>NC_063998.1:12500-10012500 GCF_932276165.1 Plutella xylostella
CAGCTGGTGGATCTTGCCAATCACTCTGGCCACAGCATCTTCCGCCCTTGGTATAGCCTCCTCGAAGGAGGCCCCGTTAGCAACTACCAGTGTGTCGTCAGCGTAACACACTGTGCTAACACCATCTGGAAGCTCAACTCGCAGGACCGCATCGTATGCCAAGTTCCACAGAAGAGGGCCCAACACCGACCCCTGTGGAACTCCGCAACTGACATCCCTCCGCGAAAACATACCCTCTCTGCCCGGGTACTTGATATACCTGTTCGACAGGTATGACCCGACTATTCGCTGCAGGTAGAAAGGCAATTGGTGGTACACAAGAGCCTCCCTAATGGTTCCCCAAGGGATGGAGTTGAACGCATTAACTATGTCTAGGCTAATAGCCAGCGCAACTGCCCCTTGGTTCACAGCCTGCTCCGACAGTGAGCGAACGCGAAGTATCGCATCCACTGTCGATCGCGCAATCCGGAAGCCGTACTGACTATCCGAAAGGTCGGGACCATCCCGTCTCAGGTGTGCCTGGATGCGATCGGCATTTTTAATATTTTCCGATAATTAACATATACATTATCAGTGAATAATTGTTTTCTGGCAATTATATGCAGTAATAGTACAACTGCACCTACCTGCTGGCATAGTACCTACCTATCAGATTATTTACATTGACAACTGTCACTATGGTCACCACACAAGAACTTTTGGAGCAGCAAAGAGACATGGAGAGAATGATTGGTACCAGGATGGATGAGTTTGAGAGGAAGCTGCAGTCCTCCAACACACCTTTGAAGCCAGAGCTGGAAGACCTATCCAGGGACTTCATCATTTTCAAGGACTCGGTAATGCCCATTCTTCGGCTGATGCATGAGCAGATAGCTGGCCTGGCAAGACACGTCGATGAAATGGATAGCCAGAGTCGTCACAATGCTCTCCTGTTCACCGGCATCAAGGAGGAGAAAGAGGAGGACCCTGCAGCACTGGTATCACACACCATAGTCTCCAAGCTAGGCCTGACTGAATTTAACCGTTCTGCGATCTCCCAGTGTGTCAGAATTGGTGGTGTTCTGGATCCTCTGAAGCCTAGGCCGATACTGGTGAGGTTTTCCAATCCATCGCTCAGGTCGCAAGTTTGGGATACCAAGAAGCATCTGAAGGCCAGTCCCATCGTCATTCGCGAATTTCTGACGCGGACGCGGCAGTACATATTCATTCGGGCCCGTAAGCATTTCGGGATCAGAGCCTGCTGGACGAGAAACGGAGCAATATTTGTGCAACTTCCAGACAGTAGTCGAGTGAAGATTGTGTCTGAGCTGGAGTTAAACGAGCTGTGCAGCAAGCACCCGGCAGTGGCGCCCGCCGCCCCGGCCAACAAGCCGCCCGGCTCCAAGCCCGCCCCAAAGCCCGCTTCATCCAGAGTTGTGACTCCAACACAGTCATCGGCCCCCAAATCATCGGCAGCGCAGCCCGCGCCCACTACCAGGAGTAAGGCCGCCGCCGCTCAGAAGGATAAGCGTTGATTCCAATAGCGTGCGCCTCCTTTTCATTTTCTGCACCATAATTCTTCGTATTGAAGGTATTTTAATATATTGTGTAGATTGTGCGGACCGTTCTCGAATGTTTTAACTTTTTTTATTAGAGTTTTTATGTTTTTCAACTTGTCAAGCTTTTTTTTTCCGTATGTCAAATGTCAAACCAACCACAGTGAATTGAAACGTCAAACCAAATGTACTTTTTAATCTGTGAATACTTTTTGCGTTCAGAAACTTTTATATAATATGTTTATCGTAATTCAATGTTACAAATTATCGTTATTCTGAGCGTCTAGTCTGTATTTAATTTCCTTTTTTGTTTGTTTTTTTTTTGCCTTTTTGCCAGCAGGATCGTGCAGGTAGTTTTTATCTGTGCTTTTTGATAAGTTTTTTTTGTTTGTTAGTGTATCGTTATATAAACTTTTATTGTATTATTTTATTTATATAATATTGTTATAGATATTTTATTTATTTATAAATTGCAATCATATTATTTTATACATGCCTAACGATGGGTCTGATGACGATTCATTCGTTTCAGCTAATTCATCTGTTTCTTTTCTAAGCGCTGATAGTGATGGGCTATGTCTTAGTGACATCATAAACAATGAATTTTCCCCTATTGCCAAAAATTTTAATGTCTGCCATATTAATGCTCAAAGCATTCCCAAACACTACAATGAGCTCCTTAGCACTTTTGAATCAGGTATGGTGGACGCAATTTTAGTATCAGAGAGCTGGTTAGTACCCACTCTGTCTTCTCATGCGTATTGCCTCCCTGGTTATGTCCTGGTTCGCAACGACCGCGTGGGTAGATCGGGTGGTGGGGTGGCCATATACTTGAAGAGCGATATTCCTTTCTCCGTAATTGCCCAGTCCCCGACTTCCAGTAACGCTCCTGCGGAATATCTTTTCCTTGAGCTTAATCTTGGTGTCAAGGTTCTACTTGGAGTATGTTATTGCCCTCCAGGTAATGATTACTTCCTTTCGATTGAAACCGTCCTTGAAAATGTTATCTCTAACTATTCTCATCATATAATCATGGGTGATTTTAATACTGATTTACTTGTGCCTGATTCTCGAACCCGCAAATTACTTTCAGTTGTCGAATCAGTTAACCTCAGATTTCTGCCGTTGTCGGCCACTCATCACTCTTCCACGACCGACACTCTAATCGACCTTATTCTTACTTCAGATGACTCTTTAGTAGCTCGCCACGGACAACATCTTGCTCCAGGTTTTTCCAAACATGATTTAATTTTCTGTTCGTATCGTTTACGAATTCCTAAGGCAAAGCCCGTGGTGCTACTTCAACGAAACTTCTCGAAGTTGGATGCTGAGAGGCTTAGATCCGACGCCACGCAAATCCAATGGAGTGACATGCAGGACTTGCCCGATATCAATGACAAGGTTGCGTTTCTCTGCAGTAATGTCATAAAACTATTTGATACGCATGCTCCTGTACGTCCTGTTAAGCTGAAACATCGACCTACCCCTTGGATCAATGAAACCATCCGGAAGTTCATGGTTAGGAGAGATAGAGCTTTTCGCAGGTACAAGATATCGCGCACTGAGGAAAACTGGTCAGCTTGCAAGGTTGCCAGGAATCGGTGTAATCAGATGTGTAGGAACGCCAAACGCCGATATATCGCAGAGCAACTCGAATTATCTTCACCTGCAGGTACCTGGAAATTCCTCAGGTCTCTGGGCGTGGGCAAGCCTCCTAAACTAGATAACCAAATTCCTTTCGATATTAACACTCTCAATAATCACTTTGCATCTTCGCTAACTCTTGACTCTCACACCAAAAATTTAACTTTAAATCTTATTCATAATATGCCCACACCAGACATAGATTCCTTTATTTTCGCACCGGCATCACCTGAAGAGATCAGAAAAATTATATTGTCTATTAAATCTAAGGCGGTTGGTCATGACAACATAGGGCGCATTATGGTGACCAATCTTCTTGACATCCTTCTCCCTGCTATCACCCACATCATAAACCATTCTCTTGACTCCGGCAATTTTCCCGATTTATGGCGTAAAGCCTACGTTATCCCTCTCCCCAAAATTTCCAATCCTTCATCTCTCAACCATTACCGTCCCATCTCAATTTTACCCTTCCTTTCCAAAGTCCTCGAGTCGATTGTTCACCGACAACTCACTGCGTTTCTCTGCAATGGTGGTTTACTTAATCCGTACCAGTCTGGTTTTCGTGCGGGGCATAGCACCACTACTGCATTGCTAAAAGTCACAGAAGACATAAGGTCTGGTATGGAGAATCGGATGATTACCGTGCTGGTCCTTATTGACTTCAGCAATGCCTTCAACGCCGTGGATCATGACCTTCTGCTAGCCGTCCTAGTAAAATCTCAGATCTCTCCCGCCGCTGTTAGCTGGTTCTCCTCTTATCTTCGGGGTCGCCAGCAAGCGATTCGTAGCTGCTCGGTATTATCCGACTGGTCCGATTTGTCTGCTGGCGTTCCTCAAGGCGGTATTCTCTCTCCATTACTTTTTTCTATCTTTATTGATTTAGTATCTTCAAGTCTTCTTTGTTCCTACCATCTATATGCCGACGATTTGCAACTCTACTGTCAAGTGAAACCTGAAGACCTTGTGTCTGCCATTAATCAACTAAATGGGGACCTTAACAGTATCCTTGACTGGTCCAACCGTTTCGGTATTTTGGTAAACCCTGTGAAATGCCAGGCAATCATTGTCGGCAGCTCTCAACTTATCTCTAACCATGACCTTAATTCAGCCCCTCTGGTGTTCGACGGATGCAACATACCTTTTTCATCAACAGTCAAAGACCTCGGAGTGACCATTGACGAAAATTTAAGTTGGGTGCCACAGGTCAACAGCGTGTCTCGTCGGATTTTTGCTTCTCTGCATTCTCTTCTTCCACTTAAAAACTTTCTTCCTTTCCAGACCAAACGTTCATTGGCAATGTCTCTGCTCTTGCCCATTTTAGATTACGCTGACGTGTGTTACTTGGACCTGACTGAAGCACTTCTTAATAAGCTGGAACGTTTGCAGAACACCTGCATACGTTTCATTTTCGGTCTCCGTAAATACGATCATGTGTCAGGTTACCGCGCCAAACTAAAATGGCTCCCTATTCGGGATAGACGGAATTTACGAATTCTTTGTCTTCTCTTTTCGATCCTTCATGAACCACATTCTCCTTCTTACTTAAAATCAATGTTTAACTTTCTTTCCGATACCCATAACAGGCACCTCCGCTCTTCTCATAACCTTTTACTATCTTTACCCTTACATCGGTCTGGTTTCATGCTTAATTCTTTCTCCGTCACGGCAGTCCGTCTGTGGAATGATCTCCCTGAGTCAATCAGGAAAGCCCCTTCTCGACCGCTCTTCAAGTCTATGGTTCGTGCTCACTACCTCAGAAAGTTGGGACAGATTAATTAGGCAGTTTTTCTTGTACCCCCTGTTTTTATATATTTAATATATATATGTATATTTATATGTATATATTTATATTTATATATATATTTTGTATAGGTAGTATTTTAGTATTACTAGGTATAGGGTCATATATATTTATTTACTTAGTTTTAGGGTTAGGTATTATTTTTATTTAGGCACTTCACAATCATACTGATCTTTTTTTTTCCGTTTTTGCACACCCGTACTTTTTATCTCTGTACCTCCTGCGGGTTGACTGGCAGAAAATGCTCTTAGCATTAAGTCCACCCTTTGTACTTTTATTAGTAATATTTGTGCAATAAAGAGTTAAATAATAATAATAATAATCGGCGATGACTCGCTCAAAGAGCTTGCCAGCCTCGTCCAGCAGACAGATGGGTCGGTACGCAGAGGGAGAGTCTGCGGGCCTGCCTTCCTTCTTCAGGAGCACCAGCGTGGCCTCCTTCCAGTCGGTGGGGAACTCGCCGTCACTCAGGCAGCGGTTCAGCAGACTGATGAACTGTCTGAATAAACCAGCCCTGAGCGCCAGCACCCACACACGTCCTGGTATGCCATCGGGGCCGGGAGCGGTGTTCCGCGCTCCGAGACGCCTGACTGCTCGTTCCAGCTCCGGATCCTTCACTCCTAACTCGTCAGACCACGTGGTCGGGTCTAACGGGAGAGGGTCTTGTTGACCTTCCTGGGCCCTGGGAAACAGTGTGCTGACCACTGTCTCTACCAGAGAGGGTTCCAGGGTTTCGGTCAACGGAGGGACCCACGGACGCAGCCTGCCCAGTACTGATTTGTACGGTCGGCCCCATGGATCCCTGTTGAGACCCTCCAGGAGCTCCTTCCAGGACCGAGCCTTCGCGTCTGCAATCGCGAAACGAAGCGCGTTTTTGGCCTCCCGATAGGCGTCATAGGCGGCACTCTTTTCGGCCTCCGTTGCCTGGCGTCTTCTCCGTGCTCGGGTGTACTGGCGTCGACTGCGGAGACAAACCGCGTGCAGCTGCGCAATTTCCTCTGACCACCAGTACGCCCCTCTGCGTGTGGGTGGCTTGGCCCGGGGCATCGACGCGTCACAGATGGACGTCATCGTTTCCCGGAACCAATTGGCCTCCTCTTCTACGCTGACGCCTTCGGCCGGTCTTCCCGCCCATGACGCTACCGTTGCAGCAGCAACTAGGCTATCCCGGTCCAGCAATTTTAATGCCCAGCGGCGTTGTGCAGTGTCCGTGCGGATGGTATGGCCAGCTGGCCGGAGGTTCACCTCAAACACGACGTGTCGATGATCCGACAGGGTTACCATCTCCTCAGCCACCCTCCATCCAGACACAAGACGTGCAGCAGGAGGAGTTGCCCATGAAAGATCCACGATCGACTCCCCCTGCCACCGCACGCACGTGGGCACGGACCCCCGGTTTAAGAGCCGTAGGTCAAGCCCAGCAGCCCATTCCAGCACTGAGTCTCCCTTAGCGTCGTCTGCCTCCCCGCCCCAGGCCCTCGAGTGGGCGTTGAAATCGCCCAGGACAAACACGGGGCGAGGCAGGCATCTGCGGACGCACAGCGCGACCGCATCCAGGTGAGACTCATACTCTGCACGGGGACTGTTGGGGGACAGGTAGCAGCCCACTACCGCCATAGGGCCCAGCTGAACCGCCACGAAGCGCAAGCCCCGCTCGAGGAGAGTGCACGGGGGGTCACCCGATCCACCGCACCAATAAACGGCGACGAATCCCCCGGTATCGCCGAACCAACGGGGATGGTTTGGCACTCGGTAGGGATCCGACGCGACTGCCATGGTAACCGAACGCTCCGCCAGAGTATGTAGGAACAAGTCCTGTGACTCTCGGCAGTGGTTCAGGTTGCCCTGCAACAGGTTTATGGCTGCGAATGGGAAACCTTCATTGCCTCCCTCGGGCCCGTGTTGCCCGTTGGAACCGGCAAGCTGGCTGGGACCGGTTCATCGGCTCGGGGATTGGCAGGCAAGGCCTGCGGCTTCTTCTTTCGGCCCTTAGGTGGAGTACACCTCTTACTGCCCAGTCGGTGATCTGATGGCCTTCCGAGATCGGCACAAAGGGGGCATTTCGGCCTTTCCGCCCTGCACTGGTTTGCGCGGTGACCAGGCTCCCCACAGGTGTAGCACCTGTCGCTTCTATCAACAGAGTTGGGGCACTGGCGGCGGACGTGGCCAGTCTCGAGGCAGCGGTAGCACTGCATTGGTCTGGCCGCCAGGACCTCAACTCTCGCCGATGCCCACCCCACGCGGATGCGCTTCGCTGCTGCCAGCTTGCGCACCGCAGAGAGCGGACACCGGACCCACGCCGAATTCAAACCCGACCGTGCTTGTCGGATCTCGCCCACCTTGATGTCGGCAGCCTGGCACTCTCCCGCAATCGCAATCGCCGCGGCCAACTGAACAGGTGAGATTGCCTCATCCAGATCCATGACGCGCACCTCACCCGTCTTAAAAGGGCGCGCGATATGAACCGGCATGTCGGCTAGGGCCTCCCTCATTTTCGCGGCAAGATCGTCCGCATGCTTCGAGCATTCTGCGCCAGAAACCTCTAGGACGAGGCCCCCAGTCACGGCTCGCTTCATGCGGACGGTGCTAATGCCGCAGTCACTCAGGCGCACACGCTCCTTCGCTGCTGCCATGACAGCAGCGTATGTGACGTCTGCGCCCTCCCGAATTGTGACGGCAATAGCTGCCGATGAGGGAGGCTTCGCCGGAACCACCTTCTTCGTCTGTGCCGGCCGCTGCGATGCAGTGACCGCTGCTTTCGGCTTCTGGGCTTTCCTGTTCACTACGGTGGCCCAGGTGCTTCCTCCCGCTGCCGGAGTAGCAGAGGAGGGCACTGGTTGTGTACGAGCCACCGGAGCTGGGGTCTCCACAACCCCCTTCTTCCTCTTCTTCTTCCTTTTTTTGGCCTTGGGCCTGGGCTGTGTCCCTGGGACTGCCCCCACTGCTGGCCTATTGTGCCCGGCTGACGGTGTCGAGCCGACACGAGGTGAAGCCTTAGGAGCGGGAGCGATGGACGCAACTGCCGCCAGTTTCTTGTCCATCAAGCCCCCAATGCGCTCCATCAGGCGCCGCTCCCATTCTCCCGAAGGTTCGGGGGAAGGCCTGGTAGGCGATACCGGCGCCGCGACATGGTCCGGAGTCTGCCGGAGTATTGCCACCTCCTTGGCCAGGTCTTCCAGCCTCGAACTGAGGGAGGCTACCTGAGAGCGCAGCTCTGCGTTCTCCCGCTCCAGCCTCTCCTCGTTCCGGCCCGACACCGTGCGTTGCACCAGCTCTGTGGTGGCGGCCTGCACCTGTCTCGCGGCAAGGCGAAGACTGTGGACGAAGGTGCCCTTCAAATTTCTCGACCTGTCGGCAACCCCTTCGACAGTGGACAGCTGAGCTGTAATAAAAGCATTCAGATCAGCTGTCGGTCGTCCCTGCATTTCTGCCAACAGGTCATCCACCTTTGGTAGTGAGGCCTTCGCCCTGGTGTTGGAGGGGGTGAGAGATTGTCCAAGAATCTCATCGTCCTCCCCACTTCCATCCCTAACCGAGCGCCTTAGCACTCGGCGTTTTGAACCCGGCGGGCTGTTATTGGCTCCCGGGTTCCCCCTTTTCCTGGGCCGTTTAGACACGACGTCCGATGATGTCATTGAGATAAATGACACCACCGACGACGTGTCCGACCCGACACTGTCTCTGCGCTGAGACGTGCGCTCAAATGGGCGCGCAAATTCATTGTCACAAATTGACACACTATTACAAATTGACACATTATCACAACTTTTTTTTCCTAAATCACAAAGGTGCAAATTGCCCCCCCCAGAATACGAGGGGCAGCCCGAGCCAATTGGCTCGGGGAGGGATTCTCCAGTTACGGGACCCTCCTGGGGTACAATATCATCTATTTTTTGTACCTCCATGATTTAGGACTCCTCCACCTTGGTGTTTGGTCCGCGAGAGTTAAACTCAACCTCGGCTCACTGCGACTAGTACGAGCGTAGTAGTAGCAGAGAGCCGAGGCTCCCTATCCGCCACCTGGGACGCGCCACGTAGGGGTTCACCTCCCCTCCCACTTAGACAACTAAGCAGGTCCGTGGAACCTAACCTAACCTAACCTAACCTAACCTAACCTAACCTAACCTAACCTAACCTAACCTAACCTAACCTAACCTAACCTAACAAGAAACAAGATCTTGTACCCCAGCGTCCAAATCTGCCCCGCCCAGCTGCTGTCACTGCAAAGGGAATGCCGGAGGGGACGCCGCGCATCCAGCGTACTGGGACATTTGTCCAGAACGTCAACACTGGGACAGAATAGCCCGTCAATCAGTCCAATACTGCTGAAACAGTTTCTGTTGTGATCTCCCAGACACCTCAGTACACCGACTACCCAACTGGGACTCACGACCACCTCACCAGGAAAGCGGAAACCCGACTAAAGATCATTCAGATCAATACAGGCCGTTGTCGGGCCGCTCTCCATGAGGTGCTCCAAGTAGCCATAGAAGGTGGCTAACCTTACGTTGGATCCACAGGCCGAGTAGACACAAAATACCGCTGTGTACAGAAAATGGCCCCCTCTTTTTCCTTAGTAGAAGATCACACCATGGTGACGGAAAACATTGTCACCATGGTGTTAGAGCAAGGTCCAGTTAAGCTAGGCTTAGTGTCGGTGTACCTCGAAGGAGATAAGAGCCTCAACCCGTATCTCTCAACTGTCCAGAGTTGTATGAGTCGCATTAACACTAAGACTGTCATCTTAGGAGGGGACATCAACGCTAAGAGCCGGTGGTGGGGGTGTGAGCATGAGGAACCCAGAGTGACCACATTTTCAGAGTTTGCGGCACAGCAGGATCTCCACGTGCTTAACGAGGAAACAGAGCCGACATTTTACATCTGGCGAGGGGATAACTTGTACACCAGTAGAGTGGATGTTACCCTCGCAACCTCGGCTCTGTGTGAGCACGACCCGACACGAGCTGACAGAGGTACTTCAAGGCATTAGTCCTAAAAAAGCACCTGGAGAGGACGGCCTCACAGCGGACATAGGGCGGCTATCACTGTAGGGCGGCTATCGGAGCTAATGACAACATCTTCTTGGCTCTGATAAATACCTGCCTCAGACTAGGATACTTTCCCAAATACTGGAAGGCTGCGGTAGTAAAAATCCTGCGGAAACCATGTAAGGAAGACTATTCGCAGCCTAAATCACACAGGCCAATATTATTGGCCGTATTGGGAAAGATCTTAGAAAAAATGTTCGCCAAGAGGCTTCTCTGGCAGCTCGGTTCGGAAGGTAAGCTAAGTCCACGGCAGTATGGCTTCATGCCGCAGACTAGCACAGAGGACGCCCTGTATGACGCCGTTAACCTCATAAGGGCGCATGTCGAGAACAAGCAAATTGTCGCGGTAGTGTCTTTAGACATCGAGGGCGCTTTTGACAATGCTTGGTGGCCAGGGATAAAAGATCAGCTCCTGGCCAAAGGATGCGACTCGTCTCTCTACACACTGCTTTGCAGCTACCTAAATGATAGGGTGGTTAAGGTCAAATATGCTGGTGCAGCGGTGGAGAGACCTACCAATAAGGGTTGCATCCAAGGCTCGACATGCGGTCCTCTGTTGTGGAATATCCAGCTTCCAGATTGTTCCAGCGCTCCGACTCACTTTCAGCTCACGTACAGGCATTTGCCGATGACATTTTGATCATCGCTGCGGCAAATGGTACTGGTGAGCTGGAACGAATTACAAACGAGGCGCTGGAAGCCGTGTCTGAGTGGGGAAAGAGGGCCAAGATGAAGTTCGCTGCTCATAAGACCCAGGCTATGGTCGTCACTAGGCGACTGAAGTACGACCTCCCACAACTGAGACTAAACGGAGTCGAAATCAGTCTGTCGGGGGAAGTAACTGTCCTGGGTCTCACAATAGACAGGAATAAGGTTCCTGTCTATTGTGTGGTTATTTCTTGAGCCATCTTAATAAAGTTTGCGGCAAGGCCATGGCTCGGTTCCAGGTGGTATCTAGAGCGGCGAGAGCAACGTGGGGCTTAAATGCCAATATCCTCCGGCTGCTCTACATTGCCATCATTGAACCAACTGTTCTGTATGCGGCATGTGTCTGGGCTCCTATTGCGCGGTGTCGATACGAACTCACGGACTGTACTCGACAGAGTCACCAGGGCCTTTGCCATTAGAATTTCAAAGGCCCACCGCACCACGTGACTTACATCTGCCGTCCTGTTGGCCAGGGTTTTTCCTCTGGACTTGAGAGCAGAAGAAGTGTATAAGCTCTACGAAGTCAAAAGAGGAAAACCCTTCATCGGCCTTCCAGGCCGACAACCTAGGAGTGGGTCGTCTCTGTATTTTTCGATAACGAGTGTCGTCTCGTGTTTCTGTGTCGAAAACCTGTTTCCAAAGCAGTGTCGTGTAGCACTGGTTTGATGACTGGCTAGCTTTGTTCGTCTATTTTTTCTTTATATGGCTGGCGCCAAGCGGGCGCAGAGCGCGGGTAAACACAAAACCAAAGTGGTCACTGTGGTGTGAATTTTATTTTTAATAACTGACATAAAAGAGGTGTTGTAATTTTACCTACTATACTATTAGATAATAAATATTTACACCCTGTATACATAAATATAGGTAACTCAATACAATGATAAGTGTTGAGCAAATTAAAGTAGGCGAGTCCAAGTCCAATAAAAACACAGTCCAGATAGTTCTACATTGCTCAAATAACTCGACAATGCTTTGACAATGATAACACGTTGATCAAAACCAATGTTAATAACACTTTTCCCCGCAGTATCTAATTTTGTTTGCTGCCGCAGAAAAAAAGCAAAACCGCCATTACAGAGAGTGGCTTCGTTCACCCATCTTGTCGCTGCGTTCAGTTGCGTGACGTCACTTCCGTCTCCGCTCGCCGTAGATTGCGTTCCGAAATCGATAAATGCTGCCAGCCGAAATCTCGGAACAATGACAGCCGTGCTTTTTGGTAGGAATAAAATATTTTTGCCAACATAAGACAGTAGGTGATATTCCCTCTTAGCGTAGATAACACTAACTAATTAATCATAATGTTCAATTCTGAATTATAATAATATGCAGATTTATGCATTCGCGCAATACGCACCAAACATTTTTTATGTAATGACGCTTGACAACAAACAATCATAAGTAAAAAACCTCAAAATTCATTCACCCACATAAACACAAAACATATAAATTATTATTATTCCAAAACGCAGCTCAAGTGCAACTAATCCTTAACTATTTAACAATAAATATCATTTCCGGCTTCCGCATCCTCACGCGCATCACGAAATAATATGCAATTTTTTCTCTAGCAAAAGCCTTATTTTGTCATTGCATTACCGTCTTTATTGCATTAACATAAAGTTCAAGAGAATTTGAAATATATAAGTTTGTTTGTGTGCGTTCAAGCACAACGCGACTAGGATAACCATTTAGAAATTTGGAAAGTCCTGGCAAAAAGCCGGACATTTGAATGAACCATTATTAGTTAGGTACGGTAACGCTAAGTTTGATTATTTTGAAACTAATTTTGTTTCGAAGATACAATTTTAGGTTTGTAGTTTGTTTGCTATATAATATTTATTTTATTGTTTGACCGTATACGATGATTTCTAAAGAAGATTTTGAATCTGTCTAAGTTTTTAGATGAATGAGAAGACGATAAAATTTTTAGACTTATAATAATATATAATATGTGGGGACATCTCACACACGGCCATCCGACCCCAAGCTAGGCAGAACCTGTGTTATGGGTGTCGGACAGCTGATATATCTACACAAATACATAGATAGATAAATACTAAATATAAATATCAACACCCAAGACCCGAGTACAAATATCTGTCTTTAAACAAATATCTGCCCCAGCCGGGAATCGAACCCGGGACCTTCGGCATAGCAGTCAGGGCCACTAACCACTACGCCATTCGACCGTCTTGTTTGATATTTAAGCCAAAAAATCCATAGTAAAAAAATCTAGGAATCCGAATAAATCTGGACGAATGGTAACCCTACACGCGACGCGAGATGAGACACGAGGCGGGTTGTTTAATAACATGGCATTAACATCTTTATTGTGATTAAGGTAAAGGTCAAATTCATATGATGATATGAATATTTTCGAAAGGCCGAAAGGTACTTCGTCTTGAAAATGAAGTTTGATTTTAATGTTATGAGCATAAAGTTCATATTAGGATACGAAATGTAGGGCATTATCTCGTGAACGTGACCAGGTGCCAGTGTCGTCGTCGTGCCAGATTTTTGCAATTCAATATCCGTCTTTATCTTTATAGAGATAAAGTTTATATTTGAATGATGCGTTACACCGGTGTTCCGGCACTGGTTATTGTTTCATGCAATTTCCATCTTTATTGATACGCGATAAAGTTCATATTTATTTTCTATGATTGCGAACAAGTTCCAGTGTCGTCGTCTGAACCATATTGTAGTGTTAGACTGTTTAGTGCTTTAAACCGTCTCTTTAAACCGCTTGTTACCGTCGCGCGTCGCGTCGCCAGTACCAGCCGTCTCGCGTCGCGCCGTCTCATGGCGCACCGTCTCTTACTTGGCACGGGTTTAATGACGAGACTTCTTTTACCGGAATCCGAAAACGGTGCATCCGTTCCAGGCAGTGAAACGGTATTTTGAAACGGTGCGTCTTTGGAACGCTCACTCCTACGACAACCCGAACTAAGAGAGAGCACCTTCTCACTGCCACACCCAGCCCGAAGGGCTATTTTACCCTTCGAAACAATCGCCAGTGAGGAGGAGCTCTCAAAAATCGAGAACAATTGGCCGATGGTTTATACAGACGGCAGTAAGATCGAGGGTAAAGTGGGAGGTGCGGTGACTCTGTGGAGAAATGGCAACGAGTGTAAAACAAACGCCTTCAGACAGGAAAATTACAACTCGGTGTTCCAGGCCGAACTGGTGGCAATTTCAAGGGCACTGAATCTTATCGCCAGGGAGCCCCATGTGAAAAGAGGCAATATACTCAACGACTCTAGATCTGCACTGGAGTTGCTGAGGGACCCATCATCGACCCATCCCCTGGCCTACGAAATTAGAAAAAAGATAGAAGACCTAAAAGGGGGTGGGGGTGATGTTGCATTTTATTGGGTCAAAGCTCACATTGGGATCCCTGGCAATGAAAGGGCTGATGAGCTGGCCAAGAGAGCAGCATTAACTCGAAAAGACTCGGCGGCGTACAGTTCGTTTCCCCTCTCTCATGCAAAATATGCAATTAGATGGGAGACGACGAAGCAATGGCAGGAGAGGTACGCAACCTCCTCCACTGGCCGAGTCACCTTCTTGTTCTTCCCAAATGTCACGTCAGCCTACAAAATCCTTGGTTCCTTCACAATGTGCAACACCAAGGCGCAGCTCTGGACTGGACACGGTGGCTTTCGAGCGTACCTCCACAGGTTCAAACTCTCCGAGAGCCCATCCTGCTCTTGTGACGATGAGACTCCGGAGACCATAGAACACCTGTTGGAGGAATGCCCTAGGTTTGGAGCTGCTAGGTTTGACTGAAAAAGATTCTGAGTTACATAATCTGCCTCCGACCCTAATGAGGTAAGGGAGGAATGCCTGGAAATGATTGTTGTTGAGACAATAGAGCTAAACACCTAGTGGAGTTATCTAACTCGTCTACCGTTAGTTCACCGACTATGTGATTTGATTTTATTTTCGACCGACAGTTGTGTGCAAAACGCAAAATGTATGCAGTTATGCGTTGCATTCGAACGAAAGATGAGTAAAGGTGAAAAGGAAATTCCTCAGGCTGAGTGTGACTCACCAATACTGTTTTTTCTAACTTTAATTCCGGTAATTCGTTGTTATCAATATTTATTGTGACGTTCTCCTGTGACGGGTTAAAGTTGTTATCACGTAAGTACTCTGGGCCGCTCCACCACATGTCCGCCGCCTGCAGCTCGTCCAGCGCGAGCCCGCGGGACAGCATGTCAGCTGGGTTCTGTTTACCGGCCATGTGAAACCATTGCGAATCGCCCGTTAATTCATTGATTTCCACTACTCTGTTCTGCACAAATGTCTTATGTAAACTTGGTGACATTCGAAGCCACCCAAGCACTATAGTCGAATCAGTCCAGAAATGCACTTTATTAAAACTTAATCTGAGTGACTCAGTGATTTTTGCGTATAATCGTGCACCTAGTAACACCCCGCATAGTTCTAAACGAGGAATGCTAACCGGTTTTACGGGTGCTACTTTGCTTTTCGCACACAACAATCGCACTGTTACAGGTAAGATATCTGTGTAGGTACGCACATAAGCACACGCCGCATAAGCAGCCTGTGACGCGTCAGAGAAAATATGTAAATCTGTGTGTAAACAATTATCGCCTTTAATGTGACGAGGTATACGATTGTTTCTAAATATTTTAGTTTATCAACAAATTATGCCATTTTATTAAAATGTTCGTAGGTAACGGATCGTCCCAGCCGACCTTCAAAAGCCATAAAGATTGCATTAAAATTTTAGCTATTATGACAGTAGGGCCCAGCAAACCTAGCGGGTCAAAAATTTGTGAAATTGTAGACAAAATTGTGCGTTTAGTAACGGGAGTTATGTCCTTAACTTGTCTTGTCGAGTAATTTAATTCATCGGAATTGTTAAACCACCCCATACCTAAAGTTTTCGTTTGACAATTATCACGGACAATTCCACGGAAGCCTTTTGGCAGAGAACTGGAGTTGTTTTGTGCCGAATATGACTATAAATACACCGATAGACTGCTATTACCGCCGGACTCGTACACATACGTTAGCGACGCTCACAACACTACATCGTGGCTCGATCATTGTCTGGCTACTGAGCGCACGCACGGAGCGATACGGAGAATTGACATAGACTATAGTGTCTCATGGACAGATCACCGCTCATTACATCTTGAACTAGATATTGATACATTAACATCTCACAACGAAAACCAGCCGAAATGCAACCAATATGCGTGGAAGCCTCGGTCAATGCTCCAAATTAATCATTACTCAGAAATTGTCGAAACCAATTTACATCACTATCTCACACAAATAATTGACGTTTCAAATATGAATGAAAACTCAATCGACAATCTTTGTAGCAACATAATAACAACAATGCAACAGGCTTCTATTCAAGCATTTACAAAAAATACATCTGCAAGCTCGAGGAGGCGAAGAATACCAGGCTGGAATAAACACGTCGCCGATTGTTATGCCGCCTCTAAGCGAGCGTTAAGTCTATGGCACGAATCTGGCCGGCCGGTTAGTGGGGATATCGCGGAGAATCGCAAACAAAAACGCAAAATGTTTAAAAACTCGCTTAAGGACTGTCAAAAAAGAAAAGATCAAATACTCATGGATAAATTAGCGAATGACATGGCATGTAAAAACTGTTCGAGCTTTTGGAATCGCACCAATAGCTTAATCAAGGCCAAGAACGTACTTCCTTCTCACATTAACGGGATTACGGACGATAAAAACATTGCAGAAGATTTTAGTGCCATGTTTACACAGCCCCCACCACCTACCTCACAAAACATGTCAACACATCCACAATCGAACCACTCGATACCTAATGATAAAGACCGTACAGCTATAACCAGTAACACCTTGTGTAAAATAATAAAAGAGATGGCCAGAGGAAAATCACCGGGGCTTGACGGTCTTTCTATTGAGCACATACAAAACAGCGGCATCTATACAATGCAAGCACTTACACTATTATATAGCTCCATATTAACCACCTCTCACATTCCTAAGATACTTGCACAAACAGTGGTTACACCAATCCTCAAAAGTGCAAAGAAGGATAAATCGAGCTCCGGCAATTATCGACCTATAGCACTGGCCTCCATCATCGCTCGACTACTAGAAAAGGTATTGCACTCTATGGCTGAGGTATACTTAACTTCCGAGCCAAATCAAATGGGGTTCAAACACAGTCACTCTACTGTAACGTGTGTGTATACGCTAAAACAGATAGCCAGCTACTACAAAAAACGAAAAACCTCAATCTACGCCTGCTTTTTAGATCTTAGCAAGGCTTTCGATCGTGTAGCACATGAACAGCTATGGAATAAAATTGAAAATCGAGGCGCTCCTACCGCCATTGTAAAGGTGCTAAGCGCCTGGTATAAAGCACAGAGAAACGTTGTGCGATGGAATGGTGTACTGTCGGAGCCAGTGGGATTGAGCTGCGGCGTGAGACAGGGTGGTAGCATGTCCCCGGTCCTGTTCAACCTGTACATGGACGATCTGAACAAGCAGCTCACACAGACCCAAGTCGGATGCTCCATGCACGGGACCATGGTAAACAATATCTGTTACGCGGACGACATGGTCCTGCTGGCCCCCTCCATCTCCGCGATGCGCGAGCTTCTGTCGGTGTGTGAGAAGTATGCAGACGATCACAATATGCAGTACAACGCGGACAAATCGGAGTATATGATCTTCCAGTCAGAGAACACACCTACAACTGATCTCCCATTAATACTGAAAGGAGAAACATTACGGCGGGCTGAAGAAGTGAAATATCTAGGCCACATTATTAATTCTAGACTTTCAGATGATGCCGACATTGAACGCCAACGAAGAGCCGTGACGGTGCGTGCTAACATGCTGGCGCGGCGCTTCCAGCGCTGCAGCGGGGAGGTGAAGCGCCAGCTGTTCCTCACGTACTGCACCAGCGTGTACACGGTGGAGCTGTGGAGCTCGCACACGGTGGAGGCGATGCGGCGCATGCGCATGCAGTACAACCACGCGTGGCGCGCGCTGTTCCGCCTGCCGTACCACTGCAGCGCCAGCGGCATGTTCTCTGCGGGGCGCGCGCCGGGCTGGGCCGCGCTGCTGCGCCGGCGCTCTGCGTCCACGCGCGCCGTCATCTTCGCGTCCGACAACCCCATACTGTGCGCGGTCCGCCAGTGGCCGGAGAGCCCACTACACGATACATGGAGGAAATAATCATGTGTCATTCCTTTGATAGTTTGTGTCCGAGTGCTTGTTTTTATTTAAATTTTATTTTTATTGTATTATTATTATTAATCTTTAGTGTGTGAATTATTTGTAATATTATTTTTTGTGATGTGCATTTTTATTGGACCTACGGTCTGGAAATAAAGATAATTTATTATTTATTTATTTATTATCACCGAGCAATACATCTTTAGACGAAAATATAAAAAGATAAAGATAAAAATTCTTTATTCGGTGTCTAGCACCACTCACCAAAAAAAATAATAATAACATAAGTACACAAAAAATAAAAAACAAAAAACGAAATTAAAAGTAAAACAAACAAACAAAAGAACATTAAGAATAATTAAAAATATATATATATATATAATGGTGTGAGTTGTCCAGCACCGAAAAGGCCCGCGCCTCAGCTTACACCGCTACAGATGAGATGGCATCCACCCACCTGACGCGGCACTGATTTTCAGTCGCGTCCTAGAGTGACTGTAATTTGACCTACTGTTATAAAAATATACTGTATATAGGTATACGGTTATACATAAATTTTATACTTAAATACCAATACTGGATAATATAATAACAATCATAAAAACATACACATAATATATAATGCAAGCATGTATACAATAATTTGGTTCTAATGCAGAATAAACAAATAAAAATACTAAGTGAGGGTAAATGTGCCTTCGGCGTTTCAGCGGGCGAGCAACACCGGTCACACCGGTCGCCTCGCTTGTTTCAGCGCTCAGAACAGCCCGTGCCGTCGGCTGAACACTACGGTGAAACAGTTTTACAAACACAATAGATACAGTGTGAGTGAAAAAGGAACACAATTAGCACCACACAAGATCCATTTTTCAATAGCGGATAATATTGAGAAATAAAAAAAGGTAAGACAAAGGTTACACAACACATTTAACAAATAACTAATTTACTTTTAATAATATAAACGAAATAACTATTTAATTGTATTAGAGCATCATTCATTAGGCCTAAGTACATATACGTAAAAAATAATATTTGTTTCAGGTTAACGTTTCGTCAGAACAAAAGTGTATTCCTGATGATATTATGTAAAGGAAGATAAACGCATAGACTTGCGGGCTGATCCCGTGGGATTGAGTGGGAAACTAGCACCCTCCACGTGTCGTGACGAGAATGCCAGTAAGTAAATCACACATACTTATATTGTAAATAAATGTATATAAATATTATGTAACGCACTAACGTAAGCAAATAATAAATAGGTACATTTTTTTTTTAAGTACGCTACTGCTAAATGGCCAGGCTCACCAACACGATCTCTGTTTTAAAAGGAGCATTCGCTTTAACTTTGACCTAAATGATGCAACTGATATATTTTGAGAATTTTGAATGTCTGAATTGAAAATTCATTTTCTTAAATGAAAGCAGCCGATTTTAATACATTTGAAACCCCGTTACATATTTGTAACAGCTGTTCCTTATCATCATGTCCTGTTTCTAAGTCGTCGACAAAAAAAATCGTCATTGATGACTCGTGAGATGACGTCATCCGTGCATTCCGCCGCGAGCTGTTTAAGACAACGCATACTAAGCCATGGGGCTGAGCCCGTGCCATACGAAACTGATACGAAATTTGACCAGGGGAGTGGAATTCTGGGTTTACTAGTGGAATGTCTTCTGGAATTTGCAAGTTATGATTGATGCCTATCGATGGCGACTGCGCGGTAATACGGGATAAAACTAGGCAATTAAAGCGTGGGAGATATGAACTAGTTTTAGATCGTACTTGAACCTCGCATGATTGTCTGGACTGGGTGACGGAATTACCTACATCTGTGACGTGAACAGTGGACTGTACCAATGGAATGCCGAGTTGTTTACATACAGCTTCTGAGATAAAGCATTGTTGACTGCCGTTATCTAAAAGAGCTCTGATTGTGTGATATTTATTATTACAATCTGCGATTTCTATTAATGCCGTCGACAATAACACTTGATCTGTGTTATTATTGACGTTATAATTATAACGTGTGCGTTGTGTGAGATGCGGATTGCAATGGCTGTGAGCCTGCCGTAGCCGCCTCGGGCTGCGGTTGCACTTGCGAAGTGAGAACTGCTAAAGATATTAATGCACCAGAGTCTACACATTCGTTATGAATTAATGAGTTGTGTTTTTTATTACATTGTTTGCACGGCCCGAACCAGCAGTCGACTACCGCGTGACCGGCGCGCAGACAATTGTGACAAATGTTTTTATCTTCTATGTATTTTACCCTATCTGCTATCGATAAATTAAGAAACGATTCGCAAGAGTAAAGCGGGTGATTTGCGTTGCACATAATGCATGAATAACGTTTAGAGCGAGATGAATTTAATGGCTGTTTAGAGTTATTCTTTTGAGTGACAACATAACTGTGTGATTTTTGTACATTGGGCGTAACTTTTTTAGGGTTATTGTCATTTTGTGTGCTTTTATTTTGAGACAAGTTAAATGTTAATCGTTTCCAGTACATCGGCCCGGTCTTTAAGAAATTTCATTAAATCAGCAAGCGACCATTAAATATCAGAATCACCTTCAGAGTTAATTATAGTGCCTTTATAAAGTTCCCACTCCTGTTCAGTTGCAGAATCTAGTTTTGAGACAAATATATATATTATGAGGGTACTCCAAGAGTCCGTAGGTTCGCCTAAAGTTTTTAGAGCGCGCATATTTCTCAAAACGTTATCTATTAATTTGCGTATATGGGGTGCGGATTCTTTATGCAATGATTGCGTTGAAAACAGAGCCTTTACGTGATTGTGGACTAGCAAACGATTATTATTGTATCTATTTTGCAGTAACTCCCAAGCTGTTACGTAATTATCAGAAGAGAATTCGAGCGATTTTATTACTTGAAGCGCGTTACCTGTTTAAGATGAACGTAGGTAATGAAATTTTTGCACGTTATCAATATCAATACTATTGTGAATTAACGACAATAATAGATGTCACGGAACTCAAGCCATTGATCATACGATCCGTCAAAGGAAGGCAATGAGATAGTAGGTAATTTTATCATGCTTCTAGAAGTATTGTTCTGACCATTTGGTTTCAATGATTCTTTTAAAATACACTTGCACTTAGCTACTATAGCATAGTATTGGTTCTCAAAGGTTCCCCGTTCAATTAATTTATGATAATGAATTTCTGACACTAACAATTCTAATTCATCTTGAATAGCATTAAATTGATCAAGCAACGGATGTGACTTATTTAACCGCTCTTGTAATTCTGCTTTTTGTAACTCTGATAATATTTCCTCATCTACAGATTGCACGTGTCTTGAAAATAATGTGAATTTTATTTACCCTTAACAACCCCTCTTTTTTTTATTAAATCCCTAATAATATCTTCCGCATTATCACTCCCTACTGAATCATCACTATTTTTAGGCATTTTGGTGGATTGCGAAAGAAACAAGGCAAGTACTCACAGTTGTTCTAGAAGGTTCGACACGTGGCGCGCGGTCGGCGCTCGGACAGCCGTAGCGGTCGCGCGTATGTACATAGGTAATCACTGGAATTTGCACATAAACACTGTATTAGCACAAATCGTAGAATGGTTGAGGAGGGAAGGAAGGGTTTACTGGCCTTACCGTGATGCTGAGCTGGTTCTGCGATGAATCCGGTTCGAAGGACCAATATGTTGCGGCTACTGATTTGGATCCTAGGCTAGCTATCAGCGGGCAGGGAACTCTACAAAGAATTTTGGTATTTGTTTAATTTTGAATTTTAGTTTATTATAATTTTCAAAAATACAGAGGTACAATAATTGGCAATGTGTGAAGTCGAGGTAGATGAGAGAGTGACGGTGCTGGTAGGAGGGTGGCGGCCGCCGGCCCTCGCGCATCCCTTCCATGGTGTTTGGTGCGTCGACAATTCTGAATAATAAATAAAGCTTCTATCTATAGCATGCCAATTCCAATTTGTTCACTCTTTTTCTTAAAATTTTATAACTTTCATAATCTAATGGATTCCCGTATTTTTTCCAACGCTTGTGATACTTTTAATACTTTCCTTAGTGATTTACTATGCCACACTGGAAAGCACGCATCACGCGGCCGGGGATAAATTGCACATTCAGATTATTAAGTATTTTATAAAACTCAGTTATACATTCCTCCAAGTTAAGTGAAGCAAATGTTGAATGCCAATTAATTATACTAACTTCATTGTTAATTTCTATATATTTGCCTGATTTGAAACTACGCACATAGGAACTTACACATATAGGCTTGTTGAAGGGGTGGGATATATTTTAATTTTAGATCGATAGAAAGGGCTTTATCATGAGTAATATGGGTCATCAATGTCATCATTCCATGAGACGTTACAATCCACACTGCATAATGTTAGATCAAGTATATTGTTATTTTTGTTATGGATAGTGTTGCACTGTTTCAAGTTATTCAAAGAAATAAATTCTGACAGAAGATTAACACTGGCCACGTCTTTGTAGGCTTCTTCAATGTCTGTAGTAGTTTCCAATACGTCAAATCAATTGTTTAGCTCCAGCTGAAGCCATTCGGACCCCGCTGTGGTCTGGCGCAGAGTTGGTCAGAGCGTGGACTTTATCAGTCGCTGTCTCGCTGTTCTTCAGCTTTAGGTCGATATTCAGAGGTCCTGTGAGTATATGGTGACTACTGCGGGTCCACCTTCTTTGGGGCTTATTTTAGAAGAAAGACTTCATCAAGGCAAGCCCCTGTATTTCTACTAAGTTCCAGCCTCAACCCTCTGTCATTTCTTGTATTTATGTTCACTTAAAGTAGAGTAAATTTTGTTTTAAGAGTTATTCTTGTTTTATTTTGGACTCTTATTGTATCTAATAAAGTAGTATGTATGTACAGCTTTACCATGTATTTATTAGTTCCTTAAGTACCTAATTAGTTGCTTTTTTATAGTATCATCTCTCTTAAATTTAGAACATCCGTTAAAATATGCCATAGCAAAATGACGTACTTATGAAATTTGAAAAAAATAGAAGCAGTTATTATATTTTTGGTTATATTTTGCTATCAGTAGGTATATTAAATTATTTAAGTGTAAACCATATAAAATATTTTAATATAATTGTATAACAAATAAAAAAGTTTATTTATACGCCCATTATTTCTATAAATAATATTATGATAAAAACCGGCCAAGAGAGTGTCGGACACGCACATGAAAGGGTTCCGTAACCATAAGTGGAGACGACCGCTTGACGCAAAAAAAATCTATATGTTACTGTAAAAGCCCGAACAACGGTAAATCCTAGGATTTACCAGTAAATCTTAGGATTTACCAACATGAGTTGGTAAATGTAAGGATTTGTGAAAATGGGTAATTTTTTTCGGGCTTTTACCATTAGAATTTGGTAAATGCTAGGTTTTACCACTGACACCTAGTAAAAGTTGGTTTTGGGAATAAAACAAAGATTAAGTATTACCTATTCATTTATTTCAATCAAAAACTTAAATTATTTTCTTTCAGAATTTATATTATTTTTTATGAATAGTCATTTTAAAACCTTTAAATCAACATAATTATTTTAACAATGTGTACTTAATAATCATTTTTTCACGTATTATTATTGTTGACGTCGAGTAAAGTAGATTGCAATAATAAATATTTCATCAGTTCGGTTAGTTATAAGTTATCATCATCATCACGACTCATTACGTCCCCACTGCTGGGTCACGGGTCTCCTTCCAATGAAGGAAGGGTTTCGATCTAGTCCACCACGCTGGCCTAGTGCGGGCTGGTGGACCCCAACACCAGCAAGCTTGTGCTGAGCGAGTTGTCGGGTAAGTGGGCAACCCGACTGTCAGACGTTTTCAAGCCGCCCGAAGGCCTCTGACTAGGCTTAACGACTGCTGCCGAAGCAGCAACCGGGACCCACGGCTTAACGTTCCGTCCGAAGCACGAAAGCTACCAGAAAAGAACCATTTGAAATCGGTCACCCATCCAATGGCTGACCATGCTGGTTGTTACTAAACCTCAGTGATCAGTTACGATCACTGAAGCCCGCTCGACTACGGACGCTTTGTTCGACTACTGAGGTTATAAGTTATAACCTGGCTTTTTCAACATTTACCGTGCCTTAATGTAAATCCTAAGATTTACCAAGTGAATAGTGGTAAAAGTGCGAATCGCAAAATCTTTCGGGCTTTTACCATTAAGAGTTGGTAAATCTTAGGTTTTACGCGTAAATCTTAGGATTTACCGTTGTTCGGGCTTTTACAGTAACATATACATTACCATTTAGTTAGGGCAACTGCACGTCATAAGTTGGTCGCATTGTATAAAAATAACTATGTACCTATGTTACAGAGTCCGCTATAGTTTTAGTTGAATGTACTTACTTGGAGGTATACAGCACATTTTTTCAGAATTATTGTTATAGTATTTAACCCGCCAGTGGTGACGTGAATTTGACTTAGGTACATCGTTGGTGACGCCGGTCTCACGCACCGGGATTTTCAAACTTATTTTTTTTACTTAATTAACTACACATGCTACTTAAAATTAGTTTAATTTTAAAGATAAGTATTTGTTTGACAATAAAACAAAGCATTATCATAAATCACGGCTCGTTTATTAGTCCTTTTACCATGGTACTTAGAACACTTAATATTTACATAATTTTTCACCTATCATCTTAAAAATTAAAAAAATACAACAATGATGTAATTTTTTATAACTAAGTCTACCTTTTATTGTTTTATAACACTACGAGCTTCATAAGAAAAAACAAAAATTTATATACTTCTACCAAAAAAATAATAATAATAATACACTACAAGTCATTGTTTCTCCACAGCCAAACAGTCTCTGCAAGACGGCACTTACATGGTCGTAACACATATTGTATATTTCTTACATTTTGTGACAAATATATTATTTTTTTCTGTTATTTTCGCTATCCACATTCATAACATTGACAATTTTTTGAAGGTCCAGCTATCTCCGTCGTCATTTTCAAGGACATGCTGAAACTAGCTGATATTACTGTAAAAACTTATTGAAATCTATTAAGTACTTATATTTGTATAAATACCTACAACTATCTATTAAAAATAGTTCAATCATGAAATTTACAATCACAAAACAAAAATACAGTCAAGAAAAATAATTTTTTTTTAGAAAAATTTCAAAAAACATCTTTAAATTTGACTTACATAGTCGGTGACCCCGGTCTCACGCACCGGGTTGGCGCCAAAACTCCGAAACCTGCGCAGGAGTCACCGTCGCGGGGTGGACTGACGATGGGGGATGGGAAATGAGGCAGCTACCCGAAATCACAACAAAAATCGATGGCTAGTGAGAAAGTTATTCGACTTTTTCGAACCACCCGGTCTCACAGACATATACGTCACCACTGGCGGGTTAAAAAGTTAAGGGGGTGGACGCTCTAATTTCAACTTTGTATTAATATATCTCGAGGCTGGGGGATTTGATTCACATGGTTTCAAGGCAATTTTTGTTGTATTTAAAAATACCTTTTTAATGATACCCCACACGATGGGGTAAATCGAATTTTAATTTTTCGTATCAACTTTTCGCTGTATGGGAGTGGAGGTAAAAAACTTATGCTCCTGCGACCGTAACGGTTACGGTTACGATTTTAAACTAGTTGACTTACGGAACCCTAAAAATGGGATAGCAATACAATAATTTCCGTCAAGTCAGATATTATGTATACAATGTGTTGTTTTTCGAACCCGACAAACTTTAAGGGTGTATTCTACGAGTGATTTTATCGAGAAAACACCCCCATATGTGGGGTCAAATCTCAATATTCTAGAAATGCCGGCCATTTTAAGGTTTTAGATACTTAGTTTTCATAAAAAACATATCTCGAGATTAAAAAGCCTTACGGGCATGAAATAAAATGATTTTATCCGCAAAATGTCATCTCTATCCAATAAAATTATGCACATTTGCTAAAAAGTTACATAAAATAAGTTACAAGCACCTAGTCTAAATAGCCCCCTTTTGATGGTATTTTTATATATTCATAAAAAAGTATTTGAAATAAGCTAAACAATGATACCAAAACCGTATCACTACGTCGAGGCAGTCGAAAATTATTGAAAGTTCAAAACACACACGGAGCGCCGCAGCTCAGGTATGCAATCCATTGAGGGAAAGAGTTCATGAGCTCCGTTAGCTGTGTTTTGAACTTCAATAATTCTTGACTGCCTCGACGTACGTACGAATACGGTTATGGTATCATTGTTTAGCTTATTTCAAATACTTTTAAATAAATACATAAAAATACCATCAAAGGGGGCTATTTTCAAAGTTATTCAAGTAAATGTAAATTTATGCTGTTAATGTTTTTGTCAAAAAAACTAGATTAACATGTTGTATAACAGCATAATGTTTTTTTGCTCTCCTGAAAAGTAGGGTCTGATACGCTCCTATGGCATGAAGCCTGTCATTCTTGCATTCATTTCGTTCATTTCATTAATTTAATTCTTTCATTCATTTAGTTTTTTGTAACTCCTTGGTAAAGGTTAATATAACGTAAAGCTGAAAAACATAGCAGATGATTTGCTCGCAACGAATGGGCTTAATGAACACGCAAATGCTGCTATAGTTACAACGCGACGCGCTCTCGCGATCTTAGATCGCAAAATTGGACAGCGTCTGGCCGCGGCCGTTGCCACAACGCTACTGGCAAAACGAAATCGATAGGCTATTTTTAGCACTCGCGCTTTGGCCCTCGCCTCGTGGCTAGCCTGGTGGGGCGCGGCGTGGCTGACGTGGCGCGATAATCGCGCAGGCGAGATTCGTGCTTTGTAGCGTCTCGCTGTCTCAACGGTGCAACGTCGTGTGACTCGCGTGAGAGCGAGATGGAGCGAGACGCTGCGAAGTTGTAACTAGCGCTCCGCTGTCTAACCGGAATGTCATTCAGCAGTAGCGATTTGGCAACGGCCACGGTTGAACGCTATGCTACTTGATATAGTGCTCATTTAGGTTTAGTTTAAAATTTAAAATAAGTGGAAAGTGGAAAAACAGTTTTTATTTACGTAACTACGTATTTCGTGATTTAACTTTGAAAGGATAATACCTAGAGGACAATTTGTGTTTACTGTGTGTTTGCGTTAGTGGATGGACATATTTATTTGCGTATTTCATGGTTAAACTTTAAAAGGATATTACTTTGTGTTTTGTGTAAAGAAAGTTAGACAATAATTCATAAAAATGGCGAAAAACAGTGAGTTATGGAACTTTTTTGAAAAGTCTAATGCTGGTAATAAAGTAGCGACTTGTAATTATTGTCGCCGGGAGCTGTCATATAAAACAACAACCACGAATCTCAAGTGTCATTTAAAACAAAAACACATATCAGCATACCATAACTTACTAAAGTCTGGTAAAAGTCTGGAATCGACTGCTGCGCTTCCAACGGTGAGTCAACCTGTACCTGGTTCGCGTGATGTTGAAATTGTTACTGGTGGGGGACAAGCACGTGGTGATACTGCTGCTGTGGGTTCTGTTGGAGGTGGGTCTGGGACACTAAAACAGTTAGGACGGAATAACAATGTCAATCTTATTGAGCCGCCTACCAAAGTCCAAAGAATTATGCATGCACCAATAAAAATTGAGCCTGACGAGAAAAAAAAGATTGATTTATGTCTTTTAAAAATGATTGTTTACGATTTTCAACCATTCTCAATTGTTGAAGACGAGGGTTTTCGTACTTACACTCATGCGTTGAATCCCAATTATGAAATTCCTGATCGAAAAACTTTGTCAACCAATCTTCTTACAAAGGAATATCAAAAAAGACTTGAACAATTAAAGTCCTGCGTTGAATCTTACGCAACATCGGTGTGCATCACGGTAGATTGTTGGACATCTCGCACCATGGACAGTTACATGGGAATAACCGCGCATTTTATTGTAGATGACAAAATAAAGTCGATATTAATTCAGTGTGCCGAATTCGAAGGAGACGATAGACTAAACACCGAAATAAAATCTACGCTACTGGGGTGGAATATCTACAATAAAGTAAATTTTTTCGTCTCTGATAACGCCTCCAACATGGAGAGTGCTGCCAGATACTTTGAAGCAGAAGGATGGACTCATTTTGGGTGCTTAGCTCATAAGTTGAACCTAGTCGTTCAAGACGCCCTTAATGAAATAAAAGACGTATTGCTGAAAGTTCAAAAAATTGTAAACCACTTCAGAGAAAGCACAATTGCAAAAGAAAAGTTGATAGAATATCAACTGAAACAGCAAAATATTGAGCAGCCTAAAACTGTAATAAAATCTGTGCCAACAAGGTGGAACTCGGTTTATTTAATGCTGCAGAGATTTATATACTTAAAGGAAGCCATAAGAGGAACAGTACCAAAATTAGATGCGGTTCTTCCAATTTTACCAAACGAGGAATGGCAATGCATTCAACAGATTTGTGTGGTTTTAAAACCGTTTTATGAAGCAACAGTAGAAATGAGCGCGGAGAATTATTTGGGGGCAAGTAAAGCTATTATTTTGACCTCTAGCCTCACGAGCATTTGCCACAACTATTGCCAAATTCCAGACTTATTACCTCCTGTAATGGCACTGGCCAAAAAGCTCGAAAGCGGAATGACCAAAAGACTTGGTAATATAGAGAAAAACGAAAAAATTGCTTTGAGCGCACTACTTGATCCGCGATTCAAATTAAAAGCGTTCAAACAAGAAGAGAACAAAAATAACATTAAAAAATGTCTATTAGAGAAAATGGTTGACTTAATTAGCATCGAACCAGAGTCTCATCCGTCGCAAAACTCCGAACCGATACCATCCACGCCCGCGGCGTCAAATGCTCCAGCTCCTCTAGAAGTCAATACCGAAGTAATGCCCAGCTTTAGTCTATGGAATGACTTCGATTTGGAAGTGAACGTTGACGATACTCCAAAAACCAATGACGAAAAAGCTTCGGAAGAGTTCGAGAGATATTTATCAGAATGCTTAATAAAAAGAACACAATGCCCTTTTAAGTGGTGGCGGGAGCACAAATATATATACCCGACATTATTTAAATTATTCCGCCAGCATTGTAACATAATGGTAACATCCGCTCCCTGTGAACGTATGTTTTCGAAATCGGGGTATGTGATTAGTGACCGAAGAACCCGATTGTCCACAACAAAAGTGGCACAGATGATGTTTTTAAATGTAAATAAAATATAAAAATATGTCTAAATGTAGAAAGAGAGAGATTATAGTGTAAATAGCTGTAAATAATATAAAAATGTACCTATACAAACAATGAATTTTTAAATTCGCCTATACTTAAACCTTAAACCGTTCATAAATTATAATAGCTATTTCTTAGGCATAAAAGTAATCAATGTTTGTTTTTTACACTAATGACAAGCCAGTAACATGAATATAATATTATAAATTCTACTTAGGTATTTATCTCTTAGTTTTACATTTGCAATGTAGGTACCTATTAAAATTATTTATTTAGGTTACCCATACAATTTCATTTCTAAGGTAGATTAAGTAGGTAGGTAGTGTTGGCAGACTATCAGTCATATCCACCAGTTGTATAGTGTGATGGTTTATTTAGAAACAAAGGTAATTCACTTACAAATAGTTACAGATATTAAACAGTTTACCTTTTGTATTCATAACCATAACTTTATATCTATTATACTATAAGCATAACTCTTGTGCATTTCATGTTAACGTGTGTATAGTGTATACCTAAGTTTAAGTTAAGTTTTGTTAAAAAAGGTATGTTACATTACAAGCCATAATTTGTAGATATTTATGTGTTATATTGTTACTTTAATTTTTCGCTTCTAAACTTCAGTTTTTTTTAACATTTTCTTCAGTGTGTTATTGTAAGTCGTACTACCTATATTAATTACAATACTGTACGTGCTACTATTGTATAATAATGACTACTTAAATCTTTTCAATGTATCAGTTAAGTACATAATATTCATGATTTTTGTCACTGCCTGTACAATGTATTTTTTGATATTTTGTATTTTTTAACCGACTTCAAAAAAAGGAGGAGGTTCTCAATTTGTCGGGATATTTGTTGTTGTTTTTTTATGTATGTTCACCAATTCTCTCGCCGCCGTTTATGAACCGATTTTGAAAAATTCTTTTTTTGTTGTATTGGGTTGAGATCCCAGGTGGTCCCATTTTTTTTTCAGAATTTTTGTCATACCTTATAGAGTACCGTATCAATTACGAACCTTATCGTAGGCATATAGGTACATAGTAATAATATTAATTTTAGTTTAAATACTCCAATAACCAATGTAATTGTAGTTTCTTTCTCGCTGGCGAAGCGCTAATTTCTTATTACTTGAGCGTACTTGTTTTTAACATGTTAGACATAATAATAAAATTAATTTCAGTCTAATCTTCATTGCATAAGTTGCAAATAAGTTAATACTTTTTAGATTCGTCATTTGTAGGTACATTATAATAATATTCATTTTTGTTTAATTTCCATTGTAAAAGTTGCAAACAAGTTTATTATTTCTTGTCAATGTAAAATAAATATGTGTTCGTGTATAGATATTCATATAAAATTTCATTATAATCATTATAAATTCAACTTAATTATTGTTATACATATGGTTCGCTTTTTCTTTTGGCCCGCAACATGTTGGCAACACCAACATTAATTGTATTTCAGTTTCCTGTTGCTCTCTCTTCTTCCTTCATCTTGGTGTAAATATGTGTGTGTTCAGTAAATTAAACAGTTTTTATTAATATTAAAAATCGTGTTTGAAGTCATCCTCTACTACTCAGGACCGAACTCAATCCAGCTATCAGTCTACATCTATCGTTTCCAACAGGTAGTAGCACTAACATAAGTTAACATTATTACATTATTTGTGGACAGAGCTGTTTACTAAAATTCACCGCTACCTAGGTACATACCTACTGTAGGTGCGAAACCGGTTCGCTCCCTAAGTCCCTACTCTCCGCAAAAAATGTGCCACGCACTATACAGGGTGTTTGTTCTACTTACTACTAATGAGTAGGTACGGTGATATACATTAAATTTTATTACAACCTAATGCCTTTTATACCGTAGAAAATAAATTATTTATTTATTTATTTAAACTGGAACACCAGCAGCTTATACAATAATGGTTTTGTGGTTGTCATTGTCAGTAAATAAAATGTGTATATAAATAAGTATAGGTACTCATATTGGAAACACTCACGTTGGAATAAGAACAATGCACTTAGGTTCCACATCTAGAATCTAGATGTGCAGGTTTCCTCACGATGTTTTCCATCACCGTAAGAGCACGTGGTACTATTGTACTTAAACTCCTTAAGAGGAGAGTATACCTTCGCGATTCTTGCGAAATAGGTATTTAGGAAAACATTTGCTATCGCTTGTGCTCTCATTCCCTGGGCACGGGTGCGATAGAGATGCACTGCAGCACGTGCCTGACATTAGGTATTTTTCTTGATGAAAATCTGGTTTCGGGAGAAAACGTTTTACACTAACTAAATACCTATCAACCAATCTCTTTGATTTTGATGTCAATCGCTTCAGCATAATATATTCTAGGTCTATAGGATTCGCTTTAAAAAAAATACATTGTTATTGTTCAAAAAAACGGCTAAGTTTTGATCACAAAAGTTGCAAATTCCTCATTAGGCAATACAGCAATACTTTATCTATTTATCAAATAGGTACCCAATCAAATACGAAGAAACAAAATGCTGATGTTTCTTATAGTTAAGTAAATAATAGTTGTAGGTAATTAGTGAACAGGTTTTTTTATTATCACATTGTTAAATAGCTATAAGGAAATTTTGATGAATCACATTATTATTTAAATTTAAACTATGAAAAATATTATAAATTATACGAATACAAGATAAATAAAATTTATACAAAGTAGTTCTGCTTAATAATTATATATAATGAATGTCACAGTACATTAAGTAATAAGTAACATAGACTTTCCTACGGAGTGTTCTGATTGTTGTAAATGTACTTGTAAGAATGTTGATCATATGGTTATCATTGATAAGTTGTATAGCGACATAACACTTTGTATGAGCAGGGCGGCTAGTAAGTGTTACACATTTAAATCTGTGAGAAAGAAAAAGCCGGTGGCTGGATGGAATAAGCATGTTAGCTCGGCTCATCGCGAGGCCCGGTGTAAGTTTCAGCTGTGGGCATGGTGTGGGAAACCTAAAGCCGGCCAAGTAGGGTAACGTAACGTACCTAGGGACATTTTCGACTACCCCAACTTTGAATGAAGCTATCGCAGCGTACAACGAAGATATTAATGTGAAATTTTCTTTATTCGGTAGGATATATAATCTATTATCACTAGTATTTGTGCTAAAGCTTTAGTGTGGCCAGATTTTATTAAATTAAGATAAAAGTAAAAATGCTTGTTTTGACCCAAGGTACGTTACACGTTTGTACCTTGGGACACTGTTTCCTATAGCTTTGTACTATGGAAAATGCAAACTTCTAAATAACGCCTTATATCTCTGTTCTTATTGATTTACTGCATCTCTCTTCTGTCTAGTTTCACTCTGGCACTAATAAGAACAGAGATATAAGGCGTTATTTAGATGTTTGCATTTTCCATAGTACAAAGCCATAGGAAACAGTGTCCCAAGGTACAAATTTAATCGTGTCCCAAGGTACAAAAAAGCAATATTTAACCAAAATTTAAATATATTTATTTTTAATTAATAGGAATCTTTCAGATAATTGCCATGTCATAAAATTAAATAACTGAAAAGTTATACGTGACATCCATGTCTTTATTTTGAGCATGCCTCAATGAGATAAAGCAACACAAAAAACTATACAAAAGCTACTTTTGACTCCAAAAAACTTCATATTGTCTTCACCACACACTCGATGCTGGTATGATCACGAGACTCACTAGTTTTGCCAAGCGAGTAAAATACTATGCCTAGGGTAGAATTTTAATGTGTTTATTTAGCCGGTTTTTAAAATACAATCAATGTCCCGAGGTACAAGCGTCCCAAGGTACGTTACGTTACCCTATATAAAGAAATGTATGACAGTCGTAAAGTTTTTAAATCGCGTCTTAAATGGTGTCAAGATAACGAACAGAAAATAAAAATGGATATTCTAGCGAAACACCATTTTAACCATGATTTTCGTAACTTTTGGAAGTCCACCAACAGGTTAAATTGTAAGCCGGGTCTCCCGGTGAGTGTCGAGGGTATAAATGATCATAAATGTATAGCTGACATGTTCAAAGATCATTTTGCAGTAAAATCACCATTGGGACCATCGCAGGATAGCGACACTGGACCTGGTGGTCGGGGGATTACAACTAGATTTACAGCTAAAGAGGTTTGCATGGCAATAAAGTCTATGTCTAGGGGTAAATCCCCCGGCCACGACGGTCTTAGCATCGAGCACCTTCAACACGCCGGCCCACATCTACCTAGAACCTTGGCTATGCTATATAATTTATGTATAGCACATTCATACTTGCCCGCCGAAATGTTGAAGACCGTGGTGGTCCCAACTCCCAATTGTGAAAAATAAAACGGGTGATAAGTGCGACAAAAATAACTACAGGCCGATCTCACTGGCCACTATTGTAGCTAAAGTGCTTGACAGTTTGCTCAATTCAGAACTAGATAAGTACCTAAACATCCATGACAACCAGTTTGGTTTTAAACAGGGGCTTTCTACCGAATCAGCGATTCTATGTTTAAAGCAAACTGTCAAGTACTATACAAGCAGACGAACACCCATTTACGCGTGTTTCCTCGATTTATCGAAGGCGTTTGACCTCGTTAGCTACGATATATTGTGGCAAAAGTTGTCGGAGGCTGAGATGCCACCAGAATTAAATAATATCTTTAAATGCTGGTATCATAGTCAGATAAACGTAGTACGATGGTCGAACGCCTTATCCGAGCCGTACAGGTTGGAGTGCGGGGTGAGGCAGGGGGGGTTGACCTCTCCGAAGCTCTTCAACCTGTACGTTAATGCGCTGATAAAGGAGCTCAGTGAAACCAGAGTAGGCTGCCATATTGATAATGTTTGTATCAATAATATAAGTTACGCAGACGATATGGTCCTGCTGAGTGCATCGGTCTGTGGTATAACCAAACTATTAGGCATTTGTGAGCGATACGCATCCAGCCACGGCTTAAAATATAATGTGTCTAAAAGTGAATGCATGGTGTTTCGGGTTGGTAGTAAGGCTCCATCGTGTGTACCACCCATAAAACTAAATGGCTCACCACTTAAAATTGTGGAGCAATTTAAATACCTGGGTCATGTGATAACCGCCGACCTGAAAGACAATGCAGACATTGAACGGGAGCGCAGGGCGTTGTCAGTACGAGCTAACATGATAGCCCGCAGATTCGCTCGTTGCTCAGCAGAAGTGAAGATCACTCTTTTTAGAGCTTACTGTTCTTCCTTCTATACGAGCAGTCTGTGGGTGAATCACACACAAAGAGCCTACAACGCCCTGCGCGTCAAATACAATAATGCGTTCAGGGTGCTGATGGGGCTGCCCCGGTTCTGCAGCGCCTCGGGCATGTTCGCCGCCGCGAGGGTGGACTGCTTCCACGCGACCATGCGCAAGCGCTGCACGTCGCTGGTGCGCAGGGTGCGGGCCAGCGCCAACACCATCCTCGCATTATTTGCAAACCGGTTTGATCTCCAGTACATGAACCATTGTTGCATGATTCATGTTTTGGAGGTTAAGCCGGGAATGTAAATTTTACATACTTAGTTAAGTACTTTATGTTGCGTGTTTTGTTTATTAGTTCCTATTTTTATACTAACAATAGATGTCTAAGTCGTGTGATTGTTCTTGTACATGTATTACTAACACTTTGATCCATGTTGGTTGAAAAATAAATAAATTATTATTATGTTTAGGGTAGGGTGTTGGTCGCAGGGTCGGTAGTGACGGCGGCCGGGTCACTACTGGCGGCCGGGTCACCACCGGCGGCCGGGTCACTACTGGCGGCCGGGTCACCACCGGCGGCCGGGTCACCAGCGGCGTCGGTAAACCCGCGCACGAGCGTGGCCACCACGTGGCGGATGGCGGCGGTGTAGATGTCGCGCACATTGTCGCTGTAGCGGTCACCGAGCGTGGCGCGCGCCGCCGCCAGGAACGGCGCTTCCACGCGCTGCCAACAAACATTAACTACTGTTACTACCTATAAGATCTGATATAGTTGCGCCACCAAAACTGAACATTCTCATCAGAAGTAACTTGTATGGACCTGACAGGTGTTTAAAAATCGTCGAGTGCAGTTATCTTTAGGTAATATAAGATAGATGGCATTACAGTTATTATTAGGCTGATGAGACTTTGCTTGACTTTATAGTAGGAGAGCCCACGACCAAAACCATGTCTCATAGCAATACGGCAAAAACCCTATAAAATCGTTAGATTTTATGATTCTGAACCCGACTAGGTGTGTATACTTAGTGCGTTTCATCGGTTATTATATATGCCGTTATGTTGGCAGCAATGGTTTTTAATGTTGCCACAAAATAGAAAGAAATTGTAATTTTATGTTTATTTATGTATAGAAATAATATATTTCTATAGCCTTTTTACTTTTTACCCACTGTCTCAATATTATGAGCAGGGTAATTGGATATTGGATAATATTCCTTTAAAAAATAAATTGAAGCTGCCTGACATTGAAAAATTGTTAGATTTAAGTATAAAGTAGCTAAGTTGGCAACATTATAGGCTTGACAGACAGGTCTGCCAACACTGCCAACATTACGGCATATCTAATATTCTATGAAACGCACTCTAGTAACGTATTAGACAAAGATGCACCAGCAGAAAATATATTTACAAATCTGACCAGTCAGTTACTTTCAGCTCTCATTCACGAATTAAATGTAGTTAATAGGCCAAGATCCACTTCGGTCGCTGAGCCAGCAAAATAAAAGTAAATTTATGATTGAGGATAGAGTGTGGTAGCGACGAGACGGTACCCAGAAGTAGTGTGCCTTGAACCCGGGGATGCGCGTGTGCGAGGCGCCGACGGCGCGCACGCTCGCGTCGAACACCTCCGCGTCGCCGAGTGAGCGCAGGCCCGCGTCCAGCGTGTGCATCACCTGCGGAACCACAACAACAGAGTTACTGGAGTTATAAGTAGGTATACTGTATACCGGAGCCTGACGGACAGCATCGCTGATCCCACCACGTAATACGTACCAGTACCACGAAACGCAGGATTTACGGTGAACGTCGTGGAAAGCGATATAGTTAATAATACCGTTTTCATCGGTGGATCCGGTATAGACCACCGAGAAACGAGAAGCTAAATGCTATACAAAGTAACCTTATGTCCAATTTACTTAGTATGTAACTTATGCGTGTAGGGTGGCAGTGGTTAGGCCGGATGCAGGCAGAGATGACCCACTAACAGACTGCGGCGGCGCGGCGGTGCGATGTATGGTCAGCTGCATTAGCAGCTAACCCCCTTATTCATAAAAAAGTTACTGAACGGATTAACTATTGAACTGTTCTGTCCCTCTCTGACAGAGAACAATTTGTGTATACTTACTCTTTTGTACATACTTTGTCAAACTAGCTACATAGTTAACAAACCGTCACTGTTTGGATGAATGAATGGGCAGTTCGTGAATTTGACAAGGTACAAAAGTGTATAGCTACTTATGCGCTAACGCTGATTGTACCTTGGTGGCGTGCTCGGCGAGCTCGGCGGAGTGCTGGCGCAGCTCGTGGGTCTTCAGCGTCTCGAAGCGCTCGAACAAGCCGATCAGCTCCTCGTTCTCCTCGAACAATCTGCAAGCAAATTTAAATTTAGCATAACTAGTACTAACGTGCACGATGGGTTCCGTACCATTTATCGATTATATTATTAGGTATCTTTAACAATATTCCAGCACACAATCATCATAACTTTGTTTTTCGATTCATTGAATCTTGATTGCAATAAATATTTTGATTTTGATTTTGATTTCATAGTAGGTACTTACCTACCTAGTTAGGTATTTGCTTCGACCATTTACGGTATTTGTATGAAAAACAAAGTTTGGTAATAGTAGGTCCTGTATAGGTCCATTACGACCCATTACGTCCCCACTGCTGGGGCACGGGTCTCGGGCCTAGTCCACCACGCTGGCCAAGTGCGGGTTGGTGGACCCCAACACAAGCAAGCTTGTGCTGAGAGAGTTGTCGGGTGAGTGGGCAACCCGACTGTCAGATGTTTTCAAGCCGCCCGAAGGCCTCTGACTAGGCTTAACGACTGCTGCTGCCGAAGCAGCAACCGGGACCCACGGCTTAACGTGCCGTCCGAAGCACGGAAGCGTCCAGAAAAGCACCACTTGAAAATTGGTCACCCATCCAATGGCTGACCGTGTCAGTTGTTGCTTAACCTCAGCGATCAGTTACGATCACTGAGGCCCGCTCCACTACGGACGCTTGCCGTGTGTACTTAATAAATATTATTTCCCTCAATCTGTAAGTACGTAGTATTTTGATTGTACTAGTTACTTTCCATCGAACTCAAACCCATGTAACTAGGTAAATAAAGGAATATCCTATATACCTACCTAAATCATTTTTTAAATAAGTAGGTATATTATTTATCTACGTATACCTACCACTTATTTTACCTACTTTACTTCTACTACCAATGCAATGTAGATAAATACCTACTATTCATGGTATTTCTAAGGTTTCCATATTGGTCGCAATGTTGTAATTTTAGGCAAAGACAAAACTAATGTTGTCCTTTTTTACGTACGATAACACCAATAAGTTAAAAGAGACGACGATATATTTTTAAGTACCGATTTTTATGCCGGGTCCTCTTTTATCCTTCGTCATTGGTTTCCATACTGTCTCCGCTGACAGATGCTTTTGCTCTGGATGTTCTGTCAACTGTCAGTGTCAGTGTCAAATGTCATCGTTCATTCTGTCAGTGTCATCTGTCACTTCACCTGTTGATTTTTCGGGCTTACAGAACTTGCGAAATAAAGATAAATTCTTCTTTATTTACAATAAAACTTACTTATTGTGACAAACCTGAACCAAAATCTATTTATTATGATCCACTGTAAACATTGAAAATAGGATATCATAGTGCTAGTTTAGTTTAAGTGCGTTATAATGATTTATTGTTAGGTAAGTGGTTGGGTTCATTCGTTTACAATGTGTACGGTGCCACCGCCGCCGCCGCCGCCGCCCCCGCCGCCGCTGGTGCGCGAGCGGGCGTCCCCCGGGCACGGCAGCCCCGGGCGGGCGGCGTCCCCCGGGCAGGGCAGCCACGGGCGGGCGGCGGACGCGGTCCCGGACGGCGTGTGCGAGTGGGCGCGCGGCGAGCCGGAGCTGCGGCTGGCGTGCGCGCGGGCGCAGCTGTGCCCGCAGGCGGCGCCGCGCCGGGTGCGCTACTCGCGCGCGCCGGGCGTGCTGCAGCGCGGGCCCACGTGCGGGCTGGCGGCGCTGGCGATGCTTGCGCGCCTGCAGCTGTCGCCCGACGCGGCGCTGGCGGCAGCGCAGGCGCGGGGGTACTCGCGGCGCGGGGAGATGTTCAGCTGCCGCGACATGGCGGCGCTGGCGGCCGAGCTGCTCCCGGCGGCCGGCCTGCCGCACGCGCGCGTCCAGCTCGAGACCGCGCCGCTGTACAGCGAGGAGACCGTGGATAGGCTGCTCGCCGGAGCCATGATGTTGGTGCCGTATCCTTTTCAACACATAATTTGCACCTTATTGCAAAAGGTGCTATAACTTCTACAGCAAATAGTCGTAACTAAGAGAGATTTAATTGAACCATGTTATAGAATAATTATTTATGGAAGGAAATGAAATATTTTCCTTAATATAATTATTTAGGTATAATGCATCACTGCAACACACCCCATGTCCATCCAGCGGGCACCGCGCGCACTGGGCGCTGGTGTGCGGGGTGCTGGAGGTGGCTGCCCCGCGCCCGCACCGCCTGCACCCCACCAACGTGTACGCGGTGTGCCGGCAGGGCAAGGACCCCGGCCTCATGCTGTGCAGTCTGCGCGACCTGCACAAGAGCAACACTAATCTAACAGACTTTGTCCAGCGCACGGATGAGAACGGCCCACGCTATGTGCTGCCAGAAGGAGGAGTCACCGGACCAAATGGACTTACTGGGCAATATGTTGTTGTTGAACGACTTTAGTCATCTATATACATTGAAAAGAAAACTAAAACATGGTATAAATCCTGCCTGCCTAACTTAGATACAAAAACTTTTGTTGTCGATTGGTTTTACTGCTGTGAATTTAAATACATTGAGTTACAACAATGTTTACTTGAACATCAAATCAAGAAACAATGTTAATGCACTTACATTGTATATGTTATAAATATTATGTGCATCAATATCAAGTACCAAATTTTTTATTAAATCCATATTGTCAAACAGTGCACTTATGCTGGCCCAAGTCTGTAATATTCTTGAGCGGCGCGCAGATACGACTCGGACCACGACCACCGGCCGGCGCTGCTGGGCGGGCGGCGCGCGCACTGGGCGCTGCTGGTGGGCGTGGTGGCGCCGGCGGGGGGCGCGGGGGCGGGGGCGGGGGCGCACGTGCTGGCGCGGCACGGCAAGTCGCGCCACGTGGCGGCGTGGCGGCTGCGCGCGCTGGCCGACAGCAACGCCAACCTGGCGGCCGCGGGGCCGGCGCGGGGCGCGGAGGGCTGGGTGCTGCCGCCGGGCGGGCTGGCCGGGCCCGCCGGGCTCGCCGGACGGTACATCGTCGTCGAGGGAATCTAGTGCTGCTGCCACAACATTATGTGTGTACCAACTGTTCCCGAGAGCTGTTCACATTGAACAGTGGGATATGATCTCCAGACTCCTCGGAGGAACAACCAGGGTGTCAGTTCATAGGTACGCGAAAGAGTAAATAAAACCATACTCATATCAGAAATGAGTAGAGGGTAGGTTACCTAGACCCGAGTCCGCGTGGTTCTTTGTAATTACATCTGTGTATTATTATTATTATTACTTACTAGTAGGAATGTTGCTTTTTGTTAAGTTTAAGTGTTGTTATTTATAAAATTGGGATGTTGTCTATGATATTTATATTGGAATGTTATCGTTAGGTAAATCATATTATAAATAAAATGTATCTATAGAACGTTATTTATTTAGGTTTAATGACAAGATATTTTTTTTACTGGGATTGATATTATTATATTTGAATTTATAAATAAAATACTAATCATACCTAGCTACCTACTGGCTTGTCTTTATTATATACCTAGTATCTCCCTACAGATCTGTTCTCCTGGCTATGTGAACTCAAAAAAACACAAACGCACACGTCAGTCTGTGGCTATGAACAAAGACTGAATGGGTAGGAAGGTAGGTAGTCAATAGAACCTCATCAACCACACTGCTGGACATAAAATGCCTTCCTATAGAAAGCATAGATACTCTGTATATTTGTATAGATACTCCTACGAGCGCCGTAATACAGTGTTTTCGGCTTCCCACATCCAACAGGACTGTAGTCGGCTCTGAAGGGCCAGCTGAAGGGCTGCAGCATTTACATTGGCACTAAATATGTACCTAGTAGAAAATTATAAAATAACTTACCCTCTATGTATGATGAATCCCTAATTAATTAGTTTTTTTTTCAGATACCAGCTACCTAAATAGAAACTATTTTTTTGGATCAATGTAGCTGGCTCACGATGATTACTTAACAAATTTGTTGACGCATAAAATTGGCCGAGCGCAATCAGGGAAACATTACTTGCTGCGCCAATGCAAGACCGGCGATCTTCGACAAGTTTGTTGCAGGCGTTTTCATGCAACTCTGCGACAGGGTAGTGAGTTCCCAGTAGATAGTGCCTGGGCGACTGAATTGGAGGGTATCGGATTGAAGAAGCAGTGCGGTACAAACTTGATGAAGAGGTGCACTCCGGTGGGCTCCATGGCTCGCGCGATGCCCTTCCAGCTGGCCAGCATGAGGTACACCTGGCGCGGGGTGAGCGGCACCCCGGGGGCGGTGGGGGGCGCGGGGGGCGGGGGCGGCGGGCGCGCCAGGCGGGACAGCTCGCACCCCATGCTGCTCCTGCTGCTCTACACACTGCACATGCCACGACCAGCCGACCACACTGGCAGACAGGTACGTGAGCGAAAATATGATTTCTCTAAACTTAGTTGTATCGGAAATTCAGTGAGAAACTTTGGCATTGAAAATGTATTTTAAAGTATCGTTTTCTTTAGTCCGCGTCACAATTCCGTGTGGTATATTTTAGATTAATATTATTTATGATAGAAATAGCGAACTAATAGCCGTAATTTATTAATAACGTCTGGTATTTTTCCTCTCGCGCTGGATCGATATTGGTAAATCTATTTCGAACGAGGCGGTTCGTTGCGCGCGATCTCTTCTATAAAGTTTCGATAACTAAAATAAAAGTGCTATGATAATGCAGTGGCTAGTGATGGGCCGTGGCTGGACTATGTAAGTTCGCGCCAAAAATCAACACTATGTAAAAATTACTTACCACCTAATGTAGTTAGGGCTCCTGCACACGATGCCGCCGCCGCGCCGACGCTGCGCATTCACACTGTAGATACGAGTCGCGCGAAGCCCGCCACCGCGCCGCCGCCGCGCTGCCACCGCGCGCGTTCCCCTATCTCCCTGTCGTTGCATTCATTCCATTACCGGCCGCATAAGAACGTGCTTGCCGCGGCCGGTAATGGAATGAATGCAACGACAGGATGAGAGGGCAACGCGCGCGGTGGCGGCGCGGCGGCGGCGCGGCGGCGGCGCGGTGGCGGGCTTCGCGCGACTCGTATCTACAGTGTGAATGCGCGGCGTCGGCGCGGCGACGGCGCGGCGGCGGCATCGTGTGCAGGAGCCCTTATAGCATCGATTCATCGATCAATCTGCATACGTCCGAGGTCCGCACCTAGGTCCTAATCCATAAATAGAAACTAATAATATGAATGCGAGGAAACACGGCGGCGGTGGAGGCAAGTGTGGTGTCATTTCACCGTCGACTACTACCTCCGTAGTGTATTATTTGTGTCGATATGGTTAGGCTGCTAAAAGTTAAATATAAGCTAGATACACTGCCGGGCAATGAAAAAGTTCCACTCACAAAATGCCGACAGCAAACGAACCCAATTTTTTCAAAGATTTAATTTCAAATTTAAACAAAATATTACCGATTTTAGTTGTTAATATCCTGATGCTCTGTTAATTGTACTCCAATGTTGCAGAAGACGGCATTAAGCTAGCCTTTTCCGCTTAGAGGTAATTTGGTGCTTTTCTCAGTGGAACCTTTTCATTGCCCGTGAGTGTATACTTAGTATATAATTAATCCCGGATCCGAAAGCCGTCTGAGACTAAGCTATTCAAGAAGCAATAGATAAAACTACATAATACTTATAGCGAAACAGGATGCATCTTGTTATTATGTCTCTAGATATTGTTTTAATAATTTGAAATAGGATAATTATTATGCTTAAGTAGGTACAAATTCTCTTTCCACCACATATTGTGTTTCTTTATTGCATATACTTACTTAATTATTTCTTCTTACCTTCGTCTGCGAAATATCCGTGCCCCTTTAGCATCTTATTAAAATTATAAATTTTGTCCGACATTTTCTTTGAAATATTTTGGGCAAACATAAACAGGAAGTTTATAAATTAGTTTGGTAACTCAATTTCAACTTTCAGTTCTATTGACCTTCTAAATTATTCACCTGAAACGAAATTCTCATAGCCTTAATTTATTAAATATTTTATTACCGTTAACCTACCTCTGAAGTTATCTAATACATTTATTATAAATGTGCTATCTTAAGTGAAAAGATGACAACTAGAATATTTTTTTCATTTTGTATAAAGTTATAGATAGGAATAACTTATACTTAATACAGAAGTATAATAAACAGTAAAAGATAAAAAGATGAAAATAATATTGGAATATCGCGTTGTATCCCCTCACTAGCCGCGCTAGAGGCGTTATGTAGTTATTATGACGAAGTTCGATTGTATGATAATTTATGTGTCCTTTTACGAATTATGGCACTCGCACGTCAGCCTTCCCCGCGACGTCGCTAATATATATTTATTTATTCTATTTTGGTTCATAAATGTATGTGCCATAAGGAGCTCTGCGGCTTGAGGAACAGTCATTCAAGATGTTATCGTGGTGAAAATATGTGATCTGAGTTCGATAGCGACCTGCTTCCGGAACACAATTAGCCTCACATTGCTGAAGTGAGGGAATGTTCTGCTGGGGCGCTATTACAGCCTAGCCTATGCTATGGTACAAAAACAATCTATTTACAATTTTAAATAATCTTTATTCGAAACAAAAATAACACTTTACACCAATCTTATCAAGTATATTAGCTAATTAATTATTTATTATGCTATTTTACACACATCCATCAGCTTCTATTTAATTAATTTTAAGTACACGTATGAATTAAAAATAGGTTTCAGGTAGGTACATGATACATACTTATATTTTGAAATCGCCTTTAAAAGAGTGCTCCCATATTTTTTTCATACAAAATAAAAGTTTTAATTGAAGGTTTTCTAATTCCATTTTAGTTTACATCAAACTTCTTTCGTCTACCTTATAAACAGTAGTAAGATAAATCAATCAGATGTTAGTACTTATAGGCAAATATCTCACTTTCTACTCAATTCATGGTGTGGACTGTGGAGTGAGTACGTATCTCGGTGTGTAAATTTAAAAAGAGGTTACTTCTAGCGTTAATGTATTTGGGAGTAGTCTGTAAATAACCGCGAATGTGAATCATCGGCACTTCGATGAGGAATGTTTTTGAAATACGAAGTAAAAAAATATACGCTTGAAACTTTTAAATTTTATTGTATAAAAACCACAGATGGCATAATACAAATAAGTACTTGAACTAACTATATTTGATTGATTCGGAAATCCCAAACCCCCGTGTGGTTCGGAAGCACTCTCTAGTAGTCTAGTGTCAGCACAGTTTTTTTTTTCGAAAATTATAAGATTGAGAACACTGGGTTATTATAACATGGTATAAGGTACAACTAAGTAGGGTACGTAGGATTCTACATACTATCAAAGTATCTCGTACACTCCACAATCATCTACCGACAACAATCAATTCAACTTGTGGCTGATGATAATGATGAAAAATTGTTAAAAAAAAGTTTCAGTAAAAGACCTATATAAATAGTAGGTACCTATAATATTGCACGGATATAAAAGTACTTACTTACTAATAAGTTTTGGTTCAGCTTAGTCAGTGATAGTCGACTACGTTGTACGAACACCTTCGAAATACATTCCACAAAAATATGTCTAGTAATATATATTATCTGTTTACAGTAACACTAGTGACTGGTATGAAAACACAATAAAATCTTTATTAGTTTTATAAACACTCTAGAAACTCAACAAAAACGGTTTTAGAACTTGCATAGGTACAAATGAAAATTTAGGAAGACGCAAGAAACTTCTTAACTAAACCTTATGACTTAAATTTAAATAAATAAAACAATCAGTAGTGAATACTATAATAAACAACGACATTAATAATGGGACCAGCCCGAGATAAACTTCACAATCAAAATTACCAACACTCAATACAAAAAAATACGAATTTGCGCTTTATTAACGTACCTATGAATATTTTAAAATTATGATTGAGAAGTACTACTATATTTTTCATCACGTATAAACACCTAGTTTGCATAATTATATTGGATACTCAGACAGTCAGGAGATGTGACAATGTGAGTTAGGCTGAGTGAGACACCCGCCCGACATACACACACTGAGACTTGCACACCGGCACGCGAGCAAGCTGCACGCCTGCACACTGACCTACACACCTGCACGCCTGCACACTCGCACGTGTAAGCCTACACGGGTCACGTCTGCCATCATAATCAATACAAAAACAATATGCAGCAAAATAAAATATGTTAAAAATCTGCTAATACTTTACATAGAGTAAGCGTCCCCGAGGGCCCATCGGGGACGCCCCCATAAAGTTAGAAATGTGTGAGAGCCTGCCGCTGTACCCATTGACATTGTGCATGTTATACAAATTTGTGCGAGATTGTGTAAATTTGTGCGAGATAGTAGGTATAACTTTTTGTAACATTGTGCCATTTGAAACACTGTTTTTTGGTTTCATGTTTTTTTCCGTACTAAATTATAACGAATTATCTGCCTCAGCGACATACTATTTTCGGTATTAGATTACCCTGTTCCAACAGTGAGGAGAAGTCATGGTCTGTCGGTGAGTCGGCAGCCCTGCACCTACTCAGGGTGGACGGGAGTCGCTCGGAATGCGAGTTCTGTGTCGGCGGGGATTATCCGCGCGAGGGTCGTCGCTTCAACTTCAGTTCAGTATACTGTAGTAGGTAGGCATTTGTGCCGGAGTATAAAAGGGTTTTCTAATTTACTTGCGATAGCTCCATGAATATAAATTATAGGTTGCGCTTTACGCTACAGACTCCGCGATGAAATATGACTAAATACTCGTAACGTTACCCCATAAAGTAGGTTACAACAGCACGGTTAAAAAACTAATGTTGTATTGTTAAATGCGATTATACAATGTGAATTAGATAATATTGCACGTTTACCGGCGTTGTTTCATTTCTAGACTTGGAAAAATATTCTGAATCACCTGAGATGTAAAATCAAGCTCACGCAACCGGCAAACAATTTACAGAATGATTGAATTGTTGACTTGGAGCCGCTGCAGGCGACAGGCGGCGCTTGAGCGAGCCCGTGCCGGAGCAGCGGGGGCGCGGGGGACGCGGGGGTCGGGGGGTCGAGGGGGCCTCACAGGTAGGGACAGCTCTACGAGTAGCAAGAGTGAGGGAGGTGCGCTGACGGCCGCACCCCGGACAACAACGTAGGTACCACAATATTACACAATGACTAACTAAGTTATCCCTTAAAACTAAAATACCACGTATAGGTACCTATCAAGCGACAATTAAGTATAATTTTATAGTACACCTCAAAACTTTAAATCTCAGAATTTTGATAATTTAACTAACGTCGCGTAATAAATTATTGACATACTCAAACAGAACATCAAGTTTCGAACACGGAACATTTGTGTCGGCACGAAATACAGTTTTACAAAATAAGTAAGTCGTACTCGCTAAACATTCATAATAATTCTTACTCAAGTACTTATTTTACATAATACGTAATATGTAAATACATTATAAAAGTCTATTCTTTCACTTTTCAAATTAATTGGTTGTTGAATTGACACGAGCTTCACAGCGCGAGAGCTTGCGCGAAGCTCTCAGTGGAGCCGTGTGACGTCATCACACGCCAGCACGCGTCATACGGTGGACGTGCTGGCGGCTCCTGCCTGGATCCCGCGAGACGCCACGGCTCGCCCGCGTGACGTCACGGCTCTACGTGGCGGCGGCGGCGGGCGGCGCCTGCTCGTAGCCCTCCACCAGCGTCTGCAGGATGAACTTGATGGTGATCTTGTAGATGCTCTCCACGTTGGGCGTGTAGCGGTCGCCGAGCGTCGCCTCCACCGCCGCCAGGAACGGAGCCTCGATTTTCTGAAACCACAACAATGACCCGTTAATACACTACAATAACTACACTTTGATTGCACCAAAAACTAAAATATACAAAAACCTATACCTAAATAAAACAGTACAAAGGGCAGGCATAGCAATCTCTACCAGACAACCTTGTTAAGGTAGGTCGCTACATCTCGACAATATGGATATTATCCGTGTATATTGTACCATAAGCTTCTACAACAAAATGTAGAGAGTAAGATAATCCGACTCCGACAAGTAGGTGCCTGGTATTAGAGAGCGAGCAACGACGCAGCGGCGGGATTCTCTTTATGCTCCACAGAACGCATGTACTCAGGCGCTCGCAGGCAAATATATTCACGGAACAAAACAAAGGCTTCTCTTTACAGTCGCTACGTTAAAAATACAAGTAGTAGTGCAACAATGTTTTAGAGTGGAACAGAAATAACGTGCAACTCGCTACGGGCAGCTGTAGCCTGTAAAGTATCATGTGGGTCAGAGTGAGAAGTCAGTCAGTTAGTTTCGCGTGTGGCCGTAGTAACTACCAAGTTGTAACTTCGAGATGTCAGCAAAATGTATTTGATCTTTGTCAAAAATTTATATTACTGGTACTACAATAATAGTGATCTTTTTTTTGAGTCGCGCAGCATTTGGTATACAGATTTCATAAAACCCTGCCTCAGAACTATCTAGTCTTGTAGTACCTACTTATAACTACCATGACCTGCATTATTATTAAATAAGAAATATAATATAATATAGGTACATTCACTGATTAATTTCCTTCATCAAGATCAACCACTGGCAAACTGATGACATATTGTAGCTACATTTACACCTACATTGGGTAGATGAGACACGTTTGTAGCAATAGATAACTCAGGGCGGCTACAGTGCGGCTCGGGCAATGCTCGCTGGAGCGGCGACGAGCTGTCATTAGCATTCAGTCGCCGGCGGAGAGCCATTCACGCCGAATGAGGAATCGGAAACGAGGCGCAAAAGCGAATGGGATTCAAGTACCGAGGTGCCATCAGTCTGTCTGTCGAGTGGGGTCTACGAGTATTCATATAGGTGCTTACTAGATATATATATCTGCTAACTACTTATGGATTTTTATGGATACTAAGGTTGGTTTTAGCTGCAGTATCTCGCTAAGTAGCTTTTAATGTTTATGTAGAGGCTTTTAAAAGCTTTCGTGCTTTTAAAATATTATGAGGTCTTCATTTATTTTTAGTTCTACAGACTACAGATGATGCCTAGATTACCTAGTGCTATCTGAATTTTACGTAAACAGGCAGTTTTACATCAATTACAGTGGGATCTTTGTAAAGCTGTTACATTTTAGTTTACATACCTTCCACCTTATAGCGGTTGGATAAGAAATTAGTATAATAATAATGTAGATAGCGTGTTGTATGTACCTAGCACTCCTTGGGATGTCTACCAATTAACAAGTGCGTTATAGATATTATGATCACACACTGTAGGTTTTATTCACTGAGCAGAACTCCAGGTAAAATAATGATTCTAACAAAGTGTTTCGGCACTCACCCAGAAGTATTCGACCTTGAAGCCGGGGATGCGGCGGTGGCTGGCGCCGACCTGGTGGATGAAGTGGAAGAAGGAGTCGAGGTCGTCCAGCGTCTTGATGCCCTCGTCCAGCGTGCTCATGACACTGTGGGCGTGCTCCGCCAGCTCGGCACTGGCGGCCTGCGCCTCCCGCGTGCGGCACTGGCGGAACTTCGCGAACATGTCCAGCAGCTCCCCGTTCTCCTCGAACAGTCTGCGAAGGAGACACGGGCCAGGTCAATTCGTTATATTATTAAGCCTTACCTTAAGGTGGGTACTGACCAACGTTACGAACTGTAATGTAACATTCCCAGCGAGCATGTTACGCAACGCTGCTGTGTTCTAAAATTGGCTCGTTGTTCGCTGGTTTCCCCGTAACACTACGTACCTACTGACTGCACGAATTACTGGCTGTGTAACATGTTAAATGGGTTCCCTACGCAATTTCGAAACCCTATGTCTAGACAGTCGTCACCTTTAAAGATGGGTAAAGTACCTACTTTAATGTTATGAGCGCGAAAGTTTATATGTTTAAACTTTTTCAAATAAAAACTTCTGAACGGGGATTCTTAGAGAATTATTTTAAACCAAAGTTTGCAGGAAATTTCTAGTAGGTATTACAAATCAACAGGGAAATCGATTGTTCTTAGCTACAAAGGTATCTAAAGAGGCTGTAAAGTTATATTTACCGCTGTAAATTACACGATAAATAAATGTAACTGGGGCGGGTGTTGCAAATAAACTGAATGTGCGAAGGTAGCAATCGATGGGAATAATAACACGGTCCGCATTCTCCGTCGTATAAACATGGCGTCGCTCTGCAGGCTCGTGATAAAAATGCCTTTCGGCCCGATTCAGAATTTTTCGACGAAATCATATTTTCATTGTATTTAAGTTTATCCTTTGACAAAATTATATTTAGTCCGTATTTTAGAAAATAGATTAGAAATAGCAGACACGACCGTATTTTTCCATTTTTAAATTAAATAACTCACTTAGATAAACTGCTTTAATGTTTAGGGCCAGCGACCGTCAGTCCTTCTATTAGGTACTGTTCATTATAATTATTATGTTCAAAACATGCCTACTGGGTAAATTGTCTACTAATAAATGTGATTTTCCGGATTTTCCTCATAAACACGCAGGTGTCGCCCCGCAGGCCCCACAAGCCTGAATCCGGGCGGAGGGCATAATTTTCTTAATATAAGTAGATACTTTATCACAAGCTGAATATTTTCAATTTGGAGCTTTTTAGGGAACTTTTTGTCGTAAAATAAATTGAATGTCTAAATTTTTATGCTGTTCTTTCTTCAAAGATTTTTTTATTTAGTAACATTGAATTGTAGGTAAGTACTCGTACATTACATTGAAACTCAATGGAATAAATCGTAGCTTTTGTATAGATATACTGTGATAGTTTGCTTAATCGGTTGGTCGGATAATGGCCGTAAACGATAATCCTCAGTTATGGGCAAAATTACCACATGCTTTTTTATTACAATTATTAACTTAAATTTTATTAATGTTTTTGCAAATAGGTATAATAGATTATTTTAAAACTTTTTGTAGGTACGTTAAACTAGGTAGGTATTTTAGTTAAAAAAATGCGATGACGTATGGAAAACAAAATTGAATGATTCTGGAAGTTAATAAACAGAAAAAGTTAACAATGTTACGTTAGTAGGTGAGGATCTGAGGATATAGCAGTAGTGAGTAGTACAGTATCTGAGCCACCTCGAGCCACGGCAAGGGTATTGCAGCAATCTAGATAAGTACAGTTTCAATTTATTTACCACCCCCCCTGTACCCCCACCCCGCGGGCGCAGGGGGGAGGTATAAACACTAGTTCTTGCCGCGGAGCAATTACGCCTTCAAGTGTTCAGTGAGATGGAAACTTAGGTTCGCTCCAAGTTTAAGGAAACTTTCCTAGTTACGGTTATTATTAGTTCGGGCGTGTCTGCTTTCTGCTATCTTTTAACATGGTACGCATAATGTAATGTTAAGCTTATATTTTTAGTTCTCATCATCACCATAATACCTATGCTGTATAGTGCTGTTGAGCCCGTCAGTGAGGGCAACTAACTGGAAGCGCAGCTGTCAAGAGGATCTAATGCATGGCTATTGGTGTCGCCAGGGGAAGGACCCAGCCCAGACTCTGTCTCCGCTATCACACTCAATGAAAGTCACTAATTGGAACGGATACACGAATTTGTGTATCTTACACACATTCTATCACATTGAAGCACTTGTCTTTGTATTGACGAACCATTCATGGAAAAATCCACTGTTGGTTAACCGTTTCAGATTCATTCAGATATGTCTGATGCCATGTACTTTGATATATCCTTGTCCCCCGTTGAAGCTGCAACTAGGTACAGATATGTATCGGGTTCGTTTCATGAGTACTTATTTGTATTTGCTCGGTGGATATTGCTCGGCCCGGAGCTCGTTGAGAACTAATATGTGTCGGGAAGTTATAGAAATTGAATCGTATGATATTGACATTCATATCGAGTAAACAAGGCAAGGACCTGGAACAATACCGGGCACCAGGGATCCTAAACCCACAGGCAACATACGTAGTTTCCAACTATGATATATTGTTATGTAGTTTGTCAACGATGAAGCAGAGATGCTGATGGTTGAATTTATACATAATACTTAGATTCACCTAAACAACTACCTGCATACTTAGTAACTATCATTGATTTATATTTAAATATAATTGATTTGTTTATGGTTGAATTCAAAGAGATTAAATTAGTAGTATCTATTTCTGTTCGGCAGTCCGCATCGATCGCCGCTGGTTCCTCTGAAGCCACTCGCCTATTCTGGTGCAACACCTACTGTTATACTTAGAAAAGAACGGGTTAAGTACGGGCTAATATATTTAGGGCGGATTCGGCCAACGTCGAGTAACTTTTTACTCACGAGTAAAGTACCAGTTACTCGCGAGTAAGCAGATTTTGCATTCTACCAAACCTAAAACCAAGATAACTAGCTTATCCCAAGAATAAAATGTTATACCGCCAAAATTGACCGTGTAACGAGCTTATCCGAGAGTAATTTTGTAATGGCGGCAGCACATCAGCTGATTAGAAAACCGTCATAATATAAACAAAACATAAACAAAAGTACGTTAAAAGGCAAAGTCTCAGAATAACAACAGCGAATAAAATATTAAAACATAAACAATTTCATACTTTTATAATCCATTCAAACTAAGTTGGCATGTCATTTCTATTGCATGCTTTGAAACGCAGCTATTTTTATTTTAGTTGCATTACAGTTTCGTTCCTCGTTCATTCAATTTAATCATGGTATAACTTGGTAGAATGCAAATGTACTTATCCTAGATATTTACTCGCGTATAATTTTAATTCCGGTATAGTTATTCTCGTGTAACGTGATGTTTGGACGAATTCACCCTTAGGAATATTATTTTGTGTTGAGTGCTGTTGCGTACTAGTGGCCAATAGATGGCGTAACCAGTATTTAAAATTGACATTAATTTTATATCATGTACCTACACTCTGGTCCGTCGGTGGAAATAGAAAGGTAGAAACATACACCACCTGGCGGCGTTAAAGTTCAAATACATTATGAACCCAGCACTTTGTCCAATACATTTTCAATTGTAGTACCTACTTATGTACAATACTTACTTACTTACTCCGCTGGCTCAGCGACCCGAAGTGGATCTTGGCCTCCGACATTAAAGTGCGCCAATCTTCTCTATTCTGTGCCAATTCTGACCAGTCGGACACTTGAAGCTCTATCAGGTCTTTGGCGACTTCGTCCTTCCAGCGGTATCTCGGCCGCCCCACCGGGCGACGCCCAGAAGGTTGACCAAGATATGCTTTTCTTACGGCTCGATCCTCTCCCATCCTCTCCACAGTCCACATGTCCTTGCCAGCGGAGTCGGGAAGATTTTATTTCTCCGATGATGTTGGGCTCGGACACTATATTTTCAATCTCCCGATTGTACCTCTGCCTCCATTCCCCATCTTATCCTATTGTCGGCCCCAGAATCTTCCGCAATATCTTCCGTTCCGCCACTAGAAGCTTATTTTCCTCCTTTAAAGTTAGCGTCCAAGTTTCGCACCCATACATTAAAATCGGCCTGATGACAGTTTTGTAGATCCGGATTTTAGTGCTTCTGCTTAACAACTTGGACACTAACACCTTGTGAAGGGCTGCGGTACATCTTAGGGCGTTAACTATACGGATGTCGATTTCATCCTCCCTCCGGTTTGTGTCTGTAATTGTGCACCCGAGATATTTGAACTTGTCGACACCCCTGTAAGTTATACCATTCACGTGAAGGTCTTTTCGCTTTGTTGAGCGGTGTTTATATCGTTTCATGTGAAGGTATTCGGTTTTCTCGTGGCTCATTCTGAGACCCACACCTTTCCCCTCTTCCTCCAGTTTCTCCGTCATTTTGACCACTTCTCGTTCACTTTGCCCAAGGATCGCAAGGTCATCGGCATACCCTACAATTTTGTGCTTTCCGTTCAACTCTACTCCCCCATAAATCAGTAGCACTTTTCGGATGATGTGTTCGAGAGCTAGATTGAACAGAACAGGCGAAAGGGCGTCACCCTGCTTGAGTCCGGTCACGACTTCAAACTCGTCCGTTAGCCCCCCTCCAGCTCTAACCCGCATTCTACATGTTCCCGTAGCTATCTTAATCATTCTTACTAGCTTCTTCGGTACTTGGTAAGATGTTAGTATGTGGTAGAGGGTCTCTCGGTCGATACTATCATAGGCTTTGGCGAAGTCAACAAAGAGACAGTGGACACTTTGGGCGTATTCCCATCGTTTTTCCATAATTTGTTTCAGGAGAAACATTTGGTCCACTGTGCTGCGGTTTCTGCGGAAGCCACATTGATAGTCACCGAGTATTTGCTCTGCATATGGTTCTAGGCGGGCGAGGATAATATACGAGAGCACTTTATATGCCGTATGTACAATATGTATAGTAATCGGTCTAAGGAATATGTAGTGCCTAAAAGATTCGACTTTAACTAAAGTTGTTATGCGAAATAAAACCAGGGCTACACATAATTTTAGATCTTAACTTGAGTACCTAAATATTGTTAGTACCTATCATGGTCAGATACAGATCTGTTGTGTTAACATGAGATAAGTACCTACCTAAAAAAATTGACGATAACTTGGGAGATTAAAATAAAAATTTATTAAAAATGTACCTTAATGACTAAATTATGACGCCGGTAAACTAAGAGGCGCCGTGTTCCAGGTTCTGTTTGAATAGGCCGGTCAATATTAGCAGCAGAGGCGCGTAAAGTAAACTTTGTGTATTTACAAAGGTTTCAGCCACTGGTTATTATAACTATAACTGAATTATAATCAATTCTCACCTAACTAAATAACACGATTTTACTACTAGAATAGGAAAATAGGAATGAACATAAGTACCTAATATAAAACTTGCAAGTGCAGACACAAATACTCGTACCCCGGCAGACAAGAACATAGTAAATAGTACTTCTTCTTCTTCTTTGGGTACCATCTCCTATCGGAGGTCGGCAATCATCTGGCTTATTCTTTCCTTCGAGACTGCTGCTCGGAACAAGGATGTGGTGTCGGTGTTGTACCAGTCTTTCAGATTTTGGACCCATGATGTTCTTTTTCGACCGGGTCTTCGACGGCCTTGAATTTTCCTTTGTAGGAGAAGTTGCAATAAACCGTATTTACTGTTGCGCATAATATGTCCCAGGTACTGCAACTTTCTCCTTTTTACGGTTTTAAGCACTTCGGTCCCTTTTTTCATTCTCTGCAATACCGTTTCGTTTTTTATTTTGTCCCTCCATGATATCTTCAATATTCTTCTATAAACCCACATTTCGAATGCTTCTAACCGTTTACACACGTTTAATTAGGTAAGTAAAGGCTTGAAGTTGCGGGACGGAGGCGGTGTCTGTCGCTCCACACACACCCTGTGAACACAGCCGGGACGGTGGGGAATCAACACCCCAAGTGTAGTGTCATGTATATTGTGTACATTGAATACAATGTTGTACTTTGTCATGATTTATTTATTTATTAACATTTAATGAATTAATTGGGAGTTTCTGAATGTCTACAAACAACGTACAAAGGTATACGTGGTGTAAACGTGTTGATAGCGACGCAATCAGCTGCCTCGTAGCGTAGAGACCCGCCTCATACAGCCAAGCCGCGGTCAGGGGCGCGTCCTAAACAGACAAAACCTCGCTGCGATGTATGCACACAAAGGGGGGCAAACACTATAGTTGACAGCCCTTGATCTTTACTTTCAGGAACTTATAGTGTCCTGTAGCGGACCCGCTCTCTACCAGTCCTGTCTCTCCAAGAGAGGAACTTTAGTTAAAATAAATATTACCCTATTTGCCTTATTCTAAAAGAGGCTGTCTATGTTTCATAGTATAACATGTTTGATAAAATAAAATATACAAGTATGTGCCCGGTGTCGTCATCTGCCCGCGCCGGGACCGTCGCCAATTTGTCTCATCCGCTTTTTAACTTTTTCAATTTGGTTGGTAATGATGTCGATAATAAATTGAAGACTTTCTTTTATATCCCTTGTAGGTAGGTGCCCTTGAACTTCTAAAGTGAGCTAAAGTGATAGAATAATAAATGTAACTTACCTAAATATTTTACTCTCCTATTTTAACGTTGTGGGCATGTTTAACAAATCAGCTCCACCAAGTTTCTTTTGTAAAGGTCCCGCAAGAACTCCCCCCCCCGCTTCCCGCTCCCCTCGCCCCCTCCCCCGCCCTCCTCCGGGAGGTAATCCGATCAAGATCAAAGCACTCAATAAATTTTATTTCATTTTACAAAAGAATTTTTATGATCAAGTAAGCGTGCGGCGGCGGCGGCCGGGCCGGGGTCGGCCGGGCTCTCTGTTTATTCTGTTGTCGGATTTTCTCGCTAATTCCAGCTGAACTTTATGAAGCCAATTAGTAATTATGCTCTTTGATGGAGATAAAAAGTTGTTTAATGATTCATGTTGGGTAAGAACTTCTCGGTAGGTGAGTGATTGGGTCATTACAACCCAGAGATAACAGGGTAAACCTATAAGCTACAGTATAAAGTGAATATTTGAATAATGGCTCTTTACTGAAAACCAATATTATGGTAATGTATACCGTTCACTGAGAAAGAAGCCCATTTCGTGGCCCATTGTGAAAGTATTTTTATTTAAATTCTGTGTAGGTGTAGGCCTCCTTCTTTCAAAATGAATGTTTATGGCAATTGCCTAACGGATATACTATTGCTGAAGTTTAATAATAGGTTTTAGTAAAGTGTGCTACGTCCGTTCGGCCTCACGGGATTACTCCAATTATGTCGGGATTACAATACACACGAAACCGCGTCCCACCGCGCCGAGCCTCAGATTACCGTCTTCATGTTTATACTTTATAATTTATAGTAGTGCGGGCAGGGGTTAAAGGTAAAGCTTTAACAACTTTCATAATTGCGTTTCCACTGTGAATGTAATAAATATATAGTGCTGATAATTACCACGATAATGGACGCAGGTGAGACATACTCATAGAAAGATTTCGCATAAATTATGCAATCGTCATTATTTTACGTCCACCATTACATAATATTCCAATAACCTTTGTGAACTATCAGCCATTGAAATGGAACTTCAATTTTGTAACAGGAAATGCAATTAAAAGTTAGCGTGAAATGTGCCGTTGGTCTCGGTGTTAAGGTTTAAATTAGTGACGGCTCGGTGACGCGTCGCGCTGGTGGTTTGACTGACACGGCTCGGTACATGACTGACGGCCGCGTGCGGTGTGAGTGGGCGAGTCCATTGTGAGTGGGCGAGTCCATTGTGAGTGGGCGAGTCCATTATGGAATGAAAGCTTTCAGGCCGCTGGCGTTGGCGGGCGGTGCAAGCCTACTCGTATTCACATTTTTGCGTTTCTACACTAGTTTGTAATGGATCTGTCAACGGATATTGGAATAAAAGAATGATGCACTTCGTGATTGTTTTGTATTTAAAAAAAACATTGATCATACCTATTTAATAGCCATAGGCTACAATATTTTGAAAACGGAGAATGTATTATCTGATTTGTATTACCAATGAATAAAAATAACATAGTTTAATCTCAAAACAAAGATCACTGGCGAAAGCTTGAATGTAAATAAAACAGGAAGCTACAAATGACTGCTACGTCGCGTCGTAGCGGCGTGATCGTAGCGTGCTACGCGCTACGCCGTAGCTTCGTAGCATTGTAATTTATTATTGCAGAAACTAAATAAATAACAGTTTATGCTGCGATATTTACATAGTACCTACATTTTGTCATAGATATTTTACGAATGTTGTGTACACCTTTAATAGGCTTCTACAACGAAATTATAATTTTATAAACTGATTAATTATTGTTAGTTGTCGGTGCTGGTGTTCCAGTTTAAATAAATAAATAAATAAAGTACGTGTAAAGTACAGTAGAATGATGGCTGACAGAAGCAACTGTCCGTGACGTCACTAGGCTGGACAAAAGATATCATTGAGATTATTTTTGCATTTTTTTATTACAAGTTTTGTCTGTTCGTTATTCTATCGTACTTTACAGTTATTGTGATATTAATTTGCAATCTACAGAGAGGGTGCATGCTCATGGTAAATAACGTATCAATCCTAATCTTTCCCTCAGAATTTAAATATGCTAATTATGTAAACGGCAGTTCACAGTGTACTTTTTAAATTAAAAAACTAAAACATAAAATAGAGGTTCATATACTTACCTATTTTTAAAGTTCACGAGACACACACGAAGAGGTCGTTACCAAGACATACATGTTATTAATCTACATTCATAGAACTATTATATTCCGTAACGTCCCACTCTATACAATGCAAGGGTCGGAGTAATGGCCGGATGAACTAACAGATTAGTACATACATGGGTATGCAAACCGAGCGAGCTGCGGGGGCGGGGGCGGGGGGCTGCTTTCAGTTGTACTCGTGTACTCACCGATCATTACCATAGAACCAGAGGAAATTGTATACAGGATATTGTTATTCATTAGGGTATCAAACTTTTATTATTCCACAGCCTTTCAACGTGCATTTATGGTAAATAATTCGAATTATTATTTTTATCATCAAGAAACCTGAAGTCCTAGTTAGTTACCTCTACAGTGTCGAAAATATTGAAGTACCTGTACAGCGCAAAATGTTATGAGAAACACAAATATTAATGTTATTTACTATTTACTCCAATAACGACAAAAGAAATCAACTCGACATTCTAATTTGATAAAACCGCGCAGACCGTAGCATAATGTCGCGGAAACGTCCGTTTTGGAGGCAATTTCCGTTTCCGTTACGCCATCTTGAATGATGTAAGGCTGAGTACGTCGTGTGTAGGCTGTGTGTAGCCGCACACATCGACTCTAGTTAACATTGACACGGACCGGGTGATCACATTGAATCAATTTGCTTTGTGACTCTGACTCCGATGGGATTATAGCGGCTTAGCCTGTTACTCACATGTTTCATCAGCCACGTGCTATATGTTATTAAGATTGTAATATAATTATAATCATCATCAATGTTGATTCTGCTGTATGCACCTATGATAATATGACTAAAATGAAATTACTTAACGAAGTCCACTTATCCGCTGTATAAAAGTACCTATACATAATAATATTTATAGATTTTATAGTATAGGGGGAAGTGTTGTATTAGAGAGGCAACTTACTAGTACCAATCATTATAATTTCTTTGTTTTTCATTACGATCACTGATTCTAACGGTTATTGCCTTTGCGTGTAAAACGCAGGCTCTACTCTATTGTAATGGGCTATTGTTTGCTTCCCTTGTTACACACGTGACTAGTGGTACAGCTGTTATATTTGAATTTCCATGTAATGTAGACAGCAAACAAAGCTACCTAGATAACTTCCATATTTTCCAAAATTATAAACTTAACATATTTAATACCAACTTCATTCACAAATTGAATATTGTAGTTTTCTTGAATATTATATCTGTATCTGTGCTATCTAACAGTAAGAACCACTTGGCAAATGCAAAAACACGAAACGAAATAAAAGTAGAAAAGTAACGAAACACAAAATGTCATGGCAAAAGTTTTATTCTCAATTTGTACAATATTCAGCTTTTATAGTTTACGAAATGTTGAATTTAATGGCCCACTAATTTTATAGAGGTTGGTGTTTTAGTAGCCATTCTAGTTTGAAATAGTTTAGGGCGAGTCGGTCGGGCGGTAGAATGGTTCCTTTCTGTTAATAATATAGTAATGTATAGCTTTAGACTAGTCTAGACTCTAGAGTCATGCGTCTTGATGTAGACTGATGGAGTCATTTTTATACCTAATAATGTAAGAAAGAAAGAAAGATAAAACTTTATTTGACACTGACAGCAATCATACTTAATTATACATTATAATAATATGTACGTAATGTACTTTAATTGTTTTTGGTCTGGAAAGTCTGTTGTGATTGAAATTATGGGTAAAATAAACTTCAATTTATAAAAGTCATTGATTAGTAGAATTTGACTCAGGTTAACGTCTCCTAGCCTTGGGTCAGAGGTGCTATAAATTTTAACCTTTGGTTATAAATAGTTAAAATTAACCGTCGCTGCTCGTTTTAGTAATAAACCTAAAGAAATGAACGAGATTACTTACATAATTATGATTATAAATCCCTTTTAAAGAAATCTGGTTTGTATTAAATTTTGCAGTCAAAAATATCAGTATTTTAGGAACGATGACATGTGACGATGACTATAGACTACTGAAAGATACTACTTCGTGTATCAAGTAGATAACATACACACGTTTAACATAGTACATAACATAACTTTAGTATTAATTGTGCTGACTAGCATTGGAACTAACATCATTATAACATCGACCTACAGACTGATCCACACACGCTATAGATCCAAACTACTGGATGTGTTGAGCTAAAGGGCACAGAATAAGGCTTTCATAACTGAAACTTTCGGAAAAAGCTGGTATTTACAGGTATAGACCAAGTATGTATGTAAGTATGAAAATAGGTATTTGTATAAGTTTATTGTTTATTTCCACGAGCATTTACAAACACAGCTTTTGGGCTTTCCTTATCTGCCGGCCTTCAAAGCTCACTACGTGCTAGTACTGTGTGGTCTACGTGTGTGTGTGTGTGTGTGTGTGTTGTGTAGTCGCCGGAGCCGGAAGTGGGTCAAAATCTGTCGCGCGCCGCTTCCGGCACGCTCCGGGCGAGCAAATGTTGTGTTATTTTCACCAAAACAGGATTACTCGTAGCTCGTATACGTACGACCGGCAACGGCAATCCGCTTACAGTAAATATCAAATTTATCGACACTCGCCGTAGCTACACAAACTTGATTGAAATGAACACTCAATTTTGTTGCTTGTTGTTTGTAGCTTGTGTGGTTTTGCCTATATACTATATCTCATGTAACAGGTAGTAAGTGGAAGTGTGTTCACTGGAGCGTGCCGCTCGCTCTTTTGATGGTTCCCGCAACTTCTGAGGGAAGGTTCTGTTTTCATTATCTTTGAATAACTAATAATATACCTACAGGTAGCGTTGATATACATAAGAATCTCGGCCCAACGGCAATTTCAAATATTTATACTCATATGAGGAGTCCAGAAATGTGGAATTCTCGCATGCAGAATATTCACCGTCGAGATTAACTTCCGCCGCCGCCGCCGCCGCCGCCGCCCCGACTAGTCCCCGTATATCTAGCCGGGCTCCGCCAATTTTATGTTCCTACGATTCCGTATGGAACTACCTATAAAAGCTCCTGCTGTAGAAGATCTTAGTGTGTGCTGCAATATTATATGCTCTACTTATCTCACATAGTGGCATTACTAATTTATATCAGCTTTCGCTGCCTTGTTTGGTCTTCACTCACACTTAAGTATCATACAACTATCAATAACCTAGCTACCCCACTCAAATTTACTAAGTAACTAATCTTACATACATAGATAGAGTAGATAGATAAGACATATAAACCTACATATTCTACGTATGTGCCTGCATCATAATAAATCACGGCTAAATAGTGTCGACGGGTCTGCGAGTGTCGACCCTCCCCCGGGCATCAATCATATCAGATGTGCTGATCCGGATCCGACACGGCCGGGTTGCCTCACTGCCACGCACCCACTACGTCGCGCTACGGCCTGCTACGACCCGCTACGACGCTGCTACGACGCGGATCCGTGTAGTATGCGAGCGTAGCCACTAGCCACCAGCTATAACACAAACAATAACGAAAATATGTCAATAAAATACTCTTTTTTTTGGAAAATATAGAATATAGCGTAAAGATAAAATCAGAAATATCTGCGACGGTAATAAATAACCGGCCGGAGGTGGCGAGGTGTAGTGCCGGTGCCGGTCAAGTGGGACGCCCTCCGCGCGGACTAAGATCGCAGATAACGTCGCTCGATGGTACGGGGGGTATTCGGCGTAGTTTTTTCAGGATAGCTTGCAATCTTTTTGTAACAAGATTAAGATCTTCATTTTTAGATTTGGTTGGTGAGATTTACTTTTATATCATTAAGTAGATTATGTGATCTTTTCATATATTGTAAACATAAGTATGTAGGTATATAAATTTGTGCTATGATGGCACATGAATTAGCTTTAACGTGAATGTATAGCATATGAAGTGATAAAGCCTGCAGTGAGCGTCGGCCCCGACGACGTCGGCGTCGTGGACAGACTGCGGCCGTGCAGCGCGGGTCACTGGCCACCGGGCGCGGCGGCGGGGCTGGGCACTTCTGTCACTGGAGACATCCGACAACAGTACAAATAGAGATGTAGGTAGTCATTAAAATACCGTCACAAGTTGTACCAATGTTAACTTATATGTATTTCCTTCATAGAAAGATAACAGATACAGGTTTTTTCATATTGCTATCCGATCCGGCGTGGTAATCTAGATTAAAAGATTACCGCTGAGAAGATTATATCCCAAAGATTGTGTGTTTAAAACCATGTATTCGAATGATGAAATCGGATGCTACCGATGTTTCCAAGCACCTAATTATTTGCTCTAGGATTACAAACATTTTTGCTTACATCACTGTATTGGCACAGATTTTATGTATGGAGCATCTTCTTTTAACTCCTTAATATCAATGAGAGCTATTGTCAGCAACTAAAGTAAACTAGTAGTAAGTACCAGCACAAGTAGTGCAGGCAGCTGGAGCTGAGTCCGTAATGTCTGAAGTACACAGATCCAGTTCTGTTTACTGTTCAAGTGAATGTATCGACGTGGCATCGGGACTCGCCATTGTGGCAACTCTCAGCAGTTGAAGGTACGAGTGGGGCCTGGAGGGCGCTCTAGCTTAAGAAAAACTAAGGTTCGATGCACTGCTGTACAGCCCACAACTCTATATACTGTGTTGTAATAAATGAATCAATTGCAAAACAGCTCTCGTACGTTCGTAGTTGTAAAGCTGGAGCGCCCGGCTCCGGTGAGCGCTTTGTTTGCTCGTTATCTGCTCCCGAATCTCGTCTCCTGATAACAATAACCTCTGCTTCTGTTAAACTTCGATCAGCAAACAGTTGAGTTTAAATTAAAAGCAACTTTAATACCGCCTGTTGAAGTTGTTTTTAGCTCGTTCTGAGGCGAGCCGTTCGCTGTATAAATAGAAGGAAATGAACAGATTGTAATTAGCTGCGTACACAATGGCGGACAGTTTAATTCGTCTGCAGCAAATAGTGGCGTAAGTTTTTTTTCTCTTTTTCAATGAGGCACAGTATTACTCAATCTTTATGTGCCGCCATAGGTTCCCTGTAGTTGTACCTATAGTTAGTGACGTTCTAAGAACAAGCGTAGATATTTTAATATATGCATTGGAATACCGGCGCGGCGCTCGGCCCCGTGGCTCGTATCGCCATCACATCGCAGTGGGCCGCCTGCGTCAAGGCCTTCTATTGTTTCGTTTCGCTTTTCCCGCCGACATTCTCAACCTAGGTCAAGAGCACAAGTTACTTTTCTTTTTTAAATTCCAAATTCAGAATATATTTTTGCATATATCATAAAAATATGTATTTTACCTTCCCCAATGCTGCTGCCATGTGACCAGTCAAAGTACTTGTAAGATTCCATCTGAATAGAATGTACCGAACGTGCTGAAACACCAAAGTTGCATAAATTACGAGAACTTTTTATGATGAATATACTCGCAGTAATAATGAGGGCATTCGCCTCTATCATACTACGGAAACTTTGAAGGTTTAAAATAAATATACCTATATTTTTTTCTATTGGCAACATACTGAATTTAAGTACTTATTCACATTGATTTGTCTATTATTTTCTACAGGCAGGAGTGGATTGTGTCAGTGGGCCCTCACACACAGTAGACCGTCGTGCACGGGAGGTTTAGTCACCGGGAGGTACCAGGGCTGCAGGCGAGGGTGGAGGTATTCAGCTTCAAACAGCCGGAATCCTTTTGTGCATTTTGTCTGACGGCGCAGAAAATGTCTGCATTTCCCTCAACATTTTCCAGAGTGTTTTATTCAAATGGCAGATTTTCTGCTATTACAGTCTGAGAGGCTGTCAGGATGGCCGCTCGGGGCAAGGAACTTCGCTTGGATTTACAAAGTTGTGAAGATGGCTCGTAGATTTACATCAGATGCAGATTATAATCTCAGAACCCGTGACCAAACCATTAGTGTGTCCGTTGTTCAGCCGCTGGTTTCGGATTTTATTCGATTCTTTTTACACCAAAACATTACTCGTGCAGAAAACTGTATGGAGTAGTTCATGTTCCGCTCATTGAGCCACGACCCGGCACTTGACCCACACTTAGCACCAGCAGCGGGATCACGCCTCTATTGTGTACGAGATAAAGGCCGGTATGGCGTGCAGCGCGAACAAGGGCGCTATCGCACATAAACAGGAGTTCAACTCCTGTATCGTTAAAGGAAATATTTGAACGATGTTGAGGTTAAATTGCTCAAATGAAAACGAATAACTCGGTACGCTTTCAATGTTATTATAGCTTTCACGGGGAAACCGTTTATTATTTTTGTGTCATGAAAAGCTTTTGATTTCAGTAAGTTCGTGCGTAACATAAATTATTACACACAAAATTCGAAAACAAAACTTTCTTGTTTAAATAAATAACGTACCTACTCTCAACTCAACCTGTTAGAAGTATTTAGATCGGTATAATGGAGGTCGCTGACGCTTACTTGATTATGATGAGACTATCCGCCCTCATCCTGTATCACTCTGAGTAGTCAGCGACTGACGCTAATTTGACTGGACAATCCTTTCACTACGTCGGCAGACCCTAGCCTTACTTTTGTATTTCTCACCGACACGGCGCTATAAGGAGAAGAGGTTGTTTGGTTTATTGAATGCTTATTGCAGAAACTAAAAGTAACAGTTATAGTTTATTTATACATTTTGGTTTGTGTTTAGTTACTGTTACGTATATAATATTCCGTTGATAATAAGTGAAAACTTGTAACTGGCTTTAAGCTATATAAGTAATTATGTATACTTTTAGTGTTGTTCTATTCACTTTTGCTGTAAGTTTTCCTTGATACATAATATGTAATTAATTATAACTATGTATAATAAGCAATATCAGCGTTGAGCTACAGTCTGTTGGTTTCACAACTGAGAACGCCAAGTTAAGAACCCTTTATAATTATTGTTTCACATGCAGCGCTCTTACGAATAGAATTTAAGTTCATGCTTAGCTTGATTTCCCAAAATGAGAATCTTGGCAATAGTGGGAGTGAGTAGTGCAGTGCAAGTATCTCGCGACAACAAGTCGACAACTGTAGCAGTTGAATATTGTTGCCGCCAACTTCAAACAGACAGCAGTCGCCGAGTGGAAACAGGTTTACCATACTATTACAGAACTATAGAGTTGCTGAATTCTGCTTCACGTATATTACATTCACATACATTATTGAAACTGAAAACTACTAAAAAATAAAACTTGTTGATTAATGATTTAAGTATTCCTGGAAATATTAGTATATATATAATTAATAACAACACACATTGATTGAATTGGCGGTGGTAACCTTATGCTTTATGCTAAGTCCGACTAGAATCTAATCATATACACCTGAGTTTGCGTTGTTCTATGAGTCTAAAATATAATTTTATAGAGTGTCAGACTCTTATTTCATCCCACAGGATAACTTTGATGCCGTGCAGCCTTTGTTGAACAGGCTCAACACTTACATACATTGGAATGTTTGAAATAATTGGAAACAATGATAACGTAACAGTTGGGTACATCGCGTGAGAGAAAAATACGATAACAATGTAAGTAGGTAGGTACTTGAGTTTAAGTAAGAGATTGTGTGTTAGATATAAAAAAAGTATAGTGCTTCCTACGAATTAATTATTTCAACAATTCAAGTTTTAGTTACCAATTCATTGTGTTAATAGTTTTGGCTGGTGGAAATTGCTTCTTGGCAATAAGTCGGCCATTGTGCGCAAATTGAAAACCTTTTGTTAAAAATCGATTATTGTGTGCTACCTATATTTGTTTTTGTTAATAATGTTTTACTTTTATTAATGTTCACATTTTGGACCAAAGTTCTATTCCTATCCCCTCCGTGTCTGTTATATTGTATTTCATACAAACTACAGGCTAAGTTAAAATACTTCGATGTTTCTGAATAACCAGAAATTAGTGTAAGGAGATAACAAAGATTCCGTTCTATGGGGAGCTCTTCGCGGGATGGGAGAGGTGATGGAGCAAGAGAACTTAGTAAAGGGGAAGATTGTGAGAGATAAAGAAATGACAATAAGACACATAGGTACAGAGCAGGAGATTGGAGATGGAGAGAGAGGGGAATTCCATCACATCCCGGAGATGACTGGGGAGGGAGAAGGTAATATAGTGGTAGAGCGAAGAAGAGTGAGTGAGAAGAAAGATACAGACATGTAGAGTCGCCGTGCCGTCGGGACCGTCGGGTACTCACTTGATGAACATGCAGATGCCGGTGTTCTCCATGGCGCGCGCGATGCCCTTCCAGCTGGCCAGCATGGAGTACTTCTGCCGCGCCGTGAGGGGCAGGCGCGGGTCGCAGGGGGGCGGGGCCGCCGCCTCCACGGGCGCCGCCGCCGACGCCGCCAGCTTGCCCAGCTGACAACCCATTGTGCACTCAGTGCCCTGCACCGCACATGCCACTCTCGCGCCGCACTGTCGCCGCCACACTACCGGCGCGCGCGCGGCCGCCGGGCCCGTGCTCTGCACATGTCACTCACACACACACACTGACACACACCGACACTCCGACACACACACTGACGCCGCTCGCTATCGCGCAGCCTCCATCGCTATCTTAATCTCGCGGTGACGTTTATTACCTGAAAAGAAAAAGAGTAACATTTAATCGCCTCTGAATTTAATAGAAACAAATGATTCGCAAAATATATTTTGCGGGGAAAATACACGGATTTAATAAAGCAATTTTCTTTAAGGTAGGGTAAGTAAATAAATTGTTGTTTTGTGTTCTTGCTTGAAGGTAACTTGAGTTGTTTTTGTTGGGAACAACGACTATCCTAAAGTTTAAATTAAATCACACAGAAAAAACTTCATTGTGTAAAAGAGTTTCACGAGTAACCTATTTCTTTCTTTTCTAACTGAAGCGTTTGAGCACAAGGTCTTAAAGTTGCCCTAACTTCTTGTATTCCTTTCTCTTGTGAATCGGATAAAGACGCTTGAAAACAATTTGAAAACAATAATGGAAGTGATGATGATGGCAATGCTTTCCGAATGTAGCCTTGGTATGATAACTATTCATATAGTGCCACTTTCATAGAATTGCATACAAAATCACAAATAAAATAGCAGTTACCGAAGTGATGATGATAAAATTTAATTTTACCATCTTATTCTCTCTCTACCTTACTCTCACGTACCTGCATTCTAGAATTGTATCTTTTACGATGGTAGCGTAAACTAAGAGCGCATAATACACGCATGCACTTTAACTAATTTCATAAGCACTTAACTACTAAGTATAGGGGTTATAAACTTCTACATAATCTACATACGTCGACAGAATCAACTATGGATCTCTTAGGTAGTCGTAACTACTTAGGTATTGTTACCTAGTTGCATGATGTAAGTATAGTTATTTCTTAATATAGCAACATTACTTATTCTGTTTACACCATCATAATGTGGAACGAATTACTGCTCTAACAGAGCGTAAAATTACCTGAAAATACTGAAAGCCATGAAAAACAGCAACATTGTGTGGGACTGAGACGAATTGAATGACGTCTACGTTGTGTCGAAGTTGCTACAGTGTGCTTCAGTGGACTCGGTGGCGGCGCGGGACAATATGATACACGAGGTACAATACTCGGCGAGGACAGACGTCATGAATTATGAATTACTATTGAATACATTGGAAAATTTCAGTTTACCATTCGTATGGTAAACGAAATGCATTGCAAACTGAACTAAGGAAAATACAATGTAGTATAGGACCATAGAGGTAGAGTTTGCGTAATAGTCGTAAACTTACAAATATGACGAGGTAGAGTTCCAGTGAAGTAGCTTTACCGCTTAGTAGTGCTATAGGCATTTTATTCCGTAATTCCCTGGGTTCATATTTTGTCTACTTTCTGTACTGTACACAAACTCTGTGCATGTTTATGTGTGTGTGCGCCTGTTACCGGCAGACAGCGGCGGCAGCGGTGTAAAAGCCGATATCCCAAATAGCCCGCAATCAAGTTTTACAAACAGAACTGACTATTTCATTTGTTTGTGTTTTTTTATTCATGAATGTTTTTTTATACATAGAGACATAGTAAAATGTGCATGTAAAATAAACTTGAATGTGCTATTGGGAATTTATATTTTCATTTTATTTGTATCTATATATTAGATATCTGTCAACCATAATGTGTGTGTGTTTTTTTTATATCTGTCAACCATAATAAAGGCTCTTCCTAGTTAGGGGTCAGATGGATGTGTGTGAGATGTCCCAGCGTTGTATTACTCTACATAAATATGTGGATCTATTCTATACGTACATATCTGAGTTTTTGTGGACACTAAACAGTAAACAGGGCCGTTAAGTTTCAGTGAATAGTTGAACAAACTCATACGCGACGCGACATAACACCAACTTTTAAACCGGTTGGAAGTTAGTTCCAACATGGCGGCCGCGGCGCGCGTGACCAACTTGGGACGGAATCAATTTAGCCCCCGCCGGGTACCCGCGGCAAACAAACGAATTTACATACACACTGACGAGAAAACCTGAATATGAAATGAAAACATAATAGGTGGAGGCAGACTCCGCAGGTAAATGTCTCTGAATAATAAGTGATGGCAGAATATGAAACCGTCATGGTCCTTCGGGTAAAATAATCAGTTAAATAGTCGTTCTACAAAACGGCTAGCACTTACACAAAACGTCTAGACGTTTATAATATTACACCGTCCGCTCCCTAACAGCAGAATAAAAGATGAGCCATAAGTACATAAATAATTTTATTTTTCTAGTAAGGGTTTTATCTACTTGCTTTGCAAAGTTTATTTATCCACTCTAATCATAAATCTTTTATAGGGGCTGCAGAAATATGAAAATAGAAAGGTAACGTTATCAGTTCGTAACTGGGTTGGTCGGTTGAGTGAATCTGATATTTCAGGATTAATAAAAGTGTCCAGCATTTAACCTGGATATTATTATCGTCCCGGTGAAGCTGCAGATTTCCCCCGGGACCCCGGGCCGCGCGCGGTAGTGCCGGCCGCCGCCGCCGCGCGGCAGCACTGTGCTATCTAATGATTGTTCCGGGAATTTCGTAAGCTCCTTCTCGTTTAACGACCTAAATGAGTTCCAAAATCCTGTGGTTTTTAGATTATGAATTATTACATTAGATTAAATTAAACTGAACCCGACTACGTTTAGCTACTATTATTCCATTGAAAGCTCTTGGTCGCACTACATAAACATAACCTTAATTGTCTTGACAACGTTTTAAAAATGACGATTTGTCTTGATAAGGTACCTATACATAAACTTATTAACTCCATAAGTAGGTACTTCACTACCTATATCGCTTTCATGAACTGAGCGATTGATAGTAGGTATATTGCTATTCTAACACGTTAATGTGATATTTATGTCTTGTTAATAGTCAATCATCGTTATCTACCTGAAAGCTTCGCGTCATACTGCCTGTCTAGTGGTAGTTCAAAGTGTGAACAGATTAATTGTGTTGTTATACCTTTATGCTATAGATATAATAGGAAGGCCTACTAATAGCTCAAGAAGGGGGAACGGCTGAATAATAACTTGATCATAAATACAAATATTGGCCTAATTCGACATAACTGAGTGGACATTGGCTTGTATAGTTATAGTTGTGGGCCATATGAAAGGGAACATAATAATAATAGGTTAACTGGGCTATATTAAAAGCTACAAAGGTGGAAAGGAGAAAATAATCACATCCAGTGAGGAGGTGATACAATCTTTTACACAACGCCACCTTCGCCTTAACTGTATATATCAACATAGAAATAAGATCACAAGTTATTTTGAATTCAGAAAACACACAAAACACTAATAAACGAAATCAAGTTACAAAGCTCCCGGGAAGTGGGCCTCCGCATTCACATTATTCACATTTCACACTTTCCTCACACATATTATATTAAGTGAGGAAATCTCGAGTGTTCACGAGCTTACCGTTTCCTTTCATCTGCCCGAGCCGGAGATCCCCCTGTAGTGAAGCACCCTGTGTGTGTGCAGTGAGCGGGAACATACAGGATGTGGCAAGTAAGAGGAAGACAAGAGCAAATTAAATTTGAGCTTGCTTTTTGAATTTGTTATAAGGCGAGTGATTTAAAAAATAACTTATATGTTATGTAAGTAACTTGTATGAAGCTGTTATCAACTTAATGAAAACGAAATTAACTTACGAATATTATAATATTAATTAAGTAAGTAATTTAGTGAGATACTAGCGTCGTGTTGAGAAAAGCGTGGCGCGGAGGACAATATGAGCTCGTCGTATTTGATAAGTAGTAAATTTAATTTATATAGGAGTATATAAATGAAGACATCAATTTAATTTAACAAGCATTATACAAATTAGCTTGTTCAAAGCTGCTCGGCAGAAACCTTTTGAAAGCTTGCTTCTGAAGTCCAGCTATAAGTCTGCAGGCTGAGTAATGGTTCAATTACCCCGTATCAAGATGAAAACAAGTTTGCGCTCTGCTGGCCGCATTTAAATGAGTTTACTGAAAAATAGGAAACCATCCTGTACGATGAACGAGCTAGCGTAGAGACCACTATTTTCTCCTCGGATTGACTGTATAATGACAAACAGAAGCACTTTAATATGGTGAAAGGATTAACTTGTCAAATTAGCATCAGTCGCTGACTTCTCAGGATGCGCCGGATGAACATAATATGTATAATTTACAGTTTATACGTCTCTCAGGAATGCTGAGCTGTTAATTAAACTACTAGAAGCTTTCGTGTACATCTGCAAAGCTTGAAATGATTAAAAGACATCACACGTAACACCTCTAGTAGATGAGTAAAGAATCATGATTCATAGATATACCTCTACCTATAGGTCCATAACTCGCGTGGATATTTAATGTTAGGGAGTAAAGGGGAATAAATTTGAATGATGTCGTTTTGGAAACATACGTCCATGTGCCATGATATTAGCAAACATCGCTCACAAAGATTGACGTCTTGCACCTGACTGACTGCATCCACACAAACATCCGTCGGTTTAATTAAACTGTGTACCTGCAGCGCTGGGGTTCCTTAATTATGCTGAATAATAATGAAGTATACTTACATATTTATAATAGCTTATGATGAATATGACTATGAATGAGTTACTTTGATATTCATAAAAATATATTATTTTTCGTAAGAAAGTTATCAATATTGTGTCATATTCGATTGGTACGGTCATAGAACAACGCGGACTCGGTCGTACCCTACGGTGGTCGACATGAAGGCAAGCGGGTCACTCTCACTTTCGGAGCGCTGTTGAGCTAACCACTACTCTATCAATATACCTACATAGAGTGACCCCCCAGACCAATGTCTTTGGCTGGAGTATGAGAAATGCAAAGGACAGAGTTTTGCCATAGAATAACGAATACTACTACTGTACTTATTATTCTATGGTTTGCGCTCCCTCCGATCATTTCAGATCATCAGAATTTCCTGACACTCTCACACTCATTTTATATTGAATCACTGCAATAACTTAATTAACAGAATGTCCACATATTCGATGGCCTAGCTACTGACAGGTGAAAAATTAATTAAATTGGATGCCAGTTTTTCCCGCCGCCGCCGTAGAGCCGAAGTTGAAAGGCCGGAGGGAATTTTCGATTATAATCACTTTATAATGTTAATAAAGTACATAAAATTGGAATTAATATGGCAATAATAATAAGGTTTATTTCGTTACTGAAAATATAATGCAGTAGCTAACGTACTTTGTGAAAAGGCATGCAGAGTAGATTTGCCCATGCAAAGTAGAGTAAGGGAATTTTTCATTGTGTTGTTAAAACTTGCTATTATTTTCAACTATATCGTTCTACCTCTACAAGTTAATGTTTACTTATAAATTATCGATTCTACCTATTGTTCTGATGTTTTTCATTGAATTGTGTCATAGTTCCTATCAGTTCTAGATTAGCCTACTCGAATGTAGATAACGTTTTGTTTATAACATGATCTTGCTACGAGTATGTTTCACAAATATATTATCATTGGTTTTCGACTTGTCTCGGAGCTTAGCGAGATCCATCCTCGACATGTGTCGAGCACACAGCGAGCAGTAGCGGCTGCGGTCATCTGTGTCGGAATGTCGCCTCTAACCACAACCTGCACCTGAGGCTTGCAGTCAAATATAGCACCTACAATGCACGGAATAACGACAAATATGAAATTTGTACGTTTAGCGTAGCCCGACTGTACCTACCACGTGTGGTCTAGTGGTTATCTTGTACAATATCTGTGTTATCTTAACTTTCGCTGACATATTACATTGTAACTGTTAGTAATATTATAGATAACCAATACCACGATAAAGATATTATACGTACTGAGTAAGCAAACTATAGGTTTTTTCAGAATTTCTTCAGTAGTCGAGGACATTGAGAACTGTGTTAAATTGCGCCTTAAGGTCAATCCCTCATTCACTTCCTCGGTGTAGGATAGTGCAGATACCTGTATGCACGAGCTCCCTGCAGCCGCCGCCACCGCCGCCGTCGCGCTCGCGACGATCAATAATAATCCACTCGCTCCACCGGACTTACACCGATACTACTCTATTAGTATACGATTAGTAATCGATTACTGTTATTAGGTAAGTAGGTACTTGCTACATGTAACGGCGCTGTTGCTACATTATTGGCCGAAGCGATAATAGTAGGCTATTTTTCAATTAGTTAATACACCCAGCGACAAAGCTTATAAGCATAGTGCGTATATTTTCCATTGTAATTTAATTTTCTAGATGAAAAGGCGGACCTAATTTAATTTTTCTTCCTTAGGTAAAATGAAAATGCAAGGTCATTGTTCTGCCCACTAGGTATTTGTCTTCAATAGTTTGCGAGTTAATTCAGAACATTTGTTCTCGGAGTAGAAGTAATCAGCGTCGCAGCGGTCCGCAATCAATAAGGAGTGAGTCGAGTGGAGTGTGGACTCAGTGGGTGGACTTAGTGCTAAATGAGGTTTGCTCGCGCCGTGTGTGCGTAGTGAGCGCCGCTCATTTGTACACGGAAATGTAATCTACTCTAATTGGCGGGCTTTAGCGAGGGCGAGGCGTCGGAAGAACAAATTAGCCTTTTTGTTGTGTTTGCAGGTCTGACTTCATTGTTTCATGTGTGGTTCTGATATTCTATGCCTATACATTGATTGGCCATTGTGAGTCTATGTATAGAAAATACCTGTAGTGTATAATGTAGAGTTATTTATGAATATTTACTGAACTTTGCTGCAATAAAATATGGATTTACGATATATGCTGCACAGCCCGATCTTCGGATGCCCATATTATTATGTTATTATGTAATTATAATATTTTACAAAGCGCCAGGAATATGCAGGTGCAAGCATTAAACTTACAAAATGTTTAAAAGTGAGTACGAGTAAGTATTCTGTTCTTACAAAAATACAGACACAAAAAATCTTATCGGATTAATGCTGCAAAGCCAGGGTTAACAGATAAGTTTTAATTTCCTTCCAGTTAACCCCTCGTCTTAATGCTCTGATTCGTGCAAATAATGATAGCGCCGCCGATACCGCCACCTCGGCCCGGTAGTGTCTTATCTACGGAACATAATCCTTGACCCGAGAGCTTCACGGCAGCTTTCCCCCAATTTGTCCAGTCCGGTGCCCGATGACGTCATCACGTCACACGGGCCGACGATCAGTGACGTCATCACGTTACGCCTCGTAAAACAATTCACCACTCAGGATACAACGCTCTACGATATACTGTCTTCACATCGTCTTAATATCTTTACGATGACGTTGCTTATTAAACTTATTATTGAAGTTCAATTTTAAAAAACAAGTAACATAGACTATAGTAAACAGAGCTATAGCTAGTAAAAACAGTAGGTATGCAGGTATAATATTTAGTTTACAGGGATCACCCGAGCATCATCCCAATATTAGCTTAGTCCAGCATAATTTCAGGATAAATATCGCATAGCCTGAATACACAATGGACTATATGCAGTTTCTCGCTCTCGCAACTCGAAGGAAGACATTGAAAAGCTGAAACAGTCCAAGCAGTTGACGACCTCTGGTCTTACCATTGATGAGCCCCATAAACGCAAGCCCAGAGTTGTTATCATCGGAGTTCCAGTGAAGATGCAGGACTCAGACGTCTTCAAATACCTGTACCACCAAAACCTCGCCGACAAACTCCAGGACACTACACTTGAGTCTTTCCTGAGCAGCATCAAATTGAGCCACAAATCTGGTAAAAAAGACGCCAAGACCTGCAATTTTATTTTGGAAGTTCCAGCTCTCATACGGAACGTACTCATAGGGCAAAGTAGAGTTTTTCTTAATTGGTCGTCATGTCCCGTAAAGGATTTCACCATCGTGACCAGATGCTACAAGTGCCAGCAGTATGGCCACGCGGCCAAGTCGTGCCGGGAGACGGTCGCTACGTGCGGCCACTGCGGGGAGAGAGGCCACGTGTTGAAAGAATGCACCAAAATAACTGAGCCTCCAAAATGTGCAACCTGCCTCCACTTCAAAAAGCCGTGCGATCATAAGACTGGTGATGTCGATTGCCCAGCAAAGGTTATAGCCCAAAAAAGGTATATTGACTCAATTAATTATGAAGGCGCCTAAGAGCGCCACTAATTAAGTATCTTTATTTTGAACTCCAATATTATGTGTAATAACTTAAATAATGAGCTGGATAATTTCTCTGTATCCGAGTCTAGGACATGTGATGTAGAAATCTGCAAACGATATTTGTCCTCTTATAAGAATCCTTTTACTATACTAACGCAAAATATACGCAGCATCTCAAAAAACTTTGATAGTTTCAGCATTATGTACCAGGTTCTTAATACTAACTGTGACATCATAATTTTTACCGAATGTTGGCTTACTAATCATAATGAGTTTTTACCACAGATTCCAGGATATAATATTCACAATAGTAAAACACATTATTTTCAAAATGACGGTGTTGTAGTATATACCAAAAACACTTTGTGTGTTACCGTTGAGGAACCTGATATGGAGGACTGTAACCGACTTCTTGTCAAAATTGGATCTGAGTATGCAATACTCGCAATATATAGGCCTCCCTCGTTTAAAAATACAGACAATTTTACTACATCGCTTGACAGCACGCTAAAAACACTATCATCATTTAAAACGGTGATTCTAACAGGAGACATAAATATAAACATCCTTCCAGAAAAATGCACTGATGCTGGTCAGATGTATCTGAATCTGTGCTGTTTTCACGGCCTACTTCCCGCGCACGTGCTCCCTACACATGATAGCGGCTCTTGCTTAGACCACATCATGCTAAAATCAAACCGTCCGGCTCTTGCACTAGTTGCAAATTCTACAATAACAGACCACAGAACTGTCCTACTAACCTTAAATCGCACTTTACCTAAACAAATTCGCACGCATACAATTTCCAAACTGAATCTAAACAAACTTGAGGAAGACTTATGCAATATTGATCTTGACCCAGTTTATAAAAATGATGATGCGGACACCTGCATGTCGTACTTAATAAATAACATCCAACAAGCGATTTTAAAAAATACCTCGCACATCAAGTTGAGCAATAAAAACTGCAACATCAAACCCTGGATCACTCCGGGGCTTTTACGATGCATGAGGCATAGGGATAGACTTCATATGAAGGCTAAATCTAACCCAGATAACGCTGTCTTACAACTATCATACAAAAGGTACCGAAATTTTTGTAATAAAATACTTAAAAAAGTTAAAATCGAGTACGAAAAAAGTGAATTAGAAAAGGCGGGAAACAACAGCAAAAAAATCTGGAAGCACATTAAAAGTTTCACTTATTTGTCAAAACAACATGAATCTCCCTCAGCTCTATTACACCCCCAAGCTCCCCATGTAGTATCGGCAAACAATGTAAACAACTTCTTTGCCAATATAGGAAAAAGACTAGCAGAAAAAATTGAAAAACTAACACCTGGTTCTAATACTTTCCCTACTGACAACGCCCCACTAAACTCATTTGTGTTAATAAATACTGATATGGAAGAGGTAGAAAAAATTATCATGAGTTTAAAAGACGATTGCGCAGTTGGTTGGGATAATATATCTAATAAAATCTTAAAGAAATTCAAACATATATTAATACCACCACTGACATATATTTTCCAACTATGTCTTTCCTGTGGAGTTTTTCCTAAATGTTTAAAAAAAGCAGTGGTTGTGCCCATTTATAAATCTGGCGATAAAACAGAGGTGACGAATTACCGACCCATTTCCCTTTTACCAGCTGTGTCTAAAATATTAGAAAAAATCATAAACAACAGATTAATGCAATTTCTAAACAAAAACTCTTTTTTATCTAGAACACAATTTGGTTTTTGGCCTAAGTTATCAGCGGCCGATGCTGTCCATGAGTTAACTGACTACTTAGCTCAAAATCTGGATAAAGGTAATCAGACAATAGGGATATTCTTAGATCTTTCCAAAGCCTTCGATACAGTATCTATCCCGATTTTATTACATAAACTCGAAATGTTAGGTATAAGAGGTACCCAGCTGAAACTATTTGAAAATTATCTGACCGAGCGCACTCAGTGCGTGAAGATAGGCAATGTCGTCAGCTCTGATCAGGAAAATACCGGTTTTGGAGTTCCTAAAGGAAGTATTCTGGGCCCTACTTTATTTCTAATATATATAAACGATCTTTGCAACCTTAAACTAGAAAACGGCATTATTCTGTCGTACGCTGATGACACTGCTCTACTTTTTTCTGCTAAACGATTATGCACAAAGAGGTTTCAATATTGTTAACCGCTGGCTTCAGCATCACCTACTTACACTTAATGCCGAGAAAACAAACTTTATTGAATTTTCAAAACAAAAACCCAAATCACAATTAAAAATTCCAAACGTATACGCTCACTATTGTAAATCCCTGGGCTATCCCTGCACCTGTCCTACAATTACTAACACAAACAAAACTAAATATCTGGGTATTATCATCGACGAAACTCTATCATTCAAGCAACATATAGAAGCTCTAAGCAGCAGAGTTCGTAAATTAATATTTGTATTTAAAAAGCTTCGTTTTATATCAGATTCCAAAATTATCAGACAAGTCTACTTTGCGCTGTGCCAATCAGTATTAACATACTGTATCACTTCGTGGGGTGGCTCGGCTAAAACCTTATTATTGAGGATCGAAAGAGCTCAAAGAGCAGTTCTTAAAGTCTCAACATTTCGCCCTTTCCGTTATCCGACGAAACTTCTATATGAATCATGCAAAGTACTAACAGTCCGCCAGTTATTTATTTCAAGTACAGTTTTAAAACAGCACACGGCACTTCCCTACAGCCCAGAATTAACAAACAAAAGGAGAGTAGATAAAGTTTGCACAATAAAAACAACCAAACATGCGTTAACATCTAGGTTTTACTTATTCTTGGGACCAATCCTTTACAATAGGTTAAATGCTAAATTGGTCCTTTACCCGTTAACTTACACCAAGTGTAAGAACGTTCTCCAGAAATCTCTACAAGAGATGTCCTACGAAGATACAGAGAACTTATTAACTATTGTCAAGTGAGAATTGTTACCGTTTAATTTAACTTATTATTATTACTGTATAACTAAACAATACTTTTAACTTATATAATTACCTACACCTAACATAAATAGCCTTGTTTATAATAAATCTAACATAAAACATTTAGAAAGTAAGATTACTTAATATTTTCTGTTCTAAGATTATTTAATTTAGATTCTAACATTGTTTAATTTAGAGCTTTTCCATCTGAAATACAGGAAAAACTCTGTTATTTCCTAGTTCAGATCAGCATTTTAAACTACCTTTAGCATTAAGAGTTGACCTATTATTGTAAATCACATTTAGCATTAAGTATTTTCTGAATAAATATTCTATTCTATTCTATTCTATAGTTTGGTTGCGGTGACCTACCCGGCGGTGATTTACATAATGATTCATCGCGCCCGGACGCCGCCGCCGCCCGGGTCTCGAGGTGCATCGAGGCATTGTAGAGGCAGATTCAGGAGCAACGGTCTTGTTTCTTGGTTATTCTGGTAGTACCTATCGGAATTTACAAGTACCTAAATGTAAAATAGTCATTCTACACATGCACGGTCAAGACGAGGAAAGCAAATTATACAGTTTATCAAAAAGATCCTAAATTTCAACAACGGTTAATCTGTAAAATATATAAATTCTATTGTTATTCAATTATTCGATACGCCCCTAGGCCACAGTTGAGGGGATAACTAACTAAAAAACAGTTTGCTGTTAATTATTCACGTAACAAAAGCTACAAATTCCCGAAACCTGATTCGGTTCAGTGAACAAGTGAGTGTAGCTTATATCAGGATGATCGCGCGCCGCCGCCGCCGCCGCCGCCGCCCGCCCTGCAAGCCGTGGTGGGCGGGCGCTTTTCACCAACCCGTGTGTGTGTCGCCTGTGTGTCGCATGTGAGCCGTGTGTGTGCCGTGTGAAGCGCCTACATTCACTCATATTGTTCCTGTTCCGACGATGCCTTGCCTTTGTCAGCCCAGGCAGGTAACTACGTACTTTGAATATCAGCCTTTTAGCCTGAATGCGCAATATTGTATTGTAAAGGCTTTCGACAGCCATTCAATAACTCATTGTGAAATCGTGATTGAATACCTAACGTTTTTTTGGTTTCTATCCAATTCTCGCCTCGATGAAAAATTGCGTAGGTACCATACGTGACATATCTGTAACGTTGAACTATCAATCACAAGTGCTTCTCTCGCAAGCAAGAATAAAAACAAAATAAGAAGGAAGCAAGTATATTTTACTGGAATATCGTAACTTGAGGCAAGCGACGGCCGACGCTCGTATATCAAGTGGGAGTTATTTGGGTTCCATCAGGTTTTATATATTTTCCCTGTTTGTTGACTCGCGGCTTAGCCGGTGTCAGGTGCGGGGGAGGGCTGCTGCTGATTGCTGTATTTTCTATATTTTTTATGATATAGGTACCTATATGACTTTGTAGTTAAATATAAGTTTGTAATTCAATGCTTTTTATTTTAATTCTTACAAGGTTTATTAGACCTTAGTAGTAACATACCCTACCTATGTAATCAAAACATGCTAATACAAGACTGTATCAAAAATAAAACATAATATTAACATAACCTCCACAAATTCCATTAGAAATTCACTAACCACACAGCCGTAACGAACCGGAAATCGATATGGAATAGTAAATACATTAGTGAAATGAGGGCACTCGCCCCCACATAATGAATACTGGAGTGCCGACGAGCCCCGCACCTGTCCTGCGCCGGATTCCGGCAACTCATGCATCACACACGCGGTAGTCTTTGAGATTCATCATCATCAGCCATCACTCATCAGGACACCTGGAGTCAGTGAGATCGTCTAATACTGGAGGCAGACATTTGTTTTTTTACTGCACAATCCATGATCGTCATACAATCACAACAAAAGTGTTTTGTACTCGTATTTATTATGCCTATACATAATTAGTATTATGGGCGAACTTGTTTATCTTTCACTAAAGCTTCTACGACCTCAAAATCGCCTCAGTACAACGACGCTCTCCGGAATACTCGTGTCGGAGGTATTTCGAGTTGAGCCGACTATTGTCAAAGGGTTGGCCTTTTCATCGCTGGACGTTGATTGTTTTGGTTGCCCTTTCAGCAAACACAACTCCGTACTTTGTATGTATATTTTGATTGAATTGCTGTTTGAAGATCAATCGACCCTAATGAAAAATTCATAATTGCTACATTTTGTGTGATTGTGTTCAGTTTAGAACTGTTTCTTTGGCAGTAAGTTGTTTGATATGTCGAACAGTGGCCACAACGTCTTATTTATAACTCGGAAAACATGTTAACTTGTAGAATATAATTGTTGCATTTAGTCCTAGATTGTACCTACATTACTTATTTAAATAATTAAAAAGTATACATAAACAGGTAGAATAATACCTGTTCCTTAAGTACTATCTACAACATAACCTAAATACTGTTTGCCCTATGTTTGTGTTCTATCTGGGCGAAGCCTTTGCCTATGTAAATAATTATGTAGCCTGTATATTAGTCTGAGCTGGCACCTGCTAAGAGGAGTAAAGCTCCGGTGGATACAACACACAATTCGCATTGTTCAGTGAGTCCATGAATAATATCTCGTGAAGAACGCGTTTTATCTCCGTTCGCACTTAATTCAAATATTATTCATGAGCGTTTGTTATAAACGTGTAGAGAGGAGCTACAGGCCGGCGTGTTTATGAAGAAACATCCAGTGCTTCAGTTGCGGAGCGTTATTGTGTGACGTCATCGTGTATTATTAGGGACTCTGTGGAGTTAATCTAGTATAAGGGTGCCTTTTCACCAGAGATGTGCAGCTATAATTATATGTTTAATATAATGCCTTATGCTGTGCTGCGATGATTTGAAAAGAATCCGTTCCCATTAGTGCTATCATTATATATATTGTAGATCAATGAATATGATGGGTGGATATCAAACGCTTCCATAGCAACGTAGCAATAGCACATACCAATTTGTCATTACTGAAGGGTGGAGCAGATAGTGCAAGAAAATCTGTGTCAATTTTTTACATTATTTGAACATGATTTGAAGTGAAGTATTTGCTATCAATATCGCGAGAGCCGCGAGTGACTGGTTCATCTCCGCCGATTGTTGCTAATCTCTGTGATTGGCCTCTTTGTGGAGTCGGCAGTCTCGGGAAATTCAATCATCATTAATAATAATGGACGTTATTACGACAACAGTAAGTACCAGATTTCCTTTGATGTTCACAGTCAGCTTCCTTTAATCTTAAATGTAATTTACATAAAATATTAAGTTTATTTTATTACCTGTTTTCACATTACTCACTGATTAAATTTAACTGGTTCAAAGGGCTCATAGAAATTGAAACGAACAGTCAGTAGGTATTTACTAGGTAGGACTGTACATCTTGAGATCACACTTTATAGATCACAGATATAGATCACACAGATATACATCTTGAGAATTTAAAATATAATGTAAAACAATGAGATAATTCCTCATCACGTTGTTTCTCGAAAGCAATGAACTCCGCCCAATGTTTACAATAAATAATAACTCTGCTGAAATTCAATTAAATACAGTAAACAATATGTTGAATGTTTACATCACACTTCTACCATAAATTGGTGAGATGTATTCAGCGGCTGGCAGAGTTCACTTGGCGCGGGAGTGTTGAGGCTCTCGTATATCTGGAGGGTCTACACGTGTGAGGTCATAATGATTACAAATTAGTGTCATTTATAGTCGCGGTGGCGAAATGGATAAGACTAACTCTCCAGACATTCTCTTCGGGAGTTACCGTGACACGCATCCTGGGAAACCTATACCTATTATGTATGTAGAATGATTTGTAGTATAAGGTATAGGTGCTGATGCTCTGCTACAATAGTGGAGTGGTATCAGCAATGGAGGCTCTTGTTATGAGGGTCCCGGATTCAGGACGGGGCAGATATTAACTCTCAGGACTTGAAAGTTAAATGTTTGTGTTAAGCAACCTCTTCAACCTATGCCGTGTTTTATTTGTGTTGAATTATGCGCCCGCTCACTGCCCTTCCTGATACCCTTGCCCTTTTCCACCGTCACGAACATTCAAACTTATTTAACTATAAAATTTCATTATTAGTAGCGAGGCCGAGCATCGCCCGTACCCGACGTAAGAGGGTACACGGACATAGAGAATCAGCTCGAAATATTATAACGATGGAAATCTTTGTCAGTTTCACTTTATGAACTCCCGTGTTTTTTTTGTTTCCAATTAAAAACGAGGATCCTTTGTGACGTGAAAAATGTTAATAGCTCGAGGGAAATGTGTCCACCGGCCGCTCCGAGCGACGTGGAAATGTTCTCTTTTTAATATTTTAAATTCATATTATATAATCGGACATCCATAAATATTATAATTTTTTTCCCGGCTCGCTGACTTCACGCTAGCATTGCTAAACATTAATAAATTCAAATTCCTTCTGAAAACACATTTGTGGACGTCATGTTTAAAAACCATGCCTGACACGTTTGTTTAGGCTCCATACATACATAAATACATTAGGATTGCAGACAAATAACGCATGAATATTAATGTTCAGGTTATGAAAGTGACCTTTTCCAGTCGTGATTGTCGCATTACCTGTGTTTGTGTCGGTCTCCGGGGCCTGGTTATGACATTAAGACGATTACCGTAATGTGCGGCCATTACTGGTGCCTACCGCGGCATCGGGCTCGCTTCAACTAACTAATAGCAGCGTTTGTATGTAATAGCCCCGTCTCCGCGTCCTGTAATGTCGCTCGGACGGAGGAAGGTTGCCGAGCTAGGTACTTATTGTAGTTTCCATTTACATGATTAAAGAAGGGACATCAAAATAATAAGTTGATGGAATGTACTTAGTATAATCGCTACTTATTTACCCGAGAAAAGTTTATGTAACTTGTAAATGTCGTTATAAAGATGGAAATGTAGAACTTAATTTTACCGTGAAAATTATTCTAGTCAGCAAAATGGCCGGCTCAACTGATAGTCTAAATTCAAGTAAAATTTACGTCGCGCGAATTTACATGACAGCGGCATTTACATAATTTGACACTTTAAAGCAAAGCACATTTCTCATTTTTCATTCCATTTAAAAGGGATTTAGTCGCCGACAAATTTAATTTATTTAGAAACGTTGTAGATACAGGAATTTTGCTGGTTCAGGACTTTTTAAAGTAAATAAAAACGGGCGACGAAACGTGAAAGTACGCGACCTCGCGTGCACTTGGACCTGACTTGTTACTGGGTACACTTATTATACTCTACTTATGTATACGTACATTATGAATTGCTATACTCCTATACTCGTCTGCCGAATGCACCCGGACCGGTGGGCCAAGATAGCGACCGAGTGGGTGCCGGGCGACGGGCGCCGGCGGAGAGGCAGGCCGAGAAGGAGGTGGCGGGACGACCTCGTCAAATATTTGCCGGATTGGGAGGTAGCCGCATTGGATCGGGAGAAGTGGAAAATTAAAGGGGAGGTCTTTGCCCAGCAGTGGGAAAACACATAGACTATTAAAAAAAAAAAAAAAAAAATACTCCTATAAAGCTGAGGGGCTGTGGAGGTAATATTCTAAAGATCTATTGACCTGATTTTGAAATATTTTCCCCAATAGCTTTCTTTTCTTTAGTGAGATTCATAAAACTGCTTCCAGTTCAATCTTCGCAGCTTGTGTTAATTTATAAAGTTGTTTTGTTTATCGTCACAACATCAGATAGCAACAGGTTCTGTCCTAGTAGAATGTTCCTTTACGTGTTTATCAAGACGCCACGATGAAACCATTTCACAGACATTTGGTTCGCCGCTGCCGCTGCAGGAAAACGATCCGTGAAAAGAATTTTCACTGCAATCTGACTTGCTTCTATAAAATCGCAGCACCTGAAAAGGTGAATTTAAAATGATTGCTTCGTTTCGCTCCCGACGATGCTGCTTCCATGTTGCTTCTTTTTGCTTCATCAATAAGGATTCTTTTTCAGAATAAAAACCATGATTTATCAAAGTTTTTTTACATTCAAAGTTGCCTTAACCAGACTTCAATTAATTAGCGAAGTACACGATAAAAAGAGCCCTGAGTCTCTAAACTGTGGAAAGTGGATAGTAAAGGCTTGTTTACCGATTGCATAATATGAATTAGTAACATAATCTGACAGTATTAGATCTATTAGAATACCCTCGGTCGCTTAGGAAATGGTCCATTTACATAGGATAGCATATTTACTCCTCACTCTACTATCTAATGCCATTGAATAACTAAACTACGTTTAAATTTACATAACGAAGTGTATTAAGTACGGTATAAATTATTTGAATCTTAATAACATTATTAAATTCATGAGTCTAGCTGACAGATAATTTTACGAATTCCATTCTAAGCTACAAGAGTAGTATACCACCCGCTTTTCAGTAAGTTTTTGGTCGTTACCCGTGCATAGGCGTCGAAGAATAAACAACTGTTCAAAGTTTAATAAGGGATAGTTTCATTGTTATTTGTTTTCAGCCACATCAGCAGTTGCCGCCCCTCGCTCGTATACTGCGGGACATCAAAAAGCCTTCGACGCTCATTAAATATGAGATGTGGTTTTCTTAGATTTAATATGAGACTGTCGAAATATCTTCTGTACTACTGTATATATATCTTGGCTTCAGCTGCTGAGTGTGGCGCAGCTTGTTGTGGCTAATTAAAATAAACTCGATGCTGAGGTTGGAAAAGTCAGACGCATGATATTGATGTAATAAATTTGTCGTTTCGTCGTACGTTTGCGATACTTTAAAGTACCTACACGGATCGTAAGACGCGCACGACAGGACTTTTTGTTTTTTGCGTTGTAGCCTCTAAGTGATCGCCATGGAAAGGAAAACTTTTGTCACGTTTTATCATGCGCGTTTCACCCCCCGTGGCAAGAAGGTTGGCGCTCGTTGCTGACGCCATCATGAAAGTCAAGTGAAAAATATTTTTAATTAAATGAAGGCGGGCGTTAAAACGTCCAGTTCAACTGAAAGCTTTCAAAATGGATCGCTTATTTCATCTGCAGGTGGAGATGAATTCAATTACTCGTGAATTAATTATACAATCAAATTCATCGTGGGTCCCGTTGACGCCAGAGCCGAGCGTGAGCAGACTTTTAGTCAAATTATTTCTTAGACTACTTTTATTAGGTTTTCCCAGTTTAATAACGATATTTTTTTTAATTTCGCACTAAACAATTGTTACGATAGCAGTCGTAAAAGTGATAGAATAAAAATATGTAAGAGGTTTTGTTCAGCGCTAAAATTGGTTGTCGTTCGTAGAAACTTAGGTCATTTAGGTCACAGTGGTAGATAGGTAATAATTTGAAACCTATAAATGTGTTATTCTCCCTCCGCGCACCGCGGCGGTGGCGGCGGCGGCGGTGGCGGCGGCGGCGGCGGCGGTGGCGGCGGCGGCGGCGGCGGCGGCGGGTGAATGTTCATTTAAATGAACCGCAACTGAAATCGTATTAATTAATTTGGTGAATTCATATTTGTATTGTTTAGTGCTTCATTTCAAAATGAGTAATTTCGTATTATAGCGCTTCTGTGCTATGCATTTATTTATAGTAGGTAAGTACTTACCTAGTTAATTAAGTAAAAATAAGTTTTTTAAATCCAGAGACAGCCATGTCTTGTCTTTATTTAAATCTTCGTATCTTAGAAATTATGGAAAATCTTAGTATTTCTGGATATGTTACATAAGTAAGTACATACATAATTATACGAGATAATTATAAATGACATTATGAACTCGCTAGATTCACATAAGAGAAAACTGAAACTATTTTGTGTCGCGTTTCAGAGACTAAACATTAACATAACATAAAACCTTTGTCTGGTCTCAATAATGTAATAAAGCGACCGTGGAGACCTCTAGAAAAAGTAACAATTGAATAAGGAAATGCCTTTTAGCAGCTCACAGTATCATCCACTATTCTAAGAACAGCCTGAAGAACATACGACTGTCGAGTATGTACATACTCATTTGAGCATCGAGCCACATATCTACTTATTCCGTACATTATTATTTACGGTTGACAGGAAAGTGAACGGTAAAGTAAAGTTGACATAATAGTGAACCTTTTTTATCCATCGGATGATGGGATGTGTATAAAAGTGGTACAATATAATATTGTGTGTATATTCCGTGCGGGGGAGCGGGAGGCCACTTACTGCGATAACTTTTCCGAGAAGAAATATGAGAGAGTTTTATTATAGCCATAAAATACATGGCTGGGATAAACCAACGTAAAGTAGAATTAGTAATGGGCAGGTACTGGTAGGTATCGACTATCATCATTATTTTATGTACTTATAATTGAACAGGTAAAGTGTCTGAAATGGTGAAGAACAATATAAAATCGTAGCTAGAGTATAATGACCTTTTTTGTGTTTTTTTTTTTTTAAAGATTTTATTATCACTCCACAGACTTTATGTCCGTGCCTTTTTTTTATTTATTTATTTATTTATTTATTTTCTATGGATAAACAACAGTAATAGACTATAAGTAACTTAAATTTAACATAACAACTATTTTAAGCCTATCACCTTAAAAGTTTATCACTAAGGGCCACTTGCAGAAACATTTAAATCTAGATTTAGTGTCAAATCTCGATTTAAGAAACGTCAGTCCATATAAAATTTGACACTAAATCGAGATTTAACACTAAATCTAGATTTAATATGTTTCTGCAAGTGGCCCTAAAACATTTATTTATATTAAAAAGATGTGATACTTAATCTAGAGCTAAAAACAAAATGCTATACCAGTCAAAATCAAACCTATTTTTTGAGAGATCAATATATTGTGAGAGTTTGGTTGTTTTTTATCTTCATCTTTTAACTACTCACTACTCAATGTGGAAGCTTATAATATATATATATTTTATCTTTTATATATATATATACCTATATATTATTAATATTTATTTTTTTTTGCACTCCTGGAGGAAAATCTACACAGACACCTGGGAAGGGGACCCAGGTAGTGTCGGCCTTTAACCGACTAATTTTAAGTGGTTGTACTTGTTGTAGTACTTTGTGATAAGCACTATAGTAGGTATTGTGTGCATCATAATGGTTTAATGTAGGTAATTTTCATGTAATGTGTTTATTGTGAGTGGGTATAATTTAAACGATATTTTTCACATTATGTACTGTTTACTTTCTGATTCTAGATAATTTAGTATATTACGTAAATAGTTATTACGAACTTTATCAAATGTAAACTGTTTAAAACCTTCACAAGCGGTCGCTAACTCGTGGCGCGTGACTCCTCTACTTCAGCTATTTACATTTCTATTCATTTCTACATGTACCCCTGTGTACATTGTACACGTATGTACAGTACTATGTAAAGTCTGCTAAAAGCAATGAAAACAAAGTTTCCAAAACTTTACACAAATAAAGTTTTTCATCAGGCGTGATCTTAGCTCGTGACTTTCATTCGCTCGGTAATTCATGACTGTGGCATTGGCTACAATTATAGAAGAAAACATAACGTTTTTTACAGCTTTTGGCAAACGAGATCACACGTCGTCGTAAACTGTCTGTCCAGCGTGACGTGCTGGAGCCCCACACACACACAGATACACACACACACACACACACACACACACACACATAGTGAAATATTGCTCTTCTTCAGGTCGTTAGTAGTTTCACCTCGCCCCGACAGCTGCCGGTTCCAGGGAAATGGATACACGATTACACGTTTATGTTTAGAATTTCACTATCCGTATACCTCGAGAGTTTGTTTTATTAAATACGCTCTAATTTATTCATAAGAACAAAAGTTAAATCTCAAGGTATGAAATAATTAATGAGTAAAAGAAGTGAACAGCACCCAGCCTTCTGCGTTTCCATATATTTTCGACACACGTCATATTAGTTAAAAGTTATGATTATGTGTGTTACTTTTGAATTCATAATTATTATAAAACTACCCATACAGGTATGCTCCAGCTAAATGTACGTGTTAATTGCGCTATTGTCAATATCTGTTCGTTCGAGTTTCATCTCCATTGAAGCCGCCTAAAGAGTGTTTATTATGTAATTTACACAATCATTTAACGCGGTTTCCCTGTCTCATCCTCATCACTGAACATCCAGCTGCTTTGCTGACAGAAAGACAGAGCTATGTGGGTTACCGCCCCCGCCCCCGCCCCCGCGCCCCGCCCGCCCTCGCATCGCCACAGAGGACATAACTTCACATGACGGATGGCCGCTCGTGAAATTTATTGTATTTTTTTTTATTTGTGAAAACCATTAGTGCAGGGAGAGATATAAAACGTGTTATGAATTCGTTTTTTATTATTATAACGTTACATAATAATTATTAAATATTCAAGAGACCTAAGCTAAAGTTTTTAATAACCAAGAAAAATATATTAATGAACAGAACAATTCATAAACTAGAAGTTCTAAACTCAATTAAACATTTGCTCATTACTTTTAAGCAGCGAGCGGAAGCAATTTGGATATTAAAACAACGCTAGGTTACAATAGGTACCTTTGTAACACCAAGTCACCTTTAGCTTCTTTATTTATTTAAATATTTTCAGACATCCAACAATAAAAAATGACGCGTTAAAAAAACCGGACCAGTGTGAGTCTGGCTCGTGCATGCAGGGTTCCGTACTATTATTTTATAGTCAGTGCTTGCCTTTACATAAAACTATAGTGATATAAAAATTAATATCTATGAAATAATTAATAATCTTGGTTATGTATTTAGGTAAATATCACATTTAAATAATAATATGTTTGTTTCAAATAAGTACATTGTATTCATGCGGTTACTTATAATGTTAGTTAAATATTTGAATGACGATTTGTAATACCTTCTAACGGGATTACGTTATTTACGTTATGGGACACCCTATATTTCATATATTTTAAATTGTGGAATGGAAAGGATTTCAGCGTGGATAAGAAGATCGCAGGTTGCAACTTGCAGTCCGTGTTGCTAACCACTGCGCCACCGGGTTGCGCGCTAATTATACAAGTTGCCGATGCCATGTAAATAAACTGAAACAAGTTGTAATGTTAAACAACTAGTGAATCTTGTTGGCTCATTAAACGAGCGAGATGAAAGCTCATGTTTATAGAACATTATTATTCCTTCATACTCTGCCACATCGTGAAACAAAAATAAACAGGGTGTTAAAAAGGTCCTGAGTCGATAACTCAGGGTGTCATTCTGTACAACTTATGTTCCACCTACGAAAATTCATGGAAAAAATCGTTGCTTCTTTATAGAAACTACGATGGTCACTTTTTTATGGTTAGTAAATATTACTACGAATTTTCAAAAGTCGTATGTAAAAAGTTGTTTAGATGAGTCCATCACCACTAAGTGATATCCTGGCTGACTATGTCCTTTTTTGTCACCCTGTAGATAAAGCAGACTGCGAAGCTACATAACTGGGTACTCTCAAGTTAAAACTTGTGGGTTTCTCCGCAGCATTAATTAAATAGAATCCGTCATCTTTATGTAAACTCAGAGGCTTCCAGTGGATTACTGGAGATAACGAGGAGTCTTAGAGAACCGCGCCGGGTCGCAGGGACTACTAGATAAGTAAACATAATTGGACGGACCGTGGACTCACAACTAAACCTAATAATGCTGAATTATACAAAGAACATTTATTTTATATTGGGTTAGAGTTTACAACTTACAGACAAAAGCCCATGCTTAACTTGTTGCCATGACTCCTACCTGGACATTACTATTTAGATTGCGTGATTTTTTAATTTATATTGCGTTTGCATCTCTAGACCCATCTGATGCTCCACAAAGTGTAGAAGCGTCGGAAGCCAGCAGTGAGTGCGACAAGGTTCCAACAGCCGCACCGGCCGCGGCCGCGTGCTCACACGGCTCAGTGGACTCTGTCGCATTATACCTTTACAAGGGTAAATAGCATGAACGTGTGATAATACACAACCCTTTTAAGTGATTGAAAGTTACGTAAACTATATTATTTTGCTATTCATTAAAATGCCTCAATAAACATTCTTATGATCAGCTAGAGATAGTTTAGCTATTTAGTACATAGCTTATTAATATAATACCTGTTAAAAAGGTGGGAATTTCCATAACGTTTTTCTGTATTAGTTACAGCAGCTTTGTAGAGAAGGTATTCTAAATTAACCGCGATTAACTGGGTCCGCTGATATAGCAGTAAATAATTTACATGTAGGTATAACCACTAACTTACTTACATAAGACCGGTAAAAGGGTGTAAATTCAGCCTACCCCACTCGCCAAAACAAATAGAAAAAACCAGCCAAGTGCGAGTCGGGTTCGCGCACAAAGGGTTCCGTAGCAGCAAAATTACAGCATGCATCACCTCTATTTTTTTTAGAATTTTATACCCCGTAGTTATAAAAATAGAGGGGGGGGGACATACTTTTTACGACTTTGAGAGCTGATATCTCAAAAACCGTTCACTTTAAGAAAAATGTTTTTTAGAAAACTTTATATCATTTTAAAAGACCTTTCCATTGATACCCCACACGGGTATGTACATCGAAAAAAAAAATTTCATCCCTCAGTTACATGTATGGGGGGCCCCACCCCCAATTCTTTTTTTTACTATTTAGTGTCATATTTTTGTAGCGGTTCATACAACACATATTCCCATCAAATTTCATCACTGTAGTACTTATAGTTTCCGAGTAAATCGGCTGTGACAGACGGACAGACGGACAGACGGACAGACGGACATGACGAAACTATAAGGGTTCCGTTTTTGCCATTTTGGCTACGGAACCCTAAAAACGCACTGGATAACCTATGCACTTAGTGAACGGGCCTGGCTCTAGACCCACGTGATGCTGCGTGCGTCACAATGTGAGTAGTGGATGAATGGTATTGTTGAAAGCGCAGCGTAGGCGGTAGTACTCATAATGTAGGCAGGATACAACACTCAATCGCCGCTACACAACACAGTAAACATCTTTCTCTAAACAAATGTCATGCCGTACCGCCTACACGCATTTTCTAATGCTTCTTATTTTCAGTAGACGTTATTCAGGAGTATGCAGATTTTGTAGAGCGATAGTGAATTAATCGTACATCACCACTTAAGCATTGAAGCCTGATTAGTGAAGAAGCATGCAGAGCACCGAAAAATTTACTTTCGCTTTTGAATAGCTTAGTTGCCCTGAATGCCAGAGGGTCATTCCAAGATCCCATTAGTGGTACTTTTTTAATAATAAAAAATTGTACTGGCCCCATGGCTGAATTTTGACCACGTTATGACCTGTGTCCCAGCTCTAGCGATGAACCCATTTCACAGTAGTACATTATGAACAGTGCCCTGTGGTAAACAGAACAAGGGGCACTCTCTGTTTCATCACTCTCATAATCTAATACGACGGATGAGATATTCCCCGGCATTCTGTAAAAGCATTCGGAGAGAAACTTGCACCTCTATTTCAGTATTGTTACGAAAATAAGAGAAAAGAGTTAAGTGTTATTTCTAATTTTGTAATGGAAACGGCTAACTGTATTATTTCATTTTTAAATATTATTCGAACAGCAAACATCTGACGTAAACAGGAAAATATTCAGTAGCAATTAATTTTAAATTCCTCCTAAAAAATATGCCCTATATTATTTTCCTGTTTGAAAGAAGATTAATGGGTTTCGTGTATACCTACACAGGTGTATAGATATAGCATCGCGATGAGAACAGATAATACGGTTATTAATCATTGAAAAAGTCTACCATTACTTCCTTTAAATGAGACGGCAGTGCAAGTGAAGTAGCTAGAGCTAGTGATGATCGTAATATTATTACTATAAAAGGGTTTTTGTTACATGTCTTGTGTAAAAATTACAATTACTTATACAATTTTAAGGGGAAATAAAGACGTATTTCTTTTGCATACTTATATCCTGATTCAAATTACCTTTTAAAGTAAATATTCTTTTATAGCATTTTTTTTACTTCTTCTCTACAATATCCGATTAGCTTTTTATTCCATTTGTTTTCTATAGATTACATAAGTATAATTATTTAACTACCTATATGATTTAGTACATACCTACTTATAGCTAATTTGGAAAATTTGACTGATTTTACACTTCACCTCAAGGCTCTAACATAATAATTATATAGTCATTTAATGGCTTAAATTCCACCACATCATGGGTATAATTTAGACCTTTTAATATAGTTTTATTATTTATTAATACACATTATAATGTAGTTGAATAGGCTATAATTCTGTCTTTCACCCTGGATTTCACATTTTAGATAAGCAGAACTTAAGAACCTACCTAGGTATAAACTTCTGCGTTCAGGTATATTACAAAAAATGATAAACTGTCCCTCAGCACCGCAAGTGCAACTCGGCTGGATCAGCCACCGCCTGCGCCCGTGCTCCCGCCAGCGACACTTCCAACCCCATTTGACCTAATTCTGTTTATTTCTTTTATCGCCCGATATAAAGCTGGGCTAATAATATTAGAGCTGTAACAGATTTTATTGTCACTACATGCTCCAGCGGGACGGCCGGGAGCGTGTGCGGTTTAACGAGCGGCCGCGGGGTTACTACTGTCACTACAGTGACTACCGTCACTATCGTCATTACCGTCACTACCATCACTACTCTTACCACTAGTTCTGTAAACTACGTCCCACGGGAGGGGGAAACTACCTGTTCAGGTATTCAGTGATTTGCCGATATCAACATTCGGCGGATACCGAGAGCTCTGTGGCTAATTGTCTACCGTAATAGGTTTGCTGTAGGTAAACTAACAATTCGATAGAACTAAGAAAAAATATGTATAAGTATGTATCTTTTAAAAACCTCGTAAAACAAAAAACTTAAGTATGTATACAAAAAATTCACAACACACACATGATCCTCTACTTACAGCGTCGAGCCTTAAAAAATGATGTCGGCGGCGGCTTTAACAACGGGTGTGATATACAAACGTGCACTTACGTCGCGTCCTCGGACAATATCACTACACTTCACTGCACTGCACTGTCACTGGCCGGGCCGTGGAGGCGCGGGGCGCGGGGCGCGGGGGCGGGTGGAGCGGTCGCCGCGGCGGCTGGAGGCACACTGGCGGGCTCCGCGGCACAGAGCACGCGAGGGAATCGCAGATGAGACTCATCATTCACTTGACGGTTTCATTAGCCTTGAACGGCCTTGTGTATGGGCGGGCCGTATCTGTCAAACCACCGATAGCAAATGATTTGCTTAGCGTGGGACGCCCTCCACTCTTCTTAACCGGCGATCTTTCAGTCAGGGAGCCGCTGGTGGCATGAGGAAAGTCCTAGAGTTTAGGATCAATGTTGGCTGATGATGACCTTCCCATCATGATTGTCTTGAAGGACGACTCAATGGTGTAGTGGTCAGTAAACTACAGGCTCTGACTAGATTTTTGGTATCGGTTCCTAATCTTCTATTACAGGTTAAAGTTATGATTGAAAAGAATGGGAGAGATCGATAGAAACATAATAAACTCAAAAAAATACAAAAGTAAATATGCGTGTGATTTTAAATACCACTAGTAGGTATCTTTATCGACGATATAAATTTCAAATTAGTCCAGCTGAGCACAACTATACCTCTAAAAGCACTAATTAGTGGTTTTATTATTGTTTTCAGTTGTATTGTTTCACGTGTACAATAATTATGTACCATTACTAGTGACAGTGACCCATTCAATAATAAACTCTGTTTATAATGTGCTCTTTGTTGCATAGCAGACTAATTAATATTGATAAGAATAATTAATTTACGCAATTTAAACCAATAACTTATGTTTAAAATAGTCGTTGTTATCATTATCAGTGTGTGAGAATCTTTTACGTTCATCAAAGTTACCTATATGAATGTCATATCTACTAAAATTTTCTTCGAAATAATCTCTGGAAAGGCTTTCACACGCTATCCTTTTCATTTCCACGCGCTTTTCCGCTCTGTCCCTGTCGCACTCACACATACAAAGGGTCTACGTGGGAAACAGAGCCATGGTGAAGGTATAATCCTACGAAATATAAATAGCCCGTTGTTTACGCCGGTGCAAGGTAGCTCAGGCCGTATTCAAGTTGGGAGCTTAGCGCTACACTGGCCAGTTTCAAGGATTCTTCGCTGCAATTATCTGCTGTTCTTAGTGTTTGTATCTCTCTCGTGATACTAATAAGCGGTATGCGTGTACTCTCATAGTAAATATATTCTATGAAACTTACAAACTATTTATCTAGGCAGGTTAAACTATAAATAGGTCAATAATTTATGGCTGGTCGCAGCTGATAGGTCAGATGAAGTTAGCGTAAATTGAGTTATATACAGAATTTGAGCGAGACGCTTTATTTAATATCGGGTACGATCATCGACCTGCGATATAAGTGAGGTCGTATAGCTCTAGTTCGCTACCAAATCATGTTACACACCTATACCTATATTATATACCTACTTGGCTTCAGGTAATATTTAACCTCTCACCTTGAAAATAAATTGCCGTATTCCCGCTCTTCTCAGCACTCTGTGAAATTTCAGCCATTTCGAGCGGATTTGTAGAAAGTTTGATAAACCTAATGGCCGTGACTTTGTTTAACAAGATAAGGTTTTAACACTTTATTAAATCTAAAGGTAAAAGCATGGTAAAGGTTTAGAAATCATACACAATAGTAACAATTTAAAATACAAGTACAAAGGGCTGTCTTTTCGCTAAAAGCTCTTCCAGACAACCATTAATTTGTTGGATAGAAATGGCTAGTCCCACTGCTAGGCAAAGGTCTCCTTATGCACTGATCAGTCTCCTTCTTGTGCGTCTTTTGTGTGGACAACACTAGATAATTATTGTGTTATACGACATTAATTATGACCTTTTAAACCGTGCCAAAGTGAGAATATTCTTGGTCAATGGTGATGCATCTGAAGTTGGATGAACTTGCTACAAGAGTGTATAATTTCAAAAAACATACCGCTCCAAGTCATTTTTCGGATATACCAGTAGAGAGGAGTGATTTGTAATGAGTCACAGACGAATGACTAAGACAGAGGTAGAGAATAGAAAGAAAGAAAGAAAAACGAATAGTCATTGATAACTCGGAGTCACTGGCCGGGCGCGGGATGGAGAGTCTTGACCCTCGGATATTTTCAGCCGCTGAATTGTCGCATAATTTAATAGAACCTTCTCAAGCGCGAAAATTACGAACACCGAAGTGCCTTTCCAAGAATTTCAGCAGTATTTTCAATAAAGTTACAGAAAAATGCACATCTCGTAAACTGATATGAATAATGCTTCAAGGCTTACATGAAAATATTTTGTACTCACTTTAATAGAACATGTCTGCGTAGGTACTTTTTAGATCACATAATATATTCGTACAATAAGTAAATTAAATTATTTTTGTCGATTTAAAAATAATAATAAGACAAGCTTAAATTTAAGCTTTCAGTATGCTTAAAATTTCAGTTTCTATATCAATGAAATACTCGTTCCGCATTCCCGAGGCTATTACGTACAGTTAATCTCCGCCATGTTTCAATTAGACTCATTAATGTTTACTTCATTGATTTATTAGTAATAGATACGATAATTTTATTCATATCATTCGTCGCAGGCGGCGCGCCGTGAAAAATATAATTTATAGAGTTATTTGTCGACGAGGCGCGTGCGGCCGCGCTCCACTCCACTTCACACTCTCTGCAGTATTCCATTGGATAAAGTATACAATTTATGTCTATTGAAACTTTAAATATACTACGGCTTAGTGGTAGCTCTCAGCCATGTGCCGTGTTGTGGAGCGGAACTCGGAATCTTTCATTATACCTGTGTATATTACACAAAGAAAAAAAAAACTTTTTACGCAAATTCATTACGCATGCTCTCGTCTCTCATATTAACTCCGATCGTAGATCAAAGAATAAGAGGTACCTATGTTCTTGTACACAAATAAATACATGGGAAGAATCTATCAGCATTGTGTAGCAGAGGCCTAATGAAAAATAACACAACACACTGAAAATACTGTGTTGAGATAGCGTTTGTAAGTAGGTAGGTATACTTACATTCATTTTAAATCTGCTACTATCTGTTAAATTTTTAAGTACCTGTAATTTGTAAATTAATTCATTATTGTGTAGGGAACTTGCAACAGATGATGAGAAGCTTCGGGAGCCAATATCTCTAACAGGTTGCCCCCAGCCCGCGCCGCCGCCGCCAGACAACCAGGTTCAATACACGAGAGTGAATGTAAACACTCGCGGCTCATATTATATTCTCATGTGAGATGAAACTGCACTAGACAATGCTAGCTCATTTCAGCACAAAACAAAACAACTAAATAGTTATTCTTTGGAAAACAGAAGCTGAAAAGAATTTTCTTTACGCTTACATTTACCAAGGATCACGTAAAACGAAAAATACACCTGAAAATAGAAATATTTACTCCTAGGAAAAATATTGTACATCTCAGATAAAACAGACAGATATAAACATCAGCTATGTTAGTCGTTTCGCTACAGAGATGAAGATAAAAAGCAAGCACATTTACTTAGAAAATTAAAACTTTGCATCTCCAAAGGAACTTTTCCGTTGTGTGATGAAATGAAACTCGAAAGCCGCATTCAAAATGTATTTAAAGAGCCCTGGAGCAAGCACCCTCTAGAGGGGCTCAATTAGGAGTTAAACACATGGAATTGTGTGTATATGGCCTTATATTCTGATATACAGGGTGTTGCAAAAAGGGTACACTAAGCCGAAACCTACATGTGCAGCATGGTATATCTAAGCCTGAAACTGAAATCAGAATTTGAAAATTCGGAAAAAAAAAAACATTTTTCATAGAAACTTTGTTGGTCACGTGACTTTTTTACTATGGAAAATATTTTTTTTTTGGCTTAGTATACCAATTTTGCAACACCCTGTATAGCGGCGCGGCCGCGGCTCAAGAAATGCTGCTGAATGTCGGGAATGCTCGTTCACAAACTTCTTTTGAGCAATAGTAAATTATTTATGTTAAACGTGCGTTTTATTTCTGTATATTCAGTTTAAAATAAAGACTGCGGCCCTTAAAATATTTCTCGTAGTAAAATAAAATCATGCTATTTAAGAATTAGAAGGTAAAACCGTAACCCTAGTAAGTACAAATCACAGACAATATCGCGTTGATAACATCGGCGCTGAATAAAGCAAATTTTGCATTTACGTTCGTATAAAATTTGATACTTGTTACGGCGGGAACTGCTGAAACGAAGCAAAAGTGCCTTCTGATCCATAAAAACCCTCTTAAAAGGGAGTCAATTAAATTCGGTCCGCGGGGTTTATTCTTGATCATTTCACGTTCAGAGAGCAGCCTACCTGTGTGTATGATGTGTGCAGATGTGTAAGTAGGTACCTACATGATTTTTATATCAAAGAGTGCGTGCTGGTACAATAATATGCTTATTTAATTAGAAGGTACCATTTGGCTATATTTTGAATGTAATTACTTTCTTTATCGTGCAAGGCACAGAATCGCGTAGGCTTCCGGAATAAGCTGAAGTTTTTTATGAGAGCATATATTATTACGTAGTCAGGCGCCCTATAGGCCCTGGAAGGTTCATAAGGCGGAACAATTTTGAAAAGTTCAGTAAGTAAGGATTTAAAAATGATACGAAAGAGCAATTTCCGTCCTACAAGGATATTAGAGACTGCTAATGATGATCCTCCGCATAAGCCTGATTCATACTACGCGTGGAAAAGTGTCTCATCCAAATTATTTTACTTTAAAGAAGCTGTACCGTCTACACATCACCCACTGAGAACATGGTATCTACTTAAATAATTTTGTTTGTATTCCGCGAGTTAACTAGTTAGACAATGAAAATTCACGCATTTTAAGAAAATGTATCCGCTATCCCTGCTAGCCTTCAAAGCGCTCTAATGAAGCTAAACAGTGGCGTAAGCGTTCAAAGCCGAGCTAGCGGAGCGAGAGCCGCGGGGCTTGTTGTGGTTGAGGCGACAGTCGACACCCGCGGAGGCATAGCTTCTCGACTACATAAGCCACATTCACAGTCATTTGTCTCAAATAGAAGTCCTTTTTGCACAATGTTAAAAGTGGTAATATACACAATGTAGGTATTACCACTCACACAGGAGACTTTACGCGAGTCTAAATGTATGTAGAACGAAAGGAACCGTATCAGTTTGTTGATTTGTGTACGAGTTATCCCGCCCAGGGACGTCGCCTTGTCTCTACTTGTCTCAAGGATCTCGCGGGTTTATTTTTACCTTCCACGTATAAAGGAAAACTCCGGGCGACTGAAATTAATGAGAATTTCTAAGAATATTTCCACGGTAATGTTTGTTATCAAGCAGGCGGATTTTATTCATATAAAATAAGAATGAGCCAAATGGAATGCTCGCATTATCCACATTTAATTTATTTATTACGGCAGCTGAGCTGGTACAAATGGTTCTCGTACAATAATAATTTAAGTACAGTATATATCGAGACTGATATCACTAATATTATACGAATGAGCGATATCACGAAACAACTTAGTATTACTGAAAAAGTGGATGAAAAAATATGAAATAATGACAATTTAACGACTAACGACGACAATAATTTAAAGACTCTACCATATTTGATAGATACAAAAATTGGTTCAAACAACAACTTGCTTGTCGAGTGATGATGTTCACATGCCGGAAATGAATGGATGAAATGTTTAGACTTATCACAGCGCAGTCAGTTTACATCTCCATACATAAATAAATAGTGTTCGGTTCATGTGTCGGTGTTACATCATTACAGTAAAGTTCATCGACCGGCAGACTCTTATTCATACATTACCTGATGGTAGATATCTTTACTATGATTTTGAATGGTTGATTTTAATCGCCTTGGTGTTATAATGTTATGAGTTAGTACTTTATTGAAACTAAATAAATATAATTTTAAGGTGCATGAAAAGAGCCTCATCGAGTCATAAGTGTTCCTTATGTACAGTACAAGTATTAAACGGCGGCGGCGGAGGAGCGAGCCCTGGGCAGCAAAAAACTAACGAAAATTCTTTCGCCAGATATTCGCCAGAGTGATAGTCTAGTCTGTCAGCGAAACGCGAAATAATGATTAATAGAATAGAATAGAATAGAATATTGCTTTATTAAACACCACATAAATCAGACATACAAAAAAAAAACATACTTATAGACTAGAACTAATGTACAATAGGCGGCCTTATCGCTGAGGGCGATCTCTTACAGGCAACCTTATATATGGCGGAAACAAAGTGACAATTTAGAGGGCGGTGTACCAACAATAACAAAATAATAATATACCTAACTAACTATGTACCTACTTATAATTAAATTAATAATAATAAAAAAAATAAAAAAAAACGACTTCAAAAAACCACTAAAATGTAAGAAATAATTTAAGGTTTACACCAATTCTACTCGTATGTGATAGTACAAATATACCTAAGCAGGAACTGTTCTTTTTTGAGTTTGGTGCGGTGACAAAGTAATCTGAAGAAATATGGCATCAACTTCAAAAAGAACAGTTCCTGCTTAGGTATATTTGTACTGTCACATACGAGTAGAATTTGTGTAAACCTTAAATTATTTCTTACATTTTAGTGGTTTTTTGAAGTCGGTTTTTTATTTTTTTAATTAGGTATTATTTTATTTTATAGTTTTTAGTTTATTTGCAACAATTTTCAATCAAAAGTAAGGTGCAAATGATAACAAAAAGTCCTACTAATCAATACGAATCACCGAAATATACCGTTGAGGAGTTCCCCTGACTGCCTTCCGTTTCCATCATCAGATCAGCTCAAGGTCACCATCATATTTTTTTGTTATATGAACTATATTTACGTTCTTAATTTCATTAGAATCGGTTTATATGTGCCCATAATGGAAATTCATACCCTGTTTTTACCCCTTTAACCACCCTTGGGGGTGAGATAAAATTCTGAAAAAAATGGGACCACCTGGGAGCTCAACCCAATACAACAAAAAAAGAATTTTCAAAATCGGTTCATAAACGGCGGAGTAATCGGTGAACATACCTACATAAAAAATAAAAAAAAAAGATCCCGACAAATTGAACACGTCCTGTTTTTGAAGTCGGTTAAAAACGAATTCTATTCTAAAAACGGTTATGTTTTGGTGCATTTGGCTGGTAGTTTTTCAGTGAATTGTTCATTACGCAGTGTACATTGCAGCTTAGGTGATGGACGTCGGCGTGTGATAATGTGTTGATGTGTAGACTGGCGCGGCCCAGTCGGACCGGCATCCGGCTCACTGACAGACATAATGTGTTGTGAAACCAACGAAATGTTTACATGTCTTCGAATTGCACTGCTGACCTATAGGTACTATATTTAGAACACAATGCTTAGAGATGTTCATAATATTTTTACTGGATTATCAACGATCTTGTGAAAATATACTAACGTAAATGTTGTAGGTAGTTATGCAGAACTTATGTTATAGAATAGAAGGATATAAGGAAATTAAATTAATCGTTTTGATTTTAGATTTTAATATTATTACATTTTCACACTAATAAATCACGATAATCATAATAGTTTTACCTGCTAAGCGTAGTAATGATAATAATACTGATAGTGAAGACTCGCGAATAGCTATTGTGTCTATTCGGATCTAATCAAAGCACTCGGGTGACTAATTCGATCAGCCCAAGTACGCATAACCGCTGATAACTATTATGTTTGGCAGTAATTGTTAATACTGTATTCATTAGGCAAATTACCCATTTGTACATAGACCTGTTGCCTTCAGAGTTCTATCTATTTATAAACTTCTTATGTATATTACCTGGGATTACTCTTCTCGATTTTTTTCTCCATTTAAATTTTGTTAGTCACGTCACTTTTTACTACGAAGATTATTTTAATGCCGAATCCAAAAGTCGTTGAAAAAAAGTTACTTAGATTGACCTACTGAGTCCCCCCTTGTATATTAACTTTAGGTGTGTTTATTTTTACTGTTACAATACATTTTCCAACAAAGTACGTAACTGTAACAACGTACTAAGTTACAAACGACATTAATAACCCCGGCGGTGTGTGCAGCGGCCACCAACATCTCCGAAACAGCCTGCTGACGACGACGACGCAAACTCGACAGAAGTTATAACTTATATCACTCCGCATACACGAGCAACTCAATTAGCAAACAGCAATGTACGTTATTACGTTTCTGCTAATTCTAATGTTGCCGAAACTTAAGCACTTTACGCAGATCACATTTGTTTGTATGGTTCGGTCGTTGCACATAATGTATTATTATACAAACAGATATAAGACCGTAACGTGCAGTCTGGAGCAAAGAAAGCTGACTTTTCTCAGGTAGCATGGCCATTCTGAGAGGGGCAGGTTCCTTTACGACTGTAAATACAGAACGGGAAATTTGACAACTTTTGCTAAAAGAATGAAGAGTTTTGCAATCCCCCTTCAGGTAAAAGATAAAGAATCTATTTCTGAAACTGAAAATAATAATTCAAGCTGTTTGCCCTATAGAGGAAGCAATTTTAAAGTTAATCTTTAATTTTCACATTTTAATTACGGAATGTTAAATTATGTATTCGGGAGTAAATTTAAGAAGTATAATGATTATAAGTTGAGGCTGCGGTGCGGTAGCTTCGATCCTGAAAGCCCGGAATTGGTTGGGGGAAGTAATTGCATTGGTTACAAAAATAACTTTTTAATGAAATCTCCTTCATTGCTTAGCTTTTCAATATTTATTCTATGGTTGACGTGTTGAAGGTGATATTAGCTGGTATTTTATTTAAATTCGATTCATGGTTATTTTATACACCATTAAGTACTTCTAAGTGATGAATAAAATTCTGTTTCTTTACGTATCATGAAGTAAATTAATTTCAGAGCATGTTTACAGATAAATAAAACATGTTAAATTCATAATATTGTTATTATCCAGTAAAGAAGTTCTCTTCATTCATGAATAAATATCAGAATCGACCCCTTTGCCTCCGAAAATAGAAGTCTGTGGCTTGTTAATGCATCCTCAACAAACAGGCAGCCCCACTACTGTACTGCCGCAGCGCAAAATAACACCGATGAAACAGGGTACAACATGTACATAGTAGGTACCTAATGTGCTTATGTAGATATATTATGTACCCTACATTCGTATTAAGAACCAGAAAGAGAAAAAAGGAAAAATCATCAAATAATACTAAAACGTAGGGATGACGATTTAACATGTAAAATAAAGATTTTCAACAGTACGAGGCTCAAAGTTTTACTTACCCGGGGCCCATAAAACCCGTTCGTCTTCAAACGAAAATGTACCTAGCCGCATTATGGTAAAGTGGATTTTTCCTAAATGTAATGATAGTATTAAGGGTAAAAGAAAAAGAAAATTAGCTTTGTAGGTCGTTTGGTCCCTAATGGGCTGTGGTTTTTGTTCCGTAGTAATCTTCTGCTTCCTTTATAAATACCTGCTGAAATCGTTTCTTGTCCGCACAAAAGGCTTAATTACGTGAAAATTGCAGGTTTTGTCTCTATAATGTTGGTTTTTACGCAAACTGAAGTGAAACAATAGCTGTATTGTTACTGATTCATTGATTTGTCCGTCTTATGTTTGGATGAGCAGTCTGTGGGTAAATGGACCTATTTGCAGCTTTTCTTAAATAAAATAACTTTTCATTAAAATCAAAACCGAACAATGCCGAGTTCAGTGATTTTTCTGCATACACTTTTAAGTAAGTACCTATGTCACATAAATTTCCCGGTTATTGCATCTATACGTAGACAGACTAGATTTCAGCTAGTGCTCTGTAATATTTATACGGTGAGAGCTCAGATCAACTACAAATAGATTCGCAATCGCCGTGTGCACTATTCTCTTTCTCACTCAAACCATAGATGTTGCCGACAAAAAAATTAAACCTAAATATGGGGAAATTTAACTTATCATAATAACAAAAACAAAACTTGAGTATATCGTCGGTTGATAGGAAAAACACACTAAAGACAAAAGTTTTGCTGGGAAATAATTTTGATGCTGTTGCGTCTCAATGTTTCTCAATGTTTGTATTACCCAGATAACATTTATCTGAATATTGAAAAATCAGCCTTAGTGAGTTTTTCCTGTCAACCGACGATATAAGAAAAAAAACTTTACTCATACTTATTTGATTTCAATATAATTATTTAATATACACAAACTGAGTGGATTGTATGATTCATTGTCTTTGTCCAATCGAAACAATCCTCTTCAAAATGTGCCAAACACAATTTTTGTATGTTTCCTTGGTTCCCAATTTGTGCGACCGGTAATGTCTATCCATTTTCTTGATATATTTTTTTTCTGTCGGAAACCTATGAAGCAGAGATAAATGGATGAGCATGAGCATTATAATCGTGGGCCAAATATGTGATGGGGTTTTTTTTAAAGGAAACACGTATTTCGTATCAATACAATAAACTTTATATTATACAGAAGAAATCACACATAGAAGAAAAAACCGGCCAAGTGCGAGTCGGGCTCGCGCACAAAGGGTTCCGTAGCAGCAAATATAATATATCATCGCGGATTTTTAATACTGTAGTATATTTTTTGATCTATCTTATAAGGTTCAGCCATCGTTTTCAGTGTAAGCACAATAACTTAACCAAAATTACAGTTAAATCAACCTATCTCAAAAACTATAAGAGATACTTTGATCAAACCAAAAATCGTTGAAAGAGTTAATTAGCATGCATCACCTCTATTTTTTTTAGAATTTTATACCCCGTAGTTATAAAAATAGAGGGGGGGGGACATACTTTTTACGACTTTGAGAGCTGATATCTCAAAAACCGTTCACTTTAAGAAAAATGTTTTTTAGAAAACTTTATATCATTTTAAAAGACCTTTCCATTGATACCCCACACGGGTATGTACATCGAAAAAAAAAATTTCATCCCTCAGTTACATGTATGGGGGGCCCCACCCCCAATTCTTTTTTTTACTATTTAGTGTCATATTTTTGTAGCGGTTCATACAACACATATTCCCATCAAATTTCATCACTGTAGTACTTATAGTTTCCGAGTAAATCGGCTGTGACAGACGGACAGACGTACAGACGGACATGACGAAACTATAAGGGTTCCGTTTTTGCCATTTTGGCTACGGAACCCTAAAAAACGAAACGAACGTTTCCTCACAATGAGAGGCACCTCATTTGAAAGAGGAGAATGACTTCTACAAAATACAATCTTCACAAAAACCGAATTCGTGCGCCCCATTTGTAAACCTAACCCGAGTCCGTTACAATTTCTAGTGTTTTCTTTGCATACTATAATATTTGTGGGTAAAATAAATTTTCAATAACTTGCAACACCATGTGATTTGTTATGATATGGTACCTCGTAATTTTTACTTAAAACTGATACTAAAAGACCTTACAGTATTAAAATTAGTATCGTTTTATATTAAAATCGAGCCAATAGATAGTACTATGATGAATGTAAGCTTGTTAAACTTGATAGTATCTACTTACATGTGAAAATATATCTCATCCATCATTCCATCGTGTTTTCGTTCAATATGCTCTATACAACCGAACAAAATCCACCCACCCATGTCACACACTCGTTAAGTGATGATAATAGTCTAATAAACTTAATAAACACCCACAAATCACTAGCAAATCAAAAATAAATAGCATTTAGAAAATTTTGTTGTAACTGTCAGCCTTTGTTTGGCACAGATTTTTCATTTGTTTCATTGTTTGGCACAGAGAACTGACGTAAACAGGCGCCTCAGCAAAAAGGACAAAAAACATTTACAGCTTAACGTTTCTTTCTTACGCTTAATGTAGCTAAGCGTCTCTTTTTCGCAATGTCAGAACTGTCACGATTATACCCCTGTGGGTGAGAGATGCCAGCTCATGTGTAAACGTCACCAAGTTGCATTTATGGACGACGTCGGGTCTTGTTACAATTGCGTGCACGCATAATACCATTCCCACTTGCACAGTAAATACCCATTTTCCTCCTTACTTCTTTATCTCAATCACAAGTGACAATAACCGCACCTCGACCTAGCATATCAGACTGCATCTATAAGTAACAGACAGTAACAATAGTGATGAGACAGGGAGATAAGCCAATGTTCTCACGTTTGGGAACACTGCACTAATAATGACCGACTCATGTAGTTGTAGGTGCTCTTAGCAGCGTTGAGGTTCTTATTTTTGGTTTTTGTATGATGATACTCTCGAAGGTTGGAAATATCAAGAACGGATGGATAAAATAGTAACCTAGATGGATTTAACACTTCGTCTACACTTCACCACTGCGGCCGCGACGCACGGAACACCGCAAACATTGATGAAGCGTGTTTCTTAGACTGCAGTATAGAGTATGGGACTTTACAGAACAGGTTTTATTCTATGTATAATCGTTTCTGGATGTTGATAGGTATTATTTTCTGTAAAGTTAAAGGTAAATTGACCTAAAAAGGTACGAGAACCTTTGCAGGTGATATCCATTACCTCATATTTTCCCTTTAAAAATTAACTAAAAAGGAGCATTATTTTAAATTGTAATTGGTACTTTCGGCGTTTTAATTTTATCGTATACCTACTAAATCGTTTATATGTAGAGTCTCAAATATAAAATGTTCAGTACATTATACATTATATCAATAATATTTTTTGGCAGCATTTTTCTTGTCTTTTGTCCTATGCCAGATAGTAGAGATGGGATCAACGAACTGTTAATGACTCATTGTATGTTATTCATGTGTAGTGTAAGTACCTATATAAATATATATAACCTCGTTAAAATAATAGTGTTTAAGCTAAAACTACACTTAAATACCTACTATTAAAAAATCAGGCATTATGTTATCTATTGCGCATTATCTATACAATTGCAATTCCTCTAATCTCAGATTTTACATAAATTAGCAAAATAATACATTGTATCCATATTACATTAGTATAGTCCGTACACCTACATTAGTTATTTATGTCGCGGAGGTGTTCGAGCAAATAGATACCCTCATTTGCTGAAGAAGGTACTCAATCTTGGAGTTCCCAAACCATTATCCTCACACGAGGATAATACATAGTTCCATATATCATACAAGCGAGGGCTCACAGGAGTGTGATATCGCCTTGATTCATCATTGGTCGCTCGCGTCACATTCAGTAGCGTCGTATTAGTTTGATTTAGTGCACGTAGTTATAATAATAATATAATATAATATATAATATAATATGTGGGACATCTCACACACGGCCATCCGACCCCAAGCTAGGCAGAGCCTGTGTTATGGGTATCGGACAGCTGATATATCTACACAAATAGATAGATAGATACAATATTAAATATAAATATCAACACCCAAGACCCGAGTACAAATATCTGTCTTTAAACAAATATCTGCCCCAGCCGGGAATCGAACCCGGGACCTTCGGCATAGCAGTCAGGGCCACTAACCACTACGCCATTCGACCGTCAAGTTAGTTAGAGTAACAACCATAATTTCCAAATTGATGCTCTTCAGGCCAGTGATGGCCGAAACTCGTGACCAAACTCGTCATTTAGAAAAACGGTGGGTATCATACCATTATACATAATATACCATACTAACCATTATTTTTGTATCTACTTAATTTATATTGAAATAGTTGTAAGTTTTCTATAAAATCTTCATTACACTTTTATCCTACTGATGTGAAGAAGGTAGGTATGCCCTCATCATAAGAGAGCGCCGCTCATAACTCGCGCTCGCCCGATAAAGACAAATCGTTTTGTGATTTTCCAACAAAAGTTTCTTGTCTCCAATGACAAGAATAAAGTGATCAACTGTTCACCAAGTTCAGTTAAATGAAGAACTTTACGCCGAGAGCTACTATGAAGGTATGTAACTTTACTTACTAAGTAGAGCTGTTATCTTTATTATTATATTCTTGCAAAATTACAATAATAGTACGGTCAGGTGCATAGAAGCCTGACCGTACTCCCCCTCTCATAGTTAAAGGCTCACACAAAAGTGTCATACGCCACCATAACAGACATTATGTACGCTGACGACTTATGTTTTGTGGCGGATACCCCAGGAGGAATACAAAGCTTGATGACAAATCTCGACGAGTCCTGTAAGAAGTTTGGTCTTAAAATCAGTGTAAATAAAACCGAAGTAATGGCCAATACAATCGACGGCCAAACGTTCTCTATTAAACTCGGAGATAGTGTCCTTAGGCAAGTGGACAAGTTCAAATACTTGGGGAGCACAATTACATCGAAGTGCGACCTTGACTTCGAATTGAATGGGAGAATAGGAGCCGCTTCTGCAGCCTTCGGCAAACTCCGCAGCAAGGTCTTCCGCTCACACGACATCAAGCTCAAAACAAAAGTGTCCGTCTACATGGCGATCGTCCTCCCAAACCTTTTATACTCGTCAGAGACGTGGTGCCCATACCGAAAACACATCCGTATGCTGGACCAATTCCATCTTAGATGCCTACGACAGATTATGAACATCAAGTGGTCGGACTATGTTCGCAACACGGAGGTGCTGAGACGAGCCAAGGTCAGCGGAATAGAGGCTTACCTTATGCGACGACAGTTAAGATGGAGCGGACATGTCTCCCGGATGAGTGAAGAGAGAATTGCCAAACGCATCTTTTACTCTGAGCTTCAGGACGGCAAGCGGAAACAAGGCGGCCAGTTCCTAAGATACAAAGATGTCCAAAAGAGGCACATGAAGAGGTGCAATATCGAAACCTCTCAATGGGAAAGTCAGGCACAAAATCGTCCACTGTGGAGACAAATAATCCAAGTCAAGACAAACGACTTTGAAGACAAGAGGATACTCGATCTCGATACGAAACGGGACGAGTTAAAGGCCCGACCACCAGCGGCCATAAACTATAATTATGTAAACGGTGTCTTAACGTGTGCCCAGTGTGCACGAACGTTCCAAGCCAAGATTGGCTATATAAGTCACTTGAGGGCACACCAGCGGAACCCTCAGCAACTATAAAACACGGAGTTTGAACGCAGTCGCCATGGCCGAATACGGCTAGGAGGATATATACTTCTGAGGGGTGGTCAGGATTCTCTGTCCCTTACTGTACGAAGGCCGGATTAATGCTAAAAGCACAATTTATTTATTTATTTATTTATTTTTATTTACACACATACATTGTAACATAACAGGAACACAAAACCCAAATCGTTACAATATTAATTTAACATATAGCACTCACTTTCATACTTCTCTCTAACATTCCTTTACAAACATTCATCAGCGAACTCATTCTATCCACAAATACATCACATTCTGGTGCTTCGGCGAGCAGGGAGCCGAGCAAGTGGAGCGCGCGCGCGACGGGCGAGCACCGACAATATAAAGTATAATATTATTATCCCAACCTGTCAACCCAAGGGAGGTACAGGAAAATGATGTAAAAAGGTAAGTAAGTACGTGTAATAAAGCCTGAAGCGGAATACCTAACTCGGGTGTGTATTTTTAGTCACAGAAGCGACAGCTGAACTCTGAGTTACGGAACTACGGGCTGTGTGTTGCACGTGTCATTGCGAGTTTCCGGTGAAACGAACAGAACTGTGGACACAGGTACTGCACCAACGTGAACTGCTGGCTGAACTTTCAATACAAATATGTAAAAGTTTGTAATGTAATTGGTATCCACAGAGTTTCCAGCAATTTGATTTTCAAAGTTCTGGTTAAAGATAAGTATTACTTATTTATACCTCCTACCACAATTGACAGCTGTTCTAAAGTTTATCATAATAAGCTCTAAGCTCATCATAGTAAGTAAGTAAGCATTCTAGTAACTATTCCGTAATGATTAGGATCACCTTAATTTGTTTTGTCTTAGTTTTGGGATTAGTTTTTATTTTATTTTATTTTATATAAGTTTTTTCAATGTAGGGCTGTGTAAGAAAGCTCAGCGACTCCGCCGCATATCACCGTCACCGCCACCGCGCGCTCCGGCGCATTGATACGGGTTAGATGAAGTGCCAATAAACTGTTAGTGAAAACACTTATAACTTATTTTCAACACAATCTAGTCTAGTAAAAATTACGAAAACCTCAGTCATCCTTTGTATTGGTCCTTCTCGATGAAGAATCAGGCTTTAAATGTAAATACCTAATTTATATCATGCAACTAAATATAATACGTATAAGTATTACTATATTTTTAAAAGTCCCTCCTAAAGTCAAAGCAAACGGATATTTTGCTAACACGGCACTGCTCCACAAAGGAGCTAACTAATTCTAACTAAAAGCTGCAAATGCAGCTCAAATTCAGCTCTCAAAGAGAATCCCCCATGAGCCGTGAGCCGTGTGAGGTTGCCGGGGTCACTCTACTTAGCTGTATATAACAATATGTATCGGAGCTCCCAAGCCTTGCCAATGTTTTTTGCCATTGATTGTGTGACGCTGTACAAAACTAAAATAATCGACACTACCTGGTGCACCTTCCCAGGTGTCTGCACAGAACCAGCAGTGAAAAGGAGAATAAAAGAAAAAATATAACAATATTAGCAAATAAATGATAAAATATACCGTTAGTATTAATAACTTCCTTACTGAGTACTAGTATTTAAAATGTAACATTTTCAGTGCTCGCGAGTGTAACATTTTATCCCAAAATTAAGTATATTAACGCTAATAGAAAAGTGGAGTGATAATTTATAATTATGAAAAAAAGCCTTGCCGTGAAGAGAGATCCGTGTGGTCCACAACACCACCTCTTACGACTTTTTTTGTTCGTTTATGCCTTAACTTTTTAATACCAGTTTTACATTTCATTGGTGAATTTAAAAGTTATCTTTATACTGCCTACAAATTCTCGTATTTCAAACTTTAACTTTCCTTTCGATTTGTACCAAAAGAAACACTTCAAAATTCTCGTTGAATTTCTTGAAAGAGAGCGCCGTCCACGTCTGAACCTTTCAGCAAGTTGGATGAAATATGCCGGCAGCCTGCCCCTTGAGAGACCAGGGATCATGGGATCAATATAATAAAATACGTAGAATTATAGATATTCATAAAACATTCAACTTATGAGTTTACGCAGTGAGGAACGATTAAACTTAGATCCAAATAACTATCGTGTATTTATGAATTTCAGAAACACATGGAAATTTGGCAGGACAAGATTATCTTATACGTTTATAACAAACTACCGCTTCGGGAGCAGATAAATAAAAACACGAGTGACAAAACTCTATGAATAAAGTTACGCTAATGGCACTAAACCACCAGAATGTACCCGAATATGAGGATTATTATGTGCTTATTTATTCGGGTTCTTGGCACTTTTCCAAATAAATGGAAGGTTACTTCTTTCATGTACTTAAATATAGGTTTAAAATTTCTGGATTTGTTTCCTCAAAGTGAATTTGTGGTATGCATATTCATTGGATTTCATACGACAAGTAGCAAAGGCTTTTCAGTTTTTTTTTTCGATTACTCTTTCGAGGGAAGTAAAGTGTTTGTCTCTCGCCTTGAAGAAGTGACAAACTGTAGTTATTTCAGACATCCAGTTTAAGTTTGTAGACGGAGTTTTTTACAACATTCCCTCCAAGTTCAGTGAAGGACTCATGTTTGCATTTTGTAGAGTTTCCTAGCAAGTTATTCAGTAGCCGCTCCTCACAAGATGCTAGAGCAAATCGGATTTTCTAGAGAGGTATTTAACGAGGTTCTCACGGTACAGTCGGGTGCAGTATATAGAGAAGATCTTTGTTGCTACGGGTGTGTGTTGACGAATAGTGTCATGTCTATACTAAAAAGGTTACACGACCAACAAAAATAGCACGAACTTAACTTCATAATAATTAGTTTTATGTGCTTTCCAATGTGTTTTCATTGTGTCAAAATAAAAATATACCTAGATTATAAGTTTATAGTGATCCTTATTATATAAAATGTACGTAGTAATTGTAACTCTTATCAGAGTTATGAATAAGGAACTGCTTAAAGTTGAAAGTTCCCACTGTACGAGCGAGAGATGAAACATATTAAATAAAATTGGATTTTAAAAGTCACGGAACTTAGTTTTTCAAATACCTATTTCTTTCTTTTACCTGTATATAACTGTGTTAATATTGCTTGGATATTTAAAAAACCCTTTAAATAATAATATTATAAAAATGAAATGAATTATGGACTGCATAAAAGCCTTAAACCCTCCTCGATCTGTCCGACGCTCCCTGAGTATGAGTAGTCCGTAACTGACAAGTAGTAAATCTGACTAACAATTCATCATCAGCCAATAATCATCCACTGCTGGACATAGGATAGGCTAGGCCTCTCCCAAGGAGCGCCACAACACTCGGTCCTCGGCCTATCTCATCCAACCACTACCCGCCACCCGCCTAAGGTCTTCAGTCCAGCGGGCAGGAGGGCGTCCCACGCTGCGTTTGCCTGTTCGTGGTCTCCAAGAGAACTCGTCTACCCCAACGGTTATCGGTTCTTCGGCAGATATGACCAGCCCACTGCCACTTCAGCTTGCATATTTTGACAGCTATGTCGGTAACCTTAGTCCTCTGACGGATAACCTCATTTCTGATACGATCCATCAGAGAAACCCCAAACATAGCTCTCTCCATAGCAAGCTGAGCGACTTTTAATCGGTGGACCAGTCGCACTGGTTGAACACTTTTGTCTTCAGGCTCTGAGGAATGGCCGAGGAGAATATGTGAATATGTGACGAAGTTTCCCGACTAACAATTTTATTCACCATGGTAAAAAACACACACGTTCATTACTCATGAAAGTGGTAGATGACACGTATAAAGCTTGTTATTATTTATCTGCAAATCTTAAAACGTTCCGAACTGGTTCTTCAGTGATTTACCTGAAGCCTGTAACGGCGGGTACAGGTTTATAAATACCCTTGCGGGCTTCATCTCACACGCTCGGCAGGGTCACTCCACCTTACGTGAAACAAAGTTTTAGAGCGCTGCTGCCCTAACCACGACTCTATCACGTTGGGTTAAGCGTACTGATTGTATCACAGCTCTACTTCGTTTGTTTGGTATAGCTAGAGCAGCCCCGAGGCCCGCGCCTGGCGGGTATTGATTGCCCCTACATGACGGATGGAACGCTCTAGAGTGTTGACGGTGTACATTCGATCCATACTCTATAAAGTTATATATTTATTATAGTAGTATATATTTATTTAGTAAAAGAGACGCTCTGAAAATCCGATACAGAAACTTGCACTGGATGCTAAATAGGACCTCAAGACTGTCCCTCTCAAACAAAATTCTTGTCTACAACAGTGTACTCAAGCCAATCTGGACTTATGCAAGCGAACTCTGGGGGTCCGCCTGCGCAACTAACATACAAATCATACAAAGATTTCAAAATAAAGTGCTCAGAAACATATGTGCTGCTCCCTGGTTTACCAAAAATGAAGAAATCCATGAGTACCTGGAAGTGCCAACAGTAAAAGAGGAGATCGAAAATCGCATAAAAAGCTACAAAGGCCGCCTTGAAAGGCACATAAACCCACTGGCAATAGAACTTTTAAACACAGAAAAAGATGTTGTACGCTTGAAGCGTCCTAACTTGCTCAACATAAAGTGATACTCGCATATTTAAAGTGAAGGTGTTGTCAGTGGACAACTCTTCCCCATCGACATGAAGTCATCACATCTGATAAAGGCTAAACAAGCTGATGGCAGATATGCATTAAGAAAAAAAAAAAAAAAAAAAAAAAAAAAATTATTATAGTGAAAAAAGGGTTACAAAAAGCTCTATACTTAGGTAATAAGTTTTTAAAAGAAATAAATATGAATTCTTTGAAAAATTGTTTGGGAACTGCGAACTGGTGTAATGAAACATTTCATTACTTATTGGATCCGCATTAGATGGATAAAAAGGTATCAGTAACGAATACCGATTATCTAAACCTAAAGTATGGAGGCTGGTTAATGGAAGATTACTTATTGGATCCGCATTGGATGGATAAAGTGGACTTCAGTAACAAATAAAGAATCTCTTGATCAAAAGAACGGAGGTAGTTACATTTTTACAAGTACTTACTTCGGTTTAGTAATGAAACCGTCCATTCCACCTGTTCGCATGTCTCCCCACAGTCGTCGGCAGCAGTAGCGACAAGTCGCGGCCGCGTCGTGTCGCTCGTCGCTTGACTTCAGCGAGAAAAAGGCAAGCGCAAGGCGAGTGCTCGGGGTTTTACGAGTGGAGTTTTTATGTGGCTCTACAGCGGTTCTTTGTACCGGCTACAGCAATCTACAGCTTTCATGTTACATAATGTACACACTTTACTAAGTACCTACATTTTGGGTTGATTTTAATATTGTGTGAAATAATGATAAGTTGCGAATATTGAGTCTAAGCTTCTATCACTTAAGTACAAAGGCACTCTTGCTGAAAATAAGAAAAGAAAATGTATACATTTCTGAAACCACGATCGTTAGTTAAATAAAACGGTTTCGTTGATTTAATTCGACTGAAATTTGCAACGTACGTACCTACCTCTTCAATTTCAGTTTCTGAGGCTAAAGAAATGCTGAACATGGTTTATTCATGTGCCTGAAGAAATCTGCTTCAGATAAATTAATATGAAATATTCTGTGAAAGATATTCCTGCAGCCGACGCGGTGTGTTTAACGAAGGGGATCGGTGGCGCCATCCATAAATGGTAATGTTATAATTTTATTTTATTAATTAAATTCTACAAGCTTAATTAGTTTCTAAGAATTGAAGATATCTTTACCCTGTGGGTTATATTCCAGATGTTTTTCACAAGTTACGATTAGGTATAATATAAAATACTTATCCAAAGCAATAAATTGTTTTTGTAAAAGAAGTCATTGTTCATTATAATATGAATGTGATCTTCTGAACTTTTGATGAAAATTTTAAGTTTTTTCTAGTTCGTCATACAAGGCCATTGTTTCATTATTTGCATCATGCTGTTTCTTGTCATTCAGTCTGTGGATTTCAGCATTTGACTCTGCCAGCTGTTGTTCAAGGCTGTGAATCTGAGACAGGGTGACTTCGTGTATATCTTGGCATTGCTGGTATGAGTGTAGCAAGTTACTCAACTCGTCACATTTGCCTTGCAAGTCCTGACATTGGATATCTAACTCGGTCACAACATTCTTCAGGGATGTGTTCTTTTTCAAGAGACATTCAAATTCCTTCTCATTTTCTTCCCGTTCTTTCATCAGTTGATCAGACAGGTCTCGAGATGCTTTAAGGTCTTCGAGTGTGTTCCTCAGCTGGAGCTCCAGGTCACGGGTTTGTGCTTTCCCACGGGTCATCATCTTTGGTAGTTTCCTGAAACCACACGGGGGAGTACGGTAGTATATCGATAGATAATGAAGATTGGTAGTTAAACTAGTGACATATGAAATTGTTTATCACTGTTACAATGATTACAGGACAACAAGGTGTTAAAAGATATTATAAGAAAATATATATATTTATGTAATTATGTAAGCATAAAAAAGTACCTAGTTTACTTATTTGGTAGCTAAGCTAGTCTAAGGAAGTGAATGTTAGTTATCTATGTAACAAGTATAGGCATTCAAATTCACTTCCACATATTAGTCAAGTGAAACGAGCACACGAGTCATAGAAGGATTTATGTCCCTAAAGTACCTAAACCAAGACTACAGGGATGGGGACAAGGTTATGTTAGTACTTATGAAAAAAATAAAACCTACAACACAAGTTTAAAAAAATATAATATATAAATTCTATACTGCAACTTGTTCTTCTAACTATATTGTGATTAAATTGAAATGAAATAGAAAGTATAACAATGAAACATAGGGAGACTACAGTTATTGATAGATAGGAATACTAAAGTGAAAATACTAAATTATAGTAGCAAATTAGTAATGAAAAAAAAGGGTAGGAAATACAAAATAAACGGAAAATAACGTTGTAATAGGTGGTTATATAGAATTAGACAAGATATTAAGACTAAGGGGAGAAAATACTTAATAATTATAGATAATTTTACACAATACTCGAGCTCACCAATTAGGTTATAACTATGTTGTGAGGCACAAAATTCACTTTAGTTACTTGAATTAGCACTAGATTTTTACTATTACAATGATTTTAAGCTTATTAACTAGTTTTTAATGAATAAAATTAATTTAATTTTAAGCAGCTGTTTCATTGACAGCTATTCGCCAGGGTTGCCAGGCGAAAAAAAAAAAAAAAAAAAAAAAAAGCAGCTTGACAGTAAATCAATAAAGGACGAAACATGTTACGAAGTTTCAGTAACTTTCAGAAAATGAAGAAACTTCTAAAAATTGTTAAAACTTGCTAAACCCTCGCGGAATAGAACTTACAGGCATGTCAGTCAATAAACCATATACATCTAGTAGCAAAACAGAGCGATCCTAAGAGTCACAGGCAAAACAATATTTAATCTTTAAGGTGTGTGGTGCGCGCTTGTGAAGGCCCTCTGTACCGCTGGAGTAGCTTAGAACCGCAACAACGAATATGTATGTATTCTTATTTTTTGTATACACAAGCTATGTTGATACGTCTCTCATCAATCAACATTGTATTCCTTATATTTATGCTACTTTTAGGTAGGATCAAACTGGTGTGCCGTCGATATATTGTTTGAATGTATGCTAACTAACAAAATTTAATCTTTGCCAAAATTTAATTTAAGCCATAAGCTCACACACAAAGTTTGCTTTGTGTAGCTTTACAATACACTGTATAGTCAAACAATATTATGTTATTTATGTATTTTTTCACAAAAAAAACCTAATCAGGTTTAAATTCTGATGGATCTCTCAAGTAAGGCTCTAGTTATTAGAGCAGACCGCGACTGAAACCATTCGTTATAAAGTTGATCCGCAGCGGGCGACGCGGCTCATCCCACTTCATCCCGCCTCGTCCCACCTCGTCCCACCTCGTCCCACGCCGCTAATGACAAAACTATCGATAACTACCATGTCCTGATCGATTCATTTGATTGATTCATTTAAGTTTCTACATTGGATAACTTGTAGCTTACATAATAATGTTACATTTAATAGAAGCGTACACGTGGAAACTCGAAACAGTAGGAAACCATTCAGGTAGGAAATCAATTTAGTATGAAATTATTTTAGTTATTGTAGTAACTAACAATGAAGAATTTAATTAGATTTTGGTACAGATTAATTAATGTTTTTTTAACAAAACGGTAAGCATATAATTATTTTTTATCTTGGACGATAAAATATTACTGAAACTACAGACTTAACTTATTTTCTTTAGACCTTTGAGTTTAACCTTTTTCTTTACAGGGTACAAAAATAAATGCCGAACATAAATATTCCTTATCTAAAGTGGAGTCGTGAACCTTGATAAACCCGTGAAAGAAAACCTTGATGTAGCACTTGGAAGGTCCTTATCTTACTTGCCTACTTCACACACTGGCTTAGTTATTTGTTAGGGATTTGAGAAATAAATAATAATAATTTAATTCTTTATCAAAAATACATCAGGAAGTATAGAAGAAAGTATAACTTGTTCAAAAAACAGATTTTAAATCCATATTTGGTTTTAAATGTAAAAAAATCACCGCCTGAAAAATATCCAATTATTTAACAAAATTTTACAAACCTCCATGCAGAAACGACATGAAACTCCTACAGCGTTACCTGAGCTACCTCCGTTCGATATTGAGCTGTAATGTAACTCAAGGCATCAAATTAGAGAATGTAATAACCAGGCGTACACTCACTTAGCATTTTAATTAAGTGTTGATCCTGGCTTTGGGCGTTATAATGGAACTCTGCAATCAAGGTCCTCGCTCGAGCTGAGCCGAGCGTGTGACAGTCGATCTCACACACGCGTGTCAGGGTTCATTACAGCTATGTTCGGATAATTCAGATATACACGTATAAACTACTAGCTGTTCCCGCGAGCTTCGCTTCGCCTTAAAAAGTTTTCCCGTGGGAATTCCGGGATAAAAATTAGCCTATGTTCTTTCTCAGGGTCTAGACCATATGTATACCAAATTTCATTCAAGTCCTTTCAGTAGTTTTGGCGTGGAAGGGTTACAGACAGACAGACACAGTTACTTTCGCATTTATAATATTAGTTAGGATTAGGATTGGTCCTATTATTTAGTATTTACTTTCAGGTATTATTTCCGCCGGAAGGATGCCAAGGAAATAGGCTTGCCTCACTAAAATTGGACCTGAACACAATAACTGGCGAAAACCAATACCTCCGCGTTTTCCAGGTCCAAGGAAATAGTAGTGCAAGGTGTAAGCGTGTGTCTTTGACCACCCAGATATCCTTCTTCTGGCAATGAGATGGTCAGAAGTTTAGAGGATTTTAGTATGTACGAATAAATAGGTTCCTTCAGAAATATGAGATTTATGTTGTATGGAAATGTTTAATAACCTTAATTAGGGTCATAATATTGTATACCTACCTACTTTAAATAAGTTTGCGGTAAGCTTGAGCCATTTACATTTACATCCCTTAGCTACCAGGCTACCAGAACAGCTAAAGGGATTAAGCAGCTAGCGTTCTCTCGTAAAATAATTATTTAGCGCAGATAAAGTGATCCCCCGCGCCCCGCGACCGCCCCGCCGGCGCCCGGGGGCTGGAGGAAATCTTATTTATTAACCAACTAGTCTGTGCCGTCCGATGAAGCGAAACTCCTGGGGAGACGGGTGTCAGATCAAGATACGGGTTCAAGTCGGATACACCTCAAAGCTCTTTGGGGTCTTCGGTGTTTCAGTCAGTGTAGATCTAACCTAACCGCTTGTATACCAACGATCTCAACGACTGTGTTCGTAACATGAAATTAGATTCCAACAGTTATCACTGAAAAATAGGGATACTATAAACCAATTTGATGCACCTAACCTACCTCGTTATATTTTCCTAGCATAATATAATTTGTGTAGGAAATTTACCAGAGGAAACCATGATAAATACACTCACGGGCAATGAAAAAGTTCCACTCACAAAATGCCGACACCAAAAAACCCCAATTTTTTTAAACATTTAATTAAAAAATTGAACATACTTAATTATTACTGTTTTTAATTGATAATATCCTGGTGATCTGTTAAATGTACTTCAGTGTTGCAGAATTTTCCGTTTAGGATTAATTCGGTGCTTTTCTCAGTGGAACCTTTTCATTGCCCGTGATTTTATATAACATGGGTGTTGAAATGGACCTCGGTAAGTGTAACTTACAACTGACTAACAATTGACTTAATTGTGAATGTGAACGCACCAATAACACAACTCCCACACAACGACAGCGACACTACAATGCCGGCGCCTGCAGTCCATGGAGCGGGCACCGCGCGTGTCGCGGACACATTGCTCTGGAAACTTTGGCAGGCGTCAAGTAGGCGCTTTGACCAACACAGTTGGTAAAATGTGAGGCGTCATCCCTGGTAGCGATCGTACAATGATTTGCGAAGTTCACAAGTTCGAAGTTCTGAAGATATCTGTATGTTTGAACTTATCGCACAACGAAAACGCACCGCGCCATCGTATGATCGCTAATAATTAGGACGACGCCTCTTGCTTAATAACAACCCTTTGTTCGACGGGCTCTAGGGATAGCAATTATTATTGCAACCCGGTGTGATTCTCAATCAGGGCAGGTTGCATTCGTCGCTGGAGTTTAAACATAAGTATGAGTATAATTTTCATTACGAGAGTGGAAACATACGATATAAGGCTAATAATTAAAATGACGTACGAATATAAGCACGTTATGACCTGCTAATATTACTATACAAATCTATATTTATGTTTAAATATTAAAAGTATCTACTTAAGTAAGTACTTGGTAAAAGCTGCAAAAAGAAACACGATAGGTACATAAAGCTTAACAAGTAAGGGGAAGCAAAATAATATAAAGGTAGGTAGACATTTACAACAGACGAGCAAAACTTTTAAGAGCTTTTAGCGAACAGTAATGAGATTACAGAACCTTTTTCCTTAACCAATATAGTGCAATCATTACCGTGCAATCTATATCAAGGCACCCAAAGGAGCATTGAATTTCAATATCGTCCGAGGCCTACGCACAAATTTGAACTTTATAGTAGTTGTTATTAAAGTGGTTGTAGGTTGTGCGGTGGGGGTTTTGTGAATTGTCGGGCTAGTAAAAGAGGTTTAAAACAATATGGCGGCGGACGAGCTTCCGGTGCGAGCTTCCGGCGACGGAGACGTGCGGCCGCGCGGGGGCTCTAGCTTGGTAAAAATGAACAAACGGACAAGGAGGGTTACTCCATCTTGACAAATAACGATCGAACGAGGGCTGTTGTGCAATCTGCATGTTAAATACAACAAGATAGAGTCGTGGCTCGTGCAGCAGCGCTCATATGAGACGTCGATGGTAGGTGAAACTTTTTCTTTGCTCGTCGTGAGGAGTGTATTATAAGACTCGTTTTCATTACAAAATACAAAGTGAATCTCAGAAATCTTAAACATTTACCTTTACGTTGTCACCTAGCGACAAAAGTTATTTTTTTTCTCAAACTTATCAATTCATTTTATAAGTACTTTTTCATTAGGTACTTAACTAGTAAAAATCTATTTCATAGACGAACAATTTTCAAACCGTTTGGCTGTGGGAGGCTCGCTGTCTTCAATAAATAACTCAGTTGCTGCCCCTTCCGCCCCAACGAACTTATTTTGTAAATAAGACTTAGTAAAACGGGGCCACTTAAGAGATAAAATAAATAAAACAAGGCCGCTGTACATTCCAAGTTGCCAAAAAAATGAGAACACGAAGGAAAAATTGTATACTTGCGCTGAATCTGAAATGTAGGGCGACCGACCCTGCGTCTACTGATATAGCTACAAGCTACAGGGGATGACTCGTACCATGCAATAAGTGGACCCTGTAAATATGTTTTCGTTAAAATGAAACTTTTATAAGTACAATTGTACATTATTTGAGTATCGATGCTGAAGATATATTTGTTATAGGTGCCTCAAATATCTATTAAACAGATTCATACATTTATTGTGCATGGCACACGACAGAAATCCAAAATATCAGTGGCTTTTTGTTTGATTAAAATAGAACGTACTGATTGCATTAAACTTAGTGCAACGAGTGCATAATGTCTTTTACTTGAATTTTTAAAAGCTATAGGATTAACCCTGCGAGTCCAGTGCCGCCAGGTCGGCAATTTACAGCGGCTTTACCCATTCAGGCGGCGTGCGGGCACCGAGCCTGCCGAGCCTCGCCCAGACACGGTCAAGAGTCACTTGCTACGTACAAACGTACAGTTCCCCAAAATTGATAATGCACATAGAAATCTTCGTCATTGTTCGGCAACGGTCGTATTCCCGAGCGTTAGAAAACTATTATGTATTTAGAGTGGTTAAGTGCATTTTCTTCATGAAATTTTAGTAGAATTATGTAATTGGTGCTAAAAGAGATAATTGATTTATCAGTAACGAAATTTGATTCGATAATTCATAATATTCCATAATATTAAAATTTACTTCGAAAATGTTACAGTAGGTACTTTTCAAGTGTCTTACTGAAGCTGATGTAAAGATGGATGAAAGAAGGTTTGAATAACACAAGGTTTATATTATAAGGAGAAATGGATTTCAAACACAGGTTTATATAAAAAAATTGAAATCTCAGTTCAAAAGTATTTACAGCACTGATTATTTCACATTAATAAAAATGTTTACATTAAAATCTCAGTTCAAAAGTATTTACAGCGCTGATCATTCACAATAATATTACAATTACAAACTTGGTCTTTTGGGTGTGGCTTTATTGGCAAAGTGAAGTCTATCAATGTGACGCATATTTTATTCTTAAATATGCCTCATAATATGGCATCGTCAAAAATAATTAAAGTTGAAATTAAATTCACATTTGAAAAAAATAACAAGAACGATGTGTAATTGCAGCTCTTTATAATTCCACAAAAGTAATATTGATCTTGACCTTGAGACCCTTGACTGATCGGTGACAGCCACCGACCGCCCAAATTGTTTTCGATTATGTGTCACATGATATTGACTACTATTTCTTTCGAACAAGGGTCAAAATGCAAGTGCTTTGTTTAAGGCACTGATTCGGGTGTTTCCGGGAATACGACAGTTTGCGAAGATTTGCATGCGCATTATTAATATGGGAGAACTGTACCTTCGTCTTTGTACCTGTTGTTCCAAGTGATAGGAACTACCACAGCTCAGTGGTTTTCCTATGAGATTCAGTAACATCTAAATCGTAACATAAATCGTCAATAGTGCGGATGAGAAGAGGAGATTGATAGCTCTTTCTAGTACTTTCCAGCACTTGTAAGTAGATCTACTAGATCAGAGAAGGTACTGAAGTTCTTCAAAAGCATAAGACAGGGGCCGGCACTGGCAGTATTTGCTGTTAAGGGTATTATTTTAGGTATACATACCCTGTGAGCCAGAGATACCACAGAGTGGCCACAGATCTGTTTAAGTAGATTACCGCGGGCGAGAAATTAAAATAACATTTCTACAAAGATTTGTTATTTCTGGAGTAGTCTTTCGCTTCGGGAGTAATGCGATCTGAAGATCTTTTTGAATTATTCAGGGTATTGCAATCTTTGTATCTGTCTTTCTATTTAACTACTGTGATTGTGCTCAGCAATAAATTAAGAGTAATAGGTATCCAATGATGTAAAATGACAGGACCGGAAGACTGTCTCAACTCCACGTCTCCTCCACGTCTGGTTCAGGATATTTACCGTAACCGTACCATCACCACAAATTAGCAATCAACACTGATTAAATTGAATATCTCAATAATAATAATAATAATAATGCGGCAGGGCAGCTTGTGGCGAGCTGTTGGGCATTAGCGACCCCACCCACCCGATGCCGGGGAGAACCCCTGTTCCTCATCTCTGGCTTGCCTTTATTGGTTGTCCAGAGTGAACACTGACGAGGAACAGGATCTCCCACCTCTTGCTTGCCTTCACTGGCTGGCTTGAGTGGTGTACCGCTAGAGCATTTTGCTCGGAGGAAGGAAGTATATCCAGTAAGTGCTTGTAGGGGTCTTGACCGGTATCCGCGATTGCTCTGAGAGCCTTGGTATACCTCTCCATTCTCAGCACCTCATGCCATGTTGCCCCCTTGTTACTACGTCACTGTAATGTGCTAGCGACTGTTTTGGGGGGCCCATTTAATGTGTGTGCGAGTCACCCCCTGCCTTTTTATCCTTATGTGAAACATATAGGTCCAGGCAGGGGCCATAGTCCTTCCATAGTCCCAGATACCCAGTCCATTTAGCACCCCATTCCATAACCCTGTATTAGTTTTCTCCATATCCTACAATAGTCCTGCACTAACCGGGGATTTTCCTTGGGTTTACTTCTATAGTTTACACAGGGAAAATCGTCGGTTAGTGTCACATTTCATATAGATTAATGTTGTCAAACGGGCCTCTACATGTTGGCTTCGGCCCCATGCAAGCCTTCCAAATGCCCGGGACACCATGGTCCCGAGAAGGTAACGACACAACATAATAATAATAATATGTGGGGACATCTCACACACGGCCATCCGACCCCAAGCTAGGCAGAACCTGTGTTATGGGTATCGGACAGCTGATATATCTACACAAATACATAGATAGATGGATACATATTAAATATAAATATCAACACCCAAGACCCGAGAACAAATATCTGTGTTTAAACAAATATCTGCCCCAGCCGGGAATCGAACCCGGGACCTTCGGCTCAGTAGTCAGGGTCACTAACCACTACGCCATTCGGTCGTCAATGATTTGAAAATGATTGAAAATGAAAATGAAAAATGTTTTTATTAAAATATAAAGTTTACCTTACATAACAACATACTGTGATCCTCACACTAGGTAACACCTGTATCGTGAGAGATCAGGTTCGAACTTATACAAAACAAGTCATAAAGCCCGGTTTGTCACGCAGGACGTAAAATGAAACATTTTTTTAAACTATTAAAAATAATGAAGGCATGCATATAACAAAAATATATATTGTAATTACAGTTATGCTAAGTTAAAACCGTAAACAAGCAAATATAGAACACATATATATATAGTAGATACAAAAAAAAAATATATAAAAAAAAGAAAAAAAATATATAAATAAATAAATAAGTATATATATATATTAATCAACGCACATTAACAAGTTCTCTGCATCAGAGTACGATAATTCGGTCAACCAGCGGAGGGCTACCAATTTGGCTTCCCTCATGGATTGATCCTTTATATCACACTGTTTGGTGATTTCGTTATAGATATGCGCTGTTACAAAAGGCGGAAAACGTTTGGCAAACACTGTGTTTATACAAGGCAAAGGAACCCTAAACACCCGCTTCTGTATCATGTCCAGGAAATCGGTAGAGTTTATGGTGTTTTTGTGAGTGACGGTGAATGTTTTGAGTATATAAAGTTTGCGCACACTGAGAAGTGCAATCTCCTCATAGAGAGCTTTTGTGGGATGTCGACGTGGCTTTTTTAATAATACCTTAAGCACTGATCGTTGTGCTCTTTCAACTGTTATCATAGTGGTCTTGTGAGCACTGCCCCAGCACGATATGCAGTAAATTAGAAGAGATTGACACAGGGCGAAGTACACCGTTCTCAGGGTATCTAGAGTGGCAACTTCTCTAAGATGCCTCATAATTGGTATGATCCTTCTGATTCTTGCGGATAGCGCTGATATGTGGGAGTGAAAGTTTAACTTTTGATCCACGATAACACCAAGATATTTTATTTCCGGAACATTGGCAATACCCTCACAGTCACACTGTGAGCTACTGCCATTGCAGAAGTGTATTTTAATTTTCAAGTTATTGGGAGGTTGTGAGGCTTGTGTTATTCGAAATGCCAGATATTTAGTTTTATTGGTGTTAAGTGTAAGTAGGTTGTTCTGCAGCCAGTCAGCTACCAACGACATTCCAGCCTCAGCATTAGCGAACGTTTGGGCCCAGGTATTACCGTGGAAGATAATTGCTGTATCATCGGCGTAGCATATTAAATCGGCCTTTTTAATAGACAGCGAATGAATATCGTTCATATAGATGATGAATAATGTTGGACCCAATATACTCCCCTGTGGTACTCCAAAAGAGACATCTTTAAGCGTGCTCACATGTTCACCAACCTTCACACACTGCTTCCGTAAGGTCAGGTAGCTTCTAAACCAGTCCAAAGGAAGGCCTCGTACACCCATAATCTCTAGCTTTCTTAGAAGAATTGGCACAGAGACAGTGTCGAAGGCCTTAGCCAAGTCAAGGAAAATACCCACACACTTTTTTTGGCTGTCCAGGTGACCAGATACCGTTTCCGTAAGCAAATTCACTGCATCTTCCGTGGACATCCCCTGTCTAAAACCAAATTGTCTTGGTGATATTAGTGCCTTTGTCTCTAAGTATTTTACCAAGCGTTTGTTGATTATTTTTTCTAATATTTTAGAAAATACACCAAGTAGGGAAATTGGTCTGTACTTGTCGGGTGCATCTTTGGGACCCCCTTTGTGAATGGGAATTATTGCAGCTACTTTCCAATTTACAGGGAAAACACCTGAACTGATACTTAAATTATAGATAAATGTCAGAGGTTTAATTATGGACATTCTAATGTATTTAATAAGCGAATTACCGAGCCCATCGATTCCTGGAGCCTTTTCATTCTGCAGATGCATGATATACCCTTCGACTTCAGCGAAATCTGTTGGATCAAAAAATATTGAGTCCACCATACTACTACCCGTTTTGAGAGAGGAGGCAAGTGCGTTTTCGGTGGTATTAAGCCTGTTTAATGTTTCGTTTGCCAAGTTTTGTCCGATTGTTGAGAAAAAGTTATTGCATTGTCCCAAAGATTGAACTGGGTCAGATGTATCTGGCAGGGTCAGTAACTCCACAGCATCCTTTTTTTTCTGTGATAAACTGCAAATATCTTTAACCACTTTCCACAGTCTTTTTGGTTTCTTAATGCAGTCATTCAGTTCTTTGGTCTCATACTCCATTTTTATTTTATATAGTAAGTCATTGCAGAAGTTTCGGTAACGCTTATATGTTATCTGGGCTACTGAATTAGTGGGCATCTTCCTGGCCTTGGTATGTAGGCGGTCACGATGTCTCATGCAACGCATTAAACCTGGAGTAATCCAGGGCATCAAGTTAAATTTGGAACGACTGACTACTACATTTATTGTATGTTTCTCAACAATATTTGTCAAAACCTCTGTGAAAACCTGTTCAGCCTGGTTGACGTCGGTTTTTTGATAAACTTCCGACCAGTCAACCTGTGTAAGGTCATCTTTAATTGCCTCACCCAACAAACATTTTACCCTCAGTTACAGCTATTTTTATAACTTTAACCTGTATAACTGTGTTATAATTATCTCAGTTCTAACATAAAGCGATAAAGATGAGTTAACAAATGAAATTAGTGTTAACAGCAGGTTTAAGTGTTAAAATGGTATTAGTCAAAGCAATTATAATTAAGATGTTATAGGTTTAAACTGTTTCTAGAACCTAAAGCTATACAAGAGTGCTCACTGACACCTGTTAACACTTATGGTTGTTAAGTGGTTTCCTTTAATACTCATATAAATCTTTAGGTGTCATATTGAATTTAGGCTGCAGGAATTGGTTATAAAAGAGATTTTGTCAAGAGTGCAGTAAGACAAGATTCTTACAGTGTTGGAAAACTCAACAATGCAGTTTTAATCTTTAAGGTTAACTTAACTTACGCTTATTGCGTTAGGCAAGTAGACTGTAAAAGTAACGGTGTTAAGCAAGACTGTGCGGATCGACTAAGACTGCATAATACCCTTGGCTAAGGGTGTTCTATTTCAAAAAGTGTAATAGATGACTTAGGTGAGTCTATATGTCTTAAATGTAAGTTCGCCATTTGCATTGACGACCTAACCTATAAATTGCTGGGATAAACAATATTTTGCTTTAAAATACTTACTTATTTATGTGAATTTTGTCATTCCAGTCATGCCAATCGATTTATGAAACTAATGGACATACAGCAAGGATACAAAAAAATAAAAAATTGAGTCGTCTATTTTATATTTACTTATGTTTCATTTGAAATCCTTAATAAATTCGGAGCGCATTAAAATTGAGGTGGGAAATATGGTATACATTACAGTAAAATTACAAGGGCATATTCTTTTCAATTCACAAAACATGTTAAGTCAAGTTAATATATTATATTTACTGTTATTTAGTAATGATCAATACTGTCACTCTAATACTGTAGCGTATGATTGCTGTTGACACTATTATTTTCAAAGACATTCAACTTGTATGGTAAAAGTGTATTCGAAAAACGGTAACATACTCACTTAACCCTTTTTTACCAAACAAATAAGAGTTAGGGAGTCAAATAACCATTCTACAACTACAACTATACCGGTAAAAGTTCTAGCTGAGAGGGATTAAACGCTCTTCTATAGTAACTTTAGCACTTCAATGACACCGTACTACAGGCTTTCTATAACTTAAACACTTCAATGACACCGTTTTACAGACTTTCTAAAGCCTTTACTCTCAAAATCGTGGGCCTCTTTCGTGGTTATAAGTGAGTTAGAGCACTCTCCTACACTCTTATACAGCTATGTCTTAACACTTTAATTTTCGAATGGAACCATTATACAAGTTATATGAGAGTTTTTTTAACGCTACGATGTTAGTTGGGCAAGATCTCGCTTCAACCTAATACGTTTCAGAGATTTGTTAGTCGGTTTTTTTAACATTAATCCTAGCATGGTTATACAATGGTCGGTCACATCACTCTTGTAAATTAAACCTGTTGATGAATGTACGGACCTAATGAATATATGATCCAGACATGATCTGTCTCTAGTTATTTTAGTAATTGCAGGCAGCAGTCCATGCTCAGCGTTCAAACAGAGATATTCCGTATTTAGATTATCTGAGTTTGTAAGTATATTAATATTGATATCTCCAGCAACCACCAGATTAGGACTACTACTATAGCGCTCCAACTGGCATTGAAGATCACTCAGGAACCTATCAGTTTTTTTGAAAGAGGGAGATCTGTATATTGCAATCAAAGTTATTGTGTTGGGGATATCTATCAGTAAACAATCAGCCTCTTCATAACAAGGCTCAGTGACCACAGCATTCCAGATTTCGCTAACGTAGACTACTACTCCACTATTTTGATTGATTATTTTGTTTGTGCGGTGGACAATGTAACCAGGAAGAAATGGTATGATCGATGAATCGCAGATTCTGCACTCTGTTAGAATAATAATTATGTCGAATGTGACTTTGAGTCTTTTTAGGGTGACCAAGAAGGCGTCAAAATTTTTATTAATGCTTCTGATATTGAAACTGATGAGTCTGAAATTGTAAGTGGGTGTAAGTACTGTCTCACATAGCTCTGCTTCATTAATTTCGTGACAAGAAATATTCAGCGAATCTAAATCATTGCAAAGATCATTTAGCATCATGGTGATAATAATAATAGACATAAAACGTCCACACAACACAGTTTGAGTTTTGGTTTATTGCCACGAACGATAAATTTACAGATATCGAAGTTAAGAAGAGCTTGTTGGGTATTCTGTTAAATTTAATTAACTTGTAAACGATGTAATAAATATATATAATATTCATATCAATATAACATATATATAATTTTACGACCATAATAATATAATAATGGCATACATATTGCTTAAACAAACACACGGTATATGAACAGCTAGAAATACAATATAAACTAAAAGCCAAAAATAACACAAGTTTACATTTTATAATTGCACAGGATTTCTTAGACTTTTGGATCAATATTTGAAGAAGGAAGAATACGATCCAAGTCATCCCGTGATTGAATGCGTTTGGAGGGCTTGCCATCCCGCTGTCGCACGAATATGGTCCCATGGTGGCACCAGCAGTAGGCGTAGCCGAGTTGTTTGGATCGACCTCTTGCCTCACGAAATAACAAGCGATTTTCCTTAGTAAGTCGCTCATTGCAGAAGATTTTAAGTGTAGGGCCATCCACTTCTATGTCTTTGTTCGATATGTTTCTTCGTGTTTTGAAGGCTTTGATGACTTCATCACGTTTTGTACGACGAAGCATCCTCACAACTATGGTACGTGGGAGCCTGCTCGCGGTGTCGGGATCGGTGGCTGGTGCGGCAGCTGGACGCTTTGGTCCGACGCGGCTTATCCAGTCTACGTCATGTTCTTCCAGTGAGACTCCCACTTTGCGGGCAGCAACAAGCAACACATGGTGAAGGTTCTCGTTAGTATGTTCGGGAACTCCGGATATTTCAAGTTCATTTTTGAGCTGGTTTTGGGCTTGTAGGTTTAGGTTCGACTTCAGCTCAGACACCGTGGCCTGTAGTTCAAGCACTTGGATCTCCCGGGATTCGAGTTTTTTTAGACGGCTGTCTGCCGTGATCATAAATCCTCCGAGTTCTTCCAGACGTTCATTACAGCGTGACAAGGATATGGTGGCCTCTTCCAGCTTCGACTTCAGTGAAGTAATCTGCTGCGTTAGTAGGCGAACTTCTGATGCTAGTCCACTTATTTCTGCATTGGATGTATTTTCCCCAGGAACCTGTCTCGCTGGAGTCGGGGACAATATCGAAGGGACAATATGACTACTAATTGGGGTTTCCTTAGTATTCTTACACTGGGGACATTTCCAGACAGCTTGACGGGATCCTAGCCTGTTCCATCCAGTCTCGGTAATGTTAGCACAGGTGTTCAAATGATAAATATTTTTGCAGGATGAACATAGTGCACCATCTGAGATGTTGTCATTGCAGTGTTTGCATATGACAGCATTAGCAGCTTTAGTTTTATCCATAATTAGTAGGTATTCAGTAGAAGCTAATAAGTGTAGTTCTCCCAGAGGCAGCAACGCGCTGTGCAAAGTTGTAATCGCTTCTGCGCGGCTTAATCTATGACAAACCCGCTGCGACGTCACTGAGTCATCGGCTGGACGGCTGTTATGCCGATGTAGTCTCTACGTTCTACGCGTAGCGTCGAGAGTTGCTTGCGGTCACACGGAGAGTTTATTTGCACACCCACAGTTAGATATTTAAATAATTCGAGCACTTCATCACTAAAAACGGGAGTTTAGGAAAGTACAAGCTTAATCCACATTGATTAACTATTTATGATTTAATATAAACACGTTGTTTACTTTAATATTCAAGAAATAACTATGTTTTGATTTTTATAAGGACGTGTCAACAAAAACAATGTTAGCGGCAAACCGAGCGGTCGAATTATGGATTGACAATAAGCAATGCTTCAATCAATCAATGGATTATTGATTGTTAATGTGTCGGTGTTGGTAAGTCTGCAGGCTCCCCCACCCGTATTATGTTTGCGGTCACTGAGTCACTACCGCCGCCGCCACTCGCCCGCCACTGACGGACTTATCTCCAATAACACTCTCTCCTCGTTCGTCATGTGACCAGCCAACCAATAAAATGTCCATTGAACCTATATCTAAGAACAAGTTACGAGTTTAACCATTTCGTTTCAAGCACTTACATATTAAGCCGCTGTGCGTATACCCTTGTACTGAAATGTTTACTTAGGTGCTATATTTAGATGAATACAATTTAAGCCTCTAACATGCGATAACTTACACATCCCGAATAAGAACAAAGTACTTCACAAGTTCTCCGAGTTGGGCCCGAGACCGCACGAGTGTAAACAGTTTCTGTGTTAGCAATATGGGCAAGTATTATACAAGTTTGTAAGTATTCGTACCATTTCTACGGTACACTGTATTGTATACTATTACAGAACATAGTTAGGTACTCATAACAAACTTAAATTTTTCATGAATATAACATTAATATGGGATAACAATAATGTTATGTCTAAGTATTCGACAGTATTGGAAGTCAATACGGTATCATGCCATAAGATGTTTCTAAAATATTCCCCCTTTATCTATGTACAGTCTTGGTACACAATCAGAGGCCCATTTATTATAATATCTATGGTAATACCTATGTAGTTAAGTTAACTGTTATAAAAGGCCCTTTTGTCGATGAGAAGCTTACCAGCAAAGGCTACCTAATGAATGTAATGAATAATCTATCACATATTAAGACTAAAATTTCCCACCTAATAAAATATCACGTCCACAGCCCTGAACGAGCCTGCACAGGGGCTAGCACAGAGCGCAAGACGCTTACGTCAAGACGTGACAAAGGTTTTGCATTGCAATCCCGCGGCCTCCGTAACTAACGCGACGGAGAACTTTTCATGTCTTGGCGTGCACGTCTTGCGCCCCGTGCTAGGCTAGCAGGAAGGCACATTGATCCCGCCTGCTCCTGCGGCTACTCGTCTTCATAAAGAGCTGACTGGGGGCGGGCGACGGGGATGTGCCAATAATTGCCCTCCGCCCGCCCTGAGAGACCGTGCGTGCTCACTTACAGTCACAGGAAAATGCTTACAGAAGTCACCGGGAAATTGGTAGATTAGCAATATTAGCATGTTACTATGAATCTTATAATTATCATCCTTTTAGCGATAGGTACCTACCTCCAAATTATATATTATTGCCTCTATAAGCTCAATAGCTTACTAAACTGATGCTTCAAAATCTATGAAGCAAAAATCGAATACATGGAATTCCTCTAAATAAACATATTAGGTATATAAAAGTTAATAATAACTGTACGATTTGAAGTAAATACAGTAAATATACTAAGAAATAAAGTGAACATTAGGTGTGTCGTATTTGGATCAATTTAAAAAAGGAACTGGTTGGGGTTGAACATAAGCGGTTTTTTTGCGGGAAAACCTTTTAAGGCAATGAAAAGTTTGCGCTAAAAGCTATAAGTGTTAACATTTTCTTGTAAAAAATCACCAACACCAACTGAATTACGTAATCAGAAACGATACCGTTTTGTCACGTCATCAATTACAATTAAATTCAGAATCCTGAACAACTTGATCCTGTCGTCCGTGAACAGGAGAACAAGGGATGCAGCCTGCACCTTCATTTATTTTAGTGAGTATGTTTTCCTATATTACATATTGTGACGATTTCAGCAATTCTAACGTCGGGGTGGTCTAAATGTTTAGATTAAGAATCACAAATTATGGTCGGTACATAAGGACCTAGTATATTTTTCCCACGAAGTCCTCTTATCTTTGAAATCCCATAAAAAAATAAACATTAAAATAATCCGTTACGGCGATAATCCGGTGATCTAGTGGCATCGGTCGCGGTGGTGTATGGGACGCGTGCAGCACAGCCGGGTAAAGGCTACGTCACACAAGCGCTATATCTATGAGTTACACTGAATTCATTGTTAATACCAGTTAAAAACATACAATTGGATAAATTCAATTCATTTATTTATAATTGAAACATAAATATTATTTATTATGTATACGTCACATACATTGTTATTCACTTATTATAATTACATAAATATCATATCATTAAAACTTTAAGTTAAGTACCTATATTGGTATTTAGTATTCAAAAAAACATTACAGTTATGAAATGGTAAATAATAGGCGTTTAGAATAATTAGAGTAGACTAATAAATAAGTGTTCAATTTGTTCATTTTGTCCAGATACTTAATTATTTAACAAAAATGTATGTAGAGAATAATATTTTTCCCCTATTTACAAAACTCTGAAGACAAAGCCTTTCCAGAATTATGTTGAGAACAAAAGTGTGTATCGTTCCTTCAGATAATAATATCCTTTCAACAACAGCCTGTGTGCTAGTGGACTCTCCATCACCTGTGAATGTATGCTGAGAGCATTTGCCACGTTTTCCATTACCCGCCTGCCCCCGGGCCCCGGCACTCCAGAGGTGGGCGCATATTGAAAACATAATATATCTTTTAGCAATAAATACACCGGCTCTTTTACCCTTTTCTCAAATCGTATCAAATGTGATATCGACCGCTTGACCTTTTTACCTCAGCTTCGTAGCTACATACAACAATACATACATATTATATTACAGGTATATCTGTGTTGAGGTGGTTCCTTTGGGATCTCTAGGACAAATTTTCTAATATTTTTTTTAGGCTGGAGGAAGATACTTAATAATTATTGTTTGATAATAATATGATTCCTATAGTGCTTACTTGCATTGTTTTGTCTATAAAATTATCGAAGGGTTGTTGAGTCCTAACTCAATAATTGTGGAAACTAATCTTAATAACTTTGGTAGCGTGGTTATTGAATTTTTTTTTGAACCTAATAACAATGGCACTGCCACTGTCAAGAGGCTTTGAAACGCAAAGCTGTAGATAAAAAAATATATATGTGTGGGGTGCCGTTCTGAAAACCTGTTAATTGTTTTTTGATAATTTAATAAAGATTATACAGAGTGAATTGGTATGTTGACTGGGAATAGTACTGAATAGGTAGTTTGTAGGTAGTTAGGTAGTTGAGCCCGTCAGTGTCCAAGTGAGCAACAATAAAGCGAATGGCGTCCCCCGCGTCATATCTGCGATATCGTCAGACACTTTCCAACTATTGATAACTTTCCAATGTTATTGCTTAGTACGACTATTGCTTTGTTATTTCGCTTCCAACCCAAGGAAAAGCATTTGATCTTTAATAGTCATGTAAGAATGTTCCTTTCTAGTTTCCTACCGAACTGATAGACAAAGGTTTTTTTCTTCTGCCGCCCTGTAGGTATATTATTACACCTATATGTTGTTGTAAAAAAAACTTACTTGTTTGTTTGTTTCAATGTATTTATTAAGTAATCATAAAAAACACAGTACAATTAACAATGACCCACAAAACCAGTTTACTGGTTTGTCTGTGGATTCAGACTTCACTCTTAATAAACTAATTATATTATATTCTATTTTTTAAAAACTTAGTGCTTAATAATAAATTTAACAAGTATCAATTGTTTAAACATCAGACAAAAGGTATCTATATTTTACTTAACAAATGTTTTTTTAACAATCTTGAGAATCTTGCCTTATTTGTTTCATCCCTTATTTCAGTAGGTAGATCATTTTAATAATTTAGGTAATTGTTTTGTTAAGGTCCGACCTCCATAGAAGTTATTAACCCTAGGTATTTCATATTTACCCTGAGTAACCATCCTAGTACCTATACCATGCTGGTGCTGTGTTATATGCTCCGTACTGCCATGGTTGTTCATTGCTAATAAATATTTATGCTTAAGGCTGACTGGTAATACTTTAAGAATTTTGAATAATTGACTATAATCATTTTGGCATTTTCTCAACAAGTTATATCCAATCAATCAACTAATGAGTCATCTAAAATCCTATTTAAACACTCTAGTGTGACCGCGTCCTATCGTGTTAACATTCGCGCAGCATTTGTCGAACTAAATGTTTGTTGCGCGTGATTTACCGGACGCGGGCGCGGCATGCCAATCAGCCGATCACACGTGCCCTCACATAGACAAATTTAACTACAACTTACTTTTTCTCTAGGAATAACATATTTCGGGGTTCTGCCAAGCAATCACTAACTTTAAACTAAAGTAATAGGAACGTTGATTGTGTAGACTTGATCCGAAACGTGTTCAGAAAAACCAGAGTAGTGCGTGAGCAATACTGAAGAGGTTTTATCGTCGTCTGTATGGGAATGTGTTCGGTTCATCGCCGGTTAGTTCTCTATTACCAGCCCGTCTATTGCAATGTTATCAACTTGTAACGACAGTTCCTCGACGATTGTCTAGTCAATCGGTTGCCGATGTAATCATATTTTTATCGTCCGTTTCCCATTGTTTATTTTTGTGGAATATTTTATTTACTTACGTTATTTCAATGTTGAATGTTTTTCTCTAAAATACTTAGAATGGATTAAAACCATTATCATTTCGGGATTTATCTAACAATATCTCAACGCAGTTGGGAGTAAACCCATGTCACCCTCGAGCTATTAACTCTTTAATTGATCGTCCATTGCGCGCCGGCGACGTCGGTCCATTTGCTCCACCACGTGTGACAAGTAATGGATCGCGCATTCAGTTCAGCTGTAGTTGGTATGCGAGTCACGGGCTACAGACCACAGGCGTGACGTACAGTGGAAGACCATTCATATATTTACTACACTGAAACGTAACCTTTACCACGGAGTAATTAAGAACTAGGTGTAAACCATGAAAGCTGTTTAGCAAGGCACTTGCTGCACTGTACAGAGATGGTCGATTTCCGAATTTTGGTATTCATTCTTCACTGTGTTAATCACAGGATCTATCGAAGCACAGGGGTCCCATTTCCCTAAACAAATAAGTCTAAAAAAGGTTATGCTTGTACCAGGTACGATAAATAGTACGAGATTTGTGCGATTATTTAATGAGGAAATTGGAGGCTTTGCTTAGACTCAAAATCTGGGAATAATAGCTACGTGATGATACCTTAGCAATGACTTCAGAAACCAAATCGAATTCTTTATTCAAATTAGAACAATAAGAATTTATGAATATTTTTCATTGGTTCGTCCTTGACGATGTTCGTTGGTTCCGACAAAAAGCTTCCAAATTGTTAACAAGCGTAAAGAAAAATATCCAAAAATATCGGTTACAGCGAGCGCGCCCTCAGAAATAATTGGGTGATACTAACTGTTATGGGCTGAGACGTAACAAAGAGATATAAAGTATTTTTATTGTTATACTGCTCGTAAAGATTCTGGCCATCGATTCTTGCTCAGCTATCTAGTCTATTTGTATCATATTTTAGGTTACCAAGACATTGTAATACAAGTTGTGTTTTAACAAACAACAATCCACTCCTCCTCATCTTTTGCCCGCAAGCGAGAGCTTTGTATCACCTTTGAATTAAATTTGGTATTGGATTTCATCCAATCCCATGTTTTTTTTCTATTCCAAAGGGAAAGAAATCATTATCCTACTTAGTTATATTTTAATTTCGTTTACAAAAGCATTAAGTATACCTAATATTAATGTTATTATATTATGAAAACGAGTGTTAGGTACCTACGTGCAGAAAGCTAATAAGTAAAAGTCTCTCTGAAGGCAACAAATCTCATCTCACCGCATGCACGTAAATATGCGTGGTTCACACGCCGCGCGCGCACATGTGCAATCTCTCAATGAAAAAATATTACAAAAAAAACTTAGACTACTTGCACACTTACGACGTCCGAATGTGGCGTAAGATCCGCAGCGGCTTCATTCTTTCTGACATTCAAATGTAGGTTGGCATTCATTACATTTATTTAATCAAATCAGTGATGGACTTAGTAGTTGAACAAATTATTATTTATTATTAAAAAGGCACAGTTTTCTCTACACAGTCATTACGGCGTTCTTAAATATTAGCATTATAGAAAATATTAATGGTTTGCCGCAGGGTTAAGTTCTAGGCCCAATAATGTTTCTCATAATATACCTCGATCTATAGACATAAGAAAATGATATACTATACAGACATATAGAAAACCAAACAATTTGAATACTACTTATTTTGTTTTGAAAATACTTATTATAACAAGTGGCCTCACCGCGCTGCCCGCGCGCCGCGGGCGGATGCGTCGACCTTGTGCCGTGCTCAATGCTCATATTCCTTGACACAGCTGCAACCCAACAGTAAACACACTTCCTACAACCTTTACTCTAGTTGTTCGTTGAGATTGGAGCAATGCTGCTGCATCAGATGTCATGCTAAATTTAGATGCTTTGCTAAATTTTGATGTAGGTATGTGAGATAGATTGGTGTACATTTCTCTAAATATGCAAATTATCGGGTGTTTATGAAGTAAATTTTCTATAGCAGCCTACACATATTTTGGACTGTACCCCAGTAAGTAGTAACCTAGGAGCCCTTCCTCAGTAACCCCCACGCTCGTTGGAGCAGCCCGCGGTGTCGGATGCTCGCTTCCTCGCGCGATATCATCTACCGGCCATTAGGAGCCAGCTTATCATTGGACGCTTTGTTTTCTACTGTCTGTACTGGCTTTTATTTGTTTTCATTGAGGTTGTTTTCTTGTGAATTGAAATAACTGACGGTCTGCCTAGTTGTTTTATTGATAAAATAAATACTCGTACAATGGACGAAATCTGGAGCTACTTTAAATTGTAATTGAAGATGCTTAAACTGTTAATGGTACGGTATCATACCACTATGGCACATGACAATAAGACTTTAAAAACTGTGAGAAAGTAGATGGCTAATACATATTAAAGTGAAAGCTTTCACAAAATTTAAGTTTCATCATATTCCATGTGAGAATGTGCCAAACACAATGGAACTCAACGGGGTTACCTCTGAATAATCATTTTAATCAAGAATTCTTCAAATGGTTGATAAAAAAATAAGAAGTAGAAAACAATAGATTAAACTGTATATTCAAGTATCCTCTTATTGTATTTAAATCGTTTAAGCAGAAAAACCTAAACGAATATTGACTCTTCAAAGCTACAAAGTAGATTTATCGGTTCTTGTACAGCTTTATGTAAAGTAATGGAACCCACAGTCTTTGAACTTGTACTGTTTATAATTAGATCGTTAATAAATTATTATTAACCACAAGAACCGTTGCTTAGTATTCAAATTTGCTGACCGGAAGTTCGTAAAGAGGTTTCTTTACACCATTAGGTTTGTTTTTTCTAGTTCCTTGTTCGGTTCACTGGCCGAGGAAGTGACGGAGGCTGTTGTCCGGAGGTGACAGCTGCCGAGTGTCGTCGTGGTCACTCTGGTGAACACTGGGCACCGGCGACCGGACAGTGGGACGCGACAGACAGTGTCGATAGCCAAGAATGGTTAACCACAATCAAAAAGAGCAATGTTGTGGATTCGATTAAGGTAGTTCGGATTTTCAAAAGTTAAACTCAAATATTTCATAGTGTTCGTGAATGTTTTAACTTTTCAGAGGCTACAAAATAAATAATAATGCAAATTTATAAAGTATTAGAGAATAATAAAACACTGAAATTATTTTAAAAGTCACTTTATAATAAAAATCATTTTATAAGAAGTAAATTTAAGAAACATCAAAGAAACCAAACCGCACACTATCACTCAGGACGAACTTTTAAGTAATTTAATTTAAAACTTTTAAGGGCTTTCCATTTCAAGTACCCTCGTCCTATCTGTGAACTTGACTGAATTTGTCTTGTGTTTAAGGTTAAAACAGTAGACTATGACTTTCTCAAACCGTCTCAAACTAAATTTAAATATTATTATTGTGCTATTTATTGTTTTGTTTTATGTTTCTGTTGTGTAACGTCGTCCTGATTACATCCTGTGGCGGCAGAACAAGATTGTGAAGATAATAATTAAAACTCAATAAAAGTCCTGCGTTTCCTGCCATTATGATAACATCGATTAAGATATTGCTAACTTTCTCTTGCGCCAAAATACCTATGGCAGAATAAAATAATATAATAAAATATGATGTTTATGTAATCTTTTATCGTCTTATGTTAGCATTTTAGAAAAACACTACAGCTACACTTTTGTGTCTCTGTCGCGTATATGGATGACTTTAATTTTCAAAATTACTTAATTCAAAACAACTAACTACATTCTACTGTAAAAAAATCTTACATTTGTTTTTTTTTTCGATGCAATTTCAACTAAACCCTAATGTAGTTTGTTCTAAGTATCCAACAGTAGCTCCTAGCCCATACAAGTGTAGTACCGGACTCCCGCACTCCTGCGCAGTGTAGTGACGCGAGCGGTCGTGCTACTAGCGCGCGTGTCGGTCTGTGCTCGAACCGCGATACGCGAGTGAGTGTGCGTGTAGTGACTCTGTGCTCTGATTGGATGCTTATTGGATTTTCGTTCATTTGGTAAGTTGAGTAAAATCAGAATCAAAATTTCATTTTATATACTTTTGTCGTTGTTGGTCATTAAGATTTAAATATGTAGGTAGAATACTTACAAAAAAACTGTAATTTCTGAAAATTACTTGGAGTTACTTACTTACGAATCTACATACACATATATTTGTATTAGATATAATTATTTGTAGCGTTAAATTTGATGTCGGTTTAAAAGTCAATTTAAATAATTAATTTGCGCAAATATTTCAGAAGGTACTAAGACTTCGTTCTTATTATAGTACTTATGTTTAATAATAACTATTCGTATTTTCAACAAAGTGTAGTTATAAGTTGAAGACACATCCAATAAAAACTTCTCCCATTCACAGCAAAAGTTTATCGAACTTTGTAAAGCTTCGCACGAGCTTTTTCAAATTACGAAAGAGTACTTGCACCAAATGTTCTAAATTCTAATCCCCAGTAATTACTATCATTAGGTGCTTAGTGCTTACCTAGACTAGGTGATTAATTCATTCATGTAGTAAAAAGTAAACAATTTTAAGCAGTGCTTTTTATAATGGAAACGAAAAGCTTACGTTTAAGCCAGATTTTAACTAGATTCAGTACTTAATTAGTAAGTAGGTACTAATCCTACTCTGTAATTATGTAAATTGCTCGCACCACAGTTACTAGGTACGACACACTGAAATTGCCTAAATGTTATATTATTAGTATTACCTACATTATTAGGCTTATTAGCAATGAACCATTGAAAATACATAATGTGCTAAAAGCACCTACATGTTTGTGTATGCGATTCAGTTATAAATTTATCATAGGGCTTTGGGGGATTTAATCATTAATGCGCTAAAAATGTTACTGAAAGTCATACTATTGGACTTATATGTGTAGGATGATTCTACGATGATTTTCTGACAGGATCACTTAGGGCTGGGGCTGGGGTGATTGACGCAATGAATGATGAATGAAGTCACGAATAGTCACGACGGCGACGAGCGACCGTTACATACTCATACACCACGCTCCTCCATACAATCAATAAACACACCACGTGAGTGTATTGACAGCTAGATCGTTATCGACATTGTGTCTTTTGAATTCACGACAGAAAAAGACTGGTGTTGTATGTTTGTCGATGTCGTTGTAAACCTAGCGCATTGAAGGAGTGGCTAGATTAACCGTGTTATAGGTATATCCTATAGGTAACATTTTCATCAAAATGTTAGGCAATTATTTAAATTGTCGGGCTTGTTTGAGTATTGTTTTGGAAGTATTCGTTTGGAACATTCACATTTTAAGCCAAGAATTGGCTTTAAATATTAAGTGCCCGTACCTTGCAAGACGTTCATCGTGGTCGTAGAAAGAATCACCTCTAGGGTATTGAATTGTCTTTTTTGTTTGACTTGAATGAGTCCCATACCGCAGGCACCAGGAAGCCAGAAAGGCAAGCAACAAAGCAAGTAGCTTCCACTATCCTCGGAACAATGCTGGCGCGATCTCCTCATAACTGCTGGCACCCTGGTAGAATAACAAATGTAATGCGCCGGTCGACAATGTAGGCACGCTAGACTTTTATTGGATGTGTCAAATAGATAATGTATGAATGGACGTTAGAATATGTTATGGGGACGCGTCGTCGGGTTATGAATGAGCAGGTTGAATTATGTTGAGGTTACGAATAAAATTGTTGTGTTTTGTTTGTTTTGTGCTTACCAAGGAAGTTGATAAACAAATCGCTGGAAAGTTTTTGAGTCCCTAGCATTAAATAGGTAATAAATAAGTTATAAATGCTTTTGTATTATGTTTATTAACCCTGGTAACATAATTATGTTCACTTCAACAAGACTAATAGCCTACTGGCCTTGAACTTAATCTGCACACTCGTTAGCTTCAATCTGAGCAGATTGATAAATGTACAGGTTTACAACAACAACTACTAGTTTCAATCCATTTTATTCCAAAAAGAAGTAAACACGTCACTATTATTACAATATCAGAAGTCGAAAGAAAATAATCTTCAAATCTGGTTTTCACCGCATGAGAGCACATAATCGTTTGCAAGGACCCGCCCTAATTATTGTAGCTACATGTAAAATCACCCTCAACACTGTTAAGCGAATGTAGAGCTTATAGCTTTGCTGTAAAGGGTTACACAACATGTGCATCAAGTGTGGCGCCAATTTTGCATGTTTCTTTCAGGGTTCTTTGTAAAATTGCGTGATTGAACAATTTTACTCAATGGAATAGCTTTTTTAGATGGGTTCTCTTTTACAACATAACCAAATGACCTTCAAGAGCCTACCTAATTAAAGCTCGAGATTTCGTATCTATTTGAGCTACTAAAATCTTACTGAAATCCTACACCACAAAAATCAGTTTGTGAGAGTAAAATTAGACAGGATTAAATGTGAGTTTCATGCTCGCACTTATAAATATAAATTATGAACAGAACCCATCGAACGTCAAGTAGCTCCCTCCTGCCCCCTCGAGACTCTCATTGATCACAGACACACACTCTGTATAAACTTTATCTTAATTACGGAGCGAGGTGGGCACGGCTCTTGTCTGTGAGAAACTAGGTAATGATTCTACGACGGGTCATTATAAAATGCCATTGTTTTTTAAAAATTATAATAAAGTATAACCGTATCGCCGCGGGCGCGGATGTGCGCAGATACTTACATATTTTATGTCCAGATAGGTCGGTACTTTATTAACTTGCACTTGCTGGGAGAGGAATAAAATCTGTGTACTTATTGTCTATTTATTGCAAAAGAAAAGGCATGGTTGAATCGCCGAGTATAAAATTATAATAACAACAAAAATAGACTACCATCGTAATTATTTCCATAACCTGAGGAAGATTAAAAACGATGAGCTAAGGACTTCGACCTTCAATTAGTGCAGTGTATAGAGTACATAGGGCAATAACGATAACAATAACGATAACGAGCGTAGCCGAATGTACCCGCTCGATGCACGACATACAACGTATCAATTTTGAACCATATCCGTTACGAACTAAATGCTACACGGCACTGATTGGCGCAGCGACTTATTCAGGAATTCAGAACAGTACAGCCTGAACAATACTTACTCCTTACACGTGAGCCTGATAAAAGGAATGGCGGTGTAAACTGTGTACAAATTCTTCGGTTCGAGCGATTCAGAGCTCTAATATATCGCAGCTTGCGTCATTTTCCGATATCCATTTGAGATGCTTGGGTCGGGTAGTCGTCTATGAGATGTGTCCAATTTATTTATTTAAAAACTTTATTGTGCACATATTCAAGCGAACATAATAGAGAAAATGTTGCAAACTTTAAAGAACACATAAAACGTTTTCCATATTTATCCTAAAATTTGGATAGCCTTTATATCTTAAAATACTCAAGAACCAATTTAGTTTTCGTCTTTACAATCTTTGAATGCTCCAGAATACGCTTTGGTTGTAACCGCTGAGTGGTTGAAGCAAAACGCCCCGATTATCTCTGGTCGTCCAATTACGCTTCAACCGAAACCGTTTCGTTTCGGCGCCTTTTAACTACTTCTAACTTCAACTTGAACCAGAGCGGCCGAGGAAGGGTTATTGAGAGACGCTCCCGGCACCGGCGTCGATGGGGCGGACGTAAAAAGACCGCAGATTAGGAAAATGCCTCCCTCAATAGAGCGCTGATTCCGAGAGCTTCTGTGAATCTCGGAAAGGATAATCCTATGTATGAAAAGCTAGTGATCGGCAAAATACAAAATGGTTTCATAGAATTCTATATCAAAAATGAAAGTAGAAATGATAGAAATACATATTTTATTATTCACTGTAAAAGTACAAGTTTATTTTCTAGCTAAACCTAAAGTAATATCTAATTTTATTCTACTGAAGTCACTCGACACATTATTCACTGAAATTATACAAGTACCACCTACATATAAACATAGATACAATTACAACTAAGTAGCTGGAAATTTTACATTTGTTATTGTTGTACCTTTTTCTTAAACCCAATAATCCGCGGACACACAGGCTTTTATATAATAACCCAAAAACCCTATTAGAAAGCCATTTAGAAACAAAATGTAAGCCCTCGCTTGGGTTAAGCGGGCGTTGGAGAAAGGATAACCAGTTTTAGGAAACAATCATTATCTCAATAAGGATATTGTTTTAACTTTTAACAACGCCCTTTTTAAACGAGATTTAAAAATAAATAGAAAAAAAAGATTTAGGGGCATTTCTAAGATCAATGCGTGATCCGAATCTTTGGGTGGTATAAACTCAGCAGCACACTGGAAATATAATCATATAAAGGATTATTATTATTATAATGTTAACAGTTCCGTTCGTCATAAAGCGGCCATTACAGTAACAGTTATTTTCACTAATGAAGTCGTTTCGTATGGATTTTTATATGTTACCTGTGGATAAGCATCTTTTAAAACATCATTACCTACTTAGCTCGATTTCATTATACAATTTCTAATGGATACTTGCCAATTTATTTACTGATACAATCGATATTATAATGACCCTCTATATTTGTTTGCTTTTTGGTAAACGATCGTGTTTCTATCAATTTAGATGAGACTATGTACTTCATACTACAACTTTACACATATAAACATATTACCTTTATTATTATTTACCATAGTAGTTAAGTACCTACATACCTATAATATTTTCAATTTTCACGCCTTCGAAGACGTGTAGTCGGGAAACTTATCACGGCGAGAACAAGAAAGCCTTGAGGACAAAAGTTTTGCATAGAATTGTGCCTCAGTGCGACTATTGCCGAGAGGAAGCGTCTATTGTACGAACAGACAACACTCATATATAGAATAGATTTTCTTTTTCTCTTGTTCTATACCTATCTAAAGCTGATGTAGAATAGACGTGTTGAAAGAAAAATCAGATTGTAGCGCCAACACGCTGCGCTGTCTTTATGTTGTAGGTATGTCGTATGTCGTCTTTGTATATTATTAAGTAGATCGTAGGCAGGTACTTATCTAAAGAGTTCCTAGCTAGCCCGAAGTGCGAATGCAGGCCAATTAAGGGAGTTCTGTTTTTAGACATAAAACATAACAAAACAAACATTCACTTTCATTGGTAACATTATATCCTATTTAATTGAACAATTTACTTAGAAGGCAGTGATGGACTGCATCGATTGGACTTACGAAAGCTCTCCAGAACCCCTGAAAAAGCAAATTTTCAAATGGTTGAACAGAGTTTCATAAAACATATCTAGTAGAAATGAACATTTTGGACAAAAAATATCCTTAAAAAAAATTGGTTACGCCGTTTGGAAAGATCAAAAACTGAAATCGCTCGGTTTTATGTTTCGTTTTAATTTTATATGTTGATAGATAGGACTGGTATACTAGTAATATTTTAGGTCAACATATGCTTCAGTGTGTGTGCACTAGGTAACCCATAACTACCTTTGTGGCGAGGCAAACACTCTGAGTGCGAGACTTAGTTATAAAGTTATAACTGTTATAACTGGGTGAGATGACGGCCGCTCCTTGACTCCGTTACTACTTGTAGTTCAGTTAGCGCCGCGTGCGGTGGTCACTTCGCAAAGTAACAAGTTTCAGTACTGCTTCTAAAGGAATGGGCATGTATAGTACCTGTAACATCTTTAAGTTTGCTTAACTTTTATTCTATGTACTTACCTTATAAGGGGTGAATGAAAGAAGGGCGAAAAAGGAAGAGCCTTTGTCGAGTGACGCATCAACTTTACATTAAACAAGTCTGGTTCATCCTGGGCAGAGGGCAGTCATTGATTGATGCTATATATGATAAACCCTAGACCAGCGCTAGTGTTTTCCACCAATACGGAAAGATGATGGATCTATAAAAGTCTGGGCCTCACGTCAGTTTAGAAATAAAATAAAAAACTTTTGTTAGGTATAACAAAAACCTTTCAGTATTGAACGTTGAATACCTAGATTGATGATGATGGGCGTCGAGAAAAAGTACCCATCTAATATGATTACTTGGAGAAGTGGCCATATTTCACGCTAACGACGGTATTCACTTGAAAATTCAATATCACGCGTTTTATTAAAATTTCGTAAAAAGGTCCTTTTGTTTCCGATATTCCTGACGTGTGAGCTGACGGCATAAAGGACTGTCAGCGACTGACATGGCTCGACTCGCGAGTCACATTATGTAAAACAACAGCTACCGTTTTAATTACAGTGACGCCACTTCATACCCAAAAATGTGTATTTTATAAAATCTTATAAATATTTTGTCCACAATGGTTCTGTCACTCAAAAGTTAAGAGAATTGCTTTATTTATTAATTTCGCGGGTTTTTATCTAATTTACTTTTATTTTACAGTCATAAATTTTATCTAAAATGCTGTTTTTTGGTCTACGTCGCATTTTTATTCTTTAAGTAGTTACTCATTTTATAACTTTTCAAATCAAGAATATCATAGTCTTGGAGGTCTAGCAGACGATATGCTGTACAATGTACATTATAGAAGATTTCTAACCAAAATACCTAGTGTCTTTTTCATGACTTCAGGAACTACGAAAGCTAACCAGCCCTAAATAGGGTTTCCTTCCTCCCACCGGGGACAGCTACTGTTATTCATCTAAGATTTATTTGCCGGTTTCCGTAATCTTACATTAAGTATTATTTTGCTTAGACAAAGAAGGGGACTATTTTCTTGAAAAATATGAAATTATTAAATTTTATACGTACCTTCGAAAAACACACACTTTACACTGTAACAAGAAGCCCACCTTTTTTGAAAATTTTGACACATGATAAAATTTTGTTAAAGGAATTTACTCATTACTGGCTCCTATAATTTTACAAAAAAAAAAAAAAAAAAAAAAAACACGCACTCACGCCTTGTACTAATGTACTCCCTTGCGGGGTAGGCAGAGGTGCATTGCTGCACCCACTTTTCGCCAGAGTGTTATGTTAGTCGGTTAGTCCCAATGTAATAGGGGGCGGGCCTATTGCCATTTTACGGGCACATCCAAGACCCGAGAACAAATATCTGTGTTTAAACAAATATCTGCCCCAGCCGGGAATCGAACCCGGGACCATCGGCTCAGTAGTCAGGGTCACTAACCACTACGCCATTCGGTCGTCATGACTATAATTTTACACCTCAGTGTATTGCACGAGTAGGTACAGTCAGGTGTTGGTGGTTTAATTCAGTTTGCGGTGGGATTGTATTTCCGGCCTCGTCCTCCGCAGGACAGACTGACCACTCGGGGACATGTCATTTACAGTCACTAATTCATAGGATGTAAGGGCTAAATTTGTACTGCAAGTGGCATCTAGTTTGGCTTCCACTATCGATCTTCATTTGTGGTGTGTGACCGCGGGTCTGTTAGCAGAGACAATTGCATGGGAAATGCGAAATGAGGACCTCGAATTGTCTGGTAAATTGTTGATCAGTTAACATGTATATTTAATGACCTTGTATATTGTATACAAAACCTTGTCATGAAGAAACACATAGGTATTAAACTTGAAGGCATTTCAAGAATCCCAAATTATTTATTGCGCTTAGTGAACGCAGTAAGGAAAGATTCTTTCTGTACAATTCAATGTATTTTTTGTGTCGTTCAAATCACATCAAATATCAAGTCTTGAAGACTTCCTCCATGTCGCTCCGTTGATTTGCTGATTTTTCTCCCAAATTACATTTGTGCGAAGAGCTCCAATATTCATTCATTTACCGGCGACATCTAGTTACTTCCTATTCAACGTTCCTCGGGGGATCCCCGAAGCCTATGTTATAAAGTTATTATGTAACTCTTTGGGTATTAAATGGATCTTAATTCGTGAGCCGTAAGAGTTACGTTAGAACGGGAAGTGCTGCGACAGGGGCACCCGCTGTGTCTAATGACATGATCAGCGAAGAATCTGAACAAGTACGCAGGGTGGAGTTTTATCAATGAGCTTCATGAAAGCAAATCAATTTATCTATTTTACAGGAGCACTCATAAAGTCGAATTAAAAACAAAGAAATTAAGGTTTTGACAGCTCTAAAATTAAAATTTGTGGCTCCAGAATCATCATAATTATTTAATTAGCTACATAAATACCAAATAATGCTCACAACTATAATGCTTGAAGAGGTAGTCAGAGTCACTCACTTTTCGCTGTACATTTGTACTCACGTGATAGGTCGCTAGCCGTATCGCTGTCTGAATGAATACATTAAACTTAGGGACACATCTAGAATCTAGATGTTACATAGTTACAGGTTTCCTCGCGATGTTTTGCTCCACCATAATAATTATGTTAGCTGTCTTTGTATATTTCACTAATAAAATTGTACTCTGAATATCCACTCACCCGTTGTTGGTAAAACCGGCAGTTGAAAGCCTGTTGATTTATTTTTAGCTGGAGCTTCCTTTTACATGGAAAAGAGGGAGATCGGATTTGTTAAATTAGTTTAAGATTGATTTCGATTTTGTTAAGTCAACATTTATCTTGCGTTGGAGGTGTGAGTAGCCAGAGCACTAGTGAGTTTAAAGGAAATAGTTTTTGTTTTGTATGTTTATTACATTTTAACGTTTAGTAAGAAAAATAATAGATAGATAAAGCGCTAGCGTATCTACACTTTATTTGTACAACAAAGAAGATTAATAAAATTGATAGATAATTACCTATTTCACAACAGTTTAACTTATTAGGTACAAGTTTAACTGGCTGAATCATAATAAGTAGATAAATGCAATTAAGTACCCAAGTCTGTTTAAGGGTTAGAAGGTTAACCAAAACCTACTTATAAAAAAAATATGCTAGGTCCCTAGATAAGTTTGTAGGTTAATATTAATTATTTTAGAATATATTTCATTATTACATTTTGAATTTTTTTATTATGTTTGAATGATTTTAATTCTTTACAGATAAAGCTGTGAAGATGCGGTGTTAGAGAATCATAAAAAATAAAATGCAAACAAAAAACATAAATCTTTGTCAAGAACAGCAAAGAAACAACAACTTCGAAAATGAGGTAAGTTCGGCATATTGTATAGGTACCATTATAATGTAAATTAGCGGGTAAAAAATAACAATATTTATAATATAGCAGTATAATATAATACGTTTTGTACAACTAACGCCATCTCTGTGACATGAGCACAAGTTTATAACAAAGATACACACGACGTTATCAAGATAGCAGCCGCCATCTTTTAGCGTGTTGCAGTTCCGACGCTGCGGTAAAGATGGCGCTATTAACTCATTCGCAATCCTTGTTTCAAAACGAAAGAATCATTTAGTACTGGCATAGATAATAACTATATTACCTAATTGAATTATGTATGTATGATTGTATTACAGAAAGTTCCCCTGGAGCTGGCGGGGCCGGCGGGGCTGCATCAGACGGTGCTTCTGACGCAAGTCACGGCAGCGGCTTCCCCGTATTGCGGTCAGTAAGAATGCATTATTATTTATTCAGTTATGCAATTTCTCACACCTTTGACTTTGCTCTTCCTCGAAATATCTTTATTCTGTCTGTCCACTGACAGGTCCAGACGGACTGAATAATTTTACTGTAGCTCAGGTAGGTAGGTACCTCTTGGATTGGTTTTCAAAATTAAATAAAACTACTTACCAACTTTATTTGTTCTCACGTAAAAATGCAGCTTGTCCTGTAGAATATAAGCATGAGATTAGAAGGCGCCAAGTGATTGATAGGGTCTTTGACTACCTACACTGTTTTGGCTAATTTGTCCGCACAAAAAATACAACCCGTCCGACAAGGACGGTCGATATCCTTTTACCTGTTTCACTGTAGTGCGAGGGAGATGGGACAAGTCTGAGGTCGGCACATGTGAGCCCACTCGGCGCGAGACACCTGTCGATCGTGATAGGAAAGCTAAATCGCGATTTTAATCTAAAACAGAATTGTTTAGCAAAATTTCGCAGTAATTTGTGGTGAAAATGGTTTTGGTTTCTGGTGTCTTAGGGAATCCGTCTCAGCACAAGTTCAAAGTGGAAATTGTTTAAAGTTTATCTGCCTCCTTATCCTATTTTGTAAGTTATCTATATATTAAAGTTTATACTTATTGAATTGAATCCCGGTGTTAGTTTAAATAATATAAAATATATGTGGCGGTGTCTACAAAGTTAAATTACTATTTTAAGTTAAAGTGAGTGTGAATCTGGCTGCCAAACTGGATTACAATACCGGTAAGGACTTGATAATTATACCTAATTAGAAAAAAATAGAAAGCATTTATTTATTTACTAGAAAAACTTGTTTATACCTACCTAGTTTATGTTTTTATCAATAGATGGCGTAAGTTGTATTATTTTAGAAATAAACACTGATGAATCTACTATTTCCAAAACGATAGTTTTTAATGTTTTTTGCGAGTATAATTTTTTCCCTGCAGTACTAGTAATTATTCTGTGCCTGTAGTGGATTACAAACAAACAGATGAGCACCTTTGAGAATAAACATCCATGAAATATGGATTCTATGAGGAATGGAATCCATATTTCATGGAAATCTTCATTTGTGAAATGCCTTCATGTAAGAGTTAGCCAAGTCATCATCAGCCGATGAAGGGACGTATTTGTGTGAATTTTATACAAAAAATACTGAATGCGATTCATCCGTTGCGTACGATGCCGTACGTTGGTCGCTTACTTTTCGCAGCAAATTCGGCCGCGGTTCATGCGTAGTCTCATTGGCATGCGATGGTGTAGTGTGTGTTCGTGTGTAATAGCTCTGAGCACGCTAGCATTTGTTGTGAGAGGTTTATGGTGTGAAGGGTAACAAAGTAAAAAAAAATATATATAGGTAATCCCTAATTGAAAATACCTATTTTCATGCCTTTTTTCATGAATATGTTTCTTTATATTCCTTTTCTAATATATTATTTTCCTTTTATTTCGGCTGCTTTGTTGAACTTCAGTTTTCCACAAATATCCAAATAGGTACAGAGGAAATTCTATCAACATAATAACGTATCGTAAGGTTTGGAAATTTGAAGCATGCTCAAAAAACATCAAATCTAAATTAAAAAAGAAAGAAAATTGTTAACGATAAAGATTTCTTTGTTCAAGCTATGTGCTATTTAAATATCTGCGTAGGAGTGTACCATTACAGCAACGAAATGGTTTCCTATATAATCACTACATGCATTTTATGCCTTCTGCGAGTCCCACACATGACAATTTGTAAGCATTCTGATGACCAGTTGCATGCCATGTAGGTATGTAGGTATGTATTGGTATTTGTGTCAGTATGGACATTTTATCTTACAGATTTTATCAACCTTTAAAACAAATAATTAGCACATATTTTCTCAAATGTGTTATTGTTCTAAATGGAAAGGATAAAATAAGATCTTAATATTTGTCCTTAAGTTTCATGTCATACAACTTTCAGACTCAAAAAATATTGAGCAATAATCACTGTAATAGAGCTTAAAATTTACACAAGTACCTATCTAGATCTCTCTGCCAACCTAACACCTGACTATCCTTGGACGTCGTCGTTATGAAGTTACTCAATCAACTTATCAACAAACGTATAACATAGCTTAATAAATATTATAAATTGTTACACAAATAAGGAATAAGTGTACTCTTGAAGCCACACTAAAAATAGTTACAAAAATTAAAATCAAGGCTGTGCGGCTGCTAATTCTTCTTAAGTTGACCCGAAGCGAGCCTTTATTGTGTGTCCAGTGTGGTAACCACTGCCACTGCTGAGAAAATGCTTTAAGAATTTAGTCCACTCTTAATACTCTTATTTTGTAATATTTGTAGTAGTAGAATTCAATAAATATTTTCAACAGTACCTAATCTTGTATCGTCATAAAGCCACAAAATCACACGCACACGAGTGTAGGAGGACAGGTGACATATTCGAGATCAAATGAAATACCTCTAGTAATAAATGTATCGATAATTAAACGATCTCAATGTTTTCCGTGAGCGGAGTCGGTGTGTCGGTGGTCTTTCATCTCAAACTTACACGATCGACTCCGCCCACACGTGATAAGGTAATATCGAGAGGTAAATTGTTAATACCTATGTAGTAATTAGCCATGATTTTGCTAATGATTACGATTGAGAGTGATTTTATTTTAAAATCTACAATAGAAATTATTATTAGTATGTTGTTGTTTTTCCATCTTATTATTATTTGTATAATAGCCCTTTGCAATCTTCTTTATAGCGTGTCGGTGACAAGCACTATAGTGTCATAGATATATATTGGTCCTCGTGGTGCAAAAATTGTCTATTTAGATTAGCAACTATTACTGTCCACTGTGCAGTACATAAGAAACAGGTGATACGTCACTTTCCTCCACTTCACTTTTCCAATTAATCTATTATACTAACTTACCTGTATTATTAGTTGACATAAACACTAAATTATAGTTCACCATTCAGTAGTTACCGAATGTGTTGAAGTCTAATAGACTCTACACCGGCACATCGTGTCTCTATTGACCACCAGCTGTCAGGGAGTCCCTCTATATGGCGACCACGATTCTATCTCGTTGTACAAAACGTGCCGATATGTACGACAGCTCTCGTTCTTTCGTTTTCATCAGTATAGAGTTACCCTCCAGATCCTCCCACAGCCAGCAGCCTCCACCTCGCATCATAAAGGAACCACTAATAACCCTCAGTCTTTGTCTGAACCGGTCAGCCCCCTGTGTAGTCTGCTAGTCCACATGCAACGTATAATCGCTCATAATTATACGCTCGTAATAAGGTAATTGGGTGAAGCACCTTGGTTCAAATGTGCTCCTACTGACATTTTCAGTTCTGTGTTTAGTCAGACTGATGTGTAGATAATTTCACTACACCTTTTACTTGGTAGCTTGGGTGTGTTATTTTAGTAATGGCGTAATTGTTATTAAGTTAGAGATAAAAAGTGTGTCGATGTTGATGTAGGTTAGTTTGTGCCTGAAGTGGCCTATTAGAGCATCTGGAGGCTGCAGCTGGATAGAAATAGCAAAATTCTTAGTCTTCAGTGCGTTTACTACTGTTATTAGGAAAACTCGAAGCTCGTTCATGCATCCTAGACACGCTCTAGTGTTTGTTACCGACACGATAAGAAATATATTAATCTTATCTATGTACCTAGTTATTGTAATGATATTATCATTCACTTGCTTCTGTAGTCTAATATCGGTTGGAGTTCCGAATTCTCCAGTGGTTCATAAGTAATGAAAGTTACATAATAATAGTTTGTACACAGTTTCCAAGTTTATGTCGCATAAAACAGTACACGTTACTCGCTGCAATTGTGTCGGTTCTCTGCTCCGTTGGGGCTGTGGGATAAAAAGTGTTCTACTATGCTCACAATCAAACACGTGCTGGCTTATTTATATGAGATTCATCATCATCATGGTCTAAATTTGGCTATGAGAGTTGCAAAATGAAGTATCTTTCTAGTTCAGGCAATTTATTTCCACCCTCCACAGCATGTCTTACAGTCCTGAGGTCATTGTCATTAGCTGAGTCAGCAGCTGACACCTCGCGGCCGCGGAGTCTCGAGCCGAGGGGTGGCAAATATCAAGGGCATGGGGGCGGGATGAGGCGGGCACGCGCACCTGTTGACAACCCTCGCTTCATTAGTTCTGGCAGAGGGTTCAAGATGGTAGTAGGGCTGTGTGTATAGGTGTAGTAATCAAATGATAATCATCAGAAGGTGACTAAGGTTATGGTCAATGGTCATTGACCTATCCCAATACTACCTACCAATAATACTATCATCACTTTTCTCTGCTACAATCTATAGATAAGTATTGAAGATCCTGCCCTAGTTTAGTAGGATAAACACATAAGTTCATGTCATGAAATAAGAATAACCTGCAGTGAAATTTGCTCAGAATGATAAGTTATATGATGACCTCACTTCGGCTCACAATTTTATGATAAGCAGATGCGCAAGAGTTGCGGTCAGGGGTCGCGGGGGGCAGGCGAGTGCGGGGGTAGAGGAGGGGCGCGGGGTGCGGAAATGATGCACCTGTGACGTGATGATACAGGCCGGGCCAGGGAAGTGGCGAGCTTTTGAACCATCGCCACCGCCGCCACCGGTGGATATTATTGGGGTTGGAAGTTATAAGTTTATTGCCTGAATTGTCTGTTTGTGTGGCAATGTAGATCCTTAACGAATGAACGTTTAAAGCTAGAAGTAGTCGGTTAATTAATTCATCTGTACAAAAGTTACATGAGGCCATTTGATTTACCTACTGTGGTTTACCTTCAACTAATAAAAAAATTACTCTTCTCGCTTGTTCTAAACCCACAATACGAAGAACACACGATTACAGAGAAATGTAACGGTCGAGTGGACGCGCCCTCCGCCGCTATATTTAGATCTACGTGAAGAGGTGAACAGCACTCATACTGCAATTCATACATACTCGTGTAGAAAGAGGGAACTTCTCTACTTTTCATTCGATTCGCAATTTTCACTCCACGGAAATAATTTCCACGCGTTATTGTATCCCAACAATACAAAGACAGACATAACTTTTACATAACCCACATTATTTACTACAGTAACTTTGGTTATGTGGCGCCGTTTCAATCACACACACACACACACACACACACACACACATCGTATAACACGCGAGGCGCGGGCGCGGTGGGTACAACATCTCATTATTGAGAAGTACCAGTAAAATTACCGACGACCGAACACATGCACGCAGTAAGTATACAGTCGAGATAATCAATTGCGTTAGTTGATTTTGCTAAAGGTTTCTGTTATGTAAAGTTGTAATTTTAACAGATTTACTTTCGAGCAAACTTGTAATCATGAAGTATTTGGAGTCATCAAAAATCAACTTAAATAATAACTTTTACGTCATTACGTTTTCGTAATGCATAAGTTTAAGGCTTTTACTTTAGAGAATTTGGCACGTAAGTCCTCGTTCGATCAATTTGGTATTTATTTATTATTATTATTATATTTATAATTTATAATTGAAACAAATAATTATTTAAATACACGGGTTCACTTAACTTTAATGTTGGTGCTCCCTGATATGTATTTATTAATTATTTTACACAAGGCTAAGGAACTAACTATCTGAGTTCACAGACTTAGCACACTTTGTCATATTCCTAATGGGACTGTGGGTAATATGGGTACGTCTTTAATTAGTAAAGAAATAGGTGTGTACAGATATTACAACGTCATCCATCTAGCCCCGTTAGTCTAATTGAAACATAGACTGTAACAATAGGTTGCTAACAATATGCTAGGCCAGGCTAAGTATATGAAGGCAAAAAGATCACTATGAGCTATCAACAGCCTTATTCTTAATCGGGAAGCTATTCTATTTAAAGACGTGTATTTTTCTGTTCACAAATTCAATAGTGAGATAAAAGTTATCTGGTTAATAATTGTAGTTTAGTTTTAGTTTTATTTAATTCTGATGCTACCACGACTGAATGTTTGTATTAGACAGTGACAGCAACAATTTTATTCGTCTGAAAATAAGCTGAAATTTTCAGTGTCTTAGGTAAAGTAGGTCATTTACCTCCTGATTTAAACTGAAACATTGATAAAATTAACGTGAAGGTTTTGAAAACTCGGGTTCGAACTCGCGTTGACCACTGTGTGAGACATTGTTGACAGTTGTGGATTTTTCAATTCAAACCAATATCTTCCACCGTAACCTCCTCTACCTCAGTACCAGCCCACTATCAGGCACCTCGGATCTACTTGGGGGCTCACTCTACCTATACACGTGCCGATTGCACTATGACTTTACTTTCGTTCGTTCGTTTTTTATCAGTATAGAGTTACCCTCCTGGTCATCACAAGCAGTTCTCCACACATCGCCAAGCGTGACGTGGAGTAACCTGCACTATGAAGTAACCACTACCAACGTAACCTTACTTCGAATACTACGATTATGAACCTTATTGCTAGCGTGGTAAGGTGCAGAGTGTTTAGTGTTATGTGCAGAGCGTGCCTTAGATGTTACACTGGTGGATTGATAAGCTTGTACAGGCTTGTATTATTTAATGGAAGGTGCTGATTTTAAGACTGGATAAGTTATGTACTACGGTTTATCAATGATGCCGTAATAAGCTGATATAAAAATTATTTAGAAGTCACTGAAAATCCTGACGCAAAATGAAGTAGGCTCTAACGAAAAAAGTCGTATAAAAGTTTGCTTATAAATCTAACTTTCTGATCTTCGGCGGACTTATAACATTCCAGTTCTTTTTCAGAGGTTAAAAATAAAATTACTGAGGTAGTTATGTAACGCTCACGCACTCGCTCTGATTATACTAATAAATACCTCTATAAAGATGTGAAAAATGGATCGGATGCCATATTTAATGCCTTAAACATTGACTATTATTTAAATTTTATTGTAATGTCTTGAATTTAGTAATCCAAGTCAATTAAAAGTCAAGTATGACAAATTAAGTTCACTGTAATTTAGTAGAATAGGTACTTAAAGTCTAAGTTGATCGGCCAAGCGCAAAGCTCAGTCTTTTCACATGAAGCATAGGTGCAGGCTATTTACCTACCTGGGGATACAAGTGGCTTTGTATAATTATTATGTTGGCGACTGGATGTGTAGGGAGGCATAATATGTATATGCGAATGATATCTTCCGGGTTCTGGCCTGTATAAGTACCTTCTTGTAGGGAGTTTTTGCTTCACTAAGGGCCACCGAGGGCCATAGCCCCCGTGATTTATACTGCACTAGAGGAAGATGAGCAACTATAAATAAAGATAATTTATTTCACTATAATAAACACTGAATAAAATTAATATTCATAGTATTCATACCTACTTACTATGCAGCGATAGAATGAACAAAATACCAACTACATAAAAAACAAAAAATAGAAATTCAAGGGAGGAATTCGTTTTTGCTTCTCGTCACCGAACTGTATATTTCGCTGCCTCTGATACAAGACTATACCTAAATATTCTGGAATAATTCCTCAATACATCGAATCCTCTTCCTGCTATACATTTAGCCTCTTTCAAGATTGGAGAGATAATATATATTTCCATTATCACGCAGAACAATCATGTAACACCATAGACCCGAGAACAGTAAAATCTAGGTCGACAACTCATCCTGCCCTCAAATCACTAGACAGCGAACATGTTGAGTAGATTCTCAGCAAGTGCCCGAGTGGCTCTGCCGCGGCCCTCTTCGCGCTCGCTGGACCTCAACGCGTTAGGCTGCGCAGGCGCCGTGACCAAGACGGTACGGCACCCCCCGTGTAGACACAGGAATATGCAGACATGGCAGATTTTAGGAAATAGTGGGCTGAGTCTACCTAGCAGGGGTAGGTGATACTAAAATTATACTTACTTAAAAAGTAATTAAATTTTCATAGTTATTTTTGCATAGAGTGCGTTATCTACTACATCATTAAACACATTTATGGTACTGATGATCTTAGTTTAAAGAAGGAAGAGAGTAGGATAGTAGGGAACTTATATATTGGAAGGGTAATCCAGTCTTATTAATGCCTTTGTAGGATGTTGTCAGGTTTGTTCGTTAAAATTTATCCGTGGCCACCTGCGCTACAAGAAACTAATTTTCTAGATTATCATCGGTCTCAATAAGGTGATAAAATAAGATTTATTACCTCATCCTTTATTAATTAAACTTTAGATAATTCAGATAATATAACCAAATACGGATACTGCTTCCATAAATGGCAAGTAAGAACCATATTTAAAAACAAAAGTCATATTATTTATAGCTTTACGCAAACCTACGCATTTTATATTTGGTCAAGTCAACAAAAGTGGTATACTTAAGTACTTCAAACGTTTAAATCAAATCATCAAATACATTAAAGCGTGTGTGTATCTAAGCAATGGGAAGGTCATATCTACACATTTGTGTGTCTACGCGTCACGGCGGTGGCTGAGGCTTGAAAGCAAATTCTGAATGCCCCAATGTACGCAACATCAGAACCAGTGTGGTGTACAGAGCGCGCGGTGCCCTACCGCCGCCGCCGACCAAAGTTCCATATTCAAATAATACAACAAATAAAAAAAAAGTTCAATCACGCGTGTGCCAGCATCAACAAAAGTGGAGTGACCAAAAAGTTTTTAGTGCCGTGATTGTGCGATAAAAAGTTGTAATCGAGTAACTTAATCGATTTTTTGCGCTTCATCATGCCTAATTGAGTTCTGAAAAAAAGTGTTTCGGTAGTTCTTCGCCACCGTTAGTTGAAGTGCCGTGTGCGTGTGTTTACGTAAGATCGTGTGGATGTTCCGAGAGCTAGAAAAACAATGGGGCAGTTCGTTTTGATGAGGCTAACCACAAGTTTTATAGCAGTTTTGTCAGACATTACCGGGCTATAATAGTTCGTTTGTCATAACTATAACAAGTCGTGAAAATAACGGATGTATCTAGTTATCATGCGTGTGAAGACTGTCTACACTGTCCCTTATTACAACTTTCTTCATTGTTTTATGGTAGAGAGCTACCCAAATTATTAAGATCCGTCATATCCGATCCGTTAATTTGTAATTTTTTACCTTAGTTATTTTTAGGAATCTTCACTGTTACAACATACTGAAATTTTATCTATTTTTTATTGTTTAAGCAAATATTACTTTACTTTAAGATTCAAAATGATGTAAGTCGGTCAGTAGGTTTCAGTGATACTTGCAAAATTAAAAATAAACAATACAGCAGTATTGTGTCACAATGTAGATGAAAACTTAGCATGGTGTAAGAATGATTAAAAATAGATCAGTCAAAGCAATTTTTAGTTAACAATGATATACAAAGATTCGTTTATGTAACTTATAGCTATATGGTATGCACCTATATAACATGTACTTAATTAGTACTTACTTAATTAATTTTATAACAGATCAACAATCAGAAAAAGTTTATATGAACAAATGAGCAGCCATTCTTCACATATTAATGAATTGTGATGAACCAAGAGGGGCCTAATTAAAGAATCACACATACAATGTATGAGCAGAAGACAACCCGAGTTAAGGGGCCGTCAACCCGCGTTTTTGTCGAATTTCCGAAATCGGTTGAAGTGAAGGAATCACAGGCGGCTGGGCGCGAACAATGGACACTCGGAGAGAGCAGTCATTAATTAGTGAACCACATTACTGTTACCTTCTTGACATTAGGAATTACCTACCGTTTTATTATCATAGAGGTACCCCGTTTTTTTTGATATTTTAAATTAATTACGTATATCCTTGCTCTAACGAGTTTGTACTTCAACTTGTAATTATTGTATTCCCTGTGACGGATTTTATTGGTTGAAATCAAATGGTTAGATCGATCGTTTCAGTAACTACTTATTACAGTTAATTTGAAATTTGATCGTGCTATGTAATATAGTATACTAAAAACATTGTATAGAACCCATATTTATAAACAGTATAAAGTCAATTGAACGGATATCATTAAAATAATATGAAACAATATGCAGCGGCATAATGGAGGTGACGCGGCGCGGAAGCACTTTCAGTGTCAGTATACGCACGACACACAACTCAACATTTAAGAGGTAGTGACCATTGCAAAACAGAAAATAATCTGTATGTATAGTGAGGGAAAAAAATAAAATAGATTTCTATGTATAGATAAAAATCTTAATCGGGAACTTTTATTAATTTTGGGATTATTATTTAAAATATTCATTAACTGAAGCTGCTACAAATATAGAAGATTTTCTACCATTGATTTGATTACCATGATAGGTCGGAAGTTATTATAATGCAGAGTATTTAAATTTCATTTATTAATTTTATTGGTTTTATTGTTTATTTATAATAAATAAACGCAATCATAAACAAATAGGTACATTAAATTCAAATTATAAGCTCTCCCGTTTTTACCATAGGTTCTGACTTCAGTAGCAGCCTCCCCTTAACAATAAGCCCTTATACGTAGGTGGCTCTATAAATTTAGTCAAACGGTTTTATTCGGCGCTGTCTCGCGAAACTGTTGTTATTACCGGCATAAATCTAGTTAAAGTTAGATTAAAATTTAGCAACAAACGACTACAATATAGATTGATATCAATAAAGATTTACGATGCATTTTGCATTTTGATTTTAATCTTATTTTTATAACTTATGGTGATAAATCAATCTAAAATACCTCCTTTAATAGCACATGACTGTCATAGTATTTTAAAATAATACTTTAGAGTCGGATACATTACTGTTAGATATTAGTCTCTTAAACGCCCCTGAAATAATCTGATCCAACGATCTGCGTTGCGAATTTCATGACTAAAGTTTATAGTGACCATAACTTCAGTCTCAAGTACAGTTTGGTGCGTAGGGCGACTATTATTATATCCAAATACAGGCTCGGATTATGTTACCGCATGACAGGGACAGACTTGACATACTTTCGCCGTAATTTTGTAACTTCAGGGGCCTTTGTTAAATCCAATGAGAATAGGATCATTCTCACACCTGACTTTTGTAATCGCAGATATTACATTGGTAATCATTTGAGCGAACACCGGTGTACTATGTGTAATTGTAGATTTGATTCTCACAGTAACAATCGACGAATTTGTTGTTGACACATAGCGCGTACTTATCTGTATTATTTATGAGTGAAACCTATTATTAACCGACTTCTTTTTCTATTATCATGTTCTCATAATGATACTGCCTTGTATCTTATGATTACAATAAAGTTACAATTTAATTGGGGGCTTAGACTATAATTAATAATTACAATAAGGAATATTAATTTGAGCTACAAAGATCTCGGAAACCATCTGAATGAAATTTATAAAATTGAGCATTAGGGTTGTGTGTGTATTTGTCACGTGACTGCTACCCCACATGCTATATCTGTCTCCGTCGTCGCAGGCTTCGTCCCGTCTGTCCCCGCGCGGGGGCGGGAGTGGCAGTTGTCACTCTCATTGATCAGGCTGTTGTCTATAAATCCAGCTACATTTGCATTCACGCTTTGTCACCAGTTTCGCAATCTGACTTGCAATTTTTCAACCTCAAATGTTTAGACTGCCTGTCATGAGTCCTTAATAATAATATAATATTTTTAATATAATTAACGCACACAAAATAGTATATTTTACGTGCGACACTTACTGAGTCAATCACCTCATTCTCTGGTTACGATAAATTAATACTGCTAGGTGATTTCAACATTGACCTACTTCACAGTCAAAATAGCTCAGCCAAACTGTTGCAGCAGTTTTTGCAATGCGTAAATCTTAAGAACTACGTAACCGAACCCACGCACTTTACAAGGGACAGTGAAACACTCATAGACATTGTATGTACTGACGCACAAGTTTCACTCGCCGATGTTACCTACATTCCTTCGCTTGGTGCTCATGCCATTGTGTCTGTAGTACTAAATATAAAAAAAGAACGACCCCCGCCTAGAAACCTGACGTACAGACCATTAAAGTCTATGAATATTGACGAATTTAATAATGACCTAGAACAAATTGACTGGAATTGTATTATTAATATTGATTGTGTGAATGATATGGTTATGACATTTAATAATTTATTACTAACTCTTTTTGACAAACATGCTCCCATTAAAACCGTTACTGTTCGTGATAAGCCTAAACCATGGCTCACAAGTAATGTTAAGTACATAATGAAATTAAGGGACGAGACACACAAAAAATATAGCATAACCAAATCTGACGCAATAAAATCACAATACAAAGAATTAAAACATCTCGCAAACGTATCTTTATTTAATGAAAAAAAAGCTTACTTCGAACAAAATATTAATAAATTTGAAGACTCAAAAAAATTATGGAGATCTCTCAAACAATCTGTTCTACCCAATTTTAAAAATTCAAGAGAACTTCCTGAGCAGTTTAGCGACCCGCACGATATTGGTGACCACTTTAATAAGATTCCAGGATCAAATATAGTATCCCCCACTGACATTTTATCCTACCAAACTTTGCGTCACAATAGCTCTTGTTTCACTCTTAATACTGTTGACGAAGCCACTATAGCAAAAGCTATTATGTCCATAAAGACGAACGCCGAGGGTATCGACGCTATTAACATGGATTTAATTATTCAGACACTTCCTCATTCTCTTAAGGCCATTACACATATAATTAATAAATCTATCCAGAGCTCCAGGTTTCCGCACGTATGGAAGATCGCAACTGTGGACCCCATACCAAAGAATAGTGATCCAGCAGACGTAACTGAACTACGGCCAATCAGTATCCTGCCATGTCTGTCGAAGGTTCTGGAGAGGGTGGTGTATAACCAGGTATCAACATATTGTGAGGCAAATGACGTCCTGCCGTCCTATCAGTCTGGCTTCAGGAGGGGCCATAGCACGAACACTGCTCTTCTTGATGTAGTGAACAATATTATATGCTCACAGGATGGCGGGAAGGGCACTCTACTGGTCCTACTCGACTTCTCCAGGGCCTTTGACTGCATCAATATTCCACTTATGCTGGCAAAATTGGTTTTTTACGGTTTTGATGCACAGGCTGTTCGCTGGTTCGAAAGCTATTTTCAGGATAGGACTCAGCAGGTTCGCTTAAAAAGATCTGACGGATCCTCCTACATCTCTAGACCTTACAAGGTCGAACGAGGGGTGCCACAAGGATCAATTTTAGGTCCACTTCTTTTTATAATATATTCGTCTGATATAATAAAATCAATAAAAAATTGCAAATTTCATTTATATGCTGACGATCTGCAAATATACACGCATGTATCCAATAATGATGTACAGTTAGGAGTAGCGCTGCTAAATGAGGATCTACATAGGATTTCTGAATGGGCCACAAGAAACTGCCTGTTGCTCAACCCTAACAAATCCAAATATATGATACTCGGGTCTAAACAACATATTAAGTTAATAGGAAGCCAAAGACCTAGTATACATATCCATGGAGAACCCATCGCGAGGGTGTCTGAAGCTAGGAACCTAGGTCTCATCATGGACGAGGAACTGCGTTTTGAAACACATGTGGCGGAGCTAGTTCGTAACTGTTTTTACAGGCTCAAGGTCTTATACAATATAAGACAGTTTCTTAATGTCAACATGAGACATAAGTTATGCGAGACGTTAATTTTATCAAAATTAAATTATTGCATCGGTGTATATGGACCGTGTTTACTACAAAAAACCTACAAAATGTTGCAACGGGTACAAAATGCCTGTATACGTTACTGTCTCACTGTACCACCTAGAACACACGTAACACCTTTCATAAATAAAGCAGGGATCTTGAAGATTGAGGCCAGAATGAAGTTACATCTTTCCGTTCTACTGTTTGGTGTCGTAAAAACGCATAAACCAGCGTACCTCTTCACTGAGCTTTCCTGGCGCAACTCGCTGCGTCGGTGTACAGCACCTTTGTTAACTCCCCCTTACCGTACAACAAAATTTCGAGGCTGTTTCAAGTATATGGCGACCAAATGCTGGAACAATATACCCCCTCCCATCAGAGATCTTATCAATAAACACACTTTTAAACTGCGCTTCCGACTTTACTTGCTAGCTGTACAAAAGCAGGCTGCGTAGCTTACGTTCTAGCATTCTCTTCGCCATATACTTTTTCTAGGTGTCACCCAGCAAATTAACTACCACATCACTTGCTATCATTTTCACACATATCACTTAAACTCACATCACAATATATTCGTTTACACATACTACATAGCATACACCCATAATCATTTAACACAATTTATTGTTACATATTATTATATACATACATTCATAACATAATATATAAATATCTATTTTATTTTAGTATAAATATAATTATAACGTACCACAACACACTTTTACATATTTACTACACCCATATTTATGTTTAGTCGAGGCTCCACTCCCACTCACTAAAATTGGTCCTGGCAGAATACCAGCGCTGTGATTATTTAATTATAATCATAGTATTATGCTGAGTCAGAACCCTTTTGCTAACATGATAAATACACATGTTGCTTTTCTATCTGCATGTCTTTTAATAGTGTTTTGTGTTTATGTAATCTTAAACTTTATGTTAAAAATCTTGCTGTGTAACCTGTGTATGTGTTGTGTTAAGTAAATAAATAATTTATCTATCTATCTATCTATCTATTTCATATAAATATCAGTAATGAAATAAACATTGTCACCTGCTTGTTACAAGAACATGACAATTAAATGAGATTTATATTCACTCATACAAAAGAGTTCAACGCGCACTCTGAACTTTCTTTTTCGAGTTTGTTATTGTAATTACAATAAATTATGTTTATTTATTAATTATAAGTAGGTAAATGTTTATTTTCGTAGACTCAAGCAGACTCAAATCTTTTTTAATGCAATTTGAATAAAATGTAAGTTTTTAAATTGAGTAGGTACATTACTAAATCTAAAGTGGCAGTTACAAATGTTGAAACATAAATTATTTACTGTCTTTATTTAAATGGTGCTATAAAGTGAAGTAAAGGGCACTAAATTGCGTGAGAGAGATCACTTTGCTGGAAGACAATAGCAGAAACCTTACGAACTTTAATAATGAAAAAATAAAATCACAGTACAGCCACTCTAGTGCGTTTACAGCCTCATCAAAACTGAATTACTCCATTACAACTACAACATTTTTAAATTAACAATCTTTATCTCAGTTTACAGCCCATGAACTCTATCGTTAACATCCGAGTAGAAAACAAATGAACTTGAACAAAATGCATTTTAAAACTTCAGTGTTTCAAAGTGGTAGTCGTTACTAGATGCCGCGAGGTCACCATGTGATGGCCAACACCGTGAGGAAAGTGAAAAGAGGCAAAGCCAAAGAGTTCACGAACTACGTGCAGCCTCCGTGCATCGTGGTGTCCCCCCCGCCCCCCGCGCCCCCCGTGACTCCAGCAGGCGAGATGAAGGTCGCGGCCACACACACTGAAGTCAAGAACATCAACGTCGTGATGGCAAACAATAGAGAGAATGCCGTCGACAGCCACGACGCACCCTCCACTTCGCAAACCAACCCCCGTGACAACAACATCAACTTCAACGTCAACCAACTGATAGCGGAGCTGTCGCAGAACTCTAGAGCGTCTAAGGGTGAAATAGAGAATATACAGAGGAAGCTTCTGCAGCAAGCCAACGAGATACTAAAAGTGAACGCGTTTGCAAACCCGCAGCCGGCGGCCGGGCCCCGGATCATTGACAGCACTCAGAAGTACAGCTCATCAGCTCCTGGGTATGGCAGGATCCCCGTCATTGTGCCGAGGACGAGCAACTCTATGCCACAAGGATCTTTAGCCAATCAAGACAATCAAAACCTAGACGTTTCGCGCCAACCGCCACATTCCATGACGAGGGACAATCAACTCGGTGACACGCAACTAGTTCCCGAGCGCCTGCAAGAAGCCCCGGGGACGCTCGCTGCGGCCTCCATGATAAATGGCGGGCAGGGAAATATGCAAAGAGTCGCCATGTCGGAGGGAAGAGGCAGTTTTTTCTATGAAACGGGTTTGCCAGCGGCGGCGGCGGCGGCGCCGGTGGCGGCGGGGGCCAGTCCGCGCGACGCGCCGCGCAGAGGTGAATGTCTTCACGTTCCGTTTTCAAACTCGGAATTCTTTATTCTTAATTTGAGTTTATTGAGTGGTCGCGCGCGAGTCCTGTTTGTTTTTGTCGCTTGTGCTTTTATTTGGTGAGTCGAGATTTAGTCATTGTTCGGAGATTCGCATTCCGGAGGTTCTTGTCCCGACATCGCTAATGTCTCAATGCCGTGTCGTGTGAATGGGCGAAAGCTCTGAGCTGAGAACTTGCGAGTTCAATTGGTATGTACAGTGTGCATGACTCCGAAATATTATTTTATTTATTACCGTTATTTAGTTTCACATCCGTCTAGCTAAATCGCAAGTCTCTTACAGTAATATTAGTAAGCCGATGACCCAATAATAGCTTTAATACGACAAAGCTTAAAGTAAACAGGTCTGTTTGCTTACAATTACAAGTGCAACAGTTGGTCCGAGCGCGGCAATATTTGCTCCTTATACAGAGACTCCTTAAAGCAGTATTTCATTGATATTGTTTGAGGTCAGGGTCCGTGTCCCGAGGAGGCTATTGTTCCACCTCCTTGCTCAACTTAACGGTTGATAACCTCAAAATTGACATCCTCTCATTCTGTTTTGGTACTTTAAACGGAACATGATGTCGATGTTGCTCCACTGACTTTCTTGTGGAGTTATGTAAGGTCCTTGATGATTTTATTCAATAATCTTAATGCGATGTCCTGAGTAGGATCGGAGAGAGAGTTAAAATGATTAAATAATACTCGTAAACTTTATTTGGTTGTTCTTATAATTTTAAAGCTATCAAGGATTTTTGACTTGAACTTTGATAACATTTTATAATTTTGTAAACACTACATTTTATATCAGTAATATCTAATCTGAGTCGGTATGTTAAATCATGCGCTGAATTAGTTTCCATAAGAAGCGGTTATGTAAACACAAAACTCTTTATTTTCGTTAATTGAACAAGCTGGTTGTACACACTGGAAAAAAGAACTTTCTCCAACCTTTTAATTTAACGACAAATGACATAACGAACTCTTGAAAGAAAAATATTAATTTAACGTAAACTTTACAAGTTCTTTACCCCGCGTTCCAAGTTTAAACGTAAACAAAAAACTGACAGGTTGCACGCACCTGCGCTTCCTTCCGCCGAGCCGATCTAAATCTTACACCTTTGTATATTGAGTGCAAAGTCAAATGAAAGGCGAATATAGTTTAGACCATGTTTTAAACCCTACCCGTAGGCTCCAAGGTATAAAGAAGCTTTGTATGAATACTTTACATGCTCGTGAGGTTGAATTTAAATGACTGAAGGTATCGAGGTTCTTGAAACAATAACATTGCAGAGGATAAGGACAAATATGTACTAACATGAGATTTCTATTTAAGTTTTATAGCAGTCGGTCATTGTTTTTCAAAGTAGTTTGGTTATCGTAGCTATAAATCTGTGGCCCTGGATGCAAACGAAGTACATAAACCTTGACATGCACATGTATAGTATCTATACAAAAATTCTATTTAAATTCTCACATCCATATTCCTCATTATAATATTATTACGGTTCCTAATTACACTCAAAGAAAAGTTTCAATAGACCAGTGAATACCTAAGCTTTCAAATGTATTTTATTCTAGTCTAAGAAGTAAATTCTGAAAGTCAGCTATATAGAACTATAGCAGTAACGCCTTTACATTGAAATGTTCAATGTAGTTTGTATGTAAATAATCTATGGTATACATATAGTATACATATTGTACATAGTACATTGTCCCTTAGCCGCCCAGTACTGGACCGTATTTATATGGTTTGATATACAGGGTGATTGGAAAGTCGATGTATTCCTTCAAATGGGTTATAGACGAAGGCATTTCCAGTCGATTGAACCCCATAATGCATTATCCGAAACTCAACCATTTCTGAGTTATTTAAGTTTTAAGTTTTTTTTATAATTTTGCCAAAATTTATGTTTAAAAGCAAAATATTAAAAAAATTAACCATTTTATTAATACTTTTTTGATTGTTTTGCATCAGTGACACCCTAGTTAACTAATTATAATCATTAAATTTGTAATATTCAACTTAATTTAGATACAGTGCTTCAAAATAATTGAAACATTAAGAAAATGTTTCAGAAGGTGAAATCAAAAATGCTTAATTAAAAAAGAATTTTATCTGAAACATTTTCAGGCACTACAGCTAAAACACATAGTCAATTAATAAGCTTTAAAATGACATATTTCAATCTAAAATCGATTAAGGTATGACCAAGATATAGCCAAAACAACCACATAGGCGGACACATCTCAGTAGGGAAACGAACAAGATTTTGTTCCAATTTTAAGGTAAAATGTCCTATAACTGGACTTTGTAGAGCTCCGAACCGTTTAATAATTATTGTTCTCCGATAGAGCGGTTCCTCAAAAGCACAGATCGGCGACAAGGTTGCTTTACCGAAATAATGCTTGTCCGATAACACGTTAGCCGAAAGTACTTTTCAATTATGATTGGTAACAGAAAATAATTCTTCACAACCCGGTTCCCCAAAATTACTGTTCGACGACGGATAATTCGCCGAAAACATGATTTGCCAGTAGCACGTGACACTAGCACTGTTCTACATTGATTGTTCTAACTTCTCCGTGTTCAAACACTGAGCAAAATGTTTTTGCTGAAAAGTTTCACCGATACTGTTATTAGGAGATGCAATTTGTCGGTTAAACAATTTCACATGCTGTGCAGTCGAAAAAGCGTTCTATCGTTGAACTTATCGTCATTGAAAAGTACTTTCGGCTAACCACACGGTTAGCCGAAAGTACTTTAACACACTATCGGACAAGCATTATTTCGGTGAAGCAACCTTATCGCCGATCTGTGCTTTTGAGGAACCGCTCTATCGGAGAACAATAATTATTAAACGGTTCGGAGCTCTACAAAGTCCAGTTATAGGACATTTTACCTTAAAATTGGAACAAAATCTTGTTCGTTTCCCTACTGAGATTTGTCCGCCTATGTGGTTGTTTTTGCTATATCTTGGTCATACCTTAATCGATTTTAGATTGAAATATGTCATTTTAAAGCTTATTAATTGACTATGTTTTTAACTAGTAGTGCCTGAATTTTTTTCAGATAAAATTCTTTTTTAATTAAGCATTTTTGATTTTACCTTTTTAAACATTTTCTTAATGTTTCATTTATTTTGAAGCAATGTGTCTAAATTAAGTTGAATATTTCGCATTTATTGATTATAATTAGTTGACTCGGATGTCACTGATGCAAAACAATCAAAAAAGTATTAATAAAATGGTTAGTTTTTTAAATATTTGGCTTTTAAACATAAATTTTGGCAAAATTATAAAAAAAAAAAAAACTTAAATAACTCAGAAATGGTTGACTTTCGGATAATGCATTATGGGTTTCAATCGACTGGAAATGCCTTCGACTATAACCCATTTAAAGGAATACATCGACTTACCAATCACCCTGTATAAATTAGAATGTCACAATGAGGGTGTCTTCCATGTCCATACCTTTGCGTGAACAATACTACGCAAGTACGTACAACTGTGTTTACTGCTCCAAGTAAAGCAGCGTTCACGATGTGTATCAGATCCCAGCGCATTAATTACAGATCGTAGAGACTAGTAACGTGTGAACTCGGCTCTATTGTGGCAGTTGGGAAAATCATTTGAATGTGTTTTTGAGAGTTTTTCTCCTAATTGATGCTACTTTGAGTGAGGAATATGCCTACCGCATATTGTGATTGGCTGTACTTAATGAGGACTATGAATTGTAATAGCTCCCTAGTTTATAAAAAGGCTGTCCTAAAATAGTCATTCTGAACGAGCTTTGGGAAAGCATAAATAATATTACGTAGAGTCGTAGACCATAGTATTCGGCATACTGGAAAGTGGCAAGGGTACGGGCATTCCCTGTTAAAGGAGATTCTTGTATACATAAACACTAAACACACATTTATTTTGATTATATGTATAAGCTTATAATAATATATTTAAATACTTGTCTTACATTCGATCCTTTAATTTTAATAGCCAATACATTTTGATAATCCGGTTCAGTTTCCGTTACGAAGATTATTTTCTTCCCAACACGTCATTGTTGCAAATTGCAGGAAACATTTATTAAAGCAATATCAATTTGATTTCCACCGCGATATCGAACATCTGCGTATTTACTTCCGGTGCTAAATTTTGTTATTGTTCGATGTCCGGAATTGCACAAACAATATTATTATTGAATATACCTACAAGTTGTGTAGCGATTCGATAAATACTCTGCAATATATTTGCAAAAAAACTAAAGAAAAAACGTTTTTTTATGAAAGCAGTACATGAGTGGTAAATAATTGGCCATGCTAACTTTCTGAACAAGAATGAAATGCTTAAAACCGTTTCGAGGAATATGCTTCCAGTACAATTTCTGGTCATCAGATTTTAAATTGGGTCTCTATATTTTTAATTATTCAATAAAAACTAATAACCTTCATTTGTCCTTTCTATGACGTCACATTGGATCATAGAGTATAATATACCCTTAGAGTATAATTGCCTACAAAACAAAAGTAAACGTCAAACGTCAATAAACGCAAACCTCATGTACTCTGTGAACCTCACAGCCCGTGTCACCCGTGTGCACAGAGTAGGTGCCCGTGTGTTTATTTCTCTTTATTGATTTAATTTATTTATTTTCTACCTTGTTTTGAATCTCTACTACGAATAAATAATAAACCAGTGGATACTTCGATGACAACAAGAACAGAGATAGTATTTCTTCAGTGAGTATTATTGCTTCACAGAGTATTATTTGTAGGTTAAGAGTTAGATGACAGATGACAATGACATTCTACCTCACTGACGTTAAGTGACAGTTGCTTTTTTTGTGGCGCAGGCAAAGATATTTATTTTAGTATTGGTTCTGTGACGTCACACATCCATTCAGCCGGCCAAATTTTAAAATTAGATTAAAAATAGTTGTAATGAATAAAAATCAAAAATAACGAAATTAGTTTCTTAAAATGGTCTATATTTTCAAAATAAATTATAAAAAATACATATCATAAATTGGTAGCATGGCCAATTATAATAATAAATAAGACGTTACTGGTCCTTTTTCATTACCCGCAAGTGTATTATCTACTCTTATACAAAAAATTACACACGCAAGCTAGAGTGACTCTAACGTATTAATTGTATTAAAACAAAGACGATAGAGCAACGATTATTTATTCGTATATTATTAATCTAAGCGATAGAGTGAATAAATATATCGCATTGGGATCGCGGTGTAACGGTTTGGCTCCGCTGTGTTACACAACTCGACCAACACACTTTTATAATTAATACACTGTTCATTATATCAGTGATTGAGATCTACTTGTATCTACTTCGTGTTGAGTGTTAAACTGTATACAAAGGCAGTTATACGTTTAAAGTATGTTTGTGTATGAAAATATAATTGTAGCGTCACCACCGTAGTATCGTATCGTTGGATAGAGAGGTTACAATTAATGTTACAATGTGTTTTTTTCTTTATTTCCACTTAGTTAAATGTTAATCAAATAAAAAAGTTGCTTCTTCACCAAAGTCAGTTAAAATGTACTTACATTAAGTATTTAATTACTTGATACCTGCATAGGTATATATCCCATTTATTATTCATAAGATTCATCACATAACATACCTAAAAATAAATATGTCATTAGTTTATTTGGTGCAAAGTTTAGCTTGATATTACCTAATTTGAATATGATTTAACAAGCCACATCATATACCTACTGACCTGTTGCATTAGTGAGTTATAAAATGATTATGCTTCTGTGTTCCGGTTTCACGTAATATTTACCATCGGAAGTTCCAATATTGTTGTTGTGCTATAAATTATTATGAAAATATGGCGATGTATTCGGTAGGTATATGTATAGTCATACAATTATAAGGCAATGTAGAGTTGGTATTACAAGGTGTACCAAGTCCAAAAACTTATTTTTTTTACTCTAATTAAGTAACTCTAAGCGTGGTGCTAGGTTGAGAAAATTAGTTGTCAGTCGCGTGACTTCTTTGTAAAGTTGATACGACACTCGGTTGGCTTATTTTGTGCACCTCATTAATGGAAATCAAAACGAAAAGTAATAATTGATTCTTCAGGTCTCAAATCAGGGCTTTTGGTATTTATAACGCTTGATTCTGTCACACCTGTTTTTCTATCAGCATCTACTACTACACTATGCCAAGAAATTGTGCCAGCATGAACGTACAGCCGTACATCGTACGTGACGTATGAATAACGGAGCTCACGATGACTCGCACTCGACAAACGCGACACACGCCGAGAATCATCTCATCGCCAATCAAATACGTGTTTCGACAACTTTGAACACTCGTTAAGATGAAGATGACTTACTTCGCTCGTGATTTAACTGGGTTTTTCTGACCGACTTCTGGTATTTGGGTTAGTGGATGACGGTTTATTTAGTTGAGTTGCGAACTGTGTAGATTATTGTCTATATGTTGCGATCATTATCTTTAGTAATCATAATTTCGTTAACTAGTGTAGGCACATGAAATAAGTACCCCTAGATAATTTATTATAGTGTCTACAAGCAATATCAAGGTAAAGAAGTGTCAAGTATCATTGTTTAATTCCGACAAGTTGACTGTGATGTGAAGGTTGAACTTGTTACCGCACTGTGGCACTTTAAGAATACGTTGTAAACTTTTCGTGCTGGTAATCTGAATGGCTAAATAAATTTAGGTACTAGATTTCTGGAAAAAACATTACAGTAAAATTTAATGTCTATAAATACTTACTTTTTTAAATTGTTATCATGTTCTGTACTCGTATATCCCACAATAACTTAGTTAATCGCTAGAAAATATTGTATGGTTCCTGATCAGTGATCACACGTTTATTCTGTTATCACAACTTCTATGCTATAACTATCAAATTGCATGTAACAACAGTGATGACTTGCTTACCGTATTACATATGGTAGACAAGCTGGTATCTACATAATCTACAATCCCTCACTATGCAGTCGCAAGGTGCATTGCTGCATACTTACACTTTTGGTATATAGGAGTGCCTGCCTACGTATTAAGTTAGAAATTATGTAACATGGACCTATTGCCATCTTTCACTCGTACCTGGGATGATTCTTACACATATAATAATGTTTTATTTAAAGTGTTTATATACATGAAATTTACATGGGTAGGTACTTTATAAGTTGGGAGGTCATTTTTAACACAACAAATTAATTCATTTTGTACTTTCATCTTTTACATTGAAACAAAGTTATTTGTCGTCCCAGAATAAGGGCACAGGAAACGCTCGGCTGCTTCTCTCTTTCTCACAGAAGAGAATAATAATAATATAATCCACTTACTGCGCGCATCCGGACAATTGTAGAGACTCCTGCAGTGAGAAATTGTTCGGAAATTGTTATGGTTTGAAGTTCCCGGGTTTTTCTTCGAGTTCCCATCGCGACGGTGAAAGTCTATTGGTTGAATAATTGCCGAGTAATTGATGGGTTTTTTGGCGAATGGGAGAGATGCTAATTAGTGGCAGGTCGTGTATGTGTGGGTGGATGCTGACGTAATGGAGAGAATTGTTGTTCTATCGTTTGTTACGTGTTTCTAGGGAGTGTAAACTACATTTTAATTAGGAAAACAGATGTTATTTTTTGCATAAATTAGTCTATTACTATTGAAGTCCGGTTATCCTCGGTAAACAGGGTGTTGCAAAATTGGTATACTAAGCCTAAACCTACATGTGCAGCATGGTATATCTAAGCCCGAACCTGAAATCAGAATTTGGAAATTCGCGAAAAAAAAAAAAAATTCCATAGTAAAAAGTCACGTGACCAACAAAGTTTCTATGGAAAATGATTTTTTTTTTCGCGAATTTTCAAATTCTGATTTCAGTTTTAGGCTTATATATAACATGCTGCACATGTAGGTTTCGGCTTAGTATACCCTTTTTGCAACACCCTGTATTCAAGCGCAAAGATTGTCTCCGCTGAATAAACTGACCTATCCTATTAATTCTTCTTTACAGGGCATATTATGTCCATAGTTGGTATAGGGTAGAGTCCGGAGAAGTAACTGTAGTATTTGTTACAAATCTCAACCGTACATAAGTTTTCAAAGAGTATGTACCGTAGGCCAACTATATCCTATTCAGCGTATTTAACTTCTCTGTCTATTTCGGATTTGTGATTTTTTGCTATTCATTTTCAGAATCAGTAGGACTTCCCCACAGACTCTAAATCTAACAGCATGTATCTTTCTGCAGGAGTCCCGGGGGTCCCTCCGTACCGCATGCCGCCCGCGCCCGACGCGCTGCCGGGCGCGCCCGCGCCGCCGCCGCTGCACACACACTCCAACAAGTTCCCCGTGAGTACACACACGCATACACACACACGCACACACACACACACACACACACACAAACACACAAACACGCACACAGACACGCTGCAAAAAATCACGGTTAGTAGGTCTTTACGTAAACTCTGTCATCTATCTATCTCGTCATCAGACGATTATTTTAAAATTGAAATTCAGCATTTTCAGAAAAATATTCACCTAATAACTCTTGAAATTACAATAGGCTAACAGAGTAGCACGAAAATAACTCCGATTAGGTAACTGAATAATCAACGGTATTATAAAATAATAAACAAAACAATCATCAATAATAGAAACCGGTCAATTTTGTGCTTACCTACCTATAATCATTTAGCTAGGGTCGAACTCAGATGATAGATTCAAATAGAACTAAAAGCCAATCCATGTTAGTAATTTTAACAATCACTGTGGTTTTATTGTTATTTGACTGCCTCCAATAAGTTTTATTTGCGATTTACACAGCTAATGCTAGTTTGAATAACATTAAACCATAATAATTATGTTTAATGCTTCCACTTATGATGAGGATGAGGACTATTACACCTTCTTTATACCTCAAATTTTCTTGTTGGTTTCTGAAGCGATATATTATGATGAATTTTGATATCCACTAAGTAGTAGTACTAGTAGTAGCTAGGCACATATTCAACTGTAGTGTCTTACAGTGTACCGCATTAAAATCGCTAGTTTATTTCAGAATAGCCCACTTACTGTGAAGTGTGAACCCGTTTATCAAACGCGCTATCTCTTGAAGCATCTCGACTGGTTTTATGAACTGCATGAGAAATGCTTTGAAGCTTTCCATCCGAGGATTAACTTGATTAGATGATTACTCATAGTTGGCACCGAGACAGATTTAACAAGGTGTTAGTTCTGGTTATTGAATCTCATCAAAGGAGAAGGAGTGACGGTGGAATGTTAGATGGATGACATTAGTTAAACCAATTGACTTTGTATTATTATGAATACGTGTATTGTATACAGGCACCAAAAACAATAATAACACAACATAAACTTCAAATAAAGTAGTAAAAATCGTCCTCACTCTATACCACAACTTTTGTTAGAACTGTATTATTAAGAATATTGTAGGTACCTATGATATTTTATGCTGCTGATAAATTACCGTTTGATGCAGTCGGTACTGTATGGTCTAATAAAAGAAAGTAAAGCTAGTGGCCGATTTAAATGTTTCATTTACGCCGAAACTGAAATCAGTTTTCGGTACACCAGTAAATTGTTTGAACTTCTAATTCACCTAAACGCTTGTTAGAAAATAATATAGGTACTATCCCGTTATACTTACCTGTTTAAGAAAATGACTAGTTATAATTTAATTATGGAGTCTAGTTCCGAGGAGTTATTTTAATCTACAGCTTAGCTCCAGTAATAGCTTACTTAGCTGTCATCATTTCTAAGCTAAATAGACAACTTATATTAACTTCTTTCCTAATTATCTTGACCAGTTAATGCTTTCCTGTTTAAGATAAAATATGTTCTAAATGAGTTTTAATGAAGACGTTATCACCATGTTAGGATGTTGGAATTTGCAATAATGTATCGATAGAATAACACCGTGTAACTTAAAAATGCTGTTTTGACTTGACTTTGTCTTTTTTACGCATCTTTTTAATGAGCTGGTATTCGAATCATTTTGTTATTCTCAGTTTCTTCCTCGATATACTCGCTAATAAGGTAAAATAATGTCATTAGTTAATGGATTATTGTTATGTTAAAAGAAACAAAGTTTTCAATATTTAGATCAAACATTTAAAAAATGTTAAAGAACAACACAGTCAACACACAATACATGTTGTACAGTAAGGGGCAGATAAACCTGACCCCCCTCAGAAGCATTGTTAGTATGAGAGGGGGGGTCATGTTTCTTTGCACCTGACCGTATTACCATAAAATAATGTAACCAAAGGTCCCTTCCATTCTATCCTTCCATATTCTATGCACGGGGGTAAATAAGTGGTATCTGACCTAATCGATTAGCAGCTTTATACACACAAACTTATATCCCTGTAGTCCAACATACCGTGTCGTCCACAAGCCTCTATTATAAAATATTATATTCTATCTGGGGGAGTAGGTACCTGTACCTGGCTCACATATCTAGCTAGACATCCTAAATGTAGATATACAGGTTTCCTCACGATGTTTTCCTTCACCTTACGAGCGATGGTATACATTGTACTTAAATTCAATGAATGAGATTAGAATCCGCATCTCTGACTGAGCTACTACCGCTATGCTGTCCACAAGCCTCATTACAACCTTCTTACCCCCAGATCGAGCGCTCAGTGATTCTGTCGTCTGCGGAGAAGGGCTCCAAGGTGCCGGTGCTGGAGCGGCGGCGCCCGCGCGTGGCCGCCGTCGCGCCCGACGCGCCGCCCAAGCCGCACGCCGCCTGGACACAAGCTGAGGTGAGCACATACACTATACATAGCTCGTAAACCGTAAATGGTCCACTGGATATAGGATGCCACTACACTACACATACACACTGTAAATAATTAACAGGACATTGGGTTTCTTTAGAACTGGAGGGGTTTGTGCTATAATCCCCACGCTAGGAAAGCCGGGTGGAAAGGTGGAAGGTGCCACACGCAAATAGGTAGGTACACTCACAAGCAATGAAATAGTTCCACATGCAAAATGAAGACCCCAATTTTTAAAAACATTTAAGTAATTTAGTTAGTGATCACAACGTTTTTAGTTGGTAATATTCTGATGCGCTGTAAAATGTAGCAATTCAATAACAATAGCTAGCATTTTGTGTTTAGGAATAATTTGGTGCTAATGTCATTGAAACTTTTGCATTGCTCATGAATTTAGTTTAAAGGACATAATAATATGATATCTTTAGAACTGGACAAACAAAGATAAACATTTGACACCCAAGAACCAATAACAAATACCTAATGCGTCTGTCGGGGATCGAACAGAGATTGCCAAAAAACTATGATGATGCGATTTGTCCTCACAAAAAAGTGAGCTATTTAATTTTGTATCTTTAGTCGCAGTCCCCACTCTTTTAAAAGATTACTAACTAGTTAACGCTACAAGAGCTGAAATTACAACATACTTCCATTAGTAGACGTGCTATAATATTACATTTACGTACTTGAAATAAGCTCAGACACTCGAGGAAGGCACAAGTTTTCATGTTAACCGGTCATGCATCGGTAACCACGTACATATTTTGGTACAACAACCTTATTAAGGTTAAGTAGAATAATTGTATTACGTGCCCTTGGAACATTGCCTGCATAATAAGAATATAATATTAATTAGAATTTGTTAGGAGCGCGTGGGCTGTCTATGTATTTAGCTAACCATGAAATGAATAAAAAATATGTAGGTACTTATACTTTGTTTAAAAAAGGTATTAACATTGACTCGTGAAGGATTTGAACCTCCGCCCTCCGATTAGACAGAAATTTGTGATATCGGCGCTCTCACCTACTGAGCTAACGAGTCATGTCTCCTGATGGTGGAAAACCAGACTACATGCAGCGCTGATGACGTCACGCTGGGCACTTTATACTGCGTTATGTTTGTTTGTTATCTGGTAATGATTCATGGTAATCTATCGCGTGACACGTGGCCAGGAGCCATAACATCATAATCAGATACAATAACAATAATAAAGCAATTAAATACGTATTGATCAAAGTGCATGTTTTTAATGCAGTTTGGTACGAAAAGCCGTGTGTGAGAATCAGATACATATAAAAAAAATATCACACTGAAGTCAAATACGATAATTACTTATCTACATCCATGGCCATACCTATACCATGTTTATTTCCAACTTACACATAAATAATATTCTAGAACACAATAAAATATCAGCTCCGTATTAAAACTAGACTAAATTAGCGTTAGAAACCCAGTAATCTAGAATATCTAGATCATCACGGGCAGATAGTCTGCCTTAGCGATTTGATTAGCGGCTAAAGTGGATGCTCCAGTCTATTTGCTGCAAATGACGGTAAATGTAGTGAAATGTCGCAGTTATGGCAGTTGATCGCCGGGTAGGATAGTGGACCGTCCATAACTGACCGTTATTAGAATCGAAGGATACAAGGCAGTACGGCAACTTTGTATATGCGTTTCATTTTGAAGTGTTATTTATTTGTAAATGCATTTTACTTTATTGATTACTTCCTATTTAATTACTTCATATCTATTTTTTTTTAAACTTTTATTAGTTTGATTTCACGATTTCTTGATTGCGGGTAATAAAAAAATAGTTTACCTGAAAGAGTATCCATGATATAGATAGATAAACTTACGGAAGTCTTAAATAAAAGTTGTTATAGAACGTAGAGTTATAACACTGGTGTGTTATGTGTCGTGTTTACATTATTGGCATGTTCTAGTCCGGTAGTTGACCGATGTAAATATACGACGAAGCTAAGGTTATTGATGCGGCAAGGGACATAAGGAAATGCTAATTGCTAGGCAAGATTAGCAGTCGCTAGTTTATGAAGCCTGTCAAATTCACGGGTAACGGACGGTATAATAATATACAATGTGTAAATAAGTACCTAATTATTAAAATTAAAATATTCAGGATTCTTTGTCATTGCTATTCGTGAGTACTTGTGTTATTTGGGTTTAAGTTTTGTTCAACACTGTGTACTTAACAGTTTATTTTATTATGTTTAATTTATGACTAGTTTTGTGGTATAAGTGGTAAGACCGTATAGCCCATAAATAGATGGCAGTGGCGGTATTTGTCAAACTAAGACAACCTGTAGGGATTTGAGCAATGTTTGGAGCCATAGAACAACGCAGACTTGAGTGTTTCAGAGTCCACGAGCCCTCCCAATCTTTGAGGCAGCCAAACACTGCCACTAATCTTTGATAATAGCAGCACCACTACTATGGTTCAGTAGCAAGTGTATTGAAGACAGTGTATTACCCTGGCGTCTCGAGCGAGCGGCCCGGGCAAGCACCTCGTCACGGCTCGCGTCCCGGCCGGGAACATGTCACGGAGTGTAGTGGCTACTCTAGTATACACCTTCAGTAATTGCAACTTAGCTACTTACCATGCGTGCCTTCTGCGTATGGTTTTCCGGGATAGAGAATCACTTTCTCGGAATAATTATAGATGATTTTTCCTGTCTCACATATTGACATTGCATTTCTCGGAAGAAGCCTCCTCTCTTATGTATGCTATTCAAACGCGAATCTGACTGGCTAATCCTGCCGCACTAGTGAACAGTAATTTTCCCAGACACTTTAAGAAAAGGGAGCAGCAAGAGTGAGACTCAAATCTGACTTCATATAACAAACCAATACATTGGAATTTTTATTGTAAGTATCTGTAATCTTCCTCATGCTTTCCATGCTGGAGTCAAATAAACGCTACAAATGCCTGCTTATTATGCCCTAAAAGAGAGGCGCACTCACGACGTCATTGCACCAGGCAAGGTCACGTCGGGAATTTCAATCATGACGCATCAGCTGATGACGTCACCATGAGAGCAGTAGAATGGTCAGTAGTCAAATTATTTCAGAAGTAAATGATAGAGGAAAATAACATGGATTTTCACGATATAAACTGAATTCAAGTAGGCATTTCGAGAGTTGAAGAAAGTAACTCGTCATGGAGGAGGCTTTGATATTCTTCTTGATTCGAATGTTCAATGGGAAAAACTAGCATGGACGAGTAATGAACTTAATGCACAAAGATAAAAATAAATTCCCAAGAATAGAAATAATACATTCATAACAATAACATAACAGCGACTAGACAAAGTTACGGAAGGTGCCGCCATAAAAATTCATGTGGTGACTTGGACTAAACCGCACCGGAAACCCCACGTCATCTATTATGAATCTTATAACACCGTATTAAAGCTGTAATTTGGTTAAATTAAAAGCTTTGATACGAGGTTCGTAGGTTCTTTACGTAGAAGCAACGGAGCTCAAACTGTTAAATAGCGCGCCGCCTTGCTGTGACGAATCATTATACGGACTTACGCAACTTCATATATTGGATTTAATTAATTTTATCGAAATAAATATACCTGGACAAGAGGGTGTGTAGTATACTTAGTTATTTACTCTCACTGCCTGTAACGATAATAAAACTTGACCTGCTAATGGCATGGGCCAAATTCGTGCTATTGGTACTTAAATTATAAGTGAATGTAATTTTATCTGCAGCCAACATGTACAGAGCGGTATGCACTGTCACACTCTGTATAAGATTATTGTCAATTAGAGATGTCAGGATGTCAGGGTGTCAATGAATACATAACCGATACGTATAAAGATTTACATGATTATCTTCAAACTCTCTCCAGAGGTTGCTGATAGTGTCAATACGTTGTTGCAAATAGGCCTCTGTCTTTCTAAGCGCAGAGTCTTTTTTGAAATTATCGCGAGTTTGCGTAATTGTTGTTATAATCGCCTTTTGACGACTAAGCAAATTCTCCATAATGTCAGGGAATGTAAGAATGGAAAGATCTTACTTGAATTGCGGCAGCTGCTGGCGGTCACTCACAACCTGGCGAGCGGCTGGTCTGCGGTGTGAACTGCAGCGTGGACCTCTCAGGAACCGTGTCAAAGAAGAATATGTCAATGTCACTTTCCGAACCGCACCACGCAACCCGACACAAACGATAAAAAATGTCACTAAACCCGTTTGCCGTACGTTTCGCGGGGTCCAGCTCGATAGCTCGAAGGACCAATGTACAGAGCGGTATGCACTGTCACACTCTGTATAAGATTATTGTCAATTAGAGATGTCAGGATGTCAGGGTGTCAATGAATACATAACCGATACGTATAAAGGTCTATAATGTACTAAAGCTTAAACTTATAATAGTCGTAAATGTAATAATCGTGTATTTACACAGATGTCACGACTTCCTTAATTGAGGGCGCGCATGTACGCGCTGTCATCAAATAGTCTCATGTATGAGTGGCTCATACACAACAGTCATTATAAAAATGGTTCCAAATAAATTGCGCATGCCACGCACGCGATAATACAGCTCTCACATATAATTTGATACATTAAAAATTCCGATACTTATCTGATCTTGTAATTGTTATTTACCATTAAACTAACGCGTCTCACCTTTGGACAGGCTAACATTATTTTTAATAAAGTACCTAACTAATAATTTTGATTATTTTTATAGATCAATAAAGATTAACTTTTAATGTAGTACACTTGTTGAGATACTTAAATATTAACAAATATTGTACAAGATGTACTCAAATCATTAAGTTTCATTTGAATTGTCTCAACTAATGTACCAGTAAGTTACCATGTTACCATGCAAGTTTGGTTCCAACCACCAGGCGTGTGCTAGTGAAAGTGTAGACCAATTGGGATCGATCACGCGTGATGCGCGGAGTCGGTGTGACCAATCAGCGATCGTTCAATACCGATGTCGTTTTGCTTTCTTTCTGTTGCCCTTGTTGAATTGTTATTGCACCATTACATGTAACAAGTCAACTTTTTATTTTCTACTGTGTTTTACCGCAAGCCTCACTTCTACACCATAATTTACATGGCATAGCATTTTTATTATGGTGTATTGTTTACACTGCTCAAAAGTTCATTCAAATACGAAGGATTAACAAATATTCATCATACACCCAAATACTTTTATAATAATAATAAGTATGAACTAATTAAGATTCGTGTTCAGTTCGCTGTTCAATTGTTTTCTTGCATTAGATTCGGTTCAGCGACGCCGCGTCAGTTGAGACAATGGCCGTCGCCACAAGTGCGCCCGCGTCCGGGGCCGCCGCACCGCCTCGCAAGCCTCCGGTTAAAATTAAAAGTTCCAAGTTTAAAATGTTTCCACGCTGATTCGCTGTCGGAAGTTCTGGGCCTGTGATTGATAAGGGTGGGAGTTTAGGATAGGAAGTGGTTTGGTTGAGTTGATGTTTTGGTTCGTGCCGTGATTTTTTTTGGTGGTTTTTAGTATTATAATGAAGATGTGATTGAGACTAGTGAGATAATGTGAATGATAAGTGAACTAGAAGAACATTGTAAATAAACTAAAAGAAAAATCGAAAATGGTTGAATTTGCACTCGAAAATGTACGTATGAGGAGTAAAGTTAAAACAACTAACTATGTAATTTACTTAAACAAAAAACATGACATAGACATACTACCTACTTTGCGTTAATTTATGTACCTTAGAAGATATAATTTCACAAAATATTTAAACAATTGCCCTTAAATCTAACTTAAGTACATGTAATTAATTAACGAAGTGAAATTAAAACTTTCCTACATGCGCCTGGCTACTTTCATACATGGACCGACAAAAAATAAAACAATCAACTTTGAAACTTGTAAATAACGTATTGTTTTAATATTCCCAGCGCCGCCCGACAATAACCGCTTGTTGAACGCACCGCACTCGCTCACGATACACTTCTTGTTCTCAGAACCAGCAGGCGGGGCCGTCGGCCGACTTCAGACAGTACCAGGAAACCTACGGCTATGCCATGAACCAGGGAGCCGTCCCGAGGAACCACCCCGGATACGAACCCTCGCCCAAACCTCCCGTTCCAGCTAAAAACACTGCCATCTACGGACAGAAACCGGAAACACCGAACAACAGTCAATCCATCACGGTCACCGTCGAAACAGGGAAAGACAACACGAGAGATGCACCGAAGAGCGCAAAGTCTGTCAGTAAAACTTACAACACGCTCAAAGACATGATTTCAAGTAGATTTAAGAATAAAGATAGCGGAGACAGTGAGAAGCAGAGCGAGAGTGCTCCAGCGTTGAACAACAGTGAGGAGAGGAAGAAGTCAGAAGAGCCGGTAACTCCTCGGAACTCGGAGGGCAGAAAGTTGGAGCAGGGCATCTACGGGCGGCCGATCCCGCAGTCTCGACCTGACGCGCAGTACAGTCACCCGCCCAACAACATGGCGTATCCCAGCCCCTCTACACATAGGTGAGGACGCTTCTTCTTCTTCTTCTTCTATTTAGACTCATTTGCACTGACGTCTGTGTGCCTATTCTATGACGTAGTGCCATTTCTGGAATGATCAATTTATATTCTTCACGCTCGCTATTATCAGCTATACGCACGCCACTTGCACGCATAGGTACTGATGATTATTTTTAGTTTCTTCTATACTATCTTTATATAGTTTTTGCACACGATCTTTCACTGTGATCCTGTCATGCAATTAATCATTAATGTATAGCAATAAGTGCAGACTCTACAATTCATTATTGCAAACCATGGATATTATTAAAATTATAAACACTTCTTCTTTTTCTTCGTGTTGGCTACAAACACTACGGTTTTTCATCATAGTGATATCCAGTCAGATTTACGTAATTGCGCAGCCCAGAGTGCACCGTTGTAAAGTCTAATGATCTAATCCATTTAACATCTCATCCGCAGACTGATGCAGCAGCAGATCGTGCAGCAGCAGATGCTCCTCCAACAAGCTCGCTCGCAGGAGATGCTGGCGAGCACGCCGCACGCGCGGCCACTGGCAGTAGGAGGCGAGTCGCCCCACACCCGCCCGATGGCGCTGGGGGCTGACTCACTGTACCAGCAGTACGGGCCGCCGCCGCCGGGCCGGCGCAGCGCCATGTACCAGAGAGACATCGAGGCGAGGAACATGGCCAACTTCACCTCGCTGAAGCAGACTGGCGGGCCGAGCCAGGTGAGGACTTGCGTTGCCCCTTAGGATATTATTATGATTACGTGACTAGGACGTGATGGGTTGAGATTTCGATGATGATTTTTTTTTTATTTGCAAGTATTAATAAGTATAACGTCAAACATAAAGTACTACATAACGATGCTAAATAAAAAATATGATCAATTAGCAGCTCAAAATGACAGATTTATACCCCACTGACAAGAAGTTGTCTAAAACAGCACAAATAACTGCACCATCCATTACTATTGCAACAGCAGCATTCTGAAGTTTTTCTCACTGTCAACCTCTCTGCTACACAATAGATTCTCCACAATTAACGAAATCTTCCCACGAAGCCTTAGTTATTCTACAATTACGATAACAAGTGCTTTTCGCTTTGTAACACCGCTCCAGCCAGCTATCTCTCACTGTGATCCACAAAAATGAATATGAACGCATAACACCTTTTGCTACAATTTTGATGAAATAATCTGCATAATATACTTTCGTCATAATTATTTTGACCTGTGTCTATTTCTTTATATATTTATTTACGTCCTATTGTCCCGTGTAAAATAAAACAGAAAAAAACTGTGATCTACTTGGGGATTGCTTATGAATCGCGAGAAAGTTATTCAAACTTAACTGTTTCTTCCATTGTTTATATCAAACCAACAGCTATAAATACTTTTACAAACAAAAGTTGCTAATTTTTATTCCATTATCTTAAATAAACACCTTAACAGCCAGCGTTTAAAATTTATTACATTCAACCCGGGCTATTATTTGATTAGCCTATTTGGTTTTAAAGCCCATAATGTGTTTATGAGGTGGTAAACAATGCGGACCGTTATAACCATAAAATTCTAATGTTCATCATTGTTTTACAGTTGGACAATTCTCACACGAGCCACTCGAGGGCCGACCTCAGGAGTCCGCAGCAACTGGAACGGGAAATCGTTCGACATCAGGGCCTAGTGGTCGGCCGGAGAGCCGCTTCGCACCCACACCTTCTCGACGACCCTCAGCCGAGGCAGGAAATCACAACACCACAAATACACGATAGATCACGAAGAAATTCCCACGGAAACCTCCTAGAGAGAGTAGAACGGGAACATGCCAGCTCACGACAGAACTTCGAGGAACGAGAATCAGACGACGGCGGCTTCAGATCAAGACGAGCTACGCAAGACCGCTCCAGTTTCGAAGACAAAGCCAGAAGTAGCGGTAGATCCTTAGAATCAAGGCATGAGCAGCAGAGAATGCAGGAAAACCACTACAGAAGGACACCAGATAGCAATCACAGGACGCCAGATATGATTCACAAGGAGCGAAGAACTCCGGACTCAATACATCATCAGAGGATAAAGGAGGAGAGTGGAATGGACAGGAACGACGAGAGTGCTAGTCAGAAGTCGGCGGATAGCGTGTACAACTCGAGTGGCAAGACGGAGCCCTACGCCCCGCAGCCGTCGTCGTCGCGGCAGACTCCCAGCCGGATCGAGGACCTCAAGACACACGGAAAGAAAGGTGCGGCGGGCTCTGGAGCTAGTTCAGGTTTTTTATTTTACTAACACCATTTATTATGTCCCTATAAATCTGACACAGACATATCTTATCGCTAGCTAGATCGTCATTATTCTTGTAACATACCCATCATCTTTCAATCATTGCTGCTAAAAATTCATCTCTCATCCTTTCGCTAACGTTCACTTGTCTGATTCTAGCAACCACCCAATCCCATTATGTCGTATGCCCCTACATAGCTTCTAGATCCAAAAAATAAACCCAATGTCTGTTCCATGTTCCAGACTACGACAAGAATGGTGGAGTATCTTCCAACGTGGACTCTGGCCGGGGCAGCGTGGCCTACTCCAGCGGGCGCGCGCCGGCTAGCCCACACGATACGTCGGCCGATAGTGATGCTGCCCGGGCTCCGCCGCCGCCCGCGCAGGGGACCTCGCAGAGTGAGTTTACTGTTTAGCAGGAGGAAGTTGGTGTACTTAGATGTGTATCTGTATCTGTCTATGATATCAAAGAGTCTTGACCAAAGCAAATTGAACTGCGACCAGCACTGATGAGTACCTACAGCGTATCCTGGACAGTGAGACCAACACCCATGTTACTAATGTCTCTTTTCACCACGATGGAATTAAAAGAAAATCTATCGAGTACGATGCAATAAAATTAAATTTGACTGGTAACTTAATTAATCCATTCAAAGGTGATTTCTATTCTGATAAGTGCCCGCAAACTTTTGCGTCCCAAGCTCCGTTGTGACGCTACCAACCAGCACAACTGACTCTTAACCACCATTCAGTAATCAGTCTCCTAACCATCTCCCCTCTCTCTCCCCCCAGCCGGCGAGAGCGAGTGGGCGGACATCGTGGAGTGCGAGCTGCGTCAGATCCTGGAGCCGCGGCTGGCGGGGCTGCGCCTGCACTCGTCCGCGTCGTCCGGCGGCTCCGTCACGCCGCCGCTGCCGCCGCTGTCACCGGCTTCCGACGTGCATAAGAGGAATAGGTGAGTTTCTTACTACATAGATGATAAAAACCAGGACCCAAGTCGGGTTGTTCCGAGCTAGTCAACATGATTTCTGATTCTTATTAGGTGCCAAGTTAAATAGCCGTGGTTCTACACAATCTTCCCTTCAGCTCGGAGACTGACAAACGTTTGTGACAGCTACCGGATGTAGACCGAGGCTCGGCCTCTAAATGTGTAGTGTAGGCTATGCCAGTTTTCCAAAACTTAGGACGCCCTACAGCCAGAGACACAAAACGCTGATGAGCTTGGACCAGTTGGATCCAATTACCATGGGATAAATACTAGGTTGGCATAAAAGGAGTAGGTGAGTTCCTCTGGAGCTGCGTCAGATCCTGGAGCCGCGGCTGGCGGGGCTGCGCCTGCACTCGTCCGCGTCGTCCGGCGGCTCCGTCACGCCGCCGGTGCCGCCGCTGTCTCCCGCTTCAGATGTGCATAAGAGGAATAGGTCAGTTTCTTACTACATAGATCACAAAAACCAGGGCCCAAGACTAAATTTTTATCAGGTGCCATGTTAAATAGCCACTGTTCTACACATTCTTACCTATGGCTTGGTGACCGACAAACTTTTTGTGATAGCTATCGGATGTAGACTGAGGATCGGCCTCTAAATGTGTAGCATACCCGCTAGCTTACCAAAACTTAGGATGCCCTTCAGTCAGGGACACATACCTAATACAGATGAGCTTAGACCTAGCAATTACCATGGGATAAATACTAGGTTGGCATAAAAGGAGTAGGTGAGTTCCTCTGGAGCTGCGTGAGATCCTGGAGCCGCGGCTGGCGGGGCTGCGCCTGCACTCGTCCGCCTCGTCCGGGGGCTCCGTCACGCCGCCGCTGCCGCCGCTGTCGCCCGCTTCGGACGTGCATAAAAGGAATAGGTCAGTTACTTACTTGGCGCCTGGCTCATCAGAACCTGGGATCAAATGGTTGGCCGAATGGCGTAGTGTTTCGTGGCCCTGACTGCTATGCCAAAGGTTCCAGGTTCGATTCCCGGCTGGGGCAGAAATTTGTTTCAAGACAGATATTTGTACTCGGGTCTTGGGTGTTGATATTTATATTTAATATGTATCTATCTATGTATTTGTGTACATAATCGTCTGTCCGAAACACTCCTCTTATAGAGACCATCACTATAAGAAGCACCGTAAGTATCTTGATCACCTCATACGACGACTTAACCATTTTAACTTTGACATCAGCACCGGCCTATATTTCCAAGACACTAACGAAAACTACAATAACCATTGGCATATTATATATTAAATCATTGACAATAACTGTTATTTTTTAAACATTCCAGCCTGCCGGCTCGCAGCTCCGACTACCCGGAGGAGCGGCGGCGCGGGGGGCGCGAGGGGCGCGACGGGAGGGAGTCCCCGCGCTGGCACGGACATAAGAAACACTTCTCCAAGAGGGACCATCACTATAAGAAACATTGTAAGTACCTACAGCATCTCATACGAGGAATAGAGCCCTTTTGACTTTAATATAATTGTAGGATTGGCGAAATTGCGTAGATTCTGTAGACTGACAGAAAATTAAATGGCTTGGAGATACCTATTTCTATTGAGCCATCGTATGTATCTAAAAATGCAGTTAATTGCAGTATTTTATGTTGAAAGTGTGTCGTGATCATCAAAGTAGCTAAATACTTGAGGAATTATTATGAATCCCCAATAGTCATAATCCACTATCATTCACCTCACATCCTTCCAGTCAAAATCAAATATCTACCAAGCCCCCATCACCCATCTTTATCAGTATTCGCTCATTAAGCCAGATGCCTAATAAACCCTGTTCCCCCATTTTCATCAGTATTCGGCCTAGACACCACCGACATGACATCAACCACGACGCGCAGCCTGGACCTGTCCTCGCTCCTGGACGGCCGCTCCGACAGCTCGGCTTCGGGCGACGCGCGCGCCATACGCCGCCAGCTCCGCGGGCTGGAGACCATGTATGCAGAGGTGCTGCAGTTGTTGGGGGTTAGGAAGCCGCAGAGCTTGCCGAAACACCCGGCTTGGGAGTCCAGGTATGTTGGGTTTGGTCAGCTAATATACAATATGTAGGCCTACTACTGTGCGTAGGGGTCCAGTACCCGTATCACGAAAATTCGAGCATAGAATCGAATACGAGTGCGACAACTGTCAATTCTATAGGTAAAAAGTGTTCGAAAGTGCTGTCAAGTTGACAATAGTCGCACTCGCATTCGATTCTATATTGTTCGTGATCGCCCTGCAGGTATGGTTGTCGCTTTGTCGTTAGAGAAGTACTTATTTGCCTTGGTTATCGCCATTTGTCAACAAGCACCACAACACAGTCTTAGCTTATAGGTACTGGTATTTTGCTGGTCATAGGTCCGCAAAATAACACTAGATCCTCCGACTTCTTCATTCAACCACTACCGTATATGGTCGTCGGTCAATTGCATGAGGGGTAACCTTATTTTATTAAGTTTGCTTATTTGTTTTGTTATTTACTCGAAAACTTGTCTATTTCTATTTATCGGTCTTCAGATATTAGGTACCGCCCCACTTGAGTTATGTTTATTGGCACAATTTACAGCTATCAGCTCTGCTAACTTAGTTACAAAGTTACTTCATTTTTACTCATTCTATAACCATGGCCAAGGAGGAAGTCGTGGCTTCGTAATGTAAGAGGATGGACGGGAGTGACCAGCGTAGAACAGCTGATGCGTTTGGCGAATAATAGAGAGGAGTATGCAGAGCTGACTGCCTATGTTCAGTAGTAGAGAGGCACTAGAAGAAGAAGATAATTATAAATCACCCGTGTTCTCAATAAGGTCCTGTAACATTCCAGGTTGTCGTCGAAGCGTCGCTACGGCAGCATGTCGTCGCTGCCGTCCAGCTCCGTGAGCTCGCGTCCGCGCGACAAGCGCCGCTCCGAGCATCGGAAGAAGAGTGATATGAAGGTACACACATGCATATACGGTACTTTTTACATGCAAGCCCCATGCACACTCAGCAGGATTGGAGCCTCTCCGAGTGACCATTAACTCAATTTAATACATGTAGAGTGATCCGACTCTACCGCTCTGGGCAGTTAGCGACCGATGCTATTCTGATTTACACCACCGGTGGGAAACCCTAGTACAGCGCTCTAGTGTTAGTCACCAATACGCGAAGAAAAACATTGCAAGCCCCGCAGCTTCTACAAGCATACATAAACGTGTATGTTGGTATGTGAATTCATTCAGTAACTAAAAAACGAGTCGCATGCAAACAAAATAGAGGAACTAATTGCACGGGGGCCATGGGGGTCGTGATTCGAGTAACACAAGGCTCTGTGAATGGTCTAAAAACTCTTATTGACACACTTTGTATTTCACCGAGCACGAAACAGTAAACGCTTATAAATCAGTATTCAGCAGCAGCGAACAACCGGACATTCCGTTTGAACGAGCTGCGTGATTGCGAACTAAATAACATTGTGTTAGATGCACTCGTTTTGTTTACTGAAGTGGTGAAAAAAGTATAATGGATTTTTTATCGCAGTTGACTGCGCTACGTTAGGTTTGTAGGTGATAATATGTTTCTACAAATCACGTTCAAAATATCTTATTATTAAAGTTTAAATTATTAGGGTATAATCATAATTAATATGTGATTAAAATTGTTATTTTTGTTACTCCATTCCAACATTGACGTATTGTTAGTGTGACAAGATACGAAAGTGTATACGATGCATTTACTTATGAAACTGACAATACCCTTGCCTTCGCCATCTGCACCTACTACAACCCACATTCCTTCTCTCTTCCAGGGCATCAACAAGCGCTTCCAGCGCCTCGAGTCCCACGTGGTGACGCTGGCGCGGTCCGTGGCGCACCTGTCCAGCGAGATGCGCACGCAACACCTCGTCATGCAGGAGATGGACAACATCCGCGCCGAGATACAGGCGCTGAGGCATATGTACAAGTGAGTAGCAACGCCTAGAGTCAGTGGCAATAGTTAGGCTGTTTTGAGCAAGGTTAGCAGGTAGCCGGAGGGTGAAAAGGTGCGGTGGCTTCTGCGCTTAAGGTCTTGAGTTATATTTCAAATGCACCTGCCAAGCTTGGAGATTATGACAGTAACCCTAAAGCTGAGTAGGAAGTCATGTTCTGCAGTGTATTATTAAAAGAAGAAGCAATGGCCGTGAGATCAGGGTGCGCATGATGATCAGCTAAAATTTATCACTGTAGAGTAACCGCCTCTCCCAATGTCTGGTCCGCGTCCTCCTTCATCCAACAACGGCCGGTTACATACCCTAACTACAACTGATTGATTGATTTTTGGAATTCTTTATTAAATAAATATAAATACAGTTGACACACAAAAAAATACAAAGTGAGTCGACACACAACTTCAAAATGATTGTTTTTACCAGGCTAGGCACCTACAAAAAACTTATAACATGAACATGACCTAACAACTTAAATAACAATAACTGTTTTAACTTACTAAGCGGTTGCACTGTTTATTAATATTTATTACACATGTACTATTAGTTTTTTAGTTACATTAAGGCATTAAAAAGAAAAGAGAAGAGAATAAATAAATATTATTAAAGTTTTGTTACATTGTAACTTAGGGTACTTGCACAAAATACCAAACTGCGATCGTGAATCGTAACGGTGTAGTCATGTCACGATTCTACTAATTAATGAATTGAGAGTGAAGTTCTTAACTCCAAAACAAAACTATTGCAGATATTAGTTACATATGATATTATAAAGTTATACATTTAATGAAATCGGAACCAATATTATAATGCTAATTTATTTATATAAGTAATTATTATAGTTTTATACAATATAAAATTTTGCCTACAGGATATTATATTATTACTTTCATATTTTATTATATTTTACACCTGCTTTTAGTATGAACAATAATGTTAGGATCTTAATTCTTATACCGTAAGCTATATCCAATATACATTAAGCAACTACCTAGCTAACATAGGTAGGCAGTTAAAATAGGAATAGTGGAATGACGACAGATCACGCGCAGTGCGTGTGGACGCTTTGTCTACTAGACGTGGAGCACGTAGTGATGGGGTAAGCGGTAGCGATTGTAACTATCGACATAAGGTAAGTTTCGCATTCGAGAGCGACCGATAGATGAAACCAGACTGTTTTGGTGATAGGGATTTTTTTCTAGGTAGAATTTTTTTGTTAGTTTTAAAATAAATTCATTGATGAGTGGGAATTTAATGTTTTGGTGCAATCTCTTTAAATTGGTTTTGAAGGGAGTGTTGTAAGATATTTTGATAGCTTTGTTTTGAATAACCTGTAGTTTGTTATAGTTAGATTGGCATGTACTGCTCCAGACCGGGGCAGCATACGTCATACATGGGCGTACGAGAGTGGAGTATATGCTCAGCTTAGTTTTGGCGCTAAGGTTACTCCGCCTGTTAAGGATCGGGCTCAGTGCATTTAAGGCTTGTATACCTTTAATCTTTGAAGATTCGACATGCTTGGTCCAGTTCATTTTATCGTCGATGACAACGCCTAAATACTTGACAGACCTGCTCCAAGGTATATCATGACCACCAATACTTAAGGTTTTGGCCGGTACAGAGCGATGCCGTGAAAACATTATTGCTTCGGTTTTGTTTTCGTTCAACTTTAATTTCCACTGCAACCTAACTACAACTGGATGCTCCAGTAGAATGACCCCTTCCCACGCTTCCTTCCAGCTCTAATAAACTAAATGTTTCCTCTCAGGAGCCAGCAGTACATCCGCGCGGGGCACCCCCGCGGTGCGGACCCGGCGGCACTCGGGGACCCGGAGCGGGTCAAGCGACTCACCAAGTTCTTCGGAGACGAGCCGCCGCTCATGAGGCTCTTCTTGAAGAAGCTGGGATATGAGGTAATTGTGTGACTTTTATATTAATGAATAAGTTACACCCTCCGATCCTTAGAGTAGAGATCAGAGAGAACCTAAAGACGTAGAGCTGTTGTAGAGAGAGGTAATGGTCATCACAACCCATCACGTCCCCACTGCTGGGGCACGGGTCTACCCTCCAATGAAGGAAGGATTTTAGGCCTAGTACACTACACTAGCCTAGCAACCTTATGCTGAGAGAGTTTTTGGGTAAGTGGGCAACCCGACTGTCAGATGTTTACAAGCTGCCCAAAGGCCTCTGACTAGGCTTAACGACTGCTGCCGAAACAGCAACTAAGAACCGCTTGACGTGCTGTCCGAACCACAGAAGTGTCCAGAAAACAACCACTTGAATCCGTCAGCCATCCAATGGCTGACTTTTCTCACAACAGAAAATACTCTTAGCAGATTTACACCAGAATCAATCCCCTAACCTCCTATTCTCACCTTCCCTTCCAGAAATACGCGGGTCTCCTGGAGAAGGAGAAGGTGGGAGCAGCAGAGCTTCCCTACGTGGGTGAGGACCGGCTGCGCGCGCTGGGCGTGCCGCTCGGGCCAAGAATGAGGATCCTCAAGGAGGCCGGGGTGCACTCCGACATACACCTGCCCAGGGATGACGGGCATCACACGACCACCACGCTGGCTATTGTGTGAAGGGGATTGGGGACGGAAATGATTGACGGTTTGAATGTAATTGTTGATGGAAACGAAACGGTGATGTTGGCGTTTTCGTCGTCATTTGTTTCTACATATTGATCACTAGAGATGCTGGCTTGTATGGAATGGGCAAACTTTTTCGTTTGTGTAATACCTAATTTAAACGAACTTACACACTGCAGTGAGTGAGAATAGGTAACTCTAAAGAAGGGTCATTACTTACATCATCATCATTATCAGCCCGTAATAGAGATCAGAATGGATCTAAAGTTTAAGTTTAGCAACAGACATGTACTCGTATATCTCTTCTCTATAGTTATTCAGTATTTTGCACACAAAACATACACAAACTCATACATACATAATCTCGGATTACTATTTTGTATTAAACTTAATTGGTAGCTAGGGCAAAGGAGCAACAAAGTTTTGAATACTCATGAATCGTTTTTATTGTTGTAAGGAGTAGATAAGAGATATTGTACATTATTTTAGGTTTATTTTGTAATGTTTAAATAGTAAAAGCTGAGAGCATCCACATGACGTCCACTGCCTTAATATAAATAAGATTATAAGAAATGTTGAAGTAGGTAGGTAATTCAAGAGGCTGATGGTATTTCCACTTTATTCTTATGAAATGAAATTTAGTGAAATGTTGTTCTTAGTATGTTTGTATCGAATCAAAATCATCGAATTTAAGTACTTACCTATAAAGTTGCAAATATAGCTATGGTGCAATTCTTAAATTATGCTAAGTAGGTATAAAAATAGTCAGTAAATAGAAAAATAATATTAACATTAACGTAAACCTTTTTTCAAACATCCTAAAACTTGTGTGATTCTACTTGACGAAATTTAACAAAGTAATGCACCGTACAATGAAATAAACAATAGCAATCGTATAACAAAAAAATATCTTTGAATCTTATTGACAGTCAAGGGGTTAATCAGAAATCAAGGATAAAAGTCCGTCCGTCAATTTTGATCTCGCATTCACTTTAGATTAACCTATTTTCTTATTCCTGAATAATATTATTTGTAGAAATAGATTTTTGTATTGTCATTTTACGCACTCTGCAATGGTATGCCAAAGAGATTATTCGGTGTGTGTAAAATATACAAATTGTATATAGTTATTAAATAGCTTTATATTAAGTAAGTAACTATAATAGTTAGGTACATAAGTTTGAAAAATACTCCTTCCAATTTCTACATCGAATTTTGAACAACTTTTACAATACTATTATTTTTATATGACGTAACTTTTGTAAAGATTGTAGTTATACAATTTATAAATAAACTTTTGAATATAAAAATACTTACCTATCTATATTTTCTCCTTCACTCCTCAACAGACTACATAAGTATAGATCACTGCATATTTACTTACCTAAGTATTATGATTAGTAAATCATTAGCACTGTAATGTTGTTTTAATGTGTAGATAAAATAACAATATACCAGCTACCTAATAAACGATTAGTAAATGAACCGTGGAACACAGAGCCTACAGAGCTTTTTATATATAAAAACAAACAACTTACAAATCCCCAGATATTTGTACTGAGCAGCTCGCCGCGGGTCAACAGGTGACGACTCCCGATAACGAGCATCGATTATAAGCAGAATAACTAGACTATTGCCTCAGATCTAGACCAGTGCTCGGGAGCGACGGACGTAGTGCAAAATGTATTTTACCCCAGTATTCTGCGGCCTGCTGGCCCTCATCTGTCACGTTGCCGGCGAGTTTACGGTGGTGCCCACCACGCCATGCTCTGAAGGTATGTGCATTTTTTCCATAATTTTTTTTATAAATAAATAGACCGTGTTTTTAAAAGGGTTTAAAAATACGGTCTATTTATCGGTTGCCTTGGGAGACCTGGAAGTCTTTAAACCGACTTCGAACACAGGTCGGTCGTAGTAAGAACAATAATGGCTAGATGGGGATTCACGGATGCACAAAATCTGAACTGCTTGTTTGAAGCGCCACAAACTATGGTGCAGTGCACCTTACTTCACGCCCCGCGTGTCCCTACACCTGTACGCGGGAAGAGCTCATGACCGCTACCCGCGGTGCAGTATCAGTGGCCTAGTTCTGAGGGTTTAAAGCCAAAAGTGGGTTACGGGCTCTGATTTCAAAAGTAATGCGCCCGTCAGAATATTTTGAGATTTTAGGGCCAGCGCGAGGGTGCCATTTTCTTGAGCAGTTGGGCTTGTTCTTACGTCTCATATAACTCAGTGGTTACGGAATTATAATAAGGATTAATTTACAAAAGCCCATAATTAAGCAAAAGTTATTCAGAATTCAGGGACCTTCTTCTTATGGCTTACTATAAGGGTGTATTTCCACAAGATAAATATGATGTGGTATGCTGCGATGCGATGATGTCAAAGAAATCCGTTCCCACAAGTATTCTTACAAAAAATAGTTATTTATGGGTCCATAAGCTACAACTCGCATTTAAGTCGCCTGTGTTGCGAACATGCGAAGGATTCATCTTCATCATCAGCCAATAATCATCCACTGCTGGACATAGGCCTCTCCCAAGGAGCGCCACAACTATGGGTTCTCGGCCTTCTTCAGCGGAGGATTTCTCGCTGGGAAACCTTCAGCATGGGTGGACTGAGGACATCATTTTATGTATTGTTACAGTTCATAAACAGGTTATTAACGCATCATTGTGTGAGTCTAAATTATTTGAAAATACGTTACATGGGCTAATCCATGGTATGGACCGTTTCAGACTAGGTTGGACTTTTGAAGTTTGGTCAACGCATACTTTAGGTATCGTTTATAAATCCCCGTGTTGTTCTGAATGCCCCATAATAGGTATGTTATTGTAATCCGGAAAGAAGGCACATCTTGCAAATCCACTAAAAATACAAAGAAAATCTCGGAGCTCTTTTAACCTGTTATAAACAAAACATCAATCGGCAGATAAAATGCTTACGTGTTGGTTGGATGGGAGTTTATCCAGATCGTACAAAAGTGCAACCAGTTATCGGTGGATTGAGTAATTGAAACTGGCAATTAGCGATGTTAGAGTCCATTGAGATGCACCGAGCCGGTTGCGCCACGACTCACGACAGACATCCGTGTTTATCTCGTTTAAAGCCAAACCATCGATAACCCCTCACTTTATTAGATCAACACTTAAATAATAACAGTTCTTTGAACCCCTCAATTTTATCTTATTCTTATTGCAAAATAGTTCATACGTCGTCGTGCGTCACTGAATTTCATCTTATCGTTGACAAAAACAAAAATGATACAAAAAATTATTGTTAACTGTTAGTTTAAAGAAACTTTATTTTGTATCCGTTAGAGATAGTGATTGGTAGGTGTTATTAAATCCCTTTGCAATGTCAGGGCGTAATATTTACCGTCCCTAAGGTCAGCAGTAGGTACTTGCGCCTCCAAAGAGAAAATGGATATAATGATGTAGTTACCTTGTGTAATGGTAGTTTTAATGTTGAGCTCGTTTTGATTAAATATAGGAGATAGTTTTAGGGAATCCTTGTTCCGAGAAGCAGTCTCGAAGGAAAGAATAAGCCAAATGATTGCCGACCTCCGATAGGAGATGGTACCCAAGAAGAAGAATTATAGGGAATTTTGACTGTTTGCTGTTATTGTTCACAATTACCTATAGGTATGTAATTATTGATTATTGGTGGTTTATTTATATAATGCTTGTGGTATGTGTTCCAGCGTCAACCAGCTCGTGCTTGGTGGGCGAGGTGCGCATCGACCCGTGCCGGCAGGCGCCGCGACCGTGCCGGCTCAAGCGCGGCACCAACACCACCATCTCCTTCGAGTTTACACCGAGTAAGTCATGTTTTATGTTATAGTGTGGCTGTTAGTGCTGTGCACTGCCTGAGGTATGCGTGATGAGGTGGGTGAGGCAGCTACGAGCGTGACAGAGACAGAGATAGAGACGTGACAGAGCGCAGCAGTCGATTCTCCCTCCCGTCTCGCCAGCTCGCCAAGAGCAAACCTTAGGAAGTATACAGCAGTTATGGTGAAACTATGGCTAATGCTTTAACTTGAGTTCTTCATAAATTTTAAGTAGTTAAATTATTGAAGCTGGCTGTTAGATTTGTAATAATTATGTGGTTGTGGTGAACTACCACCAACATCAGTTTGTAATCCTCCTCCCAAGGATCCTCCTGTAGTCCTCATCCAGCCACTACCGGCTACCTGTCTGTGGACTACATGCCATGCTACGTTTGTCTATCAATGACCAAGCTTAAATTACCTCTCTGACATTCTTCTGGCTTACCTATGCAGTCCTATTAAACCCTAACCTATCCCAGGCTTCAGCGCGGCGACGGCGACCCAGAGGGTATACTGGGACAAGGTGAGCTCGCCGGAGTTCGCGGACCTGGACCACGACGCCTGCCACTACACGGGCTGCGGGCTGGAGGCCGGCAAGACGCAGACGCTGCTCTACCCGCTGTATCTCGCCAAGAAACTGCCCAGTGTAAGACATTATTTTTTTTGAACATCTCACACACGGTCATCCTTCCCCAAGCTAGCAAGAGCCTGTGTTATGGGTGTCGGACAGCTAGTATATCTACTCAAATAAATAGATAGATACATACTAAATATAAATAAAAACACCCAAAACCCGAGTACAAATATCCATCTTTAAACAAATATCTGCCCCAGCCGGGAATCGAACCCGGGACCTTAGGCATAGCAGTAAGGGTCACTAACCGTAACATTCAGCCGTAAATTTTGACCGTATTACTTCTTACTGCCAGTTTCAATAACTCTATCTATCGATAGCTAGCTGTTACTTTCATACGATTTTGACAGAATGCTACTGTTTATGTGTCAAAGTCGTATGATAGTAACTGTCAGCTATCGATAGATAGAGTATTGATACTGGCAGTAGTGCCATTAAATTTGACGACGGAATAGAGTAGTGGTTAGTTACCTGTCTGTTATGCCGAAGATCCCGGGATTCGATCCCCTGGGACGGAGATTTGTTTAATCAGAATTTTATCTACCTATGTAACCTATTGTCTAGAATGTAAATTGTATCAATTGTGCGATACACATATTGTAGCCAGGCTCTGCCTAGCTTGGCATCAGATAGCCGTGTGTGAGATGTCCCCACATATTTATATCAAATGTAGTAGGACGACTATCGTTACGGGTACTTTATGTCTGGGATGTTACAAAATTTGAAATATTCAGATATTGTCAGGCACATAATTATGTAAAATATAATACTATAGAATCGAGTATCTTGACCATTGCATAGAAAACCCTTTTTAGATCCCCTCGTAAGTGCGCTATATGAGAAATAAACAAAGCAACGCCTGTTCAGGACTTAGGTACATTTTTGGAACAGCTTTATCAGTCCTTTATTAATACCTATTCACGAAGGCATATCTCAATTCCAGGGCACATACCCCATCAAGTGGAAGGTGTTCAACGGCGACAACGTCAACGAGTTTTGTTGTTTCAAGACCACCATCTACCTGAAACCATGAGCAGGTCACGAATCACTTCTAGATATAAGAGCAACATTCAATTATGCCAGAGCCGATAAACAAATAAAACACTAAAAAAGCTCGTTATTATTGTATTAATTTCCGCTATTATTAACGGTTAAATCGTAACTATATAGTTAGCAATTCGTAAAACATCGATAAGCGGCATAAACCTTAATACAACTATACCTACATGTCCATGGTTTATCCTCTAAATATCATCACTGGTTTGTAAAAAAATCAGGAACCGACCCATTTTTTTTAAAGCAACAATAATGCCCTACCAAACTTATAACAAACTTATTTTTAGTTGGGTGGTTAAAAACTGTCCTACAAGTAAACCTTTGGCACGCTCAGGTCATGTCGATATTTCTACTCTACTGAAAGCATTCTTTGGCGACGTTGACTAATGCTCACTTCAACATGTCTGTTTCTTCTAAACACTATGTTGCTGAAAATGTTTCACAAAATATTTCACTAGCACGAGGTGAGGTGAAACGAATCTCGCGCTAATATCTCTATCGGGGTAGGCAGACGGACGATCTTGCATGTCTGATCGATACGCGGGACGCGGGTGCGGGTGACAAGAGCGACAAAACAGAATTTTAAAACCAAATTTACTCCAAAAACCTCGATGCAGACAAATGCATAAATATTCACGAGCTTAGTCGTTATTTCAGGAACAATTTTGCATATAAATAAGCTGTTTCAATATTGAAAACTAGCTGTAAATTGAGCTCCGCTCGTTAAAATACGTAAATTTACGTGACGAATTGTTTATTTGTTTGAAGAAGAAATTTCGAGGTAAGGAATCTCAGTGGAAAACAATGAAACATAAGGTGTTATTGTAAGGAAAACTCGCATTTATAAAAATACAGTCAACTTGCTTATAATTATATCGATATCCCCTTTTGGATTTACGCGTCAGTAGGTAGGTATTTAACCTTTCGAGAATCTGTATATTGATGTTTATGATACTAATAGTAGGTAGGATTATTTATCTAATATCTATAATTAATGAAATACTTAATACCTCATGGAGAAGCTGGTACCAACTGGTTATAGGCAAATCTTTTGAGATGAAGTGAAAGCTGTCACAGCAGCCGGCATGAAACGTAGAATATCGTTCATGACTCTCATGAGTCGGTCCGAACTCCGAACACAATAGGGAATATTATTTGAACGCGGACCTATTGTTGCTACAGTTGGATATAATGAGAATGCATTAACGTGATTCATAGTGTTTGATTACTGAATATTTGAAGACTTTCAGCGAAATATTATTGAATAGAAATATTCTGGTTTGGTATCTGGCTTTACATGCTTGATAATAAATTTAACTAATTTTAAATAGGTAAGTATTTTCAAAACAAAAAGTATAACACATATCGTTTTCATGAATAGATTATTATTAGGGTGTAGGATACAAACACTAGATCTGAATCTGACCTGACACCATACCACGGTGAAAGGATCTAGGACAGCCTGTCAGTTGTCCCTAGGTACTTATGTGTTTTATAAGTTATGAAACCACATAAGTATAAAGAAATTACAATCCTTAGATTGATGTAACAAGCAATGGACACATCAGAACACCTGCCAATCAATAAATGGTAAGCGAGTCAGCGGTCCGCAGAGCCGGCCACCGGCGACAGAGTGTCAACCCTCATACATTCACAATGAGCCTGCAGCCCTATTGTCTTACGACTACGCTTAGTTAGCTCACTGCGGCACAGCAAGGGTGGACTAGCAGAAGTGGTATTCCATTGAGAGATTGAGTTTTGAAGACTAATGTCGCTTTTAGCGATAAGGCCGCCTGTTTGTATTGTGTTACGGTTATAAGTCTTCATGTTATTTTAAGTGTTTTTTTATGTACATAAGTACAATAATAAAGTTGTAGTACTACTTACTACTAACCCACAAAAAAAATAATAACAAACCTTCTATGAGCTATTATTCCATATTGTAACAAATATCTAAATTTTTGTGCTAGTCTACTCTATAATTAGTAGGTATATTGTATATTTTTATTTGTATTTCAGAACCTACAATGTAAATATAAATATAGCTATTCTGGCATTTCCACCATTAAAAGACGAGGTCCTCTTAATATGGGTCAACAATAACACTTAACTACTGATTTATCAGTACCTTTTCTGTATCTCCGTTAAGAGAACCCCTTAACTTAACGCGTGTTAATATTTAACAGGGCCTAGTGGGACCCTTATTGATTGGGGCCTTATCATATTACTGTTCTGAGAATTCACCCACCGTATCATCTTGACTTGCAAGTTAATCCCAATTAAATAGATTACCGACATTTATAAACATAATTAAGGAATTTTAACGCTAGGAGTAGAGAGTAAGAAAGATAAGAGTTTGAAATAATTATTTGAAATTCCCGAAAATACCTAAATGTTCTGAAGTGAGACTGCACTGTTAACGGCACTTTTGTGGCTCTATCACGTTGTACTAAAGATAAGCGTAGACGCCATCGGTATCGTGTACTTACGTATCGCACCAATCGGATTGTCATAAATGCATGAAAAAACGACGCGACGTTGGCAATGCCGATGAAGTGGACGCACTTGTGTGACGTTCTCTACATTTATACTGAATGCGATGCGTCCGTTGCGTACAATGGTTGATGGTTTATACAAAGTTCTTGACAGTGCCCCGAAACCCCATATTTTGTCACGCCAGTGCAAGAGTACCCGTTTTGGGCCACAGCTCTGGTGTCGGTGATACGGCACGCCTCGCAACTATTCTCCAACTTGTCATTACAGAAAATTGCACCGTGACAAGCGAAAATCTCGAAGCATTTTTATTACGTCATCATCTCGCCGCATAGTCGTTAAAATATGGGTGGACTTTTATCAATGATCAAGCCTTAAGTAGTTCAATGGAAGTTGTAAATGGTTTATCTTCTACCGCGACCTTACTAAGGAAATAAGCTTTTGTTTATATTATTCACTTCACGTAATTAGAATATTTTTATGTATTTTATGCAATAATGCTGTACTTAACCTGTTTCTCAAAAAATTTAAACAGTGCGTAAGTTTACAAAACGTAACTGTATAAAACACAATGCCCTAGTCTCGATCACTGTTAAAAGGCTACCTTAAAATATTATAGTACAGCGAGTACATGAAGGCTTCCGCGGGACAGGCCATTAGTGTCGATCACGGGGACACGACGGAGACATTTTTAAAACATTGATTTTTCACCATAAAGTTTTATTTTTAATTCTACTGCATTGTTGCAGAGTGCATGGAATATAACAATAATAGATGCTCTATGCTAACGTCGTGTAGATCAGTCTCAAATTACTCCCCATCATTAGCCAACACACCATATCTTAAAAAAATACGTTTCTAGACATATAAGTTTGTTGGTTCCTTTTCAACACTGTGTAGCTGTGTAGAGCGGCTCATTTTATGAATTAAGTACCATCTTTGGATACCGTCTGTATGTTGAATCCAGTCAGACAGAGATTGTATAGTCTAAGGCCACAAATGCCAAAAATAGCCCTCGTTTACTTCATAAATGGGGTAAGCTATTTAAATAACAAATATATGACACACATCTTACATAATAGAGCAATTAGTATTCGCACTCAGCCGCATTATATTCGCGTGTTTATATTTATTGTAACGTAACTCTACGCGGAGGGGTTCAGAACAAAGCCATTATACTCAGGAAAGCTCTCTCCGAGGTAATAAGACACATATTCTAATGGTTTTGTAGGCATATGATCATATTTTTTATGTTCCTCTTCATGTACTTACTTAATAATATATAGACATGATTTATTCTGCCATCACTTGGGAAATGACGTGGACACCTAAGAGCGACTTTTTCGAGTATTCCCACTAGGTGTATAGTTTAGTTTAGACGACCGAATGGCGTAGTGGTTAGTGACCCTGACTACTGAGCCGAAGGTTCCGGGTTCAATTCCCGGCTGGGGCAGATATTTGTTTAGACAAAGATATTTGTTCTCGGGTCTTGGATGTGCCCGTAAAATGGCAAGAGACCCGCCCCCTATTACATTGGGACTAACATAACACTCTGGCGAAAAGTGGTTACAGCAATGCACCTCTGCCTACCCCGCAATGGAGAACATTAGTACAAGGCGTGAGTGTGTGTGTGTACCTATATAGTTTATATGATTTTACAACGAATTTAGAAAATCTTTCTTTCCTATCTGAGTGCTTTATCATAATATAATAATTATTATCATCATCATAATCAGGATCAACAGATTGACACGAGTAACTATAGACGGGTTCACCCTTGTTTTACTGAAACTGTTTGATGGTAAACAAAAACCATGTCTAGTGTCGGGTAGCAAGTAATAAAGTAAAGTAGTGGGGTAAAGTGGTAGTACGGTCACTGTGCGTTCCACGAACAACTTTACAACTATTTTGGCTTTGGTTTAAACTGAAGTGGATAAGTAGTTCATAATAAATATGTATCCTTGTTCGGAATTATGCTCTTTTTATTCAAAATCTGACAAAAAATTGTTTCATTGATAAGATGACATAGAGCCAAGTTATCCGTGATTTTTGGCTAAATACACATGGATTTAAATCACTTTACAATAAAATAGGAATTCAAACCCTTGGTAAAAACACGAGAACGAGGTCATGACAAGATGTCAGGGAATCTGTGCTAAATAACCATGTTGTAAGTGTTGTAACTTGCACCCGACCCCGCTACTGAGTACTGGAGGGTTACTCTATACTGACGAATAACGAACTTACAACAGCTTTCGTGCAATGAGCACGTTTAAGATAACGAGATAGAGATGTGGTTCACGCAGCAGCGCCCGAAACTTATAGTTTTTGGTAATAAATAGAGTAACCCCCTGACGTGGGCCGAGCGAGGGTCTGAGCAATATGGGACTAATTAGGCATAAGTACTCGGAATGTAAACTCTTGTCACGTTACGACCCCCGCATAGCTACTTGTCGTATACTATATAAGTATACGAATGTACGTAACAGTCACACAACTAGGATTTTTAATAGAGAATTCTTTAAAATAACTTTTAGAAATTTAGTCTGGAGAGTCTAATATAGCAGAACGAACAAAAAGCAGAATCGCGACTGTTTCTGAAAATTTGTATACTTAAAGTTAAAGGAATAGTTCGCTGATGATATAGTAAGTACGACTCTGCATAGTCTAACCCTGTATTTTATGCTGCATCCGTACAAAAACATATATGAGTAGACTGACATGTCATATTTATTTTGTAAACTTTATTACGTAAAATCTCTATAATTCGAACTATTTCTCTCTTCATGAGCCTGCAGTGTGCCGCAAACACTACAGAGCCCACAGTCCACAGCACAGTCATACTCTAATTGTATTCCACATGCAAGATTGGGAGTTTAGACCTTCAGTGGATATGCACAAAGGCTTCAATTGAATGAGCGAGGTGCAGGGACGAACTGTCTCAGACGGAACAATAGAATTGTCTTTCTCTCACAACTGAACAAAGTCCAAGAGTTCCTTTGATGATTAGCCATGTTGGAGCCGGCTACAGTGAAATATTTTGACTTATTTTAAAACGAATAGTAAATCACAAGCAGAATGAAACTCATAAAGGTATGCGACAAATGGTTGAAAATTAAAGCACAGAAAATTATACTTGCATTCCGATAAATCCTTTCATATTCTTCTGTTTGCATTGGCTTTCAAAAACTGAAGTCAAAAGTATTGTAATAAACAAATCCTTCATGACGTCAACCATGTTGATGATGATGATTGATTGATGAGTTCATGGAAAATAAAAAGTGGTTGTTTTTTCATTAATTTTGAATATAAAGCTACCTATACTACTCGTAGCTAACCTAACTCGGTTAAAATTTAGTAACATACGTAGAATACTGAGGTAGTAAAAATAGAATATAATATAACGGACGATTTCCACCTTCAAATATGCTTCATTTTTTTTTTTTTATAAAGTTTATTCATATATTTTTCTTAATTGGTATTACAATTTAGGTCTGCCAAACTGCGCAGCAGTTTGATGGCGGACATAGCACTCTCTTAATACAATAAAATAGGCAATTATTAATACTTTAGGTACTTACATATCTATGTTTATATAAGGTGAGGTACACATTATCATATCTGATCTGAACAACAGTAAGTCAGAGAACACAAAGATGCAGTAATAATTTTGACTTTGAAACAGTGAAGACGGTAAGTAGGTAGATAACCGGACTTGACATCGTAAGTTAACTTAATATCAGGTAAGTAATATTATCGACAAATTAATCTAGTACTTTTAGGTATATAATAAAGTACTTAAATAATACCAATGAATTAGACCCTTAGCGAGTTAACTGTCTCTAGCAACCTCTTCGGTGTAACAGCCACGAGAATAATATGTGCATAAATTATAGCTATCCATCAAAAGAACCACACAAACACACGTACTTTTTAAAAATATACTAAAGCGTACTAAGTAAATTTAATTTTGAAGAAGGATTATGACTTTCACTGGCAGCACTAAATAAACGCCAAAGACGAGAGACAAGGTTAATAACGCGCATAAATTGTGAATGAAAACAGAGAAATTAGAGACGAATAAAGTCAGAAACGTCGGAACAAATGAAGTTGCGTCCTCCGGGCCTCCATTAGATTAGATCAGGGGCAAGTGCCTATTGTCCTAATTAGCCAATACATTTAAGGACCTTATTGGGTATGGTCGGTCCTGGACTTTATTATTATAATATTTGTTAATTACTACGCCCACTTAGGCAAAGTTCGATCATTACCGTTACGAAGGATTATACCTGAGAGTGTAGGTACTGCGGATTAGTTCGCTGAAACGCGTTTAGAAGAAGTTTAATTTGACCGTACTCGGTGAATTCTAATGAAAACATTACCGTTATGACTGTTTTTCAAGATCATTAACTATCTATGACAATTACTTTTAACAAAAACTTATTGAACTGGAAAACACAGGTCAAAATACTCATAACACCCTACAGTTTTTTGTGAATTTTTGTATTGGTAATAAAGTAAGTTTCTACATTAGAATTTACTGCAAAAACAAAACATAAGTAGGTAGGTACTTCAATTATTATCTATCGAGCAAAATAATGTTGCTTTATTGAAACACAAACCCAAAACTGTCGTTAAGCTAAGTCCAATTCAATGTACCTATTTGAATTATCTTTTTGTGAAGAAGTTATTTTAGTATCATTATTTGGGTTGAATCACTGGGTACCGATGGGTTCGAACATTATTTCCTCTGCCTCGTATATTTGTCGGCGTTCCTAGAAACGTTGACGCTGGGACTTTTACTGAACTTGACTTCCATTAATTCTCTCCCCATTTCTAACCTTGATGTGGCTTGGTGTCCGAGTCCAACAGACGTAGACAGTTTTATCATTTATGGGTTTAAGTACTTATACATGATTGATGATTAGTAATTGGATGATACGGATATTATTGATAACTACCACGTAACTGTAAGTGCTTAAATATTTATTTATTATTGTATAACATTGATTATCTTAAATTCATATTAAAACTAACAATACTTCTCTTTCAGAACCCTTCTCAGAATTTTCCCAGACGGATTTTTAGGAATAGCATCTAGAAATTCTACGTCATTGATTCTTTTGTACTCAGCTACTCTTTCCTTGACGAAGTTGATGATTTCTTCCTTCTCCAGTGCATGTCCGTCTTTGACAACTACAAAAGCTTTGGGAACTTCCCCGTGTCTATGGTCAGGGGCCCCCACTACGGCTGCGTCTAATATTTTCGGATGCTCCTTGAGAACCGACTCTAATTCTGCAGGTGGTACTTGGAACCCTTTTACCTGAACAAAAAACTTAAATTAATGTACGATAAGTTCAATAAATTTTGGACTTAATATGTTTGCATTTGTTTAAATCTATTTATCTGTGTAGGTCTGCTGTCCGACACCCATTTTACAGTCTCTTCCTAGCTTAGGCTTGGACGGCTTTGTGTGAGATTTCCCCACACATTATTGTTAGTATACATCATGACTTAAGCAAAACATACCTTGATGAGTTCCTTAAGCCGGTCATGTATGACGAGAGCGCCGTCCTCGGCTATGCTCGCCTGGTCACCCGTCTTGAACCAGCCGTCCGCTGTGATGGCGTCTCTCGTCGCTTCTTCATTGTTCTTGTAGCCCTTCATCACCTGAGGACCCTTCACTAGCAATTCACCTACCTGTTGGTTAATAAAATTATTGGTATTTTTTCCATGAACAAAATTTGGTAAAAGTTTAAAAATAAGTTGCAGCCCTTCTGCTCGGTACAACGATGATTTAAGAAAGATATTATTATACAGAAGTGGCTGAAAGAGAAAGGTCAAGGACAGAGTGTCCTGGTGCTCTTCGAGAGAGGCCTTATCAGTAGTTGACAAATACATATTGGCATGATGATGATAATGCCACAAAGTATCTTTCAACTAACCATTCATAATCGTACGAAATTGTAAAACATCTCACCAGATTAGGTCCGAGATTGTTCATCTGCTCGTCGACGACCCGGAGCTTGGTGCCGGCGACCGCGAACCCGACGGACCTGTAGTTGTCCGTGCGCCGCGTCATGGACGACACGAGCGGGGACGTCTCCGTCAGCCCGTAGCCTTGCAGGAAGTCCAGCTTGCGCTGATAAGTAACGATTTTTACTTTAGGTAGGTACTTACAATAGTTACAATACAATACACTGTCTTTATTTGTACCAAGAATAAAAGAGGCAGAATTGCAGAGGCAGCCTTATTGTTTCTAGCAATCTTTACCAGCCAGACCTTTGGATGATAGTTTGAGAGTAAAATAATATGGCTGTCATGAATAAGCTAATTTTATTATTAATTGATTATATGCATGTCTTTTTTCCTTGGTGGTAGGTTTCTACCTATATAATTTGTAATATTTGTACAATAAAGAGTTAAATAAATAAATAAATAAATAATTCCTTGTTTAACCTTAGATACTCGTATAACCAGACAGTTAAGTAACAAGAGCATTTAGATTCTCATCATCATCATCATCATCAGGTCCTGCGATCCCTAATCAGGGACATAGGGCTCGAAGTGTAGATTTCCACTTTGACCGGTCCTGTGCCACGCCTTCGACTTCGTGCCAGCTCATGCCGAGGGCGGCTGCCTCCTGCACGACAGTGCGACGCCACGTGGTTTTGGCCGTCCCCTCTTTCGCTTGCCAGATGCAGCCCACTTTGTCAGGGTTATTTTGGGTGGATGGTCTTCGGATCTCCGCAGCGTATGGCCAATCCAGCTCCACTTCTTAAGCCGGATTTCCGAGTCAATTCTCCTCTGGTTGGTCAGTCTCCATAACTCCGTATTCGAGATGGTTCGCGGCCAGAATACCTTTAGTATCTGTCTAAGGCATTTGTTGACAAACACTTGTAGCCTTCTTGTTAGGTCATCTGTTACAAACCACGTTTCGCAACCATATAGGAGTACTGACTTGACGTTTGACTCGAAAATCCGAACTTTAGTGCGGCGAGCGATGACGGAGGAGTCCCAGACGGGCTTGAGCTGCGCAAAGGCTGACCGGGCCTTGTTGATGCGGGCGTCGATGTCGGCCTCGGTTCCGCCGTGTGGGTCCACGACGCTGCTGAGGTACGTGAATTTGTTCACCCTCTCCACGGCCTCCCCGTTTACATGCACGGCGCAATCATCCGACGTGTTGAGGCGCATCTCTTTAGTTTTGGAGCAGTTTATGCGTAGTCCATCCTTTTCTGCTTCTCTGGCGAGGTCGTCAATTTTGGACTGCAGGTGTTGGCGTTTAGTCGATAGCAGACAAAGATCGTCTGCAAAGTCGATGTCCTCTAATTGCTGTTCCTGTGTCCATGGCAGACCTCTCTGCGATTCGCATGTGGCTCTACGCATTACGTCGTCTAGAACCGTTATAAAGAGGAGGGGTGATAGTAAACAGCCTTGTTTGACGCCCTCGGTGACAGGTATAGGTTCAGTGAGCTCGCCACAGTGCAGAACTCTGCATGAGGAACCTGTGTATAGGCATCGTATCATCGATATGATTTTCTCCGGGATACCTTTCCTCTATAAGATTTTCCAGATGCTAGACCACTTCACTCTGTCGAACGCTTTTTCAAAGTCTACGAAGAGAGTAAACACTTCGCACTGCATTTCGCTGCACTGTTCCAGAACTGTACGTAACAGGTTTATTTGGTCGGTACGATCGACCTGCCCTGAAACCAGCTTGCTCCTTGCGCAGTCCTTCGTCAATAGGAGCCGCCATACGGTGCAATAGCACCTTGCACAGTTACTCAGGTCCCCTTTCTTGGGCAGTTTTATAATCAGGCCTTCTTTCCAACTTTCTGGCACCTCTTCTTTCTCCCAGATCTTTTGGAAGAGCGAAAACAGGACATCAGCAGACACATCAGCATTCGCTTTAAAAGCTTCTACTGGAATTCCGTAATTGCCTGGTGCTTTGCCATTCTTCAGTGATTGTATCGCTCTTGCTATTTCAATCTTCGTAGGTGGCCTTGTGTCAATGTTGAGTAGTGCCTGAGATTCCTCTGCCTCGCTTTCAACAGATGAGCCTGGAGCTTTGAAGACTTCGGAGAAGTGCTCGTACCATCTGGATAGCTGGTCCTTAACTGTGACTAGGAGATGTCCGTCTCTGCCTCTAATGGGTTTTGTGACTATAGGTTTACTGCATAACTGTTTCGCGGCTCTATACAGTTCTTTCATATTCCCTGTTGACGCAGCGGCTTGTGCTCTTCGTGATATGCCATCGGCCCAGGAACGCTTGTCTTTCTTCAGACTGCGTTTGATATCTCTTTCACACAGGAAATATTCGTATGCCAGGGACTCTTACACATGATAGTCAGTTTCGGCATTTAGACTAGCCTTGATGGACTTTCTTACAGCTATCTTGTTCCAAGTCTCCCTTGACATCCACTCTTTTTTGGAATGTTCCCTGTAGCCCATCAATTCCTGGCAGCAATTCTGAAGTGTGTCCTTGACGTGTTCCCAGTGAGTTTCTAGCGTGGAGTCCTCCACATTGAGCTGATGGTACCTGTTGTGTAATTCGACACTGAATGATCTCCTGTTATCGGCATCCTGTAGCTTTGTGATGTCATAGCGTTTCGAGGGGGCTTTTGCTCTTGTTTGGACCCTTGCTATTTTGAGGTGGATTTTCGCGACTACTAGGTGATGATCACTGTTGACGTCTGCTCCTCTTTTGTTCCTTACGTCTTGTAGTGAGTGCCTCCACTTTCGACTGATCATGACATGGTTAATTTGGTTCTCTGTTTTGCGGTCCGGAGAGACCCAGGTGACCTTGTGGCAGTTTTTATGTGGGAATATAGACCCACCAATGACGAAGTCGTTCTGACAGCAGAAGTCAATCAGCATGTTTCCATTTTCAGTTCTTTGGCCAATGGCATGTTTGCCTAGCCAAGATTCTATACCTTGGTTATCGCTCCCGAGTTGCGCGTTGTAGTCACCAATACATATCACTATGTCTTGTTTCTTGACAGAACGTAATGTTGTTGTAAGCTGGTTGTAGAATGCTTCCTTCTTCTCCAAGTCCGCCTGATTAGTTGGTGCATAGCACTGGATCACGCATTTAGATTCTACATGTACTTAATTATTATAGTTATGTAGGTACTAACCTCAGCTTTAGCGAATAGTTTCTCAACATCAGCCAGCGGGAGCGGGGCCGCGGCGCACATCAACATGTCCACGTGAGACAAGTGGTGAGCGTTCACGGCGGGGCTCGACGCCATGAACAACACTGGAAGATAGAATTTGCATTAAAACAAAATCTGCTGCCGCTGCACGGGTTCGCTATCGCGTCACGATATATATGGATTCGCCATAAATACGAGACGTTGATGTTATTGGAGGAACGCACGTTTAACAAGTTTATCGACGTCAATAACGAACCCGTGTAACGTATAATTAAGGAAGTACGTAAATAAATATAATACGTCTTACCGATAGGCGGGGCAGCATAAAACAAAGATATCTTATGTTTTTCCAAAACGTTGAGAAACGTACTGCCCTGAAACTTTGGAACAGTTACTAATTGTGATCCAATAGATAACTTGTGTAGCATCAGAATAGTCAATCCATAAATGTGAAACAATGGAAGAACTACTAAAGTCTTGTCTTGGTAGGATTCTGAAATCAAATTCTTTATATTATTATCATAATTTATATTCAATAGCAATAGTATTAAATAAAGTGTATCTTTCCGTTAACAATACTTACTAGAAGTGTCTCTATACTGTTTAATTTTCTCATCCTCTTGTTGTTCGAGGTTAGCTATTATATTTCTATTCGTGATTTGCACCCCTTTAGGTAGCCCCGTAGTACCACTGGAGTATGGGAGGAAACAAACGTCTTCTGTTTTAATATTTACTTCTTTTAAAATACTAGTATCTATTAAATTGTCTTCAATGAGATCATTTAATGAGGCAGCTCCTGTCGGTAAATTTTCATTGCTTTCTGTAACGCATATTACAGGTATCTTTGTTTTATTTATATTCATAGCTTCATAAACTACCTTCGCTGTTTCAGGTATAGTTATCACAAGTTTTGCATCAGACAGTGATAGTTGTCTAGATACTTCATCTGAAATCATAAATTAGGAATCACATTTATAACGATAATTTCAGTGGTTACCACAGTCGTAAACATTAGCAAAATTATGCTTACGAGCAGTGTAAATAGGGTTCAACGTAGTGACCACAGCCCCGGCCTGTAGCACTCCAAACACGGCGACGGGGAACTCGGGGAGGTTGGGGAGCATCACGCAGATGACGTCATGATCCCTGATCTTGTAGTGACGGCGCAGTCTGGTGGCCAAGTTGCGGGAGTACTTGTACACTTCGTGGTAGCTGTACGAGCGACCGGTAAACCCGCATACCTGGAAATAATGGATTATTAAAGATACAAAGATGAACAGTAATTCTATTGAATGCTGTAGGATGAAATATTAAAACTAAATTGAATAGAAAGAAACAAAAGAAAATGTTGAACCAGTCACAACCACTTATAGGAAACCAAGGCTAAGCACAGGCGGCTTACCGCATTACTGACTAGAGAGCTATTATTAAAGTGGAAAAATAGCTTTATGGATTTCAGATGATGATATAAAAACATACATTTATGTGATTAAATAAATAGTAACTTAGACTTACAACAGCAGTCTTATCAGCCCACTTCTCAATATTCTGGAAGATGTGTTCACAGGTGGAGACGTTGGGGATCTCAATGTCTTTGAAGGTGGACTTGACGACCAGGTCTGGGGTCCATGCACTCATGTTTCTTGAGATATTCTTGAGGTTATCTCTTTGCATCACGAGCCTTCTAGTACTTCTACACAACAGTTTCGACGCCATATTTTTTCTGTAAAGATTTTTTATTGGAATAAAAATATGTGCAATTTTTTATTCCAGAGAAGGTTAGTCATGTTTGTTACGATGGTTTTTTAAAGTGTGTTTTTTTATTATTAATGTTTTAGTTTCTTACCAGATTTGCTAGTTGTACTTAATAATGTTTTTTTTTCTTTAGACGCCGGACGGTTATAAGGGAGATACCTAATTATTTTACGAAGAACAAATTAATTATTAAGGAAAGTCAACATGCCAAGGCAAACTAAGTACTGTTTCTTATTTTTTTTTTGTAAGTTATGTAAAATATTATCAGAGAAACATTATGTATCGTTCCATCTCATTTATCGCACAACATTTTTAATCGTTATTACCGGTAAAAATTATTAACTCAAATAATCATGGTTAGCTTCAAATATCTACGATATTTTGAAGATAATATTGATTAGATTGTCATAAAATGTTAAAAGAAAATTGATAATTACTAATTGTTATAACCTACATAAACTTATATGTTTTATCTAATCTGTCATTAATTAACGTAATTAGTAACTTGTTTATAAACATTTAAAAAGGAAACTACACCCATAAAAAAATTAGGTAATTGATCGCATAAAAAATAATTAGAGATTACCTAAATATTTAAACTAATAATTAGAGAGGAAGGCCATTGCCGAAACTAACAAGTTATAACAACTGCAAAACTTCACACCTTCTTTTTATAATACCAATGAGTATCTGCTTAGGTATGTGTAAATATAAAATTTTAACTCTATGGCATTTTGTAGATTTAACACTAGTAAAATATTTTTTTTCGGTGATGAGATTCTGTTATGAAATTAAGGTTTAACTTCGTAATTAAATCCTAATCCTAACTTTAATATTATAAATGCGAAAGTAACAGTGCCTGTCTGTTATTCTTTCACGCCAAAACTACTGAACGGATTTGAATGAAATTTGGTATACAGATAGTCTAGACTCTGAGAAAGGCTATTTATCGCGGTATTCGGCGGAACAACTCGTAAGTAAATAAATATATTATGGTATGCACCTATACTTACCAGTCGGTGACTAAAATTGTTATTTCAGATAAAATCAGGTACCAAGGTATTTGCACACGACACAGGTACTTAATCAATAATCTGTATGTCCGATTCGCTGAAGTTATAATACGTTCACTCGACTGTAAATTTTAAGTACATGTATTGACAACCGCAAAGGCCACTTGTCTTTTTATTTTAGCTACAAGTTAATATGCTATACTTGACCACATGTAAACCACTTCACAAACAATTGAGAGTCACCGTCACAATACGAAACAACTGTAAAATTTACACGGATATATTATGTTTATTTTACGTAACCAACAGCTAAGAAACACACGGCTGATCACTAAATAGCAGTTTTACAAACTAAACACTATTAAAACTCGATCTCCCACCACTCAGTCGCTTCGGTTCTATATCAGGTAGAAAAAAGAAAAAAAGTTGACATTGCTTTAATAGTAGGGATTGGTTGACCACTTAGTGTTGTGGTGGTGTGTATGTGTGTGCATGTATGTGTTTGTGCAAGTGAGATTAAATTGCCGCAATCATGACGTTGACAGATGATTGTGACTGATTGTCAGTTGGGTACCGTTGTAATTTTATATTATGCTTGTGCAGGTACCTACTTATATTTTTGTATTTTAACTGAAGTACCTAGGTATATTTTAAATCTCCGAAGCTATAGCAACACAGGATAACAATGGTTAATAATGAGTTAAATCACTACCGTTACTATTTTAATTGAGGATTACGATATCGATTATGGGTTCTTTGATATAAACGATTCATTGTGATCATCATCTCATTGTAGTGATAGCGATAGATATATTATTTTTGTAAGACAATACGGCGAGGAGTTCACGCTCTCTCTCCTAAACCGCTCTTAGTTCCAAAGAACATGCCGAATACAAAACTAGTCGCACACCCAGAAAATTATAATAGTTTTCCAATAAATAATTTACAAAGTTATTCGCCGTATATTCCGCCAACGGTTCTACCTTTTTTGGCATAAGATTTATTTGCGTAATCTCGTATTGCATAGTAACGTTTGGTCAAAGTCTCGTTACGCCGAAAATCGTATGGCATAAATCTCGTTTAGTAAAAAGTTATTTCGCATAACATTGTTTAGCCTAATAATGGTATGGCCAAATCTTGAATAGCCTAATAATGCTATGGCATAGGTTTATTAGGTTTATACAAAGTAATAACATTTGTTTGGCTTTAACTTTGACGGAGCGTCTCCCTACATAGCGCAAACTGGTGCCTTGTATTGTTTCCGCTGTTTGGAAAACGCTCCGCTCCGCTTCGCTGCGCTCCGCTTTGGTTTTGATGAACATGTGCACCTAACACGCTCCTCCTCGCTTTGCTCGTCGTCGCACCTATTTTTAGGTTTCGATCTCATGGGGTTTGTAATAATTATATTGGTCGTTAACTTTCGATTTTTTGATCATAAAATATCGTGATTTTCGGGATGTAGGAGAAAAATACCACAATTTGTACATTTACTACATACTTAATATATTATTTATTAAGATAACATTACGAGAAACAAGATTATACATAGGTATAGACGAACATAAATTTGAGCAAACGAAACTTAGGTGTTTAAAGATTGTGCCTAAAGAGTTTTAGACGAAACGAGCCTTATGCCACATAAGTCTTGGCGAAGTGATGGTTCGGCCAAAAAAGTTTAGACCATACGAGTTATGCGAAATGAGTTTTGGTCAATAAAGATTATGCGAGATGAGCGGAACCCTCCGCCAACTTCTACACAGAAGGAAGACTGTTCAAACTCTCAACTCGAACGTTAAAAAGTTTAACTTGTACGATATTTCATAGCGATTATGTTGACGTAGGATACAAAACCATACGAGCGAAAAATATGATTTTTTTATACATATTTTTTTATTCACCAAATAAATTATTAGCTTAAGCTGCGTACAGACCGGCCCAACGAAGGCCAACGAACGGGTTTCGTTGGCCTTCGTTGTTGCAATCTGCCCTGTATTAAGTATGATAAATATCCATCGTTGGGCGTTCGTTGGCCGTTCGTTGGGCCGGTCTGTACGCGGCTTTAGTAAATATACATACCTACATACGTTAAACTTATCCAGAATATCCATTACTCCACAGAACATAGCACTTTTACCAGAAACAGATTTATTTCCCATCGTCACAGTATATATCTGCATAACACATGGTGGAAAGGCACCTAACCTCACTCTATATAATAATAATAAAATAAAGGATTGGCACAAATTCATTTAAGTACCTATATTCTGTGACATTCATACTTGAGAGGATTGTGATAGCAGTGTAAGATTAAGTAAAGTCTCAGGAATTATTTCGAGCTTATTATGTGGACCTACTCTAGCCGAGTCCTAGCTCATTGGCCAAGGTACATTAAAATCGATTACGCCTTGAGTGTATCTGTTGTGGTTAGTGTTCGAAACTCGAGATTTGATGTTTTACCCAGTTTGAAAGTTAAGATTCGATGATGTTCCGAGAAACTTTCGCTTCATCTACCGAAGTAATATTGTAGGAGTGGCCCTCAAGAAATAACGTAACATGTTTATAAGGAAACATGCTCGAGTATCATGTAAGTACGTTGTTATTTTTAGATAGAATATAGGGATTAGATTATGATAAAATATCATGTTTATTTTTATTACAATTTTATCCATAAATTGACATTTACAAATGTATACCTTATCACTTATAAGCGCGAAAAAGTGCATTAACTATAAAATGGTGATCTGAGTGTACAGTTATTTCTATTGCAAACCAAAGCAAATAATTACACGTAACAATTTTTCACCTGGCCATAAACAAAAATACCTAAATGTCCACTTTACCCGCAACATGTCTTGTGCTTAGCGCCCGGAGTACACAGCACAGTACATTAAACAATTGCTCGCGACTCGCGAGAGGGATGCGGCTTATCACTTTCCGCGGAGCGACGCATTTTAAAACACTCTTATGGATGGGTTTCTTTCACCTTTATGATAGTTTTTCTTGCAAGTCTTCTTCTTAGTGTGTCAGTCACTAGAATTACAGACTAGGGTTTGCCTGGATATAATAAGGCATACATTATAAGGTGATGCTGTTGCTAAGGCGAGCGTGTCCTGTAATTAACATTTTGTATATTAATATTATAATATAATAATACTAAGGCATTCGGCTTCAGCAAAGCTGTAGGTAAACCTAATATAATTTTGTGTTACAATAATAATTAATGTTTAATGGAGTAGAACTGTTCATTCTCATTAGCTCGCTACATTTCGGTAATGGTCACATGGTCATTCCAGCACACACATCATCACCTCACAGATCCTATGTTTCGGACAACTACTTACTCAAATTTGAGAAGCTTTAAAAATAAATCAAAAGTATTTTTACATTCTGAAATTTGTAGTACATGCATTTCAATTTCAAGTGGATTTAAAAGGTTTTAAATAAATTGAAATGATATGCTAGGAAAACTTTACTTCACGGAACTCTGCAGTCTCCAAAGTTTTTTGATCCATTATAAGATAATATATGAAAAAAGCACCACATATTGATGAAAAATTCTGCAGCATGAGAAGTTTTAAGAGTATATTTAATATTTATTTATATTGGTCATAAGCAAAGTTCATAAATTTTAGTTTAAGTCTATTGAATTATCCCAGTGCTCTTTATAAGAAAGTACATATTTATTACATATTTGGAATAGGTACCTATTTAATAGATTAAAGTTGGAAGTTATTTAAAGATTAGATAAAGATATATAGGTATAAATCAGGGTAAACATCTTTGCCTCATATGTCATATTTGTTAGGCGTTTCACAACGCGGATTCCGATGTACCCTCGGTTTCTTGCTAGAGTTCCATCCTTGCTTAGTGACATAGAACGCAGACTCGGGTTGTGACATAGCTAATGTGGCCAGAGTGACAGCCGCCCTCGTGCACCCTGCAGATAGGAGGCTCCTTGTTGCAATATTGGCAAGACGACGACGTGGCGTCAAGCTGAGGATTAATGTGAGGGGTGAGGATCTGAGGATTGACTTAGGAGTATGTCCTGACTTGTGAGATTTGGTAAAGTGGTCCTGGCGGTGTTAAACGATTAACATTCACAACACAGGTTATATATTATAAAATTATGAGCTAATTTAATTAATTCAATGTCTGTGGCATGGAAACATTATTAACCAAGTTTTCATGAGAATGTACATAGCTAAGCTAGCTCAATCGCGGCTAACCGAACATTCGCTCCAACCACAACACCTGACAGTAGCAGTGTTCAGCGAAAATGACATCGATATAAACCAAAAAAATCGCTGAAAGCGGAGCAATACGCAGAGCAATTAAACGAAGCAGTTTTATCGAGACAGTGAGCAGCAGTACAATTGGAATCAGGACATTTTACCACTAAAATGGAACAGAGAGTATTGCCTCGTCCGCACCCCGCCCGGGCCGGTCCGTGGTTCCTCGTACGTAATATCCGTCTGACCATACGTAGAAAACCGTAGCTTGATCCTTTTGTATTCGTTTAATGATACAGATTACATATTTTTAATTCTTCTTCTAAATGAGTAGGCATCATATCAAAATTTTGAATACTGCCTACTGATTTTGAAAAAGGAGAATTCCACTGCATCTTGTAGACTTTAAGAGCTATAGGTAAATTTATTCAGTTTGCGAATACTATACGGCCAAGAAGACTTTTATGATCTGGAATAAATTACCTAATTTCTGATAAGATTCTTTTAGATTTACATACCGATTTCTTTTTCCGCTTCAAAATGTTGTTTCTTCTATTCATAGTGACAAACCTTGTATAAAAAACCTTCCCTAGTGCTGTAACAACCAATTTTGCGTCTCAAAGAAGTGGTTCGGTGGTACGGTGGTTTTCATATCCAGAGTTATAAATAGTGGCGTTTCGTCGTCGCGTCGCGGCGTCACGTGCGTCCGTTACTGCACAAGTTGCGTCGCGTCGCGGCTGCAAGCTATTGTGCCCCGCCCGCAAACACCACCTGTATACTGCAGAACCACGTGAGATGACCAATGTGCAGAAGATAGTGTTTAGGTCCCCTTAGAGGTGCGGTGAGAGGAGCGGGAGGAATTTGTAATATTCGCGGGACAGAATCGGTCTATTGTTGACAGTTGTTTGTCATTTATCCCGGAATTCCCGAGGGAAAACTTTATAAAGCCGAAACGGAGCTCGCGGGCAACGGCATGGTCGTTTATGAATGCAAATGCAACATACGGAAATGACCGCCACGTGTTCTTCTTTCATGATCCGATGTGTACATACCGGTACACATACTAATTACTACTAACACCGGAACAAACTTTCATACTTAGGTACTTTTTATTATTTTAAATAACGGATGATACTCTTTTACGGAAAAAACGACTGGGCCAGTGATTTTGTCGCGGAATCTTTTTAAGGCAATACATCTAGACTAGAGACGGCGGCTTTGTCCGCTAACAACTGTCTTACATACAAGTATTTGAAAGTTACACAATATTTCCAGATAACAAATTGGATAATTAATAAAGTACCCGAAGCAAAATTGTAGTACCTACTTACCTATTATTTCTAAAAGGCATTTTATTAAAGACCGGTCTTTCCAGGTCCAGACCGTAGCAAACCACAAATTCCAATCCTGTTAACGCATCATTATAATTTACCAATAACTTTCAACCAACATGAGTCGGGAGCTGAAAACTTTTAAAGTTTTGAGGAACTGAACTTGTCGGGGTCTCGAATAGTTGCGAAGCGGAGTATCTGATGAACTGTGCACCTACTTACACTCACTGGTCTTTGCAAGTACTGTGAGTTCCATTACGACACTCAATAAGTCTTATAATAAGTTAATATTAATAATTGATATAAATTAGGCACTGTATTCTATCGGGGTGTTTGGTGTCATTTCATTCATACTATTACGTACGATACAATTATATACAATTACTGCATATGAAGAAATAGCAATGGAATAAGTGGAGTCTTAATTATTCCGGAATACATACATAGAAGTCCCTACTTTCAAAATCAAGGTATGGAGCCGATTGTACCTAGTTCTTGCTAGTCGTGAGCTACTTCAGTTGGAAATGATAAGTGTATCAGCGGGACACGGTGCGGGGTGGGGGGAGCGGGGCGGAGAAACCGTTGAAGTTTAAATAATTCATTGAAGGAGTTAACAGCTCTATATGTATTTTACATAGTTATAAACCTAAATACTCTGAATGAGGACGCACACTCAGTTGGACATGAATTTACTCCATATCCGAAGACCAAGGCCAGGTTCTCTAGGTAAGTCCGTTGGACAGCAATGTTGACAATAACATCATAAAAAAAACTTAATTTGGATACGAACAAATCCAAACAGGTCCAAGTGGGTAAATCTTGAAACTCCAGATACCCCTTTATTTGAGTAGTGAGTGGGTCCTCGCAAACACACGCAACTTCACCCGACTGCGAGCCACTTGGAGCTAACTTCATACCCTTCAGTCGCGTACACATCCGATATACCACCTGGACATATTCTGCTAGTCAACCATAGTTCAGTGAGATGCCGTCGTCGTCGTCATGTTCAGGCGACTTATTGGCCCTTCGGTCGTTATAGAAACCGATATTTTGTATCGATCGATCGACTCATCATCATCATCATCACGACCCATCACGACCTTACTGCTGAGGCGAATTAAGGGTTTTGGGCCAAGTCATACATAAATCCATTCATCGTGAAGTCCGTATTGCTCTTTGGTTGCGAAACGTGGAGAGTGACGAAAGGGCTGACGAACAAACTGCAAGTGTTCGTCAATATGTCCCTCAGGTCGATCCTACGCGTTTTCTGGCCGAAGACAATACGTAACGAAGATCTGTGGAAGCTGTGCCGACAATCTCCCATCGGCAAGGAAATTGGGAAACGAAAGTGGAGATGGATTGGACACACTGTACGAAGAGGAGCTACGAATGCCGCAACTATAGCCTTTGACTGGAGGCCACCCAATGGCAAGCGCTCCCGGGGACGCCCTGTCCAAACATGGCGCCGAAGCGTCGAAAACGAGCTGCGAGCCGCTGGACTAAGCTGGAGTGAGGCCAAAAGTACAGCCGAAGATAGACGGAAGTGGCGGACGTTAGTGGAGACCCTCTGCACCTCTGGGGTGCCATAGGACTGCAACATACATAAATAAAATAAATAGTTAAAATGCTTATGCTTAAGTATATTATTATTTAGCAGACTAAGTTTCAGTAGTTAGTCTCACATCAACTCACTGAAGCCGAGGCACCCTTCACTGAAGACTGAAACTTTAAATTGAAATCAAAAGTATTTACAACTTGAAAGAAAACCTTCAGTCATTCATTCAACGTGAACAGGATTCCTGTGTATAGGTGTAAGTTGTAGAGACGGTTCCAGATTCATTTATTTCAAAGTAGAGTTTTACTACTTCTTTTTGAATTACAAAAAAATATAGAAGTGATACTACGATGACTTTGGAAAAAAGGCAATGAGACATTCAAAATACACTATAATATGCAACCATTTTAGCATACTAACGATAACATACCTAGATAATCTTAATCTAGCCAACAGACACCTACTACTGCCACAGCGCAAACGCAAATGAATAGTCTGTTTCCAACAATACCCGGGTATTCTCATCGCGATAGCATTAGGCGAGCTGCGAGCGAGCAACACTGCATTTAGCTCCGTACATTTTAATATTCGTGTCGGCGCCAACTAGCGGCGAAATAGCAACACTCAATAATGTAAATGACAATTTTAATCGCCCCATTTAATTTTATTTGCCTTATCGGGCTTTTACAGTACTCGTTTTCATTACTCTGCGCGGAAAACCGTTTAAAAAGCAGCATAATATAACGGTTATTCAGTAACGGCTACATTTATATTAGAAGAGATAATTCTGTTATTATTATTGGAGATATTGTTCTGTAATAAATACAACGAGCTCTCTGCCTCAGAGACGGATGTAGCTGTTGTTCGGAGAAAAATAAAGATATTCTGTTATTGTAAATAACTGTATCTTTCCGTCTAGAATATTTTATTATTTCTCGGTTGGACAAGGAAGATAAAAAAGTATAAGCACATACCTAGATAACCATAAAACTTGTATATAATATTATTTTACTTTCTTCAGGGAATACAGAGTTTACTTTATCTATTATCATCATCATCATTAGAAGCCCGTACTCCTCATTGCTGGACCTCTAGTGCCTCTCTTCAAGATCGCCTTAAAACTCTATCAACGGCCTTCCTCAACCTGCCTGCACTACCTAGCCTGGGGCTCCCTTGACCTACCTTGTATCTCTACCGTAATAACGTTTGATCAAGGAAATTATCATCTTTACAAAATCCGCACGTAAATGATATCATACCTATGCGGTAACTACGTGTGTAATACCTTTATATAATTCAGCCTAAGTGGCCTCATATCTTGAAAAAATAGCTTAATTATTCCAGCTGAAATACTAAAATATTTCCTTTTAAGCTACCCCAAAACCGCATACCAAAGATGACCAAATTAAAAGCTTTTAAAATAAGACACGGCCATTAGCGTAACAGCAATGATTCTAATTTCAAAATGTGCTTTATGCCCGCGGCCGCCGCCGAGTCTGAATCCGCTATTGCAACTAATTAAAACTTTACTTTAATCCGAGATTCCCATTATAGGGACTTTTGGAAGTGGTGTCGGCTCGCGGGGCCACGCAACAGTGTAGGCGACACGTGAGCTGTATGTAACCCTTGCTATAATCATAACCTAACCAACGTTGAAAACCTCCGATATCCAACACTATACAGAGCGTTTCACCGAATAAGACATCTGTCAAAACCATTATTACATTCGAATAAAGGTCTTCGCACATTATAACAACTCAACGGCGACTCGACTCTATTCTAGACATTGATATTTAAGCCCTGTGTCATATCTTCAAGGTTTAATTTCAAAAATTATTATAAGGTAGTGTACAACGAGTGGCCTACGCATAGTACACTAAATGTCATTTTTTGAAATTAAACCTTGAAGATAAATGACACAGGGCTTAAATATCAATGTCTAGCATAGAGTCGAGTCGCCGTTGAGTTGTTACAATGTGCGAAGACCATAAGGGTACTTTTTGTTTGTGTCAGATGTCTTATTTGATGAAACGCTGTATATAAGTCGCATAACTTTTAACGGCTTAGCCGATTTTAATACAATATGGCTAAGAACAATCCGAGTTGAAAGTCGAAAATCTGATACAGCCGTTTGGGAGTTACGCTACCACAGACATATACAGTGACACGTTGAATTTAAAACTTATTTTGACACCCCTCTTTTTTTTCCGAAGTTTATTAAAAAGTAGCCCGTCTATTTCCTAGCCACAGTACAGCAGGTTAGTATGCACACAACACACGTCTATTTGTGTCTGTAGCGAGTGGGTACGTACTTACATAATGTAACTGCTGTGGGGTTGATGTGTCCACATTTTAAGTTGGTCTTTTACTTAAGTATTTTTTAAAAACTTCGTACTTAAGATGTCATGCTAAATTAGTATATTACAGATAGTGTAAATTAGTAGGTATGTACCTTACGATAAGTTTCAGCCAGGAGTAGAAAGTATATAGGAAGTAGGTAAGTAAAGTCTAGATACGTGACATGACAAGTAATATGGCAATGAATAAAAGGCTTGGCTGCCAAAGTACCTACTAACTTTGGCAAAATGACACCAACCACCAAACAACAGGACCAAGTAAGTAACTAAAAACCACTTTAACTTAACTTTATTCTTAAGAAACTTGTTGTACATCAACTGCAGTTGACTGCACAGTGGTGTGTTTATGTTCAAGTGTAGACATACGGACATATCGCAGGATTACCTCCGTAGCTTTGTGAGGCAAGTCCCGTTCGTTACCATTGTGGGGACTTTACTTGTGACAGTAGACTGTAGTATGAAATGAACGTATTATTACGAGTAGGTGTGATATTATTTTGTTGAAAATCATGCCAAAGCCTTGTTTGTTTTGCAGATATTAATGATTAAATATCGAGTGAGAAGGCAGGGCAAGGGAAATACTTCAGTATTTGATAAGCTATTGACTGATTACTTAAGTAAAATGATGTAAGGATGTGGTATGATTTCGTCTGCGTATAGAAGCGCGATGCCTAGCTCGGCTAATTTTCCGACTGATCAGTCAACAAACTTACCTATTCAGTTCTTGACAAACTCCACATATTATCAATGTGTTAAAAATATAATTATTCTAAGAATAACGCTTACAAAGGAGGAAGGTTTTTCCAGCGAGCTTCGCTACGCCCGCCCTTCAAGATTTTCCCGTAAGAAATTTTACCTTAGGAAACTGTATGTATAAATAGATACAAAGATAGATATATAAATATAGTAGGTAGTCTTATATAAAGTTTGTGTTATTCAGATGTTCATTAACTGTATTACTGAACAGAATATCACAAATCATACGATTGTGTCGATTTGTGAACACCCTGTATGTCGCCCTCTCCGGGCGCGTCACTTGTAGCCCGTGAGAATCGCTCTGAGAAGAATTCAAATAAAACTCAACTTAGATAGGTACAATAGGTACATCGACTTTTGTCGTCATCGTCGGGTAAATGGCCGGCACTAACTGTAGCGCTGATTCGCTGCGCTAATACAACTTTTATTCACTCTATTTCAGAGTTCCGTAACAAAAAAGCGAAAAAAGAAGATTTTACTACATTTATGAGTCTACGGCAATGAAATGTAGGATCGTCCGAGCTTATTAATTACTCTCCAGTAAAGCAATTCTAAAAATAATATTTAATAATTGTAAAAATTAGTTACAAGAAACGTTAAACAAGATCAATTGATCATCATTTTAATTCATACAAGTTTATAAAACTTGTAGTATGATGCTACGGAACCCTCAGCGTGTCAACCTGCTCACCCTTGCCCGTTTTTATGTAGACCTTTCAATTGTATTGTTATAGTCTGTAGGCACGACGCTTCTAAAACAATTCGCTAAACTACGAATAGGACCGTGCGATTGTGCGATAGACGGAGCGAATTCCAGTTGCAATTTCAAAAGAAATTTCCCAAGTACCTAACTGAATTGGGGGAGAATAAACAGTGAAATTGAGGCTCTCGGATACTTTATTATCATTCGTTTCCAATTATGATCCCTTTGAAACAATGTTGGTATTCAGCGCTGTGCCCCGCCGCCGCCGCCGCCGCCGCCGCGTCCTCAAGGCTGCTTAGACGACTTTGTTGAGTTTCTTGCATTCAGAGATTTCATTTTGTAATGGCCAAATTTGGCCAGCAATGGAATATAACGAGTGTTTTCAATTCATTTAACTTAATTTTACTTATTAATAGAAAAGCAACAACTTTTACATTTTGATATACATTATAGGTAGGGTTATATACCTAATTTGTAGCCAATTACAGGTTTTCAGGTTGAAAACATTTCCCAAACACTTATCCTAATCAAACATCCTCTGGTTAAATAAATTATGGTAATTTGTTGACAACAGCGCGTTTCAATTTGGATTAATTAAGACCCTTCGAAAACTTTTTAAACACAACGTTTCGACTGAAAGGATTACACTTTCAAACTCCGCCCTTTCACAAAGTGGACGAATTTCACTCAAAATAATAAGTACCTAGATGTTTTTACAATGAATCTTCGAACAAAATGGTTGTTATAAGATTGGCAGTATTCATGTTGTTATCATAGTTGTAAAAACAATTTAAAAAATTAATTTAATGTCAAAATCCTACACAAGCAAGCCGACTCGGGCCATAGTTGTGGTGCCAGAGACCCTCAGTCAATCTTGGTTAAGTACAACAATAGACATGGTAAGTATTTACCTACTTAATTACTTAACTGAAAACATTAAAACTTCCTGGCACCTAAACTACTTTTACAACAACCTGTACAAGGATAATTTGTTGCTAACAGTCATGTAAATCGAAAAAGACAAAACATTAAAATACTTCAATCATAACAAGATCATTTCAATTCCCAGAATAGTGGAGCTGAACTTATTAAGACAGAATTAATAAAATCTCAGAAAGGAAATTCAATTAGTTTATTTATTTTTTAAATATTCAATTTCAAATTGTCGAAGAATTCCCTCGGCAGTGGATCTCTTCAGGGTAACGCGGGACTGATTGAGCCACTTCCCAGTATCGTGTTTCGGATTATTGTTACTGAAAACTCTTCAAAGAGAATATTATTTGTTTGTCATTTTCAGCTTCCCTGTACCTACGTTAAAACGTTCTTTTATGAATAACACGTGTTTCACAAAAATAATAGTACCTATGTAAAGAGCTATAATTATGTAGTCCGACATCGCAATGCTAACTTTGCAATGGAAGCAAGTGACGACGCCAAACAAAAATGATTAGGGCAATCCAAATCATAATTTATCATGGAAGTAATAATACAACAGGAATGCGCACTGCACCAAAAAAACGAGCCGACAAAGATAGTCAGCACGGAGCCCTCCATCTCTTTCTATTTTTGGTGACCATAATTTTAGGTAATTCATGAGACATCACTTCTAATCTATCATGTCGCGAATAGGTGTCGATGGTCTCAAAGTCACCTATTATTCGAATAATTCGATTGCAATGTAGGTGCGAATGTATTTTGGTGATATGACAATTAAATAAACAAATGGGGTGAAGATAAAATTTTTATAGATATGTTGTTGCAGCGCAAACTGCAATGTAATATTGATATGTTATTTTTCCATATCAATTAGATATTCCCAAGGTTTGAACTACAACAGGTTGTTGTAGCAATCTGTCTTTTTACCAAATTCTACTAAGATGGACTGGTTTTAATTAAAGAGTTAGGATTGACGTAAATAATAAGATGAGCGAAATCAAACAAAACACATTTTTATAATAAGTATAATGATGATGATGATGTCCTCTTCGTCGTATCCGACAACAGCGACTCTTGCTACACTCTGTTATGTGCTCTTATGTGGCTGGCAAGTCCGAACTTCGTCTTGAACACCCTGTCACACTGAGCACAGTAGACTGTCCCATCCGGTTGTATGTATAGTTGTAGGAGGGCTTAGGGCGTGTCTTTCGAGAGTGGCGTTTCACGTCAAGGTCTTGAAGTCGAGACTTTTCAAAATTTTCTAAGCCTTTGTGGACAGAATTATAAGTATAATACAATGTATTTATTGGATTGTATTTCATTAGAAGGAAAGCTGAAATTTGGGAAAATATAATTTTAAGTAAATAAAATTAAGTTGGGTGTAGTGTTGACAAGAAAGTGTCAAACATGTTTACTCTGTGGGTGTTCCGTTTACTTTACATAGTCTAGTTGATGAAAATCATAAGATTTCAAAAAAAATATCTCAACCTAAGTGCTTCCGCCGGTTTTAAGCTTGATAAATTATCTTATAATACTCATATCTATCACCAAAAAAATCAACAGCTCATAACCCTTTACCAGCTTTATAAGATAACAGCCACAATAATACCTAATGATACTTAGGTATAAAATAAAACAAAAAGTTGAATGAAACAGGTCCTAATTATGGAAAGTGATTTAAAAGTACGAATGAATGGTCACCCTAACCATAACGTCTCTCAGAACAGTATAAACGTCATCCGTCATCTTGACAACTTCGGTCTTGTCGTAAAGTATTTAGAAAAACTACCAATATTTTTTATGAAATAATTATTCATACAAATACCAAATATTTCATTAAAATTACATGTTTATAATGATTTATTATAAATTTGTTTTTGAAAATGATATGATAAACAGTAGTCTATGAGTTAATTTAATATTTTTTTTGCATAGCTCTCTTCGTACAAAATCTACTAAAGTTTACACAACTAAATCCTGGCAATTGTTAGAAAGAGAGGAAGGGCTCTGTGGTAACCCTCTCTATCGGCTCGCGGCCTCTTTCACTTCAAATATAAATCTTAAGGTGAATTCGTTAGGGCTATTTTTGTTTGCATCATTTTGGTGAGTCTGAGAGTGAGTGAGCATTCCTGTTGTATTACTACTTCCATGTAATTTATAATCTTCCTCATTCATTTATGGCTGTCAGTTGGACTCTTTTTATAAAACATGTCAAATGGAAGCACACCTCTTAGCTCCGCAGTCTAAGAAGAAACTCGCCATAACTGACTTTATGTTTGAAGTTCTGAAGTTTACGTTCTTAATTACTAGATCACAGAGCCTAGACATTGTATTGAACACAACGATATCACGGGTATGCCTATAATTCTGTTGTTATCGCATTACATTAAGTGCTTGTGTTTAATCCGGAATACGTGATTAAATTTGATCGTAATTCCAGAGGTAGCAATCAAATTACGGAAACATGATTTATTAACCCATTAATAAGCCTATCAGGAGGCTCGCCTGCGTGACACGACAAGTCTACGGTAGCTATTGTTGTCTCACTCGCACCTCAACGAGGTATATACTGCAGCATTTTTATCACATGTTGTCGTGCAACGTGCAATCCATGTAACAGTGACACAGCACAGCACAAAAATACGCACACAATCATAATATATGTATTATTTGCATCAAAATAAAAAATTTACAAAGTAAAAACTTAAAAACAGTACAAAGAGGTGACTTTATTGCTTAAATCTCCACCACACGACCTTTCGACTGAAGAAAAAGAAATAAAAACAATATTAACAGGACTAATGCTGGTTACGCCGATTTTAATAAGTAGATAGACTAGATAGGTACCTAAATTAGGCGCGGCGCGTTGTGCTTGAAAATTATCGTTCCGCATTAATTTTGTGCTTACTGGACAAATTAATATCGAATTGTGAATCGTGTGTCATGTGTTATGTGTCTTGAATCAATACCTGGATGCATTGTGCTCACTGCAGAGTGTACTTGGTGACAGGAGCATACGTCTTTGGGATTTACAGGTATGTTCAAGCCTTCTACTTGCTAAATCAGCCACAAAATGATGAATGAGTACTTCCAGTCCACTTGCTTTTGCATTTCAATATCCCGTAAGGGATTTACGCACCAAATGCTTTTGTTTATTCAGGGGATGGAATTACATCAGTGTACTTCTTTCTGTTCGGCAGGTACCTACTTATACTTATGTAAAAATCAACACTGTAAGTACTTAGATCAATATGCCTATTGATATTGATATTTAAAGGCCATAACAATCAAGCCATGACCTACATTTGTGAAGTATACCTAGGTAAGTGAAGTTTAAACCACAACATTCCAAAAGCCAAAACCACTAACTAAAAGGGTACTTAACCCATTTTTCATGATGCATGGAGAAACTATCAATCAATCATCTCTTCTCAATAGGTGGCCACAGACATAATTAGGTAAGTACATACGCAGATTGCACATAACGATTAAGTATGAAAAATAAAAACAACTATACAACATAATCTTTATAATAATATAGGTATTTTCTTAAGTAAAGGAACAGAATTTAATCTTTAATCGATCTAAATTCATAGAAGTATCGAGTAGACAACATAGTTAAACGACCACTGACGACTTAGTATTGAGCCAAAATTCGAAAATAGAACTGCACAAATTCAAAAGGCACTACAGCGGTTTAAATTTGGAACAGTATTCAAATGGTGGTTGTTCAAACAGTGAATGCCGCGCGCTGCGATACAAAACTAAGCCACAACGAACTGCGACCGATAGAGACCGCAAACCAGTATCCATTATAATTGCAACCTAATTGATTCTGCATTAGGGTTGAGCACAGGTTAGACTTGTTTGGAGTTTTATATCAGTAAATAGGTAGGTACTTCAATTATATAATTATGTATCTAATTTGTAGTGGAAAGGAGAGCCGGATGTAGCTTTTTCTTCTTTTCGTGTCAGTGACAGCTAGACTAAGGTTCCCACGCAGTCAAAGGATTTGCAAGTGCGTTGCACAGCCTGGGTTATGGTGATGTGAAATTTCAACTAACACTTTCAAGTTTCAAGAATAGCAGGAGAAAATAAATGGGAGTATCTGACAGACTGCTCAACCGTAAATATTAAAAATATCATTGAAATTACTAAATAAGGGTCGGTTATTTATTTTCAGGGCAGAATATAGGTATTGTGAGGGGCTGGTAAATTAAACTCACATATAAATTCGTTTTAAGTGGACTGTATTCAAATAATTATTTAATTTGGCTAGGCTAAGTACATGAGAAGTTAATGCGACCGCGGTAATGAGGTAACTGAACTTAATCTATAGCTACTTACAGATACTAACATATATGCTATACATCTGTTTACTATAGCTAGCTATGTAGGTATAAATCTATATGTGCGTTTCGTACATAATTGCGCCCAACGGCAAAGATATATCCTAATGACTTTACATGAAAAAATTAACACCTATACCCATGTGATAGTGATAACAAACAATTTAGAAACTTTGATTGAACCAATGTATAACTATTTAAGCAACTACTTAATTTAAACACATGGAGTAAGACATTAACGACACCTTATCCTATAATAATAGTTAATAACTACAGTTAAGTAATGTTACATATCTATCTACGCAGATTACATTGACTAACATTGCTCACACAAAATTAGCAAGTACACACAGGTAGACATAATCATGCATTCATAAATTTTATTAAGACACATTAATAGTTATGTACTTATAACAGGTATATGTGTGAACTGACCAACCAGTTACACCAACTAATTTGTGACTGCAACCTATTTGTGCAAGTGAATAACTTAGATAATTAATTTAACTGTGTTTAAAGTAACTGTAACAGAATAACATGTATTAAACTTATATTTTTATTAATCACACTGCATTTTATTGACCTTTACCTAAACGAACTTACTTATGTTTACAAATACATTTATTTACTATGGCATATCATACCTTTACATGCATTTTGATAGATAGGTAACACATCATCAGTAAACATAAATGGGAAATATGTACAAGTATAATGAAATACAGCTATGTACCTAGGTACATTTTAACTTTACACCTGAACAGTAAAGACACAAATTTTAAGTTTAATAACAATTGTAAGTCTTAAGATAAACTACTGTAACCTATTTAGCCACATATTTATATTGCTTTAATACAAACTAAACAAATTTTACAATGTAAATTAGTTGAGTAAGGCGAGCCCAATGAGCACCACAATGGAACCACCACGTTCCAGGCTTATTTATCGATAGGTAGTACACATACTTTGGTAACACTTGTCCGTAACACAGTACCTTTTGTTGTTTTGACTGACAATGCCCTAACTTTGCCATCTGAACCTGGGAACGTTTCAACAACACGTGCCATTGGCCAACTCAAAGGAGGAATGTTATCACTCCTCAATAAAACTAATGTTCCTACTTCGATATTAGGAAGAGAATTCTGCCACTTAGGCCTATTTTGCAACTGTACTAAGTACTGCTTGGACCACAACTTCCAAAAACTTTGCACCATTTGGGTACACTGTCTCCAGAATGACAGCCGATTGGTAGGTATATAAGTAACATCTGGGTCTGGAATGAACGATAGGGGAGCACCCGTTAGAAAATGACCAGGTGTTAAGTACGACATGTCATTTGTATCAGCTGTTTGCAGGGCAGTTAATGGTCGTGAGTTTAAGACTCCTTCGACTTGAACAACGACAGAATTTAACTCTTCGTAGGTAAGTACCTGATTTCCACTCTCTTCAAGTGATACTTAGCACTCTTTATACCACTTTCCCAAAGACCACCAAATATTGGGCTATAACTAGGTATAAAACTAAATTGAATACCTATTTGGGAAGCATAATTAATTACACTGTTTTGGTGATCAACATTGTTATGTAATTTATATAATTCGCTGAGTTGAGTATTAGCTGACCTAAACGTAGCAGCATTGTCGCAGTAAATTACTGATGGTTTATTTCGCCTGGAAATAAATCTTTTCAGACATTGAAGGAAGCTTTCTGTAGTCATATTAGATACTAATTCTATATGTATCGCTTTCGTAGTGAAGCACACAAATAAGACAATGTAAGCCTTATAAATCAAAGGTTTCCTTACTCGATGTAATTTGACTGAAAATGGACCACCATAATCTATTCCTACTATTTCAAATACACGGTTTGGATTGACCCTGTCAGCCGGTAAAGAACCCATAAGCTGTTGTGACGTTTCAGCTTTCAGCCTAAAACATATAACACACTTGTGTATAACCTTTTTAACTTCCCGTAAGCCATTTGAAATATAGTATCTCTGACTCAAGCTTTCTAATAATAATTTTTGTCCAGCATGCATTAACCCTAGAGTGCTCGCGCTATGAGCATTTTGCCGCCCTCAGCAAATAATGTTTATTATTTTGTGAACTATACACTCCTCAAGGTCCAGCGTCCATGTAGCTGCCCTCTCGGTCTTCTCCTACATGTTACGTAAATTTGGAGAAATTCAGTGCACAGGTTACAGCAGGAAGAGAGAATTGAAGAGAGTGTGTCGCACGCGGCGGCAAAATGCTCACTGCGCGAGCACTCGCGTCAGTGAAATTAAAGTTATTTTTTTACAATTGTTATGAAATATTGTTAGTTTTTCAGTGTTTTTTGGTAATAATAATGTAAATTAGATTTAGGTATGTGTCTATTTCAGTTTACATTCGATTTACGATATAATTTTGTTAATTTACTAACAAGTTAATTTTACGAAGAATTTACCTGGAAAAATAGCTCTGCCTATAACTACACCACGTATAACAATGGAATCTTACATATGGACAGTACATAAGTGTTTTTTATTGGTCCGGTGGTACAAATCTCCCGTTTTGTACCACCGGACCAACAAAAAACACCCTAAAGAAGAGAGGGTACATGCCTGTAACTATGTCCATATAAGAAAAATAGCAGGTCAAAAAAGGGTGCAATACATGAAGAAAGTTAATGTGCAACGAACACTTTGTGTTCATGTTTCAGTACTGTGTTGCTAAAATAAATGCTGTAGATGACGATAACATCTAATTTTTTTAATAATTTTGAGATTTGTTGATTTTGTGTGGCTTAAGACAAATTTATACCTAAAAGATCAAAATTTTTCCCAAAGCATGAACGATAGCTCATATATTGAACAATTATAATATAAAAACTATAAATATTACTTTTTCTAATACCATATGATTCATTTTATTCAAATTATATGCATTTAAAAGTTTTCGTAATTATTAAGTGTCCAAAAAATACATTTTAATATGTGCGGCAAAATGCCGTCACGCGAGCACTCGCGTCACAAAAAATGGCGCGACTACTCTAGGGTTAATAGCTTGTGCTCATTTAATATTATTAATTGAGTAATGACAGACCCTTTTGGCAATATAATTGGATGTTTTTTAAAGAACGGAACATCGGCATGCTGAAGCCTTCCAGACACTCTTAATAGTCCAAAACTATCTACAAACGGATTCACCTGTCTTAAATTAGACTTAATTGGCTTGTCAGCACTTAGTGCACCTAACTCAGGAGCAAAATGCGTTTTTTGATCCTGCCTAATAATTACCTTTAGAGCAAAGTCTAGCTCTTTGCATGATATCTGTGACAGAAGCCTATCTTCTTTCTTTGTTCTACAGTTGTTATAGAATCTATAAATTAATGCTACTATTCTCGTTAGCGTATGAATACTCGAGTATTGAGATAACAAGTTAAACTCATCTTCCTGCACACACGCAGTATTGCAATTTTTTATCTCGGGCACCTCTGTAGGTATATCTATATCTTCACAAGTATGTAAGTAATTCGCACTTGTTAAGAATGATGGCCCGTGAAACCATAACTCATTATTTTGCAATAAATGAGGCTTCACACCCCTAGAAAGACAATCTGCAGGGTTATCAGAGGTGTTCACATACAACCACGAAATGCCTTTTGTTAATTCTTTTATAAATTTGACTCGGTTTGCTACATAAACAGTTAGTTTTATAGATTCTGTATCTAACCATGCTAGTACTATCTTAGAGTCAACATATAGATACACTCTTATGTTGAATTTTGACTTCAAACATTTAACAATCCTTTTAGTAAGTGTTGCAAGCAATAATGCACTGTTAAGCTCTAGCCTAGGAGTGCTCAATGGTTTGATGGGATTAATTCTCGATTTAGAGCATAAAAGATTAATCTTAACATTACCATGCTCGTCTATGGTACGTATATATAAACAACATCCATATGCCTTGTGTGATGCGTCAGCAAATCCAATCAACTCAATCAATTTGACATTATGTGTATTTATGTTTCTATGGATTACTATATTTGTCATATTTAAATTATGAACAAATTCCCTGAACTGTTGATTTAATTCAATTGAAAGTAAGCAATCCCAATTAATTTTTAACAAGAACGTTTGCTGCATTATAAGTTTTGCCATAACTATAATTGGTCCCACAAGACCAAGTGGGTCATACAACGTACTGAGAATGCTTAAGGCCTTTCTTTTAGTGTATGAATCTAATAATTCTTGTTGTTGACAGCTTATAGAAAGCGTATCAGTATTCACATTGTACTTAAGCCCCAATGTTTTAACAAATGCAGTCTCATTTTTTCCTAACTCCAATTCAGTAAGGTTAAGCTCGGCTTGTGGAATATTTTGTAATAATTCACTATTGTTGGAACACCACTTATGCAATTGGAACCCGCCCAAGGCAAGCAGCTCAATTAATTGTTCTTTGATTTTACCTAATTCTTCTAAGCTATTGCTAGAAGCTGTTATGTCATCAACAAATGTATTGTTAAGCAACATATCGGAACCTAAAGGATACTTATCCTTATATCTATGTGCTAATTCGTTTAGGCATCTCGTTGCTAAATAATTCGAACTTTTTAATCCATATGTAATTGTTAATAATTGAATACATTTAATTCTTTCTTGTGGGCTACTACGCCATAGTATGTTCTGAATTGAGCATTGTGATGGATCAAGTTTAATGTTTCTGAACATCTTTTTTATGTCAGTTACTAAGACAAATTTATGCAATCGAAATAATATTAATATATTAAACAAACTGTTTTGCACACAAGGTCCATTTAACATTAAGTCATTTAATGAAATGTTTCGATCGGTCTGCATTGAACCGTCGAAAACTACCCTTAACCGCGTAGTTTTACTACCTTCATTAATCACAGGGTGATGAGACAGAAAATATACAGGATCCTCTTCTAAATTGTAACTTTCAATATCAACATATTTCGCATGCCCAAGCGAAACATATTCATCAATAAATTGTTTATATTGCTGAAAAAGCAACGGATCCTTTAAAAACCTTTTTTCTAAGTTATAGAACCTCTGTAAGGCTCGAGATAAAGAATTACCCAGCCTGACTTCATTAAAATCTTGCTTTAAAGGTAGCTTTACCTGAAATTTACAGTCTTCTAGCTGGACTGACTCCTGAAACATTGTTTCTGCTAGTTCCTGCTCAGATGAAGCCTCCTTATAAATCTGCGGCACCTGCTCGCACCGCCACAGCTGTTTGAGTGAGCTATCAATAGATGTAAGAGTGTCATCGACCTCACGTGACCTAATTTCATTGTCAAGGTTACAAAAGTTGCTAACAGCTGTTATCTGTTGTGACGTGGTGGCCGGGCTTCGTTGTAACGGTAATTGTCCTGCCAAAACATAACCAAAACGCGTGTCATGTAAATATAACCCGCCAGGAATTATTGGCAATTGTTCACGCAAAAGAATTTTGAAAAATATATCACAACCCAATAAAATTGATATTGGTTCACTTTTATTGAAATCCCTGTCAGCTAACTTGATGTGAGTCGGTATGTTTAAGCTACCAATATCTACATCAAATTGTGGTAAATCGCAAGTTATTTTTGAAACAATGCAACATGTTAGCTTTAAGCTGTAATCATTATTTTCAGAATATATTGTAAACTTAGCCTTCTTTGCAGTTTTGTTTTTCCCTTGACATATGCCACTAATTATAGTTTGCTCATCTTTTAATTCACAACTAATTTGATCAGCTAAATCTGATGAAATGAATGATATTTGACTACCTGAGTCACATAAAGCCTTGGCATAAACCGTATTGCCAAGCTTATCTACTAAACCTACCTTAATAGTTGGTAGTAATATATTGCCATATTGGCCCATTGATACCGATACCTGCTTAGGTATTTCTGGTACATTATCTACGTGCAATAACGTATTATGACGCTCCTTACATATGCTACACTTGAATGCAAAGAAACACTTTCTATTGTTATGCTGATTTAAGCAAAGTGAACACAACTTATTATTTTGAATAAACAGCACACGTTCAGTTGGCAAAGCTAATTGAAACTTTTGACATTGATACAACTTGTGATATTTAGACTTACAGAAGTCGCAGCATCTTGTGCTGGAGCTGGTGGTACTCCCTGTGGTGGTCACGAGGCTCGCTCCGTGGCTCTTGTTCACTACTCGGGTAGGGTGAGCATGGCTATGGCCAGCCTCAGCCACGGTCTCAAGAATGGTTGCACGTTGCTCTAAAAAGTTTAGAAAATAATCTAGCTTAGGCAATGTATTTTGTTTAAGCTCTGAATGGAAAAACCTAAACGTGCCCTGATCAATTTTCCTTTGCAAAATGGAAATTATAATTAAGTCCCAGGATTGAACTGGTACATCAAGTGTTTGTAAGGCAGCTATGTGTTGTTTTGTTTGTGAAACAATGTTTCTTAGCATTGAGGCTGAGCACTTATTTATTTGCTGTATATCTAAAATTGATGAGATGTGAAAGTTAATGATTCTAAGCTTATTGTCGTACCTTTCAGCCAGCAAGGATAAAGCTAGTGAGTAATTAGCATCAGATAGGCTTAGGTGTTTCACCAGTTCAGCGGCATCTTGTTCGAGCAATGATTTTAAATAGAAAAATTTGTCGCATTGTGACAAACGCCCATCTTGATCAATTACACTTTTAAATAATGAGATAAAACTGTGATAATCACCCACCTGTCCGCTGAACCTCGGTATTTCTATCCTGGGCAACTTAGTCAGGTTGCTGCTGCTGGTAGATGGTTTACCAACCTCAGAATTTGTATCAGGAGTCAATTTTTCATTAATGGCAGCCATTATTGCAAAGTATTGATTTTCGATGCGCTCGAAATCCTCGCAATTTTGTGAATCTAGAACAGATATATCTATATTTAAATCACAATATTGTTGGAAGGTTTGGACCAACAATTCCTTTTTAACCTTCAATTGTTCAAGCGTACCTTTTTTAAACTCGGTTTCATTACTAATGAAATTATACAATCTTGTAATTGTGCCTTTTAACTGGCCTCTCGCAGCTATCAGCCTTTTTAAGTCTTGTTCCATTATGAACTTTTTACTAATAAAACTATTAAATAGTAATAATTGTAGTGATTAATCACGAATCACTTTACAAAAAAATACTTGTTGCGCCCACGACACAACGAGGTTACAAAATAAAATACAAATGGCGCAGATTCGGCAGCAGCTTATTCTAGTCTATGGTGCAGATGGCACCACTGAGCAATGGATGGCACACGAAACTTGCACGAAACTCGGAATAATAACTAGGTAGCCAGACGAAACTCGGAAACACGTATTGAAGTTGGTTCCGCTAGCCAATGAGAGACTACGATGCGGCGCGGCGAGTGTCCACGAAGCAACACGAAGTGCATGAACGAACGATTCCGAAGCCTCACGACCAGCAGGAGACGGAAACTGCGTCAACGCCAACCGCTATAATACGTATTTATGTGCAACGCCTTGTACTTTTGGTATTTTAATTTAATGATTATATAGATGAATATGCTACACTAGGTGCACTTCACAATGTCCACAATGCTAATTGAGCATGCGAAATCAAACACTACGCGCGATTGATTTATAATTCCGACCACAGTTCTTCGGTAGGTTATACTTAGGTAACCTATATAAACGTCCTTGTCGCACTTAATGTTCCAGCGAATAGCACCGGCAACACCAATGTCCCGGGACAGAGACTGTGAAGGTCCGTATAGATGAAGCACTGTATAGCAGTAGCACGCACCAACAGCCTGAGAGTTCTGCAGCACCTTATAGAAGTGGTAACAGTCCTCCTGACCAACGTCCACGAAGACAGCCGTTTTATAGAAACAGCACACGACGCGATGACACGACACACGCTTTGACGCAACTCGAAGAAGTCAACGGGTTAAAGCACACGTTAACTACGCGTTAACTTAAATGTCCCAATATGGCGGTTTAAATGTTGAGTTACACACACGACGGCACCACTTTTAAATGTCCTTAGCCAGCCCTTTATTAACGGCGAGAAATGACCATTATGTGAGGGGCTGGTAAATTAAACTCACATATAAATTCGTTTTAAGTGGACTGTATTCAAATAATTATTTAATTTGGCTAGGCTAAGTACATGAGAAGTTAATGCGACCGCGGTAATGAAGTAACTGAACTTAATCTATAGCTACTTACAGATACTAACATATATGCTATACATCTGTTTACTATAGCTAGCTATGTAGGTATAAATCTATATGTGCGTTTCGTACAGGTATTATTATACTTATGACCGTGACCTTTTTATATTGTGGGAATAAATCAATTTACTTATATATTTGATATTTAAAAATGATCGGAAGAAGTGGAAATTCATTCTTCGAGCCCTATGTCCCTGATGAGGGATAAGAGGATTTCATCATCATCACATTTAGAAAAACCTGTGAGTGGCAGCCCTGCGGGAGACGCATATTGCACACTGACCGGCCAAATGTGCTCGTCAATCATTTGATCCGATTAATTTTGAATCTAGTTCTGTTGTGATTAATTATTAGTTATGATGCCTGATAGATGGCGCTGGCGGTGCAGTCCGCGACGCACGTTGTGGAGGGAATATACAATTATAATTAGAGGCAAACATACATATTATACTATGCTATAGTTGACGTGCCTTCGCACAACTAAGACCAGTGTGGGACTCCAACGTGCTCAAGCGTCGCGTGAAAATCTCCCTTTTCAACTCCGTCGTCAAATCGGTTCTGCTGTTCGGTTGTGAAACGTGGAGAGTGACTAAGGGATTGATGAACAAACTACAAGTGTTCGTCAACAAATCCCTGAGGTCGATCCTCCGCATCTTCTGGCCGAACACAATCCGGAACGTTGACCTGTGGAACGTGTGTAAGCAGACCTCCATCGAACAAGAAATCGCATTGCGAAAATGGAGATGGATTGGCCACACAATCAGAAAAGGAGCCGAGAGCAAAGCGAGCATTGCCTTTGAATGGAATCCACCTGGCGGCCACCGCAGACGCGGTCGCCCCGTGCACACATGGCGGCGCACAGTGGACGGCGAGCTGCGAGCGCAAGGCCTGAGCTGGACGGAAGCCAGAGCGGCTGCTGAGGACAGAACGGCGTGGCGCACGCTTTTAAAGGCCCTCTGTACCACCGGGGTACCATAGGACAGCAACAAATAGTTGACGTACAATTTTACTGAAACTTTTCATAAATATCAAGGATCTTCCATGGGAATTTCTTCAAAAATCACACTTTGTAACAAAAGTACATAACTCTATTAAGGAGTACCATAGCATTTAGATACTTACCTACAATTTATCGTAAGGCCCTTTTTCACAATGTCTAGTTAGTGGCTGCTTTACTACTTGTCAGATAAAAGACATGCTGTCACCCTCTGCTATTATTTTTAGACAGTGACAGCATGTTTTTTATCCCACAGGTAGCCACTAACTAGACATTGTGAAACAGGGCCGTACTAAATCCAAATGACACAAAATATTGTTCCTTCATACGTAACGGTTCTAAACTGATGTAAGCAAGGTCATCAGAACATTACCGAAATCAACAATAAACGAAGGAACCCTTTCAACCCCATTTAATAGTCAGGGCTCGTCAACCATTCCGATCCAAGCACTTACAGCTTCAGCAACACATTGCAAACATATGGACCTTAATACTTATGTAGCAAGACTCAAGATGGAAGTAGATAAGTGTACGATACATGTCTCTGAGTCGGTAGTACACGTCGCCTGGTCCATCCCACAGACTTACACTTAGATTTGACCAGACACTGCAATTAAGTACATCCTACAATTGCTAGGTATGTTCTTTGCATGTACAAATTTGATAAATCAAATCTCATACAGTGTGCAGCCAAACGTGCTCAATGACGGTCGATGATAATAACACAAGCCATCGCCTCCCCATTGCTAGGGCCCGGGTCTCCTTCCGATGAAACAGTAAGTGTTTTGAGCCTAGTCCACCACGCTGCCCTAGTGCGGGTTGGTGGCCCCAACACGAGCTTGTGTTGAGAGAGTTGCCGGCTAAGTGGGCCACCCGAACGGTCCGGCGGCGTCTGACTATGCTTTACGACTGCTGCCGAAGCAACAATCGGGACCCACGGTTTAACGTGCCTTAAGCACGGAAGCGCCCAGAAAACAACCACGTGCCAAGCTGTTGCTTAACTTGGTACTGGTCAGAGGTATGTATACTCATAACTTAAAAGATGTTTTGAAATAATGATACGCTTTGTTTCTATACAAGTGGAGTGCGCAGTCTAGGCAAATGTAAGTCTGTGGCCCATACAATCAAGTCACAAAGCCGATAGCGGTGGATTAGACTGGGCCGCTCCTGAATTAATTTGAAACGTGTCAATGATTTACTGCGTGACGGTTATTTAGTGCTGCGCCTGTAATGACGGGCTTGAGCGGGTAGATTGTACTGGTCATCATCATCATCCGCCTATAGCAGTCCACTCAAAGCATGCCATTGGATGCGATCTAAAGATTTCTAAAGATTTGCGTGAAAATGAAGTTAAATGTTTCCTATACAATGGATATTGGTTTGAGCATTTTGTATTTTACGCGGGAATATCTGGTTTAAATTGGAAAACACGGATGTCTCCTCGACTAAATATTCTACTAACGTGTGTAAAGTAATTTGCTTAATATACATTACTAACTAAGCTAATTTAATGTGTCCACGGTCTAAAGGCTACTGAAATAGTAATGTACATAATTTGAGGTAGCATTCGAAATGCGCCAGTATTGAATGAATGTCGCTACTCGCTCCCTCATTGAGAGTGAATGGAATTGGAAACTAATGCCCGGTACTTAATAATCGTGGCCAATATTAGTACAGGTTGCAGTGCAGAGGACCTATAATACTTAGTCACCCGTTCAATTAAGTACTTCCCTCTAACAATATTTTAAATGTATGTATGAGTGATTCTGTAAGAAATTAATTGATTCTTCTGAAATGGGAGCTATGAGTATAAGTTTGACGAAAACTTTGATGATGACATCCATCGTAGCCTCATCGATCAACTAGCTAGTCTTTGAGATTGGTGACCCGCGTGTGTGAGTGTGCATGGTTAGTTAGTGATTTGTATAACATGCCACATTTTGATTGATACATGATATGCAGTGTCCGACTATGGAACTGATTAAAATCTATACTGGGACCAAACTCGTGCGTACTACATCCACGACACACTATCACGAGACATTTCTGTGTATGATACTGTCAAAAACTGTGAATTTATCAAAAGGGACTAATATACTTTCTAAAATAAAATATAATACTTAATCCTAACTAATATTATAAATGTGAAAGTAACTGTGTCTGTCTGTCTGTCTGTCTGTCTGTCTGTCTGTCTGTCTGTTACTCTTTCACGCCAAAACTACTGAACGGATTTGCATGAAATTTTGGTATTGGTAATTGGTATACATACGGTCTAGACCCTGGGAAAGGACATAGGCTACTTTTTATCCCGGGATTCCCACGGGAAAACTTTTTAAGGCGAAGCGAAGCGCGCGGGAACAGCTAGTAAATAATAAAGTAAAAAAGAAAAGAAGAAGTTCAGTTTTTGACGGCGTCGGAAAATGGTGTAAATGACTGTAATGATTGCGGAATAATAGAGGTAATATAATATAAAGTGCGGCGCATAATGCATGTAAATTTATATTAATTTGTGATTAGATTATAGTGTGGTCATTGACAATACGGATTAATGAACTAAACTAACGGTGCAGCGTAATTATAATAATATGAAAACGTTAAATTATGCACAGTGGATTTTTGGGGTGAGTTTAGTTATTATATTTAACTTTATATCATCTTATTTTATCATATTTCCTATGCACATCTGAGGAGACCATAACTGAACCGAGACTTACTGGTGTTCCTTCGAATAATTTGTACCATGTACCTACTTACCACAAAACTAAAGGCAAGAAAAAGCCATGATATCTGCAAGTAACGCTGACGTCACAAGAACCTTTCACGCTGAGAGCTTATAGACAAAAGTAATATCTCCAGAATAAGAGAGCGTAGTGGTTCCTTGAGCTGGCATGGCGTGCCTTTGTCGTGTGGCGCCGAGATGAGGTATGGAGCCTCCGCGGGCTCGCTTCATACACTCGCGACTAGAGAAAATAATAAATATCAGCCAATAATCATCCACGGCCGGACATAGGCCTCTCCCAAGGAGCGCCACAACACTCGGTCCTCGGTCTTCCTCATCCAGCCACTACCGGCTACCCGCAGGTCGTCCAGCGGGCAGGAGGGCGTCCTACGCTGCGTTTGCCTGGTCGTGGTCTCCACTCAAGAACTCCTCTATCCCAACGGTTATCGGTTCTTCGGCAGATATGATCGGCCACTGTTTTCCTGTTTTTGTGTACAAATTAAGAAAATCTCTCGGTCTTAACTTTCTATTAACGTTTCATGCGACTGATGCAAACTTGTCAGAGTAAAATTTTTTTTTAATGATTTGTGAAAAGTGACCTCTTGATTTAATCATCAGAATAATATAAATCGTACACTCGTATGACCAATTTTTTTAAATTAAGATAAATAAGGTCGAAAGTGTCTGAAAGCGGCCCACTCAGGCGGCGTATTGTCATTTCTCGTCACATACTTCTTCAGAGGCGGCTGAGACGTGGGTTGTTAATGAATTACACTTGTACCTCTCTGCACACTCACTAAACCGCAACCCGAATACAAAAAAAAATATGCTTACAAAAAAATTTGAAAAGTAAAAGTGTTATTTGCAACAACATAATTATTATCACATAACTATACATAAATAGGTAGGTATGAAAAGTGTAACATAAGGATGTAACTGGGTAAGTTTTAGTCCAATGCCTCGATACGGGAGTTAGGTATTTTAATAGAAAAGATGAAAAATATTGTAGTTTTGTCTTTGATGACGACAGTCATCGATGCTTGCATGTTGCAAGTATTGTTTTATATCTGGACTTCCTCAAGATCTTTGAATTACGGGATCAATTATTACATTCTGAATACCTTATACTAGTATACGAATTATTTCTATTCATAATACTGTAACTATTATGAGCGATACAGTAGGACCGATGTGTAAGTTCCGGGTAAATAAAGCGTAGCGGCGCCGCCTCAAAGACTTCCATAGTCTAATTGAAATTGCTTCAGACTGTAGCTGGCCCATTCCTGTGCGGACCCCGACATCTGAATACCAAGGAAATGTATGTGATGCGATTCAATATAAGTTAAAAGGTATATTACATGTCCAGCTATTCCAAATGATTAAAAGTGTGCTTTAAATTGTATAATTTCCACTGAATCTTTTAAATGTAATATCCAATTTACGCTGCAGAAAAATAATACGCTATTTCATTATGTAATCTTTATGTATTATTGAAGTGGTTTATAAATGTATTTTATTGTCTTTCAGGTATGTCAGTCGCTGACCAGCAAACGTACGACACCGTCATTGACATCAGAAAACCGTAAGTTAACTGGATTAAGTTTAGTGAGCGACTAGTATGTTACACTTTAACTTTTATAGTTTACGACAAACCTCAGACATGTACGTAGACGTACTGCTGCAGTGAAGAACCAATGTTGGTACAGTAGGGTCGACGTGGCGATGCCAGACCGTCCCGGCCTCAAGGCGGAGGCGGATTGTTGCTAATTTAATTATTGTTTGTGATTCCGAGCGGCAGCATTAATTTATTTGGCCGCATGTACCTCCTGTTGGCTTCACAATCCGCGCTTATTTCCGCATGTTCTATACGATTTATGTGCGGCTGTTCGCTGTACAAGTTGCTGCTTGAAATTGTTGCCTATTTATTTATTTATTGAAAAGGATAAACAGAAATTGGATTTCGTAGTTGGAACGTAATTAATTACTAAACAGGTGTGTGTTTGTATACAGTTTCGTATTTAATTAATAGTAATTCACTGTATTTCAGCAACAATTATTAATGAGGGATTAAAATAATATCTGAAATAATTAATAATATCTCATGATTAAAGTGAAACTACGCAAGCTAAAATGGCGGATTATTCACTGACATCCTGAAAAAATTACAAACTAATTGAACCGGCTACCAGTATGGATACATATCGTATAAACGAAACACACAATTACAGTTGCCTTTGAGAAGTCCACTGATAAAACCCCCCTCTCTACACAAAGGTCTTGAAGCCCCACAACAACAGCGAGCGGCTCGGCACTCGGCAGTGCGGCCGCGGCATTCCGCAGCGAGCTAATTGAAATAGTTGCACTTTCAGTAGCAGTAGGTACTGTCCGCGCCAGACAGTGGTGGCTGCTCTCTTGTATGCCAGCCTTGCAAGGATTAAGGAACGTGTGTAAGAGTTTGATAGTAATAATGTATATGTAAACTATGTTTATATCTGCAGCAAAATAAGTTCATCCTGAGAGTCGCACTTGAAAGAAGCTGAAAATATTATACAATAGCTTATATTTTATGAAATTTAACAATGAATATCTTGAAGGATATCATATATGTAATCGTGTGTACTTACGCAATTACATACTGACTGAAATTGTAACACAGTTCGGGCAGTGAAAAATAAATGTGATATATAATTTGTATGACGTTTAAGATATTGATAGTGGAACTTGTGTAAAGCTACATAGGTAGCAATTCTTCGGCGCCATTCATTTTTGCGTTTATTAATAAAATTATCAATTAATCACTGATGAAACCGTTGAGCATTACTCCCAAGTCATCGTTGTTCTAAGGCTCAAACAATGCAGAAAAGTAATACGAGCGCAATCATAATCTTCACCACACCAGGGGCTCCAAGTTGAGTCGAGAGACGCAGGCACATGTCAGCGTTTGTTCAGTCGCTCATTTCGCTAATACTTTCAAAAGCTTTTTCAAAAACTTCTAAGCAGCTTTCCGAACAACTTTATTGTCGAAGACTGGGATTTTAGGACTTGGCACTGGCTTAAATAGAAAAGTCCTGACGAAATAAGATAGGGAAATAACTTTATATTGCCGTTTTCAATTGGGATTTTTGACAACAGCTGGAGAGCTTTTCAATCTCTTCGATAGGATGCAACTGTTAAAACAATTGAATTAAGTTTATCTTTACCTATTGAACGGTAACTTTTTAAAACCATTTATTACTTTCGATCAAAAAATGCGATGGAGTTGTATTAGTTCTTATATTGTTAAGATTGATTGTCCTAATGTTTAGAATTTGAGCAAAGTACACAACTTTTAATGTAAACAAAACATATTGCCTTATTTTATTACATTGTTAAAATACCTAATAATTATATTTTTTTTGTAAAAATAATCTTCTGGTAAGATTAAAAAGGCTTTCGCTTTTACGGCAGATTAAACACTTTTTTATATTAAAAAAGGTGAAAACTTTATCTACCGGTTTACTTTTAAGTATCTTATCTGGGTCAAGCGAACATAAAATATTTGTAAAAGATATTATGCTGTAAAATTACTTTATGAAAACATCAGGATATGAAATTCACTTCTTGTTATCCGATCGATAGTTTCTCAGAGCTTTATGTGTTTTAGAAAAGTAATAATGTACAATCAGGTGGACTAAAAGCATTTTCTAAGAGCTTAGAGCATTTTCTACCAGTCAACAGATATTTACAATCAAAGAGGGGTCCAGTGTACAAAAAAAATCTAAAGGAATATAATTCTTTTAAAAAATTTATATTTATATTGTATATGTGTCGCAGCCGGATCGTATAATCCGCCGTATTACATTATGGCTAGCCGCATTACAAGACAGGGCCTCTTTGTAATGCGGCGGATCAACGTTTAGCCGTATTGAATATGGCTGAATGAAAATGGGCCGGATTGTATTCGACATCATACGTCATTCAATATGGCTGGCCGTTATGTAATACGGCGAGAGATTAGCCACCGCATCAAAAGATTTTAGTTTCGTTTTTTTAACACTCGTGACGCTGCTTGACATAACAACAATAATGGCGTTGGATACAGATATTTGATGATGATTAAAACAAAGAAATCGTGTTAAATATGTTAGTAAACAGTGACTTCAAGAAGAATTTTCATGTGAAATTAAATAATATCTATTCCGATCAATGCGGAACAGTGAAAAACGTACAAAAGTTATAACGCACATCAAACAGCTAAAGTGACCATGGATTCTGGTGGTCGGCGGATTGCCACACAGTATTACTGGGTCAAAAAATATAATTGTGGCCGGCAAAGATTATTTGATCTTGAAGAGACTGCGACTAGGCAAACGTAGTGTGAGGCGCCCTCCGGCTAGATGAAATGACGACTTACGAAAGGTGGTTGGTTATGATTGGATGTGGAAAGCTATAGATCGCATCCAGTGATGTGCTTTGGGAGAGGCCTACGTCCAGAAGTGATAATGATGATGATGAAGAATAATAATTTCGAAGATCCTACAATCCGAGTAGTGCCCATGCACAGTATTTTGATACTTTAACGGAAGTCCATATGATAGCATATTTACACTATTATGATTACAAAATGTTTGTCAAACCACCGAAACCTCAAAATTCCTTCAGCAGTAATTTCATGGACATGATCACCCTACCATTTAGTAGTAGTACGATGCGGCTAAACGTGGGCCGCCGTAATGAAGAACGTATCGAAATGACAATCCGGCTAAACGTTGATACGCCGTATTACAAAGCGGCCCTGTTTTGTAATGCGGCCAGCCGTAATGTAATACGGCGGATTATACGATCCGGCTGCGACATATGTACTTATTATTAGGTACTTAACAAAATAAAATTACACGTATACTATACACATATCATATATTACACATATCTCTCGTACGCTATGTCTATACATGTCTATACATAGCGTACGAGGTAAATAATTTGTACTTCACTTACGACTCAAAATCAGATGATCATAGCCATATTGTTAACAAAAATTAGTCTCTACAGCTAGTAACTGAAAAGCTGTCCCTTCAGGTAGGTACCTATTCTCAGCACAAAAGCTCGTCAAAGTCTTACATATGACTGGATTATACTTGCAATTGGTATTTGCTTATTCGCAAAACAGTTACTGCTATATCCAAAGTGATCACGATTTGTAGTTGGAGGGCGAGTATTTAGGGGCGGTTTGTGTTAACCTCCTGTGTAGCAACTATCTTGAGCTATTCAATCGTGTCTAATTGGAGAAGTTTGCACGTTGCATGTCCCAATGACTGATAACAACAGCTACACGCAGAACCTACAGCGCCAACTTGGTGTATCGGGTTGTAAAACAAACTTTACCGCGACCTTTAGGCCATCCTTGAGTTGAAAATAGGCAAGCTAAAGATGTACGTGTATGATGTTTTGTTTTGATTCAGAATGATGTACTTAGCTATAGAGAGGCTGCGTTCCTAGTCTGAAAACTGCTCAGTCGTGTTTTCGCAATAAAGCGCCATTTACACGACGCAAGTTTCTTCCCTGTTAAAACATTGTTTAGTTTAGACCATACAAGTAATGAATTGCTTCAATTTAATTTTATGCAACAGGCAAGAAACATGCGTTGTGTAAATGGCGCTTAAGGCTTTCTAGTACCTACATTGCTCCTAGTCTGCAACTTTAATTCAAGTGCTGTTCAATAAAGCATATTCCCTTCTATTCTATTCTTTAAAGCCCTGATAAAATTTAAAAAAAAAACCTTATCTTTTCTTCTAAGAAGCCAACCATGTAGACGTGAGCTCAGCTGATCAGCGAATCAGTGATGCAGCTCATTCGGTCCTCATTACCATAACTCGCGTTGCCTCCACTCTGATAAGCAAGCGGAGCGCAGCTCTGTTGTGGCGTCCTGACTTGAAGAGACTAGCTAATTGTTTATCAAGGAGGCATGAGTGTAGAAGATCTCTTTTGAATTTAATAGTTTGATTTCAGAGTACGTAGGTAATCTTCGTCCTATAACCGAACCGACCTATAGTCGATATTCTATGAATAAAACTATATATCGGTGACTGGGTAATACTGAACAATCGCGACAGGAAAAGTGATTCTGAATAAACCCTAGAGTCACCCGCTTTCGGCTTATTATACCACTTTTACACACCCTGTAGGTATATAGAGTTTTGTCCTCATAAGCAAAATGTAAACTTTGTATGTATTATACCTACTCATGGGATATATTGTCATTAAGTTAAACGGTACAGAGGCTCTGGGCTAGAGTCAGCCGAATCTCGGCGCTGTATCAGTTGCTTACTCAATCGGGTGCTCAAATTGAAACGCCGAACGAAAATACAGTTCGGTGCACCGACAATTTACAATTCACTTGCACCGCCCTGTTGTTTCTGGGAGCGTGCAGTGCTGGCCAGATTATTAGGGACTTTTCTTAGTTCTTTAGTAAAAAATCTAGTAAGTAGATTAAGTTGGACCATCATAAATCATGCCAACAAAATGGTTAGTTATGTTTTTATTCAGTTTCAAATCCCAGAAAAAGCCATGACTGTGGGTCATGGCATTCACCTGATCTGGCATGGGTGCCATTCTAGGTATATAAATTTAAATTCATATTTCTTTTTTTGCTGATATTCATTATTCTGAGATTATTTATCATTAAGCCAATACACTGTTTTGCTACTTATCATTGGAAGTTTCAAAAACAATGTATCTATGACAGATTTATCTCAGGCATACATAATAGGTACATCGAGTTACAGACACCAAAAGCAAAATAAGCAAGCATTTTCAGGTGAAAAACCTTATATTTTCCCTGAAAACCGCTATAAAGTAGCATTACATTTGTAATTTCAAGAAATTATTATTATCTAGTACTACCCTGTTTCCTTTCATCAATACTTTTACTTACTCCCACCACCTGGGTACAACATCCCCAATGATTTGTCTTGCAGTGTATTCCTATGAATTGTATTTGAGAGTTAGGGTGCATTTTCATGGCACCGCCACCCAAATGATGTAAGGGAGGAAATGCACGGCCATTGGAAATTTGCTCTCGCGCTTAGCTCTATTTAGTCCCGCTTTATACCGACTAATGAATGCCAACCCAGTTATTGGTCGCGTCCAGTTGATGGCGGATTCATTGATTCTACTTTGGAATCGGCAAATCTCTGACGTATTGAGTTTGAATGTGACGTAACGTTATTGTTTGATAATTTAATAACGAGGTCGGAAACAGTATTTCTGTGTGAGGCATTTTGTGAGCTTTGTATCTAGTACGTAATGTAATTTGTACCTAGTGATTTGGTGATTTTTTTATTGAACTTTGCACGAAATAATTCACTTTCTGCTACCGTGATTCTATCTTTCTTTAGCAATCAATAATAATATATTTAAACAATGCATTGCAAGAAAAAGGTCATGTGATATTACACCAATCATACACCATTGTGCTTCACCATAAAACCTAGACAGTGATCAACAGATATGATGTTTAGCGCTGTCAAAGGCCTAATAAATCTGTCAATTACTATTGTGCACCCTTTAAACTTTGTTTTGAGGTAGATAATAGAGTTTATGCTTAAGCATGTCCTATAATACTGTTTCACAGCCTTATAATCTTTCAGTTTCCTTTACAAGTGCGGCTCGCCTATTACAAACACTAGAGCGGACATAATACACCCGCTAGCGAGGCTCGGTAAGAGGCCGTCAAATTAAAAGTACCAGGCAAGCATAGCCTCCGAGAGTAAAAGCCTCAGTAATTATTCCGCGCTACAGGTGTCGAGGAAAATGGGACGACCGTGACGTCACTCATTCCATAATGGACTCCTTTTGTACTCCGGTAAATGGAAAATTTCGAACGAAGTATTTTCCTTGTTAAGCAGTGTCATCCGAGGAGTGTTGATGTTGAGTGAGCCAGATACTTCCATTTCATGTAATCCTGGTATTAATAATAATAATAATAATAATAATATCCATTTATTTCAGGCATCAATGGCCCATAGTATAAAATACACAAATACATTTTAAAATAAATCAAACAATATTAATATATACTCTAGAAACTTATAAAAACTAAAATTAACTAAACTCTAGCACTATTATCAGGGGGTTTAATAGTCTGTTTGGCCTCCCTGTATCGGCGGAACACTATCCCCGCAGGCCAGAAGTTTTTATCCAGCAGAACCTTCTGCTGGGCCGCGGGAATCCGAATACGGAACGACTTGAAGTCCGTCTGCTTGGCGGACTGCAGCCTCTCGATCGCCAGCACCTGGACTGGCTGTTCGTTGCGGCCGACACTCCTCTCCTTAATATAGCCTTAATGTTGACCTGGAACTGTCTGATCACTTTCAATCAAACTGCCTACTGCAGGTGCAATTTTGATTTTGATTTATATTCGAACGGTAAATTCCAAAATCAGTTCACCACTTCCAACATATAAAACAGAAAAATTATAAAGTTGTTTCGACATTTTTACCGAAACTGCCAATCTAATATTATACGTACTGGTTTATATTAACAACCACTTTTGAATAGGTTCGTAGTTATCTCTATTCTACGTTAATTAAACAGCATTTTAATACTTAAAAGTATCATTTATTTACCTTAAAACTGGCAACAGAACAAACTTTAATAAGTTAAGCCATTTGTGAGTTTGCAAACATTGTTACCACGATATTACCGAGGCTCTTAGGCAAACGGTAGGCATTACGCAAATCCCTAATAAATACACGGATTACAATTTAGTATTCTAGGCTTTAGCTCTGGACTTGAGACACAGTCTAAGCACGTCCTTTGATAAAGTCACGTAAGTAGGTAGGGCGAGGTACCCGCCTAAATTTGATAGACTGAAAATATTCAAGACAGTAGCTGACAAAGTAAAATATTTTAACAATAATTATATTTCTCTGGTTAATCTATGTTCTTTTTTGTTTGAATATCGATACATTATCTTGAAGCTGGTAGAACCAATCTCATCTAGATTAATCGCAAAGATCAAGATCCACCCCATAGACATAGTAAGTACCTAAATTAAAAAATATTGTCAATAAATAAATAAAAACATAGAATAACGGTGACACGTGTTACAATCAATAGCTACATTGATTACCTACTATAGTGTGACAAACTTATCTGTTCCGGTGAGAGCGAACTAAATTGATCCATATCTCATTACTTACTAATGAATTGTATATTGTAATTGATTAGATGGGTTTATTACACCGCAAGAGCGAATTAACAATACGAGCAAACTTAAAATCTTATAGAATTAAGAAATATTAGTCATTTATGTGAGCTGTCACCGGAACAGATAAGTTTGTGGCACTGTACATAAATTTTTCAACTCACTTGATAGGTGACTTGAAAACTCATAGATTTCAAAATTCAAGTGTTTGCCTGCGTCACATATCTCCATTTATGACTGTACCTGTTAGTACATACATATTACCTGAAATAACATTATACATAAAGAATAATTTACTGTCTAAACAGTTTTTTTAAAGATCCCCCACAAGGCTGACATCGTATAAAAGCGGATCTCCAGTCTGACATCACAGGCGGAGCGGCGGACTGTAAACTACACGTCTGATATCGCGATGTGCGGCCGAGCGGCGTCCCACTGATCCCGGCTAGGGGCGGCCGGAGGGTGTCCCACGATTTGTCGATACTTCTTCTTCTTCTTGTCGTGTCGATGGCAACTGTCACTCGATACTGTACTTTGGATTTGATTCCATGGCCTAACGTACTTATTTAAAATATAATACAATTATTTATGTAATAATAATATCAAATTATTGTGATAGTCTTTAGTAAAACCTTATTATAAACCTCATAAAATTGACTTACAGATAAGGAACAATGCAACAATTTAATACTTGGCGCCTTATCGCAAAGAGTGATCTCTTACATACAACCGTTGTAGAACCAGAGTGAAACATTGGAAAATTGCATGTACTTACCTTCTTAATCATACGCGCTGTGGTGTCCCAGATGAAATAACCTCGATACTTCCTTGTTCCCCTCACTAGCAACATGCCTGAGTCTGGTTTGCTTTGTGATGTCAAACTGCTCTTTGTTACAGATAATTTCGGTTTAACTACGAGCAGCAGAACTGCGACATATTACTTGGTCTCCACTTTCAAACTCCTGGCATTAGGATCTTTGCAATAACAGGTTGGTTAGGTTGTGTTACATTTAATAACCAAATGTTTCAAATTATGTAAAACATACATAGAGTCCAACAGTACTTAATATGCACACAAAAACTCTGTTTTGCTTACACCAGAAAATAACAATCATCTTTTCTTTTTTTGACACAGACGTGTATCTTTTCTTATTTCTGACACAGACTTGGTTGTCGAGGCCTAATTCTTCACAATTCATTTAGGACACCAGAAAAAATCACCCAACTTGGTATTTTCTCTCCATATATTTTAATTCGACGAATAAATATGATAATAATGATTTACTACTGGTTGACCTATCCACCGCCAAACTGACCAGTCGGATATTCCACACGCAGCCGCCTTTTCGCAAACAATAAATATCATAATTAATATTTTCCCCACTGTAGACAATGAGTCCGTCCGGTGGACCCTCCCATACAGCCTTAAAGCGCCGACACACTAGCGGACGCGGTTTAGTCTTTTGGGACAGTTCGTGCCAGATCTCTTGTAGACGTCCGAGAGCGATTTGGCACGCACTGTCCCAAAAGACCGTGCACACTATCAGTCGCGACTGTCAGCCGCGTCCGTTAGCCGCGTCCGCTAGTGTGTCGGCGCCTTGCAGTCCGGCACGACTCGGCGGGTGCCACTCCCTCCGCTATATTACCTCATTGTTTTTAACCGCTGCTCCTGACTCACGCCTAATTTTATCACATTGGCTGTGAAATATGCTGAGGTTTTTGCGGAACAATGGGAAGGATTTTGAGAAAATTATGGGGTCTTCTTGGGGATTTTAATAATGTGTGATATAAATAACATCCTTAAGGGGCACGTAATTAATATGCCGTGTGAGCTAAAAAGTATTTATTTCTTGAGCCTAGCACACAAAAAAATAACAAACAGGAGACAGACACAAAAAATAGATGGTACAAATTGGCGGTCCTAACCGGGAATCTCTTCTAGACTGATAACTTATATTTATAATAATTATATAAGATTTTAGTTTCCACTTCTGACACGATGTAAAACTCTCACTAGGCTTTCACCTCCCCTTCCCTTCCCCTCCCCTCCCCTCCCCCCGCAGGTCTGTGCTGTCAGCGGCAGGCTGCACTGTCTCGGCGCTCAATGGACACCAAAGTAATTTACGGCCAGTATTGACCCCCATATCTTAGGGCTATAAGGGCAGAGATGCTACACTGAAGGAGGGTAGAGGAAACGTGTAAGTAAGTATTGCGTAACTAAACCACACATTGTACATAATTATAAGTATATCTATGTAGAAAATACCTTTTACGCGGCTTATTGAGAAGTCTCATACAGCCAAACTTTTATTGGATTATGTTATTTCCCATTTATTTTTTAATAACAGATTTTAGCTCAGGCATACATAATAGGTACATCGAGTTACAGACACCAAAAGCAAAATAAGCAAGCATTTTTATGTGAAAAACCTTATATTTTTTCCTGAAAACCGCTATAAAGTAGCATTACATTTGTAATTTCAAGAAATTATTATTATCTAGTACTACCCTGTTTCCTTTCATCAATACTTTTACTTACTCCCACCACCTCCCTACAATATCCCCAACGGTTTGTCTTGCAGTTTATTCTATGAATTGTATTTGAGAGTTAGGGTGCATTTTCATGGCACCGCCACCCAAATGATGTAAGGGAGGAAATGCACGGCCATTGGAAATTTGCTCCCGTGCTTAGCTCTATTTAGTCCCGCTTTATACCGACTAATGAATGCCAACCCAGTTATTGGTCGCGTCCAGTTGATGGCGGATTCATTGATTCTACTTTGAATCGGCAAATCTCTGACGTATTGAGTTTGAATGTGACGTAACGTTATTGTTTGATAATTTAATAAAGAGGTCGGAAACAGTATTTCTGTGTGAGGCATTTTGTGAGCTTTGTACCTAGTGATTTGGTGATTTTTTCTTTGAACTTTGCACGAAATAAATCACTTTCTGCTACTGTAACACCATCTTTCTTTAGCACTAAATAAATACATTGTCTAAATGCATTGCAAGAATAAGGTCATGTGATTTTATGTTATTAAAACATACACCATTGTTCTTCACCATGAAAACCTAGACTATTAATAGATGTTTAGCGCTCTCAAATGCCTTATAAATCTGTCAAATACTATTCTACACCCTTTAAACGTTCTTTTGAGGTAGATAATACAGTTTATACTTAAGCATGTCCTATAATACAGTTTCACAGCCTTATAATCTTTCAGTTTCCTTTTCAAGTGCGGCTCGCCTATTACAAACACTAGAGCGGACATAATACACCCGCTAGCGAGGCTCGGTAAGAGGCCGTCAAATTAAAAGTACCAGGCAAGCATAGCCTCCGAGAGTAAAAGCCTCAGTAATTATTCCGCGCTACAGGTGTCGAGGAAAATGGGACGACCGTGACGTCACTCATTCCATAATGGACTCCTTTTGTACTCCGGTAAATGGAAAATTTCGAACGAAGTATTTTCCTTGTTAAGCAGTGTCATCCGAGGAGTGTTGATGTTGAGTGAGCCAGATACTTCCATTTCATGCAGTCCTGGTATTAATGTTGACCTGGAACTGTCTGATCGCTTTCAATCAAACTGCCTACTGCAGGTGCAATTTTGATTTATATTCGAACGGTAAATTCCAAAATAAGTTCCACCACTTCCAACATATATTATAAAGCAGAAAAAATATTAAGTTGTTTCGACATTTGTACCGAGACTGGCAATCTAAGGTACTACGTACTGGTTTATTTTAACAACCATTTTTGAATAGGTTCATAGTTATCTGTATTCTACGTTAATTAAACAGAATTTTAATACTTAAAAGTATCATTTATTTACCTTAAAACTGGCAACAGAACAAACTTTAATAAGTTATGCCATTTGTGAGTTTGCAAACATTGTTACCACGATATTACCGTGGCTCTTAGGCAAACGGTAGGCATTACGCAAATCCCTAATAAATACACGGATTACAATTTAGTATTCTAGGCTTTAGCTCTGGGCCTCAAGTCTGCTATTGGTTATAAAAAATATCAATGCAGATATCCTATAGAGACTCAATAGAGACTCCATTGTGATTGGCCCAAAAACGGTAGTCCCTACGACTCACGGCCAGTCTCGATAAAATATAAATGCTATTGACACAGAGTGATCGTGACGTCATCTTGGCATATTATCAGTGTTGCCGCTTTTGTTAGAATTGTAAAGCCAGCATGCACGGATCGTCCGACTTGGGCTTAATTTGAAGATTTTTCACACTATTTATTTAAAAGTATAACTGTTTTATCTGATTCGATGCTTTTTAAAATCAATAAAAGACGTGTTATGGCATTTAAATATATTTTTCATATATTAAACTGGCTGTATAATTAAGACCATAGGCAAAAAAAAACTCTATTGTCGTGTCGATTTGTTTGTTACACAGAGTAGGTAATATATATGGTTTTGTTTCTTATGTCAACTTTAACATTGTATCGTTTTGTTTTGTTTCGGTTTTCTCTGTTAGTTGTGGATAAAAAAACATACAGACGAATTCGTTCATTTCCCTGTTGAAAAGTGATCTCTTCGCGAAATTATCGCAAATATGGATTATTTATCGATGAATGTGCAGTTGTGCACGCTTTGAAAGCTGAATTAAGGAAAAGAGGCGCATAAATAAGCGGTCTCAAAGAGCACCTAATTCGGAGGTTAGTTTGTTTACTGTTTACAAACTTATTTTTTACCAAATGTATGCTTGTTTGCTTAGATAACAGTTATGTTTTTTCTTTTTACAGACACCAAGACTATGACCGTAACAGTAACTTGGTTGGAAACGTAGAGGACAGCATCATACAACAAAATGATTCAGTGTATACTGTTGAGTGGCCTTCAGAAACTTTGTATAGCAGTGTGAACACTAAAAATTAAACTCCAGATCTAGATATTGTCACCAATGAGTAACTACTTTGGAATTTATGCACAGTGTACGGTGGCCTGCGCCTAAAAGTATACAGGCGGAGTTTTTAAAATAGCGATCCCTGATGATGAAGGGACCAGCTACATCTGTTATAAATCCGGGGACGTGTTGTGTGTGATGTGTGTAGCAGTGGTGTTTATGTGGATGTGCTTGAGCAGCATGTGAGCTTGAGATCGCTATTTTAAAATCTCCGCCTGTATACTTTTAGGCGCAGGCCACCGTACATACCATCGCTCTTACGGTGAATGAAAACATCGTGATAAAACCTGCATATCTAGATTTTCGAACCCAAAAACCTGCAGAGGACCAGCGTGGTAGGAAATGGTCCAAGCTTAGGAGTGGAGTTTAGACCTTAAGGCGATATGCACAAAGGCTCCATTCGAGTGAGCTAGGTGCAGGTACTGACACCCTCACAAATAATAGAATACTTAGTATACTATACTACCATTATTTAGTTTCAACTAACAACTCAACCAGCATTCATTGTGTGGATTACTAATGTGTTATATTTTTTGTATAGCAGTGTGTTTAAACGGAAAGGATAAATAAAAGTTAAATCAGTGTGTAACTCTTTTATTTTTATTGTATTTATTAAATGCCTAATCCATATTTACATTATGTTCTTTCTGAAATTGGTTATAATGATTTTCACAAACACGAGATTGTCGGATAATAATTATTTCACAAGCCACTGTTTTAGAACAGTTTTATTACTTGGTAACATATGTCCTCATTTTCTTTCCGAACATAACGGATCTGCACAACAATGCGGGATAGTAACTCGATATGATGATAGTTATTTTATAATTAATAAGCTTATAAGATTCAAGATTTTAAAACTTTATTGAGAACCTGCTCCTTTTTTCGGAGTATGTTAAAAATATGGCTAAGAGAATAATGCAATGAGTATCTGAAACGTATAATAAGTATACCTAAGTATTAGATAGTCTTCTACCATCCAGTTCAGAACAATTTTTTGCCAAATTATAGACGGCTCCAAACCTTCATAGATATACCATCTTTCCTGCGTTCTTTGGCTATCAGGGGAGTTAAATCCGCGGCAATCTCCTTCACCACATGCTTACTGAGGCGAAATGTCCTCACAAACTCCGAGTCCGGCAAACTCACGAGAGGATCGACATTCCGGCTCATGAAGGCGCGATTTCGACGCCGCTCCTTCAACTCCCGCCGACCTCTGTCCACTCTGTCTGCTAATATTAGCATTTCCCACCGCAAATTTAAATTATAATTCCGATCCATTATGACAACATCTGAATAATACGTGTATATTAGGTGTATCTGCTCAATGGCCTCAGAATGGTAATTTTTGACAGATAAACCGTAATGAAGCAACTGACGGAAACGTCAATAAATAGTGGACTACGCAAATTGTCACCCGAGAGACGATATCGGTGTGGCACTTGTCAGTGGACTAGCGTGTTGTTCAATGTATTATGAGTGGCTTCCATCCAACTTCCATCGAGCTGACACTATGGTCTTAAAAAATACAAGACTGCCAAATGTGTAATTTTGCGCTGTCGACATACAATCGACATACAATTATACTTTTTCATCAAAATTTAAGTGTTTGCGTTGCGTCACATATCTCCATTCATGACTGTACCTGTAAGTACATATTACCTGAAATAACATTATACATAAAGAATAATTTACTGTCTAAACAGTTTTTTTAAAGATCCCCCACAAGCCTGACATCGTATATAAAGGCGGATCTCCTGTCCGAGATCACAGGCGGAGCGGCGGACTGTAAACTACACGTCTGATATCGCGATGTGCGGCCGAGCGACCGACTGATCCCGGGTAGAGCCGGCTGGAGGGTGTCCCACGACTTGTCGATACTGGAATTGGGCTGTAGCGCTTAAAATATTACACTGTAATAAAATTGTATGTATTGATGTTTTTAGTACACTTACAATCAACACTTTATATGTATGTAATAATTAATAAAAAGCAGTGGACCGCCATGGTTGAGTTAAGAGGCAGTTAAGATCATGTGGCTGTCTCTCGGAATCATGGAACCTTTGTACACGTCCCCTATACAATACATCCAAGACAAAATTTACTCGATACTTCCTCTTGTTCCCCTCACTAGCAACATGCCTGAGTCTGGTTTGCTTTGTGATGTCAAGCTGCTCTTTGTTACAGATAATTTCGGTTTAACTACGAGTAGCAGAACTGCGACATATTACTTGGTCTCCACTTTCAAACTCCTGGCATTAGGATCTTAATAACAGGTTGGTTAGGTTGTGTTACATTTAATAACCAAATGTTTCAAATTATGTAAAACATACATAGAGTCCAACAGTGCTTAATATGCACACAAAAACTCTGTTTTGCTTACACCAGAAAATAACAATCATCTTTTCTTTTTTTGACACAGACGTGTATCTTTTCTTATTTCTGACACAGACTTGGTTGTCGAGGCCTAATTCTTCTCAATTCATTTAGGACACCAGAAAAAATCACCCAACTTGGTATTTTCTCTCCATATATTTTAATTCGACGAATAAATATGATAATAATGATTTACTACTGGTTGACCTATCCACCGCCAAACTGACCAGTCGGATATTCCACAAGCTACCGCCTTTTCGCAAACAATAAATATCATAATTAATATTTTCCCTACTGCTGGACAATGAGTCCGTCCCGTGGACCCTCCCATACAGCCGTACAGTCCGGCGCGACTCGGCGGCCGCCACTCCCTCCGCTATATTACCTCATTGTTTTTAACCGCTGCTCCTGACTCACGCCTAATTTTATCACATTAGCTGTGAAATATGCTGAGGTTTTTGCGGAACAATGAACAGGGTTTTGAGAAAATTATGGGGTCTTCTTTACTGGAATAACTTATAATATCATTAAATGAATACTTTACAGTTTTATGATTTTAAGCAAATAGCAAATTAAGCAAACTTTACAAAATTCTCCCCACTTTGACCAAGTTTCTGAAAACTGTTGCGCTAACCACGACTCTATAATTATGTCGTTGCAGTAAACTACCGATTGCATAACCGTTCTCCAAAATATCGTACCTATTTCGCCAAGCAAGAATCTTGTTGCGTAATAAGCTTCAAAAGCGTTTCAATTTACATGAGCAGACAGGGCGCGCCTTCGACAGAGTCGAGGTAGCATTTGTACTGCATGCAGCTCCTCACGAAACACAAAAACAATTGGGATGTGATTACAGCGAAACCGTGCGAAGACGATTTTCAAACGCATTATTTTGAAGAGTAGGTATATTTTTGCAAAGTATGATATTAATTGCATTTCCCTTTATGAAACTTTAGAACCTAACACAGGCTATCTACCATTCCTAACTACACTCACGTGAAATGTAGAAGTTTCACATGGAACGGTGACAGGTAGAACTTTTTCATTGCTTGCCATTGTATTACTCTATAGTAATATTATCTTAAGGGCTAGGGTGAGTTCTAAAACTGAATCTGATTTTCATGCTAGACGTTGGTTTCCACTTCTGGCACTGCGTAAAACTCTCACTAGGCTTTCACCTCCCCTTCCCTTCCCCTCCCCTCCCCTCCCCTCCCCGCAGGTCTGTGCTGTCACCGGCAGGCTGCACTGTCTCGGCGCTCAATGGACACCAAAGTAATTTACGGCCAGTATTGACCCCCATATCTTAGGGCTATAAGTGCAGAGATGCTACACTGAAGGAGGGTAGAGGAAACGTGTAAGTAAGTATTGCGTAACTAAACCACACATTGTACATAATTATAAGTATATCTATGTAGAAAATACCTTTTACGCGGCTTATTGAGAAGTCTCATACAGCCAAACTTTTATTGGATTATGTTATTTCCCATATATTTTTTAATAACTTGGTATTAAAATGCCTGAATCTGTTGTTGACTTAAATGGAGCAGGGTTGATTTTTTTGGGAAGAAAATAGAATAGAGGATTTTAATCCAAAACCATAATTTAACACATAACAGAAACAAAATATACTTATCTAAAGCCGTATATAAGTAAGTATCTTGTTTCTGTTAAGTATACTGACGTATTCTAGCATGTATACCTCAATACAAAGATAAGACATCACTTGCAACGATATGTGAAATGGGATGAGCCTGCGGAAGGCAATTCATCCGGCGGTAGTTAGCTGCTCGTCAACAATATGGTTAGTTTGCCGTTATGAAGATGAAAGCCTTTGCTCCTCAGACTTGTACAGAGATACAGACAAACTGTTGGTAGAATTATTAGCCTTGAACGGAATATTCGTTGCGTTTAAAATGAAGTTAGTGTAACCGTTTGAATGTTTAGGTTTAATTGCCAAGCATTGCTTATGTACGATCCTTGACGATGTAAGAGCTTGTAATTACCTAAAAGTCAACTTATAAAATAACTTTTATTTGGCTACTTTTATAATAAAAGAATTAAAAATACCCACTTACCTACTGAAAACTAAAAGCTATTTACAGCTTACTAAAGCTTTTAAAGAATGAACAAAATTGAACTAAAATGCATTTTGCTTTCATAATATTCAATTTTTTCGTGCTTTTGATCACAAAGTGTAATAATACGCTTTATCCGGGTAAATATCGCGATACACTTGGTCTTTGTATCGACGCTTTCAATGCAAGCTTCAAAGCTCTCCCTGCCCGACTACGGCAAAGCCAAAAGACGGGTATTGTTTTAAATCAGAAACATTCGCTCGGAGCGAGACGCTAAAAAAATAAGATTAAAAGCGTAACTTGCCAACTCCACTAAGAACAGCTTTTTAGTTTACTTTGAGCTAAAAATTAATTAAACTTCTCGTGAATATCAGCTCCCGGCTCAGCCATTATTCTATCTCCCGCTATTGGCCATCGCCGTTAGCTCCGTCAGAACTCACTCAACATTTTGTTATTTTATTTAGTAGAATAAGTAAAAGTGGTAATATGCCATCGCAGTATTTTGAAGTTCCTTTTAATACAGAGCTTTTAAGATCTCTTCTTATCGTCTCCATGAGAATTGCAAAAGCTAGACCTACCACCGGCCAAACTGGCCAACTCACGATGACAAACCCTATTGTCATCGTGAGTTCGCCAGTCTGGCTGGCCAGGGCGCAGTAGAGATAGGTATATTCAGAACTTGTTCCATGCCATTTGAAGGGGATTCTTTCATTATAGCCAAGTTTTCAAGTGAGTCAGAGGAAAGCATAGGCAATTTAGGTGTCTACTTTTCCACGGTAAAAGTATTATTTTTAACCAGGAAAATGACGCACGAAAATACAAATAAATTATTTTTGCCCAAATTAACTTTATTTGTTGATATCTCTTGATTCTGGGCCAAAGTTAGCGTGGTTGGACTGTACTCGTAGAACAAGCACGAGTGTCGTATGAAACAAAACTGAACAAACAAACTATTGTATTTGTTTCCTCGGTAGATACATTTGTCTTGCGGGATATCTGGTGGCAAACACGCCTTCAATTCTTAGTGGGTAAATATTTGCCACCACAATTTGTCTCTCTGTATGTCTTTGAGTTTTGTTGTTGCTTGTCGCTTATGTACACTCACGGGCAATGAAATAGATCCACTCAAAAAATTACGACACCAAACGACCCCAATTTTTTCAAACATTTCATTTAAAATTTTAACAAAATACTCTCGTTTTTAGTTGGTAATATCCTGATGTTGCAGAAGACGTCATTAAGCTAGCCTTTTCCGGATAGGAGTAAGTTTGTGCTCAGTGGAACCTTTTCTTTGCCAGTTAGTGTACCTATTAGTGAATGAATGAATGTCCGATAGGGTAAAACGATTTCAATTAGCTATGATACTTATGTAATGTACGTAAGTACCATTATAATATATCGAGACAACATTTATCTTTGAAATATACACACATAGTAGGAATATTCTCTGTGCTTTTTAACATACCTAACGTTAAATAAAACATGTATGAAATAAGAAAATCTGAGGATAATCCGCTTCCAGCTCATCCTTGCGGAGTTTTCAAGGAAGGTAACATTTCTCTCTCATTTGTGAATTCATTTATACTTTTTTTCTGTTTTAGTACTTAGTTAATCTTTAGTAAGCATAAAACAAATGCACCTAGCTGCTAAAATTTGAGATACTAAGTACGTACCTACCCATAACATACTATCCGCATCACAGATAAAATGCCTACAACCTACGCATATAATTTAAGTTGCTATGTACATAATATTATTTCAAGAACCATATACCACATATGCATAGTTGCAATTAATATGGCTACAATATTATGTTTTTGTGAGTGTTTGAAACAGACAGACACTCAGTAATTTCAGGTATTCACACAATACATGTGCTCCGGGAGAGCTGTCTGTACAAATTGAAGACCTGAAACATACAAAGAGCAGTCGGTGCTGGGGACATGTCTGCTAATAAGTATTAGTTCAATGAGAAGCCGTCAGCATGCATGCCACTTATCATCAGACAATACAGTGAATGCAGGAGGCCTTCCTGTTCTAGAGAGCGAGAAACCCCACAAAGGTAAACTAAAATGAGTACCACATCTTGTTCGTTGAATCTAGGTATATTTCTAAAACTATTTTTATTTCAGTTTAGTTCTAATTTAAAATTCTCTATCTTATTCATTGTAGTCTGTAAGTATATATTTACTCCTAAATTTATAAAATTGGTTGAAATAGTGTTATTTTATAGATATATTTTTTCATCGTTTTATGTCTTTCGAGTTTCGACCGATCTTTATAGCATTTTGACAACATTGATTAGCAGACTCGGGCTCCAGCTGGCGGGAGCTGGAAAAATAGATTCTGTTCGTCGCTGGTGGGCGCAGGTGTCGCCATATTGGAAAATATCCCACCCTTTATTTACTAAATCTCGCTAGCTGTATTGTGTATCGTATTATTGAAGGTTTCTTGAAGGAATCGTGTCTAGAATTAGGTAATTCGTCAGAGAGTATGATGATGATTTTTTTCTGTTACATCATGAATGAAGGTACTCAATCGTTTATTGCATCCATTACTTTTGCAGGTGTTTAATGCAGTAAATTAGGAACATATATGGACCCTGTTAATATATTTAATTATTTTATGAGTGAATTTTATACTAGCCCTAGGATTCGTAGAATACAATGAAACAGAAGGGTGTCCGTGATTCTCTGAATCGCATGATTTTATCAACAGATTGGAAGCTTCAACGTCATATTTTGATTAATGAGCGCAGTTTTGTATCACAAGATTCACACGTCACAAGTTGGATCGTTAATCAACTGTCAATACAAAAACTTATCTATAGGCCTGTAGGCTGTAGACATGGTATACCTACTCATGGCTGTATTTTATATTTAGTGAGAATAAAAAAAACAGTCTTGTATTTTATTTACTCCTTCCTATAATTAGAAAAACTGAAGATATCTTTAACACTGTAGGAAGTATATGTTACATTTATTATAATATGTTCCTTGTGTTAATGTAAATAAATACTCTTGGAAATATACTCACTGTCCAAAGAGATGATTCCGTATTACTTCTCACTAGAAATGACTATAAATAAAATTTAACTTAATTATAAAAAACCAGAGCTATAAATAATTATATTTATATTTTAATAAATAATTAATTAAGTATAAGGCATTGATAAAAAAATGCTTGTGCCTAAAAATCCAAGTATGAAAAATATATTAGACATTGTGTCAAAATCATGTCAACCCGTAGAATATAATTGTTATGGTTGAATAAAACAATTTTATATAAAAGTAAAATCATCATATAAATTATTAAAGGCTATGTAAATAATCTACAGGAATGTCTAAAATGACTACCACAAGTTTTCTTTTGTATGATACTATGCAAGTATTTAACAAAACAACATTTATGGCTAGTTCAAAATTAACAACGCTATCAACGTAACTACAATATAAAAAGTGGTACTTGTGAGCATGGGGAAGAATAAAAGCAAGCAAGATAAAAAGAAGAAAGATAAAAACCCGCCGCCACCACCGCCACCTCCTCCATCAAAGCTTACGGTCAGAATTTCTACATTCACAGCTGACAACCCTGTCAGGTTGCATGGCATGTTTATCGACGTAGATACACTCGTTCAGGTAATGCATGTTCCACATTTTTTATCGCGAATGGTGAAGTTTATCTACGTTGATAACAGTGTCGTGCAGTCGGGACTGGTCATCCACATGTATTCAACAGTATCTTTCTTCTCCGATGTTGGTCAATCACTAGTTTTCTATCTGATATATTTTTATACTCCACGTTATTTTCATTTATGTTATACATTTGCTAATTTACTTTCAGAACAAATCAATATCTAATCCTACACCAAAACCAGACGCTAGTGGACTGGGAGTGGCAGCAGCAACCAGTGGAGCCTACGCAGCCTCTCAATCAGCCCCTCTGTCACCGGCCGCCGACCAATCACTGACGGCCCCTACAGCTGCTGACCAATCACTGATGTCCCCGGCAGCTGATCAAGCAATGTCACCAGCAGTGGACCAATCACAGCCTTTCGTCATCACGCCAACTGCGGAAGGCCAAGCTGGTACATTCATAGGGGGCATACCTCCCGGTACGATTGGTCCCGATGGCCAGTATATCCCGGACGAACGAACCGAAGTTCCGGAAGGCTATGTGCAGTTGGCCGATGGATCCATCGTGCCTATTGAAAACGTGCAGGCGGCAACCGGAGGCCAGTACGGACAACCACAATAGTCTTTGACAAAAATATAATTATGTTGATAAAACATTTCAGTCTTCTTTCTAGTGTACATAATTTGAAATGGCGTAAATACTTTAGTGGTAGGTTATACAGATATACGAATGTAAAATAAAGCACACAGTGTTAGATGAAAAGCGAGTAAGCTATAAGAAGATTTCTAAGAGGAGTCCTTGTTTTGAGAAGTGGTGACATTTATTTTATTCTGTGGCGAATTCAGGACAAAAAAGTTAAAATCTGTGAAATGTGTGTCACTTTTGAAACAGAATGAAAATAAAATTTTAAAGATTTTATGTAATTATTGTTTTAATCCATTTTATTAAAACATTCAAACTAAACAGACATAGTATTAGATGTATTTTCTGTGACGTTATACCTATACGACGAATTTAACTATTCTCATTTTTGACGACTTCAAAGACTTCCTTAGTTTAACAATAAAATGATAAACTTTTGGCACGCAAATCTGTTTACATTTTATTACCTACCAATATTTACTTGATCACAAAAACGGATACTTAACTTAATGGGCAAGAAAAAAGGAAAGAAAGGAGAAAAAGGCGGAAAAGACAAGAAAGGCAAAAAGAAAGGTAAGGAGAAGACACCACCACCACCGCCGCCGCCGCCGCCGCCACCACCACCCGACCCCTTCGCTGATCTACGGCAGAAGTTTCTGCCCCCGTCCGCTCCAAATTCCGCGCCAAATTCCGCCCCACCGTCCGCCCCCCCATCCGCCCCATCATCCGCCCCGCCGTCAGCACCCACCAGCCGCAGAGGCAGCACCACCAGCACTCGCTCCACGGCATCCACCGACACCGGCACTTCCACTAGCACAGGCGACAGCAGTGGCAGCGAGAGTCTCTCCAGCAAGACACCACCCACCCCGGAACAGAAGCCATCAGCTATGAAACCTCCCGACTCAGCTAAGCCAGCTCCACCGTCTGCTGACTCTTCTAAGCCTGAAACTGCAACACCATCGCCTATGTCTGAATCACCAAAGATTCCGACACCGGTAGCTGAGCCTCCGAAACCTGCTGCATCAGAGCCTCCCAAACTTGCTGCTGCAGCCGATGACAAGCCGCCTCCGGTAGCAGTGACGGAAGCGGCTCCAAAACTTCCTGATGCTCCAAAGGGTGCTATGAAATCTGCATCTAAGCCACCAGAGGCAAATGTACCAGAAGCAAAGGCACCCGAAGCTGAAACAAAAACTGCAGACAAACCAGCTGACGCCAAGCCACCAGAAAGTGATACTAAACCTGCAGACAAGCCACCTGAAGCCAAACCGCCTGATGCTAAGCCTGAGGCACCTGCTCCTGACCCCAAGCCAACAGAAAAACCTACATAATGATCATTGTGTACTTTAGTGTTCTGTAGCTAACTCTAGTCTGTACCTATATTATTTTGTAAAGTTTATATGGACTGTGCCAATATTAAACTATGTATGGTAATGGTTTTTTAACACACTCGTTCACTTCAATGTTCACGATTAGTTAAATTATAAAATTAAATATTTATGTATGTTTTAATAAGAATAATCGATTGTAGATCGAAACAATTTAAAAGCTAGAGTTCCATTCAAATTTTTATAACAATCGTTGTTTCAATGCTATTATAATTATAGTATCTTGCCTTTGTTAATCTTGTTTCTATTAATAGACTTTGATGAATAGAGACATCCAAAATAACCCAGCACTTATAAGGGCTAGCGTTGATTGACTTGCCAAATAGTTGAATATCATCAATACGTAGGTCTAGTGGTTTAATAAATCTTACGATATGCTTATTAAAATCAATATACTTATATTATTAATAACTATTTTGTTAAAATTAGGTAGCTTCGTGAATTGTATGGTGAAAAATAACAATATAAGATTCGGAACAAAATAACCATCGAATTGTGTTTGCCAAATATTTAAAGAAAATGATGCAAACTTTACAATCCGGAGTCAGTAAAAATAGAAACAACAAGACTAACTACAGAATGTACGACAATCGTTTGTTCATTCCGATAACAAATAATAAAGAGAAAATATCGAATCACATCAAAAAACAACACACTCGCTTATGTACCAGTACCAACCGAGAATCACCTTCGAGCACGGTTTCAATGCAGCCACTAAACACAGGCTGGTGCAGCGAGACAGACGAAGGAAAACCGTCAAAAAATTTAAGGGATTGACATCACAAAAAGAATTTGCGCACTGCCAAAAAATTCGTGAATGTGAAAAGTGGAAGTCACCGTGTCAGTGGCGCCACGTGCGCGGCTGCGGCGCGAATTACTTCAACATCACACCCTACAAGAACTCTAAACACAACTACTCCCATTGCCCACACATTGTTCAAAAGGAGCCAGTACTAGTGCGCAGCCGAGAAGAAACTATGATCAGACTCAACCTCTACGCACCAAACCCAAGTATTTATGAGCAAGTTATCACTTGCAAAATTTGCTTCAAAGACAGAATCACTCAGTTGAAGGCTTATATTGAAGAGAATGTGGTGGTATGTTATCCGGTAGTCCAGAGCAATGGTGATAAGCAAAAATGAACTAGAGGAGTGCTGAGGGTGATGTGGGGTGGAGCGTAACGATATTCGAAGAAGATTGATTTGGTTGAATTTTTGATTGTGCGAGTAAGACGCATCTAATGCAGTTCTCACATAAATGCCTTAAAATGCTTGGTCTTTAAATAATTATATTTACCTAATATCAAATTCGCCCGCAGAGCCGCAGAGCCGACGACCGCTGGAGTACAAAGGTTCTGGAGTGGAGACCCCGTGTCGGCAAACGGCGTGTCGGTCGCCCCCCAACCCGTTGGTCTGATGATCTGCGGAAGGTAGCGGGAAGCCGCTGGATGCAGATAGCGGATGACCGTTTGGGGTGGCGATCGTTAGGAGAGGCCTATGTCCAACAGTGGACTACAGAAGGCTGAGAGAGAGAGAGAGAGAGAATATCAAATTATAAGAAAATAAAACTCCTCTTACTACCTATCGTGCCAGCATATTATGATTTCAAAAGCAGTTATCATACATTCGGTGCTACCACAGGAAACTTTATAATTAAGACTGTAAAATGAACAGATAGGATTACAGAAGAAAACAAATCATTTACATTTTAAACAATAACAAACTATGAGCTCTAAGAATCAAATAGAAAAAAAAATATTTACCTACTTACCACAAGCCAACCTTTCACCAATGACTTATCAATTTTCGCCGCAAAATATCGTAAGATTTGTTAGAGTACCTCCGGGCGCTGAGTGGATTGCGGGTCTCTCCGCGCTCTACAATAGACGCACTTTCCTATAAGAAGGTTACGCGACTTACCAGATTAGCTTTTCTTTATTCAGCTACAGGCTGCGTAGCGCTTTTTAGGTTAGGAAAGGAGCGACGAAGCCTCAATGTTGAGTGTTTTTCGGGGATTTGTTGGCTTTAGTCGAGATTAACATTTAATTAGGTTAGCAGAGAAGAGAAACATCTAATTGCAATGTAGATTTTTTGTTTAAATTACTTGCCACGGGTGTACATTTACATTGTTTTAAATGGGATTTTTGAATTTATTTAATAAAAGGCTTAGAGGTTCCATACTTCAATTTGCACAGTATGACTGCTACATTAACGTACTGCCAACGGGTTCACTGATAAAACATTACCCTGTATATGCAGATACAAATAAGTAAGTACTTCAGATTTTCCGTAACAAGATTCTTATAAAATGTAAGCTTCTTTTCCGCTCGAGATTATTCCGGTATTATTGGTGAGGTCGGGTTGGCAGCCCCCTAGAGGCAATCGTGATATTACCTACGCATTATACTCACGGGTAGTTACTGAGGAAACCCAATGAGTTCTACGTCTATTGTGATCCGACTCATTGCCAAAATTAAACCTACATCATTATCATTGTTATACCTAAGTTCCTATAAAGATAAAGAAAAGATAAAGAAACATTTATTCGACACATAGACAGCAACAACAACAAAAAGAAAAATACAGACTTAAAGAAAAGAAATACATATACAAGATAACAAGGCCAAAAAAAAAATAATAAAAAATTAACATGCGGCAAAAACAAAAATACAGGCCAAATATAAAACAATAACACAACGGGTTGCTGTCCGGAGTGTCGAAACGGCACCAGCTCAGCATGAGCTGTGGACAGTAAGGCCACAGCGCTGATTTTCAGCTGGCCCTTTTAAGTGACCTCAGTCACGTACACGAGTACCTACTTAACTATGTACAAACAAAAAATAAATAAATAATAATATATAAGTATAGGTATATGGGACGTATATTATATAGCTATATATTATTTCTTTCCTAGCGGTAGGAATAAAAACTTTAAAAGTAAAGGTTCATCATCATCACGACCCAACACGTCCCCACTGCTGGGGCACAGATCGCTTTCCAATGAAGTAAAGGTTACTGTTAAATTAATATAGTAGCAGTAAAGCTGCACCATGTAAGAGCATATAGATGTGTATATGTATAGGAATACGGGCATTGAAATGAGAAAGGGTTTCAGTAAGGTTTCATAGAATTCTAGAAAACGCGACAAGGATCTGCCTGATGCCTGAACGAAATACCTGTCTTACAAACTTTGTGTACATAATCATCTATTTCACATACCAATGGTAGAGCTACGCAAGAAGGTATATTAGGTATACCTACATAATATTTATTTTATGTTTAAACGACTTCGTGAAACGATGCCGCGTTTTAGATTGCAGATCTCGATGCGAATATTTCCTGTAAATGCGGCAGATGTACTGAACTGCCCTTACATATAAATCGTTCATTTCCGTGACCCCTACTATGAACTCACGAAGTCGTTTTTTTTTACAAAAGCTGCATATGTACTTAGTATGTTTTCTTGATATTTCAGATTTTATTACGTAAATTTCATAATTAATTACTAACAGCAATGCGATGGGCCCACATATAAATTATTAAAGTCGAATACAAACAATACTTAGTAATAACTGGTAATTACATAATACAACAAAGTAGGTACATAACGGTTTCAATAACTGTGAAGCAATCATAATTATTTAATTCTTTGTTTGATTGACCAATTATTATGGCCAAACATAGTATGAAGGACGCAGTTATTCATAGATTCACAGAGATCCACAGGAATGAAAAGAATCGAGAACAAAATCAATAGTATAACATTAGCGCAAAGCGGTGTACGATTTTTACATCTCATTTCAAATTACGACAGTTTTTTTACTGCAAGTAAAATTTATATTTTTGTGACGGAATGTTTCCTCCCGAGAAAAAATGTTTATTATGGAAGCGAAAATAAAAGTGTTTCAATATTAGGATATTTTACTTTGGTGCCTTGTTATCCCTGAACCCTGTACTTACATGCATTTTACGAACATCGAGTTATCCCATTTTTTATTCATGAATATTTATTGATAATGATCATGCAGTCGCTGGCTACTCGCAATCACGTTAGCAGCTAGTTTTTCTCTTGGATGATATTATAGGAAATGACTGAAATACAAATGCAGGAAATGCAGGTGTTTACTGTAGATGAATCTTGCAGTAAAATCGTTCAAATAGTTTGGGTACGGTACGTATCAGTAAAACTAATGGAAAATACCGAAGAATAATATTGTTATTACGAGTATTACGACTACAAAGTACATTGTGCACCTACCAAAACATTCTGCATATTATTAATTTATCGAAAAATAAATAATATCAGTTAAGTGTACGTACGCTAAGTAAGTACTCCACTTGAAAATATTACTTTCACGTCAAAAACAACAGCGCACATCCACTTCAGTAAAAGACGAAGCGCGGGCGATACGACTCAAGTACTTACTTATAACAGTAATATTACGAGGTAATAGTAATTAGACACCACTTCATCGGGGCTGCTTCCCCGAGATATTGGAAAACGATGAGTAGCCTTCAGTACGCGTCGGATTATAGCGGAGGTACACTCGGACGCAGATATTATATCGAAATTCTCGGAAATGTATGCTTCACTTGTTATTTATTGGGGAATACCGTTATCTACAAACAGTGTGTATTTACTTACAGCCAGTCTATATGATTATGATGAACAGGGCTGCGGGTATATAGGGGTCAATTGCCATCTGCTAAAGTATAGATCAGGCCAATACATAAAGCTGGGTACACATTTGTATAATTTTCTTGATATCGTGCCTCGGCGCGTATCATCACATGGTCGCTTGTTCGCACAATATGTGTCAGAATACTTGACCACAACAGAATAAAATTTCATTTACTTTACAACTTCCGCGGTATTAATAATTAAATTTCATAAATCAAAGTGGTTTGTTTCACCCAACGTACACTCCACTTGAGAATCTTCATAAAGTAGTGAAGTGTGCCGCCGCCGCCGCCGCCGCCGCCGTTGGGAGAATTTAATTTCATCTTCAAGTCTGAACCTTCACTTACACCGTGATTAGAGCATTTCCGTCATCATTTATATGAAACCTTCTCTGCTAATTAATTTCATTTGTAACGAAGAAGTTTTATCTACATTAAGAAGCTTTTGATGTAAGTAGGAAAATATTGAACATTTTCTTACTAAATACGGTGGAATGTTATCATACTTAGCCACTTCCATCATGAAACTAACTCGGAAATCGCGAAAACAAATGTAATAATAATAAATAAATATGTGGGGACATCTCACACACGGCCATCCGACCCCAAGCTAGGCAGAACCTGTGTTATGGGTGTCGGACAGCTGATATATTTACACAAATACATAGATAGATAGATACTAAATATAAATATCAACACCCAAGACCCGAGTACAAATATCTGTCTTTAAACAAATATCTGCCCCAGCCGGGAATCGAACCCGGGACCCTCGGCTCAGTAGTCAGGGTAACTAACCACTACGCCATTCGGTCGTCAATGTACTTATCCTATATTTTATTACTATATCTACCTACCTGCATAATACTTGGACACCAGTCTATATCAAGATAATCATTCTGCGGTGTATACCCAACTATTATAATTTAGACTAGGCATGTGTAGAAACCACGGCCCTGGTTAACTATTTTGTTATACATTTTGTAATTAGGTTAATTAATTCGCATACAAATTAACATAATGAGAGGGACGCGGTTGTAAATAATCCGCTGCCTATAATGTGGCAGCTCTATGTCTAAAAAATAAAACAATCATAATATTTGGTTAGTATTAAATATATAAATACCTGTATTGTACAACGTAAATATTGTTATGGTGGAATTCGTATGTTCCTACTAAGCACCAATTTTTAATTGTGGAAATGTATAACTCATTATGCCTACGAGGTTTTGAGAACAACGTTGTTATTTTGTAACTTGTAAGTGATCTAAAAATGAAGTTGCGTAAAAGGCCGCAGATGGCCGGTGAATAAAATTAAAAATTAATGACCAACAAAGTTACAGCAAATCTAAAGTTGCTAAACTTAATTTACATAAAACAAAAAGTTCTTAAGCTTTAAGTTATTTTTATTTATGTAAAACAACTCAACTTCTGTTCCATTGTTCTGTATCCATTTTTAAACTCGGACTAAAAAATAATGGGGTTAGAGGTTTGGCGTGTATATTTCTGTTATATAATTATTTTATTGGTTTGTCTGTGTGGGGCTACAAAGGATATAAAAGATTCAAATGTTGCCACGTCATCAAAATCAGATCAGCCGCTTCACATCATTTTTTCTTGTAAAACTAAGGGAAAATCCTCGTGGATGCCTATAGAAGGCGCAGGTAGCCCCAGGCTCATGCTTAGCCTTCACGACCATATTTCACACACGATGACTGCAGCATCGTACAAGTTTATTAGGAGGTCAATTAGTGTAGCTCTCTGTACAGTACGGTCCCGGCGAGATGACCGTCGCTTGACTAATGCGTGTAATCTCCTCGCTTGCTAATTAACCCGACGAGTACCTCTGTGGGCCGTGAGTGGGTTCCGGGGCGGCGCATGCTGCAGGAAACTGTCGCGACATTTTTAAGTTACTTAGTTAGCTTTCTTTAATTATTCCGCACTGTGTCAATAAATCTGATAGAGAACTAAAGTCACCGACATATCTCACTGAGTTATTAAGCTTTAGTGACAGTGGGTTGGTCACATCTGTCGAAGAACCGGTGACCGATGGGGTAAACGTGTTCTGGTGTGTAGGCCGCGACTAGGCAAACGTAGTGTGGCTGGTTATGATTGGATGCGGAAAGCTAAAGATCGCATCCAGTGGCGTGCTTTGGGAGAGGCCTCCGTCCAGCAGTGGACTGCTATAGGCTAATGATGATGATGATGTGTCAATAAATGGAGGGGTGTAAGCAACACTGTACTTTACCCTACTATAAATACTATTCAGTACAAGCTTCCTTATGGTGGGCTCCAACCCACACTAATTCAGCGTGGTGGACTAGGCCTAAACAATTCCTTCATGGAAGGGGACCCGTGTCCCAGCAGTGGGGACGAGATGGGTGGTGATGATAATGATATTTTATGTACTATTTATTCATATTTTTTCAATTTGGTTTTGCATGGCGTGTGTTATCAGGCAAGGCCGGATCGCGCCAAGCCTTTAGATGCCCGTACAGATTTTTGCGTACCCCATCTCATAACAGACGACCATACGGCACATCTGATGCGGACGTCCTCACAATCTATCGATCTGGCCTGTGTTAACCTAGGCTAGGCCAACCCACTTTTAGAATTTAGGCAGCAATTAGACCTACATTATTGATATCACTATATGGAAATGACAATCTAGAAAGTTGTAGAACGAAAGACAAACGTGCAGAGTGCTCCCCCAAATTCTCACCCTAACACCTTACAACTCTGTTTTAGCACCCTGCTGTGGGATGACACTATTCTGATTGGGTAATCCTTTCACCTCGGTGATAAACCCCAGACCAGCTCTAGTATTTAATTGGTCACTAACACGCTAAGAAGAAGAGGGTGTTTCTGCACCTGCCAAGTAGAGTGGCGAGACAGTACTATCCTCGGCCGAGCACTCTTTCTATTGCTAGCCGTTCATTGACCTGCCGAGGATACTGTCTCGCCACTCTACTCGGTAGGTGTAACAAGGGTATAAGGTGTAGATTGAACCCGCTTGACCTATGAGAAGTCTTTCGCCTGTGACTTGTGCTTCATTCTCTAGCCTTGCTTGGCGCTATTTCTGTCCATTGTCTGGAGCCGCCGCCGCTGCCGCCGCCGCCACCACCTCTGCGCACATTACGCCGACGGATCATCCTTCACGCCACATTCTGCCGAAATTACCCCATATTTACATATTAAATAGCTAAGTACTAGTTACGAAATAGAAAAGTCTTTTCTTTCTATGGCGAAGGAAATTTGGGAAATTGGATTGCAACGTATCTGGATATTATTAAAATTTATATGCGTCTTCAACTCATTTTCATCATCATTTGGTATTAACGAGAAACTTGGTAAGTACTTACTGTTTTTCATAAAATAATTAATAAGAATGAAAAACCGCTGCAATGAAAACGTTTAAATCAAAATAAAGAGCTTTCAAATAAAATACGGAGTGAAATAAAATGTTTCACTTCATCATACGAAAACAGTTCACAACGGAAACAAGCACTGTTCCACAAAATTAAATATAATTTATCTTTAAAATATGCGAAACGCATTATTATTGTCAATAACGAGAGAGTGCCTTGCTTTTTTAATGGAAGAGTATAAATATTTATACATAGCGCGGCTCAACTCTAGCGGAATTTCAGTAAACTGAAGAAAACAGTAACTTTCATAAAAACTCAGTTTTGAAATAACATGTGTATTTCTTTCAATCCACCTTTGGTTATCTAATTAATAGTTATAATTTTATTTATACGGGTCTTGATTTTTTGTTTGCAATAAATGTATGTTTCATTAATTTATATTCTATGAATTTACTACACAAGAAGTTTGGTAGTAGGCATATAACGGACATTATTTTTTTATTGCCATGGCATGATAATAACTAGCATATAAAAATAAATGATAATTACCTACTGTGAAATAAACTGAAACTATTAGTACTTCCGTACTGTAATCGTTTTGACGGTGGAATTAACATTCATATTTAATAGCAGTTATAACTGGTATTTTCTGCATTTCACCTCATATAACGGTCAGAATTATTAAAATAAATTACTACTCCAAGTCATTCGCAGTTGACACAGTTTTGCATTAAAATATTGCATTGAGATACACTTTAGTCAGTGTGTGTTATTGAATTTTGTTTAATACTCTATAGACATGTTTCATCAAAATCGTTTCAACCGTTAAATTATAACTAACCGATACGTCCCTACCTACATTTTCCTTTTGTTTGAACGTCTCTGGTATTAGTATAATGCGGCTGCCGGAAGTTATAAAGGAAGTAATACCATAAAATTGGAATGTTCCCTTGGATTTTTGTGACGCGAGGTGAATTTCACGCATGATTTGGGGATCGCGACATATCACATAATTACTCGCGCGCCTGGCGGCCTGAGCGCACTCAGGCGGAGATTCAATCGAGTTACTGACTCAATTGAGTGCTTTATGATTGTCTGAGTACGTTCTTGTTTTTGTACGTACACACATATCGTTTAAAAAGAAGCCTTCTTGTGAAGGAGACGAGTACAAGGTCTCGAAAAGCGGATTGTTTGAAAATGGTTAATGGAATACATTTTCTGCAGTAATACGAATGGAGTAGTAAACTCACGTTGATTTTTACTTTTTGCGGGTTGATGATAATGTTGTCAGATGGATATATTTATGAATACCCAAGATTTTACGTGTATCTAAAGATAAATATCTAAATTTTACTGTAAAGTAAGGTTATCTAAAATATGTTCCCTAAGTTAATTTTTCTACATAATATGTGCGTTGTCTTTAAGTAGGTATAAAAAAACGGATCGCAATTAAGCACCTGAGTTGCTACAAAAATGTATATTAAAAATAATTATGCAATCATGCATACATTAAAATAATTATAAATTCATCAATACATTAAAACAACAGCTTTATACGACACTGCTTAAGCTCCGATGCCGATGGTCAGCTGAAATATTTTGATATTTTCCAGTAAAAAAATTACGGTTCAATCATTCACGATAAATACATTTCCCTGCCGCCCCCGGGCGCGGGCTTCGCGGGCGGGCGGCGCCCAAACTGGTAACGTTAAGCTGGTTTAAAATATTCGACCAGCAGAAGTTATATTTTTTATTGTAAAGAAAAAGTGTCAGTGACTGCCGGCTGGTCATATATATGGCGAAGAACTATGACCGATGGGGTGAAGGAGTTGTCGAGTGCTGGAGAGTTCGTCTAAAGCGTAGCGTGGTTCGCCCTCCGGCCTGATGACCTGAAATAAGTAGGCGGTAGTGGCTGGATGAGGACGGCCATGAAAAGAGTAATGTAGGGAGAGCTAGTGACAAACCCTACTAGCTAATTCTTTCACCACTATGAAGCTATACAAGCTCTAGTATTTGTAACCGATAAAAAATGGGTTACAGGCAGAAGTGACGAGTGAGAAGGTGACGATTTATGTCTGTATCAAAACCGAACTCTACGCAGTACATTGAGTAAATTACTGTACATATTTAGATCCCTATCAGTGCACAAAACGTAGAGCAAACTTGCGAATTTGCCCTTTTCAGCGACGAACACCAAAAAGCCAGAAATCGCTCGCCGCCGCTCTATCAAATTTGCATCGCAAAACTCATTCGCAAAAAATTACCACAACCGCTTAACCAAAGGAGAAATTAAATTGAAATGGACGCGCTCTGGAAACTGCGGCTGTAAAAATAGAAAATTGTGCGCCAGATGCCGCAATTATCTCTCTATTACAATCTTCCTCTATTTTAACCCGAGCACAGAGAGCTAACGGAGAACTGACTTCTCAAATATGAATTTCATAATTGGTAGCTACTTACATCGTATATTTTTAAAAATTGCACAAACAACATTATAAGAATCCGTCCTAGAGTAAAGATTGTAGCTAAAGGCTCTTCCGACTAAGTTCTGATAATTTTCCCTCGGTCTACGCGTCATCGTGTAAACGTTTTTTCCAGCTCAAAAAGAAGTTTCTTTGTTAAAATTCTGGCTGACCAGGTAAATCTTTCAGAGTGCATTCCTGAAAAAATTAATAGATTACACGAAATGGTGCAAAATACAATACACCAACAGTTGGATAATTTACGATGTGATCATCATCATCAGTCATAGAATTAATGGCTGCTGAAGCTAGCGATGCTACTTACCGCCACGTCTGCAACACACGGCGAGCATTTACATTTCTACTTATTAAATTATCCTTATATTTTAACTCATAAAAGAAACAATGAAACGTGGCCTGAACACGCCAATAAAGTTTTCAACTGTAAGAACCTTTTTACTGTTATTACGTGACAGCGCCCCCTGCCGTGTGAAATTACACAATTCGTTTTAATGGTTCGCGCACGGAGTCGGAAATCTTTCGCCGCGGTGTTACTTTGTTGTAATTGTTTCATGTATTGCTGAGCTCATCGAATTATCATTATACTTTTGCATAATAATAATATATGCTCACTATTTTTTCGAACTCTTTCCTTTACCTGTACCTCATAGGTACACATAATAATACTCCCGCGACTATCATCTCCGTAGGAGTATAGAACCCTGTCAGAGGTGACTCACTTTTCGCATTACGTTTGTAGGACTCACCCGATAAGTTGTACTTAAATTCCTTACTTAATTGAATATATTTCACTGGTATGTGCCAGGTAACCCACAGCTTTTGGATTCTAAAGCATTATTAATAAGCATTATAATATTCCACAGAACAAAGCGGTTCGCCGGTGGCGCACTATTATTCACATCAGATTCGTAAATACCCTCGTAATGATAGAAGGCCACAAAGTTTGTTGGCGAATCGTCTGCTATTTTGTTAAGAAAGCTCAAAGCTTGGTGACTCGTTACTGTAATGATAGCGCCAACATAATAATATTTTATATAAATTGGTATTTATTGTCATGGAAACAGTATTAGAATAGAATTTGCACATAAATTATTATAAAATTTTACTAGTAAAAGGAGACTTTGATGATTTTGTAGTTATAGTATGTATACCCACCGATAATAGTCCTAGTTTCACGAAAACTCGAATAACTCTTTACCAATGATTGAAAAATATAGATGCAGTTGATGACTTTATCATGTATTTTGCCATTATTGTAATGATTGTACAGAATTACTCAGCAGACGCTTGTGAAGTAATTCGCGATTGATTAAGTCCAACAGATACAATCATGGTCATATCAGTTTTGGTTACAAACCTACATTTAATCAAATATTTAGTAGACTTGCGTCCGACGCTATAAAGACGGTTGCATCGCACATACATACCTACACACACACACACACGCGCATACACGCACGGCCGCATAGTTTGAAACAGTCCCAGATAACAATGATTTAATGAGCGCAAAAAACTTTAAACATTTCTGTTTAAATATTTTGTCTGCGAGTGTACCTATACTAACTGCAGCCAAACTGCTACGAAAAACTTTTTGAAAAAAATGGGTTCTCTACGTTTGAATGGGAAACGATCCGGCGAAAGCCTTAAAATACAAGTAAGTAATATAATAATATTTTAATGACCTTAACCTTAACCTTAACATTTCCAAAAATCAGGTTAGTTTAGAAAATATGTTTAAAACCAACTACGTATTATCTGTCTAGGAAAAAACATATAGTCTACAACAAGAAGTATTAATAGTAAATACCTAGTAAGAAAATCAATGAAACTGTAAAAAATCTCATTTCTTTATTTTTTGAATTATTACTATCCTTTTATTTACGCCTTACATTTACGGCTAATTAAGGATAATACCGATATTTTCTTTTTAAAAAACTATTTCCTAAGAACCATAATCCAAAGAACAATATTCACACGGAGCCACTACGTATGTTCACTCGTAAATTCTAATAAACCCTCAGTTTTTGCGAAAGCTCGGCTAACAAATTTATACGAGTTTTGTATTTGAGATGATATTTATTTACTATGCCCAGGTGTAAAAGGTGGTTTGCCAAACAAATTATGCTTCGTTTTTATAAGGTTTTTATTGTTATGTTGAGTTCATTCCCAAGACTCTGTTAAATAAATAGAAAATGTATAAATTATAATTGCGGCTCAGCATCAGCATGGCCATCACTCTATTGTCTAGAGTTGTTTAGAGTGACGCAGACGACGTATGCGACCGGCACCTGCGGCATGGATTCTTTATCGACGTCGATAAACTAGTTTAATCCACAACTACGACCTCGCTGTGTTTAATATGAGTTGCGATATAATTACCTACATTTCTCTAGGATATCATTTCAATATACGCTATTTATAACGCTCTTACTTGACCACTTGAAATATAATTATAGATCCGTCAGCTAAAATAGAATCGTACCTTACTCATTTAAATTCAACCTTGTCACAAAAGGCTCAAGCGGGATCAAAACAAAAGTTCCCGGATATTTTCCGGGAAAGTTGTCGGTCCCGGGCACTTTAACGCTTCAGTTAGTTAATGATGTGATTTGTCTTTACGAGCCTTCCCCGAGGGTCCACGGGACTCGTGCTAGCTCGCTGAAAACTCCTTACACTTGCGATTATAATTATATCCGTATTATTGCGATGAATAGTCAGCGACTAACTGCTTGCCTCACGAGCTTGTCCTTTCAGCACGGTGAAAAATGCTGTGTTTGGCAGAATTTTTTTAGTATGTTTCATATACTTAAGCAAAACCGACTATCGCGTCCGGATAAGGCAAATCAAATTTTACTCTCACAGTTTTAGATAACTGTAAAGATGTTTTATTTTATTATCTTCTAAATAGCTTCAAATTTAGTTTTCTCAGTCGCGGTTGAAACCTTAAATATTTCCTTGCAAAATTCCCCTACGAGCACAGCCTTTGTCACATTACATCCTAAATCACGTCAATTCCTTTTCACAAGATACTTAGTTACACATAATACCAGCCAAATATTACTACGTACAGAGAATATTCTAATGTATTCGAGTCAAATGGTTCATTTTCACCTGCCTCGTGTGTGTAGCTCTACAGGACACTTGATGAAAGGAGAAAAGTCGAGTTGTCTACTCGAGAATTAATAAATATTGTTTTTTTAGATTGTTTTATTTACGTTTGTACTAAAGACAAACATAACATATAAATTCAATACAGACTACTTTTTGTAGTAAGCTCAGTCGGACAAGCGAGAATTTTGGAAATTTGCAAAAAAAACGTTCTCCATAGTAAAAGTTTCCATAGTTTCGTGTATCGTCAAAACAAGTAGAACCAAAATTGTTCACAGTGACCGCCTGATTCACTCTGAAAAATTTTTGTTCAGACCCTGTTTACAATCCTTCTGACGGTCCCGTTGGAAGAAAACATCGCTAGGAAACCTGCATATCTAGATTCAGCAATATGTACATGTGAAAACCCACTAACTCGCAGTGGACCAGCGTGATGTAAAATGGTCAAAGCTTAGGAGGGCAGTGTACACATTGGGAATATTCATAAAGGTTCCATTCGAGAGAGCCAGGTGCAGGTACTTAATTACACGACATAGACTACACTTCTCCTGTAGACTGTGTTGAAATGCGCACCCTCTTAAAATTAAACTAAGTCTTTGACGGAAGAACCGAAGCTCGCTCGTCGTCGTCTCGTAAAATATGAAATTTTATCACATCGCATGAAAATTACAGGCACACAGACGAGTCCTGAAATAAAACTGAAAGATTAACTTGCTAATGTTAGCTTCAGAACATAAATTTATGTTTTAATATTTGCCCGTGACGTAATAAGATAGATTATCTATTCGTTTTATTAGTAGGTCAATTCTTTTTAAATAGATACAATAGGTACATTTTAAAAAAAATTAATCCTACAAATAATCATTATGTGTGTATCGATTATCTTTGACATTTTACGTATTCCTAAATTGAAAGCATCGAAATTTAACGGTCGCGCCACCGATACAGACTCGCAATGGCTCCGTACAAAGCATTTTATCACAAAATCAATTTAAAAGGCTATTTGAAATTGATAATACGTTTGAGAGCGAGCGGTATAACTCGAATATAATAATATACACGCCATAAAGAACGAAGGCGGATATTGAAATTCTGTGCTAAAGGATTCTGAGAGTATTTCATATTACATGCGAACGTCACTGAGCGAGTGTGGGATATGAACCGGAGTCAGAGTGCGATTCAGATTATGTCGGTTCCAGTTAAACACCCACAATCATGCCAAATGAGCTCATATTTTAAAGAACTGAACAGATTTTGAGAAACATAATTAGTTTATTGTTTGAAATTCATGTGTAAGTTATTAGAATTTATGATATTAAAGCATTTTTGCTACAGGAAGTTTATGATATGTACTCCTTTTAATTTGGGAAATTCCACGGGAAAAGTTTAACTTAAAGTAAAAGCGAATGCGTCAAGATAAGTATACCAATTCTAGGGATCATTGTAAATAACTATTGTTTGTGGAGGAAGAATCAACGAGTCACTCAAGTCTTCTTCCCGCGGGACATAAAAGGGACTTGAATATTTCCTTATTTGACAAAACTCTAAATATAAAAAAGTGAGCTATAAACAAAAAAAAACAAGATACCAACATAAACTGTCTACGGTAACATCTGTGCGGTTTATTAAAATAGCTAAAGAGCGTATTTCAAAACGTCATGTAAGTGAAGCAATCTCCGTAAGCCGTAGCTCACATACAGGGCGCTCTCACGCCATGTTGCACTCGGGCGCTATACACAGGGTGCTCGCGGGCTCTTCATTTTACCTTTCATAGTTTGAAGTTAAGGAAAGTTTTCAGGAATCCGTCAAAAAGATGTTACGGCACTAGGAAAGGATTTTCTCAAGATTGTTTCCTCATCTGAAGTCGGACAACATACTTAGGTATAAAGAAGTTCTAACGAATATAATAGACGTTTAGAGAGTGGTTGAGTGACGAAATTCTAGGACTGAAAGATAAAATGATAGTGATTCAGAATCACTGTTATAAAAACAGTTAAACAAAAATCGAATATGGTTATTCCATAAAAGTAATAAACTAACTAGTTATAATCTTTATGGGTTATTTCCACTATCGCTCTATTTTCATGTGAGGGACACTTTATAAAATTATAATTGCATCAATAATTTTTATATCACCTCTTTATTAAACTTTAGAAGTGGTAAAATACTTGAAGTGGTTAAAATAAATTATAATCTACTAGTGGAACTTGGATATTTTTTATCCAATTTGAACTGGAACTCTTATTCTATCTATAATATTATGTACCTATACTATTATACTCACACTTGTCATTGCGCTTCAATAACCACGAAACGTAATAATATCACCAAATAAATCACCCATTACAGTCGATACTGAACAAAAACTTACGTTATTCAAACAGCTCCCTTTGTGGCCGTCCCCTCCGCGCTTTGTGCAACACGCTTTCAACTCTATAATAATATTTTAATACCATATTTACTTATAATAATTCTATTTTATCCCAGCGATCATAAAAAAAGTTATTCAAAGAGAATACAAAAGTATTAAGCATGGGAGGGCATCTCTTATTTCGTTTTCAAGGCCAATATTTTGTTACCCTCAAATTAAATGTTGGTAATGGTATGAATGAGTGAATTTTGTATTTTAATAATGAGAATATTAATAATGAATGTGAAGCGTGGGTTAAGAGATAATAAGCATTTTTGTATGTGAATATACTTATTAGATCTGTGTCTGTCACGAAAAAAGTATGCAATTATTAATGAGGAAAGGCGCATAAGGCATTATGAGCAGTGATATTATTTAACTACTCACTTCTACTTCTGGCACAAAATTATGCATTAGCAATAAACATATAAAAATGAAAAGCAGCACATTTAAAAATCAAATGCAAATTCTAAGCTGAAATCAGGTACCTACACTTTTAAGCTGGAAGTTTGAGAAACACAACCGAAGTGAACATTCTCTATTTGTTCGCTCAGAGGAGATTCTTCGCGAGATTCTGAAAGTTTATTTTAAAACTTTGTTGTTAAATAAAAGAGTGTCCGGTAAAACGGAAGTTGCGGGCTTTTTGTTTATTTCCTTCGACCAAGAAGCAGCTTTCACTTTTTTGTTTTATAACATACTAGCGTTTCCCGCGGGATTCGCTTTGAATTAAAAGGTTGTCCCATAAATATTCCGGATAAAAACCTATAGATGTGTTAATCCAGGGTACTGACTTACAGCATGGCAAATTTCATTTGTAATGTCGAAAGTATACTGCAAAATACGTACCACACTGTTTTGTTTCTGCGCGAGCTTTGCATCACACACTTTTGTTTACCTTATAATATGTACCTACTTTATGCATAATTCAGGTAATTCCCTTTAGGCCATAGGTACCAACCAAACGTAGGTAACAATCCATAGGTATGCGGCGCCGCACCGCATTGCTAAGTGTAATTATAATAATCAATTACAGACGCCAGCGGTGCGGTTACACGGCGACGACACGACGGGTCTCGCACGCTGCACTTCCCACGGCACGCACCAGACACAAAGGTTATTACACTTATTAGGCATAAAAATGTTAACTAGGTACCATAATAAGGACAACTGTGCTTGACAGGAATACTCACAAATAGTAGTAGTCAATAAAACAGTTCCATTTACAAAATGCTTACACCAAATGACCCAATTTTTGCAAAAAAAATCATATTTACGTTTTTATTTTCGTAATATTTGGATATGCGCTGTTAAATATACTTCAATATTACAGACATTAAGCAGGTGTATACAAGTAATTTGTGTTATTGCCATTGTAACCTTTTCATTGCTCGTGAGTGTATTAACCTTGACCCTATCCAAGTCAACACATCACATAAAGCATCTCTAAATAATCTAACCTCTATACCAGAACCTTCTAGAACATAATTAATCTCTCCGAACTCCCTGCAAGACGCGCTGCAGTTGCTTCGCTCTTCATTACACTGAGAACTAGAACTAGGTAACAAGTGACAAGGCGACGGTTTAGGAGAATTAGTCTCAAGTTCAAGGTAACATCTGTAGCCGCAGGAACTGCTAACTCTGGCTAATGAGACTGTAATGCAATGCGGTCGCACCTTAGGTAGGTAATTAGTAATTACATTGCAACTACGTATATAAGCAATGTATATGGAGCCTCTGAATAGAGATAGAAATTTATTTAGACAACAATAACTTACTCTGAATATTCATATTGTTATCGAATAAATAATTTACAGAATATGATTTAAATTATAATTAATAGACGCATTTTTCCTGAAATAAAAATGACATATTATGTATCTAGCCTATCTGAAACCTAGTTAAACATTGTGAGATATGGCGTTTCGACTTTCTCCGTGTTCGGCATCATAAGGGTCACAGTGACAGTTAAATAAAGTCCATTTTTCTCTCCACCTTTAATTTGCAAGGTGCGGGTGCCTATATAAATAGAGTGAGTCGCCCGCGCGCCTCAGTTGTAATATCACCATGCAGAAATGACTAGGTTTCAGATAGGCTAGATACATAATATGTCATTTTTATATCAGGAAAAATGCGTCTATTATGTAGTCTGAGCCTATCTGAAACCTAGTTAAACATTGTGAGATGTGTTTATTATCGCATGGTGGAGAAAAAAAACCAACTGTGACCCATAAGCTACTGATGAGTATATCAGTAGATAAATATTTGAATCTATAAATTTATAATGCATAGATTTCTAGGTAATAGATATACTAAAAAGAAAGGTATAAGTATACATAAGACTTAAGTACTTCCTTATTATTCCTGACTTGCCAGAAAGTTATGGAAGGTATGTACCTATACATATAGGTAGGTATTTATTCATATGGATACACACAGTGCCTCTTCGAAAGCAATATTTATAAGTAATTATTGATCAAAATCTTGTTATTGTCAAGGCAATATTTTTAACATACACTAGCCGAATGGATGGAACCAGTGAAATACTTTGCAACAATATTTAAAAGCTGTAAAATGTAGAATATCGATCCAGGCCGCTGGGGCTCAGGTCAGCACATGCTGACTAGGGTATGCAATTCTGGACTGACCTCGGAAATGCAGCAGCCGACTCTGGGGCCTCGAGGACCTGCTCAGTCAGCCCTGTACGACGACACGGCCTACAACACCTGGCGCGGCATCTCGTCCTTGGAACGAGGAGTGGTGCTTGAAGGGAAGATAATTTTACTAAATATCTCAGCCTCATCAGCTACTGGAAAAGATTAGATGAAGGCTGTGACACTGGCGGATAACTAAGTATTCAGTTTTTTAAAACATGATGCAGGTCACTATATTCATATTCTAGATTGACAAGTAACACACAGTCTAATTTTGTATTCTAACTAACTCGGCGGTTAACGAGTTCCTGTGCAGTCCTACTAGGAAGAAAAGTTATTTTATAAGCCTTTGCACCGATTTTGTGGACTACTATCATTCTGTATCATCATGTGTGAATATTATGAGCTCTGGCAGCATTCCTTGGTAGATGACATCAATTAATAAAGATTGATTAACACAACAATAACAATTATAATAGTTGATAAATGAAACCCGGCTAACATGTCTTAACTGGGTAAGTAAATGATCAGTCATGCCACCAGGATAAGTAAAATGTTCAGTACTTCATATGAAAAACATTAACAAGGTCACCTTTAGGTATGTTCGTCAACACTAAGGGCAGGTCTCGGCCAAAACCTTAAGGCTTCGCCTTGTTGCAACTTCAAAGGTACGTAGGTAGGTACCTACTTACATTGTTGTAGGTTCGATTTTGAAACCATTAAGTCAACCTAGATAAAACAAAATAAAATAGCTCGATTAAAAGATGGTACGTAAAGATGTTAGTTGTACCTGATCAGACCTGATGCAACGACAGCCAACATAGACTCTCTAATCTGTGGAAGCAACAATCATGGTGCCGGGAACATGGACAAGCCACCTCGAGCCTGACTTATCAATCAGAACTGACAGTTCGCCAACAGCAGATAGCTTACGGCTATCTATAGGTAAACTTAGGTAGTTAGCTATACCCAAGAAAAAGTCCTTGGACATCGATATGACAGTGGAACGGCGAATAACTGTGACATTCTTTAAAACAAAAAGGCTTGTTGTTGTTGTCCAGCTAAGGAAGGTTACCTACTTCAGCGACCTGGTATTGCATTCTGAAAGAACTGCGAAGAGTTAATATTATGACTAATAATTATTACTTATTTAGAAAGTTTTCAGCAAACTCTAATAAATCAAGCAGCTACCACGTCACCGCTGCCCGGTTATAACTCTGTACTAGCTTAGTAGATATATATACCAGTTCTAGACTTCAGCTAGAGGCCAGAGAGCTCCAAAATGAGATGCGAGTACGAGCATGACACAAGTAATTTTTTTACTTGGTAACTAGTTACGTAACTAACTGAAAGATCCATAAAACAGTTGAGGATTACTCAAAATGGAATTGTGAAAACGGCACGTCTGCATCTTAACCAGTCAGTCTAAGTAGTTTCAGCTGATACTCGTACAGTGTTGAAAAATAGTTATGAAACGTTTGCGCAAGAATCGAATTAAAAATACATTTTCATTAGAGAAGCCGTTTAGGCATGAATAGGTACTTTCACACTTTGGATTGTGCTCCAAATGATGACCTCCGAAATTCATAGAAATTTAATGACGACTGCCATTGTTTATTATCTAGCCCCGTACATTGAGTAGGGCTGCGGCTACACGTGATGTGATACACAGTACACAGTAGGTATATGCATGTTCCCAGAATAGTGGAGGTTATAATTTTACCAAAAGGTAGTCGTCTCGTGCAAGAGCACCGTTACTCGATTTATTCGATACACAACTAGTAGACAGCTGCTGCGTAGGAGGTTCACGCATTTTTCAACAAAGAGCTCGGATACACACTCACAATCCACTGGGACATAAGGAAGACAGCTAATATGGTTTCACTCAGAAACCGCAATGACATTCCGATCATGATCACCCGACAGTAGGATCATAATAAATTCGGTAACTTGTGAAGCGGTATGGTATAGCAACAGCGACTTTCACGAAATCAGGAATTAGCTCAGTGCTTTTAGGTTGAACACTCGCCGGTGGGATTCACTTTGCTCACATCCGAGAAAAGAAAAGACTCAAAGCTGGAATCTGCCGATGTGTCATGACACTTAAGATAGTGTCTGGGGGGTCACTTTATATGACGAAAAACGAACTTTCAGTGCACTGCGGCGCGAGCCGCTCTATCTGTTTGTATGTATTAAACGTGCCGATTGCACGACAGCTCTCGTTCGTTCGTTTCTCATCAGTATAGAGTAACGCTCCTGTACTTACCGTGCGTCACCATTCCCATGAGCAGTCCAATGATCTTTAGGCAGTTTAGAACAAAAGCTGCATTAGACAGTTTCTTCAGCAGAGACATCGAATTAAAAAAAAATGATTGCACAACTATCCCCAGGAGCAGTCTACAGGTCACTTTGGGCAGTACAGAAGAAAGCTGCTTTAATAGAATACCCTACCTCAGCGGAGGCATCAAATTGAAGTGCTATAACACTTTTAGAAGCGGTGCACGTTACCCGATTTGTCGTCATCCATGCCGATGCGGCTACGGCGACTGCAGGTGGTTACTCAGGCTTCGTTGGTGTGCCCTTGTATGGCTAACATGACCAACCTTGGCAGTAAACGTTCGTCTGCATATGCCAAAATCACTGATGAATAGCGCACGTTACTCAATACCTTCTAAATAAGTCACTCATAATGATGGCTGATGATGATGATGACCGTGCTAGCAATAGTGCAGGCGGTTCCGCTGAGCATAAAATATCTTCCCAGACAGGGGGCGTTTGGATCTGGCAACCAGAACAGGAGTGCCAGGTGTGCGCAGCGATGCAGGTGGGACAACACAGCCGCCAGGGCAGGAGTGCATGGCTGGGTCTATGCAGCGGTGCAGGTAGTACAGACCGGTGGCCAGGGCCAGGACCGGGTGTACGCTGCGATGCAGGAGGCACAAAACGGTGGCCAGGGCCAGGACCGGGTGTACAGCCGCCAGGGCAGGAGTGCATGGCTGGGTCTATGCAGCGATGCAGGTACCACAAACCGGTGGCCAGGGCCAGGACCGGGTTTACGCTGCGATGCAGGTGGCACGAGACGGCGGCCAGCGCAGGAGCACAGGGCCGGGTGCAGGTTACACGAAACTTCAATTTCACCGAATCGGCCTGCCTACCCTCAGCGGGTAGGTACCGGCGGATCACATTACTCGCCGCACATGCCACAATGTCCCAACATACTGAAACTCGGAGCCACGTGCTTCCTGTAAAAAATCCTATGACGGTCCTGGAAAGCTCCTGTTTGTAAAGCCTTACATAAGCTATAATCAAGTGCATTATTGTAATAGCAAAGTTTTTATCAACTGTTTTCTAAAAATATTAGAAATTGAGGGTAGAAAAATATATTTTTATATTTTTTTCCTGTATAAAATTAACATATGCTTTACTTAAAGCGGTCATTAATGTAAGTATCTAGCTCAAGCGCCACTAGTAGGACCGGAATATGTGATCAATCATCACCACGACTATTGAATCGGACCCTACTGCGTGGGATAAAAACCCCAAGCGCCGGAGCATTATGACCAGTGGCTGAGCTTTTAAAAGCAGTAAATAATAGCATTTTACTCACGGCTTATCAACTCAAACCTTCGTTGCGAAATCCTCAGCAATGGCTGCGTGCGCAGCAGCCGGCAGGCCCCGCGCCGCCTGGTCCGCATCACGCTACAGCTCCCGGCAGCGAGGACTCCGCAAATTCAATATTATATTTTTCCCCGTCGGAGCGAAGCCGACGAGAACCGTGGCTACTTTGAGCCATTTTGCCGAAGTGTTCACTTCAAAAATCAAAAACCAACTGAGGCGCGCGGGCGACTCACTCTATTTATATAGGCACCCGCACCTTGCAAATTAAAGGTGGAGAGAAAAATGGACTTTATTTAACTGTCACTGTGACCTTTATGATGCCGAACACGGAGAAAGTCGAAACACCATATCTCACAATGTTTAACTAGGTTTCAGATAGGCTCAGACTACATAATATAGGTATAACATCGGCATCGTGACCAAATAAATGATAAATGACAATCTAAGTACTTTATACTTAGCAATTACTGTGTAATGTGCCTTAGCAACTAGAAATATGAACTAAGAATTATGTGCGGGAATCGATACAAGTGTTATAAAACTGTAATTATCTGCAATTACATAGCTCTATACTTTGTCGCTAAATTATTAAGGAAGCGTGCTTTTTATTAATATGAAAATTGCTAGCTTTGAAAAGACGAACAATTATTTTGAAGTGAATTTTATTTCATGTGTAATTTTACAGCGTTTTCTAGGAAAATAAGGTTTTAAAATAAAGCTGCAAATTTTATGAAACTATCTAACAGTTCGTGAGTTAGACAAAAGGAAAACGATAGTACCTATATTCATTTTAGAATATTAAAATGTTTTCTGTTTTATTTAGTGTTTATGTATTTGTACTATTTTGTACCGAAAATGTGGTTTATGTATTTTATTTTTAAAATTTTGGTAAATTCTCATAAATTTAAAAACTCAAAAGTTCAGTGTGGTCTTCACTTATCACTCTGGGTGACATCAATTAGCTCACAATTTTAACGGGGCATACAACAGAACTTAAACTACGTCCTTCGGTCCGGACAACAAGGGAGTAATGGCCGCTTGCTGCTAGCAATTTGACTTGGGTAATTCAGCTATTAGTCACGTTCATTACGCAGCCATAGTGCCCGGCACTTGGTGTCGGCGGCCGATACTGTGACGTCACTTGTAGGCAGATCGCTGCTGCGAGGCGAATCCTAGTAGGTAGTAACAAAGACTCCAGTACAAACTCATGAAAGTTGTGATGAATAATGCTTCAGACATTTTGGAAGTTAAACTGCTTTCCAAAATGCTCTAATAAATTCCATGTTTGAAATATGTAGATGACCACAGAAACGCCTTTTTTAGGCACATAAATATCCTATGCACTTAAAATACTTTCAGCCTTCAGTTTTTTTCGATTGTTTTGAATCCGTAGTTCGGCAGTAACCTCTGCCGTCTACTCAATAATTTGTGAACAGTACAGGCAGGCGTAAGTGCTTACATAATGTCTAGTACAATCCAACATTGTCTTGATGATAACTGTATCAGTCGAAACATTCGTTCCAACTCAAATCAAAATCAAATCAAATATATTTATTTAACAAAAAACACAATTTACAAACAGAAATACACTGCGATCCTCACACTAGGCAAGCCTGTGACGTGAGGATCAGATTACGACATTGTAAATACGACTACTACGGTTTACAGTAATTTTTATAGGTAGGTACTAGTAAACATTAAATAACAATAATTTTGGTAAGTACTTAGGTAAAATCAAAAACATTTTGAACTGATCGGATACAAAATAAAATGAAAGCATGCATTTATGTTAACAAACCAGATTAATAGTAATGTAACTTATAAAAAACATATCAATATAAATGAAATACATAAAATATAATTAAATATATATAATATCGCGGGACGATGGACAGTCAAGATTTGTTGGATAGTAAAGATTCAGTATCATCGTAGCTTAAACTCAGGAGCCATTTCGAGACTTTGGTTTTTACTTCCATTGCCGTTTTATCACGAATATTTTCTATTTTTGTGACTTTATTGTAAATTAATAACTGAGGAAATGAGCCAAAACGTCGAGCAAACTCGGTATTAATTTTTGGAAGGGGAACTCGGTAAACTCTTTTCTTCGTTAGGTCTGCAAACTGGTCCGATCCTGAAATGTATCTATGAGCTTTTAGTGTTGATTTAAGAATGTAAATTTTACGAACGGAGAGTATGTCTGCTTCACTATATAGTTTACGGGTACAGTACATTAAAGGTTTAAAAAGCATTGTTTTTATGACGGATCGTTGAGCTCGCTCTACCTGTATCATAGCAGTTTTAGCAGCGCCTCCCCAGCATAAGATACAGTAATCCAGGAGAGAATGGCAGATGGCAAAATAAAGCATCTTAAGCGTTTTTAAATCGGCCACTCTGCGTAATTTACGTAAAATATTTATTACTCTGCGGACTCTTCCTGATAACTTAGCTATATGTTGCTTAAAGTTAAGATTTTCGTCAAGAAGTACGCCAAGATACCTGATGCAGTCTACGCGTGTTATCGGTTCGCAGTCACAGGATATGCCTTTGTTTATACAATTGTGGATTTTAATGTCCTGTGAGTGGTTTGGCGCTGAGGATTGGGTGATATGGAAGCATAGGTATCTTGTTTTACTAACATTAAGAGTCAGAAGGTTATTCTGTAACCACTTTGAAACCTGGTTCATGCCACGCTCGGTACGAGAATAAGCTTCGTCCCAGCTCTTGTCATAGAAAAGGAGAACCGTATCGTCAGCGTAACAAATAATTTCAGAGTTAGGGGTGTCAACGCTATTATGGATGTCGTTCATATATATTAGGAAGAGCGTAGGACCCAATATGCTTCCTTGGGGAACGCCATAACGGACTGCCGCCTCCCTGCTAGTGTATTGGCTTACTCTTAAGCATTGCCGACGGTCTTTTAAATAACTTTCAAACCAGTCTAGAGTAGTTCCTCTTATACCCATACTAGACAGTTTATTTAAAAGAATGGGAATGGAGACTGAATCAAAGGCCTTTGCTAGGTCGATAAACACACCAATGCATTTGTTTTTATTGTCTAATAAGTTGGCAATTGTTGAAGTGAGGAGGGAGACTGCATCCTCGGTGGATTTACCCTGCCGGAAACCGAACTGTCTATCTGAGAGAAGATCATGAGATTCAAGATAGTTAACTAGCCGTGTGTTCATGATCTTCTCTAACATTTTTGCGAAGATATTCAGTAGTGAAATAGGTCGATAGTTTCCTGGCAGAGCCCTTGAGTCTTTACCTTTGTAAATTGGGCAAACGACAGCGGTCTTCCAGGCTATTGGAAATATACCAGTGGCTAGACTCATGTTAAATATTTCTACTAGTGGCAAAGTTATGACGTCTTTGATGCATTTTAGTAAGGTGGTGTCAATGTCGTCTAATCCAGGTGCTTTACCTGACGTTAATCGCATTATAATTGATTCCACCTCTGCTGAGTCAGTAGGGTGTGCGAAAAAAGAGCCAGGCTGAGAGAGGGAGTCTGTGTGTATTTGTGAAGCTAAGTCTTCTTCGTTTGCGTTTAGTTTCAAGAGGATGTTATTTGCTAGATTTTGGCCTACATTAGCGAAGTATGAGTTACAAGAGTTAATTGCTGTGTTAGGATCGGAAGACTCGAAGGACAGTAGTTGTGTTGATTCCTGTTTTTGTGCCTTTAAATTACATATTGATTTGATTGTGTCCCAAAGCTTTTTTGAGTTGCCCATACTGATACTAAGTTGGCTTTGCTCGTATTGTCTTTTGAGCTTGTGTAACAGGTCATTACAGAAGTTCCTGTATCTTTTATATACGACTTCTTGAATGTCGTCTTTGGGATTTTTTCTACATTTTTGGTGTAGTTTATCGCGATGCCTAATACATCGCATTAAACCTGGTGTGATCCAAGGTTTCATATTGAAATTAGATCTACTTAGTTTCTTTTGGTAAGTGTGCTTCTCGATTATCGATGATAACCTATCAGTAAAAACAGTAACAACCTTATTAACATCAGAATCACATAGAATTTCGGACCAAATAACCTCGGACAATTCTTTCTTGATTGATTCATAATCACGTATATTAACAGTTCGATTATGTCGTTTAGTCAAAGGGATGTTAATGCTGAAGCCAGCTATTGTGAAAAAGTGATCTGTAATTCCAGTGGAGCAAACAATACCTAATGAAGGCATCTGAGAGCTAACAAAAATGTGATCAAGACATGATTTAAGCCTAGTAGGTTTTGTTATCACTGGTGTTAGGTCGTGTTCCGCAAGAGTACACATGTAATCTATGGCCTGGGTACTGAGAGTGTTATCTTTACCTGGTAAAATATTAATGTTTATGTCACCAGCTATAACGAGATGTTTGCAAATTTTGTGTTTGTCAATTTGTCGGTTGAGATCCTCCAAAAATCTATCAGTACTTCTAAAAGACGGCGATCGGTATATTGCAAATAGAGTTATGGTATTTGGGATATCAACCACGATGCAATCGGCTTCTTTAAAAGTCGGCTCGGCTACCGTAGGCGACCAGTTGTTTTTAACGTAGACCACAACTCCACTATTTTGGTTAATCTTCTTTGTGGTGTTGTATGCCAAGTATCCGGGTAGTTGAGGTATTATCGAGAATTCGTCAATGCGGCATTCAGTCAAAATAATGATATCGTATAATATCCCTGTTATTGACACCAGAAAGTCATCTAGATTTTTATCGATGCTTCTTATGTTAAAGTTTATAATTTTGAAATTGTACATATTGGGAAGAAGGGTTTCAGTCATCTGAATATCGTCTATATTATGACAGACAATATCAAGAGAGTCAATTTCAACTCCTACATTGTGTAACATTTATTTGTGCGTGTGTTTTTTTTTTTTTTGTTTGACTTTGCTTTGTTATACGCCTTTCATCTATTCTAAATACTGCTGAAACCCATTTAAGTATGAAATTAACAATGACATCATACAAGTGCGTTATGGCTGTGATTGTGAAATGTTTCCTGTGTTTGCGATATATATTTAATAAAGTATATAATATATTAAAACATAGATGTAGGTACAAGAAGATAAATAAAAGTACTATTTCATTATAACATGACAATTCCAGGTTATTTGTTCGAGGACATTGAGGCAGTATCCTTAAAAACTCGTTCCAGGTCGTCTTGACATGCAATCTGTTTTGCAGGTTTTCCTTCTCGTTGTCGAACATAAATGTTGCCGTTCGTGGACCAACAGTGGGCGAAACCTTTTCCTTTTGATAACGCTCTTGCATCTCGAAACAACAGTCTGTTTGTTTTAGTGAGTCGCTCATTTATAAAGACTTTTAGTGCTGGCCCGGGGATCTCCACATCTGCGCTCGTTAAGTTCCGCCTGGATTTCGCAGCTTTCGTAAGTTGGTCTCTTTTGGCACGACGCAATAAACGGACTACAACAGGGCGAGGGAAGTTGGGTTTATCTTCACTAGTAGATGGTGACTTTTTAGGACCCACTCGTGTCACCCAGTCTATGTCACGATCATCCAGGTCCACTCCAACCTTTTTGGATAGCAAGAGCACAGTGTGATGCAGATTTTCATTTACAGCCTCAGGTAAACCAGCTATCTCAATCTCATTTCGGAGCTGATATTGGGCTTGCGTGTTTAGTTCACGGTTTAACATAATGACCGACGACTTTAGTTCCACTATCTCCAAGTCTCTGGCTTCCAACTTACGTAGTCTGTCGTCTGTGGATGCACTTGCACTCGCAAGTTCATCTAGTCTCTCGTGGCATTTGGTTAGAGAGAGGGTTGCCTCGTCTAGTTTGTCCTTGAGCGAGCCTATCAGTTGGTTTAGGCGACGTAACTCTGAAGTTAGAACCTTCAATTCGTCGTTTGACGTTTCAACATTATGTGCAGCAGGGGAAGGCTTACTACGAATAGTTACGTTACAGCTGGAAGAGTCATTGGAGGATCTAATCGGCGAGTTAGTGTAATCGCCAGTTTTTTTAGTTTTGGCGCAACAAGAGGGGCAAATCCACGTTTTCTGACGGCTTGCAGTTAAATTTGGTGTTTTCGAACATGTCGAACAATATATGTCTTTACAGGAGGTGTTGCAGCAGGTATAATAGTTAACCGCTTTGGATTCTGTTTTACAACCAGCGCATATCATTTTTAAAGAATTTAGGTATAGCAGTTTTGAAATCAGAGCACCAGTCTTTTCTGCAACTTGTTGATCTATGCCCGCTTAGTTGTGACGTCGCCGAGTTACCTGCGATCGGGCGGGCGGAGAAAGCGCGCGCAAAAGTAGACCGTACGCGGATGCGAGTCGGGTCGGAATCACTTGACGCAGGCGGAGGTACCCGTTCTACGTTAATAAAGTTATAATAGTAGCACATTCACAGTTTCACTAAATAACTTGCTTTTAACACTATTTACAATTACTTTTAGAATACTTTGAGTGTAACAATATGAAGTGACGAAAGTATAGATATACTTATTGCTTAAATTCACCAAAAAATAATTTTAACTATGGGATCAAAGAATAGCGGTGTTTACTGTGAACCGGAGAAGGCAAAGATGAAGATGAACTATAAGTTGAGTTGCTTCAGCATCACTCCCAAAGTTGTAACAAGCTGCATTGTCCGGTGGTCAGTGCGTTGTTTATTCTGTGATGGTTTATTTTAGAGCATTTCAAATAATTCTGTCAAAGAAACATGGTACACATAAACATACCGTATGTTCTACTTAAACTTTATAGTTTGGAACTTGTACCATTTCTAATTCCTACGTTATACTCGTACCTACCTTACTTTAGAGAAAAATTTAACTGTAAGTTTTATTTTACGTAACATATTTTAAACGTCTATTTCTGTATATTCATAGTATAATACTAGAGCTTTTTGCCGTCGCCGTCGCTAATCTATCGCGCCGGTGTGCAGTTGCGGAGTACAACTCTGCGAATAAGTTTCTCCCTCTAATCGCGTAAGCTGTGAGCTCGGATTTCAGGAACCTGTTCTCAGCGCCGTACACACGGAAACTACGTCCCAAAGGTATTGGAACTCTGTATTTTAGGTCGTTAAGAGAGTTTGAGAATTTCGCGAAATAGGTACCTAAGTTGGGTTTTGACGATTCGGTCGTTAAGGGTCTGCAAGGGGTAATCGAGGGTTGGCATTGTCATAGAATTATGTAGTAAACGATGCTCTACAACCTTGAAAAAAATCACACAGGTAGTCGAAGAGTCTAGCTAGGTGCTGAATGATTCGAATTTAAGTAAATGCGTATGGATAACTGTAAATAAAATTCAGAATATCAAGAAAAACCAGAAAATCACACTCCCGTATTGTAACAACTGTTTCGTAATTATTATGAATTTTCATATGATTTTTATCATATTATAAAGTTAAAGGCTTGGACTAGGCGCTAAATACCTTGTTTTTTAATAAACACATACTTATTTTGTGTAAATTAATCCCAAACTTGAGCAATTTTTTTCCCTCAAATCTTCATACAAATATCTATGGCGGCTTTCTGTGTTATAAAATCATAAACACAAGTGACGTTTGACTCAGTTGGCCGCTGGCCTCCAAAGAAGGGTCACGTCGGTTTAGGTAGCACTGACAGCTCGCGATCTTTTCGTGTACAGATACAAAATCACTGCACATTGGTTGTCATTGCACTTTTTCAACTTTTAAGACACCAACATAATTTGATTTGAAATTGAGGAAGCATAATTCTTCCAGTATATTATTCAATACATTATACATTATACATTGTATGTATGTATTTAAGTATTTATTATTAAACATGAATGTTTACTACATTTTGTACACCTTCCTCATTTATTCTTTAAGTCTCTCCTCCACCCAAAGGTTGCCTGGAAGAGATCGCTTTTAGCGATAAGGCCGCCTATTGCGTTATATTGTAAATTGTTATTTGTGTAAATTGTTTTTAAGTCAATAAAGTAGTATTCTATTCTATTCTATTCTACATTAAATTAAATTAGATAGTGTGCAATATTCTCGTGACATTACAGTCTCGTAAAGGTCTGATGAAGAGCAGGAATATAGCGAATGGATCTAAGTGATGACAATACGCACGAACATTAGGTTAGGGATCAAAAATACAGTCTCTTGGTGCTGGTTGAGGTATGGTCTCGTGAGGATCTGATGAGGGCAGTAACACGGTGGTGGCTCAATTTTATTTCAAAGATGTTAATAGCTAAAAGCATCGAGTTTGGGCTATTAAGTATGTTTTTCAGAGAGAGAGAAAGAGATTTTATTTTTCCTCTGGATGTGTTAGGTTTACTGGGTTTACTAAGTTCATTCTGTTAATGGCATCTAGTTGTTATGTGTTCATAAGTAATAATTATTTTTAACAAAATGCTGTTGTTTCTCCACGAAAATGTAAAAATAAAAATAAAATAAATAAAAATAAATTCGTAACGTAAAATTGTCAGTGACGGAATTTCTTCTATAAACAGTAGCCACAAAAAAAACAAACGATAGATGGCGTGATTTGAAGATAAAGATACATTTATTCGACACATAGACAGCAACAACAAAAAAATACAGATTTAAAGAAAAGAAACACATACTTATACAAAACAACAAAGAAAAAAAGGATAGGTAAGTACACATCAAAATAACTGGAAAAAATATAAGCCCCAATTTACTTGTGTGGGACAGGGAGTACCATAATATTTTTTTTGGGGTACTCCCCATCTATGCGAAATATCAGCTTGATATCTTTACCCGTTTCTGAGAAAAAGGGCGGTGACAGACAGTCAGTCAGACAGACGGACAACAAAGAGATCCTCTCTATTCTATTCTCTGTGGGGGTGTAAGTACCTGCACCTGGCTCTCTCGAGTGGAACCTTTGTGCATATCCCCAAGGTCTAAACTGCCTTCCTAAGCTTGGACCATTTCCCACCACGCTGGTCCACTGCGGGTTGGTGGGTTCACATATCTAGATGTGCTAAATCTAGATATGCATGTTTCCTCACGATATTTTCCTTCACCGTAAGAGCGATGGTATACATTGTACTTAAGTTAAAATAACTCATTGGTACATGTCAGCGCCGGGATTCGAACCCGCATCTCTTGATTGAGAAGCGGGCGCTTACCCGACTGAGCTACCACCGCAAAAAAAAAAAGAGATCCTATAACGGTTTCTTTTTTAACCGACTTCAAAAAAAGGAGGAGGTTCTCAATTCGTCGGGATATTTTTTTTTTTTATATTTTTTTTTATGTATGTTCACCGATAACTCCGCCGTTTATGAACCGATTTTGAAAATTCTTTTTTTGTTGTATTGGGTTGAGCATCCAGGTGGTCCCATTTTTTTCAGAATTTTATCTCACCCCTAAGGGTGGGTAAAGGGGTAAAAACAGGGTATGAATTTCCATTTTGGACACATATTAACCGATTCTAATGAAATTAAGAACGTAAATATAGTTCTTATAACAATAAAATATGATGGTGACCTTGAGCTGATCTGATGATGGAAACGGAAGGCAGTCAAGGGAACTCCTCAACGGTATATAGCAACTACCTCGTGTTTAGGCTTGAATGATTCGTATTGATTAGTAGGACTTTTTGGTATCATTTGCATCTTACTTTTGATTAAAAATTATTGCAAATAAACTAAAAACTATAAAATAAAATAATAATTTAAAAAAATAAAAAACCGACTTCAATAAACCACTAAAATGTAAGTAATAATTTAAGGTTTACACAAATTATATGTGACAGTACAAATATACCTAAGCAGGAACTGTTATTTTTTGAAGTTGGTGCCATATTTCTTCAGATTACTTTGTCACTGCACCAACATCAAAAAAGAACAGTTCCTGCTTAGGTATATTTGTACTGTCACATATAATTTGTGTAAACCTTAAATTATTACTTACATTTTAGTGGTTTTTTGAAGTCGGTTTTTTATTTTTTTATTTCTTTTGACGTTCGAAACCCTAAAATTAAGTAAAAATATTATGCTGCTACCAAAAAATGTACTTACAGGTATTGAAAAAGCGGTATATAGTACTAAACAAATTATAAACAAACAAAAAAACCGACTGCACGCTAAAAAGATGAAAACAAGTCCCAATGTTAATGGAAAGTATCGTAGGCGGGGACCAGCAGAAGGTTCACCATTTAGCTGAATGTTACTTAGAAAACGGCCTTGAGTGGCGGTCAAGTTTTTTTATTTGTAACTTTTTAGTTGTTTTTATTTTATGAAATTTTACGTCAGTAGTTCATGATCATTTTTTATTTCAATAATTTTGGTGTTGTTATTTAAATACCTTCAATATGCATATTTTTGTAATGTGAAAATCAAGCCTTTTCATTTGATACCTTACACGGCAAAGTTGAATTACTATTTTTTCGATCATCACGTTATGTCCTCTAGAGGGCGCTATGTACATTTTTATGGAACGTCACATAACCTATAACCATCGCGCCATCAATACGCTTCTAACAATACCTCATACATCAAAATCTATCAAGCCGTTCAGGCTACAGGAGGGAACAAAGAAACATACATACATACAATCAAAAAACATTACCGTCCTCCTTCGGCAGTCGGGTAAAAAGGAGTAAGACAGGGGGTCATTCTGAACTTTTGCTCTACGAGTTTTGGAAATTAACAAAAAAAAACCTTTTTATAGAAACTTTGTTTGACCTGTGACTTTTTACCATGGAAAACGAATATTTTTTTTCGCGAATTTGCAAATCTCGTAGAACAAAAGGTGTTCAGAATGAGCCCTTGAGTCATCCCCTTTTGGCTTAGTATAGCCCTTTTGCGACACTATGTATTTACTTTGCTTTGTCGTCGGGGTTCAGTTGGCTGGAGGATGCCCGAAACTTATTATCTACACTTTAATACTTGTAGTTACCTTTCTACAAGTAAATACCACATTTGTTTGAGAAAGCTAATCGGGTTCCGAGTATAGAGTATAGATTAATTTCTACTCTTTCCTGGTGCCTACCAGTGTAAGTAAGAATTATACTTACTTACCCTAAAATCACCCAAAATGTACTTGAACATAATTGTCAATAAAGTTGGCGAGTAAAAGTTTATCGACCCACTGTGCAAACTTACATGTGTGCGTGTCACTGCGTGTGCTGTGTGAAGAGCATTGAAAACCCAAAATTGGCGCGGCACGTCACCCTGTACGGGCCCTTAAAGGATTTGAAATAGAGAATTATACACTTTTGTGTATAGAACTAATAAAAGTGTGTCAGCTGTCAAAATAATGTATTGTGGACATTATTGCAACTTTTTACTTTACATAAATAGTATTATTATGTATGACAATGACTACGAAGCACGAAGGCCTACGAAACTTCGTAGCGTAGCGTAGCGTCGTAGCCATTGCTACGATCCCTCACTTTATTTGCTAATGAAAGAAGTAAACGCGATCGCTGAACTTTAATTATGTTTAAATCTTATTTAAAATGAATATCGTATGATTTGGATTATTTAAATACAAAATCATTAAATAAAAATAACATCTACACTGCATTACAACTATGACGCAACACGGATGAAAACGCTCAACAATATAATTACTATCAAACGGTATTGAAGGCTTTTTTTTCTTTATTACAATATTAAAATTTAGGATAGTAATATCCACATAACTTATCAATAAATGCGGTAACGTGGTGGAAAAAATAGATATTATTTTGTATTAGGAAAACCAAAATTATTCTTGCAAATTTTTATTATCATCAAACTTCTTGATTATATTTACACAAGTTCTTAGGCCATAATCATGTTCCATTAAATTTACATTCGGTATGAATACCTACTTTGTGGAATAAAGTAAACACGTAACATTTAAAAATCTATGCCTAAAAAAACACTGGGTTATATTGGAAAAGTTACATTTACATAAGACACTGGTAAGCAATAACTGCATGATAATTAAACCCTATCTGTTAGTTTTATACGCAAGAACATCAAGATAATTATGCAGAACTTTGGTATCGTACGCAGAGTTGTAATACGCTAAATTGTTGCCGAGAAGGACTTTTAGGGATTTTTAGATAGATTTACTGAAGTAAAAAACCAGGCATACCTATATGACACAAAGTTACAAAAGTATTTACAATGTTTGAAAAAGATAAAGTAACAATGTTTACATTGTACTTGTGAATTATACCAATCTAATATTTACCGCCCTTCCCACACGTTCTCATCTTATTTCTAAATTACATAATATAAGAAAATTTACTTAATTATTCTCATCTCTAATTTCAACATCTTAAACTTATTATTTACATTCTACACCTAGCCGAGTATTTTACAGGCAAAACTGGGTCCGAATCTAAATTCTATATTAAAGATAATAATTTAAGTAGATCTAATTAACAGTCTTCAAAGTTACTAAGTTTAGACAAACTTATACAAGATTTATTAAAAAGTAAGTACTGTGAAGTATAATAATGATAATGGTTCATTATTTTATACAGATTAGGTAATTTAAACAGCTCAGGGGTGTTTTAAGATAGAAGTGTTAAAAACTATAACATATTGAATATAGTCACACATAAAACAAATGTTTAGTTCTGTCAAATACCTTCATATGCATCTAAATTATCGTGAAACACGCTCTAAACATAGTTAAAACATTTTGTGGCAATACATAACGTTGAAAATTGGTATACAAACTAAAACGATCGTCGATCAGACCCAACTGTGACATAATCATCCGGAGCTTGTCATTCTTTCAAATTAGTTGAATGCGACAAGGCATTTTATTTTCAATATAAACCAGCTTTATATTATTATCACAGAACGGTCCAGTATCTTCTATTGTGAGTGATAAACTAGGTTAGTAGAGCTCCGGCCAGTATCTCGGCTGGACCACACGCCGCTTACTCTACAGCTCTATTTATAGTGGTCGGCTAAGTCCACAAGACTTTGTGCTCCGTCTTCGCTCTGTGTTTGAGACACAATGAGAACTAAATCTTCACGTATAATTCTTGCAGGTTCTGAATTTTATTTTATGCTACTTTTAAAACTATGTTTTTGTCAAGCACTTTAAAATATAGAGATTGTACGAAATATTCTATGCTTGTTTTTGGCTTTTAGGTAAAGTAACAAGAATATTTAACGTGCTTTGGTTTTTATATGGCTTGGTTTAAAGATATACCTACGTAAAAATAAAACGTCGCAGTCGTAGAACAGTGACGGATCTGATTTTTTTCGATTTTCGGATTATTGCAGATTCTTCTTTAAAATTTCATTATTTACCTATACAACAAAAGTTTTTTTTAAAATCTTTTATAATAAGCGAAATACAGAGTCGAACACTGACGGTTTTGATTTTTTCGCGTAGAACATGGGCGCTTGTGACGACCTGTCGATGTTCTGCGGTGACCCTCGCCCCCCGCGACCCGCTCCTGCGCGACGGTTTGTTTGTTCTGTCACTGTTCTCTGTAGGAGCACATGGAACACGTAATGAGTACTTAAAATGTTTTTTTGCTATAATTATTATTTAAAAAGTTCTGTTTTCCAAGTAAATATTTTTTTAATACTTCTCCCATAGAAAAAAGACGGTCTCTTAAATCCGTCGTTATTCTTGGAACTTTGTTTTAAAAAAATAAAAGGCCTAGTTTTTGCTAAAATCATTGAGAAGTTAGTTATAATTAGGTACGGTGTATTAAAAAAACAATATTGTTTGTTTGTTAAATTTAGTGACGGTATTTCAAATGCGACTATGTTCTTTGTCCTAACTATTGGTGTTTTGTGTATACCGTCATTGTTCTATGGATAAGTGGTAGACGTGTGTAGATAACCGTCGTTATTCTTTGGAATTATTTTAGGATACGTCGTTGTTCTTTCATAATATTACGTATTTTCAATGGAAAATTAAAAAAAAAAAAGATTTTTCAGTATATTTTTGCTAATTTATCATGTCTTTAAAACTATGTGCTAAAAAACAATATAAAATTATGTACTTAAGTACTTTTTTTGTTCATCAACTCTACTGCCAGAGGCAGGTGACGATGGGAGCACGGTACCATGCGGGTAGGTTTGGAATTATGTTTTTCCAGCCATTTGCATGAGTTACCAAACATACAAACCAAGTCAGCCGCAGAATCCACATCAAACATTAAATTTCTGTATTAACAGCTACCGTTACATCAACTGCAAAGGGAAAGTCCTAGCATCAACCGAATGCACAATCACCAGCATTCGATTGATACTGGGGCTTTTCCTCTTAAAAATAGGTGAGCCCACTTTATTCACGTATTAATTTCAGGAACAATTCCGCGTAAATTCTGTAATTCTCACATTATACTTACTTCTCCATAAAAAGGGTGAGAAATCCGACCTCGGAAACTATAGACCCGTTAGCTTGACATCACACATGTATAAATAATTCACAATCGCATCCGTTCTCTGCTGAACTAACATCAACCACCAGAACAAGCCGGTTTCCGACCTAGTTATTCTACCGCGAACCCTCTATACACGCTCAATCAGCCACCACCATGGTGGTGGCTGGTAACCACTTTACCATGTATTTATTGACTATACAAAAGGTTTTGACAGTATCTACCATCAAGCAATACTTTCCGCCCTTAACACCACAAAATTCATCCAACCTAAATCGAACTCGTTGGTACTATCTACATAAACAGCTCAGCCAACGTGAAATTGAAAAAGCCTGGTACTGGTCCAACGTTTCCGATTGAAAAGGGTGTCATACAAGGCGACCCTCGCTATACACGCTTTACTTTTCCTCAAAGAGGTCTTCAAGAAGTTGTCACAGTCCTGGGAGGACAAGGACATCAATTTCGGAAGTAAAAAATTGTCAAACCTCGGTTTTGCGGACGATATTGCCCTATTCTCCCACTCAACGCCCGAGCTCCAACAAATGTTGCGAGAGCTATCCACGGCAAGCCTTAAAGTTGGACTAAAGGTGAACCGTTCGAAGACAACAGACATGACCAACAGCACGAAACGTAGGGTTGAGGTAGATAGGCAGGAAATACAATATGTCAATGATTAATTTATTTGGGCGAGATAGCGTCCTTCGTCGTGGGTGCTAAGACCGCCAAACTGAAGTGAGACTGGGCGGCGCACGTCTGTCGTATGCAGCCGGATAGGTAGGGTAAAAATGCTACCAAATGGGTAGCCGATAACGGCCGCCGGCACAGGGGCAGACCCAGAAGAAGATAACGGGATGACCTAGACGTGTTTAGTAGGAACTGGAATGAGGAGGCCATGAACAGGGATAGCTGGAAGACCCAGCTGAAGAGACCTTTGCCCAGCAAAGGGTCACAAATGTCACAATTGAGTTGGGAAATTCCGTCACATATTCTCCTCGGCCATCCCTGATCAGAGAAGAAGACTTTTATCATTAGAGCCTGAAGACAAAAGTCTTCTTCAACCAGTGCATCTTGCTAGTGATGACGTATGGGGCAGATAGGTGGGCACTGACGGTAGTACTGGTCCACCGATTTAAAGTCGGTCAGCGTGCTATACTTGGGGTTTCTCTGATGGATCGTATCAGAAATGAGGGTATCCGTCAGAGGACTAAGGTTACCGACATAGCTGTCAAAATGTGCAAGCTGAAGTGGCAGTGGGCTGTCTATATCTGCCGGAAAACCGATAACCGTTGGGTTCGACGAATTCTCGAGTCACAAATAAGGACAACCGTAGGCTGGTAGCCAGTAGTGGCTGGATGAGGAAGCCCGAGGACCGAGTGTTGTGGAGCTCCTTGGGAGAGGCCTATGTTTAGCATTGGATGATTATTGACTGATGCTTGGACACAATGGGGTCTTCAAAAAACATTTTATAAAATAATTGTATTTTGTAAAAAAAAATAGGACCTAAACAAAAAATAATATAGCGCAATCAGCACCCTCCTAAATAGATTATTTAAAGATCCGTCTTTGAATTTTTCCATATATTCCCTAAAACAACGACGAAAAGTATAATACGCCATTAGATACTCAATAAAAGTCCGTAAAAAAACGACGTATCATATAATGCGACATAGTAGGATACATAGAACAATGACCTATCTGATTTTTCAGGAAACCTAGACTTATTACAGACTAATTATACAGGCTATATTGCAAAAGTCCATTCGTATAATAATGTGACCAAATTTCAAATGAATTGCTTCAGCCGTTTTCATTTTATCGAACAAAACGTTGTTTAAAAACTTCAAATGGCTCTCCTGTAAAGTTGCTGTTTTGCAGATCCGTCATTGTTCTACGACTGCGACGAAAAATAAAATTGAATCCATAATAGATTGAAAATAGATCCTACTCAAATAGAAGTTTCCAGAATCATTAGACAAGACATTTCAGTATTTACAGTGTCCTAACCTTAATAAGAAACTAATTTATTTTCGTCATAACATTTCAATATAAACACACCACTCTTATTCTTAAACCACACAAGTCCTTGTTCCACACCCCGCTTACCAATGCAATAAGTGCACAGTCACGCTCGCGGACATCACTAGAACTACGCTCACCACCGCTCTTCCACTGGAGCTTGGTCTCCAATACGACTTGTCTTTAGACGACAGCATGAGGGAATCTTCACCATTCCTCAGCTGCTGCGGACACGGAAGCGTGTCGGCCGGGATGTCCACCACGGTCAGCTGATCAGCCACCATACTCTGGGCTGAGGGTTTGGAGTCGTCGTAGTTCGCGTCTTGTTGAAACACGTCGCTGTCGTCGTCTATTTCCGCGAGTATGTTGTCGTTGGGGGCCTTGTCCGGTATTTCCGGCACGGTGCGGTCGTCTGCTGTCGGCACGCAGGTCACGGCCTCGAGAGCCAGGCGCAGAGGCTCGCTGTGGGTCTCGTTGCGCAGCACGCTGACCCAGCCCAGCCGGCAGTCGCACGACAGTTTATTGCCTGGGAACGAAAATTCACACCTCAATTTAGAGATTCAGCACATCTTGTGGAACACAAAGGAGATTGCTCTTTCGTGCTCGGAAAAATTTGGTATAAAATAAATTCTGCTTAAAACTTTCGTGTGCTAAACGGTAAACTTGTTATTACACTGAAAGTATAAAAAAATTTAATTATGTGAACGCAGACCGAATAAAAAGCTTCATATATTACGATGCGAACACGTTAAGTTTGTTTATTTTTAATAATGCGCCCTTCATTGTAGGGTAAATCGAGTTATAATGCCATTGTTGATTCACCAAAGGGAGCTGTTACACTCATTAATTGTCCTTAATGTATGGAGGGTGCTTTAGAAGGGGATTACAGCACTACAGGGAATACGCTTTTGTTTGCACAAAATATAGTTATTTATCTTCCCATACATGCGCTGGGACTTGTTTACTGTTGATCTGATCATTTGGCTTTTTGCTGAGGGTTAATGAAATCTAATTCGATTCGGACCGGCGAAAAAAGAATTTATATAATTAAATTCTGTTTCAGCTTGTTATTAATACGAATGTTGGGTGTATGCCTCTTTTTTATTTCAGCCTAGTTTTCATTTCATTACACAATTCCGGGTACCGCAGAAGAATAATTTGGTAAATTAGGAGATAAATACCTACCTACCTACTTCTGCTAGTTTATAAGTATTGTGTTTTATCTGACTGAGTTATTTGGTGTCAAATAAATACAAGACATATTATCCTATTCGATTTGAATTAAAAAGAATAACTCACCGCTCAGATACAAAACCGACGTTTTCACTTTCAAGTTCTCGTGGATGGGCTTCAGTGTCTCGTACGTGAAGTGCTCGAGCTCGTTGTTCCTCAGATCAAGCAGCTCCAAGCCCCGCACTCCCTCCAATAATCCTTCATTGATGGACTTCAGCCGGTTCCCCGTCATCGAAAGCTTCTGCAGAAGCGACAGACCATCGAACGCCCTCTCCGACAAGTATTTCAACTCGTTGTTGTCCAACAGAAGCTCGTTTAGGTTCCACAGCTCGGAAAACGTCAGATCTCCGATCATTGACAGTCGGTTGGCTCTCAAGTTCAACTTTGTTAGGTTGGCTAGTCCTCGGAATGTCTCACGGGTTAGTACGGAGATTGAGTTGGACTCTAGTAAAAGGTCGCTTAGAAGAGGTAAGTGCTCGAAGCAGCCGTCGTGGGTCAGACTGATATTGTTGAACGTCAAATCTAGATACTTCAAATTAGGTAGATCAACGAAAACATCTCTCTGAATCTCCGAGACCCTGTTCTCTTTCACGGTCAGATTGACCAGCGACGGCAGGTTGGCGAATGCTGAGAAATCTAACTCGCTTATTTCACTCTTCATAAGCTTAATCTCTTTTACCGTTGTGAGGTTTGAGAATGTTCGTTTTTCTATTTTGTTGAGGGTTGCGTAAGTGATGGACAGTTTGTGCAGGTTGTGGAGGCGGCGGATGACGTGGAGGGGGACGAAATTGAGGGCTCCGTTGAAGCGCACGTTGAAGGTGAGGCGCTGGATGTTGGGCTGCTTGTGGAAGAGGTCCCAGAGCGGGTCGGTCTCGGCCAGGCCGCCGCTGAACACCCAGCAGTCGGCGCGCGCCGCCGCCGCCACCTCGCCGTTGTCGCAGTAGCAGTGCACCTTGGACTCCCGGTCCCCGATATCACATATATTCTCCTCCACGTAATCCCGCGGGTGGTACCTCCGCTCGGTCTTGTCCCGCCGTTTTTCATTTAGCCGGCTCTCCGAGAGCGATATTTGCGCGGAGGCCAGGGCGAGGGCTAAAAGTAAATATTGGATGACAGTCTCCATGTCGGGCTCTTTGCGACCTGAAACAAGAAAAAAAACTTTTAGTAATGAGAAATGTTTTAAAACTGCTGTTAGTGTGAGCTTATCTTTCATTCGCAGCTCTCGCTTTTTATCCGCTTTTGACTGGGACCGAGAAGTTTTTGTTACAGAAATAGTTCAGTGACTCCTGAAAGTCAATATACATCGAGTCTCTGTTCTCTCGCTAAAAGCACTCATTACTATCTAACGCATCGACTTGGCGTACGTTCTCTATAAATTGCACTCAGCCTAATTTGTGGGGTGGACAGCTAATATTGCCCCTCCACTGTGGAACATTTTGACTCTCTGTACTACGCATTTAGAGTTCAATTTGGATTGGAAATGATCTTATTAGGGTTTTAAATTTACGGCCATCGCAACGCACCACACGGCCATGAGTCATCCGCGCGGAAACACTTCCCTATTTGGTATTAAACACGCTCTGTGACGCGGCCAAAGTTAAATAAAAACGTTTCATGATCCCCGAGGAAACCTATTAGGAGTTTTGTAAATAAAAAGTCTACGTTCTTAATTAAAAACGGCCTTGGAGAAGGTTGTGTCATTTGGCATCAAATGAGGTCTCTAATCAAGAGGATAAGACCAAACAAAAACAGTAGCGTCGTCGCCGGGCGACGCTTCTTGTGCCCTAAATGATAATTAGGGATTGAATTTTTCTTAGGCAGCGGGCCTGTGTGTCCCTCGCGCATATAATTCTTTGTCTCAGTTTAATTAAACACAGGCGTGATGTTGTCTTTATCGACACATCAAGTCCGAGCCGACGTCCAACGGCCGAGCTCCTTTGTTTCGGTCCGCAACAAAGAAAAAACTTTGTGGGTTTATTTGCGTTTACTGTCTTAATTTGTTTTTAAATTTGTATCATAATTCAGCCAGGCATCTTTTGAGTTGGCCTCTAGCCCAGTGTTTTTCTTAATGAGTTTTTTTTTCAATCTTAATATAAGCATTAGCACGTCGTAAAGTGTCTAATGAAGGAACGTGTCCAATTAAATAGCGAACAATGCGCGGGCGTAAATTGGGAACTTTCCCGAATCTCCTAGCTGTTAGACAAAGTTGTCGAAACGTGGCGTTTAGGGAATCTTTGAGCGCGTTTATCAAATATAGATTTTATCGGCAAGTTCGAGCGAAACTTGATAATCAGCCTCATGATGCCGCGCGCACGTCGTGGGACGTGACGTTTTACAACATTTAGAACACGTCCTCACACACACACGCACGCTCACGTGTACACACACAAGCAGGTATACGTAGGTATACGTAAACAAGTTACACACTATCACTGAAATAAAATACCTACGATATAATACCGTTTATTCGGTGCGCGGCCGAAAATAAAAAGGTATTTTATGGATTGTATGGTCAGCAACGTGCACCATTTTTGGAGTTGTCGTTATAGAAAAAATGTGTATCATTAGTTTATGCCAAAAAAATTTGTAACGGATTATAATCTCGTTTTAGTCCATTTACATAATTGCAGTTTTTTTATTTAATAATTATAGCATCAAGCTGAACTAGAACCCGTTTCAGCACCGGGAAGCAACATTCATGCAAAAAGTGTATTACTTTTTATACTAAAAAAAATGTATTTTTTGTATTGTTTATATAATTATGTGCATATGAAATACATAATTATATTTTCTTCCTTTCAGTCTGTTAACAGTAAACGTGAATGCGCTTGCCGGCCGCACCCACAGTGCTAGTGCATTGTCGATCTGCACAGTTTACTTTTTATTCAAATCAGCGGTTCTATTGTTCTATTGTAATTGGATTTTTGACCGTCCGCCGCTGCTGGTGGCATTTTGCCAGTATTTGCGTATTGTTATAAATCACTTTGCTATTCATATTATGTTTACACATACAATCGAAAGGATTCAATGTTGGTCATGAATAAAAATAAACAATTGTGTTCGCTTATTAAGTCGGTGGCTATAAATACAATTGGGCGTTTTGGTCTTATAAATTACATATATTTATTTATTAATTTAATATTTTATTGCACAAATATGACATATAAGTGTACAAAAGGTGGACTTAATGCTAAAAGCATTTTCTACCAGCCTGGTATCATAAGTAAACCTCTATTTTTTTTCAAATTACCTCGGGAAAACTGGTGAAGCAGTTTGAAGCTTGACACCGAAAATCTAGCTCAGCGTTAAGTGTACTTGTATAATCGTCAAAAATCCCTCTTGTACTTTGATTAAAATACCTGCAAAATATTCCATGTCGACATTTGATCTCCGCCGCTCGCTGCTCGTAATCCGGAGTATTCCGCCTGTGCCTGATCCGTACTTATTTGTCATAACACTCCGTTATCCGCGCGCAGTACAAACATTTTAAAGGATTAACATTTTCCGCGAATTGACTGAGAAAAGAAGCTTTTTGTGTACAAACAGTTCCGTCCTCGAGAGCCTTTTGAATTTGATAGAACCTTTTCGGATTAAGTATCAACTTTGACGCATGGATTGATCTCCTTTGTAAATCTTGTCTTTGGAAAGCGAAAGAAATGTATAGCTTAGTACAAAACCCACGCAAACTTGACAAAGATTAAATGTATAGGTAGATAGGTAGGTATAGTTCTACGATACGTATCGTATAAAGTAAGCACATTGCAATTCAATCTTAAATCAATAGGTACGTATAAGAAATAAATAATGATTGAGACACTCAGCCCAGCAGCTATTCACAATTATAGGTGCTCAATGAACATCAGTAATTTAAATTTTAGCGTAGGTATCTACTGCACATGTACATTGTACCTACCTAATTATTTAAAATGGCACATTACCAGTGCATAATTATTATACACTTACAAAAAAGGCTAGAGAGGCTTTTTTATAACATGTACAAAAAACAGACATGCTCAACACTTTCCAATCCAATTTGGTGAATAAAATTATTATTCGTAAATAATCAAATCTATTACAGTTTCAAAAATGATTCGTTTGTGCACAGACCTTTTACACACAAAAGACCACAGAAACCAGACACACTTATTAGACGAATTGCTGTTATTTTTTTCCAAAATGTTGCCCTACTATTGTGTTATTCCGATGTCTTTGTGATACTTCTGGTTATTTATAGAAAACATTCGTCGAAGTGTTCGTTTTACCTGAGGGTGGCATCCCACGTAAATAGTCTTAGATCATTCTGAAGAAGTGTTTTATACGTAAACAAAATATAAGTGAATAACTAGCAATATATACCTACGCATTTTTTTTATAAACCTACTGATTTGTATATCTATATCTCCAAGAATTTTATGTATTAGTTACAAGTAAAGAAATACAACTTTGGAAACTGCCATATCTCCTAATTCAAAAAACCAAAGACACGAAACCGAGAACTAGCAAAGCATTTACACCCGCGTAAAAAATAAGAAATCTGTTTAAATACGGAACCCACTTTTTGTGCCAATTCTGAATAAAGCAGGTAACCAGGTAAGTGATCTCTCCACGTCGGTCACGTCCTACCTGAGACGAATCTCCACAAATTGGACATTTTGTTCCCGCTACTACAAAAAATGTGGGTTCTTCCCAAATACACTTGTTCAATAGAACCTCGCATACCTTGGAATTTGCACCTTTCCAGGTATTGAGTAATATAATTGTCAACAGAAAATTTAGGGGTACAATGCATGTCAGACATTCTATCATGGTTTGAGGTTACTGACTGTATTTTGGGGGTAGGTTTATAGAAGAATTGTTTTTTTTTTAGCTTATTTTTCTGATAAAACATAAGATATAATCATATTCATATTCATATTCATTTATTCAGTTCAATACATCGTCATAAATATCATTATTATTAATTATAATATAATGAAGTACATTTCTTAAATTAGGAATGTCACAAATCATATAAAAATAATGTCATATAAAGCATATAAATAAAGTAAACAAGAATACAATGTCACTTAAAAATAATCATAATATAAAAATAATGTCAGAACATATGCGTAGCATAATATTTATTAACATTTATCATTAAGATAATCGTCTACTGAGTAGTATGCTTTTTTTTTAATAATCATAAATCAAATGGCTATTTAATTGAACATTATACTTATAGAACATAATATGGATACATGGCAGCGCTATTTCCTATCACCAACTGGCTAAGAAGAAATAAGGAATATTTTTTCCATGTTAAATCATAAATTGAACAACAAGAAAATAATGCAGTAAATAATAATATATGTAAGATTAATGAAGGCAGTAGCCACATTTTATATTAAATAAAATGTTTATCTCTAATCTCCTTGTGGCAAGATTATGTAATTAAAAATGTAACGGTGGATTCGTTAGAACGGCTGAGGGATTAGCGTTTCTTTTGAGGCTTACGCGCATAACGCTTTTTATACTTATGTTAAAACAAAAGAACAACAAGTACCGATGCTGTAGAGGTAACTTAAAACAAAACAAAAAAAAAATATGTTTAAATATAGATAAAATCATTGGCCCTTTACAAAACAAAAGAATTGGTAATATAAAGTTGGCTGTCGTAGGCTAGGCGAGGTAAGGCTTATATACGAGCCATAAATTTGTATCTATGCAACAATGAGAATGCTCAATCTTCATCTTAGTGTCTTTGCGCTCATTATGTTTCCGTAAACCAATTACACGAAATATGTAATGGTAACCAAAAGTTTTTGCACAAGACAATGACCTCCGAACCCGCCTCACGTCACGCGCCGGCTCAGCAACATGACAATTTAATAAGCCTGATTATGTACATCTAAACCGCTACAAATTAGCCCGCGACGGAAACAACTTAATTAATTTAAAATTTTAATTCGTAATCCGGACATAATTTTGTCGGACGCAGCAAAGGACCAGAAGTTTCCAACTCGAGCCGCAGGGGGGTGCGGGGGGAGGGGGGAGGGACATTTTTACTCAGCAAATTAGTTTGTCCGAGATAAATAGACATGATTTATTATTGATTGGTATTTATGTTTTGAAGATGAAATTTGTGTCTCTTTTATCCCTCGGGCTTATCAATTTTGCGGTAAAAGTTTTCGAGTCAATTCTAATGATTAAATACGTATTTTGGTAAGTACATCTTTGAGTATGAAAAGTCAGCTTGCAAATTTATGATTATCTATCTACCGTTGAATATGCGATGAGATTATAAAAATACCTATTACCTATGTTATGTCTACTCACAAACTATAGTTCGTCACCTCTCACTACATAAACGCACTCATAAGGAGATTAACCTACATAATTACTCTTTTGCATCCGCTTACAGGAAACAAGAGAAGAGAAAACGCGAGTCCAGAATTAATAAACATTCCGTGTTCGGGCTGTATCGCCGTAGTCTCCAGTTTGCCAACAAAAAAACCGAAACAGGTACTATCGAACAAAAAAGTGAGTTGCCACTTTAAAAACAAATCCTTTGCAATCCCAAATTTGCCTTTGCCTGTCTTTTTTAACCAACCCCATTATTTTAAATATCTCCCTTTGTATTATTTATTGCTTTCGGACTTTCGCACCTTTAAGACAATGCAATGTTGTTTTGTGTTTACACATCTGGTGGCAATAGAGACAGTAACTTTTGGTCAACTTGTACCCCATTGGTCAAGAGCGAGTCATTGATGGCTGATGCCTGCAAAGGAAAATGATCCTTAAGGGGGTCCACACTTATTTGTTCGATAGTACCTCTGTAGTTGAAGCGCAAGTTTCGTTTGACAGTTGGCGCCGTGCAATGGACGCTTGTTGGCAACTTCGCAACAGGATCGCTAAAACTTCGTGAATAGGCCGCCGGCTGCAGTTGAGGTTTTTAATAAAAACATTCGCTTGTGGCTGAATGTTTGTTTTCTGCTCGGCTAATATCAGATCTTTGTAAGCCTTTTTTGGGGGAACTATCGTACTTTGGCCAGTCTTTGTTAATGTAATTAGGTGCTGCAAAAGTAAATGGGTATGTAAGAATGGTAGCAAACATAATTATTGTATAAGTACACCTAAGTATATAAAATAATTACCTCTATGTAGTGGTTTGCTGTTTCATTCAAATGAAATGTTCTCAAGTAGCCATTTTAAAAATAATATATGTTTTGTGGAGTCAACTTAACGTTGATGGCTGTTCTCACTATACCGTCACGTGATGACGTCACACAAAACAGCCAGTGCAGGCGCCATTAAAAACTTATAAAACTTCACCACTTCTGTATTTCCACCCGCTTTTCTAAAGTGTGCTTGAATAAAATAGCAAAAATGAAACGTGTTCAGCATTTTTATAGCAACAAATTTAGAGCTGTCAACGCATCAATTTCCCCCGGAGAATCTCATTTTAATAACCTATCAGACGGGAAATTCGTGTAGGTTCAAATAGATATTATATGATATTAATATTATCCATGTCAGCACCACTGTCTATAATATTTATCTGTAATATTATATGTAATTCCCTACTAAAATAATACTGGTAGATAGGTAGGTATAATACAAGTTGCATATCATTTACGAAAGTTGCTACATCAACATTATTACTGGTCACATCGTCTTCCGTAGATACTACAGCACCCTTGGGTCTAGCGGTTGCCGCATCGCCTACGCCCGACATAATATACATAATATACATTACCCTTTAGCAGGATATTGATCGCATGAGAATCTATTGGTGAAGGCTCGTTACACATTTTTTTCTAAAAAGACTGAGGGCCTATTTCACAAGGTCTGGATAATGGTTAAATGTGAGATAAAATACATGCTGCGTTATTATGTTTTAGACAGTACCATAATGTCTTTTATATTACAGGTCTGAACCAGTTTTGTTTTCAATAAGTAATTATTTTATGCATTGAAATGAATCTTCATTTGTCTTGATGAAATGTGGTAAGTACCTTAAACCACTGGGTATAAAAGTTGATGCAGACTTGAACCTTAAAAGAAATACCAGAGAAAAGCCCACAAAGTAGAAATGGAGCCATCAGCGACTGACGTTGCTGAGTAAAGAACACAAAGATTCACTTAAGTAATTAAAACTAAGTTAGTTTCAACGTTTGTCTTCAAGAGCAAGTCAACTGGACTATCCAGACGAGGCTTTAATATTCAGTTAATGTCTTTTAAAATGTAATTTAAATAAATAGGCAATTCGCTTGCAATAACGCTTATACTTTGAAGCAAAGGTAAATAAAATACAATAAAATTATTGTTAAAAGTTAATGACACGATACTTTTTGAAAACGATCTGTCCAGACAGTATCAATAATACATAGTTTCTTAATATATTATCGCTATCCAAGACTGGATGTGTTGAGTGAATTATGACTCTTTGTTGTAAATAATTCATGCATATGGCGGACAAATTCTCTCTCTACATTAATGAGCCGGAAAACACAAACTCAATATTTCTTACCATTATTGTGTCATAGTTATAATTATTTAGTTAAATGGCGTCATAACATTCTTATGATGTCATGATTTACATCGCTAACATTCTCCACATGACTGGAATTCCTGTTGCGTACATAACAGTACATTAGTTACCTAAGTACAGTAAGTACCTACTACGCATCTCATCTGCGAACAACTTAGCTACTTACTATTTCATCTAACATCTAACAGTTCTTGTGGGATCGAGCAGCAGGCTTCGTTAGTAAGCTAATTAGTTCCGCCCCGGCCGGCAGCCACATTAGTTTATCCCGGGACGTCCATTTCCCCAAAAACTTGCATTAAAACTAACAATTATCGCGGTAATAAGCTCTCCTGGCCGATCCAATTAAGCCGGGCGAGACGGGTTTATTCTGCTATGAAATAAAATAGTTTTCAACTTATAACAGGCTGGTGCAAACTTTCTGCAATCCAACAGGAGCTCAACAATGGTAATCCGATATGCAACGGTGTTCGTTTCGCTGGATTTAGGTCAATATTGTATTCGTGACATATTTTCCTGTATTTTAGGGTGCTTTTCCACCAGAGATGTGCTATGCAGCTATGCTGCGAAGATGTGATATCTACGCTACGAAAATATGTGACCGTTTCCACCAATACTACGCTAGGTAGCTGTGCGAGGAAGATGCGCTACGAAGATGCGCCGCCGCAAAGTAGCTGTGCGAAAAAGATGCGCATCTCGAGCTATGCTTCCACGATGGCATGTCTACTTTCAGTGAAAAACGCGGGCATACTGTAGGTCTGCTCTGCACATACATAGCTACACCACTCGCGATGGTCCATAGCACATATCCATAGCACGCATCCATAGCACACATCCATAGCACGCATCATTCCATACAAAAAACATATCTTAGTTGAATCCGTTTCCACCAGTGCTAAGCTATGTGCACCAATAAATATGATTGGTGGATATCAAACGCATCCATAGCATCGTAGCATAGCACATCTCTGGTGGAAAAGCACCCTAACAATGTGATACGTAGGTAGCTACATCATTATAAATTAGGCTACATTATGTACTTTGAACCTAACGCAATAAATTCATGACACTTTTTTTCTTTCTTTTATAAATAAAATAAACGTGAAGAAAATATTATGAATATCATGCAAAATAAATTGTGATGGACTAACACGGAATGGTGTCAGAAAAATGTAATATTGTCTCATTATGTTCACGAAATTGGAAAATGAAATATAAAGTGACGTAAAAATATCACAACAGAATGAACGTCTAATGTTTCATGTCTGGTTTATGAAAAAAGTTTCAAGAAAAGTATTTTCTTAAACAAATATTAGTTACTTAGCTAAAGCTGTAACTTCAAAATAATTAAAACGTATTAAAGTAAGTTAGAATGCTAAACACAAACTACGATTTTAAAGTTGAATTGCGTAACTCAAACAGAGTATTGCCCTCGTTTAACTTTGTTTTAATAATAACAAATGCAAAGACAGAGTTAATATCCAAATCAAATTATATTTATTAAGATGCACCCTCACTTTCTAACAAGAATACCCAAAGAGTTGAGAACAGTTGTAGATGATAGACTCGTCCTTAGAATAATAAATCGAATTATCCTCCTTTAACCAAAAACTTTGGTAATTTCAATAAACAAAGTTGTCAGCTCCCAATAACATTAGGGAAAAAATACATAAATTCCTTCAGAAAAGAAAGTAAAGTTACAATGTTTGGGCGAAGTTTCTGGAAAGTCTTCCATCCATCATGCAGGCAGGACTGACTCCGCTGTTTACATTCAGACAATAGACAACTGAAGCTCACTTTATGTATCGTGCAATAGGAAACAAAATGTAAACTGAAGGCGTTTACATACCACTATTGGAACATAAAATAGAGTGCTTACTAACTACAAGAAATTATGCCTTTGGCCTTAAATTGGGTAAATAAGTAAGGTCCCGAATTTGAAATAATAGGTCGAAGTAAAGAGCATCCCTGAGTGATGTATCAACCGCACTTCATATTGTAAACGTCCTGAGAATCCTAAAATTAATGCTGTTTTGATCACTGCGGTGATAAACCCAACACCAGCTCTTGTGCTTATCACCGTCATGCTTAGAAGATAAGCTTCAACATAAAAAATTGCGGTCTCATAACAAGTTAAAAGATATCTATTAGAGAAACAATTTACTTCGCCAACTTTCCTAACCGAATCGAGCCTAGAAGCACCTAAGCTGCCTCAAAATTATTTATAGCTCTCACAGCAGAAACAACTAACACCTGGCATCAATCACCCGCCGCCGCCGCCGCCACTCCCAGAGTATTCCTCTACAATATCATTACGTTATCAATCATCCATAGTTAAATTGTGCCAATATCTACTTTTACATTACAATGCCGTTTTTATTCCACCCTATTCTTCCAACTTGTTACACACCGCTCCGATGGTTGCCTCCTTTATGATATTATGATGTATTACTTACGGACTTCTTAGGCGAGTATAAAAGTAATAGATTAGGTACGCTTTTTTTAATGTAATCCCCTTTGGATTACTACCTACATATTTTTGAAGAATAGGTTTTATAAGAGGAACAAAGAGCTAAAGGGCTACAGCACAGACATTGTATTGTAATGTTTTTATTTTTTAAATCTTTATTGACCGACATTATGCATAAAGATTGCCATAGCGTGCTCTCCTATTACCAACAAACTTTATGATTAAGTGGTGGTAGGTTTCAAGTTCAAATCCTTGGTGAAACCGGACAACTTTGAGCACATCAATGCATCTTTGCCTACCCTGTCACAAAGTAACTTCAAAAGCCCCATCAATATAGCAAATTAAGCTTAATTCCAATTTCATGGAATCATCTGTGTAGCGTAGCCTAGCATACAAATCAAACCTTTTGAAATATTTTTTTCCAGTAAAAGTTATTGTTGGGCAGAGCTCCAATTTGACTGTCATTTGAGTTCAGCTTATAGAAAATTCACACATTATGGTCTATTTTTATCGAGCTTCACAAATCACTTCATAAAAAAAGGCTATGCATATTATGTTATCTAAAGGAATTGTAATTTAGACTACGGCTTTAGTCTCCTATGAAAATACGTACATCAAGAGATATGTTTAATAACTGGGACAGATTCAACTACTGAGACAGAAAGAGCCCCCCCTTATCCGAACGGAGAGTAATTTGTAAAAATTTACGTTCATCAGAAAATTTTATATTTGTACGATGAATAAAAAAATTTGAGTTTGAGTTTGACTGATCATCCATGAACGTTTTTATGCAATCAACGATTAAGCTCATATGAATTTAATCACTATCACTCGCACATAACCATTCTTCTTCTACACGGTAGAAGGAAATTAGTGGTTAAAAAGCTATAAAGACGCCCCCCGCGCCCTCCGCCCCCCGGTTGCCAGACTAATAAACGACTGACACTAATTGGTGTAGCGCTTCCGACGTCGGGAGCCACTCACAATGAAATTTATAGAAAAAAAAACCTACAGCTGCTGAGTTTCATGAAGACGGGAAAGTTAACATGGTATACTGACAGTATATACGGTAAGAAATTGTTATGAGGCACATAACACATAGGTAACTAGTAGCTAGTTATAGTAGCGCTTAAAATTTGCGAACCCTATCTTCAAAGGGGCAACTGAACCAAGCAACACTTTGTATACATAGTGACTGCTAGTAACATGCATTTGTAATCAAAGTGATTGGTTGCGAACAGCTTCCCTTGATTACAAGCGTACCTCCATAAATATATCTGCTATACAAGTTTTCCATTCGACTATAAAGGTAAACCAATGCGGCAATGTCCTATAATTTGTTTACAATAGTTCGATGGTTGAGGCATCCAATACTTTTCGCTCAACAATTATCTATCAAGTTATAACCCTGGCATATCATCAAAGATCTCATCATCTTAACCCGGAATACACGCGTCTTTAAGCAATTCAAAGAGTGTAGCACCCCGGCATATTTCCCCATCATTTATTAAACCAGATGAGGCAGCGTCTTGTAAGACCCGCGCAATTTCCCGCCCACTAATATGTTCTATGAAGGGAATGTCTTGTTTTTGATCTTGTGGGTCTCGATCGACTCAAAGGGTTTCCGGGCGAATGCCAATTACGACAATACTGGGGAGTCACTCTATATGACGAAAAACGAAGTTTCGTAGCGCTGATGCGCGATCCAGGACTCTACCTCATTGTTTTAAACGTGCCGATAGCACGACAGCTCTCGTTCAATCATTTTTCGTCAGTATAGAGTAGCCCTCGCGGCGCTCGGATACGTCGCGTCACTGGAGTTGTTGTAGAGGCGGGATATTGTTGATGATGCGTAGGGATTTCTTATTAATTGGGACCTAAATAATACTTTGAGATCTATGTGAAAGATGATATCGGTAAGTGCATTTTTTGTTTAGGAAAAGTTGTGATAGGTAATAGACAGACCCGTGTTGTGATTAAGTTGCGAAAAACGTGAAGCTTAAGGCTTAGGGAACCTAGGTTTATATGTATTTTGTTGAGCCTGAATAAATTTCTTTGATTTACCGAAAAATAGCCTCTAGAAATATTTTTCCGGGAGCGTCTAACACTCCCGGTTCCAAAAAACCTTCGCCTCAAGCCCGCGGCTGAGGAATAGTCCTAATTTCCTGCCTTCAGCATAAATATGTAAGTTTCCTTATTTATTCCACTTCTTCTTCCGAGTCGATACATAAACTAAGATTTTCATTACGATCTCCGGAGGAAAACCGATTCTGCGGAGATCCAGTTCTCTAACTCTAAGAGTTTCTAAGCATTTTTATTTCCTACTCTTGGACGCTCTTAAAATATAGTTTTCCCATATTATCTGTAATGCGATGGGACGGCGCAATAGTAAGTTACGTTGAATGTTAGGCCGAAGACGTCTGGATTGATTTCCCGCCATGCCGACAATATATTAATACTTAGGTATACTGACTTATTATGTCGTTAAAATATTAAATGATGATATTGGGAGAGACAAGTAAATAGGGAGAAGAGAAAAAAACGTGCAGGTAATAATGCATTTTTACTTCCTAAAATGAAGTACCGAGAGCTACACTTTTATATTTAAATTAGTCTCCATTTCGAACATGTCTCTGTTTCCCAGAATTATTACAACACCAATAAAAGAAAAAAAACTAAACAAAAGAATAACTATTAGACTTCTATATCTCTTTGGGCAAAGTGAATGCTGCTTATCTGAAGAAAACAAATACTTGACTGTTAAAAGTTATGAAATTACGATGGCATAAAAAACCTTTCGTAGTACACTGACCACTTGAAGCATCTCGACAACACAATAGCTCACTTCACCCGCACGACTGTACCTCACTTGTACTTAGTGAATGGAATCTATAAGTTTTGCCCTTCAGATGTTCAGAGTTCTGGCTACCAATTAGATCTCATCTCCTCTGTAGAATGCGGGGCTACTTTTAAAATCAGTTAAGGCTGATTCGCACTTACTCGTATCAGTTTATTCTGTGACGCGTAGGTTTACAAGTATTTTATTTCTTTGATGTTCCACGTCTCATATTGTAGATCCTTTGACATATTATTTTGATTCCTAGCAAGTATTTTATTTTCTATTGTCAGTTTTGGCGAATAAAATTCATATGCGCTAGTGTAAAATAATAATGTTTGCGAAGGACTTTCTTCCACGTAAATAAATAAAAAGTAGTAGCTAATGCCAGAGTTGCACTTAGTCAGAGGAGCCACCTCATTTTTTTAATTCGTTTGTAATCACTTGAGATCTAATAGATACTTAATTCTTTACGTCATCCTGTGCATTTAAATTGTAAATTAGTATTTGAATCGAGTACAAGAGTAATCCTCCTGATTCCTGAATCATGAAGTTTGGTGAAATGGCGGACCCATTAGGGAGTTTCACTAAACTATGTCGAAGAGAATTAACTCTATTATAATATGTTTCATATTTTAAGATACTTGAATATCTAAAGTTTTTTTATAATCTAGTGCTTATATCTTTAAACAATCGTTATCTTTAATTTCTTACATACAAATATTAGATTTTACTCTTAATAAAAGCTCATTAAAAAGTTTTAAAATACTGTTTTGGCTGTAGATATTGGTTTTATTTTGAATAAGTATCTGATTCTATAGCAATTTTTATGTATTTAATGCACTCCTATTACTTTACTATTAATTTATTAGGTATGTATTTCGTTTATAGGAACTTTTGATCCCCTAAAGTCCACCATTTTTGTTTATTTAAATGTACATATTTGGCGTCTATTTCCGTTCCGTTCCCCAGACACCTCGTGAAGAAGATACTGCTCTACTCTTATAAAGTCATGTCCAAGAACAATATAAAAGTAATTAGGCTGGCCGCACGCCGGCGGCCGCATGTTCCGCCGTTCCCGGGAACTCGGCGGGAACTCGCTTAGCCACTGACATGTTCTAATCTCAAAATTCTCTAGAAAGGAAAATAGTACATAGCAGAAAAGTAAATACCTAAGAAAACTTACTCAGTTATTATATACTGAGGTAGGCAGTAGGTAATAATTGAGTTAGTTTTACGAAGTTGATTGCTTATGTTACAACTAAGAAAGTAATAAAAACGATATAAATGAAAACTTCATAATTATAATTCATAGAACTGTATATTTATATGCTTAGTTAGGTATGATACTATCAGCAAATCTTTGTTTTATCTATTAATTTTGAAATTAATCTTTAAGTAGAAAAAAATGCGTTTTCAATATAAGAAGCTTTGAGTTGAAGAGCTTTTTGTAAAACATACCACGACCATTCGGTTAAACACTATCTACAGATTATCTGGTGGCTGATTTCTTAAGCGAGAATTTAACGCAGAACGAATTACTATAATTATCTTTACTTCAGCTCAGACTGAATGCGCCAGAGTACAGCTGAGCTTCTGAGAATTTCAGCATTAAATTACTTATAAAAAAATGACAAGATGATAATATAAATATGTATGTACATATGTACATATTGTTTTATTTCCATTGGAGGTAATGGCTATAGTCCTCCATTATCAGCCTAATTGAAAATAATAATTTTATCATATTGTTCCATTAGCAGAACACGGCCGTAAAGGCGGATGGGGAATTTTGTCCTGAACTGTATGTTTCTATATACATATGTATACGAACTTAGTATACAGTATATGTATATGGAGGAGCATTCATATCGTACACACTCAGTCAAATAAAATGTTACAGGAATAAGGAATATGGAATTAGCCACCATGTAGGTATTCACTGTGTAATAAAAACATCGCAATTTTCACAAAAAAACCTTTAAAAGCGATGAGCTTATAAGTTAATACTGTTTGCAGAAAACCTTATAAAATATGCCTAAAATATGTTGTCCTATCAAATAGCTAAAAAAGTATCTCGTCACCTTAAATCGTAAACCGCCTAACTCCACTTTTTGGCGAAAATGACTTTTTGGTATCATTAGAAGCGTCTTTTCATGGCGCATCTTTTCGTATTACTCGTAAATCGATAAAAAAACTTAGATCTGAGCAAATTAAATTTTCGTTTTCCTCCTAACTCGAAGTCATGATTTTTAAACAATAAAACCTCGTAACTCCTCCTACTCCCATACAATGAGCGATGTAGGTGGGAGTGGACGTACGTTTGTGCAATAAAACTATATTTTTGACTTTGTTTTTAATACTACATGAATAAATTATAGCAGGTACTTAACATTCTTATTGAACAATTTATAGTTAAATTTTGCTATTTTTTAGCAATATTATGTTCTTAAATTAAAAGTTACGCGTAAACAAATTATTTTTTATATTTTTGTTGGAGTCAGCACTTAACTACAACATACTAATCTTCTTCTTTCTCCTGCCCTCTTGCCAGTTTAGCTGGGGTCGGGCCTCCTCGTACTTCGGCGCCAGGATATTCTATCCCGGGTTGTCGATGTGGTCAGGTTTTGGGCTTTCATCTCCTTCTCGATATTGGACCACCATGTGGCTTGTGATGTGCATGGCTTTCTTTACCGCGTAGTCATCTTCAACATACTAATGTAGTTTTTTTTGCAAACAAGGCAGGACGGCTGCTGCAACTCGTTGCTGACGAATCCTTGGCTTCTGCAACCAGTCCCATCACAGTCATTCTCTTCGACTTGACAAGACAGGTGCTCCTTGGAGGGCAATAGATTGCACGGCACCCGTATAGAGGCGATGGGTTCATTTGCGAGAACCCCCAGATTTGGAAATAGCCTGCGCACTGCATGGCATACAGATCACCAACTGCTTTTTGAGCCCGGGGAACTAACATCCTGAAATGATCCTCGAATGACCAGCAACTATCTACGACTAGGCTGGGGTAGGACATGTGCCGTTCTATACCAATATGAACATCACTAACACGAATTTGTAGGGTGTCAGGAGGAGCGCTGTTTTAAGGCCTATGTGGTGGATTATGCCAAACAAGGCCACTTTCGTTTCGTTTTAAGGCCTATGTGGTGGATTATGCCAAACAAGGTCACTTTCTCATCAGCAGAATGCATTTAGCACAATGCATTCTGCTGATGCCGTTTGCGAGCTTGATTTGCAGGACAGTGTTGAATGCCAAGTTCCATTGCAGAGTTGTCCAATACCGACCTCTGTGAAACTCCACAACTGACCTCCTTCTGCAAAAATAAATGCTCTGATCGGGTACTTAATGTACCAGTTGGACCTCTGACTATTTTCTGGAGGTAGGAAGGCAACAGATGGTATTCAATAGTGGCCCTAAAGGTTCCCCAAAGTATAGAGTTGAACGCGTACACCATGTTTAAACTACCTAACACCCCGTGGTTCACATCCTGCTCCGACAAACGAACGTAGAAGTACTTCTACTTATACGTATTGTATTGTATCCGCTATCGATTGTGCATTTCATAAGCCAAACTGACAATCCAAAAGGTGAAGACCGTTCAGCCAGGGGGTGTCACTAAATTAAAGAGCTTGTCAGCCTCTTACAGCAGTCGGATGGGTTGGTACACAGAAGAAGAATCTGCAGGACTGCTTTCTTTCTTCAGGAGCTTTAACTTGGACTCTTTCCAGTCAGTGGAGACCTCACTTACACTCATGCTGCGGTTCAACAGACAGATAAACTGTCTGTACAAACCAGCTCTGAGAGCAAGCAGCGGAGACACACGGTCTGGTATGCCATCGGGGCTAGGAACAGTCTTTAGCGCCCCGTTCCTACTTTCAATCCGTCACTTCTTGCTCGTCAGATGATGATCACAGAGTACCGCCACCAGGTTACCACCAGGGTTTCAACGGCGACAGCGGGAGCATGGACGCAGCCTGCCTAGTACTGATTTATGTTTTCTACTGCTTATAAAGATGATTGCTGATTACATAATCATTTTATTAAGTACATCAATAATACTCGAAATTCGAAGTAATAGGAAAAGGTAGGGAGATTTATCTATATTTGAATAGCGTAAGTCCATCAAAGAGAAAAGTATTTTACATAATCGTAGTCCGAAAAACTCGTATTTCCAGGAAAAAACACGTATCTCCAATAATAGTATTCACATAGAGATTGGGAAAAGATCGTAAGTCCATTTTATGTATAAAGCGATAAAAATAGCAAATTTTTCATAACGCCGTTGAATTCGCACCCACTTTTTTATTCTAGTAACAAAAAAACATTAGGGGGTATCCTAAGTAGAAGTACAAAATAAAGAGTTTTTTTTGTCTCCTGTAAAATTTGCTCGCGCGGAGTTAGGCGGTTTACGATTTAAGGTGACGATCTAATTTAAAATGTTTTATCTTTATTTTTTATTTGCGTATCTGTAATTACTTAATACATTTATCACTACACTATCTTAAACAATTTACATAAATATTTAGTAACACAGATTAAACATAACAAAATTTAACAACAAAGAACAAAACCCGAGCGCACTAAGAAAAACATCCGAAAAGGGCGCGCGATGCAAAAACTTTCACAGAAAGAAGAAAATCAACTCACCACGCTCCAAAGAGTTCCAAACTTTTCACCAAACGAAGGAGTCCGGTCAAGAAAGAAGCGCGAATATCGAAACTCCACGGAAAAAAAATATTCGGCACGCACACACGACCGTCTCGGCTGGCGGGCGGTGGAAACTGAGCCAGAGTGGAGGCCCCACTACCACTAGCGGGCCACGGGGGTGGGGTGGCTAACCGTTCTGAAATGCATCAACGATTCCGTTCAACTATTTTTGGCATTCACCTTTTAACATCGAAATGCACCGCGAAATAACAGCTTCAGTGGACGCCGGATCACTTTGTGCCGATTATACGGTGACTCCGGCCGCTGTCGGGAGTTTAGCTTTATTTATCCACTCCATTTTCTACTGGTACTGCAACTTTTTGGGGTATTAAGCTTGTAATTATTTATTGCACCTTATTACATTTATACGTAGGAGAACTTAATGCTAATAGCAATCTCTACCAGTTAACCTTGGATAAGAATAAAATGATGGAACCATTGAAATATCGAAACAGTTAGATAAGCCTTGAAATGGAGAGTGTGTAGAATATGGACATGCAAATATAGCGTGGGACGCCCTCCAGTCTTCAGACAGATAGGTACCGAGCTAGTAGGGGCTGGATGAGGAATGTTTAAGAGGGTGCAGTCCGGCACTGAACCATTGTTGACTGATGTGTGATGAAGATGAATGATGATGGATCGAATATAGAAACAAGTTTAGAAATAAAACGTCGACATTTCATCCATGAATGGATACCGTGTGCCGACACGCATTTTCCATTTTTTTCAATAAAATAATTGCTTTTAGTCGATGTTATTTGGATGGGTGCGTGGATGTTGTATCAGAGATTCAATTATCTAATACCGATTCCAATTTAACTTCCACCGGATTGGTTTTTTTGCGGTGTTTTTGAAAACAAATCCAAATCCCGCGCGAAATTAAAACGCTACGTATGTTGTAAACAAATTACTCTTCAACTTTTGGAAAACAATAAGCCATGTATTTTTTACGCATATAGGTATTACCTACATAACTTCATAATTATATTTTCTGCGCTGATGGACTAATGAAAAACAAGAATGTTTTTCATTTAGTAAAGTACCTACCTATAGCTATATCTTTGATAGGTTGATTTTAATCTTGGTTAAAAGCCAAAACTCCCCTATTATTGATTATTAGAACGCATAAACAAATATAATGTGAAAGGTTTTAATAATATTAGAAGGCAGGTGCAAGGTTGCGGTCGAGACGCACTCGACCAAATCATTGTACCTACATATATACTCTTCTAACATTTAATTGAAAATTTATATATTTTTAATTTAACTGAAAAAATATTATGAATATCAAAAAATTATCCAAAACTTTATTTTAATATTCAACGTAAAATTTTAAATACCTAACATAGGTAATATAGGTATTATATGATTGATAAATGTGTCTACAATATTTTTTTTTGTATTTTTTTTATTTAGGTACTAAATCTCAACTTTTCCTTCATTGGAAGGAGACCCATGCCCCAGCAGTGAGGATGTGATGGTTCGATGATGATGATGAGGATGACTAGATCTCATTCAAGCAGCCGGGTCAACACAAGTGGTTCCGACAAGGACAGTCCCGCATGACTCACTCGGGAGGGTAGAAGGAACGATTAGTTCCAATATTCTGGACATCAGATATTTCGTGTAATTCGATCAGGACACTATTACGGTGGAGATGAATCAAATTTGGGCGGCGTAATATAACAAATGTTAGCTTTTGTACTTCCATCAACAGTTTAGGGTTGCTATTATAAACTTTGACGTTTGTGAAATTATTGTGTATTGTGCGTGTCCTTTTTAGATGGTAATCGAAGATCTAAATCTGTGTTTGCAATTGTAGTAGCTTTATAATTCACAGGAGGGGCGTGGTTATAAAACTCATTGAAAAAAAATGTGTTATAAATTCGTTCACTAGGGATGGTGTCCTCGTCTGAAAATGATCAAAACAGACATTTTCATCGAATTTTCAATGTTTTAACGTGAGTCAGTTATGTTGAGGCAGGTTGTACAAAATATAATATTCTTACATTAAATATGTTGTTATAATTTTATTTTACCTGTTCCAAATCATTAATATTTTCGCCTCATTATGATAAAATGTACATCGTTTGAGCGCAGATATTTGTATATTCATCGCATCTAATGTATTCCTCGGAACAGCCTGCTCTTGGCAGCGAGCGCTAAATGCAAAGTCGTATAAATAATTGTACTTACTTCAGTTGCTTTCGTAGAGACCGTAAGCTTTCTGCGGGGCTATTCCCCTTTCTACACTATTCATGCATTTTTAAACCCTCAAACGCAAGATGTAATATAAGATTGACATCTATGTAATCCTCTGTTATCATTGCTCGAAATAAAACTGACAAATCGGTTTCTTTAGAACTGGTCAGCAGCTGTTACAAAGTATCTTATGTTTAAGATATTTTTCCAGGGTTTTTGGCTTTACATAAACAGTTTGATGTTACATGCAAAAATTAGGTATACTTGTATTTATTTTTATCATTTATCTACATACATATTAGCTGCAAAAGTATTATTCTATCTTTGTAAATTAATGTTTATTGGTGACATGACACAATTTTACTGTTATTACCTGCAACATAATTTATGAGTACCTACTTACTAGCTTTTATAATGGAACATAGAAGAAAAATTTACTTCATTTGAGAGGAAGAGCCTTTTCTTGTGTTAGTTCGGCCCAGTTGCACGTGTTATGTCGGTCGTTTGGCCGCCGAACACTCCGTAATAGTTGTTGTTGCTCTCCGCAACAGCCTCCCCGCCCTCATGATTGCTTTATTACCTGAAACAATAAAAGCCTACCTACGATGTACAGTTCTTGAGTGATCTAGAAGGATAGAGTTAATGTACCTCCCATTCCCTCCGCCGATCAAAGGTTGGCAGGCAGAAATAAATTTGGTATATTTATCGTGGAGAATGTATATTATCAGTTACTAGCATGGACTATGAATATTGAATACCCTTTGATGTTTTGCCCACGTCGCACTTTTTCAGTGAACTTTTACACGAGAAACGTGTTAAGAGTGTCTATTTTTGGAATAAAAGTGATTGTTACTGTTTGGGATAAACTCATCCTTTGCGGAAGAATCGATCACTGTAAGGTAAGCAAGTAAGACGATCTCAAGGTTAGGGATCCAGAATAGGAAAATGTAGTCATGAAGATGGCGCCAGCCTGAGCTACATAACTCAATACATATATGATGATTTCAATCGTCACTGATTAAAGTAAAAATAATAACATTATGTATCTCAGTCTTTTTCAAAGAATTTATTCTTAAGAATGTTATAAACCCTTTATGCCAGACCTTTCTTATCGAGTTATCCACCTGTCTTTATAGCCGTGGGTGATATAGGCGGGTATCAACATAGTGCTACATTTACTTTCAAACTAAACACAGTACTTAGTGTCAGATTCAAACTAAAATATAATTTATTGCCTCCAGTTACAAAATTATACCTCTAAAATCTCTAATTATACAGCCAATATGTAGGCACATAAATAACAATAATCATGTTTTTGTAACTAGGTCTAAATAATTTGGCGATGAACTATACATTACCTATTATGAATTACACCTCATCGATACGTAATCACTAACATTTATCTACTAAACCATTGAATTATGAAATTCGCTGCAAATATTGATTGCCATTTGATACTATTAGTGATACAATACAATACAGCGCGATGCAGTGTGCTGCCTTCAACGCTAATTACACATGCTACACAATGAAAATCTGTCTATAATATTATGAATGATACGTTAGCATCAATTTAGCATAACTTACTTCCTAAGATATATGTCCTAAGTATTAAGTAAATATTAGTCTATAAATAATATTGATCTATTGAATAGCTTGGCCATTTTTTGTAAAACATAGGTATAGTTTCCACTGTCTTAGATTAAAACATTTTTTTTTTAATTTGTTGAGAGCTTCCACATATAGTACATACTTTAGACTTTTAAGTACTAAAACTGTAAACTTACAAGATCAACACAGCCGTCAAAATTACAATTCTTTTGCTCGGAAGTTAAAAAAGAGCAATATGGGAGTCATAGCTCTTCAAGCTTCCATTTCTAAAATGAACGACAAAGAAAAGTAAACTTCAATTTGAATTCAGAGCGAGTCCCATCACATGGGCCCAAACGTGCAAACGCAGCATGGAGGGCCACTCTAGATAGACAGAACACATACAAACGAGAACTTTTATGCATACGATAGATTTGATACAAAGAGCTAGAGATATACACAGCTTCGTCCTGAAACTTCGTTCTTTTCTACAGGGTGTTGCAAAAAGGGTATACTAAGCTGAAAGCTACATGTGCAGCATGGTATATCTAAGCCCGCAAATGAAATCATAATTTCAAAATTCGCGAAAAAAGAGCCTCTCTCCATAGTAAAAAGTCACGTGACCGACATAGTTTTTATTAAAAAATGATTATTTTTTTCGCCAATTTTGAAATTCTGATTTCATTTTCGGGCTTAGATATACCATGCTGCATATGTAGCTTTCAGCTTAGTATACCCTTTTTGCAACACCCTGTATATAGAGTGACCCTTCAGGTATACGGAGTTTTACATACGAGCGTGGGCCGCCGCCGCCGCCGCCGCCGCCGGAGCCGAGGTGGTCAACCGGTCATACATTGTAAAGAGAGTGCAATAAAATAAGGAGTGGTGTTAGGGTTGGGTTGGGTGCTTGTTTCGAAATTCGCAAGCAATTTATTTAGATCCTATTTTGTTAAATTTGAGTAACTCAGTATCGTATAAAAAATAATTAGGATGAACGCTATTCCAATTCTAGTGTTTTGTCTCCGATACCCCAAGAAGGAGATAGCAAAAATTAGGATAGTGTCTTATATAAACTTTGTGGTGTACTGAAATCTTCGTCTTCCGCTGCTGGACAAGGCAACTGGCAACAGATCTCTTTGATAGGTTACATAATTTAAAATTTCAAAACGTAGGTTGTATTTCTGATAATCTTACTTATTTTCTCTTACTGCCAGTTTCTATATCTCTATGTATCCATAACTGGTAGTTACTTTCATACGATTTGGACATAATCAAAAGTAACAATCTGTCAAAATCGTATGAAAGTAACTACGAGTTATAGATAGATAGAGTTATAGAAACTGGCAGTTAGTGAAATAATGCATTAATGCTCATTCGAGTAATTCATTCGCATTGCCCAGCACTACCCACCAGCCCTTGCTCTATGCAAATTGGACAGATCTCTCCTGGCTGGGACGAGGCACGTAGTCTTTTGTTTCGTGTAAAAAAACAAAGGCCTACAGATAAACACTTCATTCTAGACATAATAAAGGACTAAAGTAGAATTGTTTAAGAGATTACCTGTAATAGAAAGGGATTCCAAGGAGGCAACTATTGTTTGGTGTTCAGCCTCTTTGTTGTTTTACAGCGTCCTTCAGTTTTTAAGAGTTTAATTTTGAGAATTGCGGGTGTGTCCGGGGCGGGTAAGTGGTTGGGTTTACCGCTTCTCAAGTTTTTTTTATGTTTTGGTGTGCTAATAAACTGGAAGTGTAAGCAGGGAAAATATTCATATTTTGTTTGCGTCGATATACGTGTGTTGTTTTAGAATTTAACTTAATTTATGTTAATTAAAGTTAGCATAATATACCTAATTAGTTTATTATATGAAAACAGTACTACAATTTCACATGTTTTAAATACCTAACACGAGTCCTAGCTAATGTGAAACCCTCAATTTTGTAGCTATTACTAATATCATAGATATAATAATTTTCTTGCTGTGTTTTAACTAATAATAATAATAATAAAGTTTAGGGACATCTCACACACGGCCACGGCCATCCGACCCCAAACCAGGCAGACACTATAATAAGGGTAGCTGACAGTTGATATAATATATCTAAATAGATACATATAAATAAATGATAATAATTATAATTAGCCTCTAAGACACTTTCGGACTTTACCTACCACTTATGTAACACTTGTATATCATTGTATACAGTACGTAAAAATTTCAGATGCAAGTTTATCTGTAACACTGATAATACTGTACCTGGTAATATTTTTTCACTTTTGACATAAACTTGTCTGTTTGTCCATTTCATATTTCAGCGGCACCGACCACAATGCGCCGCTCCGACGCGCAAAAATGCCGGGAAATTGTGTGTTTCACTTCATTCTTGAATACTTATTCTGGACTTGCTGGTGTAGTACTAGCAATAGTGACTGATGAAGACCTGGGTACGTCTTCTGGAATAGATTTTAAATTTTTGAGTGGATGAAAAGGGTGTATAATAAACCATAGAGACGCAACGTATAAGACATCGGTGTAGAGTGACATCGGTGTAAGAGTTTTTACTTGTGACTCGTGTGAGTTAACTTTTATAAGGTAAAGGAGAATAGTCAAATTTCTATGGCACCATGACCCAGAGCAGCCGTTGATGAAACATATGAGAATATGAGAAACGGGTGAGATTTGGCCATTCTTATTTATGTAAACCTAAAACAGTTAGTTAGTGAGTTGAGACATGTATAAAACAGTGTACCAAAATAGGTAGTGCATAGTAACATAATAATAAGAACAGTTACCCAATGCAGAATACATCTTTGCGCACCAACTGCTCTGTACAAAATACACACTTCCATTTTTCTCCGTTTTTCAAGTGGCATTGTAAAAAAAAAGAGAATTTTGGTAAAACAGCTCGAGCAAATATAGAATTAGGACTCTTCGTGGCTACATTTTGTGTTTGGACGTGCGAGTTCCCTGCAGTAGCACCGCCGCGGTACCTCGCGGCAAACTGTGCGCAAAGTTCCCCAACGTGCAAATAACGTGTGTATTTTGTAAACATTTTGCATAAAATATGCTAACTCAGGAGGTAGTGTAACCTGCTTCAGAAGCACGGGTCCGCGGGTTCAAATCATGCATAGATCAAACTGTATTGTTATTATAGATAGATATGCTAATTATTATTATTATAGAGTAGGCAAATCGAAATTTTATGTATACAAATTTGTACGATGGAAACAGAATGAGTAGGCTTTTGTTACAGAGTCCGTAATGTCTATTTTAATAAAAACGAAGAACAAATTAAAAACTTAGCTAAGTGAAAAGTCAGCAAGATTCCTGCAGTGAACGATAGTTGATGGGAAAAGTTAGATTCCGTGACAAGTTATTTACAACTCGATTGTTGAGGCACTACAAACTGTTATTATTATGGAATTTCTTTGTAACTTTTTTCCTTTCAGTCGGTTTCAAGAACCTTCAGCGATGCATTTCTTTTGTAATCATTTTGAATATTAAATAAACTATGACTAGCTGTTCCTTACGAGCTTCTCTTCAACTTTAAATGTTTTTTTTCGTGAAAATATCGGGATAAAAAGTACCCTATTTGTAATGTAGTGAGTCAGTTAACTGCATTTCCGCGTAAATCCGCGTAGTGGTTTTCACCTTAAAGAGTCGTTCACACTTAAGAACCTTGCCGTTTTTAATACATATTACATACTAGGATTGTTATAATATTCCATACGACTTGACTATATTAGCCGCAATTTACGCTGATAACAATAAAAATAACTGTCTAAGATATGCTTAATATCTAAGTATTATAATTATACCATATCATGGCTAACAAGCCCTCATAATCATTGTCAGAATTGTAGGTACTAACAAGAAATATTATAACCCTCCTCAGTCCTTATTATAATGATCTTTGTAACAAATGTATTTACATATTCTACCCATTGACATTAAGAAGATCCTGCTCTAAAGCAAATATCAATTTCGACATGAAATGTTGGAGGCTCAAGGTTTTACAGATATTGGCGTCATAACCGTTTGGATTTAAAACGGCGCCATTTAAAATATCTTCGTCGGATAAAGTGAAATGGCGCGGCATTAGATTGATTTATGTTCTATTCTTTATAGCTTTTTTCCCAGAATACTTATTTTGAATATATTGTACACACAAACATAATTATAATACAGTATGTTAGGAAAACCGTATTGTTAAGCGAAAAAAAAGGAGTCAGCCTGTCTATCATTTTGAATTTTTTTTTAAGTTTTTCTTTTGAAAAATCGCTAGGTATGGTACGATTCCGAAGCTCTTTGGGACAAACTCATCATCAAAACTTACACACACGGTTTACGTTGTCAGAAGAAAGTGAATCGCTTTACAAAAGTGTCACTTTTAATAACAAGTACTTACTAGAGTGAGAACATCATGAAAATATATTTTTTTAAACCAGCAGCAGTTTGCCTATTTGCGGTGTGGTCTACATGAAAAACCATTAACAAAGCTGCACTCATAGCCTATTCTCATCGGCTCACATGCCATAAAGAGTATTACAAGCCCATCGCCTTTATTTGAAGATATTATAACGGAATCAAGAGCGTAATCATAATAATAGTCCCCCTCGTAACAAAGTTATTAGAAAAGGGAAAAAAATCTGTTGCGACCCCCCAAGCTAAAATTGGGGTTCGAAAAATGCAGACAAGCTCAGTTTTTTCTAGGCATATCATTTTCGTATTATGAAAAACTTTGGAAACTTTATTGGGAACCAATTTAATTTCGGCCATTTCATATCTGCACTTAAAGTTTCATATTATGTTAAAATTAATTTAGGTAGATTTTTCAATTGAAATGTAATTTTCTTTCAACATCGTGAAGACTATGATTACAATGGTCATTACTCATAATAACACAAAAATTAATTAACTTCTTAATCTTACTTAATATTATAAATGCGATAGTTTGTGAGTATGTTCGTATGTATGTGTATGTTTGTTACTTCTTCACGTCAAAACCGCTGAACCGATTTTAATTAAATTTGGTATGGAGTTAGCTGACACACTGGAATAACACGAAGCTCGCAAGAACAGCTAGTAATGACTAAAAACAAAAGTGCGGTGAAATTTCTAAAAAAACAATTAAGGCAAGTACTGCCTGACATTAACATAAAAAACATAATAATAAGACCAGTTTATGAAACCAAACACCAACATCTACTAATTCTCCACATCACCCCCCTTCTCTCACATCTGACATTTATGTCAGATTTAATAAATCCCAGATTAGCACCATGAATGAAACGTCATAAATATGATAATGTTATTAGATCATATCGCGAGGATGGGGTTGTACGTACAGTGGGCCTCATTCAACCGAACTGAGAATATGTCGGATGATATTAATGGGGTTTTAATTATAACCCGCAAGGTTTAAATACGGATGTTGTAAGTTTAAAATTTAAGTAAAATTTGTAGCTCTCAGACGGATAGTACATACTTTTACAATCTTCCCCCGGGTAATTTATTGTAAATTACGTTGTGATAGACAAATTTAGATTTTTTGACTGAAACAAGAAGCCGAAACTGATGTGTTTTAAAGTCATGTGTAAACGTCCTCTAAACTTTAAATACGGTCTATGAATTTGGGGGTTTGTATATAAAGATTTTTAGGGGTCAAATAACGAAGCTTACTGATAGTTCTAGTCACACAGCAACTATTGGTAGGCTACAAATAAAACTTTTCCCGCAGACGCATTTTCCAATCTGATCATCGTAAAACGATAAATATTTACAACTTTGTTTACCGACTCGTCCGATCCATCACGGCCTAAACATCATGAATGGGGCGGCGGCGGCTGCGCCACGCACTGGGGCTAAGCCTCATAAATCGAAATAGTCTGAGCGGCGTCGCATTGATAAGCCATATTCATGCTGGATAAACTACCGGCTTGCTTAGTCCTGGCTGATCACGGTCACACGGGGTTTTGAAACCAATCACCAAATGAATAGTGCTATAAGCATAATAATTAATCTATGAGAATAACAAAGCATTATCATAAAATATTAATCCAGCGCTCGAAAGATGGATCATATCCAATCATCGTTATCATCAAGTAATTCAATTATACTTTAGAACGTCACTTTATCGAAGGTTTTTTTTTAAATTAGATTATTCACACTGACAATAATGTCACCGACACACAAAGAAGATAAATCAGCGATGACTGGTGTGCCGCATGTCCAGCATTTCAGAATTTGGTGACAAGCTTCGATAAGTCTAACCAAATACCGCTAGCCCAAATATCAATGTTAGATCAGCTGGGAGGCTGTGAAGCCACGGATTCATTTCGGATTCGCAAAGCAAACCCGGCGTTTAAGCGTCCGCCGCCGCCGCCGCCGCCGGACGCTGCTACTGCGACTATACAGGGTGTTGCAAAATTGGCATACTTAGCCAAAAGGTGGTGACTCAGGGAGGTGAGGTCTTTTAAGTCATTATAATATATATTTTTCCAATCACTCAATGAATCCCGTGACTACTCGAGTTTAGTAAATAGCGGCAGCAGCGAGTAAAGTAGTCGGTATGAATGTATGTATACAATACACAGTTTATATAGGTATATATATTATATCATATATTATGTAGGGGCACACTCTCAAACGGATCCGTAGCAGTGTTTGCGTTGAGCACGAGCTCATTTCCAGCTAAATAGGATATTGACATGTCACATACCAAGTTGCTCTCAGGAATATCATATACTAGCTTTTCCCGTGAGCTTCTTCACGTTAATCATTACAAATAAACGGGATAGTTTGTGCTTACTCCTTTTGTTATTTAATGTATGTTGTGTGTTTTGTTCAATAAAGTTATATTGTATTGTATTGTATTGTATAGTTCTGGGATAAACGACGACCTCTGACGACCGAATGGCGTAGTGGTTAGTGACCCTGACTACTGAGCCGAAGGTCCCGGGCTCGATTCCCGGCTGGGGCAGATATTTATTTAAACACACATATTTGTTCTCGGGTCTTGGATGTGCCCGTAAAATGGCAATAGGCCCGCCCCCTATTACATTGGGACTAACATAACACAAGCGAAAAGTGGTTGCAGCAATGCACCTCTGCCTACCCCGCAAGGGAACAACATTAGTACAAGGTGTGAGTGTTTGTTGTTTTTTTTTCTGGGATAAAAAGTAGAGTGTATGTTAATCTAGATTGTCAGCTTGTTAAATACAAAATTTCATTTAAAAAATCACTAGCCGTTTTCCTGTAAAAGAGACGAAACAATCCATCCTTCCATACTTACAAACAACCTTATAAATTACCTACATTAGTAGAACTAAGCTCATAGGGGGCGTTTTCTAGAAACATTGTCTAAAGGTCGATAAACATTTTTGTGTTTCTATTCAGTATACGGCTTCAGTTTAAGGCATTAAGTCTGTAAGCATATGATATGAAAAACATGACTGTGAATAATTAGAATGAATAATGTATTAAAAATAATGTAAAGTTACATACAATGTCTTATTTCTCACATACTTATAAGTAAGCCTTTTTCTCTCTGAAGCCTTGTACCTACTTACGTATCATATTTACTTTTATTCTTATGTAGTTCAATATGTGTAGGTATCCAATGAAAAGTACTTGCAAAGTTGCATTTTATTATTGTTTGCTTATCACAAAGCTAAATCTCCCTCGTGTCTTCAGAACGTCAGATTTACCGATTACTCGGTTCTTGTCGGTTCTGAGAAGTATTCTGCAAAGACAAGCAATTGTATAGCGATTGTAGCGTAAGGTTTTTTAGAAGTCATAATGATTACTAGCCTGTAGCCTCAACAGTGTAAGTCTATTATATAAACGATGTAGGTACATACCTATTAATTGTTTAATGCATTTATTATGGTGTCTTGTCAATTCAGATCCTATCCTAAGCAATTAATATAAGTACAATCAATATCGTTTGTTATATCTGTAGAAAAAGATCACTAAGTTAGAGGTATAAGAAAGAGCATCTGATATTGTTTTAAGACATACCGTTTTGAAAACGTTTTATAAAATAGAATAGGGTTCAGTTTTCAGTCGAGTGCGCGTCTAAAGGGATCTATTGTGTTCCCACAAGTAACGTTCTGGCCCTTTATGTTTACATCAACTTCGTGTATTCGGTCGATGAGACTTTATGCAATACTTGATTTAACAGTATTTCCTACTAGGTACAATATAATTTTTATTTATTTATTAACCTCTAGTGTCCCACTGCTGGGCAAAGGTCTCTCCCAGAACAATATAATTATCTTGCATTTTATCTTAATATGTTTTTCTTTTGTTTAAGGAAGTTAAGTATGTAAGTAGATACTAGCACCTTTATTTCCTTACCCTATTCAGTGACAGCTAACATAATGCCTAATTGAAAGCTATCAAAATCTAAAAGGTTTTTTTAGAAAAAATGAACCTATCAGTTTTTAATCCAAAGTTGTTTTAAGCCCAACAAAACACGGCTGAGCTATTGAATCACATTCGACACATTGGCTCGTAACTCGTAATTCGTCATTTTGACCCGAATGTTTCAACTCGAGTGTGAAATAAGGGCACATTGTTATAGAAAGGGATCTTTATACCGAAATTGTTCGTGTGGAAGAGAATATCCTTTGTCAAAACTTTAATAACTTCAGCCCCTTTTTTACTTAGCGAAAAAATAACAGAAAAACAAAGGGCGTATGTCCATACTTTGTGGGTCCTCAGAAGGTAAGTTTTTATAAGTTTAGCGTTACTTCGTTACGTTATTTTCTCGGAGTTTCGTATTGGTAATTTGTTTTGTACCTGGAGACAGCATTATTGATTTAGTTTGCCATTATTGTGTATCTTTTCATTTGCTTTTTTGTAACTTACATTATTATTATTATTATTATTTATACCAAACATTGTGTAACATAGTTATTTTGTTATTTTATAATAATATATAGGTACGTAATTCATTCTCAAATAAAGTAAATATAAATAAGGTACTTACCAAATGAGATTTGATCTTTGCGATCCATCAGACAGTTTTTTTAAAGTCCTTCTTCTGTTATAATAATATTTTATACTACAATATAGGTAATGTGTTTGCTCGAAACTTAAAATTGGTAATTTTCTAGAAGTAGTGTCTGTGTCTGGTTCATTTTTTATTTTAATCCCTTATCATGTTTATATAATAGAATATATTGAAACTAAACACCTAAAAGCGATAAAATCATCAAACGGTCGTTTTCTTTTCGCCCAAATAATCGCATACCTTTCCAAGCAGCGCAAAGGGGCAGAAAGTATGAACAATAATAATAAGTTTGTTATCCCCGAGTGACCTCGCTCCAGCTCGCCGGCGGAAGTAATGCGGCCTCTTGTGCGATGTGATGTGCTATCTACAATCTTGTTCATATTAAAAACCGATAACATTGCGGATACGATTTACCGTTTTATTATACCTACTTTTAAAATGTGCTGGGTTTACATGGAGTACATGAAGTTTGGCCTACATGGAGGCAAACTGGTGAGAGGTCGCCTGAGTAAGAGGGGCATTGGTTTAGTACCTATGCCAAATGTTGAAATTTTGCTAGTTTTTCGCTCATTCTTTGCAATTTTCAGTATTAAACGTGCTTAGTAACAATTACTAATAATTAATACAATTTTTGATCATTTACTACTGTTTTATCCTTCTAATATTATGAACGTGAAAGTTTGTAAGTATGGATTTGTGTTGCTCTTTCGTTGGAAAACGTCTGAACCAATATTCATGAAACTTTGCCTGTATTTAGTTACATTAACATCCATGATAACCTGGATTAACACATAGACTACTATTTACTTATACTTACCGGTGTTTTTAAGTTGAAATAGGGCTCGCGGTATAAGCTCTAAATATATTATTATTAGAGTTGATGTGAAAAACAGACGTTCGGTCGAGTCTTTCCAGTGGTGTGATACAAGAGACCGACATCTCAGAATAAAATAGGTTATACTCAACAATACTTAAACAACTGCAGTAACAAAAGCATTCTTTATAACAAAGTGAGAGTCTAGATTCTTGCTCGCAGGCAACAACAATTATATAGCACAGCGCTTGCCGGGCCGACGGAGAGAAAACAACCAAGTGAAAAATCCATTTCATTTGTACGTTTCATTTAGAATTTGAAAAGTATTATGAAAGAGTCGAGGTCCCTAGGGGCTCGCTAGTAAAAGAACTTGTCATAGCGACGGAAACTATTTAGAATTAGGACATTGTTCTGTAGAAACAGATTTTCTACAGCATTTTTATTGTTTACTTGCTATGTACTTTGTTTGAACGTTCAACGGTTTGTATATTTTAATTTTATTTGCAGACTCATTTAAATTCTCTTATTTAGATTTTCCGACGAGTTTGAAAGACTGTAGCCTCCATGACATCCTATCCTATTATCAATCGAATAAGAACGTAAAAACATCTGTATCTTATTGACATACACAATCACATATACCCAGTTGTGTCATGGAATATTTCAAACAACTCACAATTCTCATAACGGAAAACATCTGTTGTTTCAACAGCCTTTAAAACGGCTCAGTTTCCAATTCAATTACAATAAAAGTGGTGCGTTGTATAAATCTGAGTTCAAACAACTAGGGTTTTTTCCTCGAACGCCCTCTGAGAGTGCACCCTCACGCATAATTACCGCTGCGAGCGGGGCGGGGGGTGGAGGGGGGGGGGGAGTGCAATCAATGGGCAAATTAAACAACTGCTGTCTGCTGTGCAGTCTTTACTGATCATACGCGTGAATATAAGAATGTTCCTAGTTGAAAATGTAAAAAATGCGTCTGCATTTTATGTACTTATTTAGTTTGGATTTTCTAATTTTAGTTTCACAACTTTCATGCGTCTAGGTATTGGACTTACATAACTTTTAAAATTCTTAAATATAAAATAATACATTGTTTGTGAAAATACATGTGTATGTATACATATGTTATGGTTTACCTTCACACACAAAAAGGCTATAAAAAGACAAAATCGATTTTATAGTCACCTACAAGGTCAGATCAGATCAGACCATTAAAGATCAGTTGCAACAGCACACATGCCCCGCTAGCCCCTTGTTTACTCGCGCGAAGATGCTCCGTTGAGTGATCGGCTTATTTCGGCGGGAATAATTAAATGCGCGGCGCGGGCCCAACGCGGGGCCCGGCGCGGCACAACCCGCACGCTCCGCAAACCAATCACGACCTTAAGCTGTTACACTTACGACCAAGTTTGCGACGAGTCGGTTGAAACTTGCAAACATAATATAAACTTCCGTCTTTATTAGCTAGGGTAGATAGAGGTATCACCTTAACAGTATGCATTTTGTGTTTCCATTTCGGTCCCCTTAAGATTGGGTTCCCTAAAAGGGATCGGCAGAGCCGGCAGTATCGTTCGCTTGTTATTGCGACCATCGTCTGTTTTCAGCAGATTACAGTTGTTAACTAAGTCTTATGAAAACTGGTTAGCTTACTTTGACCGCAGCTCCCCTATTCCATGTTAAAGTTGTGTGGTGGACTATGATACGATAATATTATTATAATTTTCATGCGGAAATGTTGTTTGTTTACTTCCTAACTTACAAAATTTTAACAGTCGGTGTATTTTCGACTTTAACGGTACGAGCTACTAAACATAATAATAGAGTATTTTTAACTCTTTAGATTATTCACTTGTTTACCTAATATTATTATTAATAGGTAATTAGTTTATTTCTAGATTGTATTCTAACTCTATGATAACTTATTATTGGATTTGCATAAAAACCTCATGTTCACAGTTACCCATATACCTTTGAGTGAGAACATTACCGTGCATTATTCACAAAACATTAATCTTACCTGCTATTTATGTCGTTGCCTCTATTATATTTGGCCCCAAACACTATCATTTCGTCTGCTTACCGGCAACAATAAGTGTACGTGGAAAAAGCGCATTAACAAAATACTACGAAGTCAGGGCTGCGTGAAATTATACAACGTGCGGCGGCGGCGGCGGCGGCGGCGGGGGCCTACCTGTCCCCGACGCCCTATTCAGGTATAATGTGCGTCTCTGTGGCGATAGTGACTCATAGCGCTATCGGTCATCATGTCCTCCACACCGTATCCGGCGACGGCGACTCCTGTATGTTCAATCCGGGTTGTTGTTTTGATGGGCTCTGATGTAATAATAATATAATAATAATAAGTTTATTTGCCAAAAAGAACACAGTTACAATTAATGTACAAACAGTAGGTATATAGGTACAATGGCAGAGAGTCTACAGTAGAAATATATGGGGTAGTAACCCCTAAACTAGGCAGAGCCTGTAACTTAGGGGATACTTAAATATCCTTAATTGCTACCGGTATGCAACACACATTACTACATGGATTTACGTAGGACATTAATTGGATTGAAATTTTGGGATAAACATTATTTAAATTTAAAGTTAACTTATGTTACTGAAATAAATAAACAATGAACAATGATATTATATAAGCCAAGATATAACTAAATTTTACATATAAAATACTACTTATCTAAAACTATTACAATAAAGTTTTGAGCAAATCCTCAATCTCTTCATAGGTTAAGGTTAGCAAAAGTGTTGTGACCTTTCTTTTACACTCAAAGTTATTTGTGTGATAAATATTGATCATTTTATTTATCTTATTATAGAGTCGAGAGCCTTGAATATCGTAATTTTGACAGGAAAACTTCAACCTGTGCTTAACAGTCGGGAAAACATTTTTGCCTATACGCGAATTACTTATGGCAGCGAGATGTTCAGCTGTAATTGATTTGTGTTTTCGTAATACTGTTTTTTGAATATATAATTTCCTAACTGACAACACGCCACATTCTGAGTACAGTGCAGCAGTTGGATATCGGAATGGTTTAAACATCAACACTTTTAGAAGCGCGCGTTGAGCACGCTCAAGCTTCAGTAACAGTGTTTTCCCAGCTCCTCCCCATGCACTTATACAATAGGTAAGATTAGATTCTACTAGGGCAAAATATACCATTTTTAATGTAGAGAAGTCAGCTGAGCGACGGAGATTTTTAAATATGGCTATTAGTTTTCTGACCCTGTTTGTAAGAGCTTCTATGTGTGCATGTCATTTAAGTTTCTCGTCAATATAAACGCCGAGGTATTTGGCACTAGTAACCTTAGTTATGGGAATACACGAACATAGAGTGGCGTTATTGCATGTATGGGCTATGATGGAATAATTTGGTGGTGGTTGTTGGGAGTTCAATAATGCAAAAGCGACATATTGTGTCTTCTTAATATTTAAAGTGAGCAAGTTGGTAGATAACCACTGTTGTACCCGTCGAAGGCTGATCTCCGCACTCTCCTTAAGTTCCGACCAATCAGTGCCGTGGATGACAATAGCTGTGTCGTCGGCATACGTGAATATTTCAGAATTTGACAGTTGAAGGTTACATAGCTGATTGATATAAAGTTGAAAGAGAGTGGGGCCGAGAATACTGCCTTGTGGGACACCATAGGAGATACCTTCTTCGTCACTTGTAAGAGACTCAATCTGAGATACCTGCTTTCGGCCATTAAGATAGTCGCAATAAATATCGACGCCTCTAACTCCTGCTTGCTCAATCTTTTCCACAAGGAGCGGGATAGAGACAGAATCGAAAGCCTTAGACAGGTCTAGGAATACAGCAAGACATTTACGTTTCTTATCGATATGCTGAACAATTGAGGAGGTCAATGCAATAACAGCGTCTTCGGTAGACCTTCCAGACCTGAAACCGAACTGTTTATCAGAAATAATACTGTTTTTATTCATGTAGTTTACGAGGGTGTTATTAAGAATTCTCTCCAATATCTTAGACAGAGCTGGGAGGACCGATATTGGTCGGTAGTTGTCGACACTGCCTCTATCTCCCGCCTTGAGGATTGGGTGAACAATCGCCTTTTTAAAGGCGTCTGGAAAAACTCCAGAATCTACTGCCAAGTTGCAGATATATGCAATAGGTGGAACAAGAGTAGCTCTGGAGGCCTTGATAATTCTTGCTGAGATTTTGTCCCAGCCCACAGCGCAGTCATCCCTAAGATTGAGTATCTGGGTTTCGATATCACTGTAGTCAGATTTAAGTATTACCAGAGAGTCTTTAGGGGAACAGCAGGATGGAGGATCTTTAAATTTACCTAAGTTAGGAATTTTTGATGCAAGATTTTCGCCTACATGTGCAAAGAATTGATTTACGGCATTTATAGAGAGTGAAGGACTGGAGCAACACTTAAGCAATTCTTTTGAGGATTTAAGTGTTTTTTTCAGGTTAGCAATTGATTTTATTGTTTTCCATAGAGCTTTACAGTTGTGTTTAGTTCTTGCCAATTCGTTTTTTTCATAGTTGGTTTTAATTTTTCTTAGTAAGTTAGTACAAAAATTTCGATACCGTTTGTAAGTGATGCTTAATATGATATCATCCGGAGTTTTTTTTAGTTTGCTGTGCATGTTATCGCGATTTTTTAAACAACGTAGAAGGCCCGCAGTCATCCATGGTTTCAGGAGGCGGTATTTTGTTGGAACTATGCTGTATTTGGTGTTCTGCTCAACCACGTTGGATATAATGCTGATAAGGTTGTTTGTAGCAATGTTGACATCCGAAGTATCAGTTACATTGGAAAAATCGCAAGCAAGCAGGTCCCTTTGTATCGCCTCATAATCTATACAGGTTTTGTATTTTCCCGTCGCCGTTTTCGTTTTAGCACAGTCGATACTTAATAACACCGGGGCATGATCGGTTATGCTTGTCTCAATAACCATAGTAATTGATGAGATGGGTGATCGAAGAATGACATGATCCAGACAGCTTTCTTCACGAGTTGGGTACAAATGGGCAGGCAAGAGCCCATGAGATGCAGTTAGGTTTAGGTAGTTGTCGCTATGAGAGTCTTGTTTGTCATTTATTATGTTGATGTTTAAATCACCCACGATAGCTAGAGTTTTATAAGACTTTAGATTGTTAAGGACTGTATCTAGGCTGGCTATGAATTGATCTGTATTTTTGTATGACTTGCAAAGCCAAACTTCGGCTTGAAAATACGGCAACATGGATTCGATATCGACGCCGATAAACTCGTTAAAGGTTAGCGTCCATCTATCGGTATAGGTATTTACGGCCCTGGCAATGCCGATGAAGTGGACGCACTTATGTGAAATTCTATACAAAGATGCGTAAGATTATGTTGCGTACAATGCCCAAAGGTTGACGCTTACCTAATGTGCGTTCGACCAATCACAGCGCCGTATTTGACGAATCGCGGTAAAGTGACATTTATCTACGTCGATAATGAACCTGTGCAGCGGCAGCTGAATGTCATCTTAGCATAGATACCGTTTCATCATATTATGTTGTGTGAGGTATGTAGCAATGTTTCAGCTTTTAAACTGCAATGCCGTTTAGAATATTCCGCTCGGTCACACGTGGGGAGTTCGTATTAACGTTGTTTGCTTGATTTTTGAAAATGGGGTGGTTTGTCAATAATTACCGTACGAGCGCGTGTGATGCGTAAACATTATACTTCATGTTAATAATAAGTGCTCAACGGAAATTAGTTGCAAATTTATAAAATACGCTTACCTGTGTGGGAGGCGCTGCGTCGCTTTAAAAGGTTTACTTTAATAGTTGTAGGTACAAGGTAGATACAAGGTACCTACAATTGTTACTTTCACTAAATATATTTTAAAATTTATTAATTTCAAACAATATATTATAGGTGTTCATTGTGTAGAAAAAAAATTGTCAGGTCTAAACCACAACTAAAATAATTACAGGCATAAACATATTATAAAATATTAAATGACAATAATAAATTTAGCACAGTAAAAATTTTTGTATTGTAAAATTTCTTCAACAAATAGGAGAAATCCTTCACTATTGTTTACGCACGTTTTTTAAAAGTACCTAGCTATCTATAGAGTTTGCTATAGATAGCAATCTATATTCCTTTGATTTCCACCACTTCAAGAAAAATAAGCCAAAGTCTATCCGATAAGAAATTTGTTTTCCTTATAAAAACTTCCTTATTTTGGTTTTCTTTTAGTTTTTTTCCCCTGTTTGTTTCAAATCAAGGTAATTTATCAAATTAATAACTGGAGTGTTTGCCGTCACCGAGTGACGTGATATTTGTCGCGCTGATGAATACACCCCGTGTGTTGACGTTTCAGGCATAAAGCTGAAAACACTTCTATTTACTTTAATCAACAATATTTTGATACTAACTATATGGAGTCTCAGTGCAAAAGAGACGTCTCGACAAATAACACTCCAGTTCTACCACTGAGCGCTTATTTAGAAACAAGAAGAAAAGAAAGAAAGAAAAAAATTTTTTGACACTGACAGCAATCATTTCATTCGTTTGGAAGATTTGTATTCATGACAGTAAATAAAATGCGGACAGTTTTTGCTTCGTTTGTTGTATGTGACAAACCATCTTCTTTGTATATTGTAAATCTAAGTTTGTATGTGTTAAAATAAAGTATTTGCTTTTTCAAAACCATTATTGATCAGCCAGAAAGCTCAGCTGTCGAATAATTGACTCCCCTTGAATCATTCTCGACCGGAATGAGTAGATTCCTCCGGGAGTTGATATCGTAATCCTCGTGTTGGCTTGTCGGATTGCCATCACTTCATTATTAGATAAGATTGGGGATACGAGTGGTTGTAGTGGGCTAAGAATAGAATATAAGTTAATGTTACAGAAAAAATAGGTATTTTTTGTAAACTCACATATAGGTAACATTAAGATGTTAGAATGGTGGTGTTTCGCTAAGTATATCTCACAATCATGTTATTTATAAATATACTTGTTGTCAATTTCTTGTTGATTAGTTTAAGGGATACCTACCCTTGTGCAGTTTAAAATACCCACCCTGTAACACTAGTATCTATGTTGAAATTGGACACTTATTGTAGGTACCACATAATATGGTAACCTTCAACAGTCCACTACAAGGGTAAACACCCCGACACTGACCGCAGAGAACAATCGGCCGAAATTACACTCAAATCGATCTCGCACCACTGTCGAATCATCAATCTACACGGCTGTGTCCCAGTACGTATTTAATAGGGTAAGTACACAACTGGTGAGCCGGCCGACGGATGACAAATGACGCTCAGCATTAATCTTCCTAACTGTCAACGTCGCAGTGCCGATAAAAGGTGCGTTTACCCTATGAGATAATGCACATTTGATAGTGTTATTAGAGGGTGCGCGTCGACTAGATTTATGTTGTTATTAGACAATGAGTTGGTCCTTTCAAGTTAAGCAAAATTCGCATTTTACATAGTTCTTATTTTAAGGGTTCCGTAAAGGCACCGTATTGCAAAATTATTAAAAAAATTACTCTGTTTATCAAGACCGATCTTTTATCTAGAGAACGCGTTGTGTTATCGATATTAATTTGAAATAAACATATTATTATATTCAAATCTATCACTGTCTTATCCTATGTTAACATGAAAAATATCCAGGCATTTATATTATCATTATGGCCTCAGATAATTCTTGAGAAAACTTAGTTGTGAATCCGAACCGAATAGAAATCAAAATATATTGTTATTCGTTCAATTTCTCACGATAATGGGAGGGTGAGATAAGTAAGAGATCGCTGTGATGGAAGATTCATACGGCTGCTTGCGCGACCAAGCGGAAATATTGGGAGTGTTATGAGATGAATCGATTGTCTGATGCGGTTCTACGTTGCACCGCATCAGACAATGGATTATTTTCTATTGAATAGAAAAAAATATAGGTAGGTATCTTTTGGGTTTAAAAGTTTGACTTGTCTGTCAACTGTGTGTGATAATTAAATTTTAATGTATCGCTTTCCTTCTTTGATAGTATATAATCAGAGTAAAACAGCGACAGATTTAAATTTGGTATGGCTGTTTTGCTCTGACTATAATATTATACCCTAAAGTTGCTTGCATTGAATATTAAATTTTAATTTAAAAAGGTATATTGCTGTCTTTACTCCGATAGTACAATCAAAGCAAGAGAGCGTTCGATTATTGCGTTTAAATATGTGGTTCTCTTTGCTAGCCACCGTTAGTATTTAATGGGTGTTTAGGCATTAATTTCTTCTCTTAGTTCCCACTTTATTATATTCGAGATAAAAAAAATGTTGATAAAGTCATATTATTATTGGAATAAAACCTATCTTATTGATAAAAGTCGCCTGTGAAATTTACTACAAAGAGGTTCATAAAATTGTATTATCAAATAAATATGTATTTTCATGCTATCCCATTGACGTCGTGTATTTAAATATTAAATTTTAATGTTTAAATACCAATTAATTTTACTGTAATCTAATAATTTTAGGTTTTAAATTGCCAATTTAGATTTTAGGTACTTTACAGCTGTTGAGTAATAAAAAATAAGCAACAAAACTGTACAAATAGTTATAATGAGCATTGATAGCAGAATAGACATTTATAATAAAACCGCAACGAGGCTGAATTTGATAGTTTTATCAATTATGTAGTACTCACAGGTAGTACTCATAACCTACATAAAAACTAAATAAAAGTGATACTTAGGTATAATGCAACAAATAAATGTCCATTCAAATCTATTCAAATATATTATGACATTATCTAGAATACATTACAAACATAAACATTTCATACGATGCGATTGTGTGTACCGCTTTATTGCCCGTATTTCCCCAAAAACTGTTTCTACAAGTTAATGTGCAACAATAACAGACAAATAGAAATATATCAACGTAACGTCACAAGTACACGATCATTTTATATCGCAGCGAGCGAGACTCTCGTTCAAACCCCATTTAATCACCGAAAGAGCCCATAAACCGCAATAATGGGCATTTCACAAAAATATAAACGCTTTTATACATTTTGAATAACATTTTTGACATTTCCAATGGTTAAACGGAGTTTTTGATAGGAGGTGTATGTCTATGTCTATCACTATCACTGTACTAAAAAGAGGAAAGATTCGTGTGTACCTAAATAACATGACATCTTTGTCAAGGATAATACAATCACAAAAAAAGTTGGGGCTATTTGGTGTCCACATTTTGTGAGTGGAACTTTATAATGCAGAAGGCGTCATGAAGCTAGTTTTTTTTTCTGTTTAGGTGTAATTTGGTACTATATCTGGAATTTTTTCATTGCTCGCGAGTTTATACTACAAAACATATTTCATGACCTAATGCATACTTAAGATACCTATGTATAATGGTATCAGTTTACGATGAAAGACAAAGGCGAAAGAAAGTATTTATTTAAGTATTTGTTAACGACATACAGACAGAAATGGAAAAGTATAAAAGGTATGAATTCAGAAATTCATTTCGTACTTACGCTTCTGTTTCATGCAATAAAGTCTTGTAAAATGGCATCTTCAAGTCTCACGAAGTTAAGAAGAAAACCGTTTGTTTGGACATGCCTTATATAATATTATTAATATATACTGATATTTTTTGCCAAATGCAAAACGCTGGACTAAGTTTTGCCACTATGGTTAAAGGAAAGTATTGTCTTCAATTGTTGACTGCGGACATAATAATAATTATGTAAAGTACTTACTGCTACGTAAGGAAAGTCAAAACGTGACTTGAAGAGACATTTTCCGAAAGATGATGATCTCTACCTATGTCATCGTTGTCATCAACACCTTTTTTCTGGCATTTTTATGTATTTCACATCGGTTTTCTATATATTTCAAACAGCCCAATGTTTATCCAGCAGAATAAATCGTTATGTTGTTAAAATTCATGATTGTACTGTAACCCTTGAATTCAAAACACTAATAATTTTGACAAGTAGACTTATAGGTAATATTGTTATGTATCCTTTAATATAATTCCAAATAGGTACGTCATGCAGTGCATCAACTCGACAGTATAATATATCCCCAATACCAGTGCTCCATCTTCTTCCAGCGCAGATTCAATTTAAACCCATTCTCATCCATTACGACACAGTTCCATCGTCCAGCGCGCCGCCTACTACAGGGGACTGTGTCGAAGCAACGTCTGCCGGGGGCCATTATTTACGGATCAAATGGGCTATATTCTGGTGAGACAACATTAAACATTTTATTCTCTTGTCTTAAAAAGTCCGGATGCATCTGCCGGACTATTCTGTTTACGAGACTGGAATGAGAGCGAGTGTAATGGGTTTTGGTTTAAGAGGCTTCGTATTTATAAGGCCATTAATTTTATATTGTTTGTGAAGACGAAAAATTCTGAAGCATTTTTATATTCTAAGCGTTATTTTTATAATTTGATAGGAAGATAAATAATGGTACTTACTGTTTTTCTAGTTTTTGTCAATTACCTATATTTAAAGTAAAGATAATTACATATACCTACATTACATACAATCGCAAATTATTGTTATACCTACCTACCTACTACAAATTAATGTTATACCTACCACAAAATATTGTTAAAATGAGATTAAATTACTTTTTATTAAATTTTGCATGTATGCATGTTAATTATAATTAAACTAAGAATATACTTTGTTAAATTGTTTAGTTACCATATAAATTAATTATTCATAGAGCGTCAAAACTTCTGTACAATTTCTGGGAAGGCACTGACTCCTGACATACAGGTGCTCCTAGTTTAGGAGTCAGGGCGTCACCATTTAAGTTAAGTTTTTATTGCACAATAAAATGATGTTTATGTTTATGTTTATTATAATTAGGATATACTGATTATAATAACTTTATCTCTACGAAACCAAAAGCTCTTTAGCTTTTACAATTTCATCTCAAGCGCACATCTAAAAAAACATTACCCTCCTCCTTCGGCAGTCGGGTAAAAAAGGTATTCAACCTTCGATATAAATAAGTCACCTTTTAAGCGGTTTGAACAACTTGACTAAAGTGGCACGTCGCCCATGAAGTAACATTTTAACAGTGGTGGGTGTCAGGCACAGTCGGGGATCGCCTTCGATTCCAGTCATTTTTGTTGCTCGCCTAATGTTAAATTTATGTGAAGTGTCTGCGTCTAGGAACCAGTATGAAACTTGGACGGTGCCTCAACGCATCGAGAGTCTATTCTCCTCCTTAAAAGTCGCAAACTGTCTTTTTATGTGACCTTCTTGGGTATGAATCTAGTTTTGCGGTTGCATAATGGTGGCCAAACTGTGTTTGTGACATGAGAAGAATCAAAAACAAGTATTGATTATAATGATACCTAGATATGTTCTTATAATGGAGTGCATTCTATTTGATCTAGCAGTTGTATGCAATGTAACTTGTAAGCTTAGTATTATTTATGAAATAAACTGTTCAGTATCTATACATTCCAAGTAGAATTTAAGTTTCGTGGCATGGGCCAGCCCCAGGTCCCTAGAGCATAGAGCCTGCATGTAGGCTTAGCAGAAGTGTTTCACATGTCTACGAATATTTAAGTAGAATAAGTTATTATTTTATGAAGTGGATTACGAAATACGGAATGGTTCAGCCAAATAATATCGTCACTGTGCAATCATTTAATATTTGAATTTTGTTTTTATATTTTACATAATGGGCTTCCGCTATCTCAGGATTTTAAAAGAGTTTTGATGCACCTCTTAACCACTAGTATGTTTATTTTCATGATACAAAAATACTATAAACGAAAATATATTATAACTCCTTTTAAAAAAATGCTGCATGCTACGCGCCTGCTACGGGCTACGGCGTAGCCGTGGCTACGCGGCGTCGTAGCACTTGGCCGGGCACTTTATTTAGAGTTTTCTGTATAATTACTTTGCAACTCTTTAAAGCTTTGATAAACAATGACCGAACCGTTCGTTTATTGTTTATAAAAGCTTAAAATTTAACAAAATATGCAGTAAAAAAATATTAATTATGCACTGATATTTCAGTAGAGGTACCTTCAATGATGAGTCATAATAATATTATATTGAGCCATATTGTATTCATGTTTTAATCATTTCAACGTTGAATCTACTAATCAGAACTTGTTAGTAGGTAATTGTTAATATCAATTTAAAGTCTAGTTCAATATTTTCTACAACTGTATTCGGTTAGGCAATATAGGTAAGTACTAAATTTTTATTCTTCGACTCATCTTTCATATTTATTTATAAAATGATTTGCTTCACTGTGCTCAACTGTTTAGGAAAAAACCAATGAGTCCAATGGCCCGATACTATTGCAGCTATTTTCACACTAACTGGTGGGTGTAATATGATTTTCTTTATCAAAGGACCGGCTTGAAAAAACCGTCACAAAATACCCGCCCATTTATAGGCAAACTCGATCTCTTTCAAAACGTACTGAGCGGTGCCACAGAGAGGTCACAATATAGAGAGTTTTAATAAATTAATTATTTTTATGTAACCACTCAAACTAGAGGTATTTTTAAATAAGGATTTAATTGAATAATTACAGCAGGTGAGGAACAAAAAAACAATAAAAAGGTCAAAACCCCGGGACAATGAGGTATTTGTAAATGAAATTACAACGTGAACTATAAAGTTCATCTTCTTCTTTGCATATCGGTGTTGACAAGCTCAACTGGTAAAATAATTCAGATTGCTTGACTCATTGACTGCCCTAGGTGTTGCATATACTTTTATATAATCGTAAGTTACAAACGTCATTCCCGGAAGCTCTTTGTGTGTCTGCAATGGATTAATTTAAATTAATTTCGGGCCAATTACTGACAAGATTATTCACAAGCAGCGAGCCGTCGCTACTCTGCGGCGCTACCTAAAATAGCGCGAGCCACGCCAATGCAGTTTGGGTGCGGAAATTGAAATGGGCGGACCAAAGAATATTGGCATACACAGCACACGGCGCCTTCAATAATCCGCCGGATGCACTCTCTTGGAAGCGGCGAACAGTTTTATGTATGCAGGAATATGCGAGAGATGATTTCATATTGGTGAAAACAGTGAAGAAGTGTGCCCAAGACGCCTCAAGGAAGGGTCATCCGGTCAAGGGGCTATAAAATGCGTATGTTACTGAAATCGTTTAAGGAAATATTTCAAGACTAATATCAGTCGGTAAAGTGTTTTTTTGTTTAATATTGGTCTTCCCCTGTGTAAACCGTGACTAAAACCAGGGTTTTGGATAGAGTGGACACTACACTAGGACTTATTTACTATACTTAATTAGTATGATAATTATGTACAATTGTACATATAATAATATATTGTGCAGGAAATTCCGGTCATAGTCGAGTTGCAGCAGACATATTTATATAAAAATTTAAAGGTAATTAGGTATTTAACGTTATAAGTATAAAATTCCTTTCGGATCAAATCAATATATAAACAATAAATATTCATAATGCAACAGCGATTTTAGCTAGTCGTACGCTTTCTCATCTCCCGAGCACCGTGTGCCGAGCACCTACAGTATGGAGGCGGTGCGGCGGCGGGATTGCTTCGCTGAGGAAATTGGTTATCACTAACAAACTTATTGTGGGCTCGCACACCTTGTGTGGATAATATATTAATTACCACTTTTCCCACTTGCTTTTTTATTGCCGTTAGTAAGTTTTCACGGAAACGTTTCTGTCATCTTGTTTTATTTCTAATCTTTACGTGTCTCATGATTTGCTAATGTGGATAAATCTATAGGAATGTTGTATAAATACGAGTATGATTGTGTTTTATGATTGAAAGTACCTGTTAGAGCTATGTTTTTTTTTATAAACACACACATTATCCTGATGCCTGAGGGGTATTGGAGTGATTTGGCAGCATCGCACTGTCCAGCTGTTGGCTATATCTTACAAAAAGTAATATGGAAATCTTAGTATCGTACAGAGTAAATTACGTGGAAAAAGAATTAGAATATACATACATTCTTGAGCAATAACATAATTCCAGTGACATAGCACCAACTTACTCCTAAACGAAAAAGGCTAGCTTAGACGCCGCCGTCTGCAATATTAAAGTACATTTACAAAATAATATAACAGAGAATCACAATTCAACAATTAATTATCAACTAAAAAAGCAAATATTATGTTGAAATTTTAAATTAAATGTATTGAAAAATTGGGTCGATTTGGTGACGCCATTTTGTGGGTGATTTTTTTAATTGCTTGTGTGTATATTATACAATTTAATTATTAATTTAAACATATAGATACAATTTAAATATATAGGTATACCTATAATTATATTGTAGCATAAACTTTTCTATACTAATAGTAAGATTATAGGTTGAATAGACATTGATGCCAATTCCAAAAGAAATTTAAAGGAATTAACTTTTTATCTGCAAAAAATGTTTTACAAATTGAGATTGATAGACAAGTTCTTTTAGAAATACGTTGTATAATGTTTCAATTAAGAGCACTTGGCAATAATTATTTCTTTCCATTTCTTTGTATAATTTGATTCTGTAATTTGTAAGTGAGTTCTTAGTCTGAGTATTTTATGAAGTTTAGACATTAGGAAAGTAATATTTATAAAAGCTGGTGCTAAGTACGTAGGTATTTTTATGCAATTTTTATATCATCCTTTTGCGTATTTAATATAATTTGCACGTCAAAACATAGCAATAAAATGGCAAAAAAAAAAAACATTTTCAGCTTTGTAATAATCTGTGGCGGCCGAATAACAAAGCAATCGGCGAAACGATGAATAAATAAATAAGTCAGTTAGTTCAAATTGGCGAATACCACAGCACCTGTGATTTGTGGCGGCGGGCAAAAATAGTTTCATGCAAACTCAATTTCAGTGCACAAAAACACACGGACTTAACAAATGCATAGATAAAATATTAGTATGAATAAATTAACGATTTATGTTTTTTTAGGAGATGTGTGGCAGTTTTCATGGCGTTAGTTTTAGTCAAAAAGACGAACTGATGAATGTTGTCGTATGAATTAAATAACGTTACAAAATTTATAAGCTGAGAAAAGGTTGCTGAAAAAAACTAGAAGATGCCATGAATTCATCTAAGCATGAACTTAATAAGTCAAACAACAATACATCCAATCACAGCGCTGCATTCCATGTTCAAGATTAGCTTAATTTTTCGTTCTCGGGTGAGAAATTTACAGATTTTTTATGTGGTAAAGGACGTAGTAACGTAAGTATAAGTGTACATCTATTCTATTATGAAGACTATGTCAAGTTGCGAGCATCAGTAGTGTCCCGAAAAGGGATTTCGACCCAATTAATGTACGTTCAAGGGTTTATAGACCATGCCAAATCAGTTTTAGAGTTCTGTTTGCAAAAACCTTTACATATCCACGGTAAAGTTAGCTTGCACTGAGTAAAATATATTTAGAGAATAGACTTAGGTAAGACTCGCTCATTGCAAAATGCAAAATTATAATATTATGCACCATAAAATGAATTTGAGAATTTACATGTAAATAGTTTTAAAAATATATAATGACAACAAATATTAAGACGATGGACAAAAAATAATTGTAAAATTTTATGTCCAATAAAATTCGTGAAACTAAAATGATCAGCGGGAGCCCTTCTGAAATAAAGTAGTATTCTCTCTTACCTGATATTCTCTGACTGAATGAAAGTTAATCACGGGGAGCGACAGATCCGGCTTAGGGACCAGTGACGGGGCAACTACAGAATCACATATGTACTAAATATATACATATAACTATTTAAAGTACCTATTGATATTTATTTCAATATTCAATATACACTCACGTGCAAAGAAACAGTTCCACTTACAAAATGTATACTTCAAATGGCCCCAATTTATTCAAACATTTAATAGGAAATTTGAACAAAATATTAACGATGTTAGTTGGTTATATTCTGATTCACTCTTCAATGAAGTTAAATATTACAGAAGGTGTCATTTAGTTAGGTTTTTTTCTGTTTAGGAATAATTTCAAGGACGCTATCGTAATTCCTATCTACAAGTCTGGGGACAAAAAGTTATCAACAAATTATAGACCAATCTCGCTGTTATGTATCCTGGCAAAGATATTAGAAAAGCTGGTAAACAAAAGGCTCATCTCATACCTTGAAACACAAAACCTACTAGCTGTGAATCAGTTTGGCTTCAGATCTAACAGGTCCACCGAAGATGCCGTCCTCAAATTAACATCAAACATCACAACATATCTCGACCACGGCGACAAGTGTGTAGGAATATTCTTGGATTTACAAAAAGCTTTTGACACGGTGTCAATTCCAATTCTCCTCTGTCGGTTAGAAAGGCTCGGAATCAGGGGGACAGTTCTTAACTGGTTTTCAAGTTATCTTTCAAACAGAAAGCAGTCAGTCCGTATTGATCAGTACACTAGTGATAATGCTTCGTGCACCTACGGCGTGCCACAAGGAAGTTCCCTTGGTCCTTCCCTGTTTTTGGCTTATATTAATGAGCTCTGCACAATTAGGGTGCCCCATGCCGAATTACTAATGTTCGCGGACGATACTGTTATTTTGTTTCATGAAAGCACGTGGCAAAGAGTTTCGGAAACAGCTGAATCGGGCTTGGCTAGAGTCTCAAGCTGGCTGGAGGATAATCTCCTAACGCTAAACACAGCAAAAACTAAATACATATGTTTTTCTATGACGGACTCTACCAATCCAGCCGAAACATTTAAAATTCGTCTACACACACATCTATGCAACCGCCAGATTATTCCCGGGGGCCAGCACTGCAGCTGCACAGCATTGACCAGAACAGACGCAATCAAATACCTCGGCGTGATAATAGACAAGCATTTAAAATGGGACTCGCACATAACAACAGTGGCCAAGAGGACTAGAAAGATGATTTACGCATTTAAAAATTTGCGTACCGTTGCAAGTAAAAGACTGCTAATTCAAACCTACAAAGCATTATGTGAATGTATCATCGGGTACTGTATTTGTGCATGGGGTGGAGCCGCGAAAACCCACATTATTGTTCTCGAACGAGCTCAAAGAGCGGTGCTAAAAGTGATGCTGTATCTTCCCAAGCTGCACCCAACAGATGCACTATATAAAGAAGATACAAAAGTATTATCAGTTAGAAAAATGTTTATACATCAGACCATACGCAGATACCACCAACTTACTAATCCACACTCCCAAGCTAACACGCGAAGGCAACCACAACAAGCAGTACCCCGAACGCGCACGGCATTTGCGGATCGGCATTTCAATATCCAAGCTCCCAGACTGTACAATTTATTAAATAAAAATACAAATACTAGAATTCTCAATAGGATTAAGATCAAAAGTGCTGTGGTAGATTGGTTACGTGGTTTTGACTACGACTCCACGGAACGTTTATTGTGCCCTTTGAGCTAAAACCAATACATAGATTAAAAGGACAAACTACTATGAGGTACTTTTGCTTTGTAGACCACTTTACTTAACATTACTTACTTTTTTTAAAATCACTACAACTTAGGCCTATGAAATGATACACGCGTATCAACCGACAAAGCTCCTGTAACTGGAAAACTGTCTTCTAAGATACAGGACCCTGTCCTAGTTTAGAAGACAAAGTACCAGATCCAATGAAGGCAAAGTGTATTTAGATGTAATGAATAGATATAAGATCTGTTTCTGCAAATATTATCTTATCTTAATAAATATTTTATTTTTATTTATTTTATTTATTTATTTCATGATTTTTTCAATGGAACTTTTTCATTGCCCGTTCATTATATTACATATATTGTAGACTTTTTTCCTTATCGGTTTTCATAGAGGTTATCGAGAAACGGAATACTTTGGATAGTCTACTCGATAGTAACAGTCGATTACACAGCAACACTATTAGGAGTTACTTAAGATTTAGGGAAATCTCTGAATAGTGATTTGTAGGGAAAATATAGGTAAGTGCATTATGTTGAGGACATATATTATAATGATTTTTTTCTTTCTTCGGTTGAACGCCGAAGTTTTCTTAGTTCAGAATACCCAATATTTCAGTTAAATTTTTTAAACATAAAATAAAATGTTAACTTATGATATACAGAGAGATTCCTAATTCAATATTTTCCTTTAAACGGGTAACGTATAATAGAAGGCATTTCCAGTTTGTCATGCTAAAAACGGTCCTTTCTGGTCAAAGTGACTAATATTAATGTACTTAATTTCTAGCTAGATTATAGGTGCTAAACTACACATTATAAATATTAGAAGACATCCATTGTAACCGCCTTAACCACTCACCTCAACTCCCAGTATACTTGTAACAACAATACGAGTCTGTAGTAGATAAGTAGTTAGTACTCAGAAAGTATTGAGCACTTACGTTTTTTCCGCGAGTCCTCAAACAATAAGCTTGTTATAAAGACGTCACGTGCTGCGCGTGTGTCCCCGAGTAATGCGCCTCGGGTTGAGACCCGTCTGACTTCACCTTAGATCCCTTTAGTGTATCTTCTAACTCGATTATTGTTGAAGGATGTAAGGATACCTAGAGATAATGAAAGCTATGATGCAATTTTAATCAATAGTAGGAAATAAATGTAGACAAAATTAATAACTATTTCATAACACTTATAATATTAATGACAAATGATCATGAAAAAAAATGAGTGTTTTCCCGAATATTTTTGTCAAAAGTACCTAATACATTCACGGGTAATGAATAGGTTCCAGTGAGAAAAGCATCAGGTTACTCCTAAACGGAAAAGGCTAGCATAATGACGCCTTTTGCAACATTGAATAATATTTAACAGAGCATTATGATATTACTAATTAAAAACGGTAATATTTTGTTGAAATTTTAAATCTAACGTTTGAAAAAATTGGGGTTGTTTGGTGTCGGCATTTAGTGATTTTAACTTTTTCATTACCCGTGAGTGTATAATTGACGTGTTAAAATAAAAAATAATGTTCTAAAAAGAAGTTACCATTAGAGGACAGATCAAGGCGCATAATATGCATCCACTTTTCTTCACCTACAACAGGTGCTTAAATAGAATTTAATGATGGTCCAAACGGTAGTCAAACGAGTCCCACTCCTATTCCCTTTCGTCGCTCGCGGGTAAAATGCGGGTCGTTTTGAAATATTTACACAAGCCAGTTGCGTGGCTTCCTTTAATAAAATATCAAGGAAGGTGAGCCTCTTAGGGACGTGCAATGAGCCGAGTGAGGATGGAAATGTAAGAAGAACCAGTATTTAGGGTGAAGGATAAGGGTGGAGAAGAAACGAAATAATCCATGGAGGGGCTAAATGCTGGGATTACTAGCTAGATTATGCTATTCTATTCTATTCTATTCTCATAGGGGGTGAAGTTCCTGTACGTGGCTCTCTCGAGTGGAACCTTTGTACATATCCCCTTGGTTTCAGCTCAGCCAGCCTAGCTCCCGGGTAAACTGGAGTAGCAGGCCTGGGTGTTGTAATAGCTGAGGTAGGCGCTCTGTTGGTCCAAGAATAGATAATCTTGTTTCTGTAGTAGGTGGACAAGCTAACAGAATATGTTCAACCGTCTCATCTACTTCCTTACATGTCCTACATAAGGGACTAGTTGAGTTACCTATGGTATATAAGTGTTTATTCACGCAACAATGTCCTGTTATTAGTCCTACCATTAATGATATATTACTACGGGACAGGTTGAGTAAGTAGCGTGTAAGTTTGTGGTTGTGTGATACAATAAACGCTTTAGTTTGTCTGCAATCTACACGATTTTTCCACTCCTGATTGTGTTCAGATAGTGTTTTATCGGTGAGACATTGCCTTATTGCCTTTGATGACAGACTAATAAATGGCTAGATTATGCTATGATCGTTTGTTTTTTTTACTTAAGTTTTAAATGACAAATCTTAGGATACGGAAATACCCTATTATATTAAAAAAAAATTGATATCATACACTAAAATAAATATTCATATTCATACGCAGCGTTCGTAGTCGAGCGGGCCTCAGTGATCGTAACTGATCGCCGAGGTTAAGCAACAACTGACACGGTCAGCCATTGGATGGGTGACCAATTTCAAGTGGTGCTTTTCTGGACGCTTCCGTGCTTCGGACGTCACGATAAGCCGTGGGTCCCGGTTGCTGCTTCGGCAGCAGTCGTTAAGCCTAGTCAGAGGCCTTCGGGCGGCTTGAAAACATCTGACAGTCGGGTTGCCCACTTACCCGACAACTCTCTCAGCACAAGCTTGCTTGTGTTGGGGTCCACCAACCCGCACTTGGCCAGCGTGGTGGACTAGGCCTAAACTCCGTGCCCCAGCAGTGGGGACGAAATGGGTCGTGATAATGATCATGATGAGGATGAATCAGAGGCTTTTTTTTTTTTTTTTTTTTTTTTCTAAATGAAACCTATTTACTGATGTCGGCCATAAGGGACTTATTCAGCTTTACCCTAACTGTGGGGGAGGCGCCGATAGGCGCCTTCACCCAGTTAAAAAGAGAGACCTACCTAAATGACCCGTCACCAGATGGAGGTGGTGAGAACCGGCCAGGGATGTACCTGACGCGGGTATAGTACCTGTTTTGGTGGAGAAGGATCCTAGCCCTACGATTCGGACCGGCAAAAGGCCGAGACCGAGTGTGAGTCCCTCCCCCGGGTCTGGGGCGGGGTGTGTAAAAGTTAAGTGGGACAGTTGCCGAGGCAGGGGTCGGGGAGTCAAAGGTTTGCAACTCCCTAATACGGACAGTGATCTCATCGTCCGGGTCACAGAGGACGTGTCTCGGACGACGTCGCCTCTGTTTGAACTCAGGGAAAACGTGATAGTTAGCCGGTTGGCTAATTAGTGGGTTCGTGTGATTAACCGCTTGGTCGAAGTAGCGGTTTGAGGAGACTTTGAGATACTGTCGGATAGTAGGGATTTGCAAATCTTTGTGCAAGTTGAAATTGCGGACGTACCAAGGCGCGCCTGTCGCCCTGCGCAGAAATCTATTTTGGATTGCTTGTAAAGAATTGATATATCTGTTCGAAGCATGAGCAAACACTACGCTAGCGTAGGTCATGACGGGTCTTATGCAAGTTAGATAGAGTCTCACTTTGCTGCGTAGTGAGAGCTTTTTGCTTCGAAACAGAGGAGTTAGTCTTCCTAAATAGAGAGAAGCTCTATTCCTAACCCTACGTATATGACTAGCAAAAGACAGTCTGCTGTCGAAAGTGACACCCAGATATTTTTTTTTTTTTTTTAAAGACATTTATTTATAATAAAAACTTAGGCTAATACAATTTGTTTTCTGCCAAACTGCGTAACAGTTTGTTGGCAGACGCTCTTAGTTCTAATCTAAAAACTAAGTACTGACACTTATTATATTAAATTTAATTTATAAATAATTAAACTAATGGTACAGTTGATATATACTATGAAGGAATTTTATGATATAATTTAGATGTTAAGTTTCAGAATTTAAAAAAATATTTTTTAATTTAAGTTTTAATGTAGTTTTACAAAATTTGTCGGTAGATCGCAATAGGGGGATATTATTACATATTTTAGGGGTTAAGTATCTTCTTGTCCTTTGTCCGTAGTAATTATTTGCCTTTGGCTGTATAAATTTTCTATTATTGGCTGATCTTGTAACATAGCGGTGATTTACCAGGGTCTTATGGTCATCGGAGTAATATGTTTCAATAGCAATCAGATACTTAACCTTACAATGAACTGGGAGTATTCGGCATGAGGCGAACAGTTTGTCATAGTCTCCATCACAACTATCTTTTGTTTTCTTATCAGCTAAATATTTTATTAATCTTATTTGTAGTTGTTTAATTTTATCTAAATATGTTTTAAACGTGAGGCCATAGCAACTCAAACCATAACTAAACATTGTATCTGCAAGGGCGTGATACACGATATACAGGGTGCGTCTATTTAATATTTTGCTTAGATGATAGAACTTGCCTAGAACTGATCGTAGTCTATTACATATTTCGTTAATGTGTGGTTTCCAATTAAAGTTACTATCTATCAATAGGCCTAGGTATTTGAACTGGTTAACAGTTTCTAACTTTTTACATTGACAGTTCTGATAGTCAGCGTGCAAACATTCGTACGTGTGGCCAATGATGTTAACTGATTTACTCGCTTTTGCTTTTTTATTATATGGCGAATATATGTGCATACATTTTGTTTTATTTATATTTAATATTATGCCATTATCGTGGGCCCATTTGGTAATCATATCAAAGTCTGTTTGCATATTGTTTTGTATTGTATCCAAATCCCTTCCGGAGAGCAACAAACACATATCGTCAGCGTACATAAAAACATTACATTTTTTAACTACGTTAGGTACGCTATTTACATGCATTATGTAGCCGACGGGACCGTACACTGAGCCAGTGGGCACGCCCAGATCGACGCGCACCTCGGACCCCACCGCCCCGCCCACCGCTGTCCGAAGTGTTCTGTCTGTGAGGTAATTACGGAACCACTGGTTTGTGGGACCACTGATTCCGCACTCCTCCATTGCTTGTAACAATTGGCAGTGGTCAAGGGTGTCAAACGCCTTTTTAAAATCTATAAAAACAGCGAGCACCTGCTGACCACTGTTCAGACTTGTGTTGACACTGTCGGTGAACCGGGCCAGTGCGGTGGCCGTGCTGCGCCCGCGCCTGAAGCCGTGCTGCGAGTCCGATATTATGCCATGCTGCTCAAGAAATGAGCTTACCTGACCTACGACAACCTTCTCCATGATCTTATTGACCACTGATAATATAGCTATTGGTCTATAATTGGTATAATCCATGTGACTCCCCTGCTTATAGATGGGTCTTATCAGTGCCCTCTTGAGTTCATTAGGATAAATGCTATTAGATATACCTACATAAATTGATAAACTTAGCTAAGATTTTACTTATATCGAATTTCACATATTTTAAATCCTGTACCCTTATTTTATCAGAGCCAGGAGCTTTTTCACACTGTAAATTATCTATTATTCTAGCTACCTGTCTGGCACAAACTTTTTTATAGCGGAACGACACATCACTGCTTTTTACATAACAATCTCTGTCTAAAAATTTTTTATTACAGTTGTGCTTAATATTATTTATCTCTTGGGTAAACGTATTAGAAAACTTATCGCTTATATTATGTAAACTATCAGATTTTCCTAGGTATTTCATTATAACATTGTCTAAATTAGTTTTATTTCGCCCGAGCCACTTATTTATATTCGCCCATATTTTTCTAAAGTCCCCTTCGCACTTCACTATCTCATTTTGCCTAAACTTGTTTCTTGCGGCATTAATTAATTTATTTACTTTATTTCTAAACTTTGTATATGTTAACCTATTATTCATATTATTTGACATGGTCGGACCAAGGGATAGGCTTGCCGAACAGAGTGATGTTGGGTTGAGGAGCAGTGTTGGGCCGGCGGAGAGCCCGTGAAAAGTACACTGCGGTACTTTTCTCCGGGTTCACCTCCATTCTCCATTTGCGAAACCATTCGCCGAGGGCGTTGGTTGCGCTTTGGAGATGCCCGTGCTGGACTTTGCCTTTAAACCTATCCCTTAAGTAGATCGCTGTGTCGTCAGCATATAATGCTAGCGACACATGCGTATGTCTGGGGATGTCACTTGTGTATAAGGAGAAAAGAAGAGGAGCTAGAACTGACCCTTGCGGGACACCTGCACGAATCGGATGAAGAGATGATCTGGAACCCTCGACGCGAAACTGGAAGTACCTGTGGAGCAAGAAACTGTGGAGAATAAGCACTAACCGATCCGGGATGCCTAACGTGAAGAGCTTAAAGATGAGGCCGTTGTGCCACACCTTGTCGAAAGCCTTCGCTATGTCGAAGAAGAGAGCTGCAGTGCCTTTCGGCCTCTTCCTATGGAAACCATCTAAAATGTATTCCGTGATACGATGAACCTGGTTGACACAAGAGTGCTGGGCCCTAAAACCAAATTGTTCGTTAGGGATGAGGCCCTGAGCGTATGCTATCTTTTTGAGCCTGTCGGATAGCAGCCGCTCATAGACCTTACCTAGGGAAATTAAAAGACTGATGGGGCGGTAACTAGAAGGTAAATTTCTAGCTTTGCCAGTTTTATGTATTCCTATGACGTCTGCTATTTTCCACAGGTCTGGAAAATAGCAGTTCGCCATAGCTGAATTAAATATGGTTACTAGTAAGAGGATAAGCGAGGCTGAGAGGTTCTTAAGGACTCTGTTGGAGACGCCATCAGAGCCAGGAGCCTTCTTGCAATGAAGGTCCTTTATGACTAACTTAACTTCGGATACCGTCACGAGGTCGAGAGAATCTACTGGAGGTAAGCTAACCCTACGTCCTACTTCCTCGTCTACGACTTGGATGAATGTGCTGTCGGGATGCTCTTCCGAAGGAGAGCATTGCGCCTCTAGACTTAGGGCGAGACATTCAGCCTTTTCATCGTCGTCGAAGGCGAGGGAGTTATCAGGTTTCGACAGGGGGGGCATATCTACTACGGTATCCGATTTAAGCGCGCGTGTAAGACGCCAGAAAGCAGTGTGGGTTGGCCTAATATCATCCAGCAGGCTATCCCACCGCTCTGAACGTAGAGCCTTCATCCTAGATTTGCATTTGAGATGCAGAGAGCGGAGCCTATCCTTGTTTTCCCTACTTGGAAAGAGGTCGTGTGCCCTAGTGGCGGCGTGCTTTGCCCTGAGCAGGGCCTTCATATCATCAGGCAACCTCCAACGATGAGGGGTCATCGCAGGAACCCGCCTGGTGCAGTCAGTGATGACTGTTTGAAGGTGACCGCTCAAGGCATTGATCGCCGTATCTATCTCTACTGTGGAGTTAATTTGAGAAGGTAAGTTTGCTATGTCAGAAGGACTAGCCGAACCTAAACGCTGACTAAGCCTATCCCAGTTGGTTATGGTTTTGGTAGGAGAGAAGAGGGAGTTGGCATCCCCGAGACCCAGTATGACCGGTCTGTGATCGGAGTCAAGCTCGTGTATTACCTCTAGCTTATTTAAAGAAAGAGAAATGTTCTTTAAAAGTGCAATGTCTAAAATGTCTGGCTGATGCTCAGGATTGAATGGATAATGTGTAGGCTCCATTGGAGCCACCACATCAAACATGTATTCATCCATGAAATTAAAAAGAATATAACCGTTTGGGTTATTGACTCTACAGTTAAAAGATTTATGTTTACTGTTAAAATCCCCTGCAAGTATGACATTATTCCCCATATCCAAAAGTGACTTAAGGTCCTCAGTTTTAATTACTTTTCCTGATGGCTGATAGCAAGAGGCAATATACAGATCCGGATGTCCGGTCATAGCCAGCCTGCACACTGAGGCCTCGAGGCTGACAAGCTCCGGGGTATTGACACAACAGACATGAAGTCCACTACGGTAGTAGATAAGTGTACCACCGAGGGTGGCCGACAGTCTGTCATGCCGTATGATTTTATAGTTACTAATGTTGGGATTCTTCATGTGAGGCTTTAGAAAAGTTTCCTGCACAAGAAGGATGTCAATGTGATGATCGTTGAGGAACTTGTGAATCTGTTCTTTTTGATCTTTAAGAGAGTTGGCATTGAAGAATCCCAACATTAGTGACCTAGGTTTAGTTCTACAGGTGTTAGAAGTCATTGCGAAAGTTTATTGGAAAGGGCGGAAAGTTCCGAGCTTAGATGGTGGAACTGAGCGAACACATTCTGTTGGATCAACAGCATGCGTTCACTCAGTTGGGTTATCGCGAGCTGAAAGTCCCTGTTTGGATCACCGTTGTCCCTCCTCGGGGATGGAAGCGAGGACTGAGACAGCGGTGATGGTCCTAAAGAGGGCGGGCAGGTCGCGGGAGGCGGGGGAACCACCCGAGAGGGTGCATTCATCCGACTCGACGACGGTGCCTGCCTTGGTCCTTGTGAGGCTATGGTTGGGGGTCGAACCCAAGCGTTAGGTGGGGTGGCTACCGACGCGTCCGCAAGGGCCGCTAAAGGCGCTTGTGGACTAGGGTTTTTCTTTATAGATGATGATGAAGTTTGTTGTTGACTGGGCTTGGATTTGGGAGCCCTACGGTTACGAGGGCGCTGGGGGCAGCCGCCATATGAGGCTGTGTGTCCCAGCGTCCCACACAGAACACAACCAGGGGCCTCCGTACACTCCTTGGGATCTTTTGGGCGCGGGCAGTCGTGGGTGTGATGGTCGCCCAGACATTTAACGCACCGCGCCCTGACGTGACAGTTCCTAGAGGAGTGCCCGTAGGATTGGCAGTTGTGGCACTGCGTGGGACTCGACTTTTTGTAGGGCTTCTCAATCCTGAGCCCAGAGATTTGGCATATGGCCGTTATATTGAATATCTTTTTCCCCTCAGGGGAAAGGTCAAGGATGACGAGGATCATGTCGTAAATGACCCGCTTGCCTCGCCCGTACATGCGGTGAACCTCATGCACCGGCAGAGACTGCGCCTTCAGATCCGACATGATCTCCGCAGAGTCGAGTTCCTTGGGAACTCCCCGGATCACTACCCTTAGGCGGCGGTCCTCTGGGAGCTCCCAGTGGTAGTACTCGACCTTGTGCTCGTCGAGAAGTTTGGTAAGAAGGCGATGATCGCCAGAGGTGGGCACCTGGACCAAAATACCATCTCTGGTGTTTTTGGCCTTGGTGAAACCGATTTTGTTTGCGGCAAGGGCCTGGGAAATAGAGTTCCAGGAACCTTTGTCACGGAGCATCAGAGATGGAGGGGCTCTCGCCTTCGGACCTTTCGGAACAGCGGGAGCAGAGGGCGAGGGAGTAGGACAGGAAGGGGGGAGCTGGGTTCTGACAGCTTTCGCTGCCGGACGAGGGAGCTTCCACTTCGCCTTCCGCTTGGCTCCAACGACGGTGAAGCCGTCGTCAGGGTCAGCGGATGAAGCGGAGTCCGAGAGGTCCGAAGGATGAGCTACGTCCATAGCCTCAGGCAACGACGACCTACTGTGCTGAGCACATTGGAGGGACAGAGAGACTGGCGATGTTGGGATGACCCGGGGCACACGGCGAGCAGGAGACGCTGAAACGATTTCATCTGGTGACGCAGGCGAGAAGTCAGCGTCAGGAGATGACGGACATGGCTCCACAGGAGAAGCCGGAGGGCTGATGGCGGCAGGCGAAGCAGGATGGCTGGATGCAGGAGCGGCAGGCGACGCAGAACTAAGCTGAAATTTTGTGAGGACCTTCTGGAAAAGCGAAGGGTCCTCACGTTGTATGAAAAGGAGCAGCTTTTCAAACATGGAGTCCATAGTGGAATCCATGTTGAAAAGAGGTTAAGTGTTACCTCCCTGCCTTGCGGCAGGGGGGCAGATGGAGTACCTACTGCGTACCTGTAAAAAGGTACGCGTGCCTGACTGACCCTAACAGTCCCTAGGCAGGCGCAGGTAGTGCAATTGCGCCTGCGTGTACCTGAGTTCAGGTAGTTGTCCCTACGGGTACCTGAGTTCAGGTCCCAACGGTCCCTACACTAACAGCCCAAAGGACCGAGAAGCCGGGCCGTAGACCGACTCCAAACAGTCCAATGGGAATAGGAAATAGGGATGAGGAGGGGGTGGGAGGGAGACAACTGGAGATCAACTAGGAGTTCCCCCAAGGCTGATGGTTCCAGTCCCGTCCGGTAAGTTGATATTTCCAAAAGGGAAATATCGGGCAGCCGGGTCAGTGCCCCGTAATCGGGTTCGTTAACACCGCAAGGTATCAGCCGATACGACCACACAAGAATGGTGTGGATTTTCAAAATCGTATGTAAGTCCAGAAACAATAATCGCTTGTAAAGAGTCCGGAAAAAAAAGGAGGTCCGTCCTCGGCGCGCGGCGAGCGGTGACTGGCACCGGTCGACCACGGCGAGGGGTCGGGGGCGGCGACGGCGGGGCGTCGCGGAGAGCGGCGACGGCGGGGCGTCGCAGCGGGGCGGCAGGCAAGGAGACTGCAGCGGAGGTACACGTCTGCTCGGCAGGAGCGCTGAGAGGCGTGTGTCTGTGAATCAGAGGCGTCGAAACCGGTCGAATTAAGACACTTTTTCATAGTCGCAGGCGCATTGTGTGTGAAAATTATCGCTCCACATTTATTTTCTGTTTACTGGACAATAATGGATAAATATCGAAATGTGAATCTTGTGATCAATGTCTTGGTGCATTGTGTTCTCTGGAAAGTTTATTTGGTGACAGGAGCATAGCATACGCTTATGGATTTACAGGTATGTTCAAACTTTTTTTCTACTGCGATGGTTCAAGTCTTATACTTTGTTGACGCAGCCACGAGGTAGTCTATTACTCAACAATTCAATAAAGGTACGCTCCATTTATTTTTATATGTCGATAATTATTTACTGCACATGCAATACGTGTAAAAACGTTGCACTTGCAGTAATTCAGTTTTAGTTTGGCAGAAATGTTATAATCATATTCCTTAACAAAAACGGCATTAAATTTTTATGTAATTTTCATAATTAGCGCAAATCACGGCAACTGCCACCTTTAGGCTTAAGGACTACTCTTGAGACTTGGAAAAGAGTTCATTTTGTAGAATTTTCCATATATTAGGTACAGCAGCAGAGGTTAACTCAAATATGTTATACCAAAGTTTAAATCAGAATATTCACTTTTGATAATTAGCATTGTCATAGGCTGAATGATGTAGAAGATATAAGTAATATTTTCTGCAAGCATGAAGACAGTTAGGATACCCGCAACGCCAGAGATAGGTTGATTGCCTGGAATAAACTTTGCCAGGTTAGCAAAGTTTTTAAATAAAAACAGAATTATATGATTTATATAGGCATTTTTTTCACTTTATGGGTATTTGATAAATCAAATTAAAAATTTCGTAAAGTGAAACTGATAAAAGACAGCGACTTACGAGCAGATTACATTGTTTTCTATGTAATATTTTATTCAAAAGTAGTCATCAAAAAAAGGCCGTACTACCCCGAGACTTAATAATGCGCAATATAAATATAGATACATAACACCTTACGAGTGCTATGGAAATAGATTATTAGCGTGTTCACTGCTCATGTTGCATAACAGATGCATTTTAAAAGATTAATTTTATCAGTCATTGGTGCTAAAGCTCATAGTCCAAAACTAAGTTTAATAACACTTAGTTAGATATTTAATTATACATATTTTTAATGGTTAATTATATATTTAAATTATCTTTTGATCTTAGACACTTTGAACACCTACTATGGCTTTAAGGAATAGCTAAGGGTTTTTTTTCCTCATCGAAGCTTAATTTATTTGGGTACTTATTTCAAATGTTGGCCTTATCATATACTATTATTCTGCATGGACAAATTATTTTAAAAATTCCATTGCTTATTCAATAACAATCAACCAACGCTAACTTCGGTTCTAAGCAAGCATTGTACGATGTACTTGGCACGACGCTCGCCCGCTCGCCGCGCCGCCGCCGCCGCCCCGCTCCGGCCGTGGCTCTTTGACGCCGCATTTTGTCCCCTAATTGCTGAGGGCAATAACGTTTAATACGAGTTAATGTAATTTATTACGCAAACACACGAAAACTCGAGCACTCTGCGAAAAAACAACCCCCCTTTCGACGCAGTCGCGTAAAATTACAATATAAATGTCCCCGTAATTACCCATTTTGCTGTTGTTTCGCACTAATTAGGTTTTTTCTCATTTTAATGTTCTTTGTGTGGTTGCCCCTGGCTGGCGTCCGGCGCGGCTAAGCAGATTATAAAAGATGCTGTGGAATATTAGCGCGCCATGAGAGTGGAATTAAACTATTAAACAGTATGCGGGTTGAATATTATTTAAGTTAACTGTGTTATAATTAATTTAATTAAGAAATATAAAACCTCAGACACATTTAAATATGTTTTTTGAGCTGAAATTTTAAATCGTCACCAGCACGTTATCATCCACCGGTGGTCTATCCCAAGGAGCGCCACAAAACTCTGTCCTCGGCCTTCCTCATCCAACCACTACCGGCCACTTGTCTCTAATGTCATTATTATATCTTATGTTATCCTATATTAAGTAACTAAATTTACTTTGTTATAATATAGCTTGAGAAGTCACCAACAAGTTAACCCGTACCTACCCCACAATGAACGTTTAATCATAATAACTATGCGTATAGCTGTTTATGTTACCACACAACATGTTAATTAAACAAATATAATAACAATAGTGGTATGAGCTTGCCAGGTGCATTATTATAATGCGGCGGTAGTTCCGGCTAATAACTAGATCATGCAAGCAACATAATTATTATTTATACAAACAAAAGGAAACATTATACATAATGGCGATTGTAGGAAATGTATCTAGTTACGTGGTTCGGTGTAAGATGGTTCTACTGATGCTGCAACAAAAGTAGTTCATAATATTATTATATAGGTGGATAAGTACACAATTAATTTGAAAAAATGTACCTATGGTACTTTATTATTATGCGATTCAGAATAAATAGAATAATAGTAAAAAATGCAATGCAAACTCAAGCCAATTCTTAAAATATAAATGCTAAAAGCAGGTGGCTCGCTTACAAGTCACCTCTGACTACCCCTTCGTGTATTAAAATAAAGGATAAAGCGAAATGGTATTGAAAACTTTTTATATGCAAAAGAAGGTAGCACGAGCTAGTATCAAACAAATAAATAAAAGTTAAAGTGTTGCAATAAAATATCTCCGCGAATGTGTCTTGATTTTATTCGGCGCCCTTAGCAAATTGCTTAATTAGTTAATTAGTATGCGTTGAGTCGAGAGGGGTGTGTCAAAATATACGAATGGTTCCTCGCTTGTTTAGCGAACTGTCGTTACATAAATTAAAGAAAGAAACACGTTATTAAATAACAAGTTTTGTTTTGTATTCTAAATGTGTCGAGTTGAAGGTACTCAAACTTTGTACTGCTGTGTTGTATTAAAAATACCATGCTAATGTGTATGGTTTAACAATCTCATTAACTAAATAAAATTATTTCGGAACCCAGACGAATATAAAATTTAATAAAAGTATTAAAGGGACAATATATTTCGAATTAATTGATTGTGTAAGGAGCTGTATTTGAAAGATACATAGATTATGGTCAAATGGTGTTAGCTTCGATCTCATGCACGCCTTCCAAAGACCACATGGTTCCAAGATGGAAAAGACATACCTAACGTTGTAATTATGAAGCATATTAATATTAGATCAGGTATACAACTATACCTGTGCTGACACAAAAAACTTTAAGCACCGTTTAACAAGTGTTTAAAACGAAATTTGACAGATTTTGTAGGCGTTTGACAGCAGTAAACACCTGTTAAATAAGTTTTTGTGGTAAGGCCCTACATGTTTAACGTCATTCTGAAGGAGTTCTTTCGCCATTTCTTCTCCTTAGTGACAGAGCCTTTATGAAACCGTGGTAGAGTAATACTATGACCATGGAACAACGCGGACTCGGGTGTTCTCAATGACTATGACTATCTACAAATAATAGCAAAATTGTAAATAAACAACATTTGATTTGATCATCTCCGCCTAAGTGTAAACATTTGCATTACACACTTTCAAAACTTGGTGAAGTTTTTCCGTGGGCCCGTGATTGATGAAGCCGAAACAAGTTTTTATTAAACGCCCCAATCTATACAACACACTGCTGCCGAACTTATAATTTTACCATCCATCAAAATATTCTTGTAATCCGGGAGATGGATATAAGAGTTATCTGAGAAATACGTAATGATTATGATGCTGTCACGTCTGAATGTTTGTATTAGACAGTGACAGCAATAATCTAGGTATGTGTTATGGGTAATTTGATTAATAACGACCGGCCTGTATTCGTAATGCCCGACTGTTATGTTGCTTTTACTTATAATACCTGTACGTGTGTTACAAGAAAATGATAAAAATCAGTTGTATATTTTCGAAGTTACATAGGAAAGAAAACGTGTATAATATTGATTAAGATGATTTAATACTCACATTTAATCATCTGTGACATACGCCTGGCGCACCCTGGGCAATCAGTGACTGATATAGTGTAATCTTTTCTCCACGGTATAAAACGCTAATCCAGCTGTGGTGCTTGTTACCGACACGTATTTTATGGTTAGTACTCGTAGGCTGGCAGTAAAGACGTTGACTCCCGGTCTGCTAGGTCTCAGGGAGTAGGAAACCTGTTTAATCTAACTTTTTTGTTTCGCCAACATCCTCTATTGTTGAGTGTTATTTCCCCGAAATAAAATACAAAACTTTTTCAGACTTTCTTTTTTCCTGTCTCTTTGCTTCCACGTGCATTATTTATGAGCTTTTTGTCTTAACTTACGCAATAAATAATTTGGGATTAGCGTTAACTTTATAGAAATCTTTGTTTGTAGAAGTGAACTTGCTTTTAATATATTTAAATGTAGTAATTTGCCAATAATAATTGCAAAAAATAACTTAATTCTAATTTAATTTAACGCATTTAGACACCATTTCCACCATAAACAAGACTCATTCTTAAAGGTTACTCTGCTTTCACTTATCTAAAACCCCTTTATTATATCACGGTAAAAACAAACATAAACGTACTTAAGTGAAACTTATAATTAGCTTAAGTTCAATAATAATTCGTTTGTGAAAACGTTTGCTTGCTCACGCTTATCGTACAATTTAGTCGCCTAATGGCCGTCCGCACGCATTACACGATAACTTATAGTAAAACTTACTAAAGTTAAATGTAAAACAATCATCGTAAAACACAAGTAAAATAAAAATAAAACACAATTTTGATTTACCTAGTATTGGGTTTGATTTTCAGGCATGGTTTGTCAAAAAAAAAGTGGAATGTTCAATTATTCATATTACGTACCTATATGTGTTACATATAGCATAAGCGTTTAGCTCCCATCGCATTGGTCTGCAGTTGAAAAGTTCATAACAGTTCAATTATTTAATATTATTTTTCGCTGAAAATACAATTATTTCTGGTACTTTCACTGTCTCAATTCCCATTATGAACACAAAAACCGCTAGAGCAGTTCACTGAACTCATTAAGCAACTTAAACAAATACACAAAGACATAAAAAGACATTTATTACCACCGCTCGACGGTTCAAAATTAATTTTCTTTTAAGACGTCCGCACTTGAGTTATTGGCTCGTCTTAAAGAAACAAATTAAAAAGAGAACCAGCTAATGATCCGTGAGAATTAATAAAGTGCACTCGACTCTCCAAACCCTGAGAAATTACCGCGAATTACTTCTTAGACGTAACATAAATATGTAAATGTTCAGTAGATTGGTCCGACAGAACTATCTGATTTAATGTGGGGTTCGCCTTGGGGTACCCAAATGCTACATTGGATCGAAAAAGTTATATTTGTTCCCTTACTTCCTCATTCACTCATCTTCATGCTCTAAAAGCGATGATACCGTAATAGTTCTATTACCTATCAAAGTCACGTTATAATATAAACTGTATAGCATTGGCAGATATAAAGCGAGATTTGAAAGGCGGGGCTTGCTTTCTTTCCCGCGGAACCCCGAACCAATTCATTAAACAGCAACTTTCTTGAACGCTTTGTTAATTTTATGAAGAGATGCCCGCGGCCGCCTGCCTACTGGTTTTCTCCAAACGGGGTATTATTTTTCAAAATGGCCTCTTTTTCGCCCGCGGCGGCGGCGCGGCCGGTTTGGAGGATCCATTGATTGGACACTCGTCAAAGGGGACCTTTCAGTATTTAGGCAACCAGAAATTTGCGGTGATTACAATTTACAAGATTTCAAGGAAGTCTTCTTTTGAGATGTAATTATAGAAATAAACCATATTTAGAATACAAGTTATTTATACTTACCAAAGTAACAAAAATACATTTATTGCTGTTAAAATTGTAAATCGGTAGGCTTGTTCCTTTATTTATCACGTAGGAGTCGAGGCCGCATTCATTAAACTTCAGTCTTCTAAAATGTCTGAATTTTAATTTTACTACTTGTTGTAGTCTTGCAGTCCTTCATAATTCATAATCACGATACGAGTATGACAAGGTTCTAAGTCACACAAGCAAACGCAACACAAACACAAAAACGTGAAAATTCCCATGTCTTAAAAGCTATTATTTGTCCAGCAACAAACGCAGTGAACAAGGGCCGGCCATCCGCGCGGGTTGCGTGCGGGCGCGTGTAGCTCGCGTGTAAATGACCACACAGCTAATATTTATAAAAATATACGTAAAAGAATTCTCATTTTAGTATGTTGTTCAAATATTTATTTTTACTGCGTTGCGGTAATTTAAACTACAAAATAATATAAGGAATTATACCATAGGTATTATTACGAGTATAATCAACCTTCTGAAGATAATAAACGAAAAACCTATAAAACTACTAGTTTCCCATATAGAGAATAGTTTTAACCAAATTACTTTATTCTAACCGTTTCCAACACATCACAATAGGAGGGGAATTATTTCTAAATTGTACGAGACAAAAGATCTAGAACAATGACAGTTGATTTAATTCAACCATTCTTGTAGCGAGCCTCGGCTTCGCTGCAGTGCTACCGTGAACACTGAGGTATAGTTAGATTTGATAATATTGATGCAATTTCTAAGATAAAATTTACTAAATACCTACAGACCCCTACGGCTGTAATCCTCAAAGGGGTAGCCTGAGCTCCGTCGCAAGCGAGCCACCAAATTTTCTATGTGAATTAATTTGTACTCACGTTTTAGGTGAGGAGTCGTATCGCCGTTACAAATAAGTACAATGCAAGGATCTGAAATCTAGAGGAGCTGGTTTCCTCACGATTTATTCTTATCCTCAAATTCATAGACCGTTACAACAAAGTTAAAATTCGCTTTGAAACACACGAGTTTCGACTCTTTACGTCATCTTTCAATTATATATGTATTTATTATGTAATGTACTCATAATTTATAAAGAATTCATTGGCAACATGCCAGGATTTAAACAACAGAGAGATTTGAGTAGCAGAATAGTTTAGATGACCGCGGTAGCGCCGCGCTCTAGTTGCTATTACTATTATTAGGTAAAGGGCCAGTATCGCTACGGCATCAGTACAATGGTCGGGAGATTAAAAGGATTTTCTGTGACAAATGGACAGTGTTTCCTTAATCTTATTGTGGGCTGAACTTTGTACTGTGTGTCTGGAGATCTCGAGAAAATGGAATCCTTAGGACGCGTCCGGATTACGTTCACAAACACACGTTTGATATTTGCTTCTAGATCATCCTTACTACGTTTTATCATATAGTGTGATGCCTATTTAACACATTTTTGTATGAAGTATCCAATTATATTGTTATAAGCACTATATAATATGGTCAAGTGAACTATCGTACTGTGTTTTTGTTATACAAGCATACACACTTACATAATGTACTTACAACTGTAATCCCAGAAGGGGTTATCAGAGGTGACATGAGAAGTCGCGAGCCGTATCTCAGTTGTAAATGAGTACAATGCACTTAGGGTTCTCATCTAGACGATCAGTAAGTTGGTACCTGGGTATTTGTGCTTTGTAATACTCGCGTTAGAAAACTTACTATACTTAATTGAAGTGAAAATTGTAAAACCGAAACCTTCATGCAAATGTTGATACCTAGTCCAGGATGTTGAACGAAAGAGGCAATATTTTATCAACTTTATATACTGAAAGCCAATATGTTTCAAGAGTTACAGTTAAATTCTTAGACAGTCATTTATTTCAGCTGGAGCCGCGATCTCGTCTCCGCATCTGTGAGTCGGTGACATTTTAAAAGCCAACTGCAGAGAAATTCACTTGAAATTGCAGTAGCTACAAACATACAGTTACAAGTTTATATCAATAGATAAATAACAGTATTATGCTTAATTTTGGAGTGAGACAGACGACGTATTATTTTATCTATAGTGCTTAAAATATAGCACTTAATTTAAGTAAATAAAGCCTGTAGTAATTGTAATTTAATGCAAAATACACAATATTTTTCGTGATATACTTAACTATAAAATAATAGTAATAATATAAACTTTTAGAAATTCTTAATATGTATATTTTCCACAATATCTACTTTGTACATATTAAATTATCTAAAACCTCAATAGCAAACTAAAATCTAATTAATCCCTCATTCAGTCAATGTTTATGTGTATCAACAAGTTTAGTTTCGAATACTCTAACCATAATTAAATTTCACTTCCTACTCATGTTCTCTTCATAACCAGAAAGTCACTAAGATTAATTAACCCACTACAGTAGGCACGAGGAAACCCGGGTATTATTCACGAAAGCCTTTCACTTATTCATAATATAGCTTGATATTACACAAAAGTGGTATTCAGTAGCAATGGCCGTGACGAATGGGGGGTCACTTCCTTAATCCCACTTTTGTCTCCGTAAAATTATACTCATTGGTTCTGCAGTGAGATATTTTCTTTTATGAACTTAGCTGGATTATTTATGGTATGGAAAGGCTTTTCTTCTTAATAGTGTTAATATGTAGTTCCAACTCCATAGAGCTAGGTGTTTAAATTTATCTTTTTAAAACGATTAAACTTAACTGATGATCATTTGTCAAAGTTTTATTATTATATTACAATAGCTGTTCGCGCAAGCTTCGCTTCGGCTTAAAAAAAATTCCCGTGGGAATTCCGCGATAAAAATAGCCTATGTGTTAATCTAAGGTATTAGCTAACCCCACACCAAATTCACATGCATCACACATGCTCAAGTTGCTTTCGAGTGGCAGCCTGGTGGAAGAAGGAGACCAGGTAGACCCGTACAGAGCTGGAGAAGGTCCGTGGAGGCGGAAATGAAGAGGGCAGGTCTATCGTGGGCCCAAGTGAAGGAGGCGGCTCAAGATAGGGAAGCGTGGCGAAGAATGTCTGTAGCCCTAAGCTCCACAGGGGAGTAACAGGACTATAAGTAAGTAAGTAAGCACACCAAATTAACATCGGTTCAGCCGTTTTGACGTGCAGAAGTAACAAAAACTCACAAACTTTCGCATTTATAATATTTTCTTACATTTACACTGTTTTTGTCTTTATCTTCAAATTATGTACATCATCAAAATCCAGCAAAGCACGTCCCCTGCTGAACACAGGATTATCCGAATAACCACAACAATGAAACCTTCCAGTCAGTCCTATAACCTTTTTAATTAGCAAATAAATTGCAAAAGTAAACGCCTCTATAGCTTTGCAGCACCTGTAGGCTCCGCCGGTCAGCCCGGTGACCGCAGGCATCTGTCCAGCGGACGTAGACCGTCACTTACTCTGTGTACTCGTAGACTCTAGGACTGTTCTGGACACATAAATACATATATTATTATATTATATTATTATATTATATTCATTTATTCAGTTTAATACATAAATATCATTGTTATTAATAATAATATAATGAAGTACATTACTTAAATTAGGCATGTCACAAATCATATAAAAATAATGTCATATAAAGCATATAAATAAAGTAAACAAGAATACAATGTCACTTAAAAAAAAAATAATAATAATAATATAAAAACAATGTCAGAACATATGCGTAGCACATTGAGTATGAATGGTCTGGAGACGAAATAGGCAGACGTTCCCCTCTGGCGGGGTGGTAGGCCAGAAAGGCCCACCGATTTATAAAAACTAGTTGCAGTCTCAATTTTCACTAGACTCAATCTAGTTGGCAAAGCGTTCGTTTCATAGAAAATGATTTGTTTACATACTAAAATGACAGCTTCAATTCATAGAATATCCGGATTCCGGATTTGATCACAGATTTGGTCATGGTTTATTGTTATTAGCTGTTTCCTAGCAACCAATGTCAAAAAAATGCAATAGTGATGTACCGGTATGTAGATATGTATTAATCGACAAAAAAGGTCATAGTTGGGAAGCGTCCGTAGTCGAATTGGCTTCAGTAATCGTAATTGATCACTGAGGTTACGCAACAACTGACACGGTCAGCCATGGTAGGTACAGCATGAGTTACCGATTTCAAATGGTTCTTTTCTGGACGCTTCCGTGCTTCGGACGGGACGTTAAGTCGTGGGTCCCGGTTGCTGCTTCGGCAGCAGTCGTTAAGCCTAGTCAGAGGCCGCCCGAAGGGGCGGCTTGAAAGCATCTGACCGTCGGGTTGCCCTCTTACTCGACAACTTCAGTGCATTGTACTCATTCAAAAACGGCGATACGGCTCGTGACCTATCACGTGAGTATAAATGTACAGCGAAAAGCGGGTGACTTCGTTTATTAATCATTCCTAATTAAATTTACTATACCTATTTAATTTGAAATTAGTATTTCTAACCCATGTTCTCGAATTCATCGATAACACTTATCGATAATTATTACATCCATTGGCAAGAAAAATGAAGACACTGTGTTTATTATTAAATGTCACTTCACGTAACCCTTATTGCTGGGAATTAAAACTCATAATGATATGTCCCATGAGACATAATCATGGTAAACGGTAAAATTTCCCCCCGCAAAAATTGGCAGACTTTTTTGTATCAAGAAAGATCGCTATGACGCTTCCCGAGGGTACACCCGAGTCCGCGTTGTTCTATGGCGTAGCATAATATTTATTAACATTTATCATTAAGATAATCGTCTACTGAGTAGTATGCTTTCTTGCTCAAATATTTTTTTAGCTTACAATTAAAACTAAAGTAGCTTTGCGACTCCCTTATGTCATCCGGGATTTTATTGTAAATTTTAGGACCCATTATATGCACGGTTTTCTCGGTTTTAGCAAGGCGGGCTGTGTTTAGGGTCAGGTCATTCTTCCGCCTATTCTGTAGCCTCGCAGTGGTGGAGAGGGGGGTGAAGTGGGCGAGGTTCTGGCGCACGTATTTGGCCACCTCCAGCACGTACAGGCAGGGCGCGGTGAGCACGCCCAGCTGCAGGAACAGGGCGCGCGCCGGCTCGTCCGGGGCCGCCCGCATCATGCGCCTCACCATCCTCTTCTGCAGGAGAAAAGGCCGATCTCGATCAGCGGCCAGCCCCCACAGCTCTATACCATATGTTAAGGCACTCTGGAAGTAACCATAGTATGCCTTAAGTAGGTTTTCTCTCGAGAGTGTGGGGACGAGCCGTGAGATAGCGTAGAAGGCGCCATTGAGTTTTGCACAGACACTATCAATATGATAGTGCCATTGCAGCCCAGTGTCGAAATGGAACCCCACGAACTTGGCACAGGTGTCGTACGGCACCGCAGTGTCCTGGACGATGACCGCAGGCAAATCAGCAGCGGAGTGATGCAACGAGAAGGACAGGAGATTAGTTTTGTCAATGTTGACCTGCATGCCGTTTATTGTAAACCAATTAATCAGTGCCTCCATTGTGTACACAACATTAGCTGCGAGAGATTGGTCGGTTTCACCAGCAACTATGGCGCAGATATCATCGGCGTACATAATAAACTCCGCCTTCTCAGTCACATGAGGGAGGTCGTTCATCATCACCAGGAAGAGGACGTTACCAACATTCGAGCCTTGTGGCACTGAGCGGTCTCCTATTTCACCTGGAGACGACTGCTCACCCCCACAACTGTGATCTGCCTGCGCCCTGACAGGAACGATGACACTAGATCATACGATGATCCGCGAACCCCATAGTGCTCGAGCTTGGCGGTAATGAGCCGGTGGTCGACGAGGTCGAAGGCGCGGGACAGGTCCAGGAAGAGGGCGGCGACGCGCCTGCGCCCCTCCAGGTACATGTTCTGGCAACTGTGATCCTCGAAGAGGTGACTCACAAGTAAGAGCCACCGGCTTTTTCTGTGCATTTGTGGTCGCGAGGAATGAGTACAAGGTACTTTGGATACCTCTCTCTATTTTACATCATTCAAATTTTATTAATTGTTCTTCATTTTGCTGTGTGGTAAAACACAAGGCATGTTAAATATTTTACTAGGTACTCGTAACTAAAACCGATCAAAAGTACACCAACACCAACTAATCAAGACCCAATAAATCCGTAACAAAAAACCAACAAAACACGACCGTTTAATTGCAGAAGAACTGCAATCTCTAAATAACGTTTTTTACTTGCGCAACTGCATCTAAATCTCGCGAAGCGGTGCTTCGCTACAAAAAGTGTTCCGTGATGCATCGCGATAAAAGGAAGGCCGCGAACGGAGGTGCACATTTCAAAAGAAGACCAAGTAAACAACTTTACTTCCTATTTGGCGAACAAATGGCCTCGCCCCGCCGGCCCGACACAGAGCTACACAATGGCTGGTTCACCGCTATTAATGCCTAGTAGAGGATAGCCGGAGAAGGAGACGTCTTGTGTAACAAGTACTGTCGATATTTTAGCATTGCTACTATTGTCTGTTTGCAATGACAAATTATGTTGTTTTTTGATAAGTGTTGTTTTTGGTTTTAAATTTATTATTTCTCAGCTGGAGTTTACTATTTGGTCAGAAGGAATACTTTTGACTAAGTGTTGAAAGAATGACAAATTATCAAAATAAAGAATAAGATTCTAGTGGTATCTTTATGAAACATTTTCTATTATAAAATAAAACTCAGCGTACATGTACCTAACCTGTGCTTAAATTAATTAATTCGTTCCAAAGCTAAGAACCTGCAACCACGGATCATGAAACCATTTACTTCTTGATCAGGCATCAAAGTACCGGTAGATAAGCATAGGTACTATGTATAAACATTTACTAAAGAGCACCTACGACCGTCCGTTAGGTTGACATGTCCAACCATCCATAAACTAGATAGTAATTACTCGATAAATATATCATTAATGTGTATTTGATAGAGATACTATCACTCTAATTATAGCAAAGCCAGTATTAGATATCGTAGAATTTATGGTCTGTAATAACGGTAAAGAGTTGCAGACTGGGTATTTGTAGTTGCTATTTGGAAAATGAACAACATACCAATATGTTCTACTGATCACATATCAATCATATCGTACATCCACAGCTACAGTTTGTATTCTTAATTGTTAGTCTACTAATGTTCAATCCATTTATTATTACATTATTAAAGTTAGGGTCATTGTCTAATATTTACTTAAATCTATTTGAATAAGACAAAAATTAATTAAAAAGCAGAACCTGTATAAGTACATCGGAAAAGTTTAAGACAAATTTATTTACTTACCTACTAAAAATTAAATATATTTTGACATAATACTCATATGTAAAAATTGTAATACATGAGTAGTAAATTATTATAGATTACAAGTACCTACGTATTATCTATCACAATTTACAAATATTATGTACGTAAACATTCAACATAAAAGTGTAAAATACCTTCACAGGCAGTAAAACAAAGAGTTACACTGCGACCATTTCAGTGCTGTTTCTGAAACGAATCGTCCCGAGGCTCGAACTGAAATGGCACATTCACTTGTAATGTATCTGTTTTATATTCTGTAAGGACTATTATTGCAAATAAACTAGTTCAAAACTTGCTGTTTACAGAAGTCATACAATGCGTATTATTTTGTAGTGTAGCTGCAAGATTAATTCGATATGTAAAACAATGCATGACAGTTAATTCGTAAATCTTTAAGTACAGAAAATATCAAACCACCTAACCCTTGCTTACTTAGCTATATGAATATGAATTTGTTTTATTTCCTAAATAACCATTGTATTTCGAATACATTACACGTATATTTCAGTCTTTGAGGTCATCAATTAGTGAAATATACCTTTACATAACAGTGATGTTATAAAATTATGACACGTACAAATATAAATAATTCATCCTAATTAAGTAACAAGTGCATTGGGAACTCTAGTCAACAAGAGTTCAAAACACTAATATTTTATTCAAACGCTACGAAAGTTTCGTAAGTGCTACGGCGCGGCGTAGCGGTGTCTCCTCGGCGCTACGCCGTAGCACTTCGTAGGCATCTCCACGCGTTTGTTTGATTACAGCGCTTAAATATCAGTGTCGATAACACTTTTATTGCACAATAAATTAAACATTATACCATTGCATATAATGTGGATAGTCAATTGTTTTAGAATTTATAAACATTGTTACAATGCAGCGAAAATTATTATCGCGAACTTTTTAGCTTCTCCAATCCGAGCAGTGGAGAAGCTTATTATGGAATACTGTTGTGTGTGAGTTTCTAAATCGGATTGGCAATCAACGTCTTTGGAGAGGCGCTTACTATGACGCCTCTATGCTGTGCCGGGAGCAGCCACAATGTTTGAACGCTCAAACACGTACATTTGAATGTATTACGATTCATTTGGAAGTTTTATTCTTGCGACTATCTGTTTCCACTAACAAATATGGTGGACGTGTGGCCTTATTGATCTTTTATAGTGTCGGTTACAAACACTAGAGTTAGCCTAGGGCTTGTCACCGTGATGGTAATATTGGCCAGTTATATTAGCGTGAGTTGTCAGAGAACAGGTGATCTTCACTGGAGGAGGCTGTTTAGGGAGCTAATAGTGCTTGGATGAAGGGAAAAGAGGAAATAGCTGAAGATGTAGAGAACCTCGATAGAAGCCTATGTCTGATAACTGACTCTTGTTGTCTTATCATAAAGACAAGAGCTTTCATAAGAGTAAGTTGGACCTATTCAAACCTAATGTTAACATAGTATCTGGATTATGTAGAAGGTGCTTTAAAATTTATAAAATTTTATCTTTACAAACAAGCTTACTGCTAGCAGGTGCTTAGATTTAACTATAGTATCACATTATGTATTCTACGGCCAACACTTTGTGTACAAAATTACAAAGCCAGCCTGATATCAATCTTAATTTTATTTAACTTTTGCACGACTGTTTACACTTTGAATAGTTTTTAACGACACCTTGTCATCAAATGGCGATTTGTGTTGAAGTATTTTTATCTACTTAAATATTTACACATTTTGATAGAAAAACCAATGTTCAATGAAAATATTTATATTTACTAGTTATTGCCCATGAGCTTCGTATTCGCCATCAATTAGCTTCCCTATATTTCCTTATTTTGGTATTGACTTCAAAGCCATTAGAAAAGGAGTCTATGAATTAGGTAGGTATATTTCCTCAATTTTGAAATAATAATATTATACAGAAATATTTAAAGATAAGCTTTAGCATATCTGTGAACTTACTAACCCGCGTACCAGCGTGGTGGGAAATGGTCCAAGCTTAGGAAGGCAGATAAGACCTTGGGGACATGCACAAAGGTCCAATTCTAGAAAGCCAGCTGCAGATACTTACACTTCCACATAGAATAAAATAGAATATCATAATGTGCCAGCAAAATATGGTCCTAAGTAACGTAACATTGGAAAAGCTCGCTCAACACGCATAATGCTGTCACGACCCCGCGTCCGCGCCCGCCGCAGTCGCCGGCTCAAAAGATAAATAACTGTTGCAACTACAATTTAATGGCGCCACTGCCAAGTTTAAACTCTGAGTTAGCCGGCAAATTTAATAAATAAAAGCAGTTTATTTGTGTTAAAACAGCTTCATATTACTTAGCAGTGCAAACGATACAGCGGCGAGTGTGGTGAGGTAATATAGAGAGATACAAAAATTATGAGTGGTATTTTTTGCTGTCTTTTGACGGCCAAATGGTGTGTAGTGGTTAGTGTGACCCTGAGTACTATGCCGAAGGTCAGATTCCCGGCCGGGGCAGGTATTTGTTTAAAGATAGATATTTGTTATCGGGTCTTTGATTTTAATAGGTATGTAATATATAAATCTATTTGTGAAGATATATCAGCTGTCCGAGATCTATAATACAGGCTCTGCCAAGTTTGGGGTTGAACAGCCACGTGCGTGTGAGATGTTCCCACATATTTACTATTAAGAGCTACTCTTAAATCCTTATATAGTCTCTTTACTACCATTGCTTGTCAAAATTGTTTCAACAAAAGTTGGGTTTTGTTTTTGCTATACCTATCTAATAACTAATAAGTAGTTTCTGGTACTTGTATCAGACAGCAAATAAGTGATCCTTAAAAGTTTTCCCTTACTGATACAGACGCCTAAAAATCATCTGAAACCACTGCAAACTTCCTATCCTACGCCGCTGTCTAAGAGGAAAGTTGATGTAGCCTCCTTGCGGCAACGCTTGTTGATGAGTTTTTTATGTTTTTCAGCAACAAAGATAATAAAACCACTGCCAAAGAGTAACAGCAGGCTTACGGTGAAATTTTATGGTTGATATTGTTTATTAATAGCTTTTATCCAGGTATTAATATTTGTTGAAGGAAATTGTGCACTGCGGTTACACTTTAAGACACATCTTTAATTTTTATACAATAATAATTTAACCCTTTTTGTCATTTTTAATCTAATTTTTACAACATCCGAACTGTATAAACCGTAACTACATGGACTTCAATATATTTAATTGGTCACGCAAATGAACGAAATCGCAACAAATTGGCATTTGCATATATTGCACTACTCCGGCCGTGATGGAAAATGAATCAATTAATTCGTTTAATACGAACGTAGGCTTCGTCCACAGTTGCTGTTTTCGCACTGTGACCATAATTACACAAATTTCACACTTTGAGACAAAATAGTCGTTGCGATATCGGTGATCATGTGAAAGCATTTCATTTCACTAAAGCCTGTAATCGTCCACTGTTGGACATAAGAGCCTCTCTAGAGTGTCAAAACTCTCGCTTCTATGCCCTCCTCAACATGCCTACTACTTGTCTTAGGTCATCGCTACACAAAGTTGTAAGTCAAACGATTTCGTGTAGTTATTAGCTCGTGTGGTCATGCGAGTAAGTGACATCTTCCCTTGTCCGGGGTGCGCTGTGCCAGAGTTGTGACCAACAGTGACACAGCGAACAACTGGCTATCCGCAACCTGCCAACCCGCCCGGTCGCATGGGAAGAGTGCGACAGTCCCGTAGTAGAAGCAATGCAGCATTCCTTTAAAGGGTTGCCGTAAGCCACCGCCACCATAATAAAACCACAGGACTCCGGGAGTGATCATGCGAGGACGGCAACGGCATACACATTATCGTCCAGTATGAAACTGCCCAACAACGATGTACAAACGAGTCGGTAATTATGAAGAGATAGCTGACCCCGCGTCCCGCGTGCCGTCACTAAGGAGCATAATTTGCAATAACTCGTGAGCGTGACACGTGTGATGCCAATTAATTGCATAATTTAAATATAATTGAGTTGTTGGCGCGGGGTGGCCATGGCGGCTGGGAATTCAGTTTTGGGCAGATATAATTAATTATACTTACCTCCGTGCTTTGATTGGCATTATAGTTTTTTTTGTAAAATCGGGCGCTAAATTTTATTTAGTAGGTATTCGATATACTTGTGCCCTGTGTTCAGTGCAGTTATCCATAAAAATGAGATTAACCTGATGTGACTAATATGAAGAGAGGACAAAGTTTATGAGTACGAAACTGAGAGAAGCATTCACTATAAGTTGTTACGTTTCATGCCGTTAAATGATTTATTTAACTAAATAAACATAATAATTACATACAATTAAATAATGCGCGTTAAAATATTCTACGAGTGTAAGCGCTCATTGGCACCCTACGCGCCAACGAGGCTTAATTATTGAATGAATTTGCGAAATAATCGGGTTGAAAGCTACACAAGATAGGATATGTAAATCATGATAGCACGGTGTGAACTCCATTTAATCACAAACTTCAATTACTATGGTTTTGGTTGGTTTACATACATACTTACTACATTAGCAGTGTGACCTGGAATGTGTCTTGGCCATCGATACGAGAAATTTCCATTAAGGTGCAAGTCGACGGCGGACGACACGGCATCAGGTTGTATCAGACGACGAGTTGCAATGTCACAACTGGTTTTTATGTATTCTATGGACGTCCGGGCGTATCGATAAAATAGCCGATATATAAGACCCATAGATATAGTTAGAAGTTAGTAGTGACGCCGTTCTTTGTGCAGCATTTTGCAGTCTGATTCATAAGTTGACTATTACTTAAGTTAGTGAATCAACGCACGGACCATGTTCCATATTTTGGCACGAAACCATGTTATTTTAACTACATATCTGTCATGATACGTCCGTAGACAAAAGCAGGCTTATTCAGGTAAATAGTGAGAGTTGCACCTAGAGGTATAGTACGCAAAGAGTACTATTTAACAACGGGAGAAGAGTGGTAAGATAGGTATATTTTTTTAACATATGACAAGTGGCTCCGCCTGTCCGGTGAAATTGGAACTACATCGTTCGTATATATACGTATAAACATAGACCTACTACAATATATAGCCCCTGCAAGATTCTTTTGGATTATGATATGCGGACAAAATAAAACTCGTTAGATCCATTAGTACACATTATTTATTTACAAAACATAAGAAACACACTAAGTAATTAATATAATATATTCAACATATAAACTGTGCCAACCTGATCCATCTTTACACAAAAAGACTTAAAAATTGTTGGTATCCCATATAAGCTTAATAGTATATAACGTGTATATGAGCAGAGCTAACTACCTGTAATAAGTAATCATCAATTTTATAATAACCTTTTTTACAGAGTTCCTCTTTAATGTAACACGTAAATTTATTCCCTGGCATTTGAGTAATTTCTGTTTGAAGCTTATTATAAATAACAGGTGTCAGCTAACTCCATACCAAATTTCATTAAAATCGGTTCTGCTGTTTTGACGTGATGAACACATAATATTAGTAGGATATATACAGGTTGTTGCAACAGTATGTATACATACAATAATAATCAAACATTCACTTTCATACCAGACGCTCTCTTTCTCTTCTTTAATTTGTTTTTGAGAAAATGATTTTGAGCTGCTGTCTTAATTGGATCATTTTCATCTAAGTTACGGCATTTGCCGCATAAAATTTTATTAATTTCTTTGCACCAATTTTGTATGCAGAAAGTTACATTTTTATTAATAAAATAATCTACTAATAGATTTTTGTGCCTGTTACAATTTAAAAATTTAAAATCAATATTCACTGAGACAATCAATTTTATATAATCTACTATACAGTCTGCATGACTTCAGGAAACATCTACTGCACTAGTAGAGCAGGATGGCACTGCACTCGTAGAGCAGGAAGTACCACCTGAAACGGATTTATTTGATAATTAGAGATAGAAAATAATTAAAGGGTGCTAATTAACACAACTCCTTTTAAATAGCAGTAGTACTACAAAATGTTTGCCATTGAATTACAACTCAATGTTTGGGAGAGGCCTACCTCCAGCAGTGTACTGCTATAGGCTGAAGAAGACAAAGAAGTGATGTTTTATTTTTTTAATAAAACATAACTTGTTGTGAACTTGATAGGCAGACATTTTCCCTGGCAACATAACTTAGTTCAATCAGATTGTTTGGTGTTCAAGGCGATTTCATGTACCAATCGTAATTTGTGCGTCATAAGGGTCACATTTATCTAAAGCACTGTACACATTGATGCCACATGATCATAGAAAAAAAAAGAAGGCATATAAGATATTTACACTGAGTTTGTGATTGTATTGAAGGAGCAAGCGACGTTGTAGAACTAACCGTTCCTTCTATCTCCATTGGCTCAGGCACTGGTCTTGTGGAGTTAGTTGAACCTCCTGAAACAAAAAATATTTTATCTTCAAGGATTGATGCCTCCTGTGTGTCATGCACCATGTTACTTGCTGTGAGTTAATCTGTTTTTAACCGACTTCGAAAAAAGGAGGAGGTTCTCAATTCGTCTGTATGTATGTTTTTTTTATGTATGTATGTTCACCAATTACATTTATGGACCGATTTTGAAAATTCTTTATTTGTTGTATTGGGTTGAGTTCAGGGGTGGTCCCTTTTTTTCAGAATTTTATTTCACCCCCAAGGATGGGTAAAGGGGTAAAAACAGGGTATGAATTTACATTTTCGGCACCTATTAACTGATTCTTATGAAAATTATAACGTAAATACAGTTCTTATAGAAAAAAAATATGATAGAAAAATATGATTAAAAAAAATTACTAAAAAGAAGAAATAATTTAAGGTTTACACCAATTCTATGTGACAGTACAAATATACCTAAGCAGGAACTGTTCTTTTTTGAAGTTGGTGCCATATTTCTTCAGATTACTTTGTCACCGCACCAACATCAAAAAAGAACAGTTCCTGCTTAGGTATATTTGTAAAAAAAAAAAAACAAGCACTCACGACTAATGTACTCCCTTGTGGGGTAGGCAGAGGTGCATTGCTGCACCCACTTTTCGCCAGAGTGTTATGTTAGTCCCAAGTGTTTAAACAAATATCTGCCTCGGTCGGGAATCGAACCTGGGAGCATTGGCTCAGTAGTCAGGGTCACTAACCACTACACCATTCAGCCGTCTATTTATGTATATATATACGTATATTTGTACTGTCACATAGAATTATTAAGAAAATCAATTTTTCTTTGCTAGAACTAACCTGATCGAGGTAGCATTGGGAGATCAAGTGTCGGTATAGCCAATTTGCTCAATCGGTTCTTGGGATAGAAAAACCTTTCTTCAAAATGTCGGTGACAAACTCTTCGGTTTTTGACTATCACTTCATTGGTTAGTCCAATTATGTCTCCTCCAACTCTTAATATCCAGACACGGAAACGCTCAATTTCCTTCTTTGGATTTGGGAAACGATGCAAAGGCACCCCTGAAATCAAAACAATGTTATACTAACTTATTACTTATACATATAATTATTGTACCCATATCATCATCATCATCGGCCAATAATTGCTCACTGTTGCTTAGAGGCCTCTGCCAAGGACCGCCACAATACTCGGACCTCGGCCTTCCTAATCCACCTACTAACCTCGAAATACAACCTTGAATATCTTGGAAACTATTTATTTGCTTGATGGGGAGTCCTTACCATTGGGTAGCCCCTGCCTCCCCTTTTCTCCCATACCTCCCCTAAAATCGGATAATTTATGGTTTTCCCTATATCGATAACCTTAGTACACTTTAGGTGTATAACCTCAAAAAAAAAATACCTACCATCCGTGAATCGCACGTTACATCCAGGTACACAACAGGACATTTTATAACATTCACTTTTACAGACAGTACTAAATAACTGCACAAGAGTCTTTTCTCAACAAAAAAAACTGCACTAGAGTCCTATCTCAAAATAACACACACAAAGAAAGAATACCTCAACCCACGCTAGCACGGAGGAACCAAAGCTCAACTCGACGATACTAATGGTGAAAATATTTTCTGAAATATTTTACGGTTTACCACGTGAAATTGAGAAAAGTTTCAAAGCAAACGGACCATAGACTAGACAGAATTTTGAAACGGACACTTGACACTTCGCTCAGTATTGCCAGTAATGGAAAACCATATTATGACTAAAAGGTCAAAATAATAACACTGGTGTAATGTAGTTCGTCTGTCATCGGCCAGGCGTCGCTACTTTCCATACAAAAATAATTTATTTCTGAGTGAGCACACCATGATAGTACGTCTGAATGGATCATTGTCATTCCACGGCGGCGCCAGTCCCGCGCGCGACTCGAACTAAGTACTCCGTAAACAAGACGAGAGAAAACTGCGCACTCGAATACGTATACAGGGTGTGCAGTAACTGCACTACTTAGTGTCATGAGATAGGGTTGAAGTTTGACTATCTGTGACCTTGAAGCCAGTACACTCACGAGAATATTAAAGTTCCATTTAGGTACAAAATGTCGACACCAAATGAATGACTCCAATCTTTTAAAACATGTAATTTAGAATTCGATCAAAATATTAACGTTTTTAGTCAATGTTACGACACCATGAAGCTAGTCTTTCTGTCTAGGAGTAATTTGGTGCTATTTTTCAGTGATTTTTTTACAGCGTTGCTACGGTTTATTACAGCCGTTCTGGAGATTCAAACTCTGGCCAAGACTGATGGTTCGGATAATAATTGTTGTTGTTTGACTGAAAAGCCTTCTTCATGTCCCAATTTTTTTTTAACTTTTCGTCATCGTACACAATAATTTACCACAATTTCTTGTCTAAATATAATCTCGGGTTTACTATTTTGGGAAAATAGTAGTTCATCCTAATATTCAATAACGTAACGTGGCTATGTAGGGAACAATAAGACTGAATCTCCTCTACACTATCGAGGCCCGCGCGGTGCAACTTCGTAACTGCTTTCAAAACTGAGCTCCAACGAACACTAATATTTTAAAACTAAGTACTGCCTGTAATTATACCTGCTGCGTGATTAGAATAATCTAGATTAGATTGTTCTAATCTACATTGTTATGATCGAATAATAAATGTATGGTCTTATAATTTGGTGACGATGTACTGCTCTAAAACGGATGGACAGATTCAAACTCGTTTGTTTTTGGGAAAGACGGTTTTTGGAATATATATGACAAGTGCAGTTAGGTATACCGTAAGGGCAAAAAGAATAAACGAGCGTAGATAAAGAAGAGGAATAAGGAGCGACCAAAATTATGTTCCTCGTCCTATTCGTAGTCCATACTAGTTAATCGATTAAAACTTATTTCTGTCCATATACCACAGTAATTTGGATGTCTAAGTACTATTTATTAAATATCTTTATTATTTATGATTAATGGATTCGTAAATCCTATAATTTATACATTTATTATTGACCCACTTATCTTTTTGTCACCAACCCATCAGTCAACGTTACTCAGTATTATTATTGTCTATCATTTATTGAAGTACAATTATTTAGCCATTTATAAACTTACAAAACATGTCAACATAACGATTTGTGGCACTAGTAATACTGGCGAAATGTAGAAACATCATTGATTGGCAGAAACTTCGTGCCAAGTAATATTTCTTTCTAAGAAATGCACTTGAGTTTGTAACCGAGTTTTTTTTTTTTAAATAGCCTGATTTGTGTCCCACTGCTGGGCAAAGGCCTCCTTATATTTGGTCCAACGATCACGATCCTCCGCCACTTCGGACCACTCAGGTAGGTAACTTGTCCAAGTCGTCCCGCCATCTCCTCCTATATATTCCTCGGCGCCGACGTCCGTCATAAGATTAGCCAGTCATAATTTATTTATTTTATTCATAATAGCGCCAGTCGCTGCTCAGGGTGACCGTATATAAAATAAAGTACAGTAAATTTGATGCGTTACTCGGGGATGCTACTTTTATACATCCGAGAAGGCTCCTTCCATGATTTTATCGATACCAATACCTACGTCCTACATAATAGCTTCTGACGATTGCCGCTCTCAGCTTCAAGCTCGCGGGCAACAGCTATTGCCCATAATTAATAAGCCGTTTGCTCCCGATATTATCCAATCCTAATATTATGTAGGACTGAATAGCCCCGCCGCCATTACCATAACACGGCCACTAATTTAGTCATCTGCCCGATGAGCTATGTATGATAAGTATGCACATACAGATCAGGGCCACTGAATATGCAGCGGCCGGCGGAATACCGAGCACCGATGTAAATACAAGCATCGGATTGGGAACGCGACGGAAAGACCTGTCGTTTAATTTATACACAACATTTTTCTCCATCGTTCATAAAGTACCCAAGATTCAAACTAGGAGGAAATACACCCAGTATTCGGAGGTAACTGGCAAGCGAATCGCAACCGTAGGTCGCAGGGTTTGCGGGTCGTTTTTCAACAGTTTGCTCCGAATTCCCCAATAAAAGCAGCAGTGCAAGCGGTTTTGAAGATAAAGAGGTAGGACTCGGTCGCACCTTCCCGAATAAAGTGATAAAATTTTATTACAGGCGTGATGATATTGATGACGTGTAAGAGGGGTCGTTTATTTCAATCAGTGCGTATTGATTTGAATGTGAAAAAACATAAAATGGGTCACAGTAATTAAATAACCTGCCTATACACTTTTGTACTACATGTACCTATATCGAAATAAAATATTATATTAAATTCTAGATTTACATGTACATATTTTACCGTGATAGAGATGACTGCCTATAATACACCGTAATATGACAGTGATCTTCCCCGTCCAACATCTGTTAAAGACCATCCCAACGGCAACGCCTTGCTAGTCTGTGCAATTTTTAATCAACGACCACCCAAAAACTCGTACCTCCTTGAGCTCCCACAAAATCAGTGTTGTCCCTTAAACATTGCCTACATAGTTGATAGCGTTACTGCATCGTTCCTGGCTCCACGGTGGGCGCCAATTTGGCTGATTCCATTCAAGATGCATGCGCGGCCCGAGAGAGGCACGACTCACGACGAAATTCAGTGGAGCTATTAAAAGTAGCGCCGCGCGTTTTGCATGAAACTTTTGTGTCGAATACGTAAGTTTGCTCAACCGGAAAATGATATCAACCAGCTTTCGGCTGCTAGTTTTGCTGAGTACCTAGACGGAGTCTACCTGCAAGGAGGTTCATATCAACGCTGTTGCATGATGCCTATATTTTAGTTTTTTTTAGTATTCTTGTCTTACACTTACAAGGTCCCATAGTACATACGGTGAATGATATTTAGAATTACAGCCATATTTAAGTTTATTCATATCTATCGATAACAAATGGTGTATCGTTTAGTAGCAAAGATCCTCTGACCACTATTAATAACCATGTTCTTTTAAAAATACGTTTAGCTACTACATTTTTAACCACAAATTTAAACCCGGAACACGAACGGTACCAAGGCTAAACGGTGACCCAGAAAAAAATAATGTATTCCACCATTTTCACTATTTCGTACAGACAGGTTGTAGAGTATTGTGGCCGCCGGTCGGTATAATTAATCGCTTCCTGCGTAGAAATGTCCCTGCGATTAAACGAAGCAGCGGGTTCACTCTACCTTGACAAAAACGAACGAACGAACGAACAAGGGCTCTCATTCAACCTGTACTTTAAAAGCAACTAGAGGCAGAGTATAAACCAAAATACTATATACATATGTAGAATTCCAAGAGCGGAAATAGTGATGGCTTGATTGAAACCCGAGGCAATTCAAGGTGACCCGGTCGACCAGCTCATACCTGGAAGCGGTCCATAACCAGCAGAGATTCCCAAGAGAAAGGGATGTCGTGGCCAGAGCTCAACTTGCTGGTCACCGACAGAGAAAGATGGCAGCGCCTGTTGTCAACCCTAGACTCCTTCGGAGAAGTAGCGGGAGTGAAAAAAAGAAATAGAGTCGTGGTTAGTGCAGCGGCGCTTAGAAACTAGCTTTTTCGGTGTCTAAAGTGACCCTCACGGCTGAAACTGCTTCATCACCATCGGTAATGAAACTGATTGTTATCGCGCGCCGACAGCCAGGAACTGTGCCGATGGGGTGAATCTTATTAAAACGGTTCAATTGTCGGCCAGTGTGTGATTGTGTATGTGTATCTGTATGGGAGTCAGGTCAATGCTAAACCGAATTAAATAGTGCTGAAATGTTATTTAATTTAACTGATAATTATAACTATATTGTAACCTTTTCAGAATTTGTGAATGTTAAATTAGATAAATAGGAATCCGATTTGTTACTAATAAATCAAACGCCAATGGACATTAACTCAGGGTATAGTTTAGCAAATAGATACGTGACAGTTAACAGTAAAAAAGGGATTGGACCTTATAAAATGTGCTATCCGTATTAGAACAACACAATACACTCAAAAACTAGTACAAGCTCTTTTAAGTCTATGGTACAAACGACAAGGTATTATAAAATTGTGCCCATATTTATATCAACTATGTAGTTGCGATCATCTGTCGTCACTGACTAACCTGTTGTCGAGTCCTTAACTAAACAAATATTTTGCTATTGATTATCCAAAGATAAGATATCCATAGCTTTGAAATTTTAATAGGCTAACAAGAAATGCCGGAAAATGTATTGTCTGTATGTAGCAGCTAGTTAGTTTATTAGATAATAACGCGGAGCGGCCAGACACGGGAGGAATAACAAGTGGCTGCTCTGAACAAACGCCTAGTACACTCGGCCAAAGAAATATATAACCAGCCTCTATGTCTTATCCCTCTGTACCAAAATTGTTTTGGGATAATAATTATAATTGGTGTTATGAAAGTTAAATTAAGTACTAGTAGGAAGTGTTTTATATACTAGGTCTAGGTCAATGAAAATGCCGAAAAATTAACACTTAGTTAAGAACGGTGTTACTGGTGATACATATTGAAATCTGAATACCATTAAAATCTATTACGAAAATATACATTTATTTTATTATAAAATATAATAGTTAATTATTAAAATTTTATTTAAATATAATATTTTATTGTAAATTTAGCTAAGGCTACCTGATGCTGCCCAATGCTACCAAGCTGTTGGCCTAAGTAGTCTCAAAAAATTCAACGTCTTTTAAACAACATAAAAATTGCATCTACAGCGTTTAAATACCACAGACACCTACACACAAATCAATTTGGTAACACCTCCATTTTTAGCCGACAACAATAAAAAACCTCCCAAACATTACTGGAAGCGTCGAATATTCGAACAAAAGAAAAGCCGGAACACAATGTAGGCGGCGGAAATTTCTCGGGTCGATCTCCGCTCATTTTGCATTCAAAAACTGTACTTGGTCATTACAGGCGGAGATTTCTTTTAACGACTCATTATTCATTGATGCCCACCTTAAGCACATTAAAACATTAACGGCTGGCTCAATCTCTAAGAATAACTGCTTTAATTGCTACCTCAGTCTGGCAACTGAAATTGTTTCAGAAGGGATTTTAAAGGATATGTTTAATGTGCTGCGAAACTCTGTGTCTTCTTGTTTATGTTGATAGCTATGTGTGTATTATGTATTATGTACAAGTACATAATTATATTACGGATTCATCTGCAGTTTTACATAGTATTATTCGGTAGCTACTTAGTAATATAAATTATTGTTTGTTATTTTGTTAATGGCTACACACGTTTGATCGGTAAGCATGCGAAGAAGACAGTACATAACACCATAATCATTATCAAGTAACTCACATAAAAATAATACGAACCGAATTCTAAGAAAACCCGTCAAATTATGTAAAGCAAAGCGTTTTAAAGAGAACTCCGGAACCTCAGAAATAATTTGAGTTTCGAACAAAATTATAAAAGACTTGCTTGATACAATCTAAAGGACTGATTATGTAAATTTTCTCTTAGAGTTCCTTTTATGTAATTTAACGAGCACGGACATGCAAAACTGTAGCCGCGAGGGCAGGCGTCCACCGCCGCCGACAGCAACATCTCATAACAAACGACGACATAGGTATGAAATTACATTTTTTTTATTGTTGATTGTAAAAATATTATTCTAAGTAAGAAACACGGTCGATCGGGTGAAGAATTCCACGAGCATCGTTTCAAAAAGTATAGGTACATACGAAACAATATATTGATGTTGATTTATTTATTTATTTTATTATTTAGACATTCACATCTATTGACGACCTTAGGCGGGTGGCGGGTAGTGGTTAGATGAGGAATGCCGAGGACCGAGTGTTGTGGCGCTCCTTGGGAGAGGCCTATGTCCAGCAGTGGATGATTATTGGCTGATGATGATGATGATGATGATGAAAGACATCTATTCATAAAAATATAACACTTACCTACTTACAAACCAGCTGCTGCTTACAATTTATACGGGTAAAAAAATACATTAATAACTATTGTATTCGTATAAATTTATGTTTGTAATAATTATTTTTTAATGATATATTTTTTAAAGCAGCGTGTTCATTGAAAAAAAAACAATAGGTACACATCAACAGAATCATTTGATGTATGTCGGACTCTCAGTGAACGGCGGCGGTGGACAAAGGTTCGTGCAGCGATATTTGGACTGAAGTGAAATAGGTTTTCTTAATCAACTACGATATTTTCTCTTACTCAATTTCTATAATTTCAATGATTTTCATTTTGTAGATAACTACCTACATTGTTATCTTGGCCATGGTTAACTGAAGGAAGTCACTTTTGGGAAAATACTGTGAATTTACTCTATTATTTATTGTTACTACAGTATAAATTTTACATTCATTAAATAATACCATCGTCTAGTTTCAGGATATTTAGTAATTTTCATAGACGTCAAAGTGTTTTACATAAAAGGTTGTTAATTTTAATTTTATATTTTAATTTGTTAAATAATTGCCCAGCAGTGGAACACTACACAGGCTACATTAAAAAATAATAGTATTATACCGCTACAAAGAAACATCTTACTAGCTAGCAATTTTATAAAAAGGCCGTAAAAATAGTAAGTTTTTCCTATAATTTATTCACGTAAGTTGTACCGTCGGCGTGTTGTTATCGCGGTGGAAATTTAAAGCGTTCTCTTACAGTCCCGGGTTCGCATCCGATAACCGTCCCAGCTGGTCATATCAATGTAAATATTATTGTATTATTTTATGTAAGTAACACTGTGACGTTATATTTTTACTCAATAAACAGCGAGTAGGTACCAATAGTATTTTCCTCTGGAATTCACTTACACTACTCATATACGTATGTTGATGTAAGTATCACAAATATGAATCTGGTAGTAACTAGGTCGGTTAGTAGGTTGTGTTTAGCGACCTGATGACATTTTAGAATAAATAGCATTTTAACACTGCATAGTTATGGTTTATTATTCCTATCTGATATTTAGTTAATTACCTACTTAATATCACGTTTGCCGGTGATCAGTTGGCACCTCGATGTCCAGCACAATTTTATTGCAGTTCCCAACTACGGGAACATATCGCGGGTGGACGACGCTTTTTATGTTTTTCAACCGTCACAATGTCAGGCAGTTGCATACACGATACGCCATTCAGATTACCTAGTAGGTACAGGTACCTTATCCTACCTATCCACCTGCATTATCACAGCAGGCGAGTGAATGGAAAGAAAGAAGAAAGAAAGAAACATTTATTTGACACACTGAACAATAAAAACAGAAACAAAAATAAAAAAGAATACTACAAAAAATATATATGAAAAAACAGAAAATAATACAATATAAACAAACAAGGTTGCTGTCCAGAGCGTCAAAAAGGCACCAGCTCAGCGTGTGCTGTGGCCAGGGAGGCGCTGGTTCGATTTACATATATCAGATCAGTATTTTTGCAGTCCTTGGTTCGATCCCTGCCATGAAGTCACGGGTTTTAGCTTAATTTTTGCGAAGCGTGACATCAACTGCCAGGCGTGTATTTCAACATTTCAGTCTCTTCAGTCAGTATGTTTATGACGTGGACTATAAGTGTGACTACATCCACATTGGTTTTTTTATAAACATTCTCTTTAACATTCGTTTAGTTTACCTTTACTTTCATGGTCATTCTTTCTTTCATTTAGAGCTGATTTTTAAATGGTCAGATAAAGGTTATCTGAGGAATAAAATTATTGCTGTCACTGTCTAATACAAACATTCGGATGCGATAGTATCATAATTACTCCTCAGATAACTTTTGTCTGACTATTGAAAAATCTGCCCTTATTAGTTCTCCAGCACATATTGCCTTGGCCATCTCAATACCACTACAGTTTTTCCTAGTAAAACAAACCAACCTACCTGTTTCAATTGAGTAAGCAGCGGCTCAGCCTACCACGTTTGTTTGAGTCTGTATGTGGAGGTATGGGCGGGAAAAAGTTGCTTTTTCATGTGTGAAACGTATCTTGTACTATTGTACTCGAATGAAACTCGTTTACGGACGGACAACACCGCCTCGAATGGAGCACTGTTTTAAAAAAGTGAGTGGAAAATGTATGGACATGTGTGTGCGTGTGTATATGTGTTTTCCGGTAGAATTTACGTGGAGAGTATTTTACTCTCCACGTAAATTCTCTTGTGATGGTTATAGTATAGTCTTGAGATGGTTATAGGTAAATTAAATATTAGTATTGAAATATCGATAATAATATTTAATTCTAAATTTCCTTCCTTCCTTCTTTCTGTCCAGGTTCTAAATAAAAAGTATGTTTGTATATTTTTTGCAGTTTTCCATTCCGTTTTCACGCTATGACCTTCGGAATGCCGCAAAGACTTTAAAACGATTTTATTGGTCTACTACGTCTACTACCGACGACTATGATTCATAGACTGCTGTCTATTACAGTGGGATCATCGGCATCGCAACTACAGATGAAACGTCAATGACTCGGCAGTTCTATGGAACTTGAGCTTATTTGTTACCATAGATATAGCATAAATGCAGTGTAGCTATGCAGAATATGAAAGCTGATAGTATCTTTGACGTAAACATCACGACTAAACGGAATTTATCAGCATCATAGGCTAAAGTTACGAGTATTCAAATCATGGACGGACGTTCGGGCCAATTCTTGGAATCTGTCCTAGTAAATAAGTCCTAGTGAATGCTGAGGGCTTGTAAAGCTTCGCCTAAATTCCAGAAGTCGCCAGTGTGAACTACGCTTAAGTCTTGGTTATATTCTCCGGGTTTCTGTGATTGAATGGTTCTTATCAGTAAATCAGAACGTTATCATTACATCATTATTCTTTTTATGTATATTTTATCCTATTAGGTTTCGTTCCCAGTGAACAAACTGATTCGTCTAGTTTACGCCCACCTTCTAACGGGTAAACAGATTGCATACTTGGGTAGATCCTTAGATGATTTCTACTCTATCCGCAGCCACCGTGGGTCGCTTTAATACATAGGTACAGTCAGCTGCATAAGTAGCTATATACTTTTGTACCTTGTCAATCTGAAACCGCCTATAAATTCATTGAAACATTGACGGTTCGTCAGTTTGACAAGGTACGGAAGTGTATAGCTACTTATGCAGCTATCCGTACATTGGGCAATGGTAGCATCACTGTGGTTTACTGTATAATGCCTTTAGATGATTTCTACTGTATTCCCAGTACCCTAGACCCAGCCGTCCCTACGCAGGTGTAGGTGCTGTAGGTACTGGAACACAAATAAATCAGTTGGCGTGTGCGGAATCACCTCCAGTTAACGCAGCTTGTTAACGCGAGTAAACTTGTGCGGCGATGACGGGCGTAGTTCGACCGAGGGGTGTATGTGCGAGAAAATTGAATAGAATTTTATTTGACGCCTAAAACAGCATACACAGTAGATGTTTGTGCAAACATGAAGATTGTCAAAAATTGTTAAATATTAACAATACATAACAAAGAGATAGATAAGTACACACAAAATACTTACTTATATGAGAAAACGAAAAAGTTTTGCTGTTAGTAATATTTGCTTAGCTAAAAGTAAGAACATATTCCTAGAAGTTTAATTCCTATTAACATTTATACTATAACTAGAAAATTCTAATATTTTACTTTTTATCTTGATTTCTGTTAACCGCATCAGTCCCAAAGTCCCAATGCAGTAAGTTAAAATTTTAACGCACATGTAACGAGCGTATGAGTATCAAATAGCGCGGTGGTGTTAATCGGAAAAGTCTGTTAGTATTGCGATTACGTGTAAAAAAAACCCGTCTGATATCTTTGTTTGTGCATCTAATGACCATGAGGTATTGTCAGGAACTTATTAATTAAGTCAAGTTATGTCCAGTGTTTATTTAACCGCTAAGAAAAATGGGTAAGTTATAACTTTGTCGCGGTGGTAGCTCAGTCGGGTAAGCGCCCGCTTCTCACGCCAGAGATGCGGGTTCGAATCCCTTCGCTGACATATGTACCAATGAGTTCTTTTCTGAATTTAAGTACAATGTATACCATCGCTCTTACGGTGAAGGAAAACATCATGAGGAAACCTGCATATCGAGATTTAGCACATCTAGATATGTGAACCTACCAACCCGCATTGGACCAGCGTGGTGGGAAATGGTCCAAGCTTAGGAAGGCAGTTTAGACCTTGGAGATATGCACGAAGGTTCCATTCGAGAGAGCCAGGTACTTACACCCCCACATAGAATAGAATAGAATAGAATAGAATAACTTTGTCGCGTGTAATGATACTTATTACCTAATACAAAACACGGAAACATGTAAGTTCGTTTAGATGTTTGTTATTTTTTGACGTAAAACAGATTTTCATCACTGAAGCTCGCGGGCAGCAGCTAATGGTAATGTTTGTCTTGTCTCTTGCAAGACGATTATTTTCCACTTCAAAGTATCGGTATATCATAACGCTTAATATCAAAATACTTGTTAAGAATTTATAAATCTGAGTAAGTTCATACATATTTACTTGAGATTTCCATTAGTCAAACTATTTTCAAAGTTATAAGCATTTGATTGCTATTCGATATTGAAGTTATCTTTCATAAATATAAACTTTATTAATCTAGACCCTTATAGTCACAGAAATAATTCATATTTACTAACAATACAGTAACAACTAGAACAAAAACATAATACCATATAAAATATTTGATTACTTATTCACTTAATCAAAATAAATTTATGTATTTAAAATAATGCCTCAAGTAGGTAAATAGATTTTATGTCATGTGCAAAAATTTAACTAGAGTCCCGGAAAATACACACAATGAAATTTTGTAATGAAAACATACGACAGGTGCCTCCGCCAAAGGCATCCCGTATCAAACGGCATCATTCGTTCCCGAGATCTAAGCTTTTCCGGAAGCTTTGTAAAGTATTTACCTACCAGACACATTTTTTCAATAACATGGAAAACAAAGTTAAATACAAAAAATCCTACACGTTTTTACTCAAAATTTACTTCAAATGTAGAAATATAATAACATGCCCTGCCAGTGAAGTTTGACAAAATCATTGAGGGGTTTACCCTTTATCATAATAATTATCTCGCATTATTTTCCGTAGCTGGTTTTCATTTACACGTATTATATACGAGGAATAGTATACATGTCTGTGGTATTACTCGTATTCCTATCTATGTGCACAGTAAACAAGAGCACTCTCTGTTCCATGGTTGTCAGTTGCCACCTGTCACAGTTGTAACGGATCACCGACTCTGTCTGACAGAATTCAGGCGCAGGTCCGATTATTTTGCATGCTCGTGGTTCACCCAACAGCATAGATCATCCACCCGAATATAATGTCACTTTTCACACACCGAGTTATAACTTAAGGCTTGCCTGTTCACCCGATTAGATGAAGGCAGCCTAATCAACACTCGATTCATGCAATTTTATTGGTCCATTTTACCACGTTCACTACTCTGCTCTGCCTCGCTCGACTTTAGTCAACAAAGCAGCCTTATCCTAGTATTCAAACCCTGAACCTCAAAAGCTACTCAAAACCACAGAAACGCGTAAACGAACCGTCCCGAACACAAACGACAATATTATTCATTACTTATGTACATCCTCTCATGTAGGGACTCGGGAAAAGCGTTTTAATTTTTCCATTAATCAGTGTGAAGCACAAAGGGCTTTGTGTCGGCGACGACTGTCATCGACGAGCTGACAGCAAGCAGGTGCAGCCAGCCCGGCACCCGGGACAATGTGAGTCTTGCTCAAGGATACCTCGTTATTAAACTCATAGTCAGCTGATGACAAAATGAGTTGTAGGTTATTATTGAGTTATTGTGTTTGTAGAAATCATAAACGTAACAGCTTAAAGCATGATTCACGCTACATGTGTCTTGACCAGGCCGTGCCCCTACCTACCTACTGTGCCTAGTTTTTAAAATAATCTTGAGACTTTTTTATTTTCTAGGTCAAGCATAAACAACATAAGTTCATGATTTCATTACTTTTAATAGATATTCTTTTGCGCAAGCAAAAAAAAAAATTGTGATGTGATTTATGGAGCTTTTATTGTTTCATTAATTGATAACATAATTTTATTACAGTTAATTGCAGAGTAGGATAAACCAATATTTCATTTACTGTTTTATATGGCTTAGTAATTACTGCTAGGGATTTAATAGAAAATGATTAATTCTTGGATTAGATTATTAAGAAATGTCTAGACTTTTATGTTCTTAATTCTTACATCGGTTCAGAGAAAAAATTGTGCTTAAGTAATATTTAATTTAGCTAATATGAGATATAGACTTAACAATTATTTAAAAAATAACATGTTACCTATATAATAATATGTATAACTATGTACAAAGAAATTGGTAAGTATGAATCGAATATGGTGTAAAGGCCGAAAATCTCTCCATTTTAGTTTGCCTTTCGGCATTCGGTAATCGGTGTTGGGCACTCGGAAAAACCCAATAAAAGGTGTTTATTTGTTTGCAAGTTTCAGACGTGAGCGCCATAAAACACCTTCTAAGGCGAATCGCGCCTTCCTAGCTTCCGATTGAATTAACTACAGAGTATTCTGAGTACAGAGTTGGACTCGTTACATAATAATGTCGTTTGAATTTGAGTTCTTCAATTATTATCTATGGTACCGACGGATTGAATTTGAATTACTTGCGATTAGTGCTAGTGTTAGTCTTTCTGATAGACTACATTGATACAATAAGATTTATTAATATATTCTTTCAAGTATTTGTGGCTTTATCATCAGATTTATAACAGTTAACAATATACGTAATTCAGTTTTCAATTATGTACTGAAAAAGCATAATGTAATATCTCCCCAGTAAGCCCCGGTCTCGGGATTTTTAACCGACTTTAAAAAATTAAGTGGTTCTCAACTCGTCTGTATGTATGTTTTTTTATATTCAATCCTACCGTCCAAACTCTCTAACAAGCCGAAACTACCATCGCTTCCCGAACAGCATTTATCACAACAAGTTGCGGAGTTCGACGGAGCGAAGTGTTTAACTACTTTTACAGTACCTTCGTATTTTGGTCGTGTCTTTTTAAAACATGTGACGACACTTTAAACACACACTTTGAAATAAAAACTCGTGTAGCTGAAATATAAAATTCGAAATGAAATGTAGTTTATGCTATGTAAAACGTTTGACGATAGTCATAATATTACTTTATCATCATATTACTCTTAGGTTGGTTTTAGAATAGAATAGAATACTCTTTATTTTGCACCATTAAAAAAAACATTACAAAATCACAACTTATACATAACGTACAAAAAAGGCGGTCTTATTGCTTGGCAAGGTTGGTTTTAGATATGTTATTAATTTCCAGCAGAAATCATAGTGCACCAGGCTTAGTTGGAACACACCGCAAACATTGGCTTCCCCAGTATTGTCAACAATATGGTCCTTATCGACGTGATCGACAATTCATACTGCGTCACAAACATCTACTGTGCGCCGCCTCCGGACTGTAATGGCATAACTGACAATTTGCGATTTATGGTCTAACCGTTGAGGAGAATATCTACATGTTGTGTAAGCTGTGTAAATTTTGTAAAATTCTGTTTTTGTTTCGGTTTATTATAAAATAAATCAGGGTACTTTCATGTCATCATGTTTTAACTTAATTATGATTCGTTAGTTTTATAAAATCTATGGTTACTTCTTGGTTTACCTTCATTGTAGTTGTATTGTATAGATTTCTTTTATTAGATCCTTATTCCATTTCTTTAATATTTTTTCCAAAGTTTGTATTAGTTTATATTAGTAACCGTGTTTTTTTTTCTCGATATTGTGTAAAAACTACAAAACAAGGAAAATTTAACCAATAATTTAATATAAATGACAGAAACACAAAATATTCGAGTTACATCATTATTCATAGCAGGTTCACAAGCGGGTCCACTGAACGAGGCAAAGACAAGCATTGTCACAATGATTTATACTCCAGAGACTTCACAATTATCTGAGCCGAACATCCATCGCACCCCACCGACTGGATATATCCTCTCATAACTCTTATTCCGTGGCCAATAGAAACTACATTTGTACAAAATAAATGGTGCCAAGGGACAATGCAATGTTGAATGGAATGTGAGCGTCCATTCTCTATCACTCAGTGTTATTCGGCTAAATATTGCTAACTGAAGCCGTGAATGACGTGTGACTTGTAGCATACAGTTGTAAACATTACGACATTTTTTTAATGCACTGTTGGCACGCTGCATCATCGTTTCTTCTATAGTTTCGGTATTTTTTTTATAAAAGGATTACGAAATTTTAACTACATATTTTGATTTGTGACATACATGACACTTTTTATAACATTTAGTGTATTTATTTGGCGGGGTGGTTCCCAGATAATTCCAGCATTTTGCATTATTTTATTTATATACACGTATTTGGAAATTATACGAACGAATATTATCAGAATATTTAAATATAATACTAACTAATATTATTAGCATAATAATATTTAACGTAGTCTGTAAGATGAGCAGAGAAAACTTTCCATCGACATGTCGGCGAGCAGGAGAGAGTTGGCCGCAGGCACGGGGGGGATACTGTGGCTTCGCGTTTGATTCATTATCAGCTTATAAATGTTGGAACCAATTTATAAGCTGATAATGAATGAAATATATTTCTCATTCTATACCCGCAACTCGTCGCTGAAATTGCTTCAGACTTCTGATAGGCGTACTGCCTATCGTGGTAACTTCATGATTCATTCCCAGTTTCAATATTCTGTCTATCGATAGTTGGCAGTTACTATCGAATACGATTTTAACACATAAAACGTTGCATTCTGTCAAAATTATAATTATTATTTATTTATTTATTTATTTATTTATTTAATAACTTAAATATAATAATATAAACGTAACTGTCAGCTATCGATAGATAGAGTTATAGAAACTGGCAGTATAGTGCCACAATCTTATCTGTTCCGGTGACGACATCGCTGTGATCGAATCCAGTGTTGCCATCGATTAAAGTTTACCTGTTTGTGGTTTAAACGACAATGCATTTCTGCTATTTCCTATTGTTATAATTAGGTAAGTACATTCATAAGTACCTATAGATAAATCAAAATATAGGGTCGATAGTAAATGAAAGAGGATATATCAAACGACATTTTTTGTATAGAAAATTTGTCCACGGCGATCAGAAATAAAATTTGTTCTGATTAGGTTCTGATATAGAAGATTAAATCTAGATTACAATGGTATAGGTAATATCTGTGGGTCGTGGGAATAACGAGATAGATAGACTTAAAAAAACTATTAAATATTATTTTTGAACACTTTATTTTACATTTTCTAAAGTAACAAGAAACAGGAGCATAAAATTTAAAGAAATTCAGACAATGTACAACAGCCAAACCTTGATAGGTTGGGAGGGCACGTCATTAATATGAGTATTTCGTCTAAAATCGCTGCAAGTGCGCGAAATTCTTCTTGGTATACTGCCTAAGATTTAAAGTGTCATGTAATGTCCTCACACCTGTAATCAAAGAAAAATAAAGATTATATACTTTTCATCACGACCCATCCCGTCCCCACTGCTGGGGCACAGGTCTCTCGGGAAAATATTAATAAAATTAAATGGAGTATATGGGTAAAATTATCAATCAAATCAAACGGAATTAAAGGCGCCTGAATACGTTATTCTTCCTGCATAAAAGCCAATATATCTAGTATTACTTTTCTTGCATCACATTTTAGCGCTTTTGGCATTATTTCACCCAGAAAATCACAAAACAAATAAAATAAATAATAAATAATAATAATAAATATGTGGGGACATCTCACACACGGCCATCCGACCCCAAGCTAGGCAGAACCTGTGTTATGGGTGTCGGACAGCTGATATATCTACACAAATACATAGATAGATAGATACTAAATATAAATATCAACACCCAAGACCCGAGTACAAATATCTGTCTTTAAACAAATATCTGCCCCAGCCGGGAATCGAACCCGGGACCTTCGGCTCAGTAGTCAGGGTCACTAACCACTACGCCATTCGGTCGTCAAAATAACCTAGCGTCAGCCTCTTCGCAGAAATTGTCAACTCAAATAACGCACAGAGTATGAAATGACGTTTGACAATGACGTCTCGTTGTTGCACATTTTGACCACCGGAACAGATAAGATTGTGGCACTATAACAAGTTATAGTTTACAACACGTTATTCGCAAAGTCGTAGTATAGACGCCGTAACTCTAGAAGTTTCGCCGCCTCACACCGCGTCGACGGTGATCAGCGACGCTGCAGGCTGCGACGGACTTGACGGGGCGCGGGACTGATGCTTTCAGGTACCGTTACATACAGGGTATTGCAAAATTAATAGATTGCATAAACATGGAACAATATGAGGGGCTTTAAATTCTATAAAGTCGCGACCGACTAATATTGTAGGTATGAAGAAGCTAAAAAAACTTGCGTATTAGAGTTATTCAGAATCTCACCGAAGTCACGCTCTTATCCGACTCCATCCAGTATATCAGGTACATACCTGCCAATGCCAACGCCACTAATAAAACACCACCCTGTATATACAACCGCAACAAACCTTCATCTACAATGTGTAAGTGCGCGCTCAGCGTGTCAGTCGTCTGCTGTCGGCTAATGGGCTCCAGTTGCTCGTTAGCTGCTCGTGTTCACTCTTCACTCGATACTGTTTAACTGAATGTTCACTAACTTTTATTTTGAAGCAGACAGTTGCTGAAACTTCAGCAGCTACCGACTGGGGGTCACTCTAGATTAACAAAAAAAAACGTGCAATCGGTGCGTTTATGTATGTATGAGATAGAGGCGTTGTTAGCGCAGTAGTGGTGCGTAGTTTAGTTTTTTGTAAGGTAGAGTGAACTCCTTGAACCTTAACGGTAATGGATTTTAAGTGTTTAATCTCTAATACACATTTTAAATGGCCGTGTTTATATCAAGTGACAACTCTTTTCTTTTATTAATTTAATAAGGTTTTGTTTATTAGGCCTAATAGAAATCAAAGAAACAAACGATAAATAGTTTTCTGGGTACATATTTGTAATTCAATGTTAAAACCAAGCGAACCTTAAAAGAGTTCAATGCAATAATACAATGCAATTCATACATACATTTATTATTTTACTATAAATAATATGGGACCGTTTAGTAAAATATAATAATATTAATTGCGGCCGATGATAGATGCACCGATTATTTATTTATGTCACCGCTTTCTGCATGAACATTGAACGTACTGTCGATATAGCTATTAGCGTAATTGGTTAATTAGTATTGTCGCACCTGTCATTTTACCACCATCATTGGTTTGCTGTACACAAACAATCATCCACACATTTGAAACCTGTAATTAATTGTACTTTGTAATATGTTCATTATTTATTTTACACTGAACGGAACAATGATTTATTTGCTTTGAAATAAACAGGCTATTTTGTATGGGGAATAACTGAGTCAATTTTATTTAGTTCCGTCTACTGTTCAGAATGTCAAAAACCTGAATTTCTGGCGGGGCAGATGTTTACGCAGCGTTCCCAGTAGGCAAACAGTTCATGCGTTTTTAAGCGCGTGTACGCTGCAAATTGTGTATACTCGTATCTAGCTAACGGCTAACATTCAGTATGGTAGCCAAGCGGCCAACCACTTTAAACACAGCCCAACTAGCATACATTAATTTTCACCAACAACAAATGCAAATGAGCCGTCCACCTGTACGTTGTACGTTCAATCAATCACTGTGAGACCTTTTTATTTTTTAAATTTAACAGGTAATTCAGAGGTCCAGGTCTCGCGTGCTACTCGCGGCGTGTCGCGCCCGCCCGCCCTCCGAGTGTAATGCCGCGCCCGCCCTCCGCTTGTAATGCCTCCGCCATGCAGGTAAGTGCAGCCAGAGACGATTATTTATGGTCTTTAGCTAAATTATAGAACGCCTAAACCTAAACGCTGGATATTGAGCTGTGCGGGTGGCAGTCGCTTGTTTTGTTTATGGTTTTTGACTCCTTATGCTTATGCTTATGCTGAAAAGATACGCAGGTTACAGTGGAATGGAAAAGGCAACAGAAATTATGTCAGATCAGTTAGGTATGTCGGATAAGGAATCTCTAAGGATCTTTGATTTTTTACATCTATATCAATTTCAGGAAAAAAGGTTGTAAAGCAATTTATGAATGGCATCATATATTATGTCGATGATAGTTATCCGATGTCAAATAATTTGACCTAATAAATGGGAAAAGAGTACATGTCTCTATAAAACTCTAATCTAATACTGAGAAAAACAACAGGGCGAAGTTACGTAACTTTATTAAATCTAAAAGCAGCTAATTTCCATAACAAAACTTTCTAATTAAAAGTATTGATACTTCGCAGTTTAGTGCTTAAGTATTACGAAGTTGGTTAACTAAGCGTTCGAGACAAAAGGCTTTCAGTAAACTGAAACTAATAATTAGAAAACTTCATTGAAACCTAAAAAAAATACAATAATGCTGTTTATTAATGCTTCTGAACCGTAATTAAACTTGCGATTTTCTTTTAAAAGATTGTTTTATAGAATCATTGAACAACTAGGTACTACTGAAATACGTATATCTACTTACTTTACCTACTGGATCACGCCATAAGTTTTATACCTATATGTTTGGCACGATCACTTATTTTTTTACCATTTTAAACCATATTTTTTCTCAAATGGAGGATGTAATTTAATTTTTATCCGAGCGTCGGCTTACCTCGAATAAAAGACGGCACATTCATCTGTCTTCAAAGAAATCGCTTTGAAATACGAAAATCTAATCAAATACGGCGCAAAAATCTCCAGTCTGCTTATTTAAATCCACTGCTTACCAATTATTTTTGGACAAATAATTCGTGATCTAACTTTACAAAGGAAATGTGATGACGCGGGAATTCCCCCACTACCTCACTATATTCCAATCCTCACTATATATAATATATATGGGAGATTTTCGTTGACAGTTTAAAAGTTCCAAAATTATTCTATAGATGGCATCCGGCCTGTCGTTTATTATGAGCTGCATTCTTCTGAGGGAACAGAAGATGTCATTAAATGGTACAAAGCTGTCTTAAACTAGTTAACACTAAATATTATGCATAACATAACAGCTAGTTGTCGCATATGATTGAATTCACATCCATTGGGTTTTTGTATTGGCTGAAAGGAATGGAATCCATGCCGGCTAAAAAAATGCAGTACTGTTGAGTATGAAGTTTTATAATCGGTTTTTGTCAATGGTTGAAAATCTCCCATTCTGTATAGACAAGCGACCGGATGGCAACACGGTGGTATGATAAGTTAGCAATATGGATGTAGGTTATTGCAATGGTTTAACATATGTTTTGCCTAGTGCATAGGTCACCCTATGCACTAGGCAAAACGGTCTCAAAGAGATCTTTATTCTGAACAACTTTTATTAGTATAAATAATAAAGTAGTTTAACACGCAATTTTCCACATTCAGATTTCCGACAGTGCTAAACATGACGTGTGCCTGTGTGTCTTGTACCTACCGTATCCAGAACACTTTCACAGCCAGTCAACACAACACAGAACATAATACATCAAAGCGCCGGGCACGGGGCAAGACTGTCCGCATTCCCGACGGATTCCTTTTCCAATTTGAAGACAATTGCAGTTCAGGTGCACGCCACCGACACTAGCACAGGCGAGGAGAGTCCCCATGCGAGGGAGGCGCACTCTAGCTTTACGACAATTATAGTGTAGTATGTATCCGAGAAATTTGTACTCATGAGCGTGAGATGCAATAGGTGTACGATCACCACAAGATAGAATTATGGTAGCGCAAAAGAGCTCCGAAACTGACTTACTTCGTAAGGCAGAGTGGCCACTCGTGCTATAGCATTATTCTGATTCGTTCCATGAAAGAAAGAAGAACAGATGGTATAGCTGCTCTAAAATCTTGTTCTTCTTAACGTGTCAGTGATAAACTCTTATCCGATATATTGCGTAAAGTGAGAGTGAGCGTCCAACGGCTGTCGTCAATCGTTCCTTGTTTTATTACTGTGTGAAATTGTAGACTTCGGTAAAGCAAAGGAAATGGCGACGAAAGTGCGACGACTAAAGTCATGAATGGATCTTGGAGAACTTTGGTAGTCATGTTAGAGTTTCGGTGACAACCACTAGACCTGAACTAGGGGTTGTCACCTTGCTTATCAGTCAGTGATTACTTAGAAACCGCCGCCGGATATTAAAATAAATATAATGTATAGCTGATTATATATCCCTGCTGATTTTGGTCCACATAGAACAGGGAATCCTAGTTTGAGGACCAAGGTTTCAACAAATATATGTGTCTTTGTTTGATTCGCATAGCGAACTTTCGTTTTTGGTAGATATTACAACACATTTACCAACTCCATTATAATTTATACCTGCGATGGTTAGTTTACTCTGACGGAGTTTATTTGTCTGAATTTTAGCTAATAGTGAAACATCATAAACTTACAACATTATGGTCAAAACAGGGGCTATAATTTTAATTCAATGTCCACATAAATGAGTACAAGTCCTTACAAGCGCAATACTGCATTTACTACGTCGCAGTACCGTGGCCAGCGACCGATTCTACTATCAAACTTTGATAAATAATCAAACCATCGTTAATACCCCCCCACATTCTACACTAAAAGTTGCATTGCTACGCTACCACGGACCCACGACAGAAAAAGGAAAGGTATTATTAGTTTAAGTTGTCTGTGTATCAGTATTTGTGTGCCTGGCTGTGGTAGTGTAGCTCCCAAATGGCTAACCTGATTTAAGTAAAGTTTTTTTCGAATCATAGATAATATTACCCTAAGTGTTCTTAGTCATACTTTAAATCGGCTTAGCCGTATCAAAGTTATGAGTTATCAGAGTGTTGAATGTTGGCGTTGGTTAGATTAAATGTTACAAGGCTTACTAGTAGTAGCAGAATCCCGCCCCGGTCGGTCGATAGTGGTAATAAGGGCTATTATGCGGCATTAGGCACGACGCGATTACCTCCTGTGACTTTTACAAAGAAAATTTGCGATTATTTGAAACGACGAAGAGCTCCGTAATTTTCCAGTGTGAAGAGGTTGCCGACCTCTGATATACCGTTTTTAATTCTACAATTACACTTGAATTACAAATTATCCTGTTTAATTACGTTAACGGTGGGACATAGATAGGTACAATCTCGATTAAGCTTGTATTTGAAACATCGAATTCCATAGATATGCTTCGGAGGTAGACAACATCAAGACACTAATATACAGGATATCCCAAAGGCACGACATTGACTTTTGTGATATATATATAATATATGTATGTATACAACTCATAGCCCAACCGCAAACATTTCTTTCGCTACAAAAAAGCCTACTCTGTTCCTTCATAAAAGTGTAATGAGAATGGACTGTACTCCCTCGCTCATCACAGGGCGCTGGGTGCGGTATAATTCACCCACCGCCACCGCCGCCGCCCCCGCTCTGGCTAATAGTTTTCAGTGACATATAATCACTCCTCGGGCCAAATTGCAGAGCTGTATGCTACCTGATGCCTCACACAGACTGAGCAGAACTTACTGGAACAAGTCAGGAATGTCTTTGGTTTGAAAAATGTATTAAACTGAAAATTATGGTAAACGTTGCATTTTATTCTCAATGCTTGGCAATATTATGTGGTCAAAGCAACTTTATTCAAACGTTGTGGTAGGTATTTGCTTCGAATATCACAGGAATTTGAAGCGAGCAAGCTCAATAATATGTTATTATAACATTAAGTCGCATGCTAAAAAGTATTCGTTGCGTTTGTCTTAGTCTAACAAACCCATAATATGAGCTTACCTTGTGTTTTTTTTGTTGCCTGAAAGTGCAGTGGCAATGGCTTTTCGTAAGCTGTCACAGGCTGAGCACTGGTTTACATGTTACATTTTTGTGCGAGCTTAAGTAATGAAGCTTTTAAAAGTTTAACATTTTATGTTGTTGTTGCTAAACATTTAACTAAATAGGTTAGCAACAAAGACTAATAAAGCTGCTCCTATTACAAAATTATTTTACGTAAAAAACATCTTCAACGTTGTTGGAGTGCATTAAAATTTGAATTCGTATATTATGTAGGTACGTATACACGTACTTTAAATTCTGACTAGCTCATTATTTTACCACGCTAAGAGGATAACTATTTTCATCTTTGTATCATTATTATAAGAATAACAGAGTATCGTAAATTGCACATCTTACCACCCGCTCATAAACTGTTTACAAAGCTAATTAAAACGCCGATTAACACCCGACAACAATCTATTTTGCTTATAACCTCGTTGAGTTTTTCCCAACGTCGTTTTCCGCCCGGCCGCCGGCGTCGATGGCGGCACTAATTATATTCATAAAATAGCTCACACTGCAGTTCACACCCTCTCGGCGTCACTAAGATGATACTACGCCATCGAGATAGCTCATTATGAACTACCTACGCCTTATTTACATGTTTTGTGTTAAGTAAGAGTGTCTAAAATGGAAAGAAGTTGATAATATGTTGCTTTCTGCCTTTTTCACAAGTATTTATTATTTGTTGTTTAATGAATTTTAGCAGAGTAGAGAACTTCTGTGTTCGTCATAGGCTATATCTAAGGCTATACATTTGCCGCTACACTGCGACAAAAAATTCACGGCCCCGTTATCTGTTGTAAGTAAACAATATACCAAAAAAAATACAAAAAAAGCGGAAAACAATTTACGCAGACTTGCACTTGGCGGTTTCACCCGCAGCGTGGTGACGGACAGGCGACAGTGGCGCCGCCGCCGCCGCGGATGTTTCCCGAACTTTTTTTCAAGCCACCAACTAACTTTTTTGGCCAAAACAAACAATGAGACGCGTCCATCCCAGCGTACCCATCTCCTGTTATTTGAATACGGCCCTCGGGAGTCCCGCCATAAAATGCCCGCTATTATAAAGTTGAATTTTTTGCATTATTCTTAACTGTTGTTTCGTTCACGTGTGATGAAAAGAATGTTGCACGTTTCATGTAACTGGGGAAGTATGTACTAGCTGTTTTCCGCAAAAAAAATGTGAAAATGCCGGGTTAAAAAGTCCAGGATGTCAGGCTTTCCACATTCCATAGTGCATCAAAACTTATCCATCTTTTAGGTTTATAATATTAGTAAGTATGATGTAGCTGGCTTCCTAGATCAAAACGCGATAGGCTAAAGAACCCCACAAACGAGGTATGGTATAACAATAATCAAATCGCCCAATTTATCGACTGATATACAGGCTGATACACATTCCTGTACATGAATTAATTGACAATACGCGAAACGTCCGCGCTGACGGGGAATAAATCAGACCGACCAATTGTACAGGATGATGTTTTACTTTTCGACGATAACTTATCTGCCTATCGCGTAAGTATATAGGACTATATTACCACCGGAAAAAAGTTGGTTAGGATATTGAATGCAATTACTTCACTTGCAAGGTAGGCGATACCTTGCAAGTGCAGCAGGGCGATCACGAAAAATATAGAATCGAATGCGAGTGCGACTAGTGTCAACTTGACAGCACTTTCGAACACTTTTTACCTATAAAATTGACAGTTGTCGCACTCGCATTCGATTCTACAGGGTGTTGCAAAAAGGGTATACTAAGCCGAAACCTACATGTGCAGCATGGAATTTCCAAATTCTGATTTCAGTTTCGGGCTTAGATATACCATGCTGCACATGTAGGTTTCGAAATAGTATACCAATGTTGCAACACCTTGTATACGTTAGTTCTGTTTTTCGTGATCGCCCTGCAGTGCATATTTATTTAATTACACACATTCTTATATTTTTATTTTTTGTTCAATCTCACCCAAAACCAAATAGTAATATGAATAATTATTTAAACTTCATATAAGGGCGCATTCACACGGGATACGTCTTTGACGATTCGGTATAAAACACGATTCGCCTTGACGGATAGATGTTCACAATGAATACGGAATCGTGTTTTTTCACGAATTTTTTCAAGGATTTTTAACGAATCGTCATTCTAATGACCGTAGTGACCGACGTATCCGTCTACGTCTTTTTTCACGATTCGTGAAGCGTGTGAACATGGGTATATAAAAAGCATTGCTCCCGTCAAAAAAAATAACGAATCGTGAAAAAACACGATTCGTGAAAAATCACGATTCGTCTTCGTGTGAATGAGCTCTAACATGCAATATAATTTTGTAGGTATTTTTTTTGAATATTGTGAAATAACATTACCTGACAATAAACATGACAAACAGACGTATTACCAGTTACTACTTTCTTATCAAAACCATATGGCATAATATAATAACATGTCCACCCTGTATACCCCACGTACAAATGTATAACATGACCGGCCTCGCGGCTTCGATTCACAATGGTCGGTTTAATTAATGACGGGGCCGAGGCGATGGAGATTCAATACGCTCACGAAACATTAGCTTAATGGATATCTATACCACTCTTTCACTGCCATCGAAAATAGGGGAGTTATAAGTGTAACGTGTACCGTGTGGGTCTGTGGTCTCGAAGCTATATAAACTGGTAAAGCAAATTTGAATTGATCGATAGCGTTTTCATCGCTGTCGTAGTCTGTTGTAAAAATGGTAGAGGATTACAATTACTTCATGAAATATTATGTCGCAACAACTACAAGTGTCAAGTGTCGCAAGAATCAGATATCCATGTAGGTATTTCTATGGGACTGACTTGGAGACCAGTGACTTTAGAAATACATAGTGTCCAGTAGTGACGTTACCTCATGTATTGCTACCAATTTTTACGTTCAGCTATGTTTTTATTAATAGACCAGTTTTCAACACCATCCAATAAATGATAATGCTTCAAGTTCTGCCATATTTTTTTAAGTATTTGTGGCACAATAGTTCAGAATAAACATCAAAAGTGAATTTGTTTGTTATGTGAACTAATAGAGGTATAACAATGTTTTCTTATAGTTGAGTAGGCGGCGGCGGCGTCGGTCGACCGCAAGTCGGAGACACTCGCCGCAAATCACTCGCAGCCATTCATTAGCAACTACTTGATCCAATTAATAACTTTATAATTAAAAAATATGCCGAGGAAATATTTAAAATAAAACATAATTTCTTTCAGCGGTTTTTTTGCGTACTTATAACATGCAAAATGAAATATTAATTCTACTCCTCAGTAGGTACTATTTCTAGGTAATACTACAATTCTGAGAAACGAATTTCAGTGGACTTATAAAAGCGAGAAATTCGCTGGAAATTCCGGACGATCTCGCAAGTGTCTCTCGCAAGTATGCAGCGCAAATTTAACATCGCACTTCCTTTGACTGTTTCCGTTTCTGAAAAATCCTGCCAAAAAGCGTCCGGTTGGCAACCCTGGCCGTCCCGGGCATATGACGCTGACAGCCCTGAGAAAAAAGTTCGGTTTAATGTTGTTGGACGGAAGATTTGCATAGCACTAGCTACTGCAGAGAGTGCTCCCATGTGGATACTGTGTGTCTACATAATCACCTTTAATGCAACGAGATAGAGTTACGGTTGGCGTAAAACTCCGTGTTCGTAGGATGAGCCTCGCTCCTGTTTGTTCTGATGTGAGCTGCAAATATTCTGTCTGCAAGTAGGTGCGAGTAGGCTTCACGTTTTGTGATTTCATATTTATGAGTAAGTCTCGGTTTGGACCTAATGTTTTAGTGAGTTCAAAGAAAGTTTCTCACTTGAGAATGACAACTTGGAATGCAGCGCTTCGATTAGCTGAATGGACGCTAAGCATCAATTAAGTTTAAACTCGAGTGACTCATAATAATGTAATATGTTTATCCCTCTTGGGGAATACCTATAAAAATATCCAAAACAGAGACACTGGATGTCATAATATCAACTAACTTTGTTAATCTAAAAGCACTCTAATTAAGGGTTCCTGTAACCGCAACATTTATTTCAATTTCAATATCGCATATGTTTTTGGTTAGTAATAAACAATATATATAGGTGATTCCACGGAAAAATATATTTGCTAACTGTGCGACAATCCCACATGTCATAACAAGCCAGTACACAGAAAAAAATACTACGATAATATATTATGCATTTACTTACAATCTATCTAAAATATTTTTACTATTTATGAACTACATTTACATGATATAGCAAAAGTGGTATACCTAGTGACTCAGGATATCATTCTGAATAACTTGGTCTACCACAGTGGAAAATCGGGTGGTTCCACGATGGAAATGGGAGAACTAAAGTTGTTTTGAATTAAGTAATTATATATTATATAATGTGTAATTAAATTTATTATACCGATAGTACCTACAAATTACAATGATTACTGAACTATAACTAAACAATAAAATTATATTAATTGACAAATAAATATTATGCGATTTACAAACTACTTAACCAAATTATGTCAAAAAGACCTCCTCTTATCGTACCTGTCTCAAAGGTTCCCATAATGCTGGCTGCTTTACCTTTCTGTATAGCCAGAGAGACTCTTTCAGTTTCAGCCACATTCTCTATTGACTTATTGTAGCCTTTTTTTAGCTCAGTGTTTACTTAATTATTAAGTATTTACTTCAACAGTTACAGTATTAGCTCCCGACGCGCCGACGACTGCCAACATCTGCTAATATTTGCGTATATTCGCGTATCGCTCTTGCACTCAGCTCGCAGTATATTCTATTTGTATTCGATATTTTTTGAGTAAATACTGAGCCATTTTGCATGTTTATTTTCATTTTTCCGCGTCGGATTTCTGAATCAGCTACTGAATCTTTCTTGGCTACTGGTTTTTATGAAGAAGACTAATAGTGTGGTGTGGTACATTAGTAGCAATTTATGTGATTGATATGATTATGTAATATAGTCAGTCTTATCAATTAAATAATTTTTATTAACAAGTAAAAAAAATATTGTTTTCCAATACTGAAGAAATTAATCTAGATGTATGTATCTAGATGTGTGTCTTTATACATCTAGATTCATTCCTTTCATAACATTACATAACAGTTTCAATAGCCAAATAATACAAACCACAGTATCCCAAGGACAATTCAGGTACAGAAACCGCAACCGATAAAACCCCCATCATAATTTGTAAATTCAACAGATTATCAATCATTACAATTTTCCGAAAGTGAATGGAATTTTCCCCGCGCCGCCGCTGCCGGCACAGACAAGTAGAAACACAAACAGCAGTCGGTAGCAGCGGCCATACTCGTCGCGTGCGGTCATAAATTACGAGAATTAATTATTTAATTCCCGCTGTAAGACGCACATTTTAATTAATACCAATACTTGCTGCCGCCGTCCGGCTTTGCTTGCATCAATAGGTACGATGTTTTATTTTACTGCGTTATACATTTAGCATCAATCCGAATTCAGTATGAAAGTTAACAAAAGTTTTTTATTTATAATTTTAAACATGGAACTGGTACTGGGACACTGGTACTGATCGCTATCAAATTATCTCTGTATACAAGACATGTTATCTACGATCTCAAACTGAATTTCAATAACTACCACTGTATAAAACATAATTAATGTGGCAACACTCAACTTCCTCTTCCCTCCAATATCTTGTAACGCTAACGTGTGTGCTTTGTAAATAAATTCATAAACCAAGTTTAAATCTATTATTCAATCTAAGTAAAGTAGTTACAGTGACTTTAACAACCACCTTCAAGCCACAAAACTTTTATACATTTGGCAGACTTACAGACAGACTGTCACACGCGCGCCGTGTCTCTTCAGCAAGAGCTGTGCAGGTGTGCCTGAAGCGCTCGAAGCCCAAATATATTGTTGGTTATTTTCCACCCCGTCTCCGCCATCGAAACTGACACTCACCGGGACATAAATCACTGGACATTCTGAACAATACGGACACCTTCGTACACATCTGGCGACCCTTCAGCTGGCGCCAACAACGCCCTTAATACCTTTATTTAAAATCTATTTTCGGAGGAAATTCCACAGCGCCAGAAGGCAAACTAACGTGAACGGTTCGACGCTTTGTACACAGGCATTTATTGTCCTTTGATTTTAGCTGAGAGGTTGAAGCGATAACTCCTATCGCGCTATGGTAGAGGCGCTTTTTGACAGGCAATTTGTTAGTGATAGGTCAATAAATGTGCGGTGAAGGGAATGGATGATGTGAATGCTTGAACAGGCCGCCTTCTCTATTTATAAGATGTTGAATTGATTTTGAGTTTTGACGCGTCATAAATATGAAATACGCTGGGGAATGATTACGTAATGAAGTTAAATGGAACGTCTAGTTGATGTTTGTCTACTTAGCAGTTGTATACATTTTGAATTCAAGGCAAATAGTTTTGAGTTGGACATATTACTTATTATTATGTTATATTTAAAAATAAAAGATCAGGTTCAGGTCACTGTCATTAATCATAATTATTTTGTAGGCTATTTATGATTTAGAAACATTGTATAATTAATCTTGATGTTTATTACTTTACATAATTGGGAGCGGTGGTAGCTCAGTCGGGTAAGCGCCCGCTTCTCACGCCAGAGATGCGGGTTCGAATCCCGGCGCTGACATGTACCAATGAGTTCTTTTAACTTAAGTACAATGTATACCATCGCTCTTACGGTGAAGGAAAACATCGTGAGGAAACCTGCATATCTAGATCTAGCACATCTAGGTATGTGAACCCGCCAACCCGCAGTGGACCAGCGTGGTGGGAAATGGTCCAAGCTTAGGAAGGCAGTTTAGACCTTGGCGATATGCACAAAGGTTCCACTCGAGAGAGCCAGGTGCAGGTACTTACACCCCCATAGAGAATAGAATAGAATAGAATAGAATACTGACATAATTATATACCTACTTACGAATTTAATTTCTATGACTGTATCTATCTCTCGATATAATATGCATATTATTACAATATAATAATAAATAATCGACAATTTATTTTGATTATGCTCTCGGAATCTAAAAGTAAGTCAGTCAAGCACAAGCATCATCCATCACCAATTCAGCCCATATTTCAAACACAAAACAATATGCTAAAGTATGTAGGAGAATAGGCAACGGAGGTCTATTTTAGACTATTTTTATCCGTGTTTGCCAGAAACGAGCAAATATAGCCTCTAATGAGTTGCTTACATCCCACTCGCTCAGAGAACACGAGCCGAGGTTGCCTCGCTGGTGTTGTTATGTACTCACTGAGCCTTTGAGTGTATCTATGTATGTACCTATTATTATTCTGTAAAAGCCTTTAATAATTTAGGTATTCATAAGAATTTTTGTAAGATTTATATTTTAATGCAAACAACCTATAACTGTTCTCCTTAGACAGAAAGAGCCCCTTATCCGAACGGAGAGTAGTTTGTAAACATTGACGTTCATCAGAAAATTTTATATTTATACGACGAATAAAAACATTTGACTTTGACTTTGACTTCACCGAATGATACATTTGAATCATTTGTGTTAGGTATTTCAACTTAATTTTAAGGCCGATAACTCACTATTACAGAACAAGCCCAGCAAAGCACGACTACGTAACACTCAAAACAGTGTGTGAATCGGGCTTCACCGATAGTCCCTTTGAGTCGTTTAGTGCCATCTAATGCTCTAATGAAGTTGTCACGGCCGCACTGGCGCTGCCAACAAGCGAACTAGTCTGTTTAGTATGATCGTCTTCAACTCAGTAGTTCAGTAGTTCAGTAGTTGGGGCTCTAGTTTCAGTTGCGAGCTGCCTCGGAGATTGCACTCTCTGAGTCTCGCAAATCTTCAGTAAGTTCAACACGTTTCTTCACACGTGTGCTTTTCTTGTGTAGTGATTTGGCTACGATGAATTACTTTTTGTATTATTAAATATCATTTGAATACAGAAAAAAGTTACTAAAATATGGAGTAAGCTAACATGTTTAACGGTAGAGCAATTTTTGTTCAAATTGTATGAACTCTTTCGATTAAAGGATATGCTTGTCAAATACATTAAACTCTGGAGTTGTTAAATTAAGTTATTTATTAACTAACTTGTTAAAAAACTCATGCAGTAAACGATAATGAAATAACCTCACATAAAAAGTTACCTATCAATCGCAACACACAACTAAAGGTGTACCTGTAAATTGCAAATAATTGCAATATTTTTTCACTCACATCGATGTCTAAATCACAATTTTACATAGAATTTGAATTTCTTGAAATAATTTAATGAATTTTATACTAAAACCGAATATCTAGATTTTCTGAAACGAGTAAAAAATATAATCTCATTCAAAAATGTCTTCTCAAAGCCGTTTGCGATGTATTCATTTAAATTCTTTGAGGAAAATTCGCAAATCTTGCTCTGGAAATTCAAGCATGCGGAAAATTAAAAAGTTGACAATGACCCTTATTTCTCAAAGTGTATCCCAGATAATAAGCCTTATCCAGCAAAACTTATATCTACTAAAATATAGTACTCGTAGTTATTATGATATGCTATTGTCTGTAAAACAAAGAAAAGGTTCAATGAAAATTACTAAGATAAGTTGCAAAAAAGAAGCGGTCTAAATGCTTGCAAATCATTAAAATAAAAACACATAGGTCCATGTTTTGAATTTATATCACTCCTCTACGATTACAGTGTAGTTCACACTATTAAATAACCGTTTTAAATAGTGTGAGGTATTCTGCTCATTTTTAAATATGAAAATATTTTCTTCTTCAACTTCTTTCTTTTCAAAGTATTTTTTACAACTACAATTATGAATACTTTGTAATCGTCTACTGTTCAAGCACTTTCCACAAAACGCTGACGTATTTTTTTATAAACTGACGAACGACAGCCGTTACAAGGATCAATTCGATTACTCCTGATTCCGATATAATAAGCTTTTCAGGTAAGCGCTGACTGAAAGAACTCCGCTCCGTCATTTGATAGTAATTCGATTTTCTACCTTAGTGCATTTCGCTCCAGGTTATATTTTCGGAACATTTTGCAAAGTAACGTTTCAGCGCGTTTAGAGTGTTTTTTGACTGAGCAACTTCGTACCGGTGTTTTGTTTCTACGTTACGCGTGTATAGTTTGTTATGGTGATGGAACTTTAGGGTTTAGTATTATTGAATAATAAAGTTTACATTATAATGTAATAACGTTTGCATTACATTTTGTTCCATATTTTAATCATCATCAGCCTATAGCAGTCCACTGCTGGACGTAGACCTCTCCCAAAGCACGCCACTGGATGCAATCTTTAGCTTTCCGTATATTAATATTTTTAATGAGTTTTCCTTAATGGATTTTTCTAGGCCTAGAATCTAGGGTAGGTATTCTGAGATTGTATGTTGTATTGTTTTTCCAGAAAGCCTTTTAACAAGCACGCACATGTGCAAGTCGTAAAATTTTTACCTACGTACCCACTCACAGTAAATAGAAGTTCAGTGATAAGTAAAGGTATAGCATGACGGTATAAATCCTTTAATTTAAAAACAAGTCATATTCTAAGTGGAGTCATTAAGCAAGCCTTTCCGTTTAAGAGTAATTTGGTGCGTAATAACATCGTAATAGCATAGTATCATTATGTTGTTGGAACTTTTTTATTATTTGCAAGCAACAATTATTACACTAGTATCACCGTGTAAACAGTTCACAACACAAGAGCACTTTCCGTTCTCCCTCGCTACCATTCACATCAATCTCATACTACATTAGGAAATCGCCAGCACTATCTATCTATCTATCATGGCGAGCTGAATTTCCGCATTTAGCCTCTAAGGTGGGTCATTATGCGTGAAATACCTACGGGGTGACTAGGTATTAAGCCACCCAAGCTCACGCCAGAAAGCCAGTAGACGACCTAGGTTGCTCATGACTTCCCGTGTCTCCACGCCTTTGCAATGTAACAAGACATGGGAAGCTGTGTCATCTTCCTCCATGCAACTTCTGCACAGAGGAGTGGTGGAGATTTTCATGCGATAAAGGTGTTTATTTAACCGGCAGTGGCCTGTTATGGTACTTATCACGACACGTAAGTTTGCTCTGTCCAAGCATAATAATTTGCGTGTTAGTATAGTAGTATCGCCAGCACTAAGAAACGTTCTAAATAAATAACTAGAAAAAGAATAGTGTCTGTACTAGACCGTCAGTTACTGTGTTGAAACTATTAAGTTTCAATAAAGAAAAGTAATTCATTAGCATACCACCCTCCAAGCTCCATATATGGAACTGGCAACACCCACTTTTATTTCACTACTTAAAGTCTTAAGGTCCCATCATGAATAAAACATTGCATTTTTTGAACTACTACATTTGGGGTTTTAATCCAACGAATAAAATTTTATAGGGAGCCATTTTATTTCCTTGCATATAATTTTTATACGTGTCACATTCGTAAGATTTATTATAATGAGCATTTTGTGCCAATTGTTTTGACTGGCGAAGTTAATTCACAGTGATTCAACAAAAAATAACGCCTTTACAGCTTATTTATATGCAAATGTTTCATGAATACTGAAAGTGGTGCCTAAACGGTATGTCTTAGTATAAAGGTACTTTTTACAAAGGTATTATGATTTTATTAAGATAATATGAGTTTTTTAACATACAAGTCATGTACATGATTAAGATATACCTAAAGTCTAATTAGTAATCCGGCGGAATTCTGACAGTTATAAGTTTTTGACATGTCAGAGATCACAAACCTTTTTTGGCTGGGTACTTTTTTCAATAGGAGTCTGAACATCAGTTGTATCCGGACTATTTTCTATATTATATTTTCACGCGCCGGTGCTCGCGTCAAATTTCGTGACACAAACAGTCGCATGTGGGTCTTTTAGACCCGAAAGTAAATTGCTTTATTTTCTTGAAACAAAAAAGAAAATTTAGATATTATTGTAAATTAAACGTAAGGTTAGTAATAAAAAAATATTCAAATCATTTTTTTATGTATTTTACGTGTAAAAAAAATATGTTTTGACAGTTTCAAAAGTAGTATGCTTCATGTTCTTATTTATATAAATATAGATAAATAAAAAATAATAGAGTCATAAATTACAGCTTATTTTTATAAATTTTATATTTACCTATCAATAAAAAAAAATTATTTTTATCAAAACTAATAACCATTCTTCTACGTAACCAAAATAAACGTTTTATATGAAAAAATAATTAACAATCAGCCTTCAAAGTTAACATAAATTTACATACAAAATTACTTCTTCGTTATTTTGATTAAGAAAGAAAGAAAGAAAGAAAGAAACATTTATTTGACACACTGAACAATAAAAACAGAAACAAAAAGAAAAAGAATACTACAAATAATTTATATGAAAAGAAAAAAAAACAGAAAATAATACAAACAAACACGGTTGCTGTCCAGAGCGTCAAAAAGGCACCAGCTCAGCGTGTGCTGTGCCCAGAGAGGCCACAGCGCTGGTTTTCAGCTGGCCCTTAGAGTTGTGACCTCAGTCACGAACGCGAGGTATAATAATCAGGATGGGTTGTGTTGTGTTGTGTGTGTGTGTGTATGTGTGGAATGTGTGTATATTTGAGTAAGCTAAGTTGGTGTATAAGTAGATATAAATAAGTAGGTACATTAAGTAAAATATATATTTATAAATAATAAGACGCATAATACTAAGCATATAATTAGGTTTTTTCTTCAGTATTTTCACATATTCCGTTTACATTTAATGCATCGAAATGCAGTTTGATCTCCACAACGATCGTCTAAAAGGTTACGTGTCATTTATGAAAGGAAAAATAATAAAAATATCACAAAAATAATACTGACGCAAACCGTCGCTCTTGGGTCGAAAAGACCCATACTCACTTTGAACGTCCGTCCTGTCCAAGTGCCGCGGGCAATCTGGTCGGGGAAAGGAGTGCGGCTAGCCTATATGGTAACTTAAAGGTACTATAAGCACGCCAGTTAGTAATATCGAATATTTTAAAAGTTATCGAGGTATAAATAGGGAGCTGGGTCTTTTCGACCCACGCGCGACTGTCCGCGGGTTAAATAGTACAAGTCTACTTACCTGAGATATTTTTCCTTTTAATTTCATAATTATGTACATCTATACGAAATATTAGCTTGATATCTTTAACCGTTTCTGAGAAAAAGGGTGGTGACAGACAGACGGACAACAATAAGGGTTCCTTTTTTCCTTTTTTCCAATACGGATCCCTAAAAAAGAATTGTAACAATCGGATCAATCGTTTCGATATTCGTGGACAAACATACATACCAACAAACATATACACATACTTATACTTATACAATAAAAAAAACATATTTGTTTATTAGGCTTAATGGATTGTCATTATGTGAATATGGTGCAGTTCCAATAATCTTACATACCCACATACCGAACATATTATTATGTACTTACCGAATTGAGAATCTTTTATTTGAAATCGATTAAAAAGGTTTGTTATCCTTGAGTAGCAAGTGATGCTATGCTAAAGAATAAAATAAGGTAATTAAAATTAATTCGATACAAATGGTCGTGAGTCGTGATTTTACTTATAAATGCGAAAGTTTGTGAGTATAGGTGTATCTTTGTTACTTCTTCACGTCAAAACGGCTGAACCGATGTTAATGAAATTTAGAATGGAGTTAGCTGACACCCTGGATTAACACATAGGCTACATTTTATCGCGGAATTCCCACGGGAAAACTAATTAAGGTGAAGCGAAGCTCGTGGCAACAGCTAGTATTGAAATATTTGTTATTTTTGTATTACCTACTTCACTTAAGCAAGTAAATATTTAGATTTATCTTCTTGTATGAAAACATTTAAAAAAATATTGCCCTGAAATGGATACATTTTTTTACTTTTTTCGGTGAAGAGCTTTTTTAGTGGTATCACTAATGAAATGTCAGAATTCCGCGGAATTAAAAATTAGAGTATAAGTAGTTTTTTACCCAATGACGCACTCCGGGCCCGATCAAAACACTGCGTTGCGACGTCGCTTCGTAAAAATGTGCGACGGTTTTGACAGTTTTTCAGGCCAAATGCTTCATTACTGTCGCAGTTTTTTCCGATGCGACGTCGCAACCCATTGTTGTGTTCGAAAAAAATAAATATCAACAGTGAAGTAATAATTACCAAACCATGTGTCAAATTAATCACGTATCACCATAGGTTGTAACGTAGCGTTACCAAACGCCTTAATTCTAGTACCTTATTATACCTATTTTAACTTATAATAAATAAAATAAAGAAAACCGAAAACGTAATTTTAATAAACTTACTTTGATTAAGTGATCTAGTTCTATTAAGATAAGTGATATTAAAAGTGTAGGTTCTAAAGAATGTAGTCACCGACAAACCGTTTCCAAGTTATAAGTAGCGAATATATTCGTCCACTCGCGACGTCATGCGTCGTGCAAGGGTGTATCTCTCTTAACTGTATGTACAATCATGATGTACATAACTACATACCTACATTATGTTGGTTTCACAATTCTATTTGGGGTCCCTGTAATTTGTGAATGTTACTTCGGCTTGTATGCCCACGCTAAACCTCCGACTTGATAAAGATGAATATAGCAAAGGTACAGTATATTAAGTACGACACAATTATACAGATTGCATCATCCAACGGGAATTCATGACATTTATATGTTATCCAAGTTCAACTATCAGTTAATTTTTCAAAAAGTGTTAATATTGTGCCATGAAAGATTTATGCGCCCTTATTTTTAGAATAACAACAATATCAACGGACTATTTCTTCTGTTGAGGAAGTTTAGGTACTACTCCATTTTTTTCGTTGTAAAGAAGACACGCCTTTTAATCAATCCTCTATGTACTGGACCTCCTATATACACGTTGATGGGGGTCAGTATTACGGGGTCATTGACCCGAGCTAATTCCGAACACTGAGTCGCTATCTCAATTAATTCGACCCAACACTGAACGAATTAAAGTGCCATAGGGTAAGATATAACCGTAGATAAACCCGATACACCCTCGCGACTCTCATTTGCTTTCCGTATTAAAGCGGTTAGTGGGTTACTTTAATAGAATCTGTTGCTTGTTGATTAATTTACGATTTAAGATTCCTTTTAGGGTTTTGAAAATAACTCACCTTAGACTCTTGGTCAAGGATTATGATAGCTATCGTATTTTAATATTAATGCAATATATAATTGAACAATGAAAATTTAAATTTTAAGATAATTAAATATAATAAAAATAGAGGTGGCATATACTTATTTAATTTGTTTCATAAGTATTTTACTAACATAAGATGAATTCACTTGCCTACGAGCTACGACGTAGCCGACTACGGCGTAGCCAGTTTTCAGCAGGTCTGTGAATTTAGCAGCAGAAACTAGCAGCAATTTTTGTATGGCCAAAAAAAGGCAATTTTAGCAGAATTCTGTTAGCACTACATGCTAGAGAATATATCAATGAACTTATAGACATATATCACATTTACCAACGTGCTCCGGGAGATTAATTACGTCACAATTACTTTACGGCGTGGCGTGCGCCTTATAAAGTGCAGCTAGCAGCAGTTACCAGTTTTGCTAAACTGCTAGCTGCGTGTCCTAAGGCGCGGGTGTGTGACGATGACGTCATGTCATCCAAAATCGCTGCTGGCTGGCAGCGATTTTAATAACGCCGAAGTAATTGTAATGTAATTAATCTCCGGGAGCACGCTGTTAAATGTTTTGTATGCCCATAAGTTCATTGCAGTGTCCTCTATCATGTAGTGCTAAGCGTATCGTGTAGAATTGGTATTTTTCTTAATAATTATGAAAAAATAGTCGCCCATATAGGAAAATTTTATGTTAATCAAGTTAAAACTTGATAAGAACTAAATCTACCACTCACCGAGTGTATGTAATGGATAGACGATGGTATATAGATCGTAGCAATAACTACTTTACATACGTACATGGTCAAGGGACTTCAAAATAATGAATTAAATTGTAAGTAACTGAAAAATAGTCAGGCTAGGAAAGAATGTGAAGGAGTTTTTCACTGAATCAATTATCAGTACCGTGGTCTAGTTGGTTAAGAGATCTATACGTTTGTCCTTATCAGTCGTTGGTTCGCGACACACCGCGGATCTTTCTTTTGTTTTATGTTATTAGTGTGAAGCGTTTTTCTTTTTGTATTTTATTTATTTTGATAGTGTAAAGCGTTTTTCTTCTTTTATTTTATTTTGATAGTGTGCAGTGTTTTGGGATTTAACGTTTAATGTTTTTGATGGATGTTCGACATGTTAAACTGCTCAACATTAAATTTAATTTTGCTAATGGGTGCAGATAGGAAAATATTATGTTTTGTAAATAAAGTTAAACCTTGATAAGAATAAAAATCAGCAAGCTGGGTGTGTACAAACATAATTATATATTAAGTATAACTCATAGGTGACACATCTCATAAAAGCGCCATCTATATACATTTTAATTAACTATCTTGTACTCTTTAATACATATTATGTGTAAAATGACGCAGACGCAATGATAATTAGCATTAGGCCTAACCTACGTATTTGATGATGAATTGATGACGCATCATGATGCTATGAACTACTAAGTGTATCAATAAACATCAAAATCTACTATACCGTATGACAACTTACGTTGAAATAATAATTACATTTAAGTATTATATATTGATCCAGTAGCTAGTTAAAATAATTTTATTTATCAGTGTATGTAAATAAAAGTTACCGAGACAAAATGTTTTTATATTGTTCAAATCCACATTAGAAACTACATCAGCATATTAAATTATTTTTATTTTATTGCGATGAGTGTTGTTGCACGCTACTGACCAACAGATGGCGTTACTGATATCTTAAATGGTGTATTTAGAGATATTTACTTCTCGACGAGAGAGACCAATCTTCAAGGGATTTGAGTTGACGTGCAACCCACCCTAAGTGTAGTCAGAGATATAAGGGTGTATTGCATGATGAATCGAAAGCAAACATATACTTGCACATTCCTTCAACATCCCTCAAATTGTAAGTTGTTAAATTAAACACATTTTATACACATTCACTTTATATTTATTTAAACAACAAATTAATCACAGTTTGTTTATTTAAGTCTCTTTCCTAGAATAACCAAATTACCTAAGTATATGTTTTCTAAAGTCAGATATCCACTGCTGACTAAATCATCTTGGAAAACAACAAAGCTTTAATAAAACTAATAATATTAATGATAAAAGCCTTATTTCCCATATAAGTCTTTGAGTATTCTCATAATCATTCAGTAACAATCAAGTTATTACATAATTAGAACTATTCCTCCTTTTTCTCAAGAGCCTAGAAAAAAGTATATAACTTAGGTACCATGTTGATGCATTTAAAGACATGTTTTTGTTATATTAAGTAGGATTCATTAATGAATTACGATTAGGAATACTATCTACATTTTTCCACAACTCAAGTCCTGCTTCTATGAATGCCATTCATCTGGCATTGTGGGCCTAATTTACAGCAGTTTGTGTATTTCTTGCTGCAGCTACCATTTCCATGGTGTCCGCCTTCTTGCTATCGCATTGTATCTGCTCGCGCTGCAAAACCATCATGTCTCCTTTGGCTTCAGCCTCTGCGCTGGGAGTTCCTGAAATTTTGAAAGATGTTTAATGGATGTAACTATATAGGTATTCTATAATGTACTTTTAAATTTCTATGAATATAGGGGTATGTATCATCATCATCAGTCAATATTCATCCACTGCTGGACATAGGCCCCTCATAGAGGGTATGTATAATTTGTATTTTTAATACTCATGGCGCCCTTTTTTTGACTGGAGTGGGAGTAGGGCTGCAGCTCTCTTCATTCTCAGTAGAATCTGAATAAGGCAAAAATGAATAAAGTTTTTTGTTATCTATACTAAGGCTTATATCTATCCAGTGCCTATAACACTTTTATTCATTAATAATTATACACACTTACACATAATTTCAATTCCGTCGGGCAAAGCACTATTTGTAGCAACAGCATCAGTATTAGTCACAGTGGCGGTGCGGCATTTTCATCACCAAGGGGAAGCACCCTGTAATTAAAAGGGTAGCACCAAATTATTATCCTATCATTAATAGTCATAGAAAGCAGCCCGCTTTAACAACTTTCTAAAGGCCCCCATTCACGGGCGTACCAAATCAGCGTGTGAATGGGTGGGTGCGTGCGGCTCGCGGTAGAGAAATAGGTTATGTGCCTTGTGTATAATGCCATAAATAGCTTTGTCAGTAGTAATTCTAAATCAATTCGACATAAGTAAATAAATTTCATATTAGGTACAATACCTTCTGAGTATTGCAATCTTTATATTCAAACCATCTAGGTATATTGATACTTACTTTGGATCTTCTTCTTCTTTTAGTGCCTCTCCACTACTGGAGGTTGGCAGTCAGCTCTGCATACTCCTCTCTATTCTTCGCCAAGCGCATCAGCTGTTCTACGCTGACCACTCCCGTCCATTCTCTTACGTTACGGAGCCACGACTTTCTCCTTCTGCCCACACGTCTTTTCCCCTCTACCTTGCCCATCACAATGACCTGAAGAAGTCTGTATCGATCGTGTCTGAGCACATGTCCAAGATAGCTTGTCTTCTTCAGTTTTATGGTCAAGGTGAGTTCTCGGGATCTTCCGACGCGTCGCAGAACTTCTTCGTTCGTCACTTTATGGACCCAACTTATCCTCAACATTTTTCTTACTTTGGATACTTAAAAGAAACTTCTTGAGACTTTTTCAGTTCAAACAGTTCAGACAATTTCGGCTAAAGTTTTCAACAGAAAAAAGAAAATAGTAACTGTCAAAAGTGACAAGACTTACACACATACATGGTTTTTTTCTTCAACGTTGAATAAAAAAGTCGTTCCTCGATACTTGATAAGATTAATATCGATTTTAAATCCCACAAAATAAGTTGTTGGAATAAATTGGTTTATTGAAATTTTCATTTATTTATTATAATATCGATAAAATTCTCGTACCTATTTATCAATAAAAATAAAACCCAATGATTCGTAAAGAACTGCTTTTATAATCATAAAATGCGATAAAATTAATGGTAGATATTGATTTTTTACGCATGGCAATTTTTATGATGAGATTTCATTTCAACGTGCCTATGCCTGCACCCACATTATCTAACTCGGGTGTCAACTATTCTCGAATACTTGCCGTATAAATCTATGATGGATTTCTAACCGTCTTTTGGTATCGGCTAACTCGGTCATGATCACTAAACGAATAAATAAATAAATAAAATTTATTTTCAAATCAGTGTGTACATACAGTTTTCTAATTATGTTACTTAATTTAGTAGCTACACGTTATTGCACACAAAACAATTATGAGACCCTACTCCCTAATAAAGGGCATAGCCCTGTAGTTTTAGGATAAGTAGTGATTGAATAATAGGTAACAGCCGGGCCATTATGTAACTCGGGTGTCAAAGATTCGCGATTACTAACCGTATAAATCTATGATGGGTTTCTAACCATTTTTTGGCATCGGCTATCTCGGTCATGATCACTAAACGAATAATAGGTATGAGATTTATCGATACACTAGACTAGAGGTTGAAAAATTTTTATGAAAATATTCTGTGATTTGGTTAACCGACTAAATGACAACTTAATTTCACTTCAAACTACAAGTACTGACATTAGGGCTTTTTAATTTGCCGCATTATTTAGTTAGAAATGGCGAATAAATGTTGAAAATAATAAATGTTGACCGCTGACAGTTATGTGTTGATCATAGTTAATTCACTGCGGATGTGTTGATTTTGTGTGTAGGTAGATAGTTGATAAATATCTTGTCAGTCATAATGAATTGATAAATAAGTATAACACACAATCAATAATTGTGTTATTATTTTATTTCAATGGACAACATTTCATTTTTTACCCTATATTTTTATTAGCTATTCGGAAAGTTTGTTAAAAATTAGAGGACCTGTATTTTTTTATTTTTCATGTACATTTATTTTTCCATGTTATATTTAACTTTAAACTTTATTATTTTAAAACCGGAAGTGACGTAGGCATTTTAGGCTCAATTTCGATTTTAGTCCTTTGCCTTAGTCTCGAAAAAAAAACATTAATGACACTGACAACTGACAAGTGACATAAACTTTGTTTACGTGCCAACCAACAAATGGGTATTTTCAAATGACAAAAAAGTGTGACATTGATATTTCTGATGATAAAAAAATACTTATCATGAAATAATATTTTTACTAAGCATTAAAGTCAAGCATAATTGAATTCATAATATATTACTATTTTAAAATAAATATAATATACCCCAAAATTTTTCAGCTATGTAGGCCGGGGCATGCTCTGGGACATTTATTATACAGGGTGATTGGTAAGTCGATGTATTCCTTCAAATGGGTTATAGACGAAGGCATTTCCAGTCGATTGAACCCCATAATGCATTATCCGAAAGTCAACCATTTCTGAGTTATTTAAGTTTTAAGTTTTTTTAGGTTTTTGCCAAAATGTATGTTTAAAAGCAAAATATTTAAAAAAACTAACCATTTTTTTAATACTTTTTTTATTGTTTTGCATTGGTGACACCTTAGCCAACTAATTATAATCATTAAATGCGGAATATTCAACTTAATTAAGACAAAGTGCTTCAAAATAGTTGAAACATTAAGGAAATGTAGCGAAAGGTGAAAACAAAAATGCTAAATTAAAAAAGAATTTTATCTGAAAATTTTTCAGGCACTACAGCTTAAAAACATATTCAATTTATAAGCTTTAAAATGACATATTCAAATCTAAAGTCGATTAAGGTAACGATAGAATGCTTTTTCGACAGCACAGCATGTGAAATTGTTTAACCGAAAAATGACATCTCCTATAATACCTACTATTCGGTGAAACTTTTCAGCTAAAACATTTGGCACAGTGTTTGAACACGGTGAAGTTAAAACAATCATTATCGGTCAGTGCTACTGGAAAATCATGTTTTCGGCGAATTAACCGTCGTCGAACAGTAGCTTTGGGGAACCGGGTTGTGAAGAATTAATTTGTTTTACCAAACATTACTGAATAATACTTTCGGCTAACGAGTTATCGGACAACCATTATTTCGGTGAAGCAACATTGTCGTCGATCTGTGCTTTTGAGGATCCGTGTTATCGGAGAACAATAATTAGTAAAAGGTTCAGAGCTCTACAAAGTCCAGTTATGAGACATTTTACCTTAAAACTGGAACTAATCTTGTTCGTTTCCCTACTGAGATTTGTCCGCCTATGCAGTTGTTTTTGGCTATATCTTGGAAATACCTTAATCGATTTTAGATTTGAATATGTCATTTTAAAGCTTATAAATTAACTATGTTTTTAAGCTGTAGTGCCTGAAAATTTTTCAGATAAAATTCTTTTTTAATTTAGCATTTTTGTTTTCACCTTTCTTAACATTTTCTTAATGTTTCAACTATTTTGAAGCACTGTGTCTAAATTAAGTTGAATATTCCGCATTTAATGATTATAGTTAGTTGGCTAAGGTGTCATCGATGCAAAACAATCAAAAAAGTAATAAAAGAATGGTAAATTTTTTAAATATTTTGCTTTTAAACATAAATTTCGGCAAAAACCTAAAAAAACTTAAAACTTAAATAACTCAGAAATGGTTAACTTTCGGATAGTGCATTATGGGGTTTAATCGACTGGAAATGCCTCCGTCTATAACCCATTTAAAGGAATACATCGACTTAACAGTCACCCTGTATAGCGGGTCATCTCTTAATGCGTACTAACCATTTTATATGATCAATAATAAAAAAAAGTCTAAAAGTGTCAGAACAGAATTTATGAAAATGACCCAAATAAACAACAAAACGTCACGATAAAACGTCAACGTCAATTAAAAATGAAAGTGACAGTTATTTTTTTTTTTCATCTATATAGGCTTTGAGCAACAAAATGCATCGCACCTAATGAATGACATCATCAGCACTTTTAGACTATTTTATGAATTTCTCCAAAATGATATATCCTAAAAATTCAAAAATATTTTTTTTGTGGCCTTTAAAGCTAAATCTCGAAATGGTTTTCGATTTATAGCCGCTTAGGTTTTTTGAAATGTTGTCCATAGATATTACCTTCACTGTATAGCAAGTACTTACATGTAAACTAAATTATCTAAAAACATATAAGTAGTTGTCTTGATCACGTAGACTAGCTGGATTTCCGACATATAGGTAGGTGACCGGTACCTAAAGGAAGATGAAGGACAACATTTTATTCCGCTCCTATAAGGAGACATAAATCCAGCTATGGACTATGAATATTATGATGAATGATGATAGATTCCATGATGCACTTGGGTACCGAGACTACCGAGATATATTTTTATGAAGTACCACATAAGTGCATAATTAACTAACTACTTACCTATATTAATTTCAAATTCACATATGAATGCATTACCTACTAAGTCATATACCTAAATAGAAAAAAGTTTTATTATGTTCATAATTTTCATAGAAAATTCCCTTAGAATAATAATAGTCTCGCGCTAAGCTAGGAGAAAATCGTTTCAAATTTCACATTACGAATGCACGAGCCACTATATACTTATGAATTCTGGGTTTAGTCTCATAAAATTCACATTTGGACATAATATGAGCAATTTAATTCTTTATTTAAAAGCTACTGTTTACTAGTTGCCCAAGACAAGACAGTTGGGCCACCCAAATTTGTACTTATGATTCCAACTATCCAATACAAAATACCAATCTCGGGTTTCGATGAAATATTCGCATAATATATATAATTTTTACAAGATGGCGGCCGGTGGGGATTGAAGTCTATACCCATGATGACGTCATTATTGGCAACCAACCGGACTTACATAATGCGAATAGTATCAAAATTTGCTTTTTGACAGTCTGCTTACGGTGAAAAGAGTTATCAACGACATACATAATGACCATGCTGATGTACCTACTTTAAAATAAATACTTACGGTTCTATTCTAGTTAAGTAGGTATGTTAATGAAGGAACCTATTAATTTACAGGTAGGTAGGTATGTGAGTACTATTGAAAGTAGGGATGAGCTGAATATTTTTTCACGAAATTGCTGAACTTCGGTACTTACGTAGGTCATATTATAATTAAAACAAAATCAAACATATATTACTTTTCACTCTCTTACTGTCAAATTTCTCGAAATCAAATTTATCAAATAGGTAGGAAGCTCAGACCAACTACAAAGTAGGTAGGTAGGTATTTCGGCAAAATACATTGTCTGCGCGGCGGCGCGGCGCGGTGGTGGCGGCGGCGGCGGCGGCGGCGGCGCGCGATAGCCACGCAGCCCACGCACACATAGTCAGGCTCACTTACACAACGATAGCGCGGTAACCGAGTTAAAAAGAGACGGCCACAGAGTATGAGCGGGACAAAGCATAATGCCATCAAAACAAAAACATACCTAACTTGTAAAAAATGCCAAGTCTCCCAAACGTAAAAAAGTCGGTTTCTTTTTTCTGTTTCTACCTACTAAAGGGTTCTCCTATTTTAAGTAATGAAAAAACCTTAACTCAACATAAGCTTGTAGTGACCATATTCATAGGTATATAATATATAAGAAATCTTGTGATGCGATTGGTGATCTATTTATTTAACGAACGAAATAAGTCCAAAGTGATATGTTTAGCGACCCCCATTGTACATTGTACCTATACCTACACCAACGCCAAGTTAATTTTAATGATCGACCCGTCATTGTATATCCACATCAAAAGTGCTACGAGTACGAAGGGAAGGATTTGTGGAAGAAACTACAAACTCTTGACATCAGAACCAAGAGGGCCGATGTCCATTTTTGAAACTTTTCAGTAGAGCCAAAATAAACTTTTACCACCGTTAAAACAAACAAAGATGTTTGTTTTGGAGTCGAAATACCTACATTATTTCGCTCGGCTAGTTAATGAAAATACAAAATCGTTTCATTTGAAGACAATATTTATGCAATATTAGCGAAAAAATCTAGTTTTGTATCTTTGAGTATGGATATCAGCCCCATTTTTCGACTATAAATATAAATAGTAACTTAGAGGCTCACGTCAATAAAAGACTTTACGGCAGTATAGATTTTAGACTAAAAGGCAAGGCTTTTGTTAACATCGGACCTTTTGGTCAAGAAAATAAAATTAACTTTAAAAAATGCGTATACCTATTATAACAACAGACTGTATGGTTCGGGGAATAAATAGTATTCAAGTTGAATTTTGGCTTGTGTATGTCTACATAGGGGGGCTTGTCGCTCACGTCCGTAGGTACAAACCCTAGTTACCCTACACGTGTCCCCTGGGTGGTGCTAACGAGTGACAACGCCGAATGTCGGGCGGCGGTAAATCGACCCGACCTCCTCTCCTAGCAGAGGCGGCGATCTCCCGCCGTAAAAAAGGAGAATCACCAACACGCCTGCCAAGCGCGGTGATTATGGCAAACACACCTCCTTATGATGGAACAAACAAAGCCCCGGCCCCCAGTCTCCGGCAGCCCCGCTATCCCGGACTCCGGTAGCGGTTACGGTAACGGCGGGGCAGGGGGTGCGAAGAATCTCCGGCAGAGAGTCGGCTACCAGCCCAACCGACCCTTGCACCTGGCAACATATAACGCACGGACACTGAGGGAAGACGTGAAGATAGAGGAGCTGGAAGAGGTAATCAGCAAATTAAAATGGGACATTATAGGGTTATCCGAAGTCCGACGAGAGGGAGAGGATACGGAAATTCTCCAGTCCGGAAACGTGCTGTACCACCGGGAGGGCGACCAACTGTCCCAGGGGGGTGTCGGGTTCATCGTCAACAAGTCCCTCGTCAACAACATCGTTGAAATCGGAAGTGTGTCGACACGGGTTGCGTACCTCATCCTGAGAATATCTAAACGATACTCAATGAAGGTCATACAGGTTTACGCACCCACATCTAAGCACACCGATGATGAGGTCGAACTTGCGTATGAAGACGTATCGTCTGCCCTGCGTAAGTTCACTACTAATTTCACGGTGGTGATGGGAGACTTTAATGCGAAACTCGGAAAACAAGAAGGCGGCGAAAACCTGGCCGTATCAAAACTGGATCACCTGCCGGAATGGCTGGAAAAGTGGTGGGCAACGTGGGCACCGAGATGTTGTCCGCCGCACCTGGCTAAGAAGCTGCAACTCCGAAGTCATTTCGTCTCAGTCAAGTACCTGGGGGTGGCGATCGAGCGCACGCTCACCATGAGTGTGCAAGCGGTCAACTCAGTCTACTAGGCGAAGGCCGCACGGGCTATGCTCTGTCCCATGTTGGCTTCCCGACTCCCCCTGCGCAAGAAGCTGAGGATCTTTAAAACATACATGCGTTTCCGTATTACCTACGCTGCTCCGGCGTGGTACGCACTATGCTCGATGACCAACTGCATGAAGCTCCAGCTACAGCAGAACCTGACTCTGAGGGCCGTTCGGGGTTGTATGAACTTAACTGAATGTGTTTCGAACCATAAGGTCTGACGTGAAAATTTGACCGCATATAAGTAATATTTAGTTGGACAAAAGGGTACGTTATTGATATGGGACGAACTATTTGCAGGTATTTTTGAACTGTTGTTTACAACCGACCGTATATAAAATAACATTATTTTCATATTTGTACAGCCATAACGTCTGAAATTATAAAAAGTCCGTATGGTTCCAGTGTACTGTGGATATGCGACCACTTTTAGGAAAATGAAGTTTTGAACAAAAAGAGATAGAGATACGTGTGTTAGACTAAAAGAAAGAAGGATCTTTAAAAAAGTGATTTTCGCAAAAATTTTACATCGGCCCTAATGGTTCTGATGTCGAGAACTATGTTCGACGATTCCGGATTCTCTCGAAGAATAACTTTATTGCGAAACCTGAAATCAATTCGTCTGGACACCAGCGAGTCAATGACGAATTATACAATACAATACAATACTCTTTATTTGCACCAAAATAGATCAACATACAAAATTAAACTTAAAAATAAAAACAGATTAAAAAGGCGGCCTTATTGCTTATAGCAATCTCTACCAGACAACCTTATTTATTAATTATGAATTAGTTATGTGACGCTAATCTAATAATGGAAACGGCGCGGCGTAGAAATTGTCTGGAACAGGTTTTAAAGTGGATGACGAGTGGATTGGATGCCTAATACTAGCGGGTTTGCCAAAAAATACTTCCCTATGATAATGGTAATAGAAAATTCGGGAATCACCATTACGGGTGACGTAGTTACAGAGTACATTATGACGTAGTGAAGACAAAGTTGATAGATCTTGCAGTAAACTACAATAGTACCGAGCTAGCAAGTGCTTTTTTGAGCAGAGAGTAGCACAGTCAACAATATAAGGTTTGCAGCACTGCTAAGAATAAAATTCACAGCTTAAATATAACATTTCGTAAAGTTTTCAAGAACAGGGGTATCAATATTTACAATATAAATAAATACACATGCAATGTCATTACATGATACTGGCAGAAATTGTTGGCACACCCGACAGATTGCCATAAAAATGCCATCATAGATCATAGTAGCGGCAAGATGGCGGCGAAGCAGATGTTGGCAGCAAGTGAAGAGAACTAGTGCCTTATTATTATGCCTGTATTCTGTGAAGGAAAGCAGTCTCGTCTGCCATTTGGTCACAACGGTGCAAGGAGCAGTGGACCCCTGGATGTAATAAACATGCCGATGTCTGTGGGCCAATGGAGATTGGAGGATCCAGGTATTTCCTAGTTTTTGTTGATGACTATAAATCTTGATATAATGATTATAATATTTCATATTATCCTTTATCAATTAACCATTATTCAGTTTAAACGCTTTCTCATCTCTAATCATCAATTCATCACATTTCAAACTTTGGATTTGCTATCCAGTCAGCCAACAGTGATTATAAACTCACTGTTCTATCATGCATTGTCCCCAACATAACATCTTCAATGCCTCATTTCCGTGTCAATGTACAGGACATCAACATACCATCTCACATTCAGCTTGCCGATGCTTCAGCGAACCTAGAAATATAGATATTTTACTTGGGTGTGACATCATGTTTCAGATCCTACTGCGTGAGAGACTGCCAGTGATACCAGGTCAGCTGTTTCTACACAACACTCAGTTCGGCTACATTGTTGCTGGCACTGCACCATTGAACAGCGAGGGATGTTCATCACTACCAAGTAACTTTTGCAAGTCAGTATCTGAGGCTGTCTCAACAGAGTCTTTAAATAGGAAAATAGATAGTTTCTGGGAATGTGAGCAGGTACCTGAAAAAGGGAACTATATTCCTACTGAATTAAATCCAGCTGACTGTCTGTCAAGAGGTGTAGATCCTCACAGTCTACTGAATAATCAATTTCATGAAACTGAATTCAAACATAGTGTAGAATCAGTAAATGTGCTTCAGAACTTACCTGAGTTAAAGTGTGAGGCTGAGAAAACAAATATGATACATGCTTAGAGTATATAGATACATGCAATCGGTTTAATATAACCATAAGCCCATAAGCAGTTTATTTGGTTCTTTATGATTGGCTTTGCAGACATACCATCCCATTGTCAGCTTGCCTTCTTACATCTCTTCTTATATCTTTATTTAATATTTTTTTTCTTCTAAATTTCAGCTTTCCTATTTTTTCGGGAATACCGCCGCTGCCCCCGGGCCATGCCTCTATAATGAGAAGGTAAGTGTAGAAATACATTATTTTAAAACAATAAAGTCATTTAAATGATATTGAAACTGATAGACCAGTGTAGCTCAGTCGGATAAGCGCCCGCTTCTCGCGCCAGAGATACGGGGGTCAACACCCACATGTGCCAATGAGTTCTTTGAATTTAAGTACAATGTATACCATCGCTCTTACGGTGAAGAAAAACATCGTGAGGAAACCTGCATATCTAGATTTAGCTCATCTAGATATGTGATCTGTTCCTCTCTACCAACCCGCAGTGGACCAGCTGTATCAGGGCCTCTAGTACGGGTTTTGCAATTTACGTAAACGAAATTTTTTTTGTTTTCTTCTGTCACCTGCATAGATTATCTGTCAAAAGTTTCATGATAGTTTCCGCTAGAGGCGCCACTTTGTATGCGAGAAAACTGAAACTTTTATAGTTTTTAGTTCACACAGCAATGTTATTTATTTGGCACGCCTATTTATTAATGTATCGTTTCTTGCCAACAGATCACCTGGGTGAAGATGACGATGCAACATCGACATGTCGAAGTACCCAGCGAATGTGACGACAAAACTACTAAATGGATTTTGATCAACAGACAACCTGGATAGGCAACTTTTTAAAAATCCTAGAATCACTACCAGAAAACTTTTTAGCTCTAAGTTTTATTTTAACAGTTACTAGAAAATAAAACCGAGAGCATGTTAAATAAAACAAACCAACACCTATCCCAAAAGAAATGGTAGAAACATAATCAACAAAATATATCATACAGGTTACCAGATAAGGCAAGTAATAATGAAAAATAATTTATCCATCTTTTATCATTGCATGTTATTGTTATAATGTATTTCTACCTATGGGTACAATAGTGGGAGTAGCCTGTATTTATAGTTGGTGAACAAATTGCTTGCTAATGATAAGGCACGGAATTAAAAGGGACAGTCAGAATTGATGGAGCATTTACAACGTAGGTAAACAAATTCCTACACATATCTCAAGTCCTACATATTCAGAGACAGTCATATAAGAAAGGGAATGACTGTTTATAACCACAATAGCCGAAACTGATGTGGCATTTCTCAAAAATTAAACCGGGGGAAATTACAAAGATCTTATCAATGCTATGTAAAAATTGGATATTATCTATTAAGTTTTGTATTGACTTACCTGTAATTCTATTGTACACAAGCACCAAAACAAAACCAAAAGCTAGTAACTTTTTACAAACACTCAGCACCAAAAACAGCACAACGAAACGAAGAGGCTCTTGTTAGCACTGACAGTTCCGTTCCGTTCGCAGGTCGATCGACGCGGAGAGGTTAGCCACGGAATGCGCAATGTTTTGACTATGCGCATTGACCTTCATTAATGCCATGCGCACTAATTATTTCCAATATTGTAGTTTAATAATTGAATTAGCAGAATATTTAACAAGACAGAAATTAAAACCCTAAAGAATACGTATGTTTATAAAAATGAAAACAGCTGTATTTATTTTAACTCTTTGGACACATGGCGCCATCTGTTGCCGAGTAGCGGTAATAATAGCGACACCTGTTGTCGAGTAGTAGTAACAATGAGTTAGTGCAGTGAGAGTGAAGTGAACGTAACAATTATATTATTTATATATATTTTAATATTTATAGGTTCTATTTAAGTTTAGGTTTATTAGTAGATCACATTTTATTCTGTTTTATTTAATAAAGTATGCTCTTACTTAAAAGAGCTATGATATAATTCAAGCTATCGATTTTTACTGTTGTATCCATATTCTGATTGATAAATAATAAATTTAGAAATATCATTGTGATTTTAATCATACCTACTTATAACAATATAAAATAATTTAACATGATTGTGTTGATGTAGTTTCTAATGTGGATTTGTATACTTAAAATAAAATAAATTTGTCTTGGCATCTTTTATTTACCTACATATTAAGAACCCAAAATAAGTCTGTAATATAACTGGTTACATTCATTACTGTATGTATTTTTAAAAGTAACCATCATTAAAATAAAAAAAAGAAAAAAGATCTTTAGTTGCTTTAGTTAGATTCGATCCACAGACCACAAGGATCTAGTTCGAGGCTGTAACCAACTGGGCTGAGGTGCTGATAATTGTTTTAGTGAAAAATTCCTTCACTTTCTTCCCTAGCCGACAACTTACTTAATACATATTTCAGATGCTTACACTTTTCATTATTTTGAAGTCCCTTGACCATATACGTACATAAAGTAGTTATTGCTACGATCTATATACCATCGTCTATCCATTACATACACTCGATGAGTGGTAGATTTAGTTCTTATCAAGGTTTAACTTGATTAACATAACATAATATAGCGACAATTTTTTCATGATTTTGAAGAACAAGCAAATCTACCCAAATTCTGTTAGCACTAGATGCTAGAGAATATTTCAATGAACTTATAGACATATATCACATTTACCAACGTGCTCCGAGAGATTAATTACACCACGATAAATTTACGGCTTCTTTGCGCAATTTGCTGTACAATGTATTCAGGCGCTTTCTCTTTGATTGATTATTTTGAAGTCAATTGAGCAAACACAAAGATGACATATATAGATTTATAATGTATTTACCATCGTCTATCCGTTATTTACACACTCATGTGGGTAGATTTAGTTGTAATTTTTTTTTTAATGAGTGACGTTAACTTGTAATGTAATTAATCTGCCGGAGCACTCTGAATGGTGTAATAGTAGTTAGTAAGTTAATTGCAGCATCCCCTAGCATGTAGTGATAACAGAATTTTGCTACTTTTTCTTATTTCTTCATAATCATGAATAATATTTGGCCGTATTGAGTGTCCTTATAATTAATAATTTTGACTAATTTCGAGCACACTGTTAAATGTGTAATATGTATATAGGTTCATTGCAGCATCCCCTAGCATGTAGTGATAACAGAATTTTGCTACTTTTTCTTATTTCTTCATGATCATGAAAACAAATTCACTCATACAAAAAATTTGCTTCTGCTGCTATGTTCACGGCGGTGTTTTCAGCGTAGTAGCGGGCCTACGGCGTAGCTGGCCTACGGCAAAGGGTAGCTAGGCGACTACAGGGTGATGGATATTTGCGATTACAAGTCACGAGTCACGACAAGACCTTGAAAATTGGCAAGACACCATTTATTAGATGTTATATATTCAACTATCAACGATACGAATAACATGTAAAATAATATTTACAAACGTGCTGATGTACCTATTTATTAAATATACCTTTCAACATTTACCGACCGATTGTAAATAGTTATAATTTATGTTTATTCAAGATGAAACGTCTTGCTTTACTATTTACTGTGTCTGGTTAAATAAGTAAGTGTATGTTTATGGCCCCGACATTGTGGTATGATGACTAAAAACAAATGGCATAGTTACTTTAATACATGAATTGTAATGCAAAGTCGTGTTAAAAGTGTTAAAACCATGCTTTGCCATCAAAACGCTGACAACAGACTGTCCAACGTCATAAAATTGTGGCCAATAACGTTATAGACACCCGTTAACTCTGTATGACTCTGTGGGACTCTCATGTATTGTGTCTAGTATGTGTGTGCATGTGGGTGTGTGAGGTAGTCACTAGTGGGACAATAAGCCGACGGTTGGCGTCCTAATGCTTGTATTAATAATTCAGATCCGGACACTGATGTTCAATAGAGAGATACGACCAATCACATTGCAGCATATTTAATTATTCATGTAAAATATGACACTATTTATGTTATACTGACAAATTTACTAAGGTATAAAAAATACATCATTGGAGAAATTTAATGTTTTTTTCATCATATTTTAGTTTCGACTGCCTAGCTGGATATTATCTGAAATGAATTGATAAACATTGGATGATTTTTGAGACACTGAGTGTACCCTTACTTATTTCGTCAGAAAATAATTTTGGTGTAAATCCGTTTAAAATCCGTATCTATATCCTCTACCATTATCTCCTCGACATGGTGTCACTTCTCTAGTTCCATACTCCTTGCTAATAGCTACCACACCGCGCCACGAGGGGCGAACAGTGTGCAGACGTCAACAGGACTACTTACCAATTTAATAGATCCCAGTTTAGTCTATGTTACACAGAGATAACAATGTTTGGTTAGTAATCGCTAACAAAGTAGATGTATTCCTGCACTAGCACTGTAACAGCACCGTAGGTAAGGCGGTTGTGGGCCTGCCCTCGAAGCTCAAGGCCGCTGAACCAGCCAGGGAAACATTCGTGTGATGAGCACTTTTGTTTGCCTTGTAACTGTTATTTCTTTCTATGAGGTAGTTATGAAGTATTTGTAAATAATAAATTTGTAAGTAAATAAATATTCATTCCTTTCACTAATTAAATCCGCAATGGCTGTACTACTAACCAATTCATCACAGGTCTTCACTTGTTTATTCAACATCACAGTCTCCTATTGTGGATGCCAATGTTTGAGTTGTTATATCACCGGAGTTTGTTTGATACTGGCAAGGATCGTGTAAATAGATATATAGATAGGTGGTATACGCGTAAGCGTGAGTACAATTAGACGGACACAGATCAGAACACTTAGGAAACATGTGTCCCGAAAGAGGAAAAAATTATTCCATGTAACTATCTTTGCCTACCCTTCAAAGGATTACATTAGTACAATGCGTGATCGCTGTGTTATGTAGGTGGCAATTTAAACTATTCAATATGCATAAAAATAAACGAATGTAAAGAATTTGGGGCACTCCGCAACACGCAAGCACTAGAGTGCACATTCTCAGCTCTCCACATTCACTATGTATTGGCCTTTTAACTCTTATGCACCAAACCTGCCACCGACCTTATACCTATAATAATAAATACCACTATCGTTTGACAATACAAATAGGCGAAGGACTTTAGATTCTACACCACTGCACTGAAAGCTAATTGTTCAGTGGCGTGTGGACAATCACGACCCAACTCATTAATGCTAATAAAATAAAAATTTAAAAAATAACAATTACAAACAACTTTTGCTGCTGCTGGTTTTTTCTCTGAGGGTAGGTCGGCGGTGGTGTAGGCACAGCTAAATGGCTTTAAGCTTTGTTATTAAGGTGTTGTTAAGCACCTGTCAACGAGCACTGACATAGATGGAATAGCGAGATAAGGTTTTGAATTGTTTCTTTGAGTGTAGATTGTAGCCCTCTTTTTATGATTAATACATATTTTTATAAATGCAAAGGTTTTTTTGCCTTAGGAACACTCTTGTAGTTTAAGTTGCTATGGTTTGGGCACAGATTAAATTCACTTGTAATAATGCTGTTCACCCACTCAGAGTTTTTCTGACATTACAAGATTATTTCGTTACGGATCTGATAACAGTGGAGCCTGGGAATTGTAGTGGAACCCACCGGACTTTCAGAATTGACCAACAAAAACTAAAACATCTTATACAAAATATAATTTTATAAAAAGAAAGGATATGCAAATTGATATATTATTTTATTTTACATCCCTAAACTTGAATTGGATGTACGGTGGCCTGCGCCTAAAAGTATACAGGCGGAGTTTTTAAAATAGCGATCTCAAGCTCACATGCTGCTCGAGCACATCCACATAAACACCACTGCTATACACATCACACACAACACGTCCCCGGATTTATAACAGATGTAGCTGGTCCCTTCATCATCAGGGATCTATTTTAAAAACTCCGCCTGTATACTTTTAGGCGCAGGCCACCGTACCTATTATGTATAGTAAGGGCCTGATTCAAAATATCTGGATAATGGCTACCTGTGGAATAAAAGACATGCTGTTTCTCTCTGTAATTGTGTTTTATACAGTGACAGCAAGTCTTTTATTTATCCCACAGGCAGCCAATATCCAGACATTGTGAAACTGGCCCTAAATATAACATATTTTATGTGAAATTAGTTCATTTCGTATATTTTAGCAGTGAAAGGTATTTTTCTGGTCCGATGAGAACAAATCAAATATCTGAAAAAACTAATAGAACTAAGCAATAACAATAGAATTTCACGTTATTGTGTCCAATCTTTGAACAACTTTTAGATAAATTAACTGATACGATTTACTATTGAGAACATGAGGACTCAAATAGCATTATACAAATGAAAGAAAAGCACTGAATTCTCAACATTGTACATACACTGAGTAAATAGGTTTTTTAACGTTATAGTAAGAATAAGAGTACTGTAACAATTTTGATGTGTATCTGTGTGTATGTTTGCTGTCGCAAAACTACAGGAAGGATACACTGTTGAGTTTTTACAAACAATCTATAATTGTACAAAGTTATTATAGATATTCTGCTACAAATAAAATAGTTTTGAACATAAATAAAGTTAAATATTTACATAATGATAGCTTGCATGGAGGTGTCCTCAAAATGGCATTGGACCTGCCCTTTATAAGAGGACAGAACATGTCATATACAGCAATGCACTTCTAAATTCATATCCCGCAAAGATTCATCAGTAGAAAGCATAAGCGAGGTGGCTTGTATATAGCAGTAATACAAATACAAGTCAAATTCACAATACATTGAGAATAGCCTCCGTCATATCATAAGGCACCGAAGGTTGTAGAATAACACAAACAGGCTAAGATTAATTCTAGTTCTGTAGGAAGTGCGCCCCGGGGCCCGCCGCCGCCGCCGCCGCCGCCGCCACATTATGAGATCACTAGATGCTTCGCTAAAGGTTGCTTCAGATTACATTATGGAGAGCGTTTTTCATCCCCGACAGAGAAGCGTAAAATAAATCTTAGGTTTACGTGACTTTTATCGAGAGTGTGTGCTATGATTCACTTTGCTATCATGGCAATGCATAAGATCATTATCGGCGCTTCAAAGTTTAGAAAGGATGATCATTTTAGATATCATTCATTTTGGAACATAAATATAAATAAGACTATTAGTAGGTATACTTAGTTGACTGGTGGATAACGGTTTTAGCACTAAAATCACCTGATTTACATGTACACAATACTGTTTTTGCAATCAAAGTATAAATAATTATTGATTTTATTAAAATAAAGATCGGGATACAACTATTAAACGCTTAACAAACCATTGGGGTTCGGTAAGCGCAACCTAGATATCTACCATTTATGTCTAAATTCATTAACTGCCATCAACATCCCGAGCCACGTAAGGCTGTGCACACATCGCGTGTTGCGTCGCCGCATGATCCGCCGGCGATATTTCATCGTGTGTAATGAGCCTTACGCGCCATCTATCTCACAAACCGACTCCTCTGCCGGAATTGGCCTCCAGTGATTACGCTCATAGCGTTTGGTATAAAAAGTAAATTGGTTGGTTTTGTCTCGAGCATGGAGTGGATGCTCAAAGCGGTGACGGCGGGGGGTGATGAAGGTGAGCTGCTTTATGAAGACGCCATGTTTGAGGGATGTGGGTTAATGCACGGAATATTACCTCTCGCGTCTTTGAGTGTTTGTTTTCAACAACTCAGTGAAAAAGGGACGTTATAATAAATATTGAAGTGTGAATCTACAGTACGTATGTACTAATTAAGCTTTTTTAGATATAAAATCATGTATCTATTTAATAATTGCATATAGAGAATACCTAAGTATAATTAGTAAGTTACTTTGCAAAATGGCTACTTATTTTTAATAGTTCTCATAAACCTAATTGGTACAACAATACTCAAAGCGAACAATCTTCCCCAACTTCCAACCTCTTTGCCTAATTACCGAGTGTTTCTCCACTACTTAACTTAGTTACATAACTTAACAAAACTGTTGTCAGGAGTTAACTTTTTGAGTGCTCAAGTTATTGCGGCGGCTTGATGTAGGTCGGAGTGGCCCCCCGCCTCGTCCCGAATCTCTCTAGTCTTGGGGTCAGTCTAGCACACGAAAAAATGAAAAGTTTTGGAGCTCCACTGCGATAAAAACGCCTCTATCGCTTAGCTGTAAGTCTAGTTCAGGTTTGATAATTTGTCTAAAACTATAAATGTTTGTGTTTTCACGCATACAAAGTGGCTCTATCTCTATCAGAAACTACCATGAAACTTTTGACAAATAATGTATGAAGTCATCACTCAGATGAGACAAGGAAACCTAAACTATTTTTGTTTCCGTAAATTGCAAAACCAGTACTAGCGGTGCTGTTGTTTTTGTCAAGCTAGTGTAACCCTCCTTGAGTCTCGGCTAATCGGCGGCGCTTTGATCCTCACTTCCCTTATCTCGGTCGGAGTAAATCTTGAATAGTTTCATTCAAAGCAAAACACACACAAGGTTCAAACAATCTCGTGTTTGACATGGTGGTACGAGACTGGAGTAGTTTACAGAACACATTCAACACAATCGAATTTTGATAGATAACATAAAAATTTAGACTTTCAGGATAAAATGTCCTGAAAATTAATACACTCACGGGCAATGAAAGGGTTCCACTAATAAAAACACTCAATTAGGTACTTCTAAACGGAAAAGGCTAGCTTAATGACACCTTCTGCAACATTGAAGTACATTTAACAGAGCATCAGGATATTATCAACTAAACACGGTAATATTTTGTTCAAATTTTAAATTAAATGTTGAAAAAAATTGGGTTAGTTGCAACACCCTGTATAGTGGACTTTGTTTTAGTTAAGATTATAAAAGCTGGTAAAATGTAATTGAATCTTCTCTACACTATGGGTACGGAATGGGTTCTATTAGTATATTAGTTAAAACTATTCAATTAAATGGTGGTATAATAAAGAATGAATTGGGTCTGGTGCGTTTGTCTAGACCGGGGTTTCGATTTACTATGTGAAAGCACCGATCGCGATGATAACGGTCGCGTGATTCATAAACGGCTCAAAAAACTATGTAGATAATTCTGCCCTACAATGTACCTATTGTGGTTAATATTCGTGCTAAACCACTATTTTTCTTTTAACATCAAAACTCGTCGGCAAAAAACTTTTGAACCTATTTTTACACAAATAATTAACGTGACTTGATAAAGAGAATCTAGATATTCATTTAGATTGAGCAACAGCTACTAATTCCTTAAAAACACCTATCGAAATATGGAAAAACCATAAATTCAAGGGGCATATCCCTTCACAAATTAAATTAAATCTCAAGCGCTGTTATTTTTCCAAACGAACATTAATATTCTTAAGTAGCTTCTAATCTTATCCCTAAGCATAAGTCGTAAGTGCGACAGTATTTTATTCGCGAGGGTGCGGCTCAATGTGCTATAAATTATAACAATAATCTGTCGACAGATGTCGCCTCTCTCCTTACAATGAGATAATGTAGCGCGACTAATAGTAGTCGTGCTTTGGAGCTTTAAATAATGCCGATGGTTAAGGGGAGACGTTTTGTTCAAAAGAGTGTTAACCAGTTCACAAAATACAGGGTGGGCGTGATATGCTACCGAAATCTTCAACAACATTATTTACTGGTTAAACTGACAAACTTTTTTCAAAATGAAATGAGCTTTTTTTCTTGTTTTGAAACAATATTCTACAGTAGGTACTTATCGACACACTGTAATTAATAGAAAACTTTACTAATTTAAAAGTTAACAAAGTAATTTTTAACAAAATTTACAGTTATTTTACCAATGCATCTAGAATTAAAATTGTCAATAACAAATGTATAATATCCAATCTACCGAAACGTATCTTACAAAAAGAGATCGGTCAAAAGAAAAGCTACCCCTTAAATTCATATCTCGTTGTCGTTCGCAGCCCCAACAAAGAAATAATGTTCAATAAAAATCGCAACTTTACCATATTGTCCTTAACTTTGTAAAGAAATTGCATTTTCTTTAATTTTGTAAACAGCCGTGGTCGTAACTTTAATATGTAGTATGGAATAAAATTACAGCTAAAAGGTACGGTCAAGTGCAAATAAACCTGACCCCCCTTTCGTAGTAACAATGTTTCTTAGAGGAGTCAGGTTTCTCTGCCCTTTACTGTATATTCCACTTGCAATTGATGCATGGGTGTTAAGTACATTTACAAAGTTGCTTGATCCAGTAGGTCTTCCATACCAGGTTTTAAAATCATAATAATAATTACATACCACTATCCACCGCTGGATATAGGCCTCTTCCAAGGAGCGTCACAACACTCGGCCTTCCTAATCCTCTGGTCTTCGGATAACACTTGCCTAATTTCTTCTGAATAAGAGCGCTTTCAAAATTAAATTACCTCTCGTTATCGAGCATTAAATCCTTCTCCGATAGTGGTTGTGTCATCAAATTGCTGCGTCCGACGGTTGATATGGTCACGTAGCGAGGCAGGGTGACGTGACTTGCTTTAGAATCGCTCGATATCAAAAATATCCACTTGTCCAACGAACATTTTATTTCATTATCTTGTGAGGAATTGTCGGTGTTGTTTTACAGTGATGTTTTCTACTTTGAGCTCAAACAGTCGGCAGTTTTATTGTACTTCGTTATATTAATAATGTTCATACCAAGGTACAATTATAGAATCAATATGAATCCACATTCCCCGTAAAATTCCTTTACACAGGCATAAAACGGGCAAATACTCTTGTAAATAAAAATTATAACCTCAAAGGGTTTACGGCCTTTTTGGCAATAACAAAAAACCCTTAAATCCGCATACAACAATAACTTATTGTTCGGGGGAAAGCATCCAATTTATCGCGCGCGGACGTTAAAAGTTTTGGTGCAAAAATTTATAACATCAAGAGTTTGGACTCGCAAATTGAAAACGGCCGGGCAAAGACTAAATAGCGAATGTAGATATGGTAGTCACTAGGGTCAGCCATGCTTGCTGTTCGTTTGACATTTATGTTATGTAAAACATTATAAAAATATAAGTAAAACTTTACTCCAAAGCAAGGTGAATGTTTATGAATTGGCTACTTACTTAGATACAGTGAGAGGTCTATAGTGGTTTGCAATGGAAACCAGCAATCATGTAAACAAACCAAATTGTCACGATTACTCCGTAATCACATACATTTTCGATCAATTTATGAACATAGTCTGATTTCAAGAACACACCATTGTTTTCACATTATCTTCAACACGATTTAACTTGTATTTATAAGTTAAATTTGTTAAAACATTTGCAACGTAAAAATTTCGAAGTATTTGACAAGCTGTCATCTTAGTTTTTTACTCATCGAACTCTATAAGTCATTGAAAAGTTAGTGTTGTTCGTAATCTGAAGTTATCTTTTATTTTTAATTTAATAAATTATTTTAATTTAATATTATTTGAATACAATTTAAAAAAAATTCAAGAGCTTAATATAATTAACCAAAACGAAAAAAGGAAGAGGAAGAAATGAAAAAGCTCGACGGCATTTTAGACATGGCAAGCGATGACATAGTGGTTCCATTTATAATTACGGTCACCGGCGACACTTCTGGTAGTGATGATGACGAAGACGAAGATTTAAATTTGTTTTAATAAACACTTTTTTTATATATAATCAGTTTTATTTTATAGTCTATGGCTTATATATTTAATCTAATTAGAACACTATGACATCACTATGGGCATAAACAATACGCTGTCAATGTCAGTCCGCCATATTTGTTTACATGATTGTTGGTTTCTATTGCAAACGACTGTATGTCCAGCAGTGAAAATTTCTTCTTCTTATTATTTTTTACACTTTTCTACTTTCTACTCCTTGAACCTCTTTCTTCTTCTTTCTACTATTGACTGGTAGAAAATGCTTTTAGCATTAAGTATGTGTAACTGATTTTACAACAACTTTTTTGTAAAATTAAAGTTTGTATAAATAAATAGCAATGTTGGCTGATGATGACGATTTCTAAATAAATGACTGAAGCTATTGTTGCAACGAGTCACGGGAATTTTTATCGAAAATAATTATGAAAATTAAATACTAAAATGTTTGCTAAAAGCCTGCATCGGAAACCTTATTAACTGGAATGCTGGTTTAAATCAAAATAATATATTTTGTAGCCAAATTCATAATAGTATTTGTGATAGTTAATTAACTTGCGGTAGATTATAATAATGACTATTAGATCTCCACTAATAATTATTATTTCAACGTGGGAAGTATAATTTAATATACATAAATATTTAATACTATCTTTTTTTTTCACTGTGGCAAGGTAATACAATTTTTTTTTCGTAGCATTTTTGCAGTCCTAAATCTACCTACTTACGGTAAAATGCCACATCCACCCATGCTCCTTCCTAATGTCTTCGCCCACACATCACGTATCGTCTCATAACTGTTTTCATCAATTACAGAAAAGGCCGATAAGAAGGTTTTCAATGGGCAACAAAAGCTGAAAAAATTACAAACGCGTGAATTAATCTCCTGGCCGCGGCGGAGGCGCCTGGGGCAGGATTCTGGATCAGCGAGGGCGAGGGCGAACTCGAGGATGAGGGCGATGTGTAATAATGAAAGCCTTTGAATATGTATATAACATAATATATGTTACATATACTCACGGGCAATGAAAAAGTTCCTCACAAAATGACGACACCAAACGAACTCAATTTTTTCTAATATTTAATTTAAAATTTGAACAAAACGTTACCATTTTTCATTGCTAGTATCCTGATGCTCTGTTAAATGTATTCCAATGTTGCAGAAGGCGTCATTAAGAAACTCTTTTCCGATTAGAAGTAATTTGGTGTTTTTCTCAGTGGAACTTAATCATTGCCCGTGAGTGTATTATGTATATTAAGCGTTGAAAGCGGCCGCAGGGAAGGCCAAGTCTACAATAGACCGCAAGTTGGTGGCGCACAAATGCCCATGATAGTGGGAATGTGTATTCGTACGGCGCGTACACCGCCTAAAAGATATGACGAATGTTAGTGGAGACCCTCTGCACTTCTGTGGTGCCATATGACTACAACAACATCTACTTACCTATAATAATCCCGTCGTGTATATTTGCTGTGAGCCTTGAACACCAATATACCAACATACTTACTTACTTACACCGCTGGCTCAGCAAACCCAACTGGATCTTGGCCTCAGACAATACCAACATGATATACCTAATACTTAAGATGGTTTACAGACATTTCATTATAAAGTTTATTCGTTGCGTGATAATTATTGATTATTGATTTACTCACAATAATTTCATTTATATTTAATAACTACCGAAGCAGGACTGGTCTCGAAGTTGTACTGGTTACAGAATAGGCCTGCGGTACGCACTCGACAATACAATTCTGGTAACTTTTGAATAATTTGCATGTGAACAGTCGGCGGCTTTGCCTTTATTACGTTCGAGTAGAGAATGTAATGAAATAAGAGTTAATTTAATTTAATAAGTCAAAGTCAAAGTCAAAATTTTTTATTCATCGTACAAATATAAAATTTTCTGATGAACGTCAATTTTTACAAATTACTCTCCGTTCGGATAAGGGGGGGCTCTTTCTGTCTAAGGAGAAGAACGGAGGCAAGAAACTCCTGAGCCATCTTTTCAAAAAAAGACTTAAAACTAGTTGGTATACAATACATATAAGCTTAATAATAATTATTATAATAATATGAGCAGAGCTAACTACTTATCACAGCCATGCATTAACGTCCTCTAAGTAATCATCAATTTTATAATAAGCTTTTTTACTGAGTTTCTCTTTAATGTAACACTTAAACTTATTCTCTGGCATTTGAGCAACTTCTGTTGGAAGCTTATTATAAAATCTAATACAGTACCCTAAAAACGATTTAATAACTTTCGCCAGACGCATCGCTGGAAAAGCCAGCTTATGCTTGTTCCTAGTATTAATGTCATGATTACTGCCAATTGTATCAAAAGTGGAAATATTCTTTCGTACATACATTAAATTGGCAAAAATGAACTGACATGGAACTGTAAGGATGTTAATTTCTTTAAATAGTTCTCTCAATGAATCCCTGGAACCAAGTTTGTATATAGAGCGGATGGCTCTTTTCTGTAATACAAATATAGTTTCAATATCAGCGGCTCTACCCCAAAGCAAAATGCCATACGACAATAAGCTGTGGAAATAACTAAAGTAAACTAATCTGGCGGTTTCAACGTCGGTCAGTTGTCTAATTTTCCGTACAGCAAAAGCTGCGGAGCTCAACCTTCCAGCCAATTTGGCAATGTGAGGTCCCCACTGCAACTTTGAATCTATAGTCATACCAAGAAAGACAGTATCATTAACTAGGTCCAATTTATTCCCATCTAGAATAATGTTAGTATCGCATTGTCTAACATTCGGCAGTGTAAATTTAATACATTTCGTTTTCTTAGAATTCAATAAAAGATTATTTACGGTACACCAATCGTGTATGTCAGATAGAATAGAATTAATTTCATAAAAATTATTTTCACTTCTTTTAACTTTAAAAAGCAAAGAAGTATCGTCAGCAAATAAAACTATATTAGTCAATTTTTCAACCATAAAAGGCAAGTCATTAATATAAATGAGGAATAAAAATGGTCCTAGAATAGATCCTTGAGGGACGCCTATCTTTACATGAGCCCCCTGTGATTTAGTATTGTTAATATCGACCCTTTGTTGCCTCTTGTCTAAATATGAAGCTATCAAATCTAAAGCCTTTCCTCCTATTCCATAGTATCTCATTTTCGAAATTAAAGTCTGATGGTCTACACAATCAAACGCCTTCGACAGATCACAGAAGACTCCAATAGCATCGTGATGGTCTTCCCAGGCGTCAAATATGTGCTTAATTAACGCAGTACCGGCATCGGTTGTTGATTTGCCTTTTGTAAAACCATACTGCTGGCTATGAAACAATCGAGCTTCATTGAAATGCAAAAGCATCTGACTGAGTATGACCCTCTCAAATATTTTACTCAAAACTGGAAGAACCGAGACAGGTCTGAAATTTGCAGGGTCCTCCATATCCCCACTCTTGAACAGAGGTATAATTTTACTCAATTTCATAAGATCTGGGAACACACCTTCAGCGATACATTTATTAAAAATGTTAGCCAAAATTGGGGCGATTTTATTAATAATAGAAAGAACAAATTTAACTGACATTCCCCACAAGTCTTCAGTTTTCTTCATATTTAAGGACTTAAATGTTTTTATAATAGTTAATGTATTAATATATCTGAATTTAAATTCCTTATCGGTTGAAGGTGCGTTCTCCTTCATCAGGGTTTCAGCTAATGTAGCTGAAGAATCTAGGTTGCAAGTAGTCTCTAAAGGAATGTTCGTAAAAAACTCTTCAAAGACTCTCGCCACCTCGTCATTTGATGTTATTATGTCATTGCCTACCTTTAAAGATAAATTAGTCTCGCGTGTTCGATTCTTCCCCGTTTCGTTATTAATAATATTCCAAATGGCCTTAGATTTGTTAGCCGAGTCTTTAATCTTGTTATTAATAAAAATTGTCTTCGCACAGTGACAGACACATTTGTACATTTTGCTATATTTCTTCACATAAGATTGAAAGTCAGGGCGGAGTATGAATGTTTTCATCTCATACAGATCATATAATGTCGCCCTGCTTTTGCGAATACCATCTGTAGCCCAGTCACAAAATTTAATTTTATTGTCTATCAAAACTTCCTTCGTTTCAAAATTACTCTCAAACTCATCAGCTATTATCTTAAATAAGTTAGTATACATCTCATTAGAATTGCAATCTACTTTAACCTTCGGAAGTTTTTCGTCTAGTTTCTTCAAGTAATTGTCAATTTTCTTTGTAGTAATCGGTCTGCATCTCACCTTAGTTTTATTTGTCTTGTCAGTGTTTACTAAGGTAATGGTCTGCCCACTGTGGTCTGACCGCAGACAATTTATCACACTACTGTCTTTAAACTCACAGTTACAGAATATGTTATCTAGACAAGTGGCCGACGTGGATGTAATTCTAGTTGGTTCCAGAAAGACATTAAAAAGATTAAATGATTTAAAAAGTAACAGTAATTTCGACCTATTAGGAGAGTCACCTAATAGGTCAACATTAAAGTCACCACACACTATTACTTCCTTTTTACTATTGGAAGCTAACCTTAGAACATCCTCCATGACAGTCTCAAAGGTAATGAAATCACCAGTAGGTGGCCTGTAGGTACATACTATTATATACTTGTTTAGCTCTGCACATGAAATTTCTATATGGTGTTTAACAGAAAGAGCAACTATGTCCTTTCGTTCTTTACATTTACAATTTTCTTTAAGAAATATAAGTGACCCGCCATGCTCGTTGCACTTTCTGTTAAAACAGCTTATAAGTTTGTAATTTTTCAATTGGAACATCATTTTATTCTCGTCTAACCAATGTTCTGTGATACATAAACAATCAATGTTAAATTTTTCCGAAAATAGTTCTATTTCTAACAATTTAGAAGAAAGACTCTGAATATTCTGATGTACTAATTTAAATTCATTCTTAAATGTCTTGTCCTTTAATAGTTTTGAGCCGAGAGAGCAGTGAACTGAATCAATCTTTATATCAACGCTATGATGCTCTCCCGTTGTCTGAGAATCTAATTTAAATCTACTGTACTATTACTATTATCAGTATTACTACTGACGGTGTCAATACGGCTTCTTCGTTGTTCTGTGCTGATTAATTCTGATTCCGGTTGTAATTAACAACAGGCATCGCTCAGGACTTCACTGTTGTCGCTCATATAATTATAAATAATATTTGGACATATAGCATGTGTCAGAGTTTTCACTGTGGGCGTTACGCTGAAATCTGACACAGGTATTTATAAACTCGCGAGCAATGAAAAGAAGCGTCCGTAGTCGAGCGGGCCTCAGTGATCGTAACTGATCGCTGAGGTTAAGCAACAACTGACACGGTCAGCCATTGGATGGGTGACCAATTTCAAGTGGTGCTTTTCTGGACGCTTCCGTGCTTCGGACGGCACGTTAAGCCGTGGGTCCCGGTTGCTGCTTCGGCAGCAGTCGTTAAGCCTAGTCAGAGGCCTTCGGGCGGCTTGAAAACATCTGACAGTCGGGTTGCCCACTTACCCGACAACTCTCTCAGCACAAGCTTGCTTGTGTTGGGGTTCACCAACCCGCACTTGGCCAGCGTGGTGGACTAGGCCTAAACCCTTCCTTCATTGGAAGGAGACCCGTGCCCCAGCAGTGGGGACGTAATGGGTCGTGATGATGATGATGAATGAAAAAGTTCCCGTGACATAGAACCAAATTACTCCTAAACGGAAAAATACGAGCTTAATTATTCCGTCTGCAATATTGAAACACGTTTAACAGAGCATCAGAATATAGTACGAACAAAAACGTAAATATTTTTCAAGTTAAATGTTTGAAGATAATTATTCAGTAATTATGTAGATCAAGCAATATTTTTCAACACGACAGTTTCCATTTCTGACACCTGATTTCTTTAGGCATGCATTACATAGTTGACGGTAAACTTGTAAATAACACTTGGTTAAGCTAAGTTAATCTCGACTCAAAGTTATAAAATTCCAAATACCACTGGAGTCAAAAACAACTAAAAATGTATCTACCTTAAGAAAATCACAGCAATTTATCGATTATAAGATCGGAATCGGCTTCATAAGTCATGATTTTCACAGTTGATTCTCCATTTGTATTTGAATAATGCATAACTCGGAAACGAAACGTCTCGAATGATAAGAAAATTGTCGCAAGAAAAAGACATTTATTGGATTCACCCCGTGGCTCGGCGTTTACACTCACTCCACCTTTCAAGGAAAACTGTGTTTCGCCCATGTTTTTCAAACTCAATATTGTAATAATCTGTTTTCCTCCTCTATTCGCTGAATTTGAGACTAGTAAATATAAACATGTAGCTAGTTCTGTTGTTAAAATATGTAGCCTTTTGTAGCTAAGTACTGTTCATAGACATGTATGGCAAGCTTCTATTTGGATTTATGTCAATTGTTAAGACAGTTGATGATATTTTTATTTCGTAATTAACATGTTTTATACTGCTACCTACCTTAAAATCCTAAAATATCGATTACCAACGCGGAACATTAGTAAACAGTCTTAGCTCAAGATAAGGAAAATTGTCGCTCAAGAAGTCTCGGTATATTTTATACCGGCGCCCCGCGGCATGCCATTAGGGGGAGTCCCGACTCGCCGAGATTGCCTATTCTCCCCTTTTCCTCTCTCTGTTTTTAGAAGAATCGTGTCATTGTAATCTTCAATTAGAGTTAAACCTGTTTGTGTGAAGGGTTCAGTGCATGAAAATGGGTAGGGGAGGTTTTTTCTGATAAAACAGATGTTGTAGTCAGGACGTACGTAGGTACCTGCCTGCTCTGCTGCAGCTAGAAACAGATGAACTGCTTAAAATTTTTTTTATAGGTACATCTTCTAATAAGATAGTTTGCAACGGTGGCCTTAAAAATATACCTATTCATTCATTAATAAGGTAATAGGCATTAGTTCATAGTTAGTTCATAGTTATTTATTCATAAACAATATACATTGTGTGTGAATTTTTTAAAACTAACTTAACCTAGGTAGTTACACAATTTAATAAAGTTTTGTGGTATCCAACCTATACTTTACAATATGCAATGAACTTTTACGATTAATATAATTTGAAAAAGTCATTAAAATAATAATTATACTTAATACAATTTGTCGAAATTACCAATTTAAATAATTATAATATCATTTCAAGTCAAAATAGATGTAAGTAGGTAGGTACAAAAATTATTAAGTTTCTTATGTAGGTAGGCAGTCACTTAAGATATTCATCTAGACTATAGAAGCACCCCTTCAACAAAAAAATCCCTTAGTTTCGTTTTGAAGCTGCTATGGCTAATAAGTATTTTTAAATCGAGTGGCAATTTGTTGAAAACGACCTGGGACTGATATGAGGCCGAATGTTTAATGACTGTAAATTTTGGAACAAACTTTATTGGTAAGTCTTTTCTTCTAGTATTTTCCCTTCGTTTTTTTTCATCTTCACTTTCAATTTCATGTCTGGTTTTGGCTAATCCCGTTAGTAACACCAGAATGTAGAGTGAAGGCACCGTCAGTATTTTGAGTCGAGTAAAATGAGGTTTGCAGGATTCAGTTTGAGGTATGCGGACGATAGTGCGAATAGCTCTTTTTTGTAGTATAAATGCTCTTTTTATGTTATAATCGAAACTATTTCCCCAATGTTTAATGCTGTACCTCAATTTTGACTCTACGAGGGCGTAATAAATCATAGTTAGTTGTTCTTCATTGATCTCGTCTCGAAGACTTCTGAGTGCAAAGCACGCCGAGCTCAGAGTACTATCTATTGATTTTAGTTCTGATTTCCAATTCAGTAACGCATCTATATGGACTCCCAGAAATTTCACGGAGTCTACCATGTCAACTTTTTCTCCGTCTAATCTTATATGTAGGCTATCTTTATTTCTAATAGTGGATTTAAATAGTAAAGCACTGGTTTTCGAAGTATTTATTTTTAAATTGTTGGCTTTAAACCATAAACTGAAGTTATCAAGTATGTAATTTAATTTATATTCAAGGGTATCCATGTCTTTTGCCGATAGGATAGCATTAGTATCATCTGCATATACTATTAATTTATCTTCCGGGAAGGATCGCCGGATGTATTCTAATAGGTCATTAGTAAAGATTATAAATAGAATGGGCCCCAACACTGAGCCTTGTGGGACTCCTCGTTTAATATTTACATATTCTGAAGTGGTAGTAACTTCTTTGCCATCTACAATATTAGTAATTTCCACAAACTGTTTCCTGTTCTTGAGATAGGATTCAAAAAGCTTTAAGGTTTGATTTCTGACTCCGTAAAATTCAAGCTTTTGCAGAAGTATTTTATGATCTACAAGGTCAAAAGCTGAACTAAGGTCGAGAAAAAGAGCTGCCACCTTTTCTTTGTTATTTAGTTTGTGAACTATATCATCTAGAAGCTTGTCTATAGCATCTGTAGTTCCAACACCTCGTCGATAACCAAATTGTCTAGCATTCAGAATGTTATTCATGTTTAGATGTAGGACTAGGCGAGATTTAAGTATTTTTTCGAATATTTTTGAAAGTATGGTTAAGAGAGAGATTGGCCTGTACTTGGATGGGTCAGTTTTTGAGCCTTTTTTGTGTTTTGGCAAGATCTTGGCAATTTTTAGTTGCTCTGGGAATACCCCCTCAAACATGCACGCATTGAAGAAGTTGGATAAGGGAGTTGCGAGAATATCTATATTGTCTTTGATTACCGTTATTGGAACTTCATCGTGACCGCATGATTTTTTATTTTTAAAGCCTACTACTGTCTTTGTAATTTCAGTGGGGGTAGTGGCTCTACAGATCATGTTATCTGATGTTTTTTCATAATTTTCTGAGAGTAGCGCTATTGCCTCGTCAGGATTCACAATCGTGCTGTCATCTTCGAACTTAAATTTATCTGAAAAAATGTTTACTATTTCTTGTGGGAGGTGCACTATCTTATCATTTACTTTTAACAACAGTTCTTCTTTTAGAGATACAGAATTTTTATTTCGGTGTCTATTAACGCAGTTCCAAATTCCTTTGGTTGAGTTCTTCGCTTTTTCTATTTCTGTTTGAACGCCAATTTTTTTGGCTATTTTAATAACCTTTCTGTATATTTTTATATAATTACTGCGATAAGACTTTATGGTAGGGTCACAGCTATTTGTATGTGTAAGTATCCTTTTCATTTTACTCGAGGCTTTAATGCCTTTTGTAGTCCAAGTGATTTTAGTGCCCTTTTTAATTTTTAGTTTTTTTCTCCTTTTTGGAAAGCTCTGTTTGTAGACTTTATTGAAAGTTTCCACGAAACCGGTAGTATTTTTACTATTCCAATTTTCTTTCATGATTTCTTTCCTGAAATTTTCATTGTTTTCTTTAGAGAATGTTCGTCTTACCATAGTGATTGATTCACTGGTATTTTTTTTGGAACCTGAGATGTCAAGTAAAAGATCACAAAAAATTCCAGCGTGTCCATCAGCCAGACCATTGTGATCTACTACATTCTTTTCCACGTACTCCTCAGGTAGATTAGTAAAGAAATTATCGATGCATGATTCTGAGTCGTTTCGTATGAAAGTTATTTCATTAATTAGGTGTCTGAAATTATAAGATTTTAGTAGAGAGATTAATTCATTTTGTTTTTTACAGTCTATTAGAAGGTCAACATTAAAATCTCCGCATATTATACATTTTTTGTCGAAGAAGTGCTCCAGCATTTTTTCTAGTTGTTCCATGAAAATGTTGAAATTTTCAAGTTCGGGATTACGATAGCAACAAATAATACATAAGTTAGTCTCTAGATCCCTAATACCACAAACTTCAAAGCTCTTATTTTTATATAGTTTTTTACAAATCTTAAGTTCCTCACACTTTCTGTCTTGCAGACCCAGGATGAGAGATCCACCTCTTTTTTTATTACTACGATTGTTATAGCATCCTAAGTTATAATTATTTAGTTGAAATAGATTAATGGAATGATCATACAGAAAATGCTCAGTGAAACAAAGATAGTGTAATTCCTTACTAGAACTTAAGTTATTAAGGTACAGATCAATTTCATCTTTTTTATTACTAATTCCGCATATGTTCTGGTGGAATATACCTAGACTCGGTCTGTTCGAAAAAATGATGCTGTCAGGTCATCTGGTATTTCTTCAACGTGTTTATTGTTGCCCTCTTCATCATAATTTTCATGCATTTTTATTTGTTGGTGTATGCAATTTAATATATTTCGCAGGCCTCTGTTGTTTAGGTGCCCGTGTCCTCTATAAAACATACTATGGTCATAGAGCAGCGTTGTGTTCGAGTCCCATAGGTAGGCATATTCATTTTTGAGCACATCCGAATACAGAAGATGATTAAACAATTCGACTCTTCCGTTAAACATATATTGATGTTGTCCATATTTAAATGTGGGCGTACATATTATTACGTTGGTGTGTTCTATATTTTCTAGCACGTTTCTTATATGTGTTATTAACCCATGATAATTATTGGTTTTTGTAAAATCTTCCTCCCCTATCATGACGATACAGAAATCATCCATTGTGTAACTGGATAGTTTTTTATTCAATCCATTTAGTTGATCTTTGATTCCTGCATACGGTGTTAAAAAATGGCAGAAATCGTAGTCTTTCTCCGTAAATATACTTTTTGCTATGTCAAGAACCACATTTTTTATATTGCAGGTCAGTAAGCATATTTTAGTCTTCTGTGATTTTTTCTTTGTTACTAGGTTAGGTTGATTTTTCACTGTGCATGATGTAGATTGTGTCATTGTTTCAGCAATTTTGGTTTGATTTATTGTAGGTGGCTCTTTATTCTGTTCTTCGTGTGTTGCCCCGGATGAGCAAGGTTTAGGACTATACGGTGTAGTAGTTAATTGCGATTTTAAAGATTGTCCTCTTTTTTTCTTCGGAGTGACGCAGTCATTTTTTAGACTGTCTGTTATTTTTTTGCACAGATCATTCTTTTTTTGCAAGTCATCTATTTGTTTTTTAAGCTGTTCATTCTCTAAATTTAAATTAGCAATTTCATTATGTGCAATTTTTAGTTCATTTGTTAAACGTTTAATCTCATTCTTAGAGCGATATTTTTCTTCGTCTTCTTCGTCTGTAAGCTCAGGCATGCTGTTGGTGGAGACATCTATCGTATTTTTAGATGTACTACTTTCATCGTCTGTCACCTGTGTTTCCGATTGTGTTCGTTTTTTATTACGAATGGTTATGTTACCAAAGAAATTCATGTCTGATAAAGAACAAATTAATATTTACGAAGAAAAAGTAGTCGGTGTTTTATGGAGGCTCGAACCAGCGCCCTTTAGCGCCTTGAAGTCTCAAAAAGCTAACACCTTAACGGCTGGACCACTCGGTCAGTTAAATATTCTAGTGAATTTTGTGATGTGTATGTAGCAAAAGATGATATGAACTTAGATTCCGTTAGTGGACTTTGCCCTTTTGATATGATAGCACTACTAACAACAGGGGCGCGATTCACATCTCAACCGAAATATTTGTAAAGCGATACGAACGAGTTACGAGATGAAATCCGCAATGTTTAAAAACGCGATTCATAGCACACATACTTTGATCTCGTTTTCATATCGCTAGTTCGTATTTGGATGGCTTGAGTGAAATGAATGAAACTATATATTTTTTAATTGCCATGCAAAAATTATAAATACTACCACTAATTGTTTTAAATAATTTTGTTCCTACAATATATTTTGTTGGAATTAGTGTCCATAGCAAGTATCAAGAAACAGCTTTTTAATTCAACGTTGAAGAAATTCATAACCTGTGGCACTTTTGACAGCCGCCATGTTTTCTCCATAAAAACATTGATTTTCTTTGCTCATTTTCGTGTCAACGTAGTTTTTTTGGAAAATAAGAAGAAAGGAAGTTTAACTTACTTAGAGAAATACGACTGAGACATGTAAGTATCAATGTATTAACCTATTTTTTTTGAAATATAAATGTTACCGGTTGTAGTCAAGAAGGTATTGTAATTTACGATGTATCCAATTTCTGTTTTGAATTGTTTTAGAAACACAAGCAGCAGCCGATGTGCTTGAGTAGCAGAAGGAGCAACTGCGTTGTGAGAGGGCCACGGCTTCAGCCCTCACAATGATAGCTGATTAGCTGAAGTAATGAACAGACAGGCTGCAGTCAATGAGAGGCTTCTTGAGGAGGTGTTCCTCATATGGAAATGGTAGGTTATTCCTAAATGTTTGGCTAAATAATAGAATAGAATTAAACTTCATTGTTACCCCAATAATGTCTTAGGAAAACTGGTGTTGAATATTTATGTTACAGCATAGTTTTGTCTGTAATTTTTTAGAACAATATCATACTGAAATTTTCATTTTGTCTTTTCTAGGCTAATGAAAGGAACAATCAAGACCAGACTTAAAGTAAAATAATACGTATACATAATTTATATCGGAATAAGTACAAAATATTTTTGTAGGTATATGTTTTAACTATAAATTGAAAATCCACAGATTTTAGCGGCGACGCAGTTGCGCGACCAGTGAAGCTCTGGCTCCGCGACCGGCGTGGAGCGCGCGGTCAGCGCGGCGCTGCTGCGGCTGCTGCGCGGGAGGATCCCGTCCCTGCGCATGCGCCTAGCCTTCAATGACCTCACGCCTCTCTTCTTCCTCTTCTTCATGCGTCAATTCAAACAGAGGAGCACCTGTGATTACTGATTACCTAAGTTCCTATATACAATAATAGTTTAATAATTGTTAACAAAATATTGTATATATAAGTATTAATAATTACTTATACAAAAGGCTAAAAGCATTTTGTACCAGCCAACCTATAGGAGAGAATATGAGAAAAATAATAAGACTTTAATCTTTGATTGCCATTATCTGTAGCTTTATTAAGTGGTAAAGGGACCTAATTACTACCTATATTTTTTTAGTATTTGTGATAATTCATAGAATTTATTAGTTCTATCAATAAATAAAATATACATGCATTACAATGTGTTTAATTCATTAACTTACAATTTGCACACTGAGGGAATGTGTATGCTTTCGGTTAAAATATTCTTCCTCATTCTGCGAGGGCCTCAGGCCAAAACCCACACCACATCAAATAAATATCACTAATACAAGCTTACTATAAAGGAAAATTACGAATTCGGTAAAGATGGAAACGTATCTCGTAGGGACGGCTGTCCGGCTGAAAAATGGCTTGAAGATCTTGGAGAGATGCGTACAAGGTCAATTTCACTTTTAGCAGTATTTTCTGAAAACGATCTAACAATTTCACCCTTTTCTTCGAAAGTTTAAAATCGCTAAAACGTCAAAATATGACAGATAAGCGATATCAAAAAGTTCAACAAAATTGACATGAATCGCGTCATTCTCCATTCCGTTCATTCATTTTGCGATCTCGAAACGATCTTACTATGTAGCTTGTTTTTAGTGCCATGTGAATCGCAATTTCATAGCTCGTTCGTAAAAATCTGAAAACGAGATGAAAACGAAGTTGTTTTTTGTGACACGAATCACCCTCCAGGAACAGGGTTTGAGAACTATATTTTCACTATTTATCACTTTTGTCAATTATTTCTGATCGTGAAATGAATATTCGTAATTTATTTATCCACTTAGTCCACTTAGTTTAGTTTTGGGTCATGTAATTACTTTCTTGTTGTTTATTTCACATAGCTATTAGAAATTCCGTTAGATAATACTTGCACGGGTTAATTGTTCACTATTGACTGTTTAGTAACACTTTTAATAACTTTTAAATGAAGTTTTCTATTTTTAAAAACTATTTGAAAAAAATTAGCGTAACAAGTTAACTGTACTTGGCGACGGTGGCGCCATCTATGATGGATTATAAATTATATAATATGGATTTAAAAAAAATTATATACTTTTCATTTGCTATTGTTTTTCCTACAAACCATACAGACAAACTCTGGTCGATGAGATACTAACTACTTATTACAAAGGTAAGGTTGAGTAAAATCACTTCAGTTACAAAAGTACCAATTTATTATTTTCACACCTTAAAACAAATACACTCCAATTATTGTGCTTAAAAACATTTACACGAGTATTTACAGTGTTTATTTACTTAAACCAGTACATACCTAATTATCTTCGTTAATATAAAATACATTCGAATATTGTATTTATCTTACTGTAAATTTTATAACAGAGGCAAAGAACAGTAATTACCAAAATAAACTCTTAATTAAATTAAGTTAAAATAAATAATAGGTTGGTAGTAAGTTGAATAATCTTGTGAAAACTTTGAGTCAACAGCAGACTCCCGCCTTCTTATTACTTGAACCGTTTTGTTAAATTGCTGTTATTATTCGCAAAATAGCTTTCTTACTAAAATATATACGACCGTATTTCGCTAGGCTATTTTAAGTTAATTTACTAATATTTGAATCCAAAAGAGTAAGTACATAGTTTTATAAACATAAAACTATTTAAATGAATGATTTTTCTGTTTTTACAGCTGAAATCAGTTCTATAACTAAAGTAGCTTATTATTACACTGAAAAAAGCTCCGAGAGTGAAAGCTTCACCACAAGTTATGACAATTGGTTGCAACAATCCTGTTATGTGGAAAAACTAAACATCGACAAGCCTTACGTAACATACGAAAAACGAAAGGTTACTATGAACACACGAAAAGCGAACTAACGATAGCTATCATGCAATTGATACGTTTAATGCCACGAGACAGAGTCGTAGCGGCACGGGAGCGCTCCTATTCGTTAGTTTTTCATAAGCTAGAATGACCGCCAAATTTTCATTCCATAACTAGAGTACAATCTAACCAGGTCAAAGTATGAATTCTGAAAACAGATGTTTTAGCCGAGGCTCCTCCGATAAATAGACGGTTGTTTTGAAAGCTTTCTACAATAAAACCAGTGTTAACGAATAAATTAACAATAAATTAGTAAACTACGCGCATCGCTGCCCTCGGATGAATATTTATGAAACCGGCCTAACAATAATAATTCCGGATAACTTAATTGTTATACAAGAATAAAATTTAACATTGAAATATACCTTAGTATAGATTTTGTTTCTAGTATACACAGGTATTAGGTGTTAGAAATATTCCTCTCTTATGTAACTTTGTTTCTATGAGTAAGCAATAACTGAATTTGTGCAAAAAAATAGTTTACAGTGGTCATGAAGTTTATATCTAAGTTAAAGGATAGATTTTTTAAATATAAATTACGTTTATAATAACTTAGTGTTTTCAGTCGAATTCTTTATGAAGTGAACTATAATTGCTACTAAAACCTATCCTGTTTTTAAGTAATTCAAACCAAAGTGATTAAAGATAACATAATAGTCTTAGGTATTCACTCATTGAAAATACCTAATTCCTGTGTAAAATACCTATTTTAACTATCACAATATTCATATTTCACGTTGAGTATCAATCTTCACATTCCAACACTAACCTACAACACTGTCTTAACTATATTTACATCTACACCTATCAAAATATAATTCAATTAGAGCAAAAAATAAGCTACATCATTTGCTACACAAACCCTACAGCAACTGTGAGATACGCTAAACAAGACACGGCTAGTTTCCCACTGGAAGAGGTCTTGAAGTACTTGACTTCATCCTGCGTGGGCGGCGAATGCGACTCGGCGGAGTGAATGAGTCGGTGCGGGCAGGGCAGCTGCTCCGACGGTATTTCTAGAAGCTTCCTCCGATACTCTAGAACCTTCTCCGTCTCGGTCTCTTGGTCCTGCATAGGTTCGTCGTATGCGCGATCTTCACCGAACTCTTCATCTATGTCATCGTAGGCTTTATCCTCGTTTTTGTTTATTACTGGTTTTATTACAACTCGGTTGGTTTGTTTGAGCTTGTTTGTGGCAGGTCTGGGAAGTTCGATCATGTTGTTGGTGGGTTCGGCCATGATGCAGTTGAGTCGGTCGAGTGAGACCCGCTGTCGCTTGCTGCGAGTCTCGTTCCGTAGCTTGTAGATCCAGGACAGGCGGCAGTCACACGTCAGCTGGTTGCCTGGAGACAAATACAGTTACTTTAGTTTGAGGGGACTGGTATGATTGGTGCAATTACATTGTGTTGTACCAGGTTTGGTCTACCTAACACTTATTTCCAGTGCCAAAATCATAAATTTTAAAGTTTGATGATGGTGAAATATAAATATCAAAGAAAAAGTTTTATGTTATGTGATTTATTTAATTAAAACTCTTCTCTTCTACTCATAGGAAACTAAGAATAGTTTATTATGCTCACATTTATTCCGACCTAAATAGCCTATGTTTCCATTTTTACTCAGTGGAATTAAAAATACGATTGTATAATTTGAAGTGACTTCTATGTATAATAATATGGTGACGAAGTCGTAGATAAGTTTTGTTTAAATTAACATTTTATAATTCAAATAGGATACATAAAAATACCTCATAAAATATGGGTTTGTGTATAATTACACTGATTTTATTTAAGTAAACAAATACTATAGCAAAATAGTAATTCGAAATCATCTCTTTTCATGCTATTTCTAATATTTCTACCAAAGCAGAAAGAATTATATCTTTGCAATAATGTCGGTAAACCCTCCTACAGTAATTACTTAAACCCAATATAATAACAATAATAGCGAACATAAATCGCTCTCAACTAATAAATGTTCTCCCACAAAAATCGTTTGCAACAAGCCTATTTGGGCAGATGTTATTGATCGTAAAGCTACAACATTATTACCAAATTAATGTCCACCTACAAATGCCCCCGAATGAATCATGCGGATAATACAAACTCATACTTCTATGCTCACACCCCTAATAACTTGACACAAGCATCCCCCATCCCCTTTCCACATTATGGGCAAGAGTGGGAGAGCTAAAAGCTAATCTAGCCAGGGCTGTGCAAATCAGGCAGTCGTAAGTTGAAATACAGTTGTTTCGCGGCGTGACAGTTTAATGGGTTCTATATTTCTCGGTTCAGAGATGTTATATTTTCGCTGGAAACATGCTGTTAGTTCCAGCTTTGTTAGAATATGATTTAGCGGCGGCATCTTGTATTCCGCGGTTTTATTAAAGCGGCCGTTTCCCTCGTCGGTGCACCTCCGTGTCTCTGTATGAATACTAGCGCTCTATTTTACTTCAATGGTTGATTTTGTGGCTTTTGTTCGGATGTAAAGCTTGTTGTGGTAAACTTTATGGTAGGGATTCATTTCACAATAGTTGGACTGTAACTTCTCAATACCTCCGGTATATTCTTACCTCATTTTAAATAGGTACATCGTTCTACGGAGCCGAAATGATAGGTAATTATAATAAATCACTGCGCCTTATACCTACATACCTACCGTATTAAGTACTCGCTAATGTAATCTCATGATTAACGCGGCTTATTTGATCTAATTTCCTCGTGATTCAAGTATCAGCACACAGAGCGTACGTATACTCGTAAGTAATACTTCCTAATAGCATTTGAATCTAAAAATAAACTCATTTTGTCGTCTCGTTTCGACACTCCTTCATGTTAATAGCTATTAAGTAAGATAATTTATCATTTGGCGGTTCTATTTCTGAAAATTTGCCATTACCGAACAGACGATAACTAGTCGTGAATACGATTTTCATTTAAAATCGGTTCTAAAAATGTATGCGTATTTAAAAATGATCGCATTTATAAATCGCTAAAAATGAAAGTCTCTCCCAGACTTAGCTAATGCATTGGAATCGTCTGGCTTTTCCACATTAAAACTTTTGCTTCGAATAGAGCGTTTAAAATAACTTTTTATCTCTAATGAACATTTAATTTGAGTGCGCGAATAAATTCGCTTAAAAATTACTTATTCGCGCACGATGAGAATTTAATACACAAAGTAAGCGCTTTACTTGCGAAGTTAACAAATACGGGGAGTTCCCGTCGGGAACTTCAATAAAGTTAATGAAATATGAGACAGAGTGGTGAACTCAGTCGGGTGAGCGCCGGTTTCCCGGGTTCGAATCCGGCGCTCTTTTGGTGAAGGAAAACACCGGGGTAAAAATTTGCACATCTAGCCCTTTAATTCATAGGCCGTATTGCAAATTTACAACATGGTTAAAATTTACTTTGAAACACACGAGTTTCGACTATTTTTCAAAGAGTTGAAATTCGTATAATACAACATCAATTTAAAACCTATTGCTAAAATGCTCTGTGAATTTGGGGGTAGATGTGTACCCTAAGTGCATTGTACTCATTTAAAAAACGGCATAAATGTTTGTAAATGTATGTAAATATGCGACTCACCGTCGAGCGCGATGACGGAGTAGCTCCCCCTCATGTTGTCGAGCACATTCTGCAGCAGCTCCTGCTGCAGCGTCTCCAGGCGGTTGTTCTTCAGGTCCAAGATCACCAGCTTCGACAGCTCCTCCAGAACACCATCATCTAAGGTTGACAGCTTGTTGTCAGCCAGCGACAGCTTCCTCAGCTGCGTGAGGCCACCGAACCCACGCTCAGATATGAATTCAATCTCGTTAGCATCCAGAAACAACTCTTGCAGACTCCACAGCTCCGCAAACGCCAAGTCACCGATCATGGCGAGCTTATTGCTCCGCATGTCCAGAGATATCAGGTTCGACAGACCCTGGAAATTCTCTCTAATGACTACGGTCAGCAAGTTGTTGTCGAGGTCCAACTCGATCAGGTTGTCGAGGTGCTTGAAGCAGCCCTCGTGGATCACGCTCAAGGAGTTCTTGGATAGATGTAAGCGTTGTAAGTTCGGAAGAACGTAGAACACGTCTCGTTTCAATTCCGTAATCTGATTCTCGACTAAGCTGACGTTGGCTAGCATTATCAGGTGAGCGAACGCCATGCGCTCTAATTTCGCAATCTTATTTTTGGGCAGGATGATTTCCCGAAGCGTCGTTGAGTTTGTGAACGCGAACGAGGGGATACTGTAGATGTTGGCATACTGTATGTTGAGGTACTGCAGGCGGTCGAGTCTGACGATGACCTTGGCAGGGATGTAGGTGAGTCCGCCGTCGGCGCGCACGTTGAACGTGAGCTTCTCGATGTTGGGCTGCGAGTAGAAGTTGGACCAGAAGGGGTCGTCCTCGGCGATGCCCCCGTTGAAGACCCAGCAGTCGGCGCGCGCGGCCGACTTCAGCTTGACGCTCTCGCAGTAGCAGTGAACCCGCGACGCGCGGTCCTGGATGTCACAGATGTTCGCGTACGGAGAATACACCCCCTTGTCATTCTTCCACCGTCTTTTGTCATTCTGCCGGCTCTCCGTGACGTTAATCTCGATCGTCGCGAACGCAATCATTAAGACCAAGTACTTCAGGTCCATTGTTGCTTCACATCGCTGACGTCGCCTGCAACAAAGAATGAATTCTTTTGTTAGGGAGTTGTTATTGACGTGTAAAATATGAAGGAACAATTGTAGAGTCGAGGCGAGTTCCGTTCGGGGATTGTTACGTCTAATTTGCAGTTTAATTGAGATGGAAAAATGTAGGAATTGTGTACTACATTCTTTTCTTGAACGGTTCGCTTGAGTGACTGCGAAAAATCTACTGAGGCGCAGGATAGCTTTTCTTGGTAATTTTATACTAAATTAAATCGTAATAAAATAAAATTAACAAGGGCTATTAGCATTTATCGGTGAATAAATTAAGTTATTATTAGAGATTTCGTAATTCATCATAGGGTTAAAAAGGTCACATACATTTATTTACCTAAAATAAAGTTGGCTTGTTAGCTAGGAATGAAACACGTGTCGATCAACTATTCCTGGAGCATGCAATACTCGCTGGCGGCCTCGCGACTTCATATCACAATATCGAGATTCAGTCCATAGCTATTTGCGGAACTGAACAAATTGAATTTGTTTGCAAGGTATTTTGAATTGTAACGTGGTACACGGGAAAGTTAGAGATGAATTTTGCACTCGCATGGCGCATAGTGGGCTCATGCCTCACACGCTTTTTTGAAGCTGGAAAACGATACTAATTTTCATACCCAGTATATAAAAGGGGTATAGTGAGCCGAAATGAGTAGGGTCATTCTGAAGAAATTTGGACATAGCATTTGAATTAATAACGGTAAAAAGTTAATTCCATAAAGAATATTAAAACCTAACTGCCAGTTTCTATATCTCTATCTATCTATAACTGCTGGTAGTTACTTTCATACGATTTTGACAGATTGTTACTTTTGATTATGTCAAAATCGTATGAAAGTAACTACCAGTTATGGATAGATAGAGATATAGAAACTGGCAGTAAGACGTCAGCGTTTATTAATAATTTTATTATAGTAATTAAAGCTAATAATGATTATTAGGTACCTAATTTATAAGTAACGAAAATCTCTTTGCTTTAGTAATAATTCTTAGTTTTTGAGTTGAATGTGCTGAGCCTAGTAAGTTGTCCGTTGTTTTGGGGACTAGAATTATATCTTATGATTCTATTCTATACCTGCACCTGGCTCTCTCGAGTGGAACCTTTGTGCATGTCCCCAAGGTCTAAACTGCCTTCCTAAGCTTGGACCAGTTCCCACCACGCCATATTCCATGATAAAATACATAATTACCTACAAAGGCACCAAACCATCAAGCGTAAAAATTTTAAACATACTGTACAAATCAGAAGACAATTAACAATTTTAATTTGTGTTAATTTTGCTGATAGTTTAAGTCATCCGTCATCTATGTCCAACTAATTAACAGATCGGCAAATGCGGCGTCGTGTAGCGGTGTATGATTATGTGTCATCACGCGGACAAACACAGCGGGCTAAATGCCTCAACGTTTGATTAACAAATCAGAATCATCATTAATTATTCGCCTATTTCATTACACTCGCTAAATTGGATGATACTCTTGTAGTAATTTTAGAACGTCCAAAATGTTAATTATTCAAAAATACTAGATAAATATTTGGTAAGCTTATGTCGTTTGTCTTTTTAACGGATTAACTTATAAAATCATTCTCCTTTGTAAAGGGGAAGAACCTCCTCCTTTTTTCGAAGTCTGTTAAAAATACGATATAGGTAGGTACCTAAAATACCTATTAATTATAAAATCTTAGAAATAGTGTACCCGTGAGATTTTATTCCTGTAAACAGATTTGTCATGAAGACGGCTCTGTGATAGGTAGGTACATACTTAACGACTTTGTCAATGTCAATTACAAACGCATGCAACGAACGCAAAAGTTTAAAAAATATATATATCGCGACCGCAACACATTTTATACATGATGTGTAAAGATTTTACGTTAACAGCTACTAACAACTATATAAAATCTGTCCATACTGCCCCCACCTACCGTCTCAGTTCACTGGACAGCTGCACGCTGCACAGTGGTAATTAGACAACACATCCGGGACGCGGCTCTCGATTAATGACCGCGACATTAGTGACACGACACAATGTTGTATGTCCACAGCGCGGCGGCTGTAGACCCACTGTGTAGTCATGTGTGTGGATTTGTGGGTAATGACACTATATTTTTATTAGTATGGATCATAGAACAACGCAGACTCGGGTGTACCTACTCAATGCTATGGATAATGAAGTAAGGTAATTAAATATGATGTCTTAATTTGAAAAGCATTAAGTAATAAATGAGGTAAATAATAAATTCTATTCAGCTGTACATTATGATGTGACGTTCTTATTAGATAGTTGAAAAGTCTTAATTATTTAACATGAACTTACATAGAAGCACATTATGACACTGTATAGTTTACGCAATAAATTATTGTTTTAGCCGTCTAGGTATTACAAGTTAGGCGCTAACTTTCTAAACTTTGTGCTCGAGCCAGTAGGCAAGTACTTACGGAGAATTCGGCAATACTTCATTATGTTAAGGCCCTTCTTTCGGTATCGTTTGCTACGGACGCATCGCATTCAGTATTCTTTGTATAGAAATTCACACAAGTGCGTCGACTTCATCGGCATTGCCGACGCCGTTTCTCCTAAATTATGTCTAAGACTATGTTAACGAATTTTAAAAAACGCAACCATAAAATATGCTAAACATAATATGTATAATAGACCTGGTTTCTGGCGTGAGCTTGGGTGGCTTAATAGCTAGTCACCCCATAGGTATTTCACGCATAATGACCCGCCTTGGAGGCTAAATGCGGAAAATCAGCTCGCCATGATAGATAGATAGATATAGCCTATTCTGCTTGTAGACAGCTACAACGCAATGTGAGTTTAAAAGTGTGTGAGTGAAAATAATATTTGGCTCAAACGTATTATTTATAACAACAGTCCCATAGCTGGAGTCAACTTTATGCTCTTTGTGTACAACAAAATATAGAAAACATTTTATGGTGGTTCATTTTTTACTTTTATCAGTTTTTATGAAGCCTCAAAATATATACTGCACAGTGGAACATTGAGATTTTTTAGCATTTAAAATGTGGATTTGCAACAGTATTTTTAGTTTAAATATATGTATACATAAAAGCCTCCAAATATATTAATTCGGAATATTATGGAACAATTTCAGAGTGTATAATTATGTAACTCTTAGGCCTAGTTTCACTATAGTCTGTTAGATCAATAACACCCTGTTACACTGTAAGAGCCATCTAAAATAAAATTAAAATATTGAATTCTTGACAGATGTGTCAAAAGTAAACAACTAATCCCTTTGTTATAATGTAACAGGGGTGTTAATGATCTAACACGATTGTATCTAGTGTCAAGACAAACCCTTTAGGTTTAATGGCATGTTAATTTAAAAACCTAACTATGTTACACAATGTTTTGTATAAAAAAAAAAAAAAAAAAAACAGAGTATGGTAAAACTTTAAGGCCTTAATCTTTGGCTTGCGAGTTCCATGTCGTCTAAAAAGGGTATTCCCGTAGGATTCACGGAATTGAAAGAATCTCGCGGTCTCTTTTGGCCCAATATATTTTTTGCCAAAATCCGACCTATTGATCCTCTAGTTAGGCTAGACCACGTGATAGGCAGATCGATTTAAAGTTACTTTCACGTATTTTCAATATTAAAATAAATAATAGTATTAATTAAATATCTAAATGTGTTAAACAACAAAAAGTTTAATGTAGAATGTCGCTTAGAAATTTATTTGCAGCATTCTTTCCATTATAACGTTTTTTTTAATTACCTGTATATTCAGAAGAAGGTAGGTATTTAAAAAATCATTACTAATAAATTAATGATTAACCGATTCTGACTGCGGCATTTACCAAATGAAAGAAAAAAAGTCCTTCATTTAATCCTTCGTCTACGCCAGCATACAATAAGTTACTTCATTTGATTAACTTAAATTTACCACGTAGCACTGCAGGTGTACTCTACTGCACTCATTATAAGAGCGGTTATGGCTTGCCTCTGCCCAGTCCCCTATGCACTAAAAAGTAAAAAAGCTTTTATAAGGATGTCGTATGGCAATCAAAAATAATTGTCTCTCTCAATTACTATTATTGTTATGTCACAATTAGAGATGTGGCTTTATAATATCTCGTAATAAAAAGAGGACTTTTGGTCCAAATCTTTAAATATGTTTAACCTTCGACGAAAAAGTGGTGTTATAAGTTTAACGTGATTGTGCGTATATGTCTCTGTATATGTGAGTATATGTATAAAGAATATTCTATCTATCTATCTATATGTCTGTGGTAGCATAGGTCTCAAATGGCAGAACCAAGGTAGTGTTACCCCAAAGGTTTTGTTAGCTTTACAAAAAAATGTCTTAGCCGTTCAAAAGCTATGCGACTGTTAGTGTAGAATATCAGGGTTTTAACATTGATTAGGATATAAACTTAAAACGACTAGTTTTAAATAAGTACATTCGCTATGAAAGCAACACTTGAATACAATTTAAACCATAACCGGAAGAAGTAAAGTTCATAACTCAGAGTAAAAGAACTCGAATGGCCAGTAGTTTATTTTATTTTATTTTATTTATTGGATAAACGACAGTAATAGACACCATGAAACTTAACAGCTAAACATAATCTTATAACTAGTCTATTACCTTATATGTTTACCACTAAGAACATAATATTTTTGTAAATAGACTAACGATACTCGATCAAAGATAAGGATTTACACACTCATAGTAAATAGTTTTCGAAGCGCAATGCCCCATCGATCGTCCAGATATTTGATTTATTTACCAGCACCAGTTCAGAAGTTCTTCAGTCAATAGTTAGACATTGATATCGATTCTGAAGGCGGAAATTCTAATTTTAATGCTGTCAAAACCTTAAATTCTTTGTTTAAAATTCGACTTTGTGACTGTTCCCTGAAATCTCATTTTATACTAGCAATTTTTTTTGTTTGACAGCGTTAAAATTAGAATTTCTGCCTTCAGAATCGACATCATTGGCATATCATTTACACTCTATAAAATTCTGACCTTATTTAGGTATATAGTATTTTACTATAATTGGCACTTATATAGTAAGTGCCAATTTCCCCATTCTCGGTTAGAGCATAACCAGGGAGTAGTGGTTAACTTTTGACACATCTTTCATGAATTTTATATGGAGATGAATTTATAAATCAATTCCTGTCGGTTAGATAACCGACAATGGAAAAATTAGCACTAAGCTTTTCAAATTAAAAGGTTGATTAAGTTATTATATTTTAAAAATCATTTTATATTTTATTATTATCATCCATTATTTATAATGAAGAACGCAAACGCTCGCGACCGTAACTTACCATATTAAAAACGCTCTTTTGATTAACCACCCATAGGCTACCGCTTAACTTTTAAAAACCACTCTATAACTGAGGGGTTAAAGCGGATTATCCAATGTGATTCACTGAATTGTTAATTTTGTATTGGGATACTGAGTGGAAAATTTTGTGACCGCTAGTCCGTGATAAAGCTATACAGGTGTCTCAAAAAATGTTTATAAATAATAATAAATATGTAAAACGTTATGAAGAGCACTGGCTAAATACTCTTATTAGTTAATGACCTTCCGGTGCATCGTGAACATAGTATTTTTTCAGATAAGTAAACTATTCCCGGACAAGACTGCAAATATCTGTCTGATATCATAGAATAACGAGTAAAGTTATTCTATGCTGATATAGTTTAAACCTATATTTTAGACTGCGAAGCTGAAGTGGGCCTGGGCAGGCCACGTCTGCCGCATGAACCCGGACCGGTGGGCCAGAATTGTCACCGAGTGGACGTCGGCGTCGCGGAAGACCCAGACGGAGATGGCGGGACGACCTCGACAGGTTTTTACCTCAATGGCCGAAGGAGGCACAGGATCGGGACCGGTGTTCAATTTATAAGGAGGCCTTTGCCCAGCAGTGGGACACTAACCGGGCTATATAAAAAAAATAGTTTAAACCGGTCGTGTTTATTAGTACTTATCATAGAATAACAAGTCTAGTACTCGTTATTCTATGTTAGTATTAAAGTAAGCGTCAACCATTCGGCCTCGTACGCAACAGACCGATAGCATTCAGTATTCTTTGTTAATGCTCCCGATATAAATAAAATAAATGTAGTTAAATACTGTATTTTCATGTTTTTTTCTGTAATTTGAGCGCAACAAAAGAAAAAATACGAAACAGTGGAAACCGTCACTTCTTTATTCAAATAACCTGTATTTATTATAATTTCCACCAATTGTAGGAACTGTTCCAATATGTTTTTACGAAGAGTGTTATTGATTTTTTTATGACAAATACCACGTTATTCATGAACTTTTATGAAACCCGAGTTCCGGTGTTGTATAAAATAAAAAAAAAAAAAATAAATAAAAAAATTAATTCAGATAATAAAATCCATAGAGTGACATTGAAATTAAAATTAAAAATATAGTATAGCGGATGGAATACATTTTAGGAAATAACATAAGTACCATTAAGAGTCCTGGTAGCGTAACGGATAACGTCTCGACTCTCAATGGACAGGCCATGGGTTCAAATCCCAGCATGTACTACGAATTGTATAGAAAAAAGGTATTTAATTATATCAAATACTCTTACGGTTGAGGAATACATCAGAGAATAATCAAACCGCTGTCATTATCCTAACTAATATTATAAATGCGAAAGTAATTGTGTCTTTCTGTCTGTTGAAATTTGATATAAACATGGTCTAGACCCTGAGAAAGAACGTAGGCTACTTTTTGTCCCGGAATTCCCACGGGAAAACTTTTTAAGGCGAAGTGAAGCTCGCGGGAACAGCTAGTAATTAATATATTCATATTAAAAAGAGTATGTAATTAATAATGACTGAAGTTTGGGGGTAGGTCGTGAGTAGGTTAAACTTTTAAGTTGATTAAATCGCGCGGATCTCATGAACTGCGCTCTACATTTTAATTAACAAATGAAGTGTAAACCAGTTTAAACTTCGATGCATTTATTAAAGACTGCCAATTTTATTTACAGTATCTGATAGGAGTAGTCTACATGCCCCTTTTTTGGTACAACATTTATGTTAGATTACTGGCCACTTGACTATACCAATCAGTTGGTTGATGTCGCTTCGGTGCCTACTCTTACGGGGAAGTAAACATACATAATCGTTATTTTTGTTCTTTGAAACTATATTTGGTCGGTACGTCTAGTATAGGTTGTTGATAGTTGACACAACGTTTATAGTTTCAGTTTTCTTCCATACATTTACAAGCAGCGCCTCTAGCGGAAACTATCATAAACTAAAATTGGTAGTATGAGTTATTTCAAATCGTAGTTTTAAAAAACGAAATAAGTTTACGTGTAAATTATAGCTTTTTGGTAGTACGAGTTACATGTTTGACAGATCTTAGGTAGTCAGCTTCAACGAATTCGAAAACTTTCATAGTTGTTGCTCTCACTGAAAATTTGTAGGTGAGAAGCGTTTTTGTTGTTGGTTAGGATCTAGTTAGAATTTAATTTGTGACTATCAGCGATTATATTTTGCGTGGCGAATGGCTGCAGAGGCAGAGGAAACCCTATTAACCACTAGGAACTAACACAAACTTAAGAATGCGGAGTAATGATGGCAGGAATAGTGCTTGTTATTAGAGATAGTTTATATTGGTTCAGTGACTGGACCCAGTAGAGTACTATGTTGGTACTGATCCCGCTTGGACGCTATTTTCAACCAAGTCCAATGCGACTGTGTCGTGAAATCTGCCTTCATCTGTATATCACCATCAGGGTGCTTACATAGAGATACTGGTTACCTGTATCTACCCTTACCGGTAACCTGCTGTTTATCTTTCAGCGAGTGCGCTAGAGCATTTCACGGTTTTAAATTTCTCAGTGAGCGATACCTAATCAAGTTACCGGTACGGGTAGATACAGGGAACCCGATTCTTTACGTAAGCACCCTTAGAAATGAAAAATAAATGTTTAAAAATAATCATTTATTACTTATATAGTTATCCATTACATAAATGGCCTAAATCCCCACGAGAGGACGATAGCGTCGCGGCGTTGACTGCCTCGGACGAATCACGCGTCGACGGGTTGTCCTAGGACTCTGCCTTGGTCTCAGTGGGGCAACAAGTATTGGGCTTCTTCCGACGACAGGGCATCTTGGGCTTCGTCCAACGACAGAGCGTCTTGGGCTCCCCACATGTGCAGAATAGGTCGTAGAGATTCTACACCATGTACGGACATTTATTTATGGCAGTTAACCTGCCGTGGGGTCCATCGGCAGGCTTGTTTAGGTCCCCATTCCTGTAAATAGTACGAATAGATTAGGTCTAGTAAAATATTATTTATTCCTACAATTTTACCTTAAGTTATCGTAAACATAATAAGTATATAGGTAGGTAGGTACTTACCTTTCCATAAAATCTACAATTAGGTACTTCGAATTGCGATGCACTTGTGAGGATCATTCTTAATTTTATAATTTTTATAAATAAAAGCTTGTAAACCAAATTTCAGTTTGTTTTTGTTAGAGTCATTGACATTGATTGACATATATATTTTGGTTAGAGTCATTGACATATAATATACGAAAATCAAGACGCCAAAATGACATGTGTGTTTGCCCTTTCTTTTTACAAGCGCTAGAAAGAGGTAAAGTATCTAGAGTGAAGTTCGCACAATCGAGTTGTAGCATAAACGATATCGCATGAACTATAATAAAAAAATGTAACTCATACTACCAATTAACTTGGAAACTAATAGTTTGGCGTGCTTACGATTTCTATCAACGTTGACATATATTGCAAGCCCGTACTAGACGCTCGGGTGTGGCTTCTGACACTTTCTATAGCTTTGACTAATTACAGCAGTATTCATGACATGAAAATACACTATTTTCATTACTATTATCACGTAATAAGGAAGTCCCCGACGACCCACGCCTCGTTCGGCCAACACGGACAATGACCGACACCTGTGTACAGGGTGCCCGGCACATGGACTTACCTACTTTTTTGGGTGATAGAGAAGGTCACGCTACGACACATTTATATGTAAAATTCTCATTTTCTGTCAAAAAAAAAAGAGTTCATTATACAGAATGTTGCAAAAAAGGTACAGTAAGCCAAAAGGAAGTATTTTTTTATGGAGAAGTTTTATTTCAGAGACGTAAGAATCCAAGTTCGTTTTTAACACCCTGTATCACGTAGGGGTAGATACCCAATACTTCGTGTTTTTACGCAAGTTTTATATTTCACTTGTAACGGGTGACATATTTTAGGAAAATTAACATAATGTATGCATAATTAAGCACCGAATATGTTTCACCACGTAGCTTCCTAGGTACTTATTTACTGCGTACTACATTATATTTATATTATGTATAAAATATACCTATTATGATTAACCTGCGTAAAGTTAGCAGCCTAAAGTTAGCAGCCTTTGAATAGCCGACCAAATTAAGATGTTCACTTCAGTCATTGCATACTTTATAAATTAAAACACGTAAAAAGCCCCAAAAACATTGGAATAACAATGCTAGGTATTCATATAAACACTATAATATGTCCTAAAATAAATAAATACAAAAAAATACGACGTTTACTTACTGATGCCCTTGTTGGTTAATGAATATTTTGTATGGGGGCACCAAGATGCCATAGACCTGCCAGCATCTTACCTGGTTTATTATGTGTGTTGACTCATTATAAAACACTGACAGAAGTTTCATCAACATTGAAACGGTATAGCAGGTGTCCAGGAGCGAGTTTCTGACAGATTTTGGGTAAAAATTCACAATATTTCACGAATAATCAAGTTTGCAGGTGGAACCTGAAGAAAATCAGCTGCAAATGATAGTTCATATGAAAGGTATTATTAATACCTAGAAACGGTTTTCAGCAATTTCAGATTAAATGACTTTTGGTGAATATTCAAGGGGAAGATCAGGAAATAAAAGTTAGCAGCCCAAGATTACCATTTTGTATGGGGGCACCAAGATGCCATAGACCTGCCAGCATCTCACCTGGTTTATTATGTGTGTTGACTCATTATAAAAACACTGACAGAAGTTTCATCAACATTGAAACGGTATAGCAGGTGTCCAGGAGCCACTTTCTGACAGATTTTGGGTAAAAAATCACAATATTTCACGGATAATCAAGTTTGCAGGTGAAACCTGAATAAAATCAGCTGCAAATGATAATTCATATGAAAGGTATTATTAATACCTAGAAACGGTTTTCAGCAATTTCAGATAAAATGACTATTGGTGAATATTCAAGGGGAAGATCAGAAAATAAAAGTTAGCAGCCCAAGATTACCATTTTGTATGGGGGCACCAAGATGCCATAGACCTGCCAGAATCACACCTAGTTTTTTATGTGTGTTGACTTATTATAAAATACTGACAGAAGTTTCATCAACATTGAAACGGTATAGCAGGTGTCCAGGAGCCACTTTCTGACAGATTTTGGGTGAAAAATTGACAATATTTCACGAATATTCAAGTTTGCAGGTGGAACCTGAAGGAATTCAGCTGCAAATGATAGTTCATATGAAAGGTATTATTAATACCTAGAAACGGTTTTCAGCAATTTCAGATTAAATGACTTTTGGTTAATATTCAAGAGGAAGATCAGAAAATAAAAGTTAGCAGCCCAAGATTACCATTTTGTATGGGGGCACCAAGATGCCATAGACCTGCCAGCATCTCACCTGGTTTATTATGTGTGTTGACTCATTATAAAACACTGACAGAAGTTTCATCAACATTGAAACGGTATAGCAGGTGTCCAGGAGCGAGTTTCTGACAGATTTTGAGTAAAAATTCACAATATTTCACGAATAATCAAGTTTGCAGGTGGAACCTGAAGAAAATCAGCTGCAAATGATAGTTCATATGAAAGGTATTATTAAAACCTAGAAACAGTTTTCAGCAATTTCAGATTAAATGACTTTTGGTGAATATTCAAGGGGAAGATCAGAAAATAAAAGTTAGCAGCCCAAGATTACCATTTTGTATGGGGGCACCAAGATGCCATAGACCTGCCAGCATCTCTTCTGGTTTATTATGTGTGTTGACTCATTATAAAACACTGACAGAAGTTTCATCAACATTGAAACGGTATAGCAGGTGTCCAGGAGCGAGTTTCTGACAGATTTTGGGTAAAAAATCACTATATTTCACGAATAAACAAGTTTGCAGGTGGAACCTGAAGGAATTCAGGAACAAATGATAGTTCATATGAAAGGTATTATTAAAACCTAGAAACGGTTTTCAGCAATTTCAGATTAAATGACTTTTGGTGAATATTCAAGAGGAAGATCAAAAAATAAAAGTTAGCAGCCCAAGATTACCATTTTATATGGGGGCACCAAGATGCCATAGACCTGCCAGGATCTCACCTGGTTTTTTATGTGTGTTGACTGATTATAAAACACTGACAGAAGTTTCATCAACATTGAAACGGTATAGCAGGTGTCCAGGAGCGAGTTTCTGACAGATTTTGGGTAAAAATTCACAATATTTCACGAATAATCAAGTTTGCAGGTGGAACCTGAAGAAAATCAGCTGCAAATGATAGTTCATATGAAAGGTATTATTAATACCTAGAAACGGTTTTCAGCAATTTCAGATTAAATGACTTTTGGTGAATATTCAAGGGGAAGATCAGAAAATAAAAGTTAGCAGCCCAAGATTACCATTTTGTATGGGGGCACCAAGATGCCATAGACCTGCCAGAATCACACCTAGTTTTTTATGTGTGTTGACTTATTATAAAATACTGACAGAAGTTTCATCAACATTGAAACGGTATAGCAGGTGTCCAGGAGCCACTTTCTGACAGATTTTTGGTGAAAAATTGACAATATTTCACGAATATTCAAGTTTGCAGGTAGAACCTGAAGGAATTCAGCTGCAAATGATAGTTCATATGAAAGGTATTATTAATACCTAGAAACAGTTTTCAGCAATTTTAGATTAAATGACTTTTGGTGAATATTCAAGAGGAAGATCAGAAAATAAAAGTTAGCAGCCCAAGATTACCATTTTGTATGGGGGCACCAAGATGCCATAGACCTGCCAGAATCCCACCTGGTTTATTATGTGTGTTGACTTATTATAAAATACTGACAGAAGTTTCATCAACATTGAAACGGTATAGCAGGTGTCCAGGAGCCACTTTCTGACAGATTTTGGGTGAAAAATTGACAATATTTCACGAATATTCAAGTTTGCAGGTAGAACCTGAAGGAATTCAGCTGCAAATGATAGTTCATATGAAAGGTATTATTAATACCTAGAAACGGTTTTCAGCAATTTCAGATTAAATGACGAATAAATCTTTAGGTTCGCAACAGGTAATAAGTTAAGACATTCTATTGTTGTGGTGTGATGAACTCTTTGTTTTAGGCAGGTAGGTAAATGGGTTCCCAACTATAAAATAACACTAGTCGGCATGCCATCAAAGGCTCACACCTGCGTCATGCGTCATGCGTATTGTATGGCGGAAAGAGTAAGGCTGAAAAGATGACCTTTTGTGATACTGATAAGAGTATTGTCCTTTTCTATAAGAACAGTTTTTTTGTCGTAAGTACAAAAAAACAGATGATAACTAATGTCAGAAAGTTGCTCCTGGACACCTGCTATACCGTTTCAATGTTGATGAAACTTCTGTCAGTGTTTTATAATTAGTCAACACACATAATAAACCAGGTGAGATTCTGGCAGGTCTATGGCATCTTGGTGCCCCCATACAAAATGGTAATCTTGGGCTGCTAACTTTTATTTTCTGATCTTCCCCTTGAATATTCACCAAAAGTCATTTAATCTGAAATTGCTGAAAACCGTTTCTAGGTATTATTAATACCTTTTATATGAACTATCATTTGCACCTAATTTCCTTTAGGTTTCACCTGCAAACTTGATTATTCATGAAATATTGTGATTTTTTACCCAAAATCTGTCAGAAAGTGGCTCCTGGACACCTGCTATACCGTTTCAATGTTGATGAAACTTCTGTCAGTATTTTATAATAAGTCAACACACATAAAAAACTAGGTGTGATTCTGGCAGGTCTATGGCATCTTGGTGCCCCCATACAAAATGGTAATCTTGGGCTGCTAACTTTTATTTTCTGATCTTCCCCTTGAATATTCACCAATAGTCATTTAATCTGAAATTGCTGAAAACCGTTTCTAGGTATTAATAATACCTTTCATATGAATTATCATTTGCAGCTGATTTTCTTCAGGTTCCACCTGCAAACTTGATTATCCGTGAAATATTGTGATTTTTTACCCAAAATCTTTCAGAAAGTGGCTCCTGGACACCTGCTATACCGTTTCAATGTTGATGAAACTTCTGTCAGTGTTTTATAATGAGTCAACACACATAATAAACTAGGTGAGGTTCTGGCAGGTCTATGGCATCTTGGTGCCCCCATACAAAATGGTAATCTTGGGCTGCTAACTTTTATTTTCTGATCTTCCCCTTGAATATTCACCAAAAGTCATTTAATCTGAAATTGCTGAAAACCGTTTCTAGGTATTAATAATACCTTTCATATGAACTATCATTTGCAGCTGATTTTCTTCAGGTTCCACCTGCAAACTTGATTATTCGTGAAATATTGTGAATTTTTACCCAAAATCTGTCAGAAAGTTGTTCCTGGACACCTGCTATACCGTTTCAATGTTGATGAAACTTCTGTCAGTGTTTTATAATAAGTCAACACACATAATAAACCAGGTGAGGTTCTGGCAGGTCTATGGCGTCTTGGTGCCCCCATACAAAATGGTAATCTTGGGCTGCTAACTTTTATTTTCTGATCTTCCCCTTGAATATTCACCAAAAGTCATTTAATCTGAAATTGCTGAAAACCGTTTCTAGGTATTAAGAAAACCTTTCATATGAACTATCATTTGCAGCTGATTTTCTTCAGGTTCCACCTGCAAACTTGATTATTCGTGAAATATAGTGATCTCGAGGAGATATTAAGATGGTCTCGTAGCTTTGCCATCTCCGTTAACCCTAGTAAGTGTCAAGCCATCATTGTGGGTGGTTCAAGGCTGTTATCGGGTCTCGACTATGCTGCGGTGCCACCAGTCAAATTTGATGGTCGTGTTGTACCTTTTTCTGCAACTGTGAATGATCTTGGCCTGATCATTGATCAAAACCTAAGTTGGGATCAGCAACTTGATAAAGTATCCCGTAAAATTTACGCAGCACTCCACTCCTTGCTTCGCTTAAAAAATTTCCTTCCCCAGCACACTAAACTTGCCCTTGTTAATTCTCTTCTTCTTCCCATTTTAGACTATGCGGATGTGTGCTATCTGGAACTAACTGAAGCTTTGCTCAATAAGCTTGAACGCTTATTGAACACGTGCATTCGTTTCGTTTTTGGGCTGCGTAAATATGATCACGTTTCACAGTACCGCGCTCAATTGAAATGGCTCCCCATCCGTGACCGTAGGAACCTGCGTATCCTTTGTCTTCTCTTCTCTATCCTCCACGAGCCCAATACCCCACCTTATCTAAAGTCTATGTTCCAATTTCTATCTGACACTCATACCAGAGACTTACGTTCTTCTCATAATTCAATTTTAGCCCTACCCTCCTTCCACTCTGGTTTTATGTCTGACTCTTTCGCGGTCACGGCTGTGCGTCTATGGAACGATCTCCCTGATTCCATTAGGAAAGCTCCGTCTCGCAACGTTTTTAAGCGTCTTACTCGAACTCACTACCTTAGTAAGATAGTTAGTTGATAGCTCTTTCCTGAACCTCTAAATTAATTATTGTTATATAATATTAATATTTATATAATAATATATATTATAGTTTTTATATATAAATAGGTATATATTATGTTTATTTATATATTCATAACTTATATATAGTTACGTATTTTATATTATATTTGGTAATTATTATTAAGTGACTTGTTTTTAATTTTTAACCGACTTCAAAAAAAGGAGGAGGTTCTCAATTCGTCGGGATATTTTTTTTTTTTTTATATTTTTTTTTATGTATGTTCACCGATAACTCCGCCGTTTATGAACCGATTTTGAAAATTCTTTTTTTGTTGTATTGGGTTGAGCTTCCAGGTGGTCCCATTTTTTTTTCAGAATTTTATCTCACCCCTAAGGGTGGGTAAAGGGGTAAAAACAGGGTATGAATTTCCATTTTGGACACATATTAACCGATTCTAATGAAATTAAGAACGTAAATATAGTTCTTATAACAAAAAAATATGATGGTGACCTTGAGCTGATCTGATGATGGAAACGGAAGGCAGTCAAGGGAACTCCTCAACGGTATATAGCAACTACCTCGTGTTTAGGCTTGAATGATTCGTATTGATTAGTAGGACTTTTTGGTATCATTTGCATCTTACTTTTGATTAAAATTTATTGCAAATAAACTAAAAACTATAAAATAAAATAATAATTTAAAAAAATAAAAAACCGACTTCAAAAAACCACTAAAATGTAAGTAATAATTTAAGGTTTACACAAATTATATGTGACAGTACAAATATACCTAAGCAGGAACTGTTCTTTTTTGAAGTTGGTGCCATATTTCTTCAGATTACTTTGTCACTGCACCAACATCAAAAAAGAACAGTTCCTGCTTAGGTATATTTGTACTGTCACATATAATTTGTGTAAACCTTAAATTATTACTTACATTTTAGTGGTTTTTTGAAGTCGGTTTTTTATTTTTTTAAATTATTATTTTATGTAGTAATAGTGTTGTTTTCTTTTTGCACACCTTATAATAAAATTTTCTTGCACCTCCTGTGGGTTGACTGGTAGAAAATGCTTGTAGCATTAAGTCCACCCTTTGTACACTTATTTTTATATTTGTGCAATAAAGGATTAAATAAAATAAAATAATAAATAAAATATTGTGAATTTTTACCCAAAATCTGTCAGAAAGTTGTTCCTGGACACCTGCTATACCGTTTCAATGTTGATGAAACTTCTGTCAGTGTTTTATAATGAGTCAACACACATAATAAACCAGGTGAGGTTCTGGCAGGTCTATGGCGTCTTGGTGCCCCCATACAAAATGGTAATCTTGGGCTGCTAACTTTTATTTTCAGATCTTCCCCTTGAATATTCACCAAAAGTCATTTAATCTGAAATTGCTGAAAATCGTTTCTAGGTATTAATAATACCTTTCATATGAACTATCATTTGCATCTAAATTCCTTCAGATTCCACCTGCAAACTTGATTATTCGTGAAATATTGTGAATTTTTACCCAAAATCTGTCAGAAACTCGCTCCTGGACACCTGCTATACCGTTTCAATGTTAATGAAACTTCTGTCAGTGTTTTATAATGAGTCAACACACATAATAAACTAGGTGAGATGCTGGCAGGTCTATGGCATCTTGGTGCCCCCATACAAAATGGTAATCTTGGGCTGCTAACTTTTATTTTCTGATCTTCCCCTTGAATATTCACCAATAGTCATTTAATCTGAAATTGCTGAAAACTGTTTCTAGGTATTATTAAAACCTTTCATATGAACTATCATTTGCAGCTGATTTCCTTCAGGTTCCACCTGCAAACTTGAATATTCGTGAAATATTGTCAATTTTTACCCAAAATCTGTCAGAAACTCGCTCCTGGACACCTGCTATACCGTTTCAATGTTGATGAAACTTCTGTCAATGTTTTATAATGAGTCAACACACATAAAAAACCAGGTGAGATTCTGGCAGGTCTATGGCATCTTGGTGCCCCCATACAAAATGGTAATCTTGGGCTGCTAACTTTTATTTTCTGATCTTCCCCTTGAATATTCACCAAAAGTCATTTAATCTGAAATTGCTGAAAACCGTTTCTAGGTATTAATAATACCTTTCATATGAACTATCATTTGCTGCTGAATTCATTCAGATTCCACCTGCAAACTTGTTTATTCGTGAAATATAGTGATTTTTTACCCAAAATCTGACAGAAAGTGGCTCCTGGACACCTGCTATACCGTTTCAATGTTGATGAAATTTCTGTCAGTGTTTTATAATGAGTCAACACACATAAAAAACTAGGTGAGATTCTGGCAGGTCTATGGCATCTTGGTGCCCCCATACAAAATGGTAATCTTGGGCTGCTAACTTTTATTTTCTGATCTTCACCTTGAATATTCACCAAAAGTCATTTAATCTAAAATTGCTGAAAATTGTTCCTAGGTATTATTAATAACTTTCATAAGAACTATCATTTGCAGCTGATTTCCTTCAGGTTCCACCTGCAAACTTGAATATTCGTGAAATATTGTCAATTTTTACCCAAAATCTGTCAGAAAGTGGCTCCTGGACACCTGCTATACCGTTTCAATGTTGATGAAACTTCTGTCAGTATTTTATAATGAGTCAACACACATAAAAAACTAGGTGTGATTCTGGCAGGTCTATGGCATCTTGGTGCCCCCATACAAAATGGTAATCTTGGGCTGCTAACTTTTATTTTCTGATCTTCAACTTGAATATTCACCAAAAGTCATTTAATCTGAAATTGCTGAAAACCGTTTCTAGGTATTAATAATACCTTTCATATGAACTATCATTTGCAGCTGAATTCCTTCAGGTTCCACCTGCAAACTTGTTTATTCGTGAAATATAGTGATTTTTTACCCAAAATCTGTCAGAAAGTGGCTCCTGGACACCTGCTATACCGTTTCAATGTTGATGAAACTTCTGTCAGTGTTTTTATAATGAGTCAACACACATAAAAAACCAGGTGAGATTCTGGCAGGTCTATGGCATCTTGATGCCCCCATACAAAATGGTAATCTTGGGCTGCTAACTTTTATTTTCTGATCTTCACCTTGAATATTCACCAAAAGTCATTTAATCTAAAATTGCTGAAAATCGTTTCTAGGTATTATTAAAACCTTTCATATGAACTATCATTTGCAGCTGATTTCCTTCAGGTTCCACCTGCAAACTTGAATATTCGTGAAATATTGTCAATTTTTACCCAAAATCTGTCAGAAAGTGGCTCCTGGACACCTGCTATACCGCTTCAATGTTGATGAAACTTCTGTCAGTATTTTATAATGAGTCAACACACATAAAAAACTAGGTGTGATTCTGGCAGGTCTATGGCATCTTGGTGCCCCCATACAAAATGGTAATCTTGGGCTGCTAACTTTTATTTTCTGATCTTCAACTTGAATATTCACCAAAAGTCATTTAATCTGAAATTGCTGAAAACCGTTTCTAGGTATAAATAATACCTTTCATATGAACTATCATTTGCAGCTGAATTCCTTCAGGTTCCACCTGCAAACTTGTTTATTCGTGAAATATAGTGATTTTTTACCCAAAATCTGTCAGAAAGTGGCTCCTGGACACCTGCTATACCGTTTCAATGTTGATGAAACTTCTGTCAGTGTTTTTATAATGAGTCAACACACATAAAAAACCAGGTGAGATTCTGGCAGGTCTATGGCATCTTGGTGCCCCCATACAAAATGGTAATCTTGGGCTGCTAACTTTTATTTTCTGATCTTCAACTTGAATATTCACCAAAAGTCATTTAATCTGAAATTGCTGAAAACCGTTTCTAGGTATAAATAATACCTTTCATATGAACTATCATTTGCAGCTGAATTCCTTCAGGTTCCACCTGCAAACTTGTTTATTCGTGAAATATAGTGATTTTTTACCCAAAATCTGTCAGAAAGTGGCTCCTGGACACCTGCTATACCGTTTCAATGTTGATGAAACTTCTGTCAGTGTTTTTATAATGAGTCAACACACATAAAAAACCAGGTGAGATTCTGGCAGGTCTATGGCATCTTGGTGCCCCCATACAAAATGGTAATCTTGGGCTGCTAACTTTTATTTTCTGATCTTCACCTTGAATATTCACCAAAAGTCATTTAATCTGAAATTGCTGAAAACCGTTTCTAGGTATTAATAATACCTTTCATATGAACTATCATTTGCAGCTGAATTCCTTCAGGTTCCACCTGCAAACTTGTTTATTCGTGAAATATAGTGATTTTTTACCCAAAATCTGTCAGAAAGTGGCTCCTGGACACCTGCTATACCGTTTCAATGTTGATGAAACTTCTGTCAGTGTTTTTATAATGAGTCAACACACATAAAAAACCAGGTGAGATTCTGGCAGGTCTATGGCATCTTGATGCCCCCATACAAAATGGTAATCTTGGGCTGCTAACTTTTATTTTCTGATCTTCACCTTGAATATTCACCAAAAGTCATTTAATCTAAAATTGCTGAAAATCGTTTCTAGGTATTATTAAAACCTTTCATATGAACTATCATTTGCAGCTGATTTCCTTCAGGTTCCACCTGCAAACTTGAATATTCGTGAAATATTGTCAATTTTTACCCAAAATCTGTCAGAAAGTGGCTCCTGGACACCTGCTATACCGCTTCAATGTTGATGAAACTTCTGTCAGTATTTTATAATGAGTCAACACACATAAAAAACTAGGTGTGATTCTGGCAGGTCTATGGCATCTTGGTGCCCCCATACAAAATGGTAATCTTGGGCTGCTAACTTTTATTTTCTGATCTTCAACTTGAATATTCACCAAAAGTCATTTAATCTGAAATTGCTGAAAACCGTTTCTAGGTATAAATAATACCTTTCATATGAACTATCATTTGCAGCTGAATTCCTTCAGGTTCCACCTGCAAACTTGTTTATTCGTGAAATATAGTGATTTTTTACCCAAAATCTGTCAGAAAGTGGCTCCTGGACACCTGCTATACCGTTTCAATGTTGATGAAACTTCTGTCAGTGTTTTTATAATGAGTCAACACACATAAAAAACCAGGTGAGATTCTGGCAGGTCTATGGCATCTTGGTGCCCCCATACAAAATGGTAATCTTGGGCTGCTAACTTTTATTTTCTGATCTTCAACTTGAATATTCACCAAAAGTCATTTAATCTGAAATTGCTGAAAACCGTTTCTAGGTATAAATAATACCTTTCATATGAACTATCATTTGCAGCTGAATTCCTTCAGGTTCCACCTGCAAACTTGTTTATTCGTGAAATATAGTGATTTTTTACCCAAAATCTGTCAGAAAGTGGCTCCTGGACACCTGCTATACCGTTTCAATGTTGATGAAACTTCTGTCAGTGTTTTTATAATGAGTCAACACACATAAAAAACCAGGTGAGATTCTGGCAGGTCTATGGCATCTTGGTGCCCCCATACAAAATGGTAATCTTGGGCTGCTAACTTTTATTTTCTGATCTTCACCTTGAATATTCACCAAAAGTCATTTAATCTAAAATTGCTGAAAATTGTTCCTAGGTATTATTAATAACTTTCATAAGAACTATCATTTGCAGCTGATTTCCTTCAGGTTCCACCTGCAAACTTGAATATTCGTGAAATATTGTCAATTTTTACCCAAAATCTGTCAGAAAGTGGCTCCTGGACACCTGCTATACCGTTTCAATGTTGATGAAACTTCTGTCAGTATTTTATAATGAGTCAACACACATAAAAAACTAGGTGTGATTCTGGCAGGTCTATGGCATCTTGGTGCCCCCATACAAAATGGTAATCTTGGGCTGCTAACTTTTATTTTCTGATCTTCAACTTGAATATTCACCAAAAGTCATTTAATCTGAAATTGCTGAAAACCGTTTCTAGGTATTAATAATACCTTTCATATGAACTATCATTTGCAGCTGAATTCCTTCAGGTTCCACCTGCAAACTTGTTTATTCGTGAAATATAGTGATTTTTTACCCAAAATCTGTCAGAAAGTGGCTCCTGGACACCTGCTATACCGTTTCAATGTTGATGAAACTTCTGTCAGTGTTTTTATAATGAGTCAACACACATAAAAAACCAGGTGAGATTCTGGCAGGTCTATGGCATCTTGATGCCCCCATACAAAATGGTAATCTTGGGCTGCTAACTTTTATTTTCTGATCTTCACCTTGAATATTCACCAAAAGTCATTTAATCTAAAATTGCTGAAAATCGTTTCTAGGTATTATTAAAACCTTTCATATGAACTATCATTTGCAGCTGATTTCCTTCAGGTTCCACCTGCAAACTTGAATATTCGTGAAATATTGTCAATTTTTACCCAAAATCTGTCAGAAAGTGGCTCCTGGACACCTGCTATACCGCTTCAATGTTGATGAAACTTCTGTCAGTATTTTATAATGAGTCAACACACATAAAAAACTAGGTGTGATTCTGGCAGGTCTATGGCATCTTGGTGCCCCCATACAAAATGGTAATCTTGGGCTGCTAACTTTTATTTTCTGATCTTCAACTTGAATATTCACCAAAAGTCATTTAATCTGAAATTGCTGAAAACCGTTTCTAGGTATAAATAATACCTTTCATATGAACTATCATTTGCAGCTGAATTCCTTCAGGTTCCACCTGCAAACTTGTTTATTCGTGAAATATAGTGATTTTTTACCCAAAATCTGTCAGAAAGTGGCTCCTGGACACCTGCTATACCGTTTCAATGTTGATGAAACTTCTGTCAGTGTTTTTATAATGAGTCAACACACATAAAAAACCAGGTGAGATTCTGGCAGGTCTATGGCATCTTGGTGCCCCCATACAAAATGGTAATCTTGGGCTGCTAACTTTTATTTTCTGATCTTCAACTTGAATATTCACCAAAAGTCATTTAATCTGAAATTGCTGAAAACCGTTTCTAGGTATAAATAATACCTTTCATATGAACTATCATTTGCAGCTGAATTCCTTCAGGTTCCACCTGCAAACTTGTTTATTCGTGAAATATAGTGATTTTTTACCCAAAATCTGTCAGAAAGTGGCTCCTGGACACCTGCTATACCGTTTCAATGTTGATGAAACTTCTGTCAGTGTTTTTATAATGAGTCAACACACATAAAAAACCAGGTGAGATTCTGGCAGGTCTATGGCATCTTGGTGCCCCCATACAAAATGGTAATCTTGGGCTGCTAACTTTTATTTTCTGATCTTCACCTTGAATATTCACCAAAAGTCATTTAATCTAAAATTGCTGAAAACTGTTCCTAGGTATTATTAAAACCTTTCATATGAACTATCATTTGCAGCTGATTTCCTTCAGGTTCCACCTGCAAACTTGAATATTCGTGAAATATTGTCAATTTTTACCCAAAATCTGTCAGAAAGTTGCTTCTGGACACCTGCTATACCGTTTCAATGTTGATGAAACTTCTGTCAGTGTTTTATAATAAGTCAACACACATAACAAACCAGGTGAGATGCTGGCAGGTCTATGGCATCTTGGTGCCCCCATACAAAATGGTAATCTTGGGCTGCTAACTTTTATTTTCTGATCTTCCCCTTGAATATTCACCAAAAGTGATTTAATCTGAAATTGCTGAAATCTGTTTCTAGGTATTAATAATACCTTTCATATGAACTATCATTTGTAGCTGAATTCCTTCAGGTTCTACCTGAAAACTTGAATATTCGTCAAATATTGTAAATTTTTCACCCAAAATCTGTCAGAAATTGGCTCCTGGACACCTGCTATACCGTTTCAATGTTGATGAAACTTCTGTCAGTGTTTTTAATGAGTCAACACACATAATAAACCAGGTGAGATGCTGGCAGGTCTATGGCATCTTGGTGCCCCCATACAAAATATCCATTAAACCAACAAGGGCGTCGGTAAGTAAACGTCGTATTTTTTAGTATTTATTTATTTTAGAACATATTATAGTGTTTATATGAATACCTAGCATTGTTATTCCAATGTTTTTGGGCTTTTTACGTGTTTTAATTGATAAAGTATGCAATGACTGAAGTGACCATCTTAATTTGGTCGGCTATTCAAAGGCTGCTAACTTTAAGCTGCTAACTTCACACACCTTTATGATTATACAATAGCTTAGAAAGTAATTCTGTAAAAATTTCAAAACCGTTTTAAGTACCTACTTAATTACCTACGTAATAGTTACGCGACAGGTGAACTTCTTTTATTTTTATTTTAATTCACACAAAGACATTAAACCAAAGTGCTAATATATTCTTCAAAATAAAGCAAGTTAACCCAAACTTGATCAGATAATAATCACCCACCGCCCACAAGTTACCCTCATATCAATATTAATAACCTCAACATTTTACGATAATGAAAATTAATGTGCCTTAATTAAAATTAATGTATTTTTATTAAAACTTGACCTGATGAACGCATAGATACATGTTACAGAGTTAATTAGTCAAGAGCTCACATGCGATGTCAAAAGTTTTATAAAAAATAGCTTAAAAGTTAAAGGGAGTAACCTAAAAGTAGTAGTAAGTTACAGTAAGGTATCTGCAGACAAAGGAGCTCATGGCCTATCACGTGAGTACAAATGTAAGGCGAAAGCGAGTCACCTCTGATTACCGCTTTGGGGATTACAGTGATGAGCATAATATATGTATGTATTATACGAACTAGATGGAGTGTCAGTGCAAAAAAAAGAAACTAACAAATTTACTATCTTGCTTGTATCGTTAATTTAACTCATATATGCCCAGAGGGTCGCTAACGACCAACTTGAGTTTTTGGCACATTTGCACTTAGAATCTGATTCTTAAACATAAAATATCTCAAAGTAAAACAACTTGATAATAAAACAAGTTCTATTGTATTTTATTTTATTTAGTAGAAACAAACAGCATTATTTTAAAAATAAACTATCATTAAAGAACTTACAACTAAAATGCCAATTACATGTTTCGAGTGTACACCAAAATATAAGAGCTTAAATATTTTAATAACTTACCTATCTGTTCTGGGCATATATGGGCTAAGGACGAACTTGACGCTATTTTGCAACTTAACAAGTTCCAGGATTAAAAATATTCACAATGACCGTAGTTGTAGCACTGTGCCTTATTCACCGCGCCAGTGAATAATGTTCATTTCACTATATTAATGTTCTCACCTGGGACGCCAGCGTGCTATTATAAATTATAAAATGCACTTTTATATGACGAGGGCACTGTTACTGCTCGTTATACGCATAGTTAATCTTTTAAGAAAATAGTAGTGTAAAACATATCATAAAATATATGATTATTATTTAATGATAAACATAACAAGGGTGGGTGGGGATAGGTATATTCACGCGACAGGTTTAGGACCGTTTTGGACCGTATTGCACCTAGATATACAAATGTAGTTACATGCCAATTTGGTAAATCAGTAGCTTTTGTATTTATATGCCTGAATATTTAAATAGGTTATTATTTATAACATTCTCTAGAACGTTTTATATTACTATTAAAGACGAATTATTCGTTTACATTCAAATGTAAAACTTACACGAACTCACAAGCACTCTCTGCACTAACACCATTCACAATAACATGTCATATTAAATTTACTTCCCTTACAAAAATGGGTACCTATTATTGTAAAATGTTATGTAATAAATAAGTGACATTTCGTATGTGTCTGCCTGTGGCCACCTTATTATCATCCGCTTGATTACTCTAACGGCCTTGTCACTTTTTTAATGTCCGTTGACTGAGTAATTAGGTGGTTATGATATTTTGGCCACTTTTATCAGGAGTAGCTCCTGATGTGATTTTTTGTTAAATTGATGACTTCTTCACATGAGGACTTTGCAGCGTTTCAATTTAGATGAAACGCTTATTTAGAATATAATACTCTTTAGCGGTCTTATTGCTTAAAGCAATATCTACCAGACAACATTTGGATGGAAGAGACAATTTTAACATAAAATAATGGGAGTAGAGGTGCAAATTATTTAGATAAGTCCAAATTATTTTCAACATCACAAGCGGTTCAATGTTGTGAGTTTACGTTATGTCGTAGTGATCGCATTTTGAACCACATTTCTAAGTCGAAGCTAGCGTGACTAAAAACACCATGTCCTTATTTATTACTATGTGTTCAGTTAATTATTCGTATAAAAGGTATTTTATTGCGGTCACATTTGAACAATTTCATGAGAGTATATACATTTTTAATGACTGGACGATCGATAACGCTTTTATCGCTAATCGGAGGGTTTACTTTGTAGTCTGAGGGGTCACTCTAGGATGTATCATGTCTCGGATCGTTGCTGAGCTAACTACGACTCTGTGTCATTGTATTAAAAGTACCGATTGCATTTCAGCTCTCGTCCGTCCGTGTTTGGTGAAGGTATAGTAACCCCCATGGAGTTGGGCTTTTCCAATAGTTTATCCACAGATAAACTGGTATTGGTACGCGCGTGCACCTGGCCGCGCTGGCCCGCGCCGACGTGGCCGCCGCCCTCGCGCGCCTGCAGGCCATGCCCTCCGCTGGCCCCGACGGCGTGCCTCCATACGTGTTGAAGGACTGTCGTGAGGTTTTTATAGAACCCCTACTCTACATTTATAACTGCAGCTTAAAAACAGCTATATACCCTGAACTGTGGAAGGTCACCCGCGTCACTCCGGTTCCTAAGGGCAGGGTGGGATCGGACGTGAGTGGTTATAGGCCTGTGGCTGTCCTGTCGGTGTTTGCGAAGGTCTTTGAATCGGCGCTGCATAAAACAATGTATAATGAAATACAAAGTCATCTTTCCGAATCTCAACATGGGTTTAGACCAAACCACAGTACTTCTAGTAATCTTCTTCACTTCATGTCCTATGTCACTCCTTTAGTGGATGCAGGGGTACAAGTCGATGCAGCTTATTTTGATTTTAGGAAGGCCTTTGATACCGTGGATAATGATGTGCTGTTGAATAAGCTAGCTGCCATCGGGTGTACCCCGCATTCACTAACTTTCTTCAGTAGCTACCTTGATAATCGGAAACAGTACGTGCAGTTTGGCAGCAGTTACTCGCAACCATATTGCACGTACTCGGGAGTAAGTCAGGGTAGCAACCTGGGCCCCTTGAGTTTCTTATAATGATTAATGACCTTCCGAACATCGTACGGGACGCCACGTGCCTGTTGTTTGCGGACGATCTCAAGCTGTTGTTACGAATTGGTGATGAGGGTGATTGCGACCGGCTACAGGGGGATATAGATAGAGTGGTACAGTGGAGTCACGAGAACAAGCTGCATTTCAACGCATCGAAGTGCATGCAGATCTCCTTCAGCCGCGCGCGGGCCCCGCGGCAGCGCCAGTACACGCTGGCCGGCGGCGCCGCGCTGCAGTAGGTCACTTCGGTGCGAGATCTGGGAGTGCGGATCTCATCGGACGTATCTTTTCGCGATCACATTGTAGACACATGTAAAAGTGCTTTCAAAATTTTAGGTTTTGTGCTCCGTAGGTGCCATGGCATTACAGATATAAGTGCTGTGAAGGCATTGTACACCGCATTAGTGAGGAGTAAATTAGAGTGCAACGCAATCATATGGGCTCCACATGAAGCTAAATATAGTTTGATGTTGGAGAGAATACAAAATAAGTTTTTAAGATTTATTTACTTTAAGTTATATGGAGTGTATCCCGGATACCCGTTGCTATATCCAAGCTTATTTGTCACTGGGATGGTAGGGTACACAACACTAGCGGCTAGGAGAGACCTAGCCTTAGCAACAACAGTGTTCAAGGTGTTAAGAGGCTGGCTGATAAACCCCGCAGTACTGGAGAACATAAGTCTGGTGGTGCCGAGTGAGGGCACGCGGGGGCTGCGGCGCCGCGCGGGCCGGCTGCTCAGCATACCGCCAGCCAGGACCAACCTGCTAGCGAAGGCGCCCCTTACTAGGGCCCTAAGATTATTAAATAAAGTTAATGAGAGTGTGGATTTATATAACTGCAGTTTGGGTGAATTCACAAAGGTCACCTTAAATATAATATGTTATATGTAGTTAGTAAGATAGGAATAAGTTAAATTATAGTCATTGTTAAAAGTTTGAAGAAGTTGTGTTTATGTTGATTTATTTTATTTTTATTGTACTTATTTTAGATTTAAGGTTAAATGTATAACAAATTAGTATTTACTGTAATGTTGTGCAATTTTAGTTAAATAAATAAATAAATAAAATAAAAATAAAGTATTTGGAAACTTTAATAGTTGTTGTATTCTAGTACATTGTAGTTTAGGTACTGTTTAGTATTGAATTTCATTAGTTAGTGCTAAGATTCGTGTTACAAAATTATGAAATTACTCTAAAACGCTTGAACAAACTCCCTGGTTACTGGGAAGAATTGACAAACGAAATAAAACATTATTATACATTTCATATATTGTGTACACCATCCCACCATGACTCAACAAGATAACTGGCAACTTTGGAACCTAGTGGTCCGCTGTTCCGGGCTCGTCTGAATTGTTTGTTTGAAAAACTAACTGAACGGCCGCCCGACCCCGCTTGTGCAAATAATAGCCGAAGGCAGGTACTACGTTTTATTTATTATCATAATATTAGCAATGGCCAGCGGAATGGGGTCGAATGCCAAAAACTTGCCACAAATATTACTTATCAGGCGATTCAGGCAGCCCGCAGCGGCTGTGACCTAAATCCGATCTAGTTCATTTAAATAAACTAGTTTTTGGCCTACCGCGCCGGGCTACATTCGATTTCGGCATTGAAAACTTTGATAGCGTTTGCAGTAAGTACCTACTTAGTGTTAGTAAGAATTGTAAGGGGTTAATTGATTCTCAGATACGATCAGAAATAAATACTGAATTATGATGCAGATTACTAAATGAAAATTATTAATTTGTACCTAGTCATAGTAATAGCTGTTGAATGTTAGCAATCTTCAAATATTTTCTAGAACCATGTAGTTAGCCATCAGGTTCGTAGCGCTGCTACGGTCTACGGGCTACGAAGTTTCTGCGTAGCATTATATTTTTATCGAAAGTAATAAGAACATTTTAATATCTGTATACTTATGTATAATATACTGAATATTATCTACGCTGTCTCTATGCTTCAGTGGTGTGTATCCGCCTCTATAGTGACTTGTTGTTGTTCTAATCTAAATGCACTGCTCAAATTCAAATGGATGGATAGAGCTGACAGGTATACTGAAAGCTTTTATGGCGTTATCATTTTTTATGGTTATTTTTCTCAAAATTTCATAGTACTTGTACGAAAAACAAATATACGAAAACATTTAAAATGATATTGTTATGAACTCGGAGACAACAAAAGTTAAGACACTCATATAAATGACTCCCCAAATTCCTTCTCAAAGAGACAGCTACACAATTCCACATTAGTTTATTTAAAACATTTCATTTTGTTGAGAAACTAAAATTTGTTCTTTATTTAAAGTCGGTAAGCAGTCGTCAGCTCACACCAAAGTTTAAATAACTTGAGCGAACTTCGCCCAGACTTGTTCGAATCACCTAAATTTTTCTGAATATTATTTTCATGTGAATGCGTATTGTGAATCCGGCTAACTTTGTATGTTTGCATACAATATTTTGTTTTGGAATTAATTTTTGTTTGAACATTTATTTTTGTTAGGTAAATTTGTCTGTGGTGTATGGATTATTGTTGCCTGCCCAAAGGTTGCCTGGAAGAAATCGCTTTAAGCGATAAGGCCGCCATTTGTACATATGTGTTAGATTAAGTTTTTTTTTTAATTTTTTCATGTTTTTGTATACAAATAAAAAATATATATTCTATTCTATGAAATTGCTTCTCGAACGGCCTAGACATTCTCGCACGGGCATCTATGTATGACAGACAATCTCTCACATTATGGATGATCCCAAAAAATCTCTACCTATTCCAACCTCATAGCAGCTTCCTTTACAACACAAGTAGAACATGAGCTCCGCTTATTTTCCACAAACTCCAGCAGCGACCGCCGTCCTCTGTACAAAGAACAAAGCACATTATAACTTCGACCACACGTGTAAGGGAGCAGATTGTATCTTGTCCGTATATTAATTTGTAGTGTCGATGGTAGTTTTGTTAAATTTCATTTGCTGGAGCTCGGAGCTCGGGAACTTTGTTCATTCGAGAGTGTGGACAGAGGCGATGCTGACTCAGGGTTACTGTACGAAAAACTAAGTTTCGGAGCGCTGCTACTGTAATCACTACTCTATCTCATTGCAATAAACGTACGGATTGAGTGGCAGCTCTCGAATGTTCGTTTTTGTAACGTTAGAGTAACCTGTCTTAGTCTTAGAGTAACAAAACTCTAAAATACCTAACATGTGTACTTTATTCTATTCAATACGTCTGGCTTACTAGAATGGATTTTATAGAGTTATATTAGAGTGTTACAAACTAATTGTTTCACGAAGTGACAAAAATCTATACCAAAACTTCAGGAAACTACCACAAAACACTGGAAACTTTCTCTATGTTTTAATTCCAGTGTGGAGGTTGTGTCATGGACGACAAAAGAGCTACAATTAAACATTAAATTATTCAGGCTGAAGTTATAATAGTTAGTTGTACTCTAAACAGTACTACATCTACCTACAATATATATTATAAGACCAAAGCTCTATATGACGACCATAAAATCATAAGATGATTTTGTCTATCGCCTTCAATAAAAGAAAAACTCGATAGGACGAATAGAAAAAAGGAATAGTGAAGTTCTTTTTTTGTGACAAAGCTGTGTGAATTTTTGCACCTCATTTATTTGTGTATGAGTGAATATCGCATATTCCTCCACTAAAGGAATTCCGAGTTGAAGTACTGTCGACTGTGTCCCACTGACGTACTAATTAGACCAGCGGTCGACCCGATGTAATAATACTACCGTTAAACTTGCCACGGAGCGTACTGGAAAGGACAACAGCTTATAAATACTACGTAGTACTGACTTTAGGTAATTCGCCTTTGTTTTATTGATTCGTCCACTAATACATCATTGCTGCAAGTCTTTATTTATTCACATTCACAGTTAAGTATATAGGTAAATGCATATTTTGAAAACAGCCATTAGAGGTACTATCTTTGTAGATGACAGCTTAGGTTCTCTAGTTAAAACAGCGCTCTGTTCAAATAAATAAAGAGGAATTGGTATTACACATATTATACGAAAGATATTCTAATTATTATTACACTGTTTTATTCATATCATATCTGCAGCTGAAATGAAACTAATTACAAATTTGAACGTTTATTTCATGCAAAGGGCGCTTCTAAGAAGTATAAGCGTTAGTTGAAATTGTACTTTGTAAGTTACGTAAATAACTCTTCGTCTACAGTGACTTTGATATACGTGTTTATTAAAAATATATTATTATTCATTATAATATATCTAATAGACATATATGTTACGGTTAACGTCAGGTATGAATATAATATTAAAATTACACCTTACTGTTAGGCGTTCCTATCCTAAACTTTAAAAAGCTCCTTGGGATAGGCCAAGGATACATTCAGAAGTGAACAATCACAGGGTCGAAACTGCATATTCTTGTTCTAAGCGTGTCGGTGACAAACGTAAACGGTAGAATAGGCTGTGGTGAAGGAAGTCAGCCGGTCTGATTAGTTTTCAGTCGGACTTGACCCCCTGAGTCACCCCTTTCGGTTTAGTATAAGTACCAATTTTGCAACAACCTGTATAGTTTTCAGCCGCTGGCCCAGGGTTTACGGTAAAAGGTACCTACAGTTGACACGCCACTCGGGGGTACTTGTCGTGCACCCCCGTTCATTAGGCACTACAGATATGTACTAGATAAAATGTTTATGTCGATATAGAAATGTTTCAGCGGCGACTCTTTAATATTCATGTAGTAATTACACGCGACATGCACGGCAATGCCTGCGGATGGATATTCTTGCTTACGCTATAGGCACATTAAAAAGTATAAAACATAAATTCAAGATAGAAAAACAATTTGGGTACTAGAGGGACTACCTAATCTTCAAGTTTCAAAAAATAATAATTATGAGAATCAAACCTTTTGTTTAAAACCAATGTTTATATTTTTTTACTTGATAATGATTAAGAGCTATTTTTTTTAGATAAATTGCATCCTGAATGTTATCAATTATTAGTAAATACACAAAAACCACCACGAATAGTGTGATTTAGTACGGTAAAGAAATACATGTTTATCACAATAGATATTTGTCACATACAGATTACTTCCTATATTTTATTGTTAATGACTTCATATTGTAAAATGTGACTGCACGCTATAATTAAAACGAGACGAAATAAATCACATTATACCGTCCCTATGAGGGCGTGGGCTACACACATACAGTCATCATGGTTGCGTGTTTTTTATATTGTGTTTTTTTTTGTTTGCTGCGGAGAACACGGCAGTTGCCAGCTTTTGTGTAAAATTGAATTCGTCACGGCGACCGCCGCCGTCTGCCGTATATATTAGGTTTGTTACTATTATAACTTTTGTACAGTTGTGGCTTGTTGACTGGAGTCAACGGTTTGTAAAATGTAGGCCTATGCCGAGTTTCAGAAAGACAGCTAATTGCATTAAATCTATGTCTGTCTCTTTCTGTCTGTAAATTGTCAGAGCAAGGCAGCAATAATTTAAAGTCGACATTAGCTTAAAGCTCCTTTCTGCAACTCAGTGCCAATGTTTCATTTGCGTAAATCTATCTAAACACGACAGACAATTCAGTTTATCACGACTCTGCAAGTCATACAAGTTCGACGACCCTCTAGAACCCATAACCAACCCCAAACGTCATACCAAAATTATTACAAATGAGAGTATTTCCGCAGTAGGTATCTAATGTTGCTATTTCACATACAGTCGTCATTATCTACGCTTGTGTGGGTAACGTGCGGGTGATCGACCCCTTAAGTCCTGTTTGACTTGCCATTCTCAGTTGTGAAACCGACAATTACAGATCAATTTCTGAGTCATAAAAGATAAGATTCTGCACAGTTTGACAAAGGAGGGTGTCGGTGTCGATATCAAATAAGTCCATTGATTTGTTACAATTTCGTATTTTGGTAACAAAAAAAAATAAGCAAATAAATTAAGAGGCTGACTCGAATATTCTAAAGATTTCTTATTTATATTATTTGAATATTTATTATTAATTCTTACAGGTTAAAGGCCTCGTAAGGTGTTTCAAGGTTGTCATAAATATTCAGAAAGTAATAAAAAAGGCCATTAAAATTCTCACGTTAAGGTTTGTGGTTCATGACATGAAAAGGCACCTACATAAGTAGGTATTTTTATTTTGCAAAATATGAAAAAGCTTTTGCTATTGATGAAATAAATTAGTTATAAGTACAATGCAACCCAAAGCATATTTGTTTAGTCAAATAATAAACCTATTAGGTACCTACTTACAAAATTATTAAAATATGAATAAGTAAGTATATACTTCTTTGAAAGTCAAAGTAAGTATACTCGTACATATTGTAGTTCCATTGTTTAGTGATTCCAGAGAACTGGAATACTCGTAGCATTTTAGTTGCATTGAGAGTGTTTAATGGGCCTTGAAAGCGCTACGCTTAAGAGAAACTTTAATTCATAATTATAGCTTTTAAAGTAATAAATGGTGATTTTAATGAAAATAAATAGCTGAGAATTTTATTCATTAAACTTATTAAATGAGTGTCAAGTAAATACTTAATTAGTGTACCTAAATTAGTAGCTCCCTTTGTAATAATTAACAGGGTAAAGTGAGTCTGGTGAAAGGATCCAATGCACTTTACACAAACATTGGGCAGTCAGTGAATGACAACATCTGGCTGATCATTCCAGTCCAGTGAAAAACCCTAGTTTATTTAAAGCTCTTATGATGGTCACCGACATCATACATAATTACATCAATATGTAATAAACAAATCTAACGAATCTGAAACTTCAATTAAGATCATAAACCATTATTATCAGGTAACAGGCGACAAAATAAATAAATGAAAAAAAAAACTCTACAAAGCTCCCAATTCCTGAAGATTACTCTTTTCAGCGCGGCCGGATTTATAAAGTAAACTCGGTCCAGTCCGAACGCCAATTCTCTATCATTTATTTGAAATGGTTCCTGGAGAGGTCGTCACCCTATTCCACTGTCATCTTGAGAATAAAGACCTCTGTGGAGTGACCGGACTGGCCGGGACCGGGCTCAATCAGCATTTGTCACTTCCACGTGACCGGGCGGACTATTCTGGACACTCGTGTCGTTATCTAGAACTATTGTAAGGAGGAGGGCTTTCCTTGAGGTAACTATTCAGTAAGTTTAAATTTAATTAAATTTTAGGTATTTACTCAAAGTATGACGACATTGACGTCTTTGAGACCATTTGGTTCTGTAACCGGATTGTAATTATGGCACTAAGTTTTCATACAGTAAGTACCTAATAATAATTATTACTATGTTGTTTACCTATTTCCCAACGTAATATCTATAAAAAATTCTCAGGATTGCATCAGGATTGCTCGGCGGTCGGGAATCGGCCTAAGCTGTCAGCATTTTGTGCTTACATAAGTGAGGGTAAGGATTCGATTATTGCCGTGAATGGGAAACATAATCACGGCTGATACGATGTGAGAATATTATCGGTAAATACTGTGTTTCTGGATATCGACTACTAGTTATTATAAGTAATATACAAGTTTAGGTACAAGGAGAAAAGAGATTCAAAAGAAAATAAATTATATCTTTAATATAATACATGGCGTTGCAAATGTGATATTCTAAGCCGATAGGGGGTGACTCAGATGGTCATTCTGAACCACTTTTGTTCTACAAGTTTTGGAAATTTGCTTTTCTATAGAAACTTTGTTGGTCAAGTTTAGTGGCTTTTATGTTGTATCTCCTTAAAATGAAATAGAATAATTTCAAATAAGATAAAAGTCATTTTTCATTTATCAAAAATATTTATACTATTTCTGTAAGATTCTGTGTCAACAGTTAGTAGCCTCGGGCGGTTCGTGAAGTATACCGAATAATATTTGCGATTTGGAGTCGGCCATCATATTCCTCCCGTATATCTTGAGATTGTACTCCATTATTGACGTACCCTGCTGCATCAGAAAATCTACTTGCATTGTAAAATAAATTCCTTATTTCATACTTAAAAACCCATAAAGTTTTAACCAAACCAAATATTACAATAATAAATTCCTAATGGGTAAACATAAGTAAGCATACTAGCACTAATTTACAACTAAAGTTAGGTTGTTTATCGCATTTGTGACCCTTACGATAATTGTTAATACAAAATAAGTAAAATTTAAAAGAATATAGCGAGGAATCATAAAAAAATATATATAATTATTATTCTTTAAGTTCAGCGTGTTATTCGCGCGGGATACATTCGCTGTTTCACACTCACTAAGTACCACTTCTCTGAAACATTCGCTGTTTCACGCTCACTATCACTTCCCTGAAACAAGTATCTCTCAGTTGTTTTGTTTGTAAATTCATGTGTACTAAGAGAGCTCCCTAGTTACGTTATATTTTCCTTTATTTGCCATAGCCCGGAGATATCGTTTGCGAAAACAAATTTCTTGCACGAAAATAAATGTAGGGAGGATGTTTCTTACAGTAAAACGCTTTACAGGTATTGAGCTGAAGCCTTCTGAGAACTGTAAATTGACAAAAGGTAAATTGCTTTCTTAGTTATAATTGCGTCACTAGGCAACATGGCTTGATTTTTTAATTCTTTAAGAAGGAAAATTTTCATAGTCATACAATATTTACGATGTTGCAAAAATGGTATATTAAGCCGAAAGGTGGTGAGTGTGGTGACTGAAGCGGTCATTCGGATTACTTTGATTGTACGACTTTTAAAAACTCTTGAATTTTTGCAAGTTTTATTGTAATTAGTTTAATAAATATTATTTTGATTTTGTAAATATACATTATTCGATCCAACACTGCAATAATATTTCAATTAGGTACTTACGGGTACATAGCACCTTGCTATTAGAATTGTCTATAAATAGTTTTATTAGCCCTCTTAACAGTTCAAATACAAAATCTTATACTCAATAAAATAATTTTATAATTTACAAACAACATCCTTTAACCTTTACCGAAATCACTGGTGTTGTACGACTGTCAATGTGTGTTGCATTATAGCTCTAGATGAGATGATATCTATTCTTCTATGGTCTTCTTACTGCCAGTTTCAATAACTATATCTATCGATAGCTGACAGTTACTTTCATATTATTTTGACAGAATGCTACTTTTTATGTGTTATCGATAGTAAGAGTATTGAAACTGGCAGTTAGTGTATCGGTGACTTTATAGCTGAACTTTTATCAGGAAGGTGCACTTCACTCGGGGAGACTCCTGTCGTGTCCCTGGCCCTGTTGCACGGGTCCGTTAACGACGTAGATAAACAGGAATTACCATAAATACTGCGCTGTGATTGGTTGTCAGCGTCGACAACCCGTGACGCGGGCCCTATTGTCTTTCTTGGCAAAACTATGCGTTGGTTTAAAATGTCGTGATGAATTATTGTTCCTATTCGTCCATTATTGTGCATATTTTAATATAATATGTCAATTTGACCATATATACGATATATTTGCTTCAATAAAAAATACTAAACGATACTGATTTATTAGCATCGAGTATTCTATTGAAACTATTAAGTAGTTGGTGTAACTAGCGCCGCCGCCGCTCGGCAAACGAGTCTCCAACTATTAATCTTCCTTTTTTATTCCAACGTGAAATACGGTTTGTATTAAGTGGAATCATTATTTATTATTAACGATGCTGCTTCAAGGAGAAAATGATTTGTCTATTGATTTATAACAATCTAACAAAGGCAGGCCTTTCTATATTTGATTCAACTCTTGATTTATTGATTTGAAGAACAAAGCCTCATGAAAAGCATATAATATATCTGAAAAACACCTACTCGTCCTACGTTTTATTCATTAAAAAAGTGCGAATTCATCACTTACATAATTAAGGTTTTGTTTGATAATGTAGTACGGTGGCCTGCGCCTAAAAGTATACAGACGGAGTTTTTAAAATAGCGATCTCAAGCTCACATGCTGCTCAAGCACATCCACATAAACACCACTGCTACACACATCACACACAACACGTCCCCGGATTTATAACAGATGTAACTGGTCCCTTCATCATCAGGGATCGCTATTTTAAAAACTCCGCCTGTATACTTTTAGGCGCAGGCCACCGTACATAATTTACTAAGCGCAATTTTAAATTTTTTGTACGTTTGCTAAATGTTGCTTTTAATTATTTGAGTTTGGATTTTCACCAGGGAGATGGTACATAAGTGCATACATAAGATCCCCTCAACAGTGCAAACCAACATAATTATATAGCACTGTTACGATTAGAATAACTTTCAAAACCCGAATAAAACAGCTGTGCCATATTTTTTATTAAAAAATTAAATTACTTTGTCGACTGATTTTATTGCACCTTCTATTCTATTCTATTCTATATTCTATGCTATGAGCCTAATGTGATTACATATTATGCTTAAAACACTTTCAATCAAGTTCCTCACAGACAAAAAAAATAATGCTTTATTTGTTATGGTAGTTCCATACAGTCACCATAAAATACTAACATTCGTGAACTTATAACCTATGTTCATCCTATATTACACTAATATCACCGTCCAAAACACAAACTTAATCCGTAGTGGTCAAAGTGTCATGTTATTATTATGAAATAGCTTAAAACAAAAAAAAAACTGTTTACTTAATCAAAGAAAATCTTTTTTTCGATGGGGTATTAATAGCTATAGTAATATAATTTGATTTCCCACCACATATTATTATTTTGATGGATTTTTCTGCCTTTTAGTTCCATTTGTTAGCCTGCTTTGTTTCCCACTGCTGGCCTCCACTTATTTACAACTGCCTTCGATGTACATGGTAATCTAGTGCAATGACAGCCCAATTCGTTTAGAAGATTGCTTTATCGAATAATACCAAGGTCTCGCTGAAATGTTAGGTAATAATGCTATTTAAAATACCGAACCGTAAAACGAAAGTTTTATAATGTAATAATGATATGTACAAAAAAAACATTGTAGTTAAGTACTATAATAAATAAAAATAATAAAAATGAAAATCATAAAAAAATATATAACGAAATTTTTTTTTCATATAAAATGTATATAAATTCAATCCTACTTATGTTTATAAAAAATGCACAATGGACTATGCTTCATAGGAGCCCCATCTACAATAACATCACACTTATCCACACTCATACAAAAAACCACACTTACCGAAGAGAGAAAGAGTTTTCCAAACACAGCGCGAAAAGTCCCGATTCTCGTAGCGCACTCACAAGTTGACCCGTAGCGATGTCGCTCACACGACCGCGCGCCGCCGCTGACGCGCCTCGACTGAAGTTCAGACTGAAGGGACTCGCCGGTACTAGGCAATTTGAAGTTCGAATTGACCCGTTCGGCTTAATTAATATGGATATTATAGACGAATTAGTTCGGGTGCAGTGGTGTAAGATTCAGTGTCGCCATCTATTTGATACTCGAAGTTTGTTACGTTATAGTATCCAATCTGCCTCAATCTAGTTTATAGAAGTTATCGCACTTAAGGAATGCATATCTCTATAAAAACGGTAGTATGGAGGATGTATTTTCATAGATAGAAAGATATATTTTGTTATTTTAGATGTTTGGTACATGTGATTTGGGTATACAATACATAATGTATTTAGTTAAATGTATTTTAAATTAAGCTTTATTATATTTATTAAGCTTCCACAATTAAGGATTCGGACATTTAATTCCTAATTGACGTTTATATTTTCAAACACACATACATTGTAAGTAGGTAGCACAATGCGTAGTAATAGAATTCGCTCCCCACACTGCCGACTTAGGTAATAAGACCCGGTTAGGACTATTTCTAGATTGTAGACTTGCGGCGAACTCGTTAGGTCGCCTGTAGATTAACTTAGGTTAATCAAAGTTAATCCAACTTCGGGTTTAGATGAAAGGTTTCTGTAGTGGAGTTACGACCAAGTTACGAGTTGGGCCCTCAGTTTGTGAAATTATTTCAGTATATGTTACGCCTTCAGTCATGCTTATGATATTCAACACATCAGAAACACAATGTATATTTGCCTACCATATTCAGGAACATTTTGAGTTTTTTAAACTATTGTGGAAGTCTTGTTGTCTCGTGACAATGGGCTACAAATTTAATATCAGGTTTAAACCGAGCTTCCTGAATAGGACATCCGTACTCAAAGCTCTTGGATTCAATTCACTACTGAACTGAAAATAGAGACATATGCATGCCTGAGTTCCTCACATGGCAATAGTGCCAATAGTTTTTTAAAAAATTGCGAAAAATTCAGTGACATATTAGAGTGAATACAGGTGATTTTCGTCCGCATTGAGTGAGATATTTTGCCCAATGACAAATACACTCTAGGTATATTAGTTTTTTTATTTATCTTGCTGTAATCGCCCTTAAATCGTGTAAGGTTTCAGACATTTCCTCAATTCGATTTAGCAAACCGAATCCCCACAAAATCGAATAAAAAGTTTAAACAAACTTTTAATTTTAATTACTTGCTTACCTTCTTATTGCAAAATTTAAACGGAAATAGCTGTTGCTCTTAGCTACAAAATTTCAGAATTAATTTCATTTCGAATGCCGGGGATTTGTGCAAAAACACTATAGCAGTGTAAAATTGGATAAACTTAACGGAGATGGTACTCGTATATCTAACGAACACATACCTGGCTAGCAATTTAAACTAAGATTCCGGGTACTAAAAATAACACACATGAAATCAGGGTTGGAACTCATTAGGCCCGGCGCTCGCCCCTGATGTTGGCAAATTGAAAAATTGTTGCCGCAACATTCCTCGGTGACCGGCAGGGTCCAATCCTGTGGTGTTTTGGGGTAAAAACTCTACCCTTTTTCATTAACTCCGTGTTCTAATGTGGTCATGTCAAGTGTTGCTTTGAACTTTGGTGTTGTGTCATTTCATGAGTATGTGTGTCGCTGTCTAAACGCAAAACCTCATATAGGTACCTAGCTATACATTACTATTACAGTCCACTAAAATATCGAATAGGGTAAAAGCAATTTTTAGTCTAAATAAAATCATTACAAGGTTCGCACGTCTTTCAATCAAAAGATCCTCCACGCAAAATTCAACCTTACGGCCTTAACATTATGGTCCTAACCGAACCGCATGCGTGTGAGCCACCGGCCGGTCGCGAGTGAGCCGAGAACAAAAGCCGTGAGATAAGGATTGAATAGACGAACATTTTATTGCAAAAATAAGTGCTATAAATTATTGGACATTCAAATTAACTTTGTGAAACACATGTTGTTAACTTTATTAAAACAGTTACAGTGAACTATATACGCATAAACACCTATAACTGAGTGAGAACTAAGTGTACCTAAACGGATTGCAGTGTTTTAATGAATAAACTGAGCGAGTCATCGTGGTTTAACGGCTATTAAATCACTACACACATTATAACCTGCGTGTCCTGCGACGTGTCTTAATACGGTGTTTACCTACAATACCTACAAAGTGTTTTGCGTTATATAAGTTATATTTAAAGCAAGTTAACAATGGAGGATCTACTTATATGTCAGCACGAGCTTCTGGAGACCCTAAAAAGAGCTGAAACTAATTACAAAAAGACGCCTAAGGAGAGGATTAAGAGAAGTTACATAGAAACGAGGTTAGAAACATTAGAACAGCTTTGGAAAGACTTTAAAGACGGTCATAAGAGTATTATTGTGAAAATTACTAAACAAGAAGACAGAGAAGATTCATATTTCGAAGAAAATACCTATGAAACCTTTGAAGAGTTGTACACACAATACAAGGCCACCTTAAAGGAGCACCTTCAGCCGTTCTTGGAGCCATCTACTCCTTCTTCACCACCTCCTCACACTTCTACACCGATGGGTAATGTACAGAAATCATTAGATGATGAAGTTAAGTTGCCTATGATCGAAATACCTAAGTTCAGTGGCAAGTATGAAGAATGGCAGACGTTCTACGACTTATTTTCTTCACTCATACACAACCATAAGCGCTTATCACCTGTACAAAAGTTACATTACTTAAAGGGTAACTTAGTTGGAGAACCAGAAGCAATGTTACGCAATTTTACTACAACTAATGCAAACTATACTGAGGCGTGGAACCTATTAGTGAAGCGATACAACAACAAGAGATTTAATTGCAATGCATTATTGAAGTTATTATTTACACATAAATCAATCAACACGGAGTCGGCGAGTTTAATTAAACAATTAGTAGACACCTTTTCTACCTGTTTGAATGCTTTGAAAAATATGGAAGTGCAAACTGATACCTGGGACTTGTTGATTGTCTACTTGGTCGTATCAAAGTTGGATACTGAGTCTATGAGACAGTGGGAACAGCATCTAAGCGGAAGCAGCATTGAATTGCCTACCTGGTCGGAACTGCGAGACTTTCTAGAAGCTAGATTCAGATCATTAGAGATGATAGACAATAATAAGATCACTACGCAGAGGACAAGTCAACCTAAACCTATTGTGAAACCTAAGACCTTCCATACAAACATGAACAGAGACGTGAAAACACACGACATCAAGTGTGCAATGTGCAGCGGAGAGCACTACATCTACAATTGCAAGAAATTCGGAGAGATGCCTACTAACGAGAGACAGAACTTCGTGCAGACCAACAAGCTATGCTTCAACTGCCTCGCGCCGTCCCACTCGGTGCTGAGATGCCGGCAGGCGGCGTGCTGCAGGCGCTGCGGGCGGCGCCACCACTCACTCCTGCACTTCGAGCGAGAGCAGAACACGGAGAAGCCCACTGAGAGTCAAACTACGAGTACATCTACAGGTATTTCGAGCGAGTCGTCGTCGAGAGGTAAGCCTTTGTCTAATGATACACACATTGTAACCAATTTTTCTAGTGAGCAAATGAAACCTAACTGTGTACTTTTAGCTACTGCTAATGTGATAGTTGAGAGTAAAAATGGTTGCAAATATATGATTAGAGCTTTATTAGACCAAGGGTCACAGGCATCATTTGTAACAGAGGCGACCGTTCAATTACTTAATCTTAAACGAGAATCAGTAAGTGGTTGGGTGTCAAGCTTGGGAGACGGGCAAACGAGAATTAAACACATGGTCTCACTTTGCGTGAAATCACGCCACAATCCCAAGGCATCAGTTCGAGTAGAAGCGTACGTACTACGTTCACTTACAACACTTTTACCCACTACTAAACTTAGCACACCTGACGGGTTAAACTTCGAGAATTTAGAGTTAGCTGACCCAGGGTATGCCACACCAGGGAGAATCGACATTCTACTTGGAGCGGAGATCTACAGCGACGTTCTACTGGACGGCGTCATCAAACATCCAAAAGGTAACTTACTGGCACAGAATACTATTCTAGGTTGGGTGTTATCTGGAAGGATATCTCGAGAACCAATCACCGCGCAGAGAAATATCACAAGCTTGCATGTTCATGTTAAAGAAGATGAGATGCTGAAGCTATTTTGGGAGTTAGAAAACGAGCCTAATAAAATAGAAAAGAAATTATCAAGAGAAGAAGAAAATTGTGAAGAGTTCTACAATGCTACAACAGTTAGAGACGAGGAAGGAAGGTATGTAGTAAAGCTTCCATTTAAAAGCGAGAACCCAGAGTGTCAAAATGGTCGATTGAGAGAAGTAGCTGCCAAGAGATTCGAGTACTTAGAGAGAAAGCTGACTAAAAACACTAAACTTCGCGAAGAATATCATAAGGTAATGGATGAATATATACAATTAGAGCATATGGTTCCGGTGCAAGCAGCTGATATCGCCAATCCTAAAGCAGTGTATCTTCCTCATCATGCTGTCCTGAGGGATGACAAAGACACAACAAAAGTTCGAGTTGTTTTCGACGCATCGTGTAAAGGTATGAATAACAAGTCGCTCAATGATGATCTCCTAGTAGGTCCTAAATTACAACAAGACTTACGACACATCTTGATGCGGTGGAGAACACACAAAATCTGTATAACTGCAGACATTGTCAAAATGTATCGAATGGTACGCGTAGCTGATGAAGATACTGACTTCCAGAGAATATTGTGGAGAGATGCACCAGATAAGCCGATTGAACACTACAGACTTTTGAGGCTAACTTTCGGGACTGCTTGTGCACCTTATCTTGCTGTGAAATCTCTACAAAGGCTAGCAGATGACGAGAAACATAAATATCCACTCGCTGCAGAGATAACGAAGACGGATTTCTACATCGATGACCTTTTGACAGGATGCGACACAGAAGAAGAAGCCCTAACAATCTACAATGAGATGAATGACTTAATGAGAGCAGGTGGGTTCGACCTTCAAAAATGGAGTAGCAACAATGAGAACGTGATGAAATACATAAGTGAGAACAAGCGAGCTGATCAAGAAGTTCCCCTCAAGGTCAACAGTTTGGTGAAAATACTAGGAGTGTGTTGGAATCGGGATACAGATAGTTTTGAATATACATTGAATATGTTAGAGCCGAGACACCCGATTACCAAACGTCATATTCTTTCTGAGGTAGCCCAACTGTACGACCCTGAAGGATGGATTGCGCCTGTCGTCGTTGTGGCGAAAATGATCATACAGAAGTTATGGAAGACAGGCCTAGACTGGGATGATTCTGTAGAAGGTGAGCTACTTGAAGAGTGGTTAACTTACAGACAAGATTTGAGCAACATTAAACACATCACGATACCAAGGTGGTCACACAACTCCACTACGTCGAAGACGGAGTTACATGTGTTCGCAGACGCTTCCCAGGCAGCTTATGGAGCAGCGGTTTATATCCGAGTCATTGAAAACGAAAACGTTTATGTGAGCCTCATTACTGCCAAAACCAAAGTTGCACCTGTGGAAAAGCAAATTTCTATTCCTCGACTAGAGTTATGCGGCGCAGCTATGGCAGCTGCACTAATCTCAGAAGTATCTCAGGTATTGAACATCAACAAGGAAAATCTGCACGCGTGGACAGACTCAACCATCGTCTTGGCATGGTTGAAAGGTGGAGCAAGTAGATGGAGCACATTCGTGAGCAACCGAGTGTCCACTATACTCAACATATTAGACTACGAGCAGTGGGGTCATGTTGCTACAGACATGAACCCAGCAGACTATGCCTCAAGAGGATTACCAGCTTCACAATTATCGAGTCAGTCATTATGGTGGAGCGGTCCCGCTTGGCTATCTGAAAACGACATTAATGTCAGCACACCAGACATTGAAGATACTCATGAAGAAGAGAAAGTGAAGACTTTAACCGCTTTGATAAACACAGAAGATGAGCTAATTTGGACAAAGTTTTCAAACTTACAGAGAATGTTGAGAGTTATTTCTTATTGCAGAAGATGGCTGAACTTAAAAGAAGCTAAAGAGAAACGCGAGAAACATACACAATTTATAACAGCAGAAGAAATAAAACAAACGTTGGAAAGTTGTATAAAACAAGCACAAGAGATAGAATTCAAAGACGAGATAAAGCAGTTAAAGTCTGAAGGAAGTGTCCCCAAAAAGAGTAAACTCCGTAATCTTTGCCCCCTTCTTGATGAAAGTGGCATATTAAGAGTCGGCGGTCGTATCCAACAATCGCATACGGACTATGACACACAGCATCCTATAATATTACCTGCTACGAGTCATCTTAGCAGACTAATTATTGTAGATGCCCACCAGAAGACAATGCACGGAGGACCCCAACTAATGCTGAATTATTTGAGGTCTAAATTCTGGATTATGCGAGCGAGGGACCTATCCAAGAAGAGTTATCGAGAGTGTGTAACGTGCATCCGATACTCTGTGAAGAATACAACTCAAATAATGGGACAGTTGCCAGAAGTGAGACTGAAACCCAACAGACCCTTCAAGTCAGCAGGTGTCGATTACGCAGGACCCATCAACATTAGGTTTTCACCCGGTAGAGGTTCGAAATCCTACAAGGGATACATATGTTTATTTGTGTGTATGGTGACCCGCGCCATCCACCTTGAAGCTGTCACGGACCTGACTTCAAAGGGCTTTATCGCAGCGTTTAGGCGATTTACTGGAAGAAGAGGCCATTGTTATGACCTCTATAGCGACAATGGCACCAACTTTATCGGCGCAGACAAGCAGTTGAGAGAGATGTTCAACAGCGCCAAATCTACATTTCCAGGTGAGTTAGCAGAGTTACTAAGTTTAGAACGCACCACATGGCATTTCATCCCCCCCCGGGCCCCGAACTTTGGCGGAATTTGGGAAAGTGGAGTGCGCAGTACCAAGACGCATCTAAAAAAGGTAATCTCAGACACTACACTTACGTACGAGGAACTAGCTACCGTCTTATCCCAAGTGGAGGCTTGTTTAAATTCGCGGCCAATAACTGTGCTGAGTGACAACCCGAATGACCCCCTCCCCTTGACACCGGGCCACTTTCTGATAGGTGAACCTTTATTAAACTTGAGCGATGAGAACTATACACTATGTAATTCAAATCACCTAGAAAGATGGAGATTAGTTCAAAAAATGGTCACCGATTTCTGGAACAGATGGTATAAAGAATATTTGGTAACGTTAAATCAAAGATATAAGTGGAACACAAAGAATGCTGAGCCAGAAATCGATGATGTAGTTATATTAAAGGAAGACAATATTCCACCTAGCAAGTGGATTTTAGGCAAAATTGTACAAAAACATGTCGGTCCTGATAATATTACACGCGTTGTATCCGTCAAGTGTAAAAACGGCATCTTTAAACGACCTGTGAGTAAAATATGTGTCTTACCTGTAAATAAATTTAGCACCTAATTACTATAATTAGTTATCCGAGTAAATTTAAATGATAAAGTTATAAAAATAACTACTTAAACTATCTTTACCTACCTAAGTATTATGTATTCTACGTTCCTATAGCTACTTATAAACTAGATTATAATACTTACCTTTGAACTTATAAACTAAAATAATTAATGTAGGTACTTACCTTTATACTTACCTTAGATGTGTAATACTTACCTGTTGCTTATATGCTACATTAACTAATGTGTATACCTACAAAATAAGATTAATCTTAGTTACATACTTACCTGTGTCATAATAAGACTCATACATAAGTTCATAAACCTGAGTTGTTATTGTTAAAGATAGATATCAATTGTTATTTTTGTGTTAGTATATAGTATGGTGGGCGGTTAAATAAGAAATTCATATTTAAACTTAGCCATGTATTTACATAAGAATGTCAGTCACTAGTTCTTTAAATTGAGTACCTACGTATAAGTACATCTGTTGTTTTAAAATACATACACCATACTTGCTTAATAATTAAGTCATAAAATACATTGTGTTATTATTCCTTGAGTTAGGTATCTTATATTGTACTTAAATATTTCAAATTTCGTTGCATATTTTGTGTTTACTTAATGATTTTTTGTATTTAAATTGTTTAAAGAACTGCGTCCTTTGGTGGGCGGAATGTCTAAACGCAAAACCTCATATAGGTACCTAGCTATACATTACTATTACAGTCCACTAAAATATCGAATAGGGTAAAAGCAATTTTTAGTCTAAATAAAATCATTACAAGGTTCGCACGTCTTTCAATCAAAAGATCCTCCACGCAAAATTCAACCTTACGGCCTTAACAGTCGCTTTAATATGGGTTGCCAACGTAAACCAAATCTATATTATAATCTAAATAATTAAACCACGTTTAGCGGGAGTTTCAGGCGGTATGTGACACACTTATAAGCGTTTGATAGTTCTAGCCTTAGTTAAACAGTAACCCCAATGTTTTTTTCCGAATGTTTTGGCTAGAGGTTCTTTAATTTAGATTTTATAGATTATTTGTTGAAAAATGTGATAGCATCATAGCACCGACTAATTAACATGTATGCCCACCCAGAGTAAGGGCAGCTTTCAATACCGGCGGTGAAGTGGCGTCTGCATAGAAATTGACTCCTCGGCCTCCACACACTTCGGTATAAAATATATCATCGGTACGTGTCCTGAGTAAGGCCATATTTTACTTTTATATCCTAATATTCGTCACGCCGCCGCCTTCAAATGAATTTAAACCTTTTTCATGTCCGGTTCGGATGGCGTTGGTCGCTGCGTGAACTGTAGGTAGAGAGATTTTTCGGTAGCTTCCTACCATTGACTTCAATACCGTATTTATTGGGTGAATTTTTTGTATAAAACATGAATCACGATGTTATAAGAAATTACTTATTTATGCAATACGGCCGACCCCATAACGGCCCATACACTCTACGCAATCTATATTTCTAAACAAATGTTCGCCACAGAACGAGGCTTAAGTACCTCCCTAAGTGACGTCCGGACACAACCGGCGCAGGCGGGTCACTCTCTAACACGAAAAACGAGCCACGACTCTATCTCGTTGTATTAAACGAGTCGATAGCTCAACAGCCTCTCGTACGTTAGTTTTTCCTCAATATAGAGTGACCCCAGGCCTTAATCCGGCGCACTCCGGCGGCGCATATGTCTATTCTCTCGCAGCCCATTCGCCGCTATTGCTCAGACGTGTCGTATTACCATTACCTATGTTGTTGGTGTTGATCATGAAGGCGGGAGTAAAGCTGTGGCGTTTTCGTTTCAGTTATCACAGCTAGGCGACGATATTATGGTATATCAGCCAACGTGTGAGTGACTATTACTGCATCGATATAAATTTTCTAGCCGTCGTTCAGGTCTTCCTTAGCGCAAATCTGGGCATAACAAGCAAAGAGTATAAATATATGTGACAGAATCCCTTGCTGTAGGCTAAAGTATTTTACTAATTCAGGATTCAGTGCTCACTTAAAACCCTGTAACAATATTATGGTAAATTATTTGTAAAAAAAATTATTCAATATTTTGTTCCGAGTTGTTATTAAATGCCGTACATCATTAAACACAAAAACTATTTTGTGATGGGCTTTTTATTTTGCCCTGTAAAAATTGCCGCAGGGTATTTTTCGATGAAAAGAAAATTACTGCTCCATTATACGGTAATTTTGGCACGATTTTTTTGGAGGAAAACGTAAAACGGCCGGTTCGTGTACTTACGTGTTAACGTTAACAAATTGTGGCTCATAGTTTTAGACCATTTTGTGCGAACAAACATTTATCAATTTAGTTTCAGTTTTTTTATAGAAGAGCATATATGTTATTATTATATATTAGGTACGATACCAAAAAGATAAAAATTTATAAAGAGTGAAGTGCTTATCCATTTGTATAATTTCTCAGAAACTGCATTCTAGATATACAGGGTGTCCCAAAAGTCAACGATATGCCTTGGAGAGCTGATAGACCAGCTCATGAGTAGCCAGAATTGGGAATTTGGAAACTGCATTAAATGAGCATTTTTTTTTAAATAAGGTGCCAGGATCGCGTGCTGTATTTTTTTACAGTATGGAGAGTCAAAGTTGCTTATAAAAAAATATGATTACCTTGTATGACTTTGAAAACCGTGTTTTTTTAAACATACTGCATTACTCGTTATTTTTTATGTGATTAATAGCAGGGCTATACAGGGTGATGAACACCAAAAAAATACTAACAATATGGAATTTTGTACGGGCGGCACGCAAAAAACTGATCCAAGCTGTCGATTTTTACCAAATTTATAAAAGTGTCAATATCTTGAAAACTATTAATTTTTACTATGGTCATATTATGATATTCTGACTACTCATGAGCAGGTCTATCAGCCCTCCAAGGCATATCGTTGACTTTTGGGACACTCTGTAGATAGGTACTACTCTCTGATAAAGGGTAAAAATGAAGCAAAATAAAATTGACTTATTATTTATTTCGCAGAAAAAGTGACAGCAGCTTTAAAGCATGATGGAAACTACATAAATGGCAACCTTATTTCCTGTTATCTTCAATAAGAAACCATTCTATAAAATATTTCGCCATCGCCAGAGTTGTTTTGAAGAAAATAAAATCCTAACTGATCATTTCATATTCAACACGATACATAATAATATAAAACAGGACAACATTATATTTTTAAACATTGATTAACAAGGATAAGTGCCAATTTCTCCATTGTTGGTTAGGTTAGGTTATAACCATAACCAGATATCAGTGGTTGACTTTTGACACATCTGTCAAGAATTTTATATGGAGATGACGTATAATTGATTAACCAATCCCAATGACAATGGAGAAATTGGGACATAAGATTGAATGGGTATTCCAATCCTTATTAGTCAAATTTACCTTAATTTCCGGCACAGCTTATGGATCTTCGTAATAATTACTAATAATAATAGTGTGACTATGAAGTTCCCATGATCAGTAAGGAATGTTTTTCTTCTTAAAATATGATGTTTTCAAGAAGAAACTGTTTCTTCTCAGTATGATTGTTGGCGCCGTGAGCCTCACTACGGAACTCTAATAATAAAACACAACAAGCTGCTTCTTATACACCATGAAGACTAGTCAAGAATGAAATTACTTTCAAAATGCTACTGATGGATAATTTCGAGTCATAACCAAACACAATCAAATAGACATCAATTACAGGATTTAAAAAAAATCCTTATTTGATATTCTTCGCGGGAATCAACCGGAACGGAGATTTTATATTTTAAACGGACTTAAAAACTTCTAGTGATTTTCTACTATGTACAATCATTATTAAAACTTTTAATTTTATGTACAGTTTATTGAGCCAGTCCAATAAATAAAGTCTTTATTCCCAAATAATTAATATTTGATGAAAGTCAAAAAGCCACACTACGTATATTGTGGCTGTGAGAGGGTGGCCGAGTGTTATTTTGAAGTAGAGCCGCGGAGGGGAGGTAAACAATAAAAATTATCTTATCTCTACGCTCTTTACATGTGGATAGGATAATGTAATATCGTCTGAGTCCAAACTGTGGTACAGTAAGGGGCAGAGAAACCTGACCCCCCTCAGAAGTATTGTTATTATGAGAGGGGGGTCAGGTTTCTCTGCACCTGACCGTACCTATTTACTGATTTTATGACAATCATTTTTATACTAAAGTAAATTTTTGGCGATCTTCTGTCTGTGAAATTTTGTCAAGGCTGTACCAAAATATGATTCCCAACGTAGGTCCCGACATACGAGCAACAAACCAAACTGCCTACAGCTGTTCATATTTTGGTTTAGGAGGTACTCAGGTACCATAGCTATATGTACGGAATTCTTCTAAACTTAGTTAAAATTATCTCCATATCGGGTTTACTTAATTTTGTGGAATGAATTTTACCTGATTAATCTGATTATCGGAACAAGATAAAATAAAACCTAACTTATTCATGATACCATTTACCTCCCATCTATATCTGTGTATGTACTGCGAAGGGCCGACGCCGAAAACCCCAAACAAGTAAATCAGAATTTATGTCTTCATATCACACCCAAACGACAATGTCCAAAACCGCCCCCTAATATAATAGCAACTGCTTAGTATTCCATCGAGTTACCAATTCGCCAATTTTCAAAACTCTACCCCATGAGCTAGAGGTAGTCACTGCAAAATAACCCTTATTTTCCGTGCTACAGAGTGCTAAGCAATCTGTGGGACGTTTTCTTATTTTCCAATCGATTTCAGAAGGAGATAAAAATTTATGAGATCGCGATCAATAGCAGGCAAACATCACTTAGCGAGAGATGTATGGGAACAGCTTATATTCTACTCGGCCCGATTGCATACAGAATATGCTTATAAATTCATTATATTGCCATCGATTGAACCATGCAATTTAGAGAATTTATTCTTTTAAAGTGGATAGATTTTTATCTGAGATCAAGTCTAGTCTTACGAGTGCATTGTGAGCAAATTCATAACTTTTAATTGTAAATCGGCGAAAAGATCCTCGGAGTGCATTATTGATCTATGCAAATCGGCCGATATTATTGCACTTCAAGAAACTTGGCTTATGCCAAATGAGCTACCTACACTTGGGAACCTCGACAAAGACTTCTGTGCTACGAGTAAATCAGCAATGGACCCCGGCATCCTCCTCCGTGGGCGTCCTTATGGCGGAGTAGCCATTCTATGGAGAAAAAGTGTTTTTCCGTGTGTGTCTGTCATCACTTGTAGAAGTGTGCGCCTGGTTGCTATTAAAGTGGACTTGTGTGACCGGTCATTCTTAGTTTTATGTGTATACATGCCTACAGATAGCAGTGACAACTTGATAGAATTCGTTGATTGTTTGGGTGAAATGAGTGCAATAATCGAAAATAATAATACAGAGTCAGTGTTCATACTCGGGGATTTTAACGCTCATCCTGGTGAGTTATTTTGTAATGAACTGTTAAACTTTTGTTGTGACCAAAAATGGGATTGTGTGGACATGTCGCTACTACCATCTGACACTTACACATTTATAAGTGAGGCCCACGGGTGCAGGCGCTGGTTAGACAAATGCTGCGCAACAAACTGTATTAAACGCTAAAGTACACTATAGTACATTTTGGTCAGACCACTTTCCTTTAGAAATAGAGTGTAATATTAATGTAGTAAAGCCTAAAATTATCTGTGATAATAAATTGTTGTCTAATATGGTTATATGGGGGGAGAGGGATACCGTACAAATAGAAAAATATAGTGAGATCTGTGATAAATTACTTAGTAAATTAGATTTAGAATCAGAACTGTGCCACTGTGGTAACAATATGTGTTTAGATACGGGGCATAGAACATATATAGATAATTTTTATCATAGTATTGTAAACAGTATTTGTGATGCAGCTACCTCTAGTCATAGTCATAGCGTACCAAAATTACGCAGAGGCAAAACTGTTACTGGGTGGAATAAATACGTACACAGCGCTCACAGGGAGGCTCGACTTTACTTTCAGCTTTGGGTACTACATGGTAAATCGTCATCGGGTTATTATTATGATAATATGTGTCGAACAAGAAGCACATTTAAAGCCAAACTTAAATGGTGCCAAAATAACCAACTACAGATTAAAATGGATATAATGGCCAGTCTACATTTTAATAAAAACTTTGGTAAATTTTGGAAAGAAACCAACAAGTTGAACCCTAAGTCTAGCCTACCTGTCAGTGTCGACGGTGTAAGCGAGCCTAGGCATATTGCTAATCTTTTTAAAGAGAGTTTTATGGTAAATTCGCCATTAGGACCTTCCGGACATGGGGCGCCTCAGTCAATGCTCAATGCTGATGCCATAGCGGAGCCCGTGCAAGTGCGACCTGATGATATAGCTTCAATCTTGAAGATGATGTCTAGAGGAAAATCCCCGGGACACGATGGCCTCAGCATAGAGCATTTTCAGTACGCTGGTGTTCATATTACAAGACTCTTGTCATTGTTATTTAACAGCTGTATAAAACATTCATACCTACCAGAGGACCTAATGAAAACTATTGTGGTTCCAATAATTAAAAACCGAACTGGAGATGCCTCAGACAAAAGTAATTATAGACCTATATCGTTGGCAACCACAATGGCAAAGGTATTGGACAGTGTGCTGGACAAATATCTTGGCAAATGTATGAATCTACATGATGGTCAGTTTGGGTTCAGGCCGGGTCTATCTACGGAGTCAGCTATTCTGTGTTTAAAGCACACCGTCCGCTACTATACCGATCGAAAGACGCCTGTATTCGCCTGCTTCCTGGACCTATCCAAGGCATTCGATTTAGTGTCATATGACATACTGTGGGATAAGTTAGCCAAGGACACAAAACTTCCTTCAGAACTAAGTTCATTATTTCGCTTCTGGTATGGGAATCAGACGAATGCAGTCAGATGGGCAGGTACACTATCTGACATGTACAGGTTGGAGTGCGGGGTAAGACAGGGGGGGCTGACGTCACCCAAGCTCTTCAACCTGTACATGAACGGCTTGATCGAGGAGCTCAGCAGCGCCGGTGTCGGATGCTCAATTGATGGAAATTTCATCAATAACATCAGCTACGCGGATGATATGGTGCTGCTGTGTCCTTCGATTAGTGCCCTTAGAAAGCTGCTCTCAATTTGCGAGTCATACGCGGCGACCCATGGACTTAAATACAACACAAAAAAGAGTGAGCTCATGTTGTTCAAGGCGGGAAGGACGTCATATGACTCCATACCTTCAGTCTCACTCTGTGGCTCTCCTCTACCGAGAGTAAGCCAATTTAAGTATTTGGGTCATTGGGTCACCGAAGACCTCAGTGATGACCTAGACATCGACAGGGAGCGCAGGGCGCTGGCAGTTAGATGCAACATGCTGGCCCGCAGGTTCTCACGGTGCACAGAACCTGTTAAGATAACACTGTTTAAGGCCTTTTGTCAGTCGTTCTACACGTGCAGCCTGTGGGTCAACTATACGCAGAAGGCCTACAGCGCCCTGCGAGTACAATATAATAATGCTTTCAGAATGATGTTGGGGCTGCCGCGGTTCTGCAGTGCTTCAGGAATGTTTGCTGATGCCAATACGGACGGCTTTCACGCCATTATGCGTAAAAGAGTGGCTTCCCTGATGCACAGAGTCCAAGGCAGAACCAACATCTTCCTGAAAGATATAGCTGGCAAGTTCGACGGCCCTATCCTGACTCACTGGATGAGGCTGCACGTCATCAGCCGGTGAGGCGGGGTGTGGCGGTCGGATTTGTTTTTAACTACTCGTATTATTATTTCATTTATTATTGTGTATGTGTGTCAGTGTATAGTTAGGTATTTGTAATGTGTGTTGTCAACATTAGATTAGGTTAGTATTTATTAGTATTAAGTATTTACTGCATTTGTATGTTTGTATTTGTTTGTTTTACGTGTTATGTTTTTGTTACAATGTTTTATGGACGTGGTCTGAAATAAAATTTTATTCTTTTCTATTCTATTGTACCCATTTAAATCTAAATAACTTTTGTAGAAATTATTTTATAACTACTTTTTCTGAGCTACAATATTTTATAATAATGAGCACAGATATGAGCAAACCCACAGTACAAGTTGCTTTGATTATAAACCCGAAGTAACTTTGCATGTTTAAAATAGATAACATGGCCTTTTTGCACCAATTACCCGACCGTAATAAGCCTCGAACCTTCTTATAGGTATTCCAAGTATTACTCCTACACCTTCTACACAAGATGTTTGCACCCTTAATACATATTATAAGGGAACAACACAAAATTTTACTTTATTATAACAAAACATGTCTAATAAAAAACCTAATGTAAGGAAATCTCACACACGGCTATGGCACGGCATTACTAAACTTGTAGAGTCTTTATGATAAACGTCTAAAAAATGGCCAATAAGAACTAAGAACTTGAATCTCAAAAACTCCTGACTTGTATTTTTGTGATGCCCCTATTATATTGCTAAGGGTACGATACCTACACACTGTTCAAATTGCGTAGTAAACGGGATCTTCAGCCGCCGCTTGTAACAATAAAATAATTTCCTCTGAAATGTAATGGCGAATGTGTGTTGGCGACATTCATGTCTCCATTAAAATATTCTTGCTGAGGTCTCGAGTTCAACGAATAATCTTACACGGGAACAGTCCATTGGATTCAGGAAAAGGATGGAAGTATAAAACTATGCCAGGTCTACTAAGCACTTAATTATTCCCAAACACATAGATATTCCCCTTTTTCTAGTCGGTAGGAATACTTGAAAGTAGGGATGTGTAAAAAAATACAATGATTCTAATACATTTTCATTCATCATCTCGTGCATACAAATCAAACTGTCTCACAATCCTTACACATTTTTCAGCCAATCTCATTCCGTCTAAACCATTTGAATCCTTAAGATGACAGAATCATATCCCTCCCTGCACCCTTCAGGGCTTATCCCGTCGATGCTCGTAAATTAGGACTGACAGCTCTTTTCATGTCACCCTTCTTTTGTTTCAGCCTCACGAAACAATGGTAATAATTGATGCGAGGACCCTCCTCTGATTCCGGAAGGATTACTGCCTTCCGACCGAGCGGCGTCTCGCGCCTGCAGGGTCACTCTAGCTTAGGAAAAAGGAATGATGATTGTGTTGTAATCATTATCATTTCAGCCATAGGACGTCCACTGCTGAACATAGGCCTCCTGTAGTGTTTTCCACCTTGTCCGATCGGAGGCGGTCCGCATCCTCCAGCCATGGTTTGCGCAGCGCCCCAAAGTTTTGAAAAAATAACCCCCAAATTCATAGAGCTTTTTGACACTTTACAACACATACACACTCACGCCTTGTACTAATGTACTCCCTTGCGGGGTAGGCAGAGGCAGAGAGAGACACTTTACAATAGGCTTAAAATTTACGTTGTAATTTCAACCTTTTTAGTGACATAAAGACTCGAAACTCCTATGTTACAAAGTCAATTTTAACCTTGTTGTAAATTTACAATACCTTTTATGAATTTGAGGTTAATTTTAGGAGCAATATTGCGCTAACCATGACTCTATTTCGTTTTTAATTGTACCGATGGCATGAATGCTCTTAAACTTGGGAAAGCTAGACTCACCCTCGTGGTCCATTTGTTTCATGAAATATCGCCGCGTACCCGCTCTTTAGAGGACATTCTGAGATCACTAGAAGTACTGGGATATTTATCATCTATTAGTACCTACTAGACTCTGGTGCTGTTGCTGAGATTTAGATATACATTTTTGAATTAAATTAGCAATACATTCATAGTTAAATAGGGGTAAACGATCTTGCTATGACAACAATTTTCGGACTCAAATTGTATTGAAGTTGACACTAATTACTGGTAAATGTTACTTTGTTTTGACTTCGCAATAACCCCACTGCGTGTGTTTTAAGTGTGTTATTATTATTATTATTGTCTTTGTTGTTAATTAAGATAGGATATACACAAATTATATTAAAACATATTTTTTATCATGTGCAATGATAATCTGCTTTCACTGTTCCCCCTGAGCAACGTAACCATATTTCATACCAAATGCTGATGATCCTCACACCGCTTGTCGATAACTTCAATATCCCAATGCAGCGATTTGTTTCTTCCTCTCAACAGACATCTACAAACTCCTTGTCTCCTGGTACCCGCGGGGCAACACAAGGGGTAAGGAAGGGGGGAGACTTCAATAAATAAGGAGAATGGCGATTGGCTAACACTATCATGTGCACCTGTCGATGTTTCAACGAGTGCCCGCTGACAGCACGCGAGGCAGTGTGGACACGGCTTTTTTTCTGTCTCTTAAGGTGGGTACTGACCAACGTTACGAGGTACAATGTAACATGTTACACAGCGAGCATTCGTGCAGTCAGTACGCTGGTTTCCCCGTAACACTACGTACTGACTGCACGAATGCTCGCTGTGTAACATGTTACATTACACCTCGTAACGTTGGTCACTACCCAGCTTTAGAAATTCCCTGGTTACACTAAACCCTGGGTGTATGTATAGTGTAACGACGTGTCCTGCCGATTAGATTGAAAACTCCCACTGTCTCTTTCTTTATCGTGAGACTTAGTATTATCGAGTAATACTGTACTTGTTATTCTATGGTATTATAGATTAATATTGAATAGGGATCCATCTCCACACGTCCACATCATGTTAAAAAGACAAGCGAATTCGGAGATGATCCACGTCTACCCAGTCCCACACCCTCGCACAGCCGGCAACCTGACTTTCATATCACACATTATAAATATGAGTATATTTAAAAAAGTATACTTATATTTTATCAGAACATATACAAACGTATAGACAGATACACAATTAAAACACTTTCCAATTATTAGATACAAAGAATGCAATTTTATTTTGTTATCTTTAATTTGGTGATATGTTTGACTAAAATAAAAATACATTCGCACGGACACAGCTAATGGACAGTCCGATATGTATCCAGGCAGTCAGCGTGGACAGACTGAGAGCTAGCTAGCCTCGCTCTTCGCCTGCCTATTGCTTTTCAATCTAGAGGGTTACTCTATACTGACAAAAACGAACGAACGAGAGCTGTCGTGCAATCGGCACCTGTAATACAAAGAGATAGAGTTGTGGATCGCGCAGCAGCGCTCCGAAACTTCATATAGAGTAACCATCTGAAACAACTTTTTTTTTTCATCAAACAAAGTATTGTCAATGTTTATTTTATCATGATTGAAACAAAGCAAATATCCCCAAATGAAACACAATGAACTAGTACATTTATTAAAACAATAGCCAAGTTTCATCAAAATAAAGTAATATTCTATGTTTGTAGTCACATTGAAGTGGTGCAAGAGAAGCATAGTTAGGAAACCAGAACATCTAGTTGTATAGGTAATGTCAACATAAAAAATGCTTTTGAATAATAAAAAAAAACTTAGATATAGCGATAATATTATTCAATAGACTATGTAAACCATGTAAACGGCTAGATAGTAGGCATTAGCAGTTAAACGACAACGAGCAGTAATTTCAGCCACCTTTGAGTACCCTGGACGGATTACAGTCGTGAAATTATAATAATATAAGCTCATCATTCACCACAATGAATTGCTGTGGAAGTCCTACAAAATGCAGACAGAATCTGTAGTTATTGATCGACTCTTTAAACAACATTTTAATTATGAAAAGCTCGATGACTGCGACTGCTTCCGAAATAAGCTCGCGAAGGAAATGACATTGTGATAAAAAATCGATATCGTAATGAAATGAAATATTTATTGCTCTGGCGCACTGGATTTGACACATTATATGCAGGTGACAGGAGAAGATTAAAACTTTTTTCGTTTCCGTAAATTGCATAACCCTTCATCAGAGCCTCTAGAGCTCTAATATGTGGCTGCATGTTCAAAAATGCTGAATATTTTAAAAAAGATTTAGACCCCTTTAGCAAAATCTATGTATTTTATGATACAATCATACTAACCCTCTGCAGATTCACAAACAAAAGGCTGAAGGCGTTATAAAATATATATTTTTTGGCGAACATAAAGCGAAACTGATGCGCATTAACAGTTCAAAAGAACCTATGCACACTTTTATATTACCTACCATAAGATGTGGGCATATTTTCCACAGAATGTAATATACCTGTACTACCACTTTAATAAATAATGGTTGATTTTAAATTCATAAGATATCTTAACTACTATGAGTATATAAGGACTACATGTTTAATAAATAATAGTTGGTTTTTAACTCATAAGCTATCTTTACTATGAGCACCAAATAATATAGGATATATAATAATAATAATTGTCAGTAAATCCATAAAATTGAAAAAAACTACTTGTTGCTACGCTTTTTCGTAGCACGGCGTAGCAATTGCTACGACACGACGTAGCCGCGTAGTACCAAATTGCTGTAGTACGAGTACAAAGTAAACTTTTAGCGTTGGATTTACAGTTTTAAATCAATTTAAGTTAGCACAATCACAATGTTTATGTTTAATAACATTAAAATAATAGTCTCTTGACACTACCAATATCTAATGGAATGTATTGCTTTGGTCTAGAATCCATTGCTGGACACAAGTGCCTTTAAAGTCCATTAGTTAATTTGAATCATACTTACGATGATATATTTTGACTGTTTTTTTTTTATATTCATGCAGATCCCGTAGCCGCAAGCGCTGTGACGTAAACAAAGTATCTTTGTAATAAAAGGGCATGACTGGTAACAAATTATTTGCAATAGATACCAAAGCACGCCACTGGATGTGATCTTTAGCTTTCCGCATATAGTATTATGTATGTATGATTAACTTGTAACTCTTGTAAGAACTATTAAGACTTCTTCCCTTCTTCATATCAGTCATACAAACACACACACGCACTCACACACACACACAGTACACAGCGGTATCATTATCTGCGACTGTCATTACGAGTCTGTTTAGGCTATGAAGGCTCTCGCGTTCACATAATGTACATAATGTAGCGTATGAATATTACAAAATATTATGTTTGTGTTCTCCGCTGGTTTATGTTTCTCTTTGTGCGGGTTCTTGTACTTTGCGCGCGGCATACTTTGATGAAAACAATATAAATATGTATTGTGGAATATACGCACGCCGTTTTACCATAAATACTATAAAAACTAAAAGAGTGTTTAAAGGAGCAAATTGGTGAGAACGATATAAGGTTTAAATAGACGGTTTTTCCTTGCTATGTGTTACACAAACAACAGAACAAATTATCGTTTTATTATGTCACTAGTACACTGCTGTCATGGTGCTAAATGAAATTCATTATGGTAAAGTCTGAAACAATAATCTAGCGCACCCAGCGATTATACGTTAGTGATTCATTTTGACTACAATTTCATATATGTACGTACCTATTACAGTAAACTTGTGAAGTTCATACAAACGTACGCATAAGCATAAGCATAGCCCTCATTCCCAGTCACGCAGTGAGCAGTGTACAAGGACCGCGCGAGCCAATCTTCAAAAGCGGTGTGTAATTTATTTTCTATCCAATATCTCTTTGAGTCATTATGGTGCAATATTTCTGAGCTACAAGCAATATATTATGATTTACTTTCAAAGCCGTATTTGCTTTGTTTGTCGTTATAACTGTATGAAGAGAAAACCAATTGCGAATTTTACCGATGTGCTTTGAAAGTGAACTTAGGTTCCAAGGATACATCATACATGTCATACATATAGGTCATATACAATAATAAGTTTATATAAAAACTTATAAAGACGTTAACGATCCATGAGGACAAAACAAAACATTTATTTCAGTTTGAAAACTACATTTTACAGAACGTAATTTCACTCTATTTAACGAAAATACAACAAAGCAAAATACTTAAAATTCAATCATGGGAACAATTACAACGTAACAGTTTTCCACAGCACTGCAATTAAGAAAATGCCATGTTATTATCAAGAAACTCTATAAAAGTACCACAAAACATAAGAACAATGTATGTGAGAGAAATGATTTACAGTTTGACGGTCGAATGGCGTAGTGGTTAGTGGCCCTGACTGCTATGCCGAATTTCCCGGGTTCGATTCCCGGCTGGGGCAGATATTTGTTTAAAGACAGATATTTGTACTCGGGTCTTGGGTGTTGATATTTATATTTAGTAAAAAAAAAAAAAAACTTTATTCATTAAAACATTTTACAAAGAAAACTTAGCGCCGGGGTCCTGTGCTAAGTCGAGACCTGTATTACAGAGACCCCCAGTATCTATCTATCTATGTATTTGTGTAGATATATCAGCTGTCCGACACCCATGACACAGGTTCTGCCTAGCTTGGGGTCGGATGGCCGTGTGTGAGATGTCCCCACATATTTATTTATTTATCGTGAGGGGGTATCGTATTCTTCTTCTTATCGTGTCGGTGAAAGTCTGACACAAGAGTAGTCAAAGGAATGGGAACCCCTATATTCAAATCTGGAGTTAGAAATAATGTTGAAGATTATCGACAGGTATGTATCCTTAATTGTTTTGCCAAAGTATTTGAAGGCCTTATATATGATCAACTTTACGTATTCTTAAAGCCGATTCTAAGCCCAAGTCAGCACGGATTTGTGAATGGTAGGTCAACGAATTCAAATCTTTTAGTTTATACAGCATTTCTTTGTAAATCTTTTAATGTGAACAAACAAGTGGACTCTATATATACAGACTTTGCTAAAGCATTCGACCGGGTCAATCACTCAGTACTGTTATCAAAAGCATACCACCTAGGAATTCACGGAAATCTACACCGATGGATAACTTCTTACCTAATGAATAGAACTCAGTTGGTTTGTTTGAATGGATTCGACTCAGTTCCGTTTATAGCAGAATCTGGCGTTCCTCAGGGTTCCAATTTAGGACCACTGCTTTTTTTGTTATTTATAAACGATCTGCTCTATAGGTTTGACAGCAACTGCTTAGCATATGCAGATGACGTGAAGATATACCGTCCTATAAACGACATAGATGATTGTGAAATTCTCCAAAAATATATTAATACTATACTGAGATGGTGTGTGGTTAATGATATGAAATTAAACAATGAAAAATGCCTAATCATTACCTTCACAAAGGCTAGGAATCCAATCAAATATACATATCAACTTCAAAATATAGATATAAAACGGGTAAATGTGATAAAGGATTTGGGTGTTCTGTTCGATGCTGGATTGTCTTTCAGAGCACACTATGATTACATGTGTTCGAAAGCAAATAGGATGTTATCTTTTATACTACGTCTTTCAAAACCATTTAAAAGAACAGAGTCACTTATAATATTATATAATTCTATAGTAAGGACAATTCTGGAATACTGCTGTTCTGTTTGGTTTCCGATTTATCAGGTCCATATAGACCGGATCGAATCCATTCAGCGAAGATTTATGAGAGCACTAGTATCAAGACTTGGTCTAAGGCGTAAAATACCAAACTACTGTGATCGATTGCAAAGGTTTAATATGTTGAGTCTCGAGAAGCGTAGATGTGTATCAGATTTAACAACATTATTCAAAGTTGCCAATGGATCATTCGGAGCTCAATTACTGGAATTATAATACAATTTAAGGTTCCTGCTAGATCAGTACGATTCCCTAAGCTGTTTCATGTGCCACCTGTTAATAATAATGTATCATACAATAATCCTATAAATAGAATGTGCAATACATATAACGGAATATGCGCCAATGTAGATATTTTTAATACTTCCATAACATGTTTTAAGAATGATTTAATTAAGTTGTTATGAAATGTTTTTAAAATTTTAGCATGTAAGTACTTAATTGAATTAATTCATTAATTTATAATTATAATTATGTCATAAAATAAATAATGCATGAATAGTTATATTTTTAGCTTAATTAAGTTAGGTTTTATTTAAGCTAGTGTTAATGTAAGTGTTGTGTGTAATTATCAATAGGGCAATAGATTTAAAATGTTTTTATAGTGCTGAATTTTATGTAATATGGTAATCTATTGGCTGTTATTACACCTTTTCCAATAAAATAAAATAAAAATAAAATAAAATGGTCAGTTATAGATTAGCGTCAGTCGCTGACTGTCCAGAGTCCAGGTTGCAATAGACATATTTAAGGAATAGATGATACGTTTTTCGGGGAAGTTCCGTTCGTGCTTTCAAGGAATTCTGTTCAGAGCTCAGGGGAGTCCATCCACCATGACGTGACACATCCACTTATTGGCTGGTAAGATAAAAGGTAAAGGACAGTATCCTGACTAAAGTTTATGCTTTGCCGTAAAAAATCTAAATAAAGATTCTCAAAACCTATATTTCTGAAGTTTGAAGAGAAACCCAACAATTACATCATAGTTTTCGGGCTGCAAACAGTTTCGTATTATTAGAGCCAATAACTATTGTTAAAACCTTAAGTAATAACTATAATATCCATATTATGATCACTTCTCCCGTTGTGTAGAGTCGTAGATGACTCCACAATGCTCGGAAGTGCCCAGGGATACCACGAACGACTTTTTTGATAAATCACCGACATTTGTTAGTCTTGATGTAGATAGATATGGGAAATATGTGCTAGTTTTTTGGCAACCTTTATTTTTTGTGTGAAAAGATATATTAAAAGCTTTCATGATGTGTAGAGTTTCTTTATGCAGTGTAATATTTTATGTGGTACATTTTATACGTATTTATTTATAACTGTTTAAAAAAAAAATATTTTGATCAGTGAAGAACTTCCATGTATTTTTTTTTCAGGACTGAATTGCCTTATATTGGCTTCAACATTAAATATTATATCAGACTGAAACCTTCAATTATAGAGCCCTTCACATATATAGGTACATTCATACATAAACACAGGATGATCTCAAACTGGGAAAACTCATTAACCCTACACTTGCCACACAAACGAGTGCATTACACGAATTAAACCATAATTAGTCTACACCATTACCGAATTGCATATGTAATGAATTCCCAGAATCTGAAAGTTAATTATGACGTCGGCTTTCAATACTTAATCATAGCGAAATATTCATTAGCAGCCGCCCATTACCGGAGCAATCACAAGCACAACACGGGACTCGATAAAGCAGTACGCACATTATGTAGGGCCGCAGCGCTTAAGTCGTCCCAATAACAGTTTTTCTAACAAAAATAAAGTATATAATGGCGAACATATGCGAGTAAACAATAAATTATCTCATACCTTTTATAATATGTACTGTCGCACTCTATGCCGAGGTGGTTTTTGCGATGCGGCCCGACACAATGTGCGCGAACCTTAAACTCTATTCAAATTACAACAATAAGCCAACAATTAACACAAGTCGGCAACCGGATAACCCTTTACGGTTATTTCCTCGATGGAGATTTATTCAGGGCGCCCCCCCCCCCCCCTCTCGTGCCAATCGCACATTAGTGCCAGCCATTTCCACCGGTTACACGCCAAAAACATTAGATATGGAAAAACATAACGTTTATGCATGAACAGTGGGTGTAATAGGCGGGAAGTGGCGCCACTATCGCACTGGAAGGTTACTCTATACCGGCGAGAAACGACCGAACCAGAGCTGCCGTGCAATTGTCACATTTAATACAACGAGACAGAGTCGTGGCTCGCGCAGTAGCGCTGTGGATCTAAGTTTTTCGTCACATAGAGTGACCTCCCGGATCTACCTTTCATTTTCCACTTTCTCGTCCACTCTCATCATCATCAGCGAAAGTTTTATGCCTGAGGTTGGACGGAAGACTGTCTTAGGCACAATGGTCTTACTAAGGTATATAGTCCCTCTACTATACAAGATAGGTGTACGCAGTGGTAGCGACTCTGAATACACACACATTGATACTCCCGAATCGGCGTTGTTCTATGGACCTTAGACTTAGTATATACTACGCTAGTATATACTAAGTCTATGCTATGGATACACATTTTAAGATTAAATTTCAGATATATTATGTATAAAATTACATTAACGCTGCCAATCAAAGTTTAAATTCTCATAAGCAATTCATTATATCTAAATAAACAATTAAAGCCTTTAGTAACAAATTTATGATTCCATCAACTGTACATCGATCTCTAATGTGTCCTTCTTCAAACCACGATTAACCTCACTAATAACCTTTTAGCTGTAAAACGTTGTACGTATAAAAACCATACAGTCATAGAAATATTTCATACAAGCCCAGTCATTCTTATATTGCTCTTCCGATCTAAGTATTTAGGTCTATATTATTATGAAGCCATCCATACTTCATACATAAACAATATGCAAGTATATATAGTACCTTATGGAATTAAAAGAGTGTAATAGTTGTAATGGGGATCGATTCGTGTGATCACGAACGATAATGGAATGTTGGATTTGATTGTCCATGTTATTATTTCTTAGTAAAGCTATCGTGATGCAATGTGGAAAAAATACTTTCGTAATTTTCTGATAAGTACGCTGATTACAGTTTAAGTAAAATATTAATATTATGCCTACGAATATTTTTTTATTTGATTTTCTTAAGTTGTTTTTTTTTTGGGTACACAGTGAAACGGTACACCAAGAAAAAAACATACTAACAAAATGGTAACATATAATTCTCACAGGAAAGGAGCTAAAGTTACAACCAATCTCATAACTGTGATGTTGCACATACTAAGTACTTTTATTTCCTTGTAAAGTTACCCGACTGAGCCGTGCATTTGTCTTTGTATAAGTTTATAAGCTGAAAATAACGATGTCACAACACTGGCTAGTGATAAACTGCAGGCAGCGCTGTGTACAGGGTGGCCTGCAAATATTAGCTCCAGTTAAAAAGAGCAACACCTCTTGTAGCTTACTTTGTGCTGTATTACGAGTAATAGTTAAATTTTCTATATTTTTTCAGTACCTACTTATAATTTTATCTATGAGAATTCGTTTGAGAAGACAATGAATAGTAGCTATCAGAAAGAGAAACATTATGTCTAGGGTCAGACTTCGTCGCTGAAACGAAAACTGTTTTCAGACAAACATTTCAAGGCGTCTAGCGCGGGTCCTTATTTAAGGTTTAAGTATGAAATGCCATAAAGAGCTCGGCTGGAATCCAATTTGATCAGAATCCAGATAGAGTTTTATGTTGATAGATTTATTGTCTGCAATAAATTGAAACTCGTTTAGGATGATTTGAATTTTAGTATTTCTTCAGTTTAGCTTTTACATACTGGAGTTAAACGGTAAAAACTCGGCAGATCTCGTGCAATAAAGCCAAGCGCTGAGCGGCGATAAAACCGTTTAGAAAATAAATTGAACGCGCCAGATACCGACTGGATTACCGCTGGGAATTATTAAAAGTTTTTTAGTATGTAATTGAGGGTTTTTCAAGTATTTTCGTCTATTAAACGGAAGGTATACTAAATAAGGCACAATACGTACTTACTTATACACGTTAAACGTACGCAAAACTTTTGTGTCCATTCTAAAAAGTGATTCAGTAAAAGTTGTTCACAATGACAGGTTGTTTGTCCTCGTTTCGGATTACAATACCCTTTTTGCAACATTGTATAAGCTATGGACGCTGACCACTTAAAGTGGACTGGAGTTTTCCACTACTCACACAACTTTCTGCTCCGGTAATCCTGGATTTCACAATAAAGTTTACTAACAAGCTTTTAGAACGTCACGTGCGTCGCCAGACCACATTAAACCATCGCGTATGTTACAAATTCAAAATTCCCGCCTCGCGGCCGAAAGTTACCAGGTATTTTAATGTTTTCCCGGGAATTTATTGTATTCCCACGAATAGCCGTTACGTATTCATTTAATGTGCAACTGGACGGAGCGTGGGGAGCCCCTTAATGCCACGTTGACATGAAGGCGACGTTTTTCACAATTTTTAATGTGTTAGTTGATTAAATTCGTGCAGTGACTTTTTGGAAAATACTGCATACGAATTGGGCAGTGCAGGGTGAGTCAGCGCTTATGCACTCTCATTTTAATGTTTTTTTTTGTTGCTGAAAGCCGTTTGAATGTGACAAGTATTTTACCAAGCATATTTTGGTAAGTACTTCCTCGTAACTTGCCCTTACCATTGGTTGAGTATAAAAGCAACTTTTTTCTCCACAATTACCAGGTCCAATTTCCAGTTCATCATATGATTATGTCAAATCCTCGAAATACAGTTCTTATTATAAATTCGTATAAAAAATGAAATTTCCCTAAATTCATATATCAGTAAAATGACTCCTATAACGTATTTAAGGTAACTCTTATCGACTTGGTATCTCCGGTTAACATCCTGTATAATATGTAAAATTACCTATCTAGTAGAAACATCATCATTACCTCAAAATTTGCAACAATATCTTTATCTTTGATAATAATTAAACTTGGATAAGCTAGTTTTGTTTACTACATATTCATTACACAAGCACGCAAACAAGCAACAGGGGATTTCAGTTGTACTTACATAATAAAACGGCTAAATTATATTTTCTTCTTACACCAGTGAAATAATAATAACGTTTTCATCCTTTTACTTGCACGAAACGCCATTTTCATGGAGGCAGAAATGTGCTACAAGGGCCATTATTTGCACAAAAAATAGAAAGAAACCTAGCGCCTAGAATAAAGTTGTAATAAACATTCCGTGCTTTGTCTTGTTATTTGCACTCAGGTACTTTTGGAAATCTTCAGTGCAGAAGCTTGAACCGAATAGTTTACAGTAGGTAGGTATATTTATTTATTGTATTATATAATTCATCGACAAACCGGAGGCATCTTATATTATTTAATGAAAATATTTTTTAATATTAAGCTCAATAACAATATTACATAAACATTGTTTCTCATAACGCTCTAAATGACAAGATCGGCGACTGACTTGGAAACATAAGGCCTAAGTATACTTTACAACTAAGGCTAAACGTCTAACCGCAACATCTATTGTAAATTGTAAACTTCTAGCGTTTGTATTTATCATTAATATTTTCCAAACTCGTCCTTATTCTCCAATTAAGTACCTACATGAATTTCACTACTATTTACGGCTGAAGAACCTATTTTTTTTACTAATTTTATATTTTAATGGCATTTCTTATTTCCCCTCAATCACACACTGTGTACCTCTACATTCTCGGGATGATGTTTACGCCCCGCGCGCGGTGTAAACACGCCAGTTTGTGAACGCGCCCCGCGCCGAGCTCAGAGAATCATAGTAAATTGTGCACCCGAATGTACGCTTTGGGATAAGCTAATTTATGCCGCTGGCTGTACCTTTGCGCCTACTTGGTGATGGACTCGCGATATGGTTCGCTGTTGATCTGATACTGCTCTTAATTCATACGTGATAAAGTGGTACTGCAAGTGTTACATTAAGGTTGACTTCCACTATTATTTAGGGACGTGTAATATTGCCTGTGACCCCTATACTTACAAAGAAAAGAAATTTAATCTCCCTGGGACAGATCTTATACCATATAAATGGGTTAAAGAAGATATTTTTTTGGCAAAATGGTTTTTGGGTTATGAGTTGATAAAAGTGGCCCCAATCGATTCCCGTAATACCTATAATAAATTAACAGCCCACATTTCTGTTAGTCAGTTCATCTGTTAACAGGCTTAGTTTCACATTCATAGTTCCACGAATATTAAAATTTCTAGGAAATATTCATAATGTTAGTAATTTAATATTTCGCCGTGACAAAGAATGTGAAATACATACGACTTAATCCACGTGACATTAACATGCCGTACAGGAATTCCTACGCAAAAAGCGTAATTAATAATGAATATTAAACCCCATTTTGTGTCAAAATAAATAGGTGCACCGCGGGGTCGGATCAGTGTAATGAGGCCGCGCTGACAACGGAACACTTTGAAGAATCGCTTTTTGTATTGTTTTCAAATAATTTTATTATAATTGCATTAAAGAAGGGCATCCTCCTCGTGTGATGTATATGAACTATACCATACCGTACTATACACATACCCCGTGATACCGAATTCATAGAGCTTTTTGTCACTTTAAATTACTTTGTGATGATACGAATTTTACCTTTTTAACTAACACAAAGAGACTAACTCTAAACTTCCGTCTTTCATAAAATAAGGTATACGAATTTGGAAATTATTCCGTAATCATTTTAAAATAGAAGACAAGATAATAATAGTGTTTGTCACCTACACGCCAAGAAAAAGAAGTTTTACATTAATAGAGAAACTTACATGTTTTTTCCATATACACTCACGGGCAAAGAAAAGGTTCCACTGAGAAAAGCACCAAATTACTCCTAAACGGAATATGCTAGCTTAATGACGCCTTCTGAAACATTGAAGTACATTTAACAGAGCATCAGAATATAACCCACTAAAAACGATAATATTTTGTTCAAATTTTAAATTAAATGTTTGAAAAAATTTAGGTTGTTTGGTGTCGGCATTTTGTGAGTGGAACTATTTCATTGCCCGGGAGTGTAGTATATTATAGTATTCAGTGGCTTCCTGTTTTGAATAGATACTGGTAGACTACAGGCCAATGAACATAAAGACATAAGAAAGCACTAGAAGCGGCGCTCCAGGTGGGTGCTCGCTAGTAGATTATCCGCGTCTCATTTGTTCCGACGCGCGCCTCTAATTAAACGAATAAATCACTGCGACGGAAGACGCGGCATTTGTCATATTATAGTTTAATACGAGGATAAGGTTATTTAACTATGGGAGACCAAGAAAGACGTGGTTTGATTGTATGAACGAAAATACACTCACGGGCGATGAAAAAGTTCCACTTACAAAAAGCCTATATCAAACAACCCCAATTTCTTCAAACATTTAATTCAAAATTTGAAAAAAATATCACCATTTTTAGTTGGTTATATCCTGATGCTCTGTTAAAAGTACTTCAATGTTGCAGAAGTCGTCTTTAAGCTAGCCTTTTTAGAAGTAATTTGGTGTTTTTCTCAGTGGAACCATTTCATTGCCCGTGAGTGTATGAGAGATCGAGTGTGGAGTGAATGAGGATATGTCAGAGGATAGGGTAAAATGGCGTGACATGACGCACAAAGCCGACCCTAAACAAGGAAAAGCCTAAGAAGAAGAAGGTTATTTTACCATCGGGTTTACAATTTTTTGTATAACTTGCGTCCTTACAGGTGAAAGGATGCGGCAATTTGAATGCATTTTAATTTGACTGACGATTTCATTGATCGTGAAAACATTCGCGATTCAAGTTTATGTCTATTTTTATAAAAGCTCTGTCTTTCAGGAAAAAACTAAAAGCGATATTTTTTTACGTATAATACAAGTAAGTAAGTAAATGCAGGGTGTTGAAAAAATAAAAATAAAACCATAGAAACTTTGTTGATCACGTGACTTTTTACTATGGAGAACGAATATTTTTGTTCGCGAATTTCCAAAACTCGTAGAACAAAAGTTGTTCAGAATGACCCCATGATGATTTTTACAACACCCTGTAGAAAATTATTTCGTATTGAGTACCTATCTGTTGCTCTGATTTCACCATATCTTCCCATACTGTGAAAAACAATACAAGTACTTACCTTACCTTTATTTTCAAAATATTACGTGCAAACAGGTTTAAAATAAAAACCGCAACATTGCAACTCGGCAACCAATAAGACGAACTCGCGACAAACCTCATTCCCTAACAAGCAACACATTTCCATGCAAATCCAATGACCGCGCGACACAAACTATTTGTCGTAAAAAAACTTTTTAATTCTGTCGCCAGCTTGATAAACAATATACGCGCGGCGCAGGCTGCCCCGGGGAAATTAGATTCTCATTTGCATGATGGCCGGCAGGATGTGACCTGACACTCTTCGCAGCCTTCCTTCTCGGGGACTGGGGTACTAGCATGGCTAAGCTAAGCAAACAAAGATATAGAGATGGCGGCTGGACTAATGCTAGATTCAGCGTGATCCATTGGGTTACGAAATATGTTGATTACAATTACATCTGTCAAGTAGATTTAACCATAACTATTAGTTGTTTTCTGTGGTCCTAAAGGGCTAGATAAACGTAAGTAAGTCGCGTACCTACCTAAAGCTCAACTAACTTTTTTGTTTGTAAAGTAAGGGAATTTAAGGTGACGAACGGGCAAAAAAGGTCGTCGAGCCATAAGTACGCGTAGTTATTCGCACGTCTAGCTGGCCCTTAAAGGTTTTGAAATTTCAGAAATCCGAATCTTGAATAAATATTTTGGATATTCACCCGAAACCACCCGTTACACAAAACACACTTATTTCTGTTAGATTCCAGGAAACGTAAATTGGGTAGGTACAGATACACAACACACACAATACATCTTGCTCCCTGGGTAATTGGTCGCTGCGTCCTCAATACCCGCTGCCCGCCGCTCCTAAACTAAATACTGTATGCGCAAACATCCACGGACGCTATCAATACCAATCTGCATCCAACCGACATAAAGGCGCCATTCGGCGGCGGACGATCTGTCGCATGGGCACTTCTGGTTTCCTTACGTTTAAAACCGCCAATTTGCACCTTTATTCTGCAACTTTTCCGTTTTTTCAGTCTTTCTAATTCTTGAAAATGTATATTTCTATATTTTTTTCCCTACGAGTACCGAGTTTTAGAGCCAGATTTGGTAAGAAAGTTCACCACATTCACCTTAATATACGAATTTTGCAATATCATTATATCGGCGTATGCTTCACATCAGCAGAAACTAACAATAAAAACGTATTCAGTGCTTTTCTGTTTCAGCGTAAAGGTTCTAAAAAGCTTGACTTCAAAACAAATAATTTTGACTGCTTTTTAACCTTTCGGTATCAGAGTAAGATAGAACTGTTTGTGTTTTTGTTCTTATATAAATCGTACAAAAAAGTTTAATAAAAAAACAGAGACTTTTTTATAAAGAGCCCGATCCTATCATGGTCGGAATTAAGAACGAGCTTCCGAGACAAAGTGTAGATGTGATTTGATAAAAGTAACAACAGATACTTATCCTAACTTTTTGATGTTTATTTTATAAATGAGGATTTTTTTTTCTTTATTTAAGTACCTAACTAGAACAAAACCAAATAAATGAATAGCAACCCCAGTTGAATCGAAGATCTAAGGAAAACTTTCAAAGTTGTTGGGGATTCTTTTGCTATATCACTTGTGATATGTATATGATAAGGTTGTATGCGTGCTGCGCCACGCATGTGTGTGTGACCATGAATAAAGATCGCCAGTGCGTCTATAGCAGTGTCGTGTTTCACTTGTCTGTCCCGTACTTATCAGTGGCACCGAGGATTAAAAACTACCCGCGTCTTCAGAATAAAAATGGCGAATTTTATTCTTGGACCAATTTCTACATTCGACCACCACGTGCAGGATTGGGCTACTTTCAAAAGCAAGTTCGACCAGTGGCTGATTGCCAATGGTGTGGAAGAACAGACAGACAAGACGGGCGCGAAGAGTCGCGCCATACTGATCAGCGCACTCAGCGACAGCACGTACCAGTTGGCAAACAACCTCGTGCTGCCGAAAGACCTCGTCACAGCACCGTTCGAGGATATCGTCAAGGTATTAGACGTGCATTTCACGCCGAAGCGGTGCGGGTTTGCAGAACGCCACTACTTCTAATCGGCAGCGCAGCAGGCGGGCGAGTCGCACGCGCAGTGGGCCGCGCGGCTCAGGGGACTCGCAGCACACTGCAACTTCAAGGAGTTGGAAGAGGCGTTGCGAGACAAGTTCGTGATGGGGCTGCAGTCAGGACCGGAGAGGGAGAAGCTGTTCGCCATGGAGATCAGCGAGCTGACGCTGGCGAAGGCCGTGGACGTGGCGGAGAGCGTGCGGTGCGCGCGCGCGGCCGCCGCCAGCACGGCGCCCGGCGCCCGCGGCTCCTCCTCCGGGGACTCCGTGTTCAAGATGCAGCAGCGGGAGCCGCGCGGCGCCGCCGGCCCCGGCAAGGAGCAGTGCACCGTGTGTGGGCGACGTAGCCATAAGGCAAGCGAGTGCCGGTTCGCTTCATTTAAGTGTACAAAGTGCAAGGCCAAAGGTCATTTACGCCGGATGTGCAAATACGTAAACTTTGTAGGAACGGAGGAAACGTGCGAGGGCGATGATGATGATGATGGTAAGTTGCTCAGTATTCGTTGAGTACTTGGGGAAAAATGAATATCTCGATGTTTACGTCATAGTGCAGGGCGGCTCGCCGCTACTCGGGCGAGACTTCATTTGTAAATTCCAATTGGAGCTTACTCCGACTATTAACTTTTGCCACTCCGACACTAATGAAGATTTAGAGTTAAACCAGTTAATTGCTCGGTTTCCGGACGTGTTTTTTGATAAACTCGGCTGTTTTAATAAATATAAAGTTAAACTTAGATTAAAAGACAATGCAAAACCAATATTCATGAAAGCGAGGCCCGTAGCGTTTGCTCTGAAACAAAAAATTGATAAGGAGATAAATAGATTGTTATCATTAGACGTGATAGCGCCGATGGAGCAGTCGGAGTACGCGTCCCCCGTGGTGCCCGTGCTGAAGCGCGACGGCGAGGTGCGGCTGTGCGCCGACTACTCGCGCACCCTCAACCAGCAGCTGTTCATCGACAAGTACCCGCTGCCCACGGTGCAGGAGCTGTTCATGAACCTGCACGGCGGGGAACAGTTCTCCAAGCTGGATATGTCTTCCGCTTATGCGCAATTTCAAATTACAGACGATAATAATATCACGTCTATCAACACTCATAGAGGTCTATTTAAATACAAACGTCTTATTTTTGGACTCGCATCTGCTCCGGCTATTTTCCAAAGAGCATTAGAAAGTATTTTAGGTATTGATGGGGTCCTATGCTTCTTAGATGACATTCTTATCACCGGCAAGGACAGAGCCGAGCACATGAAACGGTTAGAAACAGTGTTACTCAGGTTCCAAGATGCTGGGTTAACTCTTCGACCGGACAAGTGTGAGTTTTTCCGGGACGAAATAACTTATCTAGGTCACGTAATAAGTAAGAACGGCATAAAAAAATCTAAAGATAAGGTTGAAGCTATTGCGAATGCACCGAAACCAACCAATGTAAATGAGTTACAGTCTTTTATTGGTTTGGTAAACTATTACCGTTGTTTCGTGCCCAATACTTCCGCTATATTAGCGCCATTATATGACCTACTTAAAAAAGAAGTAAAATGGTCGTGGTCATCAGGAACAGGACAAGGCGTTTAACGAAATCAAAGCTAAACTTGCTTCAGAAAACGTGTTGGCTCATTTTGACCCAAACGCGAAAATAATATTAACGGTGGACGCGTCACCGAAAGGGTTAGGTGCTATTTTGTCACAAATTAGTACAGATGGGTATGAAAGGCCGATTTCTTATGCTTCGCGGACATTGAATTCAGCGGAGAAAAATTACTCCCAGATTCAGAAAGAGGCTACGGCCATCATATTTGGCGTACGCAAGTTCCATCAGTATTTATACGCCAGAGCCGAACCTTTTATTCTCCGTACCGATCACAAGCCGTTGGTATCCATATTCGGTTCGCGACACGGAGTGCCGGAAGTGTCCGCCAACAGGCTGCAACGATACGCATTGTTTTTGTCGTCCTACAATTACACTATTGAATACGTTCGAAGTGCAGACAACTGCGCGGACTTCTTATCTCGGGCGGTCACCGACAGTAAGGCTCCCAGTCGCGCGGACACCGCCGCGTATGTGAACTTCGTGGTAGATGGCTCGTTACCGATTACCCGCGATCAGCTGGCCGTAGAAACGCAAAACGACAGCTTATTAAAAAAGGTTATGCAATTTGTGCTTAACGGGTGGCCGCCGAAAGTAAATAACAGCGATATGAAACCATATTTTTTATGTAGGTTACAATTGGCTATTGAAAATGGTTGCTTACTCCGAGGTCATAAAGTTGTTATTCCTTCGTCGTTGCAGCAAAGAGTACTTAATGAGTTGCATGGCTCGCACTTAGGTATAGTTAAGTCGAAAGCCGAGGCAAGGTCAAAGTTTTGGTTCCCGGGAATAGATGCGGCCATTGAAAGGATGAGTAATAGTTGCAGGGTTTGTCTGAGTCTGCGCGCGACCCCACCTCGGTCACCGCTGGTGTCGTGGCCATACCCAGACGGACCACTCAGTAGAATTCATCTTGATTTCTTGGGGCCAATATACGGTGATATGTACCTAGTTATTGTTGACGCATTTTCAAAGTGGGTGGAGTGCATTAATATGAAAAATAACATTACATCGGCAATGTTGATAAGCAAAATGAATGAGTACATGTCTAGGTTCGGGGTGCCAACCACCATCGTTACGGATAATGCAACTTCGTTTACTTCAGAACAGTTTGCTACGTTCTGTAGGCTTAATGGTATTCGTCATATCACGTCGCCGGCTTATCACCCCGCAAGTAATGGTCAGGCGGAAAGCAGTGTTAAAATTGTCAAGAAAGGGATAAAGTGTGCACTGCAGTTAGGTAGTAGTACAGGTAATGTGAATGATAGGCTACTTAAGTACTTATTCGACTACCGTAACTCCGTTCATTCGACCACGGGCCAGAGCCCCGCGAGCCTCATGCTGGGCCGGCCGCTCCGGTCGCGCCTCGACCTGCTGGCGCCGCCGCCGCAGCCATCGCCATCGTCACCGCCCTCCGCGCTCACTCACAAGGTGCTCGACACCCAGTGCTTACAGGCTAGACATTATGGAGGTATTGTAAGAAAAGACTTAGTAGTAAATGATAAAGTTTTATATAAGGTGTATTCAACCAATCAAAAATTTTGTTGGAAAAAAGGAACTATAGTTAGAAAAATTGGAAATATTTTGTTTATAATTAAAGACTCTGAGACCGGAAGTGAGGTGAAAAGACATAAAAATCAGATCATTATATTCAAAGGAAATCCAGAGGGTCATAACCATGAGATACTTGACTTAGAGAATGTCGGAAACAGGAGGGGAGAGGAAGGAAGCGGAGAGCAGCCTGATGAGACAGTGGCCGCCACCCCCGAGTCACCGGCCAGCCCGGCCCGCGGCGACGAGACACCGGCCAGCCCGGCCCGCAGCGCCGAGACACCGCCGGCCAGCCCGGCCCGCAGCGCGCCCGCGCCCGGCCCGGCCACGAGCGCGCCGCCCGGCGACGCCGCGCAGCCCGACACTACTCCCACTGACGACCAGCAGAGTTACACCCGGTCACACAACTCTCCGCAGTCTCACCAAACAAGAATGAACCTTAGGGACATTCCTAAAGTAAATTATAGGAGGTTTTTCTAGTTAGTTAGTTGTTCTCGTATGTAAGTTAACTTGAAAGTATTTACTATACTTCCTGTAATATTGGTGGAGGGATGATATGTATATGATAAGGTTGTATGCGTGCTGCGCCACGCATGTGTGTGTGACCATGAATAAAGATCGCCAGTGCGTCTATAGCAGTGTCGTGTTTCACTTGTCTGTCCCGTACTTATCAACTTGTTAATTTAGTTATGGTTCGGACTACTTCCTTCATTTCCGTTTTCGGATTAAAATACTGCATGAAATTACGATTGTGGTAAGCGTCCCCGTTTAGGCATCTTTCGCAACGGACGCATCACATTCAGTATTCTTTGTATAGAAATTTATACAAATGCGTTCACTTCATCGGCAATGCCGACGCCGTTTCTCCGTACATTTATGACAATCAGTTTGATGCGATGTGTAGGTACAATACCCATAGTTGGACGCTTAACTTTACTGCCGTTTAGCGAAAATGTTAAGTTAATAAGCAGGACATAATAAGTTCAGGCTTAGGCATATTTACTCAAATAAGTAACTTGCTGTTCATTTCGCAACTGAGTAACAACGTTCCCAGTTTTAATTTAATTCTTTAAAACATGTGCATTTCCGGATTACCTAACCGGAAAAGATTAGCAACTCCGTAGCTACGGAAATTAATTCACATCGCATCGCGTCTTGGGGACTAAATTTAAATTCAAAATCAGCGATTTCGAACTGGGGCCATGCCGCCTCCTTGTTCGATTGTCAAAGACTTACCCCCTCTAAGCCTCTTACCAGAATAAGGAGATTTCGTCTCAAACCTCTTTGAGCAACTGGCTGCCAGGACTTTGTAGTTTATTATTTTTTTCAGGTTTCATTTGCGATTACACAGAGGTGGACCGGCCAGACGGATTACCGCTGTAGCGCCGAGCCAGTATTGGAAATATAATCCGCTGCGATGCGAATATGTATATTTTAAAATGACTGGCCTGTGTACCTATACTACCTATGTGTAGTGCATGTTGAAATTGAAACCGCCAGAAAGCTTTTTCCCGCATTAGATATAATGGATACAGCATAGAGATAAACAGACGCATACATCAGGTACATTTTTCAAACTCACGAATTTTTTGTAAAGCCGCAACATATTCACAAACTCCAAAAGAAAATTGTATGTATCCTATCAATATACCTACTTACTAAATATTTATCTGCATGAAAAAGGCTCATAATTTTACGCTCCAAAAGAAGAATAAAGGATAGCAAGTAAAAGATTCCTGTACAAGGAAGATGCTCATTTGTTTTGAGCTACAAATTGAATTTAGAGTATAACTTTTGGGTATCCGTGTTGCTTGCTGGATTGCATTTTGTAAGTAAATTGGTCGTTACAGTCGCGTCTTCGTGATTCGCTGGTAGAATAATACCGAATGTAGCAAGCTTGTCCTTGGTATAGTATGTAATTTGATGTATTATTCGAAGGCTGGTGATTCGTGAATATTTAATCCCACTGTTGGCACGTGTTTCAGTCTATACTATTATTCATAATGCTGCTGCTCACCGTCGATATATAGTTTATCGATACTATTTGTTTTTTAACACAACACAAGTATGTATTATTTTTTAAATCCTCTAACATTCATTATTGACTCATTTAGTTAAAAAATATTAAGTATAAGATCGCGAAAGTTTGATTTACTTATACAATATCATTTTTACGGATTTCCTAACAACTTACTGATATATACCTATCATCATTGTATTCCAAAACTTTGGATAAAGGTGTTGTAATTGTAAGTAGTTAGATCATATCGATATACAGGGTGCCTGCACAGTGCACAGATTCAGCCCTAGTGAAAGCGCACAACGTATATTTTCACTCCCAATACTGTTAACATGTTCGTCATGAAATTTTCACGCCGTCAAACTTGTAAATGGTTTGATAATTTTATTGTATGGATTTGTGTTTTGTCTGTTCATCGTATTTTGAACTTATGTTTATTATTATAATGAATGGTATGTTGTTTATAAGATCGAATGGTGTTTTGTTAGTAAACTGGTCAACAAGCCTAACGTGGTAAGGGAAGATATTTGTTTAAAGTGAAACATTTGTTTTAGATTAGGTTTGTTTAGGAACTGGAAAAAAACGCCTCAGCATTAACTTCGCCTGTTTACACGTAACTTTTTTTTGGGATAAATAATTAATAATATTTTATCCTATTACTTTTAAAATTATTATAAGATAATAGCAGTAAAAGAGGATGCATGTAAGGTGAGGTGAGCTTGATCACCGCTCGACAGTATCTACACAATATCTCATAATTTTAGTTACCCATCTCACCAACAGGAAACGCACTCTTGTCCAGAGAAGTCATAAAACTCGCTCTTGATCAGAGAAGTCATAAAACAGGGAGTGGTAAAGTTGCTTGCGGACGACGAACGAGGAGGAAACCGGATCGCGCCTCCCGAGACAATCTACCACATGAAATGTAATTCAAAACTAATAACAGTTGCTCAAAGCGGAAATTCTGTGTCGAGCGTGCGGCCATGACGCGAGCGAGTGTTGGGGAGTATAAGTAGATCGTCTGCTTTTATACTTACCAGCTACCTCCACCTAGTTACTCAAACTACCTCGTACTCTTGCGGTGACGAAAAGCATTGTGAGGAAATCTTCTATACTAATATTACTAATCTAGAATCTTATGCAACGTATCATGTGTGTACAAATTTACAGCGTAAAGCAAACGAGGTCATCTCCGACTACCCCTTCGGTGATAACAGTCGTGAAACATACATATCGTATGTAAGTCCTGGGTTCATACATTATAATTACCTACTTAGGACATTTATCGATACGTACGTCAGTATTGAAATTATGTTTGGGTGAGATCGATGAAGGTACCGGAGGGGCATTATCGCGAAGTCAAAACGAAATAACATTTACGAAGTAATTAGTGCCAAATTCAATACCATTTGAATCCGAAAGTCTTTATCAAAACAAATTCGTTATAGGTCCACACTCCGCAGGCTACTCAAATAGTACTCTTTGGGCTACTCCCGCCACTCGCTGGTTCCCCGGCCGCCGCCGCGTCGCCGGCGCTCGCTCACACGTTAATCGTTCTATTCTTTCTACAAAGAGTTTTCAATCGAAAAGGTTTCCTATGCGGACTCCTTTCCCATTTCTTAGTAATTTTCTTAGAGATTTCACTGTCCTATGTGGGCTTATCTGACAGATAAAAGAGCGCTGGCGGTTTATCGAAAAATAATGCTCGTTTCAACGGATTTCTGAAGACTTGGGGTTTTTGGAATGAAATTTTCAACTATTTAAAACTATGCTATGTACCTAATGCGTACTTCTTGGTAGCTGAAGCTTTTACTGAGTCAAATCAAAATAAGTTTAAATGCCCTTCATTAAACAACTAACCTTTGCCGGCGGCTTCACAAGCGTTAAATTTGTAGTTATAAGTACAGTTCCGCTTAATTGTATTAAACACTGTCACTGCAACTTTTTCATTACTCGAGAGTCGTAATTTATTAATGTCAACAAACAAAATATCATCGAAGATGATACCTATAAGCTTTCTGACTTCCACGTGGATATTAAGTAGATAGGTATACACCTTTTACTAATATAGGATCGTAGAATAGAAAAATCCTTCCTGAATAATTTATCAACTTTTCCCGACTACCTGAGTACAAAGTGTAGCGTCCTCTTCCAGTGCTCCCGAAAAACCCGTTTCAGTTTGCTTTTCAGTTAGTTTCGTATCTGTAAAAAAAAGTAATAATCCCCTTGAACCCGCCTTTTGAAAAATAATCCGTATAAAAGGTCGCAGCAAACGAATATCCATTACAAACGAACTTTCCAATATACGATTTTTTGCTGTGGACCGGGGGGCTATTCTGGTGATGAGTCTAGCAGGTTCGGCGCAACTCAGTTACATGCATCATGTATGATGGAGTGAAAGAGCCTCGTGTCGTGTTGACTGGATCTGACACAGCGCATCCTGGGCTAATACATTCATAACGATGACATACCCTATTCGTCAATACGGCTTGAATCATTAGATTATTATATTATTGGAAAATGTACCTATATTTTTCCGTATAGCATTAAAAACATATACGATGACTATCGGCATTTAAAAACTCATTTAACTGGTAGGAATAGCTGGTTACATGCTAAGAAGAAGATGGAAAAATCAGAAACTTGGAGATCTCTCCTAGGAACAATGTCATCGATTTTATATACCGGCCGTGAACGAACGGATGCCCGAGGCCACAGTGTCATACGCTACTTAGGAGAGCCCTTTACACGTATGGTACCTGTGCTGAATGATCATGATGTAATGATAAATTTCAATAAAATTTAGTTTATAACGTCTTTCAGCCAACAGGCTGGCTAGAAGAAATTATAAATCGCGTTTAGGCGATAAGTCCGCGCTTTTATACCGACTTAGTCAATAACTACTCTGTGTCTTGTTTCATGGCATCAATCTATGTGTATGCATACTATAAAGTTTTAAAATAAAAAACTAAAATTAATAAAATACCTACTTATGTATAATGAAAGAGTGCCAGCATCGCCCCCCAAAGTCCATCAGCACGTAACGAGCAAAATCTCGAGTATGGCGGCTTAAAACCGATTATGTAAATCAAAACCATCATTCCATACAACGGACTGCCGGCTTATCGGGGATTTATACCGGTTTTTCCGTCCCTTCTCAAATGTACGTACAACGCGGCCTCTGTAACTGAAAATTAAAAATCAATCGCATTTGCTGATGCAGATGAGCTGGCCAGGCTCTACCTTCAGCATCGTAAAGAGAATTTAAACACGATGGGTTTCTTATGAAAATTTTATGATGTAATACTTCTACACTCGCGAGCAAAGAAAAAGTTTCACTTTCAAAATGCCAACACCAATATGCTATTTTTTTTAATAAGAACATTTTTTTTATGGTTGTTATTCTGTTGCGAAATGTAGTTCAATGTTTCAGACGGCGTCGTTAACCTTTTCTGTTTAGGAGTAGTTTGGTGCTATTTTCACTGGAACTTTTTCATTGCCCGCAAATTAGTGTACTCATTTTCTTATGTAGGAGGCTTAAATGTAGTGAGGGTGATAAAAGAAAGACTGATGATGATTGCCAATTATATTTCAACAGTTGTAAATGACTTGCAAGCTGAACGTGGTTAACTCAAGGTGTCAGGTACCCATTCTTAATACCGTAGAAACTTTCAAATGCGTTACGAAACCCAATATCGTGTTAAACGCCCATTTGCGATTCAAAACACGGATAGCTCATTACATTACACTCCCCCTTTCTAGTTAACATTGATCCTGTAATATGCCAATTTCGGCAACTTTTGACTTGCCAATTAGGAAAAATACCTTGTGAAGTGGCCATTGCCCTACAATGGTGGTGAGACTGGGTCGGCCCGGATAATTAAGAAAGCTATTACTGAGACGCTCAAAGATGCTATTTATCCTCATTAAAATAATGTCTTCGCGGGCATTAATCATCGCGGCTCCATTAGGCGGCGGATCAACGATGGCTGTTTGGAATTTGGTTCAATTCAAAATGGCCGACGAAAGAAGCCTGAAGAAATCCGAGTTTAAAGTTACGAACGTTGAATCTTGTCTCAACAACGCGCAATACCTAGGAGGTAGTTTTATTACTAATCTCACGGCTTTGCTTACTCAATAATTATCTGAAAAGTGATTAAGTACAGTTTGCCACGGATATATCGGACCCGTCCGCGTAATTCAATTTAGCTTTAGTTTAATTAGGAGCGCCACCTACAGACAAATCGACAGATAGAGACCCAAATTTGTTTTCTTCTAACAGGATAGGACTGTAACTACAGGTATCCAGCCGTACATTCTGCTTAAATCAGTGATAGTCAGATAGGTATATGTATTGTTTGTTACTTTTGTAATGAAGCAATGATTTATAATGAATACAGCAGCTTTATTATTAAAAAATAATAACAGATACCAATTATTAAGTGCAAGCCTTTTTCATCAGAATTTCAATAACCATTGTCCTGCCCACTCAGGATATAGCTTTATCCAAAAATAACTTTGGCGTTTTTATTACCAGATTGAAAGAATTTTCCCATAAAATTTCCAATATAAATAAAATGCCTATTTTCCACCGCTTACCCCAATCAGGATGATGCAATGTTCCACTGTTGTCGGATTCCCGAAGAGTCCACAAAGAAACCTTGAAGGATAAACATGTTGGGAGCAACTGCCACGAAACAGAGAGACAGGAGATCTGACTTTTATATATACTTCTAAATCTAAATCTTTTGTGAAAATCCGGAAATCCCAGCGATAATACCAAGCTCGACTTGGTGGGGGCACTGCCGTGCCCCCAGATATCAGAGGCATATAAATAAAGTTTAGAAAAGCTACACATTAAAAAATATGAGCTCCACAACCAATGAATCCGTCAGTGGCTGCGAATGATATAATAGTTTTTTTTTCTATATAACTATAAAGAAAACTTGAAATACCTACTTGAATACTTGGAAACTCAGACGAAACATTGCGGTGGGCGAGTCACATTTTGTGCTTCGCGGCAGTTTCGGAAACAGTGGTGCGTCAAATAAATACTCGTGGCAATGAATTTATCTTATAAATACAACATTTTCTCTATTAAATTTAGGCTAGGCGCATACTTGGACACAGGCCGCCAGACCAGATCAGATTCCATTTTCTTCAATATTGCAGATGGCGTCATTAAGCTAATCTTTTAGGTTTATGAGTATTTTGATCCGCTGTGTCCGCCCCGCCCGCCGTGTCCGTGGCCGCACGACGCGACGTCTGTGTGTGACGGCGCAGGACCTTTGCCGTAATTTTCCGCTCCGCTAATCGCTTCAATTTTTAAAAAAAAACCTCGCCTTTGTACCGGCCGGAGTCCCAATATGTTGCCTTTCCTCGTCTTTTTTCCCCATTTCATTCAAAACGCCCGCACATTTCCAGCGGCCGTTCAATTAATAAAGCTTTAACATTCGGGGTCATTTGGGAAGTCGGCCATTTGTGTGGTCTCGGTGACAATAGACTTCCTTTTATGTTTTTCTGCGTTCTAATTTTGGATATATTTTAAGTTTAGTTCGTAAATACGAAAAAGAGCTTGAATGTTGCTTTATCTTTGTCTTTTGGCTGTTCTTTTTGTTAAATATCTTCTTTAAAAATTTATCAGTAGGATTAGTGCCTGTTTTTTAAATATTGCGGTCACCGTCTTTAGATAATGACAGCATAAGCCCCTTCTCCCACTTCTCTTATTTAGGTAAATAATACCTTTAAACCTGACATTTTGAACTAGGCTCGTATGTCTAGTTTCTCATTTTTGTAAATCTTACTTAAGTTAACTTATGTCTTGGTCAGAGTCAATTTAGGCCATCACAACACAATGATGCATTCCGTACTGAAATTGTGCATAACTTGTTTCTCACGTGAGAAACTGGGCATTAATCAGTATAATTGTTCAGTACAAGTTACATAAATAATTCAGGACACATAATTGTGGCCAGTTATTGTCCAGTTTATAATTAAAGCACATTTCATCCGTTAAGCCTGGCTGAGTCTGCTGGCGTTGAGGTCACGTGCAAATCAATATTATTCGTGTTTAAATATTAAAATGTAATATTTAATATTTGGGTCAGTCCTCGAATCAAATCTGCATTAAGCTGATACGAAAATTCGCTGTTCAATAATTGGTATTGGAGTAATAAAATGATTTTCTCATTAAGTCCTTCGTCCCCACGATACAACCTAACTGAATGTTTTAAACCATACAGCACATAAATTTAACCATCTGAATCGATTTTGATGAGACATGACAAATGTAACTCATTGTGCTAACACTAATAATTTTAATCAGCTACGTGCCAAATCACTTCAGAGTTACGTAGATACACAGACACATGTCATCTAGCAGAGTATTTGTTTGACAAATTTAGTTTTAGAAGTGATGCGCATTATGTTAACACCAGATCAAAACATAATAATTTAATGTTTGTACCAGGATGTAAGTTGGAAAATTCTCGTAGATGCTTTAAGTGTAAAAGTGCCAAAATATGGAACAATTTGCCACCGCCATTACGAAACAATATTGTATCAATACAATCTTTTAAGAAAAAATACAAATTACTCTTGCTTATGATCCAAAAAGACACCGAAAATATTAGAAGATAATGCATGTAATACTAATGTAGTAGAATTGCGTTAATTGTGTGTACATTATTGGATTTAGAATTAGTATGTACCTACCAGTTACTTAGATGAAACTAACTACCACTTATGAAAAATAAAGTAAAAATAAGGATATAGTGTAATTATAATATGTAACATGCTCGGCTATGTTTGAAACAAATTAATGTTAAGTAGTTAATATTGTTTTCTTTTTTTTACTTGTAATTTTAAATTGTGGCATGGGCGTGGCTGAAAATCAGCGCTATTCTTATATTTATAATATTTGAGTAGCCTTATGCTGAGTCCACGTCCATTTTCGAGTTTATATTTTTTTGTTCTTTTAACTATGTACCTATGTGACTATTGTTATTGTTTAAGTCAATAGATTTTTAGCATGTTAGTATTAAGATTAACTCGAAATAAACTTTCTTTTATCTCTTTTATCTCTTATCTAACTTATGACTACCCATTTTTACTTTCAAAGGTAAAAACATATTTGTCATATCGAATCCGTACTTGCGATGTAGAAGGCCAAAGCTTATACTCTATGCTCAGAATAATAACAGGTTCTCGCTTATAAAATGATCGAAATAATGAGAATTGCAGTTGGTAGTTGACAATGTCAACGTGCCCAAGGTAATAAAACATCGGATCCTATCTCCGGAATACCAATATTGACCGTTCCACAATGATGGTCATTTATTGAATTATGAATCAATGCTTATTCTGTGAAATACTCAATACTCAATCTTAGAAATACAAGAAGGTAGCAAAAACAATTTATTTAGTATCAATATACATAATATACACATTTAGTATCAATATATAAATTTAAATTTTATTTTACTTAGTTATTTAAGTTATTTTAGTTTTGTTTTTACTTACTTTTAATTTTCTACCATATGATTTGTATCTTAAATGCTAACCAAATATACTACTTTCACCCTAATCTTACTCAAAATGTTGACAACAAGCCACCTGTTCTCTAATGTTACAGTCTGCCTACTGGTCACTCACGGCACAGGCTTAGCCTAGTGTGAGAACCCCAGCTACCATAGTTTTTTTAATCTGGTCCAAATAATTTATAACTGTTTTATATCCATAACATTTATTAAGATAACCTATGTAAATATTTTGGCTAAATAAATTTTTTTTCATTTTTCATTTTCATACACTTGCAGTACATACCTATTTACTTATAAAATAAGTGCTTACCTATGCATAAATTTTGAGCATCGTCGTCATTATCAGCCCGTTATCATTCAATGCTGTACATAGATCTCTCCCAAGTAGCGCCACAATAAGATGTCTTAGGCCTTCCTCATCCAGCCACTACCACATACGTAGGTATCTGTAAGGGTATTACTCCAGTGGGCTGTAGGGCGTCCAACGCTATATTTATCTGTTCCAGAAGGTCTAGTATGGGGCGCATTTAAGACGTGACAAAAGTTTTGCATCACGCTCACTCACTTCGCGCAGCCTCAAGAGCGAGCGCGACGGAGAACTTTTGTCACGTCTTATTAGCGCCCCGTGCTACAGGGCCTGGTGTGATTTCGAGAAACCCAACGTGATAAGTTTTTCGGCAGATTTTGCCAGCCCACCGTCACTTCAATTTCGCTATTTTTTACTCTTTTTATCAGCGACTTAGGTGCTACCTGGATGCCTAAAGCCTTTCCAGTAACTACATAGGTACATAGACAAAATGAGGTAGATAGGAAAAGGATTTACATTTAGCAGGATCTTGCCACCAGACGCGAGAAATTCGTGTTACTTCAATCTTACGAGTACTTATTGGTTTTATTCCGCTCTTTTACTATTTACCTAAGTGGGTATACTTACTACTAACAATAACATAAATTTCCATTTGTTTATCAATAAAAAACATAAAAAAACAATATGAATAACAGAGTAGAAACATTAATAAAGTAACATACAATAACTTGATGACACTGATTAAACTTTTTAACTTTCGGAGGGTGCACTCTGATTACACTGCACGCGCACAAATACGGTGCAGGTTCAATTGAACTTTTGATAAATTTCCTGTCACATAGTTTATGTAAATAATATTTGGAAATTATAAAAGTAGATAGATAAGTACATTTAAATACATTACAACAATATGGTACTTACATATAAAAACAAAACAGTAGATAGATAAGTACATTTAAATATAAAAGTAGATAGATAATTACATTAAACATTAAATACATTACAACAATATGGTACATAATAAAATAAAAAACAGATTAAATTCCATATTTTTTTCATCAATTGCATAGTTAAGTTTAGTTTTAGTTAATGTTTTACATGTCTAAACATCTATAGGCAGGTACTAGAAAGTAATCCGCAATCCAACTGCTGGACTGAGTGTGGAAAGCGCCCTGGGTTTGATTCCCGGGAGCAGATTTTTCTTTAACATTTTGACATTAACAATTAATATCATATTTTGTAAACGGCGCCATGGTTTATCGTACGTACAATACCTACACCCAATTGAGACCGGCGCCCGCGCACTTAATCTGTCATTCGTCATCCAACCACCAGACGGCATGGACGTGTGTTCTTTTACATCTATTGTTTAGATTTGTCTTATTGTTTCATAGTTTTATAGTGATCCTTTCAGTTTGTGAAGTAACTGTGACGGCCTTTGAATCATGATCGTGTGGGCCTTATTGTTAATCGGTAATGTACCTGTTTGTTCTGCTAATGTTAATGTTTAGGTACTATCGGGGAATGAACCTGGCCCTGTAGCACAGGGCGCTATTAAGATGTGACAAGAGTTCTCTGTCGCGCTTGCTCTTGAGGCTGCGCGATGTGAGTGAGCGCGATGCAAAACTCTTGTCACGTCTTATATGCGCCCCGTACTAGCCCTTCTGGTTGTTAACCTTAAAGCTTAGGACCTCTTGAACGATAAATGTTTGTAGGCAGCGAACATGTGGGTAGTCGTCTAGACGTGTTCACTACATAAAATTTTAACCTTGTCCATTACACCACCACCGCTTTTTAAAACATAATATTATTGTTAATAAGCAACATGTAACTAATAATAATAACCAATCAATCCAAAAACGTAATTAAAGATTTCCTAAAAATAACGTTAAAGACAGCATGAATACGATTACAACGTATAACAACTGAAAACTGCACGTATTTTTTTTTCGATCACGATGTCTATCATTGCTACCTTAATTGATACTTCTTCATTTTCTAAGCATGTCCTAACCTAATGCAAGCAATACAGCTTCATTACTGGTTTAAATGTACCAACGAAATACGGGTACAGTTGTAGGCAGTCGGTCAACGAAAAGGCATAACTACAACACAAGGCACACGCAGCAATCCACAGTATTCACAGCATTTCCCATTGATCAACGTCCCTCTGGCCAGTTAAACCAATCAGTTCTGATTTCAACAAAACATCTGTTGGGGCATCGGTTTAAAAGCGTTCCGATTCCCAGTTTAATTACATTGATTTTATCGAGCAATCGAGCACTTTACCAATTAATCGACCGCACAGCGAGTGCTGTCGCTCCGCCGGCCGACGAATAACTTGCTTTTTGTTGTTGATCGAATAAAATATTGCTGGTAATATAGCTATAGTAGGTACCTACCTACATCAGTTCAGAACCTGCTGTCTATATTTAGTTACTTGTATACTTATCAATGGTTATTTGAGCTAAATATTATTCTAGAATCCACATAAATTCATAGTAATATAGCAGATAAAAAAAAGTAAAAATCTGACTGCCAGTTCGGGGATTACAGTCGTGAGCATAATATATATACCGTATGTACCTATGTATTATTAATTCGCAGAGTCGATTGTTTATTTAACTATGGGCTTCATAGCACTTTTAACAAATGAAGCGGGATCACTTCGCTACGGGAAAGGTACGTCAGAGCCAAGCTATACTTTGCCTCTCTCGGAAACAAGACTGCATATTGTAATACAGCATGGTTTTTTTTCAATGACCTTCCTAAAAGTACTTATATCAATTGTAACAAAAATTAAAAATAAGTATGTATTTTAAAAAAAATATATACATTGCGATTATTTAAATAACGTTTTGGTTTTCCAGTAAAAATATCACAGAGCATAATTTACAATCCAACTTACAATTGTGTTATTCAGGATACAGAAGCTTTTAAGAAGCTCACTCATACATTTCCACCCTGTGTAAATTAACAGCAACGATACCTGAAGGGCCATTGAGATTGTATTTTCTCTTCCGTATTACACTCGCATCAAGAGCCGAGTGGCTTGTTTAAGTCGCTCGCTCATCGTTCACTCCATCAAAAGTGAAGAGCATTTTATTTTTTAAATGAAACAAATTACTGAGTTTCGGCGGTTACTCTAGCTTGACAAAAAACTAATGAGAGAGAATTATCACGCAATTGGAAATGATATCGAGATAGAGTTGTAGTATAGCGGTGAAGTTTTGTTTTTCCGAAGCTTCGGAGCGCTGTGCGAGCCACGGCTCTACATATCTCGTTGTATTAAGCGTGCCAATTGCGTTTTAATTCTCGTTCGTTAGTTTTCCGATTTAGGGACTGACTGGATTGTTTTGAGTGAGCTAAAGTGGCCCCGCTGTACGGATGGGGAGCTATCATGGGTATCATGACATGACTCATTAATGGAGAATACTCTGCCAGTTGAAATAAAATGCGTCGGGACCACTCTCGACGAATTGAGTGACAATGGCAAGTAGCTACTTATGCGGGCTACGTTATGTTTTTGGTAAAGAAAAAAAACATTGTAGTTAAATATTGGTAAGATTGACGAATATGGGCAAGTATTCTAGCTACATTATACAGTTATAGTTATGAACATTATTTTGACAACACAGGCAGCTCTAACTTTTGATACTAAAGTACGTTACGAGTATTATACCAAAAATATAGTAAATTAGAACATAGGCGAACTTTAATGCTATTATAATCTGCATTCTTCTATTCTTTACCACATTTAATAACCTCACAAAAAGTATCAACATTAATTAATTTTATCATTTAAGTAAGATTAATAAAGTACACATAAATTATTCTTTCATAAAAAATAAAATTCTCTTAAAAGAGCACTCACAAAGATACAATTAACTAAGCATCAAAACAGAAAAAAAAAAAAAAAAACACGCACTCACGCCTTGTACTAATGTACTCCCTTGCCGGGTAGGCAGAGGTGCATTGCTGCACCCACTTTTCGCCAGAGTGTTATGTTAGTCCCAATGTAATAGGGGGCGGGCCTATTGCCATTTTACGGGCACATCCAAGACCCGAGAACAAATATCTGTGTTTAAACAAATATCTGCCCCAGCCGGGAATCGAACCCGGGACCATCGGCTCAGTAGTCAGGTCACTAACCACTACGCCATTCGGTCGTCGGCATCAAAACAGAACGCATCCAAATGAGCATAGCGTGATGAGAGGCGAGTCAAGTGTGGAGTCGCGTAGTTGTTGTACTCGGAGCTTAATTCGCTCAATTGAAGGCCGCTCCCCTAATGTTGACGAATAATTCATAACACAAGATGCCGTGGGACGGAATTAAATACAAGTCAACTAATAAGTACACGAACTAACGCATGTTTTGGAAAATATAAAAATAATAGTTAATAGGTTGCCTATATTAAGTTTGTTAATATTTTACAGGTTTGCTATATTAAGTTACTTACCCTCTTATTCATAAAAAACTAACTGGATGCATTAGCTATTGAACTGTTCTATCACTCTCAGAGACCGACAGAGAACAATTTGTTCTTTGACAGAGAGTGACAAAACAATTCAATAGCTAAAGTCTCCAGTAACTTTTTTATGAATAAGCCTGATGCCTGGTAGTTTCCGATACCTACATAGTTAGGTAAAGGGGTAGAAATTCATAATTAAGTGGTCTAACATACAGTTACAATTATTCAAATGATCATTTCTTTCATGTTCATGAAGACATGTACTACAGCCTATTTCTTGGTGTTCAATTGTTGTCACCAGCAGATGCGACTAAAGCAGTTCCAGAATAGACTCCCTTCGGTTTAATTGTCATTAATTTAGATCAATTTGCTAACGGCCGAGACAATGCACGTAAAAAACAACAGCACATCGCTTATTCAAACTAAAGAGGTTAATTACAAAGCACACTGGACATCTTTAAGATAGAATCTTAAAGGGTTATTCGTTCTGTTCAGAGATAGCGGTGTTTGTGCATAAGTTCTGGAGAGATAAGATTTCAGATTCATAAGTTAATTTCTGTTCTGACTATCGGTGGTTATGTAGCATGCTTTTTAAAAGTAATTCAGTGGCCCTAAGTCACACATTTTTATTTTCTTGCTCTTAAATTACCTATTGACCTATCAGACGAGATGTTTGATTATTATTTAATACACTCACGGGCAATGAAAAGGTTCCACTGAGAAAAGCACCAATTTAGTCCTAAACGGAAAAAGCTAGCTTAATGACGCCTTCTGCAACATTGAAGTACATTTAACAGAGCATCAGGATATTACCAACAAGAAACAGTAATATTTTGTTCAAATTTTTAATTAAATGTTTGAAAAAATTGGGATCGTTTGATGGCGTCATTTTGTGAGTGGAACTTTTTCATTGCCCGGGAGTGTATTATGTAGTTATTGTCGAGCCTCATTGAATTTATTTATGTAGGTAGCGCACAATTAACTACAAATGTGAACAGAGACAAAATAAACAAAACAAAAACGACCAACATTAGCCAACTCGGCCAGCTTGGACGTAAATTGGATTTCCTACCGCGTCTCGGGATCAACAAAAATAAATTATAAACTAAACTCCCTCAGAACGCTAAGCGGACAAGCTTCATCTCTACGTTCCTTTACTTCTTCTGGCCAAATTAACATTATTTAATCCGCTTAGGCCTGTTTGGAAGGGCCAAAAAAAGAGCTGGTCATTCACAGTCAAGGAAGTGGGAATGATACTGACGAGCAATGAAAAAGTTCCACCTGTAATTGACGTATAGAATATGCGAATATGTCAGTGGAACTTTTTCATTCCCCGCGAGCATTGACATAATAATATAATATTCAATATAATAATGTTTATTATAATTATATAAGTACAATAAATCTCTACATCATATCCCTGAAGCATTTATTTATAAGTTGACCCCTGTATTGTAATAATATAGGCTTGTCTAACAAATGCTTCAGGGACATAATGTAGTGAGCTATTGTAATTAAAATACACGGAAGGACCCACTTCGTTGCCTGTGCATTGTTGCTTCACTGAGAATGTAAATGTAGCTAGATTTTCAGGTAATTCGACCATGCCGGAGCCGCATAACTTTACTCATGAGTGTTGCTAATGTGTCTTCCGTGGACGCATTGTTGAGAACTAGGACTAGGTACATAATCCTACATTACTGAGCAAGCATTTTGGTGTAGTTTAAATTGGTTTGATCAACTGCTTTATTTCAAGGTGACCATGCAGTGACCACACTTAATAAATATGTATTGTGAATTGAGGCCTTAATATCGCATTCTTCTTCTCAGTGTGTTCGTGAAAAACACTGAACTAGGGTTGTCACCATAGTGAAAGTATTGCAATTATTGCAATAGATACACGCCTATCGTTCCCCCCTAGATAGCGCTACAACAATGCTTTATTGAAATGAACCAACTATCCACCACACCTTCGCAAATACAGTCACAGATGACACAGACGATAATACCCTGATTACACCTACCGAGTAGAATGGCGAGACAGTATCCTCGGCCTCTGAACGGACCGCGTGCCCGGCCAAGGATACTGTCTCGCCAATCCACTCGGTAGGTGTAATCAACCACACCATATTCACCCACTAACATTCTCCTCACCTCCTCAGGCGACTCACTAACATTCTCCTCACCTCCCCAGGCATCTCCACATCCTCAGCGGTGCAAGTCACCTTCACAGCGGACTGGGCGGCGGGCGCGGGCTGGCGGCTGCGCTGCGCGTGGACGGTGCCGCGCGGCGACCGGCTGCAGTCCGTCAAGATGTACCGCGGGGGGGTGCTGTTCAAAATCTATCGGCCTGAGGTGAGGGGGGAGGGGGGATGACGAGGAAGTCGGCAAGACGGAGTGAGAAAGAAGAGGCTATTGTGAATCACTACTAGCCTAGCACGAGGCGCATGACACGCACGTTACGTCAAGGTACGACCTGACCAAAGTAGCGTCGAGCTCATTCACATTGCGCTGCTTCGGGAGCGAGTGTGACGGCGCGGCGTACGCGCCTTGCGCGGGCCTTGCACGGGGCAAGGCCTTCTGGGCAAACTAAAAAGCTTGGCAAGCGAATGAAAGCTAGTTAGAAAAACAAGGCTAAAATCGTAAGATTTACCTAAAGATGTAGCAATATCAGGAAAAGCACCCCTGAATAGCAATCTTCCTCTTTTTTTGTGATATTATTACATCGATTAAACAATCCATAGGATTATCCACCACTCATCTACAAAGATCTTTATAATGGCTTCTGCGTAGGTACTAACTACAGTTGGCCTATTTTCAAGATATCTAGACTAGATAAACGGCTAGAATTGAAGACAAGCCATCCATCACGTGATCACATTGCACTGCAGCGGGTCACTCTACAATAGGGCTAAATTGGCAAAGCACGTGTGTAGATGCTTACACAATGCGAGGAAACAATAACGTATGTAGCCCAATGTTCTTAACTACTGGCTGGGTATTGAATGAAAATTGAAATGGGATGCATATAGCCGACAAACCAATCATGATAGCATAGAAGCAATATGTAGAGTAGACGGTTCAAAAGTGGATTTATGATTCATTTGATTAGGCACAGATTATGTAGAGGTAAACTGTACTAGTGATGTAACGAATATTCGCATTCGCATTCGCATTCGCGAATATTCGCACTTTTTTAGATATTCGCATTCGCATTCGCATTCGCAAAATTTTGTGCGAATGTTTTGCGAATATCAGCACGAAAAAACTATTAAAAACTATTTGAAAATAGTGGTAGTAGGTTAACAAAATTAAAATCCATTCGTCTATAACCATTTTATTACAAGTTACCCTCTTAATCACATTACCAGTGTTGCTTTATCATTTGGTATTATTTATTGGGTAGCAATAAAACGAGTGACTGTAAATTACAGTTCTAAGTGTCAAAATTAATTAATTTGGGTTATAGAATTACTAAGTGAGCGACTGACTGCGAGTGACGAGAAATCAACAGAACAGCAACTTACAAACATTAATTTGAGTTACTTAAAATACAAAATGAGCAGCTTCATAATATTTGAGCGACCTAATATTTGTTTGAGTGTCAACGTTACGTCCTGCATTTTTTTCAATATTTGGCAAATGTATTTTTTATACTGAGCGGCATTTTATCTTAAATGAAGTGTTTCGAATACAAAAACCACTTTGAAAAATACACTAATGAGCAGAGTATAAAAAACATACACTCACGCCTTGTACTAATGTACTCCCTTGCGGGGTAGGCAGAGGTGCATTGCTGCACCCACTTTTCGCCAGAGCGTTATGTTAGTCCCAATGTAATAGGGGGCGGGCCTATTGCCATTTTACGGGCACATCCAAGACCCGAGAACAAATATCTGTATTTAAACAAATATCTGCCCAGCCGGGCAATCGAACCCGGGACCATCGGCTCAGTAGTCAGGGTAAGATAAAAAAGATAAAAAATATTTATTCGGAGACCAGCACCACACACCAAAAATACACAAGGAAACAACAAATAAAACAAAAGAACTTATACGACTAAACTTATAGTATAGTTTAAATCTGTAGCATTTTCGTTGCAAAGCAAAGCAAAAAGAAGCGTATCAAAATAAAAAACATAAGTCCTCAAATAGAATATCGGTAACCAATAATCATTAATAAAGCAGCATACAAAACTTTGCTCAAAGTGAACTTTTTAGTAGTTCGCTAAGTATAACCTCACTTAGAAAAATCGAATCTATCTTAATATTGAAGTTGCCCTCTCTGTATTTCCAGTCGCTCACTTAGTAATTAAGTCGCTCGGATAAAATTTTAATATCTGAAATGGATTTATCATAATCCACTTTTTGTAAGCTCGTTTTGGATTTTATTATAAATCAATATTCGTCGTCAGTTTAGTTAATTTTTCGCTTACTAAAATTCATACCGCTCAAGTTATTAAAACAGTATGTCATCATCAGTCGCAAAGTTTTTTTTTGTTCGCTCGTTTTATAATTCCCCTTATTTATTTACTTTGGGTAACGAAACTTTAGATTTATAAGCAGTTAGTTTCATAATACATTCATAAACATTAATACAGTTTTCCAAAATTGATAATGCGCATAGAAATCTTCGTAATTGTTCCGCAACGGTCGTATTCCCGTCAGCGTCAGGAGAATACTCCTGACGCTAAGAAAATGCACTTAACTACTCTAAATATAGAGTAGTTAATTAAGTGCATTTTCTTCCTGCAATTTTAGTAGAATGATGTGTTTGGGGCTAAAAGAGATATTGATTTATCAGTAACGAAATATGATTCGATAATTCATAATATTGTCATAATATTAAAATGTACCTCGAAAATGTTACAGTACTTTTGTAAGTGTACTGAAGCTGGTGTAAAGATGGATGAAAGAAAGTTTCAATAACACAACGTTTATTTTTCTTCATTAGCTAATGAACTGTTCTGTCACTCTCAGACGGAGAACAATTTGTTCTTTGACAGAGAGTGACAAAACAGTTCAATAACGATGGTCTTTTGGGTGTGGATTTATTGACAAAGTGAAGTCTATCAATGTGAAATATCATTTATTCTTAAATGTGCCTCATAAATAGCGTCGTCAACAATAATTAAAGTTGAAATTAAATTCACATTTGAAAAAAAACCAAGAACGATGTGTAATTCCAGCTCTTTATAATTCCACAAAATTGACTGACCAGAGAACTTACGGACCTTGATCGGTGACATCTGCCGACAGCTAGAACTGTTTTCGATTGATACATGATATTGACTCCTATTTCTTTCGGAGAAGGTGCGAAATGCAAGTGCTTTGTTTAAGGCTCTTACGATTCAATACTTCGGGAGTTTCCGGAAATACGAAAGTTTGCGAAGATCTGCATGCGCATTATAAATTTTGGGGAACTGTAAACTCTTTAAATAAACAAAAAGCGTATTTTGACAGTATATTGTCAGATCAAGACAGCCATAGATTTAAATACGTTTAAACGTTTCGTGTAAGTCGCCCTCAGAAGTCGCAATGTGTCGTAACAGTTACGGAGCTAAAAAAGCTAAATAAATAAATTGTATCTAACTACTTTAAAAAAAAACTGCTAGGTACTAGTATTGCCTAGTCTGATTTTGAATGCGCCTAGAACGGAACGTACCTCGTTCATTACGAGACTTCCAAACCATACAAATGGAGCCAAATTTGATCACAAACTGAATATTCGCATTCGCATTCGCATTCGCGAATATCGATATCAGATATTCGCATTCGCATTCGCATTCGCGAATGTCCAAAAACACACATTCGTTACATCACTAAACTGTACATTAACATGACACAACTAAGACTTTTCAGGTGCTAATCGTATATGTAAAGTGTGTAAACTCGTCATCCGAGCGCTTTCGGACATATTGCCAGTTTCTATATCTCTATCTATCCATAACAGATTGATACTTTTGATTATGTAAAAATCGTATGAAAGTAACTACCAGTTATAGATAGATAGACGCTGAGTTGCAGAAAGGCACTTTAAGCTAATGTCGGCATTAAATCTATGTCTGTCTCTTTCTGTCCGTACACTGTCAAAGCAAGGCAGGTATACATTTAAGGTCATCATTAGCTTAAAGTTCCTTTCTGCAACTCAGCGTAAGTTATAGAAACTGGCAGATAGACAGCCCTTCAGCGGATAAAATTATGCCCTTATAACAATGATAACTGCGCTTAAATAATTAATGACGGACGGAATGTCACTCACAGGCTGACATCGTCAATTGACTCGATATGAACACAAATTCATTCAGCATGCTGGAATGGTATGCACACAGTATACAGTAGAGTAGAGACCATCAACAGCTCTTGATTGCTAGATAATTCGGGCAATTACTTAGTAGACACATCGTGTAATGGACGCTCAAACACCGTCCCGTGACCCGCACAGTTAAAGCGACTGCGTTCCACAGTTACATTCTATGTAACCAAGTAGGTCGACTTCAATAAAAATGTATTAAGTACCTACTTACTCATCATAAGCTTATAACTAGGTAGCTTACGTACTTAAACAATAAAAGAGTTGTTTAACAAAATTGAATAAGCGTTGAATCTAAAACATGATACGACTAAACTAATTTTGAAAAAACCAACTATGATCTAAAATTATTAAGTATACGTGTGGTTCTATAGGATCTTCATCATCAGCTACCTGTCGCATGCAAGTTATAAGCTCCGTTACACGAAATAGTACAGCCAGAGGCAAATAAACCTGACCCTTATCCGCAGCTTTGTCACCCTACCTACCTCTAATGTACAAATCATTGGTTCCTCTGAACTAGCCATTAACCCACATTCATGCAAATAAAAATATATTATATTCTATTCCATCAGATCCACGCGAGCAGTATCGAGGAGGAGTTCCGCCCGGCGCGCGGCGGCACCTGGATGAGGCTCTCCTGCCGCGACCAGCCGCCCGCCGGCCATTGCGACCTGCTGGTACGTCCAACTTCATATTATCAGCCAATAATCATGTACAGCTAGACATAGGCCTCTGACAAGGACAGCCACGACACTCGGTCCTCGGCCGTCCTCATCCAGCCACTACCGGCTAAGCGGACAGGAGGACGTCCCACGCTGCGTTTGCCTGTTCGTTGTCTCCACTCGAGAACTCCTCGACCCTACTGCAGTACTGATTTTGTCCCAGAAATGGTAGGTATCAAGCGGTGGACCATGATCATTGATCAATGTAATACTTAGGAAAGGAATCTTCCACATTTTTTAGTGTTTACATACCTCTACAACAACTAGATTGTGCCGCATTTAGTACCTGCTGATGTCAGATGGTATCCTATGGTCTTCCGGTTTAAAATTCAACTAATTCAGAGAGAGTAACAAACACACATATTCCGAATAACGTTTTTCGCTAAAACCTTATCTAGAATATACCTATTTCTCAATCGCTAAGTGACCTAAAACTTATGGTATTCCTTGCATCCTCACTGTATCACCTGAAACACATGGTATACCTTGCAGGTGACCCTGGTGTCGCCGCCGACGGCGCCAGAGCAGTACACGTGCGAGGTGTCGGGCGAGCGGCCCAAGTTCCTCATCGTCACAAGGACACTGGAGGTGGAACCTTATGGTGAGGAGTACTTTTTGAGATGAGGATAGTGGGAGTTTTGCGATGTTCGAGCAGCGAAAAGTCATCGCGATTTTTTATGACGTTATGAGCGCCACGCGAATTCTTGATTACCTACGATCTAAATGTACTTAGATGGGCTGGCGCGCAAATAAATGCCTGTGCGCTTACGGTTCAATGCTCAAACGGTAGGTGTAAAAAGTTTAACCGCTCAAATTCGTTAAAATTGTAAGTCTCCATCTAGGGTAGGATATAATAGCAGTAATTGAAGATCCGCGCCGATAATAGTCAGACTGTAAAATTTGTCATCGGCTTAAACATATTTATATAGTTACCGTTAGAGCATGATATCCTTGTTAGAAAATATAAAAGTTCACGCGCACGTAGCTGATTAAAACAGACAAAAAAAAACTCCACACGTAATAATGAAATTAGACGGCACGTCACGCTAACTGGACGAAGGATGAGCCAATTATATTATCCTCTGTCAGTGTTACTCGCTGTATGACATAATAACGTGTAAATTTGTCGCTTTGCCCGCGTTGAGAGAATGACCTCTTTACTGTGAAGGACGAACATGTTTCTCATAATAGGTAAACCTCGAGTTTCGTTTTCTACCTAATAACTAACTTACGGAAACTGAAACTCACTATCTTCAGCGTATAGAGACGCCTAGTTCTAGACCTAGCTCTACCTTTGTAGCAAGTAGGACCATAAACTCATTCTATTCTATTCTCTGTGGGGGTAACAGTACCTGCACCTGGCTCTCTCGAATGGAACCTTTGTGCATATCCCCAAGGTCTAAACTGCCTTCCTAAGCTTGGACCATTTCCCACCACGCTGGTCCACTGCGAGTTGGTGGGTTCACATATCTAGATGTGCTAAATCTAGATATGCAGGTTTCATCACTTTTTTTTTCTTCACCGTAAGAGCGATGGTATACATTGTACTTAAATTCAGAAAAGAACTCATTGGTACATGTCAGCGCCGGGATTCGAACCCGCATCTCTGGCGTGAGAAGCGGGCGCTTACCCGACTGAGCTACCACTGCTCTTGAAACTCACTCATGATAGATTAAATAAATAAAATAAATAAATACCTTGGTAGTTTCATCAGGATATCTTACTTTAACCGCTTACGTCCCGATGGTACGGATGGTACGGATGATGATTGGTAAACTAGATTACAATAGATTTTTAATTGTCTCCGATTTCTCGGTATGTGAGGGGTTAATATCTTATTTCTGCATCTGCAGCAGGTTTCAAAGCATAGCCTACCTAGATAACCTCTAACTTTACCTTTGTCATTGCCCCACAGTACCATCCAACGACGCCGCAATACAAGTTCGGCGCTCGGCGGGCGAGTCAGCCCGAGTCATGCTCAACTGTACCGCGTCCGGGCACCCCGCGCCCAACCTCACCTGGACTGTCGCCCAGACGAAGGTAACACATTCACATGGAGTCTACAGTACGACGACACAATAGTGGCAAACAGATTTATAAGTGTATATGTGGAGTTTGTTAGTCATTTCCATTTCCTGCAGAAATCTGTCATATTTCGTGAAGTTTTCCACTCCCACTCTTCTCCAGACCCTTCCCAAAGAACAATACTTTGTCCTTGGTTTTCCTCATTTCCTCAGACCACTACATGCCTACATTTGCTACGTTTGCATAACATTCATGGTCTCCATTCGTGAAGTAATCCATCCATATTAACAACCCACTCAGCTTTCAGATTCTAAAAACTACCGATACTCGTATCGAATAAGTAACCCTGTATTCTTACCAAACCTCTCACTCCGCAGGTCCAAGCCGACTTCACGGGCCAAGCCTGGAACGCCACCACCAAGCTCATGCACTCCTGGTCCACCCTGGCCCTGACAGCCAAGCCCGAGCCTCTCCCCGTGGCCTGCACCCCGGAGCAGCGGCGGCAGAGTGAGCTGGTGCTCGGGCCCCCGGCTGAGTATACCCTGGAGGTCGCTGCTGATGCCGGGGATAGGGTTGTCGGTGAGTACCCAAGAAGTATGTTGGTAAGACTTAGGAGTATTAAGCCGAGCGTCCACTGCAAGCTAAACTTAGTTCGCATAGTTTTGACAGTGACGTCCACCGCAAACTATGCACTATGTATGAAAAACTGTCAAGATGTCAATTGTTTAGCACGCATTGGACGCTCGACTTTACTGCTATCATCGGCGTTTTTCTGCTATAGACCAAGGTACAGTGTCCTACAGCAACCTGATAAACCTTACAGCAACATTATTACTAACAGTGGGTTAGTTTTCTTTGAAGCCCACTGTACCTATGTACGATAACATACTAAAAGGGAGACGATAGTTAAAACTACTTAAAACATACCTGGATACCCAGGTCATCGACATCAATAAGTATCAAAGCACATGCTATACTCACAGTTTACTTGTTTTAAATATGCAGCTATTTAGCAAATTTAGTGGTAAATATAACGTTAATTATTATAATATTGTCTGTAATTTACAGATGAATTCAGAATAGCGGTGGCGCTACTAGCACTGCTGTACGTGGCGCGGTGACCGGGGGGTTTACTGCGAACATTTTACAAGACTTACTTAAAAGAAAGAGAAAAATACGTTTTAGTTTTATATTTGACTATCGTTGTGATTATGACTATGATGTAAAGTGTTTTTATACATTTAAGTAAAGATACATTTCTGTTTTGGCTTCTCTTAAAGAGTAACTTTGGTTTTCGTTATTCAATTTGAATTAAACATTGTTTGTTGGAGTTTTCCCGTTGATGTTTAACTACTTTTTAAGATTTTTTTTCAGTTACTAAATATTTTTCTTTTTTAAAACTCGATGATGACTTTTATAACCATTAACATCAACAGGAAAAATATTTTTAAATTTGGCCAAAACTATCGATATAGATCTACAAATTACACATTTACAAATAAAATTAGTAAATAATGTCACCATAACTATTACATAATAGTTATAAGTACACGAAGTAAATTAAGATCAATTGGAAAAGTTTTCTTTATAATTGGCTAAAATTATTGACACTGTTTTATAAATTAAGTATAAGTACATTTAAGATATTAATAAAGTAATTTCATTGCTGTGTTAACATTAAATATACACGGAGTAAATTAATATACAATAAGATATTTTAACATTAAATATTATTGTAAATAGTATAACTGATGGACGTCACATATAATGCAGAAATGTTTTAAACAATTTGTACATTTAAATGTTTTTATAAATAAACCATATTTGTTAAAAAAACTGACCAAGATTATAAATGGAAATATATACGCAATGGGGGATGATACATAAACTATACGAACACACTAGGGCTAGGGTATCACTATCTATACATAAAAAAGGCACTACATTATTAAATTTTAAATGTAATGTTCAGTGAAACACTTACACCCAGTTGCAGAAACGTCCTTTAAGTTTTAAAAACATCATTAAACCTTAAAGTCAAATTAAGTCGTTGCAGAAAAGCACTTTAATGTGACGTTTCATGAGACTTTTAAATTTATCTAATGAAATGTCAAATTTAACCTAATGAAATGTCAATATCGTTTTTTCTTCATTTTTGCGTTGCACAAAGCCACATTAGCCACTAAAGTGACTTTATTTTGACGTTTGGTCCTTTAAAATATACTTCAAATCTAATGAGCCAAAAAGCATCCATTAAAACCAATTTTAAATTTATTTTCTTATAATAATTTATGTATTTGAAACTATTTCAATCAGTGTAATGTCTTAAACAGAATTGTAATCGTTATTATAGCAGACGAAAACATTTATGTGCTTGAATTGGAACCAATACACAAGTACTCATTACCAAAATTTCGCAATCTATCTATGCAGTGTTATCTCTTTATAAATAAAAAACAGTATTTTAAAATTGTACTTTTAATGTTTAATATTACTACTATAGTAGGTAATTCATATTTATAACTATGATTGTTGAATAAAAGCTATCTATTCAATTCTCTGCGGGTTGTTAGTGCCTGCACCTCTGGCTCTCTGATGAAACCTGCCCAGCCTGCATCTGCATATCCACAAAGCGGCTTTCCTGTACTTCTTCAATACGTAAGGCAAGGTCTTCCAGTGACTCTGGTCGTAGCAGCATCTAACCTACCAGTTAAAACAGTAACGAATAACGCGTTTTCTTCCGCAGTTTATTTCAGGTCACACCTGCATTTTTCACTTGTTTATCTTCCAGTATCAGCATAATTTTGCATTTATGTAGTTAAGTAGGTAAAACAACATTGTAATTATAAAGAAAAACGATGCGGTGGTATTGTTTGTTGATTGTTATTTGTTGACACTTCATTTACGTTTTGTTATATGTGAATCAAATCTCAGAATAATGTAGAATTTCTTTGATTATTGTAATTTTATGCCAAACTTTATGATTTTTGCATGATCAAAACGCATTCGTTCACTCATTTCTACTCCAAAGTTCATTCATTTCCTAATGAGCACAGAGTAGATATGTTGAACTTGTCATTACTTAAAGGAGCAATTTCTATGTCCAAAAAAGTTATGTGCAACAGCTTTAGAATAATGGAATCATTAGTGGTAATGACATAATAGCTAATGTGACATTTTAAAGAGGCTTTCTGCAACTGAGTGTTAGTCAGTTTTTTCAAAACAAATATTTTGTCTTCGTACATTTAATAAGAATACGAATAAATTAAACATGAATGACATGGAATGTAGATATAATTTCATTATTAATCGTATAAGACTAACTAATCAACATGTATACGATACGGTCTAGCCATTTCGACATTTCTACCTACCACTAACCACTTACCTAGGTATATCTTGACTAGAACTTGCTAAGCCATAAAGACCATCGTATAACAACCATTCACGTTTGTGTTTGTTTTAAAAAATTATTGAATTTTAAAGTTATATTTTAGTAATAAGAACGCAATAAAATGCATTTTTTTTACTAAAAGTATTGTCAGTAGATTTTAAAATAGTAACAACATGCAAATTATTATAAATACCTACGAACAAGATGGTGTGTCACGTTACAAAAACAAAGCAAAAAATTGTCCGCATTTTGTTTACAGTCAAAACGTTTTAAGTTCAACCTAATTATACCAATGAATAAAGTCACAAATCTTATAACCGAACTAATTCAAAATATATAATAAGAATTTAGTTGTAAAACTGGGGTGTTATTTTTGTTGAGACGTTTCTTTTGCACGGACACTCCATCTAGTTCATAGTTGCATGCAAAGGATAAAAGGAACATCTTTTCATTAGAGCAAGAACGACAGAACCAAACAGTATCCCATTTGGCATCCGTCGTAATAAAGGTAGGTACATCTACATGCGAAATGTGAAGAATTACATTATATGTAGTTATAACAATAATATTAAATAATGAATAAGGGACGGGTCATACAAGAAAGAATCAATAATCCTCAATACACATTACACATACACATAGCCAGGACATACCGATAGTGAGGTCGACAATAAGTCTATCTTGTTATCACAGAGCCTTCTCTCGTACTAACTACATTCATTTATATCATTCTCGTAATTTATTTGGTGTGTAACTATCAATACATTACATTTTTGTGTCCTGTTTGTTCCAAATTTGATGTCCTGACATATTATAAACATGGTTAAAATTTACAGAGTTACTTATTTATATTTGAAATGTTTATGAATGTTATAAATGAATGTGGTTAGAATATCCTATTCTCATCAGTCAACTCGCCACGCGAGAAATAACATGATCAGGGCCAAAAAAAATACACGAAGTAAGTCGATACAAATACATAAAAAATTGGGGCTTTAAATTTATTAAATATCATGTATTTTCGTATTATAAAATATAGAAGATGCATAAGGTTTTATAAATACATTTTATAAATTCTGGTAGGTAAGTAATAGAAATAGTTCTTGAGTTTATTTAGAGCGATTTAGAGTGTATTTTTCTAAGCCCCAAATGTTAATTTTCTTTATGTAAATCCAACCTGTGCAGGAACTTACAACACAACTAGATAGATACAAATACTTACTTAACATTCATTGGGAGTACTATCGGGGAATCGCCCAGTAGTACCCTACCGTAAAGCTTAGAACCGCTTGAAGGCTGCCCGCGTGTCACTACAAACACACATGTTTTGACGATTATTTGCGCACGGGATATTGTTTCTTAATCGACACAGAAAGGCCTTCCCCGATAGTACATAGTTCACTCACACATATTTTACTTAGTATACAAATATTCTAACTTCGTCAGACAAGGAAAACGTGATACAATACAAGTGTTGACAGATTCAGTTCAGGGGTTCCACTAAATGCAGGAAATCTACACATTTGCTAGGAAACTATCTGCCAATAGTGCCACTTGATCTTCCTAGCCCTATCCACTATTGGCTGGTGGAAATTATTTGCTCGCATATGATTGGTGGATGCAAATTACACATCATAGTGGGTTCTAACTTATAATTATATATATATTATTTATTTAGGCGTTGACGAGATTGCATAGACCTTTCTGTCCATGGATGGTAATTATTATTATTACTTTGCGCTTTATATTGAGATATTGTTCACGGACAAAGTACATGGTTTTACTTAGTGAATTATAATTATTAGTTATAACATAATAATATGCTTACTACATAATATGGGGACAACAACGTAAATTTATGAAGTTAGTGAGAACCACTCTCCCGGTATGTTATTATTTTTAAAACATTTATTTGTGTTTTTTGTGATAAAACAGTAGTTATGTATACCTACGTTTTATATTTTTTTATTATGTATTTCATACTAAACAACACAGCTCATACAAACCTGTATAGAAGTAAGACAGAATATCAAAGGATCGTTTTTTTTTTTAATTTTTCTAATTCGTCAACAAACAAACTTCGACTAATATCTCTATTCTATTATTTTGTAAGAACATTTAAGACTAGATTAGTTTTAACTTAAGCTTTAGTTCGACTACTAAAATTATTGATTCATTCATAAATTGGAGTCACATTCAAAAGTCTAAAGATTACATTCAAGTTCATAGTTAGAGGAAGTAGCCAGTTGCAATAAAAAAATAACTACTGTTAGATAAATGATCTAACTTCCTCATGCAGCATACCGACTTTCCAAAGGTCGGTCTGGAGGGCGTCCCACATATTTGCACGCGTATTAGGTATATAAATAACTAAAATGTATAATTGACTAGAAATAACAATGACTAGATTGATCTATTAACACAGCAAAAATAGGCGGAGGTAGATAGATACTGTTTAAATGTTGGACTCCATGTGTACTGGAATGCAACTGGCTCATTTCATTGTATATGTAATTCTATACATAAGGTATAATCTTATGTACTTACGTATTTTTATTGTTTTTAACAAAGTTAAGTAGAGTGACTTTGTCATTATTATTTTAAAGCAAAACGACTAGGTTTGTACATAAAGGAATGTTCATAACTTGTGCTAATAATATTTTTATAAAATTTGTGCTATTACAACATACAATATTTTTTTGGTTTTATTGAGCTTTATTTTTAACACGCAGAAATAGATTAAAATGAAATTTGAAGTTTTTACAAAGAATACAGTAGCTTCAAGAAACATTTTTTTAAACAACTGTAAAATGACTGGACATGTCATTGAAATGACTATGTCTTTGTGCGTCAATTTAGGCATCGGTATTTTCATTTGTGCTACTCTTACCTACAACATTACTCTTTTATCAGTGCGAGTAATCTAATACACTTCTGCAGTCAGAATAACCGACATAGAACCTTTACATATTGTCATGTCGACCCAATATATGGAAGTTATCGACAAAACTACACGCGATTTACTAAAAGTCACTGTTTCTTAACGCAATTTCAATTATTTTTTATTCGTTTTTGTAATAATTTTGTGTTGTATAATAGGATTTGTAGTTAATTAATTAGTAAAATCAACTCATCTGACATAACACACCACAGACAACTCAAGGGAATCACAAAATTGTAGGTAGGTATAAATTTACCCATCCCATCATCGGCTCCAATAAGTAGTTTCAAAACTGTTTATCTAAACTTTTTGCATGAGAAATCATATTCATCTGTTTCTTACCAGCCAGGTGTTGTTAGTTGTTGCTTGCATTTTAGTTCTTACTCAGTCGGTTTAGGGTGCAGTTTTAAGCCACGCGCGCAGTCCTCGGGCTCTTTCGGCAACGCTGTCCGAGTTCTGACGTTTAGGCGGCTCGTGCTAGAAAACATAAAACATACTTAAGTACTTCATTATTATGAAATTATTTGAGTGCAGACTAAAGTTACTGTGTAATTAAAAATTACATGAAAATAACTGTTTGAATTTTCATGCAATTTTTATATATTAAACTCAACTCAAACTCAAACTCAATTTTTTTTTATTCATCGTACAAATATAAAATTTTCTGATGAACGTCAATTTTTACAAATTACTCTCCGTTCGGATAAGGGGGGGCTCTTTCTGTCTAAGGAGAAGAACGGAGGCAAGAAACTCCTGAGCCATCTTTTCAAAAAAAGACTTAAAACTAGTTGGTATACAATACATATAAGCTTAATAATTATTATTATAATAATATGAGCAGAGCTAACTACTTATCACAGCCATGCATTAACGTCCTCTAAGTAATCATCAATTTTATAATAAGCTTTTTTACTGAGTTTCTCTTTAATGTAACACTTAAACTTATTCTCTGGCATTTGAGCAACTTCTGCTGGAAGCTTATTATAAAATCTAATACAGTACCCTAAAAACGATTTATTGACTTTCGCCAGACGCATCGCTGGAAAAGCCAGCTTATGCTTGTTCCTAGTATTAATGTCATGATTACTGCCAATTGTATCAAAAGTTGAAATATTCTTTTGTACATACATTAAATTGGAAAAAATTAACTGACATGGAACTGTAAGGATATTATGTAATTGTAACAACTTACAGGAGTGAGCGAGGCGGCGCGCGGCGTGCTCGGGCCAGCGTTGCATGAACTCGACTCTTCAGACGCTGCGAATTTATACACATTTTATAAATAAGTATGCCATACAATAAGGGATTATGTCTAAAGCGTCTCGAGTCACGCGTGATATATCTCGCGGGAATTCCATATATTACGTCATCCAGCGGCAACTTCCAACTGTGTCCTACAGTGGTCACTCTACAAAATTAATATATCAATCTGAATGAAACGAATCTATCTTGCAGTATTAAACATACCGATTAAAGGGCTCTTTTTCGTTCGTTCTTTATCGAGCTTGAGCAAAACGCCATTTATACGACGCAAGTTTCTTGCTTGATGCTTCAATTTGATTGTGTGCAACAGGCAAGTAACTTGCGTCATGTAAATGGCGCTTAACCCCCCAGGACCTTGACATTGCATAGTAGGGGAATATTATATTTACTGATGATGATTAGATGATACGTACGTCCTTTGCTGGTCCACACGTCGGTGACGTCACGCCGCGGCCGCGAGCGCCCACCGTCGGAGCCCGAGTCCGAGCCACTCCAACTGTCCTGTACGAGAAAAATATACTGTTAGATAAAGGCGATGTAAAGGTGTTAAAAATGCAAAAATTAGGTACTATTATTGTGTTGTAAAAAATTCCAGCATTAAAATAGAATAAAAGCAAAAATTAAATTCAAAAATAGAGTACCTACAAGATTTGCGACGCCAATCATACAAGAAATCACAAGTTTTGAAACTGACAACTTATATTGAACGCACAAGAAGAATAGCAGTAACTTTAAGAAACAAAGGAAACGAACATAACAAAACAAACCCTGCAAAGTTAAATGAACGAAATATAGCACAACAAACATTACCCAAGGCAAATTGAAACCAGACGAGAAAAACCAAATCAGATTAAATCTAAATATGCCAAGATAAAACGAAATTAAGAAAACACAAAGAACAACGAATCTAAACCAAAAATTTGATAAAACTTCATTAATGCCATACAAGCGACCACTCTCTCAGCACAAGCTTGCTTGTATTGGGGTCCACTAGGCCAGCTTGGTGAACCAGGTCTAAAACCCTTCCGTCAACCCGTGCCCTAGCAATGGGGACCTGATGGGTCGTGATGATGCATGGAATAGGCCCACAATTTGTATGGACAAACTTATCGGGCGCTATCTGTAGCTGCCTCGTGTTGATGTCTACTGCAGGGAGCTGTGCGGGCGCTATCTGTAGCTGCCTCGTATTGATATAAATATAAAATAAATAAATATGTGGGGACATCTCACACACGGCCATCCGACCCCAAGCTAGGCAGAACCTGTGTTATGGGTGTCGGACAGCTGATATATCTACACAAATACATAGATAGATAGATACTAAATATAAATATCAACACCCAAGACCCGAGAACAAATATCTGTGTTTAAACAAATATCTGCCCCAGCCGGGAATCGAACCCGGGACCTTCGGCATAGCAATCAGAGCCACTAACCACTACGCTGGTGTAAGGGTTCTAAACATCCGAATGAATCAATTGCCAACCTCACCTGCCCGTGGTGCACCCTGCTAAATAACAGACGAGGCTCTGGCGACCGGATGATGGCGGTATAACCATCCAAAAACAACTACACTAAATCCCATAGGCCGGCGATGGGCAGCAGCGTCACCGGTACGAAAAGTGTAGCCCTGCGATCACCAACCCGCATTGCCAAGCGTGGTGATTATGGCAAAATCCTCCATGGAGTCACACCCAAAGCCCCGGCCCCCAGTTCCCGGCAGCCCTACTATTCCTGACTACGGCAGCGGTCTAGGTACTCGTAACGGTAGGGCAGGGGGTGCGAAGAATCCCCGGGTTACGAATGGCTGCCATCAACGACTACAACTGGCGACATACAACGCACGGACACTGAGAGAGGACGAGAAGATGGTAGAACTCGAGGTAGAGCTTAGCAAAATAAAATGGGACATCTTAGGGCTATCAGAAGTCCGTAGAGAGGGCGAGGACACGATGACCCTGGAGTCCGGCCACATGCTCTACCATCGCGAGGGCGACCAACTGTCCCAAGGTGGCGTAGGATTCCTCGTCAACAAGACCCTTGTCAACAACGTAGTGGAGATCAGCAGTGTGTCGAATCGGGTAGCGTACCTAGTACTAAAACTAACCGAGAGGTATTTCTTGAAGGTCGTACAGGTATATGCACCAACCTCGGCATACTCTGACACAGAAGTCGAAGCAGTATACGAAGATATCTCTAGAGCTATCAAGTGTACTGCTAAGACCCAATACACCGTTGTGATGGGGGACTTCAACGCCAAAGTGGGAGTACAAGAATGCGACGAATCGAGGGTAGGAGCTTTGGTAGCAGAAACCAGAGAGGGCAAATGCTTGTTGACTTCCTCGAAAGGGAGGGGCTGTACTTGATGAATTCTTTCTTTGAGAAACAGTCCCAGAGGAAGTGGACATGGGCAAGCCCCGATGGTAGGACGAAAAACGAAATCGACTTCATTATGACTGACAAGCGCCACATATTCAGAGATGTCTCAGTGATCAATAGGTTTAAAACTGGGAGTGATCACCGACTTCTCCGAGGTACTCTGAATATTAACTTCAAGCTGGAGAGGAGACGTCTGGTGAAGTCGACCCTTCGTCCCACACTGCACCAAATTAGAGCTGGCAACACCAGCTTCCAGAGAGAACTACAGATCCGATTCGAATCGCTGGAAACCACTACGGATATTGACGCGGATACAATCCAAATAGTGAAGGCTCTTCGTGAGGTGGGCCACAGACATTTTAGCGTGAGAAGCAAAAGCAAGGAGTCTAAACTTTCAAGCGAGACACTCGAGCTTATGAGGCAGAGACGCGAATTTCCGTCGGCAGGTGACACTTCGTCAGAACTACGGGTGCTCAACAAGCGTATAAAGAAGCTGATACGAAGAGATCTCCGTCGCTCCAACACACGCGCCATAGAAGCAGCAATTGAGCAAAATCGGGGGTCAAAAGTCTTCGTTCAGCAACTTGGGAGAAGCCACTTGACGAAGTTGAGGACTGCAGATGGTAATATCGTTGCCTCTAAGCCGGAGGTTCTTGCCGAAATCGAAGGTTTTTACGGACAACTTTATGCTTCACACGCGCAGAAGTGTGTGGCGCAGCTCACCGATTCCAGAGCGCCACTAATACGCCACTACACTGACGACATCCCTGACGTCGACATAGGCGAGATTAGGATAGCCCTTGAGCAGCTTAAAAACAACAAGGCTCCGGGTGAAGACGGAATTACTACAGAGCTTCTGAAAGCTGGAGGTATTGCAATCCTCGAACAGCTCCAGAGGCTCTTCAATTCGGTTCTTCACAATGGCATTACACCGGAGGCATGGTCTGAGAGCGTCGTGGTATTGTTCTTTAAGAAGGGTGACAAAACCCTTCTGAAGAACTATAGACCGATCTCGCTTTTAAGCCATGTATACAAGCTGTTCTCAAGGGTTATCACGAACCGTCTTGCCCAAAAGTTAGACGAGTTACAGCCCCCAGAGCAGGCTGGGTTTCGAAAAGGCTTTAGTACAATAGACCACATCCACACAGTAAGGCAGATTATACAGAAGACCGAAGAGTATAATCAGCCTCTGTGTCTAGCCTTTGTGGACTATGAAAAAGCCTTCGATTCCATCGAGACCTGGGCAGTTTTGGAATCCTTGCAGCGATGCCAAATCGATTGGCGCTATATCGAGGTGTTGAGATGTCTGTACAATGCCGCTACTATGACTGTCCAAGTACAGGACCACAAGACAAGACCTATCCAACTGCAACGTGGAGTGAGACAGGGGGATGTAATATCTCCGAAACTGTTCACCAATGCATTGGAAGATGTCTTTAAGACGTTGGACTGGAAAGGACATGGCATATGTATAAATGGCGAGTACATGTCACACCTCCGCTTCGCGGACGACATCGTTATTATGGCAGAATCTCTGCAGGAACTCAGCTGGATGCTAAGTGGCCTAAATGCTGCTTCCCGACGTGTAGGCCTCAGAATGAACTTGGACAAGACGAAAGTCATGTACAATGCTTACATCAAACCGGAGCCGGTCGCCGTTGGTGAGGCAACACTCGAAGTTGTGCAAGAATATGTCTAGGCAGAAGCAACTTCGACAAGGAGGCTGCAAGGCGCATCCAACTGGGTTGGGCTGCATTCGGGAAACTTCGTCACATATTCTCCTCGGCCATTCCTCAGAGCCTGAAGACAAAAGTCTTCAACCAGTGCGTCCTGCCAGTGATGACGTATGGTGCAGAGACGTGGACACTGACGGTAGGACTGGTCCACCGATTTAAAGTCGCTCAGCGTGCTATGGAGAGAGCTATGCTTGGGGTTTCTCTGATGGATCGTATCAGAAATGAGGTTATCCGTCAAAGGACTAAGGTTACCGACATAGCTGTCAAAATATGCAAGCTGAAGTGGCAGTGGGCTGGTCATATCTGCCGAAGAACCGATAACCGTTGGGGTAGACGAGTTCTCGAGTGGAGACCACGAACAGGCAAACGCAGCGTGGGACGCCCTCCTGCCCGCTGGACTGACGACCTTAGGCGGGTGGCGGGTAGTGGTTGGATGAGGAAGGCCGAGGACCGAGTGTTGTGGCGCTCCTTGGGAGAGGCCTATGTCCAGCAGTGGATGATTATTGGCTGATGATGAACCACTACGCCATTCGGCCGTCAAACTATCTATACAGGGACCTGTGCGGGCTCAGCCCCGGGCAGCGCTCGCAGCGCTCGCTCGATGTGCCGCAGCCGCAGCGAGCGCTCGCCGAGTAGCGCTCGGGCGCGGTGTAGGGCGATCTCCAGCTCCGCCGTGTCGCGGGATTCCTGGGGGGAATGAGGGTTATGGCTAGAACATTATGTGTGAAGCAAAATAGATAATGTATATTTCATAGAAGATTCGGGGGCGGTGGATGAAATTCAAACAAAACGAGTAACAATGAACCAAATCTAATCCATCATATAAAGTCCAATAAAAATAAAAACAAATGCCTGGATCCAGAAGATGAATCTTCATTACTAGTTTGATGGCAGTTAGATAGCAGGACGGCGAAAGATTCTGTGTGAAGCAAAATAGATATGTAAATATCTATTTTCATAGAAAAATCGGGGGAACAAGTTAGGATAAAACGATTAAAATAATGAAATCAAAATCGAATCCACTATAATGACTTCCAATAAACAGATGTTGGATCCAGAAGATGAATCTTCATTACTAGTTTGAGGGCAGTTAGACAGCAGGACGGCATATTCGAGAACAAACAAAGCTATCGACTAGAACAAACCCTATTACATAGACAAAATAACACCACATTTGTAAGTATATCATATCATCATATCTGAATATAATGTATATAAATTATAAGTTATAAAAAACTAGTGTGTGTGCGCGTGTATGTGTACCGCGCCACCCATCAGGCGGCGGCGACGCGGCGCGAAAAATGCTTCTGTTTACGGCAGCACATGCTGAGTATGGCACCTTTTGCTGAAAGTTAGTTTTTTATAATAATAATTCTATTAGTGTTTTTTTGTATCTGTTCAAACTAAACTTATTATCTATTTAAATTATATTACCGTGTCTCTCAGCAGGCGGCGGCGGCGGCGCAGCGCGGACCGGCAGCGCCTCATGCCCTCCCTTTCTATGAGCGCGCGGTGACGAACGAACTCGATCTCCGCCACGTCCGCTGCGGCTATGCCGTCTGGAAGCGGGAAATTATATATGTACAAGTGAATGATCCGGCTCGAAGGACCAAAAAAATTTAGGGGCAGTAATTGGTATGTGGGGTTGATGGACTTTAAAGAGTGTTCGGGGCCCAGTGTCCTGCTGATGTGGTATCCTAGTATTCCTAGTGTCCTATCGAGGGAGTCCTGGGGTTCCAGTAAATGAGAGAGTGGACTATATTTTTATGATGGTGTATTCTGGTTCACAGTAAGAGCCGCGTTACAATATTTCGGATACATGTGTTCTGTCTATCCAAAAGGTAAGAGAGCGAATTTTGAAGGGTTTTGAGTGAAGTTATACAAATGAATGAAAGTTACAATGAGATACAAATTGAATGAAGTAAATAGTTGAATGAATGATTATTATGATGACGCGGTGCTCGAACAAAGAGTGATAAAGAAAACCACCCGGATTGCTGTTAAATTACTGAATCTAATAATAACTAAAATGTTGCGTGTGTAAGTAAATGATGACGGTGCGACATAGTTGAGAAATGTACGTTGCTCGTACACAATCTAAAGTGGTTCATCTTTCTTATAACATGTTTCTTAGACTTACGCTGAGTAGCAGAAGGGGACTTTAAGCTAATGTCGATAAATGTATTAGCCGCCTGGCTTTGACACGCGCTTTTGCTTATCAGCGGGGAAAAGTTAGCGCTTATTAGTTTCGTGGAACCAATAAAGTGTATTGTATATTGTTTACTTACCAAACTCCCCAAAAGGGTATCTCAGGCTATACGGCGGCGGCTGGCTGCCTAAATCCGGGAATTGGTCGTCCAAATCATCCAGTTTGCGGAGTTGTTGGCGCAACGCTTCTAGTGGACTGGACCTTATTATATCAGCCAAAAATCGGCCAAATATACAAAAAATAGGCCTCTTCTTAGAAGCATCATAACACTCTGTATTCGGTCTCCGAATAGTAGAAATGAGTTACAAGTCGTATCATGTGATGAAAGAAAACCAATCTGCGCATTTAGGCCGTATACTGTATACGGTATACAGAAAAGAAACTGGTAATTTATAGGTAAGTGCTTATTGTTTAGCACGCGTTTACCAGCGGTGGTTCGGCAAAGTATGTACCAGTTAGCGCTAATTAGTTTCTTGGTGCCAATAAAGAGTATTGTATATAGTCTACTTACCAAACTCCCCAAACGGGTATCTCAAGCTATACGGCGGCTGGCTGCCTAAGTCCGGGAACTGATCGTCCAAATCATCCAGTTTGCGGAGTTGTTGCCGCAGCGCCTCTAGTGGACTCGACCAGCCGTCGCTGCGTCTAAGGAGATGAGACTTTGTTAGTGAGGTGACGAAGATGGGTTTTGATTGAGTATTTGTGAAGATAATTTAGTAAACTCGCCCGTGTTACATCTGAAGTTGAGAGGGCTTTTAGGGGCTAAGGCTGTTGTTAATAGCATGCGGATTTCATCACGCACGCGGGATGGCACGCCATTTTCTCGCGTGTCGCGTGCATATTCCACGCGTTACAATGAATACTTGTATGAACGCGTGCCAGGTAATCCCGCGTGCTGAAAACTTCGTCTTCAGGCAACATAAGTCTACTGCTGCTGCATAGTTATCTCCTGTTCGCACCATGCTATAAGTGTTCTGCCACAAAAACTAGTGTTGTTTTAGCTGACTAATTCATGCGATCTTAATTTTACTTCTATGGTGTTTAAAGACTATTTACGTCGCTGCAAAATATATTTATAGTTTCTAAATTTACTATGTATTATTTATAAGAAGGATATACAGTAATCTAGTAATCAGTGGTATATTTTGCATTTGTGGCAAACTGACGTAAAGTTTTGGATTATGTAGTGCAGTTACTATTTTTACATGTAGATGGCGCCATGAGACAAATTATTGTTAATTTACTACAACATTCTTGAAAAGAAACAAATATAAATCGGACCTTTAGATAAGAATGGAAATTAAAACTGTTGAAGGTTTAAAAGAACCGGTATAGGGTGCCATTAGCATCACTTTGTATGTCTTGTGACGAATCTCATGCACAAAATTCTCGGTAAAAATAACATTGTATTCTAAGATTCTGTCCACTTTTTTCAGTCATTACTTGTGAAATATTTTATTAATCTATTTACTTTTTTATGTCTCGTAGCGCCACCTACCGCCCACAACTAAGACATCTAACTTACTTGGGCGAGTAATTGAGGCGAGACGTGGACGCGGACTTGAGGCGCGTGAAGCAACGCCTGCGCCCCGGCCCTACGGACAAACACACTGGCAGTCCCACACTGTGTAAGGGGTATCTTTGATGAACAATACGGGCTAGATGTAGTGTCATATGCGGTAAGCTAGTCAGTGTTAAAACCTCCCGAAATTTAATACTAAATAACAAATAAATATCGGTTTTAATAAATATGGCTAAGAATACAACATTACATGTCACCCCGAGTTTTCTTAGCTACATCCCAAAAAAAACAAAAATCATTTCAGCCGTTTGCGAGCTACCACACGTTAAACTTACCTACAAAAACCCTCTTTTTCTGTCAGGGGTTAAAAACAGAGCTGTTCTCATTTTGTTTACAGTCAAACCGAGATAAAAGTTTTCAGTTCAATCTAATGAAACTATTATACCGATTAATAAGGTCACAAATCTTCTAAACAAACTCATTCAAAATAGGAGCTTACCTTGGAAAATTAGATGTTATTTGTCGTAACGTTTCTTTTGCACTGACACTCCATCTAGTTCGTATTGTCTATCAAAGACGTGTACTTATATACAACTGAGCACTTAACTTATTTTACACTATACTGTAATAGCACCGGGTGATACCGCTAATCTGCAACATATAGGGGTCAGGGTTAGTCTTTTTAGACCCGTGTTGGTGGGAAATACTGTTGTTATAGCTATTTAAGGCTGTGCATTTCATTTCACATGTCTGTTATTTGTGTAATGCAATGAGTGGTAGTGAAATATTATGTCGTAGTGATGACTTACCATTAGCGGTATCTCTTGGTTTCTCATCGGCCGTAGTCGCGTCAGAGGAGTCTTGGAAGTCAGTCGTCACTGAAACAAAAAGGTTAACTTTATTATCTTTACTGGAGACTAATTTCATTTTGAAGTACCTACTAAGTATATCTTCTTCTGAGCTACCTTCTGAACGGAGAAAACTGTGTTATTTTACTATTCTATTCTACCACAGAGTGAACTAACTCACTATCCTATGGCCTATGTCCAGAAAAGAACAATGGGGAGGAAAACGCAAAGCTAATTCCAGATGTCGCCACTGTCGAGTAAACCCGATTCCCCAGTTCTAATTGGTTGGTTCAGTCGCCATTTTTTCTCGCCAATAATGTAATTGGTCAGAACCTGAAAAGCCCACTCGATAGTGCTGCCAAAGTTTCACTTGGTTTGCTTCCTCATTACGTGCTTATTATCATCATCATCAGCCTATAGCAGTCCACTGCTGGACGTAGGCCTCTCCCAAAGCACGCCACCGGATGCGATCTTTAGCTTTACGTGCGTGCTTATGATGAAGCAAAACTCACCAATACTATTAGTATTCTCCTTCTCTCTCTCTTTCTCTCTCTGCTTCTCTCTCTCCTTCTCTCTCTCCCGGCTTCTTCGCGGGGGCTCCTTGAACACCACCGTGGCGCGCCGCCGGCCCTCCGTGTTGGACGACTCGGGGGATATTACACTCTGTGTGGAGGGAATAGAGGTGGTATTAGTTTGGTATATAAGGAGGGTTAAGCTGGGTCCACATTTGTATCATTTCGCTGTATCAGATTTCCGTTGCGTAGCGTAAAAATGGACCCTGCTTTATATAGTTTTTAGAGTTTATTACTGTTATTGAAGTACATAATACGAGTATAATTCCACACAAATAAAAAACGAATTATATCGAGTATATGTATTATATAGGACAGCCCACAATTATCCTACACAATGCGTACACAATTAAACAATGTTTCGACTAGTAATAAATCTTTCTATCATGATCATGATAAGTCATACGAGTCCAAGAACACTTACCGGTGGATTATTATTAGCCCTCGGGTCGGAGGCTGCGGAGTTGTCATTGTGTGCGGGCGCACTGCCGGTCACCTGGGTAGGCGAGCTCACCGGTTGTGCGTTTAGCTCTTTGCATCTGGAATGTTAGCGATGATAACTGATGAGTCTCAATAAATGTGTAGATAGCTACTAACAAGCATGCAATAAGAGGCTGGGTGAGGAAGGCCGAGGAGATTGTTTTGTATCGCTCTTAGGGAAAGGTTTTTCATGAAAGATTATCATCCACCAGTATGCAGCAATACACAAGGCGGAAAGTGTGATACATGACTATACATAAAATATAAGTGCGAGCCTCAACTAAGGCAACTAATTGGAAAATTTTACGTCGTATCATATGTCAATCAAACAAACCGCATATCCAGAAGCATTGACGGTTCGTCAGTTTGACAAGGTTCAAATGTGTATAGCTACTTATACAGCTGACTGTACGTTACGTCGGAGTCGTCGTTGTTTTACAAAAACATGTTAATTTTCATGTTTTATACGTTACCTGTCGAGCGAGGTGTTGGCCTTGTGTGAAGACTTGTCTGTCTCGGAGCCGGTGGCCAGACTCAGTTCTCGACGTTTGTTGCGACGCTCGATCGATGACTGAAACCACAAACGTTTATAGGTTTAGAGTTAGGCTACTATAATATCAGCCAATAATCACCATAGTAAAAACTGTTTAGCTGAACATAGTAATAAATCCCCGCTTTGGGATTTATTAATATATTCCGCACAACAACATAACTATTTTCCGTTCTAGTGTCATGTTTCACACTGTATAACAATATTTATAGCCTAGCTCCCGACTAAATTGGAGCAGAAAACCTGGATGTTGCAAAAGCTGAGATAAGTATATCTGATGATGAATCTAACTTGACGTCATCTATCCATCTATCATGGCGAGCTGATTTTCCGCATTGAGCCTCTAAGGTGCGCCATTATGCGTTAAATACCTATGGGGTGACTAGCTAAGCCACCTAAGCTCACGCCAAAAAGCCAGTAGACGACCTAGGTTACTTTATTATGACTTCCCGGAGAGACCCCGAAGACCCGAGGGTTATTAATCGTAGTACCTTGACATCATGTTTCAGCCTGGTGTACTTCTGCTTGAGTGTGGAGTACTTGTGCTCCAGCGAGGGGTCGCGGCGTCTTCGAACTTCTTCCAGGTGACACGCGTGTTGCGCTCTGAGGCGGTCCACCTGCGGACGAGATAGAGAATATAAGTGTTAGGTATATGGGAAATAAGGTCCATAAACTTATTTATAAGCTATATGGAAATGGGAACGTTTGACACTCCTAGTGACACGAAAGTGGCACTCTAACTGAGGAACAGATATCTACGCTAAAATTGTAACAATACAGTGTAAAAAAAGTGTAAGCCGAAAGTGGGTGACTCAAAGGGTAACTGAATAACTTTTGTCTTACCAATCATAGCGTTTTAATAACGGCCTCATGAAATATGGACACACCCATAAGTGAATTATGAGCCCTGCTGCCGCTACACGGGTTCGTTATCGACTTAGATAAACTTCACTATATCATGTTTCACCATACTGTGGTTAAACGGGCATTAAACCCCATGTAGCGGCCGCTGTATTATATCCTAAGTCATAAGCAGTGGCGGCTGGTGCCTCAGATACCCGGTGGTGCACTTTATGGGTGAAGTAAATTTTGGAAGAAAAATAGATTATTACAATTAGACCTAAAAAAATATAAGTATATTTTACCTTATTTATATTTTAAATCAATTCTGCGTTCCTTTTTTGACGCGAAATTGCTTCTCCACCGAAACGAAAACAACACACGGAAAGCAAAATAAAGCATTTATCTCTCACATCCACATAACCATTTCTTTATATTGTACATTTCACTTTTGAAAATACACTTATAAGTTTTATTTGTTGTTTTGCACTCCTGTTTTAAGATGAGAAAAGGCCGAGGCGGCCCAGATTTAATGTCCAGTCTATTTTGAAATGACCCATTGCTTTTTATGGGGTCAATATTGTATTTTGCACTCATTTTCACTCACACACACACATACACACTCACGAAATCTTTACTACTTTCTTAGTTAATAAATAATTAGAGTAACAAATTAATTACGTATTCGCGCGCGAAAGGTGAAACTGACAATCACATGACATGACAAGTGCATCGTTCGTAGGTCACGCCACCGGTCAAGGCCGCCGCCCGCGCCTCCCGAGTCCCGTGGCGTCATTCGTATTATTTCGGCAATTTCCGGTCGCGTGCGGCGCACGAATTTATCCTAGAACTGCATACAGTTTGTACTGAGCATCTTCCGTCTCACGCGCCGGGCGATTTCCATCCTGTTTCATACTACATGTAGGAGCTCGCTCCGTGCGACAATCCGAGCGCACGAGGCCTTTTTTGTTCAAGCAAAAATAAGATCTAATTCTTTCGCAGTAGAAATCAAATAGGCCAGCTCGATTTAATTTAACTCGTAACGATAATCAGATTTATGTAATTTCTGTTTAGGGTAGGTATTACGGTTGTTATATTGGTATTTTTTGTGAAGTGTTTTTTGACACGTACCTAGTATGGTATAGGAAGAAGGTAGGTACATATTTAGAAGGTTTTTAAATGGTAGTGCGTTGCACGGGCGCACTTAAGGTGCAGCCGCCACTGGTCATAAGACTCTTTCTACATACAACTGACCTCAGCCCTGTAGTCGTGTCTGTAGGTACTCGTGTTGTCCTGTTGTTGTCGGAGTCTCTGTACGGGACTTCTCTTGTTGCAGCGAGGCTCTAGTACTATACATACAACTGACCTCAGCCCTGTAGTCGTGTCTGTACTCGTGTTGTCCTGTTGTTGTCGGAGTCTCTGTACGGGACTTCTCTTGTTGCAGCGAGGCTCTAGTACTATACATACAACTGACCTCAGCCCTGTAGTCGTGTCTGTACTCGTGTTGTCCTGTTGTTGTCGGAGTCTCTGTACGGGACTTCTCTTGTTGCAGCGAGGCTCTAGTACTATACATACAACTGACCTCAGCCCTGTAGTCGTGTCTGTACTCGTGTTGTCCTGTTGTTGTCGGAGTCTCTGTACGGGACTTCTCTTGTTGCAGCGAGGCTCTAGTACTATACATACAATACAATACCATACAATACAAAACACTTTATTTGCACCAAGAACAAAAATTACAAAAAAAAACAAAACTTAAAAATAAAACAATACAAAGAGGCGGCCTTATTGCTTATAGCAATCTCTACCAGACAACCTTTGGATGGAAGAGAGTAAGTCTAAATGATTGTGAGGAGAACTGACAACTGACCTCAGCCCTGTAGTCGTGTCGCAACTCGGTGAGAGTGTTCTCCTGTTGTTGTCGGAGTCTCTGTACGGCGGCGCGATGGCTCTCCGCTAGCCGGGACTTCTCTTGTTGGAAGAACGCTTGTAACTGGTTGTGGAGGTCGGATAGGGCGCGTTCGTTGTCTGTTGGGGTTTGAATATAAACGGTAATACAATTATGAGTTATATTAAGTTGTTACATATGTTATAGGATAAGTAAAGCATCGACAATGGAAGAGAGTTTATGTAATTAGGTTTTTGAATGCAACATTTCAGCTTCCGGTATACCCTGGTCAGCAAGGCTAATCTGACTTGCTTTTCCGTTCATCACGTTGAAAAATACCTATAGTCCAACTCGAATGCTTGTCAGCAACATGGTAAGAAGACACTATAAAATATAAATATAGCACATAAAGTAGCCTATTTCATGCCAAGGCCAAATCTGTATCTGTTTATGATATGATTTCAAAGATCAAAAAACACACTTTTCCGTCAATAATCCTGAATAGATGTCTCTGTCTATATCTTTGTCATAGTTCCACACTGTAAAAGTATTCCCTTACCCAGCTCCAACTCTCTCTGTTGCTCAAGCAGCGTCCTCGCGTGTTCATCTCTCAACTCTGTCATCTTCTGTTGCAGTTCTCTCTCCGCTCTCTCTATCTCTCTCTTGCGTCTCTCTTCTCTCTCTAACTCGGCTTGGCGTAAAATTTGTTGGTGTTTTTGTTCCCCTTCGGTTAAGGCCTGCGGAATAATTTTATGTTAGTTGCAGATCCAATTTAATTAGATTTGGTAGGCTGATAGTGAAGGCAGAGAGAAGTTTTTAATGCCTTCCGGGGTAGGCAAATTATGTTAAAACTGTAGAAATTCTATTGACACTCTATTTTATATTAATCTAAGCAACTCATCAACCCAAATCGGTAAAAATCTAAGCAACTCAACAACCCAAATCGGGAACTAACAAACACAAAATCAATAGCATTTTGTTGGTACCAAAATTTCTTCTAACTCAGCAAAATGCTTGAAGGGGTATAAAATAGTACATAGTAGTAGTAGTAGTAGTAGTAGTAGTAGTCCACATACCTCTTCAAGTTCTCTTCTATGTCTCTCAGCTTGCTCCATCAGTCTCATTCTCTTCTCCTCTCTAAACCTCTCCTCATTCTCTCTCATCTCTTCGAGCAACTCCGCCCGACTCTTTCTCTCCCTAATAGCGTTCTCTACTCTTATCTCTTCTAACTCTTTCTGCAAAACTAGATCCAGTCTTCGTCTCTCATCTAACTTATTACGTTCTATTACATCTGCCGGTGACTTCAACGGTTTTGAGAAGCTATTTTCTTCTTGCGCTTTCTCAAATTGGTACATTACTACTACGTTGTCTGTGCCTCGATTCAGGTTTTTCCCTTGTGATATGATCACTCCGTCTAACCTAGGACTAGATAACCCTTTGTTTATGTTAGTATTAGAGTCTGAAGTTTTGATTTGTGGTGACACGACAGCTTTGTTTAAACCGGGTTTGAATGTGGACCAAGGAGGTCTTTCTATGGCATCGAATTTTGGTGAACGAATTTCTGAAGTTATGCTAGGGTTAGGTGATATTTTAATGGTAGGACTGAAAACTTTTGGTTCAATGTTTTTGTGGTCTAGGCTTTCAGATCTGGAGTTATTTCTAGATTCGTCTCTCGGTGTGGTTTTCTTTGAGTCTTCTGATTCTGAAGACCTTAGTAGTGGCTTGACATGAAAGTCGAATTTCGGCACATTGATTTGCGGTATTTCTACTGGCTTTGGCGATTTTATTTGACTAGACGAGTGCGTGAGTGAATTGATTTCTGAGTTTTCTTTCTCTTGAGATTCTTTCGGGCTAACTTTATCTTTGGTTTCGTTAGGTTTATCAGGCAATAGATCCTTTGAGTCATCCATGTCGTTAAGGTCTAAATTGGCAAATTCTCTATCGGGAGAATCGATTGAAGTTTCGGATTCGATGCTTTCCATCAGGTTGATAGATATCTTGTTTACTTGCGGTATCATTGGGGATCTGAAATGAATAAAACACATGATTAATTAGGCAAAGAATCCATTCGCTTGCGGTTCGCATCGTCAAAAAAAGCGTCACCCGGACGCAGCAGGTCGGCGATCATTTAAAATAAATATATAAAATAAATATGTGGGGACATCTCACACACGGCCATCCGACCCCAAGCTAGGCAGAACCTGTGTTATGGGTGTCGGACAGCTGATATATCTACACAAATACATAGATAGATAGATACTAAATATAAATATCAACACCCAAGACCTGAGAACAAATATCTGTGTTTAAACAAATATCTGCCCCAGCCGGGAATCGAACCCGGGACCTTCGGCTCAGTAGTCAGGGTCACTAACCACTACGCCATTCGGTCGTCGAAGTTCTTCTTTCTAACAGCTTCTATCTGTATCACACTAACTTACCGTGGCCTCGGCTCCTTCTCTCCTATCTCTTCAGTCTCAGCAGGTCGGCTATTATGTGGAAGTTCTATAATCTTTTAATTATCTTTAAACAGCTTCTATCTCTTTCACACTAACTAACCTTGGTCTAGCCTCTTTCTCCCCTATCTCTTCTCCCTCCCCTCCCCTCCCCAGGTCGACATCCCCAGGTCTCAGTAGATCCGCTATCTTGTGGAAGTTCTTCTGGAAGAGGTCCTGCTTAATGTAGTCGGCTGCTGGGGGGCGCACGACGCGGCGACGCGGGGACGTGTTGGTTGAACCTTCTGGAATTAAAACAAATATTCGTGACATCACTTGTGAAAGTAGGTGTGATTTGCCTGTAAATTGTTTTCTTGCGTCTAAAATGCTATGAGTGATGATGAATTTTAAGTTAAAACCTTCTCAATTTTCCGCAGCTGATGATATTTACTTTGTAATGCAGGCATATTTCAAGTTTTTTCTTTCATTCCTAAAGAAAAGCTCAGTGTTAACCTCGTATTTACTCCCAGATGCAGGGTTTAACACTTGAGCGCGATATTTTTGCCGCAGAAATGGAACAAACGAGTTTTTATTTCGGCATAATGAAAAATAACGCGTGGAAATGACTAAACTCGTGTTGCAAGTCAAATTCTGGTTCGCGCAGGCTTAAAAGTGCAACTATAGTTACATCAAACCAAACTCACCCAAACTGTCTCCAGGCACACTCTTCACTGCTTCCCTCGGACTCAACACTTCCACCGAGCCCTGAGGTCTTGGTGGCAGCGGCGGCCGAGACACTATCGGAGCCAACACTATTGGCCCTTTGGACGAAATCATTGGCACACTAGTTGGGACATTGGACGGATGGCTTGAAGCAGGGATGTTGGTTGTAGTGTTGGACGAAAGGTTGGAGTGTGGTGGGTAAGAAAGGTTGGTGGGTGTGGCGCTTATGATTGAGCTTTGGTTGTCGTTGTGGTCGGAGGAACTGTTGGAGCCGGGGCTGATGGTTGGCTCCACTGTTGTGTGCTCTAGTTTGAATCTGGAAGGGGATATAATAAGGGTTTACTGTTTGTTGACGTAGAGGAAAGTAATTGATAAGACATCTAGAATCAGGTTGGTGTCAATCGCAAAATATCTTATACAGTCAGTGGCAAACTTGCAAGCAAGTGATTTGACGAACGATTTTATCACCATCGAGGTTTTTCGCCATATAAAACAGGTTTTATTTTTTTACTGTCTAACGTTAACTTGTGTATTTTATCCATAAAATCAGGTACTTACACCTCCATAAGGATTCAATCCATTAACATAGCAGTTCATTTTATTTAAATACAACTTTTATCCTTATTCCTTATTCCGCATCATTGTAAATAAATGAATAAGTAAAAATAAATCAAAATAATTATCTCACCTAACACTCTTCCTATCCTCTTCAAAGCTGATAGTCTGCCGCCGTCGACCGAGCGACAGGCTCTCCACTCTCCGGTGGTACACATCGATCTTCTCTCTCAATATCCCCTTGGGAGGGTCGCTCTTAGCCGAGTCTAGGGGCAGGCTCTTGTCTGTGTCGGGGCTGGGCAGGTCGGGCTTCTTGCCTTTTAGGAATAGGCTGCCTTTACCTGGAATGTTGATGTTATTTTGTTAGAACAATAAAGAAATATGGTAAATGTTGTTATCATGAATTAAACATAATTAACTATGTCATGTAAAGTAAAAGATATGATTTTGGTAGTAGAGCGAGTTTTGGAGATACACTGAAGGAATCGCAGAGGCATTGTCTATTATCAGAAGAGTAGAGGTCTATAACTTACATAAGTGTAACGGGTACTCAAACATAAGTAATGGACGAAAATAAGTAAATAAATTAAATATAATAATATAATTCAATTAAAATATTAATATATATTACAAAAAAAACTATAAATTGTACAAACCAGACAAAGGTAGTCCCATTTGTAGCACCCTCTCCCCCTTTCCAAACAGATTGAAACTCTCTTCCTCAGGGCTATTCAGCACATGATTCAACAACTTCAGGTCTATGATCTCGGACTGTTGTTTGAAGAACTTAGGCCGTTCTAACACCTGGACTTTCTCTCGACTAGTGCCGGCCTTGAATGAACTGTCCACGCTACGACGTAAGGGTGATATTCGAGTGTCGGATAGCTTTTTGTCCACTGTTCGAGATAGAGGCGCTAGTGGTGGACGACCTGGGGAGATAAAATAAGAAAATTCAGAGAAATAACAGGAAATTTGGTATAAAATTTAAGATTCTCACATAATTTACCTTGACTGTAATAAGCGGAATAATATCAAAGTATTCTTTATTACGCTCTTCAAAATATTCGAACATGGATTTTAGACAGGTGTCGCGTCGTCCTCAGTAACGAATTGCTACCTTCCGCCTGTTTAATACTTTGACAGGTCGTAACTACGATGTCCAGCAGTGAACTATATTTATTTATTTCTAAATTTATTGCACAATATACAGAAGTAATTATGTCAATCAGGTGGAATTAACCCTTTACTTCATACGAAGCCATAAATGGCTCTTGGACTTTAATATTTTATTCTACCCCAACTAAAAAAAATATTCAAAAAATGATATCGCTATGCTTTTAGTCACTTCTTTGTTTATATAAACATATTTTTTTTGTCCATGGTATGTGTCATCTGCAAATACAATCGCACCTTATCCCAGGTGCAATGCTTGCTTTCTGTGAATGTGATTTTTCTGAAACTTTGAAATTCTGCAAAAAATATAAATAGTACGTTGTTGGTAGTAAAAAAAATGTTTTCCTTTTGTGCATATCTTATATTTTCTGGAACTTGTCAATTAATTAATTACTATTACTTATATATATATATTATTTTCTCAATTATCTGAGAAAGCCATTTCTGGCTTCCTATGCATTCAGGCTATAATATTTATGCCAGAAATGGCTTCCTATGCACTCGTACATACTTACTAGATTTTTATCTTATCTTTCCAGAACAAGTACTTCGCTTTTTTATACCTAAAAAATACAATACCTGATGATGATTCCTTACGTAATGTCACTAATGACTTATTTTCCGACTTTTAAAATTTACTAATTAACTAAATTTACTTGTATTATTTAAAAATATATATATGTTCTGATTTAATAATAATTTGTCACTGATAAATTGCTGATCCGAAAAAAGAGCTGTAATAAAGCAATTCAGGAATTGTGATAATATTTATTTGCCTTCTGCAGTAGTCCAGCTACCATATCCCAGAATGTCTGGCAAGGGAAACTCCTCAATGTCATCAAATGCTAGCAGAACAGACACTCTTACAGGTAGACACAAATCTCCTGGACCATCCCAAAAAAAACGTAAAACTGTACCTGTAGAGATTAGGACCTGCTTTACCTGTGTTTGAATTTGATAGAAACAAGCAGAATTTACCATTTTTCAATCCAACTATGAAAAGTTTATAGTTTTGGTATGTCTAAATAGAAAATTAATTATATGAAATATTTTCACAAAAACTGACATCTGTCTATGTAGTGCATGGGAAGCCATAAATGGCATAGATATACCAAGTACCAGTGCATACGAAGCCAATTCTGGCTCCAAATTTTTTTTTCTAAAATAAAGTAGCTAAATTTTTTTTTTACTAAAAAATGTTGTTATTATCCCTTATTAAACGATATTCAAGTAAAAAATATTTTTTATCTCAATCCCTTCATAATTCATGCAGTAGAGGGTTAATAATATTCCGTGCTGATGATGCGTTGAATCAATCCCACACAACGGTCGCATAATACATTTTTTTTTTTTTTTTTTTTTTTTTTTTTTTAATAATAAATATGTGGGGACATCTCACACACGGCCATCCGACCCCAAGCTAGGCAGAACCTGTGTTATGGGTGTCGGACAGCTGATATATCTACACAAATACATAGATAGATAGATACCAAATATAAATATCAACACCCAAGACCCGAGAACAAATATTTGTGTTTTAAACAAATATCTGCCCCAGCCGGGAATCGAACCCGGGACCTTCGGCTCAGTAGTCAGGGTCACTAACCACTACGCCATTCGGTCGTCTAAAACTATTTTCTAATTTCAATACTATTTCTCTATCAGCGCCTGTTATAGGTACGGTCAGCTGCATAAGTAACTATACACTTTTGTACCTTGTCAAACTGACTACATAACAAACCGTCAATGTTTGAATCGGCAGTTTGTGAGTTTGACAAGGAACAAAAGTGTACAGCTACTTATGCAGCTGACTGTACCTGCAACACGCATAATGGCCTTAGGGGCTAAATGCGGAAAATCATCTCGCTATGATAGATATAGATAGATAGGTACCTGCAAGTACCCGTCGCCTCGGCTCGGGCTCCTCGCTGTCAGTGCTGAGAGCTTCCTCCTCACTGTCTCGGGTCTCCACGCGGGACAGGTGCTTGGTAGCTACCTTCCACGCCACTTTTATAGGTCATAGCTATGATGTCCAGAATTCAACAATATTACGGGCTGATGATGCGCTGAATCAATCCCACTTATACGACGGTCGCCATTTCAATACTACACTCACGGACTCATAAGCAATGATAAAGTTCTAGTGACATGAAACAGCAACTGGAACATATTATTTCTTTATCAGCGCCTGCTATAGCTACCTGCAAGTACGCGTCGTCTGGGCTCGGGCTCCTCGCTGTCAGTGCTGAGAGCTTCTTCTTCACTGTCGCGGGTCTCCACGCGGGACAGGTGCTTGGTGGCTATCTTCCACGGCACTTTTATAGGTCATAGCTATGATGTCCAGAAGGGCTAGTACGGCCTACAGTTTGGTTGGGCTCTTCATCAGTATGGAGTATCGGCTGATACATAATCGTTGAATGTGCGCACTACCATACATCTCCATACTGATTAAGAGCCCGACCAAACTAACGGCCGACTAAAAGTCTGCAGTCTGCGGGGGGTCTTAATGGCGCCCTGTGATACATAACCAGAAGTGAACAATATTACGGCTAATGATGCGCTGATTTAATCCCACTTATACAACGGTCGCCATTTCAATACTACACTCACTGACTCACTAGCAATGAAAGGTTTCTAGAGACATATGGAACATTAACGGCAGGTGTAACTTTTCATTTCACGTGAAAGTACACTTGACCCCTCTTTAATCAAAATATCCTTCCACCCTCAGGTTGTCTTGAAAAAATCGCTTTAAGCGATAAGACCGCCATTTTTGTACATATTTGTTAGTATTTAAGTTTTGTAAGTTTCTTTTATGTGTGAGTGTACAAATAAAGAATATTCTATCTATCTATTTCTTTATCAGCGCCTGCTATATGTACCTGCAAGTACCCGTCGCCTCGGCTCGGGCTCCTCGCTGTCAGTGCTGAGAGCCTCCTCCTCACTGTCGCGGGTCTCCACGCGGGAAAGGAGCTTGGTAGCTACCTTCCACGGCCACTTTTATAGGTCATAGCTATGATGACCAGCACTGAACAATATTACGGGCTAATGATGGGCTGAATCAATCCCACTTATACAATGGTCACCATTTTAATACTACACTCACTGACCAGCAATGAAAAAGTTCTAGTGACATATGAACGTCAATGGCAGGTGGAACTTTTCATTGCAAGTGTATTTATGTATTTATCAGCGCCTGCTACAGATACCTGCTAGTACCCGTCGCCTCGGCTCGGGCTCCTCGCTGTCAGTGCTGAGAGCCTCCTCCTCACTGTCGCGGGTCTCCACGCGAGACAGGTGCTTGGTGTTCTCCTCCGATGTGAGCAGCTCCTGGGGAGATCACGGGAGTTGTTAGGAGTCATTGCTTATAGATGTGGGAGTGTAATTATTATTGGACTTGGATACGCTCAGGTCCGCTCGACAGAAGATACTGATGACGGTAATGACTGGATGGGAAAGACTGAGTACAGATTGTTAAGATGGTCTTTGGAATACTATGTCCATCAGTGAATGACTACCGTTCATAATTGGCCATGCTACGAATTTATGATATGTATTTTTTTTAATTTATTTTGAAAATATAGACCATTTTAAGAAACTAATTTCGTTATTTTTGATTTTTATTCATTACAACTATTTTTAATATAATTTTAAAATTTGGCCGGCTGAATGGATGTATGACGTCACAGAACGTACTAAAATATTGATGCCTTTGCCTGCGCCACAAAAAAAGCAAGTGTCACTTAACGTCAGTGAGGTAGAATGTCATTGTCATCTGTCATCTAACTCTTAACCTGCAAATAATAATCTGTGAAGCAATAATACTCACTGAAGAAATACTATCTCTGTTCTTGTTGTCATCGTAGTATCCACTCGTTATTATTTATTCGTAGTAGAGATTCAAAACAAGGTAGAAAATAAATAAATTAAATCAATAAAGAGAAATAAACATACGGGCACCTACTCTGTGTACACGGGTGACACGGGTTGTGAGATTCACAGAGTACATGAGGTTTGCGTTTATTGACGTTTGACGTTTACTTTTGTTTTGTAGGCAAATGCATTCTGTGCATATATCCTAATCAGTATGTATTAGTGATGTAACGAATGTGTGTTTTTGAACATTCGCGAATGCGAATGCGAATGCGAATGCGAATATTCAGTTGGTGTTCAAATTTGGCACCATTTGTATGGTTTGCTGTTCTAGGCGCATTCCGAATCAGACTAGCCAATACTAGACGCAATTTTTTTAAAATAAAGTAGTTACACTTTTTGAAGTGTCCGTAGTCGAGCTTGCTTCAGTGATCGTAACTGATCACTGAGGTTAAGCAACACATGGCACGGTCAGTGATTGGATGGGTGACCGATTTCAAGTGGTTTTTTGTCTGGACACTTTCTTGCTTCGGACGGAACGTCAAGCCGTGGGTCCCGGTTGCTGCTTCGGCAGCAGTTGTTAAGCCTTCGGGCAGCTTGAAAACATCTGGTTGCCCGCTTAGGTACCCGACAACTTTCTCAGCACAAGCTTGCTTGTGTTGGGGTCCACCAACCCGCACTAGGACAGCGTAGTGGACTAGGCCTAAACCCCTTCCTTCATTGGAAGGAGACCCGTGCCCCAGCAGTGGGGACGTGATGGGTCGTGATGATGATGATGACACTTTATTTAGCCCCGTAACTGTTACGACACATTGTGCGGTACGGTTTCTGAGTGTGTAACGGTTCTCACAAAATACAATAATAAGGCTGACAGTGACACTGAACACGATTTCAGTGCGTATCGGAGCTCAGTCTCAATTTGGCTCCGATATTTGCCGAGCGGATACAAACTCATCCGACAGATTTATCATTATAAAAATAATACCAAATGATAAAATAAAATGTCATTAATAAAAAAATATAATTTAAAACAAACAAAAAACCCGACTGCACGCTAAAAAGATGAAAACAAGTCCCAATGTTAATGGAAAGTATCGTAGGCGAGGACCAGCTGAGGGTTCACCATTTTGCTTGGGTGCAACATTGGGACTTGTTTTCATCTTTTTAGCGTGCAGTCGGGTTTTTTGTTTGTTTTTAATTATATTTTTTTATTTGTAACTTTTTAGTTGTTTTTATTTTATGAAATTTTACGTCAGTAGTCGGGTTTTAGTTCATAAACATTTTTTTTCAATAATGTTGATGTTTTTATTTAAATACCTACAATATGCATATTTTTGTAATGTGCAAATCAAGCCCTTTCATTTGATACCCCACACGGCATAGTTGGAAAAATATTATTTTATCGATCATCACGGTATGTCCTCTAGAGGGCGCTATGTACATTTTAATATAACGTCACATAGCCTATAACCATCACGCCATCATACGCTTCTAACGATACCTCATACATCAAAATCTGTCAAGCCGTTTAGGCTACAGGAGGGAACAAAGAAACAGACAAACATACATACATACATACAATCGAAAAACATTACCCTCCTCCTTCGGCAGTCGGGTAATTAATTAAGAAGGTTACTTGTAATAAAAAGGTTGGTCGAATGGATTTTGATTTTGTTAACGTACCATTATTTTCAAATACTTAGTTATTTTCTAATTAATACTGACATTCGCAAAACATTCGCACAATTTTTTGCGAATGCGAATATCCAAAAATATGCGAATATTCGCGAATGCGAATGCGAATGCGAATATTCGTTACATCACTAGTATGTATATTATACTCTATGATCCTAATGTGACGTCATAGAAAGGACAAATGAAGGTTATTAGTTTTTATTGAATAATTAAAAAAATAGAGATCTAATTTAAAATCTGATGACCAGAAATTGTACTGGAAGCATATTCCTCGAAACGGTTTTAAGCATTTCATTCTTGTTCGAAAAGTTAGCATGGCCAATTAGTTAGTTCTAAAAGGTTAATGAAATTAAATTTAAATGAACTAATTTATTTGAAGAATTTATTTAAAATCTAGAGCCAGATTCACTCTGCCATGTCACAAACTGTACTGAAATTTATGTCATGTTAGGACATGGGTTGACATAGACTAAAGATGATGATGATTATAGCTACAACTGACCTGCACAGACACATAGGTGTCGTCCTGCACGGAAGCGTCCCTCATGTAGTAGTAGTATCTTGTACAGCTACAACTGACCTGCACAGACACATAGGTGTCGTCCTGCACGGAAGCGTCCCTCATGTAGTAGTAGTATCTTGTACAGCTACAACTGACCTGCACAGACACATAGGTGTCGTCCTGCACGGAAGCGTCCCTCATGTAGTAGTAGTATCTTGTACAGCTACAACTGACCTGCACAGACACATAGGTGTCGTCCTGCACGGAAGCGTCCCGGGAGCGCCGCACGAGCTCGCGGTACACGCGGTCCAGCGGGTGCTCCCACTGAGTGCACTTCGTCTCCTCGTTGTAGTAGTGTCTTGTACAGCTACAACTGACCTGCACAGACACATAGGTGTCCTGTACGGAAGCGTCCCTCATGTAGTAGTAGTATCTTGTACAGCTACAACTGACCTGCACAGACACATAGGTGTCCCTCATGTAGTAGTAGTATCTTGTACAGCTACAACTGACCTGCAAAGACACATAGGTGTCGCTCATGTAGTAGTAGTATCTTGTACAGCTACAACTGACCTGCACAGACACATAGGTGTCCTGTACGGAAGCGTCCCTCATGTAGTAGTAGTATCTTGTACAGCTACAACTGACCTGCACAGACACATAGGTGTCGCTCATGTAGTAGTAGTATCTTGTACAGCTACAACTGACCTGCACAGACACATAGGTGTCCTGTACGGAAGCGTCCCTCATGTAGTAGTAGTATCTTGTACAGCTACAACTGACCTGCACAGACACATAGGTGTCCTATACGGAAGCGTCCCTCATGTAGTAGTAGTATCTTGTACAGCTACAACTGACCTGCACAGACACATAGGTGTCCTGTACGGAAGCGTCCCTCATGTAGTAGTAGTATCTTGTACAGCTACAACTGACCTGCACAGACACATAGGTGTCCTGTACGGAAGCGTCCCTCATGTAGTAGTAGTATCTTGTACAGCTACAACTGACCTGCACAGACACATAGGTGTCCTGTACGGAAGCGTCCCTCATGTAGTAGTAGTATCTTGTACAGCTACAACTGACCTGCACAGACACATAGGTGTCCTGTACGGAAGCGTCCCTCATGTAGTAGTAGTATCTTGTACAGCTACAACTGACCTGCACAGACACATAGGTGTCCTGTACGGAAGCGTCCCTCATGTAGTAATAGTATCTTGTACAGCTACAACTGACCTGCACAGACACATAGGTGTCGCTCATGTAGTAGTAGTATCTTGTACAGCTACAACTGACCTGCACAGACACATAGGTGTCGTCCTGCACGGAAGCGTCCCGGGAGCGCCGCACGAGCTCGCGGTACACGCGGTCCAGCGGGTGCTCCCACTGAGTGCACTTCGTCTCCTCGTTGTAGTAGTAGTGGGCTTGGATCTTCTCGTCGTAACTGGGAAAGAGAACAGTTATAAATAGAATTATAGCTAATTGTATTAGAGGTGTAACTGTGGGAAAAATGATTTCAAACAGAAGTTATTCTTTAATTTCTGGGATATTTAGTAAAAACTTAAGGGTTGGTTAAGTTGGTTAGGTCAAGGGCCAGTTGCTGATATTAACTACCTACTTACAACTTCAAATATTCACTCCTAAAATTTTCAGAATGTAGGCACACGCACACGCACTCACACCTTGTACTAATGTACTCCCTTGCGGGGTAGGCAGAGGTGCATTGCTGCACCCACTTTTCGCCAGAGTCTTATGTTTTATGTTAGTCCCAATGTAATAGGGGGCGGGCCTATTGCCATTTTACGGGCACATCCTAGACCCGAGAACAAATATCTGTGTTTAAACAAATATGTGCCCCAGCCGGGAATCGAACCCGGGACCAAATAAATGTATAATAAATGTGAGTATGTAATAATATGGTAAAATATACATCATAGACAGAGTAAAATCAAATTGGGATAAGAAAATTGATCAGCCCCAAATTGACGTACTTTGCTATATCTTAAGGAGATGGCACTAATATTAAGTATAAGTGAACTTACTAAGCTTTCCACGGCGGAGGCAGGGCCTGCATGAGCCCATCACGGGCGAGCGGCAGCAGGTGGCTCTCATGCTCAAGGTCTATGCCCAGCTGCTGCGCATAGTCTGATATCTCTGCAAATTTATACAGTCATGTGTATAAGGCAAAGCTATAAGTGTAAGAACTATAACTTATACAATACAAAATGAATGATTCTTTGGACCAGCCTTGCAGTGCCCAAAATGTGTCTTAGTTCTTATGCAATAAACATTTCATTTGGTATTTGAATAAAATGAACTTAAGCCCTATTATAAAAATGTTTTGGCATCTACCTATTCTATTCTACTTTGGGTTTGGAGATACAGAGGCCTGTGCTGTGTTAATCTAAAATAGTTTAAAGATGCCTTTTTTATGTGAAAGACTCTCAATCTTAAATCAAGTAGTAATATGAATAATTGCAATAAGTATAAATAATGAATAAATGGGGAAGTTTAATAAATTATGTAGATATTTGTTAAAATTAAAACCAACACCTATAAAATATTGGAAATGATCTTATGTAATGATTCAATTATTCATATTGCTACTTGTTTTATGACTGAGAGTCCAACCCGGCAAAAATTATATTTACTAAGGACAGATAAAGTTATTTTTGCAAAAATAGTAACTAAGAAATTACCAAAGAACAAATTAAATATTTTTGACCTAATTGTGTTATAATATTTTCAGATATAGTAAATATATGGAAGAATAACTTGTAATTGATCTATCTGAATGGAACTGCTGAAGAATAAAGGGAATTATTCATAATTATGAATGAAAAACACACCCTCGGCTGATGGTTGGCTGTTTTCATCAAAAACCTCTCGGCATGGCACTACTGATGAAGAACTCATTGTAGAACATCACACTTCATTCATCATTTTTAAAAGAAAGCAGTTTTCTGCACATATTTTCACATTTTATCGACATAAAATTCATTTTTCAAAGTTTTGGGAAAAGCGATTTTCGTCGCCTTGACAAATTTTTGACAACTATAAAAATGTTGCCAGTTGAAAAATATCGTAGCGGAAGAAGATACGGCCTGGCAAGAAAGGTGTGCGAGGGTGTGGGGTGTGGTGTGGGTGCCGCTTTTCTATACGTTCTGGCCTAAAGCCGCGTACAGACCGGCCCAACGAACGCCAACGAACGCATTTTACAATGGAGTCCACGTCTTCGTGCATCATTGTGCATGCTGCGTGCATTACATGGAGTGCGAAGATTTATTTTGGAGAATGCATTATTTTGTTTGAGAGACTATCGTTCGTTTATCACTCGGAGTCTTTAAGTAGTTACTTACTTATGTTCCTTGCCCGAAGTGCTATACATAATTATAAAAGATTATGGAACGTTTGGACCCTCCAAAACGTACTATCAGTTTCCCGGTACCTAGTTACCTAGCACCTAGTATTTTCTTATTTATAGTGAGACAGCGTTTACATGCTCAAATTCAAATTCAAAATTCAAATTCAAATGGTTTAATCGACGTAAAATTTTACAATTATTTGTCGATAGTCATCTACCACCATTTCACAAAGGCCCCGTCATTGAGAAGGAAAGAAATGGCGAAAGAAACTCCTCGAGCATCTTTTCAACTTATTCCTTATAATCTATTACAATTTTTACTTATATCTAGTTATCTAGTACCTACAATTTTACTTAAGTACCTATATCCATTTGATTTTTTCAATAGCCTTAGCTGAGGTGGACAAGACCACGCGTTTTTGTCGTTTAAATAATCATTTATACTATAGTAAGCTTTACTACATAATGTAGCTTTAACATAATTCTTAAATTTTTGCTCAGTAAGGTTTATTGCTTCATTTGATAATTTATTATAAAAACGTATACAGTTCCCCATGAATGATGTATTTGTTTTCGAAAGTCTGAGTGTGGGGAAAAGCAACCTATTTTTGTTTCTGGTCTCAATACCGTGAGTGGCTCCTACTTTACTAAATGAATTTAAGTTTTTACGAACATACATAATATTTTCATAGATATATTGGCATGGAACAGTTAGTATACCTATTTCCTTAAACGTATCTCTTAATGAAATTCTAGACCCTAATACATATATGGCTCGAATTGCTCGTTTTTGCAGAACAAAGATTTGATTAATGTCAGCCGCTCGTCCCCACAATAGAATTCCGTAAGACATAACACTATGAAAATAACTAAAATACACAAGCCTGGCTGTATCTACATCTGTTAACTGTCTAATGGTTCTAACCGCATAAGCTGCAGAACTCAATCTACCGGCTATCCTCTCAATATGGGGTTCCCATTGCAACTTTGAGTCAATTGTAATACCCAGGAATACCGTTTCATTTACTAACTCTAGCTTATCGTTATTCAATGTCAAATATGTCTCTACTTGTCTTACATTAGGCAAAGTGAATTTAATACATTTTGTATTCTTGGAGTTAAGAGCTAAATTATTTACAGTGAACCAATTAGCAACTATGGAAAGAGTACTGTTTGCATTGTCAAAATTGACTTCTTGTCGCTTCAACTTAAATATAAGTGAAGTATCATCAGCAAACAGTACTATCTCACATAATTTATCTACCAAAAACGGTAAATCGTTAACATATACAAGAAACAAGAATGGTCCTAAAATCGAGCCTTGGGGAACACCCATACTGACAGGACAGCCAGCCGAACGCACTCCATTTATGTCAACTAGTTGAGTTCTGTTGCTCAAGTATGATTCCAATAATGTAAGAGCTTTGCCAGTTAGCCCATAATATTTAAGTTTCATAAGTAGAGTGGCATGATCCACACAATCAAATGCTTTCGATAGATCGCAAAATACACCCACAGCATCAAGACGCTCCTCCCAAGCACTAAATATGTGTTTGACCAACGCGACACCAGCGTCAATTGTAGATCGACCTTTGGTGAAACCGAACTGTTGGTTATGGAGAAGGCCGTGAATACTAAAGTGCGAAAGCATTTCGGCTGTCCCATTTTAAAACACAGTAACAGCCATGAGACAAAATGTTCAGGAGAGCCAAAAAACGTTTTTGTACCTTCATTTCAATGCCCTGGTAAAACTATGATAGATATCTGAACAAATGTAAGCTTAAAAGAAGCGGCAGAACCTAGGCTTTATATACAATACTATTTCATTTAAATATGACTAAAATTGTTGCTGTAATGCACAAAAGAAAACACTTACTAGGTTTTATATGGTTTTCTCACCCTAAAACCGCCCTCACTGACCATTTCATAACCTAGTAAGGGCCATTATTGTGTCATTTAAGACAAGTTAAGTATATTGAAATTGCAATAATTGCGTAATAATTTCATTTTTTATATGTTTGGGATCCTTCACATATTATAAATCCAATTTTGCAGCACTTTTACACGACGGCACTATAAGTAATAGCTGAAATACGGGCATATTTTATGTTTGTTTTTTTGTTTTATGTAAATGAATTAAATAGCCATATTCAGAAGGCTCTAACATGAAAATTATTTATGGCTGCCTTCAATTAGACAATATTTCCTAAATTTCTATCTAAAAATCAGTTTTATAACTTGTTTTTTTTTTGTTTATGCAAAATAGGGCTAGTAGAAAGGTTCTAACGAGAAAGGTCTCTATAGCTTTTATAAAGAAGACAAAATTTACTTATGTTCTACTTTTAATTCAACTCTCTAGGTTTCATTGGTGCAAAGATACAGGTTCTGAAATGTCTGATATTTTGTTCGAAAAAAGTGTTAGTAATAATGTATGCCATTTGTGACTTACTAAAATTAACGGACGAAAATTGTCCTTTGCTGACCATTTCAAAACCTAGTAAGCGCCATTGACCATTTTAAAACCTAGTAAGTCATTTTCACTTACTGTGTTTTAAAATGGTTGGTGGCTCTTACTATGTTTTGAAATGGTTTTCGTGGCATTTTTGATTTCGCAGGGTGGAGTTACTAGGTTTTTAGAAATTTTATTTTCGTTTCTAAGCGGTTTTTTGATATTCTGACAATGCAGTTTTGTGCGGAATCGCCTAAAATAATGTATAAATCAAAGACCCGTTTTTTTTAAAAGTTGGCGGTTACTGTGTTTTGAAATGGGACAGCCGATTTGATGTAGCATAATTTTTTCAAATATTTTACTCAGTACTGGCAAAGCTCAGAAAAATAATATTATTATTTTACATAGACCTACGAGAAAATGTAGGTAAATTTCTAGACGATTTTTACTGTCATCTGTCAAATTTTGTCATGTCATGTCAACCTAAAAAAATTGAAAAATTGTTTCGCTTACCTCTGGTTTGTTATTTCGTGAATTTAGAACTATTCCTGGGAATTATTGTCTGAAAATGTCTGCAATGAAAGACGTTGCATCGCTTTACCAGTCCCTCAAAACTGAGTGGGCCAAGAAACCACGGAAACTCGACAAATGCGGAGAAATTCTTAACAAAATTAAAGTAAGTTTTGTTGATGCCATGACTAGCATATTTTGTTCCGGCGCTCTTTGTATTAACTTTGATGATTGTTTCAGGTAGCATTAACAGAATTTGTATTCCTGCCCAGTAATAACACAGTTGCCAATCAGAAGGAGCTAATATTGGCCCGAGATGTGTTGGAGATCGGTGCACAGTGGGCGGTCGCCGCCAAAGACGTGAAGGCATTCGAACGCTACATGTCACAGCTCAAATGCTATTATTTCGACTACAAGTAAGTTGAGAATCTGTAGACCAATGCAACTAAATGCACTAAAGGGGTTTCAGCACCTCAAACAAACCCACCACTAAATTTGACATAGATATGAATTATTATTAATTTGCAAATCCATCCTGGTGTCCAAGATGACCAACCAATAATGTTTTTCTCCTGAACCTCTCAATTCCTGTCACCTGCAGCAAGGTAACATATAGAATGACTTTTGGATCTATTATTTTCAAATAAATTATGCTATCTATCATTATAGTTTACAAACCTTGGTCCTCTAACTAGCATTACCTGGGACCAGGGCCAAGATACAGTTTCAAGGTTTTACAAGATCAATATACACAGTAACAAGTTTTTTATTGATATCACAAAGGTTTACAAAGATATGTAGTATTAATTGGTTCTTCCAAATACAGTACATAGAAATAATTACCTAAATTTTAATGTCTGTTTATATTTTGTGACTTTATTCTACAAAGAAAACCAATCTCCCCTTCTAGAGACCACCTCCCCGAGTCTGCATTCATGTACCAGCTGCTCGGGCTCAATCTGCTGTTCCTGCTGTCCCAGAACCGCGTGGCAGAGTTCCACACGGAGCTGGAGCGCCTGTCCGTGGACGTGATCCGGGCTGATCCGTATGTGAAGCACCCGCTCGCGCTCGAGCAGTACTTGATGGAGGGAAGCTATAATAAGATCTTTTTGGCCAAGGTATGTGGCCCTGGAGTTTAAGAGTAGAGGTTTTTATGGCCTGAAATAAATGTTTAGCTTAGGTATGTGTCTCTTAAGTTTAATACAAGAGGTTTTTATGACCTGATAATAATAATAATGAGTGTTAATGCTAGGTTGAAGTCTAGTAGCACAGCAACTCTGTTATGTTCTATTGTATAATTAGTGCTTAGAATTACTCCCTATGATACCCATAATGATGAGTGATGTGATGACATTGGTGTGTCTGATAATGACCATCTTTTCTTTTCATTTTAGTCACATACTCTTCATTATTTATTAGTTTATAACTATAAGAAGTTACAAATCATTTACCAAAATCAATCATTTATGGGCTGCTGTTATTTTATTGTGTGCAATCACAGAGAAAACAGATAAAATAGTAACATTATTCAATAATTCTATAGTTTGGTAGTTCACCAGCATTAGCAATTTTATCCAATCATCTATCCCACATTCCAGGGCAACGTCCCAGCAGAGAGCTACATGCTCTTCATGGACACCCTCTTAGACACGGTGCGGGGCGAGATCGCCGCGTGCATCGAGCGGGCGTACCTGTGCATCTCGTGCGGGGAGGCGGCGCGCCGGCTCAACCTGCCCTCGCAGCAGGCCGTGAGGGAGTACGGACAGAAGGTGGGTCATCATCATCATCAGGTCCTGGGATCCCTAATCAGGTACATAGGGCTCCCAAGTGTAGATTTCTACTCTGACCGGTGCCATGCCTTCGACTTCGTGCCAACTAGCCAGCCTAGTTTTGAAGTAATATAAGAAATATAGTTTTCCCACAGGCTTCGCTTCGCCTTACAAAGTTTTCCCGTGGGAATTCCGGGATAAAAAGTAGCCTATGTTCTTTATCAGGGTCTAGACCATATGTATACCAAATTTCATTTAAATCCGTTCAGTAGTTTCGGCGAGAAAGAGTAACAGACAGACAGACACAGTTACTTTCGCATTTATAATATTACTTAGGATTAGGATAGTTAGGATGAACAGTAAATTCTATGTACTTTCGGTGTAGATTTATGTAGTCATAATCAGAATACCCCTATGCCGTGTCGTGTGTGACAAGGGCGAGGCCCTATTGGCGTTGCTGCGTCGCTGCCGTATTATATTTTTTATGACCACTCTTTTGAGAAGACGCAATGCAACGCAGCAATGGGCCTCACCCTAACACGTACACACGGCAACGTCAAATGGTTGGCAGGGCACACTAACGTAGTGTATGTGTATGTGTGTCGGCGTCGACGTAGACGTAATTATTGAGTTCACGGCAACCAACACACGGATATTGTAAACATGTAGTTGTGCCAGTGACAATGATTCATTGTTTTTATGATATGAAGCAAAATTTCGCATGGCTTTGAAATAGATTGGATGGCTCAGTTGGTATGATACAAGACTGACGTAAATCGAGACGGTAATTCAAATCCCATTGGAACTTATTTATTCCTTTTTTGTTTTTTAAAAGATTTTATTATTTTTTCAAGATGGTTAATAATACTCGTAGTATTGTAGTATATACGAATAAAAGCAACACAGAAATTAAATGTTAAAATTACCAAATTTATTCTTGCCGTAATATAATAATTACGTTTTTGTTGTTTTTGTTATAAAACATAGTTCTAGTTTATATTAATAATAAGGAAAATTTTCAATTTCCAGTTTTAAATCATAACAGAGTTTAAATTACTTAACGCAAAATTTTAATTAAGTAAAATAAAAATATCCAAAGTGGACTCGAACTTACGACCTATGTTTCATTAGTCTAAGGCCAAGATAAATAGACGAAACTAAGACGGAGTCTTAGCTTAAGCACATGCTAAGAACACGAATTCACTAAAATACACACTACTTGAGCACAGACTATGCCAGTAAGTTCGCACTCTGACTTAGCCGAGTTCGAGTTCACATTTGTCAAGACTTGGCCCTTGCTTAGCATACATACAATTTTGTCTATTGTCACATCTGCCACACTCTCAGGAAATTATTATTCTAAGCTCTCAGGCTATCCACAGATCATATTTATACCAAATTTGCTAAAAAACTACGGAATGAAACTATGACCACAGATAAATAAATATACATTTGACGCAGATTTGACATAACAGGTTCTAAGCCAGTGACTTAGCCGAGCAAACGCTAAGTAGTGTCTATTTTAGAGACTCATTGCAACTCGACTTAGTTCATGTGAAGTCGTACTTGGCTAAGCATTAGTTTGAGCAAGTGCTAAGCAACGACTATTTATCTGGGCCTAACATTCTACCAATGAGCTAGGTACGAAGTGTATAGACACAAGCAGTGAAATTTTGCTTCACGTCAATTTTATAACTATTTATTATTAACTAACACGACCGGTTGATATTTTAATGTCACAGCTGGTGTACGGTCGGGCGTTTGCCTACGCGCAAACTCGTTTGTGCGGTTTATTGTAGTATGTGTGTGTCGTCGCCGACACACACATACACTACGTTAGTGTGCCCTGCCAACCATTTGACGTTGCCGTGTGTACGTATGATGCACCCACGCATCACTACCTAAGTATTTGTCAGTCCAGTAAAGCCATGACAATATTTTCAAAATTCTCAATCCAGCATAGGCAAGTCATTCTTTTTCAAATAATAAAGATAAAGATAAAATACTCTTTATTGCACACAAAAAGAAACAGTATTACAAATATGAACAGAAAATAAATAGCACAATCGGCGGCCTTATTACTAAAAGTAATCTCTTCCAGACAACCAAATTGAAAGGACATAGAAATAATGAAAAAGGGTAGCGTGTGAAAATAAGAGATATTTATAAACTACATTAATATAAAGTATAAACGATATGTAAATATCTACATATAATAATATATAAAACCTACATAGTTAATAATAAATATATACCTATATATTCTATAATAATACATAAATATTATTAAAAATAAATAAATAATTGCTGGTGCATTCTAATCAGGATAAGATAAATTTAAGTAGTGCTGTCGGAGCTTGTTTTTGAAGAATGGTAGAGAGGGTGCGAGTCTGATTTCAATGGGCAGATCGTTCCATAATTTAACAGCCTGAAATGTGAATGAGCCCTCATAAAACACAGTTGTGCAAGATGGAACATGAAGGCGAAGGTTATGAGATGAACGTAGTGAGCGGCTATGTGTAGAGCATCTCAACTCAAAACGCTCCTTAAGGTATGTATTAACTTCGATTTTCTCTCATATTCCAGCGCAACTGGGTGCTCGGCAGCGACAACTGCTACCACTTCAACGCGGCAGAAGAGTCGTCGGCCGCGTCCGCCGGCACGCTGCCTTCTTCCGAGCTCGCGGAGCAGACCATAGAGTACGCGCGACACCTCGAGATGATCGTCTAGGTGTTCAACCTTTTTGCTGTCACATGCCTAGTTCTGAAAAATAAATTGTGTGCCGCCAATGTGCCGCTGGCTGGAAAACTGCGCGAGGCTGTTATTATTCTGAGGGGGAAGTGTTTGGCCAATCTACAGGGTTACCTAAGCAACTGTGTAGAGTAAAACGGAACTAGGTATAAACTATTGTATTGTATTTGTAATAGAGTCTGAATAAAAGAGATTTTCTTATTGCACTTGTTTTATTGTAAGCTCTTGCAAGTGTAGGCTAGAAAAGGTTATACGTTACCAAAATAATACGCTGCAAATTACTGCTCGTTCATGCATAGGTTTTGAAAATTTATTGTTTGAATAAACTTAGGTATATGTTAAGTAAAATAAAATTATCCCTTATAAACTTAAATATAGTTGGAACTAAATAAGTAAGTTATCCTCTATCATCTGTGCAACACCTTATCTAAACTTCTAAAGTCTCCATCTCCAGACTGCTCAAACTGTTCAATTTTAGTAACTTCACAAAGTATTCCAAGGCCGCTTTCAAGTCCCAATCCCTTAATTCTAAGCATCTGAAACAATAATGATAATTTTAATAATATTACGCGGCCAGGAGTGATAAATGAGATGGGTAATGGTAAGCTGGGTTGTTTATATCTGTCGAGGATCTGAGAATCGTCGGGTTGCGAACTTGCGAAGGATAAGGGTGCTTTTCCACCAGAGATGTGCTATGCTACGATGCTAGGGATGCGTTTGATATCCACCAATCATATTATTGGTGCACATAGCTTAGCACTGGTGGAAACGGATTCAACTAAGATATGTTTTTTGTATGGAATGATGCGTGCTATGGTTGTGTGCTATGGATGCGTGCTATGGATATGTGCTATGGACCATCGCGAGTTCACCGCGCCGCCGCCCCCGTCGTTTCCCTACTATCGATACATAGCATAGCTCGAGATGCGCATCTTTCTCGCACAGCTACTTTGCGGCGGCGCATCTTCGTAGCGCATCTTCCTCGCACAGCTACCTAGCGTAGTATTGGTGGAAACGGTCACATATTTTCGTAGCGTAGATATCACATCTTCGCAGCATAGCTGCATAGCACATCTCTGGTGGAAAAGCACCCTAACGGTAGAGTAAGTTTGTGACGTCATACTGCTGGGTGTTCGGTATTATGGAACCGGAAATATTATATGATTGGATGAGGAGGTTGGGGGCAGCGTATTGTAGCGCAGCGAAAATTGGCTAAAATACTTATAGTTTATGTTGTATGAAAAATGTATGCATACTTTTCACTCTTCTCTTTATCCAGCTCGGTAATTTTCATGAAAATTGCAATAAGCTTCCCCTTGAGGTCTTCATCAGGTGGCGAATCCAATTTGAGACTGAGCGGCTTTGATCGCGAAACCTGAAAATAAAAATAAAACATTTTACTCAGAATAATGAATACACATTTTTTTCATATGGCAACAATTTCATCGATTCTCCGACGCCGCCTGCCGCTCGCAACTGTCAATCAATTTTCAACTGTCAAATTTTGTCAAACGTCGCCGAGCAAAAACATACATCGAACATCACGTTTTTCCTCAACAATTGCATTGTAATTACTCGAAATGAAGAAACACCAGACGCGGCAGAAGATCAGCGACCCCGTGATCGTGTCGCGCGTCAAGAACTACCTCGCGGAGAATGTGGACAAGACGTTCGTCGACGTGAGCCAAATGGCGCGATCTCTGAAGGAGCGCTACCGCGAATACAACAACAGAAGCGACAGCGCTTTCTGCCAGATGGTCGAGAACGCGTACAAGGTAGTCCTACAAAGCTACGGGTTAGACGGAGCGACGACCAGCGAGGCTTCAGAAGAGGAGTCGGACATGGAGATGAGCGGTAGCATGATCAATGACCATCTGCTGCAGATGTACAAGATGCAGGACAAGAAGCGGCCCGCCGCCGCCGCCGCGCGGAGAGACAAGCCCGAGGAGCCCATCGACATCCTCAGCAGCGACGACGACGGCGGACAGGCGCCCAAACTACCAAAAATCAATGACCAAATCACCATCACCCCACACATACCCACCAAGAACACTAACAGCACTTTAATTGTGGAGGACACGCCGAAATCTCACCAGAAATCTACCAATGACAAGAAAAGGAAGAATGAGTCCAGTAAAGGGCCAGCGCCAAAGAAAAAGTTCGATTCTATGGCACCTAAGACTGTGAAAGTGAACTTTGAAGACATTGGTGGCATTTCAGAGATTCTGACTCAGATTTGTGATCTTATTTTGCATATGAAGCACCCTGAAGTGTACCAGCGGCTCGGTATAAAGTCTCCGAGAGGGGCCCTCCTGCACGGACCTCCAGGGACAGGGAAAACACTGATAGCTCATGCAATAGCGGGGAAACTGCAGCTACCCCTTGTTGCTGTGTCGGGCACTGAGCTAGTTGGTGGGGTCTCGGGAGAGTCCGAAGAGAGAATAAGAGAGCTGTTTGAGAGAGCCTCGTCTGTTGCACCAAGTGTATTATTCATTGATGAGATAGATGCAGTCTGCGGCAACAGGATACATGCACAGAAAGACATGGAGAAAAGAATGGTGGCTCAATTACTTGCTAGTTTAGATGCCCTAAGTGAAAATGAAAGTAATGTTTTAGTTCTTGCTGCTACAAATAACCCAGATGCCTTAGATCCCGCCTTACGACGTGCCGGTCGCCTTGAACAAGAGATTACACTAGGTATACCCTCACTGAAAGCCAGGAAAGAAATCTTGGCTATTCTCTGCAGAAATTTAGTTTTAGGTGATGATGTTGACATGAGTGCTTTGGCACAAATCACTCCAGGTTTTGTGGGAGCCGATTTACAAGCTTTAGTGAATAAAGCTAGCACTTATGCTGTAAAGAGAGCCTTCAAGGACATAAGAGCCATTGAAAAAGTACAAAAACTAGTTAAGGAGGCTGAGGTGGCTAAGCCAAGTGAGGAGGTCAAGGTGACAAATGGTGACAAGACTGAAGAAGCAGTGCCACCTGAAGGTGGAGGAGATGCTACTGAAACAGTTCCTACTGAGAATACTGAACCTGAAAAGGCAGAAGAGCCTACAATAGAACCTGTCAATAATGGAGTGGTAACTGAGGCTAACATTGAAGACAAAGAAGAAATACCTGCCCCACCTGAAGACCCGAATGCTGAGGCACTGAGTCTTCTTGAAAATACCAAGCCTTACTCAGCTGAGCAGTTAGCCAGTCTAGCTATCAAGCAAATAGACTTTGTGGAAGCTTTAAAAACTACCAAACCTTGCGCCGTCAGGGAGGGTATAGTGACCGTGCCCGACGTCACATGGGACGACGTGGGATCGCTCAGACAAGTGAGGAAGGACCTCCAACTAGCCGTCCTGGCTCCCGTCAAGTATCCAGAACAACTGAAGAAGCTCGGCCTCGCGTCGCCCAGTGGCGTGTTACTCTGCGGCCCTCCTGGTTGCGGGAAAACATTGCTCGCCAAAGCCGTGGCCAACGAAGCCGGCGTCAACTTCATATCAGTGAAAGGCCCAGAGCTACTGAACATGTACGTTGGTGAGAGCGAGAGAGCAGTCAGGACTTGCTTCCGTCGCGCGCGTAACTCCGCCCCTTGCGTGATATTCTTCGACGAGTTCGATGCTCTATGTCCGCGGCGCACGCAGCAAGACAACAACGGAGCCGCCAGGGTTGTCAACCAGCTGTTGACTGAGATGGACGGTATCGAGAGTCGGGAAGGCGTGTTTGTACTCGCGGCGTCCAACCGGCCGGACATCATCGACCCCGCAGTGTTGCGGCCGGGCCGTCTGGACCGCGTCATGTACGTCGGCATGCCAGCGACAGAGGACCGAGTCGACATACTACGGAAGCTGACCAAAGGCGGAGCGCAACCTCAACTAAGATCTGACGTAGACTTCGAAGTGCTAGCTGGCTTGACGGAGGGCTACACGGGCGCCGACCTAGCTGGGCTAGTCCGCGCCGCCGCTACCCACGCCCTCACACAACACATAGCCAAAGGAACCCTCGAGGAAGACATCTTCGTTACATTCGACAACTTCCGTGAGGCGATCAGTAAATGCAAGCCTTCAGTGTCCAGCAAGGAACAGCTGCATTATGAGAAGTTGAGGGTCAAGTACGCTTCAGGATTTGATGACAAGGAAATGGAAATGGAGACGGAGGGAGTGACGAACGAAGAGTCGATGGACACTGTGTGAGAATCATTCGTATTGTGATGTTTCATACAAATATAGCACCACAATCACTGCAATAAGCCGTGTGTAGAGTATCATTGGATTAAAGTGCCAAGTTGCCTGCTGTATGTTTCCAGTGAATGTCAATGTTATTTACAATTAGTTTAAAATGTGGTAGAGAGTTTATAGTTTCGCAAGAGATCCCGATATTTTTTTCCAAACTGTTATCATCCCATAAGTGAGAGTTGTGACTGTATTAAGGGTATAATTAATTACACACTTTTAATTAAATAAAAAATAATTTTATAAAGCTGCTGTTTTATTTGAACTGCATTATCAGTGCTGAAATTAATAGCAAGTAAGTAGGTAATAGGTATGTATGCAGTTAAAGTTCACAAGATTTTTAACTTTCTTCTCTAATTAGCCTATGGCATCTTTCAAGAAGCATAAAAGTACAATACCTACTAAGTAAAATAAAGTCTCTATTGTATTGTAGGTTCGTAGAGAGAAATAGGTAGGTATCGAAATAGGATAGGCGTCTTACCATACTTACTATAAATTTCTTACCTAAATCTTGTTACAATGAGTAAGTATGCACGTTGACCTTAGGCATAACTATGCCAAACGTCAGTAACTCAGCACAAGGGCGTACCCAGGATTTCAGCTAGGGAGGGGCAGCTCATACCTGTTTCGAGATGATGGTCGCAAAAATTCCCACTTGGCAGGCAAATTTACGTTATATTTTATCTTCTAGGGGGGGCAGCTGCCATATTTCTCCAATATCATCCATCATCATCACCGGCTAGACTCTCTTTTGTCTTCAGTTTTTTAACATTGGTCGAGTTCTTGCGCAGATACCAAAAGCAAGTTTGTACTTATACTATACTAGATATTATCAACTTACCATGGTAATATTGAAGGCTTTATCCGCTGCCTCGACCGTGGGCTCCTCCCAGTGAATCATCTCATGCATGATACTGTAGGTCACTCCATCACCGCATAGAACCACCGTGCGAGTGAAGTATAGTAGTGGCTCGTCTTCGGCTAACGTCTCTGCGATTATCTTGATGATGCCTGATAGGCGGAGGATCGTTGTCTCGTCCTGGGGAGAAAAGTGTGGTAAGAGGTGTGAAGGTAACAGTTACAGTGACATACCGTAGTTGTTAAATGAGGAAACCTACCAGTGAGTTATGTGGCTCTTTTTTTGAGAAGCCACGACTAGCACTAGCAGTTAATCATTGCCAGAGTAGAATCATATGAGAGCACTTATTGATAGGGTACCGAAGAATACACTTTGTAAGCATCGTGGTTCATTGATTATAGCTAATAATAAAATAATAATACCAGTGTAAGTACAGCCTTAATAATGATAACAATAATCCTTGTTTTGGGGTCCACCAACCCGCACTAGGCCAGCGTGGTGGACTAGGCCTAAAACCCTTCCTTCATTGGAAGTATACCCGTGCCCCAGCAGTAGGGAAGTGATGGAGATGCTGGAGGTGGTAGAGCATCCCCATGGCAAAGGGAGGATCCTCCGACCAGGCCGGGCAGGCAGCTGCCCAATAGAGTTAGGGCTTGGTATTTATTGCAGTGTAGCTGAGAAACTTCGATACCGCGATGTACGATTTCTTAGAGATTTTTATACTCACAGTGTGCATCATGACGTCCACCAACAGCGAGGCGGGGTCGGCGCGGCGCGCGGGCCAGCGGGCGAGGCGCGCGGAGACGGGCGCGGCTCCCCGCACGTTGTTGGCCGGCTGGCAGAGCTCGCGGAATGAGCGGTAGTCGGGGTGGTGGCCTGGGGGGGGATTTGTAGAAAAGAAAACGTTTATTCAGTGCACTGCTCACAAAATTAAATAATAAAAGTACTCTTCTTACACAACAAATGAAAACAGGCCCTGTAGCACAGGTCGCTATTAAGACGCGACAAGAGTTCTCCATCCCGCTCGCTCTTGAGGCTGCGCGATGTGAGTCAGTGCGATGCAAAACTCTTGTCACGTCTTAAATGCGCCCCGTACTGTCCTTCAGGAACAGTAAAAGTAAAAGGTCCTGAAAACGGAAGTATATCCTAACTAATTGTTAAAGTTCGTATTTAATCGACCTATTAATACATATTTATTAATATCTGTTAGATTAGTAAGTGTTATCAAAACGTTTATATGGGCACGGGCCGCCTCCGATCGTACAAGATGGACAACAGAGAAGGCCTATGTTCAGCAGTGGATATCCTATGGCTGAGATGATGATGATGATGATAATGATCAAAAAGTTTAAAACCACTATGATTTATACCTGAGGGTTCACACAGCATCGTAGGTATCGTGTTCATGTGCCTTTACTTCTTTATAATTTTTGTAAAAGTCAGTCGCTTTATCGCACAACTATGAAACGTAAATTTACATTTAGTACCTACTTAAGTACTTATTACCTAAGTACAGATTATATTATCCATTAGAATAAGACAGGCAGCTTAGGTATATCCATCCACACCGTAATATCATTGAGCAAGTATAAACCATGATGAACCCTACACAGTACCTACTTATAACAAAAACCATTATTTACAAAAGTAAAATAACAAAACAAAATATATAGTTTGACTCGTGAAGGATTTGAACCTTCGTCCTCCGATGGTCAAGTAAATTTGGATATCGGCGCTCTAACCTACTGAGCTAACGAGTCCTTGCATTGTGAAGCGAAAACGTCCATCGCTTTACGAGAAATGACGTCACCTGGCGGTGCGTCAGCCTTGTTTGACCTTCGCTCGGTCATTGCAATTTGGCGTTTGACTCAGCTTTTTTGTTGCGATCTTTTACACGAATGACGTCATAACATTTGAGTGTGGAGTGAGTAGAGTAGGTAGTTACTAGGTAGGTACTAGCTATTATTCGGTGGTAGTGTTAAAGTTTGGGTTCAGGAGGTACTTATTTATTTTTGAATCCTTGGTCTGGATTAAGATAGGTACAGCTACCTTTCTTGATTTTAATGTAAGTTGCTCAGTACGTCGGGTACATTAAACTACTTACGGGAAAATCACAAATAAAATTCGCAACTATATTCTACAAGTTGCGGCCAAAGTGGTGGGCAGGTGTTTTGTATAGTTACCTAAGTAGAGTTCACTGTAAACTTCACATTGAGTAATGTTGGAAACAATAATGCTCAGAAAGAGCAACCGAGTCCTCCATTTCAGCTTACTACACAACTTCCGCATCAACCTGTATAGTCATATCACTCAATACTGACGTAGTCTATTACAGAAGGTGGCAAAGGCACTGCCACCGAGAGACAGTAGTTGCCAATACTAGTTACTAATTATTATTAGAGAGCTATGAAAAGAGCTATGCTTTGAGTCTGAAAGATCGCATCCGAAACGAAGCAATCCGACAGAGAACTAAAGTCACCGAGTTAGTAAGCTTAAGTGGCAGTGGGCTGGTCACATCTGTCGAAGAACCGATGACCGACGTGTTCTGGAGTGGACGCTCTCCAGCTAGATGGGGTGACAACTTGCGAAAGGTGGCTAGTTATGATCTCTCTCTCTCTCAGCCTTCTGTAGTCCACTGTTGGACATAGGCCTCTCCTAACGATCGCCACCCCAAACGGTCACCCGCCATCTGCATCCAGCGGCTTCCCGCTACCTTCCGCAGATCATCAGACCAACGGGTTGGGGGGCGACCGACACGCCGTTTGCCGACACGGGGTCTCCACTCCAGAACCTTTCTACTCCAGCGGTTGTCGGCTCTGCGGGCTACGTGGCCAGCCCATTGCCACTTCAGCGTGCTAATCCTTTTGGCTATGTCGGTAACTTTAGTTCTCCTGCGGATTTCTTCATTACGAATCCTATCTCGCAGGGACACGCCTAACATAGCCCTTTCCATAGCACGCTGAGCAACTCTGAGCTTGTGGATAAGCCCTTTGGTGAAGCACCACGTCTCGGCTCCGTAAGTCATCACTGGCAACACGCACTGATTGAAAACGTTTGTTTTCAGACACTGAGGTATGTTTTCAGTGAAGATGTGTCGTAATTTCCCGAACGCTGCCCATCCGAGTTGGATTCTACGAGCTACCTCTTTATCGAAGTTGGATTTACCTAATCGGATCACTTGTCCTAGGTAGGGATACTGATCGACAACTTCGATGGTGACACCTCCTACAGTTACGGGCGATGATGAAACATGTTCGTTCGACATGACCTTTGTCTTGTCCATGTTCATTTTCAGCCCAACTTGTTTAGAGGCATCATTGAGGTCTGTGAGCATTTCGCCTAACTCCTCCAGCGTTTCCGCCATAATAACTATGTCATCAGCAAATCGTAGATGAGAGATATATTCGCCATTGACGTTAATGCCCAGTCTTTTCCACTCTACAAGCTTAAAAACATCTTCCAGTGCACAGGTGAACAGTTTCGGAGAAATAACATCTCCCTGTCTCACGCCCCTTTGCAACTGGATCGGTTTTGTGCTATGTTCGTGTAATCGAACTGACATTGTGGCAGCATTGTACATACATCTCAACACCTCGATATAGCGATAGTCTATATGGCACCGCTGAAGGGATTGAAGCATCGCCCAGAGCTCAATAGAATCAAAGGCTTTCTCATAGTCTACAAACGCTAGACATAAAGGTAGATTATACTCCTCGGTCTTCTGTATAACCTGCCGAAGCGTGTGTATATGATCTATGGTACTATAGCCTTTTCGGAACCCGGCTTGTTCGGGTGGCTGGAAGTCGTCGAGTCTTTGCTCGAGACGATTCGTAATAACTCTCGAAAACAGCTTGTACACATGGCTCAGAAGTGCAATGGGTCTATAATTCTTCAATAGGGCTTTGTTGCCTTTCTTGAAGAACAAAGTCACTACACTTCTGCTCCATGCCTCCTAGTTATGATTGGATGCGGAAAAACTAAAGATCGCATCCAGTGGCGTGCTTTGAAAGAGGCCTACGTCCAGTAGTAGACTGCTATAGGCTGATGATGATTCTGTGCTAGTACTCACGTAGTCTATTACAGGCGGTGACGCTGAGCGTGGCACGCGGGTGATACCACTCCCTGGCAGCTGGCACTGACAGGCACACCGCCAGGTAGCGCCGCACTAGCGGAGTGGCATCTGAAGGACAGTAGTTTGCTCGTGGAGGCGGGAGGGAGCCGGGGCGTGGGATTTGGACGCCGTCCTGTGGGGGTGAAGGGGTAAATAGTAATAATATATAGGGACAGATCAGAGCCCCCGTACTCTTGAAAGGCAACGTCATAGACTAATAGCAACGTATTGCGTCTGTCTTGCGTTGTCAACCTTAAAAAAATCATAACTTCTCTTCAAAATCGATTTGACAAAAAGTAGAAATACTTACATAAATGTTCATCAAGATAAAGCCTTTTTTAGAACCTAGCACTAAGTACCAAGTACCCAGAATGAAAAAAATATTTTAGATTTTGCCCGAAAAAGACTTTATTGGCGTTTTTGTAAAATAACTTCTAAATTGTATGCATTATATTCTTGTTATCTAGGTTCTTCAAATGGGCATTACCTAGCTGATTATGTAAGTATTTTTAGTCTTTGTAAAAACGCTGTTGAAGAGAAGTTATGATTTTTTAAATGTTGACAACGTAAGACAGGCGCAATACATTGCCTTTCAAGAGTAGGTGGGCAGATACAGTTGGAATAGTTCGCTTGTTGGAGCCTAACTTCCTCATAGCTTCAGCCATCCGACCACAAGCTAGGTAGAGCGTGTTATATGGATATCGGACAGCTGATATATCTACACAGATACATAGATAAATGCATATTAACACTTAAAACCCGAGTACCTACAAATATCTATCTAGAATAAATCATTCCGGATGATAATTATGAAATTTATATTTCGTTGCTACAGAATCACTATACTCAGGTAAGTGTCGTTATTATGGTTGTATAAAGGTGACGCGAGAGAAGTTAAGGGGAGAGGGGAGGGTATTATGCCTAGAATAATGAGTACTCACAATCTCATCCACAGTAGGGAACACCATCCTGACAACCTTCACGTATCTCTGTTCGTCGATGTAGTCCCTACACAGCGGGTTTCCTTCTAGATACAAAGACTTGAGGTTGAGGCCGCGGCTCGGGAGGAGGCTTGAGATCTTGAGATAGAGGTAAAGATATAAAACCTTTATGTATTTGACACATAGACATAAACAATATAAAAGTACAGAAAATAAAACAATAGGTACAAATATTACAGACAATAATACAATACAAAACAAGCAATAGTACCTTCGTGAAGTGATTGTGAGACAGGTCCAGGTGTTTGAGTTTAGGCGTCGTTGTTGGCAGCTCGAAGCCGTCTAGGCAGCTGGAATTTAATTACAGATTAGTTTAAGTGCTACTACATATAAGATCGACATTGGATTTGGTGGTTGTAAGGAGTAAGCCGAAAGAAGGTGACTCGAGGGATCATTCTGAAAAATTTTCAACTAAATTCACAATGAATTTCCAAAAGACGTAGAGATAAATTTTGTTTATAATTTTCTTTCGGTTTCTTATACTTACCAATTTTGTAACACCCTGTACTCAATGACTACTCACGTAAGACGATTTCGTGAAAGGTTCAGCTCAGTGAGGTGCGCCCACTCCACGACCGTGGCTATCTGCACCAGGGCGAGCTGGTTCGTCGTGCGGTTCAGCGGGTAGTAGATGAAGTGGCCCACGTCTACAACAAAGATAGTGCAATTAATATTAATATTTTAAAAATATAATATAAGTAGGTACTTTATTTTTTACCCATTCAAGTAAAAAATATAAAAAGGTACAAAAGGAAGCCTTATTGCTGAAAGCAGACTCTGGAAGAGAAGGAGAAAAAAATTTAAAATTACTACTGCTTTTGCATGTTGGTGTGCTTCTTATTATTCATTCCACGCAGATAGCCACAATTTTAACAATGGTGAATTTTAATGTAATAATTGTAAGTTTTGATCAGTACTTCCTTCTTATTTACATCAAAAGTAGCATCAATACATAAAGTTTTAAACCCAAATAACTCACCAGGTTCCATACAAAACGCCTCCAAATTCAACTTCCCCGCATCAGCATCATATTTGTGAGACAATCTCTTCCTCAATATAATCCGTGGTATGAATTCCACATGGTTCACACTGAGGTCCACTATGCTCAGTGTGATGGGCATTTTAAGGTCATCCTTGATTATTTGAAGCCCTATAGAGTGCAGGTTGACTAGGGCCGCCCGGTTTCTTAGCACTAGGAAGTAGCATTCTTCTGGGGTGAACTGTAATAAATATGTAAATAGTTTAGTAAATTGGGTATAAGTTAGGAAAATTTTGCAGTACTTAACTAGTAATTCTGCTATACCGACGCGTAAGATTGTAAGTATGGATGGATGTTTGTTACTCTTTCACGGAAATACGGCTGAAGCAATTTTGACGAAATTTGGTATGTTGGAACCGGAAGCCCTGGATTAACATAATTTATTATTATTATTTATTTATTATTTATTTATTGGAACACAATACAGAGAGTTAACAATTTAGCAATAACACAACATTAAAAAATTAATTCTGGTACAGTTAACACTCCAAAAGATATGTGTTCACAGCATGCAAGTAATACATAAAAAGAACACAAAATTAAAATTCATTAAACATGCAACCATAAAAAATAAATATATAAATTAAAAAAAACACTTATACTTAATTATAAGTGTTCGAACAATTCAAATTATATACACATTCAAAGCTGATTGAAAAGATTCATTAATTTTTAAAATTTGACAATTAATTATAGTAATAATCTAATAACATTACATCAGGGTTATAAACAATCAATCTAGTTCTCCTATAGCGGTAGAGACAAGGCGACGGTAGGTGGGATAAGAGTTCCAAAAAATATCAAGATCACAGTCAGTTTTATGAATTTTATTATAAAGACGACATAATCGACGCACAGGTGAGTTATAGCCAACATTAATACGACAGGTTGAAACAAAGAATAATTGAAATCTACGACCAGATCTAGTTCTACAGTCTAATGCAATCTGGGACAAAACAACTGTATCAATTTTATTATTTATTATTTTATAAAGACAAAAAAGATCCAAACATTTTCTACGATTCTCAAGAGTAGCCATGTTGAAGTACACTAGTCTAGACCTATAGTCAGGCAGTTTATATTTAAACCCAAACCTAAAACTGAGCATTCGGAGGAGACGCCGTTGCACTGACTCTAGGCTCTGTACATGAATATCATAGAAGGGTGACCATATCACTGAACCATATTCAAGTATACTACGTACCAGGCTATTATATAGAGCAATAACACTTTGCGGTTTTTTAAATTTCTTGCTTATTCTTAGCACAAATCCTAGCATGCTATAAGCTCTTCTTACTGTCCCATCTATATGCTCAACAAATGAAAGTTTATCGTCCAATATAACACCAAGATCTCTAATACGGGACACCCTTTCCAGGGTGTGGTTATTTATTGTATAGTTATATATAACCTTATTGCGCTTGTTGGTGAAGGATATCACAAAGCACTTTTTAGCATTTAAGCTCATGCTATTCGCATGACACCAGTTATCAATGGTCAGCAAATCCGCTTGTAACTCAACACAATCCTGATCACATATAATGTCTTTATACACTTTAAGGTCATCGGCGTAGAGCAGAAAATTGCTTTTTAGTTCCTTTGTAAGATCGTTAATAAAAACAATAAAAAGCAGCGGACCCAGATTAGAACCCTGAGGTACCCCAGACGTAACCAATATTGGATTTGATGTGCAACCCTTTAATGCAACTAGTTGAGATCTCTTGGAGAGATATGAGATTAGCCAGCGGAGCAATGTACCTCGTACTCCCATTGCATAAACTTTTTGAATCAGTAATTTATGATTAACCTTATCAAACGCTTTTTTAAAATCCGTGTATATTGAATCAACTTGTACTTTATTATTAATTCTGGCACTTAAATATTCTGTGTACTCCAAGAGATTAGAAACCGTGGATTTACCTCTGACAAACCCATGCTGCTGTTTAACAATGTTAGAATTAATGTGACTGTAAATGTGTTCAAATATTAAACTTTCAAATATTTTCGCAAAGCAATTTAAAATACTTATAGGTCGGTAATTGGAGCATTGATATTTATCATCGGATTTATGGATCGGAACTATATAAGCATTTTTCCAGACCTGAGGAAATATACCACTACTTAAAGATTTATTAAAGATGATAGTTAGAGGTAGAACAAGTTCCTTACTACAGGATTTGACAAAACAAGATGGAATACCATCAGACCCAGCACCCTTGCTAGTATCCAATCCACTTAATATTTTTAAAACCTCGTCCGTCGTAAGTGTAATTTTACTAAGTAAATTAGACGATGACCCAAGATCAGCATTATCATTGTCAATACGAAGATCACAATTAAGATTGGTGTCATCATAAACAGACTTGAAGTAGTCAGAGAAGAGTTGGCAGGCCTCAGAATAAGAAGTCGCGGAGTTACCGTCAAACATCATGGGTAGAGGAATATCACTGCTGGTTCTGTTACTTTTAACGTAAGTCCAAAATAGTTTGGTAGAATCTGATAGCCACAAATCTTCCACAGAACCAATAAAATTATGGAAACATTCATCTATCATTTTTTTACTGCGAGTTCTTAATAAAGCGAAAGTGTCATAGTCCCTAGGGTTCTTAAACTTTTTGAATCTTTTATGGGCCTTACTCTTTTCTTCTATGCATTTTATAAGTGGTTCCGAGAACCATATTGGATATTGTTTTAACGATTGTTTCTTGTACGGAGTATTTTTTAAAATAATGTCCATAAGCTGTTCATAAAAAGCACCCACTGACTCATCTACATCAAGATCAGAGAGTAATTCATGCCAGTTTATCTTTTTGAGTTCACTTCTACAAGACTCAATATCACTCTTCCTATAGTTCAGTACTTTGCTCACGTTTTCTTTATGGATTCCAACCCTAAGCTCTATATTGACGTCGAATGCCGGATGGTGTCGGTCTTGTCTACAAAAAGAGTCGCAAGAACTCAAAATAACATTGGGAGTGTTGCTTAAAAATAAATCAAGTGTGCGACCATTATGATTTTTAAGAAAATTGTATTGATTTAAGTTACCAATAGAAATAAGTTTTAAAATCTCTTGGGATCTCTTATTATTTGTGATAATATTTGGCGTACAAATACTCGTCGTCTCTCCTCGTATCCAGTCCAGTGAAGGTGTGTTGAAATCGCCTAATATTATTGTTGGATAGTCGTTGTTAGACAGAATGTCATAGGTTTTAGAGTAAAAATTATTTATACGATCCACCAGAACATCAGGTGGAATGTAAACAAGACAGAGATTAAGTTGTTGACGATTGCTAAGTGTCAGATTTAGCCATACTGATTCGATATTAGATTGCCAGTCATGACGTTGCACAGCAGTATAACACTTCTTTAAAGCGATCAAAACACCACCACCAGACTGTTTATCGCTAGTGTTATAGTGTCTGTCATTCCTAAATATTAAATAGCGATCATCAAAATACTCTTCACTATTAAAACTATTATCTAAATTTGTTTCTGTAATACATATAACATCATAATTATTTCTAAGTACATTCAATTTAAATTCATTAGATTTTGAACGAAAACGATTAACATTTTGATAATATATTAACATAATTGAATAGGTGAGTTAGACAGAATATTATGAACAATTTATTTAAAGAAAATGAGATACAATTGACATATTATTAAATTACAAATTATTTAGACAATCTAAGTTCTTTATACACAAGTAAGGTGATTTTTCGTCCTTTCTCATAAAGACCCGGTTAAATTTCACCCAAACAAACTTGTACGATTTCACTTTAGAAATTTTTCGTGCAGCAGCGTGAAGTTCTTTGACTGCAGGAGATAAGTGCTCAGTTACAAATATAGGACAGGCTTCACCAGATATTTCTAAGTCAGAAGAATTTAATTTATTTGTAGAATTGGCCTTGTTGTAGCGTTTTACAGCCGAAATAATATTATCCCGATGACGCGTAGATGGTAACGTAACCAGAATGTTCCTTGTGCATCATGTGTTCATAATGCATATGCATAAGCTACTTTTTATCCTCGAATTCCGAATTATTCTTTCTTCAATACTAACTAACTTTTTGATTTTAATACCTACCTCAATAAAGCACGGTATGAAACTTCTGTCCTTTACATGATCCAGTAGCAAGTCCAAAACATCTTCCTTGGTAAAGTGTGGCGGGTACCGCTTTATCTGAAATATTAAAAGTACAGGTAAACTATACTACTTTAGTAACATAGTAACTTTCAAATAAAAATGGGTCCAAAAAACGGGTTCCGCTCATCTCACATAATCTTTATTGACCAAAACTCATTTCGCATAACTCGTATGGTCTAAACTTTTTTGGCCAAACCATCACTTTGCCAAGACTTATGTGGCATAAGGCTCGTTTCGTCTAAAACTCTTTAGGCACAATCTTTAAACACCTAAGTTTCGTTTGTTCAAATTTATGTTCGTCTATACCTATGTATAATCTTGTTTCTCCTAATGTTATCTTAATAAATAATATATTAAGTATGTAGTAAATGTACAAATTATGGTATTTGTCTCCTACATCCCGAAAATCACGATATTGTATGATCAAAAAATCGAAAGTTAACGACCAATATAATTATTACAAACCCCATGAGATCGAAACCTAAAAATAGGTGCGACGACGAGCAAAGCGAGGAGGAGCGTGTTAGGTGCACATGTTCATCAAAACCAAAGCGGAGCGGAGCGTTTTCCAAACAGCGGAAACAATACAAGGCACCAGTTTGCGCTATGTAGGGAGACGCTCCGTCAAAGTTAAAGCCAAACGAATATTATTACTTTGTATAAACCTATGCCATAGCATTATTAGGCTATTCAAGATTTGGCCATACCATTATTAGGCTAAACAATGTTATGCGAAATAACTTTTTATTAAACGAGATTTATGCCATACGATTTTCGGCGTAACGAGACTTTGACCAAACGTTACTATGCAATACGAGATTAGGCAAATAAATCTTATACCAAAAAAGGTAGAACCCCAAAAAACGTTTCTTTATTTTTATTAAAAACACTCTTGAAGAAACAGATAACATACTTACAGAAACTTTGATGAAGTGTGTGTCCGATTCGTATCCTTCCATCATTTGCTCCATCTCCATAATCATCACTGACTGTAATACAACAACATAACCATTAAGATAATACACTCACGGGCAATGAAATAGTTCCACTCACAAAATGCCTACACCAAACGATCCCAATTTTTTCAAACATTAAATAAAAAATTTGAACAAAATATTAAAGATTTTAGTTGGTAATATCCTGATGCTCTGATAAATGTACTTCAATGTTGCAGAAGGCGCCATAAGGCTATCCTTTTCCGTTTCGGAGTAATTTGGTGTTTTTCTCAGTGGAACCTTTTCATTGCCCGTGAGTGTAATACAGGGTATAGTTAAGTAGGCCAAAATTGGGTCATTCAGACTGAACCACTGTTGTTCTAACATAACTGCGCTCTGTCAAGTGGTCTGGTCTGGTGGTTGGATTAGTTTGAATAGTCACAGCACTGGTTATCATAATAAGTATTAAAATATGCTAAGGAATAATGTACAATATGCTAATGAATATTTCTCATGGATCTTAGTTATCAAACATGTCACATTCGACCCGTCGATATAAGAGCCCGTTTCCACTTATCCGATCAGTCTTTCTTCAAGAGTTACCACCTTAGACTCCCTGTGCGTGGCCTCGCGTCGCGGCGCCAGCCTGCGCCGCCAGGGCCAGTGCGCCAGGTAGCGGATCACCGTCTCATCTGTACTGGCGAGCACTTCGGGACGCTCTGGTACTGGGACGTGAGGGGGGCGGGAGGGGGGCTCGACCACCTCTCTGGAAGAATGTGTTGTTTGTGTCAAGATTGGTAACCTTAAGGGATAGGATAAGCTGATCTAGGCTGTCCCCGGGCGGTATGGCACCGTTGTCGACGTAGATAAACATCAATGTATTAGGTGAAAACGATGATGTGGTTAGTGGAACGTGCATCAAACGAGATCGTCGATAAATATGCAGTTCAAACGGTTCTGCTTCCACTACACGGGTTCGTTATCGACGTAGATAAACGTCACTATATTGTGATTCGCGAGTTTATCAATATTGATAAATGCCGTGCAACCGGTTCTGATACCAATGCCGAGTAATTTTGCGGTGCATACCTACTTTGCAAGCTAATACTTTGGAGGTTTATACCTAGCAGTGGGCAGATACGGGCTCATAATGATGATGAATGATGATACTTTGCAAATGTAGTGACAACATGAACCACATACCTCCGGCTCTCCTGTTCCTTAGAGAACAGCAGATTAATAGTCAACTTCGGCTTCTTGGGCGGCGCGACGGGCCCGAGCCGCGAGTAGGCGCTCGCGCGCTTGTCTCCTGCAGTGGGAGATATCGACCCGGGATCTGTAGAATAGGATGGTTTGTCTATAAAATTTGTGCGATAATGGGAATTTTAGGGACCTCAAGGTTAATGACCCTGACAAAGAGACTGTGACTAAGCAAAGGAAATAAAAGCTAGAGAACAAAAGTTTACGATGCCCTTCGGCTATATGGGGTAATGACTTGCAAAAGTAAATCATCGGATGCGGAAAGCTATAGGTAGATCGCAACCAGTGGCGTACTTTGAGAGAAGCCTACGTCCAGCATTGGACTGCTATATGCTAATGAAGAAGATAAACAAAGCCCATATTTCTCTGTGAGGCTTGCCGCCCGCCGCGGGGGATGTGGCCTCGGGGAGAGCCTCTGTAGGAATATCGTGATTTGTGTATAACAGTTATATTAAAATGGATGGAAATTTTAGGGACCTATAGCCGAAAACTTTAGGGACCTATAACATGGCAAGCATCGCTTTCGAGTGGAAACCGCTAGGAGGCCATTGGAGACGCGGTCGCCCTGTGCACACATGGCGGCGCACAGTGGACGGCGAGCTGCGAGCGCAAGGCCTGAGCTGGACGGAGGCCAGAGCGGTTGCTGAGGACAGGACGGCGTGGCGCACTCTCGTGAAGGCCCTCTGTACCACTGGGGTACCTTAGGACGACAACAACAACAACAACATAGCCGAAAAATCCCTATATTCAACATCAAAAGTAGCACAACTCTTGAACGGCTTAGCCGATTTTGATAAAATACAGCTAAAACCATTTGGGGTAACATTACCCATCATCCTAAAAAAACAAAACGAAAATCGGTCCAGCCGTTTGGGAGCTACGCTATCATATTATACAAATACGTCTTTTCCGTCGAGGGTTAAAAATGGGAATTTAAAGTAACCTAAAATACCTGTTTTTTTTAAGTACCTAAAATGCTACTGAAAAGCCCTTATAGAACAGTTAGTTATAGGTTAACAGTGAGCTTGGGCTTCTTGGCCAGTGCGACGGGCCCGAGCCGCGCTTGTCTCCTGCAGTGGGAGATAGGGAGCTGGTGTGAACCTGTGTTGGGAGAGAATAGGGTGGGTCATCTACAGGGTGTTGCAAAAGTGTCATCAGCAATCGTCTGTGAGGTTCAACCCGATGAGGGCCGACAGATCCGGGTCAATCCGGGACTCATTTTGGGTAAAGATATGTATGACTAATCGAAAAGGCTTACGTTTTTAGCATTGGCGCGATTAGCTAAGCAAAGCTATCTTCTATCTTCCGAACCACTGAATTGAAAGCCATGTTTGGGGATAACAGTATGCGGATATAAATATCTAAATGTCTATGTATATGGTGGGTATGCATTATTGTATATATAAGTATTAGAATGTTGATGATATTCACGTTCATTATTCCCGTGGACCGTTCATTTGTAACATTCCGTATCAACTATTATTGTTTATCATCGTACCTTGTGTATAACTGTCAGTCGCCATCTGTTCCCCAGCATACGCATCTGACGGTGAATACGTCTGTGTTTGGCCAACATTGGCCGCTTGGTCCGTGTCTAGGAAGATTGGCTCCATGCCAGGTTGGTGAAGGTGTTGGTTGGTTGGCCACACCGGGGTGTACTGGCCTGGGTTTAATGTCTTCTTCCATATTGGTGCTTCGGGTGGGGTTGGCTCTGGAAAATAAATAAAAATCTGATTATGAACGTGAAAAATTAATTGGTTTGATTATACTTATAGATATACATAAATTTACTAGCTTTTTCCGCTAGCTTCGCTTCGATTTAAAAGCATTTATGTGTTGATCCATGATGTCAGCTTAGTACCCTGTATTTTACCAAGTTTCTACAAAGACATTCATAATTTCATAAACAAAGCTTACCTGGGCGCCCTGGATTATTGTATATTTCTCGATCTCTCAAAAAGCTCCTTGGTATTCCTGAAAATAGAAAATTCTATCATTAAATCAAGTTTCGTTACGGCTAAAACTTAGTTACTGCTTAGTTGGTACACCGCACTAAAATTCCTTACTTTTCTGTTATTTTGGTGACAATTAAAGATATTATTCTATTCTATTCCCCGCCGTCGGCCGACCTGTGGTGATTCTATGTGAAATATATAAAATATGTAAAAACTTCATACCAGCTGGGGCACGCATAGATGCACTGAGAGGCATAGTAGGCTGCTGATTGGTTCGCGACGTGCTCGGCGCGCTGTGATTGCACCGCGAAGGGTTCGGCATGCTCTGATTGGTCCGCGGAGGGGTTGGTGTGTTCTGATTGGCTCGTGGAGGCGTAGATGTGCTCTGATTGGTCGAAATTTCTATCACGTTGGGCCTCGACCCGGAAGGCGTATTAGGATTCGATTCTGAAATAAGGTAAAGTTACATAAAAGTATTTTATACGAGTTTCAAATTGAACTGTGAACTTCTACTAGGGAGTATTAATTATTAAGTTCACTGTGATGATAAATAATTGTATATTCTGATATTTTAATCCACACAAATAAGGCAAAACATATTTTCAAAATTAGGCCAGGCAAAACAAATGAAATGTAAAGAAGCTTAACAAAAACAGGCGCAAATAAAACGAAACATGCATACTTTTTGCAACAGGCTGACTTAGCACTGGTTTCCAACCTGGCTTAGCTGGCTGCTGATTCGTAGACGATGCTCCTGCAATATTTGTATTGGTGCCCTGCTGATTCCCTTGAGTCCCTTGACCCTGATTGGTCGATTGTTGATTGCCTTTTGTAGCTAAAAGTAAAAATAAACAACGTTAGCCAGTAAAGAAAGCTTGTAATACAATAAAATAAACGTGTATACTTTTTTCAACGGCCTGACCTGACACTGGTATCGAAACTGGCTTAGCTGGCTGCTGATTGGTCGATGGCGTTGCTGCCACCTTCTTATTGGTCGCCGGCTGCTGATTCCCTTGACCCTTATTGGCCGATTGTTGCTTGCCCTTTGCTCCTGAGAGTTAATGGAAATGTAACGTTAGCAAGACGAAAACTTCTAATATAATTAGGGACCAACCTGACCAAAATGGCATGTTGTTGATGTTGTGTTGCATGATAAGTGATAAGAGAGCCTAATTTCGGACTAGGGTTTTATGCCTATAAATATTGTACCGTATGCAAATCTGTATTTATAAATATGTGCCTTTATCACCAACGTATTGTATTGTTTCGGGATTTTATCAGTTATTTTAGTTGAACCTAAGGTGGATAGCAATGAAACCTTACACCTTTACGTAGCAGTAACTTAGATTTAGTTGAGAGCGTCTATGTTTCTTCACAGTTCTATGATTGGAGTACAACACAACGAATAGAATAGAATAGAATAAATCTTTATTCAAGAAAAACAACTTATGATTAAGTACAACAATTCTCTGCGCTAACTTGTTTGTATCGTTGACCAACTGCTGCGTACATTAGTTTCAATACTTCCTACATGTTCTTGCGGAATTTAATAATTTAGAAATTGTACTTATGCAGATCATGATAACATTAAAGATTACTTAGTGTTGTTATTTATTTTTGCTGTTGTTTGACTAAGCTTTAATTACCCTCTTGCCATGTAGTGTAATTCTGATCCCAAGCATTTAGCGTAGGGCATGCAGGAGGGTGATTAAATGATTAGTACCTATACCTATTTACCTATTCTGGTGATTATACCTACTAGTGATGTAACGAATGTGTGTTTTTGGACATTCGCGAATGCGAATGCGAATGCGAATATCTGATATCGACATTCGCGAATGCGAATGCGAATGCGAATATTCAGTTTGTGTTCAAATTTGGCGTCATTTGTATGGTTTGATGGCAGTCTCTTACTGAACGAGGTACGTTCCGTTCTAGGCACATTCCGAATCAGACTAGCCAATACCAGCTGGAGTTTTTTTTTTGAGTAGACACTTTATTTACTCATTGCGACTGTGTGCGGTTTCTGAGGGCGACTTACACGAAACATTTTAACGTAAGGTACGTGCCCCCTTTAATGCCCATTTTTTGCAATAACTAAATAAATAAAAAAATTTAAATAAAAAATTAAAATGAGAAACGAATGAAGAAAATAAACATAATTACCCTCTATACTCTACATTTATTTTTGAATATTAATCAACAAATAAATCTTCAGATTAAATCAAGCTTCTTTACGGAAACAATCATTTTCGAACGCCTTTAATGTGGGCCTTCTTAGGAACATAGGCACTTATCATGGTCCAATATTAATCAAGTAATTTATAAATGCTATCAAAACAAAAACCATGTTTTACCTTAAACTTAAACAAAAATATGAACTTCTTTGTTAATTAGTCAATTAGGTACCTACTTAGTACCTACCTATATTTAACCATTAAATTGTACTGCACTTTACGTTTTGATAACTTTATGTAAGTAAGTACCTAATTAAGTTAGTTATTTAGATACTGCTTTCCTTACCTATGATAAAAAAAATACCTACTTTCTAAGTGTGTGCTTAAGATGTCCGTAGGGTGGCGTCGAAATCCATAATACAGGGTTTACCTAGTTTGGTTTTCGATGTGTATTGCGTTAGGTTAACATTTATGCTCACACTATTATAGTTGTACCTACTTTAAAATTGACGTTGTATACCTACTACCGATGTTTGTAAATGAATAAAGATATTTCTATTTCTACATTACATCCCACAAAACCAAATGTTAATATGATTTGACTGTTGATAATCAAGTTAGTTAAGTTATTGTTACCTTGTTGATTCTTTCCCGTAGGTTTAGAAGAGCTGGCCTGGATGTTGGCTAGAAATTTCTCGAACATTTGTTGGTTCTCATGGACTGATTCTATTTGTTGCTCCTTTATTTTGTCCATTGCTGGAAATATAACATTATTATTTAAAGAGACGAATGTTTTTAGGTATACTTAGCTATAGCTATAGGTACAAGCTTACAAGCAAGGTTAAAAGTGATACTGACTGAGTTAACTTTGATCCAGATATTGGTAGGGATTTTAGTTTAATAATAAATTGATAACATACTTACATTTTTGGCTTGGTTGATTTTGATTAACGGTGGGCTTGTTGGCTGAAAACAGAAATAAAATTTAAATATAGAGGATGGACAATGGACATGCAGATCTATCAAGACGATCTTTATAGTCAAGATCAGAATTTTCCTCCAATAACAATTTTGGTATATGATACAGTAAGTAAGGTAAGTATATGATTAGGTACAGTGTATTAAAAAAAAGTGTAGGTATTTAGTTTTTTCTTAAATTAATCAGCAATACAATATCATTTACCTTTTTTAGTTGGTTTTTTTTCGGCGACCTTACCCTTAGTGGCTGAAACCAGAAATAAAAAATTAAGTAGGTATATAGGGTGGCTATTAATCAAGATGACATCTAGAGTGGTGACCACAAACAAGAAGCGTGGGACACCGTCTTGTGGCTGGACCGACGAACTGTATAAGGAAGGTTGTCGAAAGTCCTAAAGGGTTTAATGAAACTGAACATAGGAATTACGATCAGGTACTAAAGTAAAGTTTATTAAATTGATATTAGGTATGTACTAACCTTTTGGAGTTGGTTGATTGTCGAGCACAAGCTTATAGGCTGAAACATAAAAAAACTCACATAACATACAGGCAATTCATCAATGATAATATTAAACCTGATAGTATAGGAAATAATGATAACTATTGTAAGTAATATAAAAAGGGAAGTGACGTCATTTGCCCTGAAAAAATGGCGACTGAACCAACCAATTAGAACTGGGGAATTAGGCACACTCGCCTGAGGCGCCATCTGTAATTAGCTTTTAGTTTTTCTCTCCATTATTTGCAAAACTAACTTAATCTGCAAAAAGTTAAAAACTGTGTGACTTACATTTTTTACTATTGCTAGTAAACTGAAGAGAAGAATTGGTCTCTGCAAAGTGAAAAAGGCTTATTATACTAAGGGCTTGTTTCACAATGTCTGGATAATGGCTACCTGTGCTGTGGGATAAAATATACATGCTGTCGCTGTCACTCTCAGTTATTATATTTTAGACAGTAACAGGATGTCTTTTATCCTACTGGTAGCCATTACCCAGATATTGTGAAATAGGTACTAAATATTATTCTACATATACGTATATAGGCTGTTTTAAATAAAATTACATCATAAATTAGAGTTGAATATATTAGTAATTGGCACACCCTGAAGTTGCGTTATTTCCTAGGCGGCTAATTGGCACCTTCTTTTTTAAGACTATTGTATTTTTTACGTCGAATATACCTTTACTTTCTCTCAGTCGTCGGCTGTATGTACTCTGAAGTAATTTAAGAATCTGCTTGTCAGCTTGATCCTTGTGGGCCTGATATTGCTTGCTCATTTTAACGACATACAGTCTCATGATGTCCAGATCAATTGTTTCATACTCCTCCACCGGTATGGGTAGAACCCAATCGTAATCTGAAAATAAAATACAAAAAATATTAGTTAGTGATTATAGTGATACCAGAGTTTTAATGGATCGCGAATGTGAATATAATTGAGGTTGATAGGTAAATCGATAGGAGTTTGTATGCGTTTTATTAGTTTCTAACGTTACCAACAGGGGCGCTGATCAAGATGTCATACAAAATGCGGTGAACAACCCATCGAATTAAAATCGAATCAAGTCGAAAATATTCACGATTGGCACACTGAACAACTTTTTTCAACTGGAAGAATAGCTGCTGTTTCAACTTTAGTTGGATTATATAACAACGATTTCTATTTCAGTTGGTTTAACTGTTTCAACTGTAATTTAACACATGAAACTTACTAATAACTATGTGGCCCTGCTTCATCCTCTCAAAGTACACCTTCTGCAGTTGTCGGAAGTACTTCAGTACATCTGGGTCAGGGGTCTTTTCCGCCTGCAGAGCCATCAGGTAGCGCTGGTGCAGGCTGGCGAGGTCGTCCATGAAGAGCATCTGGAGTGCGCTCATGGGCGGGGCGGGGAGCGCTGGAAGAGATAGAATAGAGGAGTATGTACTTTATGGTCACCAAAATAACAGAACAGAGAATCTAGATTTTTGGACTTGTGTTGTGGGTGTTAAAATACCACACCACAGGCTTTGCCAAGCTTGGGGTTGCATAGCCGTATGTGAGATGCCCCCACATATAAGATATTACTAGCTGTTTCCTCTAGTTTTGTGGCCTATGAATGTGTTAATCCAGGGTGTCAGCTAACTCCATACCAAATTTAATTAAAATCGGTTCGGTTTTGATGTGAAGAAGTAACAAACATACACATACTCACAAACTTTCGCATTTATAATATTAAGTAGGATTGTTCACCAAAATAACAGAACAGACAAGACGGATTTTTGTACGTGTTGTAGGTGTTAAAATATGTATTCTTTAATATAACAAAAACTTATAAGTATTTATAAAAAAATGTGCCTATAAATATACAGTATATTTACAGATTCCGCTCTTCTGTTGCACCCCACCCAAAATATATGTATATTGTAATAAATATGTATCTGTGTAAATATAAAAGCTATCGAATGAAATTCATTCATTCATTCATATCACAGCCTATGGACACAAGCATGGGGTCGGATAGCCGTATGTGAGTTGCCCCCACATATTAGATATTATTATTAGTACCGAAAATAAAATGGAATTGCTTACTTCCACTGCTATTGCTTTTCTCCATTTTATTAAATTTAGGTGCAGTCTCTCGTTTAGCAGATGTCTCAACTGTAGTTTGTCCAATAGGTGGCTTAGCAGTAGTTGGCACAACTGCTGTTTCGTTATCAGTTAGGTCAATAACAACTGGTGATACGGTCAGTACAGTAATTTGTGGTGATGGATAATTTTCAGCCTCAGTAGTAGACTCTGTTTGAAGTGGGACTTCTGGTTCAACAGTTGTTTGAGCTGTGGCTGGTACAATAGCTGCTGTTTCAACTATAGTTGGATTAACAACTGTTTCGATTTTAGTTGCATTCACTGTTTCAACAGCAGTTTTTTCAACAGGTTCTGCTGTAGTTGTTACAGGCTCGTTGTCAGTTAAGTCAATGAGTGACTCTTGGACAGATGTATTATCAGTGGTAGTTATTTGTTTTTTCGCAAGAGCAGCTTTCTTCCCTGCCTCAGTTGTAGACTCCGTTTGCAGTGGAACCGGTGGTTCACGAGTCTTAAAAACTATTTTTGGTTTGACACTAGTTGGTTTAGCAACTGTCTCATCTATAGTTGGTTTAACAACTGTCTCTGTAGTTGGTTTAAGAGGTCGATTAAAAACTATTTTAGGTTTTACAGCTGTTTCAACTCTAGTTGGTTTAGCAACTGCTTCAACTACAGTTTGTTCAATGGGTTGTTTAGCTGTAGATGTAGATGGCTCATCAGCTTGTTGGTGACTGACGTCAACAAGAACAGGTGTTCTTGTAGCCGGAAACAGATCTGGTCTTACATACAACCTCGGTGGAGGCTTGTCTGGTATAGATCTGCAACAGAAGAAACATATTATCATTTTTAAATGGGTATTATAAATGTTAAAGTATTTTGTCCTTTTGGTTTTTAATATGTATCTATAAAATAGATTAATAATAATATTATAAACATGTTTTCATGTAAGTACTTAAATAAATCATTCATAAAATTTTGAATGGACCGGCCATATCTGCTGAAAAGAGGAATCTACAAAGAAGGGAGCATAGCATGAGAACCCCTTTGGACTGACAACTTTGGAGAGTTGTGGCTTGATGAGGAAGACTTAGGACAGTGTTGTGACACTGTTTGTAAGATATTAATGTGAAGAATGTAAGAATTTATATGATGAATAATATCATTTGAGTTGGAGAGGGGCCTCTCCTGAATGTGTTGGGGTTATGGGCAAATATTACACAATACTTACTTTGTAGGCACAAAAACGTTCTTGCTAATTTCCTTATAACATGGTGTCACAATCTGTGTTTCTTTTTTAGAATAAATTACAACAGGTTTATTTTTACGTTTAGGTATATTATGTTTATTTTCTGGTAGCCAGGTCAATATACGTTCTGGCTTATTAGCTACAGATTTCCTTTTCACTGCCTTTTTATTAGTTACACATGAGCTTGATAACTCGTTATATTGGAGCATCTCATTTGTTGGCACTGTGAAGACCACTTTATTCTCATTGCTGGTGGGATTAGCAGGGGCACTGTCATCAGTGAGGTCAATTTCTATCATATCATTCTGGGACATCAGGACATTGGAAAGGTATCTATGTACCTTTCAAGGTGGAAGGCCGGGAAGAGAAACATAAGTTGGATGGTCTGAAACAATGTGTAGGTTATTTAAAAGAATGAATTTTAAGTATCTAAGGAATAAAATAACAATATTACTGTAAAGCACCGCTAATGCTTTAAGTTATCACATTATTAACAAATTTATATATTGAAAGGACGATAAAAAAACAATTTTGTTGGTTATGATTTGTGAAATAACAAGTTGCCTCTAAATGTTAGCTACAGTAATAAATACGTGAAATAGATTTTGAATACTTACTTCAAATTTGTAGTAAATTCACTTATTTACTACTATTTTCAATGTTTAACTAAATATTAAAGTTTGTTTGTTTTCTGTTTCTGCCGAGATTGACAATTTATTTGAATTGACATTGACAGTTGACAGACAGACAGAAGACAGATTAAACTGTCATGCACACGTCATACAAGTGTAACTGTCATGTGTACTATATGGCAGCGCTCAGAATAATAAGCATATAGTTACCTATAGCCTGGCAAATATTAAGACTTTATACAGTGAAACTATAAAGTCCTGAAATTAAATGAGGGCACTGCTATCTTTCATGTAGCAACCCTATATAGCGAAACATAACTGACTTTGATACTTGAAATTTAGCCTGTTAACTTCCTACCTATTTATGTATTTAAAAACAACTTACCATCCACAAAAAAAGCTCTTATACAAGCTAGAAGGTGTTAAAATGAAGGCTAATAGTGAAAACAATAAATATTTATTTAGATAACGTTATTTAACTGTATAAAAAAACTGGATCTGTTGACGAAGGGCACACATAGTAAAGACATCAATTTCTCTTTTTGGACGGCCAGTTCTGTTTCTTCCAGGAGTTAGAAATATTCCATATTTTGCCCTCTTTGGCACGCTGGTCCGATATAACTATAAAATAAAATAAAAAAATCTTTTTGCGTTACACAATGCCCCCCAAATTCACACAATGTGAATTTAGTAAGTAAACAAACATATATCTTCAAGTATCAAAATGGTTTCAAACCTTAAGGTTTGACTCAACTGAAACCAGATGAAACCTACAATCAGTGGTATGTAAACAATGTTCGACTTGGGCTCTAAACCTAGGTTTATCGATAAATGGTACGTTGCGAAGCGTTGGTACTAATAAAAAATTAGTTATTACAATTTGTACAATGCTACATACCCGTCATAGACGTTGCACGAGCGTAAATATCCTCCAAATTCGACAAAATGTGTCCAGCTTGATGTTCCGCTAAACATTGTATTAAAACTCGATAAATAACTTCACTAGCTTGACTACGAATATTTTTCTTCATCTTCCTTATTGCAACCAAGCGTAAATTGTTGCTTTTATCTAGATTATCCTTATAATTAATAAGAAAATTAAAAAAAACAGCCAACCGCCTATTGACATAAACAATTGTTATGACTTTTATGTTTCTTTTCTAATGGTGCCAGGCTCCTGAAAATTTTAGTTCCTCAAACATTAATTTCAGGACTTTATAGTTTCACTGTAATATATGTTTAGGCTGCCTTTTATCCCGAAATTCCCACGGGGATTATTTTTAATGCAAAGCGAAGCTTGCGGGAATAGCTATAATATGATAAAATAAAATAGTGGGTCCCTTCCCTTCTATTTAAATTAAGTGCCCCGAGTTTGCTTGCGAGTCTTGCGACGCGACGTTGGCAACGCAATCTGAGCCTGTCGCTAAGTCGAAGGGCTCACTCAATCGGCGGCGGCGGCAAACAGTTTGCCCAATGCTCACTGGGAACGGAGCCTTAATAGTTGAATGCAAAATGAATGCACCAAGCTTAATCTTACGACTTAAGGTCTAAGACGAATACAGAATACCTACCTAGTTACCTACCTTGGTTTTGATACGTTACGAGTCCTCGATTGTACCGTTCCGCCTTATTTCCATTTGGCACGCGTCATAACTCTCGTTCTCTCGTTAAATATACTTGACACTTGGCCTTTGTCTCTTCGACTAACCTTTATACATAGGTCGTGTTCATTTACACTTAGTAGGTTCTTAATGGAACGGAATGTGCTTTCAATCGGCTTAGATAGTCAGGAATTATTTATAACACATAGGTAACAACATAACAAGTACTTACCTATAAGTTGTCGTACCTACCTATAGGTATTAGTTATGTCCATCTACAGTAGAAACTGAGCTTTGGGCAGTTGAGCACCGAACTACTTACATAATAATATTAAGTATGTACTTACCAACCTATACATATTTGCAAGTATTGTTGCTGGCAGTTAGCCAGGCCGTTATATGACCGATGGCTGCTTTAGGATAACTACCGGGTCCATGTCAACGGCTGCTGAATAACATGTGATCATCATCAGCAGCCGGTAATCATCCTCTTTCCTCCATCAGCCGAAACCGGCCACCCGTTTGTCCCACGAAATGGAGGGCGTCCCACGCTACATACGCTAGTTGGAGTTCTCCAATCGAGAACTCGTTATACCACCATGTAGGTTTATCTCGTAAAAGCGCTATAGAATGTAGAAGAGCCGGTCAGCATTTATTCCTTATAAGTAGGTAGATAGATACATTACTATAAACACCCTGTATCTCGGCGCTTGATTAGGGGTCAAGACCTAAAATTGTAAACGTGATTGAAGTCATTACGGCGCCAATTGAATCAACTTAAGATCAAACGGTGTATCATTTCTCCATGATCAATCAGTTCAAGCCCGGCTCATCAATGGGAGAGACTTATTTGAAAGTGTATTTCCTATTACTGTTGACGTGTTTGACGTACAAAGTACCTACAATACCTGTAGTGATGTGCGAAAAGTGATATTTTGCTAAGTCCCGTGCTTATAATTTTAAACCCTTTGGCCACATCTTATCGTGAACGATAATTATATGCCTGAAAATCACAAGTGATGGTGTTTCTAACCACAGTGAAATAGCGATTAACTAAGTAATCTTTAAGTTCTTTTATATTATAAGTACTTACATTAAGTCCTTATGTGGGTACAAGGCATATTCAATCAAATGGAAACATGATAACCTAGGTATTTCATTCAACTATCTATTGTTGAAGAATACAAAGACCTAGCTCTTCGTACGATGGATATACACAAACCCTGGACTATTGTTTAAACTAAACAGTTTACTGATCACTTGGTGAGGACAAAGAGAAGTCATGGGAACTCACTGGCCACAATGTGTTTTCCCATAAGCAACCTTTACCTGAAATTCATCACCCGACGCATCTTCAAGACTCGCTTTCGAATGCACAAAGTTAAAAACTACAAAAAGTTTAGCTCGAAAAAGTCGAAACTGTTCCCTAAAGTGAAATGGCGGCGACGAAAACGGTGACTTGGTAATGATAATTTACTAGAAGACATACAATCACACACACGCACACCACATCTTGTAGGTAGACCCTTGACATCTGCCCCAACCCGGGATCTAATGCGGGTCTCTTGACGCTGTCACCAGTCGGTACAGCATACAGTCATAGGTACCTACTACAGATGAACTTTTGGCAACTTTCTCGCTAGTCACTGCAGTGTTTTTATCCCTGGGTAAAGATCGTTAAAATATATATTATTATTTAATAATGTTTAACACCTAAGTATATTGTATTATTACAGTTTGTTATTTTTAGAAAAGTACTGGAACTGCTGGAAAGCTTACTAGGTATTACCACAGATTAATAACGAGTCACTTACTACACAATTTTCACCCACACATGTCCCATTCCAGGTCCATCTTCCTGCTCACCCTGACCTGCTCGCTGAGCCAGCGTCTCGGCAGCGACCCGTACCACCCGTCCGAAGTCTGCCGCGGCCAGTACATCAGCAGCGTGGAGGCGCTACACGGCTTGCGTGGGTGCACTGTCATCGTGGGGAATCTCAAGATTCTGCTGCTGGAGAGGCAGAGACCTGAGGATTATAGTGGGATTAGCTTCCCGCAGTTGAGGGAAGTAGGTTTACTGTTGTTTTCGGTCTGAGGATCGGCATCTAGCTTTTTAGTCCATCAATGCGCTGTCTCTGCAACTTTACTGTTGCACTTTTTTCAGTTGTGGAAGCGGCAGTAGGTAAGCTGTATTATTATGATCGTTTTAAATTGACTTCCTTCACAAATAGTACCTAAGACCCCGCGCGCACTAAGCAGCCTGGGTTGCGGCAGACAGTGAACCGTTTGGTGTTGTATAGGAGCCCGCACACTAGGCAGTCACGAATTCCCATATATTACAACAACTTTAACTTCTCCTAAACTTGTCTAATGATGACATAAAGCCTACGAGTAACAGCACCACCATTCCCTCCCAGATAACCGGCTACATGCTGGTGTACCGCGTGTCGGGGCTGGAGTCGCTCGGGCAGCTGTTCCCGAGCCTGGCGCGGATCAGGGGAGACGAGGTCTACGGGGACTTCGCGCTCATCGTGTATGACCTGCAGGACTTGGCGCAGGTGGGGTTTGAGGTCATAGCCGAGGGTTATAGCTATAGGTTTCACAATTATTGAGGGTGATAGAACAAGGGGTTGAATGCAGTGTAAATGAAGGGGGAATTTGTTGTAGCGATTAAATGCGTTATTTATTAAATTCATAAACAAATTCAATTCAAAAACTTTATATTATTTACAAAAGATGGATTTAATGCTGAAAATATGTTCTATACGACCACACAAATAGTCTACCTACCACAGGAAAATCAGTAAAAGTTATCAAACGCTTTAGCTATTTTAATTTCGAGTTTCATTTTGCTAAATCATTTAATTACCTAACTTTACCATCGATAATCACAAAATTTTTAATTTAATAATTAGTTTTCGTACAGAATATTACATAATTATAATAATATGGTGTGCTAAATCATCGCAAGCGCTAAATATCTGTGCACGTACATGTAGACCTTGGTCCTAATTAGCGAAGAAGGATGCATCTTCATATTTAATTTTAAAATGCAACCTGCTATACACCCACAACCCGAATAATTGCCGAAACAAGAGAAACAACACAAAAAACCTTAGGCAATGTTGTATCTACATAAAAGACAAAGAAATTATGCAAGATCTGCGTAAATTTTTAACATTTTCAATAGACTGCTAATAGTTCATGACACCAATACTTATAATGACGAAATTACCTACTTTGTAAAATTTACTTTTACTTTAATAATATCGCCATGTGGAGACACCTTCTATGAGAGTACCTATATAGAAATGCGTGGCCCAAAAATAGTATCGTCGTGATTTCCTCGCCTTCGGAGACGGTTCCTTACGTATATCCGACTAGCCAACCTTTCATCCCGGTGTCCACCTCTGGTATTTGTTACCAAAACCATAAGTAGATTATTTCTTCCCAGATCGGCCTCCACAGCCTGATAAAGATCGACCGCGGCGGCGTGATCGTGGGCGGCGGGCCGATGACCTGCTACGTGGACACCGTGGACTGGCAGGCCATCGCGCCCAAGGCCCGCCACGTACTGCTGCCTAATGGACGGCAGACTAGATGCAATGTGTCCTGTCGGTGCACGCTTAGGGCTGACACTGATCATTGCTGGAATAACAGGTGAGGATTCGAGGATACTGGACTGCTGTACTCATAAAACTAGTGCACTTGTGATTATTGATGAGGGGTTCTTAACTTATAGTGGGGTCAGGTGGGGAGGGAGAGGTAACAAAACTATAGGAGGAGCACCATGGGAGAATAAACTAGAAATCACAATCGAAAAACTTTACCATGACATCATGACATGAGTACATAAGAGTTAAATATTTATCTTCTGGAGTTCCTCCTACCTTACCTGACCTTATAGACAGTGTAAACGAAATTCGTGTATTGTATAACATCCATAGGCTAAGTGCGGCTTAAATTTAATACCGTTAACGCTGAGTGTAATAGTTTACAACTTCCAATCAGGCGATGCCAGCGCTACGTGACCGGGCCGGACAAGGAGCAGTGCCACGAGCAGTGCTTCGGGTGCCGCCGCACCAACCCGACTGACTGCTCTGTGTGTCGCCACTACACGCACCACAGACTCTGCGTGTCAGCCTGCCCTAGGCACACGTGAGTTTTATGACATCTAAGTGCGAGTATTCATATTTACTTGAAAGAGTAAGGTGTACTTAGGTACAAAAGGAGCCGTTCCAATATGCCAATTCCCGAGCTGACATCTAGGATGTCAACTCTACCTTATGAAAGTCCGGCGCACCCTGGTCAGTCAGTGACTGACGATTGTACCATGTTCTTCTCCCTCCATGCTGCCCTGCGTTTATCTGTTTCTTCACTCTACATGGTATATAACCCAATCCCTCGATACTCCAACTAGGTACTGGCCACAATTTTACGGATGAAGTTTTGTCGTTTTGTAATAAGAACTAAACCGACTGTCAATACTCGCAGATTGATACTGGAAGCGAATAAATACTGCGTGAGCTATCAGGAGTGCATGAACCTGCGCGGGTGGCCCTGGGACGGCCGCTGCGTGTTCAAGTGTCCCGTGGACTTCAAGAAAGTGAAGCTCGATGACCAGTTCACGTGCTTGCCGTGCCCGAATTGCCCAAATGTGAGTAGATATAAAGTAATAATTTCAAATCTTTAATTAATGGTCGTTGGCGAGGAATACAGAGGAGTATTCAGAGCTAACCGGCAACCTCCAGTATTGGAGAGGCACACACAAGAAAAAAGAAGAATTAATGGACATTTGTTTATTTAACGTTTAAAAAGGGATTTAAGTTTAAAGTACCTGTACGTGTTAATTCATCTTTGTTTCAGACTTGCCGTAGTCAGAATGTGATAACTCTGAGAGACATTGCGCTAGCCGAAAAATGCAAATTCATAAATGGATCTCTCACTATCCACCTAAGAACACTGCAGAAAGACTCGGGAGGAATCGAGGAGTTGAGATTGTATTTGGGTCGAATAGAAGAAGTGTCCGATTTCATTTATATCTACGGTACCAACTCTATTATATCCTTAGACTTCTTGTATTCTTTAAAAAGAATCGGTGGTCGAGTTCTTAAAGATAAGAAATACAGTTTAGTAATTGACGACATGGACAATTTACAATCGTTATTTACTGCCAACGTGACGAAAAACTTACGAGTAGATAGTGGAACCCTGAAGGTTCTGAGGAACCCTATGCTATGCGCCAGTGAAATAAATAAGTTGAAGAAAAAGTTTCCAGTTGAGCCTCTGGAAATAGACATTCCACCAGGAATGAATGGAAACAGCGCAGGTGGCTGCAACGAAACAGACGTCGGCCTCACGATTCAAGTCATCAACGAAACTTCCGCTCTTGTAAAGTTTACTCAAGTTGATGATCATAGTTTACATTATTCAATACTGTATGTACGGGTATCCCCAACTGCTCAGACCATTGTAGTGCCAGAAAGTTGCAGTGAACTGGAGTGGTTTGCCATCTATGCAGAGCACAATGGCAATCATACTAGGACCATTGAATTAAACTCTCTGAAACCTGCATCTACATACGCAATATGCATTGAAACTGAAAGTTACGATTCGAATAAGAAAGTCCTCTCAAGAAGCCCTATAGCAAACTTTTCAACGCCTGTGGGTAAGCCGGCACCCCCGTTTCTTACGGAATTAGTTGCATATTCATCAGACGCAGCAGTTATACGCTGGGTCGATCACAAAGACTATAAAAGGCATATAACGCACTATGAGTTAGATGTCAGACTTATCGAAATAAGTGACGAAGATGCGCAAGTTCGAAATCATTGTGTCGACACTTCAGTGGAAGACGACAACGATGGCGAATCTCGACATGCCATAGTTTTGAAGCCCCCACCAGAATACGACGACCGATGCGAGTCCATGTGCGGAGTCTTGTCTTCAGTGACCAAAGGGGCGATGCTGGAGGAAGACTTCGATTTGTGCGGAGACTCAAACGATTGTGACTTCGAAGAGGATATTGTCAAATTCAATTCTACTTTAGGACCTCACGTGAAGACCTTAGCACTTGATATAGGAGGGAACAAAACAGACTATCAGGTAGGTGGTTTGGCTCCGTATCGCGACTACCGCTTCCGTCTCCGAGCATGCACGAGAACCCACTGCAGCCGCACCACCAGGTCCGTCATCAGGACCTTCCCTTCAGTAGACGCTGACTACGCGTCCATAGACTCAGCTGCCGTCAACGAAGACAGCCAGATCTACGTCAAATGGCAACGTCCAGTCATATCGAACGGGCCAGTGCTAGCGTATTCGGTGCAAGTGTTCCCTGACCGCAAGTACAGTGAGATAGGCAACCTGATGCCGCAGGCCTGGTGTGTAAGTGCTGACCGGCTGGAGGCCCTAGTAAGATTTGTGGACAGTCACAAGTATAAAGTGAGAGTCTGCACGGTGTCCCTAGCTTCGTCCACATGTACTGACTGGGTGTCGGTTGTGAAGGCTGCAAAGGCGGGGTCTTGGTGGTGGAGTGGTATCCTTGTAGGTGTGCTCCTCTGTGTGGTCTCGTCTGTGGCTGCGAGGCTCTACAGGCCCCGGGTGAGGTACAGTGACCACATGATGCTGCTCGACGCCACGTCGGAGTTCCGGAATGAGAGCGAGCCGCCAGCCATCATGATGACGGACTTCGCAACAATATATTCTATTCCGCTGACGGAAACGTATCTGTTTGAGGACTAGTGGGATTTTTCTGTGATTATGATGTAGATATTTATGATGCCAAAGAATAAATTATATCTTTAATGAACAAGGTCATCTTAATTTTCCTACTCTAATATAGTTAATTATTATACGTACTTATAACTTATTATACGTCCCTTCGATAGAAGTTAGTTATTAGATAATATTTATCACGACATTCACGACATATAAGTACTTAGATTATTGAGTGATTCCTATATTAGTAAAAACTGGAAAACGTAAGATGACGTTAAGGTAGATATTTTGGTAGATATCTAACAATAGACACTTAACTGGCAAGTAATTTCGAGTCCATCAAAGAGCCGATAACTCCAACCACAGCACACACAAACTAATAGGACAGCAACTCAACCGCCACAATAACAGACCACTAACCAGCCGCAAATCAGATCTGTCCAAATTGACAAACGCAGATGTCGCGCGGAAATAGAAATTGTGCATATAATTTGTGCATCGATTGGCAATCGTTTAGGAACGTTGAATTTCCCGGATCCGCCGCTGAGGCGCTCCGGCGCAGGCGCAGGCGGCAGCGCTTCCCGGACGGATTGAAGGATCGAATCATTATGTTATGTTTATGGAAAATCATATTATTTTTTAACCGACTTCGAAAAAAGGAGGAGGTTCTTATTGTCCGAAGCCAGTAAACTCAGTGGTAAGTAACGGCAACGGTCATCAAATCAAAGAACCATTTATACTTAAGTAATTTTAAAAATTTCAAATTATGTGTTTCTAGTATATTTTTCTATCTATCGGGTCTTGGATAAGTACTCCCTACTGCAAAAGGTAAGCAAAGATTTAGGAACCCTAATAAAATTGTAATTAGGTTAGTGGCTCTAGTCACCTATTTTGTCCCAAACGTCTCAAAACCCATGGAGAAGATGCTGAAGTCAGTTCAAAGTGTCATTACAGCAGCATTACATTAAATTCTTTGATCCATTTCAAAGCTCATGTTTGGAGCTTGAAGAGTACAGATAAGATGACGTGGATAGTTTTTTAAACTTTCAGTTTTATGGACTCTTGGGTGCTTGCTCTTCGTGAAAGATGAGTTTTTGATTACTGCCTCGTGTAAGGATTGACCCAGTTAAAGTGTTGGTAAGTAAGTAAGTACTCACTGCTAATAAATCCTCTGTTTACCTTTAAGAAGTTCATAATATTTTATTGAAGTGGAAATGCTCAATTTGTTTTAGAAAGTTTATTTGAAGTTATCTCCGTCAATAAGGCTGTAAAGAACATTAATCTACCAATACAAATGGGATTGAATTATTATATCTTTTCAATAAACATGATACGAATCCATTTCCAAATTTTTATGCGCAACCAAGTTGGGAAACTTTCTTGTTATAAGATACTAATTAAACTCACAAAGGAGATACCCTCTTGCCCTAACCGCGGCACAATCGGACTATAAATAAACTGGCTAAGCCCTTAAGGCAGATAGATTGGAATCTCTTTCTAGGTAATTAATCGTGGCACAATGTGGTCGGCCTAGGGCATCGATTATCAAGAACTTTCTACAAGTTGACATTGGAAAGTGAACTAGCGAGTGCGGCGGCCCTTTTAGTGCTGAACCACTTTCCTAGTCATAAATAAAATATAGGAGAGCTGTAAATGTTATAGTTATAGTGAAGTGGTTATAGTAACTCTGACTATGCTCCTGCCTTTGATTTGAAACGGCGTCGGCAATGTCGATGAAGTGGACGCACTTGTGTGAATTCTTATACAAAGAATACTGAATGCGATTCGTCCGGTGCGTGTGATGCTGAAAGGTGGACGCTTACCTTAATTCGAAACCATCGATCAAACAGCTACACATTAATCTGAATTAATTATTTATTCAACAATACCAAGAAGCACTCACCTGAGCTAGTGCATTGTGCACTATTAGCCTTCATGTTGCATGCAGTAGATATTCCTAGAACTAGCGAGGTTACCACCACCGAACACTAGCAAGCGATAATCCTTAATCTTATCTGGCTAAATTTGATATAACTTGTATGGATCTGACACATCTTAGACAGATAAGCGTTGCTGCTTATTGATTGTTAATTTCCTAATGCAAGAAAATTTACATTAATCACTTCGTTCGTGTGAATGCGTTCGCGATGCAATCCCTGTCATAATTAAATTCATGTAATGTTAATTTCTTTTAATGGCTTATAATAATGGTATTATGAAGTCGGAGTAAGTCTCCCTGCAGTCATGTGCACGGATCCGAGAGTGCAAAGCATGCAAGTTACCGCGAACCCACGGAGTGATCGTCACTTCCGCTTCCGGGCGACACGTGAAAACTTCCCGGAAAACTAACAGTTTACAGTTTCGGTTATTTTCCACATGTCGCGAAAAGCTATTTAAATGTAACTGCATAATTTTATTTAACTTTGCTAATTTGTTTTTTTTACTAAACACTCTTGAATAATTACATAGGTACATGACCTAGTCTTATAGCTCACACCCCATCGAAAACAAGAAAATGACTATTCAATAAAACCTTACAATAAATAATAAATCAACAGTTATCATTGAATAGAGTCACAGAAACTGAGTGTAAATCAAATAAACGGAGTAAATAAACAGTATTTGCTTCAAAAATAAACAGTAAGTAACGCAATTTTTCTCGCAGCCTTCCTGATACGCCCCTTAGAGCCGCAATACACGCCGGGACCATCCGGTAGATTCTGACACCGTAAGTTTTCCTTAAACTTTCACACTCTCTCTAATCTTTAACAGCTTCTGTAGTCTAGTGGTAGAAACTCAGCTGCACAACCCAGAGGTTCCGGCTTCAATTCCCAGGTGGGGCCACCAATTTGTGGTTAGAAGTTTGGTTAGGACATAGGGCCAGGCCACAACACTGCGTTGCGACGTCGCATCGCAATAATCTGCGACAATAAATCAAGCATTTGTACGGGAAAACTTCTAAAACAGTCGCAGAATTTTGCGATGCGACGTTGCAACGCAGTGTTGTGGCCTAGCCCATACAAAGCTGATGTCCGAATAAGTTAAATGAATCACGCAAAGCAGTCGGTCCTGTACCTTGCTCTCTCCTGTCTTGTCGGTCATCTGTCCTGGGATTATGAGAGTGATGAAACAGAAATGGTTCTGCACTATAATAAATAACTTATCACTGATCCGAGCAAGCTCACGGTCGTGTGTGGCGGCCCTAAGCCGCGACGGCTGAATCTCATCAACGTCGTGATCCGTCCAAGTTGCCAGTCATGCCAACAGAAAAATATGTACAATTTTCCAACCAAACTTAATTATTCGGCTACATTTTGCCTCCGATACGCCTCTTGTGATAAGTGAGTTTAGCTTACGCATATTTTTGTTATTAGGTACCTACTTTGAGATTGATTCTAAGCATGGATGAAAATATTATTCTACAATTTTTACTATATAATTTGGCCAATAAGACGACTTAAAATATAAAAATTTTGGACTTTAAGTTTTTTTTCACTAGGCTACGTCTTATATCCGGAAAAAGACTTTATTTTAATAGTTCCCAACACTTGTATACTATCTTAGAGTATAACCCAATCTGTTGTATCAAAGATCCAGTCAACACAATTAATGATGTAGCACACAAAGAACAACAAATACGGGGGAGGAAGAAAGTTCGCGGGGGTTACTCTATACTGACGAAAAACGAACGAACGAGGGCTGTCGTGCAGTCGCCACGTTTCATACAACAAGATAGAGTCGTGGCTCGCGCAGGAGCGCTCCGAAACTTAGATTGTCGTTGTATAGAGTGACCCCCCGGTATTGTTGAGGGAACAGTGAGGAACTTTCTCGGACCAACTCGCGAGTCTTCCGTTTAATTCATTTATCCCGGATAATGGCCAGCGGGGAGTGTTGAAGATGCTTCGCCGTATAAATAAGTAGGTATATGATCTTGGTAGAGATTGTTCGGAATGATGAGTTTTCTGGGTTTTGGACTAGCGATAGCGTTACCTTCTATAGCTTTTTTGTTCGGAGTACTAGTGATGCCTGACTACAGTAAAAAAAAGATATATGTACTTACTATTCATATAGTAGATAGAGAATTATAACGACTTCGGAAATACTTGTGGCGGACTCCTAGCCACTAGTTCAGATGAAGATCAACAGATGGCGCTCGGAACTCAATACAGAGAAGATGTATGGGAACTACGCAAATTCCTATGAAATCCTACATCGCGCATTCGAAGTTTCTCACCTACTCTGCAATATATTGGGCAGCTGCCCGCCAGGCCACACCACCCGGCCTGGTCGGAGGATCCTCCCTTTGCATGGGGATGCTCTACCACCTCCAGCATCTCCATAGTGGTGACCCCGTGAAGAACATCAGCGCAGCCTTCTGAAGATCCGCAGAGCAGCCTCCACGCCATCTCCCATCGACTTCCTCTCCTCACCTCAACAGCCGTGCAACAGAACCCTCAGCAAGCAGCCCCTGGAGCCAACCAGCCAGCATCCGGTCTCAAAGGGCATCATGAGCACCAGCATGCAGCGAACGCAGGCCTGGTCACACCCTCGACCCACACCAGCAACTTGGCACAGCACACTGCACTTCGGCCGGTCAGCAAGCAGAGCCATCCTCTCCTGGTCGACGCAGCACTCTGCCACCATGCTCCACTGCAGGCTCATCCCAACTCACCGTGGACATCGCCACTGCAGCATCACCCCGACTCACTGGGGACTCCTCACCGCACTCACAGTCCCGACTCACTGCGGACTACGCGGCACTGGCTGGCAATCAAGACTCTCGGCTGCACTGAAGACTATCGCCCTCGGGTCTCAGTGGGGGAGTGATGTGGCGGACTCCTAGCCACTAGTTCAGATGAAGATCAACAGATTATTATGAAATTACTATGAAATCCTACATCGCGCATTCGAAGTTTCTCACCTACGCTGCAATATACACAATGTATAGAAATCCCCAACGCTAACCGTTGGGCAGCTGCCCGCCAGGCCACACCACCCGGCCTGGTCGGAGGATCCTCCCTTTTCATGGGGATGCTCTACCACCTCCAGCATCTCCATATACTGTTTTTCTAACTTTGAATTATCTCTGACTACCCCTTTTGAGATTTCATTACAATAGTGAGCATCCCAATATCCATGTGTTGGTGCAAAGCGTTGACTTTATGTAGGTAAGTACAGTCAAAAAAAGAGATAGAAATATTCCCTGAGAACTAATAGATCGATCCTAAAAGCCACCAATTATAGTTAGACTTATTATGTACCCATAAGCTCTATTGATACTCGCGACCAAAGAAAAAGGTCCACTGGGAAAATCATCAAATTACTCCTAAACGGAAAAGGCCAGTTTAATGACGCCGTTTACTGTATTGAAGTAGGTACATTTAACAGCGCATCAGAATTTACCTAGTATAATTCTGACGATCCAAAAACGTAAATAACTAAATATTTATTTCAAATTTTAATTAACTGTGTGAAAAAATAAGACTATTATTTTAAAGTCGGCATCTTGTAAGCTGAACTGGTCTGGATGCTTCTTTTCATTGCTCTCGAGTGTACTGTCGTTAATATGAGAGACTGATTGAGCACTGGCGGGCATACATATCTATTTGGCTGACTGTACCTAGCAGCAAACAAACGTAAACAAACAGGAAATGTGCAAGTGAATTCTGATTTCGATATTCACTCCACGGTACAGGAATTAAGTTAGCTCTTGAACGAGGGTAGAATGTCTACAGTGATCGACATAAGCAGGTCTTGTAGAGTACAAGATACCAATTAGTGGGTGAATTTCCCGCGGCCAAAATTTGCGTGGCATGAATGAAATCGGTACTAAAAAACAAAGTTCTAATTTTCTAATATTTTTTTTCGGTTATGTGGAATAGTAATCTATATGAAGCACTAAATATTTTATCAATAGGATTAATGGATACTTTACAAAAAAATATTAAACCTCCAAATCTTTCATTGCCGTGTTTGTCCCCAGGTCATCTCGTTTTGTATTATTCTTCATTGATGAAAAAATATTGAGTGTTTAGATTTAAACTTAGTTTCATTTGATACATTAATAGTTAAAGTATTGTTACGAAATACATTTATTCAAATAAATAAAGAATATAACGAACGGTAAGTGAAAATTCATGTGTCCCAGAACTACATTTCATCGCCGTGACCTAAACATGATCAAGGATATTGTTTTATCTATGAACTTGGGTCCCCCCCTCGGTGCGCTAATCGTTTTTTACAAGTGTTGCCTAACTACTCGACGTGGAAAGAGGTACACAGGTGTCCACGTTTTCGCGCTATAGTGAAAATTATATTTGTTTTTGGTCACTGGACATTTTTTCTTTCATCGCCGTGGATAGATATAACTTCTATAAAATTAAGTTTGTCTTCTTGAGTAAGCATTCAAAAGAAAGCATTTTGAAAATATTCATCTTATAAAGTGTTTGTTTCTTCGAATAGTAAATACATTTTTTGTTATTTATATTTAATGGCTTGATTTTCATCGCCATGCTTTCATTTCCGTGGTTTCCGTGGCCAAAATTTGCTATGGCAATGAAAAAAAAGTCACGGTAATGAAAAAAATTTCATCGCCATGTCTTGTAAAATAATATGTATTCATTGCCGTGGCCTGGTTATTCATTTCCGTGGCCAGGTTATTCATTTCCGTGGCCATGTTATTCATTTCCGTGACATATGTTTTCATCGCCATGGTATGTACGATTAGGCAAATAAAAATATATTTAGGTACCATCTTTTGTAATACAGTTAATAATACCGATCACTGAAATTACCTACAGGACTTGTCAAATTACCTTTTTTTGCAGTTCGATAAAACGGGCGCGTATCGCGATGTATAAAAACTAAATGTATCATTTATCATTAATAACAATCACAAAATAAGTATTATTATCGTCACAGGACTAAGGTTACCGACATAGCTGTCAAAATGTGCAAGCTTAGGCAGGTAGCCGGTAGTAGCTGGATTAGGAAGGCTGAGGACCGAGTGTTGTGGCGCTCCTTGGGAGAGACATATGTCCAGCAGTGGATGATTATAGGCTGATGATGATAAAATACATTTCATATTATTATATCAATTAAAATATACTTTCATTTAGCATAGAGCTCATAAAATATTCTATCATATCACGTAATCTGTGTAAAATCCATCAACATCCACAACACCATCAAAACCCCTAGCACCAAAACCTTAAGATAGGTGCGATAACAAGGAAAGCGAGGAGGAGCGGTTAAGTGCACATGCTGCGCCCCACTTCACTGTTGACGAACATGTGCACCTAACTGCACCTATCTTTAGGTTTTCGTGCTTTTGGTGGTTTGTTCGGTGATTTGTAATTCAGCACAGATCATGTCACATCATAATATATTTTAAAATTAACAGTTCGTATACTGTATAATATTATCATCATCATCATCATCTCAGCCATAGGACATCCACTGCTGAACATAGGCCTCCCCCAATGATTTCCACCTTGTCCGATCGGGGGCAGCCCGCATCCAGTGCTTCCCCGCGGCCGGTACGTGGTCTCCACTTGAGGACTCTTCTGCTCCACTGACCATCAGTCCTTCGAGCAATGTGTCCGGCCCACTGCCATTTCTGCCATTTGACTCGATAGGCCATGTCGGTTACTTTGGTTCTTCTACGGATCTCTTAATTTCTGATTCGATCACGTAGAGATATTCCGAGCATAGCCCTTTCCATAGCTCGCTGGGTGACTCCGAGCCTATTTAAGAGGCCTAAAGACCACGTCTCGGCACCGTAGGTCATCACTGGCAACATGTATAATATTATACTTTATGAAAATATAGATGTTATACTAGGTAAGGTTAATTATATGTTGTGAACGATATTAATGTGAAATTAAACATTTCGTTTTTATAAGTTGCAATACGAACCTCATAATACTACTTAAAGAATTCCATACTACATTCTTTATTATTTTATACATACTGTCGTTCTTTCTTTCGTTTCAATATCTATCCAAATATTTCTACCATACATAATCTGTCTAAGTTTGCGTTTCCCTCACAGTTTTTTTTTTATTGCAGTGGATTGATTCTTTCATATCCATAGCACAGTTCTTTCATTGCCGTGGACGTTAGTTTCATTGCCATGGATGTTTTTTTCATTGCCGTGGAACGCTTATTTCATTTCCGTGAACGCATGTGTCATCGCCGTGGCACGAAATTTTTGATAATCTGTATCTCGTTAAGTTTTTAACTTATCTAATAGCCATTAAGTAAGAACACTAACATTAACAAAAACTTTAATAAAAGCGCTTTTTCAATATAAAAAACCTAAAGATAAAAAAGTCCACGGAAATGAAGATTTTTTAGGACTTGTTGAAATCCACCCTAGTAAGTTCTTGATTAAATAAATATTCAGTAGGAGACAAGCTTTAATACCCAGTAGGTATTACCTACCTCTTGAAGTGTGTATGAAATTTATTATTAATATAAATTAATTTGACCCCATTATCTAAAGTTGTTGGGAATTTTTTCCTACCAAACTTTAAAAAAACAGGAATTTTGTACATCAGGAGTGTGGGGATGGGGAGGTGTAATATAAAAAAAAATATTTGCCTCGAGCACTGATGAAAGTGTACCCCGTCTGGTGGAGATTAGTCGGAGAGCTTGAACTCGCGATCAATTGGGTCACAGCTCACAGCCCGCAGCCACGACTTAGGTTTTTGTTTTGAGAATCAGGGCCGGTCCATTATAGTTAACTCAGCCATACTCTGCAAGGAACTGGCATATTTAAAAAAAATATATTCACATTAGACCACGACGTGGCTAATGACGAAACTCAGCATGTTAAAAAGCCCATAGAACAACGCGGATTCGGGTATATGTAGCGTCATTTGCGTCACTTGATGACTGGGGCGCCGGACGTATGTTTATACGTCACTCGGGACTCGGGAGGCTTATTTTTAGTAACTGTCAATACTTATTTATAATCTAAACCACCAGTTCTGCTTGGTAACAACATTATTGAGCCGTATGCTATTTGCAACCCTAATAAATAGGCGAGTTTATTAAATAACAGAGCCAAGCGGTAAATAATATAATAACCCTGGTCAAACATTATATCTCTCCCTAGGGGATAAAAGGGTCAGTTCTAACGAAAGCTCCCGACTTATATTATATCTTATAAACATGTTTTCGTGTTAAATATAGTTTCGTACAAGATCGCTCGACGTTATCACAACTAGGTACACGCACCACCAACTTTGAGGCAAGAAAGTTGATGTTCCTAACAACTTGTCAAGTTGAGCTCAACTGCTAGGGATGGGATAGTAGGGAGCAACATCCACAAATTGACAGACATCATGCTGAAGTCTGTAATCCACGAAGGGGTAACCTCAGACAGAGAAATAAGATGCATCGCATTGCAACTGATTTAGTAATTTTAGCTTCAAAACATTTAATACGAAATGCTTAAATTCTTTGGTATAAAAATGAACTTGCAATAGAGTAATATATCACACGGTTAATATTTAATCAACCAGCAATAAATGCAGCTTCATTCTATGTGTCGAATTCTTATTACTATTATTATTAAATTCTTTATTGCACATAAATGTATTTGTACATAGGCGAACTTAATGCTAAAAGCATTCTCTTCCAGTTAACCTTGGGCGTTGTGGAGAAAATGGTTCTACCTTTTTTGGCATAAGATTTATTTGCCTAATCTCGTATTGCATATTAGTAACGTTTGGTCAAAGTCTCGTTACGCCGAAAATCGTATGGCATAAATCTCGTTTAGTAAAAAGTTATTTCGCATAACATTGTTTAGCCTAATAATGGTATGGCCAAATCTTGAATAGCCTAATAATGCTATGGCATAGGTTTATACAAAGTAATAATATTCGTTTGCCTTTAACTTTGACGGAGCGTCTCCCTACATAGCGTAAACTGGTGCCTTGTATTGTTTCCGCTGTTTGGAAAACGCTCCGCTCCGCTTCGCTGCGCTCCGCTCCGCTTCGCTGCGCTCCGCTTTGGTTTTGATGAACATGTGCACCTAACACGCTCCTCCTCGCTTTGCTCGTCGTCGCACCTATTTTTAGGTTTCGATCTCATGGGGTTTGTAATAATTATATTGGTCGTTAACTTTCGATTTTTTGATCATACAATATCGTGATTTTCGGGATGTAGGAGAAAAATACCACAATTTGTACATTTACTACATACTTAATATATTATTTATTAAGATAACATTAGGAGAAACAAGATTATACATAGGTATAGACGAACATAAATTTGAGCAAACGAAACTTAGGTGTTTAAAGATTGTGCCTAAAGAGTTTTAGACGAAACGAGCCTTATGCCACATAAGTCTTGGCAAAGTGATGGTTCGGCCAAAAAAGTTTAGACCATACGAGTTATGCGAAATGAGTTTTGGTCAATAAAGATTATGCGAGATGAGCGGAACCCGGAGAAAATGATAGGTAGTGCGAAAGACAATAAGAACAGTTTAATTCTGTTTAATATCTATTGTTTAATACTAGAATATATACTTACTTATACATAATATCATAAAATAAACGTAAAAAATATACTTATGAATACATAATATATATATACTTACATACATAATTTAAATATATAGTTCTAATTCTTCAACTCCTATGTGATGTTTAGTTTGAAACTGTCACGCAAACTGCACAGGTGGTGGATAATTATCTCTTTTGTTAACTGGTATTATTAGTAACGTATCAACACTTCTATTCGGGGATGCAAACATTGATTGCAATGAACTCGCCAATTAGAAACGAGCATGAAACTGTCCCTAGAGTCCTATTGGACAGACGGCATTCAACCCACTGCATCCGATTTGTGTAATTATTCAGTGCAATTTCTGAACTGAATTCAGTACTTATCAGGGTACTGATTGATGACAAATGCTAAATGGAATTATTGACTTATTTTTTGCTAAGGTGATTATTCAGTATAAGTTCCACCCTAGCTAGACGAAAGCAAACGATACCGAACGAACCTATGAAAGAACAAATAACTGAATAGGTAAAATTAATTTTAAAAAATTCAAAAATCAAATTAAAATCTGTACCTTATCCGAAGCCATATTTCGCTCTTTGTTTGGCTTTTGTCTAGAGCAGTACATTTGACCTAATTGCATTATTGCATATCTAGTCTAACTTACAATGATAAGAAAATCAATAATACATAGTTAGGGTTTTACAATTATCAGATTTCAAGGCAGATTTTAAATAAAAGCAATAAGTACGTATACCGAATTTTCAGATGGCTTGTCACGTCGTTAGAGTGGGTAACTGTTTCGTTCCAGTCAAAGATAAAGTTTGCTAATAACAACTTTGTCAACAAACAAAATCGACTTTCGAGTCAACGATCACAGTACACTCACAGAGACATCATGACTCACTGTTGCAGTTCAAATATAACTCTTATTTACTCTAAAAGTAGGAACTTCACAAAGTTACTCTACAACTCCTTCAGAGTACTAGTCACAGAACAAAATGCTGAACAATTTGTCTTATCTGAAAGTTTCTTTATTATGATTCCGCAAGGATCCCGCCAGTTTGATTAATTACTGTAAAATAATTCGCGAGCTCAATGAAACAATCACTTCCGACCACTTGACCTGAAAAGCTGCTTAGATGATAAAGCTTGTTTGTCCAAGTTTACCCTGAAACGTGCTTTCCTCACAGACACTTTATACATCCAATCTACCTTCACAGGGTGGAAATTCAACAGTGAACTTCTCGACGGCAGGTCTACGTCCCAGAAATACTGTTCTGTGTGTTACCAACTTGTTACTTGGACTGGAGTTAGTAAATTTCGTTCGTGTACGCTTAATACATGGAGGAGTAAGGAATATTTTCAACAATAAACTAGAGCCTGTGCAGAATCGGAACATGTTTGCAGACATCTAATCGACCATATATAATCTGTACCCTACTTAACGACAGAAATTACTAAAATCACCTGAAAAATGCAATTTCCACCATTTACACATATTTAAATGCATTGAACACTCAAGCGGTTTTATTGGTCGTATCTCCTCTCTCAATAAACCTTCAGAAAGCGTGTGGGGCATCGCGCCGGCTATTTCTCCAGATTCCCGAGTCAATAGCTCTGAGCATCCAGCGAGGGTGCTTCAAGTGACCCACAGGTAGGGTTGGAGCTGATCTGATGGAGACTATCGATAGTCCTTACTTATTGCGTGTCACGCTGGTCACTCTAGTTAGTTTATGGGGTGCATGAAAGGAGCCTCCCCGAGTGACGTATTAAATGCACTTGTACCTAAATACGCCCGGCGCATCCTGGACAGTTAGACCAAGACCCAGACGAATCCTTTCACCACGATGGCAACAACAAATTCAAATACTCTAGCTATCTAGAAGGTACCTACTTTACATACAAATGAGTTACTTATAGAAAAATCTCAAGGTAAAGATCGAGGATGTTTGTGAAAATTGTCGGAAGCGGGAACTATCTATACCTAATTTAATGTATAGGATAAATTGATTATACATATACGTCACTTATTAAATTCTGTTGCACGATAGAATAATAATCAACATATACATTTCCCCAATAATTTGTTTTCTTATGTGGTGTTGGTGTGTCTATTTCTGTAAATAAATAACTGAATGTATGTACCAACCAACCAACTGTACCAATAAAAACGAAGCAGGAAATAGTTTCAAGTACTACTTTAAAATAAAATGTAGGTATATTTATTTCTAGACTAAGGTCCAATATTTACATCTACAGTAGTGCATGTACGGAATATTCTTCGGCTCTATCGTCACTATCAAAATTTAAACTGCCGATATCGATAGAAACACATCGACGTCTGGGCAGCTCTAGGCTGGTCCGGTATTGATGCGCTGATAGTGCCGATAAGAGCCCCTCTACCTCGAGTGCGCCCAAAACTTGGCACATACTGAAAACAACTTTTATACCGATAAGTGGAAGGCTTGTATTTAGTTGTGCAGCTATAAATTGTACACTGATAAAAGTGTGTTTAGGATAAGTTGGGCGGTTCAATCTGATCGAGCGGTTTTCCTCGTATTTCGATAGTTTCAACGCCTACCCGAGACCACGGTAGGTTTATGAGTGTAGAACTACGTACTAACTACATGAAAAATATACCGGGATTTGCAAAACTGCTAAAATAAGCTGTAAGGGGGTGACTCCCCCTTAGTCACCCCGTATCCGTATGGAACTGAGGTATGGAACAAACGACTAATTTACAAAAGTCAAGAGGACAAATGCATTTTTTTGTATCTATGTATGCAATTTATTTATGGATTTCTTAAACAACACATTGTACTTATTTTGATTAATTATGAATTCCTACGGAAAACCTTCAGGGCGAAGCAAAGCTCGCGGGAAAACCTAGTTAAACTAAAAGATATTTTCACTATGTATCACAGCAACCATTCAGAATATCAATTACTTAAGTAAAATATCTTTATAATAACAACTTAAGTACTCAAGAAAACCAAACACAAGGAAACTATTCATGTACGGAGCTTTAGAACTTGGCAGCAGTCATTACATGAGGTAGCCTTATTGCTCCAATGACGTCAGACCGGAAATTGCAGGGCTGCCAATCGCCAATATTAGAAACTATTGTAGCGAAGCATTTCCGGTCCCAACTCTTGGAAAAAGAACGAAAGGATTGTACAGTGGGATGCGTTATACAATCATGTGAAAATTATGTTCAGGTGATAGTGTGAAATCTTTGCTGCCGTTGTGGTTAAGTTAAAAACATCCTGTTAGTAATGTTGTATATTCAACTCTCTGAAACGTGATAGATATCTGAAATAGTTAAGAATAGTTTTTCTTGATCGGCCTAGCTTGGGTTTAAAAATAATACAACAACTTTTACAATTTCGCTGCGACACCTACCTACATTACACGCCTAACAAATGTTTGCTCACATATTTCCTCGTTATTCGTGTTCTACAGACTCATAATAACGTTATAACTCATAGTTTTGCTTCCGCTCACGAGAAATAAAAGCGACAAACTCCGGGAAAGACTGCAAAAAAACAATTCACGCTTCATTGTTCCAACAATCCAGCGAACTTTACAACAATGTCGCTGCGTAATCCAACAACAAGCCAACAAACAAGCGATGCTCAAACCTCGGAGATTAAAATCTGTCGACATTTGGCGGGAAGTTACACCGTCATCGACAAGATCTTGTGACAAGATGGCACAAGCAAGCGCTTCCCAAACTTTGATTACGGCGCGCGCGAGCGGGACTTGATAGATCACTGTACTCCGACTACTCAATGGTTGCTACAGACTGAAGTGCATCCTTGTTGTTAATAAAATGTGATTAACAATTTCCTATAATTTATTGTGTCGGTAGCTAAACAATAACAGGGTTTGTGATCTTGGTACTTACAGTAAAATTATTGATCAGTCAGATTAAAAACGTCGTTCGCTGATATCCTATTTAAAATAAGGTCAATAAGGATAAACAGATGTACGCATTTTTTTCACGGACTAAGTAATACCTAGATTTGTAGAGTAGGTAACATTCTACAAATCTGCAGGTTTATAATTCGTGAAAAAAAAATGCGTACACCCGGATCGGGTTGTTCTATGAAATGCAACGCTCTAAAATTGAAATCATGATTTTCACATCGCATCTTCGGACGAAAGATGGCAATGGGACTGACATCCTTTCTGGCTCCTAACAGTTTTAGTATCCAAGGCCTCCACTAAAAGGAATCACGTCGTATATTTAATGTAGATTCCGTTGATCTTGACCTACATCTGTCTACATCTGGACGTCGTCCAAAACATCTTAACTTAATAGGCTCTAAGCACTTCTGTCATCTATCATCGTTAGGGCCCCATCCTTGTGTTTTTCCTGGATACCAATAATGATTACGATCTCTTATGAGAGCTTTCCGAGCCTTGTAGAAAACAGATTTGTGAATATGTAAGTTACATAAGTCTTTGGTAATTAAATAAGTTAATTGTGTATTTACTCATATCTCATTTAAAAATATAAGGTCATAAAAAAGGCAGAAATGATTTTACACTTGGCACGTGATTTTTTACTAGGTAGAAAAGTTTTTTAAATATTTGTAGTAAACGTCTGTGATTCTTGAATGCAATTATCCTGGAATACCTTGAAAAAGTCCCCAATATTTCTATCATAGACTTAGTATATACTTAGTATAGATTTCTATCGTGATTACCTACTCTTGGTTGTACTTCCTATAATTTCCATTCAATTTCACAACCAGTGGCGCCCCCTAACCCCAGTGTTGCGTGTTTCTGCCAGCACACAGCAGGGCGCGCCACTCGTCCCGGCATGTGTCTGATTAGCTTGTAACTAGTTGGTCGACACTGCATTGTTCTACAACACAGAGAGCTAGATTGGGTAACGGGTTACCTAGTTCATGAAGTCAAGAGAGACGAAAAGCAGGCAAACAGCAAGGATAGCAATTATGCAGTCTTTGGGAGCTTTAGTGCCAATTTCTCCATATAGTCGGTCATCTAACCGACAGGGATTGATTTATAAATTAAACGTCATCTCCATATAAAATTCATGACAGATGTGTCAAAAGTCAACCACTAATACCTACCTGGTTATGCTCTAACCGACTATGGAGAAATTGGCACTTAGTAAATTTAGAGCAATAGAAAGAATATTTCGAATCAATAAAGACATTTATTACTCGTCCATATGACATTTCTTGGGTGATGGAGATGAATTTAAGCAAATTAAAATAAAGTTATTTATAAATATAATCTGTTTAAGAGCTGAAAAACTTGTAAGCCTATAAAGGATAAGATTTGCTGGGATTAAAAAGATTAGACACGGCATTAAGGGATAATACCAGCAATTAAAACAAATATTTAAATAGGTATATTTCTTGAATTTCCATGAAGGTTGTTTATTAATCCTTACCTAAAATGTTTATTTTTGTAAAAGATTAATTAGGTATTTCATAGAAAAAATCTAAGAATGGATTCGAGGAAAACTACAGTCGGTGGGAAAAGAAACCTCATCCTCCGCATTGTCATTCTAAGTGATGATGACCTCTTTGCTTTGCTTCAGACTGTACTTACCAAAAATTATCTTTATTAATTTAGTTACTTTCACAAGATGTCTCCTAGTGGATTTTCTTTCCGGTCCCCCGCTTATCCGGAGGTATAATAGCTGTGAAGGATCCTCCGTGCCTGCTCGGTAGAAATAAGCTTCTTAGCACTATGAGAAATATGACAAACATTACAACTGCTGTTTTACGCGCGGCGAGTCAACTTCAACGCTAAGCTGGGATCCGCAAGCACCTAGGTCAAGAAATATTGTATTATGCCTAGCACGAGATACTATTAAGTATGGCAATATCCCAGGAAAGCCAGAAGGGAGTACCAGGAGGTCATAGTGAATCACTTTTGTTAAGTTTATAAATTCGCGTAAAAAAATACTGGCCACATAGTAACAAGTCACGTACGAAGTTTGTAAGTATTAGGAATGATATATCCACTGCGTCTGATGAAGCTGAATACGTTCTGTTCGCAGATGACACATGTGTAATAGTAGCTGCCGATGACTTCGACCAGCTAAAATCTAAACTCAGGCGTGTCACTGGCTGTCTAGCTCATTGGTTTTCCGCCAACGGAATGCTACTGAATGTTGAAAAAACAAAGGTTATGCACTTCCAGCTACGAAAACTAGGGGACACGAGCTGAACGTAGTTTGTGACGGAGTCGCGGTGCCGCAGGTGGACCAGGTCCGCTACCTGGGCTTCACCATCGACGCCGGCCTCACGTGGGCGCCGCACATCGACATCACCTGCACTAGGCTCTCATCTGCGTGCTTTGCTCTGTCTAGGTTGGCCCCATCTCTAACAACTGATAATTTAAAAAAAGCCTACTACCGTTACTTTCACTCCATACTAATTTACGGACTAGACTTGTGGGGAGACGCAGCAGACTGCGAAAGGGCACTAAGGATGCAGAAACGTGCCATAAGAATAATTGCCGGTGTACCCTGGGACTCTTCAGCGAAGGAGCTTTTCAAGAAATACAACATCTTAACGCTTCCCTCGCTGTACATATTAGAAATCGCTAAGTACGCGTGGCGTAATCTGCCACAATTTAGCAAAAAAAAGACACGCACAATATTAACACCCGGCGTCGCGATCAACTTTGTATACCTGCTAGGAAGTTCACCAAAGCTGACAAGTGTCTCCTTACTCTTGTTCCCAAGGTGTACAACTCTCTCCCTGACGAAATAAAAAGTGTGCCTAGTGAGTCCATATTCATTTCTAAGTTGAAAAAGCTACTGGTTGGTATGGCATGCTATACAACTAACGAATACTTTCAGACTGTGAAAGCCATTCCTTGATTTGATATATTTTCGTACAAATATTGTACCTATATTGATTTATTATATTCATTATTATTATGGCGATAAAATTGTATCAATTGTAATTAACTTGACATCTATCAATAATACTGTATTAATTTAATTTATTTGACATTGATAGTATGAATTTATTAATTTGACATTGAAATATAATGTGAATGATGCTTTTTTTACTGTGACATTTTTTGTAATACGTACTCATAAAAGTACCATATATTTTCCCTTTGACTTATAAATTATTGATTTATGAATAAATGAGTATTTCAGTATAGTAGTACCGGCATAGAGCTGAAGATCGTCTGCATATAGGTGGTAGTTAGAAGTAAGTTTGTTAGCGAGGATGTTGATAAAAAGGGAGAAAAGTAAAGGAGAGAGGACGCCGCCTTGAGGGACGCCAGCAAGAACTGGACACCAAGAAGAACTCTCGGCATCAGTACGTACACACTGCTGACGCCCTTTGAGATAAGACTCGAACCAACTTACAACTGCCGGAGATACGTTAAGAGATTGAATGACACCAAGGAGTAACTCGAAGTCAACCGAGTTGAATGCATTGCTGAAGTCCAGCAACGCAAGGACTGTAACTTGTTGATTGTCGATGTTGTGCCTGATGTCATCGGTGACTTTTATTAAGGCTGTGACTGTACTATGGCCTGGACGAAAGCCGGATTGAAATGGGTTCAGGAGTTGGTTGTTGGAGAGGTAAGAGGACAACTGTTCGAAGACTAGGCGTTCGAGAACTTTGGATAGAAAGGGTAAGATGGAAATGGGTCGGAACTGGGATAAGGAATATAAGGATGTAGGATTAGGGACTTTTGGTAAAGGAAGAATGAAGGCCTTCTTCCAAAGGCTGAGAAAAGAACTGCACAGGAGTGAATAGTTAATCAAATTGGTGATATGCGGTAAAATGACGTCCAGAATCATAACTATCATATGGGCACTGATGTCATCAATGCCTACAGCTTTGCTAGTAATGTCAGAGATACATCTCTTAACGTCACGGCCAGTAACAAGTTTGAAATTGAAAGAAGGGCAGTCAGGGATAGGCAATGAAGAAAGATGATTAAGAGCTTCTGTTCTAATTTGATCATTTAGAATTAATGGAGGTGTAGAGAAATGCTTGTTAAGAGCAGAGAGGTCAATGTCAAAGTTAGGGTTTGCCTTAGATTTCCCTATGCCCAGTGTTTTCAAAAAATTCCACAACTATGAGGTATCACAGTTTTCTATAGATGTATGGATGTATCGGCGTTTTGCGTCCCTACACACTCTATTGCAGCGATTTCTCAACTCTTTGTACGCTTTCAAATTCTCCTCGGTTGGCTGTTTCTTGTAGTGGTACTTGGCGTGATCACGTTTCGTCATGAAGCCTTTGATCTTGTCCGTTAGCCACGGGGCAGGGAGCTGTTTGACACGGACAGGACGAAGGGGTGCATGTTTATTGAACAGGTTTGTGAGCAGAGAGTTAAACATAGTTACCCTCTCGTCAATATCGTCTATGTCGTTCAGCTGTGCCCAATCAATGGCTTTTGCATCCTCACAAAGACGCTGCATGTCCACTTTTTTAAATTTACGTTGGAGAATAGTACGCTTTTTAGGTTTGGGAGGGCGGACCTTATACGAAAGGTAAAGAAGATCGTGGTATGAAAAACAATCAGCTGTGAACTGGCCGTGTTTCATAACAAGATCGGGAGAAGAAACAATTATCAAATCTAGGAGAGAAGGTTCTGAGTTGTGTGAATGGTGAGTAGCTTGAAGAGGTAAAATGTGAAGATTTTTTGAAGTGACAATAGTCTGCAAGGCATTAGGCAAGTGTTGAAGTCACCCATGACGATGGTATTGTCGAACAAAGGAGAGAAATCATCAAGAAGTTTCTCGAAGGAGGAAAAGTAATTCACCGTCAGTGAAGGGCTATAGCAAACTCCGAGGAGAATCCTGGCGTAGCCTAGACGCACTTCTATCAGAAGGTGTTCGGCTTTCCCAGAATATTCACTCGGAGATTTGCTGACGATCGAAAAGGGAATATGGCTACGTAGATATATAGCCACTCCACCTCCGCCCTTGTTAGTTCGGTCATTCCGAATCAGCTGAAAACCTGGAAGAGGGTAAAAAGATGAGTCAAGAGAAGGCTTCAGCCAGGATTCAGAAACAAGGATGACATGAATATTATTATTATCGAAAGATGTAAGCATATCGGAGTAGTGTGCCGGAATACTCTGGGCATTGATTGTTTTACCTTCACCGTGTTCAAACACTGTGCTAAATGTTTTAGCTGAAAAGTTTCACCGAATAGTGTTATGGGAGATGCAATTTGTCTGTTAAACAATTTCAACAATTTCACATGCTGTGCAGTCGAAAAAGCATTCTATCGTTGAACCAATCGTCATCGAAAAGTGCTTACTACTTTCGGCTAACCGTGAATTTCATTTCGGTGAAGCAACCTTGTCGTCGATCTGTGCTTTTGAGGAACCGCGCTATCGGAGAACAATAATTATTAGCAAACGGTTCGGAGCTCTAAAAAGTCCAGTTATAAGACTTTTTCCCTTAAAAATGGAACAAATCTTGTTCGTTTCCCTACTAAGATTTGTCCGCTTATGTAATTGTTTTGGCTATATCTTGGTCATACCTTAATCGATTTTAGATTGTAATATGTCATTTTAAAGCTTATAAATTGAATATGTTTTTAATTTGTAGTGCCTGAAAATTTTTCAGATAAAATTCTTTTTAAATTAAGCATTTTCGTTTTCACCTTTTGAAACATTTTCTTAATGTTTCAATTATTTTGAAGCACTGTGTCTAAATTAAGTTGAATGTTGCAAATTCAATGATTATAATTAGTTTACTAGGGTGTCACTGATGCAAAACAATCAAAAAAGTATTAATAAAATGGTTAGTTTTTTAAATATTTGGCTTAAAACATAAATTTTGGCAAAATTATAAAAATAACTTAAAACTTAAATAACTCAGAAATGGTTGAGTTTCGGATAATGCATTATGGGGTTCAATCGACTGGAAATGCCTTCGTCTATGACCCGTTTAAAGGAATACATCGACTTTCCAATCACCCTGTATGATAAAATACGAGTATACATACATACATTATGTCTAATCAAAATTTCCACTCTATAACGGAAGTAATAATTTTACTTCTTCCTAATACTTACAAACTTCGTACGTGACTTGTTACTATGTGGCCAGTATTTTTTTACGCGAATTTATAAACTTAACAAAAGTGATTCACTATGACCTCCTGGTACTCCCTTCTGGCTTTCCTGGGATATTGCCATACTTAATAGTATCTCGTGCTAGGCATAATACAATATTTCTTGACCTAGGTGCTTGCGGATCCCAGCTTAGCGTTGAAGTTGACTCGCCGCGCGTAAAACAGCAGTTGTAATGTTTGTCATATTTCTATAACCCATTTGAAGGAATACATCGACTTACCAATCACCCGGTATATGGGCACCGTACACTCTGTACAGTTAGATGCTTTGTCAATATTTACCCCAGAAGGTATAAATAGCGTTTTCAACTAAATATTAAGTAAATTCATAACTAACACACTCTGTGCGGTGCTGACCTCAAAAGATAGTTTGGAAACAGAAGTTTCAACACTCGAGGATAGTCATAATATGAATATTGGAAAACATATGAGTCAACTGTATTAGTTGTTAACTTCAAGAACCTATATTCTCGTATCTCTACTACATATTAGATATTAATGACAATTGCAATGGACAAAGTAGTAAAATACCAACTACACTCATAAAATCTTATAAGTATTAAATTTTATTTCATGAGCTTTTCTATTCAACTAATGCAATTGAAGACAATAAAGCAATTGTGTATTTTTTTCTCCTATTCAAACATAAAAGATTTTACCATAAAACCGTCCTAAAACTGTAGATGTATTCAAGAGACACAATGTAGCCAGTGAAATTCATGAAACAATGTTGGCTATTTAGAACAAGGATAACGGGGAAGTGGTTTGAAAGCATCACAGCAGATGTGCATTGTGCACATCTAGATATGTGAACCCATCAAATCGCAGTGGACCAGCGTGGTGAGAAATGGTCCAAGATTAAGAAGGCAGTTTAGACCTTGGGGATATGCACAAAGGTTCCACTCGAGAGAGCCAGGTGCAGGTACTTACACCCCCACAGAGAATAGAATAGATGTATCTGAAGCACATGGTCTGCTGTGAATGCGGACACCCACAGCAGACCATAGACCACATCGTCTTCGAGTGTCCTATCACAAAATATGCCGGACCTGCCGATGACTTCACCAACCTGACCAGCAGCGCTACTGCATATTTAAATAATTGTAGTTTTTAGTGACCTGTATAAATTCTTATTTTAATATTATTTTATGTAACCAGTAAAGCCATACGATAAATAAATCTGGAGCAAGGAAATTGGTCCTCTTTCAGAGTGAAAATGCTTTCTGACGATAGCGACCGCATGGTCTTCTAGTGATTAGCGACCTTGACTGCTATGCAGAAGCGCAGGCTTCGATACCCAGCCGGGGCTGATATTGGTTTAAAATAGATATTCGTATTCAACTTTTGGGTGTATGTATAATGTATAATATCTATGTATCTGTATAGATATATCAGCTGTCCGAAACCCGTTTTACAGGTTCAGCCTATCAGAGTCAGATGACCGTGTGTGAGATGTCCCCACATTTTATTATTATTCCTGGGTCAGGTTTCTTTGTTCAAGACTCTACCTATTACGGTAAAAAACCCGGGTTAGATTTCCATCCAACGGACATTTTGACTTAGTGCTAAAGCTGGTAATAAATCTGCGAACACAAGAAAGACCTGTAAAAATCGAACTAAAATACAGGTGTTACGTTTTAGGTGAATCGTGTCCTGTGCTACACCAATCAGGGTGTTTCTTTGTCTCCAAGTAAATTAATAACCTTACCGAAATTTATTACGTAGTATAGCTGTTCCCGCGAGCTTTGCTTCGCCTTAAATAATTTTCCCGTGGGAATCACGGGATAAAAAGTTGCCTATGTTATTTCTCAGGGTCTACACCATATATATACCAAATTTCATTTAAATCCGTTCAGTAGTTTTGGCGTGAAAGAGTACAGACACAGTTACTTTCGCATTTATAATATTAGTTAGGATTTCATGAAATATCCCACGTCAGTTCAACTTTTGTTGTCTCCTTTATTCCTTGTCTCTTAATAATTTTGTCGCGACATCCGCTTACAATTTATAGCATAAAATGCAGCAAAAATATCATGGATTTAATCCCCTTGAGTGGGAATCAAAGGTTGAATGTTCAGGGCCATGCTATGGACTATGTTAGCACTGTACTCAGCGAAATTAATTTTATCTCCAGATTCCAGTTGTATAACATAGTTATATCTGCGTTTAAATGTGAATTGAAATGTCCCTGCACTACCAATTTTTTCAACTTTTTCAGATTGTGAGAAAATGTTTTTTTTTGTGATAGTGTATACATAAATTATGTAAGTTTCTAGTGTTTAAAAATATAGATATTACACTACCTATCACTTTCTCCACAACGCCAAAGGTTAACTGGAAGAGAATGCTTTTAGCATTAAGTTCGCCTATGCACAAATTGATTTATGTGGAATAAAGAATTTAATAATAATAATAATTTTGGCAAAATAATGACCTAGCACTTCTATTACCTAGATTAGGCGTGCTTTTATTAATTCATAACAGACAAATCATGATATTATAGCCAACTACATAATAGTACCTAATAACAATAATATTATAATTAATAATGTTTTTTTGCGTCCTTTCTTTAGTGAACGCTCACCGATGGTATTTCGCCTGACAAAGCGCATATTACATGAGACACGCAATGCAATAAACACATTCCCATCATACTTGGGATATGTGGCTGCGGTTATATTATTAATTACATAATATTCACCATCTGAATATGAATATATTGTATTTCACCGTACCTAATTTTTTGACCACTAGGCCCTATTCAAAATAAAGGTGGCTAGCTGGTTATAGGCTGGCTGATAAGCGCTTAAAAACGCTGGTTTGGTAATCAGCTTTTAGCCAGCTTTCTTTTTGTATAAGGTCTTAGATTGCATCGGTCAGATTAAACTCAATGGGGCTTTTCATAAGCTATAGCAGACATCTCTATACAGGTTTTGTTATCATAATTAACACAAATCGAACTTCATGTTACATCTAGGCGGCAAATAAACGTGCGTAATTAATACAAAATAGTTTATTTATTACTCTCTCACTCTCTAAATAAAATTAAAATATAAAGAAACCGTTTAGTCTACAAGAATGGCTTGACATATCTACTACACAATACCAAATAAATTTATAATTACAAGTGCATAGGCACGCGATTGTTTCACTATAACCGTCGTTCACTTTCTACCACTAGAAATGGACCATTTGTTTACAATTCAATGCTGTAATTGTTACTTTATAGACATAAGTTTGCGATTCAAAGCCGCAATGGACATGGAGCCACGATAAAATCACAGAACATACTGTTTAGTAACATCGTTAATCAATTTGCATCGACAACATGATTTGCACCAATTGTTAAACTAATAGCCTTTTAAAGAATGCTGTTCACTTTCGTCTGTCGTGTTTAAATGCGACCACAACGTATTTTAAGTCCGTTAAATTAGAGACTAGAACCATAATTTGAATGTCCATTAATCACGGCACATTAACAGGCAAGAACATTTGCGGGTCTCCCAGTTTGGGTTCCAGGCGTATGTTAACTTTAGTGTCACCGTCTCCGACTTCAAGGAAGTGGTTGAGGTCCAGCATCCAGTAGAAGCCGTTCTTCCTCGGGGGCGGGAGCTCGGAGTCTCCGGGCTCCACAGGGGCAGCGCCTCCGAATGACTCTTCAAGGTCAGCGATAGAGGCGCCCGCGTCACTGCCAACTCCTGAAGAGTCCACCGGAGCAGCTGTGGTCAAGTCCTTCTCCTCCACTCCTGCACTCGTGGATGGTTCCTCAGTTGTTGAAAGGTTTTCTGAAGAAATCGTTTCGTTTTCTGCCTGGCGTTTGCTGTTATCGGTTTCGAATAGTACCACCTCAGCTTGCTCTTCTGGTTTTGGTCCTAATTGTAACGGAATGACTTTCACAGAGTCATAGTCTATTGGCTCGTAGTTTGGCTGGTCAGGGTTGTTAGTGGATTTAGTTAAACGTTTCTTCGGTAAGTCTAATGGAAGGACTGTATGTTGCGATTCTGATGGAGAGGATTGTAGCTCAAAAGGATATTCTGGTTTAAGTGGTTCATACATCACGTGGCTCGGAGACAGTGGGTCACTTTCTGGCACAATCTCGGACTCGTGAGCCACTAAATCATAAGTCAGAAGAATATTTTCAGGGTATTCTACAGTTCCGTTCACAGCTTTTGGTGTCGGTAAAGGCTTAAATCCTTCTAGAGGAAGTAAAAAGTGGTAATCACCAGGATTTCCAGCAAGACCAGGGGTGTTCAGAAATTGCTGGAACTCAGCAGGAATTTCTTGCTTCTGATGCTTTTTAGCTAATTTGACATTGTTAGTTAACGTCTCCTTAATTTTTTCATTGCTAGTAAGTTTTGTTTTAGCAACAGTTGGTTTTTTGCTTCCTTCCGGAGTAACTTGAGACTCAGGCACTACTTCGAACCTTGGAGGTTTCGTGTACAGCTCTTGTAAAGAAGACGCATCACGTGGTGTGTATGGTAACACTACCATCACGGTAGGTTCACTGGATTTGATTGTTTGGGCGGTCGATTCAGTAGATGCGGACACACCAGCATACTTATCCTTAGACGAAATATCTTCTAAAGCGGTCAGCTCTACATAAGAATGGACTTCATTATCACTATCCTTCCCGTAAGCTTCTGTCGATTTATACTGAAACTCTTTACTTTCTGTAGAGTAAGCTTCAGTGGTTTCTTTAGATTTCTCTCTTGAAGCAGACTTGGCATCTTCGGCTCTTATGTCATGAAGTAGTTGTATGATCTCGTCTCGTGAGAGTCTCGGCAGCTGTGAGTGTTGTTGCAGGATGCTCTGGACTTGCTTCACTGTCTTCTCCACATCTACCGCCGCCTGCGCCATCGCCAATGCTGCCACGAAGCAGCACCACAGCAACTTCATCTTCTAGAACAATGTAAAAAGACAAAATAAGTATTTAGTTAGTAAAAAATCTGAAGGCTAATAGGTTATAGCTTATTACATAGCGTGCTATTGATGGAATTCAATGGTGTGTATTAAATTTCCCACGTTTCTAGTAAAACAATGGAAGGCCGTGCGTTCAGGCCCGTTGACCCCGATTTTCTTATAATGTCGGTGCGATGTACTGTTCGCTCGGCTGACTTGTGTTGCAACACTCGAGTGGACATCAACGATGTCGCGATTTGCAATAAATTCCCCAGAATTACAGAAGTAATACAGTTAACGATGATGACTTACGCATTTGTTTTATTAAATTAGCCTATTATGCCTCTTCCGAAGAATTTCTACCAATGAATATTTTAACAACGAAGAACATTTGCAATTCAAAGTCATGCTAATGGATAAGTATTTAACGGTAAATAAGTATAATAATTATGACGTAAGTACTCTCAATATAAGCCGTCTGATGTAGAACATTAATAAACATACAATCAACACTGGATACTCACAAGAGTATCTTAGCTGCGAAATCAACTGGTTTATCTCTGCAACAATATTACATGGATTGCGTTGGTCAGACACCTTCCACGTCACTGCCTCATCAGTATTCCGCGTCCACCTGCAGCGTGACGCAATATCGGCTCTTCCGCGACACAGGCCATCGGAATATGTAATCTATAATTATAGTTGTCAAGTTAGTTTTGATAATTCGAGCAATTAATGTCGTCAACTGCATATTTCATAATTCATTGTAATGTTTAACGCGTTTGACGAGTAGGTAGCTTGTTTATGATTTTGTGTCATCGTGTGAAAGTTATCGTAGGAATATAAATCTGAAACGTAAACGATATCACCCATATAAATATTTTTTGGTGGCGTACATTGTTTATTAAGCATTTTTTATCCTAAATAGTAACGATACTAGTTTCAGTCGTAAACACTAAACTCATTCAACCGTTTAATAGCGTTTAACAAACAAGCTCCAACAACTTCATAGTCAAATGAAGACATACTTTAAAATTTATCCGTGAAATATGAGGATCCGGGAAATATAACGCATTAGTCGCAAAAGCCTTTGGCTGAGTCACGGAAAAGTTCGTCTAGTTGTGTGTAATCCGTGTCGCAAATTCTCTCGACTCCGAAATGTCTGCCTATCCGAGTTGAAGTCTGAAAATCTGGATGGGTAGCGTCGGCAGAATATTAACGAAGGCTGAAAAAATGCAGATATTCATCAGTTGATCATTTTTCTGATAGGCGAGTATTTTGTTACCAGTAGGTTGGTTATTTGATGTACTATCAATGTTTCAGAGCCTTATTGAGGTTTTAACTCTACGTATATGCTTCATTGTTCGGCGAAGTTATGGAATGTCATCAGAATGAAATTATGGAATTTAAGTGTAAGGTCGAAGAACCGATGACCGATGGGGTAAACGTGTTCTGGAGTGGTGGCCGCGACTAGGCAAACGTAGTGTGGGACGCTCTCCGGCTAGATGGCGTGACGACTTGCGAAAGGTGGCTGGTTATGATTGGATGCGGAAAGCTAAAGATCGCATCCAGTGGCGTGCTTTGGGAGAGGCCTACGTCCAGCAGTGGACTGCTATAGGCTGATGATGAAGTGTAAGGTTGTAAGTAATTCTATTCTATTCTATGAGAGAGTGGAGTCAGTCAATATTCCCCTGAGTATATTTAATTTTCCAGGTGAGGACTCCTCAAAATTAACAAGGAATTTTAAAGTATGTAACTGGCAAAATAAAGATTATTATTATTGATTGCAAGAATTGAATACGCTCTCTTTAAAATACGTTTTTGCATATTATGAAAAGGGTAATAGTGTAGAGCCATTCGTGTAAACGGGAGACGCCCGGCCGAGCCACAGTAATGATATGAATGGGAGAGTTCTCGCTATTAGCTGGATGAATGCCTGAACTACGCTTTCATTGCATTAAATTACTAGCCTGGGCCTTTTACTTTGATGTTGGTTTCGCTTTTCATTGAAAATTGGTACTTATAAAGGTATATTTTTAGTAAAATTGCCTAAGAATTAATGTAAAATGTATTCATTTGAAGCGTTTACTTTGCAGTGTATCATTGAAATTTTTAAGATCATAGGTTGGATTAAAAAGTGTAGTTTTTTTTGGTCTAATGGTGACTGTTATTAATTAACATTTCGTAGATAAACAAAAAAAACCCTGGTAAATAATAACCAGTATTTTTTGACAATCACACTTTTTGTGTGCTTTACGAAGCATAGATCCACTGAAACTTAAACAAAACCAAAATTATATTACACTGGGCGTTAAAGACAGATCGTTTACCCGCTCGAGTGTATCACTTAGCTAGGTCTTAGACAATATAGTTGGCTTATTCTCAAAGACATATCTGTCCAATCAGCGTGACCTCGTAATCGCAGGGTCGGCGCACTGCGGGCACATACGTTATATCTATGTCCATACACGATACTGTAGGCTTATTGAACTGTGGAGTGGGGGGGAAGAGAACTATTGGTTGATCTTAGGTATGCCAGATTAGCAGAAGAATCAAGATCTAGGTTTAATGCCTCTATTAAAGATTCTAGAGGTAAAATGAGACGACTCTACAAAATTTAATGATCGTTGGACACCAATGAGTAATTGTCTAATTAACTCTTCTCGAAAGCTACTCCAGTTAACACTTTTAGTCATACGTTATTAGTGTTAAATAACTCTTTAAATATTTCCTCCGTTACAAAATCTAAATAACAACCCCAGTTTATTTCACTTACGGTGATAGGCAAGCCGTATTATTGCCGTTTTAGAATAAGCACAACGTGCTTAGGGTACACATCTAGAATCTAAATGTACAGGTTTTCTCACGAAATATTCCTTCACCGTAAGAGTATGCGGATGTCTATACAAATTATGTATATTACTTATAATTTATAAATAAATCTCTCTTCCCCCTAGTGCTGTTGTGACTTGTTATCACTGTCCATACATCGTCTCGGCGCACGGCGCACAGCGGCTAGGCGGCCACACTGAGTCTGTGACTGGGCAGCTCTGGCACAATGTGTGGCGCTGGCAGGTTTAGCTCCTTAGTGCTGCGACACTTGAGGGGTCTAGACTGTAGAGACGTGATTCAGTAAACCCTAAGGTTTTGCTACAAAATTTGTGTAGAGTCTAGCGCATATGATTTGTTGCTGATCCGTAACTTGTGAAATGAATGAAACAAACTATAGGACATCTAAGTAAGTATATCACAAACATGGAATATAGACGCAGGCTAGTTGGCGCTTAAGAAGGATTATCTGTATTTGTTTTCCGAAGAAATTGCAATAAATATTTCATAAGTAAGTTAAAATTATCGTCTAGGTATGGTATTATTATCGATTTCGTAGTCGGTGTAACAGAATGCCTAATAAAAAAATGCCTAATAGAAATTTCGTATAGTATCAGAACAAAATGCGTAGGTACCTAATGAAGCGTTAAATTGAGGTATTGTTATGTTGCTGAAGTAAGACGTACAAAAGTATCTAAACTTTTTAAGAATAGCTGACTTTCTTTCTTACTTTAAAGTAAAGTGGCACAGGAACAGTTCCTTGGAACTTTTAAAAGTATTTGCTGAAACTTTCATCAATAAATCTATTAAGTAACTGTAAAGTAATCGTTTTGTTTCGGTTAAGTATACCGAAAGCGAAAAGCAAGTGGCTCGATTGCGAGTCACTTCTGAGTATCCCTTCAAGGATTACAGTCGTAGTCGTGAGCATTATGTATTTACGAGCTACCGAAGCTTATAGGACAGCATTTCTCAAGACATAACATTGCGAATTTCGCCAACTTTTAGATATCAGAAGACATGCGGCACTGTACTAAATGAAATCCAAAAAATTACGTAAAAAAACGAGGAAATTGTTCAAAATAAAACTGCACAAAATCGATATTTTGAATGTTGAACAAGGTGAACAAGGTTTAGTTTTGATAAAGCTGTGTGATATCCTAAACTGTCTGCTGCATACCTATCCTTTTCACGCTCTCTACAGAAGAATATCCCAATTTAGAAATATCGGCTTTGATCCGAGCCGATAGTTTACAGACCCGGTGCACTCCGGACACAGATAGGCTTGAAACTGTCGATAAAAATATTGTTTCACAGAGCTAACTCAATAAACCGACGGTAACCACCCCGCGGTGGACTGTGGGAATTTCACAAAAGAGTTGAAACTAAAAACGGTTGCCAAGTTTCAAACGTCCGATACGAGAGGCGAAAAAAACAAGAACCTCCAAAAACTGGGGAAAATAGTGTCATCGAGTTTTTGTTGCGGTTTGATACCCGCGCGGTGTTTGGTGGTTTTTCAAAAAGTTTTTTTTAAGCGCGGCACATTGATATTAAATCCTTGCATATCATAAGTGCTTTTAACTCCAACGTTAAAGCAGATAATACTGCGGCATCGCTATCAGATCATTAAAAGTGGGATGCAACTCAATCCTCTACGTCTTCTAGTCATTAAAGATTTCTCTAGCAACTGAAAAACGATAGTCAAGCAAGAAAAGTGTGTAAAAGCCAGTTATCCCGAACAAACACTACAATATTACGTATTTCACGCCATTGTGCCGTATTACAGAGTGTGACATAAAAACCGCACATCACCGCCGTAAAGTATTCTAAGGCTGCGTTTACAGAAACAAATTTCACAGGAGTTAGGATTTTTTGCAAATGATACAAACAAAAAATATATCATATTTATTGTTACATACATTCTCATTCGTTTTGGAATAGGGTGTCTGAATGTATAATATAATATTTACTTCATAATTATGTATACACTACTACTCGTAAGATTCATCATTCAATAACTTTAAACGTTGAAGGCCTCGCTAACTGAATTCTATTTTTTTTACTAAGTATATATTTTTTCGACTCTTGGAAATTCTCGTAATGTAACTAACAAGGGCCATGATCAGCGTACCCACAAATGGCGCGAATCGACCACCACCATGCCCACCGCCTCACACCGAGCCCGACAGTCTCGCACGAAAGTGAAAGGAGCGACGAGCGGCGAGCCAGCACACTCACTCCACCTTCACAAACAACTACAAACAAGAGTTGTCATGCAATCGGCACGTTTAACACCACTAGATAGAGTCGTGGTTAACGCATCAACGATCCGAGACTAAGTTACCGGTAAGGTAGAGTGCGCCGTGACTCGCGGTCACACATTCGTATGCAATAACTTTATACAGCTGATTATGTGATGTTACGCGCTTTAGCTGGCGCTCGGAGCGAATTTTTGGAGCGCTCAAGAGCTGGTATTTGTTTTGTTTACAAGTGATACAACTGCTGTTTGATGAGTGTAGTTGTATGTAGCTATGTGTAGGTTTGAGTATCTACTTACTTATTTTTTATTGTTGACAGGGAATTTTATTATTATTCCTTACATTGATTTTTAAAAATAAAAACAATCAAAGTTATCCTACATACTTAATAAGAAGTTAATCTAAGCTCTTGTAAATGCAATAAAATATAACGAACAGCTGTGCTTAACAAGCAACTCCCACTTACTGACTCAACTTAATAACCTATAAAATTCTCCAAATGCATTTAAACGGTACGATATAATACATTACAAAACTAACAATAGAAAGCTAAGCTACCTACACACTATAGTGATCCAACAAATATGTTCATTAAAGGAGACGACCCACTGACCCGACCCGGCAAGGTCGTCGGTCGTGCAGCTTAGATCAGACACGTTGAGTTAAAGTTTGTCGACCAGCGACCACACGGCTAGTGAAGGAATTTACTACGGGTGTGGGACTCATTATTTTTAATTAATTTTTTAACCTAGCGTAAGTCGAGCCTAGATTTACCCCCTTATTCATAGACAAGTTAAAGGATGTTTTATCTATTGAACTGTTTTCTCCCTCTACGAGTATGTCAAATAAGAATTTATTCTTATTTTCTATGAATAAGGTGGTAAGTATAAAAATATAATGCAGTCATTTTTTTGAATGGACTTATTTAGGGAACTGTGTAATGACTAGCTTATAGCAACGTCATACGAGGCCGCTAAAGTATTAAAAGTTGTCTGGCATTGATTTTTTATGGCTTAAATACAACATTTAGGCATAAGTAGTAGGTATACTTACGTATAAATATATAGTAATAATATAGCATGGTCATTATTAACAATGCCTAGTGTAATTAATTATCATGTTTCATTAATAATTAGTAATACTTGTAGGGGTTGTAACTTGCAGGATGGAGTAAAACAACTATTTAAGGTTGACGAAGGCGTGCGTCCAGTGGCCGCTATGTAAGTGAGCACATGTGTGATTAGAAATTTGGCCTTATATAGACTCGGTGCCATCCCGCCGCACCGCGCGGAACCCTTGTGACGTACTTGAACTACTGTGAGTCCCCATTTCCACTGTATCTCTATCTCCACTAATCTCTACGTTCAGTCCGGAAGCTTACTTCCAAATATTTCATAGGTAACTACACTCACGGGCAAAGACACAGTTCCACTTACAAAATTCAGCCACCAAATAGCCTAAATTTTTTTAAACATTTAATCGGATATTTGAACAAATTGATTACGTTTATAGTTGCTAATATATGATGCACCATTAAATGTAGTTGAATATTGCAGAAGGCGTCGTCATTTAGTCAGTTTTTTCAGTATAGGAGTAATTTGGTGATTTTCTCAATGGAACTTTTTCATTGACTGTGAGTGTATATTTCATTTTTATACAGCCTTGTAAATATCCTGCAGCTGGACAAAGGCCGTGTTATAGATTTAATCAATCTCATTATCGGGTGCAACGTTTTGACAGCTCTTTAAATTAAATATTGGTTGTTCCACAGTAAAATTATAATTAAACATAGAGCAACAATTTTAAAATTGTTAATTTCAGAATCGCTGTACCTATACCGCCGTATATACAAAACATAGCAGGAATATTTTCTGAATTATCACGTGTGTACATATAAAGCAAATAAAAGCTGGCGGCTCGCTTGCGAGTCACCTCTGACTACGTTTTCGGGGATTACAGTTTGAACATATATCTATGTACCTACGTATATGGGAGACCGATAGTGATATCTGATTGAAGTGGGCCTGTGGTTGAACTCGGTTTACCACTAAATTATTGATCCGAATAATAGTTAATTATAATCAACGGTATTGACAACTCGAGTTGCCGAGTCAGGAACGCTGATAACGGCCAATATTGCTTACGATCCATTAATATTTTAATTAGATCAATAACTTTCTATGTATATCTAGGTATATCTTCATCTACCAAGGTAGGCGCTGATATGCTACTACTATTACGACGACAAAATTATTGAAATTTTACGTTTAAGTACTTACGTACGAGGAAATAAATAAGTATGTACCTATTATAATTTTAACCACAATGAACTACTAATAATGACTAATGAGACATGAAGCAGAATACCTAGTTTACCTAAAAACGAGGGTGAAAAATTCGCTACCACAAAACTTAACCACCAAACAAAACACCTTTGTAACTCACTCCCGAAACAAACGCACTACAAAAAGGGCACTAACCATGAGTTCCGCTCACTCGCTCACTCCACCAACTCGAAACAAAACGCACTCGTATAGCACTCGACTGTAACTGGCCGCCTCGTGCCACTTCCACCGGCTGTGGTGAGGGTAGCTGGTGGTATGGGCAATGTCATATGCTTTTGTACCTTGTAAAGGTGAGCATACACCTATCGATATCGTACGTATCGCACCAAACGGATACGGCACGACGTTGGCAATTTCTATGAAAATAATACTGAATGCTATGCGTAAGATGCCGAAAGGTAGACTCTTACCTTAAGGGTCAAAGCACAATGACAAATACAAAAGTGTATTGAAGCTTTACCGTACATAGACGGACCACCGTGCACCGGTGACAAGGTTCGATTATGTAGTTTGGAGAACATAAAGATACGATTAAGTAATTGGTAGATATTATGATAATTGAATGATTAATGATCAGGCGTATTGCTCGTACGTCACTGGGTCTTACCTCTTACTTAGGTAACCCATTAATTAACTGTGATTAACGAAATATTAAAGACAGTTTCTTATTGTGTTTAAGTACTTGAATTTGTATGGTTCGTGGTAAAGCGAAAGAATTGCGTTACCTGAATTTCCAAATTCAAGGGTTTAAAAAACTTACTTAGGACCTTCAGGATAAGGTTAAGAATGTTGGGTTCATTGAACTACCTTTGTCTCTATCACTGATAACTGATAAAACTCCACTTATTATAATTAAGTAAGTATATTACTTTGGATCGCATGAAGATTATCCAGTCTAACTTGATGCTGAACATAAAAAAACATTTTTATGTATTTTATTTCGATAAAACATAATAAATTCAATTTATTGCAAGACTTTCAGACTCACCTGTGAATGAAAGGCCAAATGGGGCAGTTACCCGATTTCCGTACAAGATGTCGATCTTTACGTAGTCGCGGCCTGTTTCCGACTGCACTGGACAACTTGACCCATTTTTAAAAACGAAATAATATATTATTAAATTGACTCGTATTAAGTGCATTGTCATATATTAGTTAATAAATTATGTTCGGGTTACATACGTAACGTTATTACAATACATTTGACGAACATATTAGCATTGATACATGTGATAACCTAATTATAATTAATTGATCTTGTTATTAACTCAAGATGAAATTAATCAGAAGTTATGTACGGGCCTCTAGCCTGCTGGTACTTGTATGGATGAAAAAAAAATGAGGGTGGGCGGTCTTGGCGTTCTTTGACAGAGTCCTATGTCCCAGTGACAGTTCTCTGATCATCCATGAATCTAATTCAGTGAATACAAACATTACATTTTGAATATCAAAGGTAACTATTTGTGTCTCATATAACTCATGTTATATTCCAAATTGGATTTAGTCTTAGTCACATAATTATCCCTAATCTGCTTAGTGATTTATCATTATTATACTGGATACAAATTCGAATCAGACATAATGTCAAAGCAATTGAGTAAATCCAACCTAAATCTTATCTGATTATAAGCACTACGTAACAGACCTATTGAAATACCGAAAATGAAATAAGTAAGTGTGTCTGACCCATATTTGTTAATTTATCCGGTCTTCCGTCCTTGGTAAATTATTAGAGAACGTATTTATTTGTATGATCTGTTTTATTATTATGTCCGTTACTAGGAACTCTATGTGCGAAGGTTGCGCCGTTTTATCATTACCAGTATCTTAAGAAAAGTTATTTCTATGTTAAGTTACTTAAGTATTACCTAACAAAATAATAATTATAGTGGCCACTATAAGCAATATATAAAAAAATCTTATAACTATGACTTAAATAAATGAACGTGAATTACATTATTTTCAAACCCAATGTACCTAGGTATGCAGCCTTATTTTGTAAATTAATATATTTTTTAAACATTCTCAACAGGCTCAGCCTCACAGGCCCAGTGCGAATCGGGCAGCTATAGAAAGTGTACCAGCAATGTCAATAGCAGCGCGGGCGACGCGGAAACGATTGAGTAATGACTTGCACAACCGTCGCCATTACCCGCTGTGGATATTTGTTTTAAATGCTCTTATTAATGTAGACGAACGAATGGAGTAAATGGAACGAATCGGTAACTAGGTACTGGGCCAATGATGATTCTGTTGGTTAATGCGCTCTAGGATATCCCGTTGTCTCACAGATCCCGTTTAATTGATCACTAAATTGTAATTGGTAGGTATATTATTTATACACACACACACACACACACACACACACACTCACGCCTTGTAATAATGTACTCCCTTGCGGGGTAGGCAGAGGTGCATTGCTGCACCCACTTTTCGCCAGAGTGTTATGTTAGTCCCAATGTAATAAGGGGCGGGCCTATTGCCATTTTACGGGCACATCCAAGACCCGAGAACAAATATCTGTGTTTAAACAAATATCTGCCCCAGCCGGGAATCGAACCCGGGACTTTCGGCTCAGTGGTCAGGGTCACTAACCACTACGCCATTCAGTCGTATATTATTTAATTACGGATAAGTATAACCGAAATACCTAATAAGGAACCTTATTATGAAACCGGCCCTTGACTCAGCCAGCTGCCTGTATAATGAACCAGATGTAGGTACCTACCGTGATGGTGACGAGTTTTCACTTTTACTGCTCTTCCGCTGTGCGTAGGAATGCTATTCTATAAGTAAATTCACAAATTGCACCTGACCCAAAAATAGCAGAACAGGGTCAAAGAAAGAGGGTAGCTGAAAGGGTCATCCAGAACAAGTTTAGTTTTAAAACTTTTGAAAGTTCCCGAAAAAATATTTGCTTTTCCGTAAAATCTTTGTTGGGATTTTTTTCCTGGTATCCCAAAGTCGGGGAAAATCATTTTTCAGAATGACGAGGAGAGTCACTTTGGGCTCACTATACCCTGTATAACACCCTGTATAGTGTACCTATACAACCTGTATATTGTTCCACCGTTCGGTCCGACCTCTCTCCCACTGCTGTACTTTGTTGCTCTGAACAATTATTCAGTCACTAGGTATATGAACAATACTTTACTTACTTACAAGTTCCTGTAGGATTTGTTAATATTAAACTGGAGAAACTGAAGTCAGTGCATTGTACTCATTCAAAAACGGCGATACGGCTCGCGACCTATCACGTGAGTACAAATGTACAGCGAAAAGCGGGTGAGTCGCTTGCAAGTCACCTCTGACTACCCCTTCGGGGATTACAGTCGTGAGCATATATACTTATGTAACTGAAGTCAAAATTCTTACCAATAGAATATTTCAGTCGAGGCTAAAAAAGAGCAAAAGTTTCCTTTACGCTAGGTACATTATATGCAACTGAATCGATTGCACAGCACTATAAAAAGTATAATCCAGCTGTATCCGGCATAAAGAGTACTTACAAATACAAATTGGAATTGTTTCACAAGCCAGTTAATCCCTGAAAGAAACAAAACTGTCCCAGGTACTGTCGCGGTCTCTACATCGCTTTACATTTCTAACTGTTCTTTATCACTTTGCTATAAGAGTCAGTTTGCTGCCTAAACATCTAGGTTTAGTTCTTATGTAAATTGAAATTAAAATTTTGGACTCTACAATGTAGGGCCTACATGAACCAATTTAAAATCTAGATTTTAGTTACCGTTTACTTTCAAGGGTATCTCTGATATACCCTGCATAATAATTATGTTCTTCAGCAACTCCGATTCCCGATAGAACCTTCGTTTGTCCTCGCCCTTAGTGGCTATATTCTGAGAGGTCACTCTATATGACAAAACACTAAGTTTCGGACCCTATCTGTACTGTACTGTACGACTTTATCTTGTCATATTAAACGTGCCAGTTACAAAATCTGCGTAATAATGCGACAGCTCTCGTTCGTTCATCTTCGTCAGTATAGAGTGACCCCCTGTACGGCGTTGCAGGGATTCGCCCGAGCGCTTGAATACGATAGCGGACACGGCGGCGGCGGCTTACCGGCTCAAGTCTGAATTTATTAACTCTCAAGTCTGAAGGGTCTCTCCAGCTTGCCTTGACACATACCGAACGATCAAGAGCTGTCTTGCTGTCCGTACGTTTAAGGATGCACACGATCGGTGAATAACTCTTTGAAGGAAAATTCAAACCTACAAGAAGTCGGTCAAAAATATTACTTGTCAGAAGTAATAAAAAAATGGCAACAAAATTGTCCGATTACCTATCTGTCCTAAAAAAAGACGATCGTGTGTGGGTACCCTAATACCACAAGATAGTATGGTGGTTAGCGCAACCTTCAAATTTTGATTTTCGAATGCTGAAGTGACCCCGCTGTCTCTGGTATTGGGACGCCTCGGTGTTTGATTTTAGGCTGCGTTCTGGGAGTGTGGTGGCTTTGAGTTCAGTGGACGGCTCGGCTGATGTCATAGGATCTATTGCGGGTTTGGTCGGATATCGCTGTCACTAGAGTTGCATAATAGATCCTGTGATCTGTGTTTCTTAATAGCCTGAATGATACAATTTACGGTAGGACAACATACACTTATTATTCAAACATATTTATCTAAAAAAATGTTTGAAAGTGAATAGTTAAAATAAGTTTTAGTTTAGAAATATTTGTACTAAATAAACTAACCAAAATGTACCCCATAACAACGACATCATAATTATTCCCCTGTAGCCTTTTGTACACCATAATTTAATTACAATTTAAAATTACTTAAATTGTATTCACTACCAGTCATTACACCAATACAAACCACGAGCATGTAAAAGCCCTTCTAGCTTCAAACACAGCAGTGGATCTTTGTAAGGAGCTGCCAAAGTGCACCTCGACCGGAATATCGGTGACCAATCAGCAGTGAGATGCCATCGTCAAAGCGGCGACCCTCAGTGACACAGGGTCTCAGTGACACAAGGACCGTGTGGGACAGCCAAAGCTGTTGTTAAATATGCCGTGGATAAAGCTTGACACGTGATATGGTCTTAACTTTGAACTTAATAAGGCGTTAAGGTTATCTAAACGGCTAGCACGGGGCTCAATTAAGACGTGACAAAAGTCCTCCGTCAAGCTCGAGCGCGATGAAAAACTTTTGTCACATCTTAAATTCGCCCCGTGCTAGCTTTTTTGATGTAACAACGTTTTGTATTTACGTATGTAAAATTTTCTGCACATCCCAATATACGAGTCCAGTGAAACCGAAACATAAATTGCAATTGCAAATATTTACAATTTACAACACAATTCCGGCCGAGCGCAGCTGTAGCTAAAATCTGAATGAAGTATTGCCGAAACGAATTCCGGGATGCAATATTGAAAATAGCCATAATCATGGCAGGCTTATTAGAATCGGAACCCCGCGAATATTTACCGCTCGAATTATCATGTCAGAAATCGGAAATATTTCGCCGTTCACATGCATCATCCGATTCAAATTAAGCTGTGTCCCTACTCCGACTTTAATTCAGCTGCAATTACTTGCTCACTAACTTGCAAGCAGTCCAGTCATGGTTAGCTGAAATTCCGAACATACCAGAGTTGACCCCCCGGCTTCGATGTATCGGAGTAGCAGTCACATACTACGTATAGAAAGCTACATACATCTGCCGGAATAACGAGCGTGAATTAGCATACCCGATAAATACCCGCGCATCCCCTGACCCAAATTAAATGCGTAGCACATGTTCTAGTGACGTCATTATGTATTTCAAATGAAAGACGGGTTTTGACCCAAATTCGGGACAGCTGCGCGCCGAAATTATGCAATGTTGTGAAGAGGCACCACTCATGTAGCGCATTGCAGGCAATTTTCTACGCCATTTAGGTTTTAATTATGTAAAATGGGTGAAGTTATCTCAGTTTATTACTTGGGGTTGTCCAGCAAAAAGTCTAAACAGAGAAAATTCTGGAAAACTCCTTCAATGTCGTGAGCAGTTTCTCTTTCTCTGTCCGTCTGATTCGGTCAACACAAAGGGTGCCCATTCCAATAGTTAATTCAATGTGGTTGAGATAGAATTTACCGAAACCGTCTGGCTAGTTGCAATAGTTTTCAAGCACAAAGCTTTACTCAGACTGTGTTTTAATTTAAATATCGGAACCTAGGTAAAAACCTCAGTATTGGGATTTTCACTTTTAAAAGGTTTCTTAGATCTCCATGCAGAATTGACTGTATATTCACACATTTCGCACCAACATACAGGTCAATTGATCCTCAATGAAGCAACAGTCTTCAATGAGCCCTAAATCGAGCAGTGAACTGTTACAGAGCAATTAATAAAATTAGGCTGTGGCTCCACCCCATTACTACACCTAACCAATGTCTTGAAAGCTTTTAAATCACTTGTCGCTGTATAAAGAGGCAGTTACCACTTCATTACGTTGGAACGGCCCCATCAGTCGGCCGTTTCGTATGAAAACAACGCCATTTTGTAAATGAATACAAACAAAAGACGGAGACATAGCTTCGACGTTTCATTACGACCGCAGTCGGGACACACAGATAGACGAATACAGATACAAGCGAGACCGCGGAGGATTCGGTTGGCTCCTTTTTTAACCACAAAAGAGTGGATAGCCTGATATGACTATGTTGGTATTGTAGCAGTCCGGCCCGAAGGACTAAAAAAGGGATTTTTAATAGCTGAATAATTGTTGGTCAATTTGTTCAAATTCTTAGTACCAATAACAATTATCCCGTCAAAACTTTGAAGTGAAAGCACAAATAGCCAGGTACAAAAGGAATCTGAGCGAGACAGCGACTTTTATATCGCACATTAGTGACAATGGGGTCTATTAAATCGGTCGGAGCGGGGTAACGACGTCCATAGTTCAGCCTCAATCGGGGAGATTAAGGCTCAATTTGTATCAGTCGGGATTGTCGTCGCGCCCTCCGCTGTAAGACTAAGGAAATTTGAGACGGATAGACTCACCGTTTTATTTTAAAGCGCCATCCACCCCGCAGTGTCTAAAGAATAACTCCATTGTTTAACATTATACTATAATGTTATTTTAAGGAAGAGCTATACACAAAGAACTATAAATATACGTATTGAAAAAAGTTGGACAGACTTCTTAAGGAGAATCACAATAACTCTATAAGTCTTCAACTAACAACCACTATCAGCTAGCCTTATTATTTTAATTAGGTACATGTTATTACATGGTACATGTTATTTTCATTTAACAAAATACATTAGGTATATGCAGAGGTATATATTTCATATGATTTTAAAATACACACCTCTTTTCATTACTCAAACTTTTACTAGGTATCTAGCAAGTAAGGCCATGTCTGCGTGTTTCTGTATCTGTGGCGCCTCGGTAGTGAATCTGCAGGAATTTGTAAGAATTACCAAAAGGGATGGGCTCGAGACGAGTAAAGTGCGGCTTAGTGCGTCTCGGATTTGGGGGGTCACTCTATACTGACGAAAAACTAATTTTCGGAACGCTGCTGCGCGAGGCAGGACTCTATGTCGTTGTATTAAACGTGCCGATGGCACGACAGCTCTCGTTCGTTAGTTTTTCGTCAGTATAGAGTGACCCCTTGTACACCGAGCGCGATTGCCGATTAGATTCCGTCGAATTGATGTCTCGATACTCCGCCGCGAGTCGCGAGCCTTCTAGATTGTTCTGCTTTAATGAAAATGGAATGATATTGTTTCAGTCGCTATTTGGAGATTACGTGCATTATGTACAACGAAGGATAGTAATACAACGCCTCAAAGGCTAGATCAGTTAAGTATGAGTATGACTACAGTAGGAGATGTAAAGTTTTCATATTTTTTCTTAATAAAAAGCCGGGTATAACAGAGCGTCGATAGAGCTTTTAAAAATAAGGAAAACCTGAAAAACCAACGGCGATAAATAAAGCTAGTGAACCATCTGTGAAATTGAAAGCGGTTTTACACTCAGTGGGTACGTTAATAATATCGAAAGGAATAATTTATTCCAATTCGGGGATAACACCGTCTTTGCACGCCCATCCCTTCAATTTATCTGTCTCGGGGCGCGCATAAACAAATTATTACGAGCCCAAATTAACCGAATGCTGGTAACACTTCCATCTAATTCTTATTGAAGGTTAAGGGGGGCACCGCGCCGGCTATTTAAGGGGGGTGCGGAGGATCAGGCGCCGGCTAATTAACACTCTGCATTTATTTCAATTCCAGTGAAAGGAGAAACCTTAAATTAGGGTCATTTTGTTTAATTAATGTGCGAGCGCAGGGAGGAACTTTTTAGTGTTCTGTAGTGGAATAAGCCGGGCTCCGTAGATCTGGTGGAACTATGTGGATCCAGAGGGGCATTTGAAACCGGTGGGACATGTTGAACTAGGGAAATGACATGCTCTTCACCATGGTTCATCAAGTTTAGACCAGAATAAAAATTCTAAAGTTGTTTTCAGATAGGAACAAAACACAGAACCTTTGTTTTAATTTAAAAAGACTGTCACTGTAACGACATCCCTAAATGGTTGCGCTTTCTTTAATTAGTAGAAGTTTTTGTGTTTGAGGATTTTAATGTGACCAGAGAACATTATTTTCTGGCATCAACAAGTAATTTTTAAAAACGTGGATGATTTCATTCAACTATGTGCCGAGGTAGACATTGTTTGAGCTACTCTTGGCGGTCTCACGGCCCCTGGCGACAAAATGAGAGTAAAAGAATTAAATTAACTCTGAACCAGTCTAAACACGGAGTTGCCTGTTGGAAAAATAAACTGACATTCAAATCTGACGCGCGGCATAATTTCAGTTATTAAAAATATTATTTTCTTCTGTTTATAAAGGGCGAAATAAGATGCTGCCGTTTTTGTTTTGTTATGATGTTTGACGCCTCTGTTTTAATTTACCGCTTGATCATAAAAATGAGGCATTAAAGTTTGCTATTTGTATAGGTAGGTCTTTAAGTTGAGGTTGGAAAAAAAAGGTTCACCCAAAAGTTATGAGGTAGATTCATTTTTTATGATAATAATTTTGTTTTTTTATTTACATCGTAGGTATACCTACGTTTTTGTTAGGTATCACCATATTATTACTCTTTGAACGCTGGTCCCAGATTCAATTTAAGCTGAGCTAGTTAGTCAGTTAGTCACGTAAATAACCTCCTTAATTACTAGACCAAAACTAGGTACCTATATATCTGTTTACAATTTATATTGTAAATGTATCTTTTTATTTTAGTAAATTATAATTAATGAATTATTATAATCATTATTTAAAAATATTACCTACTAACATGTTTTACTTTATTCCCTCGACTACTACCCGCGTAACATACAGTCGTCATACATATTGTCATGTTCACAACAAATGCTCTAGAAACTTGCACAGACAGCAGTAGTAGGTAACTCTTCGCAACTCCACAAGAGGCTGAGAGGCTGAGTTACCGCCGGCTAAGCCGCAGTGTATCCCAGCCTTTAACTTACACGTAAGCTGTGTAGTCTGGGGGGTCACACTATAAATTAACGAACGATGGGACGAGAATAATGGGAGATTTTCGTTGACTGTTTAAAAGTTCCAAAATCGTCCGATAGATGGCATCCGGCCTGTCGTTTTTTATGAGCGCCATTCTTCTGAGGGAACGGAAGATATCATAAATAGTACAAAGTTAATACTATAACAGCTACTTATCGCATATGGTTGAATTCACATCCATTGGGTTTTTGTATTGGCTGAAAGGACTGGAATTCAGGCCGGCTAAAAAAAATATGCAGTGTTGTTGAGTATGAAGTTTTACTAGCGCCATCTATAATCGGTTTATGTCTATGGTTGTTGTCTATGGTTGAAAATCTCCGATTGCCACGCAAAATCGTGGTTATCGCTGCAGTTTTGTTTTTCCGAAGCTTTGGAGCGGTTCGCTTCGCGGCTCTATCTCGTATCAAGCGTGCCGATGTGACAATTTTCGTTCGTTTGTTCGTGTATTTAGAGAGTGACCCCCCAAGCCTTTAACTTACACGTAAGCTTTGTAGTCTAGTAGCGGTGCTGGGGGTTTCACTCTTGACCGGAAAAGATGTATACATATATGTTATAACACCACAATATAGTTAACGCTTTAAGCGATTTATAACTAACCATAATCAAATAAAACATTGTACCAAGCGTTTGGTATTAAGGTAAGTATAATGTCAGTGACACACATAATACCTAATTATCCTATTGTATGCTTCAGTGCGCTCAGCCAGCCAGAATAATACCTAGAAGCCAGTTTGTTCCACGTATTCTACTAACACACAGTGAACCGCCGGGCTGGACTCTGAACTAGTTTCACGTGAACTTTGATAGTGTTACTGAACCGGAATATATTGGCTAAGTACCTACATTCTCCGGTCACTATAGCCCGGCTACTTGAGTCGGTAACAAAGGCGGCTAAAGGCAGAGGCAATGTGGTCACTAGATCCTTTATGGATGTCCCAGCGGGGAAGTAATGATGGGAAGAAATCTACAGTTGAAACAATCTACCCTGCGTGAGATTACGGGCGGCGGTAGTTGGTAGACTGATATTTATCTTATAAGTGACGTATGATATGAGGTATGTGAATACACGGTGAATACTGTATTGTATCAAATCTATAGATCCACAAATTCTCATTTAGCGACGAGGAAAAGGGGATTCAAACGTTACAAGATAGATACAACTAATATCGCTATTCAAACGTATGAATTACTGACAAAAGGAATATGATGGTGGTTCATCTATAACCGTAGTAAGTACTAAGCTCATTCCCTATTTAACACCGTTATAAAAACACCATGTCCGCACAAATTTAATTAAAACTACTACAAAACGCACAGTTCTGTTCCCAAAGCGCGTTTCTCCACCACAAGACCGCCATCACGCAGTAACATGCGAACTAAAAACTACTCTAATAAACAGGTCTCAGCATTCTGTACGCACGCAGCGCCCCCGCCGCAAGCGGAGAAACTTGGAACTAGTTCAACTGCCGCCACCATTGTAGCAATTAAAATTCTCATTACGGCTCTCTCCAGTACATTTGCCGGAAATTATTTCAACTTTCGCAGCCTCGAGGTGCGGCACACAAACATTATAATGGCTGACTTCTTGGACGGCCGTTTAGGTTATAATGCTGCGGTCAACGGGCGATCTGAGTAATAAGAAGGGAATGGAATTTGCATAGGTATTTTACGGATACGAATAATAAAGGACTTTATACTGGAAATAATTTTAGGAGCGAGGTTTTCCACCGAGGGCAATGTCCACCGATCGAAATTTTTAACGGCAGCCGAGGTATATTTATGTCTAGCTCTAAAGTAAAAAAAAACTGGTTTACGAAGCTACTAAATTGCAGAGCCAATAAAACGCATATCTCATACGTTCGACATTTACTTTAGGTTAATTTTAATGATAATGCCTGAGGTACTCTATCGTTACAATAAAAGCTGTCATGAAATGGGTACGTGTAAAAGAGTCAGCAATTACCTACAAGATTTTGTTAGCACAACCTCTGTTTAGCACAGCACTTCGTTTTTCCTGAGCTAGAGTGACCTTCTATTTCCATGGAAGACTAACTTCAAACAATATGACTAAGCTATGCCCTCAGTATGTGTAAGTACTTACAAGGTACATGTATCACTGTAAGTCGAACCGAGCCAGTCAGCACATCGTGGTCGACCCACCAGCCCCGCGACGGGTCGAGGAGGGGGGGGGAGGGGTCACAAATCATCGCCATGCGGTTGCGTGTGGAATAGTTTGGATTCAAATATATGGCTTTAGTTTTCACCTCCATGTTCCCATGTATAGTCGAAGTGCGTCCTGTAAATTTCCGATTTACACTGTAGGTATTAATTTAATACTTCTTCTTTGCGTGTTGGTAGCAAACATGGCTGCTGGATCAGGGTTTAGTACGAGTAAGTCAGATTAAGACCTGACTGCTTAACGCGCCTAGACTGCCTAAGTCTTAGATTAACAATACGTTTGTATATTGTTAATCTAACATGTAGGTACATACGTCATTCGGGGAGCCTCTTTCTGTGTATCTGCTATTTGTAGGTAGGTACATACATATCTATTTATGTATAAGAATCGTTCTCACGAAAGTCTAACGTTACGACCAAATAGGGTAACGTAACGTACCTAGGGACATTTTCGACTACCCCAACTTTGAATGAAGCTATCGCAGCGTACAACTAAGATATTAATGTGAAATTTTCTTTATTCGGTAGGATATATAATCTATTATCACTAGTATTTGTGCTAAAGCTTTAGTGTGGCCAGATTTTATTAAATTAAGATAAAAGTAAAAATGCTTGTTTTGACCCAAGGTACGTTACACGTTTGTACCTTGGGACACTGTTTCCTATAGCTTTGTACTATGGAAAATGCAAACTTCTAAATAACGCCTTATATCTTGTGATTTAAACTGTTCTTACTGATTTACTGCATCTCTCTTCTGTCTAGTTTCACTCTGGCACTAATAAGAACAGAGATATAAGGCGTTATTTAGATGTTTGCATTTTCCATAGTACAAAGCCATAGGAAACAGTGTCCCAAGGTACAAATTTAATCGTGTCCCAAGGTACAAAAAAGCATTATTTAACCAAAAATTAAATATCTTTATTTTTAATTAATAGGAATCTTTCAAATAATTGCCATGTCATAAAATTAAATAACTGAAAAGTTATACGTGACATCCATGTCTTTATTTTGAGCATGCCTCAATGAGATAAAACAACACAAAAAACTATACAAAAGCTACTTTTGACACCAAAAAACTTCATATTGTCTTCACCACACACTCGATGCTGGTATGATCACGAGACTCACTAGTTTTGCCAAGCGAGTAAAATACTATGCCTAGGGTAGAATTTTAATGTGTTTATTTAGCCGGTTTTTAAAATACAATCAATGTCCCGAGGTACAAGCGTCCCAAGGTACGTTACGTTACCCTACCTATAACGTTACACTTGCCACGACAAAATATAGGCATATTAGAAATATCCAATAAACTTAAATGCGAAAGAAAAATGTCCACGGAAGCATGTGACAGCGCGACGGGAATTTCATTACACTGCCTTATCTTCGACAATATCTATATAGATATGCGTTCCGAAACTTAAGCACATTTTAACTTTTAAATGAAATAGACCGACAGAATTTTTGACGTGAATTTTCCATCCACTGAAAAAGCGCCGTTTCAGTTAAACTTATTTCAGTCGAGAAATAATTTGGTTATGTATGTATCTATATATACCTATGTGTATCTTAAATATTTTTCACGGCGTGTTTATCGATGCAATATTAGGAGTGATATGTACTTGTCAACTAGTATACATAATTCCGGATAATATTTCTAATATGAATTTCAGATGGTAAATACTACTATAATAATGGCTTACCTTATGTAACCTACACATTTTCGATTCAAAATAAAATAACTTTTCCGAACTACACTCACGGGCAATGAAAAAGTCCCAATGATTAAATCACCCAATTACTCCTAGGCAGAAAAGTCTAGTTAAATGACGCCTTCTGCAATATTGAACTACATTTAAAAGCACACCGGAATATTAAAAACTAAAATAGTAAACATTTTGATAAAATTTGCTATTAAAAGCTTAAAATAATTGAGGTTATTTAGGGACGGAATTTTGTAAGGGGAACTGTTTCATTGCCCCTGAGTGTAGTTGCATTAGAGAATCACCTCCAAGGCAATAATAGTTCGGAGGCTGTTTAGAATACTAGTAGCGGTTTGAACCACGACCTAGCGACCTGTATATTGCGTATTCCAGCGCGCTCCCCGTATATTACACACAGTCGCTATTCTCTCGCTTATGTGGAACTAGCTGTTCTCGCTTCGCCTTAAAAAGTTTTCTCGCGGGAATTCCGGGATAAAAAGTAGCCTATGTTCTTTCTCATGTCTATATAGACCATCTGTATACCAAATTTCATTCAAATCCGTTCAGTAGTTTTGGCGTGAAAGAGTAACAGACAGACACAGTTACTTTCGCATTTATAATATAAGTTAGGATAGGTACGCTGACAATGAATATAATGTAGATATTTAAAAAAACCATGTGGTTATATTCCGGCCGTAATAGGCCTAAATTTGTACCTCTTACAACATAATATCTCATTTTCATTGCTTCACCAGCTAAAAAATGAATGTTTCAGTTTAAAATATATTATCAATTTCATATTTTTCGACGATTTTTGATTTGATTAAGTTATCCAATATTCGGTCTTCAATCAAGGGCATTTATATTGCTTTTTTATAACGTTTGTTCACAAATAAAACAGCAATAATTACCGGTCGACAAAAAACTCCCAATTTCAGAAGAGCGAACAAGTACTCTCTACATAAATAACCTTATTGTATACACCGCCGGATAAAATGTAGCTAACTTGAAAGAATAACGTCTTAAATTAACTGAATTTTACCCGTTTCTGGAAGCCATGATTAATTCATATCGACCTTCGCCTGACGAGTCGCATTCATAATTAATGCGGGGTTATTCGGAAGAACTGCCGGTTGTTTGGTTTGCTGTTCTCTCTCAGCGCTGCGGTTCTGAGAAATACTTACATCATCATAGTACTTAAGTATCTCTATATTCTCTGGCATGGCAGGAGCCTCCACGAGTGACGTATCAACTGTACTGTCCACTGCTCCATGGATCCCTGATGTCAGACTGCCGTCTGACTAAAGGTATAGTGCCTGTAGTTTATGACCAAGTCGTCGTGAATTACAGGTATACACATACCATACACATTTACACTATAAATATATCACTTAGTTTAGAAAACGGGTATCGTGTACTGTCCACCAACGGGTTCGCTACAAGATTTCGAAATCCTATCAATCGAATATGGTTTTATCGATGTTGATTTATCGATAGATTTATTGTTCGACACTGACACCCTCTTTCCTCAGCGCTCGATATCTTGGACAGACGCGGACCGGCTCGCACGACGTTGACGCACCGTAGGAAGGGTCTCATCCATGGTAGAAGAGGAACTAAATCTGGGGGGTCACTCTATAATACTCTATATGACGAAATACTAAGTTTCAAAGCGCTGCTGCGAGAGCCGCGACTCTACCTCGTTGTATTTAAACGTGCCGATTGCACGACAGCTCTCGTGCGTTTGTTTTTCGTCAGTATCTTCCTGCGTGCGTCGTGTGGGGAACCGCAGAACCAGCGTTATTACTATCTAATGCTTTTCAACGGTGATGAACCTTTGACAAATACTTGTAGGTATATATGTCATTGACGCTAAAAAGAAGAATCTTTACCATCAGCCATTTCTTGACGTAAAATCTCTCACGGGACGCCACAATTGGTTGGTCCACGACCCTTCCTTACCATGTTACTGGCTGTCTAAGGTCGTCTACTTCAATGATTATCGGTTCCTTAACAGATAGAGCAGCCTACTGCCAATTCAGCATGTGGTCCGAACGGTGTGACAGACAATCGCACCACAGAGACCGGTTTTGCGAAATCGGTTACCTTTGATACGCCCTTTCAATAAAATGTTCTAACTCTAGTTAGGAACTTATTTGTAATTTTTCATGTCAATACAGAAGATTAAAATAGCTAAACGTTCAAATTGAGTTTAACTAGACAACAGTGTCTAATTGAAGTACACAATTTTAACTTTTAACACCCCCTTTTTCGGTAAGGGGTTAAAAATTAAGCTCTTCCGTATACGCTAATGCCGCTGATCTCGACAACTCGTGGAAGTGCCAGTGTCACCCCACTGACAAGCTGCCTTATTAATTAATTGAAATATCTATCGAAATATAAACGCTCGTCTTGCTAATGTAAAACCTAGGGTTAAGAAGTTGTGCAAAGGTTGTCTGGTAGATATTGCTTTAAGGAAGTAGAGTATTGATCAGAAAATTTTATATTTTTACGATGAATAAAAACTTTTGACTTTGACTTTAATAAGGCCGCCTTTTTGTACTATTTTATTTACAAGTTGTCTTTTTGTAACATTTTCTTTCATGGTGAAAAGTATAGAGTAAGTCTTATTTTCTATTATATTCTATATTAACTTTTCACCGTTGTTTTCTTCTTACACGTATTTCATTATTCTTTCCAAATTTCGTATGACCGCTCTTTCAATGTTAAAGCGATTGTGATAGAGGAAATAAAGACCAATAAGTATCCAAAAACGTCCGACACAACTGTCATGCTACATGACATCGCCATAATTAAATTTAAGGGATAATTGGGGAATTTCTAGGGACATTACCCGTCCTCCCCACATGTCGAAAGAATTCCGTTATTTGGGAATGTTTGCCCGGCGGAGGATTCGCTTGAAAAGGCGGTCTTTGGTTATTTTAAACTGAGTATTTCAGGATTTGATCCACAAGAATTTTGTGTTTTGAAGTGTTTAAAGCTTTTATGCAACCTCTTCCTCATATATCTATTTAATTAAATTTACCTTATAAAAATATTGTTGAGCTTTCTCTTCTATCTAGAATAGTAGATTTATGCCTGGTACCTGTTGAAATTTTATTTTTATGCTTTAACTTCCATTTTTCATGCAACACCACACCGTACTGAAAATGTTGAAATTAAAACTAGAATAATGATAAACGAGTTCACTTTATACTATTCATGAAAATATTATAAAGAGTATCTTATATTAAATTATCTGTTTTTATATGGTCACAAAAATATTATTGTAAAAAATTTTTTTTTTAAATTTGCTCATTATGCTATAACTAATTACGAACATGCTAATTAAACGCTTTTTTATCCCGGTATTCCCACGGTAGGTATATATCCTATCTGTGAAGGCGTAATGCTCCAGCAGAAGTTAGTAAAAAATATATAACACCTAACTACTTGCTAATGAATAAAGATGATTCCTAAAGACGTTTTTATGGAAAGCACCCTAACGAACCAAGACGAACAATTTTAGATTCAACTTTAAATTCCTGAAGCATCTTGACTTGTTGTGCTACTTTCCATTCGAATGAAAACTTTATTAACGAAACAGAATCAAGTGAAAATAAATAAATAAACACACTTTCACTTTTTGTATTTTTGTTGTTGAATTTTTAACACCGTTTTTTATTTAAATATTTTATTGGAGCTCAAGTACCTCAAACAAAAAATATCCCGCAGTACCTTTCAAATTTAGGGTGGCAAATAATGATTTAGGGAAAAAAGGCTTTAATGGAAAATTGCTAATCCGCTCGTGCTTGTCTTAGCAAAACTAACCTTCAATGCTAATAAAAGTTATTTGAGAACCCGAAGATATTCTACAATGAATAAATCATGACCATTCTATTGGTAACCAGTGTAACGTGCCCCCTGTCGTCCTTTGTGGCCCGCCGAAGTTCCGGAGTATATTCAACGGTGAAGGGTTAAGTTATTTTGGCTTCGGTTCCGACGAAGCAGACGCTAAGGGTTTATTTTCTCATTAATTTCACATTTTTACTTTTTAAATCAGTGGATTTTATGGTGTTGCGTACAATTGCGATTTTGTTGAGATTCTTTTTTGATAATAAAATTATATGTAGGTACATTCCGAATTGGATTTAGATTACAAACATATAAAAATGACTTCAGAAATGACTTCAGAAATGAATTTCAGAAACAGTGCTCCCAAAATGTATATGTTACGTACATAATACCTAATACTTTTCTTTTGTCTGTCTGCCACAAACCTGGCGCATATTTCTTCAACAACGTGCGTTCGAAATACTCAAACATAATCGCACTTTTCCCGCTGTAGCCGTGTCTATTGCTAGTTACGGGCCACAAAGGGCACGCGGTATCTATGAATGCAGCCAGTCTGTCTGTATGTTAATTTGTGCACTGTGCTCCTTTATACGTGTGGGTGCGCCTCGGATGTTCGGGCAAGTGTGGGCGAACCCTCACGTCTGTGGGTTCCTTAGAAAAATGTTTGCATACCTGATAGGTAGAATAAGCTGGTCACAAATTTGATTTACCCTCATTATGTTTATTAATAAAATAAGCATATTACTAATTACATTATGCCTCTGTGCCTGAACTAGGCCAAAGACCTGTTTTTCAGGTTTCAGCGCTCTTTTATCAGAGAGTTCATTTAAGAAAAGCTATAAATTATATATAGCTATATTGTAGCAAATAAATAATCGTTAATTCATTGAAAGGAACTTTGCTTGAAAGTTAATAAAAATACATTTCAACACTGTCCAAAAAATATACAGGTATACAAAAATATATATCTTAATTTTAAGGTAGCATTTTAGTCAAGGTCCGTGACTGGCGCCGAATTCGAGACAAGTCAGTGCTGACCCGAAAAACTGTGTTATAAAAAAACATAAATTAATCAGTGTCTACAATCTAGGTACATAGCCCAGCCTCTATTACCGATTTAGCTGACTTTCTCCCGAACAACCCAATTAAACTCATGACCCACTTCCTAGGTAAGTACTTGTCGATGGGTTTCAGCCTAACACATCTCGTTAGGACAAAACAATTTAGATTTTCGATTAAACGCACCCACTGCCTATTTAGGTCGCAAAATTTAGTAATTTAGCCGTCTAAATTGTCGAGACATGCAAAAAGCGTTTATTCATGCCTCTATATCGAACATTTTCAGGCGTGAAATGTTTTTTACTACATTAATGTTGTAAATTTAAATTTGCTGCGTCATTCAGTAAGAGTGTAAGTAACCCAGTTTCGTATTTAACCTAAATCCTGCTCAATAACAACAGTCTAGCCAATCAAAGCGCTCTGCGTTTACAAAACTTAAGGTCTGTTTAACTTGAAGTCCTCACTTGTGAAAGTGGCGAGCGAATGATGGACGGAATGACAGAAACGCAGCTTCGTCCTTTGTCCATATTGGAAGTTACAAAACTAGAGACATACTTACTGAGAACTGTTGGCAGACCACCTATAGACCGGAAAGGATCAAAACAGTGTTTTGTTTCTGCGAAATGAAATGCCCTACTGTTTCTATCAGTGAATACTGAAGGCTTTTGATGATGTTACTCATAACTCATAACAGTTCAATATTCATTTGATAGTAGATACAGACCTACTTGAAAATCATAAATACTTAGTCACTTTAGCATGCTAAAAACACATATTTTTTTCGGAGCAATATGGTGTCTTGGTTGTAGCCATAATGATAAATGCCTTTAATACCAATACAAATACGCAAATACATCTATTTATTCTTCAGTGTATTTCACTGCGGTACCCTAAAACGCTCAAATTGTGGCTTTTTTGCCGATCCCCGTAGATTTACATGTGAGAGACGGAATAAAAACGAGTCGTAGAATAAATAAGACCGGATTCAACGCTCGGTGAACTTGTGGTTAAAATCCCTTGTCTCTCGTCGTTTGTGAATCGGGAATGCATCTGGGGGATTCTCTCTTTCTTCTATGCCTAAACGAAATAATGTAAAATTAATAATCGGGATTTTCCCAACAATCCCTATATATAACAGATATCTGGATATTAAACAGTACCTTTATAATTCTTGTTGGTAGCTAGCAGGTAAGCCTATAGAGGCATAATACCTATGTCACATTAGAGGAGGTAAAACGTAGTGTTATTTAATCTATGGTTGCCGGAGTGTTGTTTACTTGATTTAAATTATTTTCATATATATTTTAAACCTCGTATTTTGTTTCTATCATCAATTTTCTTCATCTAAGATCTAGTCAGCATCGTAGTCAGCAATACTAAAGCTGAAAGTATTCTTAGTCTTCTGCTGGGATGAAAAGCAGCCTATGTTACTCTCTATTATCAAAATGATGATGCTCATATCCCAAGTAACATTTCATTCGAGCTTAGGTTGTAAGAAATGCCTTTAGGTTTTATAAGGGTTGTGAAAAGGTTAATGCTTTGCTATCTGGTCATATTGAGTACTTGAGAATGATTACTAAGTCCTAAAACTAATTGTTTATTAATACAACCTTGTAGCTGCTGATAAGAGTTTATATTAACGTTATTTTAACATGTATTTCAGGAGCATATAGTTCTAGGATCTTATAGTTGTCGTAGACTCCTGATTTACTTCTAGAAAAGCTAGCATTAATGCTAAATTGAGAGCTTAAGGTTAAATTTTTAACCTTGATACAACCATAAAGTTATGGAATATTTAAATTACTTATAAGTATTTTTTAAAACCTATCTTAAACCTTTAGGTTGATAAGAGTTGTCTAGGCAAACAAATTAGGACTACTTGGTGAAAACCAAAAGCATTAAGCACTGGCTATGAGCTAAAGGCATGATTTAAGTCCTACAAGAATATTTTAAAGCTTTGGAGGCATCCTCAAAATATGTTTAATGCTTTTTAGTAATTTCCTAACGGCCGCCATATTTTTTCACTGAAATAAAAAAAAAACTTACCAAAAAGATACATTTTAATTAATAAGGGAAAATTCAGTAGCGTTTCCTATACTATTCCAAATATATGTTTTTTTTTATATAGACAGTACTTTTATTTCTAATATAAATTTACACCAAACATAAAATTTTATCTATTTTTTTAAATTAAAATATCTTCAAATTTATCATTTACAAAAGGCCCGTCACTTATACAGAACTATTATCCGAAAGTATCACAATAAAGTGCTAGTCGCACAAGGTTTTCATATTTCCTGACTTCAGCCTAACTACTTACTATATTTTGTATTAATACAACACTTACAAGTTAGCCATTTTGAGTCTTGGAAAGTGTCAGGTAATGGCGCCATTTATTATAATTATTATAAAATCTTACACAGAAACATTTTAAGACCCGAGAGTCCTGGGAAGGCATTACAAATATCCATCAAATGTGTTTCAAGTTATAGTAGAGTTACATCCAGGACTAATTTAGAACTTAAAAGCTGTCTTCCAAGGTTATGTTAACGTTAAATTAAGGTTGTGAAGGTTTTATTTAGGTTCTGTGTAAGTTGTTCAAAAGGTTCTGGGTTTGAGCTATAAGTTTTGCTGTAGCTCTCAGAAAGGTTCTAAAACGTGGGCCCTTTTTGCACTCAGGAGGTTAATATAAGGTTAATATAAGGTTATCGAGCCTTCTAAGTCTCACGAGTTGATTTCCATACAAAGGTTCTAGAACCTTTTCAAAACCTTTTTAAAACCAAAAATGTTACTTGGGATGTCCTATGCTCTAACTCGTTTAAAATTGCTGCAATTATAACTTAATTAAATAATAGGCCTCTGTAAATGAATACGTATGTTTCAGAATACATGTATGAATTCTAGGAATTTATATATGTGTTTATTTTGTAAAACTGATATAAGATATTATTTAATACGCATACCTATGTAGGAATTTTATAGAATTTCAATATCGTTTTGCTTTGCTCATCGCGCCGTCGCACCAGGTCTTTCAATACGTCCCCATCTTAAGTGTATTACAATTTCCGATAGCTGTATAATATGAAATGTAAATTTCCTAGGAAATAATAATACTCGTATATGTCTAATGTTAATTTATATCAGACATTTGTAAAATTAAATAAATTTAGAAATAGGTAACTTGTAATTCCTAGAAATTATACATAAATGACGGTTTTCATAGATTTCCTGTAACAGATGCATTGAATTAGCTAAGATATCCCCTGGCTGGCCCGATACGGGAAACTGTAGTCGGATGCTATTGTACTAGTTCGGACGTACACAATTACACCGGGTAATCACTGTTGTTACAATATGTTGAGATAATAGAAATCAATCTGCTTGGCTTGTGGAGTGACTGGCTCTGTGCTCAGATTGGTAGGTAATTAAACAGTAAGAAAAACCGCAACGTTTCTTTTGAAAGTGGTAGTAGTAAATAAAGTTCGCTCCAAACAAGTAGATAGTCCTGAAGTTGAGAGCTTTATTACACTTTAGTACCTTGTAAAACTAACAAACCACCTATTCATTTATTCAAAGATTTTAGGTCTTTAATCAGTAAAAGTGTTGTTATTTTGGTACTTCAAAATTACCTATTTTACCCACTTTTCCCCCCAAAATTCTAACATATTCCGTCCACGCGCCGCGCGGCCGCGGTACAGTCGCGTTGACAATTCCGTGTGTCGCTCAGTAATCGGATCTCATTGGCCGCGTGTTTGCCCGCTCTGTCCACATGTCCGCACTTGTCAATTGTGTGTGCGCCTGTACCTATCCACCCCTATAGGGGCACAATCTGACCCAGTTAAACTATTAAATTGTCTTAAATTGGTAAGTATTTTATTTTCATTCTGAAAAATATGTAGTCTAAGACCCCCCGCAGACTGCAGACTTTTAGTCGGCCGATAGTTTGGTCGGGCTCTTAATCAGTATGGAGTATCGGCCGATACATAATCGTTGAAAGTGCGCACTACCATACATCTCCTTACTGATTAAGAGCCCGACCAAACTATCGGCTGACTAAATGTCTTCAGTCTGCGGGGGGTCTTAGCCCATTATGTCTAGACACGAAAATAATCACGGCTTTCGAAATCCGTTACTAACCAATTTAAATTAAAATGCTAATGAACGGATAACTATAAGTCAGAAAATAAATGTTAAGCTAAAATCCATATATTTGTTAATTTAAGTATTCAGCTGACTGCGTAGGTTGGGGCCATTATTTTGATGCCTACGCTTTCTCGTAGCGCGCTACGGTGCTACGGTGCTACGGCGCTACGCCTACAGTCGTAGCAATCATATTATGTTTTTAATCTCGACCTTATGAATTCGTTTCTGGCTTACATTTATTTTATATGTCTCGAATAGGATGAAATTATTTGAACTTTTACTCATGTTTTTTATTATGTACAAAGACCCTGTGTTTCTTACTTATATATAAGTATAGAATACAATAACATAATTATTATACACAATATAATATTATATAACTTACTATTAGTATGCTGAACTAAAAACCTATATTATTATCTGCCAATATTTTCCTGTTCCACTCTGCGACACAATACAGGAACTAAAATTAATTTGAGGTCTGTGAATATAAAACGCCGCCCGCCTACAGGACGCCGCCCAGCAACCGCCCAGGATTAAAACCGGATAACATACATAGCGCTGTTATTGGACAATTGCATGAAATAACCCAATGAATCGGCCCCGGGGCGAGTCTGCTAAATAATGGTGGATTGATAGAGTGCTGTCGATATGGTCTTTAGCTAGAGCGAAAGTCTTAGGTAGAAATTTGTATGGGTATTTTAAGTTATAGGGAATATCTAATATACTCACGAGAAATGAAAACGTTCCACCAGCGATTCACGTCCCACGGACTGGACTTTTCATTGCTTGTGATTGTATTTTAGCTGTGATTTGAAATTAATGCAATATGCAATAGTACATTTTGAAGAAAAGTTTTGTTTTAACTGTAACTTAGAGAATGAAGGGAACACCTATACATCTACTGATTCATTAAGTATTATGAAAGTTTTTTGTATCATTATTCCTGAAAAACTATGATGCGGTCATCTTTAATTTAATTTTATCCGTCCAACTTCTCAACAAAAAAAAATCTGGGACGCCACCTGCACCGACACAGTGGCCCCCTCCCACATCCAGGGTAGTGCCGCGGCAGCGGGCACGGCGGCGGCTGCTGAAGAAAACCTCAAACGGCGCAAATACAACGGTCTGTCTGACAGCTACATATTTGTGCCGTTTGGGGTTGAGACCCTGGGGCCGTGGGGACCCGAAGTGCGACGATTAGTAAAAGAACTTTCGTCGCGCCTGGTCGAGGTATCAAGGGACCGGAGGGCTGGCAGCTATCTCAGCCAGCGCATCAGCCTGGCTATACAGAGAGGGAACGCTGCCAGCCTCCTCGGAACCATCCCGGGCGACGACGGCAGCGAACTAAAAGTAATATTCTACCTTTGATAAACTCCTGTTTATTAAGGGTAGAATATTTCCAGGCCAGGATGTTATTATAAGTATTTTATATTATTATCTTTTTTATTTGTAAAATATATATATAGCTTAGTATAAGTACTTTTAATACTATATTGAACTACAAGGTATAACTTGAATACTAATACTATATATCTATGAGAAAATATCAAAAAAAAATCAATTTCAATATTATTAGTGTAGTAGACTTGGTCCCGGCCGGCGGTCGAACCCGCAACCCGCGACCGCATCGGCCGGTAATGGCCGCGCGACTAACGACTCGGGGTGGACGATTTTTGATGCTCTTTATATCTGTGATATTGACAGGACATTTTTGTTTACTTTTTAGCGCGTTTCCAGCTTGGGGAACCAATAACGTATAAGTATTAAAACTTTTATAAATTGCCAACACAAAGGTTTGGCCAAAAACGGTTGCCTCGTAGTTGCTCAAAAAACCGGCCAAGAGCGTGTCAGACACGCACATGAAAGGGTTCCTTAGCTATACGATGGGCCGATCGCTTGACACAAAAATCCATACATTACCATTTACTTATGGCAACTGCACGTCATAAGTTGGTCGAGTTGTTTAAAAATAATTATGCATTATGATACAGAGTCCGCTATAGTTTAATCGGCGCAGAAACGGCGGAGAATGAGCCAGGACAGACAGATAGACAGACGGACAGACATGACGAAACTATAAGGGTAAGTAGACTACGAAACCCTTAAAACGGTCTTCGGAAACGGTTTGCCTCGACAACGTTCACTCCTTATATCACCATTGAAAGTGTTCATTCAAACAATCAAATATTTCCTTTTAACAATAATTTAATAAATACTATTAGAGATTTAAAATGTAGATAATCCCTCCATCTATCCGATTGCTCCACAGAACAAATTAGAAACGTGGATTGTACATAAATTCTGTAATTCCCTACAATCACATCACATATGTATACTTATCTACACCTATAGGCCTGTTAGCTCGGGTTCTCTAGCGCAACCCAAAATTCCATTCCCAGGGCTCAGCCACAAACAGGCTCTGAGTGGGCCAATGTCGCCAAACTCATCAACCTGTATTATTTATTGATCAGTCAACCGCCGAGGAAGCGCAAATGGAATATTTGATACCTTTGACGACAGTGACGTCATCGATCTAGCTATTGAGACGTCTCGCTCAGCATTTGTGTTGCGAACAGTAGTGCAACTCCAAAGACAATGTAGCCAATTCTGTAGCAATAAATTTCTGTAAAACTCTGGTATAAGATACAATTCTGGCGATTACTGTAAATTTTCATGCTATAAAGATATTATCGGCGATAAAAGAGTAAGACAACAAAGTATATCATTTTTGTTCTATTATAATGTTAGCTATGGCCCATATGAAAACTCAGTTATTCGTTTATCTTTTTATGTTGTAATTTATTATTTATTTATTTATTAAAAATGAAATGTAATGATTATAGTTACTATGGAAAGTAAACGTATTATTTAGGTTATTAAAATTGGCTGGTTATGATTGGATGCGGAAAGCTAAAGATCGCATCCAGTGGCGTGCTTTGGGAGTGGCCTACGTCCAGCAGTGGACTGCTAAAGGCTGATGATGATGGTGATTAAAATTCAGAAGAAAACTTGATAATCGCATAATTACTAGACGGTTCTATTACTGTCTGCAACAAGTTCACTGTTGCTTTGTTGTTTGATGTGCTAATGTACGGCGCACAGTGTATTGTATCAGCAGATAGGCCGTGCCGGTGGCTGTTGGTGTTTGTTGCGATCTCGGGAATGCATTCCCTCTACAGCAGACGGGGACGGGTGTTGATATGGAGTGCTGCTTTAGTATCTCTACAGGGTGTTATAAAAATATAGTAAGCCAAAAAAGAGTTTGCCTTTTGAAAATGAGAAAAATAAACTTATAAAATTTGCCTGGATGAGCTCTCTTTCAGCCTACTATGGTATTTTTGCAACACTTCTTTTAATTGATTTATTTTTGTAGCCAATGGAATAGCGATGATCGGATGGCATCTATAAATCATACAGTCTTAGAAAAGGCTTTCACTAAACTACACACACCATTTACGCTTGCTCGATAAAAATATAACCCAATTACACAACCTTCACCTTAAAGCCAACTAGGCAACCCAAAACGTAAGTATTTATTTGAACGGGCCAAGTAGAAAAGTGAAGTTTGGCACCCAGCCAGTGATGCGACCCGCGCGGCAACCCTGGGGCTAAATGTTCCAAAACATAAAACTTTAAGACCCCCCACTAGTTGTAGGTTACTAGGCGGGGTGCCGCGGTGAAGCTATTTGCCAGAATTGGTGACAGTCGTAGGTAGCAATATTTATTAATGTTGTGGAAGCTTGGTATTCTAGTCAGGCCGATGACCTTTGGCTATTTATTAGCACCCAGGCGATTAGAGAATTATTTGAAAAGCTACGTCTATAAGCTGCGTTCACGCCCGCCACACCGCTTGAACAAATAAAATACAATTTCGCAATTAAATCGCTCGCTTCTTCCTATCCTGTCGGTGACAAACACTGGAATTGGACTTATTACAGGGTTTATTACCGTAAAAGGGTTAGTTAGTAGCCAGGCAGGTCAAATTAGCAACAGCTGTTGATGACTGCCCAGGGTGCATCAGAGAATATATCGCACATGACAATCCGAACCGTCATATCTTGAAAAACGTAGTTTCGAGATATCGCGTTTTGAAAGTTTGGTGTCTCATCATTCAAAGAATAATAAATAAAATAAATAGATTTCTTTTGTGATTGGTAGATTAACTCTTTGCCAATAAAAACATATAGTTCAATTGAGCCTAAGTCATTTAATTTTATATCTACAAGTGTTTTTCTGAGGCGGTCCGAAGATAATACGGTCTTGCCTGTCAAAATTTTCGATTTTCATATTTATGACTGTATAGCCCGTTTTTTTGCTTACATACTTGCTGGTAATTTGTCATATGTCGAGATAATACATACGGTTTATCTTCTTTTATGGAAAATTAAATAATACAAAGCGTTTGATATATTTTTATATATAGAAAATCGGTCCTTTAATTGATTAAACACGAATTTTAAAAACGAGAAATCTCACTATTATAACAATATTTGATATTTTTAGACTTAATTACAAAAAAAACAGCATTTAAACCTTTGATTATATAAATACTATGTACTCTTTCAATGAAATTATTAGGAACTTAGTAGAGTGCATATTTTCTTAAGCCGTAGCGAAGAATGATACAAAAACAATTTTATTATTTATTGCTTTCCATAATAGATAATTACAAACTATGAAAGCAAATTGTGAGTAACATTTCGTCAGAATAACGGGCCCTCACCAAGCTGATACGAAAAGACCTTCGTTGCTCCAATACACTAGTTATAGAAGCAGCTATAGAGCTAAATCGTGGGGGAAAGTATTCGTTCAGCAGCATGGGAGAACCACCGGACGAGGTTGAAAACCGAGGACAAGATTTGAGCAGCTATAAATCAAAAATAATCCTGGTACAGGCAGCATTACCTCATAGCTTCTGAAACCTGGAGGTATTCTCGAGGTAGTCTCGAAGCCTCGGACAGCTCAAGAAGTAGTGCAAGTCGGTTGCTTGTACTGGTATAACACCGGAGGTATCGTACGAGAGTGTCGTGATATTTTTTCAACAATGGTAACCGTTCTAAGGAACTTTAAATAAAAACCGTTCTAAGGAACTATAGACCGAGGCTATATAAGTGACATTTATGTACGTTCTCAAGGATCATTTAGAACCGTTTCACTAATAATTTTGCCGAGTTCCAGCTCCCAGAACAGGCTAGATTTCGAAAATTCTTAATCACCATAGATCATCAAACAGTAAGGCTAGAAATAGTGCTCGACCGATGGTCAGCGCTGACCGTCGCTTGACTTGAATCTATGCAAGTCTATGAGTGCAGCTACGCTGAAGGTACGCGCGTGATTTCGTGTGACACGTCGGTGCAGCCGCCGGTCGGGCTCGTCGGTCAGCGTACGTCGGTCGCCGATGAGCTATGAGTTTGTAGGGACGCGTTCAGTGCTTCGCTGACGGCAAACTGCGATACGTGTTGAATCCATGCGGTCAGTCACGCGGTCGGGCGCGCAGGTTGCTTGTGTTGGGGTCCACCAACCCGCACTTGGCCAGCGTGGTGGACTAGGCCTAAAGCCTTCCTTCATTGGAAGGAGACCCGTGCCCCAGCAGTGGGGACGTAATGGGTCGTGATGATGTGATGATGAAGCACTGAATGCATTTTCGCAACCGACGCGACGGTAAGCGCTGACATTCAGATGGTACGGTCAGAACGTACCGTCGGTCAAGCACTATTTCCAACCTCAGGCAGATTGTACAGAAGACCAAAGATTACAATTAACCTTGGTGGCCTTTGTTGACCAAAATCTTTGGATATTTCATCGAGACTTTGACACTTCTGGAAACTGGAGATGTCAAATTGAATGTCGCTATATCGATGTGTTGAGGTATCTGTAAAACGCCACTACTGGCATAGCATCGACTGTGTGCTTGTCTAGAACCACAAATCCATCGACATCCATAGATTTAATATCGCCGAAACTTAATATTTAACAAATAAGTCTTATTTAATTGAATGTTCACATTAAACCAAGTCCGGTGGTAGTTGCATGGGAACCCAAATATCAAAGTTGCTCAGGAATTTGTCTAACTATTCAACTAGGCAGAAGATAAGCATACTATAAGTTGACCTGCATACGGTAAACTTCGACACACATTCACCTTGAGGCCGTTTCTAAAGTCTGAACTTGAGGTCTTCAATCAGTGCACCCTGCCAGTGATGACGTCTGGTTCAGAAACGGCTGTGACAGTTGGACTCCTCCAACGGATTAAAGTCGCTTATCGAGCAATAGAAACAGCTATGCTCGGCGTTTCTCTGGAGAACTACATCAGAAATAAGGTAATTCGTAACAGATCTCAACCAAGCTTTTTACCTCAAGCTGAAATGCCAAACATTTAAAGCAAACATTAGACTTCAGAACTGCTATGGGCGTGCTCGCAATGTTGCTGTTGTTGCTCTGGAAGATTCGGAGAACTTGGACAGAGTCACTATTTCTTCGACGGGTTCATACGTAAGAAGGGTCAACCAAATCATCGTCAAAGCCTTTGTCTGGAGTCTTAGGTTCCTTAGCTGCAATACCCTTCAGGTTCCAAGCCTTTTGGGTGGAGGAATTGCCGTCAAAACTAGTTTAGCAGCACGTTTATGTAGCTTCATGATGTTACTACAACTCAAATATTCCATGAATAATTACATTAAAAACCGTACAAACCGTATTATTTCTCTTATGACATAGAAAAATTATTGCTTTAACTGGACAAACAGTATTATCTTGACGAATCCCATAGCTAAACCGTCACATAAAAACATACAACAATCAAATTAGTAAAAATTCAATAATAAAACAGGCAAGATAGTATTATCTAGAAATAATACAATAAAAATTCTACATGCGAAACAAGCAAAATAGTATCATTTACATTATAATACGTTTTGATTCATCACATTTTGCGTATTTCGTAACTACACTTGTCTTAACTTAAGATAAAACGACCGGAGCCCGCGCTTCAGACATGGTCAGCGTATTAAACTAAAATATGACTGTTTGTCCATCGACAATGAGTGTGCATCACAACAGGCAAGACAGTCGTATAGGTCCATATCTCGGCCCAGAAATGAGCTACAGATATGACTGTTTTACCAGATTGTAGAGAATGATCTGTAGAATCCAAAAATGTAATAAAAAAAAATTGCGATTTTGCAAGATATGACGGTTCGGATTGTCATGTGCGATATGGCACTCAGGACGGCTCATTACGTGAGCAATAAGGTAATGCGGATTGCAAAAAAATGACAGTATGGAATAGATTACTGTTTGGTAGTAAAATAGGGTTGCTATTTGTAAGTATGATCTTGCGATTCAATCTGCCGAGTAGGCAATTAACTTTGTTTCTTTCTTTGTCAAAGCAAAGCATGCTTGAAAGATGGAGCCAACTGTTATGATGCTTATCTTTCCCTTTTAGGCTACATTCCCAGTAAGCAAACTATTTTGACGAATTTATAAGTAGAACGGCTCTCTTTCACTTTAAAATACCACCTCACCGACATGTAAATCATGTAATACAACTAAAATACCTTCGACAATAATTGGGAAACCGCAACACCAACCGCATCGACATGGTCACATCCGATCTGGAGCCCCACTACTCTGCCACAGACAGATACACAGATACTGTCAATGTACAACACATAGCAGCACTGTATTGGACACCACCTCGTCGGTAGCAGACGGTTTGGGAGATAATCCACACGCTAGGTGGTTTGGTAAGAGATTGCTACTACTCGGTAGAAAAAACTGATTCTGTCCATTTTATTTTATTTTATTTATTAATTTTTGGTCGCAAATGATGCTAGAACTTATGAAACTATCTAAAAAATACTACTTTGTTGAGAGAAAGAAAGAGGAAGAAAAGAAAGAGACTAGCCATCAGTCTCCTTGGACATCATTTGGCGCTATACTACAGGATGTTGCAAAAAGGATAAGCTGAAACCTACGTGTACAGCATGTTATATCTAAGCCCGAAAATGAAATCTACTATGTAAGACAACGCGCATATACTGTTCCTACCACGCCACCTCTCTTTTTCAGTCGCGGGTTAATGAAAGAATCGTTAATAGGAATGCTTGTGCCGTGTAGCAGTTGTACGAGTTGTATCGCACTCGCCAACAGGATTGCAGTGAACGTATCGCTTCTACCATTTCTTTGCTATTTTTTAACAGGACTTTTGCCGATGACAGCTCGTTCGAAATCCTAGCATCCTAGTCACCGTGTCGGATACACTAAATCCAGCCTTATTCCGTTCCCGTAGGAATGGTATTAGCCCGGGCAGAGCAGGCCCCAGGTGTGTGTCAGAACAAAAATTGAACGAGCGTTTGGATGTTTCGTATTTCGATTTTGAATGCTAAACAGAGGTTTTATTTTCTATTGTGTAAGGAAAGGTGCGAGGGATGATAATGAATAAATTATTTAACTCGGCAACGTGAAACGAACAGTCGTAGGCGTATATTGTTTATTTGCGAAATCCCATCAAATTGCTTTTATTGTAAGACTGTAAGACACAAGGTGACGAATATTAAAGACGAATCACTTTTTAATATTAAGTTTAGTCCTTTATTTTTTATAGGTATTATTACTAGCTGTTCCGGCGAGCTTCACTTTGCCTCAAAAGTTTTCCCGTGGGAATACTGCGATAAAAAGTAGTCTATGTTTTAATCTAGGGTTTCAGATAACTCCATATCAAATTTCGTTAAATTCGATTCAGCCGTTTTGACGAGAAGAAGTAACAAACATACATACACACATACTCACAAACTTTCGCATTTATAATATTATTAAGTACCTACCTAGGTATATAGGAGAGAGATTTAAACTTTTTGTGGAAAGGTTTTCATTCCAAATAATTATTGAATTGCGAAATCATAGTTTGAATTAAAAGAGGTTATTATTACTTGTCGACATTTTATTAAATAAACTTATTGTTAAATTAAAATTCACAAAAGAAAGTAATACTTATACAATTTCAGTCATACATACCTAGGCAGCATTTCATACTCTTTATTTCTTCTACATAAACTTCCGTAGAAAAGCAGAACTATTTTAATTTTCAGAATCTAAAGTTGAATCATAGTGATTTTAAAATAGTATCACATTTATAAAATAATGTATCTGACCTTTAGTTTTATCCAAGCACACTAAGACTTATACATAATACTTAAAACTTATAATTATTCATATTTTCTGGCTCTTACATGAACGTTAAACTAGAGATTTTCGAGTTCTTTGAGTATTTATCTTCAATATTCAGGCAACACCCAGTTCTTTTCATCAGAGTACGCCTCTTCAGGTTTCAGCGGCTTAAAGAGTTTTTTCGCAACGAAACCTGAAATTAAAAGGTGTAAATAGAGGTTAGTGCCTTCAACGTTCATAATATATTAATGCAGTAGTTTGTAGAGTATTGAATATTTCAGGGATGTACGAAAGGAGCCTTTCCTGAGATTACGTATCAAATGTAACCTTATAATTATGTTTTAAATTGGACAGTCAGCTACTGAAACCACTTAGGTGACTGGCCTTAATCTCAATAGATAGAGAGATATTCTTTATTTGTACACAAAAACATGAAAAAAAATATTAATTCTTTCAACAATAATTATTCTATGTGTAATTTTTCCCCCGGAAATGCGATGGACCGACGATATAAGGAAAACATCTAGTAGCGAATGGATAGAGACATCCTAAGATCCCAAGATCGTAATAAGTGACATATACTGAAGGAGGCCTACACTTTTAACGTTGAAAATGGCTAAGAACAACAATACCCCCTTTTGCAGCAGTAACACACCAAATACTCCAACCCACTCACCAGTAACCGCCCCCGACACAACCGCCACACCGAGCGTGGCCAGCAACCCAAACAGCTGCCTCAACGCCTGCCCCCCCACCTCCTGCCCCGCCAGGCGAGCTAGTGACGCCCCGTCGCGGGTGGCGGCGAACAGGATGATGGAGAGGACCCCGGATGTGAGACCCGGGAGACCGTGCAGGTTGTTCACGCCGCATGTGTCGAGGACGCCGAGCTTGGATAGTTTTGGCTGGAAGTGAAGATTATGAGGTCAAATGAATTTTTTGTACGTGAAAGAAATGCATAATCAGAAATCCCAATCATAGCCAATTGGCCCGGATTTACAGATGTGTTAAAGATGATAATGATTTCTTATCTTAACTTGTAACGCGTAAATGTCATATTGTTTAATTGTACGGTTCAAATTGACCGTGATTGTTAGTGATATATCCGGGTGTAACGTACGGTCACTGTGTTCAGTTGTGATATTATATTCTAGTACTTCGCAAAATTTCACGCCTCTCCATAGAAACTTTGTTGGTCATGTGACATTTGACTATCGCAAGTAGTTTCTTTTCCGCTATCCAAAAGTGGTAGAGTAAATGTTGCTCGACATCAGTCAATCTGGGGGTGTCACTCCCTTTTGGCTTACTACCCTTAATCCACACGAATAAAAACTTTAGACCTGGACTTCAAAACTTACCGTAATATGCTCGTACCCCAGCACGCTAACCGCCCCGCAGCCGACGCCCACCGCTATCGCCACGGCCGGCGCGCTCACCAGCGTCGCGATAGTGCCGATGCCCACGCCGCCCGCCAGAGTCGCGTTCTGAAACGTGGGTACAGATTACCTTAATACCTCCTTACTTAGTGCAAATATAAAATTAAAAGATAAGTACCTATGTAGAAATTATAATGTTATATTCATGTTACTGCTTCGTAGACCACGATTGTATCTAGTGTCAAGACAAACCCTTTAGGTTTAATGGCATGTTAATTTAAAAACCTAACTATGTTACACAATGTTTTGTATAAATAAATAAAAAAAACACTACATTTTGTCGAGCATTTCTGTGTAATGTAACGTTCTTTCGAATGGTAGAATACAGGCAAAAGCATGATTAAAAGTTTGTAAAGTTGTTTTGTTTGTAGGTACTGACCAACGTTACGAGGTGTAACATGTTACACAGCGAGCATTCGTGCAGTCAGTACGTCAGACAACAGTCAACACTACATACTGACTGCACGATTATGGTATAGTACGTGGTCTATACTGACCTGAATGTGCACCATCTCGAGCTTGTCCTCTTTGTGCAGGAGCGAGGACACGCAGAATGCTGTCACCTGGTGGGATAGATTGATTTTGATTTCATTTTCAAAATTCGTTATTTCGGCAATTATTACAATAAGTCTTAAGATTAATTATTATGATTAACTAGAAGAAAGTATTAGAACTGCCTTAACTTAAATATAATTATATTGAACTTAAATAAAGGCATGACACTAAATTACTGTTTTGTTCAATAAAGTTATATTGTATTGTATTGTAAATTATGATGAATTTTATACAGGCTGCATAATGCATATATATACACTTTTTTTGGTAAGATAGACTGGTTTGTTAGATTTTTGGTTCATAAATTTCAAACTAAACATTTGTACGCATTTTTGGTTCATTCATACATGGAGTATAAAAGGTAGTCTTTTTTTTCACTTAGGTACAGCTACCTTCCTAGTGCGCTAATGAAGACCGTCGTTGTGCCGGTGGCAAAAAACAAGACCGGTGACCTTGGATCTGCCGGTAACTATCGTCCTATCTCGTTAGGAACCATTTTGGGTAAGGTGTTGGAGCGTCTGCTGCAGCCCGAACTGGTGGGAAAGTTAGATATTTCGGATGCTCAGTTTGGTTTCCGCCCCGGTCTTTCAACGGACTCGGCTATACTGAGTTTAAAACACACCGTAAAATATTATACCGATCGATCTACCTCAGTATATGCCTGTTTCTTGGATCTGAGCAAGGCATTTGATCTAGTGAATTATAATATTCTCTGGAACAAATTGTCGAGCTCAGATGTTCCGAATGATGTGATAAGTCTGTTGAGGTACTGGTACGGAAACCAAACTAACTGCGTGAGGTGGGGCGACGCGACATCTAACGAGTACAGGTTAGATTGCGGAGTTCGTCAGGGTGGGCTCACCTCGCCGGACCTCTTCAATCTGTACATCGACGACCTGATTCGGGGTCTGCGGAGCACCAATGTCGGCTGTCATATTGGGGGCGTTTGTGTAAACAATCTCAGTTATGCGGACGACATGGTGCTCCTCAGCCCCTCGATCAGGGGTCTGCAGAAACTACTTTCGGTCTGTGAGCATTATGCAAATGCGCATGGACTGAAGTACAACGTGTCGAAGACCGAAATGCTGGTGTTCAGAGTGGGGAGGGGTCCGGAGAGGGTGCCCGAAGTCGTTCTGGATGGGGCACCGGTTCGGGTTGTGCAGCAGTTCAGATATCTCGGCCATATACTGACGAGTGACCTCAGGGATGACACTGACATAGAGCGTGAAAGACGGGCACTCTCGATCAGATGTAACATGCTTGCCCGAAGATTCCACAGATGCAGTGAGCAAGTTAAAATAACTTTATTTAGGGCATACTGCCAGAACATCTACACTGGGCATCTGTGGATCAACTACACCCGGAAGGCGATGAGCACCATGAGGGTGCAGTATAATGACGCATACCGCACCCTCATGAGGCGGCCGCGGTACTGTAGCGCGTCGGGCATGTTCTCTGAGGCGGGAGTGCCTGACTTCTTCGCAGTCCTGAGGTCACGTATACCGACATTCTGGTCGGGGCTGCGCAGCACTGGGAATGCAATACTGAAAGTGGTAAGTGAGGATTTTAGAAATCCATTCTACAGACACTGGCTCTCTGTTCATCAAGACGCAAATCGAAAATAAAAATGACCTTACCTATGTAATAGGTATATGTATGTTTAATCTGATAATAATTGTAATACTACAATTTAATTTATTTGTTTAAGTACGTTTGTGTTTATATAATGTGTAATATGGGTGTCTAGCCTGAAATAAATGACAATTTATTTTATTTTATTTTTTTATTTTTTTTTGTGACTTATCAAGAAACTACAGCAAAAAATATGTATGGTTTAGTTGCGAAATTAATAAATTTTGCTTAATACTTAATGTATTTCATTTATATTTATGTTTTTTTTCAACATAAGTAGTATTTTAAATATATTCTATTCTATTAAAAAGATACATACGATGGATATCCATGACGGGGATATCAAAAATACTTAGTTTCAGACCAAGTCAGTGGACGACAACTACGTACTTATACAAAAGCTTATAACGTGTACCTATTTAAGTAGTTTTAATATTAAGATTTAAGTTCAGAAATACCAAAGTACCTAATTACTAAAGTTATGAGCAATAAGTTAGTAAGTAAGAAGTTTAATTAATTTCATATTCAGTGGAATTACGGGGATACTGTTACAGGACGATAAAAGGAAAAGTAGGTAAGTTCTTTGTTCTAATATTCGAATACGAAGCAATTTTCTAGTTGAAATCCATTCGGTGTAAAAACGTGACATTTCGACACACGTCTAAAGTCTAAATTGAATTTGAGGTTCGTCGAATTGAAGTGTAGTTATAAAAAACTTTGAACAAGGAATTAACAAAATATCAGAATAAAAAGGACAATGAATTTCATAAACAGGTAAGTGTAAATGGGACGCGAAATTTTAATACAAAATGATTATGTTTACGTGATCGTATAATTAAAATAATTATATTCGCCGCGCAGCCTGCACTGAAAATTACCATCGGGGACAATGAACATAAAATTAAATCCAACACCTGTTATACCTGACTTCAATAATACCACTACAACTGAACTGATGCCGACCTCAGCCGGTTAGCGATTTCTTCTTATTTAATCATAATAGATCATAGGTCAGTATTCTGCCACTGCTGAACATAAATGCCTCTCTAAGTCATAATACTCTGTGCTTGATCTTTCTCATTCAACCATGTATACTATAAAACTATAAAGACATGCTGTCACTGGCTAAATAATTACAGAGAGTGCAAGAGGCCCTAAAAACCACTAAATAAGTTTCATGAATTAGACATACTGGCTTTGCTGTATGGCTACCTCTGATCAATCGATCCAACGGACTGCAGGGCGTCTCACTCTACTTATCGATGATCGATTGCTTAGAATTGCCACCTTTTCATTCCTTACTGCCTGTTTTACAAGGTCTGAAAGCGTCAGGTAACTATTATTCCATTTCAGGCCTAACGCCCAGTGAACTGCGACTGTTTGCTATGGACGATGACCATTGCTGTTATGATCCATATGCGGTTGCAATACTCACTGCAGAAGCAGCAATGGACAGGTAGGTGTTGATGATTCCTCGCTCGAAGGCGTCGCGGTTCGGGGCCAGCGCTCCGTTGAAGGCCGGCCAGTACACCCACAGGAATAGCGTGCCTGTAAGTACGTACGATACAGGGTGTTGCAAAAATGCTTAAGATGAGGGCGAAAGGGAGTGATAGATACGGTTGTTGATAGATTAGACATTGGAATAAGGATAACTAAAGTAATGCCACGAGAATAAACCTCACTGACTAACTGCCAGTTTCAGCAACTCTTATCTACCAATGACTGGTAGTTGCTTTCATACTATTTTGACACATTCAAAGTTACAACCTGACAAAATCGTATGATACGAGTAGTAACTACCTGTTATCGATAAATAGAGTTATTGCAACTGGCAGTTAAACGTTACGTAGGTCTCGTACCTACGCATAAGTACGCAGTTCTTAGGTAAATAAATAATCCATAAGAAAATGCTATGTTTTTACCTGTTACGTATATACTGTTATTAGAGAGAAACATGCTCTCTAATTCAATGTCAATGCAATAAAATAATTAGTCCCCCTGTTCCGATAGCGAGGGGGATCGAGTCTGATATCCGGTGAATCAACCAAGTGTGAGAATCGTCCTATTCTCATTGTTATTTGTGTCGGACGAACTCTGCTGTTTATAAAACTTACCTGAGAATTGTATCTTTTCCGAGAGATGTTGATAGTTACGTGACTAATTAGAGCACTGCGCTACACTGATGGGAACTGGTGTTGATACTTGTCTTGCTAAAATATTTGTTTACTCTCGTATTTCCCGGCTACATTGTATAATTGTACTTAGAAGTAGTTATGGAATTTTAATATTTATCAATGAATCATAGTACTTGGTACTAACAAATAATTAATATTTTTAATGTACATAATTATTAATATTTTTAATGTACAATGTACAATCGTAAATATCAAGAAAAAACCTTTTCAATAAATCACCTCTTGACATTACTATAAACTATATGTTAACCTTATCAACATGTATATATGTACATCATATAAGAACCGTTTCACGATCGGCTTATATGCTAAAAAAAGCTACGTAGTTACAGCCATAAAACTCAGAAAACCAATCATTTCCTTACATACATACTAAACTCCCGTGAAATGAAAAAGTTCCATTTACTATTCACGTGCAATATATCACTGGAACTTTTTCATTGCCCGTGTACTTACCGATCATAGCAAAAGTGTCGCTGCTATACGACGACCCATTCAGCGGCTCCACGTTAGGGCTCGGCTTGTGGAGCTTCTGCAGCCGCAGCCCCGCGCTGCATGCCAGCCCGAAGTACGCGCCGAACGTGTGGATCGAGATCGACCCGCCCACGTCGTTGGCCTGCGGGTAAAGTGGAGGTTGGCGGGTGAAGTTAAAGTGAAAGTGGTAGGTGGAAGAGCCTTGCCATAAATAAATGTGAAAGTGGATAATTAGGTAAGTTCCTAAAGTGACATTGAAAGTAGTAGGTGATAACTTAAAGTGAAACTGGATCATTTCATTGATTATTATCATCGACACAGTCAGCTTAAAAAAATATGGTTTACAGCTGCTATAGGATTCCGTGAGAAGTTCATCGTGGGCTCATGAATGTTAACAATGCCAATGTCAAAAAAATTGACGACTACGATGAGTTTCTTACAGAACCACCCCGATGGACATAATATGATTGTATGCGTCTATCATTGAGCGAACGATATTGTTAGGTATTAACAAAATATTCTCAATTCAAGTTCAAAAAGCACCTTTATTGATCAACCCACTCGTTTCGCAAAAATATCTTCGATCGATCCAACCTTTCAATTTGATTTAACCCTAATCATATTTGATAGGTCGAGGAGAATTCTATTCTATTTTGAGGGCCTGTAAGTGCCTACAGCTTGCTCATTTGGCTGGAAAATGGCTATTGAGAATGCATAATAATGTGAGTCAAGCGTAATAGGTTTCTTGGAAAATGTAACAACAAAAATATTTCAACTTTTATGTTATAAAGAACGGATGTAGATTTTAAAATATTTTGACGTTCATTTGTAAATTCTGTTGTGGCTTTAAATCAAAACAAAAAAAAAACAATCACTGTTACTGGTATAAAAATAAAACCAACATGGAACTTAATATTTCCAAATACAGTGAAAAGGTATTTCAATAACGTACCTACAAAATATTTATGATTTATGATACGACTAAAATTCAAAGCTTAATTAATGTTTCGACGGATGAAACTATTCGCAGCAAAATAATACAGGATATTTTTTCTTTGTTTTTACGTCACTGACGGACATACAAAGAATAATAAAATTTATATCCTAAACTTTTTTTGGTGTTGGCACATATTATTACTGTTGCAAAGTTACCGTTGTTTATCGTGCTATGACATTGGCCAAGCTTCTGCTTCACGGGTTCGTTATCGACTTCAATATATCGCGATTTTTCATAAATACGACGCTGTGATCGGAAGAACGTGCATTAAACGAGTTTATCAACGTCGTTATCAGACCCGTGCCGTGGCCGCAGGGCAACTCTCAACCACCCGTCTGTCAGTGGAGCGTCACCAAACTCATCAACATAATTATCCACTCACCTGCAAAACGTTGGTGAACAGATACAGGTTGGCGCAGCCGACCGCCGTCTCCACGATGCCGATGAAGAATACCTGGATGAAAACGCTTTTTGCATTAAGTCCACTCTCTTTTGCACTTCTTTATGTTATTAGGCGGCAACGTAGCTAAGGCGGTAGTGAAGCTGTTTCCGAAGCTGAGGGCCGCGGGTTCGATTCCCGCCCAGGGCAAACATCAGTGTGATGAGCATTTGTGTTTGCCTTGTGTCTGGTTGTCGTTTATATATTGAATATGTATCTATGTAAAACCCTTCCTTCATTGGAAGGAGACCCGTGCCCCAGCAGTGGGGACGTGATGGGTCGTGATGATGATCTATGTATTTGTGTAGATATATATTAGCTGTCCGACACCCATAACACAGGCTCTGTCTAGCTTGGGGTCGGATGGCCGTGTGTGAAATGTCCCCACATATTATATTATTATTATTCATGTGTTGCAAAGTATTAAATTAATCATGATAATACCTGTTCGATGGTGGCTGCTCCGAGGATGGCCCCGAATGAGATGAGCACCGCCGCCGTCATCACGTCCGCCTCTGCAAGCATCATAATCATCATCATTACCACCATCATCATCATCAGCATCATCAACATCATCATCATCAGCATCATCAGGAAGGTTATCAGCTACTTCTAGATACGGGCCTTTCGCAAATAAGAGGTAGAAATAATTTAGTTTAATTTGCCGTGCCGGGGTTAATTGATACTAATTTTACCGTAACATTCTAGTTCAACATGTACGCAATAAATATTTGATATTTGAAGGAAATACTCTCGCTACATAACGCTTACCTTAAGGGTACCTGTCTCAAGTCCAGCGGGATGGAGGCAGTCGTTGAAATCATTGACTTTTTTTTATCAGGTAGATTAGTGTAAGTTCAGCGAGTTGTAGGGCTTTATTTTAATCTTTGAGTGTAGTTTTTCCTCATAACATTTCCTAGTATAACTTTTCCATAGTGACCGTTCGAAACGTTAGATACACAATTACACATGTACATGTACCCAGTGCCGGTTTTAGTACTACCAGCGCCCTGGGCGAGATTTCTACGGCGCCCCCTAACTGCAATTCAAACCCATACGAAAAAGGCGAAGGATAATAATGAAATAACCATTTATGAAAAGAAATAAACATTTATTTAAAAAAACATGTACTTCGTAACTTAATTAGCGTGGACCGCCTGATTACTGCGTCTGTTTGTTTTAAAATATGTAATTGCGATAACTGTTTTTAAGTGCGTGCACCGATTGAATGAATAAGAATGAGCTGTGTTCCGCTTCATCAAAAATAACGCCAACTATTCTATTCTATTCTATTCTCTGTGGGGGTGTCAGTACCTGCACCTGGCTCTCTCGAATGTAACCTTTGTGCATATCCCCAAGGTCTAAACTGCCTTCCTAAGCTTGGACCATTTCCCACCATGCTGGTCCACTGCGGGTTGGTGGGTTCACATATCTAGATGTGCTAAATCTAGATATGCAGGTTTCCTCACGATGTTTTCCTTCACCGTAAGAGCGATGGTATACATTGTACTTAAATTCAGAAAAGAACTCATTGGTACATGTCAGCGCCGGGATTCGAACCCGCATCTCTGGTGTGAGAAGCGGGCGCTTACCCGACTGAGCTACCACCGCTCCGCTGAGCTACCACCGCTCTCGCTAAATAACGCCAACTCTTTTGAACTAAAATATCTTAAAAGAGATAGATAATGTGGTCTGATAGATGGCTCTGTGGTCGGGGATTCCCAGTAAAATGAACTGTATGTATGTAGTGCTCCGACCGAACGGATTGAGCACTGCGTTCCATTCTAGTGTTACCAACACATCGTTTTTTTTTCGCTTACAGAGATGGGAATACAGGGTTATTGGTAAGTAGACCTGATCCTTTCAGGAGGTGATAGAGGAAGGCATTTCTAGTCGATTGAACCCTATAATGCATTATCCGAAACTTAACCATTTCTAAGATATTTAATATTTAAGTTTTTTAAGAGCAGGCCCAAGAAAGGGATAAGTGGAAAGTTCAAGGAGAGACCTTTGCCCAGCAGTGGGACACTAGAGGTTGAGGAAAAAAAAATATTTTATGCTTAAAACCGAAAATAAAAAAAACTAGCCGTATTTCAATTTTTTTTGTATGTTTTGCGTAAGTTACACCTTAATACACTAATTAAAATAATCAAATGTGCATTATTCGACGTAAATTAGACACAATACCACAAAATAGTTAAACATTTTTTATAAATATTAAAAACGCAAAAACAAACAAATTAAATTAAAAAATAATTTCATATGACATTTTTTGTGCACTTTAGCCATATCTTGCTTGATACCAAAATCAATTTGATATTGAATTATCTTATTTGAAAGCTTTTAAGTTGACAATGTTTTTAAACTGAAGTGCACAAAAAAATGTCATATATAATTATTTTTTAATTTGATTTATTTGTTTTTGCGTTTTGTTTTTTTTTTATGTTTAACTATTTTGAGGTATTGTTTCTAATTTAAGTCAAATAATGCACATTTGATTATTTTAATTAGTTTATTAAGGTTTTACTTATGCAAAACATTCAAAAAAAATATTGAAATATGGCTAGTTATTTTTATTTTCGGTTTAATCATACAATTTTGGCAAAAAAATATTAAAAAACTTCAATATTAAATATCTTAGAAATGGTTAAGTTTCGCATAATGCATTATAGGGTTCAATCGACTGGAAATATCTTCCTCTATCACCTCCTGAAAGGATCAGGTCTACTTACCAATAACCCTGTATAAAGGGGCGCCGCTTCACGGCGCCCCTTAAAGTTCGGCGCCCCTGGGCGGTCGCCCAACCGCGCCCTACCCTAACGCCGGTACTGCATGTACCATTGTAAACATCAAAATCTATTGGTGACAACGAAGACCGTTTCGGTTAATGAAATTAATGTTTTAATTGTTACTGTGCATCTTTAATTAGTCAAGGACGCCGGACGTGAGATATTGCAACTAACGATAATTGTTTTTATTGCAAAAATGAACTTTGCCATATACAAACATTGTGATCTTAATTAATATAAGTGGTTTAATTTGAGCAATAGTTTGTTTATCATTAATCCTCATTTTTAATTGTCAACATCCTCGTTAATTACTCTAAAAATATCGATGAAAACAGCAGATTAATTCAAAGCTTTGTTATTATGTAGGTATCTAGGTACTTTGTAATGTACAGCATTCCCACGTACATAAATTAAGCCAAAAGTTTTTCACATCGCAAATTCATACTGGAATAGTTTTTTAGTTCGCTTATTTACTTATTTTTTATTTACAACGTAACAAATTTTACTGCATTTTTTCACAGAAGATAGATAGGTAAAGCTACATCTCATGAATACAACCATTAACAGGGTATTTTGTTCTTTTTGTATACTTTATAGAAAACTCACCCATATTCATTTACAAAAGGTTGTTTTTCTGTCTTCGACAAATAGTCGAACGACCAGTGCTTCTCTGCGATTTATAAAGTTGGTAATGAACTCATCAAGCTCTTTATAAGTTCTTGTAGCAACTTTTTTAATTAATTGATTATTCTTCTTTCTCCATTTACTTCAGTCATTTACTTTATTTCTAGTTCATCATCATCATCATCATCAGCCTGCCATATGTCTATGCCTACGTCCACTGCTGGACGTAGGCCTCTCCCAAAGCATGCCACTGAATGCGATCTTTAGCTTTTCGCATCCAATCATAACCAGCCACCTTTCGCAAGTCATCACCCCATCGAGCCGGAGGGCGTCCCACACTACGTTTGCCTAGTCGCGGCCTCCACTATTTCTAGTTAATATAATGATACTTCTTATTTTGATTACTTTGACTTCGACTCACCCAAAAGCCCCTCCACCGTCACGGGAAACACTCCTCCCTTGAACCCGAACATGATCTGCTGGCAGAACAGTGCCCACTGCATGATGAGAGCAGCAAACACCAGCGTGCCTCCCGCCGCCGTGAAGGAGTACTTCTTGAGGAATGTCATGAGGAAGGCGAAGCCGACAAACACCATGGTGTGCACGTCTAGGTAGGCTGTGGGAGAGACGGGGACGTTAGTGGAGAGTACCTAAGTGATGATGGGATAGATTAATGTGCAAACTAAGAATATGAGTAGATTCTATTCTGAGGAGGGAGTATACTGTACATGCATAGCATGGTCACTCTCAGAGGGGTCAGATAATTATACCTATTATGTATCTTTGCGCCAGTCTGAACGATGTTTTAAAGTAGACTATTCAATATTTCTTGTCTTTATACATAATATATAAGATGTGTCAATATACGAACCATGATCAGCAAACTGAGTGTTGTCTTCATCTTGGTTGACGCTCGCCCCCGACTCAGTCGAGTTATTTGAGCCATGTTCTGAAAATAACGATAATAAATCAGTAAATAATATAAGGAATAAGATAATCTCCGTTTGTGTGTATCGTATATACTTGTATAGTGTTAAATTACGACATATTTACATAAAATGTACACGCATATTTATATCCTCTATAATAAATTAAATCATTCGAATAGTCAAATTAATTTCATCATTAATTGTAAAATAGATTTTATATTGTGATTAATTGACTTTATTGTTCAAATATAATTTTGTTATTTGTATTTAATTACTTAATTATTTGCCTAAACTGAATTTCCATACAACAAATGAATACTGACCCCCGTGCGGCTCCCGTTTCTGTTCCGTAGACAAGAAACAAAACGCGATCGCCAGCGCTATCTGAAACAACAGCACTGCGGCGAACTTCCCTCGCTGCATGTGTAGATTCATATTCGCTGAAACACAATACGAACTGGTTAGGCGGCTCCCACACTATTCCACATTAAGGTAAGCGTCTACCCATCGGTATACTATGTTACGCACCAAACGGATTGTCATAAATGTATGGAGAACCGGCGTCGGCGATGCCGATGAAGTAGACGCACTAAATAAAACCGATGCCAAAAGGTGGACGCTTACTTAAATAAAATACAGAACATCAGTACACAAGTATCTTAGAATTGAAAAAAGCTGGCTACAACAGCATCGATCTTTCAGTATCATACTTTTTTTCAGCAGCGGCTGCGTCGCGGGGTTTATAAATGCCGAAAAAAAAACATAGAGACAGTAATCAGTGTTGGTTAAACCAGCGTTCTATGTCTATACCATTTTATGACAATCCGTTTGATGCGATACGTATGATACCGATAGATGGAAGCTTACCTTTATATTATAAAATACCAATACCTCATGCGTGGGATCACATAAACACAATTCCACGGAAGGTATTAATATATTACACAGTTCTATATATTCACAAAATTCGTCTGATGGCGGGTCGATAAAAAGTGTATTTTCGATGGTCTTGCGAAAACAAAATCAGTTTGACTAGTAGATCATGTGGTTTCATTTATCAGGAACGTGTGATTTCTCCTGTAGATTGGTCGCTCTAGTATGTGGAACCTTTCTACGTTTTCCCTGTTTATTTAAGCCAATCCAACTCCAGTATTATTTGAAGCAGGGTGTTCTAATAGCTCAGTGAGGTATTCTGATTGGAATTGATTCTAGGGCCACTTGCACCAACATATTAAATGTAGATGTAGTGTTAAATCTCGATTTAGTATCAAATTTTATATGGACAAACGTTTCTTAAATCGAGATTTGACACTAAATCTAGATTTAATATGTTGGTGCAAGTGGCCCCTAGTTTCTGTACTGCGTTTTTTGTGTGTGGTGGTGGAAAATGGAAATTGGTTTCAGGTAGTGTAAAAAGTGGAAGGTTCTGCGGGACTTGTTTTGCTTGAAGATATACAATTATAAAAAAAATTGCCATTTCTTTCCTCCCCTTTGTGAAATGGTGGTACTTTGAGTAATATTATGACTTTTGACAAGTAATTGTAAAATTTTACGACAAAAAAATAAACGATTTCATTTCATATCTACGAGGTTTGGAGATCTGTCATGCAATCGTCACTTTGTTAAGTTTAGCGGTATTTCGTATTTTTGAAGGAAATAATGTTTTGGAATTCACTGCATAAGTATTATGAATAAGTGATATACATTTATGTGATGCAAGTGAGTCGCTAAAGTATTTATTAAACATGGCACTGGCGCTACACTCAATTATCTTCAGCATTGAAATACATCTGCTAATACATAAAGCACGATGTTATTTGTAAATAAAATTATGAAACCATTTCAATGCTCAAAATATGTTTTAACCAGAAACGCATGAGATATTATACAATTTAATTACATAAGGATCGTGAAACAATTGTTGCATTACTATATCAATGTGAAATAGTTCGCAAACAAAATGCGTTGTTTGAATTTTTATTTACTGACATAAAACATGGAAATTAATTTAAAACATGTAGCTAACTTTATTTCACAATAAAATTTATTGACATTGTTGTTACAACAAGCGAGTCGGTTTCGGTATTTGTAATCAACATACAAACCGTCGGTAATAAAACATAGAGGAAGTCAAAATAATAGGAAACTACTATTTCCATTTTCAAAAAAGATAAAATGTTAACTAAAAACAATATAGAATCCAAAAAAAATAGTAAGGCAAAATAAATAAAATACAGAACACAACAAACCTTTTTCACAATTTTCTCATAACTTAAAAATACGGTTAACTTTTTAAACGTATTTCAAATTTGGAATTTCGTTTTTTTGCGCGGTTTATTTTTTCGCGGCACTGTGTCACCGGCCAGCATGCGACTGGAAGTAAGGCGAGGGGCGCTATACGATGTATAATATCTGTGTGTCTGTGTGTGTGTGCGTCAACTGTTTGTTATGAACCGCACTGTCGGATCTATTATCGCCACTTAGTGGCTGAATGTGTCGTGTCAACATCGGATTAAGGAGGCGTTTGAATGGGAATTTTTGTCTTATTTTTAGCACGGCAAACAGAACATTTTTAAAGAAATCCTTTTTATTACAATTTTTGTTATGTTAATAAATGTACTTAACTACCTACTTATTACATCTTCTTCTCCTTTCTCAAGTTTTACAAGAAATTTGTTATAATTCAATAATATAAAGAGATAAGATCTGTTTTCTGTTTTGTACTTTTGTAAAAATAAATACATGATTACTTATATGTATTGTATAGTGTTTTTTTAACCAATAAACGCAATAACAAATTCGGACCTGATTATAGTCTCAATAATTTTATGGCTAAGTTATATGGCTATGGCACGAAAAACTACAAATACTATTTCAATTTACATATTTCACATTCTGACATCCATATTTCTTGGAGTCTACAGCTTCCTTCTATATTCTATAGCAATGTACCTATAATGTTCGTATTCAATCGTATAGTTGTCAGCCATATCTCTTCTTCTCTCTTCTTTAATCCCGTTACTCCTCCGAGGAGTCTGGGGCTGACACCAGGCGCTTCCATGCTTCTCTGTCGTGGGCCAGCAAGTTGAGCTCCGGCCACGACTTCCCTTTCTCTTGGGCCTCGCTGTATATGGACCGCTTCCAAGTATGTGCTGGTCGACCGGGTCGCCTTGAACCGCCCTGGGGTTTCCATTGTAGGGCCACTTTTGGGATATGGTCATCAGGTCTTCGCAGTGTGTGGCCCAGCCATCGCCATTTCCGCTCTTGGATGTCTATGTCTATAGGCTTTTGGTTTGTAACCTTCCATAGCTCGACATTGGTGATGGTGTTCGGCCAGTGTCTACGTATGATGGTTCGTAGACAGTTGTTGACGAAGACCTGGAGTTTGTGTGATATGCCCTTAGTGACCTTCCACGTCTCGCATCCGTATAGGAGGACAGTCTTCACATTTGTGTTGAAGATGCGGATTTTCGTGGTACGAGATATGTTGGACGACCTCCATAGGCTTTTTAGCTGCGAGAAGGCTCCTCTTGCTTTGTTGATGCGACTTTCGACATCCCGTTCTGTTCCTCCCTGAGGGGTGATGATGCTTCCAAGATAGCAGAAATCGGCAGCCTGGGTGATGCGGTGGTTTTCCAATAGGAGCGGTGGGTTTTTATCGCTGCACACGCGCATTTCTTCCGTCTTTTTTCTACTGATCTTGAGGCCAGCCATGTTTGCGGTTTTATCCAAGGCTGTAATTTTGCGCTGCATATCATCATGGGTGTTACTCAGTAGGCAGATGTCGTCCGCGAAGTCTAGGTCTTCCAGTGATGATGACGCTGTCCATGGTATCCCTCTATTTTTCTCGTGGGTGATTTTCAGCATGATTGCATCCATGACCACTATAAAGATAAGCGGGGACAGCAAGCATCCCTGTCTGACTCCGGTTGTCACATTGAATGGCTCTGTGAGTTTGCCATTATGAACGACTCTGCAATTGAACCCGTCATAAGCCTCCTTTATGATGCTAACGATTTTTTCGGGTACTCCTTTGTGCATAAGTGCGTCCCAAATAAATTGTCTATTAATGCTATCGAATGCCTTTTCAAAGTCGACAAAAGTCATGAATAAGGGCTTTCTCCACTCGACAGATTCCTCAACAATAATTCTGAGGGAAGCCATATCTCTGCCTATACCTTACACCTATACACAAGCAACTGCCCCTTAACCCCGATGCATCAATCATGCAGAATGTTTGTGCGCCTCAAATCGTTTGCTAAACCATTTCCAATTTGATCGCGGCCACTTAATGAGTGCTTTTGAGAACCTATATGTTGACCTAGGTCATGGCAGTCGTGGCATTGTAGTAGTTAAGCAGTTGTTTTAGGGTGTATGTAGGTTTGTTGTTTATTTAGTATTTTTTATACATTTGTAGAGACTTTATATAAAGATTGCCAGGAGCTACTGATTATATGAATGTTTAGGGTTTATTAATTTAGTTAATATACCTACTTAATGGTGTGTTCAAAATTATTCCTATAGAAATGATTTCACCAGTATAACTGGTTAACACGTTTTTTAGCTCTAACACACATAATAATTTGAATGCGAATGTATTTTTAATTAGTTTTGGATGAAATACATGTTGATTTTGTTTATGTGTTTAGAATAAATAAAAAACATAAATATTAGGTAGGTATAATTCTTTCATAATGTAACTTTTGAAAAATAGCAAAAAACTTGTATTAGACACTAATTTAATTAGTAATTATATTCATAATTAAGTGCCTACTTATAATTCTACAGTCCATTTGTAAATTAAAAATGAATGTATAAAAATATCTTGTTCCATTTAGGTAAAAAGTTATTTACCTACTCACGTAAAAACTTTTAATTGGCTTTTAAGATGGTATTAAAATGTTAGGTAAAATATATATTTTTCACAAAAAAAAAAACATTTCTCATATTCAGTAAAAATGTTGCCATAATGACTTTTTCTGTCTGTTAAGTAGGTAATAGGTTTTTTTTACCTTTGAAAATAATTATTACAAACTACTTAAGTAACTAATGAATTATTTCCCCCATACTCCCCCATATTATTTTCATTTACACAATGCAAGCAAGATCAGAGCCGGTCGCCGTTGGTGAGGCAACAATCGAAGTTGTGCAAGAATATGTCTACCTCGGGCAGACTATTCGGCTTGACAGAAGCAACTTCGACAAGGAGGCTGCAAGGCGCATCCAACTGGGTTGGGCTGCATTCGGGAAACTTCGTCACATATTCTCCTCGGCCATTCCTCAGAGCCTGAAGACAAAAGTCTTCAACCAGTGCGTCCTGCCAGTGATGACGTATGGTGCAGAGACGTGGACACTGACGGTAGGACTGGTCCACCGATTTAAAGTCGCTCAGCGTGCTATGGAGAGAGCTATGCTTGGGGTTTCTCTGATGGATCGTATCAGAAATGAGGTTATCCGTCAGAGGACTAAGGTTACCGACATAGCTGTCAAAATATGCAAGCTGAAGTGGCAGTGTGCTGGTCATATCTGCCGAAGAACCGATAACCGTTGGGGTAGACGAGTTCTCGAGTGGAGACCACGAACACGACGATCTTAGGTGGGTAGCCGGTAGTGGTTGGATGAGGAAGGCCGAGGACCGAGTGTTGTGGCGCTCCTTGGGAGAGGCCTATGTCCAGCAGTGGATGATTATTGGCTGATGATGAATGCAAGCAAGAACCTTCTGGTCCTCTCTTACGCCTTCATCACCTAACCATTTGTATAAACCGAAAACTAAAACTGCTAATTGAAGTTAAAAAGGTTTTCATGTAATACCGTGATCGCCAGTTTTATCTCAGTTTCCTTGTCTACATTTTACGGCCACAATAAATCCTCAAAACATGATAATCCAAATAAAAGACGCACGATGTAAACATAGGACGTCATTTTGTAATCTTTACTCTCCATGTTATCGTGTTACCTACCTCTGTTTTAATGCCATTACATAAGGGGTTTTCCGTTTTTTTGGTTGTTATAATTGCTTCTAAGACGGCATATAATGAAAATATTGGAAATGTAAAATTATCACATCGCTATCCGGTAAAATATCACATAATTACTAAAACTATATTTTGAAATTAATCGCAATTTCCTTGGCTTTATGTTAAATACATGTGACGTAGTGAACACACCCACAGTAAGTACACACGAGAGTCTGTCGTGATAACGCTCTCCTCACGCCACTTCCAAAATCTATTTACTTTGATTAGCTCCTCACAAAGTGTATGTAAATAAACATTTTACATAAAAGTAGTACCACGTTAGTGGCCTTTTGAGACATTTGAGAATAATAGTGCCTCTAAATATTAGTTTCTCAGCTATTATATTTATGTGTATTTCATTTTACGTTGAATGAAATGATATTTTATGTTTAATAAAGGGATGGTCTGTGGCATTACCTAGAAAATAGAACTATATATATACCTACCTGTATAGATTTTTTTACACGTAATATATTCTTTATATGAAATTAATAGGTATTATCAGAATCATTTGTTTCATGAATTGTACCTATCTTCTACGTTGCAATGCTGCATATTTATGATTTGTTTGGAATGTTTCTCGTAACAACACCACAGGTTATGTTACGAAGGAAATACCACGCTTGATTTCAAATCAAAATATACTCCGTAGGAAATGTAAGCCGTTTCTCGTAAGTATGCCAAGTACACGCTAGGATGTTATTATTCTGAGAATCCTAGTATGAAGTATCGCAAGTACAAACTTAAGGCTATACCTATGCATGGTGTTGTGGGAGCCGTAACAGTAGCTTTATCTAACATACTTATTGTGATTTCATAATTATATTGACAGTAAACTTGCGGACTTTTCCATGTGGTAATGGTTTAAATTCGTCTGCTAAGGTTGGCGTTGGTACACACGGCAACGTTAAATGGTTGGCAGGGCACACTAACGTAGGTAGTGTATGTGTGTGTTGGCGACGTCGACGTAATTATTTAGTTCTGGGCAACCCACACGGATATTGTAAGCATGTAGTTGTGCCAGTAACAATGATTCATTGTTTTTATGATATGAAACAAAATTTTGCAAGGCATAGTAATAGAATGAATGGCTCAGTTGGTATGATACAAGACTAACATTAATCGGTAAGGTGGTTCAAATCCCACTGAACTTTATATATTCCTTTTTTGTTTTTTTAATAGATTTAATTTATTTTTCAAGATGGTTAATAATAGTATTGTAGTATATACGAATAAAAGCAACACAGAAAGTAAATTAAACAAGTTATTAAGTGTTAAAATTACCAAATTTATTCTTGCCGTAACATAAACAAGGCGTGAGTGCGTGTGTGAAACATTAAGGATGTTACGTTTTTGTTGTTTTTCGTTTTAAAACATAGTTGTAGTTTATATTAATAAGGTAATCATCAGACAAGGATGGACTGGCTGTTTTACTAAAGTAAATAAGCAAGTCATTAGTTATATGAATCAACATGTTAATTAGCTAGAAATAAGATAACTTATTCTAACCTCAGTAACAATAACATCATTAACATATTGGCTTACCCATTGTAAATAATGATATTTAACTAAGTTACTAAAATTTTATACAAATGGAAAAATAAAAATTACTGAGCTAAGCCCAATAACTATAATTTTCACCACTTTTTCGCCATAATATCTTACGTCCATCCTTGTCTGACTTAAAGGACTTTTCATCACTAAATATCACAACATTGTTGCACCAATCGAAGTTTAAATAGTCAGTCGCAAAACGCACTCTGTTTCGACGATGATGATCGGTTAGAGCAATTTTCTTCGCCGGCCTCCGACACCGCAACCCAGCAGCATGCATGGTTTGTAGGGATAGATTATGTGTTGTGGCCGTAGAACGGGTGCTGCAGAGCGGATCAGCGCTATGTGTAGCTACGATTTCTCGATGGCGAGGTGATGCATCCGTATTGACGACTACTGTCGACATGTCCCGAATCTGCGTATCGGTGAACCCATAATTTTATTGAACAGAGCTCCTCTGCAAACAAAAAAAAAACAAATACTAAGCATATAAAAATACAAATATTCTAACAGTGAAATAAAATATTTGCAGTTCTATGTTACTTACCAATATCATTAAACGTCTTGCGATTTCACTAATTGTAATATTTTGTTCATATAAATACAATTATCTCCACCTTTTTGAACATGGTTAAGTGACTTTCCATAGTGACTGCGAAGAGAAATTAATTAAATTGTCAAATCACAAAGGGGCCGTCCATTAATCACGTGAGGCTCAAAGGGGGGGGGGAGGGGGTACGGAAAACCTCACGAAACATCATGAGGGGGGAGGGGGGGGTCTCGTTAGACATCACGTGTATTAATTTTTTGTCAAAAAGCGTAGGTATTTCTGAACCCAAATTTTGAACGGCGCAAAAATTTGTACTATTTTATTTTTTCAAAAAATACACGTGATCCACGGGGGGGGAGGGGGGCTTGGTCCCAAACCTCACCAAATATCACCAGGGGGGAGGGGGGGGTCAAAAAATGAGAAAAACGACCTCACGTGATTAATGGACGGCCCCAAAGTGAATCACTATGCAGACGCAGAGGTGAATTGTCACTAAAACTAAAAACAAATTTCGTTTATTCATATTGTATGAGGGTAGAATTGTTTTAATTCTCAAATGAAAAACGAATCATATATTTTTATCGAAGAGAAATAGTCGACAGCTATGCAGCTTGTAGTCATTTGTCAGTTTCAAATAAATTAATTTTATACTCAACATCGTTTAAATAACGCAAAATTTGAATTAAGTAAAATAAAAATAAAAATAACCATCAGTGGACTCGAACTCACGACCTATGTAGCATAAGTCTAACATTCTACCAATGAGCTACGAAGTGTATAGACACAAGCAGTGAAATTTTGCTTCACGTCAATTTTATAACTATTTAACTAACACTACCGGTTTGTATTTTTATGTCACAGCTGGTATACGGGCGTTTGCCTACGCGCAAACTCGTTTGTGCTGTTGTGTATGTGTGAGTGGTTTGTTACTGGTTACTGGTGTGTAAACCGATTTCTGCGTTTATGCACACATAGACAACGTTAGTGTGCACACATACACTACGTTAGTGTGCCCTGCCAACCATTTGACGTTGCCGTGTGTACACCGTCTTGTTAATGTCACAATTTCATGGTTGTGGAGAGGGACACCTATCTCTGTAGTGTAATTAATTCCACTGTAACGCTGATTGTATGCATGCTTTATAGCCTTTCAAAATCATAATACTAAGCATTTACTATAAGGTTTGTCACACTTGACATCAAAGGATTCAACAAGCATATCTCCTGGTATATGTCGGTCTTTTATCGCCCATTTCACAAATAAATATTGAAAGAAATCTCAAACTAAGATGTTACAGTAAACGTTCCCAATCCCAAAGCCAATCATGACTTGTGAAAAGACATAATACCTATACAGGATGTTAGCCACAAGTGGGTGACTCAGAGGGCATACAACTTTTGCTCTACAAATTTTGAGTATTTAAAAAAACTTATCTCTACAGTGAAAGTGACGTAACCGATAAGTTTTTATGGAGAATGTTATTTTGTACCACTTTTGCAAAATCCTGTATACAGTAACTGGCTGATGAATTATGACGTTATGAGAGCTGACTGCGCTGTCATTGAAACAGCAATATTTCATAGCAAATTGCCTATTAATAGACTCTATCGACCTGATTGATATTATGTCGCGCCGTGATAGATTGATCAATATTCATTCATTTCGACTGGCACGTTAGATGCAAATTATTCTTATTAATACTCGTTCTTTACTAACTTTTCTCGATTAAAAATTACTACATGCCATGAAGTCTGTGCAAAAAGTAGGTTTAGTGCCAATTTCTCCATAGTCGGTTATCTAACCGACCGGGATTGGTTTATCAAATTATACGTCATCTCCATATAAAATTCTTCACAGATGTGACAAAAGTCAACCACTAATACCTGGTTATGCTCTAACCGACTATGGAGAAATTGCCACTTAGGTGAACTGTGACTGACCGTGCACCAGATATCTATGCACCAGATGCACGGGGGGCAAGACGCGCACGTCAAGACGTGACAAAAGTTCTCTGTCGCGCTCGCTCTCGTGGCCGCGCGATGTGAATGAGCCCGATGCAAAACTTTTATCATGTCTTGTCTTGTCTTTTATCAAGTCACATGCGTGCCTTGCGCCCCGTGCTAGCTGTGTATGTTGATGAAAATAAACACTTTACGGTTAACGAAAAGGAACATTTCAGGCAGTGAACCCTAAAAAGTAGATATAAAAAAGGAAAGCTTACCTATCACTTAACCTTTTTCCACTTATGTTTTATTCAAACAATGAGGTACCGATATTTACTCCCGCACAATGTTTGCTTTCGATTAAAACTGTTGAATTAAACATTACGGGTATGAACATGTAGATATCTTGAAACAATATTATTATATTACTTAACAATGAAAATAAAAACACAGAAAATTAAAGCACTACTTTGTTTTTAAACTTTTGAACATCTTTGAACATTTACTTATTTTATAATTATTTGGAAAACTTACGACTACCACATTAGAGAAATCTAATTAATAGACTCACGATCACGAGCAATGAAAAAGTTCCGATGAACAAAATGCCGAAAACAAACAACCACAATAATAAATAATAAAAAAAACAAACTATTTTACGTTTTTAATTGTTAGTTATGCGTTTTTAAATGTACTTCAATACTACAGACAACGTCATCAAGCTAGCCGTTTCCGTTTAGGAGTAAGTTGGTGCTATGGTGGCTGGAACTTTTTCATTGGTCGTGAGTGACTGAGCAGTGTGTGTATGCTACGTTATTTTCTAACTTTACCAGAATCGGAGCTCAAGTGTAATCGACATTCAGTGTTTTATCATCAATATTGTATGAGCTTGCACTCTGCTCTAGGGTAGTTCAAGTCATATTTCACCGGACTTACCCCGTACGTATATTAACTTGTCAACAGCAATAGAGGGGTGTTATATGTTTAAAATGCCTGTGTCATTGGATCAAACGAATGAAACGATTTTGGTTTAGTTTTTATTGGTGAGGGCTAATTTTATCGCGAGATGTATAATAACCATCATCATCAGCCCGTATGCAACCACTGCTTGACAAGCCTCAACTCTTTGTTCTCGGAATATCCTACCAGAGATGGGGTCGTCATGTCATATGATAACCTCAACGGTTATCGGTTTTCCAGCAGCTGCCCAACTGCCAACTTCTTCTTAGCGTATCGGTGACCAACACTAAAGTGAATCTAGGGTTTGTGACCGTAAAAAGATTAAACGGTCAGAAGTGAACAGCGTCAGTGGTTGACTAGCGGCCGCTACACAGGATCGTTATCGACATCGATAAACTGGTTTAATGTGGTTCCACCATTCACCGCGCCGTATTTATGGTGAATACCGATATTATATGCGTTTATCTACTACGTCGATTACTTGGGTAGGCTCCTCCCCAGCTTGCTGATGTTACTTCTGTTCAGCGAACTTTTTGTCCCGAAATTCCGAAAATGTGTTTACCCCAACAAAATGAATGAGTAAATAGAGGTAAAAAGAAAAAGATACTTTTCCCTCATAATTAGAACGAAATCTTATATTTTATTCCGTTGGCTCAAAAACCGAGTGAAAGTTACTTTTATGTTATTTTATAATAAAGTATTTATGTTAGGTATAACGATGAATAAGTGGTATAATAAACCAAATCATGTTATTCAGTTTGTCATTCTGAAAACTAATCGTGTATGAATATGTACCTAAGTGAAAAAAAAAAGTTTTTAACGAATTTCCAACGGCACAGATAAAATGACCGCTGAGGTGAATCTTTCCCGCTTATTACCTATTCTATAGATATATTGATGTATTTAGCAACGCTGCCATCAAAGAACATATGTTTTAACCTAATTAAGTTTCTATCAATTGAACTAAGTTGAAATATACTAATTAATACGAATCCACGTGGCTGATACAGTGAAAGGGATCGACTATGAATGCTCAGTTATTCATATTATTTAAGCTGACGACAGACGAGGCGCTTTGCTAATTTAGGATTAGTAGAGACATGGAGGTGTTGCGGTAGAGACGTTGGAGTAACACAAAATCCTTCACTCAAGCATAATCCTGAACTTCTTGTAGGATGGCTGGTAGAAAATGTTTTAAGCATTAAGCCCATCTTTTATTCATTTATATCCTTCATCATCATCTTCATCACGACCCATTACGTCCCCACTGCTGGGGCACGGGTCTCCTTCCAATGAAGGAAGGGTTTAGGCCTAGTCCATTTATATCATCATATATAGTCTATTTATATCCTACATTGGTGCAATAAAAAGTTAAATAATTAAGTACTTAATATTTTCGTTCCCACTGATACCTATTCGTGGATGGGTAGCCACACGGGCGTTGCAACTGCGCTGCGTCGTCGTTGCAACGCAATTATTTTAAGCTGCTTACCGGCCCAACGAACGCCCAACGATGGATATTTATCTTTAATAATACAGGGCAGATTGTAGCAACGAAAGTCAACGAAGCCCGTTAGTTGTCGTTCATTTGGCCGGTCTGTACGCAGCTTTAGGTAAATGTTTTCAATCGATCCTTCTTACAAATCATCAGCATTCACTATAACATTTATGTGAAATTATATAGAATTCCTTTTAAGACACAACCTTAAATTTTCTATATTAAATCAGTGCCTTATTAGGTATTATCTTCATTAAGCATTACCGCGGGCCTGATAAGATTACGTAACGGAATTAATCGAGTTTAGTAAAACCGAAACGTAAACTTAATCTGGGCTCTGCTGATATGACGATTTAACAACTTTAATTCCTTCTGTGACTTCACGCGGCGCGCGAAGTTGTCTTCATTCTGCGATTTAAGACTAAGTACTGTCAGCAAATAAAATTCGCTACCTTAAGGTTACAAAGAGCTCTAAAATAACTGAGACATAAGGTACAACTAAGTGTAAATCACAGGGTAAAATTTTATATAAAAAATCGCTTCCTTTAGGTTCCAAAGAGCTAAAATCACTGAGACATAAGGTACAACTAAGTGTAAATCACAGGGTAAAATTCTATATAGCTCTCGAATTAATAAACAGTAGGTACATAATACTATATAAAGATGATTGTGGCACAGGACCGTGGAAATTGGCGTAACATTGATGAGGCCCTGCAGTTAGTAGACAAAGGCTAAAGTAGAAGAAGATATAATAGATTATTAATTTTATAGGACATGTTATAGGGGAGATTTCAAACAGAGATATATCTCGATACTTCAGATTATATCTGTACCTCCAGAATCGAACTCAAGTAGGTACTCACAAATATGGATAATAATGTTGTAAATAGTAAAAATTTGGAAACGATGTTGAAGGCACAACATGTAAATTTAGCTTTGTCAAAACCTATTCTTTGTTCGAAATTAAAATTTATCTTTGGCTGCGTAAATCTTATTCTTCTTACTTATAACATTCAATCTCGAATTAATAAGGTTTGGTGTAAGAGCCACCATTATCAATTAGATAATATTGCATATTAATATCCTAGAAGTGCCATTTTTATCCAATATCAGATCTCATCGCGGCCTTTCTCTTCCCACCACACTCGGTGACGCAACTAAAGACTGTTTCAGTAACAAAAAAAAAACAAACACTCACCAGACCTTGTACTAATGTACTTCCTTGCGGGGTAGGCAGAGGTGCATTGCTGCACCCACTTTTCGCCAGTGTTATGTTAGTCCCAATGTAATAGGGGGCGGGCCTATTGCCATTTTACGGGCACATCCAAGACCCGAGAACAAACATCTGTGTTTAAACAAATATCTGGCCCAGTCGGGAATCGAACCCGGGACCTTCGGCTCAGTAGTCAGGGTAACTACTACGCCATTCGGTCGTCCGTCGTCTTGTTTCAGTAACATTTTGTAACAAAAATAATGTAGTTACCTCTCTCATAATATAAATTGCTATCGCTACCCGCTCACTTCCTTAAACAGCGATCATGTAAAGCTCTGGGATTATAAACATCTCTCAGTAATCGTGTTACGAGACTCGCGGGGTCCTCCGGTGTGAGCTGAACCCGCCAGCGACTACGTATTGATAGGAAGATTAATGATGGGTTTCTATAACGTAAACTATCTTTAGATTTCATTTTCAAGATAAGATAAAGGAACATCAAGTACAACGTCTACTACATCGTTACGTACTTCATCGTTTTTTATACGTGTACGGTCAGGTGCAGAGAATCCTGACCTCCCTCTCATAGTAATAATGCTTCTGAGAGGGGTCAGGTTTCTCTGCCCCTTACTGTACATAATACCTATCATGAATTTTGAGTAAAAGTCCGATTTCAAAATGAAGCCCAATAATCATAAATCATATTATTAACAAGGTACTTATGTACTTATGAGATTTTATGATAGCTTACCTTGAATAAAGTTCCCAAGTCAGTTCAAATGAACTTGAGACGTTGGCGTTGTTAAGCTTCAATTAATTTATAATAATGTATTTTATCCATTCATTGCAAGTTTCACTTATGTACCTCCATCTCAAGTGGGTAAGTTGTTATTAAAAGTTTGAGAATTATTAAGTTTTCAGAAACTTTTTCATGTTATGAAGTTGTTTGGAATTTTCTTAGCTGAGCTTGAAATATTATATTACTATAATTTTATTTACTTCTAGTATCAGCAAGTACATAATATAATATTTTAGCTAGTTTCAAGGCACCTCTAATATAGCCTTGGATTTTTTGGCCATGTCCACATTTTTGATTCGAATGTTATAGTTTTATAATTCTAATAATATAAATTTATTATTAATACATTTCCACAAACAAAAAATAAATAAATAAAGAAATTAACGAATTAAGAAGTTAGTTTTTTCCATATACAGACAACTCCGTATTCCAAAGATTTATTAAATGAATAGATAAATAATTGGTTATGGCAATAATAGGAACCATAGCAAGAGGGGTATCAATTTCAGGTTTGTTTCGGACTCGTCAGAGGCTTAGCGACGAATTAATGGGCCTTATGCTAATTTACCCAACGGATTTACGAATTATTCGAAATGGGGGATGAAACTGTCATCAGTACGACAAAAAATAAGGATTGGACATTAAATTTAGGATTAAAATTAACACTCTACTGCACGAACAAAGTCTCCCCGACTGACGTAATAATTTAATAACAAAAAGACCTTCACTGCAAGATAAATATTATCGGGTTTTTAGTTTACGGGTTTTCACTTGAAATTGAGAAAGCGATTTTCCGAATGGACAAAAAAATCTATGTTTGTCCGTCTTTAAGACAATTTCTTATCTCGTTTCAGAGCATGAAAATTTAATTTATGTCCTAAACTTTACATTTCTGGTGGTAGCCGCATGGTGCTGCGATTGGATCAGATACACCGAGACACAATGTACACACATTAACGCCAAACTTATAATACTGATCTTCTTCGGTTTGGAGTTGAAAAAGTTTAGCCACGGGTGTCCTACTAGCTTTCGACCATTCATAACTCAGCATGGGGTGCTCAGAGAAAATATATAAGTATTTGGACCATTCCCTTTAGTATTATTTACTCGTATTATTATTATATTTATGAAATGGATAATTTATTAAGCATTACTTCAGCAAAACAAGGCCAACAGAAATAAAGGAGTATAATTTACTTACGTAACTATTCATACGAAGTTCAAGCATACTTATGTATGTGTGTGTAATAATACGTTTTATTTTATTGGATTACTAACTTTACGTACCTTTGACAAGATTAAATCAAAATTTTCATAGTCGTTCAATAAAGGTACATTGTACCGTTTACTTATCTATTTATTGTCTATTTCAAATAATAAATTATGCCACAAGTAAATTGTTTGTATCAGAATTCTGTCATTTTGTGGTCATTATTTTTTTAGAATTAAAATCTGTCCTAACGATTTATTTTTAAATAAAATTTCCTTACGAAAGAAACCTGCGAACAAAGGATATTAAACTGGTTGAAAGGCGAGCTCTACTCATAATTCATACATAGTGTTGGGAATAACAGTGAACTGGTAACGACTTTGGCAATATCGTTAAACGGTGGCGACCCTACCTGCCCGTAACTTCAACCTGTATTGCCTTTAGGGTTGGGTTGATATTTCTATCGATAGATTATATACAATCTGAATCTAAGTATATCCGAAATGACCACGGTCATAAAATTCATAATTTCTGACCGATCATTGTTATGTAAAATTTACAACAAAAGTTGTTCTACTATGACTCCCCGAGTCCTAAATATGCCCTTTTAATAACATGATCATAACGTATTTACCGTTTTCTAGAATTTCCAACGGTGTTTTCTCCCACTGGTATGTATTAAATATAAATATTGTGCATATTTCCATGTAAATGACTGACGCGTTGAGTGTCATTAAGTAGAATAGGGGAATTTATTGTTAAAAGCAGCTTTTGTATTATTATACTGTACGGTGCTTTTGTAAATGAAAATTAAATAAATAAATATTATAAGTAGCGCCAAAATGATAATGGAGATATTCCAATTATTCACTGTTAGTCGAAAATAATGAAATTCTTGGGAACAGTATTGAAATTTCGCTTCTAGTTGGTTGATAATATTTTTAACCTTTGCCGTATACATATAACTGGCGATCAATAAAAAAGTTTACCAAGAAAATTTCGCCATTGACGTTTCATTATAATAATAAGTAAAATAATATTATGCCACTGGAACTATTTCATTAAACTATCACAACGTTATCATTTATCGATATTGACGTGTGTTACAGCTATCGGTCCAGCCCAACTCTAGTGCGACATTCGTATTGGTCCCGTGACCTGGGTCGCTTGTAAATTTATTAGCAAAAGTGCAATGGACAAAGTTATGTTACTAGTTCCCCCGCAATAGCCTTCAATGGATTCGAGAACTTAACAATTACGGATAAAATTCAAATTGAATGCTATAAGTAATATACGTTTGTTTGTTATTAAAACTTATGTATTTTAATGTTTTTTTTTTGTATGGCAAGGTAAACATTTTGATCGGACACGATAGAAATCAATAGGTAGAGTTCAACTCAAACGGTAGCTCTAAATAAACGAAGACCACTTCAGTGACTTCAGTGTCAGAAATTAACAAAAATAAAACTATAAATTTTTGTTGTTGTCACAATATTGCTTTGTCGGACTTTATCTATTATATTTAATTAATCACTTAGTTAAAAAAACATTTATAACATTGAGTAAATCATTTCGTGAAACACAAGTGAAATACTAAAAGTCTTTAATGAGTTTGTGAGTGCCGCCCGCATATAAATCAAAGAAGCAATATTAAGTTATAACTCATATAAACTTGCTTTCAGAAATACTAAATGAATGTGAGCTAGAGAATTTTAAAATAGTGTGTGTGCCTTTATATACCGAGCGTATCCCTGAAACAAATAAAGTATGTCTATTATACACTCACGGGCAATGAAAAAGTTCCACTCACTAAAGGCCGACACCAAACGACCCCAGTATTTTTTTTAAACATTTACTTTAAATTTTGAATTAAATATTACTGTATTTAGTTAGTAATATCTTCATGCTCCGTTTAATGTACGGTGGCCTGCGCCTAAAAGTATACAGGCGGAGTTTTTAAAATAGCGATCTCAAGCTCACATGCTGCTCAAGCACATCCACATAAACACCACTGCTACACACATCACACACAACACGTCCCCGGATTTATAACATATGTTGCTCGTCCCTTCATCATCAGGGATCGCTATTTTAAAAACTCCGCCTGTATACTTTTAGGCGCAAGCCACCGTACTTTAATGTTGCAGAATGCGTCATTAAGTTAGCCTTTTCCGCTTAGGAGTAATGTGGTGCTTTTCTCAGTGGAACCTTTTCATTGCCCGTGAGTGTATCTGGGGGCACGGGAGTGCCCCCACCAAGTCGAGCCAAAAAGCGGCACGGCCGTACCATCCTTTTCTCGAAGCAATTCAAGCCATTTTCGACCCCCTGTAACTTCGTTGTGGATAAAACTAGAAGACTGAATTTTCAATAACCATGCAGGCATTGTAAAGACACGGTATATTTAAAATTTCATTAAATTTGAAACAGTAGTTTAAGAATTATAACAGGTCAAAGTTTCTTAATTTTGTCACTGACTCACTCACTCACTCACCGATCATAAAAATTCATAGGCACTTCTAGCAGACCTAGAAGCTTCAAATTTGGAATATAAGTCTTATAAGTAGTGTTTGGTGTATGAATCAAGTAAAAACTAAAGGGTTCCCCTCATCTGGCCTAATCTTTATTGCCCTAAACTCGTTTCGCATAACTCGTAAGGTCTAAACTTTTTTGGTAGAATCATCACTTCACCAAGTCTTATGTGGCATAAGACTCGTTTCGTCTAAAACTCTTTTGGCACAAACTTGAAACACCTAAGTCTCGTTTTCTCTAATTGTTCGTATTGGTATAATCTTGTTTCTCCTAATATTATCTTTACAAATACTGTATTAAGTATGTTTTAAATGTACAAATTGTGGTATTTTTCTCCTACATCCCGAAAATCACCATATTAAATGATCAAAATATCGAAAGTGAATGACCATTATAATTATTACAAACGCCATTAAACCCCATGGGATCGAAACCTAAAGATAGGTGCGACGACGAACAAAGCGAGGAGGAGCATGTTAGGTGCACAATATCGTCAAAAGCAAAGCGGAGCGCAGCGAAGCGGAGCGGAGCCTTTCCCACATAGCGGCCACAATACAAGGCACCAGTTTGCGCTATGTAGGGAGACGCTCCATCAAAGTTAAAGCCAAACGAATATTATTACTTTATATAACCTATGCCATAGCATTATTAGGCTATTCAAGATTTGGCTATACCATTATTAGGCTAAACAAGATTATGCGAAATAACTTTTTACTAAAAGAGATTTATGCCGTACGATTTTCGGCGAAACGAGATTTTGACCAAACGTTACTATGCAATACGAGATTAGGCAAATAAATCTTAGGCCAAAAAAGGTAGAACCAACTAAAATATTTGGGGGCACGGCAGTGCCCCCACCAACTCGAGTAATTTTTTTTTCAATTTTAGTCCAGTTTTCTAGATAGGTACAAGGTACATAACTGCTTAAATAATTTCATAATCACATATCTGGGGGCACGGAAGTGCCCCCACCAAGTAAATATAGGCGCACGGTAGTGCCCCTGCCAAATCGAGCAAAAAATTCCCGTCATGCAAATTAAATCCGCAAAGGATGGATTACCTACCTACGGACAAAGCACATCAGGCTACCAGTGCTACCACTTATAGTCAAATTTTCTTAGGGTGGATTTGACCAACGTCGAGTAACTTTTTACTCACGAGTAAACTAGCAGTTACTCGCGAGTAAGCCGATTTTGCATTCTACCAAACCCAAAACCAAGATAAGTAGCTTATCCCAAGAATAAAATGTTATACCGCCAAAATTGACCGTGTAACGAGCTTATCCGAGAGTAATTTTGTAATGGCGGCGGCACATCAGCTGATTAGAAAACCGTCATAATGACATATAAGCACATCTGTCAAAACATAAACAAAAGTAAAATAATAGGCAAATTCTCAAAATAACAACAGCGAATAAAATATTAAAACATAAACAAGTTCATACTATTATAATCCATTCAAACTAAGTTGGCATGTCGTTTCTATTGCATGCTTTGAAACGCAACTATTTTTATTTTAGTTGCATTACAGTTTCGTTCCTCGTTCATTCAATTAATCATGGTATAACTTGGTAGAATGCAAATGTACTTATCCTAGATATTTACTCGCGTATATATTTTATTCCGGTATAGTTATTCTCGTGTAAGATGATGTTTGGACGAATTCGCCCTTAATGTAGGTACAATGAACTTTGTGTATTGGAAACTAAGGTTGAAATTTAATAAGGGAAATTTGATGCAGTACGAAGTATCAAAGTTACGTTTATTCATTACGTACATTATGTAGCCAAAAATAAAGATTCTTGATTCTTACCTCAAGTTTGCGATTTATGTAGGTAGGTTACACTAAATAATTTAATTAACACGTGTTTCCATGCGATGGCCGAGTCAATATATTTATATAAAACATTAAATATTTTTAAGATTGAGATGCGTGCGTGGATAAGACTTGGTATTAAATGGATCTAACAACTTTTTACCGTAGAATAACTGAGTTACACGAGACTTGGTTTTTTTGACAAGTACCTATTGTTTTTGATGGGATCTGTCTTTTCTGACGTGACGATTCGTAAAATATTTATTAGTAAATAAGCCCTTATAAGATTTCAGCTTTCTTTCTGTATACGGCCTAATGATGAAGTACATCTTGCCCGCGTGTGGTCTGGTGATTTATTTTGCTTGTTATTCTATAAATTATGCATACACTTATGTATGACTATGTTCTAAATCTTCTCAGGGTGAATTCGTCCAAACATCACGTTACACGAGAATAACTATACCGGAATTAAAATTATACGCGAGTAAATATCTAGGATAAGTACATTTGCATTCTACCAAGTTATACCATGATTAAATTGAATGAACGAGGAACGAAACTGTAATGCAACTAAAATAAAAATAGCTGCGTTTCAAAGCATGCAATAGAAATGACATGCCAACTTAGTTTGAATGGATTATAAAAGTATGAAATTGTTTATGTTTTAATATTTTATTCGCTGTTGTTATTCTGAGACTTTGCCTTTTAACGTACTTTTGTTTATGTTTTGACAGATGTGTTTATATGTCATTATGACGGTTTTCTAATCAGCTGATGTGCTGCCGCCATTACAAAATTACTCTCGGATAAGCTCGTTACACGGTCAATTTTGGCGGTATAACATTTTATTCTTGGGATAAGCTAGTTATCTTGGTTTCAGGTTTGGTAGAATGCAAAATCTGCTTACTCGCGAGTAACTGGTACTTTACTCGTGAGTAAAAAGTTACTCGACGTTGGTCGAATCCGCCCTCAGTAATAATATCTTTATACCTATATGTTCTGTACTCACCCGAAATCGACTTAAGGTTATCGTGCAACACGTCTTTGCACATTTGCAAACGTAGACAGATAATTAACTATACATTATTTCACTTATTTACTTAAAAACTTATTTCGTTCAGGACAAAAAAACATTTATCCACCTCCCAGTACATAAACACGAGGCAATTAGTAGCATAAAATCTCAATTTCCTGGAATTGTTTAGCTCCAATGAAAGGTATCTTTAAACGAGACATTTTCTTCAAGTCTCGCTTTAAACATTCAATTACTTATAAATAAGTTGTGGTCCCCGGACAAGCTGCTTTGGCTCGTGGACAAATTGCACCAACTACTAAGAAGCCACAATGAATTTAATTGAAGAGACTCAGAAGCTAGACTTTAACGAAAACCAATAACAGAATTAACTGTTGACCTCCCGGCTCGAGACATTGTTGGGAGATGTTGTTGTGTTTTGAACCCGATTTAAAAGATGTTTTAGAGTTTCTTTATGTACCTACCTAGTGAATGGAATAATTTTTTGTTATTAAATAAACAAGGGTTGCGTTAAATAATCAATTATAATTTTTAAATTATAATTGCTAAAATTTAGGCTCTTTTAATTTAGGCTATTTGCGGAATTTGAAGAAGAATGGAAAAGTATTTTGTTCATATATTAGGTATTATATTATGTATTTGGTATCAAACCTCAGAATAAGATAGATGTTTCTTTTAATTCGTCGATTCCATTTGTTAAACTTTAGTCTTCCTTATTGATTTAGTTAGGGCTACCAGTTAAAGAAAAAAAACTTCATTACGCTACCAAAAATAATTAAATGACAAAATGAAACTACAGTATGATGAAAATAGATAAGTAGTGAATTTACATTACACAACGCTGATCCCCATCAGGCTAACAGTTTTCAACAACAAAGCCTCTCGAGGAGGTATCAGTTTTCTTTCCGAGCTCCGTAAATAGAGTGGAGGAGTAAATATTTAGCGTGTATCAACAAGGAGGCGTCTTTTTGAACCACCTCCGTACGTGAACCCGTTACAGGGGGTTCACTCTACAGGGTGTTGCAAAAAGGGATTAATAAAAAGAAATCTATGGAAAAGCTTTTTTTTCGTGAATTTTAAAAACTTGTAGAGCGAAAGTTGTTCTGAATGACCGCCTGACGGATTAGTATACCCTTTTTGCAACACCTCTACAATTATGACAAAAATTTTTTTTTTTGTACGTCTAGTAAATGTTTGATAGTTTGTCGAAAACTATAACAGTTTATGGTTACTCGCATACAATGTGGCGCCCCTAACGGAAACTTTTGACAGATTATGTATGCAGATGACAGAAGAAAACTTAATATATATAAAATTCACCATTTAAATGATAGATAAGTAGGTACACGTATTGTATAAATAACGAAAAACTTACCGTTTAACTCCAAATTAAGCATACTCTTTTAAGAAGCATGATCAAGTTTAGATATAATTTTCTGAAAAATAAACTAAAATATGTAACTTCTCATCTATTATATCTTTCGTAGCCATTTTCTTCTTCAATAGAACAACCTGTAAGTAACACCTTCTCACTCGCACCCACAGCTAGTGCATGATGCCATCTCGCTCGCACCCAGCTCTCACCAGAAGCTGCCCTTGCGTCAGCTGTTCATTTTTGCTTGAATTATTCAAAGAATCTTTCCCGTGCATTTTGGTTAATGAAATTTTAATCATTCGGCGGCTAAGCGGCTGCTCAGACATCCGACTGAGCTATTTTTTATGTTCAACGCTAATTAGCTGAACTATGTCTTTGACAAGATATTTCGTAATTATTTTCGCATCGGAAAATGTTTTTGAATGAATGTTCGAGATGATTTTATGTGGTAATTTGATATAATATTACTATGCTTTCTTCAAATTAGTATTCAAAGTTATGTGCTACATACATAATTTATACTGAATTATGTTGTAACTTTATTACAAGTTTGTGAGTTATTAGGTTGATGGTTATGATTAACTGGATTACCCCATGGTAAAAAGTCACGTTACCATTAACATTTCTATGTAGAAGTAACTTTTTTTCGCGAATTTCTAAAATAACATAGAGCAAAACAAAAGATTGCTAAAATTATTATTGCTGTTGTTATACGAGTAATTAAAATTTTAATAGGTATTGGTTCGTGTTTAAACGGAAAAAGTCTGGGCTGACTATTGACTCCGAATGTACTTTCATAATTTAAATAGTTCACACTAATAATAAAGTTAAACGCGCTCCCAAAGCCATCCCAAAGCCACAATCACTGAAAAGTTGATTGTCCAATCACTTCACAAAATGAAATTTAGTATGAAGTTGGCACCACCCGCCGTAGTGTAAATTTCATTTCGTAGAAAGCTTTGTATTATATACGTATGGAGTATGGATATGAATAAGTTTTCATTATGAAAAGGGATTAGTGTAAAAATATTAATGTTGTTTTCATACACAGTAGTTTAAGAATAAATATTGTATTAAAAAACTACCTACCTGATATACGAATCAATCTGTCTGTAAATTGAAGTTGTTTTAAGTTTGACTTTGGACATACCCCCTCCCCCGATAAGTTATTGACAAATTATATTTTTTTATTTGAAATATATTGCACATAATGTTAAAAGAGTACATTCTATAACCTAACTGGAGAGTTATATAAAATGTCCTACAATGGTGACAATTAGTCGTATAATTGTCACCATTGTCGGACATTTTATATAACTCTCCAGTTAGGTTATAGAATGAGAACACTTTTCTCACGTAGCCGCCGTTTATCCAGGTCAGTACGCCGCGGTGATAACACTTCCTTTTGCACTTTTTATTGCATCTGTAAAACCGCTTCGCTGCAGTGTTTAATACAGTACCCGCTGCACGGGTCCTTTATCGACATAGATAAACGTCACTATATCATTCGCCATAAATACGGCGGTTTGATTGGTGGAACGCGCATTATACGAGTTTGTCGATAATTCCTGTGACATTTCACTATGTTACGACTATTAAAACCAAAATATTCTGTTAGGTGTTTCAGTTAACAGTTAAAAGATTGTTATATTGTGAGTGGCAAAGGTAACTCCTTGGTTTTATACACTCACGGGCTATGAAAACGTTCCACTCACATCATTCCGACCCCAAAAGAACCCATTTTTTCAAAGACTTAATTTAAATTTTTATCAAAATATTATTGTTTTTAGTTGGTAGTTTCCTGATGCTCTGTTAAATGTACTTTAATGTTGCAGAAGCCGTTATTAAGCAAGCCTTTTTCGTTTAGCAGTAATTAGGTGCTTTTTCAGTGGAACCATTTCATTGCCCGTGAGTGTATATAGGTACCTATCTCTTTTGTCAACTGTACATTGTAGATATCATATACACATCATATACATCATATACACGCATACTTGTACAGCTACATTCATCAAGCATTACACAGACTTAACATACATTTCTCATCAGCTAACTGGAATTTAACTGTATTCAAATGACGATTTACATACACAATACAATACAATACAATTGAAATTGAAATACGATCAGGGTACAAGAACGTAATGAGTGTGTAATGTAATGAGATACGCTAAAATCCGATTTACCCAATTTGGCGTGATAGAGGACTGGGTTGGTTATAAAGAACGATTCTGCTATTTCGGTACTCTACATCTGAAATTCATGTTGAATAAGGCATATTGTTACCATTTAAAAGTAATAAGGCTTCTTGGCACTTATCAGACATAAGCTTACGAGTACACTTGCATTTGGCTATCATTGCGCACCAACTCTCATATCGCTACGACAACTTTTTGCTGAAGGTTTTCAAATTAAAAATAATTTCACAACATTTTCTTTGATACGTAGTGTCCACACCTATAGACGCATTAACAACAAAAGTCATGTACCTACATTGCTCTTAGATGACATTCTAATTCTGGGTATGTAGGTACCTACAAACTTTCTATAAAATTATATTTTTTGCGAGGGGAACATAATTATAGTCATGTTACCCGCCTTGGTACCTAGGTGGATCTCCGCAACAAAGTTTAACCTTATTAATAATTATATTGGATAGAAGACACCTCTGTGACAGGCTCTGCATTACTAGAAGCGTCCCTGAGATTCGGGCATTTCGATTATTCCGAGGATCTCTGTTTATGGCCTCGAAAGTGATGTGTGTGGAGCTCTCGCGTCCTCGACTAAATGCAAAATGATTGGTCGAGGACGGACGGATCCTCAACCGATCGTTATAATAGCGCTATTGTTGCTACCAAAATACCAACGTCTGGGTGTGAGAGCCTGAAGGGCTAGTACGGGGCGCATTCAAGAGTTTTAACGTGACAAGATTTTTGCATCGCGCTCACTCACATCGCGCAGCCTCAAGAGCGAGCGCGACGGAGAACTCTTGTCACGTCTTAATAGCGCCCTGTGCTACAGGGCCTGTTTTCAATAGAATCTCTTGCTTAAGGCGAAACTTGCAATCGTTTCAGCAGGTATTTAAAAAAACTATATATTCGTTAGTAGACCTAAATGCCCTTTCCTTACCTTTTATTCTTGTTATACAACGGTTGTCTGGAAGAGACCGCTTTTAGCGATAAGACCACCATTTGTGCAACTCTGTTATTTAAGTTAGATTTAAGTTTTTTTATGGTGTGCAAATAAAGATGACTGTATTGTCTAGTATTGTTATACTACCCATGATATAATAATTGTACCTAATATGTTGTTTATTCCAGCTCAACCAGTCGCTGTAATCTGTAATGAAAGCCAGAGAGCCCTCCGGTCCGTAGTCAATCATTTTAAACAGAGAATCAAACCGCATCGCTCGTGAATTTGCCAAACACTCAAATATTCCAACTAGAGATTTGCTAATGGTAATTAAATTGGTTACTTTGCATATCTAACTATAGGGATCCGACGTTTTGAGCTAAATAACAAAGGAGATAGGGTTATCCTTATTTATTTATTTATAATTTATTTATGGGTAGTCTGAAGGCTAATCTGAAGTCCTAGCATTGGTCGCAAGACACGCACGTCGACGTCTTGACATGCGAGTCTTGTGCTCCGTGCTAGGCCTTCTGGTTGTACACCAAAAATAATCAGTTATTATTATAACGTGTTATTTTTTCAATACCAAATATACCTACTTATAATATCTTGGTACTTTATGCACACTAAGGGCCTGTTTCGCAATGTCTGGATTATGGCTACCTGTCGGTTAAAAAAAAGGTCAAACACACTCTGTCATAATTTTTTAGACAGTGACAGCATGTCTTTTAACCGATAGGTAGCCATTATCCAGGCATTGTGAAACAGGCCCAAAATGTTACGTGGCTGTCAACATACCTAATGAGAACGCCACTTCTCTTAATTTCAATTACCCATGGTTGGATGTAAAGATAAATGGGCCTAAACTCGGGGGCCTAATAATGTGATAATGTAGGGCGCCGGTTTCAGATTAATACCTACATGGATTTGCTTCAGATTGATCGCTCTAATGACGGCTTGGGTACTAACGATTTATACCGGAATTCATAGAACAAACTGTCAAGTTACAAGAGGCTTGCAAGCATCATCGAGATATAGTGCCACAAACTTATCTGTTCCGGTGACAGCTCAAATAAATCTCTAATATTTCTTAATTCTATAAGATTTTAAGTTTGCTCGTATTGTTATTTCGCTCTTGCGGTGTTAATAAACCCATCTAATGTTTTAAAATATACAATTCATTAGTAAGTAATGAGATATGGATCAATTTAGTTCGCTGTCACCGGAACAGATAAGTTTGTGGCACTATACTTTTTTATTGTGACGTAAAATGGGGGGTGTTTTAAGATTAGCTTGTCTGTGTATAAAATTGTAAAGATATACTTAGATCAATATTTTGAAACAAAATCACAACAGAATCAGAAATCAATTAACGATTACGCATATCTAAGGGTGCTTTTCCACCAGAGATGTGCTATGCTACGATGCTATGGATGCGTTTGATATCCACCAATCATATTACACCAAGCACATAGCTTAGCACTGGTGGAAATGGATTCAACTAAGATATGTTTTTTGTATGGAATGATGCGTGCTATGGATGTGTGCTATGGATGCGTGCTATGGATGCGTGCTATGGATATGTGCTATGGACCATCGCGAGTGGTGTAGCCGCCCCCGTCGTTTCCCCACTATCGATACATAGCATAGCTCGAGATGCGCATCTCTCTCGCACAGCTACTTTGCGGCGGCACATCTTCGTAGCGCATCTTCCTCGCACAGCTACCTAGCGTAGTATTGGTGGAAACGGTCACATATTTTCGTAGCGTAGATATCACATCTTCGCAGCATAGCTGCATAGCACATCTCTGGTGGAAAAGCACCCTAAGCATAGTGTCTGAATTCAGTTGATTGACTTGGTAGAATTATGGACGCTGGCGTTTTTTTCTTTAAGAAGAATTTTAACGAAGCAGAGACAAGGTTTAATAAGTTTTTTTTTATGAATTACTGAATAGTCGGTTGAGACTGTTCGATTTACGAGTATTTTTTTCCAATTTAACTTGAAAGTGAATTTCAAATCAGCCGTGATGGAGGATTTTTCAAACTTTTACAAAACTCAAACAAATGGGTTAGCCTTTTTCAATAGATTCATCCTTCAGAGTTTGTTGGGCAGGTATATAGAATAAGAAAATGATAGATAGATAGATGTATATTATAATATAGGTAATGATACTAAAATGACGAAAGAGTGGTGTAGTGATTAGCGACCAATAGCGGGTTCGATGTCCCGTGAAGTTTTTCCCCTAATTTCTTTACCTTGAGCCATGGTTACCCCGAATTGGTGGTTTTACGTGGAATAGTTTACGTTACTCTGTATTCTCTATTCTTCCTGTAGAATTTTCAGGAACCATTCGAGTCTTTTCTGACTATCTTCCCCTCTCTTGGGCAATACCGACGGTTGTATTTTATTAAAATGCTGCCATTTTATCGCGAACTCAAAAGCCTTTCATTTAACTGAAATGCTGAAACGCAAAGTTTTTTGTTTTTGTTATGGTGTCGGGAAAAAGTTAATGACGTAAGTTTAAAGACAAAACATAGCCGTTTTATTAATCGGGAACTCACATAATGTTCATCAGCAGATTATCTATAGTAATAAAAAATGCACTAATTGAACAAATCCGAGTTTGAACACGGATCGATGCCAAAACTTAGGAGCTCTTTGATGATGATACCTTTACAGCAACTGTTCAAGTGCACATTTGATGAAAAAAATAGCTATAGGAATATTATAGAAGCTAGAAAGTATTTACAACTTTATGGAAGTCGTTTGTTGGATGAGTAAGCCATGTCTTTCAATTTAACACGTTGAAAAACAGTCATGTTGATGGCAGTGACCCAGTCTTTCGTATTTAACGCGTCGTAATAGTCATGTTGTTTAGCAATAATTGATCCATTTGCCATATAATGCTGTGTCGGTGGTATTAGCCGCTTAGATAGCTCATCAGTTGTTGTATGGAGACACGATGGCCCTTGTTTGCACTGGGGAGAGTTTCTGCAGTTTTAATAAAACGGGCTTGGCATAGAGCTAATAACTCTTATTAAAAAAACGTTGATGCAAGTTCATATTGTATATTATTTTCGTTTGTATTATAAAAAGGATAAAGAAAATGTTGTTAATATGACGACCGAATGGCGTAGTGGTTAGTGACCCTGACTACTGAGCCGATGGTCCCGGGTTCGATTCCCGGCTGGGGCAGATATTTGTTTAAACACAGATATTTGTTCTCGGGTCTTGGATGTGCCCGTAAAATGGCACTAGGCCCGCCCCCTATTACATTGGGACTAACATACACTCTGGCGAAAAGTGGGTGCAGCAATGCACCTCTGCCTACCCCGCAAGGGAGTACATTAGTACAAGGCGCGAGTGCGTGTTTTTTTTTTTTTGTTAATATGAGTCTTTTGTATTTGTTTGTTTCGTAGCTTGCATGTTTTCTAGGGCAGTTCGATTTATGTAAAGCTCTGTTGGAGAATTATACTTATAAATCAATGCTTATAAATAATTTCATACTGTGTAATGGGAGCTGACAATCGAATCTACTAGGGGTTGTTCATACATACATACATATGCTAACGCCTGTCTCCCAGAGGGGTAGGCAGAGACTATGGATCTCCACGTGCCACGATCCTGACATACTTCTTTCGCTTCGGGTTGTTCATGCCTATCAAAAGTGATGATTTGATGGTGGTGCTGCCGCCTTTTCCACATTGCTAGGTCTAGGCGAGGATCGACCCATGGGGCATGAGAGCTTACAGTTATCACGGCTTTTACCCCGCGCTATTCTCATGAGTGCCGACTGACTGTTATTTTTTTGTGAACCTTGGAGTTTTTAAGCTTCGCAATGCATGGGTTCAAACTTATAAACATAATTAAATACAATCGCGAGCAATGAAAAAGTTACAATTAACTGCCATTGCCGTATAAATTGTCATCACATCAATGGACAACATTTCAAAAAACTAAAGCTGCTACAAATCGAAAACCATTTCGAGATTTAGCTCTAAAGGCCACAAAAAATATGATTTTGTATTTTTTGGATGTATCATTTTCGAGAAATTCATAAAATAGTAAAAAAGTGCTGATGACGTCATGCATCAGGTGCGATGCAGTTTGATGATCAAAGCCTATAGATTTAAAAACAAAGTAACTGTCACTTTAATTTTTGATTGACGTTGAAGTTTTATCGTGATGTTGTTGTTTATTTGGGCCATTTTCATAAATTCTGTTCTGACACTTTCTGTCATTTTTTTTTATTTATCATATAAAATGGTACGCCAAATCGACTGGCGCTATATCAAGGTGTTGAGATGTCTGTACAAAGCCGCTACTATGACTGTCCAACAGGACCACAAGACAAGACCTGTCCAACTGCAACGTGGAGTGAGACACGGGGATCTGATATCTCCGAAACTGTTCAGCAATGCATTGGAAGATGTCTTTAAGACGTTGGACTGGAAAGGACATGGCATATGTATAAATGGCGAGTACATGTCACACCTCCGCTTCGCGGACGACATCGTTTTTATGGCAGAATCTCTGCAGGAACTCAGCTGGATGCTAAGTGGCCTAAATGCTGCTTCCCGACGTGTAGGCCTCGGTATGAACTTGGACAAGACGAAAGTCATGTACATAATGCTCACATCAAACCTGAGCCGGTCGCCGTTGGTGAGGCAACAATCGAAGTTGTGCAAGAATATGTCTACCTCGGGCAGACTATTCGGCTAGGCAGAAGCAACTTCGACAAGGAGGCTGCAAGGCGCATCCAACTGGGTTGGGCTGCATTCGGGAAACTTCGTCACATATTCTCCTCGGCCATTCCTCAGAGCCTGAAGACAAAAGTTTTCAACCAGTTCGTCCTGCCAGTGATGACGTATGGTGCAGAGACGTGGACACTGACGGTAGGACTGGTCCACCGATTTAAAGTCGCTCAGCGTGCTATGGAGAGAGCTATGCTTGGGGTTTCTCTGATAGATCGTATCCGAAATGAGGTTATCCGTCAGAGGACTAAGGTTACCGACATAGCTGTCAAAATGGGGGCTGGTCATATCTGTCGAAGAACCGATAACCGTTGGGGTAGACGAGTTCTCGAGTGGAGACCACGAACAGGCAAACGCAGCGTGGGAGCCCTCCTGCCCGCTGGACTGACGACCTTAGGCGGGTGGCGGGTAGGTGGTTGGATGAGGAAGGCCGAGGACCGAGTGTTGTGGCGCTTCTTGGGAGAGGCCTGTGTACAGCAGTGGATGATTATTGGCTGATGATGATATAAAATGGTTAGTACGTATTAAGAGATGACCAATGATGATGATAATATTATGTCCCAGAGCATGCCACCGCCTACACAGCTGAAAAAATGCTTCTGAAAAATGCTTCTGCTTATTTTTTTACATGATAAGTAGGTACCTACTTTGTATTATCTGAAATATCAATATCATTTGAAAATGACCCATTTGTTGGTTGGCATGTAAACAAAGTTTAAATGTCACTTGTCAGTGTCATTTATGTTTTTTTTTCGAGACTAAGGCAAAAGACAAAAATTAAAATTGAGCCTAATATGTGACGTCACTTCCGGTTTTAAAATAATTAACTTTAAAGTTAAAAATAACATGCAAAAATTCATGTATATACAAAATAAAAAAATACGGGTCCTCTAATTTTTAATAAACTTTCCGAATAGCTAATAAAAATATAGGGTAAAGAAAATGAAATGTTGTCCATTAGATCTCAGATACAGAATCAGCATTTCAACATGCATAACTGTTACCTACTTCCGAACAAAATGTTTTCCAAAAATTAGCGATTTAAAAATTCAAAACGGAATACGTAATGTGAGTGTGTGGCGCTCAACAATTGTGTGCTGCCGTGGCATTGTGCACTCCGCAAATAGGTCACGCGACAAATATACCAAATTAAAACTAAATGTGCACTGTGGTGTAGAATAACGAGTAAAGGGAGAAATGAAAAATTTGCTCTTAATAGTCCTCTACGAGACAAAGTTACCTCTAACAACACTACCGGCTGTCTAAAGGCTTTACGAAAGTGCAAGACGCACTTTGATTTCATAGACACATTACTTACACGCAGTTTTCATATCCTGAGCAACCAGTTACTTATCCAAATATGACCACGGTCACAAATCCTAGTCTAACTCTTGTATTTACCCCCGACACGATAAGAAAGAGAAGTGAGCGTTTAAATTATAACCATTTTATTAATAATATATATACCTATCACGTGAGTACAAATGTGCAGCGAAAAGAGGGTGACTCGCTACAGTCGTGAGCATATGTATGTATGTAGGAATGGAACATTATCATTTATTATTATTTGGATGAACAGAGTGTGTGAAGAAAGAAAGAAAGCATCGATTGTCTATGAAAGGAACGAAGAATGAGTGAGGGAAGAGATTAAGAAAAGATGGAGGATTAGAAAAGGTTGTTGTGCTCGAACATAAAATTGTTTTAAAGGATGTAATACTGGAATAAACGTGATTCAGTGTTTAAATACTTTTGGTTTTCATTTCCACCGCCTGGTCCCACAATTTTGGGGGCTCGTCCGGGATCGAGCGTGGAAATGAGAAAAAAACGACGTGTGATGAGCACACAGGACGACGACGGCCATTAAAGACGAAGACGAAAATACGACGAAATTAATTGGAAAAAGTGATTGGTGACAAAGTTGGTCGCTAGTCACTAAATATTTGAAGACGAAGACTAAAAATGACGACGCAAACAAGAAACGACGGAAAAAGTAACGCAATGCTTGGTAGCATGGTGTCCAACGACAAATTCTGCGGAATTACAAAATTCAGTGGAGAAGATAAGACGTATTCTTCGGCGAAGTGGGCCGCCGATATTGAAGATAATGCCGAGATATTCGGATGGAGTGCCCGGCAGACACTCATTGTCGCTCGACAATCGCTCGTTGGTACGGCTCAGTTGTGGCTGAGATCGGAGGAGACGCACAAAACATTTGAACAACTAAATGCCGCCTTACAAAACGAATTTCCTGATGCATTAAATAGCAAGGAAATGCACGAGCAATACAAGCATAGATACCCAGAAGAAGAAAATGACAGCTATAGACACGAATCATGCGAAGAAGAACTGAGTGACAGCCAAGAAATGACAATGTCAAACAGCAACTATCAAGAAGTTGTAAACAAACAAGGTTTACAGAATGAAAAGGAGGAAAAGATAGATATTTGTGAAAAATCTGTAAATATGTTGATAGATAACGGAAATTACGTTAACTTTATTGTAGACGATGTATATATTGTAAAAAGAGACGATGAAATGAAGACAATGAGAGATGAACCAATCGATATGAAGGTTAATCTCAAAGATGATATCCCTGAAGCACAGTGGCCAACGCGTATATCATCGATGGAACAGAAGTTAGTGGAGGAAGAAGTAGCAGAATGGTTGAGAGAGGGTATAATTCAAGGAAGTTACTCAGAAGATTCTAATCCTCTGGTGCCGGTGACAAGGAGAAAGACAAGGAAGGTGAAAAAGTTTAGAAATCAAGTAGTACCGAGGCGAAGAAAGATAAGAAGGCGAGTGACAAACGAGAGAAGAAAAATAAGAAGAGAATCGATACACGAGATTAAAAAGATGAAAGGAAAGAAGGAAAAGAAGATGAAAAGAAAGAAGACAAGAAAGAAGAAAAGAAAGGAAGTAATATTGGGAGAAAGAAAGATAAAAGTGATGATGAACGAATGATGACGAATGTGTGTGTTTTAAGTTGTAATGCCGTATTTGTTTATTATTATTATTAGTTAAGGTGTAATGCCGTATTTGTTTATGTTTATTAGTTAAAGGGTTAATCATTTAAGTTGGTTTAAATGCACATGCTGAGGGCAGCATGTAAGCAGGATGGCCGAGTTGTAGGAATGGAGCATTATCATTTATTATTATTTGGATGAACAGAGTGTGTGAAGAAAGGAAGAAAGCATCGATTGTCTATGAAAGGAAGTTTGACGGGATGAATGGAGGATTAGCAAAAATGTAGTTGTGCTCAAATATAAATAATTATTTTAAAAGATGTTTTACCTAAAATAAACGAGATTCAGTGCTTTAAACAGTTTGATTCTCATTTCCACCGCCTGGTCCCACAATTAAAATTGTGGGACCAGGCGGTGGAAATGAAAACCAAAAGTATTTAAACACTGAATCACGTTTATTCCAGTATTACATCCTTTAAAACAATTTTATGTTCGAGCACAACAACCTTTTCTAATCCTCCATCTTTTCTTAATCTCTTCCCTCACTCATTCTTCGTTCCTTTCATAGACAATCGATGCTTTCTTTCTTTCTTCACACACTCTGTTCATCCAAATAATAATAAATGATAATGTAACAAACATAAACAAATACGGCATTACACCTTAACTAATAATAATAAACAAATACGGCATTACAACTTAAAACACACACATTCGTCATCATTCGTTCATCATCACTTTTATCTTTCTTTCTCCCAATATCACTTCCTTTCTTTTCTTCTTTCTTGTCTTCATTCTTTTCATCTTCTTTTCCTTCTTTCTGTTCATCTTTTTTATCTCAAATTTCGCTTCTCTTCTTATCTTTCTTCTCACACGTGTCACTCGCCTTCTTATCCTTCTTCGCCTCGGTATCACTTGATTTATAAACTTTATCATCTTCCTTGTCATTCTTCTTGTCACCAACACCAGGGGACTAGAATATGCTGAGTAACTCTCTTGAATGATACCCTCCCTCCACCATTCTGCTACTTCTTCCTCCACTAACTTCTGTTCCATAGATGATATACGCGTTGGTGCTTCAGGGATATCATCTTTGAGATTAACCTTCATATCGATTGGTTCATCTCTCATTGTCTTCATTTCATCGTCGCTTTTTACAATATATACATCGTCTACAATAAGGTTAACGTCATTTCCGTTATCTATCAACATATTTACAGATTTTTTGCAAATATCTATCTTTTCCTCCTTTTCATTCTGTAAACCTTGTTTGTTTACAACTTCTTGATAGTTGCTGTTTGACATTGTCATTTCTTGGCTGTCACTCAGTTCTTCTTTGCATGATTCGTGTCTATGGCTGTCATTTTCTTCTTCTGGGTATCTATGCTCGTGCATTTCCTTGCTATTTAATGCATCAGGAAATTCGTTTTGTAAGGCGGCATTTAGTTCTTCAAATGTTTTGTACGTCTCCTCCGATCTCAGCCACAACTGAGCTGTACCAACGAGCGATTGTCGAGCGACAATGAGTTTCTGCCGGGCACTCCATCCGAATATCTCGGAATTATCTTCAATATCGGCGGCCCACTTCGCCGAGGAATACGTCTTATCTTCTCCACTGAATTTAGTAATTCCGCAGATTTTGTCGTTTAACACCATGCTACCAAGCATCGTGTTACTTCTTCCGTCGTTTCTTGTTTGCGTCGTCATTTTTCGTCTTCGTCTTCAAATATTTAGTGACTAGCGACCAACTTTGTCACCAATCACTTTTTCCAATTAATTTCGTCGTATTTTCGTCTTCGTCTTTAATGGCCGTCGTCGTCCTGTGTGCTCATCACGCGTCGTTTTTTCTCATAACCACGCTCGATCCCGGACGAGCCCCCAAAATTGTGGGACCAGGCGGTGGAAATGAGAATCAAACTGTTTAAAGCACTGAATCTCGTTTATTTTAGGTAAAACATCTTTTAAAATAATTATTTATATTTGAGCACAACTACATTTTTGCTAATCCTCCATTCATCCCGTCAAACTTCCTTTCATAGACAATCGATGCTTTCTTCCTTTCTTCACACACTCTGTTCATCCAAATAATAATAAATGATAATGCTCCATTCCTACATGTATTAATATATAAACGATTTCTTATCTCCATATTTCATTATTCCCCACGTGTGTAAAATTGTATAAATGCATAGGACCCCTCGGTTGTTTGTGGCAAGTTAAATTAATTCCAAATGTTTGCCTTCGTGTGGAACGGAAATAGCTACTTTGTTTTAAAGATACCAAGAAGATATTAAATTTGTATTTTGATACGAACTACATTGTACACTCACGAACAATGAAAAAGTTCCAGTGACACAATATGGAACGTCAATGGCATGTGGAACTTTTTCATTGCATTAAAGTGTATTTTGCTGGTAGGTCTGGTAAGTTGTTGCTTTTTCGGCAGCAGTCGTTAAGCCTAGTCAGAGGCGGCTTGAAAACATCTGAGAGTCTTTTTGCTCACTTACCCGACAACTCTCTCAGCACAGTCATGCTTGCGTGTGTTGGGGTCCACCAACCCGCACTAGGCCAGCGTGGTAGACTAGGCCTAAAACCCTTCCTTAGAAGGAGACCCGTGGCCCAGCAGTGGGGACGTGATGGGTCGATGATGATGATAAGGTTTGGTAAATGCGTGGTTAACTGATAATCAGCCCATTTCCGAGTGGCTATTAAAAGGACACCATGATCAGCCTATTATCCCACACCGCTAAAAAAGGTCTTTACCTATAGGAAATAACAGTTGGTCTGCGGCCTTCCTCATCCAACCAACCATCACCTACGTGTTCTGTATAGGGCCTTCTTAGTTTTAGCTGTCTGCAAGAAATTCTACATAAGTTTGCCTAGTCGGGATGCCTACTTCATTCAAAGGATATACACAATTACACATAATTACTTTATAAATGGTGGTTGCCTAAAAACTAAACTGCAATTGACGGTCGAATGGCGTAGTGGCTAGTGGCCCTGACTGCTATGCCGAAGGTCCCGGGTTCGATTCCCGGCTGGGGAAGATATTTGTTTAAGAAAATTCAAATTCAAATTCAAATGGTTTAATCGACGTAAAATTTTACAATTATTTGTCGATAGTCATCTACCACCATTTCACAAAGGCCCCGTCATTGAGAAGGAAAGAAATGGCGAAAGAAACTCCTCGAGCATCTTTTCAACTTTTTCCTTATAATCTATTACAATTTTTACTTATATCTAGTACCTACAATTTTACTTAAGTACCTATATCCATTTCATTTTTTCAATAGCCTTAGCTGAGGTGGACAATACCACGCGTTTTTGTCGTTTAAATAATCATTTATACTATAGTAAGCTTTACTACATAATGTAGCTTTAACATAATTCTTAAATTTTTGCTCAGTAAGGTTTATTGCTTCATTTGATAATTTATTATAAAAACGTATACAGTTCCCCAATGTGTTTGTTTTCGAAAGTCTGAGTGTGGGGATAAGCAACTTATTTTTGTTTCTGGTCTCAATACCGTGAGTGGCTCCTACTTTACTAAATGAATTTAAGTTTTTACGAACATACATAATATTTTCATAGATATATTGGCATGGAACAGTTAGTATACCTATTTCCTTAAACGTATCTCTTAATGAAATTCTAGACCCTAATACATATATGGCTCGAATTGCTCGTTTTTGCAGAACAAAGATTTGATTAATGTCAGCCGCTCGTCCCCACAATAGAATTCCGTAAGACATAACACTATGAAAATAACTAAAATACACAAGCCTGGCTGTATCTACATCTGTTAACTGTCTAATGGTTCTAACCGCATAAGCTGCAGAACTCAATCTATGTCAATAAAGACAGATATTTGTACTCGGGTCTTGGGTGTTGATATTTATAATTAATATGTACCTATCTTCTTCTTCTTCTATCGTGTAAATGCACTAAGCTAACTTCCTCCAGTTTATGCTTAGTACTTGTATATGTATCTATTGTCCCGAATTATCGGGAATTGTACCGATTTCGACTCACAGAATAATCAAGATAATTATTCTGAGTGTAGACGAGCCTTAATATTAATATCGGCGAGTTGAGGGTAGACGATAATATCGACGTAAGCGAGCAGCGCGGGAGCGCTTTTCACTTTTTGTGAGCAGCCGCGGTGAGCAGACGGAGAGTGAGGGAGTTGTCAGTGTCGTGGGTGCGAGAGGACCCCGCGGAGCGGAGCCGAGGCGCCCAGGCTCGGGGAGCCGAGGCGGGCGTGATGGCCCGGTTCAGACAACAGCCAGTTACTGCAAGTGCTCAGCTAAGTGACCTTTCTACTTACCTTTTATATCTCGTTTATGATTGATAAGTTATACCTACACTTGATTTCTTGATGTACCAATTGTGTTTATAATGAGTAAGGAAACTAAGGAGCTAATAATGTAAGGTTTAAAGGAGGTACGAGTACATACCGTACCCGTACCATGTGATAATAGATAGATTAGATATTCAGTGCGCCAGGGGAAACAATCCCATGTGATCAGTGTAAGAAGCTAGGGAAACAATCCCATGTGATCAGTGTAAGAAGCTAGGGAAACAATCCCATGTGATCAGTCCCAGGGAACAACCCTGCTAGCGAGGCACGGGGTGGCTATAGGGGAGGTTGGAGGCCACTGGGGTGAAACCCCTAAGAACATCAGGATTATCCTTGACATTCAGACGATCAGGTTATTAGACTGATCGGTCATCACGTGTGCGTGATACTAAGTAACTAATTTGTTTATGATATATCCCATATTCAGTTCGTCACCGTGATTAGTATGTTTGTACTAATCACGGTTATTAATTATTAACAGTTCAGATATTCGCGTTTACTCATATAAATAGTTAAATGAATTCGCGACATCTATATTCTATTGTATATGTATTTGTGTAGATATATCAGCTGTCCGATACCCATAATACAGGCTCTGCCTAGCTTGGGGTCGGATGGCCGTGTGTGAGATGTCCCCAAATATTATTATAATAATTACTTTATAATAGTTGCCTAAAAACTAAACTGCATTTTTTATTGTTGTCGTTGGGATATTATCTAACTATGTCTGATTTATGTGGTTTACAATTATGAAATGTGTTACCATAAATTTATCCACCTCGTTGCATTTGAAAATGTTTTTAATAATTTATTTCAAACCGACAAAGTACCTACCTAGTTCGTAAAAAAATAACTAAGCTCTTTTCTCGAAGCAAAATGAAATTATGAAATTCAGTTGAAGTGCGATCACTTAGCTCCCAAATACCAATTCATTTGCACAAAGGATGTCATTCTTATTTCACGGAGATAAAAGCTATATTTGTTTGTGCAAATAATATTGTTAAGTTGGCAACATCTTCCTGCTAAACCTAAAGAACAAATAACTGGAAATAAAGTTGGTATTCAGTCTCGTTATTTGTTTTTACTATTGAGATTATTAAATTCACTTTGTTCTTTGGGTCCTATCGTAACGGTAATGGTGGTTACGCCAGAGTCTGACTTTTATACATACTTAGGTACATACAAACATATTACACTATTTTTATACTTTCCTACCGCACTATTTAAATTCATGTGGTTACTAAACATGGCAACATTAATCTTGAGTTTTATGACATGTGAATCTTATATTTCCCTCATAAATTTGCTCATATTATAGGGTATTTTATTTTTATTTTTGTGAATCACAAATTTATTATTCTGAGATGGGTATGGATAAACTCATTATTAGTAGATCATTAAACTTTAATTTGTATAAAATTAAAAAAAACTCCGGTAATTTAGTTAAATTCATAAACAACAGCTTCCTGTGTACAATATCATTTTATTTTCACACAGTCTTGTTATTTACAAACTTGCTTAACTGAAAACTTGTACGAATTTCACTCATAATATACAAGTTTCAGCTGAAATTCCTACACAAGTATTCAGATGTTGGTTATAATCTCAAGTTGAAAGCATACTTCCTTTGCGTTGCATAAAATTTTCGCTCACCTCCTATGTTCTTACATAAACTCATAAAGTTAAATTTATGTACGTACAAAGATCGTGAACAGAGAGGTATTGGGAGTGTGAATTCACAAGCATTTTGACAAAGATTTTTTTACTTCAGTGAAGTGTATAAGAATTAATATTTTGAGCAAGACTCCGGATTTTTCAATTAGAATACTCACACTATATATAAATAATTTTTTTAATAGCTTTTCTTTCGTTGTAACTTGCTCTGATTGGCTAAACTGACGTTGAGATGGATTTAAGTTCATGTTGAGGTATGTATATTAGCGTGGCCGAGACAGGTATTTTTTGTATCGTCTGTGGGCCTTTATATTTTGTAACCGAGAAGTTATTTTGTTGGCAAACGTATATTATATATCTGATCTGATACATGCAATATCCTAACCAACGATAAAGAAACCCGATATTTAACATTAAAAGACGCATAACTTTTGAACGGCTGAACCATGGCTTAAAACGCTCGGGTGTAACATTACCTATCACTCTAAGAAAATCGGTTCTGCTTTTTGGGAGCTTCGCTACATAACATCCTTATTTTTCTTGAGGTTTAACAAAACTAAATGAATGCCCTGACTCCGTCGCCTATCAAGTGCATAGCATGAGGGGCGGTAAAGAAGCAACGACAATGTGTGCCGCGATATTATAGCTCCTTAGTTGTGCGAAATGGGCTACTTTAGAAATTACTTGTGCTGCCAAGCTTTTGTTTTTTTGCTCGTTATGTTTAGTTGCAAGCAGAGCAGGGATCTTTGTTTTGATATTATAATGAGGCGTTTGTTAAAAAAAAAAAAGTTCCTTTTTGGAGAAATAGATGGCGTTGTCTGGGGTTGTACCAACTTTCAAACCCTCAGAACACACTCAGTCACAATATGTTATTCTGTGAGGCTAACGAAATGTGAAAGTGACGTAGGTAGGTAGAATTGTAGTATTATTTTCTCTATGTTGTCGATGTCACTGTTGCTTCAGCGTTCGCTTACGTGAATGAAAATCACTTGGTATGAAATGATCCGAACACAACCATGAATGTTTTCGCAGTTTCCAATCAATTTTTCGCACATTTATCCGAGTCGCCTTAATCCATTGTTGCGCCTGGCTTTCATCATTTGGAAATTTATGATGTCCTTTATTTTTACAAGTTGCGACGGCACACATTCTCATCTTGTCTTGTAAGTATTTCTTTGGGATCTTATTTAGGATCATACAATAAATAAAAATAAAAAATCAGTTCTCGCACGCAGCACCCGTTCAAACGGCGCGCATAGAGAAAAGAACACTACGTGACGGCGCGGGTAGAACTATTCACAGAATACTTAGCACTATCCCAAGCCACATGCAGTCTGAGCCTCGGAAGGATGGCTCGCGCTACCACCCGACATTTAATCACAACTAGTGAGTTCTTATTCTGAGTTTAGTACTCTTTGCTCTCTATGTAATTTTTGACAGTTGGTACACTGCGTTTTCACGCCATCTATCGGCTTACCCAAAAGCTCAACTGACAGCTGTCAAGGAAAACGGCTCATTAGATTATAACGGGTTTGCAGCTAACCATTGAAATAAATAGGTAGGTATATCAATACAAAAACAGGCATCAAAGAGTCTCTTTAAAATTTTACTGCAGTTTTTTACATTATGAATTAGGTATTATATTAGATGGCAGACTGTACTCTTATCATTTTTCAAAATTGTATCCATACCAAAACAATTAAATGAAATATTGAGCTAGCTTTAGGTCGGTCGTTCCGATAAAGTTTCAGTTCCATTTAGATTTTCTAAGAATTAAGTAGAGTTGAAACTAAACCTAGAAGAAGTAAATGAAAATAATTACCGACAATATTGTGTTCCGAGAAATAACAACAACTAACAGTATTTAAAGGCTTACTGTGAGCGGCATCGGCAGTTTGTGAGCCTATACCTATGGAGACATCATCAGCCCTCTAGCACCCACTGTTACAGGAGTTATTTCATATACGCCAACTTTTTCGGTCCAGGGGGGTCATTCTATATGACGTAAACTGAACTTTCGAAGCGCTGCTGCGCGAGCCACAACTCTATCTCGTTGTATTAAACGTGCCGATTGCATGACAGCTCTAATTAGTTTGTTTTTCGTCAGTATACAGGGTGTTGCAAAAAGGGTATTCTAAGCCGAAACCTACATGTGCAGCATGTTATATCTAAACCCGAAAATGAAATCAGAATTTCAAAATTCTCAAAGTATAGTATACCCTTTTTGCAACACCCTGTAGAGTAACACTCCTGTGCCTTTCCGTCCTCTGAATTTACGAGTAATATGCATTAATATAAGTAGTTTATCCTCGTTGGCACATTCACATTACTGCCGGGAACAATCCGGCTGGAATGCAATATTCTTTCACAGAGCACTTAATTTTGCCTATAACAAAGGCCACCGTCGCAGCGTAATAGGACGACCATTTTGTTAATATCGAAGGCATTGTGCTAGACACTTTTCACACTAAGCCGTAATGTGAATAGTATTTTTTTATTGTTTTTCCTCTTCGGATAATAAAGAAGAAGCGGTTAAAAAACATATAACCCCTGAAGCTATTTGTGGTAAAGGTTGGTGCAAAGATTATACATTCCTAAATAAGAGCCTTATTTAAACAAAGCATTAGTCTTTTTAAATACCTTAAAGTTTAAACGCCAATTGCCATGATCCCTCTTTAGAGACCCATTGGCCTTAATTACAGCCAAAACTTAACTTAAACAAATTACCCCGAGCTATAGTAAAGAGGCACCGAGAAAGCACTCAAAACTAAAGCAGACAGGCGTTATTGACGAATTGACGTCTTGACTTGCAAGAGGGTTATACTGTGATCTCAGTGTTATTGTTTTAGCCTACAAAAGCTGGCACAAAATTCAGTTCTTTTAGCGAAGACTTTAAAAAACAACGTGCTATTATAATTATCTTATTATTTTACACGTCCGGCGTACCCTGAGGACAGACAGCAACTTGTCACTCAATTTGACTAGTGACCACGGTTACGATAGTTCAGTTCTAGTGTTTATCAAAGGCACAATAAGAAGTGGAAGTACCTTCATCATCATCATCATCAGCCAATAACCATCCACTGCTGGACATAGGCCTCTCCCAAGGAGCGCCACAACACTCGGTCCTCGGCCTTCCTCATCCAGTCAATACCCGCTACGAGCCTAAGGTTGTCAGTCCAGCGGACAGGAGGGCGTCCCACGCTGCGTTTGCCTGTTCGTGGTCTCCACTCGTCTACCCCAACGGTTATCGGTTCTTCGGCAGATATGACCAGCCCACTGCCACTTCAGCTTGCATATTACAATAAAAGTACCTATTACAATAAAATATAAAGTAGGTATTGAGTACCTTTGTAGCGGTTGGTGTAACAGCAGTGAGTAACCGATATATCACGAGCTTGCCACTTGCGGGACGAAATTACTACATGGTTACTCGGTTAGGCTGCTTCGTGAGGTTTAAAGCTAAGAGATTAGGGTACAGGTTGACCAAATTGAATTTAGTTTTAAAAGTAAACCCTGAGTGTGTTTTTACTGCCATATAAAATTAATTGATCATTTGAAATATCGGTCTGCAAACATGAGATATGGCCTTAAATGTATTTTTTTGTTTTTATTGACACTAACAAGGTTTACATTTTTGTATCAAAGTCAAATATTTTTATTCATCGTATACTCAAATAAAAATAAAATTTTCTTATGAAAGTAAATTTTTACAAACTACTCTTACAAACTATCTTATTCTTTTTCATAACGACAAAGATATACAATGACTTGATTAAAAATTCACTAGTTTTTCATTTTATGGAATGGCCATGGTATTACTTAAGTACTCGTAGTATAGTAGGTATTGTATGCCCATCCGGCACCCATTAATCATTTCACTGTGCGATCATCAGATGATCACTGATCAGTCTTTTAAGCCTAATTATTTCATTAATTTTATCACACCATATGATAGGTCGATTGTTTTACTCCAACATTTTAAGTCAAAGGTCCGTATATTGTAATCAACCTGTACTGGATTATTGGGATAGTTCAAGTTTGTAACGGGAATGTATTGCGCTCAGTTCCGTTCTCGTGTTATTGTAGTTAATTAAGAAACGCTGCCAGCCCCTGCCTCTATATGATAAACAGGAAGGCATTCTAACTGAACCCTCTATGTGATGAATACTGAGGTAATTTCGGTGAAAATATAACTAAGTTGAGGCTCTATATCGTACATAACATTGTATCTATAACAAAAGAACTTATAGGTTGCCAGTAATTGTTCACTTTTGAAAATATGCGTTTAGTATACTTAGGTACTTGAAACTACAAACAATACAAAACTTTACAAACAAGGCTATGTCTCCTCGTTGCGCTCTAGTAAATATTATATTCCAACAATCAATAAAGAGAATTCACGATAATGAATACCATAAAATAAAACATACAACAGAAGGCTGGAAAACCTTTTTCCCCGCGTCGGTGGTCAAACTCAATACAACACGAAAGGATAATCTTTTTTCACGCAGAAGAGACGGTTTTTGTCCAGAGGAATTTCAGCCGGCGGTTTTCGAACGGCCGAAAAATATAGTTTATTTTTTATATCGAGATTTTAGATAAATCATGATTTTGCACTCCCAGCAGTGGACGGTTTTACATATTAGCTTTGAATTTGAGGACTACCTAGTTACAGATAGCATTAATTCTTCCACACAAAGGCTGCATGATAATGTAGATTTCAGCACACATTGTCAATGCAATGGCAACGTTTCATACAGCCACAGGGTATTTTGCAGAAATAACTGTTTGATACTGCCAGAATTTTCCCAGGAACTACCTCAGCCGCGCAAATCCAAAACAAAGGAGACAGGGTCCATATTTACGTCCATTTAATGGTGTGACACGGTCGCCGAGGGGGCATGACATAACATATTTTACGAGCCTGTGTATATTTGATCATTGGATCAACAGTGGGATGCATTTCGGCGCATTTCCCTCGCGTCCTCGGCAAATTGTTTTAGTGTTACCTGCTTGGCGGCTGTTTAGAGAGCGCTCTCACGTTTGCGTTCAAGATGAGTTGTGGAGTTATAGTTGTATACGTTTTCTGATCTCCAATCTGGCTCCTTTTCTTCTTCTTAGAACGACATGCTGGATACGTCACTAGGGGGACATCTGGCTAATGATAGTGAAAATTATGGAATAAGCTGTTGGTTATTTATTATAAAATACTCATACTCATACACATTGAAAATGATACAGTGCAGTGTTTTGATGCTGTTGCATATTATGTGGGAAGATATGAGACTGGGTCATCCTTTTCATCATCATTCTCATCATTTATTTTCATAAGTATAATATGCTAGGGAAAAAATCTACACATCATTGATAAAATATACCTATGAACGGCCCTACAAAGAATGACACCGGGGGTTCACTGTATTCTATTCTATTCTATTATCACGTTGTATTAAACGCTAGTTCTTTCGTTTTTCGTCAGTATAGGTACCTCGGGTCAGATAAGTCGGTTTTACAAAACTGTACTTCCCATACACTTCTATTAAGATCACGGCGTCGTAGTGCGACGTTTGAGCTTAGATTCACGTGTTTTATGGCCCCAGTGACGCGCCCGGGACGTCACTCGGAGCAAATTGAATGCACACACACACACACACAGACACAGAAACACACACACGCACACATGCACACCCTGAACTCACGTAAACAAAATGCACAATGCAGGGTCAAAGACTGCCTGCTGAAATCTGCAACTAAATCAGTAGAACAAACAGTTTTTTTTTCCGTTGGACCTGTAGTATAGTTACTACACAATCACAAACCAAGTGATACTAACTATACTATAGTGATACTATACTATAGTATCACTTGGTTTGTTGATTCCTTCTGCCCCATTAAAACCCCTGTAAAGATAACATTTCACGAAAATCGAAAAATAGTATTTTTTTATCGAAATAAGGTACTAGACACATTAGATCGCATCTAGTTTTCAAACTTTACAGGAGAGTACAAAATATAATTACTATAGAATAGATACAAGAAGATATACGGAACCTCTCATATTGTATTCACCATTTACGAAGAGCCGTGGAGCAGAGCCACCATGCACGAGTTAATACGAGTACCTTCATTACATTACGTCGCGCCGCCGTATGAGGCTGTTTTTACCATAAATATTGAAGCCTGTATTATGTACAATGTTAAGCATTTTTTAATAAGCTACTACTTTGTAAATATGTTTCAATATTAACTTATTTTGCAAGAGATACGAGTATTTCGTGATTAATAAAATCTGTGATGAAATATTTATAGCTACAGCTCATTATTTTACTTATTGTGAAGAAATATTTTATATGCGACGTTTGCACCTTTAACCTGTTTGCACGTTTCCCGTGAGATACTCGTATGCATAGATAGAGCACTTATGGACATTTTATAACTTAAGTTTTTGGCTTCTCCTTTCGTGTCAGTGACAATCACAAGAGCTAGCAATAAAAGATGGACCGGTCACATTAGGAACAGTCTACTATTTACCATGTTTCTGGTATTATAGCCATGTTTCTGTATAGCTTTACTTAGTGTGGATTCATATAATATGAAGTCAAAGCTCAAAATGTTTACCCTCACCGCAAAACCGCGTTGTATTATTAAAACATAATCCGATCAATAAAAGCCAAGCACACATAAGCCGTGTTGTTTTTAAATCAATCTTTACCAGACTTACAATTGGCTCGTGAAGCCGAACGCATAATAAATCGGCGGATTACCAGAATCAGCCCCCTATTTAGGGCAGGTTTAAATTCAGCTCACGACATCGGGCCCTCTGAAACGCGATCGGGAGTAGCGTTTAAAATTGCGTGGTTTTATCGCTTATCGAGTGTGGCGGAAGTGGGCCGGCCGCATTTGAAATACGAGCTCGAGGGACGCGTTTATAGTTCATGAATGTACGCACTGTGGGAGGAGGGATGTGGAAAGTGTAAGAATGTTTATCATGGAAAAATTAAGTTCACCATAGATAAATAATATATGAATGAGGAAAAAAATAATCCGTATAACTACTAGTAAGTACTATTGGTTTTGTGTCTTGACTTCTGTCTCCTTCTAATGTTATAAACGTGAAAGTTTGTGAGTATGTTTGTTACTTTTTCACCTCAAAACACCGATGGTATGGAGTTAGTTGAAACCCTGGATTAATACATAAGCTACTTTTTATTGCGCAATGTTCACGAGAATACTTTTTGGGGCGAAGCGGATCTCGCGGGAAAAGCTAGTTTTAAAAATAAATCTATTTCCAATTTTTTACTCAGATTGTTTGCAATAACTAATATCATCCCCCTACCGTATCTACTTCTGAATACATGTCTCGTGAAGATCGTCAATGTGTAGTCCTCAATTGAAGTGCGTCCCACGCTTGGCGGGAGGCTTCCACTCGAGAACTTGTCCACAACAACCGTTATTGATACTTTGGTCTGCTGAATATTTGTTAAATATAAGTGTTTCTATTTTGAATCCTATTATACTACTAATATCGCGTTTTAGTTAGTAGGTATGGATGCATGTTACTCTTTTATGGGAAAACTGCTGTTATTTTTGCTACTATTTTTAACCCGGAATTCTCACGGGGAATCTGATTAGGCGAAGCAAGGCCCGCCAGCAACATCTAGCATTGTATAGTTGTATATACTCTATAAAACTCACCATAAGTCCCGAATAGTATATTTTATTGTTTAGGGTGGGCCTGTGAAAAGTTTAAATTTAAAAAAATCACAGAAAAAAAAGTATAAGAAATATTTCAAAATCTTTTTTTAATATAACGTCAGAAGTTGGGATTTAAAAAAATAAAAATAGTGTTTATATGACTACCGTCACGACTTCGGCATTCTTCCAAATATTTCTCCTTTTTGAAATATTTCTTATAGTTTTTTTTCTGTGAATTATTTAAATTTAAACTTTTCACTGGCCCATCCTGTATATCGATTTCAAAATCTGCCAGAATTAATACTCTTATGAGCAATGAAAACGTACCAGTAACAATAGCATCAAATTACTCCTAAACGGATAACGATATCTTAATGACGCCGTTTGCAATATTTAAGTAAAACTAACATCGCAACAGAATATTACCAACTAAAAACGTAAATATTGTGTTCTAATTTTAAATTAAATGTATAAAAAATTGAGGCCATTTTGGTGTCGGCATTTTGTGAGTGGTTAAAAAGTTGATTGAACAAATAATCCAGTAGTACTGGTAGTGAGGTCATTACAATGAGTCTATTACCTGTCGACCGCCCGCCGCCCGCTACTTAATTACCAACAGTAAATTTAAGAAGATATCAATTATCTAGACCGCGCCACGATGTTAGTAAAATTGCTGGCACATTGACGCGTAGAGCTAAGATTGGGATAGAATGGACGAATAGAAATTGTATGTTACTTTCACTAGAGTTTTTTTAAAGACTTTTAAGTTTTTCCCTGCTGCTGCGCAAAGGACTTCCCTTTCCACACCCTTCGATCGTGTGTTTTCAATAAGTTAGGTTAGACCCTATTTTTATTTTAATAAATACTCATACAGATTTACATGCCAATTATACTCGTATATACACCTGTCTCATTGAGGGGTAAGTAGTGATTATATACGAGTACCTCCACGTGCCACGATTGTGGTATTAAAATAGAACTATTACTATTTTAATACAATCATTGTCTATTAATTTAACCTTCCAACAAAAAAGTAATGCATTCGAATCAGTTCATCCGTATTGCAACTGTAAGCCCGACCAGCTGTTTAAATAAATAAAAACATTAAACCCTTTCCACACCCACTGAATCGTATCATTTGTATGCTACGGCGCGGCGTAGCGCAGCTACGAACTGCTACGAGCTACGACTTGCTACGAACTTTATCATCTGCCGAACATAATCTAGTTCTAAGCGGAATCGAACTGGCTCTTTGTGTGTTCTTTGAAAATATTTGCTGCACTAGCTTTGGTAGGGGTATTTATTAGTTACCGATCGTAACAGAGGAGTGTTATTAGTTTTAATTGTGAGACTACGTTTCTTTATGGTTTCTTAATGGATGAACTGTTGTGGTCACTGGTTTTTTGATATGTGAATTATAACCGTATAAACATTGCTGTAAGCTGTATTGAATTTAAATAGTTGCTGATAGCTGACATTAAAAATACTACAGTAATGTTATGTATCACGGTCACTGGATTTTATTATTTAATGAGTTACTAATTAAAGTACTGTCTGTATTTTCTCAGCTCTATGCCACGGCTGTATCTGGCCATATATCATGCGAAATATTACGGAATGTAAGATTCCTCTTTATTGCTGCGACACACATTTATGTTTTAACGAGGCTCTCCTTTAGTATTAAAGTCTTAACAGCCTATTGCCCTTGTTTATACAGGGTGTGTGTAACTTGGCAATCCGGACACTTTTGTTTCATACAAGTTATGCAAATCTCTGTAGGCCAATTCAAAAACTACTATAATAGTATATAGTTTAGTATATTTTGAAATGAAATAAGGCTTTATAAAGAACACAATAGTCCGTGAAAATAGCAGTATAAATAATTTTTTGAAGGTAATGCTCGGAAAGATCTTAAACATAATACTTTATCTAAACTTGCACTAAATTATATTTCGCGAGTCCTGCAGATAACTTATAAAAGATACCTTCCTAGCAAGTTTCATTTTGAAAATGGCAAATTTGACGATTTTTTAATTACAGATCGACTTTTCAACACTCTGTATACAACAGTTAAATAAAATATCCGTATAACTTATGTATACATAATATGTAAGTATATACTCGCGCACTCCGCTGAAGGAGGCACTTCTGTGTTTTATTCCTGTTTTTGTATTCTCTGTGTTATTTCGATGGTATAAAAAGTTATTGTACGATAATAAAGCGGTATACATTTTGGTGTAGTTTTTACATAAATAAAATAAAATAATACGCCAAACAGTATACTGGTAAAAATTCTTGTCTGGGCACATATTATTCGTTTTCAGATAATATTTGCTCTTGGGTTTGCCCGAATATTGCTAATCTAACAAACAAATACAATACCTCTGCTCAAATTTTTTAATTTTATGAACAACTATACTTACTGTATTATATATATATATATATATATATAGTATTTTTGTGTTTGAGGTTAGGTGGCAAGTGAAGTTCAACTTAAAATACATTTTAGCCGATTTAAAATGCACTTTATCTTTAATCAACACTATTTTCAATCAACTGTTTTATCGCTGGACAAAAAGGTGAGATATTTTATTGAAGTATTTGTATGATTGTGAATGGTATTTCATTTAGTTTTCAATAGGTATGTCGTTTATCTATTTAAATATGACATGTATGTATTTGTGTAGATATATCAGCTGTTCGACACCCATATCACAGGTTCTGCCTACTTTGGGGTCGAGTGGCCGTCTGTGAGATGTCCCCACATATTTATTTATTTTAAATGTGAACGACCGTTAAAACTATGTCAGTAACGACAAAATATACCATATTATCATACATAACTTAACAATTCCTTTTAAACATGTATGCTTTTTAATCGGGTTGGGTTATAATCAGCAATATTAACCGCCTAAACTAAATACCCCCGAGAGAGCATTCCATTCACGGGTTCATTACACTCCAGCGTTGGACAGACGGCATGACGAAATTAAGGCGAGGCTTTACGACACCCACGGCCGCTGTTCGAGAGCCTACTTTGCCCAAAAAGGAAGCACATTTGAATATTTTGACGGCTCTAATTTGTGTACACTCAGAATAATGTTAAAGTGCTACCAACTCTCAAAGGTTGTGGGTTGTGATATTAAAACTGATATAAGATCGATGCAAGTCCTCTGCAAGTCCTGAAACTAACAGATTTTTGGGTCTAATTAATAGGTTTCTCTTCAAAAGATGGTATGTTATACTTACCCAAGGACAAGGCACAAGCTTTTTGCTTTGCGTTTGTACCTACACATTATGTATCTACATATTGAAAACGGAGCTGCGGAGGTATATATTGTTCAAGTAAGTAATATACTAGCTTCCAAACATCCAAATTTCATAAGTAGTAACACAATTTCTTAAATTCAAAACAAAATATGGACAGTTACATCGCTGTTTATATACCATAGAAACATACTTACGAAATATTTCCAAGCAGCTGTTCCCAGCACCGAAATGGCCCATTTCACCATGAATTTCAGCGGAAAAGTTCCAGTTTTCACCAACTTACGACCCTAATGCTGCAACACTCACTATTACTCTTTCGACACCACTTTAAGCCTATGTACTTAGCTCGTAAATCGGCTGTGTGGAGCCGAAACAGAGTTAAAGCACTCACATTATTAAACTTGGTGCCGCCCTGGACTCGTAAAACTTTGCTGGAATACACAAAATTGTCCAAAAACTTGTTTACCTAAGTATGGAGCCGGTGGTTCTTATTACTCTTTTCAGCGCTGCTGTGTCATCTGGGTACCTAGCGCGATCTATTTTTATTTAATATACACAACAGATAGATTTTTGTACATTACAAGGTCAAATGTAAGCGTCCACTTTTCGACATAGTACGCAACGACGCATCGCATTCAGTATTATTTGTCTTTGTATGAAATGTTAGTCCACTTCATCGGCACAGCCAACGCCGCCACCGTTTCTCCATTGATTTATGAAAAGTCATTAGATCCGATAAATACGATTCCGAAAGGTGGACGCTTATCTTCAGACGATCATTTACGTAAAGACTCAAGCCAACTATTACAAGGAACATTAAATTTTGATTTATGTATCCACAGCTTTTCTGATTTAGCCACTACCGAACTATCTGTCTAGGTATAGTCGCTGGTCAAACCGGCTTAAAGTACCTACCTCTACATGCGTTGGCCTATTCTTGATCTCCCTTGCACCAGCTCACACAAACTCCTAGTTGCGCTAGAAGCCGTCGTATATTTAAACAGTGTCGTTGCAAATGCAGCAACCAAATGAAAACCGAATACCGTTTGATCTCTGTTTAATGTACTTTGATCAAAGGTCCCGACCCGCAAATACTTTGTCAAACACATGTAGATAAACTCCGCCTCTACATTTAAATGTGGCAGCTAACATCTAAGACAGAAAGGCTACGATTGCTTGAGCGTTTCCTCCCATTACCCTTTTATAAGATTCTCTGTGAGTTTTTCGTTTTTTTATGATCCCCGAAGGATTTGATTTAAAACCCACAATCACACTTCGCTGTCACATTTACTTCTTTACGTTTCAAAGGTGGTTTGTGGGGAAATTCGTGAGATATTTCGTGACCTTTTGACTTGTAAATTGTAAATGTCGTAAAAGGAGAGGTGTTATTTGCTGGTGAGAAGCTCGCTTTGCTTTAAAATCCCTTCACCACCTATTCCTGTTTACATTAGGTAGTAGACGTGCACAATAGACTGGTCTATTTTCCTTCTTCTAAAATCATAATTTTTCATTTAGACCTCAACATACGCACGTTTTGCGGATCAGTTAAAAAAAAATGTATAGAATTTTATTACTTATCAGCATCATCATCAGCCTATAGCATTCCACTGCTGGACGTAGGCCTCTCCCAAAGCACGCCACTGGATGCGATCTTTAGCTTTCCGCATCCAATTATAACCAGGCAGCTTTCGCAAGTCGTCACCCCATCTTGCCGGAGGGCGTCCCACACTACGTTTGCCTAGTCGCGGTCTATTACTTAATGTATTCAGTATTAAGAATATAATTTGTAAGAATGTATCTCATCTATAAAAGTTATCTGGTAAAAATATTAATCGCGGCTCCGTTTTTCTCAGAATATTCATCCGATAGTTTTCGTCCAATTTTCCGCCAGATTAATTCCATCTTTTCATCTGCTTGTAACAAATTTATTTGTTCTTTTGAAGTTGTAGCTCTTGCTGAGCAGAAAAAATATACTTTTTTACATCAAAATTTACAGGTACATAGATTTTTATTTAATCTATAAAGGGTTTTATTTGTAAGAGTGAATGAGCCGAAAGATACCGATATAATTATGTATTGAGCAATATTTATCTGTAAGAAAACTTTTCATATTTTAGTAAATTAGGCATTTTGAGTTCGTTATAAATTCGAAAAGGTACCTATATTATATCGTGCCAACGTCCGTACGATACATACCCTTGTCTGTAGTACGAGCATTGGATTTGAATTGCATCTGAATACAAATTGTATTTGCGGTGGCTGAAATGCGGCCGGACTCATACAATTAGTTCAATAAAGACTAAAGCGCGTTTTCAGTTCGTAATGTCGAGGAATCCGCCAGAGCTCAGGGCCACTTGCACCAACATATTAAATCTAGATTTAGTGTTAAATCTCGATTGACAAATTTTAAATGGATTGACCTTTCTTGAATCGAGATTTAACACTAAATCTAGATTTAAATATTTGTGCAAGTGGCCTTTTAAGGGCCTAGTAAGTTGCTTGTACCCAGGAGGGTTACTCTTGCTTATAGAAATACGTGGTTTCCATGACCTGTCATGCAATAAGTGTAATAATATACAACAAGACAGAATTTTGGTTCATGCAGCGGCGCTCGTAATATTTGTCTTTATCTTTATTATATTTTCCCGTGAGCTTTGAGAATTATGGCATAAACAGTATCCTATGTCCTTTTCTTGATTCGTAACTCCTCTAGCTTCACTCCCTACCAGTTATCAGCCAAATTGGTTCAGCCGTTCTCTAGTTACCTATAACCTATAAGTAGTGTGACTAACACGATCTTCAAAGAATTTGATTCTAAGACTCATTGTCATAAAAAAGCTCTCTTGATTAAGTACGTTTTCCTATGTCTGGCCCTAAAGTCACACATAAGTAAGGTTCTATACGAGTATATCATACTTACCGGAGTCTGTGAATAAATCTAGTTAAGCATAAACACCATATAAAACTTACCTTTCAATACCAAACCAAATTTAATTTTTAACTGTCACAACATTAACTGTATTATAAAATATTTCTGTTTACTCTGGAAACGTAATAAGGAAAGTTACAAATAAAACAACAAAATTCCAACATCAATCTTTAATTAAATTAATTAAGTCCATTTACAAATAAATCCATACTTTATTTTATGTTTGAACAGAGAAGATTTATGACAAATAAGTAGGTATATTTATTTTAATTCAAAGTAACAACACGTTAATTAATTATTCAAAGTTATTTACAAATATTTACACTTTTTCTCGAGTTTAACGATAAACATGGGTTAATTGAGTACCTATTTACCATTTAATATCTCATGAGGCCATTTGATTAAAACGTAAAATACTTTAAAAAAACATTCAAGTTCACTCTCACATTCTGTACTTGTAGGTAATTACAAAAATAACGCAATTTTGAATTATTTCATGAGATAATGTATACTGTAAACATATTAATATAAAAATAATATCATGAAACTTCCTCAAAACATAGAGAATTAAATAGCCTCAAGTCCATTAGGTATTCGTTGTAAACATGAGTTGGTTTGATCATTTGTGCCTCGTTAATTAAAGTCGAAATGTTTCCAATTTATGTTTCGAAATGGTAGACTAAAATAGGCTTTTAATATAACTTTGAAAGTCTTCAGTTTCAACTGAAAATCTAAATATCTTAGCACAACCTCAGATTTGTATAACAAATTATATACTATCATGAAGATTCATTACTGTAATAACACCATTCATAGATAAATAAATAATCATTATAATTAGTATGTACAGAAATAAGGTATTATAGAGATTTACATAAAGAAATGGAAAACAATCAACAATTTTATAGATGATTCCAAAACGACAGGTCTCGCAAAATCTCTTAGATTCACATATTATAACAGTAATGTATGTATGTAATATATTTAAATTATATCACATTCGTTTAATTAGGGGGCCGAAATTATGAGTCTATTTATATTTACATCTTTTAGATATTGTACAACTTCATGGGTCGTGAAGACTTTATACAAAATGGTCCAAGAGACGGCGAGCTCCACACTCGCTGCTGCACGAATTTCATCGCACAACCCGTACTACTGCGACGAGTATAAGGGTGAAACTCGCGTGGACTGTAAACGCGCTCGAGGTATGGATCATGTTCCTGTAATCCTTGACCTCGTTCTGCGAGGGATGCGTGAAGGTTCTGTCTGTGACTGTCTTCACGAGCTGCGGGCAGGGCAGGGCTTCCACTGGTATCTGCAGTAGCGTCCTCTCGTTCTCTCCCGCGGCGCGCGGCTTCGTGTCGACCTCGTCTAACTCATCGTGGAACTCGTCCACGTCTTCGGGGTACTCCTTGAGGTCGCTCTTGTCTTCGACTTCGTAGAGGTTGGCGCCGATGTTGTTGCGCTCGTAGAAGTAGTGTGAGTTGGGCGGCGGCGGCCCGGCGGCCTTGCACACGAACCTCTCGAGCGAGGTCCGCAGCCGCACCGAACGCGCCTCGTGCCTGAGTCGATGCATCCATGCTAGGTGGCAGTCGCACTCGAAGTCATTGCCTGCAACAATCCAACAATCACAGTCTTAATTACACATTCAAATAATGAATCCTCCGTGAATGGGGAGGATACTAATTGAATTATCGATCCCCATTCGGTAATTAAAGTATCTGTGACTTTTGTTTCCGCGGCAGTTTTTCCATCGCAAAATTTACGTTCCAATAATTTTCGATAATTACTCGGGGCTTTCGAAATTTTCTGCCGACTCGGTTCAATGGCATCTAGTTGCGGTGAGTAATGGGAATATTTATTTTATCAATTTAATGAGCTGGAATTGAAGTTATGTTTGCTTTACAATTTGGTATGCAAATACGTAAATGTTATTTGTGGCATTCGTAATGAACTGTTATTTTAAGAGCTTTAGCTGGTTAGATCATTATGTGGTTTTAATATTCTGTTTAAATAGGCAATTTAATTAATAATTTTAAAATTACGTATTTACTTCACTTCTATTGCATTCTCGAAATAATTTTGTATAGATGTTACAGGAAATTTATGAAACGTGTGATGAATTCTGCAATTACCCAGAAATGTGTGACGTATATTATAAAAAGACTCATTTCCTAGTAAAAATTTATAAATTTCCTAAAACGGAAGGGAAATTGAAATATATTTATGACAGGAACGTATTAAGAGACCTCAAGATAAGTGCAAAACCTCAGCGAGGGGGAGCATGTTCGGTATACACGCACACAGTCTGCACGTTAAAAACAAAGCGTAGCATTTCTCTCCATACTGAAAATTGATGCATAGTGTATCTGATTAGATATAAGTACTATATTATTTAGTTCACACATCAACACGAGGTCGGTTAATACGTGCCCATCTAAAATACCTATCTATACATTTTTAAATCAATAATCTGTCTATATGCATACAAACGCATAACCTGTACATATAAGATACCACCATCAAAAAACACTCACGAGCAATGAAAAAGTTTCTCCTGCCATTGCCGTTCCATATTTTATCTCACTGGAACTTTTCCTTGCTCGTGAGTGTACTTTACCTAAGACGATATATCATAATATACGCACCTTCCAAATAAAGAAGGCTGTTTTGATTCTTCAAGTTGTCGTAGATGGGCCGCAGGTTGTCGATGGTGAACCGCTGCAGCCTGTTGTTCCGCAGGTCGAGGCTCGCCAGCCCGCGCACGCCCTCGAACAGACCGCCCACCAGCGACACCAACTTATTGTTACTCAAACTCAGCTTCCTCAACAAAGAAAGCCCGTCAAATGTCCTCTGCGCCAACGCGTAAATACTATTATAATCTAACAATAGTTCCTGTAAATTCCACAGCTCGGTAAACGTGAAAGAGTTCAACACAGTCAATTGGTTTTTCCGCAAATCCAAACGCTTCAGATTCGCCAGTCCGTCGAAGCACTCTTTCTTCAAATCACTTATGTTATTCCTATCCAACTCTAGATCGACTAAATTGACTAAATGTCGGAACGCTCCGCCTTGTATTACACTAATGTTATTACTAGTTAGGTAAAGTTTCTGCAGCGACGGCAGTTCGTAGAACGTCTCAGTCACTAGTTCACTAATTCTGTTCTCGTCTAGAGTGAGCACAGTCAAGTTCGGCAGATTATAGAAGGCGTGTCGGTTCAACTTCACTATTTGGTTCTTGGTTAACGTCATTTCCTGCACGGACGTCACATTGGCGAACGTGTAGCTGTCGATCTTCTTTATCGCACTGTGTTTTATGTTAAACTGTTTGAGCCTTCTTAGATACCGCAGCACTTTAGTGGGTACAAATTCTAATCCCCCATCAGTTCTGACATTAAACCCTAAGGTCTCAATATTCATTTGCGAGCCGAAGCTGCTCCAAAAAGGGTCTGATTTTTCGATGCCGCCATTGAAGACCCAGCACTCCGTCTTGGTGGCCTGGTTGAGGTCCTGGCTGGTCTCGCAGTAGCAGTGCACCTTGGAGTCGCGGTCGCTGATGTCGCACAGGTTGGGCGGCGGCGGCTGCCGGCGGGCGGAGGCGCCGAGCGTCAGCAGCAGCAGGGCGGCGGTGCGGAGCCCGGGAGCCCGCATGCCGGCCGTCTGGAAGAAGAGGCTACTGTGAGATGAAGATCAAGGTTTGGGATACATAAAAAAATAAAATGAGGATATATTAGGATTTATGAGAGATATTAATAATAATAATATGTGGGAACATCGCACACACGGCCATCCGAGCTAAAACTAGGCAGATCCTATGATATGGGTGTCGGACAGCTGATATATGTAATACATACATAGATACATATTATTAAACGACAACCAGACACAAGGCAAACACAATGCTCATCACACAGATGTTTGCCCTGGGTGGGATTTAAACCCGCGGCCCCAAGCTTCGGAAGCAACTTCATTACCGCCTTAGCTACTTGGCTCTTAATCAGTATGGAGTATCGGCCGATACATAATCGTTGAATGTGCGCACTACCATACATCTCCATACTGATTAAGAGCCCAACCAAACTATCGGCCGACTAAAAGTTTGCAGTCTGCGGGGGGTCTAAACCAAACTACACTTTGGTTTCTCGAGCTATGTTTTTAACTTATTTATTTTGTTCACCTGTGACAAATGAAGAGATGTATATAAATAAATCATCCTAAAGTACATAAGCCTTAGGCTCAAATATTTGTAGCTGGCGGGTGATATATACCTACATTTTCTGACTCTATTGCTGACTGTACATTGACCTTTTTACATACGAGCTATTTACGGATGAAATTCCAGCCTGTGTAATAATGTTCATTAATGAATTTCATAATAAAAGATAAATAAGGGTTTTAACATATGAATATGTTTTAATTTCCACATATATTAAGCATTTATTTTTGACGTTTTTCCTTAGTTATAATTAAATATAAGTAGGCGGTAAGTGAAATTAAATATAATTCAGGAAACAAACTCCTAGAGTATGAATATTTTCGGTATCTTCTTAAGAACTCTAAATGTAAAAGTTCGGCGACTCCAAATTTTTATAAGATAATATTATCTTTTAAATAAAGTTTGGAAACTTTGTAAATATATCACTCTGATGGACCAGGAAGTTAACAGCTGCTGGCAATCTTTCTTCCCAGAGTTTTTAAAATTTGAAGCTAACATTTTTATTTATATTAACATCTAATAGTTACAAAAAGGGCATACACTGCATGGATTAACGAAATATAATTATGTAACAGTCTTTAAGTTTAGCGACTGAAAGGAGGTAAAAATTGTAGTGAAACACACACTATATTGGCGAGTCCAATGTCCATCCACTACAGAAACAAGATTATCTGTTTTTGGAACAACAGCGCCTACCTCAGCTGTCAGAACACCCAGGCTTGCTGCTCCAATTCACACGAGAGCCTAAAGGGCTACTCTATCTTGACAAAAAACTAAAAAACGAAAGATGTCATGTAATGGATACGTTTAATACAACGTTAGTTGACTAGTCGTGGTTAGCGTAGCACCGATCTAAAGCTTCGATTAAACTCACGACAAAAAAGAGGGATAAGTTTAACGTGTGTCTGTGTATCTGTGTGTAGGTATATCTGTCTGTGGTAGGGTAGCTCCTAAACGGCTGAACCGATTTTGATTTGTTTTTTTTTAGGTCACAGATTACCCCAAGTGTTCTTAGCCTTATTTTATGCGACTTTTAGTGTTGAATATCGGAGGTTTTTAACGTTGGTCAGGTTCTTCGTAAGATAGAGTCGCTCCTGGATGATCTAGAAAAAGGGATGCGCACTCACAAAGGTTCCACTCGAGAGAGTCGAGTACGGTGGCCTGCGCCTAAAAGTATACAGGCGGAGTTTTTAAAATAGCGATCTCAAGCTCACATGCTGCTCAAGCACATCCACATAAATACCACTGCTACACACATCACACACAACACGTCCCTGGATTTATAACAGATGTAGCTGGTCCCTTGATCATCAGGGATCGCTATTTTAAACCTCCACCTGTATACTTTTAGGCGCAGGCCACCGTACATAGGAGCACCCATCATGGGAGTGCTGGGGATTTAATAGAAAATGGCTCTCCATTTCTGAGAAGCTTTGTGTTGGAAACCGCAATGAACCGTTATAATGAGGTTAATCGCTGATCAAAATAAACTATGCTGTACAACTTGTACTTATATTATGTTATGACTCATAGATACTTTATAATATGTAGAGACATAAGACTTTATAATATGTAGAGGTACCTATAATGGTATAATAAATCATCATAGGTACTCATACATCATTTGTGCTTCTGTAACAGATGCTTATTTTTTTATTTATACGCAAAAAGTATCTGAGGCAACTAAAAGTTAGTAAATAATGATAAAAAGATAAATAATCACAATATCTTATTTGTATACCTAAACTTATTTAGTACCCTATTCAGACAAACATAAAGTAGCTGGAAATCTAGATAAAACTGAAGTTACACAATCTAGCTTATCCTTAAATGTATCTCCTCGTAGCAAGGATCTTATCGGAAAATTTTAGCATTTGCAATGCAATGCTAGTTGAGCAGGGAAATACAAATAACTATGTTTATTCAAACCACTGAGACTGTTACATAATTTTCTCTTTCTATTACTTTACTACCATCATCTCAAGGGATTTGTATTGCAGCTGGTTTTTCATTACTTTCGTCGTATTCAGATAATTTAATGTAACAAACTCAATAAACTTAAAGCCCTTTCCGATCTATAGTAAGTATATTAAAGTTTGTTGATATTAAATTTTGTTGCGTTTTAGTATCTTTTGGGAAATCCACATGATGATGATGTCGATTTACGGTGTCCATCTATTCACTTCACAAACCGTCTCATTACACTACAAAGACTAGTCACTTGCAGCCTGGCTGAATTAGCTTCGATCGGTCGATCTTAGTGCAGTGAAACTCTCGGTCATGAGAGCTTTAGTCACCCGTGTCACGTTTCATTACTGAATTCCGACATTCCATTTCAGTCCAGATACTATTCACCAGAGTAAACAAAAGTTTAAATGACATCCATCTAAGTGCATCGTAAGACATCAAAATCTTAATTGTTCACTCGTGTTTGTACTGGTATGTGCGAGTCCGCATTGTTTGAAGTTTACAGCGATGCACTCTATGTATTTAGGTATTTTATACCCAAGTTGTCAAATATGGGTGTCCAACTTTTTTTTCTTATATTATTATGTACGTACTAAAATAAAGTCATCAAAACACAGGAAATTGTTCACAGGCGCGCAAATGTTTCGTATATCTTCTGACAACGGCGATAAATTACAAAAAAAATATTATTTGGATATTGTTGGGAGGCGCCAAAAGTTATCATAGTAGGCACCGAGCGCAACATTTGGTTACCAAATATTCCCGATAAATCAAACTAAGAAACACGACTCGGGCAAGCCGATGTGACGGTTCTAGATGTTCCTCGGTTGGACTAAGTTACGAGATATTTACATAATACTTACCAACTGCTGTGCCTTAACGCTTGACCCAAAACTATTGGAGTTATAAGATGCCGTGAGTATTACAAAATTTGTATGTGAATGTATATCTGGACCAGGTTTGACAAAATTGAGATTAGCAATTCTCTGAAATCGCATATTTTTTTAAGCAGTTACAAATACCATTATGTCATTTTATCAGAGACGGTCAACTACTGACAACTAATCTGACTAGCTCGTACTTTCCGACACGCTAAGCAAAAAAAACAATTTTTATGAATATCTAACTTATAACATCGAACTAATATTTTAATCGTTACGTAAGTAAAATAGAAATATATGCACATATATTTTGTCAACAAGACTCAAACCAAAACCAATGTTGGCATTGTTGGCAACCAAAACAAGAAGTTACCATTACCAGGCTACTCTTCTATCACACTCGACCGCTCGGTCCAAGCCGAGACGACGTGGCATCCGCGCCAAGATTTATACGGATAGCGGCACGAATTATCCTCGCGCTGGTGATTAAATACCATTGTTTGCAAAGTGCGACACTTTGCACCAACTCTTGATTAATAATGGCTCATTTGTATGCGCTCTATGAGGATAAAAACTCCGGCTCTAACCTGTCATGTTGCTGACTGGTTCATTTGTTTCAGAGTTAGCTCTTTGAGTGCATTCGGGTGTTTGTTTCAATTTGAGTGCTCTTTTTGTTTGACTGCGGACTAGATAATTAGATAGGTACATAGAGACTCTTTATTTGTACATAAAGGAATAATAACAAAAGTATATACGAAATTAATACAGGTACAAAGGCGGTCTTATCGGTTATAGCAATTTCTTCCAGATAACCTTTGGATGGATAGACTGAGAGATAGAAATACAATCTACAAAATTTACTACTGTAAATGTAGTAGACGAAAGTCCACTTTTCTCGTACTTTGGTAAAAAACCTTTCTTACTATTTATTGTAAGAGAACATTAATAGCAGACAATACAGCCTAACCTATTTAATGAAGATACAAATTCGGCGATCTATTGTACCGCTTACTCGCTCCATCCCTACTTGCTAGACAGAGATATAACACTAACCGTTGTCTAAGGTACAAATTCTATGCAATCTTGATAGAGTCTGGTATAATTTAGGTTAAGTGCCCAGTACCTCGGCAGGAAGGTATTAGAATTCATGCTTGTATTTTGGGCTAGAGCTAGAGATCTTGATAAATTTCCAATTTTAGTACGTTTGCATAATTATAAGTTGGATGTTGAGCAGTTGTAAGAGTTGGTTATGAAAATACAGTGTTTCAGAGTTCAGTTGTTTATTTAAGGTTTTGTTTCACTTATGTTGAACCGTAGGTGGAATAATTATGTTTTTATTATAACAAGGAAATTATTTATTTATTTATTTATCTTTATTCAGAAAACCAACAGCGTTTTACAGTAGTACTTATGAACTAGTTTAGAAATATTTAACAATAAGGCTAATAATAGGTTTTCCTAAAATAAATTAAAATAATTCATTATGTTTTGGCTCGCAAACTTTTTATACCAATTAGGTACAATTTAGATAAAGCACTCTGTATATTGGTTTACAAGGTATAAAGATACAAAGAAGAATATATCGTTGCTGTATATTAAAAATACTTGATTTGAATCAAACAAACTTCTCACTCAGTGACATTTCAACCACATCATAACCACAAACGCTCACCAACACACACACACACACACACACAGTCACACGGCAAACATAAAACACCCTTTATGTTCAGCTAAAGGTTAAAACAGGCAGCCAAGTGCCGTATATCCCCGTTCATATCTACGAGGCGTAATCAGAAGTGTAACAGTTATGAAAGCAGTTAAATAATTTATGCCGCGGCTAACCACGTCGTTTGCGCGCCTCCCGGTCCCTTAGTTACATGCAGGCTGTAACTGTTACAACGGCTAGCTGATTCATGTGTCACGTATACATGGTGTTGCGAAAGCTGGAAAGTGTGACTAAGGGGGTCGTTCTGAAAAAATAAAATAGAAAACATCCAAAAAATGTCATAGGTACGAAAGAAAGAAAAATTACTTGAGTATTGAGTCATTCCCTATAAGGTTACAAAACTGCATTACTGAATTACAGTGCAGTTGACTATTTAAGGGCTGTTGTATTTTGTTACTCAGATGATGAATAAAAGTAAACGGCTGCAGCACCGATTTTGATGAAACATTTTAACGATCTTAGTAATAACATACCTACCTGACACGAAAATACTCATGTAAAATCTTTAACACTATTTTGTCTTGATCGCGTGGCGCATAAAATCTAAAATTTATAACCTCACATACTCCCTATAATCTTTATTGGTTTGATACGGATGCTGCTACATAATAGACGTGAAACGGGCTTTAATTACTGACCCAGCCCGCATCTCCCGAAGGATATAATTACGATCGACATTATTATTACAAACCGTTATTATCGAAAATATCAGTCTCCGGGTTACAATTAATATATCGTTATACAGGATGATTCGGATCGGCTGATCGTAATTCTGAACAACTATTTGGTAAGCTTTTCAATGTATTTTGGAAACAGTCACGTCACAATCAAATCATGGTATAAGCAATATTTTAGTTGCAAGTTTGTATTTAATTGGCAGGTGTCAAAATAGTTATTCACCACCTGCAAAGATTGTTCGACTGAAAATAAAAATTTTGCAACATCCTGTAGGTATTTCCAGACCATCGCAGCGCGCTATAATTAATGATGACAAAGTTGGATAATAACATGGTAGTCGGTTGGTATATCTGCCAAAGAACCGACAAACGACCGCTCTAAAGATCTCAACTATCTCAAGTAGAAACTATGAAGGGGCAGCAATCTGTATCAAAGGCGTACGGGTCCGCACGTAGAGACGGTGATACCCCATTTACACTCTCGCACGAGTGGCGAGGCGAGCGACAAGGCGAGGGGCGAGGCGCGAGTGTGAACAGACGCTCGTGGCTCGCCTCCTCGCTCGCCTCGCCACTCGCGGCGCTCGCGTCCGGAGCGGTTTTTGGGGCACGAGTCAAAGGAGCTCGCGTCGAGCTCGCGTCGCACGCGAGCGGGTGTTTACACTCTCGCGTCCGCTTCATTCTGGCTTCTACATCGTGCCGCGCAGGTTGTGTTCGTCGTCGTATAATTATAACGTAGTGTTTTTTCCTCAGTTGTATAATGGATTGGTCGCAAGACGAAACATTTAATTTCATATAAGTAAATATTTCAATAAAATAATAATAATAAAAAAACACTAAAACGTAAGAAATAAAAGCAGTACTTACCAGCTTAGATATATTAGTACTGTCATATAGAATAGGTCTAAACCATGTCTAAACCTTAAATTATTTCTTACGTTTTAGTGGTTTTTTGAAGTCGTTTTTTTATCATTATTTTATTTTATTACTTATTTATACTTAGTTTATTTGCAATAATTGACAATCAAAATTAAGAAGCAAATGATACCTATAAGTCCTACTAGTCAGTAGTAAACACGAAGTAGTTGCTATATACCTACCGTTGAGGAGTTCCCTTGACTACCTTCCGTTTCCATCATCAGATCAGCTCAAGGTCACCATCATATTTTTTTTAATGTTAAAAATATAGGTAAGTACCTATGTACTTTCTAAAATTCATTAACTACAATCGGTTAATAGGTACCCAAAATGGAAATTCATAGCCTGTTTTAACCCTTTACCCACCCTTGGAGGTGGAATCAAAATTTGAAAAAAATGGGACCACATGGGATCTCAACCCAATACATAAAAAAAAGAATTTTCAAAATCGGTCCATAAACGGCGAAGTAATCGGTGATCATACATAAATTCTTTATTGTTGCGGCTAAAACTTCGACGTCCTCCATCGTTGCTAGCTCAAAGACAACTGAACTCTGCACGAGAGTGTAAACACCCACTCGCGTCACACGCGAGTGGGTGTTTACATTCGCGCCTCCGCACGAGTGACGAGGCGAGCGAGGAGGCGAGGGCCGAGGCGAGAGTGTAAATGGGGTATGAGAATCCCATACACAGATGTAGTAGTTGATAGTTACTTGTAGTTGTAGTATTAGGAAGCACAGTCACAGAAACACTGATCTTCACTAAAGGTAAGTAAGTTTATTATGGCCGAAGTATAGTTACACAGTTTATGAGTGGTTTTGAGCCTTGCCCGCGTAAGTAAGTTGCGAGTTCCACGGTTGATACAAGACTGAAGTTAGGTAATTAGGTCAAAGTAATATTAGTATGAATGCAGTAATAAGTGTATGACGCGTATGACGTCACGCAAGGTGTACGGTTCCGTACAAAAGGCGTAGTACTGCGTTTGAAGAACGCACTATGGTGGTGTCTCTCAACCTCAGATTAACAATATACGTCGTTTATTGCAGACTACAGCTGCTTATAGCAAAGGTACCACTCAATTTCAATTTCACGCAGTATTATAAAAGTTATACCTAGCACTAAACTGTCTTATGTAGGTACATAAAACCTTACTATGTATCTCACCGAATCAATAATAAAGCAATCAATAAATAAGTTTACAAATTGATGTTTCCTAAATCTCTTCCGGCTATTCTAAGCTTTTGTAATCTACAATCATCAGTATACACTCACGAGCTACAATATATACAGCAACATAATGATAGGATACATGATGTTTAATTATAGCCCTTACGTAAATTGCAATAAGGATGACCGTCAGTATACAGACCCTCTCATATTAAACGTTAACATGACCTGCACAGGGCTGATTCTGTTAATAAAGTATTTAAAATCTCGCTCGACACCCACTGGGGCAAAATTGGAAGCTAAATTTGTAACGTTCTTTGCTAACGGGTTAGTCTTTTTATGCACTAAAAATTAATGAAAAAAGTATAAAGTACCTTGTGTAAATTTCTTCTTGGTTGCAGAAAGCGAAATTTGCTTCGTTACTAGAGAAACTGCTTTTAATAGGATAGAGCTACGTACTGTGCATTTTTTTGTAACAATAAAAATAGCTGGATTGATACAGGATCCGTATTGTATGGAAGTGGTACACAAATTTAATAAAATATTAATATTTCTACACATTTCTCTAGAAGACAAACATAGAAAACGTAAAATAGAACTAAATGTACAACAACAAAAAAAACTTAAAGCTTTATCTTATCTCTAATAGAGAAAACTCAACACTTGATTAAGAAATTGAAAACGAACAACCTGAGTACAACAAAAGTGACTTGTCAAAGGAAAGCGAGTCCTAATGCGTCAGACGTAGACGTCTCAAATAATTACGTGAAAAGCATAATATTTCACCCTAATCGCATTTATGCACGTCAACGCTTGAAAAACATTTGCTGTCTCACTTTGTCCGCGTTTTTTTCGTTCAGATGAATGAGACAGCTAAAATCTGCGAGTACGACGTAAAAAGTTAACAGCCACACTAAATTATGAGATGATGTCGTCGCTCATACGACTTGACATGAACGAAATTGATGTTGCTCCGGCTAACACGCTATGGAAGGTTGAATATTCTGCAATAATAAAGAGACTTCGTTCCATAAACTAATGAAAACAAAGTTTCAGGCACTACCTAGGTGTATATTATGAGGAATAACGATCATTTCAGTAAACCAAGATTAAGAGCAAACAAGAAACTCCTGGATCTAGGTAGATTACCATTTCAAACAAGTTTGCAAAATTTTATAGATGTCACTACTCACTAGCATCTCAGTTGGATTTAAGCACGACGAAATAACATAATTGCCTACCAAATAACTGTCAAATATTACATTTCCTCGTGTTTACATGCAGCCCAGTGTTGAACGCATAAAACGGTGCCAATTAAATTCGTAGGTACCTATGTGTCAGTTACGTTTTTTCGCCCATAGTAAAAGTACATACTTACATTCGGAACCCGGGACTCCGTGGTTTAGAGACAAATTATCAACCAAAGCAACATTGAGGCAGAATACAATTGTTTGTTAATACAGAATTGAGGCAGCAATTCTCTCTTATTTTATTTGTTCGCTAAAATAAAATGTTATTCGTGTTCCAATGCGAGCACTCTTTTATGTTCGTTTATTATTTACTTGAAGCTTTTATTTATTTTCGCGGCTATTGGATCATTCGTTTTCTTTTCATTGGCTCTTCTTTAAAATATTAACTCGAAAATGGGAGTGAAAGATGCTTGCAGAGCTGTGCCTTATGTTACTCACGAAACGACGAAAAATAACTACAGTCACATTTTAATCATGAGTAATTAATTATTAGGAATAGTTGCCTACGTTATACAGGGTGTTGCAAAAAGGGTATGCTAAGCCGAAAGGGGATGACTCAGGGAGTTATCCTGAACAACTTTTATTCTACGCGTTTTGAAAATTCACGAAGTTTTTTTTCCTTTTCCATAGAAACTTTGTTGGTCACGTGACTTTTTTACTATGGAGAACGAATATTGTTTTTCTCGAATTTCCAAAACTCGTAGAACAAACGTTGTTCAGAATGACCCCCTCAGTCACCCCCTTTCGGCTTAGCATACCCTTTTTGCAACACCTTGTATAACGTAGGCAACTATTCCTAATAATTAATTACTCATGATTAAAATGTGACTGTAGTTATTTTTCGTCGTTTCGTGAGTAACATAAGGCACAGCTCTGCAAGCATCTTTCACTCCCATTTTCGAAGATTTTCGATTTTAGAAGATTCGCTTTCAAGTTTGAAAACATTAATTTCTACGTTTTTACCATAAAGATTGGAAGAGCATAATAACAAAGAATGCTATATTTTTATTTAACTTGAATCTAGAATATGATATTTTCCCATAAAAACGAACATTGAATTCATAGAATGTTATCCTTCGTGGAACCTGCAATTATATCCAAATAATAGCTTGTTATCCAAACCCAAATTAAAGTTTCGATATTCTATTGACATGAACTTGATAAGGGTCTATACTTACTTACTTACTCCGCTGGCGCAGCGACCCAAAATGAGTCTTGGCCTCCGATACAAGAACTCGCCATTTTCCTCGGTCCTGCGCTGTGTCCTGCCAGTCGCTAGCCTGGAGCTCGCGCAGGTCGGCTAGCACCACGTCACGCCAGCGATACCTGGGCCGCCCGACTGGGCGTTTACCCGACGGCTGACCTTGATAGGCTCTCTTTGCGCTGCGATCCTCTCCCATTCGTTCCAAATGACCGAGCCAACGGAGTCTGTGCGCTTTGGTCTCTCCGATAATATTTGGGCCCTCCACGAGTTCTTCAATTTCAGCGTTTTTTAGGATCCTCCAGCTTCCATCACTACGCTGCTTTTGGCCAAGGATCTTGCGGAGAATTTTCCTTTCAGCCACCAGAAGCTTGTTTTCTTCTTTAAGCGTTAGAGTCCAGGCCTCGCATCCATACATCAAAATTGGTCTTATTATGGTTTTGTAGATACGGAGTTTCGTACTTCTACTGAGAAGCCTGGACGTCAACACTTTATGTAGTGCTGCGCTGCATCGCAAAGCGTTTTGGACACGGATGTTGATTTCATCGTCCCGGCTGTTCGTGGCATTGATAGTGCAGCCCAAGTATTTGAACTTAACCACACCTTTATACTGAATATTTCCAACCTGCAAGTCAGCTACTCGGTTATTTCTGGACCGCGTCATATTGAGATATTCAGTTTTATCGTGGTTGATTCTTAGACCCACCTTCAGTGCTTCTGTTCCAAGGACATCGGCCATAGCCCGTACTTCAGCGCTGGTTTCACCCAGTAAAGCCAAGTCATCCGCGTAGCCTACCACCTTATGTCTACCATTTAGTTTAATCCCGACTTCAAGTGTTAACACTTTCCTGAGGACATATTCTAAAACTAAATTAAAAAGCATAGGCGATAAGGCGTCGCCTTGTTTCAGTCCAGTGACTACTGGGAATGGCTCTGTCATCTCGCCGCCGACTCGTACTTGCATGTTGCTGTCCCTCGTGGCAGCCTCAATTAGCTCGACTAATTTGGCCGGGATGTCGAAATTCCTCAGTATTGCGTACAGGGCTCCCCGGTCTATGCTGTCGTATGCTTTAGCGAAGTCCACAAACAGTGCATGCACGCTCTGGGCATATTCCCATTTCTTTTCCATGATTTGTTTTATGAGGAAAAGTTGGTCGATTGTGCTGCGGTTGGGTCGGAAGCCACACTGATAATCCCCGAGAATCTTTTCCGCGTAAGGTTCCAGACGTTTTAGCAGCACGTAGGACAGGATTTTGTATGCCGTTGGCAGTAGTGCAATCCCTCGGTAGTTTGTGCACTTTTTCTTACAACCTTTTTTATGAACGGGGCAAATGACGCCTGTGTTCCACTCTTGGGGTTGTTGTTTCGCTTCCCAGATCTTAAGGAGAAGTTCATACAACTTCGATTGCACTGTTCCTCCACAATACTTCCATATCTCAGAAGGTAAGCCATCTATACCCGGGGCTTTGTTGTTCTTAAGCCTCATGATGGCTGCGCGGACCTCTTCAAAGCTTGGAGGTTCCACCTCGCTGTCGTTATTATGGTTGGAGTGGGGCACTGGTTCTACCAGTGGAGGACAGTTAAGCAGATCATGAAAGTAGTTACGCCACTGATTCTTAATGTGTTCCTTATCCGTGACCAGGTTCTCGTCATCATCTATCAGAACTTGAGCCGTGGGTTGATACCCTTTCTTGCATGATTTTACCTCCATATAAAACCTCCGAGATTCGTTCGCTCTAATAAGAGTCTCCATTTCCTTTACGATTTTGTCAAGGTGATGTCGCTTAGCTTCTCTAATCACTCTCTTTGCTTCAGCTCTGACTTTTTTGTATTCATCTTCCCATTGACTACATTGTTCTGCCAAGTTCCGGAGTTTCCGCCTTTCTTCTACGATGTTCTGACATTTCTCGTTCCACCATTTCTTCCTCCGCATTCTCTTTTTATGGCCTAGAATGTTTATTGCCCCACTTTTCACTGTGTCCCTAATGCTTTCCCAATTTTTATCTATATCCACTTCCTCCACATTCAAATTTCTAAACCTGTTATTTAATTCTAATTGAAATTTATTTCTACATGCTTGATCTTTAAGTTTATCTATGTCGATTTTCTCTATTTTTTGAGTACGTTGGAGTCGCTCAAGCTTGATTTTAGCTCTAACATTTATACCCAGTAAGTAGTGGTCACTGTCACAGTCCGCTCCTCTAAAGGTACGTACATCTCTGATGGTATTCTTATGTCGGTCGTCTATAAGAACATGGTCTATCTGATTAACAGTTCTCCCATCCGGGGATTTCCAAGTACCTTTGTGGATGTCCTTATGAGGGTGCATGGTACTTTTGATCACCATACCTTTAGAGGACGCAAAGCTAATTAGCCGTATCCCGTTATCATTTGAGATTTCGTGTTTGCTGTGTCGGCCTATTGTCGGGATAAATATGTCTTCTTGTCCCACTTGTGCGTTAAAATCTCCTAGGAGAATTTTAGTATCGTAGCAGGGGAGTTTCTCAAAATTCAGTTCGACGTGATCATAGAATTCGTCTTTGCTGTCTTCGTGTGACACTTCCGTAGGGGCGTAAGCGTTAATAATACAGTAGTTATTAAATTTCCCTCTGATGCGGAGAATGCACAACCTGTCTGAGACCCCGTCGAATTTAATTACACTACCCAATAAAGTTCTTGAGACCATAAAGCCAGTGCCCTTGGTGTGTTGTCCAGCGTCACCACCGCTATAGAAAAGAACAGTTCCATTGTCGACGTTGCATTCTCCCTTACCCGGCCACCTGACTTCCTGGAGGGCTGCTATACCTATATTGTATCTTTGCAGCTCATTGCTGACTTGGTACATGGCTCCGGGCCTAAAGAGAGAGCGCACATTCCATGATGCTAATCTGAGTTCCATGATTCCTCGCTGTGCGTCGTTAGTTTTGGGATCGGATCGGTTATTTTCTTTTATCGGTTTCGTAACAAAGTTGTTTTACATGGGAGGGCTGTTAACCCGCCGCATAACCTCCAAAATGTTGGTGGACCACACCCGTCGTTGGTCAGCGAGTCTATCAGACTTAGCCGGTTAGCATAGCTAGGCTGTACTACCGACCGTTCCCCCATCCGCCACCCGAGGGACGCTCCTCTACGCCAGACGGGACAGCGCGAGGATAAGGGTCTATGGATCATATTAATTATATTATTATTAGAGGAATTTAATAAAGAAATTTGTTAGTGAACACTTATGACAAATTAGATAAAATTCAGGGTAGTATGAAATTCTGTATTGTTTATTTTAACTATTCTGAAATATTTTGTACCTAGCTCATTATGATTCAGGTCTGTGGTGTAAATGTCTTACACGGTAGCTAGTAAGTAATTATTTGTATACAGGGTGTTGCAAAAAGGGAATACTAAGCCGAAACCTACATGTGCAGCATGGTATATCTAAGCCTGAAACTGAAATCAGAATTTGAAAATTCGCGAAAAAAAAACATTTTCCATAGAAACTTTGTTGGTCACGTGACTTTTAACTATGGAAAATAATTTTTTTTTTTCGCGAATTTCCAAATTCTGATTTCAGTTTCGGGCTTAGATATACCATGCTGCACATGTAGGTTTCGGCTTAGTATACCAATTTTGCAACACCCTGTATACATGAAATCAGAATTTCAAAATTCGGGAGATATAACATGCTGTACTTCTAGGTTTCGGGTTAGTATTCCCTTTTTGCAACACCTGTATAGGTATTTTATTCTCCAACAAGTTTTTAAAAGTTACAGAACAGAAAAAGAAGAATCGGTGGGCTTATTCCGAAAAGTAAAATTTTCTGGCTGCAAGTAGGTACTAGGTACAAATAAAAAATGAACCTGTTTATGGGTAATCTAGGTAGCTTAAATCCATTTGCTAGACGTAATAAAAGCTAAAATGTTTGATTTTAAAATAGTGAACTAAATTAGGTGCTTATGGTTTTTCATATATAAAAAGAGTCGTTTCTGAAGCGTAAATTATAAAAAACGTAAAAAAACCTCGTCCTCGAAAATCCTTTAACTCGAATATATATAATATTTTTTATCCCAATTTATGGCAATATTGCTTCCTCTCTTAACCAAAAATATTATTTAACAATGTAAACGCTCTAATGTTACTTTTAAAGGTTTACCCTGACCTAAAATATTCTAACGTGAGAGTAATTTTGTTATAAAATTCATCTCGAAATTGTTATATCGTAGAATTCGTAGACAAAGCCCCGACATTATTGAGGTCATGTAAGTCGAGGGTCGTTACTTTTTGGGGCTACAATATTTTCCTTATAAAAGAAGAGAAACGCATTGGAAAAGAAAACAGTATGGCGTTATATCACAGAATAATAACTAGTACCAGTTATATCGTAGTCAGCCATTTTTAGTTTATAAGGCTTTATTGTATTTATGTAGATAATATTAAACCTGTTTGAGTTAAAATTTGGTATACATATGGCCTAGACCCTGAGAAAGAACATCGGCTAGGTACTTTTTATCCGGGAATTCCCACGGAAAACTTTTTAAGGCGAAGCGAAGCTCGCGGGAACAGCTAGTACGTAACGTTGATAAATGTAGCATACCAAAATAACGTAAGTTAAAAACTGGACAGTCAAAAGCAAAAGTAACGGAATGAAATGTAGAATTATGTGATGAAGTTTGCACACTTTTGTCCCTCTTTTTGAAGTACACACTACACATTGTACTGCAATTTGTTTTTATGGTTATTACTTGTGTACACAAGGTAGAAAGCAGTTTTTTTTTTCAAACATAAAGTGAAATTTCAGGAATAGTCGACTACATTTTTTTAACCTTACGACGAACAGAGGGCTGTATCGTATACTTGTGTGTGTTTCGGTCTGTGGTAGCTTATTAGCTCTTAAACGGCTGAACCGATTTTATTTTATTTTTGGTCATAGGTAATGTTACTCCGGGTGTTCATAGCTATGTTATATCGACATCGTTTTTAGCGTTAGGTTATTTCTTAATCGGTATTGCAATATACAATCTACAACAGATAATGAAAGAGGGGCAGTGGTGCGATCACATTGTTCTGAATTTTTTTTAATTACATAGGTAATATGATAATAATATTTATTATTGCGTAGGTTTGTATAATATTGTATAAATAGCGTCAAGTGAATAATTTTGAATAATTTTAAGTGTTTATTAGTGGAGGATGATTGCGTACAAAGAACAAACTTATGGCACCATTCCTAATCACAGGAAACGGATTAGTATTTTACATTTTTTTATACGTATTTTCATACACTAAGGGCTGCTTTTTCAATAGTCATATATGTGTTATCTAAGGAATAAAATTGTTGCTGTCACATCTGAATGTTTGTATTAGACAATGGCAGCAACAATTTTATTCTTCAGATAACACTTATCTGACCATTGAAAAATCAGCCCTAAGTTGTATGTCTTACCACACTTTATGTAAAACTCGCAATTATTTTCCTGTTACAGTCCAAGAATAAAATATTCATTATTATTATTTAAAAAAATATACGTTTAGGACAAAAAAAAGGGATCCCGGGAATAAACGCTTGGGGCGTATTTTTTCGCACTTCTTACTTTAAATTTGCTCATTACCGCTCCATTCAGAGAAGGAAATCTGTTTAAGAATAAAATTGAGCCGAAATTCGACGAAAAAGAGGCGCAGGTGGCTATTACGGCAACAACGCGTGTATTGAGTAGTTCTCTGTGGGACTATTGCGAAAACATTTCAGGGTGCCGAGGGAAAACTGTGGAGAATATGAAAATAGTAAGTAGGTACTGATGTAAAGGTTATGGTATTGTGACTCTTGTGCCTATGACTTGTGAGTCATAAGTCGTCGTGTACAGTAACTTGTGACTCATGCTGTGATACTTTACTTATAAATTGAATTGTTAATTTAAACCCTGCGAATCAACAAATTGGAAAACTTGGTCTGAAACAATTCTCAGGACACTCTGGTTTTCGGGGATAATAAGGAAGTAGTTCCTGTTTAGATATGGTATATACATATTTCTTTAATACAATACATAAAGCGTATGAAAACACATCGTGTAAGTACTTACCCCAGAAGCAATAAATAAGGAATTACGAATGTATGTTTTTGCGACTCGGCACAATTTGTCACGACAGCCGCCTAATGGGAAATTGATAAGAACAACGTTCCTTTGCTTCGTTGTTTCTTCATATTTTCATCAGATATTAGGGTTATTTATATTATATTACTATTAATATTATGTATAGGAATCAAAATCTTAACTAAGTTTATATTGTCCGATTTTAATGAAACACAAGTTATGTTCAGCTAAGAACAATATGCATATTTCTTAAGTATACATACCAGTCGCCAATATAATCGTATCAATATACATTAGCGAAATACCACCTCTATGATTTTTACTCTATAGTTAAGTATATCTCCACTAATCGGCGGTTTGGTGGCTATTGATTTTATTAATTTGACAAAGGTCAATAGATGGTCGTTGTGAAAGCCCTTTTATTTGAGCTGAAATCCATTGAAATTAATTGGAATTGTTACAATTAGTGAAACTAAATGTGAATTTAATTAGCGTAAAAAGATTAAAATATATCTGTTATGAAGTGATAATTATTTTCTATTCTGAGTGTGACCTATGTACCTAGATATGACATGGTATAGTAACATGACTGTGTAAGGTTTTTGTTTTCAGTAAATGGTGTTGAATTGACCGTGGCAAATGACATTTTCAAAATGTAAAGTACATAATGTGTGAGTTGGAAACTAAATAGGTTAATAAAAAATAAATAAAAAATGAGTGAGTTATAACCTAAGTATGTAGGACTTAAGTTCATGCTTATGTGTATAATATGTAAGAAACTCGTCCTTAGATTCAAGAGATCAAAAGCTGACAAAATATATTTTTCTTACGCAAAATATAATATTAATAGTGTACCTACCTACCTACTTTTTTTAAAGTGAAACTAACGATCTACTACTACTAGCACTAGTTGCAAATGAGCACAATAAATTTACTCCAGACTTGTACAAGTCAGGAACCCCTTCCCACAGGCTCCTATCGATCCCCATTAACTTTTAACCAGAGCCACCTCAAGCAAACTTTCTACAACTTATCAACAATTCCTGCCTAATGAAAGTAAAGCTTGCATTTAACATTAAAGTTCGCCGAAGTCGCAATTCTATCGATGATTACGAAGTAATTAACAGGAAACAGCTTATTCGAGCAGAATTTTAAACAGCTTAATATCTTGCGTTTTAAAGCCTCGTTTGCAACGTTTAGTAAGTACTGGCTTTAAAATATCTTCAGAACGGTATTGTATTTTGAATAGCGTAAATTAACAATTTACTTATTTGTATTTGAACTCGTGACTCAAGTAAAAATTTCACAATTTAATTGATATACTGACTGTAAGAGGTCTATGTTCATTGACCAATAGTCTTTAATTATGGACTGATGAAGGATAATACACATTAGATAGAGCAGGGAAGTATTTATACATTTAAGCTTAGTGTTAAAGAAAAACACACAAAAGTACAGTCACAGTCAAATGACAGTCTAATGTTTCTTACCCAGCTCACCTGGCAAGTGGCTAGAAGAATGTAAACGAGGCTCTACTCTAAAGTCAAAAGTCACAGGGAAGCCCATTTTCTCCTTTATCTCTAACGTGAAGGTAATCTTAAAACGATGAAATGTTTGGAGCAAAAATCGTTAAGATCGAAATCATTTTGTAAAGACTCTCCGTCTTCTCAGAACAAAAGCCCTCGGAATAAGATATGCTTTTGTTATTTTGTTTAATGGCTGCTCATAACAATACATTTGTGTAAAATATTGGACGGCTCTTGATCTATATCGAATTTAGTGAATCAAGTTGTTGTAAGACAATGTTATATTGAAGCTTTGGCTCTATAGATTTTGGAATGAAACGACTGCTTACTTACATTATGCTTGTACAGTGTATACTTACCTACAATATAATACACTGACTAGCAGTGAAAAAGTTCCATTTACAAAATAACGACACCAAATAGGTAATTATAGCCTAAAATGTTTAAAACAATATTTACGTTTTATTTGGTAATATTCTGATGCGCTGTTAATATAAGTACCTAATTATTTCAGACGGCGTCATTAAGCTAGCCTTTTCTGTTTATGACTAACTAGCTGTTCCCGCGCGCTTCGCTTCGCCTTAAAAAGTTTTCCCGTGGGAATTCCAGGATAAAAAGCCTATGTTCTTTCTCAGGGTCTAGACCATATGTATACCAAATTTCATTCAAATCTGTTCAGTAGTTTTAGCGTGAAAGAGTAACAGACAGACACAGTTACTTTCGTATTTATAATATTAGTTATAGCTGTTCCCGCGCGCTTCGCTTCGCTTTAAAAAGTTTTCCCGTGGGAATTCCGGGATAAAAAGTAGCCTATGTTCTTTCCCAGGGTCTAGACCGTATGTATACCAAATTTCATTCAAATCCGTACAGTAGTTTTGGCGTGAAAGAGTAACAGACAGACAGACAGACAGACAGACACAGATACTTTCGCATTTATAATATTAGTCAGAGTTAGATGATTTGTTGCTATTATCACTGGAACTTTATCATTGCTCTTTGGTTGGTAAACGATATTTTGTACACTCGAATTGCTTTTGGCGACGAGGGAAGGGGGGGTACACATTTATATTTATTTCTGACTGTACACCTAAACACGAAGCCTAAATTATTGAGATGACGAAGGTTCTTTAAGTGGATGTCGTCCGTTTTCATTACAAGAGATCCCTTTGGAGGCTGAAAGGCCCTTCCGAGTTTGTGCCAAGCCTAGTGTGTGATAAGTTTATAACATATCGTCATATAACATCGTTTTAGTAGTATTATGTTAATATAAAATGACATGTAAATAATATTATACTACGTATAGAGAAGTATAATTTTAGTTTAGCGAAAAATTTGCACTGTGCATGTCATTGCGAAATTGATGTACGATATATTAGTCTTGCCAAAGAGACATATCGTCTTTACTTTATAATATTATCATATATTGAAATTGGCAATAAAAAGTTAGGGCATAATGTTGTATGTTATAATTATGAAAAGTGGCTTTTTTATCAGAACTATGGCTTTATAATAGAGCGGTGGTAGCTCAGTCGGGTAAGCGCCCGCTTCTCACGCCAGAGATGCGGGTTCGAATCCCGGCGCTGACATGTACCAATGAGTTATTTTCTGAATTTAAGTATGTATACCATCGCTCTTATGGTGAAGGAAAACATCGTGAAGAAACCTGCATATCTAGATTTAGCACATCTATGAGTATGCAGAGCTGACCGCCAACCTCCAGTAGTGGAGAGGCACTAGAAGAAGAAGAAGAAGATATGTGAACCCACCAACCCGCAGTGGACCAGCGTGGTGGGAAATGGTTTAAGCTTAGGAAGGCAGTTTAGACCTTGGGGATATGCACAAAGGTTCCATTCGAGAGAGCCAGGTGCAGGTACTGTTACCCCCACAGAGAATAGAATAGAATAGAACAGAACTATACTAACTATGAATACTAAATGAGCCAAAGTCAATTGTCTCTATTTACTATTTAACTTACGAAACAGACCAACCTCATTCTGCGTCAAAGCCTTATTTACACGACAATATTCGTGCGTAAATTAGAACACGTTTCCGTTTCCGCCCATTACCTTCACGCAAATCTACTTTCTAATTACATTCAATTAAAAGCTAAAGCCGCGTGCCAATCATTCTCTTCGTTAGGCACCGATACTTTCCCACCCGATATATAAGAAACTGTCATTTCCGCGTGCGGTTCGCGTCTACTTCAGGATTTTACATGAAAATTCCGTATAGTGTTCAGGTATATGTATATGTAGATGTATTTTGTAGGGTTGGTGAAACACAAGTGTAAAAATTTACATAATTTATGCGGTATTTGGTACGTATAAAATCAATTTGAAATCAACTTAATTTGGTACCCGCCCCAATCAGAATATAATGAAATCGAATCGAATTTGAATCGAACCCAGGACCTTCGGCATAGCAGTCAGGGCCACTAACCATTACGCCATTCGGTAAAATTGTTAATACATAAGGGTTTGTCCTGGTCTATGGCAGAGTCATTGAAAAATAATAATATACTCGTGTGTAATAGCCACATTTTTCAAAAACATTCAATTTAAAATTAGAACAAAACGTTTTAATTTGTTAACGTTTTTAGTTGGTAATATCCTGATGCCATATTAAATTTAATGTACTAAACACAATATTGCAGAAGGCGTCATTAAGCTAGTCCCATCGGTTTAGGAGTTATTTGGTGCTATTGTCACTGGAACTTTTTCATTACTCGCGAGCGTAATAATATTATTTTGTACCTATCTTTTACCAAATTAGTTACCAAAATCTGTGTAAATCACGGATGGATTGAGACAATAATAAGAGAATTTAACATTACAAGTATTATACATTTATCCTTCAGTTGATGGGCGAGTTAATAATTGAGATGTCTTTGAATAGATTTGCTCGTGGAATCAATATTAATACGCCAAGGACAAATTTAAGAAGATTAAATCTTCTTAATTTTATTAGATCAAACAATTTATTGGCAAAATGATCTACGACTGGCTTTCCCGTGAGCTTTAGATTTTCTTTATCTGTTGTTTTTGCGTTATATAATAACATAAGTACGTAATAACAGTCCTACATGCTCAAAAATGTTTATCCTTTTAAGGCGGAGGCTTACAGAATCTGCTAGCAATTATTCGTTAAGCATCTGTTACTTACAAAATGATTCTCGACTTGAAATTCACTATAGATCTACACCTACATCCTAATCCTCACTAATATTATAAATGCGAAAGTCACTGTGTCTGTCTGTCTGTTTGTTACTCTTTTACGCCGAAACTACATTTACACTACTACATCTACACTACCTAAATTTGGTATACATATGGACTAGACCATAAGAAAGAACATAGGCTACTTTTTTATCCCGGGATTCCCACGGGAAAACTTTATAAGGCGAAGCGAGCTCGCGGGAACAGCTAGTACACAATATAAAGCACAGTTAAAACGCGGAATATGAGGGTCCCTGCAAAATGGTTCATGTTTTAATGAGAACAAAGGAAAATGAAATGGTCCTCATGCAGTCCAACTAAAAACTTAAATTTTCTCGGTTTAAAAACTACTGGAAGCTATTTTTTTATATAGTAAAACGCAGTTAGTATATTACAAATAAAATACTCTACGTAGGTACTTATAATAAGGATGTATCGTCAATATTTGATAGGAATGAATACCTATATTATTATAAACATTTCAACAGTCCAAGATATAAATCTCTGCTAAGTATATCAAATTCTTTTGACATTTAACTAAATCACGTTGACATTTAAATTTCAATTTGTGAGAAATCTGATATCACTTGAGATTATTGAGAACGACAATAATGAACAATAAAACGTATTAAAGAAAAGCTTCATTATTAATGCTCCATAGCAGGTTACGTCACTGCGTAATCATGATCTATGATATATTTTTTATAAAATAAATAATAAAAAAATAAACTTTTTAACAAACGAAACTTTATTGCAAGAACACCGCTAAATAGAAATTAACTACTTAGAATCTAATGAACTTGTTCCGAAATGCGAGCCGACTTTCTTATCGCCTTAAAAACCCATGCAAAGTAGTAGTAATGGCCGCCGTTTCACCCCCCCCCCCCCCCCCCCTCCTGCGCTCTTGACTGTTTCATTTAGTACTTGCTGAAAGAAAGCCGGGTAGGTAGCGGCACTATACGGATTTCTTAACTTCCTTCCCCGGGATTTTAGTAAATAAGTGCGCTGACCTGGATAAAAACTGCCAACCTGAATATTTCAATGGCTACACGATTTTTTCTCACCGAAAATGAGTTCGTTAAAATTTTCAGTAGAAGTACAGTAGCTACTCGCGTGTTCGTCAGTTGTAAAACATCTTTTCCAAGAATTTTGAGGCTAAAAGAAAGCAATTAGTTTTTACACTTACCTACTACATACTACAAAAATGGTTTTTGGGTAAATTCCACTGTCTTTTGTGATCCTCCAGGACGTAGGTAAATACCGAGAATACCCCGAGGATAGATTTTGCCTGTTGTTTTGGTAATAGTTGAAGCGAATAGTGAACCTACCCTCGGGGTAATATTGTAATATACGAATTTGGGTGAATAATGTTTTTACTACGAACTGTCAAAGACGGCATTCTAAAGATCAACGTTTATTTCTGAAAGTTATTACAGTTCTATTTACTTTTGTCCTATACCTATTGGACAAGCTGTTACTTGCTACTTGATACAGATACAGTCATCAAAAGAGATGTATAATGTATATGCCACCCCAGTGCAAACTGTTTGATCCTAAAGAGTAGTAAGTGGAATCTCTGTAGGTTTAGTGCCAATTTCTCCATAGTCGGTTATCTAACCGACAGGGATTGATTTATAAATTAAACGTCATCTCCATATAAAAGTCATGACAGATGTGTCAAAAGTCAACCACTTCTCCCTGGTTATGCTCTAACCGACTATGGAGAAATTGGCACGTCTGTGGATCATAACATTAAAGTGCTAGTGCTGGGGTCGCCTACATGTATATTTTGCTGACTGTACCTTTATATTTTTCTTCACTAAGATCTTAATTAATGAGTAAAAGAAAGACGCAGCCGAAGTAAACAAAAATATTAATGAGGAAAAATACAAGGAGTGAAAGTATCTAAGTCTAAGTCATTTACTTTGACTTAGATACTTTCTGAAGATACGAGAATTTTTAAAATTTGATTATTTTTATGTATTTTTTTTAACTCCTATGTATGCATCTCAAAATAAAAGCGCAGAAGGTAATGTTGGTCTTTACGATAGTGTCGAAAATCATTCGATTCCAGATTCTTAAAACATTATTATCGCGAAGGTCTAACGAAATAAAATTTACAATTCATTACATTTTGAATCTGAAAATCTTTGTCAAAAATTGCAGTACACTGTTGAGTTAAGAACAGACTTAATTTTTTCTACCTAAGTATAATAAGTGGAATATATGCCTTTGTTGATATACCTAACTTATACTTTGACTACATACCTACCTTATATTATATTAGTGCCATATAACATAAATAGACGCAAAATAAGCAGGAAGTACACAAAATACGATGACTCCTACAGAATATTAATAATAACGTCTAACAACTTAAGTCTCTGTCGACGACGAAGCAAATTGGACGGAATATCAAAGCACAAGATATAAGTAATGAAATGTCCGGGAGAGAGATGCAAAAAGAATTGGAACGGAAACGAGCACGTTAATGTTTGAGCAACGATTCAAAGATAACGTTATAAAATATCCGTTATATACCTAAGTCCTTAAATCACACAAAATTTATGTTTTCATAAAATGTTTATAGTTTTTAAACAGGTTTCTTTGACATTCAATATATTATACAGATTAGTGGTCAGGTAAATATTTTTTTATTGCAAATTATTTTTTTATTAAAAATAAACTAAGAAATCCTAGATCTTCCGTATAACAAGAAAATGTTCTCTTTTTAGGCAAACATAAACAGTAAAACTCAATTTTATTTTATTTTGCAATGTTTCTAATAAAACGTTACTAAAAACCGCTGATTGTATCGTAAACAAACCAATGATTAATAGAATCAACCCTCCCGATGCAGGGCTTACAATTTTAATTGAACAATGCGTCAAAAAAAGAGCTGACTCGAAAAAATGTGGCATTTTTAGCAAAAATAAATCAATGTCAGTCAAGATCGGAGTCGGAGCGATTCCGGACAAATTTGTGAAGAAATCAGTCTTCTGAAACCACAATAAGGTTACGTACTCTTTTGTGCCCTCAAGTACTTTTCATACCTCGATTTTTTATTGTGAAAGAAGTTCCCTTAAAAAAAGCTTTTGTGTGCTTTTTGTAGATTTTGAGTGTCTTATCATTTTTTAACAAGATCTTTGAATGAATCTAAAATTTAGATCTTTTGTTTCTTTCATTGATTTAAATAATTCAGGATCTATTGTTACCTATCGTTATCATCATCCCGTAGTCATCCACTTAATAATAGTAACTCTTGGTATATCTAAGTCTGGTTTTCATATCTGTGTCTTGTTTCCGAGGGGCGGAGATAAAAGACTATTTGCATAATCTTAATTAAGTACCATTTACTGCGATCTAATTCAAAGCTTAAATACACAGGTTCATTTTTCAACTTGGTAATGGTGAAAAATATAGCCGGAGATAACATTTTGTTCAGAGAAAGGGTGCCTAAATGCTCTAATTAATGTTTATGGCAACAGCTATTAAAAAGATGAGGTTTCTTTACATAGCGTTTATGATAATTTATTGCGGTGTTTTATTTAACAGTTATACGGCGTGAATTTTGTCTCTGACTTCCTTGAAGTGAGATGAGGGCCATAGAAGTGAGTTTTTGGAGGTATACAGGACAAAGTACATAAATACTTATTATGTATGTATATGCTCGCGATTGTAATCCCGAAGGGGCAGTCAGAGGTGACTCGCAAGTGAGACACCCGCTACTCGTTGTTCAATTCGCACTCACATCATCGTTCGCGAGCCTCATTGCTCTGGGTACACAGTTAGGTTTTCTTTGTCGTAAGACCACGTGGTATTATTGAGATTTGAGCTCTTAACCATTACTACTACTGCTACAGCTAACACAGAACAATGTGATTTTTATTATTTTATGTAGGTACTAAAACAAAGAAACTTTAATTAACATATGAATATTTCTTCTTTATAATGTTAAATTTGGGGAAATCGGAATGGTTGAATCTAGTAAGTACAAAGATTTAATATTCATCACAAAAATGCCGTTAACATTCTATTATTTAGCTAGCGAGATTTAATTACATATACCTAAAAACAAATGCTTATTATGCCATACATAATAAACAGAACAAAGTACGAACTCCGAACAGAATAAAACAAACATAGGATATGATAATGGTTGTCCAAATTTGCTCTGCAGTATAATTAAATACGGGATATGTGGACCCCAGCGGTGGCGCGGCCGGGGGGTCACTGTGGATGCTGATGCTCTAAACATGACTTTGTCGATAGAAGGAAGACGAATTTTGCCAAAACATTGAAATAAAACCATATAGTTTCTAGCACAACATTGAAACATTTGGATTTTAGGCTTGATAGACATTAGCTCTTTTTCGAACAGAGAGTAGTTTGTAAAAAAAATACGTTCATCAGAAAATTTTATGTTGTTTTGAGGAAATTGCAACATTTGACTTTGACTATAACCATTACCAGCTCCTTGACATGGGTAAGTCATCGCTTCCACTCGTTCAAAAAGCAGACAACTTTAACGATTTTACCTACCTATATAATCATAGCAGTAAATACCAACCAAGTAAATTTTTGAAAAGTCGTTGCTTTTTTGCCAATAGCATGGCAGCTCTCCAAAATATAGTGTTTGCAAAGCCAGAGTAAACCCCCCACTCCAGTTCCGCGGTCGAATCCGGAAGATTTGCATTTAATACTTTGTACATTTTAATTTGAAGTTTTTAATGGAGTTACCGATAGAATGCGCGCCGGAAAGCGAATGTTGGATTAATGGATTTGCTGTGAAATATTGCGAAGTAATAACGGGGTTGGGACGCAAGTTGCGAAGCGGGGCAGTTTGGGACAAGTTTTTAAGATGTTTATGTTCATTGTGTACCTATTTTGTTACATCATTATTTTATTAAATTTATATGTTTTGGGATAAGTACAATAATGTGATATGGTTCGCAACCTATCACGTGAGTACAAAAATGTGCTGCGAAAAGTGGGTGACTCGCTTATGAGTCACCTCTGACTACCCCTTCGGGGATTACAGTCGTGAGTGCATAATTGTATGTTTGTATGTATATGTATTTATTATGTTGTAAATTCTAAAGTTAATCCAAGGGACTTTAGTTTTTAAGACGTTTATGTTTAATTAAATAATTATGTTGTACCTATATTCGTAACTTTTATAAAACTTAAAATGCAAGTGGTATCTCGAACAATGCATTTTTATTACAAACTAGCCTATCTAGTCTAGTAGTCTACTGAATACTGATATATTGTATTTTCATTGCAAGTTAGTTGTCAAAGGTGCCAAGTGACATACAAGTACGAAGCACGGTATAACAAGGAGACTATCAGATGCACCCGACGCCCTCTCGATACTGTTATTGTTAGCGTGAAGATTTGCAGATCCACTTTAGACGATAGAGGATGGAGATTTTGTATATACGAGTATGATGTGCAAGATCGGATAGCGTTGGATTGTCTAATGTAGATCCAGCTCATTACAATTAACAATTAGGTAACCACCACCAGTGTACCACTTTACAAGTGTGACAAACTAGATAATGAAGCTGCTTATAACTAGTTTTTACACATTAATGGTCTTCCCCCGGTGACTGTCTTACCCCACCTTACTATAATTCTGCATATCATATTATTTAAGTTCCACTTATCTAGAACTGGTCAGTTGCGAAACCGTTTGTTAATTTCCTGTGAACTATCACCTGCATTGGGGATGATACTCCAGGCTAACCAGGTCGCTTTCTTCTGAAAATCAATGCTGTTTTAGGATTGTCTTTGCTTATGTGACGGTAGTCGTAAGGCAGCTGTACATTTTCTTGCCAAACAAACTCATTCAATTAGCACGAAAAGTAAGGTTTGAAAGCGCAAACGAACGTTCGATAACAAGCTTCTACTCGGAAAGAAACTTATAGAAATTTCTCCAGCAGATATGCATAACAGAACGAAACTTGGTGAAAATATAAACATGCATACAAGTTGGAGACGGCGAAGGCTCCCGTTCAGCGCCGTGCTAGTTTCAGAAATTCTACCAGATGTTCCGCTGAAGAAAAGACGAAGGTAAAATTTTGTGTACATTGGAAACAAACCTTAACGTTCAGAGTCACAGTTCGAGTCACACTCTTATGACATACGAAATACGGTAGAGGATTTACAGTATTAAGCGCAGATAGTTTCCTACTGTACTTACATTTTAAAAGTGAGGCAGCAAACGAAAAGGTGTTTCGTGTTTATTTTAAAGTGCGAAAAGAACACAATGCAAAATATTTTATGTTGTTGTGTTAGATGTTTACGCTGAGGAAGTTCAGATAAAAAATATACTTAGGTAGTGCGTTGTGCATAATATTATGTACAATCATCATAAAAACTGTAAATAAAATAAATATAGGTATATCTTATTTTTTGTTTCATATGGAAATTTGTTCCGTTTGACCAGTAGATCTTATTATGGTTTTATTTATCGGGAGTGTCACTTTGTACCTTGAACACCATGTATACAAAGCTGTTACATACATAAATATGCTTTCTAAAGTACCTAAATCAATTCGAACATATCCCAAAACTACTAAACCGAATGTGTTACCTATACCTGGCCTATACCATTAACCCAGTAGCGAAATGTAATGTTCTACCCGTGTAGACTTGGAACAAAAAACAATTGAATGTTACGTACCCTAGGGGCTTACTCTGGCTCTCTATCGCAAACTTGTTTGTATAAAGATTTTTGTATTCAAATTGTATTGAACTCACACTAATTATTTCGTGAATGTTACTTCGTTTTGACTTCGCGAAGACCCCACTCGCGATGACAATTTTGAGCTCGATTGCTAAATGTGCACATAATTATTATATGGGTAATGGTATTTATGTCGCTTTGCAGAAGGAAGGACAGACAATAAGCCATGCACAGACCCCAAAAGTCATTGTAACCCACGAGTGCCACGATACAACACAACCAACCGTATCAAGCGATCCTTTCACTTCATATCACTCAATGTCTGTCTCGATCTTTCGTTTCAAAGGAACGATTCGTAACCATTTTACAATAGGGAGGTAAATGTGCTCTTTTTGTTAGCATAGAATAAAATAAAACATAAGTGATATGCTTATGCTTTCGGTGACTTTCTTCAGCGAACTTTGGTACTTTCTTCGGGTTTTTATTTTCTGCGTTTACAAACAGAATAAATAAATACAATATCGTGAAGTCTGAGTCAGAGTGCGCCCACAACGCACTAAATGTGCGGTAGTTAGGGAATATTCCCGCGTTACAGCGCCCCCTGGCGAACACGGTTTGGCTCTCTCGAGGTAATCACCTTCCCACCTTGTCTCAGTAGAGCTGGGTAAGTGTAAGAAGTGACGGGAATACTTCCGGAAATTATTGGCAGTTTAGGGAACGCTCCCAAGTGAAGGATATACAGATGAGGTTTTTGTCTGGCGATTTATGTGATGCCATATTTTTTTTATTTTGTTCTAATTGTATTTTGTAATGCTAACTAAAACTCTTCCTTCATTAGAAGGAGACCCGTGCCCCAGCAGTGGGGACGTGATGGGTCGTGATGATGAATAGGTAATTCAATAATTTTGTACTGCAATGTTTGTTATTTACTTACCTACATCTTGCGTGTAATATGAATACAATTGTGTATAAAATTACACTCAAAATACAATTCGGCATCAAGTGAACGGAAATTTTCCGGGAATTTTCTCGGCAACAAATGAACAGAGCTAGAAACTTTAAACCGAGCGGATCAGTAGGCGCACTATTGTTCATTTCATGCATATTTACTTCTCCCGCTAATGGGCATGGAACTGGGGCTCCCAAGTAGCTATTCACCGTTCACTGTATTCACGCTTTCCACTGAATTGAGCGATACAATGTAGCGAGGTACGGCCGTACATTATTATATTTCGTAAGTAATAAATTATAGGGCTGATGTAAAGTATTGTGGAACATTTTTTGTAAGAAAGGTTGTGCGTAAGGTACTCCTAATTGGGTGGGCTTTATTATGGGTTGTTGTTGAAAATAAGTTGTTAGTTATGGCTATTTTGCATGAATATTATCGTTCGAGGAATAATTCGAGATTTTGTATGAGGTTTCTAAACATAATTTATATATTTTTGTATTTTATGATTTAATTTAGGTACGCATATAGGTACCTAGGTATGTAGTAGTTTACAAATGTCTATTGCGAAGAATTGTGCTATTTCTCAACGGTCAAAAGTATTTATATTTGGGCAATGTTAACATTATCTCTATAATAATTATGTATGCGTATTTTTAACCCAGTCTCTAAAATACAATTATTTATATCAACTAGGAAACTATAGAGCTTCCACTATATTATTGTATTTTTGACGTTTCCATATATCTGGTAAGTAAAGTTGGTTTTCCTTTCCAGTCGTCAAATATGTATGGGATTTCGAATGTCAAAAAACCAATAATATAATGGACAGAGTACTACTTTTCTGCGAGTTTTGCTTACACACCGCTGCGTACCTGTCATTTCTTACAAGCACAGTCACAGGAGGTGTATTCAGGCAGATTAATGATTCCATTCGCACGGCGCGGCGTGCGGGCGGAATACTTCCAACAGAGTTCCCCCAACGCCTTGAATGGCGGCCACTCGTGCTTGCCTTTCATACAACTCTATACAGATTGACAGCCGCCAGTAGAGAGCGCTCGAGCGCTGGAACGAGTGAGATGTCGGCGTCACCGGAATAGGTACACTCCGCTGATTGGTGACATTCAGCCGATGCGTTGAAAATTCTCTGAGTAAATTACCTACTATGGAAATATATATTACTAGTTCCCGCGAGCTTCGCTTCGCGTTAAAAAAATTTCCCGTGGGAATTCCGGGATAAAATGTAGCATTTGTTCTTTCTTAGGGTCTAGACCATATGTATACCAAATTTCATTCAAATCCGTTCAGTAGTTTTGGCGTGAAAGAGTAACACACACACACATACTTTCGCATTTATAATATGAAGTTAAGATGTTCCGAGTCGTTGTAGGTTGGGAACATAATCATTAATAGATAACTGTATCTATATTATTAAAGTAAAAAATATAATTGTCATAGAAAATAGTTTAACTAATGTGCAAAAGAAATCTGAAGAAACGTTAGTGGGTCAAATAAGAACGGAATTATTTCTAAATACATACTGAAAAACCATTTATACCGTACCTTTTTCGAACTAACATTGCAAACCACATAATTTCACTTTCGAATTACTCAACAACGAATAGATTTCCAATTATCTTGCGCAAGGCTGCATTCATTCGAACGTACCTATAGCGTTTTGAGACGTAGACAAAAATAGGGGAAAAATCGTCCTATGGTTAGCGGAAACCAAATAGATCGTCCTAATGAAATTCTATTGGTGGCTTGACGCACGGGCTTCGACTACTGCGCCTTAGAAAAAGTAGGCACAATGCCAAAGCTTATTCATTTATTCATCTAGCTATAAACTGGTCTTACCAGGTTCATATTAGATCTGACACAGTTTCTTATGCGATGGATATTCTAGGGGTTGAAGATATTTTAAGTTGGTTAAATTTTGTTTGAAATAATTGGTCACATGCGTGTATTAACGTTTCATGGCATGATGCGTATGTACGCTGAGTAGTTACACATAAAACCAGTTTAGGTATAAACAGAACGAAAATTATGATAGTAATGTACCTACTTATGTAAGAAGATTATGTAAGGGTTGTTGTAAGTATGATAAAATTTGTTTTTAAATTAACCCTCACTATTTTTTATTGTATTTTCATGGCAATATTGATAAAGATTATAATATACTCTATACTCTATATTGCACACGAACCGAAACCGTTTCACAAACATAGAACAGAAAATTTATAATATACTAGCTGTTCCCGCGCGCTTCGCTTCGCCTTAAAAAGTTTTCCCGTGGGAATTCCGGGATAAAAAGTAGCCTATGTTCTTTCCCAGGGTCTAGACCGTATGTATACCAAATTTCATTAAAATCCGTTCAGTAGTTTTGGCGTGAAAGAGTAACAGACAGACAGACAGACAGACACAGTTACTTTCGCATTTATAATATTAGTTAGGATACCTACTTACAATCGGTGGAATAATTGAAATATTATTTACAAAATAGCCAATTTTAAGCAAACTTAAGCAGAATTTAAGCAAACTTTTACAAACTCCACCAGATCGCTAGTCCTCCAGAATCAGCATCCAGCACATTAACTATTCTGCGCGGGCGGCAAGCCCCGTTTATTTCTATGTTTAGGCGCACTTTCTATTCTTACTTGTACTTCAGTAATAAAAACGTCCTGCTCTTAGATACTTTACCAATTGGGTTACTCCGCCTAATGCTTTGCCGAAGATCAATCTATGAATAAACTTTGTAGGTACAAATTGTTTTCTGGGAGAATGAAAGAAATCTTTTGCAGTGCACCCTGGACAATCTTAGGAAAGTTTATTATTTTCCCGTGAATTTAAACCTGATCTATTGTGCATTTCGGTATGTAGGTACAGATGATTTTTTAAGTAGGTATAGTCAATTAATCCATGACCTAATACTAGCATCCTGAGGGTAGTTTCTTTATTACTATCAGTATCAGTATCTTCATTGCTCACTGAAGATACTGATACTGATAGTAATCTCACTGAGAATTTCTTTTAACCTGCTATGTTTCATTGCCCTGCTAACGAGTCAGAGCTTTACTGATAAAACTCCTCCCTAAATCGGTAATAAAGTCATAGATTATTAACACTACTCGTAGAACCACACACCACATATCAAGCGTCTCTTTGAAACTGATTTACCTATCCCTTCCCTGACAAATTTATTCCAAGCTAATTGTAAATCAGTGCTCGTATTTTGTGTAACACAATCTCCTCCAAGCCATTAAGCCTAATCCACATAAATATTCATAAGTAATGCGATAGGATAGTCTGAATAGATTTGATATTAATTCAACAACAATCTACCTTTTACCTAGTCTGCTTATAGTCGGATGGCTGATATTCAAGCTCATTTAATATTTATTTAGCAAACTAGAACATGCGTAATCGAATATTTGCAACAATATTGGAATAATTAAGTGACAAATCAGAGAAAACTCTGGGAATATTTCCTTTTACTTTTTTCCTGAAACTAGATGTAGTATTCAACTTATAACTTATGTATCTTCCTAATGCTAACTCAATTAACCTTTTGCATCCCAAAGTCAATAGATAGGTTATGTATATTTCACGATACATAGTCTAGGTTTTAATTGTGCCTGATTTCACGGGATTCAACCGCTGAAATCACAATATACCAAGATAAGCCAACACATCACTTAAACGCCCAACACCCAATTAAATAACTACTTCCTTAACACGTTTCCAATCTTAAAAATATACCACGGACACTTACCAAGAATAAATACAGGTATAAGTGAAATAATATCAAAGGCAGCCTGTCGATACGCCGACCACTAGATCAAAGGTGCCGGCAACTGGCTGTGACGCCAGGTTGAGATATTGGAAAACGTGCCATCATGAGGATTATCTCTTCACAAGGAGCCTCCTGTCTTGAGACCTCAGTGTTGCCACAAAAAATAATTTATACCTAATAAAATAAAATAAAAATAACGAAATCACTGTTTAAACCATTTTTTGTTGTTCCATTTATTATAGTAATCGATAATCGATCTAACGGCACCACACTAGGTATGTAGGAAAAAATATTCTGATAACATATAAATTGTGAAATACTTATAGCAAAATTATGTGACAAAAGAGATGACTGTGTTCATAAATATAACTATGAGTATTATGATGAGGTAGGTACCTGTATGTATATTATACTTAGCGAAAAGTTGTGTAAACATGCCAACATCTGAGAGTCAAAAAGTTCATCTGGAACACTACGTAACATTATTTAACAAATGTAAAAATTTTGATTGTATTTTATTTTACTATGGCAACACCGACGCATGTCATCTGTTTTTGACCGTAAATCGTGTCTTTGAAGAATAAAAAATTTTGGAATTCCGGACACAAAATCGTGGCCCAGTTTTACTGAAAAGTTTAATTTCACTATTACGTAGGTACTTTTTTTTACTATCCACGACTCTAGTATCTACTAAGAATGAAATAAGTAATGAACATTCATTAGTTATGAGTCAAATTCTTTGAAGCAGATGGTACCTATATACCTAAATAAAACATACAATTTCTTGGATTTTTTCTCCATGTGCCTATGTTCAAAATTAGCAAAAAATCAAATTAGCTTACATAAAAACACTTTACGTAATTAACACAACATTAAAAATAATTTCTTCGTTATTCATGTCACTGTTCTATTCTTCAGATACGTCCTCATTTACATACAAAACCTTACACTCCTCTTTTGTTTCAGGTACGTTCGTAAACCACAATCACACTCCAACATCAATCCGGAGCATTCATTTAATTAGACATTTAAACATACTCGAGTGAGTACCAACCTTATTACGTAGAAAGCTTACGAAGAGTCTACCCTAATCGCCTTACATTTGAACTCCCTTCATTTAGATTCAACCACATGTAAAACGAACGCCTCAAGATAACCCTGCTTGAAACGGGACTTTAGACGACTTGTGCTTTCATTGCCGAGCTCTTGAGTACGTATCTACTTCACAGTAGTAGTGTAACCGCAATGGATTGCGAAGATAAAGGAAGTGTCGTTAGGTGAGAGGATGTGAGGTTTTTCTTTTGGAAGTGATGGAAATTTGGTTCTGAAGTGCTCGGGTGAAGGTTGTTTTAAGGAGGCGGGTGTTTCGTGATTTTTAACGCGTCAAGGAATAGAAGAATGTTTTTTTTTCTCTTGTCCTTTTTAGTTACAATAATAGACATATGTATTTATTAAGTATCTTTTAGTTTTTTTTTTATTATTCATAAATAGATATACCAAAATATAGCTTGTAGAGCAAAAACTTTGAAAAACTTTCTTTATTTACTTCTATGATCTCTACCAAACGTAAACCACATGACCAGCGTATTCCACACTTGAAAATTTGACGATGAGTTTCCAAAATGAACATACGGAAATTTATACAGCACCTGGTTTTTTTTATCTAAAACTTTAGAATTTTTACAGGTTATCCATCTAGAATATTACTTTCATATTGTATATCTCTCGTACATAACAATATATCACCTGTATTGTATATAGGTACAATACAGAAAATGTATGAAAATCCGTAATTCTTTACAATTTCTGGGAATGAGTGCGAAAAAACAATCGAAAATATAAATTTAAAAATATTACCATTAAAAAGGTATAATCTTCCTTATACAGAAATAATAACCCAATTAATTTCAAATTCGTTACGCGATTCATCAGAATTTCCGTAGCCAAATATTTTATAGGATTTCATCGAACATCCCAGGTCGACCAATCCTGATTTAATATTCCCGGACAAAGGCAGATAATAGGGATTTCCTACCGTCCTATTCAGCTTACGCGCCGGTTCACTTTACATTGTCCCTTTAAAAATGTCATGAGATTCATTGTAAATCTTCAGCGAAGCATAAATAAATAGAATAAACTGTTTGAGTGTTTATAAACATAACTAAGTATACAGTTATTATAATACGTTTTTTTAGGGCTGCATAAAAAACGTAAATCGCTCGTTCTCTGTTTCATTTATTCATAATTTTAAAATCATTGGTTCAGGATTGGCATTGATACATAATTATGTGTAGCACGGAATCAATACATAGGTACTTAAATCCGTAGTAGCGCTGTAGTAAAACAATATGCGTATTTGTATTACCTATAGGTAAGTTAAGTACCTATTGATGAAAAACATTCCTCGCTTTCGGGGGCTTAGATTTGGGAGTCAATCTACAATGAACGGGTTCCATCCGTCGGTTCGCTATTCAATATCGTATCATTGGCTCTCATTGGTCCATTTTCCTTCGCTCTTTTCTGACATATTTTTGTCAGTTCCACGGTACCTTCCTTTCGTCTGATAAATATATTTTATTTGCGATCGGCTCCTTTCATACGCAATTGTGCGTTGTTGATTTGATATTTATATTTTGACAGTGAGCTGACGGGGCGTATTGGATAAGATATCTTAATCGCGCGGCTGTAGGTTCAAATCTTGGATTGGGTAAACAATATTTTCTTGAATTTATAGATAGGTACCTAGTTAAGAAGCTGCATAAAGTGAACTGGATAAATAAGTATGAAAAATTTACAGTAAACTTACCTACAATAGACAGTGATACCACATAAGTTTTTATTTTATTTTCCCCGCTTTCTCAGGTCTCGCTTTGGCTTGTCAGACTCTATTCCATCTTTTCCTAAGGTTTTTCTTGTAATCCTAAGGTTTTTCATTCTTGTCAAAAAGTATGCTGCTTATTTGGAATATATTGATAAAAGTAAATCATTTGTGAAAGAGTATTTGAAAACGTTTCGTGGAAATGTAATTTGGATTCAGGCTTTTATTAGAAACCGAAAATCAGAAGAATTGTAATTACCATTGAGTATATCTATCTACACTCGAATCCACATGATTCTATGAGGCTATTGAGGGGTAAGAATAAAACTCAAAATATGAATTTAAAGATATACAAGAGATGGTGATATATTGACTCCCACAATAGGCAATGAGTAATCTATGTATTTACATCGTTGTGGGTTTCTAACTTAAGATAGGTTATATATAGCAACTTAGCAACCCACATTAAATACCCATGTTTAACATAAAGCTATTGTGTGTGGGTTAATTTTTCTTCATGAGAGAACAACTAGGTTGATTCGAAGTAATCCTGCGTGAACTAGCCCTATTTGGTTCTGATTAGGTCGAAAATAGATTGGTTAGTTAAGTTGTAATATTTTACAATGCAAAACAGGCACTTTTGGTTTGAATAGGAATAAAAACACATAATATATTATAGTTAAATAGGTATCAATAAATCAAATTTTTGATGAGTTTTTGTTGTTGGTTGACTAATTGAATAATGTAGGTATGACTGTTGAATACTTACAGAATTAAAAAGAGAAAATGCAATATAAGTAGGTACAATCTATAGGTACCTAACAGCACTATATTTTTGGTAGGGTTATAATATGTATGACATTCGTGTATCTATTGAATCTTAACTGTATCATTGTTTGCTTGTCCATAATAAGGGAACTTTGAGTCAAAGGACAAAGGTTGTTTACTGAGGCACATTCTGACTTTTGCCTCGTTTCTAATTGTTTTCCCTAAGTACATACCCATTCGGTCGAGCGGTTTTGAGGCCGTTATTGACGCAGACTCCAAATGGACGTCACCCTAGTGGCTGAATATGGAGTCAAGTTTTCTAATATGGCATTTTCAATAACATCTGAGACTGTTTTTCTGGAACTGTCTTTGGGTATATAACATAACTGCGGGTTCCATTTGTACTCTATGAGTCAAAGTAATAACTCACATTTTTATATGTATACATTGCAATTGGAATGTATACATTGTATACACGGTAATTATTATGTTTATATCAGTGAAATCCATGCTGGCCCGATTTCAAAATATTGACTCGTTATAATAACGTTTTTAGGCGCAGAATTGACTTTTTGTACCTCTACATCTATCTGATTGACAAATACCCAGTTTATTCCTCCTAATTTATAATATTCAGGTAGGTATATATTATATACTTTGGATTTCAAAACGAAGCAGATAATCAAATGGATCATAAATACGAGCTATTTATGTAGGCTCTCATTCGAAAGTCATTAAACACGGCAAAGTTTTGTCCCCGTTCAAAGTCAATCTCGCCTTTAGATCATCAATGTGCCTAATCTTTCGGGACGAAGATTATCTACAACATAAACTTTGATCAAGGTTTGCTACCCTGAGTTTATTGGCTTTGGCTTGAATTGGTTCTTTGACTCACCCATGCTTTGTCTTCTATGAACATTGTTGCAAATAACTCAGAGAGGTTAAACTTAAGTTTGGTCTTGGGCAACTTCAATATGATCCCTTTGCTCTTTCTTATGGAACCTCTGCGAGTGGGAGAAACAAAGGTAAGTATATGTTGCGATGTCTCATCGCAGTATCTCTGCATATGCATACCCTGGGTATTCGATGACTGACAACATCTGATTGGCTAATCCTTTTATCAGGATGACCAGCACTCCAAGAAGCTATGTATTAAATACACTGAGGAACCTAATTTGTGTCAATTTTATTGTTATTCCTATAGCTTTAAATCTGACATATAGCCATACCAGCTAACGCTACACAGGTTTGTTATGGACGTAGACAAACGTCACTATATCGCTAAACGAGTTTATCGATGTTTATAACGAACCCGTGTAGCGCCGATCTATGATTGCACAATAAGCACCTAAAGCCATACTACCACCCCTATTTTCTGATAACAGGTTAAGTACTGGACAGTTTCCGTCCCCGCTGCCACTGCGAAGACACAGAAAGACATAGCACAAGATCAAACAGAGCGACAATCCGGCCGAGTGGCATCGGCTCATTATTTCTTCGACACAAAGAGCCTTTGTCTGCTGCATCAGATAATGAGTTGCCTCAAAACACTCCCTAGATGGCGTTGGACGGAACAATCGCTTTTTGTACCGGAAATAAATAGGTAGAAACGTTAGTCGATATTTTGGAGAGGTATTTCTATCATGTACTTTCATAAATATATGTTAATGTAAATATAATAAGTACTATATTATAGTACGTACAATATTAACATATCCCCAAAAAAAATTGCAATACTTACGATCCAAGAGGACTGAAATCACGAGTAACATCGGAATATTCACTCGAAGCGCGTTCTTAAAGTTTTGTGAAAACGTGCATTTATGGTATGTACTGGACATTTCTAAATGTGTCTACAGGTAGATTTCCTAAGTCATAAGAGGGATGACAAAATACCTACTGGTTATAGATTAGTTATCGATAAAACCTAATAGTAGGTGTCTTAAATCAAACATGCGTTTAAATGATATATTTGGTCAGAGGCGGCGTCGTAACCAGCCTAAACTACTTGCTCTCCTGGTCTTTCTAGAATATCTTGCCTTTAATATTAATATTTTATAGACGTTTTCAAAACCTCATAATAATATTTAGGTTTAATACCATGAACCATTATTAAAGTACCGATCTTAATTTGTGAGTCATAATGGCTGAATTTGAAAGAGAAGACTCATCCAAAATACAGAACCTCAAAATCCCTTTAATAAAATGAATATTTGGCTTTGATTTCAATAAAATATATTATTAATACGTGGTATTATAACTGTTTCTGGACCTCGAAACTAACAAAACAGCAATACAACCCTGTCGGTGTTATTTATGTTCCAATACTGAAATCATTTTTCAAATAGGTATTTCCCTGAACCTAAGTCTACAGGGACACTAGACGGTACCTATGTACTATCGGGGAATCAACCTAACGTGTTGCCTTCCTTGAAAGTTAAAACCACTTGAAACTAGCCCATGTGTGTTCACTACAAACCGGCTACAAACGCAAAAGCATAGATTTCCGCGATGGTACCTACGGGTAGACGTTACGTAAAATTGGGTTTCTTTTTGCCGTAAAACCCACAAAATATATATACTAAGGCTTAGCTTAATCTTCAATAACTCAGCCGTTTTTCTTACTTTTCGATAATGCCGTAAATTCATATATAATAGTTTTGGATATTCGCGAAAAATACCTATATTAAGTTCTTTAGTACCTACCTAAGTACAAAAAAGTCACGTTACAAACATTGTAAGCAAGAAGAGAAGCTTTTTTTGCTATAGAAAAATCGTAAAACATAACTTGTAAAGAGTGACGAATTCCGTGACCCGCGGATCACAATACAGTTTCCGCAACACCCTGTATAATTAGCTGAAAGAGCTAACTGACGCAAAAGTCGTAACTCAAAGTTATATTCACGAGTCACATCTCCTGACAGACGGGCGCACAATTACTCCAGATTAAAATTAATTAATTCCACACAGCCCCTGCCGGGTGAAATCCACAAAAATGAAGTATTCAAATTTAAAACTTACACCCTTATCGCAGTAAAAATTTGAATTAAACGTGACGTTTTTGTCGTAGCTCTTCTCAGAGAGCGGGCGTTTAAAACTTTGTGTTCGCTTTGAAAATGCTTTATCTATGCGTTACGTAGAAAACTCACCTCTCAGAAATATGTAACTACAGTTACAGGTTTGAATACTTAATGATTAATGAATCAGCTCATAAATTTGGGTTTTTACTTCGTATTTTTCTTGATTTATCTTTTGTTTTTCACAATAAATAGTGATTCCAAACTCCCAATGGCAAACGTGCAGTGTGCACTTCATCAACAGAGTTCCCAATTAAAACCCACAACAAATGCTATGACGTGCTTCGTTCGCAAATGTATTAGGGCGTGCACACAAAAATGGCAACTAAAACCGTAGACTAGCAACTATGTCCCTCTCGCAAACAATTTGACAAGTTTCGTCACTTTACTACTCCCGGGTGGTCCCGACTTTATTGTAACAAAGAATTGCCTCAAACAAACTAACTAAATTATCTGTTTCGTTTAATAACTGCGCAATGCGGGGTTATGAGCATAAACATATTTTGTTTTATTTTACTAAGCGTTCATAAAAGGTTGGCAGTAAAAAAGGTTGACGACAGCTGAGCCTGTGATGAAACGGAGGACGTATTTGCATTGAGGTTGATTGCGTACGGATTGTGGATCATTATGACGGTGCCATTGGGATGTATACTAAAGACTTCTTCATTAAACTGGACTTATAATTACAAAACTGATGCGCGAATACAGATTAACTATATTGATTTCGGGTAGCAAAATAAATTTTAAGCAATTTTTTGAAGCGTCCGTAGTCGAGATGGCGTCAGTGATCGTAACTGATCACTGACGTTCAGCAACAACTGGCACGGTCCGCCATTGGATGGGTGACCGATTTCAAGTAGTTCTTTTCTGGACGCTTCCGTACTTCGGACGGCACGTTAATCCGTGGGTCCCGGTTGCTGCTTCGGCAGTAGTCGTAAAGCCTAGTCAGAGGCCTTCGGGCAGCTTGAAAACATCTGATAGTCGGGTTGCCCACTTACGCGACGACTTCATTGCATTGTACTCATTCAAAAACGGCGATACGGCTCGCGACTTATCACGTGAGTACAATTTTACAGCGAAAAGCGGGTGACTCGCGAATTTATTATAGAAAGGGTGGATTGATCCACCCTGGATTGACGTAGATTTAAGATGAGAAGCTGATCCAAATTGGCGATACAGATAAACTCGATAAAACAAACATAATAATATAACGATTACAACCTACACAAGAGTAGCTAACTGAACTGAGCGACTGAAATGATAATTAACTTATCTAATGACAAACATAATAAATTTACTTGATACTTCACCGGATAATGAAAAATTATGCAATGAATCAAAACATTTCCACAGGGAAACCGTTAAAAACGCCTTCATAAATCAATCTTAAATCAAATCGATTCGATTGTGTTTGGCAAACGAAATTGAATCGGGTGCGGCAAGGACTTTTATTGACATTTCTAAGCAGTTGAAAATAAATGAGAAAACTTATGCCCTGAAGCTGGTTTTTTCATGAATTACGGATTCATCCAAGTCAATGTCATCAAAACGAAAGGTTTCAACAACGATTTTCCTTTCTTTTTCGAAGCCGTTTTTCGTAGAAAGCTGTTAAAGAGCCTTAAAATTTACAGTTTTTGGGAAAAGAAACGTAAAAAAGTAGATGCCTCTCCTTGTATTTTACTGTCTTTTTTTCGTTTTGATCGTCCATAATTCAGACCAGAAAGATCTAAAAATATAGAAAGTTACGTAATTTCCATAAGTGCTGGTTTCTATCTGAGTATTAAATTTCTTCATACTCGTATATTTACTGGTATTTTATCTTCGGGCGTATATTATTCCACACTTGCTTTTTACGCATGCTGTGCATCGCATTATTAGAATTTCCAATATAAATGGTTTTTCAATGCATTAAATAAAAATAATAGTACTTAATATTATTATTATTATTACGTGTAGTAAAATATTACAGAAATCATTATGACCCAATAGATATACTTAACTGGTTTTAATTATTGTATTTTCATACCAACTATGCTACTCTTTTTAGAATTTTACCACCGTATAGATAAAAATAATGCTTTCATTTCAATTATGAAAAATATTGTTGACATGGTAATTATTGTATAAAAATGAAACTTTTCACATATTACAATAAAGTACTTATAACTTTTGTTGTTATCCCGGAAAACAGTATATACTGAAAATAAAATAACAAAGCTCAGTTTAAAATACAATCCATAATTCTCCATAATTTGTAAATTTCTATTAAGTAACGTCAAAAATGTCAACTACACACAGAATGATTAAATTTCCCGGAGAAACTACTCGTAGTTTGTTAACTGAAAATACAATGATTGTTTTATTCAATATTTTTATTTAATGAAAATGCATGTTAACCATCGTAACTTCGGCCTGTGATTATTATTAATTCACAAACATACACACCCGAGAATATTCCAGACAGACAGGTGCAGGCACCTACACCCCCACAGAGAATAGAATAGAGCCACAAATTCCACGCTTGGCAGGTCTTTTGGACACATTTTGTTTTAACCCAATTCGCGAGATCATTATTTATTTGATACTAAACAAATATTAAGGCCAGGGATTGAACCCAGGCCCCTCTACACAACAGCCAGAGTCACTTATCAATATGCCATCCGGTCATCATTGATACAAGACAATAATCAGTCTCCTTCATGTTCTGCTATTAGTGTTGTATAATTAGGTAGTTTTAGGAAAATTCAATATCTACGAATATAGTCTGTAGGTACATGCTGTAACCCAGATCCTATCATGAAGAATATAATTATTATGTCGTTAACAAATTCTAGTCAAAAAGGTTTTAAAAAAATATTCATTAACGTTCTTGAGAAAGTAAAAAGAACACTCTTTAATGAAAGGTAAATGAAAGCTTTCTTGAAAAATAAGTCAAAACCTAATAATAAGTCAAGCCGGGACAACACTCATAAAGCAGAGGCTGGTATAGCGAAGACATCTGGCATTTTAGTTAATTATTTTGTGTTTTGGCAGATGGCTCCCGACGAAGACTATTTGTTCAAATCACAATTAGGACTCCCGAGGGGAGCACGGGAAATGTCGCTTAGTTAGACATGAAATGTAGTGCAAAATAAAGATTTGAGTGGTAGAAATATTGTATTATGTCCTACCAGGCGGTCTAGGTGGTTACAACGCCGACATCAGTGCCCAGGGTCTCAGGTTCAAATCCCGGCACTAGCAGATATTTGTTTAGTGAGTGTAAGCATGTACCTATAAGTTACTTTTACAAATTTCCTAATTTCTGATGTGATTTAATTTTGATTTTAATAAAAAAAATATACCACAAGAATATGTTCAGAGTTCTAAACTTATTTGAAATATTACAGCAAGACGCATTGGCCGGCGGATCAAAAGTGCGAGGTGAGAAGTTATAGAAATTCCAACCTTGCGTCGATGATTGTTGAAGGTTGCGGGGAAAAAATTAAGCGTCAAGATTATGATGAATTACCTCCTGAAATCTCATAAGCAGGACAGTTCAGGGTCAACGTTTTTGAGGTGCATGCGTACTTGGTCCAAAAGTGTCCGTCAACTATTCAAATACATAATTTTTCTGTATTTGAAATTGAATCAAAACTCGATTTTTTACAAATAACAAACGTCAAAAACATAACCTACTATAGCAAAAACATAGCAACATAACATAATAAACAAAAGTAATAAGTAATAACACTTTAACGTAACAAATTTCTCTAAGCGGGTGGGCAGTTCCTACTAGCAGCAACTAATACCTACTAGCAAGAACCTTCAACCTATTTTCAACTTTACCTCCTACGTTTTAACGACGAAATTGTAGCAAGAGCTACAAATTCGCTGGGTAGCCAAAAATTCAGGGAATTGCTGAGTAACTTCGGCAATACAAATAAGAGAACAGATTTCGCTAATACATTTAGACATTTTTATGGTTATCTCAAATCTCTCGTACTATCTGGGTAGTAGGTAAGGTAGTCATTCTAAAGTTTATTGTGGTTTGACTACTTTGTATCTAGTCGTCAAAGTCGAATTTTGTTACTATGTGATAAATTTAATATGTTACATACATATAGTTTAGTATGGTGGCCATATTTTAAATAATTTAATTTAATTTTGAAATACTTACTTACATATAAAAAAAATATCTAGTCTACAATGAGATACGGTGTGGTTGAATAGTCTAATTTTTTTTTTTTTTTGTTGAAAGCCATATGTCTAAAGCAGTAGATGATAATGATGGTCATAAATATGATCGTGTTATCAAAAAAATTCGATCACCAGTCAGATGCATCTTCCTTGAATAACAAAATGAAGGTAAAATCGTATTCAAGAGATTACAGTAGCCGCAAGACCGTCTGCTCTCGTGCTTTCTCGACGTGATGTGTGAAACCGCATTCGCTTTACCCCTTGGACTGTAGGGTTGTCAGCGATTACCTATTCTTAGCTAAAATCTATCATTTTCTCTTATCAGTACCAACTATGGTTTAAGTACATCGAACTGCAGATAGCTTGCTTGCTAGTCACCTCTGACTCTCGGACTACTCTTTAGGGGATTACAGTCGTGAGCATAAATTATTAGGTATGTATGTTGCTAGTTCGTAATTAGAGGGTCGTAGCCCTGTTTCCAAATTTACTCCGAATTATCAATACAACGCAGGGTACAAAGCTAAGGCATAGCACCTATCTAAAACATTGCGCCATTACGGCCTCAAAACTCATTACCTAACAATTAAATTTAACCTAAATACATAAACTTACTCGGCTAGCACATTTCGCCACACGTTCAATTTATCGCTATATTAGACCTGCGCCAGCCCTGCCTAGCTTATTTGCATGACTGTTTGTTTTACTGGGTTCGACCTGCCCCGGTCCTTTATAAGTACGGGCGAAATAGTCACGGGAATATCGTAAAATATGTGTAATTTATGCGCTAGCTTTTAGCCTTTTATGATTAATCAAGTAGAAGCAGCCAAAGTTATGAATGCTAATCATATGCCACCAGATGCGACATAACAAGGTTGCCTGGCCTGTGCATTTGTTACCTTTTGTCACTATCTCATCTCTACCTATTCAAATTCAAATTCAAATTCAAATGGTTTAATCGACGTAAAATTTTACAATTATTTGTCGATAGTCATCTACCACCATTTCACAAAGGCCCCGTCATTGAGAAGGAAAGAAATGGCGAAAGAAACTCCTCGAGCATCTTTTCAACTTTTTCCTTATAATCTATTACAATTTTTACTTATATCTAGTACCTACAATTTTACTTAAGTACCTATATCCATTTCATTTTTTCAATAGCCTTAGCTGAGGTGGACAAGACCACGCGTTTTTGTCGTTTAAATAATCATTTATACTATAGTAAGCTTTACTACATAATGTAGCTTTAACATAATTCTTAAATTTTTGCTCAGTAAGGTTTATTGCTTCATTTGATAATTTATTATAAAAACGTATGCAGTTCCCCATGATCTATTTACTGTTTGTCAGATCTGAACTTTAATCAGTGTGCGATAAATGACACGTGCTCATAGAATAATTGATCGCATTACGTAGCGTCGTATCGCGTCGTTACATATTAACGAAGTAGAAATCGAACTAGAGTATTGGATATTGGAATGTCGAGAGGCAATTTAATTATTTAGTCTACAGTCTGTCTTGAGAATACTTGTATTTTACAATGTAATACAGTATAATGTTTTGTACCTAGTGTGATGATAAAATAAATACGTTGATACATTTTTAATCACCGAAGCGCATTGTGTTTTCATTTGGATGCTGTTTTATTTAGGGTGGTGACTAATATAATTTGCCGACTAAAGACTGTGATACCCGGTCATGTCAAAATAAAATGTACATTCCATTTCTGAGCTACATACAAAAATATGTGGCTACAGACTAACAGACACTCGTCAAAACTACAGCTCTTCTCTACTACAGTCAGGTTTAAAACCAAGTATTCATTTGTACATAAATCTATTGATATTGAAGAGCAGACTTCGGGAGTACGGACACAGAAGCAAGAAGTTCATACAAGTCGGTAATCAATTTACCACCTCCCGTGGATCATTTGAAGCTCAAACGAAGTATTGAGGAGTTGCTCTAAAGCGAATGAAAAAAGAGCCAGCAGAAACGGAGCTGCATTGGCAGTCTCTAGGATTGTAGAGGTATGATGTTGATGTGCAGAATTAGTTACAGGGATCTTGCCATGTTATTTTTGATTGAGCTATAATGCTACATTATTATAAGTGTTCTTTTTATTATCCCATTATAATACCATAGAAAATCCATTGATAATACGGTTCGGCACTGTACTTATCCAATATATCCACGAGTTCAATGCCAAAATACAACAATAATTCTAAACAAAAGCTCGCCAAAATGCAATCTCTTCGAATGTAAGCATTTCAGCTAGTTCATGTTGAAACAAAATGGTCTGTCAATAGTAATATTGCCGTCCCATTACCCACATGTTGTAGTAAAACCGTGATTTATGTTCATGTGATCAGATAGACGTAACGAGAATTGACGGGAAATGACTGATTCCGGAACGCGGTACATTTTTTACGAGATTTTTCGGATGAAAAATTATGTGGGATAGCATTCATCGTTCTTTTTAATATTAAAGGTAACAGACTGCAAGTAAGTATAAAGTAAGCACCATAAATTGTTATTATATTTTTCTTGTTAGGTACATAGGTTTGAGTTACATTGTATTATGCTTGATAATTTGTATTAATATGGAGCGGTGGTAGCTCAGATGGGTAAGCGGCCGCTTCTCACGCAAGAGATGCGGGTTCGAATCCCGGCGCTGACATGTACCAATGAGTTCTTTGAATTTAAGTACAATGTATACCAATCGTTCTTACGGTGAAGGAAAACATCGTGAGAAAACCTGCATATTTATATTTAGCACATCTAGATATGTGAACCCACCAACCCGCAGTGGACCAGCGTGGTGGGAAATGGTCCAAGCTAAAAAGGTAGTTTAGACCTTGGGGATATGCACAAAGGTTCCACTCAAGAGAGCCAGGTGCAGGTATTAATAATATAGTGTATTCTGTACTGGTTATAATGTACCATTTCTTTAAATAATGACGAGCAGAGCTGCTGTATAAATGTTACCGACTATATACCGAAGTTTGTATACATGGTAAAAAGAGAAAAAATATTAAACGTAATTCCTTCTATGTACCTGCACATTATTTAATCATATCCATCTTGAATGTTTGGTTGTACCAACAATTGAGTAGTTAGTTAGAACAGAACAAACACTGCAGCTCAGGGCAGGTATAACCAAATCGGAACGAGCGGGGTCATTTTAGCTTTGTGACAACTGTATTCGTAGTGCTGCTATGCTAACCTCGTCTCTGTCTCGTTATTTTAACAGACTGTTTCCATCAGTTGGTTTTCCTGTAGCTAGAATAACCTTTTTAGTGAGTCAAGCTTCGAGGCTGTATACAATTGAATTTTGCAAGTTTGTCAAAACATCTTAGCAACAATACCGAAGCGGAGGTAATGCAATCTCTTTAGGACTTTAACCTGTCTAGTAATTGACAGATGATAATTTATTATACTCGTGTAAATTGCAAGCGATTTTAATTTAATGAAATTAGGTCATCTATGCATATTGTTTATCTTGCTCGTGATAAAGAAATAATTTGGTCAGGATTCTTAGAAATAAGTACCATGGATGCATTAATTTGAACTCACCCTCGTTACAATATTAATAATAATTGTAGGTTGGAGTAGTATTTTTTCTATAATAGCCTATTTCAGTTTTAGGTATCTGCCATTTCTAAACTTATAAACAATCACTTACATTTCCTTAACAGATATTCCTTTCAAATAAAAACTAAGGGTTATCAGGGTCAAACAGTATGCTAGTGCCGCGACGAGTGCTAGCAAATCCGTTACATTTAAATTTCAAATTCCGAATGGCCAGCCAGGTTCCAACGCTTCTTGTTATTTCTGCTGACATCAAAAATCGTGAAGCGCTTTCTTCCATAAAAATCCCCTACGCTCCAAATTACTTTGTGTACAAAAATCAAATCTATTTAGTGATGAAGTTAAAAAATCTTTTAAGGGACATTTCTGCTTTCCACTAATGTCGTGACGTTAAAAGACACTCTCACGGGAATAAATCGCTCTTTAAAATTACAGCAATACATTTTAAAGCAAGTAATTTAGTTTTGGAGTCTCTTAGGTATGGGACATGTACCTAATCGGGTATTTACTAGGGGACCAATTCTAATATCGCAAAAAATATATACGTGTCTTATAATATACAGGGTGTTGCAAAATTGGTATACTAAGCCGAAACCTGCATGTGCAGCATGGTATATCTAAGCCCAAAACTGAAATCAGAATTTGGAAATTCGCGAAAAAAAAAATCCATAGTAAAAAGTCACGTGACCACAGTCTCTATGGAAAATGATAATTTTTTTTCGCGAATTTTCAAATTCTGATTTCAGTTTCAGGCTTAGATATACCATGCTGCACATGTAGGTTTCGGCTAAGTATACCCTTTTTGCAACACCCTGTATATTATTATCTACATAATTCATTAAAGTAGGTATATTTTTACAAACAAAGAATTACGGTACCTTAAAAACCGCATTAGTATAATAGTGTTAAAACACAATACAAGTAGTTGCATTCGACCGTCGCACGAACTTGGTACTTCCTGAGTGTATTGTAAAAGAGCTTGAAACTCGACAGACGTACAGAATGTACCGGGATTTAGGAAATGAGACAGTATTGTCAGACGTACACCGATACGTACAAAGTATATATGAGTACATAGAGTCTGTATGTGACTGTACATCGAAAGCGCCAATTTTGTATATTGTACAAGGAGTTTCCGAAAACGTGTAGGTAACTTAAGGATGTTTTGTTGATTTTTCGCATTTCTATACCACGATCGAAAATGATAGATTTTACATTTCTTACTTTCTTTCTAGTTACTTTCAAACGATATTGAGACATAAAAATAGAGATACGAGATATAGAGTCATGAAACTGGCGGTTAAAGTTGACTTGACTAAGATCATTTATACCTAAAAACAATGTAACATTTAGTTTGAAACGAATAAACATAGGTAGTATCAATTGTATCGCGTACCTACATATAGAATATTTTTATTAATATAAACATACTATTTTCAATATTTTTTCGATAAGGTTATAACATTAACCTATAAACTGTAAACATCAGTGAAAACAAAATTCCCGTTAACTGTATAACTCGTATTTATAAACGAGTATTTCCATGATGTTACAGGCACGTCTTTCAATACTCGGGATAATTCCATTAAGTCCTCCTGTACACTCAATTGAAACAAACAAATTCAATTACTATTAATATATTTACAGTGAATTGGATTTCCAATAACATACTCCTCTATTGTAGAGGTAGGTATTTGGTACAGTATTTTCATACATTTTATGTTTTTTATTATAACATTATTTTATTATTGACATCACATTCATCCATGAAATATTGTCATCTTACAGGTTTGTATGGCGCGGAGCTAGTACAGCTACTTACCGCTAGGTGGCGTGTCTACTGCGCCATACAAATTTGCGTTTCTATTTCACTTATCGATAGGTGAAAAAACTCGCACTCGAGGCCCAGTAGTCCTGCTATAGTGTCTGTGGAAAACAAGTTAAGTAGAATATTTACAAATTGGCATAGATTGATAAGGAAACTATACACCTTCATAGCTTACCTCTAATAAAACACTACAAACTTTATATTTGTTCGGCAATTATTCAAAACAGTATCAATAGAGCCAACTTGGCAACTAACAGTCTTGTATAAGTTGCTGCGCAATTTCACCCCTAAATCATACGAGATAAGGGTGTCAACTGTACAGTTTTATCGATGCAATAACTTAATGCCTCCAAGTTTCTTAGAAATTGTTGATCTAATAGCTTTTGGTCACACAATATTGTTCGTTGGGTCTCTACATAAGTCTGTCGGCCGTTGCTTTTGGATACAATATGGGCCGTTTCGAACGATCTTGTAATATACTCGTAGTAGCCAACGAGCATTTGCAATGAATGGTGTTTGCAAAATATATTAAGTATAACGTATAGTATAGTCTAAGCGATTTTGGTTGTACGGTGGCCTGCGCCTAAAAGTATACAGGCGGAGTTTTTAAAATAGCGATCTCAAGCTCACATGCTGCTCAAGCACATCCTCATAAACACCACTGCTACACATATCACACACAACACGTCCCCGGATTTATAACAGATGTAGGTAGCTGGTCCCTTCATCATCAGGGATCGCTATTTTAAAAACTCCGCCTGTATATATATATGTTTTAGGCGCAGGCCACCGTACATTCAATTTGTGCTTAAGTGATAGGTTGCAAACCGTGTCGCCGTTTTTCACAAAACACAATGTCATCTAGAACGCAGCATTACAGTAAATATTGTAACTAGGTATACATATTATTTCTTTGTTTAGTTTTTACCTACATAGGTTGCCTGTAAGAGATTGCTCTTTGCGATAAGGGCGCTTATTACACATTGCTTCTAGTTTGTAAGTAGTATATTTTTTTAGTTCGTTTTTAAAGTTATATTCTATTATTTCGTTGTGTTACTTAGGTTGTATTTAAAACTGTCATATATTATGTACAACTACTCTACTTCAAAAGTTACTTCCTACAAAATAGTAAATGTTGAAAATGTAACTTTATGTAGTACAATGTTGGTGTAACTATGTCTTGGATCGTGCCGAAGCACAGACTCGAGAGCTTATGATTTATCTGCACTGAGTCAGTCAATACATGTACTATAGCCGTAACATTGTACACTATGTACCTATTTACAATTTAACCCTTACAAAGAACAATGCACCACTGCGATATAAAACGCATTACATCCAAAATATTATACCTACTTTCTTGTCTTTGATAAATCAATTTCGTAATACTGAGATCGTGTAAATCTGGCTGCAGGCCTTTGGTCTGCTTCAAATGCTTCATGTTCAGACAAGAAGTCAGTTGGTAACTATCAAATTGTTTGTTGATTATAGTTGATAACTGACTAATTAGGTACGTGAGTTAGTGAATCGTATGCTTATAGATAAATCTCATAAAATTTAATATGAAAATGTCACGTTTTGTCAGGCTGAATGCCTGAATCAGTGACAGAAACTACAGAACTCATCGCTCATTTCGACCTCATTACTTCATGCTTATTGCACGCTTGTAATAACGAAAATTACTTCTACAAGGGCACTTTTACAAGCACTACATAAATTCCCCATTAAGTTGGCGAGTCGTCTCTGAGTCCTCACTTTACACCCCTGGGAGGTCATTCTATATTACGAAAACTATATTTCAGAGCGCTGCTGCACGAGCCACGGCTCTATATCGTTGTATTAAACGTGCCGCTTGCACGACAGCTCTCGTTCGTTCGTTTTCGTCAGAATAGAGTAACCCTACTGCTTGCCACGTACGTGGCGCTAGTATATTATGATAATATTCTATTTGCTGCTTCCTCCCGCTAGGTAAGCTACTGCTGTCCACACACTTTAGTTGGAAACTAGCGCAGCGCGGCTCACGCTGGTATATCCGTTGTAAAGTTTCGATTTATGGAATCAGAGCCGTGTGATGAACAATGGCGCTTGTTTCATATTTGTGTGCATGTTTGTGACTAACACGCTCTTTTCTTGCAAATTGACGATCATTATAAAACTATAGTAATGTCTTAATGACTTTTGTATATGTTTAACATCCTATACCTATATGTATTGTCGTTCGTTAGCTTTTATGAGTTATTCAGGTTCAGCTATTTAGGTATTATCATCGACACATAGCAATGCTGTCTACCGTAGGAGCCAACCTAACCTAACCTAACCCAACCTCATTTTTCCTAAGCAGGTCAAACCAGTTTTTTTCTGCAACTTGCACTATAAAAAAAAATAAAATTGCTTAGTCACGTCAGCCAGTGTCAGTTGCCAACACAATTAAAAGAAAAACTACAGTTTTGAAAAAGGAACGCTCTGTTTGGCACTCGGCTCACTAACTTTTGAGTCCCAGACGCGACGTGCCAAAGAAAAAAGGAAAACCTATGATTTGAGTGAAACCCTTTTGTCAGCTGACTAAAACTTTTGTTGTCATCGTGATTGGTTATGTTTCTTGTAAAATTATTTGTAGTCGTACATAAATATAATGGTTTTGGGAATATTTTATATTTTGTAATAATATTATAAGATGAGTTATTAAATAGTCAGTCAATTTTATATTATGCTATTTATGAAGCCTATTTGTTTTAGACCTTTTTTGTAGGAGAACCTAAAAAGTAAATATAATAAAAAACTAAAGATAACATAGGTCTAACAAGTTTCCACCTTTAGGTAAAATATTATTAAAATAATTTTAGGCCGATAAATTAAAGGTAGAGTTTCTAATAAAATATATCGGGAGTAGGAAGCTCCTACATGACAAGAGCACAATGATCTAAAATTGCTACCACCGCGACCTACAGTCGCTTCATTTCCGCACATGCGCTACGGACAAGCAATAGATTGGACGTTTTAGGACGTATATTTTCTCTTGTATCTGTCAAATATTACTCGAAGAAGGGTTATTTTATTGGAATTTTTGTTTATTGCACTGGTATATTACATAATAATATATATGAACCTGATCCAGAGAGAAACAAGATAAAACATAATTAATTTCAATGGTCCTGAAATTACAACGTAGTTATAATTATGTATGAAACCGGCGACCTGGCTCACAAACAAGTTAGGCATACCTATCTCTGACGACCGAATGGCGTAGTGGTTAGTGACCCTGACTACTGAGCCGATGGTCCCGGGTTCGATTCCCGGCTGGGGCAGATATTTGTTTAAACACAGATATTTGTTCTCGGGTCTTGGATGTGCCCGTAAAATGGCAATAGGCCCGCCCCCTATTACATTGGGACTAACATACACTCTGGCGAAAAGTGGGTGCAGCAATGCACCTCTGCCTACCCCGCAAGGGAGTACATTAGTACAAGGCGTGAGTGCGTGTGTGTGTGTGTGTGTGTGTGTGTGTGTGTGTGTGTGTGTGTGTGTGTGTGTGTGTGTGTGTATCTCGTGAATATAAACGTACTCCCACTACTCCATCGGGGATTACACTCGTGAGCATATTACACAACACATTTTGCATGCATAATAATTGTAAATTTTGAACAGTCTCAACTTGTTGAAGATTTAACCGTCTCCCTTAGTTTTCAGAACAATGATTCCCTCCCACGAATAATATGCAAGAGAACAACTAATCTTATGTGAGTAACTTGTTACCTTCACTAATTTACAAGTTAAGCCTGAAGTTGGAGCTAGCGGAGCAGCCTCCAGTGGGTACATGAGGAGGCGCTAATGAAGGATTAACTTAAAGGATTATAGAGTAATTGATGGTTTTATAAAAAAATATAGATGACTTTAATATTACAGCATTAAAGCAAACATTGTATGGGATTTGAAAAGGTGTCTGTTTATTACATAGGAATTTTATTAGCTTCTACTCTAACTGCAGCAGTAACAGAAATTCACTGTTATGCATTGGGAATTTAACAGCGATAGTAGGTATTAAGTTTGTTTTATGTGTGTCTAGTTTTGCAGTAAGACCGCCACGAGCCATGAACTTAAATACTAACATTCTTCAAAGTATTTTCACACAATACTCTACTCTCCCCTTTTCTGTAGTTTCTTAGTTATTACTAGGCTTCGTAATGTATATTTTAAAAGACAACGGGCTTTTATAAATATCCTTTGCGATGGTAATTCTATGAAACGGGAGCGTTGCCTCAACCGCGGGGGTAAAGCCAGCTATCTTGCTTATTTACTTACAAAATAACAAGCTATGTTTATTTAATACTCGCACTATTGCTTCAGTTTAGTTGCTCTGCTGAAGTTACTGATGTGAAGTTATAGTGAGGAAAATAATTCATACCTATTAGCATAATAGTGTTAGCAATTCTGTAGGTAGGAATTTCGATTTAGACACCTATTATGGTTGGAATTTAAAATGACGTTTATTTTTTGTTTGTATGCGTGTGTTTTTATGGAATATTAAAATGATGAGATTCATGATGTTAGGTACTGATCCTACGGAACTATTTAAAAGTCAGTACCTAAATAGTCGGAATCTCACCTGATTGAATACACCATACGTCAATATGTCAGTTTTAATTATAGCTAAAACATCGTTTATGTAAATCATGAAGGCATAGAATGAAATTTATGTCAATTCAATTTCAAAAGAAAGGTTTATAAAGAATTTCTTTGCAATAACTTGGCAATGTTACTTTATATATATACAATTCAGAGGAAGCATTGGAGTGAAAATGTAGTTCAATTGTCAGAATAAAATAATAAAAGTAAAAAAAAAAACATGCATATAATTTTATTTAAATGTAGTCAGTGCCGCGAGCACAGGATTCGAAACCTCCGTTTACGTTGCGTATCGTAAAATGTCAGGCAAAGGAGAATGGCCATTTCTCTATGGCGCCATGACCCAGAGCGGCCATTGATGAAACATACACTGATGTGTAGTCCGTGACTACAGCATATACTGGTATTAATTTTATTATTATGAGACATGGGAGAACGAAGATATAGGTGCTGAACGATCAAGTCTTTCTACTGTACTAGATGTTACCCTCGAGCTAAAAATTGATTAAAAAGTGTTTCCGTGGGAATTCCTGGCTAAAAAGTATTTTATATGTTACTTCGGGATAACGGGAACTTGAATAGAATGAAATAATTTTTGAAATTGGTCTCTTTATAAAAATAGGTTTCTGAGTGTGAAATGTGCAAAAATAATTATGATATTATTTGCATAAATAAAATCATGTAATACATTTTGTGATCCGCTATGAATTGGGAATCCCTTGATTTAGATTATAAAACTTATTTGTGCGTGTACCATTCAGCAAAATCTTATTTAACGAAAAAAATATATTTAATTAATTTACTTTTGAACCCTAATATCTCAAGAACCCCATGGTTTAGATTTTTTAAAATATTTTTCCCTGATAAAAGACATTTTTATCAATAACTTAAAATAGGTTTGGTGAGTGGCTGCTAACTTTTGCAAAGCGGGTCAGGTTTCGCCATTCTTCTTTGTTAGTTCCAAAAGTGGCATTTGTTTTTTCCATGTTAAGTGGAATTTCACAAAACGCTAAACGTATTTAGTAGCCTGTCATAGTCTGTCAGTTAGTACAAAATGTATTTAAACTTTGATGTATCATTATTCTTTTCTATGTTTGTGAAACTGTTTCTGTTTGTGTGCAATAAAGAGTATTTTATCTTTATCTTTTAAATACGTTTAGCGTTTGGTAAAAGTGCCCCTTAGTGTAGTTTCGAAAATAGTATCAAATCCTGTGCTCGCATCTCTGTTCGCAAGGTTTCCCGCGAGGCACGAGGTAAAATATGTTTGGGCTTATGGTTTTAACTATTTTTATTAAATACCTATATTTGGAGTGAATTGGCCGAAGTCGAGCTAGCTTCAGTGATCGTAACTGATCATCGATGTTAAACAACACATGGCACGGTCACTCATTGGATGGGTGACCGATTTCAAGAGGTTGTTTTCTGGCCCCTTCCGTGCTTTAGGCGGCAGTTTTAAGCTGTGGGTCCCGGTTGCTGTTTCCAGTAGCAGTCGTAAAACCTAGTCTAGCCTTAGGACAGCTCGACAGACATCTAGCAATCGGGTTGACCACTTAGCCGACATTTCTTTCAGGACAAGCTTGCTTGTGTTGAAGTCTACCAACCCACACTAGGCCAGCGTGGTGGACTAGCCCTAAACCCTTCCTTCAAGGAAGGAGACCCGTGCCCCAGGAGTTGGGACGTGATATGGGTTGTGATAATTATGTGTTCTTTTTATTTTCATCGAGTAGGACTTAATGTTTCACTTATTGGTAAGGGTGTACTTAGGTAGGTTTTTCAAATGAGAAACAGTGCCTACAAGTAAGGTAAAGTCATTAAAGTTATTATTGTGACGATGTTATTATAGTGTTACTAATTTTATTATAGTGCTATCAATTTATCATAATAAATGGTATTAATTGCTAACCTACTACTTACTTACCTACATATTTTGGTGCGGTCCGATCCAATACATTTTTGCCGTTCAAGCCTTTTGCCTCTCATAAAAAGCATTTTCGTGTACTAAAAATGTACAAAACTTAAGCTTATTCATTACTAGCTGTTCCCGCGCGCTTCGCTTCGCCTTAAAAAGTTTTCCCGTGGGAATTCCGGGATAAAAAGTAGCCTATGTTCTTTCCCAGTGTCTAGACCGTATGTATACCAAATTTCATTCAAATCCGTTCAGTAGTTTTGGCGTGAAAGAGTAACAGACAGACAGACAGACAGACAGACAGACAGACACAGTTACTTTCGCATTTATAATATTAGTTAGGATTTTATACAACAAGTACGAATAGAAACATTTTAAATTACTTTCTGTCCTGATTCTCGTTTCCATTATCCTCCTAAGTAATCCCGTAAAACACTTGAACCTTGTTAGGGCAAGAGCTAAGTAAATAAATGTTAACGATAATTGAAGTTGAATTACTCGCCGAAAGCTCTGCCTTAATTGAAATAAATTTATTTACCCACCACAGTACATACATACACATATTATACCCTAATCCAAAAGTATTACGTAAAACTTATAACCATAACTAAAACTACGATGTAGAATCACAATAGTAATAAAGTAACCGACCAAGTCAGCAATAAGAACAAAAAAAACACAGAAAAGAAAATTCCAATATAACAAAAAAATAACAAACGTCAAAAACCGTCACATTCCAATTTCGAAATCAATAAATCACTCTACTCACCGGATGATCAAAGTCACATAACAGTCACAGCACTTTAATTACAGACGGTGGGAGGGAACAAAAAAATTCGCGCGGCTTTTCTCATGAAACCGGGCGAACACACGACCGCACTTCGCCCCGGTCCGAGTGAAACTGGGCTGTGCGCAGTCTCGGAGGCACTGCCCCGCTATTCCTTGCCAATTATTATTTTGAATAAAAACATGACAGATTTGGCCCGACCTTTGCCTGTCAAATCCGTTATTGAAGCCGCGATGGCCGGTCGTTTGCCGGTATTGTTTAGTTTTGTTGCTTTTGAATTTGTCGCTAATTTTTTGCGTGCGTTCGATAGTAGCGGAGTGCAGTTGCGGTGGTCGCGACTTTTTCTATTGTTTTGTGATTCAATTTGAAAGCGTTGCAATTTTTGTTACTGAAACGCGATTTGTATTAATTCCGTTGTTATTCTGTGTTTGAACTGCGTAATTGAATAGAGTTTTCTATTATTATTCATGAAGGCAACGTAGATAGCGGAAAACTGTTTTGTTCATATGATTCTTCTTTTAATTTTAACTCCTCTGAGTACTAATAAATATACCTGTAGAAGAAGAATCGACGACAAAATTACCTACATACTTTAAAAATGTATTTTTATTTTACCACCATGTTATTATTGACATGTAATATCGTTGTGGATTTAATAATTATAGTTAAAAATATTATGTAGTGCGACTCCTTACCCACAGTCAAACCATATTAACATTTGGTTTTGTGGGATGTATGTAATAGCATAAGTTGTTTTCTTTGAATAAAGATTTATTCTATTCTAAAAAAAAAAAAAAAGTATTTAAGAAATGTATTAAATATTTAAATCTTCCTCCTGTATAGGTATCTAATTTAAGAATTATCTCACTAAATATCAAACTGACAGCAAAGGAGACATAAATATAACGGGAATACGTGAGCAGCATCAATAAGGGCATATATTATTATTTTATGAGCCGGAAAGCAAGATGGCTGCGAAAAAAAGTAACGTGTATACGTTTCACATATATTTAATATAACATTGTGAGCTTACATTAAGGTTGAAAGGAGCTTCTTAGAAAATCCGAAAGGATAGATTTTTTCTTATCATATTCACGATATAATATTTCATATTGCTCAAATCTAATATACATAATATATATCACCTATAGTATATATAAGATTAATTTGTGAGAACGTAATACCTATTATGTTTTTGAAAGTGTTGTAAAATAACAATAAATTATTTTTATCACAGTCTGGATGTTTTTGTCAAAAAATAAATTATAAAGCCAATTGAATGATTCACTGCAAACATTATGTCAACGTAGGTAGGTAGGTACCCAAATATAGTTCTATTACTATAATCTGACGCAGCAAAGTTTTTTCTTGATACAAATTTAAGTTTCAACAAGTTGCTACAAATATGCTACGAATGCTACAAATACGCTACGGACGCTACGAATACGCTACAGACGCTACGAATATGCTACGGACGCTACCAATATGCTTTGGAAACTACAAATAAGCTACGGACGCTACGAATATGCTACAGACGCTACAAGTATGCTACGGACGCTACGAATATGCTACAGACGCTACAAGTATGCTACGGACGCTACGAATTTGCTAAGGACGCTACGAAAATGCTACGGATGCTACGATTACACTACAAACAAAAGTCGGTCAATATTTTGAGTCACTATATTATTTTTTAAATTCGTTTTTTTTACAGGCAATGTAGTCATGTTATTTTCATAGTGACCAGCAGTGTCGTTGGGACATGTCGGTCGTCTACAACAACCTCTCGTCTCCGACTGCCAATTTGCACCTTTATGCTAAACACAGCAGTGGGAGGTAATACAGTTGTATACGTAATGCCCACGTCATTCTCTACGTCTGTTATGGTCAATTTAGCGGATTTGAGATACATTGTACGTAGTTGAGACCATAGACGTGAATACATGTATTGAATAGTCTTCACACAAAATTTGAAACATGGGAAACCAATGTTTAGTGCCGGGAAATAACTTTTAAATTTGAGAAAATCGTATGAATCTCGTTTTGTTTTTTACTAATTTTGATTTGAAGTGGTAATTATTGACTAGAAGGTTGACAAAGATTTGGTTTCTTACGCACAGAATAGCGCGAAGATTGGCGCACTTTAATGTCGGAGGCCAAGATCTACTTCGGGTCGCTGAGCCAGCGGAGTAAGTAAGTAAGTAAGTAATTATTGACTATGAAATCTCAGTTTTTAAGGGGTGTTTCTAAATTATTGGAAGATTCAATATGGGTAGGCGTTTTTCTTTCATTGCGTCTTATAACGGCTATTTACTAAACAAAATTATTAACTTTCATTCTGGTCTTAACCCAGAAGTAGCTTTTACCTTATTGAATATTATTTATAGGTTACATCAATTTCCTTATTAGATAAAGTTCTTAGTAACATCTTATACTTAACACACATCAAAAGCATATTTAATAAATACAAATTCCTAGAAAACCCAAAGTCGTTTATAAAATCTTTTGAGGAAAATGTATTAAATAAATTTATATTAGCAAATCTGCATCTCTAAATATAGCCCGTACTAAACTAACGGTAAACATGTTTACAAAGAGTCGATGAATGAGCCAACAAGCGTAGTATGCTGGACCAATGACCGAGGTAGAGGTACGCTGATAGAGGTTTTTGATGCTCCTTGTGAGATATCTATGTCCAATAAAAAATACATATGCACTCACGACTGTAATCCCCGAAGGTGGCTCACAAGCCACCTACTTTTTGCTGCACATTTGTACTCACGTGATAGGTTGCGAACCATATCGCCGTTTTTGGAATAAGTACAATGCACTAAGGATACACATCTAGAATCTAGATGCGCAGGTTTCATCACGATGTTTTCCGTCCCCTTAAGAGCACGTGGTATTATTGTACTTAAACTCCTTAATAGAAAACACAATTAAAAGAATTCATTGGTACTGGCCAGGATTTGAACCCACGGCCCCTCGATTGAGTGGACGAGGCCTTATCCATTACGCCACCACCGCTCTAAACCAATAAAAAATATCTTTGCAAATTATGACGTCAAGGGTGCCTGGACAGAAACCGTCTGTGCGCTGCATCTAAGCGCAAACGCTTCTAACATTTTTCTCAAAGATTGCTCAATAAATCCCCATTGTCACGTCGCTTATTGCAAATACCGGCGACTTATTACCGCCCCGAGCACTGATAATGAGAGTTTAAGTAGGTTATTTAGTTTAATGTTATGTTCAACTATTTGACCTAGAAGAATAAATAAATAAGATTTCATAAATATTATTTATTATAAGTTACCAATTTATTAATTGTTTTGAGTAGAGCAGGCGAGGAATATCCATGGAAGTAATCAACATACTTATTACGAGTACTTCCATGGGAATATCTATATGTAGTATGACATGATTAAGGGACATAAACAAACCCAAAAATAGAGCTTTTTGACCCTTTACAATAGGTTTTAAATTGACGTTGTATTATACGAATTTCAACTTTTTCAGTGACGTAAAGAGTCGAAACTCGTGTGTTTCAAAGTCAGTTTTAACCTTGTTTTTAACTTACAGTACGTTCTATGAAATTGAGGTTTAGTATATACTACATCTATGGGAAATACGAATGCCATTTTAATATTTGTAAGATGCAAGTACACAATCTATATGTACTCTCTTACAATTATGTTTTCATTTGAAACACTGAGCCAGATAAATAATGAGATATCTTTCAATTAATTAACGACAATCCCAACTCAGAAAAGAAGAATTTCCTTGAGATAATCATGTTTTAAAATGAAGGATAATAAAAATAAAAACATCGAGCTACATTTATTGTGAATTTAAAATGGTGCTGTAGGCACTGCAATTACATTGTCGTGTGATGGCTGGTATTGTTTCAATCGCTATACGATATAGCAATCAAGCTGCATTTGGGAAGTTTCGTCACATATTGGCACCCGTGAAAATTAAAATGTATAATTTGCTTTTAAACCAGGGCATCCTGCCGGCAATATCAGCCTTCTTCTAAGGCTTTCAGTGACAATCGTTGGATCTACTCGATGTACCCATAAGTTTATTCATAATGGGTACATTATTTTGAATAGCTGAGGACATCAGTAAGACTGTTACCTTTAAGTAATGCACCTTGGAAGATACTGATCAGCAGATAATGCTTGAAATGATGATGACTGTATTGACTATGGCTTTTAGTAGTAGGATTTTTTTTGTTTGTTTTGGAAATGGAAATATGTATTTCGTATACATATACTGGAACATTTGGTTTTAAAAGCATTTACTTGAGAACCCTAAAAGAGCGACCGACATGAAAAACCAATTAAGACTAAGACTCTTTCGCGTTTGGTTCTCTCTTTGTGATAGATTTAAAACCCATGTCCAATACCCAAGCTGGTTTTGACCCACCTCACTAAAGAAGATAGGACATATAGTTGTAATTTGTTTGTCAATCCTTACTAATATTATAAATGCGAAAGTAACTGTGTCTGTCTGTCTGTCTGTCTGTCTGTCTGTCTGTTACTCTTTCACGCCAAAACTACTGAACGGATTTGAATGAAATTTGATATACATACGGTCTAGACCCTGGGAAAAAACATAGGCTACTTTTTATCCCGGAATTCCCACGGGAAAACTTTTTAAGGCGAAGCGAAGCGCGCGGGAACAGCTAGTAAAACATAAATGTAAGACTGTCTAGTAGATATTGCTCTTAGAAATAAGGCCGCCTATTTTACATTGTTCCTAGTATGTAGGTATTTATTTATTAAAGTGTAGATGATAGTACTTGTAGTTTTACACTAAATTACTCGCTCTTGCGTCGGGTTCAATCCAGGCCGGGAGATAATTGATTTAGGACAAAATATTAGCTTAGTGGTCAAAGTTTCTAATGTGTGTATGGTTTGTGTTTGTGACGTGTGAGTTGTGTGTGATTAATGTCCATACCTTCATAATATATTTATTTATTATTAAAGTATATTGTACTAGATTCGTTTACACGTGAAAATGACAATAAAACTTTTTTGCCCTTAGAATAAGACCAATAGACTCTAATTGCTAAATTTGATTACGACTTTGATCCGTCTTCATTTCACTTTCAAGTTAGAGAACTGGCTTATTATTTATTCCTTTCTCACTTTAGAGGGCTTTCTATTACCATCTCTGTCTATTTTTCTGGTCGCACTGTGGGATAATTGATTAGATGTACATACCTCAATGAGGATGGATGAGCTTTGTAGGTACTTACGTGTTTGTTTTTTTTTAGTTTAGGTGGAAAATGTATGTGGTAGTTTTACGTTGGAATTAAGTAAAAAAACTATGTTTACCTCTAGTGTTTGTCACTGACATGCATAAAATAAAAGTACATAATATATAATAATTATTGCACGAATATATAAACCTAACCAAAACGTTAAAACCTTAGACATTTAATAATAAAAGACACAATCTTTGAACGTCTGAACCGATTTTCATGAAACATGTCTAAGAAAACATAACAATAGTTTAATAAGCAATGCAAATGCCCAAGCTTTAGTTGAAAGACTTATAAATTCTAACGTTTCCTCTCTATTTTTATTTAAGCTAAGGTATATTAAATTGTGTGGCAAAATCTAGTATGATTTATGCTTATAAGCGTGGAAAGTCAGACATGTAGAGTGCCCAGAGAGAAATGTGCATTGCATTGCTTTGTTGTCTAAAATAGACTGCCTATTCTAACACCGAAGTGGATTCAGCTGAGTAACTGAAAGGACCGTTGCAATTTTAGCACTAAATATAATCTCTATTTTCTTAAGACTTTTTTTATTTTGTCATATTAACCCTTAATATGGAATAACACCTTAAAAAATCATTGGGTTTCTTCCTTAACTAAATGGGGTCAAGTTCAAAACGATATGGGATATTACCACCATTTTGCGCAATTAAAGGTTAATCAAAATATACCTAAATGAAGTTCTAGTATGTATGATAGGCTTCGTTATTGTTTTTGTGTTCTTCGATCTTTTAGGTGTGCAGTTTTTCGAGTTTACAACCATGCGGCCAAATTAACAATTAACGTTCTAAAATTTCGAATGGCATACGTAAAACTTGTGCACGTGCATTTATAAGCCTATGCGTCCAACAAACGGGAGGCCACTCTAAGCCTTAAAGCCAGCTTTTGAAGTCATGCATTTTGCAACATCTTCCAACACTACGCTAAAACAGATCAACAGAATGTCAGCTCAATTCTCTCCTATACAGTAGGTTACAAAAGTGGTATTGGAAGTAAACTGATGATCTGAATTAAACTCCTATAAATACTATGCTCTGAAAATTTTAATTAGTTTTTCTTAGTATACCCTTTTTGCAACAATCTGTATTTACTCTGTCGTATGCGCAATATAGTGTTATTAAACAATTTTCGAGTAGGGAGTTTCATTGTGCTAGCTTGTATAAAAAGGGATCTCGTTAACCCTTTGTTTTGGTTTAAAAGTTGAAAACAAATATCGATGCTCCATTAGACTGCAATTTCATAGCAGACTCCAATCCCTATTTCAGGTGTAAAGCCGGCACTCAAAATCATGCATTTTGCAAGATCATTCCGGAGCTCAGAATAATCAAAAATTCGTCGGTTCAACCCCCACCTGATGGAGTGCTCTCAGCAACAAAGAGGTTGGCATCCTTTTTAGTTGTAAACCTTTGCCGCAAATAAGTTTTTCTTTTTTCCCGCTGACTTGAGTTTTTTTTCTCTCGCCTAATATTACCCGGCGGCGTTCCGAAGTACTTTGTTGAGACTACGTTAGTCTTGAGACTGGGTTGAAAGTAATAATTTATGTTTGCTGAAACGTGACTCTTTATGTAGGTAGGTATATAAGGGTTCCAAAAATATAGCTTGAAAAGGGAAGCTTTCGAAATACATACATATACATATGCTCACGCCCGTCTCCCAGAGGGGGTAGGCAGAGACTATGGATCTCCACGTGCCACGTTTCAAAGTAATACTTTTAAATCATGTATTTAAAATTTAAACAGTCTAGATTCTTCTAATAATTAACATACATACATTTTTAATTTACAAGACATTATATATAATTATGAATAAAAATTGCTTACGTTATTTATTTTGATTAAAAACTAAAATTAGACATACGAATAAATAAGAATACTATGTACTCTTCAAATTATGTTTTTTATTATAGTCAAAAGAACCTAAAACACCTGTAAAACGTATGTGTAGCAATTTACTGCCTACTCTGACAAGGATTAGTGACTCCACTGTATGTTATCTTCATCCTAGCTTAACAGTCTTAACATAGCAAGTCCATAACATGGCCATTAAAGTAATTCTTCACATTCACAACGCAACGTTTCGCTAAAAGTTACAGCTATTAAACACGTATATCTAACCCGCTTATGTCCGTGGGTTTGCTTTAAGTTATTTTATCCATGCTAATAGTGTTTATGCAACGTATTTATGTGACATTGAGAAAGTGGCTGAAGCTACATAACTGGATGAGTGTGGCATAGGACCGTGGGACGGAGGAGGCCGATACCCAGCAGTGGGTAGACATAGGCTGAAGAAGAAGCAGAATTGTGTACATTATTTGGCTTTTTGAAATTATTCATCATCACGACCCATTACGTCCCCACTGCAGGGGCACGGGTCTCCTTCCAATGAAGGAAGGTTTTAGGCCTTTAGGGTTTTGAAATTATTAAACAACCTAAAACTATAGATAGAGTTTTTGTCAACGGCTACTTACGATGAAGCATCCCTTTTAGTGAGTAATCAAAATCAAACATAATAATAACATGTAACGTAAACTGTGGTGCTTCTGATAAGGACAAGATCCTGCATTGGATGCTGGATCTATAGAAAGGTTATATTTTTTTCTAAATAAAATACTGCGTTAAATTGGTAGCATCATAGATTACTTTGTATCGTGAAACTCCCACGAGATAACCTTTAAGGTAAAACGAAGGAAGCAGGAAAAAACTTCTATTAATTTAATTAATTAATTCACCCTCACCATAGTAGACTAATAAATTTTATTGGGAATAATCCCCCTAGGGGCCAAAGTGAGTAAAATATACACAAATAATTTCATAATTATTTTATTTTAACAGCTGTATGGTGTTATAGCTTTATCATTGAGTGCCCAACTAGCACTGTAGCGTAAAAAAACTCCATAATATATAATTTGTATAAAAGTCCAAAACTGCAGAAGAGCGTTATAGATTCCTTTAACTTACAACCACGAAAGAGGCCCACAATTTTGAGAGTAAAACGGAGAGCCTGTAAAACGGTGTAATTAAGGTGCTTAATTTATAGAAAGCCTGTAGTACGGTGTCATTGAAGTGCTTAAGTTACTATAGAATAGCGTTTATTCACTCTCAGCGAGAACTTTTAGCGGTATAGTTGTAGTTGTAGAATGGTTATTTGACATCCTGACTCTTATTAGTTTGGTCATCTTAGAATACTTTAATAGAATGATGAAGTTTACTAATTTTAGACGGTTAACCCTAGTCAATAAATAATAATCGGCGTAAAGCAACCTCTATGTATTTTTTGGTAAATAAAAATAATTTCAGGCAGAACAATAAATTAAAACATAACATCTTGATACTCGTACCTACCACCCGTCACAAGGTAAAACAATTAAAAAGCTTATTAATAAATAAGACTTACAAATTTCTAAGAAAGCAAGCAAGTAAATAATTTACGACATTCAAGGTAATGTAACCCTCGTCTAGGGGATAAATAAAGGTGATGGCTATTTAAAGAATCACTAAGTATATATTTTTCCACTTACTACTTTGTAATTTGAAATGAAATGAATTTCAGTAGCTAGCTAAGTGATTCACGCTAGATAATCCGCTGAAACTCAGGCCAAGCCCTGGTCCACGGGTTTTCCCAGTGATGTATTAAGGCGCCAATACACTAGCGGACGCTTCTGAAAGCTGAACGAATGTATATTTGATGTTTACACTATTTCCTCTACATCAAAATTAAACGTTAACCAGTGGCAGAGTGGCAAAACTCTAGTTCCTGGCTTTTCCTATAGTACCTACCTATTTGTTACTGACGCCCTAAGAAAATAGGCAGACATTAATTTATTCGTCTCAGCGGTGACTAATAAATTATTAAGCAACTAAAAGTTGGATTTCGATAAACTATTGGCACGAGTCTAGGTGGCCGCAAAAGCCAAAGACGACATTACAAATTCAAGTAGTTAGAATGTACGTAAAGGCCGTTAGTTAATTTTATTATGTTTGCTTACTCAGAGAATTTATGAGATACATAGATATTTGTGTAATACAAATATGTTTTTTGTACCCCAAGCAATATGAATTAAAAGCGTTACAAATCCAATGCAAAGATTTTTAATTATTAGATAGTAAGTTATAAAGTACCGTAAATATATAGGCACATTTTTTATAAATACTCATAAGTTTTTGTTAATAAATATAGTTATAAATAGAATTTGCAATACTCATTTTTAATAAAAATACGAATAAATTTTAGAATTGCAACGTTATTATCTGTATCATAACTAATATTATAAATCCGAAAGTAACTGTGTCTGTCTGTCTGTCTGTCTGTTACTCTTTCACGCCAAAACTACTGAACGGATTTGGATGAAATTTGGTATACATATGGTATAGACCCTGGGAAAGAACATAGGCTACTTTTTATCCCGGAATTCCCACGGGAAAACTTTTTAAGGCGAAGCGAAGCTCGCTGATGATATGAGTTTTGATGAAACCAGCCATACTTATTTAATATTTTTAATGCTATGTTTGTAAGTTTATAACTTTTACCAGCATTAAATGATTCGAAAACTATCAAAACCTCTAAGATTAAAATGAGTACAACATCAAAGGCAAGTGAAGAAAATTGCTTCACTTTAATACAGCAGTAGCAAAATCCGGGCAGCCTTTCTAATGCAAAGTAAATAGGAATTATTTAAATAACCATTAAAATGAACAGAAAACCAGTTTCTACCATAAAATTACGCATGGAATATAAATTCTGTGCCACTCTCGTGGCGGTATTAAAGTGAGAAAATTGAAAAATATAAAATTTCTTTCCTGTGCGGTACTCAATAGAAGGAATTAGAAACGCGTTTATAGTGTGTTTAAATTCAGGGTAAAATATTTCAGGCAGGTCAGAAATTTTGTATTTACTAAGTATCCATGAGCCTAATATGAATATGACTAAATCAAAGATGTAATCCATGCAACGCAGTGCAATTTGTTCCATAATACCTAATTTTATTCGCGTTATTTCAATTGTTCATTATATACTTAGTACTTTTATTTTTATCTGTGATATTTCCTGGAACTTTATAAATAATATAGTGGTTTTCCTGCAAGCAGAATTCTAACATATATATAATAATTTGATATTTTCGTTGTATTTTTTGATACTAATACTGCTATGCAAAATTCTTGAAAATAACCATTCTGCAATTTTGATTTTATTTTGATGTTTATAATTCTGATGAAAGGAAGAGTTTTTCAATAATAATTTTACGTGACCGCGTAGTTTTACAAAGGTAAAAAGGGTTGTGACTCATTCAGGGGACTGATTTTAAACGAACGTTATAGGTTGCGAGCCGTACCGTCGCGTTGGAAAGAGTGAATTACACTTAGTTTAGTTAGAACCTAGATGTGCATTCCTCACGAATTTCCCTCCGCCGTAAGAGAACAATAATAGTTCAGTTATTAAATTTGAAAATAATTTATTGCTAGATGAGGTTTTCTCCAATCGAGTCAGATGACGGGGCGTTATCCGTTACGCTACCGCCACGCCACGCCGTGTTTTTTAAATTTACTGATTTATGATTGCTATTTTAAACTAAACATAATGTTTTATAATATTCAAGATGAAATTACAGTTTCACTTAATAGAACAATCATACCTTGACATCGCTAGATAATGTTCTTTAAAAATATTATACAAAAATCCGTTTTATCGTGGACCCTTCGTATGGCAAGGCTATCGAGATCCTCCCTCTTATTAATTCAATTTCAGATAAATTGAATTGTAACAAAATTATTCCCTAAACACAATTTTCAATGCAATTAGCGCTTGTTAATGGACCAAAGTGATACGGTTTACTTTCAAACCACAAAATTAATTAAAACGTCCTCTAATAATAAAAAAAAACGCTATTAAAAAGGATGAATGTGTATTTAATAGGTCTACACCAAAGTTTTTTCACTTATATGTTCATTAATTCTGCAATTTACTAGACTAGACCACATACTAATGGAAATACAATATGAACACACAATATTTTTAACTTTAACATTTATTTTCTTCAATTTCTACGCACAAATTCCACTAGACATTCGTAGAAAAAAGTCTAGTGCTTCTCTGAGTGTAGCGGCAAGTGGCAGTGTTACCAAACAAAGCGTAGTGGAATATAAACGCCGAGGTCGCCACGAGAGGGCGCTAGGCTGTTGAGAACTTTCGCTAGCTCTAGTACTGAGCTAGGCTGCGTACCTAGCATGGGACTCCCACATCACGCGGCGTCAAGAGCAAGCGCAGTGGAGAAAAATTTCTGACCGTGCCATGTGTTGCTTAACACATTGGGCCTAAGTTGTCTATTTAAATAAATAAATAATTATTGTTATTATTAACTTTTAGTGTCAGTTACAATCACTGAAGCTAGCTCGACTACGGACGCATCTACTGCAAGGTACTTTCATTGAATAGCCCGCAATAAAGGCAGGTTTCTCATCCTTTATTTTAACTGCAACCCGTGCCGGGTAAGCGAAGCGAAACAAAAACTAAGTTAGTTGAAAGCACAGTCAGATGCATAGTGAAACCGCCTATCCATTCAATGAAACATTGACAGTTCGTCAGTTTGACAAGGTACAGAAGTGTATAGCTACTTATGCAGCTGACCGTACCTAGGTATAGTGAGGAGAACTCATGTCTAGTGTAATAGCTACGAAACCGTCGTTTTTAATTCGTTTCCCGTACGAATTATATTAGAACTACAAGTTAGGGTGACTTAAGCTTACGCTATACAGTGTGTTTCAAATTGTATTTGTGACGTTTCGACTGAACATTACTTAATGTGACTGTGAAAGAACGGAGATGATCTTTTGCTGTGTAAAGTTCTTAGTATCCATCATTATTAAAAATGCGATTGTGCATTGGTAGTAGGTAAGTCAGCACAAATTTGCAGTGCATTTAATTAATAAAAATCTTTAACATTTCAATTTATTTACTTCAAATTAAACAGTAAAATACATTGCAACCACTCAAAATCAAACAACAAAACATCTCATAGGCCAACACACTAAGATCTTAAGACCGAAATGATTTGTAGTGCCTACTAGCAAGCCGAGCCGTAAATCTTTCAACCCATGTCTCTAACTAAGATGTGTGTGAGCGGGATGGCCTATGACCTAGTGATTTTATTTCTCTTTCTGCCACTTTTTGCGGGTTAACCGGCCGGATTGATGTGGGTGCCTTTAATTAGGGAAAGGCAAAGAAATGTCACTGGGTAATTGTTTTCGGTCGATTTGGTGATAGAATAGAGGGCTTTGAACGTTTTATTGGGAACGTATTCGGAATAAATTGTCATGTTTCAATGATTTATTTGTATACTTAGTCGTTGGTAGTATTTATCGAGTGATACTTTGGTATGTGAAAATGATAATAAAACCCAATTCATCTACTTTGTGTTGTGAAATAAATAAAAGTATACAAAGTAACAAAAAGTAAATGGTGGTATTAAAATCCTAAAGAGCTAAAACACAATATTTTAGTTGTTATAAAAATATACTTAATCACCCATACCACCCACAGAATCAAATTCATAACACAAATTCACTTAAGTCCAATAAAATCTGAATCAAATTATCCAAAATATAATTACTGGGGCGCAGGCAAATGACGTTCACGGAACGCAATACACACGGCACTTGCAATAAATTTATTTATTCCAGTCATTACGCCTCGGAGTTGGCTGCACCCTTCAGCGCTAACTGGATCACCCTGTATATATGGTGAGTACAGTGCGCGCACTATGGCTCAAGTTAGTGATTGAATTGGCTGTTAGTGTTGCCAGCTTTTTATGTTTAGTTATGGACAGATCTGATATCCAGTAAAGCCAAAGGATTTTAGTATCTAAAACTTCATACTTAATTTATAAGTAAGTAATTAGAAATACACTTTTAATTGTAACGAAATGTAACTTACATTAATTTTATGAAGCATAACTAATTTTATACAAAAAAAGAACTTTAATCTGACACAAAGAAATTTACTATTAAATAATTAACTATAGTCTAACCCCCTTATTAATAAAAAAGTTACTTGACGGTTTAGCTATTTAACTGTTTTGTCCCTCTCTGTCAAATAACAAATTGTTCTCTGTCAGAGAGTGACAGAACAGTTCAATAGCTAAAGCGTCCACTAACTTTTTTATGAATAAGGGGGTAAGGGTGCATGTTTTGCAGTTTTGTAATTGGCAACGTTGACTAGACTATAGCTTGTACAGTGAGTGACTAATACTTCTATATCTTCCTATTACTAACTCAATATGAGTCACATTTGCACAGCAACAATTCTATTCATAGCGTCAGACACTGTACCTCTCCCGAAACACAGCCTGAAGGCAAATGTGATGAGTTTGCTTAATTTAATTTTAACGGCATATCTTTATTACCAATTCGCCGAACCTTTATTATTAGAGGTGTGGTGCAGTCAATCATAAATGCTATTAAATGTAGCCCGCAGCTGTTGTTGTCTAGAGTCTAGAAATCTGTATTATTTTAGTACTTGACCCGCAGTGAACCTAGGCTTTTCAAGGGCTTTACATACGTTCAGGGGGTTTAATACAGTAAATGATTGGTTACTTAAAGTTATGAGTATCATGGGATCGTGTTATGTTATTTGATTAGAGACTAGCAGTCCCCGCGAGCTCTAATTTCACCTTAAAAAACCCGTGAAAATTCCGGAATAAAATAATGCAGTTTACTACAAATTTCATCGAAATTGATCAACCATAGGTACTTACAAACTTTCGCGATTATAACATAAGTAGGAAGTTCTGAAGTCGTGGCGTGATTGGTCGAAGTGGATAGATTATTTTTGTCGTATAATAATTCCTGTCTCCCATTTTCCGATATTAAATTTTTGAAGCGATAGCCCCGACCCGTTATGGTGGGCCAGAGACAAGCGTCTCTTGAGAATTTAAGGGTCTGCAATAGGGAATCGAGGGTTGGCATTGTCATAGAATTATGTAGTAAATGATGCTCTACAGCCTTGAAAAAAATCACACAGGTAGTTGAAGAGTCTAGCTAGGTGCTGAATCATTCGAATTTAAGTAAATGATTATGGATAACTGTAAATTAATTTCAGAATATCAAGAAAAACCAGTCAATCACACTCCCGTATTGTAACAACTGTGTCGTAATTATTAAGAATTTTCATATGATTTTTATCATATTATAAAGTTAAAGGCTTGGACTAGGCGCTAAATACCTTGTTTTTTAATAAACACACACTTATTTTGCGTAAATTAATCCCAAACTTGAGCAATTTTTTTCCCTCAAATCTTCATACAAAAATCTATGGCGGCTTTCTGTGTTATAAAATCATAAACACAAGTGACGTTTGACTCAGTTGGCCGCTGGCCTCCAAAGAAGGGTCACGTCGGTTTAGGCAGCACTGACAGCTCGCGATCTTATCGTGTACAGATACAAAATCACTGCACATTGGTTGTCATTGCACTTTTTCAACTTTTATGACACCAACATAATTTGATTTGAAATTGAGGAAGCATAATTCTTCCAGTATATTCAATACATTAAATTAAATTAGATAGTGTGCAATATTCTCGTGACATTACAGTCTCGTAAAGGTCTGATGAGGAGCAGGAATATAGCGAATGGATCTAAGGGATGACAATACGCACGAACATTAGGTTAGGGATCAAAAATACAGTCTCTTGGTGCTGGTTGAGGTATGGTCTCGTGAGGATCTGATGAGGGCAGTAACACGGTGGTGGCTCAATTTTATTTCAAAGATGTTAATAGCTAAAAGCATCGAGTTTGGGCTATTAAGTATGTTTTTCAGAGAGAGAGAAAGAGATTTTGTTTTTCCTCTGGATGTGTTAGGTTTACTGGGTTTACTAAGTTCATTCTGTTAATGGCATCAAGTTGTTATGTGTTCATAAGTAATAATTATTTATTAACAAAATGCTGTTGATTCTCCACGAAAATGTAAAAATAAAAATAAAATAAATAAAAATAAATTCGTAACGTAAAATTGTCAATGACGGAATTTCTTCTATAGACAGTAGCCACAAAAAAAAACAAACGATAGATGGCGTGATTTGAAGATAAAGATACATTTTTTCGACACATAGACAGCAACAACAAAAAAATACAGATTTAAAGAAAAGAAACACATACTTATACAAAACAACAAAGAAAAAAAAAGGATACACATCAAAATAACTGGAAAAAATATAAGCCCCAATTTACTTGTGTGGGACAGGGAGTACCATAATATTTTTTTTGGGGTACTCCCCATCTATGCGAAATATAAGCTTGATATCTTTACCCGTTTCTGAGAAAAAGGGCGGTGACAGACAGTCAGTCAGACAGACGGACAACAAAGAGATCCTATAACGGTTGCTTTTTTTATTTTGACGTTCGAAACCCTAAAATTAAGTAAAAATATTATGCTGCCAAAAAATGTACTTACAGGTATTGAAAAAGCGGTATATAAACAAATTATACCAGCAGAGGGTTCACCATTTAGCTGAATGTTACTTAGAAAACGGCCTTGAGTGGCGGTCAAGTTGGTCCCCGCCTGCGATACTTTCCATTAACATTGGGACTCGTTTTCATGTTTTTAGCGTACAGTCAGGTTTTTAGTTTTTTATAATTGTATTTTTTTATTTGTAACTTTTTAGTTGTTTTTATTTTATGAAATTTTACGTCGGTGGGTAGTTCATGATCATTTTTTATTTCAATAATTTTGGTGTTGTTATTTAAATACCTTCAATATGCATATTTTTGTAATGTGAAAATCAAGTCCATTCATTTGATACCTTACACGGCAAAGTTGAATTATTATTTTTTCGATCATCACATTATGTCCTCAAGAGGGCGCTATGTACGGTGGCCTGCGCCTAAAAGTATACAGGCGGAGTTTTTAAAATAGCGATCCCTGATGATGAAGGGACCAGCTACATCTGTTATAAATCCGGGGAGGTGTTGTGTGTGATGTGTGTAGCAGTGGTGTTTATGTGGATGTGCTTAAGCAGCATGTGAGCTTGAGATCGCTATTTTAAAATCTCCGCCTGTATACTTTTAGGCGCAGGCCACCGTACATTTTAATGGAACGTCACATAGCCTATAGCCATCGCGCCATCAATACGCTTCTAACAATACCTCATACATCAAAATCTATCAAGCCGTTTAGGCTACAGGAGGGAACAAAGAAACAGACAAACATACATATACAGGGTTATTGGTAAGTAGACCTGATCCTTTTAGGAGGTGGTAGAGGAAGGCATTTCCAGTCGATTGAACCCTATAATGCATTATCCAAAACTTAACCATTTCTATGATATTTAATATTTAAGTTTTTTTAAATTTTTTGCCAAAATTTTATGTTTAAAACCAAAAATAAAAAAATCTAGCCATATTTCAATAACTTTTTTGGTTGTTTTACACAAGTAACACCTTAATAAACTAATTAAAATAATCAAATGTGCATTATTTCACCTAAATTAGACAAAATACTTCAAAATAGTTAAACGTTTTTCAAAAATATTCAAAACGTAAAAACAAATAAGTTAAATTAAAAAAGAATGTCATATGACAATTTTTTGTGCACTTTAGCTTAAAAACATGGTCAACTTATAAACTTTCAAATAAGATATTTCAATATCAAATCTATTTAGGTGTCACAAACATATGGCCGGATTGGAGGATAAAGAGTTGGCGGACTGATAGGACTTGGCAATGTTCGTACAAGAGGTGTGTGGGATACAGAAAGTTTCTGAAAGTACAGACCTTGAGAACTGCTCTTTGGGCGATTTCAAGAGGTAGAAGGTTCGTCTTAGGAGCACCACCCCAGGAGGTAATACAATAACTTATAAGCGATTGACACAGGGAAAAATACACTCTCTTTAAAATATGCGGTTTTGAGCGATATGCCTAAGGTTTTTAAACACATATATTAACTTTCGGACTCTACTTGTTAATAAATTAATATGGAGCTTGAAATTCAGATGCTGGTCTATCAGAACGCCTAGGTATTTGATTGTTTCCGTTTTTTGTAGTGATACGCATTTACAGTCGTTGGAAGATGAGTTTGAATGGCAAGAGTGTGCTGTTAAACTAAATGTATGATCGGGTTGTGTGTTTGGAGCGAATGGAGAACGTTAGAAATTTAGTTTTTTCTGCATTTAATGTTAGGTAGTTTTCCTGCAACCAATTTGTAACCAAATTAAGACCTTCCTGAGCAGTTCTAAATACTTCATCCCAGTTATCAGCTGAAATCAATAGAGCTGTGTCGTCAGCATATGAGACTATGGTGCCACGCAGAGTTGTCAAGGCACAGAGGTCGTTGATATAAATAAGAAACAGAGTAGGACCCAATATGCTGCCTTGAGGGACTCCGTATCCTTGACCAGCTGGTTGTTCGCTACTCAGATGGGAACCTATTTTGACATGTTGGGTCCTATTGTTTAAGTATTTTGTCTAATTTAGGTGAAATAATGCACATTTGATTATTTTAATTAGTTTATTAAGGTGTTACTTGTGTAAAACAACCAAAAAAGTTATTGAAATATGGCTAGATTTTTTTATTTTTGGTTTTAAACATAAAATTTTGGCAAAAAAAAAAAAAAAAACTTAAATATTAAATATCTTAGAAATGGTTAAGTTTCGGATAATGCATTATAGGGTTCAATCGACTGGAAATGCCTTCCTCTACCACCTCCTAAAAGGATCAGGTCTACTTACCAATAACCCTGTATACATACATACAATCAAAAAACATTACCCTCCTCCTTCGGCAGTCGGGTAAAAAGGAGTAAGACAGGGGGTCATTCTGAACTTTTGCTCTACGAGTTTTGGAAATTAACAAAAAAAAACCTTTTTCATAGAAACTTTGTTGGACATGTGACTTTTTACCATGGAAAACGAATATTTTTTTTCGCGAATTTGCAAATCTCGTAGAACAAAAGTTGTTCAGAATGACCCCTTGAGTCATCCCCTTTTGGCTTAGTATAGCCCTTTTGCGACACTATGTATTTACTTTGCTTTGTCGTCGGGGTGTTGGCTGGAGGATGCCCGAAACTTATTATCTACACTTTAATACTTTTAGTTACCTTTCTACAAGTAAATACCACATTTGTTTGAGAAAGCTAATCGGGTTCCGAGTATAGAGTAAAGTGGCACCCCTATTAATTTCTACTCTTTCCTGGTGCCTACCAGTGTAAGTAAGAATTATACTTACTTACCCTAAAATCACCCAAAATGTACTTGAACATAATTGTCAATAAAGTTGGCGAGTAAAAGTTTATCGACCCACTGTGCAAACTTACATGTGTGCGTGTCACTGCGTGTGCTGTGTGAAGAGCATTGAAAACCCAAAATTGGCGCGGCACGTCACCCTGTACGGGCCCTTAATAAGCACGCCTCTTGTGTTGTGACAACTCAGGGTTGCCACGTAATACTTATATTATTATAAATAACAAAACAAAATAGTTTCGCAATTATCTGAAGCAAAATTAAAAAAATTGGTGTAATCGTTATTTTTTTTGGAAAAATTGACTCTTTTGACTATGTCATCTTTTTAATAAAATTCGTAAATCCATTTCATAAATAAAATACAGAGAGAACCTATAAAAAAATACAATTAGATCGTATAAAGGTCAAAAATTTGTCTAAGTGAACACGCTATTTTATGTTCTACAACCCTAAACCCAGTTTTATGCCGGGAGGCTATAATATCTCAATATTTTGCTTCCTCTTAGAAGTTAAAACTCATTGTTTTTCCCACACGGCCCAACAATAGATTATTTATTGATCCATAGGGCACTTCTCGATTAGATTCAAACAAAAAAGAAAAGTGGAAGAGTTCCAATGGATACAGCCATTCAGCTGAGAACAGGTTGCAGGATGGAATTTGACAGTTAGTATAACAATATTTAAAAAAATTGTTAAGTTACTCGGAACACTATGGATCGAATCTAGAGGCGTGCTTTGGGCGAGTTTGTTTTCATCCACTAGTGGAGCTATAGGCTGATGATGATTATGATGAGATGTAACACCAATATTATAAAAATTATCGCATGTTCGAGAATTTCGCCTACCTCAGGTTAAAAAAACTAGTTATCAAACTCGTACTAGGTCTACTGGTTTTCAGCTCGAGCTTGATAATCATATTGGTCTGCAAACTAAACAATAGTGGCGTGCTATTTATTAAACTCCGGGGATTTCCAATAAATTGTAACTATTTTCCAATAAACCGAAGAGTTTTTGGTTGTAAATCATTTACACCCGGGAAATTTTTGAATTTGTAAGAGAATTTTGATTGAGAAAATATCCAATTAGATTTGAAAATGGATCAGGGACCAAGCTTCACAGTTAAAATAGTCTAGTCAATAATTTTATAGAAAAATACTAACGGACGGATTAAGGTACGTAGGACCTACCTATTGTAGTTATTATTATAAATCAAAAATAGTATGATGAGAAAGTTGCTGAAAATACCTGTAACAATATTATGAAACGAACGTTACTGGAAACTTAAGGAACACACCAACCAAATATATTATTTGTTATCTACATAAGTGTTTTGTTTTTATGATAGAATTTTTGAGTTTTTAGCGCAATATTGATGTGGAAATCCTCTTAGCAGAGAGCTCTATAAAGATTACACGTCAATAACATGAAACACTTTAGTCGTACACACGTGGGGGTATTAAATCAGCTTTTGCTAGAACCTTCCATGTGTTAGGTTTACAGTTTCGACTCCGATTCAATATTCGGTGAATTTCGCTGTAGATTTGTTTTGAAAACGGGAACCGGGGAGCAGCGATTCGATTCGAAATTTCATTTTCATAATGCACAGTCTGTGGCAACGGCCAGTACCCATATACTTGAAAGGCCATGTATTGCGTCTGTCTTGCGTTCACAACATTATAACTTCTCTTAAAAAGTTTTTATATAAAACGTAACATAGCCTTTCAAGAGTAGGGGGCCAGGGCCGTTGCTTCTCTATCCTCGGTCTTCCTCATCCAACCACTCCTATCTACATGTCTGAGGTCGTCGGTCCAGCTTGCCACGCTACCGATGATGTGTCTAGTAAAGGCTCAACATACCTAAATTATTATATTTTATGTGTAAAAAATGTATTTCGGTAATTTTTGTAAAATTTAAGTGCACATTCATGTTTTTTTGCAAATGAAACTGTTACTGAAAACATGATCAACACGTGAGTTTTTCATTACTAAATGTTCGTTTAATAGTAAAGGCATGAAAAATCTAATAACTTTGTTGAAAGATATTTATTGAAAATAGAACTGACAATAAAATCTTTTAAGTTTTAAACTTTACACTCACGAGTAAAGAAACAGTTCCACTTACAAATTTGCCTCAATTTTTTAAAACATTTTATAGGAAATTTGAAAAAAATGATAACGTTTTAGTTAGCAATATTCTGGAGTGCTTTTAAAATTCGGTAGTTCATTATTGCAGAAGGCTGAAGCCAGCTTAAGCTAGCCATTTCGGCTTAGGAATAATGTCGTGCTTTTCTCACTGGAATTTTTTCATTGCCCGTGAGCGTAGAACAACGCGACCATTCATACTCAATGCCCGTGAGTGTATAACTACTTGTGACATTAGGTACTTAGGTACACTAGGTTTACAATCAATGTAAACCTACACTGTACAGATCTTACCTCATACGACGTAAGAGTTTATTGAATACCTTTGTGCCTATGTAAAGTTGAATGCAGCCTCCATGGTACCGACACATTGCTAAAATACGAATGGCACGGTTTGCATTTCCATCAAGCAGGCTGGGCAAGCGTACTGACCTGAAAAAATGTTGCCGCAGGAATTATTCTCTGTTTCCTGCAAAATATATGTGTGTAAGCTTCGGTTGTGTTTTAATACCTTTTTTCATGAACCTTCCATGTTGGGTTTGGGTGAAATATGCATTGATTTCGTCATTCGTTCTGCGGTGCTGTGCTAGGCATTGGTTGTTTATTTGAATATTATTTTATTTATATATCCATTTTGTTTGTAAATAGCACAATCTTAAATGTATTTCTATGCTTAGGGCTAAAACTTAATCTAGTTGGTACTTAACAAATTAAAATGATAGGTACTTAACAGGTAAGTTAAATAATACAGCAATATTATACACCTATCACATGACTACTAAATAATGTACAGTGAAACGAGGATGGCTCGCTTGCGAGTCACTTGTGTCTACCCTTTGATTTTTGTACCTAACGTACCTACCAGAGATTTCTGAGTTAATATTAACAATCCAGAACTTGCAAAAGGGCTGGAGGGTATTTAAAAAAAACATTTACGTGGGTCTAATGCGATGATAAAAACATAAGGATACTCTCAAATTCCCACTCTATTAAAAGTATCTAGATACGCACCTCTTGACATAGACAAATTTTATTTCTGGGCGTAAATTGATGTGTTAGTGTGAAAATGTGTTACAAAAAAACTTGAAACTCTGCTTGGCATAAATGTTCCTGTTATGATATTATTTTCTTTTATTATTTACACGTAAGCACCAGGGGAGGCTGTCGCATTAATATTTAATGTTTGAGCTGCACAAAATTCTTTCCTTAATGAAATGAAATGAATTTTAAATTACAATCAAGTAGTATGAACCTACCTTAATGAGATAAAAAAACAGGTATTTTTTTACCAAATACTGCAACAAGCTTCCTGCTATCTACCTGTATCTTTATGTTATATTTAGATGGCCAATTTTTTTACCTGTTCTGTAGTGTCCTATCGCTACTGCTGGGTAAAGGACCAATTTTGAGTGACTCTTGAGTGGCTTTTGATATTTATACTCTGATACTAATTAGTATACCTACTGAGGTATACTAATTAGTATCAGCACTGTACCCGAACAAACCTATAAAAAAAAAATTAAGCCATCGATTATCCAAGAAGGCAATACTAAACTCCTAAAACTGACTTTTTTTTTGTTTGAATTCTGGAGAGCACTTCCTCATAATAATTTCCTTATTAGTCCGTTTCAGAAACACCTGTGTCGGAAGGTTGAATCCAATTTGTATTTAGGTCGCCAAGGGCTTTACGTGCAATTCTTAGTTTGAACACGATTCGACTGTATGGTGGCTGAGTGTTCGGTCCTCTTGTTAATTCGCGAGAAAACCGATAGTGTGAATTTAAAATAATTATATGTACCTGATTTACTTTAGTGTTTAGAAAAGAATTCATTGGTATACTTTATAACAAGACAGATACATTTGCTCTTGGGTCTTGGGTGTGAATTATGTATCTATCCATGTATCTGTGTAGATATATCAGCTGTCCTATCCCACTATTACAGGCTCTGCCTGGGATCGGATAGCCGAGTGTGAGATGTCCCCACTTATTATCATTATAGTAGGTAAATAGCCCCTACTGTTTCCCACTGACAGGTAGGAGCTTCCTAAACTTTGTTTGCCAATCTCTGCCAATAGTGATTAAAATGTATATTTGCCAATAATGATTCATTCAGATGTGCCCGAAGCATTTGATGAGTGAGTGAATAAATACAAACATACGTTTAAATATTCATTACCTACGAACAATGATGCCAACTGGCTCATAAATTATAAAATCATTATTTCCTATTATCACTGCTAATAATTACGTTATTAAGCGTGAAAGCGGATTTCAACATATTGTTTGACAAACACTATGTGACATCCGAGTTTGCATTCAACTATGACAATCAAGTAAAAATATACAAGGTGTCCCACAACTACGCCATATAGATAGATGTGAATTACCTCAAATTCTGAAGATAATAAATAAAAATTCACACAGGTGCGTCCACTTCATCGGCATTGCCGACGTCGTATCTCTATGCATTTATGAACATTCTTTTAGATAGGTGGATGCTTATACTTACCTTAAATTGTTTGGTGATAATTATGACGATAATGCAAAGCGTGAGTGATAAATAAATACCTACATAGGTACGTAACGTATACTGTAATTTATACATAACAATACACAATTATATAAATGAAATTATAACGAGGCAACAATGGGTAATATGAGAGTCAGTAGGATTATTTTTTGCTCACATGAAAACCCGAGGGTTTCTCGTTTTCCCAAAATTATATTTTTAGCCTTTTGTTTTGTTATTACCTTCCTGTGCGTGGGGTTTATGATATTTGCTGATCTCATTTAGACAGGTTTAGTTACGCTTCCCTCTATAGATTCCATTAGGATTACCCCGTGTGTGTTGGAGTATAGCGTAGCTCCAAAGCGTTTTTTTCTTTGGATGAAAAGTAAACTTTGTTTATTTTGTTTTCATATTGTTAGAGATATTGTTTTTGTGACAGAATTTTGGTCACCCAAATAATTTCCGGTAAGTAATCATTTTGCCTAAAACACAAAATGACGACGTCAGACACATTTCACAAGAGTCGCATTACACACAACACTACCCAGCTTACGGCAATAACCCATCTGTATTTAAAATAAGAATCTTATAATGGATTTCATGCGGTTGGATTATAATAGGTGTATTAGGTATATGTGTATGTTGCACATATATAAAAATCCAGGTACATAAATACGCTAGGATGCACCAAAGGGTGTACGATTAGTTTTTAACAAGCGGCCCAATCGGACAAGTTTGTGTGTTTGTATTTCCAATTTCGCAGTCGGTTGCAACACGAAAGTTTTAATAAGATTACTCAGTTAGAATGTATGCACCGTTAAACGTGGTTTTCACTTTGTTTTAGTAGCTGCGAGTATAAAGTCAACTGAGGTTTGGGTCGAGTTCGGAATAGAGTTGAGGTACATGAATTTCCGAAAGGTTCTAATTTCTAATCCGATATGGCTACATTTTGACAGTATACCAGTAACAAGCAAGGGTAGAGTGAGGTGACCTCCAGCGTGAGGGATCGAAAACCTTGGATATGGTGCAGACAGAATCTTTAACCATTAAATATAAAATAATGGTCTAGTCAAATAATTTAATAAAACTCGGCCACTTAAATGGTATGGCCAGACAACAAACAAAAGCACTTTATACAATATTATAGACATACATACAAACATAATAATTATTATTCATATAATAAATAAAGCAGTAAGTAAGTACCTACTTACCTAATAATTTAATAAAAGTATGCTACACACAATCATCCAATATTATTATGTATACACAGAGCTGTTGCTTAGCAAAGCCGAGTCGGGGCAGATTCAACAAACGGCACAATTCGTAATTAGATTCGTACATCAGAACTACCAAGTTACGATAGAAGTACCAACTCGTTTGTTCTGGAACTCCGTTTATCGTCTATGTGAGTGTGAATGTGAATGCTTTTGTCTCTAGGTAGGATGACAAACAACGAACGAAAGAGTTATCAGTCAGTATGTTTAATTAATTTATATTTTTTTAGCTGTTCAAAAATTATGCAACTTCACACACACGCACTCACGCCTTGTACTAATGTACTCCCTTGCGGGGTAGGCAGAGGTGCATTGCTCTACCCACTTTTCGCCAGAGTGTATGTTAGTCCCAATGTAATAGGGGGCGGGCCTATTGCCATTTTACGGGCACATCCAAGACCCGAGAACAAATATCTGTGTTTAAACAAATATCTGCCCCGGCCGGGAATCGAACCCGGGACCATCGGCTCAGTAGTCAGGGTCACTAACCACTACGCCATTCGGTCGTCAATTCGGTTATTCGTAAGCTAGAGTAAGCCTCCTGAAAAACGATGCGCGACGCATTATCGAGTATATTTTAGACTCATGAGCGGGACTTGACGGCAAAGTTATCGGTATTCTATTATCTGTAATATGCTTTCGTTGGTTTCAAGATGATGAATGTGTACTCAATCGACAGTGTTTTTTAAGATTCATATTTTTTCCACTGTTTATAAATATTTTGTGAATTCAATCCTCCTCCAGAATAGATACTTCTATGTATGTAGGTATCGTAACTCGGAGAAAAACTCACTTTAGCTCAATTGTTATAAGATGCTAATCCTCAAAACTCGCACTATAATCTGTTGCTCACACGTGGACACATGTCATACATACTTACATAATATTGTACATAATATGCATTACTTAGACCCCGACATACAACCTTGGCAGAACCCAATCATAGACAATCTTGTAAGATTAGTTTCGATATAACAAACCTTCGTCTTAATTACTTCCATGTATGTTTCGACAGAGTACTCCAGTTAAGGTCTCTAAAAGGTTATGTCTGTTATTTGTTCGCCAATTTTCTAAACAAAGTTTAACAAAGTTGCTTAGGATAAAATTGTGAAGAAGGGACTGATCTCTTTCGGTTTTATAGTGAGTTACGAATAATTAAGAACATACAATTTAATTAACGTTAATTTAAAATAAAGAGTAAGGTATTTTTTTTTAAACCATGCTCATACCAATTACCTACTAATAAAAAAACAGCAAAATATTTCTCATAATCCTCTTTCTTCTTTTCTTTTTCCATAGCCAACTATCAGCAACGGGAGTGTCCTCGCAGATATTAATTACACTTCACTGACGGCTCAGTGTCCGTCGCAGGCGTCCAACACAGGGGGGGTTACTTTATACTGACGAAAAACAGACGAAGGAGAGCCGTCATGCAATCGGCATGTTTAATACAACCAGTGCCTCCGAAACTTAGTTTTTCGTCATAATAGAGTGACCCCTGAGGCGTCCGAAGCAGACTAAACATCTTTTGAGATATCATCCTCCAAGATGTTGTACTTCCGTGTACGTTAAGTGTATTACTTTAGCTTTGATACATTTTATGAATGTAGGTGTAGTAGTTATTAATCAGTTTATAATATTATGTTACTTGTGATGGATATGTGTAGCTACGTATTTTTAATAGTGTGTGTGACTTTGTGATAGTGACTACAGCATGATAATGAATGATACATATTTTACTCGTTAATAAAATATACCTACTGTACTTACCCAAAGATATAATTTTTTTTTTCAGAAAAATTGTTGTGTTATTTAGTGAATGTACATGTATACATTGTATAACTAGATTTATTGTGGAATTTAAATAAACATAAGTTAAGCACGACTCCTTACTTCAAGGTCGTTATCGTTAGAAACTTCGAGTAAGACCTACAAATCTCGACTGGAACTTGAAGACAAACTAATCAAGACAACATGTCATCGAAACAAAGCGACAACCAGCGAGCCTTCGTCGGGGTATTCCCGTTCACGATAAAATAAAAATCCTACTTTTATCCTACTTAATACAAATTTTATCATACTCGTGCAAAGAAACAGTTCCACTAACAAAATACAGACACCAAATAAGCCCATTTTTTAAACATTTGATAGAAAATTTCAACAAAATATTTACGTTTTTAGTCTGTAATATTCTGTTACGTTACACCGTTAAATGTACTTAAATATTGCACAAGGCGTTATTTAGTTAGTATTTTCGGTTTAAGAGTAATTTGGTGATGGCGCCAATGGAACTTTTTCTTTGGCCGTGAGTGTATTATAATATGCGAAAGTTTGTTAGTATGTATGTGTGTATGTTACTTCTTCACGTCAAAACGGTCGAACTGATTTTGAGGGAATTTGGTATGGATTTAGCTGACACCCTGGATTAACACATAGGGTACTTTTTATCGCGGAACTCTTACGGGAAAACTTTTTAAGGCGAAGCGAATCTTGCGGTCACAGCTATATGTAGATAATTTAGTTGATTGGATGCGGCAAGCTATAGATGGCATCCAGTGGTGAGCTTTGGGAGAGACTTACGATGATGATGATGAATTTCAGTGTGTCTTTTTGTGGGAAAAAGTGATGTTGTAGTGAGTTTGAAGTAACATAAAAAGGTGCATAAAAGGAGCCTCCGGGAGAGCCATATTTACTGTATGTAAGTCTGGCTAATATTTCCTGATATGACAAACACCTCTTCTATTTTCCTGTTTCGACTACTTTCCCATTTCGTCCACTTATTTGTCTTACCTCATCCATTTCCCACGTCGACATGCTAAAAAGAAAGTAGTAATGTAAAAGTATGGAAATCGCCTTTTGTGAACGTATAAATTCAGACAAATTATCATCAATTTTAAATAAGCTTTATTACTGTTTGTTCACGAATGCGAGTCAGTACGAGTCCATCACGAGTGTAGGAGCAAAAATCAAGACGCCGAATCAAAAAAGAGCGACCCGAAAAAAACAAATAATCCCATAAATAAAGTGAACAAAATACAGCCATAAAACAAATGAGCTCTAACGAAACACCCGCGATCGGTTCTCAGATGATTTATTGTTTTGCATCGAAAAATACAAAGTTATTTCGCTAACCGGCCAAGTACGGCAGACAAATGGTCGCATCCGTCAATATAACGACGGCTGCTCAAGGGGTGTAGCTCGATCACAGTCGCGTGGCCCCAGTCATTCTGTTAGAGTGTTGATGTCTACAAATTACAATTTGCTGAAAGAAGCTGAACAAAACTAACCATCATCAGTCTAAGAACGAGTAATTGTTCTGACATACGCGCCGGAGTCTATGCCCGGCACCTTACGTCACTCACTATACTTCTTCTTCTGATACAATGAAAGATAGAGTCCTCGCCACCACTAAAATCTTACGGCAAACTCGGGAACTAATATACCTATCATTAATTTAGTTGTATTAGTACAGCGTCGCGGCTATTCCCGGTGACGCAAATTCTACTATAATAATAATGTTTAATAATCAGCCAACTGAGGCCATAGATAAAATACACAAAATATACAATTATTAACCTAATACATACTCGTAAATATCATTCTTAAAAATAAACTTAACCTCTAGCACCATCGCGAGATTTTATTGTCTTTTTCGCACCCCCATAGCGTCGAAACACCAGCGACTTGACAAGTTGCACTGAGCGGACTGTAAGGATAAGAGTCCAGTGCCGGGATAATGACGTAGATGAGAGTATCCTCCATTCACGTAACGAGGGATGATACGTTAGCTTTCTTTTAGACTTTGCCTTGTTTATTTGATACATAGGTTGGTATGTTGCATACAAGTGAAGTGACACCGAACCGTGATATCGGATAACCATTCTCTCGGTGAACCAACTGTCGTTGAACTGTGCATTCGGCGAACCGTGCTTTCGGTGAAGAGTTCTACAGAATATCTTTTCATTTTTTTTATTGATTGCATCTAGTGGTAGATTGTATATTCTGGTAGCATTATACAATAACCAATAACAGCTGCGGTAAAGATGCTGAAGGGCACATCAAACTGTATTGGGCTGCTTAAAATTGGTCACATATTTTCGTTACCCATTTTTCACGGTCTCAAGACTTATTAATAGTTATTAACCACTAGTGCGTCTTGCCGGTGATTACATAAAGATTCACTTAATTACTTTCGTTGATTATACAATATACATGTTGTGCTACTCACTAATAAATAAACTCTTCCTTTTGTTTTCCCAAAAGGGACTTTGATTTAAACTCTCGTTCCAAGATTTACATACCGTTTCTACTTACCTTTGTGTATATATTACTCACAGATGTCTCAGGATTCAGGACAAACAGGAAACAAAGGATAATTGGCTACTTTGCAAGAGTGAAAGTAGTACATAGCTTATAGCTGGAAAAGTTAAAAAAACTGGGGCGCGCTTTCGCGAATTATTATTTTAATAGATCTGTATTCTGTACTAGATCTGATATGACCTCAATTCTGATCTATTACGACCTCACAAGAAAAGAAACCCTTACGTTAGCAGTCTCCATACCACGTGTAAGTGAATTAGGTCTGTATATTTCCGTTAAATAATAGTACTTCGTCCCTTATTTATCGAATGTCGACCGAATGGCGTAGTGGTTAGTGACCTGACTCCTGAGCCGATGGTCCCGGGTTCGATTCCCGGCTGGGGCAGATATTTGTTTAAAGACAGATATTTGTACTCGGGTCTTGGGTGTTGATATTTATATTTAGTATCTATCTATCTATGTATTTGTGTAGATATATCAGCTGTCCGACACCCATAACACAGGTTCTGCCTAGCTTGGGGTCGAATGGCCGTGTGTGAGATGTCCCCACATATTTATTTATTAATGTAATACTCGTATAAATAATCAATCAATGTAAAAAATAAATAACAGGATAACAGCTGTAACTCCGACGATTTAATTAACAGCGAATGCATCGACCTCATGACCATAATTAATATTGTCCACACATTAATTTTCAGAGACAACGACTTCGTTCATTAAACTACCAAATGAATCGAAATATCTCTCCAACTCTACAAAGAATTAAGATAATAGAGTTTAAAATTGCATACATTCGTTTTATTACTTTTGTCGTGCAATGAACGGAGAGGACGAGCAACATTAACATAAATAAATATAGGTTTTTGCCGTCACAAAAGGGAGAATTCAAAAATGACATTTGAATGAACTGAACTGGCAGTTGTAGGTTGTAGCTGTGTGTGTGTGTGTGTATCTTTACCAAGTGTAGGTTGCAAGGATATTTGGTAGGTACCTAACTTTTAAAAGAATTTAGTTACAATTTCTTACATCTGAACATATGTATTTTTAAACATAATATATTATGTTACGAGAATTTCTTATTTTTTGTAAAATACACGTATTCTATTTTACTCTTTTATCAATACAGATTGAAAATTAGAGAAAGAGTATAGAGTATAGAGATACTTACTAGGATGATGAGGAAAAGATAGCATCATACAAACACAATACATTATTCTTCCCACTTCTTAAGTGCCAATTTCTACATAGTCGGTTGGAGCATAACCAGGTACGAGTATTAGTGGTTGACTTTTGACACATCTGTCATGAATTATACATGGAGATGACGTATAATTGATAACCAATCTCTGGTCGGTTAGATAACCGACTATGGAGTAGTTATTTAGTAGTTAATTCAACGGTTAAATATAAAAACTCCGGCAAGTTAAATGAAAAACCCAGTGCGAGAGCGTCCACCTCACGCACTCGGCAACTCATGAATTCATTAGCGCTGTTTTTGTATCATTCCTCTGGATTCATGTACCGCATATTTTTTCAGCTGAATTAATAATTTATTTGTGTCTGTGATCGACTCGGCCACAGAATAAAAGGTGCTGAAATATTGATGAGCAAGCATTATTGGCAGTTGGATCAATGTGTTGGTGGATGTTTATTAATTCGAGACCCGATTTTGGTGGCCGTTTGGGCCTCCTGACTGTAGCGTGTATGCATAATGAAGAAGAACACATTATGCAGGGGTGGCCAGGAATCGAGGAAAATATTTAAAGGCGGCAATTAGCCGCGGGGGGTTGTGATGTGCAATGTGAGAGAATCACGACGAGTTGACTGACGTTTCGCGCGCACTCTTCGCATCACAGCGATAATATCGCCGTATGGAGACACCTTGTAAGAGCGCAATATGTGTATTTCTTGGCACTAGTAACGTGTCGCCAAGCATCAAGTTACGTCCGAACCACCAAAAAAAAATTGTTGCTCCGCCAAAAGAACTTTGATGGTCACGTGACTTTTAACTACGGAGAAGCAAATATATGAAAAGTTGTCTAGATTGGCCTGTTCACAAACTCTCGTCTTAGCGTACCAATTTTGTAACACCCTGTTTTTTTATTTCTAAAGCTGCAACATTATGCCGTATGCGGCCAAGTGATACCTTAAATAGTACAGAAGTTCCGCATTTAAGCAAATTAGAAATAAATTTTTCATAAATGTTTTTGTGAAATATTATTGCCTAAGTATCTAACTAGTTTCAAAAAGCTCCGTTGTTTAGTTTATGCAAATAAAATTCCAAAAACATGTTAAATGATTCACTGGAAGCGGCAGGGAAGTAATGAAGAGCCAAATTGCATTTCCGAGTTTGCAAACTAGTGAAGATTATAAAATGGTTAGAAATCCAACAAAACATTTGGAAATCCATTTGTGTACTTCTCTACTTAACTACTGTATGCTTTTATTTTAGAACATTTACTACTGACTGCGATTTTATTCACGATATTCGTTATGAATATTAAATTACAAATTGAATCTAGTACATTCAATCAAGTTCAAAAGTTGAGTTGATGAGATGATTTATTTTAACTTTTCTAGTACCTAATTGGCATAAAATTATGATGGTGGGTCAAACAAACTATTCATCGTCACCATCAAGACAACCCATCATTCGCCTCTAACTAGGCTTTACGACTGCTGCTAATACAGCAACCGGGACCCACGGCTTAACGTGCCGTCCGAAGCACTGTAGCGCCCAGAAAACAACCACTTGAAATCGTGCCATGTGTTGCTTAACTTCAATGATCAGTTACCATCACTGAAGCTAGCTCGACTACGGACACTTCTAACTATTCATACGGGGCATTATTTAGCAAACTTGGTAAGCACAAAGGATTCGCAATCCGCATTACATACTCAATGACCGAAACACGGCAAATGCGCTACAATTACACACATATACACAACACTCACAAACACACACACACGTATTCAAGTAACGGCATAGTTAACTATTTCTAGCGTTAGACGTACTTGAACTTTGAACGCTCGACCTAATCTTCAGTGCAATTAAATACATTAGAGAACCAGTTACTACGTTGAAAGTTGAAAGATGTTGATTTGTAGACCTGTTAGGTTCGGTTAGGTGATAAGTATACACATTTCCTTACAACATAATGGTGTAGGTATACGCATACGTCATATTGGACCAAAAACGATTAGTAAACACACTGTTTGTAAATTTTCACAAATTGCGCTCAACTTACATGGGAAACATCAGTATGCCAATGTGTCTTAGTTGTGGCCTGCAGTTTGCAGAATACGGGCTATGATGGGAAGTTTGACTGTCACAGATGAAGTGGTGGATCTCAAGAATGTGGTTCTATTCAAATTGGTTTCCAACGAAGGTATTCATCTGCAATCAAGGCTTCAGATCTTTTGATAAACTCCACTGGACTTGGTCGTTTTCTTTTAAACTTTTAGTTTCCATAGCTATGAAGCTATAGGTGAACAAAGCATAAAATGTTATAAGTATAAAAAAATTGTGTTAGTACTTCCCGTAGATAAGACCTATAATTATTCATGATTTTATAGGTAACGAATAAATGGGCAGTTCTTCTTTTTAACCTACATAACTTAGTCTCCATCAGTTGTGAAGAAAAAATCATGAGTTTTACAAATATTTATTTATTTATTTATTTATATTTCAGCGTGCATTGTACTAAAAACACAACGGCTGTGCACGTTTACAAAAATATAAATTTATATTTTTGTATTTAAAATTACGTTACAGAGTGGTAAATCCGCGTGACAGAAGAGTATTTCATACGAATCTTGGCTGTCTCCCGCCACTTCATCCTGCGCATATTCGATAACGTTACAAAAAATATATATGACAACATAAAATATAAAAAATTATTTAAACTCCAGAAGATATTACCTATTTAGTAAAACAAAATATATATTTTTAAATGATTTCTGAAATATTTAAAAAAATTGTTGTAAATTTGTCTCTTACTACCTAATGTTTTAGTAGTAACATTCTGTCACGTAGGTTGCCATTTAAAATATTTGTTTGAGCCACTTGTCCTTATTGCCATCGATCTGAGTTTAAGGTCTCCTTTTCCCCTTGGTAAGATTTCCCCTTTGAGATCCAGACACCGCGTATCGGCCACCCGCAAAGTGTGACAGGAGGTGCGTGTGTTTATTCGGCGACAGCTTCGTCACGTAGGTAATTGTTAAAATAAAATACAATGAAATTATTATTTTGTTATTTACTCATTGGTAATAACAATTACTTTGAAATCAACATGTGAATATTACACTTTATGTTACTGTTTAAATGCTAATCGACTTTGCAACACATTTTACCCCTCTGTCACACGACAAATCTGTCACATTCTTACCAAACACTCCAACCTGAGAATATTCATCAAAGAAAAATTGAAGAGAAACTACACGTTTTGGTTAAAGTACGAAGCGAAAGGAACGTCCAATACACTTGCGCTTCATTAATAAAAAGTTTCGTTAGTGAAAAAGCTAATTTCGTGCTATTGTTCTCAAGAACAGACGATGAATGTGGTAGACTGTTTAATATGGTGGAGAATGATTTATCGGATGTTTGATGATAACATTAAAGTCCTTCCAGCTTCTAAGGTAATTAAAAAAGGAAAGAGTATTTTTTTCAAGTTCTAAGAGCCACTGCTGTATTTTCGAAATATGGCTGGTTAAAACTTTAACAAATTACGTAATTTTCATTATGTTACTTAAATTTTAGGTTGCCGAAAATATTAATTGTGCAGATAAACATTATTTTATGTAGTTGGAACAAATTTGTCCTTTAAGTTTCTGAAATACGGATATTTCACTCTCCAGAGGTTCTCAAGTGTGATTTCATTAGTTATACTAATAATAAAGATATCTCCAGTAAATTTTTTGACTAACTTGAAACCATAATGATTTATATGTAAGTTACTAAATTATTATTTTTAAATAAAACTGTTTTATTCCAAAACGCTGTCGCATATTTAAAAGAATAACAACTATGTCACATCGTTTACCACTCTGTAACGATTGGTGTCTCCTGGTAGTCAACTTATTTTTGGTCGTTTATATGTTATGTTATAAATAGTGCAACTTAAAAAAAATCATATTAAATTTAGTCATTGATGTTAACGTCTATGCTGTTAATCTTTTACTGTAATTAGTAGCGAAAAAATATTTATAGCAAAAACAAGCTTCATTTTAGCTGAAATTGTGACAGAGTGGTAATAACTACTTAATAAATATTTTGTTATTACTCAAAATCCATTCTTTCATATGTTTTCTAAAATGGTATTTTGTTTATTAACGTATCAAAAAAGTTTCGTTTTAATCGACGAAGACTATTTCGTTAAAATAAAATAAAAGATTCTGTGACGAAGGTGTAATTTTCTTTGCCTTATCCACGTATTATGTTCTGAAAATCTTGAAAAAATACTTAAACTTCGCGGCCAACCACCTTTTTCGATAGAATAGAAATGTAGCTATCATAAAAATTATAAGAGTTCACCAAAAAGCTAAAGTTATTTTTTTCAAATTCGGGATAATTTTTTATCCATTATGTAGGTTAAAAAGAAGAACTGCCCAAATACCAATCACTGTAGGTAACGATCAAAAACTGTTGTTTAATGATTTACCATAAAAATCGGGATCATAAGTCCCTACCGCCATAGAGCTAAAAAATAAAATTTTATGCTTGCACAAAAACCGGGTCGCTCGAAAATCTATCACATGACACGACACTAATCCATTGCAGTTGTCAAAACAACGCGTCTGCCTAAACGGTTTTATAAATACCTCGTCGCTTTTCGTATAAATTGAAACCAAAACAGTACTGCGCTTCTAAAAATTAAGCTCTACAATTATGCTTGTTTACTTATTCTATGTTTATAATTTTATGCATGAGAATGAAAGTGTTAAGTACTTACACCTTACAACTATCAATATTTAATATTAACAACCTATTTTCAATAGCTCTTTCAGAGTTATAAAATAATCATAAAAATAACATAGTGCTAAAACATTGCAAGACAACAAAGTTGCAGGAAAAAAGTCTTAAAACCACAATAATACTTTCCAGGTATATTTTTCAGCAAATGTTACAAAGATGAGTCTGGTATAAACCGACTCCGTTGACTCTAGAGACGGTTATAAGCGTGTGATGTTAACGATATTTTGAACGGTGGTAGCTCAGTCGGGTAAGCGCCCGCTTCTCACGCTAGAGATGCGGGTTCGGATCCCGGCACTGACATGTACCTACCAATGAATGCTTTGAATTTAAGTACAATTAGGTATACCATCGCTTTTACGGTGAAGGATAACATCATGAGGAAACCTGCATATCTAGATTTAGCAAATCTAGATAATGTGAACCCACCAACCCGCAGTGGACCAGCATGGTGGGAAATGGTCCAAGCTTAGGAAGGCAGTTTAGACCTGGGGATATGCACAAAGGTTCCACTCGAGAGAGCCAGGTGCAGGTACTTATACACTCACGGGCAATGAAAAGGTTCCACTGAGAAAAACACCAAATTACTCCTAAACGCTAAAGGGTTGCTAAATGACGCCTACTGAAACATTGAAGTACATTTAACAGAGCATTAGGATATTACCAACTAAAAACGGTAATATTTTGTATAAATTTTAAATAAAAGTTTGAAAAAAAAATTGTAAGTAGAACTGTTTCATTGTCCGTGAGTGGATCATTGCAATGCACCCGTTAAGTTTTTATCGATATACTTACATAATAACATTATATAAATCTCCCATCACTATTCGTAGCCGTCACTCAAGGGTCTCAAGACGCGATCATCACGACTTGTAGTAAATTGTTACAGTCTTTGATCGCAGTCAATTCGCTGTTGGTTACGACATCAGTGCGATTGAGCGAGATTTTGTATGTAAATAAAATACTTCGTGCTTCTTTTGTTTGCTGTTCTATTTTTAAAAGATATTTTGTTTTGTTTGCAGACGTAAGGTTTTTGCAGAAAAGTGCTGTGGCTATGTATGTAAGTTTATGTTTATTTATTTTGAGTTATAGGCTTTTTTTACTCAGTATTTATGTTTGTCCACTGCAAGGCAGAGACCAATGAATGATTAAAAACGAACAAGGTCTATGTCACGTATACCTACAAAAAAAGCAAAAAGCTGTCCATATTTTTAACTAATTGAAAATAAGACCTCAGTGGTAGAAGCGGGGTGTTGTTCTTGTCGAGACGTTTCTTGTGCTGACACTCCATCTATAAACAGTGCCACAAACTTATCTGTTCCGGTGAGAGCGAACTAAGTTGATCCATATCTCATAACTTACTAATGAATTATACATTGATATAGATTAGAAGGGTTTATTAACACCGCAAAAGCGAATTAACAATACGAGCAAACAAAGAAATTAAGAAATATAGAACATTTATGTGAGCTGTCACCGGAACAGATAAGTTTGTGGCACTATAGTTCGTATTAAAATATCATTTAGGGCGGATTCGACCAACGTCGAGTAACTTTTTACTCACGAGTAAAGTACCAGTTACTCGCGAGTAAGCAGATTTTGCATTCTACCAAACCTGAAACCAAGATAACTAGCTTATCCCAAGAATAAAATGTTATACCGCCAAAATTTACCGTGTAACGAGCTTATCCGAGAGTAATTTTGTAATGGCGGCAGCACATCAGCTGATTAGAAAACCGTCATAATGACATATAAACACATCTGTCAAAACATAAACAAAAGTACGTTAAAAGGCAAAGTCTCAGAATAACAACAGCGAATAAAATATTAAAACATAAACAATTTCATACTTTTATAATCCATTCAAACTAAGTTGGCATGTCATTTCTATTGCATGCTTTGAAACGCAGCTATTTTTATTTTAGTTGCATTACAGTTTCGTTCCTCGTTCATTCAATTTAATCATGGTATAACTTGGTAGAATGCAAATGTACTTATCCTAGATATTTACTCGCGTATAATTTTAATTCCGGTATAGTTATTCTCGTGTAAGGTGATGTTTGGACGAATTCACCCTTAGTCACACACGGCATAATAAGCCACAAATAAAGATTGAAATATCATTGTATAGAGGTATAGTTATACAGGGGTAACGATTCTGAAGGCACCAACACATAATGTCAACAAGTTATTAGTACTTGTAGGTAGACAAGCTTTCACGGCGGTGGTCGCAACTTTCTGATGTAGAAGAACGACGGGAGAGCTTTCTGCCATTAGTGTTCCATTCCGTCTCGTTTGGTGCTTTTATATAAATTATCTGGAGACACGTTAAGGAAGTTAGGAGCGGCAATTGTTGCTCTGTGCTAGATTAATGCTGAGCTCATTTATGTAGATTTACTTATGTGGGTGGGAGTTTATCAGTGACCGCGTTAAAAGATGTATGTCTAAAACCCAGTATGTAAGTAACGTAGTATTTAAACGGATATTCTTCAGGCTGGAAACGAATTCGGGAGGATCAGGAAATTCGCTACATTTTAATAATATTGCCGCGATAAATACTTTGTTGGTCACAAGCTTCACTTTTTAAATGATAACTTATACTTTTTTAGCAATATGGATTTTTATATAACTACATATCTTTATAGTTAAGTAAGTCAATACGACTTTAACATAATTTTAGCGTTTATTTGCACTAATCGTGTTCAAATAACAACCCGCACACTACCATATACCATTATCTCACGTCTATTGTTTACCCATTCTCACCGCCACTGTACTTCCATACCGAATATAACCATTACGACTGTGACAATTATCAACCCATCTCCTCACCTGAAGTACCATGAAGCCGACACATTGGAGTTTGTGCTCGGTTGTACACAATCCGAGCCATTGTGATCGCTTCGACAAAGCTGCAGTATTAGTTCTAATGGTACTCAATAGATGGCACTTGAAACAGATGTGGCGGTTTTGTTGTTGCTTTACAAATTTAATAAGTGTAGGAAAATTTCTGTAAAGATGATTGTTTGGGGAATTTAAATTGTATTTATTAAAATATAAAATAAACTTAAATGATTACTTTTTTATTTAAATATAAGTACCTACTTACCGTTTAATTAACAAAACAATGTAAGGGCCAAACAAATAAATAAGTGTTGAAAAGTAAAAGTTTGTAAAATAAATGTTTTTTTTTTGCAAAATAAATTAAACAGATATCGATGTATTTTTTTAATAGGTCATTAACGGCTGTGTCAACGATAATTAAGACGTATGTTTCTGCAAGAATAATTTCTTACAGGTTATTTTTATACTATAAAAACAAATATAATATGTATAGCCATTAAGAAAATTCCACAATAATTCGAAGACCACATCCAAGGTATATAGTATACCTAAATGTATTTCATGAAAAGAAAACCAAATCTTAAATAAACTTTCCATTATTTCACCATTAGGTCAAAAACTAAGTTTTCCGGACATGATCCAAGTAGCAGCTGGCCCGGAGGTCGAGTCTGCTATCGTGACTACTGACAGTAAATGGTATGCATAAATGGTTTTAATTTTTTTTAAACGATTTGTTTTGATATTTCGGTATGTCTGCAAACGTCTCTTTTTATTTAAAGTTATTTTATCTAATAACGAATTATACTCAATTATTGTGTCACAACAACAACAAAAATCCTAAACCATAAAGGTAAATTTTAATAATAACAACACCATTTATTTTTAAATAGTAAACATTTTATTAAAATGCTCAGTTATCCATGATGTAGAAAGCTAACCATACTTACGGCATACCTAACATTTTTTAGCTCTAATACCAGAATACGACCCTACGAGTTGCGCTGTTCCCAATTAATTCTCACTTTCCATTCTCCACTACCCTATAAGAAAATAGTTGCAAGAAACCCAAGTTTTATCTCAGCTAGGTCCACCTAGGTAGTGCGGCGAATTAGCTGCTCTAAAAAGCGTGGATTTTTTTCCCATTTTAAAAACTTTCAATTTGAAACTCGGATCCAATTTTAAGTTAAAGCGCTTCGGAGGTATTTTTTTATTAAGTCCCCGCGATTTGCTCAGCGATTTTAAAACGGGTAAATGGATGGTTCTCTGTTGCTGGTCACGTCTCGCCATCTTCTGCTTCGTTGGGGCTGACTTGCAGTTACGTTATAACTATAAATAATAAAATAACGGTTACTGCGGTGAATACGTTATTATGTGTATGGTTATGATGAAATAAATTATAGGTAATTATAGCACAGGTTTTGTAACTTATATTGTTTTTAAAATGCCTGTAAAAAACCATACACATACTCGTAGAAGCTACTTAAATTTAACAAACAATACCTACTGTGTGAGTCTATAAAGTCCATATCCGAAATGGAATCACATAACTCGTTATTCTGAAAAGCTTTAGTTACATGACCTTGGGAAATTCCCGAAAAAATAATATCAACTGAGAAATGGTACTGTAAATTATAGTTTTAATAGGCTTAATTAATTTGTATACCTGACACAAACTTTCACTTTAATAAAGCAAAAAGTTACAAGAGTTGACCTGGAAAAGCGCGTTAAATGCCCAAACAATAGACATTTGGCACAAAAGGTAGCAATAAAATATAATTTGGATTGTAACTGTGGAATTAACAATTTCCGAGCAATCGAAGTGGGTGGGCAACGCGCCAGTATCTCTAGCAAATAAATGCTGTTCAATTGTTTTCCTAAATATATTTAAATTTACGAAATGTTAGCAATAACCTTCGTAGTGACTGGGTTGCGTGGAATTTTAGTAACTACATAAATTCGTCATTTCTTTCTAAAAATAATAAGTTCCAAAAAACAGCTTATAAATAAAACATAACCAAAAGGCGCCCTAACTAAGTAGATTACTAATCCGAATGCCCAAACCGTCACAAAAAACGCCCTTACTCAACTAAACCTAGCCGAGGCTGGCAAAGTTTGAACGATCAACGATTAACAGTATAAATCGGAGAGTAACCCTTAACTTGTCGAGATAAGTGACCCGCCCCTCTTGTTTACGATATGACCTCGATCCGGCGTAAATTCACTGGCTATCGCAAAGAAAATCGTTTTTTACGTGTTTTCGTCAACTGTGACCCTGGCTGGGTCGATCTTAAATAAGTTATAATACGTGATCTTGAATGAGGTCAACGCGGTGTCTTAAATAGCTTTTTACATAAATATGTGTTTTTACAACTCTAACACGGAAATGAAGTGTTATGGACTCATTTTATAACATTCCAACTTATTGACGTTAAAATCTAGGTAGAAGAACTTATTATGTTGTATCCTGTTTTCAGTTTCATCAAGCCTTTCTATTGCTCTTCAGCTTTCGTTTCTATTTAGTTTTGGTTTTCATATAATATCAAATCCTTGGTCTATTAATAATCTTTGAGAGTATTACGGTAGTTGATGTTTTCTCAAGGTACGCTGTGGTATTTTGTGTTTATTTTAGGGTTCAATCGAAATTGAGGCAAATTCAGCCCACCACTGTAATGACAACGTCATATATTATGATGATGATGATGATGTCCTCCTCATCGTGATCCGATGACGGCGACCTCAGGGGCTAGTAGGACTTCTTCGGCGGTGGGCGCGAATGTGACTCGCGAAACCCAGCTTCGTGGCAAAGGTCCGGTTACAAGCATTGCAGAATAGTTCGCCACGGCCGTTGTAGGTGTAGTTGTAAGTGGGCTTCGGACGAGTCTTGCGCTGCAGGCGGTTGGAGTCAAGAGTTTCTAGTCGGGCTTTTTCGAACTCATTTACTCTGGAGTGGACTGTGGAGCGCCATTCGTTGCGATTGTGGGCTGCTTTTTCCCAGCTGTCAGGTGGAATGCCAGAAGCAGTTATATATGCCTTTTCAGAACATCCTTGTATCGCAAGTGCTGTCCGCCAACTGTTCGCGCACCTTTTGAGAGCTGGGAGTAGAAGACGGCTTTTGGTAGTCGATCGTCCTCCATACGTACCACATGACCACACCACCTTAGCTGCGCTTTCATGAGCATGGCTTCCATACCCTGCATTTGTGCACGCCTTAGCACTTCCGTGTTTGTCACTCGGTCTTCCCAGTTTATCCTCAAGATAGTACGCAGGCACTTCATGTGGAAGATGTCAAGCTGCTTTATATTTCTTCTATAGAGGCACCAGGTTTCGGAGGCATACAGCAAAATGGGAAGGACCGTCGCCTTGTATACAGCCAACTTAGTCATCAGTTTTAAATCATGAGATTTCCACACCCGTTGGTTTAGTTTTCCAAAAGCAGAAGCAGCTCTGGCAATTCGCACCGGAATCTCGGTGTCTAGACGATTGTCGTTTCTGATCTCACTTCCAAGGTAACGGAAGTGAGATACCACGTCCAGGGCACCATCTCCCAAGAAGATGTTGGGTGCTTCAGCTGGGCTTCCACGCGGAGGTTGAACTAGTATCTGGGTTTTGGAATTGCTGATTGTCAAACCAAATTTTTTGCAGGAGTTATGGAGGTTTGTTAGGTATGACTGAAGTGCGGTGTGGCTGTCGGCCATGAAGCAGGCGTCATCTGCATAGAGTGCGTCAAGAATTCTGAGCTGGCGACATTTTCCCTTTGCCCGGAATCTAGATAAATTGAAGATCCCTTTATCTGTTCGTGTGGTTATAGAGATGGAGTCGTCGCACCGCTGAAGAGCATCAGTAACCACAGCTCCAAAGAATATTCCAAAAAGTGTTGGAGCCATAACGCAACCCTGTTTGACGCCGCAAACCACAGGAAACCCTTCAGAAAGGCAGTCATCAAACTGCACCCTTCCCAGCATTGAGTCATGAAATTGGCGTATAATATTCACAAACTTAGAGGGGCAGCCGGATCGCCTCAGAACTTCCCAGAGTAGCTCCCGGGGAACACGGTCAAAGGCTTTCTCAAGGTCTATAAAGCAGAGGTATAGGGGTCGGTGTTGCTCAAGGCTCTTTTCCTGAATCTGCTTTACTACAAATATCGCGTCGATTGTTCCCCTGTTTGGCCGGAAACCACATTGACTCTCAGGTAGGATTTCTTCGGCTACAGCACTCAGCCGCGTGTTAATTATATGGGCAAGTATCTTTCCCGCCACCGAAAGAAGGGAGATTCCCCGATATGAGCCGCATTCGGATGCGTCACCCTTGCCTTTGTACAGTGTACAAATGGAGGCATCTTTCCATGCTTGCGGAACGTTTTCTTCAGCCCAGATCTTGAGAATAAGTTGGTGCAGACTGTTATGGATTGCTGGACCACCGTACTTAAATACTTCTGGAGGTAGGCCATCAGATCCAGGTGCCTTTCCATTCTGAAGCCGGTGGATGGATTTTCACATCTCTTCTATGGTGGGGGGTTCGTCAAGTTCGGCGATTTCTAGCCTCTGGGGTACATCGTCCAGACAAGATACATCATAGGTGTAGCTTGGAGGGTTAAAAATTCTTTGGAAGTGCTCGGTCCATCTGAACAGGATGTCTTGTTTGTTACTAAGACGTCTGGATTTATCAGCCGTGCGCATAGGAACAACCTTTTTAATTTTTGGTCCGAAGATGGTTTGTAGACTCTGATAAAACTTTCCAATCTGCTTAGTATCAGCCCAACGTTGAAGCTCTTCAGCTCTTTCAAGCCACCATTTATCTTTTAGGCTCCGAAGCTTCTGTTTTAGAGTCCTTTGGACATTATGTTTCTCAGATGTTGTGATAGTTGGGTTCCTAAGAAAGCGTCTATGCTCTGCTAGCAGCGTTTTAATTTCAGGGTCATTCTCATCAAACCAATCTTGGTGTTTCTTAGATGGTGGGGTGAGAGATTCAGTGAATTCAGTGGGCTTTTGGTCTTGGTAACATACAAGATCATTAACCCGGCCCCAGGGGGACTAGAGACACCTTCTCTGAGCCCCACTGGGGTAGCTCCTGTTCGGCGCGTCCACGTCGCGGGGGTGGGCACCTCTCTCTTCAGTAGGCCGGAGTGAGCTGGTGGCTGAGTTCGTCCAGGGACCCAGGCCTGCGGGGTATAGCGCAGAACCCGTGCCCAGGGTTACGGGTGAAGACCTCAACGGTGGAGAAGGCGGAGACACTGGGTGTCAACACGGCTTATCTGGCGGAAGAGGCAAGCCTCGCCACACGGGCATGAAACATGTGGTGCATCACGGAAACCTCTCGTGTAACTCACAAAGACTGCCCCGGCACAGAAGGCACATTAAAGGCTGATAAGCGACTTATGCTGGCGGACATGGCGGGGTAGCAAGGCATCGTGGAAGGCCTGAAGGGCGTCCGGTAGAGGTCAGGGAAACCGGCGGCTAGAAACTGCATCCTTCTTTCCTCCAGTCGTGGCGGGCAACTGCTCCATTGGTCCCAGGGAAGCTAGGACGAGAGAGTGAGTCTGCACCAGCGCAACCGCTTACTCACTGAAATCTATTCACGCGCAGATGACCTCAGGCTCTAGAAAGACTCCGATTTCAAAAACCAAGTCCTGCGGCGATAGTGTACTGGTGGTAGAGTCGTATCTTGATGGAATATCGGCTCTAGCTGGAAGCTACACGTAGGCGATCAGGCGAGAGTGGTCGCTCTTCGGACTCATGGTGGTGAGAGGACGAGCTCGGCAGCACGCCTGGTGACAAGGCAGCCCTATTCAGGGACGCACTGCCTTCCCAAATCCAGGGAGGGGCCTAGAAAAGGTGGCCTAAACAAAGTTCACCCCAAAACCTACTCATACAGTAACCGCGGTTGTATGTGCATCAACGTCACGCGGTCCAAATTACAAGAAAACATATAAATTAAACAAACAATCCCTTTGCATTGCTTCTTGGAACGTACGAACTCTTATTGATAACGACAGCAATATCTGCCCGGAACGGAAAACTGCAATTATAGCCAAGGAGTTATATAGATACGGAGTCGACATAGCGGCAATCTCCGAAACCCATCTCTTGGAAGAGGGTGAACTTTGCGAAAAAGGAAGTGGCTACACATACTACTGGATAGGCAGACCTATAACCGAGAAGAGAGGAAACGGTGTCGGCTTTGCCATGAAGAACAGTATAGCCAGATCGCTTACTGAGCTACCCAAAGGTGTGAGTGATAGACTAATGACCCTACGCCTTCTGATTGCCGATAATAAATATGTCACACTCATCAGTGCATACGCGCCAACACTCAAGGCCTCAGATGAAGATAAAGGCAAGTTTTATGACGATCTCCGAAACATCATTCAGAGCATACCACCCACAGATAAGATCCTACTCCTTGGAGACTTTAATGCTCGAGTGGGCACGGAACATCTGGCTTGGACCAATGTACTGGGACCTCATGGTGTAGGCAACTGTAACAGTAATGGTATCGACCTTCTGACGCTTTGCTCTCAGTTTGACCTAGCCATTACGAACACTTTCTTCAGACTCCCCAATAAGCATAAAACTACATGGATGCACCCAAGATCTAAAGACTGGCATCTCATTGACTACGTCATTGTGCGCAGGAAAGACCTGAAAGATGTTCTCATAACCCGTGCAATGAGAGGGGCTAATGGCTGGACTGACCATCGCCTCCTCAGATCCAAACTACGTATGGTATTGCAGAAACCTCGTCGTGCCTCACATAAGAAGCCAATTAGAGCGCTTTGTTCAAGTCTTGTCCACTGTAGCGACGCTAGCGCTAAGCTTGACAATAAATTTCATGACATTTCGGCAAAGAATCCATCAATCTCGGCAGACGTTGACTCATCGTGGGTGGCCATTGCTAACAACCTATCTCATATATTAGAAAGAAAGAAAGAAAGAAAATGGTTTTTATTGCCAAACACAATAAGTACTTAATCCTAATCATTTTACACATAGAAACCATAAATTTTTAAACAATAATATTATTATAGTTATATAAAACAACATAAAAAAATACTTAATTACTACTTATTCATAGGTGTACACTAGTTTGTTCCGGCAATAGGGAATATGCAAGAGGTTCAAATAAAGGTCAAATATTATTTATAATAAACCTTGTTATTTCATAACTACGCCTCCATCAATATTTTTGATTATAATTTATTTTTGAGCAAGTAAATGAAGTTGAAAAGTACAAAAAAACTTCGGTAAATTCTAACTTCTGAGAAACGTCACCCATTTTCTTAGGGTGGATGTGACGTCAAAATTCTTTATATATCAATCTCAGAATAATAACTTCTTTGCGTTTACGGCGGAAGTTAAATAAATGTCAAGTATAAACAAAGAAATGTTAATGTCACCGAGTGTTTGTGATCAGATACGATGGATCACATAAAAATTCTTCCAATAGATCCTAGCCTCCTATAACCTCTCCACTTCTTGTTTGATATGCTTGTTTGTTTGCAAAGTTTAGGACTTTTAATAGTTTTTGTTGGTAGTGTATGGGCTGCCACTAGTTGTTCTTTTGTAATGAGGCGTAAACAGCCATTCGCTAGTCAACGAGTTACTCAAATATGCTCCATATTGCAATACAATATAATTAAGTTTGTATTGTAAGTATTATGACATGAACATGACACAATTTGCTCTTTCTACTTTTAGGTTATAATGGCAGTAGTTAGTATATTTCAAAAGTTGTTATTTTTTTTAATTAAGTTATGGAAGAATTCTCGTAATCAGAAGAACTGGAAACATTAAATTTATTACGCAGTATGAACGAGTAAACTGTGGCCAGCTGCGGAAAAGTTTTTATTATAAATAAAAGATAATATGTATGTTTTACGTTATTATTTTTGTAGAATTAAATTCGGGGATAATCATGTAGCATGTGAAAGAAAACATCGTGAGAAAACCTCAATATTTAGATTAAGCACATTTAGATATGTGAACCCACCAATCCGCAGTGGACCAGCGTGGTGGGAAATGGTCCAAGCTTAGGAAGGGGGTTTAGACCTTTGAGATATGCACAATGGTTCCATTCAAGAGAGCCAGGTGCAGGTTCTTACACCCCCACAGATAATAGAATAGAATGACCCACTGACCCTAGCCTCTCTTACTGAGAACCAAAGTTACAGTAAGTACTTACATACTATACAAATATTACTTTATATTCATATTGCCATAATAGCGTAATATTGTGTACAAAGGTCCTCTGGTTTGCGCGCTCCCATTTCAAAAGAGCTACTAGTAGCTATTTACGAGCACCCATTACTAAACAGCCACTGGTCACACTTTATTACCATTACAAAACAGCCACTGATCACACTTTATACACTTCCTTTTTCGTTTGTTACCATGACAACATTGGTTTGTTGAAAATACAAAAGTACTCTGCGATTACTTGATTAGGTAAAAAATCTATGCCGACTGACGGGACTCATTATTCTGAGCCGTGAAATTAAAAGATTATGACGTCACACCAGCCCGCCATCCTGACGGGAATTTCAAAGTGGTCGTGATGGTTGTAATTTTTTAACTTTCTTTAAAATACCTTAAATTACTTATTTTGGCGTTGAATTTTTTTTTGCTATAATAAAGTGATGTAAAACTTTCCAATAAAAGTATTAAAAAAAATTATGCATATTCCCTATTCTAACTTCAGAGAAACGTCACCCATTTTCTTAGGGCGGATGTGACGTTAAAATTCTTTATATATCAATCTCAGAATAATAACTTCTATACGTTTACAACGGAAGTTAAATAAATGTCAAGTGTAAACAAAGAAATGTTAATGTCACCGAGTGTTTGTGATGCTCGTTGTGATCAGATACGATGGATCACATAAAAATTCTTCCAATAGATCCTAGCCTCCTATAACCTCTCCACTTCTTGTTTGATATGCTTGTTTGTTTGCAAAGTTTAGGACTTTTTATAATTTTTGTTGGTAGTGTATGGGCTGCCACTAGTTGTTCTATTGTAATAATAATAATAATAATAATAATAATATGTGGGGACATCTCACACACGGCCATCCGACCCCAAGCTAGGCAGAGCCTGTGTTATGGGTATCGGACAGCTGATATATTTACACAAATACATAGATAGATAGATATTAATTATAAATATTAACACCCAAGACCCGAGTACAAATATCTGTCTTTAAACAAATATCTGCCCCAGCCGGGAATCGAACCCGGGACCATCGGCTCAGTAGTCAGGGTCACTAACCACTACGCCATTCGACCGTCTAATGAGGCCTAAACAGCCATTCGCTAGTCAACGAGCCACTCAAATATGCTCCATATTGCAACACAATAAAATTAAATTTGTATTGTAACTATTATGACATGAACATGACCACAAGTTGCTCTTTCTACTTTTAGGTTATAATGGCAGTCGTTAGTATATTTCAAAAGTTGTTATTTTTTTCTAAATTAAGTTATGGAAGAATTCTCGTAATCAGAAGAACTGGACACATTAAATTTATTACGCAGTATGAACGAGTAAACTGTGGCCAGCTGCGGAAAAGGACAGCAAAGACTATTGAAAAGTCGAGAGCCGTGTGCCCAAATATTAGGGAATGATTAGTGAACTAGTGATATGATTACACTGATTAGTAATAGTAGTATTTATTATAAATAAAAGATAATATGTATGTTATACGTTGTTATTTTTGTAGAATTAAATTCGGGGATAATCATGTAGCATGTGAAAGAAAACATCGTGAGGAAACCTCAATATTTAGATTAAGCACATTTAGATATGTGAACCCACCAATCCGCAGTGGACCAGCGTGGTGGGAAATGGTCCAAGCTTAGGAAGGGGGTTTAGACTTTAGACCTTTAAGATATGCACAATGGTTCCATTCAAGAGAGCCAGGTGCAGGTTCTTACACCCCCACAGATAATAGAATAGAATGACCCACTAACCCTAGTCTCTCTTTCTGAGAACCAAAGTTACAGTAAGTACTTACATACAATACAAATATTACTTTATATTCATATTGCCATAATAGCGTAATATTGTGTACAAAGGTCCTCTGGTTTGCGCGCTCCCATTTTAAAAGAGCTACTAGTAGCTATTTAGGAGCTCCCATTACAAAACAGCCACTGGTCACACTTTATTACCATTATAAAACAGCCACTGATCACACTTTATACACTTCCTTTTTCGTTTGTTACCATGACAACATTGGTTTGTTGAAAATACAAAAGTACTCTGTGATTACTTGATTAGGTAAAAAATCTATGCCGACTGACGGGACTCATTATTCTGAGCCGTGAAATTAAAAGATTATGACGTCACACCATCCCGCCATCCTGACGGGAATTTCAAAGTGGTCGTGATGGTTGTAATTTTATAACTTTCTTTAAAATACCTTAAATTACTTATTTTGGCGATGAATTTTTTTTTACTATAACAAAGTGATGTAAAGCTATCCAATAAAAGTATTAAAAAAAATTATGCATATTCCCTATTGGAAATACGCTCAGCAAATGCTGCCGGATTCACAAATTTACTTATGATCCATACAGCGCTGATTTTCAGCGTATCCCTATAGTGGATATAATAAATTTTGTTTAACAAAGCGCAGAGGTTGCTCAAAAAGAAAAGAAAAGAAAGTAAATAATAGAAAGAAAGTAAATAATATTATCAATTGCGTAAATTAGCATTTTGTACTCTTTAAAAATTTAACCTAAATTATGCAATGTTTTTGTTTTCGTTTATTTACATAGTAGGTATATTGATTATTAATATTGTTATATGAGTTACAGTTAGAATCTTTTGTAGTGAGAGTTTATTTTATACTTAAAACAAAACATATGATCACACGCACACATATTATAGTGACACAGAGACAGTAAAGTAATAATTAAAACATAAATAATACATATATACACATAGGTATACACACAATATATATAAAGCTGTTTTTTATCCATAAAAGCATATGTACACTATTTAGACTACCTATTTATCTTCGTGACTTTTTTAATGTTCTTTTTTACAGATTTTGATATTATATATAGATTTTCCGTCAGTTCAATTTGTTTATTAATAAGAAAAGATTTCAGTTTAAATTTGAAGCAATAGCTCGACATGTTTTGTTGTAGTGGAGGAGGCAAATCATTCATTCAATATTAGCTGCTCCAATGACAACAATCAGTTATCTCAAAGTATATAATCAATCAATCGGTCTTTTTCATGTCAATGAAGAAGCTGTGGACGATTAGACGATGATGATGATGTGTGTTTCAATTACCTACAGAGTACCTATATTTTTATTTATTTTTTGTATTATGAGGTTTTAATTAGTTACCAGCTGACTTTGTGTTAATATTTAATTATATTGAATCAAGTTTATAAATTAAGATCATCGTAAGACCCTATGGTACCCCACGGGACCCTTTTTGAGGGAGTCAGATTCAGAAAGTCGGGATTTATTTCAATATAATACTTTTCCTGTCCTTGCATATTTCTACTTATCCAATAACATGTTCAAACCCAGATAATAAGACTGAAGGTTAACTTCATTCTAACAAGATTCTTGAAGAAAAATAAATATTATTTCAATATTTTTATGCACGTTTATTTTCATTATTTTAGAAAAAAATATCCATTGTCTTTTATTGTAAATCAATTCTTGAAAGTACTCACGAATCTAGAGGCTCATTATTTATTTTTACAAAGTTTTTTGGTTTTTACCAATGAAAGTCAAAAAGATTTGTTCGAAAATTTAGAAAATAATGTGCCTACTAAAGTCTACTTACCATAGGTATTGTAGACACACAAATTGTAACATTGAAATAATATTTAATGCCTAGAACGTATCCATAATAGGTACTAGACACAGAGAGGGCACAGAGCAGACTTTATCACAGCATAAAGCTTTTAAAAATCCTTTCCAGATTCCACCGTGACTGCAAGTTCATTAGAGAAGTGAAATGTAGAGAAGTGAAAATGTGGAGAGCTCTAAGCAAGAGGCCCCTCACAGTTTGAGTACACTCGCCGAGGCTCGTGTTTGTCGTCTAAAAAGCGGAGGCTTCGCCGGCGTTAAAGAATATTATGCGAGTATTTGTAATAATTGATAATGTTAGAGCACGACTTGTAATTGAAGGGCTATTTGAATATATCTATAGGTACCTACTATTTTAACTTTCGTTATCGTAACGACAGTAGCTTAGTATGATGAGACACAATATTTTTGGTTATACAAAGGATGTACCTACAACTTAAAATATTCCTTCATAATTTTAGAAGCGATAGCCGATATACAAATATTGTGAGTACCGTAAGATAAGAGATAATACGTGTCTAAATTATACACTTGAATTTTTCAATGTTCTAATCATCTTATACATAACGACGCTGGAAAGGAGAAAATTACCAAACGTATAAAATAATAATGCAAAATTACTAATTTTGAACTAAGATGACAACAGACTATATTTTTCCTCAAATCCAAACATGCTGACGAAATTGAATTCATTTTTGTACATCAATATCTATTTTCGTTATTAGATTTGTTCAGATATCTTGTTACATTGAAACCTACATTGAATTACTCTGAATAAGTAGGTTGTTACAGGAATCAGAGGTTTATTCACAGCGTGGAGTCAAAGATGAAAGACCTTGCAAATTGCCAAGGAAGGGTTCAAGAAAGATGGCAGACAACTTTGTATTTAGTAAGGCTTCAGGATGTTTCCGTCTGTATTGCCATTTTGGAGATACTTAATTATTAATTCCATTCAATACAGTGAAAGGAAAACTGCTTTTCTTTGTGCTGTGCATTGAGAAAACGATAATACGAACATTTATTTTGTAAGTAATAAACAAATTACATAATTATAAGAGTGCTTAATAGTTTCAAGGAAATTACACTTATTCTTCTTCATAAACACTGCATATTAATGAAAAGTAAGACCATGTGGTGCTCATGACCTGAAAAGTAACAATACTTAATTGAATTATCCGGGAATGAAAGTAAATTTAATATTCAGTTACTACTCAGTTACTGAATAAAATTTACTTACGCCAGTGAACATGTTGAGTGTGACCGGAGCGTATTTGTAGGACGTGATGCAGCAAGGAGCTTGAGACCTAAAACAATTGAATTCAAATAAATAAGACAAAAAATAATGGTTTATAATTTCTCTCCTCTCGCGGGATTGAAATATGACTGCGGAAATAGAAAAATTCATTTGTCCTCTGTTTCACATTCACAACGACATGATCTTGTAAATCAGAACCAGTAAAAATAAATTACAAAATGTATTATAATAGGTAATGTGTATCAATTATCGTTGACTTATCAACACTTATAAATATATAATAATATGTAGGTATGCATCTACAGTGCTTATTGCATGCAAATTAAGAACTATTTTCGGTATTCATCGTTGAATAAAACCTACCTCAGCATGATTAGACCCAGCATCTTTTGAAATCTGGTGTCTTTTGCGTACCAAATATTCAAATAAGCCGATAGAGCTAAACTGGAACTCTGAAAATTATTAAAATGTAGGTATATTTATAATTAATTATTTTAAAAACACCGAAACATAGATTCTCAATGGTCAAACTTAAACTAACATGTTACTCTCGTCTGTCTGATTACTCCTATATACCAAGTGGAGTGGCGAGACAGTATTATCCTCGGCCGAGCACTCGTTCAATCGCTAGTTACTGTTGTAGTGTTTGTCGGGGATACTGTCTCGTCACTCTACTCGGTAGGTGTAATCAGGGTATAACAGTGTATGTGAGTAGACAAGCGTTTTATATGTTGGTATACATAACATCATTTTTTCAGCCCGTATCTGCCCACTGCTGAGTATAAGCCTCTTCCCTATCACGCCATCTCTTCCGGTCCTGTGCGAGTCTAGTCCAGTTTATTATAATGTATATGTATCATGTACATGCTACGAAGCCAATATTGGCATGGTGACGCTGCCTCCGCCGCTCGTAGCGATGTTAAAACTGTCGTAAATTCAGAAGGAAAGTGTGATATAGTGAGATGACAGAATTAGTTCCAATTTAGGCCACGAGCCAAAAGATCTTGGTGGCACTTTATCTTTATGGTTACCCAAACTATAGAAACCAAGCTGAATTCAAGTAATGAGTCATAGTATGAGACTTGAAGGAAGGCAGAAGAGAGGAATACCAAAAAATCTCATGTACAATGAAAAAGTTCCAGTGACATAATATTATGGACATTGACATATATAAATCATTGATTATAGAACGTTAATGGGAGGTGGAACTTTTTCATTGTTTGCAAGTGTATTACGCTCACAGCATCAGTGAGCAGTTGTCCGTAGTAGCACAGGTTGAATATTGGCAGAATTGACGCTATCACCCCCACCACGTTGTTGGCTATTTCACCGGGGTTCTTAGCAATCTGAAATAAACATTATGATGGAATTATTGTTAATTTAAACTTTTATAACTTAGCTAACGATAATTTGAATCCGTTAAAGTTGTTTGTGAAAATTTTATTGGTGTTTGTTAGATTTTTTTTTCATATTTCTGTATTTTACTTAATACTTTCCATTTTCTTACTTACTTTAGCCACAAACCCAAAGAAACATATCGACACAGTAGACACTGTCACATTATAGAATATCACTTTGTTGAATATATCATCAAACATTTTTGATAACCTGAAATCAAAAGTAGATAAATAATGTTAAATATATATTAATATTTAAAATAAATTAATTGGCGTGAAGCATAAGATAACCCTTAAATTAAGTTTAATAAAGGGTGGATTATATTCTTTTTACTATGAACTAAAATGTTACAAGTAATTTTCATAAATATTAGGTATTTACTTCATCATCACGACCCATCACGTTCCCACTGCTGGGGCACGGGTCTCCTTCCAATGAAGGAAGGTTTTAGGCCTAGTCAAGCAAGCTTGTGCTGAGAGGTATTTACTTATATTGACAAAAATAAATGATATTTCATACTTAATCAACTTTTGATGTCTCCGTACAATATCACCGATCTTCTTCTCATGTCTATCAGCTTCAAAGTAAGTTATCTCAGCATCATCCGCCTTCGATGACGGTTTCAGAATCAGCAAGTCATCACTTAGAAGTGTAAATAGAATGCTGAGATGGGCAGTCATTGTTATAAGTAAAAGTTCTGTGCCCACGAGAAAGTATACCAGCTTTATCACTGAAAAAAAATACATAATTAGGTATGTAAGTAATACACTGCGATCCTCTAACTAAAATATAAGGACACTATGTTGTTTTTCCATCATATGGAGCTAGGTAGCGAGCGTAGTCACAGCCAGAATAGACAAATGTTATAGCACACATCTTTTGAAGTGAGCCTCTCTTTCTAGGACTGACTCTTCTTCGGGATGATAAAAAGGGTGCAAGCCGAAAGGATACAGAACTATAGCTTTAAAAGGTGACTTGGAAAGTGATACAGAACTAGGTAAATATTTTAAAAAATACGAGCTAAGTCACCCGCTCTAGAGTTATCTATTCTACATCCTGTATTAGTATGTATACTCCTGACAAAGTTTTCAAAAATATTTAAAACCCAAAGTTTAAAGTTTCACCAGAAGAATATTCTTAAACAGACGAATTTTTCACTCAAACACAAAACTTACTGGCAAAAGTCTCATAAGCATAAACCATCAAGTATCGCGACCAACTCTCGGTCGGGTCAAACGGGAAACTGCAGCCAAAAGGAAACTTCAGCATAGACTGCTGATTTAGTACGAAGATACGAAACAACGTCTCCAACAAAGGCACCAGTATATACTGCCATGACCCCACTATGTTTAAGTAGTAGTAAACTGGAAGGAAATTATCGTTTAAACCTTAGAATAAGTTAAAAACTTCGCCTTTGAAAAGCTTACTGCATAAATTAATAGAAAACTATAATTATACAGGATGTTGCAAACAGGGTAAACTAAGCCAAAAAGGGGTGACTCAGGGGGTCAATCAGAACAATGTTTGTCCTACGAGTTTTGAAAATTCGTAAAAATATGGTTTATATGGAAAAAGTATTTTTTTTTGCGAATTTCGTTGAAAAAAAGTTGTTCAGAATGACCCCCTGAGTCACCTCCTTTCGGCTTGGTATACCCTTTATGCAACACCCTGTATATAACCTGTAACGCAAACATTCAGTCGTTTCAAATGTTTCATTTTCGCAACAGTTTGCCTCTCAGTGAGATGCTCTTCTTTCGGCCACAGTGCCGCCATCTGCCTGATGATGTATGTGATGTCTTCATTACGATGCACCACCGCTATACTCTTCACCACCGCTGCAATAATTAGAGCAGATTTTATAATCATAATACAATATTAAATACAAATTAATTAAAATATTAAATATATTATATATAAAATATTAAATACAAATTAATATGTACAATATTAAAATATCGTTGTTCATAATTAACCGCTTACGTCCCGGTGAACTATTGGTAAACCAGACACAATAGATTTTTAATTATTGCTGATTCCTCGGGGTGTGAGGGGTTAGGCAATTATCTGCATCATGATTCAAGTGTTGGGGCTAGAAATGTAATTATGTGTACTTAGAGGATTTTAACTTACCTTGTAGAACAACAAAAGTGACAGCAAACGTATTAGATATTTCGATAAAATCGTCCATCCTGGCTGTGACTATCGAAAAATACGTCAGCATACACAGGAAAAACGACATGCTACAGGGAAATATGTAAATAAACCTCCAATACTTCTTTAGGAAGGATTTTTCGTCGGTCAAAAATTTCACATTGGATTTCCTTAACGTTGCAAATGAAATCATATAAGGTTTCATAAATTCATCAGGATAGTTTTCCTTTTCAAATGACATCTTGGGACTTTACTTTGGTTGAATAATTATTTATTTTTGTGTAAGCTTTTTCTATTACATCATGGTCGTAGGAAAACGATGTACAAAGTGGCGATAACGCTAGCAAAAAGTTAGGAAATCATTACTTATATCAATGTGACACGAGTACGAGCCAGCTTGTATAACATTTTTAGGGTTCCGCAGTCGTATTACCAAAAGAAACCCTTATAAATACCTACTTAGAAAAAATACAACCGCTTCATTATCAAAGGTATAAGACTAAGTATATGGTTGAAAATCGTTAGAAGTGTCTGCGGCATGAGTTGAACCCTCTGTAGGTACTGGTGTAAGATGCTGGCACTTCCCCGACTCATCTTACTACCGCTCAATCTTAAACGAAGGTAGTATAGAGTACACAGGGAGTGTACCTTAGGTTATTTTGCTGCCTCCACTTATTTATATCCTGGCAATAACAGCTTTACAAGAGAATAAATACTCTCTATCCTACACCATTTAATAAAATACTAGGTACAAAATAACAACTTATAAATACAGGTAAAATGGTTCATTTTTTTATTAAGTTTGTCATGTCTATAGTAATTTAAAAATTCCAATATACCTAGTTGCTTAACTAATTTTATTTTTATTTATAACATTTCCATATCTTCTTTACGTACTTCAACATTGAACAACCTTGAATTGCAATAGTAGGTAGGTATATTATACTCGTATTGTGGTCTGTAATTTATAGGTGAAATCCTTTTATTTATGTTTCTTTGTTACTTTGAAATTATCCGCATGCAGACTTGGAGAATAATACTATGCTTGTTTGTTGTTTCCAGTGTCAATAGGGTGTGCCATTTTATTATTATTATAGAAGGAGGAATTTTATCCGTGAGCTAGAACTAGCCTCTACACTACACTCTGTTAAAAATCAGTAAGGTAGGTATATTATATGGTAAAAAATGAGGAAATAAGTTTTAAAGGCAAGTCGGATTTTCATTACCTACCTACAATCACCCTAAAATCCGTATAAAAGCTGATTGATAATTTCAATAACTTATTAAGATCCCGAAAAACTTTTTCCCAACTCAAACCTGCCTTTACCTTTGAAGTTAGATTGGTGTTGCTTTTCATTTAGATTTGTCAAAGCCAATGCCAGGGTTCCCGCAGGCTGTTGGGCAAAACGTAAGAACCTAATACTGAAGTTTTGTAAAACATTTGGATCATATTTGGCAATCAAATTGTATATCTATGCTCGTTATATATATATATATATATATATATATTGTTTACATATGGCTAGTAAGGTACACACGCGAATTTAAATATTTTTACAAATTAATTAGGTAGGTACCTATAAAAGTATATATTTCAATTAGGTAATACGCAGTTCTTTTATTGGTTATATTATACCTAAATCAAAGTTATGTACGTATAGGAAATGTTATTGCCATAAACTTAATTTCTTGTTCCTAATAGTGGAAGTATGTGTTCCTAATAGTAGTATTATGCCCATATCCAGTGAATCACTTTCAAAGTTTATCTTTTCCGCATCCAGATTCCAAGTTATATTATCTCCTTGTAAAAACAACCCTCCGGCAAAATTTTACTAAGTGCCGTAATCTAACAACTTATGTCTCTTTCACTTTACGGCTGGAACTTCCTGAAAATTCTTCTTTATTTACTTTTAGACTTCTCCCGGTTTTATCAACTCAAAAACATTTGGAATGTTAATTTTATTACTGCGTCAAATAGAACGTACCTTTACTTTTGAAGGGTCTCGGGATTAATGAAACAAAGAAGATACCTAAACACGTTCGATTACAAACATTTGTCTGTATTATGAACTCATAATGCTAATGTAATTATACTGAAAACTACCAGTACACTGAATTATATATTATGTTCGCTTTGGCTCCTAATCCCTTTCAAATGTATTTATTTGTATTTGTCAGTATAAACACAGACATAAAAATAAACCGAAAATAGGACGCCATTTTCAATAACTCGATATAAACACATTAGGTAAACAAACACCTAACTTGATTTGTTACTGTACCAAAAAATATAACTATGTTGATGGGTCTAAGCGCTTATGTGTGCGTTTTATGAAATTTCCAATTTCTATAGCAAAATCTATTGAGAAATTTAGCTATTCCACCCTTTATAAAATAATATGTTCACTTCTTCCATTTCTTTGCTCTAAAGAAGAAACATTTTATTAAAATTGTTGCCCAAAACCCATCACTTCCGTAATTTCAATTTAATAGACGCATTTTTCCTGAAATAAAAATGACATATTATGTATCTAGCCTATCTGAAACCTAGTTAAACATTGTGAGATATGGCGTTTCGACTTTCTCCGTGTTCGGCATCATAAGGGTCACAGTGACAGTTAAATAAAGTCCATTTTTCTCTCCACCTTTAATTTGCAAGGTGCGGGTGCCTATATAAATAGAGTGAGTCGCCCGCGCGCCTTAGTTGTAATATCACCATGCAGAAATGACTAGGTTTCAGATAGGCTAGATACATAATATGTCATTTTTATTTCAGGAAAAATGCGTCTATTATGTAGTCTGAGCCTATCTGAAACCTAGTTAAACATTGTGAGATGTGTTTATTATCGCATGGTGGAGAGAAAACCAACTGTGACCCATAAGCTACTGATGAGTATATCAGTAGATAAATATTTGAATCTATAAATTTATAATGCATAGATTTCTAGGTAATAGATATACTAAAAAGAAAGGTATAAGTATACATAAGACTTAAGTACTTCCTTATTATTCCTGACTTGTCAGAAAGTTATGGAAGGTATGTACCTATACATATAGGTAGGTATTTATACATATGGATACACACAGTGCCTCTTCGAAAGCAATACTTATAAGTAATTATTGATCAAAATCTTGTTATTGTCAAGGCAATATTTTTAACATACACTAGCCGAATGGATGGAACCAGTGAAATACTTTGCAACAATATTTAAAAGCTGTAAAATGTAGAATATCGATCCAGGCCGCTGGGGCTCAGGTCAGCACATGCTGACTAGGGTATGTAATTCTGGACTGACCTCAGAAATGCAGCAGCCGACCCTGGAGCCTCGGGGACCTGCTCAGTCAGCCCTGTACGACGACACGGCCTGCAACACCTGGCGCGGCATCTAGTCCTTGGAACGAGGAGTGGTGCTTGAAGGGAAGATAATTTTACTAAACATCTCAGCCTCATCAGCTACTGGAAAAGATTAGATGAAGGCTGTGACACTGGCGGATAACTAAGTATTCAGTTTTTCAAAACATGATGCAGGTCACTATATTCATATTCTAAATTGACAAGAAACACACAGTCTAATTTTGTATTTTAACTAACACGGCGGTTAGCGAGTTCCTGTGCAGTCCTACTAGGAAGGAAAGTTATTTTATAAGCCTTTGCACCGATTTTGTGGGCTATTATCATTCTGTATCATCATGTGTGAATATTATGAGCTCTGGCAGCATTCCTTGGTAGATGACATCAATTAATAAAGATTGATTAACACAACAATAACAATTATAATAGTTGATAAATGAAACCCGGCTAACATGTCTTAACTGGGTAAGTAAATGATCAGTCATGCCACCAGGATAAGTAAAATGTTCAGTACTTCATATGAAAAACATTAACAAGGTCACCTTAGGTATGTTCGTCAACACTAAGGGCAGGTCTCGGCCAAAACCTTAAGGCTTCGCCTTGTTGCAACTTCAAAGGTACGTAGGTAGGTACCTACTTACATTGTTGTAGGTTCGATTTTGAAACCATTAAGTCAACCTAGATAAAACAAAATAAAATAGCTCGATTAAATAAAGATGGTACGTAAAGATGTTAGTTGTACCTGATCAGACCTGATGCAACGACAGCCAACATAGACTCTCTAATCTGTGGAAGCAACAATCATGATGGCGGGAACATGGACAGTTGGACGAGCCACCTCGAGCCTGACTTATCAATCAGAACTGACAGTTCGCCAACAGCAGATAGCTTGCGGCTATCTATAGGTAAACTTAGGTAGTTAGCTATACCCAAGAAAAAGTCCTTGGACATCGATATGACAGTGGAACGGCGAATAACTGTGACATTCTTTAAAACAAAAAGGCTTGTTGTTGTTGTTGTTGTCCAGCTAAGGAAGGTTACCTACTTCAGCGACCTGGTATTGCATTCTGAAAGAACTGCGAAGAGTTAATATTATGACTAATAATTATTACTTATTTAGAAAGTTTTCAGCAAACTCTAATAAATCAAGCAGCTACCACGTCACCGCTGCCCGGTTATAACTCTGTAGTTACTAGCTTAGTAGATATATATACCAGTTCTAGCCTTCAGCTAGAGGCCAGAGAGCTCCTAAATGAGATGCGAGTACGAGCATGACGTAATTTTTTACTTGGTAACTAGTTACGTAACTAACTGAAAGATCCATAAAACAGTTGAGGATTACTCAAAATGGAATTGTGAAAACGGCACGTCTGCATCTTAACCAGTCAGTCTAAGTAGTTTCAGCAGATACAGTGTTGAAAAATAGTTATGAAACGTTTGCGCCAGAATCAAATTAAAAATATATTTTCATTAGAGAAGCCGTTTAGGCATGAATAGGTACTTTCACACTTTGGATTGTGCTCCAAATGATGACCTTCGAAATTCATAGAAATTTAATGACGACTGCCATTGTTTATTATCTAGCCCCGTACATTGAGTAGGGCTGCGGCTACACGTGATGTGATACACAGTACACAGTAGGTATATGCATGTTCCCAGAATAGTGGAAGTTATAATTTTACCAAAAGGTAGTCGTCTCGTGCAAGAGCACCGTTACTCGATTTATTCGATACACAACTAGTAGACAGCTGCTGCGTAGGAGGTTCACGCATTTTTCAACAAAGAGCTCGGATACACACTCACAATCCACTGGGACATAAGGAAGACAGCTAATATGGTGCCACTCAGAAACCGCGATGACACTCTGATCATGATCACCCGACAGTAGGATCATAATAAATTCGGTAACTTGTGAAGCGGTATGGTATAGCAACAGCGACTTTCACGAAATCAGGAATTAGCTCAGTGCTTTTAGGTTGAACACTCGCCGGTGGGATTCACTTTGCTCACAGCCGAGAAAAGAAAAGACTCAAAGCTGGAATCTGCCGATGTGTCATGACACTTAAGATAGTGTCTGGGGGGTCACTTTATATGACGAAAAACGAACTTTCAGTGCACTGCGGCGCGAGCCGCTCTATCTGTTTGTATGTATTAAACGTGCCGATTGCACGACAGCTCACGTTCGTTCGTTTCTCATCAGTATAGAGTAACGCTCCTGTACTTACCGTGCGTCACCATTCCCATGAGCAGTCCAATGATCTTTAGGCAGTTTAGAACAAAAGCTGCATTAGACAGTTTCTTCAGCAGAGACATCGAAATAAAAAATTGATTGCACAACTATCCCCAGGAGCAGTCTACAGGTCACTTTGGGCAGTTCATATGAAAGCTGCTTTAATAGAATACCCTACCTCAGCGGAGGCATCAAATTGAAGTGCTATAACACTTTTAGAAGCGGTGCACGTTACCCGATTTGTCGTCATCCATGCCGATGCGGCTACGGCGACTGCAGGTGGTTACTCAGGCTTCGTTGGTGTGCCCTTGTATGGCTAACATGACCAACCTTGGCAGTAAACGTTCGTCTGCATATGCCAAAATCACTGATGAATAGCGCACGTTACTCGATACCTTCTAAATAAGTCACTCATAATGATGGCTGATGATGATGATAACCGTGCTAGCAATAGTGCAGGCGGTTCCGCTGAGCATAAAATCTCTTCCCAGACAGGGGGCGTTTGGATCTGGCAACCAGAACAGGAGTGCCAGGTGTGCGCAGCGATGCAGGTGGGACAACACAGCCGCCAGGTCAGGAGTACATAGCTGGGTCTATGGGTGTACGCTGCGATGCAGGTGGCACAAAACGGTGGCCAGGGCCAGGATCGGGTGTACAGCCGCCAGGGCAGGAGTGCATGGCTGGGTCTATGCAGCGATGCAGGTACCACAAACCGGTGGCCAGGGCCAGGACCGGGTGTACGCTGCGATGCAGGTGGCAAGAGACGGCGGCCAGCGCAGGAGCACAGGGCCGGGTGTATGCTGCGATGCAGGTGGCACGAACCGGTGGCCAGGGCAGGAGCGCAGGGCCGGGTGTACGCTGCGATGCAGGTGGCACGAGACGGCGGCCAGCGCGGGAGCACAGGGCCGGGTGCAGGTTACACGAAACTTCAATTTCACCGAATCGGCCTGCCTACCCTCAGCGGGTAGGTACCGGCGGATCACATTACTCGCCGCACCTGCCACAATGTCCCAACATACTGAAACTCGGAGCCACGTGCTTCCTGTAAAAAATCCTATGACGGTCCTGGAAAGCTCCTGTTTGTAAAGCCTTAAATAAGCTATAATCAAGTGCATTATTGTAATAGCAAGGTTTTTATCAACTGTTTTCTAAAAATATTAGAAATTGAGGGTAGAAAAATATATTTTTATAATTTTTTCCTTTATAAAATTAACATATGCTTTACTTAAAGCGGTCATTAATGTAAGTATCTAGCTCAAGCGCCACTAGTAGGACCGGAATATGTGATCAATTATCACCACGACTATTGAATCGGACCCTACTGCGTGGGATAAAAACCCCAAGCGCCGGAGCATTATGACCAGAGGCTGAGCTTTTAAAAGCAGTAAATAATAGCATTTTACTCACGGCTTATCAACTCAAACCTTCGTTGCGAAATCCTCAGCAATGGCTGCGTGCGCAGCAGCCGACAGGTGCCGAAGTGTTCACTTCAAAAATCAAAAACCAACTAAGGCGCGCGGGCGACTCACTCTATTTATATAGGCACCCGCACCTTGCAAATTAAAGGTGGAGAGAAAAATGGACTTTATTTAACTGTCACTGTGACCCTTATGATGCCGAACACGGAGAAAGTCGAAACGCCATATCTCACAATGTTTAACTAGGTTTCAGATAGGCTCAGACTACATAATATTTCGTTTTGTCAGTCGCCATTATTCGCATTTACATCGTGGCCGGTGAATGTTGTGAGAATTTCTTATTAAGAATTTCTGTTGATGATTATTACTTTCTGTTTATTTAAAACCGAAGTTTCTCTGCTATTGTTAACTTGAGTTAATTAAATTACTTACCTGGCTCTCGAGTTAAGAAATGGCTACTCAGTTTAGTTGACTGTTTTAGACTTATCTGCCTGTTTCATTTTAATTATAATTAGTAATTAAGTATATTTGTCAATCTTATAAACTTGAGTTTCATTTACACAAATAGAAGACAAGTCAAACTTATATGAATCCTCATTTTCAGTTGCCGTTAAAAAACCCACAATTGAGCTCAGCAGTGGAACGCAAGCACAAGTACTAGGAGAGCAGAAATCGTTAGAGATTTCGCGCACAGCCGCCCTCGGATCGAGTGGACATTGTGGCGTCGGCTTTACGCTCAGTTTCGGCTTACTGCCCGCTCAATTCTGAAGTGATTTATAAAAGCCACATCGTGTTTAGGCTACAACCAAACCTGCGGGATTCATAACGGCTCAAATTGTGAAACTATTTCAGAATTGGCCGTGTGTTTCGTACCAGTTATTCCTGAAACACATGGCTAATTTCATGCGTGATTGGATATGTTACATGCTGAAAATGTGTCATATTTCACTTTTCGTGAGATACGTACTCTTTGCAATCTAATAATGGAAGGTTTTATGATTTAATTAGGTGGCTCGTGTTCCCGTGCGGTGTAACATTAAATTCTCGAGTCTTCAGACTGCAGTTTACGTAATAATCTCAGGGCGTGTTGTACCGCGTATCATATTAGGCTGGTAGTGAGACACTTATGGGTAAGACAAGAACATTTTTCATTTCATAAACAAGCACACATAGGAATACCATGATTGCAGTTTACTGCTGTACAATGGGCATGGTCTTTAAGAGTACCTAGAGGTGCTAGGTTTAACTATGATTTTCCTGGAGTGTCAGTGACAAATACGTCTAAGCTATGTCATGGTGTCACCACCAACATTGAGTATGAATACACCCGAGTCCGCGTTGTTCTATGTGGTGAAACGATTAAACATACGAGAGTTCGTCACTGACTGCCCAGATGTGTCGGAACATTCAAATTGATAGTCAATCGGCGACTCTTTTCTCAGTCATCATCATGTTAGTCACACAATCAGTGCAACCGAAACTTTTAGTTTTCTCAAGAAAGCGTCAATACTAAAGTTGCTGCCTTCTGCCTTGGCTGCTGTGAAAATGGCTGACTAGGTACTTCTAGTATAGTCTATACGTATCTTCCTTAAGCCATCCCCGTACATAATGAGGCTGTGTGAGTAGCGGCCTGCACCTGCCTCGCTCATTTAAGACTCACCTTTCAGACCAAATATGAAAGTCACGAAATGTTGCCTGCTTTTGTTTTTATTTTTCTTTTTCATAAAACGCGCTGAGGCTGCCAGTATTTTCTTCGTAGTTGGAACTTTTTGGTGGCGGATCTCAGGAACGTTCATGGTTTTTTAAAGACGAACGTGTTAGTTATTTTTTTGTTTACCAACTGGGAAAGCCGCCTTAGGGGCCGTCGTCACAGGCGAGGATATCGCAACGATACTATCGTCGTTCCACGCATTTCTATATACTTAGGGCGGATTCGACCAACGTCGAGTAACTTTTTACTCACGAGTAAAGTACCAGTTACTCGCGAGTAAGCAGATTTTGCATTCTACCAAACCTGAAACCAAGATAAGTAGCTTATCCCAAGAATAAAATGTTATACCGCCAAAATTGACCGTGTAACGAGCTTATCCGAGAGTAATTTTGTAATGGCGGCAGCACATCAGCTGATTAGAAAACCGTCATAATGACATATAAACACATCTGTAAAACATAAACAAAAGTACGTTAAAAGGCAAAGTCTCAGAATAACAACAGCGAATAAAATATTAAAACATAAACAATTTCATACTTATATAATCCATTCAAACTAAGTTGGCATGCCATTTCTATTGCATGCTTTGAAACGCAGCTATTTTTATTTTAGTTGCTTTACAGTTTCGTTCCTCGTTCATTCAATTTAATCATGGTATAACTTGGTAGAATGCAAATGTACTTATCCTAGATATTTACTCACGTATAAATTTTATTCCGGTATAGTTATTCTCGTGTAACGTGATGTTTGGACGAATTCACCCTTACTCTCAGGGCGCCTTCAAATTAGTCGCTAAGTGTCGCGCGACTGCAGCGCTGCTGCAGCGCTGCAGCCGCGCTGCTGTCAAAATCCATATAAATTTTGTAATTTAAAAGATGCGCGACTGCAGCGCTGCAGCAGCGCTGCAGTCGCGCGTTAATAATTTATATGGAATTTAGACAGCAGCGCGGCTGCAGCGCTGCAGCAGCGCTGCAGTCGCGCGACACTTAGCGACTAATTTGAAGGCGCCCTCATAGAAGGTCTCCACGGTGACATAATCGCCGAGTGGTTGAGTGTGGCGAAACGTCAACTCGTCACTATTCTCTTGTATATAAATAAATTAAATAAATATGTGGGGACATCTCACACACGGCCATCCGACCCCAGGCTAGGCAGAGCCTGTGTTATGGGTATCGGACAGCTGATATATCTACACAATTACATAGATAGATAGATATTCAATATAAATATCAACATCCAAGACCCGAGTACAAATATCTATCTTTAAACAAATATCTGCCCCAGCCGGGGATCGAACCCGGGCCCGGCGAACCTTCGGCGTAGCAGTCAGGGCCACTAACCACTATGCCATTCGACCGTCTATGGAGACGGTCCACTTATAAAAGTAGCAGGCAGTACCTGGATAAGGACAGCGTGTTGTGGGTTGTGGCCCTCTTTGGGAGAGGCCTATGTTCATTAGTGGACGATTACGGGCTGATGATAAATGATTAAGTCAATCGAGATACACGCAGCTTGTGATGCAGTGTTTTATTAAAGCAAATTCGTTTTGCATCCGAATTAGCACCAGGAAACATCACGCAAAGATTTATAGAGAACTTGCTGACCTAATTCATTAGCTATTTACCTACTCTATTTACTTATCTTAGACACGTGTTAAATTGTATTAATTTAGAATCCTTACAAAATGATTACTGGAATTCTGGTTTCACAAAATGAATAAGTTTTAAGCTCGTGTAAAATTATTCAGGATAGAATTCTATAAGTGAACTTGCTAAAGCCAGTTCAATGATATTTTGTACCCGACCAGGCAAATTTCATTATGGGATGTCTTGTTTTAAATCGTTGACTTTGTAGTGAAAGCGTTAATTCTACTGAAACATATTTTTAACGGATTCTCGAAAACCTCTCGTATTTTTGTGGTCTAAATGGAAAATTCTAGTTCGGCACTGTGAAATAAATGTATTAATATACCTTTATAAGGCAGAGTAAGTTAAAATATTTTATTGGTTTTGGACCTCAAGTTCAAAATTAATGGTCGTTTATTGCCCAGAGCCTACAAAAGGGACGAGAATGCTAAGTCTCTGAAGAACATAAAACATAGTTACACAATATCATAGCTACATCTCCTTGCCACCGTACAATATCGTTTGTCATACAATTAGGTGCACTATGCAACTTCGTTAGCGCTTGCAGCTCATAACTCTTCGCTTAAAGCGCTGAAAATATTAGCCTCAAGAAAATTGCACGGCCGCACGCAGCGATGTTATGCTAACTTTATTACCCTTGGACTTTCGTTTACTCGTTGTTTATGGTAAGCGAATTCCTTAAATTCATTACAAGGCGCAAGGTGCGGGGGTTAAAATTAGCTTAATTACATCATTTTTGGATAGAATTGAATAAAGGGTTTTTGAATGGTACCAACATATTTAAAAAAACTGATAAAAGAAATTTAGAAGCTAAGTAGAAACAATGTGAATAGTAGGTATTTATAACTTTTTTGACTATAGTTCTCATACGCCCTTCCGCTAGGATTCCAATAAAGTAAGTATATTTTAAAAATAAATCCCAATACATATTTACCAACAACTTCAAACAATTGCATTATTAGTGGCGTTCGGAAGTCCATTGGTGTTCTATTAGTGCTTTTGTCAGTAGTTCACAGTCACCCGAATTTAATCTGTAATTCCATGAGGACAAACTTGGATTTCGGTTGGTTTTGCGTTGGGATCAAGGGTGATTTTGGCATGGCATGGGACATTGAACAAAGGCCAGAGAATGAGTTGTAATTACGCAGCTCTCGCTTTGAGTACTTTTGATGCATTTTTGGTTGCTCTGTGTGTCGAGTGGAGATGTTTTGTGGATTTACATTCATTTTGCTATTCATTCACTCATCACGATGACCGTGTGAATGAATGAGTGGTGGGCACTAGACGTACACTTTTTTGTGGTACGGTAAACGATTCTCTATAGCAAACTTGTTTTGACAAAGATTATCGGATTCGGATTGTATTGAATTTGACACTTATTACTTCGTAAATGTTACTTCGTTTTAACTTCGCGATAAGGCTTTGGCCGCAAAACTGATGAATTTTAAAGATAGCAAAAAATTTAAACACCAGTTTTTTTTTACTTATTTGGTAGGCAATTGTGGGTCAAATATAAAAATTGGCAGACTTGCGATCCATTCTTTTTTTTTAATCATTACCCAACAAACATACGTAGATAAGTAGATAATTATTAAATAAATAAAACAGAACTAAGTATATAGATATATTATATAGAGTGGGGTGTTGGATATGAAATGTTTGTGTTGTGCGAGATGATGGCAGTTATACCTCCAGTGTTGGAGGAAACTTGGAGATTTAATATTTCTCTCGCGTGCATCCGACTAGCTGTTTAACGCAGCTGTTTAAACTTTCTTGTTTTACGTTACTTAAATTTATAAATGTTTCAAGGTAAATACCTACGTAATTTTCACCTGTTAAATTCGCTAACAATACTTATATATTTTAATTTATACTGCATAGGTACCACCAATGTATAGTAACAGTAAAAAAAAATATGTCACTTTTCTTTCGAAACATCTCTTAAACATGGTTTATTATTTATATGCTAAGTAATAACGGTTAGATTTCACCTTTTAGCAGACGTAGAGATTGAAAAAGTGATTGAATACTAATCTGAAATGAATATATACTAGCAATAAATATTATGACACGTAAGTAAGAATATAAAATGTGATACCGTAAGAATTTGATTAACCTACGAGTAGGTATGTAGGGTGCTCTGGTAATAAAGCGTCCTAGAACCTAGATGAGTATAATATATCTAAATGGTATGCAATAATAATATTGATTGATAATAAATTATACCCCAGTATGTCCAAAACATATCAATAGAAACTCACAAGACATTCAACATCACCTTTACGCCTAAAACCAGCCCATAAATCGGCTGCCCACCGACGGCGAAGGAGCAAACTTCTAAATTGTGCAATTTGTCCCGAACCAGCGGCCGGTAACACGGAAATATTTGCTTGCCAATTTAGTTGCAACAAAAACTTTTGTTACGTAGTTCCCGAACGAAAACAATTAAGCGGTTTAACTGCGACTGTACCGGCGGTGAGCTCGGCTGTACTCATTGAGACGGCGAGGAGCTAGTAAACTAGGTTTTTTAGGTGCTTACACTAGGTATCATCATCGTCATCATTATCTACTTAGGTACCTGTAATTTTCCATGGATATGAATTACCAAGGTGACAAGGAGCGCGTATTGCATTTAACATTCACTAGTATAAAATGTTGTAAGGGTAGCGAGCTGAAGGCCGTCCCACGCTAAATACACTCACAATGTAAAAGTAAGTAAAATTTGTAAAAAACATTATAATGAGCTTACTAAAAATAATCCTAACTAATATTATAAATGCGAAAGTAACGGTGTCTGTCTGTCTGTCTGTCTGTCTGTCTGTTACTCTTTCACGCCAAAACTACTGAACGGATTTGAATGAAATTTGGTATACATATGGTCTAGACCCTGGCATAGAACATAGGCTACTTTTTATCCCGGAATTCCCACGGGAAAACTTTTTAAGGCGAAGCGAAGCGCGCGGGAACAGCTAGTTGTATTATATTTTCAGACAAATTGGAAAATGTATTGCAATTTTTTTCGATGAATAGACCAAAAAATCCTAATATTTTTCTAAATAGTCTTGCCGACCTTTGATTCTGTTTTATTCAATTAGTTACAAAGCGTTAACAGTAAGTAGGATTAACAGAAGTACACTAAGAAGGATATATCTTCAGGGATTACAACGAGCTCATACAATCTGATTAATGGGTCTACCGCTGGAGCAAACAACAGCCTGTGAATGTGTTGGGTTATTATAATAACAAAATACTACTAGTTAATATTATAAAAAGTTTTTTATAGTATGGATGGATATAGATGTTTGTAACCCTATCACATAAATATTGACAGACTATTTTTTTATTCAATTTGGCACCTAGTAAGCTGAAACTATGGATACAGGCATAAGACATAGGCTAATTTTTATCCTGGAAATCACAAGGTGAAAAAAAATTTGGTACGTATTTAAGTGAAACCACAATTGGAATTACACAATTCACTTAACATTTTCATAATCGCTTGACAGAAAATCTCATCAAAAACCGAAAAACAATATAAAAACGTAATAAAGTGCAACAACGTTAATATTTATTCATAGTTCAACTTTACTGCGGAAGTGAAGTGTCGGTTTATGACGTCACGTTAACGCGCGTATCGCACAGACCACGTGACTATAAACGCTATGAACGATGTCTTATGGCCATAAACAAGGAGACACATACTTAGATGATACGAAGTGTTAGAAATACACGTGCTAAACTCATTCTTAGTATTTTCAAAAACTTAATATTTTCTTAATTTATTTATTAAGATCATACTACCTAACTCAAATTTAAGAAAAATACACTATGTTGATCTTTTCCACAGTGCTCTACATTTGAGGAAAGATAATATTTTAAGTAGGTATGCTTTACACTAAAATAAATATTAACGTTTTTAGTTAGTAATATTCTGATACGCAGTTAAATGTAGTTCATTCAATTATCAATCTTTTTCCCGTTTAGGAGTAGGTAATTTGGTGCTATTTTCACTAGAACTTTTTCATTGCTCGTGTGTGCAATACTATCTGCACTACTTACGACAAAAAAACAATGTTTAACGAGTGTTTAAAACGAAATTTGACATACATTCTAGGCGTTTGACAGCTCTAAATACTTTCTCTGTTAAATACTTTCTAAGTTTTTGTGGTAAGGCCCTATATTTCGAATATTATGCCTCCTCCAGTTCGAAGTAGCGTCGTTCCTCGCTTGTTGGCCGAAAACCGCGGGAGTGCAGACTCGGTGTACAGTGAAGAGCAATTTATTACTTTTAACTCTACCGTGTGGTAACGTAAAGCTCAGTTTACATTGTAGCATAGAATATAATAGAATAGAATACCTACATTTCTTTCACACCAAAAACAGCACCTACAGATAATACATGAATACTTATGTTATTATTTACATTAAATATTCAACTTTTGCTTAAATACTGACACCGGATATGATGAATATTTTGTTTGATAGGCAGGGCATTCCTTTAGGCAGAACATACATTTAATTATATGTCATTTAGGTAAACACTGCAGTGCCGAATACCGGTGAACCCATCAGTTATTCAAACATCAATTTAAGACATAAATTGTTTGGGTACAGCAACAATTCAATTCCATTTCAAAAACACCAAGCTTAGCTTCGTGTAAACCCGCCCCAACACTGGACTTAGTTGCAGTGAGTCCGAAACAATTATATACAGTTCTTAGTATTGAGACAGATTGCTTTTAGATGAAATGAAATGCGAGTTAGCGGAGCGGAGCGGGGCGGAGCGGGGCGGGCGGCTTGTACCCCTTTGTTTGGCATTTCCACAGCTGCAACTTATGTTTTGTGGTGTATTCAGTTATTCTGCTAAGTATTATCGGCAATACCTGTTAGTATGGTAATAGTATTTGGTTTTTTAAAGTTACATTATGTATTACCTACATTATCATACTGTTAATGTAAACATACTACCTATTCTAAGGATAGAATAAATATGAATGAATTGATTGTAATGTTACTGTTTTTAGAATAATAAAATTTAATATTTTCCTTATATATTTTTCGTTGCATTTAACTATTTAACTAATCTTTTTATGAAATTTTAAAACATACGAAGTTAAGCTTTTATCTAATCATTGGAAGCGTTTTTCCAAAACCCCCAGCAGACGTTCTACACCAAAGTAAGAGGCGTATTTCCACTCTTCAGCCTTAGAGTATCAAATCGAAAGTACTTAAAGGCCATCGGGGAAATTTATTTTGCTCCCGCGGCCAAGCTTTGGGACATAGAGGAGGAGCAGTCATGACAGTGTTATGTGTTATAGTACTATAATGGAAATAAATAAATAATGTAATACATACGTACTATACTAAGATATAAACAGGGTGTTGCAAAGTGTATGGTAAGCCGAAAGGGAGCCCTTCGGATCTTTTGTTCTACGACTTCTGGCGTTTTATTCGTGGACCCCAACACAAGCCACTTGTGCTGAGTGAGTTGTCGGGTAAGTGGGAAAATTGACTGTCTTTCCTAAGGACTCTGACTAGGCTTAACGACTGCTGCCTTAACAGCAACCGGGACCCACAGCTTAACGTACCATCCGAAGAACTTAAGCAACCAGAAAACAACCACTTGAAATTGGTCACCCATCTGTCTGTCTTGCTTATTAACTTCAATGATCAGTTAAGTTTAAGTCAGACCACTGAATCTACGTAAGTACCTCGACTACGGACACCTGACGCTTCGAAAACGCAAAAATATAAAATTACCTAATGTCATCAAGACAACTGGACCTCTACTATGAATCGCCCTTGGGAATCCTGAAAGAGTTATCAGCATCATAATAGGTCGTACCGCAATGATGTTCGCCGAGCACTGTCCTGAAGCCCCCAGATATTACTAGTTCCTATTGTACAGTTCAATGGTATAAAAGGTTTCAGTTACGGATTGTAGATATCTTTTTAACTTGAACAAATGATTTTTAATTTGATATACTTTGAACTGCAAATTCTACTATGTGAAAAAATTATGCTTTCGTGTGTCTGTCTATTGAATGGTTGCGACAAAATGAATAAACTTTATACGTTTGAAAATGATTTAAATTTTGATCAACTTATCATTGGGAATTCATGTTGACTAAATTTACTCTAACTTTCTCGTTACATATTATTGAAATATGGTCAAAGTTCGTTAACCAATAAACAGCCTTTTGAGTTGAATCTGAGTTAAGTATATCATAGTTAAATTCAATAAAGCCAAAATGAATCGCGCAAACATAACGAAAGCAAATAGACCCGTCAATTATCCAAAGAAACCCCGTCACCGCCCGACCACGACTTACATAGCAAAGGTTATAAATCGGTAACCCTTTTCATACTAGATGGAACCTTTGCAAAGGGAAGGACGTGCTTGACATACAATAGCACATTCGGATTGCTAGTTTTTGTTAAAGCGCTATCACGTCTTTTTCGCTTTTGTAAAAAGGACTGTTATTTTTCCATTCGTTTTTCTGTTGTGTTAAAGAATGGAGATTTTACGGGACAAGGGATGCGAGTGAAACTTAAAGAGCTGGAGTGAAAAAATGGGAAACAATCTAGTTAGTAGTTTTTAAAATCCGGCGGATGTGTTTAGATTGCTTTTTATTTTTACATGACTGTGTAACATAAATATGTAAGATATTTTTTAATTTATGCTGTTGTAGAAAAATATGGATTTTCGGTTAACAACATTAAATGAGGATAAAAAATAATAATAATAATATAATAATATGTGGGGACATCTCACACACGGCCATCCGACCCCAAGCTAGGCAGAACCTGTGTTATGGGTGTCGGACAGCTGATATATCTACACAAATACATAGATAGATAGATACTAAATATAAATATCAACACCCAAGACCCGAGTACAAATATCTGTCTTTAAACAAATATCTGCCCCAGCCGGGAATCGAACCCGGGACCTTCGGCTCAGTAGTCAGGGTCACTAGTTCGATTCCCGGCTGGGGCCGGAATATTTACTGGAAATTATTTTTGCAAGTTTACAGCACCAAAAAATTGTGATAAGCGTGTTTTTTGAAAAACAAAATCAAGACATAGGTGTACTTTGTCTCTCCTTTTTAACATGAATTCTACAAAAAGGATATTAGGTACCAAAAATACTTTTTTTGTGTTTTAAAAAGAAAACGTAGGGCGCTCTGTTGTGAAAAGACGTTCTGCAATCTTAAATGTTTGCAGTTTCGGGTTACGACGCCATTACGAACGAAATTAAAAATAATAAGACCATTGCAGCATTTGTGCAGCTTTAATATAATAAGTCTCCATTTTAAATATGAAATTATGTATAATGTAAGTGAAATTCAGAAGTTGCTTAAATTTTGAGAAATGACGAATAATTTAGACGTTACCAATCCAAACTAGTTAAGTTACTTAACTTAGGAATTTGTTGAATACCATGCAAAACGTCGTTTAGTTGGGGCATTTTGTGGGTGGAACTTTTTCATTTCTCGCGAGTGTAATAACCAAAACTTTCAAAACAGCTCTGCTCACTACAATACACCACACCGCTTTAGGTGTTGCCTAATCAATAAGTAGTTAATTACACGAACTTTAGTCTGTTGTATACGAAAACTCCTTAAGCGCAGTAGGGTTTCTCTACCTTACAAAAAACTAAAGCTGCCATGCGATTGTAAAGTTTAGTACAATGAGATAGAGCCGTGGTTCGCGTAGTAAGCTTTATGGAAGTTCGTATTTCGTAAGCTCGCACCCGACGGTGCAGCGACCGCCGAAATGCCTAGAATGTAGGCGCTAGATGCAAGCCCGTACCGCCTTCCGCCTGATACGAAGTGGAGAGGCATATTCTGGGACTTTCTACTATTTTATTAAGTTATAGAGTGGAGGATTACTCTATTTATACAAAAAAAAAAATTACGAACGAGAGCTATCGTGCAATCGGCAACGAGAACATGGCTCACGCGCTCTGAAATTTAGTTTTTCGTCATTTACAGTGACACCTCTAATTATTTTCAGTCGATTCACTTTTGTACTCATTCTAAAATGGCAACTCGGCACTAATTGGAGATTTACGTACCTATTATACATACATTATGCCAACCACTGTAATCCCCGTAAGGGTAGTCAGTCAGAGGTACCGATATATCACAACTAGTCACAACTAATACTATAAATGCGAAAGTAACTGTGTCTGTCTGTCTGTTACTCTTTCACGCCAAAACTACTGAACGGATTTGAATGAAATTTGTTATACAGATGGTCAAGACCCTGAGGAAGAACAAAGGCTACTTTTTATCGCGAAATTCCCACGGGAAAACTTTACTGTACTCGCGACCTATCCCGTGAGTACAAATGTACAGCGAGTGGATAGCACATAATATGTAATTAATACCAACATATTATTTACAGAGTTTTAGCAACTCTTCCTGAATATTGAACTCTACTGCTTTGATACAACAGAATACGCCAGGAATTGGGTTCGATAGGTGTTAATCTAATATCCTCTTGTTAGCACGGACTTGGTTTTACTTAACCTGTGAAGTTTTGCTTTTGTATGGTAATTTGAAGTATATTGAACGGGTTCTATACTCTACCTATTATTTTTCGGGTGTGTTTGTATGAAATCGTTCAAATAATATTTTAATTGATTAGAGAAGATCGATTGACTTTGCTGCTTTTTAAGTAAAAACGAATGTACCTACATACTAAGTATTTGCTTTTTCTTTCACCTTTACATTTAATGGTAAAAAAGCACCAAATTTTATAATTTAATCAAGAAGTAATTAATTTGTAGACTCACTAACTTACCGGCAAAAATCAAGCATAAAAGCGCGAACGAGCAAGCAAAAAACAACTGAAATATCGTTTAAAAATCGACTCCTAATAAAATTTCAAGCATTCAAGTACAGTCACGTACATAAATTGCGATCGCAGCGCCACAAAGGGTGGGCGTAGTGAGAAAAAAGAGAAACTCTCGGACGGCAAAGCTTTGTCCGAGCTGCGAGTTCTGCGCTGTGATTCAATTTCCATGTTAATCCCGAATAACATTGAGTCTCTTTTGTTACACGTAAGTCAACGGTGCGGAGGGTTGTTCCTTGTGAAGAACTTCTTTTTCAACAAAAAACTCAGAAAAATGTGTTTCAATATTTTGATGAGTTTTGTATGATAATAGTAATTTTTTAGACGACCGAATGACGTAAAGACGACCGAATGGTGTAGTGGTTAGTGACCCTGACTACTGAGCAGAAGGTCCCGGGTTCGATTCCCGGCTGGGGCAGATATTTGTTTAAAACACAGATATTTGTTCTCGGGTCTTGGATGCGCCCGTAAAATGGCAATAGGCCCGCCCCCTAATACATTGGGATTTGGGACTAACATAACACTCTGGCGAAAAGTGGGTGCAATGCACCTCTGCCTACCCCGCAAGGGAGTACATTAGTACAAGGCGTGAGTGTGTGCTTTTTTTATAAATATAAAATCTGGGGGCACGGCAGTTCCCTACCAAGTCGAGCAAAAAAGCGGCACGGCCGTACCATCCTTTTCTCGAAGCAATGCAGGCCATTTTCGACCCCCTGTAACTTCGTTGTGGATAAAACTAGAAGACTGAATTTTCACTAACCACGCAGGCATTGTAAAGACACGGTATATTTCATATTTCATTCAATTTGAACCAGTAGTTTATTAAGAATTATAACGGGTCAAAGTTTCTTAATTTTGCCACTGACTCACTCACTCACCGATCATAAAAATTCTAAGGAACTTCTAGCAGACCTAGAAGCTTCAAATTTGGAATATAACTAGTGTTTGGTGTATGAATCAAGGGAAAACTAAAATATTTACTACCGTGCCCCCACCAACTCGAGTAAAATTTTTCAATTTTGGTCCAGTTTTCTAGATAGGTACATAACTGCTTAAATAATTTCATAATTACATATCTGGGGGCACGGCAGTGCCCCCACAAAGTACATATAGGCGCACGGTAGTGCCCCTGCCAAATCGAGTAAAAAATTCGCGTCATTAAAATTAAATCCGCAAAGGATGGATTACCTACCTACGGACAAAGCACATCAGGCTACCAGTGCTACCACTTATAGTCAAATTTTCTTAATGTACAATGAACTTTGTGTATTGGAAACTAAGGTTGAAATTTAATTAGGGAAATTTGATGCAGTACGAAGTATCAAAGTTACGTGTATTCATTACGTAGGTACATTACGTAACCAAATAATAATAATAATAATAAAGCGGCAGGGCAGCTTGTGGCGAGCTGTTGGGCATTAGCGACCCCACCCACCCGATGCCAGGGAGAACCCCTGTTCCTCATCTCTGGATTGCCTTTATTGGTTGTCCAGAGTGAACACTGACGAGGAACAGGATCTCCCACCTCTTGCTTGCCTTCATTGGCTGGCTTGAGTGGTGTACCGCTAGAGCAGAAATGCTCGGAGGAAGGATGTATATCCAGTAAGTGCTTGTAGGGGTCTTGACCGGCATCCGCGATTGCTCTGAGAGCCTTGGTATACCTCTCCACCCTCAGCACCTCATGCCATGTTGCCCCCTTGTTGCTACGCCACTGTAATGTGCTAGCGACTGTTATGGGGGGCCCATTTAATGTGAGTCACCCCCTGCCTTTTTTTCCGTATGTAAAACATATAGGTCAGGCGGGGGCCATAGTCCTTCCATAGTCCCTGTTACCCAGTCCATTTAGCGCCCCCTTCCATAACCCTGTATTAGTTTACTCCATATCCTACAATAGTCCTGCACTAACCGGGGATTTTCCTTGGGTTTACTTCTATAGTCTGCACAGTGAGAATCGTCAGTTGGTGTCACATTTCATATAGATTAATGTTGTCAAACGGGCCTCTACATGTTGGCTTCGGCCCCATGCACGCCTTCCAAATGCCCGGGACCCCATGGTCCCGAGACGGTAAAGACACAACATAATAATAATAATAAATCATTTATTTCAGACCATAGATCCATATGTGGTTAGTAACAATGGTACCTACTTACAAACTAAGTTAGTAGATACTATTTCTATGTACAATTATTTTACACCAGTGTTTAAAAATTGGCGCGTCATACCTATCTGCTATAACGGCGAGAATGTTTTTGCAACTGGAGCGCAGCCTGGCGAGTGTGGAGGCGCAGCGCTTGCGCATTAAAAATAAAGATTCTTGATTCTTATCTCAAGTTTTGCGATTTAAGTAGGTAGGTAGGTACCTACCAAACTAAGTTAACGCACCTACGTACCTAGAAGGTACCGAAAAGAAAAAAAAGTAGAACTGTCTACAAAATACAAAAAGAAATGAGATCCCCTCAAAAACAATACTTGTCAAAAAAACCAAGTCTCGTAACTCAGTTGTTCTACGGTAAAAAGTTGTGAGATCCATGTAATACCAAGTCTTATCCACGCACGCATCTCAATCTTAAAAATCTTTAATGTTTTATATAAATATATTGACTTGGTCATCGCACTAAATAATTTAATTAACACGTGTTTCCATGCAATGGCAATAAAATACACTGAAACACATGAAAAAGTTCCAATCACAAAATGCCGACAACAAAAGAAACAAAATATTTCATTTAAAATTGGAACAAAATATTACCGATTTTAGTTGATAATATCCTGATGCTCTGTAAAATTTGATTCAATGTTGCAGAAGACGGCATTAAGCTAGCCTTTTCCGTTTAGAAGTAATTTGGCGCTTTACTCAGTGGAACCTTTTCATTGCCCGTGAGTGTATTTAATAGTGAAATTGGGCCTAATTGATAGGGTATAATTTATATATTTATCTACCGATATTTGTAATTAAGTGTTTTTTTTTTCTAAAAATATAGAACATTGGCAAACTCTATGTTTCATATTTGTAGGTAGGTTAGATAAATTTTAATTAACACTTGTACAAAATGTAATCGTTTAAGAATAACCTTTATGATTTTTTGTAGACAATGTATTTTGTAGACTACGGGACCTCCTCTCTCTTCATGTTAATCTTATTTGAATTTTATATCCTCATTTTAAAAGTAAAACATTTTTTCTGACACAAATAAATAAACATTATAAGGTCAGACTGGTAGGTAATTTTATGAAAAAAATAACCTATCAGATCAAAACCTTGCTAACCAAGCATGAGCGGTTACTCAAATGAATTAAAATATTAATTTTATAACCATAATTTGGTCAAAGTACTCGCGAGCACCCTGTTAACTCAAAAAGCAAACAAAACCACAATTCATTCTTCCGTAATTCAAAGCGGAGATATCAATTAAATATTTTCCGGGACTTTGGTAACATCGCGTCCAAAAGAGAAAAAACGTTGAAAGATTAGAAAAATTTACGCGATTGCCGGACAGATACGGACCCAGTTCCGCAAACTCCGGTCACTTATCTCTGAAGCTGTTAGATTTATGAGCGCGCCTGTACTCTCGATGGACAGATCTTTCGTTTGTATAATTTTGTTTTAGACTAGCTATTGCTAGTGGCCTACGCTTCGCCTTAAACAGTTTTGCCATCAGGATTCTGGGATAAAAAGTATACCTTTGCGAATAACAGCTGCAAAATTGCAGCTGTTTTCAAATGATTGTCAAACATCAATCCATCCATGTGTTCTGGAGTGGAGACCAAAATTAGGCAAACGTAGTGTTGGACGCCCTCCGGCTAGGTGACGACGTTTACGACTTGCAAAAGTTGGCTGGTAATGATTGGATGTGGGTTCTCGAGTGGAGACCACGAACAGGAAAACGCAGCCCTCCTGCCCGCTGCCCTGCCCTTCTCTAACACCTCTCATAGAATATAAAAGTATTCAAACCTGCAAACAGGAATTAAATTTATTAGTATGTATTTAATTTAGAAGTTAATTATTAATTAACTTCGAGAGCACATGTGGTTTGTATTGGATTCCCATAAAACCACACCTGTGTGCCTAGTGTGAGTTTTATTAACGTTAAATGTTATAAAAATATTAAGGCCGGTGTTTAACGAAAACAAAACTACCGTCGCGTCAACCTTTCGGAATCGTAAGCAACGGAGGCGTCGCATTCAGTATTCTTTGTATTGAAATTTACACAAGTGCGTCCACGTCATCGGCATTGCCAACGCTATTTCTGCATATACATTTATACCGACAATCCGTTTGGCCCGATATGTACGATACCCATAGGTGGACGTTTACAATACAATACAATACACAATACAATCCTCTTTATTTGCACCAAAAACAGAAAAAAAATAAAAAATAATAAAATAAAAACAGTACAAAAAGGTGGCCTTATTGCTTATCTCTACCAGACAACATTTGGATGGAAGAGAGTTTAAAATAAAATAAAATAGGATTAGAGGTAGCTGTTTACCTCTAACACGCAACCATTTTAATCTATTGAACACTGTGCGTCGGCCGATCACCCGTCTTATAAATCGGACAGCAGTCGTTAACAAGCGGTCTTATGCCTAGTATCACCATAGCACGTTAGATCATTAACACCCCTGTTACAGTTTAATGTCATCTCCATATTAAATTTTTGACAGATGTGTCAACAGTCAACAACTTTATGATCTAATAGAGTATGATGAAAATGGGACTTAAGATGATAATTGCCCTTGTAATAAAACCGCATTAAGTCACAGTATCAGCGTAAACTCAGTATCACAGTGTTTATCAGCTTCCATTTCATGGCATTCGATTCTATATCCTTTCATCAGCTTGATGGAAACCGTAACTGCCATAGTCCACATGAACAACCAAAACTCACACTCCGCACACTGTTTAACCGGATATTGAGTAATTCTATTTACTAAATCAATTAATAATGTTTGCATAATTAATGAAATATGCCTATTATTGTCGCTAACTGATATAAAATTCTTGCTCACATTTTATTTGACACAACAAACATAGCTTTTAGTGATAAACGCGCCCTTAGTATTTTTTCAGTAACGTAATCATAAGATCTATTGGATTTATAAATGTTTTGTAGAACAAAACTATTCTACATACTATCTATCATTATCCTTTGTGATTTGAACGAGTCTTTATTATAATTTATGATTTTAACATGGCGATACGGCTCGTCAGCTATCACGTGAGTACAAAATTAAATGTATAGCGAAAAGCAGGTGGCTCCCTTGCGAGTCACCTCTGACTACCCCTTCTAGGATTACAGACTACAGTAGTGAGCATACATTGCATTGAATTTGGTTCAGTCGTTGTCCATTGAAAGAGTAACAAATACACTCAACACTTACAAATATTCGCCATTACAGTATTAAGATATTACCATTACTTATAATTAATAACATTACCTCTAAGTCTACATTAGTAGAGATCATGTTCAAATGTAATCGGATCGGATGCAGGTAATATGCATTGTGCGCCGTGAGTTGTTTGCTGTCAAATAGACCGGGATATGTAGGTAGTAAATTAATTAATGCTCAAGTGCCAAGTTTCTGCTGCGGCACTATTGATTTTCTATCTAGTATAAGCTGTCACCGCTGTGCGCCTATGGAATAATCTTCCCGAGAACATTAGGAAAGCTCCTTCCAGCAATGTCTTCAAGCGACTAACCCGTGCTCATTATCTCAGCAACTTAGATAAGTAGCATTTTCTTTTACCTCCTTGAATATTATAATTTTGTAATGTATAATTTTGTAGTTTGTTTGTTCTGTAAGTATTATTGTATATATAATTGGTATTCGTATATACTTATATATTTATTGAATTTATAGTATATTATGTATATTTTATGTATATCTATCAAGTGACTTTATTTTGTTTTTGCTTTTTCAATTTAGTAACTACTTTTTTTGTTGTTGCACCTTTCTACTAGTTTTTCTGTACCTCCTGTAGGTTGGCTGGTAGAAACTGCTTTTAGCATTAAGTCCACCTTTTGTACACTTATATTTCATATTTGTGCAATATAGTATCAAATAATAATATAATACGACTGATGAAATTAGAGCGACTGTCAGTTTTATAACGTAAAGTTGAGAGTCATAGGCCACGTCCATTTTGCCAGCAGCCAGAACGGGCGGCGCGGCGGCTCGCACTAGTATTAGTTATTCTATGGCGGAGAATCACAAATTTTCGTTTTCTGAGACTAAATACCTCTAGTATTTAGTCTAAACACTAGTACTTATTTAGTCTGCAGCCGCTATCCTTTTCGCCTACTGGCACCGTGGACGCGGCCGAAGTGGCTCAGAGAAACGGGGGTACACTTACATTACATTGACGTCAACGCGATCTAACTAGCTACAAGACTTGGTATGTTAAATGTATACAGAATGATCCAAAAGTGGTATACTAAGCTAAAAAGGGGTTACTTAGTGGATTATATGAAACAATAATTATTTTACGACTTATAAACGCGTAAAAAGTTTTTGTTATTAGTTTTTTTTTATGATGCCCCGATGAACAGATTAAAAATGTATTTGGTCGTAACACCTAATATTTTTTTCATAACTTTAAATATTTTTACACTACAGTACCTACCTAATTTAATCGAAAACCAATCGACTTCCACCACCACGGCTCCCCAGCAGAGCCATACATTCAGCTCGATTATCCAAGTTAATACGTTTACTCAGTAAACTGACAAGTGTTGGACTTGAACCAGGCACCAGCACATGTTGAGTCTACCTGGACTTAGACGTAGGGGGAGGGTCCTTGTTAGATTGGTATTACGTTGATGATGTTGTAGGTATAACTTCCGATTTCCAGTGATTCTATACAGGGTGTTAAATACAAGGTAAAATACCTATTGTTGTGTTTTGAGTAGTTTCTTTCGCAATTTCTTCTCCTCAGTGACGAGCTTTTGAAATATTATGTGAGTAAAATTATGACGAAAAATTTTACGTCAAATAAACTGATATTATATTCTATTCTTTTTAGATTGGTAATGCTTCCTCCAAGCTTCCGGACTCTAGATAATACATACAATATTACAATTGGGTATGGTGGGATAGAGTGCCCTAACAAAGATGCCTCACCAAAAGACGTATCAGCTGTAATTTATATACGTCCGGCCAACTCTGGTAAATCACCGACTGACGCTAATCTGACTGGCCAATCCTTTCACCACAATGACCATCCCTAGTCAGACTCAAGAGTGTTTGTCACCGACACTATATTTAAGAAGCAGCATTTTTGAGATCAGATTATTAAAAAATAACATTATTTGGTGTTAAGCTTAATATAAAGAAATACCTTATGATATATTAATCAGTAGATATAATCCACAGTGAATGCAAACTACACTATCAAAACGTGTGAACAACATCGAATAACTGATAAATCATTTATTCAAACTGTAAATATCTATGTACACAATACAATCTAAATAACTTATTCTAAACTTAAGAAAAACTTATGACTATAGGTACCTAGCCTAACTATAAACAAAAAAAAAACTTTGTCTCTTCGCTCCGGAACGCATCTGACGCAAAGGTCCCTAAGGCGCTGGCAGCGTTACCTCTCTGTACAGCCAGAGAGATCCTCTGCATCAGAAACGCTCCAAACGCTCCAAATAACTTAGTCTTTCACTACAACTAAGTTACAAGCTAATCACAAAGCCGTAACGTAGAAGCGACACATTCAGCGACGGGGCAACAATGGCTCGCACTAATCTCGGTACATTGTCACCTACTTGTAAGCAAATTACGACTTGCAACATCTACATACGCGCAGGACTCGCGAGGGTGCCATAGAGTAGGCGACGGTAGAGATAGAGAGAGAGAGAGAGTACAGTCACATAATATATGTACATTACGTAGATTAGTACTGATTACTCTACAATGGCTACAGTAAAGAAGATAAATAAATGGTAAAAACTATAGCAGAATGGAAAAAAAAATAATTCCAAAACTATGGGGGCACGAGAGGAGTCTCCGATATGCGTTCCGATGCTATTTTCACTGATAAATCCTTTCACCTTACACGTCTCTTTATCTTTTATATTCATCTTTATCAAATGGTTTAATCGACTTAAAATCATACAATTATTTTCGATAGTCCATAATATTACTCTACCACCATTTCACGAAAGAAACTCCTCGAGCATCTTTACAACTATTTGCTTATATTATCTCTAGTAGTACAATTTCACTTAAATATATCCATTTCATTTTTCCATAGCTTTAGCTGAGGTAGACCAGCAAGAACAAAAATGTATAATGGAAATCGATTTCCACAGAAGCACATTGTTTCCATTCAAAAATAAAACTTATCACATCTACACTATAACTTAATCTTTGCCAACATTATAACATAACTGGCCGCGTCCGGATCTGGCTAATTAAGCGACTGCAGTTAATGTCCGCGGGATTTATGACTAGAATCGCGGCCTTATAATCCGGTGTCTTATCGTCTACATTTTACACCTGTCGCTATCACTTTGAATACCCTCCAAATATGACATCCTACATTTGTGCTCATAAAAGTTTTTAAGTAGGTATGGATGAATCTGGAGGAAAAAAAGCTGACAACCAAGATTACAAGTCCTATATATTTTGAAAGACGGCTCCGGATTTTGTTGCCTCTGTTTTTCTCCATAGGACAAGAGCTTTTAACGGAGAGTAGTTTTGTAAAAAAAATACGTTTATCAGTTTACGATGAATAAAAGCATTTAGGTACAATAAAAGCGATATAGATTTTGACTGTCTGAACACACAAAATACTTTTGATCCCGAAATCCCATTAGAAAACTGGTCTAATAGATATTTATACTTACTATCTATTGCGGTGAACTAAAAGTGCGGTTAAGTCCAGATATTAAAAGGCAGCAACAAGTGACATTTGAACACATTTTTTCCATCTCTAGTTATCCGGATGCTCATATCTGCCGCACCTTTTGTATTCGCTCTCATTTAACGGCAATAAGCGATCGGTAGAGATCCTTCATATAGCTGCATCTGGCTGAACGGAGAAGGAGATTCCGTGGCTTCTCTCCGTTGGAAAGACGTTGCGCGTCGTACGTATCAGACCAAACCAGTTTTCAAAGGCAATGCAGATGAAGTGGACGCGTTTGTGCGAATTTCTTACAAACAATACTGAATGCGATGCGTCTGTTGCGTACGATGCTAATACGAGTAGCTGGATCAGGAACCAATATTAGCATTTGACAGCTGTGAAGGTGATCGCGATCACGATAGATGTAAGAATTAGAAAATAGGGTTCGCCAGATCCAGTCACATGACTGTAACGAGAAAACTTTGATTGGGTACGGGATGATACTTGGATAACTACGATGAATGGTGGTACTAAATAAATAAGGCTAAACTGGTTAAGTTTGAAATATTTGGTTTATATGTCCAATTTGCAGTCATGTGTGATGAGATGGCCGAACCTGTGCATGGAATAAATAACTAGCAAGTTAGTCATCAGCTAGTAACCTGACCAACATTGAACCTTTGACATTCAACACAAAAAGTATCAAGTAACTCTTGTAAGGCTAAGCAGATTTTTACAAAATATGTTAATTATAACAAAGCGTTTCGTTTCACCCGTTGAGAGCTTATTTTTTATTTATTTTATTTATTTAATTATAGGTAAAATACATAAGAAAAAACAAGCTTAAAGATACTACAATAATCCTCGCAGGATTGTGCGCAGCACCTTCATTCTGCGTTATAATTTATATACAATTAACAACTTGCTATGCTACCGCGTGACAGATACTCAGATATGTTAAACTTATAACACCCCTTTTTCCATCGGGGGTTAAAAAGACGTGCAGGTTTCCTCAAGATTTTTTCCTTTACCGAGATTGATGTACAATAATTCCATAGAACTCATTAGCATGTGACGGCCGAATGGCACAGTGGTTAGTATGTCTAATAAAATTGTAGTCCCGGATTCGATGCCCGGCCGGTAAAGATATTTGTTCAACAAATGGATGCAGCAATCCACCTCTGCCTACCATGCAATAGATCGCAGCACTGTATTACCATAAGTGACTGCTTATGTATTTCTTTTTTCATTCCTACCTACATGTTGGGTCGGGATTCGAACTCAACACTCAGCCGTGAGAGGCAAGCGCTCCTCGAACGCACCATCGTATTAACACCTTGTACAATAAAAATATTTACCTACTCCCCAACTTAGTACCAAATTTATTTTAAATATTACAGTGTTTACTTCTTGTTTGTTAGTTATTATAGAAAACGAATGCTATAATTAATATTTGGTAAATAATACCTTCCAAGCTAAAACCGTTTAGATACTACTGAACTAAAGCTCACCTATCAGTTTAATGCTGCTACAATTTAATATAAACCAACCGCAAATTAATGAATTTACTGTTTCAGACATTGCTCAAGCTCAAGACCTAGGTACAGACTTCACTAACCACAGATCTAAGTCAACTCATGTTGTAAGTTAAACGAGAAAACTTAGATTTGCTTCATGTTATTGCGATGAGTTCCGAGCGTGGCGATGGATCCGATAGCATCCAACGTTTCGATTATGAAGCTGTCAAACTTAAACTATTGTATATTTTACAGACAAAATATATCATAATGGGAGCTTTTAACTATAGACAAAAGCCACAAAAAAACAAAATAGATGGCGTGATTTTCAGGCAGTCACCACGGGGTGACTTCGATAGGTTACTAAGAATAAGAACAAATTTTGATTTTTATACCATGGAAACTACAATAAATTATCCTTTTTAGTAGATATTGTCTATAGTATAAAAGCCCTCATTGATTATAATAAAGTATAATGTCAAACAAAAGTTAACTTTTTATAATAATGATAAACTTTGTCGTCATGCTACTTTTATATGATAGTGTCTAAATAGGGATTTTCAAACAAGATAACAAAGTTCTTCCAATTTTGAAAATTTCAGCAGTAGCCAAGATTAATTTACCACTCAGCTGTATACAGTATACGGTAGATTATCCAATAAATTTTCACACTTTACTCTAAGCTTGTCGTGTACAGTTAGGCAACGGTTAACTCTTTCACTTCTCACCAATTCCGGTTTATTTCGCGACGTTTTTGCGAGATTTTGACTATTTCTTCCTGCGGCTGATGATACCTATGGCAGAAGGCGTCTCGGTGCCCGACTCATGTCATGGGAGTGGACGTTGTATTAAATTTTTGTAAAGTGTATGCGATTAAAGTTGCAAATATATTGTCGGGCTATAGCGTCGCTGGGATCTTTAGTCCAATTTCACCATACTGGGTTAGACCATAACCAGAGATTGTTGCTGGACTTTTGACACATATGTGAAGAATTTACTATGGAGATGACGTATAATTGATCAACCTTTTCCTGGTTACGATGTAACCGACTATGGAGAAATTGGAGCTTACACTGAAAGATTTCTTTTCATAGCTGAAACAATTGCATTCGTATGCATCTGTCAAAACCATTGTATGAAGAAATGTTATTATGATTTATACACAAATTGTGTTATTGAATTTGCATATTGTTATTTTTTCTAACAAGTAGATAAGTAGGTACCTACTAATTTAAAATACTATGAGGATAAGATAGTACACCTGTTTGAATAGACATTGTGCCTCGGTCGAAATTTTAGTATTTTTATAAGATAAAAACCAAGGAAGATCTTTTACAAAAAAAGTAAAATTTATTTTCACTTGGTAGGCCCATAATTCGTGACAAATAGGCTTGTTATAGGGTGTAATTTAGGGTGTGAATGGACTGAGTCCCTTCACTGACAAATCTGAATCTCGAAAGGAAAAAAAAATGTTTCAGTCGAAATCATAATGAAGACTTGTTATAATGAGACTGTGAAATAAATTTTGTTTATAAATAAATTCAAGGAGGTAGTAACGTAAATTTTAGTGGTGTCTGTATGTTGTTCTGTCGCGAGCAAAGAAAAAGTTCCACCCACAAAATTCTGTTTTTAACATTTAATAACAAAGATCACAATATTTACCTACATTTTTACATGGTTTATATAATGCCAAGCAGTTTGGTGCTAATTAAGTCAGTCAAATAAACATACAGGAACTTTCATTATCTAAAATGAGAATGGCCAAATCTGACCCGCTTTGCAGCCACTAAACAAACCTATTTTTATTCAATGATAAAGGTCTTCTTAATGAGGGAAAAATATTTTAAAAAATTAAAAGCTGCGTTTAGAAAAAAAATTGTATGAGGGAAACATCTAGTCAGTACAAGGACTTGATCTTTCAGCTTCAGATCTTCGTTCTCCCATGCCTCATAATAATATAATTTACACCAGGATATTCTGTAGTCATGGGCTGCACATCAGTATATATGTTTCATCAATGGCTGCTCTGGCGGGTCATGGCGTCTTATAGAAATGGCCATCCTTGTCCTAATAGGGTCGGCATTTTGTAAGTGGTACTTTTTCAATGCTCGCGAGTGTATTATACTAAATTATGTACCTATGACTTATAAGAGAAGGGCTGTTACTGCCTCTCTGGCGTTAATTACCAACTGGTGCGCTTATTACCCCCTATCCCCGGACCTGGGGTCACTCTATATGACGAAAAACTAATTTTCGGGGACGACCGAATGGCGTTGTGGTTAGTGACCCTGACTACTGAGCCGAAGGTCCCGGGTTCGATTCCCGGCTGGGGCAGATATTTGTTTAAACACAGATATTTGTTCTCGGGTCTTGGATGTGCCCGTAAAATGGCAATAGACCCTATTACTTTGGGACTAACATAAACACTGGCGAAAAGTGGGTGCAGCAATGCACCTCTGCCTACCCCGCAAGGGAGTACAAGGTGTGAGTGTTTTTTTATTATTATTACTATGACTTTATCTTATTGTATTAAACGTGGCGATAGCACGACAACTCTCGTTCGTTCGTTTTTCGTCAGTATAGAGTAACCCTCCGGGGCTGATTCCGCTTATTATTTACGTGGAAAGAAGGAGCGACGAAAAGGTCAAAATATTGTTTGCACAATTTGTTGTTGACTTTATATTTTTGTTGTTTTAACTTCTGTTTCAAGGCCAACGGCCATTTCTGAGTTTGTTTTGGTTTATTAAATTCATAAATAGGTATGCGGCATTAACGTAGCCATAACGTTACAATCACATTTGTTTTAAGTCTTTTGAATAATACCTAATATACACAAAACATACCTAAATACCCTCGTGAGTGAACAAATAAAAAGTGGTGCTATCAGCCAGTGATGTGCCATACCTATATTTCACTGGAACTTTTTCATTGCACGTGAGTGTAAATAATTATTTAACCTGTTCACTTTATATTCTTGCGTTAACATCAATGGGGTGCACGAATTGAAAATGCTAAGTATTATACAGGGTGTTGCAAAAAGGGTAGGTATACTAAGCCGGAAGGGGGTGACTCAGTGGGTCATTCTGAACAACTTTTGTGACTCACCATCTTTAGGCTTAGTATACCCTTTTTGCAACATCCTGTATACTATACCTACCATTATAGTTTACATACAGTCTATACCTTGTTTCACGGGAAAATACACCTAACATAACCCTTATTACATTCGAATAAGGGTATTTTTTGTTTGTATCAGATGTCTTTCCACGTGAAACAAGGTATAGGCCAAAACAGCCACCATCTCTGACTGCCATCCTTTTAGTAAAATATTCTTTTTAATCACATAAACATAACATATTATTAAATAAGCATCAGTATCATATATATAATATTCTGCTGCATCAATCTCTTTAATGTATGAGTAAATAATTCCAGGCATCAGACATGCAATAAACATTATACTCTTACCTAAACCAATAATACTGAGGCACTTACTTATTATTTCTGTTTACGTATTACTTTATTGGATAAAATACCTGTAAGTACATTTTTAAAGGATCCTTAACCTTTAAGTATGGACGTGGAGTCTCACAGGCTACCTAATGTTTACGTTTTCATAGTTTTGCCTATTTCCCCCCGCTCCCCGCGATTGAGCGGCTCAGTAGCTTTTGTTTTAGTTGCCAAACTACCTATGAGGGAGGAGGTTGAGTCGTCCGGTGAATATCACGTGAGTAATGACCATCAAAAAATTGACTGGAGCCTGTCAGGCTACACGTCCATTGTTGTCATACAATATATCTTGTATGGGCGATTATGTTTTTTTAAGATTTTTTTTTCAAAATGTAAAAAATAAATAATGCTGGTACTTCTAAAGGTAAAGGTAATTTCTAAAAAAACTAGCACGTGTGCATGTAGTGCCTCATGTGCAAAGACGTGATATAAATAGACGATTGCCAAGAGAACTGAGGTTGACTAATGAATCGAGTTTTAGGTGATGATAATTATGGTCAAAGAAGGTGTCCAGGATCAAGAAACCAGTCAAGGGTCCACAAGAGCATGTAGAATCTGTCCCGCGATCTGTCTGTTGCCTGTGTGTCTCCAAGTGTTCTAGACCTCTGTGCATTGACTGCCAATAAATTGGCGCTATTAGACTGTGGTCAATATTTTATATAATAGTTACCTGAAGCAGGTGTTTTGTGTTTTTGGTTACTTATGTATTATATTTTAAGAAAATAAGACTAATTTTGTTATAGTAATAAGTTTGTCTGTTTTTAATACCAGAAAATGTAGCCTCAGTAAATTAGGACTTAAAAGTGCCATAAGTTTGAATTTTTCACATTTCTTTATTTTTAAAAATAATATTTGATTACATAAGCACGTTATTTTATTGCTAAATCCTTTAAATTCAATATCCAATCAGTTTTAAAGTAATCTTATATCAAATTCTCAAAAAAAAAGTGTATGCATATAGGAGCCTGTGAGGCTCCACGTCCGCACTGGTGTTAAGAAAAAATGACGTCCATACTTAAAGGTTAAGAAAATGATTGCGATTACAAGTAAAAATGATCTCATCGTAATAATAATATCTAACTGGAAAAGCATACTTATATCAATGTGTAGGTATTTGAAAATTAAAAGGTCATTGGATCATTCATTTTAAAATATTTGAAATAAAAATAAATCGTCAACTTTTCAACTGTGACTTATGTAAAAAGTTGGCGAGCACAATTAAAAAGTCCACAATGGAATTCTAAAATCAATTTCAGTAAACGAACACGTGGCTCGCATAGAAATGAAAAAGGTTTTCCACAAAATCCATAGTTCCCAACTTCAGCGCACTTAATTACAAAGAAGTCTGCAGCTGTCAAAGTGTGACATTGAAATTTGAGGGCATTAGCTCCAAAATAATTGCCTTTCTTTTTACCTGCAATCTTTAAAGGGTTTTAATATCATTTAATTCAAAATAAGTAATATCGATTTTTTTATGGTGATCAAAGGTGTCGAGTTTCTGATAAATATAATAAAAGTTGCAATGTCTCGAAAATTATCGACTTTTAGGAAGGTCATTTTGTAATATTCAAGGCAATAGCCCTTCAAGGCATGAGGTTGACTTTTATAACACCCTGTATACTATATCGCTACCGCTTACATCATGCTTTTCACATTTTACCTAGAATATTTACATAAAGCCAAGCTTCCTTCGCTTCCGTCGCTTTCTCAACAAATGTCTCTTCAGCCAGTTGACACGCCGTGCCCCATAAATAGTGGTTGACAAATACTGTCACAAGCCTACGTAGTCCGGCGAACATGACAGTGGGACAAAGGGTCATATCACTCAACTCTAGACTAGTGCTAAGCACGTTGTCATGTTAGTAAGGTCGCGTGGTGGGCGATAAATTGTGTTAAGTCAACATTGTTCTCTATTCAAAGACGTGATTGATATGTTTTTGAATGACATTTTACGATAGTAGCATTTTAAAGTATTAATAGAACTAAAAATATGTAATAACTAGCTGTTCCCGCGCGCTTCGCTTCGCCTTAAAAAGTTTTCCCGTGGGAATTCCGGGATAAAAAGTAGCCTATGTTCTTTCCCAGGGTCTAGACCGTATGTATACTAAATTTCATTCAAATCCGTTCAGTAGTTTTGGCGTGAAAGAGTAACAGACAGACAGACACAGTTACTTTCGCATTTATAATATTAGTTAGGATTATGCGTGTCTGCCATAATATACCTCTACAATGCCATCAAGTAGTCTGATTGATATAAGATTGCTAATATCGTTTTTAGTTATAGTCATACATTGTGGTTTGTTTTATCTGTAATAGTAAAAAAAAGATTTAAGTTATATGTCACCACAACCGTGTTATTTTTATTAAATAGAGGATTTTATATGCGCAATTATTACATACCACATACCTCCATAAACCTACGAATGTACTTACAATAAAGAATTATAACAAAATTAAAATACATAACACGAAACGCATATCCCCAAAATCTTATCCGCACTTGTTACACTCATACCATGAACATGACACACAAAACCCGCTACGCTTGTGAAGTCCGGGAGTGCGTCAAAAGCCGCCCTTACATATTCCGATTCTCAGTCGCAACAGTTATTTGCATGTCAGAGGCTCAGCTCAAAGCGGGCTCGAATGGATACGTATCTAGACTACCTAGGTATACCTAGGTCTAGGTATAGGTCGCAGCGCACTCTAGGCGTAACCTTTTGAATGTTTGCTATTGTTCGTGCAGGTTTATAGCTAGTTTGGGTCGCTACGTACAATGGGCGTATTCATCGCCTTTTAAAACATTGAAATAGTTTGATGATTATGTTTCACTATTATTATCAGAAATATTTTTTTTTTAAAGACACCGTCAGATTGTTTACTTTTTATGCCAAGTATGAAAAAATGCAGTATGGCGGCTGTTGGTTATTACGACTGTATGACATCGTACACTTACTACAATTTCCCAACAGAATTTGCTCGCCAAAATTGTGCACCAAACTGATAATTCTAGTGTAACTCATTGGTGCAAAAATAGGAGTTGAATAGCATGATAATTTTGTCGAGCAGTATCGTTAATCAGGTGTTAATAGTAATTCGCGGTGATAAATATCAATTTATGTTATTTACGAGTTGGGCCTGTCAGTGAATTTAAAGGAGTTATTGTTTTGTCGATTTGTTCGTGGTAAATTAATTTTGGCGATACGGCTCGCGAAGTCCCGACCTATCACGTGACTCGCGTCACTAGTGTTTCGTTTCAACGTATACAACGTTTATGTTATACTGAATAGGTTGTTAAAAAAAGTATAGTAAGCCTAAAGAGGGTGATTCAAAAGTTTTTCAGTATGACCCCCTTTTGGTTTAGGTACTATTTATGAATATAAATTTTTTACACCCTGTAAAACAGGTTATTATATACGTCATTTATAACAATGTAGGCACATACATAGGGTCGCAAAGGTGAAACTATTCCTGGAAATGTGTCAGAGTAAAGATATGAATAACCCTCTTAAATTAAAGGGATTATTAATGAATATTTCACTCACCTTTTTAAGAAATAATATTTATAAAATAATTTTATGAATATTACCTAGGTGCTTCTTAATTATATTCCATTACGTAATTAATTATTTCCCCAAGTCAGTAAGTTTGTGTTAAGTCAGCTTAACTTTTATATTTAAGTTATCTGCTTGGTAATTTTTAATAAGCATTACCGTAAGACGATACAATTAGAAGGATTTAGAATTAAGGTTATCTTAAAGTTATCGTTTTTTTAAGTCTTGTACTGGTTCCTATCTATACTTTTTTATAACAGTCTATGGAATAAACTCTTACATTATTGTATATAAATATTTTTACCATGTTCTTAAATGTGCTGAAAAAAACCTAAGCTAAGGCTTAACTGAAACCTGCACGTTTTCTAGATGTGTACCTTCATAACGCTAAGGGCCAGTTATTTGATCTGTGGTAAACTCAACCATTGGTCACAAACGGCAGCCAGCCATTATTTAAAAACAAACAAAATACTTACCCCCTTATTCATAAAAAAGTTACTGGACGGATTAGCTATTGAACTGTTTTGTCACTCTCTGTCAAAGAACAAATTGTTCTCTGTCAGAGAGGGACAGAACAGTTCAATAGTTAATCCGTTCAGTAACTTTTTTATGAATAAGGGGGTTACGCAGCTGTCATGCTTGACACGTTACTTGAATAATGGTTAAAGTTGACCACGGATTAAAACCCGGCTCTAAGTGCCTTATGGTGCTTACACACGGAGCATTTCCCGGATTTTTAAATGTCATGAGCGCCTTCGCATAATCAGGTTACCGGTACAGGTACATACAGGGAACCCGATTCTATATATAAGCACCATTTTATGTACCATTGCACGGTGCATTGTACTTATTAAAACCGCAATGAGTTCAAAATTTACAAGGAAAATCGGTTCGACACTTTTTTTTGGGATTAAAGTCATGACCATAAATAATGTAGATATGTAGGTAAATCTTCTTTAAACTTTTTTGTGATAATAAAGTATGAATCTTTATTTACACAACTAATAAATAGGATCCTTCAGCATCATGTTTTAACATGAACATTAATTAGTTAAGTAATTCACAAACTCATGTTAAGTAAGGTCGGCGAGGAACTTATTATTAACTTAATTAAGTCTTAAGTTACTTGTGTGTAGTAGTTATGGTTTCCGAGTTTTCCATGGCTTTACAACTTTTGACTTGAAACCGATCTTGTTATGTGCGCAGTAAGGTTTACAGTTTAATAGCAACTCTAATGTTAGACTAAACAAAAATAACTATACATTACAATATGTAATAAATAAACTTGTAAACTAAAATAATTTGCGAATGCACTTAAAAAAAACCACGATAAATTCTTGTAGGTCCCAGCTTAATTGACCTTCCAAACCATTTAAAAAAAAATATGTACCAAATATAAAACACTCTTCACGCCATTTCTCCAACAAACAGCCACTGACACTAATCTGGACGTGCCCTTAAAATCTATAAACAACAAAATACAAGAAAACACATAATCATGAAATAACAGTGCTGGCCTTTAGACGAAAAACATAAAAATCAGAGCAGAACAACTGCCCGTTTCGTTTGATTGCTGCCCACTGCCCAGACTTTGCGTTGTCCTTTTAACTATGTACTTAATTTGGCACTTATTCAAGCTCCCAGCAGCAGAATTGAGTGTTGAAAAAAAAGCATAAAATTCAAGTTATCCGACGGAAATGGTTTGAGCGGACGTTAAAGCTATACCTTTCCTCTTAATGGCTATTAGCAGACTAATTGTTCTAGCACAAAATAATGGTATTGCCAGTTAAGTCTGAATAATTCGCTTTTGGATTTCATTTTTAGTGTTCCAGACTCACACGGTTAATGGGGCATAATTTTGTAGGAAATTATTGGCATTTTACGGTTTGTGGCAACCCTGTCGTTAAAGAGGGCTTTTTCGTGAATGTTATAAACCTACGCAAATAAATCACGTTATAGTTAGTAAACACATATTAGGAAAATTGCTTTTTGGAAGGTACACAGAAAAATTACCTTCACCTACTTTTTACTACTTAAAAATTAACAATATTCTAAATTTATATTTATGTACAATTATATTATCAGGAGTGTTTTCTGTGGCAATAATTAACTCATGATAAAAGCTCAATAACCATGATAAATACATCATGGTAATTGAGCTTTTAAAAAATAAGCTCCATTTAACTAGGTACACGCAAACTTTAGCAGTTTCAACTGAAAGTAAAAGCAGCTCCAATCAAGCGTCACACGAGCACAAGCACATTCAAACCACCTACTGATTCAGGACACCGTGCGCGTTTATGAAGTACTTTATACACTAACGGACAATGCAAAGGTTCCAGTTTCCAGTGACAATAGCACCAAATTACTCCTAAACAGAAAAGAGTAGCTTAATGACGCCGTCTGCCAGAATGACAGAGCGCCTATCTCAGCTATTGCAACACCCAGGCGCAAGCCTGCCAGTTTATTCGGGAGCTAGGCTGGCTGAGCTAAAATGAAGGGGATATGTACAAAGGTTCCACTCGAGAGACCTACGTACAGGAACTTCACCCCCTATCAGAATATAATAAAATAGAACAGACGCCGTCTGCAATATTGATACAATGAACAGCGCAGCAGCATTCTGCTGCGCTGCAAACTAAAAAAGGTAATATTTAACTGAGAAGATAAAGTAAACACAAACACACACATACCGACCGACTACTTTACATGCCCATATTGCCCATCCAACAGCATGGACCATTTCACTGTTTCAGACATCTGGTGATCAGCCTCCTATGTATGTCCTAACCAAAGTCACAATTACAATTTACAAACTAAAAAATTAGGTGGGACCATCAATTTGTGTTATAGTAACTGCAGCAGTTAGATCGCGATTTTTAGATTAGCAGCTAGATGCGTTGGTATGTATGTAAGAATACTCAAACTAGTATTATAATAAATAAATTCCACACGCGGATTTTATTTCCGCTTTCACATCTTCGCCACTGCCGAAGCTACTACCTAGTTGAGCGCCCCAAATTGACAGGCGAAGTCTGGGCGAATGACAGCGCACCGATTATTGCATTTCAATTCCGATACTGTAAGGCCACTACCCACTCCCGGATAGAGTTGACAAATTGGGAAGTTGCAGAATAGGTCCATTTAGAAACTTGTGAACTCCTAATTTGGAATTTGGGCCTTTTGTGCAGCCTCGTTAGTTACTCGGCGGTGGCGCGGCGGTTTCCGAAGTCTGACTGACTTTATTGTGATGGAATGATTCGGTTTATTGTTTAAACTAGCTTTGCCTGGCTTTGCATTGTGCTGATACTAAACAATTATGGTGCCACTGAATCACACTATCTTTTTATAAATAGACATCAAAATCTGTTGCGTAGTTTTAAAGATCAGCAGAAACAGAAAAGAACAGCGCGTAACTTTTTAAAAAGCTTGTTAAATAAAATACCTATCACGAAATTTTCAAACCTCAAGAGAAATCAGCACAAAGACAACCAAATAAGTCATATTATTGCACCTAAAAAAAGCCATATAGGCATACCGACGTAAACGTTAAGCATAAAGTGAAGTACCAATTACTTCAGAAAGTTCCGTTTTCGTGTGACCGCGAAGCAAACAGGCGACGCCTCATTTACATAGTCCGGCGCGGCCGGTGTCAGCCCATAAAAGGACCTTCCGATCACAACCACGATTTAAGAGGTCTTCAGACGCCAGTCCCACCTTTGCAAGCAAATGTGGACGGTGCGGGGCTGTAGGAAAGTTAAGAGGGTGGAAGTAGCATTTTCATGATAGAAAAGAATATTCTTTTTGCACCATGAAAGATAATATTACAAAATGATAACAAAAAAATACATTAGTAAATGTACTGTGTCACAAACGTGCTGCACATCTAGCCTCCTGACCCCGAGAGGTATAAATGTATACACTGTTATTAAATTTTAAAAAAAATTTACTACTGAACTGTTTTGTCACTTTGTCAAAGAACAAATTGTTTAAGGGATAGGTACTTTATAAAACTTTAAAGGAATAACAGGGATACTCCATAAAACTTTTAATATATGTATTTTTAAACTATATACTACATTTTTTTTTTCAATGTCCTACTCATTGCACGCCAGGTGTCAGGAGGCTAGAGCATACATCATCATCATGAGATCGCAATAGTTCACTGCAGGATGAAGACCCCTTTACTTCTTCCTTGGTTTTCCTTATTCAACTACTAGCGTAGTGAAGTGAAAGTGGGCGGGACGGCGGTGGTAGAAAAAATAAGACGGATGGTAGGATAGTTAGTCCAGTCAATAAATGAGCCAAAATGAGGTGTAGAGAGCGTGAGCAGGTAACTAAGCGATTCCTTCAGAAACTTGTTCAGGGGGCTTAGGCTGTTAACATACCAAAATTCCTGACTCCTAGGTGATGAGCAAGTCAAAACATTCATAAACATTGATGCAATGTTGATTTTTCTTGTAAATTTCAAACTTTTTCCGAGGGTATAACTCGAAAACGGTTAGGAATTAGAAAAGTACCTACATATGAAATAAAAGTTTTAGATAATTTTAAGAACTCAAATTTATTCTTTGAAAATATATTTCTCTGCGATGCACCGTTTTCGAGATATAAGCAAAAAACCCTAAATTCGTACCTTTACCTCCCCCTCCTCCCCACCGCTCATCACCAATGGCTTAGGTTATTAACATACCAAAAGTCCAGACTAGGAGTCAGGACTTCATAACCCAAATCCCCTGAACGTTTCTGAAGGAATCGCTTAGTTACCTGCTCACGCACTCTACACCTCATTCCTTGACTGGACTAAGTTTTAATACCGCATCCACAATTTTATCCATTTGACAGTCTCACACAGTTTGCCGACGTGGACAGGCGAACTATTCGGCCTCTTTACGACCTACCGACTACTGGATCTTAAATTAACTTTATACACATACACATTTACTTTGCAAGATCGGTTTACAAATTTAAGACTTATTCTTCAGTGGGGAATGTATATCGTCACCGTTATAGACCTTTGACCCATTTTATCGATGAATTGAAGCATAGAGAAGAATGTTCTATTGCCATCCTTGTTGTATAAACAAGTAGGTAGAAATAAAGGTACTTAGTAAAAATATTGAGAAATTCAAATAATGTTGTGCTGGTAAGCAGGTAAAATACCTAGTCTACTATCTTTATTTTTATACTTAGTACCTATGTCAATATTACATAAACCTTTCGACAAATACAGACAACAGAAAGAAACAGTATTAGGCTGTAGGCTAGAAAAAAGAGGTATACTCAAACAAAACAAGCTTGACCTTTTAAACATGAAAGATTAAAACGTGAATAATGAATTTTTTGTCAGTAAAATCTCTTTTGTCTCTGCCTCGTGTTTACAATGTAGGTGTTGTGTCTGTTGCTACGGGCCTATTCCGATACACTACAACATAAACGCCACAAAAAATATGCTTTATGCCACAATAATTATGTATGTACGAGAGTACGAGTAACATCAATTTTATCATCTAAGTAGAAAGCCCGCCAATAGCGAGCGATCATACACGCCCAAGTCCGACTATGCTTTGTGTTAAAGAAATAATTTAGGGGAATAAGACTGAAAAGTGTAACTGTTAGATTAGGTTATGTACCTGCCTACCTACGTAAATGTATTGTGTTAATGACAGTTAGGAAAAAAAATGTCGATCAGTATGCGAATCACGAATATTGTCGACTCTAGTCGATAGTAATTCGATAGGCGGTTCACTGAAGTTTGCACATGCGTTTTATTACTTTCTAACGTTGCAACCAGGGGCGCTGCTCAAGATGTCTTAAAAATCATACATCGACGGTCGAATGGCGCAGTGGTTAGTGACCCCGACTGCTGAGCCGAAGGTCCCGGGTTCGATTCCCGGCCGGGGCAGATATTTGTTTAAAGACAGATATTTGTACTCGGGTCTTGGGTGTTGATATTTATATTTAATATGTATATATCTATGTATTTGTGTAGATATATCAGCTGTCCGGTACCCATAACACAGGCTCTGCCTAGCTTGGAGTCGGATGGCCGTGTGTAAGATGTCCCCACATATTTTTTTTAAATTAAAAAATAAAATAAATGACTATTGTAGCGAGACAGCCCATACGTAGTACTCGAGGCAACCTCCCTAAACGTTTCCACTAATGTCAGTGTCATCATAGTAAGTAATTTCATGTAACTACAATAGAGGACGCTAGTGGTACTTGAAATCAAGAAAAAGTCATTTATCTTAACGCTGATTGGCTGCGCCTAATCACGTGAGTTCTTTCTTTTGCCTTCTGCATTTTTAACCGGTATCACGAACATGTAAAAATTTTCTGTGCGAACTTTATTTTGATAATTAACATTAAAACAAGTGTTTTGTGAACATTTTCATAACATTCTGTGCTTAATAACTGTTTTATCGTTGTGTAACAAGAATAAACACTTAAGAATAATCGGGAATTATCATTTTAACCCGAACCACGACTAAATATGGCGCCCCAACGTAGTGAAAAATTATAAATTTTTCCGGCATAAGTGTTAATTTCATGTGTTACATACGTAAACTTTGTTATTTCCGGCTTATCTTATAGAATACTGAAGTGCTGGCTTTGTGGACTTTACGAAAATCTTAGATTTTACGTCAGTGCACCCGCTGTCGACGCTTTTATATTATAACCTATCAAGATGCCGCGCACCAGAAGAAGCCCTCAGCCGCCTAACGAAGAACTCACAGAAGCTACGTTTTCCTCGGACGAGGTAACGGCCATGATGGCCGCTATGCAAAAATCGCAAACCGAAGCGTTCGAGCGATTAATCGACAGAGTTATGGACCGCCAATTCCCGCCTTCTTCATCGACGCCTACGCCGCACAACTTTTCCGCAGCCATGAGCGCTGGCGCGGGAACGTTCGCCGGTTGTACTGCACGATTTGACGGTGAGGGACCAGTGGAGGTATTCGTCGATCAAATAACAGCATACAAAGAGTGTACCAATGTCTCTGATGAAAACAGCATAAGAGGCATGTCCTTACTTCTGACCGGCTCAGCAGCTACTTGGTGGCGAAGTATCAAGTCCGAAGTTAAATCATGGGATGATACCCTCACCTTACTTCGTTCAGCCTACGGAGAACACAAGCCACCTTATAGAATTTATCGACAGTTATTCAGTTCTGATCAAGGAGAACACGAACGGACTGATCTGTTTGTCGCCAAGGCGCGATCGCTGCTTGCTCTTTTGCCAGAGAATGAACTGACTGAAAAGGTACAACTCGATATGATATATGGACTACTACACAGACGAATCCGAAAACGAATAAAAAGAGACGCTGTCTGTTCGTTCCGAGATCTCCTGACTGCAGCCCGAGAAGTAGAAGATGCAGCTCGCGAAGAAGACCAGCTCACGCGCCCGTCGCCGCCCGCGCCCGCCGCCCGGCGCGCTCACGAGGCTCCGCGTCGCTACGAGGCTCTTCATCCCGCCGCTGATCCGTCTGTTGGCGAGGCTCGCTGGCCTAGTGCACGGCCGCGCCCCCCCGCGCAGTCGCCGGCACCGGCGCAGCCGCTCGCGCCATTCCCGGGCCCTGTCCGCGCCGCCGCCCCGCTCTCCGGCTTCGCGCGCCATGCTCCCGCCGGCGACGCGCCGAGTGGAGGCTCCGCTGGACGCGCCCCTACAGGTAACGTCGCCGCCGCGCCGGCTTTGGCCGCTGGCGCAGGCGCGACGTCTTTACGTGTTACGAGTGACAAAGGTAAACTATTTTGTGTTTATTGCAAAAGCAGAGACCATATGAGAGACCAATGTAGTAAACTTCAACAGAAAAGTGCATTATTCTATTCTGTCAATACTTGCAGTGATAGTAAAGGCTGTGTTATCAGTGAAAGTGAGTCTTGCGATGAAAGCCCACTAGGTTCGAGTGTCTATGATGGTTATTTGTCCGATTCTGCTAACTATAACTGTAGTAACTATAATAACTGTGATAGAAATATGTCTAATCTTTTTGTTAAGGGGGAGACGTCATCCACTTTCGGAAATCAAGAAAAAAAAACTTCATTTTTGAACTTAAATAATAATGTCGACGAAAATTGTGTTAAGGGGACGACGTCGCCTACTTCTAATAATAGAGAAGTATATAATTCATTTTCAAACGATACTGATAATGTTAAAGAAAATTTTGTTAGGAGGCCCTTATTAAATATTGAAGTGCTAGGTATGAAGGGTACTGCTTTAGTAGATTCTGCAGCTAAAGGCTGTATTGCGGGACACTCACTACATACTCTCCTTCAGTCAAAAGGACATCCGCTGCGTCGTGTGTCGCGTAGTGTTAAACTCGCTGATGGTGAAACCAAGGTTATGGACTTGCTCACTACTGACTTAGAGGTCACACTCGTAAATAGGAAATTTTCAGTGGAATTCCTTATTTTTCCCGACGCCACCGACAACGAGTCCTTACTGGGAATAGATTTTCTTAAAAAAGCAAATCTCGTGTTCGACTTCGGTAGTTCTATGTGGTATTTTTCTGACGATAAATGTAGAAAATTTCAACTGTCATTTGAACCTGTCACTCGTCGGCCTACCTACGCTTCATTGGATCTTCTGAGAGAAGATGAAGGTTGTGGTCTTAGTGATGATAAGCGTTCATTACTTTCACAGCTGTTAACAACCTACGAGGATGTGTTTGCTGAAAATGGTGCACCAACGGATTTCGCAGAGCACGCAATCAACACAGGCAACCATGCACCCATAGCTGTCCCACCGTACCGTCTTACTCCTGCTCGTCGTCAAACCATGAAAGAGGAGATTGACAAGATGTTAGCTGGAGATATAATAGAGGACTGTGAGTCAGCATGGGCAGCACCAGCGCTACTAGTACCAAAACGGAACGGCGGTTTACGTTTTTGCGTCGATTTTCGAAAATTAAACGCAGTCACGGAATCGGATACGTACCCGATGCCCCTTATTGACGAACTTTTGCAATCTACAAAGCGTAATTGCGTCATGAGTACGCTAGATATGCGCTCTGGTTATTGGCAAGTGTCAGTCAAGGAGGCTGATCGTGACAAAACAGCTTTCGTTTCACCGTTCGGTACCTTCAGATTTAAACGCATGCCATTTGGCTTAAAAAATGCGCCGGCTACATTCATGCGTCTCATCGATAGATTTCGCTCAGGATCAACTCTCAAGGATGCTACGGTACTGGCTTACTTGGACGATTTGCTGGTAATTTCGGAGACTTTTGAGCAACACGTAGAAGACCTCCGTGCCATTTTTGAACGTCTGAGACTTTTCAATCTTCGAGCCAATCGCGAAAAATGTGTTTTTGCTAGAGAAGAGATAAAATACCTTGGTCATATCATCACACAAGACGGTATTTCCCCAGACATGGACAAAGTTCAAGCCATCGTCGACATTAAGCCGCCTACCTCGTTGAAACATCTTCGGTCCTTTTTGCAAACATGTTCTTGGTTTCGCAAATTTATTCAAGGTTTCTCGCAAGTAGCAGAACCTCTCACCAGGCTCACGAAGAAAAATCAACCGTGGACCTGGGGACCAGAACAAACTCAAGCGTTTGATAATCTCAAAACGTACTTGATCTCCTCGCCCATTCTTATACAGGCAGATTATTCAAAGCCCTTTGTATTAAGAACGGACGCTAGCAACTATGCCCTAGGAGCTGTCTTGTTGCAAGGAGAAAACAAAAATGAAGAAAGACCTATCGAATATGCCAGTCGTCTCCTTACACCCGCTGAAAAGAACTACACAACTACAGAGCGAGAAGCTCTAGCTGTAATCTGGGCTGTGGAACGTTTTCGTGGCTATATTGACGGTCATCCGGTAGTTGTCATTAGTGATCACCAACCGTTAAAGTGGTTGCTAACACTTAAGTCGCCGTCAGGACGCCTAGTGCGTTGGGCTCTCAAACTTCAAGCTTATGACCTTCAGTTTGAATATACCCCTGGCCGTGCGAATGTTGTTGCAGACACTCTCAGTCGCCCAAACTGTACGGATGACACTAAAGACTCTTGCGGTGTTTGCTCGGTTATTGTAGATCTTCCTTCAAGGAATGTCGCAGATCTTCGCCAACGACAGTTAGACGACCCGGAAGTAAAAAAGATTATTACCGAATTAGAAGAGGGAGATGAAATAAATATTCGTCGTTGGTCGGAACGTGGTTACGTTTTAGAGCGTGGTATTCTGTACCGTTACCACCCTGACGCCGATTGCGAAGAACCTCAATTAGTAGCACCAACTAATATGAGAACGGAGATCTTACGTGAGTGCCACGATTCTCCTCTCGCCGGCCATCCAGGTGTGGATCGAACTTGCCAAAGGATAGCTCAAAAGTATTACTTTCCTGGGATACGCCGCACAGTAATTGACTACGTGAAATCGTGTCCTTCGTGCCAGCGGTATAAATATTCCAATGACAAACCTCAAGGTTTGCTGCAGACTCCGGTCTTAAACCAAAGAAATGAAGTCCTAGCCATAGATTTATTTGGCCCACTACCGGAGGGTAGTCAAGGCGAAAAGTGGATCTTATTGATTGAAGATACTGCCACTCGGTGGACGGAGATCTTCCCATTAATAGATGCTACAGCCGAAAATTGTGCAAAAGTACTTGTAGAACAATATTTTCTGCGGTATGGTTTGCCTCGCCGCGTGATTTCGGATAATGGAGTTCAGTTCGTATCGAACGTCATGCAACAATGTTTGTCAATATTAAAAGTTGATCAGAACTTAATACCATTATATCACCCAGAAGCAAACCCGGCAGAACGCAAAAATCGAGACTTAAAGGTCCTTTTGTCTCAACTTGTAGGGAACGATCACTCATCTTGGCCAAGCTATCTTGCCACCATCAGATTTGCTCTTAACTCATCTGTTTGTGCAACTACAGGCGTTACTCCAGCATTCCTAACATTTGCTAGAGAGTTACGTTCACCATTAGATGTTATTAATGATCCGAAGTCGATTCTAGACAAAGAGAACTTTAGTCCTCAAATTACTCCATATCTAAAAAAGTTTATCGAATCTTTGACCACGATACGTGACAAAGTTGAAGGTGAACAAGATAAAAGGAAGGAGTACGCCGATCAATCGCGCCGAACTCCTGAAGAATTTCGAGTAGGAGATAAAGTACTTTTAAAGTCTCATGTACTTAGTAATGCGGCTAAAGGTGTAAGCTCAAAGTTTGTCCCTAAAAGAGATGGACCGTACATCATTTCAAAGAAAATGAGTCCTACCACCTATCTGGTATCTTACGTTGATGATCCAACTCACAATTTAGGAAAATACCACATAAAACAGCTGACTCGCTTTCATAACCGAGATAATACACCTCAAGCACCTATTATCCCTAAAAGGAATCGCGGTCGTCCTCCAAAAGCTCGTACACAACCCAGGGAAGAACCTGTTTCAGTTTCAAATAATCCAAACCTTGTAATTCAGGATTTAACTATGCCAGTCCATAATCGAGGTCGTCATCATGAACTGGAGGGGGAGTGTGTAGCGAGACAGCCCATACGTAGTACTCGAGGCAACCTCCCTAAACGTTTCCACTAATGTCAGTGTCATCATAGTAAGTAATTTCATGTAACTACAATAGAGGACGCTAGTGGTACTTGAAATCAAGAAAAAGTCATTTATCTTAACGCTGATTGGCTGCGCCTAATCACGTGAGTTCTTTCTTTTGCCTTCTGCATTTTTAACCGGTATCACGAACATGTAAAAATTTTCTGTGCGAACTTTATTTTGATAATTAACATTAAAACAAGTGTTTTGTGAACATTTTCATAACATTCTGTGCTTAATAACTGTTTTATCGTTGTGTAACAAGAATAAACACTTAAGAATAATCGGGAATTATCATTTTAACCCGAACCACGACTAAACTATCGAATTATCTCTCAACTGGAGTTGACAATATGCGTTCTTAGCCCACAGCTCAATTTGTTATCGTTCCTCTTGCCAGAATTCACCTGTAACTGTTTTGTTGTATAACGTCGGTTAAGTATTTGTTTTTATCCCGTTTTTGGAGCCATCGCCTTTTATGTGCCTGTCGACAGTTATTATTTTAGTATCAAATTTATAGGCTTATATTGTGTCTAGTGAAGCGTCGATAAACAAGGTTTAGCGCTCTTGATGTATGATTTATGCGCGTTAACTTAAAATGTTGTTTCGGTGAGTGAGTGTGATGTTTTTTACAGACGATCGGTTTTTTACACTTTAACCTTAGATTAACAGTATACAAACAAGATAGAGTGTGTCACATACCTACAAAAGCATTGCAAAAACGGTAAAGGTATATATGCACTCACGACTGTAATCCCCGAAGGGGTAGTCAGAGGTGGTATTCAATAGGCTATAAAACACTACTATCTAGGACGCTAAACAAAAACCCATTTCATTACTGAAAAAGAAAAGGAATGCAGAAAAATCTCGCGTAAAAACAGAAATCTCTGTAAAACTCCAAATTCAATATTCAAAAACGAAAGAAACGACGACCCGAGGAAACCACCACTTGTGGAGATTTAATTGATGTGCGAAGAACTCAGAACATGGCAGAGGGGAGAAGAGACACGTACCAATAAGTTTGAGTTATCTTGATGATCTTTTAGTATACTTGAACTTCTTTTAACAAAAAGAACCTTCAGCTTTTTTACATAGTAAAGTACGTGTACATACCAAGCACGTGAATTTTATAATATGGATTTTTAACTTTTTTCGCGGATCTCAAAGTTTTATAGAACAACAGTACCTAGTTTACAATGACTTGACTAACCCCCTTTCGCACATAATACTTTACTTCTTTTGCATAAACATACACAACATTTTGCACAAATATTTTAGAAGAAAAAAATCACTCATTTTTGCAGTCCCTTGTATTTTCAAAGCAAGACAGCAAAACATGGTTTAAATAATTAGCTTAATCATTACCTTGAAAGTTACCGTCACATAAATTCACATAAACCAACACCATTTTATGAGAATCTCCTTCATTTTTAGTCTTTAGTGCGAAAAAAGGGAATTGATAAAAAACAGAAAACCTTTTGTCGTACGTAATAGGAAAATGTCTGGGCCAGTACGTTGACAGCGTTCGACCTATTTTGTGTAAATCCATTATTAATTTGTTCACTGATTTAAATGGACGTGTTAAACGTACAGTACGTAGGTATAGATTTAAAGTATAAATTCCTCGATTTAAAATCTCTTTTTTCAATTGAACATATTTATCAACTTTAACTAATTGTTGAGCATACTAAATATGGTACATTTTACTGAAAAGTACCAATCTAACCTCTTTTGTAAGGATAACATGTAGGTACTGTTGATGTGCCATAATAAAAAAATAAATAAAGGTTAAACGCAAGCTCAACTAGTGCAAATCAAATACATAATTTAAATATTTACTTACTAAAAATAAGGTTAATATACGCCATTAAAAATAAACCACTAATTTCGTATAAGCTTACGCAACTTCTAATTTACGAGGAACATTCTAGAAACAGTTACAGAGGGAATCGTAAAGTAATCCTGCAGTAACCCCCTGGGGTGCGTACGAACTCCCGCTAAGCAAACTATACCCCTGTCAAAAACCCACCAAGTAGGCCATAAAACATTATAGTTTATCAGCACCTACAAGGTTTCCATTTCCGAATGGAGTTTTTGCCACAATCCCCGAGTTGATCCGCGCCCGAACTTACCGAAACTAGGAGCTACTTAATGGAACGGAAACAAATTAGTGAGAATTATTTGAAGAATCGATTTGATGTTGGTTATATCGTATCGAATATTACTTCAATTGATTATAATATTTCACAAACATGAACATGTTTTAAAGCTAAAATTTGATAGTAAAACGTTTCTCGTTTCATTCTTTACCGCTGTTATAATGAAATGGCATTTGTCGAAGAACCAAAAAATAAAATAGTTCTCATAGAGGTTAATATAAACCGAAGAAGCGAGGATCGGTGGGGTAAACGATTTCTCGGTATCCAAGCCACAGGAAGTGTCTGGATAAAGAAGACCGAAGACGGAGTAGTGTAGTGCTACTTGGGAGAGGCCTATGACCTTCAGTGGTGGTGGACTGATGATGTTGTCTGCAATATTATTATAATGTTGTGTTTACCATTAAGTCTTACTAAGGCATGACAATTTTTTAATTAAAATTACAGACGCCCTAACATTTAGAATTTATTACTGAATAAAGAATTATAATTGATCGCAATGAAGTAATTTGCAAAATAAATTTTAGCCGTCCAACAGCATAGATTCTATGGCAAAAGATATATTTTTAATTCTTTGAGTTTTATATAATGTATAAATTTAATATTCTAGTAATTTTTCGCAGAATTGTATTGTGTACTTTATTTATTTCGCTCAACACAGGCAATATTGAATTTTATAATAAACAAAGTCGAGAGCGCTTTATTTTAAAAATATTCGGTAACCGACATAGTTGGAATTCGTTGTTAATAATGTGCTGCTGGTAGGTAAATAACAGTTAGCTTTTTCTAAACCGCATTTTAATATAATAGAGGTAAAAAAACTACCTATATATATATAAATATGAAACTGGCTTTGGAATTTATCAGTTTCATTTTTATTTATACGATGAATAAAAGCCAAATTCTTTGACTTGATTAGTTTATGGATCTTATACATTTCAGTGTATCCTTTGTCAAGGTACAGAAGTGTAACCATGTTTACTGCGATGACTGTGTATCTGTGTATATTTAAACTCCTCTAAATGCTAGTGCGCCTGCAATGATGGCTGTTCCATTATTGATCTTGCCATCACGCCGTGTCAGCGGCAATGCCCAGAGGACTGACTGTTTGTCAACACGGTATTGGGGTTTCACGGTTAACAATTTAGTGTGGCCAGACTAGTGCGGATGACTGACGTGCCCAATTGAAATTTAGTGTGGAAAATCATTGTACAGTATAAGGCAGATAAATCTAACCCCTCTCAGAAGCGTTGTTACTATGAGAGGGGGGTCAGGTTTCTCTGCACATGACCGTACTTCCTAAACGATAGGTAAATTGGCCTCAGGAAGTTCAGTAACAAAATCTACCGTATTAATAAATACACTGACGAGCAACGACCGACCGAAGACCGAATGGCGTAGTGGTTAGTGACCCTGACTACTTAGCCGATGGTCCCGGGTTCGATCCCCGGCTGGCGAACACTCTGGCGAAAAGTGGGTGCAGCAATGCACCTCTGCCTACCCCGCAAAGGAGTACATTAGTACAAGGCGTGAGTGCGTGTTTTTTTTGACGAGCAACGAAAAAGTTTCACATGGAAAATGTTGACACCTCATTACCTCAATTTTCAAAAACATTTAATTTCTATCTTTAAATTTTTTACCAAAATACGTAGGATTAACGATTTTAGTCAAAAATGAGTGAGTACATAATCAAATTATGCATTTGTTGTAAAACCTTTGGAAACGGCAAACAGAAAAAAACCCGATTAATCAAACCCATCTTATTCTCGAATGTCCACCGTACAAAAGAAAGAAATCCAATTTCAATAAAATATTTTCCTTCCAGCCTAAGTAAAGAAACCTTCCGTTCACACGTCCTGATAGGAAGATATGCAGAGATCCGCCGGAGAATTAATAACATAAACAGACCGCGTTGATTCAATCAATGGTGTAGTTCGCTCAAGTCATAAAGACGCGACAATTTTTTTATTTACTTCATATATAAACTTAGGTTCATCATCACGACCCATTACGTCCCCACTGCTGGGGCACGGGTCTCCTTCAAATGAAGGAAGGGTTTTACGCCTAGTCCACCACGCTGGCCAAGTGGGTTGGTGGATCCCAACACAAGCAATCTTGTGCTGAGAGAGTTGTCGGGTAAGTGGGGAACCCCACCGTCAGATGTTTTCAAGCCGTCCGAAGGACTCTGACTAGGCTTAACGACTGCTGCCGAAGCAGCAACCGGGACCCACGGCTTAACGTGCCGTCAGAAGCATAGAAGCGTCCAGAAATGAACCACTTGAAATCAGTCACTCATCCAATGGCTGACCGTGTCAGTTATTGCTTAACCTCAAACTTTGGTTGATACGTTTTATCCATTGCTGTCAATGCTCACTAAATTGATTGCAATTCATCATCATCAATTTGCCTTGTATCACCCACTGTTGAATACTATAGGTCTCCTTTTTTCGCTCTGGCTTTAGACCCACTACTTCCACGCAACCCTGCAGATGTCATTGGACCATCTAGCAGGTACCTATATTTTTTATTCGAAGTTTTTATAGTTAATAAGATTGATATACCTTTTAACTATTTCAACTCATTCATCTTTTTTACAGGTATGTACAGCTAAGATGCCATTTGACTGCGGACAACGTGATATAAGCAAAAGGTAAATGAATAAATTTATATAAATTCATTATCTCTACACAAAAATAAGACACAACTTTACTGACTTAGGGTACTGGTGACGAAACATTATAATAATGCGGCTTGACGGCTACCGATATTAGGCGCTCCGCTCACTGCACGAGAGTCTAGGCGGAAAAGAGGCGATTAAGATTAAGAGAGCGGCGATTTGCCTTACATTTTGACAGTGTCATTTGTCGATACGCAACGTAAACGGATGTTCGAAATCGATTTTCGAATCTTATAATCGCTGTACTTCTCTTTATTTTCTATATGAGAGTCCAAGTTGACGCTTACTGAAGGTGACGAGGCAAGGTGAGAACGCGTCATTGTAAATGAGACATAATTCCATGCATTACAAAGCTGATTGGGATGCCACCGTGACGCCACCACCGCGTCGACGACGCCTCGACTCTATCAGTGGGCGAAGCGCCTTATTACGCTTAATGACATGTCCACAGAAATACACAGAACCCAGTAGTAACTGGTCAATTGCCGCTTTTGTACGTAGCAAGACCTGGCCTTCTCCCACAACTCTTTATGAAGAGCAAAAACTACTATACAGTACAATATACATTCTCATAGCAGGAGGGTTACTTTACCTTGACAAAAACCGAAGTAATGAGAGTTTTCATACAATCGGTACTTTTAAAACAACGAGGTAAACACAGCCGCCAAACACGCCCAGAATCTTTGTTTTTAACAACTAATGGAAAAAGGAGGTGTTATAAGTTTATCATGTCTGTGTATTTGTGTATCTGTCTGAGGTAGCATAGCTCGTAAATGGCTGAACCAATTTAAGATTTGTTTGTTTTGTCGTCTTAGGTAATGTTACCCCTAGTGTTCTTAGCCATTTTAATTTAATCAGCTTAGCCGTTCAAAAGTTACGCAACTTTTAGTGTTTAGTGCCAATTTCTCCATAGTCGGTTAGAGCGTAACCAGAGAGGAGTGGTTGACTTTTGACACATGTGTCATGAATTTTATATGGCGATGACGTATAATTGATGAATGATAACAGGTCGGTTATGACCGACTATGGCGAAATTGGCACTTAATGTCGGAGTTTTTAACATCGTTTAGGTTTTCGTTAGCTAGAGTGAACACCACGGCAAAGTGTTCAAGAGTACAATCGAGATACCCGGGGCTTGTGATTCGGGTGCCACTAGGCTTTGTGTTGTCGGCTTTGTGTCGATATTTGTGGTGGCTTGATTAAAAAGTTTGTCTGTTGTCTTTGACAAGGTATGTACCAGCTACGGGTTTTTGCCGACCTGGTATATTGTTTTGCAGGCAGAAATATAATTGGGAACTAGTGAAAAAATTAAAAAGTTTATGGATATTTTGGAAGAACATTTAGAAAAACAACATTAGGAAAAAAGTTAAATACGAGTAGTTTTGAAACGAATCCCTTTTTGATCAACGCATTTCGAATACGGTCAGTACATGAAAAGTTCTTCCAAAATCTTCGTAGTTTCAAACTGACTGCACTTTTTCATATTTTTTTGCCCCACGTTGGGTCCCAATTTTATACTATTACCGTGACTCCTGTTTGCAATGTACGTAGATATCAAACTTATTATGGGTAGTCTGTACTAATAATTTATTTTGGTGTCTACCCCTTGCTCTACCTGTCATATTTCAAGTACTAATAGTTGCGTCTGTGTGTATCTCTCTCTTCACATTTATACATAAATAATCTGAACATATTGCTTCATAGTCAGATCAAACATCACAATACGGCTAAAACAAACTGCAGTACCAGCAAACAGTTCTCATACGCCGGGATAATATTTCAAACTGGCAGGATAATATCTGAAAGTAGTCGTCCACAATGCGAGCCGAAGTGTTTGAGCGCACAATCAAGATACGCCGGAATCAGGAAACAGTGAGCTTAGTAGTGATGTGTTGTTTGTATATTTATTGATTGGATTACTGTCGATATTTTTGGTTTCGATATTATAGATATGCTATTTTTTATACACGAGGTATATTTATTTACACCAGGTAATATAAATCTTTTAATGTGTAACAAACAGCCTTTGATGGCTAATTAAGTGATTTTAGAATATCTATTATACAAAAAAATAACTATAGGTACTTACTAAAATTGCAGAGCTATTTATTTATTATAAAATAACTGCACTTGTATACGGTCAAAAAAAAACATAACAAAAATTTATGGTGATGACACTATCCGATCGGGTTCGGTCAAGGAGATTATTGGGGTTGCAGAGAGTGTCGCTGATTATTCCTTGTATCAAAGTGAATAATATTCTAAATGATAGATTAAGATTAGTAAACCCAAGTAAAACAAATAAAAGAAGAATAGGTAAAAACTTTATTGAATGCTTTAAACCAACTAATTACTATGGTGAAAGATTATTCAAATACTTAGTGCCGAAATTTTATAACAAGTTGCCAGCGGAGTTTTTCAGATCTACATCCAAAAACATGTTTAAGAATCGTGTGAAAGAATTTTTACTGAACAATTTAGAAACTGTGTAGTTTAATAATAATATGTAATGTACTGTATACTAAAACACCTTTTGTAAATCGAGCATCTTTATTTAAACGTAAGTAAACATAATTGTTAATTGTAATTGCCTACATAAGTTGCTATAATATGCATGTACTTATTATAACTTAAGTAGGTACTTGTTTAGTGTAACGTAAATGGGAGTATTACCAGCCGATAAACAGCTCAGTTGTTTGGCTGATATTGTAAATATTAGTTTTTAAGGATTATTTTGCTTAAATAAATAAATACAAAATAAATCTGTTTTTCCTCCTTTTAAATAGCAAAAAATCGCATTGAATATATCTTGAAATTCCATATTGCTATGTACTTCTTTTAACCATTTTCACGGCTTTAAAGCTCGCATGCTAGTTTTGGTTTCGAAACATTAGGTACTCAAACTACAACTCAAAGATAATAATGTTCAGTCGAAATTTACCTATCGTACGTGCACTGAGCCGTAAGTTACAGATGAATACTCTTCACTGACGAATCAAGTATAGGCAGGAATATCCAAAACCGACACCTGGGCGCACTCGGTACAGATAATGAAGTAACTCATCCATGCGTATCGATAATTATCGATCTATCGTGCGACACAACACTAATGATTCTGCTTTCATTGACGACCAACTTTTCTTTGCTGCGAGTATGGATTCTGTGGCAATAAGTTTAGCGTTGGTTTTTCTTTGACAAAGAAATGTGAAAGTTGTTTCAGTAGTGAAACCCATCGAATATGAACTACCTATTGAAGGAATGTATATTTAGGTTAAGGAGTTTTGAAAGCGGAATGTATTATAGTACTCGTTGAAGTGATGTGCTGAGGGTGGTATTGGAGGAATCTAGTGTTTGTTTATATTTAGCTTAGTTTGGATTTTAAATTCTAGTATTTTTTTATAAATCATTGTTGCAAATTACAAATTCAAATTCAAATGGTTTAATCGACGTAAAATTTTACAATTATTTGTCGATAGTCATCTACCACCATTTCACAAAGGCCCCGTCATTGAGAAGGAAAGAAATGGCGAAAGAAACTCCTCGAGCATCTTTTCAACTTTTTCCTTATAATCTATTACAATTTTTACTTATATCTAGTACCTACAATTTTACTTAAGTACCTATATCCATTTCATTTTTTCAATAGCCTTAGCTGAGGTGGACAAGACCACGCGTTTTTGTCGTTTAAATAATCATTTATACTATAGTAAGCTTTACTACATAATGTAGCTTTAACATAATTCTTAAATTTTTGCTCAGTAAGGTTTATTGCTTCATTTGATAATTTATTATAAAAACGTATACAGTTCCCCATGAATGATGTGTTTGTTTTCGAAAGTCTGAGTGTGGGGAAAAGCAACTTATTTTTGTTTCTGGTCTCAATACCGTGAGTGGCTCCTACTTTACTAAATGAATTTAAGTTTTTACGAACATACATAATATTTTCATAGATATATTGGCATGGAACAGTTAGTATACCTATTTCCTTAAACGTATCTCTTAATGAAATTCTAGACCCTAATACATATATGGCTCGAATTGCTCGTTTTTGCAGAACAAAGATTTGATTAATGTCAGCCGCTCGTCCCCACAATAGAATTCCGTAAGACATAACACTATGAAAATAACTAAAATACACAAGCCTGGCTGTATCTACATCTGTTAACTGTCTAATGGTTCTAACCGCATAAGCTGCAGAACTCAATCTACCGGCTATCCTCTCAATATGGGGTCCCCATTGCAACTTTGAGTCAATTGTAATACCCAGGAATACCGTTTCATTTACTAACTCTAGCTTATCGTTATTCAATGTCAAATATGTCTCTACTTGTCTTACATTAGGCAAAGTGAATTTAATACATTTTGTTTTCTTGGAGTTAAGAGCTAAATTATTTACAGTGAACCAATTAGCAACTATGGAAAGAGTACTGTTTGCATTGTCAAAATTGACTTCTTGTCGCTTCAACTTAAATATAAGTGAAGTATCATCAGCAAACAGTACTATCTCACATAATTTATCTACCAAAAACGGTAAATCGTTAACATATACAAGAAACAAGAATGGTCCTAAAATCGAGCCTTGGGGAACACCCATACTGACAGGACAGCCAGCCGAACGCACTCCATTTATGTCAACTAGTTGAGTTCTGTTGCTCAAGTATGATTCCAATAATGTAAGAGCTTTGCCAGTTAGCCCATAATATTTAAGTTTCATAAGTAGAGTGGCATGATCCACACAATCAAATGCTTTCGATAGATCGCAAAATACACCCACAGCATCAAGACGTTCCTCCCAAGCACTAAATATGTGTTTGACCAACGCGACACCAGCGTCAATTGTAGATCGACCTTTGGTGAAACCGAACTGTTGGTTATGGAGAAGGCCGTGAATACTAAAGTGCGAAAGCATTTGATGCAGCATAATTTTTTCAAATATTTTACTCAGTACTGGCAAAACTGATACAGGCCTAAAATTATTGGGATCATTTTTCTCACCAGATTTAAAAAGCGGTATTAGTTTACTAAGTTTCATCAAATCGGGGAATACACCGACCTCAATGCATCTGTTAAAAAGATTAGCCAGGTGGGGTGCTAGGATATCAATAACATGACTAATAACTTTAACGGACATGCCCCATAAATCTTCTGTCATTTTTAAATTTAATTCTTTATAAGTGGTAATTATGGTCTGTGTATTTATACCATGAAATTGAAAGTCGAGATCGCAAGGCGGTGCATTCCCTCTTAGCAAACGTTCAGCTTCAGCGCAAGATGAGTCAAGGTTCTCAGTTGTAGCTATCGGTATACTACGGAAAAAATCTTCAAAGACGGAAGCCACTTCTTCACTAGATGAAACAATTTTATCATTAATTTTAAGTTCAAAATTTAAATCACGTGGTTTATTCTTCCCGGTTTCAGTATTAATGATATTCCATACGGTTTTAATCTTGTTATTAGAGTTTTCTTTCTAATCTTTCTATTTATATAATCTGATTTAGCTTGGTGGCAAACGGCTTTGAATATCTTTGTATATTTCTTTACATAATCTCGAAAGTTATCGTCATGAGTAAATGTACGCTGTTCATAGAGATCATATAATTTACGTCTGCTCTTATAAATTCCCGATGTTGCCCAGTCATTAAGACTTAGTTTACAATTAACATCTACTTCTTTCTTAGTGAACACGTTTTCAAATTCTTGAGACAAACCTTGAAATATTTCCTTAAAGGCATCATTGGGATTTCTTTCAGAGCTTCTACAGTAGCCAAGTTTACTGTTCAATCGAGATTTAAACTTATCAATTCTGTATGATGTTACTGGTCTGAACTTGAAAGTGGCTGACTTACGTTCAAAAGTACAAGGAAACGTAATAATTTGCCCACTGTGGTCGGATGGTAAACAATTGATTACAGAATGATTAGTAAAATCACAATTACAGTAAATATTGTCAATACAAGTGGCTGAGGTGGGAGTAATTCTGGTAGGTTCCAGGAAGACATTACTTAAATTATATGACTTGAACAAATTAATTATACAACATTTCATAGAAGTCTCAACTAATAAATCAATATTAAAATCTCCCACCACATTAAAATCTCCCACCACAGTAGTGTTGTTTCAGTAATATAAGGAAACAAGTAAGCCTAAAGTCATCCAATTAATAAGGAAAAAAGTTGTAAACCAGCTTTTTCCTATATTTCCAGAGCTACCGCAAAAAACCGAGGTTTACTTAATTTTTGTCAGTTTGAAGCTTTAAATTTTTACGTGGTTATTCACTTTATTTCGTGCAGAAATTGCTTGAAATATTTCTCGTGTTTGTTCATTCATCACCTGGATTCTGGTAAAATATTTTTTTAACCCCCATGAAGATGGATTTTTTTAAATAAATAAATATCTATGTACCAGTCACCTGGAAGAAGGTAAGATAATTATGATAATTAAATATTTAACTAGGTAGGTATGAAAAAACCAAATAAGTGCAAGCTTTTTTTCGTATTATGTATTTAACTATAGAGGTATATAAGAAAGGAGCTTTCCCGAGTGACGTATCAATTGTACATACACTTTGTCCATCTTACTAAAGCTTTTTTGACATAGTAAATCCCATACATGTTTGATGTCTGCAAAGGTAAACCAACTTTACTTACCAGACATAAGCGAACGACGTTTCTTTTCACTGACTCGATTTAAATTAACATAATTGACTGTCAGTGACACACATTACAAAGAACATAATCGTTACAACGTAAAAATAAATAACATCATTGTTAATCTAAGGCGGATCCTAGACGATCAATTATGTTGCGCAATATTGAAAATTGTACAATATAAATCATTGTCTAGGGTTAACATTGAATCCAAATCAATGCGTTTTGTATCCAAACGTCATTTGGATACAAAACGCAGTTAAATCTTATTGCACAATTAATATATTGAATATTATTGTAGGTCTAAGGTCTGCCTAAGTGCATGTGTTTGACTGTGGTAGGTACTTTACAAATTACATAAAATTATGATAATTGTTTATTTTGAATTGGAATTTTAGAGACGACCGAATGACGTAGTGGTTAGTGACCCTGACTACTGAGCCGATGGTCCCGGGTTCTATTCCCGGCTGGGGCAGATATTTGTTTAAACACAGATATTTGTTCTCTGGTCTTGGATGTGCCCGTAAAATGGCAATAGGCCCGCCCCCTATTAAATTGGGACTAACATAACACTCTGGCGAAAAGTGGGTGCAGCAATGCACCTCTGACTACCCCGCAAGGGAGTACATTAGTACAAGGCGTGAGTGCGTGTGTGTGTGTTAAGTTTTGTGATGTTGTCATTGAACGCAAAAACATTGAATCGGGTATCGGAGCTATAAACCATGTTGTATCGTCGCTCTAGAATATTGTCGCCTGCTGCGGGTGTATCGCCGGGTCGAACTTACCGGCATAGTGGATTGGATTAAAATATTCACACACGAGAATTGAATACTCCTGCCGGAGTAATGAACTGATGGAGTAATCTGAAGGGGTAGGCATATGTGCATGTGCAATCGTGTATACGTGCATCGTAGTTGCAACTTTAAAAAAAGTTAAATACGTACACATAGGTAATCCCCGAAGGGGTAGTCAGAGGTGACACGCAAGCGGTTTAAGTGTTACGAAAAATAATTATGACAGTGATGTCGATTCTGAAGGCAGAAATTCTAATTTTAACGCTAACAAAAAAATTGCTAGCATAAAATGACATTTACGGAAACAATCATAGAGTCGAATTTTAAGAGAAGAAATTAAGGTTTTGACAACTTTAAATTTAGAATTTCTGCCTTCAGAATCGACATCAATGTCAATGTAATATAGGCGGGCCTCAAATACAAAACTAATAGACTAGAAGACATTCGCTGCTTCTGTCAATGACATTAACTTCTGCACCGTTTAATAAAACATAATTATAAAACAGAAGAATATAAAAGCAAATATTAGAGCGTGGAAAGCACTCTCTACTAAAATCACTAGGTTACATAATAAACTTGTAGTTCACGTGTAAAAACTACAAAGGAATAGGTTATTTAGTCACTCGAGTGAGGATGCGTTTTTCAAACTATGAGGTCGAATCCAGAAAGTATATTTTTCTCTCAAGGCCTATTTGATGAAACTACGTAAGTATTTTGTGTTCTAGGGACATTCACCAGTTATTAGCATTAAAAATCTATAAATAAATAAAAATTTATACGCAGCGTCGCTTGCCTGTCAACAAGTTACGTCAGATTTAACAAGCGAGCGATGATATGTTAATTGCTAATATTCGGTGGTAGTAATCCCACTGTATCCAGACTGAGCACTCATACAATTTCACCCCATACATGTATGTAGTAACTGTAACTACCTCCGCAACTCACGTGCCCCGCTTAACTTATCTCAGACAAATTATTTTTCTAGTCCACGTCTCGGCCGGCCATTATTGCAACTATTTGGAACTTTCCAGATATTTTCGGTCACGTCCACCGCCGTATATCTGTGTATATCTGTATGTGGATTAGAAAATAATGAGATAAGTTCTTACGACGCCGGACATCTTGTGATCCTATATAATCTGTTGGTGGACGGAGTTCGGAAGACGATTTGTGTGGAAGTGGCATTAGATCCGCGACAAACACGCGGGCATAGACTAAGTGCGTGTAATCAGATTGACTTCTGAACGTCTGGACAGGTTTAGAGATCCGTGTCCACGGAATCATAGACAAATAATTCTCCCTATTCTCTTTTTTATGTGCGTGCACCTAACTGAATAAAATGGAACATTAGTGCATATTAATATTGTTATCCCCGTAAGTTCTAAACTGCCTTCCTAAGCTTGGACCATTTTGCACCAAGCTGATCCACTGGGGGTTTTTGAAATTATATATCTACCAGCACTCAGTTACGAATAAAACATTAAATCAATCCCATAAATTGTCTTCGTTGTATTAAAAATAAAATAATATAATGCCACATCACGACATCATTCGTACAGCAACATAAGTATTTATTTTAGGCCCGCAAATAACAGATGTTACATTAAACTAGTTTAGTTCAAGTTTGATAACTGGCCCAAGTTTCGTAGAATCGACCAAAGATCGTATGGATGGAGCAAATCACTTTCTTCTATCTGCGTTTATATCTATAAAAGAAAAATGATACTGGCTGACATACAGTACTGATCTATTTATAAACAGACAAATGACGGATCAAGGTAAGCGTCCACTTTTCGGCATTTAAGAAAATTTGTTTGTTTCGATATGATAGGTAGACGCTTACTTTTAATGCACATAATAATGTTAATAAAATAAGCCAAACAGAAACTCACAGGCAACAACTAGTGTACTAATAAACTGTATACAAGTACGTGCCCACAACTTAGCTCTTAACTTGTAGTAATTGTTGGATATTTGGCCAATTCTGTCTTCAGAATCTGATAGTAATTTAATCAAGAAAAGGGCGCGCGCTTGTTTGACTTCTTTCTAAGAAATTATTAATTATGATCCATAGTTAAGGAGTAGTCATCTTTATCAGGTATTTTCTGCTTCTTGATAATATATACGCCTCTACCTTACATTATAATCAAGTTTTAAAATAATATATTATAGAAATTGTATGGTTTAGTTTTACTTGGGATTATTTGGGACTGTTCCTGTTTTTAAATAATAAAATAGGTAGAAAAGTTCATACGTAGAAAGAGTATTTTTTTAACAAAAGCTTGTTCTATAACGAAGTTATTTGTAGAAAGTTTCCCGGTTATGAACCTATTTTGGCAACGGCAGATAATAACTTCTCTTTTAATTTGTTTTAAATAGAGAAACAAACACGGACGCTTTTTCATTGGTGTCATAATTTTTGTTTAAGAATAAAAACTGTATAAAAATTTGCAAAGATTTAGATGTGAAAATTTGAGCCTCATGGATTGACTTATATACTACTAGCTCATGCATTTTGAATTAACGTAAGATACTGTTTTTGAGTATCAGTGACAAATAAGTAAAATAATATTAAGTATACTTACCTAGTATAGCTAATCTTAGACTGGAAATACTCTACAAAGAAATAACTATACCTACTTACTTACGATTCTTATAATGTTATTACCTACCTACCGTTGAAACTTATACCAAAGAAAGAAGCAAAGTAACGTGTATCGTTTAATATATAAACTACAAATTATTGCATTTCCAAGTAATTTTTTTAAAATGTTCGCTCGGCGCTTTACAAAGTTTCTATGTCATCCAGTGATCGGAATATTGCATAGTAACCATTTCAGATCTGAGCGCTATTCTGAAACTGCAATACTAATAATGTTGTGGTTGTCTGGAAGAGATTAATTTTAAGTAATAAGGCCGCTGATTGTGCTATTTATTTTGGTTATATTATGTTTGTGAACAGTTTGTGTGCATTGAAGTCAATTTTATCTTTCATATTTTATTTTTTATCAAATCTTGATGTGTTTTAAGACTGCATGCTGGGATATGGTTCATATGGTCTAAGCTATGATGTTCTCATATTATTATAAAAAGTGAAAGATAATAATTATGAAACATCTTTAGGTATAATAATTACATAATAACTGGGCAAAGCATAAGTAAACGGAGAACAGACCTTTCGGTGAATATATACAGAAAGAAACGTTTCATTGCACGTCTTAAATTAACATTCTACATTCACAGAAATCAAGCTGTCAAAACGACTCATGTTCTCACCCGCCCTCTGCCCTGAAACCTTCCTGAAACTAACAGAATCACACCGCAGAAACCAGTTGAAACGAGGTAGAACGGTCAGCGATTAAAACTTTTATAGCCGAAGTTAACTACTTCTAGAATGGCACTTTTGAAAATCAAACGTAATGGTGCAGAAAAAGGCTTGCAGTTTTTATTTTCAGCATTGTTTATCGTCTGTCGATGTAGTTGTAATATTTATGTCTAAATGATAACAAAACTGGAGAGGCTATTTTCAATTTGTTAAATAAAATTTGTTATTTAAACAAATACTTACTCACATTTACTTCCATTTAAGAACTGAAATTTAGATGATATACCTAAGTGCGAGTAAGTACATGTACCGACAACCTTTTTCGACCGTATGACACCTTAAATTCGCACAAATCATATAATTATGTATAATATGTATATCGTAGTTGGTCTGAGGTATGTCGTAATAATCAATAAATAATAAACTCTATGTACCTATACTCAGACCTCTTTCAGAAAAACGGTTGGAAAAATAGGTAGGTACGTTTTGTGATTTTTTTGCTTAAAATAAATCCTTTTGAAAAGCGTATACTTACCGCAGTTCAGTTGCGAACTCAATTATAACTTAAGTACAACTAATGTTGCAGCAAGAACATAAACAAGCCATTGCAAAACTTGTGCTCACAAATAGGTGAGTGTACCAACTACTCCGCATGGGCAAGCAGAGCCGGACTTAGGGCAGTGGAGGTGACCCTAGTAATAAATAGCAGTTTTAATCCGGCCCTGCAATATACGCATATGCATAGGTATATGCGCAAAACTAAGATGGTTCAAAAACGCAAAGATATACCTAGATGCTTTCTACAATATCTAATGACTTCCCACAATGAACCTGCCCATTACTCGCTGCGGGGAGACAAACGTTTATAGTAAAAAAAAATTGTCAGGCCAATGGTTGAAAATGTATGGGCTAGTCTATTGTTATGTTTTGGCACAGTCACGACCCTGAAAGACATCTGTGTTTAAACAAATGAAATGAAATGAAATCGTTTATTTTTTCGACGTAGAATATTAGAATTACTTGTCAAAAGTCATAATCTGCCACCATTTCACAAAGGCCTCGTCATTAAGGAGGAAAGAAATGGCGAAAGAAACTCCTCGAGCATCTTTTCAACTTATTCCTTATATCTAATAATTTTTTTTACTTATTTCTAGTTCAATTTTACTTTAGTATATCTATTTCATTTTTCCAACAGCCTTAGCTGAGGTGGACAAGCCCACGCGTTTTTGTCATTCAAATAATCATGTATGGTATGTGAGCGGAAACACGTGCCTTCAGCACAATGCATGCATAGATTATTTTAATTTTAATTCCTTAATTTCTAAGTTTTTTAATTTTATTTCTTTATTTTACTGAAACTTGCAGAAAAAATGTGAATGAGAAGTTCTCTACTCATACGTCTTACTTTTTGATATTCTTTGAGAAAATCTGTTATTGGCCTTATTTTTAGTTTCATATAGTATGTAATTTTTCGATTTTGTAATCGCTGTTGATTTTCCGAATAAATGAAATGAAAATGAAATGTATACTATAATAAGCTTTATTACATAATGTTGCTTTTACAAAATTCTTAATTTTTTTCTCAGTAAGGTTTTTTGTTTCGTTTGATAATTTATCATAAAAACGTATACAGTTACCCATATGGATAAAGTGTTGGTTTTCGAAAGTCTGAGTGTGGGGAAAAGCAACTTATTTTTGTTCCTGGTCTCAATACCGTGAAGGGCTCCTACTAAGTAGATTAGGTACTAACCGATGCACCGTCTCCTTGCTTTTTTTAAATAGGTTATGGGGTACCAGGGGCCTTCAGCCTTTTAAGGACTTCTATTAGATGAGATATATATATACCAGTGGTCCTCATGTAGTCCGCACACTGAATACGCTCCTGTCTAGTCAAGTTTACTCGCAACATTTCCCCGCTAGCGGCCGGGACGCGGGGCAGCAATTTTTCCCGTTTAAACTTATCCCGGCTTGTCGTCGGATGTCGCCGACTTCGCGACGGCTCTAGGAAGCAATATTGTGTGGCGTGAATATGGTTAAATGTTTGCAAGGTGTAGGTGTGTTAGTATATTGCATTCAAACAAATTTGGTTCGTATTTTATTGCCAACCGTTTTGCAGCTGAAGTACAAGATTTCATGAAGATTTTAACAGTTTTTGAAAGTATATGTGATAATGGTACTATTTAAAAATCGTCCAATGATAAAAAGTTCGTTTAGGTAATTTTAATGTGAAACAAGCATGCTTTACTTAGTATTTAGGTATATAGCTATGAACTCTATAACTCTTCATATTTTATTCACTATTAATCCAATATTTCCTAAAACTAATTAACACCTTCGCTTCCTGTTTACAAATGTGAAATGAGTTTGGATCCCCATGAGAATGTTTTTGTACCTTACTCGTGTATCATTTCATCACACGAAGTTATACTGCAATTAACATCACGTATCCCTTACCCAATCAACTTATACAGACAGCAAAAGAGCTACCTAGGCCACCCCAACACTTTAATTTAGAAATCCTCTGACGGACAAGAAAAATATTTATCTTATAGACATTGTAGGTATCGATCATGTTACATACTTGATTTTATCTGCCACCCATGAGTCTCAGGATCAATCTGTTTGCACAGAGATGACACACATACTCATAATAAATGAATGCCCCCCTGATGAAAAAGAGATTATGATACCCCGAGTGTTCTTAGCCCTATTTTATCAAAATCAGCTTAGCCGTTCAAAACTTATGCGACTTTTAGTGTTGAATGCTAAGGGTTTTTAACGTTGGTAAGGTTATGCTGACTGTACCTAGTTACTCTGCCATCTTCTATCTCATTTGCCCTCGCCGCGCCATTGCCGAAAGATAAAGACGGCTTATGAGCTCCCATTCGGTTTATGAGGTTATAAATAAATAAATTAGCCGCACCATTGCGCCTAGCGTAGGGTGACCACCGGGTGGCTTCATAGTGCTCGCAGGGGAGGGTCAGACATCATGGTTATTGTCTGTTAGTACAATGTGTGTGAATCGTGGATGTGGTAACTAGACATAAAGAAAAACATGGAAGGCAGACGCGCATAGCACCGCCAATTGTTAAAAAAAACATAACTTCTAAGCGTTTTAACTTGTAATTTTTAACTTTACTGCTAAGTAAGTTTGTTTGTAATGCTTACATATTTTTTATACCTATAGCAACTAGAGTTTAGAGAGTACCTAGCATTAAATTAACTTCAAAATTATTGGGAAAGAGGTTTTAAAAATGTTAATACGCATGACGAACAAACTATTTGCAATTTTCTTATTATGGCACAACTTTGTTGAATGTCAGTGCCCGTTACGCACCCAAAAGAAATATGATTATTCAAAATTTGCAGCTGAACGTTACTGATGTCGGTGTGTTTCATAATATTCTGGCTGAACCCACTTCGGGAGCAGCTAGAATGTTATATTCTTTATTAATGTAAAATGAATTATCAATTATTTGTAAGTGTAAGCCCCTGTTCCACAATGTCTGGTTAGTCGCTAACTCGCTACCTGTCGGATAAAATACATGCTGTCACTGTCTAAAAAATAATAACAGAAAGTGACAGCATGTATTTTATCCGTCAGGTAGCCACTAACCAGACATTGTGGAACAGACCCTTAGTATAATAGTCACGATGGGACTGTCATCGTCACTACATAGTGTACAAAAGTCCCTATAAATAATAAAGACAAAAAAAAAAGTTTGTTCAATAATTTAAAATTTTCAATATTGTATTGATTCAGTTCATACTTTCTTGACAATACGACGGCTGTTTAACCCCTTTTACCTTAAGTATTACCTCCTCCATGTCCCGGACATGGAATCCTTCTCAGTTCAGTAATAAACGTACAGTATAATGTCGTATAATGGGGTTAAGTTGATCCACTTCGCCGACGCCCCCTCCTGTTTCACCGAAGATTACCTTGTTTGTCATTGCTTGGCTTTTCTCCGAATGCGTGTGTAGCTTTTAGCTTACAGTTAACTTTTGACGTTTGTTTGTGTTTTGTTTCTATGAAAGTTATGTAAACGGGTTAGCGATTTTTGTTTAGATCATTGTTGTATATTTAATTTTAATAATTGCCATAATTATTTTTGCTTTTTTGTACGACCCTTTTATAAAAAATTTAGTTATATGTAATTTTATAATAATAATAATGTGGGGACATCTCACACACGGCCATCCGACCCCAAGCTAGGCAGAGCCTGTGTTATGGGTATCGGACAGCTGATATATCTACATAGATAGATACATATTAAATATAAATATCAACACCCACGACCCGAGTACAAATATTTGTCTTTAAACAAATATGTGCCCCAGCCAGGAATCGAACCCGGGACCTTCGGCATAGCAGTCAGGGCCACTAACCACTACGCCATTCGACCATCAATTTTGATTATGTATGTAAATTTTTAATTTTATGGTGATTTTAAATAATTATATGAATTTTAGTATTTTATGACTGTAAATAATATTAATAAACACCCAACTGTGTTAAAGTAGCGTGTTCATAATGATAAAATAGTCAGCCGCAGAAGTGTCTGAGGAACTATGAGCCTACAGTGTTCATGATGATACTTTGTAACTGTAGTAGTAGTAATAAAAGTTACACTTAAATCAATCATGTGTCCTCATACCACAGAGTAAAATTATCATTACCATACACTTACATACCTACAGATGCATTCATAACAAATCTTTAATCTAATAAGCATTTTTTCCCAACATGTTTACCTCCAAAAGCGCGCAATCCGAGCCCATACATAACGAAGAAATAGAGTAAAACACACGACCACATTTCAAGATACGTTCCCGCTCCGCCGTCCAAAAGCTAAAAGTGTGGAAAATGGCGGGAGCACCTCGGGTGATAAATAAACTTGGTCTGAAAGGCTAATTGGAAAGCCAACATATAAATCAGGGGCACTCTCCGGCGGTGCCAAAGCGCAGCAAAAACAAGATCCTGCCGAAATAGCGCTTGTTTTTGGGGACAAACCCCAACTTTTTGGGTTTGGCATTTTTGCGATCGCCTTTTGTTTTCGCGTGGTGATGTTTGACAGGTTAGAGAGAGAGCAGAGAATGGTTGTTCTGTGTGTACTGAATTTAATTTAACAATAATTACCTAACTAAGTTCGGCTAGTCTAGCTATGCAGTTTAGTAAAATCATTCGAGCATGCATATACTTAGCTGTTTTCTGAATAAATACATGTTTTAGCGTCCAAATAACAGACACTTGAGCTGTTCTAGGGTTTGTCAGCACAAGAAACACTGCTGTTGTTTTGTCATCGTGGTAAAAATTACTTTATCTTTAATTCAACCTACGACTGGAGGATACTTCCATAGATCATAGGTATGAGTGTCAAAACATCATCCTTTTGTGCGTCAATGCACTAGGTATTAAAATGATTTATTTTCTTATGTTATTTTCATAAAAAAAATAGTGAAATCATAGAAATGCTTTACTCTAAAGTAGCAAAGGCTCTCCATCATTTAGCATTGTGGTTTTATTAGTTCCTGAAAGTAATGGATGTAAAACTTACGTGTTGTTGGGAATAGAAAAATAACGCTTTTATATATAGAGAACTTACGTATCCAGAGAGTGAATGTTTTATCTTAAAATGTTTCCAGTGGGACTTCCAAAAAAATTTAAGTGGAGTGACTCCGGGATAATTGATAATTTTATAAAAACGGTAAATGAGTTTTTAAATTAAGTACGTAGGTAGATGTACTTCAATAAACTTCAACAGAACAAGCGCACAACCCATAGTATTGGTGAACTCCGAGACATTATTTCCATAGTCAAATCAAAATACTTCCTAAAGTACATTATTTTACATCGTTATGAGTTGTTCGGATAGATTTATTTCTATAGTTGGTACGTACTGTTTACAAATATCAGATTTTGACTATGAATCATTGTTGCGTTGTTCATTAGAAGCATATAAAAGCATATTAAATATTATTAATTAAGAAAGTATTGTTTTCTCAACATAGCGTGCAATTTTCACAGAACAGTTTATACAGACGACCGAATGGCGTAGTGGTTAGTGACTCTGACTACTGAGCCGATGGTCCCGGGTTCGATTCCCGGCTGGGGCAGATATTTGTTTAAACACAGATATTTGTTCTCAGGTCTTGGATGTGCCCGTAAAATGGCAATAGGCCCGCCCCCTATTACATTGGGACTAACATAACACTCTGGCGAAAAGTGGGTGCAGCAATGCACCTCTGCCTACCCTGCAAGGGAGTACATTAGTACAAGGCGTGAGTGCGTGTGTGTTCAGTTTATACAGAAAAGTGGAGTACGCGGTCAAACTAATGGCAAATATTAAAGAACACACAAACAAGCGTGGTATTAAAACTGCAAAGCTCCCGCCAGATGGATAAACATAAATCTAAAGAGCGTTTCTTGAAACCACACGAAAGGAAGTGAAAATATGCGCTTAACTTAGCAGTACAGTCAACTTGGAAATAGGACATTCAAACTATTATATACTGACCTTACTAAAGCTAAAATTAGCTGTAAATACTACAAGAACACATGATGATAAAAAATATCATAGTAACCTAAAAGGAGCCCAATGATCATTCTAAACAAACTTAAGTTCTACAAATTTCAAAAAAACACCTTATCAATAAAAGTGTAGTTACTTACGCTTTGAATCCGTTCATTTATCTACATAAATGACAGTGATGTCAATTTTGAAGCCGAAAAATGTACCTTATTGTTGTGCTGTCATAACCTTAAATTCGTAAAAAAAAACAATCATTATACCTATTTTTTGTGCCTCCAGAATCAACATCAGTAACATTTTTTTTCTATTTGCAATGCGGTCGTCGTATATTAAATAGAATAGAACGTATGAATAAAAGCTAATAACGAAACTAGTCCATCTATATGACTGTTCTCAAATACGGAAAAATAAATTAAACGCGAAGCATAGAAGTTCCGTTTGAACATAAAGGATTAGACTGGTTTCGTTATTTCATTTCCTTAGTCTTTGAACTTATATTCAAGAGCTCGGATGGAAATGAGAGATGCATTATATTGTACTTTTGCTACGAACAAAAAACCTCATCTATAATAGTTGATTCTTACTATAAAACACAGTGTGTTTTTCAGTTAAAGCAGATATATTATTTTAAGGTTAAGTATGTGCAGTCATTTTAATTAGTAAATCCTAACTAATAATTGTTATTAATGCGAAAGTAGCTGTGTCTGTCTGTCTGTCTGTTACTCTTTCACGCCAAAACTACTGATCGGATTTGAATGAAATTGGTATACATATGGTCTAGACCCTAAGAAAGAACATAGGCTACTTTTTATCCCGGAATTCCCACGGGGAAACTTTTTAAGGCGAAGCGAAGCTCGCGGGAACAGCTAGTTACATCATATTTTCGATAAACATCACTAGTTGACTCTGAGTAGTAGTACAGATTTGAATGCACGGCCTCTCGAATGAGATGACAACGCCTTATCAGGTTCTACCTCAACGCCGTGTACTTATGATCAAAACAAGATTATATTTTCTATATAGAAAATAAATTATAATATCATCTGCTCAGAATGTATATTTATTCAACAACAAAGCCATCAAACAAATTGTTGGTCCTTTACAAAGATGAGCTATGAAAGTTCGATGCTTCCCAAACGGTTTAATCGTATTTATATATTTGCATATTCCAATATACGATGGAATATATGCCTTAGTAAGCAGTAAGAAGGGTGGCCAATAATCGTAATAATATATTCGGAATATTGCCGACGCAGCTCAAAAGGTCGCTGGCAAAATCTAGATAATATTCTCCGTAATTTCTCTTGTATTATTAAGCGTATGTGCACATTGCTTTTGAATATTGAGCCTTATTACAACGAGTTTTTGTATTTAATATTAAAAAAAGTAAGTAATTACTTAGGTACTAAGTACAATGTTTCCTAACTAGCTTGATATCACTTTTCTGAATACAAGTTCGCCGAAAAAGTTACTTCTAATAAATAGATTTGGCTTTGGGATTTCTAGCTATAGCGGCACGTACGTCGTCACTGCGTCAATCACACGTCACCAAAGAAAACGTAGTTAACGTAGTATTTGTACGTCACAAGCGTCAATGCAAAGAAATTCAAAGCATGAGAACGATATTATTCATGGTCCAGAAATGGGAGTGAATTTAACTCCACGGCCGTAGACCGATGAAGACATCTGCTCATCAAACTTAGTATGAAATTTAGGGACATCATGGAATCCTAACTTCTTATAATTATAATTATTACCTATATATATATATATATATATAAATGTATTAATATTATAAATGTGAAAGTAACTGTGTCTGTCTGTCTGTGTGTCTGTCTGTCTGTCTGTCTGTTACTCTTTCAGGCCAAAACTACTGAATGGATTTGAATGAAATTTGGTATACATATGGTCTAGACCCTGAGAAAGAACATAGGCTACTTTTTATATCCCGGAATTCCCACAGGAAAACTTTTTTAGGCGAAGCGAATCTCGCGGGATCAGCTAGTTTACTACAAATACGGTTGCAAAAAGGGTATATATAGTAAGTCGAAACCAATGTGTACGGCATATAATACCTAAGTCCGGAAATGAAATCAGATAGTCAAAATTCGCGAAAAAAATATTTTATTCTTCATAGTTAAAAGTGTCGTGACCAAGAAAGTTCCTATCGAAAACGAATATTTTTTTCACAAATTTTGATTTCGGCTACTACTTACTAGGTATATCCTTTTTGGAACACCCTGTCTATCTTAACTTTAATTTTATAACCTAAAATAGCCAATGTAATATTCTTAAATACCTACAAACAACAGCACAATTATCATGAAAGTTAGCAAAAGTCGGTCATTTCGCGTCTGCGTTATCATTCACTGAATGTAAATCAGTGCCGATGCCGGGAGCATTGCGGGCAAACTGAATCACGCCACCGAAGTTATTTCTCAAACTACCCTCGTTACTGGAGATTGTATTGAGAATAAAATGTTAATATAACACGATACCAAGGGCGGTTCCTAAACAATCACATTTGTAAAAAAATATTTCTCACAATCTGACCCGGTAACTACAATAAAAAGATCTTTGAATAATTTATTATTGTTATCAGGGCAGCATATGTAATGTTTTGATGAATAAGGTAAGCATCCACCTATCGCTATCGTACTTATCACACCCAGCCGATTGTCATAAATGTATGGAGAAACAGCGTCGGCAATGCTGATGAAGTGGACGCACTTGTATGTATTTCTAAAAAAAACACACCCACACTCACGCCTTGTATTGATGTACTCCCTTGCGGGGTAGGCAGAGGTGCATTGCTGCACCCACTTTTCGCCAGAGTTATGTTAGTCCCAATGTAATAGGGGGCAGGCCTATTGCCATTTTACGGGCACATCCAAGACCCGGGAACAAATATCTGTGTTTAAACAAATATCTGCCCCAGCCGGAAATCGAACCCGGGACCTTCGGCTCAGTAGTCAGGGTCACTAACCACTACGCCATTCGGTCGTCTTGTGTGTATTTCTATCCAAATAATACTGAATGCGATGCGTCCGTTGCATACAAATCTGAAAAGTGGCAGCTTACCTGTGTACTATAGGTTATGTAGGTCCTTACAGATAATCATGTTTAGGTACTATGTATATTAAATTTTGCATTGCTCTGGAATCATTGATCATTTACCACAATTTTATTTACTTAAAGTCATTGTTATATTTACTCTCCTTTTAATATAGTAATTAATCAATTACATAAATCTGTATCAAATTTTAAAATTCAATATAATTTATTGTTAAATTCATTACGATACTTGATTAAGAACAAAAAAATTACCTCTGAAGTGTATGCTTTAGGAAACCCCCGAAATCGCAAAGCCCCAAAATGTAAATTTTATGCCCGCTCCGTATGATAGAGGCATCTAAACAGACTACCCATTCGTTTCCATTGTTACGTCTATTTTACTTGTTATTATAGCGAAATTTTGATTATGAATTGAATGCACAATGGAATGTACTTACTCACACGTTTCATCATCAGTCGATAATGAGCACCAAACTATTGACTAAATTGAATATACCTACGGATTCAAAATATTTTTTGTGTATTAAATCAACATTTTATAAAATTATTATAATACACTAACCTTACTAACTATAATAAAATAATACAAAAGTAAAACTGTAAGACTTTTTCTCTCCTGTGAAAGCATAAACAAGAACAGCATAACGCCAAAATACAATGTAACAACACTAACAACACCTATAAATAGTACTTCGCCAACGCTATAGCGCTACTTCCTTTCAATTCTCACGTTTAACTTTTAATCTCGCGTTCAACACTGAATGTGCAATATCAAAATTGCTGGCACAGTCACCCTCTTCGCCGGATTATTACTGACTTTTTAAAAACGTAAGCTTTTATAAGTGAGAATTTTCAACACCTTTTTAAAAGAACTGGATTGCAGGGTTCCGCCGGCGTGGCTGTAAACGGTACTTCAAACTTTCCTTAGACTTGGGTTTTACACCTCTTTGATTATTTGTTTCGCGGAGTTAACTGGATGGAGCATTGGTAGCTCAGTCGGGTAAGCGGCCGCTTCTCACGCCAGAGATACGAGTTTGAATCCCAGCACTGACATGTAGGTACCAATGGATTCTTTGAATTTAAGCACAATGTAAATTGTATACCATCGCCCTAACGGTGGAAGAAAACATCGTGAGGAAACCTGAATATATATCTATCTAACTATCTGTCCCGCAGTGGACTAGCGTGGTGGGAAATGGTCTAAGATTAGGAAGGCAGTTAAGACCTTGGGGATATGTACCCTAGAATGTAGACAAGGAGATCCGTATTTCATATTTATTTTTAAACAAAACAATAAGTACCTAAATAAAGAACCATAACCCTAGAATTCAGTCAGGCTTGCTCGGTGCTAGACGTTTTGGTCTATTTGGCCCCATCCGTCGCCTCTCTCTCTAATGATACGGACATCGACAGGATAACTGTCATATTTTTTCAGTCAAAATATTGAGGTGGAAAATATTTTTTATACTTTGGACCGAAATGTAGAGTTAATATGTGTGTCTGGTTTAATTTCCAAAATTAATCCACAAAAGTTATCCAGAATGACCCCCTGAGTCACCCTCTTTCGTGTGTATAAAATTACGAATGAATAATCATGTGCACACAAAAAGATCCACATGGAAAACCTCACAATACATGAATAAAAAAGTATCATAAAATACCTCCTATGATATCACAGTCATGAAACCACCAACACATCCCTCAAAGCGCACAACTTCTAACCCTTTCAATGCACTTCCAAATGAACCGTTGTCACAAACAAAACCGGCTATCGTTCAGATTAGCACAATAAATGAATAAAAGACCAACAATGAGCACTGGGCTTAAAGGCGCGCGTATATTAAGCGCACAATAGGGGAGGCGCGACGCTTAAATAATACGGTAGATATCCGCAAACTCACTGTGCAGTTTAGGGTTGAACATGCCTAGGTAGTCTAGACACTAACAAAGTTTTTTTTTTGTATATAATGGATATTATCTGAGTTGTTAATGTGCTTAATAAAGGTTAGGTAGCTCGGAAAGGGAGTAACAAGGGCGGTCACAAAAACACCAAAAAAATTACAAAAAGCCATCTCAAGTTAAAAAAAATGCATATTAAAAAAATAATTAGGTACAAATATCTTGTTTCCAGATTGATCATACAATTCTTAGTCATCATCATTTATAGCAGTCCACTGCTGGACGTAGGCCTCTCCCAAAGCACGCCACTGGATGCGATCTAGATAGCTTTCCGCGTCCTATCATAGCCAGCCACCTTTCGCAAGTCACCCCATCTAGCCCGTGGACGTCCCACACTACGTTTCAATTCTTAGTAATACGTGCCAAATTTCATATATAGATCAAGGTCAAAGGGAAATACTATATGATATGAATTTGCATGTCAAAATTCCAATATACTATGCTTTATATTAAATCTAAAACTGTTATAAATAAATATATCATAATTATACCTTATTTATGGTATGACGTGTGGCAATCCTACCTTCCACACACTCTAATGATCGGTCGCCATCCACGGCCCAATTTACTGTACCGTGTATAGACCATACGAGCTCTTTTGTTTTTTATCTCCTTTGTCCTAAATGCGATGAATTTAAATTGTGAAAATCCGTTCCATTTTTTATTGGACCGAGATAGCGCCTTCGGATTTTTGCGTGTCGTCTAAATTATTAATTTTATTGAAGAGATGTGAGACAGAAAACCACAGACGTCTGTGTAGAAAACGAAGTTATACCTACGGTCTTTCATACTGACTATTCCACCTTGGTTTCAATTTGTAGTACCTATGCAAATACAAAAATCTTAAAGAAAATCCAACGTTTGTAGCTAATACTCGTAGATCAACAGTGACGTCACACGTAGCGCTACGTGCTACGACGTGCTACGAACAGCTACGGCGGCGTAGTATTTTTTTTTTGGTAAAATTATTATAAACTCAATAGCATATAGGTAACAACGCGGACTCGGATGTTTCAGTAATTATGTTTACGTTTTATAAAGTTTATTAGTTTAATAATAGGTATTATAATAAAATTACTTACGGGTGTCAAATTTATAACATCAAAATGATGCTCCATATAATCCATATTATTATGCAATTTGTTCACATTTATTGAGTCCATTAAAAGATCGTTTAAAATTGTATGAATAATGGACCTGCAACACACAACAACGTACTTATGTACATTTTTCAGCCGCGAACTTAAGCCATATAAATTAAAATGATATATGGCTGTGCTAGTACTGAAAATTTAACAAGCCTTTGAACAGTGGTTCAACTACAACTTTATTTTACAAAATATAAATATTATTTATGAAATAATTTGGGACTGTTTTACTGCGCACTTAATTATTTTATCTATTTCTTCTTTATTGATCTACATGTTAATGCAATACGCGTACGCCTTCCTCCTTTATTCCATAAGTCTTTCATTCACCCAAAGGTTGCCTGAACGAGATTTTAGCGATAAGCAACATCATGCTATTTGGAAGCATAAGGATGTTACCTCAGGAAATACCCTTTTTTTCAACATCCTGTATAATGTAGACCCTGTGTTCTATTAATAACAATACGTAATTGTGTAATTTGCGTTATCGTGGCTTTATAATGTATTTTTAAAAGCCCATTAAACACATACAGGAATACGCTAAAAGTGCGTTAAAGAAAGAATCTCCATAAAACAGTTTGTATGAGTCACTAGTGTGTCCTTACTGTAACTAAGTTCTCACTATAAAAGTAAACTTTTCATTTGGCCGTAGCCACTAGAGGCCTATAAAAGCTGATTCTGGATTAGCTTTACTGACCAATGTTATGCTGTGGTGTATTTTTGGTGTAATTCGTTGCAATGTAAGTACTTAGATAGAAAGTAGGTACATTTTACTAATTATTTAAAATAAGATAATGTGGTAAAAACAATGACTACAATATAATTTCACGTCTTGAGACCCTCATACAGGGTGTTGCAAAAAGGATATACTAAGCCGAAACCTACATGTAGGTACACTGTACAGCATGTTATATCTAAGCCCGAAAATGAAATCAGAATTTTAAAAAATGCGTTTTTTTTTTATTTTCCATAGAAACTTTGTTGGTCCCGTGACTTTTTTATTACGACTTTTTTTTCGGGAATTCGGAAATTCTGATAACGTTTTCGGGCTATGAAATAACATGCTGCACATGTAGGTTTTGGCTTAGTATGCCCTTTTTGCAACATCCTGTATAAGGGTCTCAAGACGTGAAATTATATTTTAGTCATTGCTTTTACCAATGATGCAGCATTTTACCATACTGACCTGCATTACCTGCATACCTTACAATAAGCATATTGCATGTTTTTATTAAGGGGATCCCTAAAGCTAAAATGCTAAAGTCGGCCTGATATACTTGATTAGATTGGAAAAACGGTAGCTTCTATCACATTGATAAAAATATATATTGTAGCAGAGGGTATACTGAACATGTTAGTTGCTTAGAAATTGGTGCAGGATTATAATAAGTATGTTAAAAAAAATTGCAAACACACCATGTCTTTTGCCATTTTTTGACTTATTATGAAAAAACCCTCGAAATCAGAGGGCCCATTTTCATGGAATCTTATATGTATGTGTAGGTAATTAAATTCTTAACAAAGTTACCTTAAAGAGTTGGATTTAATGGACCAGAAGTCAACTTTTTTTGCAAAAAACTAATAAATTCCGGTTTAAAAATGATGACGCCGTGACAGATTTCAGATTTCTTCAGTCGTCGCCCTGGTGGCGGCCTGTTAGGAGCGATACCCACGCCATTTTATTTTTAATCAAACATTTCACAAAAACTGATTAAATCAACAAATGATGACTGCAAATATTATAATACATATGCATTTGCTATGAAAAGTTAATTTTCTAAACATTTTAGATGGAGAAAAGCCGAAAATTCTTAGAAAACATTTCGCCTTTTCGATTTGTTTACATTTTTTACTATAGAGTTACAGATGCATAGATAAAGGTAAACATTACACATAATGACACTTATTAGATTCTCCGAATAAGAACTATACGGTCAATACAGTATGCCAAAGCGCGAGCCTGTTTATATTCTGAGGGGTAATAATTTAACTTTATTTTATTTTAACGGTTGTGTATGCTAGGTAAGCTACACAATATACAGGGTGTTGAAAATTAAGTTCTCAATTTGTATTATTTGAAACCAAAAACCGTAATTTTTTATAATATATATTTTAAGATGTGGTAGTCTGTACACTAAAGGGTGTTCAAAAGTATAAGTACTTTTAAAAATTGAAGAACTAAAATGTACATATTTTTTTAAATCTATGAAGGTATTTAACAAGCTTTGCAAGCGGTTAAGTGCGACTTTATCTACATATATACACACATACATACACTCTCACGCCTTGTACTAATGTACTCCCTTGCGGGGTAGGCAGAGGTGCATTGCTGCACCCACTACCTCTGTAGTACGTGGTGGTACGGTCTCGACCTTTCGGACAGTCAGTTTAGCATCCGAAATGCGTGATCGTTCGTTCACTGTCGGAGCAGGATGAGAACTAGCTCTTAGCTTAAAAATAGTAACCGCGTTCCTAGAGGGCTGACATCCCAAGGATTCATTACGAAAAAATGGACAACATTTCATTTTTTTTACCCTACATTTTTATTAGCTATTCGGAAAGTTTATTAAAAATTAGAGGACCCGTATTTTTTTATTTTTCATGTACATTTCTTTTTCCATGTTATTTTTAACTTTAAAGTTTATTATTTTAAAACCGGAAGTGACGTCACATATTAGGCTCAATTTTGATTTAAGTCCTTTGCCTTAGTCTCGAAAAAAAAAAACATAAATGACACTGACAACTGACAGGGTGACATAAACTTTGTTTACGTGCCAACCAGCAAATGGGTCATTTTCAAATGACAAAAAAAGTGTGACATTGATAATTCTTATGATACAAAATACTTATCATGAAAAAATAATTTTACTAAGCATTCCAGTCAAGCATAATTGAAACACATGAATGCATAATATATTACTATTTTTAAATAAATATAATGTACTAACCCCAATTTTTTTAGCTATGTAGGCGGTGGCATGCTCTGGGACATATTATATAGCGGGTCATCTCTTAATAAATGCGTACTAACCATTTTATATACGATCAATAAAAAAAAAGTCAAAAAGTGTCGGAACAGAATTTATGAAAATGACCCAAATAAACAACAAAACGTCACGATAAAACGTCAACGTCAATCAAAAATGACAGTGACAGTTACTTTTTTTTTTTCATCGATAGGCTTTGAGCAACAAAATTCATCGCACCTAATGCATGACGTCATCAGCACTTTTTGACTATTTTATGAATTTCTCCAAAATGATACATCCAAAAAATTCAAAAATATTTTTTTCGTGGCCTTTATAGCTAAATCTCGAAATGGTTTCCGATTTATAGCAGCTTTAGTTTTTTGAAATGTTGTCCATTGCTGGAGCTGTGCTCGCCATGCAGTGCATGGGCTACTTAGGAATCTGGGAGGCTGTTGCAAAGGAGTCTGTTGCCTCTATACGGTACGGGTGCCGTGCGATTTATGGCCCTTCCAGGAGCACCTGTTTTGTCAAGTCGAAGAGAATGGCTCGTATTCGACGCAACCTGCAGTACTGGTGGGATTGGTTGGAGGTCTGGACAGCACGTAGCTGCAGCAGCCGTCATGCCGTCATTCGACGCATAGATGCAAAAAAAAGTTGAAATTCATGTTAATAATTAGATTTTAATTTTACAATATTGCAAAAAAAAAATATTAACATTGTTGAGTATGTTATTTTATTTTAGTAAAGTAGTAATAAAAACAAAGGCTTATTGCATAGTTTTCGTTCACGCTCGCCTACATCGCACGTTGTATATGAGAATAAAGGGAATTACTAAATTTTCTTGTTTAAAAATCACGGTTTCTGGTTTAGAGGAAAACAAATTGTAAAATGCGGAATACAGTTTTTTTTTCGAATAAAGAGTAAAACAAAACATGTAAATTCAAAAAACGTTTCTATTGACACTAGGGCATACAATACCGCAATACCGGGAACCCGGAAAAAAAATAAGTATTTTTCAATACCAGTATTGAAAGTTAATACCGGTATTGAAGTAATACCGGAATCGGACTTTTTAGGCTATAAATAAAGCGATTAAGGTATAGTTAGCCTTGTGTTCTTATATACTATGAAAGCGCACTAGTTTCCAATAGTTTAATGTAGTTTTTGGCCGTTGGAAATCTACTGTTGCCCATGCGTAAACCGACACCAAATTTTTTTTTTCAAATCTATCATTTTAACTCTAATACTCAATTGTCGTAGAAATCTATATCTATAATTACAGAATTTGATTGCCTTTTCTTGTTTTAATTTTGGCCTATAGTCCTTTAAACACAATATTTGCCATTTATAACAACAAGAAAGTCTAATACCGGTATTAGGTAGAACCGGAATCCCGAAGTAGTAATACCGAAACTCAATACCGGTATTGAAATTATTCCGGTATTGCATGCCCTAATTGACACCAACTGACACTAATTGACTTTTCGCCGAGAAAAGTGGAGTTACAATGTTTGCGATCTAAAGTGATTATAGAATAATTAGAACACACTCTCACTCACATCGAAGTTATTTACCACCCAGGTTGTCTTCCCACATCCAGGTACCCCGTTCACCCAAGCGATGGTGGGCATCGTCCAGCTATTCCAGGTAGCGTTAATGGTTTCCGCTTTTGCTAGGATTTTGTCCTCTAGCATAATCCTGGTACACTGAGCTACGACCACCATTTGGTTGTTGTGTGGGAGAGTGAGTTTCGGGATGTTGCGTTCCCAGGGCACGAATCCGCATTCCTCGCTATAAGCCGCCATATACGCTCCAGTCATTTTGCCTCTGAGGACTTGGCAACTACTGTTATCGTATATGCAGGCTTCGGCCTCCTCGAGTAAAACTTTTAGCCGGCTTTCGTTCTCTTGCCTGTAGGTCTGCATGATCGTTTTGCAGGACAAGAGATTTACCTGCTTTGTGGCGGTTGTAATTGCCATAAATTCGATGGCGGCATTCTCTAGATGGTCGTTTGAGGTGGTAGCTGTTTTCAGCTTCGGTGGGACCACCTGGCCCATATCCGCTCGAGTAATTTTCCTCTGGGCAAGCCTTTTTCCAGTTTTAGGTTCTCTGGAGATTTGGCGCCTCTCGGGTGTCCTCTGTGGTTTTCCTATAAGGCTTGAGGCAGCTGCTTTAAAAGCCTGGAGGAACCCTTGGACACGCCCTTGCGATGTTAAATTGTGCATCCTCCTTTCCATGTTCCGTTGTTCTGAAGCGGCGACAGCCCCAGCGGTCATCCTCTCCTGTAGGCGTTCAGATCCGGTGACCAAGTATTCGGCTTGTTGGTGGCAGTTGTCAATGCCCCTCGCAAGTATATGACCTTTGAGAAAGCTTAGATCTTCGCCTCTGTCCTCGTACACCACTATTTCATGATGTTTTGAGGCTTTTAGGCAACCCAGCTGGTCAACAATTTCGCCTTTCCTATACTCGATCACCATTGCGTCTACGCTTATTATCCTGGGGACGTTACTGTCTAGCGCTATCTCTCCAAGCTTACTGAGCCATGAGCATGCCTGAACGAACGGGGTGTCGTCGGCCCACTCGAATAGTGCGATGGTCTTGTTACGCCATCGCACTAGTCTGCAGGGCTGATTTCCCACTAGGGTTACTGGCAATGCGTCGTAGGCTTTACGCTTCATGGTAGCCTTCGATGTGCTCCCATTTAGGAGAGAGGCTAGGCCGGGTGATATGGCCACGCTCTTTCGCGCCCCTGAGATACAGAAGCTGATGCCGAGTCTTTCACTGCTTCCGTCCATGAACAGAGCCACGCTTCGGAGTCTTAGTCTAGCTTCTCCTTTTTCTCCACAATCCAACAGCTGATGTGTTGCTGTTTCTTTAGGAGTTGCTTGTGGTGGTGCTGTGATGGTTGTGACTGAGGCTTGATATACTGGTATTGATTGCGGGTCGGGGCGGGGTATGGTGCTGTTTCTCCTGGCTGCTACTCTGAAGACACGATCTGAATAAGATAGAAAATGAGGTCTATGCTTGGTGTCTGCCAGAATATCTTTTAATTCTGACTCCACCAAATTCCTGTCTATCTATGTCTCCAGATCTTGTCTTGCAGCAAGGAAACGGGGGCAGTCGAGAATTATATGCCAGACCGATTCAATGATGTTGGGGTCGCATTCACATTCTGGGCTTTCTTTGAGTTTAAATCTGTACAAATACTCTCCCATCCCCCCATGTCCAGTCAGCATTTGTACGTGAGCAGGGGTCAGTTTGGCACTTCGCGTAATCCGGTAAGCTTGGTTGACATCCGGTAAGAATTTACGCGTGACTGCTCCTGTACTGGATGTCGCATATCGGTCTTGCCATTTCCGGACCGATTCCTCTCTGATCTTTTTCCTGACATAGGACAGGGGGACTTTGTCATAGTCGTGGGAGGTGCTATGTAGAGCTGCCGTTTTGGCGAGCTCATCGGCTCTTTCGTTCCCGGCAGTTCCAATGTGTGCCCTCAGCCAGAACATTTTTATCTCCCTGCCCTCGCACACGACCCTCGCAATGTTTTCCTTTATGCTTCTTGCCAGGGGGTGGCTCAGTTTCGGATTTCGGAGCAGATCGAGTGATGATCTCGAGTCGCTCAAGATGTTCACTTTGTTATCCGTACTAGAGCTCACCAGTCTTGTTGCCCTGTGAAGGGCATAAAGTTCCGATTGGAAGACCGTGCACGACGGGTGGAGACCAAAAGTCTCGGACAGTTTTTCTTTTCCATCCTCCCACCAACTTAGGGCGGCGCCGACTTTTCCCTCTATCTTGCTTCCATCCGTGAAGATTTGGGAACCGGTATGCAACGGGTTGGTGTTTTCAAAGAACTCGTAGTTGGTAGAGGTAAGTGTGGACGGATGTGGTAAGTCCAGGTACCCTACTTTCCGTTCGAGCTCTTTGCCTGGCGGGAGGTAGTCGGTTGACAAAAGTTTTTTGGATTTGTACAGATTTGCTGCCTCCTGTATTCTGAGATCGAGAGGCAGCAATCCCGATAGTGCCAGTGCAGATGTGAGCAACACTGTTCGGTAGGCTTTGCATATTTTCTGCGCGAAACCTCTTTGCAGCGAGAACAGTTGTTTTTTGTTCATTTCCAGTTCAACGGCTTCCGACCAGACGCTTGCGGCGTATGTCATGATGGGCTCCACTACTGCGATGTATATTGTCCTCACAATTTCACCGTTAAGTCCCCAGGTTACTTTCGCCGCTAGGTTTCGGCTTAGTTTAGTATACCCTTTTTGCAACAACCTGTATAAATATGGGCACGGGCACGACTTTTTATAATTAATGATTAAATATTAAAAATACTTTCAAATAAAAATAAATATTTTCGTATCACTTACAAAACAATATTACTTACTTAGTATATTTTTAACAAAGTGGCATGTCTTCACTTTAATTCTTTCGAGTACTATGTTAAAATTTCATGTCATTGTCCGTAGAACGCCCCGCATACCTCAACCCCCCCTCACTAGATTTGACAGATTCTGATTTTCTTCCAGCTTTAGTGACAGCCTTAATAAATCTAAATTAAGAGCGTGCCAACTGTAAAATATTAAAAAAAAAATCTTAATCTGTATTTTTTATATTACTAGTAATGTTAATAGTAAGTAGGTAAGGATACAAAACTGCTACAAACATAAGACATTAAAAAAATATAGTCGGACGAGAGAAAAAAGAGTTAATTGTATAAAATATGCTAAAAAATATCCACCAAAATAGCAGAATCCAAGGTGATTTTACGTGTTACAGCAATAATATGCGTTACTGATATATTATTCAAGACACTCCGCGCCGGCACTGAGATTTACGGCGCTGCCGCGTTTTTCTGTGAATTTTCAGGGTATTTTGTTTATTGTCGTAACCACGAGAGAAAACTGTGCGTGAAAAGCATGCATAGGTAAAATAAAGTTTAATTCTTCTTCGAAGGAAAAATGGAAGGCCTTTGCCCAGCAGTGGGAAAATAAAAAGGCTAATTAAAAAAAAAAAAAACTTCTTAGCGTTGATGTGGTAAACACTAGGACAGAACTAAGGTAGGCCACCATGGTTAGAGGATTCTGGTCAGTTACCCCGACTGCCCAGGGTACGCCAGACGACCATTGATTTATCAGGTAACACCATAGAATAACGCGGACTAGGTACAAACAAACAAATAAAATAACATTAATTGTATCCGTTTGTACCGATAATTATATTGTTTTTCACTGTCAAAGAAAGGAAGTTCACTTAAAATTTCCTGTTCAATCATTATTTCCTAAGAACAGATAGTATATTTTTATACTTGAAATATTAGTAGTTAGTTTTTTCTAGGAAACTCCTGCGTTTTTATTTTTCATAGATTTATCTGGCTGATTTTTTCATTTGTCAGATAAATGTTCTCTGGCAAATAAAATTGTTGCTTTCACTGTCTAATACGATAATAAGAAGCGACAGCATCAGAATTATTCCCCAAGAAATTATTATTCTCTAAGAAGAAACATAACCACTATCTGTGGGTCGACTTCATTGATGATCACGTCATGCGAAGCAATGTGTACATTTCTTAGAAAATATAATAATATGTGCGGCTGTTGGCCTAAGCTTTTAAATATAACAATATTAATTAAGTAGGTATCTCAGTTTTCAAACGAATTTATAGGACATCACAGATTTATATTATCCTAACTAATATTATAAATGCAAAAGTAAATGAGTCTGTCTGTCTGTTACTCTTTCACACCAAAACTACTGAACGGATTCGAATAAAACAAACTTTTTAACAAAAAAAAAACCGACTTCAAAAAAACAAAAAGATGAACACTAAAAAGCGAAAAATAAAGACTAAATATTTCTTGTCGTAACCTGTTAGGTACCTATTAATTTAAGTAAAATAGAATATTTCCACTATCGACTTATCTGCTTGATGTCGGTGCCAAGCCGAATACCTAGATAGGTAGAATAAATATACACACGCCAATGCACTATAATAATATGGAAGTATCCACAATCATCTTCTTCCCGCGCACGAGACATACTTACATAAGTACCTACCTAACGCTTGCGCCGGTGTGGGGCTGGTTCTGAGCAACGCAACCCAAACGGGCAGACACGTGCGGGCAGACGCTGTCAACGGACGTCCCGAATTATGAAAAAATCGATGCTTACGTTACGTTGTTGATAAATTTCTATGCTAAGTTGAATGTTAGTCTTTGATAGTTTACAAAATTAGTAGTAGATATTTCATTAGATTTATATTCCACTTTTAATTTTATTTTGCTGTAGGTATACATGTATCGCTTAGTACCTATTAAGTAGGTGTTATATTTCGAGCTTGGCACCGACTTCGAACAGATAAGTCGATAGTGGAAATATTCTATTTTACTTAAATTAATAGGTACCTAACAGGTTACGACAAGAAATATTTAGTCTTTATTTTTCGCTTTTTAGTGTTCATCTTTTTGTTTTTTTGAAGTCGGTTTTTTTTTTGTTAAAAAGTTTGTTTATTTTTTGCTTTTTAGTGCTAGTAATTAAGTTTAGAATTAATAGATTAGTTTAGTCATAAGTAAAGTATAGGTACTTGTAAGTATATTAATAAAGTTTAAAAAGTTTGTTCTGTTTGCTGTTTTGTGATAGTCATTAAGTTTATAATGAATAGTTTTTTGTTAGATAAGCGTAGTTATAAGTAAAGTTAGTATAGGTACGTGCAAAATAAATATTTTTTTAAAGTTTGTTTGTTGAAGGTTTTTTTAACAAAGTTTTGTTTGTATCATAAGTAGAAATTATGGGGAGACCAACCAAAAATGCAGCCCGCATGAAAGCAAGCAGAAAAATGGAGGATAAAGTTAAAAAGAAGGAACGCTTATCCAAAAATTTAAAGCGAAATGCTGCATCGCGTTCTCAAGAATCGCAACATACTCGTGAGGCAAGATTGTCTCAGATGAGAAATTATATGCGCTCTCGATTATCACAAGAGATGACTGAACAGCGTGAACATCGATTGAGCGTTATTTGTGACCGTTTGAGTAACGAAACTCCGGAGCAACGTGAACATCGACTCGATGTTATCAATGAACGTTTGAGTAACGAAACTCCGGAGCAACGCGAGCATCGACTCAATGTTATCAATCAACGTTTGAGTAACGAAACTCCGGAGGAACGTGAACATCGACTCAATGTTATCCATCAACGTTTGAGTAACGAAACTCCGGAGCAACGCGAACATCGACTCGGCATTATTCACGAACGGTTGAGTAACGAAACTCCCGAACAACGCACTGAAAGGCTAACTTCAATGAGACAGCGTAATCTTGAGAACAGTCGAATTGAAACGGAAGAGCAAAGAAGAGAACGCTTGGAGAATATGCGTGAAACTTCCCGCAGAAATAGATTCCTGGGGGAAAATAATTTTCTATCTGCCATCAACGAATTTGCTGATGTTCCATGTGGTATATGTAGAAAATTATTATATCCTAAGCAGAGATGCTATCTTGACACATCATGCAGACAAGATTTACTGCCTAGTGAATTAGTAGAAATGAATAATATTGTGACATGTTCGCGATGCTCTACCAGCGTGAGGAAACGTAAAGTGCCTTCCAAAGCATATTGGAACAAAATGGACGTTACACCAATACCACCAGAAATAGCTAGTTTGTCAGATGTAGAACAACGCTTACTAACAAGAATAATTCCGTTTCTAAAAATTATTAAGGTACAAAATAGGTTCAGTCAAAATTGGTGTAAAGGACAAGTGGTTTTATTTGCACAAGACGTTGTAGAAATTGCTGAGCAATTACCACTTCCTCTCTGCAATGCAGGATTGGTTGTTGTAGTAGAAACTCGGGAGAACTTGCAACAACACAGAGAGTTTAATTTAAACATTGAAAGAGTAAAGACTGCGTTACAATGGCTACTATTACATAACAACCTATATCAAGACGTCATACCAAACTTTGCTAGTATATTAGACAACGATATTTCACAGATATTTCAGGTTGCTGAATTTCATGATGATGATAGCAATGGCAACCAAGTGCAGACTGATAGGGCTCAGCAAATCACTGTACAGCAGATACAATCAAATCAACCCAGCAGGCTTGTACACATAAATAATGATGTATCTATTTTACGTGGTTCTTTTCACCAAGGTAATGACAGATTTAGCATAGACTCTCGTGGAAGGCAGTGTACTGGTATCGCAGCAACTGCTTCTGTCGCCTTTTCATTATCAGATGCAAATACATGGACGGTGAGTGATGTCGACTATATATTGATAGTTGGAGATACATACTATCATGAATGCATTTTAGCACGACAAAATCCCAATGCTGGAGAACAAAACGTTGAATATTTAGCGTTGAGAGAACTCCTGCCACGGTTGTTGTTTAATGGGCATTGGGTGAATGTTAATGTTCAGAATAATGTCTCGATTGATGGGCATATTGATAAAGATCAGAGCGAGGAAGGATTCCCAAATTTAAAAAATGCCTTGGCTTGTTTTTTTAGGGATCACCAATGTGGAATTCTTACAAGCAATTCAGTTTCTGTGGCTATTGCTTGCCAAAGCATATCGGGCAATACATATTATTGGTTATTTGATTCTCATGCTCGGGGGCCAAAGGGTTACAAAGCGTCATCCAGAGGGACTGCGTGTTGCATGCGCTTTGTCAACATAGATGAATTATTCGCAATCCTACGTCGCAATTTAAAGGTAAATAAAGGTGATGATCGTTTTTTCAACACATACTGCATTACACCGATTTCAATTTGCATCGACGAGAATCAAGCAGAGCAAGTAGTTGCTTCTCAAGCATCACACCACGAATCATTACATGATCCACCCTGTAATAATTTGGACGCACCTTCTGTGGTGGAATACGTCGTAACGCAAGAGTCATTTATTTTCGGATGCTCCCCTCAAGGCCCTGTCAATATATCCCCTGTAGATACGTTCCAAGATACACCTATATCTATTGGCACCGACAAGAGAGAAGCAGTGCAAGAGGTTGCTTCTCATTCATCACCCGTAGTGGAACACGATGTCATTCAAGAGTCACTTGTTTATACCTGTTCCTTTCAAGGTCCTATCCCTGTATCATCTGATGATACTACAACTACACATGAAAACCAGGTTATTCAACAATGCCCAGACACTTCCCAAGATATTGTGTTGCCTCCATATCCTATTCCGAGTGTGTCGAATAATTCCACAACCCCGATAACGCATCTACGATTACATACAACTAATTTAGAAAAACGAGTAATTTGTTCGACAAGTTTACTTTATTCTATTGACGAAGACGTACCGACTTTGGATACCATTGTTAACGCTAATAATGGACATAATTTAGATGATCCACTCCGAGTTGTTGATGTCCAAAGAAAAACTGCACCACCGCTTAACATTGAACGAGAAAAAAGGATGGAAGAACTTTGTTGGTATTTTCTTTACCCCGATGGTAGAAACGGTTTTGGTGAAGATAGAGATATCAGTATAACTGCTCTTGATTATTTCCAAGCTCGAATTATGAGCAACGATCCTCGATTCCAAAGAAACGACTATTTATTCTTTGCTCTGTCTGTGGTTGAATATTTTAGAGCTAAGGCAAGTGTTTCCGTTTCATGTAGAATGAAACAAGGTGAACATACACCTCAAGGTCTCGTCGATAATATGCACCTAACGATGAGAAATATCAGAGGCTCGGCTGCATACTGGAAAAGATGTTGCTCTGAGTTAATTGCTATGGTGCGGAGTCTTGGCCCTCCAACTTGGTTTGTAACATTTTCATGTAACGATCTGAACTGGCCAGACATGATCAAAGCATTACTCATAGCAGATGGACGCCCTGATGCAATGCCTGACGCTGTCGAAGACATTCCCTTTGATGAACGACTCGAACTTGTACAAAAATACCCAGTTGTTGTAGCGAGACAGTTCACACTTAGGGTAAACGCATTAATGAGATTTTTAAAAATGAATGCCGACTGTTTAGGAGGATCTATTACAGATTTTTGGCACAGAATAGAATTCCAGAACAGAGGGAGCCCCCATTTACATATGCTTTTGTGGTGTAATACTGTACCAGATTTTGATAGTCCTGAAGGGCTTAGAATAATCGATCAGGTCGTGTCATGCTCACTTAACGGTGATAATACTGAGCTGGTTAAAAGGTTGCAAATTCACAAACATTCCACAACATGCTATAAAGATAGAAATACTGGTGTGTGTCGTTTTGGATTTCCGAGGCCTACAAGTGATACAACGACCTGCTTAGAACCTGATGACGCCCTTCGTAATAATGGGCGTTTTTGTATACTGCAGAGAAATGCAGACGAAGTTATGGTTAACAACTATAACACAGTTCTTCTAAAAATTTGGGGAGCAAACATGGATATACAACCTTGTGGAAATGTAACAGCTGTTGCATATTATATTGCCAAATATGCAAGCAAATGTGAACCCAGTGATTGTGGCGATGTTGTGAGGGAAGCGGTTCAGAAAGCAAAACGGCAAAGTAATGATGTATGGAAGCAATTGTTTTCGGTTTCTATGGCGATCCTTGGACAACGCTTAGTTAGTGCACCAGAAGCGGCTTATCGTCTCTGCCACTTGCCTCTAAAGATGTGTTCTCGAAAAACAGTCTTCGTCAATAGCTGTCGTCCGGAACAACGTTACAGACTATTACGATTTGGTGAAGATGAAACATCGATTTTCAACAACATATTCGATCGCTACCAGCAACGACCAAACGAATTAGAAGAGGTAAGTTTGGCTGAATTTTCGGTTCGTTACGAAACTGTTTCGAGTACAGTGTGGACCGATGATGACGGTGACATTGAGCTAAGAGATCAGGAGAACGAACACCCACGTTACATAAAACTACTGGATCAGACCAGAATGAGAATCAGGAATCAGGCCGCAGTTTTGCGCACTCGGTACTATACCCTGAATAGTGACCGAGAAGGGTTTTTTTACAATCTGGTTGTGTGTCACATCCCTTTTCGCAATGAAAGTGAACTCATGGAAGAAGGCGAAACAGCTGAAGCTTGTTTCTTACGCCGACAATCAGAGTTAAGGCCTCTTTTACATAATTTATCCGTGGAGCAGTTTGCCCATGCTGAGCAAATTATACAACAAGCTCTTGTTCAAGCTGTAGCACTAAACACTGTGAACGATGACAGAAGCACCAACGACCCTAGAGAACATAATATAAACATATACGCCGAGGACCAGATCAATGTATATGCAGATCAAGATGATTTTATCGACAATAATGATTCCACTGCTATGCCCGATGAAGTTTTTGTAAATGGAATCAGAAGCCTCAATGTTCAACAAAAAGATTTATTGAAACAGGTGTCAGATTCCATTGATAAAGATATCAGGTTAGATGAAAATCAGCAGCCTTTGTTATTATTTATCACGGGTGGAGCTGGTAGCGGGAAATCATTTATATTAAAATTAATTGTTGAGCATATTAAACGCTGCTATGCTCCCACGGTGGACGTGCTGTTGAAACCAAATTTTGTTGAAGTGGCGTCTTTGACGGGTGTTGCAGCGCGCCAAATTTCTGGTCGAACGCTTCACTCGGTATTTTCACTTCCTATTGAAAAGACCACTACGATGACTTATCGTAAAATGAGTGGACAGCCATTGGAACGGGAAAGACGGAAGTGGCGTTACATAAAATGGTTAGTGATTGACGAAATATCGATGGTGTCGTATGAAAATTTGCGTATAATCCATTTACGCCTGCAGGAGTTCAAAAACAATCATTTATTGTTTGGAGGTGTAAATGTATTGTTATTTGGCGACATAATGCAGTTACCGCCAGTTAAAGGGCATTGGTGCTTCGATCAACCTTTGTGGTCAAACGCAGAAATACATTTATGGCAACAGTTCTCCTTCTGCGAACTCACCATCAACATGCGTCAAAGTAGCGACGAGGAATTCGTGGATTTATTAAATAATTTGCGATTCGGTGAGCTCACAATCTCACAATTGCAACTTTTGTGTGAAAGACGGCGAGTTGAACAGGTTGGTGATTTCGCGGATGGCGCTGCAGTTAGAATTTTTCCTACCATCAGATTGGTAGATGAATATAACTGTAAAATGACGGATCAATTATTACAGTCCAGTCGCGTTTACACCATGCACGCTGCCGATGAGTCTCGAGAGGCTGCAACGTACGGAAAACGGCCACCATGTAACGTAATTCCTGCTGACGTTAATAACTGTGGTGGTTTGTTGCACGTACTAAAACTGGGAAAAGGATCCAGGGTAATGTTAAGGCGCAACATATCAGTTACTGAGGGTCTCGTGAACGGTGCGATGGGAATCATTTGCAAGTTTAAGTGGCCGGCCCTTCGTCGCGATCAGTTAGAAGCAGGTGAGTTGCCTGATGCAGTTTACGTTAAATTTGACGATGAGACCATTGGCATCAAAGTGAAAGACAGTGAAGGCTTAGTGGCAATAGCTCCTTCAACAGCAACATTCCAAGCTAACAAGGGCTACGGGGATGTAGAAAGAAGAATGCTACCGTTAATCTTGAGTTGGGCTGTAACTGTTCATAAGCTTCAAGGTACCACCTTAAATAAAGCTGTAATTGACTTGGGAAAGAAAAACTTTGCCAAAGGCCAAGTGTATGTTGCCCTTAGCCGGGTGAAGACATTAGAAGGTATTGCACTTTGTGATTTAGAACCAAGAAAATTACTTACTAGACCACATGACGAAAAAGCACTACGAGAAATGGAAAGATTAAGACGATTAAAAGAAGTAATTTAAGGCCCGAGTTCACAATACCCTACCCTACCCTTCTTACCTTTTAAACCTTCCCTGGATTCCACGAACATTTCAATACCAAAATTAGCCAAATCGGTTCCACCGTTCTCGAGTTTTAAGCAGACTAACGATCATCAATTCATTTTTATTTAGGTATATATATATAACACGATTAAAGCTTTCAAAGCCGTTAATGCCGTATATATAACACATAATTATAGGTAATTCGACAGGCACCTAACCTAACCTAAGTAAATTGTCTTCAAATTTATAGTAGGTACTTAGGTAATAATTTTTTTCTATAAAATTAATCGTAAAGTAAAAGATAAGTCAAATCGTGTATCAACACATAATAATATTATGTTATAATTGATGCGAATGATATCAATAAGTCCTACTCCTAGTGTAGTGGTTAGTGACCCTGACTGCTATGCCTAATGTCCCGGGTTCGATCCCCGGCCGGGTATATATTTGTTTAAAGACAGATGTTTGATATTTGTACTCGGGTCTTCTTCTGCGATGAAAAATCAGCTCTCCGTTACCCATATTATAATTATCTGTCTAGTTTGGGGTCAGATGGCCGTGTGTGAGATGTCCCCACATATTATTATTATTGCTTTCAATCAGTAAAGTCCAAACAAAGTTGCTGCTTATCGTTGAGGGGTTCCCCCTGAATGCCTTTTGTTTCCATTATTAAATCAAATTGTTATGATAAAATATAATAACTATATTTAGGTTCTGTGCTCCCTCCCTAGATGGCACTGCGAGCGTTAATTCTACATCGCGGTATGGTTGTATTTCTGGATTGGCTCTTATTTCACAATACTGTTATAAACCGTGGTACGCGTCGCGGCATTAGGTTTTATTCAGCACATTACATTACATACCCAAATTAGTGTATGTTATTCCTGCTAGGCTAAGTAGGCTAGACCACTTAATATTAAATTTAAGTCTTACTACTAGGTATTCTATACGACATCTTTACGTCCGAACACGTTAACAAATTCTTCATCGCGGTATTAAGATTTTTTCTGCACTATATATAGGCAAATTAGTATTTGCTACCAGTTTCGTCAATTCATACTAGAAATTATTAAAGTTATGACTGTTGTTACTTCCGTAATTTTAATACCTGGTATATTTTTGAAGTTAATAGAATTGGTTTCAAGCTGCAATAAGTCCTACTAGCTAGTCTATACGAGTCATTTACGTCCAAACATGGTGTAGTTGCTGCTTACCGTTGAGGAGTTCTCTTGACTGGCTTCCGTTTCCATCATCAGATCAGCTCCAGGTCACCATCATATTTTTTTGTTATACGAACTATATTTAAGTTCTAAATTTCATTAGAATCGGTTAATTGGTGCTCAAATTGGAAATTCATACCCTGTTTTTACCCTTTTTCCCACCCTTAGGGTTGGAATAAAATTCTGAAAAAAAAATGGGACCACCCCTGAGATAAGCCCAGAATATCAAAAAAAGAATTATCAAAATCGGTCCGTAAACGACGAAGTAATCGTTGAACATACATAAAAAAAAAAAAAAAAAATACATACAGTCGAATTGAGAACCTCCTCCTTTTTTCGAAGTCGGTTAAAAATTTGGTATACATACGATTTTTTATCCTGGAATTCCCACGGGAAAACTTTTTAAGACGAAGCGAAGCGCGCGGGCACAGCTAGTTAGCATATTTAAGTCACATTGGTATCCCTCAAATTAAATACACACAGAATTATATCGATAAAATCCAGACATTTGTGTAATAGCAGCTCAGACATATTTACTCAAATCCGTTTTACCTAAGTTTTCATGAGTCAAGAACTCCGATGTAGCAACTAAACAATCAAAACTTGGTTGAATTCTTAAGTAACAAGATTAGTCCTTTGGGACTTGTATTAAGTTTTCGACTAAATCAAACTTTCAACAAGGGTCTGATTGATGTATTTACCTGGAATTATTTCTGAAAATAGATCGAAAGATCTTTGTGCTGTATTAGCTTTTTACAGGCATTTAATAAATCTATTAAAAAGTTAAGTACAATGCTGTTTGAAAAATGAAGCGTAAACCTTATGAATTTATGATTTGCTTCGTCGAATTTCTACTCTAGTTGACGGTAAGAGTATCAGGGATTTCAAGTATAATACTACTTTAAACTATCACTGGTTTTATCCTAATAAATTCCGTGGACAGGAGACCTTAAATTCCTACTACCATTTAGGTACGTTTGTGAAAAAGCGATATTTTTCACATATTCTGTAGCCGGTGTTGTTCGGAAAACATTTAAATTCTTGTTAACCGGACTCCCTTTATAGCCAACGGCACAATAAGTTCCAATTTAACCGGTTAACTGCCCGTTAACCGGTTCAAACCATTCGCGGTCTACGCTCTACCGTGTCTATTATATTATAGGTATAGTTTTACACTCTTACGCGCTATCGTATGTTTTATTGATGATCTTTATAAATATTTCTTTAAATTTTAAACCCTCCTATTATGATTTTTCCTCATGCACACATGTGTAAAAAAATGTTTTGATGAGTTTACTAACCAGTATATATACCTAGTTACTTTTTTAGTTTTTTATTTCTTTGGTTTTTTCTTGTATCAATTGCGTTTCTTACATTAAGTACGGGTCAGCTTTTTTTCCGGTTCAGAGCTGTTGCCTTTATGAAAGGTAGTTTTCGAATTTCAAAGAAATATAACTATTTATAAGTTCTCATTATTTTTACTCAAGAAACAATTAATAACCGTCTTTCCGGTGCAGTGCAGTAAAATTCTCAGAACAATTATTTCCCGAAGACGTCGTTTTAAACATGTGTACTTATTCTGAAACTGCTCTTACTTCCATCCATAGTTTTCTTAGATCATTAATCTTATTTCATTTATAATCGATTCTAGTATTTTCAGTAGGTATATAAATAGCGATGAATTATCCTTTTCTAGTCTTAAACTCTAACCAAAAATCCAAGTAAAATAAGGGGCCGTCTCCACAAGCGATGAAATCGCGACGGTGCTATCTTACGCATTTTACTCTCAATGAAGGTGTCTCCACACGGCGATATTATCGCTGCGATGCGACGAGTGGTTGAGTATGGTGAAACCATACAATGATGTCGATTCTGAAGGCAGAAATTCTAAATTTAGAGCTGTCAAAACCTTAATTTCTTTTTTTAAAATTCGTCTCTATGATTGTTTCCGTAAATGACATTTTATGCTAGATTTTTTTTAGTTTGTCAGCGTTAAAATTAGAATATCTGCCTTCAGAATCGACATCAATAACATACTAGTACTCGTTATTCTATGGCGAAACGTCAACTCGTCGCAATTCTGTGACCTGTGGAGATGGCCCCTAAGCCAACGCAAAAAATTCATGTACAAACGTCAAACTCTGTACATAAAAAGTTATCGTTTGTTTGCATGTTTCGCTTTGCCTTTTGGCGGATGTTTTGCACTATGGGTCGAGTTCAGCCGAGCCTGGAGGGTTAATCTATACTGACGAAAAATGAACGAATGAGACATGTCGTGCGATTGGCACGTTTAATACAACTAGATAGAGCCGTAGATCGCGCAGCAGCTCTCTGAAACGTTGTTTTTCGTCATATAGAGTGACCCCCTTGCACTGCAGTAGAGTGGGTAGATTTAATATTTGTATGTGCTCACGTAAATTAAAACACGGCCGCAGGCTTCGTAGGATTAAACTATAACGCTTCTTGGACAATTTGTGTGACTACCGCAGCTATTCGCAGTGTGTGTATCTGAATTTAGGACGATTGGTGGACCTTAGTTTACTGTTTGGTGAAACATTCTTGCTATCTAGCTTTTCTACGCATCCCTTTTTCAGGATTTTCCATTGGATGGTAAATATTTATGATACTTATATACACAATAAACAATAAAGGAATTCTAAGGAGTTCATTATGTTGTTCAATAAAGATATATTTTTTCTTATGCAGAATAAGATATTTACAAGACAAATATTTCACGATGACAACTGAACAAGATGATGACAATGGTGATGACTAGAACTGAACTGCAGAAAATTAATGACAAAAAAAGAAAATCAAAAACTGCAAACGACTGCACTTTCATTACTATTTTTGCCTTTCATTCTCCAAGTACACTTTTTATTATGACACAAATCCCCAACTCACTGCTAACATACATATTCAACGACACTCACCATTCCAAACATAAAAGACGGCGGAACCGGAAGTAAAAATTTAAATTTCAAACTAAACATGGCGTCATCTGAGTGACGACGCTCAAACGCATATGCATGGCGGTATCAGGGCAGCGGTGTAAAGAAGACATGGCATAATGCACCCACTGAGAATTTAATTACTGTCACATATTATTATATTATAACACACGGCGGCATATATAAGCTTTACCTTTTTTTACTCTAATAGCATTAAACATTTCAATGTTATTAAATCGATTTCTGCTTTGCTATGCACTATACTATCAAAATAAGCCAGCAATAGATTGAATGACATTTTTTAAATATTTAGTGAAAGTCGCGCAAACTGCATACTCAGATACAATAATAAAACTTAATGTTTTAGAAAAACGTATGTCAATACCAATAAATATGAAGGAAACTAATTTTGACAATCCTTTTTACCTTCTTTGCAAAAAATACACATTTCAGTATGCCACTTCTCCTCTAAACCCGAAGGTAATTTTGAAATAGCCCGGGGGCATATTTTGTTGTCGCGACGCAGCCTTCAACTGCACCTTGCCAAACGATAACTGCGCGATATGTGTAAAATTTACACAGTAATAGTGCAATAATTTTCGTGTAATAGCTGGAATTGCCCCCCACGTAGGTATGCCTGTGTAGATAAGCTGGCCCCCAAGTCTGCTAAGGAATGGCCGCACAGTTGTGTGTCGGCAGCATGGGTTTTGCACTGTAGGTGTTCATTATCTGCGTTTTAGGAAATATTTATTGCATTTTTTTTAAAGAACTAACGTTAATAAACAGTAATAAGTGTTAGTGTTTCATATTGCACTACTGGGACTCACTCACCAAGAGAAAACGGATACCTAAAGTCGGAAAACCATTCAGACGACACAGCATTGAGCCCCCATTCCTTAGCAGACTTGAGGCCCTGAGCGTTTACTTATGAAGCCGTTACGGGTAAGCTTGGCTCTTACTGCGGTTGGTAATAATAATAATTATAGTCTAAGGAGGATTTTCGAGAGTGCACTCGGCCGATGAAGCCGAAATAAACCTAGTGCTAGTTTTCAACCAAGTTTAATTTTGAAGTCTTTAATGAAACTTATGATTTTGAAAATAGGTTTTGTGCTTTTACTTTGATGGTGCGCTTTGGAATATATTTTTTATCTTCGAGCTAAAAATGTCGAATACCTAATATGTTTGTCTTTCTAACGACTCACAAGTGACATTTTATAAGTAGAATTGCATCATATTTCAACTATTTATTTTGCACTAAGCACTTAGTATGTACGGTAGGTACTTTTGATTACTTTTATTTGCTCATTTTCAGTTGGTTCTAGAAACTTCATAAGCTATCCTCAGAGAACACTCCATTCACTCAAATTTCAATTTTACGCGTCAACTTTCTTGAATTCCGACCAAACTGAGTCAGTGTGTGCTCTGCCTTAGGGCCTTTTCATTTTGTCAATTGAAGAACGTTTTGAAAGCGTCTTTATGTATATTTTTTTCTGTAGTTAGGTACCTAACTCATCTTTTCAGCATCGTAAAACGTTAACAGTTAAAAAGTTAACAAATGTATGTATATCTATCTAATATTCGATAATCACACGTCTACAGAGCGATCCAATTAAATTTATAGTGATGATTACAGAGTCCTGGTGGCTTAAAAATTATACGATCTGATCCTCTCAATCGCGAGACCTTAGACCCGAAGGAGACGTGCATAAAGGTTCCATCCGAGAGAGCCAAGAGCAAAAAGACATACAAAATATAAATACATGACGAAGTGCTACGAAATTTCGTAGCCCGTAGCTCTCTCGTAGCATAAAGCCTCGTAGCATATCAAGGCTAACTAGCGCCACGAGTAAAAAATAAATTATTATTTAAAAAAAATATTATTTAAATCACTTGACAATCGCTAGTGTGATGAAGCCCCTAGCGCCGGCAGTATGAATTATTATATTCATGCAGAATATGAAGTCGCCTCGCATGCCACGACTTACGTTTGTACTAATAAATATTAATTTTTATAATAACATTCGTGGTGGAATAATTTGAATAAGCTCAAAGAGTTATGCTGGGACTCGGCTAGAAGTGTTTTTAAACTAAACTTTTTCCTATTTAGATTTACGAAACCAAGAATTAATGCATAATGTAAGATTTTCCTTCCTCAAAATTCGTGTTGTATGCTTATAGCATTAAGTTCACCTTTTGTACACTTGTATTTAATATTTGTGAAATAAAGAAAAGAATAACTCTCGATAACGGGGCTTTTGTGAAATGGTGGTACAGTAATAATTGTAAAATCCTATGTCAAAATAAACCATATTTAAAAAGAATACACTTCACCGTTTAAAACATTTAATTTGGAATTTGATGATAATATTTACGTTTTTATTTGGTAATTCATAGCTCACAAGTGTAATAAATAGACTAGACATGTGACATATTTAGCACTCTTTCAACGCGTCATGTACCTGTGCGTCAATCAATCTATCAGTGAGTTTATCGAACTCATCAATCCGCGCGTTCAACGTTGAATTTCAAAGTTTATTTCGGCTGGGCTGAAACCTAAACCTTGTAATTAGGATTCCAAAAGTCTAGAAAACTTTTCCGTCGGGAATGTTGAATGGATCTAATAATTTAATTAGAAAATAATTGGTTTTTATACTAAATTTAAGAAAGCATTGCGTATTTTTAAAAGAAATCAAACTATAATATTATTGCGTTTTAGTTACGGATTGTTATAATCTAAGGCGCTCCGCTCACTGCAACCGGCTGCTTTCCTATGTTTTCTTGGTATATGCAGTTGCAGGCCTAGTTCGACACTCACAGAATAAGGTGAGGCGGCGTCTCGTCGCGGTGCTGGCCAGGTGCTGACGGCGCCAGAACGCAAAATTGTAGCGGAACATTAGGTAGGCATAATTCACTGCGCCTGAAAGCCGGCTACCGTGACGCCGCCTCGATTTGAACTAAGTTCTAAGTTACTTTGTTCAGAGTACAATACCATAAAAAAATTACACGCCCACGCTATGCTGTATGCCGTAGCCAGAGACCAAACCGTCACTCGTGGTCGGTATATTTTTGCGGCGTTCCTGTCAGTCCGTATATCAGTCAATGGTTTGCTGAGAGCAAATGTATGGCTGCGACTCCGTACTGCAGAACGAATGGTGCCGGTTGTCGGGGCGGTTTATGTCATATGCGGTGATTGTATGCGTAGGTTTACTGTCTATAATTTTGTAAATATCGATAGATAGAATAATATACATATTTAAATATATTAGTACGTAAAAAAATTGAAAAAATATTACCTAAACTTTGATTTTTTAACAAAATGTGAAATATTTCTCGGCTAGTAGCACAAAACTTCAACTAGCAACTCGTGTTTAACCTTAATAATTCTAATAAACATTCCAACATCATATTTTACATGTTTAACATTTTGTTATTCCATTCATAACATAATGCAGCAGCTAGAAGCATTTATTTCTGCAAGTAAAAACCGCAATTCTCTGAGCGACATGAAAATTTCAGGCCACTTTCAGTTTCCTACACGTAGCGCCATCTATTGCGTACAATCGGAACAAACACTGAAGCCCGTCAGGCTATATTGCTGGTTGTGTAGGTGCGTATATCGCGCTACTTTAGAAAGATGGCCTCAGTAGCAGTTTTTTAACGCCTTTGTTTCGAGGCTTTATCATTGATTGGTGGAGTTATTTGGTGGATATTACGCCATTAGTTAGATAGCGTGCTAGTAGATAGTTGTTTGGCTTTCTGCCAGTTATTTTCTTCTTAAAGTCGTAATTTATGCGATTAATTCCCGAAGGAGAATGAATCAAACAAAATACTTGTAGTAGTGTCATAAGTAGGAGAGGACATGACAGTCATGGCGAGTGTAACGAGCTCTTTTACACCTTATACCTGTATAATATATTATACGCCCACCTAGACGGAATTTTCCAAGACTTAATTTTTTGATAAAATAGCAGGTTACTTATTCAGGGCTAATATTTACTGCCCATACTTTTTATTTCATTTTTATTTTATATGTGTGAAAACTTTGAATTGGCTATTATTATATTATTATTAATCGAAATTTCTTATGTATAATATTTAGCTGTAAGTTTTCCTATGAATAAATAAATAAATAAAAAAAATAAAAATTCACCCTCATTCAGTGTACAGAGTTCCTCATTCTATGTTACAATTTATTAACATACATTCTAACTGCCTATTAACCTACGTCGTAGGCGTAGAAGGTAAATGTATTATGTGGAACTTCTCAGCGTGTGGATTAGCCAGTAAGATGTGTTGTCAGTAGCTGACTGCTCAGTACACAACGGACGTATACAGGGTGTTGCAAAAAGGGTATACTAAGCCGAAACCTACATGTGCAGCATGGTATATCTAAGCCTGAAACTAAAATCAGAATTTGAAAATTCGCGAAAAAAAATAATAATTTTCCATAGAAACTTTGTTGGTCACGTGACTTTTTACTATGGGAAAAAATTTTTTTTTTTCGCCAATTTCCAAATTCTGATTTTAGTACAGTTGATATGCCACCCGGAGAGACTCTTTTAATGCACATAAATGCTATTTAACTAGTGAAGCGGTATTTTCTATTAAGCTCATACTTACGCATCCGTTCTGCTGTTATGAGATACTTACTCGTCCGAGTTTCTCCTGTGCCTTATTAAACCCGCAGTGAAGAAAATTAGCAGATTCTTTAGGTTTTAATAGTTTTTCCGATATTGAAACTTGTTTATGTAATAGTTTTATGTAAGAAAGACTAGATTAAACTATTTTATTTAAACGTTTTTAGAATTAAAAGGCTTTATAAATGTATATTTTATAGAGGCTCACTACTATAAATAACTTAAAAGGCAGAGGAAGTATGTAAATTTAATAGAGAGCAATATCAGATTACAATAATAATGTAACGCTGTTGGGATTCGAACCCAAGATTCGTTGCCGTAGTTTGTCTGATACTTAGTCGTCCAATCTGTATAAATATTTTTGAATATACCTATAGGTTTGATGGATGAACAGCTTAAATAAAACAAAATGCTTTACAAAAAATTACATCGTTTAATTCATACAAAAAACCTTGTGAAAATACTTTTTACAATGTTACACAATAATAATCAGACATAAGTGTTCATATTTAATGACGCTAAATTAACTCTATAATGAATGGTGCACAAAAGAAATGCTATTACTACTTAGAAAATACCCATTAATTATATAGTACAACACATATTATTATTATTATTATGGTGAGTAGTATCAACACTATTGTTTAAACATGTACGTATGTATTAATTTTAAGTGCTCCAAGTATTATTACCATATATTGTATACTCCAATTTATTTTAAGCTGAATCTTAGCTAACCTTACACTTTAATGACTAGACGAAAATTTTATATGCGTAGAAAGATGCTTACGTCAAAAACAAATACAACCAGACACTCCATAAAACAGTCACTTGGAATTGAAACGGCGTAAGTGAAATCGCTACGTTTGTCTGATCTTCGAATCTGTATGTTTTCATTTCATTCTGAATGGGAATTATAGGGTCGACCATGAAAGGCGGTAGTTCTGTGGTCTTTATCTCCTTTTTGGGGCACGGCAGAGTATTGGGGGCGATCTTCAAAACATTCCTTTTAACGCCTCTCTTAGCGGTCTCCTGATTGATATCGTTGTTGTCTGTAATAACATCTTTGACTTCTTCGAGCGATTTCTTTACTGTGACGTTGTTTTTAGCGTTCTGAGTCTCGATGGTGATTCCGGCGTGCAGTATTTCCTGATTGTAGTCCTTAGTGTTGATGCTATCGTCGGGTAGTTTGTTGTAGGCCGCGCTGACGACCGGGGGGTCCATTTGGCAGGTGACGCTCCCGAGCGAGTCCCGGGTATTCTGGCTCTTGGTCTCGTTGTGCAGCAAATGGAACCATTTCAGTTGGCAGTCGCACACGAAGTTGTTTTCTGCAAAAAAGAACAACCGGTTAAAACAAACGCGAAGTAGGCCAGATGAAATAATTACGGAATCCCTCGACATTTGAGTTTCCGCTTTCCTTATCACCTAAGCGTTCCCGGCGGTGGTATCAAAGAACAAGTTAGTTCCTAAGCATATTAAAGCAAATACGAGCATCTCTATTTCAACTCGTTTAATATTCAACGTGTGTTTTAAGTTTGTTGCGGAGGCGCGAGGATATCAAATATTTATTACCTTCGAGGAGTAGATTGCTGTTCTGAGGTTTGAGGTTGTCGAATATGGGCTTGATATTGTCGAAGGTGAAAGCGTAGAGTTTGTTGGAGCGCAGGTCGAGGGAAGAGAGGCCGCGGACCCCCTCGAACAGTCCCGTGGGGAGCCGAGCGAGGTCATTGTCCTCTAGAGACAACTTGCGCAGCTGAGACAAGCCGTCGAAGGCGCGTTCAGAAACAAACTTCAAGTCATTCTTCCCCAACAACAGCTCCTGCAGGTTCCACAGCTCCGCGAAAGTAAACTCCGTCAAGTTACAAATGCGGTTTCGCCGCAGATCCAATTTCCGCAAGTTTGCCAATCCGTCAAACGTGTGCCGGTTCAAATTGAATATGTTATTTTTGTTCAAATCCAACTCCAATAGGTTGAACGTGTGCAGGAACGTGCCGTCTCTTATGGTTGAAATGTTGTTTTTTGTGAGCACGAGCTTCTGTAGTTTCGGCAGGTCGAAGAACGCGTTGGTTTCAATTTCAATAATCATGTTGTCCTCCAAGCTGATCATTGTGACATTAGGTAGATGTGCGAAGGCGAACTGTTGTAGATTCTCGATTTGGTTTTGCGTGAGAATGGCCTCGCGTAGGTTAGTGAGATTGGCGAGGGCGTAGGGCGCGACGTCGACAATGTTTCCGTATTTGATGTTGACTGAGCGCAGTTTTTGTGAGTACTGCAGCGCTCTGTTGGGCACGTATCCGAGCGCGCCGTCCACACGCACGTTGAAAGATAAACTCTGCAGATTGGGCTGCGATGCGAAGCTCTGCCAGATGACGTCATCGCGGGGGATGCCCCCGTTGAACACCCAGCACTCGGCTTTTGTAGCATTCCTGAGCTCCCTCGTGTTCTCACAGTAGCAATGCACCTTCGAGTCTCGGTCGGTTATGTCGCAGATATTCTTCTGGAAACCTCCCGTTTTCTCCTTCGTTCGCCTCTTCGGGTTGTCTTTAGCCAGAACGTTGATTTGCATCTCGGTGACGAGTGCGAGTGAGACGACTATATAAATGACGCCGGCGATTCTTGGACGCTCCATTTTTCGATTAATCTGCAACAAGAGAAAATTGTTCCGTAAATAAACAAAGCAATTAGGTTCACGTCAATCAATGTTAAATTTTGCGAAAGTTACACAGAATGGGTATTGCAATTTTCTAATGGACTTTTAATGCTATCTATTGTTTTTAAAATTAATAAATCAGTTTACTTAATAATTAATAAAAATACAACGAGGGTTTCTTTTATTATACAATCGATTTTTGTAACAATGTAGTTTTCACTCGGTTATAATATCAAATTTTAAAAAAATATTATTTCTATCTGTATCAGTTGGTTTAAAATAAGTGTGACATAAGATTCCTAATAAATTTTGTAGCATTTTTTGTTATCTTTACAAACTGACAGTAACTAAATGCCTGTGAATGGTATTAAAAATGTAGCTTTTATTTGGTAAGTCTAAATTTAGTTTAAATCCACAGCCGTAATGAAATAGTCAGATGCAAGTACATACGGCTGCAAAAATATATGTGACTCTAGATTCTGGTAATAAATCCAAGTGGTATCTTGAGAGAGCTATCCGTTTAGTTTTTTATCGCATTTCTTGGCTCGGCTAAAACACTGGAGAGTGTTTGAATCTTAGTCTAGTCTTAGTTTTATAAGATAATTTAACGTTTTGCAGCGTTTTTGTCTTAGTTGGATAACCGTTAGAGACGTTCAAACTGTTATGCAATTTTATCTCCAGTTAATGTTGTAAGTAGTCTAAAATTTTATCTACGGGAAAAGCATTTTACTTCGTGATTTTGATTGCACTGAAAACATTATTAATAAGCAAAGCAGTCACACTCAGTGCTGTCCGTAATACTTAGTCCATCGCAGTACAGAGGCTGGAGGGTTTTTGCCATATTCACATGAAGATATCGTTCACACAATATTTGTTTAAAATTATCATAATTTCACACCGTCATATTTGATTCAAATATTATATTTTACAAATCAATACAAAATAACAGCCGGAATCTAGGTACTAATTTACGTTAAAATTAGAACAATCAGACAATTGTATTTGCACGCATAAAATATGAACCGCCGGTCCAGATTGATATCGACAAACACTTCGGCGCGGCGCGCATACGAATAACGTGATTCTGTAATGTGTGTTTTGTATATTTGTTCAACTGTTTAAGTAGTGGAAATGGCGATTTTCATTTGATTTGTCGACAAATAAAATGTAAAAGCCATAGAATCAAGGCAAACACTATAATAAAGTTTATTAGGGCAATAATAAAAATATTCGTTGTATTTTATTTCCGTCTTGTTCATAATTTAAGGATAGTGGAAGTAAATAATAAGAATCACAAAAATATCTGCCATATTCTACCTCTTACAAAGATACTCTGGTTCTACCTTTTCATAACTTATAAATATTGCGATAATTGTGTTTTAGCGTCAAGCTTAAACTTTTTAACAAAAACAAGATAACACCAAAATTCAGTCCGACATAAAGACATCATATTAGGACTCCAGACAAAAGACGATAAAAGTTTTTGTAAGTTCCGGACAGACTCTAGAGTGTACGACTTAAGTTTCCACTTTCCTTATCTGTCCTCTAGAGAACATTTAACGTCAGATATTTTTACTCACAGCTAAGATACGATTCATCATCATCATTCATTTCATTTATCTAGTGACACTGTTAAACGTTTCAGAACTTCAGAAGTTCAACAATAAAATGCATAAAAATCGCAGCGGATTTAAATGATGAATGACAATTTGAAAAGTTTCCTATTTATTATTATGGATTTTATAGAGAATACTAATAGAGTAATGGAATTTAAAATCAATATTTCGTCATATACTAGGTACTTTAATGTACCTACAATGTAATTCCCGAAGGGGTAGTCAGAGGTGACTCGCAAGGGAGTCACTCGCTTTTCGCTGTACATTTGTATTCATGGGATAAGTCGTGGGCCGGATTGCCGTTTTTGAAATTGAAATACATATCGCACGTTAAATTTAACGATATTAAAAATTTAACAAAGGTAACTTTATAAAAATAAATATCTAAGTCATATTCAGTGATCATTTCACAAAATACCTAGTTGCAAATTTTGGCAAAAAGGGAAACCTACTCAAAACTTTAACTAAACAAGAAAAGAGGCCAGCACCTTGAGACAATAGAATCTTGAACAAAAGAAACAAAAACCCTTCGGTCACGTCCGACTTATCTTCATCTCTATCTCTTGGGGGTATTTAGAGTGAGACGGCAACAGTTCACGCACTTCTTCCGATGTAATTTCAGATATGAGCCGCTTGATCGATGTCCCACTTGTTGTCACGGGGTGTCCATTTTGTTTTGTTTATTGCGACAAAATGGCGACAAATTGCTGCGCCATATATTTCAGTTGCACCCGACATGATGTATTTGTCCGTTGATTTATGCCCAATTCATTTGGCCGCTGTTGTTTTGCGACAAAAAATATAAAGTTCGGATTTATTTACTGTCATTTTGAATTTTCGAAGCGATTACCGTTCAATCTTCGGTCGTGCATTTTTATGGTGATCAAATTGATTTGTGGATCATAAAATGTTAACTAGCTGCCATTGCTTTGGATTTTATTCTTTTTATGCTAATAAAATTTATACTATCAATTTTATAAGCTAATTCAAATAAAAGCATAATATTGTACTTAATATGTAAAAGGTCATAGTATAATTAAAATGACATAAATATTCGTTATTCAGAGCGATGGAACACCTGAAAATCCATAAAGATACCGAATAGAAGATTTTATCAACAAAAAGGGTTTCCCGTTATAATTCATTAAGCAAAAATGATAACACTGTGGCAGCAATAAAGTGTATTATCGGTCGCTACGTGACAATAATACGTTACTAACTCATTGGACCCGACCGAATTTCCACAGTACAGGAGAATGGGATAGATTTTACTTCTATAATATACAACTTTGTGATTATTTTAATACATTGCCATAAAATATAGACACAAATTCAACAGATTTTTAAGCGCCGTAAAATACCTAATAAAAAACTTTAGCTAAACCTACATAGAACTGCTTGAAACTGATATCCTTTGGGATAGCGGTCAGGGTCACTAACCACTACACCATTCGGTAGTCCAGAATCCTGGGAATGGCAGTGGAACAAACAATAATCGTATTTCCTATGAACCTATTCTATTCTATTCTCTCTCTGTGGGGGTGTAAGTACCTGCACCTGACTCTCTCGAGTGGAACCTTTGTGCAAATCCCCAAGGTCTAAACTGCCTTCCTAAGCTTGGACCATTTCCCACCATGCTGGTCCACTGCGGGTTGGTGGGTTCTATTGAGCTAAATCAAGATATGCAGGTTTCCTCATGATGTTTTAATTCACCGTAAGAGCGATGTTATACATTGTACTTAAATTCAAAGAACTCATTGGTACATATCAGCGCCGGGAGTCGAACCCGCATCTCTGGCGTGAGAAGCGGGCGCTTAACCGACTGAGCTACCACCGCTTAAAATTTATTTTGGTATGATGCTTATTTAATAACTCCCGGCTCCCGGCCTACTATCGGGAAATGCTTAGTTTGTCTTTCGCAAGCACTCTTATGAATCCTCGATCGCGGAATCCGAACGGACGTGCGTTCAAATTTAAACGAACCGCGCGCGTGTGTACGTAGTCGTATCGGAGATTCCATCATACTTCGTACTAACATTAGCTTTGTAAAGAGGAGTAATTTTATACGTGATTGTATGTAGGTGTATGATTTGATAATAAAATCTAACCTACGAGGTTGACTTTGAAATTTCTTCCACTATAATATTATTAATATACTAATTGGGGTAGGGCACCAACGACGGGGGTAAGTAAAGCTCTGAAAGCGCATTTATACAGGGTGTTGCAAAAAGGGTATACTAAGCTGAAACCTACATGTGCAGCATGGTACCTACATCTAAGCCCGAAACTGAATCAGAATTTTTATGTTTCGGCTTAGTTATACCCTTTTTGCAACACCCTGTATAAATGCGCTTTCAGAGTTGCTGCCAATGCGGCAATGCTTGAACTCAGTGACAGTACTTTCACTATGACTTTTATCCTAAAGATAACCTTTATCCAGGCATTGTTAAGCAGGCGCTAAATGACGTCAAAAAAGCACCTAGATTACAACCTGCCATAAGTGACGGTAACAAATCTAATTCTTTTGCAGCTAAGGGAGAGATTTATGTGAGAGTTTTGGCAGCCAATATCGGTGACCTCTGCCAACCCCGGCCCAGCCGGTGAGCCGTTTATATTCATTACTGATGATGTAGACATGAGGGTTTGGTTTAGCCGTGGTTGTGAATTTAGTAGCTTTTCGATTTTGACCCCTACATAATGCCACCGTTTTCCGGAAAAAAATAACGTAGGTTACACCTAGCTAGCGGTGTGACCTTGCGGCTTCGCTAAGCGAGCGAGCTAGGAGCTGTTCTCTAACGTGAGCTAGGAACTGACAAACTTAAGAACACACATAAATTCACATAAATTATTAGTGGTTTAAAAAATAATGTAATTAAATGGAAAACACAGAAATTGCTACTGTAGAGTTTTCTCGCAGTACAATGAGGGAGTCATCGAAGGTAACTATTAGAACATTAGGCTGATACTTAATTCGTGGGCCGTAAGGATGATATTTATTTGAACTGAAACAGTACTGCTTGAACAGCCACCACTAGTACTCTGCCTGTAACTAAAACAGGAATTTCACTTACTATTTGGTGGAAATTAATTCGAGAAATGCAATGTTAATAGAGAAGTTTGGTGCAGTAAACGATAAACTTCTGTTTGAGGGTAAATAGTATGGGATAAAGCATTCGCGTAATAAGTTTGGGGACGAAATTTGTTTCATTAATTAGACACTGCGAGGTAGTAAAGTTTGGAACTACTTATTTGGTGCATACCTGCATTTTGAAGGGGAATTTTGAAAATGGTTTTGGCTATAAGCAACGTACAAAATGGTTTTACTCGTTGCATTATCTTCACCTGGTTTCATACTAGGTACTTATGACTTAAATATTTTTTACCATTCAGCCGTCACACTACATTTTTACAAACATTAAGGTTTGTAAAATTCTTATTTCCAGATTTATGACTACATATACTGTATGACACCGTTATAGGTAATTAAACGTCACTATATCAAGATTCGTTATAGTAAAAATGACGGAACATGACTTTAACAAAATTTTACTCTTTCTTGTAGAACAAAGAAGTCTAGACTAAGTATTTAAGTAACAAAGTCGCAACGTATGATCACACACTTTGTCACTGCGGGTGAAAATTTTATCACAGGTCCTAAAACTCACGGCACTAAACTAGACGTATCATTATTTATTACATACGGCCGCAGCATAATGTATTGCTCACTTCCACAGGAAGCCTGGCCAATTTTGTCTCCTGGTTATAGTAAAGAAAACATTAGAAGCTTAAACTATGTTCCCACTATGTATTCAGTTGCTTATAAGTGCACTTAGTTTACGCACGTCTACATTTTATTTAGGTTTTTTTTTGGATTTAATTTAAGTTCTGTCTCAAAATAATAGACCCGTTTTGACAGCTACAAAATGTACTGTACGCCAATAGAACGATACGTCACTTAATCGCAGGACAATCGACTGTTGATGAACCGCCCTGAATCTGTAAATTTAGTATCTGAGATAAAAAAAACAGACTTTAGTTACTTTTGGGGCAACAAAACATATTTTTTATTAAAACCGGTAAATAATAATCCAGAGTACCTATGTGTATTTTATGTATTTCTTCAAGTTAATATGCATTTTTTACCTGTCAAAACGTGTGCCGCTTCTACCATAGTTTATAATATTACTCTTTGCTCGTTACACGCCTGGTGGGCGGAAGGCTCTTTGTTGTCCGTTTTTGCAGCCATTTTTACACCTTTTAAACTCTTTCATGTAACTCGCTGTTAGTGGGCACGATGAGCTCTTTTTGTAACGTTGTGTAAGACCAATATTATAAAAATACTATTTTTAATTTACATGGTGCTACAAAAGCGGTGTAGTAAGCAGTATGAAGGTGAGTTTCTAAACAAATTTATAACTTTTTAAAATTTCCGTTATCCTTCAAGAGAGTACTTAAGATATACATGCCTGTATTATTAATTGAGAAGCAATTTTATTGGCAGCTACGACGCAATCGAATCAAGTAGTATCTCACAAAAACTCTACATAACAGGTAGGTATACATAAAGGTACTCGTTTCAAAAGTACTTATCAATCACCAGATTACAGCCATGAAGTCCTGCCCATAAGGTCACTGGCACCAGTCTCCCTGCATCATCAGCACTCTGCATAACACGGCGTTGGCAGCGCGCCGCCGCCCGTGCCAGGGTGCACAGATGTTTATTTATTGATTTGATTTCTGAACGCTATTCGACCGGATGGGGCAGTGGTTAAGATGATAATATAATCAAATGTAGTAGGTAATTTAAAAACCCGTTATAGTGACTCTGACTGCTGCGCCGAGAGTGCTGGGTCCGATCTGGCAGATATACAGGGTGTTGAAAAAGTGGTACACTAAGCCAATGGCGGGGGTAATTTAGGGGATCATTCTTAAGCTACTTATATTACTTATGGAAATTCACGCGTGTGTTTAGAAACTTTGTTGGTCACGGAACTTTTAACTATGGGAAACTGAATTTTCGTTTCGCGAATTGACAAAATTCATAAAACAAAAGTGTTCCAGGATAACCCGCATTTAGCCTGGTATACCACTGTTGCGACACCCTTTATGATTTCTTAATATGCGTGTATTAATTGTGTCGTTTGACGATGAAAATTCTATGAATATGGGCGCTAATCACTGGCTAAAAACCTCATCAACATTACACCATATCGGAATTTTCTTCCTGAATATGAATATAAACTGTCACGTCATTCCCGCGCCTTTCAGTTCATAAAATGGGGAATATAGCGTGTCATAAAAGGTATTTTCATTGTGAACTGCCGACCGCGCCTGTGGCAACCCTATGACCTGTTTGAATCACTAATAAGGGAGGTCTGTAAGTCGGGCATTTTGTCTGAAACTGTGTCGTAATGGTGACAAGTTTATTCGATGTTGTGAAATATACGGGCGAAACGAAATATCGCGTGGCTTCCGAAAAAAGTTAGTCTTTAAACAGTATTGCTTTACCATCTTCAATGTTTAACATAAAAGTGATTTAAAGGTTGTTTGGTAGAAATATCCATGAGCAATATGACTTTGTAAATAGCCGTTTTATATTTGCTGCAAATGAAGAAGGTTATAGGTAATTGTAAAACTAAAGAGCTTTACTACAGTAAAGGTTATAATAGGTATAAGTATTATTAATCCCTTTACAAGCCCTAATAATCACAACCACCCGACACAACCAAACAAACCAACAAGGCACAGCAAACAATCGAAATTATGTCTACACAAACACGGAATAAGCCGCATTATTGAGTGTGCAAACGGCCGCTGGGATGATTCGATATTGGCACCGTTTAGCGCGGTTGAGAATAATCAAAACAATGTATTTGTATTCATGTAGCGCTCCCTCGCCGCCCCTTTACTCAGCCTGTGTCGCGAGACCGTGGCGGGGGAAACAGCGGGAAATATTAACTGTACTACCACAAAAAACTTTAAACACTGATTAACTGGTGTTTAAATCGAAATATGACTGACTTTGTAGGCTTTTGACAGCGCTAAACATCTGTTAAATACTGTCTAAGTTTTTGTGGTAAGGCCCTAATGTTTTAAATATTATAGACCAAAGACGTGGCTTGATTGTGAGAACGAAGATATGAGAGAGTGTGAATGAGGATATGACAGAGAATATTTATTTGACGACCGAATGGCGTAGTGGTTAGTGACCCTGACTACTGAGCCGAAGGTCCCGGGTTCGATTCCTGGCTGGGGCAGATATTTGTTTAAAGACAGATATATGTACTCGGGTCTTGGGTGTTGATATTTATATTTAGTATCTATCTATCTATGTATTTGTGTAGATATATCAGCTGTCCGACACCCATAACACAGGTTCTGCCTAGCTTGGGGTCGGATGGCCGTGTGTGAGATGTCCCCACATATTTTTTTTTTTTTTTTTATATGGTAAAATGGCGTTTGTGAGCTATAACAACACCAAAGCTTGTTTTTTTAAATATGAATTTTAAATAAAATCATGTCACTTATTCTGGTGTAGGAGATCATTGTGAGGAAAGCAGCACATCTAGATTCTATTGCATTGTACTCATTCAAAAACGGAGAACGCGAGACCTATCACGTGAGTACAAATCTACACCGAAAAGCGGGTATCGCTTTCGGGGAATACAGTCGTGAGTATAAAGCCATAAGAGTTAATATGTATGTATGTGGGTATGTAACTCAAGTTAATCTACGTCTTCTGAGTGTGTCCCTGAAGTTACTAATAAAAAAGTCTGTTTTCCTTTATCCTGAAATAAAACCCCTCTTTTTTCGTGGCCACAGCCCAGTTGGTAGTAGAAGCAAAGGATTCTTTTACGTCAGTTCAGTCAGTTGCAGAACACGCCGGAACATACCTTTATATCCATCCGTTACCGTTGCTATAACAAAGACATGTCGATTCTATGCTTTTTGTACCATTTGTACCTCTGTACATGTACAATATTATACTATGGATGTATTTATTATTATTTTATATGTAGGTCAGATAGAACCCTTAGGTTGTTGTTGTTGAATATTACGTTACCCAAAGTCAAAAATTATGTGAAACGCGAAAATTACTTTATAAGTAAAGTATCTATGGATGAATTGTTTTAATTTAAGCATATTGTAAACCACTAAAGTAAATGTGTAAGTGTATGGATGAATGAATGTTTTTAACTCTTTAATCGGAAACCGGCTCAATAAAACCCAATACTGTTTTTGTAAGAACAAGCCATGAGTTCACAAGACATTATTATAAAAACCATCATAATAAATTAACGGCACACAGCAAACACATTCGCCATTACCAATTTGGAGCTCGCAGATCCTTAGAGGTACATTACACGTACATCCTAATATTTATGCCCGTTCGTTTTTATCCCACACCTCAGGGGTCTGATTGAATTTCTGTTGAGGATGATTTAGTGCGCATAAATAACCGATTCGATAACCCGCGTGATTCGCGAAAGCCCCAAGATTTGGTCTCGGTATATTGTGTTTTTTGATTTTTTTACTTCGAAATAAAATGGTGTTATAAGTTGGGCGTTTGCCTATTTATGGAGTAATAGTTTTTTTAAGGCAGTTATGATTTAATTATAGTTGAGGCGATTTATGAGAAGCTTTAAAACCTTACTTTTGATTTAGTTGAACCGATGATGAACCTTGTTCCAGGCGCGAACACAGACAATAAAATTATGCAGAATAAAAACCACGTCAAACTTATATTATTCACATCCTTTTCAGTCTCGGTTTCAGTATAATAGATATATCCTCCTCGGCCATTCCTCAGAGCCTGAAGACAAAAGTCTTCAACCAGTGCGTTCTGCCAGTGATGACGTATGGTGCAGAGACGTGGACACTGACGGTAGGACTGGTCCACCGATTTAAAGTCGCTCAGCGTGCTATGGAGAGAGCTATGCTTGGGGTTTCTCTGATGGATCGTATCAGAAATGAGGTTATCCGTCAGAGGACTAAGGTTACCGACATAGCTGTCAAAATATGCAAGCTGAAGTGGCAGTGGGCTGGTCATATCTGCCGAAGAACCTATAACCGTTGGGGTAGACGAGTTCTCGAGTGGAGACCACGAACAGGCAAACGCAGCGTGGGACGCCCTCCTGCCCGCTGGACTGACGACCTTAGGCGGGTGGCGGGTAGTGGTTGGATGAGGAAGGCCGAGGACCGAGTGTTGTGGCGCTCCTTGGGAGAGGCCTATATCCAGCAGTGGATGATTATTGGCTGATGATGATGAGAGGTATATAACAGGTGAAGAGTGTGTGTAGCATTGCACTCTGCCGACCTCATATATTATATGAGTCAGACGCAAGCCTCCATCTGATGTTGCACTTTGTGTAGAAAAAAGTCAAAAGAGTTGTCCAAAATCTTGCAGTTGCGTATAAATTTCCTTGTATTTCCATAATAAGCCTTTGAAACAGAGCTCCGACTCGCTCTCTGGCTTGGCAACACGAGCTATGGGACGCTGCCAAAGAGGTTTTAGGTAATTTAAATCTGCCATTATTTTTATTTTTCGCGTTATTGAATGTCGCGTTCGAATCTTAAATTTAAAGAGGCTGCGCGCGTAGCATGGGTCGCGATACATACATATGTTGTAACTATCTCACGCAGCCTTGATTTAAACGTGGGTGCGTTGTAAACTTTCAGCTTCATGTAATTCTGTAATTTTACTAAGATAGTAAAGATTAAGAAATATTTCATAAACTATGGGTTTATTTACTGAGATAAACATTATAGTAGTATAGGCAATCGCAGTCCATAGAAACCTTTAAGTCTAAGGTTCGTCTGCACTACCTCCAGAAACAGAACAATCAGCAGCAGATCTAATATATAGTTTATCTGTTTTGTTGTAGTTTGTAAGTGTGACGATGATATTATTATTTTTATTTTTTTTTGTTATAGTAACTATATATTTAAATTATGTATGTAGGTATATATATATTACGTATTTATAAGTATATTTTTTACGTTTATTTTATGATATTATGTATAAGTAAGTATATATTCTAGTGTTAAACAATAGATATTAAACAGAATTAAACTGTTCTCATTGTCTTTCGCACTACCTATCATTTTCTCCACAACGCCCAAGGTTAACTGGAAGAGAATGCTTTTAGCATTAAGTTCGCCTATGTACAAATAAATTTATGTGCAATAAAGAATTTAATAATAATAATAATAATATAATATTTAATAGTTTTTTTTTTTACATAATTTATATAATTTACAATTACAAACTAAACTACCTATATATTATACAAACTAAACCTATGTACATAACTAAAACTATATATAGAAGAGACCTTCTAAGCCTGGTCCCTGTGGGAGGGTTCCCAACACGCTGGCGACATTGCCCCGCTGGATCGCCAGACTCAGGCGCTGGCGGAGGTACGCCCCGGCTCGTTTGTCCCCTGAGACGTCTGCGAGCCGGGAAGAGATCTCTTTGACCAAACTTTTGGCATCCGGACCCCATGGCCCCATCGTTTCAACGCCAAACGGGAGAAATAGGTATGTGCTGTCGAGCGACCTGTATTTCTCCCGTTTCAGGTTTTCAGCAGTACCAGCCGCCGCTCCCGCCGCCCTGGATGTATGTGGGACGTGTGACGCCGCCAGTGTGTCGACGCACGTGGCATCCCACACTAGCGACCTCCCGTGTGCCCAGGGAATGAGCGACATCCCGTCGGGCCTCTTTCCGTCGTCGCGGATGACACCGGCAGGTTCCAGCACCGCCGGGGTGTTGACTGACACAAGGGCCCGGCGCAGGATGTCGTTCAGTGCGGCGTGGCGGGACAGGCGGCCGGCACTGCGTCTACACGAGAGGCCATGGTGGCCAAGTTGGTTGACCTCCGCTCCGCACGGGCAGTGATGGGGCTGGACAATTTTCATGCCAAGCCGAAGGCCGATCGCCGTCTGGAAAGACCTGTCGTCGAGGAAGGTTCCCACCATCGGCGAGGGCAGGGCATGGAGCCAGAGGCCTGACTCGCGTTCTGCCGTCGCCAGGAGTCTTGCCCTCTCTGTGTTGTTGGGGCTCGTCTCGAGCAGGTGCCTTCCTGTAGACAGGCATTTGGGCTCGTCCCACAGACGCTGCGAGTGCGGGTTTTCGGGCAGTGCCTCACCAGGGCAGATCAATTGCCATGCCTCCTTGGCTTCACCACAGCACGAGACCTCAGAAACACCCAAGGATGGGTGAATAATTTTATTATACAAGGCCAGTGTGCTGTGGGTTGAAGACAAGAAGGCGGGTAGGGCTACATCCGACACCTTTCTGACACCGATGCCGCCGAAACGGATGGGTAGAGAGGCCTGGAGCCAGTCGCGGTCTCTGAATGGTAGGTTTAATATTTTACTGAGTGAATTTTGTATTAGGTTGTCTATGTCTGAAAGGATTGTTTTGTTTTTGAAAATGGGGCTGCATCTTAGTATGTATGTGAAGTTGGGGACAAACAGTGAGTACCGGATTATTTGAAAAGCCATGTGTTTACTTATTTTGAGGAGGTGTGGGATTTTATTGGTGAAAGAGTTGATTTTTTCAGATATGAAGTTGTTAATTGACTGTTCATGGATGGGAGCTCCGAGGAGGCGCAGAGATGTTTCGTCTAGTATTTTAATATTGGGGGCTAATGAGTTGAAGCGTTGGATGATTATCGATTTTCTCGCTTCGGATATATGTGATGGGATGAAAATTTCGCACTTAGAGCTGTTGAGTTCCAGGCCTATTTCCCTCATATTGTCCGTGAGTGTACGGAGGTCGTCGAGCACGGTGTCAGACTCGCCTCCCAGAGTGCCGTCGTCAAGGTACCACATGTTCAGCTTCGACTTCAGGGAGGATATCGTTTTGTGGATGGCGAGGCTGAAGATGGCGGGGCCGAGCGGATCGCCTTGTTGGCAGCCGACTTCGGAGTGGATGAGATTTGAATTGTAGATGAGATTGGATGGGGATGAATAACATTGCCAGAGGTATGGATATATTTCTGGTGTGAGTTCTTTTATTTCAGTTAGGAATGTACCTCTGTCTATTGTGTTGAATGCGTTTTTGATGTCGACTTTGAGGACAACCTCGCCACCGTCGTGTTCGATATAGGTCCGCAGTGCGTGGACTGCGGCCTCGCATCCTCCCTTGGAGCCGAAGCCGAGTTGGAGGGGTTGCAGGTAGGTGCTTAGTTTTGGTAGAATTTGACGGCAGCAGACTTTGGAAGCTATACGTCTGAGGGTGGAGCCAACGGCGATGGGTCTTATGCCCCCATCCTTTTTGTTGAGGGCACAGAGTCTGGCGCCGTACATGAGGGGGGCAATTAATGTGTTGACCTTCCCCGCTAGCATAAGGTTGATAAGTGCCGTCAAATTGCTCAGCAGGGTTTCTCCTGCCTGGCCGGTGCTAGCGAGGAGGTCTTTCAGGTGTTGGGGGCTTAGGCCGTCCAGTCCGCCGGCGGAGCCGCAGCGGAAAGACATGATGGCCCCGTACACGTCGGTCCCGAGCACCTGCAGCGGGGCGGAGTCGCTGGCCGGGGCGTCGGGGAGCTGGGCGGAAGGCGGCTGTGGCGGGTGCTTTGATTGTAGGCCTTGTAGCGTCTCGGGGGTGTCTGGGGCGACGCAGTCATTGGAGAACATAAGTTGGGTTGCACCTTTTATGTCTCCATCACTTATCTTGGTTTCTATTATTTTATACTTTTCTTTAGGGTGGTAACTGAATTTTGTTTGGTTGGTTTCGGAAGGCGGGTTTGAGCAATTGTCTTTTATTGCTTGGGTCAGAGAGGTGTGTCTTCTTGTGGTTTCATCTATATGTAGGGTTTGGTAAGTGAAAAAAAACAGGGATTTCCACGAATCTATGGAGTTTTCAACGGTGACGAGTCTAAGTACGCTGCTGAGTTTGCTTGCCACGCTTAGGCGGGCACCCCGTGGGATTCTTTTTACTACTGGATGTCTTTTTTTTTAATTTATCAGCTGCTCGTGTAGAGGTTCGTCAGATGGGGTGGTGGTATTCGCGTTTGATGGTGGGGTGAGCGGTTGCGAGGGTGGGTTCTTGGGGTGGGTTTTCCCGATGTGGATGTTCACACCTCTCTGACCTTTGTACCGTGCGTTGCAGTCTTGGGGGCATAAGGGACATCTCATGTAGTCGTGGCTGGAGCTCCGGTAGCCTCCGTGGCTGGGGCCGGCAACGCTCTGGGACATTCCGATAATTCGCAGGAGAAATCTGCTATAATTTGGCAGGAGGAAGGCATTTTAACTAGTTTTAGACATTTTGTTTGTTTATTTATAAAATTTTCGCTGTTTTCGATTTTGAAAACTATTATTACCAATATTGTTTGGTTTTGTAAATTTTATGAAGTCACTTAAATATCTTGTAAAGTTAATTTTGTAAAGTTAATTTAAGTAAGTTAGGTTAAGTTTTGTAATAATTTTATACCTATATTCTGTCCGATCAGGAAACTGTTATAATTAGTTATTAAGGTGGGCGTTAATGGCTGCGCCACAGTGTTTCACTATTGCAGTTGTTAACGTTTTAAATTGTCTATTGACCTACTGTTCTTGATCAAAATAAAGATTTTTATTATTATTATTATTATTTATGAAACATCAAGAAAGGATCATCACGCTCCCGCTGAATAAATTTCAGTATACAACTAAATATATTAATAATATTTTTCGTGAAAAATCTTTAAATGACTTTATGTGTAATTAATTAGGTATTTCAAAATCAGGGATACTTTTACTTTGGTATGACTTTTCTCAGCTTTACATTTTAAAAGGAACAATTCAAACATGCAATTGTTAAACACTCAGTTATATCTTTTAAAATTGTGTTACGTCATCTTTATAGAATAACCTCATACATTATTTAATTTCACACTGCATAAAGTTCCATAAAGGATTATGGCGGCAACAGAACCAATAATCCGGGCGAACAAAGGCGCATTAGGTATTGCCAATAATAGGTGTTGTTCAAATCCGCGTTGTGGCATACGATAACAAAATTATCAATTGTTCACTGGACTCGCAAATCATTACTGGGTCAGTGGCGATTCCACTAACTTTAAAGTCTGTTTTTTTTATCTCAGATACTAAATCGTCATATTCTGAACGGTTCATCAACAGTCGATTGTCCCGCAAATAGAACGATACGTCACTTAATCGCGGGACAATCGTCAGAATCCCATGGTCTGTTTTTTTTAATCTCAGATACTAATATCTGATGGGAGTCGAATCATTTAGTTAAGCTTGACAAAAAACAATCGAACGAGAACTGTCATGCAATCGTTACGTTTTAATACGATGAGATAGAATCTTATTAAGGACAGTTAAATCCCGAAACTTTGTTTTTCGAAAGGTAGAGTGGAGTGACTTCAGTTTAACTCGTGTGTAGTGTGTTCGAAAGGAGCATCGTTTAGTATCGTGTGGACCTGCTAATTCTTTCTGCAATGTGACAGACCCTAGACCAGGTCTAGTGTTTGTCACCGACACACGATAAAAATAATCTGTAGATAGTTTATTTGTTTTGTACAGGAAGAGACCCTGTAAACTTTTATCGTAGGCTCATCATGAAAAATCAATGTCATAAAAATGAATTTTGATATTAAAATTGATGAGATGCCGGAATGAATTTCGTACAGTATCTAACCTAGACAAAAATATAACATGTATGACATGAAAAGGTATTACTCATTTTTAGCAACTGAAATAGTAGAAAGTCTCTGCAAACTATGTGTTCCATTCCATTAGCTGCAAAGTAAATAAAACACCCGTTTGCTATGAAATTTTAACCGAAATGTACGGTTTTCGATTTACTCGTAATTTAAACTAGCTTTTGCTCAAATATTGTAGCATACGTATATTTTTGTATAGGTACATGTTTCTATCATATCCATGAAAATACATAATTAATATTTAAACTATATTATATACAAAACTAAAATTTAAGATCATGATTCAATAAAAAAGAACTATCTTAGCTAGTATTAAGGTAAGCAAGCTTAAATAAGGTAATTAAGTTTGCCATCCAAAAAGCAATCTTCACATAACAACATAAGATTCAGTAACTTGTGTCACTCCATTAAACCTAAGCACCGATTAACTCCCAGTCAATAGCATTCTATACTAAGCCCACTATGTGGAGGATTATTCTGGAGAGAGAAGCAATCGAAAAGCAATTATAAGATGCTCTCCTCTGATTGGCTGGCTACGAGTTGTTAACGGTTTTGTATTTGTGAGGTAGGTCAGTTCAATATCGGATTGGAAATGTCTTGAGTGTGCCCGGAAGTCCAGAACGAGGTTGAAAGATAGATATGGTTTCGTAAGTTTGGATCAATAGATACTACCTACATTTTAGGTATTGTGGAGTACTATTTGTGGCGCGGCTCTATCTGTTGTAGATTATATGCAACAGGGTAGTTTGGTGATTATGATGATGTCGTGTGTTCGCACACAACGGAATAAAATTACTCAATATTAAACTCGTATACTATACTAACGTATTGAATTTTCAATCGTTCCAGATTTATAAAATGGGCTTCATCATCACGACCCATTACGTCCCCACTGCTGGGGCACGGGTCTCCTTCCAATGAAGGAAGGGTTTAGGCCTAGTCCACCACGCTGGCCAAGTGCGGGTTGGTGGACAATGTGGAAAATGGGCTTAAAACCTAATAATTATAACAAAATAAAAAGCAAACTCTAAAAATTACTAACAAGTATGAAATAATTAAGTTTTGAGACCAATTTTATGTGACAGTACTTAAGCAGGTACTATTTGTATTTGTATGTTGGTGCAGTGAAAAACTAATCCGAAGCATTATGGCAATCCCGATGGAATGGATGGCAGATGGCAACTGAATACAATATGACAAACACTAGCCTAACCCTTGCGTTTGCCTCCGATACGCGCATTAGAAGAAGAAAAACTATTTAGCTGAACAGAATAGGCTCTTCGTCGTAATCAGCGACGCGTCCCGCATACCAAGCGGTTCCTTGTCTTTGTGGTCTCCAGTCTGGGAGTTAGTGTTAATTTGGACTCGACCTAATTTAGGACGAGCAGGTATTGGCGAAGGGGCAGTGGTGGAGGGGAGGATGCAGCGTGCATTTTACCCCGGAATAATAATAAGGAAGGAATAAGGAGTTCAGAGTTGTGCTTGGGGAAATAGCACCAAATTGCAACACTGAAAGGTTCTGGTACAAATGTCCAATCATAAAAATATATAAATTAAAGGTACTTAATTATAACTTGACTAGTTTCATGAAATACAATAGTTACGTATGAAACATCTTTTGTATACCATATTTATTGACCGAAGAATAATATACAGCTATAACATAGATGTAAATTATAGCAAAATAAACAAATACAATACTGATGTAACATTTAACACTTATGTAGCTCCACTCAGTAACTACAAAGCGGAAGCTTAAATCAATTTTCTATGGATTCTCGCGGTAATTAAGATGGATTCCCGTGAAATATTTTAAGTTCGTAATCTAATACCGAACCCAACTCTCGGATAACTCTTCAACTTCTTCGATGATTAATTTCGGGCGAAACTAAAAACTTCCGATGAAAATTCACCAAAGGAAAATTGTGAAACTACTAATTACGTTTCAAAGGAAGTCGCTGTCCGTCAACATATTTCCGTTTTTTGCATCGGCTTTCAGATATGAAACTTGTGATGTTGAAGGAACTTAGAATATAAATAACGGAGGTACACGAAAGTAGCCACCTCGAGTGATATGTCTTCCTACCTACCACCACACAGGAGAAATTGACAATCCTTTAGCAGCGTCGCATCGCCAGTCAAACATCTGTCAGATCCATACAAGTTACGTCAGATTTAAAAGCGAACGACGCAGTTTAATTATTATTAAATTTATTGCTATAGGTCGCGCGGAACTACAGTGACATTGACAACAAGCGCCCCCGCATTCCCCTCCCACCGCTCACATACCTAAGGCGCGGCCAGCTAGTTCCGCGCTCACTATAATGTACGGTGGTGGTAACCGCACTGATTCATGTCCCATCAGTTATACATTATGAGCGTTCGGCGTAGTAATCAGCTACTGACGCAAATTTGACTCGCATCTTGGGTTTCACTGTATCAATTAAAAGAAGATAGCGAAAAATAAATTGCTAAACATTTAGGTAAGTATATAGAATGTTTCAAAAATGGTATACTAAACCGAAATGGGTTGACTCAGGCTGTCATACTGTTCAGAATCATATACACTGTACTGAAACAAACATTATACAAAGTCTCATAAAATAATAAACTAAGCAAAAGAAAAAACATGTTTTATTATATTTTTTCGGTCTACTTATTTTGATTGCCACTCGTCATCATATAAAAAGTTTCTATAACTCGAAGGTCGGATAACTTTGGAAGTAGCTATTTCTCCGAGGAACACATTTGGGACATAAGAGGTAGGTATAAAAATATAGTGTTGGGTTCTAAAACTTTTTTTATTTAATCCAATGTAAATTCACAAAGCTAAGATGAAATTAAGTACCTATGTATGGTCTCCCGTTCCTAAACAGTTATTAACAATTTGATTTTGTATGCAGTGATTCCCACGAAAAAGCTCTTCTGCTTAGAAGATGTTTTATTTTATAAGTGAATTTCTCATTAGCAGGTCATTCCAAACAATAAATACTTAACAATGTTTCAATATAAAACAAACTTCAAAATCGAGAAAAAAAACTGCTGTTTCAAACTAAAACCACTAAACGAAAAAGTACGGAACAGCTAATATTTCTTATCAGAGTCTCTGCGTATCTTGGCTAAGTACATCTTGAGAATTCAATGCCAAATTTTCACATCAAACCTTTCTTACTTTGTATAGTCTGAATTAACTAAAAGAGTAAACATAAACAGAGTACTACTTACTAAGGTCACTCTATACGACGAAAAACTAAGTTTCGGAGCTCTGCTGCGCGAACCACGACTTTATATCGGGTACACTACATAAATCCGAATTACTTTTTTACGAATATGAAAATAACGATTTTTAAAATTACGAATTTCATAGTTCCGAATAATTCACAATCCCGAAATTTAAGTTTCCGAATAACGAAAATCACGAATAGTTTATAAACGAAATTTCAAACAACAGATTTATTAAAATGACGAAAGTCAATTTTCCGAATATTATTATTTCGATCTTTCAAAAGTACGATTTTTTATAATATCGAAATGTTATAATCACGAATCCCGAAGTTTTAATATTCCGAAAATACAAGTTATCGAATGTATCTTAGTTAACAAGAAATAGTTATCTTTTAGGAATAGTGTGTTATTAACCGTATAATCCGTATAGGTACAATTTAACAATATTGTTTAAGCTACATATATTATGTGAAACTACTTTGTTTTTTCGATATCTATGTGCACCTAACACGCTCCTCCTCGCTTTGCTCGTCGTCGCACCTATCTTTAGGTTTTGGTTGTAAGGTTTTTTGGTAAACACCATAAAAAGCCGAGCAATTATTTTGCTCTATATTTGAAACGCTCCGCTCCGCTTCGCTGCGCTCCGCTTTGTTTTTCGATATCTATGTGCACCTAACACGCTCCTCCTCGCTTTGCTCGTCGTCGCACCTATCTTTAGGTTTTGGTCCTAAGGTTTTTTGGTAAACACCATAATAATCCGAGCAATTGTTTTGCTCTATATTTGAAACGCTCCGCTCCGCTTCGCTGCGCTCCGCTTTGTTTTTCGATATCTATGTGCACCTAACACGCTCCTCCTCGCTTTGCTCGTCGTCGCACCTATCTTTAGGTTTTGGTTCTAAGGTTTTTGAGACGTTCTTGTTTTTTTTTATCAAAATCACGAATTATCACATTTTCGATCGGGATTTTAATTTTTCGTGATTATAATTAATGGGTATTTTATTTTTCGTATACTTAAGTAATCGTATTTTATTACGTTCATGTATTTGACAATCGTAATTACAAATCTTCTTGGTTATAATATTCGAAATTATAATTTACGTGATTTTTATAATTCGGTATTTTAAAAATCGGTATAGCAATATTTCGTAAATTACTAATTCGGTATTTTCAAATTCGGAAAAAAGTTTTTCGGAATATTTGGGTGTTCCCCTTTATATCGTTGTTTTAAACGTGTTGATTGCACGACAGCTCCCGTTCGTTTGTTTTTCGTGAGTGTAGAGTAACCCTCCAGCACAGCTTCTGCTTACCACATCATTGTTTGTGGAACACTCTTTCCGTCCTATTCAACTCCATCCATTCCATTGTAATGAAATAGCTATTTGAATTGCATCTGTTTAACTCTGCAATTTTGATTTGAGTATTTCACGGATTTGTGTTATTCAGCAGTTAAGTATTGAAGACTTCTAGTAAATTTATTGGAATTTAAGTTACTAACATAGAAATGAACCTACAAACTTGTAAAACTCTCTCAGCACAAGCTCGCTTGTACCTATTGGGGTCCACCTACCCGCACTAGGCCAGCGTGGTGAACTAGCCCTAAACCCTTCCATTGGAAGGAGACCCGTGCCCCAGCAGTGGGGACGTGATGGGTTGTGATGATGATGATGATGATGAACCTAAAAAATATAATTATATAACTTAAAACATAGTTTTATTGAACCAAAAATTATAACTCTACAATTTTATCTATAAATGCGGTAAATTTTCAATGTAAAAACTTTTTTTGAGAGCCTCATCCGAAAACCGAAACATATATAATCATAGACTATAATTATTAGTTTAATACAAGATATTTTGTTTTCAAGTCGCAAGTTTCTAATAAATCCTACGCATTAAAACAATATGAAAACCAATACGCAACATACCAAGAATTACCACAGTTTATCTAAGTTCTTACAGTAAATTAGACTGAGGTCATACCTGAGGTTAAGGCTGTGTTTAGTTTCATCAGAAATACAGTTCTATGAATTGTTTCATAACTTAGTTGTTGCTGGAGGTAACCAGGGTTCATTGACTTCAGTAGTTTTGGAGATAGAGCCAGGTTAATAAGATTAACATCTCACTTATGTACCTACATAGTTGTCAAAGGTAGGTTCTGTAATAGGTATAGTATTAATTGTAGTTTCACGAAGTTAAATTTATGTTGATATTCAATACATTTAATTCTGAATAATTACAATAAAAAGTATTTCATTAAAAGTTCTTGGACAAAAAGTATTCTAGTGTGTATAAGCAATTTGTACCTACTGTAAAGTTTTTATTGAATCCGATCAGTAGTTTTTGCGTCAATGACTGCATTTGACTCTCGCAAACTTTCACATTATAACAAATCAACAAAAGCAATATAACAAATTACTAGGCATAAGCCTATCTTAAGACACAAATTCTTAAGTTTCCCCGACCTAGCCTTTCCAGTCACCGACTCACCACCTGTCTAAGACCGTCAGCCGCCGGGCGTCCCACGCCACGTTTGCCTGAGCGTATGCATGCATGCATACAAATAAGAACTCACGTGCCCCAGTAACTTTATGTATCGAACAAAATATTCAAATAGCTAAAGTTCTCCAACGCAACCCGGACAAGCTCCTCTAAACAATACGATATTCAAAGTGCAAGCCGCATCTGAGAACATATTATATGAAAATTCTGTGTAGATATAATATTTACGCTGTTATTTGTTGCGGTTTCGAAGAATTTTCATACTTTGCAAACAGCAAAACAGTAAGTAGCCTTGTTGAATTCTTACGGTGAAGGAAAACATCGTAAGTAAACCTGTGCATATCTAGATGATGAACCCCGCAGTGGACCAGCGAGGTGGGAAATGGTCAAGCTTAGGAAGGCAGTTTAGACTTTGGGAATATGGAAAATGATTCCATTCCAGAGATCCAAATGCAGGTACTTACACTCCCACAGAAAAGAGAACCCAAAAGTAAAGTCTAGAAAATAAGTCGATATTATCTATATACAAGTTATATTTCACAATTGCTTTGCAAGATTTACACAAAACCTTAAACGCAAATTAACTTTATGCGTTTACTATTTTTATATTCAGTGTGTACTTAGGTATACCTTCATGAAAGCATTATTGGTACGTATGTTTAATATGGTAAAAGCTATGAATTCGTTATTGCAGTTACGGTCTCAATAGTATGAGATCGTATGAGCAATTTACATACAAAGTGACACAGAAAAGTTCTTTGAAACATTCCCAATACAAACGCAGCATTACTTATGCTACTAAACCAATAAACATTTACATTAAGGAAACTAGTGTCAAATGCAATAGCACAAAACTGTCTCCAGTTTCTAACTTTTCTCGGAACTAAAACGTTGGAAATAAAAATGCAATACTGTACCCGCATCCTTAGGGAAATACTTCGAACGTTGGTTACTGAAATAAGCACTTTCCGTCTTCCGTCCAACGTCTTTGGTCGTTGGAAAATGGCTCTTATTTTGAACAGCTTAAAAATTGGGAGTTTAAAATGAAATAGAGGTGGTCGCACTAAACGGTTGATACTCTTTGAACTGATCAAATATGTAGTTGTGCCTCGTAGTTTTCAGTAATGAAAATTTTATGTGGTCTCTCTACAGGGACTCGGGTTATATCAATAATAAATAAAACTTCCAATTGAGAAACCTATTTGTCTTCCTGGTGTGATAGACAATAACTGGTACTTTTATGTGTGATATAGATATTATAGTACATTTTTAGGTTTTCTTTGTATAAACCAACCAAATAATTGCTACTAACCGTCTCGTCTAAGCCCAAAAAATAAACTTAAAGAAAAATTTACTCAACGCCATTGACAAAAAAACTCGCAATAATCACGTAATAAAAAGGCGACAGAAAGTTTTTTTTAACCCGTCGCCAGGATGACACTTGGAAGAAAAAAACAACGATGGCTCCGTTTTTATAGCAAAAGTTTGTCTCGACTGTTATGGCGGATCGTCGAGAAAAAAGGGTTAAAATGGCACAAGTACTAAGGTTTATGTTGTAACGGCTAAATGGGAGTTTTTTGTCACATTTTTAGGGAAAAATGGCAACGAACCTTCAGCTGCTTTTGATTCAAGGTTGTGTTGTTGTAAGAAATCATAGTGTCATAAATTCCTTTTCGCCTTTCGTCAAATGCTTGAGTAGTAATTAAAGGATATTTTTTTGATTTAGGGTGGCTTGCACCAAACTTTTAGCGCAATTAAATCAAATGCTGTCTTGCTTTGACAGTAAAATGACAGAGCAAGAGATTTTATAACTTTTTTGTGCAAGTCACCCTAAGTTTATTTATTCCTAGTACTTAGCTCACTTTCCTGATTCATAAATAATCAATGCGAATAAGCAGTAAACCTAATCAATAAGACGCCTATAAAATCTTCAATAATATCCTCAACACTTTTGATCACAATGCCGGTGCCCATCCTCTGCAAATAAAGCTTAAAAAACACAAAACCAAATCAATAGTAAACAAACACATTACTCGTCCAAATTGACCAGAGTCAGACAGCCTCATAAAACCGGCAGTTGGGGAAAAAAGGCAATGGTCAGTATTGCTCTTGGATGCTGTCCAAATGCTCAATTCAGAACTATGCTCGCTCAGGCACCAGCAATTTTATATTAGACCAACTGGCCATTACCTTAATCGTTAATCGTTATAATGAGCTCAAACCATTTCTGATTGGTCCTCCTTTCTGTGTTTGAATTTAGAAGTTTTAGATACTTTTTTATTGTACGAGTAATGTCAATGAATGAATATGAGAGGTATTATTGCATTGCAGTTTAAACATTTTTGTTCGTAGTCATTACTTTTTACTACAATTTGTACGCCGTTGTTGCGCAGTTATTATATACTTACGTAAAATATTATTAACTTTAATAAAAAAACAACTATCTCACCTATGAAATATCAGCTATGGTGGCCCCAATGATCTGTAATTAGAAAAATACACAATTAATTAAGAGCGTGGGCTATAATAATAATATACTATATTTGAAGTTTCTGCTCCGAATTATCCTAACTGTAAAACCACACTAAAAGCAGACCTAAACACCGACATTTATAATAACTCTCTTTTAACGTCGGTGTATAAAAAAGCGGCACCTATAAAAAATGCGCGTACCTATACATCTAAAGTCATTACTATAAATATTGTCCTCCCCCTTGTTTCTTGTTAATGTAAAAAGGCATAAGTACTTTATCAAAATTTAATACACAAGTGCGTTTTTTAATAAAAGAAGACTTCAATATCATAATTGAATTCGTAATAAGGGAGGGGAGATTTCGCTTTCAAATATTTTATATCTGTATATAACAATAAAAGCGGTTGTATCTCCGTCGAGTAAGCAGCACTCGCTTCTCACGCCAGAGACGTGGGTTCGAATCCCGGCGCTGACATGTTCCAATGAGTTCTTTGGAATCTGCCAAGTGCAGGTAGGTAGCACAGAGGAAATAATAGAATAGAATAGCAAAACAAATATGATTTTGGTGTATTTTCATGAGTTATTGAGTAGTTTAGATTAGGTAAATACCAATAACTTAACAAAAATCTATGAGTTTACTTACGGAGATTAAGTTGAACCTAGAATAACTAGCAAAGTCCAACCTCTGGCTCTTGATTTCCGCTGTCATGTTATCCCTTTGCACACGACATGATTCATAATCATAATAATCATAATTTTTTTGAAGATTATATCATGAATGGTACTTATTCTAAGTAAAATATTGTGTACTGTAAAACACGAGTTACTACATAGTAGGTATTCTGAGATAATGTCGAGAGAGCGGAAATCGGGGGGCCTGATAATAATAGTCACAATTAATAATAATCATCTTGACCTATCGTGTTCGGCTTTAAGTGTATTACCTAGTAAATACGAGCTTACGCTCCCGGCTGATTTACTAATCTGTGATTTGTCAAAAGCTATCTGACGGCGGAGTCAAATGAGACATAATAGATTAAGCTTTATCGCTGTTGGTTTGTGTTCGACTAGGCCTTAGTTGTAGTAATCAATTTAATTGACTAGTCGGAATATTCTGGCTACCATTATGAGGATTGGAACCTGGTGTCCGATACTGTGTGCATATCGCGAACTGGTTTTGTGTACCATTCTCCGATTAAAATGTATTAAATCTGACACTTATTACTTTGTAGATGTTGTTTTGTTTTGACTTTGCGATAAGACAACCTGTATCGTCACTTGTTCCTAAGGGTGCTTACATAAAGATACTGGTTACCTGTATCTGCCCGTACCGGTAACCTGCTGTTTATCTTTCTGCGAGTGCGCTAGAGCATTTCCCGGTTTTAAATCTCAGTGAGCGATACATAATCAAGTTACCGGTACGGGTAGATACAGGGAACCCGAATCTTTATGTAAGCACCCTAATATCATAAGCTCCTCCTGTATGCAAGTTGTGAAAGGGCACGTGAAAATGACCACTGCTTACGAACCAAAAAGAATGATTCCATTTCAAGAATACTACCCCAATCTGTCACGACAGTTGACATCGGGCACATTATCAAATGGGCTGCGTAATTATTTCCATAATAAATCGCGCCTTTTCTCGGATGCAATCCGTCAAAGAGACCAAAAGCCGTATCTTTTCATGAATAAGTCCCCCAAGAAATATCACTTTCACTCTGATTTTTTGACGGATATAAAAGACGAACTCATCATATTTTTTTCCAAGAAAAATAAATTGCGATGAATTTAGCGTATATTTGATTAATGGTGTGTTTAAGGGTTATTAGTTACTTGAATGAATATTGTGGTTGAGTCCTTAATTTACTTTTAAATATGCGATTTAGGATATAACTTTGCTATGAATAAGGCCATTTAACATGTAGATTATCACCTTTTGAACAAAATTTCCTTATTTTTTTCAATAAAATATATTTTTTTAACTTCATACTGTACAAGAACAAAAAACGCTATCCGAAAACTTACTTCATACTTTCCAAAAGACAAACTTAACACTTTGCTGTACACAGTCGTTTCACAACAAACTTAGCGAGTTGCAGACTTAGGACCGAAGTAGTCGGTATGAGCGCTGTGGGGTCACTCTATATGACGAAAAACTAAGTTTCGGAACGCTGCTGCGCGAGCCACGACTCTATCTCGTTGTATAAAACGTGCCGATTGCACGACAGCTCTCGTTCGTTCGTTTTTCGTCAGTATAGAGTAACCCTTCTGAGCTCCCTTTTCTCGTTGAAACCTCCTTGCTGTTATGCACACCTGGTAGTTTTGAGATGCCGAATTTTATCCACGCGTCCGAAGTAAGGGGTATTATAAGTTGGAAACGACTATTTATTTCAGATAGGATCACAATGGATAGGCAGGAGGATAAGAGTCTATGCAGTTAAAGTTATTATTATAATCATGGCGTGCTTTTTTTACCTAGGGAATAATAAATATCTGGTGGGGACAACTCACACACGGCCGCCTGACCCTAAACTAGGCAGAGCCAATATGGGTGTCAGACAGATCATATAGTATCTGCAAAAATACATAGATAGATGGGCAGTTCTTCTTTTTAACCTACATAATGGATAAAAAATTATCCCGAATTTGAAAAAAATTACTTTAGCTTTTTGGTGAACTCTAATATTTTTTATGATAGCTACATTTCTATTCTATCGAAAAAGGTGGTTGGCCGCGAAGTTTAAGTATTTTTTCAAGATTTTCAGAACATAATACGTGGATAAGGCAAAGAAAATTACACCTTCGTCACAGAATCTTTTATTTTTTTTTATCGAAATAGTCTTCGTCGATTAAAATGAAACTTTTTTGATACGTTAATAAACAAAATACTATTTTAGAAAACATATGAAGGAATGGATTTTTAGTAATAACAAAATATTTATTAAGTAGTTATTACCACTCTGTCACAATTTCAGCTAAAATGAAGCTTGTTTTTGCTATAAATATTTTTTCGCTACTAATTACAGTCAAAAATTAACAGCATAGACGTTAACATCAATGACTAAATTTAATATGATTTTTCCAAAGTTGCACTATTTATAACAGAACATATAAACGACCAAAAATAAGTTGACTACCAGGAGACACCAATCGTTACAGAGTGGTAAACGATGTGACATAGTTGTTATTCTATTGAATATGCGGCAGCGTTTTGGAATAAAACAGTTTTATTTAAAAATAATAATTTAGTAACTTACTTATAAATCATTATGGTTTCAAGTTAGTCAAAAAAATTACTGGATATATCTTTATTGTTAGTATAACTAATGAAATCACACTTGAGAACCTCTGGAGAGTGAAATATCCGTATTTCAGGAACTTAAAGGACAAATTTGTTCCAACTACATAAAATAGTGTTTATCTGCACAAATAATATTTTCGGCAACCTAAAATTTAAGTAACTTAATGGAAAATTACGTAATTTGTTAAAGTTTTAACCAGCCATATTTCGAAAATACAGCAGTGGCTCATAGAACTTGAAAAAAATACTCTTTCCTTTTTTAATTGCCTTAGAAGCTGGAAGGACTTTAATGTTATCATCAAACATCCGATAAATCATTCTCCACCATATTAAACAGTCTACCACATTCATCGTCTGTTCTTGAGAACAATAGCACGAAATTACCTTTTTCACAAACGAAACTTTTTATTAATGCAGCGCAAGTGTATTGGACGTTCCTTTCGCTTCTTACTTTAACCAAAACGTGTAGTTTCTCTTTAATTTTTCTTTGGTGAATTTCCTCAGGTTGGAGTGTTTCGTAAGAATGTGACAGATTTGTCGTGTGACAGAGGGGTAAAATGTGTTGCAAAGTCGATTAGCATTTAAACAGTAACATAAAGTGTAATATTCACATGTTGATTGCAAAGTAATTGTTATTACCAATGAGTAAATAACAAAATAATTATTTAATTGTATTTTATTTTAACAATTACCTACGTGACGAAGCTGTCGCCAAATAAACACACGCACCTCCTGTCACACTTTGCGGGTGGCCGATACGCGGTGTCTGGATCTCAAAGGGGAAATCTTACCAAGGGGAAAAGGAGACCTAAACTCTGATCGATGGCAATAAGGACGAGTGGCTCAAACAAATATTTTAAATGGCAACCTACGTGACAGAATGTAACTACTAAAACATTAGGTAGTAAGAGACAAATTTTCAACATTTTTTTAAAATATTTCTGAAATCATTTAAAAATATATATTTTGTTTTACTAAATAGGTAATATCTTCTGGAGTTTAAATAAATTTTTATATTTTATGTCGTCATATATATTTTTTGTAACATTATCGAATATGCGCAGGATGAAGTGGCGGGAGACAGCCAAGATTCGTATGAAATACACCTCTGTCACGCGGATTTACCACTCTGTAACGTAATTTTAAATACAAAAATATAAATTTATATTTTTGTAAACGTGCACAGCCGTTGTGTTTTTAGTACAATGCACGCTGAAATATAAATAAATAAATAAATATTTGAAAAACTCATGATTTTTTCTTCACAACTGATGGAGACTAAGTTATGTAGGTTAAAAAGAAGAACTGCCCAGATATATTTTTTATAATTATGTATAGAAGTGCTCATCACACGAATGTTTGCCCCGGGCGGGATCCAAACCCGCGGCCCCGTTCTTCAGAAGCATTAGTAAGTAATTTTTAAACGTTTGAGTTTGACTGCTTTTTATCTAGGAGTTCAAAACAATTTGAGATTTCACAATTGAAAAGATATTCAAATATAAAAGAATAAAGTAACTTACGAATGCAGGTTTCACAGTAAAATCTTTTACGATTCGCTTTTTAGCTCAAAATCTCGAATCGGAAATGAGCCATAAATATGTAAATAGGTTTCCGGATTAAGTTTTAAAATCTCAACATAAAAGTTCAAATCTCAAATCCCCTGCAGAGAAATGTATTTACAGAAAACTAAATTTAAGTGACGAATTTATTATAGATTTTTATATACCTACCTACTATTAATAAAAAAATACGTGGAAGCCGTATTTTTGAATTTGTACAGTGCCTGGTTAACGAGTAACGAATATTAAATTTATCCCGACAAAATGGGTTGTTAAAAACTTATCAAATAGGTGCCCAGTAGGAAAACTGTTTGACCGTTACTAGGCGTACGTACTGCTGCAAATTGCAAAGAGTGAGAAACTGTGAACATTTACGATGACTTGCAATAAACATATGAATGTAATTGAATCTATTGCTGTCCTGCTCAGTCAATATAATATATAGTCAAAGCAAGATAGCAATAAATTTAATGTTTGGTGCAAGTCACCCATTAGCATACTAAAACGCTGCGATAATTGTTGCTACCTTAAAAGTTTGCCAACTGTGGACGCAGCCTAAATAATGTCTTAACTTTTGTCCAGAAATAGAGCTGTCAAAAGGATTTCTTGGACTTTACTACGAGGCTAATTCAATCTCCTAACAGGAATTTAGATTAGAAAACGAATAATTGGATTTACTGGGAATTGTACTGAAGATCTAGCAGACGGAATAAGGGAAGTTTAACTGTACGCAGGTAACGGAGATCGGACTGTCTACAAGACGGTATTTCATAGTTTATATCCGACTAGCTGTTCCCGCGAGCTTCGCTTCGCCTTAAAAAGTTTTCCCGTGGGAATTCCGGGATAAAAAGTGGCCTATGTTCTTTCTCAGGGTCTAGACCATCTGTATACCAAATTTCATTCAAATCCGTTCAGTAGTTTTGGCGTGAAAGAGTAACAGACAGACACAGTTACTTTCGCATTTATAATACCTATTAGTTAGGATTTTCTGATTATCTCTATTTTCTCTAGTATTAGGTACTTTCAAATCTTATTAAACCAGATAAGTTTCAGTATAAGTTTATAGCGGGTTTACTACTAAGGAGTATGACTGCCATCTTTGGATATTTTTTTACGGAAACAGACTTATCAAGCTCACCTAGCTACAACCATATAGGCTGTATACAGAAAGAAAGCTGAAAACTTGTAAGCGCTTACTTTACTATGGATATTTTTCCGCGCTTATCAGCGCTGGTTCGACAAAATATAGAAAAGTAAGAGCTTATAAGTTTCCCGCTTTCTTTCTGTATACAGCCACAAACCCTATACAGAATGAAAGCTGCGGTCTGTCAGCCTCATGCTTTTGCCGAACCAGCGCTGATCAGCACAGGTAACAACTAGAGAAAAATATATATCGTTCTTTCTGTAATATCAGAAATACTTCTTTATATAAAGGTTTCTCAGTAGAAATTAACTTAGGAGATTAAAATAAAAAAATAATAATTGAGAAACAAACGAAGTCTAAACGACTAAAAAGAGAATGAGAAAGCTGTAACTCCCCCAGTATCAGATAACCTAGATATCCAGCCTTTCATACCCTTTTTTTAATGAAGCATCTCGGCTGAGAACGTAAATCCTTACAAAACAATCTAAACGTAAGAGCCGCGACGATCTCTGCCTGTAGGGTTACTCTATATTATTATGACGAAAAACAAAGTTCCGGACTCTGTCTTGTTGTATTAAACGTGCCGATTGTACCCGTTCGCTCGTTTTTCGTCAGCAAAGACTAACCCTCTCGGTACGTAGAGTCTAGGCGAAGAGAGAATGCGTAGAGGCAAAAATAATTGGACAATTTTTGGCATTCCCGACAGTAGTAAACGGGATAATAATATATAAATAAGTGAATGGGTGTTACGGAAAATCTTAGGTTTGTTCCTAGGAGCTAACAACTACGCTGAGTTGCTTCATCTGGTCTGCTTATTGGTACTATTGGTTTGCTTCGACACACTAATTTTTCCTTTTCATGGAACTGTAATGCATCTATCTCTTATTTATGTATGTGTGTTATGTTTAAGGGGAACAAATATATGCTTTGTCTATATATTATTATTTTATATCTAAGCAAGAATATAACATAAATATTTTAAAACTAAACTTTAAAAATCTTCATAGTCGTTTAGGTTAAATTTTAATATAAGCCAGCAGGTTTCAAGGCGCTTATTTTATGTTCCGCAGAGTCTGGCACTTTTTTGCTTCCTGCTAAGCGTTGCAACGAGACTTGAGAAAAAACCGAGATTGTTCCCACAATCTTCTAGAAGATAAAAGTACATTTTTATTTAAGCTCCGTTTTGAAGATAAATTATTAAATTGTTTGCTGGTTGCGGTTTGTTCGTTTAAGTTAAAATTTACAACATCACCTATTTAATTTAGTTTCTATACAATAGTGTGATTAATCACACGTAAATAATGTAGGTATTATGTCTGTTTATTAAAGCGAATGAATAATTTGCTTTAATGAAATTTGATTTAATGACTATCCTTAAAAGCGGTACTTATAAGTTTTTTTTTTTAAATTTAGCACAGCACACTTTTACAAATGAAAATGTTGATGATACTTTCACATAAATTTCCGTACGAAAAGTTGTCCAATTTTTTTTCCTGCAAAGAAAAAACAGACGGACGTCACATTAAATACCGTAAACATATTTTTATTATTCCACGCACCACCCTCGCTCATTGGAGCGTGAATGATAAATAGACTTTATCATGGCCGCCACACGACATTTTTGGGTTCCGTACCTCAAAAAGGAGGAACAGAACTCCTATTTAATAGGATCACTTTGAATTCCGTCTGTTTTTCTGCCAGTATGATCTTTTATCTCTGAAATTTGTTGCAATATAAAGTTGAAATTCATATCATACTTATAACAATATTCAAGTCTACGATCCTTAGTGATCCCCTGAGTTATGCCTTTTCGGCTTACGAAGATAGTAATAAGTACAACTTCTGCAACACCTTGTATAGGAGATAATCAAAAGTGGTCAAGATAATTGTACATACACATACTCACGACTTCAATCCCCGAAGGGGTAGTCAGAGGTGACTCGCAAGTGCGCCCACTTACTGATTTCACTGTACATGTGATGATGTGATGAGATGTGCGGGAATCCTCACGATGTTTCCTTCATCGTAAGAGTACGTGGAATAAATACTATACAATACACTTTATTTTCAACAAGAACAAAAATTACAAAAATCAAATCTTAAAAATAAAACAGTAGTACAAAGAGGCGGCCTTATTGCTTATAGCAATCTCTTCCAGACAACCTTTGGATGGAAGAGAGTGAGTCTATATGATTGTGAGGTAGTTGTGGTGCAAGTATATACATAAAAGTATACTACTTAAACATACACTAAATAAATAAAACAACAACCTAAAATCGTTATTTCTAATGAATTCATTGTTACATTGGCAGGATTGATTGATTCATTGATACATAGCCCACGACTTCAAGAATGAGAGCCACCACGACTAGTCACAAGAGTAGTCTAGATACAATATTGAAATAAAGGAAACTCTAATCGTACTACGTACATGAGACGAAAGCCTTCAAAGCCCTACCTTCATAGTAAATTCTTTACCCATCTAATGTATTTTCCCCTTTCAGTTGCAATGGTCTAAGCCATTTTCAGATAATCCCTATAGAGCTTCCTTTTACGTACTACGAATGTCGAGAATATCTTATGCACATGAACATAAGAGCTATAATATAGGATTATACCTATTAATGGTAATGTAGCATTGTTCTATTAATTAAGTTACATAATATTAGGTTGAATATTATTTGGTTTATCTCAAAAGCACAATGGCTTATAAATTAAACTCACATTAGCATTTTATGTACTACTAGCTGTTCCAGCGCGCTTCGCTTCACCTTAAAAAGTTTTCCCGTGGGAATTCCGGGATAAAAAGTAGCCTATGTTCTTTCCTAGGGTCTATACCGTATGTGTACCAAATTTCATTCAAATCCGTTCAGTAGTTATGGCGTGAAAGAGTAACAGACAGACACAGTTACTTTCGCATTTATAATATTAGTTAGGATTAGGATTAGGATGTAACGCGTCGCCTCTTTTCGCCAGTTTACCGATTGATGTATTTACTGGACATCATGTAGGTACCGATATCTAGTACCAAAATAATTTAAACTGACTGTGTCGAAGAACTTTTCAAATACTTTTAAACTCGCGAGCTTGTAAGTTGAAACTTTCAAACGAAACTAAATAAAAATATTTACTTGAGATTTTTCGGCTCTTTTATGCAAGTTAGGATTTTGAGGAAAGTTGTCTAAAAAACTCAGTAACTAAACAATTATATAAGTACCTAAACAATATAGTTTACTAGGGGTACATTGTAAACAGATTTGTTCTGCGACTTTAGGAAAAAACTGATGTTTACTATAGCTTTTATTATGTTTACATAATAAAAGCCAACCATAGTACCAATTATATTTTATATCGATAGATATTGGCTCTTATGTGAGATATTTAGTTCAAAACATGCTTTGGTGTAACTTCCAGACTTAACGTTCTGACGCTAGTAATACAAACGGCTGCACTTACAAAGGCATAGCACTTTAGACCTCGTGACCTATTTATACCAACTCTGCTGTGTTTCCTAAGCATCACCAAATTCATAATGCAAAGCTCTATACTCAATGATTTATGTAACATCTACTTAGTTCTAGCTAATGCATGGCAGACTACTTGCTAAGGTCATATGAAACAAGTTACGGGTAAGCAATGCAGTTAAAAGCGACTAAGACCAAAATATAGCTGCAAAATAGAGCTGTCTAAATTTTAGTGATAAGGTGACCATTACATTTAAAGAACCAAGTGCCAATTTCTCCATTTTCATTATGTAACCGACCAGAGACCGTTCATCAATTATACGTCATTTCCATATAAAATTCTTGACAGATGTGTCAAAAGTCAATCACTAATACCTGGTTATGCTTTAACCGACTATGGAGAAAGTGGCACTAAAGAGTCGTCACCACGCCACAGACGCCATCGTGACGATACTATCGTCATGTCAGGCATTGCTATTAGAAGATTACGGCAATATTATCGCCGAGTGGTTGAAGGCGCGAAACGTCAACTTGTTGCGATTGTCCTGTGGAGACAGCCTCTCAGAATTTAGTTGAGTCTTAGGGCCAAATTCACGGGTTGCCTAGAAATCTAAGTTTTATTAAACTTCGATTTCATTAATCACGATTGCCGATTTCGTCTAACTGCGTTTAGACTAACCTGAAATTCATCGGTGCTATTTTAATCTCGTTTGCGTCACCGGTGTTTCAGCTACAGACGAGCCAGCAACACTGAAATGCGTTTAGTTATTGCGTTGCGCCGTACATACTTTTTGCGTATTTTGATTTCAAGCAATGGAGTAACAAAACGTTTTGACACATTATAAAACAAAAAAATAATATATGTCGTTGTCAAAGCGTTGTTATTTGCTCAGTGGTTTGTTTATGACGTTTGACAATGACAGCTTTCTATAACTGCGATTAGCAACGCTAACTGGCCAATTTATAGCAGTTACAGCTGTAACTGCGTTTTGCTCTAATCTTGGTTAATATTGGTCAGTGAAAATCGAAATGAGCGTATAAGCTCGTTTAGAGCATAAACTGCGTTTTCGATCCTTCTAACGACGTTTAATTACTTCGGTGAATTTGGCCCTTAGTTAGGTTTATCCAGATCCCAATTAAACAGGTTTAGACTGTATTTCATATAATGATAGCTTTTGAAACAATCAGTATTCCTAAAGAAGCCTAGATTCTCCATTGTTGCCAGAATATTACTCTCTGGGCACGACCAAGCTTCCAAAGTTTACAGCGTTCACAGTAAATATTTTACTTAGTACCAAGGAAGTTTTGGTAATAGGTCTTTTGCCGTCGCATCTTGTAAACATCTGTTCGTCTCTTTCTAACTTGCGTCAGTTTGGGAAGTTGGAAATGGGAATGCTTTTACAATGTAACTGCCTAGGTACCTACAAAGTGCACTGTTGGTACTTTTACTTTGTAGTTAAGTTTAGTGGTAAGATGTAAGTAGGTAGTACGTATAGTGTGATGACGTACTCGGCTATCTATACGTCTAATAGTGATGATAAGGTGTACAAAAAATATTATACTGGATTGGAATACTAATAATAAGAAGAATTGCGAGTAAACTAACTAATTAGTACTAATATAGACCGAAATAATAGGCTACCTACTCAGTAATTAATACTAGACTCTACCTACTTAATTTATGAACATTTCATTGCACATCATTATAGAAAATTACAAAATACATATATGCGTAGATTAAAAACATAGTGGATGTAAAAAGGCGGGCCAAAAATCAATTTCTTCAGTACTTGATTGCTATGGAAAAGATGAAATTAACACTTTAATCTTATATTATTTCTCTATCATTGAGGTGGATGGGTCAAAAATTATAGGATCGTTCTAAATTATTCTAAATTGTTCGCATCGATAGCCAAGTATTTAATTGTATTTCCAAAACAAGAGAAGTGGATAAACCATGGAACTTTTAAGGGGTGTTTTAACTAACAATTATTGTTTCTAATTCAATTCGGCACTCCATTATATTGTTGTTAAGAAGTTCCGCGTCTTAAGAGCTTTTGCAACTAAATGTAAAATGTAAAGGGGTATCCTAATTGTTTACTTTTAGTTTCATCCTGCTGATTTGAAATCTTGTATTTTTTGAAAATGTTTTATGATTTTATCTTCGTAAACCTAATTAGGTAGGTTGATAATGATAATTTATTTTTCACGTCGTCATCATCAGCCTGTTGTTATCACTTGAAAAGCTTGCTTTACTTTGGCGTTTCCAAAGAAGCACCACAACCTATTCTGTCCACAACCACTACCGGTCAGGCCGTTGGTCCTGCTGACCGGCGAGCGTCCCACGCCGCGCATGCCAGCTCGTGGTCTCCACTCGAGAACTCGTCGGCACCGGTCACCAGACTAAACAGAACATTTCCTGTATACAGGGTGTTGCCCGTTTGGCCACCCGTTTGTCCAGCTAGTTTGACGTGATGCATGTTAACTTTGCACTGGATCTGCTTTTAACCAACCAGTCACATTTACCCGCTAAATGCTAAAGAGTAGCTGTACTTACCCCGACCACATCGCGTTCAACTAAACTTGTCTCTACTGACTTCAGTTGGCTGTCTATCACATCAGCTGTATTGCCACTGCTGTAAGGTCTAATATTTTGTGTTTGGGTTCAATCGTGAAATGACAAGCTTGTGTGAATACAGGGTACATTTCCGACCACAATATTTCAAGGGCCGCACTCCACTCCGTCTGATGAACACATCCGACACAGCCGAAATGGACAACTTACCCACATTTTGATGCATAAAGTGTGTAGCGTTGTACGCCATCAAATTTATAGTTGGAGGCAAAGTAGGTTGGCAACGCTGAATATAAAATGTCCGGATCTTTTTATTAGTCTATGTCGCATACCAAAAAAGTTGTTTTCATCAACAGTTCTTTCAAGCGGAAAGACACACACTCACGGTCAGTGCGTTATATTATGTAGGTATAGGTCGATGATATGATGCTGAAAATTGAGATTATAAAGTGACTTTTATAGGCCTTAAGAAGAACCTAACCAACGTTAAAAACCCCCGACGTTCGACACTAAAAGTAGCATAACCTTTGAACGGGTAGACCGGTTTTGATAAAATATGGCTAAGAACACTTAAGGTAACGCTACCTATAACCCTAAAAACACAAATCGAAAATTTGTTAAGCCGTTTCTGCGCTACGCTAGCACATACAAATACACACTTCAGATATTCGTCAAAAACCCTCCGCCTAAGTCCATTCGGCCGGTCAACATCTACGACTCTCGCCGAGTACAGAGATGCAATTTGCGGCAAGTAATGACGTCCGGGAAAAAACCGGGCAACTGCTCCCATCCATCCAGCAAACTTGGACAGTTCCAATAAAAAAAATGTACTACGTGATTGGCATAACCTCCAAAGTTTTACCGAACTAGGTTAAGTGGATGTTGAAACTATACTCGATTCGCGGAATGCTGATAGGCTCATTATCTGGTACCGGAATTGAAGAGTGGAAAATAAATGAAATTGGTTTTTGAACGGCTGACTTCGGTTTGGCTTCTAATTTTCTTCGCCTAATGGTGAAAGCGTGTTCATTGCTGGAACTGTGGAAACGAGTTTCATATCGTGTTATTTCCATTCTTAACTTTATTCGGTTAGCAAATGTATTGATGCTAAGTGGATAATGTACTTGTCTACTGTTTGTTAATTGTATTTCTCGACATTAATACGGTTTACATGTAGCTTAATGCTGACCTGCTAGAATTACGTATTTCAGGGAAAGTTAAATATTATGGTAGTTAAATTTTCAAATTTGACATAAAATGCGCCTTTATAAAAAGGTTTTATTAATAGATGCGAAACACACTATCAGTTCAGTAAAAACGCTTCCGAATCAGACCGTCATATTCCTAAAGACACATATTTACATGTCAAACTTATAACATCACTTCTTCCTATCGTGGTTAAACCAGCCATTTCAGGCAACAACATAAACAACCAGCATCCGACGTTTCTGCCACTTCCCTCATATTGCGTGATGTGCGAAGTTTTTGCTCAGTTTTTCTCCTCTGTTTTCGGCGAGGTCGGCCGAGCAAGAAAGATAAATGCCTCCTTCTTTCCACCTGTGATGTCCGACTACTCGCAACTTGGGCGAGGTGAACTCAGGTCAGTAAGGGAACTACAGCTACCGTACCACCGGTGACACATTAAGGTGGGTAACAACGGTGTAATGTTACATAGCAAGGCATTTGTGCAGTCAGTACGTAGTATTACGGGGAAACCAGCGAGCGACGAGCCGATTTTAAAACACAGCGTTGCGTAACATGCTCCCTGAGAATGTTACATTACAGTCCGTAACGTTGGTCAGTCCCCACCTTTAGCAATTAACAATCCATAAGCAGCGAACGTCGCTCGCCTGTCAAACATCTGTCAGATCCATACAAGTCGCTGCTTCAGTTAATTGCTAATGTGCCGGTACTGCAGCATGTCGGTAAGAAGCTGATGGGTTCTCACATTGCCACGTAGGTCTTGTGTGGTGTGTGTGAATAAACATGGTGCGTATCGAACAATATGTAGTAAAAACATAATGACGACGCTGACTGGATGTATGTTAGCACAGTAGTATGAGAGTACGGTCAGCATCTTAACTAGCTTTAAACTTGTGTGTGCACCTTGCCAAACTAACATAATTTACAAAGTTTCAATTTACAAAGTTGATAAGTTTGACAGTGTACGTACATAGCTACTTATAAAGCCCGTATACCTACTACTACTAGCCCGTACTATTACTTATAAAGTTTACATACAGTAAATATTATACTAATTTCTGTTAAACTACAGAATATGACATTCAATTGTATCGGTGTAATCATACTGCTAAAAGTTTACTCCAACTTACAACCTTTTGCTCCGGTCACTCAAATTTTTTCCAAAGAGAAATGTCGACTTATAAGGCTCGTACGCTGGGGGTTACACAGTTCCGTTACACAAATTATGTGACACATTTCTTACAAGGCAGCCCGTAAACTTTATTTGTATGTTTTTTTATTTAAGAGTGTGGCCTCTTACCAGGGCCCGAAGCTTACTGAATTTGATGGATGTCATTTGGATGTAAAAACCAAAAAATTACATATTTGATAGTAGCCAGCGAGCTATGCTTTTCCCGGGTAACGATTGGGATAAGATCTTTAGACAGGCTGAAATTAGCATCCACACTATCTCTTGATCCTCATTTAAATTTCCCGTTTATGCTACTTACACAAGATAACACATGTGTTTCTACATAAAAATATTAAATGCCGTCGTTCCTTTACGAGTACTAAACGAAAGGCAAGTACACAATTGAACATCCCCAATATTAGTACGAATAGTGTGTATTCATCATCTTCAAATGCACATTTGAAACTTAAATGCAAACGAGTCATAAATCACCTCAGATCTAGTTTCAAACAGAACTCAAGTTCACACGTTTGACTCAGTTTAAGAATCATTCTTTACTCTAAGAAGATAACGTCTCAGGAATTTTCTATGCCTGGAGCTGGATGATAAAACACGCTAACTAATTATATTTATATGTTTCATTTTAATAAACGACGAATAATTGAATTTGAAAACCTGCAGAATTTTTTATTATGCTAAAATTTTATTCTTTGAGTTTTTTAGGTTCCATAAAATATTTCTAAGCTAGGATTCCACAAATATTGTTTATTTACTATAAAAGTAAATAAACAATGTTATGAATAGTAAATAAAGTAAATTTTTCAGTTGAGAGCGTTCGTATGTATTTGTTATTTAATAACGTAATTTTTTAATACTTCACCGCAATAATTATATTCCAGAGATTCACTCCCGGAAAAAAGGCAACGTACAGAAGCCAGTTTCTTTGACACCATCTCCCAGCCTATAACAAGTAGCGCCCTCATAATATATGGTTGTTCTAATTCGACCGACTCTTTGGCCGCTCTCCAAGCCCAGTGTGCCCGCGTCTCTGCAAACTTTAATATTTTGTCTCGGCAAGATATATTACAGCTCTAAGTGTTGAGAGTTCTTTAAAGTATGTTCTGGCTATAAAAATGGTGATGGTTGAAATTAATGGCAGCTACTCGTCGGTCGGGGAGTTTTCATCGGAACTTTATTCAGTTTGGCCTCCTACTGGCCTCTATCCGGAACGAAGTTGGCTGAAGGCTGAAAGCTGATACTTTTGTTACTCTTTTTTGTCGGTCGCGAGTTGGAAATAATTTTTGTTTGGTTAACTTTGGACTTTTGAAGATAAGACAGTGTACAAGATCATGTTTTATTTGAATGTGTGGTTTAAAGTTTTGGTTCTGGTGGACGGAACTTTCAAAGTTTTTTAGTTTCTTGTTTTGCGTTTGGTACAATGGAAATGAAAATGTTAACAAATGTAGTTACTTTGATTGGACTAGATATAATATGGAATGATAATAATAGAATTAAAAATCATTGAGAAAGCTACATCAATATTTTTCTGATGATGGAAATAAACGTACTAATCAGCACATACAAACTGCACTTATATGCTTATTATGTTGTAAGTTATTGTCTTTGATAATTTGCGTTAATTTAAAACAATACCGCCACTTTGTACATTTATTTCCAATGTCCAACAAAACAATCTCAACAATCATAATGGTACCTACACTAACCACATCTCTAAGGCTTCATTAATAACTCTGACAGTTTATCGCCAAACAATGCGCAAACACTGTACGTCTAGTATAGGTTGTTGATAGTTGACACAACGTTTATAGTTTCAGTTTTCTTCCATACATTTACAAGCAGCGCCTCTAGCGGAAACTATCATAAACTAAAATTGGTAGTATGAGTTATTTCAAATCGTAGTTTTAAAAAACGAAATAAGTTTACGTGTAAATTATAGCTTTTTGGTAGTACGAGTTACATGTTTGACAGATCTTAGGTAGTCAGCTTCAACGAATTCGAAAACTTTCATAGTTGTTGCTCTCACTGAAAATTTGTAGGTGAGAAGCGTTTTTGTTGTTGGTTAGGATCTAGTTAGAATTTAATTTGTGACTATCAGCGATCATATTTTGCGTGGCGAATGGCTGCAGAGGCAGAGGAAACCCTATTAACCACTAGGAACTAACACAAACTTAAGAATGCGGAGTAATGATGGCAGGAATAGTGCTTGTTATTAGAGATAGTTTATATTGGTTCAGTGACTGGACCCAGTAGAGTACTATGTTGGTACTGATCCCGCTTGGACGCTATTTTCAACCAAGTCCAATGCGACTGTGTCGTGAAATCTGCCTTACTGCGTCCGTGCACTGAACCAATGTATATCACCATTAGGGTGCTTACATAGAGATACTGGTTACCTGTATCTACCCGTACCGGTAACCTGCTGTTTATCTTTCAGCGAGTGCGCTAGAGCATTTCACGGTTTTAAATTTCTCAGTGAGCGATACCTAATCAAGTTACCGGTACGGGTAGATACAGGGAACCCGATTCTTTACGTAAGCACCCTTAGAAATGAAAAATAAATGTTTAAAAATAATCATTTATTACTTATATAGTTATCCATTACATAAATGGCCTAAATCCCCACGAGAGGACGATAGCGTCGCGGCGTTGACTGCCACGGACGAATCACGCGTCGACGGGTTGTCCTAGGACTCTGCCTTGGTCTCAGTGGGGCAACAAGTATTGGGCTTCTTCCGACGACAGGGCATCTTGGGCTTCGTCCAACGACAGAGCGTCTTGGGCTCCCCACATGTGCAGAATAGGTCGTAGGAGATTCTACACCATGTACGGACATTTATTTATGGCAGTTAACCTGCCGTGGGGTCCATCGGCAGGCTTGTTTAGGTCCCCATTCCTGTAAATAGTACGAATAGATTAGGTCTAGTAAAATATTATTTATTCCTACAATTTTACCTTAAGTTATCGTAAACATAATAAGTATATAGGTAGGTAGGTACTTACCTTTCCATAAAATCTACAATTAGGTACTTCGAATTGCGATGCACTTGTGAGGATCATTCTTAATTTTATAATTTTTATAAATAAAAGCTTGTAAACCAAATTTCAGTTTGTTTTTGTTAGAGTCATTGACATTGATTGACATATATATATTTTGGTTAGAGTCATTGACATATAATATACGAAAATCAAGACGCCAAAATGACATGTGTGTTTGCCCTTTCTTTTTACAAGCGCTAGAAAGAGGTAAAGTATCTAGAGTGAAGTTCGCACAATCGAGTTGTAGCATAAACTCGTCGCAGTCGTAGAACAGTGACGGATCTGATTTTTTTCGATTTTCGGATTATTGCAGATTCTTCTTTAAAATTTCATTATTTACCTATACAACAAAAGTTTTTTTTTAAATCTTTTATAATAAACGAAATACAGAGTCGAACACTGACGGTTTTGATTTTTTCGCGTAGAACATGGGCGCTTGTGCCGTCCCGTCGATGTTCCGCGGTGACCCTCGCCCCCCGCGACCCGCTCCCGCGCGACGGTTTGTTTGTTCTGTCAGTGTTCTCTGTAGGAGCACATGGAACACGTAATGAGTACTTAAAATGTTTTTTTGCTATAATTATTATTTAAAAAGTTCTGTTTTCCATGTAAATATTGTTTTAATACTTCTCCCATAGAACAAAGACGGTCTCTTAAATCCGTCGTTATTCTTGAAACTTTGTTTAAAAAAAATAAAAGCCCTAGTTTTCGCTAAAATCATTGACAAGTTAGTTATAATTAGGTACGGTGTATTAAAAAAACAATATTGTTTGTTTGTTAAATTTAGTGTCGGTATTTCAAATGCGACTATGTTCTTTGTCCTAACTATTGGTGTTTTGTATATACCGTCATTGTTTTATGGATAAGTGGTAGACGTGTGTAGATAACCGTCGTTATTCTTTGGAATTATTTTAGGATACGTCGTTGTTCTTTCCTAATATTACGTATTTTCAATGGAAAATAAATAAATTTATGATTTTTCAGTATATTGATGCTAATTTATTATGTTTTGAAAACTATGTGCTAAAAAACAATGTAAAATTATGTATTTAAGTACTTTTTTTGTTCATCAACTCTACTGCCAGAGGCAGGTGACGATGTGAGCACGGTACCATGCGGGTAGGTTTGGTTGGAATTATGTTTTTCCAGCCATTAGCATGAGATACCAAACATACAAATCAAGTCAGCCGCAGAATCCACATCAAACATTAAATTTCTGTATTAACAGCTACCTCAACAGTTAACAGTTACATCAACTGCAAAGGGAAAGTCCTAGCATCAACCGAATGCTAGTGATTGTCAAACAGCTGATAATGACCATCGCGAAACAGTTTGAGAGGATCCTTACATGGCTACGGATAAGATGACAGCAATTTCCTTCATTGACTGACCACAATCAGTAAATTCTCTAGTTCTAGGGGTGAATGGCATCGCGGGGGAGTCAACGTGATCGGACAGCAGTGAATTTACTGTTTGTGGGCAGAAAATAATTAAAGAAATTGGTATCATCTTATCCGTAGCTATGTAAGGATCATCTTGAACTGCTTGGGGATGATAATTTTCCTCAGTTGTTTCACAATCACCAGCACTCGATTCATACTGGGGCTTTTCCTTTTAAAAATAGGTGAGCCCACTTTATTCACGTATTAATTTCAGGAAAAATTCCCCGTAAATTCTGTAATTCTCACATTATACTTACTTCTCCATAAAAAGGGTGAGAAATCCGACCTCGGAAACTATAGACCCGTTAGCTTGACATCACACATGTGTAAATAATTCACAATCGCATCCGTCCTCTGCTGAAATAACATCAACCACCAGAACAAGCCGGTTTCCGACCTAGTTATTCTACCGCGAACCCTCTATACACGCTAAATCAGATTATTGAAAAGTTCATAGAGCTTAACACACCACTTTACCATGTATTTATTGACTATACAAAAGGTTTCGACAGTATCTACCATCAAGTAATACTTTCCGCCCTTAACACCACAAAATTCATCCAACCTACATCGAACTCGTTGGTACTATCTACATAAACAGCTCAGCCAACGTGAAATTGGAAAAACCTGGTACTGGTCCTACGTTTCCGATTGAAAAGGGTGTCATACAAGGCGACCCTCACTGTACACGCTTTACAATTTTCCTCAAAGAAGTCTTCAAGAAGTTGACACAGTCCTGGGAGGACAAGGACATCAATTTCGGAAGTAAAAAATAGTCAAACCTCGGTTTTGCGGACGATATTGCCCTATTCTCCCACTCAACGCCCGAGCTCCAACAAATGTTGCGAGAGCTATCCACGGCAAGCCTTGAAGTTGGACTAAAGGTGAACGTTCGAAGACAACAGACATGACCAACAGCACGAAACGTAGGGTTGAGGTAGATAGGCAGGAAATATAATATGTCAATGAGTAATTTATTTGGGCGAGATAGCGTCCTTCGTCGTGGGTGCTAAGACCGCCAAACTGAAGTAAGTAGTATGTCGTATGCAGCCGGATAGGTAGGGTAAAAATGCTACCAAATGGGTAGCCGATAACGGCCGCCGGCACAGGGGCAGACCCAGAAGAAGATAACGGGATGACCTAGACGTGTTTAGTAGGAACTGGAATGAAGAGGCCATGAGCAGGGATAGCTGGAAGACCCAGGAAGAGACCTTTGCCCAGCAAAGGGTCACAAATGTCACAATTGAGTTGGGAAACTCCGTCACATATTCTCCTCGGCCATCCCTGATCAGAGAAGAAGACTTTTATCATTAGAGCCTGAAGACAAAAGTCTTCTTAAACCAGTGCATTTTGCTAGTGATGACGTATGGGGCAGATAGGTGGGCACTGACGGTAGTACTGGTCCACCGATTTAAAGTCGCTCAGCGTGCTATGCTTGGGGTTTCTCTGCTGGATCGTATCAGAAATGAGGGTATCCGACAGAGGACTAAGGTTACCGACATAGCTGTCAAAATGTGCAAGCTGATGTGGCAGTGGGCTGGCTATATCTGCCGAAGAACCGATAACCGTTGGGGTCGACGAATTCTCGAGTCACAAATACGGACAATCGTAGGCTGGTATCCAGTAGTGGCTGGATGAGGAAGCCCGAGGACCGAGTGTTGTGGAGCAGCTTGGGAGAGGCCTATGTTTAGCATTGGATGATTATTGACTGATGCTTGGACACAATGGGGTCTTCAAAAAACATCTTAAATAAATATTATATAATAATTGTATTTTGTAAAAAAATAGGACCTAAACAAAAAATAATATAGCGCAATCAGCACCCTCCTAAATAGGTTATTTAAAGATCCGTCTTTGAATTTTTCCATATATTCCCTAAAACAACGACGAAAAGTATAATACGCCATTAGATACGCAATAAAAGTCCGTAAAAAAACGACGTATCATATAATGCGATATAGTAGGATACTTAGAACAATGACCTATCTGATTTTTCAGGAAACCTAGACTTATTACAGACTAATTATACAGGCTATATTGCAAAAGTCCATTCGTATAATAATGTGACCAAATTTCAAATGAATTGCTTCAGCCGTTTTCATTTTATCGAACAAAACGTTGTTTAAAAACTTTAACTGGCTCTCCTGTAAAGTTGCTGTTTTGCAGATCCGTCATTGTTCTACGACTGCGACGAACTATATCGCATGAACTATAATAAAAAAATGTAACTCATACTACCAATTAACTTGGAAACTATAGTGCCACAATCTTATCTGTTCCGGTGGTCAAAATGTGCAACAACGAGACGTCATTGTCAAACGTCATTTCATACTCTGTGCGTTATTTGAGCGAAAAAGCTGACGCTACGTTATTTAATTTGTTTTGTGATTTTCTGGGTGAAATACTGCCAAAAGCGCTGTAATGTGATGCAAGAAAAGTATTACTATATAAATATTGGCTTTTATGCAGGACGAATAACGTATTCAGGCGCCTTTAATTCCGTTTGAAAAATTGGAAGAACGAGTTGCAGCGGCTACAGGTAAGTGTTGCCAAATATGACGAATAATTTTACCCATATATACTCCATGTAATTTTATGAAATATTTTCCCGAGAGGCCCGTGCCCCAGCAGTGGGGACGGGATGCGTCGTGATACTCGTGATGAAAAGTATATAATCTTTATTTTTCTTTGATTACAGGACGTGACATGATACTTTTAATCTTAGGCAATATACTTACCAAGAAGAATTTCGCGCACCTGCAGCGATTTTAGACGAAATAATGATGATTTATGACATGTCATTGTTTTCCCAACCTATCAAGAGTTGGCTAAAAGAAATTGCTTTTTGGCAATTAGCCTTTGGAAGGAGACCCGTGCCCCAGCAGTGGGTACGTGATGGGTCGAGATGATGATGATTATGATGATGAATTAGCCTTTGCACACTGTATCAATTTCTTTTAATTGTATGCTCTTGTTTCTTGTTACTTTAGAAAATGAAAAATAAAGTGTTCAAAAATAATACTTAATTAATAGTTTTTTTTAAGTCTATCTATCTCGTTATTCCCACGACCCACATATATTACCTATACCATTGTTATCTAGATTTAATCTCCTATATCAGAAGCAGAACACAATCAGAACTAATTTTATTTCTGTTCGCCGTGGACAAATTTTCCATACAACAAATGTCGTTTGATATATTATATCCTCTACTTATGAATGTACCTAATTATAACAATAGGTAATAGCAGAAATGCATTGTCATTTAAACCATAAATAGGCAAAATTTAATCGATGGCATCACTGGATTCAATCACAGCGACGTCGCCACCGGAACAGATAAGATTGTGGCACTATAATAGTTTGGCGTGCTTACGATTTCTATCAACGTTGACATATATTGCAAGCCCGTACTAGACGCTCTGCTCAATGATAGTAAAACCTTCGTCATGTAAATTGACATTTTATTTGTCAAAACTAGGGGGAGTTGGGGGATGGTAACAAATTAATTCCCGGAAGTGAACAGTGGTTAGTAAACAACTCAAAGTAATGTAGAAAATATTCATTGTTTTATTTCGTGCTTTTCATTGTAGGTATTTAGGTAAAAATCGTAAGCGAGTTTGATTCCTGACTAAGTGTGATTTGCGCTGTCTTGCTTTGACAGTATATTTATCAGATGAAGAGATCATAGATTAAACTTTGATAAACTCATTGACAAGAAAAATTGCTCCTCACTTATTTTCTCCTAACTCATCAGACTCTGTCTCGTTGCACTAAGCGTACAAAACTACATAGGTAATGGTCCACAAACCTACCGACCAAGTACGACCACGTTATTTATTTAATTCTTTATTGCAAAAATATAAAAAAGGGCTTAATGCTAACGTTATGATAAGCAGTAAAGAAATTATGATAAATTTATTAAATCATGTTAATTCTACTACAATACGTTTAATAGCTTGTCCTGTGTGGAACTTCTGTCAACCCTTCTGGTGATGTTGACTGTCCTCTTGGGACGGGATGGGCTCCAGGAAGTAGGGAGGAGGGTTTATTGATTACTTAGTTGTTGATTCAAAAACCATTATTAAATTGGGACATACTTTGTTTACCTAATAACTTCTAAAATATACAGACTTTTATTTGTTCATGAGCTGTCTTGTGTGGAATTAATAATATAATTTTAGACAAAAATGGCGCCACGAGGTTTTGAGCCTTGTGGTGACCCTCTGTATCTAATATCTACAATCATATTTGGTTTACGTGTCTCAAAATCCCAATTCCAACCTAAATACTAATTCGCACAAAATCTTACATGTCCATACGACGACTCAGACCTAACCTTCGCCGCGTAACCCCTAAATTAATGTGAAAAAAGTTTCTAGGATAAGTCCTAATAGCAAAAAGTACGGTAGCCCACCTCTGTTTGGTAATGGTGCTCTGATAGGCTTTGCCTAATGGCCCCATTTGCCACTTTCATGTTTCACCTTCTCGGGCAAAAAGCCACTTTTATCAAAACACGCGAAAACAAGCACTTAACTTTGTTTATGACTTATAATTTATATATTTTAGTGTGCCCACATACGGGAATACACGAATATGTGTACGTACGTTAGTAAGCACAAAACATTCTCAGAATGTATATTCTCTATACAATGTTTATATTAATAAGCAGATTCCAATTTTAAAAAATCTGAGCAATAAAATGTCTAGTTATGTATAACACGCGTAAAGTGGTGCCAGATTCAAATCCCTATTTAACTATTTTTTTGAAGAAACATGATTATTTTTCTTACGTAAATACCAACTCTTTCCTGTATAAAAAATCTACGCCATCTAGAGCAAAGTGCGAGTGTTTATTTCTCATAACACGTATGTACACAATAGTTCGTTGAATAATTCAGCCATTCCAACTGACACAGGCAAACCTAAATTAATTCAGCATCACACATATTTCCTCGCAAGAATCTCACACAGCTCACACATCTCAACATTCTCAACACAAGCACTGGTTTAGTTGGAAAGGAAACAGACACCGAAGTGAACACTTTAGTTCCCTTTGTGAAGTTGGCAGTGGAAGTGTCAAGTTCTTTTTTCCCACCCTGTAGATGACGTGTGAAGCGCACGACCAGTTTGCGAAGACCTCTGACCCGCTCAAGTTGCTCGAGTAAAAAGTGGGTTGACGGCGAAAGGCCAGAGGTCATGTGGATGGTCGGCTGTGCTTGTTACAAGTACTATGATAGGGTTGAAGTCATAAAGATATGATGGCGTTTATAGGCGTCTTGTTTGCGTAAACAATTGTGTTTTGCTCTTGTCTAATTTTGCTCTCGTGGTTCTATTGTGCCGTGCCTGAATATTCTGCGTTTCGGAATCGTTTCATGGTTTATTTATGGCGATTAATGAAGGTAAGTATATTCTATTTATTTATTTAGGCTCTATTTTATAATTGATGACATAAGTACCTATTAATAATTATTTATTAAAACACAACTACGAGTTCAATCCTAATATGTACATAGGTGCTATCTAAATCTATATCACATATTAAGTAACTCGCTATTTCGCTCTTAGTTAAATTGAATTCACAATAACTCCAACATCTCTTCCATAATCTAGTTTCGCCATCGAACGTCCATTTCCACGTCATCCTCCACTCGTAAAGTAGCAAATCACGTGAAAACTCACTGCGAAATAGGAATATTATCAAGGAAATGGGAATTATTTCCCGAAAACATGAAATCCTTTACTACTGAAAGCCGAAAGCCTGCGTATTTTAATCCTGTGCAAGCCTGCACATCTGCAGCCATGTTTATTTCAATCTAGTTGCTCTGACAGTTTCGATATTCAAAGTGAATCGAACGTCACATTGGAAATGAGGTTGTATTCCGCTGTAACGACACTAACGACGTAATGTTGCCTAGATTTTGAAAGCGTGATAAACCAGGAGTAGTGTTAAAAGTTTCAGATATTTTTGAGGATAAGTACTTGATCGTGCCATGCCTTCTTGCTGTCTGCATGACTGCAATAATGTTAGGTGATTGGAATAGATGCTACAACTTTAAAATATAAATATGTCCTCTAGGTTCCTAGATTTAAAAAAAATATCTACCGGTACCGGTAAAAATATCTAGTGGTTGTTAACCGAGCTTCTACTCAATAGTTAATGTACTTGGGTACATATTAAATAACCTTCATTTAAAATTGTATTACGAAGTTCCTGTGTACACATAGGTATAATGTAAGTACCTATTTATATTTTTCTACTCAATACACCCACCACCATTATCTTAAGCCGGCGCATCTGCGTTTCCAATCCCGTCTTCGATATTCAAACTCGAATGGGACGTCAAATACAAAATGAATACAGAATGAGTGAGAGAGGAAGCGCCTAGAGTCTAGATCAATTGAGGAAGCCTAGCGCAACCTTACTGGGGGCGAGTCTGCTCACTAACAGCGGCACGCCGTGGATACAATGGCTTGTACAGTGCCCATGGTTTTCAGCCATAAATTGACTTGTTACATAAATAAAAATGAAGTACAAGTTTTGGTCCCATTTTAAATAAACAAATAGATAAAATAGTGTTTTACTACTCATAATAAGAATCCATAAACGCACGTGAAAATCCCAATTGACTTATCCCCAATTGACTTATAACAGCTCCTGAAATTTAATTATGCAAAACTGTCTAACTAAAATAATAAAACAAAATTATATTGTCTTTTTGACCTACCATAGAGCGAAAACTACGAACTTCCGACACACCGTAGTAAAGTTGTTTATTAGCGGAACTGTCATCCCGAGGCGTCATTTGGCGTCGAATATCAGTGGAACTGACGTCTTTGATATTACTCGGTCGGATCCGAGAACATTTCATTTTAATTAACTACGCGCCGCCTCTACCCCTTTTTAATGTCGTCTTGCGAAGCGAATGCCTCTTGCTGTTTTCATATTCAGCATGGTACTCTGAGATTGGTTTGGTGATATGATAAACTAAGAACTCTTGAATTTTTCAAATATGTTTTAAATGTAAACGTTCTTAATTTAACGTTATAGGTAAATCATCATCAACATGCTAATTCTCCACCATCAATCGTATCCTGCCTAATATGACTGTATCAATCAAAAGTACATAATAATTATAATAGTACTAACCTATGCCATCTTAAATTTTACCAGCTATGTCACATGCTAATATTAAATTTCCTTCTCTACATCTACCTACAATTGTTGTGAATAGACACCGTCTAGACCGGAACAATGTTCTGGCCCCAATTTGTAGCGTCCATTATCTCAAGATTGGCTTTACACTCAATCCTTTGAGCCGCCGTGATAATGTGTCCAGTCCAGGATCATAAGTACATTCATGACAATAAGGATATTGCATTGGTCACCGAAACAACAGTGAATTTGAGCTACCAGGCTGACATAGGCACTGCAGAGTTCTGTGCCAACTTGGCAGTGCCGTCGTCTGTCTCGCTCACTCGCAGGAAGGTTAGCGGAGTTGGGGTGCCTCTCGCTCGCACCGACCGCAGAGCGAAGTTTGTCGGTTAGCAACGTTGAGGCAAATTTATAGGCCGGGCCAATTTCCGTCCCGTCATGGCCAGTTCAAAAGGCTAGTCCAGTAGGACAAAGCCTCTGATCACGGCAGAGAGTCGCAGAATACAGAATTTTGCATCGGGCACAATGATGCTCTAATATCGCTCTCATGAATCACGACTTAGGACTAGTTATGACACAGCCAATGTGAATGACATCAATCATGCTCTTGAGAATGGAAATTGCTTGATTTATAAACGTGAGTTCGTTTCGTAGAATGCGATTAGATGTAATGTAATGGAAGACTATTACGGATTTAGGTTTATTTGTTCTAATAACACTGAGAGATTATTTCTATTTTACTTTTCTGAAAAACCGATATGCTTGATAATGGTATAAATGCAATTCATAGAGTTTCTGATTTCAAAGCATACACCTAAGTCTTGATTAACGAAAATTTTATTCAGACAATGACAGCGCTGCCTTTAACACTTATAACTAGAAGTTGTGAAATAATATTTTGACAAATACCTATAATGTCATGAAAATGACTATTAGATTATATCCCCATAAACTGAACCCTCAGGATACTCATTTAACATCCATGAAAAACAATTATGGACCTGTTTAATTTTAATCCTAATTCGCTATGCACTAGAAGCTAATACTAATAAGCTAATCCAAAATTTAATGCGCTAATTTCAAAGCGATTTCATATTGGTGCATAGCAATTGCAAACATATTTGGCAGACTAATTTAACTCAAAATATGCATCCGATAATGCCTAAATAACCTATATCAGTGCGTAACAACACGACAATGCAAAACATTATGACATTGTATGGTATATGCGTAAAATTTAACAGACAAGTATGACATATCAGCATCTGTGCTATTCTGGAATGGCTAGCAATGCTAGAGAGTTGTTGTAATCACTTTTAATAATTTATTTTCATTAGGTATAACATTCACAGAGGAATTCACATCCATAAGTTTAATGAGTAAGAGGTAATCTTTTGCTGTAGTGATTTATTTTAAGTCCTAAGGTTTATTAAATCTCTAATAACTAATTAATTAAAAACAGACACATATTAATAACAATAGGGTTATAATTATTATGAAAATATTCTTACTTGTTAATAAAATGTTATGTTTTTGTCCTTTGCTTTATGTCTGTTTAGTTCATATACTACTGCTAGGACTACTCCCATTGTACATATTATATTACTTACTAAAAAGTAGGCCATAGGCCCGCCCCCTATTACATTGGGACTAACATTAACACTGGCGAAAAGTAGGTGCAGCAATGCACCTCTGCCTACCCCGCAAGGGAGTTTAGTACAAGGTGTGAGTGTTTATATTTATATTTTTGTTATATAGGTACTCAAAGGTAAATAAAACAGTACACCTACTTGTATTTACAGAATCGAACTTTACAGTTTCGGGTGGAAATATGTGCATAATTCTGTATACATTTGAATGCGCGCTCGGATTCATGTAAATTTGTTCGAGCCTCATCGAGAGTGGTATGCGGCGTGATATCCGATGTTAATCCAGTTAATCAGCATTCTAAAACTGTTAAGGTTATAGGTACACAATAATCAAATAACAATACGTAGGTACCCACTACTATAAAAAATATATCAGAATGCTGCAGTGTTATGCAGGGTATAGAAAACCGAAAGGACTCAGGAAGTCATTCTTAAAAACTTTTACACGATGATTTTTGGAAACTTTGTTCTCGGGTCTTGGATGTGCCCGTAAAATGGCAATAGGCCCGCCCCCTATTACATTGGGACTAATATAACACTGGCGAAAAGTGGGTGCAGCAATGCATCTTTGCCTCCCGTAAGGGAGTATATTATAGTATATAGTACAAGGTGTGAGTGTTTATAAAAAAAAAACTGCCTGCACAACCAACATTTCCCTGTCGGGTTAAAATAAAATAAATCATAACCCTCCGAAGCAGCTGCACCATCTTACTATATCAAACTAGCAGCTAATAAAAACAAGGACGAGCATGTAAAACACGGCTCCAGCTTGTTTAAGTATTCACTCGTTTGTGCACATTATGCTTTCGCATAAGTACTTGCAGATTCATTTTTAACATACATTTGCATTGATTAACATTGATCGCTGCGCTTTGCGGCGGCCATTTTGTATTGCACCAATCTCATGGAAATGCTTTACTTCTATGTGTATTGTATTGTACTGACGAGCACTGAAAAAGCTGTTTTGGTTGGTAATATGCTGATGCGCTGTTAAATGTACTTCAATATTGCAGACGGCGTCATTAAGCTAGCCTTTTCCGTGTAGGAGTAATTTGGTGCAATTGTCACTAGAACTTTTTCATTGCTTGCGAGTGTATTATGGGAATCAGGATGTATTGCTACATGCAATAGAACTTAATAATTGTATGGTATTTTAAATCGATCTGAAAGTATATCGAAAGTCCGATTGAGACTAAACTCAGTATCCGATTTTTCATCATATTGTATATACACAAGATTTTTACGTAGAAAGCCGCAACCTAAAATCTTGCGTCTCTATTTCTATGACAAATGATAACACACATACACTCTCTTTGTTTTTACGATTTGACCTGAAACTCAGACGAAAAATAGAGCTAATTTATAACAAAACACAAAACATATCCTCAAGCTCGCATATGACTTGTGGATCACTCTATATGACGAAAAACTAAGTTTCGAAGCGCTGCTGCGCGAACCACGACTCTATCTAGTTTTATTAAACGTGTCGTTTGCACGACAGCTCTCGTCCGTTCGTTTTCGTCAGTATAGAGTAGCCCTCCTGTTGCGACGCGACTCATTGTACACAAAAGTATGAAAGAAGAGTCATTTCGAGAGAGCTGCACAGGCCCATTCGTGACTTGCGATGAAACGTGCAGTAAATGAGACAGGGGCACACCAAGCTTCGTGCATGCGGGTGTGTGGAACCTTGTCATATTTAAAGGTTTGGAACTTCGCATGAATATTCCAAAAGCTTATTTGGATTTGTGGGTGCAAATGAGAGTTACATACATGAAAATAAGAATCAATCACAGTTCTTTGTAGTTCGTAGTGAATAACGATCATTTAAATAACAACGAACAATCATAAGTAATCAACTTTAAAAACTTACTATTTTATAACCAATGGAATAAACCTGAAGTGACTTGATAAAGTACCTATGTATTAAGTAAGTAAAAATAACAAACAATATTCTTATATTCCTAATGCCACCGTGTCAGCATTCGCATGCTACATTCAAACAACACACTCGAGCGAACCTGAAACAGTCCATTTTCACGTGAATTACGAAGATATGCAGCCATTTATTTACCTTCATCTGCTTGTGTGCGGAATATATGTGTTTTCTCCAGCTACATCGCCGGCCTAACATAAATAACGTTTTGCTAACATTTACTCAAATCTGAATGGTCCCTGAAAACAGCCGGTTTTTTATATTTCATTTTTTCGCAGAGTAATCTACTCGTAGCCCCGCTATGGTGATCTGCAGCTATTTATTCACGTTAAGGCTTTATTTTATAAATAGAGCAGTTAAAAAGTTAAAGTAATGAATTAATTAGGAAATTAAATACTTCCTTTATGAAAGTAGTTCTCCCACCTGGATAAAATTACAAAAAAGTTTTGAAATAAAATAGGTACTTAGATATTACAAAATATAATTTCAAAACATAAACTATAATAATGACATATCAATTAGGAATCATAATTATATATTTATATACGCCATTAAGTGTTAAATAAATTACAATAATAATGTGTTACAATTACTTCCTAGAACTACCAACAATAAGAAAAACAATAAAGGTCAAAGGAAGGAAAATATACAAAACACAATAATCAAATAAAAGAATGAAAACGAATACACGTGTATGTCATCCCGAAACCATTGCCATTTTTTCCACTCAATTGTCTTTAACTGACAAACCCGAACAAAAGCTTTAATGTAGACACAACCGTTAACAAAACTTCGCTAAATTAATATTTTCCCCGAAAAAAATACACAAAGCCCGCCAACAAAGAAAACGGCAGCATTTGACAGTTTTTTTTTGTAGCTCAACAAAGAGTTCATTAGTGGGTGCCGTGTATGTACATACAGGTAGTCGCAAAAAATCACCTCAAATGTGTAAAAAGCATATCGCGATGTCCTGAGGTACCTAATTAAAACTGCGGTTTAAACAAACATACCTGTGGCATTTTTATTATACACAGTTTAAAAATTAGTAGGTATTAATAAATAATAATTATTAAGCTTATATGTATTGTATACCAACTAGTTTTAAGTCTTTTTTTTGAAAAGATGGCTCAGGAGTTTCTTGCCTCCGTTCTTCTCCTTAGACAGAAAGAGCCCCCCCTTATCCGAACGGAGAGTAATTTGTAAAAATTGACGTTCATCAGAAAATTTTATATTTGTACGATGAATAAAAAATTTTGAGTTTGAGTTTGAGTTTGAGTATTTGATGTCACAATTTATGTTATGAAAATGAGTTATAGGCAGATAGTCAAGTTACAATATCTTGAAAATGAAAGGAAATACTTAAAAGGCTCAAAAAAAAGACAGAGACTTCAAAAGTAATGAGAAACTTCGATGGTCATGTGACTTTTTAGTAAGTGTACAGAATGATTATTTCACGAATTTCCAAAAGTCGTAGAACAAAAGTTGTTCAGATTAACCCCCTGAGTTAGCCCTTTTCGTTTTAGTATACCACTCTTGCAACACCTTGTAGATAACATACCAAACAATTATTCTCTTTTCTAAATTATGAAAGACAGGAATGGGATACTTAGAACGTTAGAACTATGTTTCTACCTATCCCTTTCATCACATCTGATGCTATCAGTGAGTTGTCAAGAGTAGTTAAGGCTTCAGAAATATACGTGGCTTTTACTTCTAAGTACTACGAAGGGGATTACAGGCTGTTCCATACTGATTATAATCGTGTACAATATTTAAGAAAAATAGTTTTTTTCCAAAAATAATGTTCCTGTATATATATTAGCTATACAATTTGTACATGAGCCAATTACGAATCCGACAGAAATTGAAGATCGAAATACATGCAGATTGCAGAGTTTAGATTAGATTACGTTACATTTTAGTAATTTAGATTAGATTAAGTAGGTTACTGCAGTTCAGCTATTGTACCAAGAATCTTAGCAGGCATATTAGTATTATTTTTTATTTGGGAATTTTAGATAGGTTTGACTAAAATATGCCTCTTTTCAATTCCATTCATGGACATTTAAAAAACAAGAAATTTTAATTTATCTGTTTGTAAGTTTAAAAAAAAATTAAATGAAAATCATTTTTCCTGGGGTCGTCTTGGGGGTGTTTTAAATCTCTTTTTCAGGCAATTGCATACCTACTTTCAGAACAATGGTTTATTGAAATGTAGTTGGTCACACAGGAGTCTCCCGATTAGTAAAACCCATGTCACGACCGCGGCTAGGTAATGAAATATTAATAATGTTTCCCTTTCATTGGAGTTGCTGAGGAGGCAGTTTAGTTTGTACATGTTGGGAGCTATAGATAGTAGAGTAGTAAGTCTTGATATTTTCTTGCTATATTTACTGAATTAATATTATTAAGTATTATCAAAAAAACAATCCCATAAAACATTTTATACAATAATTAAATTATTAACCGTTTTAAATCAAATATTAGTTACCAATATTTTTTTGCCACAAAGAAATTGTGTATTTAAATTATAATATTATTTATCTAAGATTATTTAGAGCTAACATATTTTTATATACAATGAAAAGTAAAAACAAGAACAAAACAGTGTTATTTACTTAACTATTTGCTAGACTCTGCTAGAGTATTCTTTATATAGGTAAATAAAAACATAACCACCCATATTTCACTGCGTAAAAATAAAACGGTAAAAAAACATGTTTACTCCCGCCAGATGAAAAAAATATACTTACGAAACAATTTAATGTTTTCTTCGTAAAAATACGAGCCAATTCGCTAATAATAACAACTAAATTCATGGTGTTTTTTACTATTTTTCATATTTTTCTTATCAAATAGTAATTGCTTGAGTACAATAATATTGCATGCGATATAAAATCACCGAATTTAAGTTAAATTATGTCAAATGGTGAAAATTAATTAATTAGTTGTCGATGACAAACACTAATAAGGCTAGCATGGAGAAAAATAGGCTAATCAGATTCAGGTCTTGATTTGATCCGTACATTATTCAAGTCATGTATCAAGCATGACAGCAGGATATACATTTTATTGGGTTTAACTGATGGTTGCGATTTTTATGTTAACTACGAATCAAAAAACTGGAAATAAGTGACATGCACTAACCGGCCAAAAAAGGTTGGTCATGTAAAAGAAAGAGTAAATGATACTTCACTTGAGGTTGCTCCTTCCTTACACCCATAGATAGTAAATATTATTGAAATGTAAAACCTGATCCACAACTTCCAGTCAATTATCCTCAGTACAATTTTGTTACCTCATAAATAAAAAACAGCACTCTTTCATCCATCATAGCAGAGAAAGGAAAGCGCTTAAGAGCGATACCATGAAAGAAAATGAAAAAATAAAACATATTTTATTATTAGCCTCGGGAACCGCTCTTGTAGGAGAATAAAAATGCACTTCAATGCTTTTATTATTTGGATTAAAATAGGTACCTATCATTGTACATAAAAACGAGGATACAGCGAAATTTATATGGTTTTGGCTTTTAAATAGGTTTAATTTCCCGCGTGACTATATGAAAGAGAAAAAAGTCATATTTAAAGGAAAAAAAACAAAAACTTATTTCAGTACCTACTTGACACCCATGCATACATAATAATTATATTCTTTCGATTGTAATCCCTGCTTTTCACTGTACATTTGTAAATTTGTTCGTGATAGATCGAGGGCTGTATCGCCGTACAATGCAGTTAGGGAAGCTAAATGTGCAGGTTTCCTCACGAATACATCTCGTTTTCATTTCGTTTAATGACGGAGGATAATCTCAATAATGAGGTAAAACCTCACAAATTGGTACAGCACACAAAGCGGCGGTGTAACCAACCGCACGTGTCAAATTTCCGTTTTCTTTCCGTCGTTTATAACCCGCGATGACAGATTACACTGTTTCATCTCACACTGTGGTCAGACCCTTCCGGAAATTCGGACACACACCTTTTTGCAAAATGTTTTTTAGGGGCTACGGGATGTGGCGTGAAGACAGCTAGACTTTTAGAGATGTACATTTTGCTACCTTGTCACTAACAAAGCAAGTCGTTTATTTTCAAAGACATTATTTAATGAAAAACGGTATTTTAGGAAAGTTATCAATGCTAGGGTCAGAAAATTGTTGATTCTGTAATACGGATTCAATAAAAATATGTAGTGCTCTTGTATGATGGTTTTACTAGAGCCATATGATTTGGTTCTTTTATTTTATTGAGTACCAAAAAAATCTACAAAGATAATTATTAACCTACATAAATTCCGCCATTTTAGAGAACAACCAACAAAAACTAGCGTTCAATAAACTGTTGTTTGTTCAAAAACCACCGGAGCAAATACTACTAATGCACTTTTGCTTTGCAGTTTTTTATTTCGACTCCGTTTTGGCGTGTCGTGAAATTTATAGCGTGAAGCGCTATTCATTTCACAAAACTGTAAGTCATCTGTGCCTGATAACGGGGGCGAACGCAAGATTGATTCGAAAACGAATATTTATTTGTTTTCCGCCGTAATCCTGGTATGAAACGAAAAAATAACATGTTTAAAATGCGTTTTTCCACGTCAACGTTTTGTTGAATTTTCAATTTGTTTATTTGCTGTTTGATTTATATTAAATTAAATTAATTTACTTACACAAAACTACAATACAATGTAGGTAGGTATTAAATAAGATTACATTTTATTCATTACCTTATTATATAATCATAAGATAACAGTATTACAAAACAAACACCAAAGTGTGTGTTACAATCTAAACTCTTTCGCTTGAATATTTTTCTACCAACAAAATAAGGACGATATTTGCAAAATCTCTTGAAGTTTGCAATTTCTGTCCAATAAAAAAGTTGAGTTACCCTGCTCTCAACACACAAAGGGGCAGAAAAAGCTTGGAAATTGTTTGTCAAATAAAGTTATGCCAATAAACGTAAACAGTGTAGGAATAAACTCGGTCCTGGGAAGTTGCCCCTCTGAATATGAAATTACCTGCATAATTGTATGATTGTACCGCATTAGCTATTGCAATGTTGTGTTGAAACGTTAATGTGTATTTATGTGGGGAATTTTGTCGGCAACTTTAATTAGTGGTTCCAGCGGTATTTATGATTGGCATTGTTTTCAGGTTATCATGTATCTAATAAGCGGTATGAAGTCCGTACAGCAACTTATTAAGCCTAATTCGAAAATTACCATTTCTTTTAACAATTATGCTTTCTTGATTTTGCAATTCAATCAAATAAAAATTCAACGGGAGAGTCGCAATCAAAACTCACATAACTCAACACCAACATAATCGTCTTTGCATAATCTCATTCGTTCAGCTTTAAAAGACCAATTATGCAGATGCAAGACTCAATAAATAAAAAAATCTACCCGTTTAATTAAAACCCGGGCAAGGAACGAACGGGAAGGAGTCTACAGAGAGGTGGAAGAAAAAAGGCCGCAATCGGTTTAGTTCAGAAAAAAGTCCCTTGTAGTGCGGCTTCGTGTTCGATAGTTTAGATATCGATAAAAAATATACATACATGCTTATCGTGTGTAATATGTATGTATTTTTATAGACCCTAAAGTTTTCAGTACTTGAGATTCAAAGGACGCAAAGCGCAGAATATAGAATATTTTGCGTTTTGCGTCTTTCTATTAAAGTTTCAATACTGTATTGTATATACTGTGTTGTATATTGTACTGTGCTACCAGGTTCTGATAATATTGAAAGAAAAATATGGAAAATTTATAGGAAAAAAAAACTACAATGATAAAATAGTAAGTACTTGATTACTCTGCTCAGGTTTATAGAAACGGGTAAAGGTTTAACTATACCAGGGACGATATCACAAAATTACTCCTAAACGGAAAAGACGAGCTTAATGTTTTTTTCATTGCCCGTGAGTATAGGTTTATCGATAGCAACTAGTCTGTCCTAGTCGTCGTCGTAGCTATAAGGAGGTGTGAGTTTACGCTACAGGAGTAAGGAGGAAGGCTAAGGAGGATCGCAAAATTTCCTTTACTTCGATTTATGGCTAGATCCTGTCAGACCACTACAGGTCCCGTTTAATCGTGTTAATTAAGTTCTTAGAAATGTATTCGGTAGCAGTAGGATATTGAATACTTAAGCCTTCCTACATTTATATTTAATTGGTTGTCAATAACAACATAATAATATGCATTTGCATATACACAACAAAAAAATATTCATGAAGTATAAAACAAAAAATTACCTACATAAAATATTAACCTAATAATATTCGTTAAAATCATGTTACAATGAAAGAGTCCGCCCAATGGTAGCAACTCGTAAACTACATTTGCAACTAGAAATTACATACAATACCTACATCCTCGCAAACTTTACAAATTGCTGGCCCTCCAACTTGGTAAAGTTGCTTGACTAGTAAATTTATTCATGAACATCTGCAACCGAGACTTGTAACAGTCAAAGTGTTCGGATTTTGAATGTCACACCGGAAGCTGCCAGGACGTATGGATAGAAGTCGTGTTCCATTTTCGAACCGACTGGTTGAATCAACCAATCACGCGGTAGCGCGAGCGCGGATGTGTTTTCGCCTCTTTTGATATTGTAATGTACGTTGGTTTTCAGTTGAGAGATATTTACGAGGCTTGCTATAGAATAATACTGAAATAAAATACTTAATATTTTTTTCAAATGCGAACCCTTTTGTAATTTAGAATAGAAAAAAAGGTCAGTTCTTGTTGTTTGGTATTTAAATTGGAATTATCTTCCGAAATTACGAGTACAAATTATTGAGTTGGGTTATTCAATTGGGGTGCATGAAAGGAGCCTAAAGTAACGTCAACGTGAAATCAACTATTCCTTACATGATGGTCGTTCTCTGAGCAGCCAGCTACTAACGCTAGTCTGACCATGATAACAAAGGCTAGTCTAATATATATACTATTAAATAATCTAACAAAATTTTAGGTCAATACTTACTGAAATTCCTAAATTAAATCAGGCAATAACTTAAAATCTCTCTAACAAACCCCGTGAAAGTACACAGTACAGTTAACAGTAATAGCTCATGCTCTCGCACCGGAAGCAGGAGCGTGATGATTCCGCTCGCGGCGCTTCCGGTGGCAGAGGGCGCTGCCGGCGCTCTTCCGCGTTCTTTTTTCAAACGCCATGACAAATGAGAAACGAGCGTTTACAAAGTTAGCTAGCGGGTGACGTTTCGGAAACCTTTGTTGAATGTGTCAGTTTAAACAAGTTTGTGTGTTACGGTAATTTCGAGAAAATTTGAGTCACTGTTATGAGGTTCAATTTTATTTTGAAAGAAACTATTTTTGATTAGGGCTTTAAAAGCGGAGTGTCTGCTAAAACTTACTTTCAAAAAGCCCTTACAGACTTTAACACTTTTTGACAGCTTTTCCTCTACGACAGCTGACCCAATTCACATTCCATAGGCAGATTAGAAAATCGTCCATTTTCCTTTTCAACCTATCGCCTAACAAAATAGGCCACTTGGTCTCGCACCCGTCACTTATCCGGACAGTGCCGTATGTGGCCCGAGTGATTGGGCCCAAATTGATGTAATTGCCCGACCATTGTGCGGCCGTGATGCCGGGTTACTTTCAACTGTAACGTACGGATGGGGACGAGCCCGCTATTTCATTTTACTACGCGCGCTGAGTGGGTCTAGCTGTAGCATTGATGGCGTATTTTGCTGCGAAAGTGTGCAGGTTTTATTTTGGGAGTGTAGGTATTTTTTTAAGCAACGCAACGTAAACCGTAGTGTGGCGTTTGAGTTTAGCAACACTAAATTTATCTGCCTGCCCTAAGCGAATGAAGAAGAGACCAAACTTTTTTTGGTGTTGGCCCTTGTATTTTTTTGGAAAGATACCGTTGTCAAACTCTATTATTTGATATCGACATGCATGATTAGAAGGTATAAGAATAATCTCACAATCAATAAGTAAGGTATTTGTCATAATTATGTTGTGAGCTTAGTTTTTATTATTTCATATAATATATTTCGCTTACACTCCACTCCTCTCTGAAAACGAATAAGTGTTTGCCAAAAGTAAATATAAAAACTGCTAGTAGCTCTATTCCCATATATTTTAATCCAATACACTTGTGTTCGGCGCCGGTAATCCATCTTCTCTTCACATCGGATATTACCAATAAAACAGAGTAACACTGAAAATGCCGGTTTCATGTTACTACTTCAAATATAGCTTAATATTACGCCGCTTTTGTATGAGGAATAAAACGAATTATTTCGCAAGATAACGTTATATTGCGTACAACAAAACAACAACATATTTTGGCTGTAAAAGTTTTAGTGTCGCTTTATTCGGGTATTGTTTTATGCGAATTATAATGAAAGGGATAAGCCAATGGCCAATGATGGAGAATAAAGTTAGCTAATCTACACAAGTTTTAATTTTTACCAGTGCCTGAAAGATAGAAATAATCTTTTTCCTTCAATGATTGTAGGAAATGAAATTATACAGGTTGTTGCAAAAAGTGAGCATAAAAAGGTAACTCTAGGAAACATTAAATTATTTTTTTTACTTTTGAGTCTTGCAATAATAACTTAAAATAAATACAATGTTCGGTTTAATAAGGTAAGGTAAGGTTCGATGGTTCAATGTATAGGTATACCTAATTTGAATAAACTTCAAAATTATTTGTACTGCTAACGATATTATAATATCTAATAAACGCGGGGTAATGTCGCCGTTATTCAAGTTTCATAGAAACGATTATGAAGGCGCGCCAGTTATTAAAATCCATTATAACGTACAAGTTTATTGCGTTTTCAGGGTTCCGTATCAAATAAATTACGTAGGTAGGTAATTTTTCAACTTTTTTTTTCATCAAAGACTAGGTCAGTGTGGTGGACTAGGCCTTAACATTATGACTTCAACCCTAACTACGTTTAGTGCACTTATTTCACACGGATAAAGATACTTCAGTAATATCGTTTGTTCTTTTACTTTTTGAAATTCAAAGGATCATAAGTATGTAGGTAAGTTCCTAATAATAAAGTAATAATGCTAAGAGTATACGTACTCTTTTAATATTTTATGTTAATAAATACAATTATATTGTAGGTATGTATCTAATTGAATCATATGCCATGGTACGGAACCCTGAAAATGAAAACCTGAAGCCTACTTGGCTATTTCTTTTCGCTTCTTGGGTAGGGTGTGTCGCGCTTATAAAAATGGCTAGCTAACGGAGAGGTAGAAATGAGAAGCCAGGGTTCAGCTTGACACAAATTTATTTAAAGGTCAACGTGGGTTAGGCCTACACTACACGATCAGTCAGTTTTCAGTTGGTACGGATAGGGACTCCCCTGAGTCGAAGAGTATCGGCGTGGAATCCCGATAACGCGACCGGCGTGGAAGTCCTCTTCTCCAGTGCCCAGGTAGGTAGGCAGGCAGGTCACGTGGCCGTTGCGTGCGCGTGGCGTGTAGCTCGGCTGCGCGGCGTGGTCAGCAACACGAAGGTAGGGGGTTGCCGAACCAGCACGTAGAGGGCGAGCCGTAGAAGTAGGTAGTTCCGTGCAGTAGGTAAACCGTACCGTGGACCCCGATATTGGGGAAGACACGCACAAGGCACCACTGGTAAAGTCTAGGTCATTCGACACTTTAGAGCGGGCTAGGCACCTAGAGGACTGCCGTGAGGAAGGGTCACGCGCAGTCGATGCCGTAGCCCGTGGACGAATCATCGAGAGCCAGTGGTCACCGAGTGGGGCTGCCGCGAGAGTGGGGGTTTTGTGCCCATCCGGCGGCAAGGGTGGACCTACGGAGATATTATTTTTACACATAAATGATTGTATATAAATAGATAAACTTTTTTTGAAAACGTAAGTACAGTTGCAGCAGTAAGTGGTATAATACCTAAATATTAAAAAATATATATTTCTGGATATTAGATTGGATAATTCTTTAATATTATCTTCAGGAAAGCTATCAAAAGGTAATGTTGTAGGCAAACTATGAACCACCAAAACACATGAGCTTAATAGTCAGTCCAAATGGCTTTCCCGTCGAAACTTAGACACAAGCTAAACTCTGTCACTTGGTTATCAAACGCATTATAAGTAGAGCTAATTCCGTTCTAAAAATTAATGGGTTTTTACTTGGATAATTATTATCATACCTAGTTCTGAGCAAATGCCATTCAATAAATAAATACATCGGCAAGAAGTTAAAAAAAAACATAAGTTCAAAAAAATCAGCAGGACGAGAACGAACACAAGTGAACATTTTCATTCACTAGATCTTTTCGTTACGAACACCTTAATTTGAATGTAGATCGCTAAAAACCGAAGGTGGGTTTCCATCGATATTTTTTACTACCGTGTGACTACTTTGTATATATTCTAACTTACTGTAGGTAATTCAAACTCACTCCTACTAAAACACCTTAATGAAAATCTGCAAGCTGCATTAGTATGCCGTAGTATGTAGTATTAGCCTATGGCCCGCGGGACTGACAACCTTAGGGGCCGTCTCTACAGACCAATCAGCGTATTCAACCACTCAGCATGTGGAGACACCCTCTATGAGAGTAGGCCCTGTGGAGACGGCTCTTTAGAAAGGTAGTGGCTGAATGAAGAAGGCCCAGGACGCAGTGTGTATAAAATCACACGCAAACTCCTTAATAGCCTGAGATACTTACCATTGGTTATCCAGTAGAAGCAGATACTGCATGCAAGAATAAAAAGCTCAACATTATGACAACACTTTCAACAAAAAGAAACAGTCTTTGTTTGTAGGAGCATGCAAACGTTATATGTACGAGATTCTACTATTTTTCCGACAAACGTTGGAATAAGTAAACATAGTAATAATAACAAGAGAGTTATGGAAACATCTTCAAATCCGTTCCTTGGAAATTCTTTTGTTGTGAAGAAAGGATCATACATTCTAGTCGTAGAATTTCCGTGTTGCAGACTTTATAAGTTATTTAGTAAAATATACCAGGTGCATCATACAATATTTTAACCCGGTACGGTACTCTTAAATGTACAAATAGATAGCTAGGAATAATTTTATGCCGTTTACGAAAAAAAAAACTTGAGTAACGTAAAACGTATCACATAGGCTTTTTCTTTCACTACGGTGATTAAATTATAGTCTAGCTCTTTTGTTATTTACCGACACCACAGGAAGATTCTTGTTAGCCTCTACAAGTACTTTGTCACAACATAAGTTCAAAGTGGAGTCGACAGTACCAGCCTCATCTGCCTCCCCTCACCATATGTGGGCCATCAAACTCCTAGTTGGCGGGTAATGTCAGCTGAATATTTCTCAACGCCGGCACTATGGGCGCGAAACGGGCTCTTAACCTTATTTATAGCCTGACATTCTCGCCTCGTGTTAGATATGGAGAGGTTTAACACGTTCCCTGACCAGTATGATGTATCGCCGTGATGAGATGACTTGCCGTGTCTAGGTTAAAGCACTGATAAAATGCTATACTGTACAAAATTTCATAATTTTAAAATATCAAGATCGCGTAAGAAAAATACGAAATAGAAAAATTTAAAAGTGATAATCCCGACTATAATAGACATAATTAAATCTTGTCTGATTTTCCCATTTTTGACATCTATTTCGAATTTACCAATAGAATAACGTCAAGAGAAGTGACAGCACTACGCACTTAGAGCGCTAATGTAAACACTTCAAAAACACAACCATTGAACGCGTTACAAATTGAATTATGTACCGAGTCTGTCACTCTCTACGACGGATTTCCGCGCCAAGTGACTTCTAATATGATTTCCGAAGAGCAACGAGTAAAGGAGATATAACATGCCCTAAAAATTTTGAGTTTATTTTAATATAGAACTAGGTACATTACAGGCCTTTGCCCAGCATTTATGGTATCTTTATAAAAAAGTAACTAAATTAAATACACTTGAAAAAAACATTCATCTAAGTAAGTATTTGTTGGACAATGGACATTTACAAAACAACTACAAACTATCACATTAATTTTAAATGATTAAATTTAATTCTGCTGTCCAAAACTACGATATTATTGACTCTACAATAAAAGTAATAAAACAACTAGCTTAGATTAGATTGAAAGAAAACCGTCATTTCCACTGGCAATCCTTGTGCTAAGATAATTTCTCAGAAACTGGGTCTTAATTTTAGATCTTTTCAAGCCGAATCTGAGAGCTCCTGCATATAACCATGTTTTATATACCTATGTATGTACTATGTATGTATATAAGTGAATTTAATCCTCGTCTTATCTTATTTAAAACGAATCCGTCGAGTTCAGAATGGAGACGTATTTTACAAACGCTGATTAATTCCTATAAGGCTGGGAGCACATTGTTGTGTCTCTATTTTTAGGGTTCCGTAGCCAAAATGGCAAAAACGGAACCCTTATAGTTTCGTCATGTCCGTCTGTCCGTCTGTCCGTCTGTCACAGCCGATTTACTCGGAAACTATAAGTACTACAGTGATGAAATTTGATGGGAATATGTGTTGTATGAACCGCTACAAAAATATGACACTAAATAGTAAAAAAAAGAATTGGGGGTGGGGCCCCCCATACATGTAACTGAGGGATGAAATTTTTTTTTTCGATGTACATACCCGTGTGGGGTATCAATGGAAAGGTCTTTTAAAATGATATAAAGTTTTCTAAAAAACATTTTTCTTAAAGTGAACGGTTTTTGAGATATCAGCTCTCAAAGTCATAAAAAGTATGTCCCCCCCCCCTCTATTTTTATAACTACGGGGTATAAAATCTAAAAAAAATAGAGGTGATGCATGCTAATTAACTCTTTCAACGATTTTTGGTTTGATCAAAGTATCTCTTATAGTTTTTGAGATAGGTTGATTTAACTGTAATTTTGCTGCTACGGAACCCTTTGTGCGCGAGCCCGACTCGCACTTGGCCGGTTTTATTTTATATGTTTTTTTTTTAATGTTTTGGTAAGTGTACACTGTTATTAACTGGTCTTTATCCGTTGTCCGTGAGATTTCTCACGACGTTTTCTTTCATCATAAGATCACGTGGTAGGTATAATTATTATATTTTAATTCCTCTATTGAAAATAATTCATTGGTACATGCCAGAATTGGATCCTACTGCCTCTCGAATGGGAGCCAAGACATTATCCGTTTCGCCATCACAACTTTCGGTAATATCTTTATGCACAGAGCTCAAAGCTTCATAAGGTTATGAAGCTCACAATCAGAAACTTTGCACTGTAATTTAATCCCATTTAAGCATATCCAGTAGTAGCAACAAATTCAAAAGTTCCACGAAAAAAATATGGTCCCTAATACGGGGTAGAAATTTATCAGTGAAGTTCACCATCCCATGCCAATGTCCCGGCCGGTCATATATAATAATATGCATTTAAAGAATCAAATCTGATTTCGTAAAAAAAAAAACCATACTGATAACGACACTGACATGTACGTTTTATGAAATATCCTCCTATTTTTAATATTTTATTAGTTCAGAATAATAAAATAAATGTTCAAATATTACAAATATACAGTTTCGAGTTTCAAAGTAGTGGAATTTCAACAACGATGATATTTTTGAGCTTCATATTGTATTTCAATACGTAATAACTGGATTTTACTATTACATTTTATATTAACAATTTTTGGTACTTAACCGTTTTTTATTAAAAGCTTTTTTTATTACTTATTAGCTATTTAGTTTATTATTATACGGTAAACACATTGAACGTACCTGAAAACAGTGCCGCATCAGGTAGGTAGCCACCACACGTGTTTAGGTGTAAGCTGAGTTGCGAGCTTTTTCGGTGCTGAACATCACACACTTTTTCGTGTAGGTAAAATACTATATTATTAGAAACCTACGAATTTTGTAAATACATGTTTAGTTGCAAGTTCCTTCTATTTTATTTGTTTGCTATTTAAGTGTTTGTTTTGGTGTGGTGCTAGACAAAAAAAAAATTTTTATTCTTTTATCTTCAACACAATTTTATCGCCTGAGTTTCAACGATACTCAGATCTATAATGTATTTTTTTCTTACTTGGCACAGATTTTGAGCAGTCTTGGAGTGTCTTTTTATTTGAATAATTTTTTTAAAAAAGTTATAAAATAAAACATGATGACAGATGAAATACTTACAAGCAAAAATGATTGATTTCGTAATAAAACCATTTATTTTGGCTTTAGTTTATTTGTTTAATAGTATTTTGATAAAAAGACACATAAAGATTGTTTACCTTTTGTGCTAAATAAGAATGAATACAGTATAACGCTACGGGGTACTACGGGCTACGATGGTGCTACGGGCTACGAGGATGCTACAAGCTACGAAATTTCGTAGCACAATACAAATATTTATTATGTTATTTAATTATAATAATATATTATGTATGCCACCCTAATCCTAACTAATATTATAAATGCGAAAGTAACTTTGTCTGTCTGTTACTCTTTCACGCCAAAAACGACAAAACTATTGGATTTGAATGAAATTTGGTATACATGTCGCAGGCATCTGGTTTAATCTCCTTTTTGATTAAACCACTAGCCCGTTCATTGGATGCCTGCGACATACATATGGTCTAGACTAGACCCTGATAAAGAACATATGCTACTTTTCATACCGAAATTCCCACGTGAAAACTTTTTAAAGCATAGCGAAGCTTGCGGGAACAGCTAGTTTTTAATAAAATACCTAACAAATATTTAAACAAAACAAAAGTATTAGATACTAGAAATACTGCAATTAAACATTTCATGAAACCCATTAAAACTTCAGAAAACAAACATAAATTATGGTGAATACAAAACACAACAAACTAATAATTAACTGAAAGAAACGTTTTGTCCGAATTCACAACTAGCGCAGTTATAACCCGACCAACACAACTTTGAAAGTGGTTCCAAAAAAATATACCTACCATAGCTCTGATATTTTTTATAACTTGAGGCAGCTCAGTGTATACTTATGATTAAAAATATGTTTCCTGTATAAACTCAATTTTAGAAAATATCAGCATGATTTCTATTTCTATAAAATAGGTATGCTTTATCCAGAAAATGCAGATCAGTTTGTTAGACTTATCTGGCAAGGTGTGAAATACAATGTATAAGACGATCCAGAAAATAAGAATTATGTACTTACATAATATTCTTATTTTCTTGACAAATTATTTTGAGCCATAAACTACAGACATTCGATACCTAATGCAAATAATTATGTTCCACCAAAAAAAAAAAACATTGATGAGTATTTATTATGATTATTTCACTCAGTTCTATATTTACGTTGGTCGAGCAGCAGATGAACACGGGATTATCGACTATTACCGTATCTTAACTGCTCACTTTTGTATTGAAAGTGCAGTAAAACTGTCACCAGTTATTTTACTAGCCCGTATATTGAGTTTTATGTAGCGGACGGCGGATTTGAGTCTATCAATGGCCGGATTAAGGTGGGAGCTCGGGAGAATATGGGCAGCAGGTTTAGTCATCTTTTATGCTTTAAAATATGAAGATAAATACTACCACTACTGGGGGGTGGCCGAGTTTAGGGGACTCAACCTTTTTTATTATATCAATATCAAAAACAGCGATTCGCGACCTATCACGTGACGCGAGTACAACTTTAATGTGCATGTGCAGCGAAAACGATCTGCTTGAAAGTAACTTCTACTACTGCTGCGACTACCCCTATCGTGAACATATTGATATAACCTATGTTTTTTGTTGTGTGTATGTATATTTATGATATTCTAGGGGCTGTTGTCTTGGTCCTTTACATAAGTCAATTCATAAGTATTCCCTTATAAATAAATAGCTATAGAAATCATCCTTTGCTATTTTAAACAATAAACATTAATTAACATAAAGTTTGCTACTCTTAAAACGGTTCACAATGAAGGGAATAAACTCTGAACAAAAACACTTATTCCCTCTGAAGCGTCGAATTACAAGCGCTTCTTTATGACACATTTCTGAGACAATGCTTTGAATTTTTCGCCCAAGAATTCGGTACAATGTTTCTGTTTTCAAAGAATTATTCAAATTCTGACCCAGTTGCGTTGGGCTACAGTTGCATTTGCTACACCGCATTGCGATATTCGCTTCGTACGTACTGGCCATCTATTCCTTGTATTATTTCCTATTATTTCTATAAACATATTTTATTTTAAAGGAATGATACAATATAAAAATACCTCTTAGCGTCAATTCACACGTACCACAACCACACCACGTCGCAGCGACAAAATGTGGTCAAGCTGTGGTTACGTGTGAATTGTGTGACAGCGGCTTTTTGCAGTTGCGTTGTGGCAGCGACAAAATGTGGATGTGGTTGCGTTGTCGCTGTCATTGCGATGTGGTAACCACGTAGTCGTGTGCAGTTAATACGGAAAACAGGTTGCCGCGGTGCCGCCGCCACGTGGCGGCGTAGCCGTTGCGATGTGGTTGCGTTGTGGTTGCGATGTGTTTGCGATGTGGTCGTATTACACAGGTGGTCGATAACAACGGCAAAATGTGGTACGTGTGAATTGGATTATTCATTGTCAATACAAAATATTTGGTGGGTGGGTGCAAAAAAGTATACACATCACTTATAATTGTTTATTATTAATTAATGCAGAAATTAACAGTAATTGAAAATAATAGTGTGTTTTCAAAACATAATATAGACAAATTCAGTGGATAATTGTTAGTGGGCAATTTACTCTATGTTATAATAATATAGCACTCGTACCTGCTGGTTGACCTTTGTTTGACCTTATAACTGACACAAAACAATAACAACAAGATAATAATGACCTCCTCTCAAGCACTTCAAGAGACACAAATGAGTCTGGAGAGAACTGTAATCGCCAGAATGGATGAATTTAAAAGAAGGCTTGGGAGTTTCAGTTCATCCACTAAGAAGGCGGACCTTGAGGAGCTCACACAGGAGTACTGCAGCTTCAAGGAGACAGTACTGCCCATGCTGCGACTGCTACAAGATCAGATTCTCCGTATCGCTGCACAGGTTGATGAGATGGACAGCCAGACCCGCCGGAATGCCCTACTCGTCTCTGGCATTAAAGAGGATGATGGTGAAAGTCCTGCGGCATTGATTTGCAATATGGCAGTTTCTGTGATGGGGATCTCCAACTTCGACAAAGCATCAATTGTACACTGCGTCAGGCTTGGTGTTCGACGGCCTGATTCCAATCGACCGATTCTGGTTAAGTTTGGCAATTTGAAGTCCAAATCTGATATATGGATGAGCAAAACGAAGCTGAAGTCAAGTCAGGTCGTCATTAGCGAGTTCCTGACCAAGCCTCGTCAGCGCATCTTTCTCCGCGCCCGCCGACACTTCGGGATCAGCAGCTGCTGGACGAGGAGCGGCACCGTCATGGTGAGGTTGCCCGACGACAGCCGGGTCAAGGTGCTGACCGAGGCGGCGCTGGACGAGCTGTGCAAGAAGCACCCCGCCGTCACTCCAGTAGCCAAGGAGGCAGTCAAGGCTTCCATTGCCAAGCCGGCGACCTCCCAGCACAAGGGCTCTTCTCCTAAGGGTCGTACTGCGCCGTCGGCGCCCGCGACCAGGAGCAAGACTGCTGGCTCGGCGGCTTCGAGGGACAAGCGGTGATTGCACGTCATTGATCGTTTGCGTTTTCTTTTCTCTTTTCTAGCTTCATTTAATTATTATCTTGCAAGTTGAAGGTATTTTTTCTTATTAATTTTTCTAGTTACCTCTTTAACCTCTTTTCGAATTGTAAGTTAATACTGTCAATGTCAACTGTCATCTGTCAGTGTCTGTGAACACAACCATGTTGAGCCTCAGAACATTAATCTCATTTAATAATTTTCTTGTATACAATGTAATTATACCTTGTTTCACGGGGAAAGACATCTGACAGGACCCTTATTACATTCGAATAATGTAGTTAATATTGTTATTGTTTTGTTTATTGGTCTTTGTCTCTTTTATGTTTTTTTTTGTTTTACTTTCAGCCAGCAGGAGAGTGCAGGCTAATTTTATTCTTTAATATAAAAGTGATTCGATTTATTTTTTTTTGGCTTCAATTTTTTTTTTAACGTCACTTGATAGTATTTACTGTTTATTATTTATTATATTTTATTATTTATTGATATTTTATTTTATAATATATCTATTTATTTATGTCTGATACCGATAATGAATCTTTTATTTCAGCTAATTCATCGCTATCTTACTTAAGTGCTGACGATGACCTCACTCTGAGCGCCGTTCTGACTAAGGAGTTTGCACCGTTACATAAAAACTTCAACGCCTGTCACATAAATGCTCAGAGTATTCCCGCACACTTCAGTGAGCTCCTTGACACTTTCTCCTCTGGTTGCTCTGATGCTATCCTGGTGTCAGAAAGTTGGCTTAAACCCACCTTACCCTCCACCTCATACTCTTTGCCCGGATACATATTAATTCGTAACGATCGCGTGGGTGGTAGAGGGGGTGGGGTTGCCATTTACCTAAAAAGCAGCATTCCATACAAGGTTATAGCATCTTCACCCGCTAGGAATGCTCCTGCTGAATACTTGTTCGTAGAGCTTAACTTCGGTTGCAAACTCCTCCTTGGTGTGGTCTACTGCCCACCTACTAATGATTACTTCTCCTCCTTGGAATCCGTCCTAGAACATCATATAGCCAACTACACACACCACTTAGTTTTGGGTGATTTTAACACTGACCTCCTTGTTACTGACTCTCGTTCACGTAAATTCTTCTCCATAGTCGATTCTGTCAATCTACAAGTCATGCCGTTAATGGCCACTCATCACTCCAACACTACTGACACTCTTCTCGACTTGATCCTTACTTCCGATAGCTCCCTCGTCGTTAATCATGGCCAACATCTAGCCCCCGGTTTCTCTCGGCATGATCTCATCTTCTGTTCATATTTAATACGCACCCCAAAAACGAAACCAGTGGTATTGTTACAAAGAAATTTTGCGAAGATGGATGTGGAGAAGCTCAGACAAGATGCTTCGTCTATCCAATGGAGTGATATGCAGGACCTACCTAGCATTGATGATAAGGTCGCTTTCTTATGCTCCAATGTGATAAGCATCTTTGATAAGCATGCCCCAGTCCGACCGGTTAGATTAAAACACCGTCCCTCGCCATGGATCACTGACACTGTCCGCAAGGCTATGGCACATCGCGACCGTTTATTTCGTCGTTTTAAAAAAGACCGTACCGATGAAAATTGGTCCGCTTGTAGAGCTGCAAGGAATCGGTGCAACAAGCTGTGTAGGAACGCCAAACGCCGATTCATATTTGAACAAATTGAGCTCTCTTCGCCTGCAGGTACCTGGAAATTCCTCAGGACTCTTGGCGTGGGCAAACCTCCTAACCAGGATACACGTATTCCCTTTGATATCAACGATCTCAACCTCCACTTCACTTCAGTTTCATTACTTGATCCTGATATCAAAAGGTTATCTTTAGATAATATTAAGAATTTTACAATTCCCACGCCGGACATTGACTCCTTTAATTTCGCACCAGCAACTCGGGACGAGGTCAAAAAGATCATTCTTTCGCTGAAATCCAAGGCTGTGGGACATGACAACATAGGACGTTTTATGATCACAACCCTTCTTGACATCCTACTCCCCGCTATAACCCATATTGTTAACTTTTCCCTTTCCTCAGGCCAATTTCCTAACCTTTGGCTCAAAGCCTACGTCCTTCCTCTGCCAAAAGTCCCAGCGCCCACCGCTCCCAACGAGTACCGCCCTATCTCCATACTACCCTTCTTATCCAAAATCCTAGAGTCTATTGTGCATCGTCAGCTGACTATGTTTCTCTCAAATGGTGGTCTCCTGAACCCATTCCAATCTGGATTTCGTTCTGGACACAGTACCACCACAGCCTTGCTTAAGGTGACTGAAGACATCAGATGTGCCATGGAGGATCGGCGGGTAACAGTACTGGTCCTGGTGGACTTTAGCAATGCGTTCAATGCCGTAGATCACGACCTGTTGCTTGCCGTTCTTCGATGTCACAAGATCTCCGATCCCGCTGTAAGCTGGTTTTCTTCATATCTTCGTGGTCGCCAACAGGCAATACGTTGCGGTCCTTCTGATATTTCAGACTGGGCTGACTTGTCTGCTGGTGTTCCTCAAGGCGGCATCCTCTCTCCCCTACTTTTTTCAACCTTTATTAACTTAGTCACCTCAAATCTTCTATGTTCCTACCACTTGTACGCCGATGACCTGCAGATCTACAACCAGGTCAAATTAGACGATTTAGATGCTGGCATTGCTAGGGTCAATAGTGATCTCGAGGAGATATTAAGATGGTCTCGTAGCTTTGGCATCTCCGTTAACCCTAGTAAGTGTCAAGCCATGATTGTGGGTGGTTCAAGGCTGTTATCGGGTCTCGACTATGCTGCGGTGCCACCAGTCAAATTTGATGGTCGTGTTGTACCTTTTTCTGCAACTGTGAATGATCTTGGCCTGATCATTGATCAAAACCTAAGTTGGGATCAGCAAATTGATAAAGTATCCCGTAAAATTTACGCATCACTCCACTCCTTGCTTCGCTTAAAAAATTTCCTTCCCCAGCACACTAAACTTGCCCTTGTTAATTCTCTTCTTCTTCCCATTTTAGACTATGCGGATGTGTGCTATCTGGACCTAACTGAAGCTTTGCTCAATAAGCTTGAACGCTTACTGAACACGTGCATTCGTTTCGTTTTTGGGCTGCGTAAATATGATCACGTTTCACAGTACCGCGCTCAATTGAAATGGCTCCCCATCCGTGACCGTAGGAACCTGCGTATCCTTTGTCTTCTCTTCTCTATCCTCCACGAGCCCAATACCCCACCTTATCTAAAGTCTATGTTCCAATTTCTATCTGACACTCATACCAGAGACTTACGTTCTTCTCATAATTCAATTTTAGCCCTACCCTCCTTCCACTCTGGTTTTATATCTGACTCTTTCGCGGTCACGGCTGTGCGTCTATGGAACGATCTCCCTGATTCCATTAGGAAAGCTCCGTCTCGCAACGTTTTTAAGCGTCTTACTCGAACTCACTACCTTAGTAAGATAGTTAGTTGATAGCTCTTTCCTGAACCTCTAAATTAATTCTTGTTATATAATATTAATATTTATATAATAATATAAAAAAAAATAAAATATTATAGTTTATATATATATATATATATATAGGTATATATTATTTATATTATGTTTATTTATATATTCATTACTTATATATAGTTACGTATTTTATATTATATTTGGTAATTATTATTAAGTGACTTGTTTTAATTTTGTAGTAATAGTGTTGTTTTCTTTTTGCACACCTTATAATAAAATTTTCTTGCACCTCCTGTGGGTTGACTGGTAGAAAATGCTTGTAGCATTAAGTCCACCCTTTGTACACTTATTTTTATATTTGTGCAATAAAGGATTAAATAAATAAATAATAAATAAATAAAATATACGCCCGACCACATGGCGTGGTTGTGGTGTGGTTGTGGCTGTGGTGTGGTTGTGGTACGTCTGAATTGACCCTTACTTAGAATTCACGTTCCATTTTCAATCAAGCTACCGTTTAAAATATTATAAAAACAGCGTTTTCTAACGTCAGTTTGATTTTTATGCGTTTATTTCGAAACTATTAAACCACCAGCAATACACAAACGTTCCGTTGAATTTATTTTCCACCAACCCAAAGCTAAAATTGCAACAAAATATCTAAGAAAAATTGCCTTCACAAAATTAATTAGCAAACACAAAAAGTGACACTCACAACCCACAACCTCAGATGACCGGAGTAATTAGCGCATCTGTCTCGCCGTCTCACTCATTCATCACGGATGTCAACGGCCGAGCAAGAGATGTCTAGAGTTAATCAGCTCCGGATGACAAGTCTGACAATCTCTTTGAATTAGATAATACATAGTTATAATGTGGGTGTCGTGTTTAAGTTTAAGTTCAGTTTAGTTTTTAGTTTTAAGTTCAATTTTCTCTATATTATATTAACTAATCTTTTATTAACTAGCTGTTCCCGAAACCAGGGTATCAGCTAAATCCATACCAAATTTCATTAAAATAGGTTCAGCTGTTATAACGCCTTCGCCTTTATAATATTAGTAAGATGTTATAGCTTTAGTTTTCTTAGAAAAATTAGACCCAAGGTACCTACTTGTGGTGCTCCTTTGAAGAGTCCTATGTCCAGCAGTGGATGATTATGGATGAAATTTCTCAGAATAATGTTATTAGTCGTTGGGCACTTTTTCCTTTTACAATGAGGCGTTTGTTAAAAAAAAAAAAAGTTCCTTTTTGGAGAAATAGATGGCGTTGTCTGGGGTTGTACCAACTTTCAAACCCTCAGAACACACTCAGATCACAATATTTATGTTATTCTGTGAGGCTAACGAAATGTGAAAGTGACGTAGGTAGGTAGAACATTGACAAAAGAATAAAGAGGACTTGGCATAAAAATCGGTACTTAAAAATATATCGTCGTCTCTTTTTAACTTATTGGTGTTATCGTACGTAAAAAAGGACAACAGTAGTTTTGTCTTTGCCTAAAATTACAACATTGCGATCGGTCGCCATATTGATTGACCAAGATTGACATCCAAACACAAGGTACTTCAGCTGTCAAACAATTTGTTTGTTTACATTTTTCAAGAAAAAAGCCGCCATTTTAATTGACACCAAAGTTTAGGTAAGCGCATTTTTTTCGTTGATATGGCATGTCCTCTCTTTATTCTTTTGTCAATGAGGTAGAATTGTAGTATTATTTTCTCTATGATGTCGATGTCACTGTTGCTTCAGCGTTCAGTGCGATTGTGCGTACAGCCGTTCTTTTCAAGTTTTCTCATCAGTTCTCGCACGCAGCACCCGTTCAAACGGCGCGCATAGAGAAAAGAACACTACGTGACGGCGCGGGTAGAACTATTCACAGAATACTTAGCACTATCCCAAGCCACATGCAGTCTGAGCCTCGGAAGGATGGCTCGCGCTACCACCCGACATTTAATCACAACTAGTGAGTTCTTATTCTGAGTTTAGTACTCTTTGCTCTCTATGTAATTTTTGACAGTTGGTACACTGCGTTTTCACGCCATCTATCGGCTTACCCAAAAGCTCAACTGACAGCTGTCAAGGAAAACGGCTCATATTGGTAAATTCTGCGAACACTTTCATTCAAATACGTACCAACATTATCAATGCAAGTAGTCTGATAATACCTGAAACAAAACAATACATTAAAACAAAATGAGCAACCTTCCAAAAGTGCTTTTAATTTCAACGCGAACAGAGAATAATGTGAATAATCAGAGCACATTCACAAATAAAGCACCTCTTAAAAATTAAGGTGGAAATCGGGTCAATATACCTCTCTTTGCCGTTTTATTTAAATTTACATAAGTAAATTGTAACGAGCGGGCGAATGGGAGAATGGGGTCGCAATAAGGCTCTGTTGAGTTATTATTCGAAGCATTGCATGCTGCGGTGCTATTCTGTACAGCTACCAAGCCACCACCGATACATAAGTAGAATCGCTCGCCTTTGAAACATCTGTCAGATCCATACAAGTTTTGTCAGATTTAAAAAACGAGCGCCGCTGCTTAAGGATGCCTAAGTGCCAATTTCGCCATAGTGGGTTAGAGCATAACCTAAATTATTGCTTGACTTTTGACCCATCTGTCAAGAATTTAATATGGAGATGACGTATAATTGATCCACTTTTCCCTGGTTAAGATCTAACCGACTATGGAGAAATTGGAGCTAAGGCTGTGAACGAGCTGTCAAAATCACCCTCCGGCCCGTCAAATTACTTATATGAAGCGGTTAGGACAACAAATAAACTAAGAAGGTACCACTAGCATGCATTAACTTGCCACATACCTAAATACCTATACTTACAAACATAATAAGGTACAGAAAAAAATTAAAATAATGTTCGGGTAGTATGTTGAATTCTTCTAGCTTTAGTCGAGAGTATCGTACGCGCTGAATGGGAAATGTAGCATTAATTTTGTTTAATGAATTGTCGGCAAACACCGGCGGCGGCGATAACGAAAGTTCAATTATTCATTATTTAACGATTGTTTTTTAAATACCTTAGCTTTGTAGTGTACCATTGTACCTACCATCATAATTTAATATTGTAAAAAGGGTTAAATTAATACATAGTTTTTTTGTTGTTGTTGTAGAACAGAACAAAATTTAAGTTTGTTTGTTTTTAAAACATTTATTCCTCTAAAACTTATTATATTACAAGAAATATAAATACTCTGCCAAACTGTTATAACAGTTTAGTGGTAGACCATGCTCTCATACTTAAATATAGGTACTTAGGATAGTGACAAACATTAAACTAACATAATCAATATTTTAACAAAATGGTAAGTATACATAATAAAAACTAGTTCGCCAGCTTGTCTTGCTTACCGTAATACTTACTTAATTTTAGCCTAACTATACGTTCTTAGTTGTAAAACCCACAATTAATCTCTTATAAACTTACATAAATCTATGTTTAACATGTGCGTTGTAGGTAGTTAGGTTAAATGACAGTTTATCATTAACTATGAAGTAAGTACAGTACAGTTTAAAAGGGACAACCATTTATAAAGGCATTTCGTTGACTCATCAAGGCTAAAATGACACAGCCCTTAATAGCCCTGTTACAACATTATTTACATAATCGTCGCTACACCAAAAATGCCCAACCTCCCCTTTGTACCGCAGTAGCGTTCTTATTCCATATGGTGTAGAGCTCAAAGTTATTTGTTAAGGTTTGTTTTATCGTTACGATCTTTTCTATGTCATAAGGAGCTTTCAATATTATTAAGATTTGTGTTGATATTAGTGCTTTCAATTTGATACAATCATTAGAAATATCGCTTCAAATTGTGCGAAAAAACTATTACAAACCTTTTTTGTTTAGGCATGGATTTGTAAAAGCTCTAAAATAATAATAAGTAATATTCACTTCCAATCACTTCCATGGTAGAGTACATACGAGGAATTTGTAAGTGCAAATAAAAAAGGTAATTTTATATTTACATAAAATACATTTGTACCTACCTATTCACTATTAATTGAAAAAGATAATTTTACTTACATACTAAATACTACGCACAACATAAGAGCTCTGTTTTGTATTAAAATAGGTTCTATATCTATGTCATTAAGACTGTCATCCGATGATAGGATAACGCGCTTTGTCCCAAAACAAGTCCTTTGGGACAGAAGATATTATGAAGGTGCTAAAGATAAGGGCTTAAAGGTCCATTAATTAAGATTCTGTGTCTAAATTTGAATTTGGCTTATAGAAATATAAACGTACTGGCTTATACAGAGTATTGCAAAGCTATGGTTTAGTAAGCTTAAAGAAGGGCTAGCCTTACTAAACAACTTTTTCCTTAGACTTTTGAAAATATCGTCATAGAAATAATCTAGTAACGTGACCAACAATCATTTTTTTCACGAATTTCCAAAAGTTGTTTGAAGAAATTATAAAGATTGCCTGAAAGAGATCGCTTTTAGCGGTGATGCTGCCTATTGTGCTTACTCTTACATTATAGAGGTGTGTTTTTCAATAAAGTCATGTATTGGATTGTATAAGTTACTAACATACCTATGAAACTACTATACAGGGCTAAACATAACGTGCCGCGTTCCCATTACTCATGCCAGTAAACACGCACTACAGGGTGTTCAAATTTAAAGTCAATATCACACTTTGATGTCAATAGAACTTGTTCACGGGAGCGACTGTAATTCGCATTAAGTATTCCAAGTGTAGTTTAAGTTGATGTAAGCGGTTAATTTAGGATTTGAGATTATCGTGAATATACCTACAGGGTAAAATGTTATCAGTGGTTTTCATGTTGCCAGGAAAATTTATGCGAAATACTGAAGCACCGTTTACTTTTAGATTTCGATCGTTAGGTATAGTTATACAGCCACCTTTTTTTATTTTTTATTTATTTAATCAAACATAAAATACATTTAGGTTACAAATGAATAGCGCGTCAGAAACCTGTTAGGGTTTATATGCGCACTATGGTTCCTCGACTGAAATATATACATAAATATAGTGCTACAATCAATAGGTAGGTACAATTAATTTCAATTTTATCTTGCGAATAAAAGTTACTAGACATAAAAAACTTATTAATATTACGTGGGTACATGCAAAATCTTTATTTCTCTGGTCATTACGAGGTGAGCAAAGCATTGGTATGCGTACAGTTGCGATCTATCTTTTATTATACAATAAAGGCTCACAAAGAGATATGATAAAAGTAACTCAACAAGATAACCAAGATACAGGATGATACATTTTTAGCATGTAAAACAATGTTTAATCTTGTATGATATGTATGTTTAATGTTTTATTGATGAGAAAAAAGTTTTTTTTTAAGTTTCTTTTAAGTTCATGTTGTTAATCCCATTTCTTATATCAGTTGGAATTTGATTTATTAATTTTGGTATTAAATATTTTGTTGTGCGTTTCCCGTAGAAGTTCGTAATTGGTGGTAATATAAGTTTTTTATTTGTTATTTTTCTAGTTGAGATGGGATGGGACACTGTTTGTTGGAGATCCAAGTTGAAGAAGTTCTCTTTAAGCAGGGAATAGTGTACATTACTATGAACTGGTAAAACTTTACAATGTTGAAATAAACCTTCAGTATCATCTTTGAATTGTTCTTTTATTTTTGGGGGTACCAGCATTTTAAGTATGCGTAGTTGTAATGCATAAATTCTGTCAAGATAAGTATTAAAGGTTCTTCCGTAGCTACATGATTAGTGATTCTGCGAGCGATTTATAAATGTTTAATCTAATTGTGTACGGTATCTTGCTCTTAATTACACCTAGTCTTCCCATGATGCATCGGAGATAGAACCTAAAAATATGATTTATTTGGTTTTAGTTCCACAGTATTAAAAACAAATATAAACGCACAATTCGGTTTATTTTCATTCGTTTCGATCGGAAATCACAGTTAAAATAAAATAAATATAAATAATTAATTAATGCAGCTAATAATGCTAATATAGCACTTTAAGAAAATATTTCTACACCAGAATATAACTAAGTTCCTAAGCTAGTAAGTAGGTATATTTTAAACCTTACCGCCTGATATTAAAGGCGATAAATCCACGCTAGCACAGTTGAACTAACATTTCAACTACAGTTAGATCCGCCCCGGTGCTCTCGTGCTAGCTCCGTTTTAACAAAGAAAATAGTTACTCAACATTATGCTTTGTAATTTTCATAATACCATGCAATTCAACTTTTGAATTTCTGGACGAAATCTCTGAACGCCTTAACGTGTTATTCGAATTCTTATTACCTAGTTAGAAATTTAGTAATAAGTATAGAAAAATATAATATTGTATCACTACTATTCACTTAGGTGCTTAATATATGTCTAAGTATGAATCACAACAGTCAACTTAATGCGGTAATCAGAAGTAGGTAAGTCGTTTCGAATTTGTTTTCTAACGAGTAGGTATGTATTCAGTGGTATATTTTATGATACCACCGAACCTATGTACTTATAACAGAAATACAACTCAAAGATCCTACAAGAATACCTAAACTCTCTATGAAAAACTTTGCTATAAATCCAACTTAACGCTCGCCTCGAACCCCGCATAAATGCGCTCTCTCATAAGTCAATTATGACGTCACAGGCACGCGTGCATTCAGAGCGATGCACAGCGAACTTCTGAACGTTCTCTTCAATAGTCGTTTATCTCTACTATTAGTATAACTAGTTTTCGAACGCGTCCCGCGAGTGCAAACTTTCCCGGCTCTATAACGTTAATTAAGTTATTCCAATATTGAATTTCGAAGTGGGCGCGCGGCTGTCGAAAAACGGTGACTGGCCGCCGGGAAATTGATAGGTTTATTTTTTTTTACAGGTGAAAAATGCGAGCAAAAAGGTTGTAAACTTCTTTGTAGTGAAAAAATACTTTAAAATTGTGTGTTTATGTAATTTAGGCCTTCGTTTTTACTTGGTATATTTACCTATGTACATACGTTAAATGTAGCATCTATACATACATTAAACGTGGTGTTAGGAAAGGAGTGATAGGATAATGAACCAAAAGGATTTTTACATGGGTAGATATTCTAAACAACGTTGCTCGACGTTTTCATGTTTTTAAAGATACAATCTTTAAAAAAATAAGTGAAAATTAAAAGATTATCATAATTTTACTCACCGTAATATCTCATAAATACACTGACGAGCAATGAAACAGTTCTATGACATATGAAACGGCAATGACAGTAGGTGGATCAGTTACATGGCTCGCGAGCGTAGAAGCTAGTTTTAAAAATATGTCCATTGCAAAGTTGGTCTGAAGCATGATCACAGGATTCGATACTATTTTTGAAACTATACAAAGATATGGAAAAAGAACAGTATTGTATACTGTCACTGTCAAAATGTAAGGCAAATTTGTCAGTTCCAAAAGTAACATTTGTTTTTTCCATATGTTTGTGTAGATTCGAAAATAGTATCGAATCCTGTGATCGCTGCACTGTTCACATCTGTGTATGATTGACACTATCCTCATTATTTCATATCACGTCCCAATTAATGTTGGCTATAAACCATCAATACTGTATGAGTCAAATGTATCATAATATATACCTGCGGACTGAGCTTCTGGAAATCCAATTATTAGAATTAATTAATGTGCAAAAACATCATATTTTGAATCAGTTTAGTGATTTCGTTTAACAACTTTAGAGAACAAATTAATAGCTTCTTCTTACTCTATTTGAATAATGCATATTAATGTTAACATTTATAAATACAACTATAATTGAAAATGGTCCGTGATAACAAAAAGAAAACAGCAACTTCTAAGCCAATATTATAAAGACCGCATAAATAAAATTTATAATTTTATGCAGGGTGATACAAAAGGACTGAAACTGTAATCAGAAAGAAGGTGACTCAGGGAGTCATTCTGATCAACTTCAGTCGTAATTAGAAAATTTGTGAAAATTTTATTCTGATTCTCAGTAGAAACTTTGTTGGTCACGTGATTTTCCAATCTAGAAAAGCAATTATTTTTCCGAATATCTAAAACTCGCAGAAAAAAATTGTACAGGATGACGCCCAGAGTCACCCCCTTTCGGCTTACCCATTTTGCAACACCCTGTATTATGTACCTATACTTAGGTACCACGCCGCATAATCTCATAGAAGTGCAAAACCGCAGAGCTCTTTTTTCATAAAACATAAAACATTTTCACAGACAAATCTGCAATCCCTCTCTAATCCCCCTTTGTTGGCTGAAACTTTAGAAGATTACGTTCTAAAAGCATTTCCCGGACCGAGGTGTTAGGTGCGCGCGGCGGCCGGGCGCGTGGCTGGCACTGGGGTTCCGTACTTATTTATTTACGAATACTAAAAAAACACACACAAAAACACGCACTCACGCCTTGTACTAATGTACTCCCTTGCGGGGTAGGCAGAGGTGCATTGCTGCACCCACTTTTCGCCAGAGTGTTATGTTAGTCCCAATGTAATAGGGGGCGGGCCTATTGCCATTTTACGGGCACATCCAAGACCCGAGAACAAATATCTGTGTTTAAACAAATATCTGCTCCAGCCGGGAATCGAACCCGGGACCATCGGCTCAGTAGTCAGGGTCACTAACCACTACGCCATTCAGTACTTATTTATTTACTAATACTATAAATTTAATATACACTCACGAGCAATGAAAATGTTCCAGTGAGACCCTCAATTACTCCTAAACGGACAAGGCTAGCTTAATGACGCCGTCTGCAATAAGCAAGGAATATTACTTATAGTATTTTTCGAGTACCATGGCAAACCTATATGTATTTATCAGAAACGAAGCACATGTATAATGATTACATGAAAAAGATCCAGTGACATATAGGACGACAATGGTAGGTAGAACTTTTTCATTGCTTCACCAGTGTATTATGTGAAACAGCTTTTAAAGGGCAAATACGGAGAAAGGTGATTACCAGCGCCAATCGCACTTTGTATGAAACAGCGATCTTTATGTACATACGCCCTTAATGAGATATTTAAAACTGCATTCAGGAGATGATACTTTTACTTTGTTTAGCTTCATAATGTTTACTCCACAGATTTATGAACGCATATTATTATAAAATTTATACTTAACACGTTAAATTAATAGCTTTCTTTTATTTTGTCTACAGCTGGCTTCCAAACAGAACAACACCGTTGGTAAGTTTTCATTTATTTATTTACGGGACCCTAAATACCTTAACAGATTAGCGATCCATTTTAGTAAAAGCGATACACACCGCCCGGCACCCTGTATGTATCCGTAGGACAATATAGTAGGTGTTGGTTAGTGAAAGTTTGCACCACAAACTCTTGGTAATCATGATAATCTGTAGGTCGGCTGGTGGAAAATGCTTTTAGCATTAAGTCCACCTTTTGTACACTTATATGTTTTTAAATTGTATTTTTATGTATTTGAGTTTTAACACAACTGATGTGTTTTTTTTTCAATTAGCGACGCTAGATAGTAGATGGCTTCTCTCATTGCCTTATTTTATCTCTGCATTTCACTTTAGAGGATTTAATTTCATTCAGACAGTATTTCATTGAACATTCTTACTACATCAACAACAATCATCAACAAAATTTGTTTTACATATATATGTAGTGTCCCACTACTGCTACTGAGAAAATATCTTACTATTTAAGTAAGTAACATAAGAATACAGCTTCACATCCAGGTTTTTATTAACAACGTGAGAACACCTTACAGAAATGTACCCAGTGAACCTTGTACTTCCCCCTATTTACCGCCAGTTGCTACAGACATTTTAAGTAAGACCCACTAAAGTTTTACTCAAAAACGTCTGACCTTATTTCAAGTTCTTTTTCAGCCGTTTTCAATTTACCACTTGCGGTATTAGAAAAACTTTGTGAGTGCTCGGAATAGATGGTTGCAAGTTTGACACTTTAAGCACATCTTCTCTTCGTTTTAAGTAGAGTTCCGAAAACGTTGTGTCTTAGCCGAAAAGTGTCCTCTAGAGTCTCAAGTATTAAGCCGAAATATTTACGAGAACGAAATTCCGAAGAACGAAAACGAAATTTCACCGTAGGCATTCTGCTTTCAGACACAGTGCAGCATTGAAACTATTTAGAATATGAATATAACACCTTACATAATTTATATTCGTCTCCTACCTAATTTCATTCAATGCTATTGGGTTGATCTCTTTTTTGACCAGTATCCCTGAAATTTTATATGAAAATAAGCCTTCAAGACATAGGCCTCATTAAGGAGCATCATCAAACTCTATTCCTAAAAAAAATATCAACTTAAAGTCAAACGTGACACAAGGTTTCTAGAATGCGGTTGCTGGTTCCACTTATACTAACACCCCAGAATATAGCCGAAAGTAAATGCAAGTATGTGGCCTCTATTTCTACGTACTTTTAAATAAACTTTACTTTTATCGACAGAATCAGGTGTCCCGGTGTCAAACCCTCCGTCCCAAAAACCCGGGATTATAAAGACGTCCCGGGAGTGTTTTACAGTTTTCTGGTGCTAAAAAGTTATGCTAAAAATGTTGAGTAGCTTTAAGTGATTTTGTTCAAGTTTCTGAAATAATTATGATACTAATACACAAAAGTAACCACTGGACCTCTGCACCACCTTATACTTTATTTTGCCTGTATAAAAAGTAAAGTGCAGCCACTATAATTAAAAAAATAATTGTACCAATCACAAAATTTAATACAATAACAATTGTATTATACCTACCTAGTAAGATAATACGAGATAATCTTATAATACTTTCCCAGAATTGGGTATCAGATACTCGTACTGCATTTTTGCATCGGGAAAAGTACCGCAGCTTTAAATATAAAAATGATATAAATATTCAGTATTTAGGTTACGAATACACCTAGATGTCCGGATGGCGTAGTGGTTAGTGACCCTGACTAATGAACCAAAGTTCCCGGGTTCCCAGCTGGGGCAGATATTTGTTTAAACACAGATATTTGTTCTCGGGTCTTGGATGTGCCCGTAAAATGGCAATATGCCCGCCCCCTATTACATTGGAACTAATATAACACTGGCGAAAAGTGGGTGCAGCAACGCACCTCTGCCTACCCCACAATGGAGTACATTAGTACAAGGTGAGTGTTTATATATTTAGAATAAACCTAAGTGTAATTTTTTGTCTTTCTGTTTTAAAAGTATGGTGTCCGTTTGTGTGTCAATTACGAAGGAAATGTCTGAAGAGACATATTCTTCAAAAATTATTTTCAAATGCATTTATCATTGCTCGTAAGTGTATAATGTTTGTGTTGATTTATTTATTATTTATAAGGTTATGATTTTGTTGTAATACTTGTTAAGTTTAGATCATATTATCTTCCTAAGGAGGGTTATCTCTAATGATGAGATGCGATGATAGTCACGTCTATTGAATACGTGATGGAATTTAATGCTATCACCACACCAGCATGTCATGTAGTATACATTTACATTGCACCTTTATAGAAAAGCAACGTTTAATGAAAGACTACATCTAATAACTGCGTAGGCATTGCCTTTTCAGGGCAATAAAAGGGCTGTAACGGATTACCATACAAATAAAGGTGCTTTTTTCAGTTACCCAGTAATATTAATGGCTAAGTCCAATAATAGCGGCGATGGCACAGAATAGGTACTCATTGAATCAGAGAGCATGTATTGTATACAGGCTGTTGCAAGAATTTCAAAATTCGCGAAAAAAAAGTCATTCTCCATAGTAAAAAGTCACGTGACCAACATAGTTTCTATAAATTCTGATTTCAGTTTCGGGCTTAGATATACCATGCTGCACATGTAGGTTTCGACTTAGTATACCCTTTTTGCAAATACAACATAGGGTGGAACTTTTTCAGTGAACATTTAGAAGGTATATAGAACGGTGTGAAAATGGTTTAGCTTTCAATGAGGGAACGACATAGAAGTTTTTAAAAACAGTTTCATACTAATAATGTTTCACAAAAATTTTGAAACAAATCAGCTGTTTAATTTTCAAATTGATCGGTCCCTATCCGGTATATAGAAGAGTTACCGATATTGATAAAATCCCGCCCTGTATAATGCTATGACCAAATATTTATTATGCTAAATTAATGCATTTTAGATACCGTTCCGTCCTTTGTTGGCTTTGATTAAGTGATATTAGTTAGAAGTACGTGAGTTATTGTTATTGCACTCTATCACATTTGCTAATGGGACTTATTTATAGGTATGTACAAAATAATAGGTATAAATCTATGGAAGTAGAAAAAAAGACAAAAGGAATCTCGCTAACTAAAAGTGAGGCACCCAAAGTAAGTCGATTTCATTGTTGAGACGAGCCCGGCACACACATATTCACACTCAAAGTAAGTCAGTCTGCCGCCGCGCGCCAATCACGTAGCACCTACGCACCCAAACACTCTCATGTCGCCACCATTGCTGTGCCTCATTTTATAGTTTGCGAGATTCCTTCCGTCTTTTTTTTACTCCCATGTATAAATCCTTAAAGACCTTTTCTTAGTCTAAGGCGCACCGCTCACTGCTTATATGGATAACAACATTTTTTTTTCAATAATACCTAGCTATATACCTAATTTTACTTTCGAGTCGTCTACTTATAAAATTACATGGTATATTGACCACACACCACTTACTTTAAAGTGCATGTGATTTTCTATTTTACCTTTAATTGACGAATGCATAAAAAATTTAGAAGCAATTGTACAAATTGCAGTGTTGTTGACTCGAATAATAGGCTTGTTACTCGACTTTAACAAACACTGCAACCAGTTTGAATTCGATGCATGATTTTAAATAAATAAAACTTAATTATACTATTTAATTTTATTTCACTTAATAAACATGTTTGTCATAAGTTTGAGTTGAAATGGTCTGTCATTTTATGCTTTTAAGTATAGACAGAGCTTCAATTAAACTTTGCTTTAACTACGTACAAATATACACGTTTTAAACACACAAATTATCATCAAAACAATTTAATAACACGTTTTGCGTGAAAACAAAATACAATAACGAACCATAAGTACCAAAGAACCAGGCCAAAGTGTCGATAAAACAAGCATTTCACATGTATGCGAATGCCATTATAAGCTTTATGAACATTTTCGACATCACCCAAAATGGCCTGTTGATGTAAATGTGTTCATTTTATGTAACGTTCATGCGCGGTTCGGTTTAAATGTAACACCCTGTATGTGCCGTGAATCTTACTGTAACTGGTGTAAGCTTTTTTAATGTATGTATGCAGGTATAAATATTTTGGGTAGGTTGTAGAGTTGTATAGTCCTCTATCCACGTTAACCTATCGATCATTGAAGGAATCAAGATTGAAATGATTGATAATAAGTTATATAATAATGTTGATTCTGAAGGCAGAAATTCTAATTTTAACGCTGTCAAACTAAAAAAATTGCTAGCATAAAATGACATTTACGGAAACAATCATAGAGACGAATTTTAAACAAAGAAATTAAGGTTTTGACATCGCTAAATTTAAAATTTCTGCCTTCAGAATCGATATCATTGTCAGTACAAGTCTGCATGTTTGTAAAAGGCTTTCTTTTTAAGTTGAAGAAAAAAATCAATTATTGTCGTTTTAGAAAACAAAGAACATCTATTAAACTCATTTATTTTTGAACATTGTACCTTATTTAGGTAAATAACCTAGGCACGAGGCATATATTTATTTATATACTCTTGATACAAGGAAATAGACGCTTTTAATGGGGATGAATACATTTCATTTGCTTCCTCAGTCGTATTCATTGAAAGAAGTCACAGCAATCTTAAGTAATAAGTTTATTTAGGCTACGACTCATTTTCTGATGTAACATTTTTGGGAGTTCTTCAGCTAATTTATTATGAAGGTCCTCAAATGCTAAGAATAACAATATACGAACAAGATGTTATACTGCCCCATACAAAAATAATGCAAAAAAACTGTTACCATTTTGTTCACTGTCAAACCGTTTTAAGTTCAACCTAATTCACACACACACACGCACTCACGCCTTGTACTAAATGTACTCCCTTGCGGGGTAGGCAGAGGTGCATTGCTGCACCCACTTTTCGCCAGAGTGTTATGTTAGTCCCAATGTAATAGGGGGCGGGCCTATTGCTATTTTACGGGCACATCCAAGACCTGAGAACAAATATCTGTGTTTAAACAAATATCTGCCCCAGCCGGGAATCGAACCCGGGACCATCGGCTCAGTAGTCAGGGTCACTAACCACTACGCCATTCGGTCGTCGGCCTAATTCATTCTATTTTGACAATATATATATATTTTTGTTTAATTTAATTATTACTTAAGTTCTTACTTCTTACTTAGCTGTTTTTGAAAGTGAACTTTTTTTTTGCTGTGTGTCAAATAAATGATTTCTATTCTATTCTATTCTATTCTAATGAATGAATTAAGTCACAAATCTTCTAACCGAACTAATTCAAAATAAGAGCTCATTGGTAGAAGTAGGGTGTTATTTGTCGAGACGTTTTTTATGCACCGACACTCCATCCTGTGTATATTGTTAATCTAAGAGGTCCTCAAACGTCACGATGTTAAAATTGGGTACGTTTATTTCCGGCAGGTTTTTTCGTCTTTCATCTTGCGTAAGTTAGTTATTAAAATGTGGAGATGTATGTTTTGACTTGATGTTGACTGCTGCCGTTTCAAGTAGGTAATAATGTAAGATACTTACGTAAGTAATAATGTTTTTCTAAAAATACTCATATATAAACATCCCACTTGTGACAAAAATAATGTAGGTACAGTCAGCTGCATAAGTAGCTATACACTTTCGAACCTTGTCAATCTAACAAACCGCCTATCTATTCATTGAAGCATTGACGGTTCGTCAGTTTGACAAGGTACAGAAATGTAAATGGAAACAACTTTTGCAGCTGACCGTACCTATGTAGAATTTTAGTTCCTTTAATTCAATTTATAAATAAAGTTTTGTATTGACAAGAAAAGGAGCATAATATAGAGGGACTGAAATAACGTACAAACTTTAATCCGGCCGGATCCGGTAAGTATCGTTCCTTAAACAAATATCTGCCCCGGCCGGGAATCGAACCCGGGACCCTTAGCACAGCAGTGAGAGTCACTAACCACTGCGCTATCGTCATCAGTATTAAACGCTCTCAAAAAGAGAATTAAGTATAGCGAGACGGACTCAGCTGCACCACAGAACTAGCTTATAAACCCTGTGGTAGGTTTAGCTTATGTACTGTTACCTACAGGTACAGCTGGTAGTAAAAGTGGTTAAAAACATCACTATTTTAAGAGATAATATTTCATACAACTGCTTTCCAGCTATCAACAGTTGGCTGGAAGAAATAGCTTCTTGGCAATGAGTCAGCCTTTGTAAGGAAATTTAGTACCTATGTTTTACAAATTCTTTGGAGAAAGAATTTGTAAAACATAGGTACTAAATTTCAAAGCAAAAATGGAGTGTTTTTGTATATAAATAAATAAGAAATTAAATCAATAAATCATTGTCATGAAATTCAAATACATTGAATCAGGTTCTGGAAAGAAGAAACTAGAATCAATTTTTAGAATTAAAATTCATAATGTGTGTAAATTATTATTAAGTAGAAAAATATTAAAAAGTGTCATAAACACTATAGTATTGAAGGAGGAGCGTTTTATTTTCAATTACCCCTACTAGGTTTACAAAAATCTTATTTCCAAGTGCAACTATCTGGATGTAAACTCGACATTTTACGTGTATATTTTTTAAGAAAATAATCTGTTTCATTGCTGTCACTACCAGCCGGCCATATTTAATAACCGTGCAAGCCGGGCTCCTATTATGATTGTTAGTTTTATAAAAATGCTGCAATCTCAGCCCGGGCCGCGGCTTGGGGACCTATTATGTTGTCGCATGGGCTTATGGAGGGCTGGGTGGTTTAGTGGTTAGTGACTCTGACTGCTGAGCCGAGGGTTCCGGGATCGATCCCCGGCCGGGCTAGATATTTGTTTATTAAGGGCTGATTTTTCAATGGTTGTTTGGGGAATAATTCTGATGGTGTCGCGTCTGACTATTTGTAATAGACAGTGACAGCTACATATTTATTCGTCAAATAGCGTTTATCTGACTATTGTAAAATCAGCCTTAAGACAGATATAAATATATATATCTCGAAGTTTTCCTAAATTCTTTTAAAGTACCTACAGATTTCATAAAATTTGTGTTTGATCTGAATAAATTCTTTTTATTAAGTTTCTGTCTTTATCATAGCTACTATTTAGTTATAAGTGCAACTATGTATATCTGTCATTGTGATTTGTTGTGTATGTAAGAAAGTGGACCAAATAAACGCTTTACCTATCTATCTATCCATCTATTATAAAAAGGTCAAATTCATCAAAACCTCTTCCGAGTGCAGGTTTTGGGTAAATGGAGTAAATACGAGGAGTACATTTTGTACAATTTAATTAATGCAAAGTTTAAGCTTGTTCATTTTCACGAATCTCCACATTTGAAACAGTGGCTCAGTTTAATTAAAAGTTATTGTTCGAAATAATTATTTAACATTGTGTCAGAATAATAATGAATTAACCCTTTTCATTTTCAAGTCACTAAAAAACTCTTTTTGTGAATTCATGCATCAACCAGATTAAAATTATTTTTACTGAAAGAAGCAATTAACAAAATTTAATGTGTATGATAAAATAGATCCAATATAACATTAATAATTGTAATGATCAGTCCTCCAAACTTATATAGAGACTTAACTAATCAGGTACTAGGAACACATAGCATTTACGAAGTAAATTTCTGCCAGCATACACCTGTAGGGCGATCACGAAAAACAGAGCTAACGTATAGAATCGAATGCTAGTACGACTATTCGAAAGTGCTGTCAACCTGTCAACAAAAATATGGCGGTGTATAGATTTCCGAAAGTTTGACAGCTATCATTCCATAGGTCATTCTCAGAATAATATTATGTACTCTGTGGTCATTCTATTCGAAAGGTAAAAAGTATTCGAAAGTGCTGTCAATTTGACAATAGTCGCACTCGCATTCGATTCTATACGTTAGCTCTTTTTTTCGTGATCGCCCTACTGCATGGTTACTCTATACTAACGTAAAACGGACAAACTAGCGCTGTCACGCAATCAGCACGTTTCATACAACGAGATTACTTCGCAGTTCGCGCAGCAGCATTCCGAAACTTAGTTTTTCGTCATATAGAGTAACCCCATGTAGTATACAGCTGGCGGTGTGTGCTGGCTCGGAGCTAAGGGGGCGTAATCGGGGTTTGATGTCACAAAGGGACTGACTGCAACTTAACAGGAGGGCCTCAACCATACTGCACTTAGCTGATGCCACAGGTACCGTAGCAGATGGATCAGTTTGTTTTGCTGATTAATTTACTGGCTTATAAAGTTTAGTGTGGTATGAATGGTATTATTTTTTACCGACTTCAAAATAAGGAGGAGGTTCTCAATTCGTCGAGATCTTTTTTTAATTGATGAACTGACATCGATCTATTAACATCATTCGGGAAAATTTTGGTAATGGCAGTCCGAAAACAAAGTACCTATCTATGTTTAAACAAATCTATCCCACCGGGAATCAAACCAGGAACTTCGGCGCTTTAGTCACTTTACTCGCCAGAGTTTACTATTTTCAGTGAAATATGTATAAATTATTCTGTGCCCTCTCTGGGGGTATCTAAAACAGTTTTGCTGTAAAGCCGTCGATGGCCTCTTAACTTCTACAACTTCAATTGCTGTTTTCTGTTGAATCTAGAAAGAAGTTTGTTTATAGTGATTGGTGTAAGTTACTTATTTATAGTTTACCTTCCTACAATCTAAGTTCCTTGTACTGAAGTTAGTTGGTCGAGTTTGTAGGTTTCAATTCATAAGTTTCATATTAGGTAATCTAAGCTACAGGTCGCACAACTGTACTTTAGCACCGAGCAGTATTGATTATCACGTCAAAATTGACATAATGTGTATGGGTCTGACAGATAAGATAATCTGTCACTCGGCGGTGGAAAGGCAGCTGGTCAACAAAATTTTTTAAATACAAAACTTTCAATCTCACCAATAGCTGCTTCAAAACAACATTAAAAACATGCTCTTTAAAATCTCTAACCAACTTCAAGTGGAATCTGCGGACCTCACATACACAAGACTCACATAAAAACTCAGCAAACGGGTCTCCGTACTACCTATGTTATAAACATGCAATCTCTCCGTTGAGGAGGGTTACTTTACCTTGACAATAAACGGTAGATAATAATTGTACAATATTTTATGATGGTCAATATTATGATTCTACCACCATTTCACAAAAGCCCAGGCACTGATAAGAATAAATAGAATAGAATAGAAGTCCTCGAGCACATTTTCGATGCTTATAGAGTGAGCCCCCAATATCCACAGAGTAAGTTATTACTTCGGACAAGTTGTCGGGGAGACGGTAAACGAGCAAGTTTCTAAATAAACTAATTTAGTCTGTGCGCTGCTGCTGTGGGTTTTTCAAGCTCTAGTGTGTTCCGATAGAGTTTGAGGATCGGAAACAGATTTCCGAGTTGCTGTGCAGAAACTGAGGGCTTTAAAGGACGGAAATATATATATATACATAATAATATATTTATTTTCAAATGATAATTAAGATAAGATGAAGATTAAAAATTTAATTCTTTAATCGGTTTGGTTGACATCGAATAAACAAACATCAATATATCAAAAATAAAAATAATTTACAGTTAACATACATTTACTAGTAAGTATAGGTAACCAGATACGTAGGTAACACTAAGTATATAAAAACCTTACAACAGCCGTTAGTTATTTTCGAAAGTCCTATAAATATAAAAATAAATGTCATTTAACCCCCTCAAGAACACAACGCAATTTTGGGTAAAAAATCCGAATTTTTGCTGAAATTTAATAATATATTATGTAGGGCAAAACTAAATTGCCATAAAATTGGCTAAAAATTTAAACTTATTTAAATATTTAAAGGCATTGGTTCAGCCTTCACCGATTCTCAATTTAGTATTAAATGTTATATAGTTAAGTATAATAAAACCTATATTTTTTTTCTGGAATTTTTAAGTATACTTATTTTATAAAGTAAACTTAAAAAATTACCTTTTCACAAAACAGTTATTAAAAAATAAATTATTTAAATAATTCCAAGGAACAATTTGTGGCCGATTCGCTCTTTTTGATCTCTACTAAGACTACTCTCGTATCTCTATTAAGAAACTAACAGAAAAGACAAAAAGCCACATTAAGTAGTTAAAGAATGTATGTATTTAAGTTATGTCTGAAATTCTATTAACAATTCAGTCTCATAGCTCTACAGTCCGCATCTATTTGGTGTTCCGTGTCGTAATCTGGCGAAACAAAATTGAAATTGAGTTTCTATCGTCATTTCATTTCAAACTGATCTGTTTAATCGGTCCAAATTATCCGATTTCGTAAAATGCGTTTCCGATCAGCATTTCGAAATGTGATTTCAGTTATTGGATTACATTCTCTTAGATTTTCCTACTAAATGATGATATTAACCTTAAGCGTACGACTACGACACACATATAGAGAGCAAAAATGGGATTAAACAAAAAGGAAAACACCTACCCATAGGTATATTATTTTTGTGAACCTTAATAGTACTTTAAGTATAACAGAATTTCGTATTCTGTGTTCTCATTTCAGGTTAATAACTTCTATACAACTTTAGCTCCCGTGCAAAAGGCAACAATGAAGTATTTACGAAAAGAAACAGCAGAAAGTGTGAAAGCCTACCGCAATTAGGTTGAAGTATTTCATTTACTCTACACCGGGCAGCTCTCATTTACCAAAGAATTCACCAAACCGCCATCCCTCAGGTAAACCCGACATGAACTAAATTAACGTTGTATTGCACAAACTTCATCTTACTCAGCTTGTTTCTTCACCGGTGTTATTCTCGCTTCTTGTTAATTCACTCTTAGGCCTATATTTCACCGGGACGCCATGGCGGCGCAACCAGTCGCCGGCTACCAACAAAATGTATAGAGCTGGTTGCGCCGCCATGGTGTCCCGGTGAAATATAGCCCGTAGAGCTCTATACATTTTGTTGGTAGCCGGCGACTGGTTGCGCCGCCATGGCGTCCCGGTGAAATATAGCCCTTAAAGTTACATTCGCGTCGGCAGTGATGTTCTATGCCACGCTCACATAAATTGAAAGCCTTTTGTCTAAACAAGAAGGCAATTTAACATTTTGAATTCTATTTAACCAGCTGTTAAAGGCAAGACAGGTTATGTGACTTTTATTGCGAAGGCGAAAGGGTTTATTTTAAAACAACCTAGGTCAGGATACATACGGCAGGATTTACTTTGGATTAAAATAACTAACTTGACAATTTGCCGCGCAAACTTGACGCGCGTGACATTATTTTGACGTTTAATACAAAATGGCGGCTGTTTAGAGCGGCAACGCGGTGGCAACTGGAATTAATTTCGTTTGAGTGAAGTGCGGTCGACGCGTCTCATCGTGAAATGTTTATTGTGTTGTTGTTCCGTTCACGGAATTTATTGAGAATGTTGTTTGTTTGCTTTCTTCCAATCTGGAAGGTTAGTTAAGTTACTTTTGCATGTATATTTTACGTAAGGGCTCGTTTTCGTTCTTAAAATAAATTCGATTTAGCGTTGCACAAATGTCATTTTAGAGTCAGGGTGGCTTGCACCAAACATTTATCTTTTTTTGTCGATAACTTCAAAATAAATGTAAGAGTTACATAATATTCATTTAACTGTGTAACTACATGACACGAAGACAAATAACCGGTAGGTACTTACATCAAACTCTGTCTCTGTGCTAATACGTTATACATTTTCAAGTTGTAGTTGCTCCGACTTTAGCCAATAATCATGCATTTTTCCTCCCTACCGAGATAGCCTCGTAACTAAACGCAGAACATTTTATTCTTACACAAATAAGACCGCAGCCCCCTTATCTTAAATTAACACAAATTAAACCTACAATATACGAAACAGCAAGAGGGAGGTAACGAACAAATTCTAGTACAAACCGGTCTTTGGTACTCTTGAAACGCAATGCATTGGGTCAGACTTACGTTCTCGTCAAAAAAGCTTCATTTTTTTTAAACCGTTTTCTTAATTAAAAAAGTATTATGGTACCTAATACTATTTTAGAACCTAGCACCTATCATCTATGATTTTATTTCTTTTCCGCCAGAGATTTTGGCCTTTCTTCTTATTTACTTCTAAATTATATACGTATATAGACAATGTCAGTAAAAGTGGTGCTTATAATAGCTTTAAGTTTTAACAACAGGTAAGTAGGTATTAGCTTAAAGAACATTTTTCATGAATTTTAATTATTGGAAACATGCTTATTGAAACCATTGAAACCATTGAAACCATATATTTATTGCGATTGTGGTCACAGGTGAGTTGCAGGTGTTAGACAAGTATACAATGTATAAAGTATACAAAAGATGAACAGGCACAATCTGCTTTAAACAAAGCGTACAATATCAAAATTTAAAAATCATAATATTAAAAGAAAATATAAATAAACATAAAGATGGTTACATTATTAATTTCAAATGACATTATTCTTCAAACAATAACATGCAAAAAAAAATAGCTTAAATAATTATAATGGCACAAATAAAACAAAACAAATATATTATATTATTATACATTGCATCTGGCATCAAAAAATAGTAGGAATAAAACTTAAAATTAAAACATGTCAAAATATTATTTATCATTAAAAAATTCATCTAGATTATAATAGCATTTATTTATTAACCATGTGGACAGTGCCTGTTTGAATCGTCCCACTGGTAAAGACGTAATTTCCTTTGGTAGAGCATTATAAATCTTAACAGCCATTAGATATACACTCTTGTGTGTGGTAGCATTGCGAACAAAAGGGAGATCTAATTTGTTCTTGAATCTGTCTCTTAGTCGCCGGCTATAAGATTCCGGTTTTGGATTGAAAAGGCCAGTGTTCTTTTTTATAAATAACGTTATGTCTAATATGTACAATGAACACAAAGTGAGAAGTTTTAGCTTTTTAAAATATGGTCTACATGATACGGTAGAGTCGTTTATTCCACATAATGCTCTTAAGGCTTTTTTTTGTGCTAGAAATACTAGATTTATATTAGTTGAATTGCCCCACAAAATTAATCCATAGCGCAGATTGGAGCATACATAACTATGGTAAGCCATTTTTCCTGCTTCTAGTGTGGAAATATTAACAATCCTTCTCAGGACAAACACATATTTATCAATTTTCGTGCACACCATTTGACAGTGTGCCTTCCAATTAACATGTTGGTCTAGTATTATACCCCACATCACAATATTATTATGAAAAGCACACAATAATATTGTGATGTTTTGAATGAAGAAAAGCAAGCTTGTATAGTATTATAACACATAGCGTTTCAAGAGTACGGGGTCTGACCTATTTTGTGTTTAAAGCGCTCACGCCTCAAATACAGGGGGCGCTTTCAACTGCATCCAGGCTAAAGGAGGTATGGAATTAAATTGTGCCGCCTCCTTCCCACTAGCTTATCTCGTAGAGATGCACCCAGTACTGGAATCCGTGTGTAAGCTATAATTTTGAATGCATAATTTTAAAGTGGGGTGACAACATTACAGTGTAAGGTTTTGAAACTTTTACTTTTGAAGAATGTGTTGGTACTACTCGGAAGGGCTAGTACGGAGCGCATTTAAGACGTGACAAGAGTTTTGCATCGCGCTCACTCACATCCCGCAGCCTCAAGAGCGAGCGTGACGGAGAACTCTTGTCACGTCTTAACAGCGCCCTGTGCTACAGGCCCAGGTTAGCATATAAGTAGGTATAGTAGTTATAGTTTGGTTGTATATTTAATGAGATTACTTTATAATTGTGGGATTGTTTATTTTCAATATTCTTCTTGTAAGTATATGCAAGTTTTGTTTAAATCCATTTTAAAACTTATGTCGACATCTTTACTTTACAAAAGATAATAGCGTAAGATGTCGTGTTAAAATTTTAAGAGGCATTTATCATTGTACCTAGTCTGTTTCCTGGACATCAAATTTAATCCGTCACTACTTATTCCTTATTAAATGTGAATCCGGATTCGTACCGGAGCCCCAGCGGTAGTCGGAAGGCTTTGGATACTCTAGCTTCACAAAAAACGAACCCACGAAAGCTGTCTAGCAATTGGTATGTTTAGTGTTACGAGATAGAGTTGGGTGTACGGTCAGCTGCATAAGTAGCTATACCTATACACTTTTGTATCTTGTCAAACTACCTAAATGACAAACCGTCAATGTTTGAATAGGCAGTTGGTGACTTTGACAAGGTACAAAAGTGTACAGCTACTTATCCAGCTGACTGTACGTAGAAGCGCTCAGTAACTTTTTTTTTGTAAGCTAGAGTGATGCCGCTGAGCTGCAAAATATTGCAGCGAGTTGTGTCACTGGAATTTTCCGGAATGTTGCCGGAAAATACCGGATAAGCGACGCGTCTTAAGCTAATGTCGTAGAAGTGAAGTTTTTATGACGGCGGTTTACTCTTTGAAAGGAAGTAACGGGTTGTATGTGCTCAATGTGAAGAAATATCAAAGATAAAAGTTTAAATGACGCGTGCGTAAAATACGTAGCTTGTTTATGTTTTGAACCGACAGGGAAAAATAGTACTATGCAATCGAGTTCCATATATTTATGTTACGGTTAATACCTATTATGGAAGAAATTCTATGATCCAGTCCAACTCGCATTTGGCCGGGTTAACTGTAAAATAATAAACATATTAGTTTTTCGACTTGTTATATTATAAATATCAAGTGGTTCAGTATTATAAATAACCAAGATCCGTCAACTATCTCCTTTTATATCGAACTAATCTATCTACAATCTGTGTTAGCAACCTATAATAAGAAACAAACAAGAAAAGTTTATGATTATCCACAAACAATTACATCAGTAAAGCTAAAGCATCACAAATTCTCAGAACACCAGAATTCAACATAACTTCATATTTAATTATTTCCTAAAAATAAAAAAAACAACCTTCATATTTGCAAATTAAATAAGGAACACCGGGACTTGCTCAGTGAAATTCTGAAAATAATTTGGGTTTAGGTGAAAAGTCGCGCACAAAAAGAAGAAGTGAAATACCTATTTGTAAATCCTTGACTAAGAGGGATATATTCCCTTCTCGAGTCCTGCTGTGTCTACGAAAGTTAATGTACATATGCAGACATGAATAACTTAATCAGGTTATTTAAAATTCAAAAATATTGATAACAACATATAAATTTAACGTGTCTGTGTATCTGTACTTTCAAAAGTTATGCAACTTTCACTGTTAAATATCGGGTTTTTTTAAGGTTGGTTAGGTTATTTTCTATAACCTATTTCAAAAAGAACCACCCACTGCAACTCAAAATCAATTTAACCTTCAAATACCAGGAACTTCTCTCAAACTCCTTGTTCTGAGGATAAGACGTAGCGTCTTGCATTCCGTCCTGTAGCGCCATGGATCTCGCGGGCTATTCCCAAATGCCTCACCAATTTATCTCCACGAATTCTTCGTCCAAAACGTCGTTTAGTCGCACTCTTATTTCTGGCTGGATTGCGGCTTGAGCTTGATTTAGGTTTCAATTCAATTGGGCTTACCTGACGATCGAGCGAACAGATTTTGTTGGTGGCGTTGAGTGCTGGGTGCTCAAGGATAAAATGTACGTTGAGGCTATAATTTTTCCAAGTTTGGGTTTGGTAATATCAGAAATAATAAAATAAGACTTAGATGCGTTTGTTTAATTTTATCTATGTATGTTGTATAAAGAGGAGAACTGACGGATGAGTTCGCGGTGGTCACCGGTCTAAAGCAGGGGGATGCCCTATCGCCTATGCTTTTCAACCTAGCCCTGGAGCATGTTCTCAGAGGAGTTTTAGAACTTGACTTCGGGCTACAACTCAATGGAAAGCACAAGGTGGTTGGCTATGCCGATGACCTAGCGGTGCTGGGCAAAACAGCTGAAGAGGTTCGGAAAGCTGCGAAACTCCTTGATACAGAAGCCGGAAAAATTGGTTTAAGAATAAACCGCGGAAAATCCGAATATCTCCACATGAAGCGCTACAAGGACAAGTCCGTTCGCAGACAAGACCTGCATGTTGGAGATGTGACGTACAAAGGGGTCTCCCGGTTTAAATACCTAGGTTGCACTGTCACGGATACGAACACTCGCGACGAGGAAATCGATACCCGCATCCAAAGCTTCCTGCGCTGCAGTGCCGCTTTGCATAAAGTGTTGACGTCTAGGCTTCTGAGCAGAAACACCAAACTCAGAATTTACAAAACGGTAATAAGACCGATACTGATGTACGGGTGTGAGGCCTGGACGTTAACGCAGAAAGAAGAGAGCAAACTGCTGGTGGCGGAACGGAAGGTCCTAAGGAAGATCTTTGGCCCAAGACAGAGACCCGATGGAAGCTGGAGAGTCCTGAAAAACGCCGAACTGGAAGATCTGATGGCGGGGGCTAACATAGTGGGAGAAACAAAAGCCCACAGACTTCGCTGGCTAGGCCATCTCCAGAGAATGGGAGAAGATCGTAGCGCAAAAAGAGCCTACATGGGCCGTCCGACGGGGCGCCGACCGGTGGGCCGGCCCAGGTACCGCTGGAGTGACGCGGTGGAGGCGGACCTGCGCGAGTTACAAGTCGTTGACTGGCGGGAGACTGCACTGGACCGTCAGAAGTGGCGATCTCTTGTATCGGAGGCCAAGACTCACTTTGGGTCGCTGAGCCAGCGGAGTAAGTAAGTAAGTAAGTATGTTGTATAAATGGGTTGGAAAACAATAAATGTCAAATTCACGTTAGTTGTGTTAGTTTTAATAAGGAAATATGATACGCGCTAAGGTCCCGGTTCCCAAGGGAAAACCTTTTGAGGCATTCGCCTACAAAGTTCGCGGGAAAAACTAGCTCGTTCAGAAATGCAACAACAATGCATGACGGCTACCATTTTCTTCTCCACTCACGATTAAGCCGTGTATCCTGTATAAATTATCAACAATAAACAAATAAATCTTATACATTCAAGGACATCACAGGAACATCCTGTACTTAGAGCTAGCAGACGCAGAAGCTGAGAAATATGGTAGAGAAAATGTCCCGACGACAAGAGAACGAAAAAGCCGCGGCAAACGATAAAGAGCTCTTTGAATATTGCAGCTAAATTCATTTTTAATTAACTCGATACAGAGTTGACCGACATGTCAGCTTTTTAATTTCGTCGGTAAAGCATTAAAGCGTTTTTTTACGAGTGAGTTTTCCTTGAATATTATATTAAATTTTTAATTTTCATGTTTGACATTTTATTTTTGGCCATCTTATTACTCACGGTGCTACTGAGCAAACTTGCGCCCGATCATAATGAAATTTCGGTTTGTTTACCGTGTTGTTTATTAATAAAACTGATATTGGTATGTATTTTTGCCAAGAAATATTTGGCAAGATATAATGAGACTACATATTATCTTATGGATAAATGTTATAATGTATTTAATACAATAAATAATAAAAACTTATAAAGAATTATAAGCTTTTACATTAACGTATACCTACATATTATCAAGAAATCTAGTAATTTATAGTTATATACTACACATACAATGACATACATTCCTACATATTTTATCTTATCTTTATCTTATCATAATAAATTTATCATGGCATAATAAATTAAAAACATACAAAAAAGGCGTGCAGTAAAACTCTTAACACTTTACACAGTATCTGTTGGCTAGCAACATTAATTGTCTATGATCATTATCTATGTTTTCTATATTTCATATCATTGTCTATGTTCAACTTCCTCTTCCGTTTCTGCTCTTCACACGAAAATACACGGATCAATCACAATTCCCGTTTATTATTACTCCCACGAGCTTCAAGCACCCCCAGGGCCTACAAACCAACCACATACAGTCCACTCCGCTCCATGGTCCTTCTCGGATCGAGGGGTAAGCTGGGAAGTACGACAAACGCAAAATCCGTGCGAACTATTTTCGAGCTTCGCGCCATACAAGTTCAAAAAGGGCGCCATCTTGCAGCTCCACGCAAATTATCCATCGTGGTGTGCAACAAGAACGCAGCGGAAGGTGCAATTTCGATCGTCGAGGTTGGCAAGACTGCGCTGAGATCAGCGCCACCAACAACCAATCAGCGAGCGCGAATCTGCGAGTCTGCGCTGAGAACAGTGCCATCGACCAATCGGCGCGCGCGATTCTGCGGGCCGAGAGCATCCGGCGCACGAAGACACCGCCGACTGTCAGCCGACCCGCCGCAGCCGTCAAAGTCGCAAACGCAAAGTGCAAATCAGAAAAAATTCAACTCACGCCGCCATTTTTCGGTTGACATCGAACAATATTTTAGTATTAGTGACTATAAGTGCTAAAAGTTAAGTGGTGCAATTGTATTTACAACCAAAAATGGATTTAAAAAAGCTAAAATCCGCAAGGGGCTTCGTAAAAGGTACCATTACACGTTTATATAGCTTCGTTAGAAATGAGTTGTCACAGTTGCCGCTAGAAACTTTAAAACTTAAATTGGATAAAGTAAATAGTGCATTTCTGGAGTACGAATCCCTCAGCAAAGAAATCTTGTGCATAGATCACGAAGATTCTGAGGATTTCGCAATTGTAGAAGACCAGTTTTGTACGATTGCCACTATTTTAAACAAAGAGATAAATTCACGGTCACCACCTCAGATTCCAGCGGCAACTGTACCTTCAACTCCAGCTACAAGTGCAATAAAGTTACCTCCTATAGATATACAAACTTTCACAGGTAAATTCATAGATTATGTACCATTTATAAACATATTCATGTCACTAATTGACAACAACAATAGTCTAGATAACATCCAAAAACTGTATTATCTCAGATCGTTTGTGAGAGAAGAGCCTTTTGATCTCATCAAGAACCTGCCATTGGTAGGTGAAAGCTATCAGGAAGCTCTTAAACTACTTAAAAATAGATATGAAAATAAGAACAGAATTGTCAATGAACATATATGCAACCTTCTAGATTTGAGGACAGTAGGAAAATCTACAGCAAGCAACTTAAGAGAGTTTGTATCAGCTATTAGGCAACAAGTAGCCGCCATAAAAAACCACAATCCAAACATCATATACTGGGATCACATACTAACATGTATAATTCTGCGCAAATTAGATGGTTATACGTCTCGGGCATATCAACTCGAGCGGGACCTGGACGCCGAACCCAGCCTGGAGGATTTGCTCTGCTATCTGGACAAAAGGGCTCTGGCGCTGGAGGGCACCGACCAGGGTCTTCACCACCAACAACCCCAAGCAAGATGGTCGAACTACGGGAAGGTAGCAGCACATGCAGCCGCAGCTGACAAGCCGCCAACCTGCTTAAATTGTAAGTCGACAAATCATAAGCTATTTAATTGCAAACAGTTTCAGTTGATGGCGAGCAAGGAGAGGATAGATTTTGTTAAACAAAATAAGCTGTGCAATGTCTGTCTTGGTGCGCATTTTTCAAAGTGTAGGTTTCACTTCAGATGTGCTGAGTGCAAAGGACCCCACAACACTCTGGTGCATTACAATGAGCCTGCCCTCGCACCTCCTGTTACTTTAACAGGCAATAATAACAGTAATGTACTTTTACCCACAGCTAGAGTGAAGGCTATTGCAAAGGATGGTACAGAGGTTCATTTCAAAGCACTACTGGACAGTGGATCTCAAGTTTCAATAGTCACCTCAAAACTAGTCCAGCTCTTGGGTTTAACTCCCAAACAAAGTGCCACAAATATAATAGGCATATCAAATGCAAAGAACCATTTGAAATACTGCGTCCCGTTGGAGATTCATTCACTGAAATCAGCCTTCAAGACCACAGTAACCTGTCACGTCACCGATCAGATTACCTCTCAACTGCCCCAATCTAAAATCAATTTAGATGAGTTACAGCTTCCATCTAACATTGAATGGGCAGACGAGCAATTCAATGTGCCAAGTGACATTCACATGTTAATGGGTGCCAACATAATGTTTCAGGTGCTACTGCCGGAGAAGAGCAGTGTGACTCCTGCCAACAACAGCGGGAAGCAGTCGCCAGCTCAGAATGATCTGCACATCTTTAACACACACTTCGGCCACATCATCGGAGGGAGTCTGCCGACAGGTTCCATTAAGGGTCAAATATTATGTAATAAGGTAGTGCTAAAATGTGAAATGGATCTCAATGAAACACTAGGCCAATTTTGGACAAATGAAAAAGTACCTGAAATATTTTCAGAGAAGTCTCCAGAACATGAGCTCTGTGAGCAAATATTCCAAAATTCAGTAGAACTCAAAGATAAACAGTTTCAAGTTCCATTGCCCTTGAAATTACCTCTGTCTGAAGTAAAAGAGACACTAGGTGATTCATTTAATTTGGCTCTGAAAAGATTTCATAACTTAGAAAAGAAATTAATGGCAAACCCAGAGCTATTCATGCAATATAAACAATTCATACATGAATTTTTATCTCTTGGTCATGGTCACTATGTCGACATTGAGATGTATGACATCAATAAACAGGCAGCTTACTACATGCCTCACCATGCAATAATTAAGCCAGAGAGTAAAACAACAAAAGTACGCTCGGTGTTTGATGCGAGCATGAAAACAAACAAAAAAGTATCATTGAATGACTTACAGTTGAATGGTCCTGTGGTTCAGAGAGATCTATTTGATATTATGCTGTTGTTCAGATTAGGTAGGTATACCATTACCTCAGACATCAAGCGCATGTTCAGGAACATCCTGGTAGATCCAGCGTTCACATCGCTGCAAAACATTCTCTGGAGGGACGATCCCAGTCAACCAATAAAATGCATTAGACTAGATAGGGTAACCTATGGTCTCAAGAGTTCGAGTTATTTAGCTACTAGATGTTTAATAGAACTAGCTAACAGGTATGAGAATGAATATCCCTTAGCTGCATTCATACTAAGGAACAACACTTATGTCGACGACGTGTTGTATTCTCACAATGATTTAGCCACAGTACGTGAAGCTAAACAACAATTATGCTCGTTATTGAGTTTAGGCAGTTTTAACACTCATAAGTGGTCCTCCAACAACGAGTTGGTTTTGTCAGATATACCATTGGAGGATCAACACTTTGACAGTATTGATTTGCAAAAAGACAACTACAATATGAAAACCCTAGGTCTTCAGATTAATACTAAAGAGGATAATTTTATCATAACTTCACCAGGAACGTTCGATACAAATCTACTCACAAAAAGAAGCATACTTAGTTATATAGGTAGGTGCTACGATCCGATCGGTTTCATAAATCCGACAATAGTAGTAGCAAAATCAATAATGCAGAAGTTATGGATCAACAACACAGATTGGAATTCATGCCCTCCAACTGATGTAGAAAGGGAATGGATCCAATTCACTGAAGACTTAAGACTCATGGAACCAATTCAAATCAATAGAAATGTAAGGTTTTCAGACGAAGACACAGTGGAGTTGATCGGGTTTGCAGATGCATCCAGTTCCACGGCACACGGTTGTTGCATCTATCTGCGAGTAACCACCCCAACAGGTAATACCACGTTACATCTACTCTGTTCTAAGTCTAGAATAAACCCTATACAAAAAAAGGGGATGACAGTGCCAAGGCTCGAATTGAATGCCGCACTATTGTTATCTAAATTAATGTCGAAAACATACGACACATTAAAATTAAAAGTTAATGTGAGCAAAGTTTACTTATTTAGTGACTCACAGATTGTCCTAGCATGGCTCAAAATGGAATTAACGAATTTACAAGCATATGTCGCAAACAGAGTAAATGTAATCCGTCAGCACACCGTCAGCTGGCAATGGTTGTATATTAGTACTGATAATAACCCAGCTGACCTCGTAAGCAGAGGCGTCAGGCCGCATGAGCTGTCAAGTTGCGAGCAATGGTGGCACGGCCCACGTTTCCTGAATGACAGTGAGTATAACTTTCCTATTACTGAAACGAACACTTCATCTGATTTACCAGAAGTGAAGCACTGCTTAGTGCTCTCCAGCGACCACGGGTCTCACACAGGCCCGCTCGAGTATGTGTTGGAGCGCTTAGTCAGCAATTGTTCTGATCTTAGAAAGATGGTTAGACTCTTAGCATACATATTGCGATTTCTAAACAATATGAATAAAAATAAAACTAAAATAAATCACGACTATTTGTCTAGTGCTGAATTAAATTCCGCTTTAATGCTTATAATAAAGTACGTTCGAAACAGAGATACCTAGATTCTTTGTGCAAAAATAACAATCTAAAAGGAAACTTGTCAAATTTACATCCTTTTGTAGATAACGAAGGCCTCCTGCGCGTAGGTGGTAGACTTGACCATGCTGATATAACTTACAACCAAAAACATCCAGTTATATTACCAAGAGAATCTCACATTACTACACTGCTTATTAGAAGTGAGCATGAAAGACTACTGCACGCAGGCCCTAAGCTATTATTATCTAGTTTAAATCAAAGATTTTGGATTTGTAATGGATTATCAGAAGTTAAAAAAATAACTCACAAATGTATTACATGTTTCAGACAAAAGGCTACGGTAGCCAAACAACTCATGGGTTCATTACCGGCTAGTAGAGTAACCTCTACCAATAGAGCTTTCGTGCGAGTAGGTGTAGACTTCGCTGGACCTATCGATGTTAAATTGTCACGCGTAAGACGCTCAGTAATTGGAAAAGGTTACATCTGCGTTTTTGTATGTTTTACAACAAAAGCTATTCACCTCGAGCTAGCTTCAGATTTAACCACCGACACGTTTCTCGCTTGCCTGCGAAGACAAATTTCGAGGAGAGGTCTTATGACTGAAATACATTGTGACAATGCTAGCACATTCAAAGGTGCCAATAATCAATTAAACGAACTCTATAAGTTGCAAAGCTCACAAAATCACCGTCAGCAAGTTTATAATTTCGCTTCTCAACAGGGTATTCAATTCCATTACATACCATGTTATTCACCGACGTACGGAGGGATATGGGAATCGTCCGTGAAAAGTACAAAGTACCACCTGAAAAGGGTGATAGGTAAAAATGTGTTAACCTACGAACAGTTAAGTACTGTGCTGTGTGAAATCGAAGCAGTCCTCAACTCTAGACCGTTGCTACCCTTGACCGCTGACCCAACTGACTACTCTTACCTTACACCAGGTCATTTTTTAATTGGTAACGCCTTAATGATGTACCCTGAAAGCGATATCACTAATATCCCACAAAATAGATTAAAGTTTTGGCAAATTTGTACTCAAATCAAACAATCATTTTGGAAAGTCTGGCACAAAAACTATTTAAATGTATTACAAAATAGACCTAAGTGGAAATTTGATGTATGTAATGTTAAACTAGGTAGTCTAGTTATTTTAAAAGAGGACAACGCACCTCCAATGATGTGGCCCATGGCCAGGATTGTAAAACTCTTCCCCGGGCATGACAGCAAGGTTAGAGCTGTAGAAGTGAGAACTCCTAATAATAAGTCTCACATTAGGGCTATAAATAAAATTTGCATATTACCTATTGAGGATAATATTTAGTAAGTAATTAATTTTAAGTACTTGTTGATGTAGTTGTAATTCAACCTAACTTTGATGTTATTGTTAAACTGTTTTGTTAACACCATTGTTATTATTGTGTTTTATTAGATAACTACATGTGTAATTTCCCTTTGTTGTTAATATAGTATAACATCAGTTGTTAATATACTTAATGTTGTGGTTTGAATGTTATTTCCTAATACGTATAGGTATATTATTAAAAAACCATTATTGTAAAAGTAAATTGATACCTAAAGATGTTAAGTACATAGGCACAGAGTTATATTTCATACATTTATTAAGAAAAATATTATTTGTTTTCTCATCTTGTGAGGCCGCAGCATGTTGGCTAGCAACATTAATTGTCTATGATCATTATCTATGTTTTCTATATTTCATATCATTGTCTATGTTCAACTTCCTCTTCCGTTTCTGCTCTTCACACGAAAATACACGGATCAATCACAATTCCCGTTTATTATTACTCCCACGAGCTTCAAGCACCCCCAGGGCCTACAAACCAACCACATACAGTCCACTCCGCTCCAGTATCACAATAAGCCTTCCTGATCTTGCCGACAAGAAAAAAGAACCACAAAAGTATACAGCAACTTCGTGCAACCAAACAAGATTTATACAAAAATTCACAAAGTGGGGAGTAACAACGGATTCAAAGGAATATTATATCTTCGCGATGTGTTTTGCGAAACTTTCGCCATATATCATTCTCGTGTTACTTTCTTTCGTCGTACTTACTTCATGAAAATAACTCTATTATACGGAGTGTATTCTTTTAAAGTTATTCGTTTTCTCGCCGGCGCCTTCCTACATTTGGGCGGGAAGCAGGAATGAGCTATTCGGGCTAAGTTTGTGAATGTATTTCAGGGATTTCATATCCACATAATATACAAAAGAATCATTTTATAAGTCACTCATCAGCTTGCTTCTTTCACAGGAACTTGTTATTCCTCGATAGGCTATAATTTAAATACATTATTAAAGTAACTTTTAAACAGGTAGTTAGGTACATAAACCGTATTATTTATATTTTTCAGTCAGTAGAGTTACTTGTTTTATTAAATTTTAGTTTAAAACCGTTCCAAAATACTCACACGTTAAAATACCCATCAAAGTGGACCAAGGGACCGAAAATGAAAGAAATATACATGAAAAGAAGACCCAATAAGGTATTTTCCGTGAAATCGGTTAGAAAATAAACAAAGTGCGGCAATGTTGAATGAATATGAATTGAAAATGTTTCAATTCTACTATTAGTTCCGTCAATAGTTCCAATCAAAGAAAATCTCAACTTCGGTCGCAAACTTTGTCTTTTGATACGTCTGTTTTGCCTCCCATTGAACTACTCCCTGAAATAGTGATGCTGAAAGTTTCATAATTTTATATCGATATATCTATACTTTCATCTCATAACGAAGAACTGTTAAATACATTGATGGAAGAGAAAAACCAGATCCAGTAAAATTATACTTTTGGTCATATTTTTACTTCCGAATAAGTGCACTCAAGAATGTCGATACAATTTTTGTTACGCAAATCATATTTTTTATAAAACCGATGCAATTTTCTTAAACAATGAATGAATGAATTTTTCAATACAATATTATATAGCCTCACTAGCTAAATATATATCGATAGAGTATCAATAGCCTACCTTGTATACATTTTATCGATAGTATATCGATAGTCGAGTATGGAACGGCACTATTCTGGACTGGATCTACAATATTCCCAATACTAATGGTCTATCAGAGCTGTGCAAGTTTTAATTGTGCGGAAGCCATTGGCAGAATCATAGCAATCATAGAGGGTATACAGGGTAGTGTTTTATAAGTGATCAGCCCGAAGGCAGCTTCATTTATTATTCCTTACTAGGTTATTCATTATTAACCTGTGCCGACTGCCTACAGTACCTAAGGCTTATTATTTATTATAAGATAACATTCATTGGCTTGCCTGAAGAGGCATAAATGACCAGTAAAACAATGCCAAAAGAACAGTTATAATTATAAATCAACTTCGTTTGTTGAAACATCAGAGAACAGCCAGAGTTCAGTTAATTAATACTACGCATATAAGTAGGTATACATAGTATGGATAATAGGATTAACTTGAAAAGGCAAACTTGACATGGTCGTGTTAATGTTATGATTATTAATTATGTGTATGTTATGCTAATGGTAGGTTGATGGTGTAATGTAATATGTGCTTACATAGTTAATGCGATTTGAATAGGGTTAAGTTAATCATTATTTGCTACTTAGGGTGTCTTGCACCAACCCTTATAATCGAGATTAAATCTATTCCGGTATTTACAATAGAACACACTTTATTTGCACCAAAAACAAAAACTTAAAAATAAAGCAGTACAAAGAGACGGCCTTATTGCTTAAAAAAATGACCAGGCCAATGACTTTTGGATAGACAATAGTGAGTATATAAATGATAGTGAGTTGTGGTGGGTGCAAGGATATACATAGTTATAACCATCATAAAATAAATAAATAGATAAAGGTGGCGTCTTTTGTAGAAACTGGAATGGTGGAAGCTTTGGCTTCTGGTGAACCTTTGTCCACCATTAGGACACAATAGGCCAAAAATATTCTTTTAAAATACATAAAAAGTGTAAAAATATAGGTCTTTAATCGAATGAAACCCAACAAAGACGTTCATTTGAACCGTTGAAACTCATAAGCGTTCACGGAGCCACATCGCCCACCACATTTAATGAGATAGCTCGATAAAATGAAAGGATTCCTTTTATGGGCCATTCATATATTTTATTCGGTCGTGATTGGCGCACCCGGCCCAAACAAGGCCCACTCCAGCGGGGCTATTCTGGTACTTTCAAATTACAAAGTAAGCTGTACGTTAGGTACAGGTTTGATGCTTTTTGTGAAAGTGATACTGACAAACAATATTACACTATATTCTAGAGGTAAATAGAAATCACACTGAAAAGTTGAAAAAAATAACATATTCTCACATATTTTATTCCCGACGAGCGACGGTATGGTACTTGGGGAAAAGAGTATAGCTTGACCAGTAGATATTGTGGTTTCATTTTTGGGAGCATGTAGAGATTGACATTGAATAGCTCTTTAGAATATGAGCTGGACTCTCTAAGAAAAAAAAAACACGCACTCACGCCTTGTACTAATGTACTCCCTTGCGGGGTAGGCAGAGGTGCATTGCTGCACCCACTTTTCGCCAGAGTGTTATGTTAGTCCCAATGTAATAGGGGGCGGGCCTATTGTCATTTTACGGGCACATCCAAGACCCGAGAACAAATATCTGTGTTTAAACAAATATCTGCCCCAGCCGGGAATCGAACCCGGGACCATCGGCTCAGTAGTCAGGGTCACTAACCACTACGCCATTCGGTCGTCTCTCTAAGAGTTTGTTATTAATAAAATAGTTAATTTTGTCTTGGATTTCATCGCGACACGGTAAGATAAAAATACCAGAATCAAACGTAAGTACGGAACCGGGATTTCGCCCAACGAAAGATACTTAATTAATCATTTTACGACACCCTTTATAACTTTACAGCTTGTTTGTTTTTATTAGCTGTAACAAAAACAAGTTAGTTAGGTTAGGAGGACAAATGAATTCATTAAATTTACGATGGCAGAGCTACTAGACAAATCATAAACACTTTCACTTAGAAACTCCTTTACGAGGTAGGCAGAGTTGCACCCCTACATAATAATATATTAAGTGTATATACCTAACAGCGGATACGATTTGGATAGGTGAATAATTGCTACTCTTACAAGAAAACTATTTATTTAATTCATTTATTTATTTAATTCTTTATTGCACAAATATAAAAATACATGTACAAAAGGTGGGCTTAATGCTAAGAGCATTTTCTACCAGCCAACCTACAGGAGGTGCAGGAAAACAAGTACAAAGATGTGCAAAAAAAAAAAACCGTAAAAGTATGTAAGATGAAAAAACTAGAAACTAAAAAGTCACTTAATAATTTTCTTAATATATTATAACAATACATTCAAATAATTATATAAATTTATAAAAGATAATAATAATATACATATAATATTAGGATACATAACTATAATATATACAAACATATAATAATATAATATCCAGACAGGTACACGAAAATGCTATTTATTTAAGTTGCTGAGATAATGAGCGCGGGTTAGTCGCTTGAAGATGTGGCGAGAAGAGGCTTCTCTAATATTCTCGGGAAGATTATTCCATAGGCGAACGGCGGTGACAGCGAAGGAGTTAGACATAAAGCCGGAATGGAAAGAGGGCAGTGCTAATAGATGATTATGGGAGGAACGGAGATGACGTGTATGAGTGTCAGAAAGAAAATCAAACATGGATTTAAGATAGGGAGGAGTATTAGGCTCGTGGAGAACGGAGAAAAGGAGACATAGGATACGAAGATTCCTACGATCACGAATGGGGAGCCATTTTAGCTGTGAACGGTACTGAGAAACGTGATCATATTTACGTAGCCCAAAAACGAAACGGATACAGGTATTTAATAAGCGTTCAAGCTTATTGAGTAGCACTTCGGTCAGATCCAAGTAACACACATCCGCATAGTCTAAGATAGGTAGAAGCAAAGAGTTTACTAAGGCTAGTTTGGTGTGTTGTGGAAGAAAGTTTTTAAGGCGAAGCATAGAGTGGAGAGAAGCGTAGATTTTGCGGGACACTTTGTCTAACTGTTGCTCCCAACTTAAGTGCTCATCTATGATCAGACCAAGATCATTGACAGTTGGAGAGAAAGGTATCACACGACCGTCAAATTGAACTGGTGGAACAGTGGTGTAGTCCAGAGAGGATAGAAGTCTTGAACTTCCTACAATTATTGCCTGACACTTTTTGGGGTTGACGGAAATGCCAAAAATGCTGCGACCACCTTAGTATCTCATCGAGATCTCCATTCACCGCCGCAATGCCAGCATCAAGATCGTCAATTTTAACATGGCTGTAAATCTGCAAGTCATCGGCATACAAGTGGTAGGAGCAATGAATGTTACGGATACTTAGTTTTAAGTTAGGTATATAAGTTAGGTAAATAAGTTAGGTATTAAGTTTTGATTTGTTAGTTATATTTTATTGATTATTGACTCAGTTTACCTACCATTATTGTTGTAATAAACGTTTAGGTACTGAAAATAAATATGTGTACAATAAAGAAGTATTATTTTGAGTTTATGTTATGAAAGAATTCTTTATGTTATTGTTATGATTGTTACCTATTGTTTTGTATTCTATTAAAAGGAATGTTTAGTTTTAAGAAGAAATATGTAATATTATGTTAAGTTTTTTAACTCAATAAATCATGGTGCGGGGGCGCGCTGCCGCGCTAGCATATAAATGGGTGGTACGCCGTAAGCGGCACCTCACTTCGACTCCAGCCGCCCACGCAGCAACAACTGAAGAAATCGAGCATTTTCACTGAATAGGAATTACCCCTAATCCCTCTCAGTTAATGGTCCTTCGAGCCGGATCCTGTTGAAAAAGGAACCTGTGAAGAAAGAAAATTGCTGCCTAAGCGTGGGTGGCTGGTTTTACCTACTGTTCCCGAACGAAGAGGGGTCAACGAGCACGGCACCTTGGGGGTCCCAGGGCGACTGTTGGAGGCTGTGCGGACCATTGGGTCAGCCTTCAGCGAGCTGCGGCCTTTTGAAGACACCAGGGGGGACCAGTGAAGCTCAACAACACTTACAAACGATTTTTGTTTCTACACGCGCTAGTCGCGGCTCGCGTTGTCACCTTGCGGTGTTAAACGACTCGTGAGTAAACGCCTTCGGGCGGGAGTGACGTACGGACGACGTTACCAGTTGCCTTTTTCAAGGCGACTGTACAGTTCGGCCGAGCCTGTCAAGGTGTGCGAATCCTAGCGGAGGCCCTCTCAGTAGGCACAGCTGACATTGCGGGACATTCCCCCCCGTAATTAGCACTCCGACTAGGCGTATCACCCTCTCACGGTCGGTACCTTACCTTCACCTATCCCGCACGATCCATTCTCCGCTAGAGTAACCCTCGAACGGAGCTGCTAGGGTGTTAGGGACCGTTAGGGCTGGAAGAGCGAAAATCCGAAGACTCCCCCGACTGCAAGATGAGTACTACACGTGAAACAAGAAGAAAAGCGCAAGTCAGAGAGAATGAGAAAAATACTGACGTTGAAAGCGCAGGAAGATTAAGGCCACAAGCGGCCGAAGAAAGAAGCATAATAAACGCACAAGTGAGAGAGAATAAGAACAATACTCACGTTGAATGTGCAAGGTCACAAGCGACCAAAGGCTCGACAAGTACCGAGCAAACTTCAAGCACGGAGCGGACGACAAGTACAGAGCAGACAACAAGTACAGAGCGAACAGCAAGTACAGAGCAATCTGCGAGCACCAAGCACACGTCTAGCACCGAGCGAACAGCGAGCACGAAACCGAGCACTCAAGCAAGGAGTGCGAGAGAGAAAGCGAATAGCACTAATATGCACGAAGTGAGACAGAGAGATTCTTCATTAGGTACGGTGGTTAACCGTGCGGTTAATAAGAAGCCGGGCTCCCGAGCATCTTCGTCATCTAGCAAGAAGCGTGCCTTTCTCGAGGCGCGTCTCGAGTTGGAGAAGCGAGAGAAAGAAAAAGCAGAGGCCGCCGCGGCACTAGCCAGAACGAGAATGGAGCTGATAGAACTGGAAGAGCGAGACTCAAGCGACCTGAGCGACATAGAGGGCAACGATGACCTAGTTTCTCAGTGGGTGCACAAGTCCATCCAGTCCAAGCCGGTCTCCGAGGCAGTACGCACGAATCATCATGAAGACTACTTCGAGCCACGGAGGAAGGAGCGGCAGAGTGACGCCGCCGTCCTTGCGAGCGCTATCGCAGACGCAATGAAAAGCGTGACTCGATCGGCGCCGACTACAGCGCCACGATACATAAACGAACTACACCGTTTCGACGGAAACCCCGGCGAATGGATTCCGTTCCGCGCCACATACGAAGATACCGAAAAATACTTCAGCGAATCAGAAAATATCGCTAGATTAAGAAAATCCCTGTTCGGTCAAGCACGAGACGCCGTGAAGTCACTATTATACACGAACGCACCGCCTCAAGAGATACTCAAGTCATTAGAGCGACGATTTGGAAAGCCACTGCATCTTATCAAAAGTGAGATAGCGGCGATCAACAGAATACCGCCTATGACTGCCGACATCAAGGGCATTGGCGTGTTTGCGAGTACCGTGGCCAACAGCGTGAACACTATCAAACAACTGAATAGAACGGACTACCTATACTCGAACGACGTGTCCGAGAGAATAATCGACAAAATGAATATGATGGTTAAATTCCGATGGTACGAATACTGGTCATTAAATGATCAGCAACCTATTTTATTGGCGCTATCGGCATTCTTAAATAGAATAGCGGACCAATTCGAAGCATATGATTGCACGCCGACTACCTACAAGTCATTTCAACCGAGGGAAGCATTCAAAGGAAAACCACGACGTAATATGGTACACGCAACTCGGGAAGAAAGCGAATACAGCGGCGACGAATCATCTACCTACTCATACAGCGAGGAAGAAGAAGACAGCGAAACAGAGATAGTAGCTACTGCCACCCACGAGACACTGAAGTGCAAACTATGCGGAAAAGACGGGCACACGTTAATTAAATGCCCTCAGTACGAGAAAGCAAGCACTCAAGAAAGATGGGAAATAGTGAAGAGAATCAAAGTATGTTTTCGCTGCCTGAGACAAAATCATCGTAGCCCGACCTGCCGGGCCAAGCCATGCGGCAAAGACAACTGTCCGGGACGACACCACGTGACACTGCACCGTGACAAACCGAAACCTGTCGAAAAAGATGACGCCAACAAGATCGTATCCGTGAACCACATAAGCGCGACGCGTGCATACCTAAAGATAGTTCCAGTGGAGATATCTGGACCACAGGGCACCACGAGAGTCACCGCACTGATGGATGAAGGATCAACCGTAACCCTCTTGTTAAACGAAGTCGCTGATAAAATCGGAGCGCAAGGACCCACCGAAGAGCTATCTATCGAAGGAGTGGGCGGCCACCGCATGAAAAGCACCGATTCAATGCGTTTAAAATTACGCATAAAAGGCCAGTTCACACGCGAATATCACGATATGGACACCCTGACGATCGGACAACTGAACCTCGCCACACAAGCCGTCTATAAAGAAGACTTAGAAAACTGCCCACACTTGGCATGTATAGCGGATCAGCTGACATACGACCGAGAGCGGCCTAGTCTATTAATAGGACAGGACAACTGGCACTTAATCGTGTCTCGCGAGTTAAAGGCAGGAAAAACGACGAAACCTGTAGCCTCACTTACCAAGCTAGGGTGGGTGCTACACGGGTGTCATAGCCATGAAGCGAAACCGGTCAAGTTCGTGAACCACATACACAGTCAGAGCGAAGAAAAAATCGAAACGTTGATAAAGGAGCATTTCAGTCTCGATTCGTTAGGCATCTCGCCTAAACGACCGGCCAGCGACCCCGAGCAACGAGCACTTATGTTGTTAGACAAAACTACGAAACGTCTACCTGAGGGAAGGTTCGAATGCGGGCTGCTATGGCGCAAAGATGACGAAATCATGCCAAACAACAAGGAGAGCGCACTACGCCGACTGAAAGGCATCGAACGTAAAATGAAAAAGGACGAAGCATTCAAAATAAGCTACAAAAAACAAATAGACAACTTACTAGCAAGCGGATACGCCGAACCGGTCACAAGCGCACCCACTACGCCGAGAGCTTGGTATTTACCACATTTCGCCGTAGTACACCCACAGAAGGGCAAGATGCGACTGGTATTCGATGCAGCCGACCGATCACACGGCAAGAGCCTGAACGACGCATTATTAAGTGGGCCAGACTTGCTACAGTCCTTATTTGGCGTCTTGATACGCTTCAGAGAGGGACCTATAGCCGTCGCAGCCGACATAAAAGAAATGTTCCTCAGAGTGGCCATGCGAGAAGAGGACCGCGATAGTCTACGCTTTTTATGGCGCGAGAAAGAGACGGAAGAGCCACGAGAGTACCGTATGAAAGCACTCATATTCGGCGCGTCATCGTCCCCCTGCTCGGCGATATATGTGAAAAATAAGAACGCGAAAGAGTTCGAAAACACGCACCCAGAAGCCGTACGCGCCATTGAACGATGCCACTATATGGATGACTACCTACAGAGTTTCAAAACCGAAGCGGAGGCACAAAAAACCGCTCAAGACGTAGATCAGATCCACAAACACGGCGGTTTCGAGTTACGCGGCTGGGCAAGCAACCGATCAACCGTTATACAACAATTACAGACGGTTAAACCCGAAGAACAGGTTAAAATCGGTCAAGACGGACAAACAGAGAAAACACTCGGAATGTTATGGAACATCGGTAAAGATACACTTCAATACACACTGAACTTGAGAAACACGCCCCGTGACGTCATCGATGGCACACGCCCGCCTACGAAGCGTCAAGTTACGAGCGCCGTCATGTCAGTGTTCGACCCGCTAAACATAGCCACGCCCGTCCTCATACAAGGCAAGAAGTTAATTCAACACTTGTGGCGTGAAGGAATTAGCTGGGATGAAGAGATACCCGAACGATACATAGCCGACTGGAAAGAATGGATACAAGGCCTAGAACAGCTGCAGAGCCTTCACATCCCTCGTTGCACATTTTCTTGTGACGAGGGGGAGATGCACACATTCGTAGACGCCAGCGAAACTACATATGCTGCGGCTACCTACTGGAGGACGACTCAAGATGGAATACCTACCGTGAGACTGGTCGCCGCAAAAGCACGCGTAGCGCCACTGAAAATAACTTCAATACCGAGACTAGAATTGCAAGCCGCGCTACTGGGCTGCCGACTAGCATCCAACGTAGAGAACGAAAATTCAGCAAAAGTCACGAGGAAATACTATTGGTCCGACTCACGAACAGTGTTAGCGTGGATAAAATCAGACCCGCGCACTTTCAAACCGTTCATGGCACACAGACTGGCGGAAATCGAAGAGCTAAGCAAAACCACCGAATGGAGATGGGTGCCGACTAACGAAAACGTAGCCGATGACGCCACACGACGAGCGCCTCGAGAATTCGACCCCAATCACCGTTGGTTCAACGGCCCAGCCTTCCTGAAAAACCCACCGACTAAGTGGCCAGTGGACCGGAGCGAGCCCTCGCCCGTCCCAGCGGAAGAAAATAAAAAGACTGTCGCAGCGATAAAAGTCGTACATACAGAAATACCTAACCCACAGAGATTCTCCAAATGGACACGCTTACTGAGAGCCACTGCACGCCTATTACAGTGTGTCGACGTGTTCAAGCAACTCCTGAAACATGAAAAGGTCACCGCAATCAAGCGCACCGTGAAAGACAGTACGTGGCGAAAATACGATAAGAAGAAACAATCACGCCCGTCACCGCTCACCGCGCCCGCGTTAACCCACCGTACCTACCTACCTATTCAGCCTGAATACCTACAATCGGCTGAAAATCTGCTCATAAAAACAGTGCAAAGAGAAAGCTTCAACAACGAAATAAAGTGCATAACAAATAACAAACCACTAGAAAAAGACTCTCGCTTGAAGCGATTATCACTGAAAATCGCTGAAGATATCCTGAAACTGGACACGAGAATATGTGCCGCCAACTGCATAAGTGACACATATAAACACCCCGTAGTGCTAGACGGAAGACACAGAATAACAAAGTTGCTCGTCGCTCATTACCACAGCAAGTTCAATCATGGCAACATTCACACCATAATGAATGAGATTCGCCAAAAGTACTACATAACTTCGCTCAGAGCTATAGTCAAGACCACCGCTCGAGAGTGCCAATGGTGCAGAACCCACAAAACTGCGCCACTGACGGCACCAATCGGTGATTTACCCGCTGAAAGGTTAACCCCATACCAGCCGCCGTTCACATACACGGCCGTCGACTACTTCGGTCCGCTAACCATTACAGTGGGCCGAAAGACTGAAAAACGCTGGGTAGCTCTATACACGTGCATGACAACACGCGCTGTACACTTGGAAATAGCCACCTCATTGACCGCCAACGACATGATACTCACACTAAGAAGATTCGCGGCGAGGCGAGGCATGTGCTCTGTACTCTACAGTGATAACGGCGGAAACTTCGTACGTGCAAACTCAGAACTGAAAACTGAATTCGAAAAACTGAAAGACCTAGCTGGCGAAAAAGGCATAAAGTGGAAATTCATACCGCCCGGAGCTCCTCATATGGGCGGTACGTGGGAACGATTGGTCCGCACAGTAAAAACCGCACTGTACGCGACCCTGAAAGAAAGACAACCACGTGAAGAAGTGTTACATACACTGTTATTAGAGGCTGAACATCTGGTTAACTCACGACCACTAACACCACCAAGCCTAGATCCAAATGAAGAAGAGAGCTTAACGCCTAGCCACTTTTTAATTGGCCGATCGAACGGTTGTCCACGCATCGGCGATTTCGATGAAAACACCTTGATAGGTACACCCACGTGGAGAACAGTGCAATACCTAACTGACACGTTCTGGAACCGCTGGCTGAAAGAATACTTACCTACACTGTCACCGAGGCCGAACACTGAAAACCATCCTGAAAACCTGAAACCCGGTGACATTGTGTTGATAGTCGACTCGAACTTGCCAAGAGGAGTCTGGCCTAGAGGCGAAATAATGACTATACACCCAGGCCCAGATGGCAGGACGAGAATCGTAGATGTCCGAACAGTTGCTGGAACGCTGAGAAGACCCATAACAAGACTCGTGAAGATCACCTGAAAAGGAAGTACCGTCTCATACGTGTGGTGCTCAGTACTCATCTTCGCACGAGGGGGAGAACTGTTACGGATACTTAGTTTTAAGTTAGGTATATAAGTTAGGTAAATAAGTTAGGTATTAAGTTTTGATTTGTTAGTTATATTTTATTGATTATTGACTCAGTTTACCTACCATTATTGTTGTAATAAACGTTTAGGTACTGAAAATAAATATGTGTACAATAAAGAAGTATTATTTTGAGTTTATGTTATGAAAGAATTCTTTATGTTATTGTTATGATTGTTACCTATTGTTTTGTATTCTATTAAAAGGAATGTTTAGTTTTAAGAAGAAATATGTAATATTATGTTAAGTTTTTTAACTCAATAAATCATGGTGCGGGGGCGCGCTGCCGCGCTAGCATATAAATGGGTGGTACGCCGTAAGCGGCACCTCACTTCGACTCCAGCCGCCCACGCAGCAACAACTGAAGAAATCGAGCATTTTCACTGAATAGGAATTACCCCTAATCCCTCTCAATGAAGGTGTAACTATTGTGCCATTTTTAATAAAATCATAGTTTAGTAAGCCGACCCTGGTCATCTTAATAGTAAAAAAAAATAATACGGATCTTCAATTAACAAATGGTCTGATTTTTATCCCGGATTTCCCAGGGGAACACCTTTTAAGGAAAAGACAAGCTCGCTGGATCATCTAGCCACTTAAAATGTGTTTATAGTTATTTATACAAATAAAACTAAGGTAATCTTTATGAAGTGAAGTTCGGTAAATATAAAAATTGGGATTGTTTCCGTACCAATCATACACATCCTAATTCCCAAAACATTTATAAAAAATGCATTATATTACATAAGTAATTTACAGGACTGAAAGTTGTGAGTTCCGTATTTCGTCCGCACAGCATCGCTCAAATTTTATTACAACGAAGTTATATTCCTCGACATTTTCGCCAGGCGGTGTATCCGACACACTCCGAAGTTTTCAGCTTCACAATATTATATTTAAAGGCAAACAATTATATAAAATTATACACGCACCAAACTTCCAGAAGCCTTATTAAGACTGATTGAACTTAAATAATTATGGTTAATTGTACTGGTATGATATGTATCGCTATCAGTTTAAAGATATAGTACCTAATTGACGACTCATTGGGTAAACCGTTGTGAGTCGTAACATTTATTAAGTTTTCAAAACTACTTCTGGGCCTCTTGTACGGGTTTTGCAAATTAGGAACATGAAAAAAGTTTAGGTTTTCTTCTGTCATCTGCATACATTATTTGTCAAAAGTCTCATGATAGTTTCCGCTAGAGGCGCCACTTTGTATGCGAGAAAACTGAAACTTTTATAGTTTTCGACAATGTATCAAACCTGTACTTGACGTTCATGTTTAATTTTGAAATAAAGTACGCTAGAAACAAGGTTCCGTGTTCGACTGTCATAATTATTTTTATTTACATTTACACGTCTGTCATGTTCAAAGTGATCACAATAAATCTTAATATTACACAATAAAGCCCCATTTCGAGTGGAAAATTACATTTTGCAAAGTAAATTTCAGGACAAGTAACACGTAATGAATACGGGCTTACAAGAAATCAAAATGTTTTGAATAATTAACATTTTGTCTCCGACTCTCGGTAATAAGGTTAAATCCGAAATGAATTTCAATATTAATTTAATATTTATCACCTTTGTCTTAAACGAATTGAAGATTTTATATTATAGCTGGAAAGGCAAAAAAATATTACTAACTTTCAAAAGTCAACGCGGAAAATTTTGGTTTCTATCTGATTACTGCAATGTATAGTAGTTTTTTTTTTTATTAATAAATAAACAAGCATTTCTTAGGTATAAAAATAAATTTCACACACGTTTTGTTTTATTCAATTTTAACATCGACCCGTCCTTGTTGATAGATGCTTAACCTCAAAATTAAGAAATAAATCCGGTTTAAAACTACGATGCTACAGCTATTAAAATACCAACGTCAATCTTTTAACACCGTGAACTTTTCATCTACGGTAATAAATAACATTGCTGCAAATAACTAATAAGTGTGGGATACGCACCACCATCCATCAAGTTACGTAGCCAAAGCGGGGTTTGTATTGAAAATAGAAATCTGCGCATCATCCAACATTTACTTAGGCATTCTATTGAATGTATAGCGAAGTGGCTCTTTGTAAACCTCAAAGATATATGAGGAGATGATTAAATTGAGCTCACTTTAGTCTGTGATGAAACTTGTACTTTGTATCTGAGGGGATAATTTGATTTTTGAGTGGCAATGTTTTTAGATTAGTTTTGGCGTGAATTGAAGCATAAACGGCTGACTTTTTTTGATTGAACATGCCTAGGTAAGAAAAGCATTTGAATAGGGACAAATTTGTGTTTTTATTTTTATTCGAAGCTAATGTTTTCTATTTTTATGGTAATAATTCATAGAACAATGCCATGACATAATTTAACATTATGTATATTCTAAAGAAATCGTTAAAAGAGAAAAAAAGTTTTATCTCGCTTGAATTGTCTTTATTTCAGATATACCTACCTATCTACCAAAAGTTAATTTACAGATGTAATACCCACCGTATTTACTCATCCCCTCCGCGTATTAAGCATCGGCCGTAAACCTGTGTAACTTACAAACAGATAAGCATCTTTGTAGCTCGAATAAAATTGTTTTATGTTTATGAAACTACCCACATTATTGCCGGAGCAGGGCCGCACGTATCTGGGCCTTACTGAAGTAATCCCCAACTACAATTAAACTCTCATTTCAGGGCTCACCTTAAGCCGTGCACACAATAAAAGCTATAATACTGGTTGCAAGTACCTAAATTGCCAAATATTACTGAAATACGCTTAAATATTTAGCACGTTTCATAATTAGGTTATGCTCAATGAAGTCGGATTACCTATTTTTTCTTTAAGTGTACTTAAATAACTTATTTAAAAATGCTGATTAACTTTAATAAATAGGTCGGTACATTCAAATAGACCATTAATAATTTTTTGAAAAACAGTACCTATCATTGACACAAAAATAAAATACATAGTGTCACAAAAAGGATATAATGGTGAAGGACTCTCGTTATTCCTCTCTTTTATTCTACGATTTGTAATGTAAGACATAATTTACAAATCTCTTTGTCGGTTGATAAAGTCCTTAAGATAAAAAGAGACACCCACTTCCTATAACACGGCCTTAACATTAAAATGCCAAATTGTCAACCGAAAGACAATCAAAAACTTCGGTAATGGACACTCCGGATTATACCTAAGTGGATTTTAAGCACATTAAAACTCATAAAGTCACTAAGTGATGGCAGTTACCGACGGTGAGTAAGTTTCGGGTCTATTAATAGGTGCGGTTGAAACACGGCTTGCTTGATTTTGAAAAGTTTGTTGTTTCACACGATAGATGGTGGCATCTAGTAGAGACCATGAGTGAAATGTAGGTGCCGTGAAAATTCCTAACGTTGTTTTACTGTATTATAAATCTGAGTGGTCACTAGTGGTAGAAGTACCTAGGTATGTTAAACATAACGTTTCCTTTTTAAACAAAAAATATGGTTATATCGATGTTAAGTATCAAGTACCTATATACATCAATCATCATGAAGGTTTATGTATGAAACATTTAAGAAAAATACATTAAATATACCTAAGTTATGGTAATGAAAAAGAAATTACCTATCTTAAAAGTGCTAGCAACGATTCATACTACGGCGACATGAAATAGAAATAAAAAAAAACTTACAGCCTAACAATTTAAGTAGCCGGTGTTAGAAACGACGAAAGAAACATTTTCCCGTAACATTTCATAGCTAAGGAACCGTTGAGAAATCTCGGAAGGGCCTGCACTCCGGATTTGCGAATACAATTCAAACCCAATCGATCGCGATCATGACTAGTAGCGAACTATAAAAACTAGACTTTTCATGAATATTTATTTATTTATTTATACACTCGCGAGCAATGAAAAGTTCCACTAACAAAGTGTCGACACAAAATTTAATTAACAATTTTAATATAGGTACCTAATATTTTAATTTTTACTAGATAATGTTCTGAGGCACTGTTAAATGTACTTCAATATTGCAGGCGGCGGCGTCATGAAGCTAGTTTTCTTTTTTATATTTAGTGAGTAATTTGGTATTGTCTACGCCGTGACGTAGACGCGGCTAGCCGGTTCGGCGGCCGCCCCTCCGGCCCCTCACCTCAAGCCTCACCCAACAGCAGACCTCCAACCATCGCGCTACTGAACGCACGTTCCCGCGATTGAAGTGAAATTAGTACTCAATATACGGATCAAACCATAAATGATCTACTTATTTCTCATGTCCCTAATCTCTTGGACATGAAGTGGCGACCGGACACGACCTGCAACTAGAAATCATCGGGTCAAACTATAAACTACGCAGCAAGACGAACATTCCAGAGCGCGCGGCAGCCGCCACGTTGGTTACGCAACAAGCAACCACGTTGTAACCTCCACTTCGAGTCGATTCCTGCTGCACCCAGTGGAGATACCACTACCTACCTACTGCCTAAATCACTGGACGTCGTCAGGAAGACCAATCAAGACCAATCTGCTGCTGCTGACGTGCCTACCTGGGCGCAGAGCCTAACTCCGAACACGAGAAGCCATAACCTACCTAACTTTCTACCACGAGGAGCCTGAACGTTGGAAAGGCACCTTACTGCAGAGGCATACCTGGAGAACACCTACCTGCAACGCCTGCACACCTACCTGCCCGCGGAGCCATTCTACGAGGAGTTGAAGTTGCCACTACCAGACAACGCTTCGCCTGCCTAATCGAGTGAGCCCGTTCCTTTCTATTTCTTTCTACTCCTTTCCCTGTGGCTTTTACTTGTGCAGACTGGAGGCTAGGTTCTCTTACTGTTGCTACCTAAATTCTACTTCCTATAGTATTCAAAATTTTTAAGCTACAAAGTAGTACAAGTCTACAGTAAGCAAATGAAACCATTACGCTAAGTTCTAATTACATTTACTGAGCACTTACCTAATACCCTTGCTTTCAACTTAATTATAAATCGTTTCTATATTTCCTACCTATAGAAAATTCACTTTGCCTATAAGTACATAGCTTTCACTATTTATTTGCTAGTTATAAATACGCGTAAGCTACACTCAATCTTATCTTACCCAATTAGGTACCTACGTACTAAATAAAACCTATTTACATCTAATGCAATGCTTACAACCGGTATTTGACCATATCGATTGCCTATTTACATTGCACTAGCTTTGCCTAAATTCTACTCAATTAAACCTATCACCTACCAACCTACCTAACTATTTCACATACAGGCCTACCTATGCACCTATAACTTGTATGTCTATAATCTATAACAGCTGATCAACCCAATCCATTGACCTATCTTCTTCAATTTGTTACCTACAGTTTATTCAACCTTCTTATCTCGCATCCTACCAAATCACCTTTCTATTCGCTCGCTTTGCTTCGCTTTAGACGGAACAACATTCTATTCCAGTGGTCGGCTCATACCTATCAGCCCGCAGCGGGCCAAGCCTGGAGCTGTGCACTCCGCGCGTCGCGCGCCGAGACTGACCCCCTCCACGCGCCGCTGACCTTGACCGCCGAGCCCCAGCTGATCTCCGTGCCGCTGAAGTCAGGAGCGTACCGTAACAATTTTAAATACCTAACTAATAATTTTCTATTGATAATTTCATCACATAATGGCGTCGGACGGAAAAGGCGCAATGAGTACCGATGTTAAAGACTTAATGGCCAAACGTAGTTCAATTAAAGGCCGCATTACCAAATTTAAAAATACTTTAGACATTTTGCAACCTGTACAAAACATTTCTACTATTGAAATAAACAAATTAGTGATGAAACTATCAAAATTCGAAGCCTTATTTATCGAGTTTGATGAGCTGCAGGGTCAGATTGAGATTCTGAACTATAGTAGTCAAGATGCTGAACTAGCAACCCGGGATTTGTTGGAACAAGATTTCTACCATTGTATTGCAACTGCCCAAGATATTATAAAAAATAATACTCCTCCTAGCAATGATGATCAAGCCAGTTCATGTACTTCCCATTCCCAATGTCACCACGATGATCACAACACTCTGGGCTTCCGTTTACCGGTAATAAATATTCCCGTTTTCGACGGAACATATTTCAAGTGGCTTGAGTTTAAAGAAACCTTCACATCTTTAATTCATAAAAACGAAAACATAAAAAATATTTACAAATTTAAATATTTACAATCCTATCTGGAAGGTGAAGCAGCTCGAGTCGTTTGCAACTTAGAAGTTACCGACCAAAACTATTCTCAAGCGTGGGAATTATTATGCAGTCGCTACGATAACAAAAGACAGCTGATAGCTAACCACCTTAAATCATTATTGAGTATTGATAACATTCGTGAGTCGGACAAATCATTGCGTTATGTAATTGACCACATAAATAAAAATCTACGAGCTCTAAAAACACTAGGCCTACCTACCGAACATTGGGACGTTTTGATTATGTACCTAACTAGCACTAAATTAGATAACAGTACGTTGTTTAAATGGGAGGAAAGAAAGAATTCTTTACCTGAAATACCTACACTACAAGACTTTTTCGAGTTTCTGAAAAATCGGGCCGATGTCCTCGAGACAGTTAACAGAGGTAGGCAGGACAAAGTTACCAAACCAAATAATATAATTCCTTCTTCCAAAAATCAAACTAAAGTACTCAATGTTACTACAACTAAAGATCCATCTCAGTCCCAGTCTAAAGGTTCCGTGACATGCATTTTGTGTCAGGGGGGGCACTTCCTACATGAGTGCTCGGACTTCAGGGCCAAGAGTCCCAGTGAAAGAAACTCAATTGTTTCTTCTAATAAATTATGCAATAATTGCCTAAAGAGCGGTCACACCGCCAATGTTTGTAAGTTGTTAGGTCATTGTAAATTCTGCAAACAACGACACAACACACTTCTACACATAACGCCTAATAATAATAATAACACACAAACTAACCAATCAGTTGCAATGTCTGCCCTTTCCTCAACCGAAACATTGTTATGTACTGCAATGATAACATTAACAAATCCTAATACCAACCAAAGCATAACTGCTCGAGCGTTACTAGACTGCGGCAGCCAGTCAACGTTCATCACCAAGCATGTTCAAGACAAACTTAACCTACAACCCGAAAGCTCCGATATAAATATTATTGGTATCGCTAACACTCCCTTGAACCTAAATACACAGCGATGCGCTGTGAGCCTACAATCTCGTGACTCCAAATTCAATGTCACGACCTATTGCCTAGTATTGCCTATAATTTCCGATAGACTGCCTAAAAATGCAGTGGACACATCCTACCTAAACCTACCTAATGTCGAACTAGCAGATCCCACTTTCTTTGAACCATCAACAGTTGATATGCTCATTGGTGCGGATTTGTTTTGGGACATATTAGGATCCAAACAGCTCCCTCTAGCGAATAGCAACTTAACTCTTAGGAGTTCTAAACTGGGTTGGCTTATCGCGGGACCACTACCTATTAAATCTAATTCCAAACCTAATGAAAAACATAAAACTACCCTATGTAACTTTCTTCGTCAAGATGACTCACTACAATCAATTGATGAAAACCTAACAAAATTCTGGAAACTGGAAAGTTTACCTGAAACTAAACCTATATCTAAAGAAGATGCGCTGTGTGAAAGGCACTTCTTATCTAATACTACAAGAGATGATGATGGGCGTTTCTGCGTAGCTCTGCCTTTACGTACTGATCCCAGTACTTGTCTAGGTGATTCTTACAACTTAGCAAAAAAGAGGTTCTTCAATCTAGAATCTCGCTTTAGAAAACAGCCACAACTAAAAGAGCTCTATTCAGATTTTATACATGAGTATGAATCTCTCCACCATCTCTCTAGATCACCTACCGATATCCCACCTTACAGTCAATGCTATTTTCTACCACATCACCCAGTCTTGCGAGAAGAGAGTGAATCCACTCGTTTACGCGTAGTATTTGACGCAAGCGCGCGTAGCACTTCCGGTTTATCAATCAATGACCTTCAAATGATAGGACCGTCTATACAGGATTCACTTTTCAACATTTTGTTACGATTCAGACTTTACAGATATGTCCTATCCGGAGACATGGAGAAAATGTTCCGTCAAGTTTTGGTTAGGGATACTGATCGTAACTATCAATTGATTTTATGGCGTGATAATGAAACCGACCCACTTGAAGTTCTTCGCCTTAATACGGTAACGTACGGTTTCGCTAGTGCTAGTTTTCTAACAAGCCGGTGCATTTGGCAACTTGGCGAAGAGTGCGAGAATCCGAGCATTAAAACTATTATTCAAAACGATATTTACTGCGACGATTTACTGACTGGCGCAAACACAGAAGAAGAGCTGCGGCTAATTCAAGGCTCAGTATCGAAAGAACTTCAACGGGGCCGCTTTCACCTAAGAAAATATCGTTCAAACTTACCTGATCTCTTTCCATCAAAATCACAAGCTCTAGAGCAAGATAAATTAATGATAAGCAACTCCACTAGCACACTAGGGATTGGGTGGGATCCTACTTCAGATCAACTACATTTTAAAGTTCAACACATACCTAAAACTAATGAAACGACAAAACGATCTATCTTATCGACTACATTTAAAATATTCGACCCTCTCGGATTACTATCTCTCTATATCATTAAACCTAAAATAATTTTGCAAAACCTATGGAAACTAAAATGTGATTGGGACACTCCAGTGCCCAAAGAAATTCAAAACGCGTGGTCCAAATTTTCCAATCCACTTCATGAACTATCAAATTTAGAAATAAATAGAAGAGTGCTTGTTGACAACCCTATAAATATACAAATGCATTGTTTTTGCGATGCATCCCAACAAGCTTATGGTGCTTGTATCTATCTTCGATCGTACAATGACCAATCACAGATCCATACCGCACTCCTAACTGCTAAGGCTCGCGTAGCTCCAACAAAACCGACGACGATCCCACGCCTTGAGCTTTGCGCTGCACTACTTGGGTCACAGTTAAGCGCTGCAGTTACTAAAGGCCTAAGGTGTACTATTGACAGTCAAGTGTTTTGGACTGACTCACAGGTCGTACTTGCCTGGCTGAAGTCGGAGCGCGCGACTATGACATTTGTTGCGAATAGGGTAGCCGCCATAAATGAGCTTACCAAATCTTCTTCTTGGCGCTATATTCATACGTCTGAAAACCCAGCAGATCTTGCATCACGTGGTATCGATCCCCAGTCAAGCAATGAATCTACGCTTTGGTGGCGTGGACCTACCTTTCTATCTCAACCAGAATCTCATTGGCCTACTCAAGTCGTCTCTATACCCAAAGACGTACCTGAACTGAAAGCGTACTCCGCTATCGTGGGGGAGGCTGCGCCTTCAGCGCCTAAAATTGAATTTACAAAGTATTCTAATCTATCACATTTACTAAGAGTCTACGCAACAATCTTGAGATTTATACATAACTGTAGAAATCCAAACAACAAAATTATAGATCCATTAACATCTACTGAACTAAAAGCTGCACTCAACATTCTACTTAAAATAGCTCAATCAGAGTCCTTTTCAAAAGAAATTAATCAATTAAAATCAGGCACACCTTTACATGCAAAATGTTCAATTCTCTCCCTCAACCCCTTTATCCACACTGATGGACTACTTCGAGTTGGAGGAAGAATTTCAAATTCTACTTACCCCTTTGATAAAAAACATCAAATTTTATTAAAGGCTGATCATCATCTGACTAAACTTATTTTTGAGCAAAAACACAAACGTCTCTTTCATGCCGGCCCCTCTCACCTACTTGCATCCGTGAGAGAAGAATATTGGCCTATTAGTGGTCGAAATCTAGCTAGAAAGGTCACTCGCCAATGTATAGTCTGCCGTCGTTTCAACGCGCAACCTATGTCTAACATTATGGGTGACATACCTAACGAGCGCCTTCAAGCGGACTATCCCTTTAACACTGTCGGCATCGACTACGCTGGTCCGTTCTACATCACTGATCGTAAGGGCCGAGGATGCAAGATCACAAAATGTTATCTTTGCGTTTTCGTCTGTTTTCGTTTTAAATGTATCCATTTAGAAACAGTCAGTGAACTAACAAAGGATGCCTTTATTATGACTTTGTCTAGATTTATTGCTAGACGAGGCCTACCTAGCGTAGTATATTGCGACAATGGTAAAAACTTTGTTTCGGCAGCGAAAGAAATCAGTACCTTCCTCAATTCCAACAAGAACTCAATTGCTGACTTTGCAGCTCAAAAGGGCATAGAGTTCAAGTTTTCACCTGTATACGCTCCTCACTTCAACGGCCTGGTTGAAGCTGGTGTCAAATCAGCCAAGTTTCACCTCCAGCGAATATTAGGCAATAACCACCTTACGTTTGAGGAGCTATCCTCCATGTTTGCCCAAATAGAAGCCATACTCAACAGCCGTCCCCTATGTCCCCTAAGCACCTCTCCTCTAGACTTCCAAGCCCTAACCCCGGGACACTTCTTAATAGGCAGGCCGCTGACGTCTTTACCCACTCCGAGCTTGATTGACATCAACTTCAATCGCCTAGACCGATTTCAACGCCTGGAACAACTAAGGCAACATTTTTGGCAGCGCTGGGCTAATGAGTATATTTCTCAACTTCAACAGCGTACCAAATGGCGAGTCAAGTCCAACGAACTCAAGCTCAACGATCTGGTCCTGCTAAAGGAAGACACATCTCCTCTCCACTGGCGCCTCGGGCGCGTGCACCAGATCTTCCCTGGACCTGATGGCATCCCACGTGTGGCCGACATATCCACCAGCAACGGGATCATGAGAAGGGCCCTAAACCGCATCTGCCTTCTCCATCGACCAGACGACGAGTGTTGAAGGCAAGGAGCCTTCAACGGGCGGGAGGATGTCTACGCCGTGACGTAGACGCGGCTAGCCGGTTCGGCGGCCGCCCCTCCGGCCCCTCACCTCAAGCCTCACCCAACAGCAGACCTCCAACCATCGCGCTACTGAACGCACGTTCCCGCGATTGAAGTGAAATTAGTACTCAATATACGGATCAAACCATAAATGATCTACTTATTTCTCATGTCCCTAATCTCTTGGACAGGTATGTCACTGGAATTACTATTTAATTGCTCATATGTGTGTACCTTTATAGTTGTGCATTCAGATGAACTTTACGAATTTTCAATCTAGTTCGTGACAGTGTAAACATAGTAATTTTTAATAAACTAAATGTATATATTTTAATACCTACTTTATTGCGGTGGTACAAATATATGATTTGCATACAAAAAATTAGGCAACAGTTCCTAACTTGTTAGGAAAAAGAAACTAGAGTACTAAATAAATAAAATCGTAGTAGTAAACTCGGAGTAGCCCTCTGGGGTCTCGTTTGAACAATTCTCCCTCACCTAAAAGTTAACACTGAGAGTATTTCCTTGTTACAAATTAAGGGATCATGAAAAATACAGGAACAGCGAAAAAAGATTCACAAAAGCTTCTCACTTTGATGTTACGTTCATTCACTATTTTTACTGTTTTTGTTTTTGCCATGGCTGGATTTTGTTCAATTTGTTGCATTTCCGTAATAGTACAACGCGTTTTATTTGGGAATTCTGGATGTATGTTAATTAATGACGTATTAATTGTGACAATACAAGAATACGTAATACGGTACTGAGTATATTTTTTAAAAGGTGCGGTTTTAAACTAATCCAAAGCATGTCACCAACTTAAAAATAAAAATAGTTTTAACCTGCGAACATATCAGAGAACATAATTATATAAAAACAGACTTACCGACAAATTGAGAACTTCCTTGTATTTTGAAGTCGTGTAAGCATTTTTACTACAAAAAATCTGCTAATTTACCTGAAAAAAACAAAACCATATGAGTATTTAAATATGTTTAGCAAAAGTATTTTAAACTAGTCAGTACTTATTCACCAAAGAAACACCTGTACGTTGAAAAACTTTTAACAACCCGGTATACAGCACTAGAGCAGCTCGCCCTAAGCACTTTGGAGCTATAAAAGGACCATTTTTCACCATTTTACAGCTTAATAGCACGAGTAAAGTTAAAACTAACAATAAAATAAAACTAGAACAGGCGAATAACTTTTAATAGTTGTCCTGCCCGGCATAAAACGAGCCACACGAGGACGTGTGTGTTACTACCGGCTGTTTATGGAATATAACTCTTATGTCAAGCTCAGCAGGGGTGAAAAAGGCTTCAGTTCTTTGCACGTAAACTTTGTGTCGATGTTACGTACTGAATTTTAAGTTATACTTTTTAATACGTGATTTTTTTGTTAGGTAAAGTGGTAATTGAAAAAAAATAGTACCTACCAACTTATTGATGGTGGGTAAATTTGAAATATTATCATGGTGGAGTGTTGGTTGGTACACTTGGTATACCCGCTAGACCTACGAGCAAAGAAGCCCGCGGGAAGGCTGATTGTATCGCTCCATGGGAGAGGCTGAATTATTAGTGAACTGGTGGTAATTACCTACCAAAAAAAAAATACTGATAGTAAAAGCATAGCCGTCTTTTCCAAAATATTACTCAAGAGTTTAAAAATGGGTAGGTTTCTATTTTTAAATTCAAATTCAAATTCATTTAATTTATTCACACTAAATCACAACATACACGTATGAAATTCTACAAAACATTATAATTAAATTACTGGACTAAACCACCTACATAAATTAAAAAAATCGGTTTTCAATAAATATTAAACAACAATAATGTTGAACCAACTGCTCAGCAAAAACTTTTATACTTTTGATAACTGCTTTCATTAAACCAATATGATTGGTCCGTTCTCACCGCACTGAAGTTAGACACGGAACGCTCACATTAAGCTGCGTACAGACCGGCCCAACGAACGCCCAACGATGGATATTTATCATACATAATACAGGGCAGATTGCAGCAACGAAGGTCAACGAAACCCGTTCGTTGGCGTCCGTTTGGCCGGTCTGTATGCAGCTTTACGAACTTAACTACTCTACAACAGGCGTGTCGACAGTATTACATTATCAAAGATTTAATGACTTTAGAGGAAAATACACATTCAAAGGATTTAAAAAACTGATTTAGTTTTATTTAAAAAATTGAGATTAATAAGATTTTCAATAAAATAAAAGAGTAAAATACTGCAATCGGCCATTTTGACTGAAACGCCAATCACAGCGCATGACGTCATACTTATGTACGCTTCACTGTGTTTTGATTACCTTACATACTGATTGCGCGTTACGATTGATATATGTATATTTGTTTTTGTGATTTATCGACTTTATAACACGAATCTATCTTTAACAATGGAACCAGGTTTTATTAATGCAAACAGTGCAAATTTGCCCAGGATCGATTTATTGATGTTGGGCGAGTTCCTTGCAACAAATAAAGAATTTTGCCCTTCCGAATTTAGAAACGTTAAAACCTCTTTGTAAGTTTATTTTATTAGTATTTATCTTTAAGGCCCGGGTCTCCTATTTACGCCGTTGGTCGCGTCCAGCGTCACGCCGTAGGCCGCGTCACGATGCTCACTACATCTACGCGCCAACGTCGGCGTGTGAGGGAGACCGCATCAGTACATTTCTATAGTGAGCATCGTGACGCGGCCTACAGAGTGACGCTGGGCGCGACATACGTCGTAAATAGGAGACCCGGGCCTAACTCTCTCTCTCCCTCTCTCTCAGCCTTCTGTAGTCCACTGTTGGACATAGGCCTCTCCTAACGATCGCCACCCCAAACGGTCACCCGCCATCTGCATCCAGCGGCTTCCCGCTACCTTCTGCAGATCATCAGACCAACGGGTTGGGGGCGACCGACACGCCGTTTGCCGACACGGGGTCTCCACTCCAGAACCTTTGTACTCCAGCGGTCGTCGGCTCTGCGGGCTACGTGACTAGCTACGTTATCTTTAACACTAGATATAAATATGACTAAGTAGCAATCAAACTCGTTTTAAACTCGTAGAAGTTTTATTTCGCCGAAGAAGTTTGTTTCGTAGAAGTTTGTTTCGCCGTGCAAGCTTTAACCATTTATCTCTTATTATTTTCTTGTATGGGACATGTACAAACACCTTGTTGGGTGTCGTTATTGATGTATTTTTGCACTGAGGCACTGCACACCACTTATAAACTTTAGAATTCATTTTTAACACAAAAAATACGCAGTGTTTGTTTACTTTGCTGTTGTAAACAAATTTGACGTACGTAAGTGTGACGTCACACACGACGCCATGACACGGCGAGCTGTTTTCGCGCAGTATTTAAAAATGTTTATAAAAATGGCTTTAAATTTCCAAAATCTTAAGTTTATTACCGAAATATAGGTTTTGTTGTAAACAATAGATGGTTATCTGCATTACGGAAGAGGATTTCAAAATCTTTCGCCTTCCCTACTCCACAACTTCATAATCTAACTTCAGCTATATTTGGCTTTTATGCTAATTGTAATACGGTTTAATATTCTATTTCGACCGGACGCTTCACTGTCCAGGGCAAGTCAAAGTTGGGCGGGCGGGGGTTACGGCGTTTTGATCATTTAAATTTAATGTTTAGACAATGCACTTATGATAAATTATTAGGGCTTTACCACAAAAAATTCAATTCAATTTTGGTTGAATGGCTCTTTGCCGTGTGTGACTAACACGGCACAAAAAATTAGACAGTATTTAACAGATGTTTACCACTGTCAAACGCCTACGAAATCTGTCAAATTTCGTTTTGAACACTTGCAAAACGGTGTTTAAAGTTATTGTGGTAGCACAGTTAGGTTTTAAAGTAATTATTGTTAAACCTACTTATTATGTTTCACACTTAAGAATATGTGTAAAGTTGTAACACTTTTTACAGTAAGTGTAATTAAAATTAGTAAATGCTGATAAGTAACCGCGTAACAGCAGTTTTTTGTTTCTGTCAAGTAACGTGAAATGTACTACGTATAAGGGCTGTGTTGACAAACTGATTAATGCATTATAGGCACCAGCAGTTACCGTACAGTCAGAAATTGAAAACCCGAAGAAATATTTTATAGTACAAACGTTGCCTCCCGTGAAACCCTTACTAACTTCGCGAATATGCAAATATTATGAACCGTCCAAGGGGTCACTCTCTAAGCCCACGAACGAAGAAGAATTGTCGCGCAACCGGCACACTTAATACAACACAATAGAGTCGTGGTTGGCGCTGCTGTTTTGTTTTTCCGGAGCGCTGCGCAAACCCCGGCTCTATCTCGTTGTAATAAACGTGCTTGTTGCGTGAAAATTTTGGTTAATTTGTTCGTCAATTTAGAAAGTGACCCCACAGGGCGCGGCCAGAGCATTTCACTTAATAAAACGCCCCCGAATTCATATAGAAGCATTCCAATTTACATTTTACACTTACCTAATTTGATTTTTTCGGACCCAATTATCCGAAATTGTATTTTTTGTTTGGAAATTGAGGCAAATAAAGTGTCCAAGCTGTGAAACCTTACGGTATAATTAGATATAAGTTTCCATCTGTGTGCCGCTGAAGCGTCCGCAATCGAGATATCTTCAGTGATCATAACTGATATGAAACTGACTGAAGTAGAATATGAACATACAAAACAACAAGTATCAAGACTACTGTGACTGTGTGCGTGAGCCACGCGTACGTAGTACGACTTCGTACTTAAAATTGAACAGAACGGTTTTGTAATAGCCTTCTTAAACAACACATGGAACAGCCACTCATTGGACGCGTTTCTGCGGCAGTAGATCCCGGCTGCTGCTTCGGTAGCAGTCGTGAAGCCTAGTCGAAGCCTAGTTGAATTAAAATAGGTTTGGTTAGTAACTGACAACTTACTCAAAGCGGGTCACATCTGGCCATTCTTCGATTAAAATAAATAATAATAATAATGAATTAAATACAAAATAAAATAAAGTTTGTTTTGCTCTGATAAATTATTTTAAAAAACTAAAAAAGTTTATCCGACTAATTTTAGATGAAATTTGAAGTAGGTAGTTAATAGTTATTGAAAAGTAGAAAAAATCACAATATCTTTGGGGATTAGACATGGTTCAAAAAAGAAAACAATACTCATTGCATATTGAAACATACCTTAAAAACTAATTATTAAAAAAAAAACTCCATTATTCCAGTTAATACAGACACATCACCTCAAAATAGATGAAACATCTTATTCGAAAGCTTATAAGTTGACTATATGTTTTAAGACGTCGAACGTTACACTCATCGACTTGAGGAGTTGTCCTTTAGTCATACAATTGAATAGCGCCATCCAATGAACGCGCAAGTGATTCAACCAAAAAGGAGTTTCAACCTGCCTGAGACATGTATATAACCTACATACAATAATTTATTTCATCCCATGAAAATTGAAATCCTATCCAGCCCAACCATCAATACATACTATAGTAACGAGAGGTCACACCTGAAAATTTCATTAACTTCTATAGATAATAATAGATTAAAAACAACGTATATTGCAATTAATAATTAAACGCATACACGAATTCCTATGCAAAAATAGATTGCTAGAATATTAGAAACAATATTAAGAGATTAAAATAATATTAGAAAACTAGATTTTTATATTTAGATTTTTACATCTACATTGTACCCAATATATTTAATACAAACAAGGATAGTCATTACATTCCACAGAATAACCAAACCATACCGCGAGGTAGAAACAAGCTCAACAACGACATCTAGTGATTTTTGTTATGAAACACATTGATACGCCTTGTTTCACCATAGTCTGTTAGATCATTAACACCCCTGTTACATTGTAATGTAATCAATTACCTATACGTCATCTCCATTTTAAATTCTTGACAGATGTTCCAAAAGTCTCTTGTTATGATCTAACAGAGTATGGTGAAACTGGGGCTTAAATATTAACACAGAATAATAACTAGTGATATTATGTAGTAGATGGCGGGACGACTTGGACAAGTTCCTACCTGAGTGGTCCGAAGTGGCGGAGGATCGCGATCGTTGGACCAAATATAAGGAGGCCTTTGCCCAGCAGTCAGACATAAAACAGACTATTTAAAAAAAATTAGGTACAGGCCTTCTAGAATGTAGGGATTTTCTTTATAACAAAGCTTATAGATTGTTGGTACTTATCTATATTTACTGAACCTACGCTTAATATTATTTCCGAAGGTAGGTATGATGGAAGAGGAAAAGGTTATCACAATGAAATCGGGCTTCTCCTAAAAAGCAATTTCCATAATGTGTCTTTTATATCGAGACCTCGAGATAACGAAATACGAAAAAATACATGATTTAATGATTGATATCACATTGTTATAAAACAATATTACATACACTACATAGGTTTATATTTATGTACCTACATTACTTTTATCTTTTTGTAGTAAAAAACAAATTGTCTTTTCATTGCGAGATTGGTTCTTTGTTTTATTATTGTATGTGTTCTTTGAAAGATTCCTGTTTTTATATGAACAAAGCTTCAGTGTTATTTGTTTTTTTAACTTATTGTCAAATTACTCGAATACAAAGTGGCGCCCCTATTGGAAACTTTTGACAGATAATGTATGCAGATCACAGAAGAAAACATAAACTTTTTTCGTTTTCCTAAATTTCAAAACCCGTAGTTTTTGGCTATTGGTAATAATAATTATATTATGACAATGTTCATATTCCTATAAAAATTATAAAAATATTATTGTGTCTTTCACTTAACCAATTTCGGTCCGGATTTCAGGGCATGATACTATAACCACTGTTCTTCGGATAGTTTCTGGCTATAGAGATTCTTTGTAATAAAAACGCACAGGTATAATTGAAAAAAAAAACAGATTTCAATTTGAAATGGATAGTATTGGAGCAATTCGCAAAATGGTCGATTTTATAGACATATCCAGGCACAAGAGTATCTGAATCCAATGATTTAATTTGATACCTTGTTGAATTTGGGTAAAACCTTTTTTTCAACAGCAGTTTTAGTTTTATAACCATACCATACTGAAGTAATTTTTAAAAACATTTAGAATTTAATAAATATATTTAAAGATATAGTATCACCTATCTCGGGGGAGTAGTGAACCCAATAGGAGGAACAGAGATGGACATCGAAACCCGCCTAAACAAAGCTAGAGGTGCTTTTGCCCAGTTAAAGCCGGTGTGGAGCTCTAACGCCATGACCCGGCGTACAAAAGTGAGTATTTTCGAGTCTAACGTAAAGTCAGTCTTGCTATACGGTTGCGAAACATGGTTCGTTCGGAAAGACCTATCCAGCAAGCTACAGGTATTTATCAACAAATGCCTAAGGCGAATTTTGCGGATTTACTGGCCACGAACCATTTCTAACGCGAAACTGTGGAGGCTGACTAAGCAGAAACCCATCGAACAGGAAATCCTCACAACAAAATGGAGGTGGCTGGGTCATACCCTCAGAAGACCCGAAGAAATCCCGTCGAAGCAAGTGCTCAGCTGGCAGCCAACCGGAAAACGTAAACGGGGCCGCCCAAAAACAACCTGAGAATGAGGCAAAAGTTGTGGGAATGAAGTGGGAGGATCTCGCAGCCGCTGCCCAAGATCGAGCCAGATGGAGAAATCTACTCAAGGCCCTTTGTCCCTGTTGAGGGATGTATGTATGTATTTAAAGATTACAAATTTGCATTCCGAGATGGAGTCTCTGTCTCGAAGCTTTTGCTTTATGATTATTTATTTTCAATAAAACCTACTCCAATTAAATCTAAAAAAATATTATAAAAAAATTATAGTGGTTCACTTTTTATTTCGCTTCTTCATTTTTTTTACGGCCATATAATAATCCCGTAAATTAAACCGGCAGCAGCGGATATCTCTAAATCAAAATTAAAACTGCGAGAATTCTACCGGAAAATAAGGTCGTAATTTTCTAAATTTAACCCTCGAACGGCCATCGATCTATCACTCCGTGGCATTTCCATTGATTTATAAGTTGTTTGTTTCAAAATTATTACCCAATCTTCAATATAAGACCGTAGACTTTGAAGAATTATGCCGTAATCCTTTAATAATTGGATTATCGTTTGTGTTTTATGGAGATTTAAAAACATCAAAGTATTAAAAATATGCATTTAAAAATTATATCTATCTACCCCAGTATTATCAAGAATACCTATAGATTGTAGTTTCAACCCTCACAGAAAAAGAGGAGTGTTAAAACAAGGAGTGTTAAAAAGATTAAGTGTCTGTGTGCGCGCAGCGTAAAAGTAAGCTTAACAGCATTATTGATTATAAATCACCTTCCTATGGTTCTAGCATGGGTATGTTTGACAGATAAGTAAATATTATTTAAAAATTACTGATACCTACAGTCCTACATATACATGACATACATGACATTACTCAGAAATTTAGACGTTTACCCAGCAATAAATAAATTCGTAGCTACATGGAAACAAACACCAACACACTTATAAAATCACCCTTTTTGAGGGTTAATATAACATGGTCAATCCGACCCATCACCCCAACAAGCATGAAAATAAACACAGCGATCAATACAGTGTTGATCGCGCGGCGGCGGCGGCGGTGGCGGCGGCGGCGGCGGGCAAGTAATCAATCAGACTGACAAAGTGCGGAGGCTGTTGTGACGAAGCGAGCCTGCACAGCGTCGCTGTCTGCGATGTCGATGAAGATTTGTGCGTCGTTCATTTGTTTTTTATTTATATGAATTCAGCAACGGTCAAGTCAAAGTGGTGGTGGCGTTGCACTAGGAAAAAATGTGGTTAATTTGTTTTGTAGTCTCCGATGAAGGCACGTTAGTAAATACACAAAAAAAAATTGTCCACTGATAAAATTTCTGTAAGAACCTATTTGTAATCGGAAAGTAACTTCCCGACTAAACTGTTTAGCCAGTATTCTAAACCTCGTCAAACAGACTTTTACATTTTTCAAAAGAATAATGAACATAAGATAACCATAGAACAAACTTATATTTACGTAGGTATGTAAAACAGTCAAATAACCCAATTAGTTATTATATCGATAAACTATAATACTGTCCACCACTACAACACAAGTCGACGATTAGACTACAAGGAGTGTCTTCAAACAACAGCCCATTCACTCCGTGCGACGAATTCAAGTTAAGGAGGTGTTTATAGTAATAGAAACAATTGCATTAGTTTATACAATTGTATTCTTCTATTCTCAGTGGGGTTGTAAGTACCTGCACCTAGCTCTCTCGAATGCAACCTTTGTGCATATCCCCAAAGTCTAACCTGCCTTCCTGGACTTTTTCCGACTACGCTGGTCCACTAATCTGATAATTAATGTAATGTATTGTAAAAGTAATATTATACCTGCACTTGACTTTAGTTTACAGGTAATTTTTATGAATCATCATAAAAATGTTCTTTCGTGGAGTAACCTTCATACATCACATAATAATTATACTAATTGAGCATTAAAGTCAGTCCAAGCAATAAAATGGTTTGCTCAGCCAAACTTTAAACACAAATTTGTTAAAACGGCGCCATTTCCTAAATAACCCACATCTTTTGTGTTGAAACGAGTTTTTAATCAAAACGAGCGTCTCAGAATTTTCATTAATTTGGAACGTCTACCCCTTAAATAAGGAGGCTTAACGAATTATTCCAGTTAACATTAAGACAAGCCAAGAAATCTGTGGTAGCGTCTTGCCATTCGCATTAGCTCTGTGCTTCTAAAGTACTCTTCATTTACATGACGTGCGGGAGCATACAGGGTATAAAAGTGGTCCTACCAAAACATTTCATGTTAAATATTGCAAATAGAAGAACATTATTCACCTCGTACTGTTAAAACGTAATCAGAGCATAATCTTTTGTAGATCCAAGTTTCTAACCCTACATTTCCATCTCGTAGCCCGTAGCCCGTAGCTCGTAGCTTGTAGCCCGTGGCCCGTAGCCCGTAGCCCGTAGCCCGTATTCCGTAGCCCGTAGCCCGTAGCCCGTAGCCCGTAGCCCGTAGCCCGTAGCCCGTAGCCCGTAGCCCGTAGCCCGTAGCCCGTAGCTTGTAGCCCGTAGCCCGTAGCCCGTAGCCCGTAGCCCGTAGCCCGTTGCCCGTAGCCCGTAGCCCGTAGCATGTTACCTATAGCGTGGCCCGTAGTAGCCTTTTCCCGCTATTAACATAGTAGGCGTGCAAACCATGGAATCAACTGTAGAGTCGCAGAGTTGGCTTATTTTGGCGGTGCTTTGGAGAACCATAAAATGTTAACGAAATCTTTAATCACATATCCTACCCATCAAACTGAACAACTTTTCCAAAAACATACCTACCCTCGCTGATATTTTTTCCTCAATCTCCCATACAAAGTATATTTTTTTAGGAAAGTTGTTCAGTTTACATCCTGTTTACATTCTAAGGGTGACGCATGGAAATTAAAATCATACAAAGAGACAATAAATAAAAAACTAGATACCTACATATAAATAAATAAATATGTGGGGACATCTCACACACGGCCGTCCGACCCCAAGCTAGGCAGAACCTGTGTTATGGGTGTCGGACAGCTGATATATCTACACAAATACATAGATAGATAGATACTAAATATAAATATCAACACCCAAGACCCGAGTACAAATATCTGTCTTTAAACAAATATGTGCCCCAGCCGGGAATCGAACCCGGGACCTTCGGCATAGCAGTCAGGGCCACTAACCACTACGCCATTCGATCGTCAATATGAGTTACTCTATACTTACTAATACATTTTTTCGCGGATTTAGAACGTGTTAGTGTACAATAACATGTGTGATGAAAAAACACGAATGAATCTCCAACGAAACACGATAGCTCGTGAAAAGGATTATAAATATGAAAAATACTGCATGTTTTCAAAACATGTTTAATCCGTAGAACTGAACTGACGGATTTCTAACAAAGGGAAACTGACTGAAATAGTACGATATGTCTATGAATAGATAATTATTAATATACACACGCACGTTAGACTAGCAAGAGATACAATGCTATTAAATTAAGTACGGATTTGTTAATAATTATACTATAGTTTTGAAGATTGCTTCTTATGTTACAGTGTGAAGTAATTTCACCACAAATTAAGCTCAGAGAGTAAAACAGTTTTTTTGTTAAAAACACAATTAGTAACATAAGAATGATATTTCAAAATAAAACCAAACCAAATTCACATTTAATCGAAAACAATCAGATAACGTGAACGTTTTAACCGTTTCTAGATCATCCGAGTATATAAATCTTTTTAACGTAAAAAGGCTCCGGTTTTCTTATTTTAAAGTAATTTTGAACAATCTAGATTTGCGCCAGTCGTTTCCACCACCGCTGCCACTGCCGAGTGTGGGCCAAGTTATAAATGACAAGGCTCAAACAACGAGCAATAAGATTTCCTCGAAACAGTAAATCCTGGGCTGGAAAATATTTACTTTTTTATGTAGATACAGATCTCGTGAAAACAAATTGAGTTTACCCGTGAGTCGTAGTTAAGATAGTTTTCAATAAATTTGAAAACTCCATCTAGCCACTACCGGAGTGGCTTGACGAGGAAGGCCGAGGATGAGTGTTGTGATGTTCCTTGCAAGCCCTATTTCTAGCAGTGGACGATTACTGACTAATGATGATGACATTTTGACCCAACAAATATTATTATCACTACTTTCATTACACAATTTTATCTATAAAGAGAAGATTTGCAATAAGGTGGAATTAATGCTAAAAGCATTCTCTACCAGTCAACCTGCAGGAGGTTCAGGAGCAGAAAAATCATTATCTTTGTAAATGCTCGTCTGTCCGCTGCCTCCTACACCTGGCGCCGCGTCCTCGACAGCTCACCTCTGGGACTGTCAAGCCTCCAGCCAAAGTCCCAAAAGCGATCACATTTGTGTTTGCCCCTACAGCTTTGTGGAACATTCGAGAAATCCGCCAACAAAGGAGAAATTTTTCACTCCTTATTAGATTTGTGGCTGTACTTTTGTGGCAGTAATTGTTTTTTTTTCTCCCGCGGATTTAATTTTTGTCTTTTTCGGTTCTATTTTTGAAAATAAATTAGAATTATTTGCCCGGTATTACAATAAACCAAATCGTTATTTTATGTCCTTTTTTAGCCTTTTGACACTACGGAACGGGTTTAAATAAATTATCATGGGTGTGTTAAGTATTAAGTATTATATCACAAGGTTTAATTAACCCATATTAAGTGTAATATAATTCAGCTATTCATTGCTTACCGAAGCCAGACAAGTTAATTAAAGTTAATAATTTCCATGAAAATTCCTTGAGCATAAACTAAAGGTCACACATGTGTACGATTGGCATTTCACGTACAACCCGTTCACTGTTGTTTGTAACCCCCGATGAAAAAAGAGGATTAAGAAGGAGGCTTAAGATTAACTTGTCTGTGTATCTGTCTGTGTAAACGGCTGAACCGATTTAAGCTTTTTTTTTCTTTTTTATGGTTCGTTCAACCCTAGTCCAGATCTAGTGACTAGAAGACTAAAAACGTAGATTCAAAGTACACATTTCTAGTTAGTCTTACTTTTTTCTACTCGGAACACGGCGATTTATGCCTGGGCTTTCCCAACATGCGACCTAAAATTTAATAAGGCTTCGAGTACACTGAATTTACCTTAAACCATGCTCGGCTGTCAAAGCGTCCGTAGTCGAGCTAGCTTCAGTGAAGCGTAACTGATCATTGAAGTTAAACAACCCACGACACTGACATAAATTTTTAGAAGTAATTATTTTGTTGCTATGGTTCCTTTACAGTGATCACAGGATTCGATACTATTTTCGAATCTACAAACATATGGAAAAAGAACAGTATCGTCAACTGTCAAAATGTAAGGCAAATTTGTCAGTTCCAAAAGTGACATTTGTTTTTTTTCCATTTGTGTAGATTCGAAAATAGTATCAAATCCTGTGATCGTTGCACTGGAACGTTTTCATTGCTCGCCAGTGCATTCGCAATGCACAGACTACACTAGTACAAAGAGCGAGGACCTACTTAGCACAAGCGGAGGCACGGAGTTAGCCGGAGACGCGCAGATAATTACATCTGAGCTAGAGACAGCGGCATTCGTGCCGGGGAGTAGAATGGCAGAGAATAGCCGTTTGACATTATTATTGTTGAAATGTATTTATTAATCATTGCTATGTTATACATTAGGGGCGTCTTGCACAACAAAGTTAAATAAAATTAAATCTATGACCTCTTGCTCTGACATTATACTGTCAGAGCAAGAGACAAACTATTTAATTTTATTTAACTTTGTTGTGCAAGACGCCCTAGGTACAAAAGAATTAAACATGATGAGGAACATTGTGATTTAATGAACCATATCTACCAGTTATATCTAATCAATGTACCTAAGGAGATGACCTTGCAAGCTCATTTTTTTTACGATGGTAGTTTAAATAAATATCTACGCCCTCGTCATATATACAATTAATTATGACATTGTTAAGACCTTCACTTCAACAACTTTGTTTTCGTAAATATCAAGGTACCTTGTAAAACAAAGACACTGTGTACAGTTAGGGGCAGATAAACCTGACCCCCCTCAGAAGCATTGTTAATATGAGAGGGGGGTCAGGTTTCTCTGCACCTGACCATACTACACAATTTAGGTACTTTTTGAGCGATCTCATTTGTTCATATTTATGAACTAGGTACATAATATTTTGTAAAATTACAAAACTGCTGTAGAATCCTTATACTCAGTTATGTTCGTGGCTCTTATTACATTTAAAAACGCCACAAAATAATCATAAATATCAAATGCATCTTCTGTGCTTATCTTTCATTTGACGCTGGTCGCGCCAAGCAAACGAGAATTAATTTTATGCGAATAGTTCGTTAATTTAATGCTGTTTTCGGTGTATGGTTTGTTTTCTTCATTGCTCAATTAGATATTCTGTATAACAGTTTATGCTTGAAACGTGATAGAAGTTATATTATTTGTATATGGAATGAGTACCTAAGTACTAGTATTATTATTATACGTATGCAGTTGTTGCAAAAGTAAGCCGAAAAGGGGTGCAAGGGTTTTTTCAGAACGAATTTGGTTCTACGACTTCGATTGTCTTCTGTTCTATTCTTTTCGGATTTCAATACCACTTCTGCATCACCATGTATATCTCATAGATGTAACAGAAGATGATGCAGCTCACTAATAACTACAGGCACCAACAAGGTACAAAACATTTTCTCTCTCTCTCTCTCAGCCTTCTGTAGTCCACTGTTGGACATAGGCCTCTCCTAACGATCGCCACCCCAAACGGTCACCCGCCATCTGCATCCAGCGGCTTCCCGCTACCTTCCGCAGATCATCAGACCAACGGGTTGGGGGGCGACCGACACGCCGTTTGCCGACACGGGGTCATTCACAAAAACATTGAACACGGGGTCAAAACATTTTCACTGCTGACATATTTGTTATTTCTGTTTTATTCCCGCAGTATAGTTGGTGCACAAAGCACCTAGTATCCTATTATATTCCACCTACCTACAATGTAACCAATGTTGTTTACACAAAATAGTATTTTCCTAAATTTTCAAAAGTTCTGTTTGGATTTAATGAATTATGCAATCGCACATTATGATTTTAACATTATTCTCCGAACAATGGCGTGGAACAAAGCGATCCGATATTTCATTATGAAAAGAGTGCTGTGCTGTGCACACTGTGTGTATTGTACAGTCGATGGCAGAGAAAACTGACCCCTCTAAGTAGTATTTATATTATTTGTGACATGTCTGATTGAATTTATTTACTTTATTATATAATTAATAATAATTATATGTACATATATATATATATACATATGCACTCACGACTGTAATCCCCGACGGGGTAGTCAGAGGTTGCTCACAAGCGAGCCACCCACTTTTCGCAGCGCATTTGTCCTCACGTGATAGGTTGTGAACCATATCGCCGTTCTGGAATAATTAATTATATTTCTTTATTATAATAACAATATATGTATGACGATGTGTGGAGCTGAATAAATGAATAAGAATATTGTCGCTTTTGGGACAGCTCTGGTTTCTTTGCTCCAAACTGTACTTAATGGAAAATGTAGTTAGTTACACGTACCTTCAGGTACTAAATGCCAATAGTTACGAGTAATACTTTTAACCAAATTGGCAATTTTTTTCGATTTTGAACTTCTAATATACAGGGTGTAGCAAAAAGGGTATACTAAGCCGAAACCTACATGTGCAGCATGATATATCTAAGCCTGAAACTGAAATCAGAATTTCAAAATTGCGCGAAACCATGTAGAAAACAAAGAAGTTTTTTTGTTTTGGTTTATCCGTTTATAATCGGTTTATTTTTCGACACCGTAATTCAGGGTGTATACTAACTCCCCTTCCGAGGTTTGAATCTCGCCCAGGGCAAACATTCGTTTGGTGAGCACTTGTGTTTGACTTGTGGCTGTTTGATCTTTATACATATATAAAATAAAATATTATGTTAGATTTACGTACATGTTGATGAAATCCTAGTTTGTGGTCGGACAGCCGGATTGGAAAGTGTGTAAATACCAACTATACGCAATGCCGTAGCCTAGCTACAACAATACTTCGTACCACAGCTGCGGCAAGCAAAAATATACCTACATAAATATTTGTACTACGCTGTAGTATTTATTTTTGCTTACATTTCTAAATTAATCAAGCCAATCCCACACACATAATAATGTGCTTTTAACTAGCTTTTAACAAATCCCGTATTTGAAATGTCTAAAATGAAATACTATAACTATCAAAAGTGAATTTTATTCATCAGGCAGGCTTAAAGCATTTTAAAATAGATTTTTCATTCAAATATTTGCTTAGCTGCTCATATAAAGTCCCCGTATTAGTGTCATGCCGCTATGTGATCGTGTTTGTTCGCGCTAGAGTAAATTAGGTCTCATGGGCATAGCCTCAAGATCAAAAGATAAAACCCCTGGCTTGGTAATAAATATTTTTAATTAGTTATAAATATTTATAAACACTGGCGTAGTTTATTTGAATTATAGAGGGCGCATTCTCGTCATTAAAAAAGATTCCGACGAATTGAGAACCTCCTCCTTTTTTGTAGTCGGTTAAAAAGACATTGAAATCACATAAAAAAAACTGTAATTTTCCATTTAGAGCATAAACATATGAGACGTATTTGAGGGTTAAACACGTTTTGATAGAATTAAAACGGTGCCCTTATAACCAAATTAGAAAACATGAGGAGGTTCTCAATTCGTCTGTATGTATGTATTTTTGATTTTTATTATTATTGTAATGATTAACCTCTTACTTAAACTTAATAGGGGAGACCGGGGACAAAAGTAACAGTTTGTAGTTTCTGTCTGATTTCTCGTTATTAATAACATTTACGATAAAATAAATATAGTCACATAAAACTTTCGTCTATAGTCTACAAATATCCTTTATTACTTTACTTAATGCATCCTGAATTTTAGCAATTTTAAAGCCTCAAAAAAAAAAGGGAAATCGTTACTTTCGACCCCATGGTCAGGACGAAAGTAACAAGGCATGGGTCGAAAGTAACAACCCATAAATTCTGCCCAATGTTATAAATACGATTCAAAAGAAATAACAAAAAAACAATCAAATTATTTAGTTAAGAAAACTTCTTAAAAAACTATCAAAACTAAAAAAATCTTATGACTTATTGACAAAACTAAAAAAACACTTCTTAATATAAACTGTAAATGAGATCCATCATTTAAACTGACTAACTGATAAGAAGTTGTTTTATTTGTGCCATAATATACAATATTATGACACAAATATCTAATCAAAACAACAAAAAATAAAAATTTACAATGTGACATGGCAAACTTACCTAAGTAACACGTTACTTTTGTCCTGCCGCGAGCTGTTACTTTTGTACCCATCCCCATTTTTTAAATATCAGGTGACATAACTTTAGAACAGCATGTGTTATTCGAAAACAATTTATAACATGCTACAGACAATCTTATAATGAATCAATGAGCAAATAGTCATATGGTTCTTGGCATCTTAATTCTACATAAACACTAAATGAATAAACACCAAAAAACTTACTTTTGGTGTGTAAAATCACAAAATGCTCACTAAAACAAACTTGCACCGCGGCTCGGGCGCGGAAAATGATAGCATGCGCGGGGGGCAGTGCAAGCTGACAACCAGCGGTCGCGTGCGACGTTTCGGCTATTGGGGAAGTCTACAGAGTCTTTGTTACTTTCGACCCGCTGTTACTTTTGTCCCCGGTCTCCCCTATTTAATTACGTAAATGATCATAAAGTATGTGATTCAGTCACTTAAATAACATACGATTAAAATGATATGGACAAAATCCCTGCATTTGATCCAAACTTCCGACAGACAGATAGACATGCAAAATATAAACATAAACACCTCCCTTTTTGAGTGAGGGGTTAAAAGCATTGACACGATTGGGATTGGATAAAGCGAAAGAACAAATATTGATTCGGCAAAAATCTGTAGGATGAAGAACAAGAATTTTAAGAACACAAATAAAAGAAACGCCTCTCTTACCAAAATAACAGAGTATTTTGCTCCCTTAAATATCTTGGGGTGAGTCTAAATAAAGAATACAGACATCTAAAGGGCCCAGTGTAGGTTTTTTTTACCGATCAAGCAATGAAAACCAACAGATACTGTACTACCACAAAAATCTTTAAAAACTGTTTAGCAACTGTTTAAAACGAAATTTACCAAATTTTGTAGGCGTTTGACAGCGCTAAACACCTGTTAAATACCTATAACGTTTGTGTGGTAAGGCCCATAAGGTCGTTTGTCCACCGCACGACGTCAACGTCACGTCACGAGAACGAGACGTGACGTAGCCGAAGAAGTAGACGCAGGGTGTCCCACACAATGTTTTTTTAATTTACTATTATACTAAACTAAAAAATAGGTGTGTACCTAATAATGTAAGTAGGTATTAAAGTATATTACCTACTCTGTGGTAGGTATTTTGTTATACGTACTCGTCATAATATGATTACAAATAGGAAATTACCTATAATATAAAATTAACATGGTCTAAGTACACTTATCCAGCCAGGTTCAGCTAAAAATATTTCTATCTTTAGGTCTTTTTGCTCTTGAATTTAAGTTAACATAACAAATCCTGTTATTGTGAACTCACCCTTAGACCTTTCAACCAAGCAATGATTCGGAGTGAAGCCGCGATCAGTAATTGGTTTTCGTCTACACTCCCCCCCCCCCCCCCCCCATCATTTACACCAGGAAATATTGACTCTTGAAAGCGTATTGGAGAAAATTTTATTAGCATATAAAGAGAGTTCTCAAATGAAACTCGATTTTCAGTTGAGTCGGGCTATTCTAATGTGAATAACGGCTTCAATAGTTAAAATTTAATTATAAAGACTGCATCTCCAGTTGGCAATCAGTAATAACGAACTAAGTGTCGAAAAATTAGTTTTTTTATCAAATTTCAATAAATGTCTTAACTACACTCGTGACTCTCACTTGCATTGAAAACCCATAAGACCAAATTACGGAAAAGGAAAGCTTATATCTATAATATTAGTACAAGTGCATTTTACAGCGCATCAGAATATTATGAACTAAAAATTCAAATACCTACTCTGTTACATTTAGAAGCGTCCGTAGTCGAGCGGGCCTCAGTGATCGTAACTGATCGCTGAGGTTAAGCAACAACTGACACGGTCAGCCATTGGATGGATGACCAATTTCAAGTGGTGCTTTTCTGGACGCTTCCGTGCTTCGGACGGCACGTTAAGCCGTGGGTCCCGGTTGCTGCTTCGGCAGCAGTCGTTAAGCCTAGTCAGAGGCCTTCGGGCGGCTTGAAAACATCTGACAGTCGGGTTGCCCACTTACCCGACAACTCTCTCAGCACAAGCTTGCTTGTGTTGGGGTCCACCAACCCGCACTTGGCCAGCGTGGTGGACTAGGCCTAAACCCTTCCTTCATTGGAAGGAGACCCGTGCCCCAGCAGTGGGGACGTAATGGGTCGTGATGATGATGATTACATTTAAATTAAATGTTTTGAAGTATTGGTGCCTATTCGTGGCGGCATTTTGTGGGTGGCAATTTTTCATTGCTCCCGAGTCTATTGCTATAGTTCAACAAATACCCACTTTCACAATTCACACAGGCTCACATCTGCTTCACATTCACGTGCTTGAAGCTGAAACCACATTTCAGCGTGAAAGATAAATCAGTAGGTAAACTTAACCTTCCAAGTCGGTAGACATGAAAAGTCTTGTCACGGCAACAATGGGGCAAGATATGTTGCCTCCTTCCTTCCCGCAGCCTTCCCCGCTTCCTGTCTGGGCCTAGGTATGTTATGAAATGTGATATTACTTCGAGGATTTTGTCTACGGGAAAGCAAGAAGGGTTGAATCACTTTTGTAGCTTTTCATTTTTTATTATTGCTAAGAGTAAACTGTTCGCCACCGACTGAGTTAGCGGCGTATTAGTTTATTGTGTGAGGTATAACAAAAGTACGTGTTTTTATCTTGAGAAGGTATAATATACATATCAATAGGCATTACTAGAAATGTAAATAACAATACGATGAATTGGTAAAAATTAAATACAAAAATCAATAATTCATGTCTTAACAAAAAAGTTTTGAACTTGAACCCGTTGAATTAGGGGCGAAAAGCAATGAAATACTTTAAGTAATACAAGACCAAACATAATGCTGCTATCTTACAAACTATTACAGTAAGTTTATTTAAACTACGCCGATAAACAAGTTCTCTTACTTAAACCAACACTAGTTATTGCGCAATCGCGTGTTTAACAAGAATTTGTTCAACACCTTATTATATCGTTAACTTTTATGTGGTTGGGGTGTTCCATGACGCCTAATATAACTTGCTTTAGTTAAGTTGTAATTTATAATCGAGGGCTTAATTTTTTGGGCATTTATATAATGTATTTTTTCTTACTTGTCGTAGATTTTGAGCAATCTTTTAGTGTATTTTTATTTAAATTAATTAAAAACCAAAGTTATAAAATAAATCATATACTCGTAGTTATTTCAATAACTGTAGGTACTTACAGTGTTTTTAAATAAATATAGGTACCTACTTCATCCGACCCATCAGTCCCCACTGCTGGGGCACGGGTCTCCTTCCATCGAAGGAAGGGTTTAGGCCTAGTCCATATCATCATCATTTATATATTATGTACTATTTATAGGTACCTACTAAATCAACAGGAAGAAAAAAAGGTATATTTACGTGGAAATAAATTTATAAAACCGAGACGGGCTAAGTTCACTAACATAGTTTAACTTTTGTTTAGAAAAAATAGAAATAGACAAAGTTTGTTCGTTCGTATTTTAAAATTGCATTTATAAAAGTTTTAAATATGTTTAAAATAGTTCTTTTAGCTAGCGACCTCCTTTCGTAGCGTCGAACAAATAAATAGGAAGAAATGAAACTATTTCTCGCTATTACATTTCATTTTGCAAACTTAAATAGTCATTTATTTATAAAAAAAAACATATGTTATCGCTTTCTTCGGACAAGGAAATTTGAATCTTTAGCATAGCATTACAATGTTATTTTTTTTTTACTAGTAACGTGAGTGTTAAATTTGTAACTGTAATAATAATAATATTGAGACTATCAGTTATTTAAATGTTTCGCTATAAAACATTATTGGTTACGTGGCTTATTTCTACTAAGGAGACCTGTTTTTGTCACGATTTTCCAAAAGGCTTAGGACCAAAAAACCGACTTCAAAAAACCACTAAAATGTAAGAAATAATTTAAGGTTTACACAAATTCTACTCGTATGTGACAGTACAAATATACCTAAGCAGGAACTGTTCTTTTTTGATGTTGGTGCGGTGACAAAGTAATCTGAAGAAATATGGCACCAACTTCAAAAAAGAACAGTTCCTGCTTAGGTATATTTGTACTGTCACATACGAGTGGAATTTGTGTAAACCTTAAATTATTTCTTTCATTTTAGTGGTTTTTTGAAGTCGATTTTTTATTTTTTTTAATTATTATTTTATTTTATAGTTTTTAGTTTATTTGCAATAATTTTCAATCAAAAGAAAGGTGCAAATGATACCAAAAAGTCCTTCTAATCAATACGAATCATTCAAGCCTAAACACGAAGTAGTTGCTATATACCGTTGAGGAGTTCCCCTGACTGCCTTCCGTTTCCATCATCAGATCAGCTCAAGGTCACCATCATATTTTTTTGTTACAAGAACTATATTTACGTTCTTAATTTCATTAGAATCAGTTAATATGTGCCCAAAATGGAAATTCATACCCTGTTTTTACCCCTTTACCCACCCCTTGGGGGTGAGATAAAATTCTGAAAAAACCAATACAAAAAAAAAAGAATTTTCAAAATCGGTTCATAAACGGCGGAGTAATCGGTGAACATACATAAAAAAAGATCCCGACGAATTGAGAACCTCCTCCTTTTTTTTAAGTCGGTTAAAAATAGTTTACAGTATTCCCCTACTTTTCCACCAATCCACACTAGGCCCCCGTGGTGGACTAGGCCTAAACCCCTCCTTCATTGGAAGGAGACCCGTACCCCAGCAGTTGCGACGTAATCGGTCGGCGGATGATACCACTTTTGCAACACCCTGTATAAGTCAGATAAGTCAGTTTCAAAAACGGCGATTCGACTATCACGTGAGTACAAATATTTACAGCGAAAAGCGGGAGACTCACCTGTGAGTCACCTCTGATTACTCCTTCGGGAATTATAGTCGTGAGCATAATAATTATTTCCATTCCAACTATAAAGTACTGACATTAAAGAGAGCGATTTTGCAAAGACTTTTTATCATTATCGGTTATTTACTTACATTTACATACATTTATAAAATAAAATACCGTTTGGCAATGACTTTTTAATGGAATTGTCCTTAAATAAATAAAATACATCGATTAAATACGGTCTGTAACAATTAGTTGGATCCACTTCCGTTTTCAGGACTTTATAGTTTTACTGTATATACATACGTATGTATATAAGTCTTCTATTCACCCACAGATCATTGTTCTGAGCTTAAAAATGCTGCCGGTGCCGGCGAATGGAAATCGTGCAGAAAACAACGCTTCCTCGACTGGAACGGATTTTCTCCCATTCGTTCTGAAACTTTGATGTTCACTCGCCGATGCGTGCTGAAACCGGCATTTGTTTGAGAATTGCATGTTTTTGAACGTACTCGTAGATGTAGGTTGAAGTAATATATTTTTTTTAATGTTAATGATTAGTGTTAGTTTTAAGTATTCCGATACACGATAGTTATATTTTTTTAGAACAAAAAAACTGATTTGTTTTTTTTAAGATACAGTGCGACAAACTTAACTGTTCCGGTGAGAGCGAACTAAATTGATCCATATCTCATTATTTACTAATGAATTATATATTGATATAGAGTAGAAGGGTTTATTGAAACCACAAGAGCGAATTACCACTACTGGCAATGTTAAAATCTTATAGAATGATGAAATATTACACATTTACGTGAGCTGTCACCGGAACAGATAAGTTTGTGGCACTGTATTTATTTAGCCCTTACAACATAAGTGACATCTGTCTTATTGTTTATTGATCATTTATTTATAATATTTCTTGATAATACAATCAATGGCATTTATTATTATTATTATGCTAGACACACCAACCAAAGTTATTATACAGTCACGGGCAAAACAACAGTTCCACCTACAAAATGAGATATTTTTACAAAATGTTTACGTTTTTAGTTGCTAATATTCTGATGCGCCGTTAAATATACTTAAATATTGCAGAAGGCGTCATTAAATTAGTTTTTTTCGTTTAGGAGTAATTAGGTGATTTTTCTCAATGGAACTTTTTCATAGCCCGTGAGTGTGAAACTTACACAATTAAGCACCCTTGTTTTAAAATGAGAAATACCTACAATACCTGAAATACATGTGATTCCTTATCAACAGGGAAGCGTAATTTTATTTAAAATGGATTTAGCGTCATTCCCGTTCATAAATCAAACGGGCTATTATTTCATACGGATGTCATTTTGAAATGAATACAAAACGAATCAGAGATAAGGGTTTTTGTACGTAAACACACCTTTTTACTATAATAAATCATTTAGCGGACATCGTAGGTACCACCAGGTATATACCTAGATATCCAAAATAAAAACAGACATAGCATTCAAAAAGGGTTTATGATTTCCTATATTATCATTCTTATACAATGTGCATACTTTTGTGTTATTCTTTTATCGTTTTATGGTACGTTGCTTAAAAAAACAACAAAAATGCGGCTTTATTGCCCCTTAAATACCCCCCTATAGGACATAACGTGACATGTATCTACGCTTAAAATTGTCCGGCGCAGGGGGGTCACTCCATCTGACAAAAAATTTAGTTTCGTAATTCTATTTCGCGAGCCACGACTCCATATCATTCTAATAAACGTGCCGATTGCACGACAACTCTCGTTATTTTTTCGTCAGTATAGACTAACCCTCTAGTCGACCTATTAGACCTCCCGTTTCGCCGTACAATGACAAAAGGATGGTCAGACTCAGACGGACACACCACACTGAGCCGACCTATTGTCCCGCTCGCCGTACACCCGGAGGTAAATACAAAATCGATGCTTACCTCATCCTGTCGCGTGACATTCTATTAGCGTGTGCTCAAACGCCGGCGGGCCAAGGAAATTGGTTCTCAGCTTATCTGGAAAAAAACCTATTTAGCGCTGCGAGGAGACGTAATTTTATGTGAGAGTATGCGCTAGGGTACGCACAGACTGGGACGAATCGTATAATTAACATATTATAATCTTCATTATAAACGATCGAATGAAAATTGGTAAAGTAACGATAGCCATTTTTTTATATCTATTAAAAAATTTACTTAGCTCTACTTTCCATACAAACGCAACACTCACTGGACTTTTAAGGACATACTTTTTTTTGTTATTATGTGATCTAAATCTCCTCATAGCATGGGAGCCATAATAAACAGAATTCGGTTCAATCTGAAAGCACCATACACTTAGCTTGGTGTCAAGTAAATTATTTATCCCGTGTTTATATTTTAATCAAATAAGTCGAAAGTACGAGTACATATTATAGTAATAATGTAATGCTTAAGAAATTCAGCACAAATATGTAAATTTCAAAATTATTCCTCAGAAAAAACGTTGATGAAAAACGCATACTTACCTAATATCATGTTATACCTACATGGTGATGCAAACCCGCATTATTTTTGCATGTAAAAATTGATTGACACAATTTCCTTGATAGAATCCGCGGGACGCCCCAGCTACAGCAAGTGCATGGAAATCAAGCTATTTGTAGCGAGCTCACAGGCTGCCGGTAGCTACGCTATTCTGGAACTACGCTATTGCTTGCTGCAGGAAATTATGCTATGTTTTTTATCTATCGTATAACATCTGTTACTAACATCACATAGCCAGCGGTGCCCAAGAGAAAGGTCCAAGCTCCACTAGCTGACCACCGATAGAGAAGGATGGAAGCGCCTGGTGTCAGCCCCAGACTTCTCGGAGGAGTAGTTGGAGTGAAGAAGAAGAAGATAGCATCTATTATAATATATGCATAGCATATTATGTGGCACCTAAGGAATTACGTTAGTGTTGCTTCAATGGTTTGAAATCTACGAAGTCTGTCAGCCAAATATTGTAACTTAGTGTTAATAATGTATAAGAAGTCCTAATTTATAAAATTTTAGACAGTCCATTTGTATAAAATCTGTGAGATAAAACCAATTTTTAACCAGAACAGATTATTTAGTATTTATTATAATGAGGGCTATCGAGTTTTTCATATAAATTAACTCTCACAGCATCCTGAGGCCTTCACACCTACAGCCTCTTCGTCAACATCAACAGTAAAGTTGCAGAATAGCACGACTATTTGCTATTCCGTCAGGCTGCCAAGGTTTGGCGACCTATAAGCCGTTCATTTTCCTATTGGGGCACGAATCCGGGGTCTATCCAATTTTTCAAGACTTTCCGAAGACGCGCGTCTTTATGTTGCCTGTATTTTTATGTCTTTTAAATGGAGTATCGAATGGGTGGCGGTGTCAGCGTAGGTTCTTGTAGCTATAGTTATAGCAATTTTAAGTGAATATACCGTTTTTGTTTGGTTGATTTGAAGTCAAAATGAGTGAAAAGCTAAGAAATTGTGAAAAAGCGATCGAAAAGAATCGATGAAGGGGTGTTATTAGAGATTAAGTTCCAGACATAATAAAATTGAAATATCATAATATATAAAAATTGTGAAACATAATTTAATTCCCAACAAAGTGCATACAACCAACAGCCCACAAACTTAAAAAAGAACCCTTAGCTTTACCGACCATAGACAGCGTAGAAAAGACAACTTAGACCGACAATACAAAGCAAACTTTGTGTATAACATTCCGACAAGAGACAGAAGCAGAGTTTGACGCGACTGTACAAAGGGAAGGAAGTGGCGTTCAACAAAGGATTTCTTGAAAAACTTGTGGAAGCGATTGTACGCCAGGCCTCGATGCTATTGTAAGAACTGTGGCCTAGTAGTGAGACCACGATGCGTGACCGTGATAGTTTTAAATAATAACATGAGAAAAAGCAAAAAAATATTGTAAGTGACGATATAATAACTAAAAGTTATATTTATTCGAAGTAAGTATTCTTTTTGACTTATTTATATCCGTATTATTTTGGAAAGCACACCTGATTTTCGCCGAAATAATGAGTTATTCCACACATCTGGACTTTTTGGAACCCCTTGTACACGGATGGAATTTTATCAATGGAGAACCAAAAAAAAAATAGCTATTTACGAGTACGTACTTACCTTATTTTACTCTACAGGGTGAATTTCAATACGGTGTATGTTGAGTGGAAAAATATTACCTGCAACAAATAAAAACATCCATGATAGTTAACAATTTCTAGCAAAAGTTTAGTGGAGTATGATTATGAAATGTATTATTATTCTATAAACATAGACAAATACTACGTAATATTATGCATGAAATAGTAAGTAATTGGATACAACATTCGTAACAATTTTGATCACGTTTGTTTAACAAGAAACGGAAGTTACATCGTAATACAGATTTTAATCAGAAAACTGTTCCTTATTATGAGAGATATAGCTTATCTCGATTAGAAGGGATAGCACAGTGTGCAAGACGAGCTCATCAAGATATGACAAAAGTTTTGCATTGCATTCACTCACATGTCACGATAAATAATTTCTTGGCGTCTTGCGCCCTGTGCTAGGCTAACCAGTGGCACAAATGACATTTACAACACCTTGTAAGTAGTTCACTATGCGTATATTATGGCCTATTCGTAATTATTAATCTAATTTATACAAAAGTCACATATCACCGCCTACACAAGCTCCGCGTCACACACAATGCCTTATGTTTGTCTATGTGCGTCATAAAATAAGATAAATAAATACTGTAGCTTATTCAAGGCATATTTTCGTCTCTAAAGCAATATTGAATTTGATGAACACGTTTATTGCACTCACAGACTACACCATATACAGGGTGGTATTTTGTAATGCCACCTGAATAAGTGCTCATAATAAAGTACATAGAAAACTTTACTGAAAGGAAATAATAATATTTTGTAAAGAAACTTAAAAAGCTTTGGATAATTGCCGGCTTAGCGGAACTTGAATTGGTACATTCGGCAATTACCTATGACTATTGATGAGATTAAAAAATACCAGCCATTAAAAACAAGAATAATTTAGGAGATTCCGCAGTCCGCTACCTATTTACAATTTGGCTTTTATACGGATTTCAGTTAAAACAGGCACTGTATCAATTTACAAACACTATCTATGCTTCCCAAAATACGACGCTGTCGTTATGATGTAATTTTCCACGATACATGTCAAATACAGAGTGTCTAGAGGACATTTGAAAATCTCAGTGAGGGTTCAGTTTGCATAGGACTAGTATTAGGAATTTTCGCAAAATCTATCCCGTAATTTTGGATTTAAATGTCGGTTGCTTATTTTTTTTTGAAATCTCAATTGTCTCAAGCGTTCCAATTGGTGGTCTTATTATTCTGTTATATTAAATCGGTTTTATGTAAGCAGAGAACGTTCGGAATTGAGTAATCAGAAACTGTTTAAATAGATAAGTTCCAATTAATAATTTAGCACTGGTTAATCGTTTAACTATCAAATATTTCTGTTAAGTCATTTCTTAACTAGAAATCCTTGACAAGTTTGTTTGGCTTATATGGATCAAAATACAAATGAGATTTAAAAAGTATTTTAAACGGTAATCCCAACAAGCAAAATGGTCGAATAAGGGCCCATTTATAGCACTTAAAATCGAATAAGTATTGATTAATGGCTGAAATTTTACTAGATTGTGCCATAAAAGTGGTACAGCTATTAATAAGCATTTTTATCTAATTTGCGCTGTAACAATGTCGAATACACATCTACTCGACCTATATTCGACCTATATAGCCCGTTTATTCGACATTTCTATAAAAGCTGCTTTATTTTATTTAACGCACACATTAGTGCTGAAAGAGAGCTTTAAGAGTTATTAATTCGCTTATTGATTGTTCAGGTTGCTATTATAGAACTATTACTCATCATTGTATTATTTGGATCTAATTAGCTGAATAAAAGATTTTATTTTACTATACTGCATCATTGTAACTCTTATAGCTTCATTAATCGACATTTCGAATAAAAGCTTTCAAATAACTGTAATAGCTCACATACTATTTGAAATGCTCTTATGGCACATTAATTCGATAAATAATTCAGTAACAGCATTTTGGTTACGTTTATACAGTTTATAGTATTTTAATGTGACAAGCAAATAAATAATTCCATTGCACATTCATTTTTTTATTACGTGATAAAATGGATTACAAGTCATGGAAATTAAAAAAGAAAATTAAAACAAAGATACGGAAAAATTCAAACTAAGGTTCAAACAAAGTATTTGTCTCAAAATTCGTCAAGTGCGATGGCCGAAACGTCAAGTGGTTCCGTTGTTCCACAGAAAACAACTGAAGAAATCGTGGGCCTGGTGTCTCGGTCCATAAAACATATCCTCCCTTCTCAATTGTCTGCACAATCTTGAAAACCATTCTGGAAAAAAAGCGTGATTAGTATCTTTTCTGCTTTATTCAAGTTGTATACTTGCTTGCTTTGCAATCAATCAATCACTTTTAAATGTTTGCTATATTCTATTCTGAAAATCAATGTAATAAATTTTTCATCGTGTGAAGAAAATGAAGTTTTTTTTTATAATTATATAGTTGCTAATTTATCATTAAGTATGAAATGAAGCAAATATGAACCAATCGTTAATTAATTACATTTAATAAAATACATCAAATGACATTCACCCCAACTCGGGTTAGTCAAGCTAAGGATTTTGCATTGAGGAACCCTAAATTTATTTAATGATGGCTGCTTGTTTTGCTATAAGTGCAACATTGTAACTATTATTGCATCAAAAATCGATTAATAGTGCTGTAATAGTGATATACGAACAAACATGGCTATTATTTTATTTTTATAATTTATTTAATTAATTTTGACCATATTTACTATTTTTTAAGAAAGATTTAACGTAGCCCTTAAACATATGTTAAAGAATTCCTATTACTTTATCGATAAAGTTAAATGCGCCTAAGATTTTTCGTATACGAATGTGTAAAATGCAACAATAGAAATTGCACTAGTAATAACTCATTTAGTTATTAATGGAGACTTACTTACCTTTATGCTTTTGTAATCAGTCATTACGATAGATCAGTCACAATAATCCACAGATTTTCTTCCATATATTTTTCTGCAACAGTGTGACTAAAATTCAGCTAAATAGTGGGGAAAAAGAAATTTTGTTGCATTTATCCCACAAAAATGAAGAGTTGTAGCAACTCGACAGCTATTATTCTACTTATTAGTCGATTAATGAGCACCACATCGCTGTTACTGCACCCTTAGTGTAGAAGCTGCAACAAAATTGCTATGACAACCCTAAATTGGGTACAGTTTACTTTTACTCGACTTTTAACCTACTATATAAGCTTCTTGGTTACAATCACTCGACTTTCATAGCACTGAATTGCTGTATAATTTGTGCCCTTTTCGCGTCGAGACAGCGCTGCCGTGACCATTATTCGACTAATTACGGGACTTTTACAGCACATATTAGCAAAACAGGAACGTGGCCGTTACCTTTATTGCACATATTTTTGCTACTTGGGATCCAACGCTAATTGCGAAAAAAAAACATACCTAATAATTGAGCGACTACAAAAAATAGGGCGTTCTCAATTTTTTGGTAAGTACGAATATGTATAATTTACTGTTTATAGCATACGTTTATGAAACCAATATGTAATACACCTCCTTTATTTTTAATTTTGTTGTCATCTCTCTCTTCCTCACAGTTTATTCATGTAGTTGTCTCTGTCACCCGAGTCTCGCTATAGAAGCTTCTTATTTCCGTTAATTAACGGCTATGGAACTTTCGAACACGCTTTTCTTCTAGCAAGTTAGTTTTGATGGAAATCCGGGCTTAATATAAAAGTTTTTCGGCGTAGAAATTACTCCCGCAGTACAAATAAATGGAATCACTGATGGGAAATAGAGGTTTTATGCCTTATGCTGTATTTATTAGTTTGTGTATTCTACAATATATATTGTAACTATTTCATATATCTCTATATCTAAAACCAGTCCAGTAAAACGTCACAATTTTTTTGATACATACAGTGACATACAATTTGTGGAGAAACGGTTTCGGTAATTCCGATGAAGTGGACGTTAATGTGAATTTCTATACAAAGAATACTGAATGCGATGCGTCCGTTGCGTACGATATCGAAAGGTGGACGTTACTTATCTTAAACAAGTTTACGTGCCGCGGGGCGGGGGCGAGTTAAAAAACCTGGCCGTAAAGAACCAACGGACAAGCTAAGTAGCTAGTTAACACGACATTCTTAGTTGATGATATTCTGATGCACTGTTATTTCACTTCATGGACGTGCAAAATTTCTAGCAAGTGTATTTGCTGCTGCCGCCTGCCCGCAGGACTGACGACCTTAGGCGGGTGGCGGGTAGTGGTTGGATAAGGAAGGCCGAGGACCGAGTGTTGTGGCGCTCCTTGGGAGAGGCCTATGTCCAGCAGTGGATGATTATTGGCTGATGATGATGATGTATTTGCTACAGAAAATCTGTAGGTAACTGGAAGATAAGATAACTATGTTACAAAGAAAGTGTTGGAAATGAGACCTGAAGGAAGGCGTAAGAGAGTAAGACCAAGAAAGACGTGGCTTGATTGTGTGAAAGTAAATATGAGAGAGTGTGGAGTGAATGAGGATATGACAGAGGATAGTGTAAAATGGCGTGACATGACGCACAAGCCGACCCTAAATAAGGAAAAGGCTAGGAAGAAGAAGAAGATCTGTAGGTAACAACGCACGTAGTTTTAAAAGCTATGTCTAATGGCTACATACTTACCAGCTACAGCCGTGAATCATTTAACATTTCAAACGTCCGAATCAAAGTAAATGCTTCCACATCCGAAATACGCTTACGAGCAATCAAAGGTCGCATTTGAAATTCACACACAAACTTAATTACATTTGGCGACCGAACTGGATCCGGCAAATCACGCCCCTTTTATAAGCTCATAGGCATGTAAGTACCTTAACAACATAAACGGAAACCTTAATTCTATGAAACGCTATGAGCCTTTGACCGAAAACCAAAATTCAATGTGTGTGACCTTAAAATTCATCCATGAATGGTGGTTTAAGATGCCCGCCGTCCAACCACCCTTGAATGTCCAAATTTAACCCTTAAAATGTTGAAGCAAATACAATAGGGATAAAAGGAAGCTTATTCTAGAAACATTATTGATTGAAACGAAATGTGTGACGGTTTTAATAACGATTTCTAAAGACAAGTAATATTAGAGAATTTATAAGAATAAGTAATATTTTTTTTTGTTACTTAAATTAAAAATATATTTATTTATAAGTACCAAATGTTCCTCTCATTGCTTGACAATCTTGATTGCTGAAACATGAAATTCTAAGAGATTATCTGAGGTAAATAGGCGTGTCCGTCGTCTAGACGGGATATTACCCTAATTTAATTTAATAAAAGTATATTCTGGTGCCGGAATACACCCCACCGAGCCAATATGCAAATTTAAATCGTCTCAAAGTGGGGTCTTCTTAATTTATTTAAAAAAAAAAGTATTTCTTGAGAGGTAAACATAAACATCGGTCGATTCAGGCAGGATTATATTTTTATAAGTGGATACAGCTGCAGTAACTTTGTTTTTTTTTTCAACAAACACCTTGCATTACCGTCGTTTCCAGTTCTGAGATGTCAAACATTTAAGAACGATATTTTTGGAAAAATTGAAAGTAGGTATAAAAAATAGCATAACAACAAATAAATTTAAAAAACTATACAGTCGTTACTTTGAAACGGATTTTATATGAAGCCAAGTTATCTTTAAACGTAAAAAATTAAAAACCGACTTCAAAAAACCACTAAAACGTAAGAAATAATTTAAGGTTTAGACCAATCCTAGGTCACAGTATAAATATACCTAAGCAGGTACTGTTCTTTTTTGATGTTGGTGCAGTGACAAAGTAGTTAATCTGAAGAAATATGGCACCAACTTCAAAAAAGAACAGTACCTGCTTAGGTATATTTATACTGTGACCTAGGATTGGTCTAAACCTTAAATTATTTCTTACGTTTTAGTGGTTTTTTGAAGTCGGTTTTTAATTTTTTTAAAATTATTATTTTATTTTGTTATTTTTAGTTTATTTGCAATAATTATCAATCAAAAGTAAGATGCAAATGATACCAATATGTCCTACTCGTTAATACGAATCATTCGAGCCCAAACACGAGGTAGTTGCTATATACCGTTGAGGAGTTCCCTTGACTGCCTTCCGTTTCCATCATCAGATCAGCTCAAGGTCACCATCATATCTTTTTGTTATAATAACAATATTTACGTTATAAATTTCATAAGAATCGGTTGATAAGTGCCCAAAATGGAAATTTATACCCCTGTTTTTACCCCTTTACCCACCCTTGGGGGTGGAATAAAATTCTGAAAAAAAAATGGGACCACCCCTGAGCTCAACCCAATACATCAAAAAAAGAATTTTCAAAATCGGTCCATAAATGGCTGAGTAATCGATGAACATACATAAAAAAAAAAAAAAAACATACATACAGACGAATTGAGAACCTCCTCCTTTTTCGAAGTCGGTTAAAAAGGACATGCTTTCATAAAGACAGAGACCTTATTTAATCATAAAGTTTAAACATAAATATTCTTGTTCTTAAATAAGAGCGTTACATTCAGTAAAATGAATTAAGTTAAAGTAAATAAATTCGGGTGTTCACGGTAAGAGGAAAGTTTCAGTCTTGATAAAGAATATCTCCTTTGTTGACACTTTTGTTGGACAAAAGACAGAATTGTATAACTTTTAGGTAACTTCCGTTAAAGTTACTTCTAGGTATACCTACTAAGATTATTAAGTAAGTTTAGGAAAATATTTGTGCACAGTGACCAAAGTTAGGATCAAAAGTATTCAAAATAATGTTCTCTTTTCATACCGTTACGATAAGTAAAAAAATATCAAGCAAAAAAATATCAATGTCCTGATTTAACAACAATAAGATTACTTGATTTACTTATTGATACGTTTTTTGTTATTACTGTAGTTATGTACATAATTTACCTATTAAGATTATGTTTACAAGTATAACAGTTGTACATCAAATACATTTGAAATGAATACTCATCAAACAACCGCTAAGGTACACATTCATCAAGAAAACAGCCTTACAGAAACCAATAAATTGGCCCGAAACGTTACAAAAGAGCCTATTCAATTAGGCACTTTATAAAAAAGCGGAAATAAAATACAGCAAAGACGAAGAAACGAGACAACGTAATTATCGTTCTGTCTCCATTTCTTCCGGCCATGGCGAGATCAATTCAACGATGAATATTATATGTTTCAATTAAATAAACGGCAAGGAACTGGTTAGCGGCAAATAAATTATTCGTATCTGAAGTCAAATGTGTGCGTAGAATGGATTGCACGAAGGCGCTCGATATTTTATCTTCTTCTTTATCAGTAGTAGAAACCAAAGAAAAATGTGGACGAAAGTGGAATGAGTCTCACCTAAGACCGATGCCACACGAGACGAGCGTTCGTCGTTCTGGATAATAGTTTAGTGCCCCACCCACCTATCGCTTACTTGTTTTGACAATTATTCGGATTCAAAATGTACTGAATTTGACATTAATTACTTCGTGAATGTTGTTTCTTTTGACTTCGCGATATGGCCCCTGAACGACACGATGCGTCGCCGTCCGTCACTCCAATGGATTCAGCTGACGCAGCGCTAAAGCAACTCACACACAACTCCCGTCAGCCATCGCTCTAAGATAAAAAGTTTGATGATGGTGGCCGAAGATATCACTTTGGGCTAGGAGTCAAATACATTTTGGTTCAATAGGTATTTAGTGTGGAATAGCTTCTTATTTCTTTATTGACTTCAGAACGGTTCCCTTGAAGAAAGTACATACATTGACCTGGCAACGGGAACGTCAATGATAAAACTCCGCCCTGTATATTTATTACAAGTAGCAAAACATTGAAAAGCGCTTTCAAAAAGGGGATTTAATATCCTGCGTCACAGTAAATACCCACTGTACATATTAATTTCCTTGGCTGAATAGGGATGGGTATCACGAGCGTTCAAACTCCAGTGACGCGGACACGGCTTTAAAAATACTTAATAATACACCCACGTGCAATGAAAACGTTCCAGCTGCCATTTTTCAGTGCTGGGGTACGGGTCTCCTTTCGAAGAAGGATGGGTTTTATCCCTAGATGACTTATAGCCAGCATGGTCAGCAGTTAGGCTTGGTGGACCCCATAAGCAAGCTTGAGCTGTCGGGTAAATGGGGAACCCGACTGCCAGATATTTTCAATTGCCGAAGGCCTCCGACTAGGCTTTACGAATGCTGCCGAAACAGCAACTAGGACGCACGGATTATCGTGCCATCCGAAGCACAGAAGCACCCAGACAGCAACCACTTAAAACCATCCAATGGGTGATCGTGCCATGTGTTTCTCTACATGATCAGTAACGGGCACTCAAGCTAGCAGAGCTTGAATACGGATGCTTCTTGTTTTCCGGTATTACTTATACTAAAACAAAATCTTGTTTCCGTAACCTCAAGAGTATTTCGAAGACTAGCGAGAGGGCTCTCCAGTGTTGTATTGTAAAACTTTGTCGATATCGACCCCAGTGTTATTACTTAAGCGGTCGTTTTAATTAAAATCGTGTCGTTATATTAATACGCCCCAAGAGATTTCCAATCAGTACGAAAACTTTAATATTTACTTCAAAGAAATATTTGTTCAGTGTTGTTATTTTGTGAGCTCTGGTGCTCTATAGTGATTTTGTGAATGATTTCGGCATTCGATTCAAAAAGTGGGTCACATAAATAAAATACAAATCCTTATCATAGTTGCTACTTTATGAAGCTCTTACTTTTCAATACATTTCGCTAGGTCTCCCCACCATCCCATTCGTAGTATACAGTTATTTCTAACTATTTGAAAATAAGGGATTTTTGATCAAATTTCTGCTCTTTTCATTTAAGGCTGTCACTAAAGCTGGAAGAAAATCAGAATCTGTCAAATCTAGTGAGGGGGGGTTGAGGTATGCGGGGCGTTCTACGGACAATGACATGAAATTTTAACATAGTACTCGAAAACATAAAAGTGAAGACATGCCACTTTGTTAAAAATATACTAAGTAAGTAATATTGTTTTGTGATACGAAAATATTTATTTTTATTTGAAAGTATTTTTAATATTTAATAATTAATTATATATAAAGTCGTACCCGTGCCGATATTTATACAGGTTGTTGCAAAAAGGGTTTAATACTATGCCGAAACCTACGTGTGCAGCATGTTATTGATGTTATTTCTAAGCCAGGAAATGAAATCAGAATGTAAAAAAATCGCGAAAATATTATCAGAGTTTAATAGTTCAGGGTGTTGTGTATTAAACTCTGCCCCCGTGTAATAAAAAAAGTATAGTTAGCCGAAAGGGCGTTACTCAGGCGTCACTCTGAAAAACTTTTATCCTACGTAATTTTTTATATTCATGAAAAAAACGCTTCTTCATATAATTTTTTTTTGGTCACGTGACCTTTTAGTTAGACGACCTGTTTTTTTTTGGTGTTTCAAAAGCAGAACAGTAGTTTGCAGAACTCTGCATTTACAGGGTGTCACAAAAGGTTACGTAGCTGGCAAAGGGATATGGGGAGGTCACCAGAAAAATAATAACATGTAAGTACCCCCGCAAGGGAGTACATTAGTACAAGGCGAGAGTGTGTATTTTTTTTTTAAGTACTTATGTGTATTTGGGATATGATAGAAATAATATTTTTGTTTCTTAAAAACCAAAAAATTTACACCTTGCTGCGCTCTTTTGCTCACTGTAAGTACACCTACAAATATTGCTGTATTAAAAAAAATGGTTTTGTTATAACGATTATAAAAAAAAAGTTATTTTCATGTCAAGGAGTCATTTACCTAATTACGATTTCACTCAACAGCAGGTGAACTGAAAAAATAAGTTCTAGTTCTATCATCACTTTAGATCGCAAACATTGTAACTCCACTTTTCTCGGCGAAAAGTACTCTTTGGTGTCAATAGAAACGTTTTTTGAATTCACATGTTTTCCTCTTTATTCGAAAAAAAAAAAAACTGTATTCCGCATTTTACCATTTGTTTTCCTCTAAACCCCAAACCGTGATTTTTAAACAAGAAAACTTAGTAATTATACCCTTTATTCTCATATATATACAACGTGCGATGTAGGCGAACGTGAACGAAAACTATGCAATAAGCCTTTGTTTTTATTACTACTTTAGTAAATTACAATAACATACTCAACAATGTTAATTTTTTTTTGCAATGTTATGTTGTTAAATTAAGATCTAATATTTTATTAACATGAAGTTACTTTCAACTTTTTTTTGCATCTATGCGTCGAATCACAGCATGACGGCTGCTGCAGCTTACTGCTGTCCTGTCCTCCAACCAATCCCACCAGTACTGCAGGTTGCGTCGAATACGAGCCATTCTCTTCGACTTGACAAGACAGGTGCTCCCGGAAGGATCATAGATCGCACGGAACCCGTACCGTATAGAGGCAACGGACTCCTTTGCAACAGCCCCCCAGATTCGGAAGTAGCCCATGCACTGCATGGCGAGCACAGCTGCAGCAATTTTTTCGTGATGAATCATTGGGATGTCATCCCCGAAGGAGGCTCTCAGCCTACCTCACGACCTGTGTGACATTAGAAAAATGCACTGTGCTAACGCCGTTTGCGAGCTTGATTTGCAGGACCGCGTTGTATGCCAAGTTCCACAGCAGAGGGGTCCAAGACCTACCGCTGTGGAACTCCGCAACTGAACTTCTTCAGTGAAAACAAACCCTCTCTTTTCGCATCCTTAATGTACTTGTTAGACACGTATGACCTCTGTCAATTTTCTGCAGATAAGAAGACAAGTGATGGTATACAAGAGCCGCCCTAAAGGTTCGTCCTCTAGGGGATAGAGTTGAACGCGGTTACTATTTTTAAGCAAACAGCCAGCGCAACAACTCGCCCGTGGTTCTTATCCTGCTCCAACAGTGAACGAACGCAAAGTATTCTACCCACTATTCGAATCCGCATTTCGGATGCCAAACTGACTGTCCGAAAGGTCGAAACCGTACCACCACAGAGGTATGACTCGTTCGAAGAGCTTATCAGGCTCTTACAGCAATCAGATGTGTCGGTACACTGAAAGATAATCTACAGGCCTGCTTTATTTATTTAGGAGCACTAATGGCCTCCTTTCAGTCATTGAGTCACTGGCACTCAGGCTGCGGTTGAACAGGAAGATAGACTGTCTAAACAAATCATTTTTAGGCTAGTTAAAAAAAACTTTAGGTGGGTAGTATGCCAACTAGAACTACAAATAAAACAGTATTTTTGTCTCCTCTAAAATTTGGTCACGAGGAGTTACGATGATTACGATCTAAGGTGACGCTGACGATATTTTATACAAGGTATTGAAAAAAGGGTATAAAGCTTAGCCAAAAGTGGATTTAGGTGCCATTCTGGCGACCGAATGGCGTAGTGGTTAGTGACCCTGACTACTGAGCCGAAGGTCCCGGGTTCGATTCCCGGCTGGGGCAGATATTTGTTTAAACACAGATATTTGTACTCGGGTCTTGGGTGTTGATATTTAAATTTAGTATCTATCTATCTATGTATTTGTGTAGATATATCAGCTGTCCGACACCCATAACACAGGTTCTGCCTAGCTTGGGGTCAGATGGCCGTGTGTGAGATGTCCCCACATATTTATTATTATTATTATTTATTTATTATTCTGATCCACTTTTCTTCTACAATTTTGAAAATTCACGTAACAAAACCTTTTACATAGAAACTTATTCGATCACGTGACTTTTTACTATAGAGACCGAATTTATTTTTCGAGAATTTCCAAAACTTGGAGAACAAAAGTTGTTCAGAATAACCCCTGAGTCAAACCCTTTCGGCACAGTATACCCTTTTTGCAACATCCTGTATAGGTAATATCAGGTTTATAAAAGACCTGGGCCTGTAGAGTGAGACTCGGCATGGGGAGTCATAATTTATAGATCTTTTAGGTTGCAGTGGCGAATGGGCACTGGTAGCCCTGCCCTTTTCTATAACTATAACTATAGGTAATTTTATGGCAATTTAAAAATGGTATAACATTTATCTATTTGAAAAAATCATTAAAAATATACATTACCTATCACCCTAATTTAAAAAAAAAATTCAGCCCTTACTTTAAACTTATAACACCCCTCTATTTCCTTCAGGGGTTAAAAAACCTGTGTATTTAATATTTTCTTATGAGTTTTTTTTTAAAAACTAGGCTCTTACATAGTTGTACATAATATTATGCGGTATTTTATTCCACTTGTAACGCATAAAATTCATAGCTACAGTAAACATTTCATTTTTTTCATGGCGAGATACAGTCGCACTTAACCGCTTTTTTGCAAAGCTTGTTAAATAGATTTAAAAAATTATGTAAATTTTAGATCTTCAATTTTTAAAAATACTTACTTATTTTTAACAACCTGTAGTGTACAGACTACCACATCTTAAATTATATATATTTTTAATTAACTACGGTTTTTGGTTTCAAATAAAACAAATTATGAACTTACTTTTCAACACCCTGTATATTGTGTAGCTTACCTACCATACACAACCGTTAAAATAAAATAAATTACCCCTCAGAATATAAACAGGCTCGCGCTTTGGCATACTGCATTGACCGTATAGTTCTTATTCGGAGAATCTAATAAGTGTCATTATGTGCAATGTTTACCTTTATCTATGCATCTGTAACTCTATAGTAAAAAATGTAAACAAATCGAAAAGGCGAAATGTTTTCTAAGAATTTTCGGCTTTTCTGCATCTAAAATGATTAGAAAATTAACTTTCCATTGCAAATGCATATGTATTATAATACTTGTAGTCATAATTTGTTAATTTAATCAGTTTTTGTGAAATATTTGATGAAAAATAAAATGGCGTGGGTATCGCTCCTAACAGGCCGCCACCAGGGCGACGACTGAAGAAATCTGAAATCTGTCACGGTGTCATCATTTTTAAACCGGAATTTATTAGTTTTTTGCAAAAAAAGTTGACTTCTGGTCCATTAAATCCAACTCTTTAAGGTAACTTTGTTAAGAATTTAATTACCTACACATACATATAAGATTCCATGAAAATGGGCCCTCTGATTTCGAGGGTTTTTTCATAATAAGTCAAAAAATGGCAAAAGACATGGTGTGTTTGCAATTTTTTTTAACATACTTATTATAATCCTGCACCAATTTATAAGCAACTAACATGTTCAGTATACCCTCAGCTACAAAATATATTTTTATCAATGTGATAGAAGCCACCGTTTTTCCAATCTAATCAAGTATATCAAGCCGACTTTAGCATTTTAGCTTTAGGGATCCCCTTAATGTGGGAAAAATCGTAGTATCACTATAATATCACCTGCATTGGCTTTTAGTTTTCTTATATATATAAACCTGCCAATCGTTCTATTCCTAATTATTTTCATAATTATATAAATCCTATTGTTTGCATTTGCAACAAAGAACCAATCCAATAATTATTTTATCTACTCCGACCCGTAGCCAATTCCCACATATACCTACTAACTGGCGAAAAAACCAGCTGAGTAAATCCACACACCCAGCAAATCCATCTCGGCAACTGCTAACACAATCCGGCGCGCGGCGCGAATCAATTTGCTCGCGACGTATCGTGTTGCACTTTGCACTGTTGAAAAACGATACTGGGCGTCTAGAGTACACACGAGTATAGGTAACACGTCTTCTTAGCTTGTTGGTCACAAGAACTGGAGCTGGACTGAGGTTGGTCCCGAGGTGAAAGGGTTAGCCAGCGGTTAGCGATTAGCGTCAGTTGCTTAGGTACCTACATTATGAATATATTCATAATTTAAGCTATAATATTATATTGTGGAGGCTCCTTTTATGCATCCTGCAACCACAAATGGCAGTAGTTGCTTGGCAAGGATGAGGAAAGCATAGGCAGATATTCTGAGACACTGGTTGAATATAAAAACCGAGCAACGCCATTGGTGACCGCTATGTTGTTTGGTCGTTATTGGTTTAAGGTAGGCCGCACACCTAATTTTCGTTAATAAATTCAACATGACGGATAAATTACCGCCATTTTGTTACCCTTTCATGATACAATGTGCACAAGGTAACTTTTGTAACTCAATACATTGAACTCTCTACAATTTCAGTTACTCTAAACGTAACTTAGTTAAGTCGGCAGCTTTGTAGAATTAGTGCTAGTACGGATTTCACTTTGACAAGTCAACTAATCAGGAAAAATGTAATCAAGTACCGATACTAGCCGAGCTTACGCCAACATTGCTTAGTGAGACCCGCCAGACAATATTGGCCTTAAGCTGCTTGATAAATTGATTTAGTTCAGCAAGTTCTCTACTTATTTAGTTATACTGCTCGATGTATTTGCAAGAAAAACAGCGTTCAATAAGTTAATATTTATCAATGCATTATTGTTAATGATGGTGAGTTTTGATTAAAATTTATCAGGTATTACTTTTTTTTATAACATTTGTATCTTGTCATTCAATTAACCATGGTTAAATTTCTGCGTTAAAAATACTTAACTAAATAGGTATGATGCATGCCAGAATAAAATACTTGTTTTGTTATGAGAGCTGACTAATTGGCTACGGTGTAGTATTATGTAGCTACGTGGCATCGGCGTAGCGTCGTAGCGTCGTAGCCGTGCTACGGATCAGTGTAGCACTAGAACTCTGGTACTTTCGTTTTTTGAAAATTATAATGTCATAATACCCATTGAGCACAGCTGTCTATTATGTTATAGTCTACTGTAAGGTAAATAATTTTTATTTACATTACCTAAGTCTCGGCCAAACCAATTAAAAATTCTTAGAAATAGGGTATAGATAACAATAAAAATAAAAATAACAGCACTGAAAATTATAACTTTAAGATGCCTTAAGTTTAGTTTGAACAAAACACAAATTCCGAGAAAATAGGTTTAAAATACAACAGAAAATTATAAATCTCGAGGTGGGATACGCTATTTTAAAATCAGGACACCTGATAGGTGCATTGTCCGCTTGCCAACACAGGTGGCTTCCGCCAACAGAGGGCGGTGCGGGGCGCATACAGAATGCACCTAGAACATTGAGGTGTATGATTTTATAGCAAGGAGAGGCGCCAGTTTTTTTTAGGTATTAACTTGATAGGATCTAGCGATAAACGATACATGTAAAGTGCGAAAAGTTGACTACAGACTCAAATGCCAGTACCAAACAATATAGTAGGGCAGCAATTATTATACTCGTACATAGTGTTTTTTGACATTACAGTGCCACAAACTTATCTGTTCCGGTGACAGTTCAAGTAAATATCTAATATTTCTTCATTCTATAATATTATTATAATATTAGATTTTAAGTTTGCCCGTAGGTAATGGTAATTTACCCTTGAGGTTTTTATTAACCCATCTAATCTATATCAATATACAATTAATTAGTATGTAATGAGATATGGATCAATTTAGTTCGCTCTCACAATAATCCTCGTGATCTGATGCGGCAAGGTTAGGCCAGACCTCTGGATATTTATTCTTTTGACGCGATTTCTGTAATCGTTCCTCAATTATGGTAGCACGTAAAGCACCTTTCACGTTTAAATTTTATGGAAGTAAGTTCCTTCACAGTTAAAAATAAACTTAACGTAATAAATCAGTTTTAAAAATACCTAAAAAATATTGAGTCTGCGGAAATAATAATTTTTCCTTGTCAGCATTCCGTTTGTCTGCGGGCGACAAATTAGCCCTTTTGTCTAAAAAATGGCCGTCGCCATTTGAAAGGTTTTGAAGACAATGACAACGTCCAAAAGTTTTAGAGAAAGCCAATGGAACAAGGAAATTGAATTGTATTTTATACCGACAAAATATGGTGTTTTAGGTTGACATGTACTATTTAATTACATTTAAATTGACCCTGTTTTATACTTTGACAAGTGGACACGCATCGTATATGCTGCACCCTTCTGTTTTCCCATGTATAAAACTTTACTTTTCTGAGTTATTTGAATAATAATATTATATTTTTTTTCGGATATCGGTCCATCATTTTTTACCAGTTCCACAAACCGAGTGCCTAGTACATTGACAAGTTTATTATGCAATATTGATATACTATAAGTGTTTCTACCTTAAACGCTTGATTCTTTTAAACTGAACGCATAAAAAAATTGGATGTACCTAGTAATAATTCATGAATTAATGTCTCGCCAGAAGAAATAAGTAAAACGCCAAAAGGGTGAAAGTTAATGAGATGTGCAAATTTTTCAGCCTGAAAGCTTCACATCGGGTCCGCAACGGAAGATAAATAGAGGTTTCGAAGAAAATAATCGAAGCCTTAACAGCCATGATCTCTTCGCCCCGTTGTGCTAGTAACGGATTAATTAGGAGTCTGGCCCGTTGCCCCAGTTAAGATTATAATGTTCAATACATTTTCGATAAGTCGAAATATTATTATTATACGTGTTTGACTCATATTTATCGTCGCATTATTATCATAATCATAGTCCACATCATTCTACGGCAATAATAAAAATGAAGGACAGAGATCTACCACAAAAACAACACATCCATAAATCACCATAGAAAAGCCGAAAAATACCAAACATTTTCTATTTTTCTCCATGTAAAACCAATAGCAAGAGTATTATCGTTACATTTTATTAAGACAAGTACATTATTATCGTCTCATATTGCACAGCAAAGAAAACAAATAAATACATGAGCGCAGCAAAAAAACCGCCAACGACCATGTCATATTGTCGAGTTCACCTACTTCAGCGTTTTGTTTTTTGGCAGTCGATGCCGAGGCTATGAAGAAACATGACTAAATAAAAATTAAGCATGTGGATTAATTCAATACATGACGACTGGATGGCGTAGTGCTTAGTGACTCTAAGTGCTATGCCGAAAATCCTGGGTTCGATTCGCGGCGGGCGCAGATAAATATGTGTTTATATTTAGGTATCTGTTTAGATGTATCAGCTGTCCGATACCCATACTCCAGTTTCAGCCTAGCTGAAGGTCAGATAGCCAATAACCATGTGTGAGATGTACCCACATATAATTAGGTATATTATAAAGTGTATTGTTTTTCGGACCCGAAAAACTCTACGGGTGGAATCTACAAGTAATTTCTACTATTTAAAAAAAAACCCATATGTGGGGTTAAATCTCAATATTCTAGAAATAGCGGCCATTTTAAAGTTGCTTTGAACTTTTTTTATGTAACTTTTAAGCAGTTGTGGATATTTTTATTGGATAGAGATGGCTTTTTGCGGATAAAATAATTTAATTTCATGTCTGTAAGGCGTTTAAATCTCAAGATAAGATTTTCTATAAAGAAGAAGAAAATCTGATTTAAGTTACTTATACCACATATGGGGGTTTTTTCTCGATGAAATTTCTCTTAGAATCCACCCTTAAAGTTTGTCGGGTCCGAAAAACAACACACTGTATCTCTTTGAATTGAAGAATCGCTAGCATTGTCTGAAATCTATTCAGTTGTTTCTTCTGAATATATACTACCTATATGATACGTAATAAAATTATCCATCACGTAGACATCTTTGTTCTAAATAAGATAGCCTCCTCTTACACCCTGTAGATTGTAGAACTAGTTATTTACTTCGGGGAACGATCACCGCGGGTCAGAGAACCCTGCACGAAAAAAGTCTTGGAATAAAGAATAGAAAGAGAAGACAAACTTTACATTATTTTGCACGAAAAATGACTGTGATACTTTACCTTTTTATTAGGTCATGTTCTGGTAACTCTCTATATGAAATATAATTTATTAATACCTCTTGTTTTCACACGTTAGCCATTTTCATATTTTTTATTTCCTATCTATGTGGTTGTCTGGAAGAGATTACTTTTAGTAATAAGGCCGCCGATTTTACTATTTCTTTTTTAAAGATAAAGATAAAAGATAAAAATTCATTTATTGTAAACATGGGTAAATAAAATGGTGTTACAAAAATATAAGTTCTCCATGCTTTGCACTATACAGTACGTACAACTTTTTGGATTACCTACACTATAAAATTCATGCAAATTTATATAAATTAAGTTCAAACTGAGATAACACAATAATAGCAATATAATAATTAAATAGTCATACAATAATAGTCATTCATTTAGTTATATAATAAATTATAAAATGTCATTTAGGTAGTCATTAATTGTATAATAACATTTTTTTTGGAAAATACAATTAAGGGTCGGCAATAGGCAATCGAGGGTTGGCATTGTCATAGAATTATGTAGTAAATGATGCTCTACAGCCTTGAAAAAAATCACACAGGTAGCCGAAGAGTCTAGCTAGGTGCTGAATCATTCGAATTTAAGTAAATGCTTATGGATAACTGTAAATTAATTACGAAAAACCAGTAAATCACACTCCCGTATTGTAACAACTGTGTCGTAATTATCAAGAATTTTCATATGATTCTTATCAAATTATAAAGATAAATGCTTGGACTAGGCGCTAAATACCTTGTTTTTTAATAAACACACACCTAAATAAATAAATAAATAAATATGTGGGGACATCTCACACACGGCCATCCGACCCCAAGCTAGGCAGAACCTGTGTTATGGGTGTCGGACAGCTGATATATCTACACAAATATATAGATAGATAGATACTAAATATAAATATCAACACCCAAGACCCGAGTACAAATATCTGTCTTTAAACAAATATCTGCCCCAGCCGGGAATCGAACCCGGGACCTTCGGCATAGCAGTCAGGGCCACTAACCACTACGCCATTCGACCGTCAACCTATTTTGTGTAAATTAATCCCAAACTTGAGCAATTTTTTTCCCTCAAATCTTCATACAAATATCTATGGCGGCTTTCTGTGTTATAAAATCATAAACACAAGCGACGTTTGACTCAGTCGGCCGGTGGCCTCCAAAGAAGGGTCACGTCGGTTTAGGCAGCACTGACAGCTCGCGATCTAATTGTGTACAGACACAAAATCACTGCACATTGGTTGTCATTGCACTTTTTCAACTTTTATGACACCAACATAATTTGATTTGAAATTGAGGAAGCATAATTCTTATACTATATTCAATAAATTAAATGATAATGTTTTTTATTAGTTAAGTCCATGGTACTTCTTGATTAAATTATAATTATTAATGCATAACTAAAACTAACTAATATAAAATTAAAATTAAACCAAAAAGAAGATGCTGGCCAGATCGCTGCCACTGTCGGGTAGGGTACCCAAGACGCTGGCCGCGTTACCCCGCTATATAGCGATGCTTAGCCTTTGTGATAGGTAAGTGCCAGCCCTAGGGTCCCTTGAGACTTCTATTAGTCTGCTGCTGATGTCTTTAAAAAGCTGACGTGCCTCTGGTCCCCACGGCCCTGGGATGAGGAGCAGGAATATAGTGAATGGATCTAAGTGATGACAATACGTAGGAAGATTAGGTTAGGATTCAAAAACACAGTCTCATGGTGCTGGTTGAGGCATGGTCTCGTGAGGATCTGATGAGGGCAGTAACACGGAGGTGACTGAATTTTATTTCAAAGATTTAATAGCTAAAGGCATCGAGTTTGGGCGCGGTGGTAGCTCAGTCGGGTAAGCGCCCGCTTCTCACGCAAGAGATGCGGGTTCGAATCACGGCGCTGACATGTACCAATGAGTTCTTTTAACTTAAGTACAATGTATACCATCGCTCTAACGGTGAAGGAAAGCATCGTGAGGAAACCTGCATATCTAGATTTAGCACATCTAGATATGTGAACCCACCAACCCGCAGTGGACCAGCGTGGTGGGAAATGGTTCAAGCTTAGGAAGGCAGTTTAGATCTTGGGGATATGCACAAAGGTTCCACTCGAGAGAGCCAGGTGCAGGTACTTACACCCCCACAGAGAATAGAATAGAATCGAGTTTGGGCTATTAAGTATGTTTTTCAAAGAGAGAGAGAAAGATATTTTAGGTTTCCTCTGGATTAGTTAGGTTTACTGGGTTTACTAAATTCATTCGTAACGTAAAATTGTCAATGACGGAATTTCTTCTATATTTCTTCTATGGCGTGATTTGCAAAAGTACCTATCTAGTCAACCTGCCACGGGGTGACTTCGGTGGGTAACTCAGAATAATACTAATTATATGTTATTGCATCAATAATAAAAAAATCAAGAAAATATTCAAAGTTTCCATCCTCGCTTTTCACGCACACAAATCACAAACTCATGCCTTGTTCTAGGAGCAGGGTCTACCCTGGTGCATTTCCATGACCACTTTTCATTAGCGTCCCACCGGTTTCGATGCTCAGCGGAATAGCACCATTAACCATTATTATTCTGAGATATCATCACTTCTTATTCTGAGTTACCCAACATAAAATCACGCCATCAATTGAAATCATTTTTTAAATTAGGATTTGTCTATGGTGTGGTCCCCAAATTTAAGGGTAAAAGCCAAATAATTATATTTTAACCTTTTTTTATACCTATTATATTAAAAGACCTATTCAACGATACCCTACCTACACCATCAAAATAACCGGAAAAAATATCAGCCCCAATTTACTTGTATGGGAGAGGGAGTACCCCAATTTTTTTTGGGTACTCCTCATACTCGTATCTATGCGAAATATCAGCTTGATATCTTTACCCGTTTCTGAGAAAAAGGGCAGTGACAGACAGTCAGTCAGACAGACGGACAACAAAGAGATCTTATAACGGTTGCTTTTTTCCTTTTGAGGTACGAAACTCTAAAAATATGAAAAAATATTATTCTGCCACCAAAAAATATACTTACAAACATACATACATACAACAATCAAAAAACATTACTCTCCTCCTTCGGCAGTCGGGTTAAAACAAGTGAGACTGATTCTGAACTTTTGTTCTACGAGTTTTAAAAATTAACCAAAAAAACCTTTATCATAGAAACTTTGTTGACACGTGACTTTTTACCATGGAAAACGAATTTTTTTTTTCGCGTTTTTGCAAAACTCGTAGAACTAAAGTTGTTCAGAATGACCCCTTGAGTCATCCCCTTTCGGCTTAGTATAACTTATTATCTACACTTTAATACCTGTAGTTACCTTTCTACAAGTAAATACCACATTTGTTTAGAAATCTAATCGGGTTCCGACCCCTATTAATTTCTACTCTTTCCTGGTGCCTACCAGTGTAAGTAAGAATTATACTTACTTACCCTAAAATCACCCAAAATGTACTTGAACATAATTGTCAATAAAGTTGGCGAGTAAAAGTTTATCGACCCACTGTGCAAACTTACATGTGTGCGTGTCACTGCGTGTGCTGTGTGAAGAGCATTGAAAACCCAAAATTGGCGCGGCACGTCACCCTGTACGGGGCCTTAAGTTCATTTTTAAATTTAATAATGTCAAGACATCTTATATTGTAAGGCAGTTTGTTGTACAGCTTAGGGCCCATACACACAATACTCTTAGTTAAGAGCGTAGTGTTGTAGCGCTCAGTGAACAGCCTGTCTCTGTTGCGACGTAGTCTTACAGTGACATCGGTCATTGTTTTAAATAAATTTGGATTTGTTTTCACAAATAGTAGTATCTCATAAATGTACAAGCAAGGAAATGTTAATAGACTGTTTTTGATAAAGTATGGTTGACATGAATCAGTGCTTCTTAAATTAAACATTGCTCGAATGCACTGTTTTTGAGCTTTGAATACCTTATCTTTATCTGTGGAGTTGCCCCAGAATATAACTCCATATCGTAGTATTGAAGCTGCATTACCATGATAAGCAGTTAGGAGTGTTTTTAGATTTGTAGTACGTGAAAGTTTTTGAAACTATTTTTTTCTTTTCTATGTTTGTGAAACTATTTCTGTTTGTGTGCAATAAAGAGTATTTTATTTTTATCTTTTATCTTTATAATACAACCAAACAAATAAATATAAATAAGCACTTATAACGCTGATGTAGTAATAGGTGCAAATTCACTCACTGCCGTATGATCATTTTAAATATAAATAAAAGAAGGAACCAACCTTATCATTTTATGTTTTTTTTGCTCTGAAGGTAAGGGAAAGGAAAGACCTGGAAAGACCGTTATGACATGGCTAGCCACAGTGTAAGCAACATTCAGAACAGTGATATCTAATAATATGCATTTAACTAAATATGTTGATATAATGCCACATGTTATGTACATCTAAACTACATATCTATTTCGTTTTTCGTATGTCTAGGATAAGTTTTTAGGTATAGTAGTAGTAGTTTTAGGTATATAAGTTTTTATATGTTTCACAATCATATTATTTTAGATCGCTTAGTTTTTGCACACCGATACTCTCCAATCTCTACCTCTTGCATGTTGACTGGCAGAAAAGGCTTTCAGCTTTAAGTCCACCTGGTACATTATTAAAAATATATCCGAGTGCCACTACTGCAATTCCCCCGCTGTGCCCAGCAGTTGCAGCTGGAGCATCCTTAATCTTGTTGAGAAGTACAATTATTGTTATTGCGCTGTACCGGAGTTGTTGTTACATTGTTTTTGTTGTTCTTACCGCGGCTGTGCCGGTGATGTATGCGGTTGCCAGTCGCACTGATATTTTGAAGCCTTTTGTAGTGAAAACTGTGAGCTTTCGTAACGATAATGTGTTTGGAAATACACACACGAGTAATGAAAATGTTTCACTTTATGAATTTCGACACTAAATAGCCCCATTTTTTAGATTAGGTATTGCATTTCCTGATCCAAATGTTGCAGACGGCGTTATTAAGCTAGCTTTTTCTTTTTTAGGAGTAATTGGGTGCTTTTATTAATGGAACTTTTTCGTTGCTCTCGTGTGTACTTACAGATGTCCAGTCCTTTAAACCAGAGAACAACCTAAAGTCTGGTCAATGTATCTATTTATTTTTAGTATGCAAAAATTGAGAGAAACCTCAGGCACTTCATACTACCTATAATATTAGCTAGTAACAAAACTAGTAAAGTTAAATTTAACAAGTAGATTTGTTTTGGACTCTTTAATCTACTTCTAGACATATACTGCTAAGTATTACACAAATATTACCTTGTTTTCTTGTGATCGTCGATGCGAAACATTTTAATGAGCCAATAATAATTGTTTGATTCGTTTGGACGACAAGAACAAGATGAAATATTGGCTATGTTTTGATTTTATAAAAAAATTAAGACAATAGATACCTATTAAATACTAATAGGTACACTAATTACTTTATCTCTAGAATAAAAGACACGCGCATCATAATTATAACCCAACAACAATTATTATTATTAATAACCCGCTGCTGGACATTATGCCTCTCATACGGCTACCTTCGTCTTCTTCATGCCAACGCAACCACAGCCTTAGACCCGAATTCATGGAACGAACTGTTAGGTATAACGCACCTTTACTACTGTTGCCGAGTATTCGTATTATTAATCTAGATTTGCCCTTGTGTGCAGTTTTATTCATTAAAAGTCTCGTAAAATATATCTATTCTTTTTTGTTTTTTGTTTTCTGTATTATCTGTGTTTGTGTTATTAGCGTATACCTAAATTGTTTTTCTGTGTAAGTGGTGTATTTGTGTAGATCTGAATAAATGTCGTTTCCTTCTTTCCTTTTTTAAAACTTAAATCTTCGTATTAACGCATAAGTTAATTATGATTAGGTTATCTAGGCGTATCTAGGATACCTAGGTGGAAACCTGCCACTAGCTCAGTCGATCGGAACCTTTGCCCACGCTCCGTCTGACTTCAACGTGTAAATACAGGGTGTTCCGGGAAAGGTATTTAAAGCAAACAAAGGTTTTTCTCTGATGGTTATTAAAAAAAAACGGATATTGGAAAAACGGTTGAACCACTGAATTGAAAAGATATTATTAAATTATACCTATACCCAGCTCTTGCTAGTAACAATTAGTACGTATGAATAGAAGTTTATACGTTTTGACGCATACAATATTACAGTTTGGTAAAGTCGGGTTATGTAGTCACTGTTAGATAAAGAGAAAAATATAGAAATGGGAATATTTACTAAAATAAAAAGTCACGTGACGATGAAAGGTGATAAAACCTTGTATGTGTGTACTTTGGGCTCAAACAAGAATTGAGAAAGCCTCGGAACTAGAGTTATTCAGTGTCAAAAGATGCATAGGGGCAGATTTTTCAATAGTCAGATAAATGTTATCTGACGAATAAAATTGTTGCTGTTACTGTCTAATACAACTTTCAGACGCTACAACATCAGAATTATTCCCCAGATAACTTAACTGGCTATTGAAAAATCAGCCCTAAATTACATTTATTTATTTCAACTTACAATATATTTATTCAACATCCTGTATACGTGTAAGCCAGCTATGTAATAATGAGTTCATGTGTAAACATCCTGACACAGTCTGCTGCCTTTTTCTGCAGTGTTTTTTATCCTTGACGGTAAAAAGAGGGGTTTCACGTTAACGCGTCTGACGTCATAGTATCTGGATGTGTGTATATCTGCATGAAGAGATGTCAAAAAGGTGTCAGTTGCCTACACCTGCGCAGACAGTAGGTAAATAGGTAAAGTTGTCACCATATAATGACATGTTTTGACAGCCATACAATGTTGCATATTAAATATAATTTTGATACACTTAAACATAAACGTATATATTGTGACGCTACTTAACTAAATTTTTTGTACCATAATCACTAGGACCTTTAGTTGTTCAGGATAACATTAAATACCTTTTAATTCACAATTCCTATGTCCAGCTTTACGCTTCTGTATTTAGAATTAAACTTTTTATCACTTTTAGTCTTTCTTTTCATCTGCAACAAAAACCGTGGACATAAATTGAGGGCAAATTTTATTCGAGCCACAAAAATACCGTCAGATATTTTTGGCAGCCGCTCTGCTTGGAAACATTTAACCCATCTACGACATTATTGCTCTATGACACGTCCCGTCATTTTACTGGCGTTCAAGCAGAAACAGCCAATTTCTGAAGAAATAGGGGCTACATTAGCACTGCAGTGGTCTGGTTGTTTTATTGAAAAGTGCTGGAGAAGTGCGCTTTCGGTGGCGATTTAAGTGCCACTGGAGATACGAGCGAAATGTGCTATTAGTGGACAGTGTCTTATTATTATTATCAGCAATTAACAAAGTTTTGCTTGTATCGACAATGTTTCTTCAGAGAAGTAGGTAAATTTATTGGTACACCACCCTCTAATTTGTCACTTTGTTTCCGCAATGTATAAGGTTGCCTGTAAGAGATCGCTCTCAGCGATAAGGCCGCCTATTGTACATTAGTTCTAGTCTATAAGTATGTTTTTTGTATGTCTGATTTATGCGGTGTTCAATAAAGCAATGTTCTATTCTATTCTATTCTAAATTTCAAGAGTAACGAAGTAGTAAGAAGTAACGAATTTTTGAAAGTCGTAGAATAAAACTTGTTCAGAATGGCGAGCTGAGTCTCTCCCTTTCGACTTACAATACCACTTTTGCAACACCCTGTAGAAAAATAGAAATTCCAGGAAATTACCGGAGGAATTTAGAAACTTCATAACTCTAGCACTCAGCTTTAAAACTCTCCACCAACAAATAACATATTGCAACAATTTAAGTTCACCTCACAAAGGTTGGTGTAGCACCTCCAACTAACTCTGAGTTAGACCAGTTAGCGTCTGCACAACTCACAACTGTATTTCAGCACTCATAGTGTTGAGTTGAAACTGTTGATTGGGCAAAGTGGCTCTGGTTATAATGAAGAGTGGTGGGGGGGAAGTTTTATTGATGTACACTTGTACGGTTGTATAGTGCGCATCGTTTTATAAACCCAGGTTCCGAGTTTAACCATCGATAAGTGCTTCATCATCATTAGCTTAATTGTAAGGATTTCATAAATCAATCTCACTTAAAACCGCAATGAATTTTTTTAAGCTTCTCAAAACTTCTTCCTTGTTAGCAAGAGTATCGGATAATTTTTGTGGGAAGTAACCTCATATCTGATTCGCTATTTCAAAGAAACCCCGAGTAGGTAGGTAGGTTCGGTGGCCTGCGCCTAAAAGTACACAGACGGAGTTTTTAAAATAGCGATCTCAAGCTCACATGCTGCTCAAGCACATCCACATAAACACCACTGCTACACACATCACACACAACACGTCCCCGGATTTAAAACAGATGTAGCTGGTCCCTTCATCATCAGGGATCGCAATTTTAAAAACTCCGCCTGTATACTTTTAGGCGCAGGCCACCGTACATCCTAATCCTAACTGTGTCTGTCTGTCTGTCTGTCTGTCTGTCTGTCTGTCTGTCTGTCTGTTACTCTTTCACGCCAAAACTACTGGACGGATTTGAATGAAATTTGGTATACATATGGTCTAGACCCTGGGAAAGAACATAGGCTACTTTTTATCCCGGAATTCCCACGGGAAAACTTATTTTTAGAAAACATTTTGCTAATCTTGTTAGCTTCGACTGCTCTAGTAATATACTAGGTTAGCTACAAATACCGTTAACAGCTATAAGCCATCGATTTAGAACCTTATTAACGATAGTTGCCTCTATTTACCACGTACGCGTAACCTCTTCATCTTTTAATAATAGGTACGTAACTGCATGGATGTTATGCATGTTTTTAGTATAATTTAGGGATTATTTAATGATATCTGCATTCAAATATATTTGTTAATTCTGCTAACAATGGGTAACACAGACTCAGAAGCATACGCCAACTCTATAACAACCCTTGTTTTCAGCCAACCGTCAAAAAAAAAAACCAAACACAAATAAAAAAGACGAGAACCAAAAAGTAACCTCATTTGTATGGAATTTAACCCTGTTTAATAAATTAAAACACCTCAGCCGAAGATCAGCGGCGCGTGTGAATAAATAAGCGCATATTTCCCTCTCGCCCACACCCTTCGCCCGATCTCATTTGCTATAATATTTAGCGGGGCCTATTACGGGATAAGTTTTTTACGGCAAATTCCCGGAATAAGCCCTTCAGTTTATGTGATTCCGCGAGACATTCAATAAGTTTCCCGGTTTCCCCGGCCTCCTTGTAACTTTGCACATCTTATGCGACCTCTTTCAAGATGGCGCTGAAGGGTGCGGTGGCGCTAGTGTCTACGCGAATGTACTACAGCTTCAATGTTGATGATTGATTTTATCTTTACTGTAGTCATCGTTTAGCGTAGATGGTTCTCATTTTACCTGTCTGTAAATTGCGCATAGTTCTAAATAGCACTTAACTTTATCTCATTGTAGGTAAGCTAATCTAATTTGTCTTTGTCCTACAAAAGTGTATAATTATAACTGTATTAATATGCGCAGCAAAGACTATAAACAGTACTAAACAGCACTAAACTTTATCCAATAGACAGATATGAAACTTTAAATCCAGTTGATAAAATACACCTTCACTGCGATTTACTAGATCAATACTATTTTAATAGGCAATACAACATACGCCTACAACCAACAAAAAAATCAATAGTTCCTTATTTACCCACGGCCCAAAATTCTTGCCAATCTGTACTTGTAACGCACAGCGTCATAATAGTACAGTACACCCCACGCTTCCGTCTCGTTAATAAAATATTAGGGCTTTAAGCTCGCGGGTCCCCAGACACAAGGGCTGTAGATATTAGTGCACTTTCTACAGATGACATTCAGAAGGGGGATATCCGTTTAGGATTGAGACATACAAGTGCTGGTTTAAAATGGATGGTTCTTTGTTTAGTGCTTGTAAAGGGATTGGTGGATTAGGAATGTTAATGATTTGATAGTTATGAAAATGTTTAGAATAATGATGTGTGTCTTTATTTTTAGTCTTACACGGGAAAACGCGCCTACATTTATGACATACGAGCTGTTCCCGCGAGCTACGCTTCGCCTTAAAAAGTTCTCCCGTGGCATAAAAAGTACCCTATGTTCTTTCTCAGGGTCTAGACCATCTTTATACAATACAATACAATACAATCCTCTTTATTTGCACCAAAAAAAAAAACAGAATCAATACAAAATAAAACTTAAAAATAACAACAGTACAAAAAGGCGGCCTTATTGCTTATAGCAATCTCTACCAGACAACCTTTGGATGGAAGAGAGTTATATAAATTAAAAATAGGATTAGAGGTAGTTGTGGTGCAAGAGTATAATACACTACATAAACACTACATATACTAAATAAACAAATAAAGCAACAAAATAAATACAATATATATATACCCATATAATACTATATACATATACATACCTACACAGAAAGATACATGATATACAGCAATAATATATTCAACTAAGGCAGAGACTTTAGGTAGTGCCTTTTGACCCCTTCTTTGAAGGAAGCCACAGAAGGTGCACGTCTTATTTCCTCAGGAAGAGCATTCCAGAGCAGTACGGCCGTCACTGTGAAGGAATCGCCGTAAAAGTCAGTTTTGTGCAGCGGAACTTGCAGACGCAAGTTCCAAATGACAGACGGACAAACACACTTTACTTTCGCATTTATAATATTAGTTATGATTAGTTAGGATTAGGATGGCATTAAAATAAACCTATCTTTTTAACCCAGAATTTCCATGAAGAAACTTTTTAAGGCGAAGCTTCTGGGACGAGCTAGTAAATTAATAAGATGCTCATAAAACTCTATAATGTTCCATTACACATAGTTCGCTGGCTGTGCTTTCAAACAATAAAGTATGACTCAAAGTAATTGAATAGATTTATGCGTTTCCGTTTCGAGACATTTACGACTCTCGTTAAAAATGGGTAATACTTTTTGTTTGTAAGATAATTTTATTTATTGATAAATTTAGTATAAAATATAACAACGGTAGTATATATAAATAATCACTTTGATTATTAAATTTTATCATAATTATTTAATTTTGCTATGGCCTAACTTGTATCTTGGTTATAGGTAAGAATTTAAAAATAATATTTCTTTTTGTTTTAGCTCAACATATTTATTTGTCATAGTATTGCATAATTTATCTTACAAGAAACCTAATACCTACCTATACGCTTTGATTACAATGAAAGACAAAATTAACTAGGAAATTTATCGTACAAATTATTTTGATGCTATAAAACATATCCTTCATTCACAGAAATCCACCGAATACAAAAAAAAAAACATCTTAACATTGTACAATTTGTAAGAAAAGATTAGCATAAAAAACGGTGCAATCGGTCCCTCGGTAACCTTTACCCCGGCGTTTAAACTTCCTCTCCAATCCCATTACGGAATCACCATTAATTATTCCGAGACAAAAAATGACCTCTTTAATCAATATCCAATTAAGGGGCCCTCCACATATCGGGGCGACTTAAGACACGCTATCTTAAATTTAGTGTTGCCATCTTACACTTAAATTTTTTATAACAAAAATATTTATTTTTGTTATGAAACTGTATTTTATATAGAATTCCATCATAAAATATAAATTACACAAAACTACCATACTTTTTATCGCATTAATTTAGGTGTATACATATTATTTTGTTTGTAAAAATCTTGCTACCTTTAGCTTCTAAACTCTCCTCCAACTTGCATACTTTTTGAGCGAACTAATTTATCTTCAACAAGTCACTTTTTTAATCATTTGGTTTATTAATTTATTTTCTTATGGCAACACCGATCGAACTCAGCGCTAACTAGATTCTGCTTATCGTGGGGTGTTTTTTTCACAATGAAAGTCGGCGGAGGGTGACAAATGCAGCTTCGTAAATTAATTGACTCTATTTATTAGTTGACACGTATGTTCTGGATGTGAAAAGGCTGGCATGTCAATATTAGCCTCATTTTCCGTTTCTCTGACGTTCGATTGATGATCTTAGTTACACCCTCTTTCTGAGATGAGTGTTTGAAAGTAACTAAACACATGTATTTAGAATCATTTATCTTTGGATTAATGAATGAAGAATCTCTTCTCTGCCTATTTTTCTTTCATTATAGTATAGGAAGTATAGCTAAATAAGTCACATGGGCACCTAAATAAGTTAAGTGTTTTTTTGGAAATCTGTATGGCACATCGTTGTGTTTATCTGAACAATTTTGACTCTACAATTATTAAAATAAGCAAAAATATATTTGTCTTCTCCATAAAAACTGTGTTGGTCACGTCACGTCAGGGCAAAATACGTAAAATGAAAGTTGATTAGAATGACGAGATCAGTCACTCTGTATAAAAATACCACAGTTACTTCTGTTTAAATGTCCCGTGAAAATATTTTTGTGTGTGTGTACACAACATAGCTATAAGGAAAAACAGTAAAGTGTATATCCTCCTTACATCCGATGGGTTCAGTTATTTATCGCTGTTAAACCTTTTTGGAAGAAAACGTTTTTCCTGAATTCAAGTAAAACGAGATACATATTATTTATTTGCACCGCCATTATATAGCATTATTTCTTATAGCACGTCTCCCCGCCCTTTATATAGCTTCCTTGATCGGTTTTGTTCTTTATTATTTATTAATTCTTGTGAAAATACTGGCCTACCCTCAATTGTAAGCTTCGGGGTAGAAGTGGTATTACGATGAATAAACTACAACAAAAAAGCCATCACTGCAGATTCTTTTAGATAGATCCATCAAAAATAGTACAGTTCCAAATTTAATTCTTACACCGCACAAATTAAGATCTTTAAAATTACTTCCAAAGTGTTACACTAAGTTAATCTCTTTTTACCTATACAGGGGGTTGTAATTCTATTCGTGAAAAAAAATACTCAAAAATTAATAGTAAAAGTCAGATGAACAGAGAATATTTCAATTAGGAAGTAGCCTAAAGTTGTAGTTGTAAAGTATTTATTATATATGTACATTGTACAGGTATTATTCAAAAAAATAATTACTTACCCAATATTGTAAAAGACAGGTGAACAGAGAATATTTCAATTAGTAGCCCAAAAGTTGTAGTTGTAAAGTATTTATGATATGTACAGGTATTACCCAAAAAAATAATTACCCAATATTGTAAAAGACCACAAATTTATTCAAGTTGTTGCACAAAAGTTGTTCAGCATTTTCCCTGGAGTCAGGCCCTGCTAGCTTACTGTTCCTGTTTTGTAACACCCTATAGATAAGAAAGAAGGGATAATTATATGCACACCTGTGCCGTTATTTATTATTATTACTTCGAAAGTTATTCACTAAAGTTGAAAGTCAAGACTGAAAATACAAAATGGACCTTGTTTCATTTTCATAATGTTTCAATTATGTGTTAAGTATCTCACTAGATTACACTATAATTAGTTGTAAGAAAGTACATGGTATAGTGAGACTAGTCAGTTGGTACGATTTCAAGTTTTAGTACATATGGCATAGATTTATGGCAATGGCAATATCACCCTTCCTTCGTCGGAGATAAAAAAAATGCACGTATGGGAGGTTCTATTACCCCTCCCGCAGATTAAGATCCATGCATTAAATTCATGTATTTTTTATCTAGCCTCCTGACCCCGAGAGGTATAAATGTATACACTGTTAATAAAATTTTTTTAAATTAAAAAAAAATACTACTGAACTGTTTTGTCACTTTGTCAAAGAACAAATTGTTTAAGGGATAGGTACTTTATAAAACTTTAAAAGAATAACAGGGATACTCCATAAAACTTTTAATATAGGTATTTTTAAACTATATATTATATTTTTTTTCAATGTCCTACTCATAGCACGCCAGGTGTCAGGAGGCTAGGTTTTAGGTTTAATAACATACTCGTAGATATATAACAAAAACGGGATATAATGGCCATAGTTAATAACTCTTACTGTTGTGTCGAGGATCTTGGATATGATTTCCGGCCTAGATTAGATAAGTTAGATTTTTCCCGAAAAATGGAAATAGACTTGCCACATATTACATTAGGCCTAAACAGCAGCAGCAGTGGGTGCAGCAACGCACCTCTTCCTAACCATCCAGCAATTTTATGCGTGTTTTGCCTACCTGAATCTGAAATACAGAATGGACCGTCTAACCACTGGGTCATCCTAGCAAGCGCGTGACAATCCAATCTCTACGAAGGCACTATTACGTGCTACAAAGCAGTTTGCACTCTGCTCCTACCTCCGTACAGTTTGCGTACTAGCCTTATTTCCAGCCAGTTATCTCACAACTTTATGTTAAAGCACAAAAACACGCCAAGTTATAAAAACTAACAACGCAACGTTGCAAAAAATCCAACTATTTTTCCCGTGGAGAGGCCTGTAGAGAAACTTTGGTAATATTGTTAAATATTAACATCTGAGGAAGTTTTTGTTTAACAACTTTGGGGTTTGTTTTTTTGTGGTATTATTAAAGTTGCCTTTTTGGACCTGTGCGAGAAATAATTCTTTATTTAAAAAGCTTTGCATTTTATGTTTAATTGCGACATTTCCATGTTGGAGTTTGGAGCAGAAATAATATGAAAAACAATTATATATTAGAACTCATTATTCAGTTTTAATGATTAAATATTACTTAGTAATATTTTTGCTTTATTTTATAAATGAGGAAACGAAATAATTATGTAATCTAAGTATGAGAAAGAAATGTGTAATATACGTATGGTACCTCAAAATTAATTTCACGAAGTTTAAATAATATAATCTTAATTAAAACCTTAGTAGGTATGAGTGTCAGAGATTTGGTATTAAAGGTGAAGCATCCCTAAGTACATGACTTTTATATAAAAGAAATATTGTTTATAATGTTCTAATTCATAAAGCATAATAATTCAAATAAATTAAACCATTAAAAAATAAAAAAGACACTGTTTACTTTTGCATGAAATCTCCAACAATTCATGAAGCTAAACTTTTATCCGTGCCCTGGCTTTTAAGAACTATTAAATATAATTTCAGCACATAGTTTTCTACAAACCAAACTTTTTACCCACCTCAAAACTCAGCCAAAACTGCACCGACACCGCTCCCCGCCAACTGTTCCAAACTCACACACAACAAAAAAACAAACTGTTCGGAAATCGAATCATGATCACAGAAACAAAGTTTGAAAACGCGCGAAGTTTGCACGGAATCGCGCGGGAAAACACAACGACCCCTCGCCGTGTGTTTAGTGAGACTGGCTGGAAACAGCCGTAGGTACCCGGCGCTTCCGCGATACAGAGCCATCTGTCGGGGGGCCGCCGGACCGAATTCGAATTTTGTATTTGCAACAGAAGAACGGAAACGGAGACGGCTGGAACGGAAGTGAGTAAACTTTTCGTATTGTATGTGACCAGTCTTTTGAAATAAATTAATTTTAGAATATAATAAATAAAATAATAATGATTAGTAGGTGGTTTGCAAATTATTTTATAAATTAATCACATGGAGTGTTATTATTTAGTATATCTAGTGATGAAGACGATTATGATCATATTAGATTAGAAAATAAATTACAGGTTATAGGTAATTTTATTAATTTAAGTCTAAGATTCAAGGTAACCTAAGTACACGCCAGAGGCCGGTAGTGGCTGAATGAGGAAGGCAGAGGAAAGAATGTTGTGTGGCGCCCCTTGGTCTCCCAGGAGCGCCTTTGTCAAGCAATGGAGGATTACCTACGGGCTGATGATCTTAAAAGTATAAAGAAAATAGGAATTTCTCTAAAACTGCACTTTAGTTAAGTAATATATTTGCAAAACATACTACTGCCAGGTAAATACATGTTCAGTCTATGCACATATCTAATAATAAACGAAAGCTCTTACTCGCATTTCTCATAAACTTGTGAGAAAGACCTGCTAAGACTATTTAATTCTCATAACACCTTAATTAATTAAACAAATTGCAGCTCCTTAACCTTTCTCACCCCTATTACGGGGAACATAAGGTACACAATTCAACAACCCAATTAGTTCAAATAACTAATTTCTTGTTAACAGCTTTCTGAAATGAAGCTCTTAAAACATATTAAAGTCCTAATAACTGTTCTTACAAAAATATTACAGAGTTTAACATAATTATGCATATAGTACTTTCTCATCAGTAGGTATTTTAATATTGAGGAAAGGAAAATTATTTTTTACTTGGTACGTTGAAATAATATTATGATACTGTCGAGAGGTTTCTTTTAAGAATGCCAACCATAGAGTAACTTATGTATACTTAGTAAACATGCCTACTTAACTCCATGACTAAGGGCCATTTTTTGATCCCTAGTTAACTCAACCATTGGTCAAAAATGGCGACCATTAGTTAAAAACCGCTCAAATTTGTATGCAGCTGTCATGCTTGACAAGTGACTTGACTAATGGTTAAAGTTGACCACGGATCAAAAAACTGGCCCTAAGTGGAAAAATAAAAATGTTTATAATACATTAGTAATATTGCACATGCATTTTTATACTTAATCATATGGTTTTAGAGCTTAGGGAGAGTTCATTAAAAACTCTTAAACTGACGAAAGAAACACAAGGTTAGATAGACTCTTTGTATTAATTATATAGTATCTATATATTCATGCATTACTATGAATAATATATACAAAATGCCTACCTGGGAATAAACGCTACGTAGGAAGGTGTACAGTATTACTGTACAAGGAAAAAAGATCCCGACGAATTGAGAACCTCCTCCTTTTTTTGAAGTCGGTTAAAAAGTAAATAGGAACAAGATGAACCTCATACCTATGTATATGTACAGGCATATCTGCTAAACGATCGAATCTGATCAATGTTATATGTATAATTATGTATACCGACATGTTTTGTTTATGTAATATTGTATCCAGTTTGTGTACATTCCTGGAAACTACTTATTGGTTTCCAGTTCATATGAATATATACAGTTGCTATGTATTTATCATGTATGCGTGTGTTTATATGTATACACTCACGAGCAATGAACAAGAGCCAGTGAGAAAATCAACAAATAAACGGAAAAGGCTAGCTTATTGACGTCTGCAATATTCAAGTAGGTACATTTAACAGCGCATGAGAACATTGCCAACCAAAGCGTAATTTATTCTTTTAGAGTCGTCATTTTGTAATAATTTTTCACGAGTGTATTTATATTTACTTATATCGGTCTGCACCAAGGTACCATCGACTGTGTACAAACCTAACCTGTGTGTAAAGGAAGGGATCGAAAAATACAACATTGAACACAATTCGTCCCTTGCGGGCCATATTGGGCATCGAAAGGCCTCTTTACTCTGTCCGTTTGGTTCTCCCCTAAATACTTACTAGTAGACGCATGGTTAATTCATTCTCAGAGGGATCTTGAGAACAAGGAGGTCGTAACCTCAGACAGGAAATGTGTTATGCGTTTGACACGTAGACTAAGTATATACTATATCCTAAGTCTATGGTTTGACACGTGTTAAGGTTCCATCACATTAGGGAGACGGGTTGCACTGTATGCCGAGGCGCACATATATAACATACAAACATAATAATATGCTTACGATTCAATCCCCGAAGGAGTAGTCAGAGTGGCAAGCAAGCCACTGTACTTCGCTGTACATTTGTACTCACGTGATAGGTTGCGAGCCGTGTCGCCACTTTTGAATAAGTACAATGCACTTAGGAAAGAATCTGGATGTGCAGGTTTCCTCCTTCACCATTAGAGTACGTGGTATAATGTATTTAAATTTATTATTTCTAAATAATTAATTGGTACATACCACGAAAATACTAGTGGCATAATAATATTTAAATATATGGCCCAGCACGTTGCTGCCTGTCACACCGCCGACATAATCTGCTCAAACCTTTATTATAAATTGCTTTATATAGTTGCAAAAAGTTTCAGATCCAGACTTTTGGACTTCGATAATACAGCCTTATTGCTGTTAAAACTCTATCAAATGTCTTAACATCGGTCAAATTCCGTTTTGAAGTCCCGTTAAATGTTTATTTTATTTAAAAAAGTTAATATCCATCCATTAGTAACCCGGAGGTATTCGCGAGCCGTGTTGGTAATCGGTAGGTACAATCTATATCCCCGGCATAAGCTTCAAAAATATATTTCCTATGTGAACGGAATATTTAATGTTAGCGATAAACGTATATAAATAATCATAAGTTGTGTAGGTACCTATGCAGTTTTGTTTAATTTAATGGCACTCGTCTTTTAATGGAGGCATCAAAAGAGGTGTAGAGGTGTCTTTCGTAGACGCGCTATTAGTGTTACACTTTACTGGGTTATCAATAGTATCAATGTTATAAAGATTTACTTATTCTATTTTTTGCTTTCATATTAATGAAAAAATAAAGGCGATTATTGCAAACCCCGTATCGGCAAAAAATGGCTTGCAAAATAAGCACTACCTACATAGGTAGGTATAATTTGTCAAAAAGTATTTTCGCCTTTCGGCGGTTTTCATTCGAAAAACTATTGACATTATTTACGATTCAGCAAACACTACGTTTGGTATAAATAAATGTATTTCTGTGTCGCTTCATTGGACAGAATTGCATGTTTTTTGTTTACTGTTATGTGAAAATGTTATTAGCGAAATTTGCTAGACAACGCGACCGATCGAGTTATCTCGTTGTTTTTGTGTGACTAACTCCAATGGTAATTGAAAAACGTTGCAGTTTTTATACATATACTTATTTAAAAACTAAAGAAAATATAAAGCTCCTATTTTATATGATGTCATTTTGAACAACGTTTGCTGTAAAAATTAACTCCATCGCGGGACCAACAAAATTCCTACAGGGTTTTGCAAAAACGGTAAGAAGGTGATCGGGGGGTTATTCTGAATAAAATTGTTTTGCGAATTTTCAAAAGTCATAGATCAAAAGTTTTTCAAAATGACCCACCTAGTCACCATGTACTATCATCAGCCAATAATCATCCACTGCTGGACATAGGCCTCTCCCAAGGAGCGCCACAACACTCGGTACTCGGCCTTCCTCATCCAACCACTACCGGCTACCAACCTAAGGTCGTCAGTCCAGCGGGCAGGAGGGCGTCCCACGCTGCGTTTGCCTGTTCGTGGTCTCTCCACTCGAAAACTCGTCTACCCCAACGGTTATTGGTTCTTCGGCAGAAATGACCAGCCCACTGCCACTTCAGCTTGCATATTTTGACAGCTATGTCGGTAACCTTAGTCCTCTGACGGATAACCTCCTGTACCTATAGAGAAGCTAAAAATATTTTCCTGAATTTTTCAATGTTGTTTAGGGCAGGGTCCCCTTCCGGGTTATCATTTAATTATCACTTTTAAAACACCCTGTATACATACTTAATCATTTAACATTTTCTCGCAGCTTATTTACGTCACATAAAACTAAAGTAAACCAACACAACTCTGATAAATTCGTTTAAATATTTAATCATACGAAATGGAAATTAATATTCGATTGAAAGGATAAAATGCATTAATCGAAAATAGCTAAAGGATTAACATTGCTCCGAAACTACTCTCAACCCAATTTCGACGAATAAATTGTTAGTGCAACAAAATTTAAATACTTTTATAAATAACATTTTAGATACATAATAAATCATTTTATCATCAACCAACAGTCAATCAACACTGGGCTTATATTTTTAACAATATAACTTTTTGCTTGCGGTGCAATATATGATTTTTATATAATTTATTATCTATTAAACCAGATTATGGAGTATTATGTACTCACAGAAAAGCTAATAGTAGCTTAGCTATGCAAACATGTATTTAATACAGGGTGGGCTACCTGGGTGGGTAAAGTACAATTGGTACAATGACATACTGTCATAATAATTATTATCTTAAACTTCTTGTCATTTTAATCAATCACTCTGTTTCGTTTGGATCACGTCTTTTAGGGCCACCCTGTATGTATGATAAAGATAACTGCACCAAATCATAATACAAACGTGACAATCGCACCATTACTCTCATTCCAGCAGGCAAATAAATACCCTTTGTACTGGCAAATAAAGTTGCTTTTTAAACTACAAGTTAGTTTTTACAACTGCCCGCGAACAAAGTTTAATTATTATGAAAGGTTTTCATTAAAATCATTTTGTATTAAAACCTCGACGCTGGATGAGCTCAGTAAATTAGTAGGAAAAGTTTGTTGCGAACAGCTACCTTATAGCTTGCGGAGTTGCACCAAGTAGGTAGTATTACCCAATTTCCTTTTTACTATCGTGTGTTTTTGTTACAATAGTGTTCTTTTGTTTTTTCTTATGTGTTTGCAACGCGTTCACACGGTAAGTAATCATTGAGGTGGTTCTGAATGCCTGAATGCAGCATGAGCGAACGTAGATGCGTTTTATCTGGGTTGGACTGTGATTGTTATCTACAGGGTGTTGCAAAAAGGGTATAGGTACTAAGCCGAAACCTACATGTGCAGCATGGTATATCTAAGAACGAAAATGAAATCAGAATTTCAAAATTCGCGTTTTTTTAAATCTATTTCTATAGAAACTATGTTGGTTACGTGATTTTTTAATATGGAGAATGACTTTTTTATACCCCTTTTGCAACACCCTGTATACAAATGGAGATAATACACACAACGGGCCAGAGTGAAAAAAGCCTTGAGATATTTAGAATAAGTTTACGTGATCTCCATCCATTGGAACATCCTGTAGAACAGAACGCATCAGAAGTTTATCAGAACATTTATTAGACAGTAACTGAGTGAGATGAGCACTCACGTCATGTTAGGCCGAGTGAGTGATCCTATTGGTCTATACCAGGGGTTGCCAGCTTGATTAGAATCAATACCGACTTTTACCCCGAACCCTGTGAAATGTACAAAAAAGGTAGAATTTTAAATACCTATTATATTGAATAAATCAAAGTCCAGTAAACCATTTTGTTGCTATAATAAAATGGACCATAGATTCACAATATACGAAGAAGATGGTAGGAACATTTGAAACTGTCCGCATTTGTTTGCTGTCAAACAGTTTTATGTTCAATGTAATGACAACCATTGTACCAATGAATAAAGTCAAAAATCTTTTAAACGAACTCATTGAAAATAATAGTTTAGTGGTACAGGTGGGGTGTTATTTTTTGCACTGACACTCCATCTAGTTTGTATTAAAACATCGTTGTACTGGACTGATCGCCGCGATCGACTGGTTGGCCACCCCTCGTCTATACTGTCTAATAAATTGAGTTTCTCTACCGCAGATATGCATCAGACTTCAGGAGCTACCATGCCATGCCCACTGTTTAATTATAGAGCATAATACAATAGCAATAAAGACGCCCCGTTTCAAAGTATGTATAAAGGCTTTGTAGGAGATTTGTAAGTTGACGCAAAACACAAGAATTTCGAAACTTTGTGTCATTCAAAAATTCTAAATGCATTTCGCGCTGACTTACCTTTCAAAAACCTTTTGTAAGTTCCATGAATACGGGAGGTTTGTAATTAATACTGTTATGTAAGGTTCACGTTATATTTCAGCCTTATATCATACATTTTGAAAATGAATTTTCTAATACATTTTAATACATTCCCAAGCTAAACACACAAGCTGTAAAGACGCAATTTCACATGAACTTAGGTAGTTAAATTGAGTTTGAACGTTGTTCGTGGAACCGTCTCTATGCGAGATAACGCAATATTTGACACAACAGGCGACGCGTTCACACTTTGACACAAGTTTATGAACGTTTAACTCGATCAACGTGATTATGAGATATTAGTTCTTGTAACGTTGTATCCTTGTAAACTTATAGCCCTCTTACGGGTTTAGCTGGAGTAATTATCATGAACGTGTAGGTATAGGTAAAGGCGTACACTGCACCCAGTCTTAATGTCTTGATCTATGCATCCGAAATATTGTCTGGCAGAGATCGCTTCAAGGGATAAAACCGCCTTTTGTACCCTTATTAAGATAATATTTGTTTTGTTATTTATTACTACTGAGCTGTGCATACATCAACCACATAATAACGAACCATTTATACCTAACTACTTCTCAAAGTTCAAAGCTTATGTTTATCTACGTAATATCGCATAGCATATAGTATGTGAGTCCAAAGAGCTTAGTCAGTCACTTTGCCGAGACTCTGTTTTGTGCCCCCGGATTAAACGGCCTAGACTGTCACATGGGGTTAATCTTTAACTGTATGTGAATAGAATTGGGGCCTCGCTCTAGCCGAATTGGTACGAGTTTCATGCCAGTACTGTTGATTTTTGACTGACAAATCTAGCTTTTCTGATGCAAGTTGAGCTCCAGTTGGTTTAAAGGTATTAATGAACTGTGTTTTATGTAAAAGGTTTTTTGTGAATCATGTAAGTGTTTCGTAGGTATTCAATAAGTATAAATGCGATCTGGACAACATCTTCTTTTAAGTTTAATTTTTATTTTATATTAGTTAGTTTTAGTTAGGCATTAATAATTATAATTTAATCAAGAAGTACTATATAAGTATAAATATAATTTACACTCGTATTTCTATGGCTATTGTTAGGTTTTCATGTGCCTAGTATAGTTTTAACGATTTTTCTAATAAGACGCTTATTCTTGAAAATATCTGAATAATCACTATCCGAGTGATAAAAATTCCATTATCACAAAACAAGATTTGGGACTTAAACAAATAGTAATAATGTTTTTTTTTATTTCACAGATAACCTCTATCCAGACGCTGTTAGACTGGCGATGGCGGTAAGTCATTGAAATTAATAGCAATTGCCATATCATAGCGCATTAGTTACAGAGCCGATACTTATAAATCATGAGAACAAATCCACATGAGGCAAATTTGACTATCTAGTTATAATTATAATCATATAATTATGTAGTAGTAGTATAACTGTATTATTGTACATAAAACACTTAAAATAACTTATGTAGGTACACAATTATTAAACAGGTTACAAAAGTGGTATACAAAAGTGGTATATTAAGCCAAAAGTAACTCAGCAGGTAATTCGAAACTATTTTTGTTCTCCACCATTAAAAAAAAATTAAAAAAATAACATTTAAAATACTTATATACTAGAAAGTCTCGTCACCAATATACTTTCTACGCAGGAGCAAAAAAATTAGGATAATATGAATATAGTAGTTTTTTCCATCCGCAAACGAAGAGTTAAAACTTACTTTACTTCGTTAAATAATTAAATTTACTTCTTTTTCCGGAAACCCTTATTATCAGCTATTGAATAAACCTCAATGTATTATTTTGTCAGCCAATCTACTAGAGAGTCTACAGAGACAAAGCTTAAAAATACAAAGCTGCGGCGCCATCCAACAACAGCCCTCGAAAGCCGAATTCCGTATTAATTACGTGTTTTCTTTGGGAGGCGAGACCGCCATTTGCAATTCAGATGCTGTTACAAAGGCAGGTCTAAGTGCCATAGATTCATGAGCGCGCCCTCTGCTGGTAATTGGCTGTTTGATTCAGTGTTTAGATAATTCATTGGTTAAATGCTGAGGCCTGTATCGGATGCGCTTGTTTGGACATTGTTAAAATTTTTGCATTCGATAAGTTTTTTAGGTTAGTAATTAATTCGTTAGTAAAAAATATATATTGTGTAGTCAAATTCTCGTTAGTTCACAAAAATGTTTACTTTGCTACGCGCGGCTACGAGCTACGAGGGCTACGAGGTTGCTACGGCCTACGGCGTAGCACTTTAAAGTATTAACGATTCACTGAGTTTTTTTATGAGGTCCGGAACGCACTCATGCATTTTATTGGATTATTTTACCTGGAAAATTGACTTTTATACGTTTGTATATAAATACATGTATTCAGAGCCACGTTTGTTCTAAAATGGATTCACACAAGTATTAGAGGTTTAGAAGTAGTGAGTTATAATATAATTCATCACCATTATCTACATCTGACAGTGGTTTTAACTTGAGTTTAATTATTTGTTATTAGGAACTCGAGTTTCGAGTTTACTCAAAATTGTTTGACATTATTAAACATACTTTGTATGTACCTATCTAATGCAGAAACTGTAATGCATGTTTAATAGTGATTTTGATTCATTTATAATACCTAAACCATATAATTATTTTTGATGGATGAACTACCTCTGCGGTCTAGTGGTAGAAGCTTCGCAACCCACTTCGACAACCCAGAGGACCCGGGTTCGATTCCCAGATGGGACCATCAATTTGTGTTTCAAAATTGTGGTTCCAAGTTTGGTTAGGACATAGAAGGCTGATCACTTGATGTCCGAAACAGTGAAACGATCCATGCTGTCGTAAAGCAGTCAGTCCTGTGCCTAGCTCTCTCCAGTCGTGTCGGTCAATCCGTCCCATTGGGCTATGAGAGTGATGGAACAGAGAGTGCTCCTGCGTGCATGGTCGAAATTCGACTTAGAGAGAACTATTTCAGATGTTAATTCTATACTGAAAATTAGTCATCAATATCAGTGTGAATAACAATGTATAATTAATTCATACTCAAGTCCATCACTTGTTTTAGTAAATATGTATTATATTAAAAAGACAGCGAAAATTTTACTAAATTATTGGAATAACAACATGATTGATGGCGACCGAATGGCGTAGTGGTTAGTGACCCTGACTACTGAGCCGATGGTCCCGGGTTCGATTCCCGGCTGGGGCAGATATTTGTTTAAACACAGATATTTGTTCTCGGGTCTTGATGTGCCCGTAAAATGGCAATAGGCCCGCCCCCTATTACATTGGGACTAACATAACACTCTGGCGAAATGTGGGTGCAGCAATGCACCTCTGCCTACCCCGCAAGGGTGTACATTGGTACAAGGCGTGAGTGCGTGTTTATTTTATTTATTTTTTTATTTTTACAACATGATATTTTCAGGCAGAAAAACGGTTATGGCATTCCTTCCTTTATGACTTTGTCATCTAACTTCTGATTAAGGGAGAAGCTTTTTTTATGGTCTTATTTACGATAATAATATTATCAAGTCCAACATTTTATAAACATCCCGTATACGGCAAAAATCGGCCATGAATACAATTTAATCTTCAAATATCTATACTTAAAATGTCTAGATTCTCGTAGGAGTATTGAATAAGACTTAACGAGCATCAAATAAAATACTGACTGAGAGAAATCCCAAAAATGTTAAGCTCCTCCTATTTCACTGAAATCTATTTCACCTTTCAGATGTAAATGGTAATTTCATTATTTATTTATACGTGTACAAGTATAAATTCTTGATTTGGCTCTTTAATTAAACCAATTAAGATTTACTTGACGACAACCTTTTAAGGTTCCATGGCCAATGACTTACGGCGAGGATATTATAATTTGGCATAACTGTAAGGGACGTTATGGTTTGGTTATGGTATCTGTAGGTTTTCAATCGGTATATGGTATTTTGATGTTATTGGGACAAGAGCTTTAATTTGATAAAAAATAATTGATTTATTACACGTTAGTAGTACAGGGTTTACACTAGCAATAAAATTTATGTCGATTTAGGGTGTAAAACTGTAAACAGGTGTGACAAGAATACTCTTTTTAGATTTTTCATAAGAAGTTAGAAGCAGAAGTTAACATAAATATGCATAAAATATTTTTTATGTAAACCCTGCGTAGGTGTGTACGGTGGCGTCAAACTCTGTACACGTATCTCCCTAAATCAAACAGCCGTAGGAGTTATTTTTGACCAGCAAGTGCTTCATTCACGGTGGCGTCGACTGTACATACCTCACGCTGTTTCGGACTACGCTGACACTTTGTAAGTACAAGTTACACTTCCCATCGGCATAGATGAATGTCCAGTCCGTAGACCAATCAGGTAGCTGTATTTCATGACGGCTGCCGGGTTTCAGACTGCGTTCCAAGCAAACTACTCACCCGTTATGTGGAGTAGCCAAATAATAATGATATATTTTACTAATTTAGTACTAAGGATATTGCGCTAATCTGAGTAGGCCATAAGTTATGGTGTATAAATGCACTGAAATTCGATGTGTTTCACGGTAGAACCCTGTTATAAATGTATCGATGCCTGTAACTGGAGCGGACGCTTTGTATGTAGCTAGGTACTGAGACTGTATCAATCGAAGACTATAGGTATTTTGCTGTGTTCCCAATATGCAAACTGTTTGCTGCCGACTTGACTGAGTTGTTCACTATCACAGTATAAAAGTACTACTTACACTTACTTTTCGATTAAATTAACTGTTATTATACTCTTAAACTAGCAAACTTCAATATTTTTGTACTAAACCGATACGCCGCTAAGTAAGCTAGTTTTAAACCTACTCTACGCAATTTGGGGCTTTTTAAGTTGATTTTAATAACATTTTATTTAAATGAAAAATAAGTGTAATTATACTCTTACACTGTGATAGTTAACAAGTAGGTAACGTTTCATCTAGGTATATTCAAGAACCATTAAACAACGTGACTTGGATATAATTTAAGTAACTGCTAAACTTTAAACCGTCTGTATCACTGATATATACAGGTCGTCAGAAAACTATTTTCTTAGAGGGACTATAAAATTTTATATCGCAATTTTATTCACTATCTGGCCACCGTTTCGTGCTGTTACAAGCGTTTTATTTGAGTTTTATTCGCGTTTAAAGTTTCTTAGTGGAATTGAGACATTACTTAGTCAAACGGGTGCACTGGGAAACAGATATCTGCTTAAATAACTTAAAAATAAATATATAAAGGAAACTGTAAACACCCCACCCTAAAGTCACTATCAGACAAATTCTAAGCTGACTTTCCTCATTCATAACCTATAATGCAGTTGAGGTTAACATTGGTCATATAATCACAAAACAAGTAAAAAAACTTTTCGATCTGAATTGGTGAAAGAATGTCAGACATAGATTACTAGCTTAGTAGTCCATAGACATTTATTGCACGCTTCAACTTTAGAATGAATATGCCGTATCTTACACTTTTTATTGTAATATTATTTGAATATCATTGAGGTTAACTAAGCCTAGCAAAGGACTGAAATAAATATTGAAATTTCAACCTCAAAAACAGACCTATCCCGACCTAAAAACACAAGGAAACATGTAAATTATACAAGTGTGCCATTGATTATTCATAACTGTTACCAGAAATAACTCTCTCTGTAAGTATTGGAAACGAGATAAGAACTGCTATTAATTCAGTATCAACAGAACCTTTTAACCCAACAACCAGTGGAAAAGTTAGAATATTTTATTGAAATTTTGGTTATTATATTAAGCCAATGATATAAAGTCCTAAATGTAGCGGGAATATTTGGACGGCTGCTGAAAAAAGAGTTAAGAACTAAATAAACCTAGTCTTCCTTATTTATTTTTAGATAGGTCTTTGTATATTAAGTATTTTCTTTAAGTACTTTTATTTCATTATGCTTAAAGTTGCCTGTAAGAAATCGCTCTTAGCGATAAGGCCGCCTATTGTTCATTGTTCCTAGTTTATACGTTCTCTTTGTATGTTTTAATTTGTGGTGACCAATAAAGATATTATATTCTATTCTATTCTATTCTATTCTAAGTATTAATTCTACAGCAAGCTCGTGACTCGTGAGCTAGCTTTGAGCACCAACTTATTATTTTATTAAGCTTTAAAATATTTTCATTCATTCTTTCTAACTAAAACACATTCAAACTACACATATAGCGCATATAGAGCCAGTTTTTAGCAGAGCGTTTTTCAAACCAACCTGTCAGAATAGATGCCTTCCCAAATTCTATACTATAGTTTTCTAACTAGCATAAAATTATAGGAATAAGTGGGTATACTTTATAACACCTTAAAATTAAATAATTGAGACCGATTAAGTACCACTTTTATTCACCTGTACGAAACTTCAGCAATTCCTCTGTACAAAGCAAGTATGTAGGTCGTATTCAGTGCTACGCGATTCTTAATCGATTCCGTATTGAAGAAAAGGGTATATCCAGTGTCACGAGGTTCCAATATAATTCGATATGTTTGATCTGTTGATCTTATTTTATCTCGAGCTATTTCTCGACAATAAAATCTAGAAGTAAGTAATTTCATCTTTACTTCGTGACTTCGATTATAAACTAAAATTAGCTTTGTTTGAACATAGGAGGCATACATTCATACCAGGATCGCTTTAACAACGTATGAGTACGTTATGGAATAAATTAACGATTAACAAACTTAACTGTTTAGTACCAATTTCGCCATAGTGGGTTAGAGCAGAACCACGGATTATTGCTTGAATTTTGACACGTCTGTCAAGAATTTAATATGGAGATGACGTCTAATTAATCAACCTTTCCCTGGTTACGATTTAACCTACTATGGGGAAATTGGAGCTTACAGTGGTACTTTTGAACCAGATTGTTTAATAGTAGGCTTTGTTGTCTGCGCCCCAAAGCGCCTGAGTGTAGCGATGATTTCATTACATCATCAGCCAATAATCATCCACTGCTGGACATAGGCCTCTCCCAAGGAGCGCCACAACACTCGGTCCTCGGCCTTCCTCATCCAACCACTACCCGCCACCCGCCTAGGGTCGTCGGTCCGGCGGGCAGGAGGGCGTCCCACGCTGCGTTTGCCTGTTCGTGGTCTCCACTCGAGAACTCGTCTACCCCAACGGTTATCGGTTCTTCGGCAGATATGACCAGCCCACTGCCACTTCAGCTTGCATATTCATTACGCATCATAATTATACAGGGTTATTTGCAAGTAGTCCTGATCCTTTCAGGAAGTGATAGAGGAAGGCATTTCCAGTCGATTGAACCCAATAATGCATTATCCGAAACTTAAACATTTCTAAGATATTTAATATTTAAATTTTCTATCACCTCCTGAAAGGATCAGGTCCACTTACCAATAACCCTGTATATTAAATATAAATCAGTGTGTCCAATTCATGCCACTCATTACCACAAATTTAAAGAAAACCCTGTCAATGACGAGTCCTAATTCTAAATACAGCGCGAGACAATTTGCATTGCAAATACCGCCATATACAATCAACGTAAGAAAATTAATTCGCGAACGCGTACCTAATGTAAGAGATGAGAAAAGTGAAGTGTGGCTATACCCTATTTCACTACAACAACTGAGAAATTCCAGATAAATAAATAAATAAATATGTGGGGACATCTCACACACGGCCATCCGACCCCAAGCTAGGCAGAACCTGTGTTATGGGTGTCGGACAGCTGATATATCTACACAAATACATAGATAGATACATACTAAATATAAATACCAACACCTAAGACCCGAGTACAAATATCTGTATTTAAACAAATATCTGCCCCAGCCGGGAATCGAACCCGGGACCTTCGGCATAGCAGTCAGGGTCACTAACCACTACACCATTCAACCGTCTAATACATGGGTTGTTCTTATTCAGGTTGTAGCAAAAAGGGTATGAGCAAGCCAAAATGAAGTAACTTATGAATTAATTTGTTTAATATCTCATGTACAGTTTTATTTTGTATTGATTCTGTTTTTTTTGGTGCAAATAAGAGGATTGTATTGTATTGTATTGTACAACTTTAGAATATCTATGGAAACTTTGTTGATCACGTGACTGTTTACTATGGGATGTGTTTTTTTTTGTGTACTTACAGTGCCACAAACTTATCTGTTCCGGTGACAGCTCACATAAATTTCTAATATTTCTTCATTCTATAAGATTTTAAGTTGGCGCGTATTGTTAATTCGCTCTTGCGGTGTTAATAAACCCATCTAATCTTTAACAATATACAATTCATAAGTAAGTAATGAGATATGGATCAATTTAATTCGCTCTCACCGGAACAGATAAGTTTGTCGCACTCTACTTTAGGATTATAAATTTGTGATACAGTACCACAAACTTATCTGTTCCGGTGACAGCTCACGTAAATGTGTAATATTTCTTCATTCTATAAGATTTTTAAGTGGTAATTCGCTCTTGTGGTTTCAATAAACACATCTAAATCTATTTCAATATATAATTCATTATTAGTAAATAATGAGATATGGATCAATTTAGTTCGCTCTCACCGGAACAGATAAGTTTGTCGCACTGTACCGTATCTGTACTTGTCATTCAGTTCATCAACGATCATTGATAAAGTTCTTTCCTGTATGCACAAACAAGTGATTGAATTGAAGCATCGGACAATCCGATTGTACCTCCGACCGAATGAAAACTGGGCAAGTGTGACGTCAGCTTCACCATTTTGGACCCGAATGTTTTGAGTGAAGTTTTCACAAAGTTTGGCAGTTTATTATTATTGATTTTGCTAACAACTTCAAAAGTTAAACGGTTTAGATCTTCATGTATTTTCAAAAAATAAATTACTATATGGGTATTTAATCTTGAATCAAATTAGATGGTCCACTGCCAGAGGTAAGCATATTCCACGGAGAACCACAACATTTCATTTTTTTGTCTTGCCAACGTAAAAATTATTAACATACGCATTGTGCAACCCTAAAGAGACCATTGTCGACTGACGAATAAAAACTATTGGTCTCACTTTGCATATAAATTCAAAAGGCGAATAATATTGTTACAGGCCGATTGCTAAAAAATATCGGCACCTTAGAGACATACGTGTAGATGTTTTGCATGTTTATTTATACCCGCCGCTTGTAGGACGTGTGACTGTGAATATATTATATAAATGTTATGTAAGTAGGAGTTTACGATTTTAATAGCCGAAAAAGGAAGATAAAATTGTATTGACAATATTAGCAACGGAGATTCGATGGTTTCGATTATACATTGTACATTAATTCCAAAGAATTCATTCCCACAACATGTCAAGGTCGGGATTCGAACCCGCAGAAGTGAGAATCGAGCGCTTACCACCGCTCTTAGGCCGTATACAGAAAGGAAGCTGGAAACTTATAAGCGCTTACTTTACTATGAATGTTTTCCGCTGTTTTGGTAAAGAATGGAAAAGTTATCGCTTATAAATTTGCAGCTTTCTTTTTGTATACGACCTTACTGAGCTAGGTAGCTCTGGCTTCAATTATACATACTAAATATATGTTATGTACATAGTAATACACGCTTATGTACATTACTTTCGCGTTCTGCATGTTTGTTTTTATTAATTATTGCAATTTTGACTTTGTTTATTTACTTACATACGCTGTGTGAATACTTTGTGGCCGCGAATCATTTTTGTGGAACATGGTTTGTTTTTGTAAATGATATTTATTCACCTCAATACCAACATTACTGGGTTGTGTGATATTTTATTATTTGTGAAGTAGCTTTGTACATATCATAATGTAATTCAGCATGAGAACATTTTGTGAATAAAATAAAATATACACTCGGTAGCATTGAAAAAATTCTAGTGACATAGCAAATGTTTTAAAAAATAGGAAGAAAAACAAGAATTTAAAAACCTAGCGATAAACTTTCTATTTTTTTATTTTAATTCCTTCTAAGATTCAACCGCAAACACACACAAACAGAAACGCGCGCATTTACGACTTTCTTAATATTTTTTCCGCGCCAAAAACATGAAAGGCTGGCAAATTTCCCGCCTCAGGACAATCGAATGAAATCAATCGCGGGATCAGCCGGCGCTGGCTCAGCTCGTCAGGAGACGCCTGCGAAACCTTCGACGGAGGTCCTAAAACAACACGGCGCCAAACAGAGAATTTTATAGAAAACTAGCTGTTTTCGCGAGCTTTGCTTAGGCTTAAAAAGGTTTCCCGTGGGAGTTCTGCGATAAATAGAAAAGTAAAGTTAGTCCAGGGTGTCAGCTAACTCCAAAGCGAATTTCATTGAAATTGGTTCAGCCGTTTTGACGTGAAGAAGTAACAAACATACACAAACTTAAATGTCGTCTATATAATATTAGTAGAATATTTGTTGATTATATGTTGAATGTACTTAATTATGGCAGACGGCGCTAGCTTTTTTCGTTTACGAGTAATTTGGTGCTATTATCACTTGCATTTTTTTATTGTTCGTGAGTGTATATTATGATAGTCAACATCTGAAGCAAGATGATATAAGAAAAGAGCTCACGCTACCAGTATAAGTACCTATCGGAAAATAATTGCAAAAAATGTATAAAGGAAGGCATCACAGGAGGAGGAGGAGGCTTCTATCGATACTAATTAAAGAGAATCGGATATTATACTGCTATCTGTTCCGTCTGTAACGTAGTTTTAGGTCTTCGTCTATTATTAATAATACCTTTCTTGTTGTACTTCTTATGAAATTAATATGATTTTCTTCCTATGATATTATGTAATGACTATTTTTTGTTAGACAATGGAGACTACATTCTGTATTATTAGATAATGTTATGTTAATCCTAGCTTTCAAAAGAGAACAATACATATTAAGGGAGATTTTAGAGTCGGTTTCGATATATCTGAACGGTTGATAAACATCTTGCTGTCACTTTCTAAAACCTAACCACAATTTCTATCTCACATAATATAACATTTATACTAAAAATTAAAAAAGAAATGCATGAATTTCATATCCTGCCTTTCAACTAATGCTGTATTATTTAAGATAATGTATTAGATTAAATGCGGCGCAGGCGCGGGCGGCCCCGCGTGCGCTGGCGCGACGAGCTGGAGCAGTTCAACGGTCACGGTGTCCTCTGGACGCGACACACACACTATCGGCATAAATGGAGACAAATGGGGGAGGCCTTTGCCCAACAATGGGATCACCTGTAATTATAAATTAATGAAATTGCATTTAAAAATGAAATTAATAAGATATTACCTATTCTGATTCTATTGTCTGTATTTTATTATTGCATGAATTATTAAGATTTTACTATGGATTGTATTAATTGAATTTGGCTATGTTGTAATTTGATACTTGTAGGCTTAGTTTTAGGTATAAGTAAATTTATAAACTGCATGTTTTTAGTAGGAATTTAATGTTATTTAAGTTACAGGTAGGCTTAAATAAATAAATAAATAAATAAAATTAGATTAAATTATCCATAAAGATCCCGCAATTACAATGACGAACAATAGGAACGCATTGAATCACGACCTTTCTATCGAATTGCGGATCCGAAAAATCCGATCGGACATTTAAAAGGTTAGCCGACCAATAGAAAAACACCAGTAAATTCGTCCGAATGCCATCACCAGACGGGAACAAACAAACACATTAATTAATCTCTTTGTGTCGGTCGGGTAGTACAAATAGCAGTGACAAACACAACACTGTATTGAGTTACTGGCGCGAGTTAAACTGATGAATATTAATTAGAATTAGTCATATCGAATCATATTTTACTGCCAGTGGCAATACTATCTACTGATGCGATAGTTTTTATCTTAAAAATGGCTACTGGTATTGAATCGCTCGATGTGAGGATGTTGCAAGTCGAATATTCGGCATATCAGTACCCCGATCACCAGAGTTGTTGACTTAAGTCGATACGAATTCGATAGAAAGGTCACTGGAATTTGTATGCGTTTTATTCGTTTCTAACGTTGCCGACAGGGGCAAAATGATTTTTCTAAGTACTACTACTTTAATCCCCAAAGGAGTATTCACAGAAGTCATTTTAAGAAGTGGTGTCACTACAAAAATCGAACGATGGAACGGACGAGAGCTGTCATGAAATCGTATAGTGACAGACAGACAGCTTACATACACGAGCACAAACGTAAATAAATAATTTTGGAGCTGTCATTTGTTTGTCTTTCATTTTCTCATTATTTTATGGGCAGTCACAAAGTGAGAGTAAGGGTGCTTACATAGAGAGACTGGGTTCCCTGTATCTACCCGTACCGGTAACCTGCTGTTTATCTTTCTGCGAGTACGCTTAGCATTTCATGGTTTTAAATCTCTCAGTTCGAATACCTTATCAAGTTACCGGTACGGGTAGATACAGGGGACCCGGTTCTTTATGTAAGCACCCTTAGTGTTAAACCAATTAGAATAGGCGAGTCCAAGTCCAGCACAAACACGTTCCCTTGTAAAACACCCCACTAAACTAGTCCCGAGAGCTCTTCAAAGCCCAAATAACCTGACACCGGCCGCACGCTGACAAGAAAACCAATGTTCATAACACACTTCTTAGAAACATCCAATATATCCGCTGCCGCAGAAAAAAGCCAACACCGCCATTACCGAGAGTGGCTTCGTTCAACCATCTTGTTCTTGCGTTCAGTTGCGTGACGTCACTTCCGTCTCCGCTCGCCGTAGACTGCGTTCCGAAATAGATAATTCTGCCAGCGTAAACCTCGGAACAATGACAGCCGGACTTTTTGGTAGGAATATAATATTTTTAAACCAGTCTAACCCGAGTCACCGTCTTTGATTCACGCCCGTCTTGACATGGCGCAGCCGGTATTAGGAACTAATTAAATCGTCGTGAGTGTTTAAACACGTATAAATCCCGAATATACAGTGGTCGCAGTGATAAGACGTGTGGTAAATTTAATAAAAACAGTATAAATAAATAAGATTAAAAAGTAAATTAGAAAATAAATTCGGTGCAGATTCAAAATGGAAGCCGTATTAAAACCGCCGTTACCATTCCAATTTGATAACAATATTACAAATGTAACCTCGGGAAACCTAAGCAAATCATGGGAAGAGTGGAAAAAGTCTTTTGAAATATACTATCAGGCGTGCGAGTTTTCCAAAAAAGATGCAAAGGTGCAAATTAGTATTTTGTTGCATATAATTGGCCCAAGGTGCAGAGAAGTTCACGATACATTCAAAACAAAATGCACCACAGTCGACGAAGTCTTAAAAGAATTTGATAATTTCTTTTTACCGAAGAAAAACTTAACAGTAGAACGTCACAAGTTCTTTATCCGAGAACAAAGGGAATTTGAATCCGTTGAACAGTATGTCTTCGAACTGAATAAGATGGCCGATCCAAATGTGAGTTCAAAGATCTTTGTAACGACCTTGTCAAGGACCGTTTGATTTGTGGAATCCATGATAATTCATTACGGGAACGTTTGCTTAGAGAGAGTGACTTAACGCTGAAAAAGGCGTTAGATATTTGCCAGCTTGCCGAACTATCAAGGGTGCAAGCTACGAATATAAATACCGAGGTTTCAGCGCATCACGTGAACGAGATAAATAATAAATGTTGCGGCAATTGCACAGGCAATAGTGCAGAAAATACGGAATCGGTGGATTGGATGCAGCAGGGAGTACGTGAGCGTCGCAGGCGCGGGCGTGGGCGCGGGCGGGCGCGAGGCAGGGCGCGAGGGCGCGGGCACGGAGACCCGGCACCCGCCGCCGCCTCGGCCGCCGCCCCATCGCCGCCGCCGCCGCCTCCTGCGCGATCCTCGCGTGTGTGTTACAAGTGCGGTATGAGTCATAACATGTACCAGTGTCCCGCGTATGGTGCAAAGTGCAATAAGTGCAACCGTTATAATCATTATGCGAAAATGTGCCAAGTATTGTATGAAATCGATGGGAATTCATCCGATCAGGTAATTAATAAGATTAATTCCGATGATTCGTGGTCTGCCACTTTGTATGTAAATAATAAACCTATTAATTTTAAACTGGACACTGGGGCTGACGTAAATGTGTTGCCTAAAAGATATTTGAATCAAATAGGTGTTTTAGAAAGTGAGTTGACAAACACAACTATGAAATTACGTGGATATTCTGGGGCTAGCATACACGTTTTAGGTAAGTGTAGTTTAAAAATTACTCACAAAAATATAACCTACATACTAAAATTTGTTATTGCCGATGTTGATTCACCTGCTATTTTAGGTCGAGAATCGTGTGAGGAACTGAATGTAATTAAGCGAATAATGTCGATTACTTCCAAAAATGATAGTGAAAGGATATTAGACGATTACCCAGATGTTTTTGAGGGTCTAGGTTGTTTGCCTGGCAGTTACAAAATACTTTTAAAAGATAATATACAACCGGTAGTTCATGCTCCTAGAAAAATGCCAATTGCTATTAAAGAAAGTTTTAAAAATAAGTTATTAGATATGGAAAAACAAGGCATTATTGCTAAAGTTGAGGGACCTACCGATTGGGTCAGCAGTATGACGCTAGCTAAAAAAGCGGACGGTGATTTTAGGGTGTGTTTAGATCCGCAAGACCTGAATAGGGCAATCAAACGTGAACATTTTAAACTTCCCACACTTGATGAAATCACATCTAAGTTGTCAGGTTCTAAGGTATATAGCACGTTAGATGCGAAATTAGGATTTTGGCAATTGAAGTTACATGATGATTGTACTGACTTATGTACCTTTAATACGGTGTTCGGTAGATATAAATTTTTAAGAATGCCGTTCGGTATTTCATCAGCTTCGGAAGTTTTCCACAAAAGGCTCCTAGAGCACCTAGATAGCCTGGACGGTGTTTGTCAATTTATTGATGATTTGCTTGTCTACGGTAAAGACAAAGAAGAGCATGATTTACGCCTGCGTAAAGTACTACAAAAATGTCGTGAAATCAATATAAAATTGAATAGAAATAAATGTAAAATCGGATTAACAGAGATCACATATTTAGGTCATAAAATAAGTGAACACGGAATCTCACCCGATGAATCACACACAGAGGCCATTAAAAATATGCCTGAACCTAAAAATGTTAAAGATTTGGAACGGTTTTTAGGGCTCGTGACCTATGTAGGTAGTTTTGTTCCAAACTTGTCTGATAAAACACACATATTGCGCGAACTATTAAAAAAGGATATCGAATGGCACTGGAGCGAACATCACAACAAGAGTTTCAATATGATTAAGCAATGTTTAATAAGTCCGCCCGTGTTACAATATTACAGTCTAGACAAGCCAGTCACGCTGTCTGTAGATGCCAGCAAGCACGGGCTAGGGGCATGTTTGCTGCAGGGCGGTTTGCCCGTTTGTTACGCGTCTAAATCGTTAAATAAAACGGAACAAGCATACGCCCAAATAGAAAAAGAATTGTTTTGCATGCGTATTTGCTTGTGAAAAATTCTATACCTACATATACAGGCGATCCGACATAACAATAGAAACAGATCACAAACCGTTGATTAGTATCATAAATAAACCGATAGTAAACGCACCGCCAAGATTACAAAGAATGTTAATGAGATTGCAACCATATTCATTTAAACTTGTTTATAAGCCCGGAAAATACCTACACATAGCGGACGCGCTGTCCAGGGCAGTTGCCCTCAGCGAGAGCAGCGGCGAGCTGGAGCCGCGCGACCACCTGGAGGCGCGCGCCGCCGTGTGCGCGGTGGCCGTCGGCAACGACCTCACCGATACGCATTTCCTAGCTATACAAAAATATACTCGCCAAGATACAGAGTTACAATCGTTAATAAAAATTATAAAAAATGGTTGGCCGGTATCGCGATCAGATGTGGACGCGTCACTTCGTTGTTATTGGAACATTAGGGACGAGTTAACGGTAGATTTTGGATTAGTATGGAAAGGCGCGCGCATAGTTATACCTAAATGTTTACGCTCAGAAATGTTACGTAACATACATATAGGCCATTTAGGCATCGAAAAATGTAAACTAAGGGCGAGAGAAATAATGTACTGGCCGAACATGAACTCGCAACTTGAGGACATGGTATCTAGCTGTCAGGCGTGCCTAACACATAGGAAGGCTAACAATAAAGAAACATTAATGCAACATGACATTCCTGAACGGGCATGGTCCAAAATAGGCGTTGATTTATGTCACTATAGGGACAAAATATTCTTGATAGTAGTAGATTATTATAGTAAATTTATTGAAGTTATAGAATTGCAATCCATGACCTCCACAACGGTGATAGACCAGTTGAAGGTAGTATTTAGTAGGCAGGGCATAGCAGATATAGTCATGTCAGATAATGGACCGGAGTTCAGCAGTGAAAGCTTTAGGACATTTTCACAAATGTGGAAGTTTCGGCATGTAACATCCTCGCCGAGATATCCTCAATCGAACGGACAAGTTGAAAGAGCTGTACAAACTGTTAAAACAATGTTAAAGAAGACTACTTTCGATGGGTCTGACTTCCGTCTAGGACTTTTAGAATATCTAAATACACCAATAGATCACACTTTGCCGTCGCCTGCTGAGCTTCTATACAGTAGAAAACTTCGCAGTATTTTACCATGCTCATTAAAATTATTAAAACCTAAATGTCATACAAATGTTATACCATCATTAAAACGTCGCAAGGAACAGGAAAAGAAATATTTTGATATTGGCGCTAAAGATTTACCTCCTCTTATAGTTGGTCAAAAAGTCAAAGCATGGGTAAATAACTCTTGGAAAAACGGTACAATCAGAAATATAAAAGGGCAGAGATCGTATGAAATTGAAATGGAATCGGGAGGAATAATGATTCGTAACCGTAGACATATTATAATTGACTCAAGGGTCTGTAATAAATTTCAAGGATCAAGTAATGTCGGTCGGAGTAGTTTACAATATGATGACATTGTTATCAGCAATGGCGAGTCCCCCCCGCGCAGCCCCGGTGTCCAGGTAAATGAACCTGTTGTAAACAATGCGACTGACGCTTATGTAACTCGTTATGGCAGGACGGTGAGGCCTCCTGAGCGATACGGATTTTCAACGCCACAACTGCACACTTGAAATACCTACCAATGTAGTTAAGAAATCTATACATTATAATAAATAATAAAAATAAAAAATATGTACATATTACATTACATAATATTATATCTAGATGAATGAATGTCATTGTATTGTAATTTACCTACTTAATTTATTGATGAAACAATTTTTTTTTAATTATTAATTCATAATTATGATTCGTAATTTGTGCATGTATCCAATAAATTATTCAATATACCTACCTAAATACAAATAATTTGAACTGTGTATATAATGTATGTGTCGCTGTCGACATTCTAGAAGTGATTTTGTTCTACATATTTACAGTGTATTGTACGTCGGATACCAATTTTAGTCATGGTAAGGTACCTAGGAACCTACCTATTCTCTGATAAAACTGTAACATTACATTTATGTGTAATAATAATTGTGTACTCTGTAGAATGAAGTGGATCTATAGGTACTTATGAGCTAGATCATTATGATTGTTATTGGAGATGCCTATGCTTTATTCGTATAATTGTATCGTCTACTTATTTTTTTTAAAGAATTTTTCATAGAATTACAAGAATTGCATGACATTTACCTAACATTGTTAATATTTTCATAGAATTGCATGACATATACCTAACATTGTTAATATTATTACCATGTTAAATTTTCTTCTTATGAATTTATTGTTTTTATGAATACTTATGCTTTGAAATTCACACATTTATATATTATGAAACAAACATGTACTTATCCTCCTTCACTAGGTAGAAGCAGTAGATAAAACATAAGTACAGACCTAATCTTTGTTTGATTTTGTTAAATATAATGTGTACTCGATTAGATTCAATTGATTCTATCATTATTAATTCATATTACTTATATATCAATGTTTTTTGTCAATAATGCGAAATTTGTGTTTATTACATGTAAACAGTCGGGATTATTGCAAATATCCAATTGTAACTATTTTTTTTGTTTTTTTTTCATTATTTTTTTTGAAAGGAGAAGGATGTCAATATTGTAATGATGTGGGTAGCATGCACTTATAGAATAAACCAGTCTAACCCGAGTCACCGTCTTTGATTCACGCCCGTCTTGACAAACACGGCCGTCCTGCGCTGTGCCTGCCCTCAGGCACTAACGCTCAGCATTTCTGTAACAAACACAGCATATAGTATTTATCAAAGCAAAATAAATGAATGTGCTGCTGTGTGGTTTGTTAGGTTCATTAACATTGTTGGAATAAGAATTGAATTTTAACTACAAAATGTAACGGAGGTTTTAAAAAAAAAACAAGTGACGTTTGGGGAATTTGGTCTATGGACTGGAGATGGATTGATTCTTGGATTTTGCGATTGTTGTTAAAAATTGTAAAAGTGCGAAAAGTACGAATATAAGCGAATGGTCGAAAGTTATACGGTGTCTCATTTCACTCAAGGATAGAATACAAGCACACATAAGAAGGATTAGCGACTGTATGCAACATTTCAGGAGTGGTAAGTTTCCGCGTGCATTTTTGTAGTAAGAATCTTAATAATGACTTTATTAATCTTGTGAATACTACGATTTTATGTGGAATACAATAGTATACTTAATAGCTTCAATTAACAATGGATATTTTACCCACGAGTGAAGTTAAACTTAAATGCCAAAGTTTTCATAACCTCAAATAGTTAGAAAATGAGGAAAAATTGTGTTTAATTATGAATGCAAGTACATCGTACAGTCTATATGAATATAGTTAGTTACGCGACCCATAAAGCATCCCTTTGGAAACAAGTGACATATTGATATTTGGTCCCAAAACTTATACACAGAGTAGTTAATACTGCCTAAGAGGTGGTACATGTCTGGTGCCGATTCAAACCATGTTTTTTTTGTGTGCGAGTTTCAGAGACACCACATTGGGGACCAAGATGGTCCCAGGACCATGGTTTGAAAAGAAGAAGAAGGGCCCAAGGTGCCCAAGGCCGAGATCACCGAGTCCAGGGTGCCATGGAGGATGAGGCCCGGGCCAGGGTCTGTGCTTGAACAGAAGGCAGCCGGAGCGGAGCAGACGGAGGCTGCAGAGGAGCAGAAGGCAGCTGGAGGCTGGAGCGGAGCAGACGGAGGCTGCAGAGGAGCAGAAGGCAGCTGGAGGCTGGAGCGGAGCAAACGGAGGCTGCAGAGGAGCAGAAGGCAGCTGGAGGCTGGAGCGGAGCAAACGGAGGCTGCAGAGGAGCAGAAGGCAGCTGGAGGCTGGAGCAGAGCAGACGGTGGCTGCTGCGGAGCAGAAGGCAGCTGGAGACTGGAACGGAGCAGACGGTGGCTGCAGAAGGCAGCTGGAGGCTGGAGCGGAGCAGACGGAGGCTGCAGAGGAGCAGAAAGCAGCAGGAGGCTAAAGCGGAGCAGACGGAGGCTGCAGAGGAGCAGAAGGCAGCTGGAGGCTGGAGCGGAGAGAGGACAGCCGGAGCGAAGAGAGGACAGCCGGAGCGGAGAGAGGACAGCCGGAGCGGAGAGAGGACAGCCGGAGCGGAGAGAGGACAGCCGGAGCGGAGAGAGGACAGCCGCGGAGAGAGGACAGCCAGAGTGGAGAGAGGACAGCCGGAGCGGAGAGAGGACAGCCGGAGCGGAGAGAGGACAGCCGGAGCGGAGAGAGGACAGCCGGAGCGGAGAGAGGACAGCCGGAGCGGAGAGAGGACAGCCGGAGCGGAGAGAGGACAGCCGGAGCGGAGAGAGGACAGCCGGAGCAGAGAGAGGACAGCCGGAGCGGAGAGAGGACAGTCGGAGCGGAGAGAGGACAGCCGGATCGGTGAGAGGACAGCCGGAGCGGAGAGAGGACAGCCAGAGCAGAGAGAGGACAGCCGGAGCGGAGAGAGGACAGCCGTAGCAGAGGACAGCTGGAGCAGAGGAAAGCTGGAGATAGCAAAGGACTGGTTTGAGGTAAAGAGGTTGGTCTTGTCTCGATAAAGAGATATTTTTGAATGTTTAAGGGATAGCTTTACAACACTACCATTCACTTTGCACTGCAAAAGCTTCAAGGTCTGGCTAAGATTTGGTATGAAGGTCTTAACTCTATTCTCTTGACTAGACCAGAGTGGCAAGGAAAACTTTTAAGTGTGTTCCGTATGAACAAATTATGGCCAGATCTTGGAAGAGGTGCTTGGCAGAAAAGAAGACTTGATTGGTCAATTGAGGTTTGTTTTTGTGAGAGGTTGTCTCTCCTCAATCAATGTGGTGTTCAGAGAGAGAGAGTGCTGCTAACTGTATCATACACTGACTTGGTAAACAGGCACTTAGATTGGATGATTTGGTTTTGCGCTGTTTTCATCTAGACCTGTTGTTGCAATTCTTGAGGAGCAGTGGGGATTCCAGCCCTACAGGACAGGCGGCCCTGCTCTTTTGTAATTATGACATACTTTATATTTTTATATGTTACAAGATGGACATGTTAACAACAATCAAAACTATTGTGATGTTATTCAAAGCTCATCTTTGGATCTGTTTTAACTTATCTTTTAGAGACTTGTTATGACTGTAAAGTAAGGGGGCACCGGTTTTTTTCACCGTATCCTAAGCCAGTTATGAGTGCACTTAATGCAACAGGGTTGGGTTCACAACTGATGATTGACTTAGTAAAGCCAATAATAGTAAAACTACAGTTACAGATGAAATTAAAAATTAAAGGGTAATGGGGTAAATGTAAACTACTAGATAGGTCAAATTGTGAATGAAGTTACAATTAATTAGATGTTTAGTATTCCCTTATCCTACCTCTATTATTAGATATTGATGAAACTCAAATGCTTACAAAATACTAATGTTGAATCTCATCATCAGCATAGCTCTTTACTGCTGGACGTAGGCTTTTCTCCCAAAGCATAACACTGGATGCGATCTATAGTTTTCCCTGACCTTGACCTTAACTAATCACATTTCAAACACAACATAAAAAAAAAACTATTCAAAGTTTGTTACATTCAGTAGGGAAAATATTGTGATGCAAATAGATACCTTACAGTTGTTTTGGTGAACAATTTAACTTAAATCAGTATATTTTTTCAACTAGTTTTATTATCTGATTGAATTTATTAAAGTACAGCTAATAGTGTATAGTGTTAGTGTGTGTCACATCTGGGGTCATGAAACGCTTATGAATAATAACTAAGAATCGAATTCTAGAACCAGTCTCAGCACTAGCGAATTTCTGATGCTACATTTACCCTTGAGAGTCTACAGATCTTTTATATGGGTTCTAGAATGCGACCCTTACACTTACAACCACATGTGGAAAAGTATAATTAGCTAGCTAGTAGCTATTTACCTAAGATATTCATATTGTGCTATAATATACATAGCAGTAACTTCTCCAAATATTGTAAAATGGAATGAAATTAGCTAAACTTAAACAGTTAGGTACTCTAGTAACCAAATAAAACATTAAATTAGTTTAAAACAATAAATGTGCAAATTCTTGAAGAAAATAAAAATAAAAATACAATTGTTTTAAACATATGATAATAGTTACATTATGTATGTAATATTTTTACCATAGGTAGGTAAATGTACATTCTGAAACAATTGCAACTTAACTTATAACTTAATAAATACATGGTGCATAGTTCACTCAAAACCAGTAAATTTAATTAACAAATTCCGAATTAGACTTTTACATTTTAAGAATTTAATTATAATTATAAACAAATAATAACATAAAAAGTTACATATTTTCTACATTACAGAGTTATATACCAAATCTATATCTAATATTTTATTTTATAATACTGAGAAAACTTAACTAAATTTTAATATAGGTAACGATGCAAAAGTAAATTATGTTACTCAAGTTTCCACTCTACTGTTACTCTAGGTAGACTAGGTAAATGGTACAGGGAGGTTTAACTATACCTATAATAAACTAAATCTAATCGTAAGAGTTATGAACAACCGCTATTTATGAACAATACCTACATACAAAAGGAGAGAACGACATTATAAAATAAAAACTTAAAAGAAAAAGAACTAAAGTAACCAGTTTTATGAGAAGCAAAATGATCACTAATCAGCCTATTGGAAATAAATGATAATCTATAATGTGACGTGCACACTGAGTCTTTACGAAAACTTAGAAGCTACAAGTGCTGGGAGTCTGGTGCTGCATGGGGTCCATTTTGTAACTTAGGTGCTCACTAAGACGGGTTTTTGGGATATTCAACCCCTAAGGGGGAATAGGGGGTGTCAAGGTCAGAGTCAAATGTTTTATTCAATGCATAAATATAAAATTTCCGCGTGACGCGATTTAGAGCAAAGTTATTGATCAGAATTGTACCGGTCATATTATGGGATATCGCATAGCACCGTTTAAGTTAGACGCTTGAAAATTCACATGCCAACCTTAGTGAATGCAAAGTTATTTGGTATTGCGTTAGTTGGCTACATGCGAAACACATAGATTATTAATTGAAATGAGTATTTTGCCATTGCCATTTGCCATACAAGTCTTTGCCGTATGAAGTCTGGTAAATCATTTTTAGTGAAGTATTTGTCAATTCTCATGTAAGTAGTCTAATACCACCATGACAAGTTGTTGGGTGGGTAGTTCGGGAGTCGTCCACGGGAAAAAAAAATTTAAGGCGAAGCGATGATCATAGGCAACAGCTAGTGCTAGTGATAGGAATGACCATGGCTTTATAGTCAGAGTCACGTAAAATAAGTATTATTCAAAATAAAATAAAAATATGTGTGATCGGAATGACAAAGTTAATTTAAAAAAAGGGGCCACGTAGGGCTGTCTACTAAGCCGTGAATAATAATAATGAAAAATATGATGTCAGCTATATTACGGTTGGATAATGGAGGAGGTGATGACGCTTGCAGCTGTCATCATTAGCTGGGAACAGCTATACCGGTCCTGGAGGGCAGGTATTCTAAAAATCTTTTGTATTTGTTAACCCAGTTTATACATTCATGGTACCTAGGATTCCACACTTGTGAGGCGTAGTCGAGTATGCTCCGAACGTATGAGCAGAACTTGTATAAGAAAATTTTAATTAAAAAAAAAAAAATGTTTATTTCAAAAACTTTTCACTTATAACTAATACAAGGTAAAGACCTCCTATTAAGCATAAAAATATCTGTGCCAGGAGATCTCGCTCTCCATATCAAATTATCATTTAAATTATTCAGTTTCAGAAATAAATGGAAGGTAACAATAATAACCTATACACAGGTCCCTTCTTGGACAAATTTCTCGTAGTACACTCGATTTCGGCATGAGTAATACACAACCTATCCCATCATTCGGTGTGCTGGTGGAAAATGTCTAGTTCTAAACTAAAACTACATCACATACAAATAAAAAGAAAACCCTAATTAACACAAAACTAATAGGGCGACAAAGGCAGAAAAACAGCAACTTATGCACAAGGACTTGTTCTGACGATCGATGAGGGACAGAACTAGAAGCTCTTATCGCCGTACATAGATCTATTTAAGGTTGCAAGAGTCTTAGGAAGAGAAGTAGCTCCTTTGCCTGGCATTTTCAGCACCCAAAACATTGTAATTTTGTAAAAACAATTTTGGCATTATTATTGAAAGACTGCTTGCTAAAGATTGTATAATATGTTTATGAGTTTGGTTACTGATAAAGTTCAGTACATTGTTTATGATGATAATAATAATAATCCATTTATTTCAGATTGGTTACTGATAAAGTTCAGTACAATGTTTATGATAATAATGATAATAATCCATTTATTTCAGATTATATGTTTGTGAGTTGGGTTACTGATAAAGTTCGGTACCTATACTCAGTACTGATAAAGTTCGGTACATTAGGAAGATGATTACGAGTTGGGTTACTGATAAAGTTCGGTTCCTATACTCAGTACTGATAAAGTTCGGTACATTAGTAAGATGATTGTGAGTTGGGTTACTGATAAAGTTCGGTTCCTATACTCAGTACTGATAAAGTTCGGTACATTAGGAAGATGATTGTGAGTTGGGTTACTGATAAAGTTCGGTTCCTATACTCAGTACTGATAAAGTTCGGTACATTAGGCAGATGATTGTGAGTTGGGTTACTGATAAAGTTCGGTTCCTATACTCAGTACTGATAAAGTTCGGTACATTAGGAAGATGATTGTGAGTTGGGTTACTGATAAAGTTCGGTTCCTATACTCAGTACTGATAAAGTTCGGTACATTAGGCAGATGATTGTGAGTTGGGTTACTGATAAAGTTCGGTTCCTATACTCAGTACTGATAAAGTTCGGTACATTAGGAAGATGATTGTGAGTTGGGTTACTGATAAAGTTCGGTTCCTATACTCAGTACTGATAAAGTTCGGTACGTTAGGAAGATGATTGTGAGTTAGGTTACTGATAAAGTTCGGTTCCTATACTCAGTACTGATAAAGTTCGGTACATTAGGAAGATGATTGTGAGTTGGGTTACTGATAAAGTTCGGTTCCTATACTTTATAGTACTGATAAAGTTCGATACATAAGGAATATGTTTGTGAGTTAGGCTACTGATAAAGTTCGGTACATTATGTATATGTTTGTTAGTTAGGTTACTGATAAAGTTCGGTTCCTAAAATCTATGTTACTGATTATGTTTGGTACATGATGAATATGTTTGTAAGTTGTTTACTGATAAGGTTAGATTTACATACTATATATTAGTGATAAAGTTCAATACATTATGAATATGTTTGTAAGTAAGGTTACTGATAAAGTTCGGTTCCTATACTTTATATATTACTGATAAAGTTCGGTACATTATGAATATGTTTGTAAGTTAGATTACTGATAAAATTAGATTCATATACTATTTATATTAGTGATAAAGTTTAATACATTATGGTTGTAAGTTAGGTTACTGAGAAAGTTCGTTTCCTATCCTATACTCCTTAGTTAATGATAAATGTTGGGTATATATTATTAAGTTGGATTGTTTTGTATAATTTGTGTTAACCGAAGAACATTCCCATTCATTTGTTATTGTTAAATGCATTTATTGTTTCTTCCAAGTTGGGTTACTCTTGAACATTCAGTTTTTATAAACTTAAATTCATTTAATTATGTTTAAATTTACTTTAAAAAAGCATTGTGATTACATTTTGTTTAAATATAATATTAGTAAACTTAGCTATATTATTGTTAAACTTAATGATTATAAAACATATTGTTGATGTTAACTGTTTCTAAATTGTAGTTTATAAAACATAGTTTATTTCTGGTTTGATGATTGTAAGCTCTGTGCCATGGACCAATGTTCCCAGCCGATTGTTAGGTTACGCACCGGCGTCGTGCGCGGGGTCGCACACGTTGTCAGGATGGACGATTGTTAGGTTCATTAACATTGTTGGAATAAGAATTGAATTTTAACTACAAAATGTAACGGAGGTTTTAAAAAAAAAACAAGTGACGTTTGGGGAATTTGGTCTATGGACTGGAGATGGATTGATTCTTGGATTTTGCGATTGTTGTTAAAAATTGTAAAAGTGCGAAAAGTACGAATATAAGCGAATGGTCGAAAGTTATACGGTGTCTCATTTCACTCAAGGATAGAATACAAGCACACATAAGAAGGATTAGCGACTGTATGCAACAGGTTTGTGTGAAACTGGTATTCTATGAGTATTATAGGTCCTTCCAAATTGCCATTTTTATAATTCAACCAAAATCGCCAAAGCTTCTTCTCAACTTTATGTCGAAGACCACCTGTAACCCAGGCTCGTCTAAAATACCCTCATAACCCAGGCTCGTCAATGACCACCTGATATCCAGGCTCGTCAAAAGACCACCTCTAAATCCAGGTTCGTCAATGACCACCTGAAACCCAGGCTCGTCAAGGACCACCTGAAACCCAGGCTCGTCAAAGACCACCTGAAACCCAGGCTCGTCAAAGACCACCTGATAAACAGGCTCGTCAAGGACCACCTGAAACCCAGGCTCGTCAAAGACCACCTGATAAACAGGCTCGTCAAGGACCACCTGAAACCCAGGCTCGTCAAAGACCACCTCCATACCTAGGCAATAGAAGTACCTACGCTCATATCCTTCCAGATCACAGTCAACAAAATAAGTACAACAATTCACAAATATTCTATTTCATTCTAAAAAACTTTTGTATCTGAAATCATTTTTAAATGATAAAGTAAATAACAATAAGTAGGTACCTTTGCCAACACGGTAATTTACTCTGTAGTCCAGTCGTCGATTCTAATCCATGGTTTCATATTCTCAGCTGCTGCTGTACCAATGTATGGTTTGTTACAGCGCTCACTGCCTCTCATGTCCACCACCTCATACCGATCATGACCCAAAACTTTCTTAATTTGAAACGGCCCTTTAAATACTGGAAGCATCTTTTTACTTCTTCCATCATTAGACTGACTTTGTATTTTAAGTAATACTAAGTCCCCTTCGGTATATTGTCTGGCTTTCATTCTAGTGCTGTCAAATCTTTCTTTCTGCTGTGTCGCACTCTGTTTTATATTTTCATCCACCCACAATCTTAATTTGGTTACGTCAATCGCATGGTCACTATCCTGCTCCGGAGCCAAACGGTCGCTATCTGTTCTTAATCTATAGCCAAAGAAAACTTCACTAGGTACAGCTTTTATTGTTTTATGATATGTACTATTCATGGCCTGCTGCAGAATGGGAATACACTCGTCCCATCTATCATCCGAAACGCTTGCACCCATAGCTCTCATAGCCTCTAAGATAGTTTTATTAAATCTTTCGACCTGACCGTTCGATCGCGGCATTCCCGTCGCTACCGTATGTAGACGAATGTTACTATCGGTACAATACTTTATAAAATCGTGAGAAGTGAAACACGACCCTGCGTCTGTTACCAACCTTCTACAGTGACCAAATATTTTAGAGAAACTTTTTAGTTCTTTAATCACGTTACTAGCATCCGTGTTGCGTACCGCTGATATAAACACAAATTTAGTAAATGCGTCTACCATTACTAACAAGTATTTGTTACCCTTTAGCGACTTAACGAAAGGACCCAAATGGTCCAAATGCAAGGTATGAAACGGCTGAGCGTACTTGGGCACCGGGAATAATTCTCCCTCTTTTCGTCCATGTTTATTTTTGTTATAAATACAATTCAAACAATTTTTTATGTACTTTTTTACCGTTCTCCTCATGCGGGGAAACCAATATTGATACTCAAGACGCTCCACCGTTTTATCCTCGGCAAAATGACCAAGATCGTCATGATTACATTTAATTACTTGCCAAATACACTTTTTAGGCACTACCCAACGTCGGCCACGAGCAGTACGCCGGTAAACTTTATTGCCCAAAAGCTCGTAATTCTTGTAAATATGTTTATGTTTCTCGGACTCCCCTGACTCTAAAGCCTTCCTAATTTCGGTCAACTTAGGATCTTGTATTTGAACCGAAAGCAACCAGTCCGCTTCAGTAATCGACATAATAATTTCGGCTTCAGATTTTTCACCGGACTGTACAGGGTTGCGGCTCAATGCATCTACATGTTGCATTCTTCTACCCTCCCTATGAACGATATTATAATCGAATTCTTGAGTTGCTAATACCCAACGAGATATCCGAGGAATTATTTCTTTTTTTGTTAATGCAAACCGAACTGCATTACCATCCGTAACAATTTTAAACTCGGAACCCAGTAAGTACAACCGAAATTTTTGCAACGATGCCACTATGGCTAATAATTCCAACTCGAAAGAATGATATCTCTTTTCATCTTCCGTAGTTTGTCTACTGTAATAGTGTACAGGTTTTTCCCCTTCATCTGTAACCTGCATCAATATTCCCGCTATACCTTCTCTACACGCGTCAGTATATAGTACAGAATCCTTCTCAGGATCGAATATAACCAATATGTTATCCTGTGTCAACGCTGATTTCAAATTTAAGAAACATTGGTTATGTTCGTCCTCCCATTTCCATGTACTATCTTTTTTTAACAGATTGGTTAAAGGACTTGACAAAACCGCACAATTTCGAATAAACTTACGAAAATAGCTGATAAGACCGAGAAATTGACGCAATTGATGAACGGTTTTAGGTACAGGATAATCTCTAACCGCTGTTAATTTCAATTCGCTCGGTTTAATTCCGTCTTGCGTTATTTTATAACCCAAAAATTCAATTTCCGACTTTAGAAAATGACATTTTTTTAGGTTTAGTGTTAACCCGTACTCTCGAAAAATTTTAAGTACTGTTTCCAAGAGATTTAAATTCTCATCAACCGTTTCGCTGATTAATAACAAATCATCCAAGAATATTATTACCTTGCCAAATCTCAAGCTACCTAACACTTTATTCATCACTTGTTGAAAAAATGATGGTCCGTTCACTAAACCAAACGGTAGACGCAAAAATTCATAATGACCATCCTCTGTGATAAAAGCTGTTTTGTCAATTGCGTCATCCGCCATTTTTAATTGGTAATATCCACATTTTAAATCTAAATTTGAGAACACTTTTGCCCCATTTAACCTATCAATGAGGTCCTCAATCCTAGGCATCGGGTATTTATACTTAGCTGTGATTTTATTCAAAGCTCGATAGTCAATACATAAACGTTTCTGACCGTCTTTTTTACTAACAAGCAAAGCTGGACTCGCATAAGATGAATTACTGTCACGTATGATATCATTATCTTTTAATTCTTCGACGGTTTTCCGAATGACGCTTCGATCTGCATGAGAAGCCCTATATGGTCTACACTGAATCGGCCTATTATCCAACAAATATATTTTCATTTCATACTCATTGACTTTTCCCAATTTGTCAATGGTTTGCGAAACACAGTCTTCATATTTACGAAATAGAACAACCAATTCACTGCTATGAGAATCTGTATCTAACTCTACCTCCGAGATTGAATTACAAAAATTTGTAAATTTTTCGGCGTAATCAAACGTTAACTGATCCGCAATACGAGAATACATCAAATCTGAACGTTCCGTAACATTTCGTCCGATCAAAATCTCACACCCAGTTAAATCATCAATCACATACATTTCTACATCTTTTATATGCACAGAATCTAGCTGTATGTCTACTTTTACCGCTTGCGTAATAGTTTTCTGGCTTTCTTTGGAAAAACCTTGCAATAAAACAGGAATCTCCAAAGTATATTTTTGCAATGCGTACTTTTCAACTATTGAAACAACAATCAGGGAACAGCTACTGCCCGTGTCAATGAACGCGTCATGTGAAAATTCGTTTAAGATCAACCTCTTATGAAATTTCTTTTTCGAGTTTGAAGAAACAACACAGTTTGTTTCCTGCTTAGCTGCTTCTTGATTCTTCTTTTTAAAACAATTTATTGCCCATTCCACGTGCCCTTTTCTACTACAAAAATTGCATTTTACATCACATTGCGCTCTTTTATGAGCACCACCACAAGTGAAACAACTAATAGGTTTTTGATGCGAATTATCCGACTGTTTTGTTACCATAGGCATACTCGATTGACTAGTCGACGGCTGGACAATAGTAGCGGCTTGCTTAAAATGGCTATCCTTTTTATAGCTAACAAATTTCGAATTCGTCGTTTTATGTATCCTACTATGCAAAAATCCGGCTAAATTGTCACAAGTATTACAATTACTAGCCTCTACCGACGATCTGAGATTATTATCACCTATGTTACCTAAAATTATAGAAACAATATCTTGTTCCGTAAAATTCAGGCACAACCGATCAATTTTTCATTTTTGTTCGAAAAAAAATTCGTACAAGGACTGATTTTCAAACGGTTTGTTATCTAAAATCTCTTTCAACAACTGAAACATATTTCGCCTTATTTGAAATGTAGTTGCAATCTTTTTTTCCCAATCTGCCCAAACCCATGTAGTCCAATCATTATTTGTACGTAGTAAAGAATCATACCAGATTTTAGCGGAGCCCTTTAACTTGTTCAAAGCCTGATAACGAACCATGCTATCCGTCCAAGAGAACGTGGTGGAGTAGGACTTAATTATATTTAGCCAAGACGTTACATTGCCTGTTAACGGGTTAAATTCTGGTATCATGCTGTTCAAAGTAATTGACTGCGTACTCACATTTTCCGGCGCTTTTACCTTGCGCTTACGCTTTGGAGGTGGTGGCGAGGGCGTGGCAGAACTCGAGCTCGACGACGACGAGCATCGCTTGCGCTTGCTTCTCGTAGCTGCATCACGATCGCGACGAACCCGCGATCGAGATCGTCTTCCCATTTGTAGGCGTTGATTGTTAGCACTTCTGATGTTAAACCAATTAGAATAGGCGAGTCCAAGTCCAGCACAAACACGTTCCCTTGTAAAACACCCCACTAAACTAGTCCCGAGAGCTCTTCAAAGCCCAAATAACCTGACACCGGCCGCACGCTGACAAGAAAACCAATGTTCATAACACACTTCTTAGAAACATCCAATAATATCCGCTGCCGCAGAAAAAAGCCAACACCGCCATTACCGAGAGTGGCTTCGTTCAACCATCTTGTTCTTGCGTTCAGTTGCGTGACGTCACTTCCGTCTCCGCTCGCCGTAGACTGCGTTCCGAAATAGATAATTCTGCCAGCGTAAACCTCGGAACAATGACAGCCGGACTTTTTGGTAGGAATATAATATTTTTGCCAACATTAGTAAGTAACACTTACATAGAGCGGATCCGAGCTACGATTCTAATTTCAAAAATATAGTAGTTGTGCGACCATTATGCAACCGTAAAACTGGATTCATTCTCCCGAATCCGTATGTCACGAAAATATATTTTCTGTGGGATTTACTCAAGGCATAATAGGTAAAGGTACTTACGATAATTTAATTAGTTTGGCATGGTGTAATTAAAACACGGAATAATGTACCTTATGTATTGACTTACCCTATGATTCCGCACATAAATAAATAGGTACTTACTCCATAAATAAATCGAGAACATCGAGATCGTATTATTTCTCAATCATTATTTCCCTGTGACGAGTGCGTATTTCGGCTCCTATTTCCTTCTGTATTGACGAATACATCAATAAGGCAAATAAGATCTGATGTTCCCTACATAAGTATAATATTATTACCTTAAGAGTAGTGAAAACGATAATATAATATGTTATGGAAGTAAAGCAAGGTAGAATAGTTCTTTTTTCAAGTCGATTTTTTTGACTGTGCCTGTCGCAGAATTTAATTAGTCAGGTAAGTAGGCTTATACGGAACCATCAGTGCGCAGTCCAACACGCACTTAATCGTTTTTTTTTAAAATATGTATTGGTATAAAAAAAACCTTTTAGGAACTTACAATAACTTATGATTCGTAACTATAAAATTATAGTTACGAATCTTGAACGTCTAGAATTTGAGCTTAATTTTTATAAACTGGACTGGTAAAAATCTATCGGAAAATTCGAAAATTTTAATTTCCATGGATTTATTTTTAGCAGAAGAAAGCTTCGCAAAAATAAATAGTAACGAATAAACCTTAAAGATCACAGCTTCTATTTTCACAAATCTTTCGGTTCTTCCCACTTAGCGCAGTTATTTACAAAAAATGTTGAAAAAAATCTTTCCGACGAATTTCTTTTTATGGCCAAATTGAAAAGATTTAATTCGCAACATGATTGCTCCTTTTCAGCCGCCGTGTTCCGAGCTGAATCAAATATAATTTGCATATTAAAAAACGTGCAAATTGCTGTTATTTTGGCAAAAACGCTTGTATATTAAATATGTACGAGCGTGGATTTTTATTTTGATTGCCTTGTCAACTTGCCTCGTTCATACGGGCCCATCGGAATGGAAAGCCTATTTTAATTTTCACATTACTGCACCGTAATAAATGAACATGAACACACATTATTTTAATACTGAGAATGTCGTGCGATGTGCATATTGTCGCCCGTTGTGACAAAGGCGTGTGCGAGATTGCAGATCATTGATTATGTCGTTTACTTCTAGGAATATTTCCGTTTTTTCCTCTATGTTATAGTAGCGGATATTATCTTCATTGTTTTATTGTGTTCCTATTATGTAAGTGTATATAGATACAGTCAGTCAAGATATAAATGTTGCTATGTGGAATGAAATGAATGAAATTTGAACTTCTACATTTCCCAAATCATAACAATGATTTACTTACATAAGTACTTAACATAGCATAGAGTTCAATGTCCCCGAGTTATGGTACTAACAACTAGTAGGTATTGAAGGTGGTGTATTAAGGTACGCATCCACCTATCGGTATCGTAGGTACGTATCACACCAAACAGATTGTCATAAACGTATAGAGAAACGGCGTCAGCAATGCCGATGAAGTAGACGCACTTGTGTGAATTTCTATACAAAGAATACTGAATGCGATGAGTCCGTTGCGTACGCTGCCGAAAGGTGCAATACCTTTAGTCCACCAATGGGGGTGCATGAAAGGAACCTCCTCGCGGCGAACCCTGGGCAATCGAAAGATTGCCTAATCCTTTCCCCACAGTGAAATAAATGCGAATCAGCTCAATTGTGAGCAACCTAATTTTTTTTTTTCTGACACGAAAGAAGAAGAAGAAGTCCACCAATGGACTATAACAAGCTATGTGCGTGTCTACAAACCTCGAAAAAAACGAACTAACGTTACTATTACTCGCGTCCCCAAAGTCTCCCAAGACTTTCATCCTCAGCGACGCATATGGAAGGTAATCCAGACGTTCTTTCAAGAAGAGGAAATTATTTTTCCGCCTCACATACCGCGCCGCTTTATGCCTGCGAGCTACTGCTGTGTGACGGCCACAGGTTCTTCATCACGTGTCTAAAAGGAAACTATAAACATCGGGATGTCAGTGTTTCTAAGTATAATTTTATTATGTAAAATGTAGGTAAAAATTGGGTCTACCTTGCCATTCAGCTAGCTAAAACAATCCATCGTTTTAACAATATTGTACAAATAATGAAAAATGCTCGATATTCTTTTGATTTTTTGGAATAAATACATCTTATTTTACTAATAATTTCCACATTTTATAGTAGAAGGGATTGTGTTATAAGACAGATCCATGATGAATGTCATTGAAATATTTATCCTTTTGTATGTTAACAGACCTTTATATTTTACCTTTATATTATAAATTAAGTGCACTATAGCTGTAAAACGGGACTATGTAGTTAATGAAACCACACTTACTATTTCAGTAGTGCGCTAGTGGCGCCCCCTTGGATCGGACGGCAAACATCGGTCGGAGTCCAGAGATTGAGCAATATTCCCTGTTTGATCTGATTGTTTCTTCATGTGAGACGGGTTTTATGTTGTGCTCGGGAAGATTTTAAAATTTGCTTTTCTCGAACGTAATTCTGCTCCCCACTATTGATGAAAGTCAGGGGTTTTGCAAAATGCGTTTACTGGTAGCGTATGGAAAACAGAAATTGTGTTAAGGCGTCATTTCGTACAGGTTTCAAATGATCAAATGGTTTCAGTATTCAATCGTATCCCAGCCATATTTTTGGGCCAGCAAGAAATCCTAATCCTAACTAATATTATAAATGCGAAAGTGACTGTGTCTGTCTGTCTGTCTGTCTGTCTGTTACTCTTTCACGCCAAAACTACTGAACGGATCTGAATGAAATTTGGTATACATACGGTCTAGACCCTGAGAAAGAACATAGGCTACTTTTTATTCCGGATTTCCGACGGGAAAACTTTTTAAGGCGAAGCGAAGCGCGCGGGAACAGCTAGTAATTAATAAAAAACCTAGATACTTATAAGTAAATGCTACAAATATGTACCTAGTTTATTAAAACGATCTTCAGTATCGAGTGCCTAATTTTTTTTCCTATAGTGTTATCTTCATCGAAGAGTGTTTTACACATTTAGGTAAGTAGTAAAAATCGTGAAAAAATGACTCGCCATTTTAACGTACGTAAAAGAAATCTCAGCTTCCGTGAAATTTGTTGATAATTTAAACTTTTTACAAAGTTTGTTAGAACTCGGATACTTAACAAAAATGTCTAAAAACTCGATCCCGTACAAGTTAACTTAATCTCGACGGCGCGCAACTTGTTGTCGGATCACCTCCGACTTTTGATGGAAAAAGAACATGTTCCGACTCGTCCGCGACTGCTTAGAAAAGGTTCTGTAGAGAACAGGTTTAATCGATTAACGATTTTAGTGAAGAGAGTGGGTTAAGTCTAATTGTTGTTGAGTGAATCAGTCTATGGCATCATTTAGTGCTGGCGTGCAGTGAATCGGCAACGAATGGACTCATGTTAATGAGGTCTAATTTTAATAACTTAAAACTTAAATTGGCTTCTTATATGAATATCATTATTAAAACTGTTCTTATTAAAACTGTTATACATAGAAAAGTTTTAATAATGTATTCTAGAAGATAAAATTATAACATAATTATTTAACACATTCAATTTTGAAAGCTAGTTTTCTTACGCATCCTCAATTTGAGCCATTGGTTTAAAACTCCTAACTTCCGCCGAAGAACCCTAAAAACCGCGTAAGAAGCCCGCCCTACACGTCATTAAAACTTACTCCATCGTCCAAGAGGAAAAATAATTGCTACGCTCATTTTAAATAACATTTTGTGACCCGTGTTATCATAATCACGCACATTTAAAATGTATACAATTTAGTTTGATTATTTATTGCATAAACTTCTGCAGTTCTCGAATAAAAGATATAATAATAATAATAATCAACAAAATCATCATCAATAAAATCAAGTCAACAGCGCTGGTCAATCCCGCACCGGGCCACGAGGCTCGGGCTGCCCCTCGTACTCTGGGGGGGGCAACGGACCGCTCATCAGGGTGACGCGATCGAGCAGCAGATCGTCACCACTACTAGCAGAGGAGCTGCAGGGCACTGAGGATATTACTGGACCCTCCACTAGAAGGTATAACCTAAGATCGCTACCCGGGGGTCGCCGGGGCACACCTGGAGCCGATGCTGGGTGTCACAGCATGAGAACCATCGGTAGTGAGGAGCTGAACAGGCGGGCCCTCACTGGGGATGAACCCGAAGATACTACAGCCGACAACCCACCACCACCACCATCACCGACGTCGACCCATAGCCTCTTCACGTCGCCGGACTCGTCACCGCACAGTCACTACACTCGGACAAGCTCTACACAAGGGTTATCATCACGGAGGACGTCTATATCATCACCTCCACACCTTACGCCAATGGATGTTGCGCAGGAGGCACGAGCCGACATACCTGCACCCACCAAAGGCAAAAATGGTGCGCGCAAAAGATGGTCAGAAGATGTAAACAAATTCATCTGGCGCACATATCTAATTTATAGCAAGTTAGAAACAATACCGAGGGGATATTTAGATCCTTTACATAGAGAATTCTGTCAAAAATATCCGGAATATGACGCATCTAAACAACGACTAGGTGATCAGCGCAGATCAATAATTAACAATAAATTGCTTTCCACCCAAATACTTGATGAGATTAAAGCAGAAGTTACAATTCACCTACAAAATACAAACTTAGAAACTCAACAAAACACCACTACTACACAAGAGACAATTTATGAAACAGGCAGAACTAGAATAAACTGGTCGGAGATGAACGAGACAATAATGAGATGTTACTACGAAGTCACTAAAAACGAGACAGATATGACAGCATATAGAAAGAAATTACACGAAAAATTTATAGATCACTACCCACATATGACCCACATTTCAGAACAACGAATCTCAGACCAAAGAAGAGTAATAGAAAATAACCACATGCTAACAACGCAAAAACTGCAAGACATAAGAAAGGAAATACAAACACAACTACAAAAAGAAAGCCTAGAGGAAGAAAATTTAGGAGACGGCCTATGTCTAAGTAATAGACTAACACAAATAAATGAAGAAACCCTATCTGACCTACTAGAGGATGAAAATTTAGGAGACGGCCTATGTCCAAGTAATAGGCATACACTGATAAATGAAGAAACCATACCTGACACACTAGAGCACGAACATTTTGGAGAAGGCCTATGTCCAGGCAATAGACAACCAATTCACGATGACTCTACGACTGCTAATAATTTCACTGAAATAAGATATTCAACTTCACTAACACAAAACGAAAATTCAGCATCAAATCTTAATGTAGAACTAGACCCGGACAACATCCAACAAATATTTAATCAAACACTCGACACTTTCAAAGATACGAATCCAATTGATAGACCATTCATCCCTAAACAACAAACGTCACGACATTTTGCTTCAACAGTAGATCACATAAATACTAAAATCCTACCACAACACGTCAACCATGAACTAGATTTTACTACACTGCAAACCTTGATATATGTAGCTGCATACACTGCCGCCACTATAAATGGCTCTCAAATAGGATCAAACAAAGATAAAGAATATCCACGATTACCACCATGGCGTATTAGATTAGAAAGTAAAATTAAAAAGCTGAGAGAAGATATTGGAAGATTAACGCAATACATAAACGGCAATAGACATCGTAATATAGAGCTGGCAGTAGATGACATTAAAAGAAGATATGAAGTACATGCGCAATACGAAGATTCAAATACAGACCTGACACATTTTCTAGACACATTAAAACAAAAATTAAACGTTAAAGCTAGCAGATTAAAAAGATACCTAACTTGCAATCAGAGGAAAACACAAAACAACCGATTCAAAAACAATGAGAAATTATTCTACAGAACTGCATTCGATACGGATGCACACAACAATATTAGAAACACTGCTTCTGTTACAGACACACCTTCTAAAGAGACATTGCAAGAGTACTGGGCAAACATCTGGGAAAACCCGGTACACCATAATGAAAATGAGCAGTGGGTTAATCACATCAATGGAAACACGGATATCCCAGAAATGCCCTTCGAATTTATCCCTGTAGAAATATTCATTCAAGTAATCAAACGCAGTCATAATTGGAAATCACCAGGATCAGACCACATCCACAACTACTGGTATAAGAAGTTCTCATGTACGCATCCATACATCCACTCTCATATAAATAAATTCATAACAACTCCAGCCACTATGCCAGCCTATATAACTCATGGGAAAACATACCTAATACCAAAAGACTCAGACACTAAGAACCCCGCGAAGTACAGACCTATTACATGCCTACAAACAATTTACAAAATTATAACTGGTTGCATAAGCGAATTAATATATTCTCATGTAGAGGAACACAAAATACTGGCAGAACAGCAAAAAGGATGCAGAAAGAACAGTCAAGGATGCAAAGAACAGCTGATAATAGACTCAATAGCAATGAAACAAGCCTATACAAAGAAAAGAAATATCCACAGCATGTACATAGATTATAAAAAAGCGTTTGACTCAGTTCCTCACAGCTGGCTTCTAAAGATTTTGAGTGTCTATAAGATAAACCCAGTACTAATATCTTTCCTTCAATCTTCGATGAAAAACAGGGAAACAGTTTTACATATCAAGCAGAATAATTCATCATTATCAACTGAACCAATTTCTATACAGAGAGGCATTTTTCAGGGAGACTCATTAAGTCCGTTATGGTTTTGTTTAGCGCTTAATCCACTATCCAAACTACTAAACGAAGCTGATACTGGTTTTGAACTGAAACACAATAATTCACATCACACATTATCTCATTTACTTTATATGGATGACATAAAACTGTATGCATCAAGTAAAAACGAGCTCTTCAAGCTCGCTGACATAACCCAACAGTTCTCCCAAGATATCAAAATGCAATTTGGAATTGACAAATGTAAAATTCATTCGATTAATAGAGGTAAAGTTCATGCAAATTCATATAAATTAACTACAGGAGAAACAATAGAATCAATGGATGAAAATGATACATACAAATACTTAGGATTTCATCAATCAAACCAAATACTACAGAAAAAAACAAAACACATATTAACAGATAAATTTAGATCAAGATTAAGACAAAGGAGAATGGCCATTTCTCTATGGCGCCATGACCCAGAGCGGCCATTGATGAAACATACACTGATGTGTAGTCCGTGACTACAGCATATACTGGTATTAATTTTATTATTATGAAGCATGGGAGAACGAAGATATAGGTGCTGAAAGATCAAGTCTTTCTACTGTACTAGATGTTACCCTCGAGCTAAAAATTGATTTTAAAAGTGTTCCCGTGGGAATTCCTGGATAAAAAAGTATTTTATGTTACTTCGGGATAACGGGAACTTAATAGAATGAAATAATTTTTGAAAATGGTCTCTTTATAAAAATAGGTTTCTGAGTGTGAAATGTGCAAAAATTATTATGATATTATTTGCATAAATAAAATCATGTAATACATTTTGTGATGCGCTTTGTATTGGGAATCCCATGATTTAGATTATAAAACATATTTGTGCGTGTACCATTCATCAAAATCTTATTTAACGAAAAAAATATATTCAATTAATTTACTTTTGAACCCTAATATCTCAAGAACCCCATGGTTTAGATTTTTTTTAATATTTTTCCCTGATAATATACATTTTTATCAATAACTTAAAATAGGTTTGGTTAGTGGCTGCTAACTTATGCAAAGCGGGTCAGGTTTCGCCATTCTTCTTTCAAATACTCAGCTTAACTCACGAAATCTGATTAAAGCAATAAATACATACGCTATCCCAATATTAACATACTCTTTCGGCATCATAAACTGGTCAAAAACGGACTTAAATAAACTACAGTGTATTGTGAATTCTACTTTAACGAAGTATAGAAAACACCACCCGAAGACATGTTCTCAGCGCCTAACTCTGCCTCGAGGGGAAGGTGGGAGAGGTCTTATCGATATAAAAAATTTGCACAACAAACAGATAGTTACACTCCGGTGTTTCTTTCATAAAAAAGCAGAACAATCTACTCTTCACAAAGAAGAATGGCGAAACCTGACCCGCTTTGCATAAGTTAGCAGCCACTCACCAAACCTATTTTAAGTTATTGATAAAAATGTCTATTATCAGGGAAAAATATTTAAAAAAATCTAAACCATGGGGTTCTTGAGATATTAGGGTTCAAAAGTAAATTAATTAAATATATTTTTTCGTTAAATAAGATTTTGCTGAATGGTACACGCACAAATAAGTTTTATAATCTAAATCATGGGATTCCCAATTCATAGCGCATCACAAAACAACGTATTACATGATTTTATTTATGCAAATAATATCATAATTATTTTTGCACATTTCACACTCAGAAACCTATTTTTATAAAGAGACCAATTTCAAAAATTATTTCATTCTATTCAAGTTCCCGTTATCCCGAAGTAACATAAAATACTTTTTAGCCTGGAATTCCCACGGAAACACTTTTAAAATCAATTTTTAGCTCGAGGGTAACATCTAGTACAGTAGAAAGACTTGATCTTTCAGCACCTATATCTTCGTTCTCCCATGTCTTATAATAATAAAATTAATACCAGTATATGCTGTAGTCACGGACTACACATCAGTGTATGTTTCATCAATGGCCGCTCTGGGTCATGGCGCCATAGAGAAATGGCCATTCTCCTTTGTCTCAAATATTGATCATAAACTTACCCCTTTGAACCTTCACAGTAAAGATAGTCAGCCAAATGAATCCAATGTAGGAACTGATCAAAAGATGGCAGCTTGGGCACAAAAGTCTCTCCATGGGAGACACAAAGCCGATCTGAGCCAAGCACATGTCGACAAAGAAGCGTCGAACGCATGGCTCAAGCGAGGCGAGTTGTTCCCGGAGACCGAGGCATTCATGCTCGCCATCCAAGACCAGGTCATTGCTACCCGAAATTACAGGAAATATATAGTTAAAGACCTCAACCAACCGACTGACCTGTGCAGGAGATGTAGAAGTGCATCGGAAACAATACAGCACATAACCGGGGCATGCAAGAGTCTGGTCCAAACTGACTACAAGCACCGCCATGACCAAGTAGCCTCCATAATTCACCAACATCTAGCACATTCAGCACATTTCATAAAGAAAAAAGTTCCATATTACAAATACAAGCCTGAAACCGTTCACGAAAATAACCACTACAAACTCTACTGGGACCGCACCATACTAACTGATAAAACTGTACATTTTAATAGACCTGATATTACCCTTCTAGATAAATCAAACAGGACAGCCTACATCATCGACATAGCTATTCCAAATACCCACAACATCCAATCTACACTCACAGAAAAGTTATCAAAATACCAAGACCTGGCAATAGAAATTAAAACCCAGTGGCGCGCCCAAACAATTCACATCGTCCCTATAGTTTTATCATCGACTGGAATCATCCCAAAAACCCTTAAAAATAGCCTGGAAACCATTAACGTCCCAAAATCTATCATTTACACCCTACAAAAAGCCACCATATTAAACACATGCCGCATCACCAGAAAATTCCTCACAACCTCCGTCATTTCATCCCAAAATTAGGCCCTCCTCACTTGGCTTACGCCCGTGAGATAGGGAATAAACCTCCAAAAGGAGTGAAAATATAAGAAAACATATAATAATAATAATAATATATCTTTATTTCAGGTGTAAAAAGCCCATATGTTTGATATATTTGAAACGCTGAAAAAACATAAATTCATGAAAAAAACCATGTGACATTCTACAATTGAATGCCGCAACATTCCGTGTATAACAAAACACACTTCTATGCAAAGCACATTCAAAATCTGAACAAAGTTTGATGGAACTTTTATTAGGAAAGTGTTAAGTAGATCCCTCAGAGTATCTCCATTTGGGTAATATTACGTTCATACTTGAAAATTTCATGAATATTAAATATGTTATCGTCCTTTTTATGGCAAGTAAAAAGAACTTGAGGTATTTTTTTAGCTAGAACAAGAAGTACCGAAATTCAACTAAGTAGAACCCCAAATCATTCTGTTGTCAGCCTTCCTCATCCTGTCACCACTAGCTTAGTTTGTTGGTCCAGTGCACCGGAGGGCTAACTTATTTATATTACTCTTACCCATAAGACTGCCTTACCCATAAGATTGAATATAATTATGTAAAAATGGTGCGTATAGGTAGGTACAGAGTTTGAATGAAATTGTAAATATTTCTTTACAGTATTATTTTCTCTATGACTTGAGATTGGAATTTAATTTGCTATGCCCTACAGGGCACTATGTTAAGGTCGTGAACGTACATAAATTATTTCATGGAACATGTAAGTTACAGCAAAATATATTATTATTATTTCCATACCAGCAGATACAAATAAAATATGTATGTATTACAAAGTATACAATATAAACCCACAAATGTAAATTCAACCACAGATTTTCCGGCAACACTGCAAACAAACCAATAGTTCCCTCTTCCTACGCCAAATATTATTTCACACTAAAATCATAGTCCCAGGTTTGATTCCTCTGTAGCGGCCGTATTTGCGTGACGTCACAAACTAGCTCAAATATTTGTCTGTGTCATAAAAAAAAGGATCACTAAGGCTGAATAGGTAGTTGGGATAAGGGTGTGTTCACTAGCAGCCTTAGTTTTTCCACTTTTGGTGGACAAAAGTATGTCTATTTAAACGTTTTTTTAAGCGACCCTTTAAAACATCTTATACGTTTGAGGTCTAAGTGGTAAATATCTACAACTTTGAATTCAATGTCTTTCAAGAATGAGAATAAGCCCCCAGTCTCAGTTGAAAATGGTTGGTTTTGGAGTTCCAATGGCAAGGTGGACGCGCTATACCCCAAAAGCCTTAGCACGACGGATTCCGAATACGAAATTTGAAAAATTCGAGACTATTCGACGCTCCTATCTTATGTGTGTTGATTGGCGATACCCGGAATCGATTCCCGTCTGGGGTTAGTTTTGTTTTATCACTGATATAAGTTATCCACCTCTGCCTGGTCCTTCTAAAGTCTGGTTGTGTGTTTGTTTATAATAAATTTTAATACCGGGTGTTGTAAAAAGGGTATACTAAGCCGAAACCTACATGTGCAGCATGTTGGGCTTATACATACTCGTAAGTTATGTAGAGGTATAGCAGACACAATAATTAAACAGTTGCACAAAAAACAATTAGTTTGGATCACACATTTAGTTTTAATTGTTTTGGTGGATAATTAATATTAACCGCATCGAATGGATTGCGTCCGCTGAGCGCATTGCCTAATCCGCGGTCTCGTTTAGATTTAATATTGTTATATGTTGGCGTAGACTATCTGTGCCTCGAGTGCGAGTTTTTTCACCTGTCAAGAAGTGAAATTTAAACGCAAATTTGTATGGCGCGGGAGACACGCCACCTAACGGTAAGTAGTTGTACTAGCTCCACGCCATACAAATCTGCGTTTTCGATTTTACTTCTCGATAGGTGAAAAAACTCGTACTCGAGGCCCTGCTACCATAATCACTCTTAAGTGTATGTGTTATTTCTGTGTGTTTTTGAAATAAATGAATTTTCTTTAAAAAAACCACCGACACATTTAATGATCAATTATCAAAGCAAGCAATTAGCAATGATCAATCCATAAGCAGCGTCGCCTGTCAAACATCTGTCAGATCCATACAAGTTACGTCAGATTAGAATAGAATAGAATAGAATAGAATAGAAAAACTTTATTCGACACAAAAACAACAACATGGACAGTAAAACAGGTAACAAAGATACTTAATTACTAGAAAAATAAATATTAATAAATTAGTAGGTAGGGTACACTAGGTGCTAGTTGCTGCTCAGTGTCGAAAAGGACTCCAGACTCAGCATGTGCTATAATCCCGGGGACTATAGCGCTGGTTTTCAGCTGGATCCTTTGCGAACGGAACGCCGTAGATTAGGAGTGCGATCGTTTGAATTAACCAATTACAAAGCATACAACAAAAAATAAACAAACAAGTAAGTGAACAAACAAGTGTTAGTTAGGTACTACAATAAAAGATATTATAAACAGTGAAACAACACTATAAACAGTGAAACAACAATATAAACAGTGAAACAACAATAATAAACAGTGAAACAACATTTAGATTTAAGGGTAGGTCTAACATTTTGTGTAGGCACATACATATTATATAGGCATTAACCAAACTCAAAAAGATGTAGGTACTCATGGAATACTTCATGACTGCAACTTTTGTAACAAGATCAGGTGTGTTTTGAGTCTGTGCTTAAAGGTGCTTTGTCTTTTTAGGTCGCGAATGGGAGGGGGGAGATTATTCCAACATTTACAGGCTGCGTATCGGAAACTACATCTAAATGCTGCGCTTCTGAAGTCAGGGGTAATGAGTAGATAGGAGGAGGCCCTAGTGTTATGCTTATTAAACTGATGTGACCATGTGAGTTTCTTGTAAAGATACTCAGGGGTTTCACCTCTAACAACCCCAAATAATAGGGTAGCGAAATGAAGCTTTCTTCTACTTGATAATTTTAATAAATTTGAACTGTTCAAAAATGGGGTCACATGAGCACGAGGAGGTATATTAAAACAAAAACGTGCACAAGCATTTTGGACTCTTTGAATGAGGTTCTGCGTTTTAACATACAGACAGGGTCCGTAGACAGTGTCTGCGTAGTTTAACTTTGATAAAACTAGTGCTTCACACAGCTGAATACGCAGCTTTTCACTAATGTACGGTCTTATTTTGTATAGCACTTTGAGTTTGTAAAAACAGCTTCTAACAACGTTAAGAATGTGTTTCTCAAAGCGAAGGTTTTGATCAAAGAGTACGCCAAGATTACGGGCCTCAGTAACTTCTTCAACACTTGTGCCGTTAACTTTTATGTTAGGATCGTGATTTTTTATTCCCAGTATTTGTTTTTTTGAGCCTAATATCATAAATTTAGATTTAGTCGGATTAAGAAGCAAGCAGTTTTTATTGGACCAATCTACTATCCGCTCCAAGTCCTCATTAATTTTGTTCACGGTTGGCACAGAATCCCCTGGCAAACAGGCAAGATATAATTGAAGGTCATCAGCATAAATGTGGAAGTTACAGTGCTTGATACAATTGGTAATATCGGAAGAATATAAAATAAACAAGATAGACAAGCGAGCAACGCTGCTTATGGATTGTTTATTGCTAATGTTCGGTGGTGGTAACCCCACAGCTTGCCTACTGTGGGGTTACTACTACTTATTGATCCATCCATACCTACCAACTTGATATTATAAAAATGGATGTATCTATGTGACTGTGTGTGTATTGGATTGTGTGTTTTTGTTGATACGTAATTAATGATTGATATAGGTATTCACACTTAATAATTAGACAGTCATAATTGTTTACCCGGCAAACAATATTGACACCATTAGCCTTCGTCTGAATAAGCAGAGATTGCCTTCAGAGCCTACAACATTCTAAGAGTAATTATAATCACTAGTATTTATTATTATAGTAAAACATAAATTATGGTATCAACAATTAATTATTAGCTCCAATTCTGGGAATCCATTAACAAGATATGGGAATTAATAAATGTACGTCTTAGTTATAAGTATTTTTCCTCACTAGCACTATGTTTTTTTCATACTAACATTTTCATTTTACGTTGGTAAGCATTTGTAGCATGTAATTATGCCTATTTAGGAAAAAAGCATAAAATGTTGGTGTAATTTTTTATCATGTCTTGTCACGCGCATCTTGGATCCCGTGATACGGAAGCACACTAGTACTAGGTTATAGTACCATCTACCTATCATTTAATCATAACAAATCCCTGACCAGTGCGTGCAACTAAATAAGCACACTACAATATAAACTGCCAATATCGGACGCCACAACGCTCGAAAGCATACTAAATACATATTTACTCAAAACCAATTTATACTATAACTTAATAATAATTAATAATCATAAATCAATTTGTCTATCGCATTAGTTAACATTACGTCAAATATCGATTTTAATTAATACTAGGAGTTGTATTAAAATTTTCAAATATGATGGTTTTATCATTACTAAACATTAACTTTTTTATTTTATTATTTTAATGCACAATATACACAAGTAATTATGTACAATCAAGTGGACTTAGTGCTAAAAGCATTTTCTACCAGTCAACCTGCAGGAGGTACAGGGAGAAAATTCTATGGGAGTTGTTAGATACGGGACACAAGTGAAACGCAAGACTGCTTAGATCGCACTGACGTTTATTAACTCCATATGAATGTGTGTGTAGCGCAGTACACATAATACTCACATACCCAACATTCCCTCCGCCATAAGCTTGCTTAATCTTTGTCTAAAACCTTAATTACTAATAATCTATTATAGAATGCCAAAGTTCCACGGTAAATCTTTAATGTGCTCGCAATATACATAGGTACATGGGTAGTTAAGTTATAATCTATTCTATTCTAAGACATATAGGTAAATAAGTACATGAATTATATATACGAAATTGCTAGTAGGTAAGTACTTAACTGCTATCCTAAAAATACTTTCTATAATCTACTTTGGGTAAGTTTCTTAACGACATAGCGAGACCCGATGCCCGGGAGGATAGTGTGTCGGCGGGCTGAGCCCCGCGGGTCGCGTGCTCGTCGCGGGGCGCGGGCGAGGCGGGCGCGGGCGAGGCAGGCGGCCCGGGCGCGGGCGCCGCCGCGCTGGCCTGCGAGGGCGACGCCGATGACTCGTCGAGCTCGCCGGGCAGGGCTGCAGGCGCCGGCGCTGGCCCAGTCTCCGGGTCGTCAGCAGGTCGCAACTGCGACTGCGTTTCTGTCTCATCCTCATCATCCTCTCCCGCTCTAATGGAGGAGGGTTCTCTTATTGAAGGATAGGCTCCATAATCACCAGGCCTACTAACGTCTAATGTGTTTGACCATCTGTACATTTGGTTTTTATGCCTTTTTAATTCAGTACCGGTATCTAGATCTCTTATCAAATAAATGATACTTCCAATTTTCTTTATAATTGAACCACGTTTCCAAACAAATTTATTATTATTTAAGTTCTTTTTATAAATAACCTTATCTCCTGGTACAAAGAGTTTCCTTATGACTCCTCCGCTATACTTATTCTGTGAGCACTGTTTACGAACAACAACATTAGTTAAGTCTGAAGCCGAGGGCGATGACCGCGGCTTTAACAAATCTAGGCGTGTTTTAGGAGGCTTTTTGAACACTAAAGAAGCAGGAGTTTGACCAGTGGTTGAATGGACAGAGTTACGATAATCAAAGAGAAATCTTAACATCTTATTATTCATTTCTTCCGCTGTTTGACCTTCAAGCAATGCGCATTTTAAACCTTTTTTTATAATTTTCACAAAGCTTTCTGCCTGGCCATTGCTTGCAGGATGATAAGCTGGTGACGTTAAGTGATTAATTCCATTTAATTTACAAAATGTTGTAAACCGCTCTGACGTCATGGATGACGCATTATCACTTACCAAACTGGACGGAATTCCATAGCGTGACATGTACTCGCATAGAATGTTTATGAGATGAATAGAGGAAGTATTGTTTTTCATATCATAACATTCCACCCATTTGGAATGCGCATCCACGATGACTAAGTAAGTTCTATTATTAATTGGGCCGAGGAAATCAAAATGTACTCTTTCGAATGGCTCTTTAGGGTATGGCCACGGAACAATAGGCGCGCGCGGCGGCGAGGGCCGCATACTTTGACAAATTGAACAATTACTTATGCAACCTTCGATAGCCGCGTCCACCCCTGGGAACCAAAATTTTGATCGTGCCAATGCTTTTGATTTCACGATACCTAAGTGTGAGGAATGTAATTCCCTTACTATTATTTCTTGCAAAACCTCGGGAATTACAACTTTATGGCCCCGCATTAAAATATTGTTTTCTACCGAAAGTTGAAAACGACATAAAAAGTAAGGTTTAAGCCCAGGGTTAGTTACTTTCCTAGGCCAACCCTCTTGAGTATATTTAACTACCCTACTTAAGACTTCATCCTTTTTAGTTTCGTTAGCTAACATTTCAGTAGTCACCGGTAAGCTACCATCAACGACAAAATGAACGTACGCGGTAGTTTCCGCTGAGTGCGTGGCCGCGGCGGCGGCGGCGAGCCGTGTTATCCTCGGAAACCAGTTCTGGTAGCGGGGCGCGTGATAAAAAATCTGCACAATTACTAGCGCTGCGAACATATTCAATTTTATAATTTTATGCTGATAGGAAAATTGCGTACCGCTGTAAGCGGTTTGCTGAAACTTCCGGTACCCCATGGTGGGGTCCGAATATTGAAACCAGTGGCTTATGATCTGTACGCAAGGTGAAAGGCTCTGACCTAGCGTATAGAAACTGGTGGAATTTTCGTACCCCGAATATGATCGCCGTGGCTTCTTTTTGTATTTGGGAGTATTTTTTCTCCGCGGAATTTAAAGTTCTAGAAGCGAATGCAATAGGTCGCTCCACATTGTCTTGTCCGATTTGAGATAAAATAGCCCCCAGCCCTGATGCAGAAGCGTCTACCGTTAAAATTATATGCGCGTTCACATCAAAGTGCGCCAATGTTTTTTCTGCCGACAGTGCCATTTTTATATCTTTAAATGCCTTTTCATGTTCTGCAGACCATGACCATTTGGCATCCTTTTTCAATAACTCATACAGCGGTGAAAGAACCGATGAAGCCCTCGGAACGAAACTCCTATAATAGTTTATTAAGCCCAAAAATTATTGTAGTTGGGCTACATTTTTAGGTACGGGAGCCTCAACAATGGCCCTTACTTTGTCCGGTGACTTCCTGATACCGTTTTTATCAATTATATACCCCAGATAAGAGATTTCGTCTTTGAAGAACTCACACTTGTCGCGCCGCAGGGTTAACCCCGCGTCCTTAAAACTTTGTAACACGGCCCTAAGTCTTTCCATATGCTCATTTTTATTTTTTCCCGTGATAAGGACATCATCAAGGAATGTTAAAACCCCCTCCATCCCAAGGATACTCTCCATAACTCTCTGAAAAATAGCTGGAGCCGATGACAACCCAAAAACTAACCGCTTATATTTAAACAGCCCTTTATGAGTATTTATACAAGTGACATTTTTGTCATCGTCCAGCTGACACTGATTATAAGCCGATTTCATATCTAACTTCGTAAACTGAGTCCCCCCGTGCAACTTAGAGAAAAGTTCAGAAACCGTCGGCAACGGATATTTTTCGATTTGTAGTAGTTTATTTAATGTTTGTGAGTAATCGGCACACAGGCGCACCGAGCCGTCGCTCTTGAGCACCGGCACGACGGGGGACGCGTACTCCGAGTACTCCACCGGCTCGATGACGTCACTGGCTACTAAATTATCGATTTCTTTGTCTAATTTATTTCTCAAAGCGAATGCAACGGGCCTTGCCTTCATAAAAATTGGCTTCGCGTCCTCTTTAAGATGAAGTTTTATTTTAAATTTATTAAAACAGCCTAACTTATCAGAGAATATTTCAGAAAATTCGGAAAGTAACTCTCGTAACTGCATATCTTTAGATATATCTTGGTCGCAATACTGTATGGGAGATAATTCCAATTCGAACCGAGTTATGAAGCCGCGACCCAGGATGGGCGGGCCCCCCTTCTCAACCACGTGAACGTCGAGATCTATTGTTTTGTTAGAATAAGTGATCGGTAAAGAAATAAATCCTAAACAATTAATTTTAGTCCCCGAATAACTAATTAGTTTTTTATTGCTTTTTTGCAATGGCCAGTCAGAAAAATTTGCATAATAAGTTGCATCTGAAATAGCTGTTACTGAGGAACCACTGTCAATCTCAAACTTTAGCTGTTGATCTCTAATTGTTACTGATTCTAACATGGGAGCGCCATTATGAGAACGAATGTTGAAAAGCTCACCGTCATCGCCCTCGCTCGTGTCACAAAGTCCGACGTAGTTCATCTTTTTACACATTTTACGGAGATGCCCTCTATTGTTACACTTTTTACACTTGTAATTAGCGAACCGACACTCGCTTGTTTTGTGGTTTTTACGACCACACACTGCACACTTTTCACTAGTCGCTGCTCCTGTAGTAGTGGGCCGCGGTCCCCCGTCCATCTTGAACAGGGGCCCGCAGCCGGACCCCGCTGGTGCGCTCGCCGCCGCTGCCGTGCGCGCACACCGCACGCTCTCCGCCTGGTCCACTGCCTTCGCTAAAGACAGATCGTCGATGTCCATGCCGAAAAGTTTTTCTCGTTCGGGCCCAGCCGACATTCCCATTACAAACTTGTCAAGCAGAGCGTCTTCTAGATGCTTGAAGCTGCAATGGGCGGCGAGTCCCCTCAACCGCACCGCCCACTGCGCATACGACTCCCCTGGCTGCTGCGTGGCCGCGTAGAACTGGCTCCTCACGGCGAACCCGCAGCGCTTCGGTGTGAAGTGAGCGTCGAGTGACTTAAATATATCACCGAAGCCTATTTCTTCCAGAGATTTCGGCAGCACTAGATTGCTTGCTAGTTTAAATGACTCATCAGTGAATGCGCTTAGCAAGATGGCGCGTCTCTTTAGTCCCGCTTTGTCTGAAACGTCGTTGAGGTCATTTGCCAAGAAAAAATGTTGCAACTTGCTCTTGAACGTTACCCAGTCATGTTGTTGGTAGTCAAAGTTATTTATGCTCCCAATAAACGGAGTAAACGCTGCCGACATTTTTGCACACTTTTAATAAAATAATATTTTTAAGAGGGTAGAACACGAATCGTCGCCACTGTTAGATACGGGACACAAGTGAAACGCAAGACTGCTTAGATCGCACTGACGTTTATTAACTCCATATGAATGTGTGTGTAGCGCAGTACACATAATACTCACATACCCAACAGGAGTGCAAAAAAAAACACGATTTAAGCAAAATAAACTAAATTCAACAAATAAATATAATATCCGACAACAATTTATACTCATACAATTTATACTTAAAATTCTCTTCTTAAGATCTCAGAAGAGTTAGGACTCACAAACTCTCCTTCTCACTCATCGTAAGTTTTCAATGGGAGAGAGCGAGAGAGTGGCATGACGCGGCGTCGTGTCGTGTTTATGTGAGGGAGCCCTCAATAGTAGTCACTTCTTAACCACTATGAAATATTTGGTTACTATAAAATAAACGCAGAAACCTAACTTAGGCATTTTTTATATCTAAACCATAAAGTTAACAAATTAGGAGTAATCAACATTTTTATTGTAGGATTTATTTATTTACAGCTATTAAATAAAGCGCTGAGTAGTGACTATCTTCATGAAAATTGTGTAAACTGAAAAGTTTTCAGTTGTGAAGTGTTTTGCGGGTATTCTTATTTATATTTTTGCATTTCCACCTTCGATTTTTTGTTTATTTTATTCACTTGACATTGACAATTGCCAATGTTGCCAGTGTCATTAATGTCTACATCAATCTAATCTGTGGTTAAAATTGTCAATGTCGATACTTGTTTGTTGCGAAATAACGTATTCTGAGGTTTCTGACATTATACGTTTTTATATTTGAAACGAATGTCAGTAACGTATGCGATAGTTTTAACTTAATATTTTTTAAATTTGTTCTTTATGTATAAATTTTAGTCTCGCATACTAAGTTCGGCCGGTACGGCAATTTACCGTGCAGGTATATTAGTATTGTTAATAGTGTAAGGTATTATAGTTAATATTTAGATTTTAGGTAGTTAAATTAGGTAGTTGCTTGATCTATATTTATATAGTGAATATCTATTTTTTATTTATTTATTCTTAATATTTAATATGAGTATTTATGATTCTGCCAATAGTGACGTTGACGACACTTTTCTATCTTGTTCTTCCATTGCTTCATCTGAGTCTTGTGACTTATCGTACGTTTCGTTATCATCGAATCTCAACAACGAGTTTTCTAACTGTCATAAAACACTGAATGTAGTACATATTAACGCCCAGAGTATTCCGGCACACTATTCCGATATGCTTACGTCCTTTGATAACAACCACATTCATGCCGTTCTTGTCTCTGAATCCTGGTTGAAACCTTCTCTCGACTCTTCTTTTTACCCACTGCCAGGATTTCAGCTCATCCGTAATGATCGTATTAACAAACGCGCCGGCGGAGTGGCTATATATCTCCGTAGTCACATACCCTATACCATCGTCAGCAAATCTCCGAGTGAGTATTCTGAGAAAGCCGAGCACCTTCTGATAGAAGTTCGTCTGGGCTACACCAGGATGCTTCTCGGAGTTTGTTACAGCCCGTCAATGACGATTAATTACTTTTCTTCTTTCGAGAAACTACTCGACGACTTCTCTCCCTTGTTTGATAGTACAATAGTCATGGGTGACTTTAATACATGCCTACTGAAAAACGATTCACGTTCCAATTCTTTGACGTCTATTGTACAGTCAAAAAATTTACATTTTCTACCCCTTCAAGCTACCCATCATCCGCCCAACTCTGAACCGACTTTGCTCGATCTCATCATCGTTTCCTCTCCAGACCATGTCCTGAAGCACGGTCAGTTCACAGCTGATTGCTTTTCATACCATGATCTTCTTTACCTTTCGTACAAGGTCCGCACTCCGAAGCCCAAAAAGCGTACTATTCTCCAACGTAATTTTAAAAACATGGATATACAGCGGCTGCTTGAGGATGCAAAAGACATTGAATGGGCACGATTGAACGACATCGACAATATTGACGAAAGGGTTGAGCTGTTTAACTCTCTCCTCACCAATCTGTTCGATAAACATGCTCCCCTTCGTCCAGTTCGAGTCAAACAGCTACCTGCTCCATGGCTTACAGATAAAATTAAGGGACTCATGACCAAACGCGATCACGCCAAGTACCGATACAAAAAGCAGCCAACTGATGACAACTTATGTGCGTACAAAGAGCTGAGAAATCGCTGCAATAGAGTGTGTAGGGATGCCAAGCGCCGTTACATCCACACATCCATAGAAAACTGTGAGAATTCACAGTTATGGAATTTTCTTAAAACATTGGGCATAGGGAAGATAAAGGCAACATCCAATATCGACATTAACCTCTCTGCACTTAACAAGCATTTTTCTACACCTCCTTTGATCCTAAGTGATCAAATTAGAACCGAGACACTCAATCACCTTTCTGACATGCCTGTCCCTGATTGCCCCCCTTTTAATTTCAAACTTGTTACTGGCCGTGACGTTAAGAGATGTATTTCTGCCATCACCAGCAAGGCCGTTGGTACTGATGATATTAGTGCCAACATGATTAATTCAGTGCTAGACATAATTTTACCACACATTACCAATTTAATGAACCTGTCTCTGATATCCAGTTCCTTTCCAAGTCTATGGAAGAATGCATTCATTCTTCCTCTCCCAAAAATCCCGAGTCCTACGTCCTTAACCCAATTCCGCCCCATTTCTATTCTTCCATTTCTGTCAAAAGTTCTAGAACGTCTTGTCTTTGAGCAATTTTCCTCCTTCCTCTCCGGCAACCAACTTCTGAACTCCTATCAATCTGGCTTTCGTCCAGGCCACAGCACAGTCACCGCTTTAATAAAAGTCACCGATGATATCAGATACAACATTGATAATCAGAATGTTACTGTCTTGGCTCTGCTGGATTTTAGCAATGCATTCAACTCGGTGGACTTCGACTTACTCCTTGGTACTATACGCTCTCTTAATGTATCTCCGGCAGTAACAAGTTGGTTCGAGACTTATCTCAAAGGGCGTCAGCAGTGTGTACGTACTGACACCGAGACTTCTTCTTGGTGTCCTGTTCTTGCTGGCGTACCTCAAGGCGGCGTTCTTTCTCCTTTACTTTTCTCGTTGTTTATCAACATCTTAGCTAGCAAACTTACCTCTCTCTATCACCTCTATGCAGACGATCTACAGCTCTATACCGGTGTACCACCTGAAAGCTTGAATACAGCTGTCAGTCTTATCAACGATAATCTTGCGATCATCTCCAAGTGGGTCAAATCTTTCGGTTTGTTGCTCAATCCCTCGAAATCGCAAGCGATTGTTCTTGGCAGCTCTCGAATGCTTAACAAAATAGACTTTGCTACAGCTGCGAGGATCAGGTATGATCAAATTGACATACCTTACGTTACCTCGGTAAAAAATCTTGGCGTGATCATGGACAGCACCCTTTCTTGGATTCCCCAAGTTGATGCTGTAAGCAGGAAAATGTTCGCCTCTTTTCATTCTTTAAAGCGCTTGCAGTACTTTTTACCATTTATGACTAAAATTACGTTGGCGCAGTCTCTACTGCTCCCAATTCTTGATTACGCTGACGTAAGCTATCTCGACCTCACTGAAGAGCTACTCAACAAACTCGAACGTCTCCAGAATTTATGTATCCGTTTTATTTTCGGATTACGTAAATACGATCACATTTCTGAGTACCGTGCTCGACTGAAGTGGCTTCCTATTCGCCTTCGCCGGAATACTCATATCCTTTGTTTATTATATAACGTGCTAAACAACCCCTCATCTCCCGCATACCTGAAGTGCAAGTTTTCTTTCTTGTGCTCTCATTCCCATGGTCGAGAGTTGAGGTCTCAAGAAAACAAGTTGTTGAGTATACCCAACCACAATGCGGCCTCCTACAGTGATTCTTTCGCTATGAAGGCTGCAAGTCTATGGAACTCCTTACCAGTGAGCGTACGACTGTCGCCATCGCTGGCTACTTTTAAAATCAATGTGAAGAAACACTATTTCAATACCTTAGGTTGGCAGATATAGTTATATATATATATATATATATATATATATATATATATATATATATATATATTTATTTATGTATTACAATATTAGGTATATATTTTATATATATTTTTCATTATATTTTAAAGTAGGTACTTAATTATTTTTCTTAGTAGGTATTTATTTATATGCTTATTTTGTATTAATGTTTTAAGTAGGTATAGGTATTTTTAAGATTGAGCAACAAGAATTGTAGGCTGTATTATATTAGTACTGTTTTAATTTTTAATTTTCTTTGTTGTAACTGTTGTTGTACCTGTAACTTAATAGCTCGTAAGTAACTCTTTTATCCACCAACAAAGGTTGGCTGGAAGAAATTGCTTTTTGGCAATAAGCCCGCCATTGTATGCTTTTACTGTGTTTATAAATTGTTATGTATTTATGTTTTTTGTGTACAATAAAGTGTTAAATAAATAATAATAAATTAACTACTGTTTTACTATCGCACCTGTAAACATTGACACAAGTTATAATCAAAATTCCAATTATCCAGATAATAATAAAAAGCTGTCTATTTAGCTTCTATAACAAGGGATAATTAAAATTAATTGGAGATGAAACGTATCGACATAGACTAACCTATAGACAGGTACGTGAAATCATGAGTGTTTAAAAATATTCTTCTTCACGTGTCGATGGCAATAACTAAAGCTGGTCTGCTGCTTTTCACCGTGTTGAAAGAATAGAATAGAATATCACTTTATTGGACGTAAAATTTTACAATTATTTGTCCATTGTCATAATATCTAGGGGCACGGCAGTGCCCCCACCAAGTCGAGCAAAAAAGCGGCACGGCCGTACCATCCTTTTCTCGAAGCAATTCAGGCCATTTTCGACCCCCTGTAACTTCGTTGTGGATAAAACTATAAGACTGAATTTTCACTAACCATGCAGGCATTGTAAAGAGACACGGTATATTTCAAATTTCATTAAATTTGAAACAGTAGTTTAAGAATTGTAACGGGTCAAAGTTTCTTAATTTTGTCACTGACTCACTCACTCATTCACCGATCATAAAAATTCTAAGGCACTTCTAGCAGACCTAGAAGCTTCAAATTTGGAATATAAGTAGTGTTTGGTGTATGAATCAAGTAAAAACTAAAATATTCCACCAACTCGAGTAAATTTTTTCAATTTTGGTCCAGTTTTCTAGATAGGTACATAACTGCTTAAATAATTTCATAATCACATATCTGGGGGCACGGCAGTGCCCCCACCAAGTAAATATAGGCGCACGGTAGTGCCCCTGCCAAATCGAGCAAAAAATTCCCTTCATGCAAATTAAATCCGCAAAGGATGGATTACCTACCTACGGACAAAGCACATCAGGCTACCAGTGCTACCACTTATAGTAAAATTTTCTTAATGTACAATGAACTTTGTGTATTGGAAACTAAGGTTGAAATTTAATTAGGGAAATTTGATGCAGTACGATGCTGTACAGTGATTCTATATCTCTATTACACGAACATAGCACAAAACCGATCCAGTTGCAAAGGGGCGTGAGACAGGGAGATGTTATTTCTCCGAAACTGTTCACCTGTGCACTGGAAGATGTTTTTAAGCTTGTAGAGTGGAAAAGACTGGGCATTAACGTTAATGGCGAATATATCTCTCATCTACGATTTGCTGATGACATAATTATGTAATTATTATGGCGGAAACGCTGGAGGAGTTAGGCGAAATGCTCACAGACCTCAATGATGCCTCTAAACAAGTTGGGCTGAAAATGAACATGGACAAGACAAAGGTCATGTCGAACGAACAGTTTCATCATCGCCCGTAACTGTAGGAGGTGTCACCATCGAAGTTGTCGATCAGTATCCCTACCTAGGACAAGTGATCCGATTAGGTAAATCCAACTTCGATAAAGAGGTAGCTCGTAGAATCCAACTCGGATGGGCAGCGTTCGGGAAATTACGACACATCTTCACTGAAAACATACCTCAGTGTCTGAAAACAAAAGTTTTCAATCAGTGCGTGTTGCCAGTGATGACTTACGGAGCCGAGACGTGGTGCTTCACCAAAGGGCTTATCCACAAGCTCAGAGTTGCTCAGCGTGCTATGTTAGGCGTGTCCCTGCGAGATAGGATTCGTAATGAAGAAATCCGCAGGAGAACTAAAGTTACCGACATAGCCAAAAGGATTAGCACGCTGAAGTGGCAATGGGCTGGCCACGTAGCCCGCAGAGCCGACGACCGCTGGAGTACAAAGGTTCTGGAGTGGAGACCCCGTGTCGGCAAACGGCGTGTCGGTCGCCCCCGTTGGTCTGATGATCTGCGGAAGGTAGCGGGAAGCCGCTGGATGCAGATGGCGGGTGACCGTTTGGGGTGGCGATCGTTAGGAGAGGCCTATGTCCAACAGTGGACTACAGAAGGCTGAGAGAGAGAGAGATGCAGTACGAAGTATCAAAGTTACGTTTATTCATTACGTACATTAGGTAGCCAAAAATAAAGATTCTTGATTCATACCTCAAGTTTGCGATTTATGTAGGAAGGTACCGAAAAGAAAAAAAAGTAGAACTATCTACAAAATACAAAAAGAAATGAGATCCCATCAAAAACAATACTTGTTAAAAAACCAAGTCTCGTAACTCAGTTGTTCTACGGTAAAACGGACTTGGTTTCATGGATCTCACAACTTTTTACCGTAGAACAACTGAGTTACGAGACTTGGTTTTTTTTGACAAGTATTGTTTTTGATGGGATTACTTTAACACCATTTCACAAAGGCCCTGTCATATAAGGATGAAAGAAATGGCGAAAGAAACTCCTCGAGCATATTAGAAGAATATGAGCAAGTCAGAATAGTTTCAGTCACGACGTCAGCATAGCTACGTCTTCTGGCCACTCAGCCCATAAGGCCTAGTGTGCTAGATGCTTTAGATGTGATAAAAATTTTCTGTTGCATTGGCTCTCGAAGCTGCGCGACATGAGTGTGCCAGACGGAAAACTTTTCTCACGTCTTGGCGTACGCGTCTTGCGCACCGTGCTAGGCCTTCAGGTGGTGTCAAATATAATGTTAACAGTTGATACGTCACTCGAGAAGGCCGTTATCTACCTACCTAACATAAAAGTACAGTAAACATACATAATTGTATGAGAATCAGTTGATGGGGCCTAGGGTCCTGACTATGATGATGATAGGATAAGCCCTAAGCTAATAAATGAGTGGACTGTATTTTATGGTATGAATAATTTAATGTCTGGTTTACAATGGTTGTATGACAAATATGTATGAAAAGATCGTGCGTCCGAAAGGTAAGAGGGTAAGAGGGTCCGGACAACCGAAGATGACGCATTTATACGTGGTGTCGCCGCTCCCCGCGCTCCTCCTCTTGCACCGATGTTGCCAGCTTCAATAGCCGCAACAAGCTCCCCGCCGTTGAGGTATTCAACAGTCCAAGGGTAGAGGACAGATATTGTTGTAGGCCCGTTGAATTATGCCTCGTTTGGTCTCTATGTCTGCCACTCTGCTGACTCCGTCTTTGCCGGGATGTAGCTGGACGATCCGTCCCATGAGCCACATCAAGGGGGGTTGCGTCTTGTCCTTGACCAAGACAAGGGATCCGACTTGTAGGTGTCCCGTCGACGTGAGCCACTTCGTCTTCTGCTGGAGCAAGGTCACGTACTCTGCGCAGTATCGCTTCCAGAAGTGCTGCCGCAGGAATTCGATGCGTTGGAAGCGGTCCAGGCGATGCACGTTGCAGTCCGACACCTGAGGATAAGGAACCGACGTGAGCGGTCGTCCAATGAGGAAGTGGGAGGGGGAAAGAAATGAAAGATCGGAAGGATCAGAAGATAGAGGTGTTAAGGGACGTGAATTTAAAATGGCCTCTATCTGATTCAGGCAAGTGATCATTTCTTCATAAGTGAGATGAGCTAGGGCAAGAACACGCCGCAAGTGGTGTTTGACAGATTTGACAGCCGCCTCCCAAATTCCGCCGAAATGGGGGCTATATGGAGGAATAAATTTAAAATCAATTTCGTCATGTGATAGAATGGTTGGAATGTCGCTAAGTGAGTTTCTAAAAAGATCTGAGAGCTCGTTAAAACCACCAATAAAGTTGGAACCGTGGTCCGAATAAATGGTCTGGGGCCTTCCCCGGCGAGCCATGAAGCGATTTAACGCAGCCAGGTATGCCTCCTTCGTGAGAGACGAGACGAGCTCGATGTGCACCGCCTTCACTGCAAGACAAATAAAAATGCATAGGTAAGATTTCGTCAGTCTTGCACCTCTTCCGCTACGATCGGCTATAAGCACTGGCCCAGCGTAATCCACCCCAGTATTTAAAAAGGGAAACTCTAATTTAGTTCTATGGCTTGGCAGATTACCCATAACTGGCTGTATTGTTTTAGGTTTCACTCTAAAACAACGTACACAAGTGCGAACTATTCGTTTAGCAAGGTTACGTCCCGAGAGTGGCCAGTAATTTTGCCTTATGCATGAAAGCATCAAAAGAGGACCTGCATGTAACAAGGTTATATGATGAAACTCAAATATAAGTTTGGTTAAAGGGTGTTTACTACACAAGAGTATAGGGTGCTTTACATTATAACTGTAACAACTGTTGTCAAGACGACCTCCAACTCTGATAAGATTATTATCTGTATCATAAAAAGGGGAAAGGGAAATCAATCGATTTTTCTTGTTTAAAGTATTTCCCGATTTGAGAATATGATATTCGTCGGTGAACATTTCTTGCTGAGCGATTTGTAGCAAGGCGATTTTTGATGTTTTTAATTCTGAAAAAGATAAGTTACCATATTTTTTATTACTATTTTTACAATTATAAATGAACCTCTGTAGGGTAACGTAACGTACCTTGGGACGCTTGTACCTCGGGACAATGATTTTATTTTTAAAACTGGCAAATTTAACAAAGTATCATTCTACCCTATGCGTAGTGTTTTACTCGCTTGGCCAAACTAGTGAGTCTCGTGATCATACCGGGATCGAGTGTGAGGTGAAGACAACATTAAGTTTTTTGGAGACAAAATTTACTTGTATAGTTTTTTGAGTTGCTTTATCTCATTGAGGCATGCTCAAAATTGAGACATGGATATCACGTATATATTTTCAGTTATTTCATTTTTATGATACGGCAATTATCTGAAAGATTCCTAACATAAAAATAAAGATACTGTTTTTTTTTTGTTAAAAATTGCTTTTTTGTACCTTGGGACACGATTAAATTTGTACCTTGGGACAATATTTCCTATGGTTTTGTACTATGGAGACTGCTAACTTCTAAATTACGTCTTATATCTCTGTTCTTATAAGTGGCAGAGTGAAACTAGAATGAAGAGGGTTGCAGTCAGTCTGGAACGTTTGAAACAAGCAGTAGATAAAGTAAAAACAGGAGAAAATATTCCTATTTATTTTATATAAAGTGAATGTTCCTTTTTGTAACGTAAGATTCATACATAATCGCAAAATATAATTTCGTTATAAACTAATGATAATATGATGTCAATGTAGTTATAAAATTTCGATGATTACAGAACTTTTTGCTAAAAATATTATAAATCAATTTGTCCCAAAGTACACTTAAGAGTGTCCCAAGGTACAAACGTGTAACGTACCTTGGGCTAAAACAAGCATTTTTACTTTTATCTTAATTTCAAAAAATCTGGCCATTCCAAAGCTCCACCACAAATACTAGTGATAATAGATTATATATCCTACCGAATAAAGTAAATTTCACATTAATATCTTAGTTGTACGCTGCAATATCTTCATTCAAAGTTGGGGTAGTCGAAAGTGTCCCTAGGTACGTTACGTTACCCTATATATGCAAATATTCTTATTAATTTACTGTAATTAGAAATTTTATTCATTAATGTATTTATTTCGTTAGTTTCCACTATACTTGTATGTAATACTATGTCTGGAAGTTGATTTATGTTTTTTAAGTTAGGGGTTGAGGGAAATTCTGAGTTAGAATTATGTAAGAAAGTGGGCCCGCTCCACCATAACGCCGATGCACTGATTAAGTCAGCCTTCACCCCGCGAGAAACAAGATCCGCAGGATTCTGTTTAGAGGGAACGTAGCTCCATGTGTCTCCGGTAGTACTCTCCTGTATTTCGTTGACTCGGTTGCGAACGAAGCGCTCAAGACGAGAAGTGGCTGTGTTAAGCCAGCCCAGTACTATTGTCGAGTCCGACCAATAATAGCACTGATCGATCTTGACGGTGAGTGAATCAAAGTACCTTTTTACAGAGTCTTGTGCCTAACAGGGCTCCGCAAAGCTCGAGTCGAGGGATGGTGGTGGGTTTGATGGGAGCCACCTTGTTTTTCGAGGTTAGAAGACAAACGTGCGCTGTACCGTGAGGCCAACACGCTGTATGTCGTTTAGGGACTTTCCTGAGCTTGAAGGCACGTTGGCTTCAAAAACCACGCGCAATTTCGTTGAGCTACTAGACTCGCGAATGACTCCGTGATGCGGAAGGAAATAATTAGTTTCATTAGGTACATAAGTATTATTATTCTCAGTCATGTGTCCTAAGTCAAGATATTCTCGCATAAATTCATGGTATCTATGTTTAAGATTATGGTCTTTGTCTAATTTGCGTTCTAAAGATAAGAGACGACGCTTGGCTATTGTGTAAGAATTGCCTAAGACTTCAGGAGATTCCTTCAGCGGCATGGTAACAATAAACCTACCATCAACGTCACGACAAGTGTTATTTTTAAAATGTTCCTCGCATTTGTTTTCTTCAAAAGATAAGCAATGTTTAGAAGACACTGAATCAAGTTCCCAAAAACGCGTAAGACTGGGTTCAGTGCGTGATGTGTCGATGAAATGGCAAAGATAAGATTGGCTATGGGGAATATTATTATTATAAACACACCCGGATAAGAGCCAGCCTAATTTAGAATGATGTAACTTAGGTTGACGTTTACCTAAGTCTATGGTTTTTGTACCTAATACGTCCCAAAAGAATTCAGCACCTACGAGAATATCTATGGCCGCAGGCTCATTGAAGGAAGGATCAGCCAGTAGTATTCCGGTAGGTATAGGTACATATGTTTGTTGTATCTATATAAGACGAGGGCAGACATTTAGTAATGTGGGGCAACACATGACAGCGCACGTTAGTCCTATAATCACCGGTGTAAGACTGTATAGCAAGGTCACAAGACTCTGTAGTGGAGGTCGCATGATTATTTATACCTGACACTGTGGAGCTCGCGTTATACCTCTTCAGATCAAGTTTCTCGCAGAGGGACTCGGTGACGAAATTAGAAGTGCTGCCGTTATCGAGGAGCAGCCGCGCTGTGTGCAGGCTCCCGTGCCTGTCTGCCACCTTCACGAGCGCTGTGGAAAGCAGTACAGAGCCATGGTTATTTAATGTACTTGGTGAAATGTCCGACGAAAGGGCTACATTGTTCGCTAAACCACTGGTTGTAGGCACTGAAGCAGATTTGTTGGTGTATGTGTTTTTGTTTACGTCTTTATGTAACAATGTGTTGTGTCTGTACTTACAGTACTTACAATGTGTCAACGTACAAGCGTTTTCTACATGACCTAATCGTAAACAATTCATGCAAACACGACTTTCTTTTGCTTTTTTAATGCGTGAATCAATGTCCAAAGCTTTGAATGATGGGCAATTAAATAAGCCGTGAGATTGTGAGCACATTGGGCATGAATAGGCTCTAGTGTTATCAGTGGACACTAAAAAGTTTTTTGTTTTGAATGCGTCATTGTTATTATTAGGTTTGTTATTTTGTTTATATTTAAATGTATCAGTTAAGGTTTCTAAGAGATCCGCTCTGTTAATTAAGAATTTAATAAATTGCTGTAATGTGGGCGAAGAATCAAGATTGTTTCTATGTTCTTCCCATTGTCTGTAAGAGGACGAGTCTAGCTTTTTGGACATAAGAAAAACAATTAAACTGTCCCAATGATCGGTTGGTTCGCCTAAAGAGGCGAGGGCACGTAAGTTTTTGTTAGTTACGTCAACAATGTTACGTAATGCTGAGCTAGACTCCCTTTGAATGGGGTCCACAGAAAATAAGGCACTAATGTGATTGTTGATAAGCAATCTCGGATTGTCGTACCTATCAGAGAGTAATTGCCAAGCAATAGAATAATTTTCAGAGGTTAGATCCAAGCTTTGAATGATCAAAGACGCGCTGCCTGTAAGTGCAGCACGTAAATAATGAAATTTATTTACGTTATTAATGCTGGTGTTGTCGTGTATAAGTGAAATATACGTATCTCTGAATGAAAGCCAGTGCTGATAATCGCCATCGAAGTGAGGAAGGTCAATTTTGGGCAGCCTGACGAAACCTCCTCCACGGCATTCCTCGGCAGCGTCGCTCGTCCCGTCACCCCCGGGAGCCCCGGCCGCCGGGTAGCGCGCCGCCGCCGCGAGCAGCCCGTGAGCCACGGACAGCAGGCGGAACAACTTGGACTCGAACTGATCGCGGTCCGCATAAGCCTCGTCCACGTTGTCCGACAGCAACTCGATTTCACACTGTAATTTATCAAAATCACTTTGTAGCAACTCGATTTTCTTCATACGTATCCCTAACTCCGTTTTTAGAAGCTCACTTAGCCCATCACAACCATCTAAGCGACTCAAAAAGGTTTCAAACTGCGTGAGTTGGGCCTTACACGAACCACGTTTTTTAATAAGAAGCTTTAATTCACTATTATCAATTTTGTCACTGTTATTAGCCATTATTAGATTATATTATGTTATAAGTTGTAATTAAGCAAGGCGATAAATACGTACTTCAATGAATGTAGCTAAAATACGACTAATGTATAGTTAAGGTTATGCGAAGCACATTGACGGCCAAGGTCAGCCGGCGGACAATAGAAAGAATGCGGCTACTGATAAGCAACGCACGATTTTATGAATGGGTGAATTTTATGAGTTTATTGCCTCTGAAACAGCTGAAATGCGTAATAGAAGTAGCTATATGTGAATGAATCTATTTATGAATGAAGTAAATCACACTATAAAGAGATCGCAATGCCCGATCCGATTAGCGCTAAATTAAATCACTGGAATTATGCAGGATTTGGAAAGCAAGATGAGATAAGGAAAGATAGGAAATTGGAACGACTCACTCCTTTTGTCAGTGTCCTTAGTCCTCCACGTGTCCTCCAAAATGCCGGCGAACTGGGGGTCCGAAGTCCACTGCGTGCGCGTGCGTCGATTCTTCGTAAAGACGGCGAAAGGACCAAACTGATGGGGCCTAGGGTCCTGACTATGATGATGATAGGATAAGCCCTAAGCTAATAAATGAGTGGACTGTATTTTATGGTATGAATAATTTAATGTCTGGTTTACAATGGTTGTATGACAAATATGTATGAAAAGATCGTGCGTCCGAAAGGTAAGAGGGTAAGAGGGTCCGGACAACCGAAGATGACGCATTTATACGTGGTGTCGCCGCTCCCCGCGCTCCTCCTCTTGCACCGATGTTGCCAGCTTCAATAGCCGCAACATCAGTCCTGTCGTTTCAAAAGTATGATGTTACTAATACTAGTTATTATTCTATGCTATTACCGATTTAAACAAAAAAAAAAGTTAAATCAAGGTCTGTCACTTTCTATTTGAATAAATACAGTTAAAGAAAGATAGCAATAGATTTTAGGTTGGCATTAGTTTAAAGTTCCTTCCTGCAATTAAGCTTAAGCAACACGAGCCTTCCATATGTTAGAAGATTTATTTCACCTTTGTCTTCCGATAAGCGATAATTAAGTGTCAAGCGCAAACGAGGTATTATTGAAATCATGATTAAAAATTAATTTAGTTTCTGAACTGTTTGTGTTAATTCTGTGAATTCTGTCATTGGAATTTAATAGTGAAGCTGGTGTGTGAAATTGTGTTGATTTCATACCAATACCAAGTTAGTGAGAACGTGAATCTTGCTGTTTATGTAGTTTTTTTCAAGCATTACAAGCACAGTTACATCAAGCATTACAAGCACAGTTGCATAAAAGCATGTACATTGTAATGTTATTTTATTTATGTTGCTGTTGTCGATTCTGTTTTTTTTTATTAAAAAATAGTAAAAAACTAGCTTTGCGCTCGTTTGATATAAATATAAATAAGTAATAATTATAAACGAGCCCGATTTAAAACTTTCAATGGAAATAGTTGGAATGATTCATATACAGGGTGTCCCTTATATTCACGGTACGTGCTCGTATATTTGATATGAAAACCAATATTGTTGTTTCTCAACTTGTTCGTCCTAAGCAAATAGCGAATGCTTACGGGATCCAACTATTCCTTTCCTGAAACAACATAGTTTCAGTGTGAATTGCTATAGTTCGACTGAAAAAGTTTAGCTAACGGAAAGTAATCAATAGTTTGACACAGTTGGAAAAGCCAGAAGATGGATTTATAATATATAGGTATAATATTGTGTAGTTTCATGACCTACGTGACCTTGCTTTTTTTCTCCTTAAAATGTCTTTAAAAGGTATCAAGAAATTTTATTTTAGTAGGTAGGTAAGTGATCGATGCTAAAGGCTCATTTTTTTTGTACAGTTAAAAGTTAAATTTAGAATACTTACAGTAAATGTCATTAAATCAGACAAACATAAATTTTATTTTCGACTTTCAAACAAAGAATTTGTCATTGTAAAATGTATATTTGGTGCCTTCAAAATCAAATCGAGAATTTGCTATCATTGTGCCAGTTTTAAGTTACCAAACAAAACTCTATAAGTACTCTACATTGAACTGAAACTAGTCCAGTAGCGCCTCTCTTACATTGAGTCCATTTCGTCAAACGATACCCTATTTGGTTGTCATAGCTTGTGGCTAAAGGCCTAATTGACATGAGAATAATTTGGTACCAAGGGGATTGTCACCTCGACCGTAGTATTAAACTAGGTTTAAGTCGGTACCACAAGATGCCTGTAGATAAGTTGACAGTTAGCTGAGGTCTGGACAATCTGAACGTCTGTTTTGACTCTGGGGAAACTTACTAATCATACAATGCATAGACGAAATTCTAATTAAAAAGTTAACCGTCCGATTTTATTTACGAGAATTTATTGATAGCATAAAGGTGGACTAATGGTGTAAAAGTTTTCTTCTACATAACCTTATGAGTTTAAAGTATTGTTTTAATTATATATTAACACATTTTAATACGGATAGCTTATCAAATGCTCTGACCCCTTAGCATGAATTTTCATCGTGAACGTGAAGTAGAGTTCATCCAGTAATTTTGTATGAAAATATGAACAGCGCCCCTGGTGGTCGGTAGCAGAACTAAAATTTCCCTACAAAATTCATCGAGTAATTTCACGTCACGTTCACGATGAAAATTCATGCTAAGGGGTCAGATTTACATGTTCCCGACTGTTGACCAGTGTTCCAGTTTGCGAGTGATATAGGCTGAGTTTGACCGTCGTTCTTGAACAAATAGAAGCAAACTTTGACATCAAGATCGATCCTCAAATACTAAAGTTTACGGTGCGAACTGCTCATTTTGATCCGATGATATTGAAATGATTTGATTTACCGTATATTAGAACCTACGGCTGTGTAATTGATAACTTATACCTAGTTATATTTTTGTAACACTATTCCATAATTTCTTCTTTATTCGGCTTTCTTCGGAAGCATTCAACTAATATCTTAAAAATCAAAACATATTTATGTCAAATCCTACTATAATATTCCTAAAGCTAATTTTATTTCAAAATGAAATACAGCGCAAAATTACAAGATCGCAACTGAAAACCGCACAACTAATGGCAATCAAAACACAAGTCACTTACAGCCACCGTTGCGATTGCCCTTTAGTAGTAAGTTATTTAACTTGAGGCCAACTTGAAGGGTCCTTAGACTGCAAATCATACATAAGTTGGGCCAACTTGCCCTGTATCCGCCGACACAACTTTGTAACTTAATTTGTGCCAGTACGTGTATAATAACTTGGCATTAAATATTCTGCAAGATTGAGATTTATACGTGAGTATTGCATTACTTCGCTTTGCCGTAGGGATTTCGAGACCGGAGGTAGTCTGTATGTCTTTCTTAATGGAACAATCTATGTTATCATTTTGGTCAAAAGTAAGGTCAAAATTTGTTTAAATTAAGGTTTGTCAACATGGTAAAAGAATTAGCCAGTATGATTAGCGCTGCCTTGCACCTGATGTACTCGTTTCCAAGTTATTGTAAGATAAAGACTCTCTTCCTCATTTTTTTTTGTTATAGATATAATATTATTATACTTATACAGCTATTTCCATCTTAAGCTATAGATTCTCTGCATTTTTCAACAGATCCGACCCGCTTTTACTTTGAAACTGCATTTGCAGTAGAAATGTGTAGCGACGCTACAATAGCTACCTGCAGTTAGGTATTCGAGCCGCGAGTGCCCCCCCCCCTCCCACTTCGTCCCTCTACATACCCCCCTTTCTGCTTTGAAAAAATACCCACGGCTCGGCTGTTGATTTCAAAAACTAATGCTGAGTTGCAGAAAGGAACATTAAGCTAATAACGGCATTAAATCTATGTTTGTCTCTTTCTGTCTGTATACTGTCAAAGCCAGACAGCTGTAAGGTTAGCTTAATGTTACATTACACAACTTAGCGGAAGTGGTCTACGTGATCAGCCAATAATCTTCCACTGCTCATGTTATTTTGGTTCAATAAGGTATAGCTATAATAGTTCTTTATTGACTTACTGACAGTTGCCCGCTTACCCGACAACTCTCTCAGCGCAAGCTTGCTTGTGTTGGGGTCCACCAACCTGCACTAGGCCAGCGTGGTGGACTTCATTCCTTCGTGGGAGACCCGTGCCCCAGCAGTGGGGACGTGATGGGTCGTCATGAAGTTAAGGAGATATCCACGACTCTACCCACCGTGTCGATTATGTGACAACACTCATTTGTTCTTCGATTTCTGGAACGTCGCTGATGAAATTCCAACATGAATATCTACAAACAAATGTAGGTACCTACGTTTCAAAATATTTTTGTTGATTAAAATATCAATTAATTTGACTTATTACTATCCGAGCGTTCTGCCCCAAACAAAAATACGTGAAAAATTGCCTATATTTTCCACGTGAAATTGATTCCATATCGGGATATTAAATCACGTTTGTAGTTCCGTAGTGATCGTTCCAAGATTACATTGACAAGATGACTGTGTTTTTGATGTACTCTATCGTTTTCAGAAACAAAGTATGCACTCATTTTTGTAACATAAAGTTTCAATTTAAATAACTATTTTTTTTTTTATAAAATCATTACGAATTCGCGACTGCAGCGCCGCGACCGCCGCGCCGCCTGGTGCCGTTCGACTAAAACTATGAAAAGAACGAAAAAAATCTGTGGATGAAGCCTGTAGAATTTTCACATTCTTGATCTGAACTCGCCACGGTACGCATTTTAATAATTTGTATTGTAAAAAAAAATTATTATATGTAAATAAACGTTAAATATATGAGCATAAACCTATGGATTATCAATCGCTTCAACAATAATTTATTATTAAGTGTCTAACTTTTTGAAATCATTTTTTTGTACACATTTTTACATTATTTTCCTGCACTTACCACCTGTGGGTCACTAGCAGAAAGTTCTTTTAGCATTTAAGGACTCATATTTTGTAATATTTGTGCAGCTTATCTCACTCCTGACAACTGGCCTCTATAGAAAAATCTGACTCACACTTGGCTTCACCGTTCCACTGTATTAAAAACTATCGTGTCAAAATGCGATAAAGAATAGCGATAGCGTACCACCGTTTTAAACAATAAAGGGGCAATTCACTTACTACACGAGCATTCTCCAGGTCGAACTAATGCAATAATGTAGCGACTTCCGCTTAAATGTAGGAACTAATCTACCGACGGATTCGGAAGTAATTACACTGACTTTGTAACCGTTTCGCCGTGCGATCGCAGTTGTTACAAAGCTGCAAGAACATGTGAGGGATGAGGTCATGTCTGGTATTGGGTGGTTGCCGTGTGTATTAAAATAACCATAAAATCCGTATTTTTTCAGCTAAAGCTATGTATCATAATTTATCTCCGTTACGTATTAATATCGATTTTTTTGTTTCAATCACACAAAAAAAACTGTTATTAATGTGTGTGTGACTATATTATATCCTGCATGGGCGTAAATATATAAAACCACTATTAACGCTGCACCCTGTATAAAGAAATTTAATATATTATAATATTTAAGAAATGCAAGCTGTATCTATAAAATATAGGTACTTATTAATTTGGATTTGGATAGGGACAGGGAAAAGGATACCAACGTATTCATATTAAATTAACAATAAATCGATTGTAGCCTTACTGTGGCAATTATAAATAATAAACTGTATTTGGGTATAAGATCATACTAAATACTAAAGAAATTTTGAAAAGTTGGTTTTGGTGATGTCAATGTTATTATTTTAGTAAAGCTAGTGAGGTACTTACTAGTTATTATTTCTGGGTAAAGCATAGCAATTTATCCTTTTTCGCAAACAAAAAGATTATCTACGTACCAAATATTTTCGCTAGATGTCGCTGGTGAGTGGGTTCTACATCGCGGTATGGTTGTGTTTCAGCAAAACTTTATATTTGTGAAGAAGATCTCCTGATATCAAACCAATAACATTATTAAGTGTTTATTTAATAATTTTTGCATAGAGATGCGTCTGGGGTTATTATTCCTGAGCGTGATCTCTCTATTTAATTTTTGATTAATAAATTTTGTATTGATGTCTGGTGAATGTGAAGTGTTAATGGAGAGAACATGTATGACGTCATGTCGCAATGTAATACTCGTTACATCCATATCCTATCCTCCATACATCGTTGCAAAGATAAAAACTCTTATGTGCAGTTTTTTCCGAAATTAGTTTTTTAGCATATTGTTATACTGAATTTAAAGAGCTGTCCACTGCAAAAACTCATAAAATATGTTCATATCTATAAAATAACCTCAGCTCCAGGCTCACTATTTAAAAATATCGTGATGTCGTAAACTGGCAACATTTTGATTCAAATAGACAATTTTATAGATTTTTTCGAAAACTCAAAAAAAAACTCATCTTTGCAACAATGAAAAATGTAGGTAATCAGTGTTTGTCTTTTGTCTTGCCTTTTCAGAAAACTGGATTAAGTTGTAAAGTACTAGTTGTAAATTAATAGTTAATTTATGGCGCTAAATAACATTGGAACTTGGAACTAATTTATACTGTTATTTTACACACATATGTTATTTTACACCTACATGTTGGTTGCTTAGATGTATGGGAGTAAGCAGATTTTGCATTCTTCCAAACCTAAAACCAAGCTAAGTAGGTAACACCAAGAATAAAAATGTATACCGCCAAAATTGACGGTATAGCGCCCTTATAGAAATAGCTGATTAGAAAACCGTCATATGACATATAAAACCAATCTGTCAAAACATAAACAAAAGCACGTTAAAAGGCAAATTCTTATAATAACAACAGCGATTAAAATATTAAAACATAAACAATTTCATACTATTATAATCCATTCAAACTAAGTTGGCATGTCATTTCTATTGCATGCTTTGAAAAAGCAGCTATTTTTATTTTAGTTTCAGTACAGTTTCGTTCCTCTTTCATTCAATTAATCATGGCATCATAATTATTATGTAACTTGGTAGAATGCAAATGTACTTATATCCCAGATATTTACTCACGTATAAATTTTATTCCGGTATAGTTATTCTCGTGTAACGTGATGTTTGGACGAATCCACCCTTACAGTCTGTAGAGAATATAAACTTTTGATCGATTTTTCAATACGGAAAAGATAACATTATGCGAAATAATTTATTTATTTATTTATTTAAGAAAACTTACAGCTAACACATTTATTATATATAGTAAAAAGTAAAAAACAAAAAGCCAATTAAAAGTTTTCACTAATAGCTTACAAATTAAAAAAAGCCAGGGAAGCCGCTGTTTGAAACCAATTGCGAATAAAATTTTAATAAAACTAAAACCTACATTCTTAAAGGTAAGATAATTGCAACACAAAAAAAGCTAGACAAACTTAGAACTAAACTTATCAGTTAAGAAATAATAAATGCTCTTGACATCACTATTAAATAAATCAATATCACTGCATTCAATTGCCAGTGAGTTAAACAAGTGGGATGCTCTTAAAAGAAATGAGTTACGACGGTAATTCGTATGAACCACCGGCACATGCAAAATTAACTTACGGCGGATTTGACGTTGGGGAACTAAAATGTTAATTTTATAATAGGTAATATTATTTAGTTTTTTAATTGAACATCAATGTTAAATTAAACCTCTATCAACAACTATAACTCTTACCCGTAACCGTGACCCGTATTGTATTAGGTACCTAATAGTCACAGAATTTGCAATAGTACCTATATGTGTGCGTAATTAAGAAAAAAAATATAACTGTCACCGCGATCACCTTAGCTAAAAAGAGGTATAGTATAGCAGCCCATACGACATGTAGAAAAAAAAAACATGAAATGGAACGTAAATATGGAAATGAAGTACATTTAGCCGCATGAGCGGAGGGGGAAATTGTTCGAGAAAAACTATCAAAAATCTGATTGCTGCACAAATGCAGGTGCCGCCTGAAAAATGCCTGAAAGTAACGTCAGAGTGAGTATGAATGTCTGGGCGAAGCTTTTGTTATATTATTTTTGTACCTTCAGTCTATCCTATCACTTTCTCCACAACGCCCAAGGATAACTAGAAGAGAATGATATTTATTGTTTCTAACCTAGCCAAAATAATAAAATGCATGAATGTTATGTTATTTACTAATGTATAGATTTAGTTAATTGATTTATAATAATTCATGTTTATTTGTGAAACTTTTGGGAAATAAAAAAACTAATATATTACTATTATATAACCTAGCTAAACATAGCATGGCCGTGTTGGAAGTTTTTAATTATTATTCTAAGAGAACGGCACATTTTAGCCACAAAATATAAATTAAACTTTAAAATAATTTCCATTATGCTCAACTTTTTACTACACACACTCATAGGAACAAAAAATAGCCGTTTTTAAAGTTTCGTACCAAAAGCTCGCAACTTTAAATTTAACTCAAGCTTTATTTCAGTTTTGCACAGTTTTAAATGACTCAATGCTGAGTTGTTAGATATATATATATATTTCTTTTTACATACATAATATTGTCCCTATACCTATGTGGGGACATCTTCACACACGGCCATCCGACCCCAAGCTAGGCAGAGCCTGTGTTATGGGTATCGGACAGCTGATATATCTACACAAATACATAGATACATAGATACATATTAAATATAAATATCAACACCCAAGACCCGAGTACAAATATTTGTCTTTAAACAAATATCTGCCCCAGCCGGGAATCGAACCCAGGACCTTCGGCTCAGTGGTCAGGGTCACTAACCACTGCGCCATTCGGTCGTCATTGTAGTATAGAAATAACTATTTTTATCGTTAGAAAAATACGTATAATCTTTGAGGAGCTGTAATCAAAATTAATACTAAACTTTGTGTTTTTTTTTTACCTGGCAACCCTATAACTTAATGTTGGGTCGTTATCGGTCCATCAGACATTGATCTTTATAACTATAAAACTTTTACAGCGGTGTTATTCTGTGACAAGTAACTCTATCAGTGTGCGAATCACGACTTAAGTCGATAATAATTGTTTTAATTATAAGTTTCTAACGTTACTGGTAGAAAACGTTATTATACCTAATCCAGGACCTATCACGGGCTACCGTGGCAATTAGATACCATTTTCAATACTACAAACATAACATATGGAAAAATAACTCCAACGAAATCACTTTTGGAACTAACAAATGACAGGCGTTGTGGGACCTATGTCCAATAAATAAGAGTCATACATCGTTGGATAGCTCTTTTCAAGTGAGCAAAAAAATATTATGACGACAAATCCGTATATGTTGTCCATTTTGATATATATTCGTCGGAAATAAGTATTTTTCTATGGCATTGCACTCTCTCTCCTGATGACAGTTAGGGCGTAATACACGTATTATTAAAATGGGAGAAATTACTTTCAACTGGTTTTATTTACTGAGATAATAAACAAATATATATTTATAACGAATAATGATGCTTTTTATATAAAAATTAAAAATGATTGTGAAAAAATAACAAAAACATTAAAATTGCAGAAATAAAATATAATAACTTTCAAGGTACGATTATTCTAATTGGACAGTAAATCAGGTCTAGCGCTTCCGTTATTTATATTCTGCAAAAAAATCCTTTTCAGCGACGTATCACTCATTTCTATTAGTGATGGTCCCAGCTTCCATACATTGGTGCCCATCATCATTTGCCTTACATTTTGACACTGACAGTCGATACGCAACATAAACGGAGGTTCTAAAATCTTGTACAGTGCCACAAACTTATCTGTTCCGGTGAGAGCGAACTAAATTGATCCATATCTCATTATTTACTAATGAATTATATATTAATATAGATTAGATGGGTTAATTAAAACCACAAGAGCGAATTACCACTACTGGCAAACTTAAAATCTTATAGAATGAAGAAATATTACACATTTACGTGAGCTGTCACCGGAACAGATAAGTTTGTGGCACTATAATCGCTGTACTTATTACCTACGTAACTGTCAGTTGACAAGAGGTCTACTCCAACTTGACGAAATACGAAGTATCGGAGCGCTGCTGTGCTAACCTCGACTTCATATCGTTTTAACTTACGTTAACGATAAAGGTACGATCAAAGTGGAGTGTCAGTGTAAAAGAAACGTCTCGATAAAATAACACCTTACTTCTACCACTGAGCTCTTATTTTGAATTAGTTCGGTTAGAGATTTGTGACTTTATTCATTGCTATAATGATTTTCATTGGGTTGAACTTAAAACTGTTTGACAGTAAACAAAATGATAACAGAGTATGCTGTGACACACCTCATCTTGTTCGTAAGTATATCTTTAGTTCCAATTTCTCCATAATCGATTAGAGCATAACCAGGTATTAGTGGTTGACTTTTGACACATCTGTCAAGAATTTTATATGGAAATGACGTATAATTGATGAACCAATCCCTGCGGTCGGTTAGATAACCGACTATGCAGAAATTGGGGCTTAATCTAAGAATGGCTCTCGCCACGCAGCAAAAGTTTCAGAATAACACTACAGGACACGAGAAACCCAATCTACATGTAAATTCGAGCAAGTCTGTATAGATTTACATTTTACTCTGATCTCAGTTTCTGAACTTAACTTTCGCATATTCGATTGAATATTGATGACAGGAAATAGTGTTGATCTGATTAATTTGGATCTTGTGTTAATTCTTCTTCTTCTTCATTACCGCTAGACCCTCAGAGGAGTCTGGGGTTATCACCAGACGCTTTCATTTTTCTCTGTCGGAGGCCTTTTATTTGTTCTTCTCCACAGACAAAGAGGAGAGGAGTTTGTAAAAATATATGTTGATCAAAATAATATATATATAATATATATATATTGTATTTTATACGATGAATAAAAGCATTTGACTTTGACTATATTGATATTCTTATTGGTTAAAGTTTCAGTTCATCGCTAATGCTATCAGCATATTATTTTAGTCAATCGAAATATTACGCAAGTCTCTGTCAAATAGCGCCTTAACCCTAGAGTAGTCGCGCCTTTTTGTGTGACGCGAGTGCTCGCGTGGCGGCATTTTGCCGCAAACTTAATAATTACGAACACTTATAAATGTATATAATTTGAATAAAATGAATCATACGGTATTAGAAAAAGTAATATTTATAGTTTTTATATTATAATTGTTCATTATATGAGCTATCGTTCATGCTTTGGGAAAAATTCTGATCTTTTAGGTATCCATTTGTCTTAAGCCACACAACATCAACAAATCTCAAAATTATTAAAAAAATTAGACGTTATCGTCATCTACAGCATTTATTTCAGCAACACAGTCCTGAAAAATGACCACACAGTGTTCGTTGCACAGTAACGTCTTTCATGTATTGCACCCTTTTTTGACCTGCTACTTCTCTTATATGGACATAGTTATAGGCTTGTACCCTCTCTTCTTTAGGGTGTTTTTTGGTGGTCCGGTAGTACAAAACGGGAGATTTGTACCACCGGATCAATAAAAACCACTTATGTACTGTCCATATGTAAGATTTTATTGTTATACGTGGTGTAGTAATGGGCAGAGCTATTTTTTCCAGGTAAATTCTTCGTAAAATTAACTCGTTAGTAAATTTACAAAGTTATATCGTAAATCGAATGTAAACTGAAATAGATACATACCTAGATACCTACATTATATTTACATTATTATTAACAAAAAAACACTGAAAAACTGACAATATTTCATAACAATTGTAAAAAAAATAACTTTAATTTTACTGACGCGAGTGTTCACTGCTCGCGCGGTGAGCATTTTGCCGCCGCGTGCGACGCACTCTCTTCAATTCTCTCTTCCTGCTTTAACCTGTGCACTGAATTTCTCCAAATTTACGTAACATGTAGGAGAAGACCGAGAGGGCAGCTACATAGGCGCTGGACCTTGAGGAGTGCATAGTTCACAAAATAATAAACATTCTTTGCTGAGGGCGGCAAAATGCTCATAGCGCGAGCACTCTAGAGATAACACTCCATTCTTAAGGTCACTGCACATATACCTGTAACGTAAATCGGTCGCCTCTTTTTTCTACTGGTTGACAGTTACGAGTATATGTGCGGTGATTTAGTTAGCCTGGTGCCCAAGTTTGTGCGTAGACACAGGAGCACCTACTATAGACATAATATGGGTGTTGAAGAAATGACCGACCATCTACCACTAGATCGCAGCGCAGAGGCATTAGTGACCATAATATAAATAAATTACGCAGTATTGCCCATTGTGGACCCTGTTCCTCTATCAATCAATAATTAATCTCAAATGTAAATAACCTCAAACTTAAACCCTTCCGCAATTCCCAAGAACTTTATCTGTTTAAAAATGTACAACTGTCTCTGAGTGGGAGAGATCGGGGTATTTCTGTACCGGCGAGCAGGGTGGCCATGGCTTGAGGACTTATAATTGGTATATATTAATAATATCACAAATATACAAGGTATGTATAAAAGAAAAAAAAAACTAAGGTTAGTAATTATTACACTTTTATTTTATGAATTCTTATATTATGGCATGTTTTAACTGTGTGTTTGAAAGATTTTTTTGGGTGTAACTAATCCCGCAAGGTCCTCTTTACCTCAAAAAGTTTTCCCGTGGCACTCAGAGAGTCCTAAATACTAATTTTCTTCAACATAGGATAAGTTGCTTATACGGTACTGAAAGAGTAACAAACCATACTTGTAAACTTTCGCATTTGTAATTTTATTAGTTTTTAAATCGTCACAGTAAAACAACCCTTCATGGTTACCCTACGCATGGATGTACACAGATACTATAGGCTTCGTCCAACCTGTCAATCCATTAGGTTCATTTTAGATCGCCATAGGGCAGTACGCTAACTGAAATCAATACTTTGGACCATCCCTGTATAGGCTTGTCAGACGTTGAAATGTGAAATGAATATTTTTAGAGCTGGATAAAAAATATATTTCAAACTAACAACTCATTCAATCCGAAACTATTGATTAACTGCTCTGTGAATGTTATGGTTCCTTATATTTTATGTACGAACAGTATTACATTTATTGAATTATAAAACCTAATAGGTTTTTTCACGTACCTTATCGGTACACATATACACACACATAAAAAATACATTTATAATAGTCTATATACAAATGTTGCAAAAATAGTACAATAAAGCCGAAAGAGTATGGCTCTGCTTTTCACTGGTAACGTGAAAAACTAAGACGCTAATTATATTTTCTCAATTTTTTCCGAGATGTTCACAACTACCCCTTGGGTCCCACGTTTTAAACAACCTGTATAATGTTTTTCATCCAATAAAGAATACCTTTAAGCCTACCTGTAATGAGCACTAGCTGCCTTAAGTAACCTATTGAGATTGCGAAGAAAACAAATTCAATAAAAAGGGCCTAAAAAGGTGAGAAACTCGCCTGAAAGAGTATAAATTGAATTTGACAGGTGGAATCTATACCCTTATGATATCCGAGGATGAAATTTTTGCATTTTGTCGGAGAAATTTAATAATATACTGAGTTATGTGGTGGGTAGCGGCGTGCCTAGGAGGGGATTCAACGGATTTAGTTTTCACGAAGTTAGTAAAATTATTTCAAGTATATTTTTATTTTTATAGGATTGTTATACCTACCCATTATAGTTTTGGAATAAAGCTTACTGTTTTGTTTGCGGATAAAAATGAAAACTTTAATTGGTAAAACATAATCTTTTACTAAATTTTAGGCGACTTTTAACCCACGCGGCCACGGCTCGTATTTCGTTCATGAATAAAAAAAATGTAATTCTGTATTAACTTTTTCATTTATGTATATGCAATAAGTATAATTATTCCAATAGCATCTTCAAACTATTCAGTTTAGAAATAGAATGCATAAACGATAAGAAATTTAAAAGCACCTTTTGTATTTAAAAATATGAAAATCATTGACGTATATTTTTTCCTTCATTTGTGAAACAAATGAACATATTTGCAAGCCAGACGAAAGCCAAAGCTATGTAAAAATAAATATAAACTAAAGGATGGAATGTTTGACATTAATTATTAAAAATTCATGCAGTCTCATAAATAAATATTTGCTTTTTGCCAGACACGTCAATACGTATAATTTAACAACTATAGCTTTCCATTACACAGAATTTACTTAATACGAAATCATTTCAAGAATTTCAATTAATAAATCCAATTTAGGGTGAAAATACACGTACGGTAACGAAGAACGATTTCAAACGATTTTCTTACATGTCATCACGACCCATTACGTCCCCACTGCTGGGGCACGGGTCTCCTTCCAATGAAGGAAGGGTTTAGGCCTAGTCCACCACGCTGGCCAAGTGCGGGTTGGTGGACCCCAACACAAGCAAGCTTGTGCTGAGAGAGTTGTCGGGTAAGTGGGCAACCCGACTGTCAGATGTTTTCAAGCCGCCCGAAGGCCTCTGACTAGGCTTAACGACTGCTACCGAAGCAGCAACCGGGACCCACGGCTTAACGTGCCGTCCGAAGCACGGAAGCGTCCAGAAAAGCACCACTTGAAATTGGTCACCCATCCAATGGCTGACCGTGTCAGTTGTTGCTTAACCTCAGCGATCAGTTACGATCACTGAGGCCCGCTCGACTACGGACGCTTCTTACATGTATTTTTTTTTAATTATATTATTTATGTCTATGCACTTGATAACAGATCGATTTAGCATGTTGTTCTCTAATTTATGAGTTTTTGTTATTACCCTATGGAGGAGCGAAGGTGTTGCCACTCCTCCATTGAAAAGGGAGGATCCTCCGACCAAGCTGGGGGTTTAGCTTGGTCGGCAACTGCCCGACGGTTACATGTCGGGATTCTGTATATATACTGAGTAGCTGTAATTCTTAGATACCGCGATGTAGGATTTGGTATTTTTGCTTTCACTCTTCCATGCCATCTGTTGGTCGTCCTTGATATCTCTTTGCAGGATCTATATCTTGACTTCTATGCTTGCGCGTATTCATCTGCCCGACGGTTACATGTCGGGATTCTGTATATATACTGAGTAGCTGTAATTCTTAGATACCGCGATGTAGGATTTGGTATTTTTGCTTTCACTCTTCCATGCCATCTGTTGGTCGTCCTTGATATCTCTTTGCAGGATCTATATCTTGACTTCTATGCTTGCGCGTATTCATTATAGATGTCGCCACATCACTCCCCCCCGAGACCGTAGGTCGATATTCTTCAGTTATTCTTCAGTGCATCTTGAATAGTCTTGTTCACCAGGCCAGATTGCCGCTAGTCCGCCGTTCAGGACTATGTGCGGTCTTCATTCGCCGTAACCCCACTTCGTCTTCAACCGGGAGAGTTGACGCTCGATCGTACCGGCTTGAAGAGTAGTGCATGGTTAGGCGCGTGGCGATGTCCCCAATCCAGCTCCAACCGGGAGAGTTGACGCTCGATCGTACCGGCTTGAAGTGGACTGCAAGGATCGCTCTGCTACGACTGTTCCGGTGCGTTGCCCCAATGCTTCTTCGACCAGGAGAGGTGGACCCTGGATCGACGCTGCTACGGCTGGCCGAAGTGCACTGCAAGGTCGCTGCAGTCTGTCTGCTCGAGGGTGTGACCAGGCTCGCGCATTTCCGCTGCAAGCTGGTGGTCACGGTGCCCATGGAATCTGCAAGCTGGTTGACTCGGGTGGCTGCTGAAGGATGCTGTGGGGGTGATGGTACTGCTGGACTTCATCTTGTAGCTGCTGGAAGGTCTGCTGATCGTCTGTGAGGTCATCGACATGGTGGAAGATGTTCTGCTGCTGCTGTTCTGCATGGTCATCATCAGGTCGTGTTCAGGTTGTAGGGGTCACCAATATGGAGGAGCGAAGGTGTTGCCACTCCTCCATTGAAAAGGGAGGATCCTCCGACCAAGCTGGGCGGTTTAGCTTGGTGGGCAACTGCCCGACGGTTACATGTCGGGATTCTGTATATATACTGAGTAGCTGTAATTCTTAGATACCGCGATGTAGGATTTGGTATTTTTGCTTTCACTCTTCCATGCCATCTGTTGGTCGTCCTTGATATCTCTTTGCAGGATCTATTATGCTTGCGCGTATTCATTATAGATGTCGCCACAACCCTTAAGAACAATGAGCATAATATTTGGTACCAATGAAGTATTTGAGAGTTTTTGAATTTATACTTTGACAAGGTACATATATGTACCCCTAATGACTTTACATATTGATCACATATGGACAATATTGGTAGCCATAATACAAACATCCTGTCAGCAGAAACTATATACCTTATTCTCACATTTTAACGTTTATAGCTAACATATTCAAATGTGCAATTAAAAGCTATACAGGGTGTTGCAAAAAGGGTACACTAAGCCGAAACCTACATGTGCAGCATGGTATATCTAAGCCCGAAACTGAAATCAAACTTTCAAAATTCGCGAAAAAAAATAATCATTCTTCATGGTTAAAAAGTCACATGACCAACATAGTTTCTATGGAAAATTAATATTTTTTTTTGCGAATTTTGAAATTCTGATTTCAGTTTCGGGCTTAGATATACCCTTTTTGCAACACCCTGTATAGGTTACCTACGCTATCAAATGGTGTAGTTGTTAGTGACCGTGACTGCTATGCCGAAGGTAGATTTATCAGCTGTCCGATAACCATATTACGGACTCTGCCTAGCATGGGGTCAGATGGCCGTATGTGAGATGATCCCACATATGATTGATCCCTTTAAAGTCCACGAATTCAATAATAAATACCTAAATAGGTGGAGTCACATTAAACGTGATTGCTATAGACAGCGTAGGGAGACAATGGGTCTTCTGATCAAATAGCAATATTAATATCAGGAAGCGGAGATCACAGACAAGTAGACAGCAGACAGTGATTTCATTAAACCGCCTTTACCCTTCATACGTGTACGTTGTCTAGGGTTGCCGATTAACAGGTATATCGATATAGATGTATTATCGATAGCTTATGGAAGAGTATTATTAGTAGTGATTCGGAAGGCGCAAATTTAAAAAGTATTTCAACGTACCTATATTGAAGGGATTAAGCTGTATAGGTAATTCTAAACAGGTTTTGTTCTATGACCTTGGAAAATTGCAAAAAAAAGATACTTTGTTGGTCACGAGATTGTTTACTATTATTTATTTATTTTTATTTCATTTTCAGAATAAAAATCCTCTAGAACGACCTTTCAGCATAATGTACCGCTGTTGCAACACCCTGCATAAGTAACAGGTGATAATCGGTAAGACTGTGCACATCACTAGCCTAAACAAACAGGGGTGTCACTCTCCAAACTGACGAACGACAGCTGTCCCTCATCGGCACGCTTAATACAACGACGTAGAGTCGAGGTTCGCACAGCGCTCCGAAGCTTCGGAAAAACAAAACTGCAGCGCTAACCACGGTTCTATCTCGTTGTACTAAGCGTGCCGATTGCGTGACATTTCTCGTTCGTTCGTTCGTCCGTTCGTAGAGAGTGACCCCGCAGTGACGGGGACGTCGCAATCCCGCCCGAAGCGGCCAGTTGTCGGCTTGTTTACTTTATGCAATCGTTGTTATTGTTTGAGCTTTGAGCTATTATTGGGGGTTTTAGAATATTCCGCAAGTTTGTTGGGGGAAGAAAAGGAAGAAAAATTATATTATGATGTAGGTATGTCTTCAAAAGAGAGTACTAAAGACAGTTAAGTAAACGTTCATGCGATATAGTGCAAGCTTTTGAACCGATTTTCAAATCATAAATATCCTAACTTAATATTATAAATGCGAAAGTAACTGTGTCTGTCTGTCTGTCTGTCTGTCTGTCTGTTACTCTTTCACGCCATAACTACTGAACGGATTTGAATGAAATTTGGTATACATACGGTCTAGACCCTGGGAAAGAACATAGGCTACTTTTTATCCCGGAATTCCCACGGGAAAACTTTTTAAGGCGAAGCGAAGCGCGCGGGAACAGCTAGTACTATATAAGTTTGTCATGGTTTCAGTTTGGAACGAGTTGATGAAATAGTGTCATCCCATTTTTGGACTAAGACCTGGTTTCTCATGATTCTGTTAGTTACAGTCTCAATAACGGATTTGCTGACGACGCGTTTAAGGATTATTACCCTTGTTAACTGGATGAGTCCCACGACGAAAATCTAACAAACCATTCATAAATCCAGCATTATACAATGTGTATCATTCACTCATTTCCCTCACACTTCACTCAATATTCTGTCATATTCATTGAAATTTGTTGTCTATGTCTCTGTGATTTCAAACAACCTCAAACAACCAAACTTTTTGGTTTTGAGGTTGCCATGGTTACTATTTCTGCCGAGGTTGTTTTTTGACATCCGTCATTGAAAATAATATTATTACGCCATGCCCTTTGAAAAACAATACAAAGAACAAGATGGAGTGTCAGTGAAAAAGAAACTTCTCGGGAAATAACATATCAATTTCTAAGTAAGGTCTTACTTTAAAATATTTTGTTAGAAGATTTTTCACTTAATTCAATAGTTCTCATTAAGTCATTAGGTTTAACTTCTTGAATCTACCTCTGTGGTCTAGTGGTAGAAGCTCAGCTTCATCACCCAGGGATCCCGGGTTCGATTTCCAGGTAGGGCCATCAATTTGTGTTTCTATATTGCGGTTCAAGTTAGGTTAGGACATTAAATTTAAACTTTTATCTCGGTTTGACATTATATAAAACCCAGACAGTATTTCGCTTCATTTTTTATGTCACATAACATCTAGTTCGTATATTGTTTATCAAAGGCTCTGTTCAATTTTCCATCTTGAATCTTGACAGAATGAGTGACAAGTAAACAACCCGTTGCCTGGTTACCGGTCTTAACCAAGTCTTAGCGGAACCCCACAGCAGCAATCAAGTTTATCACCCGATCAAGGGAGTTAACCCCGTGATTTAACATGGTGGGACACTCACTAACCTTAACGGTCCAACATGTAACCAAACCGAGGTATTTTTAACCTAACCGAATGGTGTGAAATTAGGCCTTAAGCAGTCTATTCACAACGTTTAGGTATAGGGCAGAATTCTATAATAAATCAACATCGGCCATACAATAAATACAACTGAAAAAGAATCACAACACAAGTAATAAACGGAACACAACTCTTCGCAAACTATTCGCCAGTTCAAAAACTCCCGATTTAGCAACAAAACACAATATCGCAGATATAAATCAATAGCGAGTGAAAGAATCGACCACAACTCATAACGCGGTGTATTTGCTTGCGTGCGCGGATCCCGGACCGGGGGGCGATTCTGCAGGCCAATAGAAAGAAAGAAAGAAATAGTTTATTCGCCTTCAAGAATACACAACATGGAAAAACACATAACAATACAAATTAGGTACACAGCTTATAAGTATTGTATACTAACTAGTATTAAGTCTTTTTTTGATAAGATGGCTCAGGAGTTTCTTTTCTTGCCTCCGTTCTTCTCCTTAGACAGAAAGAGCCCCCCTTATCCGAACGGAGAGTAGTTTGTAAAAATTGACGTACATCAGAAAATTTTATATTTTTACGATGAATAAAAAATTTGAGTTTGAGTTTGATACGATAAATAAATAAACAATATTTTATGGTTGCCAATCTCCATGTCGTGCACAGTGATAGCGAAATGGTTCAGACTCAGCATGTGCTTCATATATTAGTGTGTATATACATATAGCGCTGATAATTCTGCCAGAACCAGTTAGAAGAGAGAGAACTAATAGAACGTCATTCATAAAAATAAATTGAGGGAAATATTTATTTAAACTACAGAACAGGACACCTACATTAAATTGCGGCCCTCTACAAAATTTTACAGCTTACTTTTCATTTCATTCATTTTCACATAACAGGATTCGAACCTACGGCCTCACAAAAAAGAGCCGAGGCCTTATCCGTTACACTACCACGACTCCTTGTGAATCTAATAAGAGATGCAAAATGGTCTCATGGTTGATCACTCATCTAGGTATACGGTAGTAGATTATATTGTTCGAGTGTATTCACTAGAGCACTCTCTGTTCCATCACTCTCCATAACCCAATCGCGTCTCGGATGATCGACATGTCCACGAGTACTAACCATAACACTAGAATAACAAGTGCTACTGTACTTAGAATAAAAACTACTACTGTACTTGTTATTCTATGCCATAACAGAAGAAGAATAATAATAATGTGCAATAAAGAATTAAATAATAATAATAACACACACTCACGACCAATAAAACGGAAACGGTTTAAACTCCTCCTATTCCTAACGGAAAAGGCATAATGACGATGTCTGCAATATTGAAGTAGGTAGGAATATCAGTATTTCTACAGGGTGTTGCAAAAAAGGTATACTAAGCCGAAAGGGGGTGACAGAAGGTCATTCTAAACAACTTAGATTCTACGAGTAATGGAAATTCTAAAAAAAAATCGTTCTTCATAATAAAAAAAGTCACGTGACCAACAAATTTTCAATGGAAACTGAAATATTTTTTCGTGAATTTTCAATACTCGTAGAACAAAAGTTATCTCAGGATGACCCCCTGAGTCACCCCCTTTCGGCTAAGCATACACTTTTTGCAACACCCTGTAGAAATACTGATGTATCTAAAGAGATCCATAGAAAGATACATGTTATAAACTTTTTAACACCCAAGACCTGAGTACAAATATCGGTCTAAAAAGTAAACAAATATCTGCCCCACCCGCGAATCGAACCCGGGACCATCGGCACAGCAGTCAGGATCACTAACCACTACACCATTCGGTCTTCATATTTCTTCTTATACAAAACATTAGGCACTTTATTGCCGATAAAACTTGTGTTTCATATATTATTTCACTTTTGTCGTATCTATGACGCTTGAGTGAGCAATATACTTGTGTCGTTCCTATTTTCTTTCATTATTTTATTATGTTTCGCTATTTGCGTAACCTGCCTTCTATTCAATGTTTATAATCAAATTCCGTATCATATTGTTTATCTATGTATGTACAAGATTTTATACGAAAAAAACGTTAGGTAAGTATTAATAAAATATAGTTCAGCAAGTGTAGTAGTATAGGAATCAAATAAATAAAATGTATAATATTATTATAAACAAACAAAAACCCGACTGCACGCTAAAAATATGAAAACAAGTCCCAATGTTAATGGAAAGTATCGTAGGCGGGGACCAGGAGAGGGTTTTTGGCACCATTTAGCTGAATGTTACTTAGAAAACGGCCTTGTGTGGCGGTCAAGTTGGTCCCAGCCTGCGATACTTTCCATTAACATTGGGACTTGTTTTCATTTTTTTAGCGTGAAGTCGGGTTTTTGTTTGTTTATAATAATATTTTTTATTTGTAACTTTTTAGTTGTTTTTATTTTATGAAATTTTACGTCAGTAGGTTCAATTTTAGTTCATGAACATTTTTTATTTCAATAATTTTGGTGTTGTAATGTGCAAATCAAGCCCTTTCATTTGATACCCCACACGACATAGTTGGAAAAATATTATTTTTTCGATCATCACGTTATGTCCTCTAGATGGCGCTATGTACATTTTAATGTAACGTCATATAGCCTATAACTATCACGCCATCAATACGCTTCTAACGATACCTCATACATCAAAATCTATCAAGCCGTTTAGGCTACAGGAGGGAACAAAGAAACAGACATACATACATACATACATACATACATACATACATACATACATACATACATACAATAGAAAAACATTACCCTCCTCCTTCGGCAGTCGGGTAAAAATAAAAGTAAAACGTGTGAAAGAGATGAGATGCATTTGGTATTGCTGCACCCTCTATATATGCTATTTTTATTCCAAATGTTCTTTAATAACCTCCTACACGGCTTTTACAACAGCCTGTATTGTATATTCCTCCTCATGAAGCACCAATTTCTTCAACTTGGACCGATCCATAAATACAGGGTGTTGCGAAATTGGTATACTAAGCCGAAACCTACATGTGCAGCATGGTATATCTAAGCCTGAAATTGAAATCAGAATTTGGAAATTCGCGAATTATTTTTTTTATTTTCCATAGTAAAAAGTCACGTGACCAACAAAGTTTCTACGGAAAATGATTTTTTTTTTCGCGAATTTTCAAATTCTGATTTCAGTTTCAGACATGTAGACTGCACATGTAGGTTTCGGCTTAGTATACCCTTTTTGCAACACCCTGTATAATAGTTACGTAAAAATATAATGGGCAAGCTTCGATTATTATCCATTAAGCCTCTTACTGCGAGGCACTAACTAAATCAACTTAACAGCCGTATTCTGGAAAAAATAAATATTATACCTACTTGGCAATCAACTTATATTTCGTTATAAAATAAACATCGTTTATATTATATTACCAAATCTATATAAAATGGTATCGTTTGGTCTGTATTTATCACACTGTTATCTATGATGTATCAATACATTAAAATATCTGAAAGATATATACCTACATATATTATACATACATAATATACTTAGGTACTTTTTGCGGAGATTACAGTCAGATTTCAATAGTGAAACAGTAATAACATTTTGACCCGACTATTGGCTAAGCAACAATATTTTAAATCCAAGAATATGAAACAAAAAAAAAACAAAACACGCACACCTTGTGCTAATGTACTCCCTTGCGGGGTAGGCAGAGGTGCATTGCTGCTGCACCCACTTTTCTCCAGTGTTATGTTAGTCCCAAAGTAATAGGGGGCGGGCCTATTGCCATTTTACGGGCCCATCCAAGACCCGAGAACAAATATCTGTGTTTAAACAAATATCTGCCCCAGCCGGGAATCGAACCCGGGACCTTTGGCTCAGTAGTCAGGGTCACTAACCACTACGCCGTTCGGTCAACTACGAATATGAGCATTATGTATTTGGCATGAATGTTTGTTTACTGTATATTATTACGTATTGCTCTGATGTTCCGTTATTTAACGTCATTCCCGTCCAATTCTTAATTGTTCCATAATCCAGAATAGTGCTTCCGATGAAACATAGATATTGGCAGAGCTCTGGGAGGGATGAAAAAACAAGGCTATTTCGGTGTCAGGAAAAAATAATAGCCGTTCTTCATCAGCTTTCAATAAGATATAAATAGGCCGTTTGTATGAAAACAAAGTTTACTTAGACAGATAATCTTTATGACAGTCTACGGAAAGTTTTATTTTGTGAGAATTACTGCTGTTATTGATTCTTTCGCCATATAACGTTTAGGGCCTGTGCGCCGCACTCTGATTTTTTGTAGCACGACATTCTGAAATACTTTTTAAAGTCGCGTTATTCAAATGAAGTCATTTCTTCGGGTTTTTTTTATCGCAGTGCGTGCACCGATAACTCATTGATTTATATCACCGCCGACCTAAAATTGCACAGACAGCCTTATAATAGGTAATTTTTTTTCGGTCTCACGTGTGTGTTTCTAAGTTCAAAATTATAAAATACTTCTTTATCAAGGGTTAAAAGTCACCAATAACGTAATCAGCCCGAACATAAGAGCACACAAGAGAGTCCAAAACTTACCTATTACGTAAACGATTGCATTCCGCCGACTCAGCTATCTGCCACCGGACTGCACCAACATCTACAGGGTGTTCCAAATTGGTTATGGTTTTCCAAAAAGGAATCACACTTACATAACAGATTCTATTGCATATTTATATAGTAATTACATACCCATCACATATTAGAAATTCCCATAAGCAAATGCGACTCTAAATACTAAAAAGTGATGGGTTGTTTCCAAGCTTTGTAAAAAATATAATAGTATCGAATATCATAAATTCAACTTAAAATCTTACAAGTACCTATTTGTTGATTGTCAAGATTATGTACCTCCATTCCACAAAGGCTCAGTCACTGAGGAGTAGAAATGGCGAAAGAAACAACACTCTGTAGTCGACCAGCGACCTGCGAACATCCTGCAACTCGCTACCGACATGGTCCACTCCCCATCTGTCAAACGCTCTTCGATTCCACCCAACCAACTCACACCAACCTGAACTAGTCCCTGTGTCCTACAACTTAAGGTGCACGGAGTTAGGAGTGGAAATGTGGAAAAAGTCACGTGCCATCAAAGGAAATGCGATAAGAAAAGACGAGCAAACATATTTTACTGGAACTGTTTAACGGATTCCGTCCAGCACGTCCAGGAATGCATAAACTAGCCTGATTGTTGAGTGCGGGAAATGGGGATATTGATGGCGGCACGTGGGGTGAGGCGCCGTCATTTGTTTCTTAGTTGCGCGCGACATTTTATTTGGGTGGGAAAAGCCACAAGGAAAAGCCTTTTGTCGAATTTGTGGTGGGCTTTTTTGATATGGTAGTATTGGTAGTAAGGGGGTAAAATACCACGACATAACGATGGTAGAGCTATGTACACTTTTGTTTATTGTCAAATTGATGAATTTAATTCATACAAATATTAACGGTTTGATTAGGTTCAAGCGTGAAAAGAATTGAAAAGATCTCATATACTTAATAACACTTTAACTCATTTCAAAAAATGTGTGAGATATAGAATAGAATAGAATAGAATACTCTTTATTTTGCACCATTAAAGACAATATTACAATTCACAACTTATATATAAAATAGCACAAAAAAGGCGGCCTTATTGCTTAAAGCAATCTCTACCAGACAACCTTTGGATGGAAGAGACAATTTTAACATAATTAATGGGAGTAGAGGTGCAAGGTATACTAATTAAACAGTACATACTATAGAGATATATTATTAATAAATACCGTATAAGGTGTTTTAACTTGCATTTTGTATTGGTCAACCCCAATATTACTAAACAAATTAAGAAACTAGTTTTTATAGCAAAAATACAACCTTACAGTTACAGTACCGTGAAAATATTTTATATCTCTAGATCTCATTTTATTCAGTCCCGCAGGATTTTTACAAAACGTTGAAAACATGTCAAATTATTTATTTAGGGACTGAAGGGAATTCACATTTCAATTTACGTCCAATTGGGGTATAATTTACAGAATCCTTCTCAACTTTTTTACCAATATCAGTCATTTTTAGGCGGAAATTGTGGAGGGTATGGAAAATAAGTATCTTAGGCTAAATTTTTCGTAGAAAAACCTTTACAACGGCGCCGCAGTAATATTGTACATTGTGTATTGATTATAAATATAAGCAAACTTTATATCATATAGTTGATGACTGAAAGGTTTTAAGTAAATAGGGTAGGTTGTTCTGTCCCACAAAAGCTTTCCTATACGAAACCCTGTGTGTAATACGCATAAAAACTACTAAACATCATATGATATTCTTTTTAACCGACTTCAAAAAAAGGAGGAGGTTCTCAATTCGTCGGGATATTTTTTTTTTATGTATGTTCACCGATTACTCCGCCGTTTATGAACTGATTTTGAAAATTCTTTTTTTTGTTGTATTGGGTTGAGCTTCCAGGTGGTCCCATTTTTTTTCAGAATTTTATCTCACCCCCAAGGGTGGGTAAAGGGGTAAAAACAGGGTATGAATTTCTATTTTGGGCACATATTAACCGATTCTAATGAAATTAAGAACGTAAATATAGTTCTTATTACAAAAAAATATGATGGTGACCTTGAGCTGATCTGATGATGGAAACGGAAGGCAGTCAGGGAAACTCCTCAACGGTATATAGCAACTACTTCGTGTTTAGGCTTGAATGATTCGTATTGATTAGTAGGACTTTTTGGTATCATTTGCACCTTACTATTGATTGAAAATAATTGCAAATAAACTAAAAACTAAAAAATAAAATAATAATTAAAAAAATTAAAAAACCGACTTTCTTTTTTGAAGTTGGTGCCATATTTCTTCAGATTACTTTGTCACCGCACCAACATCAAAAAATAACAGTTCCTGCTTAGGTATATTTGTACTGTCACATACGAGTAGAATTTGTGTAAACCTTAAATTATTTCTTACATTTTAGTGGTTTTTTGAAGTCGGTTTTTTAATTTTTTTATTACCCCGTATTTTTAGGAGCAACCCTTATTTGGTGAATTATGTACTGCACCATTAAAACTTAACCTCTTATTACAAGACGTCGACCACTGACACCTAGTAATGGTTTTGAACAGGTTATAGTCCATAATTGTCATACAAATCAGTATTCACCTAGTTTAAATTTCTTTGTTTTAAAATAAAGGGGGATACTATTTACCTAGGCCACCTAGGTTACACCTAGTAAAGACAGTCATAAATCGGGCAGTTCCCTGCACATACCTGCGTCCAGCAGACCGCGCTAAGCAGAACAGATGCGGGTCACACAACCTGCCAGCTGTGCGGGGGGGGTTCTGGTATACCTACGTGAGAGATAAAGATAGATAGATACACTGACAACAACAACAAAATACCGAAAATAATACATTACAACACAAACAACAACATAACACGATGCTGTCCACTGTCCAGAGCATCACAAAGGCACCAGCTCATGTGCTGATTTCCTAATGTAGACAATAAGGCAATAGAGCTGGTTTTCAGCTAGCCCTTTATATGCCTGGTTACTAGTCTGCTCCGGGTTACACATTACACAATAGGTTCAGCCGTTTGGAAGAACATACTATTATACATACACAGATACAGATACACGCTAAACTTATAACAGCCCCCTTTTTCGACGGAGATAAAAAACCGGTATTCCGGTAAATTTCAACACTAGAATAGAGATCTATTAAGCAATATCAGCATCGTAGTACATGTGTAACGAGAGTAATGATAGCCGCAGTGACTGCATAACAGAATTACATAGCAAAATAGAGTCCCACAGGTGCCGTCTTCACCTTAGTGCCGGCTACATATTTAACTACGCTTTAGAGCTCTGCCCAGAAATATGAGGTGCTAAGGGTGAAAATGTACTGTAACCTGTTTGCTGTGAAATGTGTACTACGGTGCATTGTTGTGACATATGAGTTGCACAATATTCTTACTTCAAACTGTAAGATTTTTTAAATTGATTAATTTTCTTTCTTCGATTTTGTAATTTATGACGTTTTTGTAGGTATAATTATAGAATGAGAGCAAACTGTGAGCACTTCGCTTACTAAATAAAATTCTTTCTGTCGGCAAACAGTTCACTAACTGGGATCGCATTCTAAAGGTAATCGTCGTTTGGTATCGAACGCACAACGGACGCATGGCATTCAGTATTCTTTGTATAGAACAGAAGTTCATCCGATGAAGTCATCGGCATTGCCAACGCCGGCGCCGTTTCTCCATACATTTATAAAAATCCGTTTGGTCCAATACGTACGATACCGATAGGTGGATGATTACCGTTAGTGTTGTGCTTCTCACCTATATCCTATAAATAAAAAATAATTAAAATAAAAAATATGTGGGGACATCTCACACACGGCCATCCGTCCCCAAGCTAGGCAAAACCTGTGTTATGGGTGTCGGACAACGTCTATGTTATAGGCCTATGTCCATTACGTTGGCTCGATATATTCTAAGCCTTTCTGTATAACATTACATGGACATTAGCAATTTGAGTCATTGTTACCCAGAACTTTCATTCGCACAAATAGTACAACTGATTTCAGAGAGGTCGTACACCGAAAAAACTACTATATTAATTATGGTGGGAAATAGTTTAGGTGTGTCAAATTCTGATATAAATAGAAGTTTTGCTATATTAGAAAGCATTCCTGCAAAACATTTATTTGTTTGTGCATTTCCTTATTCTTGCACACTGCCTGACAAATACAATTATATGACATGTAGCCTAAATAAAAATATGTACAATGCGTGTTATAAATCTGACTGTATCAATTTCTTTGATACTAATTTGTATGTAGATAATTTTAAGTTGACCTGGGACAGTTTATTTCTGTCCTTAAATCAGAAACGACGTTTAGCTACAGAAGTAGCTCCTCTTATTAACTCAGTTATAAGCATTATAACGAAGAAAACTTGTGTCCCTATTGACACCGTCAGTAGTAATACTGAAAATAGTACAGTAGATTTAAATTAGATTTTCAGACAACGGGAGAGCATCATAGCGTTGATATAAAGATTGATTCAGTTCACTGCTCTCTCGGCTCAAAACTATCGAAGGACAAGAAATTTAAGAATGAATTTAAATTGGTACATCAGAATATTCAGAGTATTTCTTCTAAATTGATAGAAATAGAACTATTTTCGGAAAAATTTAACATTGATTGTTTATGTATCACAGAACATTGGTTAGACGAGAATAAAATGATGTTCCAATTAAAAAATTACAAACTTATAAGCTGCTTTAACAGAAATATCAACGAGCATGGTGGGTCACTTATATTTCTTAAAGAAAATTGTAAATGTAAAGAACGAAAGGATATAGTTGCTCTTTCTGTTAAACACCATATAGAAATTTCATGTGCAGAGCTTAATAAGTATATAATAGTATGTACCTACAGGCCACCTACTGGTGATTTTATTACCTTTGAGACTGTCATGGAGGATGTTCTAAGGTTAGCTTCCAATAGTAAAAAGGAAGTAATAGTGTGTGGTGACTTTAATGTTGACCTATTAGGTGACTCTCCTAATAGGTCGAAATTGTTGTTACTTTTTAAATCATTTAATCTTTTTAATGTTTTTCTGGAACCAACTAGAATTACACCCACGTCAGCCACTTGTCTAGATAACATATTCTGTAACTGTGAGTTTAAAGACAGTAGTGTGATTAATTGTCTGAGGTCAGACCACAGTGGGCAGACCATTACCTTAGTAAACACTGACAAGACAAATAAAACTAAGGTGAGATGCAGACCGATTACTACAAAGAAAATTGACAATTACTTGAAGAAACTAGACGAAAAACTTCCGAATGTTAAATTAGATTGCAATTCTAATGAGATGTATAGTAACTTGTTTAAGATAATAGCTGATGAGTTTGAGAGTAATTTTGAAACGAAGGAAGTTTTGATTGACAATAAAATTAAATTTTGTGACTGGGCTACAGAGGGTATTCGCAAAAGCAGGGCGACATTATATGATCTGTATGAGATGAAAACATTCATACTCCGACCTGACTTTCAATCTTATGTGAAGAAATATAGCAAGATGTATAAATGTGTCTGTCACTGTGCGAAGACAATTTTTATTAATAACAAGATTAAAGACTCTGCTAACAAATCTAAGGCCGTTTGGACTATTATTAATAACGAAACGGGGAAGAATCGAACACGCGAGACAAATTTATCTTTGAAGGTAGGCAATGACATTATAACATCGAATGATGCGGTGGCGAGGGTCTTTGAAGAGTTTTTTACGAACATTCCTTTAGAGACTACGTGTAACCTGGATTCTTCGGCTGCAGCAGCTGAAACCCTGACGAAGGAGAACGCACCTTCAACCGATAAGGAATTTAAATTCAGATATATTAATACATTAACTATTATAAAAACATTTAAGTCATTAAATATGAAGAAAACTGAAGACTTGTGGGGAATGTCAGTTAAATTTGTTCTTTCTATTATTAATAAAATCGCCCCAATTTTGGCTAACATCTTTAATAAATGTATCGCTGAAGGTGTGTTCCCAGATCTTATGAAATTTAGTAAAATTATACCTCTGTTCAAAAGTGGGGATATGGAGGACCCTGCAAATTTCAGGCCTGTCTCGGTTCTTCCAGTTTTGAGTAAAATATTTGAGAGGGTCATACTCAGTCAGATGCTTTTGCATTTCAATGATGCTCGATTGTTTCATAGCCAGCAGTATGGTTTTACAAAAGGCAAATCAACAGCCGATGCCGGTACTGCGTTGATTAAGCACATATTTGACGCTTGGGAAGACCATCACGATGCTATTGGAGTCTTCTGTGATCTGTCGAAGGCGTTTGATTGTGTAGACCATCAGACTTTAATTTCGAAACTTAGATACTATGGAATAGGAGGAAAGGCTTTAGATTTGATATCTTCATATTTAGACAAGAGACAACAAAGGGTCGATATTAACAATACTAAATCACAGGGGGCTCATGTAAAAATAGGCGTCCCTCAAGGATCTATTCTAGGACCATTTTTATTCCTCATTTATATTAATGACTTGCCTTTTATGGTTGAAAAATTGACTAATATAGTTTTATTTGCTGACGATACTTCTTTGCTTTTTAAAGTTAAAAGAAGAGAAAATAATTTTAATGAAATTAATTCAATTCTATCTGACATACACGATTGGTTTACCGTTAATAATCTTCTATTGAATTCTAAGAAAACGAAATGTATTAAATTTACACTGCCGAATGTTAGACAATGCGATACTAACATTATTCTAGATGGGAATAAATTGGACCTAGTTAATGATACTGTCTTTCTTGGGATGACTATAGATTCAAAGTTACAGTGGGGACCTCACATTGAAACATTGTCTGGAAGGTTGAGCTCCGCAGCTTTTGCTGTACGGAAAATTAGACAGCTGACCGACGTAGAAACCGCCAGATTAGTTTACTTTAGTTATTTCCACAGCTTATTATCGTATGGCATTTTGCTTTGGGGTAGAGCAGCTGATATTGAAACTATATTTGTATTACAGAAAAGAGCCATCCGCTCTATATACAAACTTGGTTCCAGGGATTCATTGAGAGAACTATTTAAAGAAATTAACATCCTTACAGTTCCATGTCAGTTCATTTTTTCCAATTTAATGTATGTACGAAAGAATATTTCAACTTTTGATACAATTGGCAGTAATCATGACATTAATACTAGGAACAAGCATAAGCTGGCTTTTCCAGCGATGCGTCTGGCGAAAGTTAATAAATCGTTTTTAGGGTACTGTATTAGATTTTATAATAAGCTTCCAGCAGAAGTTGCTCAAATGCCAGAGAATAAGTTTAAGTGTTACATTAAAGAGAAACTCAGTAAAAAAGCTTATTATAAAATTGATGATTACTTAGAGGACGTTAATGCATGGCTGTGATAAGTAGTTAGCTCTGCTCATATTATTATAATAATAATTATTAAGGTTATATGTATTGTATACCAACTAGTTTTAAGTCTTTTTTTGAAAAGATGGCTCAGGAGTTTCTTGCCTCCGTTCTTCTCCTTAGACAGAAAGAGCCCCCCCTTATCCGAACGGAGAGTAATTTGTAAAAATTGACGTTCATCAGAAAATTTTATATTTGTACGATGAATAAAAAAATTTGAGTTTGAGTTTGAGTTTGAGATCCGCCCCTCAATACGGTTACTTGAAAGCGCCTTTGTAACGTCCGTATGTCAGCCATTCTTAGTCCAACTAAACCTCTCGAACGAAACTCCCTCCTGAATAGATGGTAAGTAATAAGTACAGAGGATCTACATACAGGAAACAACGGTAGTACCAGAAAAACACATAAACCAGGCTGTCTATTCTCCTTTAAACAAATCGTAAACTATAATTTTCCAAAAAATACGCGTATTCAGTAGTTGATGTTCGAAAGATAACTTTTTAAATGCAATACACTTTTTTATTAATCCTTGTTCAATAGTCTAACAATACTTGTTCAATAGTGTAACATAGTCTTATTCGCTCTATTTTTTTTATTACCTTGTAATTGATACCTCATACATTAAAATTAATAAAATGATATGAAATTATTTGTTGACAGGGTACCAGCATTTACTCCCAAAAATCAATCCATTACATATGAATTCAATTAACTCTAACCGTAGTCAATTTGGATCTGAATGCGTTAAATATGAAATAAAATATTATTGGCGCCGTACCTAAGGCTGTCAGTATACTAGATCAGTACTTGTGTAAGGTAGAATAAGGCCAATAAAATTGTATAAAAACTCTCTGTCAACTGAGTTACGGAGAGATATACAGAATTATACAAAATTGAAATGTAGAGCTAAGAAGCTAGAGAGAAAAAAACCAACGCAAAAAAACAGAGCTTCAAATCTCCATGTTAATGTCAAACTCATAGAGATTTTGACGTTATAAGCAAGATCTCCAGATAGCATTTTTTTTACTTTAGATAAACGCATAAAAGTAATAGGTAATACGTACATCGTACAACTTATTAGGTAGGTAGTACTTATTACTTTCATGGATAAATGTTATTTCATAGACATTTCGGCATTAGGAGATTCATCTCCTCCGTACCTATGGTACAGATACCCTGCTCCTCATTTCCTCATTTCTCCATCTCCCTACCCCCGCTGTGGTGTACAGACAGCCTTATGGCATTACTGAATATAAATATTTAATTGTATATTATAGTAGTGTGCCGTTTGTTTTAATCTCACAGGAGCTACAATTCCCGGCAATTATAATTATGATAAATGAGCGCATGATTTTTTTAAAGGATAGACCGATATTCATGAAAATTGCAATACGATCACGTTGTTACTTGCAATGAAATCGGTAATTGGTAACCTAAATACAGTTGCTCGAAAGCATAGTATAATATGTTTGAGGCTATTATATACTCTCACCATAGAATTAAATACTATGTGGTGGGCTTTTTTTTCTTTTCGGGCACAATACTGCTCTCAGATCGGATCGAAACAAACTTTGCAAAATAATCTAATTTTATATAATTATTTTCCGGCTCCGGAATCGAACCCGGAACTCCAATATTGCCGACTGCATCTTCTCAGCCTATTTATAAACCAGAGAGGCCTACGAGCGTAGTGTGATAACAAGGCGTTGACAAATGCGCACTATTTGTCAGAGCTAAGTAAGAGAGGGATCTGCATCCCTATTCTACTAATTATGTTGAATTTCTTCGGTGCATCTGTAAGCATCTGCATCTGCAGATAGGAAATTTTGATAGACAAATAATAAAATTAATGTACCGTACGCAACGTTAGTAATTACCGTACAAAGAAGCCCATACCATAAGTAGCCAAATCAAACGCAATAAAAATATCTAATAATAATAACTGATTTTAAGAGGACCTAATATGGTATGCAATAATAAATTGCATAAATTCCTCAGTATTATTGAATACAAATTTAATATACCTACCTATGTTTATTACAATAGCAGAATGGGATACGTGGGACCCATGCCACTCAATCTGAGGTTTTAGTCCGGAGTGAGTGCGGGTCCTATTGCAGTTTGATTTGATGAGTGTGCGACCGAGTGTTGTTGTTTTCCTTAGAGTTAGTTCATAGTAGAAACGATTGTTTAATATTATCACAGGATTCGACGATCCATATTATTGAATGCAATGATTTCAAAAGGAAGGATACGCCCGTCAGAACGTTTTGTTAAAAGAAAATGGCACCCGCGCGCTGGCCCTAATTTCATACAAATTATGACAGATTTATGAGGTTTTAGGGCCAACGCGAGGGTGTCATTTTCTAGAGCGGTTGGGCCTGTCCTTACGCTAGTAATGTATAAGTCAATGACTGAATGTCAAACAAATAGCTAATAACGTTTTTTGCGCAAATAAAAGTAAAAGTTTTGCAGTATGAAATTCATAATTTGAGCTTTCAAAATATTTCAGTCTTCACAATTTATCTAATAACCAGCTGTTCCCGCGAGCTGCGCTTTGCCTTAAAAAGTTTTCCCGAGGGAATACCTGGATAAAAAGTAGTCTATGTCATAATACAGGGTTTCAGCTCCTCCATACCAACGTTTTGACGTGAAAAACTAAAAAATATACACACATACGTACCCACATACGTTCGCATTTATAATATTAGTAAATAAATAAAATAAATAAATATGTGGGGACATCTCACACACGGCTATCCGTCCCCAAGCTAGGCAGAGCCTGTGTTATGGGTATCGGACAGCTGATATATCTACACAAATACATAGATAGATAAATATTAAATATAAATATCAACACCCAAGACCCGAGTACAAATATTTGTCTTTTAACAAATATCTGCCCCAGCCGGGAATCGAACCCGGGACTTTCGGCATAGCAGTTAGGGCAACTAACCACTACGCCATTCGACCGTAGGATAATAATAACAAACTATAACAACATGAGCTTCAGTAGTGAATATGGATTCTCAATTCACTTTTCCTGAAGAAAACAAAGGAAAACAAATAAATCGCGCCACCTCCTGGCAAGGAAAGGTCAGGGTAAAAAGATCCATCAACAGCCAAGTGTAACAGGGATAGTATTATATGTAAATTTTCAAATGTTTCAAAATAGGTTCCCATTATAAAAATACTGTTTTACATAATTGCAATTTAATAATAATTGAACTGAATGCATTTTGTATTCTTTTTGGGAATAATTTTATTATGGCTAGCATATACATACAGCTGTGATGTTTTGAGAGCACCTACACAACTTCTTATTATTTATTTTTATTGCGAGGACCAATTCTTTTACATTCGTTAAACTCTAGATTTCATAACTACATTATCGCAGGATTCCAAGTAACCTTAACTATACTTCTTTGACTCCACAATCAATAGTGGAAACAACTTAGCAACGATAAAGATATTGGCCAGAAGAGACCATTCCACGAGTGCCGATAACTGAAGACGAATGCTCGCAGTTTGTCGGATGTCCCAGTAATGGGACAGAAGTGTCCCAGCGGGGCCGGGGGCGTCCCACGGCAGATAAAGCGTGCGTAGTGTCCTTATTGGATTTATAGGCCGATTTTCGACAGTGGCCTTGAAAGTTTTTTTGGTTGTTACTATCGTTTTTGTGGTCGCTAAGCTTAGAGTTTGCTTGTGACGTAACAATTGAGTTGTTTTGAGCGTAATGAAATTATGCAAAATTGGTACCTACGTGATGACCAGCATAAATTGTGTATACTTACCTATTGTAATTATTGGAATAGGCCAACGGTAATTATCTCTAAAAGTACTGAAACACAGACTGGTGTTGGATTTCTAAAAATAAAAAGTGAAATACTGTACTTTTACAGTTTATTTGTAAACATACAAAAATAGCTTAAGTAGCTATTTATTTATTTTATTTTATTCGGAAAACTAGCGACTATTACAATGTTGAGTAGGTAGTTATTACAAGTTTCCACTGGTAGACTGCTACCTACTGGATATTTATAGTTACCATGCTGTAGACTTGATAATTTTGTTGGATTCCTGAGTGGGATGTACCTACTAAAGTAAAAGGCTATCCCAAAATAACTTTTGTCAAAATTCATTAAACAAGAATCTTTCTTTACTTAACTAGAAACCCGTAATGTTAATCCGAATTACCAAATCCCGAGCTTTACCGAAAACTGTCCCAGGTTGAAATCAGCATTGCAAATGAAAGCTTTGCAAAGAATACAAGGAAATTATGCGGGTCCCTATCACAGGAAGGTTCTTTTATTCAAGTGATACGAGGATCCCTAAATAGTTCCAGTCACAAAATGGACGATTTCAATCAGTGTTATCCACTTACTGTGGATATTATTTTACTGAGATGAAAATTTCGTTTGAATTTTCTGAATTTTCTTAATACTGCCTTTGTAACTGCATTCTGTTCATTATACTACTAACCTTGGTGTATATGGAATGTGGCTAATACTATGAAATTCAGTACTTACTAGTAATGTACCCCATTTCACCTAACAATGGTAAGTCTGATTTCGGCTACAAAAAAAAATCTAAATCTTTAAGATTAAGACCACTCCCGTGCTTTTGAGTATTTTTGCCTTCACTTTATGCACACCAGTCTAGATACCTCACCACGGTGTTGGGTTCTAATGTTGTTCCTTTTTTAAGCGTCTGTACTGTACTGAAATCGTTACGTAGGTTTATGAATTGTCTACCAGTTTTTCGGCTTACGAATATTGTCACCTCAAAAAAGCTACATTCAATTTGCGGCCTCTATCCTAAAACCGTAACGTTCATTTCGGCAAAGTGGTTGTAAGCTTTTTCTTCGAGCTTCGATTGAGTGCGCGTTATCAGGCGAAAAAATAATTTTCCGTTTTGGCGCGCACTAACAATGCGTGAACGAGACGGAAGAATGCGTAAACGAGACGGGAGATGATCAAAGCCAGCAATATGGCGGATCAGCGGAAAACTGATTTCCAAATTCAAACGCTTCGATTATGATGTTTATTTGTTTTGGGTTTTCGGCATCGGACATTTGTTTGGTTTGCCTTAGTTCTCACTGAGCTGAGGAGTGTTATTATTGACACACGTGACTGGAGTAATATTTCTAAGGCGTATACAGGGTGTTGCAAAAAGGTTATACTAAGCCGAAACCTACACCTGCAGCATGTTATATCTAAGCCCGAAACTGAAATCTGAATTTAAAAATTCGCAAAAAATATATATATATAATTTTCCATAGAAACTTTGTTGGTCACGTGACTTTTTACTATGGAAAATGTTTTTTTTTTTCGCGAATTTCCAAATTCTGATTTCAGTTTCAGGCTTAGATATAACATGCTGCACATGTAGGTTTCGGCTTAGTATACCAATTTTGCAACACCCTGTAGATATTTTAAATTGTACATAGAGCCTCCCGGAGTAACGCTTCAGTTATAATTTACAAACGTATTTTTGGCGCAACCTGGCCTGTGAGTGACTGACAGTATTCTTAAAAGCATTTTTCACCACGGTAGCGTACCCTAGACACGCTTAGAAGAAAATTATGAACCCTTAAAACAAAAGGCGGATGATCTCCAACCTCCTATTACCCCTTTAGGGAGTACAGCAACCGTACCACCACTGACACATTAACAATCCATAAGTAGCGACAGCGTCACTCGCCTGTCAAACCTGTCAGATTTGACGAGCAAGCGACACTGCTAAAGTTCGTTGGTGGTAACCCCACAGTAGTGGCTTATGCAATATGAGTGAGGCTGCGGTGGCGGTGTTTTTGTGCATTCAATCAGGACGAGCAGAGTCGCCGCAGTCGTTAGTTAAACCAACAACGTGGCGACCACCGCGCGCCGCCGACTGACTGATTCAGTGCGTGCCACGATTCAACAAGCAAAACCTAACCAACGACGAAGGTATGACGGCTCTATGACAAGCGAGTTGTCGTACAAAATACCTGCGCCGAAGTAATATATATTCAGTATAAGCGGGGTATCAATAATTAGTGCATTCAGACTTGTAACTAGGGGCTACGCCCAATTAAAAATCCCCGACATTAAAGGCTAAAGGTAACAAAACATTTAAACCTTTGCACCTATTTTCTTGAAACATGGCTAAGAACACTCGTGGTAACTTATACCACAAAAAAATATCGCTTCCTTTATTTCGAAGCTACTCTGCCGCAGACAGATACACAGACACGTTAAACTTACAACCTCCGTTTCCGTCGGTGGTTAAAAACGAAAGAGGTGCACGAAAAGGGGCCTACTATAGCTTTGCACAGTTTAGCCGCTTGAATCCCTTGAATTCAGACACAATAGAAATCTAATGTCGCTATGCGCGATATCGCGAATTCTTGTCGGAAAATTAGTGTATTAGTCTATACAAAAGGTTCATAATCCGCTTTCAAATTCTTGATAAGTGAAAAAAAACTTTTGTTTATAACAAGTTATTAAAAAGATCTCTGAATCGGGTTTGTTGGCTTGTTTCCACAGTGTTCAGGTGACAAGGGAGTGAGTCATAGCTGACGGTGTAGAAAGGACTTAGTAAGTTTCCTTTTAATTAAGATTTCCTTTGGAAGCCGTATTATATTGGACTCATCAACTCGCTAGCGACGGTCTGTCTTGGCATACTTCCCACCTTAGTAGAAGATGAAACTTTACTTATGTATGCGGATAACAAAAGTAAAATATACTAAAGTTTTTGCTGGTCTCTTGTATTTTTTTAATTTAAATTTAGGTAAAAAATTATTTGTTGTTTTTTAACCCCCGGTTGAAAAGGAGGGATGTTATAAGTATTACGTCGCTGTGTATCTGGCTGTGGTAGCATAACTCCCAGACGGCTGGATCGTTCATCATTTTTACCCGCCTTCAAAAAAAGGAGGAGGTTCTCAATTCGTCATCTTTTTTTATGTTTGTCACAGATAAGGTTTTCCCGATTGCTCTTATATAGCCATATTTTATAAAAATCGGCTTAGCCATTTAAAAGTTATGCGACTTTCTCTAGAAAGTTTCTACTTTTGGTTTGGGTTTTTAACGTTGATTAGGTTATTTGATACTATAAGCCAATATATTGTAACTATGTATAAGCCAATTTATACAATAAATAGGTATTCATATTCAAATAAATATATCTGACCCGAGCACCAAAACGGACAACAATGGCCTAAAGGACGGATCAGGCCAGCGTTATTATAGTTTAACATTTCTCGGGTCATATACGACCATGTCAATGTGTTTTATTTAATATTATTATACAGGATGGTATATCATTAACCTTTCGTATTGTTGAATCAAAACATGACATTGACAAGGGAATATCCTTTGCAGTTACGTCAAGGGAAAAGGGTAACCCATATCAAAGACGAAAGGCATATTATGTCTTGTTACCTACGGCTTTGAGGTACGTTTTAAACAAACTAAGATGCCGAAACCTTTGCCCAAATAAAATATAGGGAAACACTATTTTTGTATATCACTATAAAATATTATATAAGTATTTAAAAACCGGCCTGCGAGTCGATTTTGTATAGATACACTGCATGGACTTTTGTGGGATAACATTAGCAATAAACAATCCTTAGGTAGCGTCGCTCGAATGTGAAATCTGACGTAACTTGTATGTATCTGACAGGCGATTGACGCTGCTTATGGATTGTTAATTGCTATGGTAGCTGCTCTAGCTACCCCATTCCCACTCTGTACCTAAAGGAAAAACCTAGTTCAGATACCTAAATAACTTTATTTAACAAAATAACCGTTTATTATTTCAAGTATTATTCACTGAGCATTTCTACATTCATTAAAATAATAATTAAAATAATCACCATTTCACGAAACAATTTCTGGCGAATAACAATTAGGTACCTACTTGTTGTTTAATGAAACATAAAAACCTGAAAGTTTAAACACTTAACTAAAAAATATAGGTAGTTATGTTATAATTTTTGAGGTGAAAGAGAGTTAAGATCACTGAAACTACTTCAACTAGACGTACCGGGTTCGAATCCTGATGAGACAACAATTCTTCGTTTAAAACAGTCGTCGATCGAGTCATGAGTTTAATTTATCTCCTGTGTAGTCGGCCGTCCCATTGGGGCATCTATTAAAGTGATGGAACAGAGAGTGCTTTTGTGTACTGTCAACATAGGCGCTCGAACTTTATACCTACCTGTTGCTATGTAAGTTGTGATGAATTAATCTACGTACCTACATGATATGTAGATAAATATGCCATGCATCGGTGATAGGAACAATGATCAAATAAAAGAAAATACCATTCTATTTTTGTTAAAAAATCCTGTTCTCTTTACTTTATTATTATTACGATACGATACATATTGATAGGGCCAAATTATATTTGTTTATCATATTAATCATACATTTTTATCATTTTGTAAAAGTCAAAAATAATCGACTCTATTTTTTAATGCCAAAACCACATGATAGCAAAATAGAATAAACTTCCTATTCTTAACTGAAAACAACGCGACCACGAACCAAACCCGAGGTTTATACACGAGGGGTCAATTTGAGTCACTTCTTAGGCACATGTCACTGAGACAAGGGTAAGTAAGGGTCTGTTCACCCTAGTGGTCTCTTGTGATTTAACATTTTCATCCCTATGCCCATGGTATCAAAGCTTCATCAATGTGGTGCAGTGGCTGATTAATGTCATTCAGGAGTGAGTTCTTAGAACTGAGAGAGTGGAGATTACTTAAATGTTGTGGTGTATTGAAATGTAAAAAATGTGTAATTCGTTTTTAGAATACGAGTAACTTTCATTATTATGGAAAAGTAACGATGAATTTTCGAGTCAATCTTACATAACTCATAAGTAACATAAAGAAAAAAAACTTGTCCGAAACAAAACAAAATAAACAGTTATTTTCTAATCATTCACATAAAAGCATTACAAATGTTTTTAATATTGATTCAAATAGAGAAGAAATAACATAAAATCTAACTTACATACGAATATTTTCCCCTTTTCAATCTCCCCTCATCTATAATCTTGTTTATTCAATGGAGCATTAACAATAAATCTATGGCGAGTGTCAAGAATCAATACGATTGATATTTTAAGAAGGGTTTAAATTCATTTGGGTCCTCCGCCAATGTGAAATGAAAGAGCAAAGGGTACAATTATTAAGCTTGAATCAATCTATGGATAGTTAACTATATATATAATTCAACTTTTTACAATGAATAAAAATTGCGTTTTGGTAAATGTCTTAAATATAAATACCTAGAGACAATCTTCGTGGAATTTTCCGAATACAAGTATATTATTTTTATATTTATAAACGAAAACGTTACTCTTTTACCCCAATTACTTGTTACGCCAAACGATGTAATTTTTTTCTACTAAATTAATTTACTCAATGTGATTATCTGTTTAGTTCTATTTTGAATCAGGAAACCACAAATTTCAACTATACCAGCACCCCACTGTTCTATCGTTCTAACCACCACTCAATGGCGCCACAATAGATTTAATGTTCCGTATAAAAGTCACCCTTCAACGAATGTAGTTACAGTTATTTATTATAGCATTAACTATGTGAGCTATTTGTAGTGCAATTATTGTAATAGCTATAACATTGCAAGGTTCTCACCTTCTTTTATCATTTCGCTAACGTTGTAGTTAATCGTTTATGACAGTAGTGAGATAGTAGGTATGTCTATAATATAATTTAATTATTACTGCTTTTAAAAGTAGCCATAAAGAGAAGTACTTTCGTTCCTTGGCCATAATCATCTAGAAGTCATCGAGGTTCAGTAAAATAAGTTTCAATTCGATTTTGTTTTATATTTTGAATTGTATTGTATGTATAAATTTTTTGCATGCAAAAGTAAAATGAGAGTATTTCTGCTTTAAATATCTGATTTTGATATTGTTATTTGTCTTTATCAAAGCCCTGTTGCTCCAATAATAATATTAAACATATCAAGTTAATCAAAACAGAAGATCTTTCTAGTAGTAATAATAATAATATATAATTATAATTTAATGTAATATATAAGTATAAGTTTTATCCATGGTATAATAACATGTGTTTTCTTAATTTTTTTTATTTATTTAGATGTTATTCAATGCAGCGGCCAATGATGTCGATTCTGATGGCACACATCATCTAATTTTAGTGCTGTCAAACCTTAAATTATTTGTTTCTAATTCGACTCTACCAATTTCCGTAATTCTGATTTTACACTGGCAATATTTAGTTCGACCTTGCCGTTGTTAAAATTAAAGGAGAATGGTAGCCTTCTATGGACATTTAATATAGATGGCGCCTTCAGAATCGACCTAAATACGTACCTAGCTAGAAGACTATCAAATTACCGAAAACTGCAGCATTGAGTCCTCGTCGTCCCCTCGGGTTTGGGCTCTTGCTGTCAGCCGAGCATCTCTTGTCAGACAATTTGCTGATTTAATAAACGGCCACGGGCGGTGGGGTCGAATGGAGGGGTCCTGACGGTCATTGCTGACGCCCGCAGTTTATATTATGTGAAGTGTTGCGAATATGGCCCTTTAGAGCATATTTTTGGGTGAAATGTTGGTCTTTTTGTTAGGTTTTTCTTTGAGCATGAAATTTATATATATTTTTTTTACTTTATTTATTGAATGCACAAAAAATGATTACGTAAAGATATACAATAAACAATATATTGTAGCCTTTGCCAAGTCTAAGCGAACTAGTTTTATTGATTATATTCTCAGTACTTAACTATTTAACAATCTGTACTAAGATGTATAAATAAGGATAGTCCATAGAACGCTCGTTTTGTCAGACAAATTAACAGTATAACATCAACAAAACAGCTACGAAATTAATGAAAATTAAAACCACGTCTAAATTCTCTCAGCTAAGATCAAATTCAGCCCAATCATCGGCCGACCGCCGTTCCAATTCTCATCAGGGTAGAACGTAAATTATAAATTTTATACAAAATTAACCCTTAGAATAATTTAAATTTGCGTTCATTGTTCTTTGAGCTGGTCACTGAATGATTGTAGCCAAATTTAAATACAAAAGGGGGTACAATGAGGCGGCGGCAGGACAATAATCTAACATTTAACCAGCTGGGGGGACGATTCGGAGCCTCTCTACGTTCCTAATGCGGTACTAAGTGCCAATTTCACCATTCTCGGTTATCTAACCGACAGGGATTGATTTATAAATTAAACGTCATCTCCATATAAAATTCATGACAGATGTGTCAAAAGTTAACCATTACTCCCTGGTTATGCTCTAACAGAGAATGGTGAAATTGGCACTAAGACTATCAGTACATAGGTAAAATTAATTCTTATCATGTGAAGTTCAGGCCTTGTTCTAACATATTTACTCCTGCGATACCTACCTAACATGAAGAGGATGCATACCTTTACCAATTTTTTTAAAGGGTTTTGATAAAAAAAAAAGAATGTAACTACCTAATAAAGGGCGAGCTTCTTATTAGCTAACCCAAGATCTTTGGTACATTATGGAGTGCACTATTACTACAGCTTTTAGTCAACAAAAACCATCTGATAGCATTCAATGTATGTATGCTACAAATATGACCTCAATTGATACTTTGTGGTTCTTTATAACCTTCGACAAAAAAGAGGGGTGTTATAAGTTTTACATGGTTTGGAGCGGTGGTAGCTCAGTCGGGTAAGCGCCCGCTTCTCACGCAAGAGATGCGGATTCAAATCCCGGCGCTGACATGTACCAATGAGTTGCTTAGGTTATTATAAACCTATATAAACACTGGCTTCTCCAGAATATGGCTTGCCCAGTCTTTGTTCAGCGTGACTCAGACTTGTAATCATTAGGACGGCCGCACAATGGGCATCGTTCATTAGTGACATGAAATATTGTGCGCCTTTACATTTTCTATCCCACAGTTATAAGGTAGCTGTACTGTACAGCAGAAGGGCTAGTACGGGGCGCATTTAAGACGTGACAAAAGTTCTTTGTCGCGCTCGCTCTTGAGGCTGCGCGATGTGAGTGAGCGCGATGCAATACTCTTGTCACGTCTTAAATGCGCCCCGTGGTACTAGCCCTGTACTGCTGTAATCAGGACACTATCGCGAAGTCAAAACTTGAAATGTTTGGTGCAAGTAACCCATGCTAAATAGAAAATTATATATACTCACGAGCAAAGAAAAAGTTCCAGTGACATAATATATGGAACGGCAATGGCAGGTGGTACTTTTTCATGCCTCGTGATTGTATGCATACCTATACCTACTTACCTTGTATTGGCCTGGCACGACGATCACGTAGCGTAGGGTTCCCCATACCTTATTATTCTATGATGATTACACACAACACTTTATTTTTTTTCAAAACACAATCCTATACAAGAATGCCGATCAGGCGGTAACGAAATTTAATCACAAACCTCACTGATACTTTAATAAGTACTTACCTATTTCGAATTATTAACGAATCCGAACGTGAATGGCTAAAAACCAACTGCAAATGACAATACCGAATCACAACTACTAGAATCCATGACCAAAAACTACCCGCATTTATCAATAAAATATAATTGATGACATAAATTGAACAATAAAACATTTGCATGGTGGTCTAGATTATTTCAGCAACTATTGATTTCATTATTTTAAAAAATATTCACAGTTGTAATTTATTACTCTTTATTAGTTCAACTCTCACAACTGTACAATAACACCCCCTATTGTAGGGTTCTGGAACTTATTAATTTCACATTGGATACGGTTGAAGTTGGTACCACTCTTACGCTCTTACCGTACCTGGCATCAGTTCACGTGGCTTTTCATAGATGGCGCTGATAATAAGACTATACCTAAATAGGTATACTTTTTGAAGAACGAGGACTATTTTCACATACCCACCAAAAGTCGCCATCAATCTATTAAAGTTATTAAAACCTATTTTTTTGTGGTGGTTACTAAAAAGTTACTTACCTACATAGGTATCGTTTACTTTTAAATACCTAGGTCACCTTCTCGTTCAAAATTCCTATAGAGTCATAGATAGAAATAGAACCATCGAAGTAGACCTACTTTTGAAAACTACGACCCCAATTCTCGACCACTAGTCTTTTATGTCGACTGTCAGTGGCGATGGCGCGACGAAACGCCTTGTAAAATAGTAACCTAGAGAATTGGGCTCCTGTTGTTTCTTGTAACTTGTAACTTTGTACACTAACAGAATGTGTCTGTGCCATAGAAGGTACAAAAGTGATATGAAAAAACTTTGGTGTATACGATGCGTGTCTTGTATGTACTTTATCGTTTTCAAATGTGAAATATGGATTTAGTTAGGTATTAGAATATAACTAACCTATTTATTTTATTTGACGACCGAATGGCGTAGTGGTTAGTGACCCTGACTACTGAGCCGAAGGTCCAGGGTTGATTCCCGGCCGGGACAGATATTTGTTTAAACACAGATATTTGTTCTCGGGTCTTGGGTGTTGATATTTATATTTAGTATCTATCTATCTATGAATCTATGTATTTGTGTAGATATATCAGCTGTCCGACACCCATAACACAGGTTCTGCCTAGCTTGGGGTCGGATGGCCGTGTGTGAGATGTCCCCACATATTTATTTATTTATTTGTGGTTTTGTATCCATAATTATGTAATTGAAATTATTTAACATGTAGCCTATGGCCCTATGGCCTACTTATTTAATTTATTGGACATGATTTATGAATTAAAACTCACAGTAGGTAATTATTCTAATACTGATCTGAAAATTAATTTCCATCTATATAGGTAAGTCGCTGAAGATTTGTGATGATGGGTTATTCTAATCATTAAAAATACAAAAAAAAACTTATAAATACATATATTTTGATCAATATTTACATTTTAGTAAGTAAGTTTAAGAATACAGGCGTATAATCATATAAAAATATTCTATTGGGAGTTATAACTAAGCATAACTTAAATTAAACCTGGCTGTATCTATAGCCATTATCACAATATACATTCAGCAGGTTTCCCTCAAAATCTATTTAAAGAGTCGAGGATAACGTCCTGAAAATATAATTTCCGACAACACACACACAACCATACAATTCTTACATACAACTTAAAAATCTATCTGGAATTTTCACTTATTATTATAGCAATTTAATGTTGATGAAAAATTATTTATGAGAAAGAAATCTGAAATACTGTGATTTGATATAATTTTCTGTAACTTTATCACATTGAAATTGAAGAGCTTCATGAAAAACTCAAATGTAACTGTCTATACCTACATTCTAACGCATTTCTGGGAGCACGTCGAACTTATTTGATAAATAATTTAATTTAATTATGCGTGTGACGCTTTTGCCATTTTCTGCACAGCACTGTCCATACTACGAAGATACCTGTTCAGAGAGTCTGAAGTTGTCTGCAAAATGCTTAGTCCAAGACGGTATTTGAACTCAACTATTCTTTTCAAGAAGGTGAAGAAACTACCATCTCCGTTGCTGGGTGGGTATGTGATTACATTTGGGTTGTTGGTAGGTTGAACTGGTTTAGGTTGAAGAGTGGAAACTATCGTAGGTTCAGTGCCTTTGGTTTCTAAAGAAGGCATTGTGGATGTTGTCTCAGATTTAACAGACTCTGTTGTAGTTTCGGTGTTAAGTTTGGCTTGAGTAGTTGTTTCCACTAGTTTAGTCAAATCTTTTACCAAAGGACTGCTTTCTTCATTGGGCAGTGTGGAAGGGCTTGAAAAGACTTCGTAAACTCTGAACGATTTCGTTGTGAATTCCAACTCGTTTGATGCGTCGCCTTCCGTGGTCTTGTCAGATTTGTTGGTATCAAACGGTACAGTTGATACACTTTCAATGATATGGTCTTCACTGGTTGTATATGGTATATCAGTGGAAGTTGCTTTATCTTCTTCTGTAGTTGAATCCATTGATACAGCATACACTGGTATAATAGTAGGTTTATCTTCTCCCTTTGTGTTATCTTCTACTGGTGTAATAGAAGGAGAAAAAGATGGAATTGAATCATCCATTGATGCTAAGTTTATGTAAGGTGAACCGAGAGGTTCGTCAATCTCATTGCTTATAAAAATGTCTTTGTTATCAGCTTTAGCAGCTTTCAATATCTCTTCCACTATACTACGACGTTTTCTATTTAAATTTCTTGGCCCATGCTCTGGAACTACAGCAGGGGTGGCGGAGTCTACTAGCTCTTTAGGAACATTTCCTACAACAAACTTATTGTCAACAGTTTCGTTGTTTTGATCCTCGTCATCATATTTTTGATCATCATCTTCTTCCTGTTGCTGCTGTTGTTGTTGTTCTTGCTGATACTGTTGTTGTTGTTGCTGGCGATACTGTTGTTGTTGTTGTTGCTGTTGTTGTTGTTGTTGTTGCTGCTGCTGTTGTTGTTGTTGTTGTTGTTGTTCAGCTTCATTGTTTGATCCTAAATACATAGATGTTGGAGGATACGTAATGGGACTATTGGTGGTTTCACTAAAAACTTGTCCTTCGAACGGATACACTGGCTTGAAATCCGTCTCAGCCGAAGGTTTTACTCCGTACACGACTGAATTCGATGCATCGTTTCCGTAACCAGATGCTGCCGCTGATGGGGCAGTTTGTGGCGCAGCGTATATCGGTTCCACGGCAGGGTAAGGAGTGTATCCAGTGTTATCATAAGCGTACTTGCTTTCCGTAGTATACACGTGTCTTGTTTCATATGGGTGAGGATTATATTTTGCTGGCTCAGAATATACAGCACCGTGAGCTATGCCAGTTTTTTGCTGAGGATAATGGGAATTGAAATTAGGAGAGTCATAGCTGGATGCTACATGACGATATTTTATGTCTTGTTCCTTCTTTGCCGGATATCTGTTAGCGTTAGCCATTTGACCGATGTAAGGGTTCAATTTATGTTTAGAGTGAGCAGGCATACCTGCTAATACAGTTCCAAGCATGTCTTCTTCAGCCTGACCATTGCCTTCACTGGCATATTCTTCAGCATTATGTCTGTATAAATCATCTTTCTTATCAACTTCAAAAGTACGTCTTACTGGTGTGGCAAATGGATAGAGGAAGTAGCTTGCAATCCCAACTAAACCTGCCAATCCAATAACTCCCACACCGACTGATGGCATAACTTCCCTGGAGAGGTAGCTGAATATCTGCGTAGAAATGGGATTTTCTGGTTTTTTCTCATTCTTATTCGTTTTTTTAGTTTTGCTTGGAGCTTTTAACTCGGTTTTCTCAGGTTTCTTTACTTCGGGAATACTAGCCACTTCCTGTTTGGTAACTGAAGTTTTACGCTTCTTAGTCTTGTTCTTCTTACGTTTAGTAGAGCTACGTTTAGGTTTCTTTGTAGACGAGGCAGGTGTACTAATTTCTAATTCAATTTCTTGTTCCTTGGCTTCCATTGGCAGCATTGCAGATTCATGAACGATGGGAGCTTCGGTAGTTGTCGTGGTGGTCCCTTTATTTTTCAACTTGTTCTTCTTTTTGGTTGGTTTTGACGTAACTTTGACAACTGGAACAACTGCAACTGGTGTTTTGGTCAGTTCTTCTTTTTTTGTTGTGATTTCAGGAGCAGCTGTTGTGGTGGTAGTGGTAGTAGTTACAGTAGTTGTAGTTTTTTGAGTTACAGTGTTTTTGTTTTTCTGTACATTTGACAACACTGTGTCTTTCAGTTTATTTAGAACATTATCGTTTATAGCTGATCCACCGGCGACTAAGTCAGATTTATTTGCGCTGGCAACAAGGGGACGTTTAGTTGTCGGTTTCTGTTGAGGCCGCTTAGTTTTGTTTTTATTCTGATTAGGCTTTTGCTTCTTTTGGGGCTCTTCTGGCTTGGTTGGTTCAGTTGTAGAAGATGAAACATTATCTTTAGGAGTAGGATTGCTTAAAAGAATCCAAGTAGAAATACCCTGATTAGATGTAGATGATTCACTAGAGATATCTTTAATCTTGTTTTCCATTTCAAGTTCCTCCATTGAAACAGGAACAGCAACTCCTACATGTGAGTTTTCAACTTCAGTGTCTTCATTTCTGGTCTTGACTTTCTGTTTGTTCACTTGGTTCTTCACTTTGGGTGGCACTCTTGTGTCTGCCACCAGAGTGGTTTCAACGGTAGTGTTAGAGTCCAGCAGTTGGTTGGCAACCATTTTGATGGAGTCACCGATGGCAGCAGTCTTTGACTTGACATTTCTCGAGGAGTTGGCATCAGTCACGTTTGTCGGTATGCTGGCTGGTATCTCCGTAACGGCTGGTGCTTCAGTCCTGAAATGGAGACAATGAAATAAATCAGTTTGACGTTAAAATTAAAGGTACTACAAAATCTGAACAAAGAGTATTTCCTATGTATGAAATGAATTATGTTTTTATGTGGTACAATTAAACCTTTACAGGGGCCCAAGACCAACCCGCATTGTAACGATCCATTGGAGCTTGTTCAAGAAAATATTTGTATATGACTTGCAAAGTATATACCTAAACGTGTTATTTTATTTATTTATTTATGTTCATCGTATAATTATTGACAAGTTTAGTAAAATAAAACAAGTACATGCATTCCTCTGCGATCGTTTATTACGTTTTTGAAAACTAAAGGTAAATAAATACTTATGATACTAACATAATAAATACTTAAGATTACATTAATTCTAAAGCGTATTTACACACAACTTAAAATAAATCAAAAGTTTATAAATTTTAGTGTATGGGTAGGTACTTAGTACGAAAAATATGGTCAATACATAAAATACTATAATATTATGAAAGAAGAAATCTTCATGTTTTATAATGGGTAACAAAAATTTTTAATCTAAAAGAAATGGATGATTATCTTCTCAATAAATATCTACCAGTATTGTATATACATATTATTATGTAGTAAAGAGTCATTATTACTTCGTCGGACGGAATGAATCTATTTCCACTTGGAAATAGATTCATTTTAAAAATTGCATTGTTGGATTCTAGTGGTTGATTTAGCGCCACAGTAGCTGATAATTTGTTATGCGCCAATGTAGTCGCGTTTTACTAATTCTTCCAAAATTATTACAATCGCATCGCACCCACTACCTACTTAATTGGAACTTTCCAAATTTGCCGTTTTTCTCTTTTGTTTTTTCGTGTATCTCGTAACTCATTACTTTTCCTCAATTTGTTTGTGGTCTCTCTCATCCACTGTTTTACTTTTAAGAATAACGTTGGTTTGACTGAACTGTTACCAAAGTCTTCCTCTTGGCTGCTTTTTGGCCATCTTGGTCTCCACTTTCGTCTATCAAAGTCGTCTAAATGCCATGTTTTTATTTCATTGTCCCAGTGCCATTGAGGTTTCAGTACATGAATCTCCTGAGGGCTTTCTCTAGCAAACGGAATACCAATTGGCGCAAGCGCTGCAGTGAAGCTTGACGCTCCAGCAAAGAAAAGTACTATGGGTGTTAGAAATAATGTAAGAAAACTAAAGCTAAAAGGATTCAACGTTGATATCCAACCGAGCACATTGACTGCTGGACGAAAGAAATCTATCATTGAGGATAATCCATATGCGTCTTTATCTTTACTGGGTTTCTTATTTTTATGTCTGTTCGGCCTACTAATCGCTGCTAATGGAGCATTAGCTGAGCTACTACCAGCGGATGAATCTAAATCTGCTGAGCCTAATGAATTATAATTTGTCAGTTCACCGTTTTCTATCGATGCGCTTTGCCCTTCCGGTCGCGATTCATCAGAGTCTGATTCGGAAAACTCACTAATTGCTGCATCTTCAGCGGCTGAGTCTTCGCCTAAAGCTAAACCAAAGCCACCTGGAAATAAACCATCTGATTCTGTTTCTTCTTCAGACTCAATAACAACATTCTTGTTCACAACATTCGTGTTGACTGCTATATTCAAATCTGGACAGGCTTCTTTTCCTTGCCCTTGAAACGAGTTGTTGAGTGTCAGATAGATAGTGGGGCAGTCAGCTGAAGGTGCAGCGTATTCTTCAGGTCGTATTACAATACGCTCTGTGTAAGCTGTTACAGGATTGAAGGTTGAAACTTCGTATGAATCGGGATATTGTGGATAGATCTGATGGACTGCATTGTGATAATTGAACTGATTTTTTACGGGTTTAACAAAACGAATTGGTTTGGGTGTTGTAGGTTTTCGATTTTTGTATGGGTTCCATGAAACTGGAGTGCCTACGTTAGTAATGATGGGAGTAGGATATGGTGTGGACAGGATGAAAGTGTTAGGCATGTACGTAGGTCTGTTATAATAGTCTTCTATGATGTGCACTTTGTTAGAATGGACATGTATTTCTTCTTCAGAATTTTCTGGTCTTGGGCGGTACCTATTTTTGTTATTTATTTTTACAATTTGCTTATGATCTGAATAAGGTTTAAGCGTACTGGTGTTGGGAATTTCAGTTGATTCATTTATTTGGTATTCTATAGTAGCATAATCTTCCGTTGAACCAAATGACATTTGATCTTGATTAGAATTTTCATCTGGCACAAATCGCAAACCTTCTACTTTAGCATTATCAGTCCATTTAGTAATAACTTTTCTAATAGTAGTTCTTTTATTTACATTATTTTTAGTACTAGCATTATCAATCTTTAGTCCAAGTTTATTTGTAACTGTTTTCGTGGGTTTTTTCTTAGGTCTTTGCTGTCGTCTTTCATTATCCGTTTTGTTTTTGTTTCTAATTGCTACTGTATTTATTTTTTTGCGTTTAGTGATCAATCGACTGGCCCTATTCGATATATTCCTATTCTCATCTAAATATATTCCTTTCTCTTCTTCAAATACACCGTTATGATTTCCTACAACATTTACTTTTTTATCACTACTAGAACTTACACCTAAATTTATTTCCCTACTTTTATCTGCATTATTTTTATACATATAACTTATAACTACAGGTACATTTTTCTTATCTATGCTTAAAATACTATGTGTATATCTATACCTGGTTGGTTTGTCTGTTGGTTTGTCACTAGACACACTGGCAGCCTCCTGCGGCCGTGCAAGCGCGCAAGCGCACACATACACTAACACTACTAAAGTCCACTTTACACTTAACACTTTTCGTCGCGACATTTTGTACCCTGTTACCTGTGGACAAAGAAAACGTATCGTTAGTATTATGCATACATAATATGACATAAATTATTATAAAATATAGCTATGAAGGTACTATACTAGCTTTTAAATTAAATTTATCAAAAAACTGAGGCTATTTGGTGTCGAGATTTTGTTAGTGCAACTTTTTCATTTCTAGCGAGTGTAAAAAAACATACAAAAATAAAATGTGGGTCAGTAACAGAATCTAGATAATCTACGAGAACGTAAAGATCATCATAGACATAAACAACTTGGGTGATTCCGGGAACCCAACTGACTTCGGATAAAACAAAAACAGGTTTATCGACGGATAACGGACGATAAAAAACAAGAAAAACTTGAAGTGTTTTGTGTTAGTTTGTGAAAAAGAAAAGTAGGGTCCTGTTCGTTGAATAAACCTTGTAACGGATAGCTATATCTTGTGTTGTTGATCAATTACACGCAAATCGATAGATCGCTAGATCAGTAAAAAAAAGTTTAAATATTATCTTAGGTCGGCAAATACATATTATTTCTTTTAAATATAGTCTACTATGAATGATAATTTAATAACATAACTAACAATAGTTACATATTTATAATCGATGACAGAACTTTATCAATAAGAGATGACGTGTAATTGGTAAATTTTATTGAACAACCTAATAAGATCAACAATACATTCTATCAATTATTTCATATTTCATTTCCTTAAACAAAATGGTTTCTCCTCCAGAAACACGGAACCCTAAAGCCAAACGGAACTTGTGGGTGAATACACCGTTACAACTGATCGGTGCTATACGTTATACCCTATGTCCATATGAATAAGGGTCATACTGCCGTAGAACTTGAACGGATGTTTGAGTAGTGTTTTACCATATCTGTTAACGCTACAATGATTTTAGATCATTATTGCTGAGGGGATTACGATATGGTATCATCAACCAACTTATGACTTCTGCTGTAAGAAGCTTTTAGCATTAAGTCCACTTTGTACATTATTACTCTTTGTAAATTGTGCAATGAATAATAAATGAATATAAATAAATAGGCCTATTTTCAGGAGCAAAGTTTTTTGTCCTCGGGCTTCCTCAAGCAGCCTCTACCAGCTATCTATCGGTCTTGAACTGATGTTTCTGATGTTTTTTTAGGAAAAGGAGATTTTTTAATTTAATGTATTCTGAAGTATCCCTTGTAATAATTTGGAGTAGTCTTGATAATAGCTTAGACAGTAATAGACACCTAGTAGCAATATTACAAAATTCGTAATATTAAAATAAAATGCATTAAAATCTATTTAAGTATTTGTTTTTCATACAAACAAAGGTCTCAGATTTTTCACTGTTTTAAAATGAATTTTACAGAGGTAATTTCTTTGTCTTAAATGTGTTTTGTGGTCAGACCATCAAATATGTGGAATTTTCAAATGATTCACTATTATTTAAATAATTGTACTTATTGTATATGTATACGATGAATTTAAATGCATTAAGTACGTAAATTATTTTTATTATGTTTAATCATCGGTCTATGCAGTTACAATTCAAAACATTCCTTACAAATCACTGTCCTAAAAAAAACAACAATACGTAAAAAGTTTTTGAGACGCATTCTAATAATATTATTTATGTCCCAAAATGCCAACCTGCTATTATCTTTTTTTACTCTCGCTAGGTTCATGTGTGGTTGTAGCGCCATATCGAGGTGTTAATAACTATTTGCATGACATTAATGTAAACACGGGTTTTACTACAAAAGTATATTCGCACCTTTCATTATCAGTATTATCACCTTGTAGAGTAAGTAGTATCTAAAAACAACTACCAACATACATTTCTGTGAATACGCGACTTGACAAGATTTGGCAACGAAATAAAATTAGTAGGATGTCGGTAGGTATATCGTACTTTTAGTACAGTATCGAATGACATTTTTTTTGTTTTGCACTCCACTTATTATTTAGTAAATTCTGGTTTCTTTAAAACTAGATATGCGGTTTTTTGAGTTTGGTCTTTACAGACTGTAGGTGCCTCGGAGTTATAGATCTCTGTTATTACCTATCATTACTGAGTTAATTTTAGGTTATGTTCTATTCGGTAGCTGCATTAAGGGTGACGTTGACAGTACATCTAGACAAGACGAGAAATAACACCAAACATTCCACCGGAGTTCCGCTTTCCACACGCACGCAATGACATATGTAAACAGAAAACTATAATTGTTACATCTCCGTACATACGTAGCAAGTACATGCATTGTACATGTACAGGAGTTGCAAAAGTGGTATAGTAAGCCATGAGGCCACGATTTTACATAATTCGTACCAAAAATGGTTTTCAGAAAGGCTCAGGGAGCAAGACCCGCATATCAAGACGTGACCAAAGTTGTTAATGTTTTGCACTCCTAGACCTCACAAGCTGTTGGGACGGTGCATTGATAATACCACTGCAGTCATTTAGGACAACGGATTTAAAAAGTGTAGATATAAAGATTTTTATTATCTTCCAAAGTATGTAGGAACTTATATATCTTATTGGTAGACCGCATTACTCATTTTAATTTGTATGCGTACAACGTAAAATTGCAATAACTTTCTAAGCAAGTATGTTTATTTTATTTTGCATATTTAAGTACGCTTATAGGTACAAATAAAATCGCCGTACACCTTTATTTCCTTGTCTCCTTAAAGGATTTTCAACAAAGATAATATCGACTCTATCAGAGAAGTTCAATCAACCGTGACTGGTATAACCACAAACCACATAATAAACATTGCGGTTAAATGAAATAGCTAAGCATCCACTGCCGTTTACCTACAAGCCACCACTTTAGAACATCAAATACAGCGTTCAGTGTGGAAGTGGTTTTGCGATAGTTCTTGTCCATGATTGCTCGAAGGAGAGCTAAGGTTATTGCCCCCGCGGCCATGACCGTAACACAGTTATATATTTATTTATTTACATCGACGACCTCGATTTGAATTCGGAATCTTTTCCCGCCATTAGTGGAATGACTGTAACGGTAAGTAAATATGTATAAACTTGACAAAATTCTGGTCTTCATATTATAGTCATAATGACTTTGGAATGTTTTGTATGTGTGTTGGTAGGTCAGCGAATAATTTTGCGTGAGATGTGGGTTTAATCCTTTTTCATTGGTTTAAATATTTTAAAGGTACTTAATGTGTTATTGGTATTTATGAGCTTATGAGTAGGAAGACATACATAGTGAAGCCAATTTCATGTCTACAGTGAAACATTCGTACTGATACGAGTATGTTGAACTTATACGTGTCCAAAGAGCCTCCTCAACAGGTGAGTTCTATGTACGTAACGATTTCCCGCTCGAGTTAACTGTCAAATGTATCGTAACAACGGATTAGTACATACGCGTACGCTATTATATGGAGTGCAATAAACTATGTACTTACTAGGGTTGTCAATTTAGAATAGAAAGAATATAGTGCTCTTTGTTTAGCACCATAAAAGACAATATAACAAAATGACTAAATAAACAAAGAGTAGGTACAATCATTTTTCAAAAACGTTGTGCATTTCAAGTGATAACATTTGCCTAGTAAGTATCCGCTATTTTTTTTGTAATTTGTGCCAAGGGTAACGCGTTTGATTCCCGGCCATGGCAGATATTTGATTGTTTTTTTTTCTCTTGACTTGGATGTTAAATGTATTAAGTTCAAAAATTCAAAAATTGATTATTTACACACCATGTAAGCATAGACAAATATTATACAGACAGTGAGAACATAAAAGATGGTAGGTTACGTGATACAATATATTAAAATATCCATACCTATATTCATCTTTATTACATATAGTATATCAACTTTGATATTTAGGCTTAAAAACATGTCCACCCCTAGTGGAGCTATGGTGTTGGCCGATATCGTAACATGACATGGAGTGGAACGTTGCGGTACCGTTTTCACCTTGTGTTCTTGAACATTCTTCGTTCATAACCGCTGCTTATATGCTTTTTGAGCTTATTTTCCGATTACTTATCATATTAGTGTATGGTAACTATGCCTCTTTTCTTGGCATGAAAATCATAACAAGCCTACCACACACCGAAGTAAATGTACATAAATACACTCACGGGCAATGAAAAGTTTCCAACCAGAAAAACACTAAATTACTCCTAAACGGAAAAGGCTAGCTTAATGACGCCTTCGGCATCATTGAAGTATATTTAACAGAGCCTCAGGATATTATCAACTTAAAACGATAATATTTTGTTCAAATTTCAATTTAATTTTTGAAAAAAATGGGGTTGTTTGGTGTCGGCTTTTTGTGAATGGAACTGTTTCTTTGCCCGGGAGTGTATTTGCAGTTATATTTCATTTTGTTTATTGCTATAAAAACAGTTTACAACGCATAGGTTTAAAAATATATATAATATATAAGGCGGACTTATTATATTAATAACTCTAAACATACAAGATACTTGTATACCACAAACGACACAGACAAGATACATTTACAGTATAAGCTGTATTTTGCCGCAAGGAAAGAAAGTATAGCATAGTAATCCGCGTTCCTACATCAATCTAAAACAATGTAAAACGCTTTATGATTATAAGCCACTCTCCTATACAATAGTGCCCTTCATGAGGTATGTAGATCAAAGATCTAAATACGGGATAAGACTTTCTAACTGTGTTTAAAACATGATCATGCTTAGACAATGATTCGATTTATTATAATGTGCCTTTGTTTTTGATAAACCGGATCAGTTGTAGATAGATAAATGAACGCGTTGTAGTTTTGAGGAAATCTTTCCTTTTTTAATAAAAAAAAGTTGAATATACAAATACAATACAAATACAATTAAGTTTATTTACCAAAAAACACAATTACATTATTTGGATAATATTTTAACAGAATACTAAAACATCATCACTAATTCATAAATGGGTAATGAGGGTACTTTGAATTATTAACTCCAATGTTACCGGTAAACTCTGCACTAGGCGAGCTTGTATCGCAGAGATGGTGAGCAATTTGATTGCCAGAGACGGAGCGGGCGGTATGAGCGGGAGCGGATTAATGGGTGGTTATGGGTAGTATTATTAAATATAAAGTCTATTTTATGGGTGGGATAGATAAATATATTATATGTATGTATATAAATAAATATGTATGTATATATAATGTGTGTGTGTGTATAGTATAATATTGTTTACTTATAATTATGTGTAATTTACAGTTTCGGTAATTATAGTGTACATAAAAAGAATTTATTTATTTAAAGATATTCAGTTGAATTATAATGTAGTTGTAGTTTGTTACATTTAGGCTACTTGTGCGATGAGTTTTTCAGTTTGGTCGTAATTAAGGCCAAGTAGGATAAATCAAAGTAAATTTATTGGTGATTGACATATTTTTGATGTAGCAATTTGTTTTTTTATAAACTTATAGATAAATTCTGTATTTGACCCCAACCCTATTCATTCCCTTTTGAGTAAATTGCGTTAACTGGTACTTCAAAATACTGTCTCATGTAATAGATTCATAATTATGATAATTATTCCTTCAATGAACAAGATGACAAACCGGTGGATGTCGCATACAATTACAAAAAACTGTAAAGACCAGTCTATCTGCAAGTTGTCCAGATGACTATGATCGGCTAACGGGAGCTAGCGTGCTCTCCACTTGACTGCAACATTACATTTAATTACCTGCCTCACGAATCGGGAAGTATATGGAACACTTGCTTGATGACATAGTTTAGAGAGCTAACTAGTCCAAGATCAAAAAAATATATATATTGGTGTTTTTGTTATTATCTACTTACTAAGCCATTATTGTCTTTTATTACCACGACCCATTACGTCCCCACTGCTGGGGCACGGGTCTCCTTCCACTTCCACTGACGGAAGGGTTTAGGCCTAGTCCACCACGCTGGCAAAGTGCGGGTTGGTGGACGGGGTGGTTGTCTTTTATGCACTCTTTCAATGCAATTAAAAATAAACCAATGTTCAAAAAAATTTCAAGTGATAAATGATAATAGCAATAAAACAAAGCTATGAAGTACCTACTTGTATAAAAAACAAAACAAAAAATCTTTATAGTGTAGGTAATCTGGTGGGAACATATGATTTTTTTCTTATTTATGTATCAAGAATTTGAAATACATAGTTTTTGAAGTCATCAGAACTGTCGACGTAGTAAAAACGGTTTCATAATTTGTTACGAAAACAACTATGTTCCAACTTGAGCGAATCACACGTTGCCACCCATCCATGGGACAAATTGTTTCACAACTGATTGAAGACTGCGAACGGAAACGCTGGCCTATTACGATCCACACCATCACATAAACTACTACCTTATCCTTAAAGACACGCACCAAAGAACAAATTACTATGAACTAGAAAAATGTGGTTCAAAATTAAATAGCTACTAGGATGTCGAACGCGTGTGTAATTTTCAATGACATATGTACCAATATGTTTACGTAAACACCTATGTAACATTAAAATAAGTGAATCCTGTGTTTTAAGTCGAGGAAATGTAGATTTTAAATGTTATAGGTATTTCCTGTTATGGTATGCAATGTTATATAATGTTTCGTATATAATATGCAATACCTAGGAGAAAAAATATATGTAGAGCAAGGGAGGATCATAAGCTAATGATCATCATGAGATCGCTCTAACGATTTAAACAATGATACATTATAACGGTCTGAGACCATTTGAATCGCAATAATCTTTTGACTAAATTTACGGGTAAATTTGATGACTCCAAATTCACAACTCTACAAAGCTATCTCCAGTAGAGACAAAGCTTTGCTCCACATCTCTAGACCAAACTCGAGTTTCAACTCAAGTATGTAGGCCGAAAAACAAATGATAGCTAATCAACCGAATTTGACTTTTAACTGCCAAGGAATACGAGTCAAGGCTAGCAACGGGACTTAGTAGTCCTGACAATGAGCCAGTGACATACTGAGAACGTATTTAGTTATTCAGGTATGTGACTGTGACCGATTGGAAACAGGTAGCCAATTTCCACACGCTTTTAAAGTCACCTGTCAGTGACAGTGTTTTGATATTGTCACTTGTGGCATGCGAGTCATATGGCGTGCGGTAGAGAATCGGAACCTGTTCACATATTCTGTTGGTGTCACATCTACTTATATCACTCATATCGATGTCAAAGAGTGGGATGGGCATAATAGATGTAACTGTTATCGGCTTGTTTTGTATTGATTAAGTAAATGAGGCCTTAGATGTTAACGGTAAAAAATTATAAATAATATTATGAAGAAATCTGAAGAATTCGAACTGAATTAAACCGCTTCTACCACCTATGATATAAATGTAAAAAATAATTGCAATATAGTACACGGTTATGTAAGAAAAACAAAAGTTATACGAGGAATAATAATAATAGTATGTATGTAAGTTCAGGCACCTCGTTGAACTCTTTTGTTTGGCGATAAGTGCAGTCTGGCGTAGCACCGTAGCGCTACGAACGCTCATAGAGCTAATTAATTGTTATTCTACGAAAACTTCCTAATCTGTATTTTTTATTAAATATATTATCATAAACACTGCACTAATGTATATTTTTTTATTACATGGCGTGCAATAATACTTTACGTATAAAAAAGTTGCAAATACCTTAATGTTTCAAAGGTGTGTTTTTTCAATACAGTGCAACTTAATTTTGAGTTTATTTATGTTTCCTAAACAAGAGGTAATATTCGAGTAACGTGTACCAGATATTCTTAGAAAAGAAAGCTGGTGTTTAGTGCAGGCGATGTCCGGTTTGTTCGAGAAACATCGGGAAATGGGAAAACCGGTGCACCGGACTTACACTTAGTGATTCAAATGTATATCTATGACCAATAATAATAAAGATTTCAGATAATAGGTACATAGATTTAAAATATTATTGAAAAAACTGATCATATGATCACCTCTGAATACCCCTTCGGGGATTACAGTCGTGAGCATATGTATGTACGTATCATATGATATTCGGAGGTTCTTTAGTTATTGCATAATTCACTTAAAATAAGTAGCATCTTATCGGAATTAAATCATGTTCGCCAATCTAAATAAACTTCATCACACGCAAAACTCTCCATCTCGGATCTCAAACTAAAATAACAATCACAACGTTGCAAACTCCTTTAAAAACTGTACACTATTTGATATCCATTGCAACCAATGGTCGTTTGAAAGAAATTCTTAATAAGTTTCTTAAATTTGTGTAAATTTTTGTTAAGAATAACAATGTATGTATTCTCCTGTATTTAAAATAGTTTCATAATTATGTATAAGTACTTTAGTTCCCCCAAACAAGGTTGGTTGAAAAAAATGCTTTTTAGCAATAACCCCGCCTTTGTATAAGTTAACAAACATTACTTTAAACTCTTATATTTGTAGGTCTATATCTGTAGTAGTAGTAGTATATAACTTTGTTGTACATAAAACACTTAAAATACCATTTAAGACTAAAATCTATAATACAATAAGGGCGGCCTTATCGCTAAAAGCAATCTCTTCCAGGCAACCCTACGAGCTAAGCGAGACAATTCTGACAATATCTGACTGTACTACCACAAAAAACTTTAAACACTGTTTAACGAGTGTTTAAAATTAAATTTGACAGATTTCGTAGGTGTTTGACAGCGCTAAAAACCTGTTAAACACTGTCTAAGTTTTTGTGGTAAGGCCCTCAGTGTTTATAAATATCCTTAGCTCTCACCTCTAGTCCGGGTAAGCACAACACTGGTCTACGTGGGGAGGTGGGTGCACTCGCGTGGTCTGCCGAGGACTGTGGAGCCTCCGGCGCGGCCGCGGCAAGACATGGCCGGGAGGGACAGGGCTGCCACTACTCGATATTATAATTTTGAAAATATCCTACTAAACGCAAGAGCAATTAAATAGTTCCAGGGACATGTGGAACGGCAATGGCTGGTGGAACGTTCGTTCGTAGTTTGTAAGGATGGATGGATGTTTTGATACTCTGATAATCTAGCGAACGGATTTAGATGAATTTGGAATGTAGAAAGTTGATAAACTGAATTAACACATAAATTTTTAGTAAAGTGAAGAATTCCCATGATTTTTCGCTAGTCCTGCGTAAAAAATATACGGGTCTAAATCCTTGCATGTAAGAAGCTTGTATTTTTTAACAACATTGAACTAAAACATGTGTATACTGTCTACAAAAATAAATTTTACCAACAAGCTCTAGAACTCTAGACCATCTAGCAAAAAAAAAACACACTATAATCATCACACTAAACTCATGCGTGGCAACCCTAGCCGTGTGCGAGTGGGACGCCACGGGACAACGGTACCGCGACCCACTTCCGACTCAGCGGCGACTCACCTGGGTGATACAACACACGGCACGCCGTCGCATTAACGTATAAATATGCGTCGTTAATTGGGTCAACTGGTACAGAGCGGTGGCAGATCAGTCGGGTAAGCGCCCGGTTCCAGCGAGGGAGATGCTGGTTCAAATCTCATCCCATGATTTATAATTCTATAGGTAGGTATATGAGTTCTCTTTTCCATCGCTGTGAAGGTAACACAGGAAAACATAGCGAGGGTACCTGCATTGCCCTGCCACTGCCCACTATCCAGCAGTGGACCACCATGATGGGAAATGGTCCAAGGTTTTAATCGAATGAGACTGTTATTGTAAATTGTTTTAATTGTTGTTCTATAAATAATAATGACCTTACTACATTCCGTAAGTAACAGTTGTAAGAAATTAAAATGACTTATAGAAAATTATTACACATAACTTCTATTGTGAGATTCAGGCATTGCGAGTCAGGCTCAAAATAAGAAAATTATTTTACTTGATCCGCTTCCTGTCGTAAATAGCTTTTGCTAACATAATTCAACGCCATCTCTACTAAAGACGCTGTACCATTTGTACCACAATATCGTTAGCTTGCTTCTCACTGACTCTACATCATAACATAGATACATCTGCAGCAGAATCTAAAGGCAGTAAACGTTACTATGTAGTGTGGTTTATTACCAGTAGATGGCGCTTTTATTTCAGATGAAATATAAGCGCCAGAGAGGATCTTCCTACTTCACATAATTTATTTTTTTTATAATACATAGGTACATGTTAAACAGTGAAATTGATTGCACTTAAAATATGCATAAAATATTTACTATGCATACATTAGTGTGTATTATTGTAATGTTTTAAGATTACTTACTTTAAAATAGGTAAATAAATTACCTATCACAGGCATAATATACTTACCCTCAAATTCATAGACCGTATTGTATCTTAATAACATTTAAGTACTTTTTGTCAATATGCAATATGAAAGTGAGGTGTTCTAAAATAGCATTCATCGATACATTTATTACAAGAAAACTCTATAGAAAGCGAAGCAAATGCACGGACTCAGTAAGCGCAAGTTTTCACATAACAAAGTGAGTAGCTTACACTAATCCATTTGGACCGTGTAGCTATTAGTATTAGCCTCCGCCGCCACCATAACCATATTCTACATTTCGTATTCACTAGGCGACAAATTGTCGCAGAACCTGTCTAGGCACATGTCGTCTACGTGTCGCCGCGACGTCGCGCTCTGTTCTGCGACGTCGCACGCGACTATACAGCGACATCTACGTGTCGCAGAACAGGTTCCGTATTTTGGCTCGCGAGACAGAACTTCCTGCGACATCAGTCTAGCGCATAGAGTATATTTTTTTACTAGGTCTAGCGACCGCTGTTGCAGAGTGTGGACGCGTGCGCGACTTCTGTATCACGACATGTTACCAAAATGTTCTGAGAACATGCACCGTAGATGTTCTGTAACAGTCTCAGAACTTGTGCCCTAATCTCTGATTTTTAATTGGAAAGAATTCTGACATTTTATAAGTGATGCTACTAAAAAAGTTCTTTACCGAAAAAATGAAAAATTGCGATCCATTTCTGGGCAATAATTTTTTCTTAATATTTTTATACAAAAAGATAAATCTAAATATTTACTTGCTCAAGTAAACTAATACAAAAATAACAAATATTTCAATATAATAGCTGTTCCCGCGAGCTTCGCTTCGCCTTAATAAGTTTTCCCGTGGGAATTCCGCGATAAAAAGTAACATATGTGTTAATCCAGGGTGTCAGCTAACTTCATTCCAAATTTCATTAAAATCGGTTCAGCCGTTTTGACGTGAAGAAATAACAAACATACACACATACATACATACATACATACACATATACACTTACAAACTTTCGCATTTATAATATGAAGTAGGATCACGACTCACGACCCATGTATCGAATTAATTTTAATTGCTTTATTTTATTCTTTAGCATGGCATCACTTCCTACTAAATTCAGGGATAATAAACCTTTTTAATCAATTTCAAAAAAAGATTGTCTATTCGGTAAGTACATATAATATGTTCGGTATGTATGTAAGATTATTGGAACTGCACCATATTGACATATGACAATATACGAGTATTAGGGCTAATAAACAAATATTCAAAATTTTATAAATGTTTATGTACCTATGTACGTTTATATGCTTGTTGGTATGTATGTTTGTCCACGCATATCTCCGAAACGATTGATCCGATTGTCACTATTCTTTTTGAGGGTTCCGTACCTCAAAAGGAAAAAAAGGAACCCTTATAAGATCACACTTTGTTGTCACCACCTTTTTTCTCGGAAACGGGTAAAGATATCAAGCTGATATTTCGTATAGATGTACATAATTATGATGAAATTAAAAGGAAAACTACCTCAGGTAATTAAGTATACTTGTACGGAACACTCACTGCGCGAGTCCAACTGGCTCAGTCGGGTAAGCGCCCGCTTCTCAAGCAAGAGATGCGGGTTCGAATCTCGGCGCTGACATGTTGGTAACAATGAGTTCTTTGAATTTAAGTACAATGTATACCATCGCTCTTACGGAAAAGGAAAACATCTGTGATCATATGTGAACCCACCAACACCGCAGTGGACCAGCGTGGTGGGAAATGGTCCAAGCTTAGGAAGGCAGTATGGAGATGCTGGAGGCGGGTTCCGCTCATCTGGCATAATCTTTATTGACCAAAACTCATTTCGCATAACTCGTATGGTCTAAACTTTTTTGGTCGAGCCATCACTTTGCCAAGACTTATGTGACATAAGGCTCGTTTCGTCTAAAACTCTTTAGGCACAATCTTTAAACACCTAAGTTTCGTTTGCTCAAATTTATGTTCGTCTATACCTATGTATAATCTTGTTTCTCCTAATGTTATCTTGATAAATAATATATTAAGTATGTAGGTAAATCCCCTTTTAATTTGGAGCGCCGCACTTAATAAAATGGATACAGGGACTAAAAAAAATATATTATAGTCTCAGATGTCCAGACTCGTATTGAAAAAGTGCCCAGCCCAAAAAGGTTTGTGATCTCTGATTTGTCTAAAATTGATAACTGTCAGAATTCCGTAAGATTACTAATAACAGTGTAGTGAATTCGAGGCATCAAAGACATGCTGTCAGTGTCAATCTCAGTAATTATGAGTTATCAAGTGATGACATGTCTTTTATACGCATTTAGCCATTATCCAGATATTGTCAAACATGCCATAAATAATTTAAATATCTATCTATGAAAAGGAAAGAGCTTTAATTTGAAAATAATCGCTTGGAATGTTTTTCCCAAAATAATATAAGACGCATTAACACTTGATCACACAGTAATAAATCACATGGAAATTGTAAACTGTTTTAACTATAACGCACTTGTATCATGCTATACTCTCATTTATCTTTCATCAAATTAGCTGTAAGTATTTTAGTTACGTATCTTCCTTTACTACACTCATTATTAATTAATTATGTGTAAAGGTACAAATCATTACATGAGGAAAGCTATAGATTACATCCAGTGGCGTGCTTTGGGAGAAACACACGTCAACAATTGGACTGCTCTAGGCTGAAGAATTAATAAGGTATTAAATATTCTGTAAATCGTAAAAAATGCAAAATTTCATAAGTGTTTGCTTCTTTGTACTTGTAGTTACACTACAGAGTTGCGCAAATGATAGTATGCCAGTAAAAATTTAGGTACGTGAATAATAAATTTTCAAGTAATAACAATTTTTATATTAAGGTTATTTATGTTAATACTAAGTCAATCTTAAGAATAAGTATGGAACATGGATTAGTTGACACAGCGAGGTCTAGCAATGCCTCTGTGAAAGTCTGAACACTGGCAGGAATTTGGTGCCCTAGGCTTTGGATGAAGGGCCTACTTAGTAGTAATAGGATTTAGATGGTAGGTAGTAAAACAAGTTGTTCAGATTGACGAGCTGCGTTTGTCCCTTTTGGCTTATTATACCACTTTTGCGACACTCTAAAGATATGTATGCAGTCAACTCTGCAACTTTACTCGTTCCAAAGTTAGCGATAGCTCTATTTATGGAGTCAGTAAAAGACATACTTTTGTATGACGCCCCAGCGTCAGCACAAACAGGGTATCCTTACGATATAATTATGTGAAAGATAAATTAAGCAAAAAATATTGTATTGATACACACAAACAAAAATGTATAGGTTAAGATATTTAATGATTAATATGGCAGTGGATCACAAACTTAAAAAAATTGCGCTGCTGTGCCATACATATAATTATGTTAACTGTAACTTTTCTCGCTGCAAAGTTTGCCATGTCAGGGGGACTTAAGGGCACTTAAACTTAAAGACAAAAGTAAAAAAAAAGTAAAAATGATTATTTCCTTTAAAAATAAAATAAAAAAGTGTGTTTGTGTGTGTGTGTGTGTGTGTGTGTGCGCGCGTGTGTGTGTGTGTGATGGTGTGTGTGTGTGTGTTTGTGTGTTTGTGTCTTGCATCAAGCATTTAATCGAAATTAAATCTATTACTTGCTTGCTTTCACAATATAGTGTCAGAGCAAGCCTAATTAGAAGACACATGACGGTTATGGAAATACGCGGAAAAGAAGTAAATTTTCTGATTATGTTTAAATGTTTGGTGCAAGCTCTCCTTATGGAGTCGACTGTACCTGTGTAACTTAACTAGTTTCCCCGCCTGGCCCCGCTCGTGTAGATCTCAGATAGCGCACGAGCACTCTCCTTGTGGGAAAGTGTTATTGATTTAGAAACTGTCTGTTTGTATTTGAAATTGAACCGACGAAATTGGAGCTGCGCTAATGCTAATGTTTAATCTGGGAGGGGTGTTTGATTTCGAGCAGTTTGGACGGTTACGAAGAATATCGTACATTTACATAACTAGAAGGTATACATACCGGCTACCTTACCACCACCGACATCAGCAATCCACAATAATAATTCACAAGCAGCAATATCGTTTATCTGTCACATCCATACAAGATATGTCAGTTTTAACAGATAAGAATGCTCGGTGGCGGTACAATATGACTGTATGTTTTAAGGTTCGCTCAAGTTATACATAATATATAAAACCTATTGCTTGCTTGCTTTCACAGTAAAGTGTCAGAGCAAGCCTATGTATGCAGATAGATTAGATACACTATGATTAGATACACTATGATGTTCAATATAAAATGCATTGGATTGACTTTTGCTCTGCGGTAGGACGGGGTCTCTGGGTTGGCTGGTAGAAAATGGTTTTGACATTAACTCCACCCTTTATAGGATTTATTTTTGTATAGGTATGTGCAATAAAAAATAAAATAATACATAATAATTTGAATACTGTTGCTATAAAGGAGTTCTCATTCTAAAACGACTTTACGTCTCGCAGTTATTATGAGTAGAATTTTAGACCTGATGTGACCATACAAGATGAATCTAATAAACGATAAGAATAAAAAAAAAACAATTTTACTCTTGTGGCCTAAGAGTAAAGGAGCTTTGACTGAAATATGTACTTATTTACAATTTATACAGGGTGTTGCAAAAAGGGTATACCAAGCCGAAACCTACATGTGCAGCATGGTATATCTAAGCCCGAAACTGAAATCAGAATTTGAAAATTCGCGAAAAAAAATTTTCATTTCCCATAGAAACTTTGTTGGTCACGTGACTTTTTACTATGGAAAATAAAAATTTTTTTTCGCGAATTTCCAAATTCTGATTTCAGTTTCGGGCTTAGATATACCATGCTGCACATGTAGGTTTCGGCTTAGTATACCAATTTTGCAACACCCTGTATACAACAATTTGGGTGTTTGTTTGTAGGTAACAACCAGCAGGGTTGCACTTGGTAACTAATTAATAACGAGAATTTACTAGGTGTGAATATAATATTTAGTATCTCATCTACCTTCTCTTACCATGCAGTTACAGGGCCTTACGTAAAACAAACTTTATTTTTATATTTTTTATCAGATTTACAATAAAACTTTGACATAAACGTGGGAACGGAATTGGTAAAAACTGACCGACACAGTGTCACTTTCTATCCGTGTAATTTGATAAGCGTAACACAAAAGGTAGTATTTTAACACAAGATTATAGACATCCGCATTGACGAAAAAAACAGCTGACATGAGCCTCTTACTAGTCTGAACAGATTGTTCAATAAATTCGTTACAAAAAGAAAATAGTTTACGCGTAAAACATCCAGTTTCAAATGTGGGTAGTAACCATGTAATCTAAAAAATAAAAGTCTAAAAATACGAAACACTGGTAATAAAAATGGTATGGTTTATGTATGAACAAAATTAATAGACCGTAGAGCAAGAAGATTAAAAGATGAATATTAATAATAATAACAGGTGTAAATGATAGTTTAACAACGTTGTTTAACATAGCAAATAACCGATGCAAGTTTCAGGCATGTTTCATTGCGTGTAAACAGAGGTAGGCATATAAAATATATACTATTAGATACATAATAAATTAAATTATGTAAAATTCAAAGATGGGATCATGTCTGTAGATAATATTATGTCGAACATGATTAAAATACAGAACCGCCATGAAATAACTAGAATCGTCACAATTTAATAACAAAACTTAGGCGTGACAAACTAACAGGGTCAAGGGATCAAACCGCATAAAAATAAAAGAAAGCTCACCTGATAAACTCATTGGTCTTTGCTCCCCAGCGCCTTAGCGCAAATCGGGTCAGCACAGACCGCCTTGAGTTTCCTGGATCCCTAGTCACTTCGGTTCTGCTGCCGCTGGCACTTTGAGCTCCGACCTCTTTCGACGCATGTCTTCCTGGTAGCAACCACTTTTCTTGATATCATGTAGTTTGTCTCTTGGTCATTCATGAAGTCCTTATGTTAGTTTATTTTGATGATTTCATGATGAACTCCTGAATAACCTGTGCTCCTGGATGTTAGTTGTTGGAAATCCTGCGATTACTCCTATGTAGAACTGTATCTCTTTCTGAATGTATAAGGAGCAAGTTAAATTGCTCGTGTTACAAGCTTAAAATGTTCTCTCTTACGCCAAATTAGATTCACTTTCGGTAATAGCATCTTTTCATGCTCACGATTGGCAATTACCTCAATGCTCCTCGTGGGCTTCCATTACTACTCCGTAAATGTCAGATAAAAGTTATCTGAGACCTTTGCATCAAATGCATTGCGTAAGATATAATGACACCATGGACTCGTAACAAGTCACTCTCTTCTAATCCGACATCATTAAAGTCGTTTGCAACAATGGCAGATGCAACATTTGCAATAAATTCTACTTTTTCTTTCTGACTTACAATCCGGCTGTAATCCTGCCTTATCTTTATAATCTCGAGTGACTTTGTACGGCAATTATATGTGGTAGAAAGCAGTGTGGAACTTTAATATCCCTTGGCCGGTGTTCTGAGTTGTTTATGACTTTCCACGACGAATGGCTGAGATCTTCTGAAACAAAAAGTACACAATATGAGGTTTTACTTTCATCAATGTTTGTTTGTTGATTGCATCACTTGATGGCTTGATGACACGATAGAGACATCAATGAAATGATGTCTATGACAGGTGGTGCTTTTACAAATGATTGTTATTATCGTTATTGAATATTTAAGTTGTGTGAGTTGCTGATTAAATGAAATATATTTGGTTATTGTTAGTTACTTATTTGGAAAGCAATTTGAATAATTATGAATGTATTAAATATTTATTTAACATTTAATGATTGATTGACAGAATGCTTTTAAAGCTACATGAAAAGTGGTAATTACATATTTAATTTTAGACTTGTTATTCAATTAATTAATAATAAGAGCCCATATTTCGTTTGTGTACATTACTCACATTGCTTTGAATTGATTGTCTAAGTAGGTATTACGGAAGGAACTCTTCTAACATAAGTGTCCTAAATCAAATTATGATTTCAAATGTTTTAGGCACATAAGAATAAAACTACGACACCCAAACCAAACCTGAACACTCTCACAAAATCCGAACGGCGGAAATAATGTCTTCATTTACTACGCTAAATATATTTTTAATGAACGTGTGTATTTATTACTTTCGTTTTCATCATTTGTTTCGTCTGATGGCGGTGAGGGGCATGTGGGGCAGGTGGGATGTGGGGCGAGGCACGCACGAGCGCCCCGCAATGTGGGGCGGCAGAGAGGAGACATGTCACGACATCGTCATTAAATACTGTCGCAGCGTGTGAGGCAAATTTCGTTGGTGTGTATGGGTTTTGGGCGCTTTTGCTTGGGTGTGAGTGGAAAATATTCTGAATTATGAACCAGCCTCGTTAAGTTTGAAAATTTCCTCAATATACGTATCCCTGAAACGCCGAGAACAAGCAATTTGTTACCGCAGTCCTGAGCCTAGTCATCGCAAATTTCCTATATACTTAATGGAAGTTTCAAAAAGGGTGGTTCTAATAGCAAGCTCTGAAAGGGGACTCTGTCATTATGAGTAACTGTTGTTATACGACTTTAAAAATCGCGAAACATTTATGCTATAGGTAGGTAGGTACATGAACTTTGTAGGCCACGTGACTTTTACCATGAAAATTAGTGTGTTTACATCCACCCTCTATAATTTGTAAGCTTCTGAAAAAAGGTTTTTTTTTTTATAATAGGTATAACGCAAACGGCTATCTACACTCAACAACAAACTTGAACTTTACAAAGCCTATCTCCCTTAGTTCGTGACTAGCCGCACTTTCTCTGTCATTTTGAAGAAGATACAATAAAGTTCAACAATATTACAAAGCTACATCTAATATTACCTAGTTGTTTACAAAATGACCTGACCTTAGGCAGGTGACCGGTAGGGGACGGTCACAGGCGACCATAAATATACCAGATAGGTACAATGAATATTTTCAATAATGACCAATCTTATTCTTATCGTGCGGGTGACTAAGAAACTATTCTTTTTAAGTACTATTTAGTATTGTCGGTAGAAAAACCTGGATACATAGGTGCTAATAAAACTTCTGCTACTACAAATATTACAAAGAAATAGTAAAAATCTGTACACAAACAAAACAGAATTAGTGATGTAGGTACATATTAACATTTAATTTACATCTGGCTTATTAAATTAGGCCCTACGGTGAACACGTGATAATTTTATTCAATGGATAACTATAGTTATGTCCAGCAGTGCACAATTACGGGCTGATGATGATGATCGCGTTGTTCTAGGAAATTGTGTGATAAAATTAAGTAGGTATGCTCATTCAAACGTAGCATGATTCATTTAACGCACAGTAGCTTCATACATATGATATTTAATTAACCAAAACCTATTACAACCAACAGTTATCTTTGATCTGGAATCAATTATAGTCAGTTTTTTACAGTAGGTAATTTGCTGTTGAAATATAGACTTTAAAATAAATGAATACGGGCTACCAATTTTGAAATGATCTTAGAGTGATTAACAGAGTGTATTACATCCTTATCTTGTTGATTACCTATATAAGTAGTTATTAAAGTAATGAAAGTATTGCAGATATGTTAAGTGAAAATGTTTGATTGGTATGATATCATTTCAATTTATATGGATAGACTAATTTAATACGGCAATTTTAGTAAGGGCCCATTTACGCGGCATACGTAATTGACGATTCGTCTTGTTTTGCATAGACATAAACATGATACGTGATTTTTAAGTAACTACCTATATCCAAAAAAAACGAAAGTGACTTTAATTTTTTAAAGTTGTAGACGAGCTGTACCTAGTTCAGAATTACGAGCTAAGTCACCACTTTTCTTACCACTTTTGCAACACCGTCTATAATGATTATGATGATGATACTAGTATCATAAATGAATGGATATGACTTGGCGGTTTGCTATATCATTTATCACAGAAACAGCTCACGGCAAGAATGGGAGAAATAATGAGACGCTTAGAAAATGTTGGCTGAATGGACGATATGGTAGCGGATGTGGTGGCAGCTTTGCCGATGAATATCCGGAGTTTGAATCTCGGTGGAGGCAGATAATATGTATTTAATACTCCAAAATTAAATGTTATTTTACCGATGAGCGTAAAATCCTACCTGTTAAATATTTTTTATCAAAATTACGAGATAGTCGCTTTTTGCGGTAGATTGTAATATAGCGACGATATACCTATTACGTAATTTTAAAAAACTATGTAATTTTATATGAGTCATCATAATATTTTTATTTTATTACTTATGCAGATAAATTAAATTCATCAGCTGATATAGCTAAATAAGGTCTACCTTACAATAAATGTAATCTAACAATTTCACAGTATTTTCTTAAAGCTAACCGTATATTTAGTGTTTGCAAACATAATTCTTTGATTATGATGCAAATTTTATCCATAACTCTGTACGCACTATAGATCACCGTCAATCGGATACAAAAAGCAATAACTTTCACGAATCACGGATTTATGAAAAATAAAATATGTATGTACCTAATAAGAATTATATTCTATCGAAAAGGGATAATAATCTAATTTGAAGGAAAATATACCTAACTGAGTATTTAGTATTTTAGTGATCAAATAAATTCATAAAGGTAATAAAATTAAGCCAATAATTAAAAATATTCCAACTTTTGGCATTTAGGTACGAAAATTTTAATAAAAAGATTATAATAGGTTCTCTAAACATCTTAATCAACTTAGATGGAAGTTGAGAGTGGTTTAATATGTAACATGTAGATCATTATGGGATACCTAGTGTTTAGTGGACTGGAGACCACCGGATGGCAAACGGAAAGAAATGACTTTCCCGACAAAAGTAACCGCTACTGCTTAGAACATATAATTTCAATGTTTTCTATATTTTTATCATTTTTCTTGTCGTGATTTCATATTCTCACGCTTACTACCCCTTAACGCGTAGGATGATATATTATAAGAATTGAATACCTTAAAATCAAAACTCACTAAAGCAATCCAAAAAGGATTAGTTTTAATGGTAAGTATATTATCACTGTAGAATATAATTTTATTCAACGATAAATTTTACAATTATCTATTGATTATCAAGATTATGAGTTTACCAACATTTCGCAATGGTTCAGTCGTTGCGGAGTATCTTTTAATTTTTAGCTTAATTGCGAAAAATTAAACAGATATAGGTTTACTGGTTTATATCTGTTTAATTTTTCCGCAATAGACAAAATAGAAGACTTCGAAATAGGTTAAAATAGAAGACTTCGAAATAGGTTAAAATTTAAACGCATACAGCACAACTGCAGTGTAGGTTTTATATAAGCGGAGCAAACTTGTGACGAATGTTACATTCTGTTAATTCGTCACGCCAACTGTTAAATGCTTCTGTTAAAGCAAATTGCTGGGTATTTTGCCATTACAGAGAGAGTTTACTTACAACAAGTTTTTGCCAAAATACCGTACAAACAACAAAGTTATTTATTGCAGTGAAGAGCGAACGTGGGAGCCAATTAAATTGATTTGTTGATTGTAATTTAAATTCTTAAAACCTTTAGACAGGGTGTTGTAAACGCGATATGGAAAGCCGAATATAGACTGTGACAGTAGAGAATATTAATCTGTACCAATGCAAAAGTTTGTAAGGGGCTGTTTCACAATGTCTGGATAGTAACATTGTGAAACAGCCCCATACAAACTTTAAGAAACAGACCTTAACTGCCAGTTTCTATAACTCTATCTATCGATGACTGGTAGTTACTTTCACACGATTTTGACATATTGTAACCTTTCATTCTGTCAAAATCATATGAAAGTAACTACCAGTTATGGATAGATAGAGTTATAGAAACTGGCAGTAAGTGTACATATATGTAACTCTTTTACCCAAAAGATATGACCAGCCCATTGCCACTTCAGCTTGCACATTTTGACAGCTATGTCGGTAACCTTAGCCCTGCCGTATGGCTGCTATGAATCTTTTTTGATTACCTCGCTATGTTTTCCAACACCGTGAAACCTGGTACTTATATTTGTAGTTATATTCATTCCGATACTAATGAATCCTTTGGTACATGCCAGGATTTATACCCACGGCTCGAATGAGGGGATAAGCTCCAGCCCGTACCTTCGCCATCACGGCTCATAATCATTACGACCCATTACGTCCCCACTGCTGGGGCACGGGTCCCCTTCCAATGAAGGGTTTTAGGCCTAGTCCACCACGCTGGCCAAGTGCGGGTTGGTGGACCATAACACAAGCAAGCATGTTCTGGAAGAGTTGTCGGGTAAATGGGCAACCCGACTGTCAGATGTTTTCAAGCTGCCCGAAGGCGTCTGACTATGCTCAACGACATCACGGTTCATAAAACTATAATCTAGTTAGTTCCCATCCCTCTATCCCCGTCACGGGTCGGCGCGTCGATGCATGTGATGCGATGCAGGAGGGTTACTCTATACTGGAGAAAAACGAACGATTGTCTGTCGTGATGAGCTGTCGTGCAATTGGCAAGTTTAATACAACGAGATAGAGTCGTGGCTTGCGCAGCAGTGCTTTGAAACTTAGTTTTTCGTAATATGGAGTAACCCCCTATATCTCGCGGCGTCAAGACGGCTAATTGCGCCATTATGTCGCGAGCGGGCCGTACGACCGGCACGGTTTACATACTGTATGTGGATTATATGTTTGCATACATAGTATACATACAGACTTTTGCATACATTAAAAAAATATTGTATTTAATTTGAATTTATTCTTAAAAATCCGTGAGATTCGATTCGCCTTAAAATGTTTACCCATGAAGGAAGTTTTGCCGGCCCTACACATTTTTTCCCGTCCCCGTTCGTTGTCTTGAATAGCGATAAAGTTCAAATTTACTCTACATTTTAGTTAGAAAACGTATGTAACTATAGGAAAAATAAATGGGATGTTTTAAGGGATATAATTTGCAAATTATTCGATTTTTATCGCTGTAAAAACCATTTGGTCTCACAACGAACATTAAAAAAATTTACTAAGTAGTCAAATTAGCAATTTAAGATTGGTGGCGTTGTGGAGTTTGTAACACATTTTGCAAAATGAATTATTTTAATATTATAGGTAGAGCAAGCAAAGAAAAATCTATTTTATATAATTATGGTTGGGTGGGATGCTCTTCTACCTATATTGTCAGCTTAGAGTCTTGTTATGATCATATTGCGTGCCGCGTTGAACTGGATAATCGAGTGAACACCATGTACACCGGCTGTCACACTTACCTGAACTAGGCTTTGTGACTTTATCACCTATTTATTTGTTGGTTTTCTCAATGTAAATTATTTTTAACAAGCGCTTCACGATTAATTGACAAACGAATAAATAATAAACTATCGTATTTAGTTTCATGACAAACTTTAACTACTTACCTACTTATCTAAATGTTATGCTTTTGATATAAAAATATAATCAAGAAAATAACTTACATGCCCTTAAATCAAAACACACAGGTATGACAGGTACCTACACTCGTTTTGAAAATCCACTTCGGTTATCGAGCACTTTAGGAGCAAAAATGCTGCAACCTCAACATCTAAACACCATGTTCACAGAGTTCCACATTAAAAAAAAATAAAAGAACTTAAAACTCTTTTGAAAGAAGAAAATAAAGCGTTCTTTTTTCAAACGCAACGTCTAAACCGACCGCGTCCAACCGTTTTTCCGCAAGCAATGATAGCAATACCATTCTACCAGTCAAACGTTCTCCCGTCCCTTGTACAATACATTCTACATCTTATACCAAACATTCTTAAAGTTCATTTCGGCTAGTCGTGGCAAGTGGTGCATAAGGATGGACGTAGAAAGGGATAGTGGAGTGAGATTCGTTTTCGTAAATGCCTAGAATCGCAATAAGGTTGCCTGGAGGAAATCTATCACGACGAGGCTTTCGAGTTCAAGAGCACTGCGTGCATGATTAATGAGTTGGAGAGTTGTTTATTGTTGTCAATCATCGATTTAAGTCACTAGCAAACATTGCGCAATGGTATTGATATTGAGAGTATAGGTACACAACATAAAATCTGTCCACCAACCTAAAATGCCTAAAACCCTTCCTTCATTGGAAGGAGACCCGTGCCTTAGCAGTGGGGACGTGATAGGCCCTGTATTAGGTTTTTGGATATGAAAGTTATATTTATACGTATTATTTATTTATTGAATACAACACTATTATACAGGTAAAAAACTAAATATATAAAAATAAATGTAAATTAGTAACAACTTCTTAAATGAACAATTACATATATGTAGATTTACATTACATTTTCTCTTACGTGAGATTATACTTTGTATCTTAATTTAACACTCCTATCCTCCGATTATTTTAGTTGTTACCGGAGCTAACTTCCCGTGTCAATGCATAGCCTATACTTCATCCCGGAATTCCCACGGGAAACCTTTTCACGTGAAACGACGTTCCCGGCGGTCATCTAATTATAAGTATTATGCAGGTATATTTTATATTTTGCAAGTACTTCAATAGGTAATTTTCTTATGAATCTCTCTTACTACTTAGCTCTTGTTTAGAACTGCTTAGAGAAAGGCCAATATCTTAGAAGTAGTTAAGGTCCCATGTATTACATGATTAGATCTTCGCGGAAAAACTTAATAGGAGAAAATACTTAGTTTTGGTACCAGGATATTGAATTCGCAGGTACGAAGAACTGAGATGATATCAACTATCGAGATATAATATGTACATAAGTAAGTAGATATAACAGCTTGTAATGTTCTCTTAATTATCCACTTCAAATCACTACGTTAATTCTTTAAGGTGTAGTGTAAGGCTTACTACCACCGGCAATTGAAAAAAAACATAACTTCTGTTTTTCCCAAAACGGTTCACGCCACCACCGTACCACGTACCTCCCAATACCCAGCACCCAGAACGTAGCATTAACTTATATGTTAAAAACGCTAAAAACTACAACTTGATGTTTACCATGTTTTGATGATCATGAGCGTCAAAAAGGCATCAGATCAGCATGTCCTGTAGACAGCACCAGTTCTCCTTTGATCGTTAAACCATGCAGAGATAATCGATTTATGTTAGTATAATTCCCTTCAACTTGCATAAAGTTCGTCCCGTCCAAATTAGAATCTTACCAATTAATTAATAAGGTTGTTTTTTGTAACAAAGGGCCGCTGAAAAGCCCAGTGTACGAGTAGTACGACGTAATTACAAAGGGAAATGCAACAAGAACAAACACTAAACAAACAGACTGTCGATATTGATCTACAATGGCATTTTAATTTATATTCTGATTGCTTTCCCTTCGACACCCGGCGCCGATAGATTGTTGTCCGTTTATTTATAAAACAAACATAATTGTACAATGGGCAACACGATTAATATTTGTGTATGTACCTACTTACTTGGTAAAGGTAAATACTTGATGGTAAATTTGATAAAGCACATGTAATCGCAGCCAACTTCAGAACTACCAAGTTGTTGGGACCAATCTGTTACTTGCTTGTGAGTCTCTACATACAAACAAACTACAACTACAAACGCTTAACAAACTACATATATATATGTATAATGGTTCTACCTTTTTTGGCATAAGATTTATTTGCCTAATCTCGTATTGCATAGTAACGTTTGGTCGAAGTCCCGTTACGCCGAAAATCGTATGGCATAAATCTCGTTTAGTAAAAAGTTATTTCGCATACTTAACATTGTTTAGCCTAATAATGGTATGGCCAAATCTTGAATAGCCTAATAATGCTATGGCATAGGTTTATTAGGTTTATACAAAGTAATAATATTCGTTTGGCTTTAAATTTGACGGAGCGTCTCCCAACATAGCGCAAACTGGTGCCTTGTATTGTTTCCGCTGTTTGGAAAACGCTCCGCTTTGGTTTTGATGAACATGTGCACCTAACACGCTCCTCCTCGCTTTGCTCGTCGTCGCACCTATTTTTAGGTTTCGATCTCATGGGATTTGTAATAATTAATATTGGTCGTTAACTTTCGATTTTTTGATCATATAATATCGTGATTTTCGGGATGTAGGAGAAAAATACCACAATTTGTACATTTACTACATACTTAATATATTATTTATTAAGATAACATTACGAGAAACAAGATTATACATAGGTATAGACGAACATAAATTTGAGCAAACGAAACTTAGGTGTTTAAAGATTGTGCCTAAAGAGTTTTAGACGAAACGAGCCTTATGCCACATAAGTCTTGGCAAAGTGATGGTTCGGCCAAAAAAGTTTAGACCATACGAGTTATGCGAAATGAGTTTTGGTCAATAAAGATTATGCGAGATGAGCGGAACCCATGTATAATATTGTATTATGCCCTATCAGAATTGAATCTACCAGCATTCGCATCATACACTGCTATCAGTATTATCTGAATATATCCAATAAATCTATTAAGTCATGCCATGTGAAGTTTCTCAAGTTCTTTTGTGTAATTTTGCGACCGACCAATGCCTTATTATTTTCACACGACTTACTAAATTAACTACCTATTAGATTCTCGTTATCTGAAAGCTAACCAACATTCATTAAAATGCTTGAGAATTTACACCACATTTATGTTTATTTTTATGTATGTTGGCTTTTATGATAAACTATAATAACACGGTAATTAAATTACACCCGCTTTTAAAAAATAGAGTTGTAACACAGCACCTAAGCTAGTATAGTCTACGTCGCTAACCATCCAGCGATCGATGTATATGTATCTGTGTCTTGCCACTCTTGTATGTAGATTCTATCACAAGGATCTTAAAACAGCCTTTATTTTCCTGTGACGAAAAGCCCATGTCGTGCATAATAATATGTCGTGTCGGAATATTTTCGTTTTTTTACCGATATTTGCCATTTACAAAATTGAAACTAAAATGTTCCGGTAGATTATTTTGTCCTCAGCTGTACAAATACACTTTCTCAGCTTTTGTATGCAAATATTTAAAATATTTGCAACGGGGTGCAGTGCAGAATATTAAATTAGTAAGCACATCTACAACATAACATTGTAAGTATGTACAAGACCTTGCCATATCAAATTTTAGAATAAATAATTTAAAAAATTAAAAAACCGACTTCAAAAAACCACTAAAATGTAAGAAATAATTTAAGGTTTACACAAATTCTACTCGTATGAGACAGTACAAATATACCTAAGCAGGAACTGTTCTTTTTTGATGTTGGTGCGGTGACAAAGTAATCTGAAGAAATATGGCACCAACTTCAAAAAAGAACAGTTCCTGCTTAGGTATATTTGTACTGTCTCATACGAGTAGAATTTGTGTAAACCTTAAATTATTTCTTACATTTTAGTGGTTTTTTGAAGTCGGTTTTTTTAATTTTTTAAATTATTATTTTATTTAATAGTTTTTAGTTTATTTGTAATAATTTTCAATCAAAAGTAAGGTGCAAATGATACCAAAATGTCCTACTAATCAATACAAATCATTCAAGCCTAAACACGAAGTAGTTGCTATATACCGTTGAGGAGTTCCCCTGACTGCCTTCCGTTTCCAACATCAGATCAGCTCAAGGTCACCATCATATTTTATTGTTATAAGAACTATATTTACGTTCTTAATTTCATTAGAATCGGTTAATATGTGCCCAAAATTGAAATTCATACCCTGTTTTTACCCCTTTACCCACCCTTGGGGGTGAGATAAAATTCTGAAAAAAAAATGGGACCACCTGGAAGCTCAACCCAATACAACAAAAAAAGAATTTTCAAAATCGGTTCATAAACGGCGGAGTAATCGGTGAACATACATAAAAAAAAATAAAAAAAAAAAAAAAAAGATCCCGACGAATTGAGAACCTCCTCCTTTTTTTGAAGTCGGTTAAAGATTTTGGTACGGCATTTTTGGCGGTTATATCTCTTACACTAAACTTCTTCGTTATAAATTTAGAACCAATTTTTGTATTCTATAGGTATGCAGTTATATATGTGATTTTCATCATCATCAGCTTTCTATGGCCCACTGTTGTAATTATTTACCATTTATTTCAGAAGTCTTTCATTCCATAGCTTGTCTGGTAGAGATCGCTAGAGTAGCAAAAAGTCTGCCTATTGCACTTACTCTTAAATGTACCTTGTAATGTAATATCTTTTGTTGAAAAAAATCATATTGTTTTTTTTTAATATTGTAAGTATAAGTACAAATGCTTACTTCCAATAACCTTCCTATATGAACCGTGGTTATAACCACGTCTTCCGAACTAATAATTATTGGCCAATGAGTTCATAATGTGATTATATATTTGTTCGGTTAATTACTGATACGTACTCAATAGAAAGTGTTACTTACTTTTAATTTTCATAGAACTTTTATGTAAGATGTGTTTGCATTTCCTCACTTTGATAATGACGTTTCATTGATTTTAATTGATTTAATAATATGTTAATACCCACTTCTTACGCCATGTAGGTACCAATATAAAGTGAAAGTACATTAACCAATAAAAAGATTATAGATATTAAATATATTTTTAGTGGAAGTTGGATTAAATTTAGTAAATTGTATTGCACACTTTTGTAATGCTTATAGGTAGTTCTTTTCTCCCAACAATATTTGCCATTCTCGCAATGATCACTGTATATAGAATAAACTTAGAATTGTATTATTATATCATGGAATATAGACTCAGGGTGTCACTCTGAACAACTTTAGCCCTTTTTGCAACACCTGTTTGTGCCATTGGCTGTGGAGACGATGGGGGTTTGGGGAGAAGAGGGCAGGGCCTTCTTAAGAGAAATCGGCAGACGCTTGAGGAGTCGTGGTCTGGGATCTTCTTCCGGGGCACACCTGATGCAGAGGCTATCCCTGGCTGTGCAGCGTGGTAACGCCGCCAGTGTCATGGGTAACTTTGGGTCGGGTATGTCTCGGAGGGCTATTTTTGATTAGAATAGTGTTAGTAGTAATCTAGTTAGTAAGTATATATAAAATTCTTTGTTTAATTAGTTCTTTATAAATATAATGTACTTTGTGGGTTGCCTAGCAACGGCATTAATAAATATACATACATTAACCTTAACCTGTAGAATTGTAGATAATATTTTATGTGTCATCAAATAACAGGACATACTAATAAGTATTTAAATTATAATTAACAATGTTACGTGCAAACAGGCAACAAATACCGACATAGATGGTCATTTTAATCTACTAGTAATAATAGCGTGACTAAATATTGCTCTCATTAGTCTCGTTGTATTCACGATATCATATCACATCAACAGCTGCTCACATGCCATTCAAATGTCCACACTGTTTGTTCATTAAAATAGCTTATGAATGAAAGTAAAAATGCTACTACGACTTATACAGGTACTAGTTTAATATAAAACCAAATTTTCGGTACAATGAACTAAACACCTCTTAATAAATATTTTATTTCGATTGAAAACTCTGTTTCTATGTTATAGATACTTTAATATCTTTCAAGTAATCGTAACTCCATTTTACAATAATTAAGTAATATACTGGCAGGCAATAAACTTAGGAAAACAGTACTTAGCGAGGTTACTGCTAAATGGTCAATTAATTTAATTGCGAAATTATGCACAGAAGTTAATTCGAGCTACCCAAGAAATTAACATTTCACTATGTTTATGTAGGTAAGTACTTTTCCTATAGGATTAACAAAAATGTTCCTATAAAATTTAAAAAAAAAAACAAGTTTTACCAAAAGTCAAAGTAGTTTCTTTCGCCATTTCTTTCCTCCTTTGCGAAATGGTGGTAGATTATGACTTTTGACAAGTAATTCTAATATTCTACGTCGAAAAAATAAACGATTTCATTTCATTTCAATCTTATTACTGGTAGCACCGAAAAAGTTGCCGTTGGTACACAAAATGAGGCCTATATCGAATAGTAAGTGATGCACCTTTTTTATCTCCCTGTATAATATGATGTACGTGTGTTGTATGTGATTTAAAAAATTAACTATTAACTCGCTGGGGTAATAGTGCACCCTTAATTTATTGGAACAATTAACTTACTTGCCTTTACCTTACCTTTTAAACTTAAGTTGCTCGTTTCAATTAATTTCTTACTTATACATACATACTCAATGTAGTAAGTAAATTATTTGCTACATGTACGCCGCTTCATTCCAAGTCCGTCTCTCAGAAGCCATGGTCGACAAACAACCAGAAATGGAGTACCAAGTCATGAAAACACTGCTTCAAATATGGAAAGATAAGTTTATACACGAGAATATGTCAAGAAAGGACATAATTAAATGCACCCTGATGCACGGTTACATAATATTCGTCCTTATTTCTGTGTTCTTACCGATTGTTTTTGAGGACGACATCAAGGTGATGTTGGAGATTCTGGTGCCTGTGTTCACGCTGGTAGAAAGCCTGTCCTGTTATTATCCGTTCTTGGTTTATAGGAAAGAGTATTTTGCGATTATGCGTGATTTTCAGATGTTTTATGAAAAACGTAAGTCATGTAGAAATTAGGCAGAGAAGCTTTCTGTAAAAATAGCAATGTATGTACTGTGTATCAATACAACGTGATAGGTATTTAAGTGAAGCATATTCCAAAACTGTTTCAAGATATACTAAAAACGCTACGTGCATAGCATAGCATAGAATAACAAGTACAAGCTATTCTCGTTATTCTATGGTGCATAGTAAAGTTAATTAATTTGATAGAGCTTGATATAAGTAAGTACCTATTTTAGCAATAAGAACGCCTTTATGTACTTTACTTAGGTTTACAAAGTTTTAATTTTAAAATAGGTTTATGGTGCCCATAACGCGTACTGTGCAAACTTGCAATCAAACCCACCAGTGTATTTATGAAAATATGTAATCCACATTATTAAAATTAAAACTCAAGTAAAGTATATTTTCTAGTCTCAGATACTCAATTAAAACATTCTGAACGGCTCATCAACAGTCGATTGTCCCGCGCTTAAGAGGAGAGTATACCTTCGCGATTCTAGCGAAATAGGTATTTAGGAAAAGATTTGCTATCACTTGCGCTCTCATGCCCCGGGAACGGGTGCGATAGAGATGCACTGCAGCACGCGACTGACAATAGGTACTCTTCATAATGAAATTCTAGTTTCGGGAGAAAACGTTTTACACTAACTAAATATCAACCAATCTTTTAGATTTTGGTGTCAATCGCTTCAGCATAATATATTCTAGGTTTATAGGTTTCGCTTTAAAAAAAATACATTGTTATTGTTCAACCAACGGCTTGATTCAACACACAAAAATTACGTTATTTGAGGTGCCTATAACTTTGAACCTATAAAAAATTTCGAAAAAAGAAAAAGCTATATAAACCTAGTTATTCCTTGTGTCAATAACATACTAAAAATCATGGAAATCGGATAATATTTAGAGGTAGTAAAACGTTTTCTCTTTTTGTATGGACGAGCAAGTGCTATACTCTCCTCTGGACAATCAACTGTTGATGAACCGTTCAGAATCTGTCAATTTAGTATCTGAGATGAGAAAACGTACTTACCAAGATTTTCTATTGGTTTTAATCATTTAAAAAATGTGGATTAGGTACATAATTTTAAAAATACACATACAGACTTTAGGAAGTTTTAAGGGTCAAACTCCCATAACTTCCACAGACAAGCACCAGCCCGCCTACAGGCAGCTAATACAAACGTGCGACGGCAACGCGTCATCCATGGTCCGTATATTCAGAGTGGGGCTCGGCGCGTGCGTGGTGCTGGTGCCCGCGTACCCCGCGCTGAAGCACGCGCTGCAGGCCGGCCCGAGGCGCGTGGAGCCGCCCGTCGCCGCCTAGTGAGTATACATGGTGTTGCAAAAAGGTCTGAGGGGGTGACTCAGGGGGTTAATCTGGACAACTTGTATTTTATTCTACAACTTTGAAAATTCACGAAAAAACCTAGAGGTAGGTACTCTAAACTCTAAGGGTGTTTTGTTTAGATTCAGATTTCATCAAGCATGCGGGATCGCACGCCATTCGCCCGCGTCCCGCGTGCGTATTCCACGCATTATAATAAATAGTTGTATGAAAATAACACTTGCTGTTGTCACGCGTGCTTGATGAAATCCGCACTATATTAAAAACACCCTAATTGAGTCAACTTTCAGTGCTCAGAGGGCGAAGTGTAGGTTTTTCTTATTCGACCGAGCAAAATGGTAAAAAATTTCTATATCTCTTCTATTTATTATACTTAATTAATAACATTTAATTTTCAGCTACCCCGTGGAGATCGGTGAGCCAGCCAACCTGATCATCACGTACACATCACAATGTGTGTGCTGTTACTTCATGCAGTCCATCTGTCTGAGCAACATCTCCGCGCCGATATATTACTTCATGGCCGTGGTAGCGCACTTCCAGGTCACTCGGCAGAAGTTTAAGGAGATAGAAGATGTACGTATCTACAAATTCGTAATACACTCACGAGCAATGAACAAGATCCAGTGAGAAAGGCTCCAAAATGCTTTTAAACGGAAAAGAATAGCTTAATGAAGTTGTCTGCAATGTTGTAGTTGGTAATATTCTTATGCGCTCTAAAATGTACCTACTTCAATATTACAGACTTCAAGAATAATTTGGTGCTATGTCACTGAAACTTAATCCTCGCCAGGGCATTCATTTCTCTTTGCCCTCCAGGCCAAATACAGCCAACAAGCGCTACACCTGCAGCGCTGCGCGATCCACACCCACCAGCAGACGCTGCAGTTCTTGCGGCGAGTGCAGCGTGTCGGCAGCGCTAGCTACTTCATACTGACCATTTGTTTCAACTTTCTAAAGTCGTCTGTCCAGCGGGCTTGAAGGAGTACTACGCTATTCTGCATTTGTTTTTGGAATACCATCAAGAGGCGCGAGATTTCCTCAAGCAAGTGACACTCGCGAGCAACGAAAAAGTTTCACCCACAAAATGGCCCCATCGTTTCTAACTATTTGGTAATATTCTGATGCGCTGTTAAATCTACTTCAATATTGTAGACGGCATCATTAAGCTAGCCTTTTCCGTTTCGGAGTCATTTGGTGCTATGTGACTGAAACTCATTCCTGGCCAGGGCATTTATTTATCAATCTTCTTCAGGCCAAAGACAGCCAACAAGCGCTACACCTGCAGCGCTTCGCGGTCCGCACCCACCAGCAGACTCTACAGTTCCTTCAGCGAGTGCAGCGTGTCGGCAGCGCTAGCTACTTCATACTGATCTCCCTTCTATAACTTTTACATAGCTTGCGAGTGCATTTGTTTCTCTTTGTTCTTCAGGCCAAAGACAGTAAAGAAGCCCTTCGTCTGCAGCGCTGCGCAACCCACACTTATCAGAAGGGCTATAGCCTATACTACTAGTACCTACTATAGCACAGGGCGCGTTCAGGGGCGAATTGATCGATTGGTGCTGTCACTGGAACGTTTTCATAGCTCTCAATTATCTTTGTCCTCCAGGCCAGAGACAGCCAAGAAGCGCTACACCTGCAGCGCTGTGCGATCCGCACCCACCAGCAGACGCTGCAGTTCTTGCGGCGAGTGCAGCGTGTCGGCAGCGCTAGCTACTTCATACTGACCATTGTTTTCAACTTTCTAAAGCCGTCTTGGTGCTACGCTATTCTGCATTTGTTTTTGGAATACCATCAAGAGGCGCGAGATTTCCTCAAGCAAGTGACACTCGCGAGCAATGAAAAATTTTCACCTACAAAAATTCCCATGCCACATCGTTTATATTTGGTAATATTCTGATGCGCTGTTAAAGCTAATTCCATATTGCATTAAGCTAGTGTTTTCCGTAGGAGACATTTGCTGTCACTGGAACTTTTTCATTGCTCGCGAGTGCATTTGCTCCTCTTTGTCCTCCAGGCCAAAGACAGCCAAAAAGCGCTACACCTGCAGCGCTGCGCGGTCCGCACCCACCAGCAGACGCTGGAGCATGGAAGTAATAATACAACAGGAATGCGCACTCACCAAAATGATGCAAACAAAAATAGACCTAACGAATTCACCTTAAGATTTATTTTTGAAGTTAAAGAGGCCGCGAGCCGATAGAGAGGGTTACCACAGAGCCCTCCCTCTCTTTCTAACAATTGCCAGGATTTAGTTGTGTAAACTTTAGTAGATTTTGAACGAAGAGAGCTATGCAAAAAAAATATTAAATTAATTCATAGCATAGACCTACTACCTCTAGACTGGCAATCGCCGTATGCACTATTCTCTTTCTCACTCAAAACATAGATGTTGCCGGCAAAAAAATTAAACCTAAATATGGGGAGATTTAACTTATCATAATAACAAAAACAAAACTTGAGTATATCGTCGGTTGATAGGAAAAAGACACTAAAGGCTAATTTTTCAATAGCCAGATAAAAGTTTTGCTGGGAAATAATTTTGATGCTGTTGCGTCTCAATGTTTCTCAATGTTTGTATTACCCAGATAACATTTATCTGAATATTGAAAAATCAGCCTTAGTGAGTTTTTCCTGTCAACCGACGATATAAGAAAAAAAACTTTACTCATACTTATTTGATTTCAATATAATTATTTAATATACACAAACTGAGTGGATTGTATGATTCATTGTCTTCGTCCAATCGAAACAATCCTCTTCAAAATGTGCCGAACACAATTTTTGTATGTTTCTTTGGTTCCCAATTTGTGCGACCGGTAATGCCTTCCATTTTCTTGATATTTTTTTTTCTGTCGGAAACCTATGAAGCAGAGATAAATGGATGAGCATGAGCATTATAATCGTGGGCCAAATATGTGATGGGGTTTTTTTTTAAAGGAAACACGCATTTCGTATCAATACAATAAACTTTATATTATACAGAAGAAATCACACATAGAAGAAAAAAACGAAACGAACGTTTCCTCACAATGAGAGGCACCTCATTTGAAAGAGGAGAATGACTTCTACAAAATACAATCTTCACAAAAACCGAATTCGTGCGCCCCATTTGTAAACCCAACCCGAGTCCGTTACAATTTCTAGTATTTTCTTTGCATACTATAATATTTGTGGGTAAAATAAATTTTCAATAACTTGCAACACCATGTGATTTGTTATGATATGGTACCTCGTAATTTTTACTTAAAACTGATACTAAAAGACCTTACAGTATTAAAATTAGTATCGTTTTATATTAAAATCGAGCCAATAGATAGTACTATGATGAATGTAAGCTTGTTAAACTTGATAGTATCTACTTACATGTGAAAATATATCTCATCCATCATTCCATCGTGTTTTCGTTCAATATGCTCTATACAACCGAACAAAATCCACCCACCCATGTCACACACTCGTTAAGTGATGATAATAGTCTAATAAACTTAATAAACACCCACAAATCACTAGCAAATCAAAAATAAATAGCATTTAGAAAATTTTGTTGTAACTGTCAGCCTTTGTTTGGCAAAGATTTTTCATTTGTTTCATTGTTTGGCAAAGAGAACTGACGTAAACAGGCGCCACAGCAAAAAGGACAAAAAACATTTACAGCTTAACGTTTATTTCTTACGCTTAATGTAGCTAAGCGTCTCTTTTTCGCAATGTCAGAACTGTCACGATTATACCCCTGTGATTCATAGACTACTGTATATCATATCATTTTCAAAAACAAATTTATAATAAATCATTATAAACATGTAATTTTAATGAAATATTTGGTATTTTTATATATAATAATTTCATAAAAAATATTGGTAGTTTTTCTAAATACTTTACGACAAGACCGAAGTTGTCAAGATGACGGATGACGTTTATACTGTTGAGAGAGACGTCATGGTTAGGGTGACCATTCATTCGTACTTTTGAATCACTTTCCATTAATTAGGTTAGGACCTGTTTCATTCAACTTTTTGTTTTATTTTATACCTAAGTATCATTAGGTATTATAATAATAATAATAAACGTTTATTGCAGGCAGTTACCCATAGTTCACAAATTACATAAAAAGTTATACATTAAAATTAAAATAATACATACAGTGGTATATAAAAATAATTGTGGCTGTTATCTTATAAGGCTGGTAAAGAGTTATGAGCTGTTGATTTTTTTGGTGATAGATATGAGTATTATAAGATAATTTATCAAGCTTAAAACCGGCGGAAGCACTTCGGCTGTCCAATTTCAAAACACAGTAACAGCCAAGAGACAAAATGTTCAGGAGAGCCAAAAAACGTTTTTGTCCCTTCATTTCAATGCCCTGGTAAAACTATGATACATATCTAAACGAATGTAAGCTTAAAAGAACCGGCAGAACCTAGGCTTTACATTCAATACTATTTCATTTAAATATGACTAATATTGTTGCTGTAATGCACAAAAGAAAACACTAACTAGGTTTTAAATGGTTTTCTCATCCTAAAACCGCCCTCACTGACCATTTTATAACCTAGTAAGAGCCATTATTGTGTAATTTAAGACAAGTAAAGTATATTGAAATTGCAAGAATAACGTAATAATTTATATGTTTTTTATTTTTTTATATGTTTTGGATCCTTCACATAATATAAATCAAATTTTGCAGCACTTTTACACGACCGCACTAAGTAATAGCTGTAATACCGGCATATTTTTAAGTTTTATCTAAATGAACCAAATCGCCATATTAAGAAGGCATGTCTGACACGAACATTATTTATGGCTGCCTTAAATTAGACAATATTTCCTAAATTTTGAGCTAAAATTAGTTTACAATGTTTGAGTTTTTTTTGGTTTATGCAAAATAGGGCTAATAGAAAGCGGCTGTCCCATTTCAAAACACAGTAACCGCCAACTTTAAAAAAAAACGGGTCTTTGATTTATACATTATTTTAGGCGATTCCGCACAAAACTGCATTGTCAGAATATCAAAAAACCGCTTAGAAACGAAAATAAAATTTCTAAAAACCTAGTAACTCCACCCTGCGAAATCAAAAATGCCACGAAAACCATTTCAAAACATAGTAAGAGCCACCAACCATTTTAAAACACAGTAAGTGAAAATGACTTACTAGGTTTCAAAATGGTCAATGGCGCTTACTAGGTTTTGAAATGGTCAGCAAAGGACAATTTTCGTCCGTTAATTTTAGTAAGTCACAAATGGCATACATTATTACTAACACTTTTTTCGAACAAAATATCAGACATTTCAGAACCTGTATCTTTGCACCAATGAAACCTAGAGAGTTGAATTAAAAGTAGAACATAAGTAAATTTTGTCTTCTTTATAAAAGCTATAGAGACCTTTCTCGTTAGAACCTTTCTACTAGCCCTATTTTGCATAAACAAAAAAAAACAAGTCATAAAACTGATTTTTAGATAGAAATTTAGGAAATATTGTCTGATTGAAGGCAGCCATAAATAATTTTCATGTTAGAGCCTTCTGAATATGGCTATTTAATTCATTTACATAAAACAAAAAAACAAACATAAAAATATGCCCGTATTTCAGCTATTACTTATAGTGCCGTCGTGTAAAAGTGCTGCAAAATTGGATTTATAATATGTGAAGGATCCCAAACATATAAAAAATGAAATTATTACGCCATTATTGCAATTTCAATATACTTAACTTGTCTTAAATGACACAATAATGGCCCTTACTAGGTTATGAAATGGTCAGTGAGGGCGGTTTTAGGGTGAGAAAACCATATAAAACCTAGTAAGTGTTTTCTTTTGTGCATTACAGCAACAATTTTAGTCATATTTAAATGAAATAGTATTGTATATAAAGCCTAGGTTCTGCCGCTTCTTTTAAGCTTATTGAAATGAAGGTACAAAAACGTTTTTTGGCTCTCCTGAACATTTTGTCTCATGGCTGTTACTGTGTTTTAAAATGGGACAGCCGAAAGGTTCTGACGAGAAAGGTCTCTATGGCTTTTATATAGAAGACAAAATTTCCTTATGTTCTACTTTTAATTCGGGAAACTTCGTCACATATTCTCCTCGGCCATTCCTCAGAGCCTGAAGACAAAAGTCTTCGACCAGTGCGTCCTGCCAGTGATGACGATGGTGCAGAGACGTGGACACTGACGGTAGGACTGGTCCACCGATTTAAAGTCGCTCAGCGTGCTATGGAGAGAGCTATGCTTGGGGTTTCTCTGATGGATCGTATCAGAAATGAGGTTATCCGTCAGAGGACTAAGGTTACCGACATAGCTGTCAAAATATGCAAGCTGAAGTGGCAGTGGGCTGGTCATATCTGCCGAAGAACCGATAACCGTTGGGGTAGACGAGTTCTCGAGTAGAGACCACGAACAGGCAAACGCAGCGTGGGACGCCCTCCTGCCCGCTGGACTGACGACCTTAGGCGGGTGGCGGGTAGTGGTTGGATGAGGAAGGCCAAGGACCGAGTGTTGTGGCGCTCCTTGGGAGAGGCCTATGTCCAGCAGTGGATGATTATTGGCTGATGATGATGATGATGATTTGTGACTTACTAAAATTAACGGGCAAAAATTTACCTTTGCTGACCATTTCAAAACCTAGTAAGCGCCATTGACAATTTTAAAACCTAGTAAGTCATTTTCACTTACTGTGTTTTAACCTTATGATTGAATCTTATGATTTTCATCAACTAGACTATGTAAACGGAACACCCACAGAGGTATCGAATCCCGGCGCTGACATGTAATTACCAATGAGTTCTTTGAATTTAAGTACGATATATACCGAGACACTAAATTGAATATATTTTATTTTACTCCTCTCGTTAATTTAATAAAAAAATGTAAAGATCGGCTCTTTGACGAATTAATGACGTAATTGGCTTCCGTGCAGCCGTTGACGTCATCAAAATCGTGACTCAGTGAATATTTACACTTTAGATTGACAGAAGTGATATTGAACATTTTTATTCTCTTTGGTTGAAACTTTAACCTTGCGGAGCGTATTGAAGGACAGATTTAATTTAATTTAATAAGGTACCTACTTACTTCACAGAAAATAGAATAGAAAAGTTACGTGTAAATAAAGAAGATCCAATACATTGTACCTATTATACTTATTATAAAAATGTGTGTTGTTTGATTTCGCTCATCTTATTATTTACGTCAATACTAACTCTCTAATTAAAACCAGTCCATCTTAGTAGAATTTGGTAAAAAGACAGATTGTTGTTGCTAGTTCAAACCTTGGGAATATCTAATTGATATGGAAAAAAACATATCAATATTATATTGCAGTTTGCGCTGCAACAACACATCTATACAAATTTTACCTTCACCCCATTTGTTTACTCAATTGACATATCACCAAAATACATTCGTACCTACATTGCAATCGAATTATTCGAATAATAGGTGACTTTGAGACCATCGACACCTATTCGCGACATGATAGATTAGAAATGATGTCTCATGAATTACCTAAAATTATGGTCACCAAAAATAGAAAGAGATGGAGGGCTCCGTGCTGACTATCTCTGTCGGCTCGTTTTTTTGGTGCAGTGCGCATTCCTGTTGTATTATTACTTCCATGCGCTGGAGTTCTTACAGCGAGTGCAGCGCGTCGGCAGCGCTAGCTACTTCATATTGACTATTGTTTTCAACTTTCTAAAGTCGTCTGTCCAGCGGGCTTGAAGGAGTACTACGCTATTCTGCATTTGTTTTTGGAATACCATCAAGAGGCGCGAGATTTCCTCAAGCAAGTGACACTCGCGAGCAATGAAAAAGTTTCACCCACAAATGCCGACACTAAATAGCCCCAATGTTTTCCAATCACATCTACTTCAATATTGCAGAGGGCGTCATAAAGCTAAACTTTTCCGTTTAGGGCTAATTTGGCGCTATGTCACTGGAACGTTTTCAAAGCTAGCGAGTTTATTTGTTCCATTTGTTCCTCTCAATTCTCTTTGTCAGGCCAAAGACAGCCAACAAGCGCTACACCTGCAGCGCTGCGCGGTCCGCACCCACCAGCAGACGCTAAATTTCTTGCGGCGAGTGCAGCGTGTCGGCAGCGCTAGCTACTTCATCCTGATCTCGTGTGCCGCCATCGGGTACAGCTTCGCATTCTTTCAGTTGGCTTCGGTGAGCGCGAATAATATGACATCTATAATTTTTTTTACCCCCCGACGAAATAGAGGGGTGTTATAATTTTATTGTGTCTGTGTATCTGTGTGTGTGTGTTTGTAGGTATATCTATCTGTGTGCGTGCCCAAACGGATTCACTGATATTCGTTTTACTTTTTTGGGTTAAGTATAGTTAATGTTACCCCGAGTATTCTTAGCCATGTTTTATGAAAATCTGTTCAGCCATTCTAAAGCTACGCGACTTTTATTAGTGATGAATGGCGTCGGTTTATTTATTAGGTTTTAGGTTATTTTAATACTTACTGGATGTTGATAGGTATACCTAACGCGGAGAGTGCTGTCCACTATAATTCGTTATGTAATTACATGGATTAAAATAGAAAAGCGATAAAAAATATGATTACACGAACCTTATATCTTCCAGACGGACGATCTGGCCACAATAATCTACTACGCGCAGTTCAGTGCGGGGCTCTCCTCACACACCTTCCTACTGTGCTACTACGGGCAGAAAGTTATTGATGAGGTAAGTAAACTTGATCAAGATGCAGGTTTACTCACGATGTTTTACTTCACCGTAAAAGCACGTGGTATAAAATGGTGACCTGGTATTGGTTAATTGGTAGGATTTGAAACCACTGCCTCTCGAAATAGCTAAGAGTATCTACCTATACCGCCACGATTCAATAACTCTCTTTATAGGTTACTTTATAGTAAAGGGCAGAAAGACCTGACCCCTCTCAGAAACATTGTTACTATGAGAGGGGGGTCAGGTTTCTCTGCACTTGACCGTACTGCAAGCTGAAGTGGCAGTGGGCCGGTCATTTATAATTAATATGCCGTAGAACCGATGACCGGTGCGGTAAACGAGTTCTAGAGTGGAGACCACGAACAGGCAAGCATAGCATCAGGCGCCCTTTAGCCCGCATTGGATGATGAATGAAAACGAAATCTGCCCGTGGCGATCCTTGGGAGAGGGTGACCCATACCTCGTTTGCCTATCTATTGTTTCCCCTCCACACTTGCCTACTGTTATTTTTAGACATAATATTTTACCTCTTATTTCCAGATAAACGCGCTAACATTCTCCATCTACTCCGTCCCGTGGTACCGCTATAACGCCGGCGTGACTCGCTCGCTAGTGCTGTCTCTGTCCCGCGCGCAGGGCACCGCGCCCGTGCACGCGTGGAAGTTTGCGACTGTCTCGCTCATCACGTTTCAGAGTGTACGATTGTTGCTTTACCAGTTGCCGCTGCACGGGTTCTTTATCGACGTAAATGAATGTCACGTCACTATATCGCGATTCGGGATAAATTCAGCACTGTGATCGGTGGCATGCGCTTTTACCTAACGAGTTTATCGCCGTCGATAAGGCCCCCGTGTAGCAGCTGCGGCTATTGGGTATAGAGCGCTCTAAATACAGCGCTGTGATTGGCGGAATGTACTTTAAACGAGTTTATCGACGTCGATAACAAACCCGTGTAGCAGCCGCAGTTTTAACAATATTAATTGTATAAAATCATGACTTCGTCCTACATAGTACATATTCTCTATCTACTCCGTACCATGGTACCGTTATAACGCCGGCGTGACTCGCTCGCTAGTGCTGTCTCTGTCCGCGCGCAGGGCACCGCGCCCGTGCACGCGTGGAAGTTTGCGACTGTCTCGCTCATCACGTTCCAGAGTGTACGATTGTTGCTTTTCTTACCAGAAGTTATATTACTTATCATCTTCAAATATATAGCGTCCTATGCTATACACAGCGTCTGCTACAGGAGTTCGTTATTGACGTCGATAAATTAACTAGCTAGACAACCGAATGGCGTAGTGGTTAGTGACCCTGACTACCGAGCCGAAGGTCCCGGGTTCGATTCCCGGCTGGGGCAGATATTTGTTTAAACACAGATATTTGTTCTCGGGTCTTGGATGTGCCCGTAAAATGGCAATAGGCCCGCCCCCTATTACATTGGGACTAACATAGCACTGTGGCGAAAAGTGGGTGCAGCAATGCACCTCTGCCTACCCCGCAATGGAGTACATTAGTACAAGGCGTGAGTGTGTGTGTAATTAACTAGTTTAATGCGCGTTCCACCAAACAGCGTCGTATTTATGGCGAATCGCGATATACTCAGTGACACTTATCTACGTCGATAACGAACCCGTGTACCGTTTGAAAGCGTTTACCCTAACACTACTAATGGTATCATCAGCCCCTCGTCATGCTAATAAGTATAAAATATTTAGAACCTACCTGCTAATGCTAACTACTGGTGCCTGGATCCAGAAGTTAATATAAAAACAGCGTTTGCTAGCGTTACCTCCTACATAGTATTCTCCATCGCTTGAAAAATTCCACGAATAATCGAGAACAATGAAAAAAATAAAAATAAATGGGCAATAAATTTGTAGCGGCCAAACTTGAATTACAGGTAAAGGGCAACAGTATATAAGAGCTGAAAATCTCAAGGAGGGCATCAGTTGTCGCAAACAAGCGATGAACACTACACCTAAATATTATTAGTTATAAGTAATAATATAACATACCTATAGTGACTAGTGCGGACGGAGTCGAAAAGTATCTCAAGTACTTGTACGTAACCGGACCACCATTACCTGGCGTGGTAGCGAAGCTAAGGAATGGACTTGACTCCTCCCGACTCGCCGCCCCAAGACCGGGACTACCGACAACGACACCATCATCATTGAAGATGGTCGGGGAGCAATCGACAGAAGCAAAACTGCGATCACAATCTCTCAAATACTGGTATTTCAGGAAACTCTTAGCCAGACAATGCTTCGATGCCGACAGTTGCTAGTGATTCAAGATCCCAATATCAGTGTGGACTGTGGAGGCGAACATTAACAAGGCATACGAAACACTGAGTAGGTACAATATTGTGTGGAAATGGAATTGATTTGGAGAATCCCCAACACCCCGTCATCGTGTGGCGCCGCCTCTTCAACCGCCAACAACAACGTGCCGGCGAACATCGAGCCTCGACGTCTGTTTCAACAACATCATCATCATCACTCACACGGTCCTAATCATAATTCTCTTGCTGGCGCCCCCGCTCCTATTGAATTTCAACAACAAATCAAAATGTTGTGTCTGTGTGCGGTAAAGTGGTGTCTTATTTATCTCTCAAGCGACCTGCCAAATGTGTTTCTTATACTACTTTCATTCAGAAATACAACAATAAATCTACATCTAATTATGCGTTTGTATTTATTCCGTAAACAGTAAGTATTTTAATGCAATTTAATCCTAATAAATTTTTATTGTTGTGATACATACAGTGTGTTGTTTTTTCAAATCTCAATATTCTAGAAATGGCGGCCATTTTAAAGTTGCTTTGAACTTTTTTTATGTTACTTTTAAGCAGTTGTGGATATTTTTATTGGATAGAGATGACTTTTTGCGGATAAAAGCATTTTATTTAATGTCCGTAACCCGTTTTAATTTCGAGATATGATTTTCTATAAAGAAGAATATCTAATTTAAGTTACTTAGACCCTTACATATAGAGGTTTTTTCTAGATAAAGTTACCCTTTATGGTCCGAAAAACAACGTCAACACACTGTATACATTAAGTTCTGGATTCCAGGAACCAGGGAAGTAGGTAGGTTCTAAAATTGAAATAAGCATGACGTAAGCCGAAAGAGGATGACTCTTTAGGCTTCAGATGCGTACAGACCAGCCAAACAAACGTCAACGAACGGGTTTCGTAGACCTTCGTTGCTGCAATCTGCCCTGTATTATGTATGATAAATATCCATCGTTGGCCGTTCGTTGGGCCGGTCTGAATGCAGCTTTCGACGAATAATCTCCTGCATGTACTAGGGCGAAGAAACTTGACCATTTAAAAGCCATTTTCAACACCCTCCTATTAGGCATTTTCATCGTGTCTGTCCATGTTTGTGACCTGTATGTAAGTGTTATATATGTTAATTTTACGTTTTGAAACAGCCTTAATTTAGCACAAGTTCCTTCGCAGGTCATCACCACGGCATACTCATACCTGGCATTTCTGGAGACTATGATGACACAAAACTGAACGTGGAGGTGCTAACCTTAAGCCGCAGTTTTACCATATTCTGTTAGATTATAACAAAGGATTAGCTGTCGACTTTTGACACATCTGTCAAGAATTTAATATGGAGATGACAACATAATAATAATTGATGATATTACAATGTAACAGGGGTGTTAATGATCTAACAGACTATGGTGAAACTAGGCATAAATCTGTAAAGAAAACATCTGTTAGAGATGACAGAATAAAAATAGTAACACAAAAAACGTATCTATAGAAAATAGTTTTATTACATTAAAAAACAACAGAACTCGGTCATTCAACCAGCCTAATAGCATGTAAGTAAATATCGCATGTATGTATCATCTTACCCATAAATATAATTATATTGTATGGGGTAAAGTCGAGGGCTCGCTATCATCCGATTATCATATTTAAAACCGACAAATTGAGGTCCATCGAGAAAAGTCAGAATTCATACAATTCTAAGCCCTCGACAAAACTAAGGTTAACCATTTACTTGACTATTCCATATAATTTAAAGGCAGTATTTTATTTGAGAAGTCATTTGAAACAAAAACTTGTTCGTTTTGGAGTCAATTTCATCATTGTATGTAGATTGCGAGTTTTTGTTTACACCGTTCGAGTAGTGGCGAGTAAACGCGAATTTGTATGGCATGGATAAGTCGCCACCTAGCGGTACACGCGCTAAACTAGCTCCGCGCCATATAAATTTGCGTCGATTTTCACTGCTCGATCGGTTTAGAAAACAGTCTATCTATAACAACTCTTCAAGTTATAAATACCATCAAATGGCTTTAATAAATGACTTTTTTCCTTCGCCATTACGATTTTATTTCAAATGATTTAACTATAGTATTAATAAAAGTCTCGTCACATTTATCTTTCGATTATCGTACCTTTGCCAAAAGCACTAAGAACTAGATAGAATCTACATGTCTGACAGGGTACACTCTATTATAATAAAATATGTATATTAAAAGTAGTTATTATGTAGAAGGTAAGTATCCACTTATAAGTCGAGCCAATAAATAACGAATCTAAAATGAAATTCGCTGAAGAAACATGCATTGGCGTAAGTTATGTTTCTTCAAAATCCGCCATGATACTTCCCTCCATCTAATTAAAAGTTCCACAATACCAACCGCCATTTTGGATTAGTTTCTTTATTGGCGCGACTTATAATTACGTAAGTTTCAGGTGAATATGTTTATGAGAAGTATATCTGCCTCGCCTCGGACGGGGATTGCTCCATGGGACAGTACGGACACTTCAACCTGCAACAAATTGGAAATTCAAAATTAATATTATAAAAGTATTTTCAGCGAATTTCGCTTCGCCTAAAATGTTTCCACTACGTATAAACGGATGTTTGGCTTATAAAATGAATAAGATTATAAAAAAAGGACGTAAGTATAAACCTTCCTCTTAATTCGTTGTCTAGTTTCAAAGATCTAAAATAAACAGGTACTTAAATTGATTTTATGTATCGATAAAATATTATAAGATTCGTCTATCATCCACCCACAAATCTTAGGTTTGCAAACTGCAAGGTTAATAAATTTGGTGTTCGTCTATCATCCACCTATTGACCGAGTCTATTCACCTATTCAAACTACAGAGTTAGAAACTTAGATGTGGCCGACATATTTATTGGTGATAGATGACTCACTTGTTCCTAGCTACTCCACTCTGTCACCACGTCTGTTGTCGCCTGTTAACGCAGGATCGGACACACACGGAGTGTCACCACGTCGCCTAGACTAGTTCCTAGCTACATGCACAGGTGACTCACTTGACCCCCTCCACGTCGCCTAGACTAGCTCCTAGCTACATGTACAACTCACTTGACCCCCTGCGCTAGCTTGTTGAGTGCGTCTCTCGAGATGACGTGTCCGCACAGCAGGCGCATCGGCGGGTTCTGCTCCGACGCCTGTTGGCGCAGGATCGGACACGCGAATACCGAGTGGTGCGCGCCGCCGTCTTCGCCTAGGTCCACCTGAAAGGAAAAGACATAATTTATTGTAGTACTAGCAGATAACTGCGAGCTCCAATTCGCTAATGTAATCCTTAGCGCATCAGTACAGCACAGTAAAACAAAGTGCATCCTTAATAGCAAAGGGAGAATCGTCCAACTCCAGGTTTGGCCTGGCAGCTAGGCAAATAGCATCGGGAATCAATAAGTTATCTCCTGAACTTCGATACAGTGATATAGGATTACACGCACCCAGGTCTTGGAATGTTTTCGCGTTGTGATACATCCAACCCGCCTGCCAAGCATGGAGACAACTGTAATAGCACTCCATTCCTCGAGATGGCTCATGTCCTGCAGTAAATAGGTACACTTACGAGTGAAAAAGTTCCACCTGCCATTGACGTTCCGTATGTCAATGGAACTTTTTCGTTGCTCGTGAGTGTAATTATAGGTTGTGCGTTTTGATGATGTACGTATGGCTACATTAATCTAGATCAGCTATACTCAAACTGCGGCCCGCGGGCCGCATGTGGCCCGCCGGGCCTTTATCAGTGGCCCGCGTGCCATGAGAGATAATAGAGAATATACATTATGTGTTAAAAGTATCGGGATTATATCCCAATAAACCAAATATTTTCGCCGCGATTAATAAAAACAACACTGAAAACAGCGTTTAAAAGAATGTTGTGATGATTGAATAATTCGTTGGCGTATGTGTATCGTTTCTGAAGGAGCATACCTACTTTGAAGGTGATAAAATAAATTTGGATGGATAATAAAGTTTTTTTGTTTTATGCGCTAATCCCGATACTATTTACACAGAGTAGTATATGCATGTGTTTTTTTATATTACTATTTGATAGTTTACAACTCTTTATAATAGTAAAAAAAAAATTGCTTGCGGCCCGCGACACCATAACTAAAACGTGTTCGTGGACCTTATATAAAAAAAGGTTGAGTACCAATGATCTAGATATGTGAACCCACCAACCTGCATTGGACCAGCATGGTGGGAAATGGCCTAAGCCTAGCGAGAGAGCCCGGTGCAGGTACTAACACCTCCAAATAGAATATAATAACACTCTTACCTCTAGCGGTAGATCGGCAGTAGTATACGCAGCACGGACCCTCGGCTGCGTCATCTTGGCGCGCATGTCGTGCAGCGCGGGCAGCACGCGACAGCCGGCTCGCACGGCGCCGCCCAAAGCTGAACACGGGGATAGGTTGAGGAGAGAACAGGCTACGGTGATGAACATTTCTGCTGCTTCTGCGCCTGAGAATGGAGAGGAAGAAGGGTTAAATTGGGGGAATAACAATGAGTTAAGCAGGGTTAAATATGGCTTGTTTATAGATAAGATAAGTGGGATAGGTTTAGCAGGGAACAGGCTATTGTGTTGTAATGAACATCTCAGCTGCTTCTGCGCGTAATGATAAGAACAATGACTTGAATGGATGGGTCGACACGGTTTACCATAATGATGAGCGGGCGATAAAAACAGGACGGTGTACATGGTTGAATGCAATACGGTAGTATGCATATTAGAGGTGAAAAGTAATATTATCGATACTATCGATAGTAGGTATTGCTATTAAAAATTGAACCGAGTACTTATCAATAGTATCGAAATTCGACAGAATCAACACTATTAATCGTATTCCACTCACCTAAAGCCTTAGCATTCAGCAAATGCTCATACTGCTTCGGCGGCGGCGGCGCGTCTTTAGCGCACCACGCGAGCGCGCACACGGCCCGCTGCAGCTGCTGCTCGTGCCTCGCCGCGTGGCGCGGGAAGTGAGCTCGGGCGTACTCTATGGCTGCCACTACGCCTTCTTCACGAGCCAACTGGAAAGAGGTTTGGTATTAGGAACCTTTTGACAATGCATTCGGCATCCTAAAATGTCGCTCAATGCGTTGTAATTACGATCTACGATCGCGAACCCAAAAAACTAATTAAAGACACTGAAATTGGCCAGCAAACGTCCCTAAAACCACTGGGCAGAGCTGTAGACATCTGATTATAGAGCACCAGTACTAGGATAGACCAAAATCTGTAGGTGAGTAACTATAGCCAGCAAGAAAATGGAGCGGAATTAAGACCAAAATAACAGTAGGTAGTGAGCAGTACAGAGCAGCACACGGCCGCTGTAGTTGCTGCTCGTGCCTCGCCGCGTGCCGCGGGAAGTGAGCGCGGGCGTACTCTATGGCTGATACTACGCCTTCTTCACGGGCTAACAAAAAAAAACAGAAATAAAATACTGGTTTGGCTTTAAGGAACCCTTTGACAGTGCATTGCATCCTAAAATGTCGCTCAATGCGTTGTAATTGCGATCGCGAACCCACAAAAAGCCTTAAAGACACTGAAATTGGTCCGCAAACGCCCCTAAAACAGCTATAGATACCTACTTATAGAGCGCATGTACTTGTATAGACCGAAATCTGTAGGTATGTAACTATAGCACGCAAGAAAATGGAGCGGAATTAAGACCACAGTAACAGTATGTAGTGAGCAGTATAGAACAGCACACGGCCGCTGCAGCTGCTGCTCGTGCCTCGCCGCGTGGCGCGGGAAGTGAGCTCGGGCGTACTCTATGGCTGATACTACGCCTTCTTCACGAGCTAGCTATAAAGAAACAATAAAAAAAAAACACTGTAGTAAAATATTTCGTAGTGTCAACGACGCCGCATCCTAAAATGTCGCTCAATGAATCCACAACATTAATAAACGACGCTGAAATTGACCCGCAAACGGCCCTAAAACAGCTGTAGACACCTAATAGAGCACAAGTACTTAAAAAGACCGACGGCGGTAGCTATGTAACTATAGCGCGCAAGAAAATGGAGCGGAATTAAGACAATAGTAACAGTAGGCAGTGAGCAGTACAGAGCAGCACACGCCAGCTGCTGCTCGTGCCTCGCCGCGTGGCGCGGGAAGTGAGCGCGGGCGTACTCTATGGCGGACACTACGCCTTCCTCACGAGCTAGCTATAAGGAAAAACATAAGTCACTGTAATAAGATTTGGGAGTGACAAAAATGCCGCATCCTAAAATGTCGCAATCAAGAACCCGCAACATGAATTAACGGCACTAGAATTGTCCCGCAAATGTCCCTAAAACAGCTGTAGATACCTAATTATAGAGCGCAAGTACTTGGATAGACCGAAAGCGGTAGGTAGCGCGCAAGAAAATGGAGCGTAATTAAGACCAAAGTAACAGTAGTTAATAATTTCAAACGTCCCTAAAACCACTCGGCAGAGCATTAGACAGTTAGACACCTAATTATAGAGCGCAAGTACTTCGATAGACCGAAAACGGTAGGTATATAACTATAGCGCGCAAGAAAATGGAGCGGAATTAAGACCAAAGTAACAGTATGTAGTGAGCAGTCCAGAGCAGCACCCGGCCGCTGCAGCTGCTGCTCGTGCCTCGCCGCGTGGCGCGGGATGTAGGGGGGAGTAATTGATATATGGGGGTGATAGACTCTAAGGAGTGATAAAGAAAACCGCCCGGATTGAATGCTGTAAAATTACTGAATTTATTAATAACTAAAATGTTGCGCGTGTAAGTAAATGATGACGGTGCGACCTACTTGAGAAATGTACGTTGCTCGTACATGCTGCCTCTCTAAACAAACGAGAAGACAGAGATTAAGTTTGGTTAAACTCTGTAACAATAAAAATGATGACCTATTCTAAATGATATAAACTCACTAACTAATGATACAAGGGTGATAAACAATATTTAAACTCTAAACTAGTCTAGAAACATTTATTAAATTGGTTTTAATCACTGATTGAAACTTTTAATTTATTATACGCCATATATATTACCAAAAAAGGTTAACGTGTGTTAACCTTTTTTGGTAATTCACTTACACATTGCACACGAGACACTACCACTTCACTAACACTATCGCTGGTGGGAGCGGGCTCGCCCTCGCGGCCGGCGGCCGGCGCGCCCTGCCCCCCGGGAGCCGGCGGCGCTGCGCTCTGCCCCCCGGGAACCTGCTGCGACGCTGCTAGCTCTGGACCTCCTCTCTTCATTCTCCAGTATATCGTCAGGCTTCCAACTACTATGGTGATGACCAGGATGATATATACCAGTGCATAGTGATGTATATCGTGTATGCTTAAAGGTTTGCTAGATTGCTCCTTGATGAAGTTTATCTTCGTCTGAATTTCGTTCCAGCTGTCTTCCATCTTCGGGAGGATTCAGAGTCTTCTGATGTGTTAATAATTGTATTTAAAATTGATTTCTGCTGTGATACATTGATAGCTGTACTGATATTTAATTCGTTAAATAATTTATTGTGAGCATAAATCGTGAATGAGTCACTCTTAAGAGTGCAGCCTTGACCTAGGTCTACAATGCCATTATTGTATATGGTTTTGATAGTGACACCAGCTGGGCAGAATATGCGGACGGTGCATTCATTGCAGCACGCGTACAACCACTTATTGTTATCGTGTAACTTGATCCATTTCTCGCTACACGTTGATACTTGAGATCTACAGGTTGGTGTATTTGCTTCACTATCAATTAGATTCATTTTACAAAGAGACCTTTTGATATTTAAATTATAAATCGGCTTTTGTAGTGAGCGCGGGCGTACTCTATGGCTGATACTACGCCTTCTTCACGAGCCAACTGTAAAAAGGTTTGGCTTTAAGGAACCTTTTGACAGTGCATTCGGCATCCTAAAATGTCGCTCAATGGGTTAAAACTGCGATCGCAGACCCACAAAATTAATAAACGACACTGGAATTGACCCGCAAACGGTCTTAAAACCACTCGGCAGAGCCATCGACACCTAATTATAGAGCGCAAGTACTTGGATAGTGAAAATGGTAGGTATGTAATACTAGCGCTCTAGAAAATGGAGCGGAATTAAGACCAAAGTAACAGTAGGTGGTGAGCAGTATAGAGCAGCACACGCCCGCTGCAGCTGCTGCGACAAATTCATCGGCAACGGACGCAAAACCACATCCGCGTATGTAAGGTCCACGCACTGAATCAGACCTTAATAGGTAGACAACTGAATAGTAAACGTTTGAAAATAGGTTGTCTAATGCCTAGTTTAGCAATAGTCTGTTAGATCATTAACACCCCTGTTACATTGTAATATCATAAATTATACGTCATCTCCGTATTAAATTCTTGACAGATTTGTCAAAAGTCAACAACTAATCCCTTGTTATGATTTAACAGAGTATGGTGAAACTGGGGCTAAAGATATCAGTGATCGTGATCATAACCTTATAAAAATAAATTTCCCGATTTCGATTCCTTGTGGCAGGGCCACAAGGCTTACGCTTTTATGTCACATTTGTATATCAGTCAGTACTAATAATTACTATCAGACTTACTTTGAGTGCGTGCACGGTGTGTAGCGTGAAGGGAAGGTCGTCGTTCCTGAGGTCGTGACTCATCTTCTCAGTCCAGCGCAGAGCGGGTAATGCATTGCCTGGAAACAAATAGTTTAGAGTTTGTAAATCAGGACTATAGAAACGGAATGGTTTTATGGTGTCTGTGGGTACTTTAAAGAAGATGATACAAATTACAAACTTAGTAGATCGGGCATTCATCATCAGTCAATAATCATCCACTGCTGGACATAGGTCTCTCCCCAGCGCCACAATCGGGCATTAATGAAGCAGATACCTATAATGTACTTGACTACAGTTATATACCCTCGTATTTATACACATTATCATTGTAAAACATAGTAGGAGAACAAAGATCCTACATAATAATTATACCTTACCAAAAACACATACAGACCATTTACTATAATAAGTTTCATAAATTCGTAAAGATTATATCATAGAAATGTCTACCTATTAGTCTTAATAATGATATTCTGACGCCAACACTAAATCTTACCTGCAGCCAGCGCCGCCGCTATCCGTTCAACAGATACGAAGGCAGAACGGCGCTCCACGCCCGTGACGCCGGCCTCCGCCACGAACTCATCTGCTACTTCCTCAAGACCCTGAAGAGAGAGGGGGAGATGTGAGTAGAGTTTGGGAGAGAGAGATGGTAGGCTTTGTGAAGGATTAGAGTCAAAGTCCAATGATAGAAGCTTTCAAACATCATTTACAATAAAATTATCAAAAGTCATAAAGGGTTTTAGAATCGTATTGAAATCGTAGTGAAATCAGTCAAAATGTGTCTAGTACACCTCAAGGTTCAATTTTAGGCCCACTATTTTTGAGTGCCTATTGTTATTTGTTGCTTTTTATCCAATATCAACAACATTTATAGCTATGTAGTCAGTTTGTGTTTGCCCTGACATGTATGTATAATGTGTAATTGATTTGTTACTTGAGAAGGTTCCTCTCTTGTACTCTTTTTTATTTTGCGATTGTAATAGCTTCAGGTGTTCCTCAAGGCTTGAATTTTATGTCCACCTTTTTTCTCTTATAAATCAACAACATTTTTGATCAAGTGAACATTCCTATTTACCTGTCTATACAGATGCTCGGCTATAGCTTGCTCCACGATGGGTCGGTTGGTGTCAGACATGAAGGACTCGGCTTTGGGCGCGACAGATGCGTAGTCTGCTATGAAGTGGCGGTCGATGGACTTGCCCACTCGGGAGACGCTAGCATGCAAGTCTCGGTGGTCTGTAAATTGTTGTAAGTAAAATTTAAAAAAATGTTTGCTTTTTAATGTTGTAAATAAATATTTATACATATAGTAAAAATATACATATTTATTACATGTTTTTGTGATTGATATTTATTCATGTTAATAAAAACTCATCTGAAAGGACTCTTCACACTTACAAGAAACATATAGGACAGTTTCTCATTTTAGTAAATCATCAAAGCATACTACAGTCATCTTGCTCAAAGTCGATCTATCCAATCACCACTCTGCCTTGCCATTCTAAGTATGACTACTTAACTTGATGTGATTATGGCTTATTTGGATGCTAACAATGGCAATGTTGATGTGAGCAGGTATGATTATAAAGACTTTTATTAAGCATTTTTTTATCTCCGATACTTCATCAAGTCAAGTCCCGCCAATAGAACAATACATCATTTAATCACTGGGACAATGAACTGTTGATGAACCAGAATCCTGTCAATGTAGTATATCTGAGATTCAAAGAGCAAGAGAAAAGATTAAAAAACAGCATTTAGCTTAGGTATGTTAACTGTGCGGGGTGGCAGCACCTTTCCCTAGCTTATATCTATGAGATGGTGTTGCCACAACTGAGTTACCTGTGGCAAGATGTTGCAGTGCTTCTTTTATCCGCTGTGTGGTCTCCTTTACTATCTGTGCTTGGCCATCTGTCAGCGGGGTGTCTGGTGGAACTGAAATTTATTACATGTTATAAATTTCTAACAGGATTGTTGGATTATGGAAGTGTTATAATAATACTATATGATAGGTTGCTCTAATATGTATATTTAGTGTATTTGACCTATTTAGGGCCGATTTTTCAATGCCAGGATAAAAGGTCAAATAACTATCTAGCGAATAATTTTATTTGGCTGTTTATCGGCTTGGTAGTTGCTAAACCATTTTTCAATTGTGATTTATTCCATAGGTAACTATCTTACCGATTTTTCTACTTGAACTCTGGAAAGGTGAAACAAGTATATGTAGACACCTAGTGCTAAAGCAGGACAGACTACTATTTTGATTGTCAGAGTCAACTGTCACTGTCAAGCCACAAGCCTCACTGACTGTTTTGTTTGGTTGTTTATTGGGTTGTTTCAATTTTGGTATTTATATTTGTTATTTTTGGATCGCAATGGAATCACAAAAAAAAGAGCGTTCGGCGAATTTTAATATTAATGAAGTTACTGTGTTAGTGAGTGGTAGATAAATTTTATTTAAACATGTCATAGAAAATAAAAAGACTGATGCAGCTACAAATAATAATTTTCTTCCATGCAGTCTGCATGGAAGAAAATTGAGTTTCTTTTAACTCCAGTGGTATAACCAGTCCGCTCATTGAAAATCCTTTAATTTAAGTACGAAGGCATCAAAAAAACAATGAAGAAGAAGTCTTCCCTGCAAAGGCAGGAGATGTACAAAACTGGAGCTGGGCCCTCAAATGCTCCTTCATTTAACGATGTAGAAGAAAAGGTGTTAGGCATTTGCTTCAACATTAGCATTCAACATATCCTTAATTTAAATTTAATGAATAAAAACTGAAAGAAATAACACCTATGTTTTATTATCAAGTACTGGATGGTTTCTCTCTTTTCTCCTCAGCCTATAGCCGTCCACTACTGGACATAGAAGATCATGCCGCCAAGGAGGAGGGATGTCTTAGATACTTAGGTATATGTAGCATAGGTTACCTACTTATCATAAAATGAAAAACTATAATGTACCTTAACATTTTATTATGAAGGAAGTGCTACTACATTCCTCTTTTTTTTAAAATTAATGCTTGAAAATAAATCAACATAATGTTTGTAGTCTGGCGCCTTTCGGCGATGAAATTCTTTTGCATCCCACATGCTGTAATGATCAGGCCTCGTTTTAACGACTCTGACTTTCCTTTCAACAGGATTAATACATTCGTTCATTACCTACTACCTCTTTTTCGATCGCCAAATCATCAATATCATCGAAAATATCCATTGAAAAGACGATTATTCTCTGCGCTTGTATAGTTTAGAATTGGTATAAACACAAAAAAGAACTTACTTACGAGTAATAACCTCAAATGTCAAATTATCAATCGAATAAGCACTATCTGGCGGCTCAAGCAGCAGATAGATTTATTCTCCAGTTAACTGAGTTATTGGACGAATAAGTTCTATCTGACGGTTGAAAAATTCAATATTTCGCTATCTGTCGAATAAACGCTATCTGGTTGTCTATCTGAGCATTGAAAAATCGGCCCTTACTGTAGTTAATTATTTTTATGTATTTACAGTTTTTTCAAGCTGTAAATGATTGATTCAATAACTGAGAATGCCTTATTCACAGTACACAAACTGCCATGTCACCTTTGTTAAAAATAATGTAGGTATTAATGGAATAGTGGATCTCAAACAGACGGTAAAAATCACTAGACAGTAACCAAGTGAAATCGTTGAAACTATACAGTGAATAAACATGTAAGTGAATACTCACCTTGTATGAATAATTGAACAAGGGTAGATAACATCAGAGGACTTAGTTATAAAGATTGGACACATAAATAGACTTACTATTAGCAATTTCATTCTTGAGGTCTTGTATCTGTTGTACGGCATCCTGTAAGATCCTGTCAGCGTGCTCACTCAGTCCAAATAGCTTGGATATAGCTTTGTCTAGGTCCTGTTCAACACCTAGGCAGGAATCCATCACTGTTTAATTTAAAGCACTCCTCCTCCAGCTGTTTCTGATTCCCGGCCCTCTGTGGAGGAACGTGGGAATGGCTAGCGAAATGTTAACTCCAAGAGAACAAAGGCAACGTCCCGTATAAATATATAAAATATGCGCTACACAAATATTTTGATTTTCCTTTGAAATCTTTTTACAGTCATTCAACTCAACTGTCAAGCTAAACGTCAAAGCTGATGCTGTCTAGACGGGTACGTTCCAAAATGTTATTCTATATTAGCCTATAGTTTGGAATGGCTCCTCAGAATAATAACGGGAAAACGTTTCAAAATCATCTCATTATTAAATAGTGGTTCTATCTGCAGGGTGAACTTACCCTTGGCATTGGTTAGGTTTCCGACCAAGACTCGGGCATGAATACTGCATTCTAGTTGAGTAGTAGGAAATACCTACCTACCTAAAACTAGTAAAGTTATACTATATTATAGTTTTAATTTGCTGTGCCCGACAGGGTCCATATAGTTCTTAATTTAATGTATTTAACACCTGTAAAACTTACTTATGGATGCAATAAAAGATTGAGTATTGAGTATTATACAGACGTCTTAGATTATAACCACTACGTGAAGCTCACAAGTAGGTACCTACTGTATTTTTTATACGGATAAATGTATCGAAAATCTCGGTCAAGAAGCTATCCATAATGATCATTGTTGAGGGCGGTACCGATCTGCAGAGGTGAGTACATCCAGGCGCTTTAGGTAGGTACTTTTTAAAGACAAAGTAAGAATTCCATTCCAGTTAGTTTTTATTCTCACCAAATTTCAATAAAGAAAAGTAGGTAAGTAACCCGTTTAGGTATTTTGTACTGACACCTCGTTGCACTATTGTTATCAGACCCCTTAGCATGAATTATCATCGTGAACGTGAATTCATCGAGTAATTTTGTATGAAAATATGAACAGCGCCCCTGGCGGTCGGTAGCAGAACTAAAATATTCCTACAAAATTCATCGCGTAATTTTACTTCACGTTCACGATGATAATTCATGCTAAAGGGTTAGTACGTAGTAGTGATGTAACGAATATTCGCATTCGCATTCGCATTCGCGAATATTCGCATATTTTTGGATATTCGCATTCGCATTCGCATTAGCAAAATTTTGTGCGAATGTTTTGCGAATATCAGTGCTTATTAGAAAAAACTATTTGAAAATAATGGTAGGTTAACAAAATCAAAATCTTCATCTACTATAACCTTTTTATTACAAGTTACCCTCTTAATCACATTAACCGGTCTTAGTTTATCACATGGTGATATTTATTTACTTTGGGAAATGAAACTTTAGATATAGTGAAGGTGGGTTTTTCCGAAAGGTTTTTGTCGAGTTTGCTACATGTTCGTATTTTGTCACATTATCAGAATTGGTTGGGTTATTGTTATTCATGTAAGGTCGCTTTTTGTATAAGTACTTGAATATACAACCTAAAACTATGTTTCATAGGCTACTGTAAATACCTTGGGAATTCTTAAATACATAAGTTTCAAAAGTTGATATTTTATACATTGCTCCAGAGTTATTCCGATTACATCGAAAAATGAGTTTTGGTTCATTTAAGCTAAATGATCAACTTTAATCTCGCAAAAACATATTTCGTAATATTGCCTAGAACTGCCCAGAAGTACTTTTACACATTTATGTTATTTTTATAATATAATAAAATGTTTCAAGATTCGGAATTACCCTAGTCAGCTAATTCCGGAAAATACAAAAAAATATGAGCTAGGGTTTTTAAACTCACAATGTAGTGAAAAAAAACGTCAATCTTTTGGATGAAAAAAACAATCATTTAAATAACTTAACTGGTTTCTTAATAACCGATGTGCGGGTAATTCCGAAAATTCGAAAATGCCTAAATTAGTTCCTACTGCCCTGAGTCAACCCAAGCGAGGTAGAAGATTAAGTTGCCATCAAAGTGAATGGTTCCACAGTTCTAAGTATGGCTGCGTTTGGAAGAAATCGCCTAAAATCGGAATTACCCAAAATTAGGCATTAGCCGACTTCACCTTAGTTAATAGTTTCATAAGACCTAAATATAAATAAACTCTTTTAAACAAAAGCGTATTTTGACATCATAGTGTTAGAGCAAGACAGCCATGGATTTAAATACGTTTAAATGTTTCGTGTAAGTCGCCCTTAGAAACCGCGCACAGTCGCGATGTGTCTTAACAGTTACAGAGCTTAATAAAGTGTAACTACTTTTTAATATAAACTGCGACTAGTATTGGCGATAGTCGGATTCTGAATGCGCCTAGAACGGAAAGTAACCCGTTCAGTACGAGACTGCCACCAAACCATACAAATGGCGCCAAATTTGATAACAAACTGAATATTCGCATTCGCATTCGCGAATATCGATAAACAATAATGTCCAAAAACACACATTCGTTACATCACTAGTACGTAGTACCTAGGTATTAGGGTTTCTGATTTCTCGACCTGTTTGCGTTCTCGAGCTTCGAGAATTCTCGAGCCCAAATTCTCGAGTCTTCTCGAGTCTCGAGCCTTTCTTAGAAAACCTTTACAAAAAGCCTTAATTAAGAAAAAGAATCTTAAAATCTCCTTTTTTGCTTTGCCAATGTAATCAAAAAGAAAATACTCTATTATACTAATACTCATAATATTAGCTGTCTAGCTAGCTACTAATTACTAGTACAAGGTGGGCCAAAAATAATCACCCTATTGGAAGTTGCTCTCATTTGTGCAAATGGCAAATCAGTTTTGATATTGGTAAACTAGACAAATGCAGACTACAAGTTCAGAAGCCGTGGAGTGATTTATACTCCCCAAGAACGCGGAATAATTGTGTTTATTTAGTTTTCGGGCGCCTTTTTTTTCGTTTTATCTGTCATTTTTTTCTCAAATATCGCCGATTTAACCGTTTCAAACAGATTTTCTGGGGTTTTTTGAAGTCCCGTGTTTATAAGCTCGTGTCTCTGGAAGCCCTTAATGACAACATTCGACACGAGTGCGAGAAACTCTCGCCCGAAGTTTTCGCTGAAGTGATGAGAAATGCCAATGCACGGCGTCCATTTGGCCGATATCATCTTCTCGACTTTACAAATAAAATTGTTAAGGTTCAAATAAGCATAATCAAAAAACAGAATTGAAGTTTTTCATTTAGAAAAAAATGAGAGCTAAACAGCATCGGACTTCTTTTGGTCCACCTGAACTAAGAAACAGTACCTACATAACTATTACTACGAGTACATTAAATTTTAATCATTCATTGGTATTATCAGTACAGCACTAGCTAAAATGGATATGAAACATAATAAATCATAATACACGCGCGTGTGTTGTTAAGCGGCGCAGGAAAATTCGAACTGAATATGTATTCTTAATTTTTATCTCAAGGCTCGAGAAATTCTCGAGTCTTCAGATTTTTTTCTCGTCTCGAACCAAGCCGAATTTCTCTAATCTTCTCGAGCAGAAACCCTACTAGGTATACTTACATAGGGTGCTTACACTGCTTACATAGAGAAACGGGTTCCCTGTAATGCCCTGTATCTACCTGTACCTACCGGTAACCTGATTATGCGAAAGCGCTCATGACATTTGAAAATCCGGGAAATGCTCCGTGAGTGAGCGCTTTCTCATAGTATCATATAGGGGCGCAAAATATAGGCACTTAGTTCTACGTAAAATTGACAATAGGGGAAGTAGACTAAAAATAAAACCCAAAAAGATTCTCAGTACATAATTTATTTTATTTTAATGGATATGTACAAAGACAAAAGATTTAGGACAAATAAAAATTTGGCAATAAGTCTCAACAATTATTAAAATAACATAAAAAATGGGTGTTGCATCGTATAGAAGCCGACAAACATATTAACAACAACAATGATCTTAGTTCGAGCGTCGTTTTCTCACTTAAGAATAACGTTCACAACGTTAGCGTTAAAAATGTGGCGTCATTATTTTATAAATTTCTACAGAGGGCCAAGTGTGGGTTTATGTTAACCGATCGAGCAGTGAAAATCGGCCCAAATTTGTACGTTGCGGAGCTAGGTGCAGCGCGTATACCGCTAGGTGGCGACTCTCCCGCGCCATACAATTACGAATTCGCAGGACGCAGTCACTCGCCACTACTCGATCGGCGTAAAAAGTCGTACTCCGCATGCTGAAGAGTTTTTTTTTTGCATTTCTGATATTTAAATAATGACGCCACATAATTATAGTTTAACGTTTTACGGTTGATCTTTAAAATATAAAGCTTAATCACTCACGCATTGTATTATTCAAACACCAAATAAAATAGTCCTACACGTTAACACAGCTGTTAAAATTAAACTAATTAAATAAATTATTAACAAAGTCATCTTAATATCTTTTCGAAAGAGATTTCTGTAAAAATTGTGATAAAAACTGAAATACAATCGAAATACAATTCAGGAAATGCAACTATGTGAACTTCTACAAAGATTTTAACAAAATTTCTTTGAAATCGACTTTGTCTTATTTTTATTTATGTAAAGTTCGATTCTTTAACAAACTTTTTAACTTAATTATAGATTTTTCTATTTTATATTTCAAAGTCAAATAAAATGAAGCGCATATAAGTATTTTTCTCGAAGTATAACTAAGTTATTTACAAGTAAGTATATATTATTTAAATGTAATGTATTATCACACGAATATAATGTAGCATCTACATTGCAACACTGCACTACATAACTATTATTATTATTGCTGTAAAATTTATCTACACTTTATTATATACCACCAAAAAAGTCTACGGTTTTACGCATCGGCAAAATAATTTACTAGCAAGTAAAATATACCATTTCATTTATATGCCGATGCTGTGTGTATTGTACAGTGATACCAACTTGTCCGACACACCATAAATGTATCTTTGAAATATACAAAAACATACAAGTTTACCTCAGGTTTAAATAATTTACGCAAACAGAAATAAAGCATACAGTCAGCTTCATAAGTAGTTAGCTAGGTATATGTATACTTTTCTACCTTGTCTAACTCACAAATCGCCTATTAATTCATTCAAACATTGACTGTGTGTTACTGAGACAAGGTACAAAAACTTAGAACTACTTATGAAGCTGATCGTACATTGTGTAAGTACCTATCTCACTTGTTTCACGGTAACTGAAATAACTCTAATTTTTTTCTGTTAGCGAAAATAATTTTCATACTTTTCTTTTTGACCTGGAAAGTTGGCAGCACTGTAGGTACTGTACATGCAAGAAGCTTATACTTTCATACATTGAACGACCTCCGTTAGTTCTTACGTCGATTCAGGGATTCGTGATCAAATATCATAGTAAATATCACTCAATCTGAAGCGTAGGCTGTTAATTCAATTTTATAGAACAGGAGTCGTACAAATATTTACAAACACACAAACTTCTTTTTTCCTCTACCATTTCTAAGAAAAAATAAAATATAAGTTAGATGGAAGACGCTAAATACAGCAAAAATGTACTGTTTATCTTTTAACATTGTTTTTGTATTTATATCACTTACAATTACAATCTAAGCGCCTATACGATAGCTATAGTATTTATTACATAAATAACATTTTATTACTGGTACCGTTTCCTTTGTTTTCTGGCTATTATATAAACATTTGGCACATCAACCATAACTATTAACTAAGAAAACAAAAGTTGTTTTCATCGAAGCCTAATTAATTTATAATTATAATAATTTTCGATAAACTAAAACTACTTTTGGAAGCGAATTAAATAACTCAAATAAAGTTTGGTAGTGAAACTACGCGATTTTTTTTCATCAACCTTAATCAAAGGTTTAACAGTTTAACCGAATACCTTTGTCATAATCTACCTTAACTTATATCCTGAAAGGGTCAAAGCGAACTACGGCGAATTTTTACACTCAAACTTGCTCCAAGACAATATTTTACTCGCTTTACAGATTATAATATCATTTGAAATATTCCTATAGAACTGGGAATTTAATCAGCGTTTGAAGGCAAGCGAGATAGTTCTTTGAACAAATTCGAGGCATGTTGTAGACGTAAACACGATTCTTAAAGTTAAAAATAAAACATTCAACAACAACAAAACAATTAGAACTAGCCACGGCGAGGATTTTTAATAAAAAATGTGTAAATAAATAAATAATATTGCTTTTCCATGCTTATCAGTCATTATTATCAGTCTAAGTAATTTTTCTACGATTTGTTTTTCTTTATTAAAACGGCGCCATATTGTTTTCGAAAAAGAAAAGACGGTGCAGACAATTCAAAATGGCGGCCGAATTGATTGAATAGCGCGGAAATTATCCTGCAAATTCATTGAAGCGCAACTTTTATCCCGATCAAAGCACCCGGATGTTCACTTAGTAATATTATGAATAAAGGAGGATACTATCACAATATTGGTGTTTTATTTAAGGACTTCGAGCACCGGCTTCGCGAACCAATGGATAATCAATAAACCTACGTTAAAATGGCAGGACGTGAGTATTTTACGGGAATCGTCGGTAAGGATTTAGGCAGTGGAGGGCCTTGAGTTATCGACCACAAGCACAGGTATACACCATAGTATCCATATCGGAAGCCCATATTCATATACGTTCTTACAACTGCGCTATCATAATACATTCATCGAAAGAAAATGTTTAGCACTATATTGAAAACGTTTGGAAGTGTAGACACAGATAATTTACACATACAGGCACTTGACGAAGCGAGAAAGTGACAAAACGGTCACTTTCAAACGGCACTTTAGTCACTTTAGCTTTTTTTATAGTTCACATTGACAGATGGCCGATGGCATATACATAAAGACTTTGCTTTGATTTGAAATACATTATCCCGCCCTGAATTCCTGATGTGAAAAGAAGATTTTATTTTGATTTAAGATTAGTTTTTTGGTAATTAATTTTGTAATTTCAGTGCTGACAAAATCAACAACAGAATGTACTGTCATTTATCCTCTTAGCATGTGAAAAGATATCTATATATTCTCGTGATACGCGCTTTCTATACTATTATCATGTAACCATAAGCTATTATTATATAAATATATTATTATTATGTGAATAAGTAATCTGTAGCTTAATAATTATGAAGTGATTATGTCTATTACAGCTTTTTGAACACAAGAAATACTTAACGTTATAATATAAGTATATAAAATTTGTAGTTTCATATATTACACTATTATTAAATATTGCTCAGTTTAGAATGCAGTTCATATTATAATTATCATCCATCGTTATACTATTAATAAATACGTAATCTTTACCTAAAGGGAACGAAAATTACATCAAGATAATCACACAAATTGATAAAACTTATGTCTTAAATAAGAACCACATCTCCTCTGATTTTAAATAACTATGGCAACTTCTGACCCGTACTCTTACAATATTGGTTTAAAAATATATTTAAATTAATGTTGAGTAGAATATTTAATAAACTCGCTAAAATAGATTGTTTACGGTACAAACTTTCTATAGCTATATTTTCTTGTATCATTGGAAATGTGGTATAAATATATACAAACAAGGGGACAGATAAATATTAAGGATGTACTTTTAGCAGTTACCATAAATCATAGATTTATCGAGGTAAACGTAAGGCATCAACGTAGATAGCACAGGCCATTCGAAACTGTTAAAAGTGCCATCCTATAAAATGATACTATATTTAACATTGGGATTAACTAAATGCAATCAAAGGTTATGAATATATTTTTCATTAAACGTTATTATTTTCGTACTAATATCACAACTATCACTATAAAAACCCTAGTTTATAATTGAATATATGCTCTAGGTAACCTGAGTTAATGTACCTATATTTTCGACTAAACGCATGTGATGTCTTTATACAAAACTGAGAAACAAGAAATCCCAAAGTATTATGAATCAAAGTTTGAAGCAAGTATTTAACTATTTAATTATTTTTCACGTACCTATGCGGCATTATTCTTGTTTTAACGATTTTTAAAAGGACTAGAGTATAATAAAATTTTGCCTACCCAAAGTCAAATCAATAAAATTTTGATTTTTGTTCCAGGAACTAATATAACAATGTTTTTTAATTATTTCATAGGCCTTGCCTAGTTTAAAATATAACACATTTTCTTCCAGAAAATTTGGTAATAGAATCATAAATTCATCGTTATTTTAAATGTTTTGAAAGCCTATTTGAGCGTAAAACTTAGGAGTAACTGAATCAAAGTAGGTCTGTTTATAAGGATCAAGATGTCAAAAATAGTAACCTATCACGTAAACATCATCAAATTCAATATAAGAACATTACTTACATAATACACCCATTTGCACAGCAAGTCTTAATTTTTATTCAAAACATGATTGTTCTAGTCCAAATATTTTATATGAAAGAAGCCTTTAGCGACCGCACATGTAAGACGAAATAAGTTATGATGGAAAATACATTAGGATCTATTCAAAAAGAATATAATAATTTTAATCTATAACCTTCAAAACCAACCCCTCAACTGAAGACAGTCCTATAATCTTATAGACACGACTGCTGTCATTTCACACTGAACCTTTACTTTCCGTCACAAGAGTCCATTTCCTACAAGCACTTTACATACAAAACCATAACTAACCAAAATCCTAATGAATCATAAGCACATAGACTTGCTCGATTAAGCCCTTAAATAAAGCCATATCTATAGTAAGAGTGTCTCAAAGTACTATACATAATGTACTCATCTTTATAACGCCCCTACTATACATACGACTCCAAAAGCTCTCTCAAACACATCTCAACCCCATCATTGGAAACCCTTTCCCATTTAACAATAGATCCCAAACTCAATCACTCCTTTTACCTCCAAAAGACCATAACTCGCCGGCGGGTGTTATTCGAAAGTGGCTCTTCTCTCGTACGGCGTCGGGTTGGTTCTCGGGCGCTAGCTGGGCGCGGGGGCCTCTACTCCGGCTAGGTTCAACAGCGCCTCGGCCGTGCGTCTCTCCTCGCAGCCGGAGTAGGAGTGCTCGTCGCGAGTGCACCGCGATATTACTAGGTGCGCGGCTGGCGGTAGCTGTGGAATACCAATACATTAGTCAAAGGAATATAATGCGAATTACTTAGCTGAGGAATTCAGAAGTTATGGCGCTTGTAGTTTTGAGGACATACATCGAACAGGGGACGGTTATTGGGTGATGTTGCTGTCTTTGGTAGATACATAGTTACATGCACAGAGGGTCTTCACAAGGGTGCAACCTTGTGCTCTTAGCTATGCGTCAACTTTACGCCACCATGAAAAGTTTGATATCCATCCATATCAGTGCTCCCAGATCCGACACAGATACACCTCAAGCTTGAACCATAAACCTTTCGATAAAAGTTTAAGTTCAAATTGACGGTGGACGACATGCAGCAGACTTTACTAGCTGTCAAATGAAATGGTAGTGACGTCGCGAAACTTCGACTGCAACCTCATATCATCCGCTACCAAATGCACCTTTTAAATCGATCCAAAATCCAAACCCACCTGATCCAGCACCTGCGAGCCGTACTTCATGGCCAGCACGGTGGCCGCGGCCAGGTACTCATCAGCTCCGGGCGCGGACTCCTCCTTCTCCCTCTCGTCGCCGGCGAGTCTCCGCGCCAGGAAGGGACCTCGTGTCTTCTGTGTGTCTATCAACTAACGTGGCAGTATGCTAGCTTTGTACGATACTACACGAACATAATAATATGGAAAAAGAACAGCGCCAACGCAGTCGATTTGAGTTGACAGCACTCGTGATAGAGGCCCTGCTGTCAAATTGTCACCTTTTAAAACGCAATAAAACCCCACCTTAATAGCCAACGCCGTCGCGTCGACACCTACTTCTCGCGCTCGTCCCAGGATTCAAACCTACATCCTAAAACTAACTAAAAAACGCGCCAACGTAGCGCGGCCCCAAGCTTCAGAAGCAGCCTCACTACGGCCTTATCTACGGTCCCATCTTAAATAGAAATTAAAAGCGCAACAAAACCCACCTGATCCAGCACCTGCGACCCATACTTCATGGCCAGCACGGTGGCCGCGGCCAGGTACTCATCAGCTCCGGGCGCGGACTCCTCCTTCTCCCTCTCGTCGCCGGCGAGTCTCCGCAAAAACCCACCCGTAAAAACCCGTAAAAACCCACCTAACCTGGTACGATACTCTTACGATACTACACGAACATATGGAAAAACAGCGACAAACGTAACCGTTTCGTAGAATTACGCTAGCGACTTGAGTTGACAGCACTCTTGATAGAGACCCTGCTATCAAATTGTCACCTTTTAGGGCCACTCGCATAAAGATATTAAATCTAGATTTAGGGCCACTTTCAGAAACATATTCGGTCTTATTCATAAAAAAACCTTAAAGTAGGTTTACTGAGCTCAATAGCTACGGAACACTTTAAGCCTATTTGAGGTTTCATAAAAATCTCTATTCATAATCGTTCCGTAAACCTTCAATAACTATAGTGATGCTAATAGATTTCACAGACCAAACATTTTGACATTTACCCTATTAAGTTGCCGGTCTGACGAAACCATAAACAAAAATAGCGAAAACTGGCGAAAACTTTCATTCATTTATCAATCTCTATTATCTATGTTAGCCACGGCGCGGCACTTAAAAAAGTTTACGTTGGCTTAAAGGCGCAGTGGCCAAGCCAAAACCCACAAAAAAAAAAAAATTTTTACGTTACCATGGCAACTTATTTTCAGCAAATATTAACTCACATCAAATGTCAAATCGTCAATAAAGCAGAACAGCTGTTGACCGGCCGCCATGTTTTTGTACAATAGGAGGTTTACGGAAGGTGTATAGTAGGGTCCAGCCAACTTTAGCATATCAAGGTTTTACGAATCAGTTGGAGAGTTCTTTAGCGGTATTGATTGTTTATGAATAAAGTTTTTTTGACATTTGCTTATAGCAGGCCTATAGGTCTCCCGTAACTTTTTATGAATAAGACCGATTAAATCCAGATTTAGTGTGTATTTAAGAAACGTCAGTCCATAACTCCATATAAAATTTGACACTAAATCGAGATTTAACACTACATCTAGATTTAATATATTGGTGCAACTGGCCCTTAGTGTCAAATCTCGATTTAAGAAACGCCAATCCATATAAATTGATGGCTTAAATCACTATATCTAGATTTAATATGTTTGTGGAAGTCGTCCTTATATAAAACGCAATATAAACCCACCTGATCCAGCACCTGGGACCCGTACTTCATGGCCAGCACGGTGGCCGCGGCCAGGTACTCATCAGCTCCGGGCGCGGACTCCTCCTTCTCCCTCTCGTCTCCAGCCAGTCTCCTCGCGAGGAAGGGGAATAGCTGTGGGTCGGGCGAGTTCTTGGGCGGCGCGATGTCGGGGGGTTGCGGGACGGGTTGGCGGCCGAATGTCTGTGGAGATTAGTGGAGTTAGCATCACGGAATGTAGGCAATTCTGACTAATATGATGTAGCTGGAATAGATCTGATCTGACAGAAGTTTGGCTACATCAAGATTGATGATTGCATTTATGAGAGGGCCTATTTCACCCTCTCAGTCTACCGTTTTTGTGTTTAGTTTTCTTTTGTTGGCTTGTGATGGGGTTAGTTGTAGTGTTAAAATAATATAGTACATGTGAAGTACAAGCGTTGATGTATAAAATGTGCTTGTTAAGAACTATACAGCGTATGTAATTTAGTGTAGATAGTATTTGCAGATGGGAATGTGGTGATAAAGTTTAGTATGTACCATCATCATGAAAAAAAAACTATTTCAATGTAATATGTTGTGAGCAACTCGTCGTGCGAGCGTGCGTTTTGCAAGCTTGAAGTGGTTCTAAATTTTAAGGTACAGTATTGTTAATGTGTATGAAGGATATAACTACTCTACAAACACACTATAATATCCTTCACCATTCAACAACTTTTTTGTACATGTAGAACGTTTCAAATTGAAGCAACAAAACAAGGACAACACAACAATAACCATCTCTCACACATATAAACAAACAAGTGTTAATAAACTAACAGTGGGGTATTAAAATATAATAACACATGATGTCCGTACATTACAAACCTGCAGCAAGGTGGCTCGGTGCTGCGGGTCCACGGTCCACAGCGAGCCCTTGCCCAGCCCGGGGGCTGCCGCTACCTGCTGACAATATATAATATTTGGCTATTATTAATGAATGAATCTGCTGTAAGTATTTGTTATACATAGGTAGGTAAATGTATTGAACTGTTAGTAGTCTGTGGTATGCTTTAAATATGATTCTGTGGTATTTGTTATACATAGTAAAACAGAGTGGAGCATAATGGGGGTTTCTTAAATAACTGACTATTTATATTTATATATATTTAATATAAAGACAAGAAGAGACGCGGGGCCGCCGCTACCTACTGACAAATGTATTGAGCTGTTAGTAATCTGTGGTATATAATATAAATTAGGTAATAAAGGGAAGGCTCCCCGATTGATACGAGTCAACTGTACCTTATCCTATACAGGTGTTGCAAGATTAGTAGGTATACATATAGTAAGCCAAAAGGGATAGACTCAGCTTCGCCAACTTTATTAAATTCATGAAAAAATCTGCTCTTTTTATACGTCAGGCGTACGCAGTCAGAAGGCAGAAGGTTATAATAGGCTACATACGACATGAGGATGCAGCAGTGACGTGTTGAAACGTCGCTATTGGTTTTTATGTATTTTAATAGACGAGTATAATAGTAACAACTACTATGTAACAAAGGTTGTTGGCACATGGCTAGTGACATCTTTCAAGCACTTCCAGTATCTTCGAGGAACCTATACATAAACTACTCTCTACAACATAACCAACCAAAACCACCACGAACAAAAAAAAAACAAACTAAAACACCGAATACTTACACCCACCTTATGGAAGCACTTATTCAACGACAGATTATGCCTCACGCTATTCTTCCAGCCTTGGGGCGCGTTCTTAAAATACGGAAAATGGCGGACAATCCAGGCGTAGATTTCCTTCACCGGTAGCGCTCTGGCCGGGGCCGCTTCTATGGCCATGAATATGAGGCAGGAGAAGGAGTAGGGGGGTTTTGTGTGTGTTAGGGGAGGGGTTGGGGGTGAGGGGGGTGATTTGACAGGGGTTCGCGGGGGGGAGGGCACGCGTGCGCCCGGCGGCGGCGGCGTTGTTGGCTCCGTCTGGAAGAAAGGGAAATGTTAGTTGATAGTTTGTTGAAATTGAAACAGCAGCAGAATAATAAGATCAGATGATGTTGGAACAAAGCTATCCTACATTCCTATTGCTCTATCATCGTAGCATATTGTCAGAAACTCAATATCTCTTGCAGTGATGCTGTTTTTAACAGCATGCGGATTTCATCACGCACGCGGGATTGCCCCGCACGCGTTCATACAAGTATACATTGTAACTCGTGGAATATGCACGCGAGACGAGGGGAAAATGGCGTGCAATCCCGCGTGTTTGATGAAATCGGCATGCTGTTAAAACAGATTCAAAGTCAAATGGTTTAATCGACGTAAAATTTTACAATTATTTGTCGATAGCCTGACACCTGCAATATGAAAATTAAATCACAAGTCATGGTTTATAATTTTTATAATCTAACCATCTTTTGACGAAACATCACAAGAGATATTTGCGTTGCAGCTTTCTTTAGGAGAAAACACGAATCTATTTTTAGCTTTCTCTGTGCCTGGCATTACATGGAAGTTTACATACACATAGGTATAGTCTTTCAGTAGCCAAATGTAAGGTTAATGAGTTGGTATACAGTCCATCGAACCGTCATTAGCCGAAAATTCAGACTTAAATCCAGAATTCTGTGAAATAGTGTTAGGTATAAATAAACAAGAACGTTTTGGCGTGATATTTGCTTTTGTACGAACGTTAAAAAATAGAATAGCCTTATATTTTCCTGACAACATAACATAGGTACTAATTTCTTGAATATAGCCTTATGGCATACCTAACACGGAATACAAGACGTGACAACAGTATTGCGTCGCGGTCACTCACATCGCGCTGCCTCGCGAGGTAGGTAAACTTTTCTAACGTCTTGCGTCCCGTGCTAGGTGTGCACTTGTGCAGGCTGAATATAAAAGATTACCTTCACAATGACTTGGCTCCCGATCATCTTGCTGTCCTGCAGTTCATCTCCCTTCGTCAAGTTTATACCTGGAACGATACACAATGACCATAAACACGTGATTATGAAAACATTTGCGAAATAGTGGTGGTTCAAACTTAAATAAGGTGACAACAAGATTTGCTTGTTCGCCTAGGGTGTGTCACCGTCGGTCGTCCCTGTAGCCCGCGAGTATAAGAATAAGAACCGGGCGGAGGTAAATACTTATCAAGTAAAATATATTTCATACGGTTTTTTTTATGCAAACGATGAAAATGCTACGGCACACTTATTAGTCTTACAGCCTGCCACGCAGATATCTGACCCTCCCTATTGCAATATCTGGGTCAGACTGCATGGCAGCCTGTTTCCAGCGATGCACGGAGTTGCACCATTAATTATCTTACCTCTAAGTAGATTTCGGTCCTGGAGCCAGCTGAGGCTGGTGAGGTCATCGTCGTGGTCTGGCGGCGGCAGGTTGCCGGGCTTCCCGCCACACGCCACCCTGAGGGCATTGGAGATATAGGTAATAACTATGGTACCTAAATCATGCCTTGTGGAGGACTGCTCGTGAGAAGATAAAATGCAAAAACAATGGTACCTAAATCATGCCTTGTGGAGGTCTGCTCATGAGAGTATAAAATGCCAGCAGTCTGGTACAGTCATGAGAACAAAGCAGAGAAAGCGGAACGCGGGGGCAATTTTTGCTCACTAGACATTTTCGGCCAGGGCGTTATTCATGTTTCGGGCAAATTTAAGAAGCAATAAAAAATATTAGCATTTTCAGGATCAGTATCCTCTGGATGGCTCTGAACTTGTGATATTTTTTCTTGTTCGTAGTCGTACTAATTTCAAGTGCAGTTTAATTTAAAAAACGCAGAGCATAATGCCTTCATTACCAGCAATGTTTGTGTCATCAAGAGTCTATTTATAAACATTCAGCCATTCTTAGGACGCCGTTATATTTGTTGAATATTTTCTCCTTTCAGAATATTAGTTCAGAAATAGGTTTTTTAATCTTTTTGAATATTCTAAATAATGCTACCATATCGTTAAATAATGCAGGTAATCACGTGATGGATCGCAAACCGTATCGCACTTTTTACACTAAAACATATGGCGCCAAGAAATCTTTGTCATTTCCACACATCACTCAAACGTGATAATAGGTTGATAACGAAACAATTCAGCAAGCCCCACTAACCTACAAGCAGATAGCCGTTCTTATCAGTCTGTATTCGCGAGTGCAACTTATCTTTGTGAACTAAGGCTTGTCGTTGATTGATCGTGATTCGGGTATGCGAAATGTTTGGGCACACGTGATGTGATATGCAATAATGTGCAAAAAGATAAGCATAGTAACATCCCCTTACTATTAAGGCCTTATTATAAGAGGGCAAACACTTAATAGGCAATTTAGACTAACTATCAGTCATGACAGTAAGAAGTGGCTATTTCGGCAAGGATAAGAGGAATTTTGCATCTTGGCTCCCAAATCGATGTAACGTTAATTGCTTAAGCTTTTCTGGTTGAAAGGTAACTTAACATCTTCGTCAAACAGTCCTTTGAATCTTATGCGTTTTTATCATGTGTATATAACTTATCTTTAAGCTACTATTAATTATAATTGTTTTGTGCTTGGATCAGTAAGAGTTATTGGCTCATATCCAACAATGTTGTTTTACAGATTGTTAAGCACCATCTATGGATTGCTTTAAAAAGGAATGCATTACCGCATTTTCAAGTGGTCTACAGAGACATTTTGTGTAAAGAAACTTATCTGTAAGTTTATTTTTAATACGCTTCATTGAACCGTTAAATCTGTCAATTATTGCCAGCAGTGATGCAAAAATTTCAACTATGCCGAGGTCATGTAACTGCTAATGATATTTTTACATCACTCATTCATAGCTCCAAGGTTTCTGTAGCGTCGTAAATACTTCCTGAATTACCAGCAGCAGATGGACTCAGGAGCATTCGGGTCAAGTAATAGAGGGTTCTAAACTTTGAATTTCTTTCATAGGGCCTCATCATAGCAGGTAGGTACATGAGGTACACAAGTGTCTTTAGAACAGGAGTTCCGATACACGAGTCCTCTAAGAAATCTGTCAAATATAATCGTCCTACTTCTTACATCTGGATTTCTACCAAAGTAATTTTGATGCTTCCTTTCCTCCTAAGCCTCCATGGATGTCCTGGACATTTAAAACTTACTAAACCAGGGTCTCTTCATAAACATTCTTCATTCAAACCACACAAAGAGTTTGCATTACATTCTACTCCCAAAAACGACCAAAGAGGTCTCCAACTTACGCTGCCAGCTGCGTCTCGTTATCCTCTTCATCGCTCATCGCGTCTATATCGTCGAAGTTGTCTATGACTCGGCCGGAGACCTCCAGCCTCCTTAGAGACCGGCCGCTGGAGGCCACGTGTCGGGCGATCTGGCGGATGAGGCGGCGGGAGAGGGGCAGGGAGGCGCGAGCGCCGCGCGCGGGGGAACCGCCGCGTTCGCCGCGCATTGGCGCCATCTGGGGGGCAAAAGAGAGGTAATGTTAGAGGGTTTAAAGTAAGTCTTTAGAATACAACAGGAGACAAATCTAGAGCCAGTTATGTTCTTGAAGAAATCGAGCGACTTTACGCGACGTCGCCAAAAGGATGTCCGGGAACGCAAGTCGCTCGATAATTATTTTGTGACATATTTTGTCTTAGTAACTAATACGCAACGCAACCTCATAAAGTAGGTATCGCAGTGAAAATTATGTGATGAGTGTGATTTCTGCATGTAAAAAACTTATACGACCTTGCACCTATAGGATCATGGCACCTTTAGGAATATGTTAACAAAAACATAACTATTACGTAAAATTGACATTTGGCTTCGTTATCAAATAAGTGTAACGCGGCAAGGTCTCAATAAATAATTAAGATGACATTGGTTTAATTAAAGTTAACGCCTAAATAATTTTACTTAGTAACAGTAAAGAAGTAGATAAAGAGATAAGTTTAAGCAATTTGTTGTTTAGTCCGATTCCTGACGCATACGACCATGTACTATTGACTCAAGATACTAGTAACCTACTTCATTTAACAATGTACGACACGTATTTAACATGTTATGTAATAAATACACGAGATAGTAATAGGTACATACAACTTATTCGTTCAACAACTGTTACTGAGCAGCAGTGTCAAACATCTTTTTAAACAATGAAAGTAGATTGGACACTTATGTACATTTATGATGGTGATAGAGTATAATACGATATGGCATGAGTAAAAACATTTAGGTAGATGTCTTGAGTGCTTAATACACTATCCCATACTCATGGGGTTTCCCTGCCATCGATTGACATAGAACAGACTTTAGTTCATATTTCAAGACTCTACATTCTATAGACATAGGTCATGTGCAATGTTTTGTGTGCGTTCGTAGGTGAATATGTACGCACATCGAAATTTGAGCATATTCAAGACATCGAAAGAAGATTATTTGTAAGACCGTTAAAGTAATTTTCCCCAGTAAAAGAAGAATGAGGACAAACGAGTCAGGTTTCTAATAAATCGAACACTTGAATACACACATCCACCTTCCCCATTAAGCTACGCTTCCTTGTTTACACAAAAAACCCTAAACAAACAAATACACTAGCCCAACAGCCACATGCGCAGTACAGTAATCCGACTAATCCGCCTAAAACTTGTTTTATCACCGCGAAGAAAAACGCTATAATCAAATTATCTACACAATTCTGGCGTGACCTTCGCACGTCTTCCGCTAACTGTACAAGTGTGTTCGTCGCTATTGTTGACACTACCAGCTTTTGAGCATAAATTATTTATAAAAACACCGACCACAGAACGTGTAGCTGATCATTCTGCGATCTCCAAATTGTCTGCAAAGCGTGGAGATAGTTGAACTTATGTATCTAGCCACCATGAAGTTAACTGAATTGTGGAGCTGCACAAAATTGCGACAGATCTCAAAGGGAATGCTCGACTTTATTTTTTGTTGGCGAAAATAAAAATACTATGTCGCGATGTTAGCCTATTTACCCTGTGACATAGTGCGTAAAAACATGACGTAACTGTGATAAAACTGCCGATGGCTCGGCGAGTGCTGATATTATACTACTACGCATACTTTGTTTTCGTATTGTTGATCGCTCAGTTGACGAAGTCTTTTAAGAAGAATTTTATTTACGTCTAAATGCATGCAATGATTAGTTGAAGCCAAAAAACTGAATTCATATTCAGCATTCACTCATAATGAAATAAAAGAAAGTCACAGAAAAATCGTGTCAAGTTACATGGATAAAATTTTACTTAACTACCTATCTACATTAAAGATTCTGTACCGAAATAGATAATAATAAATAAAATAATTTAATAGATAACACATTAGTACAAGGATGACTTGTGATCTATACTAAAACATACTAATTATTATGTATATTTATTTTATGAGGAAATGCATATCTAAAGCATATTTTATTACATCGTCGTTGTTACTAACAGAAGGCTCAAAGAATATTAATGACTAAGAGATACTAACTAAGAGATATAAAATAAGTTAAATTATTTATGTAAAGTTGTACACACTTGTACTGTGTGTTACTAGCTCAGTAAATAGTGGCTAAGCTAAACAACAATTATTTTAAGTATTGTCAACATACATTTTATAACATAAAACTAACTATGCAATCACATGAGATGAGCATGATTTTAAAATGAAAATGGATAAAATTGTTTCTATTGTACTCTATATATTATATTATTATGCCCATAAAATAGGATATTGGTTACATCAACAGAAGGCTTTTCATAAGTCCATCATGGTAGTAGTAGGAAAGGAAGTACTAATACAAGTGTAGTAAAGCATTACACAAAATTTAATGTAATACTATATTTCTTATGCTTATCTAAAATACTTTTGCTTGGTTGCTATCTTGTGCTTCCACATATTTTATCACTAGCGAGACCTTCAAAATTACTAAAGTGATAAACTATAGTTGATACTTTTAGTATGTGTGAATGATAATGTTCTTGAATAAGTAATTTGACTAAATGATGATAGATACTTGCATAATGTGCAGATTATCGGCTTATAAGCTGTTTTAGATAAAACCTATTGAATTAATAGAGTAGTATTTATACATAAAAGAAATTGCATGGTTTTCTTAAAAGATATTGGTATTTTTACCAAGACAAAAGTAAATGAGGAAGTGAGATGTGGGTCACTGAAAGGTGTGGGGTATTTTTAGGCATCCTAGCACAATGACATAGATGTGAAGCTTTCGCACATTACACAGCATTGTCTCAAAATACATTTAACAATGCCCCTTGCATGCAAGATGGAAACAAAAATGCCAAGGTCATTACATAATTTTCAGAATTATGCTACTGCCACATCAGAACCCCAGTGAAATGGGCAAATAAAAAAATAATTTACTCACAACTTTCATCTTGGTTCAGTAGTCAGAAACTGCAGTCAAAGCTCAGCCTTGCCCGGCCTAGCCTTTGGTGACTTGATTAAACTTTCAGCATAATCCAATGTTATGGTTTTGACGCCTTAGCAACGTAAATAAGCTGGTGGTTTCGTAGGCTTGTGTGTGTGTTGCAATAGAGTTCCATGTGTGTAGATCACGAGTACTGGGTCAGTGGGCAGTCAACAACAGGTTGCTAAGATACTGGCGGTGGTCGCGGCGCGTGGCGGAGGCCTAGTGCCTACTGCGGGCGGCGCGACGTGGAGCGAGAGCGTGCGACGCACGTGCACGCAAACACATGACGCGCGACGCTCAAAGGGCCATTACATAAGTGCAGGGACGGCTCTCGAGCCGCACGGCAGGGCACATGCCACCCGCGAGTGCCTACACTCTGCTGATCCAAATTTAGAAGGAGACGCGATACGGACGCCGCGCGACGCGACGTGGACGCCACTCGCTGTACCGAAACAATTATAGAACCGCATGTAAACGATACTGCATCCCACGTTGCGACGCTAGCCTGGCGCCACGTGAATTTCTAGACTTCAGAGTCCAGGGATCATTGGAAAACCAAAATGCGTAATTACTTTACTGAAACTACTTCGCAACTCAGATGTATGGCTGAGGAAACTAAGAGGGAATGACTAGTAATAAGTTGCGCTTAAAAAGTTGATAACTTACCTTGCGGGTGCAGGGTTTGGTAGGTAAACGCACTAATTAAAAATAAATAACAAAAATTTTATTCGCGTCTTTCGTGGTCGCGCAATCAACACCCAATCATACCATAGACAAGGAGAGCGACCTACATAAACATATGATTTTTGATAAGAAAATGGATTTTCTCTTTGAATATATTTTAAACATGTATTTGAATGGTTTTATACCTTTGATAATTTTTTTTATCTCCAGTTAGAGGTTTCAAAAACCATATTTACATTTTATTTAATAAATTTTGATGATTTTTATTATTTTTACTGGCAATTATTAGATTGTTTATGTCATTAACGTTTTTTATTCCAATGAACGGCCATACACGGTCGATTATGTTTCCGTGACAGATGTCAAGTTCCGATAGATCTTCCTGCAAAATCTTTGTATGAGAGGATTTGTGGTATTTGTATGATGTTTTTGGTCTGTGATTTTAAAGCTGGCAATAAATACGTCATCAGCCAAAAAGAAAAAAACACGTTAACTTGACGTGGACGAAAGCAGCTGGCCCTCATTTTACTGAATAATGTACAAGAAATTTTACTCGAAATAGAGCATTTTCACTGAAGTTCTTAGATAAAAGTAGTGGCTGAATGTTGTTACCATAAAACACGATGGGTTTCGTTCACGTAAGTTGTATACTTTCACTGAAACATCCTTTCGAATTTTGACAACCTATCCGCTGAATATTCGATGTGTTAAAACTAGTGTTTTATATCTCTTCCCTCTTTATATTTGCAGAAAATGGTCAGTACGCTGAGCGTGCTGGTGCTGCCTTTACTTTTAAGTCAATTTGCGGATGGTGCGTCGGTGATATCCATTGATCTGGGTACAGAATGGATGAAAGTCGGAATAGTGTCGCCTGGCGTTCCTATGGAGATAGTTCTGAACAAGGAGTCTAAGAGGAAGACTCCGGCGGTGGTGGCGTTCAGGGACGGAGTGCGGACCTTCGGGGAGGATGCCGTGACCGTGGGCGTCAGGTTCCCTAAGAACAGTTACAAGTATCTGTTGGACCTACTCGGGAAAACTTATGATCATCCTTTGGTGCAAGATTACAAGTAAGTGTGTCACACAATTTCATCATTAGAGTTTTATTTAATATCAAGACGATGATTGTTTTAAATTTTATTTCAAGAGATGTGTAAATTTTTCAGTTGAGAAACTGATGTTAACCTATTGAGCATTTTTACTGTTAGGTATTTGAATGTGATAGTGTGTAATTGTACTTTTAAAGTAAGTTGGTGGTATGTTCACTTAACTATAAAAATATTTCAGTTACCCAATGATGCAACAATGGTTGTCTCGTAAACATAACCTATTTGTGTTCCTCCAAATAAAATTATTTATATGTGCAAATAACCTGTGAAAGTGCTCCAAATCTAGAAAGTTTCATCCAAGGATGCAGTGAGAGTGTTATCCTGAAGTGTTCTTCAAGTTTTGGACATAAATCGAAAATTTTCGCAAAATACAGTGACAGTTATCATACCCTCAAAAAAAAAAAAAAAAAACTAAGTTTTAAAATGATTTTCAATCTAAAATAACAATGAGTTTGGACAATAAGACTAAACAAAACAAGCCCCCAAACCTGGTGCAACAGGTTTTCCATCCGGGTCTATTCAACACCAACATTCAATGCAACAAATCAAATACATCTGCCTCTGATCAAAGTCAACTCAAGCCAGCAGTAGATACAAACAACCATGAGAGTACCCCACTGAAAGCTAATACAATGACCCCCAGGCAGCCCACTTGGCAACGTTATCCCTCAGCACCCAACAAAAGACCATGTCCCTCAATGTCACCTCCGTCTCCCACCTCGGCTGTGACTACTCAAAACAAGTATGATTCTTTGCCTGTCGATATGGTCACGGATTCCCAACCATCCACCAACACCCATAATAAACCACCACCTATTATATTATATGGTATTGATGATGTCAATGAACTATCTATGCTACTAGAATCTTCAATCAACCAAAGTAAGTTCAGCTTCAAGATAGTAAATAAAAATCAGCTGCGAATTAGCTTCAGCAGCATTGAAGATTACAAAAACGCCCTTAATATATTAAGGTCCAAGAATCTTATTGGTCACACATTTACTCCCAGAGAAGAAAAGTGCTTTCGCATAGTTATAAAAAAACTTCACTTTACTACACCTCATGAAGCCATCTGCAAAGAAATACAAGCCACTGGAAACCAGGTACGTGGTGAAATAATAAATGCTAGGCATGGACCAGAGAAAAAGCCAACATCGACATTCTTTGTTAACCTTGAACCTCATATAAACAATCAGAGAGTAAAAGAAATTAAATACATATTCCACCAAGCTGTTGAAATAGAGGATCCAAAGAAAGCCAAAACAGTTGTGCAATGCCACCGCTGCCAGCAGTATGGTCACAGCAAAAACAATTGTATGCGTCCGTTCCGATGTGTGAAATGTGGAGACAGCCACAAAACTACCCTGTGTCCTAAAAAAGACAGGTCCACTCCAGCCAAGTGTGCCCTGTGCTCTGGTGAGCATCCTGCCAGCTACAAAGGCTGCAGTGTTTACAAAGAAATCCACTCACGGAAATATGGTAGATCAGCGCCAAAGAAACCAACTCTCTCCGCCGAACCCGCCCCTATGCCTGCCGCAACTGCAGCCACTATTCAACCATCAATCTCGTATGCAGAAAAGCTAAAATCACTTCCAACCAACAATTCAAAACAAGATCACCTATCTCAACCAACCGATTCAACCCAGCTTGCATCAATAGAAAAAATTATAACTCAACAAGCAGAAAAAATTGATATCCTACTCCAGCACATTAGCACTCTCATGAGTCTAATAACCACTCTCGTCTCTCAACTATCAAAATAGGATCTTTACGAATAGCAACGTGGAACATAAATGGGCTGGTATCTAGCCGAAATGAATTAGAATCACTCATCAAAAGTAATAAACTAGATGTTATACTTATATCTGAATCTCATGTCACAGATAAGACAATATTCAATGTTAAAAACTTTTCAACGTACTTCACCCCCCACCCTGATGGTACATCACATGCCGGCACCGCAATATTGATAAAGACCAGCATCAAACACCATGCTCTCCAACCCTATCAAAAACACAGTATCCAAGCCACATCCATTAGAATTGAAGATACTTCGGACTACTTAAACCTATCTGCAGTTTATTGTCCACCCAAGCATAAAATTAAAGAGGAGCTATTCACTGACTTTTTTAATTCTCTGGGAAGCAGATTTATTGCTGGAGGTGATTTCAACTCAAAAAACACCTACTGGGGATCCCGTACTACCACGACTCGGGGACGCGAGCTGAAGAAGTGTGTGGACTCAAATCATCTTACACCCTTATATACTGGTGAACCAACGTACTGGCCAACTGACCCAAATAAAAAGCCTGATCTATTATATTTCTTTATATGTCGAAATATATGTCAACTTCATACTCTTGTCGAGTCATGTTTTGATGGATCCTCTGATCACACTCCTGCCATCCTAACACTGAGCTCAACTGTTATAAATGTCGGCTACAACGAGACTTTATGTAACAAGGATACAGATTGGGACAGCTTCCAAGATTACATAAATGATAATATTGACATGCACATGCCCCTTAAAACCAGTGAAGACGTTGAAACCGCATGCTCATACATCACTAACCTTATCCAAGTGGCAGCATGGAAAAGCTCACCTGAGGAGAAGCCTAATATACCTAAGCAGAATATCCCTCTTCATATTAAAAACAAAATACAAGATAAACGCAGATTGCGTAGAGTTTGGCACGCCTCAAGGCACCCAAGCGATAAAGCAGCTCTAAATAAAGCATCTCGTGAGTTAAAGAAGATTCTACAGGAAGCTAAAAATGCCACCGTCAATCACTATGTTACCTGTCTATCGGCCAATGGTAAAGGTGAACATTCACTGTGGAAAGCCACTAAAGGGCTGAATCAACCCCAAATAGCAATTCCACCAATAAGATCAGGAACTACCTCATGGGCCCGGAGCGATAGTGAAAAAGCAGAAGTATTTGCTAAACATCTCGCGTCAGTCTTCCAGCCAAACGAAGGGGAAGAAGATACACTGATAGATGAAGTGCTAAATCAAGACTTTCAACTGGACCTACCATTGAAACCTACATCCCCGAGAGAAATCCATCGTAGAATTAAAGAGCTGGAAACCCATAAAGCACCCGGGTTCGACCTAATCACACCTAGAATCCTCAAAGAACTGCCTAGAAGATGTGTTGTATTCCTCGCATGTCTATTCAATGCTATCTTTAGAACTCACCATGTACCGAGTATTTGGAAGGTATCTCAAATCATACTAGTTCACAAAAATGGGAAGCCCACCGACAGAGTCGACTCTTATCGCCCTATCAGCCTGACGCCGATACTATCAAAGTTGTGGGAAACAATTCTCCTTCATCGCCTTTCATCTACCTTGGCTAAGGAAAACATTATCCCAGAACACCAATTTGGATTCCGAAAAATGCACGCCACAATTGAACAAGTCCACAGAGTATACAACGCGGTTCGGCAATGCTTCGAGAAGAAGGAATACTGCTCTGCTGCATTCATTGACATTCAACAAGCATTTGACAGAGTTTGGCACAAAGGTCTCTTGTACAAAATCAAGACACTCTTACCTCACTCATTCTATCCTATCTTATCATCATACCTCAGTAACAGACTATTTCAAGTCAAACAAAAAGAAGCAAGATCAAGCCTCTATGAATGTAAGGCAGGTGTCCCACAGGGATCAGTCTTGGGCCCAGTTCTCTACAACATCTTCACCTCGGACATGCCCCAGACTCCGAGAGTAACTATAGCCACATATGCTGATGACGCGGCATTCCTATCCTGTGATCGTGAACCCGAAATTGCATCACTAAATCTGCAACTCCAGCTGGACCAAACAAACATTTGGCTTAAGAAATGGCGCATAAAGGCAAGTGCTCAAAAATCAAACCACATCACGTTCACACTCAACAGAAGGGACTGCCCTGGTGTCAGATTGGGCGATGCTACTTTGCCCCACTCCAACTCTGTGAAATACCTTGGATTCCACTTGGACAGACGATTAACCTGGAGCAATCACATAAAAAAAAAGAGGGATGAACTGAACTTAAAATTCAAGAACTTATACTGGCTGCTGGGTCGACGGTCTGTTCTTTCAGTTGACAACAAACTTCTCATATACAACAGCATCCTGAAACCAATATGGACTTATGGGATTCCTCTATGGGGGTCAGCTGCCAAATCTAGCATAATGTGCTTACAAAGGGCTCAAAACAATGTCCTAAAAGCCATATGTAACCCACCTTGGTTTATAAAAACAAGTGAAGTTCACGATTACCTGGGGGTACCGACAGTACAGGAAGAAATTGCTTCATATAAAATGAAATACAAGCTCCGACTGGCAAATCATCCCAACTCACTGGCTTCTAATTTGCTAGACCCATCTAACCTGACTCACAGGCTCAAGAGAGCAAATGTGCTGCATTAATAAAGGGGTACTCTGACAATGGTCAGATCTCTCTGAACGTCAATGATCTTTCCACAAATCTGATAAAAGTCTGGCGACTGATGGCAGATGCAACAAGGAAAAAAAAAAAAAAAAAAAGTTACCCAATGATTTCTTGTTTATTCAGGTTTTAAGTAATATTTACATACCTAGCTTCTTCTCATATAAATTTTACCTACAAAATTTGATGCTGTTGCTAACTATTTAAGTATTTTATGTTATGCATACAGCAAAAACATGTATGTAAAAAAAACCTTAACACTCAGGAAAGCGTAAACAATTACGTACTTGTTACATAAACAACTACCATTTCTTGCATCAGACTTTCAGTTTTCATTCATCAGTAATCACTAATCACATCAGTGTATATCAGTTAATAACATAAATAAATTATGCACTACAAGGTTGCCTCTAAAAGATCACTCTTAATGATAAGGACTATTATACATAGTTCCTAGTCTGTATGTATAATATGTATTTTGTAAGATCATTTCATTATTGGAATCAATAAAGTTTATATACTCTTCTATTTACAGGGCAAAGTTCCCCTACTACGAGATTGTGGCATCGGACCGCGGCACCCCAGTGTTCATTCATGATGAGAACACGCGCTTCACTCCCGAGGAGCTGGTGGCACAACTGCTGGCCAAGGCGAAGGAGTTTGCTGAAATCAGCCACGGAGAGAAAGGTGAGCTGTGGATAAACATTTGTTTTATTTTCTAATACTCAGAAATTAAATAAGAAACCTTAAGGGAACTATTTAGCTACCAAAAAATTAAGAAAAAAACAAAACAGTTACGGTTTTTGTTAGTTTAAATGAATGTAGAAATAACACTCATATCCCAAACTTAAAACTAGTTGCTTGTTTGATTGATATTCTATCCCATTTCTTGAAACCTAAAATCCATTATCCACAATGCAATATCCACATCAAAAACACCTTTTCTTCTCCACATTGCAGGTCAACAAATAACAGAATGCGTGATAACCGTGCCCGGCTACTTCAACCAGGCAGAACGTAAAGCCATGAAGGACGCAGCGGCCCTCGCGGGACTGAATGTGCTGCAACTCATCAATGATTACACGGCTATCGCAATCAACTATGGCATCTTTAGACGGAAGGTCAGTTGCATTTAGTCTGTAGAGGAAATTAGATAAAGTAGAATAACAATTTGAGTTTAAGGTACGAGATTTTTTGTGTTTTAATTAACAGTAATGAGCTTGTCATCATTACTTCTAAAGGTTAAATAGATTGTATCAAATCATAGCTTGTAAATAAACCTACTGCTTCTCTTTCTATCTGGGTATGTTGGTGTACTTTTTTTTTTCAAGCATAATAATGATGTTAGTACTTAGCTCCAATCCTGTGCACTGTTTCTACTCTGAAATCGTATCATTATATTTGCAGATTTTTTGCCAGCTAACTTCAGCTAGCAAATATGATTCCAACATCAACACCACAAAACACCACTATAATAACATCATCAAAACCTTAATTTCCAGGAAATAAACGAGACAGCCTGGTACGCCCTGTTCTTCGACATGGGCGCGGCGAGCACGGCGGCCGCGCTCGTCGAGTACAAGAACGTCAAGGTCAAGGACAGGGGCGTCGTGGAGACCGTGCCGCAGATGCAGGTTCTGGGGGTGGGATATGACAGGTTAGTGTTGAAGAAAACATTTATTTGAGGTACTTACAAAGGAATAGAATGTAAGTGGGGAAAATGAACAGAATAATAGAAACAGTGCACGGTACTGATTTCTACTCTTAAATGTGCTGATTTTACAGTACAGTATTCTTTTTAACCGACTTCAAAAAAAGGAGGAGGTTCTCAATTCGTCGGGATCTTTTTTTTTTATATTTTTTTTATGTATCTTCACCGATTACTCCGCCGTTTATGGACCGTTTTTGAAAATTCTTTTTTTGTTGTATTGCATTGAGCTCCCAGGTGGTCCCATTTTTTTTTCAGAATTTTAGTTCACCCCCAAGGGTGGGTAAAGGGGTAAAAACAGGGTATGAATTTCCAATTTGGGCACATATTAACCGATTATAATGAAATTAAGAACGTAAATATAGTTCTTATAACAAAAAAATATGATGGTGACCTTGAGCTGATCTGATGATGGAAACGGAAGGCAGTCAGGGGAACTCCTTAACGGTATATAGCAACTACTTCGTGTTTAGGCTTGAATGATTCGTATTGATTAGTAGGACTTTTTGGTATCATTTGCACCTTACTTTTCATTGAAAATTATTGCACATAAACTAAAAACTATAAAATAAAATAATAATTAAAAAAATAAAAAAACCGACTTCAAAAAACCACTAAAATGTAAGAAATAATTTAAGGTTTACACAAATTCTACTCGTATGTGGCAGTACAAATATACCTAAGCAGGAACTGTTCTTTTTTGAAGTTGGTGCCATATTTCTTTAGATTACTTTGTCACCGCACCAACATCAAAAAAGAACAGTTCCTGCTTAGGTATATTTGTACTGCCACATACGAGTAGAATTTGTGTAAACCTTAAATTATTTCTTATCTCAACCTTAATTTAAAAATATATATATTTACAACTATATGACTCATCATAACATTACAACCCATCACGTCCCCACTACTTGGGCACGGATCTCCTTCCAATGAAGGAGGAGTTTTAGGCGTAATTCTCCACCTACGAAATAACTCAATCCCTGTAAATCCCACAGAACCCTAGGCGCCAACGAAGGAAGGGTTTCAGGCCGCCACGCTTACCTAGCACTAAATAACTCGATCCCATTTCATTCCACAGAACCCTCGGCGGTATAGAGATGACCCTCCGTCTGCGCGAACACCTCATTAAAGGCTGGGAAGCTGCCGGCGGCGGCGACGTGCGCGCCTCCCCTAGAGCCATGGAGAAACTGCTTAGAGAGGCCGAGAGGTAAGATAACATAAGATAAAGTTGTTGAAATTTCATAAAATTCTTACCTAAATATTATACACAGACGTCTATTATACTAGACACCACAGATGCACACATTCCTATGTAAACCACGCGTGCCTTTTTGAACTGATAATGACAGCTAGACGGAACTAACAAAAGTTGAGAAATGCTCAACCTTTTGACTTGTTTTTGACATGGGCAGTAAGTACTCTTGGAGAATCTAGTATAATCATAGACCTACTACCTCTAGACTGGCAATCGCCGTGTGCACTATTCTCTTTCTCACTCAAACCATAGATGTTGCCGACAAAAAAATTAAACCTAAATATGGGGAAATTTAACTTATCATAATAACAAAAACAAAACTTGAGTATATCGTCGGTTGATAGGAAAAAGACACTAAAGGCTAATTTTTCAATAGCCAGATAAAAGTTTTGCTGGGAAATAATTTTGATGCTGTTGCGTCTCAATGTTTCTCAATGTTTGTATTACCCAGATAACATTTATCTGAATATTGAAAAATCTGCCTTAGTGAGTTTTTCCTGTCAACCGACGATATAAGAAAAAAAACTTTACTCATACTTATTTGATTTCAATATAATTGTTTAATATACACAAACTGAGTTGATTGTATGATTCATTGTCTTCGTCCAATCGAAACAATCCTCTTCAAAATGTGCCGAACACAATTTTTGTATGTTTCTTTGGTTCCCAATTTGTGCGACCGGTAATGTCTATCCATTTTCTTGATATTTTTTTTTCTGTCGGAAACCTATGAAGCAGAGATAAATGGATGAGCATGAGCATTATAATCGTGGGCCAAATATGTGATGGGGTTTTTTTTAAAGGAAACACGTATTTCGTATCAATACAATAAACTTTATATTATACAGAAGAAATCACACATAGAAGAAAAAAACGAAACGAACGTTTCCTCACAATGAGAGGCACCTCATTTGAAAGAGGAGAATGACTTCTACAAAATACAATCTTCACAAAAACCGAATTCGTGCGCCCCATTTGTAAACCCAACCCGAGTCCGTTACAATTTCTAGTGTTTTCTTTGCATACTATAATATTTGTGGGTAAAATAAATTTTCAATAACTTGCAACACCATGTGATTTGTTATGATATGGTACCTCGTAATTTTTACTTAAAACTGATACTAAAAGACCTTACAGTATTAAAATTAGTATCGTTTTATATTAAAATCGAGCCAATAGATAGTACTATGATGAATGTAAGCTTGTTAAACTTGATAGTATCTACTTACATGTGAAAATATATCTCATCCATCATTCCATCGTGTTTTCGTTCAATATGCTCTATACAACCGAACAAAATCCACCCACCCATGTCACACACTCGTTAAGTGATGATAATAGTCTAATAAACTTAATAAACACCCACAAATCACTAGCAAATCAAAAATAAATAGCATTTAGAAAATTTTGTTGTAACTGTCAGCCTTTGTTTGGCACAGATTTTTCATTTGTTTCATTGTTTGGCACAGAGAACTGAAGTAAACAGGCGCCTCAGCAAAAAGGACAAAAAACATTTACAGCTTAACGTTTCTTTCTTACGCTTAATGTAGCTAAGCGTCTCTTTTTCGCAATGTCAGAACTGTCACGATTATACCCCTGTGAGTATAATAGAGGTCTGCGATTAGGTATAAATATTCTAAATAGTATGTTATTTAAATAACTTAAAATAGTATAATCAATCCTCAACTAAGGTATGCTATGTGCTTTCTATTTCAGGCTGAAGATCGTGCTGTCTGCTAACTCTGAGTTCTACGCTCAGATTGAGAGTCTGCTGGATGATAAGGACTTTAAGTTGTTGGTGAGTTGAATAAAGGATGTTTTAAGATATCCATAGGTACATAACATACAGACTTGTTTTGTTATGTGATCGAGTCATGTCAGTCAAAAACCATATCTGAATCAATCCATATTATTCATCCTATTTAAAAGTTCTGAGACTCTTTCATTTGGGCATTAAAAAGTACTTCCCTGTTATTAAACTAAACTAACCGTAACTTTCGGCTTTTGCCTGTTTATGTGATTTCCAGTAAGCAAGTTTTTGTTGTCTGGAACCTTTCTATCTTTAAATTTTCTAAAGGAAAGGGTAGCCTATGAGTGCTATTTATTAATTACTAGCTGTGCCCGCGAGCTTCGCTTCGCCTTAAAAACTTTTCCCGTGGGAATTCCGGGATAAAAAATAGCCTATGTTCTTTCTCAGGGTCTAGACCATATGTAAGTATACCAAATTTAATTTAAATCCGTTCACTAGTTTTGGCGTGAAAGAGTAACTGACAGACAGACAGACAGACACAGTTGCTTTCGCATTTATAATATTAGTTAGGATGTCTGTGGCCACAAACACAATCCTCTGTCATCGATTTTCCTAATCCACGTTACCCTAACCTGTTTAATCAACTTCTTTTACCCTTCCCAGGTGACCCGCAAAGAGCTAGAAGACCTATGCGCAGACCTGTACCCTCGAGTAGGAGCCGTCATCACTCGCGCGGTGGCGGCGGCGGGCGGCGCGGGGGCGGGCGCCAGGCTGGTGCTAGCGGGGGGAGGGGCGAGGTAGGACCTTTGTGTACATAGATATAGGAGCTATGTTGTTACCTTGAGTATCTGCAGCGGTGGCGCTAGGTATTAACTTTGTGTACATAGATATAGGAGCTACAATATACCTGCGAGTATATGCAGCGGTGGCGCTAGGTAGGACCTCTATATACATAGATATAAGAGCTACAATGTACCCTCGTGTAGCAACCGTGATCACACGCGCGGTGGCGGCGGCGGGCGGCGCGGGGGCGGGCGCCAGGCTGGTGTTGGCGGGGGGAGGGGCGAGGTATGAGCTTTATGTACTTAGATGTAAGGTTTAATTTGCATTGACTCGAGGAGAGGGGGTTGGGAACGGTAGTAGCTCTATGAACATAGATATAGGAGCTATGTTGTTATCTTGAGTATCTGCATTGGTGGAGCTAGGTAGGACCTTTATATACTTAGATATAGGAGCCACAATGTACTCGCGAGTAGGAGCCGTGATCACTCGCGCGGTGGCGGCGGCGGGCGGCGCGGGGGCGGGTGCCAGACTGGTGCTAGCGGGGGGAGGGGCGAGGTATGACCTCTATGTACTGAACTATACAGAAAGAAAGAAAACTTTATTTGACTCAGGCAGTAATATTGATATGATTATAAACTAAGAAAAAGACGTAAACATCTCTACAAAGTCCTGCTTCATTTCAAAGAATCACCAGAGATTACCCAACTTCACTAAACCAACCCATGCCATTCCTTCACCAGGTCCCCCCCGGTGCAGGCGGCGCTGACTTCAGCCATGGGACAAGAGCCAGCTAAGAGCATCAACGCAGACGAGGCGGCGGCCATGGGGGCTGTTTACAGGTCAGTTTATCACAACGTTATCTCTAATGTGAATGTTAGTGTCAAGATATTTTAAACATATTGATGGTTTTTTTATAATTAAAAAAAGAAGTTTTATTTCTGTTTTCATATCTGTTTATTATTTTTTTAAGTTTGAAGCATGTTTAAACTTAGATGTAGTGTTACTTTTTTTTAGTTACCATTTCCTTTCTGAATTTTTAAACTCTGTTAATTTGTGATTGTTTTTATATTTTGTTATGTGCCTAATAAGTGCTGAGCATATCTGTAATTGGTACATGTTACAGAAAAGTACCCATCTAACCTACTTTGTAAGTGTATTATAACATGTACTGTTGATGTGCCATATTAAATAAATAAAATAAAAAAAACGTTATACATTTCAGTCGCATTAGTTTATATCCCATTCCACGGGGAAAGACAAACAAAACCTACCATTATTCGAATGTAATAAGGGTTCTGTCAGATGTCTTTGGAATGGGATACAATAGTATAGCAATTTGAAGAGTCATGCAATTTTTCGTAGAAGCCAGCTTTTCTGTTAAAGCTCAAGAAAAAGAATAAAAATTCGAAATGCAAATTTTGCGTATTTTTTAAAAAGATACGTAATGAAATAAAAAAAACATTAAAAAATACAAAATACACATAAAGATTTAGTAAGCATTGAAAATGCGTGCAATTGGAAACTTCATATTTTAACCTTATATTAAACATAGGAAATCAGCTTTATAATAATATGATAAGTAAAATACTCCCCGATACATCTAAAGTCTAAAGAAACACTTTCACTCATTCCACATTTCCACCCCCAGAGCGGCGTCGCTAGCTACAGGCTACAAGGTGGCTCCTCTCAACGTGAAGGACGCAGTAGTGCTGCCCGTGCAGGTCACCTTCACCAGACACGTCGATGGCGCTGACAAGCTGGTGAGTGAACGAGACTAGAGATTCATTCACTAATTCAATAGATATCATTGGTGGTGATTGGGAGTGGATTCGTTAGCGGCGCTGATAAGCTGGTGAGTAAACGAGACTAAGGATTCATTCACTCAAATTAATTCATTCACAATTAATTGGTAGATAGATATTCAGTACCCAATGATAACGGGAGAAGCTATAGTCTGGATAAGCTGGGTAGTGAACGAAACTAGGGATTCAATAATTCAATTTCAATTAAAGTAAACAAAGCATTGACGTCCTGTATTGAAGAAAAATAAACACTATAGGATAAGGAATACAGGGATAAGCGTTCCCAAGTGAATGAGTTAAAAACGTTGAAACAAATGAAAAAAAAATCTTTATGACAGTAAAGACACTATAAAAATTGCATAGCGACGCTATCTACTAATATATAGGAACATAGAAACCTGTATTTTACACATGATATACTTTTGTTCACAGATCAAGCGAACCCTCTTCGGGCCCATGAACCCCTACCCGCAGAAAAAGGTAATCACGTTTAACAAACACACCGACGATTTCCATTTCAACGTCAACTACGCCGAGTTAGACCACATCCCTTCCAATGAGCTGGCTTACATCGGCAGCACTAACCTATCTCAGGTGGTCTTATCTGGAGTAGGCTCAGCCTTAGCTAAGCACCAGGGAGAAAATGTTGAACACAAAGGAATTAAAGCCCATTTCAACATGGATGACTCTGGTATACTCAACTTGGTTAATGTTGAGTTTGTAGCCGAAAAAACTGTAACTGAAAGCGATGATGATAGCACGCTTTCAAAACTTGGTAGCACGATCAGTAAACTGTTTAGCTCGGACACAGAAGACGCGGAGAAGAAAGATGAAAATGCTGAAGATAAATCAGCAGAAGGCTCGGCCGAAAAGAATGAAACTAAAACTAATGAGACTACAACTGAAAAGCAAAACGCAACAGAACCCGAAGTGAAGCCTAAACCTAAAATAGTAACGTTGAAAGAACCAATCAAATCCGAGGAACAAGTTATCACTCTGCAACCCCTAAGCACGGATGAATTCAAAGCATCGAAGGCTAAGATCACTGAACTTAACTCGATAGACAAGAAACGCACTGAGAGAGAAACTGCTTTGAACAACCTTGAAGCGTTTGCCGTCGACACTCTCATGAAAATGGATATGGATGAATTCTCAGAGTGCGCGACACCAGAGGTCGTAGAAGAAATTAAGAAACTTTGCGCCGATGTGTCTGAGTGGCTTTACGAAGACGGCTATGATTCCGAGACAGAACTGTTTGAAAAGAAATTAGCCGAAATTCAAGAGAAGACTAACCCATTGTTCTACAAACACTGGGAACACATGGAGAGGCCCGACGCTATCAAGGCTATGAAAAATATGCTCAACCACTCACAAGAGTTCCTCAAAACTTCTAAAAACTTCACCAAAGAAGCCAACTCTGAAAAGGATATCTTCACTGACGTAGAAATCGGTTTACTCGAAAAGAAGATAACCGAATCTGAATCCTGGCTCGAGAAGTCAATTGAAGAACAAAATGCTCTTAAAAAGAGCGATGAAATTAAACTAACAGTAGAATCTATCAGGGAAAAGATGGGAGGCATAGACAGAGAAGTGAAATATTTATTGAACAAGATGAAAATATGGAGGCCTAAGAAACCAGTTAAGAAAGAAACCGAAAACAAAACAGAAGAAGTAGTCATTGAAAATGAAGAAAAGGTTGAGGAGAGTCAAGAAGAAAAGCCTGTCGAAGCTGAGACTGAGAAAGAAGAAGAAGTAACCGAACCCCCACTACAAATAGGAGACGCAGAAGTGAAGGATGAACATTCCGAGTTATAATAACTGAAGAGTAATTTATTTATTAGTCTAATTTATTGTCTGTGCTCCTTAGAAACGGATTGGTGTGGCTAGACTTATATCCGTTTAGCAACTATGATTTGATTTAACGATTTGGGTTGTAGAAACTTTGTTTAATGCTTTTTACAGTTCGTAAACTATTTCATGTCTAGTTGCTAAAAGTATAAGCTATCGAACCGAACCAAACTGTGCGTACGATGTCTCAATCTGTCCTTTAAGTTTAAATTCCAAAACTATAGGTTTATACTTTTTTATTTTTGTAATATTGGTTCTGTCTGAATTATAGCTAAATATAACTATACTTAGCGCTGTGAATTATGCTTCAAATGCTGACCAATATCTGTGGCCAAAGACTTAAACTTAACTAACTGTCAAAATATCGTATCGGATTAGCGTAAATTCTTGTAACTCTCATCAAATAGAAAAAAAACACAATATTTCGTGTTTAAAACTGCTTACAAAAATTAGTAAATGACTACAATATTGTTTTAGTTATTCTATCTCATAAAAACCAGTGTATACATATTTTTAAAATAAATTATAATAACCAGTACTTATACACCTAAATATAATATATATTTATATACCGTAGTTATATCATGATAGATATTACGCTAATCAGAAGTCACAAAAACAATATAATATAAAATGCTGCGCTTTGTATATTTATAACGAACATTTTTTCGGGATTATTAAACTACATGACTAGTTTAATTATATCGACAATGTTTTAGAATTTTAACCTTCATCTCAAATCTCTTATCCAACTTGCAAAGCAATAATAACAACATCAAATCTCTTAAAAACTTTTATTAACATTGAATTTATAAAATAACTAAAGGTATATTGCAAGTCTTCTACAAATGACTCATCCAATGAATCCCCCTGAACCACTTAATACAAGTAAAGGAAAGTTATGTATTTATGTATGTGATAATATTTAAGTTTAAAAACGGTTACTCGCTTGTTATAAAAAGGTGTGAATGTGTAATATTGTCTCAAAGTGAGGTTGCAATGATGCAGGTTATTAGCAAAAATGTAAGAAGTACCTAAATAAATTATATAAATGAATGAACACAATGTTGTTTTATTTTGTATTGTTTTATCATTGATGTGTTATCTATAAAGGGGATAACTATAACCATGTTAGTCTGTACCTTCGATAACCACATTTCAGAGCTCTCAAATCTATGAAAACATAAAATTATTTATGTTGTAGTATTTTTTGGTAAAAGCTCCAGTTTACACAAAAAGCACTTAAGAGCTTTGCACTACCTATCATAATTAAAGTACCTAGGTACCTACCTTAGATGAAACAATCTGTTTAACATACCCAGCCTGCACCCAAGATGTCCGAACAAAGATAACAAAATTTCTATGAAATCTTAAATAGGCTGTAACATTTAACAACTCATACAACGCTCGCGTCCATAATTTATGCAAGATGAACAAAGAACTCGCAAACGCAAGCTAACTCCAGGCTTTGAACTGACAGTACCTTACGTAGTTAAGGCCAAAGGGGGGTCACTCTATATGACAAAAAACTAAGTTTCGGAGTGTTGCTACTCGAGTCACAACTCTCTCGTTGTATTGAACGTGCCAATTGATGACAGCTCTGGTTAGTATTTTTTTTGTCAGTATAGAGTAACCCCGCAGGTACCTTAGGGCCTATTATCCGCGAGCTCCTAAACTGCTTTGTTTTTTGAATCCCGGAGGAAGCGGCGCCTGCGCGGGCCTTGGCGCGTCTCTGAGACAGAGCGGGACAGACTGCCACTTAACAACGGGATAGAAAGAGACGGAAGCAAAGCATACTGCGAGCGCATACACCGATCCAGTTTGCGCCGGGCCGGACTGTCGGCATACCGTGTCCGTAACCTCTCAACTGCCAGTGATGTGATCAAAACTGTTTTTGAATCGTTTCAAAGCGATATAATCGATAAACAAAGAATTAAACTATGTGGTGGAAGTGTTTGTGAGCCGTTTGTCGAGGATTCCTGCGCAGGAGTGGCGTGGAAACGGTAAGAATGAGCGAAGAATGTAACCCATTCTCTCCCGGCCCTCTAGTGAGGAATTTAAGGTGCAAGTACTCTGCACCGCACCTTGCGTGCAGTGACCTTTGCCTGCCCTAGAGGAGCGATTTCGAAAAAATCGATCCTAAAATCGATTGCCTTTTCAACTTGAACTTGGCTATTCTTTTGTTTTGACCGGTCGTCCGACCCGTCTTTGGATTAAGCATGTGTTTGTCAAGTGACATATTTGGAAACAAGTAGCGGACGGACGTTCCAAGCATTGAGACGATACGCGACTGATAAACAAAACAATGTAATTTAATTTATGAGAAGTCGTCTTAATGAAAGATAACACGGACGCGTACGTGATTTCAGACACATTTCGTTTTAAGATGCAGATGTTTTTTTTTGTTGTTTAATTTTTTATAAGAGATTATTCTTATTAATTTAATTATTTTGATCGTGTTCAGAGACCATAAAAGGCGCGCGCCGAAATTATTTGAAAAATATTTAGTTGCTGCTTATTCATGATTAGGCATATGCCACTGACAAGGTAATTTGGCGTAGGTATTTTAAAGGCTCTCTGGCCAAATTTCGACCACCGTCGCTACGGTTATCCCCATTGAGACCAGCCAACATGCAGCGCTGGTGTTGGCAAACTTAGAAAATGTATGCACAGTAGACACAAGCGCATCTCTTTACCATCAGTCTCATAATCCAATGTGACGGATGACCAACTGGAGATATCTAAGTGCAGCAGGAGACAGAACCGACTACTTTACATGCACTCAGCATGGACCTCTTCAGACATCAGATGAGCTATGATCAGCTACCTTCTAGTTCTACCTATAATTCTAACCATACTTGGAAAGTTGGTGAAAGAGAATGTAATGTATAAAAAACCTATAGGGAGCTGTGTCTCATATCGTCATATTATAACGTCCTTAATCCCACGGCGATGTGAACCTACTTCGCCTTCATGTATCATTGCCGTAAAACATCCAGTATTTAATAAATATTATTTACTAAGATCTGTAGTGAACTTATTAGGCAGGAAGACCTAGGATGGGCGTCATTCATTACTCTTAATTTATTCCTCAAAGCGGCCAGTTGCCATGTTATAATTTCAAATTGGAAAGGTCAAGGACGCTAACGACGAAAGGAATAGGTAGGTACCTACAATATCTTTTATAAATTTTACAGACCTATTTATGTAAACCGTAAACTTAACTACGAATTTCTTTTACGCCTTGTGAGTTGGACTTATTCAGGTAAAGATATAACAGGCCAATTTATTACATAATATAATATACAATATTACGGGACCGATGATTCTAATATAAGTACTGTAATAATATTTGTATTTAGCTACCTTACCAGGTTACCAGAACTACCTTATCTGTCGAAGGACCGATACCGATGTCCAATGGGGTCTAGGGTCGCGTTTTCGAGTGAGTTACCACAAAAATTTAGACCTGACGAATACTATAAAATGTATGAATCCTAATGGAAGCTCAAGTCAAGCTACATATAAAATGGATGGCGTTTTCAACACTGACGGGGGGATTTCGGAATCGATCCATGGACGCCGTCCATTTGGATTGGTTGTCAGTGGCGGGATTTAGACGAGTGGTAGGAATAGGAACGATATAGCCAACGCTAAAGCTACTTGGGTTGTGAAAAGAAAAATCTTGTTACAAAACTTTAAAATCCAAGTTCTAGCTAGGAAATTAAAGTAAAAAGAGATTTTACCTGGCACATATTTGCCAGATTACCAAGCAAAGTCAAAGTTTTCCAGATTCACTGAATAAATTTTCATTAGTTGGCAGTGTAACAGTTTTTGTAATCTCATGATAAGTTATTATGTATAGGTTCTAGACTTCGTTTTCTATGTATACTTAATTTAGGTAGGAAAAAAGTTGAATAAATGCAACAGGTTTATTGTATTTCTTGCGGGTAATGATTCTTTGGATGGGCGCAAGAATATATTATTATGTATAAATAAACTAGTACCATCAAGTAATATCATAAACCTTAAACTAGGTAACGTTGTGTACTATTCTCGGTGGCACTCTACGCTTATTATGCACTTATGTTTATGAAAATATTTACTTAACTTCCTAATAAAATTAAAACGACTCACCATTAAAACTAAAGTACGTAGTTACCCACAAAAATTTAAATGAAATGTCCCCCAAAAATTCACCGCAAAACGAATGCTTCACTTTTGCAAGCCGTAAAAGCGCTCGGGGCAAAAATTTATAACAAAAAGCGCAAAAGAAAAAGCTGCTTTATCCCGTCTGAATCCAGTTACGACCCGCTGGACCGGCGGACTTATTGCAGCTTTTTAATATCTATCGCATTTCTTTGAAAGTGATAGGTACCTAAGTACCTAGTTTCTGAAATATCTGGTAGGCAATCCATAGCTTAGTAACTTATCTTGGAGAAGAGGAGATCATCTTCATTGGAAAGCTCTACCTAAGATTCATAAATATAAACAGTATTCGAACCTGAATTGTTTTGAACGATGGTGTTGAGGTGGCAGGCTTTGCTAAAATATTAAATAGGTACTTACCTCTGTGTGTAAATAATCAACAAAAAACGCGAAAATACTTACATTAAGTTCATAATTCTCAACACGCGCGTTGCAAAATTGAGACCCTATTTTTATATGAGGATGCATAATAAGAATTATAAGAAAGAAGAATACCTACCAAGAATTGTCCAAAAATGTTATAGATATTGTTACGACTCAATAAGGCGTCCGTGGCTACTTGGCCGCCTGACCAGCCATTGTTCGCACGTGGAAAACAAGCCCAGTTTCAGTAATGAGCTAGCACTAATTACTATTGAGCTTGTAAACTGGATACCTAGCAGTATACTGATACTTAGCTGGTTTAACTTGTATACCGTCGGCGACGCATGTTGTATCGTCGTCAAGTACTAAGTTAGCTCTTTAGAGGATGTTATGTTAGATCATAATTATTACTATGTGGTTTAATATGTTGCTTAGTGCTTAAGTATGTTAAGCTTAGTGTTGAACATTCTAAATGGCACTGGTAAGAAATAAGCTGAACAAATTCAAGTCAAACTTTATTTAATTAATCATTAATTCATATAGCTTATAACGCATGGATTTTAAAATAATTAATTACTTAAGTACTTATTAATTTACTTACTTAGTTGTTATTAATAGGTAGGTTATAGGTATCTTCCATAATACAATACCTTAAAGAATGCGGCGAAAGAATCTCCCGACGCAGCCAGCAAGCGAAAATTAATGGCCGATTCTTAGAATTGTTTAATGAAGGCAGGACATTGCAGTTAAATTAAACCCTTACGACATTCAAAATAAGAACAGCGGAAATAACAAAATAGATACTAAACCCTTAGCGAGTCCACAGGTTCTTATGAATGCTTTAAGCAAGTGGCTTCTGTAATCTAGGGATTAAGTCGGTTCTAGGTAAAGACACGGGTGTTATGCTACCTCCGTTGTGGAATGCCTTAAGCCCCTAGCTAAATCTATCCATTGCATATTCTCATGACTGTAAGCCCCAAACAAGTCTGACTCGCACTTTATAAGCGCGGTTTTTATAAGGTATGTTTTCTTACGATCAATTATGATTGTTAAAAAACCCCATGTGTATTGAATTCCGGCCTTTTCGATAAAACCGTCAACTATGCATGCCATAGAACAACGCGGACTCGGGGTGTATCACTGTATCTATTAACTATACAATACTACGTCAGTGGTATCATAAAGGGAAGCGGCTGAAAATCAGCGCGGTAGTAGGTACTTAATATATCTTCTACCGCCTTAGCTGAGCCGCCGCGCCGTCCGTTTCGGTGCCAGACAACACACACATAACCTCTCATTTATTTCTTTTGTTTAGTTATAATGTCTTTGTGTTAATTTATTACTGTTTTTCATTATGCTTTCTTTTTTCTGTGTGTGTGCGATGGCACGGAATAAACGTTTATTATTATTATTAAGGTAAATAACGTAGAACGTAATTTCTATACACAATACTGTCTGGTTACCAGTTGGAATTTGCTCAGATTATTTATTTATTGATTAAAAGTGTCATTCAACGGAAAAAGAATTTCTACACAAATAAAATTTAATCCTGAACCCATTTGATTTATCAATCAGACCTGTCACTGGACAATTCCGGCTTCGACACAAATCCTCTGCGAATAAAACCCATATTATACGTTTTAACGTGCAAATTGGTAGCAAACGGCATGAGGTTTCAGCTAACGACGACTTGTCGCTACGTACGTTCGTCTAGTAAAGGTTTCATAGTTTGTCGAAAGCTATATATAAAAGTTTTTTCAAATCTATAATGCATGCTGATGACAGAAAAAAACGTAAACTTTTTTCGTCTAAATTTATGTATTGCACATCTTTTTATGGACGTATAATAAATACATCGTCAAGCGATATTATGTCGTTGGCCTGCATACAAACCAGTAGTGACTTAGCGACATGTCGCCCGCTACCTATTCGCACATAACTCGGGAACAAACATAAATATGTACGCAGTAACACACTGACTGTTTTATTACCACTACGGAATGTAGTGATGACATCTAGGAAAAAAATAATGGGCCTGCGACGCCGGCACTGACCACATGAAAGTGGGCCTAATGTAGTGGGTGTTAAAATGTTCTTTTGTGTGACGAACAAAGGTAGGAGAAGACCTGCATTGCGTTTTGCATCGCTTCCGTTGAATCTGCAGCGTCAGGTAGGGGCTTGGTCCCTTCGACTGTCGGATGACTTCTTATCGTGTCTGTGACAAGCACTAGACCTATAGATAAGGATTCGTCACCATGGTGAAAGGATTGTCCAGATGTCCAGTCAGATTAACGTCAGTTGGTCGCTGACACCTTAGGGTGCCCCGGACGTAAGTATATTTAATAAAGAACTGAGCCGCGAGTACAGGATTCGAAACCTCCGTTTACAATTTTTGTTAGTTCCAAAAGTGGCATTTGTTTTTTCCATATGTTTGTGTAGATTCGAAAATAGTGACAGTTGACGATACGTTCTTTTTTCATATGTTTGTGTAAATTCGAAAATAATATCGAATCTTGTGCTCGCGGCTCTGGTGATAGGTCACTCGTGGCTCCTTTCGTGCGCCTCTCAAGAAGATGCTCCTTGCGCTTTGGTGACTTTGGGCAGAACAAATTAATTAACAATTTTTTCTAAATTTTCCAAAAGCTTTTGGTGTTATACCTACGTATAATATGTAGATAGAGCAGTTTAGTTAGCTTGTTAATACATAACTTCAGGCAATAGTTTCACGGTAAAGAAGCCCCCAAAACGTTTCATGTTTAGATCTTTATAAAACTTATGAACAGCTTCGCAGAAACTGAAAACTATACGTACTTACTAGAGTTTCTCAATAAATACATAAGCTTCCACGTAATGTATGTAATCCCCCTGTTTCAAGAAGGCTATGATTTCCATAACATACTTAATACTTACTGGGACTTATGATTCCGTATAAATACAAAACACACAGGCCATAAATAAAGGCCAGGTAATAGTGACAGGTTGGTTCTTTGCCGTAATCTCCACCTTGGCAGGCGAGTTGCAGATATCACACAACACAAACATTTATCCCAAGACCCGAGGGTAAAATATCTATGTTTAAACGAATATCTTCCCCGGCTGGGTATCGACCCCGGGACCCTCGACATGACAGTCTGAGTCACTAACCACTGCGCCGTACGATTGTCTTGATACAAAATACTGTAAATAAAGCTTTAAAAGCTCACCCTACTGACCCGTTTAAAATATACCGTCCTGTATATGGCTCCAAGGTGATTCTCGGGATTTTAAGATGGATTATGGGTTGTCCGGTGTCAGATTATACGAAGCTGCATAGCAATTAAAGACTGACTCCTATGAGTGTAATTATAAATAACATTTATAACTATACCATGTAGCGAACCTGAGTAGGTATGTTATGCATGTTCAGATAAAATAACAACGCTTACGTGAGCTTTTGTAGGCAATTTAGGTTATTATTAGGTCTGATTGATGATGAATTTGTCATCAGCATTTCGATACTCATATCACTGACTATATCTAGCTTGGGGTCGGATGGCTGTGTGGTGTGTCCACACATAAGTTTTATTATTATTATTAATTCTTAACTATATATTCCATGATGCTATATGATTATTTATTTCTACAAACTTTGTCTGATTAAAGGGATTAAAGCTTTGCCAACTAAATCCGATTAAATATATTAATGAAATTCTTTGTAGAATACCTAGTGCATCATCCAGGTACCCAATAGCGATGAGAGTCTAAATTCGCGCGCATTCTCGTGAGAATTCGCTGAGGCGAGGTCTGGAGCTTCGATTACTCTCGTTTTTTTCTGCCAGCTAAAGACAAGGCGGTGATTCATAGTACCATATACCTGTAGATAGATATCCCTGAGGGGATTTTCCTTTAGGTTTAGTATGCAATTAAGTATAGTTCCTACCTACCTACATATTATAATGTTTAAAAAATTAAAAAACCGACTTCAAAAAACCACTAAAATGTAAGAAATAATTTAAGGTTTACACAAATTCTACTCGTATGAGGCAGTACAAATATACCTAAGCAGGAACTGTTCTTTTTTGATGTTGGTGCGGTGACAAAGTAATCTGAAGAAATATGGCACCAACTTCAAAAAAGAACAGTTCCTGCTTAGGTATATTTGTACTGCCTCATACGAGTAGAATTTGTGTAAACCTTAAATTATTTCTTACATTTTAGTGGTTTTTTGAAGTCGGTTTTTTAATTTTTTTAATTATTATTTTATTTAATAGTTTTAAGTTTATTTGTAATAATTTTCAATCAAAAGTAAGGTGCAAATGATACCAAAAAGTCCTACTAATCAATACGAATCATTCAAGCCTAAACACGAAGTAGTTGCTATATACCGTTGAGGAGTTCCCCTGACTGCCTTCCGTTTCCATCATCAGATCAGCTCAAGGTCACCATCATATTTTTTTGTTATAAGAACTATATTTACGTTCTTAATTTCATTAGAATCGGTTAATATGTGCCCAAAATGGAAATTCATACCCTGTTTTTACCCCTTTACCCACCCTTGGGGATGAGATGAAATTCTGAAAAAAAAATGGGACCACCTGGGAGCTCAACCCAATACAACAAAAAAAGAATTTTCAAAATCGGTTCATAAACGGCGGAGTAATCGGTGAACATACATAAAAAAAATATATAAAAAAAAAAAAAAGATCCCGACGAATTGAGAACCTCCTCCTTTTTTTGAACTCGGTTAAAAATAATACAAAAGTAATGCCGAATCGAGGTCTTTTGCATTCTTAGGGCGACTTGCACAACAAAGTTAATCAAAATTAAATTGTTTGTCTCATAGATTTAATTTTTATTATCTTTGTTGTGCAAGACGACCTTAATCACTAACATAAGATTGACAGTCAAGCCTTACTGGTTGCTGGGTAGACTGAGGTTCTTTAGTGTATTCCATCTCATTGGAAAGCATTTTTCTCCGATCTAACTATCTCTACCTCGGCTGGAAACGAACCTGGGAACTCGGAAAGTCAGCATTATATACTAACGACTACACCTACACCTATTCTAATAGAATAGTTTCAAAATTGTACTTTATCATTACCGTTTGGATTTAAAGAGCTTTTACGATTGTTCAAATATTTGCTAGGAAGACCAATAGATCAATGTATTCCTCTAGCTAGTCCCAACTATCCTAACTTTCGAATGACATGTTTACTTAGACAAGGTGGCATTGGTGGTGGCAGACACCGAACATGATGTTTCATAACCAGCTGAGTAAATCAGATTTATAAGAATGATTCTGTTTGATAATTTCTACTTTATTAATAAACTGAATCGATTTTATTCGGTAAGAACTAAAGACCAAAAAAGCTCATCTAAATAGGTATGATATAATGTACCAAGAATGCGGAAATTCACGCTAAGTATACCAATATTAAATATTCATAAACCCAAAGTTTATCTTGAAAAATCGCTTTTAGTGATAATACCGCCTTTTTTGTACCTATGTGTTTGTATATAAGGTTTATAAATGCTGTTATTGTGTACAAATAAAAAATATTCTATCTATCTAAAGTAATATCGTCATGCGAGCGTGTGTATTTAAAGTGAACAAGCAGCTCTAAGCTTTAGCCCGATAGTACCTATGTCTATTCGTGTTAACAACCATTCATTAAGATTTTCAACAATAGCAGTTAAATGGTACACCTCAGAATTAATTGAGAGTGATTTGTGCTTTAGTTTTTATCTCTCGAGACGTCGGCATACACAAAATGATTCGTCTTAATAACCATTTTGTTATACTAACGGTTTTACATTTTGATCTATTTGTAAAATAACCTTTGCTTTGTAAATTACCTACCTATTTGTTTTTCGATCCCTTAGCCTGTAAAAGCTGACCTGAATATTTCGGTAAGTGTATGATTCTTCCATAAGTAGATCTACTATAAATATAAGTATAAAAGATACGTACCATCACCTACTCTAAACGAACCATAGGAAGTTTACCTAAGCACGAATCTTTCTTCCGATCTACATTGCACTAATGCAATCGCGAGACCACCGGGGTCGATTCCCGAATCCACTCGATTTCGTAACCTTTCGAAACATCAACGTGTGACGTCAAATATCCGAGTGTGCTTTGTCCTTTCGCAATAGACCACCGAGGTAGGTAGGTGAGGAGGAAGTTGTTGAAGATAGGTGGCTCGTGCTGAGTGGACGGATATAGGGATGATAGGGCCACGTGCTAGGGTTAGCAATGAGGGGCTAAAAGCTTGCGCTAAAATTTCAATTTTGGGAAATGAATTTGAATAGAGATGATAAACTAGTAGGTATTAAAGACTTGCCCTAAAAATAATTGGGTAAAAATATTGAAATTTGTTTCATATTTTATCCATTTTGTAGCAGCGCAGCGGTCCAAGGTAGAAATGCAAACACACCTAGGTATACATACAGTACATCATACATACTATAACAACATTGCGTTCATCCCCTCTTTCCGAGGGCTAAAAAACACAATTGAAATAATTGCCCGACATAAATATAACCTGAAAATGATTAAAAATAAAATTGTTAGCACAAAGCGAACCAGCAATAACACGCGGCCAGCACGCACCGGCCGCAATAAAAACTAACTGGCAACATTACACAAACGGACAACGGGCAATCGTTGTTAAAATTCCAATAATTTTATGTCCATCCGGTGACTTAAAAAAAATATAACTTGTCGAGCGACACATCAGTCTGGTTTTGCAACGAGTTTTTTATTGCGATGCTGCGATGGAATTCCGAATTGGTATTTATTTCTTTACTTTCTGAACTAGATACTATAACGTACCGCGCTGTTGCTTTACGATGCGGATGCATCTAAACTTCCGTCCTTTCTTTTAACCACACCGATCACAAATTATGAAGTAGCTTTAGGTAGGAATGTATAGATGATATCCAAGGAGCTTCTTAGGCCACTTCAATCATTATTAATTGTCTATGTTTAAACTGAAGAATTGATAATTTCTCTAGACTTAAAATCCGTATTTTTTACAGATTATGAACAACAGAAATAATAAAATACAAACTCAAAGACCTGCCACTGCCAACAGCAATAACAATATGACCGTTGTTAGTTGTAGAACTTTTGAAAATTCAATCAATAAATTATTACAAGCGTGAGTGTGTTTGTTGTAGATCGATTGTTCCCTCCACTCTAGTTATAAACCATTAATGTTTCAGGCGAAAACAATTAGCAACTGTTGAGCTTGAAAGTTAATAATCTGAAAACATTAAAGCTATTAAAAGCTTGCGCGTTGCAATAAAGTTCGGTACGTTCGGGGTTAAAACTACAATCCTTAGCAGCTAGAATTTGTTAGAATCATTCAATAATAGAACAGAATATTTTCGTACTTAAATTTTTGCTGTAGGTATTATGTAATAAGATAGGAAAGCGTTCTTGGTATTAATTATGGTTTGTAGCGGCAGCAGCCATCACGTGCATTCACACACCTGTTTTGACACACTTTTTTGACTACCAGCTACTTATATTTTCGCCACTTTCGAAGATGTCCACACTCGGTAATGACCAAAACCGGGTATCCAGCTCCTCCCACTTGATATTGCAATGGGGTTACTCTACATGACGAAAAAACTTTCGGAGCGCTTTTACGCGAGCCACGACTCTACATAAATCTCCTTTTATTTAACGTTACCATTTCACGACAGCTCTCGTTCATTTTTCGTCAGTATAGATATAGAGTGATCCCCTGGAGGCTCGATAGTGGCAAGTGGACAAAGACAGCCGCCAGCGTGAAGCCTATCATCATTTTCAGGTTTCCTCGCGAGAATGTGAGGCGCGGGCGAGTCATTATACACCTACTTGAATGCTATCGACGGTTCCATCTCGATTCCTTGAGAGCTTATTGTAGGGTTAGTTTGCATGGGCTGTGAATCGGAAGATTAATTTAATGCGTTTCTTTTGTTTTTGTTTGGTTCATTTATTTTATTTAGGAAAATGTATTAGATGTTTAAACTTGGCAATAAGCCCGCCTTTGTGTTATTTGATTTGTAACTGTTCTCTTTTATGTTTGCTTGTGTATGTGTACAATAAAGTGTATAAATAAAAAGTTACAATCCTCTTATTTGCATAAGCATAAAAATACAATATTAAAATTATTGTACAAACGGTGGTCTACGAGTGGAAACCACTGGCAAGCATAGCGTGGGACGCCCTCCGGTCCGCTGGACCAACTGTAGACAAGTTGCCGATAGTGGGAGGTAGCTAGGCCAGCACGGGTCTCCTTCCAATGACGGAAGGGTTTAGGCCTAGTCCACCACGCTGGCCTAGTGCGGGTTGGTCATAAATACACTCACGGGCAGTGAAAAGGTTCCACTGAGAAAAGCACCAAATTACTCCTAAACGGAAAAAGCAAGCTTAATGACGCCTTCTGCAACATTGAAGCACATTTAACAGAGCATTAGGATATTACCAACTAAAAACAGTAATATTTTGTTAAAATTTTAAATTAAATGTTTGAAAAAAGTGGGGTTGTTTGGTGTCGGAATTTTGTGAGTGGAACTTTTTCATTGGCCGTGAGTGTATTATTAAAACGAAATATATATAATGGGGACTGGGAAGGTTATTGACAGAGAAATTGCCATATTTATTTTGGCGGTTTTCTTTCGAACTCCCGATTGAAATATGAACCGGAACGAATATGCAAACGAATAGCCGCGAAGTCAACACAAACAAACCGACAGTGCGCACCGCGTATTATTGACACTTGTATTTTTCATATTTTAAACCGACTTGAAAATAGGGGGAATAGAATACATATTTCGACGGTCGAATGGCGTAGTGGTTAGTCGCCATGACTGCTATGCCGAAGGTCCCGGGTTCGATTCCCGGCTGGGGCAGATATTATTTTGTTTAAATATTGTTGATATTTATATTTAATATGTATCTATCTATGTATTTGTGTAGATATATCAGCTGTCCGATGCCCATAACACACGCTCTGTCTAGCTTAAGGTCGGATGGCCGTGTGTGAGATGTCCCCACGTATTATTATTATTATTTAACTGCGTCTAACCTGCTAGCGAATGATCTAGTGTGTAAAGTGTGTGAAGTAATGTACACTACATTCTAGTGTAAATACCTATATATCTATTTATTCTCCTTCACATTTATTTTTATTTTATTTTATTTTTTTCGCACTCAGTAATATCGACTAACCGAGCGTTAGTGCTAGCAAACACTTCCATGATAATGCTCAGACGGCAGCCGGTTTCGTAAAGATGGTTAGTGTTAATTGTTGATTAGTAACATTTAATCTCATGGTACGTGCAGGTGGGCAGAGGTACAATAGATGGTCGCGGTAGTTCTGATACACTGATTACAGGTGTAATTAAATTGACGTTTCTTATGTAAGTTTATAGTATGTGATTAGAATTTTGTTAGCTGCTAATAAAATTTAACAGTTAGTTAAACAAATCACATGAAATACTTCTTTATTCAGCGTTTTTAAAACTGTCTAATACACATACCTACATGGCTGGCTCATCTGTTTATTCAGAAACACAATACGATACTATACATAGCAGTCAACGATGATAGATTTAGATGAGGATTCCTAGTCAGATGTGGCTTCCCTAATGGATCAAATCAGTAACGATGGCGACTGACATTGAATATTGGATCGATGCGTGCACGTTACAAGTGGAATAGGTATTCAGCATTTCATCACACAAGCCGAGAGTGCTGACATGCCGAATATTCGACTTGTAATGTGCTAATATTCAGACAATATTCAATGTTAGTGGCTAGTAAAAAACAAAAGAAAAAGATCTTGACGAATTCAGAACCTCCTCCTTTTTTTGAAGTCGGTAAAAAAGTCATAAAATTAAGCTCACTTCATGAATCATGCGTAGCATAAAATTTTAGCGAATTAAGGGGTAATCAAAACTCACTCACTTTTATGTGGTAAAAGCAATGAACTAATATTACTGTAAAAGTAATATTAATCAAACCAACTTTTCGCTTTAAACTTAAACAGTATGTCGTATCAACACAACTAAATAAGATTGGGTATTTGTTTTATATCATACGGGTCCATTTTATAGTATAAAGTAAGACATCTTTTATGACAAGAAAGGGTCCACGTTTGAATAGAACCCTTTTAACGTCTTTATTAAGAGAACTTGTATAAAAGATCGTAAAAACAAATGGATCCTACACAAAGGACCATACTCGTAATAAGCGTTTTTATAGTAGTTTTGTACTTAATTTTTCATATTATTTTGCATTTGCCTCTTTGTCGTGTAGCTACTCTACATGAAATGAATGTCTATTTTATGTTTCATGAGGTCTTCGTATAATACGGGGTGGATTTATTTAAGGGTTATTTTTTTAAATGGTTTAGATTGATTATTATAGACAAATGATTGAAAAATTTACGAAGTACCATATTTTAATCAATAGAAACAAAAGTAATTACTTAAATACTATGAACGTTTATCCTGATGTATGGGTAAAATTACATATTTATTTGTGTCTCTACAGAAGGATAAAAAAGGTAATTACTTAATTAAAAACTATCTATTAAACTCTACGAAGTATTGTTATTCGTAGTTCCGATAGAAATATGTGGGTAACATCTTAATAAGTGTACTTATAGTAACTTATAACACTATACCATGCGTAATGAAGTCACTATTTAATGAAATTCAACAACAGCATCGAACCTAAGTTGTACCTACCTTATATCGATTGATTCATGATTGACATGATAGTGTTATATTAGTGTAGGCATAGAACAACACGTTCCTAGGTGTACCTACCCAGGGTACACACTGGTTCTATGCATTGCATTCCTCTGAATGTTGTACTTGTATGTAAATAATTATATTATAATAGCAGTTCACTCACTGTCACTTGTCAACTGCTATTAGAAAGCAATAATCTGCTTGTAATTTTGTAAATAAGTTATTACAAACGCACCGTACGTGCGATGAAAGCTAGACTAGACTTAAGTTTATGGTTTGATAGATTTACCATAGCATACAGCTACATTACCTATACTGGAAGGTATGTTAAAGTTATAACAGAACCTGCCAAGGAAGCCCTAAGTTGTTAGAAGGATACGTCAATACAGTTTGTCCTTGACGACGTGGTTGGAATAAAATTACGAAGATTAATTTCATTCATGATACGTTACTATGTAAGTTTGTAACTGACTGTTGAGTCAGTTAGTTAGTTGTTTGCTATTGCTACACTATGGTGTGGTTCCGTGGTGGTTTTGCTACTATGTTTAGTTGGCACAAGTTTTGTATTTGTGTTCAGTTGAAGTAATAGCTATGTAATATACCATCTGTGTCATATTATATGACTACTTCTGACGCTCCAAAATGGTCACGTTGTAAGTCGTTCTCCATATCTATTACTGCAAACTGCAAGATGGTGATGAACTTTATAAACCACCAATCGATTCTATTCATAACATTTATTAGTTCTTATATTTAGCCATCAATATTCGTATTGACCAATAAATTAAGTTAAATTAGGTAACATAGGTACATTATAGGTAACGTTCTACTTCCATCGTCCAAGTGGTCTAAACCCAGCAACGAAAAACATTCTAACTCTCCACTCTGAAACCCGATAACCATGCTTGCGCAAGTCTTAACGAAATTAACACCTAACTTATCTCTTCTGTTGACCGTACACGGGACGGAAATAAATTAAAAGTAGAACCATACCGGAGAGGCGGACGGGAGTGAACCAATTTGCCGGCGTCTAGATGCGTGATGAATATAAAATATTTTTATCTCATTTGCTTCTGCAGCTAAACAAGCAGTGGTGATGATATTTTTGTAGTATTATCAATGTTTGTGACGCTTTTTTGTACGGTATGCGTTTCATGTTGCAGTAGGTACCGTGCCGTAGTGAGGTAAAGCCTCTGTATATACTTACCTACTCTATGTAAATAGGAGATAGTATATTTATAAGTCAATATAGAGGTATTAGAACCAAAATGTAGAGGTATTAGTTTAATAAGTGCATCAGTGTGTCCCGCTATTGCCAAATAGCACAAAAAGCACAAAAAGCACAAGTCCAAATTGATATCTTTGTAATAAAATTCATAAGTAGATATAGGACTCGATTCTAGATAACTATCTACATCCTCATTTGTTTAAAGTATCATAGCTTTTTGACATCTAGATGTTGACAGATATTAGAGTTAGGTATATCAAAAGTAAAGATCTTCAATAGGCTAGGTATGGTCAATCGTAGATAAACGTATCGATAGATAGGAGGTTGATCTCAACTAGGAGCCGCCTTCACCAGACAGCTCTACCTAAGTTATCGATGAACATTAATTTCACAATAAATTATCATTTCCATTAAGTTTTTAAAGCTCATAAATAAATCTTTATTACCATTGATATCGACGACACCGATTCTTGAATCGATAATTATAATACACCGACTCGTACACGAACAAAAGTTTTTAAATGAAAACAAGCAATAAATAAAACCTGATTATCAGATTCAACTTAACAGTCTGATATTTTGAGATAAAAAATAAGAATTCCAATGCGGTAGAGTGCCTAAGTAAATATTAAACAGTTGTTGATTCATGTGTAAAGAACAGAGGGAAAGATAATAAAATTCCTGTCTGAAACTTCCTAATTCCAGATGTCGTAAGACTCGTAAGCGTATAACAATTTATTTTTTACTTACAACAGTATTGCAATGCAATTTTGCTATTCAGCGTTTGTCCCGTTTCGTTGGCGGGAAAATAAATTGTTTTGCATACTGGCACGCGTAGAAAATGAGTTAAACTTTACTTTCTCAACATTTTCTATTTTTAATTTTAACCGGCACGTGGGTGCCCCGAATAGGTCGAGTGGGAGTGCGCTTTCTGCCATCCATCTTTTTAGACAGTTGCTCTATATTTTTTGTCGCTCCCTTTATCAGTTTTTATGATGGACGGTGGACCACGCAAACCTTTATTGACGACGATGACAAAATATTTATTGTCTTGGGATTCATAATAACTGATCTTAAGTGTAACTTTTTAAGATGAATATGAATAACTTAACACATTGATGGACACTAGATTAACGGTGAAACTCATAAAAACGCACAACATTTTTGTATGGGAGTTGTGTGATGATCTGCTGGTGCACATGCCGGCACACTGCCTAGACGCAGTAAAGAAATCACGACGTCGATGACCGTTGTGTGCGTGTGAGTTCACACTTTTTTCTGTATGAAAAATTATTGCTGTGTGAAAAAAAGGTACTCTGGGTGCACATATAACTTTGAAATCCTTCCAAATAAAGCACAACAAGATGGTCTTCATACAAACTCTAGGTAAAACAGGACTGCATTGACCGTTGTTGAAATAATTAGAAAAAGAGCGGGGACTGCATTCGACGTTGTGATTTTTTTCTAAAAGTGTGGAGGACGTCAAATGCAGTCAGTGTCCGTCAGTGGGTTAAGATAGGTAGCTACATTACATTCACATATAATATTTAGGTAATTTAAGTTAAGCACAAAACTTAATTAAACGTTTTGATTTCAGGAACATCAAAATGGCCGCTGCGCTGTATGTCCCTCTGCTGCTGGCCCTCATCTCCACAACGCTGGCTGGTGAGAAAAAAAACTAAATTCAAATATAGAAAAAGAAACTCGTTCTTCAACAATTTGACGGTAATTTATAGAAGTGTACGGGCGTTTAACAAGTGGAGGCGTCGGCCGGTGTTGCTACAAATCAACAGTCTTTTATAAAGCCCCGGTAAGCTCAGAACTATGCGTTGAAATAATCCCGTGTGTAGGTTTAGGGACCCGTGGTGGGGTAATAGGTTATAATATAAAGGTATGTAAGAGGTTTGTAACGTTGCCCTCGTAAATGAAATTAATTATGATATGTTGGGGCTTTTTATCCAATATTATTTTAGGCATGGAAATGGTATAATACTCGTACCTTCAGATATCGCACACCTAGAGTATGAAAATTTTCAAAGTGTGTCAGTTATACCTACAGCTAGGGCCTTGTAAAACATGATAATAGAGGATATCATTATTAGCAATTAATTATACCTACTAAAGCATGCCCTTATACCGCTAGCAAAAAAAAAATGAGTGTGACAGTTAAGTTAGATTTATTCGCCAAATAAATATTACTAAGAACTTCTAGTGCATTCTTCGCAGTGGCTCTCAATTGATTAACAGCCAATGTTTAATAGGTACCATGTATTGTAATGTACGGAACCATTTCAAACATGATTCTGAATGGTGTAAAAGCACACATGTCTATTTTTGTTTGCCAACATTAAGGCGCGTCTCGTTTATCTATGTGTGAGTAGCTACCTGTTGGTATCCGGATATTTGACAGGTCTAACAAGCCATTAACACTCTTATTTCATGGCTATTAAGATTTGTATCTAATGTTATTGTATAGTCCTGCAGCTGGGACTGCTTATGACCGTCACGGTAGTTTTAGAACTAAAATAAAATGTAAAAAAACACTTGTTGACTGTCACATGTCACTTGATAAACTGACCGTGCTCTTAAAAATACGCTTTATGGTGAATTAAAATTTTTATTTTATTTGAATAATGATAGATTCCAAAGTCCAGCCTCTCGATTACGTTTTATACACATTATAAAAAAAAACATGAAATTTGATACACCATGTTATCATTAAATTTGTTAATTATATATACCATCAATCGGTCGATCGCGAACTTATCCTGTGAAAGAGCTTTAGGTACTTAAGCAAAATTATCATTTACTATGTGTGTTTACCTAATATTTATAACGAAACTGTAATTAGAAAACTGTAAAACTTAACATTTGATTCGCATTTATTCTAGCAACCTTCAGTCACGGCTCAAAAATACAATAATATTCAAAGATACCTGGTATAATCAATTTTGAAACATATTAATAAATTTTATTACAGATCCTAATGTTAGTGAATTGTACCTAGACCTTAATACTATAGCTTTAAGTTCAAAACTACGGACAACAACTTTTCTGAATTAGAATCGAAAATTCGAGCGTGGGTATCGAATGATACCGAACTCTCAAGGACTTCATATCAAAGTTTGTTCACTCGTAATTTGAACATTGATGAATTTGCCGACTTCGATCCTTTATTATTTACTTAATATAGTTTTTATTTTAGGACTTAAAAATAAAGGGTAAGTACTTAAGTTGCCGTGTGTTTTTTTCTTGACTTAGGTATCTCTATCGAAGGTAGATGGGGGGTTATTTCAGATATTCGTAAAATGATTAAATTCCAATCTGTATAAATCACCATAAGCTCATAGTTGAGTCAAGCTATTGCTCACATAGCGGTATCCAAGGGTGCGCCAAAATCCTTAAGATAAGGTAGAATAGCAACAACCTTAGTGTTCTGATTTAAAACCTTAGGGTGCTTACATAGAGAATCGGGTTCCCTGTATCTACGATTATGCGAAAGCGCTCACTCACGGAGCATTTCCCGGATTTTTAAATGTCATGAGCGCTTTCGCATAATCAGGTTATCGGTATAGGTAGATACAGGGAACCCGTTTCTCTATGTAAGCACCCTTATTTCTGATACGATCCTTCCGATAATCCATGATCATATAGTTCTATCGGTTGACGAGACCATCAGGATACAGATGCAGGGTGTTGAAAAAGAGGTATAAATGTTTTGTGTAAATTGTTTTTAAGTCAATAAAGTAGTATTCTATTCTATAATAAAGTAAATGGGAGTGACTCACGCACTCATTCTGAACAACGTTTGTCCTACGAATTTTGAAAATTCATAAAATACCAACTAGTCAAACTTATATGCCTTCTTTCTCTTGGTAAAGATTGCAACAATATCCCAGTCATCACCGTCTATTTTAATTCCGCAGACATTTTATTATTCATGTCGAAGCACCACTCTCTCTGCAATGCAGCTAGATATTATTTGATTGGCAGAAACCCAATTATAGTATTGGACTGCACGTTTCATCATACTAATAAACTCAATCCGACATGAAATGATATTAATTTGTGTAAATATTTATTTTTAGTTCCGCTCGTTTGTAGTAAGCATAGTCATTTAATCGAAATTTATCTATGCTGTATGTGAAGTGGGAGATAGGATACGTTATATTCAATAATCATCAAATATTATATAGTTTGTAGACCAACAACAATTAAGTATAACGAATACAACCTTACACTATGTTTAGATTTGATTTACTTAATGAAAAATTTGCTACCTAAGTACCCATAAAGTTTTTTTCTCTTGAATTTCATGGAAAAAAATCGGTTTACAATAGCTACTAAGGTATATCTGGTCCGCTATTTAGATGACAAAGACACTCCGTGTTTCAAAAAGGAACCTTCAGCTAATGTTGTCATAATGCAAATCTAAAGCTAAAGCGAGACAGTAATACATTTAAGGTCGACCTTAGCTTAAAATTCCTTTGTGCATCTCAGCCATAGAGTTATAGTATTTACTTACCTCTATATCAACTCTACACATTCTCTAACCAACCACCCCTCCCGTTCCCCAGAAATCGAGATGGAGTTCACAAAATGGCCGGAATCCGTGACCGCGCCCGTCGGCGACAAAGTCACCTTCGAGTGCAAGGTGCGGGTGCCAGCAGAACGCCTGGTGTGGCGCTGGAGGCACCTGGCCGAGGAGTCTCAGTGGCAGCCCGTTCAAGAGAACTACCAGAGCAATGAGGTGTCCACGCGGCTCGTCGTGGAAATGAGGAGGAATACGAAGGACAAGTATTATCAGGTGAGGGTTTGGATAACGGAAGAAATAGTGAGAAGTGTTACTCGTTGGAAGGTTGCCTGGAAGAGAAAGCTTTTAACGGCATGGTCACCTTTTCTACAGTGCATATTATACATTCACTTCTTGGCTGATGAGAATGAATAGCTGTATTTGAAGTATGTTTTACTCAAAGGTTCTTATATAAAGTATTACACATTACACGATATAATCGTGTGTTATTATCCTTTGACAATTTGTTCTGCAAGAATATCTAAGTACTTTGAACTAAAAGGTTCTCTGTAGGTAAAGTTCACTGCCTCTACGTGACTTTCCATACCTACGAAGCGCTTATCATAAAATTTCATTACATACTTGTTGAATTAGCAAAAACAAAAGCTTGCTATATTATGCACGAACTTTCAGTCTTGTAGTCTAGCCGCTTTGACGATGTTGTTGACCGACCTGGGACTTAGCTGCTAATCTCACAACAGCTGTTCAATGCTAATAAATCACTGTCTGATGCAAATAAGCTCCAACAACCTTTTCATTCCCACAGGTATTCAGTGTCGGGCAAAGTTTGTCACGTGTTTACATGACACTTTAGTTTAGGGACTTATATTTTATTCGCACGCACAAATACACATCCCGTAACTAGTCTATTGCAGAAATAGGCCTCCTCAAAGACTGGAAGATTATTGCCTTAATCTCCTCGCATGTCAAGCGCATTTCTCGAATATTAAAAAAATACTGTAACTACTTACACCAATAGTTGCTCAGAATCACGAGCTTTGCACCCCTTTTCAACTTACATACCTCAGCCCTTTTTCCATAACACTCTGTCCCTATAACTCAAACAACCCAAATAACCCTCCCAATTCTTCCAGTGCGTAGTCTGGTACGGCGCAGTAGTCCTGGCCTCAGTGCCGGCCCGGCTCACCGTGGCCCAGCTGGACCTGACGAGGAGTGTCCCGGAGAAGCGGGTGATCACGGCCCCGCTCCGGAGCCCCGTGGCGCTGCACTGCAAGCCGCCTGCGTCGGAGCCGCCGGCTGAGATCAGCTGGTTTAAGGAGGTTGAGGTGAGTTGGTTCGGTAGTTTTATATGTATTGAATCTTGCCCTGTATGCTTGGTTCGGATAAAAAAGTTCTGTGGTGAGAATTTGACGATAAAAAATAAGTTTACATCCAATCTAGTTTTACAGAAAATATAGGAAAAAATGCATATCTACTTAAGCTGCTTCGGATAAAGCTTTTACAAACGCTGCTTTGACTGCATATGCATATTACCAAATATACCAGATTTTGGTGTCTTTTTTGTTGCCTACAATATTCAGATTACATTTTCATATTTTTCCTGTAAACGCCTATCCCGAAAGACTCATCCGAACCAACATACCAGCTTACCAACTACAGCCATCTAAAATCCACCTCTATTCTCCAGGGCACCAAGCAGCGCGTAGAAAGCACGCGAGGAGTCCTGATCATAGACAACGCGACGCCCGACAGCGGCGGCTCGTTCGGCTGCACCGCCACCAACGCGCTGCTGGGGCAGACCGTGGACCTGCCCGAGCGAGTCGTGCTGAGGGTGCAGCATGAGGGCCGCAGCGAGCCTAGGTAAGGGGATTTTTGTACTGTCCAAATATAAAAATATACCGTCTCATATGAGCGGGCGTTATAGCTTCGGTACAAAGGAGAAATTTGGCTTCTCCATTGGCCCATATACAAGAACTCGGAGATATATAGCATCTCTGACGCCTTTCGAAACATAAAGGAATGGATCTAAATATCGAGGCCACTCACGGCATTATCTTCAGCTGCCAGATTTCTTGGTTTCCAATCCCTTGGTGCCTGTGATGGCTGTGATATATGACGATCAGGACGCTCTTAGCCCTGGTGACTGTTCTTACATACAAATCACTATTAAAAATGTATATACATAACTACTGAATCTAAATGTAATCACCAACTCAATCATCATCGTTCTTCTCCAGGTTCCTTGAAACAGAAGATTACGTAGGAACAGTGAACCGAGACGGAGTCTTGACCGCTCCGGTCAGACCAAACGAAGACCTCTTCCTGGTCTGTGGAGTGGTGGGCACGGGGGTCAAAGTATATTGGTCCAGGGACAACAGACCTCTGCCAAGCAAGGCGAAGGTCTCCAATGATGGAACTCAGTTGACGGTCGGCTCGTTCAAGCATGATGATGCGGTAAGATATGACTTCTTGTAATTTGAATTAAAATATGAATGACTTTTCTGGAATTCCTATATTTCAGTTAAAAGCATTAATCACCCCTGAAACTCTGAAGCATCTCTGAAAATAATTTAATATTCAATTTCAGCTTTCATTAATTTCATCACGAAATAATAATCATTTACAACTTCCAAGGAGCACCATCCTATATCCTCGACCATCTTCATAGAACCACTACCTACCCCCTATCATCACAAATCTACAACTTCAATAAACTACGTTACCTCTCCAGGGCATCTACACCTGTTCATCAGGCAGCCTCCGCCGCTCGTGGAAGGTGACAGCCCTGTCTCCAGCCCGCTGGCAGGGGTCCATGGACAATGTGAACGCGACTGAAGGCAATGGAGCCAGGGTCTCGTGCGGCACCCCTCAGGGCAACCCCAGACCTAACGTCTTCTGGCTGCTTAACGGAGAACCGGTGAACCATGATAAGAGGATAAGGACCACTGGTAAGTGTAGTGTTTTGTTTTTGAGATGGAAGTTAAGCTTATTGATTCGTCTGGGCTGCTAAACGCAGAAGCATCAGCATAAAAAGTTAGATAAAAAATAAGTAGGCATCTTTTTTCGTAGCAAGCTGCAGACCTATTCGATAGTTACATATCTACCTTTATTTTAATGGGCTCAAAGAAAAAGTCAATAACTTTCTTTCTTATTTATTTTTTAATGCTAGCTCCTTGCGAGCTTAATGATGACTTTCTTACCGACTGTCCATAGAATAAAATATGCTCTAGACTGCTTGCACACCACATCCATTACCCTCATTTTCCTTTCTCGTCCCAGGTTCAGAGCTCTACATAGAGCAGGTAGAGAAGCGTCACGCGAGCATCGTGCAGTGCTTCGCGTGCAACGAGCTCGGCTGCGCGTACGACGCCGCGCTGCTGCAGGTCTTCCCCATGCAGATCTCTGACCAGGTAATAAAAAAAAACACACACACAGATGTTTGACAGGCGAGCGCCGCTCCTTAGGTATGGATTGTTAATTGCTAATGTGTCGGTGTTGGTATAGTAGCAGGTTATTGTGGACGGAAGTGTATCTATGTTACCTCCATCAGACCAGGCACTAGTCTTCTTATACAGATCTCCGATCACGATCAGGTAAAAGTCTTAAACATGCAGATCTATGAACACTGAACAGGTCCAAGCAGATATCTGAACAGGTCCATGCAGATCTTTAACTAGGTAATAGTGTTCTCATTCGGATCTCTTACTTATAATTGATCTCCACCAATGAAAGGTTGGATGGAAGATATTGCTTTAAAAAATAAGATCGCCTTTGTATGCAAATATAGTAGGAATCAGTGTAGCGCATCCATCTTGTTAAGAGCTAAATGCATGCCAAGGTCTAATGAAATCAAATTAAATGGCGGAACGAAGCCAAAGTTATTAATTTCTCTAAAAAGCTCGCGACTAATGTAACTTGGGTGCACTATATTTACCATCATCCTGAAGCTGTACTAACTTGCGCCATTTTTCATGTGTTTTTCGTTTTTTTGTTAGGAATATTCCGTGGACATGGGAAAAAAGATTCACCACATGTCAAGACCTCCGAAACGCCACGGGAAAACCTCCAGAAAGCATTCAAGCAAACGTGAGTTCATCCTTTCAAAGATTTTTACCTTAAATATTTACCTGAACATGTGCATTAGTAGTATAATATATAATGTCAAATCTAAATAGGTGTACATGCAAAAAAATATAATTATGTAACAATGAGACAAGTACAATTTCAGATATTATTATAATAAAAAAATCGGCTCTCCCTTCCGAGCCGGTCTGTGTGAACAGGCCCAAATCGATAAACTGCGAAGTTTTAAATGACAGATATCAACAAAATATTTCTCATTTATATAGGATTTGATATGTGGATTTGGATATAAGTAGGTACTTGATTAAAATACAAATTGGCGCTTATTGAAGGCATTCACTTGTCTAATGGAAGTCTACCTAATCAACGTCAACGATACCGTTTACTACCATTTTCAATATAGTACCTAACTCTATCTAGGATAGCCTATATCTATCGATTACCGATTGGCAGTTACTTTCATACTACTATTTTGACATATTGTAACTTTTTATTCAAAGTAACTACATAGTTACCTGACGTCGCGTCGGCACATAAAGTTATTAAAACTTGCAGTCAATAATGTAGTCTACTTAGTAGAAAATTACAATATAGTTACTTCTTACTTTACCCTTTGTGCACTTAATTACATCACGACCCATTACGTCCCCACTGCTGGGGCACAGGTCTCCTTCCAATGAAGGAAGGGTTTAGGCCTAGTCCACCACGCTGGCCAAGTGCGGGTTGGTGGACCCCAACACAAGCAAGCTTGTGCTGAGAGTGTTGTCGGGTAAGTGGGCAACCCGACTGTCAGATGTTTTCAAGCCGCCCGAAGGCCTCTGACTAGGCTTAACGACTGCTGCTGAAGCAGCAACCGGGACCCACGGCTTAACGTGCCGTCCGAAGCACGGAAGCGTCCAGAAAAGCACCACTTGAAATTGGTCACCCATCCAATGGCTGACCGTGTCAGTTGTTGCTTAACCTCAGCGATCAGTTACGATCACTGAGGCCCGCTCGACTACGGACGCTTCACTGACTGACTGTGCACTTAATAACATGTAATAAAGACTTAATAGGTACATAAATAAATCAGTATCGCGGTACTTACGTCGTCGTATCTAATGTTAGCTCTTTATTTATTTAGGTCAATCTTCTTTTATGTAACGAGACATAATAATACTTATGGCAGCACATTACGCTCAAGCCTACTTACGCAAAATGCCTTTTTGCATTAAGTATGTTATTTACCTGGATCATTACCTAATATTCTAAGGAAAGTACAAGGGAAAACGAGCACAGATATAAGTAGAGTTTGATAAAATATGCCGTAATAGAGCAACCCTTACTAATAATAAGATTATATCGTCTGAGTGACTAAACAAAAACATGTCCCATCTCCAGTTTTCATGAACTAGGTACCTGAAAAAAGCATTAACCTACCTTTGGTATCGTAGTTCGTAGATCAGTAACGGCTGAACTGATTTAATGAGTCGTTCTTAAGTTTTGACTTCATTCCATAACCCGTTGCGACTATTGAAATTCGGTATGATTCTATTACTTCTGGTAACTCGAGTGACAAAATAGAAGGCAAGCGGGACCTAGTACTAAGTAAAAATTAAAAATAAGAAAATTAGACAGCTCTTTTCAATATTAAAAAAAATATTATAAGCTTTTGGTAAGAAATTTACTAACGTACAAACTCCATTTTTCTCCAGTCACCTAATTACAAACTATGTCAGGCAGATAATTTGTGTAGTCTGCTTTTAGGTCGCAACTTCCAGACAAGATCGGGACGTGACAAAAATGCCGATGAGAATTTCCAACTAACTTATGATGTGAAATACGTTTCGTGATACTTTTAATACTGAAAATCGAGTTAGGTAGTACGTATAAGCTATTTCCAAGAATATAGAGATGAGCTTGAAAGATTGAAGAGATGAGCTTCGTATGTAGGAAAATCAAAGCTTACTTCAGATTGAAACTGTTTAATCAAATACTAGGTACGTGTATTCCAGTATTAAAATAATGCCGCATAAATAATGATTCCTAAGACAACACCACAAAAACCCTTTAAAATGTACTAGGACAACAGGATCCGCAAGGAGTAAACATGACTTTCATTCGCAGCGGTGCTGGAGCCTCCCTCGCGGCCAAACGTCACACGAATGTCCGATGAGAGCGTCATGATCACCTGGTCCAATGGGACTAAGGGACTGCAGATTGTGTTCTTTAAGGTGAGTCCTGTTGTATTTGTAGTATCCTAGAGTAGCCACGTCTGCCTTGTATTTGTCTAAAACCAACATCAAGATGCACATCTAATAAGTTTAGTAAATAAATAAAACAAGCCAGCACATCGCTAGTCTGCCACTCGCTAGAATATTGAAGCGTTTTTTTTTTCATATATACACAGACACAGTCTCTTTTACAGCAGTCATAATTTCACTAATAACCCTTATACTTTCTGCTATTAAAACTCAGTTATCTTATCTCAAACGAAAATATACAGACTTCCCCGACCTAAATCGCTAAACAATTTCAACCGCCTTCAAAGTTTCGCTTCAAAAGACATAGCGAAAGCGTTTCACCAAATGCCGGTTGCAGGTGCAATACATCGACGCGACGAACAAGAGCAACACGTCGCAGTGGAACACGTGCAACTCGGACATCCCGCCGCACGTGCACTCCTACGAGATCACCGGACTCACGCCTGACCGATATTACAAGTTAGTATGCTGTGTATTAGGACGATGTACTTTTCTTCGCTGTCGGTGACTCGGTGAGTTTAAACTCATAGAGCTACAAAATCGGTTCAAATCGACTTGAACAAAATTAAAAGTTTGATTCAATACTACGACTCCAGTTGGCAGATTGAGTTAGCATCGGCGGCGGGCGTATCGTTTTAGCATTCCCTTCCATTATAGTTCAGTTCAATGGAGTGTTCACAGTTTGATAGTTTATATCTATTTTTGACGAAAAAACGTCGTTTGGCTTCCCGGCGTAGTAACTTCAGTATGCGCCAAAATCACTAACGTCGCAATAATTGTAACGGTTATTTATTTCTTACCATAACTTTTCTAAATAGCCTCAAAATCATAAATATTTATTTAGACGACACACTACTTATTTCCACAATAACCTCACACACACACTCTCGTCACCAGGTTCCGTATCTCGGCGGTGTACTCCAACCAGGACAACAAGCAGGGCCGCAGCACGGGCCGCTTCCACCTGCAGCGCGGGCAGTACCGCGGCCCCCGACCCCCCGCGCTGACCAACGCCACTGCACTGTCGCCTAGCAGCATTGTTGTTAATTGGACTGTGAGTTTTAGTAGCAAGATTGGAGTGTTTTTGTTGGATATCGATGAGTTTTCTTTGTTATTATATTGGTGAAACTTGGAGAATGAAATAAGAACACTATAAAACTGCCGCAGTACAGTATGGTTCATTACCTAATTAAAATGACGTACCTACCTAGCTTGCGAATCCAGACGGAAAATGGTCGGGCAGGGATGTTCTATGGTATTTTAATGTATCAATAGCAATGCATCAACTGATGCTTTACATCGGTTGAGATACACCAAGAAACGCAATAACTTTAAATGTATTGCATTCATCAGTCTATGTTAGTTTCTGTTTAAACTTTTTAAAACTTTACACAGTTACAAAAGTGCTTAGAAACTACAGAACTTAAGTAACTTCTTGGAAGAGTAAAAAACGTAGGTACTGCCTCAACTTAAAAGGGAACCAAGTTTCTGATAAATTAGTTCTTGGAAAGTTAATAAATAGAAGACTTACGAAGTTTTCTGCAAAACTGTACCTACTTATAATTTGATGATAGCAAATTCTTTTGCGTTCGACAATATTTTTAGGTTATCGAAAACTTTCAAGTAAGTACTTACCTTGTGTGACGGACGACTGACAAATATTCCTCTATTTTAATTAATACCCTGGCATTCTCATTAACTTTATTCAACCATTCCAGTATTCGATCGGCAACAGTGTGCCAGCCGACGGTTTCTACATCCACTACCGGGACATCTCGTCGGCCGGAGAATACGTCAAGATGGCCGCCGCGGGGGACGCACGGTCCGCCATCTTGTCTCACCTCAGCGCTGACACGGGCTATGAGGTCAAAGTGCAGTCGTATACTGTACAGGCGCCGTCAGAGTTCACTAGTATATTGGTGAGTTATTGTACTGTTTTATTATTGTCGTTAGGAGGTAACGAGGTCTTGAAAGTGCTGGCAAGAAAGCTAAAGGCCCTGCGATTAATGTAATACCGATGAAAAGTACATATATCTTTAACACTGCGAGGCCACTTTTTAGTACAATCCGAACGGTTTTCTGTAAATTTTGGTTATTGAGGGTATTGATAAGATTCTATATAAGTAATACAACAGTGAATTATTATTTGTTCAAATGAAGTGAAGAGGATCAGCAGACTGTGTTTATAATTTTGCATTTAGTATTGTAAGAAAGTTGATCCACGTTGGGCGCCAATTAGCACCACTATTTATAATAATTGGCGCCCAACATGGGACGGGGAAAGATCTTAAATTAATTGTCTGAATAGCAAATAGGGCAAATACCATTTTTTTCTATAAGTACTACTCTTGAAGTAGAAGGGTTTGTAGTCTGTTGCATTCATAAATGCAATTGTTATAATAATTTTACTATTTTAATTGGTGCCCAACACCGGTCAGCCTCCATTGTCCGAACAGCAAATTCCTGCACATTATATTAGAAGACAATAGAGTTAAATGATACATTATTCTAACGAAATAAATTAATACTCGTTTCATTCCATAGAATAACGCGGACTCGAGTGCATTCATATTAAGTTATTTTAGAGATTATAACATATTTTAGGAACTCTTTAGGTATTATAATATAAGCGAATAATAGCTTCTATCTACAAAATACGAAACGTTCCATTTTTCTGATTAATGGCGGCTGCTTTTACCTATTTATCTTGGTCCTGTGCTTTGTTTTTTTCAACGAAGCGAAGACGGTCTTCGGTAGATATAAAATAAATGTTGTCGTTCTATCAATTAGGAAGCGGAGACGATAGCGATAGATGGAGTCTGCTAGAGTCAAGAAAGCAGCTCTTTTTTATTTTATATGTGCGGACTGCGGAGCAGAAAACAGTGACCGAGCAAATTTTTAATTTATTTTATTTTATATCCTAGATAGATAGATGGATAGATAGAATACACTTTATTTGTACACCAAAACAGAATAATAAAATAACAAAATGTAACTTAATTAGGGTACAAAAGGCGGTCTTATCACTAAAAGCGATCTCTGCCAGACAACCTTTGGATGGAGGGAAACAGAGATTAAGATTGGGTGCAGTGTACATGTTAAAAAGGAATGTAGATTATTTAATATACTACACACTAACTAAAATATTACAAATATACTTAAACAGAGGTAGGTACATACTATATTACATAATGATACATATATATTATACAACATACATACAATATGTAAATATAATGAAAATACATACACAGTGTTAAATTGGATTCAATTACAGTTTTAGATCAAGGATTTAATGTAGTGTTCCTTTACCATTCTTTTAAACGAGGCTAGCGTAGGTGCTTGCCGGATAGTTTCCTGAAGATCATTCCACAAAGTGACTGAGCGAACTGTGAAAGAAGAACTGTAGAATTTTGAGGTATTAGGCGGGATATTGAGGCGGAGGTTGTGGGAAGAGCGTAGTTTCAGGTTGTGAGATTCACAACGAAACTGAAAACGCTCTTTTAAGTATGGGGGGTAGGTTGGATTAAAGAGAATAGAGTATAGAAGAGAAAGAATGTGGGTATTACGGCGAAAACGAATAGGGAGCCACTTGAGCTTAGCACGAAATTCGGAAACATGGTCATATTTGCGTAAGCCAAATATGAAACTTATGGAAAAGTTTTGGAGACGCTCAAGCTTATTTAATTGCTCTTCGGTTAAATCTAGATAGCACGAGTCGGCATAATCTAATATAGGTAGAAGTAAAGATTGAGAAAGCTCAATTTTGGTGGCCGTGGGCAAGAAGTTACGCAATCTACGGAGTGATCCTGCTGACGCAAACATCTTCCTACTAACTTCTTCCAGCTGCTTCTTCCATGTCATGCATCTGTCCAAATACACCCCCAGGTTTTTGACCTCTTTGCTCCAGTCTATACGTACACCATCGAAAATTATTGAGGGAAGGGAATCAAAGTCGATCATGGATATAAATCTGGGGCTACCTAGTATAATCACCTGGGTTTTCTTTGGATTGACCCTTAGACCAAAGTCGTTGCTCCACGTAAGTATACGTTCCAGGTCAATATTTGTCCTATATCGTATGTAATAGGTATCTATTAAAATTAGGTATAATCGCAAAATCTGTGCCGTGATTGATTTAATTAGCTAGAAAAATACTTTTAAATTCCAAATTGAGGTTAAATATCTATCTCTATTCACGAATGAAAATCCCAGAACAAAACTTTAGAAACAACTTTTGATGGAAAGCTCGCTCATTGTTTCATGGCAATGTAAAGGGGTGAAGCATTATCGTATTTTTTGTCAGTTTTTCCTATCTTTCCGCAAGACTCGTAAATGTAGGCGTTGGGCAATAAAATGTTTTAAGAGTTGGCAAAAGTATACCTTTACTTTTGCAATAAAATGTGATTTCTATCTTCCGCACTCGTATACATGTAAGAAGATAACTGCCAAGTTAGGTGCAGTAAAGTCTCATGTGGAGCAAAAGTAGGGAACGTACTTAGATGAACTTTTACTTACCTAAATGTACCTACATTATCATTTTCCTTCAATAACATGCATTGTTTATAGTTTGTGCACATATATATGATACATATATCTCTAACAAATCATTAAATACACCAATAAACAATCTTGAGAGTAGTAAAGAGCATGCTACGCTATAAGTTTAAGAACTCAAAAGCTTCTCAAAATCAACAACCATCAAAAAATCTCAATAAACATTCTTTAGGTACACGGCCCTCACGACACAGGCCTACCCTATAAGTAGTATAATCTTCTAACCAATATTTGAATACGAGTATCTCTGCCGAATATGACACATAATAAGTACATATTTAACATTATGATATTAAACCTTTCCTTCCTTCCCCCAGAAATGCAAGACCCTCCGCTCGGCCAGCCAGCCCCCGCGGCCCCCGCCCCCGGCCGTGCGCTCGCCGGCGGGGGCGGGGGCCGCGTCCCCCAGCGCGCTGGTCACGGCGGGGGCCGCGGGGGCCGCCCTGCTTGTCATACTGCTCACTGCCGTACTGCTGTGTCGGCGGGCCAAGCGACCTGCTAGAGATAGTAAGAAGCTTATAAATACCGTGCGATGACATACTATGAATGAATGTATGACTCTATGAATGAGGGAATGAATAAAAAATTGAGCTGTTAACTGCGGGCGCCGCGTAGGCCGCGATTCTCGCTATACTGCTCACTGCCGTGCTGCTGTGTTGGTGGGCCAAGTGACCTGCTAGAGATAGTAAGATTCTTATAATTAGGTACTTACTTTATTTTGCACGATTATGGAGGACTACAAAGCCGCGCTGCGTCATCACTACGCATTTATTTCAACGCAGTGGATGCCACATGAGCGCTGCGTTTGAGGGAATGAGCCCGTTATCTATGCGAACTTAAAGTTAAAGAGCCTGTTAACTAGGTCTTTGGAAGTTTACTTACTCGTAACGTGTAAACTCTCTGGGATCATCTTCTATGTTCATACGAGCTTTTTGCATGACCGAGCATAGTGTTATCGTTCGCTTTAAAGCAGAAGAGCTTCAGCTATTTAGAATACAGCCGTGAATAAGTTTATTTATTTATTTTTCAGAGGAAAAGGTATCCGTGCCTGAAGGAGGCAGCACTAACGGGTACATTCCAGCTAAAGTGCCCATCACCATCACTTCCAACCCTATGCACGGGGAGGTAACAGATCCTATTATAAATATTTCATTTTTGTTTCTCAACAACAGCTTTTGTAGCCGATGTAAATGTAAATGTAAACCTGATTTAGATACACTTTAGGTACTTGGTTAACGTATTATTTCAATTGAAACATTAATGCTATGGCTCTTTGTAGTACCAAAAGATAAACGACATAATACCTCCTTAGTCATTTGTTTACAATTTGGTAAACGCGAATCGTTTTATACTCGCTTGGTTTCCAGAAACAAGCAAGCAGCTCCAGAACAGATGATGATACGATACAAAGAATACACAAGCCTTTTTTATATGTAACAGTGTTATTTTCCTTTCCGCAGGGCGGGGAAAGTGGTGTAGAAATGTCTTTTATGCACAATAACAATACAGGCAGTGAAGATAGCACGCTTTCGCACTCACGGAAAAACGGCACATCACCGCGATACGTGTAAGCGATTCCAGCCCGTAATACAAAGGATTAAGAAGCTAAGTTGAAGGCATTTGTGATTGAGATTGTTGTTATATGACTGTAATAGTACAGCGTAAGATATTTTTTCTGTACAGTAATGCTTTATGCGTTGGTGGCGAAGTTAAGAAGGGTTGTTGGAAGTTGGAAGTATCCTGAATCTTTTGATGTAATCTCTAAATAACCACCTGGTAATGCCTACTTACTTTATAGCAGTTAACAATTTAGTAATGAGTACAAAACGACCAATTGAGTATTATGTGTTTCGAAATAGGAATACCTACTTATCACAAATTTTTAAATGGATGCACTGGAATGGCAACTTATGACAATACATATTAAAAATATGAACGAACCTTAAAGATAAGCTTCCAGCTTTCGGCATCGTACGTATCTCATTCAGTATTCATTGGATAGAAATTCACACAAGTGCGTCCACTTCATCGGCATTGCCGAAGCCACACCGTTTCTGCATCCATTTATGACAATCCGTTTGGTCCGATATGTACGATACCGATAGTTGGGCGCTTACCTTAAAATGTAAATACGTGGAAAATTATTATACCTAAGTAGGTTACAAAGCTCATAAGATTTTGGAAATGCATTTTTAGCATAAGTGTAATTTTTTACTTAGTTTAAGAGGCAAAATGTGTCATGTTATCGAATTTATTTATTATTTTATACATTTTTTACAATTAAGTAAGTATAGACAAGACAATTTTTAGCTACATGATAAATATTTAATTGACTATCCTACTTAATTTTATTGACAATATTAAAATGGCGACGTACTTAACATTTTCGAAAAGGATTTAAACTAAAAAAAATATTTTAAACATTAAATTTAGTCAAATATTAAAAAAATAAGAAACGAACGAAATTAGATATATATCTACATCATATATCTTAAAAAGACTGACCACTCAAATTATTCTCAATGCGAGAAAGAACTTTTCGGGCACCACATTTTTTTATTTGGAAACCATTTTTTATTTTGAAATGGTTTGAATCTCATATTTAGATTATTTAATTAATAAATACTTAATTTAATTATGACTGCAGTTTAAACAGGCATGCTGACGATAAAATATATAAACAGTGGGTTAGTGCCAACAGTTCAATTAAAACTGCCAAATCCATAAAAATAAATATAAAATATATTTTACCGAAATCAGTGAAATATGAACTAATGAAATAGTTACATTATGGTTGTGATAAATAATTTTCGGCATTTATAAACTTTTCGTTATTTTTTTATTTTTCTATTGTGTTGCTTTATTTTATAATCATATCTTGAGTGATTTTGATCACGTATTATGTAAAAGATTTGCTGTATTTATCAACACAGAACCTACAGTCCTACACCTGCTTAAATTATCAATAAGGAATTAAAGTTTATTGTACAGTCTGGCGCAAGGAAACCTGACGTCTCTCAGAGTGAAAATGTTTTTTGATAGAGGTTTTTTTTGCTTCAGACTCCATATATACATTTTATTACATTACTAATTTATAATAATAAATACCTAATAGCTATCTCACAGCTTACGCTTAAAATACTATCTAAGACTGACATTGAAATTTTAAATAAGTATGTAAGTACTGTTATCTGATTGTTTCAGATTTATAATACTTTTTCAGTCTCCACACGCTTCACTGATTGATTAAGTCACATACAAAATAAACGTTTGTTTAAAACATAACAAAAATGACGTAGTAATATGTAGCTCGAAATGTAAATTTTTTTCAACATGAAGAAAGAGAGTATGTTTTTGAAAATCATTGAATCATAAAGCGGTTAATCATAATCTCTACATTTTGAATGTGCCAGCTTATTACCTACTTTTATTTAGGTTTGGTTTTCAATGTTAAGAGTAGGTCCCTTAATGTGTTGTTTAAAATTATCTGATTGATTTAAGATATTTTGTAAAAACTAATAAGATGTTCTAAAGAATTTATAGAAATACATTAATGATAAAATGAGTTTCAATTTTTTATTTGACTACCTATTACGGGCGTAATGATTTAACATAGAATTTTCTTTACTTCTATGTAACCGACGCTTGTAGGATCTAGAATTTAATTTTAATGTTGGTCTGTGTTATCTTTCCGCCCTGTATGGCTCAGCGTGGTTTAAATAAACGGTCGAAGCTAGGAAACCTTTATGAATTAGCTTTATTATTAGAACCAAGAAATCCTAAAAAGAAAATGGAGATGGCTAGGCGATGCCTTTATAGAAGACCTAAAGAAACTCCGTCAAAGCTAGTACGGTCAGGTGCATAGAAACCTGACCCTCCTCTCATACCAACAATGCTTCTGAGGGGGGTCAGGTTTATCTGCCCCTTACTGTACCTACTGGCCTGGACGTAAAGGAGGCCACCCAAAACAATCTGGCGACTATGGAGAGTCAGGGAAAGTGGGAGAATCTCGCAGCCGCTGTCCAAGATCGAGTCAGATCAGGAGAAATCTTCTCAAAGCCCTTTGTCCCTGCTGAGGGACGTCAGGATGGATGTATGTAAGTTTGATGTAATTAAGATCATCCATTTGTTCACTATCAGACACACCTCCTTAACCTCGTACCGCACATCTCTGGAAATGAACCCTCGAAGTAATAGAGCTTTCTGTCACTTAGAAATAGGTTTACAAAATTAAATAACGATGTGATATACATGGGTTCCCCTCATCTCGCATAATCTTTATTGACCAAAACTCATTTCGCATAACTCGTATGGTCTAAACTTTTTTGGCCGAACCATCACTTTGCCAAGACTTATGTGGTATACCTAAGACTCGTTTCGTCTAAAACTCTTTAGGCACAATCTTTAAACACAGACCTAAGTTTCGTTTGCTCAAATTTATGTCTATGTATAATCTTATTTCTCCTAATGTTATCTTAATAAACTTTTTTTTTTTTTAATTAATAACAAAATTTTATTTACACAAATTAACACATTAAAAATACATTTATTTCGTTCATTTAAATTCTACTAATCAAAATCAGTTCAAAATCTACGATCCACAAAAAGCTTCGTCATTAACCTATATAACAAATGTTATCAGCAATATGCCTCGTCAAAAATCACTCAAAAAGGCCACCCCGAATCGTACCTGGCCCAAAGGTACCCATTATACTCGCAGCATTACCGCGTTGTATAGCGAGTGATATCCTTTGAGCGAGGTACGAACCGGAGCGGCGGTCATAACCTCTGATAACTATACGTATAAATAATATATTAAGATAAGATAGCCATTTATTTAACTCGTTTTTACAATTTACATGCATATACATTAACAGAAATCATAATATAATAATTTATACATTTTTCCATTTCATTACAAATTACTAATTAAATTATATCATAAAAAATATATTAATAGCATTCAAATAAATAGATTAAAAAATAATATGACTTTAATTTCTATTAATTAATTAATTAATTATTAATTTTACATAAAAAAATATAAAAAAATTTACATGTAAATTAATAGGTACATAATTACTCTCATAAGTTTAAAAAACAATAATAATCTTGAAATAATATAAAAATTGAGAGATTATCTGTTCTTAGTCCTTCCAGAGGACAGTGGCCTCTCGCTCACAGGCTGCGAGCAAGGATAGTCATGATCACCCTCGCTGACCAGGCTTCTCTGGGTGATATAGGCACTTAATGCCGGATCTAATTTTCCCTTTCTACAGTTTGTTGAGTAGCAAATTCCGATCCCATCTTTCTCCAAACATTTCTATTGGAGGCTTCGCGCCACCACACAGGATGGAAAGCTTTTAGTTCGTCGGACCATCTTATTCGTGGCCTGCCCACGCTGCGTTTTCCATCTCGCGGTATCCACTCTGTTGTTAGCCTCGTCCATCTGTTATCTTCACATCTCATTATATGTCCGGCCCATTGCCATTTCATTCGTCTTGTGGTGGTAATTATGTCGTCTATTTTTGTGGTTTTTCTAATCTTTTCGTTTGTAATTCTGTCAGCTCTTTTTATCCCTAGCATACTCCGTTCCATTGCTCGCTGGTTGACTGCGAGTTTTTGTTTTTGTTTCACGGTGGCGGCCCATGTTTGAGCACCGTATGTCATAGCCGGTAGGATGCAAGTATTGAAAACTTTCCATTTTAAAGATTGGTGCAATTTGGATTTGAAGATATGTTTCAGTGACCAGTATTTCTTCCAACCGATATTAATTCTTCTCGTGATTTCTTTATCCATTTTTTCTTTAAATGATATATTCTGTGCAAGATAAATATAGTCTTCAACATATTCCAGATCGATATTATTTATGTTTATAGGTGTTTGGGTAGTGTTTGTCATCAATTTGGTTTTAGTTTCATTTATCTGTAGTCCAGATGAAGCTAGAGCTGTCTGAAAGGTAGAGAGTGTTTCCTGCAATTCATTTGAACTTTCTGATACAAAAATTATGTCATCTGCAAACCTTAAGGATGTCATATTAATGCCATTAATTTTTATGCCTCTGTCCCTCCAATCAATTGATCTAAAAACCTCTTCTAAAAGGGAATTGAAAAGTAGAGGTGATATTGGGTCGCCTTGTTTCACTCCTTTTCTTAGCGGGAATGTTGGCCCTTCCGTCTCTAGATTTATTGAGGCCATGCTTTTGCTATAGACTTTTTCTAGGATTCTTACATATCCAGCATCTATTCCTTGGTTTTGTAAAGCGCGTAGTAAGTAGTTTTGATTTATACTATCGAATGCTTTCGTAAAATCAATAAAGCAGATATAGAGTGATTTATTATATTCTGAGTACTTTTCAATGATCATATTTAGGGTGTGGAGGTGATCCATTGTTGAGAACCCTTTTCTGAAGCCAGCTTGCTCAACCGTCTGATTTTCATCGAGTGCTCTGTAGAGCCTGTTTTTTAGAACTGTCATGAAAATTTTGTAGAGTGTACTTGAAAGCGATATAGGTCTATAATTATTTATGTCTTTTTGGCATTTTTTCTTATGAAGTAGTATAATTGACGCCAGATACCACTGTTTAGGTAGAGTACCTGTGTGTAATATTTTATTATAAATTAACTGTAGTGGTTCCAAGAGGTCTTCGCAGTAGCATTTTATTACCTCATTCGATATTTTATCTTTTCCAGTAGCTTTATTGTTTTTCAAGTTTTCATTGACATATCGTATTTCTGATTTTAGTAGAGGTGGAATATCTTTGAGTGCTTTGTTGGTTATGCATGTTTCAAGTATATCATCACTATCGTAAAGTGCCTTGTAGAACGCTGTTGCTGTTTCCAAAATTTCATGTCTAGAGCTTGTAAATTTTCCCGAGCTTTGCTGTAGAGTCGATATCATATCTTTTCCAATTTTTTTCCTCTTCTCAATTTCTTTGATGGAACCTGTTGTTCCACTTTATTTTGTTTCTTTCTGCAATTATCGATTTAGTTTCAGATGAGATTACGTTTATTTTTTCTTTTACTTGCGTTGTAGAGTCTTTTTCTATATCTATGAGTACTTTTTCCAATTTGTTGTACATTTCCTGTGTTGTATCATGTTTGTTGTCTAGTAGCTTTCTTATCAAGATGCTGTGTACGTCCGTGTGTACATATTGCTTTGTGAAATTCTGGGGCGTCCACTGCCTTCTGGGCTTCTCTATTGATAGTTTTGCAATAACTGGTCGGTGATCTGAGTCAATCGGGTTTTTATTAAAAGCCACTAGTTTATCAAGATTAGCCTCGATTTAATAGTCTCATATAAATCGATACACAGTGATACACATGAAGTAAGTGATGACAGCCAACACATAGAGTACGTGCTATTTTCCTTTTTTCTTGACTATGACTTTTCGTTTACAATTCCAACACTAGGCCTTAAACAAAAATCATATAAATAGGCAAAAGAAAATTAGCACAATTCTAGGCCTCAAACAAAATATCATAACTTATATAGGTATATAAAACTAAAACATAACTTTAACACTGACTAACGGAGTACAAATAAACAATATCACCAAAAAAAACATATATGAAAACAATTTAATCAGTTTTAAGTAGTTTAGACACAAACTTATAATGCTTCTCTGAAGTTAATGGCTTCGTTAACACGTCCGCCAACATTTCCTCAGTAGGAAGGTAACTTAAATCAATAACCTTCTTACTTATCAACTCTTTAACATAATGGTGCCTTATATCTATATGTTTGGTACGCGAGTGTGTTACAACATTCTTACAGATTTTCTGTGCTGATTGATTGTCGTTAAACAAATCTATTTTGTACACAATACCAGTACATTCTTTAAGAAATGTTTGCAAGAACAGAGCCTCCTTGCAGGAGTCAGAGACCGCCATGTACTCAGCTTCAGTACTAGAAAGCGCTACAGTCCGTTGCTTTCGGCTTTCCCACGAAATAACTGAACTACCAAGACTAAAACCATACCCAGTATATGACCGACGATCCATCTGATCTCCTCCCCAATCAGCATCTGTAAAACCAGTAATTTTCAAATCGTCACCCTTTTGAAATAGTAGACTGTAATGTATTGTTCCTTTTAAATATCTCAGAACCCTTTTCGCTGCTTTCCAGTGAGTTTCACCAAAACAGTTATTGAACTGGCTTAGATAGCTGATGCTATGAGTAATATCCGGCCTGGAACATACTGACAGGTACATTAAACACCCAATAAGGCTCCTATAATCATATTTACATGCCGAATTCTCTTCCTTTTTAAGTTGAATTCCAACTTCCATAGGAGTCTTAGCTGCTTTGCATTCTGCCATATGCAGTTTATCTAAAACTTTCTTTATGTAGCTGGACTGATCCAAAGTATAGCTTCCATCGGATAATCTAGCAATTTTCATACCTAGAACCTGATGAGCCGGTCCCAAATCATGCATCACGAACTCTTTCATCAGCCCTTTCTTAATAACTTTCTTTTTCTCAGAATTTTCGGAGCTAAAGATCATGATGTCATCCACATACAGCGCTACGATTATTACTTTATCATCAGTATTATGAATATACACCGATTGCTCAGAAGATAGTCTACTAAATTGCAATTTATTGATGAAAACATCATTAATGCGTTCATACCATGCTTTCGCCGCCTGTTTTAAGCCATAAATTGCTTTGTTCAGCTTATATACTTTCCTGACCTTTTCATCTTGACCTCCACCTTGGATGAAACCTTCAGGTTGCTCCATATATACAGTTTCGGTTAGTAACCCGTGCAAAAATGCAGTTTTTACATCTAGGTGCTCTATAACTAAATCATATTGAGCAGCTTATGCTAACAGTATTCTAACTGTTGAGTAGCGAACCACAGGTGCAAATGTTTCATTGTAGTCAATTCCGTATCTTTGTGTATAACCCTTCGCCACCAGACGAGCTTTATACTTTAACAATTTTCCATTTAGGTCTCTCTTTTTGCTAAATATCCATTTACATTTTACTGGTTTTTGCCCTGAAGGCAGATCAACCAGTGTCCAGCATTCATTAACTATGAAAGAGTTATACTCGTCTTGTATAGCTTCCTTCCAATGTTTAGACTCGCAGCCACCCAGAGCCTCTTCTATTGTCTTCGGTATATCTTCGTCTTCTGTAACCGCTGTAAACCCAGCATACCCATCCGTATCAGCATCTTCAAAATCAAGCGAGTCCTCCGAATCCATGCTTGAACATCCTGGAATATATGTAGGGTCCGAAGAGTGGTTATCCGAATTTACAGATTCTACTGATGAATCCAGACTGAACATGGTTTGTCTCCGAGGATTCACTGTGTCATCAGGTAACAACTGATCCATCTCGACCACGTCTGGCTGACATAATGATATCTCAGAAGCTTCCGTCGACGACTGTGCTGGATCAGGTTGTGTAGTACTATCTAAGTTATCAGATGAATCTATAATTAACAAATCATCATGCTCTTTACTGTTATCATCATTGGACACTACTTTATCCAAAAACATACTTTCCATGAATGTGACGTGCTTGGCTTTAATACATTTCTTTGGAAAAACAGGATCTACCAGTCTATACCCTTTACTATTCTCACAGTACCCTACAAAAATATACCTCTTGCATCTAGGGTCCAATTTCCTTGCTTTCTCATCAATGGCATATGCTACACAACCAAATACACGTAAGTGTGCTACATTAACCTTTTTGGATGTCCATTTTTCTTCAGGTGTTGTTCCCATGACCGCTCTGGTTGGTGTATAATTCTTGAGTACGGCAGCCGTGTTCGCCGCCTCCGCCCAGTACTGTTTCTCCAACCCAGCCTCCTGGAGCATGCAGCGGGCTTTATCCATTATGGTGCGATTAGCCCGCTCTGCCACACCATTTTGTTGACTACAATGTGGGACAGTAGTTTGATGTTTTATCCCATTCCTCTTCAGATACTCCTGAAATTGATTAGACATGTACTCGCCACCATTGTCACTTCTCAAGGTTTTGATTTTTCTATCTGTTTCATTCTCTACAAGCGCTCTGAATAGTTTAAATTTCTCAAAGACCTCGCTTTTTCTATCCATGAAGTAGATAAATGTTTTCCTCGAGAAATCATCAATGAAGGTAACAAAGTACCGTTTCCCACTAAATGATGATACCTGCATAGGTCCACATACGTCTGTATGTACCAACCCTAGTTTGACATTAGACCTAGTATGACTTTTCTTAGGGAATGGAAGTCTGGCCTGTTTGCCTTCTATACAAGCTACACATGGATTAAAAGTAGTATTTGGATAATCCATACCTGTGACCAGCCCATTTTTCATTAGCTTCATACTCCTGGCATTCAGGTGCCCAAGTCGCTTATGCCACAACTCAAAATAGTATAAGTTTTTCTCCTCTTTCATTGCAAATTAGATATATTGGCGGTAAGTCAAAGAACCAAAAACTTCTGCCAGTTCTGGAAATCGACTAAAAAGTTTAGCTATAAGAATAGTGTACCATCAAGTGTAGAATCTCAACAGGAGTATAAATGTATAGCCGACATGTTTGCTAACCATTTTAAAGTACAACCGTCTACCGGTGTACGGAGCGTGCCCGCTGCTGAGACAGCGGCCGCGGAGCCGCCGGCGACCCCCACGCGCTGCACGCCGCGCGACGTGGCGCGCGTGGTGCGCGGCATGACGCGCGGCAAGTCGCCCGGCGTCGACGGGCTCAGCATCGAGCATGTTCTTTATGCCGGTGATGAAATTTTTCGTGTGCTGTCCGAGTTATTCAACGCTTGTATTGAAAATAGTTGTTTGCCCAAAGAATTGATGAGAACAGTAGTGGTACCTGTGCCCAAAAATAAAACGGGTGACTTGTCGCGCCTAAATAACTACAGGCCCATCTCGCTAGGTACTGTTATAGGTAAAATTCTGGAGAGGTTCTTGCAGCCTGCACTGGCGAACAGGCTACGTCTAGATGATGCTCAGTTTGGTTTTCGTCCCGGTCTCGCAACTGACTCAGCCATATTTAGTCTGAAACACACAGTTAAATATTATACGGAGCGAGGGACATCTGTGTATGCATGTTTTTTAGATCTGAGCCGAGCTTTTGACCTGGTAAATTATAATTTGCTTTGGGAAAAACTTAAAAACGCGGATGTAAACAGCAATGTAGTGTCCTTGTTGCGATACTGGTACGAAAACCAAACTAATTCTGTGAAATGGGGCGACACTATGTCTAATGATTACAGATTAGAGTGTGGTGTACGTCAGGGAGGTCTGACCTCTCCCGACCTGTTTAACCTCTATATAAACGATCTGATCGAGGAGCTGAGGGGCACCGGCATCGGCTGCCATGTTGGTGGTGTCTGTGTCAACAACCTGAGTTATGCTGATGATATGGTGCTCCTCAGTCCCTCCATCAAGGCTCTTAGACGTTTATTAGCCATATGTGCTCGCTATGCCGAAGACCATGGGTTAAAGTACAATGAGAAGAAGACAGAGATGATGGTGTTCAAGGCCGGGAGAGGTCCAGACCGGGTGCCTCCAGTATTTCTGAAGGGCTCGCCAGTGCAGGTTGTAAACAAGTTTAAATATCTGGGCCACATACTGTCGTCAGACCTGAGTGACGAGGCCGACATAGAGCGCGAGCGCAGGGCTCTGGCCGTGCGCTGCAACATGCTCGCGCGCCGGTTCGCACGAGCCACAAACGAGGTGAAAATAACACTCTTTAAAGCCTATTGTCAGAGCCTTTATACTAGTCAGCTGTGGTTTCATTATACGAAACGTGCTTTCAGTGTACTGAGAGTACAGTATAATGATGCCTTTCGGATACTGATGAGGCTCCCTCGTTTCTGCAGGGCATCGGGCATGTTCGCGGAGGCCAGAGTCCCTGATTTCTTTGCTATTATAAGAACAAAAATAGCTTCGTTCTGGGACCGATTACGTGGATCATCAAATGCGATCTTAAGCACGTTGTGTGACAACATTAACCATCCATTCTACCAACATTGGTTGAAGGTGCAACGCTCTGGAAATGTTAAATAAATATGATTTTATTGTATGTTTATATTTAAACGTATGTTTATATAATTTTATTTTAATTATAAAGATAATAACAATTGACAAAGAATTACTTTCTGAATGTACCTAATTTTAATTTTAATTTTAACTTTAATTTTATAATTTTATTATTGATGTAATGTTCTGATATGGGCTTTATACACCCGAAATAAATGACTATTTATTTATTTTTATTTATTTATTATTTATTGCGTTTTCCGTAACAGTACGGTCCCATTATATGATCCTCGAAAACATTCCGTTGTCCTATTTGACTATTGAAATCCCCAAGTATGTATATATTTTTTATATTATTATTATCCCCACGTAATGCACAACTTAGGTCTTCGTAAAATTAATCACTTTCTTCCTCGGAGCTTTTCGTGGTGGGGGCATACGCTTGTATGAGGCGGAACTTGCTCTTTTCTATTTCTAGATCTATTGCGATAACTCTGTCTGATATTGTTATGTAGTTTATAACGTGTTGTTTAATAGAAGATTTTATAATAAATCCTACACCTCCAATACCTCGCTTGCTGTGTGAGTGGTAGAGCACATTCCCATTTTTAAGTTCAATTAGTTTTTCTTCACATCTTCTTACTTCAGAGATGCCGAAAATATCCCATTGGATTTTATCTAGAGCCATTTCTAGCTCTATCAGTCTGTCTTCATCTAACAAAGTTCTTACATTTGCTGTTCCAATAAATAGATTTGATTTTGATTTATATTGAGATTTATTATCTTGTGTTTGTGATTGCTACTTTTTAATATTTTGAGGTAATGCGGTTGCGGTATTTCTGTTCTGGGGTGAGGATGTCGTAGGTGTGTTTGTGGTTTTAATAGAATGAGTAGGTGTTTTAGGTTTGGTAGAGCCATAATATGTAATGCTCCGTTGTTGTTCAGATGATTTGGTCTTCTTGGATTTTGGCTCTTTAGGTAATTCTTGGGTATGCTCTACATTACCGTCTTTTTCAAGACATGGACTCTGCGATAGTTGCCTTTTTTGAGTGTTCTTTCCAATTATGACAAGTTTGTCGTATTTAATGACTGCTCTATTTCCTTGTTCTAATTCATGTTCTAGAAGTGGCTGTAATGAACGCCGAATTTCCTGAATTTTCTTAGGATAGTCTTCCTTAATGTAGCTGTTAGTACCAATAAGCTTCTTTTTATTTTTCAAGATATTTCGATTTTTTTGCCTAAAGTAGTTACCGCAAATAAAATTGGTCTAGTTTTTTCGTGATTTGGTTTTCCAATTCTTTTGACAAATTCGATTTCCATTTCGCTTAAATCGATTTCAAGATTTCCTTTTATAATGCCAATCAACTGAGTTTCTAATTCTTTATATGACTTTTCTTCTTCTTTGACTCCAAATATGATCAGGTTTCTTATCCGTAATTGTTTCTCTACAAAATCTAATCTTTTATCTTGCTCTACTTGTTCGTGGTTTAAGTTCTCTACATCTGTTTTCAAGGAGAAAAACTTTTCTTCAATAATATATAAGTATGTAGTAAATGTACAAATTGTGGTATTTTTCTCCTAAATCCCGAAAATCACGATATTGAATGATAAAAAAATCGAAAGTTAACGAATAATATAATTATTACAAACCCCATGAGATCGAAACCTAAAGATAGGTGCGACGACGAGCAAAGCGAGGAGGAGCGTGTTAGGTGCACATGTTCGTCAAAAGCAAAGCGGAGCGCAGCGAAGCGGAGCGGAGTGTTTTCCAAACAGCGGAAACAATACAAGGCACCAGTTTGCGCTATGTAGGGAGACGCTCCGTAAAAGTTAAAGCCTAACGAATATTATTACTTTGTATAAAAACCTATGCCATAGCATTATTAGGCTATTCAAGATTTGGCCATACCATTATTAGGCTAAACAAGATAATGCGAAATAACTTTTTACTAATCGAGATATATGCCATACGATTTTCGGCGAAAGGAGACTTTGACCAAACGTTACTGTGCAATATGAGATTAGGCTAATAAATCTTAGGCCTAAAAAGGTAGATATACATACCTACGAGTTTTGGACTTTTTGACTTGTCTTTCGAAGTCATTTGTTAACGTTCTCTCAACTTAAAATAAGGTCTATGAATTAGGAGGCAGGCCTTCAGATTTCCCACGCACTCGCTTCGCAGTGTTCAGTTTTCAGGCCGCGTCGTTGCGTCGTTCGTTTCCCGGCACGCACTCAGTCAGTTCACGTCGAGACCGCGCGCCGCACGGACGTGCGTCGTGTCAGTGAAAACAAATATTACGAAAGTTGTGCTGTGCCGAGTTTTGAGAAATATTTCTAAGTCTTCATAAATGGGGTGATGGTGATGTTTAGTTTGGAATTTTGGATTTTTATCTCCGGGTAAGTGGATAATTTGCTAGTAGATAGAACCGTTTTGGATACCAAATGATAGTGGTTTGGTAGTGGATTTAATCAATTAAGTAAGGTTTGGATGTCGCAAGATTTAATCAAGAATAGTGGCCCATTTGAATATACTGAAATATTCAGGTTGAAGGGAAATACAAATAGAAGGCCATTGAAGGTAGAGATAATGCTTAAATAATGTATATATGTAGGTAAAATTAAGCAGTATTAGGTGCGCTGTTATATTAGAGGACTGCGTAATGTTAAATGCCTATATTTTTCCTTAGTGTTTGGTGATTGAGGATGAGTATGTGTATAAATAATTACTTATATTATTTGAGTATTTAGTCAATTAACGTAGGTACAATTTCTCCAAGTACTCTTACGATTAAAATAAACCTGCACGTCTAGATTCTACTTGTGTAGGTGCACCCTAAGTGTATCGTACAGTATACTCATTAAAAAAAACGGCCATACGGCTCTATCCTATCACGTGAGTACAAATGTAAAGCAAAAAGTTGGTGGCTCGCTTGCGACTCTCCTCTGACTACCACTTCGCGAATTACAGTCGAGAGCATAATATTATGTACGAATGTAGGTATTTATATGCCTACATCATTGACTTATATATTACTAGGCCTACATGTATAAGTACTATAAGTAGTCGTTCTTACTTCTAGCAACAGCCCTTGGGCGGTATGAGATCGTCTTTCACCGAGATTCATTACTAATTAGATTTTATTAGATTATAAATACCTACATTCCTACGTACCAGTAACCCCCGGAAATCATGAGAAATAAATATTATAATAATGAATATATGCAAAATTATTTTCACGGAAAACCCTTAGGGAAAAACGTTCTATGTTCTATTCTATTCTATTCTATTCTCTGTGGTGGTGTAAGTACCTGCACCTGGCTCTCTCGAGTGGAACCTTTGTCCATATACCCAAGGTCTAAACTGCCTTCCTAAGCTTGGACCATTTCCCACCACGCTGGTCCACTGCAGGTTGGTGGGTTCACATATCTCGATGTGCTAAATCTAGATATGCAGGTTTCCTCACGATGTTTTCCTTCACCGTAAGAGCGATGGTATACATTGTACTTAAGTTAAAAGAACTCATTGGTACATGTCAGCGCCGGGATTCGAACCAGCATCTCTTGCGTGAGAAGCGGGCGCTCACCCGACTGAGCTACCACCGCAACGTTTTCAAATTGAAACGCATAGATTTATTTAAATGTTAAAAACATGTGTAATCCGCGACAATTTTGAACACCACCACAACAAAACATACCCAGTACATCACCACCCTCTCGCATCCATTACAAAAGTCACTAGTACACAAACACACATGGTAGTACACAGGCATGGTAACTTCCATATTAAATTTAGTTAAAATCTGCGATGTACTCGACAGACACGCTGACTTCTCTCCCGTTCTCTCCATACGATCGACCAGAACTTTCTGTATTCTCCTTAACTTCCAAGATATGGAAGTTTTGTCTATGTTTTTATAATCTTCTCGGGTTTTAACAGTCATCTCTTGGTGACATCCGCGCTGTATGAAGTTGTCTCCAACGTCTAGGAATCTCTTGTAGCAGAAGGGCCGCTGGTTGTTTGGGTAGTAGCCTTCACACATCGTCATGTCTGGGAACAATTGCATTCATTGTCATCATCATCATCAGCAGCACATAGGTAATGCTCCTAATCTTTCCAAAGGAGCGTTGCCCCAGAGTTTCGGTCAGTGGTTCTTACTTTATATTTGTTAAATTCCTTGGGGCAGTTGGTCACCTCTCTCGATAGTAGAGCAGGTGCCCTACTGTCGTAGGATGCTTTTCCATGATGATGAGGGATGATTTTCTACCTGTGCTATATTGACCAAAATAATCATTCATCATAATCATTATCAGTATTTCATTATTTTATTATGTATAATAGTAGTCCACTGCTGGACGAAGGCCTCTCTCAAAGCACGCCACGGAATGCTATCTACAGGGTGTTGCAAAATTTTTCGCGAATTTTGACATTCTGATTTCATTTTCGGGTTTAGTAGATATAACAGGTTTCGGCTTAGTATACCCTTTTTGTAACACCCTGTATAGCATTCCGCATCCAATTATTACCAGCCGCCTTTTGCAAGTGGCCACCCCATCTAGCCGGAGGGCGTCCTACACGATGATCTAAAGGTGATCCTAAAATAAATAAATAAAAATGTTTGCGTAATCATCGTCTCCACTATAGAACACGTTTACCAATCCAAAAACTGATTAATGGATATCAAATGCATCCACAACAATGTAGCTTAGCACAGTATAATGGTGGAAAAGCACCCTAATACCTACTGTTACTACCTATGGTCCGATGACATCTGCAAGGTTGCGAGGAAGGCAACCTTGCAGATTTCATCGGACCGGAAGAATTGGCGGTCAAATAAGGAGGCCTATACCCAACAGTGGGCGATAGAAGGCTGATGATGATGAAGACTACCTATGGATGCGAAAGTTTGCGAGTATTATTTTATGTGTGTGTTTCACGTTAAACCTACAAAATGGGTTTTGATGAAACTTGTCAGTAATCTAATACGCCGTATACCAAGAATCACACAGTAATGATTATTCTACTTTTTATTTTATCTTGGAATCGCGACGGGAAAAACGAAGCTCGTGTAGGAAAACCAATATTTTTTTTATATTATTCGTTTCAATAGTAAAACCGTAACATATTTTCTGCAATTAGCATGATGATTTTATGAATTCAGCCGTTTGCAGCGGCAATGAAATTTACTTCCACATTCTAGGTACTAGGTGATAGGATATATTCTAATTATTGGATATAGAAAAAAAATCCTGTAACTTTTTGGAAAAAATGAACTAGAATTATTTTTTTCAATTAGGTATTTGGCAGCGCTAGTTAGCCCTAGTAACATCCTAAACATGAATATTCGTGAATAGAGGGGTATACAGGGTGTTGCAAAAAGGGTATACTAAGCCGAAACCTTCATGTGCAGCATAGTATATCTAAGCCCGAAAGTGAAATCAGAATTTGAAAATTCGCGAAAAAAAAAACATTCTCCATAATAAAAAGTCACGTGGCCAACAAAGTTTCTACGGAAAATGATTCTTTTTTCGCGAATTTTGAAATTCTGATTTCAGTTTCGGGCTTAGATATACCATGCTGCACATGTAGGTTTCGGCTTAGTATACCCTTTTTGCAACACCCTGTAGATGGGACATTTGAGACGCTATTAGGTAGACGCTGTTTGGGCACAATACCAAACTTCACGCAGACAGAACTTTATCTTTCATGCAAAGTCCCTTGGCGACTAAGCAGGTGACCCAAATAAGCTGCATTGTAGCTTGGAGCTTGCAAGCAGTGTGTTTGCCAAACAATGTCATAGGGACCTATTGCAAATAAATAAACGTATATTGGAATTGGATTGAAGAATATATTGAAAACAGTAGGTATGTACAGCTTTGGAATGTTTTTAGTTGATGATTATTTCTTATTTCATTTCATTTATTATCCAGTACCTTAAATGGTCACATTAGTTGTTCGTATTTTTTGTGCATTCAAATTAAAATGTTATTTTACACTTAGGGTTTAGTACAGTAGCAATAAAGCAATAACGATGATGATGATGACAATGATAATCAGATCTAGGACTAAATTTTATGAAACATCAAATCTGTTGCCCGAGATCTGCGCTTCGCCTTACAGTTTTCCCGTGGGAAATTCGGGGTAAAAACTAGCCTATGCTTTAATTCAGGGTGTCAGCTTACTGAATAACAAATTTTATGATAATCCGTCAGCCAATATCGCAGTATTATACCAGCTACATATGTAGGTACTAAATGTCGAAGTTAGTCGGTCCATCGGACGCAGAGCTTTCCATGCTCCGCTTGCTGTCTCCATTCGAGAATTTGTTTACTCCATCGGTCAATAATTATCATGTATCCCCTGCCACTTCTTTCAGCAGCAGATTTTAAGAGCTATAGCGTACGTATGTGAATAACTGGTCTGCATAGAATCTTGACTCCTCTTAGAGAGACATTGCTACTGAAAGGGGGTCAGTTTTCTTTGCAGCCCAGTGTACTATGTACTACTTTAGCAGTCGCAGCAGGCCATCCCGGATATCGTAGTACTGTCCGACTGCTGCCTTCATTCGAGGACTTGTACATGGGTCTATCGGCATGCATGGCGGGCCTACTGCCACTTCTAGCTTTGTTTAGCAGTAGATTTTAAGAGTTATATCTTCTTCAGCCTATAGAAATCCACTGCTGGAGGTAGGCCTCTCCCAAAGCACACCACTGGATTACATGTAGGTACAGCTTTCCGCCTCCAAACATAACCAGCCAACTTTCGCAATTTTCCAACTGATCTAACCGGAGGGCATCCTACACTACGTTTGCCTAGTCGCGGTTTTTCACTCCAGAACATATTTAACCCATCGGTTCTTCGACAAATGTGACCAGCCGGGCAGCCCACTGGTTAAACTAACTAGAGCACTATCGTACGTAAGCCAATGTTTTATTTACTGCTCTGGTAATTGCGGCATTGCGTCCCGGATATCGTAGCACTGTCCACTGGGACAACGCTGGCTGTCTCAAAGTCTCAATTCGAGAATAGGTTTACCCCATGGGTCAATCGGCATACTGTTTGGCCAGCCTACTGCAGCTTCAGCATTACTCAGCAGTTTTTAAGGACTATACGCACATATTGTGTACTAGCTGTTCCCACAAAGTCTAAAGTAAACGTAAAATTTTACTTTGCTTTGCCTTAAAAAGTTTTCCCGTGGAAATTCTGTGATAAAAAGTATGAGTGCCTATGTGTTAATCCAGGGTGTCAGCTAACCCCATACCAAATTTCATTAAAATCGGTTCAGCCGTTTTGACGTGAACAAGTAACAAACATACACACACACCCATACTCACAAACTTTCGCATTTATAACATTAGTAGGTAGTATAGTAGGATGTAAAAGCATTACGTACTGCTCTGGTAGTAGTGCAACACTCCGTCCCGTATGTCATAGTACTGGCCGGAGGGAAAGAAACTCCAGCCGAGCGGCAGCCCCTGCGTCCAGTCAGATGAAAACATGTCGTGGCAGTACGTGTCCATTGGGATCACGTGTTCTGTGGTGGGGAGAATGGGGGACTTTTTAATTTAGTCGGGTTTTAATTTACTGCTGGCCTGCGCTGGTAGCTTAAGGGTGTTACTGCTGCTAGAATGCTAAAGTCGGCTTGATATACTTGATTAGATTGGTGACACGATTTTCTATTCTATTCTCTGTGGAGGTATCAGTACCTGCACCTGGCTTTCTCGAATGGAACCTTTGTGCATATACCCAAGGTCAAAACTGTCTTTCTGAGCTTAGACCATTCCCCGTGCTGGGCTACAGCGGGTTGGTGGGTTCACACATCTAGATGTACTAAATCTAGGTTGCATACAGGTTTCCTCACAATGTTTTTCGTCACCGTAAAAGCGATGGTATACATTGCATTCATTCATTGGTAACATGTCTGGCTTGAGAAGCGGGCGCTTACCCAACTGAGCTACCCCCGCGGCTAGGTATATTATTTTGTAATCAAAATAGAAGGGCTTGAAGGTACCTTTTAAGTAAGTTGATCCACAGCGGTAACATTGTAGAGCTTGCCCCGGCAGAGTGTTTATGGCTAGTAAGACTATATAATATATCATCGTGTTAGCAGCCATTCTTACAAACCAGCCTTTAATTGTAACCTGTAGAATAGAAATACAGTAAACTATATTTTTTATGTAGATACTTATTTAGATAGACACAATACATAAAAAGACCTTCCGGCAAATCGCTAGCGTAGATAAACATTATTTTTGTTTAAGTACCGTACCTACCTATATCGTTGCTACTATTACCTATATACTTACATATAATTATGTTACTGCTTTATCCCTGAGTGCTAAATATCTACGGGGAACCCCTAAAAGCTATAATTAAATCGTAAGCTATAAGTGATCAAATCAAATAGACAAGTCCCAAACACTAGGGTTATTGTCAGCGTGGTGATAGGATTAGCCAGATTAGCGTCAGTCCCTGACTGCCCAGGAGGGTTTACCGGCTGTTAGTTGTAGGAGGTAGTTAGGGTGCTTTTCCACCAGAGATGTGCTATGCAGCTATGCTGCGAAGATGTGATATCTACGCTACGAAAATATGTGACCGTTTCCACCAATACTACGCTAGGTAGCTGTGCGAGGAAGATGCCCTACGAAGATGCGCCGCCGCAAAGTAGCTGTGCGAGAAAGATGCGCATCTCGAGCTATGCTATGTATCGATAGTGGGGAAACGACGGGGGCGGCTACACCACTCGCGATGGTCCATAGCACATATCCATAGCACGCATCCATAGCACGCATCCATAGCACACATCCATAGCACGCATCATTCCATACAAAAAACATATCTTAGTTGAATCCGTTTCCACCAGTGCTAAGCTATGTGCTTGGTGTAATATGATTGGTGGATATCAAACGCATCCATAGCATCGTAGCATAGCACATCTCTGGTGGAAAAGCACCCTTACAGTTGATACGACACGAGGCTCCTTTTGTGCATGACTTTTATTTATATCATGATAGACACTGCAATTTTGATGTTTAAGAACTGATGTACCATTACATTACCTTTTTTCTTGTGAGTAAATGAATTCTATTCTATTCTATAAGTATACCGATCCCTCTTCTGTTGATTTTAAAATTGTGGTAAGTACCTAACAGTATTCTGCAAGTATTTTTGGAATAAAACTTCAAATAAATAAATACGAATTCATTCAGATAAATACCCAGTTTCAGTTCTGTTACTTAACACAAACAATTTCGTATTTCGTTGGCTTACACAAGAATTTTTGGCTTTTATAGGTTCAACATTTTACAAAAATAGCAAATGAAGAAATGAAAACTATACATTTACCTACTCTGTGGAAATGAATTTGGAATGAGATGATTGACAGATAATATTGGTTCACTTTTTTATGGCGAATGGCTATGAATGATGGCCTTTGCAGTATATGTGTCGCAGGCATCTGGTTTAATCTCCTGTTTGATTGAACCGCTAGCCCGTTCATTGGATGACGCTACTCAGTTGAATGACTAAAGAACAACTCGTCAAGTGGTTGACTGTAACGTCCAACGTCTTGACTGAACGTTATTCAGCGAAGTCGTTAAATGGGATATGGTATAGCAACTTTGTAATGTCTGGTTAGGATGAACATGACCAGACAAGAGTCAACAAAAACACTATTTTACAAAGCTCTCATCTCACAAATTAACTAAACAATAACAATAAATGTACCTTGATATTGTTGTTCATAATTATCCAGTTTCACCACTTTTTTTTCTTTGAAACTATCCGCCGGCGGTGGTATAATAGGTAAATCCATGTTGTCACACTATTTTAACATAAATAACGCACTTTAAAGCTAATTTATTTGCAAAAAATAACAATACAAGTGCTTTGTGTGTCAGCTGTTCGCTGTTAGACGCCATATTTGTTTTATTCACCATCTAACTGATTTTAAGTCCGCTAACTAGTTGGACGTTTTGTGACGCTTGTACAATCAACGTTCGGCCTAGTCATACAACTGAATAGCGTCATCCAATGAACGGGCTAGCGGTTCAATCAAACAGGAGATTAAACCAGATGCCTGCGACATCAGTGTTTTATGAACCCTATTTTTGTGTCATCTCGGTTTTTTTGCAAAATCTTATAGTTTTCGTCATTTTAAACACTTTGGTAAAACTCCGAAGTTTCTATCACTTCTAGTTTATTTTTAAAAAAATTCTAAAGTTTCACTTTATCCGGGTTCCGAAAATCACAAAAAATATTATTAAAACATAACTATGCGATACAATTAAATTTCAATAGCATGCATGGAATACACATATTAAGACATACATTATAGCAAAATTTCATACATCAAATCTAAATAGTTACTGAAATTTACGTATTTTTCTCTCTTTTCATTTTTGTGTTTTAAAACCCGAATATCCGCGTATTAGATCGAGATTTTCAGTACATATTTAGTCCCGGTATGCCTCTATCATCATTATTAATACCAGCATCTAATACCGCGTTATTCAGAAGTTATCGTTAAACTAAGTTTTAACCGGATTTTTCAGATGTAGGGTTGTCACTCCTCATAAACTAATATTTTACATCCGGTTTTTATTTTTACTGACAGAGATAAGAAATCTGTTATTTAGAAATTTAGCTTTACTATTTTATCGATTAAATTAAATGTCGTTTGCCTTTCCCTTTTTTAAATAGATTACAAGTCACTATAATTATAATATAAAGAAATCTATTGATAAAATTACTAAATGTTGATTTATAATATAACTACAGAATAATTTGAATAGGACTTGGCTTCTATGGGACTCATAACTTTTTTCGATGGAAAGACTGCATCGAGAGACTTGGCGTTTTTTTACATTCAATGTTTTTGGTGGGATCTCATTTATTTTTGTAAGTGTTGAAAGTACTACCTACTTAGACTGCGCTCTGTAACGAAACCATGCCGCGATGTAGAATGCATCCGGCAATGTCATCTAGTTTCAGGTTTATTAATGTAATAAATTATGAACTGTATAGGCCCCATAGGCCCCATGACCTATGGGGCTGAAACGTGGACACTTACAGTGGGACTGGTTCACAAACTGAAGGTCACTCAGTGAGCTATGGAAAGAGCTATGCTTGGAGTCTCTCTGAAAGATCGCATCCGGAACGAAGTAATCCGACAGAGAACTAAAGTCACCGACATAGCTCACCGAGTTAGTAAGCTTAAGTGGCAGTGGGCTGGTCACATCTGTCAAAGAACCGATGACCGATGGGGTAAACGTGTTCTGGAGTGGAGGCCGCGACTAGGCAAACGTAGTGTGGGACGCCCTCCGGCTAGGTGGGGTGACGACTTGCGAAAGGTGGCTGGTTATGATTGGATGCGGAAAGCTAAAGATCGCATGATAATATATGTATTACATTTATTATACTATTATATTCTATTCTTATGTATTCATCCAATTGAACACTTAAACAACGAACAAAGTTAACAATGCAGTCGAAATCCATACACAATCTTCTTGCCAAACCGCAAATATAAAATTGTTTTCTATGGTATATAATTTTTTTAATGTTTTTATTATTTTTCCTTTATATGTGGCTAATGAACTATCACGGTGCAAAATTTTAAGTTTCTAAGTCTGCTAGAAGTGCCTTAAACTTTTTAATGACCTGTCAGTTAGTCAGAGAGTTAGTGAGTGACAAAATGGTGTAACTTTGATCGAACGTAACTCTTAAACTATTATTTCAGTTGGCATGTAATTTCGAAATGAAGCTGTTATAATGCCTACTATTATTCACCGAAAACTTAACTCCTAGCTTTGTCCACATCGAAGATATAGGGGGTGCGAAACTGCCGCGAATCGCTTCGAGAAAAGATGGTACGGCGGTGCCCGTTTTGCTCGAGACTTGGCTGGGGCACTGCCGTGCCCCCAGACTAGTTTTACCCAACTTGCATGGAAGGTTATGTTTTTCAACCATATGTATACAGGGTTATTGGTAAGTAGAGCTGATCCTTTTACGAGGTTATAGAGAAAATAATTTTCATACGATTGAACCCTATAATTGAATATTGTTAAAAACGTTACCATAAATTTAAATACCGAATATAATGTATGATCCAAAACTTAACAATATCTGAGATTTTAAAGAAGATTTAAAAAACTAGCCAAATAACTTTTTTAGTTGTTTTGCATTAAATATGACCTTCACAATTCAATTATAATCATTTACAAGTAAGCATTTTATTTACCGCATATTTTTTATATCCGGATAACTCTTTGTCTTTATCCGGTTTGTGAGTGACAACCCTAAAAAAAATAAACAAATAATAATAACTTCTGAATAACGCGGTATTAGATGCTGGTATTAATAATGATGATAGAGGCATACCGGGACTACCTATGTGCTGAAAATCTCGATCTAATACGCGGTTATTCGGGTTTTAAAACACAAAAATGAAAAGAGAGAAAAATACGAAAATTTCAGTAACAATTTAGATTTGATGAATGAAATTTTGCTATAATGTAAGTCTTAATATGTGTATTCCATGCATGCTATTGAAATTTAATTGTATCGCATAGTTATATTTTAATAATATTTTTTGTGATTTTCGGAACCCGGATACAGTGAAACTTTAAGATTTTTTTTAAAATAAACTAGAAGTGATAGAAACTTCGGAGTTTTACCAAAGTGTTTAAAATGACTAAAACTATAAGATTTTGCAAAAAAACCGAGATGACACAAAAATAGGGTTCATAAAACACTGTGCGACATATGCATAGAGAAAAGAACACTACGTTTTAAGAGATGGGAGTACAAGGGAAAAAAAAGAAATAAATACTTGTATTATTTTTTTTTATTCACGCGTACTAACAGAGGGTACCAACAAAACAAAAATTATGACGTACAAAACTGCCAACATAGCCCCGCTGAAATAGTGATGTGCTTCTTATGGATATTTTTTATCGATAACTAGTAAAAAAAAAAAAGTGCGAGTGTATGTATTAATACTTTATTTTCAGTTTTACACAATAGGATTTCAGTGTTACACAATGACACCAACGTTAAGTCTCGGTTCAACGTTATGTTATGTTCCTATTTGAACACAAAAATATAATCCATAAAATAAACTCGAGATTTTCCGTTGACGTAAGTGCTATGATATAATGTTGAAATAAAATAAAAGTGGAAAAATATAATTATATTTATTTATTATAAAATAAAGTGTCTGCAGTAAGTCCCACACATGGAATTGTTTTTTTTTTCAATTGTGTTCTTAAAATGTTGTGGTAGAAAATGATTGCCACAAATTCGTTTAAGTTGATGTAGCTTTTCAATAGGCACATAAACCAGATCCTCCTTACCCGTCATCTTAACCCACTGTTTATATCTGCAAACAACATTTTATAATTATTATTGAACAATTAAATATTATTTAAGTAGGTATAATAAGACCTGGTTTCTCATGATTCTGTTAGTTACAGTCTCAATAACGGATTTGCTGACGACGCGTTTAAGGATTATTACTTGGATGTCCTTGTTAATTCGATGAGTCCCATGACGAAAATCTAATAGACCATTCATAAATCAAGCATTATGTGAATCATTCACTCACACTTCATTCAATATTCTGTCATATTCATTGAAATTGGTGTCTATGTCTCTAAAATGTCAAACAACCTCAAACAACCAAACTTTTTGGTTTTGAGGTTGCCATGGTTACTATTTCTATCGAGGTTGTTTTTTGACATCCGTCATTGAAAATAATATCATTACGCCATGCCCTTTGAAAAACAATACAACGAACTAGATGGAGTGTCATTACAAAAGAAAGGAGTCAACAAATAACACCTAAATTTCTAAGTAAGGTCTTATTTTAAAATATTTTGTTAGAAGATTTTTCACTTAATTCAATAGTTCTCATTAAGTCATTAGGTTTAACTTCTTATATCTACTTCTGTGGTCTAGTGGTAGAAGCTCAGCTTCATCACCCAGGGATCCCGGGTTCGATTTCCAGGTAGGGCCATCAATTTGTGTTTCTATAATGCGGTTCCAAGTTAGGTTAGGATATTAAATTAAAACTATTATCTCGGTTTGACATTATATAAAACCCAGACAGTATTTCGCTTCATTTTTATGTCACACAACATCTAGTTCGTATATTGTTTATCAAAGGCTCTGTTCATTTTTCCATCTTGAATTCTTGACAAATGTGTCAAAAGTCAACAACCCGTTGCCTGGTTACCGGTCTTAACCAAGTCTTAGCGGAACCCCACAGCAGCAATTAAGTTTATCACCCGATCAAGGGAGTTAACCCCTTGATTTGGCAAGGTGGGACACTCACTAACCTTAACGGTCCATGATGTAACCAAACCGAGGTATTTTTAACCTAACCGAATGGTGTGAAATTAGGCCTAAAAGTCACTGGTAATTTTTGTATGGAGATCCGAATTTGATTTTCGCTAATTTTCAAAACTAGTAGACAAAAGTTGTTCTGATTGATGAGCTGTGCGAACTAACGATAAATAAAAATATCGATATCGATAAAAAAAAACATTCATGCACTATTGTTGGTTGTGCTGACCCTCCAGTTATTTTATTAGACTTTAACTTTTTTATACATATAAATAATCTAAATCCTATGCTTTAGCCTTTAATTGTAGCTTACCTTTCCTCATCCAGTGGAAATTTGGCCATGAAAATTCTCTTTTGGCCATCTATACGACCGGCTAGCGGCTCTTAAACCACATATTTCATATGTTTTATAAAACATAATTATTATCAATAATATCAAGCAACACTAATAGTTAGGTACCTCCACACAAACACTGCACTTATCCACAGTAATAATAATATATAAATAACTGTTAAATCTTAATTTATTTATGATTTGAAATTATTTTTCAAACTAAACGATTGACTGACTGACACTGACAGATGACAAAAGCCAAAGATGTCTATGATAGCGTAAAAAGTACTCTGTGAGCGGTGCTCGCCATTATTTTTCGCACGCGTTCCATACTTATTTTTTCCCAGACTGTCTTTCGCCAGACTGAGTATATGCCTAGGCCAGCTCTAGATCTTTACCCCGTATCAGAACTTAAGGTATACCTTTTTCCACGAGGAAAGACAGCTGATACAAGCAAAAACTTCCCTTATTCGAATGTAATAAGGGTCCTGTCAGATGTCTTTCCCCGTGAAACAAGGTATAGGTACTGACCAACGTTACGAGGTGTATATTATAATGTAAGATGTAACAAAGCGAGCATTCGTGCAGTCAGTACGTAGTGTCGGAGAAACCAGCGGAGTAGAACACAGCGTTGCGTAACATGATCGCTGGGAATGTTACATTACATTACAGTCCGTAACGTTGGTGAGTAACCACCATTCCAAAGGGTTTGATACGTTTATTAGAAGCTTCTTAAGGTGGGTACTGACCAACGTTACGAAGTGTAATGTAACATGTTACACAGCGAGCATTCGTACAGTCAGTACGTAGTGTTACGGGAAAATCAGCGTACTGACTGCACGAATGCTCCCTGTGTAACAGAAGTTACATCACATGTTATATATTATTACACCTCGTCACGTTGGTCAATACCCACCTTTAATGATCAACTCAAGGGTTTCAAGTTCAATAAGGTGCGATCCATATACATTATACTATGGCCGATTGAGGGTTAAACTAGGCTACCGAAACCTTGTTCGCTAACTAACATTAACCATTATTTGTTCCAGATAACACCACCTCGGGAAGCATGGAGCGCGTCATCAAGCTTCTCCTCATCATCGCCTCCCTCATGACCGTAGAGCTCAGCCTCACGGAGAGCAAGGTCAACGACCTGAAGAAGAAGTCCAAGGTTCTCAACTACCACCAGCCGTTGTACGGGAATATATGCGAGGTGGAAGACCGCCGGCCCAAGGTCCACTGCTACTGCGACAGCCGCGCCCCGAGGTCCGCCGCCTGGGCCGACTGCTGGGTGTTCTCTCCAGGACTGTCGGAAGACGACCCGCTCTGGTCCAGCTTCTCCTCACAACCACTCATACAACATCTGATTTTTAACGTCAGGTCCGATGATGCGCTGACGTTTGTACCAGCCAAAGCTCTGGTTAGATTGGACACGTTGAGGCATCTCACGATACAGTTCGCTACGCTGAAGACTATACCGCCTTTTGCGTTCACTAATTCGTCGTCGTTGAAACAAATGAATTTGAAATCGAATAGGATTACGAATTTGGAGATGAATTCGTTTTCGAGACTCATGATGCTGTCAAACCTCAGCCTCGAGGACAATCAGATATCCGAGCTGAAGCGCGGAGTCTTCTTCGAACTCCCGAACTTGCATCTGCTTCATTTAACGAACAACAACTTGAGTTTAATCCACGAAGGTTGTTTTAAACATTTGAACAACTTGGTAGAATTGAAATTGGATTCCAATTATATCTCGGTGGTTACGAGGGAAATGTTCGAGGGGTTGGAGAATCTCGCGCGGTTAGACTTGAAGAACAATAAGTTGACAATGATTGGAAATTTAGCATTCAGCGAGCTGTGGGGCCTGAAGGAATTGGCCCTCGATAATAATGCTATTGAATACATATCCGAGCGGTCGTTTGGAGGGTTGACGCAGTTAAAGAAATTGACGCTCTCAGGGAACAAATTGACAGCGTTTTATGAAGATATAATAGAGGATATAAGGAGTTTGCTGATTCTGGATCTCAGCGACAATCTGCTAGAGACAATGTCGTATGAGACGATCAGGAGTGTGGTGGAAAGTGACCAGTTGCCGTCGACTGCTATCTATCTAGATGGTAAGCAATATTTGTATACTTACTACACAATATTTAAACAGCTACAAGAATATAATACTTACTTAGGTAAATATTTTATTTATTTAAATTATTTAGTCAGTGACAACCCTAGTGATACCCTCGGGTTACATCATTACAAAAGGATTCTCTAATTATTGAAAAATTCGGCAGTATAATTTCTCCTTACAAATTTTACTTGTTAAAATAGATGGCATATTTTTTCTTTCTTACAAAATAAATGCTTTATCTCGAGTAACTTGGAAGACATAACAAGGCTCGAGTTTAAAATTCATCGCTCATCGGGCGCCGGGCCTATAAATTCCGGAGAGAAAGAAATCTTAGCTCGAAAGAAGGCAAGAAGGCGTCGGGAAAAAAGTGTTAACATTTATACATCAGAGGCACGTGCCGCCACATTACTGCGACGACCCGGGGGTCACTCTATACGACGAAAAACTAAGTTTCCACGACTCTATCTCGTTGTATTAAACGTGCCGATTACACGACAGCTATCGTTTGTTCGTTTTTCTTCAGTATAGAGTAACCCGGGGTGCCTGAGGTGGCAGTTGGGTGTGACGCTAATATCAGCCAATGGGAGAGTTTTTTCCTGATATACAGTAATATTTCGGGGCGGACGAATTATTATCCTTTTATTTCGGCCGGCGAAGCTATCGGAAGTGTAAATCACTGCTCAGTGGGGCCTCGTATTTTCACTGCGATACTATAAATTTGCACAACGGAGCCAAAGCGAGAAATGGGTTTTATTCGCAAACACAGGCTGCCAGTGTGATGGGTACTTAAAGTCTCTTTTGGTTGTTTTCCTTCCTCCCGTCGCTTTGCTTCTGTCCGCTTTTTGCGAAGGTAAATGGTGTACAAATCAAACTGTTTGGACAAACGACCACATGGACCGACTCAGTTAACAAAATGAATAGCAATTCCACTGTTCTATTGTCTAACAACATGAAGTCTTTACAGACCTCGCGTAATTTCGAACGCTACGAGATATTGGCCGACGGATGGGAATAGCGGTTACAATCAATACTAACCTTATTTATGTTTTGTTCTCAGGCAACCCGTTCACTTGCGACTGTCGCTTGTCATGGGTGTACGCGCTCCGTAACAAGACCTCTGGAGCCCTACGCCAGGCCCTTGACCGGATCACCTGCGTCTCAGACCCCACTCTCGGGAACCAAATCAACCAGCAGTCGGAAACTGACACACAAACAGAACACAAAATATTCGACTCATACGAATACTATGAGGACAAAGACGATAGAGAGGTCTTGTACGATGAACCGAAAAAGGTTATTACCGAGAGTAATGCTGAGAAATTAATGAACATCCCTTTAGAGGTATTGCCGTGTCCGAAGGAGCTCCAATCGCTGGAAGAGTCGAACCATCCCGTTCAAAATGAAATAAGGCTGAAAGCCTTCTCAAAAGGCTCCGTCTGGAGATTGGATTGTACAGTGAGTGTTGTTATGTTGGCTCTGCTACTCGTGTACAGTTAACTGTAAGAGGAACAAAAACATTTGTGATATTAGTGGTAAACATGGATCAGTTTTGTGTAAATTGTAGCCTGTAATTATAAGCTTTTAATACTCAATCATGTTAATGTGTAAAATGAAATGTTACAGTTCTATGGAAAGCGTTGTTATACAATTTATTTAATTGCTCTATTTCAGTAAAGGTCGAGTTACGCAAAGTTCAAACTTTAAGTCGAAGATCTGTGTATAATGTTATTAAGGGGATCCCTAAAGCTAAAATGCTAAAGTCGGCTTGATATACTTGATTAGATTGGAAAAACGGTGGCTTCTATCACATTGGTAAAAATATATATTGTAGCAGAGGGTATACTGAACATGTTAGTTGCTTATAAATTGGTGCAGGATTATAATAAGTATGTTAAAAAAAAATGCAAACAGACCATGTCTTTTGCCATTTTTCGACTTATTATGAAAAAACCCTCGAAATCAGAGGGCCCATTTTCATGGAATCTTATATGTATGTGTAGGTAATTAAATTCTTAACAAAGTTACCTTAAAGAGTTGGATTTAATGGACCAGAAGTCAACTTTTTTTGCAAAAAACTAATAAATTCCGGTTTAAAAATGATGACGCCGTGACAGATTTCAGATTTCTTCAGTCGTCGCCCTGGTGGCGGCCTGTTAGGAGCGATACCCACGCCATTTTATTTTTAATCAAATATTTCACAAAAACTGATTAAATCAACAAATGATGACTGCAAATATTATAATACATATGCATTTGCTATGAAAAGTTAATTTTCTAAACATTTTAGATGGAGAAAAGCCGAAAATTCTTAGAAAACATTTCGCCTTTTCGATTTGTTTACATTTTTTACTATAGAGTTACAGATGCATAAATAAAGGTAAACATTATACATAATGACACTTATTAGATTCTCCGAATAAGAACTATACGGTCAATACAGTATGCCAAAGCGCGAGCCTGTTTATATTCTGAGGGGTAATAATTTAACTTTATTTTATTTTAACGGTTGTGTATGCTAGGTAAGCTACACAATATACAGGGTGTTGAAAATTAAGTTCTCAATTTGTATTATTTGAAACAAAAAACCGTAATTTTTTATAATATATATTTTAAGATGTGGTAGTCTGTACACTAAAGGGTGTTCAAAAGTATAAGTACTTTTAAAAATTGAAGAACTAAAATGTACATATTTTTTTAAATCTATGAAGGTATTTAACAAGCTTTGCAAAAAAGCGGTTAAGTGCGACTTTATCTACATATATACACACATACATACACTCTCACGCCTTGTACTAATGTACTCCCTTGCGGGGTAGGCAGAGGTGCATTGCTGCACCCACTTTTCGCCAGTGTTGTTTAAATCCCAATGTAATAGGGGGCGGGCCTATTGCCATTTTACGGGCACATCCAAGACCCGAGAACAAATATCTGTGTTTAAACAAAGATCTGGTCCAGCCGGGAATCGAATCCGGGAACTTCGGCTCAGTAGTCAGGGTCAATAACTACTACGCCATACGGTCGTCTTCGCTCGTCGTCGTCATTCGCCACTGCAACCTAAAAGATCTATTGTGACTCCCCTTGCCAGGTCAAATCTCACTCTACAGGCCCAGGTAAACCTGATATTACCTATATAGGATGTTGCAAAAAGATTATACTATGCCAACAGGCGGTGACTCAGGGAGTTATTCTGAACAACTTTTGTTCTACTAGTTTTGGAAATTCTCGAAAAATAAATTCGGTCTTTATAGTAAAAAGTCACGTGATCGAATAAGTTTCTTTGTAAAAGGTTTTATTTTGTGAATTTTCAAAATTGTTGAAGAAAAGTGGATCAGAATGACCCCTAAATCCACTTTTGGCTTAGCTTTATACCCATTTTGCAACACCTTGTATATCGTCAGCGTCACCTCAGATCGTAATCATCGTAACTCCTCGTGACCAACTTTAAGAGGAGACACATATACTGTTTTATTTGTAGTTCTAGTTAACATACTACCTACCTAAAGTTTTTTTTAACTAGCCTAAAAAGGATTTGTTTAGACAGTCTATCTTCCTGTTCAACCGCAGCCTGAGTGCCAGTGAGTTTCTCAATGACTGAAAGGAGGCCACATTAGTGCTCCTAAATAAATAAAGCAGGCCTGTAGATTATCTTTCCGTTGACCGACACATCTAACTGCTGTAAGAGCCTGACAAGCTCTTCGAACGAGTCATACCTCTGTAGTACGTGGTGGTACGGTCTCGACCTTTCGGACAGTCAGTTTGGCATCCGAAATGCGTGATCGATAGTGGGTACAATACTTTGCGTTCGTTCACTGTCGGAGCAGGATGAGAACTAGCTCTTAGCTTAAAAATAGTAACCGCGTTCCTAGAGGGCTGACATCCCAAGGATTCATTACGAACAGCTGGAGCTGTGCTCGCCATGCAGTGCATGGGCTACTTAGGAATCTGGGAGGCTGTTGCAAAGGAGTCCGTTGCCTCTATATGGTACGGGTGCCGTGCGATTTATGGCCCTTCCAGGAGCACCTGTTTTGTCAAGTCGAAGAGAATGGCTCGTATTCGACGCAACCTGCAGTACTGGTGGGATTGGTTGGAGGTCTGGACAGCACGTAGCTGCAGCAGCCGTCATGCCGTCAAAAAAAAGTTGAAATTCATGTTAATAATTAGATTTTAATTTTACAATATTGCAAAAAAAAAATATTAACATTGTTGAGTATGTTATTTTTAGGGTTCCGTAGCCAAAATGGCAAAAACGGAACCCTTATAGTTTCGTCATGTCCGTCTGTCCGTCTGTCCGTCTGTCACAGCCGATTTACTCGGAAACTATAAGTACTACAGTAATGAAATTTGATGAGAATATGTGTTGTATGAACCGCTACAAAAATATGACACTAAATAGTAAAAAAAAGAATTGGGGGTGGGGCCCCCCATACATGTAACTGAGGGATGAAATTTTTTTTTTCGATGTACATACCCGTGTGGGGTATCAATGGAAAGGTCTTTTAAAATGATATAAAGTTTTCTAAAAAACATTTTTCTTAAAGTGAACGGTTTTTGAGATATCAGCTCTCAAAGTCGTAAAAAGTATGTCCCCCCCCCTCTATTTTTATAACTACGGGGTATAAAATTCTAAAAAAAATAGAGGTGATGCATGCTAATTAACTCTTTCAACGATTTTTGGTTTGATCAAAGTATCTCTTATAGTTTTTGAGATAGGTTGATTTAACTGTAAATTATATTTGCTGCTACGGAACCCTTTGTGCGCGAGCCCGACTCGCACTTGGCCGGTTTTTATTTTAGTAAAGTAGTAATAAAAACAAAGGCTTATTGCATAGTTTTCGTTCACGCTCGCCTACATCGCACGTTGTATATGAGAATAAAGGGAATTACTAAATTTTCTTGTTTAAAAATCACGGTTTCTGGTTTAGAGGAAAACAAATTGTAAAATGCGGAATACAGTTTTTTTTTCGAATAAAGAGTAAAACAAAACATGTAAATTCAAAAAACGTTTCTATTGACACTAGGGCATACAATACCGCAATACCGGGAACCCGGAAAAAAATAAGTATTTTTCAATACCAGTATTGAAAGTTAATACCGGTATTGAAGTAATACCGGAATCGGACTTTTTAGGCTATAAATAAAGCGATTAAGGTATAGTTAGCCTTGTGTTCTTATATACTATGAAAGCGCACTTGTTTCCAATAGCTTAATGTAGTTTTTGGCCGTTGGAAATCTACTGTTGCCCATGCGTAAACCGACACCAAATTTTTTTTTTCAAATCTATCATTTTAACTCTAATACTCAATTGTCGTAGAAATCTATATCTATAATTACAGAATTTGATTGCCTTTTCTTGTTTAATTTTGGCCTATAGTCCTTTAAACACAATATTTGCCATTTATAACAACAAGAAAGTCTAATACCGGTATTAGTACCGGAATCCCGAAGTAGTAATACCGAAACTCAATACCGGTATTGAAAATTATTCCGGTATTGCATGCCCTAATTGACACCAACTGACACTAACTGACTTTTCGCCGAGAAAAGTGGAGTTACAATGTTTGCGATCTAAAGTGATTATAGAATAATTAGAACTATCTATTTTTTTTCAGTTCACCTGGTGTTGACTGAAATTGTAATTAGGTACTGACTCCTTGACTTGAAAATAACTTTTTTTATAATCGTTATTACAAAACCGCAATTTTTTTAATACAGCAATATTTGTAGGTACTTACAGTGAGCAAAAGAGCGCAACAAGGTTTTTTTTTTTTTGGTTTTAAGAAACAAAAATATTATTTCTATCATATCCAAAATACACATACTTAAGTACATATTATACCTCACCCAGACCACCCCATATCACCACCTTTGCCAGCTACGTAACCTTTTGGGACACCCTGTATATGCAGAGTTCTGCAAACTACTGTTCTGCTTTTAAAACACCAAAATAAAACAGGTCGTCTAACTAAAAGGTCACGTGACCAAAAAAAAGTATATGGAGAAGCGTTTTTTTTTTCACGAATATAAAAAAATACGTAGGATAAAAGTTATTCAGAGTAACGCCCTTTCGGCTAACAACACCCTGTAGTCCCTCTTATATTAAAATCTGCCCCCAAGTGAGGCTATACTTAATTCGCGAAAAAAAAAAACGCGAATTTTTACATTCTGATTTCATTTCCAGGGTTTTAGACATAACATCAATAACATGCTGCACACGTAGGTTTCGGCTTAGTTTAGTATACCCTTTTTGCAACAACCTGTATAAATATCGGCACGGGTACGACTTTATATATAATTAATTATTAAATATTAAAAATACTTTCAAATAAAAATAAATATTTTCGTATCACAAAACAATATTACTTACTTAGTATATTTTTAACAAAGTGGCATGTCTTCACTTTAATGTTTTCGAGTACTATGTTAAAATTTCATGTCATTGTCCGTAGAACGCCCCGCATACCTCAACCCCCCCTCACTAGATTTGACAGATTCTGATTTTCTTCCAGCTTTAGTGACAGCCTTAAGGGTCTGCAAGGGGTAATCGAGGGTTGGCATTGTCATAGAATTATGTAGTAAACGATGCTCTACAACCTTGAAAAAAATCACACAGGTAGCCGAAGAGTCTAACTAGGTGCTGAATGATTCGAATTCAAGTAAATGATTATGGATAACTGTAAATAAAATTCAGAATATGACGAAAAACCAGAAAATCACACTCCCGTATTGTAACAACTTTGTCGTAATTATTAAGAATTGTCATATGATTTTTATCATATTATAAAGTTAAAGGCTTGGACTAGGCGCTAAATACCTTGTTTTTTAATAAACACACACTTATTTTGTGTAAATTAATCCCAAACTTGAGCAATTTTTTCCCCTCAAATCTTCATACAAATATCTATGGCGGCTTTCTGTGTTATAAAATCATAAACACAAGTGACGTTTGACTCAGTTGGCCGCTGGCCTCCAAAGAAGGGTCACGTCGGTTTAGGCAGCACTGACAGCTCGCGATCTTATCGTGTACAGATACAAAATCACTGCACATTGGTTGTCATTGCACTTTTTCAACTTTTATGACACCAACATAACTAATTTGATTTGAAATTGAGGAAGCATAATTCTTCCAGTATATTCAATACATTAAATTAAATTAGATAGTGTGCAATATTCTCGTGACATTACAGTCTCGTAAAGGTCTGATGGCAGGAATATAGCGAATGGATCTAAGTGATGACAATACGCACGAACATTAGGTTAGGGATCAAAAATACAGTCTCTTGGTGCTGGTTGAGGTATGGTCTCGTGAGGATCTGATGAGGGCAGTAACACGGTGGTGGCTCAATTTTATTTCAAAGATGTTAATAGCTAAAAGCATCGAGTTTAGGCTATTAAGTATGTTTTTCAGAGAGAGAGAAAGAGATTTTATTTTTCCTCTGGATGTGTTAGGTTTACTGGGTTTACTAAGTTCATTCTGTTAATGGCATCAAGTTGTTATGTGTTCATAAGTAATAATTATTTATTAACAAAATGTAAAAATAAAAATAAAATAAATAAAAATAAATTCGTAACGTAAAATTGTCAATGACGGAATTTCTTCTATAGACAGTAGCCTAGACAGTAGATTTGAAGATAAAGATACATTTATTCGACACATAGACAGCAACAACAAAAAAAATACAGATTTAAAGAAAAGAAACACATACTTATACAAAACCACAAAGAAAAAAAAGGAGTCCTTCGTCAAGTCGCGCGCCTTAGAGTCGCGCGCCACGCGAGTTGGCATCTCCTGTTTTTTTATATCGTCAACTCGCGAGCCCATGTAAAGTACGGTCAGATGCAAACGAATTGAAACTAAAAAATATAGTTAAATATTGTCTCCCTGGCTGATTAGCATAAGAAGGTACCGACTAGACAGTCGCCATTAAAGAAGATGCTTTGATTTCGGGATAAAGATACAATAAAGCCTTTGTTGGAAGTGCGGAATAAGGCAAAAGGGGATGTGACCTATGACGCATGATACCCAAGTTTGCTATCTCTCTCATGCCGTGCGCAAATTTTACCTGCCATAGCTATGTCCTTGTTTTTGTTGCAAAAACCGTCATTAAAACTACATTGTTTTAGTGATGTCGTTTTAGTGTTACTCCTAATTCGAAGCAGAGATGTACAGTGCATTACTTACAGCGCAAAAATATTAAAATGTGGCAGTTTTTACTGTTTTTTATGTATTGTGGGGGTAAGCCTATCAGTCAGACAGACGGACAAAGAGATCCTATAACGGTTGCTTTTTTTCTTTTGACGTTCGAAACCCTAAAATTAAGTAAAAATATTATGCTGCTACCAAAAAATGTACTTAAAGGTATTGAAAAAGCGGTATACAGGGTTATTGGTAAGTAGACCTGATCCTTTCAGGAGGTGATAGAGGAAGGCATTTCCAGTCGATTATACCCTATAATGCATTATCCGAAACTTAACCATTTCTAAGATATTTAATATTTAAAGATTTTTTGAATTTTTGCCAAAATTTCATGTTTAAAACCGAAAATAAAAAAACTAGCCATATTTCAATACTTTTTTTGTTTGTTTTGAATTAGTAACATCTTAATAAACTTATTAAAATGATCAAATGTGCATTATTTGACTTAAATTAGACACAATACCTCAAAATAGATAAACATTTTTTAAAAATATTCAAAACCTAAAAAGAAATAAGTTAAATTAAAAAAGAATTTCATACAACAATTTTTTGTGCACTTCAGCTTAAAAACATTGTCAACTTATAAGCTTTCAAATGAGATATTTCAATATCAAATCGATTTAGGTATCACCAAGATATGGCCAAAACAATCAGAAAAGGTGGACAAAATTCAACAGAAAAACTAACAGATTAGCGCAATTTAAAGGTAAAAAGTGTGATGGTTTTCAGTCCTGTTCACTTTAGTATGGAAACCCCTGTTGAGTTTTCTTGACAAGTCCCAATGTTAATGGAAAGTATCGTAGGCGGGGACCAGCAGAGGGTTCACCATTTAGCTGAATGTTACTTAGAAAACGGCCTTGAGTGGCGGTCAAGTTGTTCCCCGCCTGCGATACTTTCCATTAACATTGGGACTTGTTTTCATGTTTTTAGCGTACAGTCGGGTTTTTCGTTTGTTTATAATTGTATATTTTTATTTGTAACTTTTTAGTTGTTTTTATTTTATGAAATTTTACGTCAGTAGTTCATGATCATTTTTTATTTCAATAATTTTGGTGTTGTTATTTAAATACCTTCAATATGCATATTTTTGTAATGTGAAAATCAAGCCCTTTCATTTGATACCTTACACGGCAAAGTTGAATTATTATTTTTTCGATCATCACGTTATGTCCTCTAGAGGGCGCTATGTACATTTTAATGGAACGTCACATAGCCTATAACCATCGCGCCATCAATACGCTTCTAACAATACCTCATACATCAAAATAGAAACTTTGTTGGACATGTGACTTTTTACCATGGAAAACGAATATTTTTTTTCGAGAATTTGCCAATCTCGTAGAACAAAAGTTGTCCAGAATGACTCCTTGAGTCATCCCCTTTTGGCTTAGTATAGCCCTTTTGCGACACTATGTATTTACTTTGCTTTGTCGTCGGGGTTCAGTTGGCTGGAGGATGCCCGAAACTTATTATCTACACTTTAATACTTTTAGTTACCTTTCTACAAGTAAATACCACATTTGTTTGAGAAAGCTAATCGGGTTCCGAGTATAGAGTAAAGTGGCACCCCTATTAATTTCTACTCTTTCCTGGTGCCTACCAGTGTAAGTAAGAATTATACTTACTTACCCTAAAATCACCCAAAATGTACTTGAACATAATTGTCAATAAAGTTGGCGAGTTAAAGTTTATCGACCCACTGTGCAAACTTACATGTGTGCGTGTCACTGCGTGTGCTGTGTGAAGAGCATTGAAAACCCAAAATTGGCGCGGCACGTCACCCTGTACGGGCCCTTAACAGAATAAACTAAACTTAGCTACTAACAGTGTTTGATAATATACAGAATAATATAGAGTTATAATTTTTTGATTTAAAAGTGAATCCCGTGATGAAAAATTATCATTGTGTTTGCTACATTGACTTGTCGACGGGCAGTTTACTTACAAAATCCACCCCCTTTATTGTATTGTACCGACCTGCAACATCTAATCAGACAAAAAATGACCTATTCATAAAACAGACAAAGTGCTGTCAACATAAATAAAAACATTCCAAAATAAAACTAAAAAGCAAAAGCGACCAGGTTTTCTTTTCAACGGTTATTTCGCGTTGCCGTCATAATTTTTCGTTAAAAATGAGACGCACATTTTGGTATTACAACGACGCTGACAAATTTAACGTAGCTTGAGTTACGGCTAAAGATTATGCTAAATAACAGTTTAATGCCGGATTTTTGAAATTATTTTACGATTTATGATTTCGCAAAATTAAATTAGAACGTTTTTTTACAGTCGTTGGTATGTCAGCAATTGAGTCACAAAGATTAATACATTTTGATTAATTATTAAATTATCACAATTATTGTATTAGGCAAGGATTGATAGTTTTATTTGAAATCCAAACTACTAAAAAAATACAAACACATAATATACCTAGTGTTATTTGATGTTGTAGGTACTTAATATCTATTAACTATCTGAATAAATAAAGGTTGGTAGTTTTTCGTGACTCGTGATCGTGACCGAAAATCCTTTAAACTTGTAAACAAAAGTTTTACTGAGCCGGGATTTTTTTGATTTATTTATTTTATAAAGTTGGAATCATGTTGTTTATCACTAATGTATTTTCGGATTGAATGAACGCTTGCTAAGTTGTTAACGCAGTCCATTTTGGAAAGCTTTTTATATACCTACGCACATAGTTAAACTTATTTATCAGAGTTTAACAAATATTGTGTTGCAAATCACAATTGTTCTTCGGCTTTTGGAAATTAGTGAAAATAATGTAAGTACTCCCTATAAAAATTCATGTCACCAATAAAGATGTTGTACTTAACAAAGTCGTTCAAATCCCGTTTACTCCGCCCAGGCAAGTGCCAATTTCTCCATAGTCGGTTAGAGCATAACCAGGTATTAGTGGTTGACTTTTGACACATCTGTCAATAATTTTATATGGAGATAACGTATAATTAATTAACCAATCCCTGGTCGGTTAGATAACCGACTATGGAGAAATTGGTACTTCACTAATACCTGGTTATGCTCTAACCGACTATGGAGAAATTGGCACTACTATATACTACTTTTGCAACAGCTTGTTTTAGAATAGTCATTATTAAATACATGGTGGTGTCTTCCGCTATACCTACTTGCATTCTGTTCAAATGTTATTTATCATAGTTATAATTAAATATATAGATTCTGTAAATAAACACATTTATGTACCTAGCTATAATTAATTAAGCAAATAGGTAAATAATGTACAAACATTTACTTAAGTCGTATTTACTTAAGTTGTATGCATTACTCTAATTTATGTACATAGAATCTAATAGTGACTATTACCAGAAAAACATAGTTATAAAGTAGGTATTTTGTAAATATTTATTCAGCTAATGCATACTTACCCGGTAAGGTATGTTCAAAGTTAATAAAATTTATTAATTAATTATGAATTATTTTGATTTATAAATACGAAAAATACTAATCATAATGATTCCTTAATCGATGGTTAACTCTGAACAGCCTCTCAAAACTATATTGTATGTCTGCTACAAACTGTATTATATACTAAAAAAACATTAAATATATAAGTACGTTTGATGGATTTGTTCCAAACAGTATGTTTTCTCATCCTGTAAAATTTATATAATATAATCTGTTGTATAAATAAATATTTCTACTTGAAGATTATGTTCATGATGTTGTTTTCTTCCCATCATCGGTTTGTTAACAATCATCTCCACTGGACATAGGCCTCTAACCTACCAACCACTAGAGGTACTAAGTATAAAACCTGGAGCCGCCCCGCGGGTTCACTACAAATGGAAACACACAAGCTTGCACGACATCTGTCTATCTTCATTCTACTTCTTAGTGTACCGGTAGTGGCTTGATCCTTCCTTCTATCAGATAACTTCTTCTTGCTAGACCTATACATAGGGTTATACATAGCATACATAGCATACCTATACATAGGGCTACAGTTGATATGTCCCTCAAGCAGATTCCGTTCATGAAGCCCCTATTAAAACTGCTAAACTCAAATATCTATAAATAAACAAAATAAGCGTAGTGGTTAGTGACCCTGACTACTGAGTCGATGGTCCCGGGTTCGATTCCCGGCTGGGGCAGATATTTGTTCAAACAGAGATATTTGTTCTCGGTTTTTTTTTTTTTTTTTTAAAGATTTTATTATCACTCCACAGACTTTATGTCCGTGCCTTTTTGAGAGATCAATATATTGTGAGAGTTTGGTTGTTTTTTGTCTTCATCTTTTAACTACTCACTACTCAATGTGGAAGCTTATAATATATATATTTTATCTTTTATATATATATACCTATATATTATTAATAATTTTTTTTTATTTTTTTTGCACTCCTGGAGGAAAATCTACACAGACACCTGGGAAGGGGACCCAGGTAGTGTCGGCCTTTAACCGACTAAAAACCCCCAGATGTGCATTTCTTGTTTTTTTTTTTTTTTTTTTTTTCTTTGTTTCACACAGTCACACTTACAATTATAATGGCAACAAACATTTGAAGGGTAGGGCCAGTGTCAGCTGTCTTCAGAGAACTTAACAGACGCCTGTCAGTGGCCACACACTCCTTTTGTCATCGCTGTTGTTTTGCCTGGTGTTAATGTGTGACAGTGTTCTTAAAACTATCTTAATTTTATTGGTTAGTTCTTATACAGATAATATTAATTCATGATATACTATACAATACCTACATATCAAAACTATATAATACATGCTATATACTATACATAACAAAACTATAAAATACATGCAATACGGTTTGGCCGTCAATATAAAATTAAAATCAAAATTCTCCTATTCCGCTCCATTTTGCGTTGCCAAAAGCCTTGATTGCTGGGCAACGACCTCTTTGTCCCGATTTTTTATTGCCATCTTTAGGTTGTACTCGAGGATCCGTTTCTTCGGTGCTGTTATTGCCGTTTTAGCGAGGTTGCCGATAGCGTCCTCGGTGTCATCCGCATAGTAGGTGAAGGCGGAGGTGTGCCTCGACAGCGCCACTACTGCGTGAGGTATGCTATCGTGCAACTTTATTTTATCTTTTGTTTTTATGATAATGACGGATTCGTACGTCAATCCATGTGCTTCGTGTATGGTTAAGACGCGTGATCCCGTTCCTTCTCCAAACCCTTGGCTGGTCAGGGTCTCTTTTTCTTCCTGTGTATGCGTCAGGAATAGAGTGTTGGTTTGGGATTTTGGAATTGCTGCGTCTGTAAACCTTTTCAGCTGCAGGGATTGGATACGCGTTGTGGCTGCGTATATGCCTGAGTATACTTCTCTTAGGGCGTATGCAACATCCATGGGGTTTCTGTATGAGCACAACAGCTCCTGGGTGATGTTTGCTACCAGTGTTGGGCGACTGTACCTTAGTTCGAATAGGTTCTCTCTGTCTATGTACGGTAGCTGGTTGATGTCTCCGATTAGAGCAATATCACTGGCACGGGACAGGCGGGCGGCAATTACGATTGCCCCGAAATGGTTCATCAGGGCCTCGTCAATTATCAGGCGTTGGCATCCGACATGTTCTCTAAAGCCGTTTACTAGGACTGATGCCATCGTACGTACCCTAGTTCTAACCATGTTCCCGATCCTATGCGCTAGCCTGTTTCGTATATCGACGGCCGCCTCAGTTGTCGTGGTGATAATGGTGTCTTTGCTCACATCGAAGTTATTTACCACCCAGGTTGTCTTCCCACATCCAGGTACCCCGTTCACCCAAGCGATGGTGGGCATCGTCCAGCTATTCCAGGTAGCGTTAATGGTTTCCGCTTTTGCTAGGATTTTGTCCTCTAGCATAATCCTGGTACACTGAGCTACGACCACCATTTGGTTGTTGTGTGGGAGAGTGAGTTTCGGGATGTTGCGTTCCCAGGGCACGAATCCGCATTCCTCGCTATAAGCCGCCATATACGCTCCAGTCATTTTGCCTCTGAGGACTTGGCAACTACTGTTATCGTATATGCAGGCTTCGGCCTCCTCGAGTAAAACTTTTAGCCGGCTTTCGTTCTCTTGCCTGTAGGTCTGCATGATCGTTTTGCAGGACAAGAGATTTACCTGCTTTGTGGCGGTTGTAATTGCCATAAATTCGATGGCGGCATTCTCTAGATGGTCGTTTGAGGTGGTAGCTGTTTTCAGCTTCGGTGGGACCACCTGGCCCATATCCGCTCGAGTAATTTTCCTCTGGGCAAGCCTTTTTCCAGTTTTAGGTTCTCTGGAGATTTGGCGCCTCTCGGGTGTCCTCTGTGGTTTTCCTATAAGGCTTGAGGCAGCTGCTTTAAAAGCCTGGAGGAACCCTTGGACACGCCCTTGCGATGTTAAATTGTGCATCCTCCTTTCCATGTTCCGTTGTTCTGAAGCGGCGACAGCCCCAGCGGTCATCCTCTCCTGTAGGCGTTCAGATCCGGTGACCATGTATTCGGCTTGTTGGTGGCAGTTGTCAATGCCCCTCGCAAGTATATGACCTTTGAGAAAGCTTAGATGTTCTCGGTCCTCTGTTCTCGGGTCTTGGATGTGCCCGTAAAATGGCAATAGGCCCGCCCCCTATTGCATTAGAACTAACATAACACTCTGGCGAAAAGTGGGTGCAGCAATGCACCTCTGCCTACCCCGCAAGGGAGTACATTAGTACAAGGCGTGAGTGCGTGTTTTTTTTTTCTATAAATAAATCTAAACGACGCGATTTACTTACAAGAAAGAACCTTTTAGTTCAGAATTTGACAATGCACGTGCCGCTTTTATTCGGTCCTCGTTTGCCTTTGTTGCCTGCTGTTTGTGTCCTTTAGAGGCCAAAAAGAGTTATGAAGACAGGGGTGTAAAGCTTAATATAAAATTAATCCAACAACAAAGGTGCCGCCAACTACCTACTTCGATGTCACACGACACACGAGTCAGGGAAAAGAAAATGAATCTTTGTAGGGCCGTTAGCGATAGCTTTGCAACGGGTTAAAGATGGAGATTTTTCTGATGACTGGTAGCCAGAAGAGACAATAATACAACGTACTACGTCAGAAATTATAATAATTGGCACTTGTTTCTGTTGCAAAGTAAGCTTGGTAGGACTCTACCGCAACACTTTCATCATTTCAGGCGAATAAAATACACCAATCACGTCGCTTCAGGAACACGCACAAAATAAACCCGTGTAAGTATATCAGGTAAAAAGAGGGACAAAACAAAAGAAAACTGCCTTTGATGTGCGAATCCCGGAGTAGTGATGTACGTTATGAAGATATGTTTTAAAAGAGTCGATGACGTTAAAAAACAAAGTCTCGAATTTTATTTGACGCTATTTGGCGATATTCAACGGACTCATAATAATAGTCACAAGGAAAAGTATTTTCACATATTGTATATAATATGTGTATAGTTACACTTCTATGGGCGATGATTTCAAATGACTGAATGGAAATCTTATGGCAATATAGAAAAAAAGCTACATTTGTTAGTCCATGAACAAAATGGAGAATTTTTTTTCTCGAATCACCCTTCCATTTAGTAACAAGCAGATGCAAATTAAAATATCTTATCCGTTAACAGATATACTTACTTACATAATATGCCATATTTCAGCCCCTACTGGTAAAAGGATTGAAAATAATCGATATATTTTAAGGGCATACCCAGCTCTAAATAAAACACGGTCTGACATGATCAGCAAGCGCGCCGGATATCTGTATGTAAAACGGGAAACTCAATGGAGATTTCTCTTCAAAGGAGAATGTTTCATTTTCACGCACCTTCCACTCGCAGTGCGGAGTAATCCTTCATGAGGGGTTAGCCAGGTACAGACAACAAAAAAGATCAAGTCCCACCCTAACCAAGTAGAGTCAACAAAAAGATCAGAACCAGCGCAAACAGTTTGATTCTAAGACCCATAACGTATATCTTCATAATTTACGGTTTACGGCTTTGGTTCACAAGTACATTTCCGTGGTGGTTCTGGGATAAAAAGGAATGTAGTTATTCATTCTCTCAACTATCACCAGTTAACATAGAACACTGCGGACACGGGTGTCAAAAGAATAGATAGTTTACAATTTTACTCCCTGTACCTCCTGCAGGTTGACTGGTAGAAAATGCTTTTAGCATTAGTCCACCTAATTGTACATAATTACTTTAGTATATTGTGCAATGAAGAATAAATAAATAAATAAATAAATAGTAGGTAGTTATGTACCCCCAAGTATCTCACCCTTAGAACTTTCTGGAACTTTAAATATAAACATAAACAGAGATACTGTAAGCATTGCAACATATTATATTGTTATTGCATCAGCCAGGATGCTGATGGATCATTCCACGAATCTCCAACTTTGTAAAGCATCAACTGTATGGAGTGTAGAGTGATGTGTCAGCAGATTGGTCACGTAGGCCACTGTTAGTGTTAAGACTATGTCATTGTATGAGTCAGTATTAAACGGACCTCAAATCGGAACGGTTATGCTCGTCTTTAATTTTAGTTTTTAAAAACCTAATAGCGCGGACCCGCAATTTGACTGGCGCAGCCGGTAGGATAGTCGCTAATATTAGCAGCGCGTGTTTCGCATCTGTCGGTTCGAGCATCAAATTTTGCTTACCTAAAAAGGTGAAATTACGTCGCGATTCGCTATTAAACGGCTATTCCAAGAACCAAACAAATACGTCAAGAAAAGGGTATTCAAAAGTGCATTAGTGTTTTTGCTCGAGTGTTGAGGCAGCGATGCGTTGGTAAGTACACTTCTCACCTCCCAAATCCAGTCCTCTCCATTTTTCACATGTTATTTAGGGATCAAATTCTCTCTGCTTAACGCTAGATATTAAGTAAAGTGTATTAAATTGATTAAATTGATTAAAAGTAAGAAAAAGTTAATTGTAAAGCTAAAAATAGTGCATCAAATTCTGCAACCCCTAGTTAAGTAAAATATAGGATAAGTAATCATTATTCTAGGAAAATTCCCATAATTGTTGAGTTATTTTGGAAGCGTTTGCTTAAAATCAGTAATGTCTAAAATAATTTTAATACCCCGCGAATTTTCTGGAGTAATACCCACCTTCAATGGTGACGGGAAGTTACTAAGGACATTTCTCACGAAATGCGAATATGTTATCAATGCATATAAAGGAGATAACAACCCCGAACAGGAGCTCTACCTGTACCATCTAATTACGAGCAAACTAGTTGACAAAGCCGCTGTTCTTATCAGCGAAAGACAGGATATAGAGTCATGGCAACAGCTAAAAGAAATTTTGACACAAAGCTTCGGTGATAAACGCTCAGAAGAGTGTATAGCCATCGAATTGGAAACGTTAAAAATTAACCCACAAGAAGACTTTTCTAGCTTTTACAGTAGAATACAACACATTAAAAGCGCTTTAATAGCCAAGGTCAACCTTTTGGAAGACCAACAACTGAGAAAAAGTAAAGTAACAATATATGAGAATCTTGCCAAAAATGTTTTCCTCTATAACTTGCCTGAGGATTTAATACGGATTGTACGGTTGAAAGAATGTAATTCGATTGAAAGTGCCCTCAGCATCGTATTGGAAGAGGTAAACTTCAAATTCCAATATCAATCTAGAAACAATATGTTAAAGAATGCAACCCCCACGTCAAAACCCCCTCAGTTAACATCATTTAACAACCAGAATTCTTTCAGACCACCAGCATTCCTTCAGCAAGGCTTCAGACCTCTTGTTCCACAAAATAACCAATTTAAATTTGGCATCCCCCAAAATCAACCCTATGTTAGACCCAACTTCCAGCCTACAGGCTACAGACCGAATTTCCAGCCTACAGGCTACAGGCCCAATTTTCAGCCAACTGGTTACAGGCCCAACTTACCCCAAAATCAGTTTAAGTTCGGCATCCCCAACCAAAACTTGCAAAGACCACAGTTTAAATTTGGAATTCCCAACCAGCAGTTTCACCCCTATAAATCCAACAACGCAGTGACGACTGACGTATCCATGAGAACAGCCCCTGTAAAGCAATTCTCAAAACCAACCAATATGAACCAACTCTTTTATAACGAGTTGCCATACGAACCCGAATCAGAGCAAAATCAACCTGAAAACTATGACGATAATGTCTATTATCCTGAGTACGCTCACGAAGAACCCGCGTACAATGACGAATACTATAATGAAATCCCACCTATGTCTAATCAGGAAGTAGAGACTGAAACTGAAAATGAAAATTTTCAGGAAGAAGCCTCCCCAACCAACCCGAAGAGATAATACAAATAAATTGCCACCAAGTTAATAAACTACCCCACATAGTCATCCCTGAAATAAATGCTAAGTTCATGATCGACACTGGTAGCACCCGATCTTTCATGAGCCCTGAAATAGCGAACTATTACTTTTCAGACTTCAAATACCAAGAGCCCTTTGAAGTAATTAGTACCCACTCACGCAGTAAGCACGGAGAAGTAATTTATATACCTCTCCTGAAAACATTTCAGAGCCCACTGAAACATAAATTTTATCTGTACAGCATAGATAAAAACTATGACGGTCTGATTGGTTCAGATCTACTGACGGAGCTTGAAGCCACAGTAGATATGAAAAACCAACTACTTATAACACCCAACACACGGATACCAATAATATACAGTCCACCTCGACAGGCTATCCTTGAGCCCCGCTCTGAAACCCGTGTGAAAATTCCCACGAGCTTAGAAAATGGTGAAGCGATAATTGACTACAGAGATTTCGGAAACGGAATTAGAATGCCTTCAGCAATAGTCACTTGTAAAAATGGCCTCGCTGAAACAATAATACAAAATCTTTCAGAGGAAAGCGTAACGCTTACATTCCATAAGCCTTTTCAGGTCCAACCTTTTCAGGAAACAGAAATAAAATGTCATTTCAACACCGCCACCACCGATTATGATGTAGACGAAATATTAAAAGACAACCTTAATAAAATCCGCCTTGATCACATGAACGAGGAGGAAAGAAAAGCAATTTTCCAACTTTGTTATGAGTACCGCGATATCTTTTACACAGATAAATTACCCTTAACTTTCACCAATCAGGTAAAACATGAAATCAGAACCACTAACGAAGATCCGATCTATGTAAAACCCTATAGATTACCCCCGGTCCTTAATGAGGAAATCAATAGACAAGTGGAAAAACTGCTTAAAGATAACGTTATACAGGAATCCCACTCTCCGTGGAGTGCCCCAGTTCACCTCGTACCAAAAAAATTAGATGCATCCGGCGAACGAAAGTTCCGTATGGTAGTCGATTACCGACGCCTTAACGAAATAACTACAGACGATAAGTTCCCTTTGCCTAACATCACTGACTTACTAGATAAGCTAGGAAAATCTATATATTTCAGCACAATAGATTTGGCATCCGGCTATCACCAGGTAGAAGTGCTAGAAAGAGACAGAAAGAAGACAGCGTTCAGTACTCAGAACGGGCATTACGAGTTCACGCGTATGCCGTTCGGTTTAAAAACCGCGCCCGCTACTTTTCAGCGCGCAATGAACAACGTTCTAAGAGGCCTGCATAACATCCATTGCATGGTATACTTGGACGACGTGATAATCTTTTCAGCTAGCCTTCAGGAGCACATTCACAAGCTCAAAACAGTTTTCCAACGACTTAGAGAATCCAACCTGAAAGTACAGTTAGACAAAACAGAATTTTTGTGCAAGGAAGTTCTTTATCTAGGTCACAAAATAACTCAGAACGGCTTACAGCCGAATGACGATAAAATTCAGGCAGTCCTGAATTATCCCATACCTAAAACTACCACCGAAATAAAAAGTTTCCTTGGCCTCATCGGATATTACCGCCGATTCATCAAAAACTTTGCCCAAATAACGAAACCGCTTACCAATTGTCTCAAGAAACGCAACAAAATTGTAATAGATCAACAATACATAGATGCCTTTCAGAAGTGTAAAGAGCTATTAACAAACGCACCCCTCTTACAGTACCCAGATCCTGAAAAAACTTTTATATTGACCACCGATGCTTCCCAGATAGCCCTTGGTGCAGTGCTTTCACAAGGTGCAGTAGGTAGTGATCTCCCCGTCGCTTATGCAAGCCGCACTCTGACCGAAACCGAATCACGTTATAGCACGATCGAACGTGAACTTCTAGCCATTGTATGGGCCATCAAACACTTCCGCCCCTATCTTTACGGGAAGAAGTTTATCATTTACACCGACCATCGTCCCTTGGCGTGGTTACATTCTCTCAAGGAACCCAGCAGCAAACTTACCCGTTGGAGGTTAAATCTCTTAGACTATGACTTCGACATAGTATATAAAAAGGGCAAACAAAACAGTAACGCTGACGCATTGTCGCGTATAAAAGTAAATGCACTATCTGATAAGGACTCAATGGTAGTAAATTATGACAAAAAGGACTTACCCCGCGATTCACAGGACTCACGTACAATCACCATATCTGATTCTGAAAAAGAAAAAACAATCACCATCTCCGACTCAAGTTCTGAAAAATCAGACTTAGAAAATATTACATATCCGGTTCCATCCCTCTCCAGTAAATCTGATACAATACATTCAACACAGGACCTTCAGTCACACGGTATACCTATTTTACACGAAGCAATCGATACTAAGCCCAATCAAATATTAGTTTTTCAATGGTATAAAAACAGTATGCAAGTTCAAGACAGGTCCCGCGAAAAACAAAAGGTCTTAGAAGTTTTCCTACCCATAGATAACCAAGATCTAATAAAACAATTCCTGAAAGAATACATAAAACCAAAAACCAAGTATTTCATCTATTTCGAACAGGAAGAACATAGAAAACAGTTCAGCAATATAATAATCAGCCTTTTTAAGGGTGGTTCAATCCAATTTTTCGAGTGCACTGAAAGAGTAGTTTTCATCGAGGACGAAAATGAACAGAAGGCGGTTATTCTGAAATTTCACCTCGGAAAAACCTGCCACAGAGGTATTCGAGAAACCCTCACACACATTAGGCGACATTTCTTTTGGCATAACATGACTGAAACAATTTCAGCAGTAATTAACTCATGTGACGTGTGCAAAAAGATGAAATATGACCGTAAACCCCTGAAACCATACTTACAGTTAACTCAAACACAAGAAGCCCCATTTCAGGAAATATTCATAGATCTGTTCACTATCGAAGGAAAAATATACCTCACCCTTGTTGATGCTTTCAGCAAGCTAGGCCAAGCAATCGAAATTTCTAGTAAAAGCACCCCTGAAGTCATCCGCGCACTAATAAAATACTTTTCTTATTACGGTGTACCAAAGAAAATAAGCTGCGACCCCGGTACTGAATTTAACAACGAGCTTCTGAAAGAAATGATGTCACTCTATAAAATTCAATTGCACATAGGCACGCCTAGAAACCCTAACTCAATGGGTATAGTCGAACGATTTCATTCCACCTTAATTGAAATTTACAGATTGGCAAAATACGAGCAACAATGTACCGACGCCGCATCCATAATGACTTACTCTATCATGGCGTATAACAACTCAATCCACTCCGTTACTAACTTAACACCATTTGAAGTCGTCTTTGGTCATGTAGAGTCTGAAAACCCATTTAACGTAAACTTCGAGAAACAATACTTACAAAAATTGATGAAAGATCACGCGAAACGAACAAAAATTCTATATAAATACATATCAGATAAAATGCTTACCTCAAAAGAAAAATCCCGTGAAAAACGTGGTGGTGAGGCCGATATTCAGTTCTCAGAAGGAAAACCAATTTTCACAAAATTAGTCAACACCCGCAGGAGCAAGGATAAACGCCGTTTTGAAAAAGCGATCGTTACAGGAAAACCTGAAAGAAATATCGTACCTGTTACCGTCAGAGGTAGACAGACTCGAATTCCCATTAAAAACATAAAACGCCCTTCGCAGGTGCTGCTTAGTGGCCATGATGGCTCTCATGAGCCCCAGCCTGGGCCTTCAACTTCAAAAGATTGAAAACAATCCCGGGATCCTCCCCGTAAGACAAGGAACAGCTGTTATTCAACAGGATAACTGGCTTATTTTTAAGGTATTAGATTTAAATGGCCTACTGATGGAATTAGAATATAATAATAGGAAGTATAGTAACTTTAGTAAGTTAGTATCCGTAGATAAGCCTTATTTTAATGAATTTTTAGGAATACGAGAACAAGTAGAGTATTTACAGAAAATTACTATAGATAAGTTTAAACAGATTATCCCTTCACACCGAGTCCGTAGAGGAATATTGAACCCTATTGGTTCTATAATAAAAGTCATAACAGGAAACTTAGATCAGGAAGACGCTCAACATTACGAACAGTTAATAAGTAATTTAAATAATCAACAGATCTCTACAAACAAACGCTTAACCGTTGTTTCTAAGATGATAGACGGTCTAATTAACTCATCAGAAATATTACATAATAACTCAAAAATTATGGACAATAGACTAAAACGTATTGAAATAATGTTAAAGGAAATCAGCACTAAAGAAAATAATGCAGTTTACTCTACTTATATCTTAAGCTTGTATAACCTATTTGTAAGTAATTTTAGAACGCTTTATATAAAGATTAGCGAGTTAGAGACTGCCTTAGCCTTCACTAAGATAAATATTGTACATCAATCTATACTTAACTCAACTGATTTATTACAGCTGTTAATTAATATATCTAAATCTGAAAACCTTATGTATACACCTACCTTGGAAAATTTAGTAAAAATAGAAGATACAATCAATGTTAAATCATACATGATAGATAGAAAGATAACATTTGTATTAGAAATACCATTGATAGCAAACTCTACCTATAATTACTATAGAATGTACCCCTTACCTATCTTTCATGACCCTGAAAACCTTACCCTTGTAATAATTCCCAAATATCCTTATATCCTGGTGAGAGGTGTTACATATTTACCACTTATACAACCTTGCAAGCAGGTATCTGAAGAAAATTACCTATGCACTCATGAAAATAGAGCACCATACCCTGAAATTACATGCACTGAGGAGCTGATGACATTTAAAGAGCACCCGACTCACTGTAATCAGAATGCAGTGATTATAGAGCAGATTAAGGTTCAGAAAATATCTATTAATAAATGGATATTATATAGCCGCAACACAACTATTATTGAAAAGCGATGTAATAGCGAAATAAGCCGTAACTCCATAAAGGGTACGTATATAATACTTATAGACGAACCCTGTGATCTCTTCATTAACAATATGCAGCTGCATCATCAACGATCATATACCGAGAATATGTCATCAGAACGCATCCCTTCAATAAAACTGCCGGAACTACAAAACAGAGTAAACTCCAAGGAAAACGAGAATCCAGTAAATCTTCAAGGAATGGACCTCAGCGACCTGCAACACATGTCCTACATGCTGAAACAACTCAATAGTGAAAGTGATAGTGAAATGGGCAATTCAGTGAAAGTGAAAAGCATTAGTCTAGGCACTCTTTTACTGTATTTTATTGTATTTTTAATGATTATTGTGTTTATTCTTAAAAATAGGAAAAAGCTCACTAATATGTTGCAGTGGCGAAATCATCGAGATGTGCATGTGCAACCCCCCGATAATTTCGCTCTTAAGGAGGGAGGAGTTATGTACCCCCAAGTATCTCACCCTTAGAACTTTCTGGAACTTTAAATATAAACATAAACAGAGATACTGTAAGCATTGCAACATATTATATTGTTATTGCATCAGCCAGGATGCTGATGGATCATTCCACGAATCTCCAACTTTGTAAAGCATCAACTGTATGGAGTGTAGAGTGATGTGTCAGCAGATTGGTCACGTAGGCCACTGTTAGTGTTAAGACTATGTCATTGTATGAGTCAGTATTAAACGGACCTCAAATCGGAACGGTTATGCTCGTCTTTAATTTTAGTTTTTAAAAACCTAATAGCGCGGACCCGCAATTTGACTAGGTAGTTAGTATTATCAAGTCAGCGACGCAAATATCTGACCCACAATACAACATACAGATACCTATACATTTTCTGGATAAAAAATGGGCTTCTGGATTTACACTAATAATATTAAATGGGCTCCGAAACTTCTGTACTACTTTAAAAAAATATTTTGCCCTTATGCGAGAAACTCGCACGGAAAACCAAGAAAGTAATAAGAATGGCTTAAAAACAGAATGCTAAAATTTCATGGGCGTAGATAAAAGTGGAAGCGAATTAATATTGTAATAAAACTGTGTTACTATTTCACGGCCCTGCAGTGCCCTGGGGGCTCTCAAATCTTATATAAAGGTCAATAGAAGTTTTCTCGTTACAAGAAACTTGTACAGTTCTGCCGTTCACCTAATAAATCTTGAAACAAATCATTCAACCAAAAAATGGGCAATTCATTGTTTGATTTAGAAACAAGATAGTCCAAAGATGGTGTATCAAATCCACATCTACTTTAAAAATAAATACAATAATGAAGATTGGGGTCGAAACCAGGTATCCCGTAGTGACGTATCAACTGAACTTACTTACGTTCGACGTAAGGCCGTGGCCACAGCTTTCAGCGGTGCGGGATGAGGTGCGGCGTGAGGGGCGGCGGGCGGTGCGGATTGCGGTGGTATGCCACAGCTCGACCAGTTGCGACCGCGGCGGCGCATTTGTTTTGGTCGCGCGTTCTCTAGTCCGTCCACTTGATGCCGCCGCGCGCGCCGCTTTGAGCTGTGGCCGCCTCGATACTCTCTAGTACATTTGTTTCGCTCGCACACCGCGCCGCCCGCCGCCGCCGCGCACCGCGCCAGTCAACCCGCGCCGCTAGCCGCGCCGCATTTCGCGCCGCGGCTAGCTGTGGCATACTTCGTACGTTGGCTAGCGTTTGTTTTCGGCGCTCACCGCTAGCCGCGCCGCACGCCGCGCCGCAATTGGCTGTGGCCAGGGGGTATGACAACCCTGGGAAGTCAGCGACGGACGCTAATCCAACTGAGTAATTTTATTTTTCAACACAACATTCGTGACGAGGTTTTATTATTTTTGTAATATTTTAACTACTTTAAATTTAAACATATTACAAAAAGTAATGAAAACCTCGTTATCACACACACCATGAAAATGCATGCTAATGAAATATTTCCGAAACCATATCAGTTATCCTTTTGTAGTGAAAATCAAAAGGTTTATTTAATTAAATGAATGTTGCACAAAATTAATAAAATATTGTATTGGATGAAGGCTGGTTAATAAGGCAGGTTTATAATTATTTGGCAGCCAGAGACATTTCGCTCAATGAAACGTGCATAGATATAGATAGGTAATAATAATAATCTGTGGGGACATCTCACACACGGCCATTCGACTAAAAACTAGGCAGAGCCTGTATCGGACTGGGCTTCAGACAGCTGATATATATACACAGATACATACATATTATACATACATACATACATATGCTCACGCCTGTCTCCCAGAGGGGTAGGCAGAGACTATGGATCTCCACGTGCCACGATCCTGACATACTTCTTTCGCTTCCTCCACATTCATAAGTCTCTTCATACACGCACGTCGGTTTCGGACACTCCTAATTTGGCTCTTCTTGAGTATGTCGCCTATCTGGTCGACATACTTTCGCCTAGGACGTCCTCTACCGACACAACCATACATCTCCGCACAATAAATTTCTTTCGTCAGTCTTCTTTCATCCATCCTTTCAATGTGACCAAACCATCTCAACATTCCCTTTTCAATTTTGGTCACTACGTCTTCTTTTACTCCAACTCGATCTCTTATAACACTATTCCTTATCCTATCCTTCAGTTTCAGTCCATACATACTTCTTAGAGAGCGCATCTCAACAGCATTTACCCTACTTTCATTCTTCTTCTGCCAAACCCAGCTTTCACTTCCATACATTAGTGTAGGGACCAACACTCCCCCATGAACAGCCAAACGAGCCTTTTGAGACACGTTTTGACTCCTCATGAAAGAGTGCAAGGCCCCATTTACTTTATTTCCCGCTTTCACTCTTCTTTCAATATCCCCCTCACATTTCCCATCCCTCGTAAACAGACTATCCAAATAAACAAACTCATTCACTTGCTCCACTTTTTCGTTCTCGATCGTGATCTTACATTCAGTTACCTCTTCCTCTCTTTCAAACACCATAACTTTCGTCTTATTAACATTCACTTTCATTCCTTTCCTTTTAAAACTTTCATGCATGAGAGTTACTTGTTGTTGCAGCCGTTCTACCGACGATGCAAGTATGACTTGATCGTCAGCATACAGCAAACACTTAAGAAGTAACTCTCCTATTCGCAAACCTCTTTCATCATCTTTCATATCCTTGAGACAACTATCCATAAATAAATTAAACAGCCAAGGCGAAGCCACACATCCCTGTCTAACACCTCTGTGGATACCAAACCAGTCAGTGTAGGCTCCGTTTATCCTGACACACGCACTAGATTCCCTATAAAGGGACCTCAGTGCCCGCGTCAGGTGGCCGTCCACTCCATAAACGGATAGTGTCTCCCATAAATCATTCCTCCTCACTCTATCATAAGCCTTTTCTAAATCTACGAAGGCACAGAACACCTTTTGCTGCTTTGCAAGGACCTTTTCTGTGACGCTTCGTAGAGAAAAGACTTGATCCGTACATCCCATCCCTTTTCGAAAACCACCTTGCACATCCCAGATCTTTTCTTCCGTCTCTTTCACTACCCTTTCAATCAATATTTTTGCATACAATTTACCAACTATACTTAAGAGGCTGATGCCGCGGTAACTGTTGCAGGTCTGGAGCGAGCCTTTTCCTTTATACAAAGGAACTATGACCGCTCTGCCCCAGTCGCGTGGCACCGTACCGCAACGCCAGCACTCATTGAAGAGTTGGTAAAGCTCACTTGCAGCCACTCCACCTCCCGCTCTTAGCATCTCTAAAGATACCCTATCATACCCGGCCGATTTGCCAACTTTCATTCTTTTTAATGCATCCATAATTTCTTTCATACTATCTTGTTTTCCTCATCTACAATTCTTTCACTACTACATCACTTACAGTCATACAATCTGTGCTTTCAAACAAACTTTCAAAATATTCTTTCCATCTTTTAAGGACTTTATTTTCATCATTCACAACATCTCCATTTTCATCCCTTATCACATCCAGATTTGTATTCTCTGACTTCCCTCGAGCCTTTCTTACCAACTTCCTGAACAATTTAATGTTCGCTCGAAAGTTGTCAGAGAACTTTCTATCACATTCATCTTTTAATGCCTTTTTCTTCCTTTCAATCACTTCTTTTACTTTTTTCTTTAGTAAAACATACTTTTCACGAATCTCTTTCATTTCATCTTCCATTCCCTGATTTCCTTGCATTCTGTTGTTGGCTTTTTTAGACAACAAATCCAACCATGCCATCTTCTTTTCATTCACTACCTTTTTGCATTTATCATCCCACCAAGTAAGCTCCCTCTTACCACTCTTCTTTCTTTTATTCACTCCACATACTTTCACCGCCGTATTTACTAAATTGTCTTTCAAGCGCTTCCATTTTTCTTCTAAATCATTTTCATCTAAGATAGTGCTCTCTAAGTTTTCTTTCAAACTTCTTCTATACTCTTCACTTACTACATCATCTTGCAATTTTTCTACTTTGATACGCTCTAAATTTGTTGTTGATACTCGAGGTCGGTGTCGCCAATAATTAAACAGACCACGAATCCGGCTTTCAACCAGAAATGGTCCGTTCCAACATTAACACCCCGAGGCATTAGGCTCGAGTATCAGCAACGTTTACGCGTAATCTTTCATCCACAATCACAAAGTCTATTATACTCCTTTCATTCTGTCGTTGCCATGTATACATATGTATCTCCTAGTGCTTGAACATAGAATTAGAAACTACAAGGTTTCTTTCTAAGCAAACATCCAGAAGATACCTGCCATTCTCATTCACTCTTACGTCACCAAACTTACCCAGTACACTTTCATACCCATCACGCTGTACACCTACCCAACTATTAAAATCACCGAGCATAATAACCCTTTCATTCTCATCGCAATTATCTAATACTCCATTCATACTCGTACTTAGCCAAAACTCATCTTTCTCCTGTGTAGTGTCTCCGGGGCATAAACCCCCAGAACAAACAATCTCGTCAAACCTACTTTTAACCGGATCCAGATAAGTCTCGGGCTCACGCACTCGTACTCTTTCACACAATTATTCCAGCGTTCAGATAGGACAATCCCAACCCCTTGACAGCCATGCTCAGATTCAGGAACCCCTGACCAATAGGTTGTCAGAGTTCCGTGCGTGGTAATGCCCTTACCTTTCCGCTTGGACTCATTCACACATAGCAAATCCATTCCTCTTGTGTTAAACACCTCGCATACTTCATCTATCTTTCCATCCAGACCCCCACAAATATTCATCGTGGCTATGCGAGTCTCCACAGCCCACTTTTCGCTCCTCCGAGAGACACGGCGTGACGGGTTGCGAACCGCGTCGCCACCACCGGGTTGATCCATATTGAACCCTGTTCTCTTGGAGTGTAGTTATCGGTTTCACGGCACCATGAATGGTGTTCCGCTACTCACGGGAGGGGCCGGAGCACTGAGAGGCCGAAGCGTGAGGCTCACACGAGAAGGCTAACTACATCCCCCCCTATACATATTATAGTTAAATATTAACAACCAAGACCCGAATACAAATATCTGCCCCTAGAATATAATTATAGAAACTAGGAGTGACGTTGTGAGTATGCGACTGCGTCACGTTATATGGTGCAATCCCGTGTCGCCTGCTACCAATTTGCACATTTAAATTCATTTGTAGCTATATAGGTATGTTTTTGTGTTGTATAGTTAGTCCGTTCATATGTACTACATGTTCATCTATCTGTCTACCTCATGACCTAGAATTCGCTAATGGATTTAAGTTTGAAACTTTACGGGTAATGTTGTGTAACGAGGTGAGCGGAACAAATTCTGTACAACTTTATGGGTCAGTTAAAGTATTTGTTTGTAACTTTATAAATCGCTTTAAGCGATAAGACCACAATTTTGATACTTATGTGTTAGTGCCCCAATTACAAACGGGAAAAATAAAAAATCCGAAAAATGCCAATGAAATATAAATTTAAAGTAGGTACTTCTCAGAAAACCCATATTTATGTAACCACTTATTACAGGAAAAATAAAATATCCGAAAAAAATGCCAATTAAATATAAATTTTATGTAGGTTCTTTTCAGGAAACCCATATATATTTATGTAACTTTTTTTGATATGTGTGTATCTTTAAACTTAAAGGAACAGTAGTTTAAGCATCTGTCATTCTCTGCAGAGAAGAGTTAATTTCTTTGTACTTATGGGAATATGCGTGTTAAATTAGCCATTAAACTTTTTTATTTATGTTATGCTATACACATTTGAAAGGATAACAATAATAAAAATTATACTTAACTAGTTAAGTGAATTCCATTGGCAAAACAAATTTTCCGCCAATAAGTTGGAAATTCCAATACATTCGGATAACTTAGTTTAAAAGTCTTGTGAAAGCTCGCTAAGTATTCCACACGCGTGTGTCACTTACGCTGAGCTTTTTACCATGACATTATTCGTTTGTCTATTATTATATTTTTTTATGCGATATAAAAAAGTTCAAAAGTTAAAACAAGACTTGGTACTGAAAACTCCCGCTTGGAAATTCAATAATAATACCTATATAAATAATAATAGGCAATATATTCTTGTAATGATTAGGTAATGTAATCATTGGGGGAGGCCTATGTTCAGCAGTGGACGTCCTATGGCTGAGATGATGATGAATGATTAGGTATTTTGATTGGCATACAGCTGTGGTCATTATGGCATATAATACAGCCCAGGTATTTTAAGGCTAAAGTAACGTACCGATCTCGGCATCTTCTGTCTGCGTTTGAATATAATATAATATTTTTTCATTTAAACAATACTCTTTCATTTTAGGGATCCTACATGTATTCAGACGCGTTTGCCCCATAGACGCAATTACCCCAAACCTTATACGAACATTTACATATGAGAGTGTTGCGAGTTATTCCTAGCTAAGCCTAATGAGACCTCAAGTATAATTAATTTCTATCTTTAGATTCAATTACATTATACCTATTTACATCGCCCATACCATGTCGCCATAATTACCTAAGTCATGGGTTACATTACAAGCGTACCGCGAATAAATACCTTCAGCGCATATACATACATCACGTATTTGAGTGACACTCACTCAACCGAATTTACCTTACAGAAGATTGATTGCCTGATCCTCATTAGACGTGCAAATATTCAGGAGTTACTCTAGGATATACAGGGTGTTGCAAAAAGGTATACTAAGCCGAAAGGGGGTGGCTCAAAGGGTCATTATGAACAACTTTTATTTTAAGAGTTTTAAAAAAAAACGGTGTCCATAGGAAAAAAGTCACGTGACCAACAAAGTGTTTATGGTACAGGATTTTTTTTTCGTAAATTTTCAAAACAAAGCTTCAACTGAAATAAAAAAAAAATTAAAGTTAATTCCATTTTAAATTTTCATTTGATATTATGTAAACGTTGACAGTATTCGCAAGGAAACGTTAGTAAATTATATTACTTAGGGTACTTAGACAGTTTTTTCTACTTACATATAGGTACAGTCAGCTGCATAAGTAGCTGTACACTTTTGTACCTTGTCAAACTCTCAAACTACCTATTCAAACATTGACGGTTCGTTATGTAGGTAGTTTGACAAGGTACTAAAGTGTATAGCTACTTATGCAGCTGACCTTTCATATTATGTGTAAGTAAAAGTACGTTTTTTTTTTCACAAAGGAATAACACGACACCTCGTCAAACTTATAACAACCCTCATTGTTACATCTCGACACGACATAGTGATACAAGTTAAAGTTTTTGTATAGCGTTTCTTATTCTGAGAAATCCTAAGTGGTTTAATTGTGCTTTACTGGGTCCTGACATAATGTTGCGCATAAACCGCCCAAGAAAGATATTTCACAGGGTAAGCCCGCCCACTGCTAGAGTCGAGGGGACGTCGAGGCGGCGGTGGCGGCGCGGCGTGCAGATATTTGTTAAATATGTACATAGATATACACTCACGGCCGCCCTTATTGTATTATAGATTTTAAGTCTTAAATGTAATTGTGTTTTATGTGTAAAAAATATACATAAATACTTTGGTCTTGGGTTTTAATATGTATACTTTTTATTATTGTCAGTTACTAACAGCCCAGGGTGCGCCGGACGTAGGTACATAACATACTACAGGGTGTCAGTATTAGGTGTAATTACTAGAATTCAACAATATAAATAAGATATTATAATAAGCTGATGCGAAGAAAAGAAAAAAGCTTTTTTATAGTTTAATTAATTTTCTTTGGAACCGGTAGTGTTATATTTAGCTTCAATTAATTAAAAATGTATTCTTAGAATCTCCTTATTCCAATATACGATTACGAATTTACAGCAACCAGACAGCAACTCAAGCCCAAAGTTCTTTATTTATGTATTAGAAAAGTTGGAGATGTTTATAAAATTTAATATTACTTAAATATCCTATGTTTAACCGAGGATGTATTTTAATACTGTCATGTAATTTAATTTTAATGTGTCAATGTGTCGTCAATATAGGTACAGTGCCACAAACTTATCTGTTCCGGTGATAGCTCACGTAAATGTGTAATATTTCTTCATTTTATAAGATTTTAAGTTTGCCAGTAGTGGTAATTCGCTCTTGTGGTTTCAATAAACCCATCTAATCTATATCAATATATAATTCATTAGTAAATAATGAGATATGGATCAATTTAGTTCGCTCTCACCGGAACAGATAAGTTTGTCGCACTGTACAGTTGATACGTCACTCAGGGTCTCTCCTTCAAACCCCATTTGCCAAATTGGAACTTTTGAACGGGTTTTCTACCAAACACAGCAATCTTGTAACATCCCTCCTTTCTGTTCCCCTCGGAAGCATGTAAAACATTTTCATAATGGCATTCCGGAGTCTTTTGAAAAGGTTATTTATATTATTATTTGCCCTTTTATTTACTTTTTACAAAGCACTCAGCTAGAAAGATTGAGTAATTTTAATGGACATCATTGTGTTTGTGGAAATTTGTGGCGTTTTTACGTCTTTAAACTGTCGTCCCGACTAAAAAGATCCTAATTATTAAATAATTTATTATACCGAGTAGCATACAAGATGGGCCAAAAGAAATCACCCTATTGAAAGAATCTCTATTTTTTGCAGATAGCCATGTTTTTCCCCATCCTGTATTTATAAAAAATTATTTCGGCTGACACAGAAGGTTATCATAATTTAATTAAAATTACACAATGTTATTGCCACAGCAACTTTCTTACCATGGATAAGCGTACGCATAACATTTTGTTGTTTATTTTAAATGTTTAAGGAGGGTGTCCCTTAATCTTGAAACTTGTTAATGTTTACAAAGTAGGGCAAAGATATCCGAGTTCCAAAGTGCTTTCCCGTGGGGAATCTGGGAATAAACTTGACTGTCAGATCAATGTCGAGAGATGACACCGTAATTTTAGGTTCGAGGGCAAATTCTAATGGAGTTAGTCTTGTCAAGAAGTTGACAGTTACTTGTAACTTGTTATAAATATTATATTTCGCATAAACTTTAAATATGAAGAGACAGAATGACAGTTGCGGTGGATGAAAGTCAGTGAAAGGCACACGTCTGTAGGTCGCGTAGGTCTATGGTATTAACAACAAGCTACAATCATACAGTACCACGCTATACTAGACCTTCTGGGTCTCTATTTGTTTTTTTTACTAATAATATTATACAGAATTTTTAGGCCAGCTAGATAATATCGTGTTTGTTAAGATAATACTAAACTTATTATGGACCAAATCAATATTTTCAATGTTTCGGCCAAGTGAAATTTAAATAAACTTGAAATTTAAATAGTCATGTTACTACCAAAGTTAATTATATTATGTAGGTAAAGTTCCTATTCTGCTAATTAGTTCCAGAGATTGTTTTAACTGCCATCCATCAAACTGTAACCAAAAAATCCCATCGGCAAGGCAGCGGTAATGCAATTGGCGAAATTATTACATGTTGTATGGATTGTAATAGATTAGGTTCTATTCCATTAATTATTATGTAACCAGATGCCTAAGAATTATGTTTTAAAAACTTTCCTGCAATCGCTGCTGAGGTTTTGTAGCGTAAATTGCGGAATTCACGTTTCCATGGTGAACTACTTTAGCAGAAACGTAGTCTGGCCCAAACCGCTCTATACAGTGAAGTATGTAGATTTATCTGACCTCAGGGGGCACTTCTCTCATCTTAACTGCTGAACACAAACTCACTCCCTATTTATTGAGATACAAGGATACTGCTCGTTCAACCACTGAGCCTGAGTTATAAGTTAGCAGAGTTTAAACGGAAATATCAGGTAAAAATATGGCTCTTCTAACAAGCACAGCGGGCCGCATATGGCTGTAGAGTGCGACAAACTTATCTGTTCCGGTGACAGTTCACTAAATTGGTCCATATCTCATTATTTAAGTACTAATAAATTATATATTGAAATAGATTAAATAGGTTTATTAAAACCGCAAGGGTAAATTACCATTACGGGAAAACTTAACATCTTAAAGAATTAAGAAATATTAGACATTCACGTGAGCTCTCACCGGAACAGATAAGTTTGTGGCACTGTATTTTCATATGACATACCCTCACGAGCAATGAAAAAGTGCCACCTGCCATTGCCGTTCCATATGTCACTGAAACTTTTTCATTGCTTGTGACTCATGAGATGTGAGTGTACTTATGCGCTGCAGCTCTTCATAATGTGCGGGGAACTTTAGTCATTCATGTAAACGCCCCATAAGTCTTCTGTTGGCAGAAACTTGGCAGTAGAGTTTTTTTGCTACGAAATCTCATGCCACCGCAATCCTCCCCACCCCTGGTTATTATCTGATGGCATAACTTTCTGAGTGGAGTATCGGCGATAAATCCATCAGTGGCAGCTATTCTGAAGGCAGAAATTATAATTTTAACGCTGTCAAACTATAAATTTTGCTAGCTAAAAATGACATTTGCGGCAACACTACGAGTAATAGAGTTGAATTTTAATTAAAGAAATTAAGGTTTTGACAGCACTAAAATTAGAATTTCTGCCTTCAGAATCAGCATCATTTTGTATTTAATTTAAACGTAACAATTGCATGACAGCTTCTCGTTCGGTTGTTTTTTGTCCGGCTAGAGTAAATACAAAGAAGACTGAAGTCTGATGATGATGCTGATGATGATAATAATGAAATACTTTCCTAAAGTTCTTTTAAGCTTTAGATAACGCAATGCGGTAAGAAAATATATGACTCTATAGCTTTAGTATATTGTGTGCAAAAGTAGAAATTATGAAATATGAACGGTTTTATTACCTGCAACAGTTATGTTTCGCAACTTCTGTATCATGTAGGTCACCTACAGTTGCCGTATGTCCTGTGCAAATATATTACTTTAATATTGTTACTGGGATGTTATAATTACCTTGTAAATGAGGTGAGAGGAACCTAAATCAACACGTTGGTTGTTTTTTGAAAATCATTACGAGTTATGTAACCCGTTTCAGGGTTATAATATGATGCCATTTATGTAAAAATATATATATTTTACTGTTTCAGTATTTATCTTTATTTTAAAGCCTGAATGCTTAGTGGCAGAAAGGAACTTTAAGGTAATATCGGCATTAAACCTTTGTCTGTCTCTTTCTGTTCGAATACTTTTAAAGCAAGGCAGCAATACATTCTAAGGTCAACATTAACGTAAAGTTCCTTTCTGCATCTCAGCATAAGTAGTCTATAGCTAAGCATAAGCGTACTTAGGTATAGTTTTCAACTCCAGTAATTATTAGTAGAAAACACACTTTTACCCGTAGATAACGACCTGAAATCGCATAATCCGCTACTGAATTACGGTCTCAAACTAAGCTAACAATGTCTAAGTTAACGAGCAAACCTAGTTTTATGCTGCTCCCTAATCTGGCGGAAATCTGATAAAAAATATAGCCACTCACATCGCAGGCAGACTGCTGCCAAACTGGCGGCGAGCCAGGACATATACCTCCATTCCACTGTTGAGGACTTATGACTTATTTCTGCATCTATGTTGATGTTGAGGTATGTATGCTTAATTAACGCTTGCACCTGTAGGACTTATTTACTTTGAAGTCATTGGCCAAGGTATACAAAACTTTTGTTTCTAGGAAAGAAGCTTAATAAACTATCATATCATAATAAACTATCTATTTTTTATTTAAGTTTAATAGCTTCTCAATATGGTTCGTAAAACAGGACTTACTTCAAAATACATAAGACCGTCGCGCTATTGTTTAGGAATTAGTGTTGAATAGGAGAGCCAAACCAAAACAATCCATGTGGGTATGCCGTACACCTTAGTATAATCAGGTATATTCGATTTCACCGTCCAGCTTTGCCGATTATAGTCGGCCAATTATATTACAACAGAAAGCAGTCACCTAGTTAAATAGCAGAATCGCGACAAAGGTATTAATTCAGCGCGGGAAGCCATTTTATTGTGTATATTCACATTTTTGTAAATGATCTATGCGACACTGCAGGGCGCCTCCGAGGATTGCGGGAATCTTTTCAGTCCTCACCTTCTTAGAGTTTCACGTATTAACAGGAATTTGATAATTTCATGCTGGGTGGTTTCGTTCGAAAATGGAAGCGAATATTCGGGGAAACTAGCCGTATTGTGGCACTTGAACTGGTAGTGTTGCTGTGTGATATTGGCCGAATATACTGGACTGGGTAAATTGTATTTAAATTCCTTATGTCTAAAGAATTCACTGGTACATGGCAGAAATCGAACCCTGGCCTCACGAATGGGAGCCGAGACCTTATACATTACACGTCACAACGTCACATACATACCTTTAAGATCAACTGAACTGAGATTTTTATTAAAAAGTGCGGGTAATGTAAAATAAAATTAGTTTATTTTACAAGTTGTAATTCGGTCGTCGCCTCAAGTAGTCGCGTCTCTTGCGCTTTCTCGATCGGTTCATTAATAATTCGGAACACTTATATGTAATATGTGGATTTTATGATAATAATAATAATAACCTCCTGACCCCGAGAGGTATAAATGAATACACTGTTATTAAATTTAAAAAATAAATAAAACATTTAACTACTGAACTGTTTTGTCACTTTGTCATAGAACAAATTGTTTAAGGGATAGGTACTTTATAAAACTTTAAAGGAATAACAGGGATAATCTATAAAACTTTTCATATAGGTATTTTTAAACTATATATTATATATTTTTTTCAATGTCCTACTCATAGCACGCCAGGTGTCAGGAGGATAAAAAAATATGCTTTTATTGTTACAAACAAATAATTACAAAAATGGCAATTAAGGGCCCGTGTGTTAATACAAAATTGTGATACACGATAAAGAACATCTAGTAAAATATTGTGTAAAACAATCAATGTGTGCGAACACGCGGGCCCCTACGCTACATCGTCGTGCCAGCCTGGATAACTGAAGGTAATTATATTATATGAAATATTTATACATAATGATATGAAATACAGTCTATCTATGTCTATATCAAACAAGCATTTAGCAAATTTTGATTGGAGATACTAATAAATAATTGAGTATTGAAGCCGAGTTTTGAGGTTTCGGCCGTTTTGTGATTAATATTTCATCGACTCATATCGATGTCATTTTTCACGATAAACTCTTGTACTTACTCCGTTTTATCGCTTCGATCTCGGATTAAGCTTTGGCTGTTTGCCAATACTTTTTATTAGGACTGTGCCAGTGTGATGATCTTTTTAAAATTCTAATAAAAGTGATATACTAAGTCACTTTATTATGAAAGACCAGGTGCAGGTGCATCACATATATTATTACACTTATACCAACTATTTAATAATAATTATGCCAGAAATAAAGTCTGAATCTCTTTGGAAGAAACATAAATGAATTTAAAATTTTGGTACTGAACTAACTTTGCAGTGTGAATATTTGATCTCACACTAGAATTTCAACTTTTCTAAAATATGCATATTAGTACGTAAAAATTATGAATTAAATTATTGATAAGTATCAACGTGGAAAAGACCGTTCAAAAGTTAGGTAGGCTGCAACTCTAAAGCTGAAAAAAACGACCAAGTCTAAGGGGCCGTCCATTAATCACGTGAGGCTCAAAGGGGGGGGGGGGGGTACTGAAAACCTCACGAAACATCACGATGGGGGAGGGGGGGTTCTCGTTAGACATCACGTGTATTAATTTTTTGTCAAAAATTAGGTATTTCTGAACCGATATTTTGGACGGCGCAAAAATTTTAACAATTTGTAGTATGACCTATTTTTTTTCTAGTCAAAAATTGCCTTTACATAGACTTCCAAAAAAATACACGTGATCCAGGGGGGGGGAGGGGGGGTTGATCCCAAACCTCACCAAATATCCCCAGGGGGGAGGGGGGGGGTCAAAAAATGAGAAAAACGACCTCACGTGATTAATGGACGGCCCCTAACCTACAGTGTAAAGCTTAATGTACAGACAGCAAACGGGATATGTATGCCACCCCAGAAAAAATTATCCTAACACTCATGGGTGGAAGATAGATGAATCAAATAAAACAAACAATTTGTATAGGTTAAGTAAGTAAATATTTTTCGTCATTGGTATCACCCGTCAGTGGGTCATCTGGTGTCGCATATACTGCTCGTGGCGATTTTTCCACTCAAATTACCACTTCGAGGCACTGTTTTCAATCGATAGAGGACAAAATCGGAAAATGTAAGGAAAAATCGCCGCGAGTACTAAACACAACTCTGAAATATGCGTTTAAAAAAGTGTTGTGATGATTGGATAATTCGTTGACGTATGTGTATCATTTCTGAAGGAGCATACTTTGAAGGTGATAAAATAAATTTGGATGAATAATAACCTTTTTTTTTGTTTTATTGACCCAGTCCCGATACTTTTTACACTGAATGTATATCTCTTCAGCTGATTGTACAACAGTACAACTTAATACAATTAGTACAACTTAACTTAAAAAAGTAAACTGTATCATGATACAACAGCCTACATTTTAAGTATTTAAAATGTAAGAAGTCAAAAATCATGAATTACCTATACCTTCGTCTTAAATTAATCGTTTTCGCCGAACCTATTAATTTGCCCGAAAGAAATCTCTGGGTCAACGTAAATTAAAGTAAAATAAATAATAAGCACAAAGACAAATACTTCCAAAAACGGATTTATGTCAGCGGCTTAAGAATTAGAATCGCATGACAACGGCGGATTATAGCGTCCGTTTTTCCGGATTACCGTGAGGCGCTAAAATGGAGCTGACGCAGCTCTTATTTTGATTATTTATTTGTCTTTATTTTGGCAACTTTAAGTTGTGTATAATGTTATGTGTATGCGTAGGCAAAAGTAATAATTTTAAGAGAGTAGAGAGTTTTAGTGTGTATATTGCATTGATCTAGAAGTGAAAAGTAAACGCGAATAGGGGAATATGCATGTATTTTTTTATATTCTTATTCGGTAGTTTTACATCGCTTTATTACCTATAGTAAAAAAAATCAACGGCAAAAAAAGGAATTCAAGGTATTTTAAAAAAAGTAAAAAAATTATAACCTACACGTCCACTATAAACGCCCAAAAATTTGTGTGAAGGAGTGTGACGTCATTGTTGACGTTTCACGGCTCAGAATAAGGCCTGGGTCTCCTATTTACGCCGTAGGTCGCGTCAAGCGTCACGCCGTGGGCCGCGTCACGATGCTGACTATAGAAATGTAGGCCGGGGTCTCCTATTTACTCCGTAGGTCGCGTCAAGTGTCACCGCCGTAGGCCGCGTCACGATGTTCACTACTTCTACGCGCCAACGTCGGCGTGTGAGGGAGACCGCATCAGTACATTTCTATAGTGAGCATTGTGACGCGGCCTACGGCGTGACGCTGGACGCGAACTACGGCGTAAATAGGAGACCAAGGCCGTACTGATGCGGTCTCCCTCACACGCCGACGTTGGCGCGTAGACATAATGAGCATTGTGACGCGGCCCACGGCGGTGACACTTGACGCGACCTACGGAGTAAATAGGAGACCCGGGCCTAATGAGTCTCGCCAGTCGCGCCGACGCTCACTTGCATATTCCCGATTTGCAAAGTTACATTGCGTTTGATTCGCTATGTGGCGACACTTGCTCGGAACACAGATCCGCGTTTACTGTTCAGTGTTCACTGCTGTAAAGGTGAATTGCACCAAATACACAGAAAGAGCCCCCCTTATCCGAACGGAGAGTAGTTTGTAAAAATTGACGTTCATCAGAAAATTTTATATTTTTATGATGAATAAAAAATTTTGAGTTTGAGTTTGAGTTTAAATATTTAAACGAAATTAAATATATGGCTTGATAGCAAATCTGTAGCAGAGTAGCAATAATTTTGATTAAATTTTTGGTGCAAGTCTTGTGTGCAAGTCACCCTAAAGTGTACACTTACGGTTAGTACACACTATTCCGGTGTAATGGAGCTGTCAAAAAAAGTGCCTACTTCTTATAAATAAAATAAATACCTAATAATAATCGAGTAATTTATTTTCTCAAGTAATAGTCTACTTAAGTGTGAAAAGCCGATGACCATCAGTGGACAATTAGGGGTTTATAAAAATAAATAAATAATGATGATGATGATGATGATGATGATGATGGTGATCCTGCTAATAGAACATAATGTATAGGTAACATGCATATTTCATTGAAGCAGAGCCTTAACGTGCATTATTCAGCGTTTTCAAATAGCCATCAAAAGTAATTGTTATGGCTTGCAGTAACATACTCATACAATAATGATTATTGTTATGGCGGTATCAATTTAATTTAATTACTTCAGTCGGTTTTGTTTCATTATGCCGTTTTCAGTGCGCTGCCGTTGTGTGGGTAGAATGCTGATTTGCACACAAGAGTTACTGCAGCTTCTACATTCTAGGTACTGGGTATTGAGAGATAGGTCTATAAATTTGAATCAGCGTGAAGAGGGCTTAAAACGTGGCAGTTTTGAGAAAAACTCTATCAAACGGAAGTACCTTTTTAGGGTTCCGTAGCCAAAATGGCAAAAACGGAACCCTTATAGTTTCGTCATGTCCGTCTGTCCGTCTGTCCGTCTGTCCGTCTGTCACAGCCGATTTACTCGGAAACTATAAGTACTACAGTGATGAAATTTGATGGGAATATGTGTTGTATGAACCGCTACAAAAATATGACACTAAATAGTAAAAAAAAGAATTGGGGGTGGGGCCCCCCATACATGTAACTGAGGGATGAAATTTTTTTTTTCGATGTACAATTGTACATACCCGTGTGGGGTATCAATGGAAAGGTCTTTTAAAATGATATAAAGTTTTCTAAAAAACATTTTTCTTAAAGTGAACGGTTTTTGAGATATCAGCTCTCAAAGTCGTAAAAAGTATGCCCCCCCCCCCTCTATTTTTATAACTACGGGGTATAAAATTCTAAAAAAAATAGAGGTGATGCATGCTAATTAACTCTTTCAACGATTTTTGGTTTGATCAAAGTATCTCTTATAGTTTTTGAGATAGGTTGATTTAAGCTACGGAACCCTTTGTGCGCGAGCCCGACTCGCACTTGGCCGGTTTTTTTCAATTGGCAGCGCTTGTTTGCCTTAAGCTGCGTATAGACCGGCCGAAGGAACGCCCAACGATGGATATTTATCATACATAATACAGGGCAGATTCCAGCAACGAAGGTCAACGAAACTCGTTCGTTGGTGTTCGTTTGGCCGGTCTGTACGCAGCTTTACACACTTCACCTTAAGTAAGTTGAAATTACATTTAGATCATCGGCATGCTGGGATAGAATGCCTAATGCAAAGAGACGGTTTCCACGCAGCAGTAAATGCCCTAGGGTTTCTCGAAGTCTATACCAAGCGAGTCTTCAATGCTTTATCTAACTCCGAGGTCTCATCTTGGTGAAAAATTATATAAGTAATAAAAAGATCTTTTCTTAAATGTCGATTAATTAGAGATTTTTCTTAACGATTGTATATATTTTTTGTGAAGCTAATTATGAGGCACTAGCAACAGAATTTTTTAAAAAGGCCTCTTTGGACAAAATCTTTTCATCTTTTTAAGTGATTCCTTTGAAGACATTTTGTCATAAAAAGTGCGGTTGGACCTTTTGACAAAAAAATATAAATAGGCCTTTAAATGTTTAATTAAATCAAGTGGAAAGAATGGCTTGGAAACTTGAGGATTTTCGTAATTGAGATTTCATAAATAAAAGCAGTGATTAAAGGCAGTAGAATATCACATTAATGGTGAAGGTTGTTCGAGGAATAAAAGCACAGAATTATAAAAATAGCAAGCAAAAAGGTTAACTTTTTTGTTCAAAGAAAACAAAAAAAAAACACACACACACTCACGCCTTGTACTAATGTACTCCCTTGCGGGGTAGGCAGAGGTGCATTGCTGCACCCATTTTTCGCCACTTTTGTTCGAAGACTTTTGAAAATTTGAGAAATAATGCTTCTTCGTAAGTAGAACCAAATTCCCATACTTTTAAAAAAGCTAGTAATTTATATAAATAATGAATTCAAGAAGATATTCACGTTAGCACTTTTCTTACAAATTCACTTGAACTAAGTAAAATCCCTAGCTTACCCAACTTTTTCATGTGATAACACTTTGGAATGTTGACGAGAAACCGTGTAAATAAATAGCCGATGAAAAAGGATAGATCCTCAACTGTAATAAAACGAAGAACAGACGAGTGGAAGCTGAAAATTTTAAAAATTCATTTTCCGAGCGCCAACTCCCAAATATGCTGTACGCGTATTTCGTTTATGTAAGCGTCTGAAATATTAGCCTGTAAAGTTGTTGTATGAACGGTTTTCAGGGTTGTGAAACTGGAGCGTGCAAGGGAAACAGGTGTGATGTGTGAGCGCGGAATAAAAGATTGAACTTCACCAAAATTTGCTGACAATTTTCTTTTTCCTCGGAACAAGAATTCGTCCGATTGGCGAGTTCTTACGATGCAGTTTGTTTTAAACGTAAACGTTTGGAGGTGAAGTGCACTTAATTTGGAATTGCGACAGTACAGGTTTAACTGCCAAACGAGAAATGTTATGTAGACTATAAACCTGTACGTAAAATAAATCATCAGAATAGTTGAAGATCATTCCGTTTTTAATAACATTTACGTAATCATTGAGTGAAAACATACATCATGTACCTACAACATAAAACATGTTACAACAATCACATTGTGCAATGTTGCAAATCGGTTATTTCTAATGAATCACAGGTATATTACAAAATAATAATCTTTGCCATTTCCTGAAATGTTTGAAACATTTAGTTAAATAAATGGTTACTTTTTATGTTACCAGGAATTTTGCTTTAATCCTTTGATGTATTTTTCAAAGATTACTGTTACGCCAGTGGACGGAAATGTCCAGTAAAAACAATTTCATTACGAAAATATTAAATTCTGAAAATATTTTTGTTGAATAGGAATATCACAGTGTAAATATTGTGTGATATAGAGCCTTAAAGCTTAAAGTTTAAGCTTTGTCTATGGTTATCAATATCGAAAAAAATATGTAGTACTTAACTGTATTCCATAGTTATTTGAAATGTTTTAATATAAGAGTCCTATTCCATTTGGGGGTTTAAAGCAAAAAGTAAGTATATAATTATAAGTTTTGGAAGTGCAAACATATAATAACAAAGTTGGAAACTTGGCTCAAATTTGCTCTTTAATCTAACTATTCGGTTTGACTGCCTCGCATTGTGGGTGAAGTTTGAATACAATATCAGATACGTTATTTAGTAGCGAGTAACATTGCTACAAGACCTGATATTTTAGTTAAAAGTGCCTTGTATACTGAGGAACTTAAATTTTGATAGCAACTTCTTCTTAACGTGACAAACACTATAGAGACGTGAAACTTATGACACCCCTCTTTTTGGAAATTGTTCTTAGCGTGTCAGTGAATAGCACTATAGACGTGAAACTTGTAACACCCCTCCTTTTGGGTAAAAAATATGTCCTAAACAGCCGGTATTTTTACGAAAGTAGGAAAATTACCGACATCATTTCACAAATCATAAATAGAGTAAACCCGAGGACACACGACCCGACCCGACGGCACAATCGTCCCAAAGTTGCAAAGTTTTTAGTTTTCCCAGTTTTATATTACCCTTAAAAACCCGCGGGAGTTTCAGGAAATAAAGTTTTTTATTGCTACTTCACGAAAATATGTGTCCGTAATTTAATCCAACAGCTTCTAGTAGTATTGTTTAATGTGTGAGGTACAGGAAACAAAAGAGATAAGTAGGCCTATAGTTTTTCTGTGCAAAGGCTTTCGTTTTGACAATCTAGTGACGAGTGGTAGAAGAAACGAAAAATAGTACAATTAATATAAATGTAAAATAATATGTGTGTTATGTTTTCCTATCTTTTTTAAAAATGTCTATTTTTCATATAAATTTATGTGACATTAAGTGCCAATTTCTCCATAGTCGGTTAGAACATAACCAGGTATTAGTGGTTTACTTTTGAAACATCTGTCAAGAATTTTATATGGAGATGAAGTATAATTGATTAACCAATCCCTGTCGGTTAGATAACCGACTATGGAGAAATTGGCACTAAGCATCAAACTGTTTCTCTTCATCATGGGGTCCTGAAATCCTTTATCAGGGACATAGGGCTCGAAGAATAGATTTCCACTCTGTTAGTATATTTTATGCCGACTGTAGATGCCTCTGATTTGTCCTGGGGGCTCTAGTTATCTCTTTTGTTGACTGTACATCGACTAGCTTTCGGTTCAAATCACATCACAATAAATAAGAGGAAATATGTATAGGTTTTGCTGATAAAGTACCACTCGGTCTTGTTTAGTAAGATTCACTACTTGGACCAAGTCACAATTGAATGAGTCTGTTTGCAAAATTTAGTTCACTTGGCATTATTTAATCTCATAAATATACACGAAATTGATAAATTTGTTTAATATATAAAACAGTTTTTCCCCGTCAGTCTATAATATTTACGGAAATCCTTCAACCTACTTCACAAACTAATTATGATTGAAGCCAATATCCGGCATTGGTGTTTCATAAAACGACTTCAACACACTCACTGAGGCAAAGTTAATATTACATCGCGGCGCTAACAGTTTTCATTTTAATAAGCTTCGTTCACATCGATCAAGTTACTTGATCTAGTTGTTTATAATATTTTCTAACTATTTCTGAGCGTCAATGCGCAGGTACAGTCCATCCATAATGTCATGAAAACGGAAATATATAGGTACTGAAAAATAGTTTTAGCCGGTACTTAATTCCTTTCTTTAAACATAAATCTGTTAAAAAGAGGTTATCAATAAATATTTTATTTTAAAATGTATAAAATTTTAAGTAAATAAGTCAGTTATTTACTTAAAATTTTATACATTTTAAAATCAATGATCAAATGTAATATTCTTGCCAAAATCGCACTCTATGGTATATTCATCAGCATCAGGTCCTGGGATACCCCTTAAGGTGAAGTCATCCTAAATATAAAATGCAAACATTTAAACGAAAACAAATCTATTATTGCTCCCTTGCTTAAATCCTTTCATATTTAAAGTACCTAGGTACGCAACCAAGTATGTAACCGCTGGCTAACCGGCGTATCCCAGCGATCTTGGACATTGACATCCAATCCTCGCTATCGGATTATGCTCTATTTTCAAAAGGGCATCCTGACAGCTCCGCCTAAACGAGGCACCAAGAAGAGTGAAGCGCGTACTTAAGCAAGCGTAATCATTTCAAAGGAGGCGGAACGTGCAGCTGACGTGCAGATTGATAGCTTGAACGAGGCACGGGGCTTAGCTAGTTTGAATACTTGATGGAATTACTTGAAAGCAAGTCCATGATACGCACAGTGGGACTTTTATGTGTGAGGTAGGCTAGTGAATAAACTGGACATGGGAAATACTGTATCGGATCATCGAATTGAAAATACTTCAATAAATTCCCGGTAAATATGCTCACAATGTATGAACGCCGATAGTGGCGATTTTGCCGATACATTAGTATGAATTCCTACATCGAAAGATTAAATTTGAATCAATATTTTGTAAAGTACATGGTAGAATTTTATTAGTGAACTTTCCAAGCCTTGTCAGTCTGCCAGACATATCTAAATACTTTTATTATGGGACCAACTCGGAAATCGCGATAAATAAATTAGCTTAATAATAAATATACAACGGAATATCTGGAAAGCAGTGACAAGTATCAAATAAAGTAAAGTAGGTACTATCATGTCATCATGTCAATAATAAAAAAAAGCCACAACTTTTGGTAAACTTTGGTAAAACTCCCTAATTCCTACACTCCTAGTTTCAACCGCTCAACGCCTGACTATTTAAAAAATATTTTACTACTAGAGCGTCAAAACTGTATGCTGCACAAAAACATAACCTGAACCCCAACTGAGAGTCTATTCTCTTCCTGAAAAGACAGTTGCAAAGAAATCGCAAACTGTAATTTTCCATTTAGACCTCAAAAATAAGCGACGTTTTCGAGGGTCCGTTAAAATTAAATACTTATGCGGGGACATCTCACACACGGCCATCCGACCCCAAGCTAGGCAGAACCTGTGTTATGGGTGTCGGACAGCTGATATATCTACACAAATACATATTAAATAGATAAACGACAACCAGACACAAGGCACAAGCGCTCATCACACGAATGCTTGCCCTGGGTGGGATCCGAACCCGCGGCCCCAAGCTTCGGAAGCAGCTTCACCATCTAAGCTTCGGTGCCGTCATTTAAAAAAACGTTTCTGAGACCTTCGTGGGAATGAATCAAGTTTTACGGTTGCTTAATGGTCACAACACTACGTTTGTTATATGAGAATATAAGCTCCGAGCCCCAACTGAAGTGCGGCAGTCGCCATATTTGTACCGTAAAATATCCACCAAAATCATCTTCACATATTCCCGCGTATTGAATATTTTTCACTATATTGGTCAATCCTTTGACAGCTCTCACCTAACAACCAACATATTGAAATTTTCAGAATAGATGCTTTGAATATTGCGGCTTTTATATTTCCGCTTTGGGTCTTTATTTTATAGAAAATAAATTGTTTACGTTATTTAAATATTTGGGTTTGATATAAAACCGAAATTAACCACTGTGGTTTTGAAAATGTAGTTGAGACTGGCGAATTTAAAAACCGAGGTAACAAATATCAATAATCACCTCTTATTTAAGTACCTACCTAATTAAAAACGTCTGTCATTTGCTGTAGTAGTGGCTGCTTCAACACTGCGCTAGTTCCATAAAAGTTACTAGTTTTATAACGGGAGCAGTTTCATATAATAAATCTCATTACATCCTAGTACACGTTTGTCATATGTGTTGGCAGAAGAGCCAAGTTATTTTTTGTTTCCGCCCCGAGGCCCCGCGTGCTATGTGAAAAGACAACATGTTTTTATTAAAGCTGGAAAATTATTAACACTTTTTATAGTCTTCCGCTTTTTTCTTTGATCTTCACACCGTGTTAATTAGCTTTGTTTTATATCGGACGCTATCTGTTGAGCACAAAATACCAGCACTTTATTTAAAACTATTATCACTTAGATATTTTATTGTTTTCATTAAGAGCCCGTGCAACTTAATAAGAATAATAATACTTTTACAAACCCAGCCATTGTTTCGTCACATTATTAGCAAACAAAGCGAAATCCTAATACTAGAAACTTGAAACAAGAACGGCAGTTTAACGGCTCTGTGTCGGTCCGTTCCATATTCCGAGTGCATATTTATAGCTTAATCGAAGCATACAGCTGTTGCCTCTAAACATAACATAGTTTACGTGAGTGCAGCCGTGCGCCGTGCTAGGGGGGCAGGCGGCGGTGGTCTTATGCGGCGTGTTTACATGACAGAGCTTGAGATATTGGAGATAATTTATAATAATAATATTTGGAGACATCTCACACACCACCATATGGCTAAAGTAATTTGTGTATTGGACATCTCATATATCTATATAGGTTGATATGAACAGCCAATTAAATAAAAATATATGCAGTTGGTATCAAATTTTTCATTATAATTATGAATTTAGTAGAGGGTTGTCGCTTCTAACAACACCATCGCATCTACACCAAAGAAGTCTAGTTGGAGGCCCCACTTCTGAAACATACACTTACATTACATTCATTTTAGTTGTAAGTCTGCTGAAGTAAGTTAACTGTGCGTTATATCTGAACTTAATATAGCTATTTAGAGCTAAAATCTAGGTTACAAACTCCACACAAACTTACTGTTTGTGTACATTAATTGAGTATTTTGAAATACGCTATAAACTGACTTATAAGCTCATTAATCAGAGAAACGTTTGATACTAAAACATCATTAATCATACACTCATACTACAGAGTTGCGAGAATATCGAAATAAAATATTGTTGGTAAAATACTTTGAAACTTTTTCTTGTTAGGGCAATTTTTTCAGGAGTTTCAGGTCTCGTGGGGTTTCTATCTAGATTCGCTGTCTAAGTGCCCGAGTGGATCGTAAAAGTTGAATTTCTAGTTTATGTGGTTTCTGTACCGCAGTGCCGGCACGAATCTTTTTGAGCATTGATACATTTAGTTGAAAATTGAATGATATGATTATTAATTTGTATAGCGTAATAAAAACGTGTATATAAATAAACCGTGTTAGTAGTTCAATAGGGTAAGAGCATGCCTCCAGATATGTTATTATCCTGGCAGGTGCATTTCCCAGTGAGCATTGCGTTTTTGGTGACAAAAAGAATCATGATTAAACCAGTACAACTACATTTTACTTTGATGTTTGTCTGAACTACTCTGAACCCAAATGGGCCTACCTTAGCAACTAACAACCATACCTATAATAAAACAGATATATACCTTCAACACCCATCAACATAATCTGCTGCACCATTCAAAAGTTTACTTTTAATAAGCAACTAAATTACTCATGCATAACCAATTTAAAATACACGCTACCCGATCATACAAGCAAACTACCTCCCACACTAGACTCCACACCAGAAGCAACATAAAAGCTTCGCGGCGAAACCCAAACAGTTATAAACTCAACAATTACAACAACTTCTGTATAACTCGACATAACAGTCCGGCGGCGAACAAAGCGATGCTGTTGAGAACCTCTAAGAGCCTCAGACGGCCTCAGTTTGCCTCAGAGTGCCTCAGAGTGCCTCAGATTTAAGGGGCGACACTCACTCACGGAGTTACCGCACAATTTATGGCTGTAACTTTCTTCAGACACAGCGGCTTTGCAAAACAAATTAGTGGGTTCATGGCACTGTTTAGTAACTGTGTAGTTGGTTAACCTCTGGACACGAAAAGGGGAGAAGTGATAGAAAAAAAAGTTCGGTACAGTACCATTCACATTTACGAGAGTTGAACAAAATGGCTGACTGGTCAAGTCCGTAAAACGGGCCAAAAATACGTCTGATGGTGGTCAAATTACTTAAAGTATCCCCGCAGCACGGGTCTGTTATCGACGTAGATATACGTAAGTTTATCGCAATTCACGATAAATATAGCGCTGTGATTAGTGGAACGTGCATTTAACTAGTTTATCAACGTCGATAAGAACAGAAGTGTTAATTTTATATCAGTTCATAATATTTCAACCATTGTACCTTGTTTTGGTTTTACTTGAACCTATAGAGCTTCCACTATGTTATTGTATTCTTGACGTTTTCTTATGTCTGGTAAGTAAAGTTGGTTTTCCTTTGCAGTCATCAATTACTTATGTATGGGATTTCGACTGTCAAAAAACCAATAATATAATGGACAGAGTATATTTCATCACATCTACTTTTGTTTGGTGTTCCGTTCGTCTGAGATACTTGGCAAGACGCTATGAATTATGTTTGTGACTATGTTCAATACTGCCTTATCTTTATAATGAAAACAATGAGACTCCTGATCTGCTCCCTAATGCGAAATTTATGCTGTAAAGGAATTAAATTTTCGCTCATAGTGAATATTTACATGATTTTTTTTGAGCAGTAGGTGTATCACGAACTCTTTTAAAACTTGTCGATAGGTAATTCGATAGATGTGATATTCGATAGACACTTGACTTGATTCTGTCAAATGAAAATATATTTTTTTCTAAAACTAAAGACTTATCTAAAAAGTAGATATCCCCGAAACGACGAAACCCCGATACGACCGAATGGCGTAGTGGTTAGTGACCTGACTACTGAGCCGATGGTCCCGGGTTCGATTCCCGGCTGGGGCAGATATTTGTTTAAACACAGATATTTGTTCTCGGGTCTTGGATGTGCCCGAAAAATGGCAATAGGCCCGCCCCCTATTACATTGGGACTAACATAACACTCTGGCGAAAAGTGGGTGCAGTAATGCACCTCTGCCTACCCCGCAAGGGAGTACATTAGTACAAGGCGTGAGTGCGTGTGTGTGTGTGTGTGTTAGATATCCCCAACAATAGGTGTATGTAATAACTGAAAGAAGAAAATGTTTATTAAGTAATCAGTAGAAACAATAGGCGGTTATGAGAGAGGTCTTGAGCAGTGCTCAAAAGGCTAGCTTTCTGTTCGAGACACTTTCAACAGCTGTTAATTATAGTAAATGCTCAAACAAATAGGGCTCCCTGGAACTATAGAATCAAAGAAAAATAACTTGTTGTTTTCTTAATGAAAAAAATAATTATTTTAATTTAATTTATTTTATTAAACAGACAACAAACGGTCTAGGTTTATTAGTAACAATGTCCTTAGCCTAAGTTAGTATCTATATTCTAAACAAATAAGCCACACAGTACACAATTAAAAACACACAAGAGCTATCTTACATTAAATTATGTTTGTATATTGTATCTTCTAAATGTAATGATATAATTTGATTAATTTTAAAAGTAAAATACATGCTACTTTCATACAATAACACTTTAGTTGTGTTATAATGCTTATCTGATCCCTTTTTACCAGAGGTTAAAAAGCAATGATTGTGACAATGGGAAAACTAGCAAAATCACCAGAGTCTGTAATAAAAAAGCTATTCTATTCACTTCGAAGTTACAGTATTATTATGCTTATTTACTACTCTATTATTTAATTATTATTAGGGCTTTCATTTGGACTGATTTATGTTATCAGGTAATTAATATTTATTTTATCTTAATACAAAAATGACCATTATTGCACCTATACAATAGCTGCATAGATAAACCTTTATTTTTATAACAGTGTTTTTAAGGATCCGTAGCAACCTGCGTATCAAAATCTTTGATATCTGGCTACGGTGCTAACCGCAACTCCATTTTATTGTAGGTATGAAGGTACCTACTTATTGTTCTTCCGTTTTCGAAAAGCTAGGATAGCCTTCGCTACTCTGTACCTCACATTATATTTTCAAGTGCGCACTTTTTCGCTTTATGTGAATAATATTCGTATTTTATTGGAATAAAGTAGGCTCGTTTTCGGCAGGCAAGTGCTTTGTCTATCTACAGTATCCCTTTTATTTATGATCGTGTTTCACGAGTTATTGTGTAAGGATCGTATGATTTTTTGGCGACGATCGCTATATTATAGAGGTATACTGTAATTTGTTATGCTCAGTGAGCAGGATCAGGTGAGCATAGTTCAAAGTGGGTTGCACGATATTTTACACTGACGGGCAAAGAAACAGTTCCACTCACAAAATGCAGACATGAAATGGCCCCAATTTTTTACCATTTTATCAGAATTTTGACCAACATATTTTCGTTTTTCAGTTGCAAATATTCTGATGCACCGTTAAATGTACTGAAATATTTCAAAAAGCCGCATTTAGTTAGTCTTTTCCGTTTAGGAGTAATTTGGTGATTTTCTCAATGGAACTTTTTCATTGCCCGTGAGTGTATTATAATCATTACATATTATATTTATATGAGATTTTATAAAAATAACATGGTGTGTACCTACAAATAAAATCGTTTTCATTACAGTTCAATTCCACAATAAATGTTTATTTTATTTTATTTTAATATTTTTGGATCACTAACAACTATTTATTACTTGGTAGCCACTATTATAGTAACAGCGAGTCATTTAGAAGTGACCACTGTTAGGAAACAAGCATACTTACATGAAGTACAAAACAGATAATACTGATCGTAAGCTCTTACAAAAACAAGATAGGTACACCAACTAAAAACTAACTATATACTAAAATATCAATCAACTAAATAAACTTATACTAAGGATTATCGCCTACACTGAAAAATAATGAACTAATAGCTCGCCTCACCTTTGCAATATCGCACAAAGTGATAATGATAACAAACACTGTCGCTTACACAATAATTTTCAGAAATGATTATTGGGTATACGAGTATTACGAAAATCAAGTATTGAACTGCCCCATTTATCAATCAACTGTAAAACCCGAAATAAAACCACTACTACATAACCACCCATCTTATGTAACGGGTGTCTAAACGAGAAATAGAATATATAACTGTCCTACAATGATAAGTTGCTACGCGGTCGTAACCCGTAGCAGCTACGCCGTAGCCCGTAGCAGCTACGCCGTAGCTCGTAGCGATCGACTACGCCGCAATTTATTTATTTATTTATAAACACTTTATTGTATACTAAGGGCGTCTTGCACAACAAAGTTAAATAAAATTAAATCTATGACCTCTTGCTCTGATATTATACTGTCAGAGCAAGAGACAAACTATTTAATTTTATTTAACTTTGTTGTGCAAGACGCCCTAAAATAAACAGTTACAAAAAATGGACTTAAAACTAGTGTATACAAAGGCGGGCTTATTGCCAAGAAGCAATTTCTTCCGACCAACCATTGTTTGGTGGAAAACTAAAGCAATCCCGTAGCATTGGAAAACGCCCCGTAGACTATTCAGGCTTGATTGAGTCTTGGAGCAGTGTAGAATGCTAACGTTGTCAGCTACCGTTTCACCATCGTACAATAGCAATCAACAATAATTAAGCAGCGCTGCAATCTGACATAACTGGTATGGATCTGACAATGTTTGACAGATGGCCATGGTTGCTAAGCATTGTTTATTGCTATTGTGTTAAGGCTGGTATGATAGAAGGTGAAACCAAGTCCACGTGGTTCGCAAATTTGTATTTAGGTTCCTTGTGCTACTAATTTGCAGACTTTCAAAGTCGTTTACAGACATTTTAGTCCTATTACTAATAACACTGCAACCATCCGAATAAAACATAAACAACCTGTTAGTAGTAATAAATATACAAAGTAACCATAAAAACAAATACGTTCCATACAGCACAGCGCCCCCTGCCGGCCGCGGCCGTAACTATCGCTGCGACGGATTCAAAATGGCGCCCATCGGTTAATTCACAGTTTAGTGCCTGTTAAATTTATGCCCCAATAACTGCTGGTTTACGATACTCACTGATTAACATTTTGACTGTTACAATGTTTCGAGTACTTACATACGGAAACTTACGTCAAGTTTTCAAATTTATTTTTACATTTCAATTTAAAAATGTTACAACACAATATTTAAATAACTTCTTCAAATGCATGTTCAAATTACCACATACAAAGTCAAAATTTAATCTTTTTTTTATTTTATTTATTTATTACACAATGAAATTTATTTAGTTTATTTATTACACAATCTCTTATGTACTTTTATAGTAGTTAAGATGTTTTCCAATTTTAAAATATGTACAGACAGTAGTTCATTTTATATATTAGCAGACTTGCGATCATATTCCCAGAAATATATAATTACCCATGTATATTTGTGTCAAGTGACATTTCATACGAAAATTGAAGTTTCAAATATCTATAGGCAAGATCGTTGAAACGAAATAATGTTCAATTAATTATAATTAGTCTACCCACGGAGGCTGTTTGATCTCGCCGCCTGTCTGGCTACGAGCTTTAAGTATCAAAGGAAGTATTTTGATTAAGATGATGTCAATATTTTACCAAAATGACACATGTTTTTTTATAAGTTGAACTTTGTCATTGAGTATTTTAATGGTTATAAACTGAATTTAGGCCAGGATTTATCGTATTTAACTTGTAACTAGGTATACTTGGAATTTTATTACCAGGATCAACTGATATTTAAAAAGCAGTTTTGAGAAATAAAGACTTTTAGTTAGGCCTAGAATCACTCTCACAATGTAAGCATGAAAGTGCCAGAACGAATGTTATCTTTATTTTGCTATTTATTTATAATTTAATTGCACAACTTACAACAGAAATAATGTACAATCAGATGGACTTAATGCTAAAAGCATTTTTTGCCATTCAACCTACAAGAGGTTCAGAAATTTGTAAGTTAGGGTGTGCAAAAACGGTAACTGTGTAGAAAATGTACTGTATATGTTAGACAATGGTTACATTGTAACTGTACCTACTTAACCACAGCCAAATGTACCTTTCCTAGGTGAGTGCTACACGGCCTGTCCTAATTAATATACGCTGATATGTCATTAATTCTTATCATAATATACATTAAGGAGGGACTGTCACATATATTACTCAAGTCTGGCTGAGCCTTAATGCGTTTGACTTGTACTATGTACATAGAGACGATATACGGCTAGACGCGACGAGAGAGTAATTGATAAATCATGATATCTCCTCATAAGTTATGATCATGGACTTACAATGAAGAATAAAACCTGGTCGTAGCAACTTTATTTTAGTGTAATGAAAAAAAACTTGGTTTGTAATTACAAAGAGAAATATCCGAACGCGAGGTATATCCGGGTACCTGATAACTAAAGGCATTGTCATAAATTTCGATTTACTAACCAAAATACAAATAAACAATAACAAAAAACTGATAATTATGTAGATAAAATTTTCAAAATTTTACTTGTACGGCGTGACGTGTGGCGCTATTTTTTTATTTATTTAATTTTACTGATCTCGGAAAAGTTACCTGTGCGAGATGGTGCCAGAGTAGTGTCACATCTAGTTCAGCATAGGCTTGAGTAATCTACAGCAGTGCACGCTAATAAAGTCTCTCATTTATGTGTGCCACGACAGCAGCCAGAGTGATTAACATCTTGTTTCATTGTCTGAGCTTAATCATTTCAATATAGGCTGAAAATAATGTATTGAATAGTTACTCTATTCCAAAGGTGTCTTGCACAACAAAATAATCAAAATTAAATCTATGACCTCTTGCTTTGATATTATACTGTCAGAGCAAGAGGCAAACAATCAACTTTGTTGCCTGTATCTAATAACATGGTCTGAGTTTCTTTTTCAAATTTAATCAGGTAGGTACGTAGGCTAACAGATAAAGAAAATAAATCTTACATCTTTTACCCGTTGCATAGTTAGCGTGGTCGGACTCTAGGATATAGGCTACTTTTCATCCCGGCATTCATAAATATTTTAAAGCTATAAGAAGCTCCCGAGCAAAGTGAAGCACTTTATAAACCAAGTGAAACCTCAAATATACAGAATTATAATACACTAGTGTGCTTACAACTCCAAAGAAATTCCAATAACACCTCTACACCTATGTAAATAAAGTACACATTGACTTGGTTACCGGCTTAAGTGTAAGGCGAATAATTAATTTAGTTTTGAGACGCTCAGGTAGATACATTATGTTTCCAATTCAACGAAGTCAGATTTAATTTCGCGCTATTAATTTAACCATTTCCGGGAAAATGAAATTTCACTCCTTATTTACTGTAAACTCGTAACATGTGTAGTAATAATAATGAGAGCCACAAATAAACTGTTGTACGACTCAGCATAATTATGATAATAATACAGTATTTTTGTTATGAAAATAAACTTAGGCTTTGGGTGCTTACAAACGGTAGCTGGAAAAACGTAATATTTCGTAGTGGCTTGTTACTACTAAGTTTTTACTTAAAATAATTTATCGGGCTATCGAAGGTTACTAACCAAAAGCCTATAGACAAAGACATCCAAAAGCAAGGTATGTAGGAGGCTAACACCCTCGATATGTTATAATTTAGTTTAATTTTATTTATTCGGGAAACAAACAGCTTAAAATAATAATAATTAGTATAAGGATTACTTTTAACACTCATGCCAACAAAATAATTATTATAGCCTTTTCATCCCAGAAATCCTACGGTTTTATATACCATTAATAATATGTCCAGCAGTGAAGACTTTTATAACGTAAAATAAGCTTTAGTTGCTACCTTGTTTGTAGTTATTTTTCTTAAAAATATATTACGCAGTATTTGAATGTAAATCTCCAACATCAATGTTTTCCTTTAACCCTTGGCTTTTAAATGTCTGTCATTTAAAAATACAGCTGAGATTTCGGTACAAACTCGGTGCACAGTGTTTAAATTACCCCCAAATCTCGACACACATTCTGTTGTCTAATCTATTTTAATATTAAAAGGAATGTGACATGTAAACTTTAGGTACCAATTACAAACATTCTCTTGCATTATTTTTTTCATTATATAATATTAAAATAATTATTTATCTATGTGTAATATGCCTACCAATACCAATCATACCAATACGGAAATACATGGTCAACTGACTAGAAGATCGTGCTAAAAAAAAAGTTGTTATGTACATTTATATGTAGGGGAACCCGGGGTAAGATGGGGTCGCGAGGTAAGACGGGGCCCCCCACTTATATGCAAAACTATACATCTTAGCAATCTGAGTAATGAGCCAATAGAAAAGCTGAAATGATTGACCTTTACTGCGCCAGTGACAGCAGGTGTGAGCGCATGCGTTTTTTGTGTAAGCTCAATTGTTTGTTTTTGCGTAGTGTACATGTTATTTTTGACCGGTAGAAACAACGTCACAACTCAGTAAGTAAAACAGTGGCATTTTTGGTAATTTAGTGTTTTTATTTAAGGTTTGGTAAGCTTTGTTTAAATATGTGCAAAATCAATTTAACATTGAAAGTATTTTTTTATGAATTATTTTTATAAAAAATATAACGTGGGGCAAGACGGGGTATTTTTGGAGGGGCAAGATAGGGTACGGATCTAGCTTGGTTAAGATTTTTTTTTCTCCAACCCGATATTTGACATTGTAGAAGGACTCTAAAAGGGCTACAGGGAGGTTGGCTAAAAAGACAAAGCACATACTGCCTACGAAGAAGAATAACAACGAAGATGACTGTGTCTACCTCTACTGTGAGGATATCAACAGTCCTACTTTAAATCTAAGGAAAACTGGGTCGGATGTCAAAGGTGCAGGCGTTGGGCTCACACTGCAGGTGCTGGTGTTGACGATAAAAGCACAGAAGAAGTGTTGTTTGTCTTTTTAGTGCCCCACATAGTATACTTACCCCATCTTACCCCGTACATGGGGCAAGATGGTTTATTTCCCATTTTTTACATTTCTTAAAATAAGTCAATTGTAATGATTACTTTTTTGGCAGAAGCTGTGCCAAAGTGTTCGTCATTAAGTTCCTAATGAGCCATAAATAATTGATAACGTTGTGGTTATAAATACCTGTTTTTTTTTTTTTTTTCCCTTAGCGACCCCGTCTTACCCCGGGTTCCCCTATACATTTTCAAAAAACACCAACAGTGCACAGTTTACGTGCCACATGTAGAATGCGGCTTCCGTTTCGTCGGTCTAATCCTTCGTTTGGGGGAAGAAGAAAGTGCGCAACTCTCTCAATTAAAACACATAGATTAGCCGAGAGCAATGGCTCGGAACGAATGCTTTAGGCCTCGTACTGTCGGGGACATATAGGAATTGGGGTAACTGTACAATACATTAAAACGTATTTTAATCTATTGCTGTCTTGCTCTGACACTATACTGTCAAAAAAGAAAGCAATACATTTAAATAAATTGAAAGTGCAAGTCACCCTTAAACATTGTCTTTGATTGATTTGACGGCTGAATGGCGTAGTGGTCAGTGACCCTGACTGCTATGCCGAAGGTCCCGGGTTCGATTCCCAGCTGGGGCAAATATTTGTTTAAAGACAGATATTTCTACTGGGGTCTTGGGTGTTGATATTATTTTATATTTAGTATCTATCTATCTATATATTTATGTAGATATATCAGCTGTCCGACGCCCATAACACAGGCTCTGCCTGCTTGGGGTCGGGTGGCCGTGTATGAGATGTCCCCACATATTATCGTCGTAGCTCACACAAGATTTTTGGAAAAAAATATATTGTGTACGGCTAAGTATAATATTAGGTAGTTACGTAGATAAATATGTTAGGTACGTGTATCGGATCCCACCACTGCTTTTAGTTTATCAATGTGTAAGCACATCCACAGCTACACGTGTGTACGAATACGAACGAGACAAAAGCTGCTCGCCACCGGAAAATCACGTCTCCACCGACATAAAGTACATGAAACTGACCTTAAACGTGACAAAGGAACACCCTGTATATACCTACGAACAAGTTAGGAGCAGCCTTTGTCTCCAACTTCGTGATTTATGTCTCTTCAACTCGCTTACTAATCTTCTAAATGTATTTTCTTACACATGTCCTGTCTTTGTGATTTCGTAACGTTTTGTTTGACGATAGATTTGTGATTTTTATGGAAATAGATATCTGAGGGCGAGCAAAAAGCTCATAATTAATAATACAGTTTATCATGAATGTAGTGAGAATGTATCATGACGTTAATAAATCAAATCAAATTGTACTGCCTACTTTCCTATGCCTACTTAACTTAGGGTTGTCTAAATTACTGAGTTTCTGAATTATAAACTTAATCGTTTTGTAAATTGGGTCTTGACTCTGAAGTGTGTTTTTTTTCTTATTTAAGGCTTTCCTTAGTGAGATTTTTCTTCATTATTTAAATTTGAATCAAATACAATGATCATAAAATAAAGTTGAGTTCCATAAACCATCATGCAAAGTCACAAAAAAACGATACTAAAACCTTTAAGAATAACATGGGGGTCTGGTAGAGTTGGGTTTGAGCAATAAGGCCGCCTTTTTGCACTATATTATTAATAAGTCATTTGAAATATTTGACTTCATGGTTCAAAATATAATTATTATCGTATTCTATTCTTTAATTACGTAACACAATAGTTATAAAACGCTTTTGTCATCCCTACCGTCTTACAGAAACGGAACAAAAGTGTTTGTTTGTGACGGGGCCGTGATAAATAGGTTTATTGTTATGCTTATGTATTCATAGCATATTTATTGGTATATACTTGATTTACTCGGGAGCCAACATTTATTTAAGATTGTTATTATTATGTTCTAAGCATAAACATATTATTATAATAACCTTTTATTGCACACAAACAGAAATAGATTCACAAACATAGAACCAAAAATAAATAGTACAATCGGCGGCCTTAAACTTTAATTAACATTAAAAAAGTTGGTATTATATATATTATATTCTGGACGTAGGAATCTTTATAGTAATGTATATGGATAAGTGTGATTTCGTGGTTGATATTCTTCTAATTTATAATTGTATGGAGAAACTGCGTCGGCAATGCCGATGAAGTGGACGCACTTATGTGACTTTCTAAAGAATACTAAATTCGATGCGTCTGTTTTTAGAATAGAATAGAATAGAATTATTTATTCGCTGAATATGGGTTTACAATATTAGTTGTTTTACATTAATTTGGTTCCTAAATATTCTGCCTGGTCAGGCTTGCAAATTACAATAAGTAGTATTACCACTCTCAAAGCGTGCAATAAATTACATTTTATTATAAATTATTAGGATAAGACTGTTGCGTACGTTTTCGAAAGATGGACGCTTACCTTAAAGGGCCTGCCACCTAGCCTTTCACTCAGACATCAATCGACCCTCCTTTCTCAGTTACTACTCTTGCTTGTGTCACATTTCCATCAGCGGCCTACTACAGAATGTAAGCGCGTTTACGTGCGTACGTGCACGTTATTCCGACGGAAACATTAACAGGCAACAGCTAGGTGCTTTAATAAACATACCGCCGTAACGTAATACTCGTGGAGCCTCTTTAATGAGTCTGGAACCCACATGAGTCGCTCCGAGGCTGCTTTCATTAAATATGAATGGATTGTGTTCTTTGACACTCGAGATGAGGTGCCACAGGTTGGTTTTGCTGACGGTACACGGTGAGATAGACTTTTGTTGATGTGATTTTGTTGGCTTTGATGGATGGATACGTAGGTTACCTAGGGCATTGATATAGGATTATAAAAAATATATTGTGTTAGTTGCATCTATCCTCTGAGCCATGATTCACATAATGACTAGATAAGGAGAAGAGAAGCGTAGAAAATATCGTTAGAAAAAAATGTCAAAGAAATATATCTGATGGACTCAAAATATACCTGCTGTTGCTAGCCCTAAGTGTGAACTTCGCAAAACAAAATTTAATATACCAGCGAAATGCAGACATAAAATGAAAGAAATAATTGAACATCAGTGAAAAATCGTGTATGAATGTTTTCAGTTCATCCTGTAACGTACATCATAAATGAAACGGGGAGGATGAAAGCATAATAACGTCATATTAAACTCTTTCAGCATTTCCTTTTGCAAAACAAGATATTAAAGATTCAATTTTGTGTCTTTCCTTTAATGATTTTTTGTGCTTTCAAATACATCTTATGTTGGTGCCGAGTATAGGTAGGATATTATACAAAAAATACTTACAAAATTACTAGATGATGTGTTTTTCCCAATACATAATAATAATAGATGGCGTTTTGAATGAAAATACTTAATTTTATTCTATTCCGATATTTTTCGTTTATTTGTTCATTGGCCGAATAGTAAGTGACTGAATTTGGAGACTTTTTGGCCAATCACTTCCTCTTCTTCATATCATGCATGTCATAATTAAGTTCAGCTTAACTTGGTATCCTCAATCTCAAATGAGCAACCAAAGGTTAGTTACCAATACAGTAAGTGTACCCAGGGGCCACTGTGGCTTCCTATAAAATAATATGCAAAACAGATTCGAAGATAAATCGCGTCTCCAGAGGTTCCATACGTTATTCTGAAATGACTGGCAGTGGGGAATTGCGAGTGTCGCATAGAGTTAAATAATGGCTCATAGATTTTCATAATAGACATTATGGCACAGAGCATAAATATTAAATTATTGTTGAGTATAGACATTATTAGACTCTTGGAGAAAATCGCTTGAATAGGTATTTATGTATTAAAACTTAGTGCAAAGTAAAACTTAGTCCAGCAAAATATATTATTGGCTGATGATGATGATGATTGTGAATTTCCAACGACGGTTTCTCTTCTTAAGAAAAGCTTTAGGTGAAAATTTTTCTTGTTTTGCAAAATGTAACTGAGCTTGTGAGCTCAAGATTTTCTCAGCCGTTTTTAGAGCACAGAAAAATATTTTCAACAATTTTGCGTCATTTCTTTTCAAAGAGAATTTCAAGAACCCAAAAAAAACTCTTTAAATATTCAACTTCAGGCGAGAGCAGCCGGCAGTTGTAGAACTGTAGTTTTCTACATCAAAAATTACACTTGTTATTCGTTCCCGCCTGTTCTCTCGGAGATAATCTGATGGTTCGGTTTTGTGAACATATCGCATATTCAACGATGTAACTTCGCCCATATATTACAAGTTGAGCGGTACTCACCAAAGTTTTATAATAGTTCTGAAATCCAGTGGGTTCCGCACTTGAAAAGACGTGGAACTGCTTAAATGTGCCATTTTCATCACGCCGGGTGCCTGCAAGATAGACGGTGTGGGCCAAAAGTGCACTTCAGTAGAGGCCTATTTTATACCCATCGCTATCATTTTAACGGCATCTTGAGAGTTATTCAGACTCAACAATATTGACATAAATATAATGATTTAGAACTACTGCAAAGATAATAAAATAAGTTATATAAATAATTTATCTTATATTTATTTGTAATTAATAATTGTTATCCAGTAGTTATATAAATGTATTCTTAAAGAAAACCTATTAGTTACAAACGCCTATTTGTTTAAAAAGGCAAGCAAAACCCCAATCATTGGAAAAAAAGAGAATAAACGAAACACGCCCGTTAACCCATAAAAAAAAATAAAAAAAAAAAACACGCACTCACGCCTTGTACTAATGTACTCCCTTGCGGGGTAGGCAGAGGTGCATTGCTGCACCCACTTTTCGCCAGAGTGTTATGTTAGTCCCAATGTAATAGGGGGCGGGCCTATTGCCATTTTACGGGCACATCCAAGACTTACTACTTACTTATAGTCCTGTTACTCCCCTGTGGAGCTTAGGGCTACAGACATTCTTCGCCACGCTTCCCTATCTTGAGCCGCCTCCTTCACTTGGGCCCACGATAGACCTGCCCTCTTCATTTCCGCCTCCACGGACCTTCTCCAGCTCTGTACGGGTCTACCTGGTCTCCTTCTTCCACCAGGCTGCCACTCGAAAGCAACTTGAGCATGGTTACAGTCGTGTCTTCTCATTGTATGGCCGATCCATCTCCAGCGCCTCATTGCGATTTCTTTCCTCAATGTGGTTTGGTTGCATTTTTTCCATAGGTCCACATTAGAGATCGTGTCCGGCCAGTATATGCGGAGAATCGAACGGAGGCACCTGTTGACGGTAACTTGGAGCTTGTGATGTAGCAGCTTTGTAGTCCTCCAAGTTTCACAGCCATATAGAAGGACCGACTTTACATTGCTTTCGAATATAGACAGCTTTAGACGAAGGGGCATTATGTGCGACTTCCAGACTGGGGCAAGCTGGGCGAAAGCCGCTTTTGCTTTCTTGATCCGGTTATCTATGTCCATATCAGCACCGCCTTTGTTCGTCAGGATACATCCAAGGTAGCAGAAGGTGTCTACTAGCTTCAGTTGCGAGTTGCCCAAGGTGACATGTTCTGTACTGCTGGAGCTAACTTTCATGCTTTCTGTTTTTGACGCATTTATCTTAAGGCCATATTTGCCACCTTCTCTTTGGAGATCTTCTATTTTACTTTGCATATCTGACAGCTTTTTGGATAAGAGAACAATGTCGTCCGCGTAGTCCAGGTCTTCTAATTGGCCTTGTCTCCAAGGGATTCCTCTTGAACCAGCAGAGACTTGTCGCATTATGTCGTCCAAGATGATTATGAAGAGAAGAGGAGAGAGAAGGCACCCTTGTTTGACCCCGGTAGAGATAGGAATAGGTGGTCCAATAAGCCCATCATGTATAACGTGGCACGTGCTGCCATTGTAGAGACATCCAAGAGCCGAGAACAAATATCTGTGTTTAAACAAATATCTGCCCCAGCCGGGAATCGAACCCGGGACCATCGGCTCAGTAGTCAGGGTCACTAACCACTACGCCATTCGGTCGTCTTAACTCGCCGTTAACCCATATAGTTAAACTTTTCACTACTTCCTAATGGTGTCGTGGAAGTTTTCTTTCCTCTCGTACTAAGTTTGACATTTGCCGCGTGAAAAGCTTCGCAACTTATCCAATTAACTCTTTGGGTCCGATTTCCGGAGGCCCGGTCCGGGAGACGTGTCCGGAAATCACCGGAATGAAATAGACACTTTCTGAATGCACGGAACAATTTTTCCCGCAAACGGAAACCGGTTTTTGTGCGCAAAATGATAATGTTATTTTCTAACTAATGTTTTTTTTTTGGTCATTCCGTACGGGCATGAGAATATTAATAAAATAACTTGACCGAGGAATTTCCGGTTATCGGCCGAGAATGTGAGTTTAATAAGATCGAAAAGATAAGAATTATGTTCGTTCAATTATCTTTTATTTTACGTCGACATAGGGTCTATGCTTCTTCGTCACAAATACGGTATTCAAAAAGGGGAGGGATGGTTATTTAGTTACATAGGTACCTAACTCAAAATCAATGTTTTTTTAAAGCAAACTTAACAATTCAACCTTGATAGGGAGCGTAAAGAAATGGTTTTGATAGTAACCACCAGTCGTACAATTAATGTTAACACAAAAACAACACACATTTTTGCCACCGCGAATATATCTAACGTAATCAAAACGGCTTACCACAATACAATGTCACACAACACAAGAGGTAATTCGGCGACAACGGGGGATCATTATAGGCTTTCCTCCAAAAACATACAACAAAAGCGTCGTCTTTCATAACGAGTTGAAAAATTAACTCCACACCGCACCTCAGATATCTCCATTGGAGTCACCCTCGGTGGAGCTCGCTGGAATCGCTAGGAATGCCTGATGAAATATCTGGCGATGAACTAGGGATGGGATTCGTGATAACGTTAAAAAAAACCCGACATTCCACACTAAAAGAAGCATAACTTTTGAACGGCTTAGGCGATTTTGATAAAATATGGGTAACACTTGGGGTAATGTATTGTCCACCAACTTGAAAATCGGTTTAGCCGTTTGAGAGTTATACTACCAGAGACAGATAGGGTAAACTACCCAATTATTGACACTTTAAGACGAGTCGTCTGCAAAACTGGCCATAAATACGCATAAAATATTAGTATTGTGGTATCTTTCCCGTAGCGGTCTCAGGTGTATATTCATTTCGTCGCAGTCGTAGAACAGTGACGGATCTGATTTTTTTCGATTTTCGGATTATTGCAGATTCTTCTTTAAAATTTCATTATTTACCTATACAACAAAAGTTTTTTTTTAAATCTTTTATAATAAGCGAAATACAGAGTCGAACACTGACGGTTTTGATTTTTTCGCGTAGAACATGGGCGCTTGTGCCGTCCCGTCGATGTTCCGCGGTGAGCCTCGCCCCCCGCGACCCGCTCCCGCGCGACGGTTTGTTTGTTCTGTCAGTGTTCTCTGTAGGAGCACATGCAACACGTAATGAGTACTTAAAATGTTTTTTTGCTATAATTATTATTTAAAAAGTTCTGTTTTCCATGTAAATATTTTTTTAATACTTCTCCCATAGAACAAAGACGGTCTCTTAAATCCGTCGTTATTCTTAGAACTTTGTTTAAAAAAAATAAAAGCCCTAGTTTTCGCTAAAATCATTGAGAAGTTAGTTATAATTAGGTACGGTGTATTAAAAAAACAATATTGTTTGTTTGTTAAATTTAGTGACGGTATTTCAAATGCGACTATGTTCTTTGTCCTAACTATTGGTGTTTTGTATGTACCGTCATTGTTTTATGGATAAGTGGTAGACGTGTGTAGATAACCGTCGTTATTCTTTGGAATTATTTTAGGATACGTCGTTGTTCTTTCCTAATATTACGTATTTTCAATGGAAAATAAATAAATTTATGATTTTTCAGTATATTTTTGCTAATTTATTATGTTTTTAAAACTATGTGCTAAAAAACAATGTAAAATTATGTACTTAAGTACTTTTTTTGTTCATCAACTCTACTGCCAGAGGCAGGTGACGATGGGAGCACGGTACCATGCGGGTAGGTTTGGAATTAAGTTTTTATGTATTAGCATGAGTTACCAAACATACAAACCAAGTCAGCCGCAGAATCCACATCAAACATTAAATTTCTGTATTAACAGCTACCTCAACAGTTAACAGTTACATCAACTGCAAAGGGAAAGTCCTAGCATCAACCAAATGCTGGTGATTGTCAAACAGCTGAGGATAATGACCATCGCGAAGCAGTTTGAGAGGATCCTTACATGGCTACGGATAAGATGACAGCAATTTCCTTCATTGACTGACCACAATCAGTAAATTCTCTAGTTCTAGGGGTGAATGGCATCGCGGGGGAGTCAACGTGATCGGACAGCAGTGAATTTACTGTTTGCGGGCAGTAAATAATTAAGGAAATTGGTATCATCTTATCCGTAGCTATGTAAGGATCATCTTGAACTGCTTGGGGATGATAATTTTCCTCAGTTGTTTCACAATCACCAGCACTCGATTCATACTGGGGCTTTTCCTCTTAAAAATAGGTGAGCCCACTTTATTCACGTATTAATTTCAGGAAAAATTTTCCGTAAATTCTGTAATTCTCACATTATACTTACTTCTCCATAAAAGGGTGAGAAATCCGACCTCGGAAACTATAGACCCGTTAGCTTGACATTACACATGTATAAATAATTCACAATCGCATCCGTCCTCTGCTGAACTAACATCAACCACCACAACAAGCCGGTTTCCGACCTAGTTATTCTACCGCGAACCCTCTATACACGCTCAATCAGATTATTGAAAAGTTCATAGAGCTTAACACACCACTTTACCATGTATTTATTGACTATACAAAAGGTTTCGACAGTATCTACCATCAAGCAATACTTTCCGCCCTTAACACCACAAAATTCATCTAAGCTACATCGAACTCGTTGGTACTATCTAGATAAACAGCTCAGCCAACGTGAAATTGGAAAAACCTGGTACTGGTCCAACGTTTCCGATTGAAAAGGGTGTCATACAAGGCGACCCTCGCTGTACACGCTTTACAATTTTCCTCAAAGAAGTCTTCAAGAAGTTGACACAGTCCTGGGAGGACAAGGACATCAATTTCGGAAGTAAAAAATAGTCAAACCTCGGTTTTGCAGACGATATTGCCCTATTCTCCCACTCAACGCCCGAGCGAAATGTTGCGAGAGCTATCCACGGCAAGCCTTGAAGTTGGACTAAAGGTGAACCGTTCGAAGACAACAGACATGACCAACAGCACGAAACGTAGGGTTGAGATAGATAGGCAGGAAATACAATATGTCAATGAGTAATTTATTTGGGCGAGATAGCGTTCTTCGTCGTGGGTGCTAAGACCGCCAAACTGAAGTGAGTAGTATGTCGTATGCAGCCGGATAGGTAGGGTAAAAATGCTACCAAATAGGTAGCCGATAACGGCCGCCGGCACAGGGGCAGACCCAGAAGAAGATAATGGGATGACCTAGACGTGTTTAGTAGGAACTGGAATGAAGAGGCCATGAACAGGGATAGCTGGAAGACCCAGGAAGAGACCTTTGCCTAGCAAAGGGTCACAAATTTTACAATTGAGGTGGGAAACTCCGTCACATATTCTCCTCAGCCATCCCTGATCAGAGAAGAAGACTTTTATCATTAGAGCCTAAAGACAAAAGTCTTCTTAAACCAGTGCATCTTGCTAGTGATGACGTATGGGGCAGATAGGTGGGCACTGACGGTAGTACTGGTCCACCGATTTAAAGTCGCTCAGCGTGCTATGCTTGGGGTTTCTCTGCTGGATCGTATCAGAAATGAGGGTATCCGACAGAGGACTAAGGTTACCGACATAGCTGTCAAAATGTGCAAGCTGATGTGGCAGTGGGCTGGCTATATCTGCCGAAGAACCGATAACCGTTGGGGTCGACGAATTCTCGAGTCACAAATAAGGACAACCATAGGCTGGTAGCCAGTAGTGGCTAGATGAGGAAGCCCGAGGACCGAGTGTTGTGGAGCTCCTTGGGAGAGGCCTATGTTTAGCATTGGATGATAATTGACTGATGCTTGGACACAATGGGGTCTTCAAAAAACATTTTATAAAATAATTGTATTTTGTAAAAAAAATTAGGACCTAAACAAAAAATAATATAGCGCAATCAGCACCCTCCTAAATAGGTTATTTAAAGATCCGTCTTTGAATTTTTCTATATATTCCCTAAAACAACGACGAAAAGTATAATACGCCATTAGATACGCAATAAAAGTCCGTAAAAAAACGTCGTATCATATAATGCGATATAGTAGGATACATAGAACAAAGACCTATCTGATTTTTCAGGAAACCTAGACTTATTACAGACTAATTATACAGGCTATATTGCAAAAGTCCTTTCGTTTAATAATGTGACCAAATTTCAAATGAATTGATTCAACCGTTTTCATTTTATCGAACAAAACGTTGTTTAAAATCTTTAACTGGCTCTCCTGTAAAGTTGCTGTTTTGCAGATCCGTCATTGTTCTACGACTGCGACGATTTATAATATTTGTGACAAAACAATGACCCTATAGTCTTAGTTTTTTATTATCAGCTATAAATTTGAAAGAACCCCTATTTCCCAATTATTGACACGGATTTTCCAATTTATGACACCTCCTGTACCAATTATTGACATGCTTGATATTAGGTAATAAAAACCGTTTTAAACAGGAATTAAACCTTTGGGAGGGTACCATGGGTCCGGTTCTCTATTTGGTATATCACGGTGATATATTGATACACCATAAGTGTCACATACCATAAGTCATCAGCTAGTTATCTGACATACCATATATACTGCATCTAATGCTAATGCTAGCAGACTAGTCCCACTGAGTTAGGCTGCTTCGTCTCATGATCTCCTGGGCATTTCTCAAAGGTTCCAGCTAGTGCGTCCTGCTGCTGATGCCATATGGTTCAGAAACGTGGTCACAGCTGGGCTAACAGGTCCACCGATATAAAGTCGTAATGCGGACTGAACTGGTGTAATCAATCCATCAGAGATCCAATGTGAGATGCCAATAGGCCAGCCACCCAAGAAGAAAGACAGTTGGAGTAATCGAGTTCTCGAGTGGAGGTAACGAATAGGCAAGCGTGACATAGCATGCTTTTTGGCCGTCAGGACCGAGGCTGATCTTAGACCTGGTAAGTACTTGCTGGAAGAGAAAGGCCAAAGAAAAAGTGTGGTGTAGCTTTGTCGCATCTTTATTTTGATGAAGAATCATGAATATGCCTCTGATATCTCCAGTTTATGCTCGCAGAACTACACGTAGCATCCTTGAGGGTTGGCCTGTAGATAAACATGTTCAAGACTAAGGTAATGTCCAATGTCCCAATCGAAACGAACGATACAGCTGGATATCATTAAATTTTGTGAATCTTAACACCTATCTTGATAAATGTATACCCGCCGGGTCATAATCCCAGTTTAAAGAAATTACGAGGTGGATTCAGCTGGGTGGGAAGTGTGCAGGACACTTTTGGCCAGGCAAAATGATGACAGGTGGACGTAGAGCAGTTGGCAGGCCACCTGATAGTCAGACGACTTCATATAGGTTGCAGAAAGGCACTGCCACTTTTATGGTAAGCTCCCATAAAAATATTTATCGTTTATGAGCGTAATTATTGACACTTTGCCTATATATAGACATGTCAATAATAGGGAAATAGATTACTGACACTATGTCGATAATTGGATTTCACTGTATTGACACTGTGTCATGAATTGGAAATTCGTGTGGGATAAATGATTAAATAGTGTCAACGTGATCATTATAGGATATACTACCGGAAAAAGCTAAAATATTAGCATGAAAACAAAAAATATTCCTTCCAATTATTGACCCAATATGTCAATATTAGGAAAATATACCAAAAGTGCTACCTATAATTGACACCACCTAAATTCGAAGTTAAAACCGAAAATAAGTGGTTTTTGAGGTAAGAAATGGAAAAGGAATTTTGTTCCCTTTTCAGTCCAAATAACAAACTTAACCATTTTTTTAAAGAAATACTAGCAAATTTATTCCTAAAGTAGCACTGTCCTTTGCAAAAAGCGATCCAAGATGGCGGAATTTAAAGAAGCAACGGAGAGGCACGAATTGTCTATGTTTTATTGGTCAGCCATTGCTGTAAAAATGACTGCCGAGTGTTACCATTACAGAATAACTATTACTGCTGCATTCAAAGATAAATATAACTAAATAGAACGAAGCGTTGTCTTGTTTTCTTTAATTATTCCGCGCTGTGTCAATAAATGGAGGGGTGTCAACAATAGGGTAGTTTACCCTATACACATTAAACTAATGACACCGAAAGTATATATGTCAGATAGAATTTGGTAGTTAGAGACTTTAACTAGTTTTCTACAAAAAAAAAAAGTTTGGCTAATATTTCCAAAGCTAAATTATTGCTTATATAAGACGAGTAGGTAACTCGTAATAACTTAATTTCAAAAAACGTGGCAAATACTTTTCAGTATAGTCTCGTGTTTAATTAAATAGATTTGTATGATAGAGCACCCTTTATGACAAAATAAAGCAACAAACTTTACCTTTTATCATAATCATAATAATTATATTATCAAAACAAGTAAGTAGTATGTAATTAAAATGAAATCATTTTGTGTGACAGTAGCTACGAAACTTTCCAAGTATCTTTACACTAGTTTTTAGCCGACTTTTGAGTGTCGCGTTAATAACCGTTATTTTTCACGGCGTGTCCCAGCTAGGGTTTCGTTTTTCCCGACCTTTTTCTGTTCCCGGGAAACGGGAATTATTTTGAAGATTTCCCGGGAATTCCCGGGAAACGGGAATTAATTTTAAATGCTTGGTTTTGCTATTTTTGGGTATTAAAAGTCTATTAAAACTCTTACAATTAAATCAAATATAGTTTTATCACTCGTGTAGTTAGAAAAAAGCAACAGTCAGATAAATTAACAACCGAAATTACATATAATGATTTGTTTTACATGCCAAATCATTTGTTTTTCTTAATTGTAAATTGAACAATAACAAAGGTATTATAATTAACAGTTTGAAAATAATATTATTATGACATATAAAATTAAAATAGAAAATTAATTACACGTGAGGTAGGGTAACGTAACGTACCTTGGGACGCTTGTACCTCGGGACATTGATTGTATTTTAAAAACCGGCTAAGTAAACACATTAAAATTCTACCCTAGGCATAGTATTTTACTCGCTTGGCAAAACTAGTGAGTCTCGTGATCATACCAGCATCTAGTGTGTGGTGAAGACAGTATGAAGTTTTTTGGAGTCAAAAGTAGCTTTTGTATAGTTTTTTGTGTTGCTTTATCTCATTGAGGCATGCTCAAAATAAAGACATGGATGTCACGTATAACTTTTCAGTTATTTAATTTTATGACATGGCAATTATCTGAAAGATTCCTATTAATTAAAAATAAAAATATTTAAATTTTGGTTAAATATTGCTTTTTTGTACCTTGGGACACGATTAGATTTGTACCTTGGGACACTGTTTCCTATGGCTTTGTACTATGGAAAATGAAAACATCTAAATAACGCCTTATATCTCTGTTCTTATTAGTGCCAGAGTGAAACTAGACAGAAGAGAGATGCAGTAAATAAATAAGAACAGAGATATAAGGCGTTATTTAGAAGTTTGCATTTTCCATAGTAAAAAGCTATATGAAACAGTGTCCCAAGGTACAAACGTGTAACGTACCTTGGGTCAAAACAAGCATTTTTACTTTTATCTTAATTTAATAAAATCTGGCCACACTAAAGCTTAAGCACAAATACTAGTGATAATAGATTATATATCCTACCGAATAAAGAAAATTTCACATTAATATCTTAGTTGTACGCTGCGATAGCTTCATTCAAAGTTGGGGTAGTCGAAAATGTCCCTAGGTACGTTACGTTACCCTAATGTTTTACAAAAATTAATTCATTCAACGATTTATCGCTCAACCTACTTTTTATTTGGTTTTTTCTATGCGTTAGTAATTTTATAAAAATAAACGCGGACATAAAAAAAAATATGACAGGTGTCACACTAGTGTTAGCTTTTACATACTCTTTGGTCACATAATGTAAAAGCCAGTAAAAGCTGATCAATTGTTTCAAATATGAGGACCAACAAATAAATAAAGATGAAAATATTGAATCAGGAAGAGGTGAAACAAAGTGATGTAGATGAATCATTTATCTTTGCAATGCAGCTGCGCGAAAACAATAACACGTATGATTTTCCAATAATTTACAACAAAACCGAGTTTCTGATCGTAGACGACAAACCTGCCGATATTTTTTTTTGTTTAAGGTAGGAGAAAAAGATAGATAAAGACGAAAATATAGCACAAAATCGATTAAAAATCAAACCCGGGAATTCCCGGGAATGCTTTTTTTTTCCCGGTTTCGGGAAGGACAAATTTCCCGGGAATTCCCGGGAACGGGAATTCCCGGGAAAGCGGGAACGAAACCCTAGTCCCAGCACTACGCTTATTTTTCACGGCTTCTAATGCCACCACAATTGGTGCCGTGGAATGAGTAATGAAATTCTCCGCAAATGGTCGTGCTGCTATTAGGGCTAGAATTTACTTAGTCGTCTGTATATTGTTTGTTTGCGGCAATGCATTGTGGGAAGACTGTGGGCCGTTGTGTGGAAACAGGTCATCCCCAAACTAAGGATTTAGGTAGAATGGATACTCTTTTAAACGTTATTCATGTAATTCATAAATATAATGAAATTCAATGTAATCATACTAAGTATTTTCCTGATGACAGCAAAACTGGACTACTAGCATTGAGTAGAGAGTACACTCGAATCCGCATTGCTCTATGACTACCAGTATACATAAGTAGATACATTATATAGATAAGATTAGAAGTGCCACATCATCGTTTTATAAGTGAAAAAGTATTGTAACAGCGTGCAGATTTCTTCGCGATGTTATGCTTCAGCATAAGAGCACGTTTATTGACGCACGCACAGTGCAGCTCCCAATGACTATGATCCAAGAATCACGTCATTCGCCCTTCTCAGCATAGTGTAAACCCACCCTTACCCGTGAACTTCAAAGTTCGCAGAGCAAAATGGCGGACAAATGTTTGATCTTTAAATTGTCTTCAAGCCCTAAATTATTGTTACGAGCAGTCACCGCCCTGGGAGAGGCCCTTGCGGTTATTTCACGATTCATTAGGGAATCAAGCCGGCATTTGTTTCTGGAGGAGAATGTTTGAACAGTTATTTCGCAGCTGATGGAGCACGACGCTATTTGCCTTACACTATCTCTGTGGAATTTAATAAAAGAGTCAATAGGCTTTGTGTTATCGCTTCTATTATTATAGGTATAGCTGAATATTTGTAGGTTTAGTACCAATTTCGCCATAGTGGGTTAGAGAATAACCAGGGATTATTGCTTGAGTCTTGACACATCTGTCAAGAATTTAGTATGGAGATGACGTATAATTGATCAACCTTTCCCTGGTTACGATCTAACCGACTATGGAGAAATTGGAGCTTAGTATACTTTTCTATCATTTAGATTTTATACTCATATGTTGCTAATCTCTACATGAGCTTTGTGAAATGTTTTTGGACACCTACTAGTAAATAAAATACTGATTAGATTAGATTTATACATTATGATTTGAAAATTAAAGCTCCTTCAGCATACTGGTCCAACGAAGAAGCGGCTGTATCAGGAGGGTTACTCTATACTGACAAAAACTAACAAACGAGAGCTGTCGTGCAATCGGCACGTTTAATACTACCAGATAGATATTACAGGCTTTGCCTAGTTTTGGTATCAAACGAATTTCTTTTATTAATTTATAACTCCTGATTGTAAACTACCTATAAAAATTTGATGTAATAAGATTTTAGTGAAATAAATAAATTATTATTATTAATTATTATTAAATTAAAATCAAATAGAGTCGAGGCTTGCGCAGCAGCGCTCCAAAACTTCGTTATTCTTCTTATAGAGTGACCCCCAGTAGTCCAATTTCTCGACATGTGACCTCATTTCTGTTACGACAAACGATCCATCAAAGAAACTTCAGGATGCATCCATATAGAACGCTAAGCAAGTTAAATGGATGGAGCTACCATCTTTATACAAACACACGCACTCACGCCTTGTACTAATGTACTCCCTTGCGGGGTAGGCAGAGGTGCATTGCTGCACCCACTTTTCGCCAGAGTGTTATGTTAGTCCCAATGTAATAGGGAGCCTATTGCCATTTTACGGGCACATCCAAGACCCGAGAACAAATATCTGTGTTTAAACAAATATGTGCCCCAGCCGGGAATCGAACCCGGGACCATCGGCTCAGTAGTCAGGGTCACTAACCACTACGCCATTCGGTCGTCTATCTTTATAGTGTCTACCATCTTTATAGTAGTGAAGAATAGCTTTGAAGTCGGAATGCATGGCTTACTTACGGATTACAAAACACCAAAAGTTATTTTAAATGTAAAATGTAAAGACCAGTTGTATTGTCTGTAGGCGAACCTAAGCTTTTATATAAAAAAATATGCATATAAAATTCACCTCACGATAAGAGGTTATGCCCAACGGAGTAGTTAGTTAGATTGATACGCAGACGCTGGATTTACATATAATAACCTACCTATGTACATGTACGGTGGCCTGCGCCTAAAAGTATACAGGCGGAGTTTTTAAAATAGCGACCTCAAGCTCACATGCTGCTCAAGCACATCCACATAAACACCACTGCTACACACATCACACACAACACGTCCCCGGATTTATAACAGATGTAGCTGGTCCCTTAGCTAGTATAGTACCTACCTATCTACTTCCAGAGCGAGGTAGGTAGAAGTGTTACCGAAAGAACTTTACGTATCGAGCTTTTAATAAAAACGGCGATAAATACGGCTTACGAACTATCACGTGAGTACAAATGTACAGGGAAAAGCGGGTGACTCGCTTGCGAGGCAAATCTGACAGGGCCGTCAGAGGTAACTAGCAAGCGAGTCACTCGCTTTTCGCTTTACATTAGCAGATTACAGCGAAATGAAATGAAATATTCTGAATAGGACGTAAAATTTTAATCATTTAATTTTAATAATTTTTATTGTATTGTATATAGCTAGGTACAGTTATAAAATTAAATATATAAGTAGACAATGTCAAAAATAACATTTAATAAAAAGTTATAATTTGTCTATTGTCATCCTAACTAATATTATAAATGCGAAAGTAACTGTGTCTGTCTGTTACTCTTTCACGCCAAAACTACTGAACAGATTTGAATGAAATTTGGTATACATATGGTCTAGACCCTGGGAAAGAACGTAATTTTTAATAATTTTTTATCCCGGAATTCCCACGGCAAAACTTTTTAAGTCGAAGCGAAGCGCGGGGGAACAGCTATAATATCCCGGCCCAGGCCCCAGTCGTGAGCATATGTATGTATTTCAGACCCTCACATGCTTTCCAGGTTTTCATCCCTGAATTTTTTGCCTTCGGACATTACCTCGATAATCCGCGAGGCTCCGACGGACTTCCATTTGCCGGAGACCTGCGAGACGGACAGTTCGCATTCCACACAGTTCGCACGGCACGCATAAGCTACGGTCGTGTTTACGGTGCCGCTAAAATATTAAATTATAATTATTGTTGCTAACGGATATTGATCTGTGTGTTTTGGTGTATAAAGTTCACACTCGTCTCGACGCCAATCCTCCTAACGTCACATTGGCGCGTGATTGGTCACTCGGATTACTTCGGGTGTGCGACACGATCATAACAGCAGGTATCTTTACGTCCTTTTACAATAAAATAGTCGTTGTCATAGACTAATACAAACAGAAGGCACACAAATGTTCAACAATATGTCGCGATCACCCAACAAACCACACCAATCGGATCCTGATTTATCTATTAGGATGAAGCGTAAGCACGGAGATGATTTCTCTGATCTCCTCACGCATTTTTCCAACGATATTATGGAGAAAATTAATTACAGATATTTGTTCTCAGGTCTTGGATGTGCCCGTAAAATGGCAATAGGCCCGCCCCCTATTACATTGGGACTAACATAACACTCTGGCGAAAAGTGGGTGCAGCAATGCACCTCTGCCTACCCCGCAAGGGAGTACATTAGTACAAGGCGTGAGTGCGTGTGTGTGTGTGTGTTATTATGGAGAAGCTTAATACCTGGAAATTGGATATTGGGAAGGAAATTTCCGAGGTCAACAAAAATTTAAACAACATAATAAAACAGGACCTTACCAAACTGAATGAGTCTTCCGAGCGAATGAATAATGAAATCAGTACCATGCGCAGCGAATTCGTGGAAGTCAAAAAGTATGTTGGAACCCTTGACACTAAAGTCAACGACCTTCAAAACGAACTCTCTTCGGTACAGCAATCAGCGCAATTTATTAGCGACCAACACGACGACCTAAACACAAGACTTAAATCTTTAGCGGGTAACTCTGGTAGAATGGATAAAATAGAAGCTGAACTCAATGAACTGAAGATTCAGAACCGTCTGTTGAACTCTGAAATCAATAATAGTGAACAAAGGGACAGACTCTTGAACCTTGAATTCGTTGGTATTCCGGAAGTCTCAGGAGAAAATCTTGAAGATATTATTCTTAAAATAGCAAACCATGTTGGACTGCATCTTAATCGTGAAGACATCGTCCATGTCAACAGAATTAGTTCTCGCGTGAAGCTGCAAGGCCGCCCCAGAGTAATCATCGCCAAGCTTAAATCAAGACTTCTCAGGGATAACTTTTTGTCACTAGCGAAAAAAAACAAGGTAACCACAAAACATGTCGATGGCACTGGGGACAAACCCATATTTATCAATGAACACCTTACGGTCTATAACAAGATGTTACTAAAAAAATGCAAGGAAGCGGCGAAGAACAAATTATACCAATATGTGTGGGTAAAAAACGGCCGGATTCTACTAAAAAAGGACGATACTTCCTCAACCTTCAGAGTATCCGACGAGGAAGATTTAAAGAAAATAATTTGATCACGTCTCAACTTCTCTTGTATAACTTATATCTCGATCCTCCCTTTGAAATGTTCAAGTTATTTTGGTATTTTTGCATGTTTGTAAACTGTTATCTAACACTTATAATAATTGGTAATTTGCCATCATTAGTACTATTATTGTCCTATGTCACTTCTATCTCAACCGTAGCCGACATCTATTCTATGATCATAATCGCACCACCTCACAAATTGTCCATTCGCCAAACTTACGTGCGTAATTTCGCCACAGATGTGTTCTTATCCTATAAATTAGGTAGGTACCTTCATTTTATACCACTCATACTGCAAATGCAAATGTGTTATTATTATATTTTTTTTTGCTGCCTGCATCTGTCGCAATTTATATATTTAATAAAGAGATATCTAAATGTTTATTTTCTCTTGTCGCTTGTTCTCACATTTATTAAATCATAAACTTATCACTGCTATGCATAGTAATGGTAACAAAACATTAGTACACACGCATAATTATGCCTACTGCACTATGTTTCACGTTCACTATATCTCAGCAGCTTTTAGCGTATTACCTGTACTGATTTCGCTCAGCCATAGTAGCACGGTATTGAATATTTTGCTGCTATCTTATATTATTTTCAATTTACCCTCTCACGGCTCCACGCACCTACATCGTCACACTTATAGACAAATGTCCTTATTCAAATTAACATTAATTATTGCGCGTAACACGATACTAATGGAGTACTTATTTATTTATTACATTTACATTACATTACATAACATACATATACATAAACACACAAGCCATCGGTGTCTCGCGTAAATATTTGCTTAAATCAGTTAATTTAGTAGATAAAAAATTACCTTCCTATTTAATACCTATGTTTAATTGTAACGTAGCGCCTTAGGGGCGGCTAGCTCAGGGGGTGCTACGCTAACATAAATGAACCTAATGACTGATCATTTGGGTTACCTATCTGAGTGGAGTTTGAATTGAAACAACTGATTTGGTTTTACGAATACAACGAGGATAAAATCTTTGACTTTTATTTATATATAATACTTAACCAACAACACGATATAATTACAACATACGGCCCAGACTATGAATACGACCAAGAACCGATAATCTAGTTTTATTGACAATTCTGATGCGACTCTTTATGCTTTTAAATGCTTTTGGATATGACAATTATGCTTGCGGCTGAAGGCCCTTTTACAGAGAGGTTGAGGAAGCAGGGGTGGAATAAACGTGGTACAGAATCCGACAGTTCCTTTGGGTTCTGGGAGCGACGCGATCGATCGAACCGCAACCAGACTTAGTAGAAGTGCCAGGTCTTTCGAGAACTCCGTAGTTCCACCAGGCTCTTGCAAACGTGTGCGGGGGAAGACCACAACGCAAGCTTGAGGAAGGCGGACTTACTGAGCCGGTCTATGTCTTAGCGCACTAGACCTCCGGAAGCGACGCGGTCGACCGAACCGCAACCAGAGCTAGGTGTGAGCACTAAGACGACCCCACGAGTATTGCCTTTCTGTCCGCGCGTGCGCCCTTTTATATGCGGCTTCTGTAGTGGGGAGTGGCGGCACGCGGCGGCGGCGAATCTTGTTTACTTCAGTGGCAGTGGAATCTTCCATGACGTCATCGAGTGGCGGCAGCGGCGGCGGCGGATGTTGTTTACTTGCTCGCGGCCGTGGAATTTTCCGTGACGTCGCGCTGGCTTCTTGTTTCTATGGTGCGCGGGCGTCACATAATAAATCTCATAAATGGCATCTAATATATTAAATATTTTTTACCAGAATACGAATGGCCTACGAACTAAATGTTTGCAGTTCAAACAAAACCTACTGTGTAATAACTTTGACATCATCATAATTTCGGAATCATGGCTGTATGACGGTATTCTAGACGCAGAGCTATCGGACGATAGGTACGATGTGTTCCGCAGGGATCGCGATCTCACGGCCTGTGATAAGACCACGGGGGGTGGCGTGATGTTACTGGCGAAGAGGTCTCTGCAAGCTCAGCGCGACACGACACACGAGCCTGCCGCTCCCGTAGAAATGCTCTCGGTCACTATCCCTGCGCGGTCCCTCTCTGCCTCTAAAGATATGTACATAAGCGCAGTCTATGTTCCCCCTGAATCGCACCGTTTGTCTGTAGACATCAGCCGTATTGTTTCGGAAATGTCAACCATTGTTAATTCTAATCCAAACTGTACTTACCTATTAATAGGAGATTTTAACCTACCCTGTATAAAATGGAGCGAGACTTTTCCCCTACATATAAAAAAAGGTTCAATCGAGGTACAGAACGTAGGCTTATATTTGGTCGAGGAAACAAACGTTTTAGACTTGACTCAGTATAACCACTTAACAAATTCAGCCGGAAATACGCTCGATCTCGCATTCTCTAATACACTATTGACCGTGTCTCATTGTCTTACGCCACTGGTCATTGAGGATAAATTTCATCCAGCCTTGATTATAGAAGTACCAGATATAAAAATTCCACCATTTAAAGAAACTTCTTCGCCCAGACGTAACTTTTACAAAGGCGACTACATCAGTATAAATATTTTTTTCTCTGATATAGATTGGACCAAGATCTTCGCGCAATGCAACAATGTGGATGAAACCACGGATGCCATGTATAAGATTATCTTTGAGGCAATTAATAACTATATCCCCTTTATAAATAGGACAACCCACCAAAACAAATACCCAAAATGGTACAGCAAGGCGTTAATAAAAATTATAAAACAAAAAAGCAAAGCTCATTCACGCTGGAAAAAATACGGGAATTTACGTGACTATGATGAATTTTCTTTACTGCGCGACAGACAAAAACGGGTTCAAAGGCAATGCTTTAATACATATACAAATAAAATGGAAAACATAATAAAAACACAACCCCAAGCATTCTGGACGTATGTTAAAGCTCTCCGTGGCGGTTCAAACTATCCTCGCACCGTAACATATAATAATGAACACTTCTCTGAAGGGAAACAAGTTTGCGATGCGTTTAATGATTTTTTTTGTAGTGTTTTCGGTGAACCTATTAAGGATTTCAATCCGATACCACACGTGGACTTATGTAATGATCACCTGTCACAAATGCAATTCTCCGCTGAGTTAGTTGCTAACCATCTCTCTAAATTATGCACCCGAAAAGGGGCTGGCAGTGATGGAATCCCTCCTTACTTCTGGTTTAATTGCGCCAAGTCACTCTCTGTTCCTATTTCATACATATTTAACCGCTCACTTCGTGAGAGTGTATTCCCTCTTGTATGGAAAATAGCGCTTATTGTTCCTGTACATAAAAAAGGTTCTAGGCTGAAAGTGGAAAATTATAGGGGCATCTCCATACTAAACACTCTGGCAAAGGTCTTCGAAAAAATTGTTTACAATGCTGTATATCCTATTCTGGTGAAAGGCATTCCAAATACCCAACACGGCTTTTTGGCGAGACGTTCGTGTGTCTCCAACTTAGCATGTTTTTCTAACTTTGTTCTTTCTAATATGGATCACGGTGGCCAGGTTGACGTGATCTACACGGACTTTGAGAAGGCATTCGACCGTGTAGATCACTGTATCCTCTTAAACAAATTAGAAAATTTGGGTATCCATGGGGACTTATTGCGATGGATTAAATCCTACTTATCGAACCGCTCTCAGGCGACTGTGGTTGGTGGCTATCGTTCAGATTTTATTTCTATACCTACAGGGGTCCCACAAGGGTCACATCTTGGGCCGTTATTTTACAATGTATACTTACACGACATATATGATTGCTTTAACCACTCAAAGCACCTTATGTACGCAGATGATAAGAAAATATTTGTTAAAATACGTAATATCAATGACTGCCTTCTTCTACAAGATGATCTGGACGTTCTCAGTAATTATTACGCTAACAATAGCATAACCGTTAACGTTGAAAAATGTCAATGCATAAGCTTTTCGAGGAAAAAGAAACCCCTACATTTTCCCTATAATTTTGATGGTACAATAATAAACAGAACTGAAAACGTACGTGACCTTGGTGTTCATTTTGATCCAAAATATGCCCTTACAAATCATATCGAACATATTACCGCTCGGGCTTATAAAAATCTCGGGTTTGTCATGCGTTCCTGTGAACCATTTAATGACGTTAACACTCTTAAGATTGTATACTTCGCCTATGTGCGTAGTATACTAGAGTATGCTAGCCCCATCTGGTCGCCTCAATACATCATTTATAAGGAACAACTGGAACGCATCCAGAGAAAATTTATTAAGAATCTTAACTTTCGCACACGTAAACCTTCTGTATCGTACTTAAAAGATTGTCGTCGGTATAATCTCCTTACACTAGAGGAACGCCGTACAGTGATGGATATGTGCCTACTTTATGATATCCTGCGCGGGAGGCTGGACTGCCCGGAGCTGTTGTCAGCGGTGTCCCTGCTCGCGCCGAAGCGCCGTACGCGCCATACGCCGTTACTTTATGTACCTGTTCATGCCACCAACTACGCCAGTAATGCCCCATTATCTAGGATTGCTCGAACTTACAATAAAACATTCCACAGTATCGATCTTTTTACCCTCTCCAAAGCAGTATTCAAAAATATGATTATACAGCTAATGATCAAATAGGTATAGTGGGCGTGGAGTGTAGTACTTGCAGTAGTGTGCACTCTAACTATCTATCTCAATAATCAACTATTACCACGGTGTGGGAAATGTATAGTAGTGGTAGTTACATTATTTTTCTTATTTTACGTTTTTACCATTGCCTCTATTTTGACTAATGTTTGGTAGTTTTATAGGATAATAAACTTGCTCTTATTGTTGCTTAGAGGCGCAGTGGTATATATGTGTGAGTGGTGGCGTAATTACATCATAGACTACAATATCATGTCAGTATTTAATATGTGTTTGTACTACCTATGTATTATCTGGACTATTTTACATTAGTGTTCAAATTATTTTCATCATTTAAGTTAAACGATTAAACTTCACAGATTTTATTTTTTTATTTACTTGTTAATAAATGTGTCATTATTTTTCACAACAATGGCATCCATTCCTACAATTCAATTCAATTGTATATGTAATTAAATCAGGAAACTTTTTGTTAAACTTTTTGTTGAGCTTAACTATATATGTATAAGTTATTCAATATCATTAGCATACGATGTTTTCAGTTTTAAGCACCTAATGCACAACCGCTTTTATTTTAGGAAAACCTATTATTAGCCTTGTTAAATATTTCTAAACTAGTTCATAAGTACTACTGTAAAACGCTGTTGGTTTTCTGAATAAAGATAAAGATAAAGATAAAGATAAATTATTATTAAATTAAAATCAAATAGAGTCGAGGCTTGCGCAGCAGCGCTCCAAAACTTCGTTATTCTTCTTATAGAGTGACCCCCAGTAGTCCAATTTCTCGACATGTGACCTCATTTCTGTTACGACAAACGATCCATCAAAGAAACTTCAGGATGCATCCATATAGAACGCTAAGCAAGTTAAATGGATGGAGCTACCATCTTTATACAAACACACGCACTCACGCCTTGTACTAATGTACTCCCTTGCGGGGTAGGCAGAGGTGCATTGCTGCACCCACTTTTCGCCAGAGTGTTATGTTAGTCCCAATGTAATAGGGAGCCTATTGCCATTTTACGGGCACATCCAAGACCCGAGAACAAATATCTGTGTTTAAACAAATATGTGCCCCAGCCGGGAATCGAACCCGGGACCATCGGCTCAGTAGTCAGGGTCACTAACCACTACGCCATTCGGTCGTCTATCTTTATAGTGTCTACCATCTTTATAGTAGTGAAGAATAGCTTTGAAGTCGGAATGCATGGCTTACTTACGGATTACAAAACACCAAAAGTTATTTTAAATGTAAAATGTAAAGACCAGTTGTATTGTCTGTAGGCGAACCTAAGCTTTTATATAAAAAAAATATGCATATAAAATTCACCTCACGATAAGAGGTTATGCCCAACGGAGTAGTTAGTTAGATTGATACGCAGACGCTGGATTTACATATAATAACCTACCTATGTACATGTACGGTGGCCTGCGCCTAAAAGTATACAGGCGGAGTTTTTAAAATAGCGACCTCAAGCTCACATGCTGCTCAAGCACATCCACATAAACACCACTGCTACACACATCACACACAACACGTCCCCGGATTTATAACAGATGTAGCTGGTCCCTTAGCTAGTATAGTACCTACCTATCTACTTCCAGAGCGAGGTAGGTAGAAGTGTTACCGAAAGAACTTTACGTATCGAGCTTTTAATAAAAACGGCGATAAATACGGCTTACGAACTATCACGTGAGTACAAATGTACAGGGAAAAGCGGGTGACTCGCTTGCGAGGCAAATCTGACAGGGCCGTCAGAGGTAACTAGCAAGCGAGTCACTCGCTTTTCGCTTTACATTAGCAGATTACAGCGAAATGAAATGAAATATTCTGAATAGGACGTAAAATTTTAATCATTTAATTTTAATAATTTTTATTGTATTGTATATAGCTAGGTACAGTTATAAAATTAAATATATAAGTAGACAATGTCAAAAATAACATTTAATAAAAAGTTATAATTTGTCTATTGTCATCCTAACTAATATTATAAATGCGAAAGTAACTGTGTCTGTCTGTTACTCTTTCACGCCAAAACTACTGAACAGATTTGAATGAAATTTGGTATACATATGGTCTAGACCCTGGGAAAGAACGTAATTTTTAATAATTTTTTATCCCGGAATTCCCACGGCAAAACTTTTTAAGTCGAAGCGAAGCGCGGGGGAACAGCTATAATATCCCGGCCCAGGCCCCAGTCGTGAGCATATGTATGTATTTCAGACCCTCACATGCTTTCCAGGTTTTCATCCCTGAATTTTTTGCCTTCGGACATTACCTCGATAATCCGCGAGGCTCCGACGGACTTCCATTTGCCGGAGACCTGCGAGACGGACGCGGCCGCCGCAATAAAACCTAGCTTAATCCTTACAAAGCTATACGGGGTGGCATTTTGTCAGTGAGCGGGACTAGCCGGGTAGATGGTTAAGGCTTATACACAATACTTTCTGAAACACATGAGGTTATGATGTTCTCTTTACTTTTGCTAACTTTACTTTACCTTGCATACTTTGCTTTATTTTACAAAAAGAAGCACTGAAATGCCATAGAAGGCCAACAGAATTTTAGTTTTTTATGAAGTCTCTCTCATCTTAACAACTGAAAAAATATTCACATCGACAATTTATTTAGTCCGTCCAGATCTTAAGTCCTTTGAAAAATTCAAGTTTTTTCTTAATTTATAAATTTAGATAACGTCTAGTACTTTTTTCTCGTTCACTGATAAAGTTTCACTCTGTCCGAGCCCACCGGTGCCTGTCGCGGCTTTTCTTCAATGTTACTTTTGTTCTTCACAATGACTCGTGTTCTTCGTATATCTGTTATTGATAGTACAGCTACGCTGATTTACTGAAATGAGGAAACTGGGCTTAGATTCTCATGTTTTATTTAATGCGACGCTCACGGCATTTTTACTTGGCTCTGGCGAAGCGAAAAAGAGGGTTATGATTTTTACCGGTATGTATGTATTATAAATTCATATTGTCCAGTTCTTAAAATCGAAAAATCAGTACGTATCAAAACATCAACTACTAACTGAGTGCATTATAAATAATAATTCTATATAAACCTTTTTTTTAATTGACCCTCGAAAACGTGGCGAGTGTTTAAGCTCTTAATGATAAACGACAGTGTTTGATTTGTTTGGAGTTATCTGTCTTTATGAGGAGAATATACTCTCTGGGCTATAGTCCTCTATTCCCATTATACTTAGGGTCTGTTCCACAATGTCTGGTTAGTGGCTACCTGACGGATAAAATACATGCTGTCACTTTCTGTTATCATTTTTTAGACAGTGACAGCATGTATTTTATCCGACAGGTAGCGACTAACCAGACATTGTGGAACAGGGGCTTAGTCGACGTTCAATGCACTGATGTTAGACTATGAAGAGCCCCTTAAGCGTATCAGTCAAATACAGTTTGATTGCTTTGTAGTAGCTGCTACAGTGAGGATTACTGGACGCGATCAAATGACTGAAAGGCATCGCTTTTGGTGATAAACCTGATGTTAATTAGCGTGAATTTCTATGGTTAAATAAAACTATACCAATATATTTCAGTATCGCAAAATTAAATACAGAAGATAGCATCAGTTGAATACAACTTTGAGTTTTCGGTTTGTTACAACATTTTTATTACACTACAACATCTTTCATATTAGTATAAAGTTTATAAATATCAAAAGGGTCGCGATATTTCGCCACAAAACCTATACCTGAGGTTCACTAAGACACGTGAAAAGCCCAGATTTGTACATAAACATAAGCCCGTCTTATTCCTGTTACATTCCAGCTTTAAAAGAGACTTGATTTGCAAAAGAGACTCTAGTCTGTAAGTATGTAGCTAATCAGGAAAGCATTGCAAAAAGCACACAACAACACAACGTTTTCCCTAGTTGAATATAATATATATTTTTTTTATAATTATTAATTATTACAATCGGATTCCAGTTTATACATAATATATTCTTATTATATTATATTGTACCTATTATATTGGAGGAATGGAATTGTATTTCAATTACTTACTGTATTTTTTCTGAATACAAAGTTACATTGATACTTATAATTATCAATTTAATTTGGTACCTGAATTTTTGTATTTTTGTATTCCTCATAAGTGCATATGACAGCATGGATTATTAAAACAAACAACTTTGCCTTATCACAAATTTTGCACTGTAAAGATAAAAATAGTAATGGTTTTTCTTGCTTACCTTTAGTTTATGTCCCAAATGCTTGTTATGTAAGTTCTTTTCTGTGTTCCCACTTTAGCACTTTTGTTCGATTTACTGCTACACTATTTCAACAACTTTATTAGTACATGTTTAATATATGGGTGAGAATAGTAATAGCACATACACAATGTAAATGTACATAAGTTTTCCGGTTCGGGCTAGCGACAGAATAACAGCGTCATGGGGCAGTTCTGTTCCGTGACAACAACGCTGAGTCGCCCGGCCCATTCACACTAACCACAACTACTGTAAACCGCCTGTAACAGTAATTCAGTAATTTATTATACAACTACCCACACAATTGTGAAAAATAATTATGTATACTTCTATTTTTGGTAATGTTCCTATTTATTAACTGTGTTATTGTCATGTATGTAGGTAGTTAGTCCAGTACAAATTTAATGTTTATGTTTTGTATTGTATTGTGTATGTTTGTGAATTAGTGTGAATAAATGGTATGAATTTGAATTTGAATTTGAATTTGAATAAAATAGACTTTTAGACTTCCTTTATGAGGCTGGTTCTTAGGCTGCGTCGGCGAAATGTGTACTTTTAACGTGAGTTATGATTTACGAAATATGAAAATGGCTATTTTTATTTATTTATAACCTCGCTGAAGTTAGAATTAAGGCAACCTAACCTAATCACAACAAGGCGAACACTAAGAGCCACTTGCACCAACATAAATATAAAATCTAAATTTAGTGTTAAATCTGGATTTAGTGTCAAATTTTATATGGATTGACGTTTCTTAAATCTAGATTTGACACTAAATCTAGATTTAAATGTTTGTTCAAGTGGCCCTAAAAACCAAAAACCGAATCAAAAACCATCAATTTTGGAACTTCGATATTATAAAGAATCTACTTTTATATCTATGTCCAAATTTTACAGTCATAGAAAGAGATAGCCATCCTCGCCTAGTCGCCTACCTATCAAATAATTATCTCACACAGCTTTTTACAAATGAAATCGTATTTCATGAGATCCTCACTGAATATAAAACTATAGGCGAAGAAGCATTATAAAATCCCCTTGTTCACTAATTAAACTCTTTCCAATACTTTGTGAAGCTGAAAGAGGCGGGGAAATAAATTAAGCACAGCAAAAGTCGCACTTTAATTAATAATTAATTCGCTCTGTCTTCCGCGCTAAAGTATTAACTATACTTTTGAAGCTCGCTACCGACAGCACGGTGGCGGCGTTGTGTGTTGTGTGTTGCTTAGATCCTAACTAATATTATAAATTCGAAAGTAACTGTGTCTGTCTGTTACTCTTTCACGCCAAAAATACTGAACGGACTTGAATGAAATTTGGTAGGTATACATATGGTCTAGCTATACTCAAACTGCGGCCCGCGGGCCGCATGTGGCCCGCCGGGTCTTTATCAGTGGCCCGCGTGCCATGAGAGATAATAGAGAATATACGTTATGTGTAAAAAGTATCGGGATCATATCCATAAAACAAAAAAATATTGTTTTTCATCCAAATTTATTTTATCACCTTCAAAGTTTGCTCCTTCAGAAACGATACACATACGCCAACGAATTATTTATTTATTTATTTTATTTAACTCTTTATTGTGCAAATATTACAAATAAAAGTACAAAGGGTGGACTTAATGCTAAAAGCACTAATTATCCAATCATGACAAAAAAATTTAAACGCTGTTATCAGAGTTCCGGCGATTTTTCCTTATTGTCTTCTATCTATTGAAAACAGTGCCTCGAAGTGGTAATTTGAGTTTAGGAAAAAAAAGAAGCTAGACCCGTGAGCTGCAGCCATATCTGGTTAATATGGTGGATGCTCGATGGTATTTGTTGAGTGTTTGCTCAAAAATTCATTTCCAATGATGATCCTTGTGCGATAGGCGCGATATCGTGGTGCAAAATATTTTCTCGATTATTTTTCCACACATCTTTGTCGAATTTGCTGTATTAAATTCTACATAACCCGCAAATAATATTATTTTTCTACCGTTTGACTTTCTGGCAAAAATTCCGAGTGCACAAAATCACGATAGTCAAAGAAAACAGTCAACATGACTTTAACTAACAATCGATAGAAGACAGTACCAAACACAACTCTGAAAACAGCTTTTAAAAAGTGTTATGTTGTGATGTCGTACAGTAAAACTATGAAGTCCTGAAAACGGCAGTGGATTATAACCAATAGGGAATATGCGAGTGGTTCAAATAAAGGTCAAATATTATTTATAATAAACTTTGTTGTTTCATAACTACGACTCCATCATTATTTTTGATTATAATTTATTTTTGAGCAAGTAAATGAAGTTGTAAAGTACAAAAAAACTTCGGTAAATTCTAACTTCCGAGAAACGTCACCCATTTTCTTAGGGCGGATGTGACGTCATAACTCTTTATATATCAATCTCAGAATAATAACTTCTTTGCGTTTGCGTATTTTAAATAAATGTCAAGTGTAAACAAAGAAATGTTAATGTCACCGAGTATTTGTGATGCTCGTTGTGATCAGATACGATGGATCACATAAAAATTCTTCCAATACGAGTAGATCCTAGCCTCCTATAACCTCTCCACTTCTTGTTTGATATGCTTGTTTGTTTGCAAAGTTTAGGACTTTTTATTTTTTTTGTTGGTAGTGTATGGGCTGCCACTAGTTGTTCTATTGTAATGAGGCGTAAACAGCCATTCGCTAGTCAACGAGCCACTTAAATATGCTCCATATTGCAACACAATAAAATTAAATTTGTATTGTAAGTATTATGACATGAACATGACACAAGTTGCTCTTTCTACTTTTAGGTTATAATGGCAGTCGTTAGTATATTTCAAAAGTTGTTATTTTTTTCTAAATTAAGTTATGGAAGAATTCTCGTAATCAGAAGAACTGGACACATTAAATTTATTACGCAGTATGAACGAGTAAACTGTGGCCAGCTGCGGAAAAGGACAGCAAAGACTATTGAAAAGTCGAGAGCCGTGTGCCCAAATATTAGGGAATATGCATATATTTTTATACTCTTATTCGATAGTTTAGATAAGGGGGTTTAGACCTTTGAGATATGCACAATGGTTCCATTCAAGAGAGCCAGGTGCAGGTTCTTACACCCCCACAGATAATAGAATAGAATGACCCACTAACCCTAGTCTCTCTTACTGAGAACCAAAGTTACAGTAAGTACTTACATACAATACAAATATTACTTTATATTCATATTGCCATAATAGCGTAATATTGTGTACAAAGGTCCTCTGGTTTGCGCGCTCCCATTTCAAAAGAGCTACTAGCAGCTATTTACGAGCTCCCATTACAAAACAGCCACTGGTCACACTTTATTACCATTACAAAACAGCCACTGATCACACTTTATACACTTCCTTTTTCGTTTGTTACCATGACAACATTGGTTTGTTGAAAATACAAAAGTACTCTGTGATTACTTGATTAGGTAAAAAATCTATGGCGACTGACGGGACTCATTATTCTGAGCCGTGAAATTAAACGATTATGACGTCACGACAGCCCGCCATCCTGACGGGAATTTCAAAGTGGTCGTGATGGTTGTAATTTTTTAACTTTCTTTAAAATACCTTAAATTACTTATTTTGGCGTTGAATTTTTTTTTACTATAATAAAGTGATGTAAAACTATCCAATAAAAGTATAAAAAAAATTACGCATATTCCCTATTGTTTAAGACCGTATGTAATCGATCCATTATATTTATTTTAGGACAAATCCGTTAAATAGCCATTATCAATCGGTATTTCATTTTTGAAATGTATCTAAATGTAAATAAATATCTAAAAATCTTAGCAAAATCTTTCTAAAAATTCAAAATTTTAGCAAATTTTGTTTTATTGATCCCGATACTTTTAACACAGAGTAGTATATTAAAATAATAAAAATATAAAAAAACACATGCGTTTCTTTATATTATTATTCGATAGTTTACATCGCTTTATAATAGTAAAAAAAAATGGTTTGCGGCCCGCGACACCATGACTTAAACGTGTGGCCCTTATATAAATAAGGTTGAGTACCAATGGTCTAGACCCTTGGAAAGAACATAGGCTACTTTTTATCCCGGAATTCCCACGGGTAAACTTTTTAAGGCGAAGCGAAGCGCGCGGGAACAGCTAGTTAACAATATACGAACAAGATGGTGTGTCACAAACAAAAACAAAGCAAGAAAGGTGTCTGCATTTTGTTTTCTGCCAAACCGTTTTAAGTTCAACGTTCTAATGAATAACGTCTTGAATCTTCTAACCGAACCGCGGTACAAGAGGGCTGTTATTAACTGTCGAGAAGTTCCTTTTTAACAAATAAAGTATTCTATTCGATACAGGGTGTTGCAAAATTGGTACACTAAGCCGAAACCTACATGTGCAGCATGTTATATCTAAGCCCGAAACTGAAATCAGAATTTGGAAATTCGCGAAAAAAAATTGTTTTTTTCCATAGTAAAAGTCACGTGACCAACAAAGTTTCTATGGAAAATGATTTTTTTTTTCGCGAATTTTCAAATTCTGCTTTCAGTTTCGGACTTAGATATAACATGCTGCACATGTAGGTTTCGGCTATAAACGTGTACACAAATATAAACGTATTTGAAAACGTAGTAGCACCACTGTGTTCTGGTAGCATCGTGGTTCGTTCAGGATCCGGTGACGGGAGAAATCCTTCGGGTATTTAAAGTATTATACCGATTAGAGTAAAATACTAATTAAGATTGTTGCATATAAAAAGTAAGAGAACATGCAGGTAGTTGTGTCGACGAAGAACAATACGTAGGTACTTACGAGTACCTACGGTACTTTTCGACGTTTTACAAATATGTTATGTTTTACAGTTTAATAATTATATTAATTTAACGTGTTTCAAATGTATGTATGCTCCAATATTATACTTATCTAAATAGGTATAATATCAGTATTCTGTGTAAATAGTAGTAACATTGAATTCAATGAGTCTGAAACAGTTAATCCACAGTCGATTAACCCATAAACTGTAAACCCTCAGAATGTTTCGTTCACAAATTACCCACCTACGTACGAATATCTGGGTAAAAAGTTGGTTGGTCCAAAAATTCCGTAAGCAGTTCATTGGTTAATCGAATGTTGATTAATCGTTGCATTCCGAATTCAATATTTGGTAAAATACCTCGCCATTTAACCTATCTATAGCACAGACTATTTACCTATTTATAAATACATAATAATATACTCACGCATATCTCCCAAAGGGGTAGGCAGAGACTATGGACCTCCACGTGCCACGATCCTTCTTTCGCTTCCTCCACATTCCTAAGTCTCTTCATACACGCTCGTCGGTTTCGGAAACTCCTTATTCGTCTCATGTAACTTACAGACTATACAGCAAATAGCTATCCTATTATGCATCTACGCCACCGACTAAAACTGGAGCTCCGGTGTTTTATTAAACCAATCTCCGACACCCCGAGCATCTCGAGTTCACTTGACCCGGCCCAGAGTTTCAAAGAAAATACCCGCTCAGTTCGTGGTACCTATATTGAGAGCGGGTATATTAGAGCGGAGAGCGACCGCGAACTCAAGACCAGGAGGGTCACTCTATACTGACGAAAAACAAACGAACGAGAGCTGTTCTAGTCTATTCTCTTTGGGGGTGTCAGTACCTGCACCTGGATCTCTTGAATGGAACCTTTCTGCATATCTCCAAGGTCTAAACTGCCTTCCTAAGCTTGGACCATTTCCCACCGCGCTGGTCCACTGCGGGTTGGTGGGTTCACATATCTAGATGTGCTAAATCTAAATATGCAGGTTTCCTTACGATGTTTTCCTGCACCGTAAGAGCGATTGTACTTAAATTCAAAGAACTCATTGGTACATGTCAGCGCCGGGATTCGAACCCGCATCAAATTTAGTTTTTCGTCATATAGAGTGACCCCCAAGTATTTAAACTAAACCGACCATGTGATTTTATTGGGTAAATAATTGCAGTTGGTTCGCTCGTGAAGGGAGGAAATTTATCAGTGACCATTACCAGATCAGTCCACGTAAGTTCTACATTTTTGGTCCTAAGTTGTGCACATTACATTACATTCCTTGCTTTGCTCGTCGTCGCACCTATCTTTAGGTTTAGATCCCGTAGGGTTTAATTGATTTGTAATACTAATTAGGTAAAATGATAATTCAATATCGTGATTTTTGGGATGTAGGAGAAAACTGCGTACTACAATTTGTACATGTAAGTATAGGTACTACTTAATATGAGTTAGAGGCGACATAAATATTCACACCACAATTCGCCCAAAAAAGTTTAGGCCATTGGCCATACGAGTTTTGGACAATATATGTAACAATATTGTTACCTACATCCAATAATTATTAAGACATACAATACAATATTCACCGTAAAACAGAGGGTTTATATGTATGTATGTATGTATGTATATGTCGCAGGCAACTGGTTTAATCTCCTGTTTGATTGAACCACTAGCCCGTTCATTGGATGGCGCTATTCAGTTGTATGACTAAAGGACAACTCGTCAAGTCGTTGATTGTAACGTTCGACGTCTTGACTGAACGTCATTCAGCGAGGTCATTGAATGGGATATAGTATAGCAACTTTGTAATGTCTGGTTAGGGTGAACATCACCAGACAAGAGTCAACAAAAAGACTATGTTACAAAGCTCTTATGTCACAAATAAACTAAATAATAACAATAAACGTACCTTCATATTGTTGTTCATAATTATCCAGTTTCGCCACTTTTTTTCTTTGAAACTATCCGCCCGCGGCGTAATAATAGGTAAATCCATGTTGTCACACTATTTTAACACAAATAACGCACTTTAAAGCTAATTTATTTGCAAAAAACTAACAATATAGGTGCTTTTTGTGTCAGCTGTTAGCTGTTAGACGCCATATTTGTTTTATTCACCACCTGACTGATTTTAAGTCAGCTAACTGTTATGTTTAGCTGTAGTAAAACGCAAAGGTCCAATTGCAACTGTCGTTTATTAGCATACCCACATTAGATAATAATCACAGTACCTTCACATATTTATTTTATTTTATTATTTTAAGATTAACAAACAATAGTACATTATATTTAAGCTAATGGTATTATACACATTAAATAGTAACGAATGTACTACCAACACAGTTAACCACAGATTACCAAAAAAGTATTTTATGAGTAAATTATACAGTTATCTAATTTAATTAAGTAGGTAATTATTTAAACTTATAAAAAGAAACATGCAAACTAAAAGAGTAAGATTTAACTTAAGTGACTAAAGAAAGAAACTGAAGAAACACCTTTTTCAAATTTGAAAAGTATTCAGTAACAAAAGAACATAAATATATGGATAATATTAAATAAATATATATAGCAGGCAGTAAGTTTGTACATATACATTTTATAAATATATTTACAATATACTAAATGATACAATATGTGAATAATAATTATTGTGATGACGTTAGGTTTTCCAGAGTATCAATAATATGTCTCCTATAATTACTTGGCTTACTTGATATGATGTCAATACTATTAAAGAATTTATTATAAGAGCTTGCTAAGCGATTAAATGGCTCACGTTTACCGGCGTTAGTGCGAGCTGTTGAGATAGCGAACAGCTGATAGGGATGGGCTGCCCGCGCTGGAGTCGCCCGGCTGGGTACACGATAACATAATTTATTGTTCAGGTCAATGCAGTCATATTTGGAGTGACAAAGGTCATATAGAAGCATAGCATCTAGTAAGGTGCGTCGATTTTCTAGGGATAAAATAGAGTAATTGCTGAGGAGTGTTTTATATGGCATACGTGAATGGAAACATCTGTAATGCATAGATCTCAAGAATTTCTTCTGTACCATTTCAAGGGCTGTGTTGTATTTATTATAAAATGGGTTCCACACTGCTATGGCGTATTCAAGCTGGGATCTTACTAGCGATTTATACAAATGAAGAAAGGTAGATGGCTTTTTAAAATGTATGCTAGATCGCATGACAAACCCAAACATCTTAAACGCCTTACTTTTTATTGACTCTATGTGAATATCAAGATGTAGTTTACTATCTAGTATAACACCTAGATCTTTAATTGAGTTAACCCTATCAAGAGCAGAGTCACCCAGGCAATAAGAATAAGTTTTTTTATTGATTTTTTTTGTGAAAGTTATTACCTTACATTTATCTATGCTAAGTTGTAGTTTATTTTCAATACAATATTCAGAAAACCTATCCAGATCCTGTTGGAAGGCAATATGATCGACATCATTTTCAACTATGTGGTAGATTTTTAAATCATCTGCATATAGTAAATACTTACAGAATTTAAAACATTTGTGAATATCATTTATAAATAAAATAAACAGCAGAGGTCCCAATATTGAACCTTGTGGTACACCTGAGCTGATCGACACTGGTTTGGACTCATGTCCATTTATGACTACCCTTTGAGTACGATTGGTGATATATGATTTAAACCATCTCCAAAGATTACCTCTTATACCATTGAAGGCGATTTTATCTAATAGAATTTTGTGGTCCACTCTGTCAAAGGCTTTTCTAAAATCAGTATAAATGCTATCGGTCTGCTTATTATTATCTAAACTTTCAAATAAATAAGAGGTGTAAACTAAAAGATTTGTAACGGTAGAGCGTTTTTTGACAAAGCCATGTTGTTGAGTCATGATGTTATTATGCAAAACAGGATAAATTATAGAGTGGACAAGCCTCTCAAAAAGCTTTGACAGAGCAGACAGTATTGAGATAGGTCTATATTTGTCTACTTGCCCTCTTGGACCTCCTTTATGAACTGGTGTGATGTTTGCCATCTTCCAGATACTAGGAAAAACACCTTCAACTAGACATTTATTAAATAAAATATGTAAAGGTTTAGTTATAGAGTCAGCAGTTTGTTTCAGAAATATTGGATGTATTCCATCAGCCCCTGGGCCCTTCGTCAGATCTAATTTCTTTAGTTGAATAAATATTTCATTATAAGGAATATATATCTGATGTAATGTATCCTGAACATCAAACTTGTCAATATCAATTATATTATCAATAGTATAACCGTTTGACAGGCAAGAAGGTTCAAAAACGGATAAGAAAAACTCCGAGAAAAGCTCGCATGTTTTCCCAGGCTCGTTAGAAACAATGTCTCCGTATTGAACTGTGCATGGAATATCTGATTTGCCTTTTAGATTAGAAATATAAGTCCAAAAGTACTTCACATTACTGCATATGCTGTCTTCAACACATTTCATATATTTTTTATAGCATACCTCGGATTCTTGCTTTAATCTTTTCCTATACAAAGAAAATATTTCATAGTCAGACTTATTTTGGTATTTTTTCCATTTGATCCAAGCACGAGTTTTGCATTTTTGAATGTGAATAAGGGAGCGAGTAAACCAAATAGGGTAAGTACAGCTTTTAGTTGGTTTGGACGGTACATATTTTTTAATAATTTTATAAATATTTTCATAAAATAAAGATACTGCTGTCTCAGCAGGTTCATCTTGAAATAGTTGAGCCCAGTCAATACCAGAGATTTCATTATTAATTGTAGTATAATTTGCTTTATTAAAACAGTATTTAAAACTTGGTTGTCGGGGTACTGACGCTTGATTTTTAATTTTAAGTAACAAATAGAAGGGAGGATGAAACTTATCTGGTGGAACAAGAGGAACAGGTGCGCTAAAACATGTTGATTCTACCTCCGGAACTAGAAACAAATCCAAAATTCTGTTATTTATATTCCTAACTTTATTGATCTGAAAACAGCCCAGGATCGATATAAAATCGATCAAATGCCGGTTGCATTGTGGTGCACTAGCGTGTATAATAGGCACACAATGGGTATCATGATCATACCATTCCTGAAGGGGTAAGTTGTAGTCACCGACAATACAATAACTGTTAATATTTTCAGCTTGTAATATATGCAATAAGAAGTTAAAGTGTGATTCATAAACTTCAGAATTTAGTTTAGGTGGGATATACGCGGCACTGATAAGATGGCGGGGTCGAGCACGGTCAGCAGTAGGTATTTCAACCATAATGTGATCGACGCCGGGCGGGCACGCCGCGCTCACTGCGTCTTGGTGAGACAGGGTCGCTCCGAGCTCGCGCGCCACCGCTATCAGTACGCCACCACCATCCTCCTTCTTACAACTTATACGATCACGATCGCAACGAAAAACTGCATAACGGTTATCAATAAAAACGCCATTGGAGATCTCGGGAATAAGCCATGTCTCTGTTAAAATTATGACGTCATATGAATGTGATAGAATATTCATATAAAGAGTGTGTAACTTTGTTCTGGTGCCCCTACAATTTTGGTAGTAAATAGACAGGTTGAAAATACCGTTGCAATTAATCATTGTTTAGTCTGAACTTACCTATATCGGTAGTGTTTTTATACATAGTATTGTTATTTGTGTATCCCTTACCAGCCAAGAACTTGTAAAGTACGCCGTTTAGAATATGAGCCGTAATATTACAGAGACATATTATTTTTACTAATTCGTAATATATAAAATATAACCAGCGCAAAATATTGTGATAAATATCTATCATACTGTAAAAAATTCGAATAAATTGATGTTTATAACAAATTTTAACTATTTGTAGGTCTATATTATATGTATGGAAAAAAATATACATTATAGTATTCAAAATATATTTAAACAGGAAAAAGGATTTTAAAAGTGTTTCAGGTAGGTAAAAACCAGCTACTGCGCAATAATACTTATGCTTATAAATGTAACATAACAATGCAATATACAATACTGTGAGATACATAGTTGCGAGTAAAAATATTTTTGGAATAACAAGAAATGTACATGCATGCAAACACAGATTAAACACGATCAATAACAAAATCTTAAATTTAGTGTCCAGCATTTCGAGGTTTAATCTTTGAGAGGTCCTTGTGAGACCTGATGGCGACGACAGGCGAGTGGTCTGATTCTCGAGCAAGTATGGTGGCGTGCTTGACCCACACATATTTGAATTCGCATTTCTTTGCCTTTTCGCGACATTCACGAAACAATTTCTTATTGCTCAGAGTTAGGTGTTCATTGCAATATATCTTGTGTTTGGTATTGTTTGAGAGTCCAAGCTCATTAGCCATAACTCCTTTTTTCAGCCGGAACGCGCTCAAAATGTTGTCACGTAGTATGCGCGACGAGACTTTGACTACTATGTTCTTCGGTCTGGTGCTGTCCGGCTGTGCGTGAGGCACTCTATGCACAGAGATGATATCCCTCTGTTGTATCTGTAGGTTTATAAGAGTGCCCAGAGACTCGATCAGGCTGAGAAGGTTCTCGCCTCTTTTTTCTGGAACGTTACTGAGCTCCAAATTACATTGTCTCGCCTGCTGTTCCAGACTGTCTATTTTGGACTCTAGGATGAAGACAGCATCGGATGTTTGATCAGTATTTTTTTTCCGGACTCTAATATTGCAATTTTTCGAATAAAATCATCATTTTGACTCGCAAGAAACTGTGTTGATGATTGTATTTCAGTAAAATTTTTATTCACAGATGATTGATTAGACTCCAATGATAGAACTCGTTTCTCCAACTCCTTTTGGTTTGTTTGAAGCTCATTCATTTCGTTTTTAATTACTGATGTCGCTGCAGTAAGTTTATCTAAGTCGCTTCTGATGTTGTTTATATTTTCACTGATATGTGAAATATTGGTGGATAAGTCTAGGCGCCAGTCGCCTAATGTCTTTTTAATCTCCGCAGAAAAAGAGCTGAAGGCATCAAATAATTCACAATCTGGGTGTTTTCGTTTCATGTTCCTTGACGCAACCTCAGAGCTAGTTGAAAGATTCGGGTCAGATAAATGTAGGCTGGACTTTGCAGGAGAGCGTTGAACCAAAGACATTGTGTATTTGCCTCTCAGAGTCAAGTTGCAGATATAGATGATCGTTCCGCGTCTGCGAGTAGTTAGTCTATGACGGCGGCCGCTGTGACGTCGCGTCAGACTGCGCGCCGACGGGCGGGCGAGGGCGCACGCGGATATGACCCGAACGGCGAAGCGTGTAGTTATAGAATAGCTTGGGATCTACCGCGCTACCCGTATTTATTTTTGAATCAACCGTGATTTGAAGTCACAATTTGATTGTAATTATGGGCAAATTACTCACTTTAATTGGTCCAGGCTATTTATAATTATCACTTCAAGTTAATGTCACTAATATAACTCCAAGTTAGCACTTATTACTGCATATTACCACGATAAAGTATTTTTATTTAGAAGAGCGATTACTATAGATGTTTATCCATTCAACCGAGATGGCAAAAATGCACATATAAGTACATATCACTTTTCCTCCCTTACAAAAAAAATACTCATTTTTTAATCAAGTACGAACAACGTATGATAATAAGTTGATACCGTATAGTATACATTACATTAACCAAGGTTAGTATACATGTGTAAGTATTTATATCAGTAGCTATGCCCTATTGTTGAAGATTACAAAACAAGATTTGCAATGAAATATCAAGTTTGGGTAATTAAAGTCTTAATCACATGACCACATTTACTAACACAATAATATTATGATGGCACGGTAAGTACACCCAGTAGAACGGTAGGTATAATAATTTTTAAAAAAATATGTTAAATAACAAAATCTAGGTATAAAGGTAATTAAACATGTTGGTGTGTGAGTAACAGGTAAGTACAATGTATCATATAATTATTTAAATGGTAAGTAGGTATGTTTTTTAACTTTTTATATAGGTATATGTATGTTTATTAATCTGATTAGGGACGCTGTGACATGGTATGGTAAGTATCTACTTCCTAGTAGTTTTAAGTTTTTCTTTACAGGTTATAGCAGCTTGCCGGTGCGGGCGCACTGTGTCCCCGCTGACTGTGTCGCCGCGCGCCCCGGCCGTGACGTCACCGCGCCCTGCCTCGGCGGCGGGGGGCTGCGCGTCCACCCACACCTCCGACGGTTCTAACTCATCCACATCATCTGCCGCACTCGTGTTCACACCCGAATGTGAAAGTTCAGGTTCACTATTATTAAGGTCGATTACATTCGAGTACCGAGACTTACGTCGTTTGTCTGTTAGGATCTGATCTATATGTCGCTTGTGTACACGATCGTCACCTGTCTGAACGGAGTAGGACACCGGTCCAGCGCGGGCTAGCACCGTGCCCTCCGTCCACTTGCCCCCGTGCTTGGAGTAGTCCCGCACCAGCACGGAGTCCCCCGGGCGCGCGGCGCGGAGCTCGCCCCCGCGCTGCTCCCGCGCGTGCGCCTGCGCCGCGCCCACCAGCTCGCCGGTGCGCGGCCGCAGCAGGTCCAGGCGCCCCCGCAGCCGCCGACCGAACATCGCCACGGCCGGCTCCTTCTGGGTCGTGCTGTGCTCTGTGTTGCGGTACATAAATAAAAACCTACTTAAAGCGGTGTTATCATTTTCGTTTTCTACTATCGCCTTTTTTAGTACGCGTTTTATTGACCTAACAGCATTTTCTGCCGCACCATTACTAGACGGGTGATAGGGTGCAATTAAGGTATGTTTGATGCCGTTTTGTTTTAGGTAGTTACCGAATTCTGAAGACGAGAACGGCGGGCCGTTATCGCTTACGACGCGTTTAGGCAAACCAAAACAAGCAAACACTTTCCTTAATTTATCTATCACCCCGGCTGCAGCAGTACTGTTCAGTTTTTCTACTTCAATCCACTTCGTATGGGCGTCTATTATTACTAAGTAATATTTATTACCTAGTGGCCCCAAAAAATCAATGTTGAGTCTCGCCCACGGCTCCTCGGGCCAGGGCCAGGCGTGCAGCGGCGCCGGCGCGGGCTGCGGCCGCTGCGACACGCACGCGGCGCACGCGCGCGCCGCCCCCTCGATGTCCGCGTCCACGCTCGCCCACCACACGTAGTTGCGTGCTATCTGCTTCATCTTCACTATACCCGGGTGTCCTTCGTGAATCTCCTTCAAGATGACCTCACGCAAGGACGCCGGTATCACTACTCTCGCCGGTCTCTCTGCAATCTCTGACCTTTGTGGCTCCAGATGTTCCTTAACTAACTGCACCAGATCACTGAATTCTTTATCTTCGGGTTTAGTGGGCGCGCACAAATCGCACATTAACGTATAACAGTCACTACCGGCCACTGTGATAAGTGTAGCCACGTGCAAAATGGCGTCGATTTTGTTGAGCGCAATATATTGTTGTACTCGCCGGACGTACGCGTCCCAGTCTTGACTTCCGACGTGAAACGGTTCCACTTGACCGAAGGGCATCTTGTAACACAAATTTAAGGCAACACACGCGGGATAAACAATAAAAAAACGTCCTCGTCGCCAGTTGTTATGTTTAGCTGTAGTAAAACGCAAAGGTCCAATTGCAACTGTCGTTTATTAGCATACCCACATTAGATAATAATCACAGTACCTTCACATATAAGTACATATCACTAACTAGTTGGACGTTTTGTGACGCTTGTACAATCAACGTTCGGCCTAGTCATACAACTGAACAGCGCCATCCAATGAACGGGCTAGTGGTTCAATCAAACAGGAGATTAAACCAGTTGCCTGCGACATATACATAATATATAAATAGGTAGTAGGTATGGCATGTTCGTGTATATTTAAAGCTTCGTAGCCAAAGAGATCAGCCATGAAAACGTTATCGATGACACTTGATTGACGAGGTATTTTATTAATATCCGGCAGTTATAAAGAATGATATCCGACTGAAAGCGCGATGAAACTGATATTAAAAATGTACAAATGAAATGCAAAATATAGGCTTCACTGAAGTGGCATGTCTGGCCTATACCGTTGATAAAACGGGAACCGTGATAGAATGAACGATATTAATCCTAATCCTAACTAATCCTAACTAATATTATAAATGCGAAAGTAACTGTGTCTGTCTGTCTGTCTGTCTTTCTGTCTGTCTGTCTGTCTGTCTGTTACTCTTTCACGCCAAAACTACTGAACGGATTTGAATGAAATTTGGTATACATACGGTCTAGACCCTGGGAAAGAACATAGGCTACTTTTTATCCCGGAATTCCCACGGGATTTTTTTTAAGGCGAAGCGAAGCGCGCGGGAACAGCTAGTTGATTATAAATATTGGATGAAGAGACGAAGTATAGTCTGGTGCAGAGAAACCTGACTCTGAGAGTGACAATCCAATAATTAATACCGTATAAATAATAATAATATGTGGGGACATCTCACACACGGCCATCCCACCCCAAGCTAGGCAGAGCCTGTGTTATGGGTATCAGACAGCTGATATATTTTCACAAATACATAGATAGATACATATTAAATATAAATATCAACACCCAAGACCCGAGTACTAATATCTGTCTTTTAAACAAATATCTGCCCCAGCCGGCAATCGAACCCGGGACCTTCGGCATAGCAGTCAGGGCCACTAACCACTACGCCATTCGACTGGATTTGCCATGCAAAAATGCCTTAACGATCACAACTATCTGTTTCAGACAGTCTTTGGATTGATCATCATCACAACCCATCACGTCCCTACTGCTGGAGCACGGGTCTCCTTCCAATGAAAAAAGGGTTTAAGGCCCGAAGGCCTTTGGATGGTTTATATGAAAAACTTTAGTTACCATTAAAAAAAACTAACTATACTTACTATGTAAGTATTATGGAAACCCAATGTGTAATATACTGAAAATTCACAGTACTTATGCTAGCAAAAACTAGTTATATTTCATTTTGCACCCGTATCCTATCGCAGCCATGTGTGTTTGTTTTTTATGTCTCCTAGGAGGGATGATTTATGCGCGAATAACAACAGAATATGTAATACGCGATAAGTTATACCGACGATAAAGTATCGCCGTTTATTTACCGACAGATTTTCTGTCTAAGTAAGTATGTAGAATATAAGAGCATAATAATATTATAAAAAGGTAGAATAATAGGTACTTAAGTACTTATAATTTATATGATTTAACAAAGTGGTGTTTCTCAAAATTTTAACTTAATTGAAGTACCTACGTTAGGTAAATTGGGGTACGTAATCAGATATTTACATATTTTATTCTGTGTATATGAATTGGAATTTAAGATAGCTAGTTATTGCATTTAAGTCTGGTTTGCCATAGAGATATCTGACCAGCCCCACGTAGGTAATTCAATGAAGGTTAAATTTGAGAAGTACCACTATGACCATTCCAACACGGTTCTTAAGCAGCACAGCAGACACAAAAAATCTACGAGTAGGGTAACTAGATCAAAAAATATTTTCACATTTACAGGTTCACTTTTTTATTTATTTTAGGATTCTATTGCCATACCCGTAAAATGAGGGATTTTCTGTTTCTAAAGAAATAATATCGCTCGCAGATAATATCGCACAACACAAACATTTACCAGACGAGTGCAAATATCTCTCTTTATACCATTTCGAATCAAAGGAAGAGGCGCCCTAACAGTGTGTTATATTTTTATTTACTCGTATTAAATGTTATATACCGACCGAGTGACACCAGGGGCCTTATCGTGAAGTCAAAAGCTACTCTAGATACCTGCTAAGAAGATATATTACGTAATGTGTATGTAATTATACGAGTAAAGCGAGGTTCCAATGTCTTTCCACCCATCATTTATTTAATATTGAAAACAGGAAGCTTCAATAATTCTACTAACATAATTTTTTACTGTACCTACATCAAAACAGTTATTTAAGCATTACTTTTCATCGCAGTCATAAACCCCTAGAAGCTATTAGGATTATTAAATTTGAAAATAAAAAAAAAACACGCACTCACGCCTTGTACTAATGTACTCCCTTGCGGGGTAGGCAGAGGTGCATCGCTGCACCCACTTTTCGCCAGAGTGTATGTTAGTCCCAATGTAATAGGGGGCGGGTCTATTGCCATTTTACGGGCACATCCAAGACCCGAGAACAAATATCTGTGTTTTAAACAAATATCTGCCCCAGCCGGGAATCGAACCCGGGACCATCGGCTCAGTAGTCAGGGTCACTAACCACTACGCCATTCGGTCGTCAATTAAATTTGAATAAAGTCTAATTTTAGAAAAGCCTTTTTTATCTGCCCCTATAAAGCGGCCGGTGTATTGAATAAGCTTTCCCTTTCAAAGGATAATTTGCCGAGCATAAGGTGCTGACATTTAAGGGTAACCTTTTTGTAGTAACTATAGACACCTATTTTTATCCCTCTGCTTTTTATGTACTGTTAAACTGATCGAGTAGTATCTATCTATATGTATAGTCACATAAGTCAAATAACTTATATGTATTTATAAGCTTATTTATATTTAAACTTAACCCATAATTACAGCTAGTTAAATAATATTATGATGGGCAAACAATCATACCCATAACCTTTAAACATCACCTAAATGTATATTTAAAAAAAAAAACCAATGTGTATATAACCAATTAAACTAAAACAAATGATTGCTATCAAACGATTAGCTAGTGAGATAAGTTGTCAATGTATTGATATACTTGCCCCTGTCTTCGGTTCCGCTATACCGTTCAACTAGTATATGGTCCGCATGCAAACTACGCCCTATCATTTCATAAATGATTTTCCTATCATGCGGGTAGCACGCGTGTAGCCCCAGTGCCCCACACTGTCACCTGCAAGCGGACCAATCGAGGCGGAAAATACGCATGCATGATAAGTAAAAAGCCCTTAAGCTTACAAAAAAAAACACGCACTCACGCCTTGTACTAATGTACTCCCTTGCGGGGTAGGCAGAGGTGCATTGCTGCACCCACTTTTCGCCAGTGTTATGTTAGTCCCAATGTGATAGGGGGCGGGCCTATTGCCATTTTACGGGCACATCCAAGACCCGAGAACAAATATTTGTGTTTAAACAAATATCTGCCCCAGCCGGGAATCGAACCCGGGACCATCGGCTCAGTAGTCAGGGTCACTAACCACTACGCCATTCGGTCGTCAGCTTACACTTTAACTTAAAAACCGTTGAATCAGTTTATTACTTACTAAACTTGACTTACTAAACACATAATTATGAAGATACAGTAGAGATACAAACGGTATCTTGTAGTGAGCAAATTAAAGAGGCTTTCCTCGAAGAACCCTTCTCAACCCCCAAATATCCGGACTCCGAGGGCACTTATTCAAACTCATTCGGTTCAAATTATCCGATTCCGCAAATATCGAATGGTCCTTTTCAAGTGCACTAGTCGAATGAAATAAACGGATTTGGGCCTTCTGTAGCAGTAAATTCGGTGTTTGAGTTTTTTGTGTGTGTGATTTGGGTCAAGTTGTTTAGTGTCTATTTTAGAGTTGAATGGTAGGTTTTTTGTGAGGTTGTGCGTTACATTTAGGAGATATCCTCGTATGTAGCAATTATTTTTTCGAGAGTTTAATTAGTTACACCTAATTATAGACGAACTCTACGACGGAGACAAACCCTCTAGTGTTTGTCGCCGGCACGCTACGAAGAAATCTTTCACATGCGATTCTTATGATCAAACCTTTTACTATGGCCTATAGAGAACAAATAAGTATCTGTGTTTAAAATAATACAATACCGGGAATCGAAGACTTAAATAAGGACTTTGGCTTAGGACTCTGCCATACTAACTGTAACTAGAACACTCTAAATTCAATCTAGCTTTAGGCTGTCCTTTATTTTGAGTCCTACCCGGCTGATGGGAGCTCGCATATTGTATATTGTACATTAGCATGATCTAAACTCCAGTTCACCATACAGGGTGTTACAAAAGAAAACTTGATTAAATATAATAATATTATAAAGCCAGCATAGTTCACTAGCAGAGTATCCTCAATTTCCTTCATATTTCATTTTTATTTAGAAGTAATTAATTAAAAATGATTTAGAATTTATGTAGAAATATGGCCGGAGTTTACTGTCTAGGTGAATGGACTATATGTATAGCCATCAGCGTAACTCACCGACTGCACTGTGTCTCTATCGCGAACTTGTATTGACAATTATTTTCGGATTTATAATTGTATCGATTTCGTGTATCCGATGTGATCCGATGATACAAGCCTAGCTTAGTGCAAAGCCTAAAGTTTGCTTCCATTCACGAATAGTCAAAAGGACCAAGGGTCTCTACTCTTACCCTTAATTCCTTGTAGAAGAGTATCACCCCCTGTATATAGCTATTATGTATATTAGCCCCGTAAAGCCGAAGCCAGCCGCTTATCCCTCGCATATTTATCTATGATCAGCATAATTCAATACGTACAGTCGGGCTCATAATTACACATTCATGCAGCACATTACAGCTGGCATATCTCGCGGTATTTACTACGCGATTGTACTTGTTCTACTAATGCGAAGACCGTGCTGGTGGGGGTGGTGTAGTGGTTAGTGAGCCTGACTGTTGTGCCGTAAGCTCTGGGGTTGATACCCGGCCGCGGCAGCTAATGTCATGCGGTACCTATTCAGATCATAAAGAGACTGGCTTGTGTCTGATGATAATAGGTATAGGACTACTTATATCTCTGTAATTAATTTGGTATAAAAACTTATTAAATTCACATAGTCTATTAGGGCTACAAAGGGCGATTTTCGAAAGGGTATTATTAAAATTTTGCGTGGGAAAATCAAAGAATTATTAGGCACCTTCATCATCATCGTCATCAGCCAGTAATCATCCAATTCTGGACATAATCCTCTCTCAAAGTTCGTCTCTTGGTGTTAGACAGAAAATTCTGAATTCCAGTATCACGATGACGCTTGTATGCCTCTTGTAAGTTTATAGTTCATTCTATAAATTCGGGGGTAAAAATGGTGCCTAAATGAGGAAGGCCGAGGACAGAGTATTGCTGCTCTCCTCGGGAGCTGGCCTAACACCAGGGGACAAGGTCAATGAATTCGGGGGTTATTACCAGAATAGTTCCCCAGGTATGTCGCACATAGGTCGTATGTGTTATCTCAGGGTCTGCTTGACATAGGTATGTTATCGCATCCTTATCATTGCATTCGACCGCATCGAGCTCATGACTTATGTATTTCGGGCCTTATTATTCAGGCAGTAAGATTGATTGTGCTGTGTGCTGATTATGATAATATGTATGTATGTATAATTAATTTAGATAGCATTTTGTGATATCTAAATCAATTGTGAATTGGTAATAATTATATTGGCCAGATCGCTTACTAGCTAAGTGAGCGACCCCGAGCTATTGAATCTATAAATTGTATAGTAAATTTATATTCTTACTGAATTTAAATAAACTACTTGAGCAAACTATTTATACGAGTAACAACTTTAATAAAAAAAACCGGTTCTTCACAATATAACTTTTTTATTAATATCATATGGGTTATTAACTTTTAAAAGTTTTTAAATTCTTTTAGAATTCATATTTATAAATAATTCTATAAAGAGGTTAACGATGCCCATTATTTGAGGTTAACAGCCCCCGTAAATGATAGAAAGAAATCTGTAAAACTTCAGTATTTAAAGACAATAAAATACTTATTTATCTTTGTTAGTTTGACTTTAGAAAAAGGTGAAGAAAGAGAAAGGACGGATATTTTTTAGGTTGAACAAGTAATGCATACAATGTAGGTATATGTAAATAATTACTTAAGTACTACATTATTAAATAGTAATCAAAACGATGGAGCTTAATATAAACTTAGGTTCTTATTAAGATCAGTTACCATACAAACGTATGTAATCAGTTGATTTCGTAGGAACTTACTTAAAGATACCCACAAGTCTTGTCCCAAATGTTCCAGGGGTTAAAATTAAGTCACGACTCTTCACGCAATCTCAACAATTTAAACACAACCCAACAAGCAAATTGCTGCGAAATCGTAAAAAGCAAAGGAATAAAATGGAGGGTTCCGTCCATCTCGACGGATCGACTGCGCCCACTAACGAGCCACTCACGGAGATTTATAGGGTACAGCAGTCCTATTACGTAACTGTCAGTTGACAAGGACAGTCGAATGGCGTAGTGGTTAGTGGCCCTGACTGCTATGCCGAAGGTCTCGGGTTCGATTCCCGGCTGGGGTAGATATTTGCTTAAAGACAAATATTTGTACTCGGGTCTTGGGTGTTGATATGTATTTATATTTAATATGTATCTATGTATTTGTGTAGATGTATCAGCTGTCCGACACCCATAATACATGGTCTGCCTAGCTTGGGGTCGGATGGCCGTGTGTGAATTGTGAATTAAGGGGGCTACTCCTGCTTAGCTAGCACGGGACGCTATTAAGACGTGACAAAAGTTCTTCGTCGCGCTCGCTCTTGAGGCTGCGCGATGTGATTGAGCGCGATGCAAAACTTTTGTCACGTCTAAAATGCGCCCCGTGCTAGCCCTTCGCTTTCGGCAAACGAAGTTTCGGAGTGCTGCTGTGCTAACCACGACTTCATCTCGTTGTAACTTAGATTAACAATTGATAAAGATAGAGTGTCAGTGCTAAAGAAACGTCACGATAAAATAAAACCTCACTTCTACTACTGAGCTTTTATTTTGCATTGGTTCGGTTAGAAGATTTGTGATTCTCTATTCATTGGTACAATAGTTGTTATTAGGTTGAACTTGAAACGGTTGGACAGTAAGCAAATTACGGACAGTTTTTTGCTTTGTTTTGTATGTGACACACCATCTTGTTCGTATATTGTTAATCTAAGCCTTGTAAGCAGTACTGCAGGACAGCTCTCGTTCGTTCGTTGTTTGTCAAGTTACAGTAGACATCCTGTCATGCAATGGAATCGGTTCACATGAGACGAGTCATCGTTTATCGTTTTCGTAAAGCTAGGGAGTTGCATCTTTGCTTTGTTAGAAAATGTACACAAGTTTGCTGCTGTGCAAGATACTCGTGATAAAAAAATACATAAAATATTGCAATTTAGACGGTAAGTAATAAATATTATATGATTTCACTTACCTAAATATTCAGTGATCATATTCAAAAGTTCTAGTGACAATAGCACTTAATTACTCCTAAACAGATATTGGCACTTTGTAAACCGTTGAAACTTTTTCATTGCTCTCTCACTGCTCATGACTCTCGTGAGTGTAACTGCAGCGCTTCCATAGCAAATGCCTCTAAAGTTACATAATAAGGGCACTTGCGTGTGTGCAAAAACCTCCGGGTCGTCCGCAGTTCCGGGCCTAATGGCAGGTCCGTGTGGTCCGCAAATTACTGCTGCTTACTCACAAATAGTGTACTAAGTTTTTTGAAGATTATCGCCCAAAAAAAAAAAAAACACGCACTCACGCCTTGTACTAATGTACTACCTTGCGGGGTAGGCAGAGGTGCATTGCTGCACCCACTTTTCGCCAGAGTGTTATGTTAGTCCCAATGTAATAGGGGGCGGGCCTATTGCCATTTTACGGGCACATCCAAGACCTGAGAACAAATATCTGTGTTTAAACAAATATCTGCCCCAGCCGGGAATCGAACCCGGGACCATCGGCTCAGTAGTCAGGTCACTAACCACTACGCCATTCGTCGTCGATTTTCGACCAGGCTGTTGATATGGCCGGGGCTGGGCCGGGAGACGTTCAAATCAAATGTCGTATCAAATGAAATGGCTATCGCTTTCTGTCTAAATTGATAGTGAATACCCACACACAGTCACTCATGCTTTTTCTATGCTTCGGTTGCAGTGCACGGTAGGCAGAAAGCAATAGTCCATCCAAATTTCACGTGTTGTCTTTCAGACTCAACAAAACTATCAATTTTATCTGAGTTTAAAAATACCGTGCATCCATAGTACAGTGCAGAGACCCATCTCTTGGCACAACAACAGTCAAATTTGCTTACTGTGTAACTAACCACTGTAGCATTCTGCCAAGAAATTACAATTTCTATCAGAAATTATTATTGATAGTACACTCAAGAGCAATTAAAATGTCTCAGTGACCAGCAAGTGGAACTTTATCATTGCTTGTGAGTGTAGTTTTTTTACAGGTCTTAGTCGATATAAACGGGTGAAGTGGTATATTTTTCAGCTCTAGTGGTGAAATTGAGAGGGTGTAAGTCCGCACCTGGCTCGCTGGAGTTAAGCCGCTGTAAGCCGCGTGTCTCTTACAGAGTGCTTTTTTGTTGGAAGAGGCTTAGTAGGTTCGAGTTTCTAGACCCCGGTGTAATCTTTTTTTTTAAATATAAAAATTTTTTTTTTAATTCAATTTGTGCAGCAATTTTTTTCCTTTGAAATTTTAAGCTGCTGTACAAATGTTGTACATTCCACATGTCCTACTTCAGTATGTAAAGAGGTTAATTCCCTATTCGGAAGACCCTTTTGGTCCCAAATCATAAAGTCGGTCTTTGACCCCTAGCAGGCGGATTAAGTCATTCTTAAACATTTTGCCGCAGCAGTAGGGTCGGGTGGGTTCGCTCTACATATTTTATAATTTGTTTTTCTCAGCTCTGCATTAACATCTTGGGATGTACGAAAGGAGCCTTCCCGAGTGACGTATGAACTGGACTTTACTCGTACATCTCGTATTTATAGTATCTAAGTAGTTTTTGCTCACAATTTAATGGGAGGTAACTGAAAATCAGCGGTTTGCTCCTGGAGTAAACATCCACGCTGAGTTACTTCACCCTTTTGGTCCGCTTCAACACACAACCTGCTAAGTACAAACCTGTCTTTATCATAGCTACTATTTACTTATTAGTACAAATGTGTATATCTGTCATTGTGATTTGTTGTGTATGTAAGAAAGTGGATCAAATAAACGCTTTATCTATCTATCTATCTATATTATATACCTACGTCAGGGCATCCTGGGCAGTCAGTGACTGACGCTATTCTGACTGCCTAATTCATTTCCTTTCATCACGCTAAAAATTAGATTCTTTTAGACTGTACATCACCGGATTGCGCAGTGGTTAATACATAAGTTTGACTCTTGTGTCGGGATCCCGGGTTCGATTTCTTTACATTTGGCTCGTGGTCGTGCTCATGGGTTAGGCTCTATTCAGGTAGGTCTGAAATCTGTATTAGTGACAGGAACATTATTTTTTTTTACTAATATATGTATAAGTATTTTAACTGACTTTTCAAAAATCATCCCTTAAAAACGTGAATACCAAACACAAATTCCTGGATAAATAATGTAGATGAAGATTTAAGATATTTAAGTGAATTAAATTCATTTCCTTTTATTTCGTTTTATTATATTATGTACAGTGGGCCGGTGATGGATACGCCATACGGGGAAATTTTGCCAATTTCCGTTTCGCCAAATACACCGCGGGAAACAAACATTTCCTGTCATCGTCTGTTTAAGATAGGGATGGGACACCGAATGGAAATTATCGAGTATCGATAAATGAAAAGCAATCGAAATCGATATTCAGAAGATGTAATTTATTTTTACACATTTCTATATTCTACAACTGGAATCATTTACTAAAAGTCATAAAGTATATAATATTAATAAAAAAAACTTTAAAATACTACCCCACCCGCACCACATTAGGAAGCCACAATTCTGAATACAGGCCATATCAAGAATAAATTCCTCACCTTGACATCCTATGAATATATTAATAAACTTAAGATTTGTAGGTTAAGGCGGTTACATAAAAAAACATTACCCTCCTCCTTCGGCAGTTGGGTAAATATATTTTAAGCAATAAAAATGTCATATGTTCTATTCTATTCTATATGTCATATTTTATGTTCAAAGCGTTTATTTAAAAAGTGTAATTTTTTTTAAATAAAATAAATAACTAAATGTAGTCACGATGAATATAAAATATAGGCACTTCACTACTTAACGAATAAATATAATAAACCTAACTTAAACACCCTGCAGCATTTTAATACTGTCTGGATATGATAGGATGTATCAAACATTAAAAATATGTACGGGTTATTAAATATTTTAGAAAATTATGAAAAAAAACATGCTAGTTGTTGTAGGTTGTAGGTGCTAGGCTGCTAGGTAGATAGGCTTTTTTCAAAGGTAAAATTAACGACTTTGGAAAAAGGCGCTTTCGTGTGAACAAACCTCTGATTGGCAATTCGATAACTTTAGATAGTCACAATATGAAAGAATTCAAAGAATCGGACATCACACACAGAAACATAACTGACTCTTCTTCCAATGAAGGCAGTGTTTCAGGCCTAGTCCACCACGCTGGCCTAGTGCGGGTTGGTGGACCCCAACACAAGCAAGCTTGTGCTGAGAGAGTTATGACGCGACTAACAGATGTTTTCAATTTGTTGAGAACTCTTCCACGGGAAAACGGCTGTAGCTCTTCTTATGAATTTCTAAAAGTAGAAAGCTGTATATAAGTAACATAACTCGAAAACAACCAAAACTATCAAAACAAAAATAACGTGACCACTCAGTGTTTTCATTTTATTATTAAATTAACGATCGACATAGCATTGATGCTTGAACAAACCAAATATTTTATTTACCAGCCGGCACGCCACACAAATATTTTGATTCCAGTAAGTAGTCGCTTTCGTGTTAGTCAAAGATATTTTAATACGAACCAGATGGATTGTCAGTGCAAAAGAAACGTCTCGACAAATAACACCCCACTTCCACCACTGAGCTCTTATTTTGGATTAGTTCGGTTAGAGATTTGTGACTTTATTCATTGGTACAATAGTTGTCATGGGTTGCACTTATTATAAAACGGCTTGACAGTAACAAAAAATCTTTTTGGCGGACAGTCTTTAGTTTACTTTTGTACATCATCTTCTTTGTTTATTGTTAATCTAAGGTAGGTAAATACATCACTCTATGGAAACCAGGGGTGAAACAATGCCTGTCCATAATGTTGTCACTATGAGCAACTAAGAATAGGTATAGAATTATGAGTTTGTGAAATCATTAGGTTACATAAAAAACCTACACACAAGAGTACTCTAGAATGTCAAAAAGCATTGCATCTCGTAACAATTCTATCCGTAAAGATTTAGACATTGAATCCTTGAATTCACATTTCTCATCGTCTTCGGCCATGAATGATGCCGTGAAATCTAGTACACTCGGTCGCCTATCAGCCTTACCAACCCCTGACTTTCCTTCTTTCCATTTAAGTCAATTTTCCAATTGTGATGTTAAGAAGGTCATTATTTCTATTACTTCCAATGCAATTGGAAGCGACAGTTTAAGTCGTAACATGATAATCCCTATCCTAGACATTATCCTTCCCATCATCACAAATATCCTCAATTCCTCTATTTCCTGTGGTATATTTCCCTCTGCCTGGAAAGAAGCTCAAGTTGTCCCTTTACCTAAGAAATCCAACCCAACCTCATTTTCCGATTATCGCCCCATATCTATTCTTCCTTTCCTTTCAAAAGTCCTAGAACGCCTTGTACATTTCCAACTATCCAATTTCCTTACCCGCAATAACCTTATGAATCCTTACCAATCCGGTTTTTGCCCTGGCCATAGCACTGTCACAGCGCTCGTTAAGATCTCTGATGACATTTGCCAGGGCATGGACAATGGTAAAATCACAATCCTCTCCTTGTTAGACTTTAGTAATGCCTTCAATACTGTTAACTTCGAAATCTTGCTAGGAATACTTCGATCACTTAACATATCTCCAATGGTAATTGACTGGTTTCGCAGTTATCTGCAGGGGTGACGGCAGCGTATACGCATTGAGGATTCATACTCCCAATGGTGTGATATCACAGCCGGTGTCCCACAAGGTGGTGTGCTATCTCCTCTGCTCTTCGCTATTTTTATTAACTCCATTTCTGATAAGCTGATTTCTTCCTACCATCTTTATGCAGACGATCTCCAGATTTATGCACACGCTTCTCCTTCTAATCTAGCTCAAGCAATTGATACTATGAACACTGACCTAACTAAAATAGTAGACTGGAGTAAACACCATGGCCTTATGGTCAATCCGAAGAAAACTCAAGTTATTCTTATTGGAAGTTCTAGGTTGATGAACAATAATTTTCTTCGGATGGTGCCGCCAATTTATTTTGACGGGGTTCATGTACCCTATAGTGATACGGTCAGGAATCTTGGCGTTATTTTTGACAAGTTTCTGACATGGAGTCCTCAGCTGGAGGCGGTTAGCCGGAGGATGTTTGCTTCCGGGGGATCACTTCGAAGACTACGCAATTTCCTTCCTACCTCCACCAAAATTGCTTTAGCTCAATCACTCCTTCTTCCCGTTCTTGACTATGCCGATGCCAGCTATCGCTGATCTCACTGAGGAGCAACTTAACAAGCTTGAGCGTCTTCAAAATTATTGCATACGATTCATATTTGGCTTAAGAAAATATGACCATGTATCTGTATTCCGACAAAAACTCAAGTGGCTCCCAATTCGTCTTCGACGGAATACTCACATACTTTCACTACTTTATTCGGTACTGTTCAATCCTTGTTCCCCAACATACCTTAAGGAGCGTTTTGAGTTGAGATGCTCCACACACAGCCGCTCACTACGTTCATCTCATAACTTTCGCCTTCATGTTCCCTCTTGCACCACGGTGTTTTATGAGGGTTCCTTCACTTTTCAGGCTGTTAAATTATGGAACGATCTGCCCATGGAAATCAGACTCGCACCCTCTCTACCATCCTTCAAAAACAAGCTCAGACAGCATTACTTAAATTTAGCTTATCCAGATTAGAATAAACCAGCATAATATTTATTTATGTATGTATTGTATTATTACATATAAGGTCTAGGTATATAATTATTAATAGCTATGTAGGTTTAAAGTATTTATATATGTTCATAATATATTTAAGTATTATTGTATGTAGGTATTTACACATTGTTCATAGTAATTATGTTGTATTTTCTCTTGTCTTGTCACACGTTACCCCTTTCTTTATACTTTATATTTCATTTCAATGTGGTTGTCTGGAAGAGATTACTTTTAGTAATAAGGCCGCCAATTGTACCATTTTTCTTTTCTATGTTTGTGATACTATTTCGTTTTGTGTGCAATAAAGTGTATTTTATCTTTATCTTTATCATTGTTTTCTATAAAAAAACGAATGAAACTAGGTTACTGTTTAAAAATGCTTACTCGACATATAGAAATCCATAGGAAATCCATAGGTCTAGATCATTTTAAAATAAAAATACAACAAAATTACCGTTAGCATTAAGCCAACAAAAACGTGTTTTAATATTCAAATCACAGCACCTACGGTCCTAAATTTACAAAAAATACAAATAGGGTGATGTGGGCACACACCGTCCCCTTTTGGTAGAGCAAACAGTGGCTCGGCCAGCATGACAAGGGTGGATGTCCAGTATTTGACAGTGGCCTCTTGAGGCACAGTTGACATTAAAGGGTAAACATATAAATTGTCACGCGCGCCCTCACACCCCATAATTTTTATACCCTCCCGCTTTTGGTTGGTGGTTGTTCATTGGGGTACTTTTTAAGTGGTTCTTACAATCCTTAAGCAGCGCTTATTTGACGTAACTTGTATGGTTCTGACATAATGTTCGACAGGCGGGCGACGGTGCTTATGTGCTTATGGATTGTTAATTTCTAATGTGTCGGTGGTGGTAGGGTAGATGTTCTCTTTGCATATAATTTTTAAGGCAGCAAATTGAAGGTTAACGTGAAACTCTACATTTATTTAAATAATTATTTTATACAAAAATAAAAAAGTATCGGTCTAGTTAAAACAAAGAATCGGTTTGAACTAAGTAGATTTAAAACAACAAAAGTGCAACCTAAAACCGTGGATGCTCGCGTAAGTACTAAAATGGAAGAAGCACAATTCAAGATCTTCAGCGTCTTTTAGAGATTAAGAATTAAAAAAAGTATCGGTGGCCACAGTAAAGTGAGACCATAGAATAACAAGTACATACTAGTCTCGTTGTTCTATGGTGAGATCAGTAATAAAGAATAAAGAAAGGTAAAAAAGACTGTTAGCTTATTTTGCTTTAACATTTATTATTTAAAAGATAATAAATGCATATTTAATAAAACTTGTTTGTGTTATTAGTTGGCATTGAAAAGCCCACGAAAAATAAAATATACAAACAAATAATAGGAATTATAATAAACTAGCTGTCCCCGCGCGCTTCGCTTCGCCTTAAAAAGTTTCCCGTGGGAATTCCGGGATAAAAAGTAGCCTATGTTCTTTCCCAGGGTCTAGGCCGTATGTATACTAAATTTCATTCAAATCCGTTCAGTAGTTTTTGCGTGAAAGAGTAACAGACAGACAGACAGACACAGTTACTTTCGCATTTATAATATTAGTTAGGATAATCGATAGGATTTTATCTTTCATGGTACAAATTCTAACATGTGACAAATATACACACATACATACAACAAGAATATGGTACTTTGCTTCTGCACGAATGCACTTAAATAACTAAAATTTAGACCAAGTATTGCCGGCTCCTTCTCCACTGTGTAAAAGTACTTATACACACTGTGCCAAAACTCTTAAAAACTTTCTCAGTTAACGCTGAATTTAATCCTTTAAGGGAAGGACTGAGAACGGGAAAAACTTTTAATTTTGTACATTACTTAGTTGTGTTGTACACCTGTAAATTAATTTTGATGGATTCGGATTAAATACTTATCTAAACTCGGGGAGGTTTAAACAAAGTATAAGTATTTGGGAACTCAAACAGATTTATTTATTCATAAAATACCCAGGACGGATGCTACTTAATATTTTACGGATTAATAAAAGTTGAAATGAAGGTGGGAAATGCTCGTCGTTTCATACAAATTTGATGAAATAAATAGACGAAATTAAGCTAATTTACTGAATTAGTGTTTGTCTGTCTATATCTAAACAGATCATAAATTACTCCTAAACGGAAAAGACTAGCTTAATAACACCATCTGCAGTATTGAAGTACACTTAAAAACGCACCAGAATAATAATTATTACCTACTAAAAAAGTAAATATTTATTTTTTAAATTTACATTAATGTTTTACTAAAACAGATATTGGCCGAAATTGTTGAACTGAATATTATGGTACAATACCGACTTATTTTATGTTTGTACTAACGAGAATCGATGGTCCTAAACCAATATAAAGTTGGCGCGTACATTTTGTGTGTGTAAATAAAACTTTATTTATTCGCATTTTCTTTGTATTTAAAACGGTTGGGTTGGGCGAGAATCGATTGTAGGCCACGTAACGTAAGAATAGACGTCCTGCAATACAGTCCGACAAATTTATCTGTTCCGGTGAGAGCGAACTAAATTGATCCATATCTCATTATTTACTAATCCTAACTAATATATAATAAATGCGAAAGTAACTGTGTCTGTCTGTTACTCTTTCACGCCAAAACTACTGGACGGATTTGAATGAAATTTGGTATACATATGGTCTAGACCCTGAGAAAGACCCCTACTTTTTATCCCGGAATTCCCACGGGAAAACTGTTTAAGGCGAAGCGAAGCCCGCGGGAACAGCTAGTGAATTATATATTGATAAAGATTAGATGGGTTTATTGAAACCACAAGAGCGAATTACCACTACTGGCAAATTTAAAATCTTATTACACATTTACGTGAGCTGTCACCGGAACAGATAAGTTTGTGGCACTGGCACTGTAGAAAATTGTAACTCTAGATTCCTATTATAGTTTTCAGCTACAATCATTTATGTGTCGTGTTCCTCCGTATTGTAAAACGTAGATTAAGGATATTTCTGGTTTAGGATCAAAGTTCACATATTTCATACAAATATTATACGCAAACAAGTTTTTTTACTATTTTTAGGCCCTCTTTCACAATGTCTGGTTAGTGGCTACCTGTGAGAAAAAATGCATGCTGTCACTGTTAAAAAAAACAATAACACTAACCAGACATTGTGAAACAGGGCCTTAATAAAGTGTTAGAAAAAAATTGCCCAGTTTGGTGTCGACATTTTTTAAGTGGATTTTTTTCATTTCTCACGCTTGTATAACTCTTTCAATGAATAAGGCGGGTGTACTGTAAAACTGAAATTACTTACCCAATGGCATTGTCAGGAAGTGCGTTTTATTTTCTTACTATTTCCCCTTTGATCTGCCGGGGAGGGTCCGCGGGGAGGGACTAAGAGGGACTAATGTTACGTCTATTAATATTGAATGGATGTTACGAGGGACATTAGTTCAGGACAAATGGGACACGGTAAATTGTTGTGTTTCTTGAGCTTTTCCTTTGTGGGTCAATAAGCTACTGTGACGGTTTAGAAACTACTAAGGATGGGTTCCCAGTAGGTAAACAGTTTACACGTAAGCGTCCAGACCCCTTAGCATGAATTTTCATCGTGAACGTGAAGTAAAATTACTCGATGACTTTTGTAGAAAATTTTTAGTTCTGCTACCGACCGCCAGGGGCGCTGTTCATATTTTGATACAAAATTACTCGATGAATTCTACTTCACGTTTACGATGAAAATTCATGCGAAGGGGTCTGAAAAACTTTTGAAATACCATGTATACGGCTTCACATAATATGCATAAACCTTAAAGGTTCATTTTGGAGATGGGTGAGTCAGTACTTCTCCGCTCGATGCTAGTAGCAGCAAACTACAGAGAAGCGTTTCGTACAACTTTCACACTAAAACTACATTTTACGATTTAAAATATAGAGTTTAACTATTTAGGCGCTGGATTTTCCGCGATTCCTTTTACTTAGTTCTCCTGAAGGGTTAAGCTGCGGTTTTAGAAGTTTCCGTTCTGTATGGGGAGTGTGAGTTTTTACTCAGTTTTCGAGAACGTGTAAACGAGAATTTGTATGGTGCGGGAGAGACGCCACCTAGCAGTAGGTATCTGAACTAGCTCAGTGCCATACACTTTCACATTTTTTTTTACGAACGATGTAAAAACTCGCACTTACCATTCAGGAATCTATTAATTAGCTGAGAGTACCTAAGAGGCCCATAATAGAAGTTAGAGTACTATACATAATATACTTATTTAAGGAAGATAGACAGGAGGCAGGCACATAACTTAATTACAAACTTATAACTCCCATCTTTATTTGTGAGGCTAAATTCAATAGGTATGTATAAAAAGGTCAGCATAAATTAATAAAGTTTTGGGCAAAATATGTCGTATTTCTGTTTTATAATTTTCCTTTCATGTTCGATACCAGAGCGCCCGTAAGCAAATCAAAACTTTTTTTAAGGAACCAGGGGGTCTCTCTCTGAATGGACCAAAGACCGAACAAAAATTTTCACGCAACCAGCACGCTTAATACAACGAAATAGAGTCGTGGTTAGTGCTGCAGTTTTGATTTTCCGAAGCTTCGGAGCGCTGCGCGAACCACGGCTCTATCTTCTTGTACTAAGCTTGCTGATTGCGTGAAAATTATCTTTCGTTCGTTCGTCGATGTAGAGAGTGACCCCCTGAATTTACGGCGGATTAAAAAGTTTTCAGTTTCAGTATAAAATCTTGAATTTGTCACGAACTTTTCATCTCTATTTAGTTGGCGGTGCTTTTATTTAGTTTATGGACTCTCAAAGTTTTCAGATAACGCGAAACTCTGAATATAATTTTATTTCTATTCGGTACCAAAATTAGCTCATGAAAATCGGGATCGACGGCAATCTTATTTTGTTCAAATCATTGTATCAAATCTTTATCTTATTCACCGAATGTACGCCTTGATACGTTGTGTAGAGGTGTTTTTAAGATAATATGCCAGAAATTATATTTAAATTATAATGCCAGAAGTCTTTCCAATAAAGTAAATTTCACATCATACTTCTTACTTGAATAAATGATTTTTATTATTATTAATAAAAAAAATATCTTAGTTTTGTCCATTTCAAAGTTACCTTTAAAAACCTTTTAAAGGTAGAGTTAGTCTATACCTTTAAAAAACGCCTTTCATTAATAATAATATTATGAACACAAAACGTTAGTGTTATTTAAATTAAGACAAAAATGTTTTAAAATGTTATTGTCGCCATTAGTTTAATATTAATGTCGGCATTTTGTTCAGTGGAATTTTTTCTATGTTCGCGAGTGTATTTCATAACATTTATTTATTTATTTATTTATTTATTTATTTAATAACTTAAAACCTATCATTACAGCTACTCCTCTAACATGACTGCACTGAGAGAAAAAAGTACAAAAATAGTGTTGAAGTTACTAAAATGGGTGTTATTCCCAGGACAACAAATTTACTGTTACTGTTACAATCGGACTTTTGTAAATTCAGTTTTGTATAAATAAGGAAATAATATGTGTAGACATTACACAATAGATATAGCGAATTTTATAACACTTTGTCATTTTAAGTTTAACAAAATAGTGTCTTTTAGTAGTACCTCTGTAAATATTACTAAACTTTGTGTTACGTACAGACGTTGTTTTGTGATACTAGTGTTTGTGTTTTCATTATTACTGAACATATTTTTCGTTTTGTAATGTGTAGACTAGGGAATACATTAGCATACTGAGATTCAGTAGTGTGTTTAGTAATTTCAGCTAACTATTTTATATATTCTACATTTGTGTTGTGATAATTATACATAAAATTTGTAATTTCTAATAATCCTTTAGTATTGTCTTGACTAGGAAATACATTGGTGAAGTTAAATATATTGTGGGTGTTTTGTAATTTCAAGTACACGTTTTTGTGATCTCAATAGCCATAGCGCATGCCACACCGGGAATGAAGCTTAAGGAAACCGAGTTCGATCAACTTCGCTCTCGTAGCTACCGTCTCTATACCACAAACAATATTAGTCTATGCTCTATACGTATTTAGGATCTCACTATGAACTGTGAACCAAAGTACGATATGATACTTGTAAAAGTCCAAATCTGAGCACCGTCTAGTGGTTGAAGTACGTACCAGAAAGTCATTATAACACAAGAAAACTTAATACCGCGATGTAGACTATTGCATGGTGACATCTGTTAGCGGGCATATGAACTAAACACTAACAAAGGCTACATTAATTTTTAGTATTATGAAATACTCGGAATAATCATTGTGGTCACTTTTAAAAACAAAATATTCATTTGGGATTACAAACTTTGTTTGATTTCACAAACGTATGTTTTTCATCAGGGCTACATTAATTTTTAGTATTAAGAAATACTCGGAATTATCATTGTACGTTAAAAAATACACAGAGAAGAAATTACAAAGCAACGACACTCAACTTCACAAATCGATACACTTGGTATTATGAGGGAACTGTAAATTTTATTTAATGTAGTAATACCATAATTTTAAAATGTTTTTTGTTGTTATTACATTTGGATGTTTTATAGTAATTAAACAAGCCTTTGTGAAAATAATTAATACTGTATTGAAATCAATAGGCATTGTAAATCATATGATTTTTTAATAATACCCTCAAAAACAAAAGTCATGTTATAGATATTACAATATGGAAATAACAAAAGTTTTTAATAATTATGTTTCACTATTATTTTAAAGTAAGGTTCTGTTGGATTTATTTTAAAATAGTATTAACGGGCATTGCAAATCGATTTTTTTATTTCTACAATAAAATTTCTCTCAGTGTGGCCGCTTCAGTAAGTAGCCAAATGTGGTGGCCATTTCAGGAAAAGAATTAAGAATTACAATCTTTTCTTCTTTGGGTACCATCTCCTATCGGAGGTCGGCGATCATCTGACTTATTCTTTCCTTCGAGACTGCTGCTCGGAACAAGGATGTGGTGTCGGTGTTGTACCAGTCTTTCAGATTTTGGACCCAAGATGTTCTTTTTCGACCGGGTCTTCGAATTAGAATTACAATAAGACGGTGTAAAGTGCAGAATAGTCGATGGGTCCATTTTACGAGCTATAACCTGGCGCCTTTCTTCGGGTCATGCATTTAAACTGCATTCCTCTTACACAGCATATGTGGTATTTAGATTCTTAGAACACGGTTTGGTTTACATTTACACTAGCTACAAATTTAGCAGAGGTCGATATTATCAAACAGTGAAGAGTGAAGAAATATGAAATAGGTACAGTCAGCTGCATAAGTAGCTATACACTTTTGTCCCTTGTCAAACTCATAAGCTATCTAGCCTATTCACTCATTCTAACATAGACGTTTTATTTAGTAGGTAGTTTGACAAGGTACAAAAATGTATAGATACTTATGCAGCTGACTGTACCTATATAGTACTATTGTAGGAATAATTTTATTAAGAACAACGTGTATTACAAATAATAACTAAACGAATACACGAAGTTCTCCCAAAAATTTGTTAAAAATTGATAAGAACTAAATCTTGCAAAATGCAAAATGTAAGGTTGATTGGCAAGTATAGCCTCTACATACCACAGCAAAAACACAACCATACCGCGATGTAGAAACACGCCAACTAACGACACCTAGCGGATTTATTATGAAACACACTGATACGTTTAAGAGAATTGTATGCTACCAACCAATGTACCTCCTACAAAGCATTTTTTAAATTTGGTATTTAGTCATTAAGCTAAAGTATTTTTATAGATGTTATATATATTGTTATTGGACACAATACGAGATTCTGTTCGTAGGTTTGTGAATAAGTAGGTATATAAAATAACGTATATATAACCACTGTATCACCCCTTATCAACCCTCCATGAGAGCTATAAAGAAGACTACACACGATATTATTATGTTCACTGTACAGTCAGGAAGACAGATATGTGACCCCGTCAGCGCATATAAATATTTAAATTTTAAAATCAGCTGTTGTGTCATTGGCTGACAGGGATAATAGTAAAAACAATGGATAGAGCATCTTTACTGTTATAAGTTATAAATTCAAGGGATACCCGCCATTTGGTTATTTGTATCTGATAATTTATTTTTCGAAATTATGTATGTATTCTGAAAAATGTTAGGTATATTGTCAGTCTTTTTTTATTAAGTTTTAATTACGAAACTGTTAAATTATAATTAATATCAAATGTTTGTTATAATTATGAACAATTATTTATGTAAAATTAATTAGAATAAACCTTATTATTTGATATCTTTTCCATATGCATGCTTTGGTCCAAAATCTAGATCTATGTATTTGTGTGTCAAAAAGTATAGATAGATAGATATAAAATTCTTTAACTTAATCTGCTATCATCAACCTAAGATTCACCATCAAAATACGATGGAAGAGGAACTCGCTCTTTTGTTGACTGTACGTCTGTCGACATTCTAGTTTTATCCTTTACAAGTTTATGTTGTTATATCATGTAGGGCCTTTTGTTAGAGTAAATCTTCACGGGATATCCTGCGGTTGTTCCCGAGTGCTTTACTCTTGCGACGGTGGTGCAAGGTGGGAAAGAGAGCGGGATATAATGATTTAAAACGATTTTACGCATACTAAGTGGCGACCCTAGCGGAAACTACCGTGAAACTTAGATATAGAATGTAATATTACATAAGTGACTTGCAGAAACATATTGAATCTAGATTTAGTGTCAAATCTCGATTTAAGAAACGTCAGTCCATATAAAATTTGACACTAAATCGAGATTTAATCTAGATTTAATATGTTGGAGCAAGTGGCCCTTAATATGTTTCTGTAAGTGGCCCTTAAATAATACTCCACGAGATATGAAAACATTCCAGTTACTTCTGTACTTCTGTGTCGACATTCTTGGTCGACACCATTTTTTTCAGTTTTTGATTGATAAATAGTCTAAAGCGCTGTGAAATTATACTTCAATATTGCAGAAGCTAGTCTTTTCCGTTTACGAGTAATTTGGTGCTTTTGTCACTGGAAGTTTTTCATTGCTCGTGAGTGTAGGTACTTTCGGACAAAAATCGGCGCGGGAAAGCTGTAAGATATTAAAAGCTGTATTTTGTCTCTATTTTTGCTTTTGTTTCATGTTCTATTTTTTGTCCTTGTTGTTTTGTCTGTAATTTTTATTCTTGTAGCTGTCTATTTGTCGAATAAATGTATCTTTATCTTTATCTTTAAGATCTCTATACTCTCTTAAATTCCGGCTAAAACGAGACCCACTCTTCTCTTCAGTGACTACACCAGCACAGAGTAATGCATCGTCTTTAAATTACAGTGTGTTGTCTTGTATAAAAAACACCACTTCATATTTTTTGAACTTGTATTACTAAGCACCTACTTACTACCTTTATTAATGTTTGTACTTAATTAATACATAAAAAGAGTATTTTTTTTTTGAAGTACCTACCTGCTTGTTTTTTATTATAAGTACTTACCTATAAACATTCTAGCACAAGCGTTGCGTAGGTCCCACTTCCAGGTATTCCGTAAAAAAATAGTAATAAAAAATACCTACAATTATTATTTTTGTATTACGTGTAACATTATAAGTTTTAAGATTTATAACTATCGCACCCTCAGAACGAGAGGGACTCAACTCAAAATTTCACTTATTTGAGTTAGAGTCACCGAAAGGCTAAAAAGCTATCTTCTACAGGGTGTTGCAAAAAGGGTATACTAATCCGAAACCTACATGTGCAGCATGTTACATTTAAGCCCGAAACTGAAATCAGAATTTGAAAATTCGCGAAAAAAAAATTCATTTTTCATAGAAACTTTGTTGGTCACGTGATTTTTTACTATGGTTTTTTTTTTTTCGCGAATTTCCAAATTCTGATTTCAGTTTCGGGCTTAGATATAACATGCTGCACATGTAGGTTTCGGCTTAGTATACCAATTTTGCAACATCCTGTATACGATGACCACAAATACTGAGGCATTTTTTATGTTAGAAAATGCTATGATAAAACCTTGTAACCACTGCAAGTAGCTCCCTACACTTCACGTCACCGTCTTGTAGTCTCCAGTAAGTACAGGCGGACAAAGGGACACGAGTACCACTCGGGCCCTTTGTCTCAGGTTACTCGGCGCCTGCGCCCCAGTGGACATAGACACGCACTGAGGACCGCTAAGCGTAGGTGCGTAGCCGTAAGTTGTTCATTAAAATAAACTCGTTTCACAAGCAATAAAAAAGTTCTCGTGGCAATAGCACCAAATTAATAATATCCTCCTAGTCGAATTTCGACCACGGCGGCAAAGCTCATTTGAGATCAGCCATCGGCGCGGGACTAGATTATAGAGCACTAGTGTGTCCGCAGTACACAGGAGCACTCTCTGTCTCTGATCCGTCACTGTCATAACCTAATGGGACGGATCGAAGCACCAAATTACTAAACAGAAATGACTACGTCAATGACACCGTCTGCCAATATTAGGCCGGGGTCTCCTATTTACGCCGCAGGTCGCGTCCAGCGTCACGCCGTAGGCCGCGTCACGATGCTCACTATAGGTAGAAATGTACTGATGCGGTCTCCCTCACACGCCGACGTTGACGCGACCTACGGAGTAAATAGGAGACCCAGGCCTAAGTAAGTACATTTTAACAGTGCATCAGAATATTACCAACTAAAATCCTTAAAAATTGTAAATTAAACGTTTTACAATATTGGGGTCATTTGGTGTGGTCATGATGTAAGTGGAAAAAACTTTCAACTTGGTACTTACAACTTTTTTAAAGACACTACGAGTTAGTATACAGACCGATTCAAACCGACCCCGTATTTCCGAGGCGAAGCTAGGCAGCACAAACCTTATTTTAACATTAGTTTTGTATTTTAATGCTGTTTAAATCAAAACTGCAATCTCAGCGTTAATTCAATATGAGAGCGTAAATTCAAAAAGACTAATGAAAAACAAAACTCAGGCCACTAAATTGCTTTTAAAATTAAAAAATTCCGCCGTCGAGAACATTCTATAAACAGCACAAAGGAAATCAAAACTTATCACTGAGACACACAATTCATTTTTGTAGAGAACATGTCTAGTTCACCGTGTCAACAACACCCTTTATGAGAGTTTTTTCTTCACTCAAGGTTTTTCCTTTTTTTCTGCTTTGTTGTGTTTTATTAGTTGACAGTGACATAAAACTTATTAACTCGAGAAAGAAATGAGGTTAGGTTTCATTAAGCGAGCTCATAAAGGTTGTTCATTGGAAAATAACTTTGTTCTTTTTCTAAATAAATTACTTAGTCTTTATTTTATTTTGTGAGCTAGATACACAAATTCGAGTCCCTTTCTCGTTTAACAATTAAACGTAAAATAACAAAAAAAAACCTTTCGTTTGGGTTTCCATTCACGACTTAATTTTCCTTTAATTAAAATTGTATTAATAATGTTTTTTCTATAATACCTAATTATTTTTTACTGACACAAAATATGGATATAGGTAGAGACTCCCCCAAGCTATAAGAAATCGCCATACAATTTACTTTTCACTGCGTGAATGCTACAAAAGCTCCATCACCACACACAGTCGGTAATATATGTAAGCGGAAACTTAAATTTTTATTAAGTTTATCTTAAAATTCTTTGTTTAGAACACGACTCTATGAGTGTTATTGTAAATCAGATTTTTCGCTGACAAAATTTATAAATTGACTGAATTTTTTTTAATGTGCAAAAGTTTTATTAAAGGAAAAAATTAAAATGAAATAGGTACTAAGTATATATATAATTAACTTAAGCCTAATAATAAATAATACACTATGTTACTACCTAAACTACCTATATATTATACAAACTATAAAACTATACCTAAATACAATTGACTGAATTAAAATTTTAATTATTGTGCCTGCAGCTTCAGTATCTGAACCAGTATCACCATATTTTTAATGTCCCCTCGATCGTCGTGTATTAACAAATGATTTCTAGACATTAGGTCACTTTACAGAGTCTCTCTATAAACTAGTTCCATTTCAGATAAGCGAATAGTAGATGAGTCAATCTAGCGTAGATCTACAATCGTAGGGTACCTAGAGAGATCGGGGACTCTGTCAACATCTTGCCTGATGCCTGGTCGTTACTGCATTAATAACTAAGCGTTCAGGGAATACTACTAAAATTAGCATTAAATTACGGACATAATTATATGAAATACGTCATTATAAATGCCGTAATAAAATATAAAGGGTGTGTGCAAATGCTCTACAGTAAGTGGAAGACGGTGACTGAACTGGGGGTTATTTTGATCAACTTTTGTTCCATGAATTTTTAAAAATCCCGAAAAAATATAAGTAACTAGCTGTTCCCGCGCGCTTTGCTTCGCCTTAAAAAGTTTTCCCGTGGGAATTCCGGGATAAAAAGTAGCCTATGTTTTTTCCCAGGGTCTAGACCGTATGTATACCAAATTTCATTCAAATCCGTTCAGTAGTTTTGGCGTGAAAGAGTAACAGACAGACAGACAGACAGACACAGTTACTTTCGCATTTATAATATTATATAGTATTAGTAAGGAAGTAAGGATAATTTGGATTCAAAGTACAGCTGTATAAATTATATATTTTTTAATGCTTGCTATTAATACGAATCTCTTTCGCATAACTACTCGTGTATTAAGGAAGATATTATACCTAATTCTCTAAATCTTGGGACTATAATTATAGCTTCGATATTCAAGAGAAATCCATCTAATACAGGGTGGTACGACTTTGCAGTTATCTTACCTAGTGCTATTTCGATTTACATTATCCCCTTCTGCTAATATTGGGTACCGATGGCAACAATCAAAGATATTGTCTTCCTTTGTTCTTGTCAGAGTCCCGTGTTTGATCCTGTTGGATTTCAGTTCAGGATTTATTAAACTTGAACGCAATAAGCTGCTACTGAATTGTTACAATTTTCAAGGTGATGAGTTGTGAGGTACCTAAATATAAATATAAATATTATATTGATGACATCTCAACACACGCCATCCGACCCCAAGCTATATAGGCAGAACCTGTGTTATGGGTGTCGGACCGCTGATATATCTACACAAATACATAGATAGATATCTGCCCCAGCCGGGAATCGAACCCGGGACCTTCGGCATAGCAGTCAGGGTCACTAACCACTACACCATTCGGCCGCGCGTCAAACCTAAGTACTTACTCATTCCATATGCTCATTAATTTATTATTATAATATACTAGCTGTTCCCGCGAGCTTCGCTTCGCCTTAAAAAGTTTTCCCGTGGGAATTCCGGGATAAAAAGTAGCCTATGTTCTTTCTCAGGGTCTAGACCATATGTATACCAAATTTCATTCAAATCCGTTCAGTAGTTTTGGCGTGAAAGAGTAACAGACAGACAGACAGACAGACAGACACAGTTACTTTCGCATTTATAATATTAGTTAGGATTATGTATGGAACACCCGCAATGAAAAAGTTCGAGTGGCATAGCACCTAATTATGTACTTACTCCTAAAATTTAAGGTGAAGTGTAAGGCTACGTCCGCACTGGCAGGAGGTTTGCTTAGCGCATAGCACTTAGCGAGTCACCAAAATATAGCCTGTGCCTAGGGAGCCTAAGCTCAACTAGAGCCTCTAATTGAAAAAATAAAGTAGTAGTAACTTTCGCTTGAATGCGGTTTTCCCAAAACTGCCATGTAACACGCCCTCTGAATGTTAATTCAAATTTTTAGAATCTACCTCCCAATACCAACGACCTAGAATGTAGATGTTAATGTATTAGACGCTAAAAACAACGGCATCTTCCACATTCTAGGTACTAAATTGACAAAATATAGTTAATTTACAATTATTAATTTACAATATAAATGTAGTTAATTTACAATTATTACCACATTTTAAATTTTCCGATACGGAAATCACAAAACTATTGATATCCTTTCTCGAGTGAAGTAATTAGTTAATTACTAATGGATATTCGGTGAGATGCTTGTACATTCACAAAGGCCGGACACTGACTGACAGGGCCGACAATGGGCGGACTACCTCACAGCGATTCTAGTAATAGATTATTATAATACTAGCTGTGCCCGCGAGCTTCGCTTCGCCTTAAAAAGTTTTCCCATGCGAATTCTGCAATAAAAATAGCCTATGTTCTTTCTCAGGGTCTAGACCATCTGTATACCAAATTTCATTCAAATCCATTCAGTAGTTTTGTCGTGAAAGAGTAATAGACAGACACAGTTACTTTCGCATTTATAATATTAGTTAGGATAGTTAGGATACGTGCTATATATAAGGTATAAGGCTATGTAGTACTCTGATCATTGAACAACGCGGAACTATAGACTCTGATTGACAGACCTATCGTTCCTATCTTAGATTAACGATATACGAACAAGATGACGTAGGTACCATCACAAAGCATAAAACTATGACAACCATATTACCATAATGAATAAAGTCACAAATCTTCTAACCGAACTAATTCAAAATAAGAGCTCAGATAACAAGAGTCGAGACGTTTCCATTGCACTGACACTCCATCTAGTTCGAAGTTCGTATTAACACATTGATGGACACTAGATTAACGGTGAAACTCATAAAAACGCACAACATTTTTGTATGGAACTTGAATGATGGTTTGCTGGTGCACATGCCAGCACACTGCCTAGGCGCAGTAAAGAAAACACGACGTCAGTGACCGTTGTGTGCGTGTGAGTGCACACTTTTTTCTGTATGAAAACTTATTGCTGTGTGAAAAAAAGGTACTCTAGGTGCACATATAACTTTGAAATCCTACCAAATAAAGCACAACAAGATGGTATTCATACAAACTCTAGGTAAAACAGGACTGCATTGACCGTTGTTGAAATAATGAGAAAAGGAGCGGGGACTGCATTCGACGTTGTGATTTTTTTCTAAAAGTGTGGTGGACGTCAAATGCAGTCAGTGTCCGTCAGTGGGTATCTGTGGTGTGGGTGGATATCGTTGGTTCCTATGAACTTTTTACGGAAGGGCGCGATGCACTGCGCCCAGTGACTTTTCATCAGTGTTATTTTGGCTCATTCTTTCGAGTATTTACATCTAAGATCCGTGGTAACATAAAAGTCTACATCTCAGCATAATGATCATTGAGCCATTTCGGTAAAACCATTCACTGGGCAATTTTCATAAAAGAAAACGGCAGAAAACGGTTAGCTTACGAAAACTTATTCCATACTTACGCACATGTTAGGACGACAAAATCTCGATCAAATCCTAGACAATCACGGCGGTCCTAAAAAAACATCATTTAATAGCATTCGGGGCTGATTAAACTCATCATAGCCCGAGGGTTCAATCCTAAGGTCGGGTGGGTTTACGCCATTATACGGAGTTCACATCTTGATTAAATGTACTCAGCCGAGCCTACATGCCTTTACCTATGCCATTCTGTATAATTGAGGTCCTTCGGGGTCTGGCTCGTTTTAATCGTTTATACATCATAGCGTATGAGAATAGCCCTCTCGTGTTGGGGAGGGCGGTGATTACGCACGGATTACGATTTGTCGGTGACTAATGTGGACAATTTTTGATAATTGCCCAGATTGGCCGAATGTGGAACAGCTGCGGATCCATATTTGTCTCGAATAAAATATAATGGTACGGGATTTGTAACAGGTTTGGATGGCCGTAGATAATTAATAAAGGTATGTAAAAGTTGTTTTTCATCGTATCGACTCGAGCAGACGAGTTTTTATGATGAGATTTGTGCGAATAGGATAGCTTTATTTTGGTTATTAGGTGCAATTATAGATTCAATCATGCCTTTGTACTTTTGTAAGAAGATTACGAAGTCTTTACGTAATTATATTATGTATATTATGAAGGAATGATATATGAATTAATATTTATATGAATTAGGTATAATGACATAATTGTCTTGCGAATCGGTTTTGACGATCGTTGTAGCTCCGAATTCCGGGAACATTGAACCTTCGGATAATTCACTGATAGAAATGCACCCTACATAATATACATTACCATAGCTGATTCCTTGCGTACATTAGTATAATTACCAGTACTACTAGTAGTGCTATATAGCGGTCGCAATATTTGTAGAGCTTCGCAAACATTCGTCTCTGCGCTCCACGTAATTGTTTATACAGTTAGGAATTATTATAATATATTAGCTGTTGCCGATAGCTTCGTTTCGCTTTAAAAAGTTTTCCCGTGGGAATTCGGGGATAAAAAGTAGCCTATGTTCTTTCTCAGGGTCTTGCCCATATGTGTACCAAATTTCATTTAAATCCGTTCAGTACTTTTGGCGTGAAAGAGTAACAGATAGACACAGTTACATTCGCATTTATAATATTAGTTAGGATATTATAGGTACTCTACATTATTTAGTATATCAGTTAGAAGCGTCCGAAGTCGAGCTAGCTTCAGGGATCGTAACTGATCATGGAAATTAAGTATCACATGGCGCGGTACTCATTGGATGGGTGACCGATTTCAAGTGGCTCTTTTCTGGGCGCTTCCGTGCTTCGGACGGCACGTTAAGCCGTGGGTCCCGGTTGCTGCTTCGGCAGTAGTCGTTAAGCCTAGACAGAGGCCTTCGGGCAGCTTAAAAACGTTTGACAGTCGGGTTGCCCACTTACCCGATAACTCTCTCAGTACAAGCTTGCTTAATTGTGTTGAGGTCCACCAATCGGCACTGGGCCCAAAAGGTGTACTAGGCCTTTTTGAAAGGAGTTCCAGGCCCCAGCAGTAGGGAAGTGATGGGTGATGATGGATACGATCCCTTAACACAATGCCTATGTTTTAGCTCAACAACGGTATTTTAAAATGTACGACATACATTTTAATTCAATTTAGAAGCCCTTTGAAAGGCTCAGGCGCCGCCGACCAGCTCACCGTGACGTCACTGAGCTAATATCACAAAAGGCTGAGGGAAAATTCTGGCTCATTCGACATTAGATATTAATAAACTTGTGCATTTATGGAAAATATAGCAGGTTAGGTTGGCTGGACCTGGGGGATCACTCTCTAAATCAACGAAAGAACGAACAAAAAATTTCCAGCCATACAACGATATAGAGCCGTGTTTCCCGCAGCGCTCCGAAGATTAGGAAAAACAAAACTTCAACGCAAACCATCAAAATGTCGAATAATAATCATTGTCGCATGGTAGTGGATGTAGTTTCAGTGTGATGGGTATATCATATTTTTTTATAGGGTGTCCCGTAAGTAATGGTCCAACGTCGTCGAAGAGAAGATAGCTCGCCTCATTTACTACATTATTTTTTTATATTTAGAAATAAACGTTATTTTTTTCGGACTTTAACATCATAGGTAACTAATAGCAGCATGAAGTCGGCAATAATCTTTAATTTTATTACGAGTAAGTTCCTGAATAGGCCCCGTCCATCTGTCTCTAAAAGCACGCAAACTCACAAACAAGAATTTGATGCGGTTTTCTCTTGCAGCTTAAGTTTGGCAACTGTAATTGGATATAGGATGTAGAGGCCGAAGTCCACAGAATATTCGGTCCAACTTATATAACAGAATTTCTGGGGCAAATATTAATTATTTCAAAATGGTTCGGGGTAGAGTAAGCAACTTGGGTTTGAGCCACCGGTTAGAGCATTGGGTTTCTGATATTTGCCTTAGGGACTCGGCATTTTGGATGATAAAATACTATTTGGTTTGGACGTGAAACAAGTTTTATTAGATAAGTTTTTATGGTAACTTTTCTAGCTTCAGGGATATTATTTCATCGGTTTTTTTATCCAGTAAACTTCCAGCTAATTGTCTAAGGTCGTCGGTCCAGTGGGAAGGAGGGTGTCCCAGCACGCTACGCTTGCCTGTTCGTGGTCTCTGAACCATACTTCTTCACCGGTAGACGCACTAGACTATACCTTTGTCTTCAGACAGAAATTGATGAATATGTGACCTGATAAGCAATTTTTAGACTTAAAGCAAAGTAGCAAATACGCCTAAAGTATGTCCTAGGTACAGATATAAGATTGTAGATAGATACACTCGCAGGCAATAAAATAGTTCCACTCACAAAATGCCGACATCAATCATCGATGCTCTGATAAATGTACTTCAATGTTGCAGAAGACGTCATTAAGCTAGCCTTTTCCGTGTATGAGGAATTTGGTGCTTTTCTCAGTGGAACCTTTTCATTGCCCGGGAGTGTAGTAGAGATATTAATAAAATAGTCACAAGTTTTTTTATTCACTATTTTGGCTTTGAAAGTTCTGACGCAGGAAAAAATCACTAAATGAACACTGAAAAGGATTAATCTGCACATACAGTTGGACATAAAAGGGCGAAATAGGAATAGGCCGAATAAAAACTAGCGCCGAATTAACGTTTCATGTTCTCAAAATAATACAAAGGAGCTTTTAGGGAATAGAGAGTATTTGAGAGAAGAGAAAGAGATATTATAGGTGATTTAAAAAAATACATAGGTATTATGTATTTTTTTTGTACTTCACATAACCTAACCAATTTCAACAACTATAAATATGATTTGACTTGCCCTTGATATTTTTTAATTCAGTAAGTATATATTTTTTTCTATTGTACCAAGTTAATTGTTCATATACTCGTAACTATGTATTCAAAAATTTGCCTCGAAGAGATCACTTTCAGCAACCGCCCTTATTGTATTATAGATTTTAAGTCTTAAATGTTATTTTTTTAAGTGTTTTATATACCGTATAAGGCAGATAAATCTGACCCCTCTCAGAAGCAATGTTACTATGAGAGGGGTCAGGTTTCTCTGCACATGACCGTACAATATAGTTATACTACTACTACTACTTTATGAAATTCAATTCCCTCTTCTGTACTATTTATATTCTCAATACATGTTACCGAATTGAAAACTGCCACTGTAGATTCGGGAAAGCCATTTTAAAAAGCACTTTTCGGATATTTTAGCATCATCTAACAATGTGATTGGAAAATCATTTGGAACATTAATTAATTGAAACCTACTCCATCAAAAATTTACGAATTATTATTATACAAGGTTGTTATAATATGTAAGATAAATATCATACTGTCATTGTCGAAAAAACATAAATTTATTGTATTGCGAGTGTCAGTATATCCCATATCCATTCAATACCACCACCCGCACTAGGCCAGCGTGGTGCACTAGACCTACAAACCCTTTCTTCATTGGAAGGAGACCCGTGCCCCAGCAGTGGGGACGTGATGGGTGATCCATTCAATAAATTAGAACATAGTGAAACAGACAGTTATTAAAAAAATCATTCAGTCAACCCATGCTTCGCATTCAATACTCAAGTTCTGCTTCTGCTTAAAAGTCCACCTATTGATATCAGATTTTCATAAATGTATGGAGAAACGGCGTCGGCAATGCCGATGAAGTGGACACACTTGTATGAATTTCTAAACAAGGAATACTTACTAATAAGGTAAATTCCGAAAGGTGGACGCTTACCTTAACTAGACGTTCTTAGCTTTTAAACTGACAGTGATATCTCCAACTCTAAAACGGCTAACTCCTTAAAACTTAATAATAAGTATCCAATTTGTATACGTAATTTACGCGGTGTCTATTATTTAATTTAATCACTGTCAAACGTAAACCCGAGCTGCCCGATTCAACTGTAATCAAATCAGTGACAAACAACTGATCGGTTTTGAAGCAATTTCGTAAGATAATAGCAGGCAAAGGGACCCAGATTATACCGACAAATACCCAACTGCCTCGGCGATCATTCGAGCCTTAGATTTACAAAATATGAACAAGATGGAGTGTCAGTGTAAGAGGAATAACTCGACAAGTAACACTCCACTTCAACTGCTCATGGAAGATTTGTGACTTTACAATGGTTGTAATTTGTTGAACTAAAAGGAATCAATTCTAAAATGTTTGTCGTCCAATTAATAAACGAAGTAAAACTTCATTCTAGATGTATGTAAGTAATTACGTATATTAATTATTCGTCTTGAACACCCTGTCACACACACACAGACGAAGTTCGGACTTGCGTCGTGAGTGTAGCAAGAGTCGCTGTTGTCGGATACGACGAAGAGGACATCATCATATTAATTATTAAAGTATATCTATCAATTCCCATGACTCAAATTAATAATTAGCCTTTGTGAAATGTTGGTAGTCTCCTAATCTTGACAATCAACAGAAAATTGTTACCAAACACTGGAACGTATTTTTTCGGATCTTCATAATCTTTAATTTAAATAAAATCTTTTTTCATTTTCATTGTAAAATGTAACGTTCTATTATACGCTATTCTACCAATTTACAATACAATTTCATAGACGCAGATTTTAAACGATCCTTCTAGCCTATCTGAGTCTTGTAAATAAATAATTCAGACCGGATTGTAGGTACGATGTATGTTCAATATGAACCACCGCTATTTCATTACTATGGTGTCCGCGTAACAAAGTCATTTAACTTGGTATGTACCATCGAGGTCAAATCTATGATGACTTTGGGTTTAACATAAATGATACTCGCAGATTTATTTATATAGCTAAGTAGATTTCATATATTTAATAGATTACATGCATACAGGTAAAGCGTTATTCACGATACATAGATAGGTATTCAATATAACAACAAAAACTCCTCTTTCTACGTAAATACATATTTGTTGTTACATTACATCTGAGCCGGAAAATATTTCAGCATTTCTGAAAAGTCGTCGAACCGGCAAATCCAATCGCTTACCTCGTCTGTACTTCTGTGGACCACGAAACTGTTCAATGTGTAATGACGTCGGCTGACGAGGGTCCAACCCGATTTAGAAGGAATCTCGTTCCATGTGAGAATTATTTCCCATAGCAGGAGGCAGGCAAAATGCAGGATGGTTAGTCTAGCTCCACAAGAAATGGATAAAGATTAGGAAACGTTTATTTGACTCACTGACAATAACTACAGAAAATAATAGAAAACAACAACAAAATACGGATAATAATACAAAACAACAATAACACAACAGGTTGTTGTCCAGAGCGTTGGCCACAGCGCTAGTTTTCAGCTGGCCCTTATATTATTGTATATTATATACAGAGTGTTGCAAAAAGGGTATACTAAGCCGAAACCTACATGTGCAGCATGTTATATCTAAGCCCAAAACTGAAATCAGCATTTGAAAATTCGCGAAAAAAAAAAACATTTTCCATAGAAACTTTGTTGGTCACGTAACTTTTACTATGGAAAATATTTTTTTTTTTACTGTCATGTAAGGGTCGCCGTGGGTGGCGTCGCTATAAGGCGCAGGGAATTATGTCTCATTTCCAATGTCCAGAACCTCTAGTACGGATTTTGCTATTTACGAAAACGAAAAAAGTCAACGTTTTGTCCTGTCATCTGCATACATTATCTGTCAAAAGTTTCATGATAGTTTCCGCTAGAGGCGCCACTTTGTATGCGACGAAACGTAAACTTCTATGTATGTATAGTTTTCGTCAAAATTACAAACCTGTACTAGATCCTAAGATATTGCCTCGCCTGCGCCCCGCCTGCAGCCGCGCCGCGACTCCGCCTCAACTCTCGTGTAGTGAGTGAAGCGCCATAGAGTCTCTCTTTAAAGCAGTAAAATAATATTTTTTAAGCTAGAGTGAGCCCTGGCATTTACGGGACCGATTTAGAAAGTTATTTTCGTAAAACTTACTCAGCAATAGATAAAATAGTTTAGACATAGGGGTATTATAAGTAAGATTGTCACTATATTATTCATCTTCTGACTGGCTAATAACCCTTACACTACGATGACAAATCCACAGTACACTAATACTCTCTACGACAAAACCCATCTGCTGTAATGTTAGGCACAGACAGGCCCAGAATGAGTTTTCTACAAGTACTTAATTAATTACAGACAACATCCGTTTAAATAAGGAAACAAGAGTAGTAGGTGCCTACTTAGCTAAACTTCAAAGACAGAAGATTCGACAACGGGAGTTAGGGCAACTTAGGACGAATACAACTTTCTACGGGAAGTTAGCTTTTGAATCCAAGAAAGATTAAGTTAGTTTTCCAATTAGGGTTTAGATTTTTTAGTATGGTGCATTTAAATATTTTTATTTATATACACTTTATTGCACACAAAAAACCAATTTTACACGGAAGCATTTTAAAAACATAGCTAATAATTTGCGCACAAAGGCAGACTTATTGCTAAAAAGCAACTTCTACCAGCCAACCTTTGATTGGTGGTTATCGGTTGTATAAGATGTAAGCTCTTAAAATGTACAAAATAAATTGAGGTATGTAAACAATCACAAAAATAACATTAATTTAAACTAATAAATGGAATATCTACCTATAATTTAAATAATGCCTAAACCTTAAACAACTACTTACCTATATTACAATAAATAGAATAACTAATATACTTAAATTCTCATACATATACTTACAATATATAAGTAATACATAAATATATTAAATTATAACATATTGTTTGTGTGAGATAAATATACACAGCCACCCGACCTCAAACTAGGCAGAGCCTTTAACCACTTGCGTCCCGGTGACCGACTGGTAAACCGGACAAAATAGAATTTTAATTGTCTCTGATTTCTCGTGATGTGACGGGTTAATATGGGTATTGGACTGCTTATATATTTTATCTACACAAATACATAGTTTAGTCGTGGGTAGTTGTTTTCTGAAATCTGTTTAGACTTTTAAGCTTGAAGCAGTGGGCATCTATTATATACATAATATATTGTTAACAAAAAAAATCATGTATATCAACATATTATTTGAGTCGCTCAGCGTGCTATGCTTGGGATTTCTCTGATGGATCGTATCAGAAATGAGGTTATCCGTCAGAGGACTAAGGTTACCGACATAGCTGTCGAAATATGCAAGCTGAAGTGGCAGTGGGCTGCTCATATCTGCCGAAGAACCGATAACCGTTGGTGTAGACGAGTTCTCGAGGGGAGACCACGAACAGGCAAACGCAGCGTGGGACGCCCTCCTGCCCGCTGGACAGACAACCTTAGGCGGGTAGCCGGTAGTGGTTGGATGAGGAAGACCGAGGACCGAGTATTGTGGCGCTCCTTGGGACAGGCCTATGTCCAGCAGTGGATGATTATTGGCTGATGATGAACATATTATTATATTTCATAGGACAAACTTAAATTTAATATACGTAGTTCAAATAAATAGCTTTAGTTACTAACGTTATTAAGGAAATTAAGCTACCACTACTTTTAAATTATCTAGTATGTCTATATTAAAAGGAAATATTCTTTAAATCCCAAGCTCTAGCCGTGCCACTCGGTTTGGCTCAACTAGGCGGGGGCACTGCCGTGACCCCAGATAATACATACAACACAATGTCCAGTAATTATTGTCAAATAGGAATCAACATCAAAGCGAATTAGAAAAAGAATTAAAGGAGAATGAGCGGAAATAAATTGTAAACCCTGCAACCCGATTTACCTTTCTACGCGTATTCATAGTCCTTACCTCCATATCTTACGATAGGGTGATGTTGATGATTAATTCCTCTAACTCCACGAGGAGCATAGGGCCTCCACAGATCTTCTTCAGACGTTCCTGTCATAGGGTGATGTTAGAGTACAGTAAGAGTTTTTGCGAAGTTGGTAATGATGGGGCCATTCACTGGCTAAAGCCAACGTTAAAAATCCCCTGACATTCAACACTAAAAGTCGCATAACTTAGCTAGGAACGTACGGATGTTACCTATGACTTTAAAAAACAATACACAAATCAGTTCAGCCTTTTGTTAGCTACGCAACTACAGATATACACACACACAGTCACACAGGTCCTTAACTCCAATTTTTAAGGATTTACTTAATATTTTTCTTTTAAATTATACAGCAAAAACATGAAGAAAAAAAAGTAATGTTACTATGAATATGGACAACAGTCCATTAGTGAGCAATTCGTTTGAGTTTCACATAAAAATAAATGCGAATTTCCCGTAATTTGGACTAAAGCATAAAAATAACCTGTCGTCATTTTTCCTCCGAATTTTCCTACCAATTTGTTGTAGACTTTTTTTCTAAAATGTACAAGTAAAATAAAGTTTGGCTAATTAGAGGTAACATGGAGCGAAATTCAATTACAAGTTGAGCTTTTGTCAATGTGTTTGGTGTTACGCAGCGAAATCAACCAAACTACATAAAAATAATAAGTATAAATGTAGGTTGGTACTTAGTTTCCACTTTTATATGAAGTCACTCCATTTAAAAATATACTGTTCCCACGAGCTCCACTTCGTCTTAAAAAGTTTTCCCGTGGGAATTCCAGGATAAAAATGTAGCCTTTGTTCTTTCTCAGGGTCTAGCTAGACCATATGTATACCAAATTTCATTCAAATCAGTTCAGTAGTTTTGGCGTGAAAGAGTAACACACAGACAGACAGACAGGCACAGTTACTTTCGCATTTATAATATTAGTTAGGATTAGTTATGATACTAAGATCTTATAACTGGCTGCCTAGCGACATCGGCATAGCATAAACTTGGGCCTATGATAGCGATAACCATTACGATAACGATTGGCATCTTTATTCGACGCGAACGATAAGATTTATTTTATTTTCCTATTAATACTTATTCAGGTATATTGTATTTATGTAAGGTAGGTACTTTCGTTAACAGAAATTAGCTGAGAGTTTTTAAATTTTGCCTGTCAAATGCAAATATAAATTGCAATGTGACACTGTAACTGTAACATTCATAGTAAAAATTTTCGCAAACCGTAATTATGATTCCATTGAAACATATTTGCTAGTGTAGCTACTCAACTACCTAATCAAATTCCTAAATAACTCAAAGCATCATGCCATAAATTTTGCACAAATTAGTGAAATTTAATTATTTAAGCAGGAATAACCGGTAAATCATCGAATTTGTGCATAAAATCCAATGAAATTTGATATTTAGCGGTTCCTACTGCGCTATTTCGATATTAGTGAGTTAAAATGGAAATTTTCCTTAATTATGTGCGGGGAGTTATCATGGAGGTTCATTATTTCATGTGTATCACATAACATGACCGGTATGTTTACACCAATCATAATTTAGAACATAAAGGGTCGAGAACTTTAGTCAAAACGATTTAATAATGAATACTTAATTGAAATATTCTCGTTTACACTAGCTTGCAATTATTTAACTATATAGGTAGATAGGTATTGTGTGCACTTTATATTGTAGGTATAAGTATAACCCCTAATTAAAGGGGCCGATTTTTCAACATTTAGATAAAAGTTATCTGGCGAATAATTCAGATGCTGTCGCGACTGCATGTTAGTATTGGACAGCAACAATTTTATGCCTCAAATAACATTTATCTGACCATAGAAAAATAAGCCCTAAGGGCCATTTGCACCAACATATTAAATCTAGATTTAATGTTAAATCTCGATTTAGTGTCAATTTTTACATGGATTGACGTTTCTTAAATCGAGAAATGACAATCGAATAAGAAATAAAAAACCTACAAAAATAGACGCATTTTTCCTGAAATAAAAATGACATATTATGTATCTAGCCTATCTGAAACCTAGTTAAACATTGTGAGATATGGCGTTTCGACTTTCTCCGTGTTCGGCATCATAAGGGTCACAGTGACAGTTAAATAAAGTCAATTTTTCTCTCCACCTTTAGTTTGCAAGGTGCGGGTGCCTATATAAATAGAGTGAGTCGCCCGCGCGCCTCAGTTGTAATATCACCATGCAGAAATGACTAGGTTTCAGATAGGCTAGATACATAATATGTCATTTTTATTTCAGGAAAAATGCGTCTATTATGTAGTCTGAGCCTATCTGAAACCTAGTTAAACATTATGAGATGTGTTTATTATCGCATGGTGGAGAGAAAACCAACTGTGACCCATAAGCTACTGATGAGTATATCAGTAGAGAAATATTTGAATCTATAAATTTATAATGCATAGATTTCTAGGTAATAGATATACTAAAAAGAAAGGTATAAGTATACATAAGACTTAAGTACTTCCTTATTATTCCTGACTTTTCATAAAGTTATGGAAGGTATGTACCTATACATATAGGTAGGTATTTATACATATGGATACACACAGTGCCTCTTCGAAAGCAATACTTATAAGTAATTATTGATCAAAATCTTGTTATTGTCAAGGCAATATTTTTAACATACACTAGCCGAATGGATGGAACCAGTGAAATACTTTGCAACAATATTTAAAAGCTGTAAAGTGTAGAATATCAATCCAGGCCGCTGGGGCTCAGGTCAGCACATGCTGACTAGGGTATGTAATTCTGGACTGACCTCAGAAATGCAGCAGCCGACCCTGGAGCCTCGTGGACCTGCTCAGTCAGCCCCGTACGACGACACGGCCTGCAACACCTGGCGCGGCATCTAGTCCTTGGAACGAGGAGTGGTGCTTGAAGGGAAGATAATTTTACTAAATATCTCAGCCTCATCAGCTACTGGAAAAGATTAGATGAAGGCTGTGACACTGGCGGATAACTAAGTATTCAGTTTTTCAAAACATGATGCAGGTAACTATATTCATATTCTAGATTGACAAGTAACACACAGTCTAATTTTGTATTCTAACTAACTCGGCGGTTAACGAGTTCCTGTGCAGTCCTACTAGGAAGGAAAGTTATTTTATAAGCCTTTGCACCGATTTTGTGGGCTACTATCATTCTGTATCATCATGTGTGAATATTATGAGCTCTGGCAGCATTCCTTGGTAGATGACATCAATTAATAAAGATTGATTAACACAACAATAACAATTATATTAGTTGATAAATGAAACCCGACTAACATGTCTTAACTGGGTAAGTAAATGATCAGTCATGCCACCAGGATAAGTAAAATGTTCAGTACTTCATATGAAAAACATTAACAAGGTCACCTTTAGGTAGGTTCGTCAACACTAAGGGCACGTCTCGGCCAAAACCTTAAGGCTTCGCCTTGTTGCAACTTGAAAGGTACGTAGGTAGGTACCCACTTACATTGTTGTAGGTTCGATTTTGAAACCATTAAGTCGACCTAGATAAAACAAAATAAAATAGCTCGATTAAATAAAGATGGTACGTAAAGATGTTAGTTGTACCTGATCAGACCTGATGCAACTACAGCCAACATAGACTCTCTAAGCTGTGGAAGCAACAATCATGGTGGCGGGACCATGGACAGTTGGACGAGCCACCTCGAGCCTGACTTATCAATCAGAACTGACAGTTCGCCAACAGCAGATAGCTTGCGGCTATCTATAGGTAAACTTAGGTAGTTAGCTATACCCAAGAAAAAGTCCTTGGACATCGATATGACAGTGGAAAGGCGAATAACTGTGACACTCTTTAAAACAAAAAGGTTTGTTGTTGTTGTCCAGCTAAGGAAGGTTACCTACTTCAGCGACCGTATTGCATTCTGAAAGAACTGCGAAGAGTTAATATTATGACTAATAATTATTACTTATTTAGAAAGTTTTCCGCAAACTCTAATAAATCAAGCAGCTACCACGTCACCGCTGCCCGGTTATAACTCTGTACTAGCTTAGTAGATATATATACCAGTTCTAGCCTTCAGCTAGAGGCCAGAGAGCTCCTAAATGAGATGCGAGTACGAGCATGACACAAGTAATTTTTTACTTGGTAAGTAACTAGTTACGTAACTAACTGAAAGATCCATAAAACAGATTACTCAAAATGGAATTGTGAAAACGGCACGTCTGCATCTTAACCAGTCAGTCTAAGTAGTTTCAGCAGATACAGTGTTGAAAAATAGTTATGAAACGTTTGCGCCAGAATCGAATTAAAAATACATTTTCATTAGAGAAGCCGTTTAGGCATGAATAGGTACTTTCACCCTTTGAATTGTGCTCCAAATGATGACCTTCGAAATTCATAGAAATTTAATGACGACCGCCATTGTTTATTATCTAGCCCAGTAAATTGAGTTGGGCTACGGCTACACGTGATGTGATACACAGTACACAGTAGGTATATGCATGTTCCCAGAATAGTGGAAGTTATAATTTTACCAAAAGGTAGTCGTCTCGTGCAAGAGCACCGTTACTCGATTTATTCGATACACAACTAGTAGACAGCTGCTGCGTAGGAGGTTCACGCATTTTTCAACAAAGAGCTCGGACACACACTCACAATCCACTGGGACTTAAGGAAGACAGCTTATATGGTGTCACTCAGAAACCGCGATGACACTCTGATCATGATCACCCGACAGTAGGATCATAATAAATTCGGTAACTTGTGAAGCGGTATGGTATAGCAACAGCGACTTTCACGAAATCAGGAATTAGCTCAGTGCTTTCAGGTTGAACACTCGCCCGTGGGATTCACTTTGCTCACAGCCGAGAAAAGAAAAGACTCAAAGCTGGAATCTGCCGATGTGTCATGACACTTAAGATAGTGTCTGGGGAGTCACTTTATATGACGAAAAACGAACTTTCAGTGCACTGCGACGCGAGCCGCACTATCTGTTTGTATGTATTAAACGTGCCGATTGCACGACAGCTCTCGTTCGTTCGTTTCTCATCAGTATAGAGTAACGCTCCTGTACTTACCGTGCGTCACCATACCCATGAGCAGTCCAATGATCTTTAGGCAGTTTAGAACAAAAGCTGCATTAGACAGTTTCTTCAGCAGAGACATCGAAATAAAAAATTGATTGCACAACTATCCCCAGGAGCAGTCTACAGGTCACTTTGGGCAGTTCAGAAGAAAGCTGCTTTAATAGAATACCCTACCTTAGCGGAGGCATCAAATTGAAGTGCTATAACACTTTTAGAAGCGGTGCACGTTACCCGATTTGTCGTCATCCATGCCGATGCGGCTACGGCGACTGCAGGTGGTTACTCAGGCTTCGTTGGTGTGCCCTTGTATGGCTAACATGACCAACCTTGGCAGTAAACGTTCGTCTGCATGTGCCAAAATCACTGATGAATAGCGCACGTTACTCGATACCTTCTAAATAAGTCACTCATAATGATGGCTGATGATGATGATGACCGTGCTAGCAATAGTGCAGGCGGTTCCACTGAGCATAAAATCTCTTCCCAGACAGGGGGCGTTTCGATCTGGCAACCAGAACAGGAATGCCAGGTGTGCGCAGCGATGCAGGTGGGACAACACAGCCGCCAGGGCAGGAGTACATGGCTGGGTCTATGCAGCGATCCAGGTAGCACAAACAGGTGGCACAAAACGGTGGCCAGGGCCAGGACCGGGTGTACAGCCGCCAGGGCAGGAGTGCATGGCTGGGTCTATTCAGCGATGCAGGTACCACAAACCGGTGGCCAGGGCCAGGACCGGGTGTACGCTGCGATGCAGGTGGCACGAGACGGCGGCCAGCGCAGGAGCACAGGGCCGGGTGTATGCTGCGATGCAGGTGGCACGAACCGGTGGCCAGGGCAGGAGCGCAGGGCCGGGTATACGCTGCGATGCAGGTGCCACGAGACGGCGGCCAGCGCGGGAGCACAGGGCCGGGTGCAGGTTACACGAAACTTCAATTTCACCGAATCGGCCTGCCTACCCTCAGCGGGTAGGTACCGGCGGATCACATTACTCGCCGCACATGCCACAATGTCCCAACATACTGAATCTCGGAGCCACGTGCTTCCTGTAAAAAATCCTATGACGGTCCTGGAAAGCTCCTCTTTGTAAAGTTACATAAGCTATAATCAAGTGCATTATTGTAATAGCAAAGTTTTTATCAACTGTTTTCTAAAAATATTAGAAATTGAGGGTAGAAAAATATATTTTTATTATTTTTTCCTGTATAAAATTAACATATGCTTTACTTAAAGCGGTTATTAATGTAAGTATCTAGCTCAAGCGCCACTAGTAGGACCGGAATATGTGATCAATCATCACCACGACTATTGAATCGGACCCTACTGCGTGGGATAAAAACCCCAAGCGCCGGAGCATTATGACCAGTGGCTGAGCTTTTAAAAGCAGTAAATAATAGCATTTTACTCACGGCTTATCAACTCAAACCTTCGTTGCGAAATCCTCAGCAATGGCTGCGTGCGCAGCAGCCGGCAGGCCCCGCGCCGCCTGGTCCGCATCACGCTACAGCTCCCGGTAGCGAGGACTCCGCAAATTCAATATTATATTTTTCCCCGTCGGAGCGAAGCCGACGAGAACCGTGGCTACATAGAGCCATTTTGCCGAAGTGTTCACTTCAAAAATCAAAAACCAACTGAGGCGCGCGGGCGACTCACTCTATTTATATAGACACCCGCACCTTGCAAACTAAAGGTGGAGAGAAAAATTGACTTTATTTAACTGTCACTGTGACCCTTATGATGCCGAACACGGAGAAAGTCGAAACGCCATATCTCACAATGTTTAACTAGGTTTCAGATAGGCTCAGACTACATAATATGTTACGGAACCGCCAATGTAATTTTTCTCTTCGCCAAAATATATTTTTTCATCGTAGCAACCGGCTGGTAAAAACGGAGGCCGCGAAATAATTCTAATTAGTAACAATTATGAAAGTTCCAGTGGGAAAATATTGCTACATTTTTTTATGTGACTGGCTGTTGAGGGTTTAAGAAGGCTAATTAGAAAAATAAGGAAAAGCGGGGAGCGCTGTGCCCTAGATGTGCACTGGGTACCTACGCAATATAGGTCTGTATTTTTTTATTTGTGTGAAACTTTTTTTATTCCTTTTCAGAATTTGGATTTGGATTTTGTCACTGCAGAAATCGCACTCTATAGTAAGTAGGTATATGATTTACTTTGGTGTTCTCCTCCAAAATAATGTAATACGTAATTATTACTTTGCAGTCCAGATTACCTACAACCAGCACGACTAACTAACTGATAGAAAATGATCACACCTCGACCAGTGTCAACTTTTTCTATCAACCTTTCCCACAAGGAAGTTACCCGGGACTTTATACCCCTAAATTACGGTTACCAAAAACAAATGAATGTGGACAAATGGCTACTGGCTATGTTGAGCTCCAAAACATCGAAATGAAAACCAAAGTTCAATATTTAAAAGCGGACTCCATCCAATATACATAGAGACAGAACCCAAAAAAGTTAGTAAACTTTGACTTCGGTAACCAACAATCTATATCTATCCGAACCATTTAGTGGGCCAAACTTTTCGTATTGGACTTTATTTCACCAACATAAGTGTTTGTTTGCCTCGGGGTGAATAATGTCCGGAAAAAAAGAAACAGTCAAATTTCCGCCTTCTTGATACAATTTGAGGGTTCGCAAAAACGAGCTTTCCTTGGAGAGCTTTTGAAAGTTTCCCTCCGGTTTGAGCCTGAGGATAGGAGTCGGGGAGCTTCGAAAGCTCACAGTGCTACGAGGCGGCGTGGCGCTAGTTCGTAGCACCGTGGCGTAGTAACTACGAAAATTAAAAGTGAAATTAAATTTAACCAATATCATAACTCGTAGGCAAAATATTCATATCTTAGATCAATATGAGTCTACTTCATAGTTATTTACATAATTTACCTACCTACCTTGATTAGGTAGTCATGGCAATAAAATATAAGATGAAAAAAATACTTTTTTCCTGTATGTTTAGTTAAAAATACGTTATTCCGGAAATCTATTCCGGAAATTGCATTGTAAGGCAAAAGGTATTATAGGTATATAGTATATCTTTGTACTTTCACGCTTCAGCAGCACTAAATTTTTAACAGCTTTAAGAAATAGTCCTTTTTCAGACAAATCCAGACATGAGAGCTTAACTATAGTGTTGTCACCGTGTTGATTAGCCGAAATAGTCGTCACATCCAGATTAAAATAGCAGTTCGTGTTTAGTAGCTCGATGTAAGCACACTTCACCCGGCACCCGGGTATAATGGCGTTAGCCCGGCTCTACTATGAAATAGGGATGAATACACTCGTTGATTAAAAGCGAGGCCTCCCGGCGATTAATGTCCAGGTTCGAAAAATATTATCCGGACCTTAGCTTATAGATTAGATTAAATTTTCTATTCCCTATTAAATTTGGTTGTTTTCTAGTGAAATTATTGTCGAAAGCTTCATTTTGATATGCAACTTGTAGATGAAAGTAATGTCTGTTTGTGCTACACAGAACTCTATTGTACCACTGCTTATTTACGTATGTGTTGTGTATATATATTTTTATTTATAATACGTACAAACCAATTCTTTATAATATGGTAGAATTAACGATGAAACTACAGTAAACTTTTTTCAACATGACAAGACAAAAATATCATGACTACTACGACACCATAAAGCCCCAGTCAGTCCAGTCCAGAAACAAAATAAAACAAATCCATTTACTCAATAAAAAGCCAGCCTAATAATAAAAGATGGCGGATGACTACTGAAATTTTATGTCGGTCAATTATCGCGTAAATGGCAGCTTTTCCGGAAAAATGAAATAAATCCGCATCTGTTGCAGAGCCGTCAAATGGATTAGGCAATTTGGAGAGCCGGACTCATTGATCCGGCCCGGGTGAGGGAAAATAATAAAATTTTAAATGGCAACATTTTGTCGAACGATTTTTTTACCGGTAGTTATCGAAACGGTTAATAAGATACGCAGCTTTGTGACACCTTGCGTTTAATGGTTTTGGGGCGTTTTACAAGGTTCTATAGAGTCATTTGGTATAAATTTTGCTGGTGTAGACACTTTATTAGGCATTTATAATAAAAAAACGTCATCTTGTGTCATTTAATAAACTAAGTACAATTGATCATTATGCCACCATGCGGATTAATATCCACAAAGATTTCAAACGCAAAATAAAACACGTTGACTTTTACAGAACATAATGAAAAAAAATTAAAATTTGAACTGTTTATGTTTATTTCATAAAAAAGGTTAATTGGATAAATTAGTAATTCCCGGGTTTAATCTTTACATATTTAAGATTTTTATTTCTGGGAAGGTTGCCCTCATTTTACATAACTTTGTGGTTATAATTGTAGTGGTATTAGTAATGTTGCATTTTGTATAAAGTATTACATATAAATTTTAAAATAAAATAGGCCTTACACTAATCACCGATTCATGTTAATTACAGGACCAGTTCATCAAATTTTACAAATATTAGTTCCCAACTGTATTGTAATTTATCCTTTGAACCTTCATACAAAGTTGCAAAGTTATAAGCAAACAAACTATCTCATTTATAATTAGTTTGAATTTGAAATATGTTATGTTTCGCTCCCGCGTGTAAGCTCAGCTAATGATCTTGTTATGGCTGGATGGAATTTGATAAATTTAGTTTTCACTTCGCGTATGTAGGTAACTAAGATTTAAATTACCCTATATTTAGACTTGTAGAGGTATATTATAGTACGCTTATTATGAATATGATAAGCTCACATCAAGTCACATCACAGCTGTTTTTGGCAAAGTAGCTATTGAAGGTAGTAAGAAGAGGCACGGACTTTATTTTTTTTCTGCTCAAACTGTACTTATCTTGGTGGAGATAATCCTGTTAAAGGTATAAATGAAAATCAATTTAGATGTGTTTATGATACGAGAATAAACCGTCTGATAGGATATAACTACGTAATATTAATAATACACTTTGGTACGTGCAAACAGCATCAGCAAAAGCAATTTAGTAAACGCCCTTAAACGCCTCAGTATTACTCAACAGCTGAAGCAAATGTAAAGGACTTCCTTTGTGAATGAATGCCTTTAAGAGATACTTCCGCGTCAGTGCTGTAAAATATCTTCAGCATTATTTTTTTTTATTCAAATATTATAGCTTATACTTAAATATACAATGTAAATTATAGGATCCCGCCGAGAGTTTTATGTAAAAATGGCGAGGCTTAAAGGCGCTAGAACGCTTTGCTCGTACCTTTGTGTTTATGTTAACACGTTCACAGCAAAAGCATACTTTTTCTCACGTCAAGCGAGATTTGATTGCCTTTTTCTGTAAAACATTCAAATTTTAAATTTGGAATGTTAGTAAATGAGTTACACATGATTTATCTCTGTTTTGTTAAACAAGAGGCGGCATCATCTGCCATGGGCAGACATGTACATTTTACAATACCTAAAAGAATAATTTGTCGTTCTTCAATCCCATTGAAAGTTCATAGGATAGAAAATATTATTACACTCACGAGACGAGCAATGAAAAAGTTCCAGTGACATAGGACCAAATTACTCCTAAACGGAAGAAAAACTAGTTAATGACGCCGTCTGCAACATTAACCAACTTTCTAAAACCTTAAATATTGTGATAAATTTTTGGATTATATGTTTTAAAAAAATGGTGCCATTTTGTAAGTGGAACTTTTTCATTGATATATAATATATATCTCAACGAGTCATCATCGACCCATCACGTCCCCACTGCTGGGGCACGGGTCTCCTTCCAATGAAGGAAGGGTTTTAGGCCTAGTCCACCACGCTGGCCTAGTGCGGGTTGGTGGACGTAAAAGAATATTTGTAATTAACTGACAAACTATGTTACGATAATACCCAGAACACAAAACCAGATGATAAGATAAGCCTACACTGCAGTTGCTTGCAATTTTAAAGTCAAATCACCAATCGTGTTATATTCAAAGCCTTGCTGCTTTGACTTGCAAAGGCGTGCGGCTGCGCCCGTCACTTCTCAAGTACTTAGTTAAGCTGCTTGTACAGTGAAAGACATGTAAACTGGGTACAATCTAAAGTTATTTTAGTCTCTCGTATATTTTGCAATATACGGTGGATAATAGTTACTCTCTGCTACTACTGCTGAGACTAGAAAGATTGATTGTTACCGGTTGTTTTATTTTATACCAGCTGTGCCCGCGATCTTCGCTTTGCCTTAAAAAGTTTCCCCGTGGGAATTCCGGGATAAAAAGTAGTGTATATTCTTGGTCAGGGTCTAGACCATATGTATACCAAATTTCATTAAAATCCGTCCAGTAGTTTTGGCGTGAAAGAGTAACAGACAGACAGACACAGTTACTTTCGCATTTATAATATTAGTTAGGATAGTGTATAATTGACGTCTTTTGTATTATATGTACGTATATATAAAATGTTTATGAAACATTAATTAACTTTTTCAACAATCAAGAACTAACCAATAAATTAAGGCAAACAAAAAAATTTTTTCACCAAATTTAATAACGAAACTAAACGGTACGGAAGTTCCTAAATAATAGATGAGGTTTAACCAAAGGATGAACTTTAAGGTTCCAACCCACCATGGGATCATCTAACGCCGGGTTGTGTAAATAAGATATTATGAATATCAAGATTGTTCTAATATGAAAGAAACAAAATTCATTCATACCTACATTGTACCTACTGGGTATCTATTAAAATATGCGTATCCGTTGCGGTATGAGAAGAGTACTATTGTGTATAAATTTAGGTACATTAATAACAAAATAAATATTATTATACGATAGGCCAAGTTATACTTATACTCACTTGAGTAAATCAACCTAAACATGAACTTAAACTCACTTGAGTAAATCAACCTAAACATGAAAAAAAAAACTTAAATCCTACTTAACGAAAGTTAACATTCATAGATGAAAAAGTTAAAGTAGGTAACTTATATAATAAAATATGCTTGATTTATTCATACAAAATGAAATATAAAACACTTCAGTAGTGAAATATAAAATGATCAATTAAGTACTTGTTTCTTTCTTAGCAATGAAATAATTCAAGCCAATTCTTTGGGAAGATAAAAGTCAAAGTTAGTACGCTTAATATTTTCTACGAGTGGAAAATAAACTCTGTAACATTTTGACATTGTACCGATTGCAACACAAGTTTCCCAGAAAGAGAAGATGGATGATAGAGCGAGACGGTATAAAGAGGTCTACCGCGTATGTTATCAAGACTTCACTGCCATATACCAAGGCCTATTGAGATTCAGATTCTTTCATAATGTAGGTAAATTTTATGTTTAGTAGGAATTTAGGTACACTTCTTAGCCATCTTCTCAACTTCCTGTTGTTCTTTCTTCTTCTTCTAGTGCCGTCTCCTAGCAAAGGTTGGAAATTATCCTGCTGATTTCCGTCTTGGAGGCCGCCGCACGAATTCTCCAGTGCTCAGCTGGAACCACTGGCGTAGATTTTGCAGCCATGATGTCATTAGCCACCAATGCCTCCTCCTTCCTTGTATTGTTCTTTATCTGTTATTTAATCTGTATCTGCAGTTAAGAAACTGTTAGCCGCCAACTCAGCTGCCCCATGTCAATGAAGAAGACAAAGACGTAAATGTAAGTTAAAGTTGTTGAAATGGCGATAGGCGATGGTGATTTAATTAGTTAAAAGATTTAATTTTCTATTTCTCTTTCACCCAGTCGTAGGTTGGCTGGAATAAATTGCTTTTTGGCAATAAGCCCGCCTTTGTATACGTCCTACATGTTTTAAATTTGTAATCTGTTTTGTATATTGTTTGTTTGTATGTGTACAATAAAGCGTTTTTATATAAATAAATAAATACGCCAACCCGCGCTTGGTCGTCGGTCTACGCAACAAAATTTCGCCGAATGCCATCGAAGTTCGGCCAATGAAATTCGATTATCCAGCCCGTCCACGGGCAGACCTGTGCTTGAGTAAGATTGATTGAACTTTCGCAGTCGGGACGACTCATTAAATACAAATAAATTAACTTTGATTCTCGTGTACCTAATTTTATATTTTTATACACGTAGTTAAAGCTCTTTTTATGTCTGAGCGATATCGCTTCAGTCTAAAAAGAACTTAATGGTTCTACTTTTTAGATAAAAAAAAATTGAATTATACATGTTGCTAAGGTGTATGCTGAACAGTGGTGACTAAGACGGTCATTCTGAGCAACTTTTGAAAATTCGCGAAAACGAACGACTACAAAATCGCACTATGTAAGTTTTATTTTAAGTTAAATATGTGCTTACATAAATTTTCAGAAAAAGGTGTTTAGAAGACACGTAGGAAACCCCAGCAGCGACCCCTTTTTTCTTATACCTGCCACTGTTTGTTGGATTCAAAATCATCTTTTAAAAAACCTTCTATCAATGTAACATGTAATTTAATAATTTTACCTTTTCCTTTCAAATTTCATTCTTGAATTGTATCAATAGTTAACAGTTATTATTGATTATTGATGCCTATAGACTCGGGCGTCAAATGCAAACAGACCCATTTTCCCTAGGGGTAAAACCATAGTCAGTATTTACTCAGGATTGTTGACATCAATAAGTAGATTACATAACTTGGTTTAAGTTTGTTTTAAGATTAATAATTTAAGTAGATGAGGGTCAGGAGACGCTCAGAACGGCAGTTTCGTTTGATAAATGGGATTTCATTTGAACAGGTGCAAATTATTAAATTAAAATCACCGTAGCTGTTATAATAAGTCATGCTTTCTTTTTGGTAAAAAACTTTACGCGTAAAAATATCACTAGGGCTGATAATGATGATGATGATTCTTGTAGTAGGATATAGATTGCTGCAACCACTCTTCGTATGTGTTTGAATATAAAATTAAATGTAAGTGCTAGTCATGGATAGACAGACTTATTGCTAGAGGTCAAAGCAGTTGGTCGTCAATAGTAGTCGTCATACGATGCAATACAAACAGCTGTGCCTTCAATAACTAGAAGTTACGCCGACGTCCGATCTATGGACAAACAAAGAGCTTCCATTCATCAGGATGTCAGACAATGCAGGGCGGTACGTAGATATTACCTTTATACAGGATGTTTCAAAAGTTGTATAGTAAAACGAAAAAAGGTGACTCGTATAGGTAATTAAAGCATCAACAACTTTTGTCTACGACTTTTGGAAATTCGCGTAAAACATTAGCTTAACATAGAAACTTTGTGGGTCATGTGACGTTTTACTTTGGGAAGTTGTTCCTTTTTGAATGACGAGCTAAGTAAGTACCTACCTAACAAATTTTTGGCTTATGCGGCACGTATACATAATTTAGTTTTGTTGCACTTACCGTACCAAACAGCCAAACATCCAACAACAACAAACAATTTGATCCAAACATCACAATATCGGGAGAGAGCCGCATCGGCCGCTCAACCTTCTGAAAACAAACTCCTTATCAACTTAACCCTGCAACGGCTACAGCAGACCCCGAATTTGCAACGCAAAACAGGTTAACCCTCCAACGTGCCTGGAATATTCCCGAGATTAAGAATTTGACTTTAAAATCATGGAGATAAACACTGTTTTTGATGGCTGACAAAAGTCTTAGAGTAGCCCTCCCATATTGATTTTCAATTAGAATAGCCCTTTGAGTGTGCTCGAAACATCAAACGGTTGACAAGAATTTTGGGGTCCCATTCAAGATTGATGTTAAATTGTCCTTAAAAGTTGCTTAGTTCAAGCAACTGAAAGATGTAAGTTTCAGCAAAATTTGAATCTTCATCTGATGAATAGGAAGTAGGAGTGTGAATAATGTTTGATAATTAATTTTAATAAATTAAGCGGAATATGAAAATATTTTAATTAAACAAATCGTCGCATAAAATCTATTGGTAACAGCCATCTACAGAATAAAAATCGTAAGTAGAACCAACCAGGCATGAATGAAACGTATAATAAACGTGTAATATGTTTCTGTAAGTTATAAGGTTACGAATGGCTAACAAACCTAGAATTTTTTCCATGATTTTTATTTTGTATGTACTGAAAGTACTAAGGTACTGAAAATACTAAGTATGTACTCACATACTTTAAATTCTAATCAATTGAACTCATCCAAGTGTGGTTGCCTACCTCAACTAGCCTCCCTTTGATCTTCGATACCATTAGCAACTTAAACCTAAACTTCTTCTGCGGAACCCTCAAAACGAACTTGACCAATCGTCCCTTTGTCTCCGTGTCCAGTACAAAGGGCCGTATCGATATACCCCTAATAGCATCACTTTTCTTCGGCCGCCATTAACGCAACCGCTTTAATCCGGTTTCGACCGGTCCGATCCGGAAATTACCGGAAAAAGTTACGGACCACTTACCGCGATCTATGGAATCGGGTCTCGGACACTAAGTACGCGTTTTGCACTCTATTAACCGGTTAAGCGACGTGTAATGGAGGAAATAGGAACGTATGATGCCGGGTGCTTCGTTTTTTTACTAAGATAATAGGGAGATTGGAAGTTCCTGATAGTTGCGTCGTTTTATCCGGATAGTTAAGGAAATGGAGATTTAAGTTTGTGAAGTTACTTAGGGTGCCGTCGGCGAGATTGGAAAGGAACTAAGTGTTTTAAATGCAGCAACTTTTCTCGTTACCATTCTTTTGTTAATTTTGTTGAGTCGGTAAATCTCTGATTGGTTCGCATGCAAAATTGCATATTTTGGATGAGTGTAGTACTTTAATATGTATACTTAATCAAATAAATATGCTTACGTACTAAAAATGTGTTAATCAATGTTTAAAATGTTCAGCATAGTATAAAATTTACAACAGTTTTTATGTTTTAAGATTTATAAAACTTTACTTTTCATCATCAGACTCCCAAAGCGATAAAATCGTTCCTCATCACAGTGACGTTATAGTAAATACACAACAACACTCTATTCTTGGCTTTCTCATAATTTATATTAAGTATATGTATATTTATAGTCAATTAAGTACCCTGTTAAATTAAAGTATCCAGCTGGCTACAGAAAATATCTCCTTATTTTATCGGTAAAAATGCTGTGAACAGAAGCTGTAAAAAGGAAAGAAATTTTCCGGCTTCGAATTAAAAAGATAATCTTTGAACAAGTTCCCGAATAGAAGTTTAAATAGGATTTAAGTCTTCAGTCGTTATCCGAAGTGAAAGTTTCAGCGAATATTATCGGCGAAGCAGACACTGCGTTTTCTACTATCGGCGCGTAAACAATCATCCCTTTAAAATTGTATGTGAAAATATTCCACTGGATGTTGCATAAGAAAGAGAATGCCTCAGGAGGCCATTCTAAGTCACTTTTTTTCTACGAGTTTTAAATATAATTCTTTGGTACATGGTAAGATTTGAACCCGTGGCCTCTCGAATGAAAGCTTATTTGTGCCACCACCATGGCTCACGGAGCGACCTGAAGGCCTAGCACGGGCCCCAAGAGGCGCACTTCCGTTGCTTGTAGATTGCTAGCACATACTCGTAGATAATAATCCTACTAATATTACTCTGCTATTGTGTTCTCATTGTCCAGCACATGATGACGATGACAGCCGATATCATGATTATGATAAGGAAAGAGATCCTATTCTGCGGGCAATTTCGCCGGTCAGGGATGGACGCGTCATTATAGTTAATAACGTAATTAAAAAAGAGACCGTTTGCAATGAAATTAATAAGAAAACAAAAGAGTAGATAAAAGGCTAATAAGTGCCAATTTCTCCATAGTCGGTTCGAGCATAACCAGGTATTAATGGTTGACTTTTGACTCATCTGTCAAGAATTTTAAATGGAGATGACGTAAATAACCAATCCCTGGTCGGTTAGTCAACCGACTATGGAGAAATTGGGGCTAAAGCTAAGAGTGGTTAACACTTAAACACGGGACTACGGAAACCGGCCAAGTTAGGCATTTATGTTGAAATACGTTTGAAGTTTATTTCTTGACAAAGAACTTGAATTTACTGTTTGCTGGCGAAGTTTGGCCGTGTGTTTTTACTCTGTGTGTCTTTTAGTACGTTTAGAGTTCAAAGTATCAGATACGGGTCGCCATCGACACTTTGGTTATAGTGTGAAATCAACAGTCGATTGATCTATGAAATAAGTAGTAGTCCAAAGAATTTTTCGCCCTACGAATTTCAAATTTCATTTGCAAAGGCCATGTCATGAGATATGGCCAAAGTTTTGTTATATTTGTCTTATTTAATTTTACACAAAATATTAAAATAACGCAGTTTTTATTTTATTTTATTAACCTAACCAGTATATTGAATAATCCAATATTATGCGAAAACCACCGATATATTTTAACTTTTTCATCAACATATGTGTATACCTACTGCGTTTGATAATAAAATTATTAAACAGCAACAGGAACCCATATTATATGAAACCGTATAAAATATCAAAAACAAAAATTCGTATCATCCGACGAAAAAATATAAAGCTTTCAGATGCGTCTAACATGACGACCACGGATTCAAAAAAAAGGTAAAAAGGCGAGATAACTGTACAAAGGACGGGGCTTAGGAAAATTAACATTTTTCATGCTTTTAACAAAGATTTTGTTTTTCATATCTTTTCCGCTGAAATTGTTTGAGTTATCCGAATATATCGCTTTTACAACAACAACGTTGAAACGGCAGCGCTGTTATAAAAAGCCTTTTACAAAATTTCCACTTTGAGGAAATTATGTAGAGCATTTTATACACGGCCTTGACCTAGCTTCTCTTGCCGTAAAGCTATCTAAGCTCAAAAATATTATTGAGTGCCCGATTGGACATCGTTTTATTAGTGACTAGCAGTTCCCGCGCGCTTCGCTTCGCCTTAAAAAGTTTTCCCGTGGGAATTCCGGGATAAAAAGTAGCCTATGTTCTTTCCCAGGGTCTAGACCGTATGTATACCAAATTTCATTCAAATCCGTTCAGTAGTTTTGGCGTGAAAGAGTAACAGACAGACAGACAGACAGACAGACAGACAGACACAGTTACTTTCGCATTTATAATATTAGTTAGGATTAGGATTTAGGGTGCCCACACACGACCGACAATCGGTCTGCCGGTTGCAATTACTGCAACGCACACGTCTACAAAAAGGCGGTCAGAAATACTATATAAATTAAAAGAAACAAAAAATTGATTAGATGATTGGATGCAGAAAGCTATAGATCCCATCCACTGGCGTGCTTTGGGAAAGGCCGATGCTCAGCAGTGGACTGCTGCTATAGGCTAATTATGATCATGATGGCAAAAGTTGGTCGTGTGCATGCACCCTTATTTTTAAGATATTTATTTCCGTCGCAGTGCACAAAGGTAGGTAAGTAAGCATCAAAAAGCGAAATCTCAGCCACCTCCGCGTTATTGAAGTCAAAACGTGTGCAAAACCATTACCCTCCTGCGACTGCATCTGGTACAAATGTGCTGCTGCATTCTCTTAGAAAATGAAACTGCCAACTGCAGGGCTACTCACCAAACGAAAATGCAAAACAGTCTGACTTCTGAGCCGAAGGTCCCGGGTTCGATTCCCGGCTGGGGCAGATATTTGTTTAAAGACAGATATTTGTACTCGGGTCTTGGGTGTTGATATTTATATTTGGTATCTATCTATCTATGTATTTGTGTAAATATATCAGCTGTCCGACACCCATAACACAGGTTCTGCCTAGCTTGGGGTCGGATGGCCGTGTGTGAGATGTCCCCACATATTATTATTATTATTATAGTCTTAAGGTAAGCGTCCTCTATCGCCATGGTACGCAACGGACGCATCGCATTCAGTATTCCTTGTATACAAATTCACACAAGTGCGTCCACTTTATCGCCATTGCCGACGCCGTTTCTCCATATATTTATCAAAATCCGTTTGGTCCGATAAGTCCGTAAGAAACCGATAGGTGGACTCTAACTTTTACACACCAGCCATTCCATTTACCCGCTGCCTGTATAAAATCATCGGGAGGTTCTAAAGCGCCCCAAACTATGTTGCCGATATCTGACACCTAGCTAAAATGTCGTTTTGTACGACTTTTAAAAAGTTACCTATTGACAAAATCTAATCGTGTGCCCATTACTACCAGTCATCGATGGATAGAGTTATGGGAACTTGCAATTAGTGGCAGTAGAACAACAAATATAAATATAAAATATTAATAATACAAAATAAACATAAATTTTTTTTTTTTTTTTTTGAATTTGTTGAGGTAATTAATATTAATAATGCACTAGTATCGCACTTCGAAGTTTGTGTTTTTTTTTTTTTTTTAAAGACATTTATTTATAATAAAAACTTAGGCTAATACAAATTTTTTTTCTGCCAAACTGCTTAACAGTTTGTTGGCAGACGCTCTAGTTCTAATCTAAAAAACTAAGTACTGACACTTATTATATTAAATTTAATTTATAAATAATTAAACTAATGGTACAGTCGATATATAATATAAAGGAATTTTATTGTATAATTTAGATGTTAAGTTTCAGAATTTAAAAAAATATTTTTTAATTTAAGTTTTAATGTAGTTTTACAAAATTTGTCGGTAGATCGCAATAGGGGGATATTATTACATATTTTAGGGGTTAAGTATCTTCTTGTCCTTTGTCCGTAGTAATTATTTGCCTTTGGCTGTATAAATTTTCTATTATTGGCTGATCTTGTAACATAGCGGTGATTTACCAGGGTCTTATGGTCATCGGAGTAATATGTTTCAATAGCAATCAGATACTTAACCTTACAATGAACTGGGAGTATTCGGCATGAGACGAACAGTTTGTCATAGTCTCCATCACAACTATCTTTTGTTTTCTTATCAGCTAAATATTTTATTAATCTTATTTGTAGTTGTTTAATTTTATCTAAATATGTTTTAAACGTGAGGCCATAGCAACTCAAACCATAACTAAACATTGTATCTGCAAGGGCGTGATACACGATATACAGGGTGCGTCTATTTAATATTTTACTAAGATGATAGAACTTGCCTAGAACTGATCGTAGTCTATTACATATTTCGTTAATGTGTGGTTTCCAATTAAAGTTACTATCTATCAATAGGCCTAGGTATTTGAACTGGTTAACAGTTTCTAACTTTTTACATTGACAGTTCTGATAGTCAGCGTGCAAACATTCGTACGTGTGGCCAATGATGTTAACTGATTTACTCGCTTTTGCTTTTTTATTATATGGCGAATATATGTGCATACATTTTGTTTTATTTATATTTAATATTATGCCATTATCGTGGGCCCATTTGGTAATCATATCAAAGTCTGTTTGCATATTGTTTTGTATTGTATCCAAATCCCTTCCGGAGAGCAACAAACACATATCGTCAGCGTACATAAAAACATTACATTTTTTAACTACGTTAGTTACTAATAAAATTTAAAAAAAAGTTCAGATTAATTATTTATTCATACAGCTCAAAAATATAGATTTTGTAGTAGAATTCACAAGTAGTTCTTGCGTCTATAAAATAAAAAGCGAATGCCAGCTTTTTCTGTAAATGTAAAGTCGTATAAAATTCCGACGGGAAAAAACCACTCCAACACCGAACAAGTTTATTAATAAACAACAGGAGGTACACTGGAAAGTACCACTTTTTTTTTAAAACGACCCTTTGCGAATGTTTCTCGCATTTCTACTTTGTACACGAAATAAACGTGGTCGCGCATAAATTTATCCCTGGCCAGTAATAATTATTTACGATATCAAATAAAAGAAGAAAAAGTTTTTTTTCTTTAATTTATTCCGTCGCGAGTGGCGAGGTCATAGAATTAGAGTACTTTTAATTTCGTCACGTTTCGAGAGAATGTTATGTAAATAAATTTTTGAATCACAAACAAAGACTATTCAGGTATTCTACGTCGCTATTTTTTTTGTTCTGAAAATTCAGAAAATACTACAAGATTTTTCCACCACCTTCATATCATTGGGTAATTTTAAACCCAATACAAACCGTTGTACCAATGAAAATCCCAAGGAAAGAACCTTTCCGTTTCGTTACGTCGTTCAAATTTATATCTTGTGGTGCACACCGAAGGTCGATTTTCACGTAGCAAGGTTTGATTAGAAAAGTATTGCCAGGTAGAGGGCGCTAGGAATAACATTCTAAATTCGAATTGCACCGGAACCGGAAACCGATCAGGAGCAAGGAGGTTTCTTACTTCTTTAACATTCTTAGTTCCAGTATTATCATTATTGGATTCTTGAAATAGACTACCAATGCTCAACAGTATCGCAGTACCGCCTACTCACAGTCCAACTATAAAGTCCTGAAAACGGGATTGGATCCTAACTAATTGTTAAGGACCATTAAATTTTTTGAATCGATCCTTTATATTTATTTAAGCACAAAACGTAAAAATGGCATTATCAATCGGTATTTTATTTTTAAAATATAAGTTAATAACTTAACTGACAATGATAATAATAATAATAAAATAAAAATCTTTATTTTGATCAAGAACAGTAGGTATTCAATAAACAATTTAAAACGTTAACTCCAATAGTGAGACACTGTGGCGCAGCCATTAACGCCCACCTTAATAACTAATTATAACAGTTTCCTGATCGGACAGAATATATAAAAATTATTACAAAACTTAAATAAACTTTACAAAAAATTAAAGTTAAAGATATTAATGATAAAAAGTATTTTCTAATTCGCACTCTTTATTTTCATGTCTGAAGGAGAAGCGTTTTTTTTTTCTGATTTGATGAACCTTTGTTCTGAATCACCTCCTCTTGTCTTGCACAACAAAGTCAATCAAAATTAAATCTCTGATTCTATACTGTCAGAGACAAACTATTTACTTAATTTTGATTAACTTTGTTATGTAAGTCACCCTATGTCATTTAGCCCTTCGGCCTATTACCCTTTCTGCATACCCTGTATTAACAACAATAACTGCTTGCTGAACTAAAAAATAATACGCTCACAAAGACTGAAAAAATCCAATTAGAAAATGTTTTCTTAAAACATTTAATGACATGTAGAATTTGTTGCTGGTGTGCTATTAAATGTACTTCAATATTGCAATAGTCTTTTCCGTTTAGGAGTAATTTGGTTCTATGTCAAAGTAAGCAATATGCTGTATACATAATTATATGTAAGTACTTAGTATATACAAGAGTATTTACGTAACTACGCTGGCTGGTGTTTATTTTCATTTGGAAGCGAATGCTAGGTGTGTGTATGTGTGTGTGTGTGTGTGTACCCAATACACCTATTTGAATTGGTATTTTCGTACCATTATTTTATTTTGTCAACCACGGTGGAATAATGTTAGCGTTCGTGGTATATTCCATTTACTTTCCAAAGTTTCAAAATATCCAACAGGAAAATAGGTAGGTAAGTAAGTACTGGATTATTGTTATAGTATCTATACAGGCTGTTGGAAAAGGTTAAGCTATAAGTAATTTTAAACAACGTTTTTACTACTTACAACATTAAAAAAACAGCTAAAAAAAAAGTTTCTCGTAAAAGGTGACTCAAAAGCGACCCCCCCCCCCCCCCCCAGTATGCAATTTCTGTTTATTGTACTTGATATAGCAAAAATATGAATTCTAAATATTTAAATAAAATATAAAATGTTTATAGAAAACTCGAGCCAAGTGGTTGTTCGAGGAAAATACACTTCGCTTAATAGGTAGAGCGGGGACCTGCTGTTTAAATATTGTAAAAATGTTAAAAAACAAAATAAACAATATTAACCTATTCAAAAATGTGTTACATTTCGAATTTTTTATCGGTCTCCGATAACCCCCGTGTACTTAAATTGTATAAAAAGTATAATTAAATAATATTATGTCACCGCATGGTTGGAATAATTTCCTCTGTAAATCTATCTTATCCAATTAGCGGATATAACAGCACATTATATTATGATCATGGTTGAAATAACATAATGAGGCTAAGGCTAAGAAAACAGTTCCCCGAAATTGTAGTAAAAACATAGAAGTAGGTTGACTGGAGCAGGGAAGACGCTTAAATTAAATACAGAGTGTTATAAAGTAGGTATAAATTACATACTTTTCCTGTAGGTACCTTCTGCATGTTGAGTGGCAGAAATTTCGTCCACTCTTTGTACTTTCATTTTATTATATTTTTATAATAAAGTGTTAACTCAATAAATAAAGGTGGTACGTTAAGCAGAAACTCGGTGGATCAATCTGAACAACTTTTCTTCTTCAGTTCTACAACTTATGGAAATTCGAGGAAGAGTATAATTTAGATATTGGTACTCAACCTTTTTTTATATCAAACACGTTTAAGTCATGGTGTCGCGGGCCACAAGCACATTATAAAGCGATGTATAAGTACTATCGAATAATAATATTAAAAATCACATGAATATTCCCTATTATCTCTCATAGCACGGGGGCCACTGATAAAGGCCCGGCGGGCCACATGCGGCCCGCGGGCCGCACAGGTTGAGTATAACTGAATTTTTAGATCATATCCACGTGACTTTTTCTCTGAGTGATGGAGTATGTACAAAGAATTATTTACTATGGGAGATTTGAAAGGACGTTAATTATGAAAAAAAAATGAGGACCGACGGACCCGGAGTGACGGGCTCCCCCCGTCACGGTTGGCAAAGTCAATTTACGAAATTATTGCAATTTTTAAGTGTGATACTACATTTTACAGCCCAATTTATGTTTAGTTCTACCACTGTTTTGTCTATACCACAACCTCACCCTTGTCTCGTACCTACTCCCATCTTAATATTCCCGAAGTGTTCCTCGCTAATTAATGAAGAGCCGTTTTTACAGAACTCATTCAATTAGTCCAGTCCGATGGTAATTGCTCTCTAATGAGTTGGAAATCATTTGCATAAATAAAGGAAATTTTGTGTACCGAACACGGTCTGTTGAAGCTACAGCTATAGTTGTTTACCTCAATATAATTATATACTTACCGAATGTATACAGGGTGTTGCAAAAAGGGTATACTAAGAGAAAACCAGCATGTGCAGCATGTTATATCTAAGCCCGAAACTGAAATCAAAATTTCAATATTCGCAAAAAAAACTAGTAGTTAGTATACCCTTTTTGCAACACCCTGTATACTTACCGAATTTATATGCGTGACGATAACCTATAAAGATTATTACAAGTCGAAAGATTCATATTTTATTGTTTTAATGCACTTTTGTAAATTAGCCAAAATAAACGCTTTTCTAAAGTTACGACTTTGATCCTCTGACCTGGGTGAGTCACACCTTTTCGGCTACTATACGCTTTTTATAGAAGACTGAAGAAACCCCTTCGAAGCGCATACTCACCTGGCAGCCACCTAGAAGACGTAAAAGAGGCCGCCCAAAAACAACCTGGCGACGTTCTGTGGAGAGTGAGGCAAAGGTTGTGGGGATGGAGTGGGAAGATCTCGCAGCCGCTGCCCAAGATCGAGTCCGATGTAGAAATCTTCTCAAAGCCCTTTGTCTCTGCTGAGGGATGTGACGTCAGGATGGATGTATATATGTACTTATACGCTTTTTGCGACACTCTGTATGTATACAGAATTATGTAGATCTAAATTATGCACTGTAATTTGATTGATATTGGTACACGGTACCACTAACGCACGGAATATATTGGAACGATATAATAATATCTATGGGACTGTTCGAATGTCTATACATATAACTTCGTTTGATTAATTAGAAATGCAAGATAGAAATGCTTTGATCATTGCACCGATGAAGCATACCATAATGTAGACATGGTTGGTGGCCCTTAATTGGCATAAATTATATATTTGTCCTCATATAAATCCGCATTTAACGGACTTGCCATACTTATCAAGAATTTGCATAATATTGCATTAGACTAAAAAGATACTTTAATCAGAAATGGTACCTACGTATAATTATCAAAAAGGGGTAGGAACACCTACGAGCATAGGTAAATACTAAATACTAATAACAACGGTTGTCTGTAAGAGATCGCTTCTAGCGATAAGACCGCCATTTGTGCATTTCAGTTTCAGTTAGATTTGAGTTATGTTTTCCGGTGTGCAAATAAAGATTATTATTATTAATTATGTATATTATACATACACCATTCGGCAACTGTTTTGCACTGTGTAAATTTATTGAACTAACAAATGCTACTTTATTAACAGTTTGTAGGTACTTAATTGTAATTTACATGATAAGTAATAGGAGTAAAATCACAAATAGGTAACTAAATTTGTTATCATTATAAGATAATACATTGTTAAATCGGGTAAAGGTATAATAATATGCATAACCTGAAAATGGAGGTTACTTAACCAAACTGGCGAAGTAGAAGAGGTTTTTAGCACGCAATTTGAAGGAAACTCCATATTGTACCCTAATAAACTGATACTATAAATAATCGTACAATATCTAAGTATCGGCGCACACGGGCCACCGGCCACAGCCACAAACGCCGCCACGAGAAGCTTTTGTATGGGAACGATTTGAAGCGTGTGGCCGCCACCGGCGTCAACCGTGTGCGGCGAGTCCATATAAAATGTACGAAAATTACAGGAAATATGCCAGTGGCGGCGTTTTGTGGTTGTGGCCGGTGGCCCGTGTGCGGGAGCCCTAAGATTTTATATGTATTGGCTAAAGTAGGCGTGACTTGGCTAAAGGTTTATTTATGGAAATATTTACGTGCCTCGCCTCTGAAAAAAATATTAATAAATCTAACCTAACGATACAATTCTTCTTCTTTACAATTTATGAATCAAAGAATACAGGGGGTCTACGTTAAAATGCACATAAGAAATATAGTGGCACATATCATCATTCTAAACATTATTTGTTCTTGCCTTTAAAAATAGCATTTTAAAATTACAACTTCATAGAAATTTTTCTTAGTCACGTGACCTTTATACTCGGATTAGACTTCTGCATCCTAATGTTTAATAAGTCGTAGAAAATAGTAGAGAAAAACGAGTTATGTCTCTATCTTGTTGATGTAATCTTTAACCAGGGCCACCCTGTGTAACATGAATCAAAGGTGTTCAACCCATATGTCAGAGAAAAACGATAGAATCGGACAGTTTCGTAGAAAAGTTTATTGGAAACCGATCCCGGAACGGATCCGGCCGCAGCCGCGACTCCGCTGAAGCCTTCAAAGGGTTGTCGATCGAGGAAATTGAAAGCCTAGGCCGCGGTACAGTCAGCCACATCACCATAATTCTATATTGCTAGTACACTCACGAGCAATGAAAAAAGTCCACTTATGAAATGCCGACAAATGAAAAAGTTCCAGTGAAAAAGCACCAAATTACCTAAACGGAAACACTACCTAATAACTCCGTCTGAAATAATAAATTGCATATAACGGCGCATCAGAATATTACCAACTAAAAAATAAGTACAATTTTGATCAAATTCTAAAATCAAATGTTTCAACAAATTGGGGCCATTTGGTGGCGACATATTGTGAGTGGAACTTTTTCAATGCTTTCAGTGAACGTAGAATTAATATCCTCCAGTGTACCGACACTAACAGTAGCCATGAAATATTGACGAAGATAATAGCCTGATAGTTCAGTGAAATATGTGAATGGGAGCCTAATGGTTTTGTTTACAATTTTACTGGCTTTCGACTGAGGATTGTATTTTGGGAAATTGTTTGTTGGCAAGTGGGCTGAGTCGCGGTGGTTGCTAAGTAGCACTAATGATTCGTTCTACGGGTTATTGATAATTTGTAGAGGGTAAGTACAGCAAATTGCTATGGTATTATGTTATATTTATGTATTAGGGGTCACTTGCACCAACATATTAAATCTAGATTTAGTGTTAAATCTCGATTTAGTGTCAAATTTTATATGGACTGACGTTTCTTAAATCGCAGTTTGATACTAAATCTAGATTTAATATATTATTTTATTTATTTATTTATTTTATAAAACTTATACTATCATTACAGAGTAACCTAATTCGATAGCAAGCTCAATTTTATTATAATTATAATTAATTTTAACAATGGTAAATCACATACACAATAATACAATAAAAAATACATCTAATCAATAAAATAAATCTAAAATCAACATAAAAGCAATTTTCACACAAACATTTCATTACATGTTATAAAAAATATTTTTCCTTAATTTATCATTGTAGCATAACGGACGGAAAAGTTTGGCGTGTTTGTGTAAATGTGTATCTGTCTGTGGTAACTTAGCTCCCAAACGACTGTACCAATTTTCGATTTGTTTTTGGGTCATAGGACTCGTAGGTAAAGTTACCCCGAATGTTCTGAGCCATATTTGTCAAAATCGGCTCAGGTGTTCAAAAGTTATGCGACTTTTAGTGTTGTTGTTGAACCAGTCACTATGCACATGTACCCTAAGTACATCCCCTTCTACAGTAATTTACACAAAAAGTGATCGCTTTTGAAAGTAGATGTGCTAGTCAGAAATAGAGGGACTGTTTCAACAAAGACCTATGTATCGTCAAATTCGATTAGGCAACGTATCCTCTTATTTATAGCTTGTTCGGAGGCAGAGTGCCTGATAAATAAGGTAACGTATTACTGGGGGGCAAGTCTGCTATCTAAGATCTGCTGTACCGATGTTGCCGCTGTAAGTAGCACCAAGAATGAAAAAAATAATACTCGTAAGTACTTCAGACAGTTTATTTAAAAAGTAAGTTAGTACTCACCCACTTATAGAAATATTTGTAGAGTAAATGAGTGAGTGAGTAGACGACCGAATGGCGTAGTGGTTAGTGACCTGACTACTGAGCCGATGGTCCCGGGTTCGATTCCCGGCTGGGGCAGATATTTGTTTAAACACAGATATTTGTTCTCGGGTCTTGGATGTGCCCGAAAAATGGCAATAGGCCCGCCCCCTATTACATTGGGACTAACATAACACTCAGGCGAAAAGTGGGTGCAGCAATGCACCTCTGCCTACCCCGCAAGGGAGTACATTAGTACAAGGCGTGAGTGCGTGTGTGTGTGTGTTGTGTTTGTAAATGAAGTAATTACAGGCCATTGGTAATTTAAAGGTAAACAAATCCGAAATATGAGAGAAAATATGTTTGAGTTTTTCGCGATTTCCTCAGAGTTGCGGACTGAAATTCGACAGTACAATACATCGACATTGTAGCGAACAGTATATGTATATAATGTTGATTCTACTAGGTACTATTCTATTCTATTCTATTCTCTGTGGGGGTGTAAGTACCTGCACCTGGCTCTCTCGAGTGGAACCTTTGTGCATATCCCCAAGGTCTAAACTGCCTTCCTAAGCTTGGACCATTTCCCACCACGCTGGTCCACTGCGGGTTGGTGGGTTCACATATCTAGATGTGCTAGATCTAGATATGCAGGTTTCCTCACGATGTTTTCCTTCACCGTAAGAGCGATGGTATACATTGTACTTAAGTTAAAAGAACTCATTGGTACATGTCAGCGCCGGGATTCGAACCCGCATCTCTTGATTGAGAAGCGGGCGTTCACCCGACTGAGCTACCACCGCTCCTACTAGGTACTTAGACAGCACAAATCTTCGAATGGCCAATACCAGTTTGTAACATTTAATTACTAGACTCGAGGCCTGATCTGAGGATGTCAGATAGGCAACCAGCTTTCTATGTTTTACGACCGACGACGCCGGCGCCGTGCGTCATGTGGACTAGACAATATTCTACTTACATAGCTAGAATCTGGGTAGAATACTAAGTGCCAATTTCTCCATAGTCGGTTAGAGCATAACCAGGGAGTAGTGCTAGTGGCTGACTTTTGACACATCTGTCATGAATTTTATATGGAGATGACGTTTAATTTATAAATCAATCCCTGTCGGTAAGATAACCGACTATGGAGAAATTGGCACTAAGGCTGGTACACAATGACAGTTTTAGACTATGACAGCATGTCTTTTGTCTCACAGATAGCCGTTATCTAGATATTGTGAAACAGGTCCTAAGAGCCTCTTTCAAAATGTGATTAAGAAAAAACTTTTGAGAATGATCCCAAACTTTATGCACACATTGCGTAAAAGGCTCTTTCAAGCTCTACATGCCATCACTCAAACGGCCCATCATCATCATCAGCCAATAATCATCCACTGCTGGACATAGGCCTCTCCCAAGGAGCGCCACAACACTCGGTCCTCGGCCTTCCTCATCCAACCACTACCCGCCACCCGCCTAAGGTCGTCAGTCCAGCGGGCAGGAGGGCGTCCCACGCTGCGTTTGCCTGTTCGTGGTCTCCACTCGAGAACTCGTCTACCCCAACGGTTATCAGTTCTTCGGCAGATATGACCAGCCCACTACCACTTCAGCTTGCATATTTTGACAGCTATGTCGGTAACCTTAGTCCTCTGACGGATAACCTCATTTCTGATACGATCCATCAGAGAAACCCCAAGCATAGCTCTCTCCATAGCACGCTGAGCGACTTTAAACGGCCCAAAGGCAACTAACTACAAAAACCAAAATAGTTTAGCAGTATAATTTTTTTACCTATATTAAATAATAGATAGTAAAGTATCAATTGTGGTCTGTAGCTAGACATTCGTATATACGACGTTAGTATAGGCATGCAACATTATGAGATCAGAAAATAATGTACGAGAATGGATGAAAATCTGATCAAAATTGTATACCTAGTTATGTATTCTATCCAAAAATGCCAACCGGTAGGGCACTGACATAAGCAATTTTCCTATAGACCCAGTAACTATATGAAAGCACGAGTGAACGAGTGTATAAAACCCCGAACAAAAGCAGGTAAATTTAAACAAATGCCGCCACATTTAAATCACTTTGTTCAGTTCATTTTTACAGTCACCAGGGAAGCATGATAAACGATGGGGCATATTGATGAGGTGACATTTATTTGGTAAATACATCACCAGCCATTGTTGCGTCGGAGCTTTCATAAAAGAAAGATAAAATATTTTTGCAGACCTGCGAGGAGTCGTTGTATTGTCGGAAATGTCGTGAGGGCAAACTCAAGGTTTGATGTCTGTGTGGGGCAAGTATTGGGGAAAATAAATCCCGCTCCATTATCTCTGCAAGAGGTTTTGTGTAAGGTCTCGACAAAACTATTCACTATTAAAACTACTAGCGAGTTCTACCAAATAGGGTCTCTACACTCTCTTATTCGCTACGTTTCGTGTAGTTTTGTCGTCAAATTCTCTGTATTTAATATAATCTGTCTAAGCATCTGTGTCGATATGATGAGTCATAATTTTCAATATCAATTATGAATTCCATTAATGAACTTTTTAACCCGTTTCTTTGTAACTCGCACAGGAAAGCGATGCGAAGCTGGTACGCAAAATTAATAATACTCCATATATCTTATAACTTACGCCAGACGCCAAAGCGCCATTGCTCGGCATTCGCCACAAAGGAAACGCCAACGTCAGTGCATTGACGAATATTTATGTTGTACGACAGTATCTATTGAGTACGCATTGTTGTGGTACAATACAACCCCTCTCCCCAGGCTTGAAGGTCGTAGGGGGGGTGAGCAAAACGGGGTTTAAAAGTTATTTGAGATACAATAAGAAGGTTTGGGTTAATAGTCCACTTAGAGCTGTAACGTTACTTATGAATCTTAAGGAATTAGGAAGTCCGTCCGTTTGTTTTCAGATCAACAATTATAGATAACGATATACAGGGTGTATCTAAGCCCGAAACTGAAATCATAATTTCAAAATTCGTGAAAAAAAAACATTTTCCATAGAAACTTAGTTGGTGACGTGAGTTTTTACTATGGAGAATGTTTTTTTTTCGCGAATTTTGCTGCTGTTTTCGGATTAGTATAGCCTTTTTTGCAACACCCTGTAGATATGCATTTCGCAAACCTGTTGCGACTGCGGCATCAACTGCACCTTAAAACCGTTGAAAACTACCACTGAAAACCTTTTAAGGCGAAGCGAAACTCGCGGGATATCCTAGTACTTTATAAGATAAGCAACGGGCTACATAATTTCCACTATATTAACAAACTTGTGAGGTTTAATTATTATTGTTCTACATGTACCTCATACGTTCTTGTGAACTTACCCACAACTAGGCACTTCGGTACACTAAAAGTAGGATGGCGTAATAAAGTTTGTGCCAGGAACTTGCAAATGACAGGTGTAAAGTTTACTTTTAAGTTAGGTACAAAAGGTTTTAAATAAAATACTAATTGCGCCAACACAATCATCCCAGCACCTACTTATAAAAGATAGATGAGTTCAAGTATAGTTACACCGAAATAAATCTTGTATTTCTTTCTTTCATATTTATTAAATAGTCTTCAACTCATCTTCGTTTCATCTGTGACTTAGGATCAAACTATTGACACAATCATAACGTAGGTACCGACCACTACCTATCTTTAATTATCTGTACATATCTGTAGAAGAACTGATAACTATACTTACTTAGACTACGAAAGGAACGACGATTGTTCAAAACTTCGAATACGATCCAGTAAAACATCTCTTTAGAGGCCTATGTCCAGCAAAGGCCTATATCCTGCGATTTACTGTGAATAAATAAATAAATAGCCCAACTCGAGTAAGGCCGCGCACAAAATGATCTACTAAATAAAGCAGTTTATGCAAATCACCCTGCAGTGTTCATTATGCAAACTGCAACTTATTTATGAGTTAATCTAGCACAGACTTCACCTATTTATTTTAGTATCTATTTAGCTGAGAAATGAACTGTAAATAGCGTACGGACACGGCTTTATTTAATTAATTAAAGTACCCACTGCTGGTTGTTGTGCTTAAGCAAGTCGTAATAGTTATACTTACTGCATAAATGGATTAAGTTTTGGTGTTGAAGTGGAAATGAGATTTTCGAATTACTTACTTATATCGGAATTTCTGAAGAAAATATTTACAACGCACCGTTAACTAAACTATTTTATTTATTTATTTGATACTTTATTGCACAAATATGAAATATAAGTGTACGAAAGGTGGACTTAATGCTAAAAGCATTTTCTACCAGCCAACCTACAGGACAACCTATTTTAATAATTACTTTATGGTTTAACTTAGTAGGAGGTACCTATATACATTAAGTTCCCCAAAATTGATAATGCGCATAGAAATCTTCGCCATTGTTCGGCAACGGTCGTATTTCCGAACGCCATGTATTTAGATATGTATTTAGAGTGGTTAAGTGCATTTTCTTCATGCATTTTTTTTTAGATTTAAATGTGTTTGGTGCTAAAAGAGATATTGATTTATCAGTAACGAAATTTGAGTCGATAATTCATAATATTAAAATTTACTTCGAAAATGTTACAGTACTTTTCAAATGTCTTGCTCAAGCTGGTGTTAATATGGATGAAATAAGGTTTGAATAACACAAGGTTTATGTTAGAAGAAGAAATATGGATTTAAAACACAGGTTTACATTAAAATCTCAGTTCAAAAGTATTTACAGCGCTGATCATCCACAATGGGAGCTAACGCGTGTGAATTTGCCGGTAGGGGCGCTGGTGTTGACTGAGGTCAAGTGACATTTTACTTTTCATATAATTTGTTTGGCGGGATTCGTGATAAATTATATTTTCGTTCATTTCCCTGTTGAAAAGTGGTCTCTTTTCGCGAAATTATCGCAAATATGGATTATTTGTCGATGAATGTGCACGCTTTGAAAGCTGAATTAAGGAAAAGAGGCGCATAAATAAGCGGTCTCAAAGAGCAGCTAATTCAGAGGTTAGTTTGTTTACTGTTTACAAACTTATTTTTTACGAAATGTATGCTTATTTGCTTAGGTAACAGCTATGTTTTTTTCTTTTTACAGACACCAAGACTATGACCGTAACAGTAACTTGGTTGGAAACGTAGAGGACAGCATCATACAACAAAATGATTCAGTGTATACTGTTGAGTGGCCTTCAGAAAAATGAAACTCCAGATCTAGATATTGTCACCAATGAGTAACTACTTTGGAATTTATGTACAGTGTACATACCATCGCTCTTACGGTGAATGAAAACATCGTGATAAAACCTGCATATCTAGATTTTCTAACCCACCAACCTGCAGAGGACCAGCGTGGTAGGAAATGGTCCAAGCTTAGGAGTGGAGTTTAGACCTTAAGGTGATATGCACAAAGGCTCCATTCGAGTGAGCCAGGTGCAGGTACTGACACCCCCACAAATAATAGAATACTTAGCATACTATACTACCATTATTTAGTTTCAACTAACAACTCAACCAGCATTCATTGTGTGGATTACTAATGTGTTATATTTTTTGTATAGCAGTGTGTTTAAACGGAAAGGATAAATAAAAATTAAATCAGTGTGTACCTAATTCTTTTTATTTTTATTGTATTTATTAAATGCCTAATCCTTATTTACATTATGTTCTTTCTGAAATTGGTTATAATGATTTTCACAAACACGAGATTGTCGGATAATAATTATTTCACAAGCCACTGTTTTAGAACAGTTTTATCACTTGGTAACATATGTCCTCCTTTTCTTTCCGAACATAACAGATCTGCACAACATTGCGGCATAGTAACTCGATATGATGATAGTTATTTTATAATTAATAAGCTTATAAGATTCAAGATTTTAAAACTTTATTTCGCGCCAATTTGATAAAGTCGCCTTTGATAAGTTTGACAGCTATGGTACCTCTTGACCTCAGTCGACAGTGGCGCCAACTGGTGAGCAAAAAAACGGTAGTCCCCATTACAATAACAATTACAACTTGGTCTTTTGGGTGTGGCTTTATTGGCTAAGTGAAGTCTATCAATGTGACGTATATTTTATTCTTAAATGTGCCTCATAATATGGCGTCGTAAAAAAAAATTAAAGTTGAAATTAAATTCACATTTGAAAAAAATAACAGGAACGATGTGTAATTGCAGCTCTTTATAATTCCACAAAAGTAATACTGATCTTGACCTTGAGACCTTTGACTGATCGGTGACAGCCACCGACCGCCCAAATTGTTTTCGATTATGTGTCACATGATATTGACTACTATTTCTTTCGAACAAGGATCAAAATGCAAGTGCTTTGTTTAAGGCTCTTACGATTCAATGATTCGGGTGTTTCCGGGAATACGACAGTTTGCGAAGATTTGCATGTGCATTATTAATATGGGAGAACTGTACTTTTGTACCCAACGTAACAGAAATTTGGAGTGATTCTAAGCTAAATCGAAATCTTCACCGATTTCGGCAAACCTGATCAAACAACCTATATCGAACCGAAATTAGAAACTGGAATTTTAAAATCTAAAAGAGAAACAAGATGTGGATTATGAAATTTTTCAATTTGGACTTAATTTTCAGCGCAAAACTGTCTCTACATATTTACACAGTTTAACATTTTCGAACAACTAGCGCCATCTCTTTTCAATATTTAAAACCTGGTAGTGAGCTCGAACCTTCAGAGCCCTACATTTCATTCAGCTGAACATAATCATCTTAGGCACCATACCTTACACACTGATACTATAACTTTTGAACAGATGGCGCTACGTGTAAATAATATTGGGATAAGTTGGAAAATAATGTAGAAAGTTCCATTTTCACGCATTACAGCCAGCATGATTATCATTGCAGGCTTGATCATGAGATTTGTATGTATAAGACTGCAGCTCATCGAAAATTTCCCTATAAAATAAAATGATGTCTATAATGTGATTGATAGGGAAATAGCTTCTTAAGAAATAGGGATGCTAGATGGCACACTTGAATGGAAGCTTAGTGTACACCTATATCATCTTACAGCCGCCCATTTTCACTTCCTATATATAATTCTGGGTCATTTACTGCCATGCTGGCCCAAGGAGTGTACAGTACGTCTAGTACAGGTTTGAAAGTTTATCGAAAACTGTAAACGTTTACGTTTTCTCCTAAAGAAAGTGGCGCATTTATCGTAGCGTATGCAGATGACAGTAGAAAAACTTTTTTTTTCGTTTTCTTAAATTGCGAAACCCGTACTAGGGGTTTAGAGCGACGGTATACTTAACTAATACTCTCTAGATCTAATAATCACACTATATTGGGGCATCTGCATCTATCATGCCATTGATCTTTCCATTGAGTTAAGAAATGGCTATGGTAGGTATATCTTAATACTGTAAGGATTTATATATTAATCATGTAAGTACCGAATTGAAAAATAAAGAACTATTCAAGTATTTATAGCATCATGCATACATACTATGCTGTGTTATAGTAATAGTAAGTATTCTGAATGTGAAAATACTATTAGGTAAGACCCTATATGAACACGAGGTAGTTGCTATATACTGTTGAGGAGTTCCCTTGACTACCTTCCACCTTCCAATTCCATGATCAGATCAGCTCAAGGTCACCATCATATTTTTTTGTTATAAGAACTATATTTACGTTCTAAATTTCATTAGAATCGGTTGATAAGTGCCCAAAATGGAAATTTATACCCCTATTTTTACCCCTTTACCCAACCTTGGGGGTGGAATAAAATTCTGAAAAGCTCAACCCAATACATCAAAAAAAGAATTTTCAAAATCGGTTCATAAATGGCTAAGTAATCGGTGAACATACATAAAAAAAATACATACAGACGAATTGAGAACCTCCTCCTTTTTTTGAAGTCGGTTAAAAACGACTCCCTCTAAGAGATATTATAATTGAACTCATAAACAGATAAGACTCAGAAAGACATACCTTTGACCTACCCCTGTACTTAGGCACATAGAAAATGAAACAAAGAAGCATTCTTAACGAAATAGTCGATTTTAATAATGAATAATGACTGTGACATTTTTACAATTCCTAGTTCTTAAACTTACAAAGCTATAAATAATTAAAGCTAACTTAGGTTGTAATTGTGATTAAAACTGTAATCTAATTGCTAATAGTACTGGAATAGATAAAGCTAAACTAAAAGAACTACTCGTTGCAGCGTTCATATTTCGCGTTTTTGGCTCTTCTTCGAAATCTCTATGGTAGTTAAGTTTGTCGGGTACAGCTTCGTCTGAGGCCATTTCTTTATCATCATGAAGTGAATTCTTATCGTCCATACTATTTCCGTCGTTGAGAACATTTCTATCAAAGTCGTTTGATGCAGTGTTATCAGAATAAGTTGTTTTCGCTTCTTCGCTTGTTGTATGTTTAGTTTTTTTATCATTCTCTTCGCGTTCTGTAGTCTCGCTTAAGGAAAGGTCTAAAATGCCTTTATTGAATACTTTCTTCGACACATATACTTCTGGTTTCTTAGTCGTTAAAGTGTATTGAGGTTTATTCTTTATTGTAGTAGTTTCAGCTTCCACAATTGGAGGTGTTAATGGCACAGATTGTGATAAATGCATTACTGTTTTTGAACAGTTTAATAGGTCTCTGATATCTATGTAGAAAAGTTTTCCTTCTAACTGTGTATCGTCGTAATATTCATAGTCTCCGTTTTGGTTTGGGGTTTTTTCATCTTCAAATGATGCTCCATTGTTTTTCTCATTTTCAACTATTTTTTCCCAGGCTTTGCTCAGCTCAGCGTTCGGTATACACTTGAGGTTTTCAATATTTAATTTTAAGGCTTCATTGGAAGTTTTGTTCTTGAAGGTCATGAACCAGTCGAGGCGGCAGTCGCATGGAAAGCTGTTGTCTGAAAAAAAGAAGTAATTGGGTCAGTCAGGTTTTTACCTCGAGAGAAAAATAAGACTGAAAAAGAAAATGTATTTTAGCTTAACAACGTTTGGCTACGATTGTTATGAAATACGTTACTGCCGATAGTCTCAATTATTTGAAACACATGTTGCAATACGATAATATTAAATTTAATTATTTTTGATTTTATATGTTGTTGTTCGATCCGACACGTTTAATTTAAAATAAGCGTACGTGTATTGTTAATAATAGTTATACATGAACAGTATTACTTAAGTAAATATTTGCTAAACTATAAAATAAAAGTAACAAACTAGATGATAATGGCTCGGAAAAATTGTACCTTTTCGATTTGAATTTTTATGACCAATATTTTTTATAATAATTACCTACAATATTATGCATTAAATACCTTCAAAGTCCATTGTGCCTTTAGCACCGAAGAACTGGCTCAAGATTGGCGCTACAACTTCATACTTGATCTCAAACAATTTGTTTCCTCGTAGACTCAGTGAGGACAGTGACCGTAGACCCTCAAACACATTCACGCTATCTATGGAACTCAGCTTGTTCAGAGCCAAAGACAAATGTTGTAGATTTGAAAGGCCATTAAAAGCCTTGGAATCAAGCATTTCTATCTTGTTTCCTTCCAAATTCAGGTACTGCAAGTTCTTTAGAGGTAGGAAGGTATTGTCTCCAATCACCTCGATAGCATTCTTGCTCAGTTCAAGTCTCAACAAGTGTCTGAGTCCAGCGAAAGTTTCACTGTTCAAACTGAAAATGTTGTTCTTATCCAGCTCCAGTTCTCTCAGGGTTATCAAGTTTACAAACGCTTTGTCGTGAATTGTGGTTATTTTGTTCATCGTCAAGAAAAGTTTTTCAAGGCTTGGCAAGTCAAAGAAGACATCTCTGTTTATTTCGACGATGTCATTCGTATCGAGGTTGATGGTTAGTAGAGCTTTGTGATGTGCAAACGAATATTTCTTCAACACTTGTACTTGATTGTCACTCAATGATATTTCTTCTACTTCGCTCAGATTAGCAAACGAGTACGGAGTCACGACCTTTATACTTGCATATTTCACATCTATCCGTTTTGCAGCTTTCAGATGTTTGATAGCTTTACTCGGTATATAAGTTAGTTGTACATCTTTGTTCGTTGTAAAGACAAGTTTATCCACACTGTGTAGTTGTTCAAATGCGTTCCATTCCGGGCTGTTTTCTTCGATGCTGGCTTTGTTCAGGTAGCAGTCAGCTGATTTGATGTCGTTTGTTTTCCTGTTGTCTTTGACGCAGAAGCATTGAACTTTATTCGTGTTGTTGTAGATCTTGTCACAGATGCTGGCCCCGGCGTCGCGCTTCTGATGGTGGTTCAGGTATTTGGCCTCAGCTGTGGCGAGAGCAGTGACGCAGATAAGAAGGATTATTCGAAGAGACATTCCGACCTTTGTTGTCTGCCTGGAATAGAAGTAACATAAAAAGTTAATAAGTGGGTTACAATTTAATTTGATAGTTAACATAATTATCCTGGCTCCCTATCGCAAACCTGTGTTTACAACGATTTTGGGATTCAAAATGTATTGAATTTGACACTAATTACTTCGTACTTCGTTTGACTGCGATAGAATCGCTGCACAATAAGGATATGTATTTGCGGTCAAATGTGACTACTGATGTGACAAAAAATTATACATCGGGCTACGCCATGCGATGTCTCGACACGCTGCCCAATATTCGGAGATATGAGTTGATCTGGCTACAATAGTTCTAGGCATTCAAGATACTAAAATTAACAAATTAATGTTTAAGTACTACTAGCATTCATTGTCTAATGCACGGTTCTTAATTAAAATATGAATTGAAATGATTAATTTTGAATGGAAATCTGATGGCGGTTTTGCCGAAACAGTGAGTCATAAATGACAGATTGTAAGATTAAAATGACGATCACTAACTTATCATCGCTGGTTTATCTCAAATTATATCCAAACCTATTATTATAACTTCCCGTAGGCGTTATTGAATATTTTAGCGCATAAGTCGATGATCTGAATTAGCCTATCGCATGTTTGTGTCACATTAGATCTTAGAAGGCTATCTAGATCTTCAATATTTGTTCATGAATGTAAGTTTGAGGAACGTTAAAATTGCGAGTTCGGGCATGACTGTCTAAAGCAGAATATCTATTATTATTTATTGTAGTTTAGTCCCAAACAGTAGTTATATTGTGCCAATATCAATGCTAGTTAGGAATTCATAGGAGTAGGTAGGTACAATAAACACACAGACGTATTCTCAGAAGGTATCAGAATATCCTCGAGCAAACATTTCCCGTCAAACAAATTTTACGCTTAAACCTCAAATGAAAATTTCCTTTGTATTGGAGAGAAACCACACAAGATACATAATAAACAAAGTCTGCGAGAAAACACAACCTAGAAGTGTAAATGTGGATCTGACGAAGCTTGACCTATTTTGAAATTACGAAGAAATTCGACCAAAAGCTTTCATCGGTATACAGGTGAAAAACACGTGCTCCTGAAAAACAGAAGCCAAGCAGTTTGAATGGAGAACTTATTTAGTGATCGCTCCTTTGATAGGGCAACGTAACTATGCTGCAACGCAATATATATACGTGCTTATGAAATCAAATTGCAGGTAAACAGTACCAAATTATCGCTTCCGAAAAGGTTGCAGTGTAAAGTAACGCACACACGCAAATGACACACATTTGTGTCAATAATGACTAAAATAAACACAGAACGCATACACAATAGTGAGGTCACACCGCTCAATGGGATTGCAAATAAAATGTCTTTACTGTTTTAGCCGCGTATTAAATGACTCGGGGGTCACTCTCATTTAGAGAATGAACGAACGAGAATTGATACTCAATCGGCACGCTTAACACAACGGGATAGAGACGTGTTTAGCGCTGTAGATTTGCTTTTCAGAAGTTTCGGGGCGCTGTGGTAACTACGGCTCTATCTCGTTGTATTAAGCGTGCCGAACTCGTGACAATTATTGTTCGTTAGTTTGCCGATTTATAGAGTGACCCCACTGATTCGCCGGTGGTCGCTTCTGTGGCTCAAAGAAGAATGGCGAAACCTGACCCGCTTTGCGTAAGTTTGCAGCCACTAACCAAACCTATTTTAAGTTATTGATAAAAATGTCTACTATCAGGGAAAAATATTTAAAAAAATCTAAACCATGGGGTTCTTGAGATATTAGGGTTCAAAAGTAAATTAATAAATATATTTTTTTCCATTAAATAAGTTTTTCATGAATAGTACACGCACAAACAAGTTTTATAATCTAAATCATGAGATTCCCAATACATAGTGCATCACAAAATGTATTACATGATTTTATTTCTGCAAATAATATCAAGATTATTTTTGCACATTTCACACTCGGAAACCTATTTTTATAAAGAGATCAATTTCAAAAATTATTTCATTCTATTCAAGTTCCCGTTATCCCGAAGTAACATAGAATACTTTTTTTATCCAGGAATTCCCACGGGAACACTTTTAAAAACTATTTTTAGCTCAAGGGTAACATCTAGTACAGTAGAAAGACTTGATCTTTCGGCACTTATATCTTCGTTCTCCCATGCCTCATAATAATAAAATTAATACCAGTATATACTGTAGTCACGGACTACACATCAGTGTATGTTTCATCAATGGCTGCTCTGGGTCATGGCGCTATAGAGAAATTGCCATTCTCCTTTACGTGCAAGCCGAATCCGTTTGAAGTCGAAAAATATCCCGAATCATATTTCGAAGGAAATCGCTGGAAAAGGGTGAAAAACGAAAGAGGGCATTTCTCTTTTGAAACTCTGATTCATTACTCTTAGCTTCGAGGGTATACAGGGTGTTGCAAAAAGGGTATACTAAGCCGTAACCTACATGTGCAGCATGGTATATCTAAGCCCGAAACTGGAATCAGAATTTCAAAATTTTCGAAAAAAAAATCATCGGCTTAGTATACCCTTTTTGCAACACCCCATATATGATCGAAGACTCTGAGGTTGCGTTTCATACTCGCATTTCAAATGGGGATAAGTACGCTCGTATGTTACATGTCTGCGTTTCCGGATTTTCCTATATTATAGAAATGTTCGAAAACATCTTTGAAAAATCTAATTTTGCTATGAGGGTTGGTGATATCTGAATGCAAGAATTGATCAATATCATTATATATCTACCTAAGATATTATTTTAATCTCTTCGATCTATGCGGCGGTTAGAAAATTACAAAAACCGTATTTTCATTCCTTACAAAATTAGAAGTAAATCTGGCAACATTGTAGTAAATCGATGAAAGGTAAATTTAAACTATAAATAAGATTACGAAAGTGTAGATTTAGTGGTGTGTATATTTATACCTCTAGAGATGAGATCATCCGTGGCACATCTGCCGAACGTATATCACACTTCTTTGCCAAACATCTTATTGTAATTATGTTACTTATCAATGATGAGCTTTTCCTTGCGAGTTTCGCATCGCATTGATATAGGGTTTCCCTTGGGGTTTTATTGTGATTTTCCTTGAATTTCTTATTTATTATTATTGAAGTCGGCTAAAAAGTTTTTTGAGTATAATTAAACCTAAACCTAACAAACGTTAAAAACCCCCGACATTCAACACAAAAAGTCGGATAACTGTTAAGCCGAACGGCTAAGCCGATTTTGATAAAATATGGCTAATAACGTGCTAATAACACTCAAGGTTACATTACTGACCCTAAAAACAAATCAAAAATCAGTTAAGCCGTTTGAGAGCTACAGATACACAGACACGTTAAACTTAAAACCCCTTTTATGTCGCGGCAATATACAGGCAGCGAGCTGTTTCCGTTTCTTTCTATACTTACCACTTTTGCAACGCACGCACGCACGGCCCATTACGTCCCCACTGCTGGGGCACGGGTCTCCTTCCAATGAAGGAAGGGTTAAGGCCTAGTGCACCACGCTGGCCAAGTGCGGGTTGGTGGACCCCAACACAAGCAAGCTTGTTGTGAGACAGTTGTCGGGTAATTGGGTAACCCGACTGTCAGATGTTTTCAAGCAAGATGTTACTTTTGCAACATCCTGTATTAAACGAGTACGGCGCACTCTCGTATTAAACGAGTCACTTAACGGATTTAACGAGACCCTTAAATTCGGAGTAACGTCGACAGTCCTGGAGCTGACAGGTTGCAGAGGTATCACCTGAACCCGTATCACGCAAAAAAACCTTGCGAGTCGAGTGCTCAATACTTAGATTAACGATATACGAACACAGATGGTGTGTCATGTGTCACATAAGAAACGAAGGAAAAACTGTCCGAATTTTGTGTACTTTCAAACAGTTTTAAGTTCAACCTAATAACAACCAATGTAACAATAATAAATAAATATGTGGGGACATCTCACACACGGCCATCCGACCCCAAGCTAGGCAGAACCTGTGTTATGGGTGTCGGACAGCTGATATATCTACACAAATACATAGATAGATAGATACTAAATATAAATATCAACACCCAAGACCCGAGTACAAATATCTGTTTTTAAACAAATATCTGCCCCAGCCGGGAATCGAACCCGGGACCATCGGCTCAGTAGTCAGGTCACTAACCACTACGCCATTCGGTCGTCAAAGATATTGAAAGTCACAAACCTTCTAACCGAACTAAATCGAAATAAGAGCTCAGAGGTGGAAATGGGGCGTTATTTGTCGAGACTTTTATTTTGCACTGCGCGCTTAAGTCGTTTGGTGTCGCAGGCATCTGGTTGAATAACGCCATTCAAGGAATGAGCTAGTGATTCAATTAAAAAGTAGATTCAACCAGATGCCTGCAACATCCACATTTTGTATGTGATTCTTTTTCATTGCTCGTGAGTGTGTGGAAATGGAATATTTTGAAGAAACTTCGACAACATAGTTTCATTAAAATTAAGATTATCACAAACTATGCTAGTGCAAACTTCGTCTAGTATCCCTACTACCGAACCATATTCCTGGACTATATGAAAGGTGCTATTTTGCCTTCTTTGTATGACTTTCAAATTATCTAATCCTAACTAATATTATAAATGCGAAAGTAACTGTGTCTGTCTGTTACTCTTTTACGCCAAAACTACTGAATTGGTATGCAGATAGTCTAGACCCTGAGAAAGAACATATTATTATAAATTCTTTATTGCACATAAAAAAAAATTGTACCTACAAAGGCGAACTTAATGCTAGTAGCATTCTCTAACCTTTGGTGATGTCGAGAAAGTGGTTGGTAGTGCGATAGGCTGAGAGGAGAGAAGTTTATCTACTTAAAACGAAACACTGAGATATACTTACTTATACATAATAACTAAACAAATTATATAACTACATATATAAATATATACATAGGCTACTTTTTATCCCGGAATTCCCATGAGAAAACTTTTTAAGGCGAAGCGAAGCTCGCGGGAACAGCTAGTTTCTAATAAGTTGGTAACATTCGTTTTATGAAGTGTAAATTTAATATGATTCGTAAGCAATGCGGTTTGCTTTCGGTCTTTAAAAAAGATTTTTTTACAATAATTAAAAACTTCCATCCTCGGATATTGCTTACTACAAATTGCTCGTTTAAATTAAAATGAGTCAAGTAATGTAGCTAGAGTGTTGGAGTTCAAAAATAGCACAGATTAAAGGATCGAGAGGTTTAAACATCTTCTGAAGCTTTGGGCAAGGGAGTGCGGGATTAGAATCGATTTATCGTCATTTCAACATCATTTATTTGAATTTTCTAAGACGAGTTCGATATTGAAATTGTGTATTTTTGGAGCTTTTCTATTCTCTAACTCTCATCATTATTACTATTTGACATGTGAAATTATGTATTTATGTATCTTTGTTATAATATCATGCATGTTTGTGAATATAATTTACTAACATAGACTAAGGATACATTGTTACTAACACATTTTATGGATTATATCTATGCCAACGTAATTTTGCAACGGGTAATCAGAAATTACAAATAAATCTAGGTATTTTGGTGTTGGCACTTGTTCTTGATTTTTAAGTTTTAATACGTTCTAAAAATAAACCATTCATGATCATAATCAGATAATTGTATCCCATTGAACTATGTAGATTACTGTTAAGGACATGGTCGTCTTGTCCATGGTACTGAGAAGTCAATCTAAACTCGCCTACATATTTATACCTAACGTCTAACGATAAGCATCTTCAAAATTTATATTTTATACCAATTTTGATTTCAATTAGGCAGCGTTCCCACTACGCCGGACCGGCAGATCTGCCGAAAACCGGACACCGGACAGAGTGTTCACATTACATCGGATCCCGGAAGAAATTCAGACAGTCCTCAGTTGAATTTGGACCTGCGCGCACAATGGACGACGAAATTGTTGTGTTGTGGTGGTATCTTAATTTTTTATCTTTATTAAAATCCAACAGCGATTACATTTAGTAGCTTATAGTAGTAGAATTGATTACAAAAAGTATGGCCAATAGAAGGCAAAATAAAAGAAAACATTGGGTACACCTGACAAATTCAACTGAGGACTGTCTGAATTTCTTCCGGGATCCGATGTAATGTGAACACTCTGTCCGGTGTCCGGTTTTCGGCAGATCTGCCTTAGGCAGCGTTCCCACTACGCCGGACCGGCAGATCCGCCGCGCCGGTAAATCTGCCGGAAGAGCTAGTGGCTGTACAATTTATATGAAGCTATTCACATTATCCCGGGTCCGGCATTTTTGCCGAGCCCGGCATTTCTACCGAACGTTTTGGCAGCGTTCCCACTACGCCGGACCGGCAGATCTGCCGAAAACCGGACACCGGACAGAGTGTTCACATTACATCGGATCCCGGAAGAAATTCAGACAGTCCTTAGTTGAATTTGGACCTGCGCGCACAATGGACGACGAAATTGTTGTGTTGTGGTGGTATCTTAATCATCATCATCATCATCACGACCCATTACGTCCCCACTGCTGGGTATCTTAATAGAAGGCAAAATAAAAGAAAACATTGGGTACACCCTATTTTACGGGAAAGATTTTCCATTCTTTTCATTTTACATCCAGGGGCGAGGGGAGCACGAGCGGGGCGAGCGGGGGACAGATACCGGCTCAAACTCGTTCACATTAGGCAGCGTTCCCACTACGCCGGACCGGCAGATCTGCCGAAAACCGGACACCGGACAGAGTGTTCACATTACATCGGATCCCGGAAGAAATTCAGACAGTCCTCAGTTGAATTTGGACCTGCGCGCACAATGGACGACGAAATTGTTGTGTTGTGGTATCTTAATAGAAGGCAAAATAAAAGAAAACATTGGGTACACCCTATTTTACGGGAAAGATTTTCACTTCTTTTTCATCCAGTTCATCGAAGTTTGGTTTCAGTATTAAACATACTTCACGCCATGCTGCTAACTTTAAGTCTTTGTCTTTATAGACGTCTTTGGTCTTATCCCACAGAACAGCTTGTCCTCTCTTGGACAAGCAGAAACTTTAATTACGCTTGTCCAAGAGAGACCTGTTCTGTGGAATAAGACCGAAGACGTCTATAAAGACAAAAACTTAAAGCATGGCGTGAAGTATGTTTAATACTGAAAGCAAACCACCACCACATATACCACCACAACACAACAATTTCGTCGTCCATTGTGCGCGCAGGTCCAAATTCAACTGAGGACTGTCTGAATTTCTTCCGGGATCCGATGTAATGTGAACACTCTGTCCGGTGTCCGGTTTTCGGCAGATCTGCCGGTCCGGCGTAGTGGGAACGCTGCCTAACAGATGAAATTGTTAAAAATCAAATAACTTTAATATGGTTATAGGATACTTAAATAGTTTTAACCTACTTAAATCTCGTATCAACAGCGATAATCGTGTATTCCTAAAACAATAATGTGTGACTATGATGAATATATTATTCTTATATGTAGACCATCTGGCGAGGAATAAAGTTCTCATAACAATATTTCTCAGTTTGTGGAAGTTATAGAATAGAATAGAATAGAATAGAATATTTATTCAGAAAATACTTAATGCTAAATGTTATTTACAATAATAGGTCAACTCTTAATGCTAAAGGTAGTTTAAAATGCTGATCTGAACTAGGAAATAACAGAGTTTTTCCTGTATTTCAGATGGAAAAGCTCTAAATTAAACAATTTTAGAATCTAAATTAAATAATCTTAGAACAGAAAATATTAAGTAACCTTACTTTCTAAATGTTTTATGTTAGATTTATTATAAACAAGGCAATTTATGTTAGGTGTAGGTAATTATAAATGTTAAAAGTATTGTTTAGTTATACATTAATAATAATAAGTTAAATTAAACGGTAACAATGTAGTTGGAGCGACTACTTTGACTGTAGTATTTATAGGGCTGATTTTTCAATAAAGATAAGTGTTATCTGAGGAATTAAATTGTTGCAGTCACATCTGAATGTTTGTGACAATGACAGCAACAATTTTATTCTTCAGATAACACTTATCTGACTATTGAAAAATCAGCCCATAGTGAACTGCCTCTCTGGCTATCGGCCATTATGTCATAATCTTACAATAATTAATATTTTTTACTTTTAATTATTAAATATAAATGTAACAAACTGTAGTCCAGCCAGAGTGTTTTTAAAGCAAAATCTTTTTTTTTATAAAGAAAAAACTCAGATACCTCGTACGATGACATAATGTGGAGATCCATTAACAAATGGGTTTAGAAAAAGTTTGCAGCTGCCGACAACTGTTGTGAAATTTTTGGTCTCTTGGTTTCTGGAGGTTAAAGCGTGATCACGTTATAATTATGTAAATCTTTTATTAAAAAGTAATCGAGATACGGGAGTAGGGACCCTGGGCCATAAAAGCCACCTGTGCAGTGCTGAAAAAACCATTAGCGGTTATTATTTGAACACTAAATTAGGTTTGTGACTTTTTAATTTGTTCGCATTGCAAGCTTGTGACTCCTTAATTATTTCTTTATAACATTTTTAGTTAGTAGGTCATCTTAAAATGCCGTTACTTGTTTTGAATATTGTTTCTTTAGTCAAATTACACTATGTGTATATTTCAAGTAGGTAAGATACATATACTTAATGATTTGTTTGTCTTGAGTGACTGTTTTTATAATTTTCAGTCACACAGAAAAAAACAGTATCCTAATCTTAATCCTAACTAAGGTATCCTAATGTAATGTCTATATTTTCTTTATCTATTTATTATCAAGTATAATTACGTAATATATTGGCTAATAACTAAGCGAAATCGATGTCTTTAGGAATGCAATAAATTTGAACGTAGCTGAAAGATATTGTAAAATTACTTTCAGGAATTTTCAATATCAAACTTTCAACATCCACAAAGTATTCCAACTTCGGCACGCAATACTCACTCTTCGAAAACTTTGGTATTTTTAATCAAAGGTTTTAAATATGATGCTTGTCATTCGTTCACACACAATTGAAATTAAATCTATTGCTATCTTGCTTTGACAGTAGCTGACTGACGAAGGCAGCAATAGATTTAATTTCCTTTAAATATTCGGTGCAATGCAAGGCACCCTAAGTATATTTTTTACATACTTACCCCCTTATTCATAGAGAAGTTACAATACGTTTTAACTAATACACTGTTTTGTCCCTCTCCGACAAAGAACAATTTGTTCTTTGACAGAGAGGGACAAAACAGTTTATTAGTTAAAACGTATTGTAACTTTTCTATGAATAAGGGGGTTATTGTTTATTTTTAATACTTATTAGGTACAGTTAACGGACACCGGATTGCGGGATTGTATCAATGGCAAAAGGATTCATAACGTTATTCCTAATATATTATTATGTTAATGCCGTTTGTTTTTAAACTTGATGTAAATAAAATCTACATTATACATAAATACATAATTATGCACTCACGACTGTAATCCCCGAAGGGGTAGTCAGACGTGGCTCACAAGCGAGCCACCCACTTTACGCAGCACATTTGTACTCACGTGATAGGGGGGCTTGTCGCTCACGTCCGTAGGTACAAACCCTAGTTACCCTACACGTGCCCCCTGGGTGGTGCTAACGAGTGACAACGCCGAATGTCGGGCGGCGGTAAATCGACCCGACCTCCTCTCCTAGCAGAGGCGGCGATCTCCCGCCGTAAAAAAGGAGAATCACCAACACGCCTGCCAAGCGCGGTGATTATGGCAAATACACCTCCTAATGATGGAAAAAACAAAGCCCCGGCCCCCAGTCCCCGGCAGCCCCGCTATCCCGGACTCCGGTAGCGGTCACGGTAACGGCGGGGCAGGGGGTGCGAAGAATCTCCGGCAGAGAGTCGGCTACCAGCCCAACCGACCCTTGCACCTGGCAACATATAACGCACGGACACTGAGGGAAGACGTGAAGATAGAGGAGCTGGAAGAGGAAATCAGCAAGTTAAAATGGGACATTATAGGGTTATCCGAAGTCCGACGAGAGGGAGAGGATACGGAAATTCTCCAGTCCGGAAACTTGCTGTACCACCGGGAGGGCGACCAACTGTCCCAAGGGGGTGTCGGGTTCATCGTCAACAAGTCCCTCGTCAACAACATCGTTGAAATCGGAAGTGTGTCGACACGGGTTGCGTACCTCATCCTGAGAATATCTAAACGATACTCAATGAAGGTCATACAGGTTTACGCACCCACATCTAAGCACACCGATGATGAGGTCGAACTTGCGTATGAAGACGTATCGTCTGCCCTGCGTAAGTTCACTACTCATTTCACGGTGGTGATGGGAGACTTTAACGCGAAACTCGGAAAACAAGAAGGCGGCGAGACGAAAGTGGGGTCACATGGATTTGGAGTCAGGAACCATCGTGGGCAAATGCTGGCTGACTTCTTGGAGAAGGAGGGCCTCTATATGATGAACTCCTTCTACAAGAAGAAGCCACAAAGGAAGTGGACGTGGATTAGCCCCGATGGGAAGACTAAAAACGAGATCGACTTCATATTGACGGATAAGAAGCACATATTCAATGATGTCTCAGTGATCAGTAGGGTTAAGACCGGCAGCGATCACCGACTCGTAAGAGGCACTTTGAATATAAACTGCAAAATAGAACGCTCCCGTCTAATGAAGTCCACGCTCCGTCCTACTCCTGCTCAAATCCAGGATCCCGAAAGCTTTCAGTCTGAGCTTTGCGACCGCCTGATATGTTTAGAGAATTGCGTTACAGTTGACGATTTAAATAATAGGTTTGTGGAAACTGTCCGAGAGGTAGGATCGAAATATTTTTCGTCCCGAACCAACCGAGGACCTCAAAAACTCTCAGATGGGACTCTGAGTCTCATAAGAGAACGGAGAGAAATGAGGTTGCAGTCTTCAGTTGATATGGTCGAATACAGACGTCTAAACAGACAGATCGCCAAAGCAAGACGTTGCGATATGAGACGCTACAATTGCAAGCGCATTCAAGACGCAATAGAGCAAAACAAGGGCTCCAAAGTCTTTGCTAGAGATCGATCTGTTCGGCAGACTCTGTTGACCCAACTGAAGACCGACACTGGCAACACCGTTTCATCAGTGCCCGAAATTCTGGGAGAAATTGAGAGATTCTACGGACAGTTATACACCACAACACAAAACCCTATTACCAGCGGTGCTCACGACAGCCGAGCGCCACTCACCCGACACTATACCGAAGATATTCCGGACGTCAGTCTAGACGAGATTAGTATAGCTCTCAAACAGCTAAAAAACAACAAAGCTCCGGGAGATGATGGAATAACGACAGAACTTCTGAAAGCCGGCGGTAGACCGATTTTAATAGCACTTCGGAGGCTGTTTAATTCCGTCATACTCGAAGGCACAAGCCCGGAGGCATGGAGCAGAAGTGTAGTGACTTTGTTCTTCAAGAAAGGCAACAAAGCCCTATTGAAGAATTATAGACCCATTGCACTTCTGAGCCATGTGTACAAGCTGTTTTCGAGAGTTATTACGAATCGTCTCGAGCAAAGACTCGACGACTTCCAGCCACCCGAACAAGCCGGGTTCCGAAAAGGCTATAGTACCATAGATCACATACACACGCTTCGGCAGGTTATACAGAAGACCGAGGAGTATAATCTACCTTTATGTCTAGCGTTTGTGGACTATGAGAAAGCCTTTGATTCTATTGAGCTCTGGGCGATGCTTCAATCCCTTCAGCGGTGCCATATAGACTATCGTTATATCGAGGTGTTGAGATGTATGTACAATGCTGCCACAATGTCAGTTCGATTACACGAACATAGCACAAAACCGATCCAGTTGCAAAGGGGCGTGAGACAGGGAGATGTTATTTCTCCGAAACTGTTCACCTGTGCACTGGAAGATGTTTTTAAGCTTGTAGAGTGGAAAAGACTGGGCATTAACGTCAATGGCGAATATATCTCTCATCTACGATTTGCTGATGACATAGTTATTATGGCGGAAACGCTGGAGGAGTTAGGCGAAATGCTCACAGACCTCAATGATGCCTCTAAACAAGTTGGGCTGAAAATGAACATGGACAAGACAAAGGTCATGTCGAACGAACATGTTTCATCATCGCCCGTAACTGTAGGAGGTGTCACCATCGAAGTTGTTGATCAGTATCCCTACCTAGGACAAGTGATCCGATTAGGAAAATCCAACTTCGATAAAGAGGTAGCTCGTAGAATCCAACTCGGATGGGCAGCGTTCGGGAAATTACGACACATCTTCACTGAAAACATACCTCAGTGTCTGAAAACAAAAGTTTTCAATCAGTGCGTGTTGCCAGTGATGACTTACGGAGCCGAGACGTGGTGCTTCACCAAAGGGCTTATCCACAAGCTCAGAGTTGCTCAGCGTGCTATGGAAAGGGCTATGTTAGGCGTGTCCCTGCGAGATAGGATTCGTAATGAAGAAATCCGCAGGAGAACTAAAGTTACCGACATAGCCAAAAGGATTAGCACGCTGAAGTGGCAATGGGCTGGCCACGTAGCCCGCAGAGCCGACGACCGCTGGAGTAGAAAGGTTCTGGAGTGGAGACCCCGTGTCGGCAAACGGCGTGTCGGTCGCCCCCCAACCCGTTGGTCTGATGATCTGCGGAAGGTAGCGGGAAGCCGCTGGATGCAGATGGCGGGTGACCGTTTGGGGTGGCGATCGTTAGGAGAGGCCTATGTCCAACAGTGGACTACGGAAGGCTGAGAGAGAGAGAGAGAGATAGGTTGCGAACCATATCGCCGTTTTGAAATAAGTACAATGCACTGGGATAGAATAGAATCTAGATGTGCAGGTTTCCTTACCATGTTTTCCATCACCGTAAGCCGTAAGAGCACGTGGTTTTATTGTACTCAAAGTCCTTAATTGAAAACACAATTGAAAGAATTCATTAAATTAAATAAAGTCTATTGTATTGTAAAGTGAAAGCAAAATTTAATCTAGAGATTAGCGTAAACTTCTGGCGCAGTGAAGGCGTCAGGGCTAGTAATTTTGCCACTTCAGCACTTTCGCTAATAGCTGCAAGATTGTTCCTGGAACATGGCCATGAAGACCCTGAATAAGAGTTTAACAGAATCCACGTTTTCTTGCCTGCGACATTGTGACTCTGGGGGTCACTCTATACGACAAAAACCGAGGCTTCGAAGCGAGCCACGACTCTACCTCGTTGTATTAAACGTGGCGATTGCACGACAGCGGGGAAATTCTCGACCAATAGTCATTAAAGTCTACTGTCATTGGCGCGACGTAAAGTCCAAACCCCACCAAATATCACCAAGGGGGAGGGGGGGTCAAAAAATAGTAAAAACGACCTCACGTGACTAATGGACGGCCCCTAACGCCTTCTAAATAGTAACCAATTTGAAGAAGAAGAAGAAATAAATTTATTTCACACACACACAGAAACAACAAAAAAATAAAATAAAAGAAATAATAAAAATTAAAAAGCTTAAAGTAAAGAGAAATTAGCAAGGGTATTTCATCCCGGTGCTGAAACGGGTTCTCGCTCAGCTTGGTGCTATGGTAAGCCATAGCGCTGGTTTTCAGCAAGAACCCAGGGTGAAGTCACGTACTGATTTGAATGTGTAATTGAATAATATTTACGTGAAGTCACGTAAATATTATTCAATTACATAAAAAAGTAAATAAGAATTCTAGCACTAGACTCAAAAGGCGAGTGGTTGAGAATACAGGTCCTGCTCTCGTTTGTTCGTTTCTCGTCAGTATAGAGTAGCCCGCCGGCTCCGCTGTTTAATCTCCAGTGATTGATGAACTCCGAGGACTCAATGACGTATGTAAAGTGGGCTATTCATGTGATAATCTACCGTGCGACACATGGAGTATGGACGGAAATTAGGTGAAGGTCATACAAGACTTGTAAAGCCGCAAATCTCAATCTTAACTAATATTATAAATGCGAAAGTAACTGTGTCTGTCTGTTACTGTTTCACGCCGAAACTACAGAACGGATTTCAATGAAATTTGGTATACATATAAAATACAAAAAAAATACAAAATATATTTATTTGACCCATTTTCACACACATTTTACAAATACACAAGTCAGTAAAAACATAGGTACATTAAGAAGTTACTTAAACTATTATTAGGTTAGCATGCAAAACTTAGGTAAGTTATTGGTGTTTTAACAGTGCTCAATATAGGTACTTAGGTAATCTAGCAATGTGTTATTTACATTTTTAATTCCACCTAAACTAGGTCTAGCCTGTACTATAGGAGGAAATGTTTTTCTAGCCAGTAGGTACATGTAGTATTGACAATGAAGGTATTTTGTGAGCGTTTACTCTTGTTACATTGTTAATGTTACATACAGATAAGTACTAAGAGAATTTGAGTTGCTATTTAAATTAAACAAACAATAAAGTTTATAATGAAGTTTATCGTGTAGGTAATTAATTTTATAATTATTTATGGGTAACATGAAATTAGATGCAAAGGATTTTTAACAAAAAATAATAAAATAATAGCAATGAAATAATGTATCTAGCTGTAATTCTACTAATTAATTAATTAGGTAACAACAACCAACAAGTCCTCAGTTTCCTGATAGGTTCTGTTTATGAGCCACTTTTGCAGTATTTTTTTAGCTACAGCCCTGGAGTTTGGGTATAAACTTAAACTGCTATTTAATTTGTTGTATATATATGGTCCAAGAAAACAAAAGAATCTATTAGTGAATATAGTGTTAAAAGATTGAGTTCGACAAATAATGTCATGCCTTCGTTTGATTGTTTTAAGTTGGGGATCATAAATAGTTTTTGAATGTTGTGCTAACACTGCGTTTAGTATGTATAATTGCCGAACTGACAACACCTCACAATCTTTGAACAGCTTATGGGTAGGTTCCCTAAACGATTTGAAGGTCATAACTTTTAATACGGATCTTTGAGCCCTTTCAACTTTGAGCATGGATGTCTTGTAAGTTCCCCCCCAAGCCACCACACAGTAACCTAGTAGGGACTGACAAAGAGCATAGTATATCCTACGCAGCAGGGGATAGTCAGCAGCATGCCTTAATTTTTTGAAAATGACTATTGTAACATCACTATCTTTAGTTTTACCGCGAAATTAAATCGCGCGCCAAAATGTTAGCGTCCCACGCCCGCCTCACCGTTTCTCGCGCAGCTTCTCTGCGCATACCGCGCCCCGCGCGCTCACTCTTCACCCCCGCGCACACCCGCTCGCGCCACCGGCCAGCGGAGCCCGCGCAGGCAGTCGGCGCCAAACCATATTCCCGGCTGGATCACGCTCGCTTGCATCCCCTTCGCGAATTATTAGTTATACGCAAAAGACTACCTCAACTGCTATTTACGTGTCTGTAGAACCTAAAATATACAGTGAACCTTGTGTATTCCCTGAGTTTGATTCCTATCTACCACTCCCACGATAGGACTTTCTCATAGTGGCGCCCAACTAGTGGAGATACGAATAGCAAGTGTGCGCGAGTGTCTTTGTGTGAAACTATGGCACCGAAGAAAGGACGAGCGAGGCGTTGCAACCTTGACGACGATGAAGACCGCAGCTGCACCGGTGAGACCACGGTGATGACCCACCCCGGCGCGCCCCCTGCGCCCGAGGCGCGCGCCCCCGCCGTGCGAGACCCTGCCGCCACGCCCGGCGCGCCCTACGAGCACGCGGCGCGCGGCCCCCCCGCGGCGCGCGCTACCCCCGCCGCGGCCGCCGCTACGCTCGACGCGCCCGCCTGCGTGACGGCTGCCCAGCTCTCCGTGCTGCTGGATACCATCGCCAAGGCCGCCGAGACCAACCGCGTCCTCCTGGAGAGGATGACGAGCGACCCCCGGACCTGCACGCCGCCCGCCCGGCGCGGGCCCGGCGCCGCGAGCCCCCCCGCGCGCGCGACCGCGTCTGACTACCAGACGCCACCGCCGGGGACGTTCGCCAAGTGCACGGCGAGATTCGACGGAGCCGGCCGCAGCGCGGACCAGCTGGACGCCTTCATCGACGCGGTGCAGGTGTACAAGGAGTGCGCCAACGTGTCGGACGAGCACGCGCTGCGCGGGCTGCCCATGCTGCTGGAGGGCGACGCCGCCGTGTGGTGGCGCGGCGTGCGCGCCTCCGTCGCCGGCTGGGGCGCGGCCCTGCAGCGCCTGCGCGCCATGTACGGCACTCCACTCCCGGCCTACAAAGTGTTCCGCGCGATATTTTCGAGTGAACAAAATGAAGTGCGGTCTGATGTGTACATATCGCGAGTGCGCGCCCTTTTGGCACAGCTTCCGTACGAGCTATTAGAAGACACTAAGTTAGATATAATTTATGGACTTTTAAGTTACCATCTAAGAAAACGCATTCCCCGTGAAGGTGCTGCAAGCGTTGATGAGCTTATTCTTAAATGTAGGGCGGTTGAAGAGGCGAGTCGCGAGGTGCGCAATTCTAGTAACCCCTCGAATAATACTCGACAAAATGTTTATCCCTCGGCCGCGACCCATAATTGTTTTAACCCGCCAAGTGCGGCGCCTTGTATAAATGTAAATAGCTCCTCCGTAGGCCACAATAGATTGACTGACAGACCGACATACCTACCAGTACACAATATACCGACGCCCTCCTCCTCCTCTGGCCCGAACGGCGCTACCAGAGTGCGGCCGCGTTGTGCATACTGTAGGAGACTCGGCCATCATGTCGATGACTGTAGGACAAAGGAGCGCGACACTGTAGTATCGACCCCCGGCAACCTTCCCTTGAGTCCGGGTCATGCAGTTAACAGTCAGAGAGGCGAGCACGAGTTTTTATCCGCCGAATTTCAAGGTAAGTACGACCCGCGCCCACTGGTCAACATCAAAGTTGGCGGTGCGCTCGGTGCAGCCGTGCTCGACACAGGTGCCACACATAGCATTGCTAGCAACTTGCTATATGACATCATGTGCAAAAAGGGGGTGAAATTCGAAGACACTTTCCACACCGTGTACCTGGCCGACGGATCGAGACAGCTGAAACGAACTTTGGTCGGTGCAACACAGGTAAGTATAGAAGGTAGATCTTTCGAAGTTTCATTCCTCGTGTTCCCGGGTTCAAACACCCGCACGACGCTGGGGCGGGACGCCATCATCACCGCCGGCATAGTGCTAAACTTAGCACACGGAGCTTGGGCTTTCGGCGACGCACCTTCACGTCAGTACAAGTTCGAGACTGCAGTCCGACTTCGTACCACTACCGGCCACATTAGGCCAGGCATAAAGGTAGGTACTCAGCCACCTAAAATTATTCATCACCGGCAGACTCCTACATGGTTCAGGCGAGCCATACCGAACCACGCCAGCGACGCCCGGCCACACACCAACCCTGTGAGGAAACACGACCCACGGGTTCGGCTCTACCACGACCTCAGACCTGTCCTAGTTCAGGGGGAGGCTTATCAAGAACGCCTGTGCAGACCACCCCACCACCGTCGAGGGCGACGATCAGTTTAGGGGGAGGACCAGGGCTGCTCAGTATGCTACTCCGAACGCGAGGGCGCTTGGTTCGGACTAGAGGGGGAGGATGTAACATCACTATCTTTAGTTTTACCGCGAAATTAAATCGCGCGCCAAAATGTTAGCGTCCCACGCCCGCCTCACCGTTTCTCGCGCAGCTTCTCTGCGCATACCGCGCCCCGCGCGCTCACTCTTCACCCCCGCGCACACCCGCTCGCGCCACCGGCCAGCGGAGCCCGCGCAGGCAGTCGGCGCCAAACCATATTCCCGGCTGGATCACGCTCGCTTGCATCCCCTTCGCGAATTATTAGTTATACGCAAAAGACTACCTCAACTGCTATTTACGTGTCTGTAGAACCTAAAATATACAGTGAACCTTGTGTATTCCCTGAGTTTGATTCCTATCTACCACTCCCACGATAGGACTTTCTCATACTATTAATTTTCTGATTCTACCCGCGAGCACTCTTATATGGTGCTGCCAATTTAGTTGGCAATCAACCTGCACACCTAGGTATTTAACCACATTTGTTCTGTCCAACACCATACAAGAGCAGCTTGCGTCTTCTGGGAGGCAGGTGTGAGCGCGAATTTCAAGGAAAGATGGCAGAGTTCGACTTGGGTTCAGTATAGAAAAACACATATACTGTGTTTTATTTACATTTAAGGTAAGTAAGTTAGACCTCAGCCATCTCATGACTACTCTTAGACCATATTCAGCTGTTACCGCAGCCTCCTCCCACGTTTTGCCATGAAAGAGCAAAGTTGTATCGTCTGCAAATGAAACTATAGAACCATTCAGAAGGTTTAGGTTACACAAGTCATTTATATACTTTTTATCCCGGAATTCCCACGGGAAAACTTTTTAAGGCGAAGCGAAGCTCGCGGGAACAGCTAGTAGTTAAATAAATGTTTAAAATTTTTAAAGAATACATATGGTAAGGTGTCATACCTAATGTCTAAAAAAACGATTCAAGTAATTGTCACAGACACAATAAATACAAAATGTTATCATACGCCTGAATTGAATTAACTTAACATTATCATTCAAGTTTTTCATTAAAATTAGTGAACAAACACAGAAAAATCCTTTGTTAAAATTCCCAGTTGTAAAGCAAATTTCCTTTAAAGCAACGTTTACTTACATTCCCCGGGGAAACTTGAGATTTCCTTAGAATTTAAAAAGGAATTTATCTGTGTTAGGACGCCGATGCTCAGATAGCAAACTTTGTAACTAGAGTTTAGTTTTATTTACGTTTCTGATTGTTTAACTAAAGTGGATTAGACGGGGCGGGTCGTAAAACTGTTAAAAACACGTTTTTATACAGGGTGTTGCAAAAAGGGTATACTAAGCCCAAAGGGGGCGACTCAGGGGGTCATTCTGAACAACTTTTGATCTACGAGAAATGGAAATTCGCGAAAAAAAAATCCTTTTCCATAGAAACTTTGCCGGTTGCGTGTCTTTTTACTTTTGCAACACCCTGTATAACGTTCAACAATGAGGACCATAGAGGAAGACCTTTTAACTAATTGACCGATTCTGTCACCCATGTAGGTACTATCGGGGAATCGGGGCCTTACTTAAAGCTTGGTATTAGACCTTCTTTGAACCCTATTCAAACCCATGGGGTATTGTTGATATCTGTCCTAAACGGATTTCCTTTATGGCACATTTTTCATATTTCACTAAAATATTGTAAAATCTGCGATATATTTGACTAAGGGCGACTTGCACAAACATATTAAATCTAGATTTAGTGTTAATTCTCTATTAAAGCCATAAATTTATATAGGTTGACGTTCCTTAAATCGAGATTTGACACTAAATCTAGATTTAATATCTATGTTCAAGTGGCCCTAAGTACTTGTAATTCGTTAATCTGGCTTTTTCACATAACAATGGTCTTTTGATCCCAGCTGCTAGCTAGGTGCACAGAACAATACGCCATTAAACTAAGACTTGAGAATGGCGAATCCCATCATAATGTACTATTTATAAACAAACGACACGTGGGTTTTATACCAGCACCACGAATACGTTAATATCTTCTTTTTAAAATACACTCACGGGCAATCAAAAAGTTCTACTCAAAAAATGCAGACACCAAAATAAGAAAATGTTACTGTTTTTAGTTGGTAATATCCTGATTTTCCTGATGCTCTGTTAAATGTACTTCAATATTGCAGAAGGAGTCATTAAGCTAGCCTTTTCAGTTTAGGAGTAATTTGGTGCTTTTCTCAGTGGAACCTTTTCCTTGCACGTGAGTGTAATAAGGGGTTGTTAGGGAAGTGCTTACATTATGTTAATTCTGTATATTTTCACTGAAAGGAAGACAGACTAACTAAACTAAAGGCATCAAACTCATAACCCTACTCGTATTTGATTGAGGATCACAAACCAATTTACATCAGTTAATTTAATTCTACATACAATCCGAATCAAATTCTATTAATTAAAACTACACATAGACAATTCCATGTGTCTAACAGTTACGGTTTATAGAATGGATATAAGGGTGCCATACCACCAGAGATGTGCTATGCAGATATGGTGTGAAGATGTGAAAATTAAATATATGACCAATTCCTCCATTACTAAGATAAGATAAGATATTCTTTATTTGCACACAAAAATATGGACAACAATACAAAACTTAATCTAACACATATGTACAAATGGCGGTCTTATCGCTTAAAGCGATTTCTTCGACTTTTCGAAGCGAATTTCGAAGCGACTAAGCTATGTAGCTGCGCGTAAATCATGTGGAGATCAAGCTATGCTGAGCTATGCAATGTATATCGATAGAACATAGCTGCGCCATACTGATAGCATAGCTGTGGTATTGCTAGTATTGGAACGCATGCAAGATTTATGACAATGAACGCAAGAGGAAGGAAGACGACGAATAACAGACAAGAGAGTGAAAGACGTAAAGACGATGTCAATATTTCTTTGATTTTATTTTAACCCGTGTATAATAAAAGTGGATTAAATACCAATATCTCTTTTAATTTGACATAGCATAGCAACGTAGGATGGTGCATCTCTGGTGGAATAGCACTCTAATCCCCAAACACAACATTACCATGTCATCTAAATTAGATTTCTCGTCAATTGCACACTGCCGTCTGATCCAATCATGTCACATACTGTATGTATATCTATTTATACCTATGTATGTATGTATCTGTGTTATTGGTGATACCAACCATTGCTGTAGGGCTAGCATGAGGCTCACTCACATGGCGAGCGCGACGGAGAACTTTTGTCACGTCTTCGGGTGCTTACATAGAGAACCGGGCTCCCTGTATCTACCTGTACCGGTAACTGATTATGTAAAAGCGCTCAGTCACGGAGCATTTCCCGGATTTTTAAATGTCATGAGCGCATTCGCATAATCAGGTTATCGGTACAGGTATGTACCGGTAACCTAATTCTCTATGTAAGCACCCTTATGCCCCGTGCTAGGCTAGCTTTATGATACTATCAAGTTGGATTGTGTTCATACTACTCTACAATCCTGGCGTGGAACACCAGTCCGCTCTTGGACGACAACCTTAAAAATCGTGTCAGCTTGAAAAGTTTTCCCGTGGGAAATGTGTAATAAAAAGGCGTCTGTATATTAATCTGTATAAAATCCGTTTACTAGTTACGTGAAAGAGTTACAATCATCCATCCGTGTCTCGATACTTTATGACCTTTTTTTATATCTTTATTGAACATGAACACCACAAATTAAAAAATACATAGAAAGAGACCTTTCACGTTTATAATATTTAGTTAGTAGGATTCATCGACATTGGTGCTACCATAACCGATAACCGTTGGGGTAGACGAGTTCTCGAGTGGAGACCACGAACAGGCAAACGGAGCGTGGGACGCCCTCCTGCCCGCTGGACTGACGACCTTAGGCGGGTGGCGGGTACGGGTAGTGGTTGGATGAGGAAGTCCGAGGACCGAGTGTTGTGGTGTAGCGCTCCTTGGGAGAGGCCTATTATGTCCAGCAGTGGATGATTATTGGCTGATGATGATGATGATGGTGCTACCATTTAAGATCACCCATTAGTCATTTCCCAATTAGTTGAGTGTTGTAAAAGCTCCCCAAAGCAAGCGTAGCAGCTTTTTGTAAGTTTCTCTCTCTCAGATTAGTTTTTTATTCCCGTAGATGTTGTGACGACATAATCATAATAAATTAGGAATATCTATTTTTAACGGGAGAGAAGCGGGTCCGCTCAACTATATTCTCACTCCAATTAGGCCCATTGATGTTTTAATGAATTTATCGCGACTTTCATGACACAATGTTTATAAACCATCGACACGACTAGTTAGTAATGTCGTAATGTGAGATAGAAATAGTTACATTTAAAATTAGGCTAACTAGGTAACTTTATCTTCCCTATATGTGTGGTTGTCTGGATGATACTACTTTTAGTAGTACCTAAGGCCGCTGATAAGGGCTGGATCCAACGAACTTTTTATTCCATCCAGTGGTCTCCAATCTCATATTATGTGGACTGCAATTGTCCGGCCACAGCAAAATGGATTACCTGTTGGGTCGAAAGCAGTCTCACATCCCTCTATAAATTCTAATCCAGTCACAATGCAGACCACGCTACATGGCCGCCCTGCACGCATGCATAGACTCATGGGCCGTCTGCAAGATAATTGACAATCACGGCATGCGAGGGCATACATCTACATATACACCTAAGATGAACAATATTCGAAGCAGATGGAGTGTCAGTGTAAAATAAATGTCTTGACGAATTCATTGGTACAAACGAGCCCAATTTTTTCTAATATTGAACTAAAAAAAATACAAAAAAAAATGTTTTAGTTGGTAATATACTAATGCTCTGTTAAAATGTACTTTAATGTTGCAGAAGACGTGATTAAGCTAGCCTTTTCCGTTTAGGAGTAATTTGGTGCTTTTCTCTGTGGAACCTTTTCATTGCCCGTGAGTGTAGTTAGACAACACATACTTTATGTTATGTTATACATATGTTAAGAGCTTCAAAGCGCTTCAAATAAATATATTTTCCCGCCCAAAGATCAAAAGTGAATAACTCCTGGACAATATCCCACTTATCTAAAAGATAAACAAGTCGACAAGTTCACTCATTCATAGTATCGAATGAGATAACATTTATAGAATAAATTACTACATTCATGTTTGCTATCTCGATCATGACGTTGGAGAAGATAGTGTAAGCTCCAATTTCACAATAGTCGGTTAAATCGTAACCAGGTATTGGTTGATCAATTTATACGTCATCTCATTATAAAATTCTTGACAGATGTGTCAAAAGTCAACCACTAATACCTGATTACGCTCTAACCGACTATGGAGAAATTGGCACTAAAGGTTACAATTGGCAGCCGACTAAATTTTATTTATTATTTAATTCTTTATTGCACAGATATAAAATAAATGTACAAAAGGTGGGCTTAATGCTAAGAGCATTTTCTACCAGCCAACCTACAGGAGGTACAGGAAAACTGGTACAAAGATGTGCAAAAAAAAAAACCAAAAAAAAAAAAAACATGAAAGATGAAAGAACTAAAAACACGTCACTTAATAATTATCTAAATATATATAATAACAATACATTCTAATACTTATATAAATTTATACAAAGGATACATAACTATAATAGGTATACAATTAAAATAATATAATATATAAAAATACAAAATAATAATATAATATCCAGACAGGTACACGAAAATGCTATCTATTTAATTGGCTGAGATAGTGAGCGCGGGTTAGTCGCTTGAAGATGTGGCGAGAAGGGGCTTTTCTAATGTTCTCGGGAAGATTATTCCATAGGCGAACGGCGGTGACAGCGAAAGAGTTAGACATGAAACCGGAATGGAAAGAGGGCAATGCTAAAAGATTGTTATGGGAGGATCGGAGATGACGAGTGTGAGTGTCAGAAAGAAAATCAAACATGGATTTAAGGTAGGGGGGAGTATTTGGCTCGTGGAGAACGGAAAAAAGGAGACATAGGATACGTAAATTCCTACGATCACGAATGGGGAGCCATTTTAGCTGTGAACGGTACTGAGAAACGTGATCATATTTACGTAGCCCAAAAACGAAACGGATACAGGTATTCAATAAGCGCTCAAGCTTATTGAGTAACACCTCGGTCAGATCCAAGTAACACACATCCGCATAGTCTAAGATAGGTAGAAGCAAAGAGTTTACTAAGGCTAGTTTGGTGTGTTGTGGAAGAAAGTTTTTAAGGCGAAGCATAGAGTGGAGGGAAGCGTAGATTTTGCGGGACACTTTGTCTAACTGTTGCTCCCAACTTAAGTGCTCATCTATGATCAGACCAAGATCATTGACAGTTGGAGAGAATGGTATCACACGACCGTCAAATTGAACTGGTGGAACAGTGGTGTAGTCCAGACAGGATAGTAGTCTTGAACTTCCTACAATTATTGACTGGCACTTTTTGGGGTTGACGGAAATGCCAAAATACTGCGACCACCGTAGTATCTCAGCGAGATCACCGTTCACCGCCGCAATGCCAGCATCTAGATCGTCAATTTTAGCATGGCTGTAAATCTGCAAGTCATCAGCATACAAGTGGTAGCCTAAATTGCTGCCGCTTCACGGGTTAGTTACCGACGTAGAATAAACGTCATTATAATTATTACGATTCGACATACATACGGCGCTGTGATTGGTAGAGCGGGCATTAAACAACAGTATATTACGGACGACCGAATGGCGTAGTGGTTAGTGACCCTGACTACTGAGCCGAAGGTTCCGGGTTCGATTCCCGGCTGGGGCAGATATTTGTTTAAACACAGATATTTGTTCTCGGGTCTTGGATGTGCCCATAAAATGGCATTAGACCCGCCCCCTATTACATTGGGACTAACTTAACACTCTGGCTGCTGGTTAGTGGCCCTGACTGCTATGTCGAAGGTCCCAGGTTCGATTCCCTGCTGGGGCAGATATTTTTTTAAGGCAGATATTTGTACTCGGGTCTTGGGTGTTGATATTTATATTTAATAAGTATCTATGTATTTGTGTATATGTAGATATATCAGCTGTCCAATACCCATAACACAGGCTGTCGGATGGCCGTGTGTGAGATGTCCCCACATATTTATAAATTTATTATATCGACGTCGATAACAGAACCCCGTGCCGGCAGCAGGGGACGACGTGTCGCAATACTGATTTTGACGAAACCCGGGAATAAAGCAAGTACAACGAGTCAATCGATAAATAGTAAAAAATAGTCGTATATTCTAAAACCAGCAGAGGTCCGAAGAGGACCTATTTTGAAGAAATATATGATAAAAACTACAAAGTAGCTATTTCGATAGGTTTCGTTTGTCGATAATGTAATATCGAATGAATGAAGACACCTCATGCCGCTGCCATTGTCGGTCAATTCTAGCCTTAAGTTGTAAGTATATAGTTAAAGCTCGTAAGCTCAGAATACTTGTATATAGTTGAAATTAAACTTGTACCACCACAGAACCACAAACAGATTAAGAGATGTTGAATTGCACATATTTGCTCACAACAGTAATCCCTTAGAGTTAGTCGGTTGACTAGGTCAGTTGCAAGGCACGACAAATAAAAAATAATTGAAACTATAGCTTTGAAAGAGCTTTTGGTGCACAAAATAAGTTTAGATTTCTTATATGACTGGCTAATCATTTCGCAACAAAAGTGCAGTGACAAAAGCTAGACCAGCGCTAGTACAGGTTTGATAGTTTATCGAAAACTATAAAAGTTTACGTTTTCTGGCATACTAAGTGGCGTCTCTAATGGAAACTATCATGAAACTTTTGACAGATAATGTATGCAGATGACAGGAGAAAACGTAAACTTTTTTCGTTTTCATTTATAGCAAAACCCGTACTTGAGGGTCTGCCCTAGAGTTTGTCACCGACATAGTAAGGAGAAGGGCTGCTTGGTTACCGAACGACATTATGTCGAACTTTTGTGATTTTTTTAAAGTCAAGAGTCAATTTGAAAGCCAAAATTTTATAAATATGCTACGTATACCCTTAACCCTTTAACTCTTAAATGGCTTGGTCGCCAAGAAAACATATTCTAAAATGTATATATATTTTTTTTATAAAGACACCGGCTGAAATTTACCGACACTCAAGTCTACGCTACTTAATTATAATAGTCGTAACTAGAATTAAAAAAAAACCTAAAAGCACATGTTAAAAAATATTCATAAAATACACAAAGCTTTTTAAATACATATAAGTAATAAAATTATGTACGATAATTATTATTTCAGAACTTTTAAGAAAATTCAACTCAAACTGAAACTTTACAAACACAAATTAATTGCTTCAAAACTATCTTTACTCAAAACCCCTTAAAAGTAAGCAAAACCACAAACCCACCTGGCCAAAAAATCCTTTTTATATCAGTCCAGAAATCTCACGGAAACCACATTTGCACACACAAGTTAATTCAACAACTTATTTCTGAACTTATAATTTTTTTGGCGTCGCGACTCGTGTCCTGTCGGCGCCACGAACCATCTCATACTGAGGAGGCACCGGCCCGATCTATGTACACTGTACAGTTGTATATAATGTAGGTACATAGCAAGAGACGCCGCGTATGACTCAAAGTATTCTTACAGTATTTACTTAAAAGTGGAAACAACTATGACTGTTATTATTGTTCTATTTGTTGAATATTGTTACATTATGGTTTAGTTATGTTATGTTTCTATTATGAAATGTCGTGTATGTCTGTATTGTTGTAAGAGGAGTAAATAGGAAGAGGTTTCCTGATTTTTTTCTCATCAATTAATAGCATAATATTCTACCTGATCAATGGTGTAATTTTAGAATAAGCTCTGCTTCAACCCCCAAAAATCCATGCTTCGATGTCCAGTTAGGTGGGACAATAAAAAATATAAAAAGATTTAAAATGTATAGTTTTGAGTGCATCAAAGTTAACTTGAAATTGCTGCATAATCAAAATATCTCCTACACTAAATTAACTTTAACACACGTCTCGGTACGAGTCTCGCTGTCAACTCACTCACTCGTTATTCGTTCATTTTCTCGTTAGAGAAATACTTATGTTCCTTGCTCTACATTGAATAAATTATTGACTTTGACTTAGAGTAAAGTAACTGAATAGGTGTAGAAATGCAGACCTACATAGCACGAGTAAATACTCGTAAAGGATTTTAAGTCATGATTGCATATAGGTACTTTAGACATCCCATTTTACACGTCATTCAAATGGCAGGTAGAACCGCTCGCGAGTATATTTTGTTTAATGTAAAAATATAATCAATACCCGCCCCGGTGGACGAAAAATAGTAAAACAAAAGTTTTTTATAGTCAAACGGAACAACTCATAAAACATGGGAACCATATCAGTGAATGTGCTTGATACAAACATAACTGTTAGATTTAGATCTCACAAAAGGCAAACAAAACTTTTTGAGCTTTGTTTTAGTCGCATTGGATTTTATTTATTTACGCTGTGCACTGTGTAGTACTTTTTTAATCACCTTTACCTCTTTCTATCATAATTTTACATGAATTAAATAAGGATTTTTTAGCTTTTTGGTTGAGTTTATTGATGTACCTTCACCTCAATACGGTATACCTATACCAATTTTCATAAACTTGCGCAAGACTAAAGTTCCAAATCCAACATATATTTTTAAACCCTGCAACCAGAAGAAAATACTCGGGAAGAATTCGCCATAAACCAACGATGGCCAGCCAGTCCCAGCGAGCGCTTTAATAACTTACGCCAACCAATCGGCGGAGATAAAAGACATCCTAATATTAAACTAGAAGAGTGTGGCCACCCTTACAGCGAGGTGACAAGGTTTCATTGCGCCGCCCGGGACATTCCTGACAAGGCCGAGTTTGTTGCAGACGTCTGGCTAATGGATTTTAAAGCTGCTGAATAGAAAACGTGGCTCAGACTGTGTTTGAAATTGTTACTGCAGTTTTCTTTTCATGTTTTAGAAGTCCATTCTCGCGCGCGTTTAAAACTTTATCTGCTTTGTCCTTTTCTACAACAAAAGTGGTACTCGAAATTATATAGGTTTGAAATATGTATATGTAGGTAGATAGATACATACACTCGTAGATATTATTGTAATGATTGTCCAAATTCGCAAATATTTAGATGCAATTATTCGTATGTAAAAAACGTAAAATATAGTAACATGAATGACCTTCATCTACCTATATACAACATTTATAATTTTAAAATCCAAATTATATAAATTATAAATTATATATATTTCTGAAAAAAAAACCTGATACACAATATCGGACAGTCACCTTACGGGGCACTTGAGTCGGCTATTTCTTATTAGATCGCGCTCGTAAAGTCGGACCACTCGAACGATGCTCTCTTCCGGAAGTCCTTCAATTTATCCCGATAAGAACATTGATTTATGGTCACTGCACTCCCCAGGGCAATAGTGATAAGATTTGCGGTCAGATTTTAAAACGCGTTTAAAAATACACTTCTAATGAAATTATCGGGTTTGAAGATTGGTTCCTGAAAAATTGTTAATTATTAAAACTACTTAATAATAATAAAAAATATGCATATAATTATGTAAAATTAAAATCACGGACATAGATCAATATTTTCCTTCGTGAGTAAAAAAAATGTAAAGCCAACATTTCTCTCGCAATACCACCATAAACCATAACTCATTGTTATCTAAACAAACACTACAAAGACTGCTTCCTATCTACATTTCTAGACCAAGATCTAAATCCAGCTCTTTTATAAACACTGAAACAGGGAAACAGGTGGTATTTTGGGTCGATAACTGTTGAAGCATACGTAAGCCTACGAAAAAATATTTTATTAAAAATCTTATTTAAATTTCCTGATATGTTTACTATGGAATCTCGGTTGAATGATCGGGAACACCGCTTAAGTAGCTTCGCCACGAGATCTTCGTGATGTACAATATTTCGACATGTAGCGAACTTTAAAAGCACAAAATCAAAAGTCAAAGTCAAATGTTTTTATTCATCGTATATTATTTTTTTCTGATGAACGTAATTTTTTAACAACTACTCTCAATTTGGATAAGGGGGGGCTCCTTCTGTCTTATGAGAAGAACGAAGGTAAAAAAATACTGAGCCTTTTCAAAAAAAACATACTTAAATATGCATGTAAAAAGGTGTACCTGCAGCGCTGATTTTCAGAAGGGACACTTTATACGACTCACGGATATGACATACTAATTACAATAATAAGTGCCAATTTCTCCATTGTCGGTTATCTAACCGACCAGGGACCGTTCCATCAAATTTATAGGTACACTTGAAGAATTTTACATCTCCATATAAAATTCTTGACAGAGGTGTCAAAAGTCAACCACTAATACCTGGTTATGCTCTAACCGGCAATGGAGAAATTGGCACTAAGACTAAAAAAAATAGATTTTAGCTAATGACTGAGTACAAAATAAAGGATGTTTCCAGATCCGTAGTCATGAAATATTAATGGGATTATTGTTTGTTTCCGGACAACCAGAGAGATTTATTCATAGACGCGGCAACTGTAAGCGACCTAAGCTGAGCTTGGGAAGCAGGAGTACTCTATACCAGTGTTTTTCAACCTGTGGGTCGCTACCCCCTGGTGGGTCGCGAAGCTTTTGTAGGGGGTCGACAAAGGTCGAAAAAACAAGATATTTTAGCAAAAAATAATAATATTTTTCTTTTCATCATGGAGACCATAAATAATAGTACAGTAATAGTACTGATAAAAAAAACCGAAGGGTCAAGGGGGTCGCGAAATATTTTTTTTAACCAGGGGGGTCGCATCATGAAAAAGGTTGAAAAACACTGCTCTATACTGACGAATAACGAACGAATGAGAACTGTCGTGCAATCGGCTGATGATACAGTTATGAATAATCATGTGGAATTTAACAGCCAGTTTTCCTACCTACAGTCGTCGAAATATAAGAGGCCCGATTGGACAGCTCCAAAATGTATGGGATGACAGCTGGTGTCAAATCTAAATCATCATAATCATCATCATCATCATCATTATCAGCCCGTATCTGCCCACTTCTGGTTATAAGCCTCTCTAAATCATAAAAAATCTAAACAATAAGTAACTTTTGGTGCATCAAAAGTTCTTTTTTCTTTCGGCCGTTAAATAATACGCCAGAATTTGTGTCTTTTTATGTATTTCACCAAGTAAATTCCCTCCCTATACTACCTAACTAATCTACCTAGAGGTGGAAACTTGTGCAACATAAGCTACCCTGTCATTGTTATCTACAAAATAAATTAGTTAAGTTTTCCTAATATAAAAAAAAAAAAAACAAAAAAAAAACACGCACTCACGCCCTGTACTAATGTACTCCCTTGCGGGGTAGGCAGAGGTGCATTGCTGCACCCACTTTTCGCCAGAGTGTTATGTTAGTCCCAATGTAATAGGGGGCGGGCCTATTGCCATTTAACGGGCACATCCAAGACCCGAGAACAAATATCTGTGTTTAAACAAATATCTGCCCCAGCCGGGAATCGAACCCGGGACCATCGGCTCAGCGGTCAGGGTCACTAACCACTACGCCAATATAGTAAAATAAAATAAAATAAAAATAAAATAAATCCATAGTAAATAGCAAATTTGTGTAGCTGTGGACAGCTACACAAATTATATTTCGACGGGCCTATTATATTTCGACGACTGTAAGCATGAACATATATTAATTATTTAAAACCTACAGTTACAGTACACCCCCATATTATTATTATTATCTTATGGACGGCTGTTTTCAGTGCTCTACGGAGCATTCGTCAGGGGCTCTATAAAATGGTTATTACGTTTCTGTGGTGATTTTACTAAAGTACGTACGTACAAGTTTGATCTACTGACCAATTTGTCGCTTGACTTAGGTCACTACCAGTGGGGTACTAATCTATATTCGACCGGCTATTTTAAGAACTTGTAACAGTCATCACGAAACCAAGCTTCTGCTAAAACCTTGGTGCAGCCAATTTATTAAAAATACCATGTAATACTACCTAAATAGTGAATCAAACGAGGACTTTTATATAAATTTTGTTAATCTAGACAAATATGCTACCTTTTATACCTAAATTTCTATGGGATACTTTTTGCGGCGTCAGCTCGCTACTGTAAAATTTTATCAAAATCCAATCTTAAAAATATTCCTTTCATTGGACTATCGAAATATTCATAAATGAATATGGGTATCTACAATATTCTACTGGATGTAACCACCCCATTCGGAGTTACTCGATTACTCGAGTTATAATAGCGATAAAGTAAAGTATGTATACAGGATGTTGCAAAAAGAGGGCTTTCGGGATTAGATATACCAGGCTGCACACGTATGTAGGTTTCGGCTTAGTATACATTTTTTGGCACATCCTGTATACTATAATGATATTTTTTTTTATTTTTTAATTTTTAATTTAGGTACTTATGTAGGGATTTTAACTTATATATTTTCACGTAACAACAAACGTGACCGGACCGTGTTTGTATTTACACTTTGTTAATTAGTAGAATCAGCTCTCTGAGTCAGAAACTGGTCACATCTAAAGATATATTTACGAGCAACAGTCACCAATGCATTTACCGAATACTTACATGTTTTCATGCAGAAATGGCTTGAGTTTTTTTTAGATGAGCTGGTGGTAGCTTTAATTTCATTACATTTTATAAAAAAGGCAAGGATTTTACTAATTTGCAACAAAATTTCAGAGATTAAAATGTAAACCTGATTTCCTTGTCTTTGAATATTACACGAGTTTGTCATTTCTTTACCATAATACCTACTGCTTTTGCGTCTAAGATAAAGAATAAATTGAATTTCAGTTTCTTTTGCCTGTTTTCCTTAAGTACTACTTCCTGGCTATATACACGGCGTGTTAGAATATGTTTTATCACAACATTGTTACTCAGATGATCATTCTGAAAAAAACTTTTGCCGTACATTCCGCGAATATCAATTTTAGCTTCACTACAACTCCCAACCAATGTAATCTGTGTCCCGACTGCAATCCCTTACATTGTAGATACCTATAATTTTATTATTATGCTGCACCTATTTTCATCTACGAGTATCATGCTCACTTCCATACGCACCATTATCAAAATGGATTTTTGTTGTAATTAAATACAATAGATTGATAATAAAGACGTTACATCCCACTGCTACATTCTGTTTTAAAATTTACTTAATTGACTAAATTATTGTAAGTCAGTAGGTTTATAGCATGTTAGCTCTTAGTTTTTACTGCGGACACGACAAGTCACTCAGCCTCGCCGCCTCTGTGCCGCCTACCATAACATTAGGGTGCCAATAGGCGGCGAACGACATGAAGTTGTTGTTGGTGACGACGTCTCACAAAGGTCTAAACTATCTTCCTATATTCTGTCCATTATATTATTGGTTTTTTGACATTCGAAATACCATACATATTTGATGACTGCAAAGGAAAACCAACTTTACTTACCAGACATAAGGAAACGTCAAAAATTCAATAACATAGTGGAAGCTCTATAAGCTTGGACCATTTCCGACCGCGCTGGTCCATTGCGGGTTGGTGGGTGCACAGATCACATCATTACCTGGATGGGCAGGTTTCTTCACGATGTTTTTCTTTACTTAGGTTATAGGTAGGTACCTACACTATTCTTTAATTCTTTCTTGTCTGGGTTCAGATTCGAACGAATCTCTGGCGTGTGTATCGACTGAACTGTTAACGCAACTATGTAGGTATCTTATTGATATTGGTTTTAAATTTTAAACTACTAGTATACGCAGAGATCTAAATAAAGATATTGTTTACACAGTTGTTGTAAAGTCTCATAAATCTATAACTGTTTTTATTATTAACAGTCACGTCGACAAGTTTTTTTTTGTCCACCCACATGTCCTTGTATCGGCAAAAGAAACTGTTTTTTAATGTATTTAAAACGGATATCGGTAATTAACTAGGATTAACGATTTTTTTAAATACTGTTTGAGTCATATCAGTTACAACCGCCCTATTTTAAAAAAACACACACACTCACGCCTTGTACTAATGTACTCCCTTGCGGGGTAGGCAGAGGTGCATTGCTTCACCGACTTTTCGCCAGAGTGTTCTGTTAGTCCCAATGTAATAGGGGGCGGGCCTATTGCCATTTTATGGGCACATCCAAGACCCGAGAACAAATATCTGCCCCAGCCGGTAATCGAACCCGGGACCTTCGGCTCAGTAGTCAGGGTCACTAACCACTACGCCATTCGGTCGTATTTTAAGGGATCGTTTAATAGCTTTTGGCCAACATCAGTGACCTTTATAAGGTAAATAAGTAATAAAATTATAAATATCAACGGCCACTTACTATGTTATGGATTACTGTTATATCATACAAATTACATTATACGAGTATTTTGATTTAAATTGGTTTACTTTTTTTTTACACCTTATTACCATTTTTCCTGTACCCCCTGCGGGTTAACTGGCAGAAACTGCTTTTAGCATTAAGTCCACCCTTTTTATTTTTATTTGTAATATTTTTACAATAAAGAATGAAATAATAATAATAAAATACATATAAAAGCTAACCAAGGAATTCTTTCTAACTTTTAATTTATCTTGATGACGATCTTGTGTAAGATAGAAGTAGTTATAAATTTTTGGGCGACAGACCCGCATGATCAATGATAACATTAATAAATAAAACATTTTCCTAATTATAATGTGTCTTTTTAAACAATGATACCCTAATAATTACAAAGGGTGTTACAGTGTTAGATTAACCGCCTCGCCTGTCAACGAAGGGACAAAGGTCAAAATCATGTGGTCATTCCCAGATATCAAGTTGTACAGAGAGACATTGAGAGACCTATGTTTTTTTTCAAAACACTGCAATTTTGGTTGAGATATTATGAAATATATCTACCTATTATGAATTATAGTATTGTAAAATTTAATGTCAACGTAGAAAATCTGGCACAAACACAATTTATCAAAGTTGTAAAGTCTTGGCTTGTAAACCTAGCTGAAGTCATATCCCATTATTACCTGGCAAACTGTACGTGACCTAGGTCTTTGGTATTCTATTAATAATATAACTAGTATTGAATTTCAGATGATCCATTAACCTGCATTAACTATTGCAGTCTTGAAACATGTATAATTATAACTCCTAAACCACATTGCAATTATTAACACCTAGTGTTTATAGATATTAAACAAAATTCACTTTTCGTCTCCGTCTATCGCACTAACTATCACTTTTTCCACAACGCCCAACGTTCCAGCTGGAAGAAAATGCTATTAGCATATTAGCATTAAGTTCGCCTATGTACAAATTTAATTAGGCATTATAAAACAATATTGCTGAAATAACACAATAATAGTAAAGTAACTCTAGTCTTACACATCTTAATAAATCCTATGTGTACTATCATTGTGTTTGTGTTATCGACAGCATTGTGACAAAAACAGTTCAGTTATTCTCGTATCATCCCAACCATAGTAAAACAAGTTCAATTTTTATGAAACTCATATCAGAACAGGCTTATAGGTGTATAATGAGACCTGCATACCAAAAAAATATATATCTTTTTTAGATTTTTAGTTTTGTAACCGTTCCAATAATGGAACAGTAGGAATATACATACATGTAAGATACTGTTAGTGGCTATGGATTTCGTTGGGAAATAAAACGATTGTATTCACTTTCTTATTTATTGTACGAAGTTAAAAAATAGATAGAGAAAAGAAATAAACTAACATATTATTTAAATCTTATAATTATTACGTAAAAATACATAATTGGATGTGTTATTGAGTATGAAAAAGAAAAGAGCATTTGGTAATGTAAAGCAACATTACATTTGATGCACTGGGTTTTCCAGGAAATCTGGTTCACGGTACTCCTTCTCAGCTTTTCTGGAATATCTAGCTCCACTCTCTTGTGAGTTCTACTTTTTCTTTTTGGAGGGGGCTGGCGCTTAGCCTGTGTTACCGTCGACGAGGATATAGGCTGTGGAGGCTGCGTCACTGACGATGTGGAAGGTGCTGGTTCCACTTGTTCTTCATTTTCTACAAGCTTCTTCGATACCCTAGACTATTCTATTCTATTCTATTCTCTGTGGGGGTGTTAGTACCAAAGTAGCACCTGGCTCTCTCGAGTGGAACCATTGTGCATATCCCCAAGGTCTGATTGATTGATTATTTATTTATTCAGAACAAAATATATACAATTTGACTTAAAACTAAACACCGCCAAACTACAAGGTAGTTTATTGGCAGTACATGCTCTCTTTAACTAATTATTTTACTTACATGTGACTTATAACTAACATGCAACAGATAAATTTAATCTAACAATAAAAAATAAAAAATAAAGAACTATGGTAGGCGGGTATGGTGCCTGCATTCAGCACAATAGGTAGTATAGGTAGGTACATACATACACCACGCCCGTCCACTTTAACTCAGACCAATAGGTTACGCATTTAAGTGGGTATCTACAAGTTAGGTAGGTAACTATAATACATTATTCTGGTTTGCAAGTAAATAGTTATTGATCTTCAACTTAAAAGTCTAAAGTCTAAAGTGCCTTCTCAAGCTTGGACCATTTCCCACCACGTCCATCCATCGGTCTCCGGTCCGGTCCACTGTGGGTTGGTGCTGGAGTGCATATCTAAATGTGCTAAATCTAGATCACTATGCAGGTTTCCTCACGATGTTTTCCATCACCGTAAGAGCGATGGTATCCATTGTACAATTCAAAGAACTCATTGGTACATGTCAGCGCCGGGATTCGGACCCGCATCTCTGGAGTTAGAAGAGGGCGCTTACCCCACTGAGTTGCCACCGCTCCCACCGCTATCCTAGACTCAGATTGAGACGATCTGGTGACCCAGAGTTCAGCTTTTGCCAGTAACTGATGTCTAGAGAAATTATTTATACTTGCAAACTCTTCGTAACCGCTGTCTTTGTCACTATTTTGGCATTTGTCAGGAGGTGTGATGAAAATATCAGCCGCGAACAAGTCGTCATCTTATTTCAACTGAGAGATTTTCTAATTCACATTGAATCTGCTATAAAATAATATCATAATTACAAGGAAATACTGATGAAGTAAAAATCCTAATGTATAAAGATTACGACTTGTATGTTCCTACTGCTCCAATAATGGAACGGTACATAAAAACTTACATAAAGCCACAATTTTTCATATTTTTTTCTAAATATGTATTATGACATGATATAACAATATTATAGCATGTGTATAAAACCTAAATTATCACTAGTCTAATGTAAACATCATAATTACTTACGTTTTTATTTTTGCCATAATTTTCACCTAAATTTTCAAAATAAATTTAGCTTTTACCGCGTTTTCAACCGCGCGAAGTGAAATGTATTTTATTCAAATAACAGCTAGTAATGTCAGTAATACCAATATAAAAGCATTAATTTAAAGATGCGTTAAAAAATTCGAGAAAAAAATTAACAAAGTAACCGTTTGAAAAATGGAACACTAGGAAGATACGGGTTAAACCATGCATTTTTACACGAACATGTACTTATCTCGGTGTAATGCTTTAACTTATTTAACTAAAAAAACAAACCCCTTTTGTTATTATTTTAGGGTTCAGTCAAGGGGAAAAACGGGCAGCTGATATCTACAGGATCGCTAACCACTACACTATTCGGTCACGTTTTTTTTATTTATTTATACATTCTAATAATTCTTTTTCAGTGGGTCAACTTATACATATAAGAGAACGGATCCTTTCCCATTAATATCTAGTTCGTTCTTGGCCGAGTGTTTATCTCCAAAATTCCATTTGAATCTTTCGAACAGTACACGTATTCATTACGTAGTTACAAAGTTAAAACAATCCACAGTACACACTCGATGTTCGGAAGTTCAACGACACTACGCTATGATTATAAATAACTAGCTGTTCCCGCGCGCTTCGCTTCGCCTTAAAAAAATTTCCCGTGGGAATTCCGGGATAAAAAGTAGCCTATGTTCTTTCTCAGGGTCTAAACCATATGTATACCAAATTTCATTCAAATCCGTTCAGTAGTTTTGGCGTGAAAGAGTAACAGACAGACAGACAGACAGACAGACAGACACAGTTACTTTCGCATTTATAATATTAGTTAGGATTGCGTAAAACCATAGCTGCGTTCCCAGTAGGCAAACAGATCACCGCCGTCAGAGTTATTCTAAAGTGTAACCTTAAATTATCACTATGGGTCACTTTTACCAAACGCTAAACGTTTTTAAAATTGACGTTTGATAGCCGACTAAAATAAATAAGTGCGTTTAGCGTTAGTTGAAATTCCATATATTATGTCAAAGTCCTAGGAATCCTAGCATATACCTAATTATTGTAGTCCAGCAGTTCTGAATGAGTCATCAAAAACAGCTGAAAGCAAATATACTGTAATTATGATGATGATCAAAACGATTATAATTAATTAAGACATAATATAAGTCTATAAAACCAAACCATGGCCCAAAATAATAATTTACAGCGTCGAACAAAAGGCAGAGACTTGGCAGCCTTCCGCCCTATTAATTTTTACTACGGGAATGTCACAACAATATTCAAATATAATTTATTTATGAGAGCATAATTTCTCGTTTCATACTGAATGATGTCATTACATGACATCACATTATGAATATAGGTTTATGGGGAAGACCGGGCGTTGTGTTGTGATGAAACAGGTCGGCCAGTCCCATTGTTGACTACGAATTGTGACACTGACACATACATACATAGCGCCCATAAATAACACTTGTTGCAAAGCAAAAACACGCACTCACGCCTTGTACTAATGTACTCCCTTGCGGGGTAGGCAGAGGTGCATTGCTGCACCCACTTTTCGCCAGAGTGTAAAGCTTAGGTTTTATTGGCCTTACCATTAAAACTTAAGTTTGTATTCTAAGGGCCACTTGCACCAACATATTAAATCTAGTTTCAATAAGTTGGTGCAAGAGGCCCCATCTCATATCAAATTGACACATGCTAAACGCTGTCATATGCCTGTTAAACGGTTCTACCTTTTTTGGCATAAGATTTTTTTGCCTAATCTCGTATTGCATAGTAACGTTTGGTCAAAGTCTCGTTACGCCGAAAATCGTATGGCATAAATCTCGTTTAGTAAAAAGTTATTTCGCATAACATTGTTTAGCCTAATAATGGTTTGGCCAAAACTTGAATAGCCTAATAATGCTATGGCATAGGTTTATACAAAGTAATAATATTCGTTTGGCTTTAACTTTGACGGAGCGTCTCCCTACATAGCGCAAACTGTTGCCTTGTATTGTTTCCGCTGTTTGGAAAACGCTCCGCTCCGCTTCGCTGCGCTCCGCTTTGGTTTTGATGAACATGTGCACCTAACACGCTCCTCCTCGCTTTGCTCGTCGTCGCACCTATTTTTAGGTTTCGATCTCATGGGGTTTGTAATAATTATATTGGTCGTTAACTTTCGATTTTTTGATCATACAATATCGTGATTTTCGGGATGTAGGAGAAAAATACCACAATTTGTACATTTACTACATACTTAATATATTATTTATTAAGATTACATTAGGAGAAACAAGATTATACATAGGTATAGACGAACATAAATTTGAGCAAACGAAACTTAGGTGTTTAAAGATTGTGCCTAAAGAGTTTTAGACGAAACGAGCCTTATGCCACATAAGTCTTGGCAAAGTGATGGTTCGGCCAAAAAAATTTAGACCATACGAGTTATGCGAAATGAGTTTTGGTCAATAAAGATTATGCCAGATGAGCGGCACCCCTGTTAAACGCCAGTTTTCTTGGCAATTTGTGCATAAATAAAGCTTATCCATATAAAGTGTTGGTCACGTAACTTTTTTTTATGAAGACTTTTTCTTTTAATTGCAATGACTAATGACTTGTTTCTCTTTCTTGTTACAATCCCTTATTAGAACATGCGGTATGTTCTCGTATAGTATTCGTAGTATTTCTCTTAAGCACAACAATACTTATTCATCATGAAACCATAAAAATAATAGATTTCCTTATAAAGAATACAAATACGAATAGTGAGTAATACTTTCATTCATACATTATAATTAGTATCGGTAACTATACCTTGTTTCACGGGGAAAAGTATCTGATACAAACAAAAACTACCCTTATTAGAATGTAATAAGGGTCCTGTCAGATGTCTTTCCTCGTGAAAAAAGGTATAGGTATAAGCGTCCTCCTTTTGGAATCGTACGCAACGGACGCATCGCATTCAGTAATCTTGTATAGAAATTCACACAAGTGCGTCCACATCACATCATCGGCATTGCCAAAGCCGTTTCTCCATACATTTATGAAAATCCGTTTGGTCCGATACGTGCGATACCGATCGGTGGACGCTTGCCTTATATGCATAAATGGTCAGTTTGTGATATCACTATACTTATAGAGAGATTAGCTCTACAAAGTCCAGTTATAAGAGCTTTTACCTTAAAATTGGAACAAATCTTGTTCGTTTCCCTACTGAGATTTGTCCGCCTATGTGGTTTTTTTGGCTATATCTTGGTCATACCTTAATCGATTTTAGATTGGCATATGTCATTTTAAAGCTTATAAATTGACTATGTTTTTATGCTGTAGTGCCTGAAATTTTTTCAGATAAAATTCTTTTTTAATTCAGCATTTTTGTTTTCATTTTTCGTAACATTTTCTTAATGATTCACCTATTTTGAAGCACTGTGTTTAAATTAAGTTAAATATTGCGCATTTAATGATTATAATTAGTTGGCTAAGGTGTCACTAATCCAAAACAACCAAAAAAATATTTAAAAAATGGTTATTATTTTAAATATTTTGATTTAAAACATAAATTTTGGCAAAAACCTACAAAAACTTAAAACTTAAATAACTCAGAAATGGTTGACTTTCGCATAATACATTATGGGGTTCAATCGACTGGAAATGCTTCGTCTATAACCCATTTAAAGGAATACATCGACCCTCGAATCACCCTGTATGTACCTAGGTATATTCTGAACAACTTCTGTTCTAGAAAAGGACTAGTTTTATAATATTTCGTTATTCTTACCCTTTTTGGAACAAAAAGTCCTTTTTGCTTCTTTTGATACAGGATGTGAAAAAAACAGTTACATCCGCAATTATTATACGAGTACATTCGTCAATTGCAATAAATATAATACGTGACTCCGACTAGCTATGATGAACGTAATGCATTCATGATGTAATATATCTATCGTGACGTCATTGCGTATGATAATAGGATATCTTGTTGGGTGGTCACTTGTATTGTATCCAATGTGTCATCATGTTGTCTGCCGATAATGATACATTCAGTTATATTAGTTATATATCCAAAATAACCATCGTTTTTTTTTATACGAATAACGCCGAGTTGCATAAAGGAACTTTAAGCTAATTTCGGCATTAGTCTATGGTTTTGACCATGTACCTATATTGACATAGCTAGGTGTAAGACGTTTAGTTAAACGTTTCCTAAAGGTTTGAATGCCGATCTAAATAAATTTGGTAGTAGAGGTTAGTTATCAGTTATGATAAAAAAAGTAACATTACATTGTGTTAGTTTCAGTATTCAACATTCTAAAATAATTAAACATTTATGACGACTAAGACCATGAAACGAACATAAAAATTACACAATAATTGTTATTGTTCTTATCCATAGCTCCTTGTAATAGTTATGTTCTAATATCGGCTATGATGTCACAGGCTACAAGAACAATTAAGTGTAGAGTTACAAAGAATTCCAGTATTAACTAACCGTATCCCAAGGTTAATAACAAAGAAGGTAAAATTAACTTTTTAAGGCTATAAAACGATTTATTTTTAAGTCTGCAAGATTTATGGTCTCGTCCAAAAAGAACAACACCCTCGCAACTCTCGCAAGCTATAAAGTTGCCCTTCCAATAATGTTGGGTGGGAGACGACTAGCAAACAAATCGTCCTTCTAACTAATGTTACATAGTAGGATGTAGTAGGTATATTTTTCGCGAATATTGACATGCTGATTTCATTTTCGGTGTAAGATATTATAACATGCTGCACACGTATGTATCGGCTTCGTATAAATCACGTTTTTTGAACATCATTTATAAAGTAGTCCTGATTTGGTAGAGTTTGAAGATAAGCTTTGGGTATATTATCTCTATTTATGCATTTGAAAATTATCACTAACCGAATCGACGGCGTAAAATCTTTCGTGCGTCGGTCTAACCAATCATCAAATAGGGCAGCAAAAATACTGATTGACCTAAAAGTTTATTTTGTGTGAACAACCTTTTAACGAGCTAACTAGGTGTGTTCAAATATTGACTTCCGAAAGCAGGTCGCTAGTATGCAAACTGTGCAAACTATTCACACCAAAATTTTTATATTGTCTGTAGACCTAATTTGGGTAAGTTATACTATACTGAAATCTATTTAAAAACCCGACGGAAAAAGAAGAGCGTTATAAGTTTAACCTACCTATGTGGTAGCGCAGCTCTGAAACGGCGGCTGAACCGATTTTCGTTTTGTTTATATATATTGTAGTGTAATTATATTTCTCCGAAACATTTACGATAAAAAAATAAATGTTCTTAACAATATGAATCTTGAATACCCTTTTTGCAACACCCTGTATTGTTTATGGATACAATCCACTCCAGCAGACAGTCTGTCGGTTGGCTTACACATTCACATTACGAATGCAAAATGCATCAATGCTTTAAAAAAACACCGCTTCGCCTACACATTGCTTTATTTGGAATATTTTATAGCGAAATGTATTGGCGTGACAGCTATAAACAGACATCCTTGGCATCCTACGAATATGTAGGTATTGTATACATTTAACGGTTTCCCCTGACAATGTAAAATATAAGCGCGTATGAGATGTCATGTGGCCGCTACACGGGTTCGTTATCGACGTCGATTAACTCGTTTAAAGGGCGTTCCACCAATCACAGAGCAATTGTATGGCGAATCGCGATATAGTGACGTTTATGTGAGTCGATAAAGAACCCTTGTAGCGGCAACTGGGGTGATATTGTAATATCCTGGGTATAACCTGTAATTATAGGTTATAGTGTTTACTATGGATATAAAAAAATCGTTAAAAACTTACTACTTACCATATTACCTATGAGGTGCAGCGCGTTAAAACTAAATTATAGTATCATTTTCTCTTATACTGTATTTATTAAAACGATCAAAAAGTTTTTAATTTCTTGTATTACAGTGATTTTAGTACCTATTTTTCCCATTAAAATATTTCAAATATCTGAACTTTCATTTATAAAACACACGGTACACAGCTCAGGGCATATTTTCCAATACAAACATGAAAATCTTTAATTGAAAATTCCTCCAGCTGATAGTTTATTGCAACGCGTTCCGGTGACTAATTGAAAACGTGTCGAGTCCCAACAATTATTTCAGTTTTTACCCTTCACATTCATTCCATTAAAACACGCGCCAGTTTTGTGAAATATTGAAATACTAGCTGTTTCCGCGAGCTTCGCTTCGCCTTAAAAAGTTTTCCCGCGGGAATTCCGGGATAAAAAGTAGCCTATGTTCTTTTTCAAGGTCTAGACCATATGTATAGCACATTAAAATCCGTTCAGTAGTTTTGGCGTGAAAGAGTAACAGACAGACACAGTTACTTTCGCATTTATAATATTAGTTATGATTTATACAGGAGAGAAGTGGTATTTTTAATCAAAAGGGTGTCATTATAGTCTACTCGTCATTTTAAGCAACTCTTGTTCGACTAATTTTGGAAATTCATGAAAGTAAATACCTAATTCCTTGAGAAAAAGTAACATATAAGACTAACTTATATTTTTTCAATATCTCCCCAGTTGCCGCTACAAGGGTTCGTTATCGACTCAGATAAACGTCACTATATCGCGATTCGCCATACAATTGCTCTGTGATTGGTGGAACGCCCATTAAACGAGTTAATCGACGTCGATAACGAACCCGTGTAGCGGCCACATGACATCTCATACCGAGTACCTATTCCCAAGATTGTAATTTAAAATAAATATTTTTTTAAAGTATCAAAACATTAGAGATCTGCTCGATCAAAAAGCTCTAATATTAGTAGAAGCGACGAAAAGTGTTAAAAGAAGAGTTCTCGAAAGTTTCGTCCATTCTGTTAGCAGCATCATTATGTAAACATGGCAATAAGTCAAGTGATTCACACACAACCTAGATCGGAATTGGAAAAAGAGCCGCCTACGATAGTACGGTCGGTTCCATGATTCTATATAATATAATAATAATAATATAATATGTGGGGACATCTCACACACGGTCATCCGACCCCAAGCTAGGCAGAACCTGTGTTTTGGATGTCGGACAACTGATATATCTACACAAATACATAGATAGATACATACTAAATATAAATATCAACAACCAAGACCCGAGTACAAATATCTGTCTTTAAACAAATATTTGCCCCAGCCGGGAATCGAACCCGGGACCTTCGGCATAGCAGTCAGGGTCACTAACCACTACGCCATTCAGCCGTCACGTATCTACGTAGAATAAAATTAATTATAATATTATTCGGGTTTAATAGAGCGTGAAGAGCTGAGTGCTGCTCGTAAAATAATTTGTTGCTTGCCTGTTTTATACACCTACTCGAATGTTTCGCTAAAACTGCATCCTCAAATAATAGGGCTTATCTCTTGTCAGAAATAATAATAGATAAGAAAGTTCACAGTATTTTCAATTTGGTAAAAAATATATATATTTCTGAATGAATTTGTAGAATATAATTAGGATGACAAATTTATGACCGATACTGTGCCTCAGTCATTCGGATAACGAACAGGCAAGCGTAGCGTGGGACGCCCTCTAGACAAGTAGCCGTCCAGAGGGTTATAGATGATTACTGGCTGATGATGAGTCATTCACAACTAGTGGAATAATGAGATGGAGTGTACAATTTCACTGGTCATTAAACTAACGAGATGCGTACATTCAACTCAGACACAAGTCAACATACTGCAATGCAACCTACATAATTGTTTTAAGACTGTAAAAAAAAAAATCTCTTACTTTACTTTAATAAATTAGAAGAGAACAGAAGAGCGCCACCAACATTTGTATATATATACATTTAGTTAAAAATAAGTTTTCTATTATTAGTTTATTTAATACTCATTATTATTTATCTTTATTGTTTTTTATCTAGTGTTAATAAATGCTTTTTTCATAAAAAATATATATATTGGTAAGTATAATAAGCATAAAGGGGCTGAGTTAGAGGATCATACTGACGAACTTTGCTTTTGATAATTGTTGGTCATAAGATATTTTACTATAGGGAGATCATAACATATTCGGAATGACCCTCTGACTCACCATTCGGCTCACTTAACCTCTTTTGGGCCACCCTACACATACATTCCGATTTCCTACACAATCCAATAACGTTATGCGTTCTTCTGTAAACCAACGGTCGATCATAAAAAGCTTTAACCACACATAGTGAGTCACCGATCTTTGTAACTCTATCTCATAGATTACTGGGTTACTCCAGTTCTTTGACTGCAACACCTTGCTACAGAACTTTGTGCTATAAAATTGTTTTATTACGCCTTATTTTAGTTTACAGAATAGGTCCACGGGTTTTACAAATTAAGATGTTAAATGAAAATTGTCTGAAAATAATGAAAGTTCAGTGATCTTAAATTTACTGCATCACGATCTTCTGCATTATACAGAATATGAATATGAATGCTGCGTAAGGATTGTCAATGGCTAATGTTTGGTAGATGGTGAAAGCCCGAAGGATCGTAAGGTTATCGCGAACCAGTCCATCCAGCGAAGAAGTCCATACGAAGTAAATACTTAGTACCAAATTCAATAAGTAGTAATACATTTTGAATCCGAAAACTCCTGTTTGGGATGTCGTTTGTTACATTTGACACACAGTAGGTAAACCACACAAGTTCCTATCCTCATCATCATCAGGTCCTGGGATCCCTAATCAGGGATATAGGGCTCGAAGTGTAGATTTCCACTCTGACCGGTCCTGTGCCACGCCTTCGACTTCGTGCTAGCTCATGCCGAGGGCGGCTGCCTCCTGCACGGAAGTGCGACGCCACGTGGTTTTTGGCCGTCCCCTCTTTCGCTTGCCAGATGCAGCCCACTTTGTCAGGGCGATTTTGGGTGGATGGTCTTCGGATCTCCGCAGCGTATGGCCAATCCAGCTCCACATCTTAAGCCAGATTTCCGAGTCAATTCACCTCTGGTTGGTCAGTCTCCACAACTCCGTATTCGAGATGGTTCGCGGCCAGAATACCTTTAGTAGACAGATGTCTAAGGCTAAGGCATTTGTTGACAAACACTTGTAGCCTTCTTGTTAGGTCATCTCTTACGAACCACGTTTCGCAACCATATAAGAGTACTAACTTGACGTTTGACTCGAAAATCCAAACTTTAGTGCGGCGAGCGATGACGGAGGAGTCCCAGACGGGCTTGAGCTGCGCAAAGGCTGACCGGGCCTTGTTGATGCGGGCGTCGATGTCGGCCTCGGTTCCGCCGTGTGTGTCCACGACACTGCCGAGGTACGTGAATTTGTTCACCCTCTCCACGAGTTCCTATCCTATGACGAGAAAAATAAAAATACCCTGAACTATGTTACTCTACCTGCTGCTGCCAAGCTTGCTGCTCCAGTTTACTCGGGAGCTAGGCTAGCTGAGCTGAATTTAAGGGGATATGTACAAAGGTTCCACTCGAGAGAGCCACGTACAGGTACTTCGCCCCGTCTCTGAATAGAATAGAATAGAATATGTTACTATACGCTACGATGTGGATTTATTCACGCATATTCAGCAAGAAAATATTCTATTTTTATTATGTACAGCAAAACCTCTATGTAAGAATAGTAATACGTTTAATATTTTTCATCCACTTAGTTGATGGAAGCGTTCTCTCGTGTATATTCTTTATTTAGTAAAATCTCTCAGCACATTTCAGTAATAGAAAAAAAAAGTTAGATGGTGGAGACTGGAGATATTGCGTAAAAAAAAGTTATTTCATATCGCAACGGGGTTGTACAGTATTGTATGTATACCTATTTATACTTATGGAGATTAAATAGTTTTATATACAAATATTATAGGTAGGTACGAGTATTTATTGATCACGGGTCACGTGGAGGAGGGTTAGGGGAGGCCTACGCCGAAGAGGCGACTTCCATAATTACAAAATAATTATTATGGCCTATAATATGAATGAATATATGAATGAATGTTTATTTAATTTAATTTAATAACTAAATTGTGATTAAATGAAATGTTATGAAATAAATGAACTTATATTTAATAAGAATTGTATAATGAAATTGTATTGTATTGTCTCAATTTAATTTTTAATTGTGAAATAAATTTCTAATGAGTGCGAATTGATTAAGTATAGCATGATATTATTAAGTGTGATTAACTTGTAACATGAGGGCCATAATACTCTAACTTGTTAATTTAATGTTAATATTTTATGGTAGAAATAAAGGCTTTTTATTTTATTTTATTTATTTATTGATCAAACCATCCACCAACCAAAGCACTTTTAGGTAATTATTATTTGAGGTATCAATAAATTACCTACAAACTAAATAATATAAAGAAAGAAAAAGAAAGAAAGATGGTTCATTTATTTTAAAAAAACACACAGAAATAACACAAACAAAAGTAAAAAAATATAATTATATTAAATGATGCTATTTTTTTGTGACTTTTTCTCCCCGGTGCCAATAAAATAAAAGATACCTATAATATGTACCTAACAACAACTAACAAGGTATATATCTATTTAAACGGACTAATTCAAGGAACAGTGTATTGTGATGCGTTCATCACAGGAAGCCGCTTGTAAAAATGACTTCATTCAACTTTAACATGTGTCGAGTTCCATACAAACTCGTTTATACACGCAGTAAACATAATGCAAGCAGTACTCTAGCTTTATGTTTCACAAACGCTGCAACTTTTAAGGTTAAACTTCACAAATTGGATGGTTGGTCAATATTCGTACAAATACGTACTCGAGACACACAAAAAAATGTATTCTACTCGGAAATAATTCTGAAATATTGACAGCAACCATTTTCTTCCATTAAAGCATCAGAACGGCGACACTACCTTTGCTTAAAAGTGAAATATGTTGATTCCTCGTATTTTTATTAATTTAGGTCCCTATTTGAAGACATTAATAAAGATACTATCACGTATCGCTCACTCACATCGTGCGGCTTCGAGAGTGAGTGCGACGGAAAACTTAAGTCACATCTTGAAGTGAGCGTCTTCCCAGTCCCGTTCCTGGGCTTCAGGAAAGGAGCTAACTCATTGACCTACTACATGTTAAATTTGCGCGACTATGAAGCTGTAGCACTGTCTGCCATCGATGCATCTCTCCTGCAGCTCGCAGCGGGGCAGATACACTTTGAACTTCAAGGCTCGGCCGATGCAGAGTATTGCTGATGGTAGTGAATTTTAAATACTAACTGCAAGAGGTTACTATTGATATGTAGGCCGATGGCATAATTATGTCTAAATCACCATAATGCATTCCAGTGGGGTCTCACTCTAATTTGTCACTTTTTTCCGCAATATATAAGGCTGCCTGTAAGAGATCGCTCTCAGCGATAAGGCCGCCTATTGTAGGTACATTAGCTCTAGTCTATAAATATGTTTTTGTATGTCTGATTTATGTGGTGTTCAATAAAGCAATATTCTATTCAATTCTATTCTAAATATTATGCTGATCTTGTACTCTCTAAGTCTAAAATATTTTTTGACTGTATATTTTTTAACTTTAGTCCAGACATTGTGACAGACTATACCTCTATATAATACTAATCCATACAGGTTTAATATGTATTGAACCCACTACGTATCGCCTACTCTGCATCCACTTGAGTAAAGTTTGGACAACATTCGTTCTCATTCAAAAGACGACATGTCTAATTAAAGTTGATACGAAGAGAGCAGACATTCGGGCAGATTGCAGTGAAGAAATGATAAGTAGGCCACTTGGGAGATGACATTATGATTAGTGTTCTTGTTTTTTTATGTTAAAGAAGGTCCGTATGACATAATTATGACAGTCGGGTTGCCCACTTACCCGACAACTCTCTCAGCACAAGCTTGCTCGTGTTAGGGTCCACCAACCTGCACTAGGCCAGCGTGGTGGACTAGGCCTAAACCCTTCCTTCATTGGAAGGAGACACGTTCCCCAGCAGTGGGGCCGTGATGGGTCGGATTTTGATGATGATGAAGCTCCATATGTCCGCGGGTTTTCTGGCGAAAAGTAAACACTGATTACTTCTAACCCACACATAATTATTACAAATGTACTTAATTGAGTACCTACATAAAATGTACTTATATCAAATTCAAATAATTATAAGTAAATATGTACATATGCATACTCATTTTGTGCATAGCAAGCTTAAAATAAATAATTATAGTCGGGATCAACAAAAATCTAATGATTTAAATGCATACTTATATATTAAAGGAAATGAATAGAGAAGTTACATCAATTAGGTATCTTGCAGTAGGTTCTACCTTTTTTGGCATAAGATTTTTTTGCCTAATCTCGTATTGCATTTGGTAGTAACGTTTGGTCAAAGTCTCGTTACGCCGAAAATCGTATGGCATAAATCTCGTTTAGTAAAAAGTTATTTTGCATAACATTGTTTAGCCTAATAATGGTATGGCCAAATCTTGAATAGCCTAATAATGCTATGGCATAGGTTTATACAAAGTAATAATATTCGTTTGGCTTTAACTTTGACGGAGCGTCTCTCTACATAGCGCAAACTGGTGCCTTGTATTGTTTCCGCTGTTTGGAAAACGCTCCGCTCCGCTTCGCTGCGCTCCGCTTTGGTTTTGATGAACATGTGCACCTAACACGCTCCTCCTCGCTTTGCTCGTCGTCGCACCTATTTTTAGGTTTCGATCTCATGGGGTTTGTAATAATTATATTGATCGTTAACTTTCGATTTTTTGATCATACAATATCGTGATTTTCGGGATGTAGGAGAAAAATACCACAATTTGTACATTTACTACATACTGAATATATTATTTATTAAGATAACTTTAGGAGAAACAAGATTATACATAGGTATAGACGAACATAAATTTGAGCAAACGAAACTTAGGTGTTTAAAGATTGCGCTTAAAGAGTTTTAGACGAAACGAGCCTTATGCCACATAAGTCTTGGCAAAGTGATGGTTCGGCCAAAAAAGTTTAGACCATACGAGTTATGCGAAATGAGTTTTGGTCAATAAAGATTATGCCAGATGAGCGGAACCCACTTATATAAGTAGCAATAGTATAGAATATATTACGATTTAACTTGAAATATTAACCGTATACTACGTTTTTTTCCAGCTGATATTTTATTTTATTTTCACCTACCAAGTTGATGCTCTATATTAAATTTATAGGGCCTTACCAAACTTAGACAGTGTTTAGCAGATATTTAGAGCTGTCAACGCCTACAAAAATATAAGGTCAAATTTCGTTTTAAACACTCAGTAAACAGTGTTTAAAGTTTTTTGTGGTAGCACAGATAATGTTTAGAGTCAAAAAAGCTTTCCACTACCGATAAGAGCTTGGCCACAAGTCGGGCGATTTATCGATTCAAGGTGTCTTCTTCTCCACGGTCCAGACATGATTGAGTTCCAAAAGCCTCGTTTGCAGTCGGGTATAAGGTATAATCCCGTTTTAGATCGCTAGCCGTTTGCTAAAATAACTCGCCCGACCACAATAAAAAAGTTAAATAAACAAAAATCTACCGCAGACACATGGCGAGACATTTTATGTCTTTTGACCTTTTTAAAAGAATACTTTGAAATAAACTTGAAGATTTGTCTGCACAATCGAAACATAATAATATTAATATTAAATTATTCTCTGAAGTTAGTGTATTTCGGGTTTTTACATAACATCACTTTCTGGCGTTAACTTTACTTGTGTATGTACCCATGCACGGAACTGGCTCTTGCTGCCTTTTTCTATAACTGTATCTACCGATGACCATAGTCACTTTCATGCGATTTTGACAGGTTGGTGTCAAAATAGTATGAAAGTAACTACTTACCATTAATCGGTAGATAGAGTCATTGAAACTGGCAGTAAGTAGATACAAGTAGGTACATTCGAGCATTCCTATTTTAATTTAAAGTTTAACCCTCATTGATCAACCACAACATTGGTTATTTGACGCACCACTGGCCGAAAACAGACGCTGAATAAAAAAAAAACAGTGTTGCAACTTGAAAATAATTAAAATGCGGCTCGCGCCACAATAAGCGGATGGGCGCGGCAGACGCAGACAGACAATTCCATCTTTGAATTCGGTGAAAGGGGACAAGGCCAGCCAGAATTGGTTTGTTTCTTTTTCGAACTGTGTGATCCTGCCGCCCTTGGTAGTATTGTAGAGTATGGCATAATATATCACACACACACACACACACACATAACATATTAGATTGGAGCAGACGATATGGACTTAAAGTTAATCCTACAAAAACCCAATCCATTTTAATAGGCAGCTCTAGATTGTTGTGTAATGTTGATTATGCTCATCTACCCTCAATTATTTTTGATAATGTGCAGATTCCTTTTGGTAATGTGGTTAAAAACCTAGGTATCTTTATAGATAAGCACTTGTCTTGGGGACCGCAACTAGATTCAGTCAGCCGAAAAGTGTTTGGTTCAGCTTCCTCACTTAGGAGATTGCGTAACTTCCTTCCTACATCCACTAAGATTGCGCTTTCTCAATCTTTATTACTTCCGATTCTTGACTACGCCGATGCCAGCTATCTTGATCTTACCCAGGAGCAGCTTAACAAGCTTGAGAGACTTCAAAATTTCTGTATACGGTTCATATTTGGTTTGAGGAAATATGACCATGTGTCCGAGTTCCGCTCAAAACTCAAGTGGCTCCCTATTCGCCTTCGACGGAATGCTCATATCTTGTCGATTCTGTACAACATACTGTTTAACCCAGCGTCGCCACCCTACTTAAAAGAGCGATTTCAGTTTCGGGATAGCTCGCACAACCGAACACTCCGGTCTGCCTACAATCTGAGGCTACAAGTGCCACCGCACAAGACTGACTTTTACAGCCACTCGTTCACTGTCAAAGCTGTGGTACTCTGGAACGCTCTTCCCGAGGAAATACGACGAGCACCTTCTGTTGCCTCATTCAAAGATAGGGTCAGGATACACTATTTGAATTCACTGAACAGTTGATTATAAATATAAGTTGTTAGTATTTATTTATGTATTTATGTAAACGAGTTTATGTAATATATAATATGTAAGTTTATTATAGGTAAAGATATATATATATATATATATATATATTGTATTGTGTTGTTTTATTTATTTATATAGTATGTACAGTTTAAATAGTATACCTTGCACCTCTACTCCCATTAATTATGTTAAAATTGTCTCTTCCATCCAAAGGTTGTCTGGTAGAGATTGCTTTAAGCAATAAGGCCGCCTTTTTAGGGTTCCGTAGCCAAAATGGCAAAAACGGAACCCTTATAGTTTCGTCATGTCCGTCTGTCCGTCTGTCCGTCTGTCCGTCTGTCCGTCTGTCACAGCCGATTTACTCGGAAACTATAAGTACTACAGTGATGAAATTTGATGGGAATATGTGTTGTATGAACCGCTACAAAAATATGACACTAAATAGTAAAAAAAAGAATTGGGGGTGGGGCCCCCCATACATGTAACTGAGGGATGAATTTTTTTTTTTCGATGTACATACCCGTGTGGGGTATCAATAGAAAGGTCTTTTAAAATGATATAAAGTTTTCTAAAAAACATTTTTCTTAAAGTGAACGGTTTTTGAGATATCAGCTCTCAAAGTCGTAAAAAGTATGTCCCCCCCCCTCTATTTTTATAACTACGGGGTATAAAATTCTAAAAAAAATAGAGGTGATGCATGCTAATTAACTCTTTCAACGATTTTTGGTTTGATCAAAGTATCTCTTATAGTTTTTGAGATAGGTTGATTTAAGCTACGGAACCCTTTGTGCGCGAGCCCGACTCGCACTTGGCCGGTTTTTTTTTTGTACTATGTTATGTATATAAGTTGTGAATTGTAATGTGTTTTTAATGGTGCAAAATAAAGAGTATTCTATTCTATTCTATTCTAAAGGTTGCGACCGTCAATATTGGACTAACTAAGTTTAATAATTTTAGCATTTTTATTTTCAGTAAGTTACCCACATCCGTAAAATTCAGTCGTTTTTAATATCTGACGAAAGAAACCTCTGCGTGGATGTAATTAGAATAGAATAGAATATTAAATTAAAAACATACACACATATTAAAAGATACTTACAAATAATACTTATAAACTAGAAACAATGAACAATAGGCGGACTTATCGCTATGAGCTTGAGATTTAAGAGTGAAAGTGTACAGGCAATCTCAACACATAAAGAAATAAAAGTAACAATTTGAGGGCGGTGTATATGTCGCAGCCGGATCGTATAATCCGCCGCATTACATTACGGCTGGCCGCATTACATAACAGGGCCGCTTTGTAATGCGCCGGATCAACGTTTAGCCGGATTGTCATTTCCATACGTTCTTCAATACGGCGGCCGACGTTTAGCCGCATCGTACTTCTACTGTAATTGTAGGGTGACCATGACCATACTTATAAAATAAAGCAACGATTGAATTAAAAAACGTTTTTATTAACCACTCATAGGTTTCTTCATACGAAATTTTTTACTAGTCTAGAATTATTATCATAGACACTAATATAGTAAATAAAATAATTAGCTTTAGAAATTAAGTAACGTATTTTAAAAATACTGTAATTTGGCATAGAAAATACTTACAACAATATAATGAAATAATCATTTATCTTTAGAGATCTAAGACAGTCTTTATAAGGCAAAAATAACAAAATTATCATAGTTTCTATATAACATGGAAATAATTAGCTTAAGAAATCAAGTAAGTGAGTATCATTTTGTACACAGTTATATAATAATCAGGCACTTTGATTGGACATTTAAAATACTTAACTACGATTAGTAATAACAAAGTAGTAATCTATAGAAATCTTAAACAGTGTTCCCAAAACAAAAACAACATGATTATAAAATAGTTTCTAGATAACATTAATATAATATAGTTGGCTTAAGAAATTAACTATTATTTTGAACTAACTTTGTAATACTCAGGCACTTTGTGATTTGGCATAGAAAATACTTAAGTACAATTAAATAAATCAGTCATTTGTGGTGAACACAGTCTTCTTAAAACGAACAACGAAAGTAGTATCTTAGTTTCTAAATAACATGACAATGTTGGTGATGTAATATTTTAGAAATGCAAAAATATATGATATAACTAGGTACACAATAAATTATTTGTTAACACATGTTAAGCTAGAGTGACATTTAGATCCACATAGAGTTTTTTTCTTGAAACATGCACATCTATAAGTGCAGCACTGATTTTTCGCTGGTTTACAAGAGCACTTCTGAAATCCTTGCCCACCGAATAGAGACTCTTTGGTGACAGCTTCTCGCAGTGATAAAAATATTTGTGGTATTTCCTCATTATAATTATTGGAAGATAGTTTCAATTCGCAACGTGGGAACCAGTTCTTTATTACTCCGGCTTTAGTACCTACTTGATAGACGCCATTTCTGGAGTCAATAATTTTTCCAGTGATGTTCTTGGTATCTAGGGGACCACGATCGATTTTAGGGACATTAAGAAATATACCATCTCCCACATTTAAAGGTGTCATTTTTTTTGCTGTATCGTGGACCATTTTTTCTGCTGCGCGTTTAACGCCTTGATGCGACAGCTCCCGTTCGCTTCTGATAGTTTTTTGGTTATTGCATAATGTGCACAATACTTTCGAACCATACCCTTCAGTGCCATCAGATAATCCACATATCGTATGTACTGGTTTAAAGCAAGAGTAACACTGATGAGCCCCACTACTGGGTTGTCCACAGACCACACAATTTGAATCACACAAATCATTGTCATTTTTTGTAAAAACGATATTATTATAGGAATCAATTACCTCATTAGCACCGATTACGGTACTGTCTTCCTCACTTATTAAGTTTTCTGAAATATCATTAATTTCGACGGCGCATGTTACCCATTTGGTGGAAGGTTTCGTTGAAAATATTATTGTTTCAGTTGATGCTTTTGTTGCTACTGAAGAGCTTAAACTTTGGACTGGTATATCAGAGGCTTTACGCTTTTCATTTGCAGTTTCAAAGTTATCAACGTTGTTATTTTCATAGTCAACCACATCATCAACCATGTCAGTATTTATTAAGTGTCTTGGGATTGTAGAGATGCTTCTGTAATCATTTGGAATATTATTTTCTCTAGTGTTTTTTGATATTACACTGTTAGTCATTACATGATTTAATGACTGTGACATTAAAATAGTTTCATTGTCATCTTTTCCGTCACTAGTATTTGCAATGGTATCCAATTCTTCCTCTGTTTGAATGTGTTGAAGGAAACTTCCAGGAATGTTGGAACTTTGCAGGCCACTTTTTGGATCGCACCCAAATAGCGCACGATAAGGAGATCTACCAATTATTCGATGATATGATGCATTTTTTTGATATTGCACAAACTTACACCCAAAAGACCAGTTTGTTGAATTGTTGTCACGCATCCAAGTGCGAAGCATATTTTCTACATCTTGGTTGCTGCGTTCCACACTACCCTGAGTTTGTGGGTGACGAGGGCGTCCATGAACCATCTTACATTCTGGCCACATTTTCACAATTTCCTCAATTACTTTGGCAGTAAACTCGCGCCCATTATCGCTTTGTAAAATATATGGCGCTCCAAAGGTCAAAAAAATATCAATCAATTGTTTCGCAACTTCAGTTGCCTGTTTAGACCGCAACGGACGCAGCTGAAGAAATTTTGTGGCATGGTCTTGATAATTCAACAACCATTTGTAACCATCGTCTGGTGCTGACTGCAAATCTATGAGATCAACCTGGCCCCTGCAGTTAAAATCTTGCGATATAATTGGTTTTGTAACAAGGCTTTTTTTTGGTATGTTTCGCTTGGATTCGCAAACTTGGCATAAGGAGACAAATATTTCAATTGCCTTTTTTGGGATGTAAAGTTTACTTTTGATAGCGTACATCATTTTATCTCTTCCACCATGGCCGGTTTCCTTATGGACTTCCATCAAAGTATTAAAATATTGTTCCATCGGCACAACTCGGATAGTAGGATCTTCCGGTTTATTTTTCTTAAAGATCAAATAATCTTCGCCGGCCACATTCATAATATCATATTTTTTTCCCCAGTAATATTGTGTTGAATTCCGCCGACCACCAGAATCCATGGTCACTTTACCTGTTTTGACGTGCATTATAACCTCCAAAACTCGGTCCTTTGTCCATGGCTTCTTCACTGTCCCACATTGAGCTGAATAGAAATTATTTAACTGCACGTTAAAATTTTTCTTATAGTCACTGTCCACTAATGTATTTATCACGATTTCTTCATTTAAAACACTTATTTCTTCGCAATTTTGTAACACATGAACTGTATCCGACGCCATTGTTGTTGTTATGACAGGCAGCGCCACGAGTGTTAAAAATAAAAACTAAAAACTTTCAAAGCGGCGGCTAATTCCTAGCCGTATTACATTACGGCCAGCCATATTGAAGGACGCACGACGTCGAATACAATCCGCCGAAATTTCATTCAGCCGTATTCAATCCGGCTAAACGTTGATCCGGCGCATTACAAAGCGGCCCTGTTTTGTAATGCGGCCAGCCGTAATGTAACGTGGCGGATAATACGATCCGGCTGCGACATATATACTACCTAACAAGTTATAATATAACTAAATAAACCATACATACTCTAGCTTATTAGGTACTTTTAATACGCAAAAAAAACAGACTATGTCTCTAATCTAATCTATCTATGTCGGTTCCCCACCCCACACAATTAATAAAATTCAACTATGAACCAATCGTCTTCCTTAAAGTATTTTTACGACTATTCAACGTTTTAAAACTAGATCATGCATCTCACTGTTTCAAAGAATTAAGCCAAAAATAACCTCCCGAGTCATTGACTCTACATAATGTTGATGTCAGATTGTATGTCCGTCTGTCAATCTCCATAAAACTTCTTCATCAAACAGAGCCGGTGTTTGCTCATCTATCACATCGCTCACTATAACTGTGTCACTGAAATTTCAGGCTTATTTTTTAGTGTTTTGCGTATATGTGCGTTTAGTGTATATGGTAGTAATGCCCACTACGATGGTTTTTCATTTGTAAGTAATACAAACATGTTAAGTTTTCAAATGCCCAGAAACTTTAGTTTAGTCAAAAGACACATAGTCTCAATTATGTTACTAACAAATTGTAGATCTGTACTAATCTGTAGATCTGTACGCATATCGCAAATTTATCGTGACATCGTGGGAAAACGAACGGGAATTCTTCTGACTCCTTGAAATAGTCTGTCAAAGATCAAGGGTTAAGTTTTTTATGACTCTAGAAGTAGAGTAGTACGCTACCTAATGCTAGTAGGTCCTTATGTATAAAGTTAGGATAGAGGTGTTCATTAGGAATTTAAATGGCCGTCGTTCCTACTATGTTTAATTATCTCAATTGATCCATGACATAGTTTATGTAGTAATTGCTAAGTGTCAACTGTTTAAAAAATGCTAAATCAAATGGATGCCCTTTAAATTCTTGAGGTCCACATTAGGTAATGTGGGACTTTTATGGTATTCTACATGTTGTTACAAAATATTAAATAATGCAAAAGTGGTAAACTAAGCCGGAAGAACACACTAACACTTTTAACACTCCTCAAAGTAAAAAGACACGGGACCAACAAGGTCTTAATGGAAAACCTAAAAGCGAATTTTCAATAATCGTTGAACAATCAAAATTGCATTGCATACCTATATACCTACCTAGTCAACTGTAGATATGCAAGCAGCTTTAGTAATTTCTGTGGGGTTTATTTGGTGGCTAGCAACATGACGTCCGACATCACGTTCATAGGAATACGGAATTCATAGAAATCAGTAGTGACGTTGTGACATGTCCGCTATCTCATGTCGCTCGCCGCCAATTTGCACCTTAAAAGTGAGCGTCCGCCTTTCAGTATCGTACACAACGGACGCATCGCATTCAGGTAAACTAAGTACTCTAGTACAAGTTTGATAGTTTGTCGAAAAGTATAAAAGTTTACGTTTTCTCGCATACTAAGTGGCGCCTCTAATGGAAACTGTCATGAAACTTTTGACAAATAATGTATGCAGATGACAGGAGAAAACGTAAACTTTTTTCGCTTTCATAAATAGCAAAACCCGTACTAGAGGGTCAGTATTCATTGTATAGAAATTCACACAAGTGCGTCATTTATGACGTCCACTTCATCGGCATTGCCGCCAACGCCGTTTCTCCATACATTTATGACAATCCGTTTGGTCCGATACTGATAGATACATTAGGTTACAACATCCAGCCGAGATGTTGACTTGGGTTCCAAAACAAACATGACACTAATTCAATTTCACAACAACACGTAATAACTCAATCGATACGTGAAGGCGTGATGACCTCAACAGACATCGTATTCTATGGTCGAAACCTATGTGTTCCTAAGTTACTCTAGTTCAAAAGTCATAGTTCACAGTAAAAAAGGTTCCTCAAAAAAGAAGCCATACCAAACCATCTAGGCTAGGAATCTAGAACCTATTGAGGCATAGAGCGTTTATAAAATACGAGTCGCGAAAGTGGTATTGTTATGTCACAGCTTTTCGGGTAACTATAACACTTTGCCATATCCTGTACAATGCAAATGAAAATAATATATCCCACCAGCAGAAACTTCAGTATATTGAATTGGGGTACACTACATAATTCCGAATTACTTTTTTACAAATATGAAAATAACGATTTTTAAAATTTCGAATTTCATAGTTCCGAATAATTCACAATCCCGAATTTTAAGTTTCCGAATAACGAATATCACGTATAGTTTATAAACGAAATTTCAAACAACACATTTATTAAAATGACGAAAGTCAATTTTCCGAATATTATTATTTCGATGTTTCAAAAGTACGATTTTTTATTATATCGAATTGTTAAAATTACGAATCCCGAAGTTTTAATATGCCGAAAACACAAAATCCCGAATGTTTCTTAGTTAACAAGAAATGGTTATATGAATAATGCAGCATAATGCGTATAAAAACAATATTTTTAAGCTATATTATGTGAGACGCTCCGCTCCGCTTCGCTGCGCTCCGCTTTGTTTTTCGATATCTATGTGCACCTAACACGCTCCTCCTCGCTTTGCTCGTCGTCGCACCTATCTTTAGGTTTAGGTCCTAAGGTTTTTAAGTTAAACACCATCCTAGCAATTGTTTTGCTCTAAATTTGAAACGCTCCGCTCCACTTCGCTGCGCTCCGCTTTGTTTTTCGATATCTATGTGCACCTAACACGCTCCTCCTCGCTTTGCTCGTCGTCGCACCTATCTTTAGGTTTAGGTCCTAAGGTTTTTAAGTTAAACACCACAAAAATCCTAGCAATTGTTTTGCTCTAAATTTGAAACGCTCCGCTCCGCTTCGCTGCGCTCCGCTTTGTTTTTCGATATCTATGTGCACCTAACACGCTCCTCCTCGCTTTGCTCGTCGTCGCACCTATCTTTAGGTTTAGGTCCTAAGGTTTTTAAGTTTAAACACCACAAAAATCCTAGCAATTGTTTTGCTCTATATTTGAAACGCTCCGCTTTGTTTTTCGATATCTATGTGCACCTAACACGCTCCTCCTCGCTTTGCTCGTCGTCGCACCTATCTTTTGGTTTTGGTTCTAAAGTTTTAAAGACGTTTATGTTTTTTGTCAAAATCACGAATTATGATATTTCCGATCGGGATTTGACTTTTTCGTGATTATAATAAATCGGTATTTTATTTTTCGTATATTAAAGTAATCGTATTTTTTAACATTCGTATATTTAACAATCGTTATAACAATATTCGTGATTATAACATTCGAAATTATAATTTTCGTGAATATTATAATTCGGTATTTAAAAAAATCGGTATTGCAATATTTCGTAAATTACATAATCGGGGTTATCAAATTCGGAAAAAAGTTTTTCGGAATATTTGGGTGTTCCCATTGAATTGTAATGTTATTAAAGATACCTACTTATATTTTAAGATATAGGTACTTAAATCAGATTGTATGATTTTGTTGATGTAAGTTAACGTTTTCATTTAGCTAACTGCAGGAGGTTCACTTCACTAAGACCGAGGTAAAACAATCAAAAGTAAGTAGCACGCAGCTATCTCACGATACATCTTATATCTTCGAATAAAATACCAATCAGTTTACATTCCAATACTAGAATACCGAGCTAAAGGATCGAAACGTACAACAAATGAATCGTAAATGTCGATCATAGTTAGAGTAAATGGTCTTCAGGCCATAAAACCACGTTTTGTGACAATGACGCAAGATTTCCGAGCCTACCCACACTAGATACTATGCTAAATTTTAGATTTTATTACGTGTGCCGTCATCATAATTATGATGAACTAAAGTAAACAGAGATAAAGTAAAAGCAGAATTTTATAGGTAAAGTAATAATAATAAACCTTCGTGGGACGCCCTCTGGACCAAAGACAGATTTGTGGCACTCCCTATAAGGACGTCCAATGACTTTAATTTTTTTTATGATAATACGAATAGGTTATTTTACTGTCTAGATATATTTCTAAGGAAATGAACGTTAAAAGGATACGCAGATTCCCAGAAATGGATTACTGCCATTTATTTCAAACATGTGGCACAAAAAGGGTGGACTTACTTATGCAAAAACATAAAGATTGATGATGGACCGTGAAAAATATGTGGACTATATTGTGGACTGTCAGAGACAGGGTAAAAGTTCATACTAATGTTGACAAAGAGCATTAGAAAAACGATAAATTGGTAAACGTAAACGTTTAAAAAATACACTAAAAAATATACTGCAGGTACCTACGTGTCGTACGTACCTAACGTACGACACGTACCTACAGTATGCTTTTAAAAAAAACTTTACTTCATTTAGTATTTTACTTCATTTAGTACCTGCTTCCAAGTGAGTTTTTTTTTCTTTGCATTCATATAAATTTCTTTAAAATGATTGATTACTATATATCCCTATAGCTACAAATGATGCCATCAAAATGGGTCATGTAAGTCAATGGCCGAAGGGAAAGAAAGCTAATTATCACATAGCAGTTTACGGGCTGTTAGCGATCTGGACTATTGGGTCACGGGACTTGATGCCCAATAAAGTTTGGGCTTCCGTGGTGTGAGTGGTACAAGATAATGGAAGACATTAGAATTATTTATGCTTTAGCTTTTCCACTAGAGCTTTTAACTCGGACATTAGCGTATATAAAAAATATTCCTCCTTGAGTGCCAATTTCTCCATAGTCGGTTATCTAACCGACCAGGGATGGTTCATCAATTATACGTCATCTCCATATAAAATTCTTGACAGATGTGTCAAAAGTCAAGGACTAATGCCTGGTTATGCTCTAACCGACTATGGAGAAATTGGCACTTGAAATTCTGCATTACTCCTCAGTGCTATAGATATATATAGACAATTTATCCCGGAATTCCCACAGAAAAGAGACTAATTTAGAGACGATTTGAAGATCCCGCGGAAAAGCTCTACCTGTATCATCATAAAGAGCTTAATAAGTTCTAGTACAGTATAATTAATTAAAAAAATTGTTCTCATTCACTTGGGCCAGACAATTTATTACTTCGCAGGTTTACGGTGTTAATGTTTTACCAAACACCCTGTGTGTTATATCGGCTATTCACTTTATAGTCGCAAGAGAGTGTTTTACTTGTTGCTATAAGCTAACGCTCTTAATAGCTGACATACTTAATGGAAGTAGGTACCTACCTCGATTTTTATAGTGCGGCAATAATAAAAAATCTTCATAGTTTTACAGACATAAGTACTTAAAATGCCCCATTTTACATTTGAGAATGTCCAGCTAATCAAAAAGGAGACATAGCTGTCACTACACGGGTTCGTTATCGATGTCGAGAAAGGGAGCGATGGTAGCTCAGTCGGGTAAGCGCCCGCTCCTCACGCCAGAGATGCGGGTTCGAATCCCGGCGCTGGCATGTACCAATGGGTTCTTTTAACTTAAGTACAATGTATACCATCGCTCTTACGATGGAGGAAAACATCGTGAGGAAACCTGCATATCTAGATTTAGCACATCTAGATATGTGAACCCACCAACCCACAGTGGACCAGCGTGGTGGGAAATGGTCAAAGCTTAGGAAGGCAGTTTAGACCTTGGGGATATGCACAAAGGTTCCACTCGAGAGAGCCAGGTGCAGGTACTTACACCCCCACAGAGAATAGAATAGAATAGGATGTCGAGAAAATCGTTTACTGCGCGTTCCACCAATCACAGCGCCGCATTTATGGTGAATCGCGATATAATGACGTTTATCTACCTCGATAACAAACCCGTGTAGCAGCAACTGACAGTCGACTACAACAGATTCCGTCAGCAGATTTCATCGAGGATATCTTAATTTTTTACCTATCCCTATCGTCTACAGTAGTCTACACGGTAAGTTTCTACGACATATTACAGCAGGTATATAGGTTGTGATAAAGTTAAATAAGAAGTAACGCAACGTTAGTTATTTTAACCGGCAGCTGTTGTACGCGTAAACAAAATGTGCGTAGTAATAATAAATATTAGCGCATCGATAGACTTGCCCCATCTAGGACTTAGGTATGGCCCTCAATTTACCTTATCTTTATTTATTTTCACTAAAATCTTCTCAAGTGGAATCGTTTTATTTTAACCGACTTCAAAAAAAGGAGGAGGTTCTGAATTCGTCGGGATCATTTAAGAAATATCACAATGTACTATGACTTTCCTCTGAACATGATAATCACGAAAATATTGTCTGGTTTCACACTATTCACAGCGCGATTTTATGTAGGTACATAGGTATATTTTCAGGTGCGCTATCAGGTATTTATTTTCACTAAAGATTATATATATGCAGTATTATAGATAGATTTTAGCTGCAATTTTATTTTTACGTACATTAGAATCATAAAATAAACATTTCTGACTTTACCTAAGTAGGTATACCTACTCACCTATTTTTTTAGTCTAGTATCGCACCATTTCTTACCCAACGCACGTGAAAACTGCCCAACGGGTTAACTATCAGTCAATAAATATCTGGAAATAACTGCAGTTACCTAGAAAGTGAACCAAACATTCCAATGGTTATATTTAACTGAAATTTCGGATATATTCATGTAACGTCTTACAGGAAATGTATGCAGTTACATCATAGATGGATAAATACTTGCTGGCCCACTTCAAAATCTACATAACTTACAACTAATTCATTAAGTAAGTTCTAGCACGGAAAAGAAACAGAACTAATCTAATGTAAAGTTTTGTCTACACTTATTTAATTTTCATTAAAATGTCCTGATTTTCCATCGGTATCTACATTTAGGGCTATTAGCCAATCAGAGTAAGGACGTCTAAACTAATGTGATGGAGGCACGCGATGAAGACGTTATGTAGTATGGTGGTGTTCCACTGCCACCGTCGTCAGCGTGACGACAGAATTAAGCTCTTGTAAAATAGCACGAGGCAGCTGTCATTTAAGAGAAATCATAAAATCATCTGTTCTGTCAATTAAACCTCATTGGACTCATTGATTATTTTACAAAGTATACCTTTGCTAACTGGAAACTGGACTGGCGTTTCTCAATATGTCGGGTCCATTAAACTTGCAACGAGAACTTCACTGATAAAATTGCACCCTGTAGATACATAGAGAGACCACGAAGTATAATTAATGTGGCTAGCTACATTACTAATAGGTGCATACCTATAGCTTAGTAACAACATAACTAACGTAATAAACTATGTAGACAACAACAACCTAAAAAACTAGAGTTTCATCATCCGGCCCATCACGTCTCCACTGCTGGGGCACGGGTCTACGGGTCCATCCAATAAAGGAAGGGGTTTAGGCCTAGTCCACCACTATGGCCTAGTGTGGAGAGTGTACGATGTGACTTTTTGCTCTATTTAGCTCATAACCGAAAATTTTACGTTCCTCGTTTATAACCGGCATTCAGTGGTGGACAAACGCCCCTACGATCTGTTGATAGGGAAGTTAAAATAACTGTGGCACACTTATTGTTTGATTCCTAGAAGTGGTCTGAGAAAGCATTGCTATTTTGATATAACAATTATTATTATTATTATTATTAAATTCTTTATTGCACATAAATTAATTTTGTACATAGGCGAACTTAATGCTAAAAGAGTATTCTCTTCCAGTTAACCTTGGGCGTTGTGGAGAAAGTGATAGGTAGTGCGAAAGACAATGAGGACAGTTTAATTTTGTTTAATATCTATATTGTTAGACACTAGAATATATACTTACTTATACATAATATTATAAAATAAACGTATACCTACATACATAATTTAAATATATAGTTACTATAACAAAAAATAATAATATCATCGTCTCACTTACATACTACAACAAAAACAGATAAACTATTTATTAGATCTGCTGCTGATTGTTCTGCTTCTGGAGGTAGTGCAGACGAACCTTAGACTTAAAGGTTTCTATGGACTGCGATTGCCTTATATGCAATGGTAACTGGTTCCACAAGCGAACCGCTGACACGGTGAAAGAATCCGAATACCCTGCCGCATTATGCTCTGGGGTACGAAAGAGCAAATTTCGACTTGACCGTTGAGGACGGTCAGTAAAGTCAAAGAATGAAAAGCGATCAGTTAAGTAAGAGGGGGCACAAGGATTATAAACTATACCATATACTAGGGAAACAATATGAGCATTCCTTCGATGACGGATGTTGAGCCACTTGAGTTTATTACGAAAATCGGTGACATGGTCATACTTACGCAGGCCAAAAATATAGCGAATGCGTAAGTTGAGCAGACGGTCGAGTTTATCAAGTAGCTCTTCGGTGAGATCAGGGTAGCACACATCTGCGTAGTCAATGATAGGGAGCAACAAGGAGTTGACTAGCGTAACTTTGGTCGAGTACGGCAGGAAATTCTGCAACCGTTTTAGTCCATGCATCGAGGCATAGATCTTGCGACTAATTTCTGAGACATGCAATTCCCATGACAGGTTATTCTGGATATGAAGACCAAGGTTTTTAACACTGTCACAGTAAGGCAAAGTAACCCCATTGAAGATTACAGGTGGTAGTGGGCCGTTTCGCAGTCTAGCTAAGTGATACCTGCTGCCAACAAACATAACTTGGGTTTTAGAGGGATTGACTAGGAGACCGTAGTTTGCTGTCCAATTTTTGACTGCATCAAGATCAGCAGTCATCCTGTCAATAGCCTCCAAAACATCACCGGGACCACAGGAAACATACAATTGCAGATCGTCAGCGTACAAGTGGTAAGAGGTGAACTTAAGAACGGAGACAAGCGTATTGATAAAAACTGAAAAAAGGATAGGGGAAAGGACACCACCTTGGGGCACGCCGGCTGTGACATCACACCAGTCCGATTCAATGTCATCGGACCGGATGCGTTGTCGGCGACCACTCAAGTAGGAAGAGAACCACTCGGCTACTGAGCCAGACATATTAAGAGAACGGAGTATGGACAAGAGGATATCATGATCGACACAGTTGAAGGCGTTGCTAAAGTCAAGAAGTGTAAGGAGAGTTAGTTGGCTATCGTCCACGGCCTTACGAAGGTCATCAGTAATTTTAATGAGAGCGGAGCAAGTACTATGGGATGGACGAAATCCCGATTGAAGGGGGTTTAGGAGATTGTTAGAGGAGAGAAAATTCGAGAACTGCCGCAACACTACGCGTTCAAGTACCTTAGAAAGGAACGGGAGAATTGATATGGGCCGGTAGTGTTTAAATTCAACAGGACTCGAAATTTTTGGGACGGGAACCATGAAGGCCAATTTCTAGAGGGTGGGAAACGTGCCTGAGGATAAAGAGAAGTTGATGATAGAGGTAATAGAAGACAGGATAAAAGGGAGAATCGGAAGCAGCATGTCACGACCGATGCCGTCACTGCCAACCGCCTTGCTGGGGATAGAGAGAATAATCTTTTTAATGTCTGTCTCAGTAACCGGTGTAAAATGGAGGGGAGAAGATGCTGCGATAGGCAAAGCTTGAATATTGCTGATGGTGAGGGCTTTAGTAAGAGGATCAAGGATATGGGGAGGGGATGAGAAGTGTCGGTTGAGGCCGTCCTTGTCAACAGACAGTGGCTGGTCCTTCCTACACCTTCCTAAACCCAGAGAATGGAGAAACTGCCATAAGTTCTTGGACGAACAGTTTTCGACTGACGAGTGGATATGCCGGCGCTTTGCATTTCGGATCATCTGATTGCAGCGGTTTCGCACGAATTTGAAATTATTCCAGTTGGCCTCCGATGGATCCTTCTTATGCTTGCGGCGCAGTGCGTCACGGTAAGCCATCTGCTTGCGTATCGCAGGTGTCAGCCAGGGGGCTGGGGGCCGCTTCATTCGGACTGGATGTAGAGGCGCATGACGATCCAGAAGGTCGGTGACGAGGCTATTAAAGCACTTAACCTTGTCGTCGATATTGTCAATGCGCTCTATTTGTATCCAATCGGTGCTAGCAGCATCATCAGCCAGCCTTTCATGGTCCATACTCGCAAAGTTACGCTGAAATATTATTTTAGGTTTCAGTTTGGGAATTCTTAATTTGTACGAGGCAAATATAAGATCGTGATGGGAGAATCCAGAGGCAGTAAACTGCCCATGGGTTGCGATCCGTTCACTGCTAGAAGTAAGAATATGGTCTATAAGGGAATGAGAGTCATTTACTTACGTGGTGAGTGGGATCTAGTTTTGGGATATGAAGATTTAAAGAAGAAGTTAATGTGAGAAACTTACGGGAACGGGCACTATCTTGCAGAAGGCAAGTGTTAAAATCCCCCATCAGGACAGCATGTTCATATTCTGGCAGATGTGTGGCAAGCAGTTGTTCAAGCGCGTCCAAGTAGTCGGAATTGGGAGGGGCATAAACGACACCTAACATAAATTTATTAGTGTTGAAATTAAGTTCGAGGAGAATGAATTCCATGCCTTTGTTATAGTGTGGTGATGAAGTTGCTAGTATTTTGTACTTAATGTCAGCACGAAGGTAAATAGCAACACCTCCGCAACCCTTATCAATTCGGTCATTTCTTATTAAAATATAACCCGGCAAGGAAAAAGATGTTGTGGGGAGCGACGGTTTAAGAAATGACTCCGACACTAGACACGCATGAATACAATTACTGGTGAAAGTTGAGAGAAGTATGAAATTATGTTTCTGTTATATTTGTTATGCTTGTTGCTTTGCTTCCGTAAAAATGTGTTGTGGTTATTTCATCATCATTGTTGCCATAGTACAGAAATGAGAGAACCTAGGCACTATACGGACTAAAGTGCAAAAAATCAATAAGTATGAAATCCTATTTTGCTATTCCATTATACAAATTCATGTTACAATGGTCAATCAATCTGTTGCACATTTTTCATTACCAACGAAACGTTAGACATTTTACTGCAGTGAAAACTCTTTTATGACGCCAAAGTATACAGGCTGTTGCAAAAAAAGATTTTTTCGCGAATTAGAAATTCTGATTTCACTTTCGGATTAGATATACCATGCTGCACATGTAGGTTTCGGCTTAGTATACCCTTTTTGTAACACCCTGTATAAGTACATTGTCTAAATCGTAGCTGTGTGGAACATAAATTACATCAAAATACATCGCCAGCATTATTAATCGCCAGGCTTCGTCTCGGGGCGGGTTTTAAATACGCCGCGAATATTAATTAGCATTAAAAGCCCAAGAATGGGAGACTGAATGAGCTCTGAAACTTTGATGAGATTCTTATCCGTGGCACAGTGCAGCCTGGGTACAGTGGTTCAACATTATCTGCTTATAGAGTTTTTTAAACTTATTTAAGTAAGTATCTCTTTTATACCAGAGTGGCACAGGACCGGAAAATTTGGTTTACAAAAAAGGAGGCCTATCTAACAATAAGCGATAAAGAAGCCTGATGATGATGATACTTATCTCTAGTGAAGGAAATTATCATAGGTATGTACGTAAGTATCTGACCATAATTATATAGCACACTAGATATGTGAACCCACCAACCCGCAGTGGACCAGCAGCGTGGTGGGAAATGGTCTAAGCTTGGGTTTAGGAGTTTAGGGTTCCATTCGATAGAGTCAGGTCGGCTGTCCAATTTCAAAACACAGTAAGCGCCAACTTTAAGAAAAACGGGTCTTTGATTTATACATTATTTTAGGCGATTCCGCACATTCCTGCATTGTCAGAATATCAAAAAACGGCTTAGAAACGAAAATAAAATTTCTAAAAACCTAGTAACTCCACCCTGCGAAATCAAAAATGCCACGAAAACCATTTTAAAACACAGTAAGAGCCACCAACCATTTTAAAACACAGTAAGTGAAAATTACTTACTAGGTTTTAAAATTGTCAATGGCGCTTACTAGGTTTTGAAATGGTCAGCAAAGGTCAATTTTTGCCCGTTAATTTTAGTAAGTCACAAATGGCATACATTATTACAAACACTTTTTTCGAAAAAATATCAGATATTTCAGAACCGTGAAAGGTGAATTAAAAGTAGAACATAAGGAAATTTTGTCTTCTTTATAAAAGCCATAGAGACCTTTCTCGTCAGAACCTTTCTACTAGCCCTATTTTGCATAAACCAAAAAAAACTCAAACATTGTAAACTAATTTTAGCTCATAGGAAATATATTTTAGGAAATATTGTCTAATTTAAGGCAGCCATAAATAATGTTCGTGTCAGACATGCCTTCTTAATATGGCGATTTGGTTCATTTAGATAAAACTTAAAAATGCCGGTATTTCAGCTATTACTTAGTGCGATCGTGTAAAAGTGCTGCAAAATTTGATTTATATTATGTGAAGGATCCAAAACATATAAAAAAATAAAAAACATATAAATTATTACGTTATTATTGCAATTTAAATATACTTTACTTGTCTTAAATTACACAATAATGGCTCTTACTAGGTTATAAAATGGTCAGTGAGGGCGGTTTTAGGGTGAGAAAACCAAGTTAGTGTTTTCTTTTGTGCATTTTTTTGCACTCTCCCCTTTTCTTATGTATAATTTCTCTCCTCCGAGGTAGTCTGGAAGAAATTACTCTTAGTAATAAGGCCGCCAATTGTACCATCTATGTTGTGTATTTCCTCGTGTAATTTCTGTGTTTGTGTGCAATAAAGAATTATCTATCTATCTATCTATTACAGCAACAATATTAGTCATATTTAAATGAAATAGTATTGTATGTAAAGCCTAGGTTCTGCCGGTTCTTTTAAGCTTACATTCGTTTAGATATGTATCATAGTTTTACCAGGGCATTGAAATGAAGGGACAAAAACGTTTTTTGGCTCTCCTGAACATTTTGTCTCTTGGCTGTTACTGTGTTTTGAAATTGGACAGCCGAGGTGCAGGTATATATACTTTACCATATAGGCATGTACTGTGTCGGGGAATGAAGGGCAGAGAAAAGTTTTAGATAAGTACATAACCTTAATTGAAAATAAAATTAATAATGTCGCTTAGTAAATACATATTTATAAAATAATATTTACAGTCTGCTAATATTATTCAGAAAAAAGAGATGTTGGTACTTACTTTATTATAGGTTCATGCCACGATGTTATACTGTACGAATATTGTGTTATAAACAAATATATATATATATATATAAACACTCACACCTTGTACTAATGTACTCCCTTGCGGGGTAGGCAGAGGTGCATTGCTGCACCCACTTTTCGCCAGTGTGAATATTGTGTTATGGTAAAAAAATAAAGCGTTTAATGACCAGATTATAACTATTTTCTAAGTTCTTATAAATACACCTAGAAAAAATTACATCCTTACATAACTTCTTAAAAGTTTGTTTATTTACAAAACTTGTAAGAAGTTAAATATATTGCGGCATTCTTTGGTTTCTTTCCGGGTTATACAACTTATACAGCATAGTTTAAAGTTCGCAAGCACTAACCCTAGTTATGGATAGTAGTAGTATGTATAACTTCTTCAGCAAGTACGTAGTACGTACTTATCTTAACTCACAAACTTATAGAGCTCTGCAAAAGCTAGCGCGGAGGTACGTAAACTAGCATTTCCATTAAAAGTTAAGGCATTACTTGGTGTACCTGCACGCAACTAGCATAGCGACGGGAAGCGGTTTTACTTCCTGTTGCCGTTACACGGGTCCGTTATCGTCGTAGATAAACGTTACTATATCGCGATTCGCCATAAATATGTGTAAACGGCGCTGTGATTGGTAAAACGCGCATTGAAAGAGTTTACTGACGTCGATAATGAGCCCGTGCAGCAGCGGCTACAGATTTCCTTGATAAAAACCCTGGCAATGTTAATCATAGACTCGCTGCGGCCAAATTTTACTATTGAAAAATATGGTTATTCCGAGAATAAGTCGTCTATTTACTCGAGATTAAGCAACATATTCTGGCAGAGATTACTTTTAGTAATAAGGCCGCCGATTGTACTATTTCTTTTCTATGTTTGTAAAACTGTTTGTGCGCAATAAAGAGTATTATATCTTTATCTTTATTCTAGGAATAGTCATATTCTTCAATGGTGAAATCTGTCCTAATAAGAAGAAAGTCGATCCCGTATTATGCGACGCGTCCAAAGCCACACTTCCTCTATGAATTTCGGACGGACATTTCCGTTCCGCGGTGTTCCGGCAGCTCGTTGTAAAAACAACGGACCGGACGGACGGAAGGCCGGTCCGGTAACACAGAACAGAATGGGAGTATTTAGGTCAGACACCCTATTGCGGGATACTCGGCGATTTCAAAGGAATAGAGGTTTTGTAGTAGACTAACCCACAAGCTTTAAAAATAGCTGTTTCCCCCGAACCCCACTTAACAAAAAAAAACAGGGGGAATTCCGGGATAAAAGAAACCTATAATATGTTAATGCAGGGTGTCAGTTTGCTACACATCCTGGATTAACTTCTTTTTAACCAGTAATTCCCACGGGAACACCTCCTTTCCCCTTTTCACCATAAGGCGAAATAAAGCGCGGAAAAGCTAGTAAAATATACATTCTGCTTAAGAAGAACTGATCGCATAGTTGCCCAGAATACTGCTTACTACGGCAGTGTGTGGTTGGCGCGGTCGGCTAGAGTTACCGCGTGCGGTACTCGCTGGTAAGAGCAAAGTGCACAGATTTGTGGTTCACGATCATGAGTAGTTATGAACGCGGTTTGCGAGGTAATTTCCAAGTGTAGTAAAAGTTGTGGATGCATAACTTGTTTGTATACAGGGCGGTTGCAAAAAGGGTATACTAAGCCGAAAGGGACTGTTCAGGATGACCCCCTGAGTCACAACCTTTCTGCTTACCCTTTTTGCAACACTCTGTATAACCCCCTTTGGTCGGCTTTTATACATGATTATAGCTTGCAAGTTGATAGAATAGTTACTGTATTAAATTGTATAGTTGTTATCAACGGTGAATCCTTCTAAACAAACTTGAAAATTTCATTTACGAACACAAAACTGATGGACCCGAAAACAAACACTGTTGAACACCGAGTTTCTACATCTCGACCACTGATAAAATTGGACTTATACTTATCATATTACTAGGTAGAACCTGAAGTTTTCAGGTCATCCAGTGCAGATGGCTCTGAGGCACGAACAACGAACGTTAGAATTTAATTTCATTCTCATTTTACCGCTTTCATCTTTCTTCGTATTCTTCTTTTACAACTTTATGAAAAAGCTGTGAATGCTTATGTGGTTTTATACTTGAAAGATTAAAACTTAAATTTTCACAGAGTTTATTACATGGTAGTACCTATGTTGAATTGCTTAAAATATTTGTTATTTCAATTATGGTTGTAAAATCAATACTTCGCCATTATTTTAAATAATTATCCATGTACTTATTCACTACAAAAACAACTTTCCTAACCTACCTAAGTTATCTAGGTATTATAGACCTTACAACACTGCTTCTTTAGCAGTTTCCTTTACCACTAATAATAGAAAGAGCAATTCCTCCAATCCTATAAACGCTGAAGACGAAAACATCTGTATTTTTCAAATAATATGAGTAATAACACCTCTATAAGCCATTCATACCTTCAGCCTGAAGGAAATGTTGCAGATGCTACCTGGAATGTTCTAGAGCCTCCGGCTTCATTCATCATTAGAGAATATCCTTTAAAATATTTTCAGTCTGGGTCTAGAAGTGCTACCATAGCCCTTATATTGTTATCTAGCTTTTGGGGCCATTGCTTTTTCATAGGTTGTTTGAGATGAACATGATCTTATACATGTAGGTATTATGAAAAGCGGTGTACCGACGAAGTCATAGCTTGTAAAAAAACAAAGTTACACAGGTATACAAAGTACTCTCTGAAAAAAATGCATCTCCATTTAAATGTTACGAGACCATATTTTTTTTACAGAAACACAAATATAATTTTGACGAATGGCCAAAAGTCATAGACCAATAGCTGTCCAGATTGACCCTCTGAGTCACCCCCTATCGGCTTAGGGTCGGCGCCTATTATCGGCATCGGCAGGCATCAGGATTGTTGATGACAAATAGCATTATACATTAACATCGTGTAATAAAATAACGTAGAAATTTCCATGATTCATGCTGAAGCGGTATTTTTGTTAGTAGGTACGTCCATATTATCATAGAAAAATCAACTTTATTTCCATGAAGTTAATGTATTATGATGTAAAAAGTAATGTATTCCTGATGCCTGTTGATACCGAAAGTAGGCGTTGACCCGTAGTATACCACTTTAGCACCAACCTGTATACCGCTTGTTCTTCAAGCTTTTATTCGTCAATGGCCCAGTTTCAGCCAATCACAGCGCTGCATTCCATACTCAAACTCTACTTATCTTGACGTTTCAACCGTATGTATTCTATTCCTAAACAGAATCGCTTTATTTACTCAGGGTAGCATCCATACTGGCGCCTCGCCCGCCCACTACCCACCGCGCCGGTATGAAAAATGATATCACGCCATTGAGAAATGAATATCGAAGGAACGGAAAACATTACTTTTGGATTTTCACCCGCGTCCGCAAAAGAGGTTTTAATGATGTTATGATTTTTTATGATGGTTTATTTTGAAAATTTAATATAAACTGGATGATCACCTTTGAACGGGTTAGTTAGACTATGGCTTTGAAAACGCCTAAGTATGTGTTTTCTGTAGCTTAGCTTAGTTATTTACTAAGTACCTAATACTAAGTAAACTTAGGTGAAAATCCTAACTATATAATATGTAACTGTGTCTGTCTGTCTGTCTGTCTGTCTGTCTGTTACTCTTTCACGCCAAAACTACTGAACGGATTTGAATGAAATTTGGCATACATACGGTCTAGACCCTGGGAAAGAACATAGGCTAGGAAAACTTTTTAAGGCGAAGCGAAGCGCGCGGGGACAGCTAGTTATTAATAAACAGTGGACAACGACACCGATGTGGAGGGTTACTCTATAAGTACTGACGAAAAAGCGAAAAACGAGTCGTGTAACCTAGGTAGTACAATGAAAAGTACCTAATATTGGTTGGTGAAACAAAGTTTAGGTAATGTAGGTACTGCCTAATGGAACTTAAAGAGTCTTCTTCTCCTTCTTCCTAGCCTTTTCCTTATTTAGAGTCGGCTTTGTGCGTCATGCCACGCCATTTTACCCTATCCTCTGTCACATCCTCATTCACTCCACACTCTCTCATATTTTCTTTCACACAATCAAGCCATGTCTTTCTTGGTCTTCCTCTCTGGATGGAACTTAAAGAGTGCCACCTCAATATTGCGGCGATGTTACAGCTTTATATGAAAGCTCCTGTGCGTGACGGGAAATAATGATAGCGGGTTACCTAATTGATTTGTTTTATCTTCAAAATTATGTTATGAGGTTTACACTTACTTAGGTACCTACTTTACTTTGAAAAGATCCTCTGCAAATGTGTGTGCCATCGTAATAATTATCATCTAAGTACTTAGATACTTACTTATTTAGTTAAGTAAGTAATTACATATATTTTTTTAATAAAGCTCATTAAATAATCTTCTTCTGTCGGTGACAAACACAAGAGCCAGTGTATGTAGGGTTTTTCACCGCGGTCAATTGATCGGACATAGTCTTAGCGTCAGTGGATGACTGCCCAGGATGCCTCGGACGTATGATGATAAGTGACTAGAGATATAAACACCGTAAAATCATATCATAGGTAGGTATTAACGTTTGTTTTTGGTCCGAAAGCATCACGAAAATGGATGAACCAAACTGGATGAGTGTGTGGGTGTAGCACAGAACCGTGGGACTTGGTGTAACATGGAGGAGGCCTAAGTATATCCTGCAGTGGGTACACTAGACATGCTGAAAAGGCGAACGTATTTTTATCATCGTAAGGTATCCATATCTATAGGTAGGTAGGTATGGTAAGTAGCTAAAGCGAAAGAGCGAAAGCTTTTGGTGGCATAATTATTATTATGTAGTCTGAGCCTATCTGAAACCTAGTTAAACATTGTGAGATATGGCGTTTCGACTTTCTCCGTGTTCGGCATCATAAGGGTCACAGTGACAGTTAAATAAAGTCCATTTTTCTCTCCACCTTTAATTTGCAAGGTGCGGGTGCCTATATAAATAGAGTGAGTCGCCCGCGCGCCTCAGTTGGTTTTTGATTTTTGAAGTGATCACTTCGGCAAAATGGCTACATGTAGCCACGGTTCTCGTCGGCTTCGCTCCGACGGTGAATAATTTATTTTGAATATATGCGGAGTCCTTGTTGCTGGGAGCTGCAGCGTGATGCGGCCAGGCGGCGCGGGGCGCGGCCGCCGCGACACGTGGCGTCGGGGAGCGGGACCCGTGCTGAGTATTTCGCAACAGAGGTTTGAGCTGTGGAGCCGTAAGTAAAATGCTATTAATTACTGCTTTTTAAAGCTCGGCCACTGGTCATAATGCTCCAGCGCTTGGGATTTTAACCCACGCAGGATCCGATTCAATATTCCGGTCCTAATAGTGGCGCTCTAGCTAGAATAGCTAGATACTTACATTATTACCACATTAAGCAAAGCATGTGTTATAAGTTTATACAGGAAAAAATAATATTTTTTCTTTTTCTACCCTCAATTTCTAATATTTTTAGAAAACAGTTGATAAAACCTTTGCTATTACAATAATGCACTAGCTTGTAGCTTATGCGAGGCTTTACAAAGAAGAATTAGCGTAGCGATTCGATAAGGAGCTTTGAGGTTCTTTCCAGGACCCTCATAGGATTTATTACAGGAAGCGTGGCTTCGAGTTTCAGTAAGTTGGGACATTGTGGCATGTGTGACAACAACTTTCGTAAGTAATGTGATCCGCCGGTACCTACCCGCTGAGGGTAAGCAGGCCGATTCGGTAAATCTGAATTTTCGTGTAACCTGCTGCACCTGGCCCAGTGCTCCTGCGCTGGCCGCCGTTTCGTGCCACCTGCATCGCAGCGTACACCCGGTCCTGGCCCTGGCCACCGTTTCGTGCCACCTGCATCGCAGCGTACACCCGGTCCTGGCCCTGGCCACCGGTTTGTGCCACCTGCATCGCAGCATACACCCGGCCCTGTGCTCCTGCCCTGGCCACCGGTTTGTGCTACCTGCACCGCTGCATATACCCGGCCATGCGCTCCGGCCCTGGCCGCTGCCGCTGTTTTGTCCCACCTGCATCGCTGCACACACCTGACACTCTTGCTCTGGCTGCCAGATCCAAACACCCCCTGCCTGGGAAGAGATCTTATGCTCAGCGGTACCGCCTGCGCTGGCGCTAGCACGGTAGCCGCCAGTGTCAGTGACTCCTTTAGAGGTTATCGGGTAACGTGCACTATTCATAAGTGCTTTTGGCATATGCGGACGAACGTTTACTGCCAAGGTTGGTCATGTTAACCACACAGGTATGCCACCAACGAAGCCTGAGTAACCATCAGCAGTCGCCGTAGCTGCATCGGCATGGATGTCAACAAATTGGGTAACGAGCACCGCTAGCACTTCAATTTGATGCCTCCGCTGAGGTAGGGTATTCTGTTAAAGCAGCTTTCTTCTGAACTGCCCAACGTGACCTTGAAACTGCTCCAGGGGATATGACTACAAACTATTTTTTATTTCGATGTCTCTGCTGAAGACACTGTCTAGTCAACGCAGCTTTTGTCCTAAACTGCCCAAAGATAATTGGAATGCTTATGGGAATTGTGACTCACGGTAAGTACAGGAGGGTTATTATTATTATTATTATTTAACTCTTTATTGTACAGATATTACAAATAAAAGTACAAAGGGTGGACTTAACGCTAAAAGCATTTTCTGCCAGTCAACCCGCAGGAGGTACAGGAAAAAATTGGTAATAAGGTGTACAAAAAAAAGAATTTAAAAAAAAGGAAAAGAATAGTAAACCTAAGTCACTTAATATTATACCTAATTAACCTATATACAAATATACCGATACATACAATATATTATACATAATATATATACATAAGAATATCTAATACATACATAATAATATATACCTATAAAATATACTTAAGCGGTTCAGGAGAAGCGGTCTATTTATCTAACTTGCTAAGGTAGTAAGCACGAGTCAAACATTTGAACACGTTGCGAGAAGGTGCACTTCTAATATTGTGAGGAAGATTGTTCCATAATCGTACAGCCGTGACCGCGAAGGAATCGGACATAAAGCCAGAATGGAAGGAGGGCAGAGCTAAGAGTAAATTGTGAGAGGATCGTAAATGCTTGGAGTGGGTATCTGAGAGAAATGTGAACATAGACTTAAGATAGGGAGGGGTATTTGGCTCGCGGAGAATAGAGAAAAGTAAACATAGAATACGTAAGTTCCTACGATCACGAATTGGGAGCCATTTAAGCTGTGAGCGGTACTGAGACACGTGATCATATTTACGCAGCCCAAAAACGAAACGAATGCAGGTGTTCAGTAAGCGTTCTAGCTTATTGAGCTGTGCTTCGGTCAGGTCCAGGTAGCATACGTCCGCGTAGTCTATAATAGGTACTAGGAGAGAGTTGACTAAGGCTAGTTTAGTATGCTGCGGAAGGAAATTTTTCATGCGAAGTAGGGAGTGGAGAGAGGCGTAAACTTTGCGAGATACTTTGTCCAGCTGTTGTACCCAACTAAGATTACTTATTAATTAATGATTAAGGTTACTCTATACTGATGAGAAACGAACGAACGAGAGCTGTCGTGCAATCGGTACGTTTAATACATGCAATGAGATAGGCAGCGTTCCCACTACGCCGGACCGGCAGATCTGCCGCGCCGGTAAATCTGCCGGAAGAGCTAGTGGCTGTACAATTTATATGAAGCTATTCACATTATCCCGGGTCCGGCATTTTTGCCGAGCCCGGCATTTCTACCGAACGTTTTGTCACTACGAATTGCCGGTAGAACGACCGGGCCCGGAGTAATGTGAACGAGTATGTGCCGGTATCTGTCCCCCGCTCGCCCCGCTCGTGCTCCCCTCGCCCCGCCCGTGTTTCCCTCCCCTCACGTCATTCGGCTCGCATGTTCTGGTAAAAGTAGACGTTTAGCATGGATATTCAAGCAGAAACTTTGATTCGTCTCTTCTAAGTTCACCCATTAATGTTTCAAATGTTCCAAGTGAAAATCTTTCCCGTAAAATAGGGTGTACCCAATGTTTTCTTTTATTTTGCCTTCTATTAAGATACCACCAAAACACAACAATTTCGTCGTCCATTGTGCGCGCAGGTCCTAATTCAACTGAGGACTGTCTGAATTTCTTCCGGGATCCGATGTAATGTGAACACTCTGTCCGGTGTCCGGTTTTCGGCAGATCTGCCGGTCCGGCGTAGTGGGAACGCTGCCATAGAGTCGCAGGTCTGAAAGTTCGTTTTTCTTCATATAAAGTGACCCCCCAGACACTATATTTAAGTGTCATAAGTCATAACACATCGGCCGATTCCAGCTTCGAGTCTTTTCTTTTCCCGGCTGTGAGCAAGGTGAATCCCACCGGCAAGTGGTCAACCCGAAAGCACTGAGCTAATTCGTGATTTCGTGAAAGTCGCTGTTGCTATAACATACCGCTTCACAAGTTACCGAATTTATAATGATCCTACTGTTGGTTGATTATGATCGAGGTTAGCCTGGTCTCGCTTTTAAATGCCCGTAGCGGAGTGTCATCGCGGTTTGTGGGTGGCACCATATTTGCTGACCCTTATGTCCCAGTGGGTATCCTAGCTCTTGTTGAAAAATGTGTAAATATGCGAGAACCTTCCACGCGGCAGCTGTTTACTAGTTCAACACCTTATAACACTCTCTTAAAGCTACTCATTAGCAAAGCGTAAGGAATAAATCGAGTGACGTGCTCTCGAATGAGACGACTACCTTTTGGTAAAATTATAACTTCCACAGCTCTGGAAATATGCATACTGTGTATCACATCACTAGACGTAGTCTAGCCATAGCCCTACTCAAAGTACCGGGCTAGATAATAAACAATGGCAGTCGTCATAAAATTTCAAAAGTCATCAATTGGAGATCAATTTAAAGGGCGAAAGCCTTATTCATGCACAAACAACTTCTCTAATGAAGATGTAGTTATTTTTAATATGATTCTGGCTGTAAAAGTTTCATAATTATTTTTCAACACAGTATCTCTGCTGAAACTACCTAGAATGACTGGTGAAGATGCAGATGTGCCGTTTTCACGATTCCATTTTGAATAATATGGATCTTTCAGTTAGTTACGTAACTAGTTAACAAGTAAAAATTTACTTATGTTATGCTGTTATGCTAGTACAGAGTTATATCCGGGCAGCGCCGACGTGGTAGCGCTGATTGATTAGAGTTTGCTGAAAACTTTCTAAATAAGTACCTAATAACTCTTCGCAGTTCCTACAAAATATAAAGCAATAAGTACCTACCAGAGTACCTAATTATTTTTCTTGCAGTAGCTGAAGTAGGTAACCTTCCTTAGCTGGACAACGACAACAGCTATTTTTGTCTTAATATAATGTCGTAGTTATTCGCTGTTCCACTGTCATATAGGTGTCTCAGGACTTTTTCTTGGGTATAACTAACTACCTAAGTTTACCTATAGAAGCAGGCTAGCTGCTGTTGACGAACTGTCAGAAGTCTGATTGACCAGTCAGGCTCGAGGTGGCTTGTCCAACTGTCCATGTTCCCGCCACCATGCTTTTTGCTTCCACAGATTAGAGTCTATGTTGGCTGTCGTTGCATCAGGTACAACTAACATCTTTACGTACCATCTTATTTTATTTATTTTATTTATTGGTAAAGGAATACAAACAGTACACAATACAAATCATTCTTAAACTATAGTTACATAGGTCTTATTCTAGTACTTGTACCAATTATATGTATTCACAACATTTGCCAAATGAGTCTTTATTAAATTGAGTTATTTTATTTTGTTTTGTCTTGGTTGACTTAGTTAATGGTTTTAAAATCGAACCGACCGAGCTTCAACATTCGTAACCTACAACAATGTAAGTACGTACCTACGTACGTATGAAGTTGCAGCAAGGCGAAGCCTAGATTAAAGTTTTGACCGGGACGTGACCTTAGTGTTGACAAACATAAATGTGACCTAGTTACAGTGAAACTATAAAGTCCTGAAATTAAATGAGGGCACTGCTATCTTTCATGTAGCAACCCTATATAGCGAAACATAACTGACTTTGATACTTGAAATTTTGCCTGTTAACTTCCTACCTATTTATGTATTTAAACACAACTTACCATCCACAAAAAAGCTCTTATACAAGCTAGAAGGTGTTAATATGAAGGCTAATAGTGAAACCAATAAATATTTATTTCGATAACGTTATTACAACTGTATAAAAAAAACTGAATCTGTTGACGAAGGGCACACATAGTAAAGACATCAATTTCTCTTTTTGGACGGCCAGTTCTGTTTCTTCCAGGAGTTAGAAATATTCCATATTTTGCCCTCTTTGGCACGCTGGTCCGATATAACTATAAAATAAAAAAAACAATCTTTTTGAGTTACACAATGCTCCCCAAATTCACACAATGTGAATTTAGTAAGTAAACAAACATTATATCTTCAAGTATCAAAATGTTAAGGTTTGACTCAACTGAAACCAGATGAAACCTACAATCAGTGGTATGTAAATAATGTTCGACTTGGGCTCTAAACCTAGGTTTATCGATAAATGAAGCGTTGGTACTAATAAAAAATGAGTTATTACAATTTGTACTATGCTACATACCCGTCATAGACGCTGTACTGTAGCGTAAACATCCTCCAAATTCGACAAAATGTGTCCAGCTTGATGTTCCGCTAAACATTGTATTAAAACTCGATAAATAACTTCACTAGCTTGACTACGAATATTTTTCTTCATGTTCCTAATTGCAACCAAGCGTAAATTGTTGCTTTTATCTAGATTATCCTTATAATTAATAAGAAAATTCAAAAATACAGCCAACCGCCTATTGACATAAACAATTGTTATGACTTCTATGTTTCTTTTCTAATGGTGCCAGGCTCCTGAAAATTTTAGTTCCTCAAACATTAATTTCAGGACTTTATAGTTTCACTGTAATGTTAAAACTTAACATTTTACCCATCCTGGTGGTATGACTGATAATTTACTTACCCAATTAAGACATTTCAGCCGGGTTACGTTTATCAACAATTATAGTTGTGTTAATCAATCTTTATCATCCAAGGAATGCTACCAGAGCTCAAAATATTATTCCACAGAATTATACAGGATGTTAGTAGCCATCAAAAACTGTGCAAAGGCTTATAAAATAACATTCTTTCCTAGTAGGACAGCACAGGAACTCGTAAACCGCCGAGTTAGTTAAAATACAAAATTAGACTGTGTGTTGCTAGTCAATCTAGAATATGTCTCACCAGGTACCTACATCATGTTTTGAAAAACTGAATAGTTATCCGCCAGCCTTCATCTGATCTTGTACAGTAGCTGATGAGGCTGAGATAGTAAAATTATCTTCCATTCAAGTAGCACGCCTCTAGTTCAAGGACAAATTTTAAACCTTTTCGTGACTAGATGCCGCGCCGGGTGTTGCAGGCCGTGTACGGGGCTGACTTAAACCAGGTTTACGAGGCTTCAGGGTCGGCCGTTGCATTTCTGAGGTCAGTCCAGAATTATTAAATAACCATATTCCTAGTCAGCGTGTGCTGGCCTGAACCCCAGCGGCCTGGACCGATATGCTACATTTTACAGATTTTAAATATTGTTGCAAAGTATTTCACTGGTAGCATTCAAACGGCTTGTGTATTTTTGGAATATTCCCTTGGCAATAACAAGATTTTGATTAATAATTATATAAGTATTGCTTTTGAAGTGGTACTGTGTGTATCCATATGTATAAATACCTATATCTATATAGGTACCTTCCATAACTTCTGGTAAGTCAGGAATAAAAATTGAGTACTTAAGTCTTATCCAAACTAATGATGTTATAGTGCCCACAACACAATCATGTCTAGTTATACTTTTCTATTTAGTATACTACTACCTAGAGATCTATGCATTATGAATTTATAGATTCAAATATTTACCTACTGATATACTCATCAGTAGCTTATGGGTCACAGTTGGTTTTCTTGGATCTGAATTAAATAAAATCGATTGGTATGCTGAGATTACTTCTAGATCCCTAGAAGAAGCAGTAAATTTCTTCTATAACACTATTTACAAACTGAGGTCTTCATTCGTTCCCTCAAAGACGATCTCCCCGTCAAAATTTCCGCCCTGGTATTCTAAAGCCCTAATAAAGCTTTTAAAAGAAAAAACTAAGTTCTTCAGAAAATTTCGCGTTTACAATAATTTATCTGACCTATATACGTACACTCTGTTAAAGAATCGCGCAATTGAGTTGGAAGCTCAGTGCTATAGTGCCTTTGTATCAAAAGCAGAGGAGTCAATTACAATTAACCCCAAAGCGTTCTGGTCCTATGTGAAATCCAAAAATAAAGGGTCTTCTTTTCCATTCATTATGTCATATAATGGGGTTACGGTAGATTCCACTGAAAAAATATGTGACCTATTCTCTGAATACTTTCACTCCACCTTTATTTCTCCTACTGTTGGCACCTCACTTGACTTAGTAGATCATGAAGTCATAACACACGACTCCTTGCAAAACCTACATTGTATCGAAGTTTCTGATGAAAAACTTCTGAGACTCTTAAAGAATCTTGACATATCTATTTCGGCTGGGCCTGATGATATCCCTCCTTCTTTTATTACCAACTGTGCAAAAAGCCTAGTACTACCCTTATCTTTTTACTTTTCAGACGGTCTCTCACTGAAGGATTAGTACCTACATTGTGGAAAACAGCATTTATTACCCCTATTCACAAGAAAGGGAATAAGTCCAAAGTTGAGCATTACAGGCCTATCTCCAAATTATGTGTAATTGCAAAAGTGTTTGAGAAAATTGTGTATGACCAGTTATATTCTTCACTGCAATCATCGTTTTCTTCTTACCAACATGGTTTCTTAAGGGGTAGATCTACAGTCTCTAATTTGCTGCTGTTCAATGATTTTTTAACAAGTAACATGGATGGGGGTGGTCAAGTTGATTGTATTTACACAGATTACAGTAAGGCCTTTGACAGAATTGACCACACAATACTTCTTAATAAGTTGTTGAAGATGGGAATTCACGGTGACTTATTTCGATGGTTAACCTCCTACGTCAACCGACGTTCTCAGGCGGTAGTCATTAATGGTTTTAAGTCTCCTTTCACTCAAATTCCCTCTGGAGTTCCCCAAGGGTCTCTTCTTGGTCCTCTCCTGTTTGTAATCTTCATCAACGATATAAGTAGTTGCTTTCAGCACTCACAAATATTTCTTTTTGCTGATGATATGAAGATTGCAAAGAGAGTGTACGATCAAGACGATCAAATCGACCTTCAATCTGACTTGCGTAGATTAGATAGCTACTGTGTTGCAAACAAATTAGATCTTAATGTTTCCAAGTGCTTTCTAATCTCATTTACCCGCAAACCCCAACCTCTTCAATTCCACTACTTACTAAAGGAAAATAAAATAACTAGGGTTAATCAGATCAGAGACCTTGGGGTTGTTCACGACGAGAAGCTCCTATTCGATCAGCATATCGAACAACTTATTAAAAAAGCTAACAAAGCAATGGGATTCCTTATAAGAGTATCAAGGAATTTCACGCAGATCAAAACCATCAAAATAATTTATTGTGCCTATGTACGAAGCATACTCGAATATGCCTCACAAGTATGGAATCCTAGATACAAAGAATATGTAGCCAGGATAGAACAAATTCAAAGAAGATTTTTACGCTTTCTATCTTACAGGACCGGCATAACAGATGCCAGCTATGATGAACGTTGCAACCGTCATCACCTGCTGCCTCTTTCTAACCGTCGTCAAATAGCAGATATAATATATTTCGTAAAAATTCTTCGAGGTATAGTGGATTGTCCTGCGTTGCTGAGTCTGATAACACTATATGCTCCAACTAAGTTTTTGCGTAATCCGTCTTTGTTCTATGTACCCCTTGTTGCAAGTAATTATAGGCAAAATTCCTTTTTCTGGCGTGTACCACAGGTAGTAAATGATATGTTGTGTGATTATAACGATATTGACATTTTCACCAACAGTTTACCTTCAATATGCAACCGGTTGGCTCGTGGCTATTTTGTTTCTCAAACCCGTGTATTAGTTTAAGTTTTAGTTTAAAGTTTGTCAATTATAACCATTTTTTTAAATAAGTATTCTATAAGTAACTAATTGTTAAAAAACCGTTACGTACGTAAAATATGTTAATAATGTTTTACCTAAAGGTGGAAACTTGTTAGACCTAAGTTATCTTTAGTTTATTTTTAGATTATTATATTTACTTAGTTAAGTTTTCCTAAAAAAATAAAATAAAAAATAAAAATAAAATAAAAAAATTCTCTCCACCATGCGATAATAAACACATCTCACAATGTTTAACTAGGTTTCAGATAGGCTCAGACTACATAATAGACGCATTTTTCCTGAAATAAAAATGACATATTATGTATCTAGCCTATCTGAAACCTAGTCATTTCTGCATGGTGATATTACAACTGAGGCGCGCGGGCGACTCACTCTATTTATATAGGCACCCGCACCTTGCAAATTAAAGGTGGAGAGAAAAATGGACTTTATTTAACTGTCACTGTGACCCTTATGATGCCGAACACGGAGAAAGTCGAAACGCCATATCTCACAATGTTTAACTAGGTTTCAGATAGGCTAGATACATAATATGTCATTTTTATTTCAGGAAAAATGCGTCTATTATTCTCCTTTGTTGTATAACTAAACTAGCATCGCTTTATCTTTAAAGATAAAGGTACTACTTCTACCCTTATCCTACAGATTAATATATGTACAAGTTTAATCTAGTGAAGCTCAAGTGAGTTTCTGCATGCCCACACATACTAACTTACAACTTCATGTATTAGCAAATATTTGTATCTCGGACTCGGCGAACTTGACTCATCAAACTTCGATATTAGTTTCTTATCCCAGTTCATAAACGATTTGTCGCTAGACGCCTGGCCAAACAAAATAATCTTAGTTAGTAGGTAGGAACTGGTAGGATATGTAAGTAAGTACTTACCTATGTATGTACTAACTAAGTCATACTTCTCAGAAGGGCTTGCACAAGACGTGACAAAAGTACTCCGTCGCGCTCGCTCTTGAGGCTGTGCGATGCAAAACTTTTGTCACGTCTTAACTAATTATTGCGCCCCGTGCTAGCCCTTCTGAATAGGTTTTTTTAACAGATAAGTTGGCAGATCCTCTATTATGCAACATAATTGCCTAATTCATTATTAATGGTAGGTACTAATTAGGCCAACTCGGCTAAACTAGAAGGTGAGATACTTACCTACTTGGCGTTGGCTAAACTGGTAACTGCAGAGCTATGAGCTACCTAACTCCAACAGAAGTAGGTAACTATACTTACATTCATTTTGTCAGCGTAATCAAGGTTTTTCGGGATATACTCACTTTACCTACTTATTAAGTATAATAGGTATTATTTTATTTATTAATTAATAATATTTAAGAGTGAATATTAAAAAATAATTATAATTTTAGCGCCATCTGTCAGTGGAAGAAAGAACAAGTTGCTAGGTAGGGAGAGTGTGGATCCGTATATGGGATCAAGTGTATCAACGGAACCATTATAACCGGAAAAAAACTATTTTCTGATACTGGGAATCAATATTTTGCCTTGGTGTAAGAGCTCATCAAGCCTTATTACACAAATCTTTATTTTATCTCCGAATAATAACAGCCAATCGTTTTCAATAAAATTCTATGCTGGCAATATATAAAAAAAATTAATGTCATTGCAATGCTTTTCTGTCAACAAAGTTGTCAAAGTCAAATTATTTCCGAAATCTTGTGAAAAAAATTGCCGTTTTCTTACGAAATTTTTAGAATTTTTCATGTGCTGCAGCTGAAACTTTAAAGATTGAGATTGTTGCCATCTAACTGCTATCCTACAGTTATTTCCCCAAGGTTAGTGCGCTCACATTTCAAAATGTTTAGATCAATTTGCACTATCGGCCGAATCTCTGCGGGACCATCAAAAGATTTCGTCAGAACCAAAGTGATAAAAGTAGTAAAATCTGCTTCTATCTTGAAGCCCATAGACAGACTGAAGCTATGGCATAAAGAGAACAAGGAATTATTCGGCCCGTTGCTGGAAACGAGCAAGCAGAAGAAGCAGCGGCTTAAAAAAGCCGGTGAGTGCCTGTGGGGTTTCCAGTCAACCTTCACTTTGAATTACTACTTTCGCTATGCAGCCTTGGTCTCCGGTGTCTAATAATACCTACTAGTCTCGTCCACATTGACGTGAAGGAAAACGAGAGTTCAGTTTTTGCGGCGCACTTATCTCAACGGTGTTGTTTACATTTAACTTATTGCGACGACTTTCGGTTTCATTCGCTTTAATTACGCACGCGGGGCTCGTGTTGTCCGCTTGCCAATGATCATATGATTGGATGGCGCCGTGCTCTATACAAATCTATATCGCGACATATGTCTGTGAGTTGTTGAATCAGTTATTTTTTTCCTTGCAGCTAAAAATAGCAAGAAGTCACGTCAAAACAACAGTAGCGGTGCAACTGTCGAAAACACGAGCGGAGAAGTTAAATTCTCTGCAAAAAATACGAAATATACTCCAAGTTGTGTTGCGAAATATCACCCAGTGCTACCAATGGAGATATTGAAGCGAAGCCTATGGCAAAATTCGAAGCCTTGTGTAAATTTCGTTAGTGTACTTTTAAGTAGGAATGCAGTGCGAGGGGTGAAGACATCTGCAGTATGTGGGGCTACAAAAAGTTCCCCGCTGCAGCCCGGCTATGCATCGGAGGACAAAATACTGCAGATCAAACAGCACCAGAATGACTATGCCAAGCAGTTCCCGTCCGTGACTCTCATCCTGAACAAGACCATGACCGGAGAGTCCATGGCTAACCTGGAGAAATGGAAAAAGGAGAAGATTGCTGAAATTGGAGAGGAGGAATTCAAAAAGTTTTATGAAGGTTAGTATAAGTTTTTATCCGAATGCATACTTTATTGTATGTGCTGATAAAACCTGCCTGTGTTGTTCAATGCAGTGTCCAGGAAAAACAAATAACAGTACATTCTTCATAAGTGTCCCAGCTGGCTGAAGATAGTTTTGTTGTTTTGTACACTATTTTGTCTGGTAACTGGCCAATGTTTCAGTGGTATACCAACTAGGTAACTGGCTAGTCACCTTAATATTTTTTATTATCTCCACTCTCTGTGCCTTCCCTAATTATCATTATTAATGTTCCATGTCCAGCTCAAATGGCGGTGGGCTCCAAGTTCCACACAACTCTCAAGAACTACTTCACTCAACCGCAGTCGCAGCTCCGCATCGAGAAGGATGTCGAAGGAGTCTGGAACTCCGTCACCAATGTACTCAAAAGCATATCCTCCCCCAAAGCCATAGAGTCTAATGTTGTGCACCCCGTGCTGAAGTACCGAGGGATCTTTGATGCTATTGCAGACTATGAGTAAGTTTGTTGATTTGTTTTTTTGTAGTTACTATGCCCGTTATTATTAAAGATACACTAAAGATAGTTCTGGTTAAGTACCTATTATAGTCCAGAGATTTCATAAAAATAAGTAGTCTTAAGCTGGTTTTAAATCAGAACTATATTTAGTCTTCATTTTATAGAAGTACATTTTTGTCTATCTATGTTACTACAAGATCTTGTATGTTTGTACAAGTGCAATCTATTGTTCTGTGGAGTCATTTTATTGCAAAATAGCTGATCACATCTCAAGTCATACACCTCTATATTCTCATTCTGTTGCTGTTATCATATTGTATAATTAATTTTATGTTTTAAATTAATATTCTCTTGTATAATTTTATTTGTCGCATCTGGCCCCATTGTTATTTTTGTTTTCACCTAATTGATCGCTACGTTTTATCACTGTTTACATTAACAATATATTTTCTTATCAATTACGTAGCAGATTTAGAATTTGAGTTCAATGGCTTAACCTTGGCAATGATAATAAATAAAGTTAATTGCAAAAGAAAATCTTTGCATTTCAAGGTGTTCTGTATTTGTATAAATAGAATGGTTTGGTTTGATTGTCTGTTACATTTATTTACACATGTTTTTCTTACTGTTACATTGTAGCATTGATATCTTTCTATACAGGGCCTTGGCAAGTTGATAAACTCGTTTATCCTTTCCACCAATCACAGTGCCGTATTCATCGCGAACCACGATAATGTGACGTTTATTACCTACGACTATAACACACCCATGTAGCGGGGACAGAAATGGTGTTGTGAACCAGGCTATAACAACAACAGCTACCTCACTCGCCTAACCCAATCAATTCCAGAGACAAACCAACCCTAATAGAGTGGAAGAAGTTGAACAAGCCGTCCAGAAATTCTGTAACAAGCTATAACAATAACAACTACCTCACTATCACTATCCAAACACAAAAGCTCATCCATTCATAACACAAAACCTCCTCCATTCCAGAGACAAGCCGACCCTCATAGAGTGGAAGAAATCGGACAAGCCGCGCAAATCCATAGCCCTCACATACGACAACCCCGTGCAGCTGGCCGCGTACTTCGGCGCCGTGTGCAATGATCTTAACTACAAGCACTTCAACATACGCGACGCGCTGCTGGTCATAGCCTATACTGACGGGTCTAAGGTAGGTTGTCTTGTCTAGTAACAGGTGATGGTCAATATGGTCATTGGTCTTTATGAATGATCTTAAACTTTATCATCTAAATGGTTACACGGATCAAGGTTATTAAGGTCCATCCTCATCGTAAGCTCATAACCCCTACAACGACTAACTAAGCTAATTATAATAGTACTTAAATAACTTGTTTACACAGCCGACACAGAATTTTGATAGTCATTCACCTCATTTTTGCTACGAAATGAATTAACTGTCATGGATGGATGGATGGATATTTGTAGGTCCTTCACAGCAAAACGACGCGACACTTCCTATTTTGTCTTATAAAGTGTTCCCTCTGGCCTTGAGCTCGCAGCTCGCCGTCCCCTGTACCCGGCCATGAAAAAACCTACTAATTATACATATTTCACACCTTTCCAGGCGGACGCCTACCACTTCTCGACGGACCGTCTGCGCGAGCACTGGGCTCAATGGCTGATCCGTCTAGAGACGTACATGAAGCAGCACGGGAGCGACGCGGTGAAGAGCCTGCGCGGGGGGAAGCGACTGTTTGAAGAGGACGTGGGGAATCTTCAGTGAATTATGGTGAGATATTGGAAATGAGGTGACTTGGGAGGTCTTTCTAAACGGCTTTTGAAAAAGTGTGAAAAACGAAGATATTTTTGCCACGTGACTTTTTAGTATACGGAGAAAGAGAGGGATAGAGAGAGAGAGAATATCTAGAGTACTTAAAAACTGGCTCCGCTGCACGGGTCTGTTATCGGCGTAGATCATTTCGAGTTCCATCAATCGCAGCGCCTTATTTACGGCAAATCGCGGTAAAGTGCTTTTATCTACGTCGCGTCCTACCTATCACAGCGGCTTATTTATGGCAAAATGCGGTACGTTGTCGACGTAGATAAACACATTTTCCACCTATCACAGCGCCTTATTTATGGCGAATCTCGGTAGAGTAACACACTTTCTACCTATGACAGCGCCTTATTTATGGCAAATCGCGGTAAAGCGTCCTTTCTCTACGTCGATAACAGCCCCACACCAAACACTGTTACAGTAACCATTATTATAATAAATATATGAAGTATATCTGAAATTAATAAATAATTATGTTTTGTTACAGTGGATATGATGGAACCTCGAACAGACACGTTGGCCAAGTGAGGACTTACACATATTATTATAAACAACAATTGAACTGCAGTTAAAAATTCTGAGTGAATCTTCCTATAGTTACTCTATTTCATAATTATTAAAAGACAAAAGGTCTAATTAAGACTTATGAAGACATCTTCACTTTGAATATTGACAGCTACACAAGAGCAAGAGTGTCTGTAGATTAGACTTTATGTCTTTTGTAACATGAAGTAGAGTAAGTATATACCTAGATGATTACACACGGTGATTTGTCTCGTATTTCTTTCAAATTTACAGTTTTCTAATTCAATTGCCATTGAGTATTTTAGTTTTGTATTCTTCATGGCTACTGGACCGAACAGTTATAACTTCATAATTTATAAGCGAGTCTAAAAAGGTTTATGTAAACATATGTCCATTATAAAGCTATATGTATTACAAAAGCTGTAGATATTTACAAAACTGTTTACTTAAACTTTTGTTTTATGGTGAGGCCCCATTGGTGCGTTGCGCTGCGTTGTGTCTCATCGTCCCGAAGGAACGAAACGCTATACATTTTCTTATTTAAATTGACAAAAAGATGTTAAAAACAAAGAAAAACCAAAAGATAAAAAACGTAAATAAATTGGCTGTAGAATACTTGTAAAATGTTAATCACTGTTGGTAAGACTGCTAAAACTATAAGGATTATGTAAGTATGGTGATTATAAGGTTCAAAGTTGTCTAGCTCAATCACTGTAGACTTGTCCTTTCATTGTTAACTCTAGTAAAGAGTTTTTTGCTAGTAAACAATTTTGAACCCTATAATCAAAAGGTATGTTACGACAATGTTAATTATCTTGTTTGTAATTGTCTATTAAGCTGCTTGTTAACCTACAATTAAAAACCTAATAAATGTAAAACATGTTATAAATTATGTGTTTTTATAAATTTTAAGTTCATATTCCTAATTACCTATAAATAGTGCATTGAAACTTGTTACAACCTAAAAACCTACCTAACATTAAGTTTAGTTAGAGTATTATGATGTCTTATCGTTTATCCGGCTAGCATATCCATAAATAAAAAATAAAAATTGTAATGTCAGCTGGATAGACTATAAAAACGCCTAGTCAGTCAGATGTTTCGAATTAATTATAAGATTGTTGATAATGGAGCCAGTTCTGAAGACACAATACTTTAGTTGTCAGATTGATTATACCAGTATGAAATTAACAGGGTGGATATCGCGAACTCGTTTTGACAACAATTTTCGGATTAAAAATTTAATTTGACACTAATCACTTCGTAAATGTTATTTCGCTTTGACTTCGCGATAGGGCCTCAAAAATTAAACTGACCAGAATTTTATAGCTTTTGACAGTTCTCTTCTGAATTTAAGTTTTGTGTCTCCAGAATCTAACTGTACCCTTACCAAGAATTTCATCTTTCAAATGTAGTAGACGAGTTAAAACGCGATGAATTTCGTGGTAAGAGTACTGATCAGCTCATTACGATCGATAGAGTCCAAAATAAGATAGTTTTTTTTGTTTAGTTTATTAATTATTTCGCAACAGATTCACTCACACTGTAACTAAGCCAAATTGTAAAATTAAAAAAGTAGATTTTTATGACTATCACAACTTATTAATCTGTAAATTTCTAAGGAGGACTAATTGAATACATAGAAAGTAAGTAGGTTTTTTTTAACTTATGTATTTTGTTTCCAGAAAATTTATAGTTATGCCTTAGCTTATATGTAGATCTGATATACTTATCATTTTCTATAAAAAAATCTTAATTTTAGAGCATTTCAACTAAATATTATTTCTTAATATTTATATTTAATTTGTCGTACCATTTATTGATCACATTGTTAAATATTCACTACGTTGTTTTAGTTTGATGCAATTGTTGAAAAATGTGATTACTTTTAGGTGTCATCTAAGTTTTTATGATGTCTTATTTAATAATTAATAAAGTATTTAGAATGTATATATTTATTATCTTATTTCCTAACAGTCATTCAACAACTAATAGCTACCCTATAGCACATTATCAGTCTACGTAACTACTCTTTTTTTAAAGGGGTCTTTAAAAATAGTATACCTATTGTAATTTAAAATGTCAAAATTAGATTACTTTTTAAAAATTTATAGTAGTGTGTCGTGTTCGGTGACCGCCGTTTAGAACCTAAGACCACCTAATTAAAATCATATTTTTTCACTATCACCCTTTCTAAGAAAGACCGAAATAATACACTATGGACCGAACCTAGCGTCGAACTATGTAAATCTCAAGCTTATAAAGTCGAAAATGTATCATTATTTTTATTCAATAACACTACTAAGTACAGTAGGTATGTGAGAAAAAGAAACTAATCGTATCTCGTGTCCCTACTACTGCAAACGTCAACTCACTAGCGCCCTTTGAGTAAACGTCAAATTAAACCCACACCTACTCCGTTCGGCCGGGTTATAATCAAACACATGACATCATCACATAGTTGTCTACATCAGTGGGTAAGTCCTTATTGCTATTGAATACAGCTGTGAATTGCTTGGCGGTAAGCCGTAGTAATGTTGTATTTTTTCCACAGGATTTGTGAAAGCAGTCACCGTAAATTGCTTGTTAGAGGGAGATGTGAGACAGGCTGTCTCGCTCGTCAGTAGCGGAAAGTTAAAGAGTAGGAGAGTCAATGGACGAATAGTTTGCACCAAAACAAAGTTCGTTTAAAGTGTTTCAAAGTCCAAACCCATTGTGGCCTGTTACTGTGAGTACTAGTTTATAAATTAAATGTATTTATTAGTGCAAGATCTGTATTTTGTAGAGGATTTTGAAGTTAATTTTGCGTTGCGGTTATGTTTTCTATTTATAACCACTGTTTGTTGTTCGCTTGTAGTAACAACGACTTTTCCTATATTTATTGAAATAAAACCGGTCTGTAGTGAGGTTCAATAGTAGGCTTATATTTTTAATTAGGGAAGTAACTACTCTACTGTACCTACTTAACGATTTTTTTTTCCCTATAATAATATTATTTATAAAAAATATTAAAGTAAAGTAAAGTAAATATTTAACTACGATTTGTATGTAAATAGGGTTGATATTCTTGATATAGGTAGTTATATTATCTACTGTGCGTGTACCTAGTTACCTATAGGTGCGCTAAAATTATAGGTTGCAAATAGGTAGTAGGTATCAAGTAGATAGGTACTTATTTGTGACCTAAGACCTAATCATTCATGTTAGCCAGTGATGACCTATGATACCTATTAACCTACTGTTCAGATAGATGCTAAGGCCAAATTTGGCACTTGGTCTATGATTATAACTAAAGAAGATCTAATACCTACCTACATCATTTGTTTTAATTGATAAAAGGTGCAATGGTACGAGATACTCCATTTTTATATTAAGATGTTCGATTAGATACCCACCTTGATACATATACCTTTATCAGTGAACAATGGTCATCAGGCCGATATCCACTGCTGGATATTCCTCTGCCGAAAAGTGCCATAACATTCAGCTCTCATCTTCTTATCCAGCTACTACTGGCTTGGTACCTGTCTAAGGTGGCCGGTCGAACTGGAGGTCCCCTAGAACAGCAGATATAATATTCGTATAGGTAGGTACTTACTATTCTAATTAACGGACCATAATGATACACCCCTGTGTTTTAAAGGTACCAATGTAATACTAATTATAGTGAAGTTGAATTAGTTTTTTTATATTGTTATTGTTTAAAAATTGCAATATTTTATGCATACCTGGCGAAACTGCCGTATAAACTTTCTAATCAATGCAAATTGGCCATTTAGATCAAAATTATATCGTCTCCCGCACTGTTATGTATGTAGACTGACTAGAAATCCAAAAGAGTATTATTGTTACCTCCTAAATCTTAAACGTCTTAGGCGATTCTCACACTGCCCCGTGTCCAAACGTTGCTTACTTACAAGATAGATAGATAGAATATTTTAAGTAAGTATATAAGTAAGATTTTTTTTTGTACACACACCAAAAATAAACTTACATAACTTAAATACTAACACACATGTACAAAAATGGCGGCAAGCTTACTAGTTTGTATAGAAAACACACAAAGTTCACAGACAGAAAACGCATCTACCTGCGTTCATACAAATTCACGCAAATAACGCAGCCTAATGCGGGGCGGGGCACTGTAAGAACCGCATTAAAGCAGCACCAGTAATATTTGAATGTTTTCATTATTTAGCCATCTTTAGCTATATGAGTTGCATTCAATCATTTGTCCACCAACCCGCACTAGGCCAGCGTGGTGGACTAGGCCTAAAACCCTTCTTCATTGGAAGGAGACCTGTGCCGCAGCCGTAGGGTCGTGATGATGATTATAAACAATTTATTCATATTCCAGCAATCATGGCAGCACCAATCCGTCGGACGGCCGCACAGCTGTTAAAAAAACGCCACTTCACCACGTCAAGTGCGTTCAGAAACCGCCCGGAAACCGCCAAGGATGATACCAATGTCGTCAGATCTCCGTACAAGGATATACCCACTCTGAATTGCACAGCTAATGACTTCATCTGGCAGAACTTGGATAGATGGCCCGACAAGACTGCTACGGTAAGTGTTCTTAGCGTGTCGGTGAAAACACGAGACAGTAAGGAAGGGTGCCTTTCCACCAGAGATTTGCTATGCTGCGATGATGTGAAATAAATCTGTTAAGTACACCTATGGTAGTGTTCTTGTGGACCAATGAACATGATTGGAAGATATCAAACGTAGCATAGCACATTTCTAGGGGGGAAACATCCTAAAGCAGATGTAGGGCTCTGTTCTTTTGTTTAGGAAATAAAATATAATTTGTAAGTTAAAGACAATAATTTGTAAAGTACTTAGTTAAGTAATTGACGTAGGAAAGTTTTTGGTATTATTTACCTTAATGGGTTAATTGTCTATTAGTTTCTAGGTGTTTTTCTGTAGAGAAAAAATGCATTATAGGTAGGACGTGATTTAACAGGTATTATTTACTTAGTTAACGACTATTACTCGTTGCTAATTTAGATTTCACGGTAGGTATTTAAATAGTTTTCAGTGATTATTCAAATTTTGTTTACTTACTTTTAGCATAATTAGTGTAAGTACCTATAGTTGTATAAGTACCTACCGTGCGTTATGTCATACTACAACACCGCATTACGCTTAACATCCATGACCCGAGCATAATCTGTCTGTAAACAAATATTTACCCTGACCGAGTTTTGAACCCGGGATTCATACGGCTGTCTAGATTTTGTTTAGTCTAGTTACTATAATTCTATAAATACTTTTAGTATGAATGAATTGATTTTCCTTCACAAATTGGTTCAGAATGAGCATCTGAGTATACCTACTTCATTATCATCAGCCTATAGCAGTCCACCGCTGGACGTAGGCCTCTCCCAAAGCACGCCACTGGATGCGATCTATAGCTGCCACCTTTCCGCATCCAATCATAACCAGCCACGCTTGTCTAAGCCAAGTCGTCAACCCATCTAGACGGAGGGAGTCCTACACTATACGTTTGCCTAGTTGCGGTCTCCACTTCAGAACTTACTTACTTACTACACTTAGCACTTTTCAACACTCTGTATTTATGCATATTTCCCCAAAATTAAAGCATTATTGTCTCTACCTTTATCCCAGGTATGCGCAGTGTCAGGCCGTGGCTACACGTACGCGCAAACTCACAAGATGTCGATGCTATTCGCCGCGTCCCTCCGAACCAAGCTCAAGCTCCGAGAGGACGATACGGTCGCCATCCTCCTACCCAACGTACCTGAGTACCCGTGTATACTGTTCGGGATACTGCAAGCGGGCTGTATCGCCTCGCCTATGAACCCGGCTTATACTGCTCGTGAGTATTGGTGTTATACGTTTGATGGTTGCTGTCTTGCTGTGTGTCTGTCAGTGGTAGAGAAAGGAAATCCAATTTTAAGGAGGAATAGGCAGAAAGCATTCTTAGGAAGAATCTATCCGACTCTGTGTAAAATAATCGTGGATTGCTTGTTTTATCTTAATACCTAAAAGTATATCAATCTGTTGGAGATACGAAATACTTTATTCTTATATTGTAATAGGTATAAAATGAAACTATAAATATATATTATGTAGCTCAGACATACCTACAGATAATTTATTTACCTAAGTATTTAATGACAAGTTTTCCGGTCTGGTCTCTATGTACCCAGTAATTGTACCATTATGTTATGATTATCTCTTGATTCAGATATTTTTTAAGTGTTTACCTCTTCCTCTTACATACCATAGAATAGAACATAATGATCTTGCCCATAATTGTTATTTAAGCATTCATTGTTGCTTTGTATGGAAATTACATAAAGACTGCTTATGCAATTAACCTTGAACTGCTACTTTACCTTTGCTACCTTTGAACGCACTTATATAGTTACCCACAAATATAAGTAGATATACAAATATAGGATATGGTCCATTTTCTTTATGTACTTACATCGTATAGTAATTTTAAAGAGATTGTAAAAATAGCTTCAACCCTGCAACCGATTCTGAAAGCAACAATTTTAATTTAACACCGGCCGACAAAACTGTGCTAAAAAACAAATGCCTTCAGAATCGCTAACATTGTCTCAATTTATTAAAAAAAAACATCTATAAGTACATTAATTTTCTCCTATTCCCAGATGAGCTCCAAACCCAATTCGAAACGGTGAACTGCAAAGCGGTCATCACCTCAAAACAGTCGTACCCCACCATAGCAGCAGCCCTCAAATCCATGAAGAAATCCATCCCTATCATCATCACCGACCACGAAGAGTTACCCGAAGGAACCATCAAATACGCTGAACTGGCCGAGGACATGACTATAGATACGGACTGCCTGAAGTCCGTGAGACGAGGGCCCAAAGATATAGGCATTATCCCGTTTTCGAGTGGAACTACGGGGTTCCCTAAAGGTGTTGTTTTGACGCATGGGAGTATAGTTGCGCTGAATCAAATGATTGCTGATCCGGAGATTGTGGCTATTAAGGAGACTACAGGTATGTTAACAGACATTTTACACATTACATATATACCTATCATCATCATCAGCCAACAATTTCGACTTGGCTGGTCATAACCCGCTCAGCCTATCTCATCCAGTCCATTTAAGGTCGCCTTTCCAACGGCATAGATCGTCTAAGGCGACATTTGCTTTCGTGGTCATTTGTTAAGAACTCGTGTCTACTCCAAAAGAAATCTGCGAATAAAAGCGGCCGATGACAAAAATGACGTAACTATTATTTTCTGTAAATATCCCTAACGTTAGCCTGCTGACATCATCCGGCAAAATCCTTCCTTATCCAGACCATACTGCCATCTACTGTCTAAACAGATCTAGGTAGTTAACCGTGCAGAGCATCATCATCAACCCGTAATTGTCCACTACAGCCTCTCCTAATCATAATCCCGTTATCATTTACTGCTGCCTTTCCCAAAGAGCACCACAGTCGTCTTCTGTCCTGTACCTTCCTTATAACAACTTACAGATTAAAAACCCTTATTCCATCTTCTCTCTTAACTACCTTCAGATAAAAAATTAAACCCCTATTTTATTTCCACCTTCCATCAGCGACATACCAGACCGTAATGCCTGCGGTGTTGCCGTTCTTCCACATCTTCGGCTTCAACGTGGTGCTCATGAACCAGATGTCGCTGGGCTGCAAGCTGGTGACGTTGCCATATTTCAAGCCGGACCTGTTCATACAATCTATTGCTGGGCACAAGGCGAACTGCCTGTTCCTTGTGCCGCCTATGGGTGAGTTTTATACTTAGTTGTAACATAAATATAAATGCTGCCGGTACACGGGTTCGTTATAGACGCAGATAAACGTCGCTATATCGCGATTCGTCATAAATATGGCGCTATGATTGGTGGAACGAGCATTAAATAAGATTATCGTCGACGTCGATAACGAACCCGTGTAGCCCAGGATGTGTCGGACGCATAAGCTAAAGTTTATTTACATCAATCGGGGAGGCTGGTTTGATTCACCGAGTCCTCCTGTATCAATAAAGTAAAAAAAAATATTTATAAATAATGCCTTCTGTTTAGTTTCATAGCAGTTTTTGTAATTCTATCCCTGTCTCCTGTATAAATATATCTTTATCAATATATCCTATACCTTTCTTAATATATTATTATATAATTTATCTGTATAAATATATCCTATCTCTCCCCAGCGCTATTCCTGGGCAAGCACCCGGCAGTAACTCCTAAGCACCTGGAGACTCTGCACGCCATCATCTGCGGCGCCGCGCCGCTCTCGCCAGAAGACGCTGAGGCCGTCGTGGCTAAGAATGTGAGTGGCCTGAATCTAGCTGTCTTAGCAATCATCATCATCATCAGGTCCTGGGATCCCTAATCAGGGACATAGGGCTCGAAATGTGGATTAAATATCCACTCTGACGGGTCCTGTGCCTTTGACTTGTCAGCTCATGCCTCTTAGCAATAGTGAAAGCATTATTTTTCAATTTTGTAAAAAACATTTGAATTAATTAAAGCACCAATGCTTTCAGTATTGCTAAAACTGCCAGATTAGAAAAATCGGATATAATAATAAAGATAACTTGATGTTGCACGCGAATTGTGCTTCGACCTCCGAAGGAATACCGGGTAAAAAGTTGTCTATGCTGGTGTGGTAATCCAGGGTGTCAGCAAAAATTATACTTACACAGTATTTTTTACGTATATCATTAACTCACATCCATAGTAGGTACACAGTAGGTGTAGTAAATGCTACAGGATACTGGAGTGAGGGATAAAAACATTATTTATAACAACTTAGTGGGGGGCTATACAACTCAGTCCCTGATAGGATATTTTTATCTGTGTGTCTGTCTGACAACCTGGAATGCATGAACCATGGAATGATTTGATTGCTGCACTTTTAGCAGGTAAAAACATTGGAGAAAGAATAAGAAAACAAATTCAAGGCTGAAGCGATAAAACATAAACTAGCTTGCGACATCATATCGCATACAAATACCTGGCTAAGTTTATTGCACTCAAATTAAATGATAAGATAAAGGGTGTTATCTACGTCGGTAGGTGTGTATGGCGAGGGGGCAATGTCCATTTGTAAAAAAAAGATACGATGTAAACACGAGTTTTGAGATATCGAAGTAGATATGTATTTTTATGAATATGTAGGTAAATAGTGTAGGTCTGCTGTTCTCGAATAATTTTTCATACGGACCCATTTTGTGTGGCGTATTTTTGATGGAACCCTAGCTTTGGCCTTAAACTTCTTTCTTACATCTGTAATGCGCTGTAATAAGTGCTAGATTTAAGTACCTATTCTTAAATTCGCTGTAGGTACCCCTGGCCAAAAAATTTGGTCCGTAAGGTATTTAGATACCTATTATTACTAATGTACCTACCTAATTCAATCCATTAATTACCTAATTCCTCCACAGAAAAACATCCTATTCCGGCAAGGCAACGGCCTCACCGAGACCAACGGGTCGGTGTCCATAGGACGCAACACAGAAGTGAACTACGCCTCGGTAGGGTACACTCTCGGCAGCACACAGACCAAGATCGTGGACGTCGGCAGTGGACAAGCTCTAGGGCCTAATCAGGTACTTAAACATTTGTAATCTATGACTGCTGGACATAGGGCTCCCCCATAAATAAGGCACTCTGTACTTGACCAGCTATGTCTAAAGTCCAACAGGATGGATCATGGCATCCCACGACACTTTATGATCGTCGACTTTTATACCCTAACCGTTATCGGGTTTTCAGTACATATTTTTCGGATAGCAGTAGACGCTCAACAGGACAAAGGCACACTTTTTTTTTCCTTACGGTGCACCTTGAAACTTACCCAGCTCAGCGACTAAAAGCGCCTAATCTCTACTCACCGCCTCTTTTAAGTTGCCTGCCTATAGCCTGTTATCCACTTACCCACCGTTTCCTCATCCACAGGAAGGCGAGATCTGGTTCCGAGGCCCGAACCTGATGCGAGGCTACTGGAACAACGAGGAGGCGACGCGTGAAGTGTTAACTGAAGACGGCTGGTTCAAGACGGGAGACATCGGGAAGTACGACGAGAAACACTCCTTCTATGTCACTGATAGGATCAAGGAGCTTATTAAGGTAAGGTTATAGGCGGGTTTGGAAGAAACTGGATCTTACTGTAAACTACGAAGTCAGAGCATTGCGGACGCATGGATTTTATTTTTGTTTGCATGATGCCTCTATCGCAAAACGCACCTGTTACCGGATATTGGGTTTAAAAAGATAGAATAGATAAGTGAAAAGTGCACCTGCAAAGTCTGATGGTTTTAGAAATTGTCATGTCGATATCTAATAATTAGTGGACTATTCTTATCTTTTTAAATAATTAAACCTATTTATTCCCAGGTCAAAGGCTTCCAAGTACCGCCAGCAGAACTGGAGGCGATCATTCGGACGCACCCCAAAGTGATGGACTGCGCTGTCGTCGGTACCAAAGACCCGATAACCGGGGAAGCCCCGAAAGCCTTCCTAGTGGTCAAACCGAACCAAACAGTCAGTGAGGAAGAAATCAAAGAATATGTTAACAGTAAGGTTATAGACTTTAAAAAGGTGAAGGAAGTACAGTTTGTGGACGCCATTCCTAAGAGTGCGGCCGGTAAAATACTGAGGAAAGATCTGAAAGCTAAGTATTGTTAAATTGATTAGCTTTATTGAGATGTTTTTGTGGACCAATAAGATTCGTTTACGTATTTAGTGGTAGGTAGAACATTAATATATCTGCTACTTATTAGCCTACTTTACGGTTTTGTAAAAACATAAAAATATATTGTTGAAGTAATGTTTAAAAAAAGTACTTATGTAAGTACACAAGTGGTATTAAATATGTATTATTGGACTATGATGAATGAAAATCAAAACTATCGTAAGATTTTTATCATGTCAGTATTGAAGGAACTATTGGATTTGTTTGGTAATTGGGACCATTAACTAGGTTTAAGTCGAAGTCTTTATAAGGTATGTTTGATATAATATCAATGGTTATTGATATTAACTAATACATAACATTACCTATTATTACTTTGGTATCAAGTGTTTCTTGCTTTTTATAAGAGTTTATTTTTACTATGATACAGTTTATATTGTGCATCTAGAGACAATTTTTAAGATGATTCGTTTTCCATCGAGGAAAACTAGAACCAATACAGTTTGTTTGGCCACAGCTGTAAGCCTGTAACCGAAACGAAAGAGTTAAGTATTTTAATTATGTTTTTGTTATTTACAGAATTTTTGCTTATATTTTATCTACTAAGTACTTCTTCTACAAAAAGCTTCACTTTGTACTAGTTATTTTTTTAAATCGTATTTTTTTGTGGACGTACTTAGTTTATACTCGATTTTTTTGTGTTTATATACTCAAACAACACATAGAAATTGGAATTCTTTAAAAATAAATAATAACTGGATTAACATGCAATAATAACTAGTCTACAATACTGTTAATTATCTTATAGAATCTATTTGTTACGGAATACATGTTTAATAAATTCATATTTTATAAGTTTTGTTTGCGTTTTGAGGAACTTTCCCTTTTCCCTTCCCCTCCTAAACTTCCATAGACTTCCACCGAATCCGAATGGAGTTCTAGAATTAGAATATATACTCTAACCCCCTTATTCATAGAGAAGTTACAAAACGTTTTAACTAATAAACTGTTTTGTCCCTCTCCAACAAAGAACAATTTGTTCTTTGACATAGAGGGACAAAACAGTTTATTAGTTAAAACGTATTGTAACTTTTCTATGAATAAGGGGGTAAGTTTTCCCCGTTGTTTTAGCCGTACCGATTGCATGACCATTGACCACAGAGTACATTATTCACAGAGTACATTATTTATACTGAGTGCATGACATGAGTCGTTCGTTCTCTCGATATTTCTATAGTGACCCACCAGTGCCGGCAATTTGCCGGTCGGCTTCCTCTCGTATTACAAAATGGTTTTTACAACACGCACAGTACCTATACCTACCTACATAGATCTAGGTATAGGTAATACTCGGTAATACTGAGGGTACTGAGGTTATTGTGGGTTATTGCTTTATTTCAAAAGCGGATGTTCATGTCACAGCCATTGTTGAATAGTCATTTTATTAGCAAATACTCATTAACTAGTTAAGTACTTTAGTTAAATAAAGTAATCCACTAACTAAGGTATTGCAGAACAGGAAAACGTCTTAACTACGGGTGACTATACTATAATCCTAATCCTAGCTGTCCTAATAATATTATAAATGCGAAAGTAAATGTGTCTGTCTGTCTGTTACTCTTTCACGCACGCAAGCTCGCGGGCATCTAGTTTAATCATAAGTATATCAATCTATCGCTTCCTACTTCTAGAAATGGCCTCTCCAAAGTAGGTACAGTTCGGTTCAAACAGCTTGGTACTTGGTTATGTAGTTGGCACCAAGAATGCACTTTTGTACCTTGTCAAACTAACAAACCACCATGGAAGTAATAATACAACAGGAATGCGCACTCACCAAAATGATGCAAACAAAAATACACCTAACGAATTCACCTTAAGATTTATATTTGAAGTGAAAGAGGCCGCGAGCCGATAGAGAGGGTTACCACAGAGCCCTTCCTCTCTTTCTAACACTTGCCAGGATTTAGTTGTCTAAACTTTTGTAGATTTTGTACGAAGAGAGCTATGCAAAAAAAATATTAAATTAACTCATAGACTACTGTATATCATATCATTTTCAAAAACAAATTTATAATAAATTATTATAAACATGTAATTTTAATGAAATAGTTGGTATTTGTATGAATAATAATTTCATAAAAAATATTGGTAGTTTTTCTAAATACTTTACGACAAGACCGAAGTTGTCAAGCTGACGGATGACGTTTATATATATAATCGTTTATTACGGACCAACGATCCAAAAAAGTGTTAGTATTACATTTATCTTAACCTAATGTTAGTTATAACTACATAACACACAAAAAATTACTCTATACACACATCTATTTTTTATTTGGTAGGAGTGACAACTGCACCCAGTGGTTAAGGAAACAGTTGTCCCACCTATCCACAGCCGTGTTCAGGACGGTGTTAGTGCTGCCGCGGACGCGGTGCAACAATGACGCGGCGCGCGACCTCATGACCGCGTAAAAGTCAGGCGTACGGGCCTCCGCGAACATACCCGATGCACTGCACCACCTCGGCAGCCCCATCAGCATCCTGAACGCGTTGTTGTATTGGACACGCAGGGCGCGACCGGTCTTCTGCAAATGATTCACCCAAAGACTGCAGGCGTAAAAAGACAGACAATATGCCTTAAATAGCGTAATCTTGACTGCCTTAGTACACCTACTAAATCTTCGAGCTACCATGTTGCTTCTAACCGATAGCGCCCTGCGCTCCCTATCCATATCCTTATCATCAGTCAGGTCCTCGTTTACATAGTGGCCCAGATATTTAAATTCTGCCACCCTTTTCAAAGGCGACCCGTTCATGACAACTGGAGGTAAAACACTTTGAGCCCTTTTCCTTGCACTAAACAACATGTATACGCTTTTTTTAATATTGTATACAAGTCCGTGTTGTTTAGTGTACTCACCGCATATGTTGAGTAGTTTAGTGATTGCGTTGATCGAGGGACCCAGCAGGACCATATCATCGGCATAGCTTATGTTGTTTACACTAACATTATCAATATAGCAACCATATGGTTGATTGCTGAGTTCCTCGATCAAAGCATTCATATACAGGTTAAACAGTAACGGAGAGGTTAAACCCCCCTGCCTCACGCCACATTCCATACGATACTCATCGGAATATGTACCGCCCCATCGGACCACATTCACTTGATTGCTGTACCAGTAGCGAAAGACAGATACAAGGGCCAACGGGAAACCGGTCTTAATTAATTTTTGCCATAATATATCATACTGTACTAGGTCAAAGGCCTTTGACAGATCTAAGAAGCATCCATATACCGGCGTGCGCCTATCCGTATAATATTTTATTGTACTTTTTAGTACTAGTATGGCACTTTCGGTAGAACAACCCTCTTTAAAGCCGAACTGTCTCTCATTTAACTTTAGGTAGTTTATACTGTTGTGAGAGACGTTATGGTTAGGGTGACCATTCATTCGTAATTTTGAATCACTTTCCATTAATTAGGACCTGTTTCATTCAACTTTTTGTTTTATTTTATACCTAAGTATCATTAGGTATTATTGTGGCTGTTATCTTATAAGGCTGGTAAAGAGTTATGAGCTGTTGATTTTATTGGTGATAGATATGAGTATTATAAGATAATTTATCAAGCTTAAAACCGGCGGAAGCACTTAGGTTGAGATATTTTTTTTTTAATCTTATGATTTTCATCAACTCTAGTTCCGTTTACAGTCATAGTCTACTATGACTGTAAACGGAACACCCACAGAGTTAACACGTTTTAGGTACATAGTTGCGTTTAATGTTAACCTGTTTTGACACTTTCTTGTCAACACTACACCCAACTTAATTTTATTTACTTAAAATTATATTTTCCCAAATTTCAGCTTCCCTTCCAATGAAGAAACATAGCAAAGGTGGTTCCAAGTAATTCCCACAATTTTTCATCATTTTAAACCCGATGATAAATCCCGATTCATCGCAAGTGTTTATTATCGTTACAGTCGATCTATAAAGTCCTGACAATAAAGAGTGCGATTTTGCTAAGACATATCATTGTCAGTTATTTATATTACATTGCAGTTTGCGCTGCAACAACACATCTATACAAATTTTACCTTCACCCCATTTGTTTACTCATTTGTCATATCACCAAAATACATTCGTACCTACTGCTACAGTGCAATCGAATTATTCGAATAATAGGTGACTTTGAGACCATCCACACCTATTCGCGACATGATAGATAAGAAGTGATGTCTCATGAATTACCTAAAATTATGGTCACCAAAAATAGAAAGAGATGGAGGGCTCCGTGCTGACTATCTCTGTCGGCTCGTTTTTTTGGTGCAGTGCGCATTCCTGTTGTATTATTACTTCCATGCAAACCACCTATAAATATTAATTCTTTCAAAGATTGACAGTTGTATAGTTTGACAAAGCACAAAAGTGTGATGGCAGCTTAGAGTAATAATGGCAGCCAACTTCAGGAACTATCAAGTTGTTTGGGCCGAACCGGCCGAACTGTATGCCAGGCTTATTATGAATCTATCATAGGTATGGTCAGCTGCATAAGTAGCTACTTATACATTTTTGTACCTTGTCAAACTGACTGCATAACAAACCGTCAATGTTTGAACAGGTAGTTTGTGAGTTTGACTCGCTACAAAAGTGTAAGTACAGCTAACACTTATGCAGCTACCATACGAAAATGGTTCTACCAATCTACAACCTGCTGCCGATTTGTTCGATACCCTACTGGGACAGATAACACTGAAATATACCTACTGCTAATTAAGCATTTAATCATTTTTACGATGACGATGTAGCGATGACAAAAACATCTTATTGTGATAGCGATAAACTGTAAAAAGGTATGGGCAAAGTCTAAAGTACTCAGTTAGTAATTATAATTAGACATAGGTACTTTAGGTATCTAGTAGATATAATTTTTGTATACGTTTTCTAGTAGATAGGTACCTAAGTACTAAGTACATAAATTTTAATCTAGACTTTTCAGTTTAGGTATTTAACCTGTTGAACGCCGAGGCGCGGATTCCTATGGCGTGGCGCAGTGGTTAAGTTAATAGTGACACTGACTGATGACTGTGTCGAGAGTCCCAGGTTCGATCTCTGCTCGGGGCAGATATTTGTCTAAATAATGCTCTCGGAGTTCTCGAGTCTTCAATGTTTAATTTTAGTATCGTGTGACTATCAACAAAGTTTAGTGTTCATTAAGCAGCTACACACAGCTACGGCTACGTTAATTACAAAACACTTTTACTTTTTTTTTAGTTCTGTTTGAATTCCCAGCAAACCAGCGGTTAATATTTTGTTGCTTAGGTAGGTACTTACCTAATTAACTGAGCAAACCTGCAAACTGTTTGGTTCGACAAGGTTCTATGATGGCCTTATTTACCTACTTTATTTCTATTCTAATTGCTTAACTGTAGGTTGTAGGTCACTCACTCATTCGCCATACTAGTCAGACTGGCCATAAACTATATTACTTTACTATGCTGGTTAGAGTTAAGGGAGTACTTACCGGAGAATATTAAGTGCAGATAGGTACTTAAGTATAGTCGTTCATTCTACAAAATACCTCTGTGCAATGATTTCAAAAAGAACGTTGCCCCAGTCTGAACATTTTGTTTAAAAATAATGACACCCGCCCCGCGCGCTGTCTTTAATTCAAACAAATTATGACAGATATACTTATATGAGATTTTGGGGCCAGCACGAGGGTGCCATTTTCTTGAGCGGTTGGCCCCAGCCCCCAGGTAGTCCTGTGTCTGTGTGTCATCTGACTTTGATCTGACTCATCTGTGTGCATTTCAGGGGAAAATTCACTGTAATCACTGTAATCTATAACTGAAAAAGTAGGTATTTAAATACTTACCTTCAGAGCGGTGGTAGCTCAATCGGGTAAGCGCCCGCTTCTCACGCAAGAGATGCGGGTTCGAATCCGGGCGCTGACATGTACCTGCCAATGAGTATTAATGTTCTTTTCTGAATTTAAGTACAATGTATACTTACTATCGCTCTTACGGTGAAGGAAAACATCGTGAGGAAACCTGCATATCTAGATTTAGCACATCTAGATATGTGAACCCACTTCAACCCACCAACCCGCAGTGGAGTGGACCAGCGTCGTGGGAAAATGGTCCAAGCTTAGGAAGGCAGTTTAGACCTTGGGGATATGCACAAAGGTTCCATTCGAGAGAGCCAGGTACTGTTACCCCTACAGAGAATAGAATAGAATATAATACTTACCTTCTATTAGATTAGTAATAGTGTAAAAAATTAGATTAGTAATACAGGGTGGCCCAAAGAGTGACGTCCAAAGGAAAATGTTTGATTTCTTAGGTCAAGGGGTAGCCAAATCACCCCCATGTATGTTCAGCAATTTTTAGTAGTTTAGGAGTTATGATTTTTTCAACTAATTTTCTACGAAAATCGACCTCAGTGGATCAATAGGGAATATGCGTAATTTTTTTTTATACTTTTATTGGATAGTTTTACATCACTTTATTATAGTAAAAAAAATTCAACGCCAAAATAAGTAATTTAAGGTATTTTAAAGAAAGTTAAAAAATTACAACCATCACGACCACTTTGAAATTCCCGTCAGGATGGCGGGCTGTCGTGACGTCATAATCGTTTAATTTCACGGCTCAGAATAATGAGTCCCGTCAGTCGGCATAGATTTTTTACCTAATCAAGTAATCACAGAGTACTTTTGTATTTTCAAAAAACCACAGGGGTATAATCGTGACAGTTCTGACATTGCGAAAAAGAGACGCTTAGCTACATTAAGCGTAAGAAAGAAACGTTAAGCTGTAAATGTTTTTTGTCCTTTTTGCTGTGGCGCCTGTTTACGTCAGTTCTCTGTGCCAAACAATGAAACAAATGAAAAATCTGTGCCAAACAAAGGCTGACAGTTACAACAAAATTTTCTAAATGCTATTTATTTTTGATTTGCTAGTGATTTGTGGGTGTTTATTAAGTTTATTAGACTATTATCATCACTTAACGAGTGTGTGACATGGGTGGGTGGATTTTGTTCGGTTGTATAGAGCATATTGAACGAAAACACGATGGAATGATGGATGAGATATATTTTCACATGTAAGTAGATACTATCAAGTTTAACAAGCTTACATTCATCATAGTACTATCTATTGGCTCGATTTTAATATAAAACGATACTAATTTTAATACTGTAAGGTCTTTTAGTATCAGTTTTAAGTAAAAATTACGAGGTACCATATCATAACAAATCACATGGTGTTGCAAGTTATTGAAAATTTATTTTACCCACAAATATTATAGTATGCAAAGAAAATACTAGAAATTGTAACGGACTCGGGTTGGGTTTACAAATGGGGCGCACGAATTCGGTTTTTGTGAAGATTGTATTTTGTAGAAGTCATTCTCCTCTTTCAAATGAGGTGCCTCTCATTGTGAGGAAACGTTCGTTTCGTTTTTTTCTTCTATGTGTGATTTCTTCTGTATAATATAAAGTTTATTGTATTGATACGAAATGCGTGTTTATAATGCTCATGCTCATCCATTTATCTTTGCTTCATAGGTTTCCGACAGAAAAAAAAATATCAAGAAAATGGATAGACATTACCGGTCGCACAAATTGGGAACCAAAGAAACATACAAAAATTGTCTTCGGCACATTTTGAAGAGGATTGTTTCGATTGGACGAAGACAATGAATCATACAATCCACTCAGTTTGTGTATATTAAATAATTATATTGAAATCAAATAAGTATGAGTAAAGTTTTTTTTCTTATATCGTCGGTTGACAGGAAAAACTCACTAAGGCTGATTTTTCAATATTCAGATAAATGTTATCTGGGTAATACAAACATTGAGAAACATTGAGACGCAACAGCATCAAAATTATTTCCCAGCAAAACTTTTATCTGGCTATTGAAAAATTAGCCTTTAGTGTCTTTTTCCTATCAACCGACGATATACTCAAGTTTTGTTTTTGTTATTATGATAAGTTAAATTTCCCCATATTTAGGTTTAATTTTTTTGTCGGCAATATCTATGGTTTGAGTGAGAAAGAGAATAGTGCACACGGCGATTGCTAGTCTAGAGGTAGTAGGTCTATGCAAAAAACCAATGTTGTCATGGTAACAAACGAAAAAGGAAGTGTATAAAGTGTGATCAGTGGCTGTTTTTTAATGGTAATAAAGTGTGACCAGTGGCTGTTTTGTAATGGGAGCTCGTAAATAGCTGCTAGTAGCTCTTTTGAAATGGGAGCGCGCAAACCAGAGGACCTTTGTACACAATATTACGCTATTATGGCAATATGAATATAAAGTAATATTTGTATTGTATGTAAGTACTTACTGTAACTTTGGTTCTCAGTAAGAGAGACTAGGGTTAGTGGGTCATTCTATTCTATTATCTGTGGGGGTGTAAGAACCTGCACCTGGCTCTCTTGAATGGAACCATTGTGCATATCTCAAAGGTCTAAACCCCCTTATCTAGACTATTCGATAATAAGAGTATAAAACTATTCGATAATAAGAGTATAAAAATATATGCATATTCCCTAATATTTGGGCACACGGCTCTCGACTTTTCAATAGTCTTTGCTGTCCTTTTCCGCAGCTGGCCACAGTTTACTCGTTCATACTGCGTAATCAATTTAATGTGTCCAGTTCTTCTGATTACGAGAATTCTTCCATAACTTAATTTAGAAAAAAATAACAACTTTATGATGAAATACATATACTAACGACTGCCATTATAACCTAAAAGTAGAAAGAGCAACTTGTGTCATGTTCATGTCATAATACTTACAATACAAATTTAATTTTATTGTGTTGCAATATGGAGCATATTTGAGTGGCTCGTTGACTAGCGAATGGCTGTTTACGCCTCATTACAATAGAACAACTAGTGGCAGCCCATACACTACCAACAAAAAATATAAAAAGTCCTAAACTTTGCAAACAAACAAGCATATCAAACAAGAAGTGGAGAGGTTATAGGAGGCTAGGATCTACTCGTATTGGAAGAATTTTTATGTGATCCATCGTATCTGATCACAACGAGCATCACAAATACTCGGTGACATTAACATTTCTTTGTTTACACTTGACATTTATTTAACTATACGCAAACGCAAAGAAGTTGCAAAGAAGTTATTATTCTGAGATTGATATATAAAGAATTATGACGTCACATCCGCCCTAAGAAAATGGGTGACGTTTCTCGGAAGTTAGAATTTACCGAAGTTTTTTTGTACTTTTCAACTTCATTTACTTGCTAAAAAATAAATTATAATCAAAAATAATTATGGAGTCGTAGTTATGAAACAACAAAGTTTATTATAAATAATATTTGACCTTTATTTGAACCACTTGCATATTCCCTATTATGTTTTATTATTTTTTTGCATAACTTTTTTAAATTATTTTTTATTTTTGTGTCATCCTCTTAAGTTGTTCTTTTAACCATAAAAGTTTCAGCTTCCTAGCTGTAATGTAAGTTAGTTATTTTTATATCGAAAGTTCAAATTATATCATCGAGCTAGACTGCTCTGAATTTTCAACATGAAATTAAAAATTGAACTAGATATTCTCATGGTTCCTTATTAATTTTAAAAACTCCGCAAGGTTCCAAATAAAATAAAAATATATATAAATATATAACATAATTGATCCACTGAGGTCGATTTTCGTAGAAAATTAGTTAAAAAAATCATAACTCCTAAACTACTAAAAATTGCTGAACATACATGGGGGTGATTTGGCTACCCCTTGACCTAAGGAATCAAACATTTTCCTTTGTACGTCACTCTTTGGGCCACCCTGTATAATGTAAAAAAAGTTGTTCTTAACCCAACTACAAGTGCTAACTTACTAAGTACCTATTAAAATAAGTAACTATACCTACTTTAAAAAAAAATCAATACCTATTCAATCAAGTTTAGTTGTTCAATAATTTCAAATTTGCAATATTTCATACTCCTACTTAGGTAGACCTAGGCTAGGTATAAGTTTGCACCACAGAGGTTGTAAACTTGTTATCACATTGAACCGCTTTCCTTGAAAATTGCTAAAGAGAATTAGTCGAATACTGGCCAGGCAGATAGACGCGCGCGCCAATCTTGTAGAAAAAAAAAACAAAATGAACAACTTGGCGCGAAAACTTTTCTTGAGGGAAATTAAAAAAATAAAAGTGCAAAGAAAATTGTCTGTTAGTGCCGGGTGCTGTAGTAATAATAAGGATTTTATAATTAAATCGCCATGTCCAGATGTAGTGATACCGAAGGTTCCATTGATGGAGAGGATTTGGAGAGATTCAGCGGGATTTTTGAATCGAGTTGCCATAGTAAGTACCTACCTAGTTACCTCTTTCTCATTTTAAAATAACAATGAAGTACACCATAAAATTTCAATAATCGACTGGGGTTATTCACCGTCACCGTTGTGAAATTAACTATTAGCCTGTTAGATTAGGTTTTCAGTCGCTGATTGCTGACTAATCTGATTTGATAAGCCATTGTTGAGCATAACCATAGCTAAATTAGTAAGCAAATTGGAGAAATTATATACTTATTTCATGAATAAATTTTAATGTAAGTCGCGTTGCAATGATCTAATGCCCAATCTTTGCATAAGTACCCACCTTATTGAGGAAGGTCATGGCAGAAAAACTAGTACATAGGTATAGATGTAGGTATAATACTGTATCTACCTATGTGGTTACTATTTAAAGTGATATACCTACGTACTTTTATGTAAGATACTTTTGAATAGATTATACTTAATTATTATTTGATATAACTTGAAGGAAGAAGAGGAATCTCAGGCACCCATCCAAAGAGCACACCATGATTTTACATACGAAAATGCAAGCGACCTATAAAACAAAACAAATATAAAAATTATGTTATAAAGTAAAAATACAAACGGTAAAGTTTTACGACTAGTATTCGATACACCTACTTTAAAAAATATTATTATACCTAGTAGGTACCATAGTACTACCTACAATTTTACCAACAATCTTTCAACTGTGTTAAGAAAAGAGGTGCAAAGTTGAATGACATACTTACTTGTATATTCGAGCACATACCCACAGTGTTTTTTTTTCTGTGCACACACCCACAACAACAGAGCCCACCACAATCAAAAACACACACACACACACAAAACACGCACTCACGCCTTGTACTAATGTACTCCCTTGCGGGGTAGGCAGAGGTGCATTGCTGCACCCACTTTTCGCCAGAGTGTTATGTTAGTCCCAATGTAATAGGGGGCGAGCCTATTGCCATTTTACGGGCACACCCAAGACCCGAGAACAAATATCTGTGTTTAAACAAATATCTGCCCCAGCCGGGTATCGAACCCGGGACCATCGGCTCAGTAGTCAGGGTCACTAACCACTACGCCATTCGGTCGTCTATTTATTATAATATCGTTGCGTAGTTCCTAAATAGACCAATTATGATTGAGCGGTCTTGCGCAGGTTCAAACTACTTCAAACGTACCTACTTGAATTTCAGCTGAAAAACAGATCAAAGTCCACGACCGTAGTGACTCAAATATACACCTTACTTATGTCCATAGTTAGAGGAACATACATTTAGATATATCAGATCGGCTTATCCGAGCTAATGAACCTTTCTTGACATTTTCCTGCTTCATAAAATATTAAGACTACTAGGTATTAATCGTATCCAATAGCTATAAAGGTAACTAAAAAATAAAATATTACAATACTTATGTAAGTACATAGCATGTTTGTGCAATAAATTACTCATAAGTATATAACATTAATATCTAATCCATATCGCGAGAAAATCTAGATACATAGACATCGCCCCCCGTCGTTTGATAAAATGCCTACTTACACTACACTCATATATTTTTATCAATTTGGGTACGCATATTTTATAGCATAAAAACAAATAAGTAATTCGTTTTATCTTTTTTACATTTCATTGATAGCACATGTCCGGGTTATGTGCGATTATTATTAGGCCATTTACCTCATTATTATATACAAAATATTAATTTAATATTTAGGTATAACTTCAAAAGTTACTGAAAACATGAACATCAAAGCTACATAATTTTTTTATAGGTTATTTTATAGAGCGGGATTTTTCAGTAGTTAGGTTATTGTTTCATATTCATTACCCCTTATTATAAAAAAAAACGGGGCGATTCTTGGAGTAATAGTAGTAGTTAGTAGCTTCACTAAGTAAACCAACTAATAACTGTTTCCAGGAATGCGCGGAAACAAAGAAGAGCTACACCTACAAACAACTGCAGGACTGCATGGCTGCATTCGCCACGTCTCTCCACAAGAAACTGGGTCTCAACCCTGGTGACGTGGTCGCAGTGATGGTGCCCAACCGCCCCGAATACCCTGTCGTGGTCTTCGGGACCATGCAAGCTGGTTGCATAGCCACCACCATCAACCCTATTTACAAAGAGTGTAAGGACCTATTCTATTCTGTTCTATTCTCTGTGGGGCTGTAAGTACCTGCACCTGGCTCTCTCGAATGGAACCTTTGGGCATATCCCCAAGGTCTAAACTGCCTTCCTAAGCTTGGACCATTTCCCCACCACGATGGTCCACTGCGGGTTGGTGGGTTCACATATCTAGGTGTGCTACATCTAGATATGCAGGTTTCCTCACGATGCGATGTTTACCTTCACCGTAAGAGCGATGGTATACATTGTACTTAAGTTAAAAGAACTCATTGGTACATGTCAGCGCCGGGATTCGAACCCGAATCTCTGGCGTGAGAAGCGGGCGTTTACCCGACTCAGCTACCACCGCTCTCTTGAGTGTAAGGACATTTTTGGTTTGTTGTTGCTGAATTGCTGAGGTATGATTTGTAGAATGGAATGCTAGCTCCAATTGGTTTTAATAGAGGCCGATGGCCGGTTTAATAGGTTGATAGGACAAATGGTACAGATTGTTTTTTTACCGGCTAGGTAGTAGGAAGATAATCTAAGTCAATACCTATTTATGGACATATTTTTTGATAAGTTTTGTGTTACTAGTCCACATTATCCAGTATAGATAGTAGAAGACTGCTTTTGCTATGGGAAATACAACTGGGCAGTAGAAATGAAGCTTCTGCCTACATATTGGTGTAACTACGTCAATGAAGGACTTATTGTATCGTTTATAATTCGCAACAATGTTGTTGTATATTGACCTCAATAAGATAGTTTATATCAATAAGAAAGTTTGAGGGAACTGAACTCTACTTAGTAGATACTTACCTAATACCTATGACTCGACAGTAATCTAGATACTTTACAAGAGATTAAAAGACAGGCCTCTTTATAGCCAGTAATTTGTAAATCCTTTAGCAGGCTACATACGTAATCTACGTAATCTACACATAAAACAGATGCATGTGACCCGCCCTCCCCTCAAGTCCGTAAATATTAAATTTAATAATACGTATTACAAAAACATTTGAAGAAGTACTTATCATACGTTTTTTCTCATAGTATTTTTTTATTGAGGAGTTAATGATAAATACAAATAGGTTTACTAAGAATAGAGGTGTCGGCGTTTTAGCAATTAACTAACTTGACTCCTTAGCAACAGACAACACTTTGTCAAAGGTCAGTTAGTATTGTTTGAACGTAACTTGATAGCAAACTCATACAAAAATACAAAACCTTGATAATTTTAGACTTACACAAGCAAAAATATACTGAGTCGTTAGGCACAAATAGAACAATGGTTTTTGCAAGTAAACATAAATACATTTTAAATTAAAGGAAGGTTAAAGTATTATAATTATGATAAGGATAAATATAGTATGTGCCTAACTACATAGTTTAAATACTGCTACTTAATTTTACATGATTTGCTTATTATCTTGAGTTAAATAAAGAAATTAATTTTACTGCAATCTCTAAGATTATTTATAGGATACGAGCCTACACTACCTACTGAATTAGTACTTTATAATTTTCTAAAAGACGTTATGGTGTAGCGTTCCTTATGAGGCCTAGGTATGTAGGTATATGAAAAGTTAAAAAAATATTGTTTAAAGGACTTAAAGGTACGGTCTAAGCAGCACTCACCTATTTACTTTAACATATTGACAAATCTAGATTCCCTGAGTATCGGAGGCGGTACTAACTAACATAGCTTATCTGAAGTTGTTATTGAAATAAGAAAAATATCACTCAGGGTTAGACATTACATAGCACTTAGACAACCTTATCTCTAATTGTTTACACTAGATAAATACTGTTTCTGACCCTAACCTGAGAGTTATTATTGGCATTATGGATAACACGTTTAGGTACATATCGTTTAATAAAATAAACGTAAGCGTTTATTTTCATTGTAAATTATCAATTCAATGTTTGCAGAATCAAGCGTCTCAATAAATACATTTTATCTAAAATCTCCACCCCACAAATGCTCTTCTGTTTATTGCAGACCAACAATACTACTCGTAACATTAACCCTAACATCTATTCCAGACGAAGTCACCCACCAAGCCACCCTCACGCAGCCTAAAGTCGTGGTCACCGTTCCTGAATGCTATGACGTCATCGTCAACGGCTTCAAAGATGCCAAAGTGGATGCCAAAATAGTCGTCATCGACAACCCTAACACCCCGGTCCCTGATGGTGCCATCAGATACACAGAACTAGCGGAAAAGTCTGAAGCCGACTATGGTCTTCTATCGAAAGTAGTGAGGCATGAAGATGATACGGCAGTTATTCCGTTTTCTAGTGGAACTACAGGGTTACCGAAAGGAGTGGAGATCTCACACAAAAGTATGCTCGCGTCATTGGAGATTTTGGGTTCAGAAAGGGTGTGCTACCCTAGGATTGCTACCGGTAAGTATGTTTTTTAAGTGATTTTATACATAGCTAGGTAGGCAGTTAACAATCATCATAATTTAGGCTTCAAATGAAAGAAATGGAATGGTACCCTATTACTTACATATTTACCATCAGCGAATGCAGGTCTGAAGAATTTTATTAGCAATCGGTGGCGAAGGGTAAATTTCTTTGCAAGAGAAGCCCGTGTGAAAAAAAGTAACTCATCTATTATGAAATATCGTAAAATATGGGGCGAATTAAATATCAAATCAGTAAATTTAAAACTTGAGCCGACGGAAATCGTTTAGTATCGACCCTTCTCTATTGTTTACCCCCATCTTTGTACTACTATACTAATGTAAGAAGACCAACAAATAAACCCCCCACCCTCTCCCCCCCAGACACATTCCAAGACGTGGTCCCTAGCAATAAGTAAGAAGATATTCAATATAACTAATTATATCGTATTCCTTCCACCTCCAGACACATTCCAAGACGTGGTCCCGTGCGTGCTTCCCTTCTACCACGTGTACGGGCTCATCATCCTGCTGCTCGGGCACCTGCCGCAGGGCTGCAAGATGGTCACCATGAACAAGTTCTCAGCGTCTTTATATTTGAGTGTGCTGAAGGATTACAAGGCTAGCTTGGTGTTTGCTGTGCCGCCTATTGGTGAGTGGAATTGGGTTTATAGCTAAGTTTGAGTTAGATTTTTGTAAGTGTCAGTTGTTTAGAATGCCGAGTTGTCAAATCGCTTAATTTTTCTTTTTTGTAACTATCTTTATAATTTTGTAGTGCATATTCTCTTAAGTCGTATTGGTCACAGCACAGACTTGATCACAATAATTGTACTGCTGTTTATCATCATCATCTACTTTTAACACCCCTAATCGTCCACTGCTGGATATCCCTCTTCCAAGGAGCGCAACATTCAGTGCTCGGCCAGACAGCTAAAATTGCAAGGTCACAAATGCAAAAGAACCGTATTCCTGATGAACATCAAGGACATACCTATTATCATTAGCATTCTATTCTCCTTCTATACTGTCTCCAGTAACAGCATAAATATATCATCTCACATCCTCCTCCGCAGTGATCCTACTCAGCAAGCACCCGGACGTCACATGGGAGCATCTCAAGCACGTGCGCCACCTCAACAGCGGCGCCGCCCCGCTCGCCGCCAGCGATGTGCAACCACTGCTGGAGATGAGCAAGGTGAGGCGCAAGGGAGTCACTTGGAGCTTCAATGAAATGCCGGTGGCTGTAAAAGTTTTTCGGGAGTTGTGATCTGACTACTAATGCCGGCTAAGTGTCGACGGTCCAGCAGACTTCAGGGAAAACCTTAATTCTCATCCTTTCATCGGATTTATAAGTCTGATAAATCACATTTGACTTTCTCTTTTTTATTCTCATTCCTGGACAACCACTTGCCAGGAGGACCCAACTGTACTTTTACTACAACCTGCTCAAATACTACCTATAACTCCTTCCATCATTCCAGGGTCAAATCCAAATCGGCCAAGGCTACGGAGCAACAGAGACCAACTCGGTGACTACGGGCACTCTGATTGGCTCAAAGGCCGACTACTCCGCGACCGGCGTTCCTCTCAGCAACATGGAACTCATGTTTGTTCATCCGGAGACCGGGAAACCAGTTCCTATTGGAGAGGTAAGATATTCAGATATTTTTGCAATGTTTGGATGAGAAAGTTGGCTGTTATGGAATGAGGAACTTCTCCTTGTTAGCATGTCTATGAAAAACATTAGAACTGGTGTTTGTAACCGCTAACCGCTTACTTCCCAGGATGAGTTATATAGCTAATGTCCAGTTGATAAGTCACTCGGTAGTTCATGATGAGGATAAGGGTTTCTATAGTTATGTACTTTGCCAGAACCTAGATTTAGTGTTTACTCACAATGATTTTCTCCAGTATATTACGCAGAAACAGCGCCGCCAGTGGATAAAAATCATAACTTCCGTTTGAAAGCATTATTCTAAAAACTGACAAGGCCACCCCCCTCGTTATGCTAATTCCAATTTTTAGAACCTACCTTCTAATCCCAGGTGCCTGGAATGTAGAAGTTGCTATTGCCCAAGATGCCGAAGATAGGCAATAGAAGTGCCTTCGATGAATATTCAACTGTTTTTATTATTTCAGCAAGGAGAGCTCTACATCCGAGGCCCGACTGTGATGAAGGGCTATCACAAAAACGAGAAAGCGACCAAAGAAACGATGACGGAAGACGGATTCTTCAAGACCGGAGATCTGGGATACTACGACCCAAACAACGGATTGTACATCAGTGACAGAATCAAAGAGTTGATCAAGGTAATTGATATGGTTGATGATGAAGAAAGTTATAAACATAATTAGTACATAGAACTAGTTCAACAAAGAGTTTAAAGTTGCGACCCACTTAATATTGATTAATTTTATTATTTTATCATGGTCTGACTGTTTAATCATAGCCTAATCTAAGAATATAAACTGGCACAGTATCAATTTATGACGAAATTGCTTATTTTTCCCCATCAATGACAAATATGAAGTTCATAACTAGTTAAAGAATTTAAGTGGGATCCAGATTATCAATACGATGCAAACCACCTGCCCTTCAAATCTTCTGGTTTAGTTAGTCAGTTACATTTACTAAGTTTACATAGTTCTAATACAATACACTTCTCAATTCATCAGGTGAAAGGTCTGCAAGTAGCCCCGGCAGAGCTGGAGGGTCTACTCCGGAGTCACCCGGCCGTGGCCGACGCGGCCGTCATCGGCATTCCCCACGAGTTCTACGGAGAAACCCCCAAAGCCTTCCTCATCACCAAACCAAACGCCCAAGTCACTGAGAAGGAAATACAAGACTTTGTCGCCAGTAAAGTAGCGGCCTTCAAGAAGATCGAAGAAGTTCAGTTTGTTAAGGAGATTCCTAAAACCAGTTCGGGAAAGATTATGAGACGGGAGCTGAAAAAGATGCATGCTTAGGGGTTTGGGCTGTGATAGTGATATTGGTTTTTATTATTATAATATTCATAAGAAGTAAATATGTATTTTCATAGACCTTGTTTTGTTCCCCAAATTATCATATTATTATGGATTTTGTTTTGATTGTAATCTATGGATATTTCTTATAGACCCCGTTTTTTGCATCCCATGTAGGTATATGGATAGGCATAGAGAAAAATATGCCGTGTAAAGAAACTTTGCCACCGTAGTAGCTATTAGTAGAAAAACGAGCTAATTCTGTGCACGCTCCATGGTCGAGCTTCTCGGAGCTGATGATGTGATGATTATGATGTTGACACAACTTCTTAAACAAACGAATAAGTACATACAAACGTACCTAGCTATTAACTGAGGAGAAATCAAAACCTTGTTCATGTTCCTTGGACAGAAGTGATAACTGATTTAGCCATATTATGTTCAACTAGGTATTTTGTAATCGACAGTCATTAGTTGTGAAGTTGTGAGGGTCATGTTGAAGTAACAGACAGTGCTGCTGTGCACCTATTAGGCAGTGATAACCAATTGAATTAGTAAACATAATTATGGTTCCTCGTTAGAATAGAGTAGAAAGTTCCTCAGGTGAGCTCTATTTAGCCTTACAATGTCATGCTTTTGTGTATGGTACGTAGTACGTACCTACACTATACCATTTTCCAGGGGCAAAGACATGGGTGACACTATAAAATTTTCCTTTTAACACATGAATATTATTGCACACACACACGAATTTCATCTCTTTACGTCAGTCAATAAGATGAAAAAAAAATGAATATCACAACGTAAATTTTAAACCTATTGTAAAGTGTCAAAATGTTCTATGAATTTGGGGTTAAGTTTCAGAAGTACATAGTTATAATACTTGTTGCTACTTACTAGCTCCTTTTGTATTTTATCCAGCAACATTCACGTTTTAAGTATTTGCTCTATCTACCTTCCTATAGGTAAGTACCTCAACAATTTACAACTACAACAGTAACTTTACTTTGATTGTAAATTTTCAATGAATGCCGGTACTGTGTGCATAATCGTATCAATTTGAATAGACTGATCAATGTAAACAAAGTGATCCCATACTTTTGTAATAAACATTTGACGAACGCATTTGTATGCATGTATGTCAGTCTTTATGCAATGCTACTCGTATCAGCGTTTATCAACATTGTACTTAACAAAGGAAATTGGACTCAATGGTACGACTAAATACGATGCATAGTTAATTTCACTTTAGGTTCGCTTGTTCTGGCCTTGCACAACTTGTTTTTAACTTTTAATAGTAAACGTTGGACCGTGGGTGATGTTAGTTGTGTGTGTTGGAGCAACTAAACAAACAGTCTGGGATTTGTTTTGGAAAACTACATCAAATTTATTGGCCGAATTGGATCCTATCAATTATTTGGTAAGTCTAATTTAAACAGAAACTTATTTAAAACACAAATACTTTAGTTTGTATGGGTATTGGTTGAACCGGCTTCTTGAGAATTGGAATGGTTTAAATTGAACTTTGCACCTAAAGCTATAAAGTACAATTCGGCTTGGAAAAATCGGGTAAACATTATTTATTTGTTTACCAGTTTTAAAGAGTTTCACTTAAGTAGGTAAGTATAGGAGTTTTCCGATGTTGAAAACTAATTAATTGTAGCCAACAGGGTGCTTTGATTAATTACGAGATTGTAAAATTAAAAGTGACTTTTCCTGTTTATAAAATTACTTACAATCATTGTTCATAAGGATACGATGCACGTTGTACCTACATATTTACCATATTCTATTTTTATCTTTTCAATCCAACTGACAACATAAAGAACCTGTAGGTAGGTGGGTAAGTACTTAACTACTTATGCACTATCCGAGTACAAAGTCATCTAAACCTAAACATGACATCACCTATTGTACTTACCTACTCGTATCGCCACTTCCTAGCGTCTTGGTGACAAACACAAACCGGAGACCGGACTAGGGCTTGTCACTGGCTGGCGGCCGTGGTAAGAAGATTAGCCAGTTGACCCTATGAACATAATATTAAGGATTTGAAGCTATACTTTTTTAATGGGTGTCGAAAATATGAAACTAAATGAAGATAAAGGAAACTTGGTGCCCCACAGGGCGGTATTTTCTCGCCACTTTTATTGATTGAAAAAACAAGACCTATTGATGATTTGTTTTCTGAATACAAAGGTCATACAATACAATTTACATGTTTCTGTGTGAACTTTGTTCAAATGCGCCTCCTGCAAGATACTATTTCTATTGTTTTAACATTGTTGACGTAGGTTGGTACTACTTATGTAGTAAAACCAGCAGTTACTGGGTATGGGTATGTATACCAACTGTATTTATACATTCTCCCGTGACTTTAGTTGCGAGTCATTGACCAATCAGAGGCCAGGATTTAGGGTCAACGAATGACCTTGTACATTCGCTATCTTCCAACAATAACAACTGTCATTGCATAAATGATAATGCTTAATAAATACTGGAAATAATGTGACGTTAAAATCTAGGTATTGTTTCCGCCACGGAGTAGACACTGAGAGGACCATCAGAATTGATCAAGTATTTTTACAAATTTTACGTTTTTGCCCCCATAAGCCACCTAGTGCGCAATGGTCATCGTCATCAGTCGGTCAGGAGCCAGGACTCGTCCGCTGCTGTTGTTTGATGAACTTACATTAAATCATTGGCAGAAAAGTAAAAAATAATAATAATAATGGTCCCGGAGCGTACACACCTAATATCTAAGCTAATGTATATTCTTAAGTATATACCTAGCAGGGAAAAATAAATGTAATGTACCAATACTTGGTATATTTATAGAACAACTAGCTGTTCCCGCGCACTTCGCTTCGCCTTAAAAAGTATTCCCGTGGGAATTCCGGGATTAAAAGTAGCCTATGTTGTTTCCCAGGGTCTAGACCGTATGTACTTATACCAAATTTCATCCAAATCCGTTCAGTAGTTTTGGCGTGAAAGAGTAACAGTCAGACAGATAGACAGACAGACACAGTTACTTTCGCATTTATAATATTAGTTAGGATAGTAAAACTAATTTGAGCCACAAAATATCGTGATTATTCACGGTCAAAATTATATTTTCTATTTTCATTCAATTGTTTTAATAGAAAATAGGTTATAGACACTAGACAGTAAAAAAAATATATTATTTTATTATTTAACTTTAATAAGAGACGGCCTGACGTCTATAGTGAGTAATTTATGTACTTAAGTGTCTATACTATAGCTATAATATCATGACCTAACTCCAATGGAGTCTCAAGAAATCACTAGAATGGTAAAGAGTATCTAGACCTTATATTCTATAATGTCATCATAAGGAATCAAGTTAACTTATACCAAATAGGTAAGGAAAATAGGTAGAGCTTGTGTTAAGACTATTGGTACCTATCATTATTTTGTTTGCTTCCCTATTTTTGGTATCAGTCAATGCATGTTTATTTCTGATTAAATGTTCCCTCTATCAGCATTTCACTACAAGATAATCGTACACTTACACTCCGGACTTTAATTGTATAATATCTCTATTACAGATACGGATAGACAGCAGACAACCACAAAATGTTGTCGAAGAATATGATAGTGGTGAAAAAGGCAGTGGAAACAATTTCGAAAAATTCTAAAGTGGCCAGTATTTTCGTGAGAAAGCAGAGCGCTTGGGGTTCTGATAAAGTAGTGAAGTCTCCGTACCAGAATGTGGAGATTCCCAACATGACTGTTAACGACTACGTCTGGCAGAACCTGGACCGGTGGCCTGAGAGGACTGTGTCGGTAAGACAACATAAAACTAAAACTACTTTCTTACCCTTCATCTAAACTTTGTCTAGGATTTGTCACCGTGGTGAAAGGATTAGCCAGTCAGAATACACAGACACTTATTGATAAGTACGTCACCGTCCGGGAGGCTCCTTTCGTACACCCCTTCAACAAATCTCTCAAGTCTCGTATCTTTGTCTTAAGAATGATCGATTCGAGGAGCTTTCATTTAATACTTTCATAGTTGTTGTGTGACTAATTTCCAACACGTACTACCGTATCTTCTGTTGTTATAAAAAACACGAAGACTGTTATGTAAAAATAGTTTCTATAATAAGTCAGCTTACATTGTTAAGTATACGTGGTTTAGTTCCGCTATTTAGTCATATGTTTTTATGTTCTGGTATTTGTACCAAATATAAACTGTATGTAAATCGTGTGGCTTATTTTAGAGATCTCAATTTGTACTTGAGTTCTTATCCCTGTCCACATAATTCCAGGTGTGTCCAGTGTCCGGCCGCGGCTACACTTACGAGAAGGCCTTCAAGCTCTCCAACTCCTTCGGCGCCAACCTCCGCATCAAGTTCAAGATCAGAGACGGCGATACGGTCGCCGTCATGCTGCCCAACGTGCCCGACTACCCGCTGGTAGTCATGGGCATCCTTGAGGCTGGAGGGGTGGTGACTACTGTTAACCCTATTTACACGGCTTGTGAGTTGAAATACCTGAGGTTTACTAAGTAAATACACGCAGAGAAATATCTGGCTACCTAAACGAGAAAAAAGGCTACTGTAACTAGAACTTCTGTTTGCAAACGTGACAGCAAGACTCGCGAAGTTAACTTTACAAAAACGATTCTGTTATTATTTTACCTGTCGGTTTATTAATAACAACTAGATGTTTAGTGTAACCGACCAAACAATTTAATACTAACTACAAGTTAACTTACGCGCCTGTTACAATACCAATGTAATTGTAACCATACGTCAAGTAAAGATTGCTAGATCGATTGTTAGGGCTACTATGCAATCTGGTAACCATAAACACTTTTTTCTTTGGGTTTACTAAATACTTTGCTGTATCTACTAATGAATTTGTGTAATATAACGACTCGAACTTTAATAATTACTGTTCGTATTGCAACGCTAGCTGTATATTTATTGTAACAAGTACAATACACATTGTAATACTAGCATCCTAGATATTGTTACAGCTACTATTTCGTGTGCAGCACCTACTGGTTTAGGGGTAGGCGCAGACAGACAACGGAAAAATCCTCGCGGAAATTATTGCGGTCATTGAAAAAAACCATGTCACCATAGCTTAAATTACAAAATATATCTAAAAATGGTGACATAGTATTTTTTTCAATTACCTCGAAATCTCCGCGGGGATTTTTCTGTTGTCTGTCTGCACCGACCCCCAAACCAGTAGGTACAGGCATACGAAATAATAGCTCCCTGGAATCAAAAATAAAAATATGAAGTACATAGAAAAATGACATTTATTTTATGTGTGTTGATATGTGTCCTTTTTTCTTAGCTTTGGATGGTCGCCATAATTGTTTTTTCGTCCTGCATGTTTCCCAGAAACCATTATTATATTGACTCCATTTCCTCGTAATTTTCATAATCTAAAAAACAAAAGATTAAATTAAAATATTTAAAATGGTATACCTTATAATATAACCATAATGTTAATGAAGTCGTACATTTTATTAGCAATCAAAAAAATACAATCAAATCACTAATATTTATAGGTAGATGTACAAACTTACTTTGAAACGTATCAATATACTGAGGTAAACCCCACTGCTGCAACAGCTGTGGGATATCTCAGTCAACGTCATCGGACATCACGCACAAAATCACGTCAAATTTAGCGTAAAATACACAAAAACAAATAATTTATAATCAGTGAGCGCTAGGTGAGCGTGGTCAAAGACACAATGGCGGCCAAACAGTATTTATGATGGCTTATATGATGATTTACAAAACATAATATAAACGGAACAAGATACTTAGCTATGAGTACCACCTCGATTGTTATTGTAACATTATCATTTTAAATAATCTAAAACACGTTAACAGAATAGCACGCATTAATACATACATTGTACCGTTTACTATTTCCGGGGTGGTTTTTACTATAATATTCTTGTTAGGCAAAACCACTACATAAAAAGTAAACCAAATTAAACCCAAATTATACGACACTTAGAACGATATGTACTGCAAACAATAATTTAGTTGTAATAAAAAGATTATTGTTTTGATTACAGACACACTCGTAGTCCACCAGTAACATTCTAAATCATTAACCGGAACTAGATCATTTAGTGACTGTGAATCCCTGTTTCTTAGTACACACAATTCATTATTATACATACTAACATAATCATTGTTTAGAATGCAATAATTATTGATGTTTTAGTTCAATAATAGTTTTTGTGTGCTACATAAATGAAATAATATAACGAAACATTCGATTAGTAAGAGTGAATAATTAGTCGTAGAAATAACAAGGACACAGTATTTCAAACTAGAAAAGTTGTAACCTAATTCAACTAATCGATTTAGTAGTTCTGTTTATCACCAATTTCTCTGCGTGTAGATAGCTACTTGATTAACATCGAGGGTGATGGATTCACACAAAACAGTCAGTGTCTGGCAGGGAAGCTAATCTAACTGGGCAATCCTATTCAACCATAGTGCCGCATAGTGTTTGTCAATGACATGCTAAGATGAAGAAGATTCATAAATGCTGGACCGCTGGCTGACTGATAAAAGATGATTGGATGCGGACGACCCGACTCGTCTTATGTCTAGCTGTGGAAGTTAATTAATGAGGATAATTAAACATTATTATTTTTGGCTGATGTAAGTCCAGTCCAGCCAAACATAACATTCTTAAAGACATCCAAAGAGGTTACGCTTTTAAAAATCAATTAACATTCTTCCGTTCTTATTGTCAGTTCAAATATAAATTACCTTCTTTTTACAAGAAGCTAGTTACTTATCTTTATCACCAACATTATAACATAACGTTAACACTAATACTAATTAATTGTTGTTTTCACCTAAATAGGTTCTCAAACAATATTTTCTATTATAAGCCAGGATTATATGAATATTTGATCAGATAAGGATACCAAAATTTCTTCACTTAGCAACAAATACTGACAATAAATTTATACAAACACTGAATTATTTATAAAACAAAATATCATGTTTACGATTAGATAAGTATAACATTTACAAAGACATCTTACAATAGATCGTAAACTTACTTGCCTTATGATAGTAAATTAGATGCATTACGCATAGGTTATGCTTTGTAATTACAACTACCTACAGCTACCAAGTACCAACCTATGTATATAATCTGTAATATTTAAATCATTATTTATAAACCCTTCAGTATCATTCCAGATGAGGTCCAACGGCAGCTGCAGATGTCAGCTTCCAAAGCCATCGTAACCCTTCCAGAAAACGTGAAAACCATTAAAGACGCATTACAACTTGCAAAATTAGACATCCCCATCATAGTCATAAAGACCAACGGAATTGCCATCCCTGAAGGCACTGTCTGTTTCAACGAGCTGTCTGAAGATGGTCATGTAGATACGTCTGTTCTGAAGCAAGTCAGAAGAACGGCTAATGATATCTGCATATTGCCTTACTCGAGTGGTACAACCGGAATGCCTAAAGGGGTGGAGCTCTCGAACAGAAATATCATAGCTAATTGTGAGCAGATAAATGAGCCCCTGGTAGCCTGCCATAATGAAACTACTGGTAAGTTCATAAACATTTTTGACTGCAAAACACTACCGCTAAAAGTTACCTGTTCCTCCGGCGAACCTTGGACAGTCAGCGACTACCAGACTAACCCTAGTTTATTATAGCTTTATTTTTTTAAAGAGGACCCTGCCGAATATTGTTTTTAGCCTGCAATAAGCATAGAAATCATTATCCTAGTTTCTTTTCAATGATACCATTTCTTAAGTCACTTGTTCCCTTTTAAATTGCCAATTTTAGCACCCTATAAAATGTGTCTGCTTTATTTTCTGCATAAAAATCAACCCACATTTCCCCCAAACCCTTCCAGCGACGCACCAAGACTCCGTGATGACGATCCTGCCATTCTTCCACATCTACGCTCTCTCCGTGATCATGTTCCACAAGATGTCTCAGGGCATCAAGATGGTGACGCTGGCCAAGTTCCAGCCGGAGACCTTCCTGCAAGCCCTGGAGAAGCAGAGGACCAATGTGCTGTTCGCCGCGCCTCCAGTTAGTAAGTGCAGTATTTTTGAACCGTAATGCATCGTCATCATTCAATCAATTTTGTCCATAATTTAAGGAGTGTTGACTTTGACCCTCATTTGTTTTGCAGCTACTGCTATGTATTTATTATTAAGAGAAAATCATCTGCTTCCTTAAAAACGTACAGTGCTCCAAAATTAATAATGCGCATAGAAATCTTTGACAGATCGGTTGTTTTCGATTATGTGACACATGATATTGACTCCTATTTCTTTCGAACAAGGTGCAAAATGCAAGTGTTTTTTTAAGGCTCTTACGATTTCATGATTCGGGTGTGAAGATCTGCATGTGCATTATTAATTTTGGACAAGTGTACATCCCCTAACATAATCAGTCACTGCAGGACTTGGGATGCTCCAAGACTATAGGATTATTGCCATAATCTTCTTCTTAGTCTTTTTTACACTTGTTTATCCTTATTAATGAGCGCCTATTTGCATTATGTCACGCCATTTGTGGCTATCCACTTTCATTCACCATGGTATCTTGCCAAAAAACGATGCAAAATCTCGATTTTTCGTAAATTTTCACTACTCCTCTCTTCAATATCTCCAATTTCCCCCCCAGTTCTCCTGATGGCGTCCCACCCGGCCAGTTCTCCGAAGACCTACGAGCACCTGGAGGTGGTCATCAACGGCGCCGCGCCGCTGTCCCCCGGGGACGCAGAGAGGTTCCTGGATAGGGCTCAGGTAGATTGCCTACTGTTCTATTCTGATTTATCCTAGGAGTGAGCGAAGTTCCCCTACCTCTTTCGAGGTAAACTATTGTACAGCCTATGAAAATAATTATCGTTTTTTCCGCTCAGCCAGTCAAAAGCTAGCTAGTCCTACCAAAAATCGCACCTAAACATATCCATAACGCATCGTTTCCAGCGCACCATGGACTTCAGACAAGGCTACGGGCTGACGGAGACCTCCCCCGTGGTGAGCATGACTCCCCGGGGCCTCGGCGACTACAGCTGCGTGGGGCGAGCGCTGCCCAACACCGAGCTCAAGATTGTAGATGATAGGTTGAACAGTTTGGGATGCAATGAGGTGAGTGTTTTGACGTTATTTATGAGGGCTTGATTAATTGGGCAAGAGGTTTACGAGGTAATAAATACCTAAGTATATACAACATGGATGAAAGCAATCAGCGGCGATCTGTCAGTTTATCAGCGCTAATAAGCGCGGGAATATCCATGGAACAAGCGATCAGCGCTGTTTACCAGCTCTCTGTATACGTCCAATCACAGCATAAAATTTACTAAGGCTTACTGAACTGGGGGTTCAATTTTCATTAGAGATGAATGGCACCCTATACACTCAATTCCTCATCCCATTTATCCCACCACCCAACTCAAACCAACAAATCTTGTCCCCAGAAAGGCGAGCTGCTAGTCCGAGGCCCACAAGTCATGCGCGGCTACCGACAGAACCCTCAGGCTAACGCAGACTCCTTCACACAAGACGGCTGGTTCCGTACTGGAGACCTGGCTGTCATCAGCGATGATGGACTGGTGACTATTGCTGATCGACTTAAGGAGCTTATTAAGGTGAGTTGGTGGGGAGGTGAACGTGAGCTTTTGTTATGTTGGAAGTAGCTACAGTTATGTGCAGTTTGAGTATGTAAGTGGAAATAGTCTGTTAAACACAAGCTATTATATCAATCGTAGGTATATAGTCGATGATTTATAAAATACAGAACCGATGCGGTGGTTTGCGAAACAAATCAGCAAAGAAAGAGCAGATTTTTGCTTTCGTTAATGCAGTTATCTTTCTGGATAGGCTACCCTAGCATACCGTCACGCATGGACAGAAACTTCTAACGAACAAAAATATTTCCCTCTGATACATAACAATTAAAATAAAAAAGCTAACAATTCAAATTATATTCCAGGTTAAAGGGTTCCAAGTGCCCCCAGCAGAGTTGGAATCGGTCCTCCGAGATCACCCCTCAGTTGCCGACGCGGCCGTGGTAGGTGTCCCGCACGCCAGCCACGGAGAGGCCCCTAAAGCCTTCGTCGTCCTCAAAAACAACGCCAAAACTGACCCACAGAATATCAAAGACTTTGTGAAGGAAAGAGTAGCGTCGTATAAGAGAATAGAGGATATTGTGTTCATTGACAGTGTGCCGAAGAGTTCAGCTGGGAAGATATTGAGGAGAGTGCTGAAGGAACAGTATTGTTAGGTTTTTGTAAGATATTTTATATATTTTTGTAATTAATCACGATGTTCTGTTATATATTTATATTTACCTTCTTTTGTGGTAAAATAAGCAGCAAAACTTATGGATGCCATGAACAATTGAGTATTGAGTACCTAACAACCTAACATATCAATATAACTTTATAAAACCCTAGTACTTATACATATTTAACCAAGACTTCATAAGCTAATTAAGTTTTATAAACTAACCATTTTAAGACAACTTTACTGATTTTGATATCCAAAATCCAACTGGTGTATAATGTACCTATACTGTCTCGTGTCTTAACTAAGACATAATATTTAACATCTGTGATAGCTAATAGTTCAAATCAAGCATCAGCCAAGTCATAGATATAGTTAGATATAGATATTAACCTTTGTATACTTTACTCGTCTATCTCTGACTTAGCTCTAAAGTAAAGATGAATTATCTTCTTCACATAAACAATCTGTTCAATTTCTGTTTTTTTGTTTTGTATAAATAAAATTATGTTCTACTTTTATCTTTAAGAATAAATAAGACTTTTATACGCAATGCTAATATTATAAGTACCTTTACGAAATAAAAAATCTTAAAAATATTTTGTTAATAATCTACTTTGCCTTTTAAATATTGCACACCATAAGTAGAAAATCAAATTGGCCCACGAAAATTGTGTCGAGGTTATATATATAGGCGTTAGTAAATATTCTCGAGTTAGTAGTTTAGGACTCTAGCCCTAAGCCAAGCCCTAGCTCTAGTTTTTGTCATCGGGGTTGAATAAATGATTATGATGATGGAGTTGATGAAGATAAGAGTCTCAGCTGGCTATACGACATTTATTGGCGTCATTCAGTCACCTCATCTCAAAAAAAAACGGCATGAAATTTTCTTTAGTAGGTATTTATTATAATTCTTATGTTACTATGTTTTTTCTGAAATATTGTCGCTTTAGCTTTTAAAATCTACTAGCGGAATGGGCAGTAGGCTGGTGATATCTGACGAAGCGGCAATCGCAGCGTATGGCACCCCGTAGCATCGATGACAACGAAAAGGTAGCGCAATCGGTGAAGGAAAACATCGTGAGGAAACCTGCATAAATGTCTAGATTTAGTAGATCTACATAGATGTGAATCCACCACCCGGCATCCCACAGTGGACCAGCGTGGTGGGAAACGGTTTAACCTTAGGAAGGGAGAAAATGAAAAAAAACTTAGGGAGGGAACAAATACCTATTGCCGTTCCATATGTCACTGGAACGTTTTCATTGCTCGTGAGTGTATAAACCATGGGGTCAGGTGCAGGTACTTCATCCACACAGATAAAAGAATAGTGGATGCATCAATGCACCTCTACCTACCCCACGGCGTACCGCGTAAGGTATAAGTAGTGTACCGTACAAGGCATAAGTGCGTATGCGTCTTTTTATGAATCGCCTACCCGTGTAACAAGTTTACTTGATCAGTGAAAGGCAATCGAACTAATCAAGCAAAGATATGGATATCGCCGCGTTCAGTACTTACAATGTTTATTACTTCGTATTCCACAGTCCACATATCAAGGTGTTCCATGTGTTAAATTATTATCAAAAACAGTGACCGCTTCAACAATAAATAGCAAACAAAATGTTAATGTAAAATACGAGTTTTAGCTGCTTTACATTTTGTTGTTATGGTGATAGATCTATAAAAAAATGTTTTTGTAAACTTCATGATAATAAGTTTAACGATGTTGTTTCCACGATTGCGTCTAGTGACGTCCAAAGGGACTTTGAGTGTGATTAAAAGACAAAACAGTTTGTGGACTGCTGGAAACGTGGTGAAGTCACCGGCCAAAGATATCTTGGTCCCGGATGTCACCCTGCATGAATACGTTTGGAAGAACTTGGATAAGTGGCCGACTAAAACTGCCATCGTAAGTATACCACACTAGGTATCATTACTAACATAAATAAGACCTCTGTTTTGTTTTAATTTTAACACTGTGATTCTGTGTTAAATTACTTAAATGTACATCTAAAAGCATTTATAATATGCAGTTTTAGGTAGGTGAGTATACTCAGAAGTTCAATGAGAGTTCATAACTATAACAAACAGGGAAAATATCAACAATACTATAACTTGTATAAAAAAGGAAAAGCTATGATTTTTTAATTGTGCCCCTATGTTACTAAGGCAGTAATATATATTTGGAGCCGACTGTACCTACTGGCTTATCGTAGCAGTTATAAAATGAATTACGATGCGGTATTAGATAGAAACACACAATTTAAAGATAAGATTTCGGCCAGAATGTCAATTGTCTTACCCTAACAATGTACCTAACAAATGTGGATAGGCTAATGATGCTGTCAGATTAGGAGATTAGAGATAAGTTTTATAACAAAGTTGACACGATCATTAAGTTTTCACACTTATAAATAAAACTAACTTTTTGTTCCTTGGAACTCGCCAAAAAAACGGAAAACTGGTTTAATACCAAAAGCGAAGGAAGATACTGTAACTATTTATAATTTGATAAATTTATATACTTAGTTATCGTAGAAGGATCTCCCAAGCATCGTGGGCTACGTTTTTACTGAGCCGGTTTATCCTGAATAATAATAAAAATAGGAATATTTAATGCAAAACTGGAATAGGCGCAATCTAAACATGCAATATAATTATTATGTAAGTTCCAATAGTTATCAAGGCGATTGTCTCCAGCTCCTGCTCATTTGTCTTGTCAAGAGTCTAAACAACCTTGACATCAGGATGTGACCGCAATAAATGTAGATAGCGACCATAGTCTTCTATATTATATTAATATTAAGTATGGTAGCGACTAAGTTGTGTCTAAACTTAGATTTCTGCGTAGCTAAAAATACACAGTCTGTGACTGTGATCTTTAGAATTATTCTATTCTTGGGTATCGTGCCTGCACCTGGCTCTCTCGAATGGAACCTTTGTGCAAATATCCTTAATTCCTTCGTAAGCTTGGACAAATATATATTCCCACCATGCTTATCCACTGTAGGTTGGAGGGTTCATAATAAATACTACTAAACAATACAATATTCCCCAATTGCAGGTATGCGGGGTGACAGACCGGAGCTACACTTACGAGCAAGTGTACTATCACTCCCGTAATTTTGCCGCGCATTTGCGGAAATCCTTCAAAATCAAAGATGGCGACTGCATTGCCGTCATGTTGCCCAACCTGCCTGAATACCCAGCTGTTGTGTTTGGTATAATGGCAGCTGGAGGCCTCGCCACAACCATCAACCCTGGGTATACTGCACGTAAGTTTGGCCATGTGAACTGGAATGTTGGATATTAGGTCATGATAGGTTGTGGTATTCAGGATTCTTCCTCCTAAATTGAGGCCAGTCAGGTTAGCTTTAGTCGCAGAATGCCCAAGTCTTTGCCGTACATATGTATACAAGGTACAGATGGTAATACATGTTACTTTAGGAGGCTTCTTTCGTTAAGGTTAGTAAATTCAGAAATTGAATAGTTAGTAATAAGTACTTATAGGTATTTTTTTATTGATTATTCTTATACTATAGTACTTAAATTAAATAATACCAATGTCAATTATGTAAGCATAATTTATTAGTTTCTATAAATAGATGAAGCCCATTGTTGTTATAATCGATATGATAAGTGCCTGTACTTAAGGGTCGGCAATAGGCAATCGAGGGTTGGCATTGTCATAGAATTATGTAGTAAATGATGCTCTACAGCCTTGAAAAAAATCACACAGGTAGCCGAAGAGTCTAGCTAGGTGCTGAATCATTCGAATTTAAGTAAATGCTTATGGATAACTGTAAATTAATTACGAAAAACCAGTAAATCACACTCCCGTATTGTAACAACTGTGTCGTAATTATCAAGAATTTTCATATGATTCTTATCAAATTATAAAGATAAATGCTTGGACTAGGCGCTAAATACCTTGTTTTTTAATAAACACACACCTATTTTGTGTAAATTAATCCCAAACTTGAGCAATTTTTTTCCCTCAAATCTTCAAACAAATATCTATGGCGGCTTTCTGTGTTATAAAATCATAAACACAAGCGACGTTTGACTCAGTCCACAGAGTACATTAATTATTCTGAGAATAGAGCTATCAGTCACACGATGATATCAGCGCCAGCAGTAGATGTGCCCAGGAACTAAATTTCATATATGTATATATAGCACTAATGGTAATACATAGGTATTTTGATTTATTTCTAGCTATTTGTATCTATTAAATACCTACGTGAATAAAATAACGGGGATAAATTAATACATCAGGATAAGGTTTTCGACATTTATTTCTTTTTTTATAATACTCCACACATAACATTCCACCAATAGCATTGGTCCATTTTCTGAATCTTCCAGCATCCATATCAGGATTGGGGAACCTATGTAAGGTACTGGTGGTTTCACCTGCAATACAAACATTTATATTTAACCAGCATGACGGAGAGCCGTGGTGGCGTAATGGATACGGCCTCGTCCTCTCAATCGAGAGGCTGTGGGTTAAAATCCTGGCCTGTACCAATGATATGGAGTTCATAGTTTAATGCCGCGCGGGATACTGGTTTCTACTCTTGGTTTCGCTTGAGCGTCGATGAACTACGAACGCGATCCATTACGGTATCGCCGAGTTGCTATGAATACGGTATCAGGTCCATTCTTTTGGCAACCGAGTTGTACATAGCTTGATAAGCCGCCACTAAGCACCAATCCTTCAGCTAGATTACATCAAACTTAATTTTACGACGGTAGACACAACACTCGTCCAAAGTCGGAACATTAATTAGTGAATATAGGTACTTACGTTTTTCATTCTGGTCACAACCAGGAATAAAACACTTATGTTTCGACGCCATAGTACAAAATCCAAATCAAAAGGCAAATCAAGGTCAATTATAGTACTCGCAAAGGTCAGAAGGTGAGGAGGCAAATCAGAGTCCACGAAAAAGCTAGAGTTGTCGATAAAATCACAAAAATCCGAAAAAGTTATTTGTATTATGGCGGCCGTAATAACAAATAACGTTCCGTATTATGCACACATTGCGTGAATGACATATACACACTGAAATATTTTGTAGTATGCAAATTCTATATTTTTTAAACATATTGATGTCAGTATTAGTAATATAAATATATATGTAATGTTTTATTTTATTAAATTTTCGTGAATGACTAGATACTCAAATATTTAATAACTATTATAGCAGTTGAATTTGACGTAATATTTTGACTGTAAAGAAACGTACCATTGCCGGAGTTTTAATAATTACCAGTATTAAAAATAAATAATAGTAAAATAATGTTGCCAGATATTATTTGGACTCAATTATCATTATTATAATTCTCATTACAGCGCCATCTATAGATGTGCCCACAAACAAAAAATTAGAGCTTGAAAAATAAGAGTGACATTTTGTATTAGCTGAAAAGCCCATGACTCAGTCGGCCGGTGGCCTCCAAAGAAGGGTCACGTCGGTTTAGGCGGCACTGACAGCTCGCGATCTAATTGTGTACAGACACAAAATCACTGCACATTGGTTGTCATTGCACTTTTTCAACTTTTATGACACCAACATAATTTGATTTGAAATTGAGGAAGCATAATTCTTATACTATATTCAATAAATTAAATGATAATGTTTTTTATTAGTTAAGTCCATGGTACTTCTTGATTAAATTATAATTATTAATGCCTAACTAAAACTCACTAATATAAAATTAAAATTAAACTAAAAAGAAGATGCTGGCCAGATCGCTGCCACTGTCGGGTAGGGTACCCAAGACGCTGGCCGCGTTACCCCGCTATATAGCGATGCTTAGCCTTTGTGATAGGTAAGTGCCAGCCCTAGGGTCCCTTGAGACTTCTATTAGTCTGCTGCTGATGTCTTTAAAAAGCTGACGTGCCTCCCCACGGCCCTGGGATAAGCAGCAGGAATATAGTGAATGGATCTAAGTGATGACAATACGTAGGAAGATTAGGTTAGGATTCAAAAACACAGTCTCATGGTGCTGGTTGAGGCATGGTATCGTGAGGATCTGATGAGGGCAGTAACACGGACGTGACTGAATTTTATTTCAAAGATTTAATAGCTAAAAGCATCGAGTTTGGGCGCGGTGGTAGCTCAGTCGGGTAAGCGCCCGCTTCTCACGCAAGAGATGCGGGTTCGAATCACGGCGCTGACATGTACCAATGAGTTCTTTTAACTTAAGTACAATGTATACCATCGCTCTAACGGTGAAGGAAAACATCGTGAGGAAACCTGCATATCTAGATTTAGCACATCTAGATATGTGAACCCACCAACCCGCAGTGGACCAGCGTGGTGGGAAATGGTTCAAGCTTAGGAAGGCAGTTTAGACCTTGGGGATATGCACAAAGGTTCCACTCGAGAGAGCCAGGTGCAGGTATTTACACCCCCACAGAGAATAGAATAGAATCGAGTTTGGGCTATTAAGTATGTTTTTCAAAGAGAGAGAGAAAGATATTTTAGGTTTCCTCTGGATTAGTTAGGTTTACTGGGTTTACTAAATTCATTCGTAACGTAAAATTGTCAATGACGGAATTTCTTCTTTAGACAGTAGCCACTAATAAAAACAACGATATATGGCGTGATTTGCAAAAGTACCTATCTAGTCAACCTGCCACGGGGTGACTTCGGTGGGTAACTCAGAATAATACTAATTATATGTTATTGCATCAATAATAAAAAAAATCAAGAAAATATTCAAAGTTTCCGTCCTCGCTTTTCACGCACACAAATCACAAACTCATGCCTTGTTGTAGGAGCAGGGTCTACCCTGGTGCATTTCCATGACCACTTTTCATTAGCGTCTCACCGGTTTCGATGCTCAGCGGAATAGCACCATTAACCATTATTATTCTGAGATATCATCACTTCTTATTCTGAGTTACCCAACATAAAATCACGCCATCTATTGAAATCATTTTTTAAATTAGGATTTGTGGTGGTGTGGTCCCCAAATTTAAGGGTAAAAGCCAAATAATTATATTTAAAAAAAAAAAAAAAAAAAAAAAACACGCACTCACGCCTTGTACTAATGTACTCCCTTGCGGGGTAGGCAGAGGTGCATTGCTGCACCCACTTTTCGCCAGTGTGTTATGTTAGTCCCAATGTAATAGGGGGCGGGCCTATTGCCATTTTACGGGCACATCCAAGACCTGAGAACAAATATCTGTGTTTAAACAAATATCTGCCCCAGCCGGGAATCGAACCCGGGACCATCGGCTCAGTAGTCAGGGTCACTAACCACTACGCCATTCGGCGACATAATTATATTTTAACCTTTTTTTATACCTATTATATTAAAAGACCTATTCAACGATACCCTACCTACACCATCAAAATAACCGGAAAAAATATCAGCCCCAATTTACTTGTATGGGAGAGGGAGTACCCCAATTTTTTTTGGGTACTCCTCATATCTATGCGAAATATCAGCTTGATATCTTTACCCGTTTCTGAGAAAAAGGGCAGTGACAGACAGTCAGTCAGACAGACGGAGAACAAAGAGATCTTATAACGGTTGCTTTTTTCCTTTTGAGGTACGAAACTCTAAAAATATGAAAAAATATTATTCTGCCACCTAAAAATACATACATACATACAATCAAAAAACATTACTCCCCTCCTTCAGCAGTCGGGTTAAAACAAGTGAGACTGATTCTGAACTTTTGTTCTACGAGTTTTAAAAATTAACCAAAAAAAACTTTATCATAGAAACTTTGTTGACACGTGACTTTTTACCATGGAAAACGTTTTTTTTTTTTGCGTTTTTGCAAAACTCGTAGAACTAAAGTTGTTCAGAATGACCCCTTGAGTCATCCCCTTTCGGCTTAGTATACCCTTAGTATAACTTATTATCTACACTTTAATACCTGTAGTTACCTTTCTACAAGTAAATACCACATTTGTTTAGAAATCTAATCGGGTTCCGAGTATGGAGAAAAGTGGCACCCCTATTAATTTCTACTCTTTCCTGGTGCCTACCAGTGTAAGTAAGAATTATACTTACTTACCCTAAAATCACCCAAAATGTACTTGAACATAATTGTCAATAAAGTTGGCGAGTAAAAGTTTATCGACCCACTGTGCAAACTAACATGTGTGCGTGTCACTGCGTGTGCTGTGTGAAGAGCATTGAAAACCCAAAATTGGCGCGGCACGTCACCCTGTACGGGCCCTTAAACGTCCTACGTTATGTAACTAATTACATCATCATCATCGTTGTAAATGCTTCTACGTATACCAAGTAATCCGAGAGGACAGTGTTATCAATCACCGACAACACTATTGTCCCATTGTCTTTGGTTTAATGATGTTAATGAATCTTCAATCAGGTGATTAAGTTTCAAAGAACTTGTTGATATATTCTACTCACAATATTTGAACTTTATGATGCTAGTCCTAAAAGTGACATAATTATGTCCTTAGATTGGGTTAGCTTAGGGACACCACGGAATCCTAAGTCTAGATCTAGTGTATTTATCACCGAAATTCTGAGCGACACGCTAAGAAGATATACATATAAGTTTTTTGTAATTTTTGTCCATGTTTTTGTGTACAAATAAAGAATATCTATTCTATTCTATTCTATTCTATATATGTATAGGCATATTATGATGATAAACTAACAAACTTATTCCAGATGAAGTCCAAAGGCAGCTGACACTTTCGGAAGCCAAACTAGTCATAACTACACCAGAAATAGCACCCGTAATGAAAGAAGCTCTCAAGATTATCCAGAAAGACCTACCAATGATCACAGTGACGGGTCCTAAGATAGACAAAGCAGCGAGTTTTGAAGAACTAATGAATAGTAAAGATGTAGATAAGGATATACTGAAGGAAGTGAGAAGGGTAGCTAGTGATGTGTGTCTGCTGCCGTGCTCTAGTGGAACCACTGGTCTGCCGAAAGGAGTGGAGCTTACTCATAGGAATATTGTCGCCAATTGCGAACAGCAAAACACGGAGTTACGGCATTATGAGTTTACAACACGTAAGATTTTTTACCTTTTCGTATACTAGGTACACCTAAGTATCACTGCTACTTTTATTTCATTTTTCACCACTTTAAATGATTCTTTTAGCTTCTCTTTCAATACATCTATCTTTTATGGAGAATCGATAAACATCGATTCATTGAAGAAAAATATACGAAAGTCTGTACCTGAAGATTGATTTATTATGTTCATGCTGTCTAAGCTCTTCTTAAAACAGCATACAATAAGACCTTTTCCTTCCAGGCTCCCACCAAGACTCGGTGGTGATAGTGCTGCCGATGTTCCACATGTTCGCTCTGTCGGTGGCGATGGTGCACAAGTTCTCTGCAGGTCTGCGGCTCGTGTCTCTGCCCAGCTTCCAGCCACAGACGTTCCTGGACGCCATGGTCAAGTACCGCGTCAGCCTCATGTATACCGCTCCGCCTTTAGGTGAGTTGAGGCACAGCCCAGAATGTTCTGATCCAAATCCCAGTAGACAGCATTTACTGCATTAAAAAACTCTTCGTCAACCGCCCCATTCAGTCAAAAATTAAATCGCAGTATCAAGGTTTTCTTAGTTATTATCAAATATTTTGGCACATATTACCGTTACCAATTCGTAGTTGCATGTACTGTTAGCTACCTAAGCACGAATCTTTCCAAGGCACAATATAACTACAACAGTGACTGATTTCCCGGCAAACAAGCAGTTAACTGCCACTTTCAGTAGCTTTCATAAATTTCGATGAATAGTACATGCATCAACCTTCCATCCTGACTTCTCTTTCAGCCCTATTCCTGGGATCTCACCCCGCCGTGTCGAGCAAGCACTTCGAGCATCTCAACACGATCCTGTGCGGCGCCGCGCCTCTCCCGGGCGCTGACGTCGACAACGTGTTCAGAAAAGCCGGGGTAAGATATTTATTATGATAACATGAATATGTACAATGTATGCAGAATAAATCGGTATATACGTCATATAACTCTTTGTCTCTAGAAACCGAAACTGGTACGGCTTTCCTGATCCTACTTCTTCTTGGTCAACAGAGAGTAGAGATATCATTCGGATTTAAAGACCTATTTTAAGCCTTATTTCTCTAATGGCCAGCCTTGTTCCTGAACGTGCATGTTAAGAACAGAGTATTGTGGTGGTCATTGCCAAACGCTGCTTACAAAGCCCGCTTTATGAATAACGATTATAATGCCGATTTCAGAGATAAATACCCTGGTAAATATCCCTACAACACCTCCCCCTGTCCCCAGAAAGAGCTGGACTTCCTCCAGGGCTACGGCCTCACGGAGACGTCTCCTCTGGCCACGGTGAGCCCCCCCGGGTGTCGGGACCGCGCCTCCGCCGGCGTGGCCATACCCAGTGTTGAACTGCGGGTGGTGGACGCGGAGCTACGGAACTTGGGACCTGATGAGGTACGACACTACGAATGGAAAAACATTATGTTTATTTATTTATTTATTTATAGACACTTTATTGTATACACAAAACAAAGACAAAAACATGAAGACAGAAAAAGTAAGAAGTACACAAAGGCGGGCTTATTGCCAAGAAGCAATTTCTTATTGTTATAACGTAAATCTTACTAGTGCACTGGCTCGCTCCCAAACTAGGGTGGCCTGTGTGTCAGGATAGATAATATTTCTTGTCACATTTGGATATCCATCCATAGTATAGTACTCCATAGCATAGTCATACGACCGGTGCTGATACGTGAACACCACTATATGGATTCAGTATTTACAAGGATTCCAGAAATACCATAGCCTTTGAGGCGTTTCCGCCAGTGCTATTGATAAGTCGACACCTAGATATCGAATTCAGTAGTAGGTGTACATCATAATTATTATGGTTCTAATCCATAACAAGAGATGACAAAGGTTAATCGTTATGAATTATCATGATTGAATCATTTTGCGTGTTTTTAACCACAGAAGTGACTATTTGAAATAACATTATGTAGCATGTTTTAGTCATTAACCTTTCATTAGTCATGCTTACATCATCCAAGTTCGGATTCATTATTGCCGAAGTCCTGTACCTACTACCTATGTAGTCATAAAGAAAATACCTACATAAAAGTACTTTATCTAGACACGCGGTAGCATGTCAAGCCAAGTTAAATTTTACCAAATAGGTACTTACCTAAATTATTTCCTGAAATTCTCAGGAAGGAGAGCTTCTAATAAGGGGTCCGAACATAATGAAGGGTTACAAGGACAACCCAGAGGCTAACAAGGAGGCTTTCGTGGAGGGAGGCTGGTTCCGCAGCGGCGACCTCGCCCGGATCAGCGACACTGGCGCCCTCTACATCTGCGACCGACTCAAGGAACTTATCAAGGTACTTAGGTACTTACCTACTTACTAAGCTGGCATTTCTTCACAGCTACACGGTGTTAGAAAAATATAAATAGTATGCCGAATAGGGGGTCATTCTAAACAACTTTTGTTCTACACCTTTTGTAAATTCGTGAACACAGAGATTGCCTATCCGTAGAGTTTTTTCGTTGTTTCATGAATTTCCAAACATTGTAGAACAAAATTTAATAAATTATTAGTTACTTATGGCTTACTTTTATTAATTTAATCCCGGAATTCTCAAGAAGATCATTTAAAAGCTTATACGCGAGCTTCGAGTAAACACCAAATTAAGTTTCATTTCATACAATTTAATATTATAGGTACGAATATGTTATCCTTATCAATACAATTTACATTCTGTCGTAAAAGCGGTTGCTAAAACCGAAATGATGTTTTGATCTTTTTATTGGGATCAATATTCTGGCGACCTTCAGATTATAGTAAACAAACCATTAACCTCTTCAGTTAAAGATAAAACGTTCCAAAACAACCACGTTTTTGGAATTATGCTAACTTTGTTTCTAGATACTTTTAGAAGGTTTATTTTGGATCCTGCTTATAATTTTGTGTAGTCATTTAGGTAACTGTAATATCTAATGACGACCGAATGGCGTAGTGGTTAGTGACCTGACTACTTAGCCGATGGTCCCGGCTGGGGCAGATATTTGTTTAAACACAGATATTTGTTCTCGGGTCTTGGATGTGCCCGTAAAATGGCAATAGGCCCGCCCCCTATTACATTGGGACTAACATAACACTCTGGCGAAAAGTGGGTGCAGCAATGCACCTCTGCCTACCCCGCAAGGGAGTACATTAGTACAAGGCGTGAGTGCGTGTTTTTTTTTTTTTTTTTAATATCTAATACAGATAAATAATCGCTATTTGATAATGTTAATTATCAAAGTAATAAATATCATACCGAGTCGATAAAAATACCAATCAGGAAATTTAAATCTACGGTATTTTAGGTATCAATCATACACCTAACTTCTTCTACTTTATACATATACTATAGATACTTTATCCTGTAAAAAAAATCTTTGACTGAAAATAAATACCGAATGAATGATAGAATATTTCATTTTGGTAAGGTTAATAGCATTAACGATCCCTTCCTTCAATGGAAGAAGACCCGTGCCCCCGCAGACGTGATGGGTCGGATGAATAGCATCCATGATAAATATTTACTCAGGATAACCCTCCAACCCATAATATTTACAGATATACCTACATAATCCAGTAAACTAAAGTACAATTCTTCCAGGTGAAAGGTTTCCAAGTCCCGCCTGCAGAGCTGGAAGCAGCCCTGAAGGAGCACCCCGGGGTCCTCGACGCGGCAGTGGTCGGCATACCTGATGATGAGACCGGAGAGAGACCCAAAGCCTTCATCATCAGACAAGGGAACACGACCACCAAAGATATCCTGGACTTCGTGAATGCAAGACTCGCCAAGTATAAGAGGATTAAGGATTTAGTGTTCGTTGATTCTATACCGAAGAATCCTTCGGGCAAAATTCTTAGGAGGGTAATTAAGGAGAAGTATTGTTGATGTTTATTTTTAATAAATAAAATAGTGTCTGTATGATTAATCCTAGTCTAGTTATAGTCTTTATCACCGACACCCGAGTCATCCGACACAATAAAAACTAACATTAATTTACTATTACATACCGAACTAACATATTTTTTTCTCAATAAAACACTCGTTCTCCTTAGGGACCGGAGGCTGATGACCGCAATCAGCTAATCCAAAGATCCGGGTTCGAATCCTGTCCGGTACAAGTTTTATTATCGCGACCAACAAAGACCGAGGGAATCCCAACCCACGAAAGAATTCCGTTTTAGTATCTCTCGTTTGTATACATTATAATCATCACAAACTTATATGGAGTGTTGTCAATAGCTTTTTATGAAAGTAAGTATACTTTTTATTGGGTAAGTTGTTTTAATTGAACTTGATTCCATCCAGTTTGGGTTTTAAGCCTCCATAAAGGTGTCGTCAAATTCGTGTCGACTTATAACTTACAGACTTATAGGTCATCAACGTATGGCATCGCGGTTAACTGTTAATATAACTAACTACCCATTATAGTTAAACCGGTACACATTACCTACTTACTTCAGTTATAAAATACCAGTTACCAATTAAATTCAAGTACAAACTTCTGATATTTTTTTCTTATGTGATGGTGCTGGACATATATATAATATATACATGTACGGTGTCCTGCGCCTAAAAGTATACAGGCGGAGTTTTTAAAATAGCGATCTCAAGCTCACATGCTGCTCAAGCACATCCACATAAACACCACTGCTACACACATCACACACAACACGTCCCCGGATTTATAACAGATGTAGCTGGTCCCTTCATCATCAGGGATCGCTATTTTAAAAACTCCGCCTGTATACTTTTAGGCGCAGGCCACCGTACTAACAATAATATATTTTTAATTTTTTTCATATTTAATTTAAAAGTTTAATTTTCAATATTGCTATCCAAAGGCTTTTTTTACATAGTGTGCGTGTCAGAGAATCCACAAATACAAGGAAGCTATATGTAATAAACAAATCAATTTCGCAATGAATATTTAATCAAATGGACAATATCGAAATATTCCAAGAATTCAACTCTAAATATCATAATCTTCAAACCCGCCACACTAGTTGAAGTAAAGACTGGTAGCGCCTTCAATTCTTTCATAACGTAAATAATAAATAACATATAAAAATCTTTATTTATTGGTTACATATACGCAGTAGAACTGGTTATATCCAATTCTCATGCTAAGAGCTTTCTAAATATCAAGAAAATCCCCACATCTGTCTGACTATTAAGGGGACGTTCTTCAGAAATATTATTTAGATAACCGCTTGCAACACATCAATGTTATAGGGTGTGGTAATAAATACTAGGCTTAAACATTATCAAAAAGAACATCTGCAAGGACACTAACAGTAAAATATTTCGAGGTTAATTTAAAAAGACTAACAATATCTCTGGCTTCATCTTATTCTTCTTAAAATGCAATCATTATGGCCACTTGGGCCTAGGAAGTGCTAGTTAGGGAATAGCTATTTTTGTAGAAACATATTCGATGGAACATCCCCTTAAAAGTTAGTTATCGTTTGGTCGAATATTTGGAATGCCTCAAGGCGCCGCGTCGTTTCGGCTCACGGATCTTCCAAATCTATACATTTGCAATAAAATGAACCGTTTGTTCGTGTTTACATCCGACGTGATTCACTCGCCGGACCCATGATCATACATTCCGCTCCGGACGACCTTCGCAAGGCCGCCCGCACACATGCGATCAGTAGGGCCACTATTGCAAAAACCAAGTTTTGCAGTACTGCTGTACCTACTAACAACAATCTTGTTGCATTTAACGTATCGAGTGCATGAAAGCTCTCCGAAACTTTGTATTGATTAAGCGACCTAAGTTGAGAATATATGGTTTGTAGAGCTACAAAATTCGTAGTTGTAGGCACTGAAACTGAAAGCCTACTTATAGGTAGCTAAATAAAATAAGAAAACATTCACATAGAGTTTTAAGTTACATTTATGCGAGTTAATAAAAACTTCGCAAAAACCGTGAAACTGTACCTAAGTTAGAGTTTTAGACATTAGCTAACAAATGAGCATTCAGTCTTTTAAACTGAAACCAATCAACGAATTCATCAAAAACTCAAAGTACCAAACCACATGTCCCAAAAATCACGTGTGCACAGCGGGCCTAACACTTCACATCCGCAAACAAATTAATTCAGGAATGTGCCCGATCGGCGCCGCTGTCTTGTTGTGTTTTTACGTCAGTAAAGTTTGGACGCGCGTCTGCCGCCGGCCTAAGCTCGATAAAAACTAAATACGCGATAAGCTCGCCACCAGTCCAATGCCAGTGTTCGTTAGTATCAGATCTGTTGAAAGCCTTGACATAGGGTCGCTATACCTACCTACAACAGTTTAATAAGCTCTGCGATCGCCAGTCGAATAGTTTCGTTCGATAGAGACTGTATTGTATTTGATTTTATTGTACGTTTAGTTACAATGATGCTGAAAGTAGTTTGTCTGTTTGTTGTGATCGGTGCGGCCTCTGCGGCCACCTGGCTAGCCAAGTTGCCGGCGAAACCTGCTGAATTAGGTAAGTTCTAAATACTATTTTGTTCTGTAAATAACTAGTGCTTGTCATTGTGTAATAATAAGTAGAAAAGTGCCTTGAAAAGTATTTAATCACATCCTGGTTGGGTACTCTTAGCAAAGTTTACAAAATCTTTACCTATCTACTATTCGTCTAGTTCTTTATCAAAAGACCTATTCATTAAGTATATACCTACTTAGTTATATTCATCATGAGACAAGATGTATCCCATAAAGTTCTACACATTCGATACAGTAAAGTTTCAGTCAGTATAACGAACCAAAACTTGATGTGGATTTAATACTTACTTATTTGATAAAACCGAATATATTATCAAACCTAAATTAATCAGAAATATCCACAAGAACAATCCAAGCATGATATTGCAGTGATTGTAAAAGATGGAAATGATTTATAACTGAAAAAAAAGTTTACAATTGAATCGAAACGTTTGTTTATAAAATCCAAATGCAAAATACGCATTCTTACATCAAGTTTCAGGAAAGACGATAGCCTAGTGTATCATTCACTTTGTTGTAGTAACTAATTGAGTGGCCTACCTACCATCTAGTACAAACATTTTGTTGTAAATGAAAATTCATACATTAGTAGAAATAAGGCGCACTTTTTATCTATTACCTATCATCTTTTATGACTTTTGAAAAAACACCTCCCTTTTTACAAGTGCCTAATAACATGTGCTTAAATATCGTTTCAACGACGCCATCCAAGTCGTTGGAAGCAGGATACACGCTCGTAGCATAAAAACATCCGTAAAAATTAGTTTTATTTCCACAAGATAAGCCGAAAACTCGTTTAGAGCGAGGAGAAAAAAACATATTTTTTTCGAAGAATTGTTTATCCAAGGTTCGATGTTTACACTCGTACAAACAAGGTTGCATTGAAAAGAGTATGATTGAATTAACCTCCGAGTGCCGGAAGGGTTTATCGTGTTCCCTGAATGACCCTTGATTATGAGGCCTCAAAAGATCGCTTGACGACAGCAAAGCTTTATTAAATTAAATATAATACACTGGCCTGAAATAATAAGCACGACAGTTTAAAAGCTTTGTTAAATTTCATTTTAATTATTTAATTAAATAAGCAAGGTATATTTCTGACTTTTTTGTCAGTTGAAACTTAGTGACTACGTATTTTGGCCGCCTCAGTCTGGGCTCGTGTGGTTATGCTAATGCAAACGTGATTATTAAAACGTGTCTAAATAGTCACCTACTTTAGATCCTGCAGCCTGCTTATATAATTTTCGTAGAACCTACTTCTATTCCAAATTGAAATACCAATAAATCTTTCGAACTTATTACACTTACATAGAACCTACATTATATCATGTAGATGTCACTTAGGTACTTTTTATCGGCACAACTTCAAGTTTAGATAAATAGATATACCTATGTAACAACATCATTATCGTCCACTGCTGGAAATAGTATCTCCGAAGGAGCGAATGTTCTGAAATTCATAGCTAACAGTATTTTATCTCTCTTTCCAGCTCACGTGCCCGGGTGTTACGTGAAAGAGATAAACGACGTGATTCCATTCAACACAGAAGTCACTCCTCTGGGAAGATGCGAGAGGATTGGCTGTGGACGGAAGTACATCAACTATGCTTCGTAAGTACCTATTTATTATTTAAAACTCTTCATATTATTACATAAATGGCTAAAGTGACAGCCAGTCATTTCAACGCAGCAGGCAATCTTCTTTGCTTGTTGGTGACAATAGCGTTACAATTCGATTAGTGTTAGTCAACGTGGTGAAAAAATTGATCTTCAAATACATAGGATTCCATCATATACAGCAATCTCTAGCATAGGCCTCTCCCAGGGATCCCCACAACAATCTCTTCTCTACTTTCCAAAAAGCGAAATTGCTACTTTTATGAAGTCTATAATAAATTATGTTGCTCTTTTCAGATGTGGAAAAGTGCAAGTAGATGCTCCATGCTACCTCGGCCCAGAAAACCTGAACCTTGCCTACCCACACTGCTGTCCCACCATTAAGTGCGAGCATGACAACTTCATAAGCGGAAGCTTAATCATTTAGATTCTAATTTCAAAAGCGCCAGGATTAATTTATTGAGCAATGTTGCCGAGTATGAATGAAACGGATACAATTTTTTGGATTGAAGCCACGTGGTTTGCAGGCTGTTGGTTTCTCAACTGAAATAGTCAAGTTAAGCACATGTTATGTATGACATGCAGCGCTCTGAATGGCTGATATTTCACTAAGCAAGACTTAGATGCATGCTTAGGTAAATTTATAGGAATGAATAACTGAGAGTAAGTTTATCATTTTTAAGGCAGCTTCAAAAAAAGGAGAAGGTTCTCAATTCGTCATGACATGATTTACAATCATGAAAAAAAGATCCCGAGAGCTATTTTTGAACTGCAATGGTAATTTCGGAAAACCTGCACTGCTTTATACGAATATGAGTTATGACTTGAAAGGGAATGTAATTTTCGCATGTTTTAGCAAATATGCGACTGTTTTTGAATGGAAAAAGAAAATTATGTATGATTTTACTAATTGATAAACACTTGACTGATGTGATGAATGAGTGATTAAATTTGTAAGTAAGATCTAACTTAGTTCCTATAAGAATCTCTTAAAGTTACAAGTGAGATTGTTTCAGAACTTAGTTTTAAGTGAAAAAACCTATTAGAATAGAAGTTTGTTAATGTTATTGAAATTTGTATAGAAAAGTGTATTAATTTATTAGAAGTTTATGCACAAGAAGCTCTTGCCACCAAATTGTTAATTTAATTTATTAAAAGTGATTTAAAATTTAGTCTGTGTGATTTTATTTTGTTAAGTCGATCTAATACTGTTATCTTCTCATCCAGGATTTTATCTGAAACATTGAACTTTGAGGGCAAGGAGATAAATAAGTAATATAAATTCTAGTCTAATCAATAAATAAACAAAGTACGACTGACTTTGTAACAAATTCATTGAAATAGAGTCATAGGTTTTTTTTCCCAAAGCTTGCAATTGTTACTATAACTTTACTATACACGATTCAATAGACTAAATGTAATAAAATAATTATCTTTATTAGTTAAAGATGGTTCATAAGCTATGCGCATAGGAATTACGAATCCCTGGCATGGACTGATATGGCATCCATAGTTAGTGGCCATTACCACAACGCTATTTTACTAGTTTGAATATGGAGAGTCGCACTACATTTGTTGTAAGTATGTATTCATTGTATAAGGTGTTTTTAGTACTTAACAGCATATATTTGGGTTGCTGTTTCAGAAATCCCTGCAATCACACAAAATACACATTATATAATTTAATACATTGCAAATTTTCTTATCTGCAATATAGCTAAATATAACCGTCAGGCGCTTTGACAGTCGATAGACAGGCATAGTTCAATTTTCTTTAATAACTACATCCGACTGCAGGGCAGTGCTGTATCCTTAGCTTGACTAGAACCGACAAGATAATGTGAAAAAATTACAGGTAAGTTAACTTATTATAATATTAAATAGCGGTAGGGTTTGCATGGTGCAGTGCATATGGAAAGCAAAACATTTCACCACATGTTATAAAAAGTCCCGAAATTTATACATATACAAATATATACCTATGTTAAAAAGTAGGTACCTATAAAAACATAAAATAAATAGTTCATGCTTGAGTTTACCAAAAATGTAGTTTGCTACGACAATGCTACGGGTCGTAGCTCGCTGCGTTGAATTCTTTTGTATGAACTATAATAAAAACAAATGAAAGTGCTTTTATGCGAGAAATATCAAATAATGACATCTGAGTCCGCGTTGTTCTATGTGTGAAATCAAATGTAAAATTGAGTTATTAAAACACTATTTGATGTTCAATCTTCCGAGCGTGTCGGTGACAAACCCGAAAACTAAACTAGAATTTATAAAAAAGGTGAATGGAGGTGAAGCTATTAAATTATTTGTCAATTACCCCGTCACCAACTGCCCGGGGTGCGTCGGACGTACCTTCCTCTATTTTATGGTAAGTACAGTTGATACGTCACTCTTATGTACAGTCAGCTGCATAAGTAGCTATACACTTTTGTACCTTGCCAAACATTGACTGTAGGAGTAGGAACTAAATAAAACGTCAATGTTTGAATGAATGAATACGCAGCTTGCGAGTTTGACAAGGTACAAAAGAATTTAGCTACTTATGCAGCTGACTGTACAAATGGACACGCACACAACTACACTGGTCGCCGCTTGCTTTTGATCTCCAGCTCTTGTTCTAATCATTAGTCCAGTCAAGGAATGAGGTGTAGAGTGCGTGAGCAGGTAACTAAGCAAGCTTAAGTTTAAAGTAGCTCTAACTTTAGGTGGGTTGAACATTAACCAGCATATGTATATATATATTCTAAAAGGGAATAAAAAAATCTACAACTTCTTTCCTCTTCATTTTTTTCATTTATGAATAGGTTTAGACAATATGATGCAATGTTTATGAATGTTTTGACGTGAATACATTTTTCTTGTAAATTTCAACTTTTTCGAGGGTAATAGCTCGAAAACGGTTAGGAATTAGAAAAAAATATATGATATAAAAATTTTAGATAATTTTAAGAGCTACATTTTATTAGCTTATAATATTTCTCTCCAATGCACCGTTTTCGAGATATAAGCAAAAAACCAAAAATTCGTACCTTTATCCCCCCTCCTCCCCCCCGCTCATCACCTAGGAGTCAGGACTTTTGGTATGTTAACAACCTAAGCCCCCTGAACAAGTTTCTGAAGGAATCGCTTAGTTACCTGCTCACGCACTCTACACCTCATTTTGAGTCATTTATTGACTGGACTACAAAGGTTGATGTCGATATACATATCCTGTCCACCGTGTCTCATACAAGATACAATTTTATTGCTATGTATGAACGATTAGAAGGACTTTTTGTTTGTTCTTTAGCAATAAAGTAGACTAAACTAATTTTAATGACTTCAGCAACGTCTAAAAAGGTAATGAAAGAGGCTTATTAAGTTATCAATATATATATATATATATATATATACAGATTGCAGCTTTCCGGTGCCGGTGCAGTAAAAAGATCATGATTTTATCTGGTGGGTAAACGGTTTTTCATATTCCTGGATGTGGTCAAGTGGTTTTTTTTCTGTCTAACCGTTTAAAACTTGTCTAGTTCTAAGTACCTATATTTGTTAACTTAAATGCGTCTTATTATCTACTGTAATTACTTACACTTATTTTAATATAGAGGCAGATTAAATACGGATCCCAACTACCCAATTACTTGTAAGTACTAGAGGTTCTAAGTGTACCTAAGTTAAAATGACTTAACTCATCTAAACTAAGCACTACGAGTAGTACCTACCTATTGAGCTAGAAACTCCCATATCCGTCCTCGCTAGCAACCATAGACAAGTATTTGAGGAATGTAGCCTAGTCTATGCCGGGGCTAACGTCCTTGCCTGCCCGGCGGCAACCAGCCCGGTCTAGGTAGCCTGGGTTAGTGCCTAGGTGCTACCTAGGTCGCGTAGCTTGTAAGTCTAATATTGCGTCTCTTTATCTTACCGATTATTGAGGAACTCAGAGTTATCCTCTGGTTCAAAGAAATGAAAAAATCAAAGTGTCAGAATAGAGGTTATCTTCGAATGAAAATCATGCTGATTATTTTAGACGGTAATTTTTATCACTCAGATAGTTATGCAGATATGGTGAATCTGACCCACTTATCTCATAACCCCTGGCAATAGCAAGAGAAATGGTCTGGACCATTAGATCCGGACATAAAAATCTATTAATTATTATAAAACAAGAGCCACTATAAACGAAGGCAACTGCCTATCATCGCTTAAAAATCTTTACGCTTCAGTCCTACGTGGATACAAATACATTGCGAACTCAAATATTAATTACTAACACCCCTGTCTAGATCAGTTGGTATCCATAGAGAAACAGACAAATCATCACATTAATTAAAATCTGATAACAAAACTACTTTCTTCCTCAACTTAATGAACAGCAAAACAATGGACTACGCCGTCCAAAAGTATATCATTCGATCAGCAATTATTTTTGAAATACAATCTCTCTCGGCTTCGAGAATAGAATACCTACTCTATTTGGTATTATTTGCGTGGAGCTAGTTGGGATTCGGTGTCTAAAGGAAATACTTAGTCTGTTTCGAAATTTTAACATGACAATATTTATTTTAGTCAATATTAAATTTATTTGGGTAACGAAATATTAATTAACAACATTAGTCATAACTTAATTAGGTCTCTAATATACTATGTATCATGTCTATTAGTCCTATTACTAGGCATAACAACTTGACGTTTCTTTAAACATGGTCACAATCATCACTCTTTGGAAGTCAGGAATTCAAAGCCAGTCAGGCTCAATGGTTTTGGTTCTAATTGGTCTAAGTGGCTCAATCTAATGATGAGGACGGATGGCCTTCAGTCTCCACAATCTGTTGCAGCTCATACTCCTGAACCACTTGGAATATTTTGCTCTTCACTTGATTCCTATAATACGGCTTCAACTGCCGTAGAGTCGATCCAATGGACATCAAGAATGTATCAACGCCATCATATTCCTCCTCTTTCTTCAAACTTTTTCGTCTCTTCGGCGGTTCTGGTTCATGGATAACATCGTATTCTTCCTCTTTTTTCGACTTCTTGCGTTCTGGTTCAATAACTGTGAATTTCTCCTCTTTCTTCGGCCTTTTTCTATTGACAGGCTCCTCTTCTGTCTCCTCGTCTGCCTCCTCTAGCGTGTCTATGTTTGTGAATTCAAATTTTACGTCTCTCGGCTCTGCGTCGTCGGAATCGTACACCAAGTCTGCAGTATCCTGTTCTTCTAAATAAACTTGGAAGTCCTGTGGGTCTTCTTGGAAACTTAAGAAGGGGGTCAAGAAGTCTAGTTGCTCGCTGTACTTGTATTTGAACCTGCTTCCTCTGTGGTCGGAGGATGAGCTTCTGGATGCGATTTTGACGTTTTTACGCTTCGAGTCCCTCATCGTGAAGTACCTTGCTTTGCACACTCTTGCTGCGGAAACAATGTTAAGATTAGTACAAAAGGAGTAAGTAAACAGAGTTATTTTATGTACCTACTTTATTACCATATACCTAGTAGATACAGAGTCAGTTTTTGACATTTATCTGCTTGATTACGTTGTGTTGTGCCACTAATGTAATGATTATTTAGCCTCCATACATTTTTGACGGTCATCCTTTAATGCAGGGATGCACAGACCGCGGCCCGCGGGCCGCATGCGGCCCGCCTGTCCAATACTGGTGGCCCGCCGACAGCAAAAATTGTACTCTCGTACATTCGAATAATATTCCAGAATAAAACAAATTAAAATATATGTTCGCAAAGTACTCAATCACAGGCAATTCAAACAATTCCTAAGCTTCATATTTTGATTCAATATTTTCAAGACAGATTTTCGGAATAAAAAATCGTGAAACCTCCGTTGGACATATTCAGCAATACTTTCACGATTTCAGTTGAAAATGCGCCAGAGTCATTGTACCTAGTTAGAAATTATCGATATTCAAAACGACCATGATTTACGCAACAAAATCAACGAAGGAGACTTGCTGAACATTTACCACTGCTTTGGTATAAATACGTTCAAAGATGTGCCAGCTTATTAAGTTTGGTTTTACCCATATAATAGAACAAACCTTTTCAATACTTAATAATAAAAAGGCATAAATTGGGCTATTAAACAAAAAAACAAGAAATCGAAACCGCCTTGCAAATGAAAGTTTAGAAGCAGTTTTACGAGTGGCAGTGTGCAGTGCTTTGCTTCAAATTAATAAGTTCTTTTTAAATTTTAGCATTATTATCAATTATTTACTGTCTTTACCTATATTTCTGGCGGCCCGCCATCAGTTAATAATTTGTCGGAGTGGCCCTTAGTCTTAATAAGTCTGTGCATCCCTGCTTTAATGTAAACAAACAAAACAAAAAAAAAACATACCAAACACAATCAAACCTAACCTGTCTTGTCCATCAGATCCGCAATCTCATCCCATGCAGCTTTCGTGTCCAGCTTGTTGGCATATCTGGGGTCCGAAGGATCGTACAGGTGCCGTCGTTCCTTCACCAGCTCTATCAAAGCTATGTCTTGGTTGTAGGTGAACCTGATTCGGTCTTTGGTCCCAGTGTGTACCTGTAAATTGCAAAAAAATCTTTAGGTTAGTTTAATACTTTATGAAACTGTCATGTTTTGTCCACAGTCAAACCGAAAATATATTGTTTTTTTGGGAATGTAATGTGTGTATAACACTAATCAATGCAATCCTACTAATACATACTATAAAGGCGAAAGTTTGTGGGTATGTGTGTAAGAGTGTGTATGTTTGTTACTTCGTCACATCAAATCAAAACGGCTGAACCGATTTTAATGCATTTTTTATGGGGTCCAGGGTGTCAGCTAGACACCCTGGATTAACACATAGGCTACTTTTTACCTCAGATTCCCACGGAAAAACTTGTTAAGGTCAAGCGAAGCTCGCGGGTACAGTTAGTAAATGATAAACAACCTGACTGTCCGTATGAGAGCTCTCCTCATCGTCCACGGGTTCCCTGAAGAAGGGGATGACGAAGGCCATCTCCTGCTCGTACTTGTAGCGGCTGCAGGAGGCGCCCTCGTGGCTCCGGCGGATGGTGCGGCGCAGGTGGTCGCGCATGTTGATCCAGCGAGACTTGCAGAGTTTCTCTGCGAAATGACGCGATTATTGTGTGTGTAAACACGTTACTGTTTATTTATAAAAAGAAATACAAACGTTTAACGATAGGTTTTAAAACGTGTAAATAATTAATGCGTCTTTTTCTATCTGTATACTGTCAATCTACATTAGCGATAGCGTACAGTTGCCCGAGCACAGGATTCGAAACCTCCGTTTACGTTGCGTATTGGTTGCGTATCGTCGAATGTCACTGTCAAAATGTAAGGCAAATTTGTTGTTCCAAAAGTGGCATTTGTTTTTTCTACGTTAGGTGGAATTTCACCAAACGCTAAACGTATTTAGTAGCCTGTCATACGTCTGTCAGTTAGTACAAAATGTATTTAAAATTTGATTTAAATACGTTTAGCGTTTGGTAAAAGCGACCCTTCGTGTAGATTCGAAAATAGTATCGAATCCTATGCTCGCGCCTCAGTTCCTTTCTGCAACTCAGCGGCAGCGTGAGGCCGACTTATTACCCATTAACGTAACGTAATGTGGTTGACATATATCTCTGGTAATTTCAGATCAAGTGTACGCTACGCTAACCGAGGCTATAGCGTCGTTAGTATTTACAGTTTCAAAGACAACAACTCTACAAAAACGAAACACCTAAGTATAATTCGCAATCGCAATGAAACAGTTTCCCGCCATCTTCCGTCCAGCATATTATTATATCGTGTAGGTATTTTTGTAGGTAGGTAAGTACCTCTACTACCTACCTATTCACTTCAGTTAGAGCTTATTTTTCAATAGCCTATCTTAGGAATAATTATTCTGATCCTGTCGCGTCCGAATGTTTGTGTTAGACAGTGACAGCAACAATTTTATTCGACAGATATAAAAAAATCAGCCCTTTAATGATTGATACGTGTAATATACACCCTCTGCGTATTAGTGTAAGTAGGTATATGAAATAAATAAAATAAAATATATAAGAAAAAAATAAAAACTCTTTACTTACCTGGCTTCTCCATCTGTTCGCCGATCTTCTGCCAGACTTGATCCCGCATCTCATTGTCCGAGTTCTTCAGCTCCGTCGTATCGAACAGGATACGGTTCTGCTCCACGAGCCGAATCAGTTTTAGATCCTCCGTGGAGTTGAATAAAGACACCCTCATCTTATCTACTACAACTTTAGGACATTAAATAAGTGAATTGAACTAAATATTAGCGCACGGATGAAAGTGAATGATATGAAAATGTGTATTTATTGATGTTTGTGTTCGGAGTTTGCCGTTCGGTGACTGGTGGACGATTGCGGGCGACGCGTCGTGGCGGGGAGGGGGCGACGAGGCGGCAACGTAGCGCGCACGACACGCAACCGGCGCGGCGCGGACCCCGCATTCCCACGGTTTAAACCCTTATTACATTGCAATAAGGTCGTATATTGTTGGTTTCAGATGTTGGTTTGATGAAACGGTCTCTATGGGTAAGGGAACGTGACTGGAACTACGTCACGGCTTACGGCCGGCGCACGGAGCGGCAACGTGGCTGTCCCGTGCCGCGCACGGACGTAGACGTGTTATTACGGTTACGCATTTTAATCTATCTATCTAGTGTCTGCTGAATCTAGTAAAGTGGTTTTCGATGTGAAGTTCACTAGTACGAGTGCAAAGGTGGTGCAAGCTTGTCGAAAGGTTTTCTATACTTATACCTAGACGGATCACCGCGATTTGTATGCGTATTATTAATTCCAAACGTTACCGTCAGTGGTGCTTTAATTCGTGATACGGCTACTTTATGGGCAGGTATAAATTAAGTACTTATATATTATGTAATATGTAGGTTGTATGTATACTTGTATAGGCTTTACTTTAGTAGCATATTACGGAAACCTACAGCCTTCCTTCCCAGTCATCGGCAATGTCGCCATATGGCCACTTCGCCCATGACCCATTCCGGGTCATAACACCATATTGACTATCGTATGACCCTACGTCTAGAGTGGTCTCTCGCATGTGAGTCACCCAGTGACCATGATATTGAGTGCTGTGTGGGGGTAGAGTAAGTATTATTTGCAATATGCTAGCTTTATGCTTTTGCTTTCAGGTTTACGACCTATGATGGTTATTCTATATTGAAGAAAAACGAACGAACGAGAGCTTTCGTGCAATCGGCACGTTTAATCTCGTTGTATTAAGCGTACGGATTGCGCAGTATATCTTGTTCGTTCGCCGATTTAGAGAATGACCCCCACAGGTCCAACTTGATGAGCATCACATGAGCTTTACAATTATTTGACATTATAATTAGTTCCATTACAAAATTACCATAGTGCATGATACCTCATAAGTACGTAAACATCACATAACCTTCAAGGTTAACTACATAACCTAAGGTTATCTTCCATCACCTTAACCTCAGCTTTGTTTAATCTCACAACATTCCACAGAAGTTGCAAACTATTCGCATTGAAATAAATGCACAGGCTAACTGCACGCTAACACGCGACTATGAGTGATCAAAAGCAAAATAGTTTCTCAAAAAAGTATTTTGGTAAAAGATATACATAAGTAATGCAGTAAAAAAACTACGTCACATCATCCCATCACGTCCCCACTGCTGGGGCACGGGTCTCGTTCCAGTGAAGGAAGGGTTTTAGGCCTAGTCCACCACGCTGGCCTAGTGCGGGTTGGTGGACCCTGAAAAGAACTACGTACTTACCTATATTCAATGTGACTTCTTTAAATAATTTATTATCCCGTGCGCAACTCGTCTTGCAAGCTTAGTTTTGTAGTAAAAGCGCAGGCATGCTCCCAGCGATCCTAAGCTTTAAGTTAGACCAATTCCTCGACTGTACAATCATACGACGCGTCACTAGAGGTATCTACAGGGACAATGGATTGTCATACCATATAAGTCTGCGAGATACCAGCACTTTAGTATGGCGGTCACGACTCATAGCCACAAATGTACCTGGCCAGCTCGTTTCACTTTTATTTCTAAGGAGAGTGACATTCCACTGTCCTTGGCTTTCTATACTGTGCTGCCTGCATTACTTATGAGGTTTATGAGTGATGACTTGTTGACTTTGAGGAAATACCTTATCTACAGAGATCCTGAAATAGTTGGTACTACTGCATTACATGGTAGGTATATTTAGTTTGAGTGATAAGAGTGGGCAATGTAAAAGCACGAGCTGTGGGGATAGATAGAGAGATGACCCTTCGGCACACATAGAGGCGTATCTAGTCGGTCGCTAACTAACATAATATTATATTGTACTTTAACTGAGTAGTTTAGGTACTTCGCTACGCAATAAGAGTTTTTCATGACAGCTAAAGACCCACTAATATGCCAGTTGCAAAATCCTACATCTGATGTCTTCCAATAATTGTAGCATTCTAAATAAACCCTATAATCTAAAAAACCAGTATGGATCATTGAAATACCATTCAATTCTATCCTAGGACAGGTGGCCTAGCAAAAAATATATCTCACATGTTACCTGTTAGATGCAAAATGCCATCTGATGTCTTCCAATACTTATAGCATTCTAAATAAACCCTATAATCTAAAGTATCTAAACCGACCAGTATGGATCATTGAAATACCATTCAATTCTATCCTAGGGCAGGTGGCCTAGCAAAAAAACATATCACCTGTTACATCTATCAACTGCCTGCCGATACCTCACCGCATTTCAAACGGGATAGCCGGCCGCCTGTTGGGGCAAAAAACATCTTCGGGACAAGGAAAGGAATGTCTATAACAGGTTGCATGGTGACCGCTGCAACGCATAGCTCGCGAATAGGGTGAGACAAGTTTTTAAAGAATAGGCTCTTTCTTAGTAATCTATGGATTTGGGTATGTCTCCAATTTCACTATGGCTAAATAAATACTTAGGTAAGTTATTTTTACTAGGAAGTCTACAATCTAGTCTAGATAGATAGGTAGGTGAAAGAAAGCTTCATCATCATCATCATTAGTATACCTGCTTAATCATCATTAACTGGTAATCGATATAGGTAACTAAGTATTTCTATGTCGACCTACGCTTCCCAATCGATACTTACATGATACTAGATACTGATCTATGTATGGTATCATTATACAACGTATTACCTACATTTTAAACTCAACGTCATAGACGATAGAACAGTACCTATCAATCGGAGGAAAAGTGAGAAAATCACCGGGAAAACCTTATTGTTTGACTTTGAAAGTGCGAGTTTCGGAATCCCACCGCGCGGCGCTTACCGGCGCTAGTATCGCTTCAACCGCGGTCGCGAGCGCACGCGTCTGTCGAACGCACGTCTTATCAGTGTAATCTTTTATCAAAACTTTACGTGAAACATCCACAACTACTCCCCAAAACACAATAACGCCTAAATCATACCCGTGACAGTGAAAACAAGTGTTCAAACCTAGTTTCTAGTGCTCCAACTGGCAAGTGTGTGTGTTTGTAGAAGTTTTCTCGTGGTTTTAGTACTAAAATCTGTGGTAAATCGTTGTGCTAACGGAACTTCAGTCGTGTCGGATTGTTTGTCATCGGCTCTATTGGATTTTTGGTGTGTATCAAATGCTTATCAATCTATAGTAAAATAAAACGGTATTTTGTGTAAGAAAGTTGTACTAATAGTAATATAGGTATGAACTCTATAGGTACCTTCAATAACTTGTAACGGTTCCGGAATTTGAACTTTGACTTGGCAGTACCTAAGTAGGCAGGTTCTTGACCTTCATTGGTAGATTTTTATTATTTTTGATGTCTGCTGCCCTTTTGCCTTACCAGAAGAACTTATAGGTAGGTAGGTTCCTATTGGCAAAATTCATAAAAATAGGTAGGTGTCAGCTGTTTTTCATGGATTCCCCCAGTTCCTCCATTTGGTTATTCAAGGTGAGTGGTTGATTCTGTGCTGTGTAACTTTATACATATATACTTATAGTAGCTAGGTTATGTACCTAGTAGGTACCTAGGTACCTACACACAGATAGGTAGGTACCACCTTCGAATGTAACTAGTAGGTTAGGTAGGTACACGACCTTCTCCCTAATAGGTAGTAGATCATGTACCTAACTCCTACTCCCAACTTCCAATTTCACAGTATTTGCATTTGCAGTTAAAAATCTACCTATACCTATACGTTTAGGTAGGTAATTATACTAAGTTGGTAGAAATACCTACTATAAGACACGAGTAGCCCACGTCAATACGTGCAAAACGGCAATAATTACACATAAAAGCTATTTTTATTGCAATTTCCTATAAAAGGCTAGCCTACAAGGTGATACCTGCGGATATAAGGCCCAACTTGGGCCGGGCGAGTGCCCAAGTGGCCACTATAACCACTCCAAGTTGTGATGGGGGCCGCTGACCTCCACAAACAAGTATGGATACCTGCTTTCATACCTGCCCGGGCTAAATCCGTACCTCCATGACATTGCGGGCTTATTGGCTGTTTAGAGGGACTTTCCCTTGTCCTGTTGAACCCCGAATGAAAGCAGTTTGGGAGTTAGATGAAGTCGTGTACGGAACCGTAGGTTACATAATTATTGAACTAGGTGCTTACACTGCCTACCTGAGTGATTTGGATTTTAGTTAATATCGGCTATACATATTACCAATGTGGTTTGATCGAGATGCTGTTCTCTCCCCTTTTTTATTAGGGAAAATAGGCCGGTTTTCGGTCTAAACCACTTTTTAAATTCACTGTTAAGTTTTAACCGTGTCTGTTAATGAAGACGTTTTACCTAAAAATAAAACGTATATTAAACATACTTACCTTATTCGAAGTCTAATAATAATTGAGAGAGACATCTCTTTTCCTTTTCGTATTTCCTGCTAAATACCACGTGACTTCCGGCGACTTCCCTTGAATTTGACTTTTTCCCACCACCACCGGCAGTTGGCGCCATTTTGTTGGCTCCAAATATATTCGTCATTGCGTCTTGTTGAATGCCACCAGGCAGAAATAAAATTATTAGACTTCGAATAAGGTAAGTATGTTTAATATACGTTTTATTTTTAGGTAAAACGTCTTCATTAAACAACTTGACCGTTATTCGAAGTCTAATAATAATTGAGAGACGTGTTTGATATCGCCTGGTGGTGGTGGACGTCAATGTGACTATATGAATGTTATTTAGGGACACATTAACAATGAGAAGCTTGTGATAGCTTAGCTCCTACTGTAGATAAATATAGAACCATAATTTGTTAACTCTAGGATAACAAGAAAACATTTCACATTATGTGTGACATTCATTTATTTTTTAAAGATATATGTATAAATAATCAATACAAATTAATGTTAAGTATCCACGATATACTGAACGTAATAATAATATAACGATTCTTGAACATAATTCATTAAATCATCTATCTTGCATCAAATGAGGTGACTGAAATAAATTCAGTCTGATTGACAGTAGGTAACTTAAAAATAAATTATTGTAAATATCTAAATTAGGGTACAACTGCGTTGAATAAATCAGAAACAGTATTATTCACATTATTTACATTAATGATTTGACGACAGTAGAATCTTTTAAATGTATTTTCTGATCTCCAGTTGCCTCGAGTAAGTATTTCCTCTATTGGAGCGTTCTCAAGCCAACTTTTTGAAGCTACTGCAGACCGGAAACTACCAGCTGTGGCCTCTATGCCTGACTCCTTCAAAATATTTTTGACCCATCTAGCAATAATACACCGTGTAGCTGGTTTAGCTTTACCACAAATTGATAGAAATAGGTGACTAGATTCGGCAGCACTTCTTCGTTGCTGTCCAATAATAATGAGCCTTCTCACCCAATGAACTGGACAAAGAGATCTATTATTAGTATTTACTTTTAGCTTCCAGCCAGATTGGCGATAATCAACTGAGTCCGTTTTTGAACCAAATACTGGCCATAAAACAATCGAGTCCTGAGAATCAATACAATGATTAGAATCAACACGTAATAGCGTCAGGTCATGTACGCGTCGACCAGAACATAGCAACAACATTGTGGCCGTACACTTTGAAATTTCATAAAGGTTATCAGTTTTAGGATCTAACGTAGCTAAATGATGAATTACTTTGTCAATGTCCCACACAGGTGGTTTCGGAACATTAGGCTTTGCTAAGGCTATAGATTTTAAAATTCTTTTGACCATAGGATGATCACTAAGACGGTTTATGGCTTGCGGATCACAAAATGTTGATACTACTGACTTATGAGTTAATATAGTACTGTAGGATAAGCCTTCCTTTTGATGTAAATCAGCCAAAAATCTCGATAAGTCTGATCCGCTTGGCTTATTCGTAGAAATTTTGTTTTCACGTGCCCAATTGACCCATCGTGTCCATACTGGCTTATACGTCCGTATCGTAGAAGGACGCCAACTTTTCAACAAGAGATCCTTCTGCTCCTTTGTCCACCCGACTAAATGTTCCTGCCACCCCCACATCTCCACACCTCCAGCGTCATTTCTGTCACTTTCTGTGGTGGGAGGCCGGTTGAGACGTCTACTAGAACGTTCTTCAGGTTCATGATGGTCCACGGTGGAGCTGTGGCTCGGTTTTTTAGATCGGGTCTCCAAAATACTTGTTCCCATCTGGGGGCTACAATGAGGTACATCCCTTGACACGTGTTCAGGTGTTGTAACACTTTGGGCATCAAAAATGGCGGGGGGAATACCCACGCCAGCTCGTAGTTCCATTGTTGTGTCATCGCATCGTGAAAATCCGCTAGCTGATCGTGACAGTCCAGGGAAAAATATCTGGGAACTACTCGTGTCAGGCGGGAGGCAAACAAGTCGATGACTGGGGTTCCCCATTTGGCGAAAATCTGAGTTGTAGCCTGAGGGAGCAGATGCCACTCTGGCCTCTTGCGAAATCGAGATAGGTGATCTGCCTCTACATTGTAAGCCCCGGGAATGTGGTAATCAATCAATCCAATAACATGAATATCTTGTACGTTATTTCCAGCAGACCCTGCGACTTGGTACCGCCTTCGTTCCTCAAGTAGGATACAGCTGTTTTGTTGTCGCATTGTAAATGCAGAGATCCGAAACGAAGGTTCTGACATTGATCTTCTAAAGTTTTTAAAATGGCAAGTAACTCCTTTCGATTGCAATGGAGTCCCTTTTCCTGCGATGACCATGTTCCTGTTACACTCAGATTGTTTATTTGCGCTCCCCACGCTACATCTGAGGCGTCGGTCACAACATAATGAGTGGGATATGGGTGGTGAACCGGAGATGGATCCTTGAGGTGAATTAGCCACCATTGTAGTTCCTGTAGAACAGCCTCGTCCAGTAACATTCTTGTATGATCCTGAGACCTTCTTTTCGAGGCGATCAATAATCGCTGTAGCTGTCGGTAGTTTAGCCTGCCGCGTGGGACAGTGAAGCTGGCAAAGTTCATCAGGCCTATCACTCGTTCCAAGTCCTTGATAGTGGCCCTTTTGCTTGTGGATATGTTTGTTATCATTGCTGATAGTTTGGCACACTTCTGAGCGGGAAGTGACTTTTGGTTGTGCTTGCAGTCCCATGTTATGCCAAGGTATTCTATTGTTTGACATGGCTGTACAACTGATTTGGCGTAGTTTATTTTCCACCCCAAGTACTCTAGTAGATTTACTGCTATTTTTATGTGGTCCTTTAGAACACGAGCATCCTGATTGGCTAGCAAATAATCGTCCAAATATACGACCAGGCGGATGCCGCGCTGGCGAAGGATCTGGGCCATCCAATTGCTCACGGAGGCAAAGGTTTTCGGAGCAGAACTTAGTCCAAAAGGTAGGCAGTTCATTTGTAGAAGTTCCTGTTGATAAATCAGGCGTAGAAACCGACGATGGGCTTCTGATATGGGTATGTGGAAATACGCCTGGGAAATATCGATTTTTGCCATCCAATCGCTCGGTTGTAGAAAATCGGGAATTTTGTACACATTTATCAATCTGAATGGCGCTGTGTACACATAGCGGTTTAATGCCTTTAGATTGAATATGGGTCTCATACTGCCGTCTCATTTCGGCACCAGAAACATCGAGGACAGGAAACTTGGGCTCACATCGACCTTGGCCAATACTCCCTCGTGTTTCATTTTTTCTATTATCAGGTCCATTTCGTCGCTGGACTGGATGGGACTTTTGGGATTCGACATGTTCGGCATTTGAAGCGGAGGCTTCGAAATGAAAGGGATACGGTATCCTGAAGTAATTTTTGTAATGTAAGCTGGTGCCCCTAGGTTCACCCATCTGTGATGGTAAAATTGTAGTTGTCCGGCATGAAATTGTTGGGTGACGTGACTCGGTGAGTCAGTATCGTCGTTTATTACCTCTCCTCTCCCGGTGGGATGAGGGAGAGTTTCTCCTTGGTCGGCCATGATCTTGCCGGCCGCTGCCAGGTGCTTGTTGCTTACCACCACGGCCACGAAATGGCTTATTGTTATAATTACCTGAGGTTGACCTGGTGTTCGCGGCTTGTATATTACCTTTGTAGTTTGGTCTCTTTTGCACGTGTACATTGCGTTGCGCAGATGTACTAGGAGTCGGATCGGTCTGCGGTGCAGAAACGCGATCCTTTTCACGAGGCCAGAATACTTTCCGTACTCCTCCGGCTCTCTCCAGAGTTGATGTAAACTTTTCAGTCTCAAAGAGATTATCACAGGAAGGCGGAACCTTACGCAGTGAAGTTTTATGAAGTGGGTCTTTGACGAAAGCTAGAATAGCCTCGCGTCTTTGCTGAATTATTTCAGCTCTGTGGCCGCAAACCATTTGTAATATATCGTTAGATGTTTTTGAAAAATCACCTGTAACGAAAATATCTTCGATCCTTTTATTTAGGTGTTCGAGCCTTCAGCTTGAACCACTTGAGATTACGCTCTCTCTTTCGGACTATCTCTGTCTCTTTCTAACACGTTGTTGCTCCACTGTCTACGTCATCAGCAACATGAACTCTGGTTATGTGATCTGTGACAGCACGCCGCAGCCATCTTGAATTCAGTACGCTTATAACTCTCAAACGGACAAGACGTTTCTCGAGTGATAATATAACTATACTTACGAAACAGGTTAGTACACACTTTTACAACAATTTTCATCATTCCGCTCGGCGCCCCAGGCCCAGCGACGAAATAGTGCCCTCGAGGCATCTTCACACTTAGCCAACTGTCTTATACGACAAGGAACTTGACGCGACAATTTCGCACGACCTGATGCGACACTAAAATCGCACTAAGTAATCAATACGACATATGAGCTGATGCGACGTCGCATGAAAGGTCGCATGACTTGATACGACATTGCCGTCGTCGCACGGATTTTAAGGCGTATGAATTGATGCGACGTCGCATGAAAGGTCGCATGACTTGATACGACACTACCGTCGCACGGATTTTAAGGAGTATGAAATGATGCGACGTCGTATAAATTAACACAACTATATATATCATGAAGGTCGATGATTATCAATGGTTCTTTGTCTTTTAAATTTCAGAATGCCGGCTCAAATAAAAACACTGGGTGAAATTGCTGTCGACCCACCGCCGGACGATGATGTCGCATCCCTGAATGCAATTCTATCATTCATGGAAGAAAACTTTCCGAGTGATTGGCGAACCTGGGAAATCTACGATCACTCCTATGCAGACCTTTTTGGAGATGAAATTCAGCCAGCCGTCGAAGCAAAACTCAGGTTTGCTATACCAAACCAGGACTTAGCGAGAGCATTTGGACTTCCGTCTTTATCGGAGCGAAGCTATCGGCAAGCTAGAAGGAAGCTATGTACATGGGCGATTGGCAGAGCCCTTATCTACTCGCCACATTCAATCATGCAAAAGATCCACGACCGTTGCTATTCAAAATTCATGGACGTGGTGGCTAAGATTAAAGCTAAAATCACGCCGGTCAGAAGGGCCAGGTCCTCGGCTGAGAAATCTACTACTCAGAATCCTGATTCTCCCGGCTCGCAGCAGGAGGTGTTAAGAAAGAGAAGTCTCTCACCACCGGCTCAATCAAATAGAACAAAACGTCGGAAATCTAATAGTATGGAACAAGGTAGCTCCGACCACCTATTAGCTACCGTGCTACAACAACAGATGGAGATGTTCAATAAGCTCCTACAAGTATCGGTGGACACGAACCAGAACTTAAGAAGCTTGGGTGAACAGCTAACACATGACCAAAACCAGAATGCACCACAGGACGAGGCCGGTTTATTAAATGCCTCATTCGAATCAACACCAGATAGTACAGCCGATGTAGAGGTAGAACCGGAACAAGTAAGCGAGACTGAACAAGACCACTCCGCGCCTGTCAACTCGGCTTCTCGCGAAAGGGATCTTAATCTAAAAATATCAGAATTACAACACGAATTGAATACTTTAAGACGATCTCAACAAGCGACTGAGGCAGAAGAAGAAGAAGAGCGCGAGGAATACGACTTCGAACCAACAACTGTGGAGAAGGAAGCAAAATTTTCTAAAGCAGACCCACGTCTTTTAAAACAAGGAATAGAATGTCAGAGACTGGGGTCCCAGGGCTGGGAAAATATAAGATATTCTGAGGTGCAAAAACAATTTCAAGCTTCACCAGCCTTTTGTGCATTGAAAACCAATAATATTCTGGCAAACATCACACCTGGTTGGTCTTCCTTATCTATCCTTGAAAAATTTGACCACACATTGGGCGCTATTACAAATGGACTCCTTCAACAAAGGAAAATTTTTAAGGAAGTGGTTGATGAACTGCCCAGTAACGTTCGTCAAAAAGTTGGGAATGAATTCTTGGCCGTTAACTGCAAATTCCGCAAACAATCCGACGATCTATTGCAGTACGTGTGCGGACGAAGGGCAGAAGTATTAAAAATGCGTAGAAGCACGTACAAACCGAAGAACAAAGTCTTGGCTTCATTACTCAACGACATACCACCAACGGAAAACCACTTGTTCGACGACGAAAAACTGTGCGATGCTATAAAGCAGCAAGGAGGGGTGTATAGGTTTTTTCCTTTCAGGCAAAGAAAAAGGGGGGAGGAAACAAAAAGACCCGAGAGGAAAGCCGATCACCGCATCTCCTATCAAAACACAAATAATAATAAAAGACCGCGCCAAAACGAAACGAACTGGCATTCCACTAAAAAATTTGACAGCGGTAAGCCCAAAGGTTCCACCACACACATCAATAAAAGAAAGTGGAACACTTCGACAAAAAAATGACTCCTTATCTTTCAGAGCGGGGCAGCTACAAACGCACATAGACGAGTGGGAAAAGTGTGGTGCCCCAAAAACAATACTCAAGATTTTAACACACGGCTACAGAATACCATTCAAATCAAAACCCGTGATCGTAGAATTGAACGAAGACTTAATGAAAAGATACCAAACAAAACAATCAGGTGCAATGTCAACGGAAATTCAGAAAATGCTATCAACAGGAGCAATTCAAAGGAGCAAATGCCGAAAAGGTTTCCTGTCGACAATGTTTCTTCGCAAGAAAACGGACGGTTCAAATCGAACGATTTTCAACCTCAAAAGGCTAAACAACTTCGTGGCTACGCAAAAATTTCGACTATTAAATCACCAGAAAATACCAACAATCCTGGGAAAGGAGTACCACATGATGAAAATAGATATCTCACAAGCCTATTACCATGTACCGATTCACGTGAAACATCGTCCCTTCCTATCACTGGCATATGGTGGAGAAACATATCAAATGACTTGTCTTCCTTTCGGGCTATCCAGCGCCCCATCAATTTTTTCCAAAATCACCAATTGGTTGGCTCACAGTTTTCGACAACAGGGTATAAAGACGATCGTTTATCTGGACGATTTCTTGATTGTTCACCAAGATCCTCAAATTCTGCAAACGCAAAAGGATTATGTGGTTCAGCACCTGAATCTATTAGGATGGACGGTAAACAATCAAAAATCCTCAATAGTACCAGTAAAGAGACTAGAATATTTGGGAATAGTCTGGGACACAGGGAGGAACATAAAATGTCTTACAGAAAAGAAAGTTGTATCACTTCAATCGGAAATAAAAGCAATAGTAAGGAAGAATTGCTGGAGTTGGCACGAGGCCAAGGTAATTTTGGGCAAACTAAATTTCGCGGCGTTTGTTGTACCACTAGGACGCCTTCATTGCCGCAAACTCCAGAGAATCGCTGTGACTCTCCCAGAACAGGACAAATATTCAAAGTTCAAGCTACAACCTCATGCCGTCGCAGATTTGACTTGGTGGGTAGAAAATGCGCACAAGTCAACGGCAATCCATCACCCCACTCCAACCTTGTTTATAACAACAGACGCAGCAGACAGTGGGTGGGGTGCAACAGTGAACGGAAAGAAGTTTTGGGGACCTTGGCTACCGAATCAGAATCACTGGCACAGCAATTACAAAGAACTGTGGACAGTTTACGAAGTCCTGAAATGTCTGGGACCACAGCTAAAAGAGAAATCGCTAATGCTTCAATCGGACAACCGTACAGCTGTAGCATACTTAACGAAAGAAGGGGGAACGAAATCACTAAAACTTCTAGAAATAACGACGTTGATTCTAACATTATGTCAAAGACGGAAATGTCACATTACAGCTCGGTATTTACCAGGGATCTACAACGGCATCGCGGACGGTCTGTCACGTTTAAAAAGCCTACCCGAATGGACATTGAGTCAAGAAGCAACATCTATGGTTTTCGAGAAGTTAGGTTATCCAGAGATAGATCTCTTTGCAACTTCGAGATCAGCGATTCTCCCAGCATATGTAAGCGAAGAAGCCAACGACACTCAGAGCCAATTCGTCGACGCTTTCAGCAGGAAGTGGGAGTACAAGTTGGGCTGGATTTTTCCCCCTCCTTCGATGATCCCGAGGGTCCTACACCACCTCAACGATTCAAAAGGAACATACTTATTAGTAGCTCCAGTCTGGGAGAAACCACATTGGAAAACCGATCTCTTGAAAAGAGCATTACGTCCTCCACTCCTAATTCCAAATCTACGGAATTATCTTACAGACCTCCGAACGAACCAGCCACCTCCAGCTGTGGAACAACTAAATTTAGCGGTATGGATGGTTCGGGCTGGGCCGATCATGTAAAAGATTGGTCAAAAGATGAAGTAGGCATATTAGAAGCTTCTTGGAGGGCGTCAACTATAAAAACTTATAAATACGCGTGGAAAAGATGGAAAATGTGGGCATCCGCTAACAATGTTCTAGTAAGCGATCCAAAAGCAGCAGATCTGGCTAAATACTTGTGCTTTTTACACAATTCGGTGAAATTGGCCCCACGTACAATTCTTTTACACGAATCGGTGGTTACAACTTTCGCGAATCCAACTCAAGGTGATAACTTAAATTCTCATCCCCTGGTAAAACATGTCTTGAAAGGCATTTTCGTTCAACGCCCACCGGTTAAGAAACCCCTCTCCTGGAAAATGGACGACTTGATTAAATTTCTAGAAGCATATCTGTTCGAGGAGAACTTATTTACTGTATCTAGGCACACAGCAGCCTTATTACTACTTGCGTCCGGAAGAAGAATACATGACCTGACGCTTTTAAGGTTAAAAACGGGATTCATAGAGTTTGTGGGTGAGGACATCATTTTTTGGCCAGAGTATGGTTCTAAAACCGATTCATCCACCTTTAGACAATCGGGATGGTTAATATCTTCCGATTCTAGAATTCCCAATAGACTTAATCTGCCACTATGGATAAAGAAATTAATTGCCTTGTCGGAAGACCGGAGAAAGTCTAACAAAATTACGAGCCTTTTCGTAACAGTGAGGGGACGCGTAAAAGCGGCTTCAAAAACCATTATATCAGGATGGCTAAGAAGTCTTTTCAAAGAGGCTGGGATTGCTTCATCTGCAGGTAGCTTCAGAAGCGCGGTCGCAACTGATTGTTGGCTTAATTGTCAAGAAATTGAAAATATATTGTCTAGAGGAAACTGGCGCTCAAAGGCAACAGTTTTTAAGCATTACTTTAAAGAAGTGTCTGCACCTATATCATTACCTAGAAATAAACTTCTACACTCCTTTACACCATTATAGGTAACATAGGCCTTACCTACTTTAAATTTAATGTTATTGATTATTATCTAAGAAACTATAAAATAAAAATTTATAATAAATATGTTAAGCTTTAAGTTCCTAAATGATTGTTATGGCATTGTCAAATAAAACAAATGTTTAAGTTAATACATGTTATTGAAATAATTATGTTATCTTTATTTTCACAAAATAAAAAATCACTAATAAGTACCTACAGCAAGCTAATCTACAATCTTCTAAACTGATCACAGTACGCTTCTTGCAGCACGCCGGCAGATAGAAAACATATCTCAAGTGGTTCAAGCTGAAGGCTCGAACACCTAAATAGAACCGTTTTACCCCCGAAGGGCATAAAACGGATATTTAGGTTTCAGCCGAAGCTTGAACCACCCTTTCAGGGCCTTGCCGGCTTGATAGGTACTGAATTCAAGATGGCTGCGGCGTGCTGTCACAGATCACATAACCAGAGTTCATGTTGCTGATGACGTAGACAGTGGAGCAACAACGTGTTAGAAAGAGACAGAGATAGTCCGAAAGAGAGAGCGTAATCTCAAGTGGTTCAAGCTTCGGCTGAAACCTAAATATCCGTTTTATGCCCTTCGGGGGTAAAACGGTTCTATTAACTTCTTCCGAAGTTAGCTCTGATGTTGTTGTTGTCCACGCCAAAAAGGAACGGAGCTCCTTTTCAAGTTGATCCCTTTGTTTTATCATAGCAAAAGTAAGCGATGCTAGGGCCTTTTCAAAATTTACGAGAGTGCGAGAGGAATCGTAGCGCTTAACTTCTTCGTTCGCATCTAAGTCGGTAAAGCCCGGGCTATGACGATATAATTTTTGGACATCCGCGTAACGAACGTTTCTCCAATCCGGGTGCTCAAGCCGCTGGATGTTTTTAAGAGTATCCAAATAAACGGCTGGTGTTTTTAAAATTTCCGGCTCTTTCAATCTAGTACCGATAGTTAAGGAAATTTGAGGAGCGGGTTCCTCATCTAATGATTGCACATCTGAATAAAGCTGACCACTAATATTATCATCAATAATATCATCATTGCTATTGTTATTGCAAGCTATTTGATTTTTAAGATTTTTTATTTCTAACATCATTTTATCAAATTTACGATCTTGATTTCGTCTGCGGCGTTTAGATTTAGTTTTCCTACGCCGGGAGCGTTTAGAGCAAGAGGAATCACTGCAGCTTGAGCTTGAGCTAGATTCAGACGATGACGAATCACTTTCACTAATCTTCCTTTTACGAGAATGTTTCCGTGTTGACAAGGATGGTTGTGCATCTTGCACATCTTGCAAATTCGCATTTTCAGTACTCATTTTATATTATTTTTAATGCAATCTGTAATACAAGGGAAATTCCAAGAACTAATTGCTAAAATTAATTTTAAAACACGAACGGTAACACCGTTAAAATGATGGTTTATCTTCGAAATAAGTATGATAGCAACGTTACACTGGTAGCATGCGGCAAAAGAATTACAGTAACTTTCGATAAATAATTGGTAAAAACGTGGTGAAACAATACAGTAAAAACATACCTGAGCACAATCCAGGGAAAAAATACACTATAACTGTTTAAACTCACTTCAAATCCGGTATTTTAGCCACTTTTTAGTGAAATCTAAATGATTTTTTCACTATGGAAAATTAAAATAAAATTTGCAGGTAGGTTGGTATTTACACAGAAAACCTGGAGCGTCCCTGGTGGGACACGACCAGCTCGGACGAAGGAAAACGACGTCAATGACGAATATATTTGGAGCCAACAAAATGGCGCCAACTGCCGGTGGTGGTGGGAAAAAGTCAAATTCAAGGGAAGTCGCCGGAAGTCACGTGGTATTTAGCAGGAAATACGAAAAGGAAAAGAGATGTCTCTCTCAATTATTATTAGACTTCGAATAACGGTCAAGTTGTTTAATAGCTGTAGCCCTGTGACTTTAAAAGTTGCTTCGTATCATCAGATACAGTACCTTCCTTTTTTCTCCTCTTCCTGTAGGGCCATAGGAAACAGAGAAAAAAGGAAGGTGCTTACCTAACTATTTACGTGGTTTGATGCAATCTCTGTCTTATTGTATCTCCTTGTAATAGGTAGGTATAATTACCTTAATGTATGTCTAAAATGGGAGACGTTCAGTGTTGTTGTGTTTCTACAACGATATTTTAGCTATAAGTAGGTAGGGGAGACCGGGGACAAAAGTAACAGCGGGTAGAAAGTAACAAAGACTCTGTGGACTTCCCCAATAGCCTTAACGTCCCAAGCGACAGCTGGTAGTCAGCATGCAATGCCCCCCACGCATGATATCATTTTCCGCGCCCGTGCCGCGGTGCAAGGTTGTTTTAGTGAGCATTTCGTGATTTTACACACCCAAAGTAAGTTTTTTGGTGTTTATTCATTTAGTGTTTACGTAGAATTAAGATGCCAAGAACCATATGACTATTTGTTCATTGATTCATTATAAGATTGTCTGTAGCATGTCATAAATTGTTTTCGAATAACACGTGCTGTTTTAAAGTTATGTCGCCTGATATTTCAAAAATGGGGATGGGTACAAAAGTAACAGCTCGCGGCAGGACAAAAGTAACGAATTACTTACGTAAGTTTGCCATGTCACATTATAAATTTTTATTTTTTGTTGTTTTGATTAGATATTTGTGTCATAATATTGTATATTATGGCACAAATAAAACAACTTCTTATCAAATAGTCAGTTTAAATGATGGATCTCATTTACAGTTTATATTAAGAAGTTTTTTTTAGTTTTGTCAATAAGTCATAAGTTTTTTTAGTTTCGATAGTTTTTTAAGAAGTTTTCTTAACTAAATAATTTGCTTGTTTTTTTTGTTCTTTCTTTTGAATCGTATTTATAACATTGGGCAGAATTTATGGGTTGTTACTTTCGACCCATGCCTTGTTACTTTCGTCCTGACCATGGGGTCGAAAGTAACGATTTCCCTTTTTTTTTTGAGGCTTTAGAAATGCTAAAATTCGAGATGTATTAAGTAAAGTAATAATGGATATTTGTAGACTATATACGAAAGTTTTATGTGACTATATTTATTTTATCGTAAATGTTATTAATTACGAGAAATCAGACAGAATCTACAAACTGTTACTTTTGTCCCCGGTCTCCCCTATATTTAATTTAGTGTTTGAGATAGACCTAGCCTAGGTAATTGTTAAGTAGGCTAGGTATGTCCCTAGTTCTTATTACATTCATACTCCTGTCCATACTTATTATGGTTAACCAGTAGGCGTTGCTCATGGACCGTTTCCGTTTACTTACGGATGTCAAGTGATCTGATGATACCTAGCTACTTTTAAAGTTTCTCCCCGTGTAGATAATTGCACACATTTATTAGCAATTTATAGCTTGTACTCTCGACAAAATACTAAAAACGGCAATCATCATGCAAATTACTACGGAGTTGTATAAAAATCTGTTTAGATTAGCAATTAAAGCGGTGAATAGTGTATTTAAAGATAAAGATAAGTCTGGTTCTACATTTCTACTCCTTCGCGCTATCTAGTAGGTATCTAATAACTTTTTGCTCGTTTTCTAATAGAATTTGCATTTCATTGTTGAACAAATAAAACGTTACATTCCCACGTTGCCGTTGGCTCTTCTGCAACTTCACGATACGTGTGAAAATGCGAACTTCACATGACGTACAAAATGTTCTTTGACCGGCCACCCTTTTACTCGCAGGGCATTCTTGCCACAGTTACCACCTGTTTTGTATTTTAAACGAGAAGAAATCGCTGCAGATATTGAGAACACAAGTGTCGCATCTACAGTATTTAGCACAACAGTGGTTGGTTGGTACAGTTCGGTCTAAACAACATCATACATAGTTCTTGAAGTTGGCTGCGATTATACTTTATTGTGCTTTGTCAAAATTTTCAACAACAAAAGTTTGTTAGTTTGAAAAGGTACAAAAATGCATTCGCTGCCAACTTCAGAACTTGGTTCTTCTTGGTTTAAACCGAGCTGTAACTCAGTGTATTGTGTGTGTGGTGTGTGGTTCCAGGCTAGATGCGGCTTGTTCAGATAGTTGTTTTGTTCTGAGGCTAACTATAGCAAATTAGCAACAGGTACATGCTGGTATTATCACATTGGGTCTAACACTAATAATTACACTGGCTAATAGAACCCTGACCCCTGAACCTTTTTCGAAGAATAATCATCGTCATCAACACAACAGTACAAGGCGTTATGTACTCTACATGTAGTAAGTACATAATATTATACTATGTACCTATACCAGCCCTGCCCCCATCCTTGTGGCTTTGCAAAATGAAAGTCGAAACATCTAAGAACCCCCAGCATTCGTCTCATTCTGCTAAAACCCGCTACAGCTTATGGAATGTCAAGCGAGCGTTGCTCAAGTTATTTTCGTCCAGAATTCAAGTTCTTGGAACTAGGTTCTGGGGGGTCACTCTACGAGCGCAGCTCCGCGAGCCACGACTCTACCTCCTTGTATTAAACGTGGCGATGGCACGACAGCTCTCGTTCGTTTGTTTTTCTTCAGCATAGAGTAACCCTTCTGCAACCGGTAACAGTGACCTCGCGGGCGACACGACCTTACCTCTTTCAATTGGGAAGTTCCATGTTAGGTTACTGTTTAAAAACATATTTGAGACAGTATATCTCCGAAAAGAAATAAGAATTCCTGAATAAAACCGAAGCTGAATTTAATCCTCCCCTCCACAAAAAATGGCGCAGGAGGTTCTGATTAAATTAATTTTTACATCGAATAAACAGCAAAATTCGTTTAATTAAAGTGACAGTTAAATGTGGAAGAGGCTCCAAGTAATTTGTAAAATATCTGTAAAGTTCACTTAATTTTAAATTGTTGCTCACAGATATTGTCGTAGGCAGTACCGGTACCTGCCTACTCCCTTGTAGGGTAAAGTCAAGGCAGATGAATTACTAAATGAGAAATGTTATCAGGAAGAAAAACGCGAAATGGCAATGTAAAATCTATAAATACCTTCGTTGTTACCCACATCACATAATTCTATACTTAAACTGTTTTCTGATATATCTGAAAACATGAAAGTAGGTAATCTATCTTGTAAATGAATACTTAAAATTGTTTGAAGTTCGTATTTCTTCCTCAAAAGTTCAATGTACAAAGAAACACTTCAAAAATACCTAAACAAACCAAATTCGTGTCGCATCCGCAGAAATTTTCTGCTGTATTTAAATGGAAAATTTAAAATGTTTGACCAGCGTAGCGAATTACCATACAGTATACACTATTAATAAAGCATTCATTATTATTTTCTACAATACTGCACGATAGACACATAAAATATGCAATTTGTTTACGCAAGCAACAAGCACAGGTCAATCGTGCTTGGCACATGTATGACTCCATGTAACGATGTAGACCTTCAGCTGTCCCCAAGGTTGAATAAAACCCTCTTTTTTGCTTCGTCGGGTAAAACAACAGCTGCTCGACTTATTAGTGAATACTGCACCCTAAAAGGCAGTTAGTGCACCAAAAACACATTAATCAAGTTGCACCTTTATGTATGGGTAGTAAATATATGTATACCTACATGATATTTATTGGGTTAAATAAAAAAAGGCAAAGGTCCTACATAACATAGAACATAGAACATACCTAATGTAAATGAAACAAATGAACTATTGCAACCGGTAGTTGAGTTGCGCTACCTATGTATGCATGTTACACGTATGTGTACGTATACCTACATACAATGGTAGCCAAAAATGCCAGACAACAGTCGTTTTTAAATGTAAACACAGTATGCAAATTCAACACATTGGTTGTAAATTTGTATTCAATGAATCACGCTGCTAATAGGTAGAAACTCGGTTATCTGTGGCATCAATCTGCCCAATTTGCCAAACAGACAGTTGTAGCAATTGATGCAGCTTTCCTCAGGAAGTGCTAATGGTTGTGTTCGCACATAAGCTCTAACAACACCAATTCGAAAGAGTATTTAATAATATTTGCTATAGCTTTAGGTACACTACAGCCACCGTACCACCACGACATAATTATTATCCTCTCCTCTCCTCTATCTAAACATCTGTCAGATCCATACTAGTAACGTCAGATTTGGCAGGCGAGCGACGCTGCTTATGGATTGTTAATTTCTAACGTACAGTGCTGGTACGGTGGCTGTAGTAACCACAATTAGTTGTAACTTTTAAAATTCTTTTTTCATTTGTTTTTGTATTTATTATTTATTCATTTGTTTTTTTAATCAACCAAGACAATAAAAACCAAATCTTTCTTGTACTTAATTAAATTAGATACTAAAACCAAAATACCGACCAAGGTATGCCGGTAATAGTTACTCTATTGGTCGAATAATAGCAAGTGTTGAATCGGTCGGTGAAAGGCTCAAAGGTTCGGTTCCCGCGCTGGACAAGCTTAGATCTACTTTCGCCATCTCTGTCGCATCTGCATACAATGACTGCGGACACGGAGGTTGTGGCCACGAAATTTGCGATGGCGTAAAACTGTTCTATGGAGTTTCCATTTTGAATTTTTGATAAAACATTTAGGTACATGTTGAGTAACGTTGCTTGGAATGCCTTCCAGTCCGCTACACCGATGATAATAATATCCGGGGACATCCTCACAGACATATAAAGCAATGGTGATTGGATTAGGAAGGCCGAGGGTATATAGTGCTGTGGCGCTCCTAGGCCTATGTCTATCATTGGACGATTTAGGGCTGATAATCAGAATACCTAACTAACAATAACAACTACCGTACCACCACCAACGCATATTACCAATTAACAATCCATAAGCAGCGTCGCTTACTTGTCAAAGCTAAGATGTCCTATTTTTCCTGTACCTCCTGCGGGTTGACTGGCAGAAAATGCTTTAAGCATTAAGTCCACCCTTTGTACTTTTGTAATATTTGTACAATAAAGAGTTAAATAAATAAATGTCAGATCCATACAAGTAACATCAGATTTGACAAGCGAGCGACGTATGATAACCCTACAGAGCTCATAACTTATATAAAGTAACGTGTTATAGCTATATATAGTTTTGTAATTTTATAAATCGCCACTTCTGTGGCCGAACAACAAAAGAGTGATCCGATCCGTTTAGAAATTGCGCCGTAGGCCGCCGCAGCTGATGTGTGTAACAAGTTGATGCTATTCATTCACTCCTTTATTTCATTCATTCACTCAGACCGGTGACAGGTTGTAGATTGTAAATGCGGTTAATTGATGTATTATTTAAGTGTTGCTTTTGTTGTCGTAATAGCTTTGAAAGCTTTAAAAAACAAAGTGACAATGCTAAAAAGGAGTAAAAACTTGTAGAACAATAAAACAAAGAGGAAGACGTTAGTTTACGTGTTTTAATAATTTATTTATTTGGTGTCATAATTCAAAATCTTTGTGAAGCATTTTTTATTTAATATAAGGGGTACCAAATACCAATACCCTACGAATACACAAAACACAACATCAATTGAATCAAATGTCAATGACCTAGCTATGCCTATTTAATTACCTGTCTATACCTATTTCAACTGTGTTATACCGTGTTACATAAATATAAGTGTCATTAGTTATTGTGCTTAATTAGAAATGAGAGTAACCTGCCAACAAACTGTTTTCACAGTTTGGCAGACATTTAATAATTGTAATACTCAGCATGTATTTTTGATAATAAAGATAAAAGATAAAGATAAATTAACCTTTTGCATGCTATTTCTAATAAATTTATGACACTGTATGAAACTGTGTCAATTGCCTTGTGTCGTGCATTCTCATTGCTGGTGCTGACACAATGACAATTGAATCAGTTTCAATAACGAATTCAATAGCGTGTTCCTAATATGCTTAAATGTGATCTTGTTAAATAAGGTTGGTACGAACCATAATGCTATACAATTGGCAGTTTATTTAATTACAATAATACTAGATTTCCCGTGGATAAAAAGTAGCCTATGTTCTTTCTCAGGGTCTATACCATATGTATACCAAATTTCATTTAAATCCGTTCAGTAGTTTTGGCGTGAAAGGGTAACAGACAGACACAGTTACTTTCGCATTTATAATATTTTAGTTAGGATGGTCTTGTTAGTCAGTGAACTCAGTATACCTACCGTCAGTCACCTCAATGTGAGTTTTGGTAAACTACTCGTATTGGACGATAGGCTACGAATATTATTATTCGTAGCGTACGATCAATTATAATAATATTTTTACTGAATTGCTGTGTCAGTTAAACTTAAATATGATTTTGCGTATCAACGTGTCTCGGCAGTTTTATTGTTTAGTGAACGTCTTACCAATTACATCACTTGCTATACTTACCTATCTATGTAGTGAGTTATATCTAGGTCCATAAAGTTGCCACGTAGCCGGGTCTAGAGCTAGAGTCGTTTTCAAAATGACGGGAGTCTGATTATTACATTCGTCAAAATCTGAGGTTACTTTTTAACTAGTATAATAAAATAACACATAACAACGCATTTGGTATAAGAAAGGAGGAGCCTGACCACATCTAAAAAAGATATAATGAACGGTATTAATGGTAGGACATAAAGCTCTATTAAAAACGATTTAAAATAATAACGTTTTACACCGTGCAATATCGTTAGTTGCGACCACTTGATTGCAACGCAATACTTGTAAAACGAGAAAGTGTATAATGTTATTTTATAGCTCTGTAACCTTTCACAATTTATCCTACATAAAATGTGTTATGGACGGAATAATTGAATGTTTACTAAATACCTAAATAATTTAAATCTTAAAAAATAAGGCGGTTTTGACACTGCTACGCATCTTGTGTGCATGTGACTGCATTTTGTGTGAGAGCGTGGAAAAACTTTGCTGGTAAACAGTGTATCCGTTTGTATAAAAAAAAACATAATCTACTACCCGTCTATTCCACTAAACAGCACTGCGTTATTATTGTATCTAGAATACCACCGCAGAACAAAAATCCTTTGTAAACATTACAACAGGTTAGACAAAAAGTTGGCGCCATCATTGTTTAGTTTTTTTTATAAATTCTTGTTAGCGTTGGAGTTTTCACCGGAGCCCGCAGCCTACACTGTCTTCACTGAATGGTGCTAGGGTTGCCACCTGCCTGCGTACCAAAATAAAATTTGGCTACCTACTCAACACTCGTTCATTTACCATCTACACTATGTCATGGGTCTTTCTCATCTTGCCACTACAACAGTGAGGTCTATTTACGGCATATATTACCGGTGGTCATTATCTAAGGAGGCCTTTGCCCAGCAGTGGGACACGATGCAGGCTACATAAAAAAATAAAAAAATTACCTGTTAAATGTGCGGGAGTCGGGAGTAGAAGGTGTGCCTAAATAGCATGAATTTTAAATGCTTTGAGATTCCACTTAAGTTAATAAAGATTGTAACAGGAAATGAAATTTATCTATTAAACATTGATAGTATAGAAGTAGTATAGATAGTCAGATAAGGTGATAGTTATAAATAGCGGCCGATAGTGATAAAGATTATAATAAACATAAAAAAATGGAATACACTTATACTGAAATACTGACTTTAATTATATTCACTAAGCAGATAAATATAATTAGCTGTGTCACCTAGCACCCATTTTTTTATGGATCACTCATCCCAGGTGCGCGAAAAATATAGAGCCTTTTTTCTTCAACATCAGTACACTTATTCACAAGTTCGTATATTGTATCCATACGTTTATTTACCTTTTTTACTGTGGTTATTTAAATGTATCTGGTGGCAACCCTGCCACCCGAGTGCGTGCACGCATGCAGTACAACCCTAGTGGGCGCGTGTGTCGCAACGGATGCATTCCACACAGAGTATAATACGCATTTTTGCATAATTTCTAGCTACTATAAACTTGATACGTGTATTGTAATTGTAACAAATGGTGTCTACCAATAGGGGCTTGACACAAAACTGCGTTGCGACCTTGCGACGTCGCATCGCAAAAATCTGCGACTGTTTTGACAGTTTTTCAGGGCGAATGCTTGATTACTGTCGCATGTTTTTGCGATGCGACGACGCGATGTCGCAATGCAGTTTTGTATATCTAGTACAAATATAGCTAGGGGTGCCAAGCGTAGAGTTAATGACAAAACCCTCCAGTCTTAGACGAGGCCCATGTCCTGCAGTGGACTATTATACATAATACGGTGCCGGTGTGTTGTTATGTTTCCATGTTTTTTTGTAAGACCGCTCTACACACAAGTACGTAAAAAGTCGGTTTGTCTGTCTGTTATCAGATACCCAGTGCGAGGATCCACGGAGCGTGAAGACGCGTATAAATAACTTAATACGTGTTGCATAAGTACCTACATAATTGCGTGTTATGTATGTTGATAGCATCACTCGTAGGTACACTCGTACGTAGAAAGATAGTGAACTAAGCAAGATCAGGTGAGATAGGAGAGAATGTTTAGGCAATAGGATGCTATGTCTGTTACTTTGAGAAAAGGATAGGTCGTACAAAATAATAATATGATTCAAAGTGGCGACATTTCCCTTCTTTCATAATATAGGGGCACAATTCGAAAAACATGATTGTTAGAAAAACACCTTTAATCTTTAGCGAAAAATAGACACAATTTTTTTATGAATTCTAAAACTACTCGAAAGGCGAACTTATTAATTATAAGATATAGGTAGAATGTAGAGTTGTAGACTATTAAGTGTGAATTTCATGCCTAAATTGAAATTAATAAAATAGGATACATGTGGTATATTTGCTAATTTCTGAACGCAGCTCTTGCTGTCCTGCTCACTCGTCCTCTCTCGCTTTTTCCTTCTTCTTTGCTTAGCGGCCATTAACGCATATAGTGTTTTGTTTAAATAAATAGTAATTAATTAATTTACTGGTTTTACTCAAGATACGACAAGTTGGCGACGAGACGAAAGTGCCCAGTAAAGTGTGCAATAAAGGATATCGCTGAAATTAAAGTGATTTCTTCTGAAAAAGCAAAAACTAATTCACCGGCGCACGCTTCAGTGTGAAGTTGGCCGAAAAAGAAAAATAATTGCAAACGCATTCCAAAGTCGGACATTTTGTGTTGTGACTAAGTTCACGTTTGTTTTGGACGATAAAGAAAACAAATGTCAAATGAATCAAAACGAAACTTTTACAACTTCTTGGATTTACAAGCTGAACAAGACTGAACTGCAGGAAAAATTAACCGAATACGGATTACAATTCGATGAGAATCTTAAGGTGGATGATCTCAGAAAATTACTTAGTGACTATTGCAAACTAAAAAGTCGAAAACAAATAATGGCCAATAATTACAACTTACACTCTTTCGATGGTGAGAATTGGGAATCATTCGAACAGCAACTGGAATGTATCATAGCATTAAATGAAGTACCAGATTCTAAGAAAGTGCCATTATTGCTAACGAAAATCAGCCCAAAAGTGTTTGAAACACTAAGTTGTATTTGTGCTCCAGAGAAACCATTAAAATTAACCTACATCGAGTTATGTAATAAATTGAGAACCAAATACACGCCCTTGCAATCGTCAACCTTGGATCGGGCCTCATTTCGAAGCAGAAACCAGTTTCAAACAGAAACTATTGAAGAATATGTACTAGCTTTAAGAAAACTAGCTGGGACGTGTAAATTTAAGGACTTGGATGACCAAATAAAAGAGAAGCTCATTGATGGTGTCTACTCAAAACTGATTAAATTTGAATTATTAAAAGGCAGTCCAGATGCTACTTTGGATGAAACAGTAGTGTTGGCTAAGACTGTTGAAGCGGCATTAGCACAAACCAAAAGCAAAAATGGGACGGAGGTCTCGGATATGTTTCAGTACCAACAGGAGCAAAGAACTCCTTCTAAAAATCTTTCTAAAAGAAACAAATTCAATAATTCCAAGTCCCAAGGTAACAAAGGAGTAAATAAACCACAAATAACATGTTACTGCTGCGGGAATAATAATCACATGAAAGCGGAATGCAGATTAATACATAAATATTGTTCTGAGTGTGGGAAACAGGGACACCTATATAAAGTATGCCCCAAGAATTCGCGAACTAATCAAATATATACCATGGAAACTGATGACCAAGGAAGCGACCAATCACAAATCCAGGATGGTGTCGAAGATTCAATTGGAGGTCTATTTGATGAACATATAGAGGTATATTCTGTCAATGTAAGAAAGATACCGCCACACTATATTAGGCTCCATGTAGAAGGCAAAGATCTTGATTTTCAACTAGACACCGGTTCAGATGTATCAGTGATTCCATTAAAAGATAAGAATCTTTTCTTTAGTAAATTCAACATACTTGATTGTAATGTTAGATTTAGGAACTTTGACCAAACAATTTCACAACCAGTTGGCATAATGAAAGATTTAACAGTAAATTATGAGAATAAATCTATGAAATTAAATGTTTTTATAGCTCATGATGATGTACCAAGGATAATTGGCCGTGATTGGTTGGATGCTTTTGATCTGTGGCCTCCAAAATTTATGGACACTCATATTATTGGTGAGGAAATAAATTATAACCTAAATGTAAAATCTGTTTCAGAGGCTGAACATGTAATTAAGGAAAAGTTTGCAGAAGTATTCAGTTCCGGTTGGGGTGATTTCAAAGGGGAGGCAATTAAATTAAAATTAAAATCAGATGCCAAGCCCAAATGCCTTCCAGCGCGTCGGGTGCCGTATGCGATGAAGGATAAGGTAAAAAATGAAATTTCTAGATTACTTGAAAATGATAGAATCACTCCTGTGGAATACAGTCAGTGGGGTACACCGGTTGTTCCTATATTGAAACCAGATGGATCAGTCCGCTTATGTGGTGACTATAAAGTTACTTTGAACCCACACTTGGAAGTTGACCAATATCCATTGCCCCATATTAATGACATCTTTAATACATTGAAAGACGGAAAATACTTCTGCGAACTTGACTTGAAGGAGGCATATTTACAGGCAAAATTAGATGTAGATTCACAGGAATTAACAACTATTGTCACAGAGGAAGGAACATTTAAATATAAGTACTTACCCTATGGTGTAAGCACTGGTCCAGGATCATTCCAGCGTCTCATGAGTAGTAAGCTTGCTAACATACCTAAAACTATTGTCTTCATTGATAACATTTATATTGCTGGAAAGGACCTTAATGAAACCCTAAATACATTGTATACAGTACTGTGCAGATTACAGGAATGTCAGTTTAAATTAAAACTAGAAAAATGTAAGTTTTTCCAAACATATATTGATGTTTTTGGGTTCAGAATCACCAGGAATGACATAAGCATTATAAAATCAAATATTGAACCATTATTACAAGCCAAAGCACCAACAAATATTACAATGCTTAGGTCATTTCTCGGAAAAATTAATTACTATAATCGTTTTTTGAAGGATATGGCATCTACTCTTGCACCTTTGTATGAGTGTACCAAGAAAAATAAATTTCAGTGGACCAAAGATTGTGATAAGGCTTTTAACGACATAAAAATTAAGTTGTCATCAGTAGATAGCCTCAGACATTTTGATCTGAACTTGCCCTTAATTCTAACATGTGATGCATCAAGCACAGGGCTGGCTGCTGTCTTGTCAAACAGAGATGTTGATGGTACAGTAAGACCCATCGCTTATGCTAGTAAAAAATTGAATTCAGTGGAACAGAGGTACTCTGCTATTGACAAAGAAGCGATGGCCATCATATTTGGTGTTACTAAGTTCTATAACTACACTTATGGTCGTATGTTTGAGTTAGAGACAGATAACTCAGCCTTAGTCAGGATCTTTGGTCCAAACAAAGGCATTCCTAAAATGGCAGCGAAAAGATTGCAGCACTATGCAATTTTCCTCTCAGCTTTTAACTATAAGATACGACACATCAAAACTAATGTAAATCCTGCCGATTTCTTATCACGTTCATGGGTAGAGACTGGATCTAACAATTTAGACTTTAATTGTATATATTTTCAAGAAACAGATAATAGTATGTGTGTTTATACAAACAGTTCCAATTTAAAAAATGTTGACTGGAAAGTTATCCAGCACGAGACACAAAAAGATGTGATTCTATCAAAAATAGTAAGATATACAATGGATGGTTGGCCTGAAAAAAAATTAATTGATACTGAACTATTTGTTTTTTACAACCGAAAAGATGAAATAAGTATGGATAGAGGTTGTTTATTTTGGGGGCATAGGATTATAATACCCACAGTATTAAGAGAATCTGTCACTGAGGAACTACATCAAAGTCACTTTGGAATAGTACGGATGAAGCAAATGGCACGTTCATATTTTTGGTGGCCTAATTTAGACTCCGAAATAGATATGATAACAAAAAATTGTATAATATGTTTAAATAACCATAAAAACCCACCAAAGACACCTTTGAAACCATGGCCGGTACCACCCTCCCCATGGTATAGGTTACATGCTGATTTCCTAGGTCCATTTCACAATAAAATGTACTTAGTAATTGTAGATAGTTACTCAAAATGGCCTGAGGCATTTGAAATGTCAAATATAGGTGCTGCTCGTACAGTTGAAATACTAAAAGCTTTATTCTGTCGGTATGGATTTCCAGTTCACCTGGTGACCGACAATGGTCCTACCTTCACTAGTGCAGAATTCAATAAGTTTTGCCAAACTTTGAATATAAAACATACTTTTACCCCCCCATATCATCCCGCCACCAATGGTGCGGCTGAAAGATTTGTTGAGACTTTTAAATCACATGTAACAAAAATAAAGGAAAGTGGAATTCCCATTGCCTCTGCTATAAACTTATTCCTCTTTGATTATAGAAATCTTCCTCACAGTACCACCGGAGTCACACCAGCAAAACTTATGCTAGGAAGGGAGATGCGGAATCGTTTTTCTCTATTACGGCCCCCACCAGTATCAGATAAGGCCTATGAAATGTTAGAGAAGCAGCGAAAATACACATCAGGTCATAGAGATGTATCATTCATGATAGGTGAGAAGGTCATGGTCAGGGACTATCGAGGGGGTCATAAACCATGGATTCAGGGTAATATTGTAGGTGAATCAACACCAGGTGTAACATATATTATCGATGTGGATGGAAATAACTGGAAAAGACATGTAAACCAAATTTTAAAATGTAATAGTAGTTTATTAGAATAGTTATTGTAATAATAGTTATTGTAGTAGTACCTTAAGAATACCACTGTTTAATACTACTGTTATAATTTATAAGTTATTTAGAACTATACTTAGTTATAATTGAGATTGTTGTTTGTTTTAAAATGTAAGTGATAGAAGGTAGAGAGAGCTATTCAAACAAATATTTTATTCATTATTGAAAGAAACATTCATATTAGGTGGTGGAGAGTGTGGTATATTTGCTAATTTCTGAACGCAGCTCTTGCTGTCCTGCTCACTCGTCCTCTCTCGCTTTTTCCTTCTTCTTTGCTTAGCGGCCATTAACGCATATAGTGTTTTGTTTAAATAAATAGTAATTAATTAATTTACTGGTTTTACTCAAGATACGAGTTACTTTTCTTATCGCGGTTAACGTCACTAAAGGCCGTTTGATATCGTTTGTTCGATAATTAATAATAATCCATCCTAGCACAGCTGATAGCATGTGATAACAGCTTGATCAAATATTTTGTTATGAATAATACGATTATTATTTAATATTGATAATATTATAGGATATCCCCATAGGGCCTCACAAAGGGTAAAATAACACAGAGCTAATTTTGCACTAAAATTTGTATTATAAAATGGTACTGTTAGTCTCTACTCTGTACAAAGTTAATTATGTCCGGACTAATAATTACAATGATGTTGAATTGTCTATATTGTTATTTTACCAATAAATTGCACATCGTTCTTAGCTCTCGCAAATATACACAGTATAGGTATGTACCTAATGTTACCTATCATTTTGCAATTACCATTCTGTGACTTTTTTACGATAAATAAAACAATTAATTCGTTTTTTTTAAGTTTGTATAAAAACGGTATTGTAGGTAAAGGTAATAGATCAATTAAATAATGACAGCTCTGTTCCAATTAATTATAACCCGGCTAATTATAATGGAAGGCTGTCTGGCTGTTAGTGCGGACGTATTCAAGTATTCCATCTTGCCGGATAAACACCTAGGCAACTTACTTCGACGGATATGTTGCAAAACGCGCGTTTTTGCGTTGCTTTTTAGTTGGCGTCGAATCGTTTCGCCATTATTTTATTTATTATCGTTGCTAATGATAGTAAAAGTTATTGTTCAAAGGTTAGTGTTTCTGGTTAACCGTTACAGCGCCTAACTTTTTGATATTTTCTTGTACATAATGTTAAATTCAGTTAGTTCTGTAGCATAGAATTGGTCGCAGCAATTAATTGATTTTTATGAACCTGCAAAGTAACAGAATGTTAGCAATGCCATTAAAATTAAATTTTAATTATTTTCGCTAACTAAGACTTACTTACTTTCAAATTTCTAACTCTACGGTCAATGATACCTCAAGAGACGTAGAAAGAATCTCTTTGTCCCGTTTTTACTCACGACACGGTCTATTATGTAAATGTATCACTCTCTCTTTCATATCAACATCAGTGATATAATGCATCTGTTATGATATGAATGTCTGACTGCTAAATAGATAATAGATCTTTCCATTTGTTTTAATGTGGCATACCCAGACATGTTTGTAATTAACATTTCACCAGTGAGAATTAAACTATTAATCGTTTGTAAGTGAAGTGTAAGCTTGAAATGACTTTAAAAGTCATCATGGCTGAGAGCGGGTGGGGATCATCAATTTATCATATTATTATATTCATCATTAATCACACAAGTATCTGGGAAATATTTTGTGATTTCTCAGTCCTGATTCCTGCGGTAGGGCTTTTGACAGATTTTGGCATATTCTATCTAGCCTTTGGGTTTAGGTATAGTAGAACAAATATATATATATAAACTGGTCACACTGAAACATACCTTTTATACTACGTCTCTTTGCAGAATTACCCTGGGTTTACTACAACAATTCATAGGTCAATCGACTGCAGATGAACCGTTTTAAGTTTATTAGAGAATAAGTTCCACTCAGGCTCATGTGACTCATGTCCCACTATGGGCTTGTACACAAAACTGCGTTGCCACGGCGACGTCGCATCGCAAAAACATGCGACAGTAATCAAGCTTTTGCCCTGAAAAACTGTCAAAACAGTCGCAGATATTTGAGATGCGACTTCGCAACGCTGTTTTGTGTATACAATCCCTTAGGGTGCTTACATAGAGAGACTGGGTTCCCTATATCTACCCGTACCGGTAACCTGCTGTTTATCTTTCTGCGAGTGCGCTAGAGCATTTCCCGGTTTTGAATCTCTCAGTTCGCATAAATACCTACCTAGAATCAAGTTACCGGTACGGGTAGAAAAAGGGAACCCGATTCTTTATGTAAGCACACTAAGGCCTGTTGCAGTTGCTCTATGATTGCCAGATGATGGTGAAGTAATATCCTACTCTTCATTCACAGAGGGTCCCGTGATGAGGCGCTGAGAGCTCGTGATGATGAGGCTCGACGCGGAGAAGCACCGCTACCACAACCTGCTGGGCGACGACCATGCCAGTGAGTAGTCTGTCTCTTTCCAACATAATGTCATGCTGGTAGCAACCCTGTATGCCTGTATCCCTGTTCCTCTCATCACAGGACAAAACTAGCACAGGAGGAAATAACACAACCAAATTAAGTAGCACTAGTCTTGAATTTGGTTGTGTTATACATTAGTACGGGTCTCCTTCCAATGAAGGAAGGGTTTAGGCCTAGTCCACCACGCTGGCCAAGTGCCCCAGCAGTGGGGACGTAATGGGTCGTGATGATGATGATGATGATGATGATGATGATGATACATTAGTAAGTACTCTATTTATTATTATTATTTACTTATCGTCTTATTCTGTGCTCTTATTTACATTTTATGCTATCTCTACGGCTGTCCTTTGAACAACATTATTGTATTTTCTTCTGTTTATAAATTTAAGAAAATTATTTAAAAATAATGAATTTTTTGTAAGATGTGATCTGAAATGGTTATTTTAAAGCTTCATGTATAACGAAATTGCAACGCAACGGTTCCAATACTCACAATAAAGCCATCATATTCGCATGTTCCGTGATCGTAATATGCTAAACGGATAGTTAGCCGAGGAAATTGCAGCACAATTGATAATTAGGTTCCACCCATTGTTGACAACGCTAACAATTCGTTTCCCAATTGTTGAGTAATGGCCTAAATTCATACTGAATTTGCTAATCCTTGAACGTTTTTGCTAAAATCTTAACTATGCCTAAGTCTAAAGCCTATACCATCTATCGTACCACCACTGACCAATGATTTCAAAAGGATACGCAGTAATATATATGTCAATGCCACTGACACAATACAATCCATAAGCAGCGTTACTCGCCAGTCAGATATCTGTCAAATACAAGTTACGTCAGATCTGACAACTTAGCGACGCTGCTTAGTTTACGGAAAACACCGTTCCTCGATAGTTGAACTTTTTAATAACCAATAAAATATACCTACTTTCTACTACCTACATAACCATCAAAACACCATGAACACAACATGCTTGCCACCTTGTTTAGTTGTTGTATTGACCCTCCGGCGCCACACCTGACTTCCGGCGGCCGTTTCCGCCGCTTTGTGCAGGACCTGTGGTGACGTCACGCCCCACTGATGACTGCCAGGATCATGTTCCATGTTTAAAAAATAAGTAAATTAGTTTTTATTTTTTATACGCATAACTTCATTGTAGGATGACTTGCACGAAAAAGTTAATCAAAATGTACTATTTCTTGCTCTGACATTATAATGTCTTAAGCTTGGAATTATTTCATAGAAGAGCCGTTTTGTTTTGTTTACGTCTATGTTTGTTTTGTATAGCATCTCTGATATCTTCCTCCAGAACTGCTTCAGAAGGTGGCATATCATTATGCTTTACCGGCTACCTGAATAGAATAGAATTTTTATATTTACTGTGCCCGTAGGTAGCTAAATGTAATTAGTTATCTCAGACATGATTAAAGCCATACCGACTTACCGACGTGGTTTGCATTGGCAATCGCGCGACACAAACGAACATTGTTTAGTTGTGCAATTTATCGGATGCTGGCTCCATTGTAATTTGTAATGACAGCTATTAAGTTGGCAGCCATATTGGAAAATGGCGGCCACCCACATCCCACATCTCACATGACGCGGATCGTAAAATTGCAACGAGCCTGAATGTCACTGCGCATTCCGTCATCATGGATGAAAGGTTTTTTATGGTCTAGCGGCATTCTTTGACACCAACACGTATTAGGCACGGCCTGTGGGTACTTAAATAGTTTTCTAGAAAGGAATGCTCAGAAGAAGGTAGTTTACGTATTGCCATTAGGTACTTTTATTTTATTTATTTATTTATTTTCTTCTTATCCATCCTATCCCAATCCCAACCTAATATTAGTCAATTAATCTAAAACGCAACCTTGTTCAATCAAACCAATACCTACTAACCTAAGAAATATTTTCTCATGTGAAGTTGATGAAACTCATCACTAATTGCTAGCTTTTTTCAAACTTCTCTCAGATAGCTTGTCCAATTTTGTACATCCTCAATTAAAACATCTTCCACGTTAGGTTCAGGAACCTTGACTTCCCACAGATTATTAATAACTGCTATTATCTCACTGCACTCAAGTAAATACCAACTCAAGGTTTTCACGTTAGTGTGTCATACTAGCGCCGCTACGCTATTGGTTTATCAAATACTGAACGAGCCTTAGCAAATCTCTCAGGGAAATATCAAACGTAATCGTCTGTGACAAAACCTATATTTCAAATCACTTATCTTTTGAAAGGTCGTTCAAAAATCTACTGTGACTTAGAATGCGATTTTTAAATGGCACGGCCAAAGACTTAACATCGTAAACTTTAGGTTACGTAATAGTGTGTGGGTGCATTTTCTAGTTCAATGGTTTGTGACATTGACTGCCTGATGCATTTTGTGTGCATCATTGGTTGCTAAGCTACTAATGGTATCGGAGAATAAACAAAACGGGGAATGACGCCAAAATTATAATGACATTAAATAATGCTGTTAAGGAATTTCTAAAATGATTTTTCTTATATTATTACGTTACTATACTATTACGTTACCAAACCTCATTATCAAATGAATATTAAACTAGGTTTCAGTGTATTTAGATAGTTCAATTTCGCAAATAGCGGCATTTATATTATCTGTCTAATCGTATGTCGCATAATTATGAAAGTTTCACTAAATATCGCAATTTAAACACGTTAATCTTGAAACAAAATATTTACCATGATATCCTTCATCATTTACTTATGTTTACTCTTAATTTATCTTCCGTAATTATTGTAGCCATTTATGAACATTTCCAAACAAATGAACAAAGGTGTTGTTCATGTACACGTTAGAAACTAATTATGCACTGGCGTAAATCCAGACCCCCTTCTTGAACTTGATCTTGAACTTGTAACACCGATTTTCGGACTCAAATTTTATTGAATTTGACACCAATCAAGACTTTGTAAAATCCATTCGAAATCAATCAAGAAAATGTGTTTTTTCATCCTATTCCTCCTAAAATTATCGATAAAATTTCTTACGGCATAATCATAAATGTCATCGTGTGATTAAAATAATTTAAATTTCCTAAAGATCTCGTAAGTAACCTTCAAATGGATTAGTACAAACATTCAAACCGATTCAATCACCAATTAGAAGCCATGACTCTCTGGTTCCCAACTCTACTCAGAAAGTCAGTTAACTCTTTAACCAATCTTCTTGATCTATTAACCTACTTCGAATACTGGCAGCAGGTTTGGATAGGTACCTACATAATGTGAAATATAATATACATCTTTGATATTTTGACACAGTTCCCACTATCACTAATCTTGTAGCAGATAGGAATTTTAATGAGAAAATTGATTGAAACATTTGTAGGCACCACTCTTTTCCTATTATACGCAAGCAATCAAATCATAATTAATAGGTATTTATAATATATTGGGTCCTTTGCATATATTGCATACATTTATGTACATATTTAGTATATATGTACATATATGTTTACTGTTGTGTTGGAGTCCACCAATCCGCAATGGGCCCGCGTGGTGGACTAGGCCTCAAACCCTTCCCTAGAAGGAAATCCGTGCCCCAGCAGTGGGGTTGCGATAATACATTATTATCGACGACTGAATGGTGGTTAGTGACACTGACTGCTATGCCGAAGGTCCCGGGTTCGATTCCCGGCTGGGGCAGATATTTGTTTAAATACAGATATTTGTGCTCGGGTCTTGGGTATTTAATATCAGCATTTCGATACCCATATCACAGGTTCTGCATAGCTTGGGGTCGGAGGGCCGTGTGCGAGGTGTACCCACATATTAATTATTATTATATTTAGTTACAAGTGTTGCTTCTGTGAGGTTCCTATTCATTTCCTCTTGAAACCTGGCTTGTTCCTTGTGTACTCGCCTACTTAGATAAGAAACTATAACGAGTTCATTGTCATCGCATCATAGATAAGCTAGATAACATATCTTCTCGTCTTGTTAATTAATTTATTGTGTGGCATGTACCGTAGTAGCATTAGTTTAAACTTCAAACTTTAGATGGAATTGTTTATTAGTATATTCTGATCTTATGACTATGACATGGCATGGCAATATTTTAATTTTATTAACGGATGGTCAGATTCAATAACTTTACTATCTTACAGTTCTGGTAAAAAATTGTTAACGTGAAGTTACAATAATTATGTCAAAATCAGACGAAATTGAACTAGTACGCGTTATTGAAACTGGCTGACCTATGTTCCTAAAAACATATTATAAAGCTTAAACATTTAGGTGTAGTTAGGTCTAGTCTCTCCTTACTTATTTCCTTATTTCTTATAGGCATATTTCTAATCTAACAAAACAAGTAACATGTAATTACAAAGATAAGTGAATGCGCAGTTGTGAGTGCATGTCACGGTGGGTTGTCAACACGATGTCAACAGCGATGGTAATCTGTGACCACGACGTCGCGTGTCGCAACCAGCGACCCGGCTCTGTGGCAACGCGTGGTGAGACGTTAGGTTAACATGTAGGTGCGTAAGTTGCTTACCTGTGATATATTATATTAAAACATTTTAAGATATGCATTTTCCGATACTAAACAAAACGAAGTATACAAAACAAAAAGTGTAATCTTGAGCCTAAAATGATTAATACGTAAATTGGTGAAGTGTTCGTCAAACCAAAATACTCTGTGGAATTAACAGTACTTACATGAATCTTTTTATACAAGAAACTTACTGTAAAAATGTTTACTTTGATACTTAGACTTACCTCTGCCCCTCTAGTACGGGTTTTGTTATTTATGAAAACGAAAAAAGTTTACGTTTTCTCCTGTCATCTGCATACATTATCTGTCAAAAGTTTCATGATAGTTTCCATTAGACGCGCCACTTAGTATGCGAGAAAACGTAAACTTTAATAGTTTTCGACAAACTATGAAGCCTGTACTAGACCCCCCAGATATTCGTAGTACCTATAAAGAACTTAAAACTCTTATCTTTCAAGGATAATACTTGGTATTTAAACTCTAAATATCAATGATGTCAACATTACATCACCTTTAGACACCATACGAATGAGGTGCTAATTTTTCGCCATGGCTATTATCTCAATTAGAACAATAGTATAACAGATTTGTTTCACATATTTTCTAGTTGGGAATATCCAGAATATACCATCAAGTATCACCAAAATTCTTATGTTCCTAAAACATAGTACTAAAATTCCAGTACGCCGAGTATAAATTTGGATTGCTTTTTAATTGTACACAAACTTTTCTGAAATAAATATTTTTTAATTATTTTAACATCCTTCACGCAGGTATTTTTTTGCTTCCTTTCCTAATATCCCTCTTTTTTTATTCGCTGTAGTCGGGTAAATAGAGGCACTTGGCAAAGCGCGTACACCACTAAGTACTTATACAAAGTTTTACGGAATATAGGTATTATAAAAACATTATCTAAATTCATACCGTAGGAGTGTTGTTTTTCTGGAAAGGCTACTTGAACAATAAAATACAATCGCTATTATTGATGTAAAATCTATTCTTATTCATTGTTTCGGTTCCAGGTCATCGCTCGTATGGTGATTTTCCCATTCAAGAATTAATAGGCAATTCCCATCAGAATTGCGGAAACCAAGTGCTTATCTACCATGAGAAATAACTCTGTATTACTCTTATGGGTTACTTTTATTGTAGTAGAAGTTAGTAGGCTGTTCAAATAATTTAAAATGTCAAACAGTAAACCGTACAGTTTATTCAACTGCTTTTGTATAAACCAGGAAATTCCACTGCTTTTCAAAATAATTCAACTGCGCATGCCCATAATCGCTGTTCTATTTTCTACCTTCTTTTCATTATTATAGAATGCAATCTTCTGTGGAAGATAATTTGGAAATCCCATTGTTTCTCCCCCGCACGCATGCGTGGAAACCTGGTTCTCTTTGACAAAGGTTCATGTCGTTTTCTCGTGCGATCCACTTTCTGCTTTACTTTTTAGTGTTAAGATTTAAAATGGAATCTGTATCAGTAGCGACTGGGTCGTATTTAGTGTTTAGTCAGCTGTGCGGAGCTGTGTCTGGATAATTCAGTTTGTGAAAAACTAGGCTGCCGGCGCGGCTCGCCATAGCCTGCGATTCGTGAAAAAAACCAATCATTATCATAGTTTTGTTTTTAAAATCAATGTGTAATGTGCCAGTATGTTGTGTTGTGATTAGTGTTAAAATTACTGGCTAGCATTAAAATTAAAAAGTCAAACTTGGAACCTTTTTAGGTTATTATCGGTTGGCAGAGCAACGATTAGCATTGTTATTTTCGGCATTCTTTATTCGAATCGTAAACATTAATTAGCATCTTACTCTTTCGAGATTATTTTATCGTTGCGTTTATAAGGCAATGACCATTTGGATTGTAGGCTTTTGCTAATTTAATTTAATATTATGTACGCCATTGCCATGTACAGACTGTCGTAAATATTGGGTTCGCGTAACCTTTGGATTTATTTAACTTCATGCATTTCTTTAAAGCCTAATAGATGATTATAATCGTTTTTATTTGGTATATAATGGTTCTAGATTTATCAAATAGGCAACAAGACAAGTCTTCCTGAACACATTCCATATGTGTATACTACCGATCACGTTTAGCTATTCAAATAGTTTAATTTATAGCTACTTTAATAGCCTGACATTTCAAGTTTAACTTGGAAATGTCACTAATTATTATTTAATCATTTGTTAATGATGATAATCTACTTGAATAGAGGTGCCAAAATTAAACGATAGGTTACGATTGATGTAATACTGATGAGCTAAATTTACATTACTTGGTCAGTGATTTACCTACATATCGCGAACTTGTTTGGACAGCCATTTTTGGCTTCTAAGTATATTGAATTTTATACTAATTACATCGTAAATATTACATATTTCGTTTTCACTTTACAATTGATGATTCACCTGTCTTGATAGAAATGGGAAATATATAATGTAACTAAACTACGTTCTGTGATTTCATATTATTCTTACTTATATTTGAAGTAGGTACCCATGTATAGGCAGCCGCTAGATCCTATAGATAACAAACTAAACACGCAGTATTCAGTCAAGGTCCGAGATGACACAAGCCGGTGTGTTAACATCGCAAATGTTGTGAAAAACTCGTCGTACCACATTTACCTACTCGTGACATCAACCGAGTGTGTCTAGGAATTTATATCCTATTTGACTTCTTGGAGCATGTTTATTTATTTGACAAAAACTTACTTAATACCTACCTATCGAAAATTTATTATTTTACTGCACAGTATGGAAAAAGTAATTTTGTACAATCAGGTGGACTTAATGCTATAAGCATTTTCTACAAGTCAATCTGCAGGAGGAATAAGGACCAAAATGTATAGAAGAGTAATAAAATAAAAATAAAAAAACTCAAAACTATTTTATAATGTTCTTTCACAATATATGGATGAATTATCTTTATGATAAAAAAGTCTACTTACCTATATTATTGTTTTGTATGTTTAGACAGTGGAGACAGCGTTTTTTTTAACACACAGGCATAAATGTAAAGACATTGTGAAATAGTCAATTTCAATACTGGTTGAATCCTTATCGTAGAAAGTGCAGATTAATTCAGTACAATACTAGTACAAATGAATGAAAAACATTTTTTTTTCTCTTTATAACCATACTATGTGCCCAACCTAGCACCATCTAGATCGCGTAATCCAGCTAAAACCTAGGCAGGCTAGCCAAGGTCTGTAGGTCCATTACTGCCCAACCTTTTTTTATTAGACCACTCCTTAGGTCATATTGATAAAATGTAAATATGAGGTGTAGGGTATAGGCGAGGAGGGTCACGTGTCAGAAACTCAGAACCTCTAGTACGGTTTTTGCAATTTACGTAAACGAAAAAAGTTTTGGTTTTCTTCTGTCACATGTATTCATTATCTGTCAAAAGTTTTACGATAGTTTCCGCTAGAGGCGCCACTTTGTATGCGAGAAAACTTAAACTTTTATAGTTTTCGACAATCTGTTAAACCTGTACTAGACCTCCAGGAGCTTAGGAAATATAAAAATGTGGTGTTTTAAAATAAGGGTTTGACAATAACAGTCGGTATTTTTAACCGACTCAGTTTAAATGGTCTTGTGATTTTGCTTTAAAATATTGTACTTTTATTTACCATAATAGATATAATATAATATATGTTACCTTCCTATAAGTAGGTACTCGAATATTGTTCTATTATATTATCTAAATTCAAGAAACATAATATTATTATGAATAACACCTAAGAGCGAGAACGAGGACACAATACAATTGACAGCCCTAATATAATAAATTAAGTTTAGCAAAATAAATAAAAAATGGGCAAAGAATGACGCAACCAACAGCCAATAGAAGTGACATTCGATAGCTCATTGTCAATCAACGCATGCGATCCGTGACGTGCAGGCAGCAATATTTTAATATTAACTAGATGGAGTGTCAGTACAAAAGAAACATCTAGACTAATATCACCCCACTTCAATCACTGCTTTTATTTTTAGAATTAGTTCTGTTGGAAGATTAGTGACTTTATTCATTGGTACAATGATTTTTATTAGGTTGTACTTAAAACGGTTTAACAATAAACAAAATGCGGTTCGTTTTTTGATTTGCTTTTGTATATATATGACAGGTCATCTTGATTGTATATTGTTAATCTGAGCATGCAGGCGACCGGATCCACGACAACAACATTTATTATTATTCTAAGCATGCATGATTGCGTGGATGTTTATCCATTTAAATCTTCGGGAAATCCTGTATGATCTTCTTTTAAATCAGGATCTAATAAAAGTTTGTTCTGTCTTTCCTTCATTCAGCCACGAGGTTCAAATGGAGAGTGGAAAATTTTACACTTATTATAGTCGTTTTAGGATTAATCATGGAAGTAATAAGTAGGTACGTACGTTAGTACTTATTACTTCCATGATACTTATGTCAAATTTTTACACAATAATTACGTGCTTCGGAAATGTAACTTCGTTTTCAGTTGGCGATACCCGACTTACTGCCAGTTTCAATAACTCTATCTACCGATCACTGGTAGTACTGGTATGGAAGTTACTTTCATATGGCTTTGACATAAATATGTCAAAATAGTTTGAAAGTAACTAACAGCTGGCAGTAAAAGACTCATCCATTTCGGATTTCAGGCACTGTAAAACTCACATTCACACATATGTAACAACATTGAGTACGTTGATAAATCTGCTTTCTTATTCTCACATTATTATAAATAAGGTTGAGTGTAATTAACTATTCAAACTTATTGACTGTTGTAAATTAATGTAAGTTTCGCACTTTCTTCATTCCCAAGCAATAAATGCTGATATTAATGTCTCCATTCTGGCGTGTTTGTCATGCTTAAAATCCATTACTTTTACTTTATTTTATGACACAGTATAAATATAAAGACTTTATTTATCTATTGCTAACTTGCGCCACAATGAAAAATGACCCGCTAAGATTTATATTACATCTTATTATTTTTATGCAACAATAGAATGGCAGTTAAGGAGAAACGTATTGAATTTTGGCATATAGTAAAGATTTTAATTTAAATTTAAATAGGCCTAAAATTAATTTATAATCCTCGCAGAGGTTCAAAAACAAAGCGTGAAGTTGAAGGTGATGTTATTCCTAATTTAAAAAAAAATCTTCTATGTCCATTTGAGCCATTTCTTAATCGCCATCAAATTGGACATGGATGTCCCCCAAGGAGGTTGTTTGCCTCATCCCAAAAAGATCCAATCCTTCTTTTTACTTGATATTTTAATATCCGACCTCATCCAACGTAACCTATTCGTAACGTTTTCATGTAATCCTGTAAGAGCGATCTGTCATCAGTTCCCACGGACTCGAGAGCACTTTCACATGCGTGAGAACACGAGCGAGTGTCGAGCTGCGCGTGGGCAATGAGTCGAAAGAGATTTTGGAGTTCCGTAGGAGAAGAAATATTTATTTATTTATTTTCACTTTCCAAACCTATCTTTGAGCGTAAGTTCCCTTTCCCTAAAAACTGAGCGTCCACCAGTAGGCGCGGCGTATTTCGTGATACAAGGTAACTCCTGGCTGGGTGTGGTGCAATTCATTCATTCAACAGCTATAGTTTAGTTCATATTGAAGTATAATAAGCAACGATGTTTTCGCTTCACTTGCTCGTTTGCCTTATCAATGGTTTGTAAATGATATTAGTCGGTACATAAGTTACTCACAATCAGGATAAAAGATTCCGTTAATCCCAACAATTCTCATGGCGATGGCGTAGTAAACATCTAAAGTTCTAAAGCATTAAGTACACTAAAGTTTACTATACACTTGAATGTAATTATTATATACTATGATGCTATTTAACTTAACTATTTTTTTTTAAAACCTACACGGCTAAAGTACTCGTAAGTAACGTTAAAAAGTTAGCGACTGTATGTGGTTATAAATTGGAACAGATACGGAACCATTATTTAAAACAAACATTATGCCTGAATAAACTCTACAAACATTATGCTTGAATAAACGTTTTTTTCTCACCGCTATTGCGTGCTTTCCTTCTCTATTATTTATTATAATAATTACATAAGCTATGTGGTTATTTGTTTTACAAGGTGCTCATCTAGCATAGCAAAAAATATTGTGTGATTTATGTATTTAACTACTTTGCACGTAATGCAAAATTATTCTAGGGATAATAATACCTATTACTATCCCCTTTCTAATGGACGTTTTCTACATACATAGGTATATTAAATGTGTACACTTGATATGCTTGTAATTATGTAATGCTCATCAATCTTTATTACAACAAAATCAATTCACGAAAGCAATAACCACTAACGATATAATAATGATGTTTTGAACTTTTCGTTTTTGTCATTAGCACGAAAGTTAACGTGTGTAGAGACGTATAATTAATGTATTTTACAAAACAAACTCGTGCTCACTTAAATCTTAAATGGTCAAGTTGTTTTGCAAACAGCCATAGGCTACATTTAACTTTGTTATATAGAGGTTAATCTTAATACACTCCTTGTTAAGATTCCACCGTAACTTTCGCGGGTAGACTTGTTTTGACAACCATTTTCGGATTCCGAATGTATATTGAATTTAAGACTAATTATTTCGTATTATGTATATATAATATAATAATTAAAATGCAACCTATTTACTTCACCCTCCAAAAAGTCTGTGTTACCTAAACTCCTTTCATCGAACTCAGTGACAATGTGTGAACAGTTGTAAACAAGAACTACAGTCGTGCAGTAACCATGTGTTCTCCGCAACGAACGGTGGAAGGGCAGATGGACCGTGAGTCCAGGAGCTCCCGGGCCAGTGACTCTCCGGGAGACACCATGAACGATGTCTATGCTGCGTGGCGTGAGTTGGTTTTCTTACGTGCCAGTCTTTTCATGCTTGACCTCTTTGAAATACCAAGACTTTTTACGACCTCCTTGATGTAGGGCTTATTTGCAATTCCTTATTCTGAGTTTCAAGCACATTTTTTGAATTTGGTAAACGATGTTGCTTTATTGGATTCCTAGCAATTTTATCTTCGTCGCAAACACTGGAATATCACTTTTTTTTAATGTGTTTCTTATGTGTTCTCTTAGTTGTATCTTTACTGTAGGTATTTATTTTTATATTTATGTATCGACTATAGGTAATTTGTTTAGGTTCTATGCATGGCCTGGAATGACCTCTATTAGGTATTTAAATGTGATGTTGCAAACTGCATTTTCCGCTTCAGACTACCACATAAATATCTGAGTTGATGATGCATTGTTGTATTGCAAGCAACCTGTGCCTATACATACGTATGTAGCTACAACCAACAGTATAGTTAATTTAAATTGCTATAACATATAACGCAGACTACAAACACTCTCGACTACAATATGTCGGCCTTCGCGTCTGACTGCACTATTCATTGCCACAATGTCACATCTCACGTTATTGTTCTGTTGCACAACATAATGTTTACCTTTACCTATTTACGTTACAATTCAGTCTATCCATCCAGTCCATCACGACTTTCACTAGACCTCACAACGTGAGTAGTGGTAATTATAGCAGCAATGGACGTTTAAAATTTTATAAATCTAATAGGATTCCATTGCTGTCATCCAAAGATTCTTTCGTTTTTAATGAAACACAATATTTTAACCTGCTAACAAATACTAGTAGGTATACTGTAACTGGACAGTTAGTAGAATGTTGTACAAATTACTTCTCATCAATTTTCAATATTATGTGAACAATAGTATTCGCAACAAAGCAGCAGCAAGAGAACATTTTAAATTTTATGTTTTCAAGTTTCTCAGCTTACATTTTTGATTTTAAGTATGGTGTCAACAAAGACTTTTTAATTAATTATTTTTTTTAATTTGGTTTGCAAATTATTCTCCTACATGACTCTATTGTTTGACCTTAATAATAACAAAAACAAAACTTTTTTACTTCTGGCTAGATGGCCCTACTGGCGCATTGGCCTGACCTACTCATTTTTGAACACCTCAGCGCGTCTTGGGTTTGCCTCTGTGGTAAAAGGACAGGCCATCCACTGACTGTCCAGGGATCCCCGGACGTACCTACACAATCACTCGTTTCTTTCGTGCACCCCGAGTGATTTGCAATGTTTCTCTATTAAATTTATTTATTACACCTGTACGCGGGAAGAGCTCATGACTACCTCCATAGTTACCACCGGTGCAGTATCAGTGGCCCAGTTCTGGGCATGTATTACTTAGCGTCTTTATAGGTTTGTCGTCGACACGATAAGAAGAACATTCAACGTATTAACCATTGTATCCTCTGCATTTCCAGACGAGATGCTAGAAGGCGAGGGCGCGGGGCTGGCGGCTCGCGTGGCGGAACTCGAGGTGCGCTGTTCTCGGCAGGGCGAGGAGCTGCTGTGTCTGCGCTCCACGCTCGCTGATGCCCTGAGGCGGCTGCATGCGTTGGAGGGCAGGGCGCCGCCCGCCCCCGCGCCGCCGGCCAGGAATGGGCCTTATACTGGTGAGCGGGTTTTACTTGATGATAGAATTATGCTAGTTAAAGGAGGGTCGGCAAGCACCGAGAAAATAGAACGTTGACCTTACAGGCAGCGTTGTTGATATAGCCGAAAACAGACTGTAGACTCCCTCCCGTACAACCTGATTTTTTATGAGAAGAATTGCTTCGGAATTGCATCAAAAATTAAGAAAAAAGTGTCCATGATTTATGTTACCATTCGTTCATCATTAGCGGATGATCTAAAGTCTCGTAAGTCTTCCAAACTATGTGAGTCATCAAAATACCCAATAAACTATCGATCGGTTAGTTAGATAGATTGTATAAGGCAGGCAACTGGACCGATACAGTGTTATGGCCACAGCCCGTCAAGGCACTCTCCATGTTAGTCACTGCCCTACTTCGTTTATTGGCTATCTTGTTTCCTATTTCGGCTAACTGAGCCAGTGATTACAATTCACTACGGTTTCGGTAGAAATACATTGCAGTGCAATGTTACGAATCAGCTATTTACCTATTTATGTACTAAATAATATATCCGTCACGCTAGCCAAGCGTGAAAAACCCGATGAACCCTGGCCAGTCAGCGACTGACTCTAATCTGACTGGCCAATGCTATCAGGGTTAAAAATCAATAGCTATATAGCTGTAGTATTTATCACCGACACGCTAAGCAAGAATGATAACGTTAACCCTTCATAGTGTTGGTGGACTCCCGCGCCCATATCCCAGAAGGTTATTCTAGTTTCACAAAAAAAAACAAACGAGCTATCATTTGTTTTTTTTTGTGTAAACCGTACCGTAACTTCGTTTCACCTAAGCTAGCTATTGACCCCCCTCCCACCGGTCTATTTACACTATGTGTTTTACTAAAGTATGCTCTCGATCATTCCAGGGTCATCAGGCACGCCGACGCGGGAGCTGCGGCTGCGGCAACCCTCGTACCGGGAGACCGCCAAGAGGACCTCCAGCTACGGATCCAGCGCCTCTTCACTGCCACAGAGGTGAGGATATTTGAATACAAACTGTTGATGCCAGTTGTCAGGCATCAGGGACAATATACCTAGTAGTTGTATGGGTAAGCGGGCAGGGTTTTCTATTGGTAGAGGCCTACGCCCATCATCATCAGCGAATTGTCGGAGTAATGTGGTGCTCCTTAGGAAAAGCATAATAAGTATTTCCTTAGCAGCGCCAAACTATACTCTGTATAACTACACTCATTCCATTACTTTATTTCTTCGATACAAGCATCTAACCACCACCAAATGATGTATAACAAGGTCCCTTATCTCAATGATATAGAGGCTGCTGGATTCCAAATTAAGAGAGGAGGACAAAATTAATGCAAGACATTACTACTGCTGTCTCCTTCGCACCTATAGCCTTAGCAAGAAAACTACGCACCTCTTACAAACATTCCTCTATTCCAGACGCGGCCCCCAGCACCAGTCCACCGGCTCGCTGCAGTCGGACTCGCCCGCCAGCTCCTCGTCGCTGTCGCCCGCGCCCTCGCCCTCCCCCCGCGCCACGCCCGCGCCGCACCCCGCGCCTTCATACAGGTTGTACGTACTGTGTTGTTGCTGTTGTTGTAGATCATAGCCAGCTTGTACGTCTACTGTGTTGTTGCTGTTGTTGTAGATCATAGCCGCGCGCCACGCCCGCGCCGCACCCCGCGCCCGCGTACAGGCTGTACGTACTGTGTTGTTGCTGTTGTTGTAGATCATAGCCAGGTTGTACGTCTACTGTGTTGTTGCTGTTGTTGTAGATCATAGCCAGGTTGTACGTCTACTGTGTTGTTGCTGTTGTTGTAGATCATAGCCAGGTTGTACGTCTACTGTGTTGTTGCTGTTGTTGTAGATCATAGCCAGGTTGTACGTCTACTGTGTTGTTGCTGTTGTTGTAGATCATAGCCAGGTTGTACGTACTGTGTTGTTGCTGCTGTTGTAGATCATAGCCAGGCTGTACGTCTACTGTGTTGTTGCTGTTGTTGTAGATCATAGCCAGGTTGTACGTCTACTGTGTTGTTGCTGTTGTTGTAGATCATAGCCAGGTTGTACGTCTACTGTGTTGTTGCTGTTGTTGTAGATCATAGCCAGGTTGTACGTCTACTGTGTTGTTGCTGTTGTTGTAGATCATAGCCAGGTTGTACGTACTGTGTTGTTGCTGCTGTTGTAGATCATAGCCAGGTTGTACGTCTACTGTGTTGTTGCTGTTGTTGTAGATCATAGCCAGGTTGTACGTCTACTGTGTTGTTGCTGTTGTTGTAGATCATAGCCAGGTTGTACGTCTACTGTGTTGTTGCTGTTGTTGTAGATCATAGCCAGGTTGTACGTACTGTGTTGTTGCTGCTGTTGTAGATCATAGCCAGGCTGTACGTCTACTGTGTTGTTGCTGTTGTTGTAGATCATAGCCAGGTTGTACGTCTACTGTGTTGTTGCTGTTGTTGTAGATCATAGCCAGGTTGTACGTCTACTGTGTTGTTGCTGTTGTTGTAGATCATAGCCAGGTTGTACGTCTACTGTGTTGTTGCTGTTGTTGTAGATCATAGCCAGCTTGTACGTCTACTGTGTTGTTGCTGTTGTTGTAGATCATAGCCAGGTTGTACGTCTACTGTGTTGTTGCTGTTGTTGTAGATCATAGCCAGCTTGTACGTCTACTGTGTTGTTGCTGTTGTTGTAGATCATAGCCAGCTTGTACGTCTACTGTGTTGTTGCTGTTGTTGTAGATCATAGCCAGGTTGTACGTACTATGTTGTTGCTGTTGTTGTAGATAATGTAGATCATAGTTTGGTTCTATAAGGGCCTTTAATTTTGAATCGATACTTTGTAAAATATAGCATGCTGAGTCCTATTACAGCTGTCAATTCCAGGGAACACTAACTTTATTTACCAGACAATAATTTATGTGTCAAAATCGTATGATAGTACCTGTTAGCTATCGATAGATAGAGTATTGAAACTAGCTGTTAGTGTGCTAGAGTGTAACAGTTGATTGCTAAGTCGATGTCGAACTTTAATTTCAAATATCTTTATCGGAATGGTTGAGCTAATAATAATAAGGCATTATAGGGTGCAACCATTTAAAGAATCGCTTTAGCAATTCACCTGTATGCTAGAAATGTGGGTGAAAAAACATGGTAGCCATGTTGCATTTATGAACTAATATTATGGAGAAGCGCCTTCGAGCATCGATATTCGATAAACCAATAACTGTTAGCCCCATAGAAGTAAACAAACTAAATGTTTAGCTCACAAAAAAACATCCAACGAACGTTTCGAGCACAAAGCACGAATTTTGTGGACGAAACTTCGTAGGACGAAACATTCGGAGGGCTAACAGTTTACGAGTCAATCGACTGTGGATGAACCGCATCAGACTCAAAAGGTGGGATTCCCAGATGTTGCCAGTTTTATCTGTTTCAATCCTTGGACACAGTAAGCCTTATCGGAGATAATAGACAATTCCCCATTAACGGTATTGATTATTTTAAAAGTATTTGCTACTTTATATTAATAGGATTGAAGTGCTGTGCTTTGCTATTTATTTGTACTTAAAAGTATGTAAGCGAGACTATAAGCTTCGTTATTTAAAAGAAATCCGAGAAGGCCCCTCTAATTCATCCATAAAGCACTCCATTGCTCAGAAAGTAACAGTTATAGAAAAACAACCTATACCTACTAAGTCCACACACAACGTTGTCCAATTCACCGTTTAGTAATTAGTCACTACTGCACTATCGCCCATAACAAACCCTGTTATATTCTCTGCTATAAAGTATCCGGCTAGTACTCACCCACTGTTCCTTCCTATAAACCACGTAGATCTCGCAACAACTCCACGTCCAGCAACCAGAGCGCGTCCCCCGGAGGCAACAATCTCACCAAGCGATGGAACTCCACAGGAGACTTCAACGCACAAGGGTTGACTGCTAATAGCAGGTGAGTGTTAATTGTTATTTTTGAAATAACGTTATATTTTTTAACATTGGATTTTGGTAGATGATTAGGTTTATTTTTAGCGAATGCATTTTTAAATATGGCCTGGTAAAGCACAGTAAATGCTGAACAAAATATGAAAGAAAACATTGCAATTGTCTTCCAGAAATAAGGTTTCAGTTTTTGCAAACTTCGTCGTTTTAATAAAAACGTTTAACTATACTGATGATACAGACTGCTTATGAATATCTTTAATTTAGTTGTTATATTACTTATGTATAATTTAGTAGCTATATTTTATGCCGCTATTTAGAGAATTTAATTTCTGTAATACTTATTTATATTTTGCTTGTTCTTTAATATTTGTATTCCTTTCCCCTCTAGATTTACGACCACAAAATCGTTGCTAAATTTATATTCAAATAAGCCGTCCCAAAATGGAGCTATTTTGAAACACGGGTAAGTTGCACCTTTAGGTGAATGGGTTTTTGGTGTGTGATTGTATACCTCTTCTTAGGTCAATGGGTTTTGGTGTATGATTGTTACCTTCAAAATCATTTGTTTTACCTGGTTGGTTTCATGTAATGGTGATTTAACCCGTCAGTTTTCACTTTTCATTTGGTACAGGTTACCTATTTAGGTTCTAAATTAGTGCATATTTGTGGGTAGAGTACCTTCCTACGAATTAATATTTACTTACTAACAAAACCATTTAGCATCCACCATTCTATCTAAATAAACAAGTTGCCATATTAAGTGATTCTTAAAGTCAAAGTTCCATGTTAGTTTTATCCCGTGTGATCTACCGCCCACAGTAGACTCATCTTGATGCCTGAATAGATTGATTATGCACTCAGTGTGTCCAAGTGAATAAATGCTTGTAGCGGAAATTGATCCAATGTTGCCTTGCTATGTGAATATTGTAGGTACCTAGGCAGATGGTACCTAGCTAGGTTAGGTATAGTATAGGACCCTAGCAGTATGTCTGTGGTATCCATGCTATAATAGAAGAAATTTCCAAATACGAAGTTCATTATTATTCTTTCAGAGTTTCAGTCTACAGCAGATAAAATTATTAATAAATGCAAGGTCACATAGAAACATTAACTGAGTAGTCGCCCTATTCAGTTATCCTTGTGGAACCTCAGTATACCTATCGACTATTAAATTAATCGTAAGTAATAAAATTTCCCTGAAAATCAGCCATATTAACTATCTGTCTGATAATCTGCTGTAACATCTACACAATCAATGATGTAACGTGAAGTAATGTCCCACCCACACACAGTTTCGACTCATCAATCTAAATTGTCTACGTATTATATTGTCCACGCTAATCGACGATTACAGGAGGATTGGCGCGACCGCGACCTTGGCCTCACAGAGAAAAAAAGTTAAAATGGCGGGCATTTTGTATTGGACCTTTTTTATACCGGCTCTATTTAGTCATTAACTAATGTAGGTATCTAGACTTAGAATGGGATGTCTCATCGTGATAAAATTACCTCAGCAACTCAGAAAACAAAATATAATGGAAAAGACGCACTATTCCGTCTCCATTGCTTCTTAACTTTGCAATTTGTCCGTACACGGAGCAAAAATAGCATCAGTGAACAGAAAACCGTCGTATTATTCGCGAGCAATGTCGACAAATTCCACGGCAGTCATGCTCCGTTATAACCAGGCAGTCTGTAAATGTTGTTAAAGCCAGCCGGCTGTGTTACATTGAATCAGTGCTTGAAACCTGTATTTTAATTTTGTTGGCTGTTTGTGAATCTTCTTTGCCGATCAGAGAAAAATAACGAATATCGTTTTTGTTTTTAAATTGGCGCCATGGAGGACGGGTAAATTATTTATTTACGATAGGTATTATTAACATTTAAAGCCTAATAAAGGTTTCTATTACCTATTACTCATATGGTTTGCTTCCCATCCTTATCAGATAACGTTTATAATTATGTCAATCATAACGTGCATTATTTATGCAGCATTTTGTTTTGTTTTTAGATTTATAGCGTAAACTTCTAGTCGCTTGTCACTTCTTTCGGAGGACGGTCGAGTATCAACTTTCGCTACACAAAAATATCTGGTTATTCTTCGGTTTTAGCAACTTTTAAAGACACAGGAATATAAAAGATGTCGTTCACCCCGATGTAAGTTAAAACTGTGGGCGGTTTTGTTGGAAGCTGAGTTTGCCGACTTAATAATGTCATGTCGTTGTTTTAATGGGTTTTGTGCACCTACCCACATCTTGCATTTGACTGTTTGTAAATTGCATTTCTGGATTCTGGATTCAAAATTATGGACACATTTAAACTAGTTCAACTTAATTGACTTTTCAATGAGAGGCTAATTACGAATGTACTAATTTTGATGTGACCTTGACTGTATTATACATACATACTTGCATTTAAAATATACTTAAGAACTACCTTACTACCTGTGTTTTGTGTACAAATGACTAACATCCTCAACTATTTTCCTGACTAACTTCGGTTTCTGGTATAAATGCTTTATCTTGGTGATTGGCCTTCAGAAGGTTCCTCGCATGATGTGGTTTATTTTAACTATAACAATGCCTTTATTTTCCGCTTTTGTTTGTTTGTGTTATGTGTTCATGTTACTGCCAAGATACCTAACAATTTAACTAAGCGTATTACTCGTAATTTCGAATAATTGTATCATATCATAAAAAACAGCTAGATTGGTACCGATATAGATACTTAGAACATGCTGTTAATTCTACGGTATGTGGTTGGATATAAACCTGTCGTATGGAGTACTGGTTTTCTTGACATAATTTAGGTTGTATATCCATATATGGCTCGTGCATTAAATTGTTTTGAACTTAATCTTTGCTCTGACTGCCGCCATGTACCTAAGACTTATTTTTTCATAGGAATTAAGTAAACAACTTGAGATATAGGGCCGCTACCGTATTACCATCGCGCCATCATCGTACATTAGCAATCACCCATCTTTAAGCAGCGCTGCAATCTGTCATAACTTGTATGAATCTGACAGATGATTGGCAGCGCTGCTTACGGATTATCGATTGCTGATGTTCCAATCGTGGTACGGTTGCTGCGATATCAGCACATTATTCCCAACAGTCCATCCTACGATCAAGACCAACGTCTTCACATCTCTAACTTCCCCATCAACTAACATACTCTTTCTCTCTCTAGCACGCACACCTGCCAGTACAATGAAGAGGACGGCAGCATGCGCATGTACCTGCGAGGGAGACCCATAGTGCTGTACTCTCCCTCTGACGCCATAGACAATCTAGACCCGGCTAAGGTGGCGCCCCCTCCGCAGAACAAACTCAAGTTGGAGTGGGTGTACGGGTATAGGTGAGTGGTTTTGGAAACTATTTTGTGGCTAAAAATACATGCAACTTTATCAATAGAACCATATGACAATCAAATAAGAAATAAGCCCAAAACCTTTAAAAGCTATTGAAAACAGCTTGTCCTTTATCGCAACATACGTAAAATTACATTTATTTAGGTTTACACATGCCAAAACCTATAATATCCCTCCTCTTGCCTTTGAATGTTTAATGTCCTTCTATGTTGTCTTAGGTAAAATTATAGCAGATAGATACCATAAAAACTATAGTACATGGAGTATAAGTATAAATAAATTAAATCTCTGTACAGTATGCCGAAACAATATCAAAGTCAAAGTCAATTTTTTTATTCATTGTACAAATATAAAATTTTCTGATGAACGTCAATTTTTACAAATTACTCTCCGTTCGGATAAGGGGGGGCTCTTTCTCTATAATGAACAATATTTCCCCGGAAAGCTAGGTCATATAGGTGACCTAAATGAATTTTTAAACAGCTATTATAGGAAAACCTATTCAGACATGCGTCAGGGTCATAGATAGGTATTATTACTGTTTATTTGCCTTGCGGTAGTCTCCTATTGGTCATAAAGTATTCACGCATGAATTCATACACGACGTGGTGGGGTAGAAAAGGCTAGGTATTATTTATATTGGAAAATGTACATATACATGATATCCTGTAATAACCACTATAATAGTAATGGTAATAATTACCCTAAAAGATGGCAGTTATTCACAAAATACTTGGGTAGATTATAAAACTGATAACTTAATTAGATAAAACCCCAATATTTTTCATTACTTTTTGTCACGCAAAGATAGTTCACCTTCAAAATTGTCTATGGATTATTATGGTACTAATTATTATGAAATACATATATAGTATACTCAATTATGATATTTATTATGAACATAATTTTGTTTAAAATGTGAAGTGCTCTTGCATGGCGTAAAATTTCCAGAATTCAGTAAAGGTAGTAACTTCTGTTTCTTGGAATCTCTCGCTTGACCAATCAACCATCTTGATTGAATTTCGCAATTTGAAAAAAGGTTTACTTCATTCAACTTATTAATGCCTTAAAAACAAATGACAGCGATTACAAGTGTATCTTACCCCTTCGCAAAAAGAGGGATTTCATAAGTTTGGCCTTTGTTCATCTCTAAGTCGGACTCTTTTGTTTACATAGACTTTTAAATTAATTATTAGTTTCGCAAGGTAATAGGTACATAAGTACTACAATGTTCATGTCGATCGATACCTTTTAATGTTAATTGCAAACGATAAAGGGTGTTTCTATTGTAACCTACTTCTGTTAACAAACAACGTTACTAGGCCAAGCTTATGTGGGTTTACAATTTATTTGGCAATCGCCACGCAACGGATATCTTAAATGGTAACAAATTAATTGTTATTGTTATACTTTACTTACCGTATATGGGTTTATTTGTTTTTTTTTTACTAAAACCGAAGTGAGATAGTAAACTTTTTCAAGACTTATGTCTCAATCTTACCTACTTATTAGGTTTTTTAAATAATTAAGTGTAGTTAGGTCTCGTACCTACTACATATAAAACACAAATGAGAATTAACGCTTGGCTGCTCAACTGTTTTACCGACAAAGACGTTGTCTGGACGATCATAATAACATCACAATCTTAAAATCTTAGATCTTTTTTGAAGTCGTTGTACATCATGTTTGTAGGTGCAATTCAAATATCGTATTGTATTACATACTTTTATTAACCGACTTCAAAAAAAGGAGGAGGTTCTCAATTCGTCGGGATCTTTTTTTTTTTTTTTATAAATATTATATTACTGTTTGATGTGTCGCAGTTACAGCTACGCCCTTAATATTTACTATGTATTTGACGTGCTTCGGTTGGTTTAAGTTCTCTAATAAGATCGGTTTTACCCGCTCTTTTTTCTTCGAATTCCCTTCCAATCAGGCCAACATTTGACCTTTGCTTCCATTCGAAACAAAACATCCTCATGCATCCATATACACTCACGAGCAATTTCCACCATTTTAAAATTAGAGTCAAATATTTCCGTTATTAGTTATTAGTTGGTAATATTCTGATGCGATGTTAAAATAAATGTTCTTCAATATTACAGACGCCATTAAGCTAGTTTGTTCCGTTTTGGAGTAATTTGGTGGTATGTCACTGCTCGTGACTGTATAATCTGCTTTCTCCAATAAATCAATCAGAGCAATCATGAAGAATTCGACTTTACCTCCCACTCTAAGTAACCTTTTTCACCCCCTCCCCTTCCAGAGGCAAGGACTGCCGCAGCAACCTCTACCTGCTGCCCACGGGAGAGATCGTGTACTTCGTGGCCGGCGTGGTGGTCCTGTTCAATGTGGAGGAGCAGTGCCAGAGACACTACACGGGGCACACGGATGATGTGAAATGTCTGGCTGTGCACCCAAACAAGATGGTGGTGGCGAGCGGGCAGTGCGCCGGGCATGGGGATGCTAGGGTGAGTGTTCCATAGGTATACAGTATATATGTCGCAGGCATCTGGTTTAATCTCCTGTTTGATTGAACCGCTAGCCCGTTCATTGGATGACGCTGCTTAGTTGTATGACTAGGCCGAACGTTGATTGCACAAGCGTCACAAAACGTCCAACTAGTTAGCTGACTTAAAATCAGTCAGGTGGTGAACAAAACAAATATGGCGTCTAACAGCTAACAGCTGACACAAAAAGCACCTATATTATAGGTTTTTTGCAAATAAATTAGTTTTAAAGTGCGTTATTTGTGTTAAAATAGTGTGACAACATGGATTTACGTATTATTACGCCGCGGGCGTTTTTCGTAGTTTCAAAGAAAAAATTGTGGCGAAACTGGATAATTATGAACAACAATATGAAGGTACGTTTATTGTTATTGTTTAGTTAATTTGTGAGATAAGAGCTTTGTAACATAGTATTTTTGTTGATTCTTGTCTGGTCATGTTCACCCTAACCAGACATTACAAAGTTGCTATACTATATCCCATTCAACGACTTCGCTGAATGACGTTCAGTCAAGACGTTGAACGTTACAATCAACGACTTGACGAGTTGTCCTTTAGTCATACAACTGAATAGCGCCATCCAATGAACGGGCTAGTGGTTCAATCAAACAGGAGATTCAACCAGATGCCTGCGACATATACACATTGATACACACACATACTGACCTGAAAAGACTCAGATAATTACGATTCGAGTCGCATATTCCCTATGTTCTGATGTGATTGCGCAGACAATCTTTATCTCAATCAAGTTGTCGTGTCTGTATTGATGATGATAAAATAAGTGATTCCTTAGAAAACTAGATTACTTCCCATAATACCATGAGCGTCTTTAATCGGTGGACCTCCCACAGGACACAATTAAGATCTTTGCTTCTAGACTTTGAGCATACTAACCAACAGACAATCCAACGCAACGATCTCGCGATCTCGCACGGCAAAGAAGTCTACATACGTAAGTGCCTTCCGAGCGCGATTGGATCGCGTCGCTGCATCTGATATAAACCCTACTAATCTAAATTCCCTCCCACAGCCCCACATCCGCGTATGGAACTCCGTCTCGCTATCCACCCTAGCGGTCCTACAGACCCACGGCGGCGCGGTCTGCCTGTCGTTCTCAGCGGACGGGGCTCGACTGGCGGCAGTTGACGACTCGGCCGAGCGGGCCCTCGCCGTGTGGGACTGGCAGCGCGAGCGCGGCGTGTGTGTGGCTGAGACTAAGGTATGGGATAGACAAGGAGGAACAAAATGGCGGTATTTGAATAGGTATGGATAAGACAAGGAACAAAATGGCGGAGTTTTTGGACGAATGATAGGGTCCGGAGCGGGTCCTTGCAATAAACTGGAGTTGAGACACATTCCACCTTCGCTGCACACACCGCAACAAAGTGTCTTCTATTTATAGTAGTTCGCTTCTATTCGCGAAAAGTGACCAATGACGGCTGCACAAAATTGTCAAGAGTACCACGAAGAAGAATTGTCTTCTTCACCCTTAACCGTCCACTTCTGTTCATATGCCTCTCCCAAGAGCGCCTTAACACTATAACCTCGGCGTTCCACATCTAGCTACTACCGCCTACCCATCTAATTACATCCGCGTATGGAACTCCGTCTACCACCCTAGCGGTCCTCCAGACCCACGGCGGCGCGGTCTGCCTGTCGTTCTCAGCGGACGGGGCTCGACTGGCGGCAGTTGACGACTCGGCCGAGCGAGCCCTCGCCGTGTGGGACTGGCAGCGCGAGCGCGGCGTGTGTGTGGCTGAGACTAAGGTATGGAATTGACAAAGAACAAATTGGCGGTGTTTTTGAATGAAGGATAGGGTTTGGAGCGGGTCCTGGCTACAACAAACTGGAGTTAAGACACATTCCACCTTCACTTCACACCCCAACTCCATGGAACCGCAACAAAGTGTCTTCTATTTATAGTAGTTCGCTTCTATTCGCGAAAGGTGACCAATGACGGCTGCACAAATTGTCAAGAGTACCACGGAGAAGAAGAATTATTTTCATCACCCTAAACCGTCCACTTCTGGTCATATACCTCTCCCAAGAGCACTCACCACTATAACCTCAGCGTTGCACATCTAGCCACTATCGCCACCCATCTAATTACTTCATTCCTGTATCTCTTCTACTCTATTTAACAAACCCTTTCTCTATTCCAGTGCTCAGTCGACACAGTGGTCTCAGTAGAGTTCCACCCTCTGGACCGCAACCAGATAGTGACGTGCGGCAAGAACCACATCGCGTTCTGGACTCTGGACCAGAGCAACGTGCTGTACAAGCGAATGGGAGTCTTCGAGACCAGGGACAAACCCAAATACGTGACTTGTCTGGCTTTTAACCATAATGGTGAGTTGCTTTACCAGGGTGTCTGGATGGATAGCTTTAGGTGCTTAGTGAAATCGGTGGGCCATCTTTTCTCCAAAAGCTCTAGGTGGGCAGTGAATTGGGTACATATATTTTTTTGACAAGGAAACTGCTGCTCGGAAGGTATCCAATCCACTGTATACATATTGCACCATTCTCTTCGATTCTGGACTCAGGATGTCCTTTTTCGACGTGCTGTAAAATCCAAATAAAAACTCAATCATACTCGTACATCTAAAAGTAACAAATTATTACCAAAATGAAAACGCTTTTTTTCTTGAAATATCTGACTAATTATAATATTTGTTCCCCAGGCGACGTCCTATCCGGCGACTCGAGCGGCAACGTGATAGTGTGGGGGCGCGGCACCAACACCATCTTGAAGCTCGTGAAGGGCGTGCACGACGGACCGCTGTTCTGTCTGCTCACACTCAAGGTACTTCTATATGCTATATACAGGGTGTTGCAAAATAAGAATATGCGCATTTTCAAAAGGAATAGAACAAAAGTTTCGCAGAAGTTCCTTAGAAGGGGGTCACCCATCCCTGAGTCTAACTAACTTTTTCGGCTTACTGTAACGGCCATTTTTGCAACATCCTGTATATTCACGTCTCTTGATCATGGCTAATATGACCATGCATCAAAGGAGCCCCGCGGCCGTTAATGAATGCAGCTGGTGAAAGTACCCGCCATTTTGGTGTTCAGAATAAAAGTAAAAAACTGGCCACTGTTTCACGTCATATCCATTTCTTTGTCTACTATTCGATACGTAATATAGAAAAGAAAGGACGCAGTACTTAACTATCTTCAACCCCACAGTAACAACGATCCATCTTCAACTTTTAACAACATATAACTACAATGTATATTATTGTGTATTTCCAGGAAGGACAAGTGGTGACGGGCGGCGGCAAGGACGGCCGCGTCGTTATGTTTGATGAGGACCTGTCTGCGCCCATCAGTGAGACCACGGTGAGTCACGTAGTTCATTAATAGAGTACCATATTAGAGTATTCATATAACAAAAGAGCATGTACGATATCTGAGCGACTGGTATCCCTATTAAGAGTGGAACCAAAACTACTACGATAACAAATTTAATAAATTCGTAACCGTTTAGGTCCCACCGACAACTCTGCGGTTGAGACACAATAGTTGCAGCAAATACGTTGGCATTGCTTTGTTATAATGTTGTTCTTATTGCCGCATTTATAGAGCTTATAAAGAGTTTGAAAGAAGTTAGTAATATAAATAGGAAAAACACCAGAATTTAAACTCTTGGAGTTAGTAAAAAAAAACCTACGTTCCTTTTTCATAACTTCTATAAATATGACAGTTAGTGTTGGTACAAATAAATAAACAATTAACTGTGTATCACCAGATCGAGGGCCACTACGGCGGCATCCGCGCCATAGCCGAAGGCCGCGGCTCGCAGCTCTACATCGGGACCACCAAGAACTGCATACTGCAGGGGGACATGCAACTGGGATTCTCACCGGCTGTATTAGGTATGTACTTATACCTTAGTTAACCTTAGAAACCTATTAGCTGTATTTGTTTATTACCTAAAAAACTTTAAACATTGTTTAACAACTATTAATTTGATTTTTGAAGGCCCTAGATATTTGACTATAAATCTGGACAAAAATCAGACCGTTATCACTTATGTCAGATATCTGGCGAGAGAGCTTAATAGAGTTAAATGTTGTACACATTTTAGTACGCACTTTTGCCATGCCATCCCGGATAAAATAACAATTACTGTGCCTGTGGACTTCTAGATGACCTATGTCCCTGTTTAGCTGTAAGCGTGTCTGTTTTGAGGTGAGTAAACTTAAAATAATGCTAATAATTTATTTATTATTCCCCAGGCCACGTGGACGAGCTCTGGGGCCTGGCCACACACCCCTGCCTGCCCCAGTTCGTGACGGCGGGCTGGGACCGACTACTGCAGCTGTGGGACTCCATGGCGCACTCCACTGTGTGGTCTAAGGACATTGAGGTACGGTGCATTGTTGATTGACACTGCTCAGTTCGTGACGGCGGGCTGGGACCGACTACTGCAGCTGTGGGACTCCATGGCGCATTCCACTGTGTGGTCTAAGGACATTGAGGTACGGTGCATTGTTGATTGACACTGCTCAGTTCGTGACGGCGGGCTGGGACCGACTACTGCAGCTGTGGGACTCCATGGCGCATTCCACTGTGTGGTCTAAGGACATTGAGGTACGGTGCATTGTTGATTGACACTGCTCAGTTCGTGACGGCGGGCTGGAACGACTACTGCAGCTGTGGGACTCCATGGCGCATTCCACTGTGTGGTCTAAGGACATTGAGGTACGGTGCATTGTTGATTGACACTGCTCAGTTCGTGACGGCGGGCTGGGACCGACTACTGCAGCTGTGGGACTCCATGGCGCATTCCACTGTGTGGTCTAAGGACATTGAGGTACGGTGCATTGTTGATTGACACTGCTCAGTTCGTGACGGCGGGCTGGGACCGACTACTGCAGCTGTGGGACTCCATGGCGCACTCCACTGTGTGGTCTAAGGACATTGAGGTACGGTGCATTGTTGATTGACCAGTAAATAGGTAGGTAGCTTGGGAGAAACTAAGAACCTAAGCGCAGAATTTTAAGAGTAACGGGTGGAATGGGCGATGTGAAGCCTAAAGTGCATTGTTGCTTCACTGATAATACAGGACGTACATCAATATAATCATGATAGATTGCTGCATTACCTTTGGTATAGGCTATTAAGTAATTCCCATAAGAAGGCCCTTTAGACGAAATGCCTAGCTCTCAGATAACTTCCATAAAGGAAACCCTAAAAGTGCTTTGAAAAAAAACCCTTGGTATAATAATATGCTTAAGTGATAACGACCATTTGTACAAAATCATGTGTTTGTAACTTTTTCCATGTTTTTTGTGTATAAAAATATAGAATATATTATGAATTTTACCTATATGAAACCATCTCTCTTCCAGGAGCGCGCCCAATGCTGCGCGTGGTCCAACTCTGGGTCGGTGATAGTCGTTGGGGCTCTCACTGGACGCTGGCTCGTGTTCGACCCACACTCCAGAGAATTACTAGCTGATCATCAGGACGGGTGAGTGTATAGAGAGAGACCCTAGATTTTTATAGACTATAGCTGTTCCCGCGCGCTTCGCTTCGCCTTAAAAAGTTTTCCCGTGGGAATTCCGGGATAAAAAGTAGCCTATGTTCTTTCCCAGGGTCTAGACCGTATGTATACCAAATTTCATTCAAATCCGTTCTGTAGTTTTGGCGTGAAAGACTAACAGACAGACAGGCACAGTTCATTATTTAGGACTAGCTGTTCCCGCGCGCTTCGCTTCGCCTTAATAAGTTTTCCCGTGGGAATTCCGGGATAAAAAGTAGCCTATGTTCTTTCCCAGGGTCTAGACCATATGTATACCAAATTTCATTCAAATCCGTTCAGTAGTTTTGGCGTGAAAGAGTAATAGACAGACAGACAGACACAGTTACTTTCGCATTTATAATATTAGTAAGGATAAGAGTATTAATATCAGACCTGCGGCTGCTACACGGGTTCGTTATCGACGTCGATAAACTCGTTCGTGTTCCGTATTCATGGTGAATCGCGATATAGTGACGTTTATCTACATCCAACTCGAGTAGCGACAACTGTGAACCGCTTACGCGATTAAGACGCACACGCGAAAAAAAGCGATGGTATAGGCTGCGTATAACATTAAGAAACGACTCCCTGAGTTGCTTAACTAAGTTGGGTGCTGAAGAAAACCTCTGTGGCAGTAATATTGCATAAATAGAACTGGAGAGAAACGAAGAACCTGGTGTCAGATAACCTAGATTTAATCATAGCTGACCAAGGTTTTAAAAGTACTTGCCGACAAGTTGTTGCTGTATTGATTCTAACATCCTCACATATTATAATATCTGAGTCTATAGCCATTAAAAAACACAATATCTCACTCACAAGTCACATCTCACCTTTATCTTACCCACAGATCAGAACCGATCCAGACGATCCAGTTCTCTCCAGACGACAAATACGTGGCGCTCGGCTCGCGAGACAACTTCATATACATCTACCAAGTCGACGATGAGTGCAGGAAGTACTCCAGATTAGGGAAATGCTTGGTAAGAGCCGTTGTAAAATTATTATCAGTTAGTAATTGTGGGTTGCTGGACATGGCCTTATCCACGTTTGACTTTATATGCCTGTCTATATACCATCGGCTCTTTATTCTGTGGCAAATAATAATGAGAGGAGAGACCGACTGGTACACAGCTTGCCGATCCATAGTGATCCTTTTTGTTCTCTCATAAATAAATTTTAGCTAATTAATGGTACCTATGTCCTACTATAAATTTACTGTAGCGAGTCTCCAAATATGTACCCCTATAACATTTATGTCTATGTAGATAATAGGTGCCAAAAGCATGTACTTATAGCAATATTTTTGTAAAATAAAATATATATTTTTTTGTTAATTGTATTTTTTAATAATTATAATTTTGTATGTTTAATCGTAATTTCACGCCACCTATAGTGTACGGAGAGAAAACGTAGAAGGGTAAAAATAAATACTTCATGGAATGCGATGCGCTTACTCTATGTAAAAACTGATTAAATTAATATCTACCTACCCCTGCATGATCATTATCTTGCTTATATCTATGTAACAACCATAAGGCAGTTAAATTTGCTTGTTGAAATGTTGTAACAGAATGTCTAAATAAAAATATGAAGAAAACCAATATGCTTCCCCCGTACTTGTGTTTGTTAAGTGTGTACCTTACCCTAAAATATAAATAGAATAAAGACATTGCACCCAAACTCCTTATAATAAATAAGATACCTTAGTTTAATATAGATACCCCTTCACCCTGTAGTGCTTACAAAAGCGTTAGTTGGTAGATTAATTTCATCTCTACCACATAGCTACATAACGTATAATATTGCGTTTTTCAGGGTCATTCCAGCTACATCACTCACTTGGATTGGTCGGAGGATGGCCAGTACATCAGAAGCAACTCTGGAGATTATGAACTGCTGTACTGTAAGTTTATGTTTACTCTTATCTACTAAGCTGGAAACACAAGGAACTTTAACTGAGGTGGACCATAAAACTGATATTTATAATTCTGTCCATATACTATCAAAAAGCAAGGCAGCAATAAAGTAAAGCTCGACGTTAGTTTTAAGTTCCTTCATCCAAATCTTTGATGTTCTGGTTACGTGATTTATAATTTATCGTGTAAAATTTCACTATGTGAAAAACCTATCAGTTTAAGAAAACTTACATGCAAGTTACAACGAATTCATCGATTTTCATCATTATCATCCCCCTTTATCGTCCTATTAGGTATAGGTATAGACCTCCTTTTGAGTACACTTTCGATCCTGTACCGCTATTGCCTACAGCCCTACATTATCCTCTGAGCTTTGCTGAAAAACTTTTGTCATCACATCAACGAAAGATTTCCACTATTACCTACATTTCTTTGCCTCCAGGGAACGCAACAACATGCCGCCAAGTGACGTCCCCCTCCAGTATGCGCGACACATCATGGTTCACCCACACCTGCCCGATCACGTTCCGCACGCTCGGAGTGTGGCCCGAGCACGCCGACGGGACGGATATCAACTCTTGTGTGAGGTGAGTTGGAGGTAGAACCGGGGACATAGGGCAAGATGGTGGAGATAGGCCCCGTAGGTGGAGGATCTTAGGGTCTAAAACCGGATATATGCAGGTGGTGGAGATAGGCCTCATTGATGGATATAATTGTGACCTCATTAACGAGGCCACAATGTCTCGTTAATGAACATAATCCTCATTGATGGACATAGGCCTCACGCTCGAAGTGTGCTCCCATCCCCGTCCACTATGCAAGATCACCTTCCACACGCTCGGAGTAGTCGGAGTCTATTTGGTTTATTAAATTATATATTTTTTGTGTGCAGGTCTCACGATAGCAGACTAGTTGCAACAGGGGATGACTTCGGGAAGGTCAAACTCTTCGGGTACCCCGCTACTCAGCCTAAAGTAACACTTTAATACAATACATGCTTAAAATAGTTATATATAACATATTGATCAACCTATGGCACTGCAAAACATAGAAGCTTCTCAAGTATACCACCTAATAATCTCGTTACAATAGGTTACGGTAACATAATTATCTACGCTATTATACTAGAAATCACGAAACTTGACCAAAACGTGTCAAAACAACATGTCGAACTGTCGATTGAATTCGCCATTTTGTTCATGGCTAGCTTTCCCCGTGGGAATTTCGGGAAAAAGTTACCTAACTATGTAACTATGTGTTAATCGAAAGTGTCAGGTGGGTTACTGTATCGGTACTGGCGAGAAACTAATAACTTTAATACAACGAAATATGTAGAGTCGTAGCTCGCGCAGAAGCGCTCCGAAACTTATTTTTTCGTGACCTCTCAGGTTCAAGTTACTGTACACTCTATTAATTCACGATACGATGTATAATATAACCCTCTCCATTCTTCTCCCCCCAGTCACTCTGCCACCAGTACGGCGGCCACTCGTCGCACGTGACCTGCGTGCGGTTCTTGCCCGACGACTCCCGCGTCGTCAGCACCGGCGGCCTCGACACCAGTGTCATGCAGTGGATCGTCGAGTAGACACGGGTTGAACGGGTGTTTAAAGAGCCGGGTTTGCAGGTGTTTAGTGGATCGTCGAGTAGATAGAGGTTGGACGGGTGTTTAGCAGGTTAAAGAGCCGGGCTTGCAGATGTTTAGCTGATGCTATGCGGGGATGATGAGTTGAACAGGTGGTGAAAGTGGTCTTTGTTAAACTCGGAGTTAACCCCGAGTTAAAGTTAGTTGTTGGGAGAACTGGTGGTTAAACGCAATGATTCGTTGGGGGGATTTCATTTGGTTATAACGCTGGTTCTGGAGCTACGAAACATAAATGATCTTTTAATTAATCGAACTTTCCCCTTATCCGAACGGAGAGTAATTTGTAAAAATTGACGTTCATCAGAAAATGTTATATTTGTACGATGAATAAAAAATTTTGAGTTTGAGTTTGAGTTTGAGTTTTCCATTTGGAAGTAGGTAACGAACTGAAAACTTCTATTTACCTAAAGTTAGAGCCAGTTTTGGCGGTTGTTCATTTCAGTTCTGTTGCTTCAGAATCAGCTATATTATTATGATTCGTTATTTATAGCGATCTTCGTAAGATACAGTGGTGTTTGGGTCAACAAAATACAGACATTATGAAAGTACAAATGTATAAATAATCATAACTAATTTTCAGTTAATTATCTGCCGTCAATACAGAATGTACCTACTGTTTTGTAACAAACGTTTATCCTAATCCTAACTAATATTATAAATGCGAAAGTAACTGTGTCTGTCTGTCTGTCTGTTACTCTTTCACGCCAAAACTACTGAACGGATTTGAATGAAATTTGGTATACATACGGTCTAGACCCTGGGAAAGAACATAGGCTACTTTTTATCCCGGAATTCCCACGGGAAAACTTTTTAAGGCGAAGCGAAGCGCGCGGGAACAGCTAGTATATTTAATATGTTAGTACAAATCTTCTGGACATCAATTTATTTTATTTGACCAAAATGCCCGATTTGAGAAAATTGTATAATTAGAATGTAGACCTAGAAAACTTGTGTCATTCCATACCAGGTACAAAGTATCTGTAAAGACAAATAGAATTGGGGATAAAAGAAGAAAATATTGTCAAATTATAACTAGTAGCCGTAGTCCATACGGGTAGTAAGGCAGTTTTAATAAATTATTTAAATAATCATATTGTCAACTTTTATGGAATAATGACATTCCTTCTTATTAAGTGCACAAGCACTAAACGTAGCTATCAACTTAGTATGTAGTGGCGGATTACATTGTCTGAATTGAAGCGTTGTGATATGAATGGACCCCAATTTTATAATAGAAACGGTATTTTTTACAAGTTTCTGTGTAAGTTAGTGAAATATTATTTCGATTGGTACTGAAGCTTGCTTCGTTTGAGCTAAATTACTTGCGTCCCAGATACAATGCTGAATTTCGTCCAATTATTTGTACAAAGAAATTATGAAGGATTTTAAGTTTAGTTACTGCATTATAGTGCATTTTTATTATGTTGATTGCGAAAAGTAGTTAATTAATAGGCATAGTGTTATAATTGCAAGCATTTTATGATGTGATTGGAGCTTATTTAAAAGCATAATTTTTAAGAATATAACACTGAAGTGGCACTTTTTTGTTCTGTAAGATCAATTTATTCACCAAGTTTTGGTATTTAGCTGCTATACGTTTTTATTGATCTTAGTTTCATATTCGCCCTTTTCTATTTTTATGTTGCAAGATATTGCTAATAATTTCGCGACCCAACTCAACCTTCTAATAATGATAACCTAGTCACCGGTAGTTTTCATTTCATTACATTATATTATTTTATAATATCATTTATAATTAATTTTATATTTCCGTAGCATTAAACACTAATTCTCTTCACTTAGTTTTTTAAGGTTTTGTAAATATGTTGTCAAATGTTTTTGTGCAAAAGACGGTGTATGTCTTTTAAAATAAATGTGCCTCTAATAAATCATTTATTAAAATGAACTGCTGTTTTACTCCTCTCCGATTACAAAATAGTGTATACAATATACATATACTTTATCAGATAAATGAAACAAAAACTATAATCGATCAACGATTTAATTCGGCAACTATTTCTCAATAGCATAACCAATAACATTCTCTATATAAGCTGTTCCACGCTATTCGCTGACAACTCTAGTAACCGCCACGCCGCCTTGGGATTGAGTTCCTGTGGGTCGCGACACAAGACCCACACATAGTTGACTCGCATGACCTTATCCGGGTCACCTTCGATCACGTTGTTCTTCCCATCCCGGACACACATGATCTGTTGCGACTGGAATGTGATCACCAGAACGGGCCCCTGATCCATCATCTTTCCCATGACTAGCTCAATCTGCTCTATGTCTAGAATCTTCGAGTCTAGTCTGTAGCCTAACTGCTTGCACTGTTTGATTGGCGTAGCTAGAATGTTGAAGACACCTTCGTAACACCAGTCTTTCAGGATGTCGAGGTCGCCTCGGACCATGGCTTCTAGAATGTTCGGTATGATGTCGTTCGCGCAATCTTCGATGAACCTTTGCGAGGTGAAGTTGGGGTCTATTTTGCATATTTCGGTGAGGGTCTTGGAGAGCTCTGTCTTCTCGAAGAGGTTTCCGAACAGGCTGCCCACCTTCTCTGTCAACAGTCGGGAGGCCCGTGCTACTGGGTTGTCAGACTCCTCGTATTTGATTTTCCAGTCGAGGACCTGAAAATGGAAGTTAATTTTATGATCACAAGAAATTACATGATATTTCAGTGGTAATGCGAAGTACTTAAGTTGTGGATCAAGTATCGTCAGTATTACATATAATTTGTAAACTTGGGATCCACGCGCTCACTGATAACGAGCGTCAATCAGCAGAATCTGATTCTACTCTACATTAATTATATTCTGCTCTGCATTAGTAAGATTCGTTATATTCTGCTCTACATTAGTCAGATTCTGGTTTACATTCATTAGACTCAGCTCTAAATTAAATAATTAATTCCCTTATCCCTTGCATCCACGTGGGACATGACCAGGACCAAGACACATTTATTGTGAAAACTAAGGAACTAAACAAATTCCACTTAAATCTAAAGTTCTCACTTTCATCAATCAGTGAAAACTAGACCCTCACCTTATTAACATACTGGTTGTTGTTCTTGAACTCCTCCCACTGCTGGTGGAAGCGCGAGTCGCGGTGCAGCTCCACGCCCAGCGTCTCCGTGTCCGGCGCGAACGTGCGCTCGTCCGCCGCCACCTGGCCAGAGAGAAGGCAGAGGGGGGTGAGGTAGAGGATAAAGTAAGCTAAATTAATTGGTTATGACATAGACTAATGTATTAGTGTATGGTTATGCTTTTCTATCACATTAGGTTAAGCCTGTAATGATAGTTATAAGTTTAAATAAGTATATTAGTACCCATTTATTACCCAAACAAAAATTAAAATAATAATAACTTACATTTGTAAGTTTGGTACAGTTTTCGAACTTATGTAAGTATAGTTTTTGACGAAGCTTGTAGAGTAGTGTTAGGGTGTTTTTAACAGCATGCGGATTTGATCACGCACGCGTGATTGCCCTGGACGCGTTCATTATACAGTTTTTGGAACTTTTGTAAGTATAGTTTTTGACGAAACTTGTAGTGTATGTAAAGTCGCAGCCACAACGCGACGCCAGCGGACAGAGCGGGAGGCGCGGGTAAAATACTTACTGAATGGATTTTCACGAAAATTATTATGTAGAGAGATCACTCTGGATAAAGCCGGAGCTCGAAAATCGAGTTAAGTAGCCGAGTGTCACTTACCTCCACTCGTTTTCGTAACGCCATAGGCGAGCAGTACACGCGTCCTTCTAGACCTTTCGCCCCAATCTCGTTCTTCACCACCTCGGTAGCCTGCGGAACACATGAAAATTTGCATTAATCTAAGAGGCTTAAAATCTTATTGTGCAATATTTAAGTGTTGTGGTTATGGCAGATTTTCCACATGATGCAACTTATTGCAAGAATCTGAGTCAAGCAAGGGCATATACCTGCCACCATTGAATCACCACAAATACTACTGATGCAAAGCCATAGAATATCTGAGTTCTAGATATACTTACTTGTGAAATAGTTTTGAATGCTGATGTCTGACCAATCTTTGATCCTCGGTCTGATATGCTTTCGGCAGCATCCTTAGCTGATTTTGACAGTTCCTCTGTTAACTTTCCTGTAGAATGAACAGATTTATTTAAAATGCTCTCTTAAGAGGAACTTTTGTGCATGTCCACTGTTTGATAATGATCTAGTAACTCTATGTAAATGGAAGCTGTAATCACCCAACAAAGCTCATATTTACTCATTATCTTATCTTTGTAGCAATGCCATTTAAATTTATATTTGTGTTCCATCTTGTACTTAGTACTCAACCAATAGTATTAATGTCATTGCAAAGTTAATAACTACTTACCAGCTCTCTTTGCAAAGTCAGTTTGTTTAGCTTCTTCAAAAACATTCCCGACTTTGCCCTTGATCCCTTCGAGGGTATCTTTCAGCACTTCTGAACTCTTGGAGGCCTCTGACTCTACTGCATGGAACTTTTTCCGAGCGGCCTGTAGCGCCTCCGAGTTTTCTAACTTTTGGGCTTCTTCTCTGAACTTTTTGATATTTTCTTTCATTTCCTTGTTCTTTTCTATATCTTCTTTGATGTTTTCGATGATGGAGGAGAAGAAGCCCTTGCGTGCTGAGTAGTAGCGGCATTCTGTCAGCTGGATGCACTGGAAAATATTTATGGCACTAAATTACTAATAAGATACGTAAGTATGTAACATTTATATTTATGTGTGTGTGGCAAGTGTAAACAATACGTCTTGTAATATTTATAAGTAGGAGTAGAATATAGTACTACTTTTGCGTAGCATAAAAAACATTCTAGTAAGATCCCATGGCCTTTGTACTTATCATAAATGTACCTGTTCATTTTTGGTGTTCAAGACTGTTGTTTTGAAATTGACTGGTACAGCACTTTTCCACCGCGCCGGCGAGTAGAGCAACTGTCGGCAGGCATGCTGGAAGGCAAGATAACACTATTTATCTCCATTCACACAAGGACATTATCATGATATAACCTAACCTATTGTTAAGAAATTACCATTTCTGAAAACACTGGGTTTCTAAACAAAGCACTGCAGTTTTATTTATGTCACTTTAGATGTTTAACTTTATTTTATGGGCTATAAATCTAGGAAATTATAATTATTGCAATTCAGAAAACCCATTCGTAAATCCCGTCCATGGCAGATGACAGCAAAGACAATGACACTAATGACAGCTGTCACTGTCAAATGACAAATCCAAATGTACACAGAGTAAAAAAAAACTGTCACAGTCGGGCTCGTACAAAACCATACCTACAAAGTCCTTGATCATACCTCCATAAAAGCTAAAGAACACTTCGTGAACCGTGAAACCGTTATTATATTGAGGGTAAGATATTTTAAAAACCTCAAATTTTGTAATTTGGAACCAAGATATTATTATTCTGAGGCATGCGATAGGAAAGGCAAAACTACTCTGTGATTTGTTTACCATGAAGTTAGCAGTCACTCATTAGCAACCATTCGGCCAATGAGCATTCAGCAGCAGCAACACACAGGATACAAATACATGAGGTGGTATGCTGCCTCAGAATAATAACGACCTCACGTTAAGCTTATTTATGGGCTTAATATGATTAGGATGGGTTTGTTTTATAATGTTTACAATATTATTTAACTTATCACTTGCATTAAACTAGAAAATTAATTTGAACTCGATTTACGCGGCTTTTGCCATATGAAACCTGTGGTAATCAATTTTCAGTTTTATTTGCACTCAACAACTACAGTTGCATTGAACCTCTTTTATTTATATATTATACCAAAACTAAACTGCCATAAAAACATTACGTTAGCTTTATTATTCTAAGAATTTGTTTTTTATGGAACTTATTTCCGTTTCCTGTGTATTCATTTCCTTTTGCCATTTTCAAAACTGATTTCGATTGTTCATTCGTGATTCGGTATTAAAAATCTTTAAAAGTATTGTTCCTCAGAGATTTGTGGCTTAAAATTAAGACATGAAATATTTATCTGATAATTATTTTAGTTTAAAACAATGCGTTAAGCTCAATAATATATTTTACGAAAAATTATATCGATGAAAAATGTTTACATCCGGTGTGAAGTTAGTACCAGAAACATAAGAAAGTGTCCATTTTCATTTATTTTCTGTCATCATTTTTACCAAGTCAACGTGCTCGTGTTTGATCAATTTATCATTTTATTTTACGTTAATTTCCTATTGATTGTGAAAGTGGTTAAAGACTATCCTTCTCCGTGTCCCGGAGGAGTTACACGCGGTTCTTTTTACTACTACAGTGGAAGGTACGTAGACGACGTTTCGTTGATATTTACTTGGCTACACCTATCCACATAGATATACGTACGTCTGATAGGTATTCTAGATCCGTATTGGAATTATCACCACGTTTTTCTGCCAGCTGGTGCGTTAAGTACGGATGGATGGTTAGTTGAAGTAGTGGTGTAGTACGATTTTGTTTTTGAGTTTAGGTTATGTGTGTTATTTGCGGATTTGTGCTGAAGTGTTGGTGATATTGGCGCAGGTCGCAGCGGCCGGCTAGCGTGGAGGTCCTGCGGAGCCCCCAGTGAGAGTTCGGTTCAGCTTTTCATCGCGTTGGTAATCTCCCGTCCACAGGGGCGTTACCATTTTATATGACTTTAGCAAGAAATTCTGGTGAGTAGCTTTTAACATTTTATTATGCTATTATAACATTACCTATCCGTGACCAACTGACCAAGTCTTGTTACATCGTGTGTAGTCTATGTGGCTCATAAGATAAGCTATTGGAATTTACAATGACTGTTCATAAGCCATACTTATACATACAGACAGGTGAAATAGATTAAAGCTTAGAAAAACTTGCCCCTAGGCTGTGCAACTAACCCAATCCACTACTTAAATGTATTTACACTCATGGGTTTATTAAATTTTACAGATAACACAGGTAATTTTAAATAGATTCTGTGGGACTTTTAACTATGAGTTATTTGGTAAAACCATTGTGGGTGATACATGTTAATGGAACATTAATTACTAATTAGGCTTTATTTGTACAATTGTTATATTCTAACCACTCATTATGGTTGATGAGCTCTTTCAACAGTGCAAACAAGAATTATTATCTATAAATTAACTTAATTACTTATACCTTACAATCCCTGTCCAACAAATATGTCCCGATTTGATTTTGTCACAGGGTATTACTGGACGCAATAAGTAGAATTTCCTATCCATTTTAAGGCTGTGCATAACCTCAATAAGTGTAGCCCAACTAATTATTTTATGATTAGAAATAATCTCTAACTAATGCAGCACTTGCAATTTTAAAAAGGTATTGCTAATATAACATGCAAAAGCACTAAGTATTTTAGCCATTGGTACCGGTACCTGTGGGTAGAAGGTCTCAAAAAGTATTAGTTGCAATGAACTCAGGGGCAAACAAAAGTACTTTTACAAGCCAACTCGTGGCTCACATTGTCTGGGTTAGGTTAATACCCATGGACCCTAGGATTTTCATGTTAGCCAGCGCCCACATCAGAAAAACTGAGCATTTTAAAAGTCATAGTGAAATTGTGGTACATTACTGTTGCCCGAGCACAAGTTTCGATCCTCCGTTAACGTTGCGTATCGTTGAATCTATGCGATACCTAATTCGAATCTACAGTCGAAATCGATAGCATTGAATGCTAGCGTTGGCTAGGAGATTCGAAGGTTCGTTTAGAAACTGCTGTCTTAACCTTATTATATCCTAAATTTCGCATTTTTTTTGTTTTTATTATGAAAATATTGTTGAAATAAGTGCTATTATTTAATATTATTTAATTAAATAAATAAACAAAGTGAAATTAAAATAATTCTATCAATTATTTTTAAAAGTTGTTTTAATTTTATATCGTATTATGAACAAATATGGACGTTTGTGATTGTGAAACCAATTTGACGTATAGATTCAAACAAAAACGCTAGCGATAAAATTTCGTTCGAATCTATGCGTCAAATTGGGTTCGTAATCGCTAAAATGTCAAATTTATATGGGCAAAGACTTTCGAATCTATACGCTTTCGATACCATAGTCGATAGGTGAATGAATTTCGAATCTATACGCTTTCGATACCATAGTCGATAGGTGAATGAATTTCGAATCTATACGCTTTCGATACCATATTCGATAGGTGAATGAACGTCACTGTTATTTTTCCATATGTTTGTGTAGTATCGAAAATTAGTATCGAATCCTGTGCTCGCCCTACTGTTCTATTTCTATTGAATAATGCAGATGAACTGTTTTCCTAAGCCTGGCTTCTTGTTTCACATTGATGGGAGGAAAGAGCATTAGTCCTATGAATAGGTATGTTTTAACTTAATAATTGCTTATTATTATTCCGCTCATTTGCTAAAACATATAATAAAAACTATATTTGTTATTATTCAGAGGGCTGATGCATCTTCCTTTTGTTGTTGTAGTTGCCTTCACAACTAACCAATTTCCACAACTTATCTTAGAATGTGTTGCTTTCATACATACATTTTCTTATTGCTCTCTACCTATTTATGCGAATGCACTTTTAATAAATCATACTGTTTTGTATGCAATAATGAAAGATATTTTTTAAGTATCATAATCATTGAAACCATGAATTAATAATGATTACATTACCTAATAACCATCAAAGTACTGAAGCTTTACCAAACTAGGTCAGTTACCTACAGTGTACTTCCTACATTGTAGTACACCTACTGTACATAATATAACTAAGTATAAAGTATACCTAACTGTCAAGTGCACACTTCAAAGACCCTTTTCCAATTATGGCGTCCCGATCAATATCCACTGTACAGCAAATCAAATGTATTGTATTAATTCTATTGAAGATATGGATATCCTTGTTATTGAGAAAGCGCGACCGACTATGTCTTTGAAAACTGTAGGTCTAGTGCAAGTGCCCGTTTCAAGTCCCTCTGGAAAGTGTCGTAATAAAATATCGTAGGTTCTATCAAATCTCATCGAACTTGTGAAACACGCCATATTAATGTTTCCCGATAGTCATCGTCAAACTTGTCATATTTAATACTACATAATTTCAAATTAACATTAAAATTACCCAGAAATTACCTACCTTAGTTATCTATTACAATGTTAATGTAGGAATAGGTAGGCATAAGCTCATCGCTTATCAGTGTATTACCATAATTTACTTAGATGTTATAAACAACTGGTGCAACATAAACACAGATACTTTTCAATATCTCATAATATCACTTTCATGATATTATGTATTTTTTCACCAATAATTTACTTCTTCATTAGAAGAGCTTTAATTTCAGTTAGGAACACAATCTCTGCTTACATCAAGGAAGTCATTTATATCTTCAAAGCATAATGCTATCTTCCTTCGTTTGATTTTCCTAGATACTGAATTAAATTTATTTGGCTTATATTGTTTCCGTGGACGTATACTTAAAATGGCATCTAAAGCATCTATTCCCAGCTACAAAGTAAGTTGAACAAGGCGGCTCTAGCCGCAATGCGCTGGCAACGGTCCAGTAGGAGCCGTGGACTCGACGGGGAAGTTGCAGCTAAGTGGCTTTTGTCTTGTCTGTGCGGGGCTATTCCTGCACTCTGTCACTTCTACACTATAGAAAAAAGCGGGTGGTGGCGGAAGCGACGAGCTGACGATGTGTCGCAACGTCACTATACTGGTTCCTCTGTTGTATGAGTATGGGATTCATATGTTAGGCAGCAATAATATTGTCTCTCGACGATATGTGCAAAGAAATTGGTCTCCTGTAACCTCAAATCGTGAGCTACCAAGTGAGGCACCTTTAGACTAGAGATCCGTGATACACCACGATGACTACTCACTACTCACTTAACATTCAGACAGCTTTGATCTGTATTAATCGTGCGTAACGTAGAACCGAAGTCATTTAATCGGTTCAGAAATGGCGTTGTGATCGGGCCACCCCTTCCGAGCTACAATACAGACAGACAAACAACTTCTTGTTAGCGTGTCGGTGACAATTACTACAGCTAGTCCAGGGCTTGTCACCTTGGTGGAATGATTAGCATCAGACCAGCATCAGTTGCTGTCTACTCATGGCGTGGCTCTGCCCGGGCGTATTAAAAGTACAGCTGATACCTGCGTCACTCAGGAAGACTCCATTCGTGCACCACAGTCAACTTGAACATGAACTTTTGCGTAGACGAAGTAAGCAATGCAATATCGAATTATACTCACCTAGTTCCCTACTGTACAGATCTTCTTGTCCAGTTTTGTTTTTTTACTAATAATTTCGCAAACCTTATTTCGTTATGTTGTTGCGACATTCAGCCATTATGAGGGTAAGGCATTGACCCCGCATGTTGCGAAAAATGTACCTATCTATGACTTTCTAGCTTTCACTAGTGTAGTAACAGTAACGAGTTCACTTATTTGTGTATGTGAGTCTTTTAAGTTTTTTACTACCTTACCTATCTTTCTTCTTCCGTAATTTATGGGTAGATCCTTTACTTACCAACGTTATAACTTCTCATCTCTGTTAATGAAATTAAGCGATAGTAGGTACATTATACGGCATTTATTAACCTTATCCATCACCATTTCCACTTTAGAACTCGCCAACCGCAACGCTTATCCGCCCTTTGGTATTTATTACCAGCCCAGTAAAATCCATTACAAAAACCCTAAAGTACCTGTCGTTTACTATGAGTATCACAATCATAGCCCCCTACCATCCTCAACATCACTTTGATCAGTTTTCGCAACCAAACTCTCATGATGGTTACTCTACCTTTGCAAGAAACGACAATACTATAGCTGTAATGCAATGCCACATTTAATGCAAGGACATAGAGTCGGTGTTCTCGTAGCAGGCAGCGCTCGGAAACTAAAATTTTCGTAAGTGCGAGTGACCCCCTAGCGTTATGTCACGTCCGATGTCATTGACCCCCCTTTCGTTTCGTCTGGCCCGCCCGATAGCCCCATATCTAGGTCTCCGCTCCGTACTACAGACACACAGACGGACCATTCTGTCTGTACATTGTATGTGCAAGTTCGCAGAGTCACTTAATTTTATTTCCTTGGGTTTATGGAATTGCAGCAATTTTTTTGCTCTATGTTTCATCAATGGCTGCTCTGGCGGGTCATGGCGCCATAGGAAAATGGTTATTCTCCTTTGCTTCCATCTTATTGGTCCTGATTATTTAGTACAGTAGAATATGTAGCAAAAACATACTTATGGAAACCACATAACATAACATTGATATTGATATGAAAGTGCCTTCGTAATTCACAAAAAGCCTTTTGTAAGTTTCGTAGTGATTGATGTTGCCAGGCCATCAAATTGTTACGTTATCTTATCGAAGTAAGTAACGTATCATGTATGCAATGCTTGCTTAAGCTGCTGACGTATTGGAAATATTTACAGCAGTCCCGATTAACTATACACTGAGCACGTTTACCGACAAAAATACAAGATATTTTGAATAATAAACCCCAAATATGTACCTATATGAAATAAAATTATTATCTTCAAAATCAGGATATTAACAGTCCGATACAATACAAAGCTTTCTACATCCAACCCTTAGTACCTAGCGAACTTTACATGTTCATTATACAGGGTGGCCCAAAGAGTGACGTCCAAAGGAAAATGTTTGATTCCTTAGGTCAAGGGGTAGCCAAATCACCCCCATGTATGTTCAGCAATTTTTAGTAGTTTAGGAGTTATCATTTTTTTCCTAATTTTCTACGAAAATCGACCTCAGTGGATTAATTATGTTTTATTATTTTTTGGATAACTTTTTTAAAGCATTTTTTATTTTTGTGTCATCCTCTTAAGTTGTTCTTTTAACCATAAAAGTTTCAGCTTCCTAGCTGTAATGTAAAATAGTTATTTTTTTATCGAAAGTTCGAATTATATCATCGAGCTAGACTGCTCTGAATTTTCTACTTGAAATTAAAAATTGAAAAAGATATTCTCATGGTGCCTTATTAATTTTAAAAACTCCGCAAGGTTCCAAAATTACATAAAAATAAAAATAAACTATTGCCTAATAGGGTATTATTTGCAGAAAAAAGCCTTCAAAGGTACCTGGGTGGAAATGACCTAATTAGTAAATTGTTTCAGAAAGTTGAAATATTCCTGTTATGTCATTACTAAGGACTAATTAAGTTAGAAAATGTATCAAATTAAAGGGAAAATTAAATTATTTACTATTTTTTAAATTTAAGTTACATTTTTGAATGTAAATTCTTAGAAAAATGTTTTAGTCTGAGTAGTAAGATTTATGAGATAATTTTATTATTAATAATAAGTAAATAAACTCTAATAATTATTTTACACATTTACTCACAATAAATTTTCAAAATGGCGACCTCCCATAGCAATACATAACCTACATCTACGCAAGAAATTTTCTTTAAGTCGCCTATACGCTTCTCTGTTTCATTCAGATGTAACTTTTTGACAGATGTCACATTTTTGAGAAAAGGTACTTTTTTACATGTTTAACCTTTTGACAAATGTAATATTTTTTACATTTGTCACTTTTTGACTTAAAGAAAATTTCTTGCGTAGATGTAGGTTGTGTATTGCTATGGGAGGTCGCCATTTTGAAAATTTATTGTGAATAAATGTGTAAAATAATAATTAGAGTTTATTTACTTATTATTAATAAAAAAATTATCTCATAAATCTTACTAATCAGACTAAAACATTTTTCTAAGAATTTACATTCAAAAATGTAACGTAAATTTTTAAAAAAAGTAAATAATTTAATTTTCCCTTTAATTTGATACATTTCCTAACTTAATAAGTCCTTAGTAATGACATAACAGGAATATTTCAACTTTCTGAAACAATTTACTAATTAGGTAATTTCCACCCAGGTACCTTTGAAGGCTTTTTTCTGCAAATAATACCCTATTAAGCAATAGTTTATTTTTATTTTAATCTAATTTTGGAACCTTGCGGAGTTTTTAAAATTAATAAGGGACCATGAGAATATCTTTTTCAATTTTTAATTTCAAGTAGAAAATTCAGAGCAGTCTAGCTCGATGATATAATTCGAACTTTCGATAAAAAAATAACTAACTTACATTACAGCTAGGAAGCTGAAACTTCTATGGTTAAAAGAACAACTTAAGAGGATGACACAAAAATAAAAAATGCTTTAAAAAAGTTATCCAAAAAATAATAAAACATAATTAATCCACTGAGGTCGATTTTCGTAGAAAATTAGGAAAAAAAATCATAACTCCTAAACTACTAAAAATTGCTGAACATACATGGGGGTGATTTGGCTACCCCTTGACCTAAGGAATCAAACATTTTCCTTTGGACGTCACTCTTTGGGCCACCCTGTATTTTACGCATGGACATCATCCTCCTTTAACATCATTATGTGCGCCATAATATCAGCCCTACTGCTTTCAGTTCAGTGACCTGAACATCGTTTTATATCTTCATCAGATTACCCTCAAGGACGGAGCGTAATCTGAAGCCTTATTGATATTTCAATAGCAAAGCTCTGCGGACAAACTAATTGCGAAATCTCATTCAAAATATTGAATAATCAGTTTACTCTTTAACCCGTTGACCTGGATCGAATCATTAGAACACTAACGATACATCGAGTGCTTCTCGGCTCATTTGCAAGTCACTGTGGGGGGTGGTAAACTTTTTCCGCCCCCCTTCTAGTAGGCTCTGTGGGGTGCGCGATCGATCGGGCCAGGGCGCATGCGCGGGCAAGTCCTGGCCGCAGGCTCCGGCCCGACTGCGGAGGTCCTTTGTGTGGAACCGCTAATGCCTATTGTTGGGTCCAATGTTGGGTACCGCTGGCAATTTTAGAAGTTTGCCTACTACCTTGCTTGTAGGTTTATGAATCCTATATACTACTTTAGAGGCTAAGAGGACGCAGTCCTTAGCATGCAGTATTTAGCATGTTTTTTTTTATGTTTGACGAAATTTGTAATTATCACAATTGACTTTCTCTTTTATTTACAATCTTTTTAGTACAATAAAAATAAAATTACTTATAATAATAACATAATAAAATGTCAATGTCGCCAACTGAGCAAACCAGATCCAATCTGAATACGATCTGCCACATCGAGCGATCTGATGTTTCTCAAATAAATCCAATGAATATTATAATTTTCATTCATCAGCATTTACATTATGAATTACTGAATTTAATGTAGGTGGAATACAGATGTTCGTCGGTAGGATGGATGTTAAAACAATCAAAAAATTCTGCGATTTATAAACTAAATTTTTTGCAACATCTAGGATTGCTGCTTTAATTTACTAATATACAATTTATGGGAGCTAGGCGGGCTGATCTGAAATTAGGGCGATATGTACAAAGGTTCCACTCGTGAGAGCCACGTACAGGAGCTTCACCCCCCTCAGAATAGAATAGAAACTACATATTTCGCATCCCGTGACTGCAGCCTAAAAAATGTGACGTCCATTTCGTCAATGTGACGTGCGAAAGAGCGTGTTGTAAATGACGTCACAACTCAAACAAGCAGCTGCTGCCTGGTTTAGTTTTATTGCTGCCACCTTATCGTGCATGTTCTACGTCCACTCAACTTCACTGTTACTGATTACATAATACTTGCTTAGGTACTGCCGTCTGAAAAGGTATTTTATGGAAATACACGATCCTTTTTGGTTTACTTAGAGAGAGAATGAGCGTAAAGTTTAATTTCATTATTGGTTTAAACCTTGGCATTTCGTTCACCTTTACGTATGCAGCTGAATATTTAATCGTCACTTGGTGGAAAATTACTAATGTATTACTTGTAGGTACAGTACTTAGAGTGGAGTGATAGGTTTGAAAGCAAGTAACTGTGTGCTCTGATTGGCGATACAAAGCCAAAAATGTTATGTTTCCACTGCATAATGCATGTCTAACAATACAATCTTGCAATTACTTATCCCCGTTTGTCCATAATATTCTAGTGCAACGATTCTCAAGTATTCACTCATTGTCATAGCCCATAGCGCGGTCGATATGACTCATTATTGTCATTAGCTGGTGCCGTGCCGTCTTCGTAATAGATCTAATTCCACATTCAGAACGCGCGACCTTGTCAACTTTGCCTGTTACAGTAGACGGTGACTTTTGACTCTGTTTTGTACATTGCCGGCCCTGCAATAAGCTGTTTGAGAAAGTTAAATACTAAGTACATTGTAATTTACTATCATCATCATCATCATCAGGTCCTGGGATCTCTAATCAGGGACATAGGGCTGGAAGTGTAGATTTCCACTCTGACCGGTCCTGTGCCATGCCTTCGTAATTTACTATACTTACATAATTACTAAATGGGCAATTTACATTTTAGGAAAGAGGTCAAATGGAAAGTTGTCTTTTTGGGAAATGATGGGTGTAATGAAACTGTTGTCCTTTCGATTGAGTTTTGTTAGAATATGAATTACGTCGTATTTACAAGTTGCAAATTTGCAATCAAGAAGAAAATGTAAAGTAATACAGCAGCATATCATTTTACTTGACCTCGTCGTCGAAAAGGTTATAAATATTGTATAAACCTTTTTGCTATCGAACCGTTAAATAGGGTTCAGGCCTTAGGGTCAAACCTTTATTTGGTGAAAATGTCGTCCCGTTTCTTGATAGGGGTCCAATCTTTAGAAGCTTCAATCACGTAACGGTCGGTTATTTTATGACGGGAAAGGTTTTATACAATATAAACTTTTATCTTCTGTTTTTCTTCGGCAGGCTTAAGTAACTCTAAAAAATCTTAAAAGTGATATTACATTAAATTTAATACGTAATATTATGTAACTGTAAATGAAGACATGCAATAAATTCATAACTACAATAGGAGAGTGATCAGTGATCACGTTTCATCCCACCGAGATAAATTGCAAAACTTATACGGCTTTCTTTGTAGAAACCCATAGTTATACTATCCATAAAATACATAATATAACATAATGTTATTCTTATACACAGTTCCTGAGGGATTTGTTTTCATTATTATGACCAGGAGTCCTCAGTATCTGGCTATAAAATAAACGAACGAACAAGAATCATTCATTTACCTTCGTAGTCGTAGCAGATGTCGGTCGACCGGAAAATAAATGTGTATCTGAACAAACGACACGTCGGGAATATACAGATAGGAAGTGAGACGAGGCTATGAATGAGATGGCTCTGTATAAAAACAATGGTGGCAGTAAATAGAGTAAATACTATAATATACCTTGTATGTATGTATGTTATTTTGCATGGTATAATTTTGAAATTTGGTCATAAAGAAGATTGTATATCTAGGATAGCCCATTTATACACTAATTACATAGTTTTATTTGATTTCTTGCGTATTGAAATTTGAAATACTAATTTAAAATAATATTGATTGAGAGAAGATTCAACCAATAAGAAAACCACTCTGTAGTAAGTACGGTATTTCTTTGAAACCTCCAATATTATAGCTAAGTGCAACCATACGCCACTCTGCCCGATACTGCGCGATCAATCATGCGCGCTATCGCATTACATACAGGCTGCGACACACCGAGTCTCCTTGAGAAATACATAAAAGCTATGTATATTGTGCGTAGGTACTAACTTTAGGGATGCTTTAGGGGGGCTTTCCACCAAAGATGTGCTATGCAGGTATGCTGCGATGAGGTACATGAAATCTCGTTCACCAGTCCACCTAATTATCGTTCCCACCAGTGCTATTGTATGTATTCCAATGAGTATGATTGGTGGATATTAATCGCATCTATAGCAGCGTAGTGCTATACTTCCCTAGTGGAAAAGACCCTTATCTCGGCAAATTTTACGATTTCACCGTCGCGCTCGTGTAAACGAATCGCGGTTTGTGAATAAAAAAATACATCTGTGCAAACAGACACGCTTGGTTAGCCGCCGTGATTAAGTCTGCCTCTGCTTGGTTTTGAGATAAGATTATATCGAGCATTGAGACTGAACTTATTATCAACCCGCACCAGAGCAGTGTTGGACACAAGCTTCTTCCATGCATGGTCTCCACGCTCGGAAAACGGTTTGAATTGGCGAGTAGCAGAAACATGTGCAGTCATTTTCTGTTCAGCGTAGGTCCTAAGGAAGGGCCAACCGCTGATACGTTCACTGCCATCCAAACCCACATAATGCATAAGCAAGTGGAACTCGTGCGTACCATTAAGCAGCGCAAAGTAGCCTACTTAGGACACGTTTTGCGTAATAAACGATACCAGCTGCTACATACCATAATAATGGGCAAAGTGGAAGGAAAGAGAAGGCCTGGAAGGAGAAAATTGACGTGGCTGTGCAACATCAAAGAGTGGACCGGTGTAAAAACCGTGGAAGAATTATTTAAAACAGCCAGGAATAGAGAGCGCTGCAAAGAGCTGACTGCCAACCTTCAATGATGGAGAGGCACTATAAGAAGAAGAAACCCACATGCACGAGGGCGTGAGGGGTGGTCCAGATCTACTCTGACTCCGCTGCAGTGCTTATATGCAACAGCTACAATACACTTCAGTACATGGACCATCCATTATTGTTGTCTCTTTATAAATGATGTTTTTCGGTGACTACTAAAGAATAGTAACATCACATTAAACCTGTGACGCCATGTGTAAAATTACGGCCAATCAATGTTAACCAAATGATTCAATCCGATTTATAGCGGCCATTGTACGATTTATATGAAACTATGGAGATGCTGGAGGTGTTGGAGCATCCCCATGCAAAGGGAGGATCCTCCGACCAGGCCGGGTGGTGTGGCCTGGCGGGCAGCTGCCCAACGGATAGCGTTGGGGATTTTCTATATATTGCAGAGTAGGTGAGAAACTTCGAATGCGCGATGTAGGATTTTCATAGTAATTTGCGTAGTTCCCATACATCTTCTCTGTATTGCGTTCCGAGCGCCATCTGTTGATCTTCGTCTGAACTAGTGGCTAGGAGTCCGCCACATCACTCCCCCACCGAGACCGGAGGGCGATAGTCTTCAGTGCAGCCGAGAGTCTTGATTGCCAGCCAGTGCCGCGTAGTCCGCAGTGAGTCGGGACTGTGAGTGCGGTGAGGAGTCCCCAGTGAGTCGGGGTGATGCTGCAGTGGCGATGTCCACGGTGAGTCGGGATGAGCCTGCAGTGGAGCATGGTGGCAGAGTGCTGCGTCGACCAGGAGAGGATGGCTCTGCTTGATGACCGGCCGAAGTGCAGTGGTGCTGTGCCAAGTTGCTGGTGTGGGTCGAGGGTGTGACCAGGCCTGCGCGTTCGCTGCATGCTGGTGGTCATGTTGCCCTTTGAGACCGGATGCTGGCTGGTTGGCTCCAGGGGCTGCTTGCTGAGAGTTCTGCTGCACGGCTGTTGAGGTGAGGAGAGAAAGTCGATGGAAGATGGCGTGGAGGCTGCTCTGCGGGTCTTCAGAAGGCTGCGCTGATGTTCTTCACGGGGTCACCACTATGGAGATGCTGGAGGTGTTGGAGCATCCCCATGCAAAGGGAGGATCCTCCGACCAGGCCGGGTGGTGTGGCCTGGCGGGCAGCTGCCCAACGGATAGCGTTGGGGATTTTCTATATATTGCAGAGTAGGTGAGAAACTTCGAATGCGCGATGTAGGATTTTCATAGTAATTTGCGTAGTTCCCATACATCTTCTCTGTATTGCGTTCCGAGCGCCATCTGTTGATCTTCGTCTGAACTAGTGGCTAGGAGTCCGCCACAAAACCGCATGACAAAATGCAGGAAATGATTGTGGCCGGTATGCTATTTTAGGTTAGCAAAATATCTGAATAAAAGGATGTCTCTCTCTCTCTCTCAGCCTTCCGTAGTCCACTGTTGGACATAGACCTCTCCTAACGATCGCCACCCCAAACGGTCACCCGCCATCTGCATCCAGCGGCTTCCCGCTACCTTCCGCAGATCATCAGACCAACGGGTTGGGGGGCGACCGACACGCCGTTTGCCGACACGGGGTCTCCACTCCAGAACCTTTCTACTCCAGCGGTCGTCGGCTCTGCGGGCTACGTGGCCAGCCCATTGCCATTTCAGCGTGCTAATCCTTTTGGCTATGTCGGTAACTTTAGTTCTCCTGCGGATTTCTTCATTACGAATCCTATCTCGCAGGGACACGCCTAACATAGCCCTTTCCATAATAAAAGGATGATGAGAATCTTAATCATCATCTATCGATCTCAATGGATAACTACATCTGTCAAGAAAAGCATCTCTTTCCTGGGAAAGAGCAAAGCGAAGCATTAGACTTCCTGCGTTAAGATTGCCTTGTGAAACATTCTCTGTAAGAACATAAACCCTAAATATCTTGATATCTTTAATAGTCTTTAACTGTCTTTTGCCAACTATTTACGCTTCAACTTAAAGGTTACGAGTAAACCTTTGAAGGTGAAGCGAAGGGAATTGTCATTCCATTCGTACCACACACCGTTGCTCCTATGATAAAGGACAAACAAACACACTTTCTCATTTATAAAATAAATATATTTCTTTGGAAAACTGATATAATTGGTTTCTTGAAATAATTGCTCGAAACTCTGAAAAAAGAAATAAAAAAGCTTATAATTCCTTTTCTAGACTGACATACAGAATACACTGCAATGCGACAAACACCCGGAATAAAGAGGGGCAAGCGAGGAATACCAATTCCACCTTACAAAACACATGTTACGTGAATTGGCATACGTGAAATCTCGAGTTTTACTTTACATATTTCCATGTAATTCTATATACAAATCTGTAGAGGGGTCTCACTCTCCCAGCCCTAACGCAAAACTTTACATAAGTCTATTACAGACTTTCCGTACTGCAGAGAATGAAGATAGTAATCTCGTTTAACTTGAAAACTCGGGGACTTGGAAATAAGCAACAGACGTAGATAATTAAATGCCAACTGTGTTTAAGCTTATTGCGCTGAGATGAGGATAGAAAAAGTTTTATCCTGCTGTGTTTTTAAAGCTATGCCATGTTTTTAACCTCCACACTGTAAAACAAAAATGTAATAAGTGTACGTAGCTGAAGAACCGTTTCGAATACGTTCTGTATGAAAGCGATCTTAGCTAAATTTCATCGAAATAAGTTTACCTGTTTAAAAGTAATACGTTCTATAATTTCATTTTGATTGTCATCATTATAATAATGATATTGATATTTAGATACAATGTAACATTGGTAATAGCGGACATTATGTCATATTCGTATCACCTGAGTATCACCGTACCGATGAGAAGTGTTGATATGAAACAATAACAACGGCCGCCACTATTACTACAACATTGCGGCTATAAGCGGAAGCGCCGTGTCTCTCGCATTGTTTAGCGACGGATGTGCTACTCGATACCGATGACAATGAATCGATTCTGTATCGAGTTACTCGCGATAATCGAGTACTGGCATATAAGTGATTGAATTATGCGTTATTGAGCCAAACATTCCTGCGAGTATGGGTACGGCAGACGTATAGGAATTATTACAATTTCTAACTGCGTAGGTCAGTATCAAAACCGTTTATCAAGTATAGTGGGGCCTAGCTAGGTAAACATTGCTGCATATTGATAGTCTCTTTCGTAACTCGTCAGTGGCAAGGGTGAAATTTGACTGCAACTGCCACATTGTACCTACTGTATGTCGTATCGCTCATACAGCATATTTTTAGCTCGCCTGTTATTGCTAGGTCATGTTTCGATCCACACTGATAACGCTGAATACATGTCTTCATAGTATACAGAGATATGCGAGTATGGGAAGCAGCATAAATGTACATGATAAACATTACGATTGTGAGCTAGCAAGATAATTACTATTTGTAGTTGGTACACGCTAGATGAAAGCTCGTATTACGTTTTAATCGTGTCGTTTATAGTCTCATGTCTTCACTGGTAACATTATAGATAGTAGGTAGTATCATGCAAGAGATCAATGAGAAACGTATCAAATGTATTCAGAGGATCTTTCTTATTATCTACCCTGTCTTGGGATTACACAAGTCATTCGTTATTTCTTGTAAAATTTAAACAAAAAGAAGGCTCTCTGAAGCTGAAATTTTCCGCCACAGTACAAAAGTCCAATTACGGCAAACAGACAGCTTCCTTACCTTCAAGTGGGTGGCGCCGCATTGCGGGGTGCGGGTAATTGGGGCTCCGGTCCGGTCTCTGCGTCCAACAGAAGAACTAGCCTCTGTTGGCTGAAGTCTTTCTTGGTACTTTGTTTGTGGGCATGCGAGTTTTTGTTTAGATAAACTGTAGGTTGAAGTTTGTTTCTTCTGTTATTTGTAGCAATACCATGGTATGGGGATTGTTAAATTGCTTAATGTAAGAAAGAATGAATAAAACTATAACAGAAATTGACGCATTGTAGATTTTCATGATCTATGTATCGGCGCGGTGGTATGTTATAAAATTACATTCGTCTTTCTTTGTAGTTGATCATTCCTACCTACGTACTTGAATGTAATAACAGTGGTTGAAATACGCACAGTACACACTATTTTCTTATCAATAAATGCCAGTAGCACATGAGACGATAAAAATGCAGTGTAGCGCAATTTATTGGTTGAATATGGTATGTTTAAACTACTACTTGCTTCATAAATAACACATTATCATTATGCTTTCTTTTGTAAATTATATTATTGTTCTTGCAGTTGGTAATGTAATCAAAGCTATCTTGTTTTCTAGACCTAATTAAAGACGCTTTAACTCTGCTGCTGTATTATTTACTTTTTAAGATAATGTGTGCGGTGTGGGTGAACGAATCCCCTTATCTTGTCACCTTGACCAAAAGACAAATGTGATGTCCTTCTGAATCATAAGTAGTACTACAATAGCGTAGCCATTTCAATAGTAAATGAGAGATACGTTGGCTAGTTGAATTAGTCAAAACAATATTGAACATAATTTTATTATTTATCAGCAAGTAATCGTCACTACCTATACGTTAAGTATATTAATAGTTATCGGACCACCTTATTACCACCACATGTACTATCTGGAGAAAATTCAAAGTTACCTCTTTCCTATAACCATACCTAGACTTAGAGAGAAAAACTAACTATTTTTTCTAACGTGTAACATCCATTGTTACAGAGACATCAGTACAGTGCGGAGAGGTGTGCCGGCAAACCTGTCGGGAGTGCATGACGGGCACCAGCACGCGACACGCGCGCCGCTCCCACCGCAGGTCAGTGTTGCGCGGCATGTTGCAGACACAACAGTTCATCTAGCTAGACGTTATGTGGCGACGGTCTAGCGGGCTGTATGACTGTATGTCCTACCAAGAGTGATGAACGAAGATGAATAATACGACGTGAATAAATGTTTAGCTAGCAATCGTCTACTGCCGGATATATTCCTTGCTCAAGGCACGCCAAAATTCACAATACTCTGTTCTCGATGCTAGTTCATTCACCACTACCGGCTGCGCCTTTAAGGTTATCAGCACGGTCCATCATTCGCCAACATACATGAACTACTGGGCTACCAGTACCAGTCTAGTCTGATAACTATAACACTGTTTAACTAGTACTAAAGCTGACTATGTGGTTGTTTGCAGAACATCAAAATATTGCAGCAATAGGCACCGCAAGCTGCTGCCGCTGAGGCCCACGTGACTGGTCGGCCGCCGGGCGCCGAGCCCATGCCGCGCCCCGCGCCCCCTCGCCACATCACTACTGTACAGGTAACATTGCCTATGTATCATCATCGTCATTGGCCCGTTATCGTTTATAGCTCGATATAGGCTTCTAACAATACTTCTAGATCTTGTTGGGGTCACCAATTTGATACAAACAATATTTGCAAGATGAAATTCGACTGGAGTCAGATATAATGAATATGAAAAATGGCGGCTAGAATAGCAATTTGTCCTTCCTCATCAAGTCATTACCCAGGGGGTAATACCCCTTACCATTCTAATGTCGGTCCAGTAGACAGGAGTCCACTGAAAAAAAATACTGAAAATTATGTAGTTTAATCCTAATGTCGGTCCAGTAGACAGGAGTCCACTGAAAAAAAATACTGAAAATTATGTAGTTTAATCCTTATTTCGTCCATATTTCTTTCAATTCCAATATCACACCCATTATCTCTAATTCAAAACTCTCCAATTCCAGATCCAGTGAGCCAACCACCGCTCCCCCCACTCCCTTGTAAGCCCGTCCTCCCACACACCACCACAATGGGGTCCGTGAACGTGAACCGCAACGTGGCCGACGCGTTCTACCGCTACAAGATGCCCCGCATCTGCGCCAAGGTGGAGGGCAAGGGCAACGGCATCAAGACCGTCATTGTCAACATGCTCGAGGTGGCTAAAGCGCTGGGACGCCCCGCTACTTGTGAGTATCTGCCCGCTGAGATGAAGTTGAACCCATAGATGTCGAAAATGAATGCAAATAAATTGTGTAGCGATCGCCGATTAAGGGTTGATGTATAAGCTGGATAAGCGCGTATCCTTCCGATAAGAAAATCATGCAATGCAACAAACTTGGTTGCGTAAAGAGGCCCGTATCCCAGACTTTAATCAGTAACCGGAGTCTAAATGGAAATTTGGTTAGGTTACAAGTGCCGAAAGCCTTGTAGCATGACCTGTCTTAAAGCCATCGAATATCTATGGATATTACTTGTGTATCTAAACAAAAAACATAAGTAACGTGTTACTTGTTTCATCAAAATGGCCGTTAGAAGTGCTAGTGTGTATTTCAGAATACGCAATCTTACGTAAGATATCGAAACTCACACTTGAGTAGCTGATTTAAACTTTTATGCCCCCACTAAACAAAGTCCATTTTCTCACAGACCCGACGAAGTACTTCGGGTGCGAGCTGGGCGCGCAGACGCAGTTTGACTTCAAGAACGAGCGCTTCATCGTGAACGGCAGCCACGACCCCGCCAAGCTACAGGACTTGCTCGATGGGTAAATACATAAACTATTTATGTAGGTGCAACAACGCAACTTTTGCAACAGATATAAGTGGAAATACAAAAAAAAAACTGTTTTTTTAAACCAGTTAAAGACAAAACTGGGACTTCTTTTTTGAAGCAGATTCAAAACATAATCTTTAATCTTTACCCGTTGCGTAATTTTGAGTCGTCAGACATGTCGTAAGTATGCAGGTCGACGACAAAATTGCATCCCCATATAAACTTTATTGCTCGTATGGGGTATTTATATGTTTTTTACTCAATCTGTGTAGGTAATCGTACCGCAGCCTTTTTTTCAAAATATGTATTATGTGTGGTACTGCTGGTAACAAATAAATATCCCATTGTGTTTGCAGCTTCATCCGCAAGTTCGTCCTCTGCCCGGAGTGCGACAACCCAGAGACCGAGCTCATCGTGTCTACTAAACGCAACACCATCTCACAGGTACGTAGTGTACCTTGTGTAGCCTCTAAGTTATACAGGGTGTAGCCTCTAAGTTATATAGGGTTTTGCAAACATTTTATAGTATGCCGAAATGGAGACACTCAGGGAGTCATTCTGAACAACTTCGTTCTTATAAGTGTATGAAAATTCTTGAATAAATATCTGTAAATTACGCAAATAAAAGTAATCATTAATCTTCATGTAGTGTCGGTGACAAACACAAGAGCTAGCATAGGTTTGTCATTGTGGAAGGATTGGCTAGTCGCTGTCAGTCGCTGACTACCCAGATTTCACCGATCGTATATCAGTAACAGATGTTACTTCACTTGAGGGGACTACTTTCGTGCACCTATGATTACATTAAACAGTTGTTATTGTTATGCGATAAAAACTATGTGTAATTTCCAGGGCTGCAAGGCGTGCGGCTACCACGGGCTGCTGGACTTCAGCCACAAGCTCAACACCTTCATACTGAAGAACCCGCCGCAGGCCGACCCGCACACGCAGGTAACCACATAAAATAAGGCTAATTTTAACAGCATGCCAATTTGTTCATACACGTACAAGTATTTTGTAAGCCGTTTAGTTGATTGTTGTTGATTGATTGCCTTGTCCCAAGCCCAAGTATAGTTTTTACAACTCCATTTAGAATGTCAGAGTATTAAAATGAATCTACCAACAGATCTACTAAGAAAATGCTAGGTTTTTCGTGAGAATGATGATACTGAACCTGGATTGCAGCACATACGAGCATTAATGGATCCACTGGATACAATTAGATCTATGTTAAAGCTGACTCCACCTCAAAACTCATGTAAATAATAGTATATTGTAATATTTCCAGGGTTCGTCTCTGACGGAGGGCAACCGCGGAAAGCGCTCCAAGCGCTCCGGGCCCGGCTCCAACGGACACGACGGCTCCGAGGACGGCAAGGTAACAGAATCACTATACTATACAGGTTGTTGCGAAAATTTAAAATTTAATTTTCACAAGTTTTTCAAAGTAAAAAAATCCCAGTAAACAAGTAAGAATATTTTTTTACGAGTTTCCGTATTTAAAAAACATCAAATTTTATTCATAGATGTATTTTGGGACCTTGCAATTTACACCCTTGCTACTGCTATTGATATAATCACAAAGTCGACCTAGTATGCTACTTTTGCAACATCCTGTAGATAAACAAGGAAAACACTGATATAGAATATACAGGTGTCCCAAAAGGTTACGTAACTGAGAAGATGAGAGACAGGGGTAGTCACAACTGTGACAAGGGTTACCAGAAAACTAAGTTTACTTCGAAACAATTTTGAAAAAAGCCGATGACAAAATGAAATGCTACAACAATCTACTCACAACCCCTTCTCACTAACACACATTCTCCCCCCACCCCAGGAGGGCGAAGCTCCAGTGACTCCGACGACCCCCAACCCGAAGAGCCGCAAGGAGAAGAAGCACGACGACGACGATGACGACGGCACGTGGACCGTGGACGTCAGCGAGGAGGCCGTGCGCGCGCGCATGCAGGGTACGCATCTCGACAGTTTCTATGCAGTCTGTATATAATATTAAATAAAAGGAGAAAGTGACTGATTTGGCATCAACGCACAGCCCAAACGGCTCAAGCTACGATCATGAAATTTGGCACATAGGTTTCATAGGTAGTGTAAATGAGCACTAAGAAAGGATTTTCGGAAACTACACATCTAAAGGCGTAAAATAGGGATTGAAAGTTTGTATGAAGTCCTTCAGTTTATCGCGGAGTTCCCACGTAGGTATATACCTAAGCTAACTTAAAGCTAAAGCTCCTAGGTTAGTTTTACACTTGCAAAACTGAAAAAATTAAAACCTCTATACTAACAAGCAACAACCCTCCACAGATCTAACCGAAGGCGCGAAATGCATGACCCTCTCATCGGACACGGCGGACAAGAACGAGAAGCAGCGCATGGACCTGTTCTACGCGTTCCTCAAGCAGCGAGCCGCCGCCGGCGACGTGGCCGGCACCCGCGCCGCGCAGGAGATACTGCACGAGGCCGAGAGGTGAGAGAGAGAGAGAGAGAGATGTTATGTTATATGTATATGATGTATGTTCGAAGCAGCGCGATCGAACAGATCAGCACATTGTAATAACGCAATAACTAAATTACCTAGTTTGTATAAAATAAGTTCAGTCCACTTTATGCATGAAATTGTCTTTCTAGGTCAGTACACGTTTTACCACCGTCGAACTCACACTATTGTACTCATACTTATATCCTCTTTTAACCCCTTTTTGTAACCAGTTTTAACTTGTGTAACAGTGACAATATATCTACTTAAGAACCATAATTAAGTATATCATTAAATCTACCCCTTTTAACCATCACCAAAGAAAGTAGCTACGCGACGGGTGCTAGCTTTCTTCAGAGAGAGAGAGAGAGAGATACACTGCCGACAGGTGGCGGTGTAGTGTGTTGTGTAGAGACATTCCTCAAGCAGCGCGCGGCCGCCGGGGACTTGGCCGAGAGGTGAGAGAGAGAGAGAGAAACTGTCGACAGGTGGCGGTGTAGCGTGTTGTGTAGAGATGTTCCTCAAGCAGAGAGATCCTGCACGAGGCCGAGAGGTGAGAGAGAGAGAGAGAAAGAGAGAGGGAGAAAGAAGATAGATTTCAGTGGAGTTGACAATGACGTCGCTCAGCACACTTCACTGGAGCTGTTAACTGCGTTCTGCTGGCAGCTTTGGTTGTTGTGATGATATGAATTTCAATATGTATGCTTCAGTCGACTACAGTGTGGCCGTCGAAATAATTTGTTTCTATATTCTACCGGATGGTACCTAATTTGAGTTTGGTGGTAAAAATATCAGTAGGTACAGATTTGACATTAAATAATGTGTGAAATATGCAGCATTCTATTCTAAACACTATTTTATCTACCCTCCTTTTTTATTGTGTACCTAATTAATTTTAAATTATAACCTCTTTGCAGACTGGAAGTAAAATCCAAGGCGCCGCTCGTCCTATTCGAGATCCTGGTGCGCCCTTTAGCCATCGCGGCGGACGTGCGCAAGCACCGCGCCCTGTTACTGCGCTTCACGCACGGCGACGCGCGCGCGCAGCGGGCCGCCCTGTGTGCGCTGGATCTGATGTGTGCCGAGCAGCCGAGCTTGATGGCCAAGGTGCCGGCGCTGTTGAAGGTAAGGCTACTAACTAAGGCTACTAAGGCAATAGCTTAGCGACCGGCCGCATTGATGCTAAGACACTAGCTGGTTGGATACGTTTGTTAGACGAGCATTGTGGCACCAAAAACAGTTCATTTACGTATAGATAGACCCTCTTTCGGCTTACTATGCCTTCTTTTGACTCTCTGTATACCTACGTCTATATATTACGAGTGTAGTGAGTTGCTACTGCGCTTCACGCACGGCGACGCGCGCGCGCAGCGGGCCGCCCTGTGTGCGCTGGATCTGATGTGCGCCGAGCAGCCGAGCTTGATGGCCAAGGTGCCGGCGCTGTTGAAGGTAAGACTGCTGTAGAATAGTATAACAAACTTTCTGAAATTGTTACGACCGAACGCATTGATACATTCTAAGCGAGTTAAATACGAAAACGCAACAATTTTCATCAAAAAACTATGAAAATTGTTGCGTTTTAGTTTGCGACACCAAAAAACAGATCATTTAGTTATAGATCTAGGTTCAGAAAGACCCTCTTTAGGGTCAGTATGCCCTCTTTTGACTCTCTGTATACCTACGTCTATATACACAAGTGTAGTGAGTTGCTACTGCGCTTCACGCACGGCGACGCGCGCGCGCAGCGGGCCGCCCTGTGTGCGCTGGATCTGATGTGTGCCGAGCAGCCGAGCTTGATGGCTAAAGTGCTCGCGTTGTTGAAGGTGAGACTGCTGTAGGATAGTCATTCAAACGTTCTAAAAGCTGTGGGACCGAGCGCATTGATACATGGTAAGACACTAGCTAGTTAGAAAGACCCTCTTTAGGGTCATTAGGCCCTCTTTTGACTCTCTATATACGCCCGGCGCATATATTGCAAGTGATGCGAGTAGAAGCAAGCATCGAACGCATGGATACATGCTAAGACACTAGCTTGTTGGATACGTTTTTTTGACGAGCATTGTGGCAGCATAAACAGATCATTTACATATAGATAGACCATCTGAGTGACCGTCTTTCGGCTTACTATACCCTCTTTTGACTCTCCTTATACATTCGGCCGATATATGACATGTGTGAGTTGTTACTGCGCTTCACGCACTGCGACGCGCGCGCGCAGCGGGCCGCCCTGTGCGCCCTGGACCTGATGTGTGCCGAGCAGCCGAGCTTGATGGCCAAGGTGCCCGCGCTGTTGAAGGTGACTGTATGCTTAATCAGTGTGAAGCAATCTGACTTGCTTTCGAGAGCGACTGTGACGCAAAACTTTTGCTACGTCTCGTCATGAATGTATTGCGCCACTATGATAGGAATAATACGGGGTAACATTGATCTAGCCGTATGATTTTTCGTACGATAGATGATACTAGGGAAGTCTTCATATTAAAAATCTCACGTACCACCTATGTGGTACCATCTATGTGGTGGTCGACGGCATAGTAGGAGGAGTTTATCTCACCTGTCAAGCAGTGAAAATTGGCCGCGTTTAGTTTTAATTTCTTGAACGGTTTAAATCTCTTACTAAGCCCACTGTACCAGGGCTTTATGGATGATAATAAGTAGCAAGCGCCGTAGCATCATCATATGTCTATAATAACAACCACTCCCTCAATTCCAGCTCCTCTACGACGCGGACATCGTTGAAGAGAAGTCCATCCTGGAATGGGCGGCGAAACCCTCGAAGAAGTACGCTCGCAAGGAGGTCGCGGCCGAGGTGCGCGCCGCCGCCCAGCCCTTCCTGGACTGGCTTCAGCAGGCGGAAGAAGATGATAGTGATGAGGAGGATGAGGAGGATATCGAGGTGAGACACACACATACACACACACATTTTCTTAGAACAAAATGTTCTGACGGGCGCATCCTTCCTGTTGAATTCATTGCCTCCCGCTCAGGAATTTTAAGCTAATGTCGGCTTTAATATTATCTATTGCTGCCTTGCTTTGACAGTACACGGACAGAAAGAGACAGACATAGATTTATTGCCGATTTTAGCTGAAAGTTCCTTTCTGCAACTCTGCATTAGAGAGGTATTGACCAGACGAGGATGGCTGAGAACGAGTGCTGTAGGGCTCCTTGAGTGAGACCCACGTCCAGCAGCTATTTAAAAGTAGCAGCGGACAGCATGTAACAGCTGTCTGAGACCTATAATGGAGGCCCAGCCTAGCTTGAGATCGTATGGCCTTCATGTGTGAGATATCTCCACAGCCCTACCATACATACCTAGTATTATTATTAACCGTAACGTCGTCTTCCTCAGATCGAGTACGACGACCGCGCCAAGGCGACGCCGATCAAGGCGGTGGCGGCGCCGGCCGCGAAAAAGGACGCAGACGAAGAGGAGAACGACGTCGACATCGACGCCATCTAGACGTCGACGTCGCCTTGTTGACGTCGACGTCGACTTGCGGACGAGACGTCAGTCGTCTACGGATAGCGCGCGGGTTGAATGCTGTCTTGGCTTGAGAGTAAATAGCATTGGTAGCTCCTCCGCATGCCTAATGTTAAACTCTAATCAGACAAGTGTTATCGTAAGGGCATATGCGAGTAGCTACTAGTATGCGAGATATCTCACAAAGATAAGAATAGAGCTTTTGTGTCATCATGATCCCAGGGCTGGACTAAGGCCTTTTCAAAGAAATATCACGACATGGTCATCTAACAACTACCGTCTAGTTTCCTGCTCTCTAATGCTCTATTTACTAACACACACCTTGCATGCCTAAGCTCTGCATTCAACTCGTGCGAAGTCGCGATTAAAAATATCTGGAGTCCCAATAATATACTTAGCCCAAATTGATAGTCTGTGTGACCCAGCCGCCCTTCCTGTGCCGAAACTAAACATCTCTAGTGCACTGTACACTAAACACAACGGTAGTAACAAATATCGTTGTAAAATGTGCGGTCTACTACAGATGTTTACTGATACATACAAAATTCTTCTACGTGTCATGTATACATGAATAGTGTAGTTGTGTACGTGTATTGTCAAACCGATTTAGATGTATAATTACGTGCCCTTCTTGTAAAATATTACGATAAAATACATAATTAGGTATCTCGGGAGATAACTCATCTAGATAGCTGGTATTTACAACAATTACTCGTCTGGTAAACTATATTTGGATCTGTAAGTTAGGTTAGAATATACTGCAATGAGACACCGAAAACTGGGTGTAGAAGCTTGATAATACTAATGTAGTTTTTCTTCAAAATTTCGCTGGAACCCAATCTAAATAATGTAATTACATAGCTAGTTAGTATGGAAGGTATAAGTATAAGTTACCTTGATAACGTAAAATTATGTGTAACTGGCCGCCTGGCTTTCGGGAAATATACTTGTTTATAAACATCTTTTCTTTGCATTTGTATAGAGTTTCCATTTTGGTTTATTTCTGCATATATTATGGCGATCGGTCAACCTTGCATGATCCCTCTTTGCTGACAGAGGTCTAAACAGCTACAATATTGGAAGCTGGCTTGTTATTACAACTTAAATCTCAGCAATCCTCAACTCGGTTCCTATACACGTAGTTTCGTTTAAACCATATTTATTTTAGGACGGCATTTTTTTGAGTAACAGCACATTATGTCGAGTGATCATCGGATCTCTAAATGTATTTGGAAACGGTAAGAGCTGGTCTTGTTTCTAGATTAAATGTATTTTTTGCGTTTTTTAAAAACGGTCACAAAGATGGTAACGTAACAGCAATAAGAGGACTGCTCTAGTGTACGGTAAATGAAGGCAATACTGCGTTTGTAATGAATTCTTATTTAATATAATATATAAAATACTATAACTGTAAATCTTAGACGTGCGTTGGACTGTAAAAATCTCGCCTACTGAAACTGTGTTTTGGGGTGCGTTTTCAGCCAATCCACGGGCTACTTTTATCATACTATGTATTTGTATATGTAATTTAAGTTAGTTTATTTGATTCGGCCGCAGTGGCCGGTGTAATATAAAGCTTGGGGATCCGCGGTGGTCAGTGCGGGGCTGGGTTCCGTCGCTACCCACGGCTGCTATTTTCTCTACTCTAATATTGTAATAGTTATTTTAAAATTGCCATTTGACAATTTTATTAGATTTGTTTTGTATTCAATAAATTTGGATTCTGAGAAATTCGTGTTTTCTTCCAACATGGGTGACGATAAGGTAGGGCAGTGGGTTCTGAAATTAAACTCTGTGAAGATTTTGCAGATTAATATTTTTTTAATTATAAAACTTTGAGCATACTTTCAAATTGTATGAAAATGAAATATTTAGAATTTGCATTATAGTTTAGTGAGATCTAAAAATTATAATTGCATTATAGAACCAAAAGAAATAATCAGATCTGTTACAGATAATAAGAGATTCTTAATTTTAAGGCACATAAACCACGATTCCATTGAATGAAAAACACTACCTATGTTTTCCCAATCGTAGTAAAAAATTTACGATCTTAATCCTAAAAGACTTAAACTAGTATGATACAAAAATATATCTTATATGATACACGTATAAATGCGTCTTATGACTTATGAGCACTTAATTTAATATGTACATAGCACGTACATAGTTAGCACTTACTAAGTAGGCAGGCATGGGAAAAATAACTATTTCTAATGGTGAAAAGTGCAAATTCAAAAGTACCTAACATCAACAAAAATATATCTACCTAAGTATGGACTTATAATTTCTGGCATTGATTTATTTATTGCACATTAACGTCGTTAGGTATAGGTATCCATTACCTAAACAAATAATAATTTTATTTTAATATGTACTTTTAGCCAAAGTAGTTGGAGACATTAACCAACTCACTCGCATGTGACACCCCTTCTAAAACCCCTAGTACCTACTGTTCAGTTGGTGAACAAAGGGTAACCCCTAAAAACCTAAGGACCTGTGCACAAAATTGCGAATCTGCCATAGAACATACCAGTGGGAGAAGGTATGACGTCGCGTTGCAGCATAGGCTTAATTCACACACTCTTTTAGTATAAGTAACTTAATGTGAAAGGTTCAACATCAGACACAGTTAAAATCTATTCCCACTTATTATAAAATGATATGATTGAAAGCTCTGGACTTGAATTAGAACTATCTTTAGTCTAAGTTTTATAATAAGGCGGATTCGGAGTGTGTCTGCGTGACGTGCGAACGTTGAGTGGTTAACCCTTTTTAAGGCAGAGGAAGTTCAAGTTTTGGACCTGAAGTTTATATCAAGTTCAAACTATCATGGTCATAAAGGGTTAAGGGTTAACGACGGCAGCGACGGCGTTGAGCGTCCCGACCGGAGCTACGCTGAAGGAAGTGATGAACACATTGACGATGGTGATGAGGAAGATGCCGATCACCGTCATGTTGTTGATCTTGTCCGCCTTGCAGATGTCCTTCTCGTCTTTGACGTCGTACCGGCTGTTGAGGATGAGGCCCACGCCTACTGCGATCTGAGGAAGAGAGGGGAGAAGGTTAGTTTGATCTAATTAAGTAGGTACCTATATTTTGCCTAACATATCTAGGTACCTACATTAAAAATTTGTACGCAATAAAGTACTTAGGTATACTCGTATGGTGCAGACGCAGCTCAGCTACTCTTAGCTCCACTAACACAATGTTAGACTAGTGTATATCACCGTGGTTAAAGTATTGGCTAGTCATATAAGCGTCAGTCGCTGACTGCTCAAGGTACCTATGCGCTGGACGTAGGAACAGCTGATACGTCACTCGATCCAACGACCGTAATAAAAACTGAAGGTATTTTATTCTCGAGCCATTCCAAACTTCTCAACCACCCAAACTCTAACCCAACCAACAACGCACCTGCAACATAATACTGCACGTAATGAACACGACGCTCGGGTAGAAGTAGGGGTGCCGCGCCGACGACGCTTCCAGCACGTAGCGGAGTTGGTTGGCGTTGGCTGACAGGAGGGCCAGGTCCATCATGCCCTGCGCCAGGTTCTTCTTCTGCTGGTAGGTGTTCACGTCTGGGATCACCTGGGAGAAGATAAAAGAGGGGCGGTTAGATACCTATAACTTTCGAGGGAGGTTGATAGAGCTGATTTTGGGTGCAGTGCAGACAAGCCTACTAATATACCTGGGAAGGCAAACGTAATAAAATTAGGCTACTTGATTATCTTATGTCTCGCGGAATTCCCAGGGTAAAGCTTGGGGCAAAGACTTGTAGCTTTTAACAAAATAGCTTTCGTCGTCGTCGGTACATTCTTCGGTGTCTGTAATTTGTAGAAAACATTGACCTCGAAAACAAATTCCAAAACCGTTTTTTGCAAATAGTACACTGGGCCGGTTTTTAACCAACAGTACACTGGACCGGTTTTTAACCGAGACGGTTTGACGTCAGAGATGCATTTAGACAAAAGCGTTTTAAAAAGGACGGTGGACTCACCTAGTTACATGCCTTTTGTTAGGTATGACTCCCTTGCATGGTAGACAGAGATGCATTATTGCACTCTCTTTTGCTGGCATTTTAAACCCAATATTAGGGGCGAGCATTAACATCCTTCCTTCTTTGTAAAAGAGTTCAAAACTTACATTAGGGAGTGGTGACATGGCGCGATCATCACCGCCCAATCTGTTGTGTAGTCCGAAGCTATTGTCTGAAAAAAACATTATAAAATGATAAAAATCTACTTCGTTGGCAATATTTCTATCTAACGTTATTATGACCAGCCATTTTCAAAATATTTGATGACCAGTGTCCATTATTGCCCATGGTAGACTGAGACTAAAGAGGTAAATACGAATAACCTGTTATGTAAAGTAGCTTAATAAATTATCTATAGCAGCATGATGAAGTAGGTAGTTTAAATTCGGTTTTGCTGTTCTTAGGTTACAGCTCTCTGGTCACAGCAGATAGGTACCTAATTATAGAACTCATAAATCATAAAATGTGGGCAGACAATTTTAAATTTGATATATTACAAAGCACACCAACAGAACTAAATTATAAAACAGAAATACTTTATATCGCTTGAAGAAATATCTTTCAGGGGTGAGGTAAGTACATTGTAACATGTGATTTAAGGCAATAAATAAATGAAATGAAAATGAAAGTAAGTACCTACCCAAAGTTCGTGCAACATGCATAAATAGGTATTTAACATGCAGTTATTCCACATCTATCAGTTACCTACCGATCAGACAACACAAATCTTGATTAATAATTCAATCGGTAAGTGTATTTTCAGAAATAATGCAATATATCTTATTTACTTATATCATTAAAAACTTCACAAATCCCATAATAGAAGGTAAGTACTTAGGTACCTACATGAGCAAGAAAAGCAATTCAATGGAAATTACGTTTTACTTATAGTCTTTACGCGTAAAGGGTTCGCAATTTTGTTTTTTTGGCAAAAATATAGATCTGTATCTTGGGGAGAGTACTACTAGATAGCACCATAATTAGGTGCTTAATTTCGTACATACACTTAGGTATGTGTTTTATACAGTAGAACCTCGATTCCTCATCGAAAACTGTAGGTTAACTCAGAAGTTTCCAGTGTCTCCCTTTCAGAGCCCTTAGCATGAATTTTCATCGCCAACGTGTCGTGAAATTACTCGATGAATTTTGTAAGGAAATTTTAGTTCTGCTACCGACCGCCAGGGGCGCTGTTCATAATATTTTCATACAAAATTACTCGATGAATTCTACTTCACGTCCACGATGAAAATTCATGCTAAGGGGTCAGCTTCAAGACACTGAGGTTCTACTGTAGCCTGCTGTAATGTAAAGTAAACCCGTGCGTCTATACAAGGGTGCACACCAACCACCATAGTAGAAGTCAGTTTCGTCCACTCCATGCTTAGTGTTGAGCCAATTACCATCCATGGTGCCGTCATGGGATACGCCGTCCTTGTTGGTGTCTTCGTTGGGGTGAGGGTACCCTGCGGATGAAACAGGTAGGTATGTCAATTACAAATACGTATTCAAAAGGATATCAGAAGTTAGAGCAACTGGTGAGAATGAAGAGATTGTACTTGTAGGAAGCGAGAGAAGTAGATAAGTACCTATAAGTATTGTTAACTAGAACTAGCTTTTCCCCCGTGTTTTGATATATTTTTGTGTGTGAAAAGGTGAATAGGTAGAAGCTGCCGTAAGATTTTATTAATAGCTTTATTTTTCAATGTAGGTGCACACTCGATGAACACAGTATTATCTATGTAAATGAGGTCAAAAATAATATTGATAAGCACGTTACTACGGTAGACCTCAACTGTGATAAGAATGCAAAACATAATTATCAAAGGAAGTTGCAACCATTCAGTTGAATCATTATCATCTACTAAAGTAACAACGAGATACAATAATGTCATTGATGTACATCTTGATGCATCTACTAGACATGTGACCAATGAGCAGCTGCGAGGAAATTCTCAACAACCCGCCTTTATAGGCTTCTCTCATATCAAAATTACCTACTCATAAAGTCATACATAACTCAATGAAACAATAATGGTGACTATTTTTCAATAATGAATACTATATTTAACACTCGACCCGATATGATTTAGGCATGAAATCCAAAAACTAGTAATAGTTACTTAATTTAATAAAAAGCCACACAACTACCCCTCAATCAGTTTGAAACCGCCACAAACCAAACTCCAGAAAATGCAGGCGACCGCAAACCTCTTACCTTCACCGGGCGGGTGTATGGGCTTGAACCCCCCGTTCTCGAGCAGCCCGTCGTCGATGCCGGGGTAGGGGGCCGCGTCAGAAGGAGGCTTCATCTCACCCTCCAGGTCATCCACCTCGGGACCTGGAGAAAATACTTTGTAAGTTGGTGGTGTGACTAAGGAAACATGCATGGTGGATTGAGGTAGGTGTATTGGCCGTCGCACCACAAACTCAAGCGCACTTTGAACAACTTGGCTTACTGCCACTACCAACGTAAACAAAACTCGAGCGCTCTTTGAAAGGATAATAGAAGGACTAACTTGGAATCACTAATAGATGATGGTTGGTAGACTAAATGGTGGTATGTGTATGTAGGAAGTTGGGATAGGCTGGATTCTCTAAAAGCTTTCTGTAAGTATAAAATGCCTGATGTGATGTTATGATATAAATTATGAATCTAGGTAGGATATTGTGTTGCAATGGGCTGATAATGATGAGATATCTATATAACTCACTACACCATCATTAGTATTACATAATTAGGTATTATGTAGTTACTTACTTACAAATACGTTTTTCCGTGTAGTCATAACGTCAACTATAGCTATATTACGTAGATAAGTACTTAATACTAACACTTTACAAAGTGTACATTTTAGACGTAAATATTACCTCCTGTTAATTAATCGTACTTAAGACCTTGAATAACAGACAGTAATAAAACTGTCGTCATGGGCTGCTGCACTTCTGCACTGGGGCTTTCCACCATGCAGTTTATTTGTCGCCACTATTTTAGATAAACTCTAGATGTAACAGTGTAGTAGGTCGGCACTACCTAAAATGTGATGCTTCACAGTTATCTTATTAAAATGTTCATGGTTTATAAATTGTATGTTGTTTTCAAATACTAAGTAAGTAATGTTCATGATAAATAACCATGATTCAAGTTGGCGTTAAATATTTAATTACTCCATTAAGTTAAGTACAGCCATGTGATTAAACAATCCAGTATTATCCAGCTTTTAATTAAAATAGCAGGAAAACCACACACCTCTAGGTAATCAGTGAATAAATCTTATTGCATTGTGTGGCGTTACATGGCGTTTGCCGGCTTGATCATGGCATCATAATTGATAGTGTAGAGTCATTATTAAGTACTTACTTCATTTATTACAGAAAATTACAACATTAATCAGGTATTTTACACCCAAAAGGTAACATGTAGCACAAATGACGAACATCGACCATTTACTGCAGATCCTGCGTTGTTCTATATGGTGTAAGCGTAACTTTATACAATATTGGGAACAATGTTTTCTACGTGCGACGGTTATTTTTATGACAATGAAGTACTCTACTAAGTTCTTATTCAAGTGTCCGACAAAAACTAAAGCTGAACTACCGTGGTGAGAGGATTAGCCAGCCAGATCAGTGGCCTGTCGCTGACTGCCCATCTCGGCCTACGTACTATGAGCTGTTGATGATGATGATTATGATAATAATTATGCTCAGTGTACGGCACGGCAGTTTTAGTGCACTTCTTCTCGGAATATGGACCATCCGGATGATGATGATGGGTGCATGGTGATATGGTATATCAGTAGTGCAATGTCTCACCCGCCAGAGGGGGCTGCGGGCGCTCCCGGCCGGGCTCCAGGAGCGGCTGGTGCGGCTGCGCCGTGTCAGCGTCAGACTCAGGCTTAGCACCGCGCTGCGGACAAACAAACATACATGCGAGTTAGATATGAAGAGGAGAGAATATTTCACTTCCGGAAATTTGAAGAGAAGTTCAGACTATACACTCGCGAGCAATAGGTTTATTAATTTATAATTGTAACTTTGATTATTTTAGCAGACACAATAAGCAGTAAAATAAGTGTCTTCAGGTCTGGGGGTCACTACAAAAATCGAACAAACGAACGAATGAGAGGTGTGATGTAATCGGTACGGTTAAGTTTTAATAGTAACGAGATACTTAGATAGTGTCGTGGTTAGCGCAGCGCTCCGAAGCCTAAAGAAAACTAAGTTCAGAAGCTAACCACAAGTCTATCTCGTATTAAAAAGTTGCCGATTGCATGACCCCCCTTTGCAAAGAAAATTTGTACCTGCCACGCTGACGCCAATGAAAAGGGCATTTTTCCCATGAATACAATTACAGATACGTTGTACTCTCTCAACTTTGTAAGCGCGAATGACCGAAGCCTGCGATAGATCAGTGTTTTTTTCTCTCCTCATGATTCATCGGTCAATCCGATGTTCATTTGTTAGTCGGACAAACCCACATGGAACTCATAGCGTGTCTGACGACCTACACCGGTGATTGCTATGTCTATTATGTACTTACTGACATTCTACTGCTTAGCTACCTCTACCGTTTTATAGTGACCATTTTCGTTTGAGGAAAATATGCAGTTAAGTAGACACTTGTGAAAATATAATAACTTTGGTACTATTTCACATAACATCTTAACTACAATTTGCATCCATAGCTGGTACCTACACCATATAAATTATGTTCCAAAACGGAAAAAAGGAAAAATATCACTTTTCAATAACAATTTTACTCAAAAAAACATACGGATACGTTCCGAAATAAATAGTTTTTATTTTAAAATTAAGTTAATAAATAAAATTAAGTATTAAAGTTATATGTGCAATAGCATATATATGCCTTTTGCACATACATGGCTGAGTTTAAAATATGGTTGAAGCTGCAGTAGGCCAGCGTGTCGGAAATAATTAAAGTTTTGCTAATTAGGTCAGGTCGTCGCTTTCGACCCACATAAGTAGGTACAAACAAATGTATATTTATTTAACAACTGCACATAGAATGCACTGCATTTTAAATGTCTTCCATATTATTATATATGGGTTAAACTAAACTATACTATGTATAGGAGATATTGTAAATCAGCGCGGTAGTAGGTAATATATTATCTTCTACCGCCTTAGCTGAGCCGCCGTCCGTTTCGGTGCCAGACAACGCACACATATCCTCTCATTTATTTCTTTTGTTTATTTTTTATTTTTTTATTTTATTTATTGAGGCACACAAAACAGATAACAATGGTTACAAAATTTAAAAAATACAACTAAACATCTGTTCTACATTGATACCCAAAACATGCATGCACAACATTAATTATTTAGGATGGAACATTACTCATTACATGTGTTCTATGCTATAAGGTAAATACCTACTAATTTTATTAAATAAAACTAAAAATTACTATGAAGTTGAAATAATTAGAACTAGCTATTCGGGTTAGAGCTCTGAAGGATGCCAATAGATTTTTTATATGTAAAGAATTTGTTATTAAAAATATCAATGTCTTTGTTACTCACAGATAACTCATTATAAAGTCGACACATTCGGAGAATGGGATTAAAGTATGCTATATTGTTTTTACAAGTTGGGACCAGAAATGTTTTAGGATTGCGGGTTCTGTAATAGATGTTAATATTAATCAATGATTGCAGAGTGGGGGAATCTATTCTAGCATGCAAAATCTTGTAAAGGTATATCAAGTCGCTTCGCTCACGGCGCGCTTCGAGTGACACCATTTTGAATTTGGAAAGCCTATCTACATAATTAATACGACCATGATGATACCTATAGCTTAAGGTTCTTAGAAACTTTTTTTGGATACGTTCGATGTTATCGGAATGAATATCATAATAGGGTGACCAAATGACACTCGCATACTCCAGGACGCTTCGGACTAAACAGTTAAATAAGTATATGGAACTGTTAGGGTTTTTGAACTCTTTAGTGGAACGCAATATGAAACCTGAAAGTTTTGCTCCTCTTTTTATAATATTCTCATAGTGAGGTCTAAAAGAAAGTTGATCGTCGAAAAGAACACCAAGGTCTCTTACCACACTTTTTCGATCAAGAATGTGCCCTGACAGAGTGTAGTTATGTAGGATCTTATTCGTTTTCCTCTTGCTAAAAGTGATAATGGAGCATTTATTCGTGTTAAGGAACATTTTGTTTCGAGAACACCAGGCTTCTACGGTATCAAGATCAGATTGCAGATTCAAACAGTCTCGATCATTATTAACTACGGTAAAGACTTTTAAATCGTCAGCATACATTAGATAGTGGCAATTGAGTTTGTCTACAAGGTCATTGATAAATAATATAAATAGAAGAGGGCCTAGGTGTGATCCCTGTGGCACTCCAGATGAGATGTCTATTGGAGCTGATAGGTATCCTTTAACTGTTACCAATTGGCTCCTTTTAGTTAAATAAGATTTAATCCATCTATACAAGCTTCCGTGAATCCCGTAAGAAGATACCTTAGAGCATAAGATGCGATGGTTAACTTTGTCAAACCCCTTACAGAAATCTGTGTAAACGCTGTCGACTTGGCCGCCTTTAGCAAAACAATCGCATAAGAAGTTTTTGTATTCTAGGAGTGTTTTTGTGTTTAGTCATAATGTCTTTGTGTTCATTTATTACTGTTTTTCATTATGTTTTCTTTTTTTTTTTCTGTGTGTGTGCGATGGCACGGAATAAACGTTTTTATTATTATTATTATATAGGAAGAGATATTTTTAGGTTTGGTTAATTCATTAACCATACTAGCCATGATTTACGGTAACTACATAATATATCTATGAGAATGAGGTTAATCCAATAATTCATTATGGTAAATGTTTATTTAATATGAAACTCATTAGGTCAAGAACGGAGTCAACTAAGTAAGGACGAATACCTTAATAATATAATCATGCAGGATAATTTGCTATTTTGTCTTATGCTATTATTACGTTGAAAGCACTTATTATACTTCCATGTTTGAAACAGTACACTCTGTATTACAGTATATAAGGTTGCCTGTAAGAGATCGCTCTCAGCGATAACGCCGCCTATTGTACATTAGTTCTAGTCTATAAGTAGGATTTATGTGGTGTTCTATAAAGCGATATTCTATTCTATTCTATTCTATTAGGTACTACCACAACACACACATATCAACCACCTAATTTAGTTTTCGTTTTTTTAAATCGGTTGATTATATTCGGTTAGTTTTATGTAAGTACAATAACGCCCCTCCGCAATGCTACCAAGAGAAAAGTTTCAGTTAAAGCTACGAACTTTCCTCGCTACGAAGTGCTACGGCGTGGCGTAGCAGGCTGTAGCTTTTTAGAAACTACTTATTAAAATAATTTAATAAGTATGTAACTAAACTAATCTAGCATTAGAGGGTTTTAGACCTGTAGTCCCGTTGTCCCCGTAACTGTGTCCCCGTTACGGGGACAACGGGACGTCATTATATTTTCGTTCCGTTGTCCCCTTTGCGGGCAATAGTGAACGGGGACAACGGGCCGTCAAAATTTTACGTGTCGTTGTCCCTTCCGAATTCTATTAACTTATCTTAGACGACCGAATGGCGTAGTGGTTAGTGACCAGTGATACCCTGACTACTGAGCCGAAGGTCCCGGGTTCGATTCCCGGCTGGCGCAGATATTTGTTTAAACACAGATATTTGTTCTCGGGTCTTGGATGTGCCCGTAAAATGGCAATAGGCCCGCCCCCTATTACATTGGGACTAACATAACACTCTGGCGAAAAGTGGGTGCAGCAATGCACCTCTGCCTACCCCGCAAGGGAATACATTAGAACAAGGCGTGAGTGTGTGTTTTTTTTTATCTGTGTTGTCTTTTGTTTCGCGGCAGTATTTCGTCGTACCGTTAGCGCATCCTTTAAAATTTACACGTTCATCCAATTTGCCAAATTATCATACAGGTAAGATATTATATAAAACTCATGAATTAAAAAATATACTTGTGTTTTTTAAAGTTTATTTTGGAAACGGGGACAACGGGTCTGATTTTTTATTTTTTTATTAAGTGCCGCTGTCCCCGTTGAGGAGCTCACGTCCAACGGGGACAACGGGCCTGATTTTATTTATTTTCTGAAAGTACCGTTGTCCCCGCTTAACGGGGACAAGAATTACGGGGACAGCGGGACTACAGGGTTTTAGCCTGGTTTTAGAGATTATTAGACGCATTGTTTACAAAATTAAGTATATAAAACCAGTATTTTCGAATAAGTATATATTTTTTCCAATTTAACTGATTTAGTGTGATTGTGGTTTGAACAAAACCAAATTGCTTGGTATAAATCAGAACAACAAGATTGATAAAAACAGAATTTATCTTATCAGTAATTCATAACACAGCCTTAATTCCTCTATATCGAGTATCAAGTACCAGTAATCCTACTAAAATTAGTGATTTCTCTACTAAGTAAGTACCTACAAAAAATATAAACATATAATTTAATTTAACGACATCTAAAACTCTCTTCGTGCAATGTTTTGTAACACCACTATGCATAAACTTAAAAACTATTTAAAAACTATAGAAGTTTATGCATAAAAATGTTTATGGTATGTATGACGTTGACTGTTGTGTCTTTCCTTGGGAACTCTATATAGACCCGCCATCTGTGTTTTTATTGTTTAAAATTAAGCTTATGTACCTATTTAACTATGCCATAACGTACGCACCATTCAACATCGCCAATGAAACAATCGTTTAGTAAAGTCATGCGCGTTGACTGCTTGAGCATAAGCAGTCCTTGACATTCAATCAAATTTACATAAATACGTACTGAATTCGTATACTTTATTATTAGATTTCACGTCGGCACTACGTAATAACACGTAGATATAAACAAGAGTGCGTTGTCCGAACTAGCTGCCAAGATTCACACTAAATAACAGAACGACATCAACGTCGCTCCCAAAGATAATATTGGATGAGGAAAAGCTAAACTTTTCCGCCTGAAATAATTGGACTTAGGGAAGTTTCAGCACAAGGTGACTAATTTTATTTACCTAGCTATTACCTAAACTAAACTTTATTTAGAATTAATGTACTTATAGGAAAATTATTAATACTTTACATACTTACCTCATTATTCGACGTAAATAAAATTACGTAGTTGTTACAGTACAATACTAAGTAACTGTTAATAATTTGCTGGTTACGATCATGTTGTAGAGCATATTTTTTAACGTTTTACAATTTACCAAGATATTACAGGAACTGAAGCAATGGACCGAGACACATAGTTAGAAAATATCTCATACAGGTATGTAACGTGTGTTTACACCATTATTTCAGTGTTAACTGTAAAATTAAAAAGTAGTAGGAAAGTGTATATACTTAATGATAATGCTTCAATCGGAAATCATTAAAAGTTTCATTTTTTAATCTTCTAGTTTGAAATAGCCTTCCAGCTTTGGATTTGGAAATTTTCACATCAAATAGTGTAAGTAATAACTACTTACATCCGGTTTTCTTTAAATGATATAAAACAGGGACTACAGGGAGTAATTTTGTAATCAACTTTGCGATGGAATGGAGTACCCTGCAGATATTGTCATAATGATTAGCTATTCTAAACATTCATTTCAGGGCGCTATCGCTAGGCTGAAACCGTGTCCTATTGTGGAATCTCTAAATAGAGTAAATAGCTTGTTCAATGCGCAGTTTTTGACCAAATCGAAGGCCACCGGTTTTTGTTAGCACATTGAGTCAACTGTACGTAGGCATATGGGATGAGGTATTCTGATTTGCGTGTGGGCTGGCAGGACATTGAACTACTGTTGATCATATCTTATATTTATTTAAGCATATGACGACAAAATTACTCATTGTTTTGAAATAAATGTTCAAAGCTTACCTTTGTTGCTGAACTTTCACAAAAAATTATGATTTCTTTATTTCCCGGAATAACACCTTGGTTTCCTCTAATGATTAATTAAATGTTCACCATATATCTATTAGAGTAGGTCTTAGACAAGTAAACCACTGACATATCTCTGGAGTAGTTAAGTAAGTAGTTTGTTCTAAATCTAAGGCTAAAATGTTTTTTTTAAGGGTAGATAGAAGTAATCTTTAATCTTTTTGTAAGAAAAACTTTGCTGATCTGGAACCTTTAAATAAGTCGGTTTGCAGTCAATGGTTTTGCAGTTTTTTTCATGAATATTTTGTTCTTGTAAAACTACGGCTTCGATAATGACCAAGTGAGTTCGATGTGATTGCAACCGTACATGTAATTGATGTAATAAACTCTCCACCTACACATGACGTGACGAGAGAACCAAATTCGTCCATGTTTCGGAAGCGATGACCCATCATTGCCAAGGTCATGCAACTCATGCATCATCATCATAGGTGAGCGTCAAATGCCAGGTGTTAATTTATAAACATACTTTACTAAGGTACTGCCAGTTTCAGTAAGTCTATCTACCGAAAATTACTATGGTGGTTACTATCACACAATTTTGAGACCTGAAAAGTTACAACATGAAAAATTGTTCTCGACTTTACCCAGAGCTAATAAACTTCTCCCAAGCAGCTCTAGATCATGTTGTTAAAACAAAGAATAATCACTACAATTTCACGCCAGTTATTTGTACTTTCTACTTGATTTCCTTATGAATTATTAATTAAGTATATTAAAAAAAACAGCCTTCATGCTGAAGCGCCGCCAGTGGCGTGCGCCGGCGCAGTTCTTGTAACGCTTTTAATTTGTTGTCCGTTGCAACTGTCAGTATTGTTGGGATTAGTCGGTTGTAAACTTCAACGTAAATGAGCTACTTTAGATTAAAAAAACTTTATAAATTAGCTGGTATTACGTGTATAAATGCAGTTTAGAATCTTTTTTGATCTTGTATGTTTTGAGATTTTGGTATTCCGAGTATCAGTTGATTTTGAAAAAAAAAACTGGAGGATAGCTCATATTTTCAGTACTTAAAACATTAATTAATATTTGAAGTGCAAACAATTAAAAGAATATCAATTACTTTGACCACTGTTGTTTTAGCGTCTAATGGCGACGCTATGTAAGGTAATTAATTAAGGTGATGGTTGAGAACTCCAGACCTTTAACTAGGTAAATGAACATAATACGTATGGTATATATTCATTTACCTAGTTTATATGGTATGGTATGGAGTTACCTGCCTGATATACTACATCTACATACCAATTGTATGTTTTAGATATAGAGTACATACTTTACCAGTCAAATAAATGGATATAGCAATGCACATCACCAAGTTAGGAGCGTGATTTTATTTTGCTTTCGTTATAGCCGGTCTTTAATGAAAAATTTCAGCAAACATAATTTTTACTTACCTACATAAGTATAAGTAAGTATTCCTAATGTAATATGAACAGGTAAATCCAACTAACTATTCAATTCAAAACACATTCCATCTAAATAATGAATATATCATAGTCACTACTGGTTTTAAACGATTTCCTGCCATTGCAGACAACCTAATATTAATAATACTAAGTATATACCAGTAGCAGGCTCGTATCATCACCGCATGCCTATCTACAAGGAAATACCAGTAGATAGGTATATAACTGGATTTATTACAGAATACACTTACGCACAATAACAAAGAAAATACCATTCTGCTAACTGCAAAATTACTTAACCAGCAGCCTTACTCCCAGCGATTAATAGTTGCTATCCAAAAAAGCCAATTAAAACTCAGTTCAAAAATTTAGGCCGATTCAGTTGGTACCACCACCTCGGTTTTGACTGAGCCGCGGACCAGGGACAACGTAGAAAATATATCAAGAAACCACTAGTGATTATTTTTGAAACGGTAGCCGAAGTAAGCCGATATCAGGCCGATGTTGCGATCGTATTTCAATAGAGGTGAAAGAAAGAGATGTCGCTCTATAAAATTGTATAAGACGTCATAACACAATGAGCCGCAAAAATGTGCGGTGGGAGTAAGAAATTAGCGATATTTGTGAAATCGATTCAGCCACTCATCGCTGGGAGTAAGGCTGCAGTTCTATAAAGTTGGATGGTTAATTCCCAACTTCTTAGTACCTATGTCGATAAAAAACACTAGAGTTACTGGACTAGGGATGGGCAGGAAGAGCTGCCCAATGCGCTTCGGAAGTAAATAAGATGTCTACCATTGATACATGATTTGAGGAGGCTTCATTCATCTTAACACTTTTATAACATTAATCAACTTTGAAGTTAACAGTGCGCTTACAGCAGTACTTAACTACTGTTTGAACGGTTCAGCCCTTATGGCTTCCTCGTCAGTCAGGATTCCAAACTGATTACTCATTATTCCTCAATGATTCATTAATGTGCTCCTTCACAAAGAAATATTATTCAAAATTATGCAGCTTTAATCAGTGTACTGTAAATGGTGTATTTAGTTAATTGTCTCATTCAAATAAAATGCCTTTCCTAATTCACAAATCTAAATTAGGGTTTTGGACTTTTAATTTCCAACACATCGTTTGCACCTACTTAACAGACCTACTATTACTATTGGAACTCTGTTACTAATGGTCATTCACCACAAATATGATAATCACAGGAACCCTAAAGTTCTTCCTTGTTTTCAATTTCGATCCTCAAAACTCGAACCTCAACCGTCTCCAAATTCCAACGGCATTCATCCAGAAAGAAACAAAACTCAGAACCAGTCTTACCGGTGAATCCTTCCCAGTCTTCTCGTTAGCCACAGTGTGGACATCGGGACCGGCGTCCTTCAGGGCTGGTGGTGTCCCGAACACCATCTCCACATCATTCAGGTCCAGTGGCTTCTTTGGAGCCTCAGCTTTCACAATACCGGCTTCCTTCGACATTTTCACTCACTAACTTTTAACTTGTAATAGGCAAAACACTAGCTTTATTAACTATTGGTTTGTTGTTTGTAAGAACACAAATAAACACTGGTAATTTATGTTGAGTTTTGTTTACACCGCCCGCGCATTTTAAGCGCGCTGCTCATTCAAACTCCGCGATTGAACTGAGAGGCGTGTGGTGCTGTCTGGTCATATCATAATGACGGCGCCTCTGCCACGCTTGTAATCACCAGACAAGCCACTATAGCTCTAAAGCTGATGGAGATAAAGAGTGTGGGAACGGCAGTGGTAATGTGGTTGGGATTTCGGCTAAAAATACTGGGTTTATACGGAGAAACACGATGGCAGACGCAGTAGCGACGGTTCACTGGTTCCCCAGTTAATTGGGATTACTGATAATGAATCCGTGGGCTCGTTGAGTCTTGGTATTCCCGTTTATGTTGGGTTTGATTTCCCTGCTGCATTCCTTCAGGAAGAAACCTTATGCTCCCGTCGTGTGGTTCGCTTTATGCTTTTGCCCGTTGTTCCTCTTGCATACACAATGCTCACTCATCCTGTCATCCGTATGGCCAATTGTAGTATATGAGCATGCAACCTGCATGAAGGTTGCATACCTATCACCTATATATAAGGGCATCTGTCAAATTAGCTGAGAAATAAACTAGCTTCCATGGTATTCGGTTGTTTCCTTTCCGCACTACGGACACTCCATCTGGCGACGAGCGAACCCTCAAAAACAAAAGAAAAACAAATGAAGCGCTTTTGTTTCCTTTCAAATGTTCTGGTGAAAATTTTGTAAATAATGGCGTCGGTAATCGGAAATTTGAGTGTTTTTGACTATAAAATTCACGAGTGGGAAATATTTCACGGACGATTATTGCAATTTATAAAGTTAAATAACATCGAGGAGGAACATAAAAGTGCAGTGTTGTTGACGCATATTTCGGAAGAAGCGTATAAATTGGTGCGAAATTTAGCGTACCCGCGTAGTGTGGAAGAGGTGGACTTTCATGGCTTAGTGAAATTACTGAACGGTCATTTTACTCCTAAACGGTCGATCTTTGCCGATAGGGCAAGGTTCTACGATGCTTCGAGGGGTGATGGCGAAAGTGTCGAGGATTGGGCGGCGCGACTTCGGGGACTTGCGATTTATTGCGAGTTTGGCGGAGCCCTGGACACGTTACTACTAGATCGCTTCGTGCTGGGTCTGGGTGCAGGCCCCCAGCGGGACCGCCTGGTCGAGCAAGACGCGGTCACGCTGACGCTGGCGAAGGCGATGGAGATGGCACAGCAGACGGCGTGCGCCCGGGCGGCGCGCGCGGCCATGCACGCGGCGGAGGCGCCGGTGTACCTCGCGGGCTGCGAGCGCCGCGCCGCCCCGCCCCGCGCACCGCGCCGCGCAGAGCCCGGGGGCGCCCCGGCCGCGGCGGAGTCTACGCAGCGGTGTGCAGTGTGCGGCCTCAAGGCTCATGAGGCTATCAAGTGTCGGTTCAAAAACTATAAGTGCCGAAAGTGCGGTGAAAAAGGGCATTTGAAGAAAGTGTGTAAAAAGGCAGGTTCTCATTTGCATAATGTTGAAGCGGATGCAGAGGTACCGGGCGTGCCTGAGTGTGAGGACTGCCAGTGCTTCAACGTTCGGTATGTAAGTTACGACCCTATTAAAGTAACTGTTAATGTAAATAATGTAAATTTGTCAATGGAGATAGATTCCGGATCGGGCACTTGTATTATTTCACACGACTTGTACATAGATAGATTTAGGAACTGTAATTTGCAAAAGTGTAACATAAGAATGTGTCTCTATAACGGACATAAAATTACGCCAGTGGGTTATTTTGTTGCCAGAGTAACGTATCTAAACCAAACGGAGGACGTGAGGTTCTACGTGATTAAGAATGGCGGGCCCCCACTGTTAGGCCGTGAATTTATGTCAAAGTTCAACATGCATTTTACAACGTCTGTTAACAATGTCGCGTTGAGTGTGCCTGACGTGGATGTGCAGCAATTGATGAAGCAATATCCAGACATTTGGAAAGATGAGTTAGGTTGCTTTAATAAGTTTGAAGTAGATTTACACCTGAAAGATGGTGCAACTCCTAAGTTCTTTAAACCGCGAAATATTCCCTTCGCGCTGAAGGAGAGGGTGGAGGAGGAGTTGGACCGGCTGGTGCGCGCCGGCATACTGGTGCCGGTGCGGTACTCGCAGTATGCGACACCAATAGTGCCCGTACTTAAGGAAAATGGTAAGGTGAAAATTGCTGGTGATTATTCGTGTACGCTGAACAAGGATATGGAAATTGATAAATACCCTTTGCCTCGCATCGAGGAGGTATTTGCTAAGATAGGTGGCGGAGAACATTACTCTAAAATAGATTTAAGTAACGCCTATAACCAGTGCAAGTTGTCAGAGCCGTCACAAATTCTTACAACGATAAATACGACAAAGGGGCTTTTTAAATATACGCGGTTATTGTATGGTTTAGCGAACGCACCGGCTATTTTCCAACGTTTAATGGAAAATTTACTCGCGGGAATCGAAGGAGTTAGCGTTTGGTTGGATGATATCTGTGTTACTGGGCCTAACAAACAGGTACACATGTCTAGGTTAAATGAAATTTTCAAAAGGCTACAGGATGCAGGCTTAAGATTACAAAAAGCTAAATGTTCTTTTTTCCAAGACAGCGTGACGTATTTAGGCTACGTTATCGACAAACACGGCTTGCGCACCTGCCCGACTAAGGTAGAGGCTATATTAAAGGCGCCAGCTCCAACCAACGTACTCGAGGTAAAACGATTTTTAGGCGTAGTGAATTATTATAGGAATTTTATTCCAAACGCGTCTTCGCTTCTGGCTCCGCTGCACGAACTGCTGAAGGCGGGCGCGCGCTGGGAGTGGACGCGGCGGCACGGGGACGCGCTGGCGGCCGTGCGGCGCGAGCTGGCGTCCGACCGCGTGCTGGCGCACTTCGACCCCGCGGCGCAGCTGGTGCTGGCGGTGGACGCGGGCCCGGCCGGCCTCGGCGCCGTGCTGGCGCATGTGGATGACCGGGGCAGGGAGAGGCCTATCGCTTTTGCGTCGCGATCGCTGTTACCGAGTGAGCGGAACTACAGCCAGATCCACAAGGAGGCCACAGCGATTATATTTGGTGTCAAGCATTTTCATCAATATTTGTACGGCAGGCGCGACCCATTTATACTAAAAACGGATCACAGACCTCTAATAGCGATTTTTGATAAAAATAAGGGTGTTTCGGTTACCGCGGCGTCACGACTACAAAGGTACGCGCTGATTCTGTCGGCCTACAACTACTCGGTGCAATATATCAGCTGCAGCAATAATCTGATAGCGGATTATTTTTCTCGATCGCCGCTGGCTGCTGGGGTAGTGGAAGGTGACGACGGAGATTTGCCTTCTCTGAAATTCCTGACTGCGAACGTGGAGCCTCTTTCATTTGAGTCGATAAAACGAGCATCAAATTTAGATCCTGTTATTAAGACAGTTATGAATTACATGGAACACGGGTGGCCACGAAAAATCATGTGCAAATCAGTTTTACCGTATTTTCAAGTTAAAACTGATTTGGAAGTAAATGATGGGTGTCTTTTCCGTGGACATAGAGTTGTAATTCCTGTAGTGCATAGGAAACAACCGAATACCATGGAAGCTAGTTTATTTCTCAGCTAATTTGACAGATGCCCTTATATATAGGTGATAGGTATGCAACCTTCATGCAGGTTGCATGCTCATATACTACACCAATTCAGTGTTTCCTCAAAATTATTATACTTACGTGCTTACCTGCTTAGAGTTAAAGTAAGGCTGAATCAGAGTTACAGCGAAACCAAATACGGTCAATCAACTCCATAAACCGCGTGACTGCCAACAAAGTAGGTTTAACTGTAAGTAGAACAAAAGGCTTCCTGCCCCGTTTATTTATATTTACTGAACACAACATAATGGAAAAACAGTGTTAAAAACTCTAATTTGTACAAAATCAGATCGATCACCATTCTTATAAGTAATTCCCCATATGCAGAACCGATATTCAGTGGGGTAGACGAGTTCTCGAGACCGAGGACAGAGTCTTGTGGCCACTTGTGGCACTCTTTGGGACATGCCTATGTCGAGCAGTGGAGGATTCCTGATGATGACGATTGATGTTCGTTGTTACAATGTAAATTAGGTACCTACCTATGTACCTATGCTGATTGTACAAGATAGCATTTATAGCATAGTTTTAGTTACAGAACCGGTTGATCCACTAAAAGAATATCGCCAACGCATATCGGAAACTCCGTTTGTATCCCAACACATGACGTCATCTTGACGACACGATACCTAATAATATGGTAACCGATCTACATACATACAGGTACGTTGCTCTTATAAATAATGACTAATGTCAACTTAGCTGAGAGATGTGGAAAACCCAGACTTATCTAGGTTGGTTTCAGTTAACTGAGATAACTTTTGCCCTAACCTAGGGTAATTTATGTATCCTTTTAAACTATCTCTACACATAAATACATAACCATTATTTATTAAAACTTTCACTTAACCAATTAGCCTATGATTTTTATTGGGTTTTACCGATAGCTTTCTCTAATGCAGGAAAAATGGACCTGTGACCATACAACTACCAAAAAGTAATACTTAACGTAAGTAAGTATATTTACAATTAAGTACCTACCTCTATCTTACGAAATTAAATACTTACGTAGGGTTCACTATATATATTTATCGATTGCCTACTAGATACGAGTAGTGCTTACCTTCTTTATTGTGTGAAAACAACTTGCTAACTTGTGACCGTGGGTCTTCCGAGAAATTGGCAAATAAAGAAGAAGTCAACGCACTCTTAATGCTGTAAACTTATAACAACAGTTTTCACACACAGACTCGTGTGGGAGCGAGCGCGCCATTTTTGCTCACGGTACAGCTTGACACACAAAAGTTTACTGTAACTTGTGCCTAGTGCATATTTTGGTCAATGTTTTCCTTCATAACTCGCCTTATTAACTCTACACCATGGAGCGTGCTGATAATTCCAAGTTTCATAATTCTATGCCATTATTTAAATTGCATACATTTGTGAAAAATACTTACATTTTTACGCTTATTATGGCATAATTTATGTGAATTTAATAAAAAAATTCACGTTTTACGTGCTTTGTATTTTGGTAAAAAGTATGGTTAATGGCAAGTACTTACTTAGAACATTCAACATCATCAGCATCAGCCCGCAATCGTCCAAATTAGAACGACAATCAAGTTCTTATAAATTTGAAATAAGATTTATAGTTGCTGTGAGGATCAAGTTTCTTCATAAAAGCCGTGTTTATAGTGCATTTAGGTAATTAATTGACACCCAGAGAGTGCCTAGTGAAATCCAATAGCAAAGTTACATTCTTGAGATCGTAGTCAACGTCAGTAAATATAAAATGTTCCAAAGTCGTAGAGTAAACTTTTTCTTATTTCGTAGATTTAATGTTTTTAAAATAATTGTATAATTCTCAGCACCAATCATACATAATTGACTGTAATTGTTACAGTATAATGATTTAAAAAGTACAAGTGCAAGTACTTGCTTCATATTTCTATTTAGTGGGAAACTGGAACAAATTCAGGTTAGTTAAAAACCATCCATATTAAAATGAATTAACCATTGACAAATTGTTTGAAGCAATTGAATCCAGTTACTTACATACATGAAGTAATTATGTTTGATAGTTTAATTGCCTGCAAAAAGGATTACTTAAGTAATTTTCAAATTGCATGGAATTTACTGATCGCAATCCGTTCTATAAAATACTCCATTGTATTAATATTGACTCAGTTGCAATTCACATTGCAATCCTAACCTACCACCATGGCTTCATTCAGCAACTTCCCGGAAGACCTGAAAGCGCAACTGAATCTCCCGTTCCGGATGTTAAAAACGGGGAATCTCCATTTTGGGGAGGAGCCCAAGAGTTTTGCCTCCAAGAATTGGAGATTCGTCTACATACTACCGTCGAGTGTGTTGCTCATCACAAGCACCTCTTACTTTGCGGCCACTAGCATCGATGATCTGAATGCCTTTGCGTTCAGTGTTGGTTGTGCTACCATTGGCGTGATGGGTGATGTTACGATTTAATTTTTTTAAATAATTTCTCAGAATCGGTAGCTGGTTTGGGTAATAGGATCGTGTCTGAAAGAAAACGTCGTGAATAGTCGTGATGGAACCAATACGCCGTCGCACTCCATGTGTGGTCGTCCTTGCCTCAAACTTTAACACCTTATTCAATCATTCATTTGTTTCGAATATCGATGGCATTAAAATCCAGTAAAATTACACAAACTTTATTGCAAAAGTTAAAATATACCCACTGAACCTAAGTTTTACTTTCAGGGCTTCTTTCGTTAATGACTTTGGGGAACCGAAAGGACGATATAAATTTTATCCTCCAAGAAATAGCGTTTTTCTGGCCGAAAGATGAATATTTGTCGCAAAAACAAATCTTGGCAAAGAAAAAGCACTGTGATAGGCTAAATAACTGTGCTAAATGTAAGTGTTTAAAATGTGTAGCAACAAAGTACTTAGATGTAAAAAAAAAGTTATAATAATGAGCAAAAATTCAATCAGTGTTTTTTCACAATTTTTTCACCCATTCTCATCTAGTTTTTCTGTTGTCTAGACATTTGATAGCGACTGACAAATCCCCTTTTGATTTTATACCCCTTATCTATGTATCTGAAAGAATCGCAAAGCTATCGATCGCATCAATTCGCATCTAGTGGCATGCTTTGAGAGGGGCCTACGTCCAGAACGCCTATTTTATTTTAACGCGAAACTTTTGTCACATCTTGTCGTGCTAGTCTTACGCCCCGTGCTACGCCTTCAGCAGAGGACGGCTATAGACAGAAGAAGACCTGTTCCAGTACTCATTGTGATGGCGCTGGTGGGCATGTGGAACTTCATGCTGCAGCCGCTGTTGGTGACGGCGTCCCGGCGGCTCGTGCTGCGGCAGCGGCCCCGCCTCACCTTTCCCTTCCCCTGCTACTTCCCTTTCGACCCCACCGCCAACTGGGCGCTGTATCTCGCTACGTATTTCTACCAGTGCTATTCTAGTAAGTTCTAGTATTCTGAGACCATCTGCCAGTTTGAATACTCTATCTCTAGATAGCTGATAGTTAAGTACCTACTTTCATACGATTTTGACACATAAAAACTGGCATCATGTGAAAATCGTATGAAAGTAACTGTCTGCTATCGATTAATAGTTATTGAAACTGACAGTTAGCTGTAAAGATCGTTGGTGTAACATAGGTATGGTGTTTATTGTTCAGATGCTTACTTATTTATGAGGGCTGACGATGATGACGATATAGATTAATTATAATATATATAAATAGATAAATTTTAAATATAATATAGATAAATTTTTTGGTGCGGCAGTCACTTATTGTAGCTAATCTGACTGATACTTCTATTACGCGTAGTGACAAGCCCTAGTCTCATTCATCTTACCATTGTCTGAAAGGCATATACAGAAAAGAAGTAGAGTTAAGTCACCTTAAGCTTAAGAAATCACTATTAAAATATTCTGTATGTTTCCAGTGACAATCCTCATCAACCTGATGATCGGGACCCAACTGTTCATGGTGACAATTCTGGCGCAACTCAGCGTTCTGTTCACTTTCCTTGGAGACGCACTGCTGGGCATCAGACCGACAGACAACAACATCTATAACAACAATAATAACAATATCTCAGTCACGGAGGTAACTGGAGATGAAAATGAAGAATCCATGTTGAGGCAAATTCGTGATATTGTTAAGATACATCAACGGCTAATTCTGTAAGTTAATAGTAGATTTTGATCACAAAAAATAAAGGTGTTATCCACCCACCTACTGGTGAGAAATATAGACTGAGGAGACCTATATCCCATGTCAGTTGTGAAGACAAAAAATACTTTTATACTTACCATACCTCTACTATACCTACATAGTCAGTAATCTGGGGGCACGGTAGTGCCCCCACCAAGTCGAGCAAAAAAGCGGCACGGCCGTACCATCCTTTTCTCGAAGCAATTCAGGCTATTTTCGACCCCCTGTAACTTCGTTGTGGATAAAACTAGAAGACTGAATTTTCACTAACCATGCAGGCATTGTAAAGACACGGTATATTTCAAATTTCATTAAATTTGAAACAGTAGTTTAAGAACGAGTCAAAGTTTCTTAATTTTGTCACTGACTGACTCACTCACTCACCGATCATAAAAATTCTGAGGCACTTCTAGCAGACCTAGAAGCTTCAAATTTGGAATATAAGTAGTGTTTGGTGTATGAATCAAGGAAAAACTAAAATATTTGGGGGCACGGTAGTGCCCCCACCAACTCGAGTAAATTTTTTCGATTTTGGTCCAGTTTTCTAGATAGGTACATAATAACTGCTTAAATAATTTCATAATCACATATCTGGGGGCACGGCAGTGCCCCCACCAAGTAAATATAGGCGCACGGTAGTGTCCCTGCCAAATCGAGCAAAAAATTCCCGTCATGCAAATTAAATCCGCAAGTGATGGATTACCTACCTACGGACAAAGCACATCAGGCTACCAGTGCTACCACTTATAGCCAAATTTTCTTAATGTACCTACAATGAAATTTGTGTATTGGAAACTAAGGTTGAAATTTAATTAGGGAAATTACGGTTACGTTTATTCATTACGTACATTACGTAGCCAAAAATAAAGATTCTTGATTCTTACCTCAAGTTTGCGATTTATGTAGGTAGGTACCTACCTATATATTGACTTGGTCATCGCACTAAATAATTTAATTAACACGTGTTTCCATGCGATGGCCGAGTCAATATATTTATATAAAACATTAAATATTTTTAAGATTGAGATGCGTGCGTGGTTAAGAATTGGTATTACATGGATCTCACAACTTTTTACCGTAGAACAACTGAGTTACGAGACTTGGTTTTTTTGACAAGTATTGTTTTTGATGGGTTAAGTTTGTTTAGTACAGTTATAACCCCTATTTTGTAACAAGTGTGTCAGTTAGGGGCAGGGGGCAAGGCAAGAAATTATATACTTAACACTAATAAGTTACTAAGCAAGAATTTTATCATTTCATAATCACCTGCACTTCTAATCGATTCTAATTCCTTGCAGATTATCAAATATTCTAGACAACGTCTTTAACAAATTAATATGCTACATAGTTATTTATGCCACAGCAAGTATTTGTTTCTTCGGCTTTTTAACAAGGGTAAGTTTTAGAAACGAATATAGGTACATTTATAGTTAAGTACTTACGGTTGTGCTTGGGATGACTCTTGACTCATGTGGTTTAAACACCCTGTATGTAGTCAGAGGTTTTCGGGCAGCTTGAACACATCTGACAGTCGGGTTGCCCACTTACCCGACAACTCTTTGGGCACAAGCTTGTTTGTGTTGGGGTCCACCAACACACACTAGGCCAGCGTGGTGGACTAGGCCTAAAACCCTTCCTTCATTGGAAGGGGACCCGTGCCCCAGCAGTAGGGACGTGATGGATGGTGATGATGATGTCCAGCAATGGTTGCCGCTGCTGCTACTGATGATGATGATGATGATGATGATGATGATGATGATGATGATGATGATGATGATGATGATGATGATGATGATGATGATGAGGAGGAGGTTTTTTCGCAGGCGGCGCCGGAGACCAAGATGAAGCTGTTCTACGGACAGGCTATATCGTCGCTCCTGCTGATGGTGCACTTTATTTGCTATTATGGGCAGTTTCTTATAGATTCTGTAAGTTTTTTAAATATACCTATGTAAGTACATTCAGAGTGAATCTGTGACGTCGACAAAATGGTGACGATGTTTTTACATATGTGTTTATTTAAATAAAAATAAAAATAAATAAATTAATTAAATGGTTGTCATGTTATCATTTTAGGTTTTCAAGTTGTAATATCGTGTCGTTCGTCTGTTCCAGAGTTCTAACATAGCAATGGCCGCATATTCAAATAAATGGTACAAGCACGGAACCCACTATCAACACAACATTCGCATGATCATACTGAGGTAAGATGGAGTAAGATGGAGGATGTATGAGGAAGGCCGAGGACAGAGTGCTGTGTTATTGATGAATCCATCTGTGAGGCATTACTTTTTCAGCATTTAGTTGAAGCGAAGTATGTGGTAGAAGCTTACACATTATAGAATCACCTACAATTATAGTTATCATGGTGGTAGAAAATTACTATTAGTAGATACTTACTTACCTAATCAAGTATGACAATCTATTATTTTTAATTTTAGATCGCAAAAGCCAAGCTCAGTGACCTCACTGAAATATGCACCACTGACCCTCAACATGTGCAGCACGGTAAATAGAAATACTTATTCCTTAATTTTCACACTACTTAAAAAATAAGTTTTTTTTTTAATAAAATAAAATATGCTATGTATCCAGTAGTCGATTTGTCTAATCCGTAAGAAAAGCTTTATAAGCTACGTGCGAAAGTATTTTAATTTTTTCTTTCTGTTTCAGATACTGAGTACTTCTTGGTCTTACTGCTCTCTCATGTACAGTTTTTACTATGATAAGAAGTAAAGCATTTTTACATTCACAAATTCTTACATACTCTATTTCCACTTTACTAAACATAATAATGCATGCAGGTTACACTTATATTTGTTTAACTAATGACTCACTAATTAAATAAAAATCTCACCCTCTCATCTCTGTATTTTTATTTATTTGTCCTGCTGCAGTGGAAGAAGCGGTACTTACCGACCACCTTAGACAGAATGGTAGCAAAAACTACCTGACTGGTTAGATGACACTGGTGATGTGGGAAGCCCTTCAGACTGCTACCCTGGACCAACGACCATAGACAGGCAGCCGGTTAGTGGCTGGATGAGAGGCCGAGAACAGTGTTGTGGCGCTCCTTAGGGAAGACCTATTTCATATCCAGCAGTGGATTGTTAGTGCCTCATGATCATCATGACGACTAAAGAGTTTACGATAGAGTCATGTCTATATTTAGTCTCACAAGCATACCGAGTCCGTTTCAAAGAAATGTAAAGATAAAATTTCGCCGACACGCTGAAAACCTTGTCATGTTATGGCATCGCATTCAAATAGGCACACCTATTGTTTGGCTGATAAGGGACAGTTTATCGTACCGTAGCTCGAATATCATATCAGCCTTCAGTGTTTTGTTACAACTCGCTGTGTGCGTACTTTCAACAAAACTATTATTTTTATTTTTTATTGTGAGATATTTTTTACTGATCAAAATGGGGTGTGGAGAGTTCATTGTTAAATATGTGCTATTTTTCGCCAATCTATTCTTCGCTGTAAGTACCTACCCCAATCATTATGTAAGTAGGTATATCGCATTAGTACTCTCTAATCTAAATGATGAATGGACATCATCAGCTATCAATTTTCCACTGGTGCCGCTTTCAAGAAGCGCCAAAACTTGTCTAAGGCCAAAACACTCTGTTCCGAGTCTTCCTTACCGGACCGCTACCGGCCTTTGACCAAAGGTTTGTATAACGGGAGGCCATGCCATCTCACGCCTTCTAACTTTGCATTTGAAGCGTATCTACGTTGTTGTAGGTACTTATGTATTAGTTATTTGTAGTTAATTCCACTTTTCTTCATGTCCAATCGATAGTCAAAACTTCCCGCCCCAATTTAGAGATAAGCTTTTAAAAGGTAGGCATCATCTATTTACTCAGAAAGATTTTAGTCATAAGAAGTCATAATAGTACTTCTATGCTGCTAGCCGAGTGTACCTAAGTATGTCATCGCCTGACCAATAAACAAGTCCCAGATTAGATAGCGGTTGTGTTCTGATTACGGACTGAAGATATGAACATTGCGGTTATGTGTTATGTATGAGAACTGAAACTTGATTTCAAGAGGAAACATGAACACTTATTATTATGTCTATGTTGTAGTAACAGGCCAATATGCAGTCTATCCCCGGTTTGACTACTCTATCATAGAATTGAAGGCAGCAGACGACAGCCTTCAGTAGTCTGTATGAATGAATGAATGAAACTTTCTGAGGAGTAAGCGGCTAAAGCCATTTAGATAAAATTTTATCTAATATTTATCGCGGAATTCCCTCGGGAAAACCTTTTAAGGCGGAGCGAAAGCTTACGCGAAACATCCTACACAAGAAAACCACATACAAGAACATATAGACCTCTCACAGAATATGAAAAAATTCAAATGAAATATAGGTACCTGTACCTACTTAACACTTTCTCAATTTCTAATATGTCCCCTACTTTCATCTCCCCAGCTGGCAGGCCTGGCCCTACTGGGCGTGGGCGCGGCCGTGCAGTGGCAGGTGAAGCCGCTGCTGGACGTGTTCGACGGCAGCTTCGAGGTGGCCCCCATCAGCGCCATGGTGGTGGGCGGCGTGGTCTTCCTCATCGCCTTCTTCGGATGCTGCGGCAGTTTGAGGGAGAGCAACTGTATGCTGGTCACGGTGAGTGGTGTGAAGCTGTGGTTTGGTGTGAGCATAGACTGGTATGCCTTACTCTATGGTATGAGCTACCGTGTGGAATCCGTGCCACACTTCTCAAAATTTTAGGAGACATTCGGCAGACCTTAATTTATAATTCATAGAGTAGACGTAGGCAAGGTATAAGACTACCTGATAGAGGACCTCAATTCCGTTTGAATCTCCTGGGACGAAGCCAAGAAAACAGGAACGTCTGGAGAGGAACTGTCGAGTATGCTCTTTGTGGAGTGAGAGGAATGAAGCTTAATGAACGATGCACTGCACTTTAAAATTAAATATATCATCTAACATGCCAAAATGCTCTCCCTTCCAGTACGCAGTGTTCATGATAATGCTGATGATCCTGAAGATCACGCTGGCCAGCCTGATCTTCGTGAACCTGGGCGCCGTCACCGACCAGATTCCGCGCTGGCTCAACGCCGCCTTCAACCAGCCCAACCTTGAGGAGTTCCACCAGATTGAGACCACGGTAAGGACTAATTTTAATGAGGTCGTCTTCGTCATAGCTCGGACTAACAGTAGGGGTAAGTAATACGAGGTATAAAAACGAATGGTATAACATTCACAAGGTATATGCCCATATGATATAAATTTATTAAGTATACCGATCACTGCATAACAAACGAAAGACATAATTACTAAATACATAATTTCGTAAAGAATAACGTTCAAAAAGTATAATTTCAATTGATATATCGATTAAAACATATAAAGTTCATAATATATAACGTTTATAACATATATTATTCAACGGATATAATATCATTATGTATAATGAACAAAAAAATATATTATCATTGGTTTTGGTACTAGGGTTTTTCACAGCGATATTATTATTGAAGCTATTTTAGGAGACGCTCCGCTCCGCTTCGCTGCGCTCCGCTTTGGTTTCGACGAACATGTGCACCTAACACGCTCCTCCTCGCTTTGCTCGTCGTCGCACCTATCTTTAGGTTTTGGTATTAGGGTTTTTCACAGCGTTATTATTATTGAAGCTATGTTGGGAGACGCTCCGCTCCGCTTCGCTGCGCTCCGCTTTGGTTTCGACGAACATGTGCACCTAACACGCTCCTCCTCGCTTTGCTCGTCGTCGCACCTATCTTTAGGTTTTGGTGCTAGGGGGTTTGACGGCGTTGGGTAATTAAACACATATATGATATGAGAAGAACTTTATACAAAATGATAGTATATATTTTAATTGATATACGTAATGTATGTTATACGAATTGATATGAGTCCTCTTGAGTGTTAGTTATTTTGATATTATATGAAATGTAAGTTATACCAATTGAATCTTATACCTTATGAAAATATAGATGTTGTTGTTATACGTAACGTTCATTATATATTTTGAACGTTATTAATGTGAAATTATACATTTCGTTTTTATACGTCGCAATACGCACCCCCCGAGTCCGCGTTGTTCTATGGTAAAGACAGTACATCAACATAGGGTCCGCTTCAAACATGACAAAGTAAAACTACTCATGAAGCTGACGGCTTTAAAACTTACAACCTTGACACAAGGTCTTAACCAACCCTTCTCCCTTCCAGTTCACCTGTTGCGGCACTGTCGGCGGCTCGTCCTACGTCTCACTGTCGCTGCCGCCCTCATGCTGTACCGTGCAGCCCTGCACTGTCCTCAACGCCCACCCCGGCTGCAACGATGTGCTGACGGAGTTCTTCAGGACCTTTGGCATGGTTATCGGGCTGCTGGCTATAGCTGTGGTGTCTGTTGAGGTAAGATAAAATCTAATGGTCATTTGAAAACAGTAAAGATTGGAACCACATGTAAGGCGTATGCAAAGGTGAAAGAATTGAGAAGAAGCATTTCTTCTTCCTTCTTCTAATAGCGTGACAGTGATAAACACGAGACACTGGATCGGTTATTCATCGTGGTGAAAACATGAGAATAGCGGCGGTTAACAACATGACACGTGATACGTCACTTGGGGTGGCTCTCCTTTCGTGCACCCTAGATTGGTTAAGAGTAGTGCTCGTATCATCAATGATTTGCTGAGGTGATGAGAAAAAAACATCCCAGAAATAATAAATGACCCGGTTGATTATATGAATTCACTCTTTGATTACTTAACTCCATTGTATTTCCTTTAATTTCTCTCAACCAACTTTTCAGCATCATAATATCATGTTAATTAATCCAAAATTATTTTTATTTTCAGTTGGTGGCAGTGGTGTTTGCGCTGTGCCTGGCGAATAGGGCGAGGAACTACCAGCGGCGGTCCCGCTACTGAACCAGTTATGCACTGTACTGTGCCTATCAGTTAAATACACGTACAAAATAGTCTTAAGATTATGTTGAACTAAGTAAATTCTAATAAAAATATGTTTTTAATTAATTATTTCAGTACTAAGAGCGCGTTCAGGGTTTTCAGCCAGTCAGAATAGTAGGTACCTATTCTATTCTATTCTATAGCGGTGGTAGCTCAGTCGGCTAAGCCCCCGCTTCTCACGCCAGAGATGCAGGTTCGAATCCCGGCGCTGACATGTACCAATGAGTTCTTTTAACTTAAGTACAATGTATACCATCGCTCTTACGGTGAAGGAAAACATCGTGAGGAAACCTGCATATCTAGATTTAGCACATCTAGATATGTGAACCCACCAACCCGCAGTGGACCAGCATGGTGGGAAATGGTCCAAGCTTAGGAAGGCAGTTTAGACCTTGGGGATATGCACAAAGGTTCCACTCGAGAGAGCCAGGTGCAGGTACTTACACCCCCACAGAGAATAGAATAGAATAGGTACCTAAGTACCTAAATTATTACAATGTGTACCTACCCCTGTACCCCGATGATCGACTGACAAGCTCAAATCGATTTGGGGGTCGAATGGCCGTGTGAGAGATGTCCCCTAAAAAAAACAGTCATTGGTAGATAGAGTAATTGAAACTGGCAGTAAATGTGTGAAATGTTTAAAATTTTGAGTCGTAATTAAAGTTCTAATAAGTACCTACTAGTATTTAAATTAAAGTTCTAAAAGTAACGAAAATATTATGCGCCTTCTCGTGTAGTCGTTCATTCACACCAACACACTTTGCTATTAACAATTTTTAAGGAACTCAAGTCATCAACCTGCGACTGATAAGGCGGATATTTATTTCAATATATCTGCCTTTTTATTACCGGTATCATATACCATAATATACAGGGTGTTGCAAAAAGGGTATGCCGAACCTACATGTGCAGCTTAGTATATCTAAGCCCGAAACTGAAATCAGAATTTCAAAATTCGCATGAAAAAAACATTCGCCATAAAGTTATTATTCTGTGGCCATAGGAAAAAGTCACGTGACCAACAAAGTTTTTAGGAAAATGATATATTTTTTTCGGGAATTTTTAAATTCTGTTTTTAGTTTCGGGCTTAGACATAACTAATTAACATGCTGCATATGTAGGTTTCGGCTTAGTATACCCTTTTTGCAACAACCTACTGTATATATTTAAGGTACTATCTTAATTAGATTGTCAGGTATCTGCAATCGGTATTACTTATCGCTTCCCCGAAATCGGACATATTATTATCATGAACCTATTAGGTAAAAATATAAGTGCAAACATAGTGCAGATTAAAGTAAGTATAAAAACGTGTGTGTAGTTACTACCTTCATGTACTTACCTAACTTCTAACGGCAAACATACGACAATTCGTTTTTTCTTCACCTCACTACAACTACGTATAACAATTTGGTTTATCTGTAATGGTGGTAGGTACTCTAGGTACTAGGTACTGAATCTAACAACCAGCTGTTAAGTATTTTATTAAATAAGTACCTACAATTGTATGAGGGTAATTTGGTTTCCTAGAAGCAGAATTAACCGGAATGTGGCCTAACTCCTATCTGTATGATTACTAATCATACTTGATCAAATTATTGTAATTTGTGGTTTCCTAGAAGTAGAACCAAGTTGGATATCCTATCTCCTATCAGGATTACTTATTACTGAATTCATGATTGTAAAAACCCATCCCAGTCTATAATGCAAGCCATATGCTCGTTCGTAGGACACGTATAGATAGATGGAGTAAGCTTATATGCACAGAAGACTTCAATGAAGGCTGATCAGTAGTGATGACTGTGACAGTTATAACGTACATACCTACTGAGCATTTTATTTACTTAACCTTAACCCGTGCTTCGTACGGCACGTTAAGCCGTGGGACCCGGTTGCTGTTTCGGCAGCCGTTTGCTTGTGTTGGGGTCCACCAATCCGCACTGAGCTCTCGTGTCCCTGCAGTGGACACGTGATGGGTTAAGATGATGATGATGGACCTTAACCCGCATACCGTCATCAACGTACCCCCCTTCACCATAAATATATTGTTCTCTGTCTTGAATGTTTTCAATAAGTACTCATTGTTCAAGTACTTAGGTATATTGTTGACAAATTAGTATTTCCCTCTTAAAACTAAGTATGATGTTTGTCCACCTAGGTATTTGCGGACCTGACTCACGGTTGATTCATATCTTTATTGTGAGAACATTATCTGATACCGTCCTGATATCAAATATCGGCACAGGGGCATTACTGGAACGATAATGTACTTCCACTTTAAATGGTTCAGTCTGACCAAAATATAGCCGCATAGTTGCGCTGAGATAGAAGCGACAGGATCACGCCAGTCGCTGAAATAAAAAGTTGACTAACTTTTATTTATTTTATTCTGAAAAAATAATTAATAAGTTAACAAGATGTGTTGCTTTGCTGAGTTTATTGTGAAGTATGTGCTGTTTTTCACGAATCTCGTGTTTACGGTAAGTTATTTAGTTTTTAAAATTCTTTAGCGGATTTAGGTCATAAAGGCAACATTTTTTTCTCAGTTTTATTTTTCAAAATGATAATGTTTTAACGTGACTAGATAAAATATATTCTTAAGTTAAAGTTTGAAACAAAAATGTAGTTCTTATGTCAGGGCGGCATTAATAAACAGCAACGATATAATTAAATTAGTTATTAAAAACCATTTTAAATATTTTTTATAATATCCCTAACAACATCATGCCTCGCGAAATCCACCACTGGTAGCTTCCATTTTATGTATAGTTTCAAGGATTTCAGTAATAAATGTCGGACTGAAGTTCAGTCTAGATACGGCAGCTTTCACAAGCCACTCCAGCGGATGACGTGAACAGATAGTGGTTTATAACCAGCCTTTATTATTAGAAATACATTAACTAGATAACTGATTAATACCACCACTTATAAAATACTTATACACTAACGAGCAATGAAAAACTTTCAGCGACAATAGCACCAAATTACTCCTAAACGGAAAAGACATAACTTAATATTGAAGTAGTTAATTTAAACGTATCGAGTTCAAATTTTCAAAAAAATTGGGTCATTTGGTGTCGTCATTTTGTAAGTGGAACTTTTTCATAGCTCGTGATTGTAACACTGAATAATTCCACCACTATATACCCATACACTTACTAAATTTAACGATATTTTCACCCCTACAGTCGCCTCATTGCTGTCCTTCAGTTTTCTGCTTCTCAGTTTAATCTGGTTGTGTGCTGTGCGTAGACTGTTTTTCTAAGGACCACCATTAGAATGTTGTTGGCCTTCCTCATCCAGCCACTAGCCGTCTACCCGTCCTAAGTCGTCGGGCGGGAGGGTCCGCGTCCCACGCGTTTTTGGGCTTTGCTTGACCTCTATGTGGTCACCCTAACACCTATTGTGTTTTTCAAAACATTATTAAATACCTAGGTCGCTATTACTTAAAACGCTGCCATTGCATGAAGTCATGGCGTAAATTGCTCCATGTATTGAATAAGTACAATGTGATAAAATATTATTCCAACACGACATCATCAACATCCGCTGAATCATTTATATCATTATCTTTGGGGACGACGGAAACAAGTCTACACTTAGATACGGAAGCCACCATGACCTATTTTGTGTTGACAGAGGCGTATTGTTTAGCATCCTCCTCTCCTCTTACGATTATCCAGAGCAGATGATAGCAGCTTCTATCCTGAAACCGCTATATGGATAGTATCACCGCACAATATCAAAATCAAATATCACTATCTTAGATAGCCCATCCATAGTTGAAGGAAATATGTACAATATCGATAGTCCATCGATACTATCGATAGGCCTATCGATCGGGTACATGACTACAATCTGATGGGGTCATACAATAGATTTTTCACACAAAACTACCCGAAACCTTGAATAATACCATTGCCAACTAACATTTAAACCTCTGATAGGTAGTGATGATCTCTGGCGTGAGAAACTGGCGTTTACACCACTGAGCTAACTACCACCGTTCGACTACTCTACCAGCGATACCATCATATCACACAATCATCGATTACCATATCGCGTGAATCTCAATAGGCCTTTACTTCTCCTGAAGCCTTGAATAATAGGTACCAAGCCTATTCCTACGTAATATTCAAACCTCTGTTTCCCTCCAGCTGGCAGGAGCCGCGCTCATCGGTCTCGGCATAGCGGTCCTGGTCCAGTTCAGCGGCGCCACCGACATCATCGAGGGCTCCGTCAAGCTGGTGCCCATCTCCATCATCGTGGTGGGCAGCATCATCTTCCTGATCGCCTTCTTTGGATGCTGTGGAGCTATTAAGGAGAACTGCTGTATGCTGACTACGGTGAGTTGACAGTTCTGTCCTGAAGGGCTAGCACGGAGCGCAAGACGCGCACTTCAAGACGTGATAAACTTAATCCTTTTGATAGTTTTGATCATGATCAGTCAGGGACATCTCTAATATTGTACGAGTATCTAGGAAGTCCTTTAATAAGTAAACAATAATGACGGACCGGTATACTTTACCGTATCTGATAGCTAATGTATTCTACTTTGTACAAAAATCTAATCAGTTTTAGTTTACTATAAAGTATACTGATATGAACATCGCTTCCCGATTTACATTATTTACTATGATTCTAATTATTGATAAAACTACCTAAGTACTTTAATTTACTACAGGTACACCTAACACTCATAATAATATTAAGGTTCTCAAGTTACATTCCGGAAACTCTTATGGACTATAGGCACATGATGATGATATTAATGTCATAGCACTTTTAAAATATTTGACATCACTGAAACTGGAAGCTTTTATGAGATGCGTCCTGTCTATGTACCTTTCATCTCTTGGTACGAAACGTACTTATTCATTATCTGCCCTTGGAGCGGTGGTAGCTCAATCGGGTAAGTGCCCGCTTCTCACGCCAGAGATGCGGGTTCGAATCCCGGCGCTGACATGTACCAATGAGTTCTTTTAACTTAAGTACAATGTATACCATCGCTCTTACGGTGAAGGAAAACATCGTGAGGAAACCTGCATATCTAGATTTAGCACATCTAGATATGTGAACCCACCAACCCGCAGTGGACCAGCGTGGTGGGAAAATGGTCCAAGCTTGGGAAGGCAGTTTAGACCTTAGGGATATGCACAACGGTTCCATTCGAGAGAGCCAGGTGCAGGTGCTCACACCCCCACAGAGAATAGAATAGAATATATTATGCCCTTGTTATTGAGAAAAAACTAAAAAACTCATATTACTATTCCCAGTATGCGATCTTCATGGCCCTGCTCGCCGCAGTGAAGATCTGGATCACGGTGGTGATCTACAACGGACTGGGCAATCTCGACAATCTGGTCATCGAATGGATCACCGGCGCGTTTTCAGAACATCCGAACGAGTTCAACGTTATTGAATCTGCTGTGAGTATTGTGTTGTTTTTCTTTGTTCCGACCTAACTACGATATAATTTAGCTTGGAAAAAAAGGTTTAGCAGAAATACAGTTAATCTAACTATTTATATCAGCCATGTCTAGTTACATAGATGTAACGAATTATCAACAGATTAGTCAATGAACTGCTGTTAGCCCACAAAGTACCAACCTATAGTTTATGGGCGAAACATTTTGAGGGCTAAAAGTTCATTCGTAGTTCATGGGTCAATTGACTGTAAATGAACCGTTTCAGATTTCCGGGTAAAAAAACAACATTGAAAAGCCGCTCTACATAAATCAATGACATGTGCGGTACCGATTAAAAGTGTAGATCAGATAAAAGTCATCGAATCTGATGTTATTGATATCATTAAAGGACTAAAAATTACCTACAATTCATGTGTACAGTTATATAAAATATCTAGGGTTAGAAGAACCTAGAACCTTCCTTACACAGGATCAAACTGCCACTCAGCAGTACATCAATTTTCTTGTCATTAACACTTTTACGGACAATCCGTCGAGGGCCGCTTATTAAATATCAATGTAATATGACTATACGCGCCTGTGGCCGTCTAACTTAAGTACTTAATACCATAGAATAACAAGTACAATACTTTACCACCCTCTCCCTCAGTTCGAGTGCTGCGGCACAATCGGCGCCGGGACATACCTGCCCGGGCCGCTGCCCGCGACCTGCTGCGCTCCCTCCGAGGCCACCTGTGTCCAGGGTAACGCCTACCCTGGCTGCGTCAGCGTCGTCAGCCAGTTCCTCGATGATATTGGCTCTGGGATCGGTGGTGTTATCATCACGGTTATCATTGTTGAGGTGTGTAGTGTGTTCTATGTGGAGGATCAAGGTATTGAGGTGTAAAGTTCTTTGTAGTGCTTGGCCCATTTGGCTTAAAGCTTCCGGCACAAGGTTGAGTTCCTAGTAGGCACACTCTTTGCCAGGCTCAGGCCTGCGTAATACTCCAAATTGGTACGCCGCTTGCGCTTCTAATACCTAACTCAGTCGGGGCGGCAAACAATTTGCCTTCTGGAAACGGAGCTTAAAACAATCTTGGATCTTATAATTTCTCCTTCTACACAATAAATAAGCTTCTAATGCACACCCCTTATGTAAAGATAATGGCTCTGTTTTACAAGTTTTTTTTTTAATTTCCAGGTGGTAGCGGTTCTCTTCGGCCTGTGCATGGCGTTCGCGTCGAGCAAAAACAAACAACAACGAGCACAATACGCTTAAACCTAATACTTAGATTATTTAATAATATATTTCGTTATAAGTCTAAGATACTGTATTTCATTACAGACCTACTATACCCATTTACATACCTATTATACCTTATTCAATGAATTAATTATCTATTATAAGTACCTACCTAACTATTTACCTACCTTATTACCTAGAATAGAATATTATATAGAATAGTATCGTCTTATCTATCCCAGGAAATACCTTTAAGTATAGCATAGATGTAACGGGTGATATCTAATATCTACTAATACTTGATAATAAAAGTTAATCCACCTTTTAGATGAGTCAGAAAAAATATGAAAGAGCTAAATATTTCAGCAAACAAATGAAAGTTACAGTTTTCTTCAGTGAAAGTAAAAATTTACAAAGTTCTAACTAGATGACAATGCCCACTTACTATCTCACACGTTTCTAGCACAAATATGATCTTTACTTATTTTGTTACCATCGTGACAGGGTGGATGGCTGCCACTGCCAGTATCTAGTTAGTCATCATGTAGACTGCCAGAGCAAAGATGAGTGTACTATACTGAACGTTCTAAAGTAGTTATACAGCCAAACGTATAACCATCAGCGACGACGGCGACGTCCAACCTGCTTGATAGGCAGATTATTTGTATTGGTTGGATCCATGTGGAAGACTGATGACACTGACATAGTCTTGTGTCGTGGTGCGCCTTGGGATAGGCTTATGTCCGGCACATTAACAGCACCAGTAATGGACACCTTAAGGGTCAATTCAGACGTACCACAACCACACCACAACCACAACCACACCACAACCACGCGGTGTGGTCGGGCGTATATTTTGTATTGACAATGAATAATCCAATTCACACGTGCCACATTTTGCCGTTGTTATCGACCACCTGTGTAATACGACCACATCGCAACCACATCGCAACCACAACGCAACCACATCGCAACGGCAACGCCGCCTCGCGGCGGCGGCACCGCGGCAACCTGTTTTCCGTATTAACTGCACACGACGACGTGGCTACCACATCGCAATGACAGCGACAACGTAACCACATCGATATTTTGTCGCTGCCACAACGCAACTGCAAAAAGCCGCTGTCACACAATTCACACGTAACCACAGCTTGACCACATTTTGTCGCTGCGACGTGGTGTGGTTGTGGTACGTGTGAATTGACGCTAAGGATTTTTTACCAATGATTTGGCTGTTACTCGCACAGTTTTTGAGTTAGAATATTGAAAGTTGGTATGAATCATAGGAATATCTTGCCTTTTAAGATGAATGTACACTAGCTCGATTTAAACTAATTAATATTTCAGGAAATTGCATATTTGTAAAATATGTCCTAAAACCACAGTAATGGACACCCAACCTCCAGTTATGGACACCCAATGTTGGACAGTGATTTTTTATTGGATAAAAGTATAAAATATTGTTTTATGCTTATATTATTATAATTTTAACGATGATTCGTAATCATAACCGTTTACACAAACAGGCTTGGTTGCCAGTTACACTATGGGAACCATCAAAGAGGGAAAATTTAACTTTCTGAAAAAAAAAGTTTTACAAAAACACAAAAAATTCCAATTCAACATTATAAATTCTGTCCTCCTGCATTTTATTATGTTACTTGGTATCATTATGTTCCCCCAGTGGGACAGAGGGCAGACACAACAGTTTTTTATCCCAGACAGCAGCCAGCTTTGCATCGGACCACGTGATTCACACTTTCCACATCGCCATACGATCGAGCGTCTATTTAGATCGGCCTTGCTTACGCTTGCCCTGCGGATCCCATTCGAGAGCCTGTCTCAAGATTGGGTTTTAGTCTCTACGCAGGGTATGGCTATTCCAACTTCATTTGCGGCGTTTTATGTGTGAACCAACAGGATCGTCATGGCAGCTTTTCCTCAGATCTATGTTGGAGATGATCTCGGGCCAGAAAATCTTTAAGTTCCGCCGGGTACAGCGGTTAATGAATACTTTCTCTTCTTAATCTTTGTGGTCTAAGAGGTATTGCAAGCGTATAACAGTACCGACTTTAGTAACGTTGGTGATAAATATCTATCACTGTAATGGAGAGGTGTTTTGACTGCCACATGCATCGCAGACATGTAAATTTATGCACCATTGACCGTATCAGTACGGGCACCCACATCTAGGTCAATGCTCTCTCCTGCAACAACACTCTCGTCTCAACCTCTTCCGTTCCCACAATCCTCTCGTCATATCATATCATCTGGGTTATCCAGGTCTTGCATTTACACCAGCCAGAAAATGCTTTTAATTTAAGCTTTTCTTTTCAGAACCATTTCTCTCACTTCCCTTTTTTCTACTAAAATTTTGCTCTTAATTCCTTCTCCTCTCTAAAACCACTTCTTTTCAAATTCTCATGGTATTCTTACCAAGCTTCACTGGTCTATTTGTCACACGATCACTGTCTATTTCTCTATTTCTATTCTCTGTGGGTCTGTAAGTACCTGCACCTGGCTCTCTCGAATGAAACCTTTGTGCTTGTGCCTCTAGGTCTAAACTGCATTCCTAAGCTTGGACCATTTCCCACTATGCTGGTTCACTGCAGGTTGGTGGGTTCACATATTTAGATGTGCTTAACTACTACTTATCATATTACTAATTTTATTTCATTGTGCTTCTGTGAGCGTGATTTTTTACAACCACAACGTGAATATTTGGATTTTCATGTGCATCTTGCATCAATACTTGTTCTGGAACACTAGAAATAGATGTAGGGGGAACATGTATGTGTCTCCATAACGCGTGGCTGCAGTGGCCATCTTTTACATCCATAATAGCATCTCCCATTTGCTTGGGCGTATATACGTTTTTCATGGACAATGTGAAAAATCCAGTGATGGACACCCAATTATGGACACCTGTACAAGACTGGTATCCTTCATTTTATTCATGTTTTACAAAAACTACCAATATAATTATGAAATTCTAAAGACAATTAAATCAGAAAACACAACATTACCTTAAAACATTATTTTCGACACGTGTCCATAACTGGATCTACTGATAATTTGCAAACCAGTAATGAACACCCCCCCTCTGTAATCATTTCCATAAACGTAAGCTGTCCTATTCCTTTGAAAATATGTCGGAAATTCAGTATAGTTTCCATAAAATCAAGAAAGTCAATTTAAAATAAAATTAAACGAAATTACCAACAATATTCTACACTTACCTCTTTAACAATTTCCTTAAAAAATCTTCATTTCATTTGTGAACCCCCGTCAAATGAACTTTTTTTCCTCACAATTTTTAATCTAAATGGATGACATAAATAACTTGTTTATATAACAAGGAGGGATGTCTAGGCTTTGAAACTAAGGTGTTGCAATTTTCGCAAAACTATGCATACTCTTATTTTAGACAAAATAAGTTTGTAAGTGTCCATTACTGGGTCCGTGTCCATTACTGGTGCCGTTATAATTATTGGCTGATGATATTGATAATAAAACATAATTGTTCGAAAATATCTTATTTTATTCTACTGAAGAACATCATATTCGTATCAACATATTTATTATTCATTTAAACTTTAAAGCACCTTCAATGTCCAGCCTCCCTTCAACGCTAAACACCATGGTCTGCAGACCACCAGTCCGAATCGTGATCGCCATATAAAACCACCCACGCGCTGACATTCCACTTTTTATCTAAAAACGGGAGAACGGCGCCAAACGATAAAATAAATTAAACATCAAAAGACATCATTAAGGTAGCCCTAACGGTAAAGAGAGAAGTGTTATCATTGACATAACTCGATCTGTGGAGCCGGTTGCAACAGGGTTCATTGGCCTAACAAAAAAGCTTTATTTATTTAAAGAACTAGCTTTTCGGCTTGCTCCAGACTGGGTTGACTTGGCGAAAACCGTACGCGGATAATGTTGGTCAAATGTAAATATGGAAATTGGGCGTAAGAAATTTCCGCTGCTAAATTCTAGAACAGAGGTACAAGTTTAACAAAGACACTTTGGTACAGATAGTTTCCCTATCTTAGGTAATACCTATCTAGATAGCTACCCAAACCAATAATTATTAAATTTGAGGAACTGTTAAGGTATACCTAGATACCTGCTGCTTATAATAAGACTAACAGTACAAGTGCAGGGAAGCAAATCAGAGCTAGAAATACTAGTTGCATTACTTAGTTGTGTAATAGGAGCTATTGGATCCATCAGTTGACGTGGTCAATCGTGGGAAGCTACAGTGGATACTGGTGAATCCTGGATTCCTCACGTATTTAGTGGTAGATGACCAGCTCGATTATCTGAAGCTTCGTCATATCTTTGGGCTCTGAAGGGACAAACTGGCAAAGGTGATGTCTTTGGCTATTCAATTATATTTTAGGTCAAGGATTCGATATTTCTTGAAATCCACTTTACTCAATTAGCAACCTTTTACTCAAAATATACCGTTTTCCCTGTTCTGCCTTGTCCTTAGGTATTTCCAATTTAAAGTCGAATCACAAGAATCGGATCGACGACAATCTCCGGAATAAATTACAATAATTTAGCAGCTTGTTAATTACCAAAACCGTTTTTGAAAATCTCACAAGGACCGAGTTAGCTAAATAAAACGGTGAATGGTTAATCTTACGGCTTACTTACCTATTTATTACTTAATTGTAAGCTACATCGCTAAACAATGAATTCTTGAATTATGCAACTTTTAAAATGTTTTCTGCACTTTTCTTTTTACAACGCATGTATTATTTCAAAACATATGGCGACCTTTCCCGCTGAAACAATGGCAGTGTCGGACCTGGATGGGGCAAGCACTTTTACTAGAAAACGAAAGTCCTCGCAACGATTATGATATTGTGCTCTCATCCATAATTCATATAAGTAATACCGGTACAATTATAACATATTCCTCCATAAGTTTCACAACGCAATGAAGCCTATATGTGCAGTGAACTTGAATAATTGGTCATTATCGAAACATTCGTACATCGCAGTACACAGAGAGGTGAAATAAGCAAACAAAACAGACACCAAAACAGTGCGGTGTTATAGCGGGCAGAGCAAACACGAGCCGAGGCACCGTTAGGCCGGCGATATAAGCGCATGCGGCGCGCTCGGCGGCGTACACTCACTGCAGACATGAGGGGGTCCACGCTAGCGCTCCTGTGCGCCCTGAGCGTCGCTCGCGCCCTGCCCACCGCCCTGCCCGGGGACGCCGTGCAGAAGAAGCTCACCGAGGTCGCCAACGAGGTGCTGAGCCAGCAGCAGCCAATAGACAACACGCACAGCGAGCAGGAGCTCGTCGAGCAGGTCAACTCCGTCACCGACATCGACAACTCTCTGCGCGTCAACAAATTGGAGGCCATCCCCGTCAAGGTCGTCACCGAGGACGCCAAGCCCGCCGTCAAGGACTTCGGCATTGAAAAGGGCAGCAACGATGACGTGCCGAAAGAGGAGAGCGCAGTGAAGAGGCAGGAGGTGGATTTAAGCAACCCTGGTGAGCCTCAGAGGCAGGAGCACGACTCGCAGTCGCCGCAGGACGCCACGCTGGAGCAGCAGGCCGTGGCCGCCTTCAAGCAGGGCATCGCCGACACGCAGGCGGCGCTCAGCAGCGGGCTGGCCGGCGTGCGGGCCAAGATCCACGGCTACGTGACCGCGGGCGAGTCCGGCGCCTCCGTGGAGCAGAGCATCGCGCAGCTCCGGGACAGCTTCAACAAGCAGATCGAGGACCTCAACGAGACGCTGCTGGGGTACCTGGTGGCCGCGCAGCCCAGCGAGCAGGAGGCGCCGGCCCCCGCCGCCGCTCCCAGCAGTGAGGGCGTCAAGAGCATCGACGATATTGAGGAGGAGCCGGCGCAGAGCAAGGGGCTGCTGTTCAACCGTGGCTCCGTGCGTCAGGAGGCGACGGCCGTGGCGCCAGCCCCCGCGCCCGCGCCCGGCAACACGGACGCGCCGTCAACTGGCAGCGGGCCCTGGGCCAGCGTAGTCGAGGCCTACCAGAACATGGTCACCAACGTGCAGCAGAACATGGCCAACTTCCAGACCTCGTGGCAAAACTTCGTGAGCCAGAACGGCGGCGGCAACAACACGGCGGCTGGGCCCGGCAGCATTATCCAGAGCGTCGGTTCTGGTGGCCAGACGCTCATCGGAGAGCAGAACATAGTTGTTCCCGGAGTCAACGACGAGACGGCGACACAGAGCACCAACTTATGGGCGAACCTGCAGCAGTCCGTCACTGGGTTCTTCCGCCCGGGGCAGGCGGCCGGCGCGCCGCAGGCCGCCCAGGCCGACACTCCAGCCGCTTCAGGACCCTTCGCCGGGATCCAGAACCTGCCCATCTACCAGAACGTGGTTGGCTTCTTCAACCGTCCTCCCGCGAGTAACACGCAAGCCCAGCCGGCTGCCCCAGTAGTCGCCCCGGCAGCTACTGACTCAGCCGCCGCGTCCAACGAAGCCCCAGCTTCAGAGGTCAAGCCTGAGGCTGCGCAGAAACAGAAGCCAGCGACGGTGGCTCCGGGGCCGCTGCAGCAGATCGTGCAGCGCCTGCCGCTGGTGTCGGGCGTGGCGCAGCGCCTGCAGACCATGTCCAACCCGGAGAAGCCGCGCGACGCCGAGCGAGGGCACCTGCATCTCGGCGGACACGGCGGCCACGGCGGATCAGGTGTGTAGCTTGTAGGGTGGTTTTGATGCATGAAATTCTTAGCGATCTTTAATTATTCTTATATATTTCTTACATTATTTTATAGATAGGTGTAATATGGTAACTTTTATTTTCTTAATTTATAAATCGTACTTTCCTTCTCTACGTATACTTACAGCCGTTAAGTATTGCATTCTTATTTACTTACCAGTTTTTCTATATTCCACCTAAATTACGTAGGTATATACCTATTATGTTTAAGTTCCTATACTTAAGTAGGTACCTATATTTATTATTTATTTAAATACATAATATTTTCCACAAAACCTTCCCATAGTGAGCGCATGGACGAATTTCGTGACCCAACTGATAAACTCCATAGGCTCAGTGGTCAACAGTTCGGCCGCCGTCATCTCCACTTCCGTTGACAATGCCATTAACACTATAGGCACAAATGTTCAGGTATCCACGATGATCAGAATTTACTTACGTGTCGTCCTATTAACTTTTTGTCATATTAATTTACGTTAAGTGCTGTTGTAAATAACAATGTTTTATAACTGATATAAAAATAATACCTACACGGGTACTACTATCCTACTACTAAGTATAATTTACGTGTCAATAATAGGCGTTTAATAACAAAACCAGCCTTGTGTTTTGTAACAACCTAACAGTTATTTATTTATTTAAGTAGTTAATAACAGTTCGGTCAGCAAAACTATGTGTTATGTATCCCTAACAAAGATAAACTTCGGATAGGTACTGGTCTAAAAACCAACATAGCCTAGAGCCTAGATCCGACTTCTAGACTAATCTCCCGTTAGTTGGAATGGCGATGTTTGTGTTAAGAGCTACATTTTGTACTTGTTAGAAACTTGGGTAGGTACTTTACCTACTACTCACAAAAGTAATGGAGCTTTGTGTCGCTTATTTTACGAGTGGTAACAAAGTTTTGTGAGATGCATTTCGAATTTCAATATGGTTGGTCGAAGTCGTTAAAATAAAATAATTATTATTTTATTCTATGTTAAAAAAAATTATTACGCGGGAAGTTATTAATGGCAAAACCACTAACTTTTTTTAATTTCCAGGGGATAATAACAACGGCGACAGCAGCCGGTTAGAGCCCGCCAAAAGCGAGCCAGCCAAAGAGGTCAAACCCATCGAAGAACCTCAGAAGGAGGTCCCAGCGATGATGGTGGAAGAGAAGAAGGAGGAAAGCACAGTTGCTGCTAAGACTGAATAAGTCGTAAGGTGATAATTTAAGAATAAGACTAAGTATTTATTTTATTAATTGTAAATATAAATAAAACAAGAAAATCACAATAAAAATTACAAAATATTTCAGTGTGCATTTCTTTTTATCGTCGCTCGTCTCCATTACCATACCATCCCATAAAAAATAAGTAGGTAACTTAAATAACTGTAAAGCGTAAACTGAACTTAAATTCTGACTCGATTAGAACCCAAAATTAAGCTCTAAGTATAGGTAAGTCCCTTACTATAATCGATAATAGGTACCATTGGGTACTAGACCCACAAAGCAAGTGACTAGACCTATCTTTAATATCATCTTCCTCTTAGTTATACCTACTACACAGGAAGCTGGCTTAGGTACGTTGGTTGTAGGTGTAGGTGCCCGTGGTAGTCCCAGAAGATTCTCGTCAACACAGTAACGAAATCTGGGTCAATTTGTAGGAATATACCAGCTTCCTAGCTTCCATTCCAGCCATCGAGTTCGCGTTCTATGTTTCCTGGTTGAATGATTGAATGCTCAGAATAATAACGACTTCGATTGTCTGTATGCGATGTATAGTTTCCTTCGTAAAGCTGTATCTACTGTCAGTGTCAGACTCAGACGTCAATGTCAAAATTTACAAAGTAAACTCGTGGCTGTCACATGTTGCCGTGTTTTGAAAGTTTTGCAAGTGAATTTTAGTTTATTTTCTGAGTTAAAGCAACAAAATGAATGGCTTAACACTAAGAATAACTGGAGGTGGAAGTAAGAAACACAAGAATATAAACAGCGCAATAAATTCTGTTGAATTTACGCCAGATTTTCAACATAGTTTTGGTAAGTTCTGATCGGTCAGTTTTAAACCACTATTCTTTGAAACTATACTATTTAAATTGAATTACAAGATTTATTTTAAAATATCTGTGGGGCTTACTTTTCGTGATAAAGTAAACTGCCATCTCTGAAAATATATAATTCTTCATATTTTTTTCATCAGCAGAAGATGACTCTGTATTCAAAAGTTTTATGTCTTCAACTTCTGCTGAAGAACAGATGACGAAGCTTAAAAATATAATAAATGATGCTAAAGAGCTCACTGATACTGCGATCAGATTTTTCGTTGGAGTATTTATTCAAGCTCCTGCAAAACATCCGATAAAATGCTTCTTGACAAGGTAAGTTGACTTGATATCATGTCATAGTTAAAAAAAATGAGTGTGGCTTTTGTCTGGTTGTCCACAATGCTTTGAAGCTAATATACCTTGTTTGTTATTTAATTAAACATAAAATCCTCAATCCCACAGTCAATTGACCATTGAAGTGTCTACACTCAGATTGTTTGGCCTACCAACTTTATAAAACACTAGCTGTTCCCGCGAGCTTCGCTTTGCCTTAAAAAGTTTTCTCGTGGGAATTCCGGGATAAAAAGTAGCCTATGTTCTTTCTCAGGGAATATACCATATTATTATTATTATTTATTTATTATCAGACAAGAAGTCCATAGCAGTTAGTAATACAATGTTCTTACATCTTGTTATATACAACAAGAATATGTTAATTGGTGTGTAACTGCATCCATCTCTGAGTCAATGGAGAGTCCCATCGATCAGCAAAGACACTGAGGATGCTGTTGGTACTGCAGCGGATGCGAGCCATCAGAGATGCACATCTGTTCCTAATGATGGCGGCAAAACCATTTATACTTGCTTCCATAAACATCCCCGAAGCACTACATCGCCACGGCAGCCCCAACAGAACCCTCAGTGCATTATTATACTGGACACGCAGGTCGCTGTATGTCCGCTGGGTAAAGTCCACCCATAGGCTGCAGGTGTAGAATGATTGACAGTAAGCTTTAAACAGCGTTACTTTAACTGGCTTCGTACACCGTGCAAACCTACGGGCTAACATGTTGCAGCGGACAGCCAGCGACCTACGCTCCCGTTCAATGTCACAGTTATCTTTGAGGTCATCCGTCACCCAGTGGCCCAAATATTTAAACTGGGTAACTCTGCGCAAGGATGATCCGCAGAGCGAGACACACGGAATACTGTCATATTCCATGCCTCTCGCCCTGAAGACCATGAACTCGCTCTTTGTAACGTTATATTTGAGCCCCTGAGCCGCCGCATATGACTCGCAGATACTGATCAGTCTATTCAGAGCTTCAATCGATGGGCTCAGCAGCACCATATCATCAGCATAACTGATGTTATTGATGCAGACTCCGTCAACATGACATCCGATATTGGCGCTGCTGAGCTCAACGATTAGCTTATTTATATAAAAGTTGAAGAGGCGGGGCGAGCTCAGCCCCCCCTGTCTTACCCCGCACTCCAGCCGGTACACATCAGATTGCGAGCTAACCCATTTCACAGTATTACGCTGACTACTATACCAATACCTAAGTATTGACAGTGTCTCGGGTGGTAAAGTTGTTTCTTTTTCTAATTTATTCCACAGAATATTATAATTTACAAGGTCAAATGCCTTCGACAGATCCAAAAAACAGGCAAAAATTGGCGTCCTTCTCTTAGTATAGTACTGTACAGTCTGCTTGAGGCACAGTATAGCACTCTCCGTTGTGTATGTGTGTGATATGTATACCAAATTTCATTCAAATCCGTTCAGTAGTTTTGGCGTGAAAGAGTAACAGACAGACAGACAGACACAGTTACTTTCGCATTTATAATATTACTAGCTGTTCCCGCACGCTTCGCTTCGCCTTAAAAAGTTTTCCCGTGGGAGTATACCAAATTTCATTCAAATCCGTTCAGTAGTTTTGGCGTGAAAGAGTAACAGACAGACAGACAGACACAGTTACTTTCGCATTTATAATATTAAGTAAGGATTGTAGGAAAGACATTTGATGATCGAAACACTAGCCAACATGTTCATGGGTAAATTTACTGTAGATTAACCACTTCAGACTTAGAATTAATAAATAATTATTACAGACAAATAACAAGAAGCAAAGACTTGCACAAAGCATTCACTGCACAGCTAGCGTCAGAAATACAAGTCCTAACTTCTGACTTGCCTGACGACTACACAAAGTATGTTGGAGTTATCACAACTCTGTTCACATGCATAGAGAACTTCCCACCGGGGGCTGATGCTGTGAGGAGTGAAGAGTTGACAGTTGCGGAGTACCTGAGTGGAGCTTTAAAGTGCTGTGTGGAGACTTTGGTTGGCTCTGGTGATAGGTAATGTAGCATTACTATACCTTGTTCCATTTATTAACCATCTTGGATTTTTAAAACAGTTTTTTTTTATTACTATATGGGGACTTTATTTTGGAAAATGCATTGTTTTGTTAGATTTGTTTGATGTTCAAACCTTTCTAATAAATAATGTTATGAAATAGATTGTACTTACAAACTGTATCTCTCTTAAAAGTGCCTTAATAAAAGACCATTTAATATTTCAGCCAGTCACGAGCATTATCTCCAACTGAAAAGAATGAAATATTCAACTTAGCACATTTCACACTGCGCCTGCTTCTGTATGTAGTGCAGAAAGTATCACCAGCCAACAAATCCAAGTTGATCTCTATGTTCAAGAGCATAAGAGCTAGTATCAAACACTTGATGTTTGAGGATGATGTGCCTATGGATACTAAGTCTCTATCAGGCATAGTGATATTGACTATGTATGTCTGTGAGATTGGAGAAGATTCTTGGATTCATGTAGGTACTTTTTTAATGTATTCTTATGTAAGTATAATGTATTCTTATGTAAGTATAATGTATTCTTATGTAAGTATGATTTATTTATTTATTTATTAAGGTTTATTCACAGATAATTAGTTGTTACCATATGAGGCGTATTGGGGAAGTTAGTTCCATGCATCCATTATAAATCATAGGATATAAATGATTGTAGGCTTGGACCAACACTGTATTTAAGTAGCCCCTTTTACACACATATAACAATAATTAAGAGTCCTGATCTTCATGCACTTTCGCACGAAAATTTCTGTAGCACAACAGTGGCTGAATTGAGTGTTGATAATTTTTTACATTCCCAATTCTATTCTTACAGATATTACAAAGTGACACACCTAACGATCTACAAGTATATCTTCAGAGTGATGCGGGTGAATTGTCCCTATACTCGGCCATAGCTATTGTAGTGCCAGTGGGAAGCTTGCAGTCGAAGCATGTGCAAGGGAAACCAGCCCTTATTGCACTGACTGAGAGGATATTGAGGATTGGAGAAAGGTATGATAAATTCCAAAGTTTCATAACAGGAATCCAAAATAAATCTGTATTGATTAACCTCCTTGAATAAGTTATGTAGCATAAACAAATGTAACAATTTTATTAAGTAAAATAAGTAAGTATTACTTGATATTAAACTAACATTATGAGAATGAATGATCTCGCAATAAGAGTAGCAAAACACTGGAGGAAGTTAGCTTAGTGCATTTACACGATTGAAGAAGAATGAGAATGAAACAATTATCGGCTTTGAATTAGAAAATTATACGAAAGTATAACCTACTGATATATATCAGTAGGTTACAGATTATCTACAGATGAGCTACAGATTATCTTTTTAATTCACAGAAGTTCATCAGACACAACATTCACGCTCGGAGTATCTCGCACTGTACTGCAAATAGCTAAAACTCTAGAAAAAGTTGAAGATCGCGCCCTCGGTCTAGCGATAGTGGACTCTCTGCTCGTACACATATGGTCGCATTTAGAACACTACATGGACAGCGTGCGCCACCTAGCGGCGCAAACGTTGACTTGCGTCGTGAAATATGGCAGCCGCTTGAGAAAATTAGGTAAGTATCCTATTCATATTTCATTTCGCTATTATTTATACTATTGAGCTCTGAGTTATGGCATCTTTATGTGCCTAGATAAACTCGTATAGTGCTCGTCCCATTCATATTTATCTATGTATGTATAATAAATTGTAAACGTTTACCTTTTGTGTCAAGTAAGAAAGAATGCAGTATAGGCAGTATAGCTGTATAGAGAAAGATAACTTTATTGTTTATGATGGATATATTATATTATGCAGATCTGACTGGAATTCTGACTAGTATTTTTATTTAATTACTGTTTAAACTATGCTAAAGTTATGTTTTTTCTTATTTCCAGGTGACGACACAGCAATAAACAACCTATTCACCGCTCTGTCCACTCTAGACAGTACTAGAAAGAGTTACTATGTGATATTAACTGCTTTGACAGAGGAGCTAGGTCCCAAACACTTGTTGGAGAAAATAGACGGACTTATTGCCTTGTTGATCGACGCGTTGAACATACAGGCTGTGCAGGCTAGTGTGAGTATTTTTTTATTTATGAATATAAAAACAATCTTCAAGTCAGTTCTATATTAAATTTATTCAAGCATGAATGATTGATGAGCGGTGGTAGCTCAGTCGGGTTAGCGCCCTCTATTACGCCAGAGATGCGAGTTCGAATCCCGGCGCTGACACATACCAATGAGTTCTTTGGAATTAAATTACAATACCATCGCACTTACGGTGAAAGGCAAACATCGTGAAGAAACCTGCACATCTATATTGTAGTTGTGTACGCTAATTGCATTGTACTCATTCAAAAATGGCGATACGGCTCGCAACGTATCACGTGAATACAAATGTACAGCGGAAAGCTGACTACACCATCAGGGATTACGGACTGTTTCTTGAAAATAATGTTCAGTATGACATAAAGTTGTTACATTAAAGAGAAACTCAGTAAAAAAGCTTATTAAAAAAAGCTTATTATAAAATTGATGATTACTTAGAGGACGTTAATGCATGGCTGTGATAAGTAGTTAGCTCTGCTCATATTATTATAATAATAATTATTAAGCTTATATGTATTGTATACCAACTAGTTTTAAGTCTTTTTTTGAAAAGATGGCTCAGGAGTTTCTTGCCTCCGTTCTTCTCCTTAGACAGAAAGAGCCCCCCCTTATCCGAACGGAGAGTAATTTGTAAAAATTGACGTTCATCAGAAAATTTTATATTTGTACGATGAATAAAAAAATTTGAGTTTGAGTTTGAGTTTAAAGACCATGCAGTTAAATTTTTCAGCACTTGATTTACACCCTGTATAACTCAACCCTTTTCTCCAGGCCACAGTAGCGCTAACCCGTCTCTCCCAACGCTGCTCAGACAGCCCCGACACTGTGTCTCTGTGGGTGGCACCTGTAATACACTACGTGAGGACTCAGAATGTGCACTCGCAAGTGTTGCGAGTTCTGGACGAGTTGCTGGTCAATGTTGTGGGTTCTGACCCGGGGGTTATGGAGTTTATGTAAGTGTGGGTTAAAGTTGGTTTTTCGAATTAAATTGTGTTGTAACTTTTGAATTTTTTAAGCGTTTTTTTTAAATGTAGGTTTGATTATTCTGAGGATTGAGATGCAATACAGTATAAGAAGCGCTAATAAAGAAACGAATCTGAAATGGCTGTGTTCAGTTTAGACCATCTTGTGCCAAAAAAGAAGGTTACGGATGTGCAAGTAAAAGTGATGATGTAGTGGCGCCATTTTACATTCGTTTCTTTATTGATACGACTTATATCACTTTAATTATCACCTTAAAATACAGTCAAAAATAATAATTTAACATGTTTTTTCTTCTAGCATAAGTCACATAAAACAAACAGCATCATCGCAAACGCAACTACAGGGGGGCGAGCTAAAATGCATTCTAATGCTATTGTCTGTAGCTCGAAAGTCGGGTTACACCAGCCAAGCGTCCAATAACAATGAGAGTGAATGGAAAGGCATGATACATTATGATGTGTTAAAGCGAGCCGCTATAGATTCTTTGGAAGAGGTAAGGAAAATTCGTTCTTTCTAAATCTATTCTGTCAAATAACACAACCATTTATATCTTGTATTCATGCACCAATTTGAAGCAGTCAAATTGGTTGTCAGTCGTTGAATGACCACATGACCAGTGTGCACTGGATGTAGACATAAGGACGGCGATATTGCTATATTTCGAGAACATCCCAGACACAAATACAAATATCTATCCTGGCCGGGTATCAAACCCAGGATCCTAGCATCATCATTAGACATTACTAACTAACTACATAACAATTTTATTTCTCTTTTTCAGACTCGAATACTATCCCTATCTCTAATAGTGGAATCTCCGAAGTCAACGGAGGTATTTGCCCGCGGTGACTTTGATTTCGTCCTGTACTATCTCAAGTACAACATCAACGCACAGTCGCCCAACTTCCGCCAGTTGACCCTGTCGTTTGTGAAAAAGGTAAGAATGCATTTTTTCAGACTTGCCGTAAAAGGAAAACAATCTTACGGCCGCCATTTGTACCGTCTATGTTGTGCATATTCTATTGTAATTTCTGTGTTTGTGTGCAATAAAGAGTTATCTATCTATCTATCTATCTTACTGTGATTAGTAGTTTTATCTGAAAAGAAAGAAAAACTTAACTGCACTACCATAAAAAACTTTAAAACTGTTTAACAAGGATTTAAAACGAAATTTGACAGATTTTGTAGGGGTTTGACAGCGCTAAACACCTGTAAATACTATCTAAGTTTTTGTGGTAAGGCCCTAAGATTCGTAGTAGAACAAAAGTTGTTTAGAATGACCCTCAGAGTCATCCCCCTTTCGACTAACTATATCACTGTCTAAAAACAAAATTTGTGCATTTTTTTTTTGTCGTGGTGATAGTTATTGCCCCTGAATGAAACTTGTGTAAAATATGTAATGATAAAATATCATAACACTCAATTTCACTTTTCTCTTACAGTTCATGAAACGCTTAGAAGAAAGCTACAAAGTTCTAAAGAGACAAAAGCCCACCGAGGACGAAACTAACAACAGTGACTATTACTTACATTTCTTTGAGCAACTTCGAAGGTTCTGCTTCGACAGCTTGTTGCAAGGTGCCAATTACAGTAGGAAGTTTGTTGCCTTGCAGACACTTGTGTGGGGGGAACAACTCAATTTTGACGGGTATACAAGGTCAGTACAAGTTATATTTCTAAAACCGTAGATTTTAATGATATCATGAGTACCTATTAACATTTAATTTAAGCTTGATAATTTAATATCTATGGCTATAATATCCAATTTTTACAAATCCAAATTAGTCGTATCACAAATAGACTTGAATATATAAATAATTGAGTGTATGGTAATTCGTGATATTTTATTTCAGATTATGGACCGAAGACTATGTAGAGAAGTTGCTGTTACGTTTAGAGGACAGCTATGAGAACAACAAGTGCTACGCTTTGCAGATACTCTGTAACTGTCCTGTTGATTTACTTGAGGTAAAGTTCTTGTCATTATATCGATAGATTTTATATAATATATGTAATAAAATCAACTATAATTTAAATCAAGGCTCGTTTTATAGTACCTACCTGACCCAAAAAGTTTTGATTTTGATTTTTTGAAAGTTGGGGGAGTATATTTTATATGATAACACGATAATCTATGAAATGATTCTATCTTTATTTCACAGGCAAAAAAGTACTCTATATCTCTAGAAATAGAAGACATATTGCGACAGGCGTCGTGCGTGAAACCGACCGAGTGTGTATCAGCCGCTTACAAACTAAAGTTGCTGAATAAAAAACTACCTCATATATTACTGCAAGGAAACGAGAGGTGAGAAATAAGATCATCAGACCCTAATAAATAAATAAATAAACTTTATTTCAAAAATGTTACACAAAAAGTACCACAATACTAGTTACAATTGCTAGAATGAACTTATATTATAGAAGTATAATAAATTACTTAATAATTAATTTAATCATGTAAATATTCCTTGTAACAATAAGGTTTTTAGATAATCACATTATGTAATAGTCCGTATGCGGTAATCCTCTGATGTCTAAACTAGGGAAACCCTGTAATATAGACATCAGTGACTTTCTCAGAAATAATCAATGATGCAGTTATCTATCAGATGTTCACACTCTTAAACAATTAATTAAGCAATGTACATTCAGTAAAGTAGCGATAACAGTTGATAATAATGAAATTGTTATATAAACTTGTACTATATTATGGGTACTTACTAATTTAAAATTAAGATTAAGGCATGCGTACAGAAAAATGAGAATTTAATAATTAATTTTAGCTAGTTGATGTTAGTAGACTTTCAGTTGACTGATAATCAAGGGATTTTAGGTATTTCGTTACAGTAATCGTAAAATTATTAAAGTATAATCTAGATTTACACATTAAGACAAAGTACCTAAGTCCCATTAGAGAAGGAGAAGGCGAGTGTGAAATGCGTCAAAACTGTGTGATGCCATTCATTGGTGCGTTATTCGTCTATTGCAGCAAGCACTGCTAATAATATTATAAAAGGAAAATTATTAAGAATCTTTGTGAATCTCTTACGTAAAAAATACTGAATTCATAAATTCAGCATTCCCAGCAGATAACAGGTATTATCATAGATCAAGTAGTACTCGTTATTCTATGGTATTATGCTAAACATCCCTACACAATTTCTTGTCATAACTATCTATATGTTTATAACCGCAAAAAAACCGTCTATTCCAGCGAAATCCCGTCAGCATCAACCTACGCTCTCCTCACAATACTTCTTCACAAACTGCATGAAGAGTTAGAAATAGCCACAAAATGCATACTGACGGCCGCGGCTCATGCACCCATGTACGGACTACTGCACTGTATAGCACACGTGGTGAAGGATGTAGATGCTGAGTAAGGAACCTTTATATTAATAACATTACCTATATTTCCCCTCATGTCAGTTCTACCGCTTCCTCACTAGCTCCGAAATTACCGAAATACTAGCTATTAAGCCGTAAAGCAAGAAAATTGCGAGTATTAAATTCCACAAATGTTCTATTAGTCATTTCACGTAGTTCTAAATACAAAATAGTGGCATATCTAAGATGGCGGACTAGATCGAGTAACTGCCAGTTTCAATAACTCTATTTATCGATAACTGTCAGTTACTTTCATACGATTTGGACAGAATGCAACTCTTTATGTTTCAAAATCGTATGAGAGTAACTGACAGCTATTAATAGATATAATATTCAAACTGGCAGTAATTAATAAGCGGGTTGATGTTTAGTATACTTCAAAAACTGAATGAATAGTTAGCGACGGCCTCCCAGTGCATTCTGACGGCCGCGGCCCATGCACCCATGTACGGACTACTGCACTGTATAGCACATGTGGTCAAGGATGTAGATGCTGAGTAAGGAACCTTTGTATTAATAATATTACCTATATGGTATCGAAATACAAGCTTTTAAGCCATAAAGCAAGAAAATTGCTGGTATTACATTCCACAATTTGAATTTTGTAATAGTTGTGTCACGTTAAATCCGAAATGGCGGCAGAAATCTCCAGCAGAGCTTCAATTTCTGGAATTTTTAATAAGTTAAGTAGTTTGTAATTTGCATGTTTATTTGTTAATTAACATTATTTTATAGTTCTTTAAGTAACATCGTTTTTATATTTTTAATTAGTTATTCAAGGAGAGACCTTTGCCCAGCAGTGGGACACTAGAGGTTAAAGAAAAAAAATAGTTATTCGATTTTATATATTTTTCTCCTCCTCATTACCGTTGTCCCATCTGGTCATAACCCTATAACTCTTCTTTCCCCAGTGCAATATCTTCATCCCAGCAGTGGTCTGCCCTCATAGCGGATGTGATATCCACGTGCATGCGAGTGACGGACTGCGCCGCGCCTATTGTGAATAACTCCTCGCCTGAAGGACATCTGCCTATGGACAGGTGAATATAAGGTTGCCTGTAAAAGATCGCTCTCAGCGATAAGGCCGCCTATTGTACATTGGTTCTAGTCTATAAGTATGTTTTTGTACGTCTGATTTATGTGGTGTTCAATAAAATATTTTTTTCTTCTTTTCTATTCTATGTTGCGGTATATATCAGAGGCGCGAGCATAGGATTCGATACTATTTTCGAATCTACACGAAGGGTTTTACCAAACTCTAAACGTATTTAAATCAAAATTTAAATACATTTTGACCTAACTGACAGACGTATGACAGGCTACTAAATACGTTTAGCGTTTGGTGAAAGTCCACCTAACATGGAAAAAACAAATGCCACTTTTGGAACTAACAAATTTGCATGGAAGTAATAATACAACAGGAATGCGCACTCACCAAAATGATGCAAACAAAAATAGACCTAACGAATTCACCTTAAGATTTTTATTTGAAGTGAAAGAGGCCGCGAGCCGATAGAGAGGGTTACCACAGAGCCCTTTTAAATTGCCAGGATTTAGTTGTGTAAACTTTGGTAGATTTTGTATGAAGAGACCTATGCAAAAAAAAATATTAAATTAACTCATAGACTACTGTATATCATATCATTTTCAAAAACAAATTTATAATAAATCATTATAAACATGTAATTTTAATGAAATATTTGGTATTTGTATGAATAATAATTTCATAAAAAATATTGGTAGTTTTTCTAAATACTTTACGACAAGACCGAAGTTGTCAAGATGACGGATGCCGTTTATACTGTTGTGAGAGACGTTATGGTTAGGGTGACCATTCATTCGTACTTTTGAATCACTTTCCATTAATTAGGACCTGTTTCATTCAACTTTTTGTTTTATTTTATACCTAAGTATCATTAGGTATTATTGTGGCTGTTGTCTTATAAGGCTGGTAAAGAGTTATGAGCTGTTGATTTTTTTGGTGATAGATACGAGTATTATAAGATAATTTATCAAGCTTAAAACCGGCGGAAGCACTTAGGTTGAGATATTTTTTTTGAAATTTGAATTTCGCTCATCGTATTATTTACGTCAATCCTACCTCTAATTAAAACCAGTCCATCTTAGTAGAATTTGGTAAAAAGACAGATTGTTGTTGCTAGTTCAAACCTTGGGAATATCTAATTGATATGGAAAAATAAACATATCAATATTACATTGCAGATTGCGCTGAAACAACACATCTATACAAATTTTACCTTCACCCCATTTGTTTACTCAATTGTCATATCACCAAAATACATTCGTACCTATATTGCAATTGAATTATTCGAATAATAGGTGACTTTGAGACCATCGACACCTATTCGCGACATGATAGATTAGAAGTGATGTCTCATGAATTACCTAAAATTATGGTCACCAAAAATAGAAAGAGATGGAGGGCTCCGTGCTGACTATCTTTGTCGGCTCGTTTTTTTGGTGCAGTGCGCATTCCTGTTGTATTATTACTTCCATGCAAATTTGCCTTACATTTTGACAGTGACATTTGACGATACGCAACGTAAACGGAGGTTTCGAATCCTGTGCTCGGGCAACTGTACCCGTATCACGAAAATTCGAGCTAACGTATAGAATCGAATACGAGTGCGACAACTGTCAATTCTATAGGTAAAAAGTGTTCGAAAGTGCTGTCAAGTTGACAATAGTCGCACTCGCATTCGATTCTATATTGTTCGTGATCGCCCTGCAGTACAGTCAGAATAAGCGAAAAAATAAACATTAGATTTTATATTGTGTTTGCTGGATGGACTTTGGCTTTGGCTTTATTAGATTTCTATCTGACCTTAGTTCTGATGCAATCCTTCACCGAATCACGAAATTTTTTGACACTAGTTTCACCGGAATTTGTATTCGTTTTAGTTTCGAACGTTACCGACAGGGGCGCTGATTTAATAAATCGAATAATCTATCGACTAGTGTTGAGAAAAACAAAATTTGCTCACAGGGATCAATCGCTATAACTTCATTTATTTCAAGCAGTTATAGCTTAACTTAATATGCAGCGGTTGTGGTGGAAAACTCTTGTTCTTCATTAAATGTAAATATGTTTAATTTACAGCGGTGTGAAGCTGGGCAGTGGCCAGGTGACGGCACAAATGGTACTGCTTTGTGCGTGGAGATCTGTTAAAGAGGTAAACAAATACTTTTTGCTCTATTTATATTTTACTCAAACACAAACTTTAAAAGTTACACAAACTTTAGCTTTACACCATATACATATTTAAGTAGAGTTACAATATCAAAAGTGTGAGCAGCGCTTAAACTATGTCTTCCAATGAACTTGTGAATTATATTATTATGTAGTGTAGATGTTGTAGAGTAGAATAGAATAAAAATCTGACTTCATGTCAGACATCAATCATAGCTTATCAAAGTGGGCCCAAGCCCAATGAAATAAAACATACCCAATGGTAACAACTGTAAATTTGACATAATTTTATAATATGTTATTCGCTGTAAAATGTAACTAAACCTAAGTTTTTAAATTAAATAAAAAGTGTTAAAAAACATGGAAATAAACATAATTAAATAAATACATTTTATACTAACTACCCGCAGGTATCCCTCCTCCTAGGCTCGATCTCGTCCCGGCTCACGATCGAGGGCGAGTCGCGTGACTCGACGGTGACTCACGCGCAGGTCGTCAGCATCGGCCGACATCTCACCACGCTACTGGCGGAGACCAAGCATAGGGGGGCGTTTGAACAGGCGTATGTGGGGTTTAATATGCTGCTTACTAGGTGAGAACTAGTTTATTTAGCTATACTTCGTTTAATATACAACTAGTCCTGTGACAGCTGTTAATTCCATACATTTTATTTGTCATTTGTTAGTTTTCAAGGGAAAACCAACATTTACCAGATAATATAATCAAACATAAGCATCTGTCAATCTAACGTCATAGAACTCATGCTATAGTTACCCAGGTAGTCGAGTGACTCAAGGGTGAGTTACTCTCCAGTATAAGAAGACATTACACGACGCGATGATACAAGCGGATAGTAAGCATATGGGAACCTTTGAAAAGGGGTATGGGAGTTACTCTTCCACGGCAAAACAGCAGTGCTATTTTTTATGGAATATAGCATGTATAGCTGACACGCTGCATTAATACTAGCGCCACTTTCTTTCCCGTAAATCCAACTTCAAAACCATTTAAAGCTACGCATAACTCACTCAACACCAACTTATTTCACACCTCTCTCTCTCCCAGACTATGGAGTTGTCGCAGTGAGTCCCTTCTCTCTCTCCCTGACTCCTGGTTGAGTGGCCTAATGTCCGACATCGCGGGAGGAGGAAGTGACAAGCTGTGTGCGACTAGAAGAAGCGCTGGAGTGCCTTATATTATACAGGTTATTTATACTCATTATTTCATGTACAGATCCTTTATCTACTTCGACACCTCGTTTAATGCGCGTTCCCATCACAGCGTTTTATTTATCGCGGATCGCGATATATACGCCGCCCATGGAAGTAGAAAAAAGGCGGAAGGAATCTCGTTTAATAAAACACTGAGGCACCACAATAGCGGCGACATAAGAGTGTATGGGTGCGTAGGTGCGACGTGATTGGCGCGCGGCAGCAAACTGGCTTACTTTGAGTGTATGTAAATTAAATGTGTGTTGGGCTCGTCGCAACAATGAAAGTGACTTACTTAGGGTTCCTCAGTGTTTAGTAAGCGATATTCCTTCCGCCATTTTTTCTACTTCAATGACGCCCGCCGCCGTGACGTATTATTAAATTTTTCCATAGTAAAAAATTTACATGGTGAACCTACGTATTTTTTCGCGTATTTCGCATTCTTAAAGTTGTCAGTTTGACGTCCCGAGTCACCCACTTGGTCCAGTATTTACACAACACCCTGTATACCTACTCACAAAATACCGTCCACATTCGCAGGCACTAGTAACTACAGAACTTCAGGTCAACGGGCTCCCCAGGTGCTTCCACCGCTGCATGGCGCGGCTGCTGGCGCTGGCGCACCTCGACCCACACCAGCCACACAACGCGGCGGAGGTTGAGACCAGGTGGGTTTGAGCACCAAATTGTTCAATTTCAGCGTAGTATTGTCAATAAAATTAGTGCACGCAGGTCACGTAATTTTTTACCTGTTATATAAATGATTGCGGAAAGGGTCCACAGCGCACCGCGTTGTTCCAATCTTACGGCGGCGCTTTTATGTGGTGTTTAGGCTGCGTTCCCAGTAGGCTAACTGTTTCAGTTTATTTTTATTTTATTTTATTTTTTATTTTATTTATTTGGGACAAATAACAGTTATACATTAAGTCTTAGAATCTAAAGATATTGAAAAGTGTTGGTTCAATGTATAACCCACAACATTGTCCACAGGTTACTAAAGATAACAATTTAAATGAGGCCTAGTTCCTCAATCTATGTTGACTTACGAAAAAGAACTTACGTAAAAAAAAAACTTAAACTTAAAAAACTTAATAACTTACTTAAACATACTATCCGCTATACAAAAGCGATATAATTTATACTTAAGCTCAAATAACAAATCGAGTAGGTATTTTTATATTAAAGATATTACAAATAATAAATAACAATTATATACTTACTTATTATATGATATACTATTATATACTATATGTTATTACACTAAAATACACAAATCCCAAATTAAGTACATATTTATTCAAAGAGTTACATATTTAAACAATGCAAGACCTCCCTCCTATACATAGCCCTAGTATTTGAAAATATATCGATATCTTCAAAGGTAGTGTTGTACTGGTTAACCATTCTGTGAAGAGGGGCTCGTTCACCTGCGTTGGTTCTACGAGACACCGTGGCGAACAGGCGGCGCGCGCACGCCGTGCGTCTCTGGGCCCTACGTGGAACCTCGTAGCTAATATTCTTAATAAGTTCGCAGCAATCGTACCTACAGTTTAGTTGGGAACGCAGCCATATTATTATTTTATATTCCAAACACGTATTATATCTCATCTCATATTTATGTCCCCAGAACGCACAGTCTCAACATCCTGCGCGCACTGTTCCGCAACACGACTCTGGGCGAGGCGAGCGCCAGCTACGTGGGGGAGGGATTGTTGACTGCTATTAGAGGATTCGATGCTAACACTTGGCCGGTAAGAGACATACACATGTGTAGTTGAATGCATAAATTTACTTTTATAAAGCCACCACTACTGTGAGAAACCCAAGCACTACAAACTGTACAATGTAATTGTCATTCTTCTTCTTCTTCTTCAAGTGTGTCAATCACCCTGGAGACACATAGGCTACTTTTTGTCAGCTAACTCCATAACAACATTAAAATCGCATCAGCCGTTTTGACGTGAAGAAGTAATAAACAAACATACACACAAACTTTCGCCTTTATAATATTAGTAGGATTATAGTTTATAATCATTATTAAAATAAATATTATGTAACCTCCCCAGGAGCGCAACTCCTCCACGCTGCTATTCAGCGCGCTCACAGTGCGCATATTCGGCGTGCAGCGCAGTAAGGACGGCGACAACCTGTGCGTGCGGAACAAGATGACCGGACGCATATTTTTCCTCAGATATCCGCAGTTGTACGATTTTATGCTGGTGAGTGTGCTGTTTGCAAGTGTGTATTTTGTAAATTATGAACCGCCTTCATTATTTAACGTACCCTGACGTGATAACGTAATGTACGTTACGTTATTTAATGTAACGTCGTGCATGCGTGCTAGAGACCAATCCCACCGCCGTGTTTATCGCTAATTACGATGTCATGACGTTAATATACGTCGATAACGGTACCGTGCAAAGAGAACAGGAGCGCAATTATTCCAAATGCTATTCAGTGCGCATATTCGGCGTGCAGCGCAGTAAGGACGGCGACAACCTGTGCGTACGGAACAAGATGACCGGACGCATCTTCTTCTTGAGATACCCGCAGTTGTATGATTTTATGCTGGTGAGTGCGCTGTTTGCGAGAGTAAATTTTAGTCTTTCCGTTATGTAACCTACTAGGAGCGCAAAGCTGATATACTCAGTTGTACAACCTCATCATATCATCATAAATCATGGTAAGTTTTTGGTGGCATTAGGGATTTTAGACCCACGAGTGTAACGTTTGAATAAATGAATTTCAATTCTCCCATTTAATTTTTGTTTCTCCGTAGTATAGGCGTACACGCCTAATCTTACGATATATTTTATCAAACTCCATTCCAGAACAAACTCCAAGAAGCCAGTGAGGCCGCGGACTCGCGTCTCCTGAAGCCCTCACTGTACCCCGTGCTGCTGCTGCTGGCCAGGCTCTACCCCTCCTCGCTAGAGGGCACTGTGTCCAACTTGAAGGTAAGTCTACTCGTCGCTAGATGGCGCTGGTTCTAAATGTTTGTCTATTCGCCGCTAGATAGCACTGTTGCCAACATAGAAGTAAGACTATTGGTCATGACATCTAGCGACCAATAGAATAGTCATACAAAAGTGCGACTTCTCTACCCCTCCTCGCTAGAGGGCACTGTCTCCAACTTGAAAGTAAGGGTGTTGGTCGCTAGATGGCCCTGTTTGTTATTTATAAGTAATGCTACGTGTCGCTAGATGGCACTGTTTCTAATTTATGCTAGATGGCACTGTGTTTAATATGTAATAGTACTTGTCGTTACATAGTACTGTTTTTAATAAGTAATGCTACTTGTCGCTAGATGACACTGTTTCTTATTTATAAATAAAACTACGTGTCGCTAGATGGCAGTTTTTAATTTATAAGTAAGTCTACGAGTCGCTAGATGGCACTGTTTCTAATAAGTAATGTTACTTTTCGCTAGATGGCACTGTTTCTTATTTATAATTCGTCGTTCGTCGCTAGGTGGCAATGTTTCTAATTTAAAAGTAACACTACGTATCGCTATAGGGCACTGTCTCAAACTTTACACTGAGACTACATAAGCACCTAGAAAAACTCTAATAAGCCAGTAATGCATCCTTTTCATAAATATAATCAGCCCTAAAACGTTTGAATTTGCCAAATAAATACACATATTACACACACACACATGATTACGCTATAATCTTAGAGCTATCAAAACCTTATTTTCTTCAATTTAAATTCGACTCTGAGTGTTCCCGATAAGGTCATTTTTGCTGGCAAAATTTATAGTGACAGTGTTAAAATTAGAATTTCTGCCTTCAGAATATCTAACTATAGCATTATATTACCCCCTCCACAGCTAGTCTCCTTCATCCCGCACGTGCTATCCTGCGCCCGCAGCGCCGTGCTCAAGACCCGGCAACTGGCGGCTAAAGCGATGCAGCCGCTGATATCACCCGAGCAGTACCCGGGCCATGTGGTGAAGATGTTTGAGGTGTTGGTCGGTGGAGGGGTCTGTAGGAACTATTGTCATGGGGTTCTGTTGCAGGTGAGTTTGTAATGCTAGTACTGTTAAATTGAAATTAGAAAAGTTTGCGCCGTTAAGGATGAATGAAGATTAGCTACATGAGCCTTGATCATAGTGTATTCGTTGCAGTTAAATGTTAGGTATTTATAGCAGTTTAAGTAACGTCCCTTGTATCATCATCATCAGCCTACAGCAGTCCACCGCTGGACATAGGCCTCTGTCAAAACCAAACTAATTTTCTTTTCCGAGAATATTGAGGATTTTGACTTGGTTTGAGATATTTATCCTTATCTGACGATAATGAGTGTAATTATTTCCTTCTTCCAGCTAATCAAACAGCTAGACAGTAAACCAGACGGCCTTATTCTGGAGCCCGAAACTGTCGCAAAACTATCGCAATATGTCGAGGGCACATTCTGGATATTGCACCAAGCGGTCAGTGGAGTGCCGTGCTATGTGATTGCAGACGAATATGTGAAGGTTATCAACTTGATATTGTGGAAGTGAGTTCGGTATTGTATATTATGAAAATGTGTTTTTGAGTTTGCAAAATCGAAAAAAGGGTTTTCGTTTTCTCGTTTAGTTCAGCTTAATCAGGAAACTGTTTTATGCTTTTGTGAGACCTAGTTTATTGAAACAAATTTTATGAATATCAGCATTACACTTTTGGTGTGGTTGAATAACACATGATTTTTTTTTCAGATTTCCAAAGCTGATAACTCAAGAAATGCTATCACACCTTGAAAGATATCTTCAACAGCTGATATTCGGTAAAAATACATCTGCCATAACATCCGGAAAAGACGTGTGCCTGGCCAACGCAGCGTATTTATATTTCGTCATACTAAACGAATATAAGCCAGAAGATGTATCGAAAATAATTATTAAAACTTTGTCCCATGACTCTTATGAAGTAGTCTTGACAGTTTTGAACTATTTGTTGGTTTTATACGATAAATTTGATGAAGAGAATCAGTCCAAATTCCTACAGCATTTATGTGAAACATCAGATAAAATCGCCATCTTGAAAGATCTAAGGAAAGATGAAGAATACCTACAAAGCCTATGTAGTGTTTTGAAGAACAACACATACTTAGAATGTATTCAGAAAACCTTAAAAGTTCTATCTTTAGAGGACGGCACACAAAGAATGATAGTAGCAAACGGTAGCCAAATATCTGATGATGAACTTATATCAGCCTTGGTTAATCATGTTGAAACAGGACACGAAAATGTAACTTACATATACTTGGACAGTCTTCTGAAGTTCGTTCATGAAAAACTGAAGTCTTCAAGCCTTAGTAAAGACAAAGTTCTAGACATTATCCGAGTTGTATACGTTTGCAGTTCTTCAGAGAATAATGACGGTATAAGGGAAGTGGTGGTACAATTTCTGGAAAGGAACATCAAGGATTTGCTAGCATTTAAATTGGACGGGTTTAGTGCGGAAGAGAAGTGTAAGTTTCGTTATTAAATTAAGTACATACCTAAAACCTAATGCTCCCCATGAAAGTTAATAATAGCTACTGTCCGATTAAATTTGTTTCCCCCACTATCATAGGATTAGATGCAGTAGAGGACTGATATTAGCTATCGGGAAATTTTATAGTACTTTCGAAAAAAAAAATGCATAATCGTAATACGGTTCTACCTTTTTTGGCATAAGATTTATTTGCCTAATCTCGTATTGCATAGTAACGTTTGGTCAAAGTCTCGTTACGCCGAAAATCGTATGGCATAAATCTCGTTTAGTAAAAAGTTATTTCGCATAACATTGTTTAGCCTAATAATGGTATTGCCAAATCTTGAATAGCCTAATAATGCTATGGCATAGGTTTATACAAAGTAATAATATTCGTTTGGCTTTAACTTTGACGGAGCGTCTCCCTACATAGCGCAAACTGGTGCCTTGTATTGTTTCCGCTGTTTGGAAAACGCTCCGCTCCGCTTCGCTGCGCTCCGCTTTGGTTTTGATGAACATGTGCACCTAACACGCTCCTCCTCGCTTTGCTCGTCGTCGCACCTATTTTTAGGTTTCGATCTTATGGGGTTTGTAATAATTATATTGGTCTTTAACTTTCGATTTTTTGATCATACAATATCGTGATTTTCGGGATGTAGGAGAAAAATACCACAATTTGTACATTTACTACATACTTAATATATTATTTATTAAGATAACATTAGGAGAAACAAGATTATACATAGGTAAAGACGAACATAAATTTGAGCAAATGAAACTTAGGTGTTTAAAGATTGTGCCTAAAGAGTTTTAGACGAAACGAGCCTTATGCCACATAAGTCTTGGCAAAGTGATGGTTCGGCCAAAAAAGTTTAGACCATACGAGTTATGCGAAATGAGTTTTGGTCAATAAAGATTATGCGAGATGAGCGGAACCCTCGTAATACTCTTTTGCTTTTCCAGTCGAATACAAATCAACAATACTATCCACGTTGGTAACATTTCTAGAAGACGACAGCGACATATTGAGGCAGAAAACTTCAGATATTGTCACAAAAATATCCTCAAACGAAGACCAGACTTCCACTGTCATCCCGAGCAAGTCTGCTGAAATTCTGATGGAGTTGGAAGGGTTTGATATAAAAGATGTGGAGGACAAGATTGCCTTGTACTTAGTTCTGGCGCTGTTGGACTTTAAGTCTGAAGTTTGCATGTCGGATGATGGGAATGAAGAGGTATGTACTTATCTGAAATAAAATATCTTCTATACTTAGATAGAAGAAAATAGATTTTCATAGAAATAAATCATTGGGTTAGAATGGTATTCTGAAAAATTTGGTCCTGCGCCTAATATTAATTATCCTGTCGTGTCCAATGGGTCGTGTCATCGTGTCTGTCCCCTCAGAAATTATGTACTTACAAGCCATCTCGGAAACCTTGGAGATAAAATATGTATTGTTACATTTTCAGTGTCGAGTATTCGACCAAAACGAAAGATACAACATATTCTTGGAGGAAACAATATGGACCAACGGGTGTGCTGAGAAAATTATCAACATGTGTACGGAGTCCTTTGGGAAGAAAACTAAAGATGTTTTCCGAAATATTCTTAGCAATAGTGTCTATAGAAACGTTATTGAAAGACTTTGCAATTTTAACTTTACCAAGTTCGAAGAATTTTTCGAAACAAATGACTTTGTTGAAGTAAAAGATGACTTGCTGAATCCGAAGATAGGGTTATTTGTAAATAAACTACTACAGTAAGGTATAATTACGTGTAAATAAGATATCAATTGTTATAAATGTGTAAATAAAATTCAGAAATATTTATTAAGTATAAACTTTTATATTTTATTTACAATTTCACGTATGCTCTCAAGTGTATAACAATATCTAATATAAATCAAACACAACAAAACTTTGGATCTTTCACTCAACGAACAGACATACAAAACTATTTGTATTTACAACACATACATACTTTTGAGGAATAGGTTCACCTAATTTGTTACTATTTTTATTATTAAACATCAGACTCGTATATAAAGCAGTGAGACATTTAAAACCTAACGCATCTTTTCCCACCACAACACCAAATCTCACGTCCATTTTTGTCTCCTAATCCTTCTCACCGCATTCGCGACTGACGAATTCTTGAATTTCCCATCACCTTTCTCTTTCTTATCACTGTTTTCCGCCACACTTTTCGTCGCTAATTTCTCCAGTTTACTCTTCAACTCGTTCTCTTCGGGCACACTATCGTCATCTTTGAACAAATCTTTCACTGAAACTAACCTCTGGGAATTCCCTACTCTTAGTAGCTTCTTCAATCCTCTGGACGTTTTCCTTTCGATTAAACACAGCAATCCCCAATCATCCGTCTTTTCCTCCATAGCTGTTTCTAACTGCCACGCGGCGTTTCTTACCTCCATCCGAATTCTCTCACACTCTTCATAACTTACATTTCTGCTAACATTCAATGTCTGTTCTAACGGATTCACTATGTACAAAGGTAGGCCGTTTGGTTTCCGCACGGCCGTGCCTTCGTTGATGGAAATGGCTTTGTCTTGGAAGTCGAATTGTGCGTAGAACTCGAAGAATTGGACCAATAGGGTCTCTAAAGAAGCGGTGTTCTGTGAGTACGTGTCTGGAGGTAGCTTGTTCATGTCTCGGAGGAATGTGCAGTTGAGGTTGTCTTCTGCTATTCTCACATCTTCTTTGCCTGCGGAAAAGTTGAAGAGTTAGTACAGGGACATAAGGCATGATAGCATAGCTTCAATTCAATTCAATTCAAAAATATTTTATTCATGTGAAGCTTACGACTAAGGTACATGCTTATGAGCCCCAAGCTAGAATGTAGCTTATGTGGGCAAACGCTCATATCAAGTTTCAATGTTATAAGTAATTTTAACAGTTAAATTATGTTATGTAGGTTTTAACTAAGATGTAGTTTAAGTTTAGCTGGACATATATTCTTTATAAGGATGGTCTTCTACCTTCAACATCCAAACACAAATAGCACAAAATTTTAGTCTCTTAAAATCAACAAGTTACAATGGCAATGGGCCGGCCATATCTACTGAAGAGCCGATGACCACTACAAAACAAACGAGCCATCTCAAGAAAACGACCTCAGGAAGGAAGTAAGTATGAGTATGGTCCTCAAGATGTAAGCATTTTGAGGACCATACTCAATACTTTACCTACCGCCTTTGGGACACAGGCGTGAGTAATATGTATGTAATGTATTATTCCCATCACTCCAACTCACCAGCCCTCTGCACCAAATACTTCAGCGGCGGCAAAACCACACCCTCCTTCGTCTTCTGTTGCAGAAAGAACAGCACCATCAGAGTGAGAGGGAAGTTGGTGATCCAGCGGCCCGGGTGCGGGCTCGTCAGACCAGCCGTGTGCGCCCAGCGACGGACCACGAAGGCGAGGGGCCGCACTCGAGGGTCCAACGAGCCGAAGAGCCAGAGAAGCTCGGACATGTAGACTCCTGACCTGTGGGGGTTGGGGGGGTTAGTTGTTAGTGGTAATGGCATGTGAATAGGACACTATTTGTATTCGAAATCACACAAATGCGGACATAGTTTATGATTTGATGCAGCACAAATTACTGAGTATGTACTTATTTATCATATAACATAATGCGGCCCGCAAAATAGTGTGCGATACTTCGTATAAAAATACATTTGCTATTTATTTAAAAAAAAAGAGAGTGTATAATGGTGATCGGTGGACGCTAACGCCATCTAGTGAGAATAATACAAAACCAATTCATTAACAGCATAGAATAACTAAGTACTAAAGAATGACAATCTCCTTAGCCCGATTGTAACTAGATAGTTTAGTTTTGAATCATCCGTAAGATGTCGTTAGTGGTAGAATTTTGTCGAAATCTTAAATTATTGCATAATCCATTTTGAAAGAAGACGTTGCGAGTTTACTTGCTAACGTAGTAGTACTAACGAATAATCACTAGATGGCAATAGTGAGCGCCATTAGTTGGGAACGTGTGATGTTTTCCACTTTACGTAAACCTATAAGTACCTACTATTAATAAAAAACTTACTTATAAAAAAAATATGCTCTTTTCAATAAAGATTTTTATATTATTGAACACTATTTTCCTTCCTATTATATTAGTAAAAAGTTACTTAGTCAATTGAAATGGAAACAATGAATATACCTAATATGTAAAATTACAAAAGGAACAAACAGCTTAAAACAGGAGGGTGATTCGTGTCACAAAAAACTCCTTCGTTTTCATCTCGTTTTCAGATTTTTACGAACGAGCTATGAAATTGCGATTCACATGGCACTAAAAACAAGCTACATAGTAAGATCGTTTCGAGATCGCAAAATGAATGAACGGAATGGAGAATGACGCGATTCATGTAATTTTTGTTGAACTTTTTGATATCGCTTATCTGTCATATTTTGACGTTTTAGCGATTTTAAACTTTCGAAGAAAAGGGTGAAATTGTTAGATCGTTTTCAGAAAAAATACTGCTAACAGTGAAATTGACCTTGTACGCATCTCTCCAAGATCTTCAAGCCATTTTTCAGCCGGACAGCCGTCCCTACGAGATACGTTTCCATCTTTACCGAATTCGTAATTTTCCTTTATATTAAGCTTGTATTAGTGATATTTATTTGATTGGTGTGGGTTTTGGCCTGAGGCCCTCGCAGAATGAGGAAGAATATTTTAACCGAAAGCATACACATTCCCCCAGTGTGCAAATTGTAAGTTAATGAATTAAACACATTGTAATGCATGTATATTTTATTTATTGATAGAACTAATAAATTCTATGAATTATCACAAATACTAAAAAAATATAGGTAGTAATTAGGTCCCTTTACCACTTAATAAAGCTACAGATAATGGCAATCAAAGATTAAAGTCTTATTATTTTTTTCATATTCTCTCCTATAGGTTGGCTGGTACAAAATGCTTTTAGCCTTTTGTATAATTATTAATACTTATATATACAATATTTTGTTAACAATTATTAAACTATTATTGTATATAGGAACTTAGGTAATCAGTAATCACAGGTGCTCCTCTGTTTGAATTGACGCATGAAGAAGAGGAAGAAGAGAGGCGTGAGGTCATTGAAGGCCAGGCGCATGCGCAGGGACGGGACGCGCAGCAGCCGCAGCAGCGCCGCGCGGACCGCGCGCTCCACGCCGGTCGCGGAGCCAGAGCTTCACTGGTCGCGCAACTGCGTCGCCGCTAAAATCTGTGGATATTCAATTTATAGTTAAAACATATACCTACAAAAATATTTTGTACTTATTCCGATATAAATTATGTATACGTATTATTTTCCTTTAAGTCTGGTCTTGATTGTTCCTTTCATTAGCCTAGAAAAGACAAAATGAAAAGTTCAGTATGATATTGTTCTAAAAAATTACAGACAGATACTAACAAAACTACGCTGTAACATAAATATTCAACACCAGTTTTCCTAAGACATTATTGGGGTAACAATGAAGTTAAATTCTATTCTATTATTTAGCCAAACATTTAGGAATAGCCTACCTTTTTCCATATGAGGAACCCCTCCTCAAGAATCCTCTCATTGACTGCAGCCTTTCTGTTCATTACTTCAGCTAATCAGCTATCATTGTGAGGGCTGAAGCCGTGGCCCTCTCACAACGCAGTTGCTCCTTCTGCTACTCAAGCACATCGGCTGCTGCTTGTGTTTCTAAAACAATTCAAAACAGAAATTGGATACATCGTAAATTACAATACCTTCTTGACTACAACCGGTAACATTTATATTTAAAAAAAATAGGTTAATACATTGATACTTACATGTCTCAGTCGTATTTCTCTAAGTAAGTTAAACTTCCTTTCTTCTTATTTTCCAAAAAAACTACGTTGACACGAAAATGAGCAAAGAAAATCAATGTTTTTATGGAGAAAACATGGCGGCTGTCAAAAGTGCCACAGGTTATGAATTTCTTCAACGTTGAATTAAAAAGCCGTTTCTTGATACTTGCTATCTACACTAATTCCAACAAAATATATTGTAGGAACAAAATTATTTAAAACAATTAGTGGTAGTATTTATTATTTTTGCATGGCAATTAAAAAATTATAGGTAGTTTCATTCATTTCACTCAAGCGATCCAAATACGAACTAGCGATATGAAAACGAGATCAAAGTATGTGTGTTATGAATCGCGTTTTTGAACATTGCGGATTTCATCTCGTAACTCGTTCGTATCGCTTTACAAATATTTCGGTTGAGATGTGAATCGCGCCCCGTAACGTAATAATGCTCGATGCGTAGGTAGGTTTGAAAAAACAATTTTTATGCGTTCTTTGGTTTCCTTGCGATGAAATGCTTTTATTTATGAATTAAATTATTACCCACTAATGTTCAGCAGTTAACGTGCGTTGGTTGTTGATGATAGTGATGATAACTAGGTACTTAATTTACCAAAATACATTAAGAGGGAAGTACAGCACTTAAAACGGAAAACTTTTTCTTTGAAAAAAGTCCATAAAAAAAGTAAGTATTTAGTTAGTGTAAAACGTTTTCTCCCAAAACCAGAATTTCATTCAGAAAAGTAGGTACTTACCTATTGTCAGTCGCGAGCTGCAGTATATCTCTGTCGCACCCGTGCCCGGGGCATGAGAGTACAAGCGATAGCAAATGTTTTCTTAAATACCTAACTATTTCGCTAGAATCGCAAAGGTATGTATGTATGTATACTCTCCTCTTAAGAAGGTACCTACTCGTTATTCTATGGTAATGAATAAGTAATATTTTCAACAAATGGTATCATAGAATAACGAGTAGGTACTAGTATAGTAAGTATAAGTACATCGATAAACCGTTTATTTCAGTTTCAGGTAAGAGCTAAAACAATGAGAAGGGTAAATTACTTTTCACTGTTACTGAGGTTAAACTTTGGCTAGTTATACTATTCTATGAAATAATAATCATTTTAGTCAACATATTTCTAAAAGTTAAGTGATAATCACTTTATATGCAATCAATTAAGAAATGCAAAAACCTTTTCTGTCGATTGTACTTTGAGATACGGAAAAAACACAAACAAAAATGAACCTTATCAAAATTATGAAATTCGGGGCGAATGTGACAGTTTTGTGGCGTGCTTTGGGTGAGGCCTATGGTCAGCAATGGACGTGCGTTGGCTGTTGATGTTGATGATGATGATAACTAAATACTTAATTTACCAAAATACATTAAGTAGGTACCTACTCGTTCTATGATACAATATTGACTCGATGGTGCGAGGGCGGCGACCGCGCACATAAGCGAGCAAAGTATACTTACGCTAGTTAACTTGACACCTGAAAAATGGTCCTATCCCTTTCACTCCATTCTATTATCACGTGAGAGTGAAAGAGACGGGTATAGGTAGCGGGTCTCAAGTTGACTCTCGTAGGTACGAGCAAAATAAATATCTTCTTACAAAGTTGACAATGATATAGTACCTAAGTAGGTACAGCATTATTTTGTTTCCATAAGTTTATGAGTGCAATATTTACCAAACTGCATGCACGTTAGATGAAGAGAATAATATTAAATTCAAAGATTTATATTTTATGCTTAAAATGCCATCTATTGGCCGTTTCCAATATTACGACCTCCATCGAATAGATAGATGTCATTGCATTCATCCATAGATAGTGGTGCCACCTAGAAACCGCTTAACGAAACGTATAGCGCCATCTGGAAACTGCTTAAATTTTCAAGCTTTTTTATGGCTACGATTCCGTACAATGACATTGTCATTCTGTAGTACTTAGTTATTCTATGATTAACAGTAACTATTTCCCATCATAAGACGCGATCCTTTACAAAACCCAATAAAATGGCTTGCTGAAAAGGATTCATCATCATCGGCCCGTAATCTTCCACTGCTAGCCACAGACTCTTCTCAAGCTCCACAACACATAAAATCCTAACCAATCACCACTCATATCTACTCACATATTATTATAGCACAGATCGCACTCCACATCAGTAAACTCGTGCGTGTACTTCACGATGGGCACCCGTGCGTTCAGTATCCTCGTGACTCGGCCGGCGCCCGGCACTCTCAGCTCGAGCAGCTCAGCCACTAGCTCCATGTGTCTCTGCCACGGGTTGCGACCGCCCTCGCATTTCTTCTCGTGGTAGACTAGACGCTTTTTTGGGTCGCTCTGGAAAGAAGTATGAGTTTATTTTCTGTGGCAAAAAAGGAACTAATTATGCTATACATACAATTTTATAGATAGAACACTAGTTCTTCTAACAAAAACCATCTTGGTTATGTTGTTTCTACTCCCTCTTGTATCTGTCTAAACTATTAATTAATTCATAGAAATACATATAATGCTAAGTAATCTGTATGCCAGAATAGAGGACAGAACGGCGTGGCGCATGCTTGTAAAGGCCTTCTGTACCACTGGGGTACCATAGGACAGCAACAACAAAAATTTGTATGCAATAATTACCATTTCCTCAGGCAGCACATTAGTCAGCACTAGATCTAGATCACAGCCCATTTTGCCAAAGCCATTCACTGAAGAACCAAATGGCCTGATTGCTATGTTGCTGTACAAACTTGCAAATATCACTTCTAGCTGAAACAACATCAACAATATTATGTATTTATTTACATCCATAAGTACACAGGCTGTTTGAAGGTAGATTAACTAGCAAATCTAGTAATATAACAAGGTGCACATAAGGAGCCACCATACATGTCTACCTAAGTCTGGTGAACCCTGCATCTAATCTGACTGGCTTATTTTCTTACAAAAGATACTACTTATGAGTACAAACCCTAAGTAGGAGTGTTTATCATCTAGATGCTCAAATCATCACAACCCATGATGTCCCCACTGCTGGGGCACGGGTCTCCTTCCAATAAAGAAAGGGTTTAGGCCTAGTCCACTACACTGGCCAAACGCTCAAAGATATAAGAAAAAAAATTATAACAGTGGAGGGAAAGGTCTTTATCTAAATTTTTCAATGGCAATATCCTAAATATTTCCTCATTGCTTTTTAACAAAACGGAGAAGATAAATTTGAGTAGATAAAATAACTAACCTGCCTAGCCACCATATACCTCAGTCGGACACCAACATCATTCAAGACAGTCTGATCATACAACATCTGTATCTGATCTGAAACTGAGGCACAGGTTGTTAACCCCTCAAACAGCTTGTCTTCGTTCACGGCTGCATTACCCTCCGTTATTGCTAAAGAGGTGTCCGGTGTGGTATACTTCTCCCGCTTGCCTTGGACAGCTCGGAACCACAGGAATGGTGACTGTAGTGACATAACATCCACATCTTTCTGATGGGCGCTGCATGTTTTTAAGACGTCTTTCAGGTTTTCTTCTGATGCAAACTCTATGAGCATGAAATGCTGGAAAGTGTATTTATTTAGTAAGCTACTGTAATCTCAGTATGGATGAATGATATAAGTAATGAAAATAGTCTAATAAGAATTATTTGGGGTGTATGATACAATAGTCATCTGATCAAAGGTTTATTGTGTGAAGAGAATTCATAGAGAATAGAGAAACTAGAACATTTTTGAGTTTTTCTATATGGATAAAAATAAAATAACAAATTTACCTCTCCAGAGGAATTGTTATAGTGATGAACGCCTTTTATATCAGAATATTCGGAGCAATAACCGTGTAATTCTTTGAACGAAGACTCTGAATTCACTTGGACGACCAAGCTCCGTCTCGCTTGAGCCCGTCTTTGAGCCGCAACTTCCTCAAAAGAAATAAATTTCCTTGGAACATCTAAAATAAAAACAACATAACCTTAAAATCCAGAACTAAAACATGAATTACAGTGTAACCTCGGTAAATAAATACCTGAATATTTTCTGACTAGTAAACATCTACATGTAGATACTGAATAATTTAATCGTTTCCTGAAAGAATGTAATTTTCCTAAATTTATTACAGTCTGAAAAATTACAGACATTTTTGAAAGGTTACTGTTGCCAGTTTGTTCAGAAACTATGATTGAAAACACAGATACAAAATTTACTTTCGGCGAGTCCGGAGACAAAATGTGTGTGGCTAAAGTGTGTGGTGTTTATAAAATGTGAGATGGTAAGTAGCAATAACTAGGTCCTTATTTGAAAAATCACAGGCCAAATTAATGCTAATTCGATTTTTTTTCCAGCTTCTGAAAAATGCAAGATTTTGTATTTTTACAGGAGATGCAGATGTATTTGAACGCAACTTTTCACGTTGTACGTTTAGTTTTTGCACCGAGTCAAATCAGCTTCCCAGCTGTCACCCACAGTCTGTAAACGTAGTGGCTACTTTCTGTATGATCAACGTCAAATAAGATTTATCTTGTGTGATGTGGGAAATTTAATAAAAATAGTGAGAAAAATAAAGTGTATTCATGAATAGACCTTAAAATGGCTTCAAGAATTCTGCAGCGGCTTACGCCGATCATACTCAATAACGTGCGGGCTCCCTGTTGTGGGATTCTTAAGAATACTAAAGTTGTTATTCTCAAACCAGTGGAGCCATTGACCTGCATAACTTACAGAAACTATGCCAAGAACAAAGACAGAGGAAAAGATAAAAAAGGCAAAGCAAAAGTTATTGTTAACGCAACCGAAATGTCTGAATTAATATCAGTGGATAAACTAAAAGACAGGTGTATGGCCTCTATAGACAAGATGAAAGATGATTTTGCGAAAAACCTGTCCCTCCGATCAACAACAGGTTCTATAGACTCGCTCATAGTGAAGTTCGAAGGCAAGGACTACGAGCTACAAGAATTAGCACAGATTGTTCGCAAGAATCCCAAAACTATTGTTATAAATTTTGCTTCGTTCCCGCAAGCCATACCTGATGCCCTAAAATCCATTCAAAACTCAGGGCTAAATTTAAACCCTCAACAGGATGGCACAACATTGTTTGTTCCTGTTCCCAAAGTTACCAAAGAGCATAGAGAGGCTTTAGCAAAGAATGCTAAAGCTCTTTACATTAAATGCAGAGATAACATTAAAGATGTACAGAATGACTATTTAAAGAAAGTAAAGAAAGCAGAAAGTGTTTCAGAAGATATGATATTCAGTGTTTCCAAGCAGATATCAGCAATGTGCGATGAATTTCAAAACAGTGCTAAAGCAGTATATGAAGCGAAGCATGAAGAACTTGTTGGAAAATAGAATCTTTGCATTTCTTAACATACCTGAACTATTTAACTGCATTTGCTTAAATAATTAATATTTAATAATATAGAATGTTTTACAATCATACTGCCTTTCTCTTGTTTTTAAAGACTCTTCTTTCTTGATTTGGTCTTATACAAATTAGTACCTAGTTAATTTTATTAAATAAAACATCAATCTTAGACATAACAGTATATGAACATGTGGCCTAAAGGTAATTTAATACACTTTAATAAATAAACTAAATTGTTTGCCAAGATCATGGACATTATATTTGTAGCAAAGATCTATTTTCAGGGGCGTATTTACCCTAGGGCTAAAAGGGCTACAGCCCGGGGCGGCAGGCGGCGAAGGGCGGCCGGTAGGCCGCCCTTTGACTTCAGGTTGGAGGATTAAAAAAGTACAGAACAATATTTTAGGACATAAGCCTAGAACGGCCCTGAGCCATCTTTCCAAATGTTAATTTCATGTCTTAAGAAATATGATTTAAAGTATGTGTTCGGTACCGACGAACACTTTAATAATTGTATGTGGGTAGGTTCTTATATTTGTATGTGGGTAGGTTCTTTTATTTTTGACAGTCTACTCAGTCGTTGGCATATATTTATCCAACAGTATGAAAGCCGCCTTCGTTCTTTTCTGAACCGGTGGAATAGTCTATTTTATTTCCGCCTAGGTAGGTATTTTCTTGAAGGAAATCTAAAGTTTTTTTTTGCCTAACTCAGTCGCCCGCCCTGCACAAGTTTATTTCTAAACGTTCTAAAATGTACTCGTCTATCCAGAAAAATCATTTTTTTTCTTCGGAAGATATCACTATGTATGCAAATCTATCACCACAATGTTCCTATACATATGTAGGTTGGTAGGTACTCTACACTTCTTCTTCTTTCGTGTCAGTGAACATGCGAATTTTTTAATTTGTTCAGATTCTTGATAGCATTCTGGTCGGCCTGGAGTAAGTCTTCCCGAGTGCAGGCGGAAGGGCACAGGGGGCAGGAGAGTACATGCTCCATAGTCAGGGGGGCGGTACCACAGTCGCATAGGTAGGTTGGCAACGGTATAGCCTCACTTGCAAAAAATGTCCTTGCAGCAGCCTAACCCTGCTCGCAACCGATTTAGAGTCTTCCAAATGTGCCAGGGGAGACTGATACCGGGAGCAAGTTTTTCCTCAAGAGGTAGAAAAGGATCCTGGGGCTGCTTTTCCTACCAGAGCCTTAGCCTTGCGTTTTGTGGGTTTTCATCCGTTAAGGACACCTTACTATTTAGAAATACTCTGCGGCTCTTAAGGCGGGAAGGTGCGGCAGTGAGTAAAGTGGATGTCTGGAGTCGCATTCTTGTTTGCCTTTCTCAACAGAACATGCCACTTTTCGCCGTATGCTAGGGGGTGCTATCCCAGCCAGAGAGTAGAGTTTGTAGAGCGGTGTCGGTTTGAGGCATCCCGTTACAATACGAACTGTGTAAATCTACTTCTCTAGCATGCGCGGACCTTGCCCATATCATCATAAGCCAATAATCATCCACTGCTGGACATAGGCCTCTCCCAAGGAGCGCCACAACACTCGGTCCTCGGCCTTCCTCATCCAACCACTACCGGCTCTACCCTCCTAAGGTCGTCAGTCCAGCGGGCAGGAGGGCGTCCCACGCTGTGTTTGCCTGTTCGTGGTCTCCACTCGAGAGCTCGTCTACCCCAACGCTTATCGGTTCTTCGGCAGATATGACCAGCCCACTGCCACTTCAGCTTGCATATTTTGACAGCTATGTCGGTAACCTTAGTCCTCTGACGGATAACCTCATTTCTGATACGATCCATCAGAGAAACCCCAAGCATAGCTCTCTCCATAGCACGCTGAGCGACTTTAAATCGGTGGACCAGTGCTACCGTCAGTGTCCACGTCTTTGCACCATACGTCATCACTGACAGGACGCACTGGTTGAAGACTTTTGTCTTCAGGCTCTGAGGAATGGCCGAGGAGAATATGTGACGAAGTTTCCCGAATGCAGCCCAACCCAGTTGGATGCGCCTTGCAGCCTCCTTGTCGAAGTTGCTTCTGGTTAACTCGTCTTACTTTTGGGCAAGACGGTTCGTGATAACCCTAGCCGAATAGTCTGCCCGAGGTAGACATATTCTTGCACAAATTCGATTGTTGCCTCACCAAAGGCGACCGGCTCCGGTTTAATGTGAGCATTGTACATGACTTTCGTCTTGTCCAAGTTCATACCGAGGCCTACACGTCGGGAAGCAGCATTTAGGCCACTTAGCATCCAGCTGAGTTCCTGCAGAGATTCTGCCATAATAACGATGTCGTCCGCGAAGCGGAGGTGTGACATGTACTCGTTATTTATACATATGCCATGTCCTTTCCAGTCCAACGTCTTAAAGACATCTTCCAATTGGTGAACAGTTTCGGAGATATCACATCCCCCTGTCTCACTCCACGTTGCAGTTGGATATGTCTTGTCTTGTGGTCCTGTACTTGGACCGTCATAGTAGCGGCATTGTACAGACATCTCAACACCTCGATATAGCGCCAATCGATTTGGCATCTCTGCAAGGATTCCAAAACTGCCCGGGTCTCGATGGAGTCGAAGGCTTTTTCATAGTCCACAAAGGCTAGACACAGAGGCTGAGTATACTCTTCGGTCTTCTGTATAATCTGCCTTATCTGCCTTACAGCCTGCTCTGCGGGCTGAAACTCGTCTTACTTTTGGGCAAGACGGTTCCTGATAACCCTTGAGAACAGCTTATATACATGCCTTAAAAGCGAGATCGGTCTTTCTATAGTTCTTCAGAAGGGTTCTGTCACCCTTCTTAAAGAACAATACCACGACGCTCTCAGACCATGCCACCGGTGTACTCCGGTGTAATGCCATTGTGAAGAACCGAATTGAAGAGCCTCTGGAGCTGTTCGAGGATTGCAATACCTCCAGCTTTCAGAAGCTCTGTAGTAATTCCGTCTTCACCCGGAGCCTTGTTGTTTTTAAGCTGCTCAAGGGCTATCCTAATCTCGCCTATGTCGACGTTAGGGATGTCGTCAGTGTAGTGGCGTATTAGTGGCGCTCTGGAATCGGTGAGCTGAGCCACAGACTTCTGCGCGTGTGAAGCATAAAGTTGTCCGTAAAAACCTTCGATTTCGGCAAGAACCTCCGGCTTAGAGGCAACGTTATTACCATCTGTAGACCTCAACTTCGTCAAGTGGCTTCTCCCAAGGTGCTGAACGAAGACTTTTCAACCCCGATTTTGCTCAATTGCTGCTTCTATGGCGCGTGTGTTGGAGCGACGGAGATCTTTTCGTATCAGTTTCTTTATACGCTTGTTGAGTACCCGTAGTTCTGACGAAGTGTCACCTGCCGATGGAAATTCGCGTCTCTGCCTTATAAGCTCGAGTGTCTCGCTTGAAAGTTTAGACTCCTTGCTTTTGCTTCTCATGCTAAAATGTCTGTGGCCCACCTCACGAAGAGCCTTCACTATTTGGCTTGTATCCGCGTCAATATCCGTAGTGGGTTCCAGCGATTCGAATCGGCTCTGTAGTTCTCTCTGGAAGCTGGTGTTGTCAGCTCAAACTTGGTGCAGTGTGGGACGAAGGGTCGACTTCACCAGACGTCTCTTCTCCAGCTTGAAGTTAATATTCAGAGTACCTCGGAGAAGTCGGTGATCACTCCCAGTTTTAAACCTATTGATCACTGAGACATCGCGTCAATATCCGTAGTGGGTTCCAGCGATTCGAATCGGCTCTGTAGTTCTCTCTGGAAGCTGGTGTTGTCAGCTCAAACTTGGTGCAGTGTGGGACGAAGGGTCGACTTCACCAGACGTCTCTTCTCCAGCTTGAAGTTAATATTCAGAGTACCTCGGAGAAGTCGGTGATCACTCCCAGTTTTAAACCTATTGATCACTGAGACATCTCTGAATATGTGCCGCTTGTCAGTCATAATGAAGTCGATTTTGTTTTTGGTCCTACCATCGTTGCTTGCCCATGTCCACTTCCTCTGGGGCTGTTTCTCAAAGAAAGAATTCATCAAGTACAGCCCCTCCCCTATCCAGGATCACTCCGAGGTATTTAGGTGACGAGCAGTGCTGGATTTTTTAAGTATGAAAGCCGGCCTTTATTATTTTTTGTGGGTGGAATGTAAATTTTTTTCCGCCTCTGTATTTTTTAAGCAAATCAAAAGAAAAAAAAATCCCTCACTCAGTCGCCAAATTTTATTTCTAAACGTTCTAAAATGTACCTGTCCAAAAAAATATTTTTTTTTGTTCGGAAGATATCATTATCTATGCAAATCTATCACCACAATGTTCTTATACATATGTAGGTCGATAGGTACTTTACACTGACTGCTCTTTTTGTTTTCTTTCATTCCTTGATGGGGCGGAAAACTACAGGAGCCCAGGGCGCGCAATCTTTAAATACGCCCCTGTCTATTTTATATGAATACAACAAAAGTATACCTATATAAAATAAAGCGAGTACCAGTTTATAATATATACCTACCTACAGGCTTATATCATAGTAATATTTTAAAAGCACCAATATTACTGTAGAGTATAAGTAATTTTAGGTACAGTGAAACTATTAATTCATGAAATTAATGTTTGAGGAACTAAAATTTTCAGGAGCCTGGCACCATTAGAAAAGAAACATAAAAGTCATAACAATTGTTTATGGTAGTTGGCGGTTGGCTGTTTTTTCAATTTTCTTATTAATTATTAGGATAATCTAGATAAAAACAACTACGCTACGCTTCTTTGCAATTAGGAAGAAGAAGAAAAATATTCGTAGTCAAGCTAGGGAAGTTGTTTATCGAGTTTATTTACAATGTTTTGCGGAACATGAAGCTGGACACATTTTGTCGAATTTGGAGGATGTTTACGCTCGTACAGCGTCTATGACGGGTATGTAACAGTGTACAAATTGTAATAATTCATTTTTTATCAGTACCAAAGCTTCATTTATCGATAAACCTAGGTTTAGAGCCCAAGTCGAACATTGTCTACATACCGCTGGTTGTAGGTTTGGGCTGGTTTAAGTTGAGTCTAACCATAACATTTTGATACTTGAAGTTATATTTTTTGTTTACTTACTAAATTCTCATTCTGTAACTCTGTTTTTCTTAACTTAAGGGTAGTTTCAAATAAGTATTTTTATTTTATTTTATAGGAGTATCGGACAGTACCCTCTGGCATATTGCAAAAGAGGGCTCTATAATGAAATATTTCTAACTCCTGGAAGAAACAGAACAGGCCGTCTAAAAAGAGAAATTGATGATTTTAATATGTGTGTGCCCTTCGTCAACAAATCCGGATATTTTATACCGTTGTAATAACGTTATATAAATAAATATTTATTGGTTTCACTATTAGCCTACATATTAACACCTTCTTCTAGCTTTAATAATGAGCTTTTTTGTGGATGGTAAGTTGTTTTTAAATACAGAAATAGGGTAGGTAGTCACAGGCAAAATTTCAAGTATCAAAGTCAGTTTTGTTTCGCTATATAGGGTTGCTACATGAAAGATGGCTGCGCCCTCATTTAATTTCAGGACTTTATAGTTTCACTGTATTTGTTGGTCCTCGTTGGAGATGCTTTTATTTAAGCTCGCGCAGGCTTTGGCATCAGGAATATAAGGATTCAGTTGTATCAATGACACTACTGATGTATTAGTTCATCAAGACCACTACAGCTGCTTGGGATAATTTTGGCGTTATCTTATAACTAAACTAAGTGCTTTCTCCTACAGTTATCTTTATTTAATTTTGTTATATTTTCCCTTAGAATAAGGATTATATTTGAATATTATAATTTTGTGCTAAGGCAATGTGCATTGTGCAGAAACAAAACGTTTATTAACGGATGTCCGTTTATTATTTGACAGCTGTCATTGTCATTTCAGTTGAATTTGTGGCGTTTAGTATCAAAACAAACAAACGATTTGTTTTCAAACATATTTTCTCCAATTATGGATAGAAACAAGCTTAAGCCGACGAAAAAATACGACAGGGTGATGCCTCGCGTGTACAGCGATTCGCATTTGAGTTTAAATTCGCAGTCTTTTGTCACACGCCACGAGAAAAGTCCATCTAAAGTTGGCGGCAAACCTTCCACATCCAACGTTAGTTCTAGTATTTTCAGTGAGTTACCGGTGGTTTTGAACGACTATAATCCCGTTGAGCATGTGAAGAAGGTGATGACGCCGCGTGTAGTGAAGCCACGGAAGACTGTGAAGTCTTTAGATCCTTGTTTGTCGCCTGTAAAGCCGCGTGTGTTTGCGCGACCGAGGGTCAGTCACAGGCCTCCCAACTCGGCTCCCTCTCTGCCTCGGAGGGACACGGAGGGCTGGTCGGACGCCCTCCGCCAGTGCCACTCCAGCCACTCACAGACTCAGCTCCATGAATTGAAGGTTTGTTAAATGTTCTGTTGTTTTTACCAAATATCTAGTTTTTACTTAGAAAGATTATGTAAGCACTGCTTAGCTAAGTACTTATTCAGTACATAGGCCCATTTTTGGTCCCTGTTGGTTGTCCCTCTTACAATGGGCCATATTTCACTTGCACTAATTAGGTATTGGTAATTTTATGGTGACCTAGCTAGGAGTAGGGACCATATAAATATATGTATATCTATTGTATGGTAAAATAAGTACAGTCTGAGACAAAAGAACCTGGTAGCAATTTCTCTCTAAGAGAGGTTAAACTTGTATTGTATAGTTCAGTTCAATGGTCCCCTAACAATATTTCCATAAATTATTTTCAGAGTGAAATCCAGTCATTCCGGGAGACAGAGAGGTTTCAGGCACTGAAAGCCAAGCTCTATGAGAGCTGCGGAGTGGTGCTCAATGACGATGGCCAGCTGTGTGAGGACAAGTCCGTGCAGGTGGACTTAGAAGAAAAAGGTAAGTTTATGAAATTAGGTATTTTATACATTGTAAAATGGCATATTTCCTAAAAAACTAACAACTCCTCAATCAGAAATGGCTCTTATAGTAATTACTTCAATGTTGAAGAATGAGATATAATTTAAATTGTAAAATTTTACTCTGTTGAAGATTGCAGTTACTACATACAACATACTTTTTTCAAATTATGATCATTATTTCAAATGTTAAGATTTAAACCAACTATGAATACTCATATACTCCTTTCCTCAAAGCACAAAAGCTAAAGTTATAATTTGTTGGAAATAGACGCATTAGAATAGAAGATATTTGGGTATAATATGATTGTCTACAAATGTGAATGTAATGGCAATAGCTAGGGTATTCAGATTACAAGTAAAGTTTACATGTTTAATAAGAGACAAAATATTCTGTGGATTTATTTTATTTGTTAGTTTGTAGTAAAAAATCTAAATTGAGTCAGCTAAATAAGCCAAGGCATTCTCCTTGGCACCCTAGCAAGCAATGAAGAGAACATTTCAACTAGTTCACAGTTGACTTAATAGATGGCGCTGTTGTGAAATATAAGATAAATCATAAGGTTTGAAAAATACTCACCTAAAAAATCACATGGCTCATATTTGGAGATACTTACACGAAAATAATAGTTACGACATTACGAAATTGTTTATATCTAATTGTAAATTATGTAATCATATCAGTCAGATTACCATTCGTTGCTGGCTACCCAATATAATCTGGATAATCCTTTCCTGATAAAATCGTAGTTTCTGAGATTGTATTTTGTCACTGACATCCACCAAATTAACATGGTGAAGAAAAGCTGGTACATGGAATGTGTACACCTTATTGCGACATGTAACCATCTGCCGAAATAGCTCAGTTGGGAGAGCGTTAGACTGAAGATCTAAAGGTCCCTGGTTCGATCCCGGGTTTCGGCAATCCTTTTGTAATTTTAAGTATGGTTTATGCTAGTTAGTGTTTGTGTGTAATAAATAAGCAATTAAAATAATATATTTTTTCTTGTTTCAGTTGAGCGTCCCACAGATACAAGGTAAGCAATCGATGTACTTAATTTAAAAAATATTTATCATCATCGACCAACACAACAAACTATGGAAATACCTTTCACATGTCGGTACACTGTAGGATATCTATCTAGCACCACTAGACTGCCCTTATTCAACGTAATACATCCAGTACCCTCTAGTCTACCTTTTATAGGATCTACTATCCAGTAGGCGTATCACACACGCTACGTTTGCCAGTTCATGGCAGCCGCGGCCACCGCTCTATGTAGAACATTAAATAAAATAGTGCATTAGTAACTCAGGCTTAGGGTTGGGTGGGGCCTTGCCTATGCAGTGCTAGTTATTAACCTATTAACCTAGGGGTTAAACCCTAATACATTATTTCGTCTGCAGAGGCCCTGTAGAGATCTTAGTGTGCGGTAAAAGTAATGTTTATTATTATAAGTTTTCATGGATTACTATGATTGGTATACTTCGTATTTTCCGTAAGTACCTATGCTTACCTTATCCTTATTTACGGTCGATGTAAGTAGGTATCTATCTACTACGCAGCAGAAAGCAAGCACGTTCATATAAAATGTCTATTACATTGCAATACCTATATCTCTTGTTTACTTTGTCGATATTCGATAACCAATATTATTGTCAATAGGCTTATCAACGAAGATAATTAGGTAGTTACTTATCTATAACTTCACTTTTTAATTCGCATAAATAACTACGCAGTTTTACAACGAATGGCTACTACATTATACCCATCTCTTTCACACGTTATCTCTTTCGCACTCATGCGGCGTATGACGAGACTGGCTTACAGCAAGGGATCCACTATTTGGCGGGGTCTCCCATCGCCTCTTTAGCTCAGTGGTAGAGCACTGGTCTCGTAAACCAGGGGTCGTGAGTTCAATCCTCACAGGAGGCATCAAGGAATATCTTTTTGTTTTATATTCTTTAGACATAGGAATGTTCGGTGGTTTCCTTTTACAGTCAGTTAACCACTATACCCAATCTTTATAAATAACTTTGCGTATTTGTTAAGTCTAAAGTTAGAAAGCCAGGAATGGCTAATAAAATAATAAATTATACCGTTGTGTTTGATTTAATGAAAGCCCAAAGGCCAATTAATTGTATTCTACCTGTGGTAGACCTACTACTTCACCTGTAGCAGATACTATATTATTGAAATGTTCTTGAAAAAATATTTGTAAATTGTGTGATTTTTTTAGCACCTACTGTAAAAATCCATTTAGGTACTCTTACAATTTTGTTCTAAATGTAAGTACTTTACCTGAAATTTCATGCAATTCAAAATAAATTAACACTTGTTCTTAACATCCTACAGAGCTATCCCTGTATAGTGCCACAATCTTATCTGTTCCGGTGGCGACATCGCTGTGATCGAATCCAGTGTTGCTTTCGATTAAATTTTGCCTATTTCTGGTTTAAACGACAATGCATTTCTGCTATTACCTATTGTAATAATTAGGTACATTCATAAGTATAGTACTATAGATAAATCAAAATAAATGAAAGTGGATATAATATATCAAACGACATTTGTTTCAGTGTAGTTCTGATTATGTTCTGCTTCTGATATAGGAGATTAAATCTAGATTACAATGCTATAGGTAATATATGTGGGTCGTGGGAATAACGAGATAAATAGACTTAAAAAAAACAATTAATTAAGTATTATTATTATTATTTTTGAACACTTTATTTTACATTTTCTAAAGTAACAAGAAACAATAGCATACAATTAATATAAATTCAGACAGTGTGCAAAGATCTAATACATCATCATCATCTTGACCCATCACGTACCCACTGCTGGGGCACGGGTCTCCTTCCAAAGTAGGGCATGCAATACCGGAACTATTTTCAATACCGGTATTGAGTTCCGGTATTACAACTCAATACCGGGATCCCGGTATTAATACCGGTATTAGACTTTCGTGCAATAAATTGAATATTTTGTGTTTAAAGTTCGTATAGGTCAAAATAAACCAAGAAGATGCAATAAAATTATGTATTTTGTAATAGATTTTAACGAGAATTGAGTATTTGGGTTAAAGTTTAGAATAAATTATTTTTATTAAATCTGGTGTCCGTTTATGCATGGACAACAGTAGATTTTCAACGGCCCAAAACTGCATTAAACGGTTGGAAACAAGTGCGCCTTCATAGTATATAGGAACACAAGGCTAACTATATCTTAATCGCTTCATTTACAGCCTAAAAAAGTCCGATTCCGGTATTACTTCAATACCGGTATTAACTTTCAATACCGGTATTGAAAAAGCGTGAATTTTGTCCCGAATACCGGTATTACGCGATACCGGTATTACGGTATTGCATGCCCTATTCCAAAGGCTAATTGCCAAAAAGCAATTTCTTTCAGCCAACTCTTGATTGGTTGGGAAAACAATGACATGTCATAAATCATCATTATTTCGTCTAAAATCGCTGCAGGTGCGCGAAATTCTTCTTGGTATACTGCCTAAGATTTAAAGTATCATGTCATGTCATCACACCTGTAATCAAAGAAAAATAAAGATTATATAAATTTCATCACGAGTATCATCACGACTCATCCCGTCCCCACTGCTGGGGCACGGGCCTCTCTGGAAAATATTACATAAAATTACATGGAGTATATGGGTAAAATTATTCGTCATATTTGGCAACACTAACCTGTAGCCGCTGCAACTCGTTCTTCCAATTTTTCAAACGGAATTAAAGGCGAATGAATACGTTATTCTTCCTGCATAAAAGCCAATATATATAGTACTACTTTTCTTGCATTACATTACAGCGCTTTTGGTAGTATTTCACCCAGAAAATCACAAAATAAATTAAATAACAACAATTGATATTGACAACTCAAATAACGCACAGAGTATGAAATGACGTTTGACAATGACGTTTCGTTAGTTGCACATTTTGACCACCGGAACAGATAAGATTGTGGCACTATAGACCTCTGGTTCCGTTAGAACCGTTAATTCCCGTTACATCCTTCTGTCCCGTTGCCTTCCCACGCGTGACGGCCAATCAGCATGTGGCGTTCCCGTTCCAAATTTGAAATTTGAAATTCGATCTTGAGATAGAGGTGCACCTTTTGTCGCCATACGGCCAAGGTGCGAATAAAGTGTGGGAGAAAAGTAGGTTGGTAGGTTATACTTGTGTGTGTTTTTTTTATCCGAAGAAGGCTCGTCTGTGAAATTAATGACGTACTTTTTAGGAGATGTTTTTTTTGTCTAGTGTCGGGTGTCGGTAGACAAGGCCACCTTCCCTTTGCTCTAGCATTGTAATATTCCAACTTTTTCTGGGCTGGTTACTCTAAATGTGTTCATATACAAAAAAAGGAAGCTGGATTGGAAGCGCGACTGTTGCCTTATCGTGGGAACCCCTCCGGTTGACAAGGAAAAAGAGTTTTGGCGCTCCATTGGGGAGGCATTGTCTTGCTGAATGGATTTTTAATATGATTATTGATAACTGATAAATCGCCGTGATAAATAATTTTCATTTTCACTTACTTATCGATCACCGAGCCTCAAATTTAACTGAGATTCTAAAATTACCATACATGTTATATTGGTTTCGTTTATTATGAAATTATAATACAAACATATATCTGAGCTATACATACCTACATATATATTCGTCAGCATAATTACAGTCATTCGTTTGAAATTTCCCATCTACCACCCGCGCGGAGAAACTAACCAGCACCGGATACATCACAAACAGCAAATAACTCACAAAACACATTCCCAATTAATCGTTGGAACAAAACAAATCGACCGGGGATCGATTACGAGGTACAAAATGGCGGTCGTAACCGTCGTGACGTCACATCCGGTTCCCGTGCGCGTGCGCTGGCGACGCTCCAGCGGCTCTGCCATTGGCTGACGAAATACCAAGTTCCGGAGAGCTGTCAAGCGATTGGCTCGTTTAATGTAACGAGATAGAGTCGTGGTTATCGCAGCAGTGTGCTAAAATAATGCTGTCGTAAAGCTAGAGTAGACCACCAGAGCGGGCTATTCCGGGACTTGGAGTTTACCAACATGGCGCCCGAACTTCAATACTTCCTTATTAAGTACATGCAAGTACAAGGATTTAATACGCAATTGCTAAGAACACTTCTAAGCACCTCCAACCCATTGATAATAATGGGGCGCTGTTGGTTCCGGAATAGATTACAGTTTGTAACTCCAATTATTTTTAAGAAGCTAAGGCAGTAACTAATGATTAAAAACAGAAATTTTGCAATCACTTGATTGACCTGTCGTATCAACGATGCACACAAACAATGGATTGAACTGCATCAATTCACAACATTGTCGCAATTGAATTCTTGTAATTCCTCTGGCTTGCGACACTCATTAAGCTTATATTCATCTGGCTTGCAAGATTCATTAACCATATAGGTATTCAGCGTTGACGTCATGTCAATTGATCCGAGAGCCAACAAGTCTTGGCAACATCGCCTATCTTGCATCGTGCCCGTATAAGGGCAACGTCCTTAGCTAGGCGAGATGGCGAAGATAACCCTCGCTGCGGTCTACGAGGCGAACCTAAACATTTGAGTATAGATGTATAACTTGCTAGACGTGGTATGGTACCTGTAATTTGTACCTCGTACTGTGTATCTATGTTCAAGAAATACTCATTTGACATTCGATCTGAATATTTTAGAAAAGAAAAGAAAGAAAAGAAAATATAGTTTATTACAGTAAAGAAAATAACAGTTTCTGAACTAAGGCTAGGACCTACCTATTAGGTATACAAAGATACCTGTGCCAGGCGGCCCTGCTCTTTTATAATTATGACATACTTTATATATATATATGCTAACGCGGTTAGGTTAGGATAGGTTATTTTAGATCAGATACATATCTTTGATCGATACTAGGAGTTTTGAATAACCGCCGATACCTTTACCGTTGCTTTGGCTACGTCTTGTTAAGTGGTACATACTCTTTCTAGTTACACTCGGAGTCGCCCATAATTTATCACATTGAGCTCAAAAGTCTCAAAACTAGGTCGCAAAGAGCCAGCGCTACAAAACTCCGCAGCAGCAAATCTTTGGCCACCTTGATCCACTGACGCAGCCCCTCATGAATGAAATGAATCGTCACAAGATATTCGGGGACAGTGATTCAGAACTAGCAGCGTCTGCCAGCAGACATGTTTCCTGTTTAGCGTGTGTTGTGCGTAATTGTTGCATCTAGATGAATGCTCGACACTCCGGATGTTGACGGTCGTGGTGTTGCGGCTGGCATGACGGACTGTTTGTAGCTCATTGATGCTCCACGTCATCCGTGCAGAATGCTGCAGCCATTCAGACGATTCGGAGGCACAGGAATCCATAACAACATCAAAAGAACAAGATGAATCTGACCGAAAAAAAATTATATATCTATACAACAATACAACCATGTAAAGCACTAGCTTTACCAAATACAATATGTTGTAAATTGCAACGCAGTAGGTATGTTTTAACAGTATTTGAATGGCCTACTCGATTATCGAAGTCTTCTACTAATAGGTACTTACAAATATTTTATGTTTTCAGAAACACGATTTATTTATGATAATACAGTTATGGATGCAGTCTCGTATGAAATCAGAATTGTAATGCGATTCGATACAGCGATATAAATGGTGATCCCCTGATACATAAATGCAATCGCCACTTCACAAGACCACCAACAGCAGTTAGCTGCGATCCTTTTATATCTCGACTCATATTGCATTTGCAATGTAAAGGCCATCAGACAATGATGTAAGGATATTTTCCTTGTGCAACATGTCGTGATCTCCGACCTTGGTGGGAACTGGTTTAGTCTATTTGTGAAGTGTTGAGTCACTGAGACGTTACGGCAAGTGATTGACGAGATGCAACGTGAGACCTTGTACCCGCAATATGTGCAATGAGAGAATTGAATAACGAAAACCATATATCTAACTACTTACATTATATCTACGTACGTTACTATAGCAGGTTGAATATTGTACTTATTTGCTGCTACTTATTATGTGGCTTAGACGTCCAGAAATGTTTATGGACATTATACGCGCATAGTTTTTTTTTTGTCGCTGCCATCTATTCTATGCTAACAGGCGGCTTTGATGAACGCCTTGTTTAGTAAACCAGTTTATGAAACCAGATACCTACATGATACATAGGTAACGAGTATCTATTTACTTACCAAAGTACTCCGAAATTGCAAAACAGTAGTAAATGACTTGAAAAGGCAAGACACATAGAAACGGTGTTACTGCGTAGTGTTTTAAGGCATTTTAATTTCAAATGTGTACCTACATCATTATTTTTTTCCATTAGAACACTGGAAGAGAGTTGAATTTCCGGCGTTGGTATTAATTTTAACTTAATTAGTACACTCGAGTCCGCGTTTTTCTAATTTAGGCAGGCTGTTAGTAAAAACAGAACAGTGAATTAACTTCTATAATTTTGCACCCACCTTCATCATACAATATCACTGCCTATTGTTTGTCTGAATGAATTTACATTTCCCAGCATCTATCTTTATTGTTACATAATGCCCTTATGCAACTGAGTCTACTCGTCTAGTCATTGCGATAGTCACGATCTTGACCGTGGATAAGTTGCTTCAACATGAAGGCAAGCGAAGTGTAACTGCCTGCAAACCTTTGTGAATTCAGAGTTAGGTAATTTGAAGTGTTATGCAGCATAGAAAAGGCTCGAGTTATAAGCTATAAAGTGGTAATAAAATGGACGGAATCTGAGGAAAGTGGTTTGAATAGGATTGTCGGTTGGTGTGGGTTTAAATGCACTTTTTTTTCAACACATGCGAGGCGGTCGCTGCGGTAGACTCACTGAATAACATTGAATTCCTATCCTGCCAAATATAGCAAAACGCATCGCTGCTATGATTGGTCTTCGCTCCGCTTGAAAAAGAAAAAATACACAGAACCACCCAACTGCCTCGCACTGGCCGAAAATACACGCCTCTCCGCTTTCAAATTTAGAACGCCGGAACTCCAGACAAAACTGTGGCATTTATAAAAGTGAATCTCGCCTATTCGACCTCATTTGAACCCGGGTCATCTGGTGTTTATTCTGAAGAGCAAGGTGGCTGTCTATGGTTCCGAAGGGCAGCGGCCGCTGACCGGGTGAATGGCCTGGATGCTGGATGCACGGGGCTAGTTCCAAGCTGGTTCTCATTGTTGTCTCGGAGGCGAGGGAAAGGAGGCGGGCGCTGTCCGTTACTTTCAAATGAGGTCGAAGGAATACACAAGGAGGTTGTAAACTTTATTAACTCGAAAAAGAATCCTATTTATAGCCAGCATTGTAATGTTAAGTAGTAATAAACGTTCCTTGTCCATGCGCAAGTATAGTACCGAAATAGCTTTTTCTAAATTAGGATTAAGTATGTTAGTTGAATAAGTTTATAACGCCCACTTAAATGAATTTTTGTACGCATTTAGATCACGTTGTGAAGCCATGTCAAGGAAGAAAGTATTGTAAACTTTTGTTGTTTTCTTTTGTTCGTCCGACGTCGATCAAGTTTTACTTTGCCTGCGTTGGTTCAAATGTCACGCTGCGATCCACGTGGAAAGTATTATTATTATACGAAACCACGGTACTGCAAGCTATAGCTTACCTCATGGGTTTTTCATACTAGATACCTATACGTACCTGTTTATAATTCTAAATTTACCAGAGGTGCTCGGATCGCGTTGTTCTATGTGCTGAATAGCTGAAATCAAAAGAAATAGCACGTGGTTACTTGTGACGATATCCTTTTGGTGTTGCCCGATGTAGAATTTTTCACGGCTTCCTTCCAAGTTCCAACTCGTCACCAAAATGAAAATATGGGCACACTATTACACGCACGCCCAGAGGCGAAAAAGTTACACTTTATGTGACATCATCATTATTTGTTAATCATCATTCATTCATTGCTTTTGAACAGAACGTCCATATAATTCTCAACTGCAGTTCCTCATAAAATCCAAGTAACATTATACTGAGCTACATAATATCCGCCATTGAATGGTAGGGCGGCGGCTTGAAATCCGGCCATTGTGAAAGGTCAAGTCAAGTCACGAAGTGGAGAAATGCATACAAGTTGGGCCTCATAATGATCTCGACTGACCTTTGCCGAGGTTCATGGTCTTTAGGGTTTCGAAATGTATTTTATTGATAGACGCTTTGTCTTGTATTGAGCATAGTTTTGGTCATAAGTAGTCATAACCATAACGTCATGTTATTGCTTCTATTGCTATAAATTGAACGATGCGTTTGTCACTCGTTATAGGTATCTTCAATATTCATATTGTTTTCGCAGATAATAATACATATATCCATTATATTTCTACGACATAAGAAGTAGGTTATTATTTATTTATTTAATTATTTATATCCAGATTGTTCACCACACCAAATAATTAAAACTCAAGCTTTCTAACCCAGTTGACATTCTTTGCTGAGATGCCTACCTCCATCACCACTTTTGCTTTTTCGTTTTATATTTTCTCGAGGATAATTCGATGACTAAGGTAAGGTAATGAGCGGAGAACCCAACCATCGTTGCGGTTTGGCACACGGAGCCTATAGGGGTCACTCAATCGACGAACGATCGAACAAAAATGTTCATACGATTGGCACGCTAAATACAACTAGATAGAGCCGTGGTTCTCCGAAGCTTCGGAAAAACAAAACTGCAGCGCTAACCACGAATCTATGTCATTGTATTAAGCGTGCCGATTGCGTGATAATTCTCGTTCGTTCGTTCGTCGAATTAGAGAGTAACCCCCCTGATTTGACATTCTGGTGGGGACATCGGATTCACAGACCTATTCTGCGACTTGCAAGCCGTGGTCAGTGTGGCCACAGCTTTTAATGATGGGGAATCCCTGTGTGGAAACTTGCTGATGAGATGCACTGTCCCATGGTCTTTTGTTTGATGAAATAAACTCTGAGAATTATAATGGTATCTATGAGATACAGCTGCTTCGTCATCAGCCAATAATCGTCCAATCAAGCGCCAATATCCTCTATCTATCTAAGATCGTCGGTCATTGCGCTGGGTGTTTTATTTTGTGTCTGCGTATTCGTGGTATCTTTTTAACCGACTTCAAAAAAAGGAGAAGGTTCTCAATTCGTCGGAACAACACGACTTCTAAGGGAGGACATACTACCTTGCTGTAGATTTAAAGCAGCCTTCTGAATTTGCCCTCTTACATGCTGTAGTAGTCGGTATCTGCTCAGTAGTCAAGAATAGGCGTTCAGTCGCGACCTCGATGGCGGCGCGTGGCCAGAAGTCTAATGACCAAGGTGTGATGACCACCTAGACACGGACTTTGTTCGAGGGTCATTCTGAGCAGCATTATCCTGGCGTGATTGTGTTTGTGGAAGGTAAAACCTGCATCGATTGGTTTCTGTGCCGTATATTCTAGAATGTAGATGTTCTGTTTGTAATTTTTTGCACGTTCAGGGGAACGGGTTTTCTTGTGTATAATTTCTGTCCTCCGAGGTATCTGGAAGAAGTTACCATACCATAATAAGGCCGCCATTGTACCGTCTGTTTTGAGGATTTCTTCCCGTAATTTCTGTGTGTTGTGTGCTATAAAGAATTATCGATCTATCTACATTATTACACAGTATATTTTACATACAGGTTAGCAAACTTCTATGTTTAGTGTTCGATTTATGTACCTACCGATAACTGCTATTAGTTCAGCTATGGCATTTATAGTATTAATATACTGGGCCTGTATAGCCATGAAGTCTTTGATTAAACTCCGTCCTTCGCAGTAAGTAGGTATATGATGATTTTTCCTCAACCTATTTATACTTACTTGAATTATCCATGAGAAGTTGTATACCAATAAATGCTAAAACCAATAATTACTAAACAGAATAGATGATTTTAATTTTGCTTGTTCGACTAATCAAAATCTTTCCGTGTTCCGCCCCATCATTTATACGAGTAGTGTACAATAGCCACTAGAATTACTGATGAGTTTTTAAATTGGCTTGCATCGTCAAAGATATTTTAATACGGACTAGATGGAGTGTAAATTCAAAAGACATTTTCAACGAAATAACAGGTCACTTTCCCACTGAGCACTTAATTTGACTAGTTCGGTTCGAAGATTTGTGAATTTATTTATTGGTACAATGTTCGTCAATCGGTTGATCTTAAAACGGGTTGACAGTAAACAAAATGCGTACAGTTAGTTTAGCTTTGTTCTTGTATGTGATACTATATCTATACCACAGACCTGTATTTGAGTAGACAACGCAAGTGCATGTACTTCGCGTGTAAAAAGGGAGTAAAATTATCTTCCTTTAGCGCAGTGTCATTAGGGACGTTCCTAAACTAAATCGTTCAAGTGACGTGACTGACGTGACAGTAGGTATAAAAATAATGACAAGGAATGAGACAAGCGTTGTCTATTCAAATATAGGTCTGTGATCTATACTCTGTCCATTATATTATTGGTGTTTAGACAGTTCAAATCAAATACATTTTTGACGACTGCAAAGGAAAACCAACTTTACTTATCAGACATAAGGAAATGTCAAAAATACAATAACATAGTGGAAGCTCTATAGTTCGTATATCGTTAATCTAAGTGTATTGTGGATCCTTGCTGCCCTGTCGAGACGACTGAATAACATTTTGATATGTTCTTAGAAATTATCCTTAATAATATATGGGGACATCTCCACACACGGCCATCCGACCCCAAGCTAGGCAGAGCCTGTGTTATGGGTATCGGACAGCTGATATATCTACACAAATACATAGATAGATACATATTAAATATAAATATCAACACCCGAGACTCGAGTACAAATATTCGTCTTTAAACAAATATCTGCCCCAGCCGGGAATCGAACCCGGGACCTTCGGCATAGCAGTCAGGGCCACTAACCACTACGCCATTCGACCTTGATTTATACTATATTTTGTTGGATATAACTTAGCATCCTTATTGACTAATTTCTAATTTTATAAACAAGATTTTCTATAAGCACCTGACATGCCTGTAAGTACAACCTTAAGTAACTCTATTGTAAATGAATTTCTTCGCCCACCCTGAACTAACTAATGTTCTTCAGAAATCCGCCTCAAAATTGCGAGAATTATACCCACGGCCTTATCATTATCACCCTTCCTGTGTCTGTGACCTTGAAGTTCAATAGTAAATCGAAGGTCACCCATATCTACAAGAATAACTTATTGGTATCTAGGACTAGTCATATGTAAGTACACCTATACCTACTCGTCAAAGGAAGTGCCAACTTGTCTGAAGGTCTGTTTACTAAACAATTCATGTTCCGCCCTAAAAATCCAAAACGTATACTTAATGTTTTTTAGATTACTTACAAAAAATATTTAAGAAATTCTGATAGCCTATCCTGGAAAATATATGATCAACATCAACAACCCGCAGCAGACCACCGAAAAAGATATAAGTATATTCGCTAATGAGTAGATATAATACTTACAAATACTTAATAAAAATACTTTGCCCATATCATTCCACCAGCAAAAGTGCGATGATAAGGCAATAGATATTCGATAGGCATCTCTCAGACGGTGGGTGTCGCGACGTAGGCTGTATTCAAAGTTGCCTCCTGATTATGCTAAAGGACTGATGAGTTTCCTTGAAATCAACGTGGAAAGAATCCAGAACTTATAGAAAACATGATTGCGGATTTCAGTTTTGGAGTCAAACTTTTATAGTTTTTTGTAAAGTCTTCAAGCTGTGATGTAGTGTACGAATCACTTGCAAAGTAAGATTTATACCAAAATATACACGCAGACTCGGGTGTACCCTCTGAAAATCATTCCAAACTGACAGTGCTACGACATCATCTTGGCTGCAAGATGTCACGTCATGATTGCAAGTATTATTTTAAAGTTTCTAATAAATAACCATTACATACATACTGATAGCATTCGTGCTATGCCGAGACCTCACGCCATTGGTTAGTATTCCGCGTAGATACAACAGAAGGTTGTATAAAGGATACAGTTTCAATTGTTATTCCGAGTGAGCGCCAATCCCCGCTTCCCTAACTCAAGCGGACTTCTAAATACTACGTGACTTTTAATTTCTATCGATACTGTTTGTAATTCTGTACTGATCAAGTGCCTTTGTGCAGAGGTCTCAGAATCGTGTCTGCGTTAAAACTCGAGGATTGCGTACTTGCCAATAAAAAATCACGATAACGCTCTAAAACCAATAGTTCTTTAAGGCCAGCACCACTATTTTAGTACTTTTGAATTGCCTCAAAACAATCCGAATCACCTTTAATTTAAGCGAAAGCGATAGCTGCATAGTAAAAAAGCAATACATTTAAATGAAGTATTAGAGCTTCAAGGTCGCAACCTTCACTCAGTTAAAGAAACGTCGCAGTTTGATTACGAGTGTGCACGTTATCGCCGCATTCTTGCCACGGACCGGCGCGAATGTCACATAATATTATTGTGTTCTAGTGATAGCCGCCTGAAGTATGACATAACCCCCGTGACAGCCACCCTCAAGGTGACTTTGCGGTTATCGGTAGACTCGGGCGCAACTCGTTTGCTGATGTCATCTTCATCTTTGTAATAAATCATAGGATCATTACATTTTAGAGCTATTTACTAGTGGTTAGTAGATATTATCATAAGCATGACCCGTCATATCTAATAAGACACATAGGACTTGAAGTATAGACCAAGCATGTCCCAAATCGACAACTTTATTAGTTGCTATCGTACTGACTAAAAAATCTGTAAAACCTCTTCGTGTATTTGTGGTAGATGTTGGTTAGCATTTCTGTATTTCCCAATATTGCACTTTTCATATTCATAACATGGAAACGTTACACACGTTCACGACAGTGCACCTGTACACTGCATGCGCCGAAGTCGTAAAAGCGGCATTTCCACAAACAGTCTCATCACGTTCTGTGTCGAATGATGCAACGACGTCCATTTCAACTTGGTCCCAACTTAAACCTGGTTTGCTTCAACCTCCCCAGTATTGGCAGGGTCCTCTTCGCTTGGTTAGTTTTTTTTATATTTTGATACCGGTGGAATGCAATTAAACATGTGTGCGTGACGAATCGTTATCGGCGTATGTGCCCTTGACAATGACTGGTGTTGAACGTGCCGATTGTTCCGCCATTGTTTTAAGACGTCATCGAGAAAAAAACGTTGATTATAATTTTTTTAAATAATGTTTCTAAAGAAACGTGCAGCATAAGGAATGACTGACAACTTTATGGGATGAAGTAATGTGCCGCCGCGCCGCCACTGTTTTTTCCAATATTGAACCAGTTTAGAGTCCCATGGCATCCCTGCCTGGCTAATTTAATTCTTGACACAGTAACACCATCCTTCATTGTCCTCCTCTGCTTCCTCAAATAGTTCCTATTTTATCTTCTCAAAGGTTTTCTTTAAAAATCGGTCATCCTTCTCTATTAAGGTCGTCGTGGGAGCGAGGGAGAACAAGTTGCAGGTTGCTGTCGTATTCTGCGACCTGTCCAAGGCCTTCGACGTAGCCAACCACGACGTACTCGCTACCAAAATGAATTACTATGGCATTAGTGGACCTTCTCTCGCCCTACTGACTAATTCCATGCGCCAGAGGTCGCAAGTCGTAGTGGGCGAAGGAGGTTCTATTAGGTCTGATCCGCTGACTACAACGATGGGGGTAGCCCAGGGTTCCTCGCTGTCGAATATTATGTTTTCGCTCCTCCTGAACGACCTGCCCCAAAGCATCGATACTGCGCACATGCTAATGTACGCGGACGATGTGGCGGGAGTAGTCGTCGCTCCCAACATCGAGCAACTGGAGCAGCGTTTAAACGAGACGGCTACAAAACTCGCTCAGTGGTTTGGAATGAACGGAATGGTTTTGAACATCAGCAAGACCCAGTTCATACATTTCAACCTTGCTGGCCAACCACCGAAAGCCATCTCGGTACGAGCGGGTGATGCAGTCGTCGAACAAACCAAAGCCGCCACCTTCTTGGGTTTTATACTCGACAGAGGGTTGACCTGGGATGCTCACATCGATAAAGTTTGCGGAAAGTTGGGCAGCGCATGTTTCGCGCTGAACCGCCTGGCGCGCACCGTGCCCGCCGAGGTGGTCCGCACCTGCTACTTCGCCACCGTGCACTCGCTGCTGCAGTACGGCGCCGAGCTCTGGGGGCGCGCCGCCGACTGGGAGCGCGCCTTTAGAATGCAGAAGCGGGCCGTCAGAGCCATCGCACGCGTGTCGCAGGACACCTCCGCGAGGCCGTACTTTAAGTCGCTAGGCATCATGACGCTGCCCTCCATAGTGATTTACCAGGTAGCGATGTACGTCCGAGACAACTACGACTCCTACCAAACCCACGGCGACGTGCACCATCGCAATACGCGCCGGGCCAACAAACTGATGGCCCTGGGCCGCGGGCTGGCCAAGTCTGGGAAGCTCACCCATGCCATGGGACCCGCGGTGTATAATAAGCTGCCTATTGCCATCACGGAAGCACCTAGCCATGATCGGTTCAAGTCCGCACTAAAACGCTGGCTTGTCGAGCAAGCGTTCTATAGATTTGACGAATTTATCAATTGAATGTTCGACCTAGTTAATCTTTTATTCAATTTAAATTAATTAAATTAATTTTATTAACTTATTTATACATTGTGTAATAATGATTATTTTTATAATCTTATAATTATATTGTGACATTATATCTACTAAAGGTAATTAATTATTGGTAATTGTAAATTATTATTATATTATTATGTATTTAAATTTTGACATGTAATCGTAATATTATGAATAAATGACTTATGACTTATGACTTATTATAATTATTATCTGTAAGGGTGTAAGTACCTGCACCGGGCTCACATGGAACCTTTGTTTATGTCACCAAGGTCTAAACTGCCTCCATAAGCTCAAACCATTTTTCCCACCACGCTGGTCCACTGCGGGTTGGTGAGTTCACACATGTAGATTTGCTAAATCTACATAATTATGTAGGTTTCCTCAGTATAAGAGCACCGGAAGGGCTAGTACGGGGCGCATTTAGGACGTGACAAGAGTTTTGCATCGCGCTCACTCACATCGCGCAATCTCAAGAGCGAGCGCGACGGAGAACTCTTGTCACGTCTTAATAGCACCCTGTGCTACAGGTATAATTGTACTTTAAAAAAAGGTCAAAAATGAATTTATTGTTAAAAGCAAATCTTTAAAAAAATTACAAGGGCCCTTGTATTTGTAGTAGGGTAGGTGGTGAGTAATCTGTATTACAACAAGCTACTGTGTGTGTAATTGTGTATGCATAATGCGTAACGTATTTGACAAATGGCTAACATATTTTAATTAATAAGATTATGTACTTAAATTCCTTATTTCTCATCCATCTCTATGGGTTCTACCTTTTTTGGCATAAGATTTATTTGCCTAATCTCGTATTGCATAGTAACGTTTGGTCAAAGTCTCGTTACGCCGAAAATCGTATGGCATAAATCTCGTTTAGTAAAAAGTTATTTCGCATAACATTGTTTAGCCTAATAATGGTATGGCCAAATCTTGAATAGCCTAATAATGCTATGGCATAGGTTTATTAGGTTTATACAAAGTAATAATATTCGTTTGGCTTTAACTTTGACGGAGTGTCTCCCTACATAGCGCAAACTGGTGCCTTGTATTGTTTCCGCTGTTTGGAAAACGCTCCGCTCCGCTTCGCTGCGCTCCGCTTTGGTTTTGATGAACATGTGCACCTAACACGCTCCTCCTCGCTTTGCTCGTCGTCGCACCTATTTTTAGGTTTCGATCTCATGGGGTTTGTAATAATTATATTGGTCGTTAACTTTCGATTTTTTGATCATACAATATCGTGATTTTCGGGATGTAGGAGAAAAATACCACAATTTGTACATTTACTACATACTTAATATATTATTTATAAAGATAACATTACGAGAAACAAGATTATACATAGGTATAGACGAACATAAATTTGAGCAAACGAAACTTAGGTGTTTAAAGATTGTGCCTAAAGAGTTTTAGACGAAACGAGCCTTATGCCACATAAGTCTTGGCAAAGTGATGGTTCGGCCAAAAAAGTTTAGACCATACGAGTTATGCGAAATGAGTTTTGGTCAATAAAGATTATGCGAGATGAGCGGAACCCATCTCTATGTTCTTATGCTTTCATCTGAAAGTGTGGTGCAATGAATCTTTCAAATGTAATTAATGAGGATTAAATAAATAAAGAAATAATCATTAGACGTTGATCTACACATCCGAGGAGGGCCTATTTCTGAAAGAAAATATAGGTACTTTATTATTTAGTTTTCAGCTCGACTGTACCTTGTAAACATTGAGTAGTTTCACATTGTGACTATTTAAACGTTTGGATAAGTAAGACACGTTTTCATTGTCATCGTCAGGCCTGTGTCACTCCGCCGTAGGTATGAAACACATACCTGCAGCTCCCCGCCCGCGCCCCCCGCAGCCCCCTCGCGCGCCCCACAGCCCCCCAGGCGGGGCGGCCACTCCGGGAGGGCCAATCACAATCCAGTCGGCCGCCGCGCGCGAGACACGACACACGTGCGCGCTATTTCTTGTTCGACGACCTTCAACGTTCTCTTTTATTTGCAAGATGGCCACCAAACCAAAGAAGCAGAGAAAATACTGTGCAGTATACAGTTGTATGAAAACGGATCGTGAACCAGATTTAAATTTTTTTCGTTTTCCTAGAGATGCTAACAGGTAAAATCTATTTTGGTTCATATTATACCTCTTAACCTTACCTTAGGCAGGCCTGTGTCACTCCGCGCGTGGGCGGCGCAGGCGCCCGCCGGCCTGGCGCCTGCCGCCTCTGGGTGGAGAATCTAGTCGGCTGCCGCAAGCGGAAGACGATACACGCGCGCGCTATTTGTTCCTATTTCGTACTAGTTTATGAATAGAAAAATGGACATAAAAAGAAAAAAAGCAGCAAAAAAATACTGTGCCGTATATAATTGCTTAAATTCGGATCGTGATCCAAATTTAAATTTTTTTAGATTACCAAAAGATGCTGACAGGTAAAACTAATCTTAGTATTTTATTGATTTCTTCTACGTTCCTTATTTGAAATGAAATTAATCCGAACTACAAACCCTTTTTTTCTCCATGTTGAACAAAGTCTATTCCAATTTTATTTTCGTTAAAGTATTAAATTTACAGACACAACTACCTTCAAAATGTATTAATGAATCGATTATAAAATATGAGCTGAGTGGGATTCGTGCTCAACTAAACTAAAACAGAACATCATGATCAATTAATTCATCTCAATATTATCACACATTATGAAGAAAAAAAACATTTTTTGACTGAAGTAAATGTTTTAGGTAGATATAGGTTCCTATCTACCTCTTTCTTTTACTTCAAATAATAGATCTATGAATAGGTCTTTAAGTATGAAATTGCCGTAGCTTTTACTAGTCATTTCCAATAGAAAATAAGTTTGGAATAGCTTTGTATTCTAAATTCAAATTAATTTTGTTTCAAAATCATGACATTATTTTTACAAACTTAGTCCGTTGCTTAGTAAACGTTGTAGTCTGTGGTGCTGAGGCAACCCTAAGGTGGCTTCTTTTTCAATGCGTATAACCACGTATAACTTATTATGCACCGTAGTCCAGTGAAATAAGGCGCATATTCCCTCAAAAATTAATTGGTAGGTTAGTAAATAAAAAGGTGTGCGGCTGGAACGCGATCTAAATTAGATCTTATTGCTTAGGGTATGGAGTCATATTTCTTTGCAAGCCATTGCGAAGATGGACTTCTGTACCTGGTACTAGTTATTATTCTGTGCCTTAGGTACCTACCTCTTAATTTTAAATATGTATATCATGGGACAATCCACACAGCGCCCAACTAAGCGAAGCTAGAACTGTGGGTGCTGCTGCTAGGCCACTGATATAATACGAAGATACTTTTTTGCATTTTATTACATTCCGGTTTTGTCCGTTTAAAATATTCTGTTTGTTTATTTCAGGCGACGGACCTGGACATTGGCAATAGGTAGAGAAGATTTACTATCTAAATGTGATACTATGAATCACACAAGTTATCATGTATGTTCATTGCATTTTGAAGAATCAGCTATTAAAATTGTAAAACAACTCAAAGAAGATGCAATCCCAACTTTATCCTTACCTGATCTATCTGAAGATAATAAAAAAGCAACTAATTCAATTGAGACTCAAACAGAAATATCTCTGATATCGACAGAGAAAACACAAGCATCAGATTTGCTCAGTGAAGAAGAAACGTCAAATAAAAAAAGAAGAAAAAGAAAAACAAACGATAAATTGACCAGTAATTTGAAACGAAAGAGAAAGGCAAGAATTGATTAAGATAGATTAAAAAATAAATTACAATACCTTGTTCGTGTTTTCCAATTGTACATCTCTTGAAATGCTACACCATTGACCAGACTGCGTATATGCATAATTGAAATTTAATAACCGTAATTCTAAACAAGAAATATGTAAATGTAACTGTTAGTTATTATCTATGATAAAGATCTATTATCGATATACTTCTATTTTTTTATTTCTATTCCGCCTTACCCGTACCCTAAGCCCTACAGTTGTGGTGCTGTGCGCTAGATGGCGCAAGCAGTATCTCTGAATAGGCAACCCTAGTCCGCGGTTCTTTCAATAATCAACCGTAGTCTAGTGATAATATAAGTAATTAATTATGTAAATGAACTAGTGCTCGACTGGAACACGAACTAAATTAAATGATATTGTTTATCAGATTGAGTCATATTTCTTTAAACAACTTTGAGAGAAGTAAAGCTTCTGTACTAGTTATTATTCTGTGTCATCGTCTATGCTATGGCCATGTGTGTGTGTGTGTGTGTGTGTGTGACTACAACAATGGATCGGTTATGGCCAAGGTTAATGTGGTGCTACTCTATGACTCATGGTTCAGCTCCATCATTAAATTATAATCCAAACAAATTAGGACTAAACTAATGGACGGCTTACCTGTACGAAACCTACCCTTACCTTACCTTACCCTTACCTGTACCAATACGAAATACCTGTGACTATTACACTCTAAACTACCAAGTACCTGTGACGATAAACACATTTAAATGAATTCAACTCGTTCGAAGTTCGTCGGCCACATACCTATACAATCATGTTTATTACATTTATCGTCAGTCGAATATTAGTATTATTTGTTTCAGGCAGGTTTATAATTAATTTTATACCTGCAGAAATCCAACACTATTTCATATGAGGTTTACAGTACGGTTTAGAAATGCAAGCGTTATGGACCAAAACTGCTGATTTACGTTTTACGTGAAAAATATCAGAAAACACTGCACTGTTGCGCGGGCTTCCATGTTGAGATTTCCCCGAGGGTACTTTATGCAATTTTGTGGAAAGTTTCAGTGCCGTTTTATTCAGACTGCACTTTATACTCTCAGGCTGCATTTTATCATCGCCCAACGACTGTAAGTTGTTGTGTTGTGTCCCGTGCCAGTGATATTGCTCTAATCGGAGACATCAACCAGCTACCGTACATAGACAGAGAGAACCTATTCGAACTAAGGTACAGTCGCCCAACACTGGTAGCAAACATCACCCAGGAGCTGTTGTGCTCATACAGAAACCCCATGGATGTTGCATACGCCCTAAGAGAAGTATACTCAGGCATATACGCAGCCACAACGCGTATCCAATCCCTGCAGCTGAAAAGGTTTACAGACGCAGCAATTCCAAAATCCCAAACCAACACTCTATTCCTGACGCATACACAGGAAGAAAAAGAGACCCTGACCAGCCAAGGGTTTGGAGAAGGAACGGGATCACGCGTCTTAACCATACACGAAGCACAGGGATTGACGTACGAATCCGTCATTATCATAAAAACAAAAGATAAAATAAAGTTGCACGATAGCATACCTCACGCAGTAGTGGCGCTGTCGAGGCACACCTCCGCCTGCACCTACTATGCGGATGACACCGAGGACGCTATCGGCAACCTCGCTAAAACGGCAATAACAGCACCGAAGAAACGGATCCTCGAGTACAACCTAAAGATGGCAATAAAAAATCGGGACAAAGAGGTCGTTGCCCAGCAATCAAGGCTTTTGGCAACGCAAAATGGAGCGGAATAGGAGAATTTTGATTTTAATTTTATATTGACGGCCAAACCGTATTGCATGTATTTTATAGTTTTGTTATGTATAGTATATAGCATGTATTGTATAGTTTTGATATGTAGGTATTGTATAGTATATCATGAATTAATATTATCTGTATAAGAAATAACCAATAAAATTAAGATAGTTTTAAGAACACTGTCACAGATTAACACCAGGCAAAACAACAGCGATGACAAAAGGAGTGTGTGGCCACTGACGAGGCGTCTGTTAAGTTCTCTGAAGACAGCTGACACTGGCCCTACCCTTCAAATGTTTGTTGCCATTATAATTGTAAGTGTGACTGTGTGAAACAAAGAAAAAAAAAAAAAAAAAAAAACAAGAAATGCACAACTGGGGGTTTTTAGTCGGTTAAAGGCCGACACTACCTGGGTCCCCTTCCCAGGTGTCTGTGTAGATTTTCCTCCAGGAGTGCAAAAAAAAAAAAATATTAATAATATATAGGTATATATATAAAAGATAAAATATATATATTATAAGCTTCCACATTGAGTAGTGAGTAGTTAAAAGATGAAGACAAAAAACAACCAAACTCTCACAATATATTGATCTCTCAAAAAGGCACGGACATAAAGTCTGTGAAGTGATAATAAAATCTTTAAAAAAAAAAAAAAAAAAAACGACTGTAAGTTATACTTTCATGGGTAGCTCAAAATTTTCAATCCTTTCAGCCTGCTAATAGGATTCGTAATCACACAACATCATAAATTTGTTCCGTAAAAAGCTGTAGTAATAAATCTCCGCGTAGTTAAGTCAATGAACCACAGCTCTGATCTCTGGGAACTGAGCGCGTGGCATTTGAGAGGGGAGCCGAGCCAGGCCCTTCACGACCAACTAGGCTAAGGCCGGGCGACGAACCGGCAGTCGCACCAACACATGCCCAGACAACGCAGACCTGCATCTACCCAACAAACACAACCACCCAATAGACATAAAAATAGTGGTTCTCCGACACACTCGAAAAGTATTTAAACATCTAGCGTGAAAGGAACAGATTGCAGCCAAAAGAGAAAGGCGAGATTTAAACGCCCCGGGATTATGAATACGTGTTATAATTACACGTTTACCGACACAGTCATGGGATCGCTTACAATGTTGCCTTTCCTATACGGAAGATCGGGAAAACAAAGCTGTATGCTATAATCACATAACGCATCGCAGGTAAGGAAGCTGCAGGCCGATTACCTCAGAGTTGTTAAAGCTAACTTGACATCATCAGCTTTCCACATTACGTCAGGTGTTGGGCAAGAGTTGCGGCGAACAGCTGGATGCCAACAGACGAGCGTCGCGGCGACCACCAGAACGAGGTCACATCGACGCCGCCGCCCCGGCTTAGGGCTGCCAAACGACGCCACAAAAAACCTATTAACGCTTATTGGATGGCCTCTAGCACCCCGGCTCCAATTATGAGACTTAATGAGTGTGAGCAAAGCTGATTACTAAGTGAAGTATGATGGAGGTGGTGAATATTCATCATGCTGTCGGCTGGGTTGTAGGCTGTGTGACTGGATTTTAAGACTAGAGTTGAGACATAGTTGGCAAACGCTCAAATGACAAGTTTATTGGGTGGTAGGTATGTGGTATGGTAGGTTTCTTGATTATTCACTATTATGCTGGCACTATTTATGGCATCTACAACGGTACAATGTACGAATATTTAACGAAAAACCTGTTTAATCATAGCAAATTTTTAGGTTTTGCAATCTTTCTGCTTCGTTCTAGGTATTCGTTTTCACTGTGCATCATCTTTCAAGCACCAGTTAATTAATTCCAGCACTCCTTCCATGCTGCTCTGAAGATGCCACATTTATCTCCCCACCCCACTGGGCAAAGACCTGCCCAAGCTTCCAGATGAATCTATCGTCGGCCCCTGACAACATTCCAGCTAAATCCTCTTACTCCCTTGTCACACTACTAATCCACGTTACTGCTTTCAACCTTCACTCCAACTTTCAGTGGATTCCGCGCATCTATAGACACTTTATTGTAGGTACCTAGAGCATACATAAAGTGGTCCTACATATTATAGCTTGCATTTTACCTGGTTGGTGGCTGGCAACCCTAGCCCAGGGCCCGCAGGGGGCGTCGACCCCGATGCGCCGCGAGTGCCGCGGGTGCGTGACGCAAGCGGCAACTTTCTAACCGCGACGTCAGAGGCTCGAGGCTGCAGCGGCGGCCGTTGCTCTCCATACCTTGTGCCAGTTATGAAGCCCCATGACATGCGGTTGTGGGTTTTAAATGCTGTGCAGTAAGGGTAAGACTTCATATGTGAAACAAGGGTGTGCATCGGAACTTCCAACAGTCCCAACTTGGAATGCACAGCTGCTGGTCTGCTGGTGTTCAACTGTTATGAGAATGGGAGTGTTGTGTCCCTTATGACTCTTATGGGCCTATTAGGCTGTGTATAGAATGGAAGTTTTAGGGCCTGACTGCATAAGTGCATATCAGACTTTAAAATTATTTACATGTGGAAATTACAGTATGGCTAATTACGGATAATACTCTTTATAAATAAAATCTCCTGTCCAATGAAAACAGAACTCAAATCGATTGATTAAGTTCGAGGCTACTTTGACCTACACAGACACAGAGATACACCCATGAAAGACTTCATATTGTTAGGGAGTTAAGCTTTCAGTAGTTAATTCGGTGGAGTGATTGATCACTAATGATTCTAGTCCTATTCGATCACTCTACCGAATCTGTCAAACGCAACCATTAGAGTTTCCCGGTTAGGTCACGTCCACAGGCGGTGACACGGCGGCACGCGGCGTCACGCGCGCCGCCCGCCCGGCATGTGGGTCGACGAACGGTAAAACGTACTTTCTTTTTTATCCGTCTCTCGGACCGGATCGCGCCCGGCTGCTAGGCGTTGTTTATTAGAGACGTTATGTCCACTCACTTTTTTCCCCGACGCATTTTTACGGTCACGGCTTTTGAGTTTCGTCGAGGCGTCGATTTACATATTTGTGGCCGCTCTCCTTACGACATCTTTGAAGAGATGCTGTAAGAGAGTGGCGAACGAAAACAAACGTTCCATCTTTTCCTGGTCTCGTGTAACTTGTTACATCCTGTTTCATCGCAATTACAAATCGCTTTCGAGTACGTTCACGTTACGAACTTTCTCCGCACTCATTTAGCTCTTGTTTATACAAAATCAATATCATTATCGCGGCTCGTGCTTTAATCGTAGTATCAACAGGCACATCCTTTGTTTCGCAATCAGCGGCAGATAACGATTATCTCGTCAATTTAGATTAGATTATTGTGCTGTCGTCAAACAAATTCTCCTAAAGTACTTAACATTTTCTAAACATAATTAAAATCAGCAGGCATATTTACTCATGGATCTCGCAAAGATTTGGCATTACATTTCAGCTTACTTTGCACGTCAACTAAAGGCTTGTAGCTGTGAGCAACAAATCGTTGAAGTCATGTTACATGTTACATAACCTAATTACACACCCACATTCGTTGTCTCACAACACAACTTGGCCTAAAGGTCTAATGTGAAGCTTAGCATTCACCCGATGACGCACGATGCCAACAAGCAACAAGATCACGCCATTTCGTTTCCATTTGTACCGTTATCGGATCTCGCATGCCGTCAGCGGTATGCCTTGAAATGTTTTATTTTTGCATTTATTCAGATTCAACCTAAAAGAGGTTACGGGTTATTTGAAAGTGTAATGCCGTGATCTCATCGAGGCTCTCGTGAAGATTGAATGATGTGATTTTTGCATTGTTATGATAAAATATTTGACCTTTTTATCGGTTGCATGCAAATTTTGAAGCGAGTTATTTCAATAACATTACGCATTTCATTTGATTTTCAAATAGGTATGTTTCGCCAAATATAAATGTTTATTACCTAATCTATCATTTCTTTGTTTTGTTAACCAAAATTTCTTAACAAAATATGTTCTCTTTACTAGAATAGAGTTGCCACGATTTTTCTACACCAGCCTACTGAAAACACTAAACATGGGTTCCACAAATTACCTCACCGTGACACTTCCTCGTGTCCCGTGATTCTTACGACATTTCGAATTCCTCGGTTATCAACTTATCATCATCAGGCCATGCCATGGGGCCGTATCTTATCTGGCTCCACGCAGCTGTGTTTGTATCTAAGTGGGCCAATATTTGATTACCGAATACCGGCGCGCCTGTTTGTACTACACATAATTTGGCTGTGACGTTGGTTTTTACATGTGCTCTCTCGGTGACAGGTTCTGATGCACGTTTCGCGTTCAGCCAAAATATTTTCGTTCTTGACTATGTACCCAGGGATTTTTTGGGCCTAGATTTAGTTTTTTCCTGTTTCTTTAGATTAGATTCTGAATCTATATTAGTTTTATTTGCACAAAATTAAATGATATACCCACCGCGGCTGCTACAAGCGGCACTTACAAAATATTCTATTCTAATAGTTGATTACGACCATACAAAAAATAAGTACCTAAGCAAAAAAATTACGGCTTTTTATACGATTACTAAAAATGGCAATCTAAGGCCCGTTCACACTGGAGCATAACCGACGTCCGTGACGCGCCGCTCCGCCGCGCCGCCCGTTCCGTTGGACGGCCCGCTGCCTTCCATTTCGTGCCATTAATTAATTCAACAGAGCGCGTTTTTGCTAACGATAACCGCTCGAAATTCGCTTTTCAGCACCTCTTTATTAGCGGAGCGTTGCGATTCATTTAAGATGCACTGTTGGTCTAGTTTGCTGTTGGTTTGTTTGTTATTAAATTATACTACTTTTACTGTGGTGTTTGTATTAATGGCTTCTATATGATTTGCATATTGTTTTGTTACGAAGTTAGCATTGTTTTTCATTTGCATCAATTATAATTGCAAAATACTCGCGCTAGCAGTAAAAACTTCATTATTTGCTCATCTTCATGTTACATATTTAAAATCTTACTAATTTAATTCCGTGAAATGCTCAAACCGTAACAGGTACTTATAGCGCTGTCTTGAAGACGATATAATCATTGAGTGTAACTGATTTGGTGTAAGATAGTAAACATGAGATTTGGAAGTATTCACTCAAAGAGGTGAAAAATATATTTTTATTTAAATCATAAGATAAGCAACTCGATATCCGTAAAGCAACCACTCCGCCTCTTAAATAACTTCGTCACAGTCTGCCGCTTATACACAAGTCGAAATACTGGGCAGACAATGATTTCTTTGGGAACAATTGAAGTATAATAACGTTAGTTCAATACGATGCGTTACTTTTGATGATATCCGATATTGGTCGGTCACTTGTATAGACTTTATAGAATTACCATTGTACCTATTTGAAAAAATATTATATTCACTTGTGCCTAGGTTAAATTTAAACATAAACTTAAATGTAAACTACATACAAAAATTGGTTTTAAAAACTTAAACAAACAGCAAAATACTTAAGTTACATTTACCAAGAACCCGCAGTTGTCTGTCGCTCTTCGCGCCAAGAGTACGGGGTCTGATCTTAGAAAGCGTGGCAGCGGAGTGTGTCGGAGACGCTTGGCGGACGCCGCGTCGTGGGAGCGCCGCGCCACTGACCGACAGCGGCGCCCGCGCGTGACCGTCTTGTGTGAACGCACCCTTATTCAAACGAAACGAACAGTCTACCTTACTACCACAGGCCTATAGGTATTTTTGGTACATGAGTACATATATTGTTTTGAAATTTGATTGTCCATACCGTCGTAGTCGTGCTGAACTTCGGATGCAGGATACAGTACTTATGCATAAAGTTTATTATTATACTAATAGATAAAATGTACATTGCGCCTTTTCGTAAGAGCAACTCCACAACCGTAATGTTATAACAGCTGTATGGATAGTTTAGCTCACTAGGTTAAAAACAAAACCATTAAAATACGAAATCACCTTACATAGTCTACTCCTAAAAAGTCATCGAAGTATCTATCTACTCCATTTGAGCATTTCAGCATTACACAAACAGTAACAGTACACTACTGCTTAGATATGTAAGACGTAGAGGAGCGCAGTGAATTACGGCCCAGCTCACGATTCACTCGGGTGCACATCTGCCCGCTCGTGTTCGTCCTTCGTTCGCGCGGCGCTCGCATACACGAGCAGGCGTGCCACAGGGACGGATTCTAAGACCTAAATTTGATTTATACTAGCTTTTATGTCCAACAATTGGCGCGATTAACGTGAGTAATTACAAACTTATTGCAGTAAGAAGGAAGGTAGCTTTGGGGTCAATCATAGTATAACACATAGAGAACCTATGTTACACTGTCATGAGAGTGTGTGGGGCACTCTCATATCGCCGCTATTGTGGAGCCTCAGTTTTTTGTTAGCGATATTCCTACCGCCTTTTTTATGCTTCTATGATAACACCAATTCAGAAGAATTAAGAAGAAATTGAAAACAAGTCCTGGACGCAATTTGAATTAGTTAACCGTAAAGAATGTCATTTTAACAGAGCTATTAATAAAAACAACTAGCTGTTAGAGTCTGTTATGAGTGGTGATTGGTTTATTTCTTGTATACTGCGGAGTCTGGCAAATTTACTCAATAACCCGACACCCACGCACTCGAACATTTTTTCTATAGAAAATTGTAACCGCTATATTTATTGGTGATTTTAGGAATTTAAACAATTACAATTCAAGATTTCATCGATACTCGAAGTCTGCCTTAAACCTACATTATTATGTTATATTTGTTTAATGACGTGGCTTAAGTAAATGAAATACTTGTATTATTTAAGTAAACAAATAAATAGTTTTATCAAGCTTGTGAATTTGCCAAAGTAGCCTTTCTTATTTGCAACCCGCAACTGCTAATTAGTTAAAATACGAAACCCGTTTATGCTCAAGAGATGGACCGAACACTTGCGTCAGAGTGAGGGAGAATATGTGTTCAAAATTTAACATAACAGTGTGAAACTCTGTGCTTTATTTGCTTCCAACATGCGTCAATGTTTGTGCACTGAAAAATATAGCACTTGTACCACGCTGCTGTTGAATCACGAATTATTAAATGTATATGCTTTTAAATATAGTGATGTTCATTGGTTTATCATCACGGTTACTATACTTGTTATATCATTGCACATAATAATGTACTTATTACCTATGTACTTGTGTTGTAACATAGACTCATTTTCCTCATCTGAGTCCGCATTTTGCTTTCGGCTATTATAAATGGCGATTACGGACTACGTCATAACTGGTTTAGTTTCCTTAACAGCAAATGGTGTTTGTGAGTCATTGTTTTTGTTATTGCCTGTCATCTGTTAGCTTACTTTACTTCTCACTCGACCAAGTAATTATCCTGCCATTTATGTTTAGCCAACATCAGTGATTTACATTACTTTTCGGTGATTCATCACCATCGGTATTAAGATTAAGCCTTTCCAAACATACGTGTAGGAATATCCGCTCCTTTAGTTTAAGACAACATTAAAGTTAAATCCAAAATTAGTCCCTATAATAATATAATATCCCATAGATATACGGTACATCATATACTCTTTGATTCAGAGAACTACCTGTGTTTACAAGTGAATTCCCAAGCGTCAACATGAGACCCAACCAATAAACTTTTGACTGACATCTTTCTGCCATTCCAACTGTTTAGTTGAAGCTTGTGTTTACTACCGATTTATGAGGCTCTGAATCAATTCAACAAACCCTTTTCAAGTCCTATGAAATCAGATTAGACATTTAGAAAAAGTATGTTCAACAAACAAGTGATCCGACTCCTTCCCTGTAGCCCTCACGTAGCAGCAACACTGGCGGAGGCGCAATGACGTAGAGTCCGCACGCGCGGCGCATGCTAACCCGCCGAGGGTTCGCCGCGCATACGAATGTGGCCAGCCGAGAGCTGAATGCTAATCCAGCCCTCACCCACTCCGCCGCCTAATGGCCGCCATGGAATGCTGTGAAGCGACGGGATTGGCTGAACAAAGGGGTTTCTGCGATCTCACGTATGAGGTTCAAATAGTGATTGGTGTGTTGGAATTGGATTTCGATTTCGGTTCTAATAACCTAACCAACGTTAAAAAAACCCTCGTCATTCAGCTCTAAATGTCGTATAACTTTAGAACGGCTAAGCCGATTTTTAAAAAACAAATCGAAAATCGGTTCAGCCGTTTGCGAGATACGCTACCACAGAGACGTCAAACTTATAACACTCCTCATTTTCAGATTAATAACATTGTATGTGCAAGGAGGGACACGAAAAATTTTCAAATAAGCTAAGAAAATATCGCAGGAAATTAATAATATCGGTTCGCACTTAACATATCCTTGAAACAACACTTGGCAAGTTGGCCGAAATCATCAGACCCCAGTCAAAAGACGACCTTCAACACATCTGCCGCAGCAGATGTGGAAATGGCGTCACCATACAGATTAACATCACAAAGACAACTGCTTGTTGTATCTGCTTCAATGGGAAAGATTTGTATGGTTGAGTGAACCAAATGTGCTTGTACCGTGTACCAAGATGTGGGGAATGAAATACAGAGATTCGTTGTTAAATTTTAGTTTTAGATAAGTGCCAATTGGATATTGATTGAGTTTAGAATTGAGCCGCTGCTACTGAAATACGTATATAAATTAAAACTTTTAAAAGAATATAAGTACGTATACCTAGATATATTTTTTCATAAACAGTAAACTGTTGCGCGAAGTCTAAAAACGTGACCCAAAATTTTCCATTTCCGATCGATATCATAAACATTTACATAAATTTAAACAAACCCGTTAGTAGAAAACTAGTTTCATAATAATTATAATTTATAGGTTTATTTTGACTTTAACATTTTTTGCAAGATTTAAATACCTATCTTTTTTTATTCAACTTGATGCATGATGATGATGATGTCATAAGCGTGACATGGAATATTCGTGCGACAGAAATAAAAATTATCGTAAAAATCGCCTTACTTTTACATAATAAATTCTGATTTATAAAGGTACAATTTCTGAACTCTAACGTTTAGCCAATAATAACCGTGTATGAAGCTGAAGAGTCGACAGTCAGTCATGCCAACTGCTACCGAAGATTTGTTGTATAGGTATGTTGAATATGTGTAGAAATTAGATAGACTTTTTGTCTTTAAAAGCAACTAGTGTTTCTATAGGTATGACCTATGATGTAAGTACTGACTGTCAACTTTTGGCTTGTTTGCATTGCGTGAGTGTGTAATTTTCTTTCTATATTAGTATAAATAAGCGTACGGCTTCTGTTCACTAAAAGAAGTAGGAACACAATAACATCGTCAAGAACAAAAATCTAAGAAAAAACATGAAGCGCGTCTAATCCGTCCATTGACGTAAAACTGTCTCAAGAAGGTTCCAAGTCATTTTGCTTTTAGAACACGTAAAATATGGCACCTCACAACTAAAATGACCGAATACTCTCCGGCTTACGGCAAAGAGCCATTGTTGGGAATCCGTTACAGTTTAAGGACGGCATCGTAAACGCTTTTATGACGGCGTAAGACAAACGGTTCATGGAACAACACTTTGAAATTGGTGTCCTGTTACCGTTTTACTTTCCATCTTCTAAGAAGTCGTAAATGTTACTTTCACTGTTAAAGTTAAGAAAATTAAAGGGTTTCAAGGTTGGTCTTCCTATTGCTGTTTATTGGGCCATTCTGGGTCCAGGCTTTTGTTTTCATCTCCAGTAGAAATGTGTAGAAAGTAATCTTAATTGTGTGCTAACGGAATGGAGAATACCTTTGCAGACTGAGTGCAATCTTCTGAAGCTATACAATTCTTCCGACATCGAACGTTTTAAATGGTAGTATTTAATTTAACTTGTGAGATTCTGGCCTATTTCCAGAATAAGTGTATCTCTTCTACTATCAAGCCAATGAAGCTTTTGGCTGTAGGTATGTATCAGCTACATGATAGGCTGCATGCCCTATCATCGCGCCATTTTGGAACGTACTCGTTCTCGGCACTATTTTGTAATAAAAACTGTAATTTTAGCTTTCCATTGTGTTTCTGCCACACACCTACTCTCACGCTGTATATCATAAATACAGCTAACATTTTGTATGAATGTGTTATCATATATTTTATCCGCGGTTCTGTTTACGTTTGTCGGCAGGCCTTGGCACTGGCTGGGCGTGACGTCACTGGGCAGTGGTTCTCGGAACATGGGCTCGTGGGGCACCCCAGGGTACCCGGGGCGTGGACAGATTTGTTGCGGTTGTTAAATGTTGCTACCGGTTTTTTCGGGTATCAGTTTCGTTGTGTAGATGAGCGGATTCTTTTGTGACGTCAATGGCGAAGTTTGGTTTTGATTGGGTTTTGTGCGATGGTTCAGGTTGTTGGTTATTTGAATAGTTATTATTATGCTTGACTTTGCTAACAAGATTTATAACACACAGTTACTGGATGAAGTGCAGCCTATGTCCCTGTTTAGTCTCCCAATTTTCTTCTCAGATACTTAATCATACGATACCGTCGAATTGAAAGGCAAAAAAATAGCATTTCTTACGTTTTCTGAAGTTTTAATGTGATAAAATGTATTTGTAAACGTATTCAAAGTCATCGTAAAATTATGTAGTTTTAATGAAGACCATTTATAAGCTACTTTCATTTCGAAAAAGGCCCTTTGTCTTTAAAAGGAGAAGAATAAAGATAAAATATTCTTGAGCCATATTTTTAAGTAAAAACCTAAAAATAGTTTTTTTTTTATATAGCTAAAACTAGTCATATCAAGCATAAGACATCCTGTCGTTTAAGTATAGTGCCACAAACTTATCTGTTCCGGTAAGAGCGAACTAAATTGGTCCATATAATCTATGTCAATATGAAATTCATTTAGTAAGTAATGAGGTATGGACCAATTTAGTTCGCTCTCACCGGAACAGATAAGTTTGTGGCACTATAGAGATCGTAATCATAAATTTTATAATTGTTTACATACCCTGTGTCAATACAAACTATATTAATCTGCTAATGACGCGATGTGTGTGGGCAGTGGTGTCACCTGGCTCGATGTCAAATTTATTAGCAATCAAAAGTGTTGAATGATTTGTGAATATTCCTTCTTTCAGCACTATTTTTAGTTTTTCGCCGTGTGCTGAAGCTACGGTTTCCGATTTCTAAACGCACACTAGCCGCTTTATAACATTTTCATCGCGTTTACAGAAATTACAGACGCACATACTTTTGTGCTGCTTACTTAATTTCTCATAAATTATTATGATCTTTATAGTAATCATTCGTCTGCTAAGTAGGATATAAAAGTCTTCAAACTCTTTTAAATTTTGTCTCTCGTGATTTACATTACTTGCCAAGAGGAGAACATGGAGAGTATTGATTTTAGCCACAAACATAGTACCTACCGATTCCATCAACTCGGCACATGTATCGCCCTTGACAGTGGAAGCGGCTTACGTCATACCGACTCTATTTATGAACGACCCCCTATAAGTAATAGCCAAGACACCGAAACACGATTATAACCCTTATGCCTATCGCGGAGAAGCTGTTTTAGTATAACAAAAGGTGTCCAATGTGTTTGATCCTCGAGACAAAGAAATAGAAATAGAAATAGAAATATCTTTATTCATTTACAAACATCGGTAGTAGGTATACAACGTCAATTTTAAAGTAGGTACAACTATACTAGTGTGAGCATAAATGTTAACCTAACACAATACACATCGAAAACCAAACTAGGTAAACCCTGTATTATGGCTTTCGACGCCACCCTACGGACATCTTAAGCACACACTTAGAAAGTAGGTATTTATTTTATCATAGGTAAGGAAAGCAGTATCTAAATAACTAACTTAATTAGGTACTTACTTACATAAAGTTATCAACACGTAAAGTTAAGCAATACAATTTAATGGTTAAATATAGGTAGGTACAATCACCAGAATAGGTAAATAGGTATAGGTACTAATCATTTAATCACCCTCCTGCATGCCCTACGCTATGTGCTTGGGATCAGAATTACACTACATGACAAGAGGGTAATTAAAGCTTAGTCAAACAACAGCAAAAAGAAATAACAACACTAAGTAATCTTTAATTCTAATGTTATCATGATCTGCATAAGTACAATTTCTAAATTATTAAATTCCGCAAGAACATGTGGGTAGTATTGAAACTAATGTACGCAGCAGTTGGTCAACGATACAAACAAGTTAGCGCAGAGAATCACAGGAATCTTAGGCGAACGCCATAAGGTGTAGTATTGAAGAGTTCATGCACTGGCTGGATGACTGGATCTTTAACGGACCAGCGTCAATCTGTTTTAGCACTTGTTGCTGTGCTTTAAAAGCAGTTTTGTATCCCAAGTCATTCCTTTAGGTCCCTAAATACCAGTCAGTGTAAGAGTAAAGACACTAGGAACGAATGCAGCCACATCAAGCGGCGGTGAAAATTGAGCCAAATACACGGCGTGCCCTGAGTCGTGAGCACAAGTTTCGAACCTCCGTTAACGTTGCGTATCGTCAACTGTCACTGTCAAAATGTAAGGCAAAGTTAGATCCAAAAGTGACATTTGTTTTTTCCATATGTTAGGTGGAATTTCACGCAACGCTAAACGTATCTAGTAGCCTGTCATACGTCTGTCAGTTAGTAGAAAATGTATTTAAAATTTGATTTAAATACGTTTAGCGTTTGGTAAAAGTGTCCCTTCGTGTAGATTGGAAAATAGTATCGAATCATGTGCTCGCTGCACTGGACAGATATAGGAAGACCATAAACTCCTTTAGAAAAAAATCCTTTCACCACGATACGATGACACTGTCATTTATTTCAGGTACTTAAAGTATATATATCCCAAATTGTCTTAAAATTAAAGTGTACCTACCTATGTAGATGCTATCGATCGCTGAATACTGGACTGAAAGTTTTCACATTCTTACCATAAGGCAATAATTTATCGGTTGCAGTTATATTATTATGTGCTGTGGGTCAAGGAGGTGGTGACTGGTGATTGTCAGTTATAAATACAAGTGGAGCTAAAAATAAATATCAAGTTATCTTAAAAGTAGCGAAAGTAGAGGGCCGTGTACTAATTGAAGCAAACGAGAGCAATATTGCAATAGTCCTTAAAATAAATAAACCAGCTGTAAGATCTGCAGTTTTGCACACTGGATGCAAATGATTCCAGTTCTTACTTAACAAGACAAAAATAGCTTTAAAAATATATTATGTAGGTAGCATGTAAATGGAGTAGGTAAAGAAACCGATCGATTTTTTACTAAAATAATTATTGTTTATGTAAATGACTCTAGCTAACGCTTATGGAAATATACTCGTATATTTTATGTTGATAAATGTATAATCATTACCTAAATGTAAGCAACAAAATAATTTGACCCATGAAATTTGCCTCAGTATATAAGATCAGCTTTTCAGACTATTAATAAAACAAGTGAGCAATAAAGAGATAAAATACCAACTTGGTACTACCAATAAAAAAACAATTAATGTGCATATCAAACCAAAATAACCCAAGGCTTAGCTAATTTTGGAGCTGTAACATTTTTAAAGCGCCTTTTTCGTTGACTCAAATACAACGTTACTTCGGCAAGGCCCATAATAATATACATGGTTGACCGGTTCTGCTGGGCAAAATGGCTTTTTTGTGGCATATCATTGGATTGGAACGGGTTTTCCACCGTTCACGACTGCCTTTCATTTGCCAACAAGGACGATGTGGAATTATTAATTACCACACCTCAACTCAACTCTATATTTAAACACATAAAAATGTTGCATGATCCAGAAATAGGTTTTTGGCAATTTAGTGTGTCGTAATTTTCTGCATAACTTAGACTTTTTTGTATGCAATCCCGGAAGTTGTAAAGGGTTTTGGGCTTTTGGCCTTAACGAAACTGCAGGGCTGAAATTGGGTATTCGGAGAATAATTTAGACGTTAATACAAAATCATTTATGAAGTCTACGTGGTTCGGCTAACCATGTCTAGAGCTGTAGCTAATTCTTAGAAAACGTTTATTTTCTATCATAGTATAAGTGTGTTTCAATTGGTTTCCGAAATATCTCTTCGGAATTATAGTATCTGTGAAATTGTCTATTAAATAACTGCTTCTTTTATCACACAATCTTTAGAGCGAAGACCTATTTACTAAATACATCTGTTTCTATATTTTTATACTGATATATATGTCAGAGCTTGCTATGATATTCTGACGTTGTGTGAATGACCACATCTTTTATGTAACACTGACGCAATTTGATATTTTTTGTTTCTACAAATTTTAATGTTGTTTTTGATATTTTTTATCGAATCGACGTCATGTGAATTAATTTACATGTAAATTTTCCTCGTGCTTAAAATAAGATAAAAGTCAAGGTCGGTCCTTTTAAAAGTACATTACATGTAAATGCGGATCATAGTATATTTATGTCATTATATCAAGGTAACAACAATTACGTATAGGTATAATATGAAGTAATCATAACCAGTTAAGCTAATTTTAATAATACTTGTATAAAAATAGTTTTATGGTTATACGTAGCAGGTAGGTTTAGACAGGGTTAATTTAACGGTGAATTAATATAAAATGTATGTAGATGATGATGATAAAGGAACTAAGAAGTGTGTACAAAGCAAAATCCATCAATAGGGTTTTTATGCATACTTAGCAATATTTTCAATGAAACAATGACAGTTGCTACAGAAATATAAATATCAATGTGAAATAGAGATATCCTGACAAATTGGATAGTAACAAGAAAACTTAATAAAATAATAGACCCTACATTTTAACACGTATATTAAAGGCTGGTGATGTCACATTTACAAGTCTAAATAACCAACCATCCTGACTTTAGTTTACATACAGAGCAATATTTCAAGGAACAGCTAAATAGCCAATGAGAAGAAGCTATTGAATCCATTAGTGACGTCACAATAGTACAATTAATTGTCAATTGACAAGGTCTTGCCAAACAATTGGTTTGACGTCACTCAGTGTTTACTAATGCCACCGTAAAGGTCAATTTCGATAGGCTCAGTGTCATGTACAATACGTAAGATACAACCTATTGTTTCAACGCGATCTGTTGCTAGTATTTTTACTGATTTGTTATCATTCTTCTGTAGTGCTTTATCATCAACTTCAGTAATGGAGCTGGTTTGCATATTATTCCTGCATACCGGTGAGCGTCGGTGCACCAAACCTTAGCTCACTAGTCAGGAATCCTAATATAATTCGTCATACATGGCTTTGGTCACGTTGTTTAGTCATTCTTTACTAATTACTTTAAGGAACATATTAAGCTAATGTGCTACACCATTGACATCGCAATCATACACGCGGGCAATTGGTTTATAATGTGATACACCCAGTTGATATGACAGAGTGAGTATATTTGGAAAATGGCTGGGTTGATCATATGGCTTAATTAGAAATGTGAATAGTATACGTATCAGTTATCCTTGTAAAGTTAAAAATACCCAATGATATAAATAGAAAATGTATAATTACTCTTAACCCTTCTAAACATAGCGATCTAATTGCGGCCCCTGGATAACTTTTCAGTAGGTACCGAAGGGCTTTAGCTACCCGTGCGCAAAATGTTCAGGCCGCGTCGCCCTTCGTTAGTGAACCGTGGAATGACGTCAGACAGACGGTAGTGACGTCATCTCTCTCTAGATAAACCTGCCCGGTAGTCGGGAGTTATTTACGCGGGGTCAGCCATGACAAGGACGGGTGACGTGGCGAGATGAGTTTATTGGATTTGTTGTGGTGGTAGTTTCGTAGGTAAAGTTTTGAATTTCTGTGAGCTAGTCTACCATTTTCAAATATAAGGGAATCAATCCAAATCGATTTTGCAAGGATTCGTTCAAATACCTTCCAACCAACCTACTCATTTCAAAGCACATAGCGCACCATTCGCGCACAGCAATATGCAAATCTAAATGCTGCGCGAGATCCTTCGAGGTTTGGAGTACGCCCACACACGCGCCTATCGATCGTCTTTTGTTTTCGGTTGACTGACTCACCCGGGGCCGGTGACGTCACCGCCACGTCACAGAGTAACGACTGATGTGGAAAATGTAAGTACTTCATGTTACATAATCTGTGGTGACATGTGCCCGAAGTCCGAAGAGTTCAGCTCGTTTGTTCGTATAAGTACATATATTTTATTGTCTTCAACATTCAGTTAACGATTAAAGGGTGTGGCTTAGTTGATTTTGAAATTGAAATGAAATATTCTTTATTCGATTTACAACTTTACAGATAAGACAGTGTTTGTCAAATGTTAAAATATAAATTAGTGTAATGGTTGTACCATTATAAATGAAACTACTACCATTTCAAAAATGCCAAAGAGCACAAGGGTTCCTCGACTTCTTCTGTATTTTTTACCAGATAATATTAAAGAATAATTTATCTTTTGTGACCACTAAGATGCTATTTCGCAACCGTGTAACGATAATGTTGGTTTATAAACCACTCATTCCAATATTTTGTGAAACCCACTCGTCTACTTTTCCGCTGACGCACAATACGAAGATATCATCAACGTATCATTAATATATTCGGCAACTAACTAATCCCTGTGGTGACTACAACATCATTAACCTACTCTTGGCAGCTATCCTAAACATTAGAAATTTTCATAACAAAAAACATGTTCGCAATTTTCTAATAGAATTTTTGTTGCCCTATAAAATTTTGCCAAGCTTTCCTTGTTGCCCAGATGTAAATCATTAGTTTCTGGTGAGTATTTCAAGATGTCATTTGCGTCACTGAGTGAGATGTAGCAGTTCGCCACAGACAAGAAGTCACGGACAAATTAAAATATTTGAAAGATTTTCCTGATGATTTTTCTGATGAAATGTTGGAAATAATTGCTGAGGAACTTATAGTAAATACAAGTACTGTAAATTTATACTGTTTAGTAAATACAGTAATGAAGAATGATATCGAAATGTATGAAAATGAAAATGTTTTAACTAAGACTCTACAAGTCGGTAAGAATCACGAACTGATGTGAAGAAACTAGCAGAGTAAACGAAATGACTTCTCAATTATTCATCGCAAACATGAGTTGGCTGGTACAACAAAGCCGAGCATTTGTTTCCACAGACTACAACTAGGTACTAGGTATACTCATAGGTATACTACAGTCATAATTACACGTAGTTTCTGTTTATCAATAGACTAGCTGCGCAGTACCGCCGCTATCCACAATAGCTCTAGAAATGTCTGTGTTTACATTACAACTTGTGCATACGTGTCAATGTAGCTTTGTGTATATGGAAACGTTTATTTACGATGTCGTAATAATACTAGACTAGATTGTTTAATTGAATTCATATAGGTACCTATAATATAGAATGGACGGGAGGAGGAAAGAAGCTTGATTATTATGTTTCACAGTGGCTTTAATTTCTTACAACTAACATGGCTCGTTAAATGCAAAATGATTTCTATAATAAAATTCCAACCACTGTTTCATGAATTAAATTGAATGAGTCATCAAATGAACAGCGATAATGTTGTAAAAGTGAGCTGCAAGCGCCCAGGAAAATAAACATAGTCAAAGACACACTGAGTTTGTAGGAATAAATACTGATGAAAGAAAGAATGGTGTTTCAGCATGTTTTTGATTTATCAAATAATATGTTTAGAAAATTAAAAACAGTTTATGTTGGTATAATTTAAGCTACAGGCTTTTATGAGTTAACCTATCTATCCTTAGTAGATTTTTATTAACGTTGATCATATTTAACTATTTTAATTATTAACATTGTATAGTAATAATAGATAGTACGTCTACCGAAAAAATATAACCAAAAGGTTTACTAGTAGGTCCACCAGTACCAACAGTCAGTTGGATTGCATCGTTTACAACTTCATAAATTATGTCTCAGTCAGGTCCGACTGCGTGTTATTTATATCTTTATTAACAACCGGAATATTCCCAGTCTGCTGACCCCGGGTTCACGCCACTACATCAGACTGTGACGTCACTGGCTGTCCCCGAGGGAATAGTCTGGCGTATTATAAAATATGGATACTTATATAATTAATATTAATATTATGTAATAGTTTTTAGGGTAATTTTATGCTTTTCCAACATGTTTTGTGTTGGTTGGTGACTTTTATCTAGGCCTTCGTTCTTATGCTGCTAGTTATCCTCAATATTTATATTAACGTACGCACAAGCTAGTAAACTGTATAATATGACCCGTAAACGAAATAAAAACTTAAATTCATGTATTTTTAAGCAACCAAATCGCGTGTCTATAATTTTTCCGTAACATTTTTCCTATCTTCAGTATTAGCAACCTTTCCCTAGCCGCTCCTTCCGTGACCTTCTTACCTTCATAAATTATAACGGGACCTCCGCAAAGTCGCTGGTAGAATGCTAAGGAAAGGGCTAAGTTCACGACGGCTGGTGCTCGGTACTGGCTCCGATAACAGCCGCTTAGAGCCTCCGGGCACGCGACGATACAGCGCCGACACGAAATGTCACGTCGACCAACTCTGCCATTTCACACAACCACCAACCAGGTACTTACATAACAACAGAGACCAACGTCCGAATTCGGCCGCGTTTCCAGTTCGTGATTTCCAGGTACATAACTGAACTTTAAATCTGATAAAAATGCCGTCCAACCTGACTCGTTTCTGAGTGTTGCTAATGGTAAAAATACACCTAAGTGGTTTTAAATAGACGCACTGCTAATAGCGCTTCCAATTTGTCTTATCCAGTTTCTCTAATAATAAACGGCTTTGTCATCTCATCGCTTAGTGATTTACTTAATGGCGAGAGACATCAAACTTGACGTGATCCTTTAACGCAGTGAGTGGTTCAGGCGAGTTCCGCAGTAATGGCTTCTCTGAAAACGTTCAGAATGTTCTGCATCCGTTTGTCTTCCGTGCGCGGCGGTCGCGTGGGCCGCCATTACGGTCAAGTTGCATGCTTTCTAGTGCTGGCGTGTCGCGCGCCACGCTATCTGCTAATTTGTGTTAATCCTCGCGTGGAGCCTCCGTATAATCGAGCCTCGACACGCGACTCCATACCGCGCTGGTATTACCATTTACCGCCCCAATTTGTAATCGCGCCCCGTAACAGTTACCGTCTACCGTCAGGTTTCGGGAGTTATGTCGATGGAGAATGCCGTCGCGATTGTTATTGTAATTGCTTTTTAATTTTTACTGCAGAGTGGCGTGAAGGAATTGCCAACTCGCGAATTAGTAGGGTAATTAGAGCTTACTATGCCTTATGACTCTAAACTTCGATATGTTTATTATATGTATTAGCTGACTGTATAGTTTACCGCAACTGTACGCATACTTACTATTAGTATATTCCTTAATAATAATAATAAATAATAAAAACGTTTATTCCGTGCCATCGTTAAATCTTGTGCTTTCTTAAATGTCACACCTAAAATCGATTACATCACCATTAGCTGCGCAATTGACGAACCAAAGCTTAATATTTGATTATCCTCACTCTTCATTCCACTTTTCCTTCAACTCTGACCTCTACGTTTTTGAGGATAAAGCCTAGTATTTCCCAAGTGATTCAGTTGTAATGGTCGCGTGCGCCACGGGCTAGCATGTCGAGTGGTGGAGCCATCAGGCTCAGCAAATTGTTGTAAAGCTCATGTTAATGATGGACTCCAACGCGTTTCGTGTGTCTTAATGATAATGGCTGCGACAGAAATAGTACACAGAAAGACGATTTATCTTTAGCTTTAATCTCTTAGAACCTTTAGGTATTTGATGAATTGGTAGAAACAGAAACGATGAATCTGGAAAGGCTTTTGAGGGATCAATGCGATGAAAAGCCTATTTAAAACGAAAGCCTTTATTGAGCTTTATCTGTGATCTTGTCGAATTGAAATAAAATGGTTAAGTATTTTGTTTGATGTTAATTGACAAAATAGTTGAAAAGGTTCGTCTCAGAAACCTCACAAAGAAGGTAAGATAATGATGAAAAGGGTATTTAGATTAAAAGGATATAATAACTTAAATTAATGAAAAGGATTCAAGATAACGGCCTAAGTCACTAAATAACTCTATAAACCTCAAAACATATCCAAAGAAAACAGAAATTAGAAATCAGCCTAGCCTTTTTTGTGCCACTAAACAAAAGAACCCGTCGAGAGCGTGATCAGATCGCCTAAGAAAAACTGCAATTTTCCTAGAAGCAATGTTATCTATCAGAGTAGTATACGGCGGTACAGCCGGCGTGGTGCCGTGAGACACGCAATGTCGCGCGGAAATCGCATGATGTCGCACCGCGATCCACTACACGCGACCTGAACACGGCATACCACCATCGTCCCCCACAACTGGCCCCTCATACCCCTGAAACACAAGCAATTACAGCTCCTATATCTCCGCAATACGACCTCATAATTCTAAACCAAAGGGACAAATGAATTGTGAACAGAAGGTAGAAACTCCAGCTATGGAGCGATCCAAGCAGGTTATTGCCGAATAGTTTTGTTATGCAAATGTAGTGTGAATTGTGGAGTTGGGATTTCTGGAATGATAGGTTAGGGCTTCCATGCGGTCTTATCGTAGAATGTGGTGTGTAAAAAATACAATAGGTTTCTTGGAAAAAAAAAAATTATAAAGTAGTGTTCAATGAATGTAATCCACAAACAATAGACAGTCTCAATAACAGTTATTACTCTAATAATAACAGTTTTACTACGGTACATCTTAAATACCGTTAACTACTTTTTGTTTTGTTGACCACCCAGGAGTTAGCGCCTCCCAATTATTGTTTTTTAAGGCAACAGGTTTTTTTGACCAACCTCTTTTACTGACGCCGCCATTTATTATAAAAAACTTGGTTTTAAAGAGATAACATCCAAAAGATAATAAAGATCCATTGAATCGAGTCTGTGGAGGGATTAACAGTTTAAAGCACCATTAAATTTAGCACAAACTCATGAATTTCACTTTTCAAATTTCCATCTGTGTCACGCACATGTGTATGAAATCATCGCCATGTATGTGTTCTTCGCCATTTGTATTTACCTAGTGACTGTTCTTTTCATTACATATGCTACCAGCGTATTTACTTTCCAAGTGTACAATAATATGAGTAATAATACCGTGGTTCTTTGTTTCAGGTACGTTGGAGGAAGTGTTTTGTGCTGGCCCCCTTTGTTCCACTCGCTTCCTTTCCTTTTTTTAAAGCGAACCCTTTCTTGAAATCCCTCCCCTACTTTTTACTCGTTTTGTGTCGCGCAAAGACTTCTATTCTTATCAAGATCACGTGGCTGAGCAGATGACGTGGTAAATATAAATAGCGGAGGTAGGTTCGAACCGAACGTCCTTTATTTCTTTTTGGAAATGATTTAATACGTTACCTACACATTATGGTATTTTAACTCCAATGTCTAGTATTGTCAAAAACATACGTATTGATTTCTGGATGTTGGGTGTGATTTTGTGATGTGATGTCCATTAATCGGTCACTATGATTTGTCACCAATAGTTATTTGCATATTATTAAAAAACTGGTCACGTCTCCGGGAGGATATTATGGTTGTCCAAATAAAGATAGTTTTTATTCTAAAACTGGAAAGTTGAAGGCCATTGATTCCACTTGATTAAACTTTTGACCGTTTTATGAGTATTTTGCTATGTTAGTAAAGCAATGGAAGAATAATAAACAGTATTTCAATAAAATTAACATGATATACTATAAATTGATAATGCTAATTTACCTAAATATCAAATGTCGTAACATGATATCTAAAAAAGAGGACTGGTAATAATAATTATGTAGATATGTTTACGTACACAATACAGTCACGAGTCAACTTTACAGTATCCTAGTGAAACAATGCTGGTGATATGATGATCAGAAAGAGGTGTGTACTAACCTGTAATATGCTAATAGGTAGGTACATAATATTTTTTTGATTTCTAGCTATGTACTTAGCGTACCTTTGTCATAAAGATTCAATAACAAAAATTTGTCATAAATCCGTGGTCATGTGATTTTTATCAGAAAACTACTTGATTACTGTATAAAATTGTTTTTATTGCGTTATTTTCTAAATGATAATTCGATATTACCAGGTGGCACCAGCCTGATAATACAATAAATACATTATCTTCATCTCTACCCACTATTAGGCAGACCCAAAAGATATAATTATCATGTGCTCTATCTATGGCATAAAAGAATGCCAGTCTTTGAAAGCCTCCAAATAAGACAGTCTCGACCCAGTCCATACATGTACGCAAATGAGGGACTTCTTCCCACTCCCATAGTTCACGCTCGACGGCGGACCCCTGGACTTGTGCAAAAACCAACCTGTCCTGGGAACCTTCCCACGCCAATGCGTGATACCGGCTACTTGAGACTTCCTCGTGACGTGACGCAGAATCTTGCGTGGTCACACTGAGATTCAGATATAAATTAGGATATACTTTCATGCCTGCCAATCCAGCTTCTTTTTGACCTCGTAGGTATAGTTTCCAGATTTTAATTTTAACAACCTCTGGAGTAGGTATGTGTGGAAGCAAAAAAAACACTTCCCAAACAACAAATCAAATGCCGCCTACAATTACAATTACGTCAAGTGATCCATTGTTTTGTTACATTGGCAAAAAGCGTTCGTTTCGGCTTCTGATCAGAGCTATCCTTTCCACTTCGCCGAACACAATGCCGTCTCGGGAACAGTTTAACATTTAACACAATCAGTTCACATTCTGCGTCGTGGGAACCCGACGCCCGCTTCGCTCAATTGACTGTTGCCGAGCGTTTTTCAAAGAAAATTGAAATAGATGAGGTCGGAAGGTGGGAGATGATTAATTCGTTAACAAGCCGATTGTTTGTATGTTTTATGATGACTCGTCATGTAACTAAACGAGGAGCATGATGAATCTATAGCACTTTTCTAGATCTCTCGAAATTTTTCAGAAAGTCTACGTAGAAGATTTGTCGTCATGTCACGCATCCGTCGATGTGCCTGCTTCGCATGCAGCGCACCTACAGACAACCGTTATTCGTGTCCTTTCGCTTTCGGAGAATTTCAAAGCGATCCATCTATTGCCTTAGCACCAGAAAGAAACATTGGCCCGACATTCAATGCTGTTATTTCTCAAGATTCCCACTGTGCGCTGTGTCATGAGAAAACAACAGAATTACAGTCATGGTTAGGAGAGGTTTGACGTAACACCGTGTCGCATGCGACTGACCGTAGGCTGGTTCTCACACTGTTGGACTAATAGTTTCAAAATTTGACCAATGTGAAACGTTTCCATTTCTCATTATTATGTACTTAATGTTATATAGGACACACTTCAGACAAACCAGTGTATCAAGAAAGTGTACATAAACCTGGACCCTATGCAATTAGTCACGTGGATTGGGCAGCATTGTTATTGCCTCCTTGGATGTGTCATTGACGTGATCATTACCCAACTTTTTAATAATATCTTTAGATTTACGATATTGCGATACACTATCGGCGTTGTCAAGATAATCATGTTCTGCCCTATATTATGAAGCGTTGATAACAAATCGCTATTTTTGTTTAATAGATAGCAACCAGTATCTATCATGAGTGGATATGCCTAGAGGAAGATATGATATTGACGCAAACTGCAAATCTTATCGGAGCAGACGCAATTGCTACACGATCCAACACATGATAATCGATTCGTGGAAACCTTATCATTGTCATGGGTACCTGAATATCCGTTGCTACTTTGATTGCTTATTTTTTTCCTTCTGTATATATATTTCATAATCCAATTGCCACCCACGTAACGACATAATGCGTATGTCTTTTCACATCAATTTATCACGCACAATCAAATACAGTATAATCAATTAGTAGAAGGTGCATTGCTGCACCCATTTTTAGGTGGGGCTATATTAATCTTAAAGTAGAGGGTGAGCCAAGTGTTTGTGTTTGAACTAATATTTCTCTGGCTTGGAATAGAACCTACGACGGCTAACAAAAAATCAGATTGTCTTAAATAAGTAGTTAAGTAGCATGTAGGTAGGTAAATACATCCATAATATTATTATAACAATAGTTGCAACTTGTAACATAATATGATATACCACTTTCATAATTATGAGCCTACGGTATCCCGAAGTAATCGGATCTAATATTACATCACTTTTAAACATTAGAGGCCTTACCACAAAAACTTAGACAGTGTTTAAAAGGTGTTTAAATAGCTCTCAAACGCCTACAAAATCTGTCAAATTTTGTTTTAAACACTAGTTAAACAGTGTTTAATATTTTTTGTGGTAGCACAGTAAGTACCTATACATTATGTTGGTACTAGGTAACATTACTGATGTATTATATCATTGAAATTATTATAAAATCCCCTCAAAATTTTCCTTTCCTGCTTTTTTATCAGTAGCTGACTGATTTATACAATATCGTAAAGACTAGTTTTCGTTATGTCGTTGTTGCGAAATGGAATTGTAAATAATTTGATAAAAATCCGATCGATCATATTCTCAGTACATCATACGATATTTCTGTTGATGTGGAAGGTGTGTTGTTTGGGGACTATCACGATGCTGTCATGATAACTCTTTGGACTCCATATCAGTCACGCGGAGTCACGCCATTATTGATTAATAAACAGTAATTCTACTGTAATACGGTTAACTCGAATTACAAAATCGGTAAAATAGAAAGGTACCTACTGCTAATAAATCAACAAAATTTGTATCCAATATTTACGTACATAATAGTAAAACGATTCTACATAACATAATAGTAAAACGATTCTGTAGATTCCTTTTTAAAATTTATTTTTCGCCGTAACGCCGAGGAAAGATTGTTTTTGCGCTCCTTGGGAGGCCTATGTCCAGTGGATGATTGCTAGCTGATGATGATATGTTCAGTGTGATGTAAGCTCTTATGATCGCCTGGTTATCACTTTAATAATAAACACTAGTTTGACACGTCTGTCTGGTGGTCACTACACTGATGTTCAATACGTAACAATTAACACTTTGACCCCGCAATCTCCCGTCTGTTATCGAAATTCATTAAAGTTGTTTTTTTCATCATCGTACTCAATATTTATTTATAGACCACTGATAGTAATGAAAAACACAGTCGTTAATTGTGCAGGGTTAAAATACTATTGTACTCGTAGTTTTAATAAATTGTATTAATATGTAGGTATACAGTCATGTCATCATATTTTATGGTTAGCAGATGGTTTGAAATAATGTGTATTATTTCTTATTTATTGTATCTACCGGATGTACAATACCAACGTATTTCGAAATGAACACAGCACTTTTCATCATGTCATTATACTCATGTTTGTATCATCAGTTTTGTTATTTACTGTTTTTATGCTAATTCAGGACAAACGCTAAAGCATTAATATGAAAATAAATTAGCCGTATCATTTATTATTATTTCATCATCACTTAGATCCGGCTGTTTTCATGTAAAATGTAAACACAAATATGGAGCAGAGATATGCGCCTGCGTCTGTTATCGGACATAATCGGACTCTGTATCCGAGCGGGGTGTCGACATTTTGCTTACTTTCCGATAAACTTAACACAAGATTAGGATTCATGAGCTTGTGTAGTTTCTATTAGTATTAGCATTGATTTTGCTTTTCTACCTACGGTAATACTCTTAAAAATTACTTCAGACTCAAATGGTTGTTACTTCTTTCTTCCGTTTGTTTTTGTTTGTTGCAATGCTTTACATTGTTTATTTCTTATAATTACTTTCAGTCACCATCATGTAATTGATTACCATGGGCTATCCCAAACACCAATACAATGCCACGTGGTTCCTCAGGTCCGCAACTACCTACAAAGGATGTCATGTGTCAGATAGCAAAACGTTCGTTACTACAGGAGGGCTCCCTCTATAGGCCGAAAAACTAAGTTTCGGAGCGCTGCTGAGCGAGCCACGACTCTTTGTCGTTGTATTAAACGTGTCGATTGCACGACAGCTCTCGTTCGTTCGTTTTTCGACAGTATAGAGTAACCCCAGCACGTAGACTGAACGGTTATCGTAGTGGAAAGTTCCGCGGAGCCGCGATAGCCTTATCGCTTCCAGGACCCGTCCGACTGTGCAGTTGGTACTACTTGGCACTTAGTAATACATAATATTATGTTGGTATAATTTTGGTTATATTTACGATTTCCTCCTCTTGAAGCGATGTAAGCCGTAGAATTAGTTGTAATCAACTAGCCGAAATTTGACCAGCAGTTATGTTTCTGCAGTGTCTTAGTTCATTCAATTTCAATATTCATTTTCCGTTATAACATTAGAATAGGCTTATTATAAGTACCTACTTTGTCTGTCAGTGTTTTATCTTCTTCGTCTTAGCCTCGGCTTTTTTCGTCAATTTTACCCTTTCCTCTTCTCATCCACTGTCATACACTTATGCTCTCCACGCCCAATCTTTTATTTTCATTACTCGTTTGTTTAAAACAATTGCCTATAATGTATCTGTAGGTAGCGCCTTAGGGGCTTTCATTACATTAAAAAATCCGGGAAATGCTCCATGAGTGAGCGCTTTCGCATAATCAGGTTACCGGTACAGGTAGGTACAGGGAACCTGCCTCTCTATGTAAGCACCCTTAGGGTCGGACTGGGACGTGCCTGCAGCACTCCCGATAGTGCTATCAGCTGAGCTCATGAGGCGGCCCGCGTGGAAACAACTGTAATGTAATGCCATGATAGCGCTGTTGGTGCCGTGATTCTATCACCACCTTTATGTGTTTTTAGTAATAATTGTCACTTTGAGGTCTTGGTTGATTCGTTTTTGGGTGGTTGAAATAAATGTACTGTAGGTACTTAGGTATTTGATTTTATTCAATGATAGCACTTGATGACGGTGAAGGAAAAGATTGGGGAAACTTGTGAATCTAGGCGCGAAGTGCATTGTCCTCAAACAAAACATGAAAACAAGGATACTGCTCGCTACATATCACAAAGGTGCAAGTAAAAGTGGATGACTCTCGGTATACACTGAGTGTCCCTTCTGTCGTGAGACTTATCCTTCAGTCGTAGTCTTGAGCATACATTTCAAATAACTTTAACTCACTGCGTAACAAACCAAATTATTAGTTTTTACCGCTTCCATGCTTCTCGTATCGTATTAATACGATTTATATTTTCCTAACACACGTCGGCATCGTGTATATTATTATCATGTTATGTTATTCTTTGTATTTTACGACGTTGACACACTTTGCAGAGCGTGCAAATTTTTCCTTATTTTTCCACTATAATAAATTATCGTGTCGATAAAGAAATAAGTGACGTGCAAAGAATCAAATTTCAATATTAATATTTAGCATATTTTCCTCGATACGGGACGATTGTGCTCACATAGCATGCCAATAGTCGTGTGATATGAATATGATGCAATGGCGGCGGATGTGATAGCCTATCACGGACATGACTCTACTGCAAGAGGCGTGGGCACCGGATTCAATTGCTAATGTTTTTTTTAATGTATTCATCTGTGTTACTAAGGGCTCTTTTAGTAATTGTAACTGAAGTTCATTTAGTGTCGTTGCGACGCTTTCCGTATGCAGCCAAACCCCAACACTGTAGGTTTAAAAGTAGATAAAGTTAATAAATTCTAGTTGGCTCGTCGAACTTCATACCGCCTACCTACAAAGCGACATTATTTTGTACACCACTGTAGGCCAAGTATTAAAGATTTCTAAGAAGCCCTTACACCATCGGCGCAATGCAGTCTTCCTTACTGTTTATCTTGTTTGCTAAGTTGGCTCAGCTGGCTATCTATAGGTTCTGCCCTTTTCAGTGTATGTAGCGTTACGTGGTTACGATTCAAATAATACACACGATTACAATTCTCACGACTGTAATCTCCTTTTTTATTTCAAAATATATCTACTGTATTGCCATTGCCATTGTCTTTGGCATATTGATTCACGCTGGGGGTCATGTTACTAAATTGTCTTCTAATTTTGTGGGTTTTAATAATTTATCTATAACCACCCCTAACATACTAACTGCTACAAAATGGAATAAAACAAGTACATAAAATTATCATGTACTTAACTAAGTCTGATATAAGTTATCTAAAGATTGACTTAAAAACGCCATAGATTGTTGATACCTCTCTGTCCTTGGATCCGAGCTAATATTGACTTTTTTAGCCCTAATCAATAGAACAACATTGACATAGCTGTAACGGTGTACCTTATGTAACAGTATTTGCTCAGCGCTTGAGGTGACTGTTGATAACGCGCTCGATTCACCATCAGCCTGTGTGGCGGCTCTTGGCACATAGTGAGTCAATTTTAAGACAAGTAAATAAAAAGTATAACTTAGAGATATGCTTAACAACATAACACGATTGATTTGATGGGCTTAAGATCGTAAGGAATGAAAGTAATTGTGAAGACATCGTATCATCATCACGACCTATCACGTCCCCACTGCTGGGGCACGGGTCTCCTTCCAATGAAGGGAGGGTTTTTTATATTTTCTAAAATCCCTAACAAATAAGGGTATTATAAGGCCATAAGGCCCGATATGTCATAGACGACATCACGTGATGCCACAAAGAGCGTCACTTGAAGGTGACAAGTGACGCATGACGAATCGCCGTCGGCGTTGAATGGAGTCATGAGCAGTCTCGTGAGACGATCAATCAGTCTCCACGCGTGATGGTGATGAAGTTCAGTGTCATGTTTATAAATCTCCTTTTGTTTATCAACCCTTCTATTCTATCCTCTTGTATCATTATCATTTACTAGCTTCATTTCTGCCTTATAGGTACTGAGAGATTGTAATGCTCTCATACCTCCGCACTGGCTCCTTTGCCCTTTATGCATATTGCTTTAGTTTCTCGATCACACCTAGATTTGTGTCAACTTGTCCAGCTTGTTGAATGATGAAAAACAAAAATTTAGGAACTGTATCAATGTCCTCAAATTCATGCATGCTAAATGGCGTTACACGATGCCACTGTTTGTTCTTGTAAAACTAAATGTTTCCGCGGAAAAGTTTCCATTGCGAATTCGTCGTCTATTTGAGAAGTGTCAAGAATGAAGACGAAGAAACATTCCGAGAATATCCTTATCGCTAACATGAATATGTCAAGGCTTAGTTGTGTGATTCTTTCCTATTTGGTCTGCTGCTACAGGACGTGATAGGCTATCGATATGTTTGCGCTCGTCTGCATCATGTTTGCTTAAACCATAGTATGAATCGTTTATCGAAACTGTGTGTATAAGTACATTTGAGGGCTACTTATAAGACTGGCCTCATGTTGTTCTGAAATTTTAAAATATTTTTGGTAATGCCTACATATACCTACACTAGTATTATATGCTGGAGTTATATTTATATTTTATTTTGTTGATATCAACACTTTATGTATTAAATTAATTTGTTTCGCACAAGCTTTAATGCGATTCAGATTAATAACGCTACGATACATAACACTAACAGTATCAATGACTGGTCCTGGTTTATCAAGCCGACCTGCCAATTAAACCCAATACTAGCTGATATCCTGGTATGATTTGGACCAGATGCTCTCAGTATCGCAAGCAGACACCACGGGCCAAGGTCTTCGGGCCTCACGCTGTGGACAATAGTACAATGTGCTTCCATCGTGCCACTAATCAGCGACTGAAAAGTTACATTTAACTGACATTGTGAACAAATTTACTCCCTCAGGATACTAATTACACCTACCTAGGGGCGAGACAGTATCTTTGGCCAATGAACAGTCTTGCTACTCTACTCAGTAGGTGTAACCAGGGTATTACTGTGTAGGCCGTAGTTACATGCATGCACCCACTTTACTTCCAATGTGATAGGTTCCCCGTTTTCTTATCAGTTTCGGTATCAGCGCAGTCGTGGGTTGCGTTGAGTGTATCGATTTATATTCGAGTATCTGGTATCATTTATTCAGCATTTCAGTGCCATGGTTAAGTTATTATGATGTTGCACACAAAAACTATCCGAAACTACCTGCATAAAAATGAATCGTATATGTTTTTATCTCATGGTTTTTTCGATCTCGCTTCTTGTAACAATCATATTTTCCTCAATAATACATATAACTGTATGTTCTGTTGACAGACTCTAGAGCTAAGCTGTAGTTGAGTTCATTATAACTAATAACAGTAAATAAGGTAAACCACCACCTTCTTACTCACTGGCTCTCAGGAATTGTACAGAATTCCTAGAATGTTGCGGTGTAGTTTACATCAAACATTTACGCATGAGTCGCGAACCTCGCGCTTGTGACATCAATAAGATAATTCAGTAACATGAACCGTGTTTTTAGCTAAAGGTATATTACTTTTCTCAGCTTTTGCTCAAATTTACACGGGAGCTAGGCTGGCTGAGCTGAAATTAGGGAAATTGGGGATATGTACAAAGGTTCCACTCGACAGAGCCACGTACAGCATCTTTATTCTTCCTTAAAATAGAATAGCTAAATGTACATTGATGAACCTACGCTACCTCCTTTCGGCATATTATGTCAGTCGCAATTGCATTGAGGACAGAAACATGAAGGATACTGAAAACTACCGCCAAGAAATCAAATCTTATGCCATCATACCAAGATTCTTAGTTGGACACTTAACCGCACACCATTTGGTAAAATTGTATTAACTTGAGCAAGTTTGTATCTTCTCATTTAAAATACAGATAGAAACTATTCAACAACAATCGCGGTAATAAATGATTAATTATCCTTTTTTACGGCTGAAGTAGTTGGACAAATTATTTTGCAAATCAACTGCATTCGTCTAAGAAAACAACAGATAGGCATCACCTCATAGACTCAATGTGAAGAGCCAACAGGTAAAGCCTACCTACAAAGTAGGCCAAGGATGGCCCGACCTGTTTAGAGACGCCAGAATTAGGTTACGGAATATATGGGGCATGGGCAATAGAGTTAATAATAATGATGGGAAAATTACGCCACTTATGGCTACCGATAATCACGTCTTTACAAAATAAGTTTACTTGTATTGGCCTTAGCAACAATATTTATTAGACTACATAATTTGTTTGATTAATGATGAATCGATTTTATTTTTATTGATGACATTAGGACACCATTGAGTAGTGGTTTTAATAATATTTCGCTTGAATGCCTTCACCATCGTACTTATTTCAGAACGGCGACATAAGTAAGTACAGTCAGATTATCACTTGAGTACCTATCTAAGATTGTACAGAGGATAGGAGTGTGATGGGTAGCTAGTTTTACGAAGATTACAACATAGATAGTTTAGCAAATGCATGCCTCTTTCGTTTGGAATTACTGACGCAAAAGGTTATAAAGTGCTAAGTATTGGAAAAACAATTGAAATGCAATTATCACCTCTGAGCAATATTTTTTCCAGATATTCTCTTTTTCCCTGACCTATACTCGCCAAAGAATCCTACTACAAACTGCGTAGCGTAGTAGTAAACAGTAGTACCCAGTACAGTTGAAAGCATTCTCATCATACAACTCGCAGTTCGAATTCATCTCTAACGCCCCTCGAATCAAGAGCGCCGGTAGCTCCGTAGTCTAAACTCGATGCATCCGTCACAGTACGTTGTATCGCGAAGGGTCACGGGGTAGCCCCGGGGATGTGGGCCAAGGATCTGCTGGTGACCGACTCCCGGCTATTGATCCAGGAACGAGTACGGGAGACCTTAGAACTTGTCGGTTTTGGACAACTTTTGTTTTTAGTGGACAAAGTGAAATGGCTTAGTAAGCCAAAATGATTTACTTTTACAACCTCTTATTAAAACATAATGTCCAAACCTGCCAGGAAATTTATTTATGTTGTAAACGCCTCAACGCATTCTCACTCATTTATCAGTCCATGCATAATAATTATACTTAGTACAAAACAATAACCATAGCAATATCTTAGCACGTAAAATACGCCTATACTACGTACCTGGGTCGCGGAGGTCGCGAGGGTAAGCACCCCGGCTGCCAGCATCTGGCCCAAGGTCTCTGTGACCTACTCTGCATTTCCCAATAATTGCTCACGCTGCCGTAGCACCATCTCATCAAGTTATGCTGCTTAGGTTGACTTTTTGAGTGATTCGTGAATCTGGGGGCAACTGTAACGAAATAGAATAGAGTTTTTCCTGTATTTCAGATGGAAAAGCTCTAAATTAAACAATTTTAGAATCTTAATGAAATAATCTTAACAGAAAATATTAGGTAACCTTACTTTCTAAATGTTTTATGTTAGATTTATTATAAACAAGACAATTTATGTTAGGTGTAGGTAAGTTAAAAGTAAAAAGTTTAAGTTAAAAGTGAAATCAAATACATATTATAAATAACTAATAATAATAAGTTAAAAGTTTAAGTTAAAAGTGAAATCAAATACATATTATAAATAACTAATAAATAGTTAAAACAATAGTGGGTTAAAGTAATTAAACGTGACTAGAACGAATATGTTGTGTTAACGCTGTACCGACGTAAAGGCTTTCATTGATACTAACATGCATAAAAAATCTGTATCATAGAGGAAATCAAGGACAATATAAAGATACCAATAAGTACATAGAAGAAAATGTACATGTCTATAGGTCAAGGGTTGAAAACCCGGGCAGTATCCGCAAGGATCCTTGGACTCTCTGACCTACTCTTATTACGGATATCTTAATCCAATGCACGAGTATTCTTGCAGATTCCTTCTTCCATGTATCACCTACTTACTTACATACTTCTAAAATATATTGAAATATTTCGCACACTGTATCCTCCTTATTATAAAATGAAGACTGAAGATAGTTCTGATTTAAACCCGCCTTTAGACTACTGATTTGCATGAAATCTCTGGACTATAACCAGTTTTAAACCAGAACTATTTTTTGTATATTTTTTATAATAGGGGGAATAGGTTTTGCCATTAGATATGTCTCCTTTCCGCTTCGCTCACCTTTAGCTTGTGTGAAATTGACATCAACAGGTGGGGGACACGTCAACTGGGCTATTAGGCCAAGGATTTTGGGACCTCGCGCCGCGCTTTATTAAATTCCAACCCGCAGCCGGCACCATTTCTAATCACTTTAAAATTGCTTGAATCTCAATATGACCTGCAGGGATAAGTCTAAGTATGTATTCAAGCTCTGTTCTACGTCTGTTGTCGCCTTAATCCCTAAAAGAATCCATAGGTATCGTGCAAAATTAAGAGTGTTGTATGTCCTTAACAAGCACTACAGAATTGCATTGCTGCGCTCTTTAGGAATGAAATTACATATTGCACTACTGCCGTAAGTCTCCATTACAAACCACAATGAATATGATAATTGCCATATCAAAGTCATCTGACCCAAAAAATCATCAAGGCGAATCTATTGTACACAAAACTCTTTCACCCCTTCGTATACATATTCTTCACTCCACTCAACTACGTATTCTTATGCAAAATGTGGGGTTCCCAAGGGCCCGTAAAAGACCAGGTGATCAGGCCAAGGTTCCTGGCTACTAGGACTGGCTTTGTGAAACAAGCGATCCTGTTTAGTATTGTAGGGACTAGGGATGTAGATTAGTTTGTTAGTGTTATTGCGAACGGTGGGAATTGGGTTGGCATAAATTAACACCAACTGCTGCTCTGCATACCAGACCTATAAATTTTGTGTTCATTATTCTACCGTTTTCGCAACTAGCGTGGTGATGATAATGAATGACTGATTTCCAGCAGATATTTTTTAGACATTTTAGTCTCGGCGACATAGATATTTTATAAGTTAACAAATTATTATACTTACATTTACCTACCCATACAGTCGTGTGTATATTAGATATTTTATGTATGCAAGTATTTCATTCATCCGTGATTAATGAAATACTTGCAGATCCGGAATATAGGTAACATTATTCATGAAATAAATTGTTTGCTACTGATAAAGTCCATAGATTTTCGCCATATTTCATCATGCTTAACATTTCGTCAAGATTTTGCATTGTTGAAGATGAATCAAATCAAATCAAAATATATTTGTTTAAAAACATGTAACATTATACAGATCTTATATCTATGAATACATCTTAACCATTACAGTCGGTTAATAGTACGAAGATATCCCAACATAATAAATAGACCTGTTTTGCATTACAACAAAACAGATATTATGTGTATGAAGAAACACACAGCGTTGAGTGAAGAAGCAATTATTTGATTTCTTAGTATAAATAGGAAAAAATGGGTTTTTACATACCAATCTGCTGTATTTTCCTCTCTTTCACTTTAGCCAGTGGACAGTGCAGTCTAGAATCTGGATTCTACTCTGTGACGCGCTGTCAAATTTCTGACATAGTAGTCTTCAAAACTCACCTGCAAGCCGTTGCTGCAACGCTGTGTGTTTCTTCATACACATAATATCTGTTTTGTTGTAATGCAAAACAGGTCTATTATGTGTTCTTTCGAAACACACAGCGTTGAGTGAAGACTTGTTTGTTATCTGCTGGTGAAAGAGATTAGAAAATCTAAACGCTATGTGATCTCCTTTTTAGGTAAAATATACCTAAAATATAATAAAGATTCCTGTTAGACAACATCATAGTTGTAAAGGAAACATACTTAAAATGTACCTTCATCATAAAGGTACTTGCACCTAAAAGAAAGAAAATTAATTAAAAACAAAATTTATAAGTACATAGGTACTCTAGTTAATGATCAATAGGTGTGTATCCACTACATACCTAGTGTGATACACAACATGTCACATACTTACCTACACTTATGATCTGTAAGTATGTTGCTAATGGGATCATAAATCATACCATTATTAATTTAAGTAAGTATAACATAAATAAGCCAATTTCTTATCAAATTAAAGTTAGAACTAGTAAAGGACCAATCCAGGTGTGAGGAATACCTAATAGCATAGAAACAGACAATAGAAAATATAAAATTTTACATCATTGTCTTTATATAAGTACCTATCAATCTGTATTACATAGGCCCTCTAGGTAATACATAACCATAGGTAATTTGTACATATTAGGTAGTCAAACATATTATTAGGTAGTATTCCTTTTTAGTTGAAGTAAAATTGATCTTTATAAAGCACAGAAATATGGATTGTATTAGACTTATGTCACTGCACCACCCTTGCTAGGTAGTTGAATAGCCTACTGCAATAGGATTACATGACAGCTGTCTATGTGTACACTATCATAATTTTCCTTTTGAGATATACATGGGTGATGACTAGTCTCTAGGTACACGAAAAAATTTATAGATGTAACTACCAATTTCAATCAAACATGACTAATTTTACCAAGATTTTACAGGACCAACAGTCTTTAAAAAGTCAAGCCTGCATGTAGGTAGCAACCTACTTAAGTAAAGGGCCAGTTAGAATAGAAACAGCTTTTGTACAGCTATTAGGCTTACACCCTTCTCTCAGGTTGAAATATAAAGTTTCAGAACCGCACATGATCTCTATCTATACTTGATAAACAATTTACTACTGTAATATAATCCACCATAAATGCAAGTAAACACTTTATAGGGACTATTCAATAGCCTAACCAATATGGATAATTGGATAGGTATTTTCACAGCCATCAGTCATAGGCTCCACATGATGTAGGTATATGGTATACATATAAAAATCAATATAATATAGGCACCTTACCAGATAGATCCTTAGAAAGGCTCATAAAGGCCAAATATTAACACAACTTGGTGAACAAAAGTCCAGGACAATAATAGGCACTTAGACTTGTAGCTATCTCATGTTTGTACTCTCCAGAGACTACAAACTTGTGCAATGTGGGTATTAGAAAGCTACCTGGGCAAAATCATTTGACAACCACCTGCCATGTGGGTACACTAGGTCAGGAGTACTCAAATCCGGGCTCAAACAATATCAGCCAACATAGTGGTAAAATATGTGCTGTGGCATACACCTTGTATAGGTGATATTAATGCCAATGTCTACTGAATAAACATTCATTCTGAAGTCAACTTTACTGTTGTAATCACTGAGCTCTTCCTTATGGCAAGCCTGTGTTAGCTATTAAGACCAAATTAAATTCAGAAAAAGTATGTATTGTATGCAATATTAAGTATAGGCACAATACAAGAGCTCACCTTTAAGATAGAAGATATGAGATCTCAGGTTATGTCTTTCAAGAAAAGATCCCTGAAAAAGTAAGCAAGTTACAACACAATATATTAGATTGAAAATGTGTAACTCTAGCTGCCAAGGCGCAGACGCTTCAACATCAACCCATCACGTCCCTACTGCTGGGGAACGGGTCTCCTTCCAATGAAGGTAGGGCTTGGGCCTAGAAAGCTGCTTTATCAGCTTTCATTATGTTTGGCCACTGCATATCAATAATCATATGTCCCAATAGCACATGGCCTCCGCGGCAACAATCTTGTCATTATGGGTTTAGCCAGAAACCGTTAAGTGGTGTTATTTGTAAAAATAAATAGGGATGTGATGGTGGTCCCATGCTATCCCCACTGGAAAGGGAGGATCTCCCAACCTGTTTGGACTGTGCTTTGTTCTGGCGGGCAGCTGCTTTGGTAAACAGGAGAAAAAATTGGCAATTCACCTTTTTATGAGTGGATTATGCCTATTATCAGTTTTAAACTGTAAGACTTATGGATGCAATCATTGATTGAGTATTAAGTATTGAAACTCCCATAAATTCTTGCTTAAAAACCCCAAATAGCTACAAAGTCAAGGGTATGACATGAACAACTTTGAAAAAGTTATAATCATGAAAAAATATTACAGATAGAAAGTAAACAGTTAATTATCTTTATGTAATAATAAAATAAGTACAGTTAAGTTCACCAGAGCCCATGGCTTTTCGACTGGTTAAAAGCTATACAAATGGTTGTTAAACATCATAATATTTGCATATATAATTGCAAAAACTTGGTGGCAATGCATTTTAGTTTACCAGAGCCCATGGCTTTTCGACTGGTTAAATGCTATATAAAGCGGTTGTGAACCATCATAAACTTCGCATATATAGGTATCCCATGAACAATGTGTGTGAATAATTGCAGATACCATATAAGATTTTACCTCTCCGCGAGGAAGGTTCCAGCAATTATGCAAATATAATATAATACATTTTACTTCACCAGTGCCATAAACAGCATTTCGACTGGTCAATGTATTACAATGAACTTATAAGTTCAAACCTTCATAAACTTTGCATAAAATCCCCAATAATTAGGTACTTGAAGATGGGTCCGACACCACCAATGTGTGTGTCATCAATAATATTGCAGTTAGTAACTGCTACATTTAACTTTCCGAAAGTTTAATGAAATTATGCAAAGTTAAAATACATTATGAGATGATCCATGAGTTCATCATAGCCAGTGCCTATCAGCATTTAGACTGGCAATGTATTTTGTTGCTCTGTCCATTACACCCGCATGTAAAAGGACATAATATGTATACCTAGGTAATAGGTAAATAGGAATAAAAAGGCCACGAGCCAGTTTAAATCCTGTGGGTGAGCAAAAAACAACATATTTATATGTATACATACATGTTGTAAGAAGTTATTATGGTTAATAACTAAGTCAATATGGTAAATAGGGGCCCCGAGCCAGTTTTAAATGCTATGTGAGCATAAAACAACATGTATACATATAAGTTGTAAGAAGGTATTATGGTAAAAAACCTATAAGACAACAAAAGTTGTAAATATAGGGATAAATATTAGCCAAGAGATTTTATAAATTATAATCTCATCAACCCATCCGCTAGGTCAAACTATGCTACTGGCTTAAGCCATTGGTTGCAAGTCAATATTGTCAACCACAGCACTGCATGTCATATTTAATTTATTTTAAGATGACAGTCTCAATAGTGAAACTGCTAATATAAGTGTAAAGTTCTCTGTATAATATACACACGACTGCAAATCCCGGAAGGGGTAGTCAGAGGTGACCCACATAAGTTCATAAATAGTGACTTATTTTCATTGTGTCACCCTTCATAAACACTTGGTAAATAAATAATGTAATCAACAAATTACAAATATTTTGCGACAACACATCTATGCATGCAGCAATCAAAAGGTTGGTATATTATGTAGATAGGTAGGTACATGTTAACTAATTAATACCAGATGTGAAAATATTTTCAAACTTTTGAAACCAAGTATCAATACCATGTTTACAATTGAAACATTTAAATTCAAAGTAAGCAGTGTAAAGGTTATAAACCCAACAACCAAAGGTCTAACAAGCATCTGTAGCCCATCTGGGAGGCTTCCTAATGCTAAATAACATGGCATTAAATGAATAGGAACAAACTTAAATGTTCTCATATAAGTAAGCATTCTCTTATGAGAATTTTTAGCTTTACCAAATGGAGTTAAACTATGTAAATACAGTATGTAACAACGTAAATACTATTTGAATAAAGAAACACCATTGAACAGAGCTGGTTTCTGGTTTAAAGGTATAAGCACAAAGATAAAATATCATTTGTAAATTGCAATGTTTTTGTACCGAAAGATTCATGCGTGAAATAGTTTTCTGACTTACTCAGTTCAGACTTCGAAGGTAGGTATGAATCCAATTTGCTGGAGAGCATATTTCACACTATCACAGAGATTTATCATAATATCTTCATGTAATCTTGTGATCTTCTCGGTTTTCTGAAAAAAATATTAATACCGGCCCGCGGGCGGGGCGTCGGTAGCGGCGCGAAACTATTTTTTGTACATTGACGAAAAGTGCGATGTCTCATACAGAGTTTTTTATACATTAAGTGAATTAACACTTTTATTGATTGTTTTATTCCACAAACACGAATATTATCATGGATTATTAGTAAAAAATCCATTTTCAAAAATATATAAACGCGTTTGATTCAAGAAATCAAAAAGCTAGATAGTACGAAGATATCCCAACATAATAAATACAGCATTACTGGTGCCAATACGTGTGTTTAAACTTAAGATGACATGAGCAATAAATAACTGTCCTAGCCTAATAAAGAAGGGGTTGGTTGGCGTAGCGCGGCGGTTGCACAACCAACCCCCGCCAGTCCCGTAAACGCCCTATTGCGTTGGATATTGATCCCGTCTGCAGTCGCTCCCGTATTGATCCGGCCCTATGCACCACCCGGCCATAACTCGTTCAACTTTACGGGAATACCCTGAGGCGGATCATGCAACAATTTGCACTCAATTCAAATGCAGCGACTAAATTTTTACGGCTACTTTTATTGCTTGTTATGATGACAATGCCAGTTGTAATGCGATACAACTATTGCAAAACTTTGCACAAAGTGCTTTGACATAGAGTTTTGCAAAAAGATACCAGTTGCGAAATATTAATTGAAAAGTTCTTTGGTTGCAAAACTATGAGTGCTATTAAAGATGAAAACAAAAACAAATGAAAAAGTGGGCGCCATTGCGCATTGGTGTCCCAGCTGTGGGGTCGATGTAAACGCGCATGCGCCCTGCGCTCGCCGGTCGATACTGCAAGCGACACGTCATTCGCAGTACGCGGGGCATTATCACCACGCAGCCAGGGTAAACGACTCATTATGATAGGTCCTGAAACTACGATATGATTACATGGAATTTAACATTGACTTAATTATAATAAATAATAGTATGTAATGGTAGTTCGCCTTTTTTAATTAATTATCCATTAAAATATGAAATTGTATGTCCATTTTGGCGCCCAACATGGGACTATTATATGTTGGGCGCCAAAATTAAATCATCGCTACGTGGAGTCGGTGAAGACTAGCGTTTTCTCTGTTTATTACTTTTATTTGGTGTAAGATGAATTTTCTGATGACAAAATATCAGCCTAATCCATTATTAATTAGCACATGATAAGCATAGCAGCATAGAAAAGACAATGCAAATTACGTTTATCATATCTAATCAGAGTTCCGTAGAAATGTGTGAGTCAATAAAAGATAACGTGTGATGATTTTCCCGCAATTTCTACCGGATAAAATGAAAATATTCCATATAACAATAACATTGTTATGTATTTATGTACATAGGTACACGTAACACGATCAATACGGAAAGCAATTTGTCTAATGTAACCAGCATTTGGGTTTGTGTGGGCGTTTGTAGCTCTGGCTGTGACGTCATAATCGATACTTTCATCACACTCGTTTTGTCTCTTTTGTTTCATGTTGCTGTAATATTTATACGTTATGTGTTTGTTTGATCATTGACCTCATATGTCGCCGATATTCGTGTTGTCCTGCATCATACTAGCCCGTAATATACACCTAAAATTTTCAGTTTTGGAGTCACGAACAATACTTTTTATTGGGTATCATGCGATTTGACGTTGCCGCATGAATTTGCATAATTCGCTTTGATTACAATTAATTGTGAATGATCTGCACGTGTTGCAACACGAGGGGAATTGTTTTTGTAATTATGTGACACGCAAGCTTTATATTCAGCTGTCACAGGGCGTTTTTTGAGGCAGCTGTGGAGTTGCAGTCACGACGCGTGTTGCTAATGAGTTAATGAGGTTACTTGCGGAGAACCACATGTTTCAAGAAACTTCACTCGCTACTTAGCAGCACACCTTGCCGGCATTACAAAACTTTTGTATCAGTAAGGAAAAGCCCCTTTTTGGTAGTTACAAAATTTAACGTTACCACTATATTGGCCTGTCCTAAACTTTAGTGGATTATAAACCCCCGTAATACGATTTGTGGAATGGCAACTGACATTGCATTGTCCTCGCATTTCAATTAACAACAAACTGTAATGAATTCCGTGAATCATTCGAATTCATTAACAAGGCATCCATTATTCCAGTGTATTCTGCTCCAATAATTACTCCGAATTGCTGCATTAGCCATGAGTTTCGTTACGATGTAGTACTTATATAATTAGAAGTTAATTGGGCCATTTCGCCAGGCCTCAGGTTTGGTAACGTGTAAGTGCCCGATAGGTACGTGCAATGAACGTAAATAAACAGTGACACGTGGTGAGGGAGTGGGCGCGCGCGTGCGCAGTGGCGCCGGCCATCATCGACCGGACCCGGCCACAGGGTAGGGAGCCGCTGGCCAGACCAGGCTAGGTGAGCCCACCTGATATTAAACATTATCAAGATTGGTTATTAAACTCATTTCTTTTGATTCATTTAAGTAACTGGAAGATTTACCAAAGTTCGCAATGATAAAATACACCAACTTGTGTCCATGGCGGCAATGCTAAATCTATTTTCATAGGGTCTAGAATCCTGCGGCGTAATATTCTGATTCCCATGCAGCTCAGGAAAGCTTATTACTTGGAGTGCCCTTTGTTCCCGAACTCGTGTTCTATCTACGAAATCAATACAGGATTTTGCAGCGAGTTTTGCGTTCCTAAAGAACATACACCTACAATTGCTATATCTCTGCTCGCTTACCCTCCTATTTGTATGCTAATGTAAAATGTCTTAATAGATGCGTCGATGTCGACTGGAACTGCTTTGTCTAAGTTCAATTTACTGTGTTTATCCATATCCACCTGTTTCTAGACCCTTCAACGGATCTCCAACAAGTTGTGTGGATTCATTGGATTGAAACACCTGTGCATTAACTGGAAAGATGATCACCGGATACGAGGCCCTTTGTTTATATCTGAACTGGTTGCCATCTTTGTTATGTTTGCGCAGAACCTTTTTTAAAGCAAAGATTTGCATTTTGAGTTTGGTAGCTTCACGGATTGGTAAAATGAAGCTCAGAGCTAACTCCAAATTAATCCAAACTGAATAAAGTTGAGCCGACCTGGCGTTCCAAAGGAAAATCTGATTACTTGATTGCAATTTTCGACGCTTAACAACCAAGTTGATGAAAAGAGAATTCCAATTTACGCGACACAAAGTTAATGAAGGTCTATTTTAAATTGACTTCATTTCCATTTTTCAGAGTATCAAAAGCAGTTGGTAATTTGATGTGGTCTTTTCAGTTAATTCATTTTATATATTGTTTAATAATGAAGAGATTGGTAAGGGATATTATTTTTTGCAAGTAGGCTTTACACCTCGGTTTCAGTTTCATTAAATGTTGAGTTAAATGTTCTACACCTATACTCTGTAGCCATCCTATCTGTTTCTTAATGATCACGCTCATCGCATTCGCTTTCTTCATCGGTAAAATATTCGACTTTAAAATGATCTACTACGTTGTCGGCGTCCATTACCCACGTTTACCTGGCCGCATAACTGTAGTTTTTTTCCTCTTGCCTTGTGTATAGTCATTTACAAAGAGCGTTGAGTTGCCTTCATCATTATTATTATAAAGCACAACATAAGAAGTGGCAACGTAGCGTGTTGCGCTGGCTGGTATGCGACGTTGCCGCAGTGCATGCTCGACTGACTCGTCACGTGACGTCACGTCTCAAGATGGCCGCCACACCGGTCGCCCCCCGCCCCCCTCTCCCCGCTCATGTCTTCCAGCCGGTTCCGTTCGTGTCGGCCAGTAATAATAATCTCGATACTCGAGTGCAGCCGCCAGAAAGGAAACCAAGCGAGAATAGATTGAAATTTAATGCATTGGGCACGTTGACTAGACGTGTTAATACTAATTGTTATTCTACTACTGCAGCTGTTTACTTTCGTTGAATGTAGACGGGCAGTCAGCGGAATCCTCCTCCAGAACGTACAAGTTCCGTTGAATCAAACGAGCACAGCATGCATGATTCAATTTAAAAATCTGTGATCAATTCAAATTGATCATGTCCACAACTTTTGGATTTTATTTGGTCTTCTTTTCTACATGGGCAGGCTAACCTACCTACATTACAGTCATCATGACTATTCATCGACAAGAATCTAGATTACGTCAATCGATAAATAATTAACATTCTCATCTTAGTCACGTAAACTTTATTGATTTACCTGAGTAAAACAGAAAGGCAAGGATCTTTATGAAATGTTATCATCAAACAAAACTTGAATTAACCACGATGCATCTGCTCAGTTCGCCACGTAGATTATAGTAAGTGACGGTCGGTGATGTTATCAGAGTCATGTAAACGAGATAAATAAATGCGTGTGTATCGATGTGTGAGTGTGTCGGCGCGGCGCACATCCGCGTCGGGTAACGGCTCGTCCCCGCGCCGCGTCGTTGCTGCGCGCGCTGACGTCACCGCTCGATAATGGCCGCTGCCTCCCCCCCCGCGCGCCCGCGTCACCCGCGAGTGCGTGCCCGGCTTGAACCACTGGCTCAGTCTTTCTTCAACCCGTATACTGAACGCGTGTTCCACTACCGACCAGTGCCCGGCTTCCGCGGATACGAATGTGAAGCGACTCTGTGTTTTCAGTGTACCATGGTGAGAGTGTTTTTCTTTTAAAAGTTTATAAAAATCTGTGACAATTTACAAGAAAAGTGAAGAAAACCGATCTCTCGCCCACCGCTCTATACCAGGCGGCGAGATGTCGGTGATGCAAATCCAGCAGGCCAAGAGGCAGCACTGCTACCTGTGCGACCTGCCGCGGATGCCGTGGGCGATGCTCCACGAGTTCTCCGAGGCGGTGTGTCGCGGCTGCGTCAACTACGAGGGCGCGGACCGGATCGAGGTGGTGCTGGACACGGCGCGGCAGCTGAAGCGCGCGCACGGGTTCCAGGAGTCGCGGGGAGCGCCGCACGCCAAGGCCGCGCACCGAGCGCCCCTGGAGGCGCACCAGAACGGCTCCGACTCCGGCTCGCGAGGGCAGCCAGCCCCTCCTGCACATCACGCGCCATCGGCCGGGTTCCTCCACCACGCGCGACCCACAGCCAGCGCGGGGCTGCTGGCCGAGTATGGCAGCAGGCGCGAGGAGCACGACGGGCGGCGGCTGGCGCACCTGCCCGCTCACCACCTGCCGGCGCACGGCGCGCGGCTGGCGCCGGGGCTCACGCTCAAGCGGCCTCTAGACGAGGACGAGCACCCCGCGCACCACGAGCCCGCCAAGCGGCTGCTGGAGGAGCACGCGCGCCCGCCGCTCACCCGCGGGGAGTCGCTGCCCGCCGTCTCCCTCGCCGCGCCCTTCGCCCCAGACCGCGTCTTCAAACAAGAGAAACACCCACTAAGGAATCCATCTTTCGACGCTACCACTTTCAAATCAAATGGTGAGTCTTGTTTTTATTCACTGTCTATGATTTAAGTCAGCATTGTTTTTAGATATAATAATTTCGGTCTTTTCCATATTTTCTTGGTCTGAGCTTTTAAAACTACATCATCTAAAATTTACATCATCACTAAAATGTGTAAAACCTCTGTTAGTCAAAACTCGCTAACGTGAACACCGTAACTCGAAAAGAATAAGTTCCATTATAAGTCCACCAACCAACATGAAAGCATAGTCGACAACTCGAAGTCTAACATCATAATTATTGCAAATAATAATGTCCATGTCAATCTAATATAAATAATGAAAGGGTCCATTATGCAAATATCTGTAGTGTTGGTAATAAGTTTACTTGTGCCGAATTTACCTTCAAAAAATGTAAACCAATTTCCGTTTCATCGCAAATCTGTTTCTTTCACAGCCCAATACTTTTCATTTCAGTTGCTACATCTTGGTAGCAAACCATCGTCGTAGCAAATATTTTAAATCTTCAAATTCTTCTCGTTAGTTTGCAGCCCATTTTTTGTTAGTCTTGACGGGAGGCTCGGAATTTCAACCTGTTCTCATTAGTCAGTTGGCTAACTTGGAAATATTTGAAAACCTGTGGCCGACGCAGCTCGAAACTGTACTGTACGAACCAGTCCGACTGGTTTCAGCTCTAGAGTCATCGACTACACTCTCAACTACCACTCAATGTGCAGCTACATTATTTTAGTCTCATATAATTTGACCGTTTTAGGTTGTTTCATTAATTTGTGTCTATGTTTAATTGTTGACTTTATTAGTATCGACTTTAAACAAATTAACGTCACGTCAAGTCAACCTAGATCAGTTTTGGTCACATTTACTCCATACCAACTAGAATGCTATAGTACCTATCAGAGTTGCATCTTTTTGGTCATCAAAACTATAAATGTAAGTGTTCATCGAAAATTTAACACTTCTAAAAGATATTCCAGTAGCTTTATTGTCGTTTCAATATATTTTTAAACGAAAATCATAGAAAGTGTTGGTGTCTACCAAAGATCATAAACATGGTAGTTTTGCGCAAGCGAGCGTCCACGGGACTCGCGCCGTGGTTAGTAGTTAATACCACCACCATAAATACAAAACCGGTTGAACTGGTTGAGCGTTCTCAAAAGCGAGAGCTCGCGTCCGCGGCCTCTCGCCGCTCCACTACGTACAAATACACTCCCACGTAATGGTGAAGCGGCAGCGCCGTGAATGCATGCACGACAGCGCACGATGTGGCAACGCTGCATGACGACATTTTCGCTCGCGTACGTATGTAGGTAGGCCGGCGAGCGGCAGGCTAAAAAACATAGCGCCTGCCTACGCCTGGCAGAGTGGCCAAACCACATTCCGTGGCACGTAGCTAGCGCGGCCGCCACTGACACAACTCGTCGGCCAAAAAGGTCACTGTGACGTCACCAGCCATCGCCATATGGGACGCACCTTCGCCACACAATACTCTGGCAGATCTATTATCAATATCATCCATCACACCCATTCGCACGTTCCTAATGAATAAATAATATAATCGATGTTTACATTCAAATTAGAAATGGATAGTCAACGGAATATATTATGAATAAATCGTCCATGTAACTTTTGGAATTCACTTATCTGTTTTAGCCATCTTTTTGTTTGAATTACGTTTAATGAAGTAAAATACTCTTAATACTCCCAAGTGCGAATTGTAATGTTTTTAGTATTTTATTAGAGTCCAATTTTTATAAATAGTTGTGCAAAAATTATTTTATACTTATTTGATAAAGTCCATTTGGTATATCGTGTGATTTAAAACTTTGCGTAAAGTTATGAAAGCAGTAAACAAAATAAGTTTTTAATAATTATCTCTCTCTATAGATTATTGGTCTTTTAAATCTACGAAGGTTTCATAACCTAGCAACGGATGAATAGCAGCTAAACATTCGTCGGTCCTACTGAGCACGATGTTTGGCAACGTCGCGCCAACCCGTTCGCGATACGAATCGTTGCACATTCTAGTGTGCCACTTGTACGAGTGTTCAAATTATTATTACTTGCCTACCCGCCTACTTTTAGAATTGGCTGCCTCTATTGCTACCAAAGCGCAATGCGATCAACCAGTGACACACCGCCGCACGCTACGTAAGCGTCATATTAACACACAATGCTATTTATAAGACATTTGTGTATGTGAGTGTGTTTACTATCTGCGGGCCGATCCATCGCAAGCGATGTGTCATCAACATCGAACGTCCAATCCGAGGTTATTCAGCCAACGTGGCCGAATAATCTGCCACTACGCTGAAAATTACACGTGTGCTCTCAAAACAATTCCTTAACCCCATCAAGTAGTTTTATTATGTTTAGAAACAATGCTGACTTTTATCGCCTCTGCCTTAATCTCTGTAATAACATTTCCAAATTCGCTTCGTTTGTGTCATTTGCTAATTATGATTGCGGATTTCAGGTTACGGAAACAGTGCGCCTCTTACGAATGGATCAGCTGGGTCTCCGCTGGGCCGCGCGGCGGGCTCGCCCCCGGTGGCGGGCGCAGGGGGGGTGGGGCCGTCCCCCATGGCAGCGCTCATGTCGGTCACGGACACGCTGCCGCCCGGCTCCCCGCGCTCTGCCGGCGGCTCGCCCCCGCAGCCGCCGCCGCAGCGCTCCGCCAGCCGCTCCAGCCAACACTCGCCCAACTCCTCAGGTATGAATAGTCTTGGGTTAACCTAGAATTTTTGAAATGAATTAGTTTTGGAAAGAAATCTGAGGATACCGTTACATTTTAAAGCATATTAAATGACAATATGAATTCGTGATAGAAAGAGTTTTTGAAATAGCTGTTTCGACATGGCCGGTTTTAGTTGGACTGGCTGTCGGGCACCGGCAGGCGTCGCGCCCGACGACCGCTGCGCCCACACCGCTACAGTCTGCTCTATTCGCGTTCTCACAAACAACGATCACTCCTCTCACCCGTGATACCGCTATTGACAAATTGGTCGGTGTAATTATTCAATCAGAACCACTCTGTGTATTGTGCGCTTAGATGTAGTGTCGATGTAGTTGCAAAATTGTTTGATGGCAGACAGTAGCTAATGTGTATATCGGTCCGGCAGGGTCGAACGGCGGGCGGCGGTCGTCGGGCTCGCGGCACGTGTCGTCGACGACGTCCGTGTCGTCGACGGAGGCGGGCGAGGGCGGCGACGCGGCGGCGCCCGCGCCCGCGCAGCTGCTCAAGTGCACGCTGTGCCAGGAGCGCCTCGAGGACACGCACTTCGTGCAGTGCCCCAGCCAGCCGCACCACAAGTTCTGCTTCCCCTGCTCCCGCGACTCCATCAAGAGGCAACAAGGATCAGAGGTCAGTGTCTACTCGAGTTATCTTACGCTTATTTAGTCCTCGAACTGTTAAATTAATTGCTGAAGTGAAGATGTGAGCTTCACCGTAGTGGCCCGTACTGACAGCTGTTTCCGTTGGTTCCAGGTGTATTGCCCAAGTGGAGAGAAGTGCCCGTTGGCCAACTCGACTGTGCCGTGGGCGTTCATGCAGGGTGAGATAGCGACGATCCTCGGCGAGGAGTTCAAGCCGAAGAAGGAGCGAGAGACCTAGGAGAGCGCTAGACGCCCTAGACTGTACCTGTTGTCCCTCTCGATGTGATCGGGAGGCGCGTGTCCCGCGCAGGGGCCGCAGCGCCAGCCGGCGGCGGCGAGCGGGAGACCGGGGGGTGTCCTCCGACCGACGAAAGCGATTTGTAAATAAACCTTGTAAATATAACTCCGTTCCGCCGATCAACATTGTCTTTCGAGCGCTCGTCGGGTATGCGCTGTATTCAGCATATTGGATTTTGTAGACTTTTCTATTATTTATTTATTGTAACCAATAATGGGGTATGTTAGGTAGTGTTTTTAAGTATTTTTTTACGGTGCAATATACTGAATATGGTACATATCCAATTTAAAGTTTCGGATATGTTTTTTTTTATCTACTGATATAATGTTTTGATCCGAAGTCATTCTTGATGAGACCGTTTACTCTGTCTTTGCGTGACCGACTGCTCGAGAGTAGATTTTCTTCGGATGCCATTTTCTTAGTTACCTTAGGTCGCAAACCATAGTGAACTTGGCATTTATTTATGTGATTTTTAAACCCATACTATACGTGCATACGATATCTATACATGACATATTCTATGTAGTGAATAATTCTATACAGATGTAGTCTCAGTGGAACTTCCGTGTACAGAACCTGTAGATTGATGTTTACTGTATTTATTGCATCATACTTATCTATATCTAATAATAGTTTTCGTTCATCTATACGCGATTTATTCAGAGTGGCTCGAGTTCCGTTAATTGCATTCGATAACAAAATTTCAGAGTTGTGTGTGTATACTTTGAAAATACTTTGTATTCTATTGAGAATTTGACAATCGAAATTGTTGTATCGTTTCGCGTTTATTGTTCTTTATATTGGGAAGGATTGGTTGAATTTAATTTGATAATGGATACTGGCTTGTTCTAAACTGATGGTTGCCAGTAATGATCAGTTTGCAGCAGGCGAGTGGGGAAGCTACAGTATTAGATAGATCGCTTGAGAGGTGGCATGGAGACGAACCTAGTCATTTTGTGAAATGTCAAATTGTCAAAACCGCGCAGTCGCGGCCGGAATAGGAACTCTTAAAACTCGCTGCTATATGTGTATAAAGTGAAGTAATTATCATTATATATGTCATAATGTTAACAGTTCGTAGAATATGAAAAATAACGGATCAATTTCGAAGGCTATCAGATGGAAGCCGATTAGTGCTAAGATGCTACGACTTACTGCAAGTTTTCTTTCGATATAATCGAACTTTCTGATTTAAGGATATGTATCTTGATTCTACTGTGTAGTTTATTTGGAATCATTAAATAGGAACATATCTTTTAAACCTTTTTATATTTTCATCGATTACCATTCAATTTGATTGAATTGTCGTCAAATTTCATAAGCTAACGTTTGTGTAAATATTTCTAACGTTGTATATACTTTTATCTATTTGTAAATATTGTAGATAGTTATCTTAGAATAGCCGTTTCACAATCTTAGGCTGCAGTATTACTAGGGACTTTGAGCCTTGTATATCTATGAATGTAAAATTTTCTAGGACTCATTTTTAATTGCCAAAATGTAAGCTTATTAATAATTTTCATCGAGAGGTAAAAAATGTTTTGTAAACCTCTTTGGGTGCTTACACCTATCGCTTCTTTTAAATAGCTCTTTTGTCCTCATCTTCTTGTGTTTTTATTTTAAAAGTAATTGAGTAAATGGACGTGTTATTTAAATATGTGTATTCCTTGAATTTACTTTATATTATGTCAACTTGTTTTCTGATAGATTCGAAATTGATTGCTGTGTTTTTTCGATGCAAGATTGACCTGACTTGGGTTTTTCTGAGGAACGAATACATTTTCGTCGACTACGACTTTTAATGCACAAAACTGTGCGCTTTTTCTTATTTTTGGTGTGTTAAATGTGCTTTATTGGAATTTATTATAAGTGTTTTAGTGTTTACAGTTTTATGTTTTGCTAACGTTTAGCAATATACACATGGACTAATTTGTTTGCAGATACGGCAATTGCTTTGTACATGCTTTTATTGTGATTTAAATTGAAAATAATTTCATGGCGTACATTTAACATACCAGAAGATTTAGTCCGCCTTTTCTGATAGGCTTATCTAGATGTCGACACTGTGTTGGCAGGAATATTATAATTTGAGACTTGTCTCTTTCTTATTGTAAACAGCAACAAAAATGCTTCGATTAAGACGTTACTGTAATTGTACATGTTGGTGAAATACAATTGATGTGATTTTGTACTTGAAGACTTTCATTGATGAACCCCAGATAAATCCTTCGAACCCCTTTATTTTTGTAGATCGACTGAATTCGGAAACATTCAAATACCGAAGGTGTTTGTCAGATTATCGAGTACCCGTTGCTTATGAGCGGGTAACTCAGTATACAATACAATGGCTTTTAAAAGTACCTATTGAAAAAATATGCTAAAAGAATTTTGGATGAGGACTTTGATAGATTGGGTAGTCATTGTGATGGATTTGAGGGCCAGAAGAATAAAATAAAGCTGTTTGTTGACATTTACAAAACCGAGGACCGACAATTATTTTATTTATTTTTAATATGTAATAATGGGAACGTTACTGATGAAATTTCATTATGTATATTACGAATAGGTTTTCCGCAAGATTAGCTTCGCCTTACAGACAGTTTGTATTCCCGTGGAAATACCGGGATTAAAAATAGCGAAATAATTATGTGTTAATCCAGGATTAGCTACATGACAATTTAAAAGAAATGCTCCAAACTTTCTCCAGTCAAAGTGTAATAAATATCCATCAATGCATTCAGACTTTCATACACACAATGACTGAATGAATATTAGTATTAGGATAAGTATCCATAAAGAGTAAAATACCAATTCTATTCTCTATGGGGATGTAAGCACCTGAACCTGGCTCTGGAATAAAACCTTTATATATATCCCCAAGGTCGAAACTGTCTAATCTTGGACCATTTCCCACCAAGCTCCCACTGGTCCACTACGTGTTTGTCGGTTCACATATGTGCCAAAGATGTGTGAGTACCTAACAGCAGGGTATTGTTTGTCGACAGAGCGCGGGGCGGCGGCGGCGGCGGAGAGGATGCCCGAGCCCCTGTGCCTCACCAACAGATGAGACTGGCAGCGCCATCTGCACCTACCTACCCCGTCGACAGATACTTGGTAAGAAATGTTACGACTTAAATGTTATGATAGGGCTGAAAGATCCCTGCCAAAATACTACTTTTGTGGCAAAAAAATCCTGCGAATGCTTAACGCACTCGTGAGATAATAATGTTTTTTTTAAAGAATTTTCTTAGCTATGATTTATGAAAAGCTTTAGGGCCATTTGTTATTGTAGCGGTGCCGGGGCCAAGTAGGCACATCTATTTAAAGGACAATAAAGTATTCCCATCATATCTCATGAATCTCAAAATCCTAAAAGCGTATTGCGTAATTTCTTTAATCTTTATAGCTGTTTTAATTCATGCCATTGTTATTAACTTTCAGGAGAGCAGCAATAAATTCGAAATGGTAAACTTAATAGATGACGATCTCTGGCGCACCGAACCGGCACTTCGGCCTGAAGATGAAATTATCCTGAGAAAGCTTCACGACATGCTGCAGTCTACAGCAGAGGATCTCAAGGTGCTCTCACAGGAACTAGGCCAGCATCATGCTCCAGGCGTACAAGTAAAAACTGCCCCAATGCCTCTTGACGAAGATTTCAACAACAGAGTCCACATTGAAGAGATAGTCAACGGCAAATTTCATGGACATAAAATTATAGACCCTTCAACTTTCAAAAATATACCTGCTGCTCAAGATAGAATTTTAAACCAAACATTTGTCAAAGAAGAAATAAGAAAGCCGGTTTCGTCGGTATCAGTTCAAAATCATAGAGCTCCCATTTTGAAAAGTAATCAAAATAAAAACCTGGGCATTACGCGGACAAAAACAATACAAATTAGTGAATCTAAGATTGTAAATTGTTCACATAGTAAATATGATAAGCCAGATAAAGTTAAGGAATCTGTATCATATAGTGAAATAGCATTTAAGTATGACCCTATACCCAGTAATCCTTCACCGAAGCGACTGAACATACAACATATGCCAAGCATTAATATAAGGACTGAGCTAAAGGAACAGAAAGTTTTACACTTAGATATTATACCTGAGAATATGAATCAAACAGAAGTCATTGAAAACAAAAATATTGCAGTAGTTGAACTGAAACATGAGATTGCAACACAACCTCAGTTAGGCAGAAATATACATAGGCTAAAAGAAGATAGAAAAGAACCTATAAGAAAGGTAACAGTTATGTCAGTGGGTGAAAGTAGTGAATCAGCTAATAACAATAGTTCTGATTACCAAAGTAAATTTAAGAACAAGGGACGAATACAATCTACAATGAAGGCATCACCTAAAACAACCGAAAGATATACGCCTAGGAAAGGCTTGACGCCTGAAAAAAAGAATCCAGTTAAAGAATTGAACAAAGTACAATCCCATTTAAATCTAGACGAGTGGAAGAAAAAACTTGGCAACGTTTATGGAAAACCTTCCATTTCCAAGAACAACAAAATGCTTCGTACAAAATCGAATCAGGCCCGATTAAATTCTAAAAATAATGTGTCTGATAGAAGTATGAAAAAAGGTGCATCGAATACAAAACCACGATCTAATATTTTAAATAATGCAGAGTACATTCCATATTCTCATCTTACTCTTGGTGGTGTTCGAGTCAGTGATATAGAAAGAGAACTATCAGATGGTCCCATAAAAAATGACGCTCCGTTAAGTCCTATTTTACACAAACTTACATCAAGCCATGAAAATTCTACAAATGTCAGTCCTCGCAACTTAAAAGATAAAGCGGTTGTATTAAGTAAATCGGATGAAAACTTATTGCAAGATGTGTTAGATTTAGAAGATCAAATTAGCAAAACCATAACTTCTAATAATGAAATAGATAGCCCTAAAATTTCACCTACATCATTAAAGAAGGACCAATCAGATACAAGTAACTGTTACAGTAATGATGAATTTGAAGAAGCTGAAAAAACTGATAAATCAACACCAAATTCTTCAGGCATGGCAAATGACGATGAAAATAAATCGGAGAATGTGTCTTCGAATAATAAACACACTGAAACTGATTCCAATAGTGATGCAAAAGATACTACTTTTAACAAAGCTCAAAACCTTTCCCTGAAAAATACAGTAGATATTCACGAATTCATTCATTCTATCGACACACAGGATAACGCTACGCAAAGTAATACAACACACATAATATCGCTAAAAGAAACCCAAACATCACCAAGAAACGAAAGTTCTAACATGAAACCGACCAATAACGATTTGTGGTCTTCCATCGATCCTAAGGGTGAAATAGAAAACTTGTTTAAATTAGAAAAAGAGTTGATCAAAAAACTGATAATTGATGAGTATGGAGACCTTTTAAAAGAAAGTATAACTAAACCTTCTACATCTAAGGATATCAATGAGTATGATATGAAAAATATGATCACATCCCAGAAAAATACGCAGACATCACCTTTGCACATGAAATGTGTAATGACGTCTCCCACCAGAACTAAAACCCGTACTACTTCACCATTCACCTTGAATTTGACCATAGACCAGCAGACGAGTCCTATGATTTTTCTTAACGACAAAGAACTACATCTAGATCACACAGATAATATGAGCGAAGTAGACGACATTGGAATCTCAATAAATTTATCTTCACCGAGATTTAGCTTACGGCTACCCCAAACTTCGCGAGAAGTATTATCCAATATGGACAACTGTAGTCAAATAACGAGTGATGGTAAAGTTAAAAATACTGGTAAAAGAGTTCTACCTGTTCAAATAAAAGCTATGACTAGTTCGACATCAGTAGATGCTGATGGATCTTCATCAGAAATAAGCAGTTTAGGAGAAGTAAAATTCAGACTAAAGAGAAGACTTAGAAAAAATAGAATAGCCACAATTTCTGAGTCTAGTTCCACATCTACCGTATCTAAATCGAGCTCCGATATTCATATTAGCAGTTTTCTACCAATGAAAAGTGAAGGGGAACTTAGTTTAAGACAGCGAACAGTTAATTCTTCAAGAAGAAACGATAATCATAAATCGAAAACTGATGATGAGAAAAGCTTAGGCCAGTGCTAAAGAAAAATTGCGAAAGAAATTATATTATTATCTTCTTTAAATTAATGCGGCTGCTATAGTAGGAAAGGCACTAACTACAGCAACGATCGAGTATTTATGTAGTTGTATATTAAATTTGTATTTTAAGAGGTTTAGAGGTTTCTAAGGTAAAAAATATTATTTAACGTCGGTTCTAAACACGTGAATTGCATAGCAAATTACTTTCAAAAACTTGTTCTCAGCAATATTGCGTTTGAATTTATTTAGTGCCTTTGCAAGTTTGCAATTAAATATTTAATAGTCGTTGCAGGTTGCTAACTTGCAACGTCAACTACCTACATACTTTATTAGTCTAGTGGAAATTCTATAAAATTGTTATTTCCAAGGATTTGTTATGAATTTTAGATTCCTCTGTATCATTGTTGGGCTTTTTTGTATTCTGTTCCTTTTTCTCTGTAAAAGTAATAATTTTTCCATGGGATTAAATTATCCTTCAGTATAATATATGTAATTTAGCATGATGTAATGAATCAAATACCTATGTTTGATTATTATTTTATCAACCCAAATTGTGGCTAATAGCCTCGAGGCATGTGTACAAATGATTTAATTTAGAATACCTACTAATTAATTATTGTTAACAAGTTACTTTTACTGTAAATAGTAGTTTTAAGTTTTATTAATTTCATTGGTAAATATAAGTAAATATTTTTTTATGGCAATAACTTATCCCCTGCGATTATGAATAAAACGTTATCGAATATTTTTTAAATGTATCTTTTAATTTTTACCTTAAATACTTTGCCTTTGTTATTTAATCAGTGCTAGCATGAGGGTTTCAGTCTAGCTAGACAGGTCAATGGCCTTAGGTTTAGGACGTCGTCCTCCGATTGATGCGGGGGCACGAACCCTATGTTCATCAATAGCTGTCATCATCATCATCAGGCCTTAATTATATTGTGCTGTAAATAGGCAACAACCAAAAGTAAGTTTGTACTACATAGGTAAGTAATAATTGAATTAAAAAGTACCTATTTACATACCTTTTACTGAAGTGGGTCCAAGCAACCAGTACTACCGGAATAAATTGAGTTGTATTGTAGTGGCGGGGTTTCATAATTTTGTAATTAACGTTTAGGCCTATTCTAGACATTGGTTTCATAAACTCTCATCGAAATATTAAAAAGCATATTTTTATCATAATTCACCCTCCTGAATGTATATTTTATAGTCAATTAACTTACAAGGTAGGTACACAAGTAGTAAACCACAAAAAATATAAATAGAATTGTATACTAAAATCTCCTCTTCATATAGTTAGGTCCATTTCTGCCCTGCGCATTACTGACTGCATAATTCCAGACTGCCTTATTGTTGTGTTTGTTCTTCTGCAGGTGAGGTGGCAACACTGAATTATTCTTTCTTTTAACAATTTTATTGGGTCTATTATTGTGTGTGCCATTGGCCACGGTACCAATATTAATCACCCGTTTTGGTGGCACAGGGATATTTGGCGGTGGCTGTCTTAACAACTCCCCTAAGACACTATCTCGCGGACATCCTTCAAAAATGTTCACTGACTGTCTAAAGTATGCCACAAGGGTCGCAAACAGCCTGGGGAAAACCCCCGCGGTGCAATTTCTGTTGTGCTGAAACGGGTCTTGTACACAGATGAGGCCATTAGTCTCAGTTTTTATTGGAGGGCAGTTGTTGTTTGTCACATTATTTATGTACTGAGCAAACTCATTTGGTACATGCTCAATACCTTTGAACCATGTCTTTTTCAGTGGCCTTCCCAAATATGGACTTATAATACTGTCTTTATAGTCAAAATCTCTATAGTATTCGAAAAACCCTCTCAGCAGTCCGTATAAAGGCGTTTTATTCTGCGACGGAGGCACTTGGGACTTATTTGTCATGAAGCTGGTGTTCCAATTATCCACCATGTTCGTTTGTGCTGCAGAATTCTGCAGATACTCAACAGAGGGCAGGACATCTATTTGTTGTAAGTAGAATATAGTCATCATGATGAGAGAGTAATTGGGTAGTTTGTTGGTGCCGGTGAGGCCGTGAACTTTAGACCAGTATTTAATGAGGATGGTCATGGGAAGGACCCTGCTGTCCAATTGCATCATGAAACAGATGAGTTCACTGTTGCGGGTCCCCGCATGACTCGTGAAGCTCACGTCACAGTGGATCTGTGTCGGCACATGTGTGAACTGAACTATTGGCACTTTTGCTGATAATATGACAAACAGTTTAGTGAACAGATCTGGATATCTCTGCAGAGTGTTTCGAGCTGCCTTCACACATATCTGGGAGTTTTTCTGAGAGGAAGGCACAAAAGGTACCTCAACAAAGCAGTCTGCATCACTAGTCTTTATTCCGAGTCCAGTCACTATTGAACCAAAAGGATGAATCTTACAATCTGAAAAGAAAAATACACAATTTAAGTATAATCATGAATGATAGTCAATTACTTCAAATATTATCAGAGATTCCTACTTGAAAACACAGAGCCTTATAAAGTTCACTGTAAGACATGGGCCTTCTTGTAGATTCTTTATACCATAGTTTCTAAAGCACTTAAAGCTGTTACCATTCATGAAGGCAGTATAGCAGGTGTCCAATCACACTCTTCTTCTCATGGTAGACTCATAATCTTGACAATCAACAAATCATTGTAAAAATATTACAATATATTATTATGAAATAGTAACTTAAGCCTAATAATAAAGAATGCTCTTTTGAAATCATTGGATATTATATTCACTACACAATGCGCGCCTCACCGTGCCAGCGCGTCCGCAGCGTCTGCTCCAGGTCCTCATACAGTAGCCTCAGGTTCTCCACCTCCTCCCTCGTGAGCCTCACAAACTGCAGCACATCCCGGACCTGAGCGTCGAAGTCGCCCGCCAGCCGCAGCTGAGACACGTCTAGGATGTCCACTGGAATTGGAACGGCATTTGTTTTTAGCCATTGTTGTTTTAGAGTTGGGTTACTTTTTGAGGTTGATCGGAATGCGGTTTACCTGTATCCATGACTGCTTGGTTGTTAGTTGGTTGATTAATATGAATTCATAATTCTGGAACAATTAGAGAATTAAATCAAAACGTTTAATATTTATTAGGAAAAATAAAAATTAACCTTGCAATTTACACACAAACAAGAAACAACAAATTGAAATGTCAAAGTCGACCACAGACTACGTTATGACGAAAATGTACACACGTCAAAATATGTGTAAATACTCTGTGTTGTTTATGAGTTATTATTCTCAGTACACCAACCACAAGCCTCAAGCCAAGCCACAAGGGCAGGGTGTTGTAAAGGCGGCTGGTTTGAAACAGTTTTACAGAAGACCAAATAATAAGCTTAATTAAACCCTCGTAGACTAGAACTACTAGACCGATCCTGGCCCATCATCCATCAAGTACCTGATCATTCTGTAAAACATCTGTAACAGATCATGATCTTTGTTTAGTAGCTCTTAAGACCCTGTCCCGTACCAAACCACAACAAAGGCTAATAAGTAAAGTAAATTATTCTGAAGTTGCAGTCGATCTTAAAAAAACTGATTGGTCTGAAGTGATATCACAAACAGATGTAACTGCAGCTCTCAACATATTTACAACAACACTTAACGATTCCATCACTAAACACACACAAAAAATAACAATCGCTAAATCACAACACACCATGAAACCCTGGATCACACCTGGCTTAATAAGATGCATGAAGCATAGGGATAAACTACATCTTAAATGTCGACGGTATCCGAAAGATACTGAAACGCGACTCGTTTATAATAGATACCGGAATTTTTGCATTAACATTTTACACAAAGTTAAATCAGAATACGAAAACAAAATATTATCAGAAGGTAAGAACGATACAAAGAAACTCTGGAATGCTATTCGTGAAGTTTGTGACCTCTCGAAATCCAAAGCCACCTCTTCAACCGAACTACTTAACGCTTGTCCAACCCCTAAAGAGTCGGCTAATAAATGTAATGAGTACTTCACTACTATAGGGGCTAAGTTAGCAAACGATATCCTAGAAAAACAAAATGAAACCGAAATTAACCTTGCTAATTTAGCCAAATCACACATTACACCTTCACATTCCTTTTTCATGCTCCCTACTGATGAAACTGAAATCTTAGACTACATCAGACAACTTAAAAATGACAGTGCACCTGGTCTTGACGGTCACAAAAACACTTTAATAAAACATTTAGCCCCTTACATATTGAAACCCTTTGCACACATCTGCAATCTCAGCCTTTCAACTGGAATATTCCCAAAGATCTGGAAAATGGCAGCTGTTACACCAATACATAAAGCTGGTAATAAAGAGAACCCTTCTAACTATAGGCCTATTTCTTTGCTCTCTGTTCTATCAAAACTACTCGAAAAAATCGTTAACTTTAGACTTGTAAAATATTTGGAATCTCACAATATTCTCTCTCACACTCAGTTTGGTTTCCGTCATGGAAAATCAACCGAAGATGCGGTATCTCTCCTAATTAATTCTGTCTCCCAACATCTAGATAAAGGAAACTGCTGCGTAGGAGCCTTCCTTGACTTGGCCAAAGCTTTTGATACCGTTTCTAGTAAAATTCTTCTACAAAAACTTCAAAATGTTGGTATCAGAGGCGTGGCCTTAGACTGGTTTTCGAGCTATTTATCTGACAGAGCACAAGTCACGAAAATTGGTGAAGTTGTCAGCAATCCCATGGAAATTAAATACGGAGTACCACAGGGCAGTATACTGGGTCCTACACTCTTTCTAGTCTATCTCAATGATATTTCGACAGCTCTTTCTTCAAATGTTGAGGCCGACATCATTTGCTATGCAGACGATACTGCAATCATATTTAACGGTGTTTCTTGGAAGTCTGCTTTAACACGAACTTCAACAGGATTATCCGAAATATCTAAATGGCTCTCTAAAAATTTGCTTACCCTCAACACAGACAAAACCAAATATCTTTGCTTTCATAAAACTGCTGCTTCTCAACTTGACCTTCACATCCCAATCCATATTCATAACTGTGATCACTTCTCACCTCTCTCAACCTCTTGTTCTTGTCCAACCATAGATAAAGCTGAATCCATTAAATATTTAGGAATCATGATTGATGACAGACTTTCATTTCAAAAACACATTCAAAGTCTCTCTGGCAGAGGACGCAGACTTATAAACATCATGCGCTTACTTCGGAATTCGGCGACTAAAGATACCTTGCAGCTAGTATATACCAGTTTATGCCAATCAATACTCTCATATTGCATTAGATGCTGGGGAGGTTCACATAAAACTAACATGATTGCATTAGAAAGAGCGCAAAGATCAATTTTAAAAGTAATGCTTAAGAAACCTTTTCGATACCCTACCACAGCCCTTTACAAAGAAATCAATGTCCTAACTATCAGAAAACTATTTATCTTCCAAGTATCACTTTCCCAACACCAACAAATTATGAACTTGCCAACCTACAGCCAGATCACAAGCCAAAGAGTATTTAGATTAGTTCCTATCACCGCTAGAACAGTCTTCGCTCAAAGATTCGCACCTTTCCTACATCCCTATATATACAACAAAATATATAAACAGTGCAACCTGAAAGACCTCAATAAGAAAGAAGCAAAAATAACTATTTTTAACTGGCTACTTACTCTAGATTACGAAGAAACAGAAAACATTCTATGCATCCCTAAATAGTTACCTACATAAGAATATATTAAGTATTATATTTAAGTACCTATTTGTACATTTTCAACTTATTTATTAATATTATATATAGGGTAACGTAACGTACCTTGGGACGCTTGTACCTCGGGACATTGATTGTATTTTTAAAACCGGCTAAATAAACACATTAAAATTCTACCCTAGGCATAGTATTTTACTCGCTTGGCAAAACTAGTGAGTCTCGTGATCATACCAGCATCGAGTGTGTGGTGAAGACAATATGAAGTTTTTTGGAGTCAAAAGTAGCTTTTGTATAGTTTTTTGTGTTGCTTTATCTCATTGAGGCATGCTCAAAATAAAGACATGGATGTCACGTATAACTTTTCAGTTATTTAATTTTAGGACATGGCAATTATCTGAAAGATTCCTATTAATTAAAAATAAAGATATTTAAATTTTGGTTAAATATTGCTTTTTTGTACCTTGGGACACGATTAAATTTGTACCTTGGGACACTGTTTCCTATGGCTTTGTACTATGGAAAATGCAAACATCTAAATAACGCCTTATATCTCTGTTCTTATTAGTGCCAGAGTGATACTAGACAGAAGAGAGATGCAGTAAATCAATAAGAACAGAGATATAAGGCGTTATTTAGAAGTTTGCATTTTCCATAGTACAAAGCTATAGGAAACAGTGTCCCAAGTATTGGACTCTTCAGTGGGAGTATAAGAATTCAAAACAAGTTTAGCCTTGGAATTTCCTTTATTTCTCTTGTTCTCATAATGCTAGGTTACAATTTCGGGAGACCCTTTCGGTACGACTGTTGAGAACAGAATGGCCGGCAGGCGAGTGCGTAAGCTGTTTTTATAGTTTCGCTTAGGCGGGGAGACAAGTTTCGCACACCTGCGCCGATCTAGTGTTGGCGGTTTGTAGATCGTTTTTGACATTGAATTTAAAGAGTTTTACAGCTCGGCCATCCTGCTCGCAACGAGCCCTCTCGTTGAATACCAACACTTCTTAAAATTAGGAACACTTATATTCTAGAAATTACTTACTTAATTATTTCTATCTTAAGTGTAACTTATTGAACAATAATCATGGGATAGTATTATGAAGATAATTATTGATATATTGCAATAAAAATTAAATATCCTTTTTTTTATCTGCTTACCATGATTGAACAGTATAAAATGATAGAATAAAAGACAAGATTTTGTTTTGACTTCACTTATGCTATACTTAACACATAATACTTAATTACATTCTCTGTTATAAAGGAATTACATGTGGGCTTGTTCGGTGACTTCGACAAGCGATTTGTTTAGTAAACTTGTGCGCTATGTCGGTGACTTTGACAAGCGACTTTGTTAGTAAACTTGGCCACTCTGTCGGTGACTTTGACGAGTGACTTTGTTAGAAAGCTTGTACTCCATGTCGGTGACTTTGACAAATTAGGTACTTGGTTAGTAAACTTGGGCACTTTGTCGGTGACTTTGACATGTGACTTCATTAAGAAGCTTATGCATAACATACATATATATTTATAAACTCCATTTACTCTGACATCCACAATATAAAGTAATAATTTATAGGTATCTACATAATCATCTCTAACATGAAATTACATAAACTATACACAATTAATTAGATTTATCATGGAACTTTGAGTTTATCCTGTTGTTCATCGAGAGTTTGTACTCTCGCTATCATCTAGATCGGAATTGGATGTATCAGACGCTGGATCGGCAAAACTGAGCCATGGAAATATTTTGTCTACGGCTATTATGGCCTCGTACGCCTTGCCTTTTCGTGTAAGGGGTGTATCAACCACTATGTACCTATCGTTTGGTAGGACCTTTTTAATTTTATAAGGCCCTCTACACTTGGGTTCCAACTTTTTCGACTGCCCTTCTATACCCGTAGCTGCTCTTATTATTCTAACGAGATCGCCCTCCGAATATTTTGGGGCAGGTTTCCTTTTATCCCCAAACCTAGCCTTATCCTTCTCTTGTTGGGCATCTATCAAGTTTTTGGCCTTTTGTCTCAGATTTTTCAAAGAATTGTTATCGCTGTTATCTATATCGTAGAATATTTCGTTTATTATAGTATCGGAAGGATTAGTGATGAAACGTCCAAATAGAAGCTCTGAAGGAGTTTTCTTTGTGGTGGTGTTAACCATAGTGTTCAGACCTAGTTGAATGTTTGGTAGATGTTCATCCCAGTGTCCGTTTGGTTTGTCGTGATTCATCGTTCCCAACGCAGCTAAGATGGTTCTGTTGTACCGTTCGACTTGACCATTTGCCCTAGGAGTAGCTACTGCATTTAAAATGTGTTTGACTCCTACACTTTTAATATAATCTTTGAAAGCCTTGCTGGTAAAGCTTGTTCCTTGGTCGGTGATTAACCGTTTTGGAGAACCAAAGAGACTCAAATATTCGCGAAATACTCTGATGGTTGACGAGGATTTTGTGTCTCTAACACCTCTTATAAATATAAATTTGGTAAACGCGTCAATTATGACTAATATATACGCATTCCCACGTTTAGATTTGATAAACGGCCCTAAATGGTCTGCATGCAAAGTATCGAACGGCTCACCGACTTTAGGGATCGAATGTAAGTTTCCTTGTTTGGGTCCACTAGGGAGCTTATGATGTGCACATTTCACACACGCCCCAACATATTTTTTTACAAACCTCCTCATCTTCGGGAACCAATACATTGAGCGTATTCTATTCAGAGTTTTATCAAATCCCAGGTGCCCAACTTCATCATGGTTGCTTTGTAAGATTTGCCATCTTGCTCCTCTAGGCACTATCCATCTCGTAGTGGCGTGGTCTAATATTCGGAACAATTTGCCGTTCACAATCTTATAATTCTTTTTTAAATCTGCACATTCATCCGACTTAGGGTCCTTTAGGACATCACAAATCCTTTTTATTTCTGTGTCACTTTGTTGTACAGTAACAATCCAATCTTCTGTTGTAACATTTAGTATGTCCAAAATGTGCGTCTCATCTGCATCTCCATCATCAACAGGCGCCCGACTTAATGCGTCTACGTGCGCCATTCTATATCCTGCCCGATACTCTACCTCGCAGTCGTATTCCAAGAATTGGATCCACCAACGAGAAATTCGTGGAATCAGATCCCTCTTTGTAAAAGTTGTGCGTAAAGCACTGCAGTCAGTTATAATTTTAAATGTGATTCCTAGTAAATACACGCGAAATTTGGCGAGTGAAGATATAACCGCCAACGTCTCTAGCTCAAAAGAATGCATTTTCTGTTCTTCAGGCGTTGTTCTTCGGCTATAATATGCTACAACCATAAAGGTTCCAGATTCATTCTTCTGCATAAGTATGCCCGCTAATCCATGCTTACTTGCGTCAGTGTGAAGTTGCGTTTCAGCTGTTGGGTTGTAGAGCATCAGAACTGGCCTCTTAGTAAGAATACTTTTCAGCTCCTGAAAAGCGTTTTCTTCTTCTTCAGTCCACTTCCAGGAGGCATCCTTCCTTAAAAGTCCGGTTAGTGGTTTGGCTATGGACGCAAACCCCTTCACGAACCTACGGAAGAATCCAGCCAAACCTAGGAATCTACGTACTTCGTGAATATTTTTTGGTGTAGGAAAATCCGCTACTGCTTTCGTTTTCGACAGTCCAGGTCTTACGCCATCTTTTCCTATTTCAAAACCTAGATACTCGATGGAATCAAAGAAAAAACGACACTTACTCATTTTGAGTGTGAACCCTCCATCGCGCAGTAGCATAAGCACTTCTTCTAATCGAGTCATTCCTTCATCGAACGATTTAGCAGGGATAAGAATGTCATCCATATATACGAGTGCGTACTTTGTTCTGGATTTTTGTAATATCTTATTTATAGTTCGTTGAAAGACTGACGGAGCGTTCACTAGACCGAAGGGCATCCTGTTGTATTCATACTGCCCATCTGGCGTCACAAATGACGTTTTATTGCGAGATTCTTCGGCGATTGGAATTTGGTAATATCCAGAAGCAAGATCGAGTGAAATGAAAACGTTATTTCCTGACAACATGTCTAGTTGGTCCTCAATCCTTGGCAATGGGTAATGTTCGCGAACGGTCTTACGATTCAGAGCCCTATAGTCAACACACAATCTGCGCTCTCCAGTCTTTTTCCGGACTAAGACAATGGGACTCGCATACGGTGATTGAGACTCACGTACTATATCTGCTTCTAGCATTTCTTCCACCATTTCGCGGACCTGCGCACGTTCCGTGTAGGACAGTCTGTATGGGCGATACACCACTGGCTCGGAGTCCTTCAGTTGAATAACCATTTCTGACTCTGTGGTGAATCCTAAGTTTTTTAACGAATCTGAGAAGCAGTCTTTATGGTCTTTTAAGAGTTCCTTTAGTTTTATAACTTGTTCCGGTGTTAAGCATTCCCCGTGTTTAATGGGCGACGCATCCTCATCTTCCCGTGATTTGATAATATTATTCACCTTCAATACATTTTCTACTGGAACACTACGATGAATTAGCTCTCCTTCTATGAAACATATGTCACTTGAACGTATGTTTTGTATGAAAATATGCCCTAGTCCGTTTTTCATTTCGTATTCGCCTGGAAATAGATAATACTCCTTGTCTGGGCAATTTCTGACGCATCCATCTACGTATACAAAACCAGAGAAATCATCATCACCCTTCACGGGTACCGCTTGGAATTCACCTGACTTTATAATTATGCCCGCATTACACAATAATGAAATTTTCCGGTGGTTAGGCGATGATTGGCTTAGCTTTTTAACTATAACGCTAGTTGGAGTTTTTATTATCTTCACAGTTGGTCTTTCAGTGTAGGTATGACCTATTAGCAGAGGGCTGCTTATGAGATGGTCATCTACGATCAAAACTTCTACTTCATTCTCTACTACACCTTGTACTTCGATAGTTGCATGTACTAACCCTATCGGTCGGTAAGGAATATTACCGAGTCCCTTCAGTAATGGTCCATCAACGTTTTGCCATTTAATGCCGTTTTTTTTAGCGTCACTAACACGCATCAGAGTACCATCACTCCCTAGATCTACGTATGAGTGAACAACGTTACCATTCACCTTTACAGGCATTTTATATTTGAAACTAGAATCTCCTATACTTTCTATTTTCATAATGGACTTGGTTTTATCCTGTGCAGTTTTATTGGTTTTTGGGCACTCTGCAACTAGGTGGCCCAGCAAGTGACAATTACTGCAGCGAATTTTTGGTTTAGTGCACATGAAAAATGTATGTCCGACCTCTTTACAATTATGGCATTTTATGTCACTATACCGATTTGGTTGTGAAGCAATTCTATTCGCGGATGTTGAGGGTATTGAAGCAGCGGTATAATTTTTTTCTTTGTTTTTGTTTATGTCTGTAGTACGTCGCTCTTGTCCAGGCTTAATTGTTTTTAGATAATTTAATAGTTCTTCGGGTTTATTAAATTTGTTGCCCTGAGCCCCAAGTCTAACATTCCTGTCATCTATTCCAGCTATAATGCAATCTACCGCACGGCGGCCCTCGATTTCACATCGGTTTAACAAATTTATTTTGTTATAATAATATAGATCTAACCGGTCTCCGTATTTAGCGCGTTTACTAAGCATTTCTGATAATAAATCGGCATAATTTTCGTAACTAGGAAAAGATTCTTTTAATTTTTCTTTCCATTCACTCCAAGTGAACAAAAGGCTTGGTAATCCCTGGTACCATACTTTGGCCACCCCTGACAGTTTAGGCAACGCGTAATGGATCTTATGTCGATCATCCCAACCATAAATTTGGGCACATTCCTCAATTTTACCTATCCAGGCGTCGATCGTCTGTTCCTTAGACATAGGGTCAAACTCTGGCAATACATTATTAGTTAAGGGCAACTTATCATTATTACCTATTTTTTGGAGTGACGATATCATGGTCATGAACTTATTGATAAATGCACTGTCTTCATCAGGTTGTTTCTTCTTTTTCTTCAAGGAACGTGATTGTTCTCTTTCACTTGAGCTACTGGTACTAGGAGAACGACGACGCTTGCGCCTTGAGGATTTTGATGGTGACCTGGAACGGCTGGGTCGGGTTGTCGATGGGTTAGGCTCCATGGATCTGCTTGGTCTTTCCCGTGCCCTTGTTCTTTGTGCAGCTTGGCATAGTATCGGGCTACGAGAAGTCACCCTTCGTGTACTTCGTCTCGTTGGGGACGATTCTTCCATTTTATTCTCATGAAACAACAAAAATATAAAATGTCAGTAACTTATAATATTAGGGAAGGAGTTGATGTGAGAATAATTAAGATATTTGTATTGGTAATATTAAGTGTGCAAGAGTGTTTAGGTAGGTACATTATGCATGCGCACAATGCACACAACATGTGCTCGCATATAAGCGCACGCCACCAAGTGTGGACAGAAGCGGACATGTTTGTACCTAATTATGTGGTTATTCGTGTACACATGTTGTCATGTGTGGACATATGTGGTCTTGTGTGGACATATGTGGTCATGTGTGGACATATGTGGTCATATGTGGTCATGTGTGTACATATGTGGTCATGTGTGGACATATGTGGTCATGTGTGGACATATGTGGTCATGTGTGTACATATGTGGTCATGTGTGTACATGTGTGGACATATGTGGTCATGTGTGTACATATGTGGTCATGTGTGTACATATGTACTCATGCGTGTACATATGTGTAGTATATAAAGCAACATTATACATAAGGTGTACTTACATCGACTTTTATGGTATGCAGGCGTGGAAACAAAAACAATATATTTTTGCTGGATAATCCCGCTTCTGAAGTTATTGGACTCTTCAGTGGGAGTATAAGAATTCAAAACAAGTTTAGCCTTGGAATTTCCTTTATTTCTCTTGTTCTCATAATGCTAGGTTACAATTTCGGGAGACCCTTTCGGTACGACTGTTGAGAACAGAATGGCCGGCAGGCGAGTGCGTAAGCTGTTTTTATAGTTTCGCTTAGGCGGGGAGACAAGTTTCGCACACCTGCGCCGATCTAGTGTTGGCGGTTTGTAGATCGTTTTTGACATTGAATTTAAAGAGTTTTACACAAGGTACAAACGTGTAACGTACCTTGGGTCAAAACAAGCATTTTTACTTTTATCTTAATTTAATAAAATCTGGCCACACTAAAGCTTTAAGCACAAATACTAGTGATAATAGATTATATATCCTACCGAATAAAGAAAATTTCACATTAATATCTTAGTTGTACGCTGCGATAGCTTCATTCAAAGTTGGGGTAGTCGAAAATGTCCCTAGGTACGTTACGTTACCCTACTGATATTTATGTATATTTTCATTTTTTTTTATTATATATTTCAACACTACACTATTATACAAATAACTTTATATTCTACCTATTTCATAGGATCTACATACGTATAGGTATTTTATACTATTATATAAATTACATTGTTTTTGTTAGCCATTGACGGATTTTATGTTATGTTTAAATTTTATGTTACTTAGTTATTTAAGTTATTTTAGTTTGGTTTTTACTTACTATTCATTTTCTACCGTATGATTTGTATCTTAAATGCTAACCAAATATACTACTTTCACCCTAATCTTACTCAAAATGTTGACAACAAGCCACCTGTTCTCAAATGTTACTGTCTGCCTACTGGTTACTCACGGCACAGGCTTAGCCTAGTGTGAGAACCCCAGCTACCATAGTTTTTTTTAATCTGGTCCAAATAATTTATAACTGCTTTGTATTCATAATATTTATTAAGATAACCTGTGTAAATTTTTTGGTTAAATAAACATTTTTTTTTTTTTTTTTTTTTAATTTTTTTTTTAATTCTGATCAAGTAAACTCAAGGAGAAATGAAAAGCAAATGTATGGTTTTACTTAGCTTTATAATTATTTAATAACTAATATTGTAGTCATATCGAAAGAAACAATGTGAATATGGCAGTTCTATCCGCAGACACTCCCCTTCCTTCTCCCTCTGTAACGGTTGACGGCCGCCATTTTTATTATCTTTTCTTTATCTGCTCAACTCTAAAGTAAACTCTAAACCTAAGCGTCGCGATTATTTTTATTTATTTATTCGGTGGTTTTTACAATGTTGTAATCGGTGGTATTGTTAGGAATGCTGGTAACTCATACAGGTAGACAAGCGTTATTCTAAAATTACTTATTAATATTTTTTACACCTAAAACTGTTACTGCTCATTGAAAGACAGCCCTTTGTTTTTCACCATCCAGAAGCTGTCAATAACTTGCCCCCCTAGGTCCACCGACACCTGAAAACAAATATGATTCATTAATATTCTCCGGAATCGAGAGCAAGCACTTAACTAAATGGGTTCCCCTCATCTGGCCTAATCTTTATTGCCCGAAACTCGTTTCGCATAACTCGTATCGTCTAAACTTTTAAGGTCGAATCATCCCTTTGCCAAACCTTATGTGGTCTAAGGCTCGTTTCGTCTAAAACTCTTTTGGCACAAACTTGAAACATCTAAGTCTCGTTTGCTCAAATTGATTTTCAAATCGGTAATCTTGTTTATCCTTATATTAAGTTATTAAATAATATATTAAGTAGTACATATACAAATTCGTGGTATTCTTTTCTTAAATTCCGAAAATCACGATATAAAATGATCACAATATCGAAAGTCCAAGACCATTGTTTATAGTTATTACAAACTTCATTAAAACTCCATAGGATCGAAATCCAAAGATAGGTGCGACGACGAGCAAAGCGAGGAGGAGCGTGTTAGGTGCACATGTTCGTCAAAAGCAAAGCGGAGCGCAGCGAAGCGGAGCGGAGGGTTTTCCACATAGCGAAAATAGTACAAGGCACCACTTTGCGCTATGTAGGTACGGAGACGTTCCGTTAAAGTGAAAGCCAAACGAATATTATTACTTTGTATATCTAGCCATTGCATAATTAGGCTATTCAAGATTTGACCAAAGCATTGTTAGGCTAAACAAGATTATACGAAATAACTTTTTACTAAACGAGATTTATGCCATACGATTTTCGGCGAAACGAGACTTTGACCAAACGTTACTATGCAATACGAGATTAGGCAAATAAATCTTAGGCCAAAAAAGGTAGAACCTAACTAAATGTCTTGCGCTGCGTAATAGGTAGCCTATGCCGTGGTAGGGTACCTACTCTGAACTAGCTTGTATAATAAGCTTGTAGATGCCGCCACCAGTCACTATAATTCTTAGCTATAATTCTAATTACCTAGATTAAAATTATAATTCAGGTGTCGTCGTAGGTCGGGAGGCTGCCATTTTGATTTAGTAGGTACTTTATAAATTTTCTGATTGCTTAAGTTACTAACCTGCTCCAAGTATAGGTGCGTCTTGTTGAAAGCCTTGAACCTGGTGTAACCGTAGTCTTGAGACTGGAATGCTGACCATTTGAAAGGGTTTCCTGAAACAGACAGAATACCTACTATTAGTTTCCTTGTGAGATGTTCCCACATTGTTTAGCACGAGTGATTAGTAGGCGTTTAGTAGACGCCATACATTGCTGGGCTTTTGTATAAGTTGATGATCTATCATAAAATTCTTAATTGTCATACATGCCCCGCACTGCAAGTCGCATAATCAGTCGCACTACACAATGTCATTCATTCTTTGGAGATAGAGGATTGTTGGGTGTAGGTAGGTCATAGGGCACCGAGCGAGGTAAAACTAAATATACCTATGTGATATGTACTTACTTCTGAACCTATCTCTTCCCTCCTGGCAGCCGGCAGACCCGGTGACGATGTGGACCGGTGCCCTGAAATTATTGCAGTTTTTTAATCCATACCATAGTACACTCTCCATAAAAATAAAATAAAATCAATCAAAAAATCTATAGCGTCGAAGGTGCGTTCTTTAGGCTACGCTACTCCTTTCCTTATTCGTAATATTTAGCCCAAAAAGAGATATCAAACCTCCCAAATGTATGAGTAAGGCCATTTTGTCTGATGGTGAAGTTCTGATGTCCGTTAGAAGAGACCTATTTCCAGAAATTCATCGTCTACTAGTTGCTACTTTTGAAACCAACTTAAGTATGATATTTATAATACAAACTTAAATGATTCCAGGGAAATTGGGCCATGGTTAGGTATCGAGAAATAAAAAAGAATAGATCATATTAATATATTTTAATGATAATTACAATCACATAAGTTACATATTTGTACAAAATTCTTTGGAATCACGTAAATATCACATTTTTATTACTTTACTTTACATACTGCCTACCCATCGAGATAAAGCAAGATATAAAAGTACAAATTCCTTACATAATGAATATTATGATGTCTATGAAAGTAGTGTAGTAAAATATACCATACATTTTAGATTCGAGAACATAGATCATAGGTATTACAAATTGTCATTAAAAAAATATTTCCTAAGTTGGGTATCATAATATATCTACATGTTGTAGGGTTCGTGCAAAGATTTATGTAGCCAGAAGGAGTCAATCACTTCGCCTTTCTTATCTACGGAGACCTGAAACAAACAAAAAATATTAGTACACAAAAGTATTGTAATTGTAACAAGTTGGTTGGGTACACACACATACATATCCTTATTGCTGACTGTACAATCGCTTTATCGTGGTACTCAATTTTTACTTTCTGTCTGATACGAGGAGTCGAGCCTTCTCGTCGATCTATGAAGGCAAGAACTTAGAAAAGTTTATGAACATAGGTACTTAAAAAAACTTTTCTAAGTTCTATGAATACGGGGATTAAATAGTGCTTAGTGAAAATAATTAATCATAAATTGTAAACTAAGCGTAAGCACCGATTCACACACTTTTCAGTGCGTGTATTAAGTAGACGTGCATTACTGGGCTTGTTGTATAGTATTTGCAAAACTTTTGAATCTGCCATACATACTCAGCAATGTACGTCTAATAACACTCGACTCGCACTAAAAAGTGTGTGAAGTTTAAATGGTAAGTAAGTGTAGTATAGTACCTACCTGTTCCATATAAATGTGTGTCTGGTTGAGCGCGTGGAACCGCGTGTATCCGTAGTCGGTGGAACGGAACGCGGACCACTCGGGCGGGGCGGCTGCAAATAAAAATAATTGTGTGTGTGTGTTTTTTTGAATATAGGTATGTAAAAGTACTATTATTTATGTATCAATTTCACAAAAAAAACGGGAGTCTTGTAAATCTCTCATTTTAGTATGCCTGGGCACATGATGTAAAACTCTATTACTGTAATCTACTTACAATAACTTTTTTTTTGTTCTATGACGATGTTGGTGCAGATTTTTTTTTGTTGCAAACTACCGGGGTAGTATTGATAATAATATTAAAGGAGATACATTACTTACCGACAAATGGATCAGTATTTTCTTGACAGCCCGCTGAGCCGGTCACTATGTGGACAGGAGCCCTAAAATTATAATGAAAACATTAGTTCATAATGTTACACTTATTGTTTACTTAAAATATTACGACCACAAAGCAAATACAAAGTAGAGCTGCCATATTTCGTTTTCTATATAGGATGAGATGAAACCACTAATCGGGGTTGAAGGCTGAGGTGCGCGGGGGTGCGGGACGCGAACTCCATCTTAGTTCAAGTAGATGAACTTTTATGTAAAGCTCAGGTTAACGCCATCTAAGTTCAAGTAGAAAAAGTAGCCTCTGTGGTTAAACATTGCGTAGCTCATATGATATCTGAAGGCCAAAGAAGAATAAATGACGCAATGTATTTCAAATTTATTTGTCATTGCGAAATGGTAGACAGGGACGGACTAAGGCATAATATAAAATGGGGCGCTAAATGGTCAGAATTAAATACAGTATGAGAAAAGGGAAACATGAATTTTTTTTTTAAATGTTTTGTTTATTAAATAGTTACCTATTTAACAGTTAACTTTTTTATTATTTATATATTAACACTTATTGTTAATTCAATGGACAGTACTCACTATCGTTATTACTCAATAGTTTTACTCGAAGTCGAGTAAAAATCTACGTATGGACCGCAAAACTCAGCTCAAAAAACAGCTCGAAGGCTCGCGCCGAGCCGGCCCGATGGAATTAAATGAAAGTAATTTTCGTCGAACCTTCTCGAAGCCGCTCGAAATATGTGTATGTGAATACTAAACGACGCGCCCCACTCGATAAATCAAAGCTGAATGGGTGGACGAAAGTCCATGCCATGGGTTATATTATACTCGACAGTTTAGCTCGATCGAGTAATACCGTATGTGAGTACGGACCAAAACACCAGATGGCGGGATCGACAGCTCAACGTGCCCTCCAAACACGGAATCGTTTTCATTTCGGATATTCAGGTGATTAAAATCAGGTATAATATTAATCACCTGTAAAAAGAACAGTCTTATTAAAATGCTGTCGCTTTGTGACTGTTGTGTTTGGAAGTAGCAATATGGCTGAATCTAATATTTATATATTTCTCTATAATTTCTTTGGAGAGGTGTGTGATATGATAAAATAAAGGTGTCTGTTCTTGGATATGTGCATTTAGTGAATGGAGCCAATCCTCATGTATGGCTGATAATCATAATCACGACGCACCCACACACTCCCAGGTCGCCGCCATTGTTGTGCCTCAGTGTTTAGTTAGCGAGATTCCTTCCGCCTTTATTCAACATCGATGGTTTTAGTAATTAATTTAATTTAGCTTTTCTTGTGATGGAATGTTAGGGTAAGCGCCTTCTCTTATTTTTTTCAAACCTTATTTTCGTGTTTAGTAGGTATGTCCTCCGCATTAAAATGTGGAGAACATACTTTGCTGTATTTTGTTGGACTCAGCCTGTGGATTAGTTTAATTCATTGCTGCTTCAATGCAGTGTCAGGAAATCTAAAAAAACTAAATATTTAATTCATAGTAAACATGGCGACATCCGGCCTGAGTACATCCCTGACTAGTGTTTCTATTTGACACTAGATGGCGCTTCCAGCAATTTAGAATGTTCTAGAAGTAAAATAAAATATAATTTAAAATATTACTACGCGTGAAAATATACTTTGCTTTCGTCCACAAATCTTCTATCATCACTGTAGCTCTTACATCCAACAATGCAACAACTTCATTTTGATCGAGAAACACGTAAAATAAAATCATTTCAAGACTCAACTGTACCGCTCAAGCTCGGGACCTGTCACGCACTGATGTCAGCACCCCAAGCGTGGAGTAACTGAACTACAGAACGTGTGACGACAGGTCGAACTTGGCTACGTCACGGCTACGTTGCTTACAACAGCTCTACTATGTATTTGCTTTGTGATTACGACTTACGTCCAAGGAACCAATCTATGGTGTTAGGTTTAAAAGTATTTATGGTGTTTTAATAAATAATAGATGCATTCGCTGAGTGTGTAATGCACATAAATTACATTCTGTATTTTCATAAAATTATTTGGAATTTACCTTCAATTTTGAAAAGAATCAGGCAGCCGAAAGCACAAAACTTTATTTCATAATATGTCATTTCGAATGGAAAGTTAATTACAGGATTTGGGATAGCGATAAAGTCGCCTCATGATTAGGACAACAGTTGAACTCCGAATTTACGACCGGTGCAGATAAAGAAACAATAGGGAAATGTAACATAAGTAAGAGTAGAAACATAGCTAACATGAATGCGTCCGAAATATACAAATTGTACTTTTATGTCTTAACTCATCTGCACGTTAGTCGACCAATTTTGCTATCCTATTGACGAATGAATCCACTGTATTATCAATTAATCTGAAAATTCCTTACCATGTTTATCTTTACTGCTGGTAAAGCATTATAAATTGCAAAACATAGCATAGCACATAAATTCCGAATATCTTAATTGTAGGTATGCAGTAGTAAAACACTTATTTAATATATTTTTCAATACAAAAATCTTTGGAATTAGTTTATTATCATACATTTTTTTAAGTCTCATAAAATACCTATAAATGCTATTTCACTTACAAAATTATTTCAAAATGCATTTTTTTACATAAATCAATGAGGCACGTGATAAATAATATTCAAGTACGTGTTATACTTAATGTTTTATGAACACTGAAAATATAAAATCTAAATATTGTAAGGTTCGTGCAAAGATTTCTGTAGCCAGAACGAATCAATAACGTCGCCGTGCTGATCCACCGACACCTGAAAATACAAAAATAAACATTAATGTTAATTCTTTTAAATTAGAGAAATACGAAAAGAACCTACTGGACTGTTGTATCAACATTGATCGTACACTGCCGGCTAAACTAAGTTAGTTCTCATAGCTGAGCTAGTTTTTAATACATATGCGTCCACCGCAAAATATGCATGTAAGAAAAACTGGCCCAAATATGCGAACTAACTTAGTTTAGCCGGCAGTGGACGGTCGGCTTTATTATACGTCCGGCGCACCCTGCATAGTCAGCGACTTACAAGTCTGACAACTACCTTATTTAACTTGATGTGGACTGGATAATTAATTCACTAATTTCACCATGACAAATTTTATGGTAGTCCAGTTCTAGTTTTTGTGACCGAGAAAGAAAATACTTTTAGCATGAATGCATTCCTCTTAAGGGTGCTTTTCCACCAGAGATGTGCTATGCAGCTATGCTGCGAAGATGTGATATCTACAGTGGCGGATTAACCTATAAGCACGACAAGCACGTGCTTGGGGCCCCGGGCCTCAAGGGGCCCCCATCCTCTCCGTTTAATTTTATGCCTACATTTTATTCATCCACAATATGTTCGATGTAATGAGTTTTCTCTGATTAAAGGGCCTACCACACGCGTAAGTATCACCACAGTTTTGCCTGCGCAGGCCGGCTTAAACACGGAATACCGTGCGTGTGGTTGGTAAAGGGCCTACCACATGCGTAAGTATCACCACAGTTTTGCCTGCGCAGGCCGGCTTAAACATGGAATACTGTGCGAATGGGTGGTAAAACAGTATACCGCGCCAACCCCGAAGCGCGGCTTGTGCATTTTTCGACATGTTTGATTTTTTTATAATTTTGCCATTCATTAGAGTCTTCTCTTAAATCCTTGAGTCACGAGTTTAACATGTGAATGATTTTTTTTAAATTTTTTTTGTCTACTTCGATCGTGTACGGTTTGATTTTTAGGAATAGCAGGCAACTAGACTTTTTTCTAGTGAAAAAATCCTAGTTGTTTGCAAACATTGAAAATATACCAGTAGAAGAAATAATTCCTCATTGGGAAACATTGTTTCCAGTTTCCACGCTGACGATTTTGTCAAAAATGAGGCTAGCGCGACGTCCCTCTCCAGCTATGATCCTCCAAAATTGAAACTCAATAGAAACTATTTTTGATGATGTCAAAAAATAGTCGTAAATAGTCGTGTTTGCCAAAAAAATAGTCGTATCATATATACGTATATTACTTTATGTCCAGTCTCTCTAGAACAAACGGTAAGGCCTATCGACTTGGTTAAGGTCTCAAAAAATAGTCGGGAAATAGTCCTAATGACATGCCACATTTCAGAAATAGTCGTCAAAAGATAGCAGATATTTATGTACTTTGCTGCAGCCCTGGTGGAGGATTATAGCTGGAGGTTTTGAAAATAGCGAATATCTTTGAAACTACTATGACTATCAGTTTGAATTATGTCTCAAAAATAGTCGTGAAATAATCGCTCCTATTTATTATAATTTTAAGCTTGACAAAAGCTGTTAAATAATGATGTCGAATTCTCTTAATTATATAGAGTTTCAATTTTGGGGGATTATAGCTGGAGGGACGTTTTGCGCGTACTTAACTGTGCCGTGTGATAGCTCGGCGTAGCTGCGCAGTTGTAACTGTGGTGGTACTTGCGCGTGTCGTATGCCTTTAAGGCAAGCAATTTTTTAAAAAATGTTTTACATCCTTTTTTATATAAAAGTTATAGGACGTTTATTGAACTGTTTTTTACTCTTTGTCAAGGAACAAATTGTTCTAAATTAGGGGCCTACACAGGCTTTGTGCTTAGGGCCCCCGATGCTCTTAATCCGCCACTGGATATCTACGCTACGAAAATATGTGACCGTTTCCACCAATACTACGCTAGGTAGCTGTGCGAGGAAGATGCGCTACGAAGATGCGCCGCCGCAAAGTAGCTGTGCGAGAAAGATGCGCATCTCGAGCTATGCTATGTATCGATAGTAGGGAAACGACGGGGGCGGCGGCGCCATAGCTACACCACTCGCGATGGTCCATAGCACATATCCATAGCACGCATCCATAGCACACATCCATAGCACGCATCATTCCATACAAAAAACATATCTTAGTTGAATCCGTTTCCACCAGTGCTAAGCTATGTGCACCAATAATATGATTGGTGGATATCAAACGCATCCATAGCATCGTAGCATAGCACATCTCTGGTGGAAAAGCACCCTTAGTCTATCATTAGGCACAATATGCGATACAAGTACTGATAAATAAACAACATTCACATACCTGTTCTAGGTAGATGTGCGTCTTGTTGAACGCATAGAACCTCGTGAATCCGTAGTCGGAAGAACGGAATGCAGACCACGCCGGCGGATGAGCTGGAAATTATATTAAAACATGTAAAAAAATATTTTTGTATTATTTTTATTTATTACCTACGTATCAGCATATTACTGTACAACTTATATTCCTTTAAAAAATCCACCCTATGTTCATGCTAATAATTAGGTACTTACATATTACTACTTATACAAATACTTACGGTTAAATTTAGAAGTATTTTCTTGACAGCCCGCTGAGCCAGTCACTACGTGGACGGGAGCCCTAAAATTATAATTACAACATTAGTGTTTGTTACTAAATATAGGTATGCTAGGAATAGGTATGTATAATACATTTAAATGAAATGTTTTACAGTATTGTAATTTATACATAATTTACGGTTTAGCATGATCTTAAATGTGCTAAAATACTATCATCAAATTACAATTAACTTCAGCAAAGTGCATGCATTTGAGAGTAAAGCAAATTAAGGCAAATAACAATCTGTATTTTAATAAAATAATTAAGTAGGTATTTACCTTGTAAATTTTGAGAACAATCACACAGTTGAAACCACTCGTTAAATACTTAAATGTTAGTCATGCGACCAGCATGCCCCACAGTAGGTATAGTTTTATTTCAGCATAAGGTAAAAAATAATATGATAATGACGGACGGACTCATGATATACCTCTTTTGCGTATGCTATTCGTAGCCCTTAAAACACTCCTACCTACACGTAGGCATGTAATGGAACGGCCTGCATTGAAAATGGTACGGATTAATTATTTTTTTGTCTGTTAATTGCGTTTAAAACGCCATTCGATTTTGAGAGTGTAATTCCATAGTGAATGATGTTGCAGACCACGGCCTTAGTTTAAACTTCCTTCATGCAAAAACAGCCCACTTCCAGTATGACAGACTCACCCAGGGTTCACATAGGGTTGCTCCAGCGACCCGTTGTACACCTTATTGTCGTAGAGAGGCCAGGTCCGTTCGTAGCTGTGTTCGTGCGCCCAGATCACGAGGTCTACTCCGAACTGCTTGAGGAGAGGCTCCAGACCTGGAGTAGAGTGTAAAATGTGTGTTTAGGTTTAGGTGCTGGCGTTTTTTGTACAGATTTTTTGGGTGGCTTATTTAGTAGGAGAGAACTATGTAAGCAGTCAAAATCAAATGAGGCATTACCTTTTTTATTATGTTTTTTTTTATTAGTTAGCGGGAATTAAATATATCATGGATATTATGACGTGCTACAGTAGGTATGACTCAACACTCAATAATTTATTGTAGATATGCATAAGTTTTACAGGTGTTATTTATTAGTGACTATTGCAGTGAAGTGAATATACGTGTCCGAATGGTTGATCCCTGACATTTAAAATCAATATGATTCTGAATAACGTGCCAAAGCATACACACATATTATACAGGCCACTAAACATATTATTTTAATGGTATCACAAAAGATTAATCAAAAACACTAAACAAAAACCAGAAACTGTACAAAACAAGCGTACAACGCAATCTATCATCTACCACCAACACTAAGGGATCAACTCAAAGCAAAATTTCGATTTCACTCACTGTACATTCCCAAAAACGGCAATCCCACCCTTGTGTACTCCACGCTACAATCCACATCGTTTGAGTTGCTGCAATACATCGGTCTGTGACCGTACAACACTATCCATGGCCTCTTCTCCCTGAAAACCGTTTGTATACAACGTTATATATTATATATTTGTTATATACATACCGAAGCCAATGAAAGGGACCCCGGTACGGACGGGGATGCGTTGATTCCTGCATTCGGCTTCGTCGTTAGCACAGTACATGGGCCTATGTCCGTATATGATAATCCAGGGCCGTTTCTCCCTGTGAAAGTTCGGCCGCCATTTTAGATCTTTTGGCACGCAATGGTTATAGATCGATATAGTAGGAAGTATATTATGTACTGTTAAATATGAAGAGATGGATTAAAAATAACTATTAACATTAACATAACAGACACAGTTACATACTTTCGCATTTATAATATTGGTTAGGATTAAGATAGTTAGGATAACTATAATTTATAACTGAATATTCAGAAAAGGATGGACAAAACATTCTGCTATTATTATAAATTATTTTTTAGGCCAGTTTCAGTTAGAACAATATGACCATATTATTAAACATATTCGTACGGTCATTCGCTGAACATTGACGATAAATATATGAAATGGTGTCAAGCGATAAATAAAAGTAAGTGGACCGATGACCGGTTAAACGAATTCTCGAGTGGAGACCACGAACAGCCAAGCGTAGCATGGAACGACCTCCAGCCCACTATACTGTCGATTTTAGACAAGTAGTCGGTAGTGGCTGTATGAGAAAAGCCGAGCACAAAGTGTTGTGGAGCTCCTTAGGAAAGAAAGGGCTATCAAACATTTGAACATCACGGGCTGATGAAACACAAACAAATCTTAACCTTACCTGTTCTCCCTTTGAGTTGCTTTTGTCAAGTCGTCAACCAGCCAATCGTATTGGTTCATGAGCATATGTATCCCGTAGTTAATAAAGTAGTAGTACTCTGTAGAAATGGATACAAAATGTATCGGGCCGATATCGAAACTGTAGAACATGCTCTGCTGAGGACCAGGCATAGAGAAGCGGTTCTTGTAGTTACTGAAATTGCTGAAACAAACACACAGAAAAATAATATAAACGGTCACTTTTAGTATAGTTTTTGGTAGCCTTAAATACGTATAATGGACGAGTTCTCTAGTAGAGACTACAAACAGGGAAACATTTTGTGGGACGCTCTTTCGGCTATTGGACTGAGTATAGTGGCGCTCGTTGGGAGAGGTCTATGTCAAGCTGTGGACGATTACGGGCCTATCATAATGTGTATTAATTGTATATTTGTAGGTATTCGTTGCGACCTGTTTTCTTGAAATCCATTTTCTTTCTTTCAATACTCCCAGGTTCCATGGACTCTCAGACAGACAGACAGTCGTAGGACAGACAGACAGACAGACAGACAGACAGACAACAGCACTCACTACTTCTCCTCGTGGTTGCCGACGCAGGTCATGTAGGGCACGGCGGCGGCTAGCGGTTGTATCTGGCGCATGAACTGGTCGCCTACTGCGGCGTCATCTGTGTCCATGTCGTAGGCGAAGTCGCCCACGTGAAGGATGAGGTCGAACTTGTGCCGTTGCGCTTCGTCTTGGAGGTAGGACAGTGACTGGCGGGTTGAGGGAGGTGTGTTAGTTATACACACTTTATTGTATACAAAAACGAACACAGAAACAATACGAACATGGAAAAAGTAAGTAAGTACACAATGGCGGGCTTATTGCCAAAATGCAATTTCTTCTCGTATCACGTGAGCGAAAATGTAAAAGTGGGTGACTCCCTTTATGAGTCACCTATCACTTTCCCTTCGGGAATTATATGATGATCAGCCGTACACTGATTAGCGTGAGAGGATTGGCCAGTCAGATTAGTCTCAACCGCTGAACAGGGTACTACGGACGTTGTATTAGGTATAGAATTGTAAGTTACGTCACTCGGGGAGGTTTTTTTCATGCATTTCTATTCATAGGTGCCCAACGAAGGACGTCGGCGTTGCGAAAACCCCAGACTTCAATAAGTTTATGCCTAAATGGCCACAAGAGGCACAGGATCGCAAACAGTGGTTAAAATTTATAAAGAGGTATTTGGACACTCACATGAGCATTCTTATTCCCCATGTCTCCGTATATAGCGGCTCGCACCACCCAGTTTTCCCCCGCTGGGGGGGTCTTGAAGTTAAACTGCTCTGACCAGCCGTAGACTGAGCCAGCGTGGTATACTGTGGGGAGAGGGGGTAGCTTTGTTAGTGGAGACCCCGCCACTAATGTAGATTAACTGCCACTTTCAAATAACTCTATCTACCGATGACTGGTAGTTACTTTCTTATGATGTTGACAGGTCATCATCATCATCATCATCATATCATTGTAGATAGAGTTATTGAAACTGGCAGTTAGAGTTAGCTGGATACACTTTTGTACCTTATCAAACTGATTCGTATGTAGATAAAATAGGTAGGTAACCGCATACACATAGTCATAAAAATATGAATAGCTTAACTTATAACTGTAAAAATTGTTTTAAACTTTAACAATGTAAATAGTTTTCATGGTAATTATGGTGACTAGGTTCTTAACATATTTAAAAGTAGTAAGAATTTCTAGTCATATTCAAAGTATTTTTTTCTATGATTTATATCTTCCCATCATTAGTTAATAGTTAAAACTCATTTTCCAGCTACCATATTAACTTTGTACCAGTGTTAAAATTAAATATTGAGCTATAGACTTACCATATTCAGTATCAAACTCCAGGTCACGCAGTGTCACCCGGTGGATGTACTGGCTGTGCTTGTGTGGTCCTCCATCTACAAACAGAGTGCTGTATCCTTGAGCCTCTGTGTCCATTACATTCTTGCCGTACTGGACTCTCGTCTCTTTGGTGTCATTGAATGTGCTCCAAGTTACTACTATGTCATTGGTCTTTTCTGAAATTTATTTAAAAAATAATCATTTAATATTAAATTAAAAATTACATAAACTGCTTTTGTTCTAGAGGGGTTAGAGTAGTGAAACAGTAAAGAGTCAGCAGCCCAGCAAGAAGCCTAGATATTTATGTTAAGTCTGCAAAACATATCAGTAACTAGGTATATATCCACAGTAGACATTGATCCTAAGAGTAACAGGTAAAAGATAGATGAGATCATGAATATTGGATCAATACAAGTATACACACAAGCTCTATTGGTTAAGCATTCTTCAACTCAATCTCAATCTTTCACCTACTATGACGACCAAAGTTTACCTATACATACCTATCGTTTATAATAATCGTTTATAATACACTGAACTCCATAAGGGATGGTAAACAAGTATCTACTAAGTAGAAAGAACTGCAATTGAACTATGACCTTTATGAGTTATATACCAATTTATTAAAGCTACTGTAAGTGTGCGAGTAAATAATATTTAACAGCACACTTTGTCGTAATTTAATCAGGGCAATGTTATCATGTTTCCAGACAAATAATACCAGCAAGGGTTATCATGTTAAATAAGCCCACACTGTTTATAGGTTTAGACCAATGACAGTTACTAGGTAGATATCTATAAATTTTTATTTTACTTATGCTATTATTTTAGGCTGATACTATGGGGGAAAAAGTGTATCTTAAGTACTTAAAAATGCTTAATGCAATGTTATTATTGGTGTCCAAAGATCGGATATATATTATACTTCAATCATAGGTTGTAAAATAAAATCTTGGATACAAAGAAAATACCTATTACTTAGATATTTAATCAGTATACAGTAAAGTAGTTGGTTTGTTGGCAAGTTCCTACATTTCGAGTTCCTATTATAATATTAGGATAAACTACGAAGATTAATAGGTAGTGAATAATAGATCAATATAACGTATATTAAAACAAAATATTAGCATTAATAATTAAATTAAAATAAAAACAAACCTCCGAAAGCTATATGAACTTGTTCCGGCTGGCAGTAGGCACAGTCATACGCGAAACTTGTGCCCAGCAGCGAAGATAAATACAACACAAGTATTAACTTCATTGCTGATTTTACATGAAAATACTTTTACAAAGTGTACAGGAAAATTTCATGAATCGCGGTTTTATCAACAACAACACAACAAACAAAGCGAAGCGAATGAATCGCGAAACGCGAATGAATGAATGAAATTGAATGAAATGCTGAAGTTTATTTGACAGAAGCTGTCAAAAAACCATTAGAGCTCAAAATAAGGATTCTATGCTACGGTATATGCTATTGTGTACCTTGGGTCAATGGAAGTAATAGGTTAAATAGGTACTTGTACGAAAGTATTTATTATGTAGTCTGAGCCTATCTGAAACCTAGTTAAACATTGTGAGATATGGCGTTTCGACTTTCTCCGTGTTCGGCATCATAAGGGTCACAGTGACTGTCGCGAAACGCGATTCCAGTTAAAATAAGTTTGCAGAAACGAAACGTGAGGGATAAGTAGTTGGTAAGGTTGGTAACACTGTTTAAGAAAAATAAATAGAGAGGAGTTATAGGAGGGAAAAAAATGGTGATTGTTACTGGTGAAAGAAAAGAAAAGAAGAGGTTCTTGGAGGAGATGTGGTGAGTTACAAGCCGTATAAGGACGATAACATCGGTGAGTTCTTATCATTATGTTATTATAGAAACCTGAGAATTAGGTGGCAGAGGAATGGCTCAGAAAGGGGTGGTTTGGAGGCCATTACCGGGACACAGAGGTCCCACCAGAAAGATAAGGTTCTACATTCGAAGCTCTTAAGAAATGATTTTATGTATGTAAGATTTGATATAGGTATGCGAAGCAGAAAGAGCCAGACATGTTCATTGGAAGGTAAGAAAATAATTATATGCCTACTAAATACTTTATTTACATTTGTAGTTATGTGAACCCTACGATTTTAATCGCAATGCTATTATGCATTCGCGACATGGTGGAGATGCTGGGATAATCTCATAAGCTTTTTACTTTTTTGTAAAGCGTGAATGATTTGTAATTTTGATTCCTAAACAGCTTAAGCTTAGGTATGGTATTTATATACCATAGACCATCGAGTACACAGTTTATTTTTACAAACTGTTCGCATTGTATCCGGTTCCGCCTGATCCATCTACGAAACAGAGAAGCGAGGAATAGAGTTGTTCCTACCATTTTTCAGTTACGATTCGATTATGATTAAGATATTGAGTTGTAAAAGGCAAATAAGTCAAAGTCAAAATGTTTTTATTCATCGTATAAATATATATATTTTTTTTCTGATGAACGTCAATTTTACAAACTAAATAACTTAAATAAATAGAGTTGGTTTCGAAACTTGTTTTTTTTGTGTTACCTACTTACTTCACCTAGAGACGACTGTTTAGTTGTCAGGCCAAACACAAAAGACAGAAGAGAGCAGTCAGATTATAACATTCACTTGAAGAAAATGTTAAGTGCATGTTATCTGACAACTATTAGAAAGAATAAATATGTATATTTAACTTGCATGCAAGAGGTTTCTACACTCTGTTTATTTAGAGTATGAACTGAGTAGAGTAGAATCCTAAAGAATAACAGAGAAGACAGCCTTAGAATGTGGTCATGTGAGAGTAAGAATTCGGTTTATTGTAACTACCGACCGGTATTAATATTTTAGAGATATTAATCCAAGATAGAAAATTTACCAAGGACCATCACCAGAATAATGAATCTCAAACAATAGATTTCGATTCAAATCAATTTTCGATTATGAACATTTTGTGGCACATCACTATTTAGAAATAGTTTTACCATTACCAACCTTACAAAACAAACTTTTTTCTCAAACTCATCTTGATCAATGGCGTATGGGCGTCTTTGTTTTATCGATAAAATCAATAAATTTAAACGACAGGAAGGCCATTTCCATGATTCAATGCGATTAAAGTGTATTTGTGAATTACGTTATTGTTATTGGCTGTGGACATACGATCGGTGAGTGGATTTTAAGTTTATTCCTGATAATAATCGAACATGGTAGCCATTGCCCATAAAATGATTTTAGCGATTCCTATTTAGAATTTAGATGATACCTACGCAGCATGTACGCTACTCAAGAGGTCTGTGATGATGATAAAATTTGAAAGGTTTAGTGGGTTATCTCAAATTTGTACTTGCATTTGGATGTTGTCGATGTATACCTCATTGAACAGTAACAGTAATCACATCCATGTTGTAACTTTAAGTTATAACAACAAACTTGAGACGCAAATTGTTGGAATGAAAACATTTAAGGCTAGATAAATGTACTATCTTTATGAGAACTTACTCGATCATTATCAATCACCTTTCAGACTGATCCTGTTTGTATCCAGGACAGAGAAGACATCAGAGGCTACTGTCGTGACACTTCAGCACTGTCAAGGACAAGTTGCCGATGGTAAAAATTGGCTCAAAGATGACGGAAGCATGGAAAACTCGAATAGAGATAGTCAAAGGTAAGGTAGAGACTATTCTTACAAAAATAAAAAAAGGAGAGACTGAACCAGTGGATTATTACAACCTCAAGTTGCTCAATGAACTTTTTATGAAGGAGACCCATATTTATATGGATAAGTTGACAGTAGAAGAATCCAGAACTTACACAGAAATACAAATAGAAGCAAAGCTCCTCGATAAGAAAAGCAATGGTGACCCACCAGTACAACATGTTGATCAATTGACATCCAAACTACCAAAATTAGAGTTACCACGTTTCAATGGAGACACTCTGAAGTGGAATGAATTCTGGGACCGTTTTAAATCCAGCGTAGATACCCAAAAACTTACCAAAGCTGACAAGTTCAGTTATTTGATGGCATCCCTGGACCAAGAGGCATTAGCGGCCATTGAAGGCTTAGACATAACTCATGAAAACTATGAGATTGCAGTCGATATATTAAAAGATCGTTTTGGTAAGCCTGGGATGGTCATTGATGCTCATTATGAAGCGCTTCTTAACCTCAAAAGTGCTCATTCACCAAATGAATGCATGAATGTATTTAATGAAATAGAGAAACACCTCAGGATTTTAAAAGCTTTGGGAGAAGATACTAACCACAATAATTTAAGAAGAATTATATTAAACAAGTACCCTGAAGATATTATCTATGAATTGAAAATGAAAGTAAAAGTAGAAGAACAAAGTGTTGATACTATAAGAAAATTACTGGAACAACAGATTACTGCTCGTGTCACTACAACGAAACCTTTGCTGAGTACACTATCGTTTACAAACACTACTGAGAAGAGACAATATCCAGTGAAGAGGAAATTCCCTACACCCAAAGTCACACCTGCAAAGAGAAAGAAGAGAAGCCTACCTTGTATCTTCTGTGATGGAGAACATTTTAATGACAACTGTAAGCAAGTGATGTCAGTAGAAGACAGGAAAAAGAAGATAATTGGACGTTGTTTTGTTTGCTTTAAAAAGGATCACACAGCAAGAGATTGCAAAGAAAAAAGAAGATGCTTCTACTGTGGTGAAATCGGAAAACATAATAGAGCACTGTGCAATATGGCCCAGAAAAGTACAACACTGCAGACTCGCAGCGAGAAGAATAAAGGTACTGTACTACAGACTGCTATAGCTCAAGTAAGAAGTAAAGATGGTACTTTACATAAATGTAGAATTTTACTAGATTCTGGTAGCCAAAGGTCGTACATCACTAAAAACCTAACTAAGATTATAATGCCAGAAATCATTGAAACAGATCACTTAATGATTTACACCTTTGGTCTGGAGCAACCTAAGAAGCTAGAGAGTCCTAGAGTTAAGATAGAATTAGTTTGTGACTCCGGCCACTCAAGATATGTAATAGTTAATGTTGTAAGCTTTATAACTCAACAGGTATCATGTTTTGATTTCAGACAGTACCAATTTGGTCAAGAAATAATTCCTTCAGATGATGGATCCATGGGCGGTGAGATAAATCTTCTCATTGGCAACGACTATTACTTCACATTCATCAAAAATGGAAAACTTAGCATTGAAGAAAACCTTTATTTAATTGAAACAGATTTCGGTTGGGTCTTCAGTGGCAGATCTCCCTTTCATCAAGAACATGTTCTTAGTGTAGCAACTTACATGCAAACTAACCTGCCAGATAACTTAGGTTTTGTTCAGCCGGACTTACCTATCAAGGAAGGAGAGATTAAACAACTTTGGGAGTTGGAATCCATCGGTATTAGAGATTCTCCAAAGACTACAAATGAAGAAGAAGCTTTAAGAAATTTCAACAGTACAGTTACGTTTGAAGAGAACAGATATCATGTCAAATGGCCGTGGGTCCAGTATCCACCAAACCTACCATCAAACTATGGTCTAGCTGTAGGAAGACTGACCAGCCTATTAAGAAGATTGGATAAGAATACTTTAGCCATTTATGATGACACCATTCAAGAACAGGAGTCATCTGGAGTGATAGAAAAAGTGAAGAATGCTTTTGAAAATGTGCAACATCCAATACATTACTTATCACATCACTGCGTGGTCAAGAAAGATAGCTCTACTCAACTGAGAATTGTCTATGATGCATCAGCTAAGTCTAAAAGTACACAATCTAGCCTGAATGAATGTATGTACAAAGGACCATTGATGCTTGAAGACTTAACTGGACTTATCTTGAGGTTTCGTCAACATGAAATAGGAATCCTAGCAGACATTGAGAAGGCCTTCCTACAACTAGGACTTCAGAACGAAGATCGTGACGTCACTAGATTCCTGTGGGTAAAAGATACTACAAAAGAAGTAACAGAAGACAACTTACAATGCTACCGATTTTGTCGAGTTCCCTTTGGAATAGTATCCAGTCCATTCCTACTAAATGCAACAATAAAGAGTCATTTTCTGAAATGTGGAGATGAAACACTTAAGAACGTAGCAGAAAAGATATATGTTGATAATCTTGTACTAGGAGCGAAACAACAAGATGAAGCTACAGGATTGTATCAAAAAATACATGCTTCCCTTCAAACAATCTCGATGAACGTGAGACAATGGAACTCAAATAACAAAGAATTTCTAAAAGAAATACCTGAACATCTACTTGAAGGCAAAGAAGTCACAAAGGTGTTAGGACTTGTGTGGGACACACTAGAAGATACATTAAAGCTTAAAACACAGATAAGTAACTGTGATAGAGATATGACTAAAAGGTATGTTCTTCAAGAAATAGCCTCAATCTACGATCCTTGTGGATTTAGCAGTCCTCTTCTTTTACCAGCTAAGGAATATCTACAGAGACTTTGGAAATTAAAACTTAAATGGGACACCAAACTGCCAGAAGACTTAAGAGACGAGTGGAATAGGATTGCAAGCAGTCTACACCAAACTCAAGATATTGAGATTCCAAGATACATAGGCGCTACGCAAGATAACGCAGTACATGAGTTACACTGTTTTACGGATGCATCCAAGGATGCCTACGCGGCAGCTGTCTACATCAAAACAGAATCACAGGATAAAGTGATAGTAAGACTGCTTATGTCCAAGTCAAAACTGACTCCACTCAAAGACCAAGATAATCTACAAATTCCGAGGTTGGAACTATTGGGTACTCTTATTGGCAGCAGACTTTTAAGATATGTGAGACAACACTCTGAAATACCGATATCTAAACAATACCTTTGGACTGATAGTCAAGTTGTTATAAGCTGGTTACGCTCAGAAAAGCTATTGCCTCCTTTTATCTCAAGAAGAGTTACTGAAATAAATAAACAAGACACGCAAGTTTTGTATGTGAAATCAGCGGATAATCCAGCAGATATTGCAACCAGAGTTGCAGACTTTACACCTGCAAAAAGAGAACTATGGTTTGAAGGACCCCAATTTTTGAAGAATGAAAGAGAATACAAGAATAACTGGGCAATCACACAAAACCTGTGTGCTTTGGAGGGTCTGACCCAGTCAGAAGGATATCCTGAAAATGAGTCCACTGAAAATGAAGATGGACCTACGTTAAATGAAGCAAATGTAAACCCAGAATCATTGCAATTGCAACAAAGTGAAGAAACGATTACCAATATTACTGCTAAAATCAAGAGAGAACAGAAATTACACTACCCACAGGAATGTGCAGGAAAAAGTACTGATTTGAGTCGTAGCCTTGGTGTATTCAAAGATGAAAATGGCTTACTCCGATGCAGAGGAAGGATAGTCTTAACTGACCTGCCTTATGACCGCAAATATCCCATCCTCCTACCGAAAGATTCCAGTCTGACAGAAGAAATCATATCCAATATTCATAAGGACAACTATCACGTTGGAGTAACACATACTCTTTCTTTAATTCGTGAAAAGTATTGGATCCCACAAGGGAGATGTAAAGTGCAAAAAGCACTGAAGAGATGTTTACAGTGCAGGAAATATGGTGGAGGTCCTTACAGACTACCTCAGATGCCTGACTTACCAGAAGAAAGAGTAAACTTCACTTCAGCGTTTTCATTCATCGGCCTGGACTATCTTGGACCTCTTCTAGTTACCACGGATAAAGGACAAACAGAAAAGAGATGGATATGCCTATACACCTGTTTAGCTGTGAGAGCAATTCATCTTGAAATAGTGAAGGATCTTACGGCGGAACAGTGTACCTTGGCACTCAGAAGGTTCATAGCAGAACGAGGATTGCCACGTCTCATAATATCTGACAATGCAGCTCAGTTCAAGCTTACAGCAGAAGTCATGACCGGACCATACTGTATTGACAACAACTTACAGTGGAAGTTCATCCCAGAGTTAGCACCTTGGCATGGTGGCTTCTATGAACGCTTAGTTGGCTTGGTTAAACATTGTATGAAGAGATCGTTAGATACCCGTTTGCTGGGAGACAACGAACTGTCAACTATTGTGAAAGAAATTGAGTTGGTACTTAACACAAGACCGTTGACCTATGTTGGGGCTGAACATGAACATATATTGAAACCCCTGGACTTCCTTCGAATGAATGACTGTTTGATGCAAACTTCTGAAGTACCATATGAATCCAGAGAAGATACTATTACAAAGGAACTACTAATAAAGGGATGGAAGAGAAGCCACAAACTTGTAGATGAATTCAGAAAAATGTTCATCAACCAATATCTTAATGCTTTGAAGGAAAGAACACAAATACGACATAAACAGCCCAGAGTGGTCAGCCAGTCCAAACCTAAGGTTGGGGATGTCGTACAGATCAAAGGTGATAACAATAACCGTTCTACTTGGAAGATAGGTAAAATAATATTGCTTCATAGAGGAAGAGACAATGAAGTGAGAGTAGCAACAGTTAAGGTTGGTGACAAGGAATATATAAGATCCATTGCCCATCTTTTCCCATTGGAGATAGAAGAACATGAACACATAGAAAAGGAACATGCATCTACTAGGACAGAATCAGACTGTAGGGAAGAAACAGAAACATTGAAAACTACTCAAGAAACAGAGATGGAAGGGAGAAGCGTTGACATGCCCACCGAAATAGAAACAGTAGAACCTACTACTGATCAGAGAAGTAATAGTCGTGCCGCCGCAAGACGAGCTAAAGAAAAGATTGCTCAATGGACCAAGGAATTAGTAAATTTAATATGTGTGAATTGTATTCAACTATAGTTATTTAAAGGTATCGATGTATCGTATACTTTAAGTATAATTAGAAGTATATAATATGTAATTGAATAGTATACTTTCTTATTCTTGATGAATAAATGTCACGTATGATTCTATGTTTTTGTTGTTATTGAATTACATTTCTTGGCCTTTCATTAACTTTAGGTAGGTAATAAATTAATAAGAATTTAGTCAAAGATAAATAATTTATTTCAATAACTTACTAATAATAATATTAACTATTTTAATATAATCAAACTTTTTTAAACAATAACAATACATAATAGTTTCTTCCCTGTTCCTTTGGGAGTGTCGCGAAACGCGATTCCAGTTAAAATAAGTTTGCAGAAACGAAACGTGAGGGATAAGTAGTTGGTAAGGTTGGTAACACTGTTTAAGAAAAATAAATAGAGAGGAGTTATAGGAGGGAAAAAAATGGTGATTGTTACTGGTGAAAGAAAAGAAAAGAAGAGGTTCTTGGAGGAGATGTGGTGAGTTACAAGCCGTATAAGGACGATAACATCGGTGAGTTCTTATCATTATGTTATTATAGAAACCTGAGAATTAGGTGGCAGAGGAATGGCTCAGAAAGGGGTGGTTTGGAGGCCATTACCGGGACACAGAGGTCCCACCAGAAAGATAAGGTTCTACATTCGAAGCTCTTAAGAAATGATTTTATGTATGTAAGATTTGATATAGGTATGCGAAGCAGAAAGAGCCAGACATGTTCATTGGAAGGTAAGAAAATAATTATATGCCTACTAAATACTTTATTTACATTTGTAGTTATGTGAACCCTACGATTTTAATCGCAATGCTATTATGCATTCGCGACAGTGACAGTTAAATAAAGTCAATTTTTTCTCTCCACCTTTAATTTGCAAGGTGCGGGTGCCTATATAAATAGAGTGAGTCGCCCGCGCGCCTCAGTTGGTTTTTGATTTTTGAAGTGAACACTTCGGAAAAATGGCTCAATGTAGCCACGGTTCTCATCGGCTTCGCTCCGACGGGGAAAAATATAATATTGAATTTGCGGAGTCCTCGCTACCGGGAGCTGTAGCGTGATGCGGACCAGGCGGCGCGGGGCCTGCCGGCTGCTGCGCACGCAGCCATTGCTGAGGATTTCGCAACGAAGGTTTGAGTTGATAAGCCGTGAGTAAAATGCTATTATTTACTGCTTTTAAAAGCTCAGCCACTGGTCATAATGCTCCGGCGCTTGGGGTTTTTTCCCACGCAGTAGGGTCCGATTCAATAGTCGTGGTGATGATTGATCACATATTCCGGTCCTACTAGTGGCGCTTGAGCTAGATACTTACATTAATGACCGCTTTAAGTAAAGCATATGTTAATTTTATACAGGAAAAAATAATAAAAATATATTTTTCTACCATCAATTTCTAATATTTTTAGAAAACAGTTGATAAAAACTTTGCTATTACAATAATGCACTTGATTATAGCTTATGTAAGGCTTTACAAACAGGAGCTTTCCAGGACCGTCATAGGATTTTTTACAGGAAGCACGTGGCTCCGAGTTTCAGTATGTTGGGACATTGTGGCATGTGCGGCGAGTAATGTGATCCGCCGGTACCTACCCGCTGAGGGTAGGCAGGCCGATTCGGTGAAATTGAAGTTTCGTGTAACCTGCACTCGGCCCTGTGCTCCCGCGCTGGCCGCCGTCTCGTGGCACCTGCATCGCAGCGTACACCCGGCCCTGCGCTCCTGCCCTGGCCACAGGTTCTTGCCACCTGCATCGCAGCGTACACCCAGTCCTGGCCCTGGCCACCGGTTTGTGGTACCTGCATCGCTGCATAGACCCAGCCATGCACTCCTGCCCTGGCGGCTGTACACCCGGTCCTGGCCCTGGCCACCGTTTTGTACCACCTGCATCGCAGCGTACACCCGGTCCTGGCCCTGGCCACTGGTTTGTGCTACCTGCATCGCTGCATAGACCCAGCCATGTACTCCTGCCCTGGCGGCTGTGTTGTCCCACCTGCATCGCTGCGCACACCTGGCACTCCTGTTCTGGTTGCCAGATCCAAACGCCCCCTGTCTGGGAAGAGATTTTATGCTCAGCGGAAACGCCTGCACTATTGCTAGCACGGTCATCATCATCATCAGCCATCATTATGAGCTTATTTAGAAGGTATCGAGTAACGTGCGCTATTCATCAGTGATTTTGGCATATGCAGACGAACGTTTACTGCCAAGGTTAGTCATGTTAGCCATACAAGGGCACACCAACGAAGCCTGAGTAACCACCTGCAGTCACCGTAGCCACATCGGCATGGATGACGACAAATCGGGTAACGTGCACCGCTTCTAAAAGTGTTATAGCACTTCAATTTGATGCCTCCGCTGAGGTAGGGTATTCTATTAAAGCAGCTTTCTTCTGAACTGCCCAAAGTGACCTGTAGACTGCTCCTGGGGATAGTTGTGCAATCAATTTTTTATTTCGATGTCTCTGCTGAAGAAACTGTCTAATGCAGCTTTTGTTCTAAGCTGCCTAAAGATCATTGGACTGCTCATGGGAATGGTGACGCACGGTAAGTACAGGAGCGTTACTCTATACTGATGAGAAACGAACGAACGAGAGCTGTCGTGCAATCGGCACGTTTAATACATACAAACAGATAGAGCGGCTCGCGCCGCAGTGCACTGAAAGTTCGTTTTTCGTCATATAAAGTGACCCCCCAGACACTATCTTAAGTATCATGACACATCGGCAGATTCCAGCTTTGAGTCTTTTCTTTTCTCGGCTGTGAGCAAAGTGAATCCCACCGGCGAGTGTTCAACCTAAAAGCACTGAGCTAATTCCTGATTTCGTGAAAGTCGCTGTTGCTATACCATACCGCTTCACAAGTTACCGAATTTATTATGATCCTACTGTCGGGTGATCATGATCGGAGTGTCATCGCGGTTTCTGAGTGGCACCATATTAGCTGTCTTCCTTATGTCCCAGTGGATTGTGAGTGTGTATCCGAGCTCTTTGTTGAAAAATGCGTGAACCTCCTACGCAGCAGCTGTCTTCTAGTTGTGTATCGAATAAATCGAGTAACGGTGCTCTTGCACGAGACGACTACCTTTTGGTAAAATTATAACTTGCACTATTCTGGGAACATGCATATACGTACTGTGTACTGTGTATCACATCACGTGTAGCCGCAGCCCTACTCAATGTACGGAGCTAGATAATAAACAATGGCAGTCGTCATTAAATTTCTATGAATTTCGAAGGTCATCATTTGGAGCACAATCCAAAGTGTGAAAGTACCTATTCATGCCTAAACGGCTTCTCTAATATAAATGTATTTTTAATTCGATTTTGGCGCAAACGTTTCATAACTATTTTTCAACACTGTATCTGCTGAAACTACTGAGACTGACTGGTTAAGATGCAGACGTGCCGTTTTCACAATTCCATTTTGAGTAATCCTCAACTGTTTTATGGATCTTTCAGTTAGTTACGTAACTAGTTACCAAGTAAAAAATTACTTACTTGTGTCATGCTCGTACTCGCATCTCATTTAGGAGCTCTCTGGCCTCTAGCTGAAGGCTAGAACTGGTATATATATCTACTAAGCTAGTACAGAGTTATAGCCGGGCAGCGGTGACGTGGCAGCTGCTTGATTTATTAGAGTTTGCTGAAAACTTTCTAAATAAGTAATAATTATTAGTCATAATATTAACTCTTTGCAGTTCTTTCAGAATGCAATACCAGGTCGCTGAAGTAGGTAACCTTCCTTAACTGGACAACAACAACAAGAAGCCTTTTTGTTTTAAATAATGTCACAGTTATTCGCCGTTCCACTGTCATATCGATGTCCAAGGACTTTTTCTTGGGTATAGCTAACTACCTAAGTTTACCTATAGATAGCCGCAAGCTATCCGCTGTTGGCGAACTGTCAGTTCTGATTGATAAGTCAGGCTCGAGGTGGCTCGTCCAACTGTCCATGTTCCCGCCACCATGATTGTTGCTTCCACAGATTAGAGAGTCTATGTTGGCTGTCGTTGCATCAGGTCTGATCAGGTACAACTAACATCTTTACGTACCATGTTTATTTAATCGAGCTATTTTATTTTGTTTTATCTAGGTTGACTTAATGGTTTCAAAATCGAACCTACAACAATGTAAGTAGGTACCTGCCTACGTACCTTTGAAGTTGCAACAAGGCGAAGCCTTAAGGTTTTGGCCGAGACCTGCCCTTAGTGTTGACGAACATACCTAAAGGTGACCTTGTTAATGTTTTTCATATGAAGTACTGAACATTTTACTTATCCTGGTGGCATGACTGATCATTTACTTACCCAGTTAAGACATGTTAGCCGGGTTTCATTTATCAACTATTATAATTGCTATTGTTGTGTTAATCAATCTTTATTAATTGATGTCATCTACCAAGGAATGCTGCCAGAGCTCATAATATTCACACATGATGATACAGAATGATAGTAGCCCACAAAATGGGTGCAAAGGCTTATAAAATAACTTTCCTTCCTAGTAGGACTGCACAGGAACTCGTTAACCGCCGAGTTAGTTAGAATACAAAATTAGACTGTGTGTTACTTGTCAATCTAGAATATGAATATAGTGACCTGCATCATGTTTTGAAAAACTGAATACTTAGTTATCCGCCAGTGTCACAGCCTTCATCTAATATTTTCCAGTAGCTGATGAGGCTGAGATATTTAGTAAAATTATCTTCCCTTCAAGCACCACTCCTCGTTCCAAGGACTAGATGCCGCGCCAGGTGTTGCAGGCCGTGTCGTCGTACAGGGCTGACTGAGCAGGTCCACGAGGCTCCAGGGTCGGCTGCTGCATTTCTGAGGTCAGTCCAGAATTACATACCCTAGTCAGCATGTGCTGACCTGAGCCCCAGCGGCCTGGATCGATATTCTACATTTTACAGCTTTTAATATTGTTGCAAAGTATTTCACTGGTTCCATCCATTCGGCTAGTGTATGTTAAAAATATTGCCTTGACAATAACAAGATTTTGATCAATAATTACTTATAAGTATTGCTTTCGAAGAGGCACTGTGTGTATCCATATGTATAAATACCTACCTATATGTATAGGTACATACCTTCCATAACTTTCTGACAAGTCAGGAATAATAAGGAAGTACTTAAGTCTTATGTATACTTATACCTTTCTTTTTAGTATATCTATTACCTAGAAATCTATGCATTATAAATTTATAGATTCAAATATTTATCTACTGATATACTCATCAGTAGCTTATGGGTCACAGTTGGTTTTCTCTCCACCATGCGATAATAAACACATCTCACAATGTTTAACTAGGTTTCAGATAGGCTCAGACTACATAATAGACGCATTTTTCCTGAAATAAAAATGACATATTATGTATCTAGCCTATCTGAAACCTAGTCATTTCTGCATGGTGATATTACAACTGAGGCGCGCGGGCGACTCACTCTATTTATATAGGCACCCGCACCTTGCAAATTAAAGGTGGAGAGAAAAAATGGACTTTATTTAACTGTCACTGTGACCCTTATGATGCCGAACACGGAGAAAGTCGAAACGCCATATCTCACAATGTTTAACTAGGTTTCACAATGTTTAACTAGGTTTCAGATAGGCTAGATACATAATATGTCATTTTTATTTCAGGAAAAATGCGTCTATTACTTCCATGCTTGGGTCTGAGAAAGGGGCAACCTCGTTATGCTGGGGCCACATTACCGCGGTTGGCATATCACGGTTGTGTAGCCCCAGCATTAGAGAAGTACTTAGGTACCTCAGAGACGTGATGCCGTTGGCGGCGGGCCACCTGCCGCTGCCGACCGTGCGCCTCTCTAAGTACATCGCCGCCAACAACAATGGTAACATAAATAAATATGTGCACTCTAGGTACCTACCACAGCCACCTACAATAGAGTACTTACTCACCCTCTTACCAACTAATGTACCTTTCCTTGCTCACCAATTTCTATGGTATGGTGGGTCAGTCTTTATATGCTGCTACTATTCGCTCGCTCTTATGGGTCATCTTGAGATTATACAGGGTGTCCCAAAAGTCAACGTCATCCCTTAAAGGGCTGATAGGTCAGCTCATGAGAGGCCAGAATATCACAAGATGACCTTAGTAAAAACTCGATAATTTTCGAGATATTGACACTTTTATAAATTTGCTGAAAATCGACACCTTGGATCAGTTTTTTGCGTGCCGCCGGTACAAAAATCCATATTGTTAGAATTTGTTTGGTGTTGCATCACCCTGTATAGCCCTGCTATTGATTGCAGTCAAAAAAAAATCGAGTAATGCTGTATGTTTAAAAATAACACGGTTTTCAAAGTCATAAAAGGTTATCGTATTTTTTTATAAACAACTTTGACTCTACATACTGTAAAAAAAATATACCACGCAAACCTGGCACCTTATTTGAAAAGATTGCTCATTTAATGCAGTTTCTAAAATGGTATGAAACGTTGCTATTGTTTTAATTAACAAAAAAGTTATTGCTATTTTAGTACAAAACAACCTCGATGTAAAATTGTTTGAAGGAAATTTATCTGACTGAATTTATTAAGGGTAAGTCATGTTGGAATGAGTAAAAGTAAAATAGGTGGTGAGGTCAGCCGTGGCAACATAGATGACGCAAAAATAGCTAAGAAAAAACTTACCAAACTCTTATAAAACATATTTTGCGTTTTTTACACCTTATTTAAAAAAAAGAAACATTTATTGACTTTTATTTCTCAAAATCATAACACCACATTATTATATTAAGTACATAATCAGCAAAAAATAATACTCATTAATGGTCATAATCATAATTTTGAGAGTTTGGTTTTGTTTAACAATACCTTTAAAATAAATAACAAGTAATTAGAGGTAATGTTAATGACAAACTGATCTGTCCCTTTTTTGTGGGTGTACAATGTACACGTGTAAGCGTTTTACTTGTACAATATCACACATTAGCACTACTCAGGAATGTACGTTACCATGTGCTACATTTATGGGGAATGTGGAGTTGCTATAGTCCACTTTTCTCGAGAAAGATACTCAAAATGCGTTTTTTTTTAATTCTATGACAACGTTGTCTCTTTTCCCACTCCCGGCCACACCACCTATTTTACTTTTACTCATTCCAACATGACTTACACTTAATAAATTCAGTCAGATAAATTTCCTTCAAACAATTTTACATCGAGGTCGTTTTGTACTAAAATAGCAATAACTTTTTTGTTAATTGAAACAATAGCAACGTTTCATACCATTTTGGAAACTGCATTAAATGAGCAATTTTTTCAAATTAGGTGCCAGGTTTGCGTGGTATATTTTTTTACAGTATGTAGAGTCAAAGTTGTTTATAAAAAAATACGATTACCTTTTATGACTTTGAAAACCGTGTTTTTTTTAAACATACAGCATTACTCGATATATTTTTTTGACTGCGATCAATAGCAGGGCTATACAGGGTGATGCAACACCAAACAAATTCTAACAATATGGATTTTTGTACCGGCGGCACGCAAAAAACTAATCCAAGGTGTCGATTTTCAGCAAATTTATAAAAGTGTCAATATCTCGAAAATTATCGAGTTTTTACTAAGGTCATATTGTGATATTCTGGCCTCTCATGAGCTGACCTATCAGCCCTTTAAGGGATGACGTTGACTTTTGGGACACCCTGTATATTGTGATGTGAGTTTTTTGTCTCACCGCTTCCTCGCTGCGCGTCGAATCTTATCCTCCAAATATGATAATGTTTGATCCTCTGATCCCAGACGAGTTCCCATGCTGTGGTGAGTCAGAGCCATGGAAGTAATAAGTACTTACTTCCATGGTCAGAGCAGGAGTGCTTGTTGACCGTCACATTTCGAAGTAGTATATAGTTCTGAAGGGCATTGTAGGACGCGAAGGGACCACTAGCCTACATTTTATTACTGCCATTCTATTGAAATTATATTTAAAGTTGCGTGTTTTCGGCAGGTACAGTAGGTATAAAAATAATAAAAGAAATAAGCAGGTATATTAATTTTTTGTATTCACAGAGACCATGACTACAAATTAATAAAAAAACAATAGAATTAAAAAATATTGATAAGCTTACCTACTCAAAGTACAATATTATTATGTCAACATGGTAAAAATAAGTACTTTTAGCCAACAAGTTCATTGAGAAAATTCATAATGGACTACATCCCTGAATGGATTCGAAAAACTTTCCATAATTTTAATACAACACTACTTTCACATTTAATTCTAATTAAATATCTAAATAAGATGTAACAAAATATAGGTTCTCTAATCACAAGTATTACAATAATTATCTCCGAGGCAACGAAATTCAGAAATAGTATTGAATAAATTGACAAGCACATAATAATGTATAAAGATTCCGTATTCGGCTACGGAACCCTAAAAGACAAGCAACAGGCACTTGGAAAATGCAAGATTCATATTATTAAAATTATTGTAAGAACCTCTTTAAATACTACAAATTATTGTTGTGCTGAACATATCTGCAATTTCATAAATATTAAACTTGAATCCACTGAGCGCACGTCAGTAACGGCCTTCAAAAAGACATGATGAAATTTATAAAAATATCCGTATTTAAAGCGCCTCTTGTGTGTTCTAAAGGAACTACAAAATTCCATTATATGGCATTGGGAATCCGTACAAACATAATTAAACAAAAACTAAGTTCTAAAAAATCATGGTTTTGTAACTGTAAATCATGTTCTTGTAACTATTCCAAATTAAACAAACTCTGATCAGATGAGCCATTCTGCTTTCGCCATTTGACGATAGGAAATACCTGTGGCCTATTCAACATTCGTACATTATGCCAATGTTGTATGTACTTTCAACAGATAACAGTTCTAAGTATTTAATGTGCACACATTAGTACATAAATTACAGCACACGGTAGAGATCGCTTTAAAAGTAATTAAACTTCTTTATTAATTCAATAACTATTATTTATCTGTATAAAAGGCAATAGAGAGTATTGTATTTACTATTAATCATTAACAGTCAAACTATAACATCAATGACTTTGTATTACATTCAGAATAAAATCTACATTGTACTTTGTAATCATCATAACTATAGAACTAGTAAAAGCACTTTTAAAACTGTACACTAAATTGATAAAGCTATCATTTCTGTCGTAGCGCTTTCAATATTACTATTGTCTTTCACAATTTCGGCATTTTCATCTTTCACAATTTCGTCATTGACATCTTTCGCAATTTCTGCATTTACATCTTTCACATTATCAGATGTTACTTCTGTAACGTTTTCATCACTTGTTTTCGCGTCACTACTATTTGTATCCGTCACTTTTTCGCCACTCTCCGTCACCGTATTATTCTTTTCTCTTTCATCGCCATTGCTATCACCATTTGTTTTGTTTAATTCCTCCGTATCACTTTTAGATTGTGCCGCATCTTTTGCATCCCCTTTTGCCATCCCGGTGTCGTCTTTACTGTTATTCCCTGCGTCTCCTTTTTCCATTCCCGGTATGACTATTGGTTTTTTAGTCGGCGGTTTTAGCAGATTCATCGTCCAAGTCGGCATAGTGCTTATGAAGAAGCGGCCGAATTCCACAAACAGCTCCATCGGTGCATTCGAAAGCTTCACCGTGACCGTCGCTATGCGCGGGTTTTCACTGTACGTCATTATCACTTGGAACTCCATTTCTATCGGCGGCGTGTCCTTGGCTAGGATCTCTTCCGTGATCTTCATCTCTTTCTCTAGGAACCCTAAATTTGCGTTCCTGAGTTCCTTGCTGACATTCCGCCGCCGCCACACCGGCTGCCGCATGATCGTCCAGTACTTCTCCTTTTCCTTCTTCTGTTCTGGGTTGGTTTTCTCCTCTATCTTCCCCAGTTGCAGCTTCAGTATCTTCTCGAAGACGCTGAGTACCACCATGCGCACTGTTCCCTTCCAGTCGGGGTCCTTCAACGCCTCGAAATACTTCGGGAACATGCTGAATCTGAACTCGCGGTGGACCCGGCCCTTGTTCAACTTGGGCCGCTGCAGCAAAATGGTCTTCAGGAAGTTCTGGCAGTTATTCAGCTTCTCTGTTTCGTAAGCGTTTGCTGCAAATTTAAAGTAAGCCACGATGTCCTCTGCCAACCTCGACCCGACTGACGAAGCCACATTATGCGACAGCTCAAACGGATCTTGCACGCAGAATGACGTAGTCACCCGCATCGGAAAGGAAATTTCATCCGTAACGTTCTTGCAATACCGCGTATATTCCGGCGGCAAGAGCCCCGGCTCCTTAAACCATTGCTTCTTAATAGGCTTCCCCATAAACGGACACACTACTAACTCATGGAAGTTAAAGTTAGCGTAGAACTCAAAGAAACCTCCTAGCAACTCCGCTATAGATGACGTGTTAGTCGTCGGTGGTATCATATCCCTCTTGTTCATGAATCCTGTATTCCAACCATCGACTATATAATCATTTTCCGCATCTCTTTGCAGCCATTCCACGGACGGCAGTATCGACATCGGCGGCTGCTGCAGATAGAATATCAACAACATCGTCAGCGCATAATTCGACAGTCTCCCCGTGCCCGACAACTCATGTACTTTCGCCCAGTACTTTATTATCACCGCTATCGGGATCAGCTTCGGATCGGCATGCAACAAGAACGTTATAAGCTTACTATTCTGCGCTCCTAGCGGGGTTTTGAAGCTCAAATCGCAGTTGGTACCCGTCGGTATATGATAGAACTTGACTATCGGGGTATTAGCTCGTGGTATAGAGAGTATCTCTGCGAAGTTGGCGGGGTATTGTTGCAGTAGTCTCTTTGCCTTGTTGACGTGGTTTGCTTGAGGGTAGTGGAAGCGGGGGGGGAGGTCCACGAAGCAGTCCGCGTCGCTTGTCTTGATGCCGAGACCGGTAGTTATGGAGCCGAAAGGCATCGCCACGCAACCTGGAAGGGAGATAGTTTTGTTGTTATAAGGTTTTACCAGCGAGTTTAAATCGCGCAAATTATGGCGAAGAATAGAGAGGAGTAAGCAGAGCTGACCACCAACATCCAGTAGTGGAGAGGCACAAGAAGAAGAAAATCATGTTGCAGCGCAAACATAGCTGGTAAGTATGTTATGTGACATTGCGGCCCTCAATCCTCCGGACTGACGACCTTAGAGTATTTTAGACAGCTAGTAGTGACTTGATGTCTCCTTAGGAGAGGCCTATGTTTAACAGTGTCTGATAACTATGGGTCTTTGACAACGTAGCTCATCATTGGTGAGTCGTCTTTGATGACTTACCTTGTCTAAGACTTAAATCCGCAGTCAATCAAAATAATTTCTCAATACCTATCATAAAGCATGGTCGCGAAGCATAGCGAAAAACGGGCATTGATCTTTAATTTTATATATATGTCTCTGTCGCAAGCGCACAGTAATAGTGCCCTCACGCTCACACAGTAACCTTTGTATCCGGCGGCAGAGGTTGTGATTGGTTGCAGAAGCAAAGGTCAACGTCCGATTTTCTCTATGCTTGCTGACCGGCCTTTAGCAAACGTCATTCTATCGCGATGGATCTATGATCTAAGGATCTATCATACATCATTTTATTTTTTATCTGAATCATACCGGGCCAAACAGTGCTCAAAGCCGCCTCCACATCAGCATACAATGTCGATATTCTCTCCACCTCGCCCTGCGTGAGCCTCACCCGGGCCAGCACCGCCGCGGTCTGGGCGAAGACTACTATGACCTGTGGCAGTGGCTGATGATGATGATGATAGGTCTCTGACAACTAACTAAAAACCAACCGACACCATTGATTTCTTACCTTGTCAAAGACTTCATTCTGCAGTCAATCCAAATAATATCTCAATACCTATCATGAATTAAAGCACGGACCCTAAGCACAGCGAAAAACGGGCATTGACCTTTATGCCGTCACGCTCGCCAGTAACCTTGATGGCCGGCGGCAGAGAGAGTTTGTAATTCGTTCTAGATGGAAAGTTCAACGTCCGATTTTCTCTGTGCTTGCCATGCTATCATGATGAATCTATGATCTGAGCATCTATCATACATAATTTTATATTATATATTTATCATACCAGGCCAAACAGTGCTCAAGGCCGCCTCCACATCAGCATACAACGTGGATATTCTCTCCACCTCGCCCTGCGTGAGCCTCACACGAGCCAGCACCGCCGCGGTCTGGGCGAAGAAGTCGCCCGTCAGGTCTATGTCTTTGGGCTCCACGATTATGCCTGGAATTGGTGGGGGTTGGTAGTTAAATTAACAGGTAAGTAATTACTATTACTTGATAAATATGTGTAATAAAGTAATTAATATCAAATGGTCGCTAGTGTTTGCGCAAGCATCGGTTTCCCATGATGTTTTTATGTACCTACACATCTGTGTTTCATGAAATAATTATTAATACCAAATATTTGACAAATTTTTGTTTACATCAGTAGTAGATTTCTATTACACTTTATTTTAAGCACATGAATATATAGTACACTATAGGAAGGGAGGCCATCCGAGTCTAATCGAGTATGCCACCGCTGCTCTATAGTCTATGCGAAGTGTAAGTTTTTTTAAATTATAATACGAGTAATAATATTTTTCCGTACAATGAAGACCTCATGAAGACACATTGATGTATGTATAAAGTTGATAGATGAAACCATAACTGCACAACAATTAATAAAAACACAACAATGGTAACAAACAACATATAAAATGAGTTTTTTGGAGGCAATTTATTATGTAAACCAAAACATTGCAAGAAGAGTTAGCAAGTTCGTAATAAGCTATGACTTTTACACTTTGAGCGTAGTACGAGTAATAGCTTTACAGACCGGTAGCTACATTAAAAAAGGCTATTAACTCTGAAATCAACAGAAAGCGATTCAATATTGCCTCCAAAACCCACACACTCACACACAAAAATACAACACCAAAACTCACAATAAAATTCGCCGCGGCTTCGTCCAAGCGTAAAGAAAAAGAAAACAAAAGGCACAACTAACATTTTTGCTTACTAAGATTAAACTGTCGGCCCGGCGGCTTTTGGTATTCCTTAGTAAACTTCCTTATAGTGAGGAAACTTCCATACACATGTATGGTGTTTGAGGCTTCGACGGCTGTTTCTACGTCTTGTGCGTTGTTGCATACTAGGACGGCGAAGTGGTCGGTCATTTTCTCCACTTTCACTCGAGCGACGCGGGCGAATGCACGCAATAGGTCTTGGGTTAGCGCGTACTTTGGGTAACCTGGAATTTTAAAGTCATTTTTGTTACACAAGGAACGATTATTACTTGGATAAACTGTGTTGGAAGTTGGTCCACTGGGGGTTAGTGCGTTTACATATATTATCTATGTGGATGTAAAGGATTTTTATAAAAAAAAAAATTTACATGGAACATCATCATCAGCCTATAGCAGTCCACTGCTGACGTAGGCCTCTCCCAAAGCACGCCACTGGATGCGATCTTTACCTTCCGCATCCAATTATAACCAGCCTTTCGCAAGTCACCACCCCATCTAGCCGGAGGGCGTCCCACACTATGAACATACCCGACACGTGTATCTTCAGCTCAGCTGGTGCGTCGCTCCTGGGCGGCGGGCGGCGGCGCGGCCCGCGCTCGCGAGGCGGCCCGCGTGGCTCCCGGGGCGCGGGGGGCGGGGCGTGTGGCTCCCGGGGCTCAGGGTGTGGGCCGCGCGGCTCCCGGGCCTCGGGGGGCGGGGCGAGGGTTGCAGGGGGCGGGGCATGCTGCTCGGGAAGCGGGGCGCGGGGCTCGGGAGGGGGGACGAACGGCTCGGGGTGTATGGCGCGCGGCTCGTGGGGCGGCTGCGGCTCCATCGCTCATGTGAGTGTCAAACCTGGGGGAATAGGTATGGAATTATGGCAATAGATGTTAAAGAAACAAAGGATTTTTTAGTAGAGACATACAAATATGGCTGCTCTAGCCAACTGTAAAACGAGAGTAAGCTTATGCACAACTTAGAGAAGAGCTTGCGCGGGGCGCATTTAAGACTTGGCAAGTTTTGCATCGCGCTGACTCACATCGCGCAGCCTCAAGAGCAGCGAGACGGAGAACTTTTGTCTCGTCTTAATTGCCCCCCGTGCTAGCCCTTCAGATCTTATTATATCAAAAGGTTAATTAGTATTGAGGATAAATACTAATCAAGTTAGTGTGTTGGTTCTAATAGCATAATAATGAATACATGTTTTAAACTTACCAGTGTTGCTAGTGGCTTTCAGGAAATACTTGGGCAGGATGTATCCGTCTTCGTTGCCGGCCGTCAGAATAACTCCATTTTCCGACTCAAAGAACTTGAGTCCGTCGTCCAATGCTTTCTGCAAGTCCAGATATATGAAAACTAAAAAATAAAAAAAAGTTGATAACAATAAAGAGAGTAGAGAAATGTTCTATGCCTTGTCCATATTGAATTGATTTAGATATGAATAAGGCTATACAAAATATTAGAGAGAATGCAAAAATCCTGTTCAAAAAATTCAACAAACAAAGGAACAAAGGCACAACTAGCTCACCTTCCGCGTCCCTCCTCAGACCACTAATGACAGTCTTGTCACCGGGAGTTCCCTTAGCAAAGTGTATGTGTTGTCGGCTCATGCGACTCAGGCCTTCCTTCTTGATGGACTGGTAGCTGTTGAGGTAGGTCCCATGCACCACTGTCGGGTACTTCGCCTGCATAAAATAGAGGAAGAGGTCACATTTGATAATAAATGCTACAATGCCTTTGAAATTAGAGCAAAGCAAGAGTGAGTATTTATTTATGAGCTTACAATGAAATATTTAACTTAGTGTAGTAGCCATAATAAAAGTAACTAAATAGTCACTTGACTGGGCAAAGAAATGGACTGATATGTAACATTGTAATGATATCTTGTGCGCTTCACACAGTATTTTCCCTATCTACTAATGTAGTAGAATTATCAAATCCTTTGTACTTCTTTTAATTACTATTTAATGACTGAACAAACTATTAAGATAGACAAAGATAGGATGACTTTAAACAGTATGTAACTAGGTACATAATAATATTGATTCAGTAAATATTCTTTGGAGTTTTAAGGAATTTACAAGAATAAAAATGAAAACTATACTTGATAATATTATATGAGTCCCTTTTTTTTCCTTTGAACTGTACTACTAACCTCTATTATTGGAGTGAGTCTTTCGCTGACACCACTGAGGCTATGGCCCTGATTGGCTCGTATCTCCAACGCATGGGTAAGAGGGTTCACTCGTAGTTTGAATCTCTGCTTGTCATTTGTTTCAACTACCCTCTCTATGTCAGTAATCTTATATTGGCCCTTGAATAGCCGGTGCTGCAGTAGATTAGCTACAGGAGTGTAACCTTCCGGGCTGAAATAATAATATTTTATATGTTCGAGTTATAATATTTAGTGATAAAAGCATGATTATTCTGCTCCAAATTACACTCATAGGCTGGCTGAGCTGAAATCAAGGGGATATGTACAAAGGTTCCACTCGAGAGAGCCATATACAGGAACTTCGCCCCCTCTCAGAATAGAATAGAATACACTCATTATGTTGGAACTAATGTAATTATGGGATGGGTCGATGCAGCATTGTTAGTTATATTAAACAGTCAGCTCCTGAAAACTTGATATCAGCTATACACAACACATTTGATTTTGAATACTGTTTGATTTCATGGTAAACATGGAATCAATATGGTTTAAGCAAATTTTGTCAATTCTGTATGAGATATTAATGGTGTCAAGTCATTTAGTACATAAGTAAAGGTTAAAATGTATGATACAGCATAAAAACTTTATTTTAGTAAGTTGACCTAGTTATATCAGAAAGTGCATCAGAATGATAAACTGAAAACTTGATCCAATCACGAATTAATATGTAAACACAGTGACACGCAGGCAAGGCTGTGTAAATGTACATAAACTCATGATATTGACATGAAAACCAATACAACAGCTGTTTCAAATTAAATAATGTAGCACACAGAAAGTTCACAAAATTTAAAAAGAGTTTAAAGTGGGGTAGTTAGTACCTCAAAGTTAGGCCTTCTTTAACGGCTCCATGTCTCAAAATCCAAGACAACGCTTTACTTAGTTTGATATCTGATTTATTGTTCCTGAAAATACACCATTTAAATGCACCGAGGACCAAGCACTAAGATAAAACTATAAATAATAATAGCTCTCACTCACATTGAACAAAAGCTTGGTTGCAGGAGTAAGTTCAAGGATAGCTGTGAAGAATTGAAGGAGTAAAATAAATACGGATAGTAAATTTAACCACGCTGCATCATAATAAATGTTAGAATTACGGGGGATTCCCCGTTTTAGCAAACAAAATTAAACGAAAACAAAGTGATTTGTCGTTGTCCGTCGGCCATCAAAAGTACGTTCGGAAAATTCACATTTCGATTCTGTCATGCCGTCAATTTTTCTTTCAAGTTTTTGAACGATTTGGCATCCTCAGGATAATAACTTAAACCCTAAATTATTTAAACCAAAAATTATAAATGCAAAAGTAACTGTGTCTGTCTGTTACTTCTTGCACGCCAAAACTACTGAAGAGATTTGAATGAAATTTAGTATCCAGATAGTCTAGCTAGACTCTAGACCCTGAAAACGAAAGAACATAGTATACATTATATGTATACTATCTATTTTTAACGCGAAGTGAAGCTCGTGGGAACAACTAGTATGAAAAGCTAGAAATTAGTCTAGCTTTTTCCGTTCATAGCTAACATAGCTTCTCGTGAGAAGAACATTACTTGAAGAAATTTTGTTTCTATTTTTTATTATTCTGACTATCCTCCTCTTCTCGTTTTTTCTGGACTGGAAAAAGCGCGGCAAATTCAAACATTTTTTTGGTTACTATTTTATAAAACTCATATTTGGTGAGCACATTTTGACCTCAGTAATATTTCTCGAATTTGAGGTAAACATTGCGATATGTTGATGTATTAAAACATAATCTTTATAAGGAATATTAAATTTTAAATCCGGTGAGCTGTCTTAAAATCAAGTTTTCATGAAATGGAACGTAAAAATCAATGAATTGTCACCATAGACAAAAAGCATAGACTACAGCGGGTCAGCTGACTAAAATTTTATCATTGGTCTTGTGATAAGTTGTGATTCTCCGCCATTCTCGGTCTGTCTTTTCCATCTTTCTCGTCCCGTGAGTTGATTTTTATTATATACAGCTGTTATTTTACATGTTTCATCGACTGGTTCGAAGTGTTTGTGATATTTAACTGTGATTTTATAATTTAAAGTGAATTCGGTAAGCTTTACATTTTCTGCCATTGTCAAAATTTTGGCTGGGCCATGTAATGACATTTTAGTTGGGTTTGCGGTTTTATTCCTCATTATTGCAGCCATCAGTGGTATTCGTTATTTGTACTGTATCCTGAAACTGTAAGTTAACTACAATATTATGAAATATTGATAGAAACTGAACAATAATTGATTAGTTACCACCCTATCATGTGACTGGAATTTTGCTACTTCTTCGCATTTGCAGTGGCATCTATTTTAGTGCTGTAACTAGCAAAGCGACAGTAAAATACTAGAAACATGTATGATTAATGTACTGGAATAGATTCCTATAAGATTCTTATACAACAAAGTAGTTTTTGGTAGTTTTCTGCAACCAGCAGCTATAGGGAGGTGCTGAACAAGAATCACTAATTTGCGATGAATACTGAAGAATTCACCATCACATTATTATTAAAAGTATGGTTTGTGGATCTTCTTGGGTATAGGATATATAAACTGCATGTTTAGTACAAATTATAGCTAGAATATCTCATCTTCTAACATGTACCTAGTTATTTCTAAAACAGTTTGTGACCTTCATATATCAACCATACACCTAGCTCTTGTAAATATATCTCTATTTTCCTGCATATCATACATACTGTACATAGGTAAACAGGAGTATGTACAATATCATACAGACATAGTCTTATTAACATCAATTAATGATGTTTTAGGTTATGTACCTAAGTAAAGTTTCAAAATCTCTGACCCTCAAAATGTAAACTGTTTCCAATATTATTAGTAAAACTTTAGTAAAACAAGATATAAACAACTTCGATTGGAACATTTTTGTGATAGAGATAGGTGGAATATTAAATACAATGGCCCAGGCTAATAAAATCCATTCTCATTATAGGCAGTGCACAAATTTGTCATATTCACTAAACCATAGCAGTCATGAGTGCTCTTCCATATGACCACTTTGTAATATTACATAAGTTGTATTAATAAATATTGAGATCAATAACCTATATTTTTATAGTTCCCTTTCCAAATTATGCAAGCTGGTTCTAATACCCTTTGTTTGTGGTATTTATAGTCAATATTTTTCATCTCATATCCCTCCTGCATTTAAATAATCAATGGAAAGAAGGTGGAATTGACAGTGATGGATAGGAGTGACTACTTATCAGTAATCTTGATAAAAAATTACCATATTCTTAGAGATCAGGTACTCAGATACAGTCATTGCTTTAGGTTAAGTATGTATAAGTTAACATAAGTCGTGCGAAAATGGATCGTAGTATTTGATACTGGGATCCATTGTCGCATGACAAACAGCTATATAAGTCAATATTAAATTGTGATTTCTTTTTGTATGAACAGCGATTCAGCTACCCCCATATAAACCTCGCGGTTTTCGAGGGGTGGTTTTTTGTAATAATTATTGTACAAACTTTTTGTGAAAGAAAATAAACATCTAAAAAAAAAAAAAGGTTCTATTCATCTGAATGTTAAAAATCAATAAAATTTCCTTCCTTTCTAAAAACATAATGTGAATAATTATTGTAATTTTTCAAACTGTTTTGATGAACTAGCTACTTCAGCTATCTGATTGACTGCAAAACCCACTTTAATTAACATACATAAATATTTTGTAAAAAAATTGCAACAATGGCAGATTATGAAAAGCTTTCCTGAGATTTCATGTAGGAAATTGTCTTTATATTACTCTTCTCTATTAATTTCAGAAAAACAAGGTAATTGTTCAAGATGAGTCACGGGTTGAAGAGGATTGCCGACGAGGACAATGAAACCCAGTTTGGTTATGTCTTCGCTGTGTCCGGTCCCGGTAAGTTCCATATCCCATACCCTACTTAACCTTTGAAATGCAAATTCAATTTAGATTGCAAACTATTCTTCTCTTCTTAAATTTAAAAGCCAGTTCTTTTGTTTCTTGGTACAACATGACCATTGCCTTGCTCTTAAGCTCCTTGGTCTACATTGCTTTTTCTTGCAAACTGTAAAGTCAATAATATCATTAACTTCTTGTAACAGGGGTATAATGCTTTTTCTTTTAGATAACAGAATATCCCAAGAATGGAAGGCTCCTTCCACTTGGCAAGATGTTTTCAATTATAAATTATAAATGCAAATAAATATCTATACAAAGTGATTAAGTCATTGGGGATTACAAACCTAAGTGTTTGTGCATTTGTGTGAGTGGTTGTATCAGTATTTTACTGTCTGGTACTATGGAATACATCATGATATCTTGAATGAATTGAATGATGAGTGCAAATTCAAAACAGTTACATTACATAATATTAATGGTTATGCAGATACTAATAGATATTCAATTATCTGTTATCAGCATTTACTATTGAACAAAGAATTAATCTTGTTTACCATCAAGCTAAAATACAATTGATTTTCAGACAGAAAAAGAGACTGCTATCTTTTCTGTGCCATAATGGTTTGCATTATTAATGATTTCTTTGAATTTAAGTACAATGTATACCAGCACTCTAAAACATTGTGAGGTAACAGGCATCTAGATTTAGCACATCTAGGTGAACCCATGTTAACCCATCATGCACTGGACCAGCAGGAGAATGGGAAAATGGTCCAAGCTTAGGAAGCTTAGGAAGGCAGTTTTGACCTTGGGGATATGCACAAAGGTTCCATTCAAGAGAGCCAGGTGCCTTTTTACACCCCCACAGAGAATAGGTTAGCATTACAATTATGGCTACTATTTCCCTACCGCTCTAACCTCAACCTCCATTCCTCCACAGTGGTCACAGCGGAGAAGATGTCCGGCTCGGCCATGTACGAGCTGGTGCGCGTCGGCTACAATGAGCTGGTCGGCGAGATCATCCGTCTGGAGGGGGACATGGCCACCATCCAGGTACGGGTTGTTGGGGATATTATGAGCTAGAAAAAGATATTAGTTGAAAAGACAAAAAATTTTTTTTTATAGTTAACAATAATTTTAATAAATTGTAAACAAGCATAATATTTAAACTACATTATATCAAGATTAATACTTTTTTTGCGTAGGTAAGCACTTTAAAGTTTTTAGCCATCTTCAGATGTAGAGTTCATCATAATTATTTCTGCTTCGTTGCATTTTGCCTTACTCACAGACAACATACATGAGTGTGTATATAATTTAGGACACGCGACAAAAGTAGGCAGATATAATACTTATATAAAATCTTTTGAGACTCTTTATCTTATGAGAATCTCAAATAATCTCGACATGTAGTGGTGTTACATTAAAGAGAAACTCAGTAAAAAAGCTTATTATAAAATTGATGATTACTTAGAGGACGTTAATGCATGGCTGTGATAAGTAGTTAGCTCTGCTCATATTATTATAATAATAATTATTTTATTTTATTTATTTATTTTATTTTATTTTGGCTTCAAACAGTCATATGGAAACAAAATATACATGCTATCTTAAATCTAAACTTATAGACTTGGAGGGCCGAAAAGTTAAACATAAAGTAAATAACAGGAGAAAACTTCATTAACTAGTTATAGTAACATTGCAAAATTTTTAATTCATTGTGTGTAAGTTACAATTTTAGTAGGTGTGTAAACTGCGAAAATCATTGACAAAATTCAAGGGAAAAAGAAAGAAGGAAAAAAAAAAAAAGTATATATCATAGGTTAGGTATACAATTCAAGGAGTGTCCAACATCAACATTTTAAATCATAGTGTTTTATATATCATAGGTTAGGTATACAATTCAAGGAGTGTCCAACATCAACATTTTAAATCATAGTGTTTAAGTATTTTTCTTTTAAATGAATCTGTACTGTCATTAAAAGGGTCAACATCAGTGGAAGATAATTCAGCATTATACATATTTAGGGTTCGGTACATAAAGCTGTTACGTGTGTAATTTTTGTTATAGTTTGGAAGTACAAATAACTTGTTTCTATTAGGAAGAGAACGAAGTGACCGTAAGAGGCCCTGGGAACGTACAATAAAGGGAATCCTACACAACAAAGAAGGGCAAACTATTTTATTATTTAAAATTTTGTGCATGAAAATAAGATCCATCAGTTTTCGTCGTAAACTAAGTGCTGTAAGATTAAAGTGTTTAAGTCTCATATCATAGGATGAACTGTCAAAATTAAATTTAAATGATAGGTTTTTAAGAAATATCTTTTGTACTTTTTCTATGCGTTTGATGTGAATTTCATAAGAAGGGGACCATACTACGGAAGCAAAATCCAAGATTGATCTAATAAAGGAGTAATATAATACTTTTATAGTAGACACACTTCTGAAAGGCTTAGATATTCTATTAATAAAACCTAAGCCTCTGAATGCCCTTTTAACGATATTGTCTATGTGTGTGTTGTATGTTAATTGACTATCCATCATTATTCCTAAATCCCGAATAGTTGTGACCCTAGGAAGTTCCACATTTTGCAGATTATAAGAAAATCGTATAGGTTTTGTTTTACGGGTGTAGGTAATGACGTAGGCATTTGTCAGCATTCAGAAACAGTTGGTTCGACTGGCAGTATTGTGTAAGAGCACTCAGATCACGCTGCAATTGCAGACAGTCAGTAACTTTTTTAACTATCTTGAAGATTTTTGTATCATCTGCATAAAGTAGATGATCTGAATGCACCAGAACCTCTCCAATATCATTGATATACAATGTAAACAGTAAAGGTCCTAAATGAGATCCTTGGGGGATACCAGATGGAATGGTAAGAAAACTAGACTCGAAACCCTTGACCAATACAGCCTGACTACGATTACGGATGTAGGATTCAATCCATCGCAACAAGGCTCCATGAATTCCAAGTTTTAGTAGCTTCTGAAGAATTATATTATGGTTTATTTTATCAAATGCCTTCGAGAAGTCAGTGTAAATTACATCAATTTGTAAATTTTTATTCATAGCTTCAAGTAGGTATTCGCTAAAACTTACCATGTTAGTTTCAACGCTACGTGACTTAATAAATCCATGTTGTGCCTCGGCTACTTGGTTTTTGACGCAGTATGCTATTTGATTAGTTACTATTTTTTCTAAAACTTTAGCGAAAATACTTAATTTTGATATAGGCCTATATTCGGTTAATACGTCGATTTTACTATTTTTTGGAATAGGTGTGATGATAGCCTTTTTCCAAATGTTAGGAAAAACTCCAGATTTAAGAGAGAAACGATAGATGAGCGTTAGGGGAATAACCAGTTCTTTAGCGCACTTTGATATAAGGATAGGATGAACACCATCTGATCCCGCACCCTTATTAACTCGTACCCGACTAAATTCTGTAAGTACAGTGTTTTCATCTAAATTGATAAAGTTTATATCAATGCACGATTTATCTTGGCAATCTTGGCTACCACCATTAGCGAATGTACTCTGGGAAACGTGGTCGTCAGATACAAAAACTGAGTTAAATAATAATAATTATTAAGCTTATATGTATTGTATACCAACTAGTTTTAAGTCTTTTTTTGAAAAGATGGCTCAGGAGTTTCTTGCCTCCGTTCTTCTCCTTAGACAGAAAGAGCCCCCCCTTATCCGAACGGAGAGTAATTTGTAAAAATTGACGTTGATCAGAAAATTTTATATTTGTACGATGAATAAAAAATTTTGACTTTGACTTTGACTTTGTATGAGTTTTCATCAATAAACTCGTTTAATGTGCGTTCGACCAATCACACCGCCTTATTTATGGCGAATCGAGATACAGTGATGTTTGACTACGTCGATAACGAACCTATTGTAATCATGATTAATTCGTCTGCTGTTCAGAATGAAATCTAACCCTAACCAACCCCCAACAGGTGTACGAAGAGACCTCAGGCGTGACCGTCGGCGACCCCGTGCTGCGCACCGGCAAGCCTCTCTCCGTAGAACTGGGACCCGGCATCCTCGGCTCCATCTTCGACGGCATCCAGCGGCCGCTGAAGGACATCAACGAGCTCACGCAGAGCATCTACATCCCCAAGGGGGTGAACGTGCCCGCGCTGGCCCGCGACACCGAGTGGGAGTTCCACCCGCAGTACATCAAGGTGGGTGCAGTGCGGGTTTTGGACGCTTTTTAGGTCTTATAGTGCGACGTTAATGGTGTATTGGGTTACAAAAGTCGAATTAGTGAGTTTTTAGACACTTTATAGGTATTTTAGAAGGTGCGGGAGGAATATGCTGCGTGGTCGCTATTGGTCTATTGAGTCAAGGTCGCGCTTTGAATGCTGTTATCATTGGCTCATTCATGCTTCATGCGTAGATGCCGCCATTTTGGTCAAGATACATCAATAGAGCTGATTTCGGATACATGATTGTGCGATGGTAGAAATTCAGAGTAAGAGCGATGGTAGAAATTCACCATAAGAGCGATGGTAGAAATTCACAGTAAGAGCGATGGTAGAAATTCACAGTAAGTGCAATGGTAGAAATTGACTGTAAGAGCGATGGTAGAAATTCACAGTAAGAGCGATGGTAGAAATTCACAGTAACAGCGATGGTAGAAATTCACTATAAGAGCGATGGTAGAAATTCACAGTAAGAGCAATGGTAGAAATTCACAGAAAGAGCGATGGTAGAAATTCACAGTATAAGAGCGATAGTAGAAATTCATAGTATAAGAGCGATGGTAGAATTTCACTATAAGAGCGATGTCTCGGCCGGTATTCGAACCCCGGTCTCCGCCGGGCACGTCCTCGGCTCCATCTCCGACGGCATCCAGCGGCCGCTGAAGGACATCAACGAGCTCACGCAGAGCATCTACATCCCCAAGGGGGTGAACGTGCCCGCGCTGGCCCGCGACACCGAGTGGGAGTTCCACCCGCAGTACATCAAGGTGGGTGTAGTGCGGGTTTTAGACGCTTTCTATAGGTGTTTTATAGGGTGCGAGATGAATGTGTCAAAATGGAGCGACGCTATTGGTGTATTGGGTTATAAAAGCCGAATTAGTACGTTTTAGAGCATTTTGATCCATATACACTATAGTGCGATGGTAAAAATTCACAGTAAGAGCTATGGTAGAAATTTACAGAAAGAGCGGTGGTAGAAATTCACTATAAGAGCGATGGTAAAAATTCACCATAAGAGCGATGGATGGTAGAATTTCACAGTAAGAGCGATGGTAGAAATTGACAGTAAGAGCGATGGTAGAAATTCACTATAAGAGCGATGGTAGAAATTCACAGTAAGAGCGATGGTAGAAATTCACAGTAAGAGCGATGGTAGAATTTCACTATAAGAGCGATGTCTCGGCCGGTATTCGAACCACGGTCTCACCGCCGGGCACATCCTCGGCTCCATCTCCGACGGCATCCAGCGGCCGCTGAAGGACATCAACGAGCTCACGCAGAGCATCTACATCCCCAAGGGGGTGAACGTGCCCGCGCTGGCCCGCGACACCGAGTGGGAGTTCCACCCGCAGTACATCAAAGTGGGTGCAGTGTGGGTTTTAGACACTTTCTTTAGGTGTTTTAGAAGGTGCGGGGGGATACAAAAGTCGAATTCGTGCGTTTTTAGACATTTTTAGCGCTTTTAGACACTTTTTTGCGTTTTTAGAAGGTGCGGGAGAAATGTGTCAAAATGGAGCGACGCTATTGGTGTATTGGGTTAGATAAAGGAGGGATTAATGCGGTTTTAGACACTTTTTAGAGCTTTTAGAAGGTGCTGGTGGAAAGACTCTTGTATAATGCACATACAGGGTGTTGCAAAATTGATGTACTAAGCCGAAAGGGGGTGACTGAGGAGGTCTTCAGAATGACCTCCTCAGTCACCCCCTTTTTTGGTTCTACGAATTTTTGAATATTCGTGAAAAAAAACCTTCTCCTTAGAAACTTTGTTGGTCACGTGACATGTTACTACAGAGAACTGTTTTATTCAGCAAATTTTCAAAAGTCGCAGAACAAAAAAAGCGTTTGAGTTGCTTATTACGTCTGACTACATATTTGCGGATTAGTCGTGAAGATATAAATAAGTAATGCAGTGTTACCTTCATCAATAAAATCTATTACCCTGTTTTTTGGACACTTGCTAGGTAAAAACCGCCGAATATTTTTATGACACTTTTTCCTTTCCCCCAGGTCGGCACCCACATCACCGGCGGAGACTTATACGGGATCGTGCACGAGAACACGCTGGTGAAGCACCGCATGCTGGTGCCGCCCAAGGCCAAGGGTACCGTCACCTACATCGCGCCCGAGGGGAACTACAAAGTCACTGTGAGTGTCACTTTACTAGCAAGAGACTCTTATATCGCGACGCTACTCGAATACGACTGCGAAGCTAACTCACAAGCGACTCCTAGGATACGCTTATAGAACGCATATAGCTTGAAAGTCGCGTCGTATGAAAAGAGGTCGAAATATCATACATACTTAGTCCTGACGCCTATTATCGGCATCTGCAAGCATCAGCCTTTTAGGTGACATTAGGTTGATGGCACTACAGTAATACTGTAATACTGTAGTGCCAATACTGTAGTGCTTTAGTATGCATACTGTAACAGTATGCATACTGAAGCTATTCACAAGCGACTCATAAGATAAAACGCATATAGCTTGAGTATGAAAAGAGGTCTAACAATCATACAAACTTAGTCTCGACGCCTTTTATCGGCATCAGCAGGCATCAGCCTTTTAGGTGACAAAGTGCGTTAGGTTATTAGGTTTAAAAAGACCCCACAGTATACATACATATTAAGGAAGCAGTATAGTTGTCAATAAGACTACACATACAACGGCGGGTGCTGTGCGGGATCGTGCACGAGAACACGCTGGTGAAGCACCGCATGCTGGTGCCGCCCAAGGCCAAGGGCACCGTCACCTACATCGCGCCCGAGGGGAACTACAAAGTCACTGTGAGTGTCACTTTACTAGCGTGAGCTGTTTCTATAGCGACATTGCTCAAATGCGACTGCAAAGCTACTCACAAGCGACTCATAGGAAAAGAGGCTAAATAATCATATATACTTAGTCTAGACGCCTATTATCGGTATCGGCAAGCATCAGGCTTTTAGGTGACATTAGGTTAATGAAAAAGTGCATTATAGGTTAGTGACACTACAGTAGGACTACACATATTGAGGAAGCGGTATTGTTGTCAATAAGACTACACATACAATGGCGGGTAGCCAGGTTTTCATAGGCGTATTTGTCGCTGAAACAGTCTATCTATAGCATCGAACTCAAACGTTGTAAACTCCGCGCTTTGACCGTTATTTATACTATTTCATAGCTATAGTAACTTTTAAAAGAGCTAAGCTACCTTGAACTAGCATGTATAACCTAATTCCTAGGCTTCACATTCATTCACAATTTTCCGTCAACATTTGCCAACATCCAACCTATCTCTAACCCAACCTTTTCCCCCCAGGACGTAGTCCTAGAGACCGAGTTCGACGGCGAGAAGTCGTCCTACACCATGCTTCAAGTGTGGCCGGTGAGGCAGCCGCGGCCCTGCACCGAGAAACTGCCCGCCAACCACCCGCTGCTGACCGGCCAGAGGGTGCTCGACTCACTGTTCCCGTAAGTACCTGACAGCTGAGCCCAGTAGACAATCTTCTTACCACCATTTTACAAATCTATAGACGACCGAAGGGAAGCAATCAAACCAGAAACAAGAAGTATCAAACGGTCACATAATAACATACTTGGTTTGGATAAATCACTTCGCTTCGCTCGGCTATCGCAGTTCATACGGAGTTCATCTGTATTGTACATAGCCTCGCTTCGCTTGGCTCTACAATACTCTACATGTTTAGGAAGTGTAATAGGCTCCCATAGCTCGGCTCTCCGAGGTATTCTACATCTGCGCCTTCTGATAACATACGTAACTTGTCTCTGCTGTGCACAACTAGTAATTAGAAAAAATCTTTGTTTAGTTTTTAATTTGTCACTTTTCTTCTTGAGAATTTTGAGTATCATAACTACCCGAGTATATATCATACCATACCCCCCACTACACCAAACCTCCAAACCACCCTTCTAACCCCCCTTTCCCCCCACAGTTGCGTCCAGGGCGGCACCACGGCCATCCCCGGGGCCTTCGGTTGCGGCAAGACCGTCATCTCGCAAGCGCTGTCCAAGTACTCCAACTCTGACGTCATCGTCTACGTAGGGTGTGGGGAGCGTGGTATGTATTACATAATATAGTATTACTACATAATAAGTGCAAGGGGGTTCGCCGCAAAGATCGGCTATATAAGCCATCTTAGGGCGCACGCGCGCCAACAGAACTAGGGGTCGAAGTGGTCGCCATGGCCGAAATCGGTCGGACCAATCATCATCATCATAGTATTAAGGTGAAGTGCGGTAATTGCAACTATCCGGTAATTGCAACTAACTTCAATAACTCCCTCTAGAGTTACTTCATTGTAAAACGACAGACTAAAATCAATTTTACATCATAAAAGTTCTACCCAAAAATGTGGATGGCGCTGATAGCTCAAGAATTGTGGGAGTTATAAAGCTTTTTGTCATCGGCCATTTTGAGTCTGCTGGAGTCGGATGGACATGGTGTGCATTTTTATTTTATAAAATAGTTTTTAGTGGTTCCTCGCAAGGTTTTTTCAAAAAAAAGTAAAAACTAATAACGGTAAGTCATTTTGTATGTATTTGTTTTATTCTAACACGATTGTTTTCCGAGTTTTCTGTGTAGTTACATTTACCAGACAAAAAATGCAAAGTCTGGTAAATGCAACTATTTTGCAGTTTTTAGGGTGGTTACAATAAGCTGTCAATTTTTGTATGAAATTGGAAAAAGCCAGTGATGGGGCAGTGAACATGAATATATCGATACAATCACTAATAATATAACACACAAATAAGAATAAAAGGCTGAATACCAAATTTTAAACATATCTGTTAAGCATACATTTTTTTAGAAAACCTGCAAAATTCCACCCGTCATCCTGCCTGCGGTAAATTCCGAAAACTTTCCAAAAAAATTGTAAAAAGGCTGTTTGATTAAACATAAGTAAAATATTTAATGTTGATTAATAAAAATATAGCTATTAATTTTTATCCCCGAGTTTTATTATAAGTGTCACAATCCTATGAATATTCTCTTAGTCTTTGTGTTTCAAATACACAATATACACCACACATAGAAAAATATGGAGATAAAACGATTAGTTGCAATTACCCGCCAGGAGGGGTAATTGCAACTATTTCTGCCTTTGCCGGAACTTTTGGCAATAGCTCTTTATTCTTCAGAGTTTTTCTTTGTCATGATAGTAGAATAAAATCTACATAAAATTTTGACTTTGGCATGATTTTACAGTAATACTATTTCCTTATATATAAAGAATTATCAGATGATGAAGTTACGACTTCAATATTTTTAGTTGCAATTACCGCACTTCACCTTATGTATATTTGATGTCGATTCTGAGGGTGGAAATGGCAAATTTTATCACTGTCAAACTTTAAATTTTGAAAGCAAAAATTAGATTTACAGGTCACTCATAGAGTCGAATTTCTAACAAAGAAATAAAGGATTTGATAGCTCTATGCTTGGATTTTTATATTATACTGCACTTCCTGCAAGTTTCGCTTTGAATAAAAGGAAATCCCGGATAAAAAGTAGCCTATGAGTGAATCTGCATACCAAATTTCATCCGTATCTGTTCGGTAGTTTTTATTTGAAAGAGTAACAAACACAAACATACTCACAAACTTTCACGTTTATAACATTAGCAGGAAGTAAGTTCTAAAACTCATAGCACAAGAAATGATGAGCGTAATCGCAGTATTTTGGTGTACACTACTATTACAATTAATGTAATCAACTCAAACCCTAACAAAAGTCCAACCTTCCATTCTGCAGCATGTAATTACAATCCTCTTTTCTCTCCAGGTAACGAGATGTCCGAAGTACTGCGAGACTTCCCCGAGCTGACCGTCGAGATCGACGGCGTCACCGAGTCCATCATGAAGCGCACGGCGCTCGTGGCCAACACCTCCAACATGCCCGTGGCCGCCCGAGAGGCCTCCATCTACACCGGTAAGCAGTTAAAAGTTATACAGGATGTCCAGACTGAATGCGGCTTACCCTTCAGTTTTTTTTAAAAGTAGAATAAGAATATCTCGCTAATCACACTGACAATACGTGAAAAAAACCGGCGATATACGAGTTACTGCGGGCCGCAACTAACTGGTAGCTTCTAGAGCGTCGAAGATTCGTGCGGGAGGTTATGTGATACACACACTCTAAAACTACACATAATTAAGCAAAGTATGTCAACGCTAGCTCTCAAGGTATGATATGTTAGGGAGCGAGACAAATTTGTGACCCGAAATCCCGGGACTATCCGGGATCCCGGGATTGTCTTCATCCAGTCCCGAAATCCCGGGATCCCAAATAAAGGCCGGGATTGTATTCCCTAGAGACAATGCAAGCTTGTATGCTATGTATGTATTTTACTATGTTTTCAATATACTGTGTTTTGTGTACAATAAAGTATTCATAAATAAAATTTTCACTTCAGTCGCCTTCCACGCATACATAGCTGACGCGCAATCCCATCACCCTCCAAATTAAACCATCTTTCTTCACAACATTAACCCCCCTATCTCATCCCCAGGAATCACCCTATCCGAATACTTCCGTGACATGGGCTACAACGTGTCCATGATGGCCGACTCCACGTCCCGTTGGGCCGAAGCTCTTCGTGAGATCTCGGGTCGTCTGGCCGAGATGCCCGCCGACTCTGGGTACCCCGCGTACTTGGGAGCTAGACTGGCGAGCTTCTACGAGAGGGCTGGAAGAGTGAAGTGTCTGGGTAACCCGGAGAGGGAAGGTTGGTATCGCATTGGTGGTAATTTAGTTGTAGTCTATTGTTTTTTAACAAACGAGTACTGAAATTGTTTTCCTGCGTTGCTATTGGTCCACATAATTTATAGTACACATAATATCCAATATCGAAAATGTGCAAGACATAGTCAGTACTGGTTTGTTAAAAAAATCTGTAGTAATTACCTGCAGAACAGTCTATAGGGATGACAATACAGAAATATTTAAACTTTCGCACCACATAGAGAAAGTTCATACCTTCTTAAAATTTTACATGCGGTTTTCTATTAAAAAGTTGACTTTCTTATTGGCTTTGGATAAGCTTTCCTATGTTATGTTCATACTTGTACATGCAAACCATTTGCGTGATCTGATCTAATAATAAATTATAATCCTAAGTAGATCGGCGCGGGCTAATCCCAAATACTAAACAGATATAAAAGAAGTTTAACTCCATCAAATACCTTATTTATCTTCCATAGCCTATGAATAATATTTGACCTAGGTTGTATTAGCTTGCACATTATACTTTACCTTACCGACTACCAAATCTCTCCACACTAACCCTCCAATGTCCCAGGTTCCGTCTCCATCGTGGGCGCCGTGTCGCCGCCCGGAGGAGACTTCTCTGACCCCGTGACGGCGGCCACGCTCGGTATTGTTCAGGTGTTCTGGGGGTTGGACAAGAAGCTGGCGCAGAGGAAGCACTTCCCCTCCATCAACTGGCTTATTTCTTACAGGTGCGTGTGAAATGTTTGGAATGGAGTATCATCAGAACATACAGGCTTAAATTTTTCGCAGTATGACCGCGGGAAAGTCTTTTACGGCGAAGCGAATCTCGCGAGAAATGCTAGTATTTTATAGTTCGTGATTCTATTGCGGAAGCTGATTGCGGGCTATCAGCCTTCCGTTTGAAAACACTAGCAAACTCAACTGTCTGATTGTAAATCAAAGACAAATGAATGAACTTGATTTCAACGCTATCAAACTTTAGTAAAAGAGATATAAGAATTGGAATAGAATATTATATTAATCATGATGAGGCTATAATCGTCAAACTTATTGTCTGAAAGGTAAATGGTTTGTGTTCTAATGATTGTTTTGTGTTTTCGCCCCGCAGTAAGTACATGCGTGCCCTGGACGACTTCTACGACAAGAACTACCCCGAGTTCGTGCCGCTCAGGACCAAGGTGATTACTGATTAATCTTATTAACTTACTCAACCCAGTATCAGTCGTGATTAGGAGGGATAGCCTAAATTTGGCGCAAGCGCCTCTGTCTGGCCCACGGATGCATGGATATATGTATTTATGCTCAGTTCATCCGAATCAATACTATTGATTCGGATGAACTGAGCATAATTTTTATTGGATAGAAAGGATAAGCCATATTTTACAAATCCCATTTTTCAGAGTATAGTGTTAATTTCACATTATGTCTAACGGAAGAAAAAATATATTTTTCCGCTATCTGCTTAAAATATTCGCAAAAAGTCAAATGGGTATCAGAAATTGACTTTCGATAGGGAATAATCGAGGCAGTGCTGTTGTGAAATGCGTGTGGCAAAAAAACAGTATTTGTAGTAGACTAGTAGTGTAAGTAGCCAAAGAAGTTTTGGAGTTATCCTTAGCGCTATTATCGTTGATCTTTCATGAAAATTCCACAGCAGTGGTGTTCTACCGGTTATAGGAATGAGTTTAGCGTTAACCTTCTAACCCTCTACCTTTCTCCCTCAGGTCAAGGAGATCCTGCAAGAGGAGGAGGACCTGTCTGAAATCGTGCAGCTGGTCGGAAAGGCGTCCCTGGCCGAGACCGACAAGATAACCCTCGAGGTGGCCAAGCTGCTGAAGGACGACTTCTTGCAGCAGAACAGGTGATATATTGTGTATTTTTCCTGCTATAGATAGAGGTTTAGGCTGACGCGAGGGATCACCGAACACAATGGCGAAAAATAACACGTAAAAATATTTACGAAATTATTTATATCACGTCGGGGTCACCAATTTATACAGTTAGACATAAAGCCTAAGTAGGTATATAGTTAACTAGATAACCACTCAAATCTCATTTTATTGGTAGGAAGTGGGGATTACTGTATTGCACTATCACATATGGCACTATCTGGTGCAAGTGGTGGAAGTCTCAGTCATGTTATTGACTGTATCTGTATGATAAACAGAGGATAAGGGCGAGCTAGCATATAAGCCTCTAACCATTTGGCTGACGGCACTATTTTTAAATGGGTTTCAAAATTACACATAAAAACTGCTCAGAAACTTAGATTCTAACCCTTATCTCTGTCCGCAGTTACTCGAACTACGACCGTTTCTGCCCGTTCTACAAGACGACCGGCATGCTGAAGAACATCATCACGTTCTACGACATGTCGCGACACGCCGTCGAGTCCACCGCGCAGTCCGACAACAAGGTACGACGGATATCCATTTCAAAACAAAATAGTTCGTGCTGAAATAAGACGGCTCCTACCTACCATCACAATACCACTCTGTAGTCTGTGTTGCATTCAAAGATTTTTCTTTGTAGGTGGGTACTAATTGAGCATGAGTTTTCAGGATAGTACTCCTGTAAAAGAAGAATGGCGAAACCTGACCCGCTTTGCATAAGTTAGCAGCCACTCACCAAACCTACTTTAAGTTATTGATAAAAATGTCTATTATCAGGGAAAAATATTTAAAAAAATCTAAACCATGGGGTTCTTGAGATATTAGGGTTCAAAAGTAAATTAATTAAATATATTTTTTTCGTTAAATAAGATTTTGCTGAATTGTACACGCACAAATAAGTTTTATAATCTAAATCATGGGATTCCCAATTCATAGCGCATCACAAAATGTATTACATGATTTTATTTATGCAAATAATATCATAATTATTTTTGCACATTTCACACTCAGAAACCTATTTTTATAAAGAGACCAATTTAAAAAAATATTTCATTCTATTCAAGTTCCCGTTATCCCGAAGTAACATAAAATACTTTTTAGCCAGGAATTCCCATGGAAACACTTTTAAAATCAATTTTTAGCTCGAGGGTAACTTCTAGTACAGTAGAAAGACTTGATCTTTCAGCACCTATATCTTCGTTCTCCCATGTCTCATAATAATAAAATTAATACCAGTATATGCTGTAGTCACGGACTACACATCAGTGTATGTTTCATCAATGGCCGCTCTGGGTCATGGCGCCATAGAGAAATGGCCATTCTCCTTTACTGTTTTATCAGTCAGAATTAAATTATTTTGAAATCTGTTTCCAGGTGACGTGGAACACGATCCGTGACGCCATGGGCCCGGTGCTCTACCAGCTGTCCAGCATGAAGTTCAAGGTAATTTTTCTAAACTTTTATTTATTTATTTACTTTTTGGACAAATGTGTGATATGAGGACTCTTTATGTGTAAACTCTTTGGAGTCCAATCCTCTTTTTGGAGTTCGGGGGCTATTTTCTTTATTTTGTGCCAGTATCAAGGTTACCTACATGGGGTTCGGGATATAGAGGGGTGTTTTTTAAAAATCTAAATTATAAATCTAGCAGGGGCTTAGACATAACATGCATTATAATTATTATTATTGGGTGGGCTAATTAATTAATGTTTATCTCTTTTCCCCAGGACCCCGTGAAAGATGGAGAAGCCAAGATCAAGGCCGACTTCGACCAGATCGTCGAGGACATGGCCGCTGCCTTCCGTAACCTAGAGGACTAAGTTATATCGCGCAATTATACTCTTTATTCTTGAAGAGGATGTTTGGGTCGGACCTCTTGCCGCGCGGAAAAAAATAAAACTGTCAACTTAACCATAGAGCTGACAGTGTCTATGGTTAGAAATAGCGCGAAAGATACTAGCTACTGCTAGGGTATGTTGATGTTTGAGGTCCGATCCAACATTGTTTTGTTAATAAATATATACTATTAGACCTAATTATGTGTTACGGCGCAGTCCAAGTAGAGTGTTTTAGGTTTAAAAATATATTTACAAAAAATAATAATGTATTTCTGTGAAAAAAAAGTCGTGTTTCAAATCTTGTTGAATTTCATCTTAGACGTTGAATATAAGCCGTTGACGGTGTCAATGTATTTTTTTATGTAACACGCGGTCACTAGATACTTTCTCGACAATATGATATATACATTTTGTAAATAAAGCCCCCTTTCCATTCAAGATTGTGTAATGTTATATAGAGGTACATGGTGCATCGGTCTAGTGGCTCGTTTGTTGCAGACAGTTACGTAGTTGTTAATGATTATAATTTTTAAAATATTATATACTATTATTATTATTTATACACAGTAAATGATGAATTTTCGCCCAATGATAATTGAATGATTGTTTTCGTCGGTTCATATACCCTGTTGCATTCCAGCTTATTTTTAGATAGTTAAAACAACAAATCGGTTATTTTTACTAATAAAAAAAACATACATTTTATGAAATCTTTCTTTTTGTTTTGCTTACGTACAGTGAATCGTTGCCATATAATTATGTATTTAATAGAATGCTGTTTTAGCTTTTTAGACGGCAATATTTTTGAGATTTGAGCTTTCATCTAACTAACTTTTAATCATGTTGCAGTGTTCAGTATTATAAATTATATTTTTTTCCCGCCAAGAGAATGCACGTGTTTTGAATAACATTATATCTTGTAGTTCGTACTTGCATAGCTAAGTGTTTCAATAAGATTATGTACAAAATAACGTGTTCTACGCAATAAAGTATATGATATCTCGCTGTTTTAACTTCTGTGGCGTTACGTGGGAGACGAAAGTTATAAATAAATATAAAGTATACAAATTGTATATTCGTGTTTTATTTTGACTGTATTAGGTACTTATTCTCAATATAGCTACCTATTATAGGTAAATAAAATATTTGATTTGATTTGATTTGAAATATAAGTAGGTACAAATGTCTAAACATACAAACTTTCAACTAAGTTTTGTTGCGAAAAAATAATTAGTGAAAGATTACCAGATTTTGTTGCCGCCCGTCTTCCGCCAGTCCTTATTCTTCTGCCAGAATTCCACAAAATTCAACTTACATGCATAGACTAATATTGTTGGTTGTCAAAGAAACACATCCAAATATTTGAAGATTTTTTATCGAGAAATATTTATAAACGACAGCCATGAGTGAATATATTCACCAGAGCGACGCTACGATTCTTATGACTGTTGAAAACCTGATAGCCAGGGCCATGGGCCCTCCTGATGTTAGTTCCATTGCTATAATATGATTATGTTTTGAGGTATTCTGATGAACAATATCGCTACTCAACGGGGGTTAGAGGTATTTATACCCTGAATAGGTGCACCTACCGAGTAAAGTGGCCGAGACAGCGTTCATTGGTCGAAGATCTGCCGAGGATATTGTCTCGCCACTCAACTCAGTAGGTGTAATCAGGGTATAAAATAATCGTTCATCTATTACCTTAAAGTAAGCTATTTTAGGTAGGTACTACTTACTACCAAATATTTCAGGAAAACAAAGTGGACTTCAAGATAATCCAAGAGCTACTTGTAATCTTTGCTCGGCAACTTCGTATGCTAGAACATCATGTCGAGTTAAAGCATGGCTTGGACGCCGAATTTGATTCTGCTGATTGGAAAAAAGATAAACTGCCAGAAGGTGACAAAGACCACAAAAAAGACAAAAGAACTGTGTCCCTAAAGAAAGGAGGAGATGGCAAGTCAGAAGATGCTAAAAAGCTTCCCAAAGATGGTGAAAACTTGAAGGTTAAAAGCAATGTGAAGGATGAAGGAGAGACGGAGGACAAAGGTGGGACTGGAAGAGATGGGCAGGCTGGTTCAGGTAACTTTTTAGAGTTGTTTTTATTCTTGTTAGATTGGATGTGTTGAGTAGGTATCTAAGTAAGTAGAACTGTAAGTTCGAGATAAATAAATTCACTCGTATTATTATCACATTAGTGATTTTTTAAACATTTTTCATCAAGTTTCGTGAATTTTAACTAGTAAGTTCTTATACACATTAATCGTAGTAAACGAATTACTGATTGCTTATGCTTACAGGAGCGCCCGCTGGTGGTAAAACACCAGGCCAACCCTCAGGGCGCCGCCGCGTGGGCAGCATCGAGGTGGTCTCTGGCTCCGAGTTCGACCTCCTGGCAGCAGCCGTGAAGAAGCTGCAGAGCGTCGCCAGCCCAGGGCGACTGCCGACTAATGAACAGTTGACTAGTGATATACAGGCTGGGAAGGTCTCGCTTGATGAGGCTTTGGATGCTAAGCAGGTTGGTCACTAGAAATTAAGCACGTTATCTAAGTTGAGGAAAATAACAGCCATCTGTCATTCTATGCACTTTGTGTTCATTCCACCCGCACCTTCAAGGGGACCTAATCAGTATATTCTGCGCACTCAAGATTGGTATAGTACGATACATGATGAACCTAGGTAACTATCTCTAATTAACCTAAAGGTAGAAAATATATGCAATCCCTGAAATCCCGTGGCATTCGGGCAAGGATGGAAAATTTTATCGTCAAAATATATTCTCGAAGGTAGCTACTAGTAGGTTGGTAGGTACTACGCCTACATATTCGGGAATTGTTTGTGCATAATTCTTACCCGTTCTCAGATCACAGCCCGCGTGCAAGCCACAGAAGACTCCGTGGCCAGGATGGTGGACCTCCTGACGAAGTTGGCGCTCAGTGGCGCCCTGCCCGCGGACATGGCCAGCAAGATACAGGAGCTGTTGAGCTCCGAGGCTGGGGCAGGAGCGGGAACCGGTGCCAGTCAAGCGGTGCTGTCGGTTAGACCATTTACTGATGTATGAATCCAGGCGCGGCTATAACCACTATTTAGAGTTAATTCAAAGAAATTTATTGCGAAAAAGTGGACCCGTTAATCAAAATAATTTAGAAACGAAATGTTTTTCCGACTTTAAAGGAATTTTGACCAGATGGTCCTCCTATGCTTAATAACGAGCAGGTAGGGTGGCTGTAGGTACCAATACCTAGTGGTAGGTAATACCGCACAGATTTTTGCAACTTACATAATGAGCTTTGCCCTCCTTTAATTTATGTCCATATTAATGACAATGCAATATCCAATAATATAATTTTGTTAATGTTGCTGGTTGTTTATAAGGTGATGCCGCCTGGAAAATTGCCTGAAGATGGAGTAACACGCGATGAGATGGAGTTAGTAAATACCTAACAACCTACCACAATTACATATAATTACCCTCTAGTAGCTTCATAGTGCGGGATTCATATAAAAATATAGGGATAGCTAAGTAATATAGTGACCATTACCATTATTTCCTGAAAAAATTACAGCAACAAATGATTTCTCTGGTTAAATTTAAAAAAATACGCTCTTATAGACTAAAAAATAACCAGTGGTCAAGATATTATCTATAGACACTTACTTAAAGATCTGATATTTTTTTCAGGGAGGCTATAAATAATCTACAAAGCAATCTGAAGAAGGTTATGAATGATTTTATGACGAAGGCTTTGGTCGCTGCTGAGAAAGCCAACAATAACACCATGGAAATACGTAAATATATACCTACCTACTTACCTATTATTTATAAAAGTATGTATGTAACACGTAGTGTAGGCATCGTAGTTAGAAAAAGATACAAAGTGAAATAAATCGATTAAGTACCTACCTATTACCCTTCCTACAAAAAAGCCCTATAACCTCATCAAATAAACGCTTTTTTATTTTTCCTTATGTTATTTTTTTAAGGCGATAAAATGGGTGATACTCTAGAGATGGCCCCAAAAATAAATGAAATTAAAGATTTGATTAGCGATTATGTTGAGCAGCTTCGCGGCTTAGAAGAAGCCATTAGAGGCCAGGTATTTATATGCGTTTCTTTCAATATTTTGTTTACTGATGAGGAGATTTTTGACAATAAAAAAAAATGTGTAGCATACATACCCCATGACCCATGATGATGTCCCAACGATTCCAATGACATGGAATTTGATCAAGTCGAAAATTTAACACAAAAAATAATTAATGGGTAAGTACCTACCTAATAAGTACCTGTCATTCAAAAAGGTACAATTACTTAATTTACTGATTTTGTGGAGGTTTATTTTAGGCGGATTTGTGTGCAGACCAAGTGACGGAAATGCAAGAGGAGTTGAACAAAGGTCTAGCTGTGTTCCAGGGGCCCGTTCCCAATGCTGAGACTGTTGGTGAGATAAGATAAACCATATTATACTACCTTGGACCTAGGCGGTAGTATACGCCGTCTAGACCAAGGGTGCTTACATAGAGAAATACTGGTTACCTGTATCACTAGTTATTATTCTGTGCCTGTATCAAGTATCTACTCGTATCGGTAACCTGCTGTTTATTCGAGGTTTTTTATTATTAAACGTTTATTACGGACCGTGATAGTTTCCGGTTAAAGTTTTAGGTAACTCTCTGTGAGCGCTTTCGCATAATCAAGTTACAGGTATACAGGTAGATACAGGGAACCTGCCTCTCTATGTAAGCACCCTAAGGTAGGTACAATTTGTAGCAAAGGAACCTGACCTCTCTCAGAGGCACAGTGCTACAGAGAGCCCCCTCTGTGCCTCCGACCTATCTACGGGTAAAACCTAAGTTTCACACAGAAAGTCTTCTACGCACGACTTCTTCAGAGAAAATTTCCAAGACGTGAAACCTAATTGGGTAGAATTTGTTACTCAGTAGATACCTACTTAGTCCGTTAGCTCTTACAGTATTCGGCTGTGTTAAGAATACCCATACTACACAGGTATTCTAATTAGGTTGCTGCTCATTTCTATTTCTCGGAAGTCGTAATGTGCCTCTGATTTAAATAAAAAAACCGTGTCGTAACTAAACAGATCATTAAATCATAGCCATGAGTGAGGCCATGACTAACAGTTATTATACTTATGACCTAAACTAACTGTTTCCGTTAGATTCAGAGCGGGTCTTAGGTAATTTATTTTAGAGTTATAACTTTTCTAACCTAAAGTCTGTTTTTATCTCAGATACTAAATTGATAGATTCTGTGCATCCACAGTCGATGGTCCCGCCAATAAAACGATACGTCACTTAATCGCGGGACAATCGACTGTCGATGAACCGTTCAGAATCTGTAAATTTAGTATCAGAGATTAAAAAACAGTCTTTAATTGTTATTCGTGTAGCTGTGTTGGAGCTGACGGATCGGTACAACGGGTTGATGAGCCAGACAGAGGCTGTCATATTCGAAAACGCTGTCCAAACTGAAACACAGAATCGTCTTACGGAAAGTTATGGGGTTAGCATGTTTTTCAGAATCTTGAAGAAATAGTACCTACCTAAATATGAATGTAATGGTTACCGTATAGGTTGCGGGTTGCGTTAATTCTCAATTAGATGTTTTTCGTCGTTTTGCAATACTGTTCTAGACCTTCCATTTTATCCAGCCTTATGGTATTCCTAATGAGGTCCTAATGAAACATTCGGGCACACCATTGAATTTTCTCTTCCACATCCTAGATTTGAGAGCAAACATCTACCTTACCCAGCCGGGAAACAGAATTTACGTCTTCAACACTTTAGTCAATTTACTAACAACAAAAACCGATCTCCAGGAGCTGAACGAAGCAATAAACATTCTTCGAGAGGAGAAGGCTGACCGGGAAGAAGTCCAGGACGCTCTCCGGGACAAGGCCAGCAAGGCGCTGCTGCAGGGGATGATGATGGAGAAAGACTTCCAGAGGGCTAAGGAACTGCTGGAGGGGAGACTGGATAAGTGCTTTGATAAGTTCCAGCGGCAGGGGGAGGTTTGGGAGGTGAGGATGATGAAGATAAGGTTTAAGGCGGTGTGGGTTTTTGGGTCTTCTGCAGCTACATTTTAGACTTGTTTACGTATCCTGCATATCTACTGTTTTACTTACTGCATCTAGATTAAATAGTAGTAAGACGTGATACTTTAGTTGTCCCTATCCTCTAGTCACAACTAAGTCATCATAACTCGTCGTAATTTAAATCTATTCAAACTAAACACTGCATCTTTCACGACAGGTAGCCGATAGTAGTCGGAAACGCATTTTTGGCCTAATCCCTGGCAAAAAGACTTATCATTGCCTGTATAAAACACTGATGTAACTGCCTCTGTGGTCTAGTGGTAGAAGCTTCGCTTCATGACCCAGGGGTCCCGGGTTCGATTCCCGGGTGGGACCATCAATTTGTGTTTCTAAATTGTGGTTCTAAGTTTGGTTAGGACATAGAAGGCTGATCACCTGATGTCCGAAACAGTGAAACGATCCATGCTGTCGGATGGGCATGTAAAGCAGTCGGTCCTGCGCCTAGCTCTCTCCAGTCGTGTCGGTCAATCCGTCCCATTGGGCTATGAGAGTGATGGAACAGAGAGTGCTCCTGTGTACTGCGCACACACTTGGGCACTATAATCTACTCCTGCGTCGAAATTCGGCTAGGAGGACATTAAAACCCTGATGAATCACACACAATACCTCCCCAGGAAGCCCTAGCCGACCTGAAGGAGGAACTAGACACGAAGGCACTAGTTCTGCAGCTAACGCGGCTGCGTGAAGAAGCGGTCCAGCGCCTGCGCAGCCTGGACGAGGCGATACAGTGTCTGGCGCTGGCCGTCGGGGAACCTTATGTGAGATGAATTTGCTCTTTTAGCTCCTTGTAGCCTATTAATTGTCTCATCATTATAATACCTAGGTTATCATAGAGCCCCTTAAGTGAGTCATAAATTGTGTTGCCAAAGTGTTATAGTCAAGGGGGTGACTCAAGGACCTCATTCAGAACGTTACCTATGGCTTGTTTTTCTCTTATGACACCCCAATAAAATGTAAGCGAGTCATTATCTTTAGCAATCATTCCTTTCAATTCCCCGTTCTGTCTGTCCAACTAGCGCTATTGATTACTCCTCCATATTCGAGGTACTTTTTAAACGGTACATTAATCCTCCTTCTATTTCCCTAACCATCCCTCACCTTCACCAGGCGGCCCTGATAACCAAGGAGCTGAACCTAGGCGCCGCCTGCGCCACCTGCCAGGGTCCAGCCAAGATGCGCGTGTCAGAGCCCACCTATGACCTGCCGCCGCTGCAGCCCGAGTTCAAGCCGCCGCCAGGGCCGGCTGGCGAGGACCCCGGTCTGTGCATAAGGGGAGTGCTTACTGCGAGGCCGCCTGATCCGAGGTTTGTGGTGTTTTTGTGAGGCTGGTTTCAGATGGTATGTGGAGGGTGTTTTCGTTACACCTCTAATATGAGCAGAATGGGCAGGTATAGGTACTTCATCATCAGGCTTAATTCTATCGCCCACTGTTGGGTATAGGATACATTTTATGTACCTACGCGAAATTAGCATGTACAGGTAATTTAACGAAACTTTAATCACTGATAATACTCATACTTGCCTCGCTTTCCTGTAAAGACAGCTATCACCTAAAATGGCTTTTGAGCGCGCTTACAAGAAGTGGCTGAAGTTAATGCTTCACATCGAGTCCTTAATTCTATCTCACCCTATTCGTATGTCTCTCTAATTGTTAATAAGTACCCTATTTTCTTCCCACTTATTTTATCTCTAGTAACAGCTGCTCTACACAACCTGGCCCAATCTTCCAAAACCCTTTCATCTCCAGAACCCACTCGTGTCTCCGCTGGGCGGGCGGCTCGCACACCCTGCTCACCAGGGCGGTGGCGCGCCAGCGAGCCCCGGACCTGCCGCCGCAGCCTCCGTACCGGCAGTATGAGGCTTATGGCGATGATGGGAAGGTAAATATGCGTAAATACATCGTAGCTCTATCGCAGACAGCGCTAGTACTGATTCATGACCTCCTGGTCCATAGACTAATATTGTGTGTCCTGGTCGATAAAAATTTACAGCCATCTGTCGTAGCCCTATGGAAGACAGCGCTTTTTAGAAGTAAATGGTTTTTCTGCGCGAGATTTAGGCTTTTAAGCTTGCGTGAAAAAAACATAAGAATTCCGGGACTACTATGTACTTGTTAAGTAACCTATTGCTCTTATGGATATTGAATGAACCGTTGTAATCTGTCAGATATCTTTCCCCGTGGAATAAGATATAGGAGACATGTATCCAGTGATGATGATGTCATCACAATTTTCACTTTATGCAGATGTACCGCATGCAAGAGGAATGCCAGCCATGCGAGGAGTGCCTCGTGGTCTCCGCTCCGACCGCGGCTGACGGCGCCGGCGACACGGCGCAGGGTAGGTCCACAGAGTACATCATATTGGTAGGTCTCATAGTGCCATCATATACAGGGTGTTGCAAAAGTGGAGAGTTGGCCTCCAAGACGGAAATCAGCAGGATGATTGACAACCTCCGCTAGGAGACGGTACTTAAAGAAGAAGTTGGAAAAGTGGTATACGAAGTAGCTGTAAGGGGTGTCTGAGCTCGTCATTCTAATCAAATTTTGTTCCCTTCTTTTCAAACTAAACTTGAATATTGTTTTCTTGAAATTATACCTATAGGTCACAATACTCACAAAGTATGGCCTTAGAATAAGGAGTTACGAGTATAGTTTTCTATTTTAGAAATAAGCTCTCTAATATCTATGGTTGTTGACAAGCGCAAACCACCCCTGAATACATACCAATTTAGTTTTTTTTGCCTCCATGTAGCGGACAATGCTGAACTCAATCTAAACTGTGAAACGGAACAGTGTAAACAGGAAGATGACGATAAGAAAGCAGGAAATGAGAATGAAAGGAAATCTGGCACTCAAAATTAACGTGTAAACAAGAGAGGATGCGCTTCGATTTACCTAGTCTAATTTATTAATAGATAATATTATAATATTTTATTAAAACACAGGAATTCATTATAAAATTTATTATCAAAATAAATACCTAAATAATTTACATTTCTTGTGTAAGCATTATTTACAGCTTAAAAACTCAGACGGTTTCATTAGAAAAATAAGGATTCTGCCGAAATTGATAAAATGATTTTAATCTAGTGAACTAATAAATATAATTAAAACATTTTTACACTTTCTGCAGACCCATAAATAAGTAAATAACTTAATCATATGAAATGAATGTTATAGTAAATGCTTGAAAGTATTCTAGTGGAATTTTAAGTACTAAAGTATAAACACTATGACCTAAGTCCTCACTAAAGCTATTCAAAGTTATAAAATCTTTATGTTGAGCAATTTATTCACAGTACAATAGTAGACAACCAATTAAAGAAAACATACCTATACAATTTAGTAATGCATTCTCCACTATAATACCAAAAAAAGTCACTATAAGATTATACATAAGTCACAATCTAAAGTGTAATTGCCTAGTAAATAGACATTTATCTCCTTTTTTGACTGTTCCTGCTAAGTTAATAAAACTTTTAACTAATAATAAGTTAAATAATTTAAGGTTGAATAAACCTGAATAAATAGCCTCGTGTAGGGCAGTAGAATAAATAAGTATTTGGTAACAATAAATACAAGTTAAATAGTAAAATTCACAGGGTGACCATAAAGCTAAACAAACAAAGAATTCCCTGGATAAACAGGAGCACCTCTGTATATTTTTTTCGTTTTTAAAAGGAACGACTCACTATATGGCTTAAATTGTTCAAAACAACTTAATTGCTAGTCATCCATAAAAAATAAATTCATATCACCCTGGTTATGTACTATGATGTAAATTAAAATATGTTTTTAAATACTTAATCTGTAGTTTTAAATAAAATAAATAATAATTTCTCAAAGAAATCACTGGACACATTTCATTAAAGAAATGTAATGAAAGCTAGTAGTACCACTACTGAAAAGAAGATTCTAAATAACATAATCACCGTACACCGTCAGATATAGCACTGATAAGGTTTAAGATTGCGCATTGTTGTATTTCAACTACTTTGGCGCCCACTGTGGGACCTAAATTAATTTGGCGCCCAACGTGGGACTCAATTATCCACCTTATGAGGCTTTACATAGGTGCATGTTATTCTGGGATCTAACTTCGGATAGATGGTCAAAGGAAAAACATAGTGCTGAAAAATAACTTATTTGCACTGATTCTGACAAAAATGACGATCGCTATCGACATCGCTTTATCTAACATTCACATGAGATTGCATGTGCATGCGATATCTCCTTTCATTAGTCACTGTAGAATAATCTTCGATCAAAGACCGCCTTAAACGTTCATCAAAATAATTATATCCTTCAAAAATCACAACACCGATGGAAACAATACACTTTAGCCGCGCCACTTGACTGTAAATCTACAATTCGACCGTTAAGTTAGATTTAGATTATCGTTTTATCTTGTGACAATTAAGAAAAGATAAAACTTCCTTAAAATACCTATCGTAATTCATAGACATTCAGCTTACGTCACCGAGGAAACAATTTAAAAACAAAACCGGCACGCAAGGAGTTTTATAACCTATTTTCTCCAAAAAGTTTTCGTTCGATCGCGGGCGGGCGTCGTGTGTCCTCTTCATCAGTGCTTCTCACACTGGAACCTGTCGCACTGGTGGGCTCTTGAAGCGGCCATGACGTCACCGAGCTGGTGGGCCACCGCCGTGGCGCTGGCGCTGCTGCCGCGGGATATCCTGGAATGAGGATGAGGGGGTGGTTAGTGATAGACTATAGTGATATACTCTGTGATATGGACGTTTCTGCCCCAACTACAGTAACAGTGAAGATATTTTTGAATCATAAATGTTTAGTTTAGTTCATAAAAGTTTAGTTTAGTTTAGCTGTTCGTTTCAGCTATTACCTTATCAGTTAAGTCGGTTAACTTTACTCGTATCAAGCAAGATGTTGAGGAGAGGTAGTACCTACAAAGTAATGTTTTTCATTAACAGTAACTAAGTAACGAACGCATTAAAACAGCAGGAAACAGAGTGGAAGATTTGTACGACATATGAGTGAATTAAAGACTTAATTTAGTCAAAACACATTATTATGATTACATCAGTGAACTTGTTTGAATGCGAATCGATTTCCTAGTTCCGGTGCTTCGGTGGTGATGGAGTCAGTGAATCACTTCATCTACTTAGTAGGTGACAGCATGCAGGTCGGTTAGCAAATTATCACCTCATTCTTGGACATTGCGCAATCTAATCTTTTTGCGAGTGAAAGGAGGTCAAGTTATGCAGATTGGGAAATATTTTCTTTTTTTTATATGCGTACGTGGCTGTCACGGTTATATCCAGCCAGGTACCTTCTGCCCCGATGTGTAATTTACTATGTAGCATAGGTAGGGCGATAAGAGGGCTGATTTGTGCATGTGCCAATTATATTTCGGGCACTAAGTACGTACTAGTGCGTTTGTGGAACAACCGAACAATGCATTCTTTAAATATGTTGGGCATGATTTATATTCTCATATTCAAACGTGTAATTTCAACCATAACATAACCCTCAACATTATACTTAAATATAGGTATACCTACCTATTGAAATAATGATAGAAACATAAATTTGAAATGTCTGCTTTGAGATAGATTTCATCATCAAAACATTATGATGTTTCTGGATTTACGAACGCACCATTTCGAAACATCAACCGCAAACAAAAATTCATGCACCGACCGACGGGCTCGAAACCTATTTGTTTTGGTCGCAACTCGCAACAGGCTATTATATAAAATGAATAAGCATGCGTTTCCGAACGCTCCCCGCGGAATGCAGTCGCTGACCACTTTCACCAGCAACAGACACCGGACGTTTCTGAACGTGACGTTACGCAACAATCGATGTTATGAACGCACTTGACGCACCCAATTTTTTCGGCGCGTGCATTTTTTGGCGGCAAGCTGTCTGACGGAAATTAGGTTATCTCGGATAAAGTCTGCGTGCACCACAGCGATAAAAAAGGATTGCCTGAATTTGGGTGACATAAAAAAGGGGTTATTTTTGCTTATTAGGTATTTTTACATCTAAATGGTACATAAGTACATAAGTACCTACTTATAATCGTAAAAAAATATTAATATGCTGGCAGAGCTGAAATTACCTAGTTAATGGGATTTGTACAAAGGTTTCACTTGAGAGAGCCACGTACAGGAACTGCGCCCCATGTAGACATGGGGCGCAGTTCCTGTGAAACGCGGCAGTTTTGGGAAAAACTCAACGTAAGTTATTTTTTTTTTTCAATTGGCAGCGCTAGTTGGTCTTCCACTTCACCTTTAAGATAATGTGTAATGGTGTAAGCAATTTTTTTTAATAACGTACCAAATAATACAAAGATCTAAATCTTAATCAAGATTTAAATTAATTAAGTATTCCAGGCAGATCGCCATGCTGAATTATGTATTAAGTATATGAAACTAGCTATTTAATATGGTTATCATGTTATGTTATATGCAAGCCACGGAGATATCCGAGAGCCTTCGGTTACGTGATATGATATGATAGTGTTGGAAAAGAGTGAAAGTTTTACTGACCACTTCACTGGCTAAGTATAGGTAAGTTACCTTAGTTATACTTATACCTATGAAGATATATGATATAAGCGTTCAATTATAATAATGTGGGTACTCGTATGTAAAAAACTTAACATAATCAGCTTTTAGTAGCTTGTATTTGGAATGCTATAATTATTTTCAGTATCACCTGTTTCTTGTACGTACCAGTGTATTGTACCTGGAACCTACATTTGGCAAAGCCTGGGCAGCGACTGATGCTAATCTGATTGCCAATCCTTTCATCACGGTGGCAAACCCTATTTGATCCTAGTTTAAAGACTAGCCCTTGTGTTCTCACCAGTACAATAAGAATTAAGACTAAGTACACTCTACTTATCTACACGTACCTACATAGGTGTCCTAACCTAACCTAACCTACTTCTTAACCAGAACCGCACGTATTCGCTGTCAGGATTTTTCCAATCAAACTGACTGAAAACATAGCAAATAGTAATCGATACGTCTTATGACGTGGCTAGCACAGTTACCGACATTTCCTGCATATTTATAAGGCTTGTTATTGTTATGGCCGTTAGCACAAAAAATGCAACAACATAATTTGTTTTCCTACGACTATCGCGTGGCAGTAGGTAACTACGGTTCACTAATTACCCTAACAATAAGAGCCATTAGTACCAAGCAACTAATCAGTGGTTTGAGTAGTCAGGCAATAGTCAGAGAGCAATGGACGGCGGAATATGCATCAGGCCATTCATCAACGGTCTCTACTTTATTATGTAATTGAGCTATGAATGACTGATTATGTACCCCTTAGATAGTCAGGTAGGTTATGTATAATGTAACATTTTATAGTAAGCCACTATTCATTGACTAAGCGTGGGATTGCGGCAATTGTTGTTTTTTCAATGTCGCTTTCTATGCGAATGTATACTTTATTTTTGTTTTAGCCGCCTATAGTAACTACATGTAATAATGGATAACTCTGTCGTACTCATCTCCTAAAGCTCATATGGTTAAAAGTGCAAATTGTTACCTAATCTATCCATCTGTACACATCATAATACCCTAAACAAGCTCGTGTGAAAATAATACAGTAAACATAAACACAGCTGCAGCTATCTCTATTAGGCATTGCATCACTCGTGAAGGTTGTCGAAAGTGCCACCACATTGCGCAACTCCGCCGGCGCGCGTCCACTCGGGATCATGAGATTCGACCTTTCCATCGCACCTGACTACTAATGCTCGTTGTGTCATTGAGAACTGTGATTCAGCAGATTCGCCGTTGAAAGTTGATGGCTCTGGGAACTTTATGCGTATTATTGCTTCTTCATTACGATTATTGATGCGTCTGCTTACAAGTTTATCGATCAATAACTTTCTTAGTATACGATGACGGTGAGATTTTATGTGGGAAACAAACGTACAAACAATACTTACAACTTTAGAAGCGATTCCATTTTCTTCTCCATGACGTAGATGGAGTCTGATGACTGGGAGGTGAGGACCTTGCAGAAGGTGTACTTGGCGCACTGGGAGTCCCGCCAGTCGGTCTGGCGCACCAGGTCCATGGCGGCCGCGGTCAGCGACGGCGTCCCGGGCCGCCCGTCCACGCGCTGCAACTCTTCATCCATGTCGTCAAAGTCCTGGAGACTCCGCCTGACCCTCCTTCGCATGTTACTCTGACTGCTGTAAGACTCAAATGGATTGCCCGCAACAGCCCTCTTAGCCCGACGAGCCTCAGAGTTGTCGGGAGACATGACCACGTAAACGTTTTCACTCGGCATCTTGTAGTTGTCGTCGTAGTGCTTCTGTCTGCTGATGAACTTGGCGTCGACGTCGTAGGGTGCGTTGATGAGGGCTCTCTTGTGTTCCTTGTCCAGCTCGTCGTAGTCGTCGCTGTCAGCGCTGCGCATGAGGCCCACGTCGAGGAAGCGGCCCATGGCGACGGCGCCCAGCCCCAGCGCGGCCCCGCCGGCCATCAGCCCGATAGCTGGCAACATAGCAGGTGAGCTGGACGCCGCAGCTGCAATACCAATCTTATCCTGAGCGTATCTTTGCGATTGGATCGAGTTCGAGAATCCAAGGTTGTGCGTGATCTTTTGGGTGGCCTCCATTAGTGGGTCCAACACAGGCTGGGTCACTCGGGCAATGGGGTCAAATATGGGTCTAGCAAGACTGTGCACGGCATCTCCGGCACTTTGGATGGAGTCCCTCATGGAGTCGGTCAGCTTCTTCCATAGAGAGGGTTCTGGAGTGCGCTTGATGTATCCGTAGCTGTAGGGGTATTTCTGCTGGTGATCATTCTGGTAGTAGGCAAACTTTTTGTATTCATCCTCATAGTACCGGTTTGCTTGGTTGCCGCCTTGGGATCTGCTTTGGCTGTAGCCGTCCACGGGCTCCATTGGGTAAGGATGAGCACTTTTTGGCACAGTGGTCGTGTAGTATTTTACCTTCCGGCTTTCAACATTGTCTCCAGTTGCTTTAGCGGGTTGAATGCCAAGCTCCGGGTGAGCGTACTGTAACACTGGGTTCCTGACACTTTCGTCGAATCCAGGTTTAGCGTTTTTAGGCGTGTACAAAGCTGAGTTTGGGAAACTGACTTCTCCAGGATGCTGTAACATACGTCTTTGGATATGACTTTCAGCAACTTCCATGTCTCTATTGTATGCTCTTGAGCTTCTGCCGCTAAAGTAATCGTTTCGTTTTGCCTCTTGGTCGTTAATTTGTTTTATGTATTCGATCAGTTTCGAATTTGCTACTTTAGAATTATCTTTTTTGGTGAACGGACCATATGAGGACTTGCTCTCATCGTGATTGTGTTGTTCAGCGTAAGGATAATCTTGAGCAGTGTAGTACGGAACTCCAACGTTCTCGTCACCGTAAGGTCCAGCTTTAGGCTCAAAGTTGTCTTCCTTAGTAAACGGACCGATACTTTGTTCCGGTTCTGCTCCAGCAATATCAGGGTAAACATCAGCTTCTGGGATTGCCTTTGCAGGTTTGTAGCCAGTTGGGTATGGAAGCAACTCTCCGTTAACAACTCTGGCATTACGCCATGTCTTTTTGTCGGATTCGTCGTCAGGAACTCTTATTCCATGAATCTCTGGGATGCCATCTTCACCGAGCGTCAAGATTGACCGGCCGCGCTTATTGTTATACTTATCAATAGCCTTTTTAATATACATGGGTTCCGAGCTGATCATAACTGGGTCTGGGATCCTGATAGATTTAGCCTGAGGTAAACCATCAGATACTTTAGTGCTCACTACTTCGATGTTCACTGGGTTCCTATCGTTCTTTATCATTGGGTTGAACGGATCGAATCTGTAGTTCTTGCTGGGTCCCCCATAATCGATGAAGCTCGTTGATGTAATGTATACTTTTTTGTTTTCAGTTTTCCGTTCGTTGTCATAAGTAGGGTAGTAACTGGAAGTTTCGGGGTCAATCTCTGGTTTCCCGCCATCTTCCTGGATGTGTGACTCGGGGTACACGGACACTGGCGACCAGTTGCCGTACTCCGCTTTGACATCACTTAGTTCCTCTACATTCTTGTTTTTGTTTGAGTAATAATCGAAACCTGCTAAATCGCTGTTAGCTGGAGTGAGAATATTGAGTTTTCTTTGGTCTCTGCTCTCTGTCGTTTTGTTTTTCGTATCGTCGTAGGTCGTGAAGTTCAGTTTGACGTCTGCTAGCGTGGTCGTGGAGGCGGCAGTGGTCGGCGCCTCTGTCGTACTGCCTGAGCCCGATCTTCCGTCTCTCTTCTTCACTATCAGCTGGGCCGTATGCCCCGTCCTAGTTTTCACATTGAGAGTTTGTGTGTCTTGAGGGTTAAGACTTCTGGATACTTTTAGTTCTGTTCTGGTTGTTCTTGATGGTAGTATGGTTGTTCGCACTGTTTTCACTGTTGTAGTTGTGTTCTGGTCTGAAGGTTCTGTAGCCGCGATGGCCACAATCAGCCAGAGTATGGCACATATACTTGTATGGCCCACGGGATTCATCTGTAACAAGAAACACCTGATTAGCATTCACGGATAACGTGCAACAATAAGTAATGTACCAGTAAACCTTAGCACACTATATTCGTGATTACGGCAAATATTTAATTACAGTTGGAGAAAGTATGGCCTGCAGGCGCAAGCGAATGATTCACTCGGTCTGGGAATTCCGTAAATGTACAAAGCAATATCTATCTTCGTCCATTCTATGCAGTCGAGGAAAATGCACGATTTGATTGTTATCACGTGACGCGAGCGAGGTGCGTGCGAAATGTCGCAATTCTTGTATGTCGTTGACATAGTTAAATGGACAATACCGATTGTGAATTTCATATAGTTACTTAGTTACTATGAAATGTAAACGGTTGCTTTTTTTGATTTTATATATATCTACTTAATAAAAGGTGCAGGGCCTGCAGGGCTGTTGATCTTTTTTGCGTCTGTCTGGGGTTTAATTACGTGAAATATTGTATAATAAGTGGAGTTATTGGTTCTACCTTTTTTGGGCTAAGATTTATTTGCCAAATATCGTGTTGCATAGTAACGTTAGGTCAAAGTCTCGTTTCGCCGAAAATCGTATGGCATAAATCTCGTTCAATATAAAGTTATTTCGCATAATCTTGTTTAGCCTAATAATGGTATGGGCAAATCTTGAATAGCCTAATAATGCTATGGCATAGGTTATACAAACACAAAAGTATTAATATTCGTTTGGCTTTAACTTTGACGGAGCCTCTCTCTACATAACGCCAACTGGTGCTTTCTATTGATTTCACTATGTAGGAACCGCTACGCTCCGCTTCGCTGCGCTCCGCTTTGCTTTTGACGAACATGTGCACCTAACACTCTCCTCCTCGCTTTGCTCGTCGTCGCACCTATCTTTAGGTTTCGATCCCATGTTTGTGTTTAATGGCGTTTGTAATAATTATAATGGTAATGACCCTTTCGATATTCGGATTTTCGGGATGTAGGAAAAATACCGCAATATGTACATTTACCACATACTTAATATACTATTTATTAAGATAATATTTGGAATAACAATATTATACCTATACGAATATACATTTGAGTAAATGAGTCTTAGGTGTTTCAAGATTATGCTAAAAGAGTTTTAGACGAAACGAGTCTTATGCCACAAATGTCTTGACAAAGTGATGATTCGGCCTAAAAAGTTTAGACCATACGAGTTATGCGAAACGAGTTTTGGGCAATAAAGATTAGGCGAGATGAGGGGAACCCGGAGTTATTAATTAAGTATTTTTCTAATAACATTCTAAAACTTTAGAAATAGAAATAGAAATATCTTTATTCATTTACAAACATCGGTAGTAGGTATACAACGTCAATTTTAAAGTAGGTACAACTATAGTAGTGTGAGCATAAATGTTAACCTAACGCAATACACATCGAAAACCAAACTAGGTAAACCCTGTATTATGGCTTTCGACGCCACCCTACGGACATCTTAAGCACACTTTAAAAAACTATTTCCCAACTTTTTTTTTTCTTTTTGTTGCTGTTTTAAGTGACATTTCCAGCCAGACTCACTGCCGGACGCGAAAGAAGGTTGGACATGGACATCCCGCCGCAGAGGTAAACATACCTAAACTATGACTCGATTACCCACTCGATTACCCTTAGTAATCGGAAACTGGCGAGTTGAGCGGTAATCGTCAAAGGGCCATTACACTAATTACTACTTCGATATCGGTCGATAATTGTGGAGAAAACTGTGGGAATTACTCAGGTCTAATAGATTCAGTGTGCTGTGTGGTTTCAAGTTAAATATTCGAAGACTGGGTGGCTAATTGTTATGAAAGTTGGGGATGAGATGTACCGACTGAACGGGCATAGCTCGCGTGGTCCGTTACCTTTACCTATCTGCCTCTATTCGCTATCTCCGAGTGCGATTGGTTGTTATCAAATGGCTGTTAAATAAAAGCGATACTAATTAATAACTAATTTAATTATTAAAACGTTTGTATTAAATATAGTTAATATCATAGACTTAGTATATACTGGCTAAACTATATACTAAGTCTATGGTTAATATTTTAGGAAGTGTTTTTTGTGTCATCTATATCATTTTAATAACATCATCACCCCCAAAAAATTAGAGAATAGTGGGACTGATAGTTTATTTTCTCTATGGGACTGATTCAATGTGCTTCAGATGCCATATTGAGAAATTGATTCCTATTTTTAAAAAGAGTAAATATTATAAATTTTGAATCAATAAATATTTCTGCCGTACTGCATGTAAACATATATTACTTAATACTTACTATGATTACCTAATAAGCGTCAAAATTTAAGTTACACAGATGTGTACAAAGGTTACATTACGTTTCACAAGGACTTTGTAAATACATTGGAAGGATTTGTTTGAGAGGTGTTTTCCATAACAGAGGTTGTACTAATTAGGCCGTATCAATTGTTTTGAATGTTATTTCCTTTCTTAACAGAACATTTTATTATCATAATAATGATTTGCATAAAAATTACAGCAAGGTTTTATGTAAGTAAAATGATTGTTAGTGTAATGTATAATTGCCGTTACAAATTGATTGCCGTACAATAGGATAAAAGAATTGAATTAACCTAATTTACTGTTAACGGTATAAGATGGCATTAAGTGGTTGACACACAGTTAAATATAACATAATCTTAATGAGGAAAATGTATATATAAGTACCTACATATTGCATAATTTACCCTGTTGCGTTTGAAAAGTGGTATAGTACCTAAGCCAGAGGGGGGACTCAGGAGTTCATTCAACAAATGAGAAATCTACTCAAATAAAAAGTCACACAACCAACAAAGTTTCAATGAAGAATCAATTTTCAAAATATGATATAGGTACTTACAAAAGTTTTCCAGATTGACCCCCTGAGTCACTCTGTTTGGCGTACTATACCCTTAATACAACGGACCCCTGACACAAGCTTAATAATTAAGTTTGTATATTTTCTATTCCGTGATGAACATTTTCAAACGTACTGGTCATGCATGATGGCGGCTCCGAATGCGTTCAGCGGAGAACTGGAGCGTTCAGAGAAAACTAATTGTTTAGCCGCCAGACTGTCAGCAGGTGAAATGTCTAGATCTTCTGCATATTGTAGGTCCTCACACCTAGACACTAGACACAGACCTCCTACCTAGAAGGACTAAATAAGGACCGTGAAAAATTAGTTTGAGACGGTACAAAATGATACAGTTCCATAAAACATTAAAAATAACGGCAATTTCTAGAATCATCTGCTTCTGTTAACAGCTACAGGTGCATATATAAAGTCTGTTTGCCAAACTCAAGCTGCTAGGTAAGTACCTACAGATTGAGATTTCCCATTCACATACTACACAACAATGATCAAGTTTCAAAATAGGTTTAGCAACTTAAGCAAAAAGCCCATAACTACAAGCACTAGGAAAGAACAGAATTCGATTTCCACCGAACTAGGTCAAGTTATTAATAGTTTTCTTTCCGCATTCTCTTTTCACAGAGTTTTACTCGATTGTGAGTGCAACTTGCTCTGCTGATAGAAAACGAAGTGAAAAATAACCATCAACCACAATTATTCGCGGAAGACTTTTCGCACGGAATATCTTTTAGAAAATATCTTAGCTCGATTTAGGTCACATAACTTTTGCACCTTGTAAAAATGAGTAGCTGATATTTATCGTGTAATAATTATTGTGTTTGTAGGTTACAACTGTAAGACAATAGAATTCTTCTGTACGTGCCTATAGGTATGTCTGATATTTGTATTAACCTGTACCATGTCGCTATTTATGTAGCTAATGGTCACCATGATTTATATAAAATGATTAAATATGTCTCATAAAATTTTATTCTGAAGGCATTAGTTAGACCTATGGTAGATTCTAGGGGATTAGTAACCCTGTGTACCTGAGCGTATAGTACATAGGTATTTATATACTTTCTAAATACTTGTTTAATGAAATCATGTTTAATTGGTTTTTATGTAAAAGATGATTTTCACTTTCCTCAGCACTGTTAAATAGAAGGTAAAGTTACGGTCGTTCACCTTAGATTAAAACTTTGAGGTAATTATTGTTCTGATGCTTAACTATAATTTAGACTTGCTTTCATCTTAGTAATTAATTAATGCTAATTAGTAACGAATCGTCTGGGCACGGAATTTTGTTGCCATTTTGATTAGCTTAATTAATAAGAGTAACAACATTTTCTTTGTAACTAAGGTACTTAATACTTAATAGATAAGCTATCCTATAAATAATATCTACGATTTAGGTATGATGTTTTCCTGATAAAAATTCTCTAGGTGTTTGTGGTAGGAAGTAAGAACATATAGAATATGGGTTCACACTCAATGTAAGGCCCTAATAACAGATTAAATCTCGATTAAACTTATGAGTCAAAACCAAAACAGGTTACAGTTTAAAAGGAGGTCACACAGCTCGCACCGGTAGAAGGCGTCCCACAATCAGTAGTCATACATAATGGCCGATTACGAAACTGCTGCTGGCCGGAATGATACAAAACTAAAATCAAAATAAGAAAGCACATCGCATCGGAATTCCGATACAATTACAAAATCGGCATTGGTCGGGCGGCTGTCAGTGAAAGTTCTTATGTCACCGCGGCGGCCGCTGATTGGTCGAGCCGGCTCGAGCTTGCACGAGCGCACGCGGGAATTCACGAACTGTTCAATTATTTGTGTATTTTGTGGTCTTCTTTGTTGATTAATTATATTGATTGGGAAATATTTTAATCCAAAATTACAAAGTGACTTTATAGTTTGATTCGCTGGGTGAGCTACAGAAATACTTACATCTAGACCTTTAGTAACCAAGTGTGCTACAATAATGAGGTAACGTGAACGTCACTGATAAAACCCACTCTGTATAAACTCCCTTTGCTATTAAAACTATCTCACCCAACACAATGATAAGAACAGAAACAGCATAAGTACAGTTATTTAGTCCAAGGCCCACTTAAGTCTTATAAATCAAGGGCCACACTCTACGTTTAATGTTTAGCATAACACGTTTAGGCTAGCGCCATTGTTGTAGCACGTAGCATCTAGCCTCAGAACAAGAAAATGCATGGACCCCTTTTTACAGCAGTCACGACGCGATCACGATAAAAAATTCTAAGTATTTGATTTTTTTACAAAAATGTTGATTAATCAACAAATAATTATTGGGTAAATTATACAATGGCACAAAAGGAGCCTCGTTCGGCACACCCTGGCCAGTCAGCAACTGAGACAAAAAGGCACGAGCTCAGCATGTGATGTAGACAATAAAGGCCACAGCGCTGGTCCTATACAATACAAATACAAAATCATTTATTTCCTTTTACAAAATTATCATAAAATGTACTAGTAAATGGAGTCTCCTTTTAAGTAAACAATACCTGTATCAGGAGGCTCCGGAGGTCCTTGTGCTTTATATAACATAGTAGGTAAAAAATCATATGATTGAGGGCTTGTTACTTAATTTCTGTATACCCTCCTTAATTTTTCATATGACACACCTAAAGCTTGTGCATCACTTCAAATTCTGGGGTCCAAATTGGTTTTAGGCCATTGATGAAATTGAGGAATACTTATAATATTTTATAATCTCTAGTTTTATTTAGTCTATGTCTACTCCGAGCACGATACATCTCGGCCATTGATTGTTGTGATGTTGCATTGTCACTTTGTTGTATGGAACATGAAACATAACTATAGAATTAATTTTGGCTACGCTACGTGGGTGTATAGTATAGTCGCATATAGGCGAACCGCTTACCTTATCTGATAATAATATATTTGACCTGTAATTGGCCAAATACATAGATAGATATATAATATTACACACATATTAACACCCAAGACCCGCGTACTAATATCTGCCCCAGCGAATCGAACCCGGTACCTCGGCATAGCAGTCGGGGTCACTAGCCATTACACCATTCGGTCGAAGTAATGTATGATTTGAATGACAATCAGACCTTGCATAGTAGGTAGTAGGCACGGTATTCTTCTTCTTCTTCTTAAGTCCTTTAACTCCTAGTGGAGCATAGGGCCGCAACTACAGCTTTTCACTTCTGACGATCAGAGGCAGCAGCCACAACTTCTGGCCAGCTCATGTTGATCGGCTTGATCTCTTGGGCTAATGTCCTTATCCAAGATATTTTCTAGCACGATCTAGTCTATTATATTATATTTTAACAGTGGGCGAAGTTCCTGTAGTTCTCTCTCGAGTAGAACTTTTGTAAATAATATATTCCCTTACTTACGGTCTAGTCATCAGACTATTATTTTGCTACTTCGGGATGGATATGCCGTATCGTCTTTATATACGATTTCCAAAGGTCATAGAGTGCATAAATATTTTGCTGTAACTAATATAATCAGAATTTCCGACAAACTTTATAGAGCGTACCTAACTCTCGTACTTGGTGGTTCAATTATAATTTTTCTTGGTCATTCGCCAACCAAAAGTGGGCTGGCTAATATTGCTACTTGGTATTTAGACTATTTAGGTCAGAACTTAAAAACGCAGAAATGTTGTCGAGGTTTTTGAATATTTTGTAGTGTTTCTTACGGCGGTGTAGTTTAATTTTAATATAGCTAGGTTCTATATTTACGGGGTTCTAAGAACTGTTCGGTAGTCTTAGGTATACTTTAGGTTTCATAGACCTTTTAAACGTACTTTAACTGAAGGTTACTAAAAAGGAAAGAGTAAATATAATTTGTCATATTACGGGCTGTTTTTTTCAATAGTCAGATAAATGTTATCTGACGAATAATATTATTGTCGTCACTGTCTAATACAAACATTCAGACGTGACAGCATCAGAATTATTCGTCAGATAACTTTTATCTGGCTATTGAAAAATCAGCCCTACATACATATACAATAATACCTGCTACTACAACGGTACAGAACAAATAGTTGAGCAATTTTCATCTAGGGTTACCCTAGGCATAAACTAATTTAGAGTAATCAACCTAGGGTGGATTTTGGGAAACATATATATATCTGAGAATTTACTCTATCATTTCTTTTTATTTAGGGTAGGGTGAGGGTTAGGGTAGATTCTGGGATATACGTTTCCTAGAATCAACCCTAATCAAATCAATTTCTTAAGTAGTTCTGTAAGTTTCTGAAACTGTAATTAAAAAAATATATTTTTCTACAACTTTTGTTATTTTAGTTGTTTATTTACACATTTACAAAATACTAGAAATACTTATTTAGTAAGTATAACGAGTTGTGATGTTTCTAAAATTTTGTAATATTCTGTAAGTATGTATATTATTTGCAGTAACATTATTTTTATTAGCATTAACTAAGAAGTTGTATGGAAAATGCCTTAATGTAACAAGCATGTGTGTAGAGGCGCATTAAAGCACATATTGTATAATAAGGGGTCGAACTCACCGTTCCGGTCGTCCCACTGTAGAAAGTGAAAACTAGGCTCGCATGCCGTCGCACTTTCATACACACACTCTCACTCCACCGGGTCCAGTTATCAATACCAAAACAAATAGATTTATTCCAAAAAATAAATATAACAAAATATATTTTTGGCAAAAAAAGGTTGAACACAAAACTCTATGGTCCCGCACACACAAGACTTTCCGAGTTCAAATCTCAGTCGCCGATTCACTTTCGGAATTCAAATTTCCGAAGGAATTTAAGTTCCTTTTTTGAAATTTTTGTTTCTTTTTTTCGGTAGCGTCAGCGCAGGCGTGTATGTGGCCGCTCGCGTCGGTCTCGACTGCTGGTTGGTGGTTGGTGTAGAGAGATCGCCACCTGCGTTGTGCAAGCTCACTCGCTGGTAACGACAGCAATGGAGCGGTGTTATGTCACACGCCCGGCGACGTTTGATGCCCGTAATGTTTTGAATAAATAAGCCGTAAAGCTCGACAATTGGTGTCGAGTTAGCGCTTGTGTCTCGAAAGTGTTGTGTTTATTCGGTTTCCGTAATCGGATGTGTTTGACGGAGTGAGGATTTCGCCAGTTCTGTCATTTTTAGACCTGAAATATATTGGCACAAAGGTAACTGATGCCGATGTTCCATTTGAATTTTTAAGATGATGATGGGTCGAGGTAGAGTTCAGGGATAACTAAATTTAGACAGGTAGTTAGCCAGTTGTTGTGACTGAAAAATAGAAAACATTCAAAATTTTCTGCTACCTAATAATAATTCTAAATAGGTAGTTAAAAAGTAACAAACTTAAAAGCTTAAAACAGTTTTAATCATCAATATAAAAGGCTTCATATGGTTGCTGACGCTACCTAGCCAGTGTGACGCAACGGCCGGCGGGATGGTGCAATTACAGGAGAAAACTCAATGAAAGTCGTTGCTGACCGTACCGCCGGATGTGTGAGGATGTGCAGCGGAAGGTGCGCCGAGGTTCCACTGAAAAACTACATACTCCTGTGAAGTTCTAATACCTAAATCTTAATTCTCCTAAATATAATATAATTCTGTCTAACTGCCAGTTTCAATACTCTGTCTATCGATAGCTGACAATTACTATATACATAGATACATAAAAAGTAGCATTCTATCTAAATCGTATGAAAGTAACGGACAGATATCGATTATTGAAACTGGCAGTAAGCCATCATCCTATGCCCTCCGTCGCAGGATATCATATTCGCAAAATATGATATTCGCAAAACATAATATTCGAAAATCATGATATTAGTCAATCATGATATTTGCAAAACATCACTGGCATTGATTCGGTGTTGATAGTGATTTGGTGACATTTTCTGTGCTGCTATCCAGAACAATTAAGTTCTCTGTACTGACACGACAGGGGCGCTTATGAAGACCTCATACAAAAAGTAGAATTTTTCGGATACTGTAATGTTCCATCAATGCCGAAACATTAATGATTCCGCAAATAATGAATTTAAACTATGTTAGGAGGCTCCCGTAGGGTTTGTTGCGCTAGGAAGGGTTTTCCCGAGGGATTTTACGGTTTAAGACATTTATTTCTCAAAAAGATTTTTGCTGTGAAAGGTAGTCTATGAAATTGTTTAGGGAGTCGGCTAACTTCATGAACCGACCCTGAACCGATCCTGCGTAGACCCTGCACCGCCCCTGCGTAGATCCTGCACCGCCCCTGCGTAGATCCTGCGCCGACCATGCGTAGACCCTGCACCGTCCCTGCGTAGGCCCTGCGCCGGCCCTGCTCCGGCGCTGCTCCGGCCCTGCTCCGGGGCGTCCGCCATTTTGTTTTACAGGACTAGTAGGAAGGTATAAAAGGGAATGCGAGAGGCGGCGGCGGCCATTAGTAATTTTCTTGCGATCGGGTACACGTTGGGAGTTTTTCGCGTTGGTTTAGTTTTTATTTTGTTTATTGTTAGTTTTCAACGTACGATGGTGGTATTGCTTTGGGAAAGCGCTTTCGTCCATATATGTAGATGTATATGGCAAGGACATCCCTTAGTGATTAGCACTGTCGTAATTTGGAAACTTTATTAATTAGATCTTTAGATTGCCAAGGCTTTCGACTAGATCTTTAGCATTTTGGGGGAACGTGTACTCTAGAGTCTAAATCCTTCATGGTAAGGTGGCAAGACGGATACCTAACGGTGTCGTTCAACCAAGTCTTGTTTTAGGGCCCCCGGGTAGTGTTAGTTAGGCCTGGCTATGGAGTAACCAGGGTCCCTCTTTTGCTAGAACGTGAAGGGATACACTCCTCAAGAATAGATCTTTGATTTAAAAATCTGGACTATTACTTGATCTTTATCACATATATATTTATATACTTATAACACACACTCGGAGATTGCAAGTCGCCCGGGTGCCATACCGTTAACCCACGGCTGCAATTTCCAACACACAGGTATAGGGCTTAGGTACACTAGGGGTCACCTACCCCGCTCATTCAGTATTTAGCTAGCTAGGCAAGGTGCACTCCAATCACCCGGAGGAAACCTACACATTACACACCACACAATTAAATGTAAATGTGGGATTGATTCCCTAGTTTTGATTCAACACATTTTAGATTAGAATAGGGCCTTCTGGTTAGACACAAATAGGCAGGTAACTTCATGGTTAGGGTGGGGAAAGTAGTTACTTCATCATAAATAATAAACTAAATATTATCTTACAATAAATATCAATTCAAAAGTACTTAATAATTTTATCAGATAAAATAATTTCACATAACCTCAAATTTGTCCTATAGTTCTTTGTCTAAATTATTGATTTTTCGTTAAGTAAACAAATACTTCTACTTAAAGAATCTATGGTCTACCTAACTTATTTTGGTTTATTGTATCATAATAATCCATATTAATATTACAGAAGAGTTTATTTGATTTTGAGTACAATAAGCTTTTGTATCAGATTGGGGGTAGAATTGATTAACGGAGAAATTTACTCTAATAAGTGTCAAGATACCAAAAATAAGGGTTCTAGATACTTAAACCAAATCATTTCTGGTTCTATAATCACTCAATAGATACAAATAGCTTGAAGTATGATCAGATTTCAGTCTCAATTTGCACATTTCAGAAAGTTGTGTAAATTCTAACTTGTGGAAGTATTTGTTTTCTTGATAAAGCTTTATATTCTTATGTAAATAAATAAAACTAGGATATTTTGTTATCTTATATATTTACTACAACTATTCAGAGCATATTCCAATAAGATCAAAGAATATTAACTATTTCATAATAATTAACCTTTCAATTAAGTAATTTAAAAGAATAAATCACTTCCCACTAGGCTATTAATTAGAGTCATGCATTTGTCAAGTACCTACTTATCTATTATGAAATTCATACTTATATAGTTTCTATACTATAAATCATTGGATTATTCTAATATTCAGTTTGTTTATGATTATAAATATGTCCCCTTTAGCTTTGACAACATGTATTCATGTTGATTTATTTACATGAAATAAAAATAAACATGTAAATATGTAAGGTTAGGAGCAAGGGAAGTGATAGTTGGCGGAGGGATGTCCAAGTCCATGGTTGTGTCCCACGAAGGCTTCGGTTGAATATTTGCTATTACTTATTTATCTATTTTGAGTCTTATATATTGATTCAATCGATTGTAGTGATCAAGGCCTACAAAGCGTACGGAGGGGCTTGCCTTTTAAACCAACAAAAAAAAACATTACTTTTACCTTTATGTAAATTCAAATTCACTAATAGCACTTACCTGTAAATATGTAGTTATCATACAATTAAAAGTTGTAGTGAATATATAGGTCAATAACTTTAGGCAAGTAGTTAGGAAGGTTGTATTCAATTCACGTTCATAGTTTTATTAAATTATTAGCTTTCGTTTATTGGGTTACACTACATAACGTAGGGGTTCCCTGGATGTTTCATGGCCAAACTAAAGTAGTATTTGTTTCATTTTTAAGTCTCCAGTTTATTTGTTAGGTTGTTTTCCCTTCTAGACTTTCAGTTGAATGTTGAGCTTCCTTCTGGCTGTTTTCGAAGATCTTTGATAAAAGTATTGATTCATTGTGGGAAGAATCGAAAAGAATATCCAGTGTAGATAACCAGTGTTAATAGTAAGTTGTAGTTTCAAATATCTTCTTAGTAAATCCAATAGGTAGGAGTTAAGTAGGCAGGCGGTAGGGCGAAACGTTACAATTTGGTACCGAAAGACCAGGATAGTAGGGAATTTGCTTCATCTCTTCATGTTAGATGTCAGGCAGCTAGTTTTCTGTTCTTTTATCTGAAATTTTACAAGCCAATTTGATTAAGATAGTACTTATTTACAAATAAATCACAATATTGAACACTCTTTTGCATAGTATATAGGTAACTTACGTTTGTCTCGAAAAAAAACATTAAGTTTTGTTGTTTGTCTTTGCGATTAGTAAGTAAATATTTACTCAATATGGCAGTTTTCACATAAAGGCATTTCTTTTAATGTTATGGCTAGAAGAAAGTTTCAAAAGTTTGTTTTTAGTCGGAAAAACTTTATGCAGTATTGCACCACAAACAATAAAAGACAAAAGGTTATTTTTTTTAACAGAGTAACTTTTATTGCGTCACAGACAAGTATAATATTTGGCAGTGTGCTGTGTGCATTATTTTACATTACATGAAAATCACTGCAAGTTATAATTTTTCACTAATACTCTCAGTATGTTTACGTTATAATAAGTCTCTTGCGTTTTGTTCGTAATGATTTGTTACATACTAGGGGTAGGAAAGTGATTATATCCTTGATATAATCACAATTTGTTGCCGTGGAGTGATCGAACTTATAAACGAGAGAGCTATTTGTCATGAAATAGGAAGCACAAGAAGCTAGGTTTTGTATTGGAACGGAATGTAATAGGGAAGCATTTGTGAAGATAGATAGGTAGTTAGTTGATAAAGTTAGAATGAGGATTTAGATAATAAAAATAATCCATTTATTAAAGTTTACTTAATAAGTAGGGGTTGTAGTGATGTTATGTAGCTCATTAAAGAATTACAAAAGATTAGGGGTTGTATAAGGCTATGCTCCTCGTGGAGTGAGAGGAAATAATAATCATCATCAGCAGGGGTTGTATATGTATTTAAGATATGCTCCTCGTGGAGTAAGGGGAAATAATCATTATCATCATCAGGGGTTGTTTGTGTATAAGACTATGTTTCTCGTGGAGTTAGAGGATATAATCATCAGAAGTTGTATAATATAATGGATTTTTATTCAGGACATTATCTATAAAATTTAATAGGTGGTACTTACCTTTGAAGAGAATAACATAAAACATCGTTGTATAAAGATTGATTTATCTGTAGGTAGGTCATAATATATAGTGTTGCTCTGAATCACTATGAACGGTTTCTCTGATTGTGTAACTGATTAGGGAATTATTAGTGAATAGGGGTTGTAGGTAAAATAATGATATGGTCTTATTTTAGGTAAAAGCAGTAAATTTATTAAAATAAAAAATTATAAAAAAAAAACAAATGTAACGAAAAGACGGCGCATTTTAGTCCTTATGAACAACCTGAAATTATTAGAATAGATATAGACATTCTGGCCCAGGTAGATGAGGGGTGGGGATTTTGGTCTGGAGGTGCGGTCGGCTGCATTGGTGGATCGAGGAGTTTGCGTGGCGGGGCTTGTATGATTGGTGCTGGATTGGACTGGCCTGGTTGGGGGGGGATCGGTAGTTATAGCAACTAGTCTATAATTATTAATCATCCTTTTGGCTGGGTTGGTTCGGTTTGGTATTGGTTGTATGAGTTTTGTTGTGCGGGTTCTTAGGTTTGTTGATGTGGTTGATTGTGCTTCTGGATCGGGTCTTTGCTTGTCATCGACTAGGTACTTTAAAAACTAGGCTCTAAAATTACTATACTTGAATGTTTGAAAGAGTAGATAATATATTATACAACATAGATCATAGGAGTTGGGATAGAACTGTAACACTATCTATGCTAACATCCTAACTTAGAGTAACCGGAAAAGCCCAAATGTCTTATTATTAGATTCCAGAGAGCCAATTAGTAGCAGATGTTATCAGACATTTCCCTAAACAAATACAAGTATGAGTTACAGTAAATAAAGAAAAGAAAATTTAACAATAATCTCATTTGAAAAAAATTGCGATGAAAAGGTAGCGGTCCGACATAACAATAAATTTAGAAAACAATTAATGTGTAGCAAGTTACTGTTGTTGATTAAGTGTTAGACCAGGTGAAGTAGGCTAGGACCTCATTTAGTATCAATATATTATTTGTAAGTTAAGAACTATGTGGGTAGTTTAGTTGTTCCTATTTTGAGCGGGGTTGCAATTCACTTCTTCATCTGAGTCAGGATGTTTACTTCATAGTATATAATCTCAGAGTTTGGTTGTCAAATAAAGAACATCATCATCATCATCAGCATTCAAAAAGTATGTCATATCCTGAAAAGAAGAATAGAATTTAATTAGAAAAGCTAAGTATTGTGATGATTTACATAATTATAAAAATTCAGGAAATGACTATTTAGTTCAATATAACTTAAGTAGACTAATAGGATAATACATTTAGGGAATGGCTTTATGAATGGTAATCAATATTGGATCTACAGGGGTATGATTTTCATAGCAATCTAACAAAATCTAAGTACAGGGTAGTATAATTAAAATTGGATTACAACATATGTAGAAAAGAAATAGGTACTTACTTATTGTAGAATAGTAACTTTGGTATATAATTAGTGAGGGATTGTGAATGTTTTGTCACAGTGGATGGTTTGATCAGTGGTTTATCATGGGTTTTAGTTCAACAAAGAGTGTAGTTGGGTTTGCATTGTTATGTTTGGTCCTGAAATAAAACAAATAATGATATAGGTATAATTCAAATAAAATTATGTAAATATAGGAGTTGGAGACCAAATGATTAGGATAGGTACTTATTTAAAAGGTGAGGGGTTGACAATAAGTTAAAATATGTTGGTTAGTCTTGTCAGTATCAATTAAAAACTGTATGGGAGATATTTAATTGAGTTAGATTTTTATAACAATAGGTCTATTATAAACACAAGATCCGTAAAACAGAGCTATTGTATGTATAAATAACTAACAATTCAGAGGTTGTTTATTTTGAATCACGATAATTTGGGCATGAGGACTTAGTTTAGTAGCATGCATACAGGGTATTTGAAAGAATAATGACACTTACCTGTAAGATTCACTCATTATTTTAGAGTTTCGTAAGTTTAATCGGGTAAACATTAGATTTCTTCGTGCGATCGATGTTGTTGAACACAACGACGCATGCTTTTGTTTTGATTAGTGCGGAAAAAAAAAACAGCCAAACAGGTTAAGGTTATGTCAGGTTGACATTGACAGTTTAGTTTTAATAAATTTGACAGTTAGACAGGTAAGGCACATTTACACAAACAACCTAGAATAAGGATAATGGAGACCGTGTTTTTCAAATAGGGGTTGTGAAGGAGAGTTGTAATATCTCAGAAATATTTTTAGTTACCTAGTAACATTATTTTCGACTTAGGTAGTTACTGAGGGTAGAAAATGGTTGAAGTAGAAGTAGTAGTTAGACATATTTGATAAAATAAATAGTGTATTAGTGTAATAGGTTGTAGAAAAAAAACTAGATGGCGGTATTTTAATGTTTTGGTATCGATGGAATATTGGGGTGGATTTGTCTGTTACATGAGAGTAGGAACTTTCAATTTTGGTAAAATTAATCTGATATAATTTTCTTTTACAGAGAAAACAAAAGGGTAGGGTATTTACATAGCCATTTCCCGGGGATTATGTCGTGATTATAATGTTTCGAAAAATTGAAAGGGCAAAGAATGTGGAAGGAAGAAAACTACTTTAAACGTCATTTTAAAGTCTGAATGATAAGAATGTTAAAGGTACCTGGCCAGGTCTTACATAGTTGATTAAAGGATGATGAAGAATGAAGTTTTACTTATTTAATATTGAGTGCGATTTATAATCATGACAAATACAACTGGGAAATGAAGGGTTTATTGATACTTCGTTCAGACACACACACACACACATTTATAAGGGAAACTTTGGTATATTGTTTCTGTAAAACTTGATTGAGTAGTTACCTATTATATAGGTACTTATTTAGCTAAAAAAGAAATTTATCCAAAAGTTACCTTTATTTCACAAATATTTTCCAAATGATCAACTAATGTAGATACAAGAATTATTGCTACTTATGTAATAAGTATTTTAATAAAAAATTAAAAATAATAATACTGAGTAAAATCTTAAAAGAAAAAAAAGATTTTTATAAATAAATAGTTAACTTTTTTTTAAAACTACTAACTTAATAATATGTGGGGATATCTCACACACGACCATCCGACCCTAAATTAGGCAGAGCCTGCAATATGGGTATCGGACCGTTAGTTAGTAGTGTGCAAATTGGTTCAAGTAATTTACACACCATACACTCTTAGTCTTGCTTTTGTAGTAAATTGGCGTCGAGAGGCAGGTCTACACGGGCACAAACGTGTACAACTGCTTTAGTCGATTTATTATTTAAGTTAGCTATGCAAGCATTAACACACAGGACGTCTATACAGGCTATAGATGTTTTTACAAAGTACCTTTTACAGACTCCACACGACACACTACACTTTACACAAAAAAAAAACAATTACTTTGAAACAATTTGCTTAGAAAAATATCTACATAACAAAAGTTGATCATGACGGAAAACAAATACACTTTACACCAAAAACACATTCTGATCGAAGTGTAAATAAACTAGATGTATTTTCTTTTCAATTTAGGTAGGTAAATGATAAAAAAGAAAATTAATAATTAGATACATGATATTTTATTGATTTAATCAGTGGGGAGGAAGAAGGCCTTGATGTTTATTAGAGTGGCGTGAATCAGAGAAAGAGGATGAGAGTTGTGGTGAATTGAATATCTAAGAACCTATGTATTGAAAAAATAATACCTACAAACATATAGTTATGTGAAAGTGGCTTTAGTATAATATCATGGCTGTTCTCCTGCACTGAAGGAAAGATTCCGTTTTCACCTTAATGACACGACACTATACAAAAGAGAATATTTATGAAGATTTTGGTGTTAGGTTAGGACAGCATAGTCAAATTATACTGTTGTATGTACAGTATCTTCATAATATTCTATACTCAACATGTAATTACTTACTTAAAGAAAAAAATATATTTTCAACACAAATTTTGTCATTTTGCTGAATTGGAGAGGGACTGAAAAGTTGTGAATCAGTTGTAAACATGAATGCAATAATGGTTCACAATAATAATTCTCTTTCTAGTTTTGGTAAAATGATAAGTACTTGATAATTCTACACTCTACATCAAACTCGGAGATTGGTGGACATTGTTCCTGGGGATTGTTAGAATGAGACTTGAACTTTATTAATTTCTATTGATGATGCATCGTCGAAAACATAGGGCGTGGGAGAGTTCGTGCTCTAAGAGGGCGTGTTAAAGATGCTACAAAATTCTTAAAAATAAATTTAAGGTTCTGTGGTTTCTCATTTAGCATTGGATCCTTCTGATCGACAGGGTATCCCCTTGTTCCCGGTTTATTGGAGCATGAATAATCTACTAAGTATTCGATCAATAGTTATGTAAATAATAAATAATAAATGGGATGGTCGATGATTTTTGATAATTTCTGGGGATCTTGTTGGCTAATCATCTGAGTCATTTTACACACATACACACAGACATATTGAGGTGATAATCGGAATTTCCTTTTACTAACTTTTCATCGTTTAAATTCAATGAATTTGATATTTGCGAAAATGGGTAGTGTATATTATTGTGTATATTTTTTCCATATCTTAATTATAATATACTTGCGATACTACAAAAATATAAGGGGTTGAATGTAATGTTCCATCAATGCCGAAACATTAATGATTCCGCAAATAATGAATTTAAACTATGTTAGGAGGCTCCCGTAGGGTTTGTTGCGCTAGGAAGGGTTTTCCCGAGGGATTTTACGGTTTAAGACATTTATTTCTCAAAAAGATTTTTGCTGTGAAAGGTAGTCTATGAAATTGTTTAGGGAGTCGGCTAACTTCATGAACCGACCCTGAACCGATCCTGCGTAGACCCTGCACCGCCCCTGCGTAGATCCTGCACCGCCCCTGCGTAGATCCTGCGCCGACCATGCGTAGACCCTGCACCGTCCCTGCGTAGGCCCTGCGCCGGCCCTGCTCCGGCGCTGCTCCGGCCCTGCTCCGGGGCGTCCGCCATTTTGTTTTACAGGACTAGTAGGAAGGTATAAAAGGGAATGCGAGAGGCGGCGGCGGCCATTAGTAATTTTCTTGCGATCGGGTACACGTTGGGAGTTTTTCGCGTTGGTTTAGTTTTTATTTTGTTTATTGTTAGTTTTCAACGTACGATGGTGGTATTGCTTTGGGAAAGCGCTTTCGTCCATATATGTAGATGTATATGGCAAGGACATCCCTTAGTGATTAGCACTGTCGTAATTTGGAAACTTTATTAATTAGATCTTTAGATTGCCAAGGCTTTCGACTAGATCTTTAGCATTTTGGGGGAACGTGTACTCTAGAGTCTAAATCCTTCATGGTAAGGTGGCAAGACGGATACCTAACGGTGTCGTTCAACCAAGTCTTGTTTTAGGGCCCCCGGGTAGTGTTAGTTAGGCCTGGCTATGGAGTAACCAGGGTCCCTCTTTTGCTAGAACGTGAAGGGATACACTCCTCAAGAATAGATCTTTGATTTAAAAATCTGGACTATTACTTGATCTTTATCACATATATATTTATATACTTATAACACACACTCGGAGATTGCAAGTCGCCCGGGTGCCATACCGTTAACCCACGGCTGCAATTTCCAACACACAGGTATAGGGCTTAGGTACACTAGGGGTCACCTACCCCGCTCATTCAGTATTTAGCTAGCTAGGCAAGGTGCACTCCAATCACCCGGAGGAAACCTACACATTACACACCACACAATTAAATGTAAATGTGGGATTGATTCCCTAGTTTTGATTCAACACATTTTAGATTAGAATAGGGCCTTCTGGTTAGACACAAATAGGCAGGTAACTTCATGGTTAGGGTGGGGAAAGTAGTTACTTCATCATAAATAATAAACTAAATATTATCTTACAATAAATATCAATTCAAAAGTACTTAATAATTTTATCAGATAAAATAATTTCACATAACCTCAAATTTGTCCTATAGTTCTTTGTCTAAATTATTGATTTTTCGTTAAGTAAACAAATACTTCTACTTAAAGAATCTATGGTCTACCTAACTTATTTTGGTTTATTGTATCATAATAATCCATATTAATATTACAGAAGAGTTTATTTGATTTTGAGTACAATAAGCTTTTGTATCAGATTGGGGGTAGAATTGATTAACGGAGAAATTTACTCTAATAAGTGTCAAGATACCAAAAATAAGGGTTCTAGATACTTAAACCAAATCATTTCTGGTTCTATAATCACTCAATAGATACAAATAGCTTGAAGTATGATCAGATTTCAGTCTCAATTTGCACATTTCAGAAAGTTGTGTAAATTCTAACTTGTGGAAGTATTTGTTTTCTTGATAAAGCTTTATATTCTTATGTAAATAAATAAAACTAGGATATTTTGTTATCTTATATATTTACTACAACTATTCAGAGCATATTCCAATAAGATCAAAGAATATTAACTATTTCATAATAATTAACCTTTCAATTAAGTAATTTAAAAGAATAAATCACTTCCCACTAGGCTATTAATTAGAGTCATGCATTTGTCAAGTACCTACTTATCTATTATGAAATTCATACTTATATAGTTTCTATACTATAAATCATTGGATTATTCTAATATTCAGTTTGTTTATGATTATAAATATGTCCCCTTTAGCTTTGACAACATGTATTCATGTTGATTTATTTACATGAAATAAAAATAAACATGTAAATATGTAAGGTTAGGAGCAAGGGAAGTGATAGTTGGCGGAGGGATGTCCAAGTCCATGGTTGTGTCCCACGAAGGCTTCGGTTGAATATTTGCTATTACTTATTTATCTATTTTGAGTCTTATATATTGATTCAATCGATTGTAGTGATCAAGGCCTACAAAGCGTACGGAGGGGCTTGCCTTTTAAACCAACAAAAAAAAACATTACTTTTACCTTTATGTAAATTCAAATTCACTAATAGCACTTACCTGTAAATATGTAGTTATCATACAATTAAAAGTTGTAGTGAATATATAGGTCAATAACTTTAGGCAAGTAGTTAGGAAGGTTGTATTCAATTCACGTTCATAGTTTTATTAAATTATTAGCTTTCGTTTATTGGGTTACACTACATAACGTAGGGGTTCCCTGGATGTTTCATGGCCAAACTAAAGTAGTATTTGTTTCATTTTTAAGTCTCCAGTTTATTTGTTAGGTTGTTTTCCCTTCTAGACTTTCAGTTGAATGTTGAGCTTCCTTCTGGCTGTTTTCGAAGATCTTTGATAAAAGTATTGATTCATTGTGGGAAGAATCGAAAAGAATATCCAGTGTAGATAACCAGTGTTAATAGTAAGTTGTAGTTTCAAATATCTTCTTAGTAAATCCAATAGGTAGGAGTTAAGTAGGCAGGCGGTAGGGCGAAACGTTACAATACGTAGGTACTTTTTATTATTTTTCTTAACGTCCTCATGTAGTAATATTACATTTATAACATATTTTTTACATAAAATTATGAAATCACACAGACAAGTCAGCAAGCCGTCAGAAAGTTAATAAAACGTATGACGAAGTAATAAAACATCTTGTACGGTCATTCGTAGTCAAATTACTCGACACATAATAATAGAGATGGGAAAATAGATTTGTCTCGTCAGTTTTCGGTCAGATTTTATTTAATAGCCGAATCATACGAAAGATGAAAATATTTCAGGAGGTGGAGTTTCAACTTCAACAGCTAAGATTTACCATTTAACAAAGTCTTTAAGATCTTTTTGAGGGAAACCCAACGAGCGCCTATTTCAGCTATTGCAATACCCAGGACCCAATTGCTGCTCAGTAAGTATTTGTTTTATCGAAAAAATGTTAAGAACCTTCAACCACAATGATCAGCGAATTTTAAATGGCCGAATTAATTTAGATAAGCAATAGCTACATGCAGTGTCATCAACAGATATCGTCTGCTAATAAGTACTACGTGGCAGACAGAGTAGACAGACACAGCAGTAGGTAAAAGTTAACACTTCTCTATTTCGGTTGGGGTTAAAAACCGTGAAAGAAAGCCTAAGCAAGAATGAAAGTGGACAGTTTCTCTCATCATACATATGTGACATTTGCTTTGGTAAGCTGTGGTTAACGCAAGTTAAGTTTATATTACAGACATTGGGTGTACGCTGATGGTTGGAAGTGGTTGGAATTTCCAAGTTTCTGTAGAAATAGATCGTGTGTTCAAAGGAGATTTGTAATTAGGTATTGTAATGAGGTAGGTATAAGAGTACTTACTTATATATTATATACTGGGATGCAAAAATAAGTTTCACTAAAATATGCTAATTTCAAAATGGTACTTCTTAACAAAAAGGACTCGAATGACTGTTTATATGTAATAGTCAATAATGTTTAATATTTTCACTGTAATAAGTAATCTCCTCAATAGCACCCATATATGTCAGCAGGTCTGCCCTCCCTGTAACACCTGGACCTGGAGAGGGAGATTTGACTCGGCAAGGGGAGTCATAATATATTTATTAGGTCACAGTAGCGAATGGGCACTGGTTGCCCTCCTCTTTTCAATATAATCTCAACTCGCTCTACAGCGGATTTTACAGGTTTTAAAGGTTTAATTAAACATTTATGTCAGTACGGCAAAACAGTTCCATCAAACATAATTTGTGTCACTACGCCATGTTGATTGGCCTAGGTATAGTCATTAATAACTTCTTCGTGATTAATTATGAGTTAATGAAGTAAAGAAACCTCAGATAAATACGTGAAAGGTTAAATCGTGGCGAAGAATCTGGGACACTGTTTTATAGGAATCTTTTAATCGGACACTTCCTTAACTAGTCGATTAAAATCACAAATAAGCACCGGCTGACATCCATTAGTTATCCACATAATCATAACTAGTTATACATAATTTTACAACAGCAAAAACTTAACTGCATCTTAAATTGATGGTAGGTATGCTATAAAAAGTTCTTCGCTAGAGCTGGATAGCTAGCTAGCGTTTACCTGAAACGTAGTGCAATGAATTGTCAGCTTTTGTGTAAAACTGTGTAACACAGTTTTTCAGAATTTTAACCACATTTGTGATGATGGTATCTTACTTAATCTAATACTCAAATATTCAGGGTCAGACGTCGTAAAATACCTATAAATACTATGTTTTGTTGTGTTTTTTTCTATATTGCTAGTTGGAAAGTATAACCCACCTTTTTCGTGCCATATCACTAACTGTGCGATCAAGAATGAAATGAAATTAATTCCCAAGCTATAAACTTGGAAAAACCTATAAAAGAGTAATTCTCGTTTCTGACCGTGAACCGTTGCATGCTAAATTGTGCAGCGGACGCCAGTGAAAGCAAATATTATGTCTCTTTATTGCAGGTAAATGTTTGATTAAGAAAAGTTTACGATTTCTATTCACAAGTCAATATTGTATGGAAAATATACGCTTTTATGTGTCATTTAAATGAAGTAACTATTATTGTTCTTTTATAGTTTATTTCATAATGAATTATGTACTAAGTATGTACATGTACATTGTACAAGCACATTAAATTTAATGCATTAGTCCATGAGTAGTTAGTCATTTTTCTCTTGATCACAATCTTGTTACATTTAAAATTATTTAATAAAGATTTAACATAAGTATATAAGTAGATAACTTATAGATTTTTAAAATTATACAGACGGACCTCATATAAAAAGCTTTGAATTTTTTTTCCATAAAAGTAAGTTCAGCTAACGCGTTGTTGTCTTTTGTTCCCAGAAATGATATTACGTAAATTACCTACCTGACAGTTTTTTATTTATATGTACCGTTGAAGTTTTACTATCTCAGTATTAATGGTAAGTATTAATAACTATTATAAATGCTACTACTATTTACAAATTATTATCACATACTTAACAAAATATTCCTTCCAACAAAAAATACGTGTCTTACCTTACAAATATATAAAATATACCTAATAACATTGCAAATTAGGAAATTAATATATTTTCCGATAGCTAAGTTGATCAGAATTTCAATCAGAAGTTTAGTGTTTTATCCCGAGCATTCAATTTATTACAATCAAAATGGGCTGTTATCAAATGAGGCTATTCCTCCTGTCGCCTGGTTGTTTGAAGATCCAGGTGAGCATTTTCACGAGGGTCTGAGGGTCACTGCAGCGGAGTCGGGCGCAGCCGGGGGTAAGCTGGCTGTGATCGGGGGAAGACCTGGAGAGCAAATAGTATTACATAATGAGGTCTGCTATTTTCAGTACTACTAGATGTGTGAAGCCGCCTACCCGTAGTAGACCAGCGTGCTGGGAAATGGTCCAAGCCTGGGAAGACGGTTTTGATTTTGAGGACATGCTGAATTAAAGGGTCCATTCGAGAGTGCCAGGCGGCAGCTAGTTAGGAACACGCCTGTGAATAATTCTGTTTTTAAGGCTGGCTGCCACAGATTTGCGTCCGCCAAGACCTATTTATAGGGAAACATGAGCAGAGAAGAGCAAACCAGAACACGTACTGTTTACGGTTCTTCATTCAATAACTGCCACTACCACACTCTAGTTCAGTTCTTCGGTAGGTACTGGTCTGTTGTAAATGACTCACAGATTATAATGCTTGTCGCTGTACAGTTCACAGAGCAGCCTGCGCCGGCACCTTTCAGTGATGGGGGGTGTCCCCGGGGTCGCGGGACTTGCGGGGGTCGCGGCGGTCGCGGGACTTGCGGGGGACGCGGGGGACGCGGGGGGTGCGGGGAACACGGCGCGCCGGACGAAGCGGTTGGGGTAGCTGGAATAGGAGAGATGCTGAAGTTAGTGATATGTAAAAAAAAGGATTCACCATAGCAAACTTTGTTGTTGACGTGACTTTTTTCCTATGGGAAGCTTAATTTATTTTTAATAATTTCCAAATGTCAGGAAAGACCCCTTTTCGGCTTACTATACTACCTTTGTAGTACTTAATAGATAATCTTACATTGCTCTTCCAAAGAGCGCGACAACACTCTGTTTTCGACCTTCCCCATCCAACCGCTACTGCTGCCACTACACGGGTTCCTTATCGTCGTAGATATACGTCACTGATTCATCATAAATACGGCAATGTGGTGGAAAGCCCATTAAACGATTTTATCGACGTCGATAACAGACCCGTGCCGCGGCCGATGGTATAAGAGACGGGGAAAGGAAAGGTACATTTAAACTTTTGATTTGTATTCTTCCAGCAAATAGATGTATTTTTTATTATAAATTTATTTTAATTCAAAATAACTCGGCCAATTCCAACAGGTTTAACATGGACGTAATATCTGAGTTCATTGAGCATGTTCATTAATCTTTGTCGAATGTCATGTAACTGGTGCTGAGCTTTTATGTTTTTTATCGACTGGCGGCGCTAGTTCTGCATATAATAGCGTCTTAAACGATTATGTTGAATTTTATTATTTATTTACTTAGCTTAACAGTCCAAACCTATGTCTATAATCAGCTAACTATGCCTCCATTGAGGCCCTATAGAGACATTTAGGAAGGCAGTGGACACAAGAACGCTAATGGGTCAAAATCAGAGAGGTGAGCATTTTAGGTTTTCAAATATCTGAGAAATTTAGTTTTATTTTGTAGAAAACTAACAAGTGGAGTCTGTTGTGGCATTTGTCATGAACCTATCCTGTGATGAGGCACGCACAAAATTATATATTTTAGAAATTATACCTGTTAATAAGAATAATGACAGGGTCAAGAATCATTTCGGGAACACTTTTAATTATTTTTTAAATAATAATATAAAGAACCCGTTTAAGAATCCCCTTCAAGAAATTATAATTAACCTTTTCCTAAATCAGAAAATATTATTATTTTGATTTTTTTCATAATGAAAACACTTATTTTTCAAATTACTCTCCATAAATTTCCAATTTGTGCAAATTTCGTTCCATAATTTCAATTTATTGTATACATTTTTACACTACGTTATATATTAATAATATAAATACAAAGGTTTCAAGGTAATTTAATGCTGTATATGCAAGATTTAATTATAGCATTACATAATAGTGACTTATTTGCCGTTTTTGTGATGATCCAGAAAATGATGGGAGTGTTCCCAAAATGACAACGAAGTTCCCTAAATGACGTTGACCTTCCCTAAATGAACGCAAAGCTAGGTTTTTGGTACATTTGGTGTATGAAAATAATATAATCATCATCATCATCATCTTAGCCATAGGACGTGCCGTGCACTGCTGAACATAGGCCTCCCCCAATGATTTCCACCTTGTCCGATCGGAGGCGGCCCGCATCCAGTGCTTCCCCGCGGACTTGACTATATATCGACCGTTCATATCGCGGGGGGCCGCCCAACAGTGCGCTTGCCAGTACGTGGTCTCCACTCGAGGACTCTTCTGCTCCACCGACCATCAGTCCTTCGAGCAATGTGTCCGGCCCACTGCCATTTCAGCTTACTGACTCGACAAGCTATGTCGGTTATTTTGGTTCTTTTACGGATCTCTTCATTTCTGATTCGATCACGTAGAGACACGCCGAGCATAGCCCTTTCCATAGCTCGCTGGGTGACTCTGAGCCTATTCAAGAGGCCCAAAGTTAGAGACCACGTCTCGGCACCGTAGGTCATCACTGGCAACACGCACTGTTCGAAGACTTTCGTCTTGAGGCACTGGGGAATTTCGGACGTGAAGACGCTTCGTAACTTCCCAAACGCTGCCCAGCCAAGTTGGATTCGCCGAGTGACCTCTTTCTCTAAGTTGGATCTTCCTAGTTGGACTGTTTGTCCAAGGTAGACGTAATTTTCCACCACTTCAAGAATCGAGTTCCCTATAGATGTTGAGGTGGGCGCTACCTGAGAATTGACCATGACTTTCAACTTGTCCATATTCATCTTGAGGCCTACCTGTTGGGAAACCCGATTGAGGTCAGAATTTTGCTGAGGTCTTCCAACGATTCTGCCATAACCACGATATCGTCGGCAAACCGAAGGTGAGAGATGTATTCGCCGTTGATTGCCGAGTTCTTCCCAGTCTAGGAGCTTGAAGACATCTCTCACCATCGCATTAGTTAAGAGATTCGGAGATACTTATAACATCTCCTTGTCTCACACCTTTCTGCAATGGAATTGCTTCCGTAGTCTGGTCCTTTACTCAAACTGACATGGTGGCGTTTCTATACAATCACTTCAACACTTCCATATACCCGTAGTCAATGTGACACCGTTGTAATGCGTTGAGCACCGCCCACGTCTCGATCGAATCAAAGGCCTTCTGATAGTCCACAAACGCTAAGGTTCTATTCTATTCTCTATGGGGGTGCAAGTACCTGCACCTGGCTCTCTCGAGTGGAACCTTTGCGCATATCCCCAAGGTCTAAACTGCCTTCCTAAGCTTGGACCATTTCCCACCACGCTGGTCCACTGCGGGTTCACATATCTAGATGTGCTAAATCTAGATATGCAGGTTTCCTCACGATGTTTTTCTTCACCGTAAGAGCGATGGTATACATTGTACTTAAGTTAAAATAACTCATTGATACATGTCAGCGCCGAGATTTGAACCCGCATCTCTTGCGTGAGAAGCGGGCGCTTACAAACCCGACTGAGCTACCAACGCTAAGGTTTTTTCGGACGCCTTTTTTGACTTCCTTTTCTCTTCATTTTCATTGTTCTTCATCTTACTCGTACTAAATGGATACTTAAAACCTAAATTTTGCATGTTTATGGTTTTATAAGCATTAAAGCATCATTTTGCCCAAAAAAATGGCATTTCAGGAACGTAGGCGTCATTTCGGGAACATCTGTCATATACCAGAACGTTCCCGAAATGACCGTTCCCGAAATGATTATTCGTTAAATATTTTCATGTCTCGCTTGACGCCGCCATGTTAAACATTGGTTTTAGAGATTATGAACAAGTGAGCAACAATATTTCAAAGAATTTTACTAAAAGTACGCAAATTTTCGAAAAACTACTTACTAAAGAGCGTTCCCGTAGTGACAGGGGATTAAAGTACGCTTCACACATATGAAATTAAAAGGTACTTACCAACAAAATCTAATATATTTTTTTTGAAAACACAACACACGCCTTTTGCTTTGAATTGTGAACTGTACACTGCTGCTCGCTAACGCCACCTGGCGTGTGTTGTTTTATTTACATCGACAGATATCCACCACGTTCACGGAATGATTTGATAAACGACGGACAGCATTTGAATAGCCAAAATATGAAGAAGTTTTACTTGTAATAATGTAATTTATACGTATATTCTTAATTTAATTATACTAAAAGCTAATATTAAAATATGACAGTTTTAAGTGGTAATTTAAAAAAAAATTACTTGTCTGAACTATGAAACATGGTATAAGGACGCATTCCCGGAATGACGATTTAGACCTTTTTTGTTTAAAATCAAATAAAACTTACCATAGCGAAATAAATATGCTGAGTGCGCTGTAATTATATGCACAGAACCTTTATTTTGAAATAAGTATTTTAGTAATATCATGTAATAAAATGAGGAAAAACTTTGTCGGAAGCATAATGCTCACCTCTCTGATTTTGACCCTAATACAACTAAATTATAATCGCCGTCAGATCATCACCCAAATTCAAACTGAGGATGTTTTAGAGCAATTTCGTAGCTCTCTCACAAAAAAGTATGAGATGACCCATATGTGATTCCAGCATGTTTCAGCACGAATTTACAAAACAATTTACTAATTCTGACTGCCTATTTAAGCCATATTTTTATGTCAGTATCTAAATTTATATGGGAAATTTTGCAAGTGGAAAATGAGACGGTAGACTCATAATATAAGTATTAAAGATTAAACCAATAATTTAATATTTTGACACCACCCAAATTAGAATGTACAGATGCCTGAGAATCGACATTTCATTTATAACATTAAAATACATATGAGATATAGGTATCTAGAGGTACACTTGAATAAAGAACTATTTGAAATGTACAGAGTGTAGTTCTGAATACGGCCCACGCCAATAGCAGCAAAACGTAATTTACATTTTAGTTTAAAATTAATGAGTCGTTTTGTGTATTATAATGATAATAATATAACTCGTTTAATTTGATTATACTTGAGGTATTTAGGATAGGAAATTGATTTCCTTATGTAATGTGTCGTAATGCCAATAATTTGGCATTATGTAGAGAAAGTCGATGTACCTTCGCATAAAATTTTGTTAGTTAAAAGCGCGAATTACTTAGGTAGGGTAACGTAACGTACCTTGGGACGCTTGTACCTCGGGACATTGATTGTATTTTAAAAACCGGCTAAATAAACACATTAAAATTCTACCCTAGGCATAGTATTTTACTCGCTTGGCAAAACTAGTGAGTCTCGTGAACATACCAGCATCTAGTATGTGGTGAAGACAGTATGAAGTTTTTTGGAGTCAAAAGTAGCTTTTGTATAGTTTTTTGTGTTGCTTTATCTCATTGAGGCATGCTCAAAATAAAGACATGGATGTCACGTATAACTTTTCAGTTATTTAATTTTTTGACATGGCAATTATCTGAAAGATTCCTATTAATTAAAAATAAAGATATTTAAATTTTGGTTAAATATTGCTTTTTTGTACCTTGGGACACGATTAAATTTGTACCTTGGGACACTGTTTCCTATGGCTTTGTACTATGGAAAATGCAAAAATCTAAATAACGCCTTATATCTCTGTTCTTATTAGTGCCAGAGTGAAACTAGACAGAAGAGAAATGCAGTAAATAAATAAGAACAGAGATATAAGGCATTATTTAGAAGTTTGCATTTTCCATAGTACAAAGCTATAGGAAACAGTGTCCCAAGGTACAAACGTGTAACGTACCTTGGGTCAAAACAAGCATTTTTACTTTTATCTTAATTTAATAAAATCTGGCCACACTAAAGCTTAAGCACAAATACTAGTGATAATAGATTATATATCCTACCGAATAAAGAAAATTTCACATTAATATCTTAGTTGTACGCTGCGATAGCTTCATTCAAAGTTGGGGTAGTCGAAAATGTCCCTAGGTACGTTACGTTACCCTACATAATTATATTTAGGTTAATGTAGCATTGGGTATTAGGTATATTACTTATGGGTTAAAAAAATATTTAGACTTGTATCCTGTAGGTACGTACTCCCATCTCAAGTTTAAATGTGTACTTAGTAATAAATAAAATATTATAGCTCATGACCGCTACCAGCGGTGCAGTATCAGTGGCCCAGTTCTGGGCATGTATTATTTAGCGACTTTGTTGGTTTGTCGTTGACACGATAAGAAGAAGAATAAAATATTATAAAAGTATTTTTGCGAGATAACTTGCTGATTGCTTTGGTTGTAGATATAAATCGTAAGCATACTGTATCTTAATGAATAAATAAATTAGCAAACATCAGATTATTGTTTCATTATGATAATATCTTGGCTAGATTTCGAAATGAAGTAGGTCACAAGAATTTACGTACCAACTGAACGTATACTTTTTCTAATGACTATGGATTAAGTGAAAACGTATGCCTGGCTTTCGTTATACATTTATAGGTATATACTTTGCGAATAAATAAGAAAGTTTAGTATTTGTAACTTAATTATGCCTTTCGTCCCCACGAGTAAAATAACGACGTTAAAAATTTTACTTTAACAACCAACTTTAACATCATGGAACGAATTCTTCCGCCAATGTTCGCTTGTTAATTTATTCGAAGTGTTTGATAATCATACAGCGATTCGCCGAATACGGTCTCGTATTACCAAACTTCGATTCGTATTAATTATTGCATTCGTACAATAATTGGGTTTGGTGCTGCGGTGACCATGCGTTGTGTAGTTTATTGGGACATTCCGCCACATATAAAATACTGGTTCCGACAACGATTTTCGGATTCACTTTAATTTGAACACTACCTAATTACTTCGTTTTGACTTCGCAATAAGGCCCCTGGCCTCGGGAATGCATAGAAAAACGGGTTTATAATGGCCAATCAGATCAATTAATTCCGTTTTTTTGTCCTTTAAAATCCGTTAATGATGGTGTCTGTCGTGTGAGTCGCGCGTGTCGGCTTTCACGTGCGTCGTAACACGCGGACATCCTTCCCTGCGCACGCGCAGTCAAGGGGAGGGGAGGAGGAGGGGGTCCCGGGGAGGGACGGGAGGGGAGGGGTTGTTGTCAATGGAAGGCATTGGCAGCACTATCGAGTGAGCTTTTCAGGTTCTCCCCAATTACATTACTGGGGAGAAAACTGGGGAATCGGGCCTACTGGTGGTGGACAGAGGTGATATTTGGAATTGGCTTTGCGTTTTCCTCCGTATTGTCAATAAAAAAAAAAACAGATAAAACAGTTGGTAGAACTATTGTCTTTTTAAGATCTTGCACATGTTGCATATTAAAACTTAAAGTATTTACCTAAATTGACACCACTGGGCGAGCTAATTATAATAATATTACCTAGCACTTAAGAAAAATATACTTATCTCATCAGGACAAAATATTGCTAAATGATGCATCACGCCATGACCTCGGCACATTCCTTCCAAACACGGAAAACTTTTACCGTCTGCAGCAACCAGTTTAAAATCAAATAAATAATCAATTAAAAGCAAATAAATAAATATGTCTAAAAATAAAATATGAAATTGAAATGAATAACAAGATTGCTCGCGTGCGGGCGGTGGCGTGTGAGTTCACACTGCGTGGATAATTGGACATTTGTAACTTGCACGTTAGGGATGGGCTGATGTAGTAACGTTAACGTTATATTTCAACGTAAGAAAACTTTAAACTAGTTGTAATAATAATGAGGTTCTTGATTGAAACCACGGTTGGCTATGATGTCACGATTCATTTCCAGTTGAAGAGATGATACAATTAAGTAGATATACATATACATGGTGTTCTACGGCGTTGCCCTTATGTAGAAAAAGTACCAAAATAGTTTCTGAAAATAGGGTAATCACCTCTTTTCGGTTTAGTATACCCTTTTTGCAACACCCTGTATATCATGTCAGGTTCTCCTAACATTTGGTCCTATCTTCAATACTTCCCCTTCATGAGGCATAGACGCAACGTGGGACACTCTGTATAATTATTGGCATCTTCTCTACGTAATATTTATGATAAGTATCTACGATAATCGCGACTTTTTGAAGTGATTTATTTATTTATTACTCCATGGTGTAAAATATTGAGGTAAGGATTACCGCGTCCTAACGTAAACATTTGAGTTATCGTTAATTCATAGGTACTAGGTACTATCTAAAACGTAAAACGTGAACAACAAGTTAACAGCACATCCCTAGTGCTTAGGTTGAGTGTTGTGATTGGCTGAGGCTAATTGCCCGCGCTATTATCTATGAATTCATTTACGGAAGTGAGAGAAATATTGATTTTAATAGCTTATGCATTTTTGGTTTTCTTCAACAACTTTCCTGAAAATGGGTTGTACCTACTTGTGTAGGTATATTACAGCGTATTTTTACGTTTAGTTTTCTGTATAAATTTGCATTTTTGTATCGAATCAAATTTATATTGACGATTGTTTAATCTTCATAGCGTAATCATTATGCAGTGCTTAGATTAACGTAGGTAATCTCCGAAGGGGTATTCATATAGTCAGGGGTGAAAATTTGGACACGTTAGTTTTATCACTTCTATTCTATGATTTAGACTCACGTGACATACACGCGAGCTATATCGCCATTTTGCATTGAGTACTATGCACTTAGGGAACAAATCTAGATTCTAGATGTGCAGTCTCTACTCTATATGGCGTATATATACATATATGTTATGTTATAGCCATTGCAACCTCAACCGTAGGTCAATCCCATATTGGTAATTCAAGTCTCGACCGCCAGCGTCCGTCCACCTTGAGTGAAAGTGGCAGGCTTGCTGTAAGATATTGTAATATCTATGGCTATCATATTTGATTTGTATTGACACGAGCTGAGGAATAGGTTTTGCACTTCCCCAATCACAATATTCACAACTATTAAACGGGAGATTCATATTAGATACCTTAAAAAAATTACCCGTGGGCTTTCGAGTTGAAAAGTAGCTTATGTATTACAGATATAGGTCGTCAGCTCCACACATAGGTACTTACCAAATATCAAATACCATTTATTCTTTGACATAAAGCGACATAACAGTTCAATAGCTAAAACGTCCTATAACTTTTCTATGAATAAGACGGGAAATTTATACAACTTTTGTGAGTTTATCAGCTCTATACCGACATACCTCGGGTCACAACAGCTGACCACAACCACAACATACGTCAATATACTCACATGTACCCAGGCCGGCCGGCCGAGGAGTCCTCCACGGTGATGACGGCGGGGGTGAGCGCCGACACGATCAGCCCCACGGGGATGAGCGCCGTCAGTAGTTGCACCACCCGGCGCCAGGGGTCTGGCCTGTCAGGGGAGGGGAGGGGTTGGTCAGAAAGGAAGAAAGAAAATACATCTATTTCGAACTTACACAGAAACAACACATAGTTAAATAAATTTTAAACAAATTATAAAAACTATACAAAGTAAGGTCTGTTTTTTAATCTCAGATAGGTACTTACTAAATTGACAGATTCTGAACGGTCCATCAACAGTCGATTGTCCCGCCAACAGAACGACACGTCACTTAATCGCGAGACAATCAACTGTTGATGAATTTACAATACAGTCTCTATGAATTTGAGGGTTAGAACACAATTTTAGACTACGTAATTTTTTTTGGACTAATTTTAACATAAGTACTTAAGTACTTAAACATAATATCAAAAGTCCACCCTACCCCATCAAAAGTATCAAAAAAGAGACTATAAAACCCGGGGAAAATTTATATGTAGCTTTATAATGAGCCTATCTATAATAGGAATAAGTACAAACAAGGGCGTACCCAGGATTTCAGCTAGGGAGGGGCAGCTCTTACCTGTTTCGAGATGATGGTCGGAAAAATTCCCACTTTACAGGAAAATCTACGTTTATTTTATCTTCTAGGCTCGCCGCGCTCCTACCTGGGTACATGAGTACAAATAAACAGTTAAATCTGATGATTTTATCTACAAATCAGATACCTAGTTATTATTTAAATTCCCTGTCGCATCTCTGTACAAAAACGATTTGAATTGATAGTGTCGGATATAAAACTGATAACGACAGTTTTAATAAATTATAATTAATTTTCCTTGCCTTATCTGGTTGATCAGTTTTACTCCTTATTGATCGGAATGTGGAATATCGAAAAATGGAAAGGGAAAGGACCTTTTCTTATATCACCAACAGCCTTAAAGGTTACGATCATTAATTTAATCGCTTCTGTGGGCTTAGCATGGTTAGCATGGGTGTGACAAAAAGTCTTATCATAGTTTCTTTATCTCATCGCTCACAGCGTGCACCCTCCAGCATACCTAGCACGGGGTTCAAGACGAACACGACAAGAACACAACATACACATCTTCTAACCGAACTTTTTAAAAATAAGTGCTCAGTGGTAGAAGTCGCGTGATATTTGTCAAGACTAGAGATGTTCGTATTAAAATATAATTGTTCTAATTAATAGTAAGTAAGTATATAGTCCTATTTCGCTCGTATGAAAATAGAGCATGATCCGATTCAAACATTTACATGGTGTTATTGTTTAAATGAAGGCCGATTTACTCTGTCGTATGCGAGCCATGCTGCGCCACCTGTTCAACTTGTAAAGGAAAGTAGACTTCTAAGTATAACGAATCCGTTTTAAGAATTGTATCAAAGTAAAAGTGTTTTTTTCATTGAAAATTGAACCTTGTAAGTATGTTTAAATTATCAGCGTTTCGTAGTATCAGTTGCGGATATTAAGGTGCATTTTAAAGACAGTGCTTTTTTAGTGATTTCATGGTTCCACGGTAAGTAAATGTTGTGAGGTTTCTTTCCTTTAAATAGGTGTATCTAAGTTCTAATTATCTAGGGTTGAATTTTTCTATTTATTATAGTTAGGCAATATTAAAATAATTAAGTGAAAATATTATAAAAGCATATAAGAAAAATGCGGCGGCGTAAAATAGAACTGAAAAAGTGTAGCTAACAAAAATTGGTAACATTTCCTTTATTTATGTAAGTAGGTATTTAACTGTTTCAGTTTTCAATACTGATCATCCTGAATAGTATCAAACCACAGGAAAGAAATTTATGGAAGTAGTTTTGTTTAGTGGATATAAACTTCAAACATAAAGTACCATATCTACAAACTTACTTACCATATCTACAAACTTAAAATAATTCAATTTTACATACGGTGCTTTAGGAGAACTAGCCAAATTCGCTCTTGACTACTTATACACTCTTTATTGAGAAATGATTAATTCCGTCGAGAGAATGGACGCACAAAAGTTCGTTTTTCGATCGCCGAGAAATCCTGCTTCATAAGTTTAATGTGTATTCCGCCCCGCCCGCCGGTCACTCACTATCATTATTTAAAAAACTTATTTCTTACAAACTTATTATTTATTAACCTTTAAAGTCTTATGGATAATCAAATTAAGGCTAAATAAAAACAATCACGTTGAATTATCCACCGATTTCAGGGAATTGGTAGCCTCAAGGGGCAAATAAATATCAATATTGTGGTTAATTTGAACGTTACTTCATGGTTTTACTTTGCAAGTGGTTCCCTGATAGTAAAGTAGGTACTTCTTGGAAGACGAATCTATGGATTTTTTAAGTTTTTAAACGTAACATTATCTAACATCTAAAATCTCATTGTATACCTATGTCCAACCTTCTTTATAGTCCGCAAATAGGTTCCCGCCTTGGGCAATTAAGTACTTGTTTACGGGACTAATTATCCTACAATGATCGAAATTATAAGCGCTATCGGCGAACAATCGATGAACTAAACATAACATATTCTAAATTAAATTTACATTTAATAACTCAACTCACCGTTTCCTCACGCTAGTCTCCTTATAATCCCCGCCGCTGAAGTCCAGCCCCGCCTCCTCTTCAGGCTTGTCCTTGAAAGGGTCAGGGTGCTGGTACAGGCCCCCTGCCGGCAGTTTTCCGAACTTGCTGGACTCCTGGGAGGGTTTCCACTCGTCTCTGGGCTTCGAAGGGGTGAGGTCGAACTTGTAGGGGAAAGGACTGGGGAGGTTGTGAGGGTGTTTTTGAGGAGATCTGTGGATTTGATAGGAGGTTTTAGTAACTAGCATTTTTGTTGTTGTTGCAGTATGAATGTTTATTTTTATGTAACTAGTTAGTTCTGTGAGACGACCCTAAATAAGGATAAGGCAAGGAAGAAGAAGAAGAAGTTAGTTCTGTGAGAATCAGACACGACTCGAGTCTGTTATTCAAAGGCAATCTATTGAAAGAGCTTAATGAGTAATTATTTTGGTAATGTACTACTTTTAACTCACCCATGAAAACTAGAATAGGGTGTCTTAGTAAACGGCGAGAACCCTACATCCTCTTTTTGGGGAGGAAGCACATCATCTAAATCAAAATAGTCACCCAACGGCTGGCTAGGTTTGAAGTCTTTGGTGTGATTCTCTGGTCTTTCTAAAACCGCTTCTTCTTTTGAATCCATTCCATTGCTATCCTCTTTTGTTTCTGCGGTTTTCTTTTCACTTTCTTCTTCTTTTTCTGGCAATTTTGATTCAGAGAATGCCGTTTCTATTTTCCAGCCAGTCGCTTCAGATTTTATCTTGGTATCCTTGTTCTCAGTTTGGGTCTTTTGGTTGTCCTCAGGGTGTGTTTTGGGCCCTGTGTTGTTGCCCGTATATGTGACAGGGTATAGTGTGGTGATGTTGTTGTTGGGTATATCTTCTGTGCTGTCCTTGACGACATAGCTGTTGACGTTAGGTAGAAGAAGCCACACGGCGCACAGTAGCAGCTGAAAGAAAATACGAGGAAATTAATATTCTCATAACTTCTCCATCTAGGGATAGTTTGCACAAGTACTGAACTTTACTGCAACAAGGTTAATAAACAGAGCTGAGGTCGGTAGTGTTAACAGTTCGTGACCGACACAATCAGTTAAGTCTCAACTGTATCCAAATACAACCAATGCTGCCGCATTCACCACCATATTTGTATTGAATTAAGCTATAAAGTCAAAGTGGCTAAATACTGAATATACATACGAGTATAAGCAAAATACATCGGTATTGTGCAGATCCGATAGAAAGTTCTATAGAGAGAAAGGTTGAAAGGTCAAGTGAAAACTGTCCTTCGACATTACGTAGAGAAACAACGTTTACATTAAAATATATATAAAATATAACACATAAATATCGCGAAAGCGGTGGAACGCGATGTTTTGATCTTTGACCCCGGGGTGGAGAATCATAATGATTGTGCGAACACTCACATGCAGCTCAGTCGTAAAACATAAAAAGTGTTTTTTTAGTCTGAAAGTTTTATGGCGCGTTTAAAAATGTATAATTCATGTCAGATGTGATCAAACCTGGGAGGGAAATCCTTAGACTTACAAACTCCAGTCAGTTTTTATCTTAATTTCCATTCAAGAAGTCTTGAAGATCATCAAAATATAATTCTATCTGATCACCTATCATATTTCATCCAGGCGCGGATCCACCCATATGGGCAAGATGGGCATGCCCATCACCTAATTTGACTGGCTAAATCACACCACGGGTTTTAAATATAATAATTTAGTTATTTTAAGACTTTCGTATGGCTGTTTTCTTTAAATTATATTGGTGCTGATGATTTCAGGTTATGCTAAATATTTTTGTTCATCTCGAAAACCCTCCGGATAGTTGTTAAAGAATTCCATAAGAATTCAAAAACCATAAAATTTTCGGTCATCCCAAGAGTCCGCGTTTCGGTTTTATACATCAAAAGTCACTATTTACGTATTCAATGAGTTTGATCTCAATAAGCCAAATAGTTTTAATATTACAGTTATTATGAAAACGTGAAGATTTTGATCAATTTTTTATATTTTTTATTTGTGTATCTAGGTAATTTTAATTTGGTATCAACATTTTGTAGGTGTAACTTTTCCATCGCTTGTGAGTGTTAATATCTAATAAAATTATACGAGCCCTGTGTTACAGCATGTTACAAAAAGGGGTTGATAGTTGTCATCATCATCATCATCAGCCAATAATCATCCACTGCTGGACATAGAGGCGTCTCCCAAGAAACGCCACAACACTCGATCCTCGTCCTTCCTCATCCAACCACTACCGGCTAACCGCCTAAGGTCGTCAGTCCAGCGAGCAGGAGGGCGTCCCACGCTGCGTTTGCCTGTTCCTGGTCTCCAGTCGAGATCTCGTCTACCCCAACGGTTATCGGTTCTTCGGCAGATAGGACCAGCCCACTGCCACTTCAGCTTGCATATTTTGACAGCTAAGTCAGTAACCTATAGTCCTCTGACGGATAACCTCATTTCCGATACGATCCATTAGAGATACCCCAAGCATAGCTCTCTCCATAGCACGCTGAGCTACTTTAAATCGGTGGACCAGTCCTACCCTCAGTGTCCACGTCTCTGCACCATATGTCATTACTGGCAGGACGCACTGGTTAAAGGCTTTTCAGTCTTCAGGCTCTGAGGAATGGCCGAGGAGAATAGGTGACGAAGTTTCCCAAAACCTCCCTTGATAGTTGTTGGGGTAACTCACTATTGATAAGTATAGGATCCTTTACATAATATTAGAATTCCAATTTTGCAGCACTTTTTTAAAATGATCGCGCGTTAAGTTATGGCTGCAAAACCAGCAATATTTTTAATATTTATTTTGTTTTATCTAAAATAGCCAGAGCATGACGGCTCAGATAAGTAAGCTATCCTTCCTTATTTGGCTATTAAAAATATGTATACACAATTATAATAAGCACCTATAAAAAATACACATACGCCATAACTTATCGCGCGGTCATTTAAAAGTGACGCAAAATTTGAATTATAGTTACTTACCTATTATTTGAAGGATCCCGAACTTACATAATTCAAGCCATATTTCTTCAGATTACTTTGTCACCGCACCAACATCAAAAACTAACAGTTCTTGCTTAGGTATATTTGTACTGTCTCATAGAATTGGTGTAAACATTATTATTACTTACATTTTAGTGGTTTTTTGAAGTCGTTTTTTTTAATATTATTTTATTGTATTGTTTTTAGTTTATTTTTAATAATAATTGTCAATTAAAAGTAAGATGCAAATGATACAAATAAGTCCTATTAGTCAATCCTAAACACGAGGTAGTTGCTATATACCGTTGAGGAGTTCCCTTGACTATCTTCCATTTCCATCATCAGATCAGCTCAAGGTCACCATCATATTTTTTTGTTATAAGAACTATATTTATGTATCTACGTTCTAAATTTTATTAGAATCGGTTAATAGGTTCCCATAATGGAACTCCTCTCCTTTCCTAGCTCCTTAGCACTTGTCTAAACTATTCCCGCTTGCTACGCTTCGCCTTAAAAATTATTCTTCTGGGAATTCCCGAATAAAAAGTAGCCTGTATTTAAGTTCAGGTGTCAGTTATCTACATTCGTTTTGTTGTGAAAGATTAACAAACATCCATCCAACCTTTTAAATTTTTACCTTCATAATACAGATTTGTCCAAGGCCCCAAGGCCCAGTGTAGTTGATGAATAAGTTGAATAGTAACTTTTGCCGTAAATTCATAACCAATTTTTTTAAAGTATTGAATTATTTAACTATTCAGATAATTTGATCCAGAGGGCTTCAAAGAAGGAAAAATTGCATTGAGCATAATATCATAACTACCAAAATATAAAAAAAACTTGCTAGATGAGTAAGTAGGTCCCTCAAGGCAAGGCAAAACCACCTTTTTTTGACTTGCCCATCACCTATTTTGAGGTCTGGATCCGCGCCTGATTTCATCCGCGATTTGCCTAACTCAATCTGTGACAAACCGTGTCAAGCGTCCATTCCACAACTCATATAAGGTAACTCACTCAACAAATCAAAGAGAACTAGGTCAGTCGTGCCAATTACATACAATATCATACATCATCATTTTCAAAGCGGATGCACAAACACCGACATACCAGGTCGAGGGTCTTACACAACTGAGGTTCACTGAGATAAAACTTGTCACCTCAAATCATCAATTTGATGTCGTATGATGATGATACGTCATTGACATTGCACAACGGACGGTCATCACCAGCAGTGACTTACCTACTGCGGAGAAAGCGACTGGCCAAGAGGTTATGTAAGATGACGGTAGAATGTAACTGTGTGTTTTGTCTGCTTCCTTCCTGGGGGTTGAGTAAATAAAGGTTTGGTTTGTTGCTACGATATGGGCCTGGTTGTGTGGTAGGTTTTAAACTAGCGGAAGTTACCGCAAAATGAAATTGGCTGGTAAATTTTGTGCAATGACTTTTACTTCCTTCCGATAGGCATTTACTTACCTAAGTAAACTAACGTTCTCCTACGAAGGATTTTATATTTTATTTCTCATTGTTTTTGGAAAGGTTCTAAAACGAAATCCAAAATAACTCTGTTTATTTTTGCAAGCGCGCGAGTTTACGGTCTGTCGTGTGTTTCGTCACGCGCTCGTCGGAATGCGCCGGCGCAGGTGCCGCCGCCGCCGCCACCTGGTGGCCGCTCGCTGAACCATCATCACTTTGTCATGTAATTCTTTATTCGCGTGATTTGGGACATCTTCGCCCAGTCACGTGGTCACATTCTTGATCGAGAACTATTTAGAACTGCCGCTTTAGGTGTTGTTTTATTACTCCACACCACCAGCATAAGTTAAACTTACTAAACTTTGGTATCGCTTACATCATTTAATTTAATAAATATGCATCTAGAATTTTTTTATTTACTTTTCGCCATTCTCGAACTTGCTAATAGTGAGTAGTAACACTTGAATACTGCTCTATGCATGGTATTCTGCGCTTATGGGCATTTCCAAAGCGACATTAAATAGGTTTTTGCATAAGGTGGATGGCTCGTAGTAGGTATTAGGTAGGTAGGTATAGTGTTGGGTGTGAAGATGTTAGATGACATCAACGCCACATGTATCTAACATTTTAGGCTAAAGATGATGTAAAAGTAGGATTTCATCTTTACAATAAACTATGTTTTAGAGCGCTGCCGATGCCTCTGGCTGGTTACATATTACAACATTTATAACCCTTGACAACATTCGGAAACGTCGCGTCGTAGAGACAGCAATCTTCATCATTATCCCCTTCTTCATATAAGTAAGAAGACAAAGTACAGTATATTCTGCAAATACATGGTGCTACATGATTACAATGTTCTGTAATATTATGTATTAAAGCTACATAATACAAATCATTGAACGCAAAAGCCACCACCATTCCAAAACCTCTCTACACACAGAATAGCACACTCCAAGTGGACACACGGGCAGGCACTGGACACACCCACGTCATGGCAGTGAAAGTGACCGGCACACGCCTCGTGGGAACTACCATACCTCGAGAGTCGTGATGTAACAAGCTGATGAAACCACTGCAGCATCAGACCGCTGGTCGGCGGGGTATTTGGGTCGTTTTGGGCGGGGAGGTGTTTGGAATGCGGTTAGGGCTCGGGCTGATTTGGCTTAGAGATTGATATGGTAGGTAGCCACTGGAAGTTTGCTTATGAACAGGTAAAGGGTAGTGAATACCCAGATTATGGGTTAATAATGATACTATCGTCTACGTTATGTACCTATGTATTTAGTTTACAAATAAGTCATGCCTCGGTAAGGCGTAAAGCTGGTGGGGAAGCGGCTATTTGATCGTTATCGGTCTCTACAATACATTGTACCTATGTATCGTTATTGTAGCTTATATGTTAGCCATCAAAAATCGTAAGAATAAAAAACCCAGATAGTACAAATGGTTGGTGATGGCTGATGGCTTTCACAATATTCCCCTAACTAATCGGGCGTTTACACGGTTGACTAAAGCCTCGCTTGATGAGGCAAAAATTGCCCTATCCATATAAACGCTTCACTTTATCATGATCATGAATATCATGATAGATCTCATATCTGAGAGAAAACATATTGGAAGTGTTTCGTATTATGTAAGTGACTAAATTAATGAACAGTCTCCGATCATGATCAGACTGTTTGGCGTCCGACGCTCGAATGATAAGTTACAATGAAGCGTTAAATTAAACGTCTGAGAGCTGTCTAACATTAAACTATAATACCTATAAAAGTGTGGGAACTGTGCCGATCTAAGTAGGTGGAATGCCTGTTGGATAGAATAAAATATCTGCCTAGCTAGGGGTCGGATGGCCATTTGTGAGATGTCCGCACATATTATTATTATTATAATTATTATGTACTCGTGGGTTGAGCTCTTATTGAGAGAACTAAGTATTTGCATCGATTAATTTAGTTGTTAATTTTGAAGTTATCCTACCTAATTACGTAAAAGTTAAAAGTATATCTATACCTAACAACTTACCATAGTGCTGCACAACACTATTCACAATGAACTAAGAAGTCACCAGTATTCATACAATATTTATATACGCATTTCACAATCTAGATTATTATGAGGATCCATTGTTCCCGCTGCCGTGGTGAAAGAAAACCTCAATTTTCTGCAACAAGATTTAAAGACAATAATAGTTTATTTAACGCGGCGGCGGCGGTAGAGACACGATAATGTATGGAACCGTGATATAAAGTGCGTGATGGGGTTAGGTAACGTTTCCGGGTTAATTGTGCATAAATGCCGTGCTTCTTCTTCTTAGTGTGTCGCGCACAAACAGTAGGTAGAGCGGCTAGATATTCTGTAAGAACTTAACCGTAATAAGCCCGTACTTGTGCTCTCACATTCATCGATAAGGCCAGCAGTATAATCTTTTACAGAATCGACCTGAGGACTAGGGTTTGCCACCGTCGGCGTCTTGCAGAAAGATAGCCTGTCAGATTCTCCCAATATACAACAGTAGCGCTTATTGTTGTTATTATTTTTTAATCCAGACTTAACGGTAGGTAGGTACTATGTAGGAGACTAAGTATACTATAATGTCATCTCTTTCGCAATATTAGATTCCCACGACCCAAAATTATGCAAATATGTAAGTAGGTATAGATATTATTTTATTATGAAATTAATCTTATCTAAATCATTAAATTCGCACATACGCATAGTGAATAGTGAAGGTATCTTCTTAGTGATGAATCATAGCTCGACATACTTATGTAAATAAAGTACATAAAGAATCAGTCATAAACCAATAAAATCATTAGCCAACAACATTAGTCCAAAACCGGACTAAGGCTTCTCCCGCGGAGTGCCACAACACTCTGTACTTTATCTTCCTCATCCAGCCACTAGCAGGCTACCTGTCTATGGTCGTCGGTCCGGTGCAGCGGCCTGGAGGGCGTCCCACATCACAATTATTAAGGGGTCACTCTATAAATCGACGAACGAACGAACGAAAATTGTCACGCAAGATTGAGTTGTGGTTAGCGCTGCTATTTGTTTTAGCTGAGTTCCGGAGCGTTGCAGTAACCACGGCTCTACCTATCTCTATCCCTACATGATAGTTTCATGTAGGATAGAAGCAATCGGTTCCGCGTTACAAGTGCATTCATATCAACAAGTTAAGCTTCGTATTTATGTTTAATCTGTACAATTCAATGTATCAGACAATCAGACATAATGGCCATTTGTTTATCGGGCACACCCATCATTGGTATTTTCATTGTTATTTGATTATCATCGTGTATTTTGTACATGCACCCAATTCATTTTTATATTAGGTAGTAATTACTACTTTTTTAGATTACAGTCATGGTCAAAAAATGCTAGAGTAAGATACCTACACAAATATAGTTATCTGCGATATACATTCTAGATTCGAACTTAGAACTTAGGACTATGCTTGTAATAGTATAAAGTGGAATCTTATCAATTCTCTTCCCAAAGATCATTATCCTACCCGACAACAGAACAACAATTTGCTTACACTAAATTTCAAAATTCTTATCATACAATGTATCGGCTTACACCAATCACGGTAGATAGCAGATCTGCTTAGACCTTGGTCTCCGTTTTCAAGTCGTCGTGTAATTGTGTACACAACCTAAGTCGTGACGTCAGCCGACGCGATTCTACAGCTTCCAGTGGCCATGGTTTTATAAATTGATTTGCATGCTACATTTATAAACTCAATCCAAAACAGAAGCCGATGGGAATCGTGTTTTATGGATCCATCGCCACTGATAACTTCATGACTCTCATTCATACGAGTTACGATACTACGTCAGCATATTTTTTGTAGATTGTGCCGATTATTTACAGAAGATAGGTACCTTCTATATCTTATCTAAGTGTTTCTGTATCTATTAGCGTATACAGAATGGCCCTCTGGTATTGTCAATTGTTTATCCTCAGTAATTCGTTCACCATCGCCCGATAAGGACGCTGATAAACAAATATCATTGTGATTCGCCGCCGCGTGAAAAACTGGATTTCAAACAGTGTGTGTATGAAGTGACAAACTGAATTTACAATGGGTATGCCACGGGTGTTTAGTTGCTGTTTCTGCCTGAGTTTGGAAACTGGGACTCTGATCATAGGATATCTATACACTGTAAGTACTTTGGTACCTAACTGCTTGACTAGATTAGATACTTTATTAGTTAGTTAGGAGAAGAAGTTGTGGTGCTTGAGACTTGTGGCAGAGCAGCTCCAGAAACAGACCTACGGCTTACGGGTAGTGGTGATTTATTGTCAAAGTACATACAGTACATACATCTTCTATGATTGGTTTACACAAATACCTTGACAGGCTCAATTTTAGCAAGCTATAGTTTGGTTTGTTGTGGTTGATATGTAGAGGTTAGTAATCTTGGAAGGGGATTCCTTTATATCGACAACGACAACGGATGAATCGATTTGATAATGTGTGGTGAAGTTATTGCAAAGATAAAGTAGGTACCTAGTTACTTATAGTAAAAGTTTGTCTGGAGTTCCTTGAAATATTATTTATTTGTGTTTGTTAAAATATCTGCCCTGTGCGCCTTTCCTTAAATATATAGCAATGTTGTAAGTGTGTAGAGGCGGGTATTGAGATGTTGTAAATAATATAAATGTTGTAAGCGTCCAGCGACTCCAGCGGCAGAGTTTATGGCTAACTAAATAATATACTTACTTTAGTTAGCCATAAAGTCTGCCGCTGGACGCTCTCTCAAAATCTGATATTGAGGTATAGATAGATATTTCACTGAAATGGTAACAGTGGTTACAGTGGGCTAGTCATAATACCGAGGAACTTATAACTGTTGAGCTAGACGAATTTTCCGGATATTCCGAACTGTTACCCTAAAAATTCACTATAGGGTGGATTCTGGAAAACGTATGTTTACTTTCACCCCAAGAGCATCGTCGTCATCAGACGATAATAATATTTATCTTCTTCTTGCAGATCCTAGCCCTGCTTGAAGTGACAATCTACACATCAATCGTGTCGCTGCGGCCCGTCGGTCCCGAGGGTCTCACGCGGGCTCAGTTCGTGTTCTACACCACCCTGGCTGTCGTCAGCGTGCTGCAGCTGTTTATAGGGGTGCTGCTCATTGTTGGGACCACTATGGTGAGAATGGTTTTTAAATAGTAGGCAGGTAGTAGTTTATATAGTTACCTTGCTTAGTAGAGCTAGTCTAACTAGCAAGCGAAGTACATAGGTACCAAGAATAACCTACCAAAAGTGCCTTTATTATGGCATTATTATACCAACAACTAAGGTACATTAGTAGCACTTGTATTTCAAGAATGTACCATTGGAACCATTGCAGGTCTAAGTATGTCTACCAGTTAACGGCAACGATAATGATCATTAAAGGCTGATGAAATTTTATATCTATAGGAAAGTACTTTTCGATTTAATAATAACCTTAAGACCAGCAAACTTCATCTACTTACTTACCTAAAGAAGTCATCCTAACAAGTCAAACCTTAACCTCAAAACCCATTCCAGAGAAAACCCTCCCTCACTCTCCCCTGGACAATCGTGACGGGCATCAAGGCCTGCCTCTTCATGATGTTCAGCGCGACCGCGGCCGCCATGCTGCAGGACTCGCTCGGCGCCAGCGAGGAGACAGGCATGGTGGTCTTTTACTTCGTGAGGGGATGTGAGTAATACCGGCATCAGCTCTGTATAGATCGGTTTCTTTAGTTCAACGAAACAACAACTTGGTAACTAGTTTATATCCCATTCCACGGGGAAAGACATTACAAACAAAATCTACCTACCCTTATTCGAATATAATAAGGGTTCTGTCAGATGTCTTTCCCCGTGGAATGGGTTATAGTTCTAAAGTTTGTAACTAGTGAATGCACTTTTATAGGATACACTACCTTGGATAAACTAACAGACCGCCTAACTAATCATTATTTCAAAGATTGACAGGTTGGTTAGTTTGACTAAGCACAATCAGGACCTATCAAGTTGTTTGGACTGCACTGTGTATAGGTACTTACTTAAATACACAAAAGCTGCCGTGGATGATAGTGACGGGCATCAAGGCGTGTCTGTTCATCTTGTTCAGCGCGACCGCGGCCGCCAAGAAAGGCATGGTGCTGGTGTATGTATGTACTTCGTGAGGGGATGTGAGTTGACGCACAGCAACATCTGTAGTATCTAGATCTAGACGAACGTACGTAAGGGACCACGAAAGGAAACACTTCAAGTGACGTTTCACCCTGTTCCTTACACGTCGTCGTTACGTCGTCCCGAATCTGACTGGCCAGCCTTTCACCACAGTGTCAAACCCTGGTTAAGGGTGCCTTTCCACTACAGACGCAGATGTGCTAACTATGCAGCTATGATTTGAAGGATTTCAATTTCCACCATTATTATCCAGCCTGGACCATTAGATATGATTGGTGGATATCTCTGGTGGACAAGCTCTACCTAATTATGTTTTGGACATGTAAACTAACTAATGCAAACACTTCATTAGTTAGGCACTTCATCATCATTACAACCCATCACGTTCCCACTGCTGGGGCAACAGTTAAGTACCTACTTACAATATTTTTTTAATTTCAGGCATAGCTCTCTACTGCGTGATGGTGGTTCACAACCGGCACAAGGAGATCATGAACTTCACGGATGAGAGGAGGTTCCTGCACTCCGCCAAACTCATACCGAAGTCAGCGGTCTACGTTCCGGTTAGCACGGCACAAACTTATATTGAAGCATCATAACTAGTTACTTAAATCTAAAATAACTTGTAGATACTTACTACGTAAAGTAAAAATAGGTGCTTACTTTTATGATGTAAACAAAGTTTTAGTAAGAAACTAATAAGTAAGTATTTAAACGTGCCAAATCGATAATTTGCTTGCAATTTTTGTAAAAGAAAATCAAAGGTACCTAAAACTGGAGAATCCAAAGAAAAAATAAGTTCCTACAATCGAGATTAGATAGATAGAATAAAATTGTATTGAATATTTCAATGAAAAGACTGTTGTTACTGTATGTTAAGTTAAATATAAAAATAAAGTTACTCTCAAAATACCTTATGTCACCCGTTTATTTTATTACATACAAGTTAATTTGTTTTCGTAAAACGGAACGTGCCAACGTCAGACCACACCCGTCAATTTGACGTTTGGTATTCTTGTACCGCTGATGGAGGTATCAAAAGTGTATACATCTCGCTTGCACCTCAAGGAAACTTATATATTTATCCCTTTCACAGACTTTCATTGAATCAGTATTCAGATTCAGTAAGTTTGTTTATTCAGATTTCAGAATACCTATTTAAATTCCGATCACAAAACCAGCCAGGATTAAATACAAATAGTTTAAAGAATATTAGGAGAACCGAGAAATAATCTACTTGTCTTAACTTGAGCCATTGTGTGAATTGTGTCGTGTTTTGTTTCTACATCGATAAATTTGTAAGTAATTTTCATGTATTTCTGCCATTATATCCTTGGCATGTTTTAACAAAGTTTCAAGTGCATAGTGATTGAAAGCTGTTTATTTTAAGCCGGTATCGACCTTGATCATCATTTCAAAGTTTCTATATACTTTATTAGTTACAAGGACACCCACTCCCATATTATTTTATGTGACTTCGGGCACCTAGGTTAACTCAAAGTCACCACTTAACAGAATTTATTAACTTCAGTTGAAGAGAAGTTAAGTTGTAACAGAAAGACCACTAAAATTAAATCACTATCTTAAACTATATTTAATGGGTTCAATATCACCCAAACAATGATACAATGACACAATACATTTATTTTCTCATTAAATGGACTGTTATTGTGGACTTTATCCATAGTTAATAGTGCACAACCACACCACAACCTATACAAACCAACATAGGATGAAGTTGTATGAAGTTGATTGGTGTCACAGTATTTGTATGTTCATTCATACAAATAAGTTTCCAATACACCTGTCGTACCCACCTTTTGGTGTGGTTTCTGAATTAAGTAAACATGTGATAAGTATACCAGGGTCCTCTCGGGTAGAAAATGGCATACTTAAACTGTTTTGATAATAGCATGCTATAGCTGGCCAGGCTTAAAAACCTTCCTTCATTGGAAGGTGACCCGTGCCCCAGCAGTGGGGAGATGACAGGTTGTGTTCATGATGATGATGATTCTACAGAGGAGCTCTGCTGCTGTTGAGCTTGATTTGGCTGGCCTACTGCTGGGATTATAATAAGCTATCTATTGGGAATTTCAAATTTACAAGGAATGTGAAGTACTTACCTAGCTTAAATGAGAAGTTTGTGTAAGTTTGCTCATGGCTTATGGCTCAATGAACTTTTTTGTTTGTAAAGTGTTGTAATTAAAAAAGATTGTCGCGCCACACGTACCTTTGGCATACTAACTTGTATGTCTATCATCTACTTCAGCATAATTATGGTATTGAGAAATAACAATTTTATTGTGCTTGTGAATGTTCTTATAAAAAAATACATTAATTATAAAGTGAGTATTGGTCTGTGGGAACAGTATTTTAATTTCATTCAATTAAAATAATGTCACAATTAAAGCTCCAGTCTCCTGACTGAAGCCATAAATAGCCATAACAGCCAATTAATTTGCACTTTGATGTAATGGAGACTACTCTGCAAGGACAGTCAGCAGAAGAAACATATATTTTTTAAACATTGTTGGTTGGTTTGCATTTCTTAATTTTTTTGTCAGGTTAGTAAATTGATGATTTAATGATATTATTATATGTATGGGATGTTTTTGGTTTAAATTAAAAATAAGTTAGTTGTAAGTTTCTAGCAGTAAATTAGGTAGTAGATATAGATAAAGTACCTACCTAATAAAAAAAATATGAAGAGGGTGGGTAGGTACTGTATGCCGTCATTGCAGTCTGTACCTACACATGAATACAGTACAGTCGTCAATGATCGAGATAAGTCCACCTCGCATCCACCAGACGACCTTGGGACGTCGAGCTCTGCCCCAATAACGGGGCCTGACTTCAATCAAGTGGTCCATGGCATAAGCGATAGCGATGGTTTTAGTTCTTTGAGATCTATGCTAAATACTAATTGCGTAAATCCTACTCATTCGAAAAAGGATAGGTACAGCACGCAACCTATAATGTATGTTCAAAAGTATGTAAGTACCTACTGGTATTGCGAAAAGTGGGTGGCTTTGACTATCCCTTCGGAAATTAAGTAGGTAAAGACGTGAGCATAAGCACATTACACAATGTAATTTTAACGAAATCCGTAATAACAGTAATAACTGAAAAGATAGATAGGTACTACTTTGTAAAATTAATTTTAACACTATACACCTATAGAAATCGCTTGAATCCTATAACTCGCATCCATAAAGTAACGGAGAAATAGCGCACAATTAACCTGCACTTGTTTTACAAGTTTTAAGGGTTTTGTTTTTTCCCACCGACACGCCTATTATAGAGTATCAGTATTCAGTAGTCCTTCAAGATGACGAGATCAGAGCCAGCTACCGAGTGAGTTAAATTTTATAAACGAAAACCTTTGTTGAACCCACGAGCGGGAAAGAGAGGTGTTTTGACCAGTGCGTCTGTTCGGGATATTCTAGCTCGCCTTTTTTCTGTCAGATGCAGTGATAATATTTCCTTGGGATGTTTTAGAAGTCTTGATAAGGATTTATCTTTTCAACTGTAATTAGGTAGAGATACCAACAATGAGATGTGTCTAGAATCTAGTTCATGATATTCATGCTGATAACGAAATACGAAAAGTAACTATGATGTGGTTTGTTTTTGTACTGTGTAAGTGAACACAAATTATAGCTATCTCTACATATTATAATCTATCTACGAAACCCCTCCTAATTTCCAGTGTCCCCGCCAAGCCCCTCGGCCTAGAGTCATGGTGTCGTGGCTGCCGCACGTGACCTCGTTCTGCTGCTGTCTGGGGCTGGAGGCCGGCGCCAAGGTCACGGGATTCCTGCATCTGGTGAGTGCTACATATTGTTTAAGCATTTTACAGGCAGTGGCTGTACTATTACCACCTTATTTTGAACTCTAGTAATGTAATATTTCCGTTTAGTCGGTGGCAAACAGTTTTCCTACTAATAAGACTTTATGTCCACTACTTATAGAGGCATCATCCAATTAGCGCCATTCTGTCTTCCTCTACCTTCCTTATCCAATCACCACCGGCTTTACACCATAAGTCATTGTTTTCAACTGCTACTATGTACAGTCTCTTATAATGACTTTATTTCTGATGCGATCCTCTAGTTAGGGATTATGCAATATGTTGCTCCTAGCATACCTACCTATCTCTTTCCATTGCTCGTTGAGCGTCTCTTCGGCCCACCAGTCCAACCGCCAATGTCCATGTTTCTGAACCATACATCATTGTCATCTACCACAGAACACATTTAGTAAAAAACCTTTGCCAATAAACCCGCTGTAATGTAACTAACCACACCCCTCTCTCCCCCACAGCTGCTATCCCTCTTCCTCGTGGTACTATGCTCGTACTACTCCGTCCAGTTCCATCAGTACAAGGGTACAGTCGACGACGCGGACGGCGTGTATAGTACGTCGTATGCCGTGGCGGTGACGGTGACGCTGTTGAGCACGGCGCATGCGGTGGCCGCGACTGTACTGCTGTATGGAGTTTATAAGGTGAGGAGGTGTGAATATTATTTATGAATTCGACACACCCTAGATGGTCATAGAGTGGCTACGTTGACTGGCTTTAACTACGGTGATGAATAATCCAGCCCTACTGTTATCAACACGGTACAAAAAACTAAAATGACAGTAGTGGCCATCTGGTGGCACAGCTCAGCATTATTAAATACTAATTTGAATTTGCATTTCACTGCTCAAAAGGCGAGAAAAACTTCCCCCGAACATGCGAGTTTTCCGGTGCACAAAGGGCTCTCCTAGTGATACATACACACAGTGTATGTGAACGAACCTAAAACGAAGTGTATCACTATCTATGGCCACCAATTCCCCTATTCGAATGCAGATGTATAGCCAACTTTCGATGTTTGTCTCAGTACATCCAACCTCAAAACCTCTGCCAACAATTCATTGCATTGTCGCCCCTATCCCCAGCGCAACACGACGGCTCTCCGCGCGTGGGTCTACGTGATGCTGGTGTTACTAGTCGGAGGGGTGTTGTACAATGTGGTGGTGTCTATCAAGTTCGGGTTCGCTGGGTCCGGGTCGGATATTTTCCTGACCTTCGCTGAAGGCTTCTTTGCTTACTGTGAGTATTAATTTCTAGTTTTTCGTCAGCATCCGTATCCATTATCCGTCCGTAAGGACCGAAAACATGAACAGGGTGTTGCAAAAAGGGTGCTGAGTATACTAAGCCGAAAGGGGGTGACTCAGGGGGTCATTCTGAACAAATTTTGTTCTACGAGTTTTGAAAATACACGATAAACACCTGAGTCACCCCCTTTCGGCTTAGTATACCCTTTTTTTAACACCCTGTATAACAAACGTCACGTCTTATGAGCAGTTATATTCTATTCTAAGTTTCCTAGACACAGTAGTATAAAATGTTATCATTGTTGAATCATAATAAGCTGGTCAATCTATCCAATATAAATGGTCAGCTTCGTAAGTAGCGATACACTTTAAACGGATAGTAGATTTGTCAGTTTGCAGTGTATGGTTATGGTTACTTAGGGCCGATTTTTCAATGGTCAGATATGGGCTATCTGAGGAATAATTCTGATGCTGTCGCGTCTGAATGTTTGTATTTGACAGTGACAGCAACAAATTTTCCTCAGATAACGTTTATCTGACCATTGAAAAATTAGCCCTTATGCAGCTGACTGTACCAAACATTCGAACAAACTTTACCAGTAATGAAACATAATTAATATGTTTACTTCTCTCTCTTTTTCAGGCGTAATCTTCTACTTCATAATAACCATAAACAGTTACTACATGATGGTGAAAAGCTGCGAAGATATGGACGGACCAAAATACGACTACTGAGAAACGACCGATAGATAAGTTATTTTAAACCTACTTTATTTTATTACCTATATAAATATTTATTTACTTTTCGACACATAGATAACTGCCGATGAAGAAAATAATGCATTTAATAGCATTCAAAAAGTTTTTTTAAATATTGAAGATGAGTAATAAGGATAGGTATAATATGCGCCAATAAAGATCGAATCTCAAATGACGGTTTGGACTGTAAGAAAAACGGGGATGCAAGATATGCGATGTGTAGTTATTTAGTCAGAGGGAATGATTTAGAACCGCCATAAGATTAGCATTTCTTTATTGGCGCCGCTTATGAAACATTATTTGGCATATAACTATATTGAAAGATGAAAACGCATAAAAAGACGAATCGGAAAACCTATTTATAATATATTGAACGTTATTTATGCTTGAGCTTAATAAATATTCTGAAGCATTATTGATGAATCTAAACATAACGCCATCTAGGTGAAGTTGTGAGAACTAGATTTGGCGACACTATCGACATCTATACATATAAAGGTTCTTTATTTTTATAAGTTTTTTTAATTATATTTTTTATAATTTTAATGATTTTTGGAAAGTTTTACTTAGTTTTAATAAGAGATGAAATCAGTGTGTACTGTAATGGATGGATATTAATTTTATATTATGTAGTCTGAGCCTATCTGAAACCTAGTTAAACATTGTGAGATATGGCGTTTCGACTTTCTCCGTGTTCGGCATCATAAGGGTCACAGTAACAGTTAAATAAAGTCCATTTTTCTCTCCACCTTTAATTTGCAAGGTGCGGGTGCCTATATAAATAGAGTGAGTCGCCCGCGCGCCTCAGTTGGTTTTTGATTTTTGAAGTGAACACTTCGGCAAAATGGCTCAATGTAGCCACGGTTCTCGTCGGCTTCGCTCCGACGGGGAAAAATATAATATTGAATTTGCGGAGTCCTCGCTGCCGGGAGCTGTAGCGTGATGCGGACCAGGCGGCGCGGGGCCTGCCGGCTGCTGCGCACGCAGCCATTGCTGAGGATTTCGCAACGAAGGTTTGAGTTGATAAGCCGTGAGTAAAATGCTATTATTTACTGCTTTTAAAAGCTCAGCCACTGGTCATAATGCTCCGGCGCTTGGGGTTTTTATCCCACGCAGTAGGGTCCGATTCAATAGTCGTGGTGATGATTGATCACATATTCCGGTCCTACTAGTGGCGCTTGAGCTAGATACTTACATTAATGACCGCTTTAAGTAAAGCATATGTTAATTTTATAAAGGAAAAAATTATAAAAATATATTTTTCTACCCTCAATTTCTAATATTTTTAGAAAACAGTTGATAAAAACCTTGCTATTACAATAATGCACTTGATTATAGCTTACTTAAGGCTTTACAAACAGGAGCTTTCCAGGACCGTCATAGGATTTTTTACAGGAAGCACGTGGCTCCGAGTTTCAGTATGTTGGGACATTGTGGCATGTGCGGCGAGTAATGTGATCCGCCGGTACCTACCCGCTGAGGGTAGGCAGGCCGATTCGGTGAAATTGAAGTTTCGTGTAACCTGCACCCGGCCCTGTGCTCCTGCGCTGGCCGACGTCTCGTGGCACCTGCATCGCAGCGTACACCCGGCCCTGCGCTCCTGCCCTGGCCACCGGTTCGTGCCACCTGCATCGCAGCATACACCCGGCCCTGTGCTCCTGCGCTGGCCGCCGTCTCGTGCCACCTGCATCGCAGCGTACACCCGGTCCTGGCCCTGGCCACCGGTTTGTGGTACCTGCATCGCTGCATAGACCCAGCCATGCACTCCTGCCCTGGCGGCTGTACACCCGGTCCTGGCCCTGGCCACCGTTTTGTGCCACCTGCATCGCAGCGTACACCCGGTCCTGGCCCTGGCCACCGGTTTGTGCTACCTGCATCGCTGCATAGACCCAGCTATGTACTCCTGACCTGGCGGCTGTGTTGTCCCACCTGCATCGCTGCGCACACCTGGCACTTCTGTTCTGGTTGCCAGATCCAAACGCCCCCTGTCTGGGAAGAGATTTTATGCTCAGCGGAACCGCCTGCACTATTGCTAGCACGGTCATCATCATCATCAGCCATCATTATGAGTGACTTATTTAGAAGGTATCGAGTAACGTGCGCTATTCATCAGTGATTTTGGCATATGCAGACGAACGTTTACTGCCAAGGTTGGTCATGTTAGCCATACAAGGGCACACCAACGAAGCCTGAGTAACCACCTGCAGTCGCCGTAGCCGCAGCGGCATGGATGACGACAAATCGGGTAACGTGCACCGCTTCTAAAAGTGTTATAGCACTTCAATTTGATGCCTCCGCTGAGGTAGGGTATTCTATTAAAGCAGCTTTTTTCTGAAATGCCCAAAGTGACCTGTAGACTGCTCCTGGGGATAGTTGTGCAATCAATTTTTTATTTCGATGTCTCTGCTGAAGAAACTGTCAAATGCAGCTTTTGTTCTAAACTTCCTAAAGATCATTGGACTGCTCATGGGAATGGTGACGCACGGTAAGTACAGGAGCGTTACTCTATACTGATGAGAAACGAACGAACGAGAGCTGTCGTGCAATCGGCACGTTTAATACATACAAACAGATAGAGCGGCTCGCGCCGCAGTGCACTGAAATTTCGTTTTTCGTCATATAAAGTGACCCCCCAGACACTATCTTAAGTGTCATGACACATCGGCAGATTCCAGCTTTGAGTCTTTTCTTTTCTCGGCTGTGAGCAAAGTGAATCCCACCGGCGAGTGTTCAACCTAAAAGCACTGAGCTAATTCCTGATTTCGTGAAAGTCGCTGTTGCTATACCATACCGCTTCACAAGTTACCGAATTTATTATGATCCTACTGTCGGGTGATCACGATCAGAGTGTCATCGCGGTTTCTGAGTGGCACCATATTTAGCTGTCTTCCTTATGTCCCAGTGGATTGTGAGTGTGTATCCGAGCTCTTTGTTGAAAAATGCGTGAACCTCCTACGCAGCAGCTGTCTACTAGTTGTGTATCGAATAAATCGAGTAACGGTGCTCTTGCACGAGACGACTACCTTTTGGTAAAATTATAACTTCCACTATTCTGGGCACATGCATATACCTACTGTGTACTGTGTATCACATCACGTGTAGCCGCAGCCCTACTCAATGTACGGGGCTAGATAATAAACAATGGCAGTCGTCATTAAATTTCTATGAATTTCGAAGGTCATCATTTGGAGCACAATCCAAAGTGTGAAAGTACCTATTCATGCCTAAACGGCTTCTCTAATGAAAATATATTTTTAATTCGATTCTGGCGCAAACGTTTCATAACTATTTTTCAACACTGTATCTGCTGAAACTACTTAGACTGACTGGTTAAGATGCAGACGTGCCGTTTTCACAATTCCATTTTGAGTAATCCTCAACTGTTTTATGGATCTTTCAGTTAGTTACGTAACTAGTTACCAAGTAAAAAATTACGTCATGCTCGTACTCGCATCTCATTTAGGAGCTCTCTGGCCTCTAGCTGAAGGCTAGAACTGGTATATATATCTACTAAGCTAGTACAGAGTTATAACCGGGCAGCGGTGACGTGGTAGCTGCTTGATTTATTAGAGTTTGCTGAAAACTTTCTAAATAAGTAATAATTATTAGTCATAATATTAACTCTTCGCAGTTCTTTCAGAATGCAATACCAGGTCGCTGAAGTAGGTAACCTTCCTTAGCTGGACAACAACAACGACAACAAGCCTTTTTGTTTTAAAGAATGTCACAGTTATTCGCCGTTCCACTGTCATATCGATGTCCAAGGACTTTTTCTTGGGTATAGCTAACTACCTAAGTTTACCTATAGATAGCCGCAAGCTATCTGCTGTTGGCGAACTGTCAGTTCTGATTGATAAGTCAGGCTCGAGGTGGCTCGTCCAACTGTCCATGTTCCCGCCATCATGATTGTTGCTCCCACATTAGAGAGTCTATGTTGGCTGTCGTTGCATCAGGTCTGATCAGGTACAACTAACATCTTTACGTACCATCTTTATTTAATCGAGCTATTTTATTTTGTTTTATCTAGGTTGACCTAATGGTTTCAAAATCGAACCTACAACAATGTAAGTAGGTACCTACCTACGTACCTTTGAAGTTGCAACAAGGCGAAGCCTTAAGGTTTTGGCCGAGACCTGCCCTTAGTGTTGACGAACATACCTAAGGTGACCTTGTTAATGTTTTTCATATGAAGTACTGAACATTTTACTTATCCTGGTGGCATGACTGATCATTTACTTACCCAGTTAAGACATGTTAGCCGGGTTTCATTTATCAACTATTATAATTGTTATTGTTGTGTTAATCAATCTTTATTAATTGATGTCATCTACCAAGGAATGCTGCCAGAGCTCATAATATTCACACATGATGATACAGAATGATAGTAGCCCACAAAATCGGTGCAAAGGCTTATAAAATAACTTTCCTTCCTAGTAGGACTGCACAGGAACTCGCTAACCGCCAAGTTAGTTAGAATACAAAATTAGACTGTGTGTTACTTGTCAATCTAGAATATGAATATAGTGACCTGCATCATGTTTTGAAAAACTGAATACTTAGTTATCCGCCAGTGTCACAGCCTTCATCTAATCTTTTCCAGTAGCTGATGAGGCTGAGATATTTAGTAAAATTATCTTCCCTTCAAGCATCACTCCTCGTTCCAAGGACTAGATGCCGCGCCAGGTGTTGCAGGCCGTGTCGTCGTACAGGGCTGACTGAGCAGGTCCTCGAGGCTCCAGGGTCGGCTGCTGCATTTCTGAGGTCAGTCCAGAATTACATACCCTAGTCAGCATGTGCTGACCTAAGCCCCAGCGGCCTGGATCGATATTCTACATTTTACAGCTTTTAAATATTGTTGCAAAGTATTTCACTGGTTCCATCCATTCGGCTAGTGTATGTTAAAAATATTGCCTTGACAATAACAAGATTTTGATCAATAATTACTTATAAGTATTGCTTTCGAAGAGGCACTGTGTGTATCCATATGTATACATACCTACCTATATACGTATAGGTACATACCTTCCATAACTTTCTGACAAGTCAGGAATAATAAGGAAGTACTTAAGTCTTATGTATACTTATACCTTTCTTTTTAGTATATCTATTACCTAGAAATCTATGCATTATAAATTTATAGATTCAAATATTTATCTACTGATATACTCATCAGTAGCTTATGGGTCACAGTTGGTTTTCTCTCCACCATGCGATAATAAACACATCTCACAATGTTTAACTAGGTTTCAGATAGGCTCAGACTACATAATAGACGCATTTTTCCTGAAATAAAAATGACATATTATGTATCTAGCCTATCTGAAACCTAGTCATTTCTGCATGGTGATATTACAACTGAGGCGCGCGGGCGACTCACTCTATTTATATAGGCACCCGCACCTTGCAAATTAAAGGTGGAGAGAAAAATGGACTTTATTTAACTGTTACTGTGACCCTTATGATGCCGAACACGGAGAAAGTCGAAACGCCATATCTCACAATGTTTAACTAGGTTTCAGATAGGCTAGATACATAATATGTCATTTTTATTTCAGGAAAAATGCGTCTATTTATAGCAGTATAATTATTTGATTGGTCATGGATCCTTAAAGTTATATCTACTTACACTTGTCCAAAATTAATAATGCACATGCAGATCTTCACACCCCAATCATTAAATCGTAAGAGCCTTAAAAAATCACTTACATTTTGCACCTTGTTCGAAAGAAATAGGAGTCAATATCATGTGTCACATAATCGAAAACAACCGATCTGTCAAAGATTTCTATGCGCATTATAAATTTTGGAGCACTGTACACCCTTATCAATTAGGGCCTACGGCTCAAATCTCACAAATATCAAACAAAAGGTCGAAATAACAAATTTGATTTGTTGTTAATACCTATTTAGTTTGTTGTTAATTGAACATGGTTCTTTTTCTTTAAAGAAGATACACTCATCTTGAAAAAATCTAGTCAACCGTTAGTGTATTTTACCATAATATTGTCGTTCAAACTGAATAATTGTTGATGAATTTGCAACCGTCTATAATACAATAGTATTTTTAATAAGCTTTTTAATTCCAATTTATAAACGGCACCTCGGTTATCCACCAATTGTCTGGCAGTAAGGGTGTGTATTTTACCTAACCGGACTAGAGAGGCCCTACTAGGTATATTATGTATTTATAAGGGACACAGTACACCTCACGGTAGCTGTAAGTATGTATTAGATTGTAAGTGCATTTTAATATACATACTCTCAATTCCTAACAATAATTTTATATAGGATATGATTGCCATTGAAGTATTGATGCCTTAAATGTGAAAGCCTTTTAAACATAAATAGAAAATAGTTATATTCAAATGGTTCTATAAAAGTACAATAATAGCATAATAACTAAAACAGTAGGGAATGATAAGTGTACTTATTTACTTTTACCAGACAGTGTTTTTGAAATGTGTATTTTTCATTATTTTGGTGCTGTATGACTACACAAATAAGATGAGAATTTGTTGCTATAATAAAAACTAAATTATCCAAAGATTTAAACAAATTAAAGACTCAAAAATAATGTTTTGGACTGATAACTGCCAACTAAACAATTTTAGCATTTTGTAGTACTTTGATATTTTTGCTAACTATATAAAACTCGTTTTACTTATACAAAATACATAGGTACTATTTATTAAGTCTTTGTTTTTGGTATAAATGTATAATTACATCAAACCGAATCCCTTGACTTGGTACAGACAACAACAAAATAATTTATTTCGATGATCCGAAGTATAAGAAGCGAAAGATAGATATTATTCAATTGATAACTAAAACCAGGTTAATCTACTTTCCTAAACGGATAACTATAATGCCCTGTGGTAAAAAAACTATTTCACAAAAACTCTTACTGGCCCTGTAGCACGGCACGCTATTAAGACGTGACAAAAGTTCTCCGTCGTCGTCACTCTTGAGGCAGCGCGATGTGAGTGAGCGCGATGCAAAACTCTTATCACGTCTTAAATGCGCCCCGTGCTAGCCCTTCTGATATGTTTGTTTCTTTCCCTTCATTCGATTTCTTTATCTTTACTTCTTTCCTACTTTTCATCTACACTTACCTTAAAATTATTATGAACAAAATGTAACAACGCGTTTTAAAATAAAAACTACAGTAGCCTTACTTACGTGCCGTATTAATGATAAGAATTTGATGCTTACTGTATTTTCGAAAGTTGGTCAATCTCACAATATGTATACAAAATGTTTTATTTAGTAATAAGGTAATAATTACATAAGAACATTTATGAAATTGTTGTGTAGAATTAAGAAGTAGGTTAAGAAATAATGCTTGCGCTTTGATAAGTTGTGATACTGAAAGCTAATGATTGGATCTTTTATCTGCTAAAATTATACACGAGTCCCACGACCAAGAAACCACGTGGTGGGAAAGTACCTTAAGGTAGAAATTAAATCTGAAATTTCTTGCCCTTACTTCAAATTTCTATGCTACATAAATTACTACTGACTCGTGTGATCGGTACAGAAAAATCACGACTCTTTTCTTAACACCGCGGGTTTCTAAGGCAGCCACGCGTATCCTATGGTGCTTCGCTCACTGAACAAGAGTCAAGGCGGAGTCGCGGCGGCGGCGACAAAGAACCGCGTCTTCCCTATGTTTTCTGTGACTTTTCCTCGACTCTAGCAGTGAGCGGGGCGCCTAAGTCAGATTATTTTCATGACTGCATTAACTTTTTGAAAGAAGTATTGAAGTCTCCATGTAGTAAAATACCCTGCTAGCAATTTCAATAGTATCTAAGGTACTTCCCCTTCATGTGCCATCGCTGTGGGACGCCCTGATATTAAGCATTTGCTACATATTTTTTGGCATTTTATTTCTAGTGAAACAGTACTTAGTGGTACTTAACTAGCGGGCTTGAAATGCCAAGTTATTTAATAGTGAGGTATTATTAAGCACAGCTATTTTGTAGAAGATGTTGTTATGTATTTTAGAGGCAAATAAAAAGTTAAATTAACATAACTTATATTTTATTTTATACCTTTGATCATTGATCTCCGATAGATTATAAAGTACAATTTTTTTATCCCATGTACCTATAGACACGGTTTAAAAATACATAAGTACCTACATTAAAAAGCGGCATACTACTTAGGTACCTTCAATTTCAGCTTGCTGCTAGTAACCTAACACTACCTAGGTCCGATGAATAGTTTTTTCAGCTTATACAGGATGGAATATTTATCAGTTTCCTCCGTTTTGGCAGGCGTACCTATACACCTAGTTATAGAATATTATATCTTGAAGCTAAACTAATGTACTTAATGTAAAGAAAAAAGTTAGATTTTGGGATAGGGAGGGATTTCCAATAATATATCCAGATGCATTTTACACAATTCGTTTATTCATCGGAATTATTATTTAAATAAGTATCACGATGTAACGCCACCTTCCATATTTCTTTAATTAGATATTATTATAATAATTATTATGTTGTATAATACATGTCTAGGGCCTTAGGTATTAAGTACGAGCACTGGAAAATAACTATGATTGTCTAACTTAGTAAGTACACCTAGACATCGAGTTAAGTAACTTACCCCAGTTTCCATAACACTATTCATAGTTAACCACTGTTAATATTGTGCTATACCTACCACTTTTGCATCGCCCTGTAGTGTATAAGTGCTTTTATTTTTTTATATATTAGTAGGTAGATTAACTTTGAATAGTTTCATGGAAATGTATTGTTTGAATTTCACAAATGTATAGTTCAATGATATATTATCCACCTTGGTTTCGGAATGTTCGATGTACAATAATTTCGATAATAATATTTTCATGCAAGTAAATAATAATCTATTTAAGTAAAATTTTTCGTTGCTAGTTAATTCACATTCACTTAGGCTCGTTTAGTCAAATAGTAAGTACAGTCGATTCACAAATCTAAATAAATTCACAATAATAGACGCATTTTTCCTGAAATAAAAATGACATATTATGTATCTAGCCTATCTGAAACCTAGTTAAACATTGTGAGATATGGCGTTTCGACTTTCTCCGTGTTCGGCATCATAAGGGTCACAGTGACAGTTAAATAAAGTCCATTTTTCTCTCCACCTTTAGTTTGCAAGGTGCGCCTCAGTTGTAATATCACCATGCAGAAATGACTAGGTTTCAGATAGGCTAGATACATAATATGTCATTTTTATTTCAGGAAAAATGCGTCTATTATGTAGTCTGAGCCTATCTGAAACCTAGTTAAACATTGTGAGATGTGTTTATTATCGCATGGTGGAGAGAAAACCAACTGTGACCCATAAGCTACTGATGAGTATATCAGTAGATAAATATTTGAATCTATAAATTTATAATGCATAGATTTCTAGGTAGTAGATATACTAAAAAGAAAGGTATAAGTATACATAAGACTTAAGTACTTCCTTATTATTCCTGACTTGTCAGAAAGTTATGGAAGGTATGTACCTATTCATATAGGTAGGTATTATACATATGGATACACACAGTGCCTCTTCGAAAGCAATACTTATAAGTAATTATTAATCAAAATCTTGTTATTGTCAAGGCAATATTTTTAACATACACTAGCCGAATGGATGGAACCAGTGAAATACTTTGCAACAATATTTAAAAGCTGTAAAATGTAGAATATCGATCCAGCCCGCTGGGGCAAAGGGCCAGCACATGCTGACTAGGGTATGTAATTCTGGACTGACCCCAGAAATGCAGCAGCCGACCCTGGAGCCTCGTGGACCTGCTCAGTCAGCCCCGTACGACGACACGACCTGCAACACCTGGCGCGGCATCTAGTCCTTGGAACAAGGAGCGGTGCTTGAAGGGAAGATAATTTTACTAAATATCTCAGCCTCATCAGCTACTGGAAAAGATTAGATGAAGGCTGTGACACTGGCGGATAACTAAGTATTCAGTTTTTCAAAACACGATGCAGGTCACCATATTCATATTCTAGATTGACAAGTAACACACAGTCTAATTTTGTATTCTAACTAACTCGGCGGTTAACGAGTTCCTGTGCAGTCCTACTAGGAAGGAAAGTTATTTTATAAGCCTTTGCACCGATTTTGTGGGCTACTATCATTCTGTATCATCATGGTGTGAATATTATGAGCTCTGGCAGCATTCCTTGGTAGATGACATCAATTAATAACGATTGATTAACACAACAATAACAATTATAATAGTTGATAAATGAAACCCGGCTAACATGTCTTAACTGGGTAAGTAAATGATCAGTCATGCCACCAGGATAAGTAAAATGTTCAGTACTTCATATGAAAAACATTAACAAGGTCACCTTTAGGTATGTTCGTCAACACTAAGGGTAGGTCCCGGCCAAAACCTTAATTTAGGCTTCGCCTTGTTGCAACTTCAAAGGTACGTAAGTAGGTACACTAGGTACCTACTTACATTGTTGTAGGTTAAATTTTAAAACCATTAAGTCAACCAAGACAACACAAAATAAAATAGCTCGATTAAATAAAGATGGTACGTAAAGATGTTAGTTGTACCTGATCAGACCTGATGCAACGACAGCCAACATAGACTCTCTAATCTGTGGAAGCAACAATCATGGTGGCGGGAACATGGACAGTTGGACGAGCCACCTCGAGCCTGACTTATCAATCAGAACTGACAGTTCGCCAACAGCAGATAGCTTGCGGCTATCTATAGGTAAACTTAGGTAGTAAGCTATACCAAAGAAAAAGTCCTTGGACATCGATATGACAGTGGAACGGTGAATAACTATGACATTCTTCAAAACAAAAAGGCTTGTTGTTGTTGTCCAGCTAAGGAAGGTTACCTACTTCAGCGACCTGATATTGCATTCTGAAAGAACTGCGAAGAGTTATGACTAATAATTATTACTTATTTTGAAAGTTTTCAGCAAACTCTAATAAATCAAGCAGCTACCACGACGCCACGTCACCACTGCCCGGTTATAACTCTGTACTAGCTTAGTAGATATATATACCAGAGAGCTCCAATCAGATGCGAGTACAAACATTTTACTTGGTAACTAGTTACGTAACTAACTGAAAGATCCATAAAAAAGTTGAGGATTACTCAAAATGGAATTGTGAAAACGGCACGTCTGCACCAGTCAGTCTAAGAAGTTTCAGCAGATACAGTGTTGAAAAATAGTTATGAAACGTTTGCGCCAGAATCGAATTAAAAATACATTTTCATTGAGAAGCCGTTTAGGCATGAATAGGTACTTTCATCCTTTGAATTGTGCTCCAAATGATGAATTCATAGAAATTTAATGACGACTGCCATTGTTTATTATCTAGCCCAGTAATTTGAGTAAGGCTGCGGCTACACGTGATGTGATACACAGTACACAGTAGGTATATGCATGTTCCCAGAATAGTGGAAGTTATAATTTTACCAAAAGGTAGTCGTCTCGTGCAAGAGCACCGTTACTCGATTTATTCGATACACAACTATATAGTAGACAGCTGCTGCGTAGGAGGTTCACGCATTTTTCAACAAAGAGCTCGGATACACACTCACAATCCACTGGGACATAAGGAAGACAGCTAATGTGGTGCCACTCAGAAACCGCGATGACACTCTGATCATGATCACCCGACAGTAGGATCATAATAAGTTCGGTAACTTGAGAAGCGGTATGGTATAGCAACAGCGACTTTCACGAAATCAGGAATTAGCTCAGTGCTTTTAGGTTGAACACTCGCCGGTGGGATTCACTTTGCTCACAGCCGAGAAAAGAAAAGACTCAAAGCTGGAATCTGCCGATGTGTCATGACACTTAAAGATAGTGTCTGGGGGGTCACTTTATATGGCGAAAAACGAACTTTCAGTGCACTGCGGCGCGAGCCGCTCTATCTGTTTGTATGTATTAAACGTGCCGATTGAACGACAGCTCTCGTTCGTTCGTTTCTCATCAGTATAGAGTAACGCTCCTGTACTTACCGTGCGTCACCATTCCCATGAGCAGTCCAATGATCTTTAGGCAGTTTAGAACAAAAGCTGCATTAGACAGTTTCTTCAGAAGAGACATCGAAATAAAAAAAAAAAAAAAAAAAATTGATTGCACAACTATCCCCAGGAGCAGTCTACAGGTCACTTTGGGCAGTTCAGAAGAAAGCTGCTTTAACAGGATACCTCAGCGGAGGCATCAAATTGAAGTGCTATAACACTTTTAGAAGCGGTGCACGTTACCCGATTTGTCGTCCTCCATGCCGATGTGGCTACGGCGACTGCAGGTGGTTACTCAGGCTTCGTTGGTGTGCCCTTGTATGGCTAACATGACCAACCTTGGCAGTAAACGTTCGTCTGCATATGCCAAAATCACTGATGAATAGCGCACGTTACTCGATACCTTCTAGATAAGTCACTCATAATGATGGCTGATGACGATGATGACCGTGCTAGCAATAGTGCAGGCGTTTCCGCTGAGCATAAAATCTCTTCCCAGACAGGGGGCGTTTGGATCTGGCAACCAGAACAGGAGTGCCAGGTGTGCGCAGCGATGCAGGTGGAACAACACAGCCGCCAGGGCAGGAGTGCATGGCTGGGTCTATGCAGCGATGCAGGTAGCACAAACCGGTGGCCAGGGCCAGGACCGGGTGTACACTGCGATGCAGGTGGCACAAAACGGTGGCCAGGGCCAGGACCGGGTGTACAGCCGCCAGGGCAGGAGTGCATGGCTGGGTCTATGCAGCGATGCAGGTACCACAAACCGGTGGCCAGGGCCAGGACCGGGTGTACGCTGCGATGCAGGTGGCACGAGACGGCGGCCAGCGCAGGAGCACAGGGCCGGGTGTATGCTGCGATGCAGGTGGCACGAACCGGTGGCCAGGGCAGGAGCGCAGGGCCGGGTGTACGCTGCGATGCAGGTGCCACGAGACGGCGGCCAGCGCGGGAGCACAGGGCCGGGTGCAGGTTACACGAAACTTCAATTTCACCGAATCGGCCTGCCTACCCTCAGCGGGTAGGTACCGGCGGATCACATTACTCGCCGCACATGCCACAATGTCCCAACATACTGAAACTCGGAGCCACGTGCTTCCTGTAAAAAATCCTATGATGGTCCTGGAAAGCTCCTGTTTGTAAAGCCTTACATAAGCTATAATCAAGTGCATTATTGTAATAGCAAAGTTTTTATCAACTGTTTTCTAAAAATATTAGAAATTGAGGGTAGAAAAATATATTTTTATAATTTTTTCCTGTATAAAATTAACATATGCTTTACTAAAAGCGGTCATTAATGTAAGTATCTAGCTCAAGCGCCACTAGTAGGACCGGAATATGTGATCAATCATCACCACGACTATTGAATCGGACCCTACTGCGTGGGATAAAAACCCCAAGCGCCGGAGCATTATGACCAGTGGCTGAGCTTAAGCAGTAAATAATAGCATTTTACTCACGGCTTATCAACTCAAACCTTCGTTGCGAAATCCTCAGCAATGGCTGCGTGCGCAGCAGCCGGCAGGCCCCACGCCGCCTGGTCCGCATCACGCTACAGCTCCCGGCAGCGAGGACTCCGCAAATTCAATATTATATTTTTCCCCGTCGGAGCGAAGCCGACGAGAACCGTGGCTACATTGAGCCATTTTGCCGAAGTGTTCACTTCAAAAATCAAAAACCAACTGAGGCGCGCGGGCGACTCACTCTATTTATATAGGCACCCGCACCTTGCAAACTAAAGGTGGAGAGAAAAATGGACTTTATTTAACTGTCACTGTGACCCTTATGATGCCGAACACGGAGAAAGTCGAAACGCCATATCTCACAATGTTTAACTAGGTTTCAGATAGGCTCAGACTACATAATAGTTTCTTTAACATCCTACAAATAGTTTTTATGTACACATTTTATCTAAGTTAACTTTAGTATAAGTACCAATACAATAAATATATACCTTAGGCTCGAAATAACTTAGACCACTTAGTATTCTTAGATATCTTCAATTAATTTGATCTTGTAGCATTCTACAAGAAACACAGAACCTTTGAAGATCATCTAACATTGTCATACAACAAACTATGTATCTACGAGGAAACTTATATACAGTTACAATACGCTAACACAACAGGCTACGCATATAAATACTTAAACAACTAAAAGTATTGCACGAACAAAAGTAGTTTTAAATAAGTACGCTCTACAATTTACATAATTACACGTAAGTACCAAACGAATTCAAATGTAACAGTTCGAACACAATCAAGTCAGATCTGACCAATCATCGCGTCCCATTTACCAACCAATGAGCGACGAGCTTCTAAAATTGTCTGTGTTGTTTAAACCAATGAGCTCCGAGCTTTTAGAATTGTCTGTGGTGTTTGAACGCTTCGGCTTCAGTCGTGGCGCGACCGTCGTCGAGCGCGGTCGCCTCGCGTCAGTAGTGGTGGTTGGGGTGCGGGTGAGACGGGTCTAGCGGAGGTGCCTCTGTTCCTACGTCTATGTCTAGAGGGCCGTCGTCGTCGCCGGCTGCACTCGGAGCGTTGCTGGGCACGCCGTGGGCACCTCTTGATAAGCCTCGCACCTGGAATGGGATAAATAGATGGTTATTTACTGGGGATATCCTTAGTGCTAGTTCATACATCCATATGTATGAACTAGCACTAAGGATATCAGGCTCAACTTTGGACAGATATAGTCTCACATAGCTTTACGTAATTATTATCAGTCGCTGACTGTCTCATTCTTTCACCATTGGTGACGAACGCTAGTCCATCTCGACTGTGTCACTGAGTAGCATGGCTCGGAAGTGACAGAACTTTAGCTGAGACTGCGTTAACAACTACTTAGATAGATTACTAGTGTTCCTAAGTGTTACTAGACGTTCTGTCTGTGTCAGGCAGAGTGATAGAATAGCACCAACCACTTATAACTCAGAGTGTCAAGAAACCAATACGCGAACACATAAGCAAGAGTTTCAGTATTAGTCGACATCATACCTAACTTTGACCTTTTATATGCTAACTATAACAGTAACAATCTGATCACCCCACCTGCAACAACAAGTTGCTGCTCAGCAGCCTAGCCTGGTGCTCCTGCGCCTTGGCCCGGAGGCACGCGATGCTGTTGTTGCGGAAGGCTTCGGGGTCCTCGTAGGGCTCCGGGTCGGGCGAGCGAGGCTGCTTGTGTGAGGAGGACGTGGCTGAGGAGGCGGGCGAGCTTTGTGTCTGGAATGAGAGGTGGGGGTGGTGAGTATTGATGGTTTTACGTATAACTTATACCGTGTACTTCACTAATTAGTATTTTAAGATATAATATATAATTATTGCAAAAATGCACCGCCGTGCGGGTGTACCGGTTTACGGCCTATAATCAGATCGACGCAGCGCGTGTAGTGTGGCGCGACGCTAGGCGGACTGCGTGTGACTCGCACATTGAGGCACGGCGCGACACTATTACTTCCCATATGGAATCGATGTAACATCTGGCATCACGCTGGCGTCACATCGCCGTCCCGTCTCTATCGACGTCGATAAACTGGTTTAATGCGCGTTGCACTAATCACATCTTCGTATTTATGATGAGTAACGATATAGTGACGTTTATCTACGTCTAAAACCAACCCGTGTAGCGGCAGCATCTTGGTTATTGCCTGTCTCGACCTGGTTGCGCCGACTTAGACTTGTAAATATTCTCGTTGGGTGTTGGTGGTTACCTGATGATCGTGTGCCGCATCAGGCTGGTGCGGCGGACTAGCGGCGCCATCCCGGGCGGGCTCCTGCTCCGCCTCCGAGCCCTCGCGCTCCGACCCCGACTCCTTGAGGTGCGCGGCCGCCTCGATGGACTTGCGGTGCATGCCTGCGAAGGGACATGATGTGTTACTTAAAGGGAATTTTGATCCACGCGTCTCTAAGAGCGTATTTTCGGCTAACAATCTCCGCTAATCCTACTTATATGTATTACAAAAGCAAAAGTTTGTGAGTTTGTGTGTGTATGTTTGTTATTTCTTCACGTCAAAACGGCTTAACCGATTTTAATGAAATTTGGTATGGAGTTAGCTGATACCCTGGATTAATACATAGTAAAATTTTTTATCCCGTAATTCCCGCAGAAAAACTTTTTAAGGCGTAGCGAAGCTCGCCAATACCCCATACCAGTAGTGACCATATTGAATGAATTCTAATACTCGAGTCGAAAAGGCGTCTGTTTGCAAGCTGAAGTAGCAGTAGACCGATAAATGCCGATAAAGATAAAGACTCGATGACCAGTGGCTAAGAAAGGCAAAGTATAAAGTGTTGTCCAGAAGCGGACGATCACAGGCTAGTGATGAATCAGAACCAAAAGAAAAATGTTAGTGGAAAATATAAGTGATTGTATCACACTTTTCACAATAAACTATAATGAAACGGTATCACAATAAACTAAACCCCGTTCTAGTAAACGGCTTTAGAGAACATGTCGGATGCCAACGCCTGATAATTGACGAGGCCCTGATGAACCATTTCGGGGCAATCGTAATTGCCGCCCGCCTGTCCCGTGCCAGTGATATTGCTCTAATCGGAGACATCAACCAGCTACCGTACATAGACAGAGAGAACCTATTCGAACTAAGGTACAGTCGCCCAACACTGGTAGCAAACATCACCCAGGAGCTGTTGTGCTCATACAGAAACCCCATGGATGTTGCATACGCCCTAAGAGAAGTATACTCAGGCATATACGCAGCCACAACGCGTATCCAATCCCTGCAGCTGAAAAGGTTTACAGACGCAGCAATTCCAAAATCCCAAACCAACACTCTATTCCTGACGCATACACAGGAAGAAAAAGAGACCCTGACCAGCCAAGGGTTTGGAGAAGGAACGGGATCACGCGTCTTAACCATACACGAAGCACAGGGATTGACGTACGAATCCGTCATTATCATAAAAACAAAAGATAAAATAAAGTTGCACGATAGCATACCTCACGCAGTAGTGGCGCTGTCGAGGCACACCTCCGCCTGCACCTACTATGCGGATGACACCGAGGACGCTATCGGCAACCTCGCTAGAACGGCAATAACAGCACCGAAGAAACGGATCCTCGAGTACAACCTAAAGATGGCAATAAAAAATCGGGACAAAGAGGTCGTTGCCCAGCAATCAAGGCTTTTGGCAACGCAAAATGGAGCGGAATAGGAGAATTTTGATTTTAATTTTATATTGACGGCCAAACCGTATTGCATGTATTTTATAGTTTTGTTATGTATAGTATATAGCATGTATTGTATAGTTTTGATATGTAGGTATTGTATAGTATATCATGAATTAATATTATCTGTATAAGAACTAACCAATAAAATTAAGATAGTTTTAAGAACACTGTCACACATTAACACCAGGCAAAACAACAGCGATGACAAAAGGAGTGTGTGGCCACTGACAGGCGTCTGTTAAGTTCTCTGAAGACAGCTGACACTGGCCCTACCCTTCAAATGTTTGTTGCCATTATAATTGTAAGTGTGACTGTGTGAAACAAAGAAAAAAAAAAAAAAAAAAAAAAAAAACAAGAAATGCACAACTGGGGGTTTTTAGTCGGTTAAAGGCCGACACTACCTGGGTCCCCTTCCCAGGTGTCTGTGTAGATTTTCCTCCAGGAGTGCAAAAAAAAAAAAAATAATAAAAAAAAATTATTAATAATATATAGGTATATATATATAAAAGATAAAATATATATATTATAAGCTTCCACATTGAGTAGTGAGTAGTTAAAAGATGAAGACAAAAAACAACCAAACTCTCACAATATATTGATCTCTCAAAAAGGCACGGACATAAAGTCTGTGGAGTGATAATAAAATCTTAAAAAAAAAAAAAAAAAAACTAAACCCCGTTTCGTAACCAACCAGCGAACACCGAACAGTGATAAAACATAACAACCCACTCCCGTTCAAACAGCTCCGTCATATCAGCATGTCATCTACATACAGACGCTCTCGTCTCCGCGGTGCATCGTAAAAGCCCATATACTTCGACTGGGGACCGCACTCCCGGTTTGCGCATCAATAATTAATTACTGTCTTTACTAGCTTTAACGCGCTAGCTGAGAAAATTCTGCAATTCTGCAAGATTTAATGCATTTTTAAGCATTGATTTAAAATTATATTTACTAAGTGTTCGTTCTTTTACGTAGCAACACTGAAACTATGTGAGTTTATATGAGCTTTACCGCTAATATAAATTTAGCATATCGATTCAAAGTCTGGCAGCGATAGATTTAAGCGATAACACCGTTTCGTATATATTTACTCATTTGGGATAAAGAGTATCTACTGTACATAATATTTAAGTACCTATTGTGCTACGTAGACAGCGCTTGAATTCCCATTTCTTAGATACTGTCTAGTAGTCGTAAACCCGGAGTGGGCCTCCAGGGGTGGTGATAACTCTTGGGACACATAAACTCGTAATGAAGTGGACTGGAGTCGTCGTGAGAGTGTGCACTAGCATTATGCGTCTTGTTTTGTTTTATAGCTCGTCTTGGACGATGTGACAAGGTATATGACGGGTTTTTATGATAGCCTAGGTAGAGTAATACTCGTATTAGACGTGTATTATACTAGGTTACAACGTTTTAATACCTACTTATAAACGTATTTAAACAAAAAAGGCCGTTTAAATAAATTTACGGTCCTTTATGCACCTTGTTTGTTGTCATAAAGATTAGGTACCTAACCTAACACATAAACAGCTAAAAGCTAGGTAATGGAGTAATTACAGATTTTAAGTAACTTGGTTTTTAGACGACCGATCGGTGTGGCGTAAACTGACTAAAGCGCCGTACTCGTAGGTCCAAGATTCGATTCCTGGACGTGGCAGAAACCATTATCCTTGGATCTGGGATACTTCCAAAGCCATACTTACTAATAATAATAATAGGCCAGCCCTATCACAATCATATTGTCATTAACAAAACACTGTCGAAAAGGGGATGCAGGAATGGACAATGTCCACCCGACAATGACAACCCTGCCAGCCCACAAGTCTTTAGTGTTTCACAATTGAGAACTTCAAATTAAGCAGAAAATAAAGAACATTTGTACATGTAGCACTGCGATTGGCTGACTTGTAATTATTGAACAGGACAGCTACTACACTTAGCTAGACTTCCTCAAATGAGAAACAGTGCCTATGTAGGCATCTTATTATCTTTGAAAAGCCTGACATTTCAAACTCAGTTTTCAACTCGTTAAACCCGCACATATTTCACCGGCGGTCGCTAACTGGTCATTATTCCGTTTTCCATTAGCGGGATTCCATTAGAGCCTGATTCGTCGACATTAGAGCAAGTTTCCCCATTAGTCCGCATCTGGTACAAGCTTGTGATATAAATCCTCTTGATTTACAACCCCTGAACTAAACCAAGCGGAGTTCATGCAAGTTGAGACGGTGGTTGTGCTTATTTTTAACCTAAACTGACAATGCGAGGTGTTAAAGTTGTGGTGGGTTTAAGGTCTGTAGAATCATGGAAGGAGCAGCGGCATAGCTGTGAAGTTTCAGCGTTGTTTCATGAGAAATTGTATTTGCCGTTCCAATACCGCTGCGTCTAGAAACCCCAAATTACCACGTAATATATACGTGCCACGTAGGTTTTAGTATTTAGGATTTCGTTGTCGTAAATAAAATTTGGCTATATTTGCATTTAACAATATGGGTTAAATTGAGACCAAAACACAATTGCTTACGCAATAAACCAAAATAAAATAGCACTGATTCACTCCGACACATTCATAATTGTAGATTTATAACCATTTTTAAAGCGGCTAAAAGAATTTAATAAACAAAACCCGTATCTCCAACTCTCGGTTGGGTCAAGTGAGCTCTGAACATGGCGTCTCCATGCCAGCTCATGCTGATCATAAATACTCCAGCTGATTAGGTATTCCGAGCGAGTGTCGCCGGTTTATATGAGTAGTAAAAATTACATCGCGGACGACATGCGCTTATTAAATTGATGGCTCGAATGTGACTGGGTAGGAGCGTAAGTAAGTTTAATTTATTTTTTTAAATGTGGATGTGTGAGTTTGAACTGGTGTGATATGGAGGCAAGGTGGAGGAAAAACTGAAATAAACAAAGATGTCGATTCTGAAGGCAAATCCTAATTTTTGTGCTTGAATCGACACAATTTGACTGATAGCTGACTTTTTACTGCGAAATTGCGAAATATGGTAAAATTATGATGCTACCGAAGGACCGAAAGAGCGGAAGACTCGATAAACGTTTCTGAGTTTTCTAAAATAACATTTATTTTTGTTTGGCGCTTTAACATACACAATTTATTTATTTGATCTCAACAAGCCATAATCGTAACCACAACAACTCAATACACCGATCATACACCGATCTTTACTCTCAACAAACGCTTTCTAGTAAGTTACATACTAAATTACAGCTTTCATCATCGACGAGTACCAAATGTATTCGATGATGCTTCACAGGCCTCATAAAAAATGAAAAGTACACTTTCAGAATATAATAAAACAGACAACAACACTGTACTTTAAAAGATCTAGAAAAATCTAGAAAATTACTGGAAATCAAAGGCAAGTGGAATTTCCAAAGCCGGCGCCACAATCTGTCGATTGAAGCTCGGAAAAGTGTCTTAATAGTCAGATTTTTCACTTGAAGCTAATGGGTTTAGAAATGTCACTTTGACAGTCGAGAGTCGAGTACAAAGCGAGTGTATAATCGACAGATAATTCTTTAACTTGCTCTTGTGATGCATTAGACTGTCTTTTGTCAGGCGAAAATGGTTTGAAGTTAACTTTGGTTAGTGAAGTTGCAAATTGGTTTTCGATTAGGCTTCTGGTTTTGTTTTTGTATTAATAAAAAAGGTTTTTGTATGAATAGTTTGTTCTCAATACCTAATGTGTTTACTTATATGTTTTTATCTTTTTTAACTGTCCCAACACCAAATCCTGTGCAACTGTGTCTGCTACATATTTCAATACAGAAATCACATAAAATACGTACTCAAACAAAATAAAATCAATTAATACAAGTAGTTCACATAAAAAATGATTATAATTATGTATATTTGTAGTATTTTACCGTGTAATAAACAGTATAGATGTAAAAAAATAATACTTTCTCTTAGTTCTAAGTTATATAAAAGGCAAGTGTCTGATTTTCACTAAAAGTATTCTATTTGTATTTATAAAGATAGTTATAAAGTTTTTCAGTTCATGTATTGCCCAGACAAAATTTTGGTTAAAATCATGGCCGTTAGGGTAAGTAACAAAAAATATGTAGGTACAATGTACGGTATGGCCCTGACTAATATTTAAGATTTAAATTATAAAATAACAAATGCATACATGTAAATTACTAAAATGGGTACCCATATAACCAACGGGTTCTGTTTATGATGACAATAAGTATAAGATAATTCAATATTTTTAAAAATATAAAATCAATAATTTCACTTAACAACCATAATCTCTAAAAACATCCTCAGAATAATTAACCAAAAACACACGAACAAACCTAACCCAACCTCCTGGCACGTAAATAAACAAAACGCGGTGTAAAAAAAACAAGCAAACCAACCATAGAGCATAAACACAGAGTACATAATTAAATGCGCGCGATCTTGGCAGTTTGTTAATCAGACGCCAGACAATACGGCCGCCATATTGCATCGCCCCGCCCCCTAAAGGGGGGAGGGAGTTAAGGTAAAGGCTTTCATAACCCGCAGCCGTGTGGCATGGTAATTTTTCTGAGACTAGTTTTTGCATGTGGTTTGTGATTTGAATTTTCCTATGCTTTTTCCATATACTGAGCTTGTCTTGGCTCTGTCTAGATTATCTCTTGTATAATTACTTAATTACACTAGTTTTTAAACTGAGTAGGTAAATTATATATTAATTAATATAAATAAGATGAATTATTAATATAAAAAAAGGTAATTTATTGAATGTTGTTACATTTCTAGTTTTGTACAATCCGTAGCCATCCGTAGCGGTGTAGCGGTTTCGTAGCACGTGCTACGAATTACTACGCCGCGTAGCACTAGTTTTTTTTTGTATTTTTATGACCGATTGTAAATAATTGATCAATCTTTATTATTTATATAGGTACCTATGCTAAACTGAATACATTATACACAACACAATACACATTTTATTAGATTAATAAAAACTATAATATTATATCTAATGATTTAGATAGTTAATTACAGAGTACTCCGAAAACAAAATAAAAGTATGGAACAGATCTAGGCCTTAACTACTTATGTGTAGTCTTGGCCACTGCTAGGGTTAATGAAATGGCCGCAGTCTAGATCCAGACATAGTCTAGCTCATTGGATAGCCCAGCCGTAGCGAGGCTATTCACCGAAATAATATGCTTCTGACTGAACCACATTTCAGCAAGATATCAGATCATTATGAGACATTGTATAGGAGAATAGGCCTAAGTTCAGTTAGTACGTATATGCCTGTAATAAATATGATTTTCGGTGGGATAGCTAATTGTCTGAATCAATATTTTTTTTGTATTACTGTTGAACGGTACATATTTTTTACATAATAATATAAGATCGGGAATTCGGAAATAATGCACCTCTGCCTCTACCCATTAAAGTAAAATAGATGTGAATGTTTATGTCGCTTCGCAAGCAAACTTTATTCAAAACACATTGTTTATTCCAACGAAAACAAAGAAATGTCTAATTTTTAATCTCAACCCAAGAGATGCTCATTTTTCTTCCAGACAAGATAATACATTACGAGTGAAAGGAAGCTCTGTAACATTTGTATAAGGTTGGATTTCCCTCGCCTCGTGTGTGAGGACAAACAAGTTGTGTTGACAGCTTATGAGGAGCTCTTTTCATGTTAGTTTTTTTTGTTGTTGGCCCGAGGGGGTGGGGGGCGCCGGGTAAATGGGATTTCACAACTACAGTCGTTTGCAATAGAAACCAACAATCATGTAAACAAATATGGCGGACTGACATTGACAGCGTATTGTTTATGCCCATAGTGATGTCATAGTGTTCTAATTAGATTAAATATATAAGCCATAGACTATAAAATAAAACTGATTATATATAAAAAAAAGTGTTTATTAAAACAAATTTAAATCTTCGTCTTCGTCATCATCACTATCAGAAGTGTCGCCGGTGACCGTAATTATAAATGGAACCACTATGTCATCGCTTGCCATGTCTAAAATGCCGTCGAGCTTTTTCATTTCTTCTTCTTCCTTTTTTAGTTTTGGTTAATTATATTAAGCTCTTGAATTTTTTTTAAATTGTATTCAAATAATATTAAATTAAAATAATTTATTAAATTAAAAATAAAAGATAACTTCAGATTACGAACAACACTAACTTTTCAATGACTTATAGAGTTCGATGAGTAAAAAACTAAGATGACAGCTTGTCAAATACTTCGAAATTTTTACGTTGCAAATGTTTTAACAAATTTAACTTATAAATACAAGTTAAATCGTGTTGAAGATAATGTGAAAACAATGGTGTGTTCGTTGAAATCAGACTATGTTCATAAATTGATCGAAAATGTATGTGATTACGGAGTAATCGTGACAATTTGGTTTGTTTACATGATTGCTGGTTTCCATTGCAAACCACTATATGTGGCATGTAGTTGTGTGTCATGTTAAAGTTAATAAACGACGCTGAAAGTATATTATTATTATTAATAGACATCTATAGAGAATACGAGTACAAATATTTATATTGTACAGGTGTTGCAAAGGTAAAACTAAGCTGGAAAGGGGTGACGCACAGGATCAATCTGAAAAAACAATTCTACTACTTTCAGAAGCTAGTCGCAGAACCAAAGTACTTCAGATTGTTTCTTTGATTTATTCTACTTTTGCAACACCCTGTATAGGAGTGACTATCCATCTGGAATGTGCTATGCAGCGATGATGTGAAGGCTACACATTTCCATCAGTGCTATGCTAGGTGGATCAATTAATATGATGATGGATACCGAACGCATCTACACAGCACCCAGAATAGCACAACTCTGGTGGACAAGCATCCTAAATGTATTATAAATATTAAGGGCAGATGACTTATATAGTCGATCTATTATCTTATCTTAGGGCGCACGCGCACCAACAGAACTAGGGGTCGAAGTGGTCGCCATGGCCGAAATCGGTCGGACCAATCATCATCATCATCATCATTAAGGGCAGACTTTGCAATAGTCAGATAAAGGTTATCTAAGGAATAACATTGTTACCGTCACGTCTGAGCGTCTGACACAAACATTCAGACGCGACGACAGCAGCTGAGCTTTGAACAAGCAGCCCTAATTTAAGCGAGCTCCAGACTCTCGACAAAACTACACGAGATGTAGCGAATACTACAGTGTAGGAGCTCTTTTCGGCAGAGCTCGCCAGTAATTTTATTAGTGAATAGTTTTGTCGAAACCTGGGACAAAACGTCTCGCGGAGAAAAACGTGGAGCGGGCTTAAATTTAATTATATAGGGCTGATTTTCAAAGGTAAGATAAAAGTTATCTCTAGAATACCTACATACGTCAGATGCTGTCGCGTCTGAATGTTTATATCAAATGTGACTGCAACAATTGTACTATTCAGTTAACATTTATCTGACTATTGTAAAGTCAGCCTTTATACATTATAGACAATAAAAAGTCCACTCACCTAATAACCAGGGTGCGACCTGGTCGTTTTCCTTCGCACTCTTCAATATAGTCTCCGGAAGCGGCAACGAGTGTCTCACCATGGCCCCGTACAGCCCATACTCCGCCATGATGGTGCTTCGCCCCCAACATTTCTCTGTCTTTCGCCATTTCGCCCTGCGGTTTTGGAACCACACCTAAGGAGTGGGTTTGCGAGTTAGTACGCTGGTTTTTGTGCGCTAGTGGTTTAGGTTTGTGGCTATGGCTTATATTTATAAGCTCAGCCAGCTAGTTATCTAGTCTGTAAGACCTTGTGGTCTGTTTTTGGTTAATTATTAAACAAGAATTGTAAGATAGTCGGGTATCAGACAAAATATATTGCTTTTGAATAATTTGTTCTTCATTTTCAGTTAAGAATTAAGAAAAATTATGATGCTGTGCTATCAAATAATTAAGAGACATACAGTCATTACGAATAATGGAAGCTAACATATTTAAGTGATAAAATTATCACCAAATCTATCATTCAGATCTTTAGCTAAGACCCTAACTCCTAAACCAATTAATCAAAGAACCATTGCAGTTGTGGTCCCGAAAACCAGTAAACATTCGGGTAATGGCGTGAGACAGAGGAGCGCTGGGGGCGATGGACCGTCAGGGCGGCGCGTGGCCTGCACGAGCCTGGACCTGAGGAGCAGAGCAGCCAGTAGGCCTAGCACGGGGCGCAAAACGCGCACGACAACACGTGATAAAAGTTTTCCGAAGCGCTCACTCACAGCGCGCGGCTTTGTGAACGGGTGCGACGGAAAACTTTTTATTACGTCTTGGCGTGTGCGTCTTGCACCCGGTGCTAAGCCTTCTGATGTGGCCAGAACACACACGGTGGGTTAAACTGTGATTAGCAGGACAACGAGATGAAATTGGGATGTAAGGGATTTTTGTTGGAGTAGGAAATGGTTGTTTTTATATATTGGTTTCGGAAAATAGGGATGGAAGGTGAAGATGTATAGGACAAAGGCAAAATGACATGCTGCCATTTATAAACAAATAAAATAAACAGATTCACGGCTAAAAACTGGTAAAAGAACATAAAATTAACACACAAAAAACAGTGTAAATGAATATAGGTAAGTCAACAAAAGATGAATGAATATCTGAAAATAACACACAAATTAGCCAAACACAAATACATTAATTAATCAAATAAAAATTTTCAATTTTGAGCCGTGAATCTGAAAAGTTTGTTTTCAGTAAACGGCACCACCTCATTGGACCTAAAGAGGGGAAGGAACATGTAGATCTGGCCATCATCAGGACTGCTCTGAAACTCAGCTTGCTTCATGTGTAAGTTGTAGCTTTGAGGAATGGAATCAAAATACACCCATTAAGTACCTAATTTTCGAAATATTTTGCATACAGCAATTATATTTCAGAATCTTGAATTTTGTAGGTAAATATTGAAAGATTCAATTTAGAATATTAGTTATGAATTAGCCCCGCACTTTAATCCTTTCAAAGGTCTTCTACCTTGGTTTTTCCAGTTATAAATAAAACTATTTTTAATCAGAATGACTTATATCTGTGTGCAAGTGTAATAAGTCATACAAGGTGACTGGTTTAGGTGAAGGTGATGAATTTCTTTAAATGAATTGTAGAGGAAGGTATTTCAAGTCGATTGAACCCTATAAATCCTTATTCGACTGCAAAACCTTCCTCTACAAGCATTAAAAGTAGTAACATCGATTTAGGAAACACTCTGTATATAACAATGGTATGAAAATGATGGTAACTTTTGACTCCATTCCTCAAAGCCGCAAGTTACAATGAGTATCGTACAGTGTTCAGCCACGCGCCGCCTGGTCCACCGCCCCGCGCCCCTCGGTCTTCCGCCATCTTGGATGGTCAGTACCTGCAAATAAACAGGACTGTTAATGTCATAAGAATCTAGAAGAAGAATCTTGACCTCTGTGGAAATATTTCGAAACATATAATCTATCCTAATTTACGTTTCATAATCGTGTCTAGTTTGAAGATAACGTTCAAGTTGCTTTTAACATTATGAGGATCACTCCGGATTGGCAGATTGAAAATAATATCTCATGCAGTAAGATACCAATGCAATGTAGGTACTAATCAAACTATGTAGGAGCTTGCTGCTAATCTGTCTTTTTCGGTAGAAGAAGAACAGTTTTTCAATTTACCTACACATACACAAGAGTGATGGATGGATTGTCCACTGGGCCGCGGAAGTGTGATAGTTGTCATCGACACGACAACAAGAAGAAGACGAGTGATAAAGATCTAAACATAAACACACTAGATGTCTATACACACGGATACATCCTAGTACAGTGTGGCCCGGGCACACGGCCCGGTCGGTAACAGAACCCGGGCATTAATTTGTCCCGGCCCGGATCGAGTTTAATTACTAAATTTAATTAGAAATTAACTGTTTGTCGGCGCTCTGCGGCTGATATGTACGGTGAGCTAGGGTTGCCAGCTACAGATAGGATATAATCTAGTTTGTTTCTATGGGGGACCGAACTAGTGGTTAGTACACTGACTAAAGCGCTGGAGGTTCTAGGTTTGACTGCCGGGAAACTTATGCATGTGTCAATAAAATTGTCAAATGCTCTGCTCTCCCTTCCTATGAGGAGTTTTTAGGAATAATATAATATTATGAACTATTAACACTTGCGAAAGTTCCGATCGAGATAATGAAAAAGCTTTGCTTGTTCTTTTGAGAATCAAACAAAGTTCAATAATCAAACAAAAACAATCTATGGGTCAGAACAGTTACCTTATTTTAAAAAGTTTAACTTATAAAAAAACAGAGGATCAAATATTCCTTTTTCAAATGTGTCTGGTGGCAACCCTGCCCGGAGTTAGGCGCTCGCTACACGGTACAAACGAGACGGGTTCCAAATTTGAAAATTTAATTTACCCGCGTTTTGTTCCTTGTAATTGGTTCGTTTGGATCGTTTGGTTACTTACTATTGTGGTTCAATCGTTTGGTTGCTTTGTCGACTTTTAATAGAATTATGTAATATAGGTTATACCTACATACTGACTGTATGTACGGTTTTGTACCAAGCATTTTAAATTTTAGCTTTAGCTTTAAATTGGGCCATCACAAAAAAGTGATTTAAATTTTAAGCTTTATGTCCCATCAGAATGGATTTGGAAACGAATTCATTTATGTAGTGTAGGCAGATTAATGTTTAGGTGCTTTAGGTGTTCATATGGCGAATATAGCAACTTAATTATTTTAAGAGTACTTATAGGAAATTTTTAGTATAAAATCATGTGTATAAAATAATTTGGAAAGCAATTACATTTGGTATCGTTACACTGGTAAGCAATATTTCTATAATTTAGCTGAGAACTAAGTAAGTAAAGCAACAAAGGGGTGACAATATTGGCACGTAATCTGGGGATTTATTTGTAATAACCCTTAGGCGTGCGACAACCGCACTGACTTAGTGGTTATTAGGGGATTTAGAAAGAAAAAGTAGTTTTCATACCGTACCGTACATACATAGTTATATATTATGTTTGTGTGGCAAAATAGGTAAAGTAGGTAAGTACTTCGAAATCCTAACTAATATTATAAATTCGAAAGTAACTGTGTCTGTCTGTCTGTCTCTCTGTTACTCTTTCACGCTAAAACTACTGAAGGGATTTGAATGAAATTTGGTATACATACGGTCTAGACCCTGGGAAAGAACATATGCTACTTTTTATCCCGGAATTCCCACGGGAAACCTTTTTAAGGCGAAGCGAAGCGCGCGGGAACAGCTAGTAAGTTCATATTTATAGCTATACTAGCCATTCCCGCGAGTTTCGCTTCGTCTTAAAAAGTTGGAAAATGGAATGAGTAAGTAGGTAGGTATTATGTATTTTAGTTACACCTCTAGAATGTAGATGTGCGGTTTTCCTCACGATGTTTTCATTCGCTGTAAAACCTTGGATCATTGATAATTAATTATTGGTTTGTAACCAATTTAGTATCCATTCCTTTACCCATTTGTTATATTAACCCCTTATAAATACGGACAGTTTCCTCATTGCTTCCGGTGGCTACATAATCACAGATTAACCACTTCCGCGCAGCCCCACTAGTCTGTGATTAAGGCCTAATAGCTTGTGTCCACAGAGCAACTGATAATAAGGGCTTAATCGACCGATCGCCGGGATTGGACACAGAATACGGAGAATCTTGGGATGGTAAATTGATTAACTACAAATGATGTGCAGTGTTAGGTATGTATGTAGTTATGGAGTGATGAGTACAGTTTTGCGTTGAATTTAAGGAACTACGAATTAAACTTGACTGAAAAAAAAGGGTAGGTTTCAGAAAATATTTACATACTTATCATAATAACATTTGTTTAAAAAAATCAATGTGGTACTTGATGTAGTTTAGGTATAAATAAAGTTCACTAAAGAGGTCCATAACTGAAAGTTTCCTTCAATATAATACTGATTACCGGGTGTTATAGCCACTGGCCCGCACGTCCACCAACCCGCGCTATAGGCCAGCGTGGTGGACTAGCCCTAAAACCCTTCCTTCATTGGTAGGAGACCCGTGCCCCAGCAGTGGGGACGTGATGGGTGCTGATGATAGTCAGTCACTCTCATGTCGATTGGACTTTCTATCTATGTTTAGACTGTCTACTTACGAGTGTAATTACGTACTTTTTACTTTACTGTACTTATTACGTACCAATGGAAAGTTGAAACCGTGTTCAAGCTATGTTCATCACGGTAAGAATTTGCATGTTAATTTAAATCCAATTCCGTTCATTTCATAAACATCATAAACATTGTTTGGTACCTAAGTATAATTTGCTTCGTACCAAAGTAAGAAAATAAACCTTACCTTACCCAAGAAAGCTTGAACATTCTCAGTGTTCGCTCCAAACTGTAATATTACGTCAACAAACCCCGAACACATCCAGATAATTGTTAATTTCGGGCACACACTCGCAATTTACCCTAAAACTTTAGCACTCCGACCTTTCCACAATTTCCAACCTAATCCTGTGCCTCATAGAGTTAATTTTCCAAACCCCTAAATTTCTAATCTCGTAAGCCAGCGCCGGAGCGAAACAAGCTTTGTTCTCAGCGAAATAAGATTGAAAATTGAGACAAATATGTTGTTAAACTAGTATTTTACTTAGCTGTTTAATGATCCATGACAAATATCAGTTAGTGAATTTATTAGACTCGCGTGGCCATTGTAGAGTGACCTGCGAAGTGGTTAGTTTTCCTCCTACGCAGGGTCTTAGTTAATTGGTCGATATGTTTAAAGGGTTATTCTGTAATTATACATGTGCCCTAGCGATTACGTGTAATGGAATTTGGCTAGAGAATGTGTTAAATGAATATTGCCTGTTTCCACATTTGCAACTGTGCAGCGTGTGTTACATTATACCTGTTGTAACTCAGGGTAACTAAAATCACCGTGAAGAATTTTAACTTTTCAAAAAGTTACTTAGTACCTAGTAGGTATAGTCATTTGACTTTTATTGTACCTAGATCTAGTCTTAGGTCTAAGTATACAGGATGTTGCAAAATGGGTATGCTAAGCCGAAAGGGGGTGACTCAGGGGGTCATCCCGAACAACTTCTGTTCTACGAGTTTTGAAAATTCACAAATATATAGTATAGGTACCTATTAAATCTGATTATTACATTTATGTAGGTCTATGTAGTCTATTGTAAAATATATATAATTATTTTAGGTATATAAGTATAATTACATGTAAGTTTATAGATTTAGTTTGTAGGGGCTTATAATATAATAACTAAATCATTATTTTAATTTTTCCTTTAGAATTCTTTAGTACACTTGACCGCTCTTTAATCAAAATATCCTTCCACCCTAAGGTTGTCTTGAAAAATCGCTTTAAGCGATAAGATCGCCATTTTTGTATATATTTGTTAGTATTTAAGTTTTGTAAGTTTCTTTTATGTGTGTGTGTGTACAAATAAAGAATATTCTATCTATCTATACCCTTTTTGCAACACCCTGTATAGAGAGACGCATTTACGTTTAAATTTCATCTATAAGTACACTTTTAAACATAAAAAACTTGATGAAGACTCTTGAATGTTCAAAAATAAATTATGACATAAAATATAATTTGCATAAATCAAATCTTAGATATAAATTAAGTGGCAAAATGTTGCACAAACCATTTGCATCAATTATAATAAAACAAACTAATCGTTTCATACAGAAGACACTCCACAAATTCACTCTCGAAAGCCCAAACAAGTCGTAGCATTCACAACCCTAATACCCTAGTAATACGGCTGTGAAGCTGAGTACGGTTGAAGTGTTACTGTAAAGGCTGGTGCACAATGGTGTTTAGTCGATAAGTGAATACTAATCCTAAGGGGATGATCCGCGCCCCTAGGGATGGTTTGTTGCACTTTGCTGCCCTTATTTTTAAATTATATTAAGTACATTACATTTAATTGACTGATACCTTTACTAACTTACTAAGTAATAGCACAGAATAATAATTAGAATGGTAATAGTTAAAAACAGTTATATCTAACACGAGGTGTTTTGCTATAGTTAGGTCCAAAAAGATAAGTGTTTTTTTAAGAAGTGGCCCCGTCTGCCGTAAGACATGTCCAGCAGAGAGGGTATGAATTCATATTATTCATTGAAATCGGACAAACATAACCATCGCATATGCAGTAAACCGTTCCACATGCAACCTTGTCGCACGCAACATGTTAACAATAACATTAACACGGTCCATTGTTGTGGGAGTGTGGGGTGCGACAGGGGATTATCAACTGTGATCATAATAATAGCATATTTATACAAATTTAGGACACTCCAAGGTGGAACAGTAATAGGAAATTAATACTATTGATGCTGCTGGCACGTCACAATCACGATGAAGACAAAAAGGATTGGATTTTAAAAAGAGAAAAAAGAAATTCACAAAGAAGGCCACACGTTTCTTGCCAGCCAGTGGCAGCCAGACGCAACTGACAGGCATTCACAACGCGGGTTTAAATAAGCAGCAAAAAGTTCTTATTTACGAAGTGCATAATTTCATTTCTTCAGGTTTGTATTTGAATGGAAGTTTTCGAACGAGACGGCGGGGAGGGGGGCGGGGCGACCAATCAGACGCAGGAGCGAGCTAAATAGAGTCGCGATTGTGACTCTGTTCCCAATTTGTGGGACAATGACGTCACTCACCGCTCGCCTTAACAGGTTATTATTCAATTTGGGGGTGCCAGGGACATGGATTGATTAGTTTACAAGTTAATGTGCGGTTAGGTGACGGCGTTTAGCGGCGGCGGTTCATACTAAATTGGGTTTTTGTTGCGAGAGTCTGCCGCTGCCGCCGTTTACTAAATTAAATTTTCAGATCTGTCCTTCAGTTTTGGAACTCTGTAACGATTTAATACAGATTATCAATAGCTATAACTTACATTTTTAGTGTATTTTGAAATGAATACATTAAGTAAACAACAGAAAACTATTTGTTTCTGCCAATTCACAACTACAATATTTTGTATCACCAATTTCCTTTATATTTAGCCTTTGTAGATTACAGTAAAGCTTTCGACAGCCTATCTCATTCTTCAATTTTCGAAGCTCTAGAAAATCAAAAAATTCCCAACACATATATAGACCTCATCAAAATCATTTATCAAAATAGCACGGCAAAAATAAAATTACAGTCACCTGGACCACTTTTTGACATAGAAAAAGGCGTGAAACAGGGAGATCCGCTATCTCCGAAGCTATTTACCTGCACGCTCGAAGAGGTATTCAGAAAGCTCGCGGTTTCATGGGAAAACAAAGGTATCGACATCGGTGGCAGAAGATTAACCAATCTTCGCTTCGCCGATGATATCGTGCTGTTTTCCCCGTCGGCATCAACACTCGAACGCATGCTGCAAGATCTCAGCACGGCAAGCCTTCAAGTCGGATTGTCGATGAATCGGTCCAAAACGAAGATCATGTCTAACAGCGTGAAACATAGGGTCACGGTAGACGGTCAGGATATACAATATGTCAACGAGTACATTTACTTAGGCCAGCTAGTCTCATTCGAAAACAGGCAAGACAAGGAGATCGATAGACGCATCGATAACGCCTGGAAGAGCTACTGGTCTATGAAGCAGCTGATGAAGGGCAACCTTCCACTGTCACTCAAGCGCAAACTCGTTGACATGTGTATCTTGCCCGTCCTAACCTACGGCGCACAGACATGGTCACTGACCGAACATCAAAAGACCAGACTGAAGGTCTGCCAAAGAGCGATGGAGCGTAGTCTTCTAGGTGTAAAATTGACAGACCGTGTCAGGAACACCGCACTACGCTCCCAAACCCGCATAATCGATGTTGGTGTCGAGACCGCGAAGCTCAAATGGAACTGGGCCGGCCACGTCTGCCGAATGCACCCGGACCGGTGGGCCAAGATAGCGACCGAGTGGGTGCCGGGCGACGGGCGCCGGCGGAGAGGCAGGCCGAGAAGGAGGTGGCGGGACGACCTCGTCAAATATTTGCCGGATTGGGAGGTAGCCGCATTGGATCGGGAGAAGTGGAAAATTAAAGGGGAGGTCTTTGCCCAGCAGTGGGAAAACACATAGACTATTAAAAAAAAAAAAAAAAAATTTCATGGACGTTTTTTTACAGTCGATACAAGGACTATCACATTGGATGATAAAGACGTAGGTTTATTCCATAATCATATCATACCGAAAGTAACTGTTCAAAAGTAGCACCCAACTACGTCCGGAAGTCCCGGCCCTCCTCTCCAGATCGATAGCGGTTGGTTTCATAGTTCCATAACTGAGTTTTATTTTGTTCAAGTTTCCCCGTTTTCCCCACTTTCGCAGCATAATAGGAAGATTGAGTTTAGTAGGCGTTATGTATATCGTCTTTTGCTAATATATAAATAATGGCTGATTAGAATAGAACTACGGGTAAGTAGGTACAATTTTATTGCAATTTATTTAAATTAGGTATATCTAGCGTTTGGTAAAAGTCACCAGTATCTCATTGTACCAACATATCTGAGTTACAATTAGCAGTTATGTAGTAACTATCGGAGATAAAGTATAGACTTTATAGTGACTTCTGTTATCTTTTATTTAAAATATGAATCACATTTTTTTTTAAATAATCTATTAACTATTCTTCAGAGTACAGACACGATCCTGTAATACCATAATCCGTAAGGTAGCGTTAAATAAAACAATGACATTTTGCCCTGACTAGCCTCAGGAAGTCCATAGACAACAGAAATCGCAAGTCACCCTGTTAACAACGATACGATAACGACAGAAAGTTATGTAAAAAAATAATTGAAAGAGGAAATTATCGATATTTGACAGCCGCAGTAAAATAAACACGAGGCGAATTATAATGATATCGAAGTGGTGGGTACAAAATACAAGCTATGAGAGATACTTCGAAAGCTACGTCGTGTATTTCTTATTAAATACTTTTTTATAAATAAACTTCCAAATGTAAAAGTTTACAATTAAAATTATAGAAATACTTATACCTACCTAAAAGGTTTATAAATTAACTTAATATGAAAAAACTACTAAGTACTGCTCAATAGTTATTCGTCGAGACTGTTCTTTTGCACTAACACTCAATCTTATTCGTATACTGTTAATCTTTCTAAGCTTCAAGCTGTGAAAAATATGCAAGTCCGTAGGTATATAGCCGCGTACAGACCGGCCCAACGAACGCCAACGAACGTTTTTCGTTGACCTTCGTTTCTGCAATCTGCCCTGTATTATGTATGATAAATATCCATCGTTGGGATAACCGTTGGCGTTCGTTGGGCGTTCGTTGGCCCGGTGTGTACGCAGCTTATCGCGAAGATAGTGCAGCGCGTGTGCTAGATGGCATACAAATTCGCGATAACTTTGCACTGTTGGAATGGTGTATCGCCCGATTTCATGATATCGAGTATTTCTTGACTTGGACCACGCACCAACTGTCCAACACGGGCAACTAGCGACGGTGAATAAGCGGTTTCGGTCAATCGACGAAATGCCCACTCCACATTGGGCGATCGCAATTATTACTACAACATAATACTAGGTCGGTCATTTACCGACTGTTACCGTCCAATTGAGGGGCAAATTGGCGATCATTGGTTCGTTAGTTTTCTCTGTTTGTTTGTTATTATTAAGTTTGATTGGTCAGAAGATTGGTGTAGAGTTAATAGAAGAACTTAGTTAGTATCTAGTTGAAGAATGAAATGTGATTGGGGCCATAATATGTACTACCTATCTGATAGGCACATTATATTAAAATAAATTAGAGAAAGTTTTCAAATTGAAACCTACGGAAGTTATTAAAAATGTTCACGAAAAGCACTGAAGAAAATACTCAGCTATAATAATTATCATAACATTCTCAGAGGGTTCCTTAAACTTATCCACTTCAGTGCACCATTTTGACATATTTGTAACAACTCAATAACCAACGAACCAATTCGAAAAAAAAAAAATATACTTGAGCCGTCTTTAATCGCCTTAAAAAGGACTTCTCAAAGGGAAAGAAAAGGCCCCGGATTATACACATCCCTGTTTAATATGTTTTATAATTACTCGCCTAGTTGCCTAGGCATTCGATTCGATTCATTTCTGAATCGATTTTAATATGCGATTATGATATTTAAACCGGCTTTGCAATATTGCAAATTTGTTTGAATAGTGCATCGTCGGTGCGGATTACCTTTCAGGTTTCAGACTCTCATTCGGTTGTAATTGGTTTTTTATTAGGCAGTGCCGGATTGGATTTGTAATAACTGTATTGCTTGTGTCGAATTTTCGATTCCTTTAAGTATAAATTTCTAAAATGCTGCATTTACCTTACCTATAATTACGAATGCATATAAATAATATCAAGGTTTGTTATTACAATTTGCAATATTGCAATGTAAGAGTTCGCTTGTTTACGATCCGTTACAAGATTAATAAGTACTTATGTTAATTACTTATATGTAATTCTAGTAATGTACTTCAATAAAAGCTTAAGTTTTTTTATAAACAAAAAATACTTGGATATAAATGAATTCAAAAAAAAGTAGAAAGTACAAAAGTCCCAATACAATCCAAACATTTTGATTCAGTGAAGGCGTCACAGTGTAACGATATGCAAACATTGGTCCGGATAATTTGACAAACAACTCAACCATCGCCCAGCGTTGACTCTCCGCTGACAACGCCATCTTTGCCTACGGCGAAAAAAGAAAACTCCACCACATGTATTGCGCAAAGCTGCTCCCTAAACCTTTGATGTGGCAGGCAGCGCCGCCCTCCACCGACATAGTAATTCTGCGTGCACAGAATAAACAGATGCCAAGCGGAATTCAGTGAACAAACACAGAATTGTCACAGCCAACACTTGTGCTAACACAATCAAGCTCATTATTGTTCCAAATAGAATATCTCCTGCTCGGTATTAGACTAATGATGTGGGTCGACAGAGTTTGTTTGCTTTTGTGTTACAAAACCTCTTTTTGTATTCAAAAAAGCCTTTGTAGTCGCCACGCATGTGAGCAAACTTTGCCTCGACACAGACGCTTTAAATTGACAGCAAACATGATACTGATAAAAATGAAATTATCAATTTTAGTGCTGGCTGAAATGAAAACGCGCCATAGCCCTCGTCTCATTAAAAAGGTAACAGAGGCACTGACACGGCACCAAACAGCCAACATTCGAAACCGCCCAGTCACCGATTAACACGAAATATAACAGAACGACGATTACCCGCGCCAAGAGAGCGTATCGAGAGCTCTATTAACTTGTCACCGGTTGTTATCGCAGCCTTGTTATTCTGTTATTTTATTAAATAAACACGCGCGGCCGCCATGTTGGAAAGACAATGGCCGACGCCAGCGCCACCTGTCGACGGGAAGTCTTTTCTTGTCAATTTTAAGCTCAGAACCTACATGGTCAAATTTTATCAGTGTCCTCCAGTGCGCAGGTTCTTTTACGCGACATTCTTAGTTGTAAGCAACGATAAATTTGAAATCCTCCTTCATCACGACCCATCACGCCCCCACTGCTGGGGCACGGGTCTCCTTCCAGTGAAGAAAGGGTATTAGTCCATTATATCCTCCTTACATTAACAGAAATCACTAACAAATATAAAAATAAAGAAACCACACATTGAAATTGATTTCAGACCCTCATGTTTACATGTAATATCGGTAAAAAAAAATTGCGTTAACTCAACTTAACTCACAAAACAGCTTACAAAAGACAATAATTGACGTTAACAATCTATTAATTGAACATTTAAATTACCGAGCCAAAACATGGCATTCTTTGAACAGATTTCAACAAGCGAACGGACAGTATTAATAAGTCATCTAAGTATTCAAACAGATCGACATGATTATGCATTTTATATAAAAGGCGTCCCACGAACTGCACAAAAGGGTCGCTTATTACCGCCTTATTATTGTAATATTGTTGCAATGGGCAGCCCATTATTATTATTTGTAGAACACACTAATGAGCATGTAGTGTAGGCATAGGCTGACAGGCCACTTGTGATAGGACGAATATTATTATGTAAAGGACGACTTTTAGCGTCAATTCATCCGTACCACAACCACACCACGTCGCAGCGACATAATGTGGTCAAGCTGTGGTTACGTGTGAATTGTGTGACAGCGGCTTTTTGCAGTTGCGTTGTGGCAGCGACAAAATGTCGATGTGGTTGTGTTGTCGCTGTCTTTGCGATGTGGTACCCACGTGGTCGTATGCATTTAATAGGGAGAGGAGGTTGCCGCGGTGCCGCCGCCGCGTGGCGGCGTTGCCGTTGCGATGTGGTTGCGTTGTGGTTGCGATGTGGTTGCGATGTGGTCGTATTACACAGGTGGTCGATGACAACGGCAAAATGTGGCACGTGTGAATTGTATTATTCATTGTCAATACAAAATATACGCCCGACCACACCGCGTGGTTGTGGTGTGGTTGTGGCTGTGGTGTGGTTGTGGTACGTCTGAATTGATCCTTAGTGTTCAGGAAAAAAATTGCACATAATTATGAAATAATAATTTTAATTTTAAACAATAATGGCGCTGCTTATCATCAAAGTAGACATACTTACTTACCAACTGAAAAAAATCGGGAAATTCCCGAAAATAATAATTGAGTATATATTTTTTTGTAGTCTTTTGCTAGTAGTAATCTCTATTATAAGTTCATACTTATTTGTATTTATTAGGCTGGTTTGCCTGTAACTACATAAAATATGCAAATTATGTATAGTGCCTACAGTGGGCCCAAGATTTAGTTATACTCACCGTCTGCTTTTGCCTAAACCCTTTTACTATACATTTTTTTTACTTTTTCTAACACCCTGTACGTATCTAAGCACAACAGATAATGATTAGTTGATGCATGTTAAGAGGTTCCAAGAGCCGCGAGATGTGTGGTCGCAGAGTGTTATTTTATTAGTCTTCGATTGGTCTCAAGATTCGTCCCGTATTTTTGTACCGTGTGCGGCTGTTAGCGGAGTGAGTTATAAAAATACGTTGGTTAGATACCTATATCGGTTAAGAATCATTCTTTGACTTTCAGATCAGCTGTAAATACGGATACATTTTTGAAAGCCGCCTATTGGGTCATGTCCAAAAAATTTGGAACTAAAAAAATATGTTGGTAAGTACTGAACATGTGGTTTGTGTAAAAAACAGACCCAATTTACAAGAAAGCCGAACACGAAAAGCCAACAAGCACACAACAAAGCTTAAGATAAGATGTCGAAATAGAATAACGACTTAACCCTTCCGTGCTGGCGGCAAAAGGACTCCAATCTAGCGATGTCAAATAGTTTTATAGCGACCTGGGGCCCAACAGGCCCCGTACGAGTGTTGGCATTCCACGGTTAAGAGTGGCCTGTCCAATTTGTGGACACTTCTGCAGGATAGGGTTAGAAAAAAATTGTAAAGAGGCTGTTGTTAATAGAAGAGAGGTCGAGCTGTTTGTACACTACAGAACCTCCAGGTTGAGGAGGAGTTGATATGTTTAGTTGTGTTGCGTAGATGACGTCATGTTTGTTAACCCTTAATTGGGCATAGGAAATATTTATCCTATAAATCTTACAGTTTCATAGTTATATAGTTATGAAAAAACATTAATTATTAGCAGTAACTTATTACATGCCCGATTAAGGGTTGTTTCAAAAATTGCACGGAATTTGCCTAACTACTTACGAACTTAACTTACTAACTTAGCAACAGCTGTGGCACAATCGTTGAAACTATTAAAATTAATTACCTAACTGACATGCAAATAATTTTTTTATGATTTTAATTTTACACTAGAAACCTATAAAATACTTAATAACATTACTTATAAAAGTAAATATTAGAAAAGACTTTTTCTAAAATTTACATTTATACACACCGGAACGGAACGCATCATTCACAAATAAAATGTTAACTAATACGTTTAACTAAACGTCTGGTAACCAGGCCTAGCCGGGACAAACAGATTCAGGTAGCACTGCCACTAATATTGATCCGGGATCAACTACTACACGGACAAATACTCGGGGGAAAGTGGTTGGTCGTTTTACCCGGGTATTCTGGGTAAGTTTGAGTCGCGTTTAACGTAACTGAAAAAGGGGGTCGTGTCGTATTTAGAAAGGAAATAAATGATTTTGTATTTGTATTGTATCTGTATGAAAACCAAAAGGTTACAAAAGAATTTCAAAAAGTTGTCGAATAAAAGTTGTTCAGAATAACCCCGAGAGTCACTCTCTTCGACTTCTGACTATACCACTTTTGCAAACCCCTATATAATAATGTTATAATCCTTATCCTTACTAATCCTTATCCTTACTAATATTATAAATGCGAAAGTTACTGTGTCTGTCTGTCTGTCTGTCTGTCTGTCTGTCTGTCTGTCTGTTACTCTTTCACGCCAAAACTACTGAACGGATTTGAATGAAATTTGTTATACATATGGTCTAGACCTCGAGAAAGAACATAGGCTACTTTTTATCCCGGAATTCCCACGGGAAAACTTTTTAAGGCGAAGCGAAGCTCGCGGGAACAGCTAGTTACTTATAAATGTAAATATTAGAAAAGACTTTTTCTAAAATTTACATTTATACACACCGGAACGGAACGCATCATCCGCAAATAAAATGTTAACGTAGACGTTTAACCAAACGTCTGGTAACCAGGCCTAGCCGGGACAAACAGATTCAGGTAGCACTGCCACTAATATTGATCCGGGATCAACTACTACACGGACAAATACTCGGGGGAAAGTGGTTGGTCGTTTTACCCGGGTATTCTGGGTAAGTTTGAGTTGCGTTTAACGTGACTGAAAAAGGGGGTCGTGTCGTATCTAGAAAGGAAATAAATGATTTTGTGTTTGTATTGTATCTGTACGAAAACCGAAAGGTTACAAACGAATTTCAAAAAGTTGTCGAATAAAAGTTGTTTAGAATAACCCCGAGAGTCACTCTCTTCGACTTCTGACTATATGAAGTATTTGCGGGTTAGCAATTAATTATACATAAATAATAATACATATACGTGTTTGTTGTAAAACGGCCATTTTATTAGTTAGCGTGACAAGAGGTCACCATAGACTCATAGACTCCATAGAGGTTGATCATAGACAAACACATCACTATACCACTTTTGCAAACCCCTATATAATAATGTTATAATATTTAATAAACTTACTTTTATCCATCGTGCACGTTTATTCGTCACTTCTTTGCGTAAATGATGGTTAAGTATTTAATGAAAAAATATTGTCCTTTATGTAAAAATAAGCAAAACATAGAAAGCCAGTTAGCATAAAGCTCAGAATAATGGCGGTCTGTAAATACCACGGAGGCCGAAACACAGAGCAATAAACCATAGACACGCGAGGACAAATCTCTCAGCGGGGCACCACAGAGTAACAATAAAATAAGTAATCAGATTACGCGCCTCCTTAGACGAGACTATACGGCTTTTCTTTGTGGTGAGTTGCGACTGTTTAGGGGTTAAACGCTTGTATATAGGTCTTATCACCTCTGGATCGGAAAAGTATGGATAAGTAAGGGCTTATAATTTTCCAGCTTACTTTCTGTATACGGGCCAAGAATATAATTTTATTTAAATTATAAATTATTTATATTATTTATTTATTTGAAGACCAACAAATGATACACTTGTAACAATGAGTGTGTTAGTAAGGTAATATAACTTGTAACATATACATCTAGGCTATACATAAATAACTTATTAGACTGACACCGTTTAGTATGTCTCTAAGTTTTGATGCCCCCTGGTTTTTAAAACTAATAAAAAACATCTGAAAGCTTAGTGAGGTAAAACACACTGAAGCACTAAAAGTACTTGAATCTATATGTACTGTAATACTTGTAGGAAATAAATCATTAATTTGAATTTGTAATGATCTGGGAAAATTAAAATTTACTGCTTATTTACTATTTTACGAGTTAGTTATTGGTAATTAATTCACAATATTATAGGTATAATAAGTAATCGGATATGGTTTGTTTAGCTGATAATTAAACACTACATACATGTGTATTGAGTATCCATTGTTAGTGTGATTCTGAGAAAACTGGGAAACATAGTATTGTTGTAATATTTTACGTTATTGGGAAATACGTCGTTAATTTTGGCAGTTATTTCGGTTTTCCTCGTGTTGAGGAAAATGGTTTTTACCGATAACCAGCATAAAATAAACTTCTGGATAACAATGATATTCATAATTATAAGTAGGTAATTGAATTTACTCTTCCATAATGTAACTACACCACAAAATAGAGAAAAATTTTACATTTTGTCAGAGAGTATAATATTATTATGTACATATTTAAGCATGCTTATTTGCATTAGATACCTCTATCAAAATGATTATTGTGAGTTTAAAATAAGATCACTTTGATATATAATATTCTAAAAAGAGAAAACTGACATCATACTAACACACCTACATATGAGAACCCACCAATCCTCAGCATACCAGTGGAAGCGTGCTAAGCCATGGTCCAAGGGAGTTTAGAACTTGAGGATATGAAACATGTGCAGCACATTTGTATACCTACACATAGAACAGAATAGAATAGAAACTGACCTAAGAAAATCCTAATCCTAACTAATATTATAAATGCGAAAGTAACTGTGTCTGTCTGTCTGTCTGTCTGTCTGTCTGTCTGTCTGTTACTCTTTCACGCCAAAACTACTGAACGGATTTGAATGAAATTTGGTATACATACGGTCTAGACCCTGGGAAAGAACATAGGCTACTTTTTATCCCGGAATTCCCACGGGAAAACTTTTTAAGGCGAAGCGAAGCGCGCGGGAACAGCTAGTATACTATAAGTTAATGACCGATAAGACCGCGTCGGTTAGCCACCTAACAAAAAAATTAGGTGGTCAAAGGTTATCCATACAATTGTGGGAAAAATACCCTAATAGCTTCATCAAACGTTTCGCTACGCTAAATGTTTTGTATTCCACAATAACACTGATAGATAATGGATGTCGGGTCATTAATTACGTTATACACGAAATTATTAGTGAATTGGATTTAATTCAATTAGTTGGAATGAAAACAATGAGGGTGCACGCTTTTACGTATAATGCTGGTTGGTGGGGTTATTGGTTTGTTGAAATTATAGATAGATTTCTCGGATGGCTTTAGAATGTAAGGGCCTTACCACAAAAACTTAGACAGTATTTAACAGGTGTTTAGCGCTGTCAAACGCCTACAAAATCTGTCAAATTTCGTTTTAAACACTTGTAAAACAGTGTTTAAAGTTTTTTGTGGTAGTACAGTAATAATTTATTTAGTATACGGTTCGAAAACTGTACCTACATACACTATATTTATATCTCTTTCAATAAAGGCCACATCTCTGGAAGAAAAAATAGTGTACGTAGCTAGCTATTATATTCTAAAAACGTCCAACAGATTAAATTGCTTGGCAGTGATATGATAAAGACCCTTTTACTACAATTTGTTATACACATTATTTCTGGAACTAAGTTTGATGGAGCGGATACGGAGGGGGTAATACACATTTTTAAGTGTACAAATGTGGACTTCATGCTATAAGCAGTCCATTCTGTAGATAGTCCCCCCCGCCCGCGCGCAACCAAAGTGAACAGACGTGTTTCTTGTCCGCTTCAACAATAAATTTAATTTTGTGGTGTAAATTACCTGATTCTCGCTAATTTTAACGTTAATACACTTAAATTACAAAACAACTACATAAAAGTGCTTCTTTACAATCGGACATTAGTGCATATAAGTGATTTATCGTCATAAAGAACTTTCAACAAAATAATTCTTATCAAATTGTGGGTGTCATCAAGTTAAAGTGCCGTTCGTAAACATTACACTACCGGCCGACTATTAAATATGGACATGGACCATCTAACTACATTTTTCACGTCTTAAGTTACAAGCTCCGACGGCCTACTCGTAACAGTGCCGACTCAGGTCAGAGGGGTCGACGGTTCGAGCCCACTTCAGAGAAGACACTCTTTTTGTAAATTTTCAAGTGACAAAGAATTTTTGTGAATTTAAATAACTACATATTATTACCACCACTCAAAAAAAAAAAAAAAAAAAAAACCTATCTACAGTTCAACTCCTCTTAAGGAGGTACATTAAAATGACAAGCCTATTAAAAACACCACCTGCACGTAGCCTGCTCTCTAAGAAAAATACTCTTTCTACATATTCTGAGCCTGATATTTCTCAGCTGCAAATGGACGAAAATGACGTAACTCTAAATGTCACTCAAAGAGCAAAAAGACAGAGAACGCAAGACAGTGTGTCTGATGAGATATCATCTTTTAAAGCGGAGTTGCTATCGCTAATGAACAACTTTATCTCAACTCAAAGTAATCGACTAGATAAACTGGAAGATCATATAAAAACCATCAAAGACCAAAATAAAATCATCCAATCAACCAATGAGGACATTGAAAAGTCGATGAATCATTTGTCGGAGGATATAAGAACCTTAGAAACGAAGATAACGGGTCTAGAACAAGAGCGGAAAAGTATAAATAGCTACATCTTGGGCTTAGAGAATAAGATTCATAATATGGAGATAAACGCCCTTAAGACTTGTATCGAGATACGAAATGTACCTAAAGTTGCAAAAGAAACAAAAAGTGATTTGTACGGCTATACACTTAAGCTGGGTAACTTTTTAAAAGTTCATCTGCAACAATCAGACGTCCGGGATGTCTCAAGGCTTCCAAGCAAAAAAGAACAAGATAGTTCTTCGATCTCGATTGAACTCAACAATACATTCCTAAAAACCCAACTGCTCGATGCAATGAAGAAATATAAAAAAGAAAACTATTCTGAGCAAATTAACTCAAATGACTTGGGTATCAAGACTAAAAAACCGATCTATGTATCTGAACTCCTTACACCAAAGATGAAACGTCTGCTGTTCCTGTGCCGCGAATTTGCAAAAACAGAGGGATATTCTTTTGTATGGCCATCAAACGGCAGGATTTTCATGCGTCAAAAAGAAGGCTCACCTCACATATTAGTGAAAAGTGAGGAACAACTTGGGCAAATGAAGCGCCAGGCAACAGAAAAATGACTATGTTGTCTCATAATTGTATCTCTTGTTTACTTAATTAATCAATTGAAACTAAACCTAATTATTATGTTCAATCACACTGTGTTTGAATTCTGTACTGCATGCGCCATCTGTGTGATATTTTATTTAATTTTAATTTTAATATTGTGTAAAAATGATTGTACTCCTATATTTTTACAAAATCCTTTTATAACCCATGACACGTACAACAGCATAACTTCTGAACTATTTTTGTTATTTGAATCAATTATTATGCAAATATTTGTTACTAAAACGTTTGTACCATCACAGGCAATTATCACTTACCTACTTTTCATAAGAAGATATATTATACCAACTCTATACACTGGACATAAAAATTATATGGAAACAAAAATGCCTATCATGTTTCTGTACTGTACATTTAAATCACTTGGTTACTCTCAAGACAACTACATAATTTAAATAAAATATATGGATTCTGATATAAATCATGTGATCGAATCTATCGATGAATACCAGGTGTCTACTCCGTATTGCTGTAATGTGGATGAATGTCAAAACTATCTTACCAGTTCAAATAGACAAATAAACATTTTAAGCCAAAACATTAGAAGTATCTGTTGTAATATTTCTGACTTTGAAGCCACATTAAAACGCTCGAGTATTGATGCTGATATTATGGTATTTACCGAATGTTGGTTGAACTGCCCAACAAATCAAACTCTACCGCATTTCGATAATTTTTACTCATTCTCAACCAAAAACAATGTGAATCAAAATGATGGTGTTGTTGTCTACTTTAAAAACAGTTTAAATGTGACTTCTTATGAACCGGACTTTAGTGATGCGAATTGTATTGTATCAATCATAGAAAAGGAAATTGCTCTTATCTCAATTTACAGACCACCGTTCATGAAAACTATAGATGCATTTTTATCCTCATTGGAAATAATCTTGAATAAACTTAGTAAATACAAAAATGTTATAATTATCGGTGATATCAATATTGATATTGCCACTGATACAAATGACCATCGTTCCTCATTTTATTTAGACCTTACTGCAGGTTTTGGACTTCTTCCAGCTCATACATTCCCCACTAGGAAAAAAACTTGCCTGGATCACATAGTTCTAAAATCTAAATTTAATTCTCATACCTTGGTAATAAATAGTAGTATAACTGATCATAAAACTGTACTTATTTCACTTAACCTCAAGCATAGCAATATACACCATACAACTAATACTATCGCTAAAGTGAACTACCAAGGGATCAACAAGGAAATTTCTGCCATGGATTTCAATGATGTGGTTAACTGTAACGATAGTAATTTAGCTACAAATCTTTTCATAAAAAAAATTAACGACGTGATAACTTCAAATACTACGGTATCGGTTCTATCTAAACGAAAAATACAGTTAAAACCCTGGATGACACCAGGCCTCCTTCGATGCTTGAAAAATAGAGACCAGATGCACAAAAAAGTAAATTTGAATCCAGATAATCTAATATTGGCAATAACTTATCGTAGGTACAGAAACTATTGCAACAAAATTCTCAAATCATTGAAACGGAAATATGAAAAATCTATATTAGATGCGGCTACGAAGGTCAGTATGAAACAAACTTGGAAAGTAATTAATGATATAACTCGTTATAAACCTAAAAAAAATGCATCACTTGATATGATATCTCCAGCTAAGGATCCTGTAAAAACATTGAATGAGGCAAACGACTACTTTACTAGTGTTGGGCGAAAACTAGCACAAAACATTGTTTCTCGCAGAGCTTTGACCCAGCCTATACATACAAAAGATACAATTGGCTCTCTTAATTCATTTGTTCTTTTAACTATAAATGATACTGAATTAATTTCCATAGTAAATACACTTAAAAACACGTTCTCGTCTGGTTGGGACAATATTTCAACTGCTATTATAAAACAAAATATCAAACACCTCGCCACTCCAATATTACACATATGTAACCTATCTATATCTTCTGGTACCTTTCCTTCAGCTCTAAAAAAGTCTATAATTATACCAATACATAAATCAGGTGATAAAGCTATTCCAAGTAACTATAGACCGATTTCACTGTTACCTACTTTATCAAAAATTCTAGAAAAAATTATAAATAAACAACTTGTGGATTACTTGGAAAAGCATATGATTATATCATCAAAACAGTTCGGCTTTCGCAAAGGAAAATCGACCACCCATGCTGTATCAAGGCTAACAGAGAGTATTGTTCGAGGATTAGATGAGAAGGATAAATGCCTAGCCATATTTCTAGATCTCCGTAAGGCATTTGATACTATATCGATCCCCTTACTTCTGGACAAACTCGAGAAAGTTGGCGTTCGGGGCTCACAGCTAGATCTTTTCCGAGACTATCTCTCTGGAAGACAACAAAGCGTGAGAGTAGGAAACTTTACTAGTGAGCCACGTTCGATGGACTTTGGCGTTCCTCAAGGTAGTATCCTTGGCCCAACCCTCTTCCTTCTATATATAAATAACCTTTGTAATATCAAAATACCATTTGGACAAATTACAACCTTTGCAGATGATACAGTGTTACTGTTTAAGGGAGCAAGTTGGGAGGTTGTATTCAATAGAGCGCAGGCTGGTTTTGATACGGTTTGCAAATGGCTTGCAGATAATCTTCTCAGTTTAAATGCTGAAAAAACAAAATACATGACATTTACAATTGTCTCTTCTACTCAACCAAACCCTGATTCTTTTGGCATTAAAGTTCATAGTGAGACATGTTATGACTCTCTCCCAACAAAATGTCCTTGTGATAAACTTCAAAAAGTTGAATCAATCAAATACCTCGGAGTCATTCTTGACCAATGTTTAACTTTTCAAGAACACATTAAATCAGTCACTGTTCGTGTACGAAAACTTCTATCAGTTTTTAAAAATATTCGTCACGTAGCAGGCCCACACACAATGAAGACCATCTATCTTGCACTGTGTCACAGCATTGTTACTTATTGTATTGGCGTTTGGGGTGGGACCGCAAAGACTCACATGCTGCCACTAGAGCGTGGTCAGCGAGCTGCTCTAAAAGTCTGTTTATTCCTGCCTATTAGAACCCCAACAACTATTGTCTACAACTCCTCATGCATATTGTCTATCAGGAAATCATTCATCTTGAACTGTGTTCTTGACGCACACTCTATTACACTACAACATGGTAAAACTAACTTTAGATATAAAAGGCGTAAGGACATAGTCTTCGATTTAGACACTTGCAGAACTAAGTTTGCAAGAGGTTTCAAACCGGCCATTGGTAAATTTTTATATAATAAATTAAGTCAACTCAACACATTGTATACTCTAAAAAAATTTGAATTAAAAAAATGGACTACCACTTTTCTAATGTCGTTAACATATGCAGAAACAGAAAATTTACTAATCACAATTGCCTAATAATAATCTAAAAATCAAATATTGCGTATTTTTATTTTTATTGTAATAATATCTAATTATAAATATGAAAATTTGAAATAAAATAAATTTAATAGCTATTAATTTTATATAAAATAAATCATTTTAATTAATTAATTACTCATGGATATTGTCAATACTGGATTTTCATTAATTATTTAATCTATTGTAGTAGGTATTTAGTTATTAAATACATACTAGTTCTATATTTTAGATATAATTTTACAACATTTGTTTTACCTTATTTGTGATAAAGTTTTTGTAATACACGTTTCAATTTATTAGTTATGTCTGCATGTTAATTTTAAGCATGTTAAATTTATATTAAGTCTACCAAATTGTACAAGTAAAACTCACAAACTGTGCTATCTTATGGAGGGCACTGTTGCCTGTAATACAGGGATGACCTAGTACGGGTAACAGTGACACTATTTAATTGTAATGTTACTATTTTACTGCTCAAATAAATTTTTATTTTTATTTATTATTAACTAGTTCAAAGTACTAACATAATTAATATACACTTATGAATTAAACAATGAACTTAGATAACAATTTCTAAAATGGATTTTTCTAACCTACTTTCAACACAAAGAAAGAAAAAAGCAGAATTCCAATTTCAAATTGAACTTAGCACAACTAGAACTAGACTGGCAACTACTAAGTAGTAACAACTCCTCGGGAACTATTAACTGGAAGTAGTTTAAAAATCGAACAAAACGGAGCGAGCGACGAACTGTTTACGAAGTTTGACTGTTATAAGTTTAACGGGAAAAAGTTTTACTACATGCGGTTGAAATATGCTTGTGTTGACTGAAGTCATTGGCAAATGGTGATACGGTGCGCTTCTCATCATCAGCAATGATCTATCTGTCTTAGGCCGTCCTCATCCAGCCACCACCGGCCACCTGTCTAGGTTCGTCGGTCCAGCGGCCCGGAGGGTGTCCCACGCTACGCTTGCCTCGTGGTCTCCACTTGAGAACCCTTCTTATAACGTGAGTACAAATGTAAAGTAAAAGCTCAATAGCAAGGTCTGTCATCATGAGTAGGTATATACAGGGTGTCCCAAAAGTCAACGTCATCCCTTAAAGGGCTGATAGGTCAGCTCATGAGAGGCCAGAATATCACAATATGACCTTAGTAAAAACTCGATAATTTTCGAGATATTGACACTTTTATAAATTTGCTGAAAATCGACACCTTGGATCAGTTTTTTGCGTGCCGCCGGTACAAAAATCCATATTGTTAGAATTTGTTTGGTGTTGCATCACCCTGTATAGCCCTGCTATTGATCGCAGTCAAAAAAAAATATCGAGTAATGCTGTATGTTAAAAAAAAACACGGTTTTCAAAGTCATAAAAGGTAATCGTATTTTTTTATAAACAACTTTGACTCTACATACTGTAAAAAAAAATATACGACGCAAACCTGGCACCTTATTTGAAAAGATTGCTCATTTAATGCAGTTTCCAAAATGGTATAAAACGTTGCTATTGTTTCAATTAACAAAAAAGTTATTGCTATTTTAGTACAAAACGACCTCGATGTAAAATTGTTTGAAGGAAATTTATCTGACTGAATTTATTAAGGGTAAGTCATGTTGGAATGAGTAAAAGTAAAATAGGTGGTGGGGTCAGCCGTGGCAACATAGATGACGCAAAAATAGCAAAAAAAAAACTTACCAGACTCTTATAAAACATATTTTGCGTTTTTTACAACTTATTTAAAAAAAAAACATACATTTATTGACTTTTATTTTTATTTCTCAAAATTATAACACCACATTATTATATTAAGTATATAATCAGCAAAAAATAATACTCATTAATGGTCATAATCATAATTTTGAGAGTTTGGTTTTGTTTAACAATAACTTTAAAATAAATAACAAGTCATTAGGTTAATGACAAACTGATCTGTCCCTTTTTTGGATACTGTGGGTGTACAGTGTACATGTGTAAGCGTTTTACTTGTACAATATCACACATTAGCACTACTCAGGAATGTACGTTACCATGCGCTACATTTATGGGGAATGTGGAGTTGCTATAGTCCACTTTTTTCGAGAAAGATACTCAAAATGCGTTTTTTTATTAACTGTGACAACGTTGTCTCTTTTCCCACTCCCGGCCACACCACCTATTTTACTTTTACTCATTCCAAAATGACTTACCCTTAATAAATTCAGTCAGATAAATTTCCTTCAAACAATTTTACATCGAGGTCGTTTTGTACTAAAATAGCAATAACTTTTTTGTTAATTGAAACAATAGCAACGTTTTATACAATTTTGGAAACTGCATTAAATGAGCAATCTTTTCAATTAAGGTGCCAGGTTTGCGTCGTATATTTTTTTTTACAGTATGTAGAGTCAAAGTTGTTTATAAAAAAATACGATTACCTTTTATGACTTTGAAAACCGTGTTTTTTTTTAACATACAGCATTACTCGATATTTTTTTTTGACTGCGATCAATAGCAGGGCTATACAGGGTGATGCAACACCAAACAAATTCTAACAATATGGATTTTTGTACCGGTGGCACCCAAAAAACTGATCCAAGGTGTCGATTTTCAGCAAATTTATAAAAGTGTCAGTATCTCGAAAATTATCGAGTTTTTACTAAGGTCATATTGTTGTATTCTGGCCTCTCATGAGCTGACCTATCAGCTCTTTAAGGGATGACGTTGACTTTTGGGACACCCTGTATAGTATGAAAAAAGGGCCTATAACCTTTCGTAGCTGCTACTGAAAAATTGCCTTCTTTTGTCTGATGATGTATAGTATCTAAAGTATATAAAATCTGAAAATTACACAATATTTTACTTAATTTTGTAATTCTTTATTTTTTTTGTATATTTTGTAAATTAATTTGTCCCTTTTAACATAAGTCGACAAAGCACCGTAATCTGGGGTTTCTAGAAAGAGTAATCAAGTAGAGATCTAATACAGATAATGTAAAAAGGCGTTTACAATAAAATAAATCTTATATGGTCTATTCCGAATTGATACTGAAAGCCTAGGGGACATTTATTTAAAACTTTAAAATATACATATGTATGGACGTACTAATAAAGAATATATAAATAAAATTGGTATATAACAACATATTATGAAGAAGAAAGAAAGTATCATCAGTTTTGGATCTTATTGGCAAAAAAATGTGAACAAAAATTGCTTTTACATTTTTTTCCTTGAAAAAACACAGGTATGTTTTGTATGGATCTAAATTCTTCATTACCCAAGCCTACCGCATCATCCTGTATAAGATTTTTTTTTGAGACAATATTTAATTTTTCTCAAGTAGCCAACTTACTCTTCCTATATAAATGTATCAGTTAGGAATCGCCCGAAGTCTTCAATGTCCATTGTGTTGTGGCCAAATGTGATTACAGACATGGCCGATCTACCCCCATTACGGGAATTCACTTATTGAGTAATATCTATCCTTATTTCCGCAGTTCGGTATAGTTGACAAATAACGTTAAATTTATTGGTTGGGGCTACGCGAGTATATTCGTTACGAATGTATTTTGAATGGTATTTTGTTATAAAGGATCTTGACCTTTTTGTAAGGATTTGAATCAACGTTAACACAAAATGTATAAAATTCGTTAGGACCATTTGAGTGATTAAATAATACTTAGTGACTAAACCCTACTGATAGTTTAGAAAAAAATAACTTAGGTTATTTTTAATCCGAAGAGGATACATAAGTTTAACCAAACCTAAGTCGCCCACAAACCAACCAATCAACAAACAGAAAAAAATGCAAACTGCGATGCACGCGCCGCCCAGCGGGTGGTTTCGGAAACTCTCTCATTACAAACTTGCAACTTTTATAACCACCCTATATATACTTTTGTAACGCACTAAAATGAGCCATAATCCCTACAAATTTGGGTTTAATATAATCGTGTGAGTTAACCCTCAGGACACGTGTCGTATCTAATAGTCGGATGAGCAAATTGTCATAATCTGAAGTTTATTTTTGAATGTGTTTTTGTATTTGTCACGTTTGATAGCCTGAGGCGATGGTTTTTTAGTTTAATGATTGGGTTGTTGTGTTATTTAGTTCATGGGTTGTTAGTGTTGCCATTCTTATAATAAACTATGACTTACTTACTTCATAATAAATTATTTTAAATGCTAGTACTTAATGTCATGCAGATGCGTTATTTTGGTAACAGGTACACAATTAACACAACATAATTAGGTATTCTCCGTGATTACCTCCATAAAGATGTTGTACACGTAATATATAGGAATATTTACAGCACTTATGTACCTATGCGTGTTTTAACTATTTTTCTGCGTAAAACATCTAAGTATTTCCATTCTTCTATAGTGATGTGCAACGTTGCATGAAATCGCAACAAAACGCTGCGCGTGCGCCGGTCACTAATCTCCCTTAAATACACTGCAGTAACATGGGGCACTGGGAAAATTACTAAATGTTTTTTTATTCTGTGGTCACGTATCCTGTGTATAATGTTTAGAAGGAAACACCTATAGGTGTTATGTAAGCTAGGCTTATGGCCGCCGCGACGGCAGGACATGCTATCCTCGGCTTCTAAATTTATTTGGACATGTGTCATTAAAAGTATGTTTAAAATCGTCACATCAATATAATTCCTCCATGAAAATTCGAACTGGTCGTCTAAAACAGCCATTAAACTTTAAAACGTCTAAAATCAAATTTAAACAACGAAAAAGTGCATCAAGTCGTTTATCATTTATGTTTAAAAATTCAATTTGTACCCCGTTTGGCGCTAAGTCTAATAAATATTAATAGTATTACATTATAGCGAGTGTCGAGCGCTCCCTTGGGTCTAAGCTCCAGGGGCGTAGATGGATAAAAGTAACATGTGTAATTGTGTATTTTTGGCAAGTTAATCGTTTTTATCATGTCTTCGGTTCTAAAAAATATTAAGCTGCTTGATAATGTGACTTATAAACTACATCTTACCTGACGGCAGATTGGAATATGCAGTTACTAATAAATAAAAATAAGTACTTACACCTACCCAATCTGGTGCTATTAATTTTATCGATTTGAAAACAAGAAAATAATTATTTTAATGGTTTTCCGTGCTTAAATACTTATAAAAATCTCTATCTCTATCTCTATCTATTGTTTTATATTTGCTATTTAAGTATTATCACAAATAACATCATATTCGTCTACGGTTTTTAACAATCACTGAGTATATACTAAGTACAAACATAAAAAAATTTAGATTGGAGAATACTTTTTCTAAGTCTATCCCGGATACCATTTGTTATCCCACCAAAATTTCTCTCTCACAAACTTGATCATGTAAACACAAATGTATCGCCACTCCCACAATACATTTCAGCTCAGCGGGACAGTTTTGTCCCGACCCGTAATGATGTTTTAAAGAGACGCAAACTGTCTCTCGAGGGCTACAGATACAATATATTTATCATAATTATTGTGGGATAATGTCCAATTATGGCCCCCGTGCTAGCTCGGCCGTTTGAGGGTTAGAATTATTGTCTTTATTTTAACTTAAAGTTTAGGTACTTAAATGGTTATTTACTTATTTATTTATTTTACAATAAGTTAATCAGTAAAAATGTGTAAACAATAATGGTGAGCCTTGTAAATACTAAATATACCTAATAAAAAACGTTTTCCATAACGCTTACCAGTATTAAGTGCAAGTTAATTCTGTGGTGACCATGCGTCATTATTTTACGGGATATTTTGAGACCCTAAATTAAATCATCCGTCCTTAATTTATAGGTTCAAAAGAATAAAATAAGTACCTACCAATATTTATATTTATTGTTTGTATGTATTATTTATTGTATTATATGTATTGTATTGTTACAGTTGGAGTGCGGCCATAGATCACCCTTGATCGGATTATAAACCTAAGCATTGTTGTCGGGTCGTCCTCGCGTGTGTCCCTTTGTCATGCAAGTAACCGAATTAGGGCGACGGTTTATTAAATTGTTGCGATTTTATGGCATGACTTTACTTTTCCGCGGTCATTAATTATTGTGTTTTTGTGTTGTTTACTAATCAAATTACCGTTTTGCATGTCTGCGGATTAAATCAATGTTTTGTTCTTTTGGTATAATAGACAGAAATTTTATGTAAAAAATCTTATGCAGATTTAATACGTTTTTAGAATGTAGCCATGTAGCTTCTGTTGAAAACAGCAAGCCAAAACGACTATAATTAGTAGAGATAAGAATACTGATTAAAGTCAATGTCAAAAATTTAATACAAAAAAAACTATTTCACAATTTCAATCCAATCTACACCGTACATGTTTGCAAACAAATCTAAGTAAGTATCCAATTTTATAATCAAGTCGCTAAGCCCACAGTCTAATTGTGTTCGGTAACGACATAAGGCGTTTCAATTAACGCAAGCCACTTGTGCGACAATGGCGTAGTCACTTGTAAGAGGGGACGAGAGGATGCTATGGGATTATATCTACTATTAAACTTAAGCTGTTCCCGACTGGTGGGGCTACATACGGTCGATGGGTAATGGAATTTCAATAGCTAAAGTCCGTAGTCTGATGTCCTGGGTAAGGACTGTGAAACTGTGATCGAGTTTAATTTTTTAACTTAGGTATTAGTATTTGTTCAAATTTCAAACCATGCTATTACTTTTTGATTTTGGTTTATTAAAGAGTTTTATCTTAATCTTTTATCTATTATTGAGTATTGGGTTTTTTACATTATAACATTTCATTTGATCAACTAATAGATTTATGATCCTGATCTAGAGTAACTTAATATTTATCAATACATTTGAATGCGAACGCGGCAAGGCGATGCCAACACTGACTAAAACGCTATTCCGCGCGATTCCTTCTAAACTTAATATTGATTCTTCAAAGCACTTCTGTCTATCCCTAAAATGGAGGACATTTCGACAAGGCATGTTAATTTAGTAACTACCTACCATACATTTAAACCATAAAATACCTACAGCCAAGTAATGAACATCTAATAAACTATTATATTCTCATATTCATTACCCAATTATCTAACTCGGGGCAGCGTCTACGGTATGCCGTACGCACGCTAATTGCTAAATTCAGCCCGGAATGCCCCCTAAGGGGGGGATTCCAACTCCGCAGCCTGCACGCCCCCTCCCGCGGTGTAGGGGGCTTATTGTTGCCAGATTCTTCGGTTGTCTAGTACCTATTACCTAGACAGGAGTAGTCTGAATGGCAAAAGTAGGTATTTAACTTACCTAGATGCGTTTCTTTTTAAATAATTGTGTAGGTATTGTTTTTTTAGGAATAACTACGAAACGGTTTTAGATGTAACTTTACAGTAATACTACCTAACTTTTCACCAGCAACAGATTTTTATATTAGGTATAGCTATTGTAAGCTATAAAACACAATCATTTACTTACATTAATGAAAGAATTATTTGCAAACACCAGTTACTAGACATTCGTCTGGGGATTGAATTAAATTTCGAAGCGCAAATTGGAATTAATTATTTATGTTGTATGAAAAGATTATTAGACATTGTTTTCAATAATATAATTAATATATTGTATCTTGATTGATACGTTTCCAAAACACGATGGAAATTAATAGGACGATTACATTGGCAATAGGAAACCTCACAAGATTAATATGTAGGTGTTATTAGAATAAAGTTTATAACCAGGACATAAAAATACAAATAATATTCTTTTGTAACTTACTATTAAACGTAGCCAACGCCAGCAAACATCACAACGGACAGCCCGTTTTCACAAGCAAAAGCGGTCATCTTTTGTTTTGTACCTGACAATAAGCCCTCCCCCCGGCGGGGAAGAGTAGGGGGTGGGGGGGAGGCCCAATACGTGTCAGTAATTAACCCGCGCGCGCATTCCCCGCGCCACCTTATTGCGAGTAGGATGACCACGTGGCGGCGGAATGTGGGATATGTGTGATCGATTTGCGTCTATTGTTGCCTGATGATTTGTGTATTACTTTATGCTTTGCTGGATTTAAAATTTTGGCAATGTTTAACTTTAAGAAATAGCTTCACTTTTGCTGTTGCGCAGTGGAATCGTAGCCATCACCAATAATGAATTATTATCATGACATTTGGGAGTTGGCATTGAACATAATAAAATACTAATCATGCGAATCAAACTATAAACCGTAATTTTTAATCGTAATTTCCAACCTCATACACACATTTTCACGTAGACATTTCAGACAACCCATTTTTAGTAATCTGCACCTCACTGGCTACCCTACTTCTCCATACATCTGAGGGGGACAACTAATAACACACGCCGTGACGTACGCAAATGAAGACGGACGGATTGTTACGATTAACACTTTCATTAGGAAACCCGGGAATGAGCCTTGAACCTACTAATGGACGCGTGTAGGATGGAATGCGCAATTGACTATGTTGGTAGCGTTGAATTACATTTTATTTCACCAAACTATCGAACGTTCTGCGGTTGACTCATATCGTTGTCTGTGATTGCTTAGTATTTAGCAAAGAAAATAGTTATTAGTACTACATAGTCAAAATAAGTCAACAATCTCTTAGCCAATAAACCGTTTCACAGAATCTACTTGAGCACAAAATTCCCAATAAACCAGCATTTTCCAGTTGGAAACTACACCTACCTATAGTGGAGCAGTAGACTCGCTCTAGAGGTATCTCTGAAGGCGCGTAATTGCCGAGAAATACGATCAGCCCCAGCCACCGGCGCACAACGGATATCTAGACGCTATTTTATCAATACCTACTTTACTTTATAGAGGAGGAATGGTGCCAGTTGGATTTTCTTGATGGCTCAGCGGTTTTGTGCAGTTTACGACGTTTATTGGCTTAACGAGACTGTGTTTGTATACCTGTGACGTTATTTTACAACTGGTATTGGGTTTTTTTCAATGATGTAGCTATATTGGCGTTTTTCAGATGTCAGAATAAGAATTTAATGATTTGATGTTTTTTTTGTATCTGCTAGTACTTCAAGATACACACATAGCCACATAATTACAGGACACTAATGGTGCAAAACAATAGTTTCAATAGTAAATAGGCCGATACATTTGCGGGTATTCCGTCTCCTATCGTCGAGTAATTGGCGAGAAACTAGATCGTATCGGTCGGATGGTCAGTAGTAATTTAGCCGGTACGTATTTCGGCTGGCTGAAAGTTATTAGGGACTGACCGCTCGACTTCATCTTGTTGGGGCTATTAGACTCGGACCTAATGGTCATTAAAGTGATGGATTATATTGTTTTCGAGTGTTAATTTTGGTTACTACCTATTTAAGTAGCTTTTTTAACTTGCTTAATGACTTGTTTTATTTACCCAACATGATGACATAGTTTTTATCAAATTAAAAACCATTAGATTGTTGCATTTGTTTATAATTAACATTAATAATTAGGTAAGTAAAAACTTGTATGTATGCCTCACAATTTCTCACCGTTACTCAGCATCACAGTATCACCATTCATAACCTAACAAGCTCAGCATCGATGAATCCAAACGAGCCGTAGAGCCAGCAACAGTGGCAGATTTAATTTCACCGTTGATAATGTTCTCCCGGCGGCCGGCGCTCGTAACGATCCGCCGCCGCCGCCGCCGCCGCCGCCCCGGATATCTCCTCATAACCGGGAATGTCCGGAGTCCGGGCTCGCCGCGTGGTTACCCTACGTAAATAGCTACGTTCGCCCCGCAAGTGATTAACACGGATTTTTTTACTGTCTCTCTTTCTTATTCGAAATAATAACCGTAACGTGTTTAACGTATATAACGTTTTTTTATTGGATTCTCATTTGAATATGTAAGTTAGATACGGATTCAAAAAGTAGGTATGTACCTAGGTGTGTAGGTACAACTTTATTAAACTCAAGTACTCAACAGATCAATACAAATGTACAGGTGTTCTCGTGAACGTAAAAAGACAAACGAGCGAAGACAAAGAGAGTCCGCCATGCCACTAAGAAGGGCGGAGCTAATAAAACACCTAGTCACACACACTTTTGTACAAGCACCGTGGATTTGTTAATTAAAAGTGAACTCTAAATGCTTCGAGCGATGGTTGAGATTGAAGTAGCTGTTGCAGATACTTATGACATTTGGGGCCGCTGTAGTATTTTGAAAGTAGCCAATCAGCGCCAGGTTGCTATGACGACGATTGGTTTGCGCTCTTCAAACATAGATGGCGTTGATGGTTTCATTACTTTAGTAAAATGCTGCATCATGACGTCCATAAAAATTTGTAAATACTGAGACTTTTTTATGAGATTTCTTTTTTTTTTTAATTATTTTGGTCTTGCCTAATTTGAATATCAGTGCTAAGCACGGTTTAGTAAGAAAATAAAATAACTGCTGTTAGGCATGGCGCATATATCACGATAGTCCTAATCCTAATGTAACACTTAAATTTTGTATTCTTAAAGAATGATTTAAGAAAGGAGAAGGCACTTCCATACAAATGTTATTTTGTGAACTATAATTAAGTTCATATTGTACCATATTCATATAACATTTCTCCTAGGTAGGTACCTATAAACATGCTATGAAAAGTAGTTGATCTTTTTTATGTGATACCTTCTTAATTTGCAGTGGTAATGCTATTTAAATAATATAATATAAAAAAATATTGTATATTGATTGAAACCTACATATACTTACGTAATTCAAATTTAGCCTTGCGTTTGGCGTTTTTAAAATAACTTTTAGTCTAGATACTGCGTCTAGGTATCAGAAAATAGATTCTAAAACATAAAATTGGCATGAAGAACAGATTGAAACAGCAATTTAAAAAAAAACACTTACATAGTTTTTTTTTTCGATTGGGGGCGATAGTTATCACTAGTAGCGTAGTAATGCTTTTTACTAGGAAGAATTTAAATGATTTTAACAATAATTACTTCCTAAATAATTCATAAAGGCCTCCATAATACAAAAAATCGTAATTTACCTACCTACCTCACAGAGAAATCAAAATTAAAACTAAAAAATATGCTCATTTATGTAACGTCTCATTCTTTTTAATATTTTTTTAAACATAATGACAAGATTGATATATTTATGATAAAGACAAAAAAAAAGGCCTAGGTACTTTAAAATAGTAGTTTAAACAAAAACCTTATATCACAACCAGTTACCGGATTATTGACCGTTAACAGTCTAGTTATATTTTTGATACACTTATTTAGAGTAATCGAAAGACATTCAGGAATTTTAAGCTGAAACGATCTCTTTTCTCCGTACCTACGAGACGTTTGATTGTATAATAATCCATTTACTGGCGCATTTCACAGAACCCCAGAATTGGGGAAACCTAATCCCTAGTCAGCCATTATACCGAAAATTCAACGACCATCATTCATAACCGCCACATCGCATTCCAAAAACAGCTCTAAACTTAACAGTACAGGATTTACTTTGGCGAAACAAAATTAAAATTTTCCTCCTTGTGAAAATTAAGAGGTAATAAACTTTATTCGGGCATGTTATGGTTTATTTTAGTTTGTAACGTGATGCCTGTTTGGAAATGAAATTTTCATAAATGTGCGAGCGTGTGCGGGTTTGTAGGGTGGTTGTGGGGGTGTCGGGAGGGCGGCGGGGGGCAGGGGGGGGTAGTATTTGTGTTTCCCCGTAGCGCTTCCGGAAAGAGGGAAGGCGCCACTCGGTAACACGTTGTGTTGTTGCAGCGAGTGGCAAAAAACTAAACTCGATAGAGTGCTAACGGAAAGCTGGCTCTATGGCGTTAATTTCAGCGGTGACACGCCAGAGGGTGACTTGCTTGTTAGTATTATTACCGATTAATAACTTAGAAAGGCTGCGAGTGCGTAGGTAATACTCGTAAGTGCAAATCAGATTGGCACAAATCCTCGATTAAATTAATATTTTTTCGTTAGTCCAGCTTCCAAAACCTGAATACATCTTGGCGTAACTACCACAGGAGAATTACTCTCACTCACCTCAAAAACGCTTGCCAAAATCTCAATACAATTGTTGGACAAAAAAGCTTCCTTCCTCGAATTGTTAACAAAGCAGCGCAAAGTATCGCGTTGCCGCGTGTCGGGTGACGCAAACGTGACGTAATTTGACGTGACGTTTAACGCACAATTAGCGGCTCACTACGGTGCCCAAAATATTTAAGTACGGTCTTTTAATCGGGGAAATAAATATATTTGAAAATTATATGCAAGTGTTTCTGTCTTGAGTTTGGCCGGATGTTCTGTAAATATTTTATTTTAGTCACTTAAACTTTTTGTACTTAGTTTTACTCTACATAATTTGGTTACTATTAATTTTATCTCACGGCTCGACGTGTAAACATTAAAATAAAATAAAAATGATTCTATGTAGGTAAGTACGTGTGTATGTAGATAGTAAACCAGTAGTAGTGGTGCCTAGTTTTTTTTTACCAAACGTCCCATAAATGAACTCAAGTCATGGTCACCCTACAATAATGGCGCGCTACCTACGGTCTATGGGCCGTACGTTTTGGTTCAACAATATTACCCAAGTATCGGATTTCTTTTTTTTTCTCCGTTAGGCAATCATTCGCAATTGACGTTCTTATATTGGCATAATGGTTCCGAGGCGGATTAAGCCGATAGAAAATCAATTAATTGAATTGAATAGAAATTTAAGATGATAGGATTGTTGTTTCTTACTGGCTTCTTACGAAACCCGTTTTATGATAAGTGATATTTTGATATTATAAATAATTATGTTCGTATTTTGTAAGAACGTAGGTACAACGTTATTAACAATACCTACCGCATAATTAAGTAGGTACCTCCACGCAATGCTACATTAATATGTATCATAAATGAGAACCTTTTTATAAAAGTTACACATGTATCATTTTTATTTCAATCTGCCAGCAAAGAATCCTCATAATAACCATATACATAGTTCGTTTTGTTGTAAAATTGTTCCTCATATCTTCTTGTCAATGACAGCTACCACAAAAATATTATATCTACCTACTGCATACCTAGAGCTGCGTTCCCAGTAAGCAATCTGTTCACCCGTTACTAGACGTTAGAAATGGCATACCTAGAATGAAACGATACGCTCAGACGCCTGCAAACATTGTGCCTGCCTACTAAGAACAAAGCCTAACACAATAAACTCAATCGTCGTATGGAATATACCTAGGTATCATAATATTTTAGCTTGATTTAAAATAAAGAGCAGATGAATATACTGACTAAAAACGACGAACGAGAGGTGGCTCCAGCACCCCCAAACTTTGTTTTTCGTCATTTATTCAATACTATGGTGGGTGCTCTGTCATCCCTGTGTCTCTTGCTGGTTAGCTGCACACCTTTACAACATTATCAAACTAAAATAGGTAATTTTTCTTCAAAACAATATATTTTAAGTAGTTTTTTTTTTGCTCACAATTTATGTAATTCGGCACCCTTGGAACAATTAAATGGGAGGTAACTGAAAATCAGCGGTTTGCTCCTGGAGTAAACATCCACGCTGAGTTACTTCACCCTTTTGGTCCGCTTCAACACACAACCTGCTAAGTACAAACCTGTCTTTATCATAGCTACTATTTACCTAGTTATAAGTACAAATGTGTATATCTGTAATTGTGATTTATTGTGTATGTAAGAAAGTGGATCAAATAAACGCTTTATCTATCTATCTATCATTTACAGGGTGTTGCAAAAAGAGTATACTAAGCCGAAACCTACGTGCAGCATGGTATAAAATTTTTATTATTTTTTTCGCGAATTTTCAAATTCTGATTTCAGTTTCAGGCTTAGATATACCATGCTGCACATGTAGGTTTCGGCTTAGTATACCAATTTTGCAACACCCTGTAGAATGTCCCCCATCCTAATACCAGGATCCATTGTTTTGCATCCGGTTGCCTAGGCAAGGCTGTTTTTAACAGCATGTTGATTTCCTCACGCACGCGGGATGGCACGCTATTTCCCCGCGACTCGCGTGCATATTCCACACGTAATACTTGTATGACCGCGTGCGGGGCCAACCCGCGTGCGTGATCAAACCTGCATGCTGCCTCAGTGAACTATAAACTAGACATACCTGTATCCTGTCTTCAGGAAGGTCAGTCTTGAGTGAGAGCATCTCCCTGGCGTACACGTCGGGGTAGTGCGCGTCCTTGAAAGCCTTCTCTAGCTCGTCTAGTTGGTACGAGGTGAATATCGTCCGGCTGTGGAAGATGAGGTTTTATTAAGTACCTAAGTACTGAAAATAAACTCCGCCCTTGACGAAAGAAAAAGCGAACAAACACATCGATAGGTACGCGATGGAACTACTCACTAAATAACTGACTCCTTTGAGCCAACTACGACGTCAGCCTTCGCTTTCGTACTTATAGGGCGGTTTTTTTTACCCAATCGCATAACAAAAAACCCGGACTTTGATGATTTTAACGCAGCAGGCTAGCGAGCGAACGAGCATCGTTTCAGTTCAATCGGTAGCTTGCGGTGTGAACCTAAATACCTACTAAATAATAAGTAAGGAGGTGTAACGATAGCGTAGTTCGGGTTAGCAGTCAGGGTCACTAACCACTATGCCATTTGACCGTCAAAGTGAGTCATCGGAAAGAACTAAGCCTTTCCTTCAGATAAATCCTTATAAATGGGGTAATTCGTATGAAAACTTAAGTATAACCGACATTGCCATCTGCAAGCTGAAGTAGCAGTGGCCGCCGACAATTTATGCCGAAGAACTTAGTCGTTATAGTGGCTGCATGAGCATAGATAATCATACGAGTAGCTGACTGTGCCTATCCCTACATGACTATTCTATCTGGGTACCTAATAGAAGTAATGTATTATGGTGCATATTTTCATATGTACCTGTGTCGGCGTTTCTTTTTCTTCTTCTTTCCGTTGTAACCTGTTAGTCCGTCGACGGTGAAGTCCTTAGCTGCTTCTAGTGGCGACACTCCTAGAAAAAAGCAATATAATACTTAACTATTTAGTTGTATACGAAGGCACCACTTAAAAAAAATGAGGATTGTAGTTTATAAATATAACATAATATAACAGGCGCAAAATCAGCAATTCTAGAAAATGAAATTACAAATATGCTACACTTATGGTTTTTGAGTTGTGCTACTACTAAATTGGGTCCGAGCGTTATGGATTTCCATGTGTAAGTAGTCACTGAGTTTTTCTCTTAGAGTCATTAATATGAGCGGATAGAAGAGAGATAAAGATATTTATGTACCTATCATCTATCATTTACCACTTTTTTTAAACTTTACTACGCAATAAAAGAAAATTGATAAGTAATCCGAAATGAGATTACCGAGCACCCAAATCCCCAATTTCTATCCGTCCCGGACGCCCGAAAAACAAAAACACATCACCCCTTAACCCCTCAGCGGTCCGTTTACAAGTGTTACAACTTCAGGGAGCAAGTCATTATTGGACTCGATTGTCCAATGAATTAGTAAACAGCGTGTTAAGGGTTAACAGGATAATCCCAGTGGATCTCGGAACAATGATTAAGTTAGTAGATAAAAAGGGTGGCAGGCTTTCGGCCGAAATTGTCTTAGAGGAAGTAAGTAGGTTTTTTTTTTTTTTTTTAAATCATTTATTTATCCCAATTACATGTTTTTACTTAATTCTATCTAGCCACTATCGGAAACCACTAGGTTTATCTGTAGCAGCGAGTGTTACTGGCAGAAAGTTACTAATTACTTAACTAATTTAAACGAAACAGAGTTACATTACCTACTTAAGTATCTAACAATTAACTTATATATTACAGTTCCTAGATGTCTTATTTTTAACAAGAAAATCTTTTATCTTACTTTTATACTTATGAATATTGCTATTTATATATAGATTCTGAAGGTCGTTAGGAAGTTCGTTGACAATATCCGGCAAAAAATACATCCATATCCTAGTTCCATAAGTGTTATTATATCTAGGCAATGTATACATGGGCATATAACTTAGCTTACGTAGTCTAGTAGGACGTTCCTTTTTTTTCAGGAATGTTTTATTACAGTCTTCCTCGATAAGCGTTTGTAATTTTAGTTTGTCGTATATATCTAAGACTTTACAATAATGGAATAGGTTAATATGGTTTTCCTTATATTCTAACATGATTTTATTAGGAACAATTACTTTTAATATACTTTTTTGGAGCTTATAAATCTTTTCTAAGTGTGTTTTGTATGTTTTTCCGTAGCTACTTAAACCATACCCTATTATTGAATCAGCCATCGCCATATAGATAAGTCTCAATATGTTAAATGGAACTTTATATTTGAGAATAGCCATTTTACCTAACAGTGCTCTGAGCTTGGTACAGACGTGGTTTACATGCGGCTCCCAGTTAAAACGCTGGTCTATTATCAATCCTAGGTACTTATGTTGTTGGACCACCTCTAATGAAATGCAATTACAATTAGTATTTTTTGTGTGGAAGCATTGGTGCTCGTGTGCTATGATACTAGGTTGTATGTCATAGGTGTTGTGCGATGAACGTATATGTACCACCTTTGTTTTGCTTGCATTGATAACAAGCCCCGCGTCGTGAGCCCATTTGCATAATAGGTCATAGTTTTTTTGCATGGACCGCTCCGCTATTTTTAGGTCTTTGTGGGCGATGACCAAGCATGTATCGTCCGCAAATTGGTAGACAGAGCCTTCGGTAATTATGTTACACATGTCATTGACATAAAATAAATATTCTAATGGAGCTAATATGGATCCCTGCGCAGTTCCTACAGTGGTAGGTATCATATTACTGAGCTGCTCTGATATTTTTACCGTCGTGAAGCGACCGCAGTGATAATTTTTTATCCATTTTAGAAATGGCCCCTGTATACCGTTTTGTTCTAATTTGTTATATAAGGTTTCGTATTCTATGGTATCGAAGGCCTTACTAAAATCGATAAAAGTGGTTAAAACATGTTTTTTGTTATTTAAGTGTTCGTTAACTTCGTTAGTAAATTTTGCTAATAATTGAGTTGTACTTTTATTTTTTTGAAAGCCGTGTTGGTTATTATTTATTATATTGTTTTTTCTAATATAGTTATTTATTTGTGTACCAAAGTATTTTTCAATAATCTTATCTATACTGGACAAGATAGTGATAGGTCTATAATTATTAGTGTCGGTTTTTATTCCGTTTTTGAATATTGGTCTTATGATACCGATTTTTATTTTGTCCGGGTATATAGATGTTTCTATACACTGGTTAATCAGGTGAGTAATAGTGGGAACCAGCTCATTAGATATGCTTTGTATATCGCATACTCTGATACCATCTATGCCGGGACTTTTTTTTGTATTTAAGTGTTTAATTATTCTTTCCGTGATCTCATTAGTAGCATTGTATATTTTTATGCATCTATCTGTGATATTTGTGTGATTGTTGTTATCTAACAGTGGTATTTTACAGTTTAGGCAGATTTTTTTAACATTATTACTGAATTCCTTAGCAAACATATTAGTTAAGTTAGTGACATTCGTTTGGAATGCCTTACATATTATGTCATCAACTGAATAAGAAATTTTACCACATAATCTGTTTATTATTTGCCAGATTTGTTTGGTATTTTTAAAGTTATTGCTTATTTCCTGTCGTGTAAAATTATTTTTAATTAAATTAGTGTATGCTATGGTTTTATTCCTGTAATTATTATATATTAATCTATTTTTTGCGTCGCTTTGATCCTTTTTCCATATTTTATAAAGTTCATCTCTTTTTTTACACATATATATTAGTTTTTTATCGATCCACATACATTTTTTTCGTTTACTATCATAATTAAGCTTGACACTGTACTTACATTTCTCATAAGCTAAAGTAAATTTATCAATAATAAAGTTAAGTATGTCGTTGGGGTTTTTCATTTCCAGTGTTGAACTCCAATCGATATTTTTAAGTTCAAGTTTAAGTTTTTGATGATTAAGTTTAGTTACCGTCTTATTCGCTGTAGGTGAGGTACAAGTATTGACCACGAGTGGGCTGCTAGTGACCGCATTGTTTTATCCCACAGAACTCCTTTATAAAGACACTGTAAAACAGATTCTTAACCTAATATATGTGTAAAGATATAGGGCCTTCCCACAAAAACTTAGACAGTATTTAACAGATGTTTAGCGCTGTCAAACGCGTACAAAATCTGTCAAATTTCGTTTTACCTATGCACTTGTTAAACAGTGTTTAAAGTTTTTTTGTGGTATTACAGCTAAAAATTATATTTAGGAGTTACAAAAACTCACCTTTGTCACCGATTTCGTTGTGCCTCTGGTAGAAATCTGTAACAAATAAAGTTTACCTTATGTTAATCTAATTGGTCCAATACCTACTCGTATATAGGCATTTGCTGTGCTGTAAACGTTTGACTGCTGGTTGGATAAGATACAGAAGGTTGGTTGATAATTATTTCCTTTAGAATGTCTTAATATAAAAAAATGAGCCTATCTATTACCTATGCCACCTTTCGTTTATCAGATGGAGCTTTATAAGTGTTTACTAGAGTACTTCTACAGTTGTTACATTGGGTTCCAGTTTTATATATTATCATTATTGTAAGTCAAGGTCTCCACTTACAACATAAGTGGAGTTATGCTGTAATGGTACGTACACATCAAATCTAAAACCTCGCAGAACGAACAGTAACATCATCCTTGTCTAGAATAGGGATGCCACGAATATTCGGCAACTATTCGGTATTCGGCCTATTCGGCCAGTTTTTTCAGTATTCGGTATTCGGCCGAATAGTGCGCACTATTCGGGCCGAATACCGAATAGTAAATCATGTAAAAAATTACATGTTATTTTAATCAAAATTGTGTATTTATTTCCAAATCACAACATTTTAGTGCTTAGAATTAATCAGTAGTAAGTTGTGCTGGATAAAAACGAGCATTTCAGCATTTTTTGGTAGCCCACGATTGCGCTTTTCATTGTAACCATCCTCATATAATAACCTCTCACTATAAACGCTACTTCCAGGTGAAGAAAGATAAGTTTTTACAAATTTCAAAAGGTTCGGGTATTGTTTTTTGTTTGCTGACCACCACTTGTAAGGATCGGCCGATCTAGGCGAACTATTATCAAATAAAAATTCAACTCGTTTGCCACAGCATAGCATTTCTCATATAATCCGTAGCGACTTCTTCAAAGCAGTTCCAGGAACAAAAAAAACAGGTTGTAGCGCCGAATATTCGGCGGCCGAATATTCGGCGCTTCGGCCGGCCGCGTCGCCGAATATTCGGTATTCGGTATTCGGCCAATTCACTATTCGTGGCAACACTAGTCTAGAAGTTCCAAATCATGCCATGTCACATTTTAAAAATGGAATATTCCAATGACCGTTACGCTACGCTGACCCGTTCCGAAATAACAATACGCCACGCTTGGGCCGGGGGCCGCGGGGGTGCGCGGGGGCCGCGGGGGGAGAGGTAATTGAATTTAGCGCCAATGAATTATTAAATTTAGAACGCTGCGGACAGCGTATTAGGGCGGTTTACTTGATACTAGCGTTTTGAGAGGACTTTACTGGATTTTAGCGCTTGTGTGAAAAAGGTGTTGTTTGTAAATATAAAAAAGCATCTAATGAGATAGTTTAAACCCTAAAATGATAAGCTCAAAGGTTCTGAAAACCTGAAGTTGTGAATCTGCAATACTACTACTATGCTACAGTAACAGATTAATCTGATGACAGCCACAACTTGTATCGCCGAAAACCAACATCTAAATAATATCTCAAGTTTTGCGTTCATGAATCACCATTACCCATGGCAAGACGGAGGGGTGTGTCGGATCGGTATTGCGTCGCGATTGGTCACACCGGCGCGGTAATGTCCCGTGAATGCGTTGTTTGTTGTCACAGTTTTAGGGGCTTTATTAATTGACTGTCCGGTCTGTGGGGTTGTTAGTCTATGGTCGATATTTGACCTTGACGTGCGGGGTATGGGATTTCAGTATTTTGACTGCTTTGAATTTTAAAAAAAATTGTCCATCATAAAACAGCTGTACAATTTAACTCTCCAAAAGAAAACTACTCACCATACGTGGATATAAAGTTAAAACTGGCTACACCATTGGTAATTTATAATATAATTGTCCAATAATTAACCCCAACCAAGAATTCATTACCATTTAAACACCTACAATTTTCAAAATTAACTTACGACCATATTATCACACTCACCCGGCCCTAACCTCCTCGCTAAGCCGGTCTTACCCGTGTAATCACTTAGTGGACTAGAGCCACTGCGGCCGTGCGTCCCCTGGGTGATGGAGCCCAGGGGACGACGGGGCAATGTGGAGCAGATTGCACTTGTAGCCAGTAAGGACAAGGGATCAAATTTGCCGGTTTTGCGTGACAAGCGATTATTGTGATAGATTTGGAAAAAATAATTGTGAAAAAGAATAATTATAGAGAGCGTCAAATCTGATTGTTATTACACCACACTGAAAATAATTTGTATGAAAAATCTTTCAGGAGGAGAGCATTTCAATGTGGATATAACAGCCGTTTGATTGAGCTAGTACTTGTTATATTATATAGATAAGTCATATTTGTTCTAGGCTTCAGGAAATTTAATTAGTGTAAAATGCAGAAACCAAACCTATACCGTTTCTTGAAAGGTACATAATTGAAGATATTTAGGTAATAACCTTGTCTAGTGTGGTGTAGCTTATTCAGTAATTTGTTAATAATACGATTATTAGCGTATTTAATGAAGCTGTAATGTTGCCCTCTTATAGAGTCTGTAACTGGGATATACAAGGGACAACCCTGTGTAGTTTGATTTATGTAAATACCTCAAAGTATACGGTAAGATTTTTACGAATACAATACAATACAAAAGACAAGGCCCTACACAACTCTACACATATTTAAATTCACTACGAACTGTTGCGAATAAAATATATCAGATCTGGTAAAGCGATATACTCGTTTAGATATTGAGCCAATCAGAGAAGAGTGGCGAGACGTAAATCTTCTGACGCGACATCTTATTATTTTTCCTGAACCCGTGAATCTTATTCTTCAGACTTAGAGTCGAGGTTGGCACGGTGGTGCTGTGAATGTTTCGTAGTACAAATTGGCAATTCTGGGCCAATTTGCTGAAGATCGCGCTCGTACGTTCGCAATTAGATTTGTTTGCGGGTAGCGGGCACACGGCGTATGGTAATGTCTGGAGGATGTACTGTCTGACTGCTGTTAGTAAGGAGGCATGTGTGTGTTTTTTTGTAATTTTTTTGTATTATTATGGTAGTCAGATTACCAGTTGGACCAACGATGGCTGCAGGTGCTTTGTTTGAAAACTTACTGAGTGCCTACAATACAGTTTAGCGTTGTAAAATAGCTGTTTATTTCGGTGGATAACCCTTCCTGTTAGAACATGATTTGAAAACATGATGGCTAATTTATAGGAATTAATTTAGAGGAAAGTTTTCAAAAATATATTGTTTTTAATTGAAGATAATTGATTTTAGTGTGCCTTCGGTAATCACATTCTTACCGACTCGAGTTGACTCGACTGATTAAAAGAGGCCTTCCTATATAAGTGACATAATAATACATTATGTATCTAGCTCTTGTGTTTGTCACCGACATAATATATAATAAAGAAAAACTACTCTCAGGAATCGTATGCACAAAATAAACATAAAACATACAGCCAACAGTACATTTCTTCACGACAAATATCAGTGGTGGCTGTAACTGAATTACGCGCATTGACGCAGCTAGAGATTGCCAATCTGTCGAGAAGCCAATTTTCGACGCAACCGCAACATTTCATTACAGACCGATGCGATTTCTTCAATTTTGTTTTCATTTTTCATCGCCTTTAAATTAACTTTTTTGGCGCCAAATAGCGTATAGCACATCGATCTGAGAAGTCTTATCAGTAAGTAAGTAAGTAGTAGTGTAAGTTACTGATAAGTAAGTAGGATATATGCCTACAGCAAAAGAAATAAGAATCCAAAACTTTTTTGTAATGGGAGTCTATCTCGAGTAACTTTTGTTGTCTATGCACAGATTAATGTAACCTAATGTAGGCTTGAGTATCTAATTTTTATTTTTACGAAGAAAAGCTTAGCTAATAAGCAAAAAAATAGTAGTGTAGGCAATACTGCTTAAAAATGTGGTAAGAAAATAAAGTAAACATTTATTTACCTGAATAAAACCGCTGTACCGCTATTGTAGGTACATGAAACAAACAAAAAATATCATAAGCAACACATTCCATCACAAATAATAAATTAAACAAACAGTGATTACTAACTATGTAATATATCAGGCATTTAGTAAGTCGGTAACTTAGTTTAGTAAATTTTTATGATGTATTAGAAGCGGGGAGTTATGCATGCTTCGACGGCCGAATGGCGTAGTGGTTAGACGGCCGAATGGCGTAGTGGTTAGTGACCCTGACTACTGAGCCGATGGTCCCGGGTTCGATTCCCGGCTGGGGCAGATATTTGTTTAAACACAGATATTTGTTCTCGGGTCTTGGATGTGCCCGTAAAATGGCAATAGGCCCGCCCCCTATTACATTGGGACTAACATAACACTCTGGCGAAAAGTGGGTGCAGCAATGCACCTCTGCCTACCCCGCAAGGGAGTACATTAGTACAAGGCGTGAGTGCGTGTGTGCGTGTGTGTGTGAGTTATGCATGCTTATGTTTATGTGGTGTGTATAACTTATAAGTCATAATGTAAAAACAGGATGATCGAGTAAAAGCCATACATTTACTAGACATGTTTTTGTTAATGTTTAGTAAATAAATGCTATTAGGCATTTAATAGGTAGGCATAGGTAATAAAAAAGATTATTCCTTTCCTTGTTCTTAATTGAAGCATAGAAAAAGACTCACACCCTTTTCTAATGCCCTCATAATTAATTCTTAACACTCGGACATCCTAAAAAAACCAGCACCATTATGAATTTACCGGTTTACACGAAATCTCACACTAAGGCCCGTATCACATTTCTCGGGTGTCTCTTAAACGCAGGTGTGAAGAAAAATAGAGGAAAAAGGTACAAAAGTGGAGGACAAAATGCGAACCAGGCCTCATTGTGGGTAGCACAATAAACTCTTTGTACCAGGATATTATGATCTCAGAAGATGTCTTTTTGCTTCTCGCTACGGCTCTTGTTTTGCGAAACCTTTTTTGGTCACTGGAGTTTGACCACTGAGAGTCTGGGCTTTGGCAATGTGACCGTCATGAATTTATGTTTATATATTTTTTATTTTTTTAACGCAATTTTTGTTCTATGTTTTTTATTACTACTTTATATGTTTTATATTTACAGCGTTACGGGACTTGCCACTAAAACTATCAAAGATAACTTCGACTACCTTTGTATCTAATTCTAATCTAATTATTTTAATTTTTTTATAAAACAATATTTTTTTAATTATTATAAATAAAAACGATCCTGTAAGAATAATATCCGTTACGTTTTTTAGTACATGTTTACACTTTCCGTGGCAGCCAGAGGAACTTAAAAATAAAAACAAACCAAGTTTCTGATTAAAATCTGCCATTGTCTTGTGATTAAAAGTTATGCCTGAGCGTGCTTTGTAAATGACAAAGACAAGTAAGATGAACTTATTATAAAGACGCTATGAAGTAAAAACGGCTAGAGCTCTAAATATTTTCTCTCTATCTTTAGAGAAATAACTTTTGACCGGTGACGGATTTTATACAAGTTTACAATCATTAGGTATTTAGTGTAGAGCGTCCTAATAAAATGATAATAGATAGCTATGAAAAAGTTCCACTCACTAAATGCCGACACCAAACGACAAAACAACACATTTTTTTTTAACATTTCATTATAAATTTGAACACAATATATTACGTTTTTAGTGGTAGGTAATATTTTGTGATTGCAGACGGCGCGGCGACGTTAATGACGCTAGCCAGCCTTTTCCGTTTTTTAGGAGTAATTTGGTGCTATGTCAATGGAACTTTTTCATTGCATGCGATTCGAGTGTGTATCGGGTTGGGTATTGATTGATCACCAATTTCTACCTATAATGATTTTCATTATCGTCATCCGCAGTTATTATGACATCACACAGTTATTGACACGCAATTATCCACCGAATTAACTTCCATTCAGTGGCTCGTCAGAACAATATCACTTAATTTGGTTAAAACCAATCATTTTATGAAACAACGTATCGGTCAATGCAATTAGAATGTTGTGTTTACGAAATAAACTCAATTTTACCATAATTATATTATTGTTGTCTCGTCTTTAATGTACGTTAATGAGAAATGAAGCTTTGTACATACAGCTTATTGTTTTATAATTAGTGAAGTAGGTAAATATTGTTGGAACAGTGGTAGCTTCGAAATACACAAAACCTTGAGCCTTCTGTTGGCAACATATACGATATAAGAGTTAAAATTGACTGCATTAATCAAAATTAGGAGGTATTCCAACGTAAGTAGTGATATTCTCCTGATAAATGTAAAAATTAATGCATATTGTGTCATGCGGATGACGCCATTGACAAAACAAATACAGTTACTTGTGGAAGTAGCTACTATGAATTTGGGCCCGGATATAAAATGCTTCATATGAAAAATACAATAATAGTTATGTCAAACGTGAAGTTCTAATTTCACCATATTTAAGCGATTCGCGATTTTTGTAAGGATTTAAATAGAACCCATACTGCATATCTTTGTCACATTATAAAATATTAATTAATGTCAACTAAATAATATTGTATCAGTTTAATTTGAAAAATACTAAAACTGTTGTTGATAACATAAATCCGAACACAAGTTTTGATACAGAAAACATACGCACCAAACTTACAACACCGTACTCAGGGTAAACGGTACATACTATAATCACCTTGCAAATCTTGTAAATATGAAAATAAGGGGAGCAGGAGGGAAATTATCGCTGTGCCCGGGGACACAGGAAAATCATTTTTTTTAGGGGGTGAATGCCCCTCCGGGGCCTTTACAGGGGTAAACAGGGGTAGGGGGGTATTTTTTTGTAAGCGATATTGTTGTATTCACGAGGGTCCGAAAGTAATGATGTAATCATATACTTGCTAGGTAGGTTTATGAGGATGCTAATAAATTGTTTGTCGTACATACTACCTGTAGGTAAATTTATGTTATAGGTTTATTTTTTTCTTGCACTAACGCTTACAATACTTACTTCTATTTATTAGTACCCGATTACATATTGCCTACAGAATAATATAGATATTTACTAATTCCATGATTTCACTTACAGGTTAGGTAGATTTGGAATAAAAATTGTACTTATATGAGCAAACTTTTAACATTGGTAAACTAGCTCTGTAACTAACGGCGATTGCCATATTATAACTATGTACGATATGTATGTATGCAGCTTTTGTGTAAATATCCTTTTGCTATTAATTTTGTTTTTTTTATCTCAACGTGTGTATTCGATCAGTAAATTTAATACTCATAATAATCATCTGAAAACAGTGACTCATGCTCTATAAACGCCTCTTTGTATTTTCTTAAGAAACTTACTTTTAGGTATCTACAATCAATACTCTTGGTGCCTTTTCACAGTCTACTGCAACGCAACACAAGCACTAACCAAGAACCGACCAAAATACCTAATAGATAAGCTCCAAGTTGCAACAAGCCGCGCCGGCGATCTGTTAGCCAATCGAAACGTCTCACAATGCCGTATAAATCATTAGGCTCTAGTTAGGAAACCCCGCCCGCGCCCCGCCACCCCCCTCTTTCCCCTCGGCCGTCTTCAAAACCATTATATTTTCGCGGCCCACTGGCTCGAGACTTTTACCCGATTGTTTTGGTGGCTTGTGTGTATGTGTGTGAGGGGGTGGAATGTCTTTTGTTTTTTAAAGTTTCTCCTTGGCAGAACATACTGGTCTGTAAGATTGGTGAGAAGTGGTGTACATATTGGAAGTGTTACTGTGCACTTAAAGTCTCACATAAAAAGCAATTCTAATATTTTAAGAATAAAATGTAACTGTAACAATGTTTGCTACGTGCTACGCGCTACGGCGTAGGCTTATCGTAGCGCTACGAAATTACATAATTACAAAGTAAGAAGATAACTTTAAATACTACAATTTAAAAATATAAGTACTACAATTTAAAAATATAAGTACTACAATTGAAAAATATTTTCCTTTCTACAAGTCCGTCCAAACAAGATTACCGTAAACCTTCCCCCCAATATGATCCAATAGAAAATTTCACTCTCCACGAATGTTCTCGAACGAAGACATTTTCATGATTAGGACTCCCACCCCCTTTCAGCCTTAAGAGGCCCCCCTAAGGCCACTGATCGCGTAATGAATTAAGCATCTTGAAAACTAAGAGAAAATTGCCTTAATAATGACTGAAACTCAACCTTATTACGAAGGTATTTGGGTTTGTGTTGGCGAATTAGCAAATTTGCTTTTCTTGTGTGCCTCGCGGGTTCGAGGAGATGGTAATTTTATTCGCTTAGATAGGCTCTGTTTATTAGAGACAAGCTTTTTAACCGCTGTCACTGATAGAGGTGTTCACATTGTTTGTCTGAATGTCTGTTGGAGTAAGCCGACATGTGAGTGAGTCATATAAAGTACTGTTAAAATTTTGTAAATATTTGTAATATCAGCATATTTTTATACTTTAAATACATACACAATATATTTTATACATCCTAAAATATGGGACCGTTATATTAGATATGTTTTAAAGAAGAACATACTGAAGTAGTTTTTTTATTTATTTAATTCATTAAACGCCCAAGATAACATTTATAATTTCCCAGAACAATAATAATATTAAAATTGACTTAATTTTTCCATCGCAACATCCTGTTTGAACGACGAAAATATCAAAGACAGTTGGCCATTAGCAATTATAATGGTAACTGTCCTTAGTAAGTGGTGACCATAATTAAAGTTCAAATCTTTGGGATTAAGCGTTACCTAAATCTTCTTTCAATAATTAAGTATGTATATTTTTATATAAATACGAAGAACATCAATTAAGAAAGTCGAATTACGAGTATATGCTACTTTTGAATTCTAAATAGTTTTCATAATTTTATTTGTATTTATAATATTAAGGGCTTATTCTGTAACTAAATACTTTTCTTGCACCATAAAAATATCATTAACATTAAATAATTTAAGTAAGTATACTTCATTGACATGTTAATATCCAAAGTCAAATTCGTTATTTATCTCAAAGTCTTTTGCGCAAATCTGAAATTGTGGTCACCCTACTCTTAGTGAGTGCCAGCTCATTATATTCTGTTCTGAGATGTCTAGTTATACAATCTTTGTAGTACTTTTAATACGCTTTATAGGCACAAAAAGAATTTCAAGATTTAATTTCGACTGCCTTTGTAATAGGGGTGAATATTAGGCACCTAGTTAAAAACTGTTTACGTTTTTATTGATCCTTGGGATTATGCACACACTTTAGTGTTTTAAGACTGTGCATGAGCACAGGGCCAGATAGGGTACTAATTATGATGCTCAGATATACAGGGTAGAGTTTTATAATGGTTACCGCACGCAATAAACCCGGGAAGTTCCTTAATAAAACTGTACCTTCACTTTTAAAAAAGTTATTGACTTTCCACAAACAAAGCCAGAAAATTAATTTGATAGTTTATGCTCCAATTTCGCCATAATCGGTTGGATCATAACAAGGGATGGTTCAATTTTACGTCATCTCCATATTAAATTCTTGACAGATGTATAAAAAGTCAACCAATAATCCCCGGTTATGCTCTAACCCACTATGGCGAAATTGGCACTAAATGTGACTTTTACCAAACGCTAAACGTATTAAACATTGTAGGTATTTAAATCCAATTTTATTAGATTTAGCTTTGGTGAAATCTCACCTAAATTGTAATAAGTATAATTATTTCTTTAGCGTTTATTTTTTTTATCAACAGACAACATTAATTAGTAAGTTTCTCCTACAATATTGATATCAGAGCTCTTAGAGCCCTCTGTCCGTCTCTGTTACACAAATGCTCGCTAATTGATTATGAAGTGTCGATCTTAGGTTACACCACCTCACACAATCCCGGGGTCCACAAATAAATGGTCACCCTATCGGTGAGGCCAATGGACTGTGAAGCTGATATGCAGTTAGATTATGTTAAGGAAGATATAAATAGAGATAATAGGTAAATCTTAAACTCTTGAAAAAAAGTAAGCAGACTAAATAAAAAAAAACTGAATTTATTTGGATTTTATTTGGATGTTCGACTTGCGAGACATTGCCTTGTAGTTTTAAGTTTTAATTCTTAATCTGGACTAGTAAATCAAAATTATATTATGTTAAACACGAATATTTTGGTACTCCTGCTTTTGAGAGGACTAACCCGAGTCTTAGCTGATGATTATATTACATAAACATAATGATGATGAACCAAACTCACACCTACTTTTTACTTCGCAGTATTCTGATGCGCTGTTAAATGTTTTTCAATATTGCAGACGGCGTCATAAAGCTAGTCTTTTTCGTTTATGAGTAACTAGCTGTTCCTGCGCGCTTCGCTTCGCCTTAAAAAGTTTTCCCGTGGGAATTCCGGGAAGAAAAGTAGCCTATGTTCTTTCTCAGGGTCTAGACCATATTATACCAAATTTCATTCAAATCCGTTCAGTAGTTTTGGCGTGAAAGAGTAACAGACAGACAGACAGACAGACAGACACAGTTACTTTCGCATTTATAATATTAGTAAGGAAAGATTTGGTTCTATTATATTCTGTGAGGGAGCGCAGTTCAAACGTGGCTCTCTCGAGTGGAACCTTTCTACTGTAATTTGGTTCTATGTCACTGGAACTTTTTCATTGATTGCAAGTGTATATTCCTATTCTATTTCCATTCTTCGACCGAATGGCGTAGTGGTTAGTGACCCTGACTACTGAGCCGAAGGTCCCGGGTTCGATTCCCGGCTGGGGCAGATATTTGTTTAAACACTGATATTCGTTCTCGGGTTTTGGGTGTTGATATTTATAGTAAGTATCTATCTATCTATGTATTTGTGTAGATATATCAGCTGTCCGACACCCATAACACAGGTTCTGCCTAGCTTGGGGTCGGATGGCCGTGTGTGAGATGTCCCCACATATTTATTTTATTTATATTTTATTCTCAGTCTCAGCGACGCTACAGCGACGCCGCAGCGACCGGCTGCGTCGCATCGCCACCCGACACCGCACAATTAGTGGCACTCCCACACTCGCAGATACTCGCACGAGGGAAATTGTTAATTTTCTGACACCGGAGATATGACACAGCTGAGTGTAGGATGTGAGTGTGGAATTGTGGATCTGTATTAGCTGGTAAATGGCCTTCATAATTCTGCTTAGTGCCAATTTCTCCATAGTCGGTTAGAGCATAACCAGGGTAGTGGTTCACTTTTGACACATCTGTCATGAATTTTATATGGTGATGACGTTTAATTTATAAATCAATCCCTGTATATGAGACCCTGACTATGGAGATATTGGCACTTAGTATACTAGTTTTGACTTTACACTGGTATACTTTAGTAATTAACCATTCAAGTTTTTGTCTAGGGCAGATGGGAAGATCCACAAATCTGAAGTCTAGTTTACATGCGACATGTAGCTCCCAACACACTACATTTGAAGTTACAAGGTAAGTATTTACTAGCAAATTTTTTACTTTATGTTGAACGTTATATCGACGGATACTTAGACATAGACATAGACATAGACACATCGTTTATTCACTCACAAAATACACATCACAAATACAAAACAACAATGTAGGTACAGTGGCATAATGAATAACAATAATTGTGGTGTGTATTATGTCAGTAAAATGGCTCTGACTCAGCATGTGCTGTACAAAAAAGTATACAGCGCTGGTAATTCTGCCAGAACCAGCGAGTTGAGGTGGTACGCGGCTAAAATATAATATGATATAAACGTGCTGTGTTTGCTCCGAAAGATTTATGTTTAAATTAGAATCTTTGTGTTAATAGTTTAAAACAATATATATACATATCATAATATAATAGGGTAAGTGTGATTTGTATAAATATACATAAAAGGTTGATGCTTAAACAATAAAAAATAGTATAATATTAAAATAAAATACAGGATAAGGCGATAAGTGCTGGAAGCTTAAATACATGTTAGGTACTGGCGGAGTTTAATCTTAAAGAGGTGCTTGGACTTAAGTTTGCGCAGTGGAGGGGGAATATTGTTCCAGCACTTTGTCGCCTGGTACTTAAAGCTGCCTCGGAAGGCTGCAGTTTTACTCTGTGGCAATACAAGAGGTGGCGTGTGGTACCTTGCTGCATTTCGGCTACATCGCCAGTCGAGCTTTTCGTACAAATAGATAGGAGTTTTTTTGTGTACCACTTCGAATAGCAATGTTGCAAGGTGAAGCTTTTGTCTCTGCTTCATGTTTAAGATTCCGGCTTTTTTGAGATACGGAGAGACATGTGTCCGTGGTGGAATGCTAAAGCAGAACCGGGCACATGCGTTCTGTACTCGCTGGATGAGTCGTTGCGACCTCTCTAGAAGGCAGGGCCCATACACCGAAATGCAGTGATTGAGTTTAGACAGCACTAAGGACTCACAGAGGCTAATTCTTAGTTCCTCGCTTAAGTATTTGCGGATATTATATAGTACTCTTAGTCTGTAGAAACAATTTCTAACAAGTTCCAGTACATGCTTCTCAAAACGTAGCTCACTGTCCATAGTTAGACCAAGATTACGAGCCTCTTTGACACATTCGATAGGAGTGCCTGACACCATTATCATGGGGTCCAGTCTGGCCATACTCTGAACTTGTTTTGATGTTCCTAAAAGCATAAACTTGGACTTGTTAGGATTGAGAGTAAGACAATTTCTATAAGACCATTCAGACACTCGCTGTAGATCGGCATTAAGGTCTGACAGAGCCTGTGGGATGCCATTAATTTCGGCCGAGATGTACAGCTGCAAATCATCTGCGTATAGATGATATCTACAGTTCTGAATACAGCCCGGTAGGTCAGCTGTATACAGTGAGTACAATAGAGGTGCCAGAATAGCGCCCTGAGGCACTCCTCTCTGTAAAGGTTTTGTGGTAGAGATAAGGAGCGATCCGTCCGACTTACTTATCGCTACTTTCTGAGAGCGATTGTTTAGGTAGCTGCGGAACCAGGTCAGAGTTTGTGGCTGAAAACCGTAATATGATAGCTTTGAAATTAAAAGTTCCATATTTATCGAGTCAAACGCTCTTGAGTAATCAAGAAGAGTGAGAATGGTACCTTTGTTAGCATCACGAGACGTTAGGATATTATCGGTCACATCTGCTAACGCTGTCGTTGTACTGTGACCCTTTCTGAATCCAGACTGGAGACTAGGCAAGATCTGATTTATTTCCACGTATTCTTTTACCTGGTCGAGTACCACTTTTTCTAAAATTTTTGATAAGTATGGGAGAATAGAAATAGGTCTTAGGTCTTTAGGAGTATGAGGGTTGTTTATTTTAGGGATTGGTCTCACTAGAGCAATTTTCCAGTCTGTAGGGTAAACTGATAGCTCTATCGACTTATTTATTATTAATGTTATTATGGTAAGGGTAAACGGGAGAGTCATGAGAATCATGTTTAAGTTGATTTTATCTATACCCTACTTAAATACATTAAGAAATTATTTTCTGACTGATGTGAAGCTTTTTAAATTTTCGGTATATACATGCATTGGTGGAAAAGGTTAATTTATAATAAATAACATACTTTATAATTTCTTTATACTTTTTCTTTATACTTTATTTTATTGAGTCCCTAATCCAAATATCTCTGTTGGCTAAATGTGACAAAACAGTAAAGTTTTTGTAACAGTTTCTTCAGCATCCGCCTCGCTAGTCACATGACCCACCGAGAGGCGCCAAAGACACAAGCGACAAGGTTCTCAATTACCCATCACACTCATCAACAAATTCATTTTTTTTCCACCTCATTTAACATCCTTTTCACTCTTAATAACCAGGACTTAAGCACCACAATCGCTAGCCTCGGTCGTGAACGCGATGTAATAGTGTTGATACATAAGTGCGCGGTATCAAATGACACAGAAACATCGTTTGAGTGGCGACACGTTAGAATAACAAGCAGTATATTAACGCCTGCGGTTTTGGCTACTTGTTTTACAAGGTGTTCGGTTTCGCTGAAATCATTTGGTTCAACGGCGAACTGACAAGACAGTGATGTCGATTATGAAGGCAGAAATCCTAAATTTAGTGCTGTCAAAACCTTAATTTCTTTGTTTAAAATTCGACTCTATGATTGTTTCCGTAAATGTCATTTTATGCTAGCAATTTTTTTAGTTTGACAGCGTTAAAATTAGAATTTCTGCCTTCAGAATCGACATCAATAGGGCATTAGTGAAGATTAGTTTACAGACCATTATTTGGTATTATGATTTTAAATATTTTTTATATGAATTTATAATTTATAAATGACTTAACAGATGTTTTGCGCAAGAATGGATGGTATAGCCACGCAATCAGTCAATTAATTGAATACTAAAGTTACTGTTAAAACGTTAAAAAAAGGTTCAAATACGCCAGTTGGTGTCCGGAGCGATAGTAGTTAATTACTGATATCTAAAATTATGAAGCCAATTTCTAAAATACTTATAGTCTGAATATGCTCAACTGAAACACGTGGCATCTATTCTGGCATCGAAAAACGATTTTGTGTATGTAGATTCGGTACCAATCTCTGATTTTATAGCTAAAGCGAGATAGAGCCACAATTCCAAAGACTTTATATTGCCAATTTGGTTATACCCTATTGGTCTCCCGAGCAACGTAGAGTCATTGACTTTTTGGTTAATCACGCAAAAACCAGCCCCTTATTTTGAAATCAAAATGGCGGCCTAAGCGAAACAAAGAAAATTTAAAAGGCCACCGTACACGGATGCGGATTGCATTGTTTTAGAAACAATAAAATTGGAGCGCCATGTTGGTGAAATGTCAAATCTATGGTGCGTTCCACCCTGCAGGGTTCGAAATATGAAATTCGCGCGCAGAAATGGCGGCGAAGGCAATTTTTACAAATGGCTGCCGTGTGTGGGGCGCCGTCAGGTGGTTTGTTTTCTATCGAGCGCCTTTCACAGACAGCCAGGGGTCGGTAAACACACATTACCCCAGCCTGTATATTTCCATTCCCATTCCAACATTTCGCGAACCGTATTTCACTGTCGCGAAAGTTAAGAAGCCATCGAGGATTTATTAAGCTTCGCGACGTTATGTCTTTATTATCTCGAGCTCTTTAATTTGCATTTAACAGGGAATTTTCTAAACCTCACGTCCTAAGCAAATTCCTTATTTTTCCAGTCTAAAACGGCTTATCTACTTAGGTGAAATTCTTTGAATTGGACTCTATGTGTTCGTTGGTAGAGTATATATTGGAGAGAGGGTGGGTATCGCCTATGATCTATGGTATTGGGTGGTTCGGACGGTTGCGCGGTGACGTTTGGCGGATTCATTACTGAGACAAAGGAGGGCTGCCGGGCCTCCGCGGGGCAGGGAGCGGGGCGAGGGGGGAGACCCCCCTCTCCTACACCTGAAGCTACTTTCCTAAATCACAAGTTAATGTATTAGGCGCTACTTTAAGTAGTCCTGAAGTAGTCCGTCCTGTAATTTTCAGATTAGTTACAGAATTTAAGATTGTGTTTTAAGTCCCATATTATTACTATATCTTGATATTTAGTATATAGGATAAAGTAAATATATGTAATCTCTAAAACCTCTCTCTACCTTACGTAGTAATAGCTCAGTAGGTTACCATCTCTGTCTATCATAAACACAATAATACTTACCTGCAAAAATAATTAAACTTATCAAAATATCTATAAAAATACTTAAAACTATTAAGATTATTCTTAAGTGAATAAAATGTTTGTAACTGACCTGTTAGATGCGGCTGCGACGTGGGACTGTAAGGAGACTTTATTTGCGGGAAACCTGCAACAAATACCTTGATTAAATTACAGCAATTAACTGAAAACCCCAAGGAATTCTAATTTTAAACTGCTTACGGGACGGAAGATTTATTCCTCTAAATAAAAGAGGTTGGAGTGCTTCTAGTCTCCTTTGGGGTTATCCTTTTCTCGATGGTTCATGTTTTAGCTTCGTTTTGTAAAACGATGTTTTAGTATAGGTACCTAATTGAGAAATATTTCTGAATTAAAATATGCAGAGGTATGTGCCAGATTTTGTAAAAAAATTCACCAAATATTACGTATTATTGATGCCAAAACGAAACAGAATAGTTCAAAAAAACTGGTCGCTGGAAACACTCCGTCAAAAAATCAAGCACAGCAGTACAATCAAATTTCGCAATTCCATAGACAATGGAACAAAAACAATCGATAGCACCAAAACCAAGACACGGTTCCATTCAGCCAGCTTCTATTCTACAAAACGCGCACATTCGAACGCGCGAACCGTTATTTTTTTTAAACCGCTGGCTGACTGACAGCTTATCCTTTGCTTAGAAAAAAAAAAGAAAAAAGGTAGAAATTACACAAAAGGCGCGAGACACGTTCTGAACACTTCCTCAATTATGTGTGGGATCGCAAGATAAATAAATAAATGAATTGGTGCGTGTAATTTCTTTATTGTACGATGAAATGGCCGTTGAGTGTTATGAATGTAAACGTGGAAAGGTGTCGGAGTTGTTAGTCCGTTCCTTGTTGCGTTTGTACAATGACTCGACGAAAGTTTAAAAGCACTTAGAACGGAAACAAATCATATTAAATAAAGACAGGCTGATGGCGGAAAATTATTGAAAGGAAGAAGGGACAATGGCGAGACCTAAATAGACAGACATTACAATTTAATCATAGGTATATTACAATACAATATACCTACATTATAACTAGATACCTAATGTTAATTAATGAACGTTTTAACGTTATCCTAGGTAAGGCCTAACAAAAATGATTGAACCATTTGTTATTAAAAAACACACGTACACCAAAATCAATACATTCCGCCCAATCGAATTACAACGAAATTAGGCGCAACACCGTATCAAATAACCTCTATGCATTTAAAAGATTTTCTTCTCAAAGAAGAGATGAAAAAAAAGGCCGGACTCGGGTTACAAGTAAACAATGCATAAAGAGGATTACACACTCACGGGGAACCATAGACCACTCGGTTTTTTGTCATCCATTGTCAACCTCATTGAGCCACTTAATACGTCAAGAGTATTGTGTCAACTGGAGTTTTAAGGTAATTTCAAGCTTCCGTAGGTTGACAATATTTTGTTACATTTTTCTGTTGATAACTTGAAAGCTTAAGCCAATTATGTTGTATTGGATTACTACGATTAGACGTTAATGGTTTGTAAGCAGAGGTTGGTCTGGATTATGTTGTAGAGGTTTCATTGATCAGAACTCAATCATAATTAAACATAGAACATTTCAATTAATTGACAATCATCAATTCATCAAAAACTGGGTACTTAAAGTTTTTTTTTGTTGATAATTAAAATTAAATTCAAATCCAACCTGTACACAGGGTGTAAAGACTGTACAGAACAGACATTCTTAGTAAAACTCCCAATTAATTAATTGAAAAGTTGTCGAAAGATTTGGTTTAATTCAGCAAACGACCCAACTTAGGTACTTATGTCCATCATGAAAACATCCGAACACAAACGAAGAGACCTGTCAAAATCCGTCAGTCAAATCAAATTCCGATTTCAACAATGCATAAGCTGAGTAATCGTAGAATAATGAAGTTTTTTGTCTTCTAATACGTTCATTGATTAATTTAGAAATCAAACTGAGTATTCGCCTGTCAAATTTATATTAAATGACTCTGTAACACCGGCTGTAATTAATTTGGACTTTGACAAGTGTTTTTGAAATGTTAAACGGTTAATGAGCTATTTTCATATCATCTAATGACGTCACTTAATTTATATTCAGCTGATGCTACATTTCCGATTAAAGATTTGGACAAAAGCAAGCCGGCAACGCGATTTGTTAAAACGTTGTACGTTATAAAACACGTAATTAATTCTTGTCATAATTCATTAAGCGCTACTCGGGGCGCCCTGCTCGCGTTGTCACGCCGCCATCTTGTTTTAAACGTCAAATTTGAATTCAGAACACGTTCGAGCTCGCGACATGGTTCTACACGCAGTGTGTACTGGCCTTTAGTGCTACTTGATGAGATTTATTTATGAGATCTTCGACGAACAATGTGAATTAAATTCCATAAAAATAATAAGCTTTACATAAAACACTTCAACAACTTAAGTGCATAATTATGAATTTATTGCAATATAATATTTTATTAAGGGTAGCTTGCACCAAAAAGTTAATAAAAATTAAATCCATGATAACAGTATTTAATGTCAGAGCAAGAGACAAAAAAAAATTGATTAACTTTTTGGCGCAAGCTACACTAAGGTGGTATTGAGTAGCCTGTCAAACGTCTGTCGGTACAAAGAGTATTTAAAATTTGATTTAAATACGATTTTAAATACGTTTCGCGTTTGGTAAAAGTTCAATCAATATGATCTTGGATTAAAGTTTTTTATTGTAAAAAAACATGCTGTAAATGTTTACTACTTTAAAATTTATCAAAAAACCGCATAGAATTCACCATCGAACAACAGAGGCATCCAATCCAATAACGAGACAATATTAATATCCTATTGACTCCGCTCTATTCACTGGTTAATTAATTCGAGTGACGGGTCTCGGTAAAGTTTGTAATCCGACAAGAATTCGCCACCCCCTGTACACCGTGGATGCAGCGACCACTGTAAGAAGACCTCTCAGAGTTTATGGCTTTGGTTAGGCGATGGTTAATTTAAAACCTTAGTTTTAGCTGTAATTTTACAACATCTGATAGGTACTGTATTTGAAAAAATATGTGTACAATTTCGCCTATGTACCTAGCTACTTACCATTTTTATTTTAAGTGCAATAAATCATTTTATAATAATTATTATTATAATACATGCAGCGCCATGATTGGGTATCATTGGTTCAAAACCTTGAAAATCGTTATCTCACGAGACCTAATTACATAATAATATTATAATAATAATTCTAGTACCTAGGTATCTATTTAACCAACAAAATCATAACTTTATTTAGTTCACACACAGTGACACTCAGCCAACAGCTCATAACTCCCTGGCCTCGTATAATACCTTCTAATGCTGCAAGTTATTTCAATTAGAGGAACAGACCCTTCAGGGATTAGCGGAGAATGCGGTGCATGGCGGTGGTGTTGCCAGTTGGTGACCCCGGCTTGTAGGGTGTACTGTGGACCGATTGGTCTCTGTGTGACCAGTTCATTTGTCACGAATATTGGTGACTTCATGTAGTTTTTTTTGTCGATAGTAATTCGATAGGCGATTTACTAGTTTTGATCATTTGGAATTGTATTGTATCATAAATACTTACTTAAATAAATAAATAAAAATCCCCTTGTCCCATCCCTACGGGTCTCACCCGAGGTCCCGTAGTGCAGCCCTAATAGCTGGCAGTTAGCATTGCAAGCGAGGACCCACGTGCCCCACTCCATGTGCCCCACACAGTGCCCCACTGTGGGGCACTTGACCCACCGTCACTGTGGGGGGCGGGGGACCTATAGGTAATGTTATGGGGCTTTCGAAAAAGTCTTTGCATTTTGGAGACTGATGATTTTGTTTAACATTCGTAACATAGTCATATCGTGAGTTAAATATTAGTTTTGATAAATAAATATGATTGTGTACTAAGATTTTTTAAGCCATTAGTTTCACATGTTGTATAAAAACTTGGTCAGCTAGGCTTAAGGTCGCGCCCAAAATAGAATACCTAGGAAAGCTAAAAGTTCCGCGACCCACCAACTTAGTTTTCCATCTAATCTTGTTCACATCTCATGCCTACACACATAGACAGACTGACTACAAGACATCACCGTATCTATAGCACAGAGTATAATGTCTGCAGTAACGATACATACACAGTACACAATTACATTAATTAACATGAAGTCAAGCTAAGCTCCCAGGTCTTCTTTGTCAGTCACTTCAAATTTAACCATAACATTTCTTGATATTTTACGCAGCCTGTAGGTATTCCTAATTGATTATGTTTCCTGTATTGAAGAATATAAATTATATACCTACCTATTTTGTGTTTGTTATTTAAAAACTTCTTCGTTAATGTTGTCTCGTAGAGATTGCTATAAGCAATAAAGCCGTCTTTTTATACTGTTCTTATTTTGTATTGTTTCTGTTTTTGGTGCAAATAAAGAGGATTGTAATTGTTATGTTAACTATCAAAATCCACACTCTAGCAACAGATCGTCGCCACTGTTCAGCTGCACTGTGCCGGCGCTGTGCCCGCGTCCTCTCACGTTTGCTTGTTTACGATCGCGTCAAAGCGATGTGAATGCGAATTTGGTTTTTTATCGTTTTCTGCCGTCGCGGGTAGCCCCCCTTTTGTAGGGGGGTGGGTTTAGATGGACCTCGCAGCTCGGCGTGTGGAACTGTGAAATGATGTTTAGGATTTCAGTTTTTATCCGACTATAATTATCGACCGACAGATCATTAATGTACACTTGATGGCAATAAAATATTTGATTTGATTTGATTTGATTATATCATCATCAACGTTGAAAAGATGCTCGAGGAGTTTCTTTCGTAATTTTTTCTTCGCAGTGTCTGAGCGTTTGTGAAATGGTGGTAGAATCGTAATCCTGATAATCAACGAATAAATAATTATGAAATTTTACTTTGAATAAATGATATTCTATACTTACATCTTCATCAGTCCCTAGTGGTTACTGCTGGACATAGGCCTGTCCCAAACACCACAACGCTCTGCCCTAGGCCTCCTTCATCCAGCCTTATTTTATTTCTGTGGTTAAAATGACACTTTTTCTAATAAAGTAAGTCGGTAGAGAGAAAACAATTAAAGTTAATTACTTTAATTAGTTACATAGCAGAAGCCCCGCCGGCAGCCGGCAGGTATGCAACGAGTTAATAGAAGCGCATTTTATTACTTCATTTAGGTGGAGAATGTCCCAACTAATACAATACACCCTTGTTGAAGAATTAGCCATCACAGTTAGTTAAGAAACTTATAATTTATGGCATCAAAATTAATATTTTTGATAACTTAGCGAATGCGTGCAGCAACTCAGCAAGATAAAATTGCTGTTTTTTACAGCCCATGGGCTTAAATAAGGTAAAGGTTACATAGATTTACAGCAATAAATTTTGTTCCAAATTATTTTCATCATTCTCATAATCAGACAGTAAATATCCAGTGTCTATCCCTACGAGCGCCACAAAAATGAGTAAGTATAAACCTACCTTGATATTTTTCAGTCGTTTATAAAGAAAAAATAACGAAGCACTTAAATAGCTATACAAATCGCAGCTTAACGTTCCAAAAGTCTTTTTAAGCTTCATATGACTTAAAAACTGTTCCAATTTGGGTAAAAAGCTTTGTGCTAAACGAAGATACTTTTTGGACAAAGGTACCGTCAGCAGCAGAGGGCGGAAGCGCCTCGGGCTCACGCCTTCATTGTTAATTAATTTTTTTGCCAACCCTACTCGCTACGTGACCTATAAGAGACACACTTAGGGCTGTCAACTCAACTTTTTAGGTTATTTTTTGTGTCTGTCTTTCTTATTAAATTTTAGTGGAGATTTTTTCTCATAAAAAGTTCGTGTTTGTAAATACTTTGGTATTCCTAACCTCTCACTGATAGAGGAAGCCTTTTCCAAGGAGCAGCAACAGTTCCTCATCTATTATGTTCAGTTAAACTATTTAATGTTGTATCTTTAAAAAATTACAACATTGCCTACGTATTTTGTCCTATTCTATGTGGGGTAAGTCCCTAAATCACTGGTCCACTGCGAGTTGGTGGGTTCACATGTCTACATTTGCAGGTTTCACAATTTTATCCTTCACATAATTACTTATATTAATTACTTAATTATTCACCTCTAGTAAGTCTCAGTCCTAACGGCAAATCGCTTCATTTGAGCTCTCTCTATATAAAGTCGCTACTTCTTAATAAGACGGGAGTGGGGCAATTCCGCTCTTAATGAGAGCCCCGTTCTGCTATTTTATCGTTCACCATTCGTTTCTTAGTGTAGGGATAATTTGTCGAGGAAAATGTGCGTTTATTTATTTGCTATTACGTGAGAAACTGTTATTTGTGAAGTGTCTCTTCTAAAAGGTAAAATAAGTTATTTTATTAGTAAGAAAGAATCAGATTGATAGGTTGATACACACTCTCTTCAATGGTTGTCTGGTAGAGATGTCTATAAGCAATAAGGCTGCCTTTTTGTACTGTTTTTTTTTTTGTAATTTTTGTTCTTGGTGCGAATAAAGTGTATTGTATTGTATTGATTGAAAACGATTTTAATTATTAACCTTATATTGGTAGGTAAGTACTATAGTCAGTTCATTAATGGTTAACATGTAGTCTGTCAGTTTTAATAGGCTGGATCAGGACAGAGGAGGAATCAACAATGGCTAATGCTAATTAAGATAAAATTTTAGACAGAAAATGGCTTCTGAATTTCAAAACAGCATTTTTAGAGAATTCTTATTTTCTTTCCACAATAAAACCACCCGAATCTCGAGACGCGAAGTACGGTAAGCAAAACAATTATCTCCACTTTAAAATATTAGGACCAACCACTTCACAGACAAAAGAAAACCTCCGAAAACTCTACCAGCGGGTGAATTTAGTACCTACATATAAATAATGTACTTATACATAAAATAAGTACCTACCTACAGACCCATTTCCGGTGAAAAACACAAAACAGGCCTAAATGCTAATCCGGAGTCACCCCCACTTTTCGGCCCACTTCACCCCCCCTTGTGAGTCTGGAGGCCATGTATCGTAGTAGACATTAGTATACTTTCGTACACATGTATGATACTATACAGCGGTTCTAAGGTTAGGCTGACCACAGACAGACTGCATCGCAGCGACCGTGTAGTTGGTATATTCAACTGTATGCAGTTATACGTTCGACTTCGTGCAGTCATGATATCAACTGCAGGCAGTCATAGCAACATAAAAAATGTTAGTGGCATAAAAATGTTAGTGGGCATAGCAACTTTTAAGAAAATGTTGCTATGCCCTGCAGGGAGCTATGTTAAGGATACTTATATGTACATAGATTTAAGAACAGTGTAACACCAACATAGTTGCAATGAATAAATGATTATGATTATGAATACAGGATGTTCAAATTCGCGAAAAAAAAATACTTTTTCATAGAAAATTGTTGGTCATGTGACTTTTTTTTCGCGAATTTTGACATTCTGATTTAATTTCCGAGCTTATAAATATATATATTTACATGCTGCACACGAGGTTCTTTACGCTTAGAATACCCTTCTTGCAACACCCTGTATACTTACTTGTTGTTGTGGTGCAGTCCATCTGATTTTTAGCCTAGGGTGGCTAATAGTAGATTCCCTAATACACTGAAAAAAATAATTTTTAGCAAAGTACCAATTTAGCTTGGTAAAAAATTATTCAGCTGCATTCAATCAAGACATATTTAAATTATGCAATTAAGCTTAGCTAATATTGTACAAGCAAGTATTGCTAAATATTCTTGGCTATTATTAACAAAGTACTCGTCTATTTCTAAATTACCAACTCGACTAAAAATTACCAAAACCATATTCGGTTGAAACTAAACAAGTTACATATTTATTACATAGTAAGTAAGTTATTTAATTTTAGTCATAATCATAGTTGGCTATAGTTTACACCGAGCTTGGTTAAAAATAGACAAGCTTACATTATTGTTTCATAATAAGTAAGTTATTTAATTTTGGATATAATCATAGTTGGCTAAAATTTTCAGTTACGAGTTTGGTTAAAAATAGACAAGCTTACATTATTATTTAATGATAAGAAGTAATTTATTTAATTTTAGACATCAACGTAGTTAAAATTAAATAACTCACTATGATGCATGTAACCGTGCCACCTATATATTGGTAAATAAGCACAGCTCATTAATTAACAATTGAGTGGGCGAATACTATTTATATCCGAGTAACTTGATAAAAAATAAACAAGGAATCGGCTACATAGCCTGAGATTTCGGCCATTTCTCCCAAATCATAGTCGCGTGACGGAGGTGTCTGTTGAAGCTCCTCCCGAGGCGGAGGTCTTCACCTCTATCTCCAAGCTTTCGTTTACCAGACGGACTAATAAGAAAGATGAAGAAGACAAACTGTTAAGGCTTCACAATTACGCTTAGGCCTTGGACAGCTGTAGAACAAAGGTGTGAAGAGACCACAGAGACAAGGATAATTGCTTCAAAAGAGTTATCCACAGCTCAATACTTCAATGAATATGCTGCTCTTAAAAACCGAAAGGATATGTCCTGGTGAGTTCAGTTTATTTTTATTTTTTGTCTGCTTTAGTTTAAGTACTTTTGAATACGTCTATCTATTCTACCCCTACCCTACCCGACTCGTATAAAAATTCTAATACCTATGTTTTCTCATTCTTACCTATGTTTTTTACGGAATTTTGTTAAGCATCATAGGCAGTATCTATAGTTTAAATGATACCTATGTGATAACCAATATACAAGGGGTATAAACTAAATAATAGCTAATAATCTATATTTCAGGTTCAGAGGAGACATCAAACATAGCATGTTTGCTGTTCATACCACCGTCCACCACCCTTAAGGCTGAAGAACGCAGCAAAAAAGATTTGACGTCCTTCAAAAGCAGAGACCACGGCCAGTATTATTCTTCATGTCAGAAGTTACTCCGATATCTGTACTATGGTAACAAGTAAGCTAACAAAATTTCTATAATATGGGCTCACTGTCACCTTTTATAATTATTGTCGGTGAATCCATTGATGCATGGATGTTTAAATTGTATTCTTAAGTTACTTCTCATGAAGCAAAATATTGTCTAATATTACTTTAATGTGTAAATTACATTAGGTACGATATATTCCTGATATGACCTACGCATCAAAGATATCGATGATCATAGATATTGACAATTTTTTAACTAAAAATCATTTCCAATTACTGAAATACTTAAAATGGCCTTGGGTTAAGACACATTTTATTTTGTCTAGTAAGTGTTTTGGGTGTGATTTTGACGGTTTGTAATGAAGCTCAACCAGAACATTTTATAATAGAAAACGAACAATATGTAAAGAATTTATTGCACTTTAATTTTTTTTGGTGTAAAAACTGTTTAGAGTGTAGCATTTATGATCATTTTCCCGATGATTAATGTGAATTATGTTTGATTTAGATCTATTTAAAAGTTTATATGACGGTATTATTGGGTTGTATAAAAGTTAGGTCATTACATACCTATTATCTTAGCTTATTCTATATTTATTATCTTATGTTCTGGCTAATCAACTAAAAGTATAAATTTATGTAAAGTAACTTGCTAACATTACAATAACTGTCATTTGTTTTTTTATGTAAACAATGTATTAACAAACACAGTTTCTTGATATTGTGTACTAGTTTTAAGATTAATTCTTATAACAGAGTAGTTTGTTACCTGAAATGACTGTATGGTGTACTGAATAAAGCTAATTTCGTATGTACATAATTTTCTTTCATTTTTTTTCTTAGGCGGGTTTACTGGGAAACCATAGCTAAAATACTTTGTTGCAAGTACCATTTTAAACGACCACATATCTAACTACATATTTTCAGTATGAGCTGACCTTGTATAATGGCTTTACGTAAAGTCATAGTTCAGCTTATACTGAAAATATATAGCATAATAGATATGTGTCGTTTAAAATGGTACTTGCAACAAAGTATTTTAGCTATGGTTACCCAGTAAACCCGCCTAAGAATACAAAGTAACTTGGCTAAATATACCAATCTTAATTGACTAGAAAGAACATAGTGTATTAGATTGGAAGTACCCAGTAACTTGGCTACGTATACCAATATGAATTGAGTAGAAATAACCAAGTAGATTAGCTGTCCCTACCCAATAAATTGATTATCATTATCAAGCTTCTTGTCTAGTTTTACGAAGCGACATATTTGAGCCTACTAAATTACTTTGCTAAACACAACAAAGCCCGTTGGTTGTGGCGACAGTTGTGTTCATTTCTTCAACCAAGTTAGTTGTTGCAGTTACAGATTGAATTGATTTGTAATACTAAGAAGCTTGAGTATTTTTAACAAAGTAACTCGATTTACTATAGAAAATAGGTTTGTTAAGTTTACTAAGAGAATAGATTAGAAGAAACCAATCTTGTATACGTATTTTTGAGCAACTTACTGGGTTAACATTACCAACATACGTTAACAAAGTTGACTTGTATAATTTTAGCAACAAACTTTGCAGGCTCCCTCCGAAGCAAGTTACTCGGTTGTAAATAGCAGCGGCTTGTTTATTTATAGCTGTTAATTTTTTTCAGTGTAGTACCTCTTATAAAGCAGCCAAATATAAAATGGTGGAACCCAAAAAACGCCCATAACATAGAAAATTGCTTTATGCCGTTAATAAAATCTCCATAATAAGATCATATAACGCACACTTAAATAAGTCATCGGAAATAAGGCCCCAATTTATATTCAGACGGGAAAAGTATTATCATACAGTATTACCTACTTATTCTTACGCACAAGAAACTCTTATATTGCATACCACAAAGTCTATTTTAGCCTGAGCTTGTGCTGTAGTAAAATGGTTGGACTATAATCGGCAATTTGCATTTTGCTGAAAAAGGACGGAGCTATAAGGCTTTTGGTGGGAGTAAAGGAGACGGGGATAGGAGATATTTTGGCTGAAAGTAGGTTATTTATCAAGTCAATGTTACTTGCCAAAAATGCTTATTCTTTTAATAAAAAATCTAAGTGCTTATATAGGATAGGATGGTTTAAGACTGTAGTTAATTATAAAATACTACTTCAGATCACTAAATAAGTTTAAGATAAAGGATAAAAGTAATAAATATTTTGTATCGATATTTCATTATTTATGTAGAGATTCAACGCTTTACTTTAGTACAAATTTTCATTGGAAAAATGAATTTGGTCCAAAAATCGTGTCCAATTAAATTCAATCATAATATTATCATCATCATCAGCCTATGTCAACCCACTGCAGAATATAGGCCTCCTCCATATTATGCCAAGTCCCACGGTCCTGTGCTACACTCATATATTATATTATTAGTTAATTCCCAAACTAAATTTACTGTTTTTTCTCTTATTTTGAATAAAATATCCCACGGGTAATCTCACCCGAGGTCGAGAGGTCTCTATTAAAGGCAAAATAAACATTCCAGACGAAAAGCAACTGTTCCAAAAATAAAATAGAGTTAAAATTAAGATGGCATGGAATGTAACATTCAGGCTAATTAGTACTACTAGCTGCACGTTCTACTTTCACGTGCAAATTTCAGTTTTAAGGCTTAGATGAAAAAGGTGGTTTTTAATTGTGGCGTTTTTTTCTCTACAGCTATACGACAAATGCATGTGCGCTCTCCGAAACAAACATCTTCATTGACGTAGTTCAAATATTGTAAACTAAACTTGTATCTATATTGATTTAAGCTTCTCTGTTCCTTCCTACGTCGAATTACGTTTTAATAACTACCTTCTAGGGATGTCAACCAACAGATTGAAATTGGAATCTTAGTGCAGTTATTTATTAAGTACAGTAAATGATCCTATAGATAAATAATGAAAAAAATTGCACATATTTATGCCAACTATCACCGGACCAAATTTAACTTCTGTCTCTAGTGTCAAGATAAATTTGAAGCAGTGCAACAAGACATTGCGAAGACGCTGGCAGGCGCGTTCGAAATTTTGAATTCGGAAAAAGAATAAAAAAGGTCGTGCGTAATTAGTAAAGCTACGTGCACACGCGTGCGGCGCGCGCTGTCTCGCTGTAGCTTTGTGTGGAGGTGTCGGACCGGACGCACTTCAAACCCTACTGTGGAGGAGCCCTAACTATTGCCTGGGGGTGTGATTCTGTTTTCTCTACTGCGATGGTAATGCGACTTTTTAAAGATTATTTGCTAGTAACAGCTGTTTTTACTTGTGTGTTTGAGGTGCTAATAAATCTTTGACATAATAAGATACAAAACGTTGTTAATAGGCATAGAGCGGTGGTAGCTCAGTCGGGTAAGCGCCCGCTTCTCACGCAAGAGATGCGGGTTCGAATCCCGGCGCTGACATGTACCAATGAGTTCTTTTAACTTCAGTACAATGTATACCATCGCTCTTACGGTGAAGGAAAACATCGTGAGGAAACCTGCATATCTAGATTTAGCACATCTAGATATGTGAACCCACCAACCCGCAGTGGACCAGCGTGTTGGGAAATGGTGCAAGCTTAGGAAGGCAGTTTAGACCCTGGGGATATGCACAAAGGTTCCACTCGAGAGAGCCAGGTGCAGGTACTTACACCCCCAAAGAGAATAGAATAGAATAGAATAGGCATGCTAAATATGCATCTATCTACTACGGAAATATTACATTTATCTACAAGAGCAATCCAAAAAAGATATATTTCTATATTGTAGACAAGTTTGAGAAGCGTAAATATATCAGAATAGGGATACTCATAGTGTGCATACAGCTTTAGCTATAGTGTTGTGAAGTGAGAAAAATTGGCTGGAATTATGAATAGTGAGATGCCATACAAGTCCTGAAGATATAGCAAATTATTATACTGAAATTAGCCGCACCATGTGCAACTTCATAAGATTCAAATGTTCCTAGTTTATGCTTGTTATGATATTCAATATCTTTGAAGCAGATATTATCATCATAAGCGTTAAGTAAGAAATATTATTATGTCAATGATGCATTTTATCCACATATAAAACACAATAGGATGTGTTTTTGTTAAACTATTTTACTTACTATAATACTTTAGAGCTTTTTAATTTGAATTCCCACCCAATTATTTGATGATTACTGTCGTCAAAAAGCACACCATTGTACACAATTTAAATAAAAGCAAAAATAAAAAAAAGTAACTAAAAATACATCTTAAAACCCAAAACAAAGCCATCCCTCACTCACGGCTCCAAATGAAAACCCCTTGTTTTCACACTTGCATATGAGAACAACAAATTGGCAGTTACCGAGGCCGAGACCGAAGCCCTAGGGCTCCGCTTCACACCTCGCGCGCCGCAAGATGTGTGTTGGAGCCTCAGACGCGGCTAAAGGCATAGGCTTGAGGCAAAAATACCTTGGGAAGAAAGTACTTCAAAACAGGTTGTTGTTGGTTTGATGAAATATGGTAATATTTTTTTTTGTAAAATTTGATGTTGTTACTGATTTCTAATTAAGGAAACTGAATATAACAAAAAATAATTTGTGTACAAACCTGCAAAAAAATGTAATAATAATCTGTGAGTAAGAAAAAGCTTAAAATTTTACTTCAATTAAACTGTCTCTTAGATAGTAAATATCAATTAAAATAGAATAGCTACATAGACTTGTGACTTACGCCTCGATTACAGAATAGAATAATACCTCTATAAGCTAGGTACCTCTATATTTAAAGAAATACACTACAATTTTCTGCTGTATACCTAAGTGAATTAAACACCACATTCTATTAAAATAAAATCCGCTAATCTCCAACCCTTTAGCCCACAACTTTACACCAACGAACTGGTTTCACTTGGAAGGGTTAAACACAAACACCCACACATCACTCCATATACACACACACAGGGTATAAACCTACACATACAATAAACAAGTGTGTGTGTGTGTGTGTGTGTGTGTGTGTGTGTTAGAGTTATGCGAACCAATAACTGCGACGCAACCCTTTCGGGGAAGGGTAATCGTATATTGGAAGCTATAAAATATTCGCACCGGTATTTTTATTTGTCTTATAAGTCTCCGTTGTTGTCGGTCGGAGAATCTAGGTGTATTGGTGGGCATTCACGCTGCGAGAAATCGTTATGATCAGAGTTCGAAAGGTATCGATAAATATATGACATATGTTTGTTCTAATACTGCACAATATCACGATAACAAACTGATAAATAGATAGATATACCGGGTGCAATCTTATTTTCAGTGGAATAAAATTATTTTTAATAACCCATGTAAAAAGAGGGATGTTATAAGTTTAACGTGTCTGTGGTAGTATAGCCGCCAAACGGCTGATCCAATTTTCATTTTGTCCCTTTTACCTTCTTAACACCAAAAACAACAGCTGCAAATATTAGCTTCAAGTACGACATAACCCTAATTAGGGATCCGTCGGTACGCTGATAACCCTGTAATGCGTTTGTCTAATTTGTTACAACGCTCGCGGCTGGTCGATATGACCTGCATGCTCTGACCCATATTGTTTTAGGGTTAAGTCTGCTGAGTTGGCTTCGGAAATTTTGGGAGAATTGTTAGAGGCATGTGTTTGTTACGGGGGCAAATATTTTTTTTTTTTTTTAAAAGGTGGGATATAGTAGGTACATTGTTGCCTAAGGGGTTTGGCACCAATAGGCTGATGGACTTATTATTTTTTAAATTTTCAATTTTCCCCTGGAATAAAAATAACAATTTTTATTTCTCTTTTCAGGAAAATCACACCTCTGAAAGTATAAGTAGCTTGAGGGATAAATAATGTTAGTTTCTTTTTTGCTTTAGATTGGCACTGTTTATTGTTTTTTGCGAGTGTTTAGTAGACCTATGGTGCCCAATTTTATATTAGAATATCATTGGTTATTCGCTTCAAAAGTAATAATCCGTTTTTTAATATGGCTACAACATTATTTTACCGCAAAAGTTAATAAATACATCAAGTACTTTATTTATTCTTCACATTCGCACTAGAATCATACATGATTCCTCTCAAATAAAAACCACAGGTAACCTTAGCTCAAATCTACTAACAAACGCTTAGATTAATAATATACGAACAAGATGTTATGTCACATACCTACAAAAACAAAGCAAAGAACTGTTCGCATTTTGTTTACTGTCACAATGTCAACCTAATGACAACCATTGTACCAATGAACACTGTCACAAATCTTCTCACCGAACTAATTCAAAATAAGAGCTCACTTGTATAAGTGGGGCTTTATTTTTCGAGACGTTTCTTTTGCACTGACACTCCATTTTGTTCGTATTGTTAATCTAAGAACAAACGACATAAAAAATACCCATTCATTCATCATCATTATCCTTGCACAAAGACATGATTCTTGGTAGGTGTGCGTTTACACCAGGCCTTGTATAGTTTTAGTGATGGCTTAATTTGTTCACGAATAAGGCTCGAAGTGTTTTGATTGTCTTTTAGATTAAGATAAGAACTGATCAGGAGTAGTATTTTTTATGTAGACAAAGGCTCTATGAAGTGTTTGTTTTAAGGACTGTGAAGTGTTGGTTTTAATTGATATTCAAATTAATATAAAACTTATACACAGTTCTATTTTAACGATAATTGTGTAAGAAGCATTATAATTTTGGTCTAAAAAATAGTCACAATAAAATAAAATACGATGTTAGCGCTGAAATAAACAACTTCAACCATTATTTTCATAAAGTTATCACTTTTAGACTTATGAAACAACGCAGCAGTAACGAATTAGCTGTCGTGGAAATATTTATTTATTTATTTTAACATTTTCATGGAGAACCAACAGCATTTTCTAAAAACTTCACAACATAATTTAATAATAACATTATGCCATTAAGATTAATTAATTATTATACTTACATACTATTATTTCTGTATTTTTTCCGAATAATCGTAATCTGAAATTAGCACATCAGAGTTCGTCAGACCCTGACTCGGCTGGCGGCAGCTGGTGGCACAAAGGGCCCTCAGACAAAAGATCAGCACAGTGGGTTGTGCTAATTAATATTATATTATTGTCCGCCATTTTGGCTTGTTTGCCGCAGTTGAGGTTCGATCGTGTTTGATGATGATGACTGATGCTTCGTTCCTTATTTGAGTTGAAGACCGTTTATACCCAATCCCAATATCTTAGTCCGTCCAAATGTTGTCTGGCAGAGATGCGTTTAAGTAATAACACCGTCTTTTATACCCTTATTAAGTTACAACTTGTTAATTTTATTATTCTTTTTGGTGTACACATAAATAGTACTGTATCTATCTATCTAGATCGTAAGTATGCTAAAGTCCTCCTCAATGATAAACCAGCCAATCTTCATGTCATACTTAGGTAATCGCGGATTAACTTGATGTTCTCAATTGTGAAACGGGCACAAGTCTATGATAGGCCTACATATGATGGACATCCATCAGTAGTGTACAGTATCTGTGGGTTACGTACCTACCTAATTGAGATATATATGCTTAAGTTTTTTTACACTATCGTCATTTCACGTATTCTGATATGAAAAGTTTTTAAATATAAATTCGTGAATTTTGTAGATTGTTTTATGTTACCTCTACTTTGTGTAAGATTTAATACCGCTGTCTCATAGAGTAAATGTATGCCAATAAAATTGTGCTCTTGAAACATTAATGCTTTGCATTATAAATGTAGATTTCAAAAAGTTTAGCTTTGCAGAAAAAACTTCAGTAAAACTTTACTTACATAATATGTATAACAAATCATAGGTACATTGCATGTAATATATATTATCATCAGCTGTACTTAAATCTACCAATATAAAAATTATAGAAATCTACAAAATCCATTAGTATAGGTCCTAATTTTCACTCAAGCTATAATAGGTGACGAGCCTATCTAAGTACGAGTATGTTTTGCGAAATGAGTGTTAGATATGATATTTATGCGATGTGAAGCAAAGCCTGTGAGAAAGCTACATTTACTTACATAAATTTATACTGAATATTACGAGTACTTATTCCCAATTCTTCTATCTATTAACTACTCTAAAAATATTTTCGTTGTTTGTAGAACTTAGCCATTGATTTCGATTTAATTCACTGTTTCAAATTTTACTCTACCATGGGTGTTTCCGTAAAACTCATTTTAAACTGGCATGTTTCACGTTACTAAAATTACAAAATTTTGTGTCACCAGAATAGAAATAATTATTCTAACAAGAAAAACTTGTAATATTTTTGCCGACGGCAACTTTTTGGACGCTCAAAAATAATCAGTATTGTTCCTTTTACTTTTCAACACATAAAATAAATTACCCACTTATTTGAATTCTTATCCTATGTGTTATAGAAAAAAAACGTCCATAAATATTTGTAAAAACCATCGGCTAAGTATAATTTATTTAAAATCAATTCCTTGCTATAAAATTAGGTATTGTAAAAGTTTCCTAATATAATAAGAAGTTCCCAAAGTTATGCCTAAACAGCTTCTCTTGAACTTTGATCCTTGTGTTTTATTGAACCAGTTTTGCCGACGGCAGGCTTCGATTGTCTGTTGCGGCGCGAACGATTAGCGTTTTGTCTTTAATTAGCAGCTTACGGGTTAAGATAATAGGGGCTTCTTTATCGAGTGCCATTCAAAGGGTTAAGAGTGTTCGAAAAGGTTTTTATCCTATTTTGAAATTTAATACCCGTGTTTTGTTGGCAGCAAATTGACAGCTTTACAAGCATCGTTCAAGATTAATTAGTCAGAGCGTTTTTTGATGCGAAGCGACGACAGGTTTTTATAAAATACTTAAGTTCGTTGCAGTTTTGTAATGATCATAATATCAATTTGATTTAGTAAAACCGCAACTAGCAAACAGTGATTTTGAACTGTAAGCGAGAATGCAACGGATGTTGTAAAATCACAATCTTCGTCATATAAAAATATACTTAAGTACCTAAAATTAAGTCCTATTATAAGCCAACTGCACAGATCTAAATCCTTCGTCCGTCGTAAATTCCTCCGCAACACAAAATATCTTATTGCTTTAATTTAAAATCATAAATCCTTCAAATAAGGCTATGTACTCACCGGGCGGCGGGTGCAGCAGCGGCGGCGCGGGCAGGAACGCCGCCGCCACGGCCGCCTGCGCGTTGAACGCCGCCGCGTACGCCACTCGGCTGGCCATCGACGCTGGCAGCTGGAACTGTGGCGTGTACGCCGTGCGCGGCCCGTCCCGGCTCTCCGAAAGGTTTAAAACTCTATCATTGTCCCTCTCGAAGTAGCGCTCCCTGCTTTCTCTGTTGTCTGATAAGCCAAGTAGTTCTTGGATGGCGAATGGGGACCGCTGCGGCGCCCGCGGAGCGCTCTGGCTGGCGCTCATTGCTTGCATCGCGGCTCGACCGCTCCGTGTGGACTAAGCCTTATTTTTGCATTGCGAATCTTGAAGGTGGTGATGAGGTGACACTGAAGTTAATGGTAGTATTCTTATTGGAAAGTTTATTAGTTTACAACCACTGGTTTTGTAAATTTGAAAAAAGTTTGCCAAAAAAAACACTTGTGCGAAAAATGCAAAAATTCAAATGCAGAATTCTGATTAGACCGGTCTGTTGGGGTTGGAGCCGTTTTTGCGGAAAATCGCGGAAAACCCGGTCGGGGTCAGTGCGGACGCAGGCGTTCGTCGCGGCGGCTCGCTCGCGTCTGGCCGCGGCCGCTCCGACGCAGACACGACACGACGTAACCGCCACCCGCCCGCCCCTCGCCCCTCGTCGTGCCCACAAAACGACCTAACAACCACCCCACTGTATAAGCACTTACGCTGTTTTACAACTCACACTTCGCCCCCCCAACCCCGCGCGGGCGGGGCCTCCTAATAGCCAATACGGATATTTTGTTACCGCACTCTATTGGCCAGATTTCTTCGCGAGACACGCCTACTTAACGCGCCGCCATCACAAACCGAACTTTAGTGTTCGGAATTTAAATTTGAAATTGGAGTGCTGTGCTGGAGGTTGATTTAATTTTGATTAATTGTAAGAAATGAATAGGTTGTCGGTTAGGGGGTGGAGGTGGGAGGGCGGTGGTGTGGGAAGGGGGGGGGTTAGCAGCGGTCGTGTATTATTTTATTTGGGCAGCGTCTTGAGTGGGAAACACATTATGGCTATTGTGCTGGCAGGTGGATTGGCGTGCAATCTTTTCGAGTTCATTTTTTCTTTGTTATTAAATGATGGGGTCTCAATGGTGTCGGGTTAGTTTACAGGATGATGGTGGGTCCACCTACAGGATACACCCTACCTTTGTTTTGGGATCACTTTCAATTTAAGGATACCTATGAGGTGTGAACCAAAAATTTCAATTTATATTATTATAGTTTTATTAATTATAATTATTTCAAATATTAAAAAAATATTTAATATCTTCTTGACTTCTTGTCTATTAAAGGTAGAATATTTCCGAGCCATTATCTTTTATTCAATCCTTAAGTAGGTATTTATTGAACTTACCTTTTTTTTTTTTTTTAATCTTTTATTTTTATAGAAAGCTTGGTACTAACAATGGAAGACCATGTCGCCTTCATCGGAACATAACACATATAACAATAATAAGAAACTATTTTACTTAACTCTAGGTTACAACTTCTGTAAAATTAACATATAATATTAGATTCAGAAACTTAAAAACTAAAAGGAACTCTTTATCTGGCTTTAAGGCCCAGTTGCACCATTTTAACAATTGCTCGTGCCTCATCAGACAATGGATATGATAATATGGTATTCACACCTCCATTACACACATAAATATTATTTTGAGTTAATACAAATCTTCTAGACTCGTTCCGCACACATTCCACAATGGTATGATAGGCGTCTTCAACCACTCCGCACTCACTACAATTTGGTGATGAAACTTTACCCATTAAGAACGCAAATTTGTTGAGTGGCATGTGTCCGGAACGTAGTCTAAGAGTCGTAACAATTTCGTTTCTGCCCAGTATGCAATTATCAAACCATGGCACTCTCAAGGGATGATTTTGTACTGTCTTATACCAAACTCCTATGTTAACTGACTTGTCATTGAAATGTTGCTTCCATAAATTATAACACTTATTACTAACTATAGGCAACAAGTCCGTGAAATAAGGGCGGTAGGTCTGGGCAGTGCCCTCAGTGACAGCTAGTCTAGCGAGGCGATCCGCCTCCTCATTCCCGTCTAGTCCGATGTGTGACGGCACCCACTGCAGCCAGACCGCGCGCGAACTTACCTTAGGTACCTACCTAGGTACCTATCTTACTTTTAGAAAATTATGTTTTATTTAAATATAAATAATAAATAAAATAAATTACAGTAATTTTACAGTAGGTATACAAGCTCTTCTTGAATAATTAAAAGAAAAAAATATTTATAATACAAAAAGTTTATCAATTTTCTTCAGAACAGAATAATAACTAAACTCACGGATAATGAAAAAGTTCCACACACAAAATGCCGACACCAAACAACCCAAATTTTTTTCAAACATTTAATTAAAAATTTGAACCAAATATTTCCATTTTTAGTTGATAATATCCTGATGCTCTGTTAAATGTACTTCAATGTTGCAGAAGGCGTCATTAGGCTAGGCTTTTCCGTTTAAGAGTAATTTGGTGGTTTGTCAGTGGAACCTTTTCATTGTCCATGAGTGTAGTAATATGTATTGTAAAGTATAGAGTGTAGTTATTCTATCTGAGGCAATGAACTGACACTGGAATTGATTTCAATTGATCTGATGTTATTCTTAAAGGGAACTAAATTCCATTAAAAATGGTTAAGCTGGTCTTTTTAATAAAGTGTGAATGAATGTTATATTATGTTTCAGACAGCAATTTTTTATTAAGTACTTAAAATATAGTTTTTATCCAGTGAAAGAGGCTCTTATTACCTATATAGTTTTTTGCCAAAACACGAGTTATTGAAAAACATTTACATAGGCAGACCGCCGGCCCGATGCCAAAGGTCTGATGACATTGTTAAGGTGGCAGGTAGACACTGGACTAGATTCGCACAGGACCGGAAGAGATGGCGTGATAGGGAAGAGGCCATAGAGGGAAGAGGATACCCAGCAGTGGGCAGATACGGGCTGAAAATGATGATTTACATTTGTGTCAGCGTAAATACTTAGTAAAGTACCAAAGTACGCAGTTAAGGTTTTACATACATAGGTAGGTACAACATGCTCACGACTGGAATTCTACGAGGTGTCAAGAGTCACCCGCGTTTTGCTGTACATTTTTACTCACGTGATAGGTCGTTAAGGTATTGTATTTTTTTTATTTTAATATTTTATAACAGACAATTCAGTGTTACATATCGCTGCTTTAGGCGCTCCAAAAGCAGCAGCGACAAATAAGTGCACCTATCCATATGCATATTTCTATATGCATATGAACTTGCAGGAAGGGGATCTGACACTGCACCAACAGGCCCAGAGCCGATAGTACCGATCCCTTTCAACCAAATTCGCTCTTGGTTGCGTTCCCGAACGACAGAATGCCACACCAATCTCTGGAGTAACAGTGCCGAGTGCAAACAAACAAAAGCTTTTGTACCACTAATTAATACTAAACTAACACGCAAATTATTATGCTTGGACAGAGCAAACTTACTGTGTCGTGATAAGTACCATAACAGGCCACTGCCGGTTAAATAAACACCTATATCGCATGAAAATCTCCACCACTCCTCTTTGCAGAAGTTGCATGGAGGAAGATGAAACAGCGTCCCATGTCTTGTTACATTGCAAAGGCGTGGAGACACTACGATCAAAAATCCTCGGATCTCCGGGGTCCCTCCGGGAAGTCATGAGCAACCTAGGTCGTCTACTGGCTTTCTGGCGTGAGCTTGGGTGGCTTAATAGCTAGTCACCCCATAGGTATTTCACGCATAATGGCCCACCTTGGAGGCTAAATGCGGAAAATCAGCTCGCCATGATAGATAGATAGATGCATATTTCTATGTATATGCTAGCTCAGTTCGACGCTTACTGAAGAAGTCAAGGCGGCGTAAATGAGGCATAATTCCCTGCTTCTTAAAGCTGCCGCGACGTCACCGCGACCGACGCCCGCCTCGATTTTAGCAATGGGTAGAGCGCCTTAGTAAGTGCAAGTGCAGTATCAATTCACAAATGATAATTTTGAATTTTAGACTAGGACAAAAAAAAAAAAACACGCACTCACGCCTTGTACTAATGTACTCCCTTGCGGGGTAGGCAGAGGTGCATTGCTGCACCCACTTTTCGCCAGAGTGTTATGTTAGTCCCAATGTAATAGGAGGCGGGCCTATTGCCATTTTACGGGCACATCCAAGACCTGAGAACAAATATGTGTGTTTAAACAAATATCTGCCCCAGCCGGGAATCGAACCCGGGACCATCGGCTCAGTAGTCAGGGTCACTAACCACTACGCCATTCAGTCGTCCGGTAGACTAGGCTGACTGTGAGTTTTACTCACTATTTGCTTAGAACTCTTTATTTTGGAGGTTTTTGCTTTTGTATCGGTAATCATAGACATAGAAATAAGTGTGGTAAGCTGACAAATGTGGACACCTATTGATCACGTTGTCTTTCAGTGTACCATAACAAAATATACCGGATCAGCTGATAACTTTATAAACCTCACCAGCTGCGCTACTGTATATTTAAATAATTGTAATTATTAGTGACTTATCTGTAGATATTGATATAAATTTTATGTGTAATATAACCATCGTATAAAACCACGCGATAAATAAATAAATGCGTGAGTGTGAGTGATGAAGTAATGCTTATTTATTTATTTATTCTTCATTGCACAATATACAAAAGTAATTATGTACAATCAGGTGGACTTAATGCTAAAAGCATTTTCTACCAGTCAACCTGCAGGGAGTAAATTGTATGGATGAATGCTTCTTGGTAGATGCTTACTGTAACTTCAGGATTTACAAGAAGGTTTGGTGTTTTGGCCTGTTTTAACCACTCTATCAGCGGATAACTAAAGACTGGTGCTGGTGCTTTCAATGGTCAGATAAACGTTATCTGAGAAATAAAATTGTTACTGTGACTATCTAATACACATATTCAAATGTGACAGCATCAGAATTATTCCTCAGATAACGTTTATCTGACCATTGAAAAATCAGCCCTAAATTTTAGGCAGTAAATACTAGGGATGTTATGGATATGAAATTTCGGTTACGGATTGGATACGGATATAGGAATGATTATTATACCGGATACGGTTACGGATACGGATAATAAATTATTTCGGATTATCCGTTAGTTTCGGTTACGGATACTATATTTTTAAGGAATTTTAAAAGTAAAATACTAGTGCAGCTTTTGTGTCGGCAGTGTCGGCACTGGCAGCGGCCGGCCGATCAAAACTACCTGTCATAACGTGTCTCAATTAGGCTCCGCCCCTATCCGATACTATTCGAAACTTTCATTTCGGATTCGGTTACGGTTACGGATGATTTTTTATATCGGATATCCGATAGTTTCGGTTACGGTTACGGAGCTCCCTAACACCCCTAGTAAATACGATTTATAAATTAAATAAATGTTAGATGTAAAGCTAAACCTATAATCAACGATAGGTGTGCCTACTCTTATGGGAGAAACCTACTTTCAGAAGTCCTCGATAATTTAAAAAACATTACCCTCCTCCTTCGGCAGTCGAACGGCAGTCAAAAACAAGCGATATCCACCGACTACTCTTCTTCTTCGATGTTATAAAGTTTGTATATTAAAGTTTAATTAAAAAAACAACTGGCAATAATAAAGAATACAGTTTAAATACCTATGTAAATTATGTTTTTTCAGTTTCAGTTTCAATATCCTATTTATAAGCCAAAAAAATCACACAACAATCAACCAATGAACCACAAAACCAATTTACTGTAAGTTGGTAGGTATGCTGTGGCTGCATGAAAATGCATCGCTATTTCTACGAAATCAATCTATACTTTTATTTTTTAGAAAAATATACTTATATATGAGTGGATGAATATCAAACTGCCATATGTCCACCTACCCGAAAAATTTACTTTTTGATTTGGTCGTGTTCTCCGTTAAAATGTCAGTTTGCCTATGCCCTTCAAGTTCCAATAAGTGCAAGGAATCCATGAGAAAAAAGCCGTTAAAAAAGTAAGTTTTTTTCAAATCCTTTTAAGTCTAACCGTTTCGCATTACAAATTTTCACAAGTCCATTCTGGCCAATCACAGAGCGTAATTTTTTCAACATGGCGTCAGTCTTGGTGAGAATTTAGAGGCTGTGGTGTGTGCTACCAGTGTTTTATAACGAATATGAATGAAAATGTTGAGGAAATTGTGATTGTGGACCCTGATAAAGCTCGGAAAAGGAACAGATTGAAGAGTGTAGCAAAAAAACGACAGAAAACTATGGCGAAGTAAGTTTAAAACCCCTTTTTTTCCAACCCACGTGTCAATCACAAAGCATTTTCGTAGTAAACACAGGGTCGTATCGGGTAGAATATAATACGGTAGGTAGATACTTTTCTACCGATAAATTTTGGTTGATTAACTTCATTGTATTTAATAGAATATAGACTATATTAGTCTTACTGAGTCCGGCCCATGATATTAGTATTTTTCAAACAACTATAAGTCCTTATGACTCATATCAAAACAGCATAAGTCTTGTATGGGCATATCAAACTGCTATAAGTCCAAACTGTTTATTAACTTTTACGCCTTTCTATGAGTGTTATAATGGATTTGTTTATTAAAATACATTCTTAAGGTCACAAGTCAACTGATTAAATCACGGGGCAAGTTCTATGACCATTGAATAATAGAGAAAACAAAAACCTCCATTTCCCAAATTTTGCGTGGACGTGACATATGGCAGTTTGATATTCATCCACTCATATAGCTTCATACAAATAGTCACTATATTATTTCTAAACTCGAATAGGCTAACTATTTTATAATGGTCTACCCACTTAACCGATGTCCACAACTTGTCTAACACCTATAAAAGCATTAGAGGCACAACAAAACGTGCCAAATCCAAACAAAATGGGGCTTAAACTTGACATCTCAATAACTTACGAGTATACAGAAATCGCAAACGAAACGAAAATCTTTATCGAACAGGCTGTCTAAAACTGTCAATTTATTACAAAGAGCCTCTAAAACCTTATAACTTCAATTCCTCGCAGAATTATACGCTATCACCTGTGAATAAGGTTTAAAATCCGTGATAGATGAGGTGGGAGATTCACAATAACCTAAAGTCGTATTGTGTGTATGTCCACGCTATCAAAACACAAGTTTTTACGTGTCTTTGTATGTGGTAATGTGAGATTGAGATGTGATACGCACGGGTTTGCTCTCTTAAAGGCAGTAACGTGAGAATCTGTAAATAAATAAATAAATCACTGTCTACACCTACCTACGTTTGTCTGTAGAGCGGTGAGGCTTTGTTAAGTGAAAAGTTCGGTTCGACTGTTTAAACTGAAAATCCGAAAAATACTTAGGGCCACTTGCACCAACATATTAAATCTAGATTTAGTGTCAAATCTCGATTTAAGAAACGTCAGTCCATATAAAATTTGACACTAAATCTAGTTATATGTTGGTGCAAGTTGCCCTTAGGGTTTTTTTAGATGATTTTGCGGAATGTGTGGAGCGTACTTATTGCAAACTTAAGGTTAAGAACGGGGATGTCAGGAACTCTACATTATCAGTCAAGAAACTCTAGAATCATGTAGGTAGGAGTTTCGTTGCGACAATTGATTAGAACTTGGCATAAAATAAATAAGCCAGTACCTTATTGTTTCGATAAAATAGAGAGAGATAAAATCGCGGTGGCAACTCACCTTTGGTTTTTGGACGCATTTGTTTTAACTTAATTTTTACTAATTTTTACACTAAAATGAAAACAGAAAGTTGCACATAACTATGCACTGAAACCACTACATTTAAGTGCGACATGGTGAGTTCGCTGATCTATCTCTTCTTAATCTAATGGAATTTGAATTTTATATGTGTAGTATTCATACATGACCTGCTCAATAATTAAAAAAAAATACGGATGGGCTATACATCCTATATAACATGTAACTATAGTAATTCATATTATACTTAAGCTACGAAACATTTCCTTAATGTTGTCTGTACTTAGGTTGTATAGAGTCAGCCTTACTCTACACACAGTATTTGGTTCTGATAAATAAATTAGAGGTTTGGTTTATGTTTTGAGAGTTTTTATTGTTTGAATCTTTATTTCACAAATATATGATATAAGAGTACAAAAAGTGGGCTTAATGCTAAAAGAATTTCTGGAAAATTTGTAAAAGGGTATGCAAAAAAATAAATTGATTGATATGAAAGAAGAAAGAACTGAAAACAAACTAATAACTTAGTTTAGACTACACGTTATGATTGTTTTAATTGTACATATATACTTACCTAAGATTTGAGTTGAAATGTATAAAGAATCGGTGTTAATTGTAATGTTGTGCAATTATATAGGTAAATAAATTGTTTGTAACAGCTACACAATACATAAAATGGATTAGGTTGTCTTATTATTTGTATTCTGTGTTAATAATGATTATAAATAACATCATTGTTTAAAAAATACGAAGTTTATTCAAATATTTGTAGGCAGGTTACGATTATATGTTATGGACGCCTATCGACAAGGCTAAACCTACATACCTGTTAATAAAATTATTAACGATCATCAGTACCTATACCTACCTATATAGTTTTTTTTTGGACGCTAAATGAAAAATCCTAAACCTGCATTTAGCTACGATGTTTATACATAGATAGGTTCCTAAATTTGCAACCCCGACGAAAACCTTGTGCTTCTCCCATGGATATATGGTACCAGAAAAACTGCAAATATTTGTCTCTTGTTTCAGTTTTGTTGTTATGTGATTTTCATTTATGGATTGTTGTGGTGAAACTGAATTTCCTACCATTTAAGTCAAACATAAGCTGTATGTCACTTAGTTTTAGCTCGTAAGAATCGAGCGTGTACCAAAAGGACCTCTACCTTTAATCCTGTCTTCCATCCAAAGGTTGTTCGAGATTGCTATATGAGCAATAATGCCGCGTTTAAATACTGTTTTTTCTATTTTGGTACAAATACCTGTAAGGTCGGGTGGGCAGAGGTTTAAACATCATTTAACAACACAGCAGGTACTTCATGAAAATATTGAAAATGGACAGCAGCTTATACTGCTACCATCGGAAAGATAGAAGGAAGACACACATATAAACCCAGAAAACTAAAAAAGAGAAAGATTAGACAATTAATGTAAGTAATATTACACTCACGGGCAATAATAAAGTTCCACTCACAAAATGCCGACACCAAACGAACGTTTTTAGTTGATGGTAATAATATCCTGAATCCTGATGCTCTGTTAAATGCACTCCTATGTTGCAGAAGGCATTATTTAGCTTGCGTTTTCCGTTTAGAAGTAATTTGGTGCTTTTCTCAGTGGAACCTTTTCATTGCCCGTGAGTGTATTTGACGGTTCAGCATAGGTGGTCGGATTTTTATACCTACAGCCGCGCTTTTTTGGTTTTCAGCCGTCTCCATCTTATCTCCATTGGATGGGTGACCGATATAAATTCGTTGTTATCTGGGCACTTCCGTGCATTAGACGGCACGTTTAGCCGTGGATCCCGGTTGCTTTTTCGGCAGCAGTTGTAAAGCCTAGTCAGAAGCCTTCGGTAAGGTTGTTAATATCTGACAGTCGTGTTGTCAATAACTCTGTCAGCAAAAGCTTGCTTGTGTTGGGTTCCACCAAACCGCACTGGGCTAGCGTGGTGGACTAGGCCTAAAACCCTTCCTTTGTTGAAAGGGAACTCGGTGAACGCGATGGGTGGTGATAAAAAAGCTACTTGGCCGTTCAGAGCAGCGCTGGAGTAATGAAATCTGCAGGAACCTGCGCCAACTACATGCTGGTGACTAAAGAGCAATCGCTCAGCCTTGCGATTCTGTAAAATAAGACATCTCACTTCGATTTTCATTCTCACCCTTCACCTTTCACTATATATATGTCATCTCATACATTATTTGTCAAAATCTCGAAATTCGATGTGTCAATTTGAAAACTCACTCCGGATTCAGAATCGAGTTTTGAAAATTAGCTTTATAGAATCGCAATGCAGGATAGAGACCAGTGGCGACTTCTTGTGTCTGAGGCCAAGACCCACTTTGTCCAAAGAATATGATTGGCAGATATCAAAATCATCCATAGCGACGCAGCATAGCACATCTCTGGGGAAAAGCACCCTATTATATATTGTGCAATAGATAGGTACTCTAAGTATCTATTCATTAAAATATCTGTCTGTGCATGTTTCACCATGCACTAAATAGTTCCAGAGAGTGACCGTATGATTTTTATCCCAAAGATTAGTAATCTGTAAGCTATAATTACATATATATAATAAGTAATATTTATTGCAAATTGTTGTTGAGAAACATTATACTTAAGCAGCTGGACTAGGGTTTGTCACCAGAAGTATAGACATTCCTTTTTAGCTTTTTTCAATCACATATATATCACAACGTGACAACCCTATCCAACTACGCACACCGCGGCAGGGTTACCACAGATCCACACAAACCACTTTTTATTGAGTGTCCTCCCCCCTCCGCCGTTTTTCCCCATTCCGCCCCCACTGGGGGGTATTCAGGAGCCGTGGGGTGCATAATTGTGGACTCTCCTTGCAGGCCTCAACTTAGTTATAGGCATTTTGTGGCGACAGATTTTTCACGCATTGAAATGCGCTAGCTCTAACGGGTAGTTACGTTTTGTCTATCTAATTTGGTTCGTGAAAGTAGGCAAATATTAGGAGATTATTATTTATTATTTTACTAGGATAATAGGTACCAACTTGGAACGTCTATTTCCAAGTTGGTAAATAATAAGATAGGTACAGTCAGCTAAATAGATAGGTAAACACTGCCAGACCTTAAATTTTCTTATTAAATATTATCACTCATGTAATAGAGTTCGTGTGTATGCATTGAGTCTGAGAATTAGAATGAATCGACATACCTATAATAAGTGGCAGTAAGCCGACCATAATTATATAACGAAGACCGATTACCGGTGGAGCAAACGAGTTGGCTAGTGGATACTACGAAGTGGCAAGCGTGGGACGCCCTCCGGCCCGCTGGACTGATGAACTTAGACATTAATAGCCAGGAGTGGCTGGATGAAGAAGGCCGAGGACAGAGTATTGTGTTGTTACTTCGGAGAAGCCTATTTCCAGCATAATAAAGCTGATGATGGGGTGAATACTGCTACTTAACTCTTTTGCACATATCCGAGATGGGTTCTATATAGGTAAAATATTTGGCCATCAGAGACCTGAGATGTATTAATTATTTGTAGGTTGAAGCTTCGGTGTTCAAACAGATTGAAAACTCATGATGAATAAAATAAGAATTTCAAAAATCCTTAGGCCTTGTTCCACAATGTCTGGTTAGTGGCTACCTGTGAGATAAAATACATGCTGTCACTGTCAAAAAAATAATTACAGAAAGTGACAGCATGTATTTTATCTCACAGGTAGCCACTAACCAGACATTGTGGAACAAGGCCTTAATGTCATAGACCGTACATTATTTTATCGTGATTATGTAAGTACAAAATTCGACAGTAATGCAATTAGGTAGAGTTGTACATTTGTAAAGTTTCTCGAGACAGCCACGGCGCCACCGTCGCGGCTAAATGCATGTGCGTCTTGAATGCATGCACTTTATTATGGCCCATACTAATGATAGGGGCGGTTGATTAAAAAACTAAGTAGGGGGGCGTGGCGACTAGGAGGAGGGAGCTAGGGTTGCCACTTTCAAGAAGGTTTTTTTAAAATTCAGTATTGGATTTTATATTTTGTTGGATTATCTCAGTATGTATATATTCAATGTAAGTATATTGGTAACAATATTTAATCCGATTTTCGTCGCAAAAAAAAACTGACTTTAAATATGATGACAACGTCGTGAACAGAAAAAAATGTTCAGTTGAGAGTTATCTAAAAGTTGTAAAACTTTTTTTTCTGTAACTTTACCGGTTGAATAGGGTCTTCATGCGTCTGTTTAAGTGTTGGAGCCTACTATTCAGACATTGTAGTAATCAAGCATAATTTAAGGGAAATATAGCGAAATCAAATGACCAATTAAGTAAGCAGGTAATATTTACAAAAGAGAAATTTAATATTTAGACAATAACACGTAAAATTCAGCGTTTCTTGCCTACCTAAGCTTCAAGCAGATGAGATTTTAAAATGGTCTGTTAATATCCTACCCAAAGTTAAAAAAATATTTTTACCTATGACCCCATAAAACAAATCTAAAATCGGTTCACCCGTTTGAGAGCTAGGTTACCTACCACAGAGAGATAATCACACAGATACACTAACACGTTAAACTTATGATACCCGTCTTTTTCTCCGAGGGTTAAGTTTAAATCTTGTAAATATGCCTATACGCGTCAACGCGTTTTAATACTATTTTTTTAGAAACTATGTTCAATTTACGGTACCGGTATCAAGAAAGTCCCGTTTTTATCATTCCTACCTTGATACCTTCGTAGTTTGTACGTTAAACTGTGTCTATGACAGAATAATCAAATCAGAATCACTTTTGGGTAGGTATCTACAAATAGAATTGTTGTATTCAAATTTTTCAATCCCTTAGGGACTATTTTACAATATATTTGTAATGGCTACCTGTGAAATAAAATACATACTATCACCATTAGCCATTATCATTATACATTGTGATTGTGAAACGGGCCTTTATACTCAGGGTTCTACACTACAACGACTAATTTACTATTTAGAACACTTACATAACACGGGCTGATGATGTTGATGACATGATGACGATGGCATTCAATACTCGGTGGAGTAATTTATGTGTAAAATTGGCAATCGGTTTATTTAATTTTATGTTGGTAATAATAATAACCAAGTGCACGGTGTTGACAAAGTTTCGTAAAACATCCGTTTGAATTGAATGAATCGATTTCCGTACTGTCGACTACCGATATATTATCTAGGTACCGATTACTTGTAGGTACTTACCTACATTATGTTTTTGTAAAAACCCCAACAATTACTTGCCAATAATTTAAAATACCATTATGAGTAACCGAATCTCCCAAAACAATCTCAAGAGTTTATTACATTCAGTCGCGAGAAGCCGACATTTTTGGGTTAGACCAATAGCAAGACAATTGGCCTGATGCTACCAAATGTAAGAAAATTGTAAAAGAGGGCAAACCACTATAAGGTGTGCGTCGACCTATCGTTATTGTTACGTATCGGACCAAATAGATTTTCATAAATTTTATTTTCAACGCATTTTCAATGTAAATGACGAATGGATAGGGGTTCCGAGGATAAACTATTATATCTGCTGTGTACACTGTACAGTGTAGGTACACTCTATGATGTGTAATTTTTTAACCATTTTTAAACTAAGTACATAGTTACAATTTTGGAAACAACACACACGGCTTTGTGACAACTTCAACTGCCAAGTAGCTGAAACTGAAACTAACTGAAAAAGTGCAACTTACCTAACACAACCGTTGACACGAACACTTTAAAAAAAATCAAATATATATATATATATTTCTACACAAAGGCGTTGGTATTATCTAAACATGCAGTCTAAATTAATTCTGTCATTGTGGTTAATTTTATCACGTTTCACTAAACTAAAACCAACATTAATTTCCACGTGAACTTTGACACACAAACACACAGAGCACCGCACAAACTAGCAATATAACTGGCAGTTAATAAAACAAAACCCCGTCACCGCCGCCGCCATTTTCGAAATTCGAAATGTCAATTGTTTTAGATTGGCCAATAATTAGCGCGCGGGCTCAGCGTCGGCCAATCGGAGCCACGGACGATTAGCACGCTCCGACCATTGGCCCGGACGACGCTCCAAATTCAAAATTAAACGTTAATTGTCGTCGACGCGGGATCCCTAATTAATTTGATTGAGCATTCACCAGAGTGGAACGCCGACGGCGAGTTGCACTGATTTAAACTAGGCTATTCAAAATTAGTGCCATTATGTTAGCGAGGGCTATTGTAAACATTTCTGAAATGGAATTGTTAAATCATAATTTAGGTATGTAGGTGTCTTTCATATTTTTTGTATTTTTTCTGACTATGTGGAACTTTATCAGGGCAGGAGACTATTATTGTAGGTTTCATAATAATATGTATTATTATTTTAGGATAATTTTAATCCCATCAAAAACAATACTTGTCAAAAAAAAACAAGTCTCGTAACTCAGTTGTTCTACGGTAAAAAGTTGTGAGTTCCATGTAATACCTACCAAGTCTTATCCACGCACGCATCTCAATCTTAAAAATCTTTAATGTTTTATATAAATATATTGACTCGGCCATCGCATGGAAACACGTGTTAATTAAATTATTTAGTGAAAAATAGGAAGAGGTTTTCAATTCGTCTGTATGTATTTTAATAAAATCTGTTACAAGTTTTGGTCTTACAATAAACCTATGTAACTTAGCATTTATTCAAGTTTACTAAAGTAGCAACAGTAGTGACAAAAAGTTAGTTAGTAACGGCTTAGTATACCTACCCTTTTTGCAACACCCTGTATAAGGGTTTCCTGAGCGTCACCTTCAGTAGGCCTTTCACAAGTTCTGTCAACTCAAGTCGCGTAGTTCGATAGCAATTTGTTCGATAGCAAGAGATGCGGGTTCGAATCCCGACGCTGACATGTACTATTGAGTTCTTTTAACTTAAGTACAATGTACACCATCGTTCTTACGGTGAAGGAAAACATCGTGAAGAAACCTGCATATCTAGATTTAGCACATCTAGATATGTGAACCTACCAACCCGCAGTGGACCAGCGTAGTGGGAAATGGTCCAAGCTTAGGAAGGCAGTTTAGACCTTGGGGATATGCACAAAGGTTCCACTCGAGAGAGCCAGGTGCAGGTACTGACACCCCCACAGAGAATAGAATAGAATGGTAAAAATATTATTATGTATTAGTACATATACATCATACATCTCTACACTCTTTCAGAGGATTGAGAGAATCCAATCCCCATTAGTGGACGTTAGCTTAATGAAAAATTATTGGAGTCAAAAATGCGATTTTCACTACACCGTCAAGACAGCCCAAGAATTGATTATATTAAGGCGATAAGTCCGCCCTTGTATACTAATCTAGTGTAATTCTCTCCATTTTTTACTGTTATACCTATGTATATTGTATACAATAAAGTGTTTAAATAAATAAGGTAATATTTTTGCACTCTATAAGTAGGTACCTATGTAGTTGGTGAACACATCAAGCGTTTCGCACATTTTTTAAATAATCCTGAAATCGTATGTTATATGTAGGGATACATACAAAATTCACAAAAAACGTTTCCTTCTCCCTCTCTACAAACTTTATTGTTTATGTGAGTTTATTATGATTATATTATGTCAAGGTAAGATAAGAGCCTTCCCGAGTGACGAATGCTAGACTGTGTTAGATTGAAAACAACGAACAAAAACCGTTTTAAGTTCAACCTAACGAAAACCATTGCACCAATGAATAAAGTCACTAATCTTCTAACTGTACTGGACTAATGCTAACTTTATAATGTCTGTCTGTCTGTCTGTCTGTCTGTCTGTCTGTCTGTCTGTCTGTCTGTCTGTTACTCTTTCACGCCAAAACTACTGAACGGATTTGAATGAAATTTGGTATACATACGGTCTAGACCCTGGGAAAGAACATAGGCTACTTTTTATCCCGGGATTCCCACGGGAAAACTTTTTAAGGCGAAGCGAAGCGCGCGGGAACAGCTAGAGAGCTAAGAGCTCAGTCGTAAAAGTGGTGTCTTATTTGTCGAGAGGTTTTTTTTTTATCTTTGTTTATTTAATAATTATAAATCATAACATAATATTATACACAGTACCATGCGCTGAAACCAACAGATTTAAGTGCGACATGGTGAGATCGCTGAACTACTCGACGGTAAGTCCATAATAAATGTTATACAATAACAAAAAAAAAAACCATACTATACAATGTTCACTATCTTTAGCTATGTCTACGTATACTAAGTACATATATTGCAATATAATAAAAATTACACAACGTAACGGGCAAAGTAAAAGGATTTCAAGATAACTTTTCTTTTGAACATGAACATTTGCACTGACACTCCATCTAGTTTTTAATAAAATATCGTGGTCTACAAATTAGTATGCACAGTGATGTCAAGAGGTTATCGCTTGTCTGGTTAACGCCTATCGTAGAAATAAATTCAAATTACGTAAGTAAATGTAAAGTTTACAAGAAAAACTGATTCTACATCTACATGTTCTCGAGGCGCAGTCGCGCCCGTTGCCGTAAACAATCCTAGTCCTAACTAATATTATAAATGCGAAAGTAACTGTGTCTGTCTGTCTGTCTGTCTGTTACTCTTTCACGCCAAAACTATTGAACGGATTTGAATGAAATTTGGTATACATACGGACTAGACCCTGGGAAAGAACATAGGCTACTTTTTATCCCGGAATTCCCACGGGAAAACTTTTTAAGGCGAAGCGAAGCGCGCGGGGACAGCTAGTAAAGTATATTTTCTTTCTATCTTTCTTTCTCGCTAAACATTCAATAATAATTTCAACAAGTTACAGTTCGTTTCAAACAACTTAGTTACTACAGGCCGAGCTTGCAGTATAGGTAGGTATAGTAATTAAGATATTTATTGGTTTCTGTTATGCTTTATGGTCAATGGTCATCCAAAAATAGCCTCTGTCGTGTATCATTAATATTCTAAAATAAGAATTAAAATCTTGTAATTCCCCTAAATCTGCCTATAGACTTTACAGTTTTCAACCTTTAAAGTTAAACCATTTAATTTTCATATATTTAAATTCGCATCCAGCACGTCAAAACGACCAAATCGAATAAAAACAGATAACGAACGACAATGGCGACAATCGCTGCCAAAATACGTGATCGAATAACTGTGAAACTGGCAAACTAGCCCCGAGATCGCCATTAGCGGTGCCGCTCGTTATAACTCCGGACAGATTGACTCGATACGGCGACCGGAGGAAAACTAATTCCGCGATGTAGGCTAGGGCTGTCACATGATTGGGAAAATCATATTTTTGATACTCATGCTCTTAGAGTAGATAAGGAACCTTAGTTAACATGTAGTGTAAAGTCCATTTTACACAATGCAAGTAAGAGGGCAGTAATGGCTGCAGAAGCAGAGCTTTAGCTCGAGGAAGACTCTTGCATGACGAAATACGAAGTTTAGGAGAGAAAACAAAAAAAAAAACACGCACTCACGCCTTGTACTAATGTACTCCCTTGCGGGGTAGGCAGAGGTGCATTGCTGCACCCACTTTTCGCCAGAGTGTTATGTTAGTCCCAATGTAATAGGGGGCGGGCCTATTACCATTTTACGGGTACATCCAAGACCCGAGAACAAATATCTGTGTTTAAACAAATATCTGCCCCAGCCGGGAATCGAACCCAGGACCATCGGCTCAGTAGTCAGGGTAACCACTACGCCATTCGGTCGTCTTTAGGAGTTTAGGAGAGCTATTGCGATAAAAGCGTCTCTATCTGGTCTCGGGCGATACGGTCTCCTTCTTCATATATCCAATTATATTTAGGGGTTAGCAAGATGATTATTAAATGCTTTATTAATGTAAGTACTTTATGCTGATTTTGGCCAAACACCGGAAAGAACGGTTTCGGTGAAATCTCCCTTAAAAACAACAAATAACAGTCTAACTTCACACGTGACCAAACTTATAACACCTCTCGTAATTGCAACAGGCAACCCTGCAACTTCGCAACAGTGCCTCGGGGCGTGCGTGACATCGTGCCTTTATCGGCCGCCCCCCGCTCCCCGCTCCCGCCCCCGCGCCCCCCGCCCGCCCCCGCGCCGCCGCGACGAGATAATGACGGAAATTATTTTACACACTAATGTATTTCGGATCCATCGCGGGATCAAATACAGGGTGTTCCGAGAGAGAGTGTCGAGAAAATTCGATAAGATAATGGCGTTCTGACTTTCTGAGTGATGATTTGAGCTGTCGAAGAAAATTCGTTATACTATGGTTTTTTATATCGACAGCAAAAGTAGCTAGGTATATGTCATGAAGTACATTAGTTATTAGCATCAGTAGTATGAGTGCACACAATTAGGTACTCTCTGCTCCATCATGAGGGATGACCAATGAAACTTCGAAGCGTTAGCGTAGGATTGACAGCTTTACATGCTAATCCTCATTATGCTCCTCTCATTATCTGTGTGCATTCGAATCATTTCATTCGGACATCAGTGAAAGAAAGACACAAAATAATTTAATGTGTGCGAATCACGAATATTGTCGACTCTAGTTATTGCAAGTCATTACTAGTTAGAATATTAGTTCAATGTCTCTAGTTGATATTAATTCGATATGCGGTTCACTGGAGTTTTTTTTAGTTTCTATAGCGTTACTTGGGCGCTGATCAAGATTTCATACAAATTGCTATCGCATTAAATTTTACCTATCGACTAGAGTCAACTTCGATTTGACGAGTCATATTCGTGTACAGTGCGGGCACACTGGTGATCTACCTTCTCTGTCCTGACCAAACTTGATGGTCCCATCTGGGGATCGAGCCCGGGACCTCTGAGTGTTATAGCAGATTGTCTCGGTACCTCTATTCCATAGATACAAAGAGGTTCCATAATTATGACATTGTTTGACTGCAAAGTAGACTTCCATACATTTGTATAAAAAGAATATCCTACATAACAGTGTCGCTTATTGTTCAGGTGTAGATATGAAAAGGTATTTTATTTTATTATTTTTTTATTTTAAGATTAACAAACAATAGTACATTATATTTAACCTAATGGTATTATACACATTAAATAGTAACGAATGTACTACCAACACAGTTAACCACAGATTACCAAAAAAGTATTTTATGAGTAAATTATACAGTTATCTAATTTCATTAAGTAGGTAATTATTTAAACTTATGGAAAGAAACATGCAAACTAACAAAGTAAGATTTAACTTAAGTGACTAAAGAAAGAAACTAAAGAAACAAACAAACAGGTACAAAGGTAGGTAGGTATGCAGAGATATTAAATCCGAAATAAACTTCTGTCACATTTTGAACAGCCTGTACACATTTTGATTACCGATATCACAGAATGAACAGATGTCACGTAGCTGTGACTTCATCTCGTTATCTCGTTTACACTTGTTGTTCCACTAATAACTGTGTCTCGCTTTAATGTGGCTCGTTATGGGTACTCTGTAGGTATTTGCTCTCGATCATTAATTAATGAAATGACATGACGTGTCATAACACGGATGTATAAAGGGTATTGGCGTGGCTTGTTTGAAGAGTCTAAAGATCTATGTAGTACAGTTTAATTAAAAGGGTTTGAGTTCCGGAATAAACTATCAAATTGTGGTTACTATCTTATGTTTGGTTAGAAAGCTGATTCTACCTAGATGCCATGCCACTGCCACAGAGTACATACTGGGCTAAGGATTTTCTTTACAACTTAATTACCTTACTATTTTTTGACTGATGGTTTTCTATCCCAAGTATGTCTCATACAGAGGTAAAAAAAATACTTTAGATCCAGGCCCCATTTCTGCGGTGGGATGCTTTTTCCCTTATATTTTTCGGGGTCATGTCATAAAAAATATATGATCCGAACCAGACCGCACAGCAGCAATTTGAGATGGAGAGAGGTCTTGTTTACATATGTAATTTGTAGACTACAATCTACATACTTAGCAGATGGTTGAGCTCAATAATATTAGCCACTGCCACGAACTGTGTGATTTTTATTCTAGCGTGTAAGTGACAAACACTCTTTGATAAATAAGGCAAGACGAGATTTTTTTCAATTATGATGATGAGCTGTACAAGCTCAGTCCAGAAGAGAGAGAACCATAATTTAACTGCAATTTAACTCCTATAAACACCGTTTTTTATTCAAACACAATGAACTAAAAAGTGTTCTGGTAAAATAATTATATTACTATAGGTAATTATTATACTATCTATATAAAGATAAAGATGCCTTCGGTCATGAGTGCAAGTCGCAAAAATTGACCGATTATTTTAAGTTTACTGATCTGAGTATCTTGCAATGTCGATGAATTAGGACTATTTTAGTGAGTAGGGCTGAGGACAGAGTGTTGTGGCGGTCTTTGAAAGAGCCAGCAGTGGACGCTTGTTACCGAATGGTGATCATATTATTTTAATAAATAGATAGATATAACGTTTATTTGTTTCACTTTCTTACACGGAATACACCAAACATCCCTATTGCATAAGTTATAGCTACTGATAACTATGTAGTAGGTACCAGGCTATGATATAAGTCTGATTTGTACGTTGTACGTACGTTGTAAATTGTGTGTTAAAGCGGCCCAAAAGGATGATATACCTCAGCGTGGATGTTTACCCCAGGAGCAAACGCTGATTTTCAGTTACCTCCCATTTAATTATTCCGAGGGTGCCGAATTACTTTGTCGGAGCTATTTATGTATGTATGGAATCCGATAGCGCTAGAATAGAATAGAATAGAATACTCATTATTTTGCAACATTAAAGAAAACATTACAATATCACAACTTATATATAAAATAGTACAAAAAAACCGGCCAAGTGCGAGTCGGGCTCGCGCACAAAGGGTTCCGTAGCAGCAAATCAAAATTACAGTTAAATCAACCTATCTCAAAAACTATAAGAGATACTTTGATCAAACCAAAAATCGTTGAAAGAGTTAATTAGCATGCATCACCTCTATTTTTTTTAGAATTTTATACCCCGTAGTTATAAAAATAGAGGGGGGGGGACATACTTTTTACGACTTTGAGAGCTGATATCTCAAAAACCGTTCACTTTAAGAAAAATGTTTTTTAGAAAACTTTATATCATTTTAAAAGACCTTTCCATTGATACCCCACACGGGTATGTACATCGAAAAAAAAAATTTCATCCCTCAGTTACATGTATGGGGGGCCCCACCCCCAATTCTTTTTTTTACTATTTAGTGTCATATTTTTGTAGCGGTTCATACAACACATATTCCCATCAAATTTCATTACTGTAGTACTTATAGTTTCCGAGTAAATCGGCTGTGACAGACGGACAGACGGACAGACGGACATGACGAAACTATAAGGGTTCCGTTTTTGCCATTTTGGCTACGGAACCCTAAAAAGGCGGACTCATTGCTTAAAGCAATCTCTACCAGACAACTTTTGGATGGAAGAGACAATTTTAACATAATTAATGGAGATGCTAGAGAGCTCTGCTACAGAAACAACTGCCAATAAGTACCAAACAAATTTTATGAGGGCAACAATGATTCTTTGTAATTTATGACACTGATGATGTACACAGGTCTTGCTCTACTTAATTAATTAAGGGCTAATAGTTAAAGAAAAAATATTTATTCACTTTTATTACCTGTCGCAAAAGTGGTGTGGTAGGACTACAAGTATTTACAAAATCAGTACTTATGATAAAGACTTTAGTAAGATGTCACTAACACCGGAAATTCACTCTGCAACATAAATCTGTCCAACACATTTTTCTGCTGTCGGTGCAAATATCAAACATGGCGTCCGCGTCTCCACGGCTCCAGACCCCTCTATGTAAACATTCACAATAAAAATACGCCATTACTATTTGCATTAATATCTAAAGAAAACATACATGCTAAATATTGCGAGTGCAAACCCTACCGGAACTATGCCAATGCAAAAATGACCGTAAGGTTAAAAGCTTACAGACGAAAATTGTTTGGCAGAGCGGGTACTATAAACGAATTTGGTTGCACAATCTCCTTGAATGCGAGTCGGCTGTCTCGTTCTTTCGTATGGGAACGGTGTATGTTTGTCTCGCTTGCACTGTAAGTAAAAGGTGGGATTGAGATGTCAGGACCAACTGCCACTAGGCGATACACCTCGGGAATAGTAAACAGACTAGGGTTGGGACAAGTTTCGATAAAAATATTTATGATAGTAGTTATTTTTAGATACAAATATAGGTATATGGTCTTTGTGTACACTACATGCAAAATACTTTGAATTAATTTTCAATATAAAACTATTTTAACCGACTTCGAAATAAGGAGGAAGTTTTCAATTCGTCTGTATGTTACTATTTCTAAAATAGTTTAGTACCTAAATAGAATTAAATTTACCTGAAATATTTTAATTTTACCCGTTAAGTTTGTACTTAGGTACTTTTGAAACGATCAATTATACTTTGTATCATTAATGCATTCCGTATTAAAAACATTTATTAGAAAAAAAGTTCGACTAACGGATTAAGATAGTACCTACTAAACAAAGTCTATACTTAAGTAGATCTATACTCAAAAAATCCAACTCCCTAAGTATTATCATTACGAAAAATCCATAATACAATATCAAGTAATGAAAAAGTTACACCTGCCATTGACTCTCCATAATATGTCACTGGAACTTTTTCATTGCTCGTGAGTGTAATAACGTATGTCTAGAATATCGATGAATATCTATAACAACACCCCATCCCTATTCCCGCAGGCACCCGCTCACCCAACCATAACTAATAGCTGTGAATAAATCGCCGGAGTCGGCACAAAGGCGCTTTTTTTACACCGAACCGTCGCCGACCAATCACAGAGCTCTCACGCCACGTCGCCCGCCAATCAGGGCGAGGCATTCTCAAAAAAGAGTCTCGAAATTACGCGCGAAAACCACTCGTGTTTTCTCTTCAGCCCTAGGCTTTGGGTCGCGGTTGGGAATAGACCAAATTGACGTTCAGCTGGTACATTTAAATTTCGACTTTTAGACTTGGCATTAAAGTTTACCATTGGTGTATTTTTAAGTTGGTAAGTATGAAAACTGAAGAGAGTCGAGGGCGGTGTGATGATAATTACGATTGCAAATGGCGTCGCTAGTTTTGCGCGGGAAAACGCACCAGTAATCAAAACGCCAAAATGGATTAGTTTTCGTTATACGATTTGGGGTGTTACGGTTTTGTGCGTACGAATGTTGCAAATGCGATTGATTTTTATCGGACCATTTCATTACTGAAAATCTCGTTATGAATTTATGTCTGCACGAATATAAGTATAAAAACTAAGTACCTACCTATACTTATAGGTACTTAGTTTTTATACTAAAGTTGTAAGTAATCAATGATCATTTGAGTCGTGTTGAAATAATGGTATAAAATTAATAATTCGAGTCACAAAAATTTTCTATGCTAGAATCTGCACAAGAAACAACCTTATCTTAATCACGAACAACTCAATTCAACACTTCAAAGTAAACAAAACAACAATAGACCCATCTTACCTGAGCAGCTGCATTCACCACAAAGGCCAACCCGACAAATTGTCCGACAAAAATGTATTTATTTTATTATAATAATTGATACACCAAAATAAGCACTCGAATAGAACAGTTCGGCTTTTATTATAACCTCAAATTCGTCAATGGTCATTGTGCGGGTGGACAAAGGCTAAGTGACAGATGTTTTGACACTTCTAATTGACAGGTGTCAAGTTGAAGATGGCGGCAAAAAATGGCGGCTGAGAACTGTCACGCGATACTTCCGCTGTATCGATTGATTGTTTTGATCCATTTAATCGATTCTTAATCGATTAATAAAAGGGGAAGAAATGTAGAGTGTATGCGGTGTCAGATATCCGATTGTCTCAGACGGATGTTTTTCCCGTTATTTGTGTTCGTTTGCAGTAATACCGCATTGTCTTTTGATGGGGTTTATTTTACCTGTTTCATAATAAAAATAAGGGGTAAGTATATTTTTTTTACACCTTTGTACCTTTTCGGAATAAAATTTCACATTTAACAAACAATACAGTAACTATACAGTTTCTGATCCAGTTTGTGCCAATTTGTCCATTCTCGGTTAGAGCGTAACCAGGGAGTAGTGGTTAACTTTTGACACATCTGTCATGAATTTTATATGGAGATGGCGTTTAATTTATGAATCAATCCCTGTCGATGTCGGTTAGATAACCGACAATGGAGAAATTGGCACTTAATGTTAAATTGATAGTCATATGGAACGGCAATGACTTGTGGAACTGTTTCAAAATTATTATGTAACTCTCACCATTTTACACAATATTTCTGAGAAAAGTTTGTTAATTTTTTTGAAAATTTGTAGACTCAACAAACTTTAGATATACTTAGGTACATTCACAAAGCAGAATAAAATTAAATTCCTTAGTTTCGATATTTTATGTCTAGTAACTGATTAATGATTACTAATGATTAATGATTATTGATTATTAATTAATGATTACTGTACTAGAGCAGCGATCACAGGATTCGATACTATTTTCGAATCTACACAAACATATGGACTTTTGAAACTGTCAAATTTGCCTTACATATTGACAGTGACAGTTGAAGATACTGTTCTTTTTCCATATATTTGTATAGTTTCGAAAATAGTATCGAATCCTGTGATCATGCTTCAGAGCCGCGAGCACAGGATTCGAAACCTCCGTTTACGTTGCGTATCTAAATGTCACTGTCAAAATGTAAGGAAAATTTGTTAGTTCCAAAAGTGGCATTTGTTTTTTCCATATTTTTGCGTAGATTCGAAAATAGTGACAGTTGACGATTCTGAGGCGCGAGCATAGGATTCGATACTATTTTCGAATCTACACGAAGGGTCGCCTTTACCAAACGCTAAACGTATTTAAATCAAATTTTAAATACATTTTGTACCAACTGACAGACGTATGACAGGCTACTAAATACGTTTAGCGTTTGGTGAAATTCCACCTAACATGGAAAAAACAAATGCCACTTTTGGAACTAACAAATTTGCCTTACATTTTGACAGTGACATTTGACGATACGCAACGTAAACGGAGGTTCCAAAAGTGGCATTTGTTTTTAGGGTTCCGTAGCCAAAATGGCAAAAACGGAACCCCTATAGTTTCGTCATGTCCGTCTGTCCGTCTGTCCGTCTGTCCGTCTGTCACAGCCGATTTACTCGGAAACTATAAGTACTACAGTGATGAAATTTGATGGGAATATGTGTTGTATAAACCGCTACAAAAATATGACACTAAATAGTTAAAAAAAGAATTGGGGGTGGGGCCCCCCATACATGTAACTGAGGGATGAAATTTTTTTTTTCGATGTACATACCCGTGTGGGGTATCAATGGAAAGGTCTTTTAAAATGATATAAAGTTTTCTAAAAAACATTTTTCTTAAAGTGAACGGTTTTTGAGATATCAGCTCTCAAAGTCGTAAAAAGTATGTCCCCCCCCCTCTATTTTTATAACTACGGGGTATAAAATTCTAAAAAAAATAGAGGTGATGCATGCTAATTAACTCTTTCAAAGATTTTTGGTTTGATCAAAGTATCTCTTATAGTTTTTGAGATAGGTTGATTTAACTACGGAACCCTTTGTGCGCGAGCCCGACTCGCACTTGGCCGGTTTTTTCCATGTTAGGTGGAATTTCACCAAACGCTAAACGTATTTAGTAGCCTGTCATACGTCTGTCAGTTAGTACAAAATGTATTTAAAATTTGAATTAAATACGTTTAGCGTTTGGTAAAAGTGACCCTTCGTGTAGATTCGAAATAGTATCGAATCCTATGCTTGCAGCACTGGTCAACATTTTCAATGCTACGCCGGTTCGTAGGCATCGTAGCGCGTAGCGGTGGCGTAGCAGATTTCGTAGCATACGCTGCGGAAAGTTTCAGCTATAATTCTTACAAACTTTTTAATGTGAACTTTCAGTATCCTATGTATTTTATTTTAATTAAAATATGCCTACTAATTATTTTGTTCTTGATAGACCTCATTTCATCGAAACAGATACAAAACAGTAAAAATTACTCATTTGACCACATAGTCAAAGGGATTTAGTTACTTCCATTATTTATTTTACCAAATACCTATTTATAAATTTGATTACCGAACAAGAACCCTTGTTTGAGTTGTTTGGTCCCACACAAAACATATCTCATATAACATTTGTATGCTATAATTCATATTACGTTTATTATTTTATTCTCAACAAAGCGTGTCAACGTTAATATAAATAATAGTACACGTTTACTATAAATAATAATATAAAAAGTGTTTGTTTGTTCGCCACCCCTCTACGCCCACATGTGAGCCGACCCTGACAGCCACACAAATGGGCAGATTGTACAGATTGATAAGTGACTAATGTGCCTGTTATATTTTTTTCTAATTTAACGACGTTAACACGTTTGTTATAGAAAACTGTTGAAAGATATTTGATAAGATTAGATATTAATAATTACGTTCACTTTTTTATATTTATGTTTACTTTTTGGTAGCGTTCATTCGATTTTACCACATCATAATATAGTTGTACATTATCTCGTGTGTATTTATGATTGTATCTGTGTAGCTATAAAATATTATAATTTAAACATCAAACACTCAAAATTTATTAAATTTTAATTTTTTTGATTGAGAAATTTATATTTTTATTAAAAGCTAACATTGTAAATTTTCTACTTTTGCCAATAAAAACTCTCAAAATAAATTGTTAAAGTTATATTATTATACCTGCCTAGTTATTAATCACAACAAAGAAGCATAAATATATAAGTTATTTATGTATCCAATTGACAATAGATTCTTTTATTTACATATTACAGGCATATTAAGTACCTCCGCTACGTGACAAATTATTTAATTCAATAATACCTTATTCAAATACAACAATGGCTACATTTAGCTACACTTATTCAAAATCCGATGTCATGGTCTATTGTATTTGTAGTATTTTAAATAAGGGTTGTTTTAGTTTACTTGCAGCTTGTTGCAAGGGTTATTTCTGGTATCTGTTGAAATCACAATATATTTTTAGGTGTACAAACATTTAAGCAGTTGGTATAAGGTGTAGTTTTTCAGTAAAAAATGTGCGTAACTTTTTAATCCATCATGAGTACCCCGCAATTGTATTTATCACTCGCACTAAATTGTGTGTGAATTGGGATTGATGGACTGAAAACACACTGGCAAAAGATAGTAGTAATAATAACTTTAATTACTTATACCTTATAGTTACCTATTATGTTTTCTAAATAACTTATCTTAACTGTAAACCGATACAGAACAAACAAATTAAATAGTGTTTCTCATAATACAGCTTGGTAGCAAAATCTCTAGTGCTTTCTATGATATGCATAAACAGGTTTCAAATATGTTTTTTTTATTTAGCTGACATTGTAATGATTTCCAAATATGGGTCCTGCAGGCATGTTGACGTGGTGGTAGCGGGTTCGAATCCGAAGGGGGATGGAATGAAATTCGGCAATCGAATGTAATTCAGTTTATTGGCAATCTGTGGACCAATATCTCACCCTTTTTATTGCTACGTGGATATTTTTATACATGTTCCTACCTACATACATTTTTATGATATGCTCTTGCAAACTCTAGTACGTATTAGTAAATTTGTCTGTATCTAGAAGATAAAATTATATCATTTTCTAACAGTAACTGCAACGAGCAATAATGAAATAATAAGACAGCCATTACTACTCTATCTTAGTAAATAACCAAATATTCATAAATTAACCGCAAAATGAACAACTTCGAAGTTTATTGCGAGATGATAACAAAAGCTCAGAAAACAATTTAATGGCTACAAATAAATATAAAAATACAAAAAACACGCACAGCTACAAAAACTGATACATAACCCTTAAAACACTTATAACACCCCTTTTTGCACAGATAAACAACCCACACACCACCACTTCTTCAGCACACGTTATCCAAAGGCTTGGACCGCAAACGCGGTTCTGAAAACACCTGAAAACTTCAGCTCGAGAGGTCCCCTTAAGACGCAGATGCGATTAAAGGCAGCCGGAGGACGGACGTGGGCGGGGGTGAGGTAACAGCTGCGGGGCGCGGGCGGGGGGACGGTTACGTGGAGTGGTCTTCAGATAGAAAGAGTCTCTTTGGAATTCGCAAATCGTACCGGAAGGATTGTGCGCGGTGTGAGAATGGTGGATGTGGTATTTTGGATGCGAAAATTACAGTATTTATGGTATTCGATCGGTATTAATCGTAAAGTAATCGCTGAATCATATGTATATATGTGAGTACATATGTGTGTCAAAATACTCGTAGGTATATAAGAGTGGTAAGCCGAAAGTAACAAAAATCAATCACGAAAGTTAGAAAAAAAATGGGGCTTAAAAATCTGAGTCCCCTCTCCGACCGACTCATGGGAGGTTATTCTGAATTACTTCCAAACTTTACTAAACCACTTTTGCAACATCCTTTATATGAAAAAATCATGCACTGACATTGACTTTCATCGATGCCAACCATATTTTTTACAGAATTACTTTGCAGTTCTTTAAACACTAAGGACCTTACCATCAAAATTAGACACACATGCAAAACGCTGTCTAAATTTTGATTTAAATACCCCATTAATCAAGGTTTTTATTTTTTATTACTAACACAGTAGTGCCAATTTCACCATAGTGGATTAGAGCATAACCAGGGATTATTGCTTGAATTCTTGACACATCTGTCAAGAATTTAATATGGAGATGACGTATAATTCATCAACCTTTCCCTGGTTACGATCTAACCAACTATGAAGAAATTGGAGCTAAGTATATTTTCAATCTATCAGAGCATAGAACAACGCGGGCTCAGGTGCTTCTCAATGCTTCAGAGTACTTTTCCTAGCTCCGGCCCCAGCGATGTGTAGACCATTAGTCCCTGGTCCCCGGTAGTCCTTCACTGCATCGCCTCTTATTGGCTTTTTATCAATAGCTGTTCCCGCGCGCTTCGCTTCGGCTTAAAAAGTTTTCCCGTGGGAATTCCGGTATAAAAAGTAGCCTATATTCTTTCCCAAGGTCTAGAGTAGTCTAGACCGTATGTATACCTACCAAATTTCATTCAAATCCGTTCAGTAGTTCTGGCGTGAAAGAGTAACAGATAGACAGACAGACACAGTTACTTTCGCATTTATAATATTAGTAAGGATTGTCCTGCGCTGTCTCAGCTTAGGGCCTGAGCATAGCTGGGACAGCGAACAATCGAAACTATCACTTATTTATGTTACACTCACGAGCAATGAAAAAGTTATATTGACAATACTCGTAGTACCAAATTACTCCTAAACGGAAAAGACTAGCGTCAACAATATTGAAGTAAGTACATTTAATAGTGCATCAGAATATTACCAACTAAAAACGTTGATAGTTTGAACGAAATCTAAATTAAATGTTTAAAAAATTGGGGTCATTAATTTGGTGTCGACATTTTGTAAGTGGTACTTTTCATCCCTCGAGAGTGTATATAAGGTCATCACAAGAAAATTAGGCGATGTTCTGTTTCATATCGTCAGATAATTCGACACTAATGTGTCAATATAATTTGAATAGAAAACTTCACAACTATCATCAAACCTACTAACCTCGCCACAACATATTAATAAATAAAACATACTTCATACGTGACTACTACGTCCATAATAAATAAATAAACCCACATCGTCATTCGCGTTTCAATAATGCTGCAAGAAACATACCTTCAACATACAGAAACCTGCCCAAATCTATTTGTACTGGTCAAAAACATTGTTACTTTAAATCTCTCTTCAAAATTGAATTATTCGTGTTGCAACAATGGCCCAAAAATACCATTATGAAAAAGGGCGGGGTGTGTCAGATCATCTTCAATGGCTAGAAATAGATTTTTTTTAATGAGTCACCGTCAATTCATATTTGTGCCTTTTTGATACGGGATCTTATCGATGTTATTAAATCATTGACATATTAGTTTTTATGTAGTTTTAATGCCTTTGATAAATTATATATTTCAAAAGTTTCATTTTACACACTAAAATAAGATTTTACTCAATAATGTATAGTGGTATTCTGTGAAGACAACAGGTGGATTTTGTTTGGTACATCCAAAGACTATAGGTACTTAAATTAAACTTTAGTCAATTTTTAAAACAACTTTTCATTAAAATTACTATTTTACCTACCACAAATCACACAAAATATAAAAAACACAAATCATTACAATAACTAGACTCTTCAAACCCTGTGAAACCCGAAGCAATAACGTTATCCAACATCGTTTCAGCAAAAGAAATACACAAAATACGGTCTCATTAAAAAAGATGAAGCCACCAAAAGTAATGAGAAAACCCGCATAAAAGCCTTTAGGATTGCTTTAGAAATATTCTGAAAATATCCCTTTGATGATTCTTGAGATGGAGAGGTACATAATGAAGAATTACTGAAAGGCCCGAGAGGTCACTCTAGCTTAAGAAAAACTAAGTTACAAAACGCACGACCCCATCTCGTTGTATTAAACGCACCGTAAGCAGCATGTTAACGCTTTTTTCGTTTTTAGGGTAGGCAAATGGCAAAAAACAGAACCTTAAGGGGCCGTCCCCACAGGCGAGGAAACCAGGGCGATACTGTCGCCGTTCGACACATAAATCCATGCTCTCATACAAAGAGTTAGTATTAGTGTTTATAAATGATAACATCGCAAGTGGTTAAGTGCGGCGACACTCTTGCCTGTGGAGACGGCCCCTTATGGAGTCGTCATCTCTATATGTCCGTATATCACAGACACTTTTTTCAGCAGCTACCTAGGAACAGCGTTTTGCATGAGTGGTTTAGTAAGTTACTATATTCGTCAATCTAGACTAACCCTAGCTGAGTCTTCGGCCAACGAAGTAATATGGAAATGGAAGAGAGATCACAGACTGATCCACTCCAATCAGGGACAAAGCGGACCGGGACATATTGTGTATTGCACTTTCAGACAAGGAAATGGGGATAGGAAGAAAGGTTTTTGGTATAGGTAAGTACTTATGTAAAGTTTTTTACTTAACCAGCAAAGAACTTGGGTGCTTAAATTTTATTTTGCTTGTATATTTCATGTCTATAATTTAATTTGCTTTAGTTTTATCATACGTGTGTGTGTGAAGACGTTGAAATACACTCACCTACAATCAAAATGTTCCACCTGCCATTGACGTACCATATATCACTGGTAGGTACTTTTTAGTACTAACCTTGAAATTATCCATTTAAATTTCTACCGAATTCCATTACATACGTATTAAGTTTATTAAGTTTTCCTAAAGGGAGTTAAATAATTTCCCTACGCCGACTGTCCTCGCATTATTCTCTCATAAATAATTTCCTCGTGAAATCCGTTCTATTGTGGCTGACTCCGACCGGCGAGTGGGCGGGTCGTAATCACTTAGATACGCTTCTAGGTACACAATGCAATGTTGTGTTTGTAGAGATACGAGTATATAGTTAGTTAGGTATATTGGATTGTTACTTTACGCAAGGTTTTTTTGTGATTAAGAATTTAGGCAATTGTGTAAGAAAAACACTCTGTCTCATCACCAAAAATAATAATATGAGTCATCTGTTTATATTGTCATTTAACGACAACGAGCTAGGCAAAAATAGTCTACTATGTTTTTTTTATAGAGTCTCCTAGCTATGGCGCTGATTTTTGGGGGGAAAAGGTTATTCATTTACTTTATCATTTATAGGTTATACACAGATATTTGTTTTCGGGTCTTGGATGTATGTGTTATCATTTATAATGCACTTTCCCCTAGCAATTATTAAAATGCAACTTCGTCTCTCCATTTCTTTCATTAATTTAACTAAAACTTTCATCTTCATTTGTTCAACAGTTTTTTTTTCCGAAACTACCTATAGTTTTTAATTTACTAAAAGATTGATTCCCGAGGCTCGAACTCAAACCGGATATTGCGACTGAACTTTTATACAGGCCTGTTTGTTTACTTGATGGGAATATCACGATATGCTTTTCAATGTGCAAAAAAAACAGATATATTATTATAGGATACGCTACATAATGTAGTTAATAAAAAAACAATTTTTCAAGAAAGATATCAATCAACCGCGTAAAATGTAACTTTTCACAAAAAAATGCTTTCACAGTGAAAGAAATCGTCATTAAAAGGATAATTTTATACATACGTGTAACTTTCCAACGGCTATTTACCCATCGATTACATAACCAATTTCAAAATACGTAGTAAAAAAAAAAAATACGAGTTTCACACAATAAAATACAATATGTTTAATCGGTAGATGGAGTTAGGGAAACTGGCAGTAAGACGACAAAGGCCAACACTGCTCAATAATGACCTCATTTAACTAAATAAAAAGCAAAAATATAATCTTATTTACCACCCTCGCCAGCGACCCCGCTGGGGCACTAACTAAGTATATAAGGACAGCACTAACGTCATTGTTTGACGATGACGGGGGAGTCATTACTGAAGAGGGGGCAGGGGGGGCGTCATTAAGGCTCGGAAGTCGTTAGCTATAGAGAAAAGCTGCTATGTACCGGGCCAGTTTTGTTCGATAGACCAGTCCAGGAGCTGAAAGTTTAATTTTATCTTGGATTATTAACATAACTAGGTCCGTAATTATGCTTAATGCTGCTTATTTCTTTGTGAATATGGTAAGTATATATCCTTAAGATCAGTTTGTCAAAAAATTAAATAAAATTATATTAGGTCGCAAGACTCACAAGTGACTATTTAAAGCTTTTGTAGCTTGGTGAGGCTGAAACAAGATGATCTATTCTTGGACCAACAGAGCGCCTATCTCTGCTATTGCAACACCCAGGCTTGCTACTCCAGTTTATTTGAGAGCTAAGCTGGCTGAGCTGAAATCAAGGGGATATGTACAAAGGTTCCACTCGAGAGAGCCACGTACAGGAACTTCGCCCCCTCTCAGAATAGAAGAGAATAGCTTGGTGAGGCGAAAATTGACTAGCCGGCGATAAAAAAGAACCGTGAACGACGTGATAAATAGAGTTTGAATATGGAATGTAGCGCTATGATTGGCTGAATTATCGTTAACTAAGTCTTAAGTTCATGCTTAGGGCTAGAGGCTGGCATAATTAGCTAGCGGTTTGAACACAAAAAGGAGACAGAAATCAATATTTAGGGTGGCTTGCACAACAAAATTAAGGGTTAGTCCCGCTATGGTATGGTCCCGGTATGGCACCCTCTTAAAATACCTATCAAAAAGTCCCGCTATGGTACCCTTCAGTTTTTGGTACTGTTGTAAAGTAGATCTAAAAGATGGGTACCATAGCGGGACTTTTTGATAGGTATTTTAAGAGGGTGCCATACCGGGACCATACCATAGCGGGACTAACCCAAAAAAATCAATATTTTTTTGTCTCTTGCCTGACGGTATAATGTCACAGATTTAATTGTGATTAACTTTGTTGTGCAAGCCACCCTTAATGTTGAACTCCCGAACCACCGACCCAGTTTAAATACATAACTCTCATTGCAGTCTCATTCTCATTTGTTAGCAAATGCATAAGTTGAATAAATATCGTGTTCGTTATGGGAAGGAAATAAAACTACGACCTTTTTTATGAAGATCTGTTCGTGCGTACCACTATGTGCATGTACTCTGTTTGAAAATATAACTCGTAATAAAAATAGGGAAATTTAAATTATGCTTAATTTGTCTTCATTATTCTAACAAATTCATGAAAAAAACTTATTCTTATCTAATATAGATACATCCAATTATATGTATTTATTATATCCTTATTACACCAAAGTTGTTCATAATTCAATACATTATGTAAAATCTAATTTAGAATTTAAAACAAATATAGGTAATAACTTTACAACTTTATAGGTAGCAAATGAGCATCTTATTCCGACTATCATTATACAATGTGTGAAGTGGTTCTTCACAGATATTACAGTAAAAATGTTAACCTTTTTTACCTTTTCGGGGCAAAGCGAAGTTCGCGGGAAAAAGGTTTTGACACTAATAGCCATAGATTTACGGTCTTATTCATAAAAAGTTACGGGAGACCTATAGGCCTGCTATAAGCAAATGTCAAAAAAACTTTATTCATAAACGATCAATAGCGCTAAAGAACTCTCCAACTGATTCGTAAAACCTTGATATGCTAAAGTTGGCTGGACCCTACTATACACCTTCCGTAAGCCTCCTCTTGTACAAAAACATGGCGGCCGGTCAACAGCTGTTCTGCTTTATTGACGATTTGACATTTGTTGTGAGTTAATATTTGCTGAAAATAAGTTGCCATGGTAACGTAAAAATTTAATATTTTTTTTGTGGGTTTTGGCTTGGCCAACTGCGCCTTTAAGCCAACGTAAACTTTTTTAAGTGCCGCGCCGTGGCTAACATAGATAATAGAGATTGATAAATGAATGAAAGTTTTCGCTATTTTTGTTTATGGTTTCGTCGGACCGGCAACTTAATAGGGTAAATGTCTATTATTGTGTATTAGCATCACTATAGTTATTGAAGGTTTACGGAACAATTATGAATAGAGATTTTTATGAAACCTCAAATAGGCTTAAAGTGTTCCGTAGCTATTGAGCTCAGTAAACCTACTTTAAGGTTTTTTTATGAATAAGACCGTTAGTATATACTGGCGTAAGTATATAGTCTATGCTAATAGAAATGGCTACGAAAGCCTACGAAACTTCGTAGCGCGGCGTAGCACGTGCTACGATGCTCTACTGTCTTCGCTTATGAAAGACATAAACGGGATCGCAGAACTTTCAATATATTTTTATTTTATTTACGTAGGTTAATACTTATGTAAAATACTATATGCATGTATGTGTATTGGGATTATTTTATACTTACATAATTTAAAAATATCTAATACATTTAAGTACTGTAAAAAGTGCATTTAAGTTTATTAATGTACATTATATAACTTAATTCATTCAACAAAGCTTTCCGCTACGAAATTAAAAAGACCATTTTGTTTATATATTTTTATAAAATGGCAGACTAATTTATCTTAGAGCGCCATGGGCGGGCAGGGCGCAGGGCGGGCGAATGGCAATTTATTTACCGACACAAATGACCCACTCACCGGAATCGAATCCCGGCCCCACATCCAAGAGACCTCACGTATTCTTTCAGAAAACAGTAAGATCGCAACGTATGTAGTCTAGTGAAAAGTTAGTAGTAGTAAGTTTTTGGATAGGTAGCTATGTACCTATAATACGTAAGAATCGAAAGTAGGTTATGTAGCACGACTACTTTTACCGTTCATATAGTTTTGAATGTACTAGAGCTCAAGTCATGTATCAATTGTACCTTACCTATATATGTACCTGAACGTAAACCTGGATGCACCCTGGCAAGTTTGTAATCGAAAAACATTATATGACAACTTTTGGAACGAATAACTCACCCCATTTCGGCTTAGTTTACCATTTTTGCAACACTTTGAGCGTCTAGTCCCTTACTAGCTACTTGCAATTTACGAAAACCAAAAATGTTTAAGTTTTCTTCTGTCATCGGCGTATATTATTTGTCAACAGTGAATGATTACTATATTACTATCGCTAGAGGCAAAACTTTGTATGTGAGAAAACGAAAACTTTTAGAGTTTTCTACAAACAATCAAAACTCTACTATACGTACTATATACCACCAGCAATTATTTATTTATTTTTAATAATATTTATGTATTATTATAGGATATATAGGTATATATTTATTATTAACTATGTAGGTTTTATGTATTATTATATGTAGGTATTTACATATCGTTTATACTTTATATTAATGTAGTTTTATAAATATCTCTTATTTTCACACGCTACCCTTTTTCATTATTTCTATTTCCTTTCAATTTGGTTGTCTGGAAGAGATTACTTTTAGTAATAAGGCCGCCGATTGTGCTATTTATTTTCTGTTCATGTTTGTAATACCGTTTCTATTTTTGTGTGCAATAAAGAGTATTTTATCTTTATCTTTATATAAGCAAGTTACAGCACTGTCCGTATTCCACCAGTGCACAATCAGTGGAGTGAGTGGGCGAGGTAGCTAAAGCACGTTAAATGAAAACGAATGAAGCTTTAGATTAGACCGGGTACGTATTGATTGGGGGGAATGTTAGGAGATTTTCTTACTGCCTCTACGAATGTTTTCTGGAAAATCTAACACTATTTCAAGGATATTTTTGAATTTACAGATTGTGGCATGACTTAAATTGTTGTTTTTGATACCGTATAGGTTTTGTAGGTAATAAAAAGAGCGGGGGGGTAGCTCAGTCGGGTAAGCGCACGCATCTCTCGCCAGAGACGCAGCAGGTTCGAATCCCAGCACTGACATTTACCAATGAGTTCTTTGAATTTAAGTGCAATGTATGAAAGAAAACATCGTGAGGAGACTTGCATATCTAGATTTAGCACATCTACCCTACCCTACTTTTCTTACCTTTTAAACCTTCCCTGGAACTCCACGAATATTTCAAGACCAAAATTACCTAAATCGGTTCAGCCGTTCTCGAGTTTTAGCGAGACTAACGAACAGCAATTCATTTTTATATATATAGATAGATTACCTGAATAAATAAATTACACTGTAAGAAAATAAATATATAATCATAGCTGTTAAAGTTAATAACCACGTTGACTCAAAGCAAAGCGCTTTTGAATACGAAATAATATATTTTATTCATCCTGCAACCCCTGAGGTGGTAAACTTCATATTTTCATAACGAGACAAATAATGTCCCATGATTTATTCATAACTAGGGTTTGCCATCTTGACTTGGACTTTTATAAAACCTTAGGACAAATTTTAAACGAAAAAATATATTACTATGTATGTTATGCAGGTATATAGAATGACTGGTTGGATGAGAAAGGCCAAGGGCCGAGTGTTGTGGCGCTCCTTGGGAGAGGCCTATGTCCAGCAGTGGATGATTATTGGCTAATGATGATAATGATCAAATCACAACCTATAGTACAACATAGTAAGCTTGGAATTCCCTTAATTTTAATTTTATATTAGTTAGTTTTAGTTAGGCATTAATAATTATAATTTAATCAAGAAGTACTATGTAGTTACAAAAATTTAATATGAACCAACTTTAAATTTAATTTAATGTAAAGGTAAAATTGTGTCAGTGCTCAACAGAATGCAGATAATATAGATAATGTATCAGTCATCGCCCGAAACAATATCGTCAAGGTACATAAAAATATATATTATGTTGTTACATTAAGTTCCAATTTCTCCATAGTCGGTTAAAGCAAAACCAGGTATTAGTGGTTGACTTTTGACACATCTGTCAAGAATTTTATATGGAGATGACGTATAATTGATAAACGGGATGGTTTAGATAACCGACTATGAAGAAATTGGCACTAATTCTGTCGTGAATAAACTAACATAAGCTGTGCAAATATTCGTTTTCTCCTCACTAGTTTGTGTATTCTTAGAGCCGCGCTCTCAACGAGTTGTGAATTTGTTATTTTTCTCGTTATTATATCGTGTTTGCTATTTACATAATATACGCATCTCCAGAGATTTGACAATCGTAAGTTTGGCTGTTGTGTGAATTACATTAGTTGTATAAGTAAGTAAATACACTTTCAACAATGTTTAATCATAAATAAATAAATATGTGGTGGTGCGTGGGGACATCTCACACACGGCCATCCGACCCCAAGCTAGGCAGAACCTGTGTTATGGGTGTCGGACAGGTGATATATCTACATAAATACATAGATAGATAGATACTAAATATAAATATCAAAACCCAAGACCCTACTTTTCGCAGTTTATTGCGACTGTAAAAATACTATATCACTAACAAATTATGATTATTGTTATAAGACAGTAGTACACCTTTCACTAATAAATACAATAATAAAAAACTAAATTATCATTTTCGTCAGTCATCACTACAGTTAACATTGACAGGTCACATTAAAAAAGTTCAAATATAAAATCAGATGCCATTTTCAATTCACCATCATATCTCAGACGGTAGGTACATACCCTCTTTACCCCTATCTACGCACCCTAAGTACCTAACCTAATCGTGTTACTAACCATACATGGATGAATAAAGACGGATTTTAAATATTCTCTTTCGAATATGCCATAGGGTTGTTATATGTAAAGGTGGTGGCATACCCCTAAGCTATGTGATGCGCTGCTTTGCTTTTCCATATTTTGTTACATGAAGATATTTTTCAGGAATGAAATTCATAGAAAGTTTCATAATTAACAGCTGTAACCTACAATATTCACATCATAAATATATAATATTACATATGTATTTCTTTTCATTTATATGGAGTGGAATTTTATCAGTGATATTCCCGTTGGCAGGCGTATCTACTACTGTTACTTGATAATCTTCAACTCTAATTGCAGAATGGGTAGTTAGTCTGACTAGCAAATGAGTCACCTACTTTTCGCAGAATATTCTTGTACTCACGTGATAAGATGTGAGCCGTATCGCTGTTTTGGAATTACTACAATGTCCTTCGGGATTTGAATCCACTACGTATCTATATTATAGCTTACACTGTACCTAAAATGGGCCAGAGTCTGTATGCGATGTAAAACCTACAGGGTGAACCAAAAAATTTTTACTGTGTAAGCATATTTCGTGAAGTGCCTATTCACAAACCCGCACCTCACACATCAGTTGTTCCTCAACATATCGACATTGAAGGATTAAATATAGGGTAAAAACTGATTCTATTTTATTAAGTAGGTATTATTAAAAATTTGTACTCAAAGAGAGCTTTCTTTGAGCTAATACACAAAGTTCATTGTACCTACATTAAGAAAATTTGACTATAAGTGGTAGTACCAGTGTAGCCTGATGTGCTTTGTCCGTAGGTAAGTATCCATCCTTTGCGGATTTAATTTGCGTGACGGGAATTTTTCGCTCGATTTGGCAGGGGCACTACCGTGCGCCTATATTTACTTGGTGTATGTGATTATGAAATTATTTAAGCAGTTATCTACCTATCTAGAAAACTGGACCATAATTGAAAAATTTTACTCGAGTTAATGGACGCACTACCGAGTCCCCAAATATTTTAATTTTTCCTTGATTCATACACCAAACACTACTTATATTCCGAACTTGAAGCTTCTAGGTCTGCTAGAAGTGCCTTAGAATTTTTATGATCGGTGAGTGAGTGAGTGAGTCAGTGACAAAATTAAGAAACTTTGACCCGTTACAATTCTTAAACTACTGTTTCAAATTTAATGAAATTTTAAATATACCGTGTCTTTACAATGCCTGCATGGTTATTGAAAATTCAGTCTTCTAGTTTTATCCACAACGAAGTTACAGGGGGTCGAAAATGGCCTGAATTGCTTCGAGAAAAGGATGGTACGGCCGTGCCGCTTTTTTGCTCGACTTGGCACTGCCGTGCCCCCAGATTACTCCTAAAGTAAACGGCAAAGGCAAAGGGAAAGAAAATGAACATTATATATATGAACATCATATAACGAATACATTTAATAGCACATCATAGTATTTTACCAACTAAAATGTTAATTTACAAGTTATGTATTGCTGAAATAGGTACACATTATTCATCATTTTAAATTAAGTGGTACATACATACATACATGCATCCTGACGTCCCTCAGCAGGGAGAAAGGGCTTTGAGATGATTTCTCCTTCGATCTTGGGCAGCGGCTGCGAGATCTTCCCACTCCATCCCCACAACCTTTGCCTGACTCTCCCAAGAACGTCGCCAGATTGTTTTTGGTTACATCTTCCAGGTGGCTGCCAGGGGAGTATGCGCTTCGAAGGAGTTTCTTCAGGTCTTCTAAGGGTATGACCCAGTTAAGTAAGTAAATGCTTTAAAAGTGTCAGCATATTGTGGCTTTTTCGTTACACGCGAAATAATTATAATCGGTAAAATCTTGCCTATCTAGAAGTAAAATCAAATAAATTGTATACTTAAACCATTTCCGAGTCCAATAAAATCCACTTACAGTTCCCAAATTTGCTCAATTCCGCGTAAATGCCCTGAAATCGCTGGTGCCCAATCATCTTGGGTGGCTCTGATTGGTTAATCGCAGGCGGCTTTGGGTGCCCAAAATGGCGCCCGAATTACCGAATTAAGGCTGAACAAGGGGCAGTAATGGGGTAAGGGTTGTGGGCTGGGGGTAAACGTGAGTATTCTTTTATTTGCTGAAGACTTTTATGTTTGTATCAAGTTTATGATAAAATTGACCGTCGGGTCTGTATTGTAACTATATCTCTATACTCACAACAATTTTTCTAGGATCGCTATGATATCTACCGATTGTATCTGTATAAATTTTGTAGGTACTTACATTGTGTATTAAAAATTTAGTCTTAATAAATTAAATCATCATTAGGTCAGTGATAAAACACTTGTGAATAAAAAAGGCCAATCCACTTTTGTATCATTAATTAATTATTTTATTGTCTTTTAAATCTGTCAACCATAACCCATTGGATGCAATCTCTTTCACCAGCTATCGCAGTTCTCTTCATAGTGGTAACTATCTTGAGAACTATACCTTACATGTAACAAAATAAGGTTCATATTGAAGTAGCTTAGAAGGCTAGTATCGGTTATGGTCAGTAAAGAATGAATATACCTACATATACTACATAATCTACATATATAATATGCTCACGATTTGTACATACATGGCAGAATTCGAACCCGCAGCCTCACGATGAAAAACTGATTGTAACTATGATACAAATAATAGGAAAGTTTACTGTCAAAAAACCACCCTATAGGACTCTGGCTATGTACTCACATGAAAGCGCGAAAAACATAGAATGCCCAGGTATGGCCTAGGTAGCATATACCTAGGTACCTAGTGCTTGCATTAAGATAATACCCGGTCGGTCTGCGAATGAGCGTCGCGCATTTTGCACCCCACTATTCATTTTCATTATGTACCGTTGGCAAAAAAGGAGATGTAGAAAATATTATGTTTATTTATGTCAATTTGTGACAAGGGTGTGTTTAGTACAACATAACCATAAACATAGGCATAGTATGACAAAGATGTCATAAATAGATAACTAGGTATATTCTCTACATTTGTGTATTTATAATTTATTCAAACTGTATGTTTACTACAATATTTGTACACCTTCCTCATTTTTATCTTAGTAATTTCTCCACCCAAAGGTTAAACGGAAGAGATTGTTATCGATAAGGCCACCTATTGTGCTTACTCTTACTTTGTAATGTAATTTATGTTGTACAGTGAGACCTGGATAAGTAAGATTCCAATGGACAACAATTTTGTACAAGAGTTCATTAAAACATATTTATTGTCTCAGCTATAGAGGTAAATACACTAGCTTTCTCAATTATAGAGGTAAAATTTTATTATTACCAATCAAAAATATCATAAGAATCCCATTTAAAGAGGTTTGCTTTGTCTCACTTAAGTGCCGGGACCTCAGCACGAGACCCAGATATGGAGGTATCCCACTTATCCAGGTCCTATTTATTCAGGTTTCACTGTATATGTAAAGTAAAAGTAATATATTATTTCCGTTGCTGACGATACTTTCCTTAAAAATCATCTTCATTATTATACAGCCTCTCTCATTATGTACACCCCTCCCCCCCTACCTACATCCTCCCCCCCTCCGTGGCCTGTCACCAGACTTCACACCATATACCTGTGCTATGTAGTTTTTAAACACTCATTTGTTAATTCATATATGCCAAGGGGAGTGTTGTGTGGTTTGAATTTTAAAGGCTTTTGAGGACAGTAAATAATGTGGGTGGAGGTGTATATTATGATGGTATTTTTTAAAGACTTTTTTTTCTTTATGTCATGTGCAGTGTTTTGTTTATTGTGTATGGTGGTGGCTGTATGAATAAAAGAATGGCTAAGAATGTTAATTATGATCATACATCATACATTATATACCTATTTACTCATTATACTTCATTACTATATGCGTATTTTATTATTTAGGCCTCAGTAAATACTCTTGGGTTGATAGGATGTAGGAACTCAATAGATATATCTTACAATTAACTGTTATTCATCTAATTAATATCATAACTTATGCCTAATTATAAATAATATAATAACTTACTATTGACTTTAAATTTCTTTTAACTTTTAAATTGATGAAAGTTTTAAACCTGTTAGGGAAATTTGAATTTGAATTTTTGGAGCCCTATCATACGGGAAAGTTTGAAAATGGCGTACAAATCGAAAGGATCAATTAAGTGAAAAAACAAAAACATAGCATATTTAATACTTTGATTAACAACATATGAACTTTTCTTTTGTATAATTTCTCTCCTCCGAGTAGTCTGGAAGAAAATACTCTTAGTAATGAGGCCGCCATTTGAACCGTCTATGTTGTGCATATTCTATTGTAATTTCTGTGTTTGTGTGCAATAAAGAATTATCTATCTATCTATCTATGAACCAGACGTAGTGTCACATACAAAAACAAAGCTAAATACTGTTTGCATGTTTACCATCAAACTGAGATAAACGTTTTAAGCTCAACTTACTTAAGACAACTAGTGCACTTATGAATTAAGGGCCACTTGCACAAACATTTAAATCTAGATTTAGTGTCAAATCTCGATTTAAGAAACGTAATATAAAATTTGATTGAAATTGATTTGTAAATCGAGATTTAAAACTAAATCTAGATTTAATATGTTTGTGCAAGTGGGGCTAAGTCACAAATCTTCTAACCTAACTAATTCGAAATAAGAGCTCACCTTGGAAAGTGAGGTGTTATTAATTATTAAGAGGTTTGTGATGAACTGACACTCCATTGCGTTCCTACATAAAAAGTTTTAATAAAAGGAATGCCATGAAATTTCACATTTAATTTCTAATTTAATTTAAAAGTAATCGTTAATTTGAAAGCTTTTAACAGATTTGAATATTTCAAAGTGTCCGTGTCAATAAAACAACTATAAATAGCCATGCAACCATTAACTTTTTTTTGTAGTCAATTAAGAATAAAATAGGTACAAGAATACAAAATTATAAAAAATGATTTACTACGTAGAGTATTAGTGAGTATTTCAACAATACAATTTATTTACCTATATTTACACTTACCGACACAATAGTAAGAACAAGTGAAGATCATAACTAAGCTGTGGAAATTATGCAGTACTAGCTGTTCCCGCGAGCTTCACTTCGCCTTAAAAAGTTTTCCCGTGGGAATTCCAGGATAAAAAGTAGCCTATGTTCTTTCTCAGGGTCTGGACCATATGTACACCAAATTTCATTCAAATCCGTTCAGTAGTTTTGGCGTGAAAGAGTAACAGACAGACAGACAGACAGACAGACAGACACAGTTACTTTCGCATTTACAATATTAATATAGTTAGGATTAGGATAGTTAGGATTAGGATTGAAAATGAAGAATCAGTCATTTTTCCTTTACCTTTACCTTTGCCACAGATTGATTTTAAACTAACTTGAGTTACCCAAAAGGCCCTGCCATTCTTACCAATCTATGCCCATGTTTTCCTTATTTTTAAGTATGTCGAAGCTCATATTATGTAAAGTTTCCAACGAATGAACGAATGTTCCGTTAGTTGATATTTTAATTTGGTATCTAGGTATGTTTTTATCAAATTGGGAACAATAAAGTTGGACTATGTATCTCATCACACCATCACAACCCATCACGACCCCACTGCTGGGGCACGAGGTCTCTTAAATAAATTTGTTACTGGCACTGTCCAATATATAAACATTCAGATGCAACAGCATCAGATTAAAAATATTCCTCAGATAACTTTTATCTCCCCATGTTTGCTCCACACGTTTATGTTGTCGACCACCTGACGCCAATCCGGCCTTTTCCCAACAGACACTGAAATGGCTACATAAAAAAAAACTTTTATCTGACTTCTGAAAAATCTGCCCTTTTAGTAGATAATTTAAGCTTATTATTATACTAGCTGTTCCCGCGCGCTTCGCTTCGCCTTAAAAAGTTTTCCCGTGGGAATTCCGGGATAAAAAGTAGCCTATGTTCTTTCTCAGGGTCTAGACCATATGTATACCAAATTTCATTCAAATCCGTTCAGTAGTTTTGGCGTGAAAGAGTAACAGACAGACAGACAGACAGACAGACACAGTTACTTTCGCATTTATAATATTAGTTAGGATTGTGAACTGTTTTATCTATCCACACTGACTTTGCCTGTATAAGAACAGATAGGTAAAATGTTTTAAATAAAACTTCAATGTCGTAATATAGGTACAAAATAGGTAGTGTATCGTATCATCGCAATTAAAAGCGTAATCTTATTGAATTAATACTATTATTACCTACATAAAGTGGAAATTTTTGTACTGAAAGTGCGAAATTAAGCTTTATGATTGTTTAAACATTATATTCTTATTCATACTTTACTAATGTTACTTTTTCCGGCCGTCACTATAACATATAACTCTGTAGAGTGTTTATTGTAACTAATTAGGTAGGCAGGTAGGTACAAACTTATTGTTAATAAACTAGTTTGCAATAAATAGACTCAAATCTCGACTTGAATCGAAACTTACGCTAATCTCACTAGTTTACTCCACGGTGAGAAACTCTAATCATAATGTAATGGACACATCCTAACTAATATTATAAATGCGAAAGTAACTGTGTCTGTCTGTCTGTCTGTCTGTTACTCTTTCACGCCAAAACTACTGAACGGATTTGAATGAAATTTGGTATACATACGGTCTAGACCCTGGGAAAGAACATAGGCTACTTTTTATCTCGGAATTCCCACGGGAAAACTTTTTAAGGCGAAGCGAAGCGCGCGGGAACAGCTAGTGAAGAATAAAGGTGCGTGAATAGGTAGTGAATAGACTTCAACATTTACTTGTAACAGAACAACGAGTAGCTTTTTGATAATATGTTCTAGTGTATCATCCTTTTACTTATTTTAATCATGCTTTTGCCTGTATTGTTCCATTCTTAAGATTTGAACGTTACATCACTCATAAATGCTCGACAATATGTTGTAGTCTATTCTATACTCACCTTATAAGGACATTCAACAGTCAACACTCAGCCCCCCTATCGCGAACTTTTTTTGACAACGACATTCGGATTCAAAATATGTTAAATTTACGTCCCTCCAGCTATAATTCACAAACAAAATAGTCACATTAATTACCTACTTTGTAATTGTTACTTCGTTTTTAAATCGCTATAGAACTCTGGTACAGTAATCAATTAGGTACTTACAGACCAGCGAGTACTTATTCGATTCGGCCCCCGCATCTCTTGTAGGTATTGTCATGTATTGTTGAATACTAATAATAATAATAATAATAATAATAATGTCCTCCTAGCCGAATTTCGACTACGGCGGTCAATCTCATTTGAGATCAGCTATCTACGCAGGAGTAGATTATAGTGCCCAAGTGTGTGCGCAGTACACAGGAGCACTCTCTGTTCCATCACCCTCATAACCCAATGGGACGGATTGACCGACACGACTGGAGAGAGCTAGGCGCAGGACCGACTGCTTTACATGCCCATCCGACAGCATGGATCGTTTCACTGTTTCGGACATCAGGTGATCAGCCTTCTATGTCCTAACCAAACTTAGAACCACAATTTAGAAACACAAATTGATGGTCCCACCCGGGAATCGAACCCGAGACCTCTGGGTCATGAAGCGAAGCTTCTACCACTAGACCACAAAGGCAGTTGAATACTACATTTCGATGCAACATATAGCCCACCTAAATAAAGATTATGTGGAAGAAATTGCATCATACCGTTTTATTACTAAAAGAGTATTTTGTATCTATACGTTTAAAATACCTACCTACTCGTATGTTTTATAATTTATCTCTGGTTTTTGTGTACAAAAAAAGAATATCGAACTTTATATTTTCTATTTTACTTCAGTCCTGTGCATGCAAGTAATTTACGACTGTTATTCCTGAATTGCTAGTCAGAGGTGTCTATAACCACAATGCCGGCTTTTCGCTGTACATTTTTACGTTACAGGTCGACTCGTGACTGTCGCGAGTCAAGAATCTAGATGTAACGACCAAATGGTGTAGTGGTTAGCGACCTGACTGCTATACCGAAGGTCTCGGGTTTGATTCCCGGCCGGGATATTTATTTAAATAAACAAATTATTGTACTAATATAATATTTATAATGTATTGTATTGTATTGTATTTATATCAGCAGTTCGATACCCAATGTTACAGGCTCTGCCTAGTTAACGGCGTGAGTTACAGGAATAGTTCGTATGCGTTTCCTCAGATTTTCTATAATTGGTGCCTCTTTAAAGAACCCTCTGACATATACAATTCGACGTCGCGTCACCAGCCCAACGCAGCATCTTCATTTCAGCAACTTTCAGCCATTACAAAGTAAAATTAAAACCTGTAAAATTAAATATTCTATATTGTACAAGGCAGCAGTGGTACAGTCTGCTAGAAAGAGCTCTTATTCCCCCTAATGAGCAAATTATATACCTATTTACCTAAACTTACCTTTCCTATAGTCGACTGAAATTAAAAAGCAAAGCAGCCGTGCGTATACCTCAACAGAGTAGAATATTATACTCACAAGAGGGGGATACCACCCTCAGAGAACCTCTAACCGTCTCGCTTACAACAGCTCAAGTCCTCATACATCCATCCCTTTCCCGCTAAGGGAAAAAAGAAATCAGTTACGAAAAGAAAGGTGTAGTATATCATTAACTTAAATAATTATGTAGATGAGACCGCCCTGCCAGCCTGCCGTCATATTTTTACCGCGTTAACGTTACCCACACATAGATTTTTGTATAGAGACTGAAGGTAAACTTTTGCTTTAGAGGTTTTCTGTCAGAGTCTGGGGTAAAAAATAGTTTCGTGATTACAGTTTCGTATAATGGAGTGGTAGGCTTTAATCATTGGGGAAATATTCAGAGGAAGGAGAAAATGTGAATTATTTCTCTTTTTTAGCAGCCTTTGTGCTTGTTTTTTGGAGTGGACCTTATGTATTATGTAAGGAACAACTTACCTACGTGAAGTGTCCTCTTTGGGGGAGTAATACAAAATGCATTGCATTAAAAAAAAATTCGCGGAAATTCGAGTAAACGAGATGTTGATAATTTGCACCTCATTTTATGGAGTACATATCATGATGTGATGGTTATGTAGGTGATTATAGATTCGACTTTGAGCATTAAGTACATTACAATAATAACTCCCTGACTGACGTGTATGTGCGCGTCTAACCAACAATACAATACATTACAAAACAATACATTTTATTTGAAAAGAACAACGACAACAACAAAAATACAAAACCAAAAAACTTAAAATTAATATAGTACAAAGATGTTGAAAATATATCCTCATCCTTATTGCTTATAGTAATCTCTACCAGATAACCAAATGTAATATTGATTCGGAAGTGAACCGCATTGATGTTACAAGTTGTACTTTATCAATATGCATACTACACATAACACATTGTATCATTGCAAGGTGCGGATTATTACGCTCGGTTGTCATCCTTCACTGATGTAATGCTCAATCTGTAACGTCACATTACAATTTAACGTACAGATCTATAGCGAATTGTTATAAGTAAATATACAGAGTGTTGCAAAAATAAAACTGTAGCCGAAAGGGGGCGATTCGATCAGGCTATTATTCTGAACAATTTTTGGAAAAAGTTATCTTTAGATTTCATCGGATGTGTTGTACCTACCTACCTACAATTTTTTTTTGTGTGATAACCTGATGGTGTCACGCAATAGAGTAGCTAAGGCTGGGGTTTGTGGGGGATTAACGAAAGTTTAGCTTTTAGGGTTCCGTAGCTAAGTTGCAAAAAAAAACAATAATGTCTTATGGTTTTGTTATACATGTGTGTTATATCACAATCACTTTTTAGAAAGAAAGAAGTTTTACTGTTGAAACACGCATGGTTAATTGATGTTATCTGGGCAGTTCTTCTTTTTAACCCACATAACGGTGTCTCCATCAGTTGAGACGAAAAAATCATGAGTTTTACAAATTTCTTTATTTATTTATAATTCAACGTGCATCGTACTAAAAACACAACGGCTGTGCACTTTTACAAAAATATAAATTTATATTTTTGTATTTAAAATTACGTTACAGAGTGGTAAATCCGCGTGACAGAGCTGTATTTCATACGAATCTTGGCTGTCTCCCGCCACTTCATCCTGCGTATATTCCATAATGTTACAAAAAAATATATGACGACATAAAATATAAAACTTTATTTAAACTCCAGAAGATATTACCTATTTAGTAAAACAAAATACATATTTTTAAAATATTTCTGAAATATTTTACTAACAACACACGGCCGTCCAACCCCAAGTTAGATAGAGCCTGTAATATGGGTATCAGACAGCTGATATATCTACATAGATACCTAAATAAATTATAAACAATACATACATACACCCACGAGTAATGAAAAACTTCCACTTACAAAATGACGATATCAAATAACACATTTTTTTAAAATATTGTGTTTACAATTTCATCAAAATGTATCCGTTTTTAGTTGGTCATATTCTGATGCGTCGTTTTTTCCTGTACTTTGTAATGAAAGTATTAACACGTTCATGGACAATTGATGATTGGAAAATATTTTGATATGACACCTAAAAATCCCATACATTTTATCGTTACGTCTTGAAACGTATTGTCATATTTCACTATATTTTATTTACGTAATTTGACAGTTACGGCCATAGACGGTATCGTCTATAAGCGGTTCGCCACATCATGGACATCAAACAATAATGCGTATAGTGACATCTACGGCTACAGGCGTTACCGGCAGTTATTTACTAGGTCCGAATCCTTTTCAAAAAGGTTTGTACGTTTTCCAGACCTTGGCTTTTATAATTTATTATTATAATTGATGCATGCCATTTAAAAAAAATGAAGGTGATGTACTAAGAGTACATCGACAAAAACACATTTATTCTCGTTCCTCATTACAGTTATACACTCGCTTTCCTTTGCTCTATTTAAGTAATCATAGTATTTAAATCGAATAGTCAGGTATCCTATATGCAAATCAGTATATTTTTTATCGATTTATCATTTATTTACCTCGTTATTTGTCCATTTCCGCGACGCGCGCGCCGTGACACCAAAATATTGGAAGGTTATTTGTATTTGTAACGGTTACGGCTACAGGCGATATGTCACCATAAACTTCACTTCACTTATGTGTGTGCAAAAGAACCCCCCACAAATTGTTTGTTATGGCATCTAGAAACAAATGAATTAGCACAATACGACACTAAGGGCCAAATTCACCGAAGTAATTAAACGTCGTTAGAAGGATCGAAAACGCAGTTTATGCTCTAAACGAGCTTAAACGCTCATTTCGATTTTCACCGACCAATATTAACCAAGATTAGAGCAAAACGCAGTTACAGCTGTAACTGCTATAAATTGGCCAGTTAGCGTTGCTAAACGCAGTTATAGAAAGCTGTCATTGTCAAACGTTATAAACAAACCACTGAGCAAATAACAACGCTTTGACAACGACATATATTATTTTTTTGTTTTATAATGTGTCAAAACGTTTTGTTACTCCATTGCTCGAAATCAAAATACGCAAAAAGTATGTACGGCGCGACGCAATAACTAAACGCATTTCAGTGTTGCTGGCTCGTCTGTAGCTGAAACACCGGTGACGTAAACGAGATTAATATAGCACCGATGAATTTCAGGTTACTCTAAACGCAGTTAGACGAAATCGGCAATCGTGATTAATGAAATCGTAGTTTAATAAAACTTAGATTTCTGTGCAACCCGTGAATTTGGCCCTAAGACTATGGAAATGAAACGGCTGTTGACGGTTCGTTCGTTTTAACTTAGCTTCGTGTTTTTTGTTGATAATGACTATTGCTAATGCTGTATGTTAAAAATGTAAATGTAGCTGTATGCTAAAAATGTATGTAATTATTGGTTTATCTCATTATTACTGTAAATAAGAGGGCCGTGATGTGGCCACGTTTGAAATCAAATCCTGGGGTTTACAGCCAGTAAAAGAGATATTAATAATCCGCGCCATTTTAATTTTGTGACCCACTGACTGAAATGTAGAAAGTTTAATCTTTAAAATCTTATTTTTAATATAGTTGGGTTGGTTAAGTGCAGACGTGGGCTTAAATGCTTTCACTAAGCCCACGTCTACACTTAAGTTAAGGCAATAAATTATTAAATAAATAAATAAGTACCTAGGTGTAATCTATATTTTTATAGATTACTAGCTGTTCCCGCGAGCTTTGCTTCGTCTTAAAAAGTTTACCCGTGGGTATAATTGATAAAGATTAATAGATTAAGTGTTAATTCAGTTATAAATAAATAAAATTTAAAAAACCAGGGTTTAAGCTAACTCCATATCAAATTTCATTAAAATCGGTTCAGCCGTTTTGACGTGAACAAGTAACAAATATACACACACACAAACACACACACATACTCACAAACTTTCTTATTTATAATTAAATTAATAGGCAGTAGGATATTTAAGCAATAAATAATTAAATAAATAAATAGGTATAATCTTTATTTTTATGGGTTCCTAGATAGCAAACTTTCACCTCCATCATAGTAATATTATTATTATAAGCACGCAGACATTGCGCACGCTCCTCCCCTCCCCTCCCCTCCTCTCCTCTCCCTTGCAATACCCCGCCAAGTACGGTCAGCATGAGACGGTCAACCGGTAATAATATTACTGTTTTACTATCAAGTTGATTTGATTGTACGCGTATGTTGATGATGTTGATATTGTTGAAATCAGAATTTCAAAATTACTTATGTATTTACAACGTTAATTTTGTAAGGTGTGCAATAAAACTAACAATAAATAAATTGTAATTCTAGGTTTGCGAGTAAGTATAAATAATAATAATATTTATTTATTTGCACAAAAAACACAGTTAGAAACAAATTATAAGCTTATTATTTAATATAACAAAAAGTATTTTTGCGCACATCTTACATATCAAAATCACAAAATTAATAAATAGCCCGAACTAGGCTTTCAACTACACTGGGCTCCAAAATAAGTTATTTACAACACTTTTACACTCAAATTCATAGACCGTAATGTAAAGACTAAAGTTAAAACTAGGTCAAAATTTACTTTGATACACACGAGTTTCCACTTTTTGCGTGAGTAAAATAGTTGAAATTCGTCAATTTAAACCTGTTGTAATGTGTCAAAAACCTCTATGAATTCGGGTGTTAAACTACGTCTTTGTTCTAACCTGTAAAAGTGGTGGCGAAAGTGGAAGGATAATCAGGAAGGGAATACTATATAGTAGGTAGTTATAATTTTTTTCAACATTTTTATATTGAAAAAAATTAAATCCGAGTAAGGGCTGATTTTTCAATGGTCAGAAGTGTTATCTAAAGAATAAAATTGTTGCTGTCACTATCTATTACAAACATTCAGATGCGACAACAACAATTTTATTCCACAGATAACACTTATTTGACTATTGAAAAGTCAGCCCTGAGTAAAAAAAAAGCCATACACATCCCAAGTCAATCGAGAGGAAGAGGACGACCACCAGCAACATGGTGGTCCAATATTGAGAAGGAGATGAAAGCCCAAAACCTGACCACATCGACAACCCGGGATAGAATGTCCCGGCGACGAAGTACGAGGATGCCCGACCCCAGCTGAACTGGGAAGCGGGCAGGAGAAAGAAGAAGGTTTCAACCAGTAAATACAACACTGAATCAAGAATTCAGTCAGTAATCTGTAATGCTCTGCGATATAACGCATAAACATTTTTAACCGACTTCAAAAAAAGGAGGAGGTTCTCAATTCGTCGGGATCTTCTTCAAACTACCACTAAAATGTAAGAAATAATTTAAGGTTTACACAATTTGTACTGTCACATACGAGTAGAATTTGTGTAAACCTTAAATTATTTCTTACATTTTAGTGGTTTTTTGAAGTCGGTTTTTTATTAATAAATAATTTTGATTAAGAGCGGTGGTAGCTCAACCGGTAAGCGCCATTAAGCTTCCGCTTCGCCAGTGATACGAGTTCGAATCCCGGCCTGACGTGTACTTACGAATGATTTCTTTGGAATTTAAGCACATTGTATAACATCGTTCTTACGGTGAAGGAAAACATCGCGAGGAAACCTGCATAGACTTTAGATTTGTACCATAAGTGCATTGTATAGGTATTTATTAATAACGGCGATACGGCTCGTGACCTATCACGTGAGTACAACATGTACAGCGAAAACCAATTACAGTCCTGACCTCAAAAAGTAAACTAATTTACATTAAATTTTATAATACAGCCTGTGCTCAATGCACAATTATCTCTATAGGCACAGTTATAGTTTTTTATTGCAACAAGGTGATGGCTGATGTACACACGGCAACGTCAAATGGTTGGCAGGGCACACTAACGTAGTGTATGTGTGCACACTAACGTTGTCTATGTGTGCATAAACGCAGAAATCGGTTTACACACCAGTAACAAACCACACACACACACAACAACACAAACGAGTTTGTGCGTAGGCAAACGCCCGTATACCAGCTGTGACATAAAAATATCAACCGGTAGTGTTAGTGAAACAGTTATAAAATTGATGTGAAGCAAAATTTCACTACCTGTGTCTATACACTTCGTAGCTCATTGGTAGAATGTTCGACTAATGAAACATAGGTCGTGAGTTCGAGTCCACGGATGGTTATTTTTATTTAACTTAATTCAAATTTTGCGTTAATATAAACGCTGTTGAATATAAAATTAATATATTTGAAACTGACAAATGACTACAAGCTGCATAGCTGTCGACTATTTCTCTTCGCCAAAAATATATGATTCGTTCTTCATTTGAGAATTAAAACCATTCTACCCTCATACAATATGAATAAACGAAATTTGTTTTTAGTTTTAGTGACAATTCACCTCTGCGTCTGCAAAGTGATTCACTTTGTGATTTGTCAATTTAATTAATTACTCTTCGCAGTCAGTATGGAAAGTCACTTAACCATGTTCAAAAAGGCGGAGATAATCGTATTTATATGAACAAAACATTACAATTAGTGAAATCGCAAGACGTTTAACGGTAAGTAACATAGAATTGTAAATATTTTATTTGACTGTCAGAATATTTGTATTTGTATAAGCTAAGTATTTGTTTTTTTTTGTTTGCAGAGGAGAACTGTTCAATTATGGGTTCACCGATACGCAGATTCGGGACATGTAGACAGTAGTCGTCTATACGGATGCATCACCACGCCATCAAGAAATCGTAGCTGCACATAGCGCTGATCCGTTCTGCAGCACCCATTCTACGGCCACAACACATAATTTATCCCTACAAACCGTACGGGTTCACTTGCGTGCTGCTGGGTTGCGGTGTCGGAGGCCGACGAAGAAAATTGCTCTAACCGATCAGCATCGTCGAAACAGAGTGCGTTTTGCGACTGGCTATTTTAAACTTTGATTGGTGCAACAATGTGGTGATATTTAGTGATGAAAAGTCCTTTAAGTCAGACAAGGATGGATGGTAAGATATTATGGCGAAAAAGTGGTGAAAATTATAGTTATTGGGGTTAGCTCAGTAATTTTTATTTTTCCATTTGTATAAGATTTTAGTTATTTTGTTAAATACTTATTATTATTTACAATTATGGGTAAGCCAATGTGTTAATGATGTTATTGTTACTGAGGTTGGAATAAGTTATCTTATTTCTAGCTAATTAACATGTTGATTCATATAACTAATGACTTGCCTATTTACTTTAGTAAAACAGCCAGTCCATCCTTTTCTGATGTTTATTATGATTTTGAAAATTTTCCTTATTAATATAAACTACAACTATGTTTTAAAACGAAAAACAACAAAAACGTAACATCCTTAATGTTTATGTTACGGCAAGAATAAATTTTGTAATTTTTACACTTAATAACTTGTTTCATTTACTTTCTGTGTTGCTTTTATTCGTATATACTACAATACTATTATTAGCCATATTAAAAAATAAATTAAATCTATAAAAAAAAAACAAAATGGAATTTTGTAAGTTCAGAGGGATTTGAACCACCATACCGATTATTGTAAGTCTTGTATCATACCAACTGAGCCATTCAATCTATTACAATGCATTGCAAAATTTTGCTTCATATCATAAAAACAATGAATCATTGTCACTGGCACAACTACATGCTTACAATATCCGTGTGTGGGTTGCCCAGAACTAAATAATTACGTCGACGTCGCTGACACACACATACACTACCTGCGTTAGTGTGCCCTGCCAACCATTTAACGTTGCCGTGTGTACTGTTTAATACAAATAGTACAGTATGGGGTACAAAAGTACGGGAATTTTTACCAATTAAAATTACACATCTTTTTGAAAGAAAAGTATAATTAAAATTGCATAGTAAGTAGGTACCCATGCCGTGTATTGTTTTTCTACTTTGCTATTTAATAGGCTCCAAATTTAATATTTATGATTATAATGAAAATGATATTTGACTTTGAAATATAAATAGAATCATTTATTTGTGAACCATAGATTTTACCGATTGGTGGGCTTACAACAAACACTCACACCTTGTACTAATGTACTAACTTGCGGAGTAGGCAGAGGTGCATTGCTGCACCCACTTTTTGCTAGTGTTATGTTAGTCCCAATGTAATAGGGGCGGGCCTGTTGCCATGTTCCGGGCACATCCAAGACCCGAGAACAAATATCTGTTATTGTTGGGCTTAAAATTGAGTAAATAATATAATTTTAATCTACAGAATCTTACCTAAGTATATCTAAGTACAATCTATAGAAGCTTATCTCTACTTACTACTTTCTTTGGTCAAGTAGTTTCCAAAGAGTCTACGAACTCCTCAAACCCCTATGCAGATGAGCTCTGCAATGATCAAGTCAAGACCATCTGAAGATGATCTTTGATGTACACCCTTGAGATATGCTGACAGGGTCCCCTTGACTGGTAAACAGAATAAGTACCTAAGTACATTATTGTGCGGGTACTTACGTTTTGTTATATCTAAAGTCTTGTGAAAAAGTGCCCAGATGGAGGGCAAAAAGATGGAATTTTTCAGGTGACTAGCTTTTTCGAGATTAAGACTACGTCTCCAGTAGGCAAACTGATGGACGGAGACTCACGAACTACTGAAAGTAGCGCCCCGTCGTCGCTGCCACCGTGTTGTATCGGTTTATGCCAAGTGTTCACAGATGGTTCCTTTTGCGCTGATTCTAATAAATCTACGCCACCATATTCAGAAGTTTTGAAGGACCTTCCGGGTCTCCTGACCCAGGCAAATATAAAATGACTAGCAAATCCAGCGGCCTCCGTTTCGCCTTAAAAAGTTAAAAAGTGGGAATACCGCGATAAAAAGTACCCAGTGTTAATCCAAGGTGTCAGCTTACCTTTGACGTGAAGAAGTAACAAACATAAACACATACATACTCACAAACTTTCGCCTTTATAATATGAGTAAATAAATAAATAAATAAATATGTGGATGGATTATCTTTCTCGATTGATGTAGCCAGTTTAATTTAATGTAAAGTAACTCTCTTATGATTAAGTAATATTAAATACCCCTGTATGCTGTATGCACAGTTTAATTATACACGGTGATTGGTCAATGTTTTCCTTTTAATAGATTGTTGATATCTCAGAAAAGGTTGCGTTGCGTTGGATAAGGAGGTAATATAGGGTTCAATCAAATGCAAATACCATCCTCTATCCCCCATTTAAAGGAATAAGTCTACTTAGGAATCACCCTGTATGTATGCCTCTATTTGAGGAGCGGTGATGCCTGATACACAGGTATCTGGCCTGGTTCAGGCACAGAAGCAGATTGTAATTAGAATCAAAATATCCAATACAAACAATCCTCATGATACACATTGGATAGAGTATTCTTTAATTTACACAAATGCATCCACTTCATTATCATTTCCGACGCCGCCGTTACTCCACAGATTGATAGATTCTTGCTATATACTTGAACAAAAGTCTTGCGTATTGTGTTTATTACTATATACCATCAACCTAAATACTCTAATATATATTATTTTCTACTGTAACTGTCGATAAAAATAACATAGTCCATCTACTATTTTTGCAACAGCAATAAAAACCTAGTTCTATTTGCCCATCGATCGGTGCACAGCTTAAAAATATACCGACCCACCAGCCTAAACAACCATAAACCTATCCGTAGACGGGAAAATTTTAATAACAAACAAAAAACAGGATGCAATTACGTATTCAGGCGTAATTTCTTTGCACAATTTACCAGATTTCATGCGAAACGCGGAGAAGCGGAGCTTTCCAAATGGACTTCATTAGACGCAAAAAAGCTCCTCACTCCCGCCGGGTTTAAGCTTTAAGCTCGCGCACGAATTATTCAATTCCATTTCAATTTGTGGGCACAGGCGACCGCGGGGGGCGCAGGGGAACCTACCCCGCGGGGCAGGGAACACCTATTAAGGCGGTCGCACACACGACTCAACCACACACTTTTTTTCACCACCCTTCTTTTGCTCCACACAAGCGATTTTTTCCCCTCACTACTCGCAACGAGAGTTGAGATTGCAGTGGCGGTGATTTGATTAAATTATTTCTCCATTATTTGATTCGCCACCTCTTCCAAAATGGCGGCAAAAAATGTGACCGCCGCCACCGGTGATTGCTATTCTGAGCGTTGCTTATTGGCTAATTAGTGTTTATAAAATTTAGCTCCATGGTCCAACAATCGTCCACTACTGGAGATTCGTCTAAAGAGTGTCACGGTAATGAGATCTTCTGGTCTTCCTCATCCAACAGCTAGGACTGGAGGGCGTCCCTAGGTAGGTGAGTTCTATTATTTAATTACGTAAAATAATTTATTACATATTTTTAATTTATTAACTTAAAAAAGAAGGTATTTTTTGTACCTCCACATAGAATTAGTCTCAAAATTAAATAATTTAAAATTTTTTTGTGTTTTTTGAGTCGGTTCTTTATTTTTTATACTTACTGAATAACTAATTCGAAGCACTATGGCACCAACTTCAAAAAAATAATAGTAGGTACCCTGTTTAGGTATTTTTCTATCGTCACATAGAATTAGTTTCATAATTAAATTATTACTTTAATTTTTTTAGTAAGTAGGCAAGTAATTTCATAATTTTATTATTTTTAGTTTCATTTTAATTGCAATTGTCAAGCTGCAAATGATACCAATACTTACCAAAGTCCTACTAGTCAATCAATACGAAGGTACGAGGTAGTTAAATAAATACGAGTATAATAAGAAATAGACAATAAATAATATATGAGCTCACGGTAGCTTCGGCTCACGTAATCAAGTCGAAGGTCCAGGACTCGGTGTGGGGGTCCCTCCAAGAAGAAATCCGAAGGAATCACTAAATTCATTTGTCTGTTTATAACATACTAAACAAATATAATGCCTTATGCCAGCTGGTGATATTTAACCGATATATCCCAAATTCTCAATTATTACGATAATCGCGACCGCCGCATTACAATGGCAGAACAACCAGACGAAGACTGACACGACTGACACCTTGTCAAAGTAAAATTTACCTACTGTACAAAAGTAGTACATTTATTTCAATCTACCCACATACAAATATTAAAAGTGTTCGACCGGTATCAAACATTACTTACCGTTGAGTTCCCCTTGACTACCTTCTGATTCCATCATCAGATCAAGTCCAGGTTACCTAGTTATTCCTTATTACAGGCTGTTGTAAAAATTACAACTGGTGACTTATTAGCTTGTAATTTTAACCTACTTTTGTTCTACTACCACGTGAAAAAATAATTCAGTTCCCATAGTCAAATAGTCACATAACCAACAAAGTTGCTATGGGAGACGCAAAATATTTATTCTCATAGTAGGTACAAATGTTGTTTAGAATGATCCCCGGAGTCACTCTTTTGGCTTAGCTACTAGGTACACACTATTTTAACACCATAACTATACAAGTACAAAATGTACAAGTACATCTATGTATGTAAGTAACTCATTAAGCTGAACAACTTTCAAAAAGTAAAATACCGCCGGAAATGAACTTTTCAAAACTCTTCAAAATTCTACTGTACAAACTTATGTTTTTTTATCTGGTGCACCCTAGGTAGGTAATCAGCTACTGAAAGCCTACCGGTAACAAGTCCTAGATCAGATCTAGTTATTTCCATAAACCCGCTAAAAAAAGTTCGCCTGTCTACCTACCTATACCTACCTTAATTCTCCTAATCTATAAAATAGGTATCATTAAGTTGCTGTTTAATTTTTCAAAATCAATATTTTTCATAAAACAAATGCCTGTCTAACGTCTAATAGCCGAACAGCCAAGACATCCGTTCCGAAACTACAATAGAAGTTGTCATCCACAAGCCACAACATTTCGCAGCCAAAACCTATTGTCCCATTAAAAGGAAACCAGCGTTATTGACAGACAAACAAACGAACTTCTGTAATGGATCTCAATAAAGAGTGGGAGTGAACTGTTTAGACAAGCACACAATGGCACAGGATGCGTTTCAAAACAGCCATTGGAGGTGGTGAAAGAATATTCTGAGCACAAACTCTTTGTGGTGTCACCTCTAATGATGTAAATCGAGCTGTGACCTCCTTTGTTTTTGTTTCCGATAAATCGTACCTCCTTGCAATCGGCTGATTGTGTTACCGGCTTTAATCACAGACAAGCGGGAGACGATGAAATCGAGATTGCTCTGTTAACGAACGCCTCAGTAGGCAAACACCAAGGAACTTATAACCAACGGAATATGACATTTACTTATTTAATGTTTTGCCTAAAATATAGGTCCTAGACAAAGCCTAATCTAAATTAACTAACGACACAATTTTAGACATATTCTAGTCTTCGACCATTAGACTAGCATGACTTTATGGAAGTTAAAATGTCATTAAAGTCATAAATCATTAGTTTAGTCAAAATAACTTTTGAATGCAACAATATTCCTCAGCTCATCTCTATTTTACATTTTACTTAAGTAGGTATATGCGACTCTTAGGACTGTTTTACGGTGGTAACACTGGTAACCGGTAAGTATACTTACCTAATTAATAGATAGTACTAGTTACTTGACTGTTACTTGGTAACACACATACAACAACTGATACAACATTCAGTACAGTAGTTAGTTATAGCGAGATATTCTTTCGTGTTTTTCTGTCGGCTACATTTGAAGTTTGTCGGCATTTACTTGAAAACTCATTAACTAGGAAAAATTAAGATCATAAAAATCAAGGTACTTACATTCCAAGTCATGGTACCTACTTATTTATAAGATCCTTGGCAGACACCTTCTTTGATTGTGTCATCAATACGCTTCTTATTCGATGAGGGCGGATAAAAGTTCGTAATGAAACGATTTTCTTTGACGTGCGAACTTGATATCATTGAATTTTGCTTTTATCAATCAATACTTTATTAGAAATTCGAGAGCGTTTAAGAGGCTCTTTGTTGGATAATAATGACTACCTAAGCACCTGTTTACTGCTCAAAGTTCGAAAGTTTCGTCTTGATGGTAAAATAAATATTTTGCTATTAAATTTATACTTACTTAGTACTTATTACAAAATAAGGAAACAACATTATTTATTTAATTCTTTATTACACAAATATATAATAAATGCACAAAAGGTGGGCTTAATGCTAAGAACATTTTCTACCAGCCAACCTACAGGAGGTACAGGAAAACTGGTACAAAGATGTGCAAAAAAATAAATTATTATTATTATTTTTGAAATACGCCACTGAATACGGAGAGTGGTGAATATTAATAAATTTAATCACTATTCTTCAAACAGTGCGTCCGGCCAGCAATGACGTGTGGTGCAGAGACGTCAGTGGACACTGACGGTAGGACTGGTCCACCGATTTAAAGTCGCTTATCGTGCTATAGGGAGAGGTATGCTTGGCGGGGTTTCTCTGATAGATCGTATTAGCAATGATGTCAAAATATGCAAGCTGAAGTGGCAGTGGGCTGGTCATATCTGCCGAAGAACCGATAATCGTTGGGGTAGACGAGTTCTCGAGTGGAGACCACTAACAGGCAAACGCAGCGTGGGACGCCCTCCTGCCCGCTGGACCGACAACCTTAGGCGGGTAACCGGTAGTGGCTGAATGAGGAAGGCCGAGGACCGAGTGTTGTGGCGCTCCTTGGGAGAGGCCTATGTCCAGCAGTAGATGATTATTGGCTGATGATAATGATGATGAATCAGTATTGCTGTGCAAATCAGTTTTCTGGAAGAGAAATGTAGAGTTATCGTGGTTCGATTATATGAATAATCAGCTTGTATTTTTGGGAGGAACTACTTCTTCTGAGGACGAACAGATATCAGACACAGAGTAGGTAGGTACTTATCATAAGTCAACGCGACTATCGTTCGTTACGTCAACCGTCAATGTCACCATTCTGTCACCTGTCAAAGAGTGCACTAGTTAACATAACTAACATAACCTAAAAACAATTACTTTTTGGCCCTAAAAAGAAGATTATAATGTTTAGATCCTTGCTAAATCGACTAAATCCCACAAAATTATCATGTGGATTTCACACGTCAACGTGTTTGAACGAAGTACAACTACTGACAAGGCTACGAGTGGTGGATAATTCTGAAATCGGCAAGAGGGCTATGGCTGAAGGGAAACCTCCAAAAGTTATTTGTGTTTACAACAAGAAACGTAAGTTAAACGTTTATGTTTAATCTTTCAATCTTCTGCACGAGGAATTGAGGAGTTAACACCGACACTGGAAGACGTACATCAAGGACAAAGTTATGGATCTCTCACATACTCAAATTCACTCCTTAGCGAAGCCTTTGTCCAGCTGTGACCTAAAACCCGTCCTTCATTGGTAGGAGACCGGTGCTCCAGCATGGAGATTCAAAAGAGGATGCTACAGGTTACAATCCTGGGTTGGGCAAGCAGACTTTGAGAAGATGATAATTGCAGAATTTGGCATGAAAACAGTTCATGTTGATGTTGAAACTGCATTTTAACTTTCCACATCAAATCTTGCTGTCTAGTCTCCACAACTCCATGTATTCTATAAAAAATCTTGCATTTCCCAATTTGTTATTCATGCATACACACTAAATGAAACCAATTTCATCCTCTTACAGGTATTGGCTACATTGGTGACAGAGTGATGGTGGCTATCAAGGGGCAGAAGAAAAAGGGAATCCTTGTCGGGCTCAAGCAGACCCAGAATGTCAAAGTGCCCAAATTTGACAGCAACAATATAGTCCTCATTGACGATAACGGCACTCCACTGGGCACCCGCATCCATGTACCTATTCCTACTATATTGCGGACCATACTTAAAGAACGCACACATGCCAAAGGAGCTGATTATACTAAACTACTTTCTATAGCCACTAGATTTGTTTAGTTTGTTGTTTAGATTTTAATGCGTAGTCTTAATAAATTTGTATTATAGTTACATGTTTCATGTATTATTTAACTACCTAAACAGTTTTTGCATGCCTGACTCAAGAGTTGCATGGTGGTTATCTGGGTAGCCATTAGTTATAGTTATACTATTTATGGTGCTCACAAATTTACAGACCATAGATAAATTAATAATCATGATGACCACTTGAAAACTACATTTTACCTCACATAATGATCTACGAAGAGACTGAATCAAGTAGGTATAGATAGATGTAGACAAATAAAAAAGGAGGATGAAATTCGAAAATTTAATAAAACTAAAATTCAGTTCCACTTTAGTGTAGACTTACTTAGGACATACTATCTACCGATAAGGACGACCAGACACAAACCACATCCAATAGTTTATTTATAATTTAAATTATATAGCTTTTCTAAAATATTTCATCACAATAGAATGTGTAAAATACATGAACACCACATAAACGATAACACAAAATGATATTATACTGTGCCAGGTTTAGGTTATAAATATTTTTCAATGTAAATAAATATACTTTTCAGCATCTCAAAAGGCTAAAATACATTTTATAACGTGAAATTTTCATCAAAAAGGATATCTACGGTGTGGCGCAAAAACAGATTAAAAAGAGATTACAAAATGGCGCCTTTGAGGGTGCAAGACAGAATCACAACTAACAAAGTCGCCTGATTGGATCCCATTTTAATGTGCGCAAGATATAATTTATGACTACTATGGTAACAAACACGACACGAAATACAATTTGTACATAGCGCGGCTGAAATACCGCTAACAGTTGCTACCAAACGGTAAATAGACCCCATATACTTGCTCCACATACAACAATATACTATAGCACATACGCGGATAAATTTCAGTCACCTCTCACTTACACTCGCGGCTAATTTATCTCTATGTTACGATTGCAAATGACAGGTACAAACAGTATCACGCAAATCAGAGGCCCTTATTGGTTCATATGACCTCGTTCTATGAGCCATGTTGCATGTAGAACAAATATCTAGGTGCTATAGCTACCACACCGCATTGCCAAGCCTGGATGGAGGAAATCCGCATAGTGTTGTATCAGGATGGAGAATGACCATTACTTTCTACCTTTTCTGGTTGTGGCAATCTCTTTCTGAAATCCGAAGGTGTAAATTCGCAAGGGACGAGGATTGAGGTTACAACAGACGACGCAAAATCACTAGTGGCCTCTATGTATCTCTACGGAATTAATTTATCAGTTAGCGACATGTCGCTAAACAATACGTCCATAGAAATATGCAGAAACCAGGGGTGACGAGACATCGACTGACTTAAGTCTCCTGTCGTACAAATTTTAATTATGGAACACAGAGTTAGTTAGATTAATGACTCCAAAAGCCCTTTTCCGTCATTTTGATACAAAACTATGCGTGATTTCTTTCGTCCAGCTCCCATCCCGACACTGGACTGTGATCAATAATATATTTATTATAAAATTAGCAACAACAACTGCATCACAAGTGGAAGGGAATCTACATTAAGGTTACATTTTATTTTTAATATTGAATTAATTTGTACAGTGATAGTTTATAAAATAATGCACAACAAATGTGACTAGATACTTAAGATTCACATTGTGCTCGAAGGGGTGAACCTATACCCTAGTGCCAAACCTCAGATTCTCGTAGAAATATAAAGCTTATTTTGATAAAGTCCTCTAATGTTATACACACACAACTATCATTAGCGAGATTAGAATCTATAATATGAAGTTAAATTATATCTTTATACATAATAATAAAGTATGTATTAGATAAAAGTATATAGGTATTATTAATAGTAAGAATGTGTTAAAGGGTAGTTGCAGACTGAAATTGGCTTAATTGTCTTTATGATTGCTTAAGATCTAGAATAGTCTTGATCAAATCATATTTTTAAACTCAATTTTCAGTTATAAATCAGTTAGCAAACACACATTGTAACATTCCAAATAATAGTTTAAAAAATAAACAATCGAATTAAATATAAAAAAATACATTTCATAGTCTTTTGTACAGTGATTCGGTGTAGATAATGTAAAAATTAAAACGATTGTTCACTGCATATAAGTATTGTGAAACTCTTGACTCGACTTCAGAAAAATCAAACACATGGTTGGTACACATCATAGTTTCAATTGAAAGCTTCTAGTACCTGTAAAATTTCGATCAAGTCTGAAATCGATGATAAGTACTTTAAAAAAAACTAGTGGCAGACCTGCAATCCATTGGGGCTCGTTCAAATTGGCAGTACTATTTTTAAAATCAAGTCCTTGGTATATTGATATCTGTTTTCATAATTTACGATAAAATTTTAAATATAGGAAACTATAGACATTATTCCGATATAAGTTCAACAAAATGATTACGTCTTTCTAAATGTTTGTTCTAAAACTGTACCATCTTGTTGACTGTACATCGGATGTCCGGACCTCCAATAAAATTATAATTGAGATCAAAATTTATAGTTCAGTAGAGATGCAAACATTTTGTAGAGTGTATTAATAATTTTGTTTCGTAAAATCTGTACTTACATAAATTACTCTTACTAAGTTTAATTACTCCCGACGAAGGACGAAGATAAAAGAAGCTAACTAGATGAGCTAACATACAGTTACATACAATATTATACAATTCGGATAAGGCGATAACGATAAGATCAGTATAGTATAAGTAATGTAAGTCGGTAACTCGAATCTAAATAGTGTGGGTCCAAGGGCGATGCCTTGTGGCACTCCTTACAAGAAAACTTCTGAATTTTATAACATCCTCTTTTGAAATATAATTAGCAATAACGACTATGTATATTATACATCCCGGTTCAAATTGCAATAAATTGACTCTATGCGTAAGAAAATTCTAGAGGTTTTAACATGATAGACAGTGTCGAAAGCATGCGCCCTAGAACCAATCAACTTAACGTAGTCCTTAACAAATCATAGCACTTTTATGATCATGGTATGGAAGGCAACAGTTTTCGTAATCAGCTACAAATTGATATGACATTCAACTTACACATTAAAAAAACCAAATAATGATATTTAGCGAAACTATGATGTGATGGATTTGCACTAACTCCAAAGATCATCTACCAACAAAAAAATATAAAATACTAAATAACAATACGAACAAAAATTACCGCAACAAAATTACAAACCTATATTTTTATCTACGATAAAACTTTTTTCTATAGTAGGTATTTATAATATAAACGTATGTATATCTTATAGTTCATTAGAGTTTATGTTAAGATGAATTATGTTAGAATAAACACAGTACAATGGCGTCGCAGTAGCGTTACGTGGAGACAAACGAATGGCCAGCATTTGTTCATCTGTAGACTATCGTAACTTCAAATACCTCAACATAGGTACTAAAACGCAAAACTCCATTCAATCGAGCTATTTTCCATGAAAATCCTCACACTAACATAATAAATATGGCACTGGCTTGTACCGTTTCATTTATTTACTACCTATTTACGTACTAAAATAGAGAATAATTATGATAATAACACAATTACTTACGAGTGCGACAGTTTGACTCGAGTCCAAGATTGTTTTGAACACAAGGACAATAACACGGAGCGTGAGTGCGTTCGAAAAGAGACCTTATGACATGAGAAATGTTTTCAATCTTCTGCAACGCCATTGGCTGCCATTTGAATAGTGTTCTAGCTAGAGTGGGACAGAGGATTGAGGAGTGAGTGAGAGTGAGTGGCCTAGACGTCGACGACCATTTTCTTGTGTATGTCTGTGTTGCCCACCACATTACAGAATTCCTCGAAGGATATCTTGCCGTCTTCATCCTTGTCTGCAAACAGGATCGTCTTGTCGACTATCTGTTGAAGCTGCGTGTCTTTAAGGTTGTTGCCGACCATCATTTTGAGGACCTGGAATTGATAGAATAGCTTCTTTAGTCTTTGATTATGATTTGTGAAAGGGAGAAGTGTGGAGTAGTGAATGATATGTCTTACTAAAGTTGCAAATACATAGGAGATAATACATGGTAATAACTAGTGTGAGTCATTATACATACATATTGCACTGGTCTTTTCCAGCACTAATTAATTTTATAACAACCGATTTCAGACTGGAATTGTTATTATTAAATTGGAACCAATATAAAAATCTCTATTTATTTTTTATTTATTTTATTTTATTTGGCACACACAACAGTATTACAGACATTAACAATATAACATAAGGTAAATTACATAAATTCTAGTCTAGTCGTAACACCAAAACAATGTGTACACAGCATGTTAGTGCAAAGAGCACAACCACTAAATACAATACATTAACTATTATTATATTCTAAGTTATAATAACATTATACATAATTATCAATGAAAATTTATTAAATTAAAAATTCTTTATTGACACCATACTTAAACTAAAAAATCTAAGGTGAGAAACTTAAAACATTAAACATCTAAAACATAAAACTTAAAAATTAATACTTTTAAGAACTTAAAAAATTTAACTTGTACTTAACTTAAAAGAAATGGTATTCAAAAGAAAATAAAAAACTTAAGAATTACAATAAAAAAATCAAGTAAGTAACAAAAAGAAAACTTTGTACAAAAAATAATATTGGTGGTGTAGAGGTTTCCTATGAGTGTGTCAGTGACCCTCACACTAGGCCAGGCCTGTATCGTGAGTAGTCTGTTAAGGAATTTAATTCTAAAGTATTTACCAATGTCTGACAGGTGGCTTATTCATTAAAGAATATACTCGTATAGATATACATTAAATATATGTAGATACTACTATTGATATATAAAATAAATATATAAAAGTAAAATAAATATGATGAAGATAGTGATAAAATATAATTACGTAATCAAAAATAAATAAATATAAACTTATTAGCGTTAAGTTTTATTGTTAATACGGGAGTTTATTAGTATGGTCAATAAATTTAAATATTTTATTTTTAAAACTTCCCAGTGAGTTGTGATATATGTCCGGCACTTCGCTTCTATTTAGAGCGTATATTTGATTATACATTTGACACACTCGCATAATATAGTTGTTCGCACTGACGTTAGTCCTACATACGGGTACGCTAAATGGGTAGGGGTGTCTGGAGGTAAGCCTAGGGGCAAAAAAGTTTATTTCTGATAGTAAACTGGTTGATATACCACCATAAAAAAATAGATTCCTTCGGAGAAGGAATATCATGAAGAATTATACACATGTTTTGTTTCAGGAACAATGGATTATCGACAATTCTTATGCATTAGCCGTTTCTCATCATAACATAAATAGTGACGTTCATGCATTTTAACAAGTTATTGTTTTCTAATTGTGGAATTTTTGGAAGGCTTTGGTGAACTGTGAGTCACTGCGAATATTTTAATTATAGACTCCATTGTCTAATGCTTTGTTTGTTTAAATAATTGTCTACAAAATAAGTATCATCAGTATTTCAAAAACACCCATCAGTGTGTGCATTCCCCTTTTCTTAGAGAAATGAATGTTATGTGGAACTATAGATAAATAATAATGTATAAGTGCAGCCTTAAACAATGTATCGACAGCAAGAGCTTCGAGAGCTTGTGTGGATAATTTCAGAGTCTCGATACCAAACAATTTTAGTTGAGTGCCTATAGGAAGTTTTTTTCACCGATCGAGCAGTCAGTGGCACCTTAACGCTAATTTGTGTAAGGCTGACGCAGTTTATATGGTGTATTTACCGCTAGGTGGCGACTCTCGCTCGCTTAACAAATTGGCTTTTAGTTTTAACTTCTAAATACTTTCTCCATGTTTACCGCTACTAGTTTAACCCCTCACATCCGAAATCAGAGACCATTAAAAATCTATTGTGTCTGGTCCACCAATGGGTCACCGGGACCCCCCGGACCCTGGCGTAAGCGGTTAAGGAGTCTGAGGCTCACACCAACACACAACCTGACGGTGGCCAGCAAGTTGACCTACAAAATTACAATTTACCTACTAATTAAAAAGAAATAATCACCTGAAACAGCTCCCCATTGGATATAAACCCGTCGTTGTCCATGTCATAAATGCGGAACGCGAACCGCAGCTTCGAGAGCTTGTCTCCCTTCACGCTGAACTGGGAGACTCCCTGGATGAACTCCTTGAAGTCCACCTGCGGAGAGAGAGATGGAGGTATTAGTGGATGCTGAGGGGAAGCGAGACCACAGACGTCGTGGAGTGAGGTTACTGAGTACGAGACGGCTATGAAAGATATTTTTGCTGTTTGTAAAGTTCCTTGAAGTCTACCTGGGGAGAGAGAGGGATGGAAGTATTAGTGGGTGCTGTGTGTGAGCGGAACCGTTGCACACTGGAGTTGCCACCACGGAACATTAGCAATTCGCTTGCATGTCAAATCTGAAAACTTGTATGAATCTGACGGATTTTTTACATTTATGGATTTTTGATTGGTGGTACGGTATCAGGTTTTATATTATGGAATAAAATACTAACTTACAACGGATAAGAAAGTATGAATGGACATTTTTGCTTTGTAAGTTTTTCCAATGGGTATTTCGGAATTTTTAAAAGACTCCTTAGGATGAAGCCACCTCTAGAGCATTCATTTCTAATTTAAATCTTCTAGAACTTAAATAAACATAAATCTTATGTTAACTGTAAGTTTTACGGTAGAACATAATACAATATTTGTGTTAAGTGTAAGTATTCAATTCAAAAATTAACCTCAGACCGAATTACAACTAAGTAGGTACCAACAGTAAGGTGCAGAGAAACCTGACCCCCCTCAGATACATTGTTACTATGAGATGGGGGTCAGGTTTTTCTGCACCTGACCGTACCAACCTAGTTTTTCGCCGCCGCAATGTCTAAAGTCTGTAGAAAATATCATATTTCCATAAGCACACAATCCGCATTAACCGGACAATGAACCAAGTTGGAATACTTTACTATTACTTTAACCATACGTTGAGCGAAGCGGCTTCTATCGACTGGGTCATCTCCTCCACAATAGTACTGCCCCTACATAGTCAACTATCGCATATCGATGTCGACATTATACCTATATTGATAGCACTTACACATACCTAGTTCAGTAAGCTGTGTGCGAGTTTTCTACCGTTCGAGGAGCGAAAGATGAAAAAAGAGAAAACCCAAACTTGTTCTGTGCAGTACTGAGGCAATGTTGTCGATTCTGAAGGCAGAAATTTATTTTAACGATGTCAAACCATACATTTTGCCAGCATAAAATGAGATTTACGGGCACACTAATAGAGTCGAATTTTAGAGTAGAAATCAAGGTTTTGACTGCTCTAAAATTAGAATTTGTACCTTCAGAATCGACATCATTGTAACGTCAATATTGCGTTAAAAAGCGTTTAATATTGCAAATCGATAGTTTTGTATCATCAAGAGTAATCTAGCATTACTATAAAAAAGCCATCATTAAACTTACCGTCTTGTATCAAAGTATTCTCGACTATAAGACTATCGACATTTCGACGGCACTAGTCCATAAGGTTATGTTGCCAAATTACTGTGGAGCTCGACACGACTTTACGAGGCAGTAATTTTTTATTACACTCCAGGGTGTATCTGAGGCTGCGGGGGGGGGGGGGGGGATCTCCTTGCTTGAAAATATTGAGGTTACGGCTGCATAAAGTAAAAGCGTTTAGTTAGGAGTATTTAAACACAAGCAATATCCGATCTGTAGACTCTGTAGTCATATGATGTACCTTGTGCAAAGATAGTATTATATTAGTCTCCCTCCTCTCTAATGAGTGAGAATATCCCCAAAGGCTACTTTTCGGAATTCCCACGGGATAGAGGTTTCAAATGTTCGGTAGTTAATAATAAAAAATAATAAAAATCTTTATTTGGATCAAGAACACTTAATACATTAAACAAATTGAAACGTTAATAACTGCAAATAGTGTAACACTGTGGCGCAGCCATTAACGCCCACCTTAAAAACAAATTATTACTATTTCCTGATCGAACAAGTAACAATGTACAGAGATTCTAGGCTAAATTAACTAAAATATAAGTAGTTTTCTTTTACATAATAGAAAAAAAGAAAGTATTATTCATTTATACAAGTCTTAATCAAACTCCAGAACACAGTAAAATATGTTAAAGCAAAATTGATAAATATGAAAAAGTAGTTTAAACAATTACAATCGCAGATTAATGAGTTAATCGGTACTTAATACAAATATAAGACGGGTCACAAATTAGCATGTGTAGTTTATTTTGTGTAGTGTTTTAAGTTAAGTTAATGAAATTATTTAATTATTGCGATAAGACTCTCAGTATCATCGTAACATAGTGAAAGCAACCATGTAGTGACCGCAAGCTTGCACTCACGGAGTGTCATGGGATAGATGTTAAGCTTCTTATTAATCCTATTGTATAGAATAGAGCTGATATAATAATAAAAACGTCCAGCAAAAACAGTTTTATGTTTCTCCAAAGAGCATACAAGATCATGCCTACGTCGAAGAGTTATGTAATGGGGATCAAAAGGAGTATTGGAGTGCTTTCGTAAAGTTACATTAATATAAAAGAGCTTCCTCACCGAAAGGACGTTCCAGTAAGAGTAAATTTCAGTAGTGGGGAAAATAATAGGCTTATACGCCATTACTTTTAACACACATCTTTGCGCTCTCTCAACTCTAAGTAGGCGAGATTTGCAGCAGCCGCCCCATACTACAATACAGTAACTAATGATAGACTGCGCAAGGGCAAAGTATATCATCTTTAATATGTCATGATTTGCGGCAGTTCTTAATCTTTTAAAGACAACAATTAGTTTGCGTATGCGTGAAATAAGCTGTGTACAATGCTGGTTCCAGCTTAGAACACTGTCAATTATAACGCCTAAGTAGCGAATATGATCTGTTCTCAGTATGTTTTGACAAGAGCAGGTTCTATTAGTAGCATTATCACATCTATGTGCTATTATAGTAAAAGATGGGGGAGGTTGGGAAAAACGTCTTATGGATAATGTAATGAATTTAGTTTTTTCAATATTTAATGTTAAAAGATTTTTGGATAGCCAGATCATAACGTTATGGAGAGCCAACTCAGCAAGCTGATGAACCTCAGGCCAAGATTTCGCTTGAACAAGTAAAACTGTGTCATCAGCATAAGTGATAATTTTACAGTTCGGTATGATGAAGTCACATAATTCATTAATATAAATAAGGAACAAGATAGGTCCGAGGACACTACCTTGCGGAACGCCGAAACTAATAAATTCTTCATCACTTGTATGCTCGCCGATAACAACTCTCTGAGATCGAGTTATTACTTTATTAGGTTTGTACCTAATGCTTACCTGACGCCAAATATTTACGGTCGATTTTATATGAACTCCAAGATTAAGAGCTATTATTAGCTAAGCTCTTCGGTGCTAGATCCTAAAAGATAAAGGCTTACACGCTCTAAACTGAAACCCCCATAAAACGAAAATTAGACTAAAGATTACTTCTGGTTTCAATCAGTCAGGTTTAGAATGCAGATTTGTACCATTGAAACTCAGAAACATGCTCACAATTGGCCGTCTAGCGCCTTATAAATCTGTAAAATATCTTTATAACACTTGTAAAAAATGTTTTATATTTTTGGTAGTAGCATAGTAACTATATTTACCTACTCTCCATAGTCTCCATTTCACAACAAGGGTGGCCCCCTTAAACTGTTCCACAATCCTTATTGACCTCGCCGAGGCGCCGCGCCGCACTCTGACCCTCACTATGAACTAGAGATGCCACGAATATTCGGCAACTATTCGGTATTCGGCCTATTCGGCCAGTTTTTTCAGTATTCGGTATTCGGCCGAATAGTAAGTAGTATTCGGCCGAATACCGAATACTTAAAAAAGTAGCAAATATCTTACAAAAGGGAATAAAAAACTATTTGATCGAAACATTTAACTTTCAAACAATCATTAATTGCAAAAACCTGAATACAACATATGTATTTTTAATATTTCAAATTAATTAAAGGCAAATTGTGATGAATATAGACAAGTTTTTCGGCATTTGTTCCTAAGAGACAATTTCGTTTTTTCATAAAATAAAAATATACAATACCTACTACTGAGACACAGGTATTTTTTAACAAAATATATAAGGTTTGGCTACTGATACAAGTTGGTTGACCAAATAAATGAACCTTATGAATAAATAAATAAACTGTTAAAAAAAAACTCTTTAAATAAAACTTCAACTTTTTGAATTATACTGGATCACCTGCCGAATATTCGGTGGCCGAATATTCGGTATTCGGCTGAGAGTGCCGGCCGAATATTCGGTATTCGGTATTCGGCCAAATCACTATTCGTGGCAACACTACTATGAACCCTCGACCACAGAAAGCACAACAGCCGGCACTGACCTCGCCGTTGCCAGGTCCAGCTTGCGGGACCGCTTGCCGAGCGCTCTGCCCCGCTCATAATGTAACTAGGGCGAGGTTTCACCATGCTCGGTTAGATCGTAACCAGGGATTAGTTCATCAATTATACGTCATCCTTATACAGATGTGTCAAAAGTCGACCATTAATCTCTGGTTATGCTCTAACCCACTATGGCGAAATTGGCAGTAAGCCCCAGTTTCACCACACTCGGTTACATCATAACCAGGAATAGTTGATGAACTAATCCCTAGTTATGATCTAACCTCGTTATTATGAACCTGGGACTAAAGACAGTCGTACAACAGCCGGCACTGACCTCGCCGTTGCCGTCGGCGTCGAAGATGTCGATGACGCGCTGCACCAGCGGGTTCTGCTGCAGCTCCGGCAGCGACATGAACTCGTCGATGGACAGCGCGCCGGAGTTGTCCAGGTCCACCTTGCGGAAGCGCTTGCCAAGCTCTGACCCGTGAGTTGTGAGACTTAGACTAAGGCCCGGTTTCTTCATAGTCGGTTAGGTCGTAACCAGGGATTAGTTCATGAATTATACGAATAGTAATCCCTGGTTATGCTCTAACCCACTATGGCGAAATTGGCAACGAATTGTTATCCCTGGTTATGCTCTAACCCACTATGGCGAAATTGGCACTAAGACCCAGTTTCACCACACTCGGTTAAATTATAACCAGGGATTAGAATAAAAAAGCCTAGTTATAATCTAACCCACTATTGCGAAATTGGCACCTAGCCCCAGTTTCTCCATACTCGATTACATCATAACCAGGGATTAGTTAAAAAAAAGTCTGGTTATAAACTAACCCGCAAAATTATCACTAAGCCCCAGTTTCACCACACTCAGTTAAATCATAACTAGGATTGGTGAGCTTATTCCTTTAGCTAATTACCAATTGGTGAGTTATTATCTAACCGACTATGCTGAAACTGGGCACAAAGACAGTCGCCCAACAGCCGGCACTGACCTCGCCGTTGCCGTCGGCGTCGAAGATGTCGATGACGCGCTGCACCAGCGGGTTCTGCTGCAGCTCCGGCAGCGACATGAACTCGTCGATGGACAGCGCGCCGGAGTTGTCCAGGTCCAGCTTGCGGAAGCGCTTGCCGAGGCGCCGGATCTCGTCCGCGTCGACTGCGGGGTTTGATGGGGTTAGAAGTGGGGTAAGATAGGGCGGAGAAGGGGGTTAGGTGGAAACGCCTTTTGTGTGAACGCTGATTTGAGAAGTTATAGAGGTCTGTCTGGTTAGGTTTAAGGCAATTTGAGTTTAGATTACACCCCGATTGATATGTAGATAGACAAATCAATAGAATTTCAGTATGGGATAGGTACCTATCTCCAAAATTGAAAAACTCTAAACGCCCAAACGATCATCTGAGCTGTAAGGAAGTATAATAGGTCCATTTGACTGTTCTGAGGATCAAAATTCTCTTAGAATCTCCACTAGAAGTTTGCGGAATACCTCCGAAGTTACTTTAACTAACGAGCTCCCGAGACCCGTCCGTGTTTATAGTTCACTGAGTAATATTCGTTTGATTAGGCAGCGTTTACACAAAAGGGTTTGTGCTAAGGTCCCCGATATCCGCATATAGTTATTGGGCTACGAAGCTTAGCACTCTGTGCTGCATAACTCTGGGTGGGCTTTGGTGGACTATCTCATGATTGTAGGAAGGAAAGAGAAGATGAAAAATAAGTCTTGATAAAATTTCACCTTTCTTATTATTTATTTAGTTTAGTCAATTTTCAAACTGAAGTATGTAAGTGATTATTACACGTTTCCCGCGATCATGAGATTTCACGTAAGTCACATGTTAACATCAGTAGAAGCTATTACCGAGTTATTATGCTGGTAGTACTTTGCGGTGAGTTAAAGTGGGTTCGCAGCATGAAACCAGCTAAATACCGTAAAGTGTTGTGAGTTAGTATTACCAAGTTTACCCGCGGCCTAGCCTTGACCTAAAAGCTATTTGTGGGGCGAACCATCCCTTCGGAAGTTCTTGAAAAAGATGTACCTACTTAACTTACAGAGGGAAAAGAAATCAAGGGGTTAAGGGCGGGAAAGATATATGCTCAGTAACGATCGACAAAGATTTATTGACCATCTGAGTAAAATATTGCGACCAAAATGGCGAATCAAACCAATATTGTATAAAGTATCGTTGGCGATCATTTTGGAGCAATTTTAAGGTTTTAAAGGTACCCATCTAATACGGTAAACCATTATCCATCGAGAGCATGGGAAATAGTAAACAAACGACACCATTTATCTAGATAAAATTAATCCATGCTTAAGGCCAAATAATGGCGCTGATAAACTAAACACATAGAGATAAAAACCTTATTTGAAATGCTAATTAAGGAAGAAACGGGTTAAAGTTACAATATAGGACAAAGATAAAGTATTACGCTGGTGGTTAGTAAAGTAAGATTCATTACTAAGTTTATTTAATATTGCAATAAGAATCAAGTACAGTGGACGGATTCTGCTGACCTGACTCTATTCTATTCTCTGTGGGGGTGTAAGTATTTACCTGCACCTAGTTCTCTCGAATGGAACCTTTTGTGCATATCCCCAAGGTCTGAACTGCTTAGACTTCCCACCACGCTAGTCCACTGTGGGTTGGTAGGTTCACATATATCTAGATGCTAAATCTAGATATGCAGGTTTCTTCACGATGTTTTCCTTCACCTTAAGAGCGATGGTATGCATTGTACCTTTTTTGTACAAATTATAAAATCTAATGGACTCATTGGTACATGTCAGCGCCGGGATTCGAGCCCGTATCTCAGGCGTGAGAAGCGGACGCTTACCCAACTGAGCTACCACGGCGGCCAATCCTGCTGAACTAAAATTTTGACGACATTTTGTGCATAAAATTGTTACATGATAAAATATACAGCGTTTACCGTACTTGCTATAATTATTTGAATACTGCAAGTCTATGAGTTGTAAAGACTTGGCAAATTGAAAGGAAAATAGTAGTTATGCGAATAACGATATCAAAAGAACTACTTAAGTACTTAGTTACTTTACATAAATACCACCACGAGGATTCATTACCTATGCGACTAACATATATAAAAGTGAATTGTGTTTATACATAAAACTAAAAGTACCGCTGACTTATCAACCTTAACCCCATTTGAGGAGAACACGTTTTCATCTACAAAACAGTTTCAGAGTCCTTATTTTAACATCATACTCACGATCGAGGTGCAAAAAATATTTGCAAAAAAACACATTGTTAGTTAATACACAGTTGGAACATAAAAACAACACAATCTAACACATAATATGAACAGAGTTGAGTGCACAAAGCATTTATTGTAATCAGAATATGGCTAAACTCGTACATACAACACTAACTGACCTTGCGATAGGCTGATGCAGCCCAAGCGATAGAATATACAGCCATTAAATCGTAAACCAAATTAACCATCTACTAAATACGTACTAGGACTGCAGAGGTCAATAGCAGGACCTTCAATGTTCCAAGCAGATATAGTTGCCTTCCGATTCATAAACACGTGCATTATACAAAGACATAATATCTCATCGCATTCTATTAATAAACTATCTGTGTCGTCTATTCAATCAGATGAAAAGAAAAGGTGTATCAGAGGAGGGGATCAGCAAATGAAAATAGCTCCCCATACTGCATTTGTTAAGAATATCAAGGAAGTTCGGAAGATAGTAAAGCACACATAAATACTGGGGCAACAGGCATTACAAGAGACTGAAAGAAGATTTTGTGAACCGTTGTCTCTCACTTGCAAAATGTTCAATGCCTTTTGAATTAATTGATAATAATATATTTATTGTAAACAATTTAAGCATACTCATAAAAACACGTAAGTTCTACGCTTTCCGTGTTCTGAGCTTTTTCAATTCAGCCAGACGCCATTGATGTATTTTATTCATGCAGCACCAAACAAATCCAATGCGAAAGGCCTAACTGTGTGAAGGTATGAATAGGTAAGCAACATTCAGTTTGTATGGCCCAAGTTACAAGAGATACAAGTTTTTTTTTTAAATATACATACATACACATAAAATATGTATAGAACCATTTATTTAAGACTTTAAAAAGCTTAACACTTATCCCAAATCAAAAGAACATAGAGATCCAAGCTAGAAACCTCTGTAGCCCGCATATATTCCTCGCCCCTGCCTTATATTATAGCTTTATACAAAACATTATTTCTAAACAATGTTATTAGCCATCCACTAGTTAAAAGGCTTCAATGTGACAATCAATGCTCTAATTCACAACATATAGGTTATGTTAATGTTTTCTGATCCAGAACAATTTTTATTTTTTATGTTTTAATTGTTTTTTTAATGATACAGGATGGAGGAATAATGCTGTCAAGAAAAATGCTGGAGAAGGTAAGCATCAGATGGAAGCAAACAAGAAAGAAGTAGGTAGATCATCAAGGATTCAGCTTTTTAAGTTTTGCAAAGACAGGTTTGCTATAATTGAGCCAGTATGTAAATTTTGTCTGACGCATCATGCAAATGGTTTCTGTGTAATCTATTTGTATTATTGTTACTAGTTTGAACTATACAATAGTTAATTTTAAGGTGAATAACATTTCACATAAATCTACTATTGAACCAGATTTACAGTAATACTTGTATTTAAACACCTGTTTTGGCAGGAGTGAGTAAATACTCAAAGACTTTGATTATGATTACCATATGGTTCTTACCTACTTTATCATATTATGTTTAAACATAGTATTTTTGGAAATGATATCTAAAAATGATATTAGAAAATGAAGAATTGTTTTTTCAACACAAGAAATATACAAAAAAATTGTTCTGGACGAGTTTTAGTGTACGTGCATAACAGGTCTAACATGGTTCATGGATGTTTGAGAGCGACACTACCACACTCACAGTTCTCCACCTTAAAATCAACGAGGTTTACTCGCGCTGAAAACAAATCTTCAATTACGCTTAATTACTGACACATCCTAGGGTTTCTGTTGAAAGTCTAGACTGGTTTAGTTACAAGTTAGTCTGGGCTGGGATAACCACAAATTTATTTAACGGAAAAGAGCGTGACCCACAATCGAAAGCATGCTATGGACAATGTTAGCAGTAATTATAAGGAAAAAGATTTACATAGACAAGTTTTACTTCACCAATTTAAAGTTCAAGTTTTGTTGGCAAATTGAAGAAGAGTAACACAAAAAGCCACTTTGATACTTACAGTTCGAGCAGAGCTCCCCCATCGGAATAGAGTTTTCATTACCCTGAAAATCATTATTGTTTTATTACGGTATCAGTCACTTCATTAGGCACACCAACTACCCTCAGACGCTTAGTCAGTAAATCAGGCAGTAAATAGCTAATTTAGAGCATAACAGTGTCGTCTGGTGAGTATAAAGGAGGCCGAGCTCAACATCGCGCCAGTTTTCTAAATAGGATCACATAAAAAGTAAAAGAATAGACTGCACCAATACCACCCAATGACCGATAAGATAACAGTTACAGGCTGGACTGAAAAACAACTTACCATCTTTATATATTTATTGACCTACTGATGTACAGTAAATAAACGTAATCTAAGTATTCACGGCTTATTTTTTTAGATAAAATTGAAATCAATCGCAAAAGAAATCTCACACCATCGATCTCGCCTCGCTCGAGTGATAAGTGTTGCCAAAAGTAAAAATTAAACGTCATTTAAAGAAATATTCGAAAGGTTAAGTACTTGAAATAATATATTCGTAATTTAAAGGTTTTTAGGGTATAAAAAAATACTTAAATTAATGAAATATAAACTTAATATAAAATGGATAAAAAAACTTATCTATTTTTATATGTTCTCCAATAAATTACAGTTTTATTTAATATTTTCGTTATATTTTGTATCATTTAGTTTTAATGTAGCGAGCTTTACAAACAGTTTTAACAGTGTGGCCAGCACTCCAAAAAATACGAAAAATAGGAACAACGTTCGAATACCCAAAAATTTAACAAGAGTAATAAAAAATGTATTTCCAATGCTTTCGATATTATCTGTCTTACTGTCCTTTGGTTAATATTAGTTATTAATTAGTCTTTATTTTTATATGTAATCCAATAATGCCCTGAAAAAAACGTTTGGGCTCTTGATGGTGTCCTAGCAAAACAAGATTCTGAACATTGAATACAGACAGATGAACAGATCACATTTGACAGCTGTCAAATTCTTCTTTCTTGTAAAGTCAACCATGGCGGCCGGGGTAGGTTAATTTTTCATTTGAATTTATCTAAATAATCGTTTAAATATTTGTGCAACAATCAATAAAATCTGATAAACAAAAAGTGTTTCTAACATAGTGTACCTTTATTTCCGTAGGTACTTTACACTTATCCGGAAAACTTCCGTGCTTACAAGGCGCTAATCGCCGCTAAGTACTCCGGGGCCGACGTAAAAGTTGCTCCCAACTTTGTGTTCGGCGAGACCAACAAGTCTGATGCCTTCCTGAAGAAGTTCCCCGCTGGAAAAGTGAGTGCAACCCCTTGGGACCAGTGATTATTCAGTGCTTCAGTTCAAATATGGATCTGTTTCGGTGACGTGTAATGTTGTGATTTATTTTAGGTGCCAGCCTTTGAAAGCACTGACGGGAAAGTTCTGTTGACCGAGAGCAATGCCATCGCTTACTACGGTGAGTATTTAACATATTTTTCATATAATTTTACCTAAGAATTCACGACAATTAAAAAAATAAGGTTAACTTGCACCCCAACCGGTTTTCATAATTTCCGAAAATATGGCAGTGATGAAGTGTGAAAGTGTCCTTGTTCTGTATTCAGGAACTTTTATTTATTGTTACTATTGATATTTTAGATAACTTATCACTGTTATCTTAACATTGAACTTGGTTATCATGAATCAGCTGTTACATTTACAAAGACCTTAAAATTGAAAATTGTTGAGTTTTACTAAGTTTCTCTTTGTGTACCTCAACTCAAGAACAATCTACATCTAGTTCAGTCAAGTTAGAGTGAGAGATTTGCAAGTAGATGCAGTCCTGACCTATGTCAACCAATTTCATCATCTCATATACCTATTATGTTCTTAGACTAACATTTTATGTGAATAGGTCTACTGATGTGGACTCAATATTCAATATTATTTTCTATGAGTCTAGAATACTTCCAATTTTGTGGCTGATATAAGAATTAAATATTTGGCACCCATGATAGTCAAACACCAATAATTAATCAGAAGCTCCATAGTCATGCAGAGTTAGGAATCATGGCTGAGATGCTGATGTCACAGGAGACAGGAGACAAAAGCAGCTATAGCAATTTGGGGTCACATACCCATAGTGGTCTTAAATAATACAGTTACCAGACCACTACGGGTATGTGACCCTAAATAATACAGTTACCAGATAGTCTGACAGAATCATTCTCTGAACAGGTAATATTCTGGACCTATCAGTTGCTTTAAACCTAACAATTATTTATTTTGTAAACAGTGTTCTTTACAAAAGAAATACCAAACTTTTAAAACTTTGCAATTCACATCTCACACCTACATCGCTCACAAATGCCACTGCCCTACCATAGGCCTCCTTATAAATATTCCAACTTTTCCAGTCTTTTGTTAGACCAATTCAAGTAAGAAACTGGAGCTACATCTACAAAATAATCTAAACCTTAACCTCATCCCCAATTCCAGTGTCGAACGCGGCTCTCCGCGGAGGTGACCTGCCGACACAGGCGCAGGTGTGGCAGTGGGCGTCGTGGGCTGACAGTGAGGTGCTCCCCGCCTCCTGCGCCTGGGTGTTCCCTTACCTCGGCATCATGCAGTTCAACAAAGTCGTGAGTACATTTTCATAACTTATAACTGTTAGCTGCCTAAGCCTGGATCCTTCCAAGAAGCAATATAATAAGATGTAAATGGTTAGTTAGTTGATATTTGACTCAGCTCGGCATAGACTCAACAATATTCAACACCATAACATTCTGTTATTGGACTTTCTGATCCATTCTCTACCTACAACAACTCTTGAAGGAGTGGAGGTTTTTTATGCTCTTGAAGGCATATAACGTAAAAAAATTTACTTTACGTAGTATGAACCTATCATGAGAATGGTTACTTAAATTATCCCTGCAGTCATGAGAAGGGGCCTATGTTTAATGAAACAGCATTTTACATCTGCATAAAAGGCAGTTATAAATTAGCCTCTTTAAAACTCAGTAATTCTCTATTTCACTCAAGTCTAACTAAAAATTCCATCTTCTCCTGAACAGAACGTAGAGCGTGCAAAGAACGACCTGCTGGCCGCTCTCCAAGTGCTGGACGCCCGTCTCCAGACCCGCACCTTCCTGGTCACGGAGCGAGTGACGCTGGCTGACATCGTGGTCTTCACCACTCTGCTGCACGCTTACCAGGTGAGGATAATGTGATACATATTCTGAGCTTCCAAGGAAAGGAAGCTTTTCCTGAGAGGAAAAATATTTGCTGACTTTTATGTATGTTAAAGATTCATGAGCCTCTAACATAAATGAAATATTTGGTTTACATCCCACATGACCAATCTTGAACTTAAAATCTATGTTATTCATTTAATTATATGGAGTAAATGTTTCTCAACAGGAAAGCAGGCATCAAAGCCTTATGAATAGTTTCAAGCACCACCTTCAAAAGTGTACACATAGTACACTTTTGAAACCTTTCTGTACACATAGTACACTTTTGAAACCTTTCTGTACACTAAGTAAAGGTTATAGTTAGGAAAATCTCAAACCGTTTACCTACTGCCTCTGTCATCTGCATTTCTGGCAAAAGATTATTATAATTGAGTATCGCCATTTGGTACAAAACTAACCCTCCACCGTTCTCAATTCCAGCACGTCCTCGAGCCCTCCATCCGTTCCTCTCTGGTCAACGTGACCCGCTGGTTCCTCACCATCGCCAACCAGCCCCAGGTCTCCGCCGTGGTGGGCGCGGTCACGCTGTGCGCCGCCACCCCCGTGTACGATGCCAAGAAGTACCAGGAGCTTGCTGCCAAGAAGGTATGGCTGGCGTAGAAATAATTCTAGGACTTCCACCACTCGATATTATCATCAAGCAGGAAGCTAAAGCGGCGGCGATAAGGCTAAGTAACATGGGACTATGGTCAACGAATACTACTGCACAGGGACACAGTCGCATACTTGACATTGCCAAGTTGTCGGCTCCCGGGTCCACTGAATGCAGCGACACTACTATAAAGACGTTTATCTTCAACCGAAGCTACACTATCCAGCGAGATCAGTGTGGCACATCAGACGAAAACAATTACGACATCAATATCTACATTGACGGAGCCAAGAACAAGAAGGGCAGCGGTGGAGGTGTCTTCTGCCCGGAACTTAATTTACAATACTCTGTCAGCTTCGGGAACAAAGCTACTGTTTTTCAGGCAGAAGCTGCCAGCCTACTTGACGGAGCTACACAAATAAAAGACACAAAAAATTGCAATATCTGCTTCTACACAGACAGTATGGCAATTTTAGGTGCCTTAGGCAGAACTGTAACAAAATCTAAATTAATTTTAGAATGTCACAGAACACTTGAAAACCTAAGCATTTCAAATAATGTAACAGTACAATGGATTAAAAGTCATAACGACAACATAGGAAATTGCGAGGCTGACCGACTAGCAAGAATGGGATCAAATACCCTACCAATAGGGCCAGAACCATTTATTAGTTTGTCATCAAAGGCAATAAGGCAATGTCTCACCGATAAAACACTATCTGAACACAATCAGGAGTGGATAAATCGTGTAGATTGCAGACAAAGTAAAGCGTTTATTGTATCATACAACCATAAACTTACACGCTACTTACTCAACCTGTCCCGTAGTAATATATCATTAATGGTAGGATTAATAACAGGACATTGTTGCGTGAATAAACACTTATATACCATAGGTAACTCAACTAGTCCCTTATGTAGGACATGTAAAGAAGTAGATGAGACGGTTGAACATATTTTGTTAGCTTGTCCACCTACTACAGAAACAAGATTATCTATTCTTGGACCAACAGAGCGCCTACCTCAGCTATTACAACACCCAGGCCTGCTACTCCAGTTTACTCGGGAGCTAGGCTGGCTGAGCTGAAATCAAGGGGATATGTACAAAGGTTCCACTCGAGAGAGCCACGTACAGGAACTTCACCCCCTATGAGAATAGAATAGAATAGAATAGAAGGTATGGCTGGTGATGACGTGATACTATTCATCAACTTGGTGGCAGTAAATAGTATGACTACTTATAAGTAGTGACTATTTATGCTATAAATAGCATAAATAATTTAAAAAAAACTGTGGGTATCGAAGGTAAAGTCCATCCCGCCACTGAAGTCACAGTGTCCGGATCGTATCAATAGGTGGTTTAGTTCCCGCTTCTGCTGTGGCAAAATACTTCAGTGGTAGCTGCCTCTATGACCACTAGTGAGGGTAATCATTTTCTAAATGAAATAATATGCTGGCGGCCCAGAAGGCATGACTACTGATTTCATAAATACGTACTTTATGTGGGCAGGGTATATCGTTAGTCATCAATGATGATGACTCATCATCAGCCAGTCTGGTAGAGATAAGCCCAGAAAAGTAAAATTTTGGCGCTTATTTATATGTTGAACAGTTTAAATACAAATATCTAAAACTCATTTTCTTACATGCTGCTTGTTCTTAGAAAAATGGCCCCAAGGTAAGATTCCTAAACAACCATGCCTTTATTCAAAATTTTACCCTGCAAAATCAGTGATTCAAACATCTAACCTTCTCCCCATCCTCACCAGGATGGCGGCAAGAAGGACAAAAAGGTAGAGAAGAAGGAACAGCCCAAGAAGGAGCAGGCTAAGAAGGAGAAGCCCGCCCCCGAAGAGGTTGATGACCTTGATGAGAAGCCCAAGGAGTCTAAGGACCCCTTCGACTCCATGCCCAAGGGGTGAGTTTCATTTAACATGTAACATTTATTTGCTAGTTTGTAGTATGTTATTTAGTGTTAATATGATAGATACATAGATACTTGTATGCCTAGTTATTAACAAAAGTTCCGTAACTAATGAATTCCAAGAAAATAAGTGTTTCATTTTCCATTTAGCTGTCGTAATGAATCACCTTGCGTTTTTATAAAAATCTAATCCCCAAGATCTTGAAAATGCCGATGCCAATATCACCTTGCACTTTTATAAATCTTGCAATATCTTAAAAATGCTGAGATGGTTAGTTCACAATATCGGAAAAGTTACATTCCCATTCAATAAAGTAATTTCACTAATCAACCATCCCATCCCACCAGAACCTTCAACATGGACGACTTCAAGCGCTCGTACTCCAACGAGGATGAGGCGGTCTCCATCCCGTACTTCTGGACCAAGTTCGACCCCGAACACTACTCCATCTGGTACGCCGAGTACAAGTACCCGCAGGAGCTGAGCAAGGTGTTCATGAGCTGCAACCTTATCACAGGTTTGTTAACTTACATACATAATTATGCTCACGACTGTATCCACCAAAAAGTAATGAGAGATGAAGATGATGACTCACCATTGAGCCACATACTTTTCACAGTACCCCATACATTTGATGTAAAGTGATAGGTCGCGAGCCGTATTGCCATTTCGGAATTATTACAATGCACTTAGGGGTAGGGTTAAATCTAGACATGTGCAGTTTTTCTCACAAAGCTTTCCTTCACCGTAAGAGCATGTGACATGATTGTACATAAATTCCTTAAAATTATTGAACAGAATTCATTGGCACATGACAGGATTTCAACACTTTACCACTCCTATAAGAGGACGAGGCCTTATCCGTTACGCAAGTGCTAAAAATATAAATCTTATCTTCGTATATTAGTTGTCTGGTAGGGATTTCTAAAAGCAATAAGGCCGCCTTTTTGTTCTGTTTTATTTATGTTTTTTTTTTGTGTTTTGGTGCAAATAAAGAGTATTGTGTTGTATCTTGAATAACAATATCCATCCCCCCCCCCCCCAGGAATGTTCCAGCGTCTAGACAAGATGCGCAAGCAGGCGTTCGCGTCGGTGTGCCTGTTCGGCGGCGACAACGACTCCACCATCAGCGGCGTGTGGGTGTGGCGCGGCCAGGAGCTCGCCTTCCCGCTGTCGCCTGACTGGCAGGTACATACTGACATCATTTATTTATAAATGGCGAAATAACACACATAATAGTGTCCCATTGCTGGGCTGGTGGTCTGTTATAGACCACCTGACGCCAATCCGGCAAAAAACTGTCCAGGTCTACCTGGGCGCCTTAAAACTTAAAATGCATTCACCGCTACTTTTTCGTTAATATTTCATACCGAACTCCGAACAAAATGATGATGTATTGCAAGCCGAGTAATCCTCTTACAGCTTGCCTATTTTACATGACCACAAAACCTTGTAGATTAGGCGGACATGTGAAATAATAATATTTTTTTTATTAATTATTCCCAACTTTAACTTTCCGCACTTCCGTGGGGCGATAATGAGGTGGTTGTTGCGAATACATATGAACAGATGTAATGAATATTAAGAATAATAAATACAATACAGAAAACGAATAATCTTGTTGCCAATTAACTAGCACGCACCATCAAGTCTTACCGTTAGTATTTTCTAAATGTATCTAATATATTTATTTCCTCTTCACATCATCAATAGAAACTCAACGATCCCAAATAACTAATACCCTCTTCTTAAATCCATTCCAGATTGACTACGAATCCTACGACTGGAAGAAACTGGACCCCAAGAGCGAGGAGACCAAGAAACTAGTCCAAGACTACTTCTCATGGTCCGGCACCGACAAGCAGGGGCGCAAGTTCAACCAAGGAAAGATCTTCAAGTAAACGACCCGTCCCCACCCTCAAACATAGTCACTGGAATAGCCTCTTAGTAACAATGTGATCTATGCTTAGCTCGGTTGAAAATCGGGTGTGTATTTTGCATTGGACATAACTGGGAGGTTATTCTTGTGTATGCTGTGTTTAAATTTCTCTCTGTGAACAATTAAATTATTCGATTTCGAGGGTAACATGTAAGAGAATCCTTTTTTTATATATTAAAAACTTGCATTTATATAATAAGTGGAGCGTCAGTCAGTGATCCATCTCAATATTTGTACGAAAAGCCGCTGTGTAATGAAAGTAAATAAATATTGTTTTATTTATAAATAGTTGTTGGTTTCCTTTCTCTACAATATTTATGAAATAAAATGCAATGATTCTCTTGAAAGCAAAAACTTATATATTTCTGTATAATTCAGACTTTTGCCTAATCTGATAGAATTTCTTTATCTTTACATACATATTTTATTATTGCATCCATAAAGTCAACTAATATAAGTAATTATATATTCGCTAATAAGCTTTTGCATAACAACGAAGAGGAAATCACAAGTACAAAGTCAAGTTACTTGCAAACAGATAGGTGGGGTGGTAATTTATCAGTGTCCCAACTCCCAACCGAAGCTAGTCGATGAACCCGACAGACTCGGGGACAAACAAATTGAAATTCATAAAAATTCAATCTGGATCGGGCTCATAGACTTTCATTTATATTGCTAGACTACTGATAAAATGCCACCCTGTCCTGTTTAACAAAGAAAATACATACGTATACGTAGGTATAAAACGCAGTGAAGTCTTCTAGTTTTGATTTCACAAATCGAATCAAAGTAAATCATCTAATTTGTAGCCGAAACAACAGGTACCTAAGCTCTATTCAATCCCATATTTTTTAAGCTAACATACTTAAAAAATGACTACGTAAAGTCGTTGCCAAACTATAATAAATTTTAATTTTCTAAGTTAAACAAGATAATTCAAAAATTCGTGTTAAATAGTTGGATTACAAATAGATAAGTACAAATAAGATGATTTGCCTGTATAGAGAGCTTCGAATCTTTAGTAGGTATAGTGAAAACATCAAGATAGTTTTAAATGCATTTCGTTTTGTGTCAAGTGGCTATCCAGCTTTTATACTCACTCAAAAATTAATATACTTGTCACACGAAAATTACTTTCTATAACTTTTTTATGAAGGATATTGTTACCTATCGGTAGGTAGGTACATTAAATTTCTCATCAAACTCATCAACATTTAGGCAAAGTTAGATACAATCTAGCTTATACCAAGTAACTTTCGTGTGAAAAGTAAGTCTACATTTAAAAACTATGAACGTTTTTGATTAAATAGGTATACATAACTCTTAAAAACTCACGTATCAACAACATAGAATACTTAATAAAAAAAGAATTTGGGAAAAATCGTTAGAACAAGATCTTGTTTAAAAAATAGGATTAAGTAAAAATGTTTTTTAAAACTACGCAATAAGGATCACTTTCATACAGCCATCTCAGGTGAAAGCTTTGGAGATTTCGTCGTATGATATAATAATTAATAGGATATACTTATTTGTAACATTCAGCATAAGGCTAAGGCCCAAGGCCCTTCACTCAACACTATATTACATCGTAGTGATATTTATTTATCCTCCACACACTTCGAACAATTCAATAAACATCAAAAATGCAAAGATCAACGATGGCTAAAAGGAGAAATATAAAACGACGTCTCATTTACTTTACAATAATTAATGAACGGGGTAAATTTACTATTATCAAAACATGATAACATCTCGGTCCGATCAATAGAGATATTATAAAATATTAAATTTTATTATATTGCGACAGGACGGTCGCGTTTACCAGGGATCGGCCGTTACCGGGGGTCACTCTATTATGACAAAAAACTAAGTTTAGCATCGCTGCTGCGCGAGCCACGACTCTTTGTCGTTGTATTAAACACGCTTATTGCGACAGCTCTCTTTCGTTCGTTTTTCGTCAGTATAGAGTGGCCCTCCTGGCTTTGTAGACCAAATGCTCATTCATGTAGAGATTGTAGAGTATTCGTCATCTCAATATCGAGGTAAAGAGAGCAATGAGAATTACTTCTTCATTATTGCTATTAAATCTGCAGGTATGCTCTCATTGCCCACAACTGAGACCATCAATGCATGGCTGAAAACAACAAACATTTAGTCCCACAATTCAGGTTTACTCTCCAAAGCCAGTCGCTAACGCAATTTTTCAGGTATTCAAGTAGTATCAGGTATAGTAGGTACAATGAGCGAAGTTGGACTAGACAAGGTATCTACAGTGGTTGGATGTGTGATGTTCTGGTCTTCACGGCATCCGCTGTCTAACTAGTGGCGTCGTGAGGCGAATGTCAGTGCCTTCTGGAACTGCCACTGGCCTCCTGGGTAGGAAATAAAAGTTCATAGATAGGTAATTATGGTTTTGAGAATTAGTTCTAACGTTTTTATGGTGATACGTGTAGGTACTCAGTCTACTATACAATTACTGCCCTCTGTAATTATCGGAAGTTCAACTGTCAACAGCATAAAATAAATAATCTATTAAGTGGTCCCATGTTGGGCGCCAAATCTAAAACAACTGCGTTCACATCATTCCAAATACAGGGTACCTATAGAATTAACTTACCGCATCAAACACTGGCTGATCATGGTGCAAGTCCAGGTCTGCGGTGAAGGGCCTCGCGATGTGCACACTCATGGTCACGTGGGAGCCGCTGCACTCCGGTGACTGCGGACTGGAATACGGGAGAATATTTATTATTTATTTATTCAGAGGAAAACTTACAGCTAAATATTATAATTACATAAGAAATTACGATTAATAATACATAGCCAATTAAAACTTTTCACACATATGTGTTGTGAAATAGTTGTTAGTTTCCTTTCGATTAAGTAGGTTACGTACTAGATTAGAAATGGTTAGATTCTCAAGAGTGGTGACTAACAGTCAAACATAACGAGATACGCTCTACCTTAGACAGGTTATTGCTTTGATGATGATGGCTGAGAACTGAGTGTTGTGGTGCTCTAGGGAGAGGCCTTTGTCCAATAAAGTGCTACTTCTAAAATGGAGTTGTTCTGCCCAAAATGATATCAAAACTATATCTACTACGTCAGTAGTGAAAAGTTGCCTACCTCGTAGCATCAGGATGCGAGGGGTCCCTTAGTAGTGGCTGCTCATCATCTCTCCTCACAGCCGTGGCGTGGCACTCGCAGCGGCAGTGCTCCGGCTCCACGTAACTGTAGACCACGTCCGCCGCCGTGGCCGCCGCCGGCAGCGTCTGGATACGCTTCGGCTGTTTCCTCTTTTCAGGAACCTCTTCGAAGTCGATCCAGCCAGCGCCACTACCGCTCCGCGTTCGCGCTCTCTCAGCCTTTGGAGGGGCTGAGGCTGATGCCGCTCGAGGTCTTCTTGGGAGACTTATCTTGATCTTATCGGCTGGTGGAGTGGCTACTGCAGGATGGGGAGCACGTGGAGGCCCGGAAGGAGTAGGAGCGCACGGACGAGGCCGCTCGACTCGAGCCACGCTGACGCCGCCCCGATCTCGCACCGGCACCATCGGTAACGCCACTGATCGCTCTAAAGGAAGAGTTGTTGGAACATACGGCAGTTCCTCCTCAAAGGATTCCTGTCCTAGAACCAATCCTCGCTTTTCCGCATCTTCGCTTCCGCCTGCAGATAACAGGTCGCTGATTGGTCCACGCCGTCCTCCACCGGCTTCCGAACTAGGTTCTGATTCTGACGAGTCTACTCGCATCTCTTCTAATCGCGGCTGAACGGTAACAGAGTCGAGGCTGGGGTCGCGCCGGCCGATGCTGGCTGAAGGCGACGGAGACAGGACCAGGGGTGACCGGGGAGGGGGCTCCACCGTCGCAATATGCGTGTCTCGAAGTATCTGCGTCTCCGCCCCTCCGGATAGTTCGCTGCTGATGCTCGGGAAAGCAGCTGACATTTCGCTCGTAACGCTCGGCGTTTTCGTGATGCTGAACTGTGTGCTGAACACCTGGTCGCGACTGCCGACGTGTGTAGTGAAGACGAGTCGCTCTCGCCGCGCCCGCCCCGCTTCAGAGTCGCTAGTCGAGTCTAAGATTACCGCCTCTTTTTCTACACATTCTATTTCTTTCCTCTTCTCCAACTTCGGCGTCTCAGCCATAGGAATCGTGACCGAAGTCACAGCAGGTGGAGATTTGGTTGGCACTGTCTCGATATCCGCCGATACTATGGTCGGTACCGTCTTCTCCGTGGGTGAGTGTAGCGGGATGATGATGCTTCCATCGGGCAAGACTGTGCGCGTGAGGGGCTTGGTAGTTATTGCTCCGTTGGTGGATGGAACTGATGCAGTGGTAGTGGTGGTCACAGCAGAAATGCCAGAACCTCCGGGTTGTTCATCGGGCGGCGTGCGGAGAGGGATGTGTATGACGCCGTCGCTAGTATCTTCGTAGTACTTGAGGTGTGCGGCGTCAGCGCGCGGGGGCACTGCAGGGGGGATGGGGGGTGAGGCGGCACGGGACGAGGGCGCGGGGGAGGGGGCGGCCGAGCGCCGTGGTGTGCGGAACAACGACATGACTGACCCTCGCGTGGCTGACCGGTCCCGGCTCTTGCTGCGCGAGCGACCCTCGTTCAAACTCTTCTTCCGTCGCAGCGCGCCCGCCGGCGACTCAGGACTGGCTATAGTCTCCTTCGACTTGAATAGAGAGCAGAAAGATGACTTTCGCGATACCTGCCCCGGCGCTGGCGACGGCGTCCGGGACTCCCGCCCGCGGCCCTCCGCACGCAGCTCTAAGGACACTGGCTTGATAGCCACACTCGTGTCTTCTTTAACACTAACCACTTCCTCCTCCTCCTCATCGTCTTCATCATCCGGCCGCAGCTTTATCCTGATAATGTTCTTGTTTTTGTTCTTGCTGCGGAACACTTCAGGCTTGTCATACGAGTCGTCTCTTCGCTCCCTGGATCTGGCTCGCCTTTCCTCCGCTCTCGCTCTATTTCTCGTCTCCTTCACTAGTTTATCTTCGTCAGTGGTGGGTTGTACGGCAATGATCGGTGCTTCGGGTGCGATAACCGGCACAGGGACGATAGCGGGGGCGGTGGCGGGGCGCGGGGCGGGGCGCGTCTCGACTGTCACCTCGGCGCGAACATCGTGCGGAGGTTTCTCGGCAGGCAGCTCCGCCGATAACTTAGCAATCTCTAGCATGCACTCCTCCACAGCCGCCGCACAGATTTCCGGATCGTTCTCTATGGGTTTCGGTCCACAGAAGGAGGTTTCGAGCAGCATCTTATGCGGCGACGGCGAGCGACTCATGCCGGAGACGACTGACAGCCGGGAGACCCGTGACGTGTGGCTGTAGGCGGAGCATTGCGAGCCGACGGAGCTGAGGCGCGAGGTGCGTCCCACGCCGAGCAGCGCGGCCTCGGAGCCCTGGCTGTCCTTGCGCGAGTGGCGGCGCGCGTCGGGCGCGGGGGCGGCGGGGCGCGCGGGCGGGGGCGGCGCGGGGTCGCTGCCCTCGAGGAAGGCTAGCTCCTCAGTCGACGAGCGCAGATCTAGAGCTCCGTCCTCTCGGAAGGCCAGCTCGAGGTGCGCGCGGGACTCGTCGCCGCCGGTGCCGGCGAACAGCGCCATCTCTGGAGAGCTATCTCTAGAGTCGTGGTGTGAGGAAGAGGAGGCGCGGGAGATGTCGATGCGCGGCGCGGGCTGCAGCGCGCCCACGGCCGGGGTGGAGGCCGAGCGCGCCCGCCCCACTGCCCCCGGCCCGTACGCGCTCGACGGCGACAGATCCTCGCGGATCTCCGGCAACTGGAACGTCAACTTCGACTCGGGGCTCGACTGTAACCAACAACATTTCCATCATCAGTAATAAAGCTTCAAAATCAGGTTGTAGAAAGAGAAGAGAATAGGAGAGCGATACATACATCAGGTCTCACCTCGTCAGAGACGTCGTGGTCGAAGGAGGCGAAGGGGGCTGGTCCGCGGCGCGGCTGGCGAGGGCTGGTGCCCCCGGCGGCCGCCCCCTCGCCTGCTGGAGCCCCCGAGGCCCCAGTTACCGCCCCCGACGCCCCTGTTGCCGCCCCCGAGGTCCCCGCGGCCGCCCCTCCGCCCGGGCCCGCCTGCTCCATGCCGCCGCTGTTACGCTGAGGTCCTCATCTTCTGTGGACGTGCACTCCTGAAGGTGTTATCGGTAAGTTATTTAAGTATACATTTGTACCTAGTTTATATCTAACTTTTACTTCTATATCTGTGCTTTGCACGTACTAAAGGGAATAACACAATAGGCTGATGAACTGGCTGTAAGTATGCCAACCCTATAGGGTTTGGTCAGAATTACTCAGAAGTGATTAGCTAGTAATGAAGCTCTAAGAGATTTGCGGTGTATAATTTTATTCAAATGTGATGGGTAGTAACATTTCAAAGAACCCATTTGTACATGAGGCGTGTGATCGAAGTTTTGTCTCGATCACGCATCATTTCTACTTCGTTCTACGCGACGCATACAATATACCTACCTAATAATTGATCAATTCTAACAAAACATGATTTAAAATGCATAATTATTTTATTTTAAACGGATAGTAAAGTTAGAAATGAATATGCAACGATAGAAAATGTAACATCTATGTTAAATAAGGAAAGGGACTTCATAAGATGGCGGTAGTAGGTATAGTAACGTGCCTACTAGAAGCCCCACGTTGCCCGATTGCCCCATAATTATAAATGGAAGGTCAGAACTGGGATTGCAATTAACTTTTCTCCCTACTAGGTCAAATAGCTTTCTCGTGAACGAATCGCTTCAACTATTCTAAACTTTTAATTATGACACATTATAAAGACATTTTTTACGAGCAAACGAAACCAATAAATAGAGAAAATTGCAATTTAGTTTAGCATTTTTTAAAGAATAGTGCATTGACACTACTTCATAAATGATCATTATTTTACTTTGCAATGCTAATTTGCGATAAGCGAAGATCCATATCCCCAATAAACCTATCTCTTAACGCATGTTCCCATACATAATATATTCCAGCAAGCAAGATCTAACAGTCGATTTGTATTCTGCTAAGAGCACGCAAGGAAATGCGAAAGGCTGCGTCTTAATAAAATTGTTTTACTGCACCCTTGAAATGCCAACCCGGATTGTGTGTGCCCTTTATTGCTTAGGTTCAACCCCGTGACCTAGCTGCGACTGTGTCTGTTCGCTAAATTTCCGCTTCGTTTGATTACTGTCACCGTCACACGGTACAAGTCACAGTGTAACCTACATTCTTTTGATTTCGAATGGGTTTTTCATATGGAACAATAATGGGTCTTTTTACTTCATAGCGGGGTGAGCACTGGGCAGAGGTGTGTCTGCGAGTGGAAACATAGATGGATAGACCAATTTTCATTACGTTTTAAGAAGTTTTTAGATGGCGTGACAGAGAGTGTTCTTAGCTTTTTATATTTCATCAAATATGATCAGCCGTTCAAGCTGTGTCGTACAGCTTCTTTCGGCTAAGTTATGGCAGACATATTATTTTCTTTATTAATGTGAACTTCACCGCGACAAATTTCATATTAAGAAAAAGTTCATGGCTAACGAAGCTGCTAAGTTCAGTGATATTCAAATTGGCGAAACTTTTCTAAATTATAAAGGTCACGCAAAATTCTGGTCACGAAATCGGGGTTATTGACTTATGTTATACTTAACTAAATATCTGTTCGTACCAAGAATAATTTAACCAACTTTTTTTCTTTGTTATTTTATTATGCCTTACTTACTTACTTACTCCGCTGGCTCATCGACCCAAAGTGAATCTTGGTGACTTATGATGCCTAGGTCTATGCCGAAAAAAACTGACTTTGTAAGACTAACTTTTGACAAAATTATACCAATCGATTTAATTTGTATTACTAAAACATAACTTATTGTAATAGTACAAAGTATTCTGACTTATAACAATGTCATCTAAAAAAACATTGGTAGATTGGTTATCTAACATAATTATACCCTACCTTTAATAAAATATTGTAGTATCAGTCAATTTTTGAACCAATACACATAATTAAAACTTTCTAATTGATTGGAAAGTAAACTACAAATCAATTAAAAATAAGTACCTACGTAGTTGTATTGAGATTTGAAAGAATCCTCAAGTTAAGTCCATTGAAAGTATAAAGTAGTCAAATTAACAGAATTCAAAATTGGCAGCATGTACTCTGTGATTGGCAGGGTTTCGTTGACACCTGTGTAAAAATACAGTTTATGTACAATATTAGTTGGAGGAACTTTTTTTTCATTTATATTGTATTTTTAAATTATGTTATGTTATATGATATTTTTTATAGATCACGATCCCGTGCATACAAGTCTTTATAAATTTTCAGACATGTATAAAATAGCATATACCTAACTAGTTAAAGTTATGTATATTTAGTATACCTCGTTGTATGCATATTACTTTGACTTCATTGCATGACATGGTTGGCACGTTTCTATTAAATATGCACAAGGAATTTCCAACAATTTGATTCTTTATTTGTCATAAAAGTCAATAAATTATTATTGAATATCGTATCTGTTCAAATAAGACTCGTTATTTACAAAACTTAAATGCAGTTATACACACGAGTACATAACATGATTCTATGTCATGTGGATCCCTTTGAACACAGAATCATAAAGTATGAATAATTTAAATTAGGTAACATGGGACGGACTTATTTTCTTGTACATATGTTTTTAAAAGTTAGATAATGCAAATTTTGGTACCTAATAGTTAACTAAACGTATTCAATGATAAGTACTGCTTAAGCTTTTTAATATTTAATCGTAATGATAGGAAGGTTAGGTGATAAATGTAAATGAACATGCAGAGAGCTAACCTCTTCCTCGCGTTTAACACAGTTCCTCCCAAACCTACTCCCAGAATGTAGTAACAAAACTAAATGGTGACAGAAAAACATGAACATGTACTTACTTGAAGCTTTCCTCCTTTCCGTTCATTGCTCTAAAGACTTCACTCCAGCGTGAATCCTGACCTATATTCACCGTACAACTCTCGCACCTTCACGCACAGAACCTTCAATCGCGACAAACCAAGCAATGGTTGGTAACCACCGATATGGTCCGTTTGATTATCGATTCAGGATCTCGAAAATAGTATCAGGCAAGTCGTGGTGGAGCGGAGTCAGGGCAGGTGAACGCACTGAAGGGTTCCCGCTCTTGCTACCGCCCCGCGGTGGTCGCCATCGACGTCGCTCGCCGCGCATGCGTGGTGGCTCCACGCATGCGCGCCGTGCAACAAATGGTTCGACTTGTGAGCCAGCGACTGAGAGCCTGTCGGAAATGTCCACCTCTTGCCATGTGTATTGATAGAGACTTATGAAATTGAAGTGGGTATACATAATTATGATTCTTATAAAATAACATAATCATATTATTACAATAATTTTATTAGTATAAATAATTATAAAAAATATAAAGAATGGGTTGGTAAAACGACAAATTGAAATCAAAAATATTTTTAGAATTCCTGGCATGAACTGTTAGAGTAAAACTTTGGTATGATGTCAGAGGTCAGAGTGTAGTTAGGTCAACGGGTAAGGGTAACTTTTAATAACGTTGTTATTATTCGATTCTAATTGTACTGTACTGTGTAGCACTTGTACTTACTTCGTTGACTTGATTTTAAATTCTTTTTCATCAATCATTATTATTTTGCTAATATTTATTTGAACGCAAGTACATACTTACTGTCTTTTTTTTTTTGTCTTTTTTTTTCCTTTTCACGGAAACTTACTTTCTTTAACGACATTAGAGTTAAAGGGTTTAATCTTATACAAGTAAACCACAGACAAGTACCTAATCAAGTGGTTGACATATCTCTGGGTTTTATTTATCGGAACACCTACTTATGATAATATATTACATAATGGTATTAGGCTAATTTCAGGGTTCTAAAGAAACACAAGTGACGATCATTATATTTTTATTCATAACAGAACGTAGGGTCCATCTGTAGGTACAATATATTGGAACAGCGTATATAGGTCACCTCGCAACGTTTACTATAATATGATGCTAAAGGTTGATAGCAACTCTTAATTAATACTAGCAATAGTGTTCTATTATCTCACACTTTGTGGTCATTCTAACAAGAATAATACACTCAGGAAGTTTATAGCTCGATTATTTCATACGATTTCATTTCACATTATTTCATTTCTCGTATAAGTTACTAACTTTTAAATTTATACGTCCACAAAAATGTACGCCCCACAAAGTTTATACAAAGAACACTAATCGAATGATAGTTCAAATAATTGGTAAATTTTACAGATAAACATAATGTATAACGTCCATGATTTAATATATATGTGTATTTATAGTAGTGGTCACTACAGCATTAAAAAAACTATCATATGGATGAAACTATAATTTCATTTAACCTTTTGAATATACAGTGAAATCTAACGTGAACTAAATATGTTTGTGCTTATTTTTTACTGAAGATAACCGAACTTAGGTATTAATTTACAGTACAACAGCCACATATAGACAGATATAATCTTGGTTAGTTTAGTAAATATGTGATTGTATGTGATGATGGTAAATTTATTGCTTATCTTGCTATTTATAATTAAAACTAAGTTGAACTTAGGTAATTATACCTATGTATATCACGTTTTGCTGGTTAATGGGTCAACCTACAATAACATAGCATGTCAATGTGATCCGTCTACAAATAATTCACCTTCAATGATAGACCAAAATTCAGTCTAAATTTAAATATTCTGGTTCAATAAGTTAGACTGAATTTTTAGGCGCAGTTTCTAAGTCTACGAATAAGCATAGTACTGGACATTTTCGTCGAACATTAAGTATACATAATATAATTAATTATACATATGAATAAACATTAATGTATTTAACTATTAATATTCCTATTGTCAATCGTACGATTTTGACCAACATCCAATCCAATATGTCATAAACAAATATATAGATTCTTTATTTAAGCTAATATACAACCTAGTGAACAAGTGCTTTGATCATTTTCTGTAATATATTTGAGTAATTTATAGATAGTTACGTAAATATACTTTCTTTTTATAACTTCTATTTTTCCTACTGAAACTTTCCAAAAATGTTCATCAGATATCAAGTTATATATCTAAAGTATATATTTTATGAAATTATCTATGTGATACGGTGGTACGTGTCCGTATGCCTTCCGTTTACAACCCTACTCTCATAAATGATATTATTTATGTACACACTTCAAGCTATCTATATATTAAAGGCTTTCCTTCATTTAATACATTCTAAATCATTGTCATAAATTACATTCATTAACCATGCAGATATGTCACTGTAACATGAAAGATATAAAGTGATTACTACTTCTCATCATCGTTTCATAAACTAAAGATTGGTATAGCGTTTATAAAAGCCTGTATTGACACATATTGACGATTAAAAAACAATATCAGAGCAAACTTCAACAATATCTTAATTTTACTAGGTAATGTTTATTATACAAAATGCTTCATGTAACAAATATTCAAATGTAACGTAACAAAGTTATTTATAAATGAAGTGTTGAAATTCATGATTTCTGTACCCTTCCTATAAGCTTTCTCCTTCTCTCTCCTACTTAATACTTTATAGCAAAATCCAAAATACCCTATGCAAATACCTACATCATTTATCGTCTAGAGACCCAGATACCTCATATGATGACATAATGTGGAGACCGACAACAGGGTTTAGACAAAGTTATGTTTGCAGACAAATTTTTGATCTCTGGGTCTCAGCCGGTTAAGATGATAGTAAAGAAACCTTTTGTAGTGTCTAATCAGAGTCCGAGTCAGAGGAAGGTGGTTGCGGCACCACAGGTGCCGCCGGTGGAGGGGGCTCGGGCTTCGGCTCGATCTTGGTCACCAGAGCGTAGGCTGGAGCATCCTGCCCTGATGTACGCTCAATGCCGACACTGGAACAAAATATTTACCTTTTAGTAAATGGTTTAAAGTCTAAAAGTTACTTTAAGAATTACTTTAAAAAACTATTAACTTTGGGGCCATCTGAATAAACTCTGATCACTAGTTTTAGAAGTTTTACTTCACTCCAAAAAATATATAGACAAACTATTGTAATGTATTGGACTACTGGAGCAAGCTTTTTAGCATTGTTAAATTTAAGTTCAAGTTGTTCTTAATATTAAAGAATTTTTCAAATTCCTTAAAACAACAAAGATACTCACATGTACTCGTGCCTGGCTAGATACCGCACGTATTTCTCCGGCGGGTCAGAGTCGTAGTTCTGTAGAGACACCGAACGCACCGTCATGTGGCTCACTTGAGTCGCTGGCATTGTGAACTCCACGTAGGCAAATTTGGCCAGCTCCTGAGGTATTTGGTCGTAAGAGGTCAGAGCCATACGGCAGACCAAATTGTGGGTTGTGTATGCACCTGTAATTGAAAAAATATATGATTTAGCTTCTTTTTGCAATATCGGCAGGCTTCTGACAAAGTTTAACAAATCTTTCTTGTACAGTATAAGTGGTTTTATTGACTCACCTTGGCCTTCCTTAGGTAGCCTTGGCATCCGCCAGACGATGGCTCGATGCTGATGCTCGTACTTGGCCTGTCCTGACGTTACTTCAATCAGGGACTCAGATAGAGTATCGACCGCCCCAAGGAACCGTTCTATGCCCTTGATCTTTCCGGTACGTCTAAAAATAAAAATTGGGTAAATTTTCCACGTTTAAAGGAAAGTTAAGATTATTAACAGTGCAAAAGCCAAAGTACCCAGAATCATTTATATTTACCTGTGAGCAGACTTAACCGAGCCATAACGGAAGTGTTTCTCGACTCTGAACAAGTAGATCCAACACTCGGGGATGGGGAACCGAATGCATACGTCCTCACAAGGAATCTGCCCCAATTTCCGGGATGCAAAACCAGGAACCAAGACGTCAGCTCGTAGCTCCACCTGAAAACAGAAAATATACAGTGTCATACACTAGTATAGTTACGTACATAGGTGCTTAGGTATTTCGTTCAGTATCTAAGCATAATAGCACACGTCTTAAATCCTTATGTATCTCACCTTATTTCCAGTGACACACCAAACTGCTTTCAACTGTAAAGGCAGTTCACGATTTTTCGGTGGGCGAACACGGAACCTCATCAGTTCGATGTAGCACGCATCAGGAGGCTTGAACCTGTGGAATTAAACTGTAGTAAGAACACTACTTTGATAGCATTTGAGTACTTATGTTTCGTCTGATAGTGTGTTACTTATGGAAGGATCACTATTGGTTTAATATTTTTATCTCTTACTTTATGATCTGGCATTTAGTGAACTCCTCTGGCTGTACGCAGGCGTGGAACTCGGTGTCTTCAACTCGGATCCATTCCTCAGTCACAACCGGTATGATATCATGGCGTCCCACCACCTCTTTACCCTGCCTTCGGAGGTCGTTAACTCCCATTTCCACGTCAGGCATACCTTGGAAAATAGATGTATGTACTCGTATTGTATATGAAATCAAGTACTAGACAAAATTAAAAGAGAGTACTTAATGTAAATATTGTTCATAGTTTGTACATACCACTCAAGAACCCGAGGAAGAATAACCTGACTCTAGCAATTTGTTTTTGGACTGCTCCATCGTAATCCTGTTCCACGTACAGCTCATCAACGGCAGTTATTTGAACCTTGAACGAGAAAAAACATCAAATCAATAAAGGAAACAAAGAACACCAATTTGATAACATTAAGGAGAGTCATTAGGGGGCGGTGCCCAAAAAGCTTTTGTTTGTCCGAGTTCACCCACGGCGGCGCCAGTGGCCAGCGATTGACACTAGACTGACTCCTTCCTTATCTCACTTATCCTTTTACCACACTAACCAAAATCAACCCTAGTCAGTATAAGTAATGATATTAATTTTCTACTGACCTCTTCCATTTTATAGGTGAGGGCGCGATCACGATGAGCTGGAAGCCGGAACAGCGCCTCTTCGATGCAGTATGAGAATTGTTTCACATCTTCGTAGTTCAGAGAGCCGATCTTGAATAGTTGTGATACCTGAAATGTGCAGAAATATTTGGGCGGTGAGTAGAGCGTTGCATTCTCTGAGATGCTTTGTGTTAAAATAAATAGTGGCATATATTGAGATGCAAGATGGTAAGAATTTAACCATGTTTTTGGTAAATGCCCTTGATTGATTAATAAATTGTGAGTAGTGATATCCTATTACCTGAGGAGCATGTTCAACAGGCAGACCAAGCTTCCGCAAATCACTTCCAAACTCTTTAACTCCTTGGTAGTCCCCTTGAATGGCATATGCTGCAAACTGTGATAGCTTGTCTGTTATACGCCCTGCTTTAGTCACTTGGCCCGGCCTTTGAAATACAGATTATAATATTAGAATTATGATATTCCAAACATTACTCATCATGAAGATTAGTTAAATATTCAATTTACCTGACTCCGGGCCGCTCTTTGTAGAAGACATACTGCAGTTTGACAGTAAAGATCTTGCCAAATTGGTCAAACTGTTGGGCCCCAACTTCAGAGACTGAATAACATGCCTGAAGAGGCAATTCTTGGAAGGGCTCCTTGTCATTTGGAGTGTTTAACAACTGAACCACTGGGTTGTCTCCTTGGAATGTTAGCCGGACGAACACTTTCTTCCAGAATCTGGAATGAGACATTGCGTTTAATAACAGGGACCCATTCTGTTAAGAAAATAAATACCTACTCTCTACTTATACATTATTATCTATTAAATTATTATTTATACCTTTGACCAGTAATTTTCTTCTTATTCGGCTGTCGCAGATGCATTTCCCAGCCAGGCCCCAGGTATTTGGTTCGGGGGAAGTCTTCAAGAGGCTGCGATATGTCGTCATCGAACAGCGGTGTCGGTGGTGTTTCCCCTCCTGAACCCTGGCTTCCCGAACGTTCTCGCGTTTCTGTGTAATTCATTAAAAAGTTTTACTTCAAAATTAAGTAAACTCTGCTCTGATATATAATTATAATAGAACTCTATTTATAGACTCACGCTGGATGGAATAGAGGAAGCTCTGCGTACACTTTTTGTTGTTAAAATAAATGAACTTATTCTTATTTACCTTGTGGAGCTTCAAAGCGCAGCTGCTGCTGTTCAGCGCTCTTGTCGAATGGATTGGCTCTTGGAGACTCCGGCAGAGCCTGAGGGCGAGGCGGCGGCGCCAGGGCCGGGACTGCTGCTCCTGTACCTCCGATATCAATTTCTTTCGGTCTGCAAACAGAAATCGACAGTTTAGAAGAAGAATCAGTTGATGCTTTTATAAGCGCAAGTCAAAACCCACATCTACCATGGCAAGTATTAGTAATATTTGATCAAAGTCTTACCTGATAAACAGTGAGAAGTTGTCATCACCAGAATCTTGAGATCCTTGGCTTTGGAGGCGAGGCGTGGCGGCTGGTGGCGGCGGCGGGGCGCTCATGGCCAGGAATGGATCGCTATCACCATCAGCATCGAAACCAGATGCCGGTATTTCTGCGCTGCTATCGTCTCCCCAAGCACCTAAAATTGAAGTGAACGTTACAATATATTCAAGCCGCTAAGCACCCATCAACAACTTACTAATGATTATAAATTGATGTCAATAAATTACCTGATGAGACGTGATTAGCAGTTGTGTTATCAAACTTGGCGGAGAAGGCATCAAAAGCATCCTGAGATTCAGGGAAGGGACGCGCATCATGCGCCATCGGCTCTGGTGTGGCGCCCCAATCTGCTGTAGATGCTGGTACCTGACTAGCGGTATTTGCACCAAAGAAATCCGTTTGACTTGATTCAAAGGCATTACTGGCTGCGAAAGGACTTGATTGGGCTCCGAATCCACCTGTTTGCATTGTGTCAAAAGTATCATCTTCTTCTCCGAACCCATCGGACTCTGCGAAGGCGTTATCTTGAGGCACGCCAAAGATATTAGTTGGCTGAGTGGAACCGAAGTTATCAGCTGAATTGTCCTGAAATGGTGCTGCTTTTTCTGGTGCAGCAGCTACATTAGCCGTATCAAATCCAGCGGAGGAGTCCTCAAATGGATTTTTCATATCTTCATCTATCTTGTGCGTTTCGAAATCGTTTTCAGCAAACGGAGATGTAACTGCCGTGGGCACCTCTGTTGGGGGCTCGGTACAGTCCATCGGTGCAACAGAATCAACATCCATTGCTAATGCTGGCGCTGTTTCCACTAGTGACGGTTCTGCTGGTGAGTTTTGTGAGAACAATGGAGTAGGTGACGTTTCGGAGGTAACTCCGCCTGATGTGGTGGTCGTTACATGGTCAATTATTGTGCCAACTGGCTCCGCACTGCTGGTGAATATTGAGCTTGGTTGAACGAGAGCTTTAGATGGCTGCGGCTCACTGGTAGCTGGAGGAATGTCATCCATGAAGTCATCGCTTAAAAAGTCGACAGGCTTCGCCTCTTTTTTAGGTGCTGAGTAAAGACTCATTATATCTTCTTTTGTAGGTTTGTTTGCGACTGGAACTGGTGCGTCAAACAAATTTATGTCATCTGCTGCCTGGTGTTGCTGTGGTGGAGGCGGAACCTGTGGCTTGGTGATTGGTGGAGGTATCGGAGGGGGTGCGGGGCGCGGTGGGGGCGGCCGGGCTACCGGGGGCAGCGGCGGGCGGGCCGGCGGTGGCCGCTGCGGCTTGTTGCAATTAATATCAAATGTTTCACTCGGTGGCAGCTCATCTATGTCCGGCTCCGGTGTAGGGCTCGGTGAATGAATATCCCTTAGTGAAACTGGACTAGGCGTTCTTGTAGGTGGAATACGATCCAACAGATGCGATGTTGTTAGTTCCATGTGTCCTGTGACGCTGTGGATGAGTGTTTGTGTCTCTGGTGGGAGTGGTCGAGCTGGCGGCGGTGGTCGTGGCGGTCCGCGTTCTTCTGGTGGATCAGCGGTCGTGCTCACCAATTCTAGTTCTGTTGGCTTGGGTGGGCGAGGTGGGGGTTCATGTGATCCAAATATATCCATAGGAGCGGCAGCTGCACTCATGAATCCATCAAACGGGCCTGCTGCTGCAGCAGGGGGGGCTGGCGAGCCATTACCGAATATATCAACTGGCACAGTGTCACCTGCTGGTGGTTCAAATGCTCCTCCACCAAAATCTGAGAACGGGTTACTTGCAGCGAATGGATTGTCGCCTGTGAAATCCTCAGCTCCACCAAACGCTCCAGGATCTGCGTCCCCCATCATGAAAGGATTGAGCGCCTCAGGAGTAACCGGGGCCGCTGCTGCTGGCTCACCCATACTTAAGAATGGATTGAACGCCATTGTGGTGAAGTGTATTTATACTATTTTACTTTAGAAATTCAGACTCTAATAATTTGAGCTCAGTTGGTCCTGGCTGAAGGTCTGTAGCGAACGAAGTATCAAAAGGATCGATATCTTCTTCTGGTACTTTAGTTGACGCGGTAGGTTCTGGAGTAAGAGCCTTTACTTGAAAGATATCGTCGTGGGGTTCAAGGAGGTCCAGTTCTGTTTCAACTTTTGTCTCTTCACACGAAAATTCCTTTGCCAATAATCTCAATTCGATTTTGCTGGGTGCTATCTGTGCAGCAAAGGATGTGTCGAATGGATCAAAGTCTTGATCTTCCTCTTGTTCTTTGCTAGGCTGGGGTGCGCAGGGAGTGAGAACCTTAGTTGAGATATTTGTTTGGCCGATTTCCAAAAGTTCACTTGCTCTCAAGGTAACGTTGGCTTGTTTTGGCTGCGCGAACTCTGAATGGCGCCGCTTTGTCTGCTGAGTTGCTTTTGGTGCCAAGTCTTCGTCGGACCGAGTTCTCGTTAAAGTTTCCGGAAAGATATCTTCAGCTTCCTCGTTGAGGTCTTCTGTGATGGACACCTCTCTTGTGTAATATGGCGTAACTGGTTTTTGTTGTTTTACTTTAATGTCTAAACTTTGTTCTGGTTCACCGTCGACGTCAAAAACAACACTTTTACTCACAACAAGATTTTCAGGCCTAGAAGCTCTTCTTTCAACTTTGGGTGAAGATTCTTCGGCTCTCGGATCAAAATCAGGATCACTGGGAACCCGATATACAGGTTTTTGTTCTTCGATAAGTTCTTTTTCTAAAAGTTTCAATTCAACTTTTCCAGGTGCAACTATTTTATCAACGATAGATGTATCAAATGGGTCAATATCGCCTTCGGCGTTAATATCAACCGGATCTATCGGAGAATCACCTAGCTGAGTTAGATCAGTACAACTACCACCCAAAAGATCGTGATATAATGGAGTTTCTTTCACAACGACGTCGTCTGAAGTAATCGATTCCCTTATTCCGGAGGGATCAGTTAAATGTATGCGAACTGACGATTTCCTTCTGTTGTTGAGCCTGCTATGAATTTCTTCAGCCCTTGGATCGAAATCGTCGTCGTCTTCTAATATAACGGTTTGTTTCGCAACCTGACTCAAATTTAGAGGTGGAATTATTTCATCAGCGAAACTTGTATCAAACGGATCGTCACCATCAAGGTACGGGTCAAGGACATCAATTTGATCTTCAACGATACCTTCCGCAAAAACGGATGCGTTTTTGTCTGCTTCGAATGCGGACCAAGAGTCTTGAATAACTGGCTCAACTTTTATTTCTTCCTCTTTAAGTTTAATAACTTCTCCACTTACTTCTAATGATTCAGTAGCTAGTTGTGTGAATTCATCGTCTTCTTCGTCGTCATTAACTTTGCTATTGCTCTCGTCTTCGAAATTGTTAAAATTTTCTTCAGAAGGTTTATTTTGTTGAATTAATGAAGTGTGCAGTGATACACTTAAGTCAATAGGTTCACCAATTGGCAAATCTTCGTCTGCGTCAAGAATACTTTTTTCTACCGTCGGACTTGGAAGTTTGGAGACGACTGGCTTAGTATCACTATCAGTGCTTTCTAGTAGAAGATCTCCAGGTATAACCCTCTTTGACCGTTTAGAAGTGATAACAACATTATTTATTCGCCCTGTTAGAACTTCGACAGCAACTCCGATATCTAATGATTTTTTACCGTCCTTTCCTTTGGTGCTCTTTCCGTCGTGTCCTTTGATTATAGCATCAACATGTGAAGTGTCAAAAATATCATCATCTGGTTCCTCCGGTGAGTCTGGAACGTAGGCAAGTTTTACCTCTCCTCTTTCTACTGCATCAACGTAGGAGGTGTCAAAGATATCGTCCTGGTCGTCTTCTTCTGATTCTTCGTCAGTGGCGCCGTACTCCGAGCGGTCCTCGTCTGCTTCAGCTGCAGCAGCGGCTACTAATTGAGGGAAGTCAGCTTCAGTGATCTCAACTACTGGCTTTTTAGGACTCTCTGCCTTCTTGCCCTCTCTCTCTTTGCCAGATCTATCGACGTCTTTGGGTCCTGTAGGGACGCGTTGGAAGAAAGATGTTGATTTGATTCGATCAAGATCTCCCTGAGTCTGCTTTAAGACTGAGTCGACTCCCTTGGTCAAGTCCTGGAACTTGGACCACTCTTCATTTCCCTTGGCTGAGCCTTCACCAGCAGCGGCCTGCTGTTGTTGATGCTCTCTTCTGTATTTCTCTAATTCTTCTTCAGTAAATAACTCGTCTTCACCCTTTCGTTTGGACTTCTTTCCTTTCTTTTTCTTTTTAAGTCCTTTGGGTAGTTTTAGCATTATACGAGATTAACGTGAATTCCTTGTGTTGCTGAAAAAAAGGAATTGACGGTATGAATATGTGAAATTGGAAATTGATTACATAAATTTCTCAGGGGAAATGAAAACAAGAGGAGCCAATATGGACGCCAGATACATCGTCTATTTTGAGAACAAGAGTTATTTCATTTAAATATTTATAATTTAATTTGGTTTGTGGATAGGTATGTAAGTATGTTACAACAAGACACAAAGGGTGTGAAGATAGGAAATATGATACTCTTTTAGAATTCGGTCACAAGCCTACATAATGAACTTCCATATTATATACATGATGTAACAAATCTATCTACAAATCGTTATTTTACATTACACGAGAAGAATCCACATCTATTTGGCACAAGCATGCTTAGGACTGAAGAGATTTCCAACGACAAAAATAGCGTGATAAACAATCGATCGCATGAATGACACCTCCAAGAGGCTCAATGGTGGGCGGCCCGAGAGGTGATCGATATATAGATGATCTGTGAGTGTGGGGGCACGGAATGAGCACGGCGCGAGCGGTAGCACTAACACACAGTGCACGGGGGCTCACGGCCGCCGCTACTTACGGCTCAGGCATACCGCTATCGGGCTACGGGTGTACGGCTAGATAGAATACCTTCATCGCAACACGAACAGGCTCTGCCACGGCAGCGAGCTGGCCACTGCCGCGGCGGGCTGTGCGCGCCGCCGGGAGAGCCGTATCGACCGCGCAGCCCTGCGCGCGCATGGCAAAGTTCAAGTGTCAATGGAGTTACATAACTCACCATCTCAGCCAGGACTATTAGATTCCTCTGATGGAAACGCTGACCTACATCCGATACCCGATGTCCTATGCAGCCTCATTGAACCACTCACTTACCTATGCCAATTGTTGAATGCAGGAAACTTGATGGGCTATGATAGGTGCAGTTCCGAGCTAGTTCGAGATAGAGACTGATGTATTCGATTATGAACTTTGACCTTACACAATTACATTGTCGGGGTCATGGAGATATTATTGCCAATTAGATAGAGTTGATTCAATCATAGATGTTTCTGCTGATATTGGCGCTTGTTTAACATCGTTAGGGCTTTCATGAGTGTTGCTGATTAAAGTGAATTAGTGGCTATTGATTTACTAGCAGCGATAATACCTATATTACCTATGTATACATATAATTTTATACGTAGTTATGATTAAACCCAGTTTGATCAGATAGGTTTTTGTTTTCTATTCTCCACATTTAAAAAGGATTCAGAAATTTTATTTCAGTTTCTAGCATCGGCTCTATCATTCGCAAACAAGAGGAAAGTAACAAGTTGAACTCTCGACATTTCACAGAGGGTGGGTTGGCCAGTACCTATGTAGTAGATAGTTTGGTATGGTTCGGTAAAATTCGAGTCCGCGCGATGTTCTAGCTGTACTTATGGTAGGGTAAGTAAATAGGTAAGTATAACTACATACAATACAATATAACTTTATTGAACAAAACACACAACATACATTAAATAACAAAAGGTGTAAACACAATAGTTACATAGTTAGTTAACTATTTATAAGTGCAATACAAAGTTGATTTTTTAGGGTTTGAGATTTAAATTTTATTTTATGTTGAAATTAGGTATACCTTCTTTAGAGATGGTCGCTGGTAGCTCAGTCTGTCACGCCACAGATGCGGGTACGAATCCCGGCGCTGACATGTACCAATGAGTTCTTTGAATTTAAGTGCAATGTTTAACAACAGACGACTGAATGGCGTAGTGGTTAGTGACCCTGACTACTGAGCCGATGGTCCCGGGTTCGATTCCCGGCTGGGGCAGATATTTGTTTAAACACAGATATTTGTTCTCGGGTCTTGGATGTGCCCGTAAAATGCCAATAGGCCCGCCCCCTATTACATTGGGACTAACATACACTCTGGCGAAAAGTGGGTGCAGCAATGCACCTCTACCTACCTACCCCGCAAGGGTACCTTAGTACAAGGCGTGAGTGCGTGTTTTTTAGGGTTCCGTAGCCAAAATGGCAAAAACGGAACCCTTATAGTTTCGTCATGTCCGTCTGTCCGTCTGTCACAGCCGATTTACTCGGAAACTATAAGTACTACAGTGATGAAATTTGATGGGAATATGTGTTGTATGAACCGCTACAAAAATATGACACTAAATAGTAAAAAAAAGAATTGGGGGTGGGGCCCCCCATACATGTAACTGAGGGATGAAATTTTTTTTTTCGATGTACATACCCGTGTGGGGTATCAATGGAAAGGTCTTTTAAAATGATATAAAGTTTTCTAAAAAACATTTTTCTTAAAGTGAACGGTTTTTGAGATATCAGCTCTCAAAGTCGTAAAAAGTATGTCCCCCCCCCTCTATTTTTATAACTACGGGGTATAAAATTCTAAAAAAAATAGAGGTGATGCATGCTAATTAACTCTTTCAACGATTTTTGGTTTGATCAAAGTATCTCTTATAGTTTTTGAGATAGGTTGATTTAACTGTAATTTTGCTGCTACGGAACCCTTTGTGCGCGAGCCCGACTCGCACTTGGCCGGTTTTTTTTTTTGTTTAACATCACTCTTACAGTGAAGGAAAACATCGTTAGGAAACCTGCGTATCTAGATTAAGCATCATCTAGATATGTGAACCCACCAACCCGCAGTGGACCAGCGTGGTGGGAAATGGTCCAAGCTTAGGTAGGAAGTTTAGACCGTGGGGATATGCTCAAAGGTTCCACTCGAGAGAGCCAGGTGCAGGTAAGTACTTACACCCACAGAGAATAGAAAAGGTATAGTATACTTAGGTATAATATCGATCGAAATACCTATAGGTATGTAAGTACTGAAACGTCCGTAGTAAAGCTAGATTCTGTGATCGTAACCGATCATTGAAGTTGCTCAAACACATGACATAACGCGGTTAGTCATTGAATGAGCGCATAATATCCATGAAATAGGTAGGTTCTTTATGTCTCCAACGTTGAAGTGGGAGCCCCAGGGACCCCCACTCTGGCAATATTACTATACTTATGACTTGCTATGGGTAAATCTTAAAAACTTTGAGAAACTGAAGGTAATGTATGAAAAACATGCTTAAAGTTCTCTACCAGTGACTTCGCCCGCGAGTACCTATAATAATTACCGAGCTGACGGATACTTTGTTACTGAGGCCCTAATGAGTGGCGTTAGGAAATTCACCCGCTTGGGTATGAGTGTAAGTATAAGTAGTGTAGGTACGCAGTTAGCTAGGTACCTATATCTATGGTAAACTGTAAACTAACCTGCCTCAAACTCCTTCCTATAGTTACCATACCACTGTGCGAACTTCTATTTCAAAAGTTTGACATACTGAGGATAAAAAGCGTAGCACTATTTATTACCTAGTTACGTTGGTTGCAAAGAATAGGGTTGTTACAACTCGTAGCTTCCTGAAATAGTTAAAGTAAAACTATAATTTTTATTTTTATTATAGTTAAGTATAATTAACCTTCCTAAGAAGTTTATTTGAGCTTTTTTCGTGAGTTAGAGATTCCAATGAAAACGTTTTGCTAATCTCACCATTTCAGGCGCATCTCGGCGATACTTGAGGTCTATTGAGGATATTTTTTTCAATGCTTTAAGAAATATGTAACTTTTGAAACTATTGGAGTAGCTATTTATGTAATTAGTGGGTAGCGGTATTTATGTAAATATGTCGCAGAAATGCACGCCCACGCAGGCCACGTGGTCCGTTAATTAGTTTGTTTGTAATGTGAAAAAGCGGTGAAACGGAACGTATTGTTAAAAAAAACTACGCCATTTGTTCCCCTAGCGGCAGACAGACGGAACTAATTTGTCAAAATAGGTTACAATCCGACCGTTTTGAAACGTCCGTGTCATTTCGCAAAATCAACTCTGATCTCTCTTTCTAACCTACGAAAAAGTCGTATGCCAGCGCCACATGTCTGAAGCCAGACAGTGCTTTCAAATTCGTCACTATAGCAGAACCGCGAGGCTACGTCGCATACGTGTGTGTCGTTTTCTGAAACAGGAAAACTTGGAATTCTGTGCAATATCGTGTTTCGCATGGTGAAAATGTTCATTTTGTTGTTGTGCGAGCCCGGATCGTTTCGGTGAAGCTTGCGCGGGTGTCGTCGGCGACGGCGGTTTGTTATCAAACAGCTCGCGGCGGCATGGCGGCGGTGCTAGGCGAGCGGGTGGAGGCGCCCGGGTCCATCGTGAAGGAGGGCTGGCTGCAGAAGCGCGGGGAGCACATCCGCAACTGGCGCGACCGCTACTTCATCCTCTTCGACAATGGCGACCTGGTGGGCTTCAAGTCCCAGCCCGAGAGGAACAACTACAGGGATCCCCTGAACAAGTTCACGGTGAAGGACTGCCAGATCATGGCGGTGGACAAGCCGCGGCCCTACAGCTTCAACATCAGGGGCCTGCAGTGGACCTCTGTTATTGAGAGGAACTTCGCTGTGGACACTGAGAAGGAACGGTGAGCTTACATTTTGTTGTTCTGTTTTGATGTCTCTTTAGCTTTCTCAGCAGATTGAAGAAGCAGTGATTACTCCATTGCTAAGCCTAGAATGAGCTATTACATATAAAATACAAGGTCGCTTTGTTAGAATGTAAAAAGTTTGTTTGTTTTGATAGACCAGCAAGCGAATCATTTAGTTTTTGCATCTGTTGACTTATATGGTCTTGGGTCCTAATCTACCCACATTAACTGCATCTTATGAAGTAAACATGTTTTTTATGTTCTATATATCACAAATTTTCAAGGGCTGTGGTGGAAATTTTATAGCAAATAGTTCTCGTGTAATGGCATGTTTTGTTACTACTGATAGTTCTTATGGGTAATAAGATGCTGATGTTGTTTGTAACACTGACTCTTGTGTGTATCCAGGGCGAAATCCTGGCTCATGTGAATGCATGACTTTCTCATTCAATCACTCATCATTATGTTAAACTGTGAAATGCGGGATGCATGATTGGAGCCCCAAGTAATATATCAACTAATCCTTTCACGATGGTCCAGCTCTTGTGTTTGTTACCAACACTCTATGAATATGCAGCTAATGTTTGTGTTGTGATGTCTTTGACTGGTTTGCCAAGAGCGGAGATTTTGGCAAAAATATTCTTGCAGGAAGCCCATAAACTGTTATGCATGTTTGTATTTGTTATGCAATAAAGCCTAAGCACATTGCACATACCTTATTAATGTAATAGTGGTAATATTTGGTTCAAAAACTCCTTACTACCAAGCAAAGATGATTCATACCACTTTGTAGCCACTTTTTCACTTCATATAATATGTTTAGATAATGTAAGTCCTTAGTGCTTTTGTTTGTAAACAACTTTTATGGGCATGTAAGCAGAGAGGTTTTATAAAAGGCAGTTAAAATTATTTACTGTTTGGAACTAAGTGGCTGTGTTTGAGTTTAGTACTGTGTGTATATTGGTATGTATGTAGGGAGCTCTAGGGAGTCTCATACTGCTTAAAATAATGAGCTATGTATTACCATTTACATAGAAGTTAAGTCTTTGATGTAATAATAACTGGTTTATGGACTTACAGACGAATATTATGGCCTTTTAGGATAAATAATACATTAGAAAACTAATCATCACAATAAGCTTTGCCATTTTTGGGGCTTAAGGACTACCTCTCCACCATGATGAACCAGAGGTGATAACTGACACCTTCTTTAGACCCACCAACTGCAACCGATAAACTGATTATTCATTCTTACTTCCCTCCTAAAGCGCCAATGCCTTAAGATACTTTTAATTTTTATGTCTTCTATCAATGCCTCAGTGATAAACCTGGTTTAATCCTTGATATATTTAGGTAACTGGATGTTTGGTTATGTATACTTTTCTGTAGAGAAAGATAATACGCGTTGCGACGTCACATCGCAAAAATATGCAACTGTTTTGACAGTTTTTCAGGGCAAATGCTTGATTACTATCTCAGATTTTTGCGATGCGACGTTGCAACGTAGTTTTGTGTCCAAGCCCATAGTCCTACCTGCCACCTATGCGTCTAGTACCTACAGTTTCATACATTTACATCCCATTTACCATACAAACTCCCCTTCCAGCGACGAATGGATAGCGGCCATCCGCTTCGTGTCCCAACAGCTGAGCGCGGGCGCGGCGGCGGCGGCGGGCACCAGCGCTCCCTCCACTGCCGGGCTGGAGGGTGACGATGGAGATATTGCGCAGCTGGGGACCAGCTTCAGGGATCCGAGGCGTATTGTAAGTATTTCTTTTTATTTTATTTCTATACAGGGTGTTGTAAAATAGGTATAGGTACCAAGCTGAAACCTACATGTGCATTATGTTATATCTAGTTTTCGGCTTAGTAAACCCATTTTTCAACAACTTGTATAACCTATTTAGTTTCTCACTGCTAGGCAAGGGCCTCCCCTTTTGTATTCCTTACCCTTCGATTGTGTGCACCCTCAGCCCAGTAAGTGTAATATGGAGTTTAATTTTGTTTGGCTTTTGGTGATGGGAACAATGAATAGATGAAGTTAGGTCAGACCAGCTTCAGGAATTCTAGACGTATTGTAAGTGGCATGGAGTTTAATTTTGCTTTGCCTGGTGGGGAGCGCCACAATACTCAGCCCTTGACCCTTCTCATACCACCACTACCGACTAACTCTCTCTCGTCGAAGTCCAGCATAACAATTTTCAAAATGTTCATTGTATCCTGGGTAAACTACTGCTGGGCAAAGGCCTCCTTATGAATTGACCACCACCACCACCAATTCAAGAAGATACGCGACTCAAAATACTAGTAAAATATGCATCTCTAGTCTCTACATCTATTTACACAACCACACAGTTGCATTCTCACGCAAAAACACATACACCTTTTACTTGTTGTGGTGAATCAGAGCGAATCCTGACATTTTATAGTCTGACTGCCAATGCAGGAAGGGAACCAAGATGTGGACCGGTGTAAAAAGGATAAAAGCACCGAAAGAACAGTAGTTCTGAAATGTTGGCCATACGAGTTGTAGAATCGTTTTATGGGGGAGTTAAATCCATTTCATTCTTTTTGCAAATTATTGTCCAGTGGTAGCCATCAACTTAAGGGTTCCATGTGGTATCGGTTATTAAATAATATCTCCAATATCAATTAGATCTATGTATATTTTTGTACGCCAAAAAGAAATCGCCAATAAAAAGACTGCATTTGGTGCAATAAAAAAAAACTTTACAGCGGTAACTATGTGGTACCTAGCAAGTTTTCAGCAACAAGAGCCAGTCATTATTTCTAATTAATAATTATAATATTATAATATGATGTGGTAAAATAATTTAAAATACCTAACCAACGGAAAACCCGACCTACCACAAGTCCGCAACTAGTAGGTAAATGCGGAGGCTATAATTAAAATATTATGGTATACGAGGCAGGGTTTTACCTTTGACTGGCAGACGAGGAAAACAAACATCGCATTGAAAGTGAAAGTACAAGTACTGTACTCGTATGTACTATGTATGCAGGCTGTGACGCATACTTTAGGGTACCCGCACAGTGAACTATTGAGATACTATACGACATAAGTTGATTATTAAAGCCCTTAGGCATAATTTACTTTGGTGTCTTTATTTTTATGTACAAGTATCAAGGTGGATATTTTAAACTATAGGTAGAATAATGCTATCTACACATAGTCTAGCTTTCGTAATTTGACAACGTCTAGTGTAATAAGAATAATGATTAATTTTACAATTTTTAATTACCTACTTAAGTAAGTTTGTTTGTAACGAATAAAGCTAAAAAACCATTGGAGTGAAAATCTAGTGACATCACAATATTTAAAGTTGTTCTAATTGTAACTTTTTCTAATAAGTAATTTGATTTTGCATTTCTCGTAACTCGACCATTTTGGATTGAATAGAAATTCCTTATACTGTTCGGTCAACCTAAAGTTGGTCAAATAGATGTTGTATCGGAGAATTCGCTGTGACTCATTTGTTGTTGGTTTTCCTCAACCGAAAACGCCTAACTATCTACGATAGCCAACTAGAAAGACACTAATAATAAATTAGTATCGTGCTGGTAACGAATTAGCGAATTAGTCTTTATTATATCAAGCTAATGGCATATCTATGGATGGCAATGGTTTGTCCCTGACCTTACAATTAATTGATTATCAATCCAATATGTTTTACCATGTTATACACTAACAGCAATTAATAAGTTCCAGTGAGAAGAGCAACAAATTACTCCTAAGCGGAAAAGGCTAGCTTAATGACGCCTTCTGCAATATTGTACAACATTTAAGAGTGCACCAGTATATTACCAACTAAAAACGAAAACCTTTTATTCAAATTTCCTATTCATTGTTAACAAAAATTTTGGACGAATTTCGAATCTCGTGAGTGTATTTTCCTATTTCAAATTGTTGTAGGTAGGTAGGTACTTTAATATCTTCTAAAACACCAAGTAGACTAGCTTGAAGTCCGCTTTCATTCCACTGCTGAGATCTAAATAATAAATAGCATAGTAAACCAGATTTAGTATCTCCTAATCCGAATCGGCGCGGTGTTTACACATGATGTAAATAAACAATCTGTTTGCCTCAGCGTGTTTTCGACAAACACACACGATTATCGAACCGAATCATGCAAACATTATTTTAATGCACTGCACCGGACGTGGGTTTTTTTTTATGGAATTCAGTAACTCTGTGTACAATCAAAGGCATGTGAAGACTGCAATTGCTAGTAAATAGTAGATTTTCTTTTTAGCTTGTCGGTGACTAACACTACAGGTGGTCTAGGGTTTGTCACCGTACTGAAACGATTAGCTAGTCAGAATAGTGTTAGATTATTATCAATTCAATTTAAATTAAATGCATAGAAAATGTTAGTAACATTTATGTATTATGTATTATTATTATTGTATTATATGTATATTATGTACCCCCGTGCATTTCTAATATTGCAAAGCCTTATTCACTTAGCTAACATACGTACATTACGAGTATGGGCCACATGATATGGGGTATGTAGGTGCATTTTTAACCGACTTCGAAAAAGGAGGAGGTTCTCAATTCGTCTGTATGTATGTTTTTTTTTTTTTTTTATGTATGTTCATCGATTACTCAGCCATTTATGGACCGATTTTGAAAATTCTTTTTTTGATGTATTGGGTTGAGCTCAGGGGTGGTCCCATTTTTTTTTCAGAATTTTATTCCACCCCCAAGGGTGGGTAAAGGGGTAAAAACAGGGGTATAAATTTCCATTTTGGGCACTTATCAACCGATTCTTATGAAATTTATAACGTAAATATTGTTATTATAACAAAAAGATATGATGGTGACCTTGAGCTGATCTGATGATGGAAACGGAAGGCAGTCAAGGGAACTCCTCAACGGTATATAGCAACTACCTCGTGTTTGGGCTCGAATGATTCGTATTAACGAGTAGGACATATTGGTATCATTTGCATCTTACTTTTGATTGATAATTATTGCAAATAAACTAAAAATAACAAAATAAAATAATAATTTTAAAAAAATTAAAAACCGACTTCAAAAAACCACTAAAACGTAAGAAATAATTTAAGGTTTAGACCAATCCTAGGTCACAGTATAAATATACCTAAGCAGGTACTGTTCTTTTTTGAAGTTGGTGCCATATTTCTTCAGATTAACTACTTTGTCACTGCACCAACATCAAAAAAGAACAGTACCTGCTTAGGTATATTTATACTGTGACCTAGGATTGGTCTAAACCTTAAATTATTTCTTACGTTTTAGTGGTTTTTTGAAGTCGGTTTTTAATTTTTTTAAAATTATTATTAACAGAAGTCTTTTTTTAATAATATAACTTAGTTGACATGATTTTGAATGATTGGTATGTCTCTCCCGTGGTTCCATATTACGAAAGCGAGAGGTAACGTAATGTGCACTTAGCATGGCATGCTACCTTGTCACGGCTACAACTTTAAATACACAGCTTATCGTGTTCGCCATGCTAAGCCTTATGACTAAATTTCCCTTAGGTCCAAACCTCAAGTCGTGTTAAGTTAATGTAATTGCATGCGACTGTACCGACTTTGTTTACTCAGACGTGCAAAGCTTAAGTGCCGAAAAAGTAGGCGTTAAAGTTGATAAAATTCTGTTGTGATGAGTCACAGTGTCGGTGACAGTACCATGAATTGAGGGGCACTCGACTTGTTTGTTGAATGGCCACGTGCAAGGCTGTTCCAAAATGGTGGTACATTTGTACTCCCAAAATACTGTTTGGGAGTACAAATGTACCACCTATCCATTTTTTGCCATCACTTTATGGGGATCAAAGTATGATGGCTGGGATATTGGCATTTGCTTAAAGATTTTATTATTAGATATCTTGATTTGCTACTTTTATCTGCATTATTTCTGGATTAGCAAAACGTATTATAAATTTGGGCACACCTGCGTCTGGTAGGTACATAAGTAGTTACTTTAATTACTTATGCCCTCCCTAATATGACGGAGAGCTACTAAAGTCACTACTAGAGAAAGTAAAAATTCGCTTATTTTTTAAATCAGCATACCTGCATTTCTACCATTCATTTGCAGCTAATAGGATTATTTTATGATTATTAGGTTATTTTCATGGAACATTTAACATTTTTAATACCTACTTGCTTAATTTTATTGTTACCTATGTGCCATTTGCATCGTTTGGGAACAAGGTTCGCATACAAACGCACTTGTTTTCATTACAAGTTGTTTTTCTCGTGAATGCACTAGTTTTTTCGGGTAAACACGCGCAAGCACGTTCCGTGATGTCAGCCATTTTTAATTGTTTTTCTCAGTTTGTTTACTTAGATTGTAACGAATTAAGCGTTTACTTTATTAATTGTTTTTATACCTACCACGGATATTGCAAAAACAACCTACACAGCATATACCTACCTACGTTCTGAGTACTTACTGTAGGTTCCACACACCTCAAGACACAGATTATCTAAACAGAAAGATCTACTTTAGGAAATACGATTCAAGGAAGAAACTTGAAACACAAAACAGTTACTTAGATAATAATAATGATTACCACCAAATATTATATTTATCTAGGTCCGTCCAGTCTGTCATGGTGTAACTTCCTTTATTACGCCCTTTTAACCCCTGGCCATCACAATGACTTAGTTTATTGTCTCCAGAAATCTGAAATAGTGTCAGCTTTGGCTGAGAACATATCCCACTTGTTTATATTTCCTTTGCCTGATGATTATCTTGTCTAAACTCACTTGTATTTATGAGCGCAGCTAATACGAAGGTTCCATTCGAGTGACCCCCGCAGATAATATAATATAGAATTGTTTAGAATACGAGTAAATTGAAAACAAAGTACGCTGATTGATGTACAAAATATACTAACCCCCCCCCCCCCCCTTTACCTCCACAGACGCTCGAAAAGTTCGAGTTCGTGAAAGTCCTGGGCAAAGGCACTTTCGGCAAAGTGGTGTTGTCCAGAGAGAAGGGCACCGGCAAGCTGTATGCCATGAAGATATTGAAGAAGAACCTCATCATACAGAAGGATGAAGTGGACCACACGCTCACAGAGAACCATGTGCTGAAGAAGACGAGGCATCCGTTCCTTACTGTGAGTATTGGTTAAGTTTTTTAGGTTTTAGGAGGTGGAGTGATGCTATTGGTGCGCGCTGTGACGCATGTGTGGCTATTGGACCGTGCGTTGGAACGCCATTGGTGCGTGCTATGCCTCACTGGCCTATTGTGGCTTTTTTGCGTGAAATGAAATGTCAAGACTGAATTGCAGCCGACCACTATTGGACTGTTGCGATGCTTACTGCTCTCTTGTTATTTTTTCATGACTATACGAGGAAACTTCCGCCATTTTGATCAAATTTAATACGTTATGTATTGTCAAAACCGTCCTCTTCAATAAATGTTTCATATTTACATGAATAATAAAAACACCAGATCACTAATCCCCATTACAATAACTCATATAATTTGTCCGCAGGCTCTCCGGTATTCCTTCCAGACCGCCGACCGAGTGTGTTTCGTCATGGAGTACGCCAACGGAGGTGAACTGTTCTTCCATCTGTCCCGGGAACGGTCCTTCAGTGAGGACAGAACCAGGTCAGTGTGAAAGACGACCGAATAGTGTAGCGTGACCCTGACTGCTGTGCCTAAGGTTCCGGGTTCGATTCCCGGCTGGAATTCACACCCAAGACCCGAGTATAAATAGCGATTGTGGTGGTATTTTCCGAGCGAGTTTCGCAACGAGATTAAAACTATTTCCCGTGAGAGTTCCGGGATAATAGTAGCCCATAGACCTCATGGAAGTCATGGATACCTAGTAGTGTTGGAGCTTATTCAATAGTACATACAAACACAGAATAAATGATGTACTCGTTTAAATGCTAGTGGAGGCATAATATAGATGACATGCTAAGGAGTAATGTAGGATCTAACAATCATTCCGCCATCTTGCATATCCACACTGATTTCCCATTACCACACCAAGCTACCATACCATATTCTATTTTTATATTTTTTTTCTGCAGATTCTACGGAGCGGAGATCGTGTCAGCACTGGGATATTTGCACTCGGAGGGCATCATCTACAGGGACTTGAAACTGGAGAATCTGTTGCTGGACAAAGACGGCCATATTAAGATCGCCGATTTCGGGCTTTGTAAGGTGAGTTATGGTGAAAACAAAGGGTTTTGTGAGTCTGTCATGTTTACATTTTGTATGCCGTGGTGTGAATAAGAAAGGCCAAGGGAAAAGTGTTTTGGTGTCCTTTCGTAGAGGCCTCTGATGATGATGAGGCCAGAGATGATCTGTATGTTTCTTTAATGTATCAATACGTTCTTATATCAAATGTGGCCTGTTTAATGATTAAGCATGCATTAGACTCTGAAGTTTTACTTGAGGATGTCATGTTAAGTACAACTTAAGTATGGGATGCAGCACTATTAATTAGTATTAATTAGTAAGACATAGAGAACCAGGCTCTAAATATACCTATCAAATAACAAACCTTCTCCATCCCACCAGGTGAACATAACCTACGGCCGAACCACCAAAACCTTCTGCGGGACCCCCGAGTACCTCGCGCCCGAAGTCTTGGAGGACACGGACTACGGCCCCGCCGTGGACTGGTGGGGGGTGGGGGTGGTGCTGTACGAGATGTGCTGCGGCCGGCTGCCCTTCTACAACCGCGACCACGAAGTGCTGTTCTCGCTGATTGTGCAGGAGGAGGTAACTGCACAGTGTTGGTGTAGCATGTAGTATATAGTACTAAGTACTATACAACAGCACAGTAATGGTAACTAGTATGCTGCAGAAGAGTCGCCACCTAGCGGTACATGCGCTGCTCTACTCTGAGTCTTACAAATTCGTCGCGCGCTACCTCCGCGCTATAGTTTCCACATCAAACGCTGTTAGAACAGGTGCACCAAAATAGCATAGCCTTCACACTTATAAATAAACGAATGACGATTCACACTTATAAACGACAAACCAATGGCTTTCACTCTTGAACTATGCCGCTGGCGCCTCATTTCTCAAATAACGTCTTGAGCGGTAATTTAATCTCACGTCCTTACACTAGAAAGTAAATCAATAAGATCTTTTATCTACACAAATAAACTCATATTTATAAATACACAACACTAATCAAACCAGTGTACACATACATATACACGTAACCCCTTGCATCTAAATTTTAATATCCTTTCACCCAAAGGTTGTCTGAAAGAGATTGTTTAAAGTGATAAGATCGCTATTTGTACATATGTGTTAGGTTATTTTTTTTTGTAATTTTGTCTATGTTTTCTGTGTACAAATAAAGAATATCTTATCTAATCTATTCCACAATCCACTAACCAAACCCCCACTCTCTTCCAGGTCCGTTTCCCCCGCGCCCTGTCAGCGGCTGCCAGGGCTCTCCTAGCCGGCTTACTGACTAAAGACCCGGCGGCGCGACTCGGCGGCGGCCCCAACGATGCCCGGGACATCATGGCGCATCCCTTCTTCGCTAATATAAACTGGGCCGATCTTGTTGCTAAGAAGGTGAGAGTTTTTCACTGTAATATTACAAGCCAATGATAGTTCAAAGAGCGCCATACAACTTTGTCCTCGGCCTTCCATTTTCAAGCACAACCTGCTGTTAAGTCCAGTTGGCTGGAAGGATTTAATCGTGTTTATCTGAAAGAAATCTCTTTACGAGACTGCCGCATGTACCTAACCTAAGTTTTTAAAATGTTATAAATCCGAAAATTGACGGTAAAACATAAGCTTATAAAATCTTGATGGTCACATGATTTTTTATTATGGTCTGGAGCATGACTTTTTACTATGGACTGTAGAAAGTGTAGAATCATATTTTCATAATACATAATTAAAAGTTATTAAGAATGACTCCGTGAGACACCCTTTATCGACTGACTACATCGACTTACATTTGATTCTAAATTTAACACTTGTCTTTATCTTACAGATCCCGCCCCCCTTCAAGCCGCAAGTGGAATCCGAGACCGACACGCGGTACTTCGACACGGACTTCACGGGCGAGTCCGTGGAGCTCACGCCGCCCGAGGCTGACTCCGCGCTGCAGCGCATACAGGTAACCACATCTTTACATAAGCTCGTTATTTACATAAGTTATCCACTCATCACCCCACTCAGAGGCATTGCTACTCTGAGAGGTGGGCCAGGTTTGCTCTGCCCCTGACCGTACAAGCCGCAAGTAGAATCCGAGACGGACACGCGGTACTTCGACACGGACTTCACGGGCGAGTCCGTGGAGCTCACGCCGCCCGAGGCCGACTCCGCGCTGCAGCGCATACAGGTATCTTTACATAAGCTCGTTATTTACATAACTTATCCACTCCTGACCCTACTAGAGGCATTGTTACTACGAGAGGTGGGTCAGGTTTCTCTGCTCCTGAACGTACAAGGCGCAAGTGGAATCAGAGACCGACACGCGGTACTTCGACACGGACTTCACGGGCGAGTCCGTGGAGCTCACGCCGCCCGAGGCCGACTCCGCGCTGCAGCGCATACAGGTATCTTTACATAAGCTCGTTATTTACATAACTTATCCACTCCTGACCCTACTAGAGGCATTGTTACTACGAGAGGTGGGTCAGGTTTCTCTGCTCCTGAACGTACAAGGCGCAAGTGGAATCAGAGACGGACACGCGGTACTTCGACACGGACTTCACGGGCGAGTCCGTGGAGCTCACGCCGCCCGAGGCCGACTCTGCGCTGCAACGCATACAGGTAACAATATGTTATCTTTACATAAGCTCGTGATCATCCACTGCTGGACATTATGTCTTAGGCCCGGGTCTCCTATTTACGCCACAGGTCGCGTCCAGCGTCACGCCGTAGGCCGCGTCACAATGCTCACTATAGAAATGTACTGATGCGGTCTCCCTCACATGCCGACGTTGGCGCGTAGACGTAGTGAGCATATTGACGCGGCCCACGGCGCGACGCTGGACGCGACCCACGGCGCGTAATAGGAGAGCCGGGCCTTACTTACTTACTTACTCCGTTGGCTCAGCGACCCAAAGTGAGCCTTGCCCTCCGATACAAGAGATCGCCACTTCTGACGGTCCAGTGCAGTCTTCCGCTAGTCTTCGGGAGTTCTAATGTCCTACTACTACTTATGTAACACACTGTACGAAGAGGAGCTACGAATGCCGCAAATATAGCGTTTGACTGGCGGCCACCAAATGCTGACCAAAGGCTGTTTTTAACAGCATGCAGGTTTCAACCAGCCTAAGGCGGAAGTGGCGGACGTTAGTGGAGAGCCTCAGCACCTCTAAGGTGCCATAGGACTACAATTACTTCTATAAGTGATAGCGGGTGAAAAAGAACTCGATGAATCAAAATTACTGTAAATATCGATTATATAGGTATGATGGAGTGGTCTACTGGACAGTAGATCACCAGAAACCTTAAAACTAGATTGTACGAGGGCGATACCGAAATGATCGGGAATAGAAAAAAGTACAAAGATATCATAATATTATTTACTTTTATTGTTTTTCAAAGTAGTCTCCGTGACATTCAATGCACTTTTTCATTCGATTAAACCAATCATTGAAACAGTAATTCCAGTCTGAAGTGGATACTGTCAAAACAGCTGATTTGTAAGCTTCGACCGCCTCTTCTGGGCCGCTAAACCGTTGACCACGTAGCATATCTTTAATTTTTGGGAATGTAAAATAATCATTGGGGCTCAGATCAGGGCTATACGGAGGATGGTCCATCAACTCCACGTTTTCCATATTTAAAAACGTTCTTGTTTTGCGAGCGGTATGAGAGCTTGCATTATCGTGGTGAAGGATTATACGACGATTCGGGTTAGTTTTACGAAGTTCTCTAACGACTTCCGGCAAACAAACTGTTGTGTACCAATCAGCAGTAACCGTCCTTTGTTCTTGTAATGGAATCGTAGCCACATGGCCAGTTTTCGATACAAACGAAGCGACCATTTTTTTCGACACGCTGCGTGAGCGAATAACTTTTGTTGGCTTGACCTCACCTTCGAAGACCCAAACTGCCGATTGATGTTTTCTTTCGGGCTCATATTAATAAATCCACGATTCATCACCAGAGACGATATTGTAGACAGCATTTGAACTGCCTCCATTGAACCGTTGCAGAGCAGATCGACACCAATTAACACGAGCCGACTTTTGTTCCTCGGTCAAACGGTGGGGCACCCAGCGCGAAACTAACTTCTTGGCACCCAGTTCTTCATGTAAAATGGTTTGAATGGCTGTCATACCAATGCTGAGAGAAGCCCGAATCTGCTCGTATGTCACATGTCTATCTTCTTTTATTAACTGGCGTACAGCATCGATGTTATCTTGTGTTACCGCTGTTTTTGGCCGACCAGTAGAAGGGACTGTGGTAAGAGAGGAACGTCCACGGCGAAACTCAGAATACCAACGATATATAGTCGTTTTACTTGGTGCTTCAAGTTTAAAAATAGAAACAAGCTCGGCGAGACATTGTTCTTGAGATAAACCTCGACGAAAGTTGTGAAAAATTATTGCACGGAAATGTTCCCGCGTAAGCTCCATTTTTTACACCGACTTGTCAAATTCAAATGGTCAATACTCTTTTATTTTTTACTTTTTTTAAAATTCGAAAATGGAATTATGTTTGAAAAAACACTACATTTGATACACCAAAAAGGTTTCACTCTAATTTATTCCTAAGTATTCTATTCCCGATCTTTTCGGTGTAGCCCTCGTAGATATTTACATAAGTGCATGTACTCTGTCAAAAAATATGTAAGTACAGCGGAAGGCGAATGCCTGCCTTGCAAGTTACCCCTTCTGGGATTACAATCGTCACCACAGCTCAGACTACATCCAAGCTAAAACAACTACTCAAAAGCGCCATCTACCCCTACCCTCCTAACTAACACCTTGACCTACACACTCAAAAACCAACACTATTCCCATCCACAGGAGGAGCAATTCCCCCAGTTCAGCTACCAGGACATATGCTCGTCAGCACACTCGGCCCTCTCGCATCTCTCTCACTCTCAACACGCTATCGCGGGCGACCGTCGGCACTAGAGAGCGAGACGGCACGACGGAGACAAGGCGAGAGAGAGAGAGACGGAAGATAGAGAACGGACGAAAATGGGAATGAGAACTGTGAGTACGTTGGTAGTGGCGTCTGTTTGAGGTTAGGTTTTTAGTGATAAGTGTGAGGTGGTATTGGTGCGTTGTTTCGCGTCCTCACAAAAGAACTGTCATTTAAATATGTCCGTTGCTTTGGGACGACACGATGCAAGACAGCGCAACGCACCAATAGGGCCTCACCCTAAAATGACGTCATTTGAATGAATTTGAAAGATCGTCAGTGTAACAACTAACTCTGAATCGCAAATAGATGTCGGTACGCGGATATTTTTGTCGGTTTGTCACGAAATACGGACTAAAGAGATAGAGAAGGCACGAGTAGGGACACTGTTGGAGTGAAGGAGACAGTTGCGAGTGTAGGTTGCTGGACTGTTTCGTTTTAATAGTGCCTTAATGGTCGATTTACTGGGGAAAAGCAATCTGTGTATCATTTTGATATAACAGATATTAAGCTGAAGGGGTGAATTGAACAATATTTTTACAGAAAACGGTATATTTTGTTTTTGCGACAGCGATAAAAATATATTGCCACCTTTTAAATCCAGTTTTTTTTAATGCGAATGAATGGTCCAAAACAATATTCGCCTACGCTCGTAACTCAATTGTATCAAAATGCTGGAAAGACGTCCCAACTATTCTCCACTCCGTTATTGATATATTATACGCCTTATTGACTGTGAGGTTAAATCTAAGTGAAATCATCAGTCTATTGTTATCAATAATCATTACGTACTATGCTAGCTAATGTAACGATTGTTTTTGTAAGAAAACCAACGGTAGCCAAAATAATTATTGTCTCTAATTTGCTTTTAAATTTTAATAAATTTTGATTGTTTGAAATAAGTATTCTATTAATTGACAAAAAATTACTGTATATTGTTCTTAAACAATTAAATTATGAATAGTTCATATTAATAATCATAATCTATAACAACGGTTTCAATTAAATTAGTGTTATTGATTCATCATCACAACAATTTGAATGAACAAGATATTTACTCATGGAATCGGATGAAATCACGAAATTCGCAAGAAATTTTAATCATAAATTAATCTGCGTTGATCATGGAAGGCTGGTGATCAGCGAAAGAAAGAAAAAAATCAAGCGAATTGTATGAAACTATTGAGAAAAACTAGGCCAAGGATTTTCTGTCTGAACAGGCTCGAAGAAACGATCTGTATGTCGACTTATAGAGCATTACATTTAATTCGTACCATCATGCTATCGAATAAAAGAATGAAATAAATTATTGGTTTAAATAATTGAAGTGGATGTTGCTAAAATCTGTAAAAGTAAATGAAAAAGACTTGTTACAAATTATTGTCATACTGAAAAAAAACTAACAGAGATAACATGATGGTACGATGATAATATCTTGCTCACAACTCCGTTATACGAAATGGTTCAAATCATACTCATATTGAGAGCGGCCAACACTTGGAAGCCATTTTGTTTTTCTCTTTCTGTCCCTCTCTAAACGACTCGCGGGGAGAACTGTTTATTTTTGTTGTGTTTAAAGTTAAGCGAGTACTAAAATACTTTTTGTGTATAGTTAAAAAGGTATGGTATGTTTTATATTAATTTTGGTCCGACTACAATGTATAAGACTGTCATATAACTGCCGTTTACTATGCATTGCTGTGTAAATTTGTTAGAAACGATTACCTCTGAGCGTAGCAAGGTTTTTGCCTTTCTAAGTAATGTGTCCGACTACATAGGTCTGAGAATCCTGCCCCTGCTACTTTATTCATCAAAGTTAAAAACCTCGCTGCAAAATGGTAAAATGAATAAGTTATGTAACTAACTACCTACCCACAAAACATGGTTGCTAATGTACAGTCGCCGCCAAAAAGCTTTGTGGATATTTTGATTTTATTAAAACTTTTGTCATCGATATTACAGTATGTCACGTGACTCATATAAAAAGCACTTACCATAAACCGTTGCCGCGAATAAAAATCCCACAAAATCACCTGAAAGAAACCGCCGATACAAACTGAACGCATTTAAAATACCTCGCATAATGTTATTTTTTCTTCTTATCAGGTGAAGTCTTGTTGTTTCAGCATGTGTTTTTAATTTTGTCGTGTAACCTTTGTAAACTAACGACGTAGTAACGTTTTATGTAAGTGCCAGTCACGTGACCAGTACGTCTAGTACAGGTTTTTAAAGTTTGCGTAAACAAAGAAAGTTTACGTTTTCTCACATACAAAGTGGCGCCTCTAGCGGAAACTATAATCAATCTTTTGACAGATAATGTATGAAAGAAGAAAACGTAAACTTTATTCATTTACGCAAAGGTTTTCATGGTTTGCGTAACTTATGAAAATTATTTTTTGTGAGGTTATTACAAGTAAAAACTACTTTGAAACTTGTTAAGACAAAAAAACCAAGACTTTTTAAAACCTGTACTAGAGGTACAGAATCAACGGGCGACTGGTAGACGATATTCCTGTCACGTCACAAAATATGTAATTACAAATTTAAGTTTACAAATTGTATAACATTGATATAATTATGCGTATAATGAGAATATCTACAATCTGATATCGCCTTAGACACAAAAAGTTTAGAGACATCATTCAAAAAGTATGTTTTAAACTGAGACAACTCATTTTTCTTTTGACTCATCTAGTGAAATGATTCCTTTATTAAGTTCCTTAGTTCTTCTCTATTTGTAAACTCTAGTTTTGTATAACTATTCTCATTACCTCACTTTCTGTCTCCTAACGAGGTACCAGCTTCTAGTATTCACCGGAAGGCATTTTGTAAATAATCCTACAGATGAAATCATAAATCAGTTATGTACATAAATAAATTAAGATAATGCTTACCAGTCGCCCGACCTATACTTATACATATGCAAATAATACGAATAGTGGTTACGATTAATGTTTATTTTGTCATTAGGCTGATGGCACACTGGGTCTGCTTGTGCTCCCAGTGTGTGAGCAGCCTAAGGTCTAATGGACCGTTAAATGTGTAAGGTGAAATAAGGAAGAAAGGCCGACGGTCTATGTAATTGTATTTCCTTTTGTATATATTAAAAATAGGATTAAAGAGATTGTGTGTTTTATTTATCTATCTGCTAGATTTATAAACGAGTCATACCAATTTACTACAATTTAGGCGTAAATAAAACAACGAATAAGTAATCAGTGTTCACTTTTATTCTCAATAAAAAAAGATCATAAGGAGCGTGGCTTAGCGAATACGAGTATCATTTCGACTTAGTTCGCGACGGTGTCGCACTAGACACGCGTTCAGTCGTTGGCTAATATTTATTTAACAAAAATGTATTTATGAAATTGGCGCCCAAACTTGGGCCTGCTACTTAATTGGCGCCCAACGTGGGAGTTCATATATTTTTTCATATATGTACCTTCATATTGCGATAAATATATCTATATCGAGGTTATATATATTTCAATTATTAATACGGGGTTTAATAAACATGTTCAAACTGAATTTAATTTAAAACAACAGAATTAGACTGCGAAAGACGCGACGCGAGCTCTCTTCCATCTGTAATCTCATCTGTTTACTTATTTAGGCCAATTTAGGTACTTATTTTATTATTCACAGACAAAGAGATGGCGAGGTCAGGCTCAGACCGTCATTTGTTTGCACCGTCCTGTATATCTTGGTGTTTCTAAATACTATTTTGGTAAATAAACACGTGCCAACGATAAATAGATACGATAACGTTTTTTTGGCGACATTCTGGCGTTTAATAGTTCGTTATTTTTTTAAGGCACAGTGGGAATGGCCTAAACACACCAACGCAGAACTTTGAACTTAGTATGAATCATAATTCGTGTCGAATAATCGCTCAATCGCTCTCTTATTCATGTAGTTAGCATCATAAGTAGCTATGCAGTTTTCTATCTTCTCAGACTCACAAACAGCCATTTTATTTCATTAAAACTTCAACGGTTTGATAGTTTGACAACTTATAAACATGAATACCTACTAACCGCTGCACTTTATTTATATTCATTTATGCCATTACATTATAAGTGTTGCAATTAAGACACTCCCACTGTACTTAACTATTCCTTCTGTCGATGGCAAACTTGAGAATATTGAAAACGCCAAAATGCCACCAAAAACTTATAATCGAACGCATCGAATAGAATTTGTAAACGTCAACAAGTAACAGGCGCGAACAGCTCGAACTTTTTTAAATTTCTATTACTAAACTAATTCGATCATTATTACTGTTCCGGATAAATCGATAACTGGGACCGCCATTTTTACTCTATAGCGACATTTTTTATTATTATAATAATTGTTTGCACCACTTAAATTACCATAAGATAAATCAGCCTTAATAATAATTTAATCATAATAATATATTTTACAGTCATGTACGTACATAGATAGATTAGAGTAAGTATAATAGGTACCTATACTAGCTTGGTAAAAGTTAAAAGTATACTGGGTATGTTTTTTATTCAGTAATTCGGATATAATTGACACAACAAATGTAAGCCTCAAATTAGTCAAGGATGCATCCACGCACCTACATACCTTATTTATAAATCATAACTAAACAAGGAGTTGCTATAAAACGTATCATTTATTAATATAGTAGGTCCTGTTCATTCATATCATACCCCTAAACTATGTTTAGTCTACGTTACATAATAAGAGGGATTAGGTGTGGAGATTTATAAATAAGGCTTACACAGGCACATATTAAATAAATAAGAAGTTCATTATTGTTTCTTAAAATGGCGATCCCAGTTATCATCCTTACCTCTTCGCTATTATTTATTCAGCATAGAACTGTCGAGATGCCGCGCCTGAGATAGATATGTACAATAGCACTATGCTTCAATTGCTTCCAAATTAGACTTTCAATAAATAACAAACAATAAAATATGAGAGATACAAAATCGAGACCCACTATACAGACAATATCAGTAACCTAACGTCTTTTAAAGCGTACAAAATTATACTTAAAAGTTTACTTGCAGTAGAGTATTTTATACAGTTTACAAAAATACTTGGTCGTTTGTGTGTAGATAGATAGTCTGAAGGCTAACAGAAGGGTGTAGTGAGCTACCGTATATCAGTGAGTATGAAACCGTATTGTTTATAAACACTAGTGTTTTATTGCCTATTTATTTAATAGCGATCAGCGATGCCACGATTATCTATATCACCCATGTTGAGTAAGACACGGGCTATTATAATATCGTATTATTTATGGACACAGATGCTGTAAGTACATGTTTACACTTTTTATGTTTAATTTTATTGAAACACGCTGCTATATGAATTTTCCCTTATTCTGCTTACAGGATTCAAGCCGTATTATTTTCTGTTATGTCACAAAATGCGACTAGACGAAGATATTTACAAAAGCATGTTCCTTAATGAGATTAGCTGTAATCGCCGAAATTACATCCTACACATACCTACGCCACATCGCGAGCAGTAGGTACCTACTAAAGTAATTAGTTCAATTCCGTGTAAAAGCGCCGTGAACAACCAAGTTATCTATAGGCAACGCTGCAAACCCGTTAAACTATCAATAAAATTATCTTTACACAGTCCATCACAACTCAAGAAGATTAATTAATATATAAACTTAATAGCGTCTGGATATGAAGTATTATTATTGCTATTGTTCGGCACTGCACTAATATAGTGACACGGACACGCCTGGGGCCGAGTCCGCTATCACGTCGCGATATACGTTGATTAGATACATCCTAGTGCGTGCTTACATTATATCTACCACCATCCGGACGCCACACCGCCGCCGCGGTCAGTACTGAGCTTCAATAAACACTTAACAGTCTCCGCAATGCGATCTCTTACACATAACGAAACTATCGCAAATAACTACGAACAATATACACCGGTCCGTCGCCTCCACACTACGAGGCGCGTCAGGAGCGCGAGCATCAAGCTACACTTGTTAACAATTCGAATGCATAAAGAGCAAGGCATAGTTTGCAGAGACCCGCCCGCCCGTCTCATCACCGATTCAGGGCATCTACGGAACCAACAGCAAAAGGTGCCTTCGGCCCTGAAGCAATGACCAGACGCGCGAGCAAACTCTATATAATTTACTTCTACTTACTTAACTAACCATTCTCGCCGACGTTACGTCGACAGAATACAATATCATAAGAAGGACCGGACAGGGCTGCGTTCCGTCGAGCCACCCCGTCCGGTGTATCTCCGTTCAGTAGCCGAGTATGTGTGTATAAAATAGATAATTTCCTAGGCACGACTGTAGAGTCAGGTGGGTCATTCGGCGCGCGGCGGGAAAAGGCCGGGCGCCGCGGCGCGCTAGAGCAGTTCTCGACGTCTCGCCGTGGCGGAGGACGAGGGGGTGGGGGCGGAGGCCGAGGGGGTGGAGCCGAGGGGCGGGGGCGCCTCGCTCGGCGAAGGCGGGGTCGGCGCTTGCGGCGCGGCTCCCTTGCTGCGAGCCTGCAGAAGGAAATTTACTTCAACTAGCGGCTCCACAAAAGAGTTTTTATAGCTTTGTCAGAACCATCATCAAATTCAGCATTGGGATCAAGACATCACCTTTGACCGTCGTTTCCTAACCGAGGCGGGGTCAGCTGTGGTCCGCGGGGTCTCGCTGTCCGGGGCCGGCTCGGGGGTCGCCAGCGGTGCCACCGGAGGTATCGGCGGAGGTTCAGCGCCTAACCTCGTCGCCAACGCTGTCAGCAAGTCTTCAACGCGACCCAACTGGAAACAACCGATTCCGGGTAAGTTCAAGCTCTCGAAGACTGTACCTTCATCATTCTAAGTTTCATATCTTTGGAGGTAAGATACCTTTTGTTGAAGCCGTTGCACTTCAGTCCTGACGTCTTTCCTGAGCTCAGCTAGAGCGGCGTCGTGTGAGTAGTGGGCCTGGACGGCGAGTGGGGATAGCGCCAGCGGAGGCGCCGGGGCCGGGACCGGTAGTGACGCTGGTGGTAGCACGGCCGCCGGGGGACACGTGCGTTTGTCTTCCAGCTCCTCTTCTATGGTGTCTTGGCGCCCTGTTGAGCCTCCACTGCCGCCTAAAGCACTCGCTGAGCGGCCTTTGGCAAAGGTCTGTAAGAAAATGTTGATAGTGAAAATTGGCTAATGGGATAAGTAATACACGACGATGATAAGAGACTGTCAGGCTTAATCCGAATGGATTTAATAATTGCGTAATCTTACCTTTAGGGAATGTGAAGCAGTGACGGTAGTTGTACTAGTGGGAGTTGTAGAGGTGACTGCGGGAGCTGCTGCCGTGGTGGTGGCCGGGGCGGGAGACGGGCGGTCCCGCGCACTCAGACTTCTCATGAAGGGCGCCCTTTGCGCTTCCCCTCCGGAGTCCAAAGATCCTCCAGCCAGAAGCCGCCCCCATTTGCCTCTTCCCGCATTGCCTGTCACAGCTGTCCCTGAGGTGACAACTGGGGTTGAGGTAGTCGAAGCAGGGGGGGATGTAGTCACTGGCTCCCCCTTTTCAGGGTCCCCCGGGGCTCGTAAAGGTGGCGGTGGCGCCGCAGCAACGCTCCTTTCTCGACGGAATCGTGAGAAGATTTTCCGCACTAAATGGTCTTGCGCTTGCTCTAATTGGGGCTCTCGTTTTCTCCGCTCCATCAGCTCTCTTTCCCGGCGCACGTCTGCTACCTGATGCAAATGAAATAAAAGTTAATTTTAAACGATAAATACAATTAAAACAATAGAGACATAGCATCAGAAGAAAGAGCATTCAAGACAAGTACTAAGAAAAGGTATTGTGTCGTTACTGAATCTTAGATCATTGGTGATAATATAAAGATGATTTTTATTACAATACCTTTCTAAAGATGAGTCTATGCCTCAAATTGTAGGTGAGCGTGAGATTCCTCGCAAAACTATTGGCGAAAGCTTGATAGAAGTCTAGCACTTCTAGCAATCGATCCCGCTTGATAGTGTGGAGATCACAGTATGTCAGGGCTCTGACATTGGCAGCAGATTGACCCACTGCACTGTCCTTCCAAAATGAATCACCAAAAACATCTCCTTTGCCTGCAAAATATTAAAATCCATAAGTCATCAAGCGACTTCCTAAATGACGCATCAAAGTCAGCTTCATCAAGAAAGATACGCACCTAAAATCGCTACCACCTCATCGTCTTGAATAACTTCCAAACTGCCTGTCACGATGAAGCATAAAGAGTCTATAGACTCTCCAGTGTGATATAGCAAATCCCCTGGCGCTGAGTGGGACATTTGGAAGTGCATTGCAAGAGCTCTTAGACAGCCGTCCGATGCCAACCGGAATGCTGGATGTTCGTTAAAGACCTTCCGATTCAGGTGCACGCAGATATCTGCCTTCATATCTTTTGGACAGTAATTCAGTACCTGCGGAAAAAGTTCATCAGCATCCTCTAATTTTAAATCTAATAGCAGATGTGTAAAAGCATACCTTGTCTGTATCGAGCCCTTTGGTCATTGCCCAAGTGGATACCACATAGTCCATGACTCGCTCACTCAATGCTTTCGGAACCTCATGGAGTTTCATAAACTCTCTGACATTATTGAGCATGTCGTGGTATTTAGCTGTTGCTGACGTCATCTGCTGGATGATGGTAGTCACGTGTCCGAAAATAGTTGCGTACAACAGCGCTGCAAAATAGCTCATTCGTTTAGTTTACTGAAGTTAAATTAAAAACACAGAATAAAAAAAGTATACCAAATCCGTGTTACAAGACTTACAAGGTGTAGTCTAGCATACCAATACCACACATAATGACACACACAGTATGATCGTTGATGCAGTTCTTCCTGTGGTTTGTAAAAATATTGTGACTTTTAACATGACTCAACCACACGTGACATTTTTATAAATGGTAGCAACACTTCGTGGGCTTGCACTTCAGGAAGTAAGGAAGAACCAAAATAAATAATATACAAAAGAAACGAAAGCAATTAGTAACAGATCCTTAGGAAAAAAATAATAATAGAAATATATTTATCAATTAAAAAGAAGATACGTCGCATCCGCATGTTCAATGAGTGCACACAAAACACACGTTGTGACAAATTAACAATACATAAATAAGTGAATGACGAATAATAATGGCCAGTAAATTAAACGAGAACAAAATGAACATAACAAAACAGAACACAGTGAAAACAAACGGCAAACATCAAGGAGTGCTATAAGGAATACGGCCCCAGCAGCAGGGCTTGGCACTACCGTGGCCATCCGGTACCAAGAGCAATTTGTGCTGAAGGTCCGTATTATCTTTAAATAGTTAAGACCACAGTAGTGCCAGCATATCTGCGCGGGGGTCGCTTGTGCTCCGGCAAATAACAGAAGTAGTCTGCACCTGCTACAATCATCATGCAGATGGTGAAGATCTTCTCGTTATCGGTCTCGGCGGCGACGTTGCCGAAGCCCACGGAGGTCATGCACGTCATCGTGAAGTACAGAGCCGTCACGTACATGGTCTTGCGAGAGGGCCCGTTCACCAGCTCGGGCCCGTCTGACTCGTTAGACCACACGTAAGAGTAAGGACTCTGCGTCACATTCGCCAGCTTCCATAGCCACGAGTACTGAAGCCCAGAGTCTGCGTCCGACCGGCCTATCGAGTACCACACGCAGGCCAGCCAGTGGGCTACAAGCATGTAAAAGCAGAGGAGCAGGATCAACATCGCGGCTCCGTATTCTAAGTAGCGATCCAGCTTTCGCACCACACGACCCAGCCGTAGCAGACGGACTACTTTTAATGCGCTGAATAGCGATCCGATGCCCTGCAATAGCAAGCACATTGTAAACATTGGTCAACACACGAATAAACACTCGCACATATAGAATACTTACGTCTTCGTCGTGGTCAAAAGCATTGAATACGTCGTAGGGTAAACATGATAGTAAGTCAATCAAGAACCATGACTTGAAGTAGTTTTTCCTTATGACTTTCGGATCGCTGACTACTTCTCCCCCTGGCCCCACAAATGTTGTGTGGAAATTGAGGACGATGTCGATGAAGAAGACAACGTCTACTATTGAGTCTATCACCAGCAGGGAAACATCTTCACTGGTCTTGTTCTTGAAGGCAACATTGTACGGGACCATGATGGCTGTGTAGAACGTGAGGCAGAGGATAATCCAGTCCCAGATCGCTTTGAACGCGCAGTAATGTAGCAGAATGTGTGGCGGGGTTTTCGGCGCTTCTTGTCGATACTGCGGCAGTATGTCACCCGACAGTGACATCACCTGTCGGGTATAACAATTCCAAAGTAGCTAAGGCGTGCAATCGTCATAATAAAAACATCAATTTCAATATCCACAATTTCACAAACAACAGTGCTGTGCAAGGTCTCAAAATATAATTTAGCGGGGTCCAACTTTTAGCAAATTAGCAGTGGTGGATATTCTCAAAATGTCCAATGGTTTCAAACGCGGAAGGAAGTATAGTATCAGAACGAGATATTGTTACTGTGCCTGTTTTTACATTGAAAGTTACAAGAGAAAGAGAGAGGGAGAGAAAGAGATAGAGACAGGCTGTCAGCGTGCTAGAGCTAGGGGACTAGTGAAGTGTGCGAGCGTACATGCGGCGGCGCGGTACTGACATGCGCGAGATGGCTGGCGCGTTGGGGTTCCTTGAGTGCGGGAAGAGCAGATACCAGTACCGATCGAGATCGCGTCACCGACCGAGCGAGCTTCGCGAACTTGGATAAACCTGCAAACAACAAACATTTCTAACATAGACAACTTTCCAAACAGCCAGTTGGCAACAATTTGATCGAAAAAGTTTCCTTGCCAAAGATGCACGTGGAAACAAAAGGCTCGGAAGCGAGAGGCACTAAATGAATATTTCAGTAGCTCGAAAGTAGCGTGCAGCGCCCTGCCTTCTGCAGTCTGATTCTGACTGCTTTTACCGTTATTTTTAACACCTGCTATCCTTTGAAGTTCGCTTTCTTTTGGTAGAGAAGTGTTTAATCTGAATAAGTAAACTGGATTGCTTACCGCCTTTTGGATCGTCGGCATCTATGGGGTGTTTCAGCGCCGTGATGTCCCGGAATGTCAGTAGGAACAAAACTACCAGCTCCCTCTCGTTCCTGATCGGAGCCACTTGCACCAAGAGCCATAGCGGGGTATCTGCGTTCATAGATATTAAAAATTTCAATAATACATTTTATTAAACTACTCCGTATTGAAAAGGCAAGATTCACACCAAACATCATAAATCGATTCTGTACTTATTGGCGCCCAAGCTGGGACATGCAACCATAATAGCCACGTTTTATTAGACCGCGGATATTTTACCCGAAATAGAAAGGTCGTTGAGCTCGCCTCGAGTTTTGCGCAGAAGGTGGAATAAATTATATAAACATGTAAGCTACCGAAAGGTTGCACTCCTATTTCAGGCGCCAATACATGCAATGCACACTTCGATATAATCTAACCTAAGCACTGAATCAGAGCTTTGTAAAGTGAACCAGGGTTCAAACACACTCGTGAAGGGTCACCTTAGTATCTACCTACACAAGGGCTGAGTCGTCAGCCAACCCTAGTGACTACTCACTACACTAGCATCTATTGGTCAGGAGGGGCCAAATATAGGGTATCATTATTTACGATATGTCATGTTCGATGTCAATCTCTGGTAACGGTTTCCGTAGCATTCTAGAACAAAGTGGTCGATCAGGATTTATTTCAGCATGCTGCTATGTGGATAAACATTTGTCATTGAAGTATGATAAAATTATCTTTATCTGTATCTAATGTAGGGTCGCAATCGAGTTGATTACTTCAGACATGCGTCCTTGACGTAGCCGAGCGAGGGTTGGCAGGAAGTAATCAGTTCACGGCGGACAAGTCACGTGACCGCCCCCGCCCGATACCTCGGCCTTGGAGCCGGCTCAGCCACCATTTACAGCAAATTGCATTATACTAAAAAGAAAAATACTGCATAGATATCCGTTAAAGTATCGTGCACATACAGGGTTATGGGAATTCGTGTCGGCCACCGCAATAAAATAAAACGGCGTGAGGTGAGTTAATTTGCAGCTCGGACCACCGCTCGGCCGCCGTGCCACATTTTATCATTTTTAATCCAGAATTCTATTCAACATGGCGTGCGATAATTGAATCTTGCAGGCTACTGAATTACACAGACAAAGCGTACGTATTAGTCGGATGACGTCAGCCTCCAAAAAGCGAATAAATTTATTATTCCATGCTGCCAATGAACAGAGAAGGCGAAAGATGAACAAGAATATTTTCATTTGCACAGAGACTGGATGTTGCATGTTTTATGCGGGAGGGCGAGAAAGAATGCCGGCTAAGTGGCCGAATAATGGCAATAAGCTGACCATCCATTACAAAGGGTGCGTAATTGGCCTGATGAAACGCCAAATATTTCAGTGGGAGCTAAACATACGCGACGCTGCATTAATGCCCAGTATTAACATAAAAATATAGGTATTCCTACCATTACTTGACTTATAGTCGCTTATAATGCAAAATGTCATTGTAACATTATGCGATCCATAATCTTATGCTCGGAAATTCAACAATGGAAGGTTTATCTATTGGAGTATAAAACTTATCCCAAAATACCATGCTAAGTAGTTCAACCAATTAATACGACACATCTGACAAAATGTAAAGGTCAGAAATTGTTTAAATTAATCATGTCGGGGTCACCAAAACTTACGGTTCTTCTTGTAGAGCAGGATCTCGAGCTGGTCCGCCAGGTGGTGGTCCAGGGCGCGCTCCACTCGCTCCGCCGTCGTGGCGTCCGTCAGCTCCCCGTGCATCCAGGTGCATCTGGTGGTTCAATTGTTTGTGACAGGACAACGGTTAATACTGGGCTGGAAATATTGTGTGAGGAAGCGGTAAAATGGTTTATTATAAGATTTTCTAAAGTTTATTTGTTTATTTTTGCGTGTTCGCCACAGAATGTTAATGCTAGTAATCTTTGGTTAATCGGATCGGATGTTTCGTTTTACTGTGGAATGGTTAGAATTACAATTAGTTCTATGTAGAGTTTTGGATATTCAGAACTTCAACAATGTACCTAATGGAGGTTGGCGCCCGACTTGGGACATAATACAATTAACCTTTGATAGGTATATTTGCCTTCGGCTCTTATTGATTTCCTAGAAGTTAGCTCAATAGGAAAAAGGTTAATGATTTATTCAGAATCAATTAGCTTGTTTTGTTATAGTGTTGCCTACCTACTGATTTTCATTCATTTGTTTAGGTTAGTTCTGCTTGACTATGTGTCCAGTTGGGCAAAAAACTTTACTGTCTTATTTACAATTTTGGTTTGTTTCCAAATGCTGAAACACGAAGACTCATTGCGTGGTCTACGTACATCAACATTTATTTGATGGCTTTATACGTTTGGCGCCCAAACTAGGGACATAAAGAAGTGGAACTGAAACAATCCAAACCTTTGCCAGCAATAATAAAAGAACACGGTGGACTTAATTTTAGGGTTATAAAGGGTCTTCTGGAAAACCTTAATCAGAATTAAACCTGAACAAATAAAAATAATAATCACGAAATGTTTAAAAAAAGTTTGTTTATGAGTGAAAAAAGACGTAGGCGTAAGTTACTTTGAAAGTTGACGTAATCGTCTTTTTAGCTAAACAATCGGGAACATAACGATTCATCCACATTCGATCGACTCACAATGTTTCTAATGACCACATTTATTTAGTTTGTGGGCCTAACGTTCTTTGGACCAACTGTTCAAGTCTCAATCGACCGTGAAAGAACCGTTTCAGAATAACAATCAGTGTACCTACACGATGCGTCATCCGGCCTTCTTAAAGCTATTAGTATGTACAATATATATTCACCTGCAAGACTTCTGCATGACCTCCGCACGGTTGTAGCCACTCATCTTGCAGAAGGCCTCGTTGCAATAGACGATCGGGTAGTCTACAATCTGAGCGTTCGCCAGCAAAAAGCTGCTGTCTGCTGCAAGAAACACCCATGTAGAGTTCCATTTGGAGCCCAAGAAGAGTTCACAGATTACAGATAGATAGGAAAGAGATAGACAGGAGATGGGAGAGATAGAAGCGGAAAAGGAGAGAGTTATAAGCGGAAATTAATTCGCTGTGTACTAGGTACCTGTTTGTAGTGTATAAACATAATTCAGAATATTTGAACTTGTGTTTAGTTACTGTAATAATGAATTGAGCTTTAAATATATGATTACCAGCAGCCGTACCATGGCACAATAGCAATTAGAAGCAGTAGCATTTTTAACAAACCCGCAGCGATCATTGCTATTATACCTACCTATCTATTATGGTAATGCTAGGACATATGAAACCTACGGTAGCAATTCTTTTTTTTAAACTAGATGGTTTTACATAAATATGATTTCATTAATTTACCAAGCCAAATTCAAGGCTCTAAGGATTTTACCATGACATTCGACCTATAATGTTACACTAAAGGAGAGAAGCTTTACGGTTGCCGTTATACCTACATAAATTCTAGGTTCTATAAAGGGATGTGAAAGAATTTAAAATGTTCAAACCAGGTACTATCATGAAATACGATCGGTGGGATATACTCGTAACTCTAGCGGATATAAAATTTTACGTGGCGCTACCGCTGCCTATCTGTGGGTACATACCTACGTACGCCATTTTTGTTCAAGCCGTCAGGTTTTAACTTGAAACGTAAACACGTAGACCCTATCTTTTAACGTGTCAGAAAATAAATGGTAGCGCAAAATTGGTGGCACAATGGCAAGAGTCAGTTTTAAAATACTAGGCAAGATTGATATAAAATACGTTTGAAGCTCAATTAATTATAATTTACAGAGATTGTGACTGTAATCAGATTGAAACCGTATTTCTATGATGAGAGAATATATGAAAGTGGAAATTACTACTACCTATGCGGTACTTTACGACTCTCGACAGATCGATAAACTGTGGCACTCAGGTTAAAACAACGAAGGGTCTTATTATAAGCCTTGCTTTTACCACCTTATAATAATATTTAATTACCTGAATAAACCATGGAGTTACAAAAGAGGGTGTATTAAAAATTCAAGGGAAATAACCCGTTCCCCGATTCAGAAGGTATTCGTGGAAAGCGGGTCAAACGGGTACCAATGGGACATTACACATAACATCATTTTTTATGACCTTAACGAAATGCTTAATCATAGCGGTAACGTTAAGCGGGGTTTAGGGTTAATATTATATGAAAATCTTCCAGAAATACGCTTGTCACACGTTACGCCCGTGAATAAATTCGAGTTCTGTATATTTTCAACGCTAGTTAATCCCCGATCCAGCTTTAAAAACGGCTACAAAATAAATACATATAATCAACTACTAATAACACTCACACTCATACAACATAACAATACTTATTTGGATTTCCATGTTATAATCTATAGGTATAGGTACTACGGAATAGCTATCATTTTCGCTTTTTATAACAATATCAGTATTCTTTGGAAAACTATGATGAAGGATGAAGGTAAATAGTTATTTATGGCGGTCATTAATAAACACAGCGTATAAAATAAATCGTACTGGAATATACAAAATTTCAATACAAGTAAAATTCTACAGAAGTACCTATAAGTACCTACTAGGTATCTATTATTTTGTATATCTGAATAAGCATGTGTTTCTAAGGTTACACAATCACACGAAACAAAGGAATATCTAATGATTATAATAATGTTGCGGTGACATGGTTGTGTAGGAAAATTGGACACGATTTGGAAGCAAAGTTTGGTAGCTAGCGACCTAGGCAGGCATAATGAAGGTAATTTTATGATAGGGTTCGAACTTCACGGTCAAACTACACTGAGGAAGAAGTTGGAAAAAGAAAAAGTAAATAGGTTATTATCTAGAGTAAGTACTTAAAATTAAAAAGAGTTTATCCGGTGTTGAATCAGTCCAAGAGCAAAGAATCTTAAATCTCAAGTTAAAATCAAGCACTCAGCTCAGGCTTTTCAAGCTAACACTTCAATATTTAAGTCTAAGAGGATACCTTATCCCTTATATCTTTAAGTGGAAAAGGAAGCCTTCAGGACAGAAAATTGTCATAATCCAAACCCCCAACATTTTAAATATCATAACTATATTTATTTTTTTGCGCAGTAATGAATAATTTATTTATTTATTTATTCTTCATTGCACAATATACAAAAGTAATTATACGTACAATCAGGTGGACTTAATGCCAAATAATTGATAGATAAGTTTGATGTTCCGTATACTTAATAGTGCGATCTTCAAAGTGCATAACTTTGGCAATAAAAATCCTCCCAAGTTATACCAAAACCATTCTGTCAAAGGAGAATATATTGCCTAATAGTAGAATATCATTCCAAAGGTTTTGATGGTCATAATTCATAACATGATACAGGTAAATAATACAATCGTGACCGAGGAACATTACAAGGATCGTCAGTGTCGTGACAATGACATACTCACAGTAGATGATCCATAATATCGAAAATTGATCTGCTTTTATTATTGTATTGATAACATTTCAAAAATGAACCTTATCTCCAAGTTTCTTCGCAAGCATCAACCGTCATAAACTGAATTTTTGCAATCTCAACGAGTACCGACCGTTCACAGTTATTTTACCTTATTTACTTCCTCATCATAGTGTGACAATGTTCAACATTTATCATAAAAGTCATAACTATTAAAAATATGCAGCTGAAGATAAAATACTTTGAAAGGTCTCTACAACAAATAAGTTTACAACAAATAAGATTTTGAAAAGGGAGTAAAAGAGAGAATGAACACTAAAACTGACGTTGGCTAGACGAGCATCTGATGATGTTGAAAAGGATGTAAAAGAGAGAGAGACAAAATAGCAATATAAAAGAGGGAGACATAACACTAATACTGACGTTGGCTAGAAGAGCGTCTGATGATGTTCTCGAGGAAGGTGTTCTGAGGGGCCACGAGCCCCCGCCGCCCGCCCGGCATGCCTCCGCCGGTCACCCGCCGCTGACCCACGACATCATCAGCCTCACCTCCGGGAAGCGTCCATTGGCCTGCAAGGGACAGAAGATATCTTAGAGCTGTAGAAGTGTCTAGCATCTGTTGAGATATTTTTTCAGACTTTTGTATTGGTTTGGTGAGGTTGTAAGTCGTCCATCAATGTTGATGAATCCAAGTACCTACCATCCAGCTTGGAAATTGTTGTTTCTTTTTGGCAGTTGTTGTTTAGTATGCGGGTAAATTGTGGTTTCCTTCCTTAATCTCCACTATGCATAAGGCAGATCTTACTAATGACGGTAAGGCTTGCCAAGTAATTACGACACACAATTACACTTCTCCAGGCACTTTCCTCGAGTTATACTAACATGAAACAAATCCTTTTATTCACGCCTACGGAAAACTATCAAGAAGCCGTGTAATTATGTACAGAGCTCAGGTATATAGGTGCTTTGTATAGCTTTATCGGTAGTAGGGGTGCACCTTCATGAATCTTGAATCATGTATCCCACAAGTCACGCTCATCAATGTTTAATCTCGGCCCTTGGTCTACGCTTCTCGCCTAATCTTGAGAGACATCTGAATCCAGACGATTCATTTTACGTAAAGGTCAGTGGAGGTCATCTTGAAGACAAAGTTTGTTTGGGCAAATACTTTTGCAGTGTTGACAAAAAGGTAAAAGTGGCTTGGTAGGTTTACAAAACTTATTTAATTAAAAGTTAACCTGAAGCTAGGTCTTTAAGGAATAGCAGTTTGTGAAAAATTACATCAGGTGACGATGGATAAATAGAACATTGAAATCTACCTACCACTAGGTATCATCTTGTTTTGGGGCAATATTGAAAAGATATCCAATCAAAAGTTAATATATCTTGCAACATAAGTTTGGAAAGCTATACTTTTGATTGGATATCCTTGCACCGGTGCACCCTATGTAACCAAAGATACATTACGATGGGAGAAGCGAAAGAGTTAAGTATCTTAAATGAAATAGATAATACAGAGCCGACGAGCTGTGATTGACGTAGATACAGAACCTCTGTCTTGCCTTGACGGTCCAGCTGTAATCTCATAAACGAACAAGGTGAAGAGTTGTGTCCCCATTTATAAGTTCATTGTTATTGTCAAGGGTCGCAGATATTACATTGATTTCCGATGGTCGCGGATTCTGTTCCATATGCTGAGAAATGAAATATTACAACAGTAATTTAATTACCTACATTCGATTTTAGTTACTTGAAGGTTAAAACCTTCAAAGGAACATAACAATTTAGTTTTGAGTGACCACTTAACTAAAGACCTGAGTTTAGCGAAATCGATTTTTAATAAAACTAAAACACTCGGTCAATTTCCTATCGTCATGTGAACTAATACTGTTAGTTACTACTTCGATGGTAGCTATTGGTTGGACGCCAATCCAGTGCTTCTGTAATCCATTCCAACACAATAAAGAAGAAAAAGCTGACCACAAAGTGCAGACTTGGATGACGACCAAATCTTGATCGTTGTACAAGATACGTTTAGTATAAGAGAAGATTAAATCAAAGCCAGCCTCAGCAGTTGGCCAAATAAATTAGGACTTGAAACGTTTTTTTACTTGTAAATTGACTGTTTTCTTTCAATCATCAAATAACATTGAAGGAAAAGAAGATTTATTCTAAGTATCGTTGCTTACGGTCCGTTATTTGCTACATAATTTTAATTATTAAGTGTAAATAATACGCTAATTCGTTAGACAAACTTCAGTCAGCCAAATCGAATTCGTTATTCCCGTTATTGACGATAAACGGTTATTGTTGTCATTGTGACCTACTTAATGACATAACTCTTTCATTTGTTTCTGAAAGCTCCAGCCCGAGTGTATTTGTTCATTCGATTGGGCCCTAACATCTGCGACGCCAATATCTACCTCATGCTCATTCATATTGAATTCTACAGGTGCATAGTCTATATTGTTTTCATAAATCTCGATATTATTGGGGTTCCTTTCATTACGTACATTGATCGTGGTCGGTTGTTTACGTGTGTGTGGCCCCTGCACAAACACGTCCTGTGACCTGGTCCTTCACAGCCGGGGCGCCGGCATGCCCCCGCGATCGATCGCCACACTCCGGCCGAAGACTTCCACCTGTCCAGCCAGATTCCACTAAGAGTTTAATTGGATTTCGACTGCGTCGCTGCGACGGATCGACATTTGTTTCCTTGTTATGTGATTTAGGAGAGATCCTGTGTTCACCACCACTTGAATATCGCGTTTCGTTGTTTGTGATTGTGGGAGTGGTGGTGCTTATGAGTTTGTTGGCATGTGGGGTGGTGAGGAGGCGGAGTGGAGGTCTGGTTGGTGTAGTTGTCGTGAGATGGAGGCGAGGCGCGGCGCGGTGTTGCCGCTCGGTCGCGCGAGGCACTGCCGCCCCGGCGCGCGCACCCCGCGCCCCGCGCCCCGCCCGCCCGCGCCTGCGCCCAGCACACCGCCCGCCGCAGCCTGCACTACACAGGCCTCCAACAAACACCACGGTGTAAAGAAAACACCCCGCAGTTCGGGGGTGCATCGCCAGATGGCGGTAATTGAGAAAGGGTTGGTAGGTCAACTTTGACGTCATAGCTCTAAAATGTAGGTTGGTGGATTAGTAAAGAAAAGCAATTAGGAAAGTTAGTTAACTTTGTTTATTATTGAAATTTATTTACCTATTACTTACATCTATGACAAAAATATCACAGTTTACATGAATCTGTTGGATTCGCTAAAAGTATTGAGTATTCCTGTCACCACTAACTTTCTTTCAAGCACATTTACCTACGCTAATCACAAACATCTTGGTGTATTCCTAACCAAATAATTTATTCAAATATTAATTTCATCACCTCTCAAGAACACCAATACCATCCAGGTAAACTATGACCATTTACAAAACAACAATCCCTCAACCACTACTCAGCTAGGAGTCTTCCTTATGTCATCATCTCCTATGACGCCGAAATCGCTTCCATTCTTCGGCGTCGGTGTCTCGCCTACATTGGTGTGTATGGTGGGGGTTGGTAGGTTGTTAGCGTTGACGAGGCTGGGTAGGAGGTTCTTGAGCCACTCCTCGTCGGCAGCCAGGGTGGAGTACATGGCGCCGGTGTCTGCCCCGACCCGGCAGCCGCCGCCGCGGGAGACGCCCCACACTGACCAGCCTGCGTTCTCCTGGAAAGGTTTAAAGCGGTTTTGGTATCGTATTGTTGTGCTGACGGTCCTCGAGCGGAGGTTGGCTGCGGTGATTGCTATTTAGTTTATAGAAGTGACAAGACAAAGTTACTTGGGTTTTGCATGTTCAATGTTCATTATGTATCCTACTGTCCTACATATACCAAACCAAAGATGGTGAGAATGGCAATAGCCAATTTTGCGCAAATATGTGACGCGTAATAAGAGCAGAGTTGGTGTCGCAATTCATGATTTCCAAATGGGGATGCTTTTGGCTGATAAACGGCAACCTCATAAAAAAATCCAGTTGTAATCTAAGTTACCTGACCCCGACACAGCAGCGGAGACCCCATAGCCACCGCACACTGGGGGTCGGTGGTCCTGCCGCACGCCGCCCCCGCCGCCCCGCCGCGCGCGCCGCACAGGCCTGGGGACACTGTGATGTCACTCTGGAATGGGAAGACGTGGTGATGTAGATCGCTGGACTGAGATCACACAAACGTAGGTATACATGACAAGATTGTATGGCGGCATCAGTAGAACCCATGCATGGTCTACTGAAGGCGCCTTACAACCCAAATCCTAATGTAAGTGTAGCTCTAGTTTTTGTCACCGACACGACACGCGAACAAGAAGAGTTTTAACATTTTGCTTTCGATAAGACAATAGAATTTCAGTTTCAGCATCAACCGAGGTTTATAGCTTGCGGCTGACGCTGATTTGACTGGCTTTTAAATTCACGACGGGGACTAACTTTAGCCTCAGTTTCATCATACTCGGTTAGATTATAAGAAGGGATTAGTTCATTTATTATATGTGTGATGTACCAAAAGTGAATGACTAATCCCTGGTTATGATCTGATACTTGATATACCAAGTATGATGAAACTGGGGCTTTTAGTCTAGCTTTTGAGCTATAATTGTTTGTCACCAACACGCTAATATCCACTATTAGGTATTTCACAAATAGCTAGTAACTCCTCAAGACCTACCGCAGCCCAGGACCCATCCTTGCCGAAGCTGACGGCTCGGCAGGCGCCGGCCGGCGGCGTGAAGCTGAGACACGCTCCCGTACGGTTCGGCAGCCGCTCCTTGAACACCACCACGGCTAGGTCGTGCTCGCGGGACCCTGGAATTAGAGAATGCCAGGTATAAGATACATTTGTATCGGGCATTAGAGTATATCTACACAGATACAGTCAGCTGCATAAGTAGCTATACACTTCAAACTGACGAGCCGTCAATGTTTCAATGAATGGATAGGCGGTTTCAGATTGACAAGGCACAAAAGTGGTACAAGGACTACAAGGTATACTACTTATTCAGCTTACTGTACATCCATAGATACCTAGTTACATAATTATTACGTTACCCTAGAACAAAAAAATATGTGTGCTTAAACAAATATCTACCCCAACCCGGAATCGAACCCACCAGCCCCCGTATTTTGTAACTCCGAGTGGGGTTGGTTAGTATAAAATGGCTGACAACTTAGAGCATTATAAATTAATAACTTTTTACTGACTTATCTGATTTCACAAACGTTTATGTTGAATGTAAGGATATATTGTTAGGCTTCTTGCATATTTCTTTCACTAAGATTTTTGGTGTTTTCGGTTAATAAGTCTTTAAGTTGATACCAATTGTCACCGGTTGCTAACTCTCAAAAAGTTACAAAATACGGGGGCAGAACCATCGGCATAGCAGTCAGGGTCACTATCCACTACACCATTCGCACATGAATCTGATCGGCCAATCCTTTCACCACGGTGGCTTATTCAGCTTGAGTTTGTCACCGACACGAAAAAAAAAACAGCTTTGGACTGGGTTTCTCTGAAGAATCACAAAGGTTTTAAAACAACCAAAATCCACCCACCAGAATTATACAGCTTATGCGTGTTAGCGGTATGCACGGTGTAATTCCTCCCCTCATGAGACACCCACAGCTGCTGCTTCAGGGTGGCTCGGAGGCAGGAGGCGGCGGTGAGCATGGCGCCCCCGTCCCCCACGACGACCCCCGCGCAGTAGCGGCCCCCGCGCCCCCGCGACCCGGGGGACCCACCGTCTCTGGGGATGGTGGAAGGAAGGTCAGTACCAATTAGCGAATGACTAAGGGCCGCCTTTTTTATCCGTAGTCAACTGATACCTACATACGAATGCTGTTGGTTTTTAACTAATGATCAACAAACTGTCCCTAAAGCCGGTTTTACACTAGCAATTAATATTGCAGAAGTTGACTATTTTTCATGCAGAAAGAAAGAAACGTTTATTCAGTACACTGCATGATGTATGTTTACTTGCAAAAGCATGCTTGCTACAGCTGTTTCAGCTGTTTACATCAGTTTGCACAAGTCGACTGTTCCAGTTTATATTGCTAGTTTTAAACACCACCGCTTTAAAACTGGACACTTTCATGTGTCATTTTAGAAAATTCATAAAATATTTTGCTTTAATCACCGGTACTTTTTCTGGTTTTATTATGGTTAATCTTACTTGTGTAACGTGACACACCATGGGCACACTCCGTTCTCTCCAGGCGCGTCTTGGCATACTAGAATTAATACAAACAGAACATTTAATCAGCTGCAACAGTTTTAATATTATGGAATCATAGAGTTAAATATAAATAATAATTTATTTATTTAGTTGGTCAACTTAGGTCCTAAACGCTTTGACGCTAAATGTGTACGCAAATGGGCAAACAATTTTTCAGAACATGGCCGTACTACCTACTAATATACAACCTACACACAATGCTAAACGCGGTTCTACCTTTTTTGGCCTAAGATTTATTTGCCTAATCTCGTATTGCATAGTAACGTTTGGTCAAAATCTCGTTTCGCCGAAAATCGTATGGCATAAATCTCTTTTAGTAAAAAGTTATTTCGCATAATATTGTTTTGCCTAATAATGGTATAGCCAAATCTCGAATAGCCTAATAATGCTATGGCATAGGTTATATAAAGTAATCATATTCGTTTGGCTTTAACTTTCATGGAGCGTCTCCCTACATAGCGCAAACTGGTGCCTTGTATTTGTGGCCGCTATGTGGGAAACGCTCCGCTCCGCTCCGCTCCGCTTCGCTGCGCTCCGCTTTAGACGAAACGAGTCTTATGCCACATAAGTCTTGACGAAGTGATGATTCTACCAAAAAGTTTAGACCTTACGAGTTATGCGAAACGAGTTTAGGGCAATAAAGATTAGGCCAGATGAGGGGAACCGGCTAAACGCTGCCGATAAATGCACTATAAATGTGTATTTTTTTGTTTTAACAAACAAGGTTTATTCATTTATTTTTTTGGTAGTAACACAAGTATTATCTGGGGGCACGGGAGTGACCCCACCAAGTGGAGCAAAAAAGCGGCACGGCCGTACCATCCTTTTCTCGAAGCAATTCAGGCCATTTTCGACCCCCTGTAACTTCGTTGTGGATAAAACTAGAAGACTGAATTTTCACTAACCATGCAGGCATTGTAAAGACACGGTATATTTCAAATTTCTTTCAATTTGTACCAGTAGTTTAAGAATTATAACGGGTCAAAGTTTCTTAATTTTGTCACTGACTCACTCACTCACTCACTCACCGATCATAAAAATTCTAAGGTACTTACTTCTAGCAGACCTAGAAGCTTCAAATTTGGAATATAAGTAGTGTTTGGTGTATGAATCAAGGAAAAAGTAAAATTTTTCAATTTTGGTCCAGTTTTCTAGATAGGTACATAACTTCTTAAATAATTTCATAATCACATATACAGGGTGGCCCAAAGAGTGACGTCCAAAGGAAAATGTTTGTTTTTTGGATAACTTTTTTAATTTTTTTTTTATTTTTGTGTCATCCTCTTAAGTTGTTCTTTTAACCATAAAAGTTTCAGCTTCCTAGCTGTAATGTAAGTTAGTTATTTTTATGTCGAAAGTTCAAATTATATCATCGAGCTAGACTGCTCTGAATTTTCAACTTGATATTAAAAATTGAACTAGATATTCTCATGGTCCCTTATTAATTTTAAAAACTCCACAAGGTTCCAAATTAACATAAAAATAAAAATAAACTATTGCTTAATGGGGTATTATTTGCAGAAAACAGCCTTCAAAGGTACTTGGGTGGAAATTACCTCATTAGTCAATTGTTTCAGAAAATTGAATGATTCCTGTTATGTCATTACTAAGGACTAATTCAGTTAGAAAATGTATCAAATTAAAGGGAAAATAAAATTATTTAATATTATTTTTTATTTAAGTTACATTTTTGAATGTAAATTCTTAGTAAAATGTTTATGTCTGAGTTGTAAGATTTATGAGACAATTGTATTATTAATAATAAATAAATAAACTCAAATAATTCTTTTACAAATTGACTCACAATAAATTTTCGAAATGGCGACCTCCCACAGCAATACACTACCTACATCTAAGCAAGAAATTTTCTTTAAGTCAAAAAAGTGACAAATGTAAAAAATATGACATCTGACAAAAAGTTAAACATGTCAAAAATGTGACCTCTGTCAAAAAGTGACATCTGAATGAAACAGAGAGGCGTATAGGCGACTTAAAGAAAATTTCTTGCGTAGATGTAGGTTGTGTATTGCTGTGGGAGGTCGCCATTTTGAAAATTTATTGTGAGTAAATGTTTAAAATAATTATTTGAGTTTATTTACTTAGTATTAATAATACAATTATCTCATAAATCTTACAACTCAGACTTAAACAATTTACTAAGAATTTACATTCAAAAATGTAACTTAAATAAAAAAAATGTAAATTATTTTATTTTCCCTTTAATTTGATACTTTTTCTATTTGAATTAGTCCTTAGTAATGACATAACAGGAATCTTTCAACTTTCTGAAACAATTTACTAATTAGGTAATTTCCACCCAAGTACCTTTGAAGGCTGTTTTCTGCAAATAATACCCCATTAAGCAATAGTTTATTTTTATTTTTATTATATATTGGAACCTTGCGGAGTTTTTAAAATTAATAAGGGACCATGAGAATATCTATTTCAATTTTTAATTTCAAGTAGAAAATTCAGAGCAGTCTAGCTCGATGATATAATTTGAACTTTCGACATAAAAATAACTAACTTACATTACAGCTAGGAAGCTGAAACTTTTATGGTTAAAAGAACAACTTAAGAGGATGACACAAAAATAAAAAATAATTTAAAAAAGTTATCCAAAAAAATAATAAAACATAATTCATCCACTGAGGTCGATTTTCGTAGAAAATTTGTTAAAAAAATAATAACTCCTAAACTACTAAAAATTGCTGAACATACATGGGGGTGATTTGGCTACCCCTTGACCTAAGGAATCAAACATTTTCCTTTGGACGTCACTCTTTGGGCCACCCTGTATGGGGGCACGGCAGTGCCCCCACCAACTAAATATAGGCGCACGGTAGTGCCCCTGCCAAATCAAGCAAAAAATTCCCGTCATGCAAATTAAATCCGCAAAGGATGGATTACCTACCTACGGACAAAGCACATCAGGCTACCACTTATAGTCAAATTTTCTTAATGTACAACTTTGTGTATTGGAAACTAAGGTTGAAATTTTATTAGGGAAATTTGATGCAGTACGAAGTATCTAAGTTACGTTTATTCATTACGTAGCAAAAAATAAGGATTCTTGATTCTTATCTCAAGTTTGCGATTTATGTAGGTAAGTACCTACCAAACTAAGTTACCTAGAAGGTACCGAAAAGAAAAAAAAGTAGAACTGTCTACAAAATTCAAAAAGAAATGAGATCCCATCAAAAACAATACTTGTCAAAAGAACCAAGTCTCGTAACTCAACTCCTGTTTTATATAAATATATTGACTTGGTCATCGCACTAAATAATTTAACTAACACGTGTTTCCATGCGATGGCCGAGTCAATATATTTATATAAAACATTAAAGATTTTTAAGATTGAGATGCGTGCGTGGATAAGACTTGGTATTACATGGATCTCACAACTTTTTACCGTAGAACGACTGAGTTACGAGACTTGGTTTTTTTGACAAGTATTGTTTTTGATGGGATTTTGTTTTTGTTTTTGGTAAACATAGGTACTCACCGGCCTGTGGAAATGTGGTCTCAGTCCCCCCCTCTTCTTCACAGCACCAGTCATACCGGCCTGGGCAATTACCTGCCCTGGAAGACAAACATATACATATAACATTAAGTATTTACATAATGTAGGTAAAATACAATAAAATACAATATACTTATTTGTATAAATACGCGCCAATTTCGAGTATTTCCAAGACTACAGAAGAGGCAGGCAAATAATTGTATTCTAAAAATATTTTCCATGGTCGTGTGATCAAATTCAGGATTTTGGTAGGTGTGTGAAGTTAGCAGCCTAAAGTTAGCAGCCTTTGAATAGCCGACCAAATTAAGATGGTCACTTCAGTCATTGCATACTTTATCAATTAAAACACGTAAAAAGCCCCAAAACATTGAAATAACAATGCTAGGTATTCATATAAACACTATAATATGTTCTAAAATAAATAAATACTAAAAAATACGACGTTTACTTACCGACGCCCTTGTTGGTTAATGGATATTTTGTATGGGGGCACCAAGATGCCATTGACCTGCCAGCATCTCACCTAGTTTATTATGTGTGTTGACTCATTATAAAATACTGACAGAAGTTTCATCAACATTGAAATGGTATAGCAGGTGTCCAGGAGGCACTTTCTGACAGATTTTGGGTAAAAATTGTAAATATTTCACGAATAATCAAGTTTGCAGGTGGAACCTGAAAGAAATCAGCTGCAAATGATAGTTCATATGAAAGGTATTATTTATACCTAGAAACGATTTTCAGCAATTTCAGATTAAATGACTTTTGGTGAATATTCATGGGGAAGATCAGAAAATAAAAGTTAGCAGCCCAAGATTACCATTTTGTATGGGGGCACCAAGATGCCATAGACCTGCCAGAATCTCACCTGGTTTATAATGTGTGTTGACTCATTATAAAACACTGACAGAAGTTTCATCAACATTGAAACGGTATAGCAGGTGTCCAGGAGCCACTTTCTGACAGATTTTGGGTAAAAATTGACAATATTTCACGAATATTCAAGTTTGCAGGTGGAATCTGAAGGAAATCAGCTGTAAATGATAGTTCATATGAAAGGTATTATTTATACCTAGAAACGGTTTTCAGCAATTTCAGATTAAATGACTTTTGGTGAATATTCATGGGGAAGATCAGAAAATAAAAGTTAGCAGCCCAAGATTACCATTTTGTATGGGGGCACCAAGATGCCATAGACCTGCCAGAATCTCACCTGGTTTATAATGTGTGTTGACTCATTATAAAACACTGACAGAAGTTTCATCAACATTGAAACGGTATAGCAGGTGTCCAGGAGCCACTTTCTGACAGATTTTGGGTAAAAATTGACAATATTTCACGAATATTCAAGTTTGCAGGTGGAATCTGAAGGAAATCAGCTGCAAATGATAGTTCATATGAAAGGTATTATTTATACCTAGAAACGGTTTTCAGCAATTTCAGATTAAATGACTTTTGGTGAATATTCATGGGGAAGATCAGAAAATAAAAGTTAGCAGCCCAAGATTACCATTTTGTATGGGGGCACCAAGATGCCATAGACCTGCCAGAATCTCACCTGGTTTATATTGTGTGTTGACTCATTATAAAACACTGACAGAAGTTTCATCAACATTGAAACGGTATAGCAGGTGTCCAGGAGCCACTTTCTGACAGATTTTGGGTAAAAAATCACAATATTTCACGAATAATCAAGTTTGCAGGTGAAACCTGAAGGAAATCAGCTGCAAATGATAGTTCATATGAAAGGTATTATTAATACCTAGAAACGGTTTTCAGCAATTTCAGATTAAATGACTTTTGGTGAATATTCAAGGGGAAGTTCAGAAAATAAAAGTTAGCAGCCCAAGATTACCATTTTGTATGGGGGCAACAAGATGCCATAGACCTGCCAGAATCTCACCTGGTTTATAATGTGTGTTGACTCATTATAAAACACTGACAGAAGTTTCATCAACATTGAATCGGCATAGCAGGTGTCCAGGAGCCACTTTCTGACATATTTTGGGTTAAAAATTGTCAATATTTCACGAATAATCAAGTTTGCAGGTGGAACCTGAAGGAATTCAGCTGCAAATGATAGTTCATATGAAAAGTATTATTTATACCTAGAAACGATTTTCAGCAATTTCAGATTAAATGACTTTTGGTGAATATTCATGGGGAAGTTCAGAAAATAAAAGTTAGCAGCCTAAGATTACCATTTTGTATGGGGGCACCAAGATGCCATAGACCTGCCAGAATCTCAACTGGTTTATAATGTGTGTTGACTCATTATAAAACACTGACAGAAGTTTCATCAACATTGAAACGGTATAGCAGGTGTCTAGGAGCCACTTTCTGACAGATTTTGGGTTAAAAATTGTCAATATTTCACGAATAATCAAGTTTGCAGGTGGAACCTGAAGGAATTCAGCTGCAAATGATAGTTCATATGAAAGGTATTATTTATACCTAGAAACGATTTTTAGCAATTTCAGATTAAATGACTTTTGGTGAATATTCATGGGGAAGATCAGAAAATAAAAGTTAGCAGCCCAAGATTACCATTTTGTATGGGGGCACCAAGATGCCATAGACCTGCCAGAATCTCACCTGGTTTATAATGTGTGTTGACTCATTATAAAACACTGACAGAAGTTTCATCAACATTGAAACGGTATAGCAGGTGTCCAGGAGCCACTTTCTGACAGATTTTGGGTAAAAATTGACAATATTTCACGAATATTCAAGTTTGCAGGTGGAACCTGAAAGAAAACAGCTGCAAGTGATAGTTCATATGAAAGGTATTATTAATACCTAGAAACGGTTTTCAGCAATTTCAGATTAAATGACTTTTGGTGAATATTCATGGGGAAGATCAGAAAATAAAAGTTAGCAGCCCAAGATTACCATTTTGTATGGGGGCACCAAGATGCCATAGACCTGCCAGAATCTCACCTGGTTTATAATGTGTTTTGACTCATTAGAAAACACTGACAGAAGTTTCATCAACATTGAAACGGCATAGCAGGTGTCCAGGAGCCACTTTCTGACAGATTTTGGGTAAAAATTGACAATATTTCACGAATATTCAAGTTTGCAGGTGGAATCTGAAAGAAATCAGCTGCAAATGATAGTTCATATGAAAGGTATTATTTATACCTAGAAACGGTTTTCAGCAATTTCAGATTAAATGACTTTTGGTGAATATTCATGGGGAAGATCAGAAAATAAAAGTTAGCAGCCCAAGATTACCATTTTGTATGGGGGCACCAAGATGCCATAGACCTGCCAGAATCTCACCTGGTTTATAATGTGTGTTGACTCATTATAAAACACTGACAGAAGTTTCATCAACATTGAAACGGTATAGCAGGTGTCCAGGAGCCACTTTCTGACAGATTTTGGGTAAAAATTGACAATATTTCACGAATATTCAAGTTTGCAGGTGGAATCTGAAGGAAATCAGCTGCAAATGATAGTTCATATGAAAGGTATTATTTATACCTAGAAACGGTTTTCAGCAATTTCAGATTAAATGACTTTTGGTGAATATTCATGGGGAAGATCAGAAAATAAAAGTTAGCAGCCCAAGATTACCATTTTGTATGGGGGCACCAAGATGCCATAGACCTGCCAGAATCTCACCTGGTTTATAATGTGTGTTGACTCATTATAAAACACTGACAGAAGTTTCATCAACATTGAAACGGTATAGCAGGTGTCCAGGAGCCACTTTCTGACAGATTTTGGGTAAAAAATCACAATATTTCACGAATAATCAAGTTTGCAGGTGAAACCTGAAGGAAATCAGCTGCAAATGATAGTTCATATGAAAGGTATTATTAATACCTAGAAACGGTTTTCAGCAATTTCAGATTAAATGACTTTTGGTGAATATTCAAGGGGAAGTTCAGAAAATAAAAGTTAGCAGCCCAAGATTACCATTTTGTATGGGGGCAACAAGATGCCATAGACCTGCCAGAATCTCACCTGGTTTATAATGTGTGTTGACTCATTATAAAACACTGACAGAAGTTTCATCAACATTGAATCGGCATAGCAGGTGTCCAGGAGCCACTTTCTGACATATTTTGGGTAAAAATTGTCAATATTTCACGAATAATCAAGTTTGCAGGTGGAACCTGAAGGAATTCAGCTGCAAATGATAGTTCATATGAAAAGTATTATTTATACCTAGAAACGATTTTCAGCAATTTCAGATTAAATGACTTTTGGTGAATATTCATGGGGAAGTTCAGAAAATAAAAGTTAGCAGCCTAAGATTACCATTTTGTATGGGGGCACCAAGATGCCATAGACCTGCCAGAATCTCAACTGGTTTATAATGTGTGTTGACTCATTATAAAACACTGACAGAAGTTTCATCAACATTGAAACGGTATAGCAGGTGTCTAGGAGCCACTTTCTGACAGATTTTGGGTTAAAAATTGTCAATATTTCACGAATAATCAAGTTTGCAGGTGGAACCTGAAGGAATTCAGCTGCAAATGATAGTTCATATGAAAGGTATTATTTATACCTAGAAACGATTTTCAGCAATTTCAGATTAAATGACTTTTGGTGAATATTCATGGGGAAGATCAGAAAATAAAAGTTAGCAGCCCAAGATTACCATTTTGTATGGGGGCACCAAGATGCCATAGACCTGCCAGAATCTCACCTGGTTTATAATGTGTGTTGACTCATTATAAAACACTGACAGAAGTTTCATCAACATTGAAACGGTATAGCAGGTGTCCAGGAGCCACTTTCTGACAGATTTTGGGTAAAAATTGACAATATTTCACGAATATTCAAGTTTGCAGGTGGAACCTGAAAGAAAAACAGCTGCAAGTGATAGTTCATATGAAAGGTATTATTAATACCTAGAAACGGTTTTCAGCAATTTCAGATTAAATGACTTTTGGTGAATATTCATGGGGGAAGATCAGAAAATAAAAGTTAGCAGCCCAAGATTACCATTTTGTATGGGGGCACCAAGATGCCATAGACCTGCCAGAATCTCACCTAGTTTATAATGTGTTTTGACTCATTAGAAAACACTGACAGAAGTTTCATCAACATTGAAACGGCATAGCAGGTGTCCAGGAGCCACTTTCTGACAGATTTTGGGTAAAAATTGACAATATTTCACGAATATTCAAGTTTGCAGGTGGAATCTGAAAGAAATCAGCTGCAAATGATAGTTCATATGAAAGGTATTATTTATACCTAGAAACGGTTTTCAGCAATTTCAGATTAAATGACTTTTGGTGAATATTCATGGGGAAGATCAGAAAATAAAAGTTAGCAGCCCAAGATTACCATTTTGTATGGGGGCACCAAGATGCCATAGACCTGCCAGAATCTCACCTGGTTTATAATGTGTGTTGACTCATTATAAAACACTGACAGAAGTTTCATCAACATTGAAACGGTATAGCAGGTGTCCAGGAGCCACTTTCTGACAGATTTTGGGTAAAAATTGACAATATTTCACGAATATTCAAGTTTGCAGGTGGAATCTGAAGGAAATCAGCTGCAAATGATAGTTCATATGAAAGGTATTATTTATACCTAGAAACGGTTTTCAGCAATTTCAGATTAAATGACTTTTGGTGAATATTCATGGGGAAGATCAGAAAATAAAAGTTAGCAGCCCAAGATTACCATTTTGTATGGGGGCACCAAGATGCCATAGACCTGCCAGAATCTCACCTGGTTTATAATGTGTGTTGACTCATTATAAAACACTGACAGAAGTTTCATCAACATTGAAACGGTATAGCAGGTGTCCAGGAGCCACTTTCTGACAGATTTTGGGTAAAAAATCACAATATTTCACGAATAATCAAGTTTGCAGGTGAAACCTGAAGGAAATCAGCTGCAAATGATAGTTCATATGAAAGGTATTATTAATACCTAGAAACGGTTTTCAGCAATTTCAGATTAAATGACTTTTGGTGAATATTCAAGGGGAAGTTCAGAAAATAAAAGTTAGCAGCCCAAGATTACCATTTTGTATGGGGGCAACAAGATGCCATAGACCTGCCAGAATCTCACCTGGTTTATAATGTGTGTTGACTCATTATAAAACACTGACAGAAGTTTCATCAACATTGAATCGGCATAGCAGGTGTCCAGGAGCCACTTTCTGACATATTTTGGGTAAAAATTGTCAATATTTCACGAATAATCAAGTTTGCAGGTGGAACCTGAAGGAATTCAGCTGCAAATGATAGTTCATATGAAAAGTATTATTTATACCTAGAAACGATTTTCAGCAATTTCAGATTAAATGACTTTTGGTGAATATTCATGGGGAAGTTCAGAAAATAAAAGTTAGCAGCCTAAGATTACCATTTTGTATGGGGGCACCAAGATGCCATAGACCTGCCAGAATCTCAACTGGTTTATAATGTGTGTTGACTCATTATAAAACACTGACAGAAGTTTCATCAACATTGAAACGGTATAGCAGGTGTCTAGGAGCCACTTTCTGACAGATTTTGGGTTAAAAATTGTCAATATTTCACGAATAATCAAGTTTGCAGGTGGAACCTGAAGGAATTCAGCTGCAAATGATAGTTCATATGAAAGGTATTATTTATACCTAGAAACGATTTTCAGCAATTTCAGATTAAATGACTTTTGGTGAATATTCATGGGGAAGATCAGAAAATAAAAGTTAGCAGCCCAAGATTACCATTTTGTATGGGGGCACCAAGATGCCATAGACCTGCCAGAATCTCACCTGGTTTATAATGTGTGTTGACTCATTATAAAACACTGACAGAAGTTTCATCAACATTGAAACGGTATAGCAGGTGTCCAGGAGCCACTTTCTGACAGATTTTGGGTAAAAATTGACAATATTTCACGAATATTCAAGTTTGCAGGTGGAACCTGAAAGAAAACAGCTGCAAGTGATAGTTCATATGAAAGGTATTATTAATACCTAGAAACGGTTTTCAGCAATTTCAGATTAAATGACTTTTGGTGAATATTCATGGGGAAGATCAGAAAATAAAAGTTAGCAGCCCAAGATTACCATTTTGTATGGGGGCACCAAGATGCCATAGACCTGCCAGAATCTCACCTGGTTTATAATGTGTTTTGACTCATTAGAAAACACTGACAGAAGTTTCATCAACATTGAAACGGCATAGCAGGTGTCCAGGAGCCACTTTCTGACAGATTTTGGGTAAAAAATCACAATATTTCACGAATAATAAAGTTTGCAGGTGGAACCTGAAGAAAATTAGCTGCAAATGATAGTTCATATGAAAGGTATTATTTATACCTAGAAACGGTTTTAAGCAATTTCAGAATAAATTACTTTTCATGCACTGGTCAGAAAACAAAAATTATACTCAAGATACATTGAATCGCAATAACATAATATGAGAGACAATAGCATTATTTTGCCAGGTGAACGTCTTGTCATTAAAAACTTTTGCAAGTCGGCTAATGATTAAAGGTAAAAAAATATTCTGTATACTAACGCACAAAAAAATAACCATAATCAATTCTATAGGTTCGCAACAGATAATAAGTTACGACATTCTATTGTTGTGGTGTGATGAACTCTTTGTTTTAGGCAGGTAGGTAAATGGGTTCCCAACTATAAAATAACACTAGTCGGCATGCCATCAAAGGCTCACACCTGCGTCATGCGTCATGCGTATTGTATGGCGGAAAGAGTAAGGCTGAAAAGATGACCTTTTGTGATACTGATAAGAGTATTGTCCTTTTCTATAAGAACAGGACACCTGCTATACCATTACCGTTTCAATGTTTATGCTATACCGATTCAATGTTGATGAAACTTCTGTCAGTGTCTTCTAATGAGTCAACACACATTATAAACCAGGTGAGATTCTGGCAGGTCTATGGCATCTTGGTGCCCCCATACAAAATGGTAATCTTGGGCTGCTAACTTTTATTTTCTGATCTTCCCCATGAATATTCACCAAAAGTCATTTAATCTGAAATTGCTGAAAACCGTTTCTAGGTATTAATAATACCTTTCATATGAACTATCACTTGCAGCTGTTTTCTTTCAGGTTCCACCTGCAAACTTGAATATTCGTGAAATATTGTCAATTTTTACCCAAAATCTGTCAGAAAGTGGCTCCTGGACACCTGCTATACCGTTTCAATGTTCATGAAACTTCTGTCAGTGTTTTATAATGAGTCAACACACATTATAAACCAGGTGAGATTCTGGCAGGTCTATGGCATCTTGGTGCCCCCATACAAAATGGTAATCTTGGGCTGCTAACTTTTATTTTCTGATCTTCCCCATGAATATTCACCAAAAGTCATTTAATCTGAAATTGCTGAAAATCGTTTCTAGGTATAAATAATACCTTTCATATGAACTATCATTTGCAGCTGAATTCCTTCAGGTTCCACCTGCAAACTTGATTATTCGTGAAATATTGACAATTTTTAACCCAAAATCTGTCAGAAAGTGGCTCCTAGACACCTGCTATACCGTTTCAATGTTGATGAAACTTCTGTCAGTGTTTTATAATGAGTCAACACACATTATAAACCAGTTGAGATTCTGGCAGGTCTATGGCATCTTGGTGCCCCCATACAAAATGGTAATCTTAGGCTGCTAACTTTTATTTTCTGAACTTCCCCATGAATATTCACCAAAAGTCATTTAATCTGAAATTGCTGAAAACCGTTTCTAGGTATAAATAATACCTTTCATATGAACTATCATTTGCAGCTGAATTCCTTCAGGTTCCACCTGCAAACTTGATTATTCGTGAAATATTGACAATTTTTACCCAAAATCTGTCAGAAAGTGGCTCCTGGACACCTGCTATGCCGTTTCAATGTTGATGAAACTTCTGTCAGTGTTTTATAATGAGTCAACACACATTATAAACCAGGTAAGATTCTGGCAGGTCTATGGCATCTTGGTGCCCCCATACAAAATGGTAATCTTGGGCTGCTAACTTTTATTTTCTGAACTTCCCCTTGAATATTCACCAAAAGTCATTTAATCTGAAATTGCTGAAAACCGTTTCTAGGTATTAATAATACCTTTCATATGAACTATCACTTGCAGCTGATTTCCTTCAGGTTCCACCTGCAAACTTGAATATTCGTGAAATATTGTAAATTTTTAACCAAAATCTTTCAGAAAGTGGCTCCTGGACACCTGCTATACCGTTTCAATGTTGATGAAACTTCTGTCAGTGTTTTATAATGAGTCAACACACATTATAAACCAGGTGAGATGCTGGCAGGTCTATGGCATCTTGGTGCCCCCATACAAAATGGTAATCTTGGGCTGCTAACTTTTATTTTCTGATCTTCCCCATGAATATTCACCAAAAGTCATTTAATCTGAAATTGCTGAAAACCGTTTCTAGGTATAAATAATACCTTTCATATGAACTATCATTTGCAGCTGAATTCTTTCAGGTTCCACCTGCAAACTTGATTATTCGTGAAATATTGACAATTTTTAACCCAAAATCTGTCAGAAAGTGGCTCCTGGACACCTGCTATACCGTTTCAATGTTGATGAAACTTCTGTCAGTGTTTTATAATGAGTCAACACACATTATAAACCAGGTGAGATTCTGGCAGGTCTATGGCATCTTGGTGCTCCCATACAAAATGGTAATCTTGGGCTGCTAACTTTTATTTTCTGATCTTCCCCATGAATATTCACCAAAAGTCATTTAATCTGAAATTGCTGAAAATAGTTTCTAGGTATAAATAATACCTTTCATATGAACTATCATTTGCAGCTGAATTCCTTCAGGTTCCACCTGCAAACTTGATTATTCGTGAAATATTGTGATTTTTTACCCAAAATCTGTCAGAAAGTGGCTCCTGGACACCTGCTATACCGTTTCAATGTTGATGAAACTTCTGTCAGTGTTTTCTAATGAGTCAACACACATAATAAACCAGGTGAGATGCTGGCAGGTCTATGGCATCTTGGTGCCCCCATACAAAATGGTAATCTTAGGCTGCTAACTTTTATTTTCTGAACTTCCCCATGAATATTCACCAAAAGTCATTTAATCTGAAATTGCTGAAAACCGTTTCTAGGTATAAATAATACCTTTCATATGAACTATCATTTGCAGCTGAATTCCTTCAGGTTCCACCTGCAAACTTGATTATTCGTGAAATATTGACAATTTTTACCCAAAATCTGTCAGAAAGTGGCTCCTGGACACCTGCTATGCCGTTTCAATGTTGATGAAACTTCTGTCAGTGTTTATAATGAGTCAACACACATTATAAACCAGGTAAGATTCTGGCAGGTCTATGGCATCTTGGTGCCCCCATACAAAATGGTAATCTTGGGCTGCTAACTTTTATTTTCTGAACTTCCCCTTGAATATTCACCAAAAGTCATTTAATCTGAAATTGCTGAAAACCGTTTCTAGGTATAAATAATACCTTTCATATGAACTATCATTTGCAGCTGATTTCCTTCAGGTTTCACCTGCAAACTTGATTATTCGTGAAATATTGTAATTTTTACCCAAAATCTGTCAGAAAGTGGCTCCTGGACACCTGCTATACCGTTTCAATGTTGATGAAACTTCTGTCAGTGTTTTATAATGAGTCAACACACATTATAAACTAGGTGAGATTCTGGCAGGTCTATGGCATCTTGGTGCCCCCATACAAAATGGTAATCTTGGGCTGCTAACTTTTATTTTCTGATCTTCCCCATGAATATTCACCAAAAGTCATTTAATCTGAAATTGCTGAAAACCGTTTCTAGGTATTAATAATACCTTTCATATGAACTATCACTTGCAGCTGATTTCCTTCAGGTTCCACCTGCAAACTTGAATATTCGTGAAATATTGTAAATTTTTACCCAAAATCTTTCAGAAAGTGGCTCCTGGACACCTGCTATACCGTTTCAATGTTGATGAAACTTCTGTCAGTGTTTTATAATGAGTCAACACACATTATAAACCAGGTGAGATGCTGGCAGGTCTATGGCATCTTGGTGCCCCCATACAAAATGGTAATCTTGGGCTGCTAACTTTTATTTTCTGATCTTCCCCATGAATATTCACCAAAAGTCATTTAATCTGAAATTGCTGAAAACTGTTTCTAGGTATAAATAATACCTTTCATATGAACTATCATTTGCAGCTGAATTCTTTCAGGTTCCACCTGCAAACTTGATTATTCGTGAAATATTGACAATTTTTAACCCAAAATCTGTCAGAAAGTGGCTCCTGGACACCTGCTATACCGTTTCAATGTTGATGAAACTTCTGTCAGTGTTTTATAATGAGTCAACACACATTATAAACCAGGTGAGATTCTGGCAGGTCTATGGCATCTTGGTGCTCCCATACAAAATGTTAATCTTGGGCTGCTAACTTTTATTTTCTGATCTTCCCCATGAATATTCACCAAAAGTCATTTAATCTGAAATTGCTGAAAATCGTTTCTAGGTATAAATAATACCTTTCATATGAACTATCATTTGCAGCTGAATTCCTTCAGGTTCCACCTGCAAACTTGATTATTCGTGAAATATTGTGATTTTTTACCCAAAATCTGTCAGAAAGTGGCTCCTGGACACCTGCTATACCGTTTCAATGTTGATGAAACTTCTGTCAGTGTTTTCTAATGAGTCAACACACATAATAAACCAGGTGAGATGCTGGCAGGTCTATGGCATCTTGGTGCCCCCATACAAAATATTCATTAACCAACAAGGGCATCAGTAAGTAAACGTCGTATTTTTTAGTATTTATTTATTTTAGAACATATTATAGTGTTTATATGAATACCTAGCATTGTTATTTCAATGTTTTTGGGGCTTTTTCCGTGTTTTAATTGATAAAGTATGCAATGACTGAAGTGAACATCTTAATTTGGTCGGCTATTCAAAGGCTGCTAACTTTAGGCTGCTAACTTCACGCAGGTGATTTTGGTCAGTTCTATCACGCTGAATTTAATTATCTAAGTATGCTGCTAACATGGTGCGGTTGTTTCAGCTAAGTACAGAGAGATGTATGTGATGAGATGACCTACGTAATTTTTATATTACATAGTCTGCTAGATAGTAGATAGTAGTTAAATAGCTAATATTACATTAATCGATTTGGATTTTCCGTATTGGGAAATTTTCATGCGTAAGTTGCCAAATTACCGAGTGACTCAAGACGCTGCGCGCTTATTACCTACGCATTTGACCCATAAACCTTTATGTCGTGTAGGTACAGTAAGGTGCAGATAAACCTGACCCCCCTCAGAAGCATTGTTAGTATGAGAGGGCGGTCAGGTTTCTTTGCACCTAACCGTACCTACTAATGCGGTGGAAGCATGTGACTTCATTCATGTACATTATAATAAAGGTAAGGAATCTCCCCGAGTGACGTATTAAATGTAATTAACTACTTTATTTAGGTCCAAAGTACCCTCGGCAGTCAGCGATTGGCCTATTCTGCCTGGCTAATCGTGCGTCTAGGATATGTCACCGAGGTGAAATGATTAGAATGGAATAAGAATAGAATAGAAGGTGGAAGGTGATATAAATAAATAAGTAGGTATGTGGGGACATATTCCCACACATGGTAATCAAACCACAAACTAGGCAGAGCCTGTGATATGGGTTTCGGATAACTGATATATCTACACAGATCAATACTAATTAATAGATAAACGACAACCAGATACAAGGTAAACACAGGTGCTCATCACACGAATGTTTGCCCTGTGTGGGATTCGGGCCCGCGGCCCCAAGCTTGGGAAGCAGCTTTACCACCGGCTAAGCTACGGTGCCTTCATATAAGTACCTCGTGTTTTTTTACCGACAACCTATGAAGTAGAAGATGTACATAATAGTACATAGTGTACGAACCTGATTTCGTTCTCGTCGATGGTCCCGTACTTGTCGATGGTGCCGTTGTCTCTGCACTGCGAGTACTTGACGCACAGCCCCGCGCGCCCCAAGTCCGTCACGCAAGTGTTGGACACTGGAATATATTGCAATTAAATACAATACAATATAATATCATCATCACGACCCATCACGTCCCCACTGCTGGGGCACGGGTCTCCTTCCAATGAAGGAAGGGTTTAGGCCTAGTCAACAATCCTAACTTAATATTATAAATGTGAAAGTAACTGTGTCTGTCTGTCTGTCTGTCTGTCTGTCTGTTACTCTTTCACGCCAAAACTACTGAACAGATTTTAATGAAATTTGGTATACATATGGTCTAGACCCTGAGAAAGAACATAGGCTACTTTTTATGCCGGAAATCCCACGGGAAAACTTTTTAAGGCGAAGCGAAGCTCGCGGGAACAGTTAGTACAATATAACTTTATTGAAAACACACTCAACATAAATTATACGTTAAAAAGTAAGGGGAAGCACAATAGGTGGCCTTAGCGCCAAAAGCGTTATCTTATAGTCAAGGTTTGCTTGACTTATGAGGGGAAGGTGTACAAAAAATACTGAAAATTATAGATCAAGAGTCACCTCATCTACAAAAGAATCGACACATTTCTATTAACTACCTTACGAATCAAAGCTTACGAAGTTAAATTTTATAAGTGAATTTAACTTTCTATCGACTATCTGTTAGAAAGTATCTATTAAGTAGTGGTTACACCTGTAAACTTGTGTATCCATATTAAAGTTACATTATGCAGTTTAGCACATTATAAGTTATATATTATTATATAAAATGCCGAATTCGGGTTACTAAATAAGTATATCTTAATTACCTACTGAGTAGTACTGAGTACCTACTTATTAATACTTTATTTATCCTCATACGGTCGAATAATTATAATCGCGAATCAAAAAAACTCAATTGCACAGCTGTTAAATGTTTATTTCCTAGTTTTTTTAGTAGACGTTTTAGTGTAAGTAAGAACTTATATACAACAATTAAAAATTTACTTTAAACTCACCATTAGCACTCGGGGAGAGGTCCAGCTCATCATCAGGAGACGAAGTGGTCAACGCCACCACCACGACACCGACACACGACACCAACACACACAACAAACTAAAACAAACAAAACAAAACGTATAACCAACCTTTGTTTTACTCACTAGATATAGGTACTCGTAATTATAACCTAGCAAATAATTTTACAATTAAAACACACAAACCTTAACCTCTGCATATTTTGGCGAAAACAAACAGTAGTGATAATGACACGTTCAAAAACTGGTCTGGTGAATGTGATATTATTAATATTATTATCTTGGACCTCGACCGGTCGCGGGCTTGTGACGTGGGACCGGCGCTTCGCCTGCCCAGTGTGAGACTGAGATTATTGTGATCAAAGTTTATTCACTGGTCACTACGTTCATGTTTTTCCTTATTCTTATTATGTAGTATACTGTAAGTAATTAAGTATGTATTATGTAGCGTTAGTTGATTAATGTAGGTATTTTTTCTGTGTCTTTACTAGGTGCTTGTGATCTTATAAAGACTGATTTGTGTTTCTCAGTGGGTTCTCTTTTCAGTCATTCACGCAAGTACGTACTCATCAAGATAAGTACATGAGCAAAATAATAATAAATAAAATCCTTTTAGATACACTTACGACCTTTGTTACCTTTACCAAACTTGGTTAATTTAGCTGAGATAAGAACAATCTAAATATAAATACAATAATCTAAATATAAATATATAAACACTCACTCCGAAGGCAAACAAAATTTATCGTGTGCCGTAAGATCTATAGATAATTATGCGAATATTCATTTTATTTAATTGTACCATCTTGTAAATTTATCTGGAACTACCTAGGTACCAAGTGCTGTATCGTTGCGTCTTTCCATCTAAACCGGCACATCTACGGGAAAGCAAACAGACTAAAAAGTTTAGGGAAATCCAGTCAGGGGGCGCTTATTGAGAATTTTCGTCAAAATCTAAGGACAGCGCACAGCAATTAAAATTTATTCATTACTACTATGTTGGTGTTACAATGTTATTAAAAATCTATGTAAGTAAGTACATATAAGTTCCCTTTACATAGCTCCCTGCATAGCAACATTTTACCCAATACTGATTCATTAGGGCATAGACTAATAGTATTATCATCGATACGCCAAGAGCAAGAATAATTATTGCCAATACCCAACACTACCTAGACCCCTGGTACTCAACATTTTTTTAAGGGCCACAAAAACGTTTAAATTTTGCTGTCGCTGGCCAAAAGCAAAAAAATATATGTTTTTTTTTAACTATTATAAAGCGATGTAAACTACTAGACTCTCTAAATAAAGCAGTGCAGTAGGTATTCAAAATTCATAAAGTTACTTTCCTATTTATCAATAGAATATCAAAAGATCCCATCACTGCGACCCTGCGAATGATAAAACACAGTAAATTAAAGGGAATTATAATCAAGTTACACATAAAGTATAGGCGCCATTACAAAGGGCGCTTCGGGTGTTGTAAATTTCCCTCATCTTACATTACGTAAGTATTCTACACGTTACAATAGTTGTTTTGCAATGTTAATCTTTGTTTCTATACAGCAAGAGATGGAAGTTGTTTGCAGCAGAGTTGGAGGAAGAAAATTCCAAATTTGAATCTAAACTTTTAGCTTGCTCGTCTTTTATCTCTGCTGTACATTTTCTGGGGGGCTTAATTAATATATTTGTTTTAATTGTATTAATAAATTCGTTATTTCAGCTAATGGACTGAAAACTCTGGCTAGGTGCAGCGGAGTAAGTTTTAATTTGAATGGAAACCGTAATTTATTGGTAATGTTTATGGTAATCAAAGGAATAAATGGAAAGGAAATATAAACTTTGTATTGTATTTGTTTAATTTTAGTTGGTGCCTATTTGAAATATAGATATAATTATAGGAAAACAGTATTAACAAGCGCATACAGTTTACAGTCAAGTGCCAAGGTCATTAAATGTGTATAATTATCAGCAAATCACCACAATCTGCCGAGTAATGTCACGAGAGTGTAGATATACCTAAGTACTTATATTACCTATACCCTAGTGTCATCAAGACCAGATAACCACCACACTCCAGATAGAATTGACCTATAATACGAACACGATACTGTAAATAGTAAAATGATAATTCTATACTATCTATTTGCGAGTGTTGCTGTGAGTTTAGTATTCCCTACAAACAGTGCAAGGATCCTAGGAGTATTTCCAACACCCTCCGTGAGTCATCAGGTAGTGTTTAGACCTTTGACTCAAGAGCTAGCTAAGAGAGGACATGACCTGGTCATCCTCACAACAGATCCAGCTTTCAAACCTGGAGAGACCCCAGCGAATATCAGAGAAATTGACCTACATGATGAGTCCTACCGAATCTGGAGAACAGAAGTCCTCAACACTGTCGACGGAAAAACTGATGATCCAATTACCCTCATTGAGCTGGCAATAAAAATAAATGCAAAGTTAATCGAAAAACAAATCGAAACAAAAGAAGTGCAAGAGTTGATAAAGAGCAAAACGAAATTCGACCTGATTTTGGTTGAAGCGTGTGCCAGGCCTGCCCTGATCATGTCCCATGTGTTCAAAGCACCGGTTATACAGGTCAGTTCTTTCATGGCTGTGCCACCGAATTACCAGGTCTTTGGGTCACCAGCTCATCCTATATTGTATCCGGAATGGACACGGAATAAGATCTACAACTTGACAGTTTGGGAGAAAATTTCAGGAGCGTACGATGACCTTCGAATTCACTACATTTGGAGGCGAAATGAGGATTTCGAAAACGAGATGATTAAAAGGCAGTTCGGCCCTGAAGCCCCGACCGTGGCTGAACTGGCTGATAATGTGGATATGTTGTTTTTGAACGTACATCCTATTTGGGAGGGGAACCGAGCGGTGCCTCCGAATGTGATACATATGGGAGGTCTACCGCAAAAACCTCATAAGGAGCTGCCAGAGGTAAGCCTTTCATTAGTGTTATATTAATTATAGTGGTAACATACATACTTAATCAATCTTTACCCATACAGCTAACCCAAATACGTGTAATTGCATCCGAAATCCGGAACATCATTTATTGCAAAATTTACTAAAAAATAATGTTGGTTTGTTTGATCCAGGATCTGAAGCAACTGCTGGACAATTCAAAGCACGGTGTCATATACATGAGCTTCGGCACCAATGTGATTCCCTCGCAGCTGCCTCCTGAGAGAATTCAGGTAGGATTCACGACTTGTAGAGAGTACTCGATTATATGTAAAAAAATATGGCAAAAACATAATAACGTCGAGTTACAAAGTTATTACAATCAGGTACATAATGATGTGTATTTTAATTACATTGCCACTATGGATAGTGCGTCATACAACACTTGATTGAACGGTATAAGTACAGTCATAATAATAATATTGAACCCTGCACCATGACAAAGATAATCTTTAAGACTATAATAATTATTATTATATAAACTATAAAAAAGTAGCTAAGTATATAGTATATGGTGTTGCAAAAGTGGTATACTAAGCCGAAAGTGGGTCATTGTATTAACCTTCATCATCATACACTTCCAGGTGTTCTGCAAAGTATTCAGCCGGCTGCCCTACGACGTGATCTGGAAGTGGGACCAGGATGAGCTCCCGGGCCGGCCCGGCAACGTCAGGATCTACAAATGGGTGCCGCAGTCAGATGTGCTCAGTAAGTACCATAAGCTCATCATAAGTTGCTACTTATCTTAATCTGCACACTTGTGTGTACCTATACTCTAATTTTTTATTCCGCGGAATTCTGACATTTCATTACTGATACCACTAAAAAAGCTCTTTACCGAAAAAAGGTAAAATTTTGATCCATTTAAGGGCAATATTTTTTTTAATGTTTTCATAGAAAAACATAAATCTAAATATTTACTTGCTCAAGTGAAGTAGGTAATACATAAATAACAAATATTTCAATGCTAGCTGTTGACACGAGCTTCGCTTAACCTTAATTAGTTTTCCCGTGGGAATTCCGCGATAAAAAGGCTACTTTGTATCACGGAATTCGAAAGTTTGTGAGTATGTGTGTGTTAATAGCTTATGTGTTAATCCAGGGTGTCGGCTAACTCCATTCCAAATTTCATTAAAATCGGTTCAGTTGTTTTGACGTGAAGAAGTAACAAAGGTACACACATACATACATACATACACACATACTCACAAACTTTCGCATTTATAATATTAAGTAAAATCACGACACACGACCATTGTATCGAATTAATTTTAATTACTTTATTTTATTATTTAGCATGGCATCACTTGCTACTAAATTCAGGGATAACAAACCTTTTTAATCGAATTCAAATAAAAGATTCTCAATTCGGTAAGTACATAATATGATCGGTATATAGGTACCTATGTAAGATTATTGGAACTGCACCATATTAACATATGACAATCCATTAAGCCTAATAAACAAATATGAAATGTTTTATTGTATAAGTATGTTTATATGTTTGTTGGTATGTATGTTTGTCCACGAATATCTGGAAACGATTGATCCAATTGTTACTATTCTTTTTTAGAGTTCCGTACCTGAAAAGGAAAAAAGGAACCCTTATTGTTGTCCATCTGTCTGTCATCACCCTTTTTCTCAGAAACGGTTAAAGATATCAAGCTAATATTTCATATAGGTATAACATAATATTCATATGTACATAATGATGAAATTAAAAGGAAAAATATCTCAGGTAAGTACCCTCAGTGCGCGAGTCCAACTGGCACTTGGCCGGTTTCTTATCGTTGAACTTTCGCGTTGTGATAGTTTGTTGATTTTTATAAACGTTATGGAGCCACAACCTGGCCCTTCCCAGGAAGCGGCCCCATCTGATAGAGCACAAGAGTCAGACTTTCTCTCTCCCAGAAAGAAGCGTCCTCGTGGTTCTTTTGCGCCTAACGTAAAGACCATCATTCTAAATATTTAAAAATATAATATAGAAAATTGTCCGGATGCAACTGATGTTCAGACTCGTATTGAAAAAAAGTACCCAGCCAAAAAAGGTTTGTGATCTCTGACATGTCAAAAATTGATAACTGTCAGAATTCCGTGAGATTACTCGTAAAGATTAGAGATTAGTCAAAATAACGCTAGGTCTAGGTTTGAATAACAACATTTGCTCTAGGACTTTTTGAAATTAGAGCAAAATTTAATATTCTACTTATCTATAGTTCACAAAAGATAGCGAGAACCGAGTTCAATTATTTAATTTGCTGAAATGGCTTAAAAAAGAGATTGTCGCTGAGGACAGGATTCGAACCTGCGCGGGCAGAACCCATTGGATTTCAAGTCCAACTCCTTAACCACTCGGACACCTCAGCTCATGGTGTAAGTGGTACATTAAGCATTTGCCTAACTGCATAATTTGTAAATATGAAGGCAATTAATTACTGACTAATTTAAAACATTTGTTCAAACAGTTGTTGCAATAACTGCATAATAGTTAATTCATCTTGGTGGTTGCATTCAGCATCTGCATCATGAGCTGAGGTGTCCGAGTGGTTAAGGAGTTGGACTTGAAATCCAATGGGTTCTGCCCGCGCAGGTTCGAATCCTGTCCTCAGCGACTGTTGCTTTTTGCTTACGAAAGTTACGTTTGTTTTTTGATACAGTGCATTAGTTAAATAGCCCTAACCCAAAGACTTTTTTTGTCCATACTGCTATGTGATTTTGTAAATAAATCGTCGTTGAGTCTTGTAAACGTCAATGTAAAAATATATGATAAACTCATGTTTTGAACTTGACTTTGGTGCCTACGACGATGAATTAAGAACCTAGCTGAGCAGGGATTAATGGTAGTGTTTATAGGAATTAATTAGAGAGATACAGGTGCAGAGTTCTTACACCTTTACAGAGAAAACAATATAATCCCTAGAACCCTTTTATGTAATAAGGTAAAATCGAAGTGGATGTTGCAATGATAGAAGACTTATACATACGTTACTACCGTAAACAAAAATAGAAAGTCGCTGAGGACAGGATTCGAACCTGCGCGGGCAGAACCCATTGGATTTCAAGTCCAACTCCTTAACCACTCGGACACCTCAGCTCGTGATGTATGTGTTACATGAAGCATTTGCCTAACTCCATAATTTGCAAATATATATACTCAGTTATTTGAAAACATTTGTTTAAACAGTTGCAATAAATGCACTTTCTATTTAAAATGGATAAAATGATAATGGAGGTTGCATTCAGCACCTGCATCATGAGCTGAGGTGTCCGAGTGGTTAAGGAGTTGGACTTGAAATCCAATGGGTTCTGCCCGCGCAGGTTCGAATCCTGTCCTCAGCGATTGAAGCTTTTTGCTAACGAAAGTAACGTTTGTTTTGATGCAACATTTTAGTACCTAGCTTCATCAATTATTATCCAAATAACGATATTATTTTAATTTATACAAACTAATATTATGGTATATTTATGTGACAAAAAGGTCGCGTTAGAAAAAACGCAGTGCGTGTAAATTGTACTACCACAAAAACATTAAACACCGTTTACCAATTGTTTAAATCAAAATTTGACAGATTTTGTAGGCGTTTGACAGCGCTAAACACTTGTTAAATATACCTGCCATAGTTTATGTGGTAAGGCCTTAAATGATAATTATTACAAAACTTTGAAATCTATGCATGCTTAACTTACGTAAACAAAATAGAAAGACGCTGAGGACAGGATTCAAACCTGCGCGGGCAGAACCCATTGGATTTCAAGTCCAACTCCTTAACCACTCGGACACCTCAGCACATGATGCAGGTGCTGAATGCAACCTCCATGATCATTATTCAATTTAAATAGAAAGTGCATTTATTACAACTGTATAAACAAATGTTTTCAAATAACGGAGTAATTGCCTTCATATTTGCAAATTATACAGGTAGGCAAATGCTAAATGTACCACTTACATCGTGAGCTGAGGTGTCCGAGTGGTTAAGGAGTTGGACTTGAAATCCAATGGGTTCTGCCCGCGCAGGTTCGAATCCTGTCCTCAGCGAAATTCTCTTTTTTATGTACATATCGCAGTAACTTCTGAAAATACAATAATTGAACTTGATATAAGACACTTGAGTCACTTCCTTTAGGAATAGGTACTACACCTTTTTAAGTCAGTGAATATTCCGTAACTGCCATTGAAAGAAGGTTCTTAATGAACGTGTCTGCCTGTAGAGCCACTATAAAGCATAACACTTTTAGGGCACCGCTACTTTTTTCATCAGTTTTCACCCGTAACTCAACGGGTTAAACTTCAAAACAATGTGTTATCCATATTCCCATAGCCTTATCTGAACAATCCACCACTTTAACCGTTTCAGGGCATCCAAACGTAAAACTCTTCATCACACAAGGTGGCTTGCAGTCCACGGACGAGGCGATATCGGCCGCAGTACCCCTCATAGCCTTCCCAATGCTAGGGGACCAGTGGTACAACGCAGAAAAGTATGTCCACCACGGGATAGGCCTGAAGCTGGAGTTGGAAATTATTACTGAAGAGGTGCTTGAGGATTCGGTGAAGACAGTTATTGGAGATGAAAGGTGGGTATCTGATGGATGTGGACGAAATCGGTTATTCTCTTAGTTAATATTGTTTATTTGGGATGCATACAGTCACATGAAATATGGAAGACTATTTACCTATATATGGGAAAGGGTATGACTCAGGCGACATCAAGAGAGATCAAAATAAAATTTCCTGAAATTAACTATAAATAATAATAATAAATAAATAGTCATTTATTTCAGGTAATGCAGTACCCATATTGTCTTAAAACTAGCTACAATAAAAAATCTAAAATCTAAGTCTAAGGTCTTTTGCAAATAACCAATATAATGTATAGGGTTATACTAGTCACTTGCAAAAGACAGTCATTTACGATTCGCGTCCTGATGAACAGATATCCAATGCTTGTAAAAAGGATTGGTAATGTCTTGCGATACAACATTCAAGATTGCATTTCCGGAGCCTCCTATATAAAAGAGATAGTCGCTGAGGACAGGATTCGAACCTGCGCGGGCAGAACCCATTGGATTTCAAGTCCAACTCCTTAACCACTCGGACACCTCAGCTCATGGTGCTGGTGTTCAATAAAATGCACATGATCTAGGTACTAGAATAATATTGAAGTTCTATTATGAAGTGGGTATTGTTAACTTTTAAAAACCATTTGTTCAAACAGTTTTTGTAAGGCTATGAAATAGGGTGAGTATATAACATTGAGCACCTGCATCATGAGCTGAGGTGTCCGAGTGGTTAAGGAGTTGGACTTGAAATCCAATGGGTTCTGTCCGCGCAGGTTCGAATCCTGTCCTCAGCGAGTATCTTTTTTACACATATGTGTATAGGTTATTTCAGAATGTTTTATAGTGAAACTATACCACCCTCTTTCTAGGTAAATAGTATTCCATATTTTAATTTATTTTGTATTTTTAGGTGTTTTTTGTGTACAAACAAATAGGTAAAGAATATCTCATCTTATCCTTTACGAATTTTCCCTCCAGTTACCACACAAACCTGGTGCATCTCCGCAGTCTTATGCTAGACCAGCCCCAACCCCCCCTCTCCCGAGCCGTGTGGTGGGCGGAGTACACCCTCAGACACGGAGGGGCAAAGCACCTGCGCTCCCCCGCAGCCAACATCTCCTGGGCTGAGTTTCTCATGCTCGACGTCTTAGGGGTTATTTCTGCTGTTGTTGTAGTGCTGTTGGCTAAAGTGGTGGTGGTTGTGAAATTGGTGCTAAAGTGGAAGCGTAGTAAGGTTAAGCAGAGTTAGGGTAAATTTTATAATTATGATTAAATAATGACAAATACTTATAAAATAAGTGCATGAAATATGGCCGCCTATTTAATTTAAAACTGTCCACATCGCATTTTGTTTGCTGTCTAACCATTTTAATGACAACCATTGTACCAATGAAAACCTATGTACGGTTTAGTATACCTGCCATAGCATCAAGCTGAACTAGAACCCATTTCAGCACCGAGAAGCAACATTCATGCTTTTTATTACTTATTTTTTTTATATACTTTATAACCTTTTTCTTGTAAATGTATGTGTTGTTTCTGTGTGTGTGAGAAATAAATAAATATTCTTTCTTTCTTTCTTCTTTCAATGAATAAAGTCACAAATCGAACCGAACTAATTCAAAATAAGACCTCAGTGGTAGAAGCGGGGTGTTGTCAGGATTTGTCAAGACGTTTCTTTTGCAGTGACTCCATCTTCTTCGTACATATATTGTTAATCAAAGTCACTAACTATAAGTAGCTAACTATGTAATTACACCTTTTACCTTTGGGTCGGGTGTGGCTCGGAGGGGTATTTTTGATTAGTTAGTTATATAAGTAAGTAGTAAGTATATTTGTAGGTTTATTATAATTATTATTAATTTTTTTTGACGAAACTTCTAGTGGATATAATGCATGTTTGTGACTTATATGTTTTTATGAATAAATAGAATAGTATATTCTGGTTAAAAAAAAAAAATGTAATTACAAGCAGTCGTAAACACGGTGTTTACTAAACTTTGACGAGGGCCGGGAATCGTGACATGAATGTAGGGGCACAAAGTAATAAGTTTCATCATGTAGTGGGGCAGATGGAACCTTGCCAAATTGACGATCGGACAACTTTTGTTATGCATTTATAAGTCCTTGTTGTAGTTAGCCGAAATTAGAAGATAATTAGGATTAGTTATACTTACATAAGTTGGTCCAACTATTTAAAAAAGGAAACAAAAAGTAGGTATGTTTTACGCTGAGGACAGGATTCGAACCTGCGCGGGCAGAACCCATTGGATTTCAAGTCCAACTCCTTAACCACTCGGACACCTCAGCTGTTAAATATTATCACTAAACTAATGTTCTCTTATCATAAACACTGTTATCGCTGTTAATTAATATGTATTGTCTTATTTTTCTTGGTATCAACTGAATAAATAATTAACTTGCTATTATGTAATTATGTACTTTATTTATGATAATAATGAGTTATGTACTTAGGTGGTGTTCTATACAATAATATAGGTCATACGAAGTTAGAAGTTTCTAAAATAGTGGATGTTTTTGGTCATAGTAACCACATCGATAGCCTATATATACATACATAGTATACCTGATTATATAGTTTTGCTGATTATAGGAAAAAAAAAAATTCTTGCATTTTTAAAACATTTGAAAAGGGGGTAAACTATATACCCTTTTCGATTAAGGTAACTATACTTTACCACTTTTGCCTGTAATACCCTGGGAAGTTTTTTTTACGTACTACGCATTGTTTCTGTGGTAAAAGTAACCTTGTAGGACTACATTATAGATTGATAGGTACATTAGTTTATTTACTTTTATGTTATAGATAGATCATTGAGTTATTGAAACTGAAAGTAGTTTGATCTGTCAGAGTTGGCCCCGACGAAATTGAATGCTGTCCATTGACTTATATATTACTAGCGTAAGGACAGGCCCAACCGCACTAGAAAATGACACCCTCGCGTTGGCCCTAAAATCTCATATATCTGTCATAATTTGTATGAATTAGGGCCAGCGCGCGGGTACCATTTTCTTTTGACAAAACGTTCTGACGGGCGTATCCTTATTTTGAAATCATTGATGCTGTCAAATAGAACCTTGCGTAATAGCGAGTAGTTATCGAAATTCAGGACCGCCATCGTCAAACTTGTAAGTTCCTTGTTCAATTATAAACTTACCTGAGCTTCAAAGACACACAATTATTCTGTAACTTATTTGTATTGTAGCAAGAGAAATAGAACTATGTCAAGGATGTAATAGCGGTAATGCAGGTAGGTTTTTCTTTCATCGATCTTAAAATTATAGTATTTTCGCTGGTGAGTGCTGGCTATAAGTACCTAAAATCTGGAGTAAAAACGAATTAAAAGCCATATCACCTATAGAAACTTACTCGGTTAAACATGTGTGTTAACTATGGCGAGATGAATATTTTTTTTGCTAATCAAAAGTCCTAGAATAAAAGCTATTTAAAAACCCCTGACCCCTGAGTCACCTTCTTTCGGCTTCCTTATGTACTGTATGGTCCTAGAGGTACATATACCTACCTATCTGTATCACTTCCTCCATAATAAATCTTTGGCAAATAGTTGGTATTTCGCTGATTGTCAGTTTGTTTAGGATGTTCCTTAATTGATAAATATCAGCGGGTCGGTTAGTTAATCTTGTGTTTCTTGGCCCACAACTAGGCTCTAATCAAATACGGCTTGGTCAATAAACGTCTTATGAATTTGCGGGTTCGCTTAGATTGTATATAAAGTAGGTTGGATTAATAAGCTACTACAGAGCTATATGTAAATACTTATAAGTAACATTTGTGTCAGGTTAATTTTAAAATACATATATAGGTAGTTTAATTTAAAAATACGTATAGACATTTTATCATCAGATTTCCCAAAGTAGCATATACTTACTCTAGAAACGCACTGTTATTTCAATGACACACAACGTTTGATATTAAAACTATTTCGACAGTGTGTTTCGTAAGTTGTGATAGGTAAGTTAATATGTAAACAAGTAACATATGTGCAAATATAATCTAATTGTATGAAAAAAATAGTGAATGTTGTTATTTTATTGAGCACCTGCATCACGAGCTGAGGTGTCCGAGTGGTTAAGGAGTTGGACTTGAAATCCAATGGGTTCTGCCCGCGCAGGTTCGAATCCTGTCCTCAGCGAGAAAACAATATATTTTTTTATGTTGCGTTAAAATACCTCTAGGAGCGTTTGGTCGCAAGTCGCAACACTCGTTATTGTAGATAATTAATCGGTTACCTATGGTATGTCTATTTATGACACAAAAATGTTCTTAGCACCCTTTGATAAGTGCCTACCTAAAGTTTTGTCAAAATCGGTTCTACCGTTTTGCAGAGACACATTTTACTCCGCGACGAATATTTAATTTCATTCAACAGAGACAAAAAGTACCTAGTATTAGACGCAAATGTACAGAAGGGTAAAGTTCACGGGGGAGAGAGATTTAATTAGTCTGGTCCATTACAGAATGTTTTCGCCCTTCCTGGCAGGAATATTTGGCAATAACGGGAGGCTTCCACGAAAAGGCTGCCTATGCTGCCACTTTGAGTGCAAAGTTTTGTTTAGAATTTAAATTTTTACAATATTTAACAATAAAAAATAAGGTCAAAATATTTTCTGCTCAAAACTTAATTTAATAGGTGGCCAGAACGACATATTTATGTTGCGAAAAACGCAACGCTTTTATTTTAATGTAATGTAAAAAAAATATTGTGATTTTATCGCTGAGGACAGGATTCGAACCTGCGCGGGCAGAACCCATTGGATTTCAAGTCCAACTCCTTAACCACTCGGACACCTCAGCTCATGATACAGGTGTTCAATAGAATGATACGATCTGTCGAAGTAGTAGTGCCTCTATTGCAACACCTGTTTGAACAAATGTTTTCTAAGTGCTTGTATATTTGCAAACTCTGCAAGTTGGCGTATGCAGAATTTTTCATTTAGAGTAAATCTTTAGACTATGAGTCTTCATAAAATAAATGAGTATTAGATAGGTAGTTAGGTACCTTGGTGCAACTGTGAGTTAGGTATTTCATTACTAAAATTATGGGCATGCACTTCCACCTCAAAAGAAAAGTTTATCGCTGAGGACAGGATTCGAACCTGCGCGGGCAGAACCCATTGGATTTCAAGTCCAACTCCTTAACCACTCGGACACCTCAGCTCACGATGTAAGTGGTACATTAAGCATTTGCCTTAATGCATAATTTGTAAATATGAAGGCAATTAATTACTGACTAATTTAAAACATTTGTTCAAACAGTTGTTGCAATAACTGCATAATAGTTCATTCATCTTGGTGGTTGCATTCAGCATCTGCATCATGAGCTGAGGTGTCCGAGTGGTTAAGGAGTTGGACTTGAAATCCAATGGGTTCTGCCCGCGCAGGTTCGAATCCTGTCCTCAGCGACTGGCTTTTTTTTGTAAGTAATATGTTACGTCAAAGTTTGAAGTCATTTAGTTAATCCAAAATTATCATTGCAGCAATCGAGTAGGAATATGTCTACCACAGAAATAATTTTCGACTATGCAATAGCAACTTCGATAAGATACTGTAAGGTGAAGGCGAAGCGAAACGCGCGGGAACAGCTAGTATTCTATAATATTCACCTAGGCTCTGGATGGTGAATGACGAAAACTACTAAACTAAGTTTAAGTTACTTAACTAAAAAACTAAGTTTCGTAGTGCTGCTGCGCGACCCACCCACGACTCTCGTTCGCACATTTTTCGTCAGTAAGTAAAAATAATAATAAATAATAATAATAAATATGTGGGGACATCTAACACACGGCCATCCGACCCCAAGCTAGGCAGAACCTGTGTTATGGGTGTCGGACAGCTGATATATATATCTACACAAATACATACATAGATAGATAGATACTAAATATAAATAACAACACCCAAGACCCGAGTACAAATATCTGTCTTTAAACAAATATCCGCCCCAGCCGGGAATCGAACCCGGGACCTTCGGCATAGCAGTCAGGGCCACTAACCACTAGGCCATTCGACCGAATATAGAGTAGCCCTCCTGACCTTAGGGCGAGAATCACTGCTGCGGTACATCGCCATATACGCAGCGGTTTATTTCTAACATAAGTAAGACAATCACCGGGGTTATCAGTCCAAATGTGGCTAGACAAATTATTATGGTAGTCTTGCCCCAATTCAGGTGTTAGAAACATGTTTCTGGGGAACTGTATGACAAAAATGATTACCCACTCTCTCCTATTCCTACCTCCCTGCAAAATTATGCACAATTACCTTTCCGAATGTTTGTGAATGCAACGTTAATTTTGTTTCTTTTCTATATGTTTGTATTAATCATCACTATGTTAGTCTTACCCCACCTTATATATTTTTTATGTTACTAGCTGTTCCCGCGCGCTTCGCTTCGCCTTATAAAGTTTTCCCGTGGGAATTCCGGGATAAAAAGTAGCCTATGTTCTTTCCCAGGGTCTAGACCATATGTGTACCAAATTTCATACAAATCCGTTCAGTAGTTTTGGCGTGAAAGAGTAACAGACAGACAGACAGACAGACAGACAGACACAGTTACTTTCGCATTTATAATATTAGTAAGGATGAACCCAAATAATGCAGAGCGGCGACGCACCGAAGCAATGGGGCCTCGCTTCTACGCAATTTTCCCTCCAACGACGGCGGAAAAACTACTATTTTTTTCGCTCAATAAATGTGCAATAGATTATTAATTACATGCACTAAAAGAGCATCTATCATATAGTTTAATATACTTAATTTACTGAAATGACCTAAAAAGAAATAGTCGCTGAGGACAGGATTCGAACCTGCGCGGGCAGAACCCATTGGATTTCAAGTCCAACTCCTTAACCACTCGGACACCTCAGCTTATGATGCAGATGCTGAATGCAACCACCAAGATGAATTAACTATTATGCAGTTATTGCATCAACTGTTTGAACAAATGTTTTAAATTAGTCAGTAATTAATTGCCTTCATATTTACAAATTATGCAGTTAGGCAAATGCTTAATGTACCACTTACACCATGAGCTGAGGTGTCCGAGTGGTTAAGGAGTTGGACTTGAAATCCAATGGGTTCTGCCCGCGCAGGTTCGAATCCTGTCCTCAGCGATAAACTTTTTTTTTGAGGTGGAAATGCATGCCCATAATAAAATTTTAGTAATGAAATAACTATAACGCACAGTTGCACCAAGGTACCTAACTACCTATTTAATACTCATTTATTTTATGAAGACTCATTGTCTAAAGATTTACTCTGAATGAAAATTTAATTAAGTTTGAAAATATTTTTCAAATTTAAAACCTTAGCAACGGTGCCACTATCTTACAATACTCATTAATAATCAAGCAACGCAATAGATCTTTCAAAACAGCCATCACTTGTATGAATCTTACTGATGTTTGGCTGGACTGAAGCTCAGTTTAGTTTAGGGGCTTGTTTCACAATATCTGGTTGGAAGGCTACCTGTGTGATAAAAATACATGCTGTCACTGTACAAAACAGAATGTCTTTTATCCCATATGTAGTCATTATTCAGGCATTGTGAAACAGGCTCTAAAGACGGTAGAGCGATAGCAGCAATCTTTTACAGTCTAGCTGCATAATTTCAAGACCTTTATTAGCCAATCTATACCAGTAGACTTCAATTCCCCTGTCTGATTGTAGTGCAGCCTGGAGAGTCTAGAGATATCCACCGATAGTGGACGGCTAAGGCTGAGAAGCAATCTATATGTAAATAGTCATTCTGTGCAATTAGATTGAGTAGACTTTTTAAAAAAGCTCTCAGAAGTGTGGAGCTTTTGCGACACGCGTTTTAGTTTTATGAAGAATGTTACGTATGTAATGTGCTCAATGCAACCACGAAGATAAAACTATCAAGATTGCATTTATTGCAAAAACTGTTTGAACAAATGTTAGTAATATTTACAAATTATGCAGGTAGGCAAATGCTTAATGTACCACTTGCATCATGAGCTGAGGTGTCCGAGTGGTTAAGGAGTTGGACTTGAAATCCAATGGGTTCTGCCCGCGCAGGTTCGAATCCTGTCCTCAGCGACTGTGTTTTTTTTGGTTCATCGGAAGTTTAGAACTACTACTACAATATAACACTAAGATAACACAATAGCTCTTTCACGCAAACTTCTCTTCGCCTTAAAAGGCTCTCCTGTGGGAATTCCGGGATAAAAACAGCTTACTTATGTGTTAATCCAGGGTGCAAGTTTTCTACATATTTTTTGATTTTTTAAAAGAAATGGTTCAGAATATTTTATTATTAATAAATTTAATATCAGTCTATCCAGTACTATATTTCTTTAGTAGGATTATAGCGGTTACATGCTGTTAAATAGTTTAATTGACACACAATTAATGCAAAATAGGTATGTCGACGAGGATGGGATTCGAACCCACGCGTGCAGAGCACATTGGATTAGCAGTCCAACGCCTTAACCACTCGGCCACCTCGTCTTGTTAATGCATCATGCAAATTAAACCTTCCACATCGATAGAAATCTATGAGAGAAATCTCCTTGCAACTTTTATTGAATTATATTAAAAGAGGGGATATTTTATGCAACTATAAATGTTATCTGTCGAATGAAATTGTTGCTGTCACTGTCTAATACAAACATTCAGACGCGACAGTATCAGAATTATTCTCCTGATAACTTTAATCTGGCTATTGAAAAATCAGCCCTAAAAGTGGAATTTCACTAAACGCTACACGTATTTTAGTCGCCTGTCAAACGTCTTTCAGTTAGTATAGTGCCACAAACTTATCTGTTCCGGTGAGAGCGAACTAAGTTGATCCATATCTCATTACTTACTAATGAATTATATATTGATATAGATTAGATGGGTTTATTAAAACCACAAGAGTGAATTACCACTACTTGCAAACTTAAAATCTTATAGAATTAAGAAGTATTAGACATTTACGTGAGCTCTGACCGGAACAGATAAGTTTGTGGCACTGTAATGATGTATATATATAAAAAAAATAATAAAAAAAACACGCACTCACGCCTTGTACTAATGTACACCCTTGCGGGGTAGGCAGAGGTGCATTGCTGCACCCACTTTTCGCCAGAGTGTATGTTAGTCCCAATGTAATAGGGGGCGGGCCTATTGCCATTTTACGGGCACATCCAAGACCCGAGAACAAATATCTGTGTTTAAACAAATATCTGCCCCGGCCGGGAATCGAACCCTGGACCATCGGCTCAGTAGTCAGGGTCACTAACCACTACGCCATTCGGTTGTCGTGATGTATATGTCGCAGGCATCTGGTTTAATCTCCTGTTTGATTGAACCGCTAGCCCGTTCATTGGATGACGCTACTCAGTTTAATGACTAAAGAACAACTCGTGAAGTAGTTGACTGTAACGTCCAACATCTTGACTAAACGTTATTCAGCGAAGTCGTTAAATGGGATATAGTATAGCTACTTTGTAATGTCTGGTTAGGATGAACATGACCAGACAAGAGTCAACAAAAAGACTATGTTACAAAGCTCTTATCTCACAAATTAACTAAACAATAACAATAAACGTACCTTGATTTTGTTGTTCATAATTATCCAGTTTCAGCACATTTTTTTCTTTGAAACTATCCGCCGGCGGTGTAGTAATAGGTAAATCCATGTTGTCACACTATTTTAACATAAATAACGCACTTTAAAGCTAATTTATTTGCAAAAAATAACAATACAAGTGCTTTTTGTGTCAGCTGTTCGCTGTTCAGACGACCGAATGGCGTAGTGGTTAGTGACCCTGACTACTGAGCCGATGGTCCCGGGTTCGATTCCCGGCTGGGGCAGATATTTGTTTAAACACAGATATTTGTTCTCGGGTCTGGGATGTGCCCGTAAAATGGCAATAGGCCCGCCCCCTATTACATTGGGACTAACATAACACTCTGGCGAAAAGTGGGTGCAGCAATGCACCTCTGCCTACCCCGCAAGGGAGTACAGTTGTACAAGGCGTGAGAGCGTGTTTTTTTTTTTTTTTTTTTTTTTTCTGTTCGCTGTTAGACGCCATATTTGTTTTATTCACCACCTGACTGATTTTAAGTCCGCTAACTAGTTGGACGTTTTGTGACGTACAATCAACGTTCGGCCTAGTCATACAACTGAATACCGTCATCCAATGAACGGGCTAGCGGTTCAATCAAACAGGAGATTAAACCAGATGCCTGCGACATATATAAAATTTAATTTTAATACAATTTTAAATAGGTAGGTACCTACGTTTAGCGTTTGTTACCCTAAGTTTTGTGTTAGTCTAGCAATACTTGAACTAATATATGAAAGTGGTGGTTTCAAATATGGTCTTATTACAAAATGTACAAAAAAATGCATTCGCTGAGGACAGGATTCGAACCTGCGCGGGCAGAACCCATTGGATTTCAAGTCCAACTCCTTAACCACTCGGACACCTCAGCTGTTAATGTAGGTATTCAATAAAATGCACATGATCTAGGTAAGTACTAGAATAACATTCAAATCATATTATGAACTGTAAAACTTGTACGAACATAAATTGTATACAAACAAGTTATGCGTAACGTTCAATAAAACCATTTGTTCAAACAACTAATGCATCGCTGAAGTATCTATCATTGAGCACCTGCACCATGAGCTGAGGTGTCCGAGTGGTTAAGGAGTTGGACTTGAAATCCAATGGGTTCTGCCCGCGCAGGTTCGAATCCTGTCCTCAGCGACTGGCATTTTTTTGTAATTTCGTTAATTCACCATAGCCTGCACCCATATTTTTCTTAATGTATCGGACATCACATCCTGATTCATTTGAACTTATTAGTCTTAGCCTAAGACTCGTACAATGGTAAAATTCCGCCCAATATATTGTATGATAGCATATGCTTCCAGATAGGGCACATCGAATTAATTTCCATCTAATCGTGCTATAAATAGCTGACGCTTTATCTACTTAGTTCTATCGAAAGCACTATACACGTAGATCCTACTAATATTATGAAGGCGAAAGTTTGTGAGTATGTGTGTGTGTGTATGTTTGTTACTTCTTCCTGTCAAGACGGCTGAACCGATATTAATGAAATTTGATATGGAGTTAGCAGACATCCTGGATTAGTACAGGCTACTTTTTATCGCGGGATTCCCATGAGAAAACTTTTTAAGGCGAAGCAAAGCTCGCGAGGACACCTAGTAGTAGGTATAATACAACTTTATTAACAGGACTATGCCGTCATAATGATGAAGGCTATATCATGGTATTTCTTCCTGTTCACCTAGATTATTATGCAATTAAATCATCATTGGTGACCGTAGGCTCTTCGACGAAAGTCGATCTCAAAACCAGTCAAAAAAATAGTTTTCCATTCATTTTTACATTTAACGACTATTTAAACAAACGAAGCTTTTGTAATAAAAAAGCAACAGTCGCTGAGGACAGGATTCGAACCTGCGCGGGCAGAACCCATTGGATTTCAAGTCCAACTCCTTAACCACTCGGACACCTCAGCTCATGATGCAGGTGCTCAATACATTATTCTACATTAAATGCACTATAATAGTTGTTTATTATAATATGTAATGGTAATAAACTATTAATAATATAATTACTCAATGTACACACTTAAAATGCAATAAGTACAGTGTTTGAACAAATGTTGACCATAAAACAAACATACAATGATGCCTATACATCACGCTAGAGAGTTCTTTATAGTCGTGTGTGTCTTCAGCAGCTTGATACCAGAGCCGCGAGCACAGGATTCGATACTATTTTCGAATTTACACAAACATATGGAAAAAACAAATGCCACTTTTGGAACTAACAAATTTGCCTTACATTTTGACAGTGACATTTGACGATAGGCAACGTAAACGGAGGTTTCGAATCCTGTGCTCGCGGCTAAGCATACACAAGGTATACCGATCCGACTTAACACCGGGTTAACACGCATGTCAATATATGCCAAAACTTTTGCATGTTCGCGAATCGCGGGGCAACGAGAGTGAGCGCGACGAAGAACTTTTGTCTCGTCTTGACGTGCGCGACTAGCGCCCCGTGCTAGGCCTTTACTTCCTGTACACTGAATGTTTCCTTTCAGATTCCTTATGAACGACGACAGATGCGCCACCAAATTAATGTCGGGAAAGAGTTGATATTGAAGCCTGAATGAGGTAGACTCTATACCGTCAAATCTGAGTCGCTAAAATTTAATAAACAAATCTGATGCTATAAATGTTGCATTTATTTTAAGTTTACATTTTACCGCCGTATTCATAAAACTTACGGCTGGTTTGCAAGAGGTTTACAACAAATACGAATTTCAACTTTTTCACTGACACAACCTCTTTTAAACCATTATTTTTATATATATTTTATTTACTCTTTTCTCAAAAATTATACATCTTCAACGTATTAAATCTGTGTCATTAAATTAACGTCGGTTGAAGAGATTTTTCCACTTATTCCGAGCGTGAATGTTGTGGGGTTTCGGTCCTTTTGCAATCAAAGAGAAAACAACTCTTTGCTGGACGGACGTATACCCATAATAGGTATATTCCGTAATAACTATACTTATATATGTACTAATCCTTTTGGCTATGTCGGTAACTTTAGTTCTCCAGCGGATTTCTTCATTACGAATCCTATCTCGCAGGGACACGCCTAACATAGCCCTTTCCATAGCACGCTGAGCAACTCTGAGCTTGTGGATAAGCCCTTTGGTGAAGCACCACGTCTCGGCTCCGTAAGTCATCACTGGCAACACGCACTGATTGAATACTTTTGTTTTCAATCAGTGCGCTGAAGTGGCAAAGGGCTGGCCACGTAGCCCGCAGAGCCGACGACCGCTGGAGTACAAAGGTTCTGGAGTGGAGACCCCGTGTCGGCAAACGACGTGTCGGTCGCCCCCCAACCCGTTGGTCTGATGATCTGCGGAAGGTAGCGGGAAGCCGCTGGATGCAGATGGCGGGTGACCGTTTGGGGTGGCGATCGTTAGGAGAGGCCTATGTCCAACAGTGGACTACAGAAGGCTGAGAGAGAGAGAGATATATATGTAAGTACGTTAATTAGTACAAAATTGACTGTACATTGAATTAAGGTTATGAAAAATTAAAAGTAGCCATGTCTGGTTAATGGTTAAGGGTGTCTTGCCTTTCAATTCAGGTAAGTACTTATTCTATTCGAATGTGATACCTACCTTAAGCTTAAGTATATAATTTACAAAGAAACCTAATGGATTATTTAGATCCTGTTTTCGACTATTTCGTTTGGAAACAGTTGAAACAACTGGTATGCTTTTAAATAATTAATGAACAAAATACCTAGCGCAACTTTAGAGTACCCTTTCTATCGATATCGTACCTACAGACCAGCAGGGTGATCACGAAAAACAGAGCTAACGTATAGAATCGAATGCGAGTGCGACAACTGTCAATTCGATAGGTAAAAAGTTATCGAAAGTGCTGTCAAGTTGACACTAGTCGCATTCGAATTCGATTCTATATTTTTCGTGATCGCCCTGCAGTTCGGAGTAGAGAGCAGATTTGTCACGTTGTAAATACAGGGTGTTACATTAGTAAGCTAAAAAGGAGTCCCTAAGGGGGTCTGTCTAAAGTCTAAACAACTTCTGATGTTTCATTGAAAATACACTCACTGGCAATGAAAAGGTTCCACTGAGAAAATCACCAAATTACTCCTGAACGCCTTCTGCAACATTGAAGCACATTTAACAGATCATCAGGATATAAGTAACAAACTAAAAACGGTAATATTGTAATAAAATTTTATATGTTTGAAAAAAATTGGGTCGTTTGGTGTCGGTATTTTGTGACTGGAACTTTTTCATTGCCCGTGAGTGTAGAATAGAAATACTTAGAAAATAATCTCATATAAGTATCGTATTTAAATCTATATAACATAGTACACACTTAATCGGATTATTTTATGAATTCTTAATGTTATATCGATAGCAAAAAGCCCCGACAGGGAAGAGATAAGTACTTAATTGAAAAGTTAAATTTGAATGCCGGCTAAAAGGGTTCAATATTCTAGTAACGTGCCGCTTCCTGTAAAGTACTGGGGGCTCTGAAACTTTTGTGAAACATTTAATAAACAAAACGGAGTAAGATGACTTAGAGTTATTCCAAGTATTCAGTAATGAAACAAAGTTCCCATCAAGTAAATGTAATGAAACAAGAAAAAGTTTTAATTAAAAAGATATTGGGGGCTGGAGAAAATGGAGGTTGGTATTGATTAGAGACAGATTTGCAAATGTCACAAGAATAGGAAATGAGAAAATGCCATGAACATAATTAAACAGTACCTATCTACATGGAGGAAAATATCATCATTATCACTGGCCACTGCATGTTTGATTCTACAGCGACTTGGGGTTTTATCCAGTGACTTAACAGCCCTTTAAGTGTCTTACATGACTACTTGCAAAATGCTTCCCAGTTATAACCATTGAACTTCTAATCAATGAATTTATGTAAAATTACTTAACAATAAAAATCAAAAAGATCTACAGACAAAATTTTAGTTACCTCTATTCTGTCTGTAGATTGAACTGATTAAAGATAGATAGATAGATAGAGAGAATATTCTTTATTTGTACACACACATAAAATAAACTTACAAAACTTAATTACTAACAAATATGTGCAAAAATGGTGTTCTTATCGCTTAAAGACAACCTTAGGGTGGAAGGATATTTTGATTATATTATATATAATCAAAGAGATTGCAATACAGGCGGTGACTTTACGCATGAAATAAATAATATTTTACTAGGAGGACATTTTGAAATCTCGTTTCGTGCCGCCCTCACATTCGCCTGCCTCAGAAGCCACAGAATTTGATAAAATGCTTTAAGTTTAGGGAGGGGAAACGGTCCATGATTTCAAAATGACATATTATTTTGTCGATGTCCATGGTTCTGGCATCAGAGAGATTATTATTATTAATTTTCGCTTAGGGCCAAATTCACTGGTTACATAGAAATCTAAGGCCTAATTTCACACCATTCGGTTAGGTTAAAAATACCTCGGTTTGGTTACATTTTGGACCGTTAAAGTTAGTGAGTGTCCCACCATGCTAAATCACGGGGTTAACTCCCTTGATCGGGTGATAAACTTGATTGCTGCTGTGGGGTTCCGCTAAGACTTGGTTAAGACCGGTAACCAGGCAACGGGTTGTTTACTTGTGACTCATTCTGTCAAGATTCAAGATGGAAAAATGAACAGAGTCTTTGATAAACAATATATAGTTGTGTGACATAAAAAAATGAAGCGAAATACTGTCTGGGTTTTATACAGGGTGTTGCAAAATTGGTATACTAAGCCGAAACCTACATGTGCAGCATGGTATATCTAAGCCCGAAACTGAAATCAGAATTTGGAAATACGCGAAAAAAAAAAAACCATAGTAAAAAGTCACGTGACTAACAAAGTTTCTATGGAAAACGATTTTTTTTTTCGCGAATTTTCAAATTCTGATTTCAGTTTCAGGCTTAGATATACCATGCTGCACATGTAGGTTTTGGCTTAGTATACCCTTTTTGCAAGACCCTGTATAATGTCAAACCGAGATAAAAGATTTAATTTAATGTCCTAACCTAACTTGGAACCGCAATATAGAAACACAAATTGATGGCCCTACCTGGAAATCGAACCCGTGATCCCTGGGTGATGAAGCTGAGCTTCTACCACTAGACCACAGAAGTAGATATAAGAAGTTAAACCTAATGACTTAATGAGAACTATGAATTAAGTGAAAAATCTTCTAACAAAATATTTTAAAACAAGACCTTACTTAGAAATTGAGGTGTTATTTGTTGAGTCCTTTCTTTTGCACTGACACTCCATCTAGTTCGTTGTATTGTTTTTCAATGGCCATGGCGTAATGATATTATTTTCAATGACGGATGTCAAAAAACAACCTCGATAGAAATAGTAACCATGGCAACCTCAAAACCAAAAAGTTTGGTTGTTTGAGGTTGTTTGACATTATAGAGACATAGACACCAATTTCAATGAATATGACAGAATATTGAATGAAGTGTGAGTGAATGATTCACATAATGCTTGATTTATGAATGGTCTATTAGATTTTCGTCATGGGACTCATCTAATTAACAAGGGTAATAATCCTTAAACGCGTCGTCAGCAAATCCGTCATTGAGACTGTAACTAACAGAATCATGAGAAACCAGGTCTAAGTTTCATTGAAATAGCAGTCAGGGTCACTAACCACTACGCCATTCAGCCGTCGATCAAACAATCATTCTTTCAAGTACCTACTTTTTAATTTTGAATCATGTTTTCGGCGATATAATATATTATTCAACCGGTTCTATTGGTGGACTCATGACAGCACTAGTGAATTTCGGCCGCTAAATGCGTTGGGCTAAACCTCTCGGACTGAACTGGGATCGGCCAAATCGCTTTTATATTGTTCTGGGTTCCGCGACTGAAACTGCGGAAAAGGTTTTCGGTTAATCCTTTGATTGTGCTCGCATGTTTGTAGTGAATGTAGTATTATAAGGTAGGTACATAGATATATACGCATATTTTATAATACTTAGTCATAATTATTATATAATGATTGTATTGTTCCCTGAAACTATTTAGGATAATCGACAATGAATTTGAATTTGTGAACGTCTGTCAGTAAGTACAAAATGTTATGAAAATTAGATTTAAATTCAATTTTAATTAGCATTTGGAAAAATTCGCCCTAACGTGCAATTGATAATCACATTATTCACGAGTGTGTTTAATTTGCCATTTCCTTACAAACCTCAGGTTGCTACGCCCTCACAGTATCACAATCACACTGTCTGAACATTCGTGGGATCCCCCAAATAACTTGACAACAATTGTACGCTTGGATAGAGTATAGAGGCAAGAATTGCGTACAATTTCAGTTACAAAGTATAAAGTGGTTTTCCTATTATGCAATATCAAAAACAAAAAGATTCCTTCACATCAATAAATAATACACTCACGGACAAAGAAACAGTTCCACTAAAAAAATGCAGACTCCAAATAGACCCATTTTTTCAAACATTTAATAGAAATATTGAACAAAATGTTTATCGCTAATATTCTGATGCGCAGTTAAATGTAGGTACTTCAATATTGCAAAAGACGTCTTCAAGTTAGTTTTTTCCGTTTAGGAGTAATTTGTTGATTTTCTCAATGGAACTTTGTCATTGCCTGTGAGTACTTAGTAGATATCATCAATCATTAGGTCCTTGGTATGAGATGACTTTAACTTGAAATTGATCACCACTCATTGCATTTTAGATGCATGAAAGCAATTTTCCCCGGGCATGAAAATATCTATTTCTACGCGTCTTTTCAGTCAATAAACACCTAAGTAGGTACTTTCAGCACATGAATGACGAAAAGTCACATTAGAGCATACCAACATAGATACATCCAAAGATTCCTTGCCTCGCTTGGTCTTAAGAGTAGGGGGTTATACCGTAATCTACGTATACAAAACACTCCCCATAATCATTGAAAATCCTTCCTACCTCTGCTTCTTGTAACTAAGTTTCAATTAATCCCTCCCTTTGAAGCTTAGCCCCCCATTCGTTTAAGGGCTTAGCCTAAGTCTGCGAACACCCTTACAGGTGCCTGGGCATGTTTGGAACCAATCAATAAGTCGGGTTTGATGACGGAGCTGCGTTGAGCCTGAGATTGGAACTGGTTTTGTGAGATTAGAACTTGGCTAGCCGGGGATGTCTTATACGTGGTTACGCTGCCTGTGCCATTGATTTAAATTTAGTTTAGACTAGCTTTTCTGCTTCAGAATAAGTAGCCTAAGTTTAGCCTTAGGGATATTATGACAGTGGGTTTGTGTGAATTCGTAACAAACATACCATACAGACTTAGAATTATTATTATTCATTTACGAAATATGATATTTATATTCACTTGGCTGGATTCGGAAGGATGAGTAGCGATCCTTGGGAGAGGTCTATATACAGCAGTGGATGACTACGGGCTGATGAAAATCATGTACCTTAAGATTATATAATTTATTTGTGAATTCATGGCATAAGTCAGGAATGCAGATAGTTCAACGATGTACAGCACATTATTTTACAATCAAGAAATATAAAAAGCGAGGAAAATCCATAAAACTAAAAGCCAGTCATAACTGAAACTACCTAGGTATAGCAATTTAAATAAAACGTTTAACTCAGAGTAAATAAAACTTTTAAGCATTTAATCAAATGAAAACAGTAAAGTTGGGAACGACACAATTTATGGGGAATATTTATGTGAAATGTTTATGCGAATGAATCGTTTATGCAGGAGCCATTCCAGAATATAGCGATCAGATAACTTAGATATTATGACAACATTTGTTTGATTTTTAACCTCCGAAGAATAAGAGGGGTGTTATAAGTATAACGTGTCTATGTATCTGTCTTTGGTAGCGTAACTCCCAAACTGCTGAATAGACTTTCAATTTTTTTTAGGTCGTACTTAGGTGATAATGTTACTCCGAGTGTTCTTAGACATACATATTTTATCAAAAGCGGATGCGATTTTTTGTGTTGAATATCGAGCCCTTCAAAAATGGTTATCAGTCTTATTTTATTACTTTAACAAACCCAAATAGGCTTGTGAAATCTTACTCAGAAACCTTATTGAATCGTATCAAAATTGAGCTAAACCACATATATTTTCCGCCATTACCGGGGCATAAACGTACGTAACAATAAAAACGTCAATTCCACGAGTTACCCGCGAGTTACTTGGAACTTGTAATAGCCCCCCGCGACACGATGCCAACTGTCAAACTGTAATGGGATATCGAGACTCGAGTGAGTGCTGTGAGAATAGCCCCCTCTGGCCCCGAGTGCGAGTTTTTTCACCGTTCAAGAAGCGGCGAGTAACGTGAACTAGCTTCGTGTCATACAATTTTGCGTTAGGTTTTACTGCTCGATCGGTATTGAAAAACTCACTCTAAGCCCCCTGAAGTCATTTAGGTATCTCCGTGTTGGTATGTTATGTACTTATAGTACTTATAATTTATAATATTAGTGATCGTACTTCCATGTTTTTTTTACAGTTGCAGATTGCAGAACAAAAAAATACAAAGAAAACAAACACTCACACCTTGTACTAATGTACTCCCTTGCGGGGTAGGCAGAGGTGCATCGCTGCACCCACTATTCACCAGTGTTATGTTAGTCCCAATGTAATAGGGGGCGTTGCCAAACAGTGGGTGTTGCTAAACAGTTAAAACAAATTTTGGTCTGTCCACTATTATACGTAAATTAAATAATATTTTATTACGTGTAAAGCTAAGTTCGAGCTAGAAATGATTTCCGCTTCACCTCGACTAAGCTCGGATTGAGCTCGACGTCCGAGATTTATGAATTGAAGTTTAGAATTGATCGCAGGCCATGGACACGAGACGAAAGATGAATAAGTACTGATAATAATTATGATGAATAACATGCTGAATAACATGCAAATTTTTAGTAAGGTTAAGGCCCGGCGCCCATTATCGGCATCGGCAAGGAAAAGGATCCTTCGGCATCCTACATGCAAGCGCACACTATCGGCAATTATGCTTTGGCATGCTGAAACGTTCTTAGGGATGACGAGGCGTCCCTAAGGATGTCGCACCGTCCTGTAGCTTGCCGAAGCGTCTCAATATCGTGACTATTTAGTTTAGTTTTTTTTTTGCACGTCTTTGTACCAGTTTTCCTGCACCTCCTGTAGGTTGGCTGGTAGAAAATGCTCTTAGCATTAAGCCCACCTTTTGTACATATTTTTTTATATTTGTGCAATAAAGAATTAAATAAATAAATAAATATCGTATTTCTCATCATAACAGTCTCAAAGTTGTTACTATCCCCCGAGTGTTGCCTCGACGCCGGCCGTACCGAAGGATGCCGAAGCATCCCGAAGCATTCTCCAGTCTGCCGATACAGCAGCCTCAAGCATACTTATTTTTGTATAGGTATTTTTGTTATTACGACCACATATCACGGAAATTTCTAACTTATTATATATATATTCTAAATTTCTACTTTATTGCCTGATGGCGAAGGCTCGAAGTCGAAGAGGGTCGATGAGCGTGACGGTGATGATTAAGACGATGTGTAGAGATTTGCGTAATAATAGTAAGTATATTGAATAGTATTTTACAAGATATGAGATATAAGAATTATGTATTAGAATTAGTAATTAATAAAATGTGGTATGAATTTCTTCGTGTTGTTATTTTGTATGTGATTGACATAAGTATTTCTTCTTCAGCTGAAGCGCCGGGCATAGAGCCCGACGCTCGTAATAATGTCTGTCTTCAACATGGTCCTCCCCTTGGAACGGTCTGTTCCAAGAGTGGAAGAGGGCACAACCGGTTGTACGCTCTTCTGAGCGTCCCGGCCCTCGTGATCACATCTGCCACTCTATTGACCCCGTCCGTGCCGGGGTATACTGCAGTGACTCTGCCTAGCAGCCATCGATTTGGGGGTAGTCGATCGTCCTTCACTAGCACAAGTTCCCCTGTTTGTGGCTGCTCTCCAATTGTGCGCCATTTGTTCCTCTGCTGGAGCTCGGATATGTATTCCTTGTAGAAACGGTTCCAAAAATGTGCCTTGAGTTGTTCGATCCTCTTAAATCTTGTTAGTGATGAAATTGGCTTGTCTTCCACCGGGGCAGCCGGTAGCATCGTGCATGTCCGTCCGATTAAGAAGTGGGAAGGAGTGAGAGGGATGAGATCAGAGGGATCCGAAGATAAGGGGGTGATAGGCCTTGAGTTTAGGATTCCTTCTATTTGAACTAACACAGTATACATTTCCTCGAAGTCTAAGTGTGCTAGGCCAAGCACTCGTTTCAAATGATGTTTTATGGACTTTACCGAACCCTCCGCCATGCCGTTGAAATGAGGACTGTATGCTGGACTGAAGTGAAACTTTATCTCAGTTTCTGCTGAATAGGATATTACATCCTTTCTACATTGTTTCAAAAAGGCTCTTAATTCGTGATTAGCTCCTACAAAGTTCGTGCCGTTGTCGGAATATATGTTGGAAGGCTTACCTCGCCTGGCCACAAACCTGTTTAATGCTGAAATGAAACATTTAGCAGACAAATCTGTGACAAGTTCCAGATGCACTGCCTTGACTGTGAGACATACAAATACACAGATGTAAGCCTTAATGAGCTTACACCCTCTACCTTTCCTGTTTGCTATCATTATCGGTCCAGCGTAGTCTACCGCCGTGTGGCAGAATGGATGATCTGCCTCGAGTCTTGCTTTAGGAAGATTCCCCATAATGGGCTGAAATGTTTTTTCTGAGAACCTACAGCAAGTAATACACTCATGAACTGTTTTTCTTGCAAGATTTCGGCCGTTGATGATCCAATATTTATGACGCAAGGTTGACAATAACAGCTGAGGTCCTGCATGTAATAAAAGTCGATGATCATTTTTAAAGATTAATTTAGTGATGGGATGAGACGCGTCTAGCAGAATTGGATGTTTAGTGTCGTAATCATAATTCGCATTGCACAGCCTGCCTCCTACTCGAATTAGGCCAGAATCATCGAGAAATGGATTCAGATGCAACAGTTTATTCTTAGATGGCAGAGACCCTTTATTTTTTAAAACACGAAATTCCTTGAGGAAGCATGTTTTTTGTGACATTGCGCACAGTGTTTTTGTTGCCAAATCAAGCTCAGACAATTGCAGAGCTCCGATTGATTTGTTCCCTGGAAGTCGGCAATTATGGATGAATCTTTTAAGGTAGCCAACAATGCGTTGCAACTTAGGAAAATCCGAATACTTATTTGTAATTTCGTCGGTTTGCTCGGTCGTGACATTACATTGGACCTTGATTTCAGGTAGTTCTTCAAGTTTCATGCCTTGCGGTTGCATGGGCCACTGGATATCCACTTGATTTAAGAAATGCGGACCTCGCCACCATAAGGTAGAGCCCTTTAGTTGTGTAGCGTTGAGCCCACGAGAGCCTATGTCTGCTGGATTAAGTTCTGTTGGAACATGATGCCAATCGTTAGGCTCTGAGATGTTGGTAATTTCAGTGATTCTATTACACACGAATTGTTTTAAAGTTTGCTTGCATGTCTTAATCCAGCTCAAAACGATCGTTGAATCACACCAAAAATGCTGAACATCGATTTTCAAGCGAAGTGATTCCTTCGCCTTCTTTGCTAACCTTGTAGCTAGTAGGGCACCACAGAGCTCGAGCCTCGGTATGGTTAGCCGCTGTTTGAGAGGGGCGACCCTACTCTTTGCCAATAGTAGATTAACAGTGACGTCTCCATCTATTGTAACAGATCGAAGGTAAACACAGGCTGAATATGCCTTGATAGATGCATCACTGAATGCATGCATCTCTAACCTGACGTAGGAGTCACATAAGACCCTGCGCGGGATTTCAATTGAGATTAAGTCGGATATGTAATTCGTAAAATTATTCCATTGTGATTCGACTTCGGTTGGCAATTCGGCGTCCCAAGGTATGTTGTTAGCCCAAAGTGTTTGTAATATGAGTTTTGCCTTAAGTGTACACGGGTTTATCAACCCTAGGGGGTCAAAGATTTGTGCAAGCATTGATAGCACTATGCGTTTGCTTGACTTAGCTGAACGAATGTTCGTTTTCATTGTGGAAGAGAATAGCAATGTGTCCCTTCTCCAGGCCCACTGTAATCCTAAAATTTTTGCATATTCGTCCTTATCCAAAATTTGTAATTCGTCTTGACTTGTTTCACCCACAATATTTTTTAACAATTCTGGCTTGTTACATCGCCATTTTCGTAAATTCATTTGGGCACCGCGTAGCTGCTCTAAAACACCCTTACAATTGTCGATTAGCGTTTTTTCATTATCTGAGCCAGTATTTAAATCATCTACGTAGAAGTCGTGTATAATCACCTCTCTTACACCCTCATTAGTGCTTTCAAGACCCAATTGTTTCAAGCATCTAGTTGCAAGGTAAGGGGCAGATGCTGTGCCATACGTTATGGTGTTTAGTTTGTATTGCTTGAGTTCTAAACTTGGATCTGATCGCCAGAATATCTGTTGTAAACTTCTTTGTGATTCATTCACTAAGATTTGTCTGTACATTTTTTCTACGTCGGCAGTGACCACATATTTGTGCTGTCGGAATCGGATTAAAATACTCAATAAGTCATCTTGTACAGGAGGACCTATGAGTTGGATGTCATTGAATGACTTACCAGTGCTTGTTACTGCAGAGGCATCGAATACTGTTCTTAGTTTAGTTGTTATACTGTCTTCTCGCAAGACACCATGATGCGGCAAAAAATAGGATTCATTGTCATCTTGGGGTGTTTTGTTTTCCGACATATGACCTAGCTCTACTCTAAAATGTATGTATTTTGTTTTAAATGCTTCATTTTTGCTGAATTTACGTTCTAATGAATTGAATCTAATCAGTGCTTGTTGCTTTGAATCGCCGAGACATTGAGGGTTCTCCTTAAGGGGTATTGTCACAACCATCCTACCATCTGGGTTACGGACTGTAGTTTTCAAGAAGAGCTTCTCACAATCAGCTTCATCCCTCGATTGGGATTGTTGAGCGGGTAAGGACTCCAATTCAAAATATTTGTTGATTTTTTCTTCTAGTTCCATTTTGTTTATCAAGTTGCAGTGGACTGTATCATATTGCCCTAGTGTGTTGTATGATGTCGGTATAGAGCCCACAACTAACCACCCTAATTTTGTTTCTACAAGGGTTGGTTTCGCCTTGCCTAGGCTGACACGATTGTTACAGAGTATGTCCCAGAAGATGTCAGCTCCCAACAGCATTTGCACCTCCGATGGGATGGCAAAGGTAGGATCAGCAAGGTAGATGTGTGGGGGTATGTTTAGATTACCGCAGTTTATTTTATTCATGGGTATTACTTGCGTTATTTGTGGCACAACAAAACAATTAACGTCTGTCGTGTAACCACTGGCAGAGAGTGATGCTATTGATACATCACACCTTTTTGATATTTTAGAAGTTTGATTATTTAATCCTTGGACTGAAACAGATGTATGATAACAAGGTGTTTGAAGTTGTGTGAGTAAATCATTTGTTAAGAAACTTGCTGTGCTGCCTTGATCTAACAGTGCACGCACTTTGTGGTGTTTACCATTTTTATCCGCTATACTGACAATTACTGTGCTTAACAATACCTGGGCTTGGCTTGGATGCGTCACTGATAAGGATATTGTGTTCGACGATTGATTAGTTGTCTGCTTTGGCTCTGTGTTGTTCGTCAGATTTTCTACATTCGGTAAGACGACACATTGGTCAATTTTTGTATTCGAATCTAAATTTGGCTGTTCATGGTTTAGATGTATCATGCTGTTGTGTCTCTTGTTGCAAATTTTGCACGAACCTCTCCAACAATGTGTTTCATCGTGACCTTTACGCAGACAATTCTGGCAAAGGTTTAATTGTTTTACCTTATCCATCCTCCCTTCTATGGTCATGGATCTGAATTTTGTGCATTCATATATGCTATGTGATTGTTTACAAATTGGGCAGAAATAGGAATTTTGTGAAGGATTAGAACCACTCGCATGCGCGGAGTTTGAATAATTTGCCACAAAGGTTTTGGCTCGAACGGGTGGAGTATCGCTATATCTACGCAGTTTTTGGTGATTTTCTTCGATGGATTCCAGCCATGCAGCGCGGTTTTTTATAAATGAATTAAATTCCGAAAATTTTGGAATTGCGTTGTTGGGTCCGCGCTGCATCTCCCAATCCTTCAGTGTTGCGTGGTCTAATTTTGTGCAGATGACGTAAATTATTATCGCATCCCAATGCTCCGTGGGTAGATGTAGTGTTTTTAGAGCTCTAATGTTTTTATTTACCGAATCGATGATATTACGAAGGCCCGTGGACGATTCCTTGAACATCGGTTCCAGATTGAAGAGAGCCTTCAAATGATTGTTGACTAATAACTTGGTGTTGTTGTAGCGCTCACATAGTAAATCCCAAGCTACATCGTAATTGTCACCTGATAGGTCTAATGATTGGATCAACAAGGCAGCATTATCCCTTAGTGATGCTCGTAAGTAATGATATTTTTGAATTTTTGGAATTGAATCATTTAGATGAATGAGACTCATGTACGTGTCGTGGAATTCTAGCCAATCTTGATAGCCACCAGCAAATGTAGGTAGGTGTATCGTAGGTAACTTAAGTGTTGGAAGAAATGCACCTGAATCATTGGCAGTGCTGGATCCTGCCACGGCCAGGTCGTGGCCCGCAGGGGCGGGGCGCTCCACACTCCGGTCCAGCAGCTCCTGCGCGGCAGCGACCGTGCTGAAGTATCCAGCCTCGAATTCCTGTCGTTCATTAAACTCGTCTTCTGGAGTGTCCGATAAAGTTTCCAAATTATTTTGAATAGAGTCAAATTCCTTATACAATTCATTAATGCGGTTGAGGCGTGCGGATAGTTCACGAAACTGCAAGGTGTTTAATTTGGTGCAAGTTGTCAGTTGTTCGAGATGGCCCTTAAATATTGTCAATTTGGCCTTTACAGAACCTCTATTCTTTTTTAATGTTTCTGCATCCATGATTTGCAAATGTTTTAGAACGTTAAGATATTGTGGTAATTAAACAAATGAAATATGAGAAGGCGATAAGTACGTGAATGAATCAGTAGAAATTAATAATTTAGGAAACTTAACAAGAATCGAAACGAATTGGGAATTAGATAGATCGGAACGGACTCACTCAGCCGAAGGCGCCCTTCCTGGTTTGTATGATAGTTGAGTCTTGACACTATGGTGCTCTTGTGCATCTACTCGGCGACCTTGATGAGGATCTTCATGCGTTAGCTTGACTCTCCAATAATGAGTGATGACCGAACTCCGATGACCTTCTCCTTCCTTGTGAATGAATGTTGACGGGTTGTTCTCAATCGCGTCCCTCGACTTGGTCTCGCCGATCTGGTTGTATAGCCAGATCCGGCTCGAAAATGATGGCGAAGGCTCGAAGTCGAAGAGGGTCGATGAGCGTGACGGTGATGATTAAGACGATGTGTAGAGATTTGCGTAATAATAGTAAGTATATTGAATAGTATTTTACAAGATATGAGATATAAGAATTATGTATTAGAATTAGTAATTAATAAAATGTGGTATGAATTTCTTCGTGTTGTTATTTTGTATGTGATTGACATAAGTATTTCTTCTTCAGCCACAGAGTAGGTAATATAGTAGTAAGAGACCGGACTTCCTAAGAATAAAAACACAAAGTTTGGATAATGAATCATTACCAACCTGTGTCACTTAAACCAGTCAGTGCTGCCAACATTACAAACACAAAATAGTGATGTACCAAAATAGTGATGTACCTAGGTATTATTTCGTATCGATAATCGACGCCTCTTGTAATTTGACGTAGGTATACACTACAAGAAATCGTTACGATCATTCTGCATAGTTCGAACGGTATCGATAACTCGTAGCATGTATGTTATAAAACTGTACATTAACATATTTACACGAATTATCGGTGCTCTTAGAACTGTGTAGTCTGGCCGTAACGATTTCTCTTTTTGTATATGGCTAAAGCTAGTCAGTTTTTAAATGCTTTTCTTTTTGTTTAAATACTATGCAGTACCTATACGACTTGTTTTAGTATGTAGGTATGTCATCAATCCCTTTATAAATTAGAAGTTAATCAAAAAGTAAAACAGTTTTTGATTAGTAAAAGATTTGATATAAACAAAAACATTTTTTTATTTAACGATATATATACATTTATACATATGTACTAGCATTTCCCGCGAGCATTGCTTCACCTTGAAAGATTTTCCCGTGGGAAATATTTTTTCCTGCTAACTCCCATTCCTGTAGAAATTTAGCAATATCCTATTGTAACTAAGCTTTAAGTTTACTAAGGTACCTGCATGCCAAATTTCAAGCGACTAACTTAGATTTGGTTTAGATTTTTCATACAAAAATATTATCCCGCTAATTTCCGTTCCCGTGGGAATTTCGGAAATTTCTTTCTTAGTGCTCACCTACACTACCTAAGGGACCTACTTGCCAAGTCTCATCATTGTAGCTTGAGCCGTTTGGCCTGTACGTTGATGTCTATTCTATTCTATTCTGGTAGGGGGTGAAGATCCTGTACGTGGCTCTCTCGAGTGGAACCTTTGTACATATCCCCTTGATTTCAGCAAAGTCCTGTCGTGTCGTGTGTACTTCTACAGCACATTGTACTGGTGGAATATTGGTCATATTATTATCTGTAGAACATGATGCACCTTGTTCTGTAAAATAATCAATTAAGAAATAGTTAGAAAAACATAGGTAAATGCCACTCAATGGAACAAATTCAATTGTAATTGTACAGTCCCCCTCACATATTAACAATGCTTCTGGGAGGGGTTAGGTTTCTCTGCCCCTGGGTGTACATAATGTGTATTATAAAATCTAATAACAATACCTACTTTTCTTTCATAAGTTTCAAAGGAAATTCTTTTAGTATTTCATCAGAGAGTGGCTTTAGAGTTAGTCTTAGCCTTGGAACCGCAGTTTTTTTCAACCGACTCTTCTTCGTATTAAAATCTATAGCATTGAAGTGATTTCCACATATAAATTTTAGCTGGTGCAGTTTTTCAATGGGAACATATGCTAAATCTTCCTAGCCCGTAGCTATTACCCATTTTACACCTGAGAAAAATATCGATAGTTTTAAAATTGTCTCATCCCAACACTATATTTTGTAATGAAACGGAGCAAATTATGTTTTCTTACAGAAATATCCCTTTATATCGAGGAAGATACGTTGCTTTACTTATAGCTACTTATTTTTTACTTACCGAGATACGTACAAAGGAAATCTGGCCATAAAAAAACGTCTTAGGCCGTCTTTACAATTCGATTACAGTCCACATATTTCGCACTTTCTTGTTAACACTTTGGTAGTGATTTTATTGTTTTAGACACCACATACACTTAAAAGGAAACTGATTCTATCCACTTTTTCATTAACATGGTATTATTGTACTTATAACAAATTGAAAATTTAAATATAACCGACATTGAACAAAACGACTGACAGCAGTGAGTGACACAGACCACAGAGTAGGTAATATAGCACAGAGTAGGTAAATGACAGATGACATTTTATACAGAGTAGGTAATTTTATGAGACATGAAAGGTTAGAGGAAGTGAGTGAGATAGAATGACTCCACCATAAACAAAACTATCCAAACTCCATACATTTGTGTTTGAAGCTCGTTTGAAGTTATAAGTTGCTACAGACTGTCTTCAGCTGAAGCGCCGGGCATAGAGCCCGACGCTCGTAATAATGTCTGTCTTCAACATTGCCATTATATTGCTGTTTGCCATTTAAAATCCTCAATCGTACCGATGCCGATAATGGGCGCCGGGCCTACCACGACCGAACATTAATAATTAACAATTCAACAGCGTCGCTCGCTGGTCATATCTGACGTTTCTTGTGGACCTGACAGATATTTGATATGCAAGCGACGCTACTTAGGTATGTTTTAGGTAGCAGGTCAAATTAAACAATTTTCAACTTTCCAAGAAACCTACCGTCGGATATTATTAGATTTCCTGTTGTAAAGATAATCCCATCAAAAACAATACTTGTCAAAAAACCAAGTCTTGTAACTCAGTTGTTCTAAGGTAAAAGTTGTAAGATCCATGTAATACCAAGTCTTATCCACGCACGCATCTCAATCTTAAAAATATTTAATGTTTTATATAAATATATTGACTCGGCCATCGCATGGAAACACGTGTAAATTAAATTATTTAGTGCGATGACCAAGTCAAGTTGCAGGGGGTCGAAAATGGCCTGAATTGCTTCGAGAAAAGGATGGTACGGCCGTGCCGCTTTTTTGCTCGACTTGGTGGGGGCACTGCCGTGCCCCCAGATAAGCTATTTTTCACTATGGTGCTAGGTCAAGTAAGTTTCGATGAGACTGTAATTAGTGAATTGTCCATTGTCAGAATGATTTATTCAGTAAATTGAGTTTTTTAGGGTTCCGTAGCCAAAATGGCAAAAACGGAACCCTTATAGTTTCGTCATGTCCGTCTGTCCGTCTGTCCGTCTGTCCGTCTGTCACAGCCGATTTACTCGGAAACTATAAGTACTACAGTGATGAAATTTGATGGGAATATGTGTTGTATGAACCGCTACAAAAATATGACACTAAATAGTAAAAAAAAGAATTGGGGGTGGGGCCCCCCATACATGTAACTGAGGGATGAAATTTTTTTTTTCGATGTACATACCCGTGTGGGGTATCAATGGAAAGGTCTTTTAAAATGATATAAAGTTTTCTAAAAAACATTTTTCTTAAAGTGAACGGTTTTTGAGATATCAGCTCTCAAAGTCGTAAAAAGTATGTCCCCCCCCCTCTATTTTTATAACTACGGGGTATAAAATTCTAAAAAAAATAGAGGTGATGCATGCTAATTAACTCTTTCAACGATTTTTGGTTTGATCAAAGTATCTCTTATAGTTTTTGAGATAGGTTGATTTAACTGTAATGTTATATTTGCTGCTACGGAACCCTTTGTGCGCGAGCCCGACTCGCACTTGGCCGGTTTTTTTATTTAGAGTAAAGACACGCTTTCCCCCCAAGTTCATGGCAACAAGCTAATATAACATTTGTAGGGTGTCCACAATGGGTGTAAGCGGCTCAGGACTGGACCGATGTCCAGTCACAATCACACGGGGACCACTGTGCGAGGGACTGGGGGGTTACTCTATACTGAATAAAAAAACGAATGAGAGCTGTCGTGTCATCGGCACGTTTAATACAACTAGATAGAGTCGTGGCGTGCCGTGAGAGCGCAATCTAAACTTAGTTTTTCGTCATATGGAGTGACCCCCGGGTCTGGTAACAAATTGTGGCGAAATAGCGTCGTCTCGATATGTGAAATTTTACAGGTAATCTTCGATTTTCAGTTACAGCTTTATGTATAAGATCTAATGAATGGTCCGAAAAAATATATTTTTTACAATTTATTTATATAAAAACAAATCAATTTTAGATTAGATTAGTTCAAAACTGTTTATGAATTTCCGTTGTCGAGAATTACAAGCTGAGTACCTTCCATTGCTTATCTTTCTGTACACTTTTGGAACAGCCAGTATAGTCATATAATTAACATATTCATTTCCAAAATAAGGAAGGAATGGTTGTGAAATATATTCTGTAGTTAATATGAATTTATTACACAGCTGTAAACAAAATAAGGTTGAGGAAAAATCGACTTGTAGCCGTATTCATAGTACAGTCAGCATTGTCAGCATTTTTTAATACCTTATCCAACTCTTAGTAAGTACCTAGCTTTTAATTAAATAAAACACCTAGGCTGTGAACTTAAGTCTTTCATTTTAGAAATCTAAGTTTCTTACTTACATTACATTATTCTACCTTACCTTATCATCCCCTAACGCAACTTGTGATTGAACAAATTATTAAACGAGTTTATTGACGACGTCGATAACAAACCAGTGTAGCAGCCGCTGTAGTAAAGGACTATGAATACGGGGTGGGGATTTGACGTAATTCGGAGATAAACACAATGAGCTGCCAAATGGGATCATTGGGATTAATTTGACGGAAAACTGAATGCGATTATTATGGCTTTGTTTTTGTTAAATATAACTTAGTCTTATGAGGGAAATACTCTTGAAATGTAGCATCTACTACAACTCTTGAAAGAATTAAGGTATCTACCTTAATTCTATGAATATATTTTATTTGATAATATTATTGTCTTCTAACTTAAAAAAAAACAGAAAACGTCTTGGTGTGACCTCATAAAAAAAATGAATATTTCAATATCATTTAAAAATGAATTAGGTATGTTATGATGATGATAAGATGCAAATAACGACCGTAGGTAAGTAAATTTCTACCAACATACGAAGCTGTCCTAACTTATGCTTACTTCCACCGACAACAGTCCTAATCCCTTTGCTAATGCGATAATTATGAGACCACAAGCCCCCGCATCAGCACTTCGATACAAAAACACTTAGCCATGTGCTTAGATTTAAAATATAGGTACAAGATGGTGTTTCACATACCTACAAACAAATAAAAAAACTGAATGCATTTATTAGTGTTCAGTGCCAATTTCTCCATTGTCGGTTATCTAACCGACCCGGGACCCTTCATCAATTATAAGTCATCTCGATAAAAATTCTTGACAGATGAGTCAAAAGTCAACCACTAATACCTTGGTTATGCTTAACCGACGATGGAGGAATTGGCAGTTACTGTCAAAATGTTTTGAGTTCAACCTAATGACAACCATTGTACCAAAGAATTAAGGCACAAATCTTCTAACCGAACTAATTCAAAATAAGAGCTCAGTGGCAGAAGTGGGGTGTTATTTGTCGAGACGTTTCTTTTGCATGTTTTATGCAATTAAAGTTTTTTTTTGATAATAGTTATTAACTAATATTAAGTGTTATTAAATTGTATTATTAATTAGTAGAAATGAGAATGAAATTAAATTATATAAATTGTATTTTAAGCTTTTATAAATAGACATAAAGTATTATAAATTATTATTGTTGTTGACTTAATAGCATATTAAATCAATATAAATAAATTGCATGAATTAAAATTGTACCTATAATTACATTAAAATTGTATTTCACATACCGTCTGCTCGGTGAAACATGATTGTCTCTATAAACTGTACTTTAAGAACTACTGTATACCTTGTTTCTGGTGAATAAATGAATAAATGAATAAATGAATAAATGAATTCTAGCACTGAAACTCCATCTAGTCCGGATTAAGCTATCGTTGGCCATGTGGCTCGGGATCCGTGTAAACACGTCAATCGCGAGGGTCGCAATTACCCGTTTTTACCCTACTACGTCAGATGGTAGTGACGGAAACAGTATTAATTTTCCTTGGTGTACAGAGAGGGTATAGGGTTCTAGCTCTGTAAATGTGGGCAGGGCTTTCATGGGTGTCATGCAAAATATAGTTTTACATTATAAGTCATTTCGGAGTCAGCTAAAGCACTCCTAATAATAATAAATTTATTAATATTCCTTACTGATATTAGATCTGTTTTTGATCTTTTATACATATATTTAAGAAAATTATTAATTAATGGGCAAAAATTATAACCGTGTGGGTGCCGAGCTACGGACGCAGGCGCCCAGGTAGACCTAGGCGGAGATGGCAGGATGACCTGGACAGATTTTGCCGGATTGGCGTCAGGTGGTCGACAATAGAGACGTGTGGAGTAAACATGGGGAGGCCTTTGCCCAGCAGTGGGACACTGAAATAGATACATAAAAAAAAATATTTTTTTTTTATCAACACATCATGTTTCTGATCAAAACAACAATCACGTGAACAGTAAATGTAAAACTGTATCGACGAGGATGGGATTCGAACCCACGCGTGCAGAGCACATTGGATTAGCAGTCCAACGCCTTAACCACTCGGCCACCTCGTCTTGTTAATGCATGTAAATTTAACATTACACTTGTATACACATCATCCGTAATAAGAGTTTATTTATTTAGATGGTAGGTACATACAATACATAATTATTACGACATCATGTTATTTGTTAACTAACAAGTAAGAATAAATAATTTTAGAACAAACGGGGATCCCAACCACAAATTTGGAGATGCTTAGAGACAACGTTTTAACTCCGTACAAAAAAAGAGGGGGTTATAAGTTTAGCGTATCTGTTTCTTTGTATCTGTCTGTGTCTGTTACGTAGCTCCAAAACGGCTGAACTGATCTTCTTCGCTATGTTATCTGACTTTTAGTGTTGAATGTCGGAGGTTTTTAAATTTTGGTTAGGTAATTAGCATGAGAAATAATATTAGTCCTCAATCGCAGCTTAACTTCTGCACTCTCCCTGTTCTGAGTGCAGACTGCAGGGTGGACCGGCCGCACTGGACCCCTTTCGTTTCATTATTTTGTTATTTTCGCATTGTGCGACTGTGACTAATGTGTCCGATGGAGGTGGAACAAAAGATAACTAAGTATTTAAATATATATTTTTTACCGCTGACTAAACACGTGCTGTTGTAAGTTTTCTTAGAAAAGTGCCTTTATCAATGAGTGTTTTGAACCATATTCAAGAGTGTGTGCTAAAAAGTAGTGATGATCTAGGTGATCATGGTTTTAAACAACCTGTTTTCATTATCATTTATAATTGACTATGGCCATTTAAATTGGCTGAGGTTTTCTGCCACTTTTCTGCTAATTGTTAACGCAGGTGGTAGACAATAAGGCAAAACAAAACGCAATTAGGCTATCAGATATGTTGATAAATCGCCACAAAATGACTTCACCTTAGGATTTCTTTTAAATAATAAAGATATAAAAAATCATTCAAATTATTTTAAAAGATCCACAGAAATCATAAAAAACAATGCATATTGCTGGGTGAAGTCATAATTTATACATTTGTTACGAAGTTAAGATAAGTTAATCATTGTTAAACGTGTCCAAATTTATCACGCAAACCATTCTTTATCCCGACAAATAAAACTTTTTCCCAAGAGACAAAATAAGTTTATGATAAAATTTGGGTAAGTACTTAACAAAGATATCCTTTTTCTTTTCTTACTCCGAATAACTGAGCTTAGAGGATTTGTTTGCATAAAATACTCCAGTCAAGTTGTTTTGTTGTTTCTTTTACTAACTTTTTAGAATGAACAAACAGATTTTTGTTTAGCTGATAGCGTGATACTCACGACACGAGACCAAAGAGATGTTATAGGATATAAAACAAATGCTAATACCAAAAAACTTAATTATTCTAGACGTAATTCGTCTTGTTCTTGAAGTGAAACGCACGAGTACTTGATACAGACTGATTTATTATTTCGCTACCCACACATACTCAATAATCTACTACATCTTTCCCCTCACAAAAAGAAACATTAGGTATAGGTAGGTGATACAAATAAACCAAACAAACTTAAATCTATACATATAGGTATTTGTACTCACACTAAATTAACTATATTGTATATGCACGTACAATTATTTTCTGGGCCATCAATTAAATAACTTTTCCATTCTTACTTAACTAATTACTAATAAACGAGATACAAATCTATCTTCCTACTTCTATTGTGAAGCACCTACTATAATATCTTACCCTATCAGTCAATATTGTTTATAGAAACATTGTACTAATAGAACTTATATATAATATGCAATGATTTTATAATATTGTATAAGTGTGTAAGTATTACATGGAACAGACATAATAAGATAATTTTAAACTCTCATTTCAAAGACTTAATTTTAACAAATCTAACGGTATTATATTAAGTACTTACGTAGGTACATTTCGTTATGAGTGTTATGACTGTTATGAATATTTATGTAGGTACATACCTACCTAAATACAGCAATGATTTACTGATATAGCATATCCAATGAATAAAGTGTTAACAGGTAAATTACTTATCAATAAAACAGCTACATTTAGATTACTTCGTGGTTTTCAGCCTGTTTTTAGCAACCCTTGCAGCTGCCCGTTCAGTATAACCTTTGTTAGCCCTAGGTCGCGACTCGCATGATCTTAAATTTTCATCAAACTCTTTACAAGAGTCATAGTCATCGCTGCCGCAGGAGCTAGATGCAGTGACTTGGATACCATCCTCAGAGTTCACCTGTTGTGAATGAACAATGGGAGGAACAAGTTGTGATTGCGTCTCAGCTAGCCTAATGAGGTGCCGCCTATTTCTTCGGTACACATGACCGTTGCGGTCCTGTACGAAGTAAGAGCGCGGCTGCGGCGCCCGGGCCGTGACCCGCGCCTCGCGCCTGGCGCCGCCCGCCGCCGTCAGCACCTCTTCGCCCACCTGCAGCTCGGGCAGGGCGCGCGCGCGACCATCGTACCACGACTTGCTCAGTCGCTGCTTCTTCTGCAAGTTGGCGATATCTACCGAGTTATCCCTTTCAGGCTTTAATTTCTCTTCATGAGTCGGCAACAACGTGTTAAGTCTCCGACCCATTAGCAGCTGCGCTGGACTAGCTATACCGTCTCTGGGAGTGGATCGGAAATTTAACAATGCCATATAGAAATCGGACTTGGCATCTATAGATTTTAATAAAAGCGACTTGATGGTACGTACACTACGTTCGCTACGCCCATTAGATTGGGGATAGTGGGGTGAAGTGGTTACGTGGTTGAAACCCCATTCACTCGCGAAGGCTCTAAATTCCTTAGAGGCATAGGCCAGACCGTTGTCTGTTACCAGCTCCTTTGCTATTCCGTGCCTCGCAAATTGTTCCTTGATAGCATTAATAACACACTTTGACGTAATGCTATTTAACAAACTGACCTCGATAAAATTTGAGTAATAGTCAACTAGTACGAGATACTTATCTTTTTTGTACTCAAATATGTCAGATCCTAGTTTAACCCACGGGAGGGTCGGTAGCGGGTGCGGGATCATGGGCTCCCTCTGCGGGCGCGCGGCGTGCAGCGCGCACAGCCGGCAGCGCCGCACCAGCTGCTCCACGTCGCGCGACATGCCGGGCCAGTACATGACGTCGCGCGCGCGGCGCTTGCAGCGGTCCGCGCCGAGGTGCCCCTCGTGCACGCGCCGCAGCATCTCCCCGCGCAGCCCGCTGGGGATCAGCACCAGCTTGTCCTTGAATATCACTCCGTCTACATATTCAAGCGCCTCCCTAAAACTCCAGTACGCACGGATGGGTTCCTGCACCTGGTATTTATCTGAAGGCCATCCGTGTTTGATGTGGTCTATCAATAATTGACAGTCCTTGTCCTTAGTCACAAAATTTCTAACTGTATCAAGTTTTTCATGACTGAACCTAACATTTTCTATTAAAAAACATGACTGAATCTCAACCTCACTAGACACATCTTCAGACATCTTCTCCGCGAGTGGCGCCCGGGATAGTGCATCTGCAATAAACATGTATTTACCTGGCTTGTATGATACGGTAAAATCATACCTTTGCACCCTCAGCATCATCCTTTGTAGTCGAGCAGGAACTGAATCTAAGGACTTTTTGAACAACGATTCAAGAGGCTTATGATCGGTTTCTACGAGGATGTCGCTTTTTCCGTATACATACTGATGGAATCTTTCCATAGCAAAAACTATCGCCAGCATCTCCTTCTCGATCTGAGCGTACCTCTGCTGTGTGTCGGTGAGCGTGAGCGACGCGAACTCCACGGGGCGGCCGCCCTGCAGCAGCACGGCGCCCAGCGCGTGCCCGCTGGCGTCCACGGACACAGTGGCGGGCGCCGCGGCGTCGTACAGCGCCAGCACGGGCGCCGCGCACACCGCCGCCCGCAGCGCGCGCACCACGCTCTCCTCCTGCTCGCCCCAGCTCCACACGGATGTGCTCTTCAGTAATCCCCGCAGAGGACCTACCATGTCTGAATAATTCGGAATAAATTTACTCACGTAATTCACCATTCCTAGGAACCGCTCCAACGCTTTCCTATCGCTTGGACTCGGCATATTGTTGATAGCTTTTAGCTTTGTTTCATCAATTTTCATGCCGTCTTCACTAAAAGTGTGACCTAAATACGTTACCTCCCTGACTCCAAACAAACATTTATCACGATTAAACTTAATACCGACGCTCTTCGCCCGCTCCATCAGTGCTCTCAACCGCTCATCGTGCTCTTCTTTAGTCGCCCCCCAGACGATGACGTCATCAACAAATGAGTCAACCCCCTCGATATCCTCAAGCAGTTGGCGGACACGAGAATGAAAAATTTCCGACGCTGAATTTATACCATAGGGCATACGCAAGAACTGATAACGACCGAATGGTGTACCAAAGGTACATAGGTCTGAACTTTCGTCATCTAATTCCACCATCCAAAAACCTGATCGAGCATCCAGTTTACTAAAATAGCGAGCTCCTTTTAGCTTGGTAGCTATGTCAGTAAGCGTCGGCAAAGGATAATGTTGCCGCCGTATGACGCGATTCAGCGGCCGCGGATCTAAACATATTCTTAGGCTACCATCTTTTTTAGGTGCAATGACAATACCATTAACCCAGGAGGTCGGATGTGTCACCTTCCGAATGACCCCTAACTCCTCCATGCGCTGCAACTCATCGCGCAACCGGTCCCTAACTCCTAGAGGAATTTTTCTGACAGGGCAAATGCAAGGGCTACTGTTAGGCTCGATTGGAATTTTATATAACCCAGGTAACTTACCTAAACCATGGAACAAATCACTATATTCTTTTATATCTATAGAATACACACGCTCGACTAAACTTAATTGTTCTAAGGCATGTTTACCTAAAATACTGTGGCAGTCGCGCTCAGAAATCATAAAGTTTAATGTATATGTTTTATCTTTGTAAATAACATTAATGTTTATGCAACCAATTATGTTTATATAATTTCCACAGAATGATTGAGCGCGCACATTGTTCTTCGATATGTCAGACAATGAAAATCCTAGATTTAAAAGATTATTTTTCGATAACACATTCAAATCTGACCCAGTATCCAACTTGAAAACATGTCTACAGTTATTATTACATATAAGTAAGCTTTCATACCATTTATCGTCCTGCTTACGCGATAGTTCGTCGACGCGCTCCACTATAGATACGTAGTAAAGTTCCCCGTCACTCCCGTAGGTATCGTCATTTTCCTCCATCACCTCAAACACTTTACGCGACTTCCGGTTTGGACACATTCGCTTATAATGGCCTTTATTGCCGCACAGATAACACTTGACCTTTTTAGCCGCACACCTAATATCACTAGCACACTGTAGGTCCCCGCAGGCCGCGCAGGCTCGCGCGCCCGGCGGCGGCCCGCGGGGTGCGCCTGCGCCGCCCCGGGGCCGCGCCCCGCCGCCGCCGGCCGCGCCCCCGCCGCTGTAGCCGCCCTGCCTGGCGCTGCCGTAGGGGGCCCCGCGCCGCTGCCCGCCGCCGCCGCCGCTGCTCCACACCGCGTCCACCGCCCCCGGCCGCTCCTCTGTCTTCACGACGCCCTCGATCTGACGACCGTTGTCGTGTGACACCTCGTTGGCCTGGCACATCCTGACTGCCATCTCCAGCGTCAGCCCGTCTGTCCTCAGCAATCTATCGCGTACCGTAGTGTCAAGGACACCACACACGATACGATCTCGCAGCAAGCTGTCCTCGAGCGTTTCGAATTCACATTGTCTACTTAAAAGCTTCAAGGCCGTGACGTACTCGTCGATAGCCTCACCTCGCTCCTGGTTCCTCGTAAAAAACTTGAACCGAACAATAGTGGTGTTGGTTTTCGTTCCAAAATGATTGTTGAATTGCTCAATTATTTTATCTATGTTTTCACTATCTTCTTTCGGAGCGAATCTAAACGTAGTAAACAAGTCGTAACCTTCCGGTCCAATTAAGTTTACTAATAAACTGGCTTGAACATCACTGGCATTTTTGTCCACTCCAGACGCTTTTAAAAATACTTGAAACTGGCGCAGCCATTTTCGCCACGCGTCGGCCCGGCTCGCCGGCCCGCCTTCCAACACGAGCTCCGCCGGCGGACGTGCATGTTCCATTGTTATAAGTACACGTAAACAATATATTAGTTAATATCGACACCGAAAAATACTTTTTACTGCGCAATTACGAGATATAACAATTAATTTTAGCCACCGCTGTCACCATGAAGTGAAACGCACGAGTACTTGATACAGACTGATTTATTATTTCGCTACCCACACATACTCAATAATCTACTACAGTTCTTCTTCATTCATTTAGATAATTTCCCGTCTTTCACCCGTAGCAAAGTTATGTATCATAGAGAAACAAAAAATAAAAAGTCTGTTGAGCGGCTAAACCCATTTTGGTAAAATATTTTTGACGCTTTGTAAAGTAAAACCATTCATGTTTCTGCAGCGAGATTGTGTTTCCTCGGCGAGCTCAGATTTATAGATAGAAATTTCTAGAATGTTCCGGGATGTCGGCTGTTATTGGAACAATCGATCTTGTCTGAAGTGTTGTTGGTACTTGACAGCGAGGAATCTTTCCGCTGTGTTCTATCTATCTATTTATGTTATTTAGGGCAGATTTTTAATGGTCAGATGTATAAACGTTATCTGAGGAATTAAATTGTTGTTGTCACTGTCTAACTATTCAGATGTGACAGCATCAGAATTGTGACAAAATCAGCCCTTACATGGCTTTTGGCTATAGTTTCTCTCCCATTAATAGGATTTAAATCGGTACCTAAATAACTAGTTTTCACTTCATCATCACGAACTCACGACCCATCACGTCCCCACTACTGGGGCACGGGCCTCCTACCAATGAAGGAAGGGTTTAGGCCTAGTCCACCACGCTGGCCAAGTGCGGGTTGGTGGACCCCAACACAAGCAAGCTTGTGCTGAGAGAGTTGTCGGATTAGTGGTCAACCCGACTGCCAGATGTTTTCAGGCTATAACATCGTAAACTAAATTGTGGCTTAATATGCCTATAATTGGGTAGTTTACCTTAATATAAAGAGCACAAACAGATAGACGGATGGAAAATCACGCTACCCGAATTTATGTGTGTAACCTCAACTTAAAATTAGACGGTCGAATGGCGTAGTGGTTAGTGGCCCTGACTGCTATGTCGAAGGTCCCGGGTTCGATTCCCGGCTGGGGCATATATTTTTTTAAAGATAGATATTTGTACTCGGGTCTTGGGTGTTGATATTTATATTTAGTATCTATCTATCTATGTATTTGTGTAGATATATCAGCTGTCCGACACCCATACAACAGGTTCTGCCTAGCTTGGGGTCGGATGGCCGTGTGTGAGATGTCCCCATATATTTATTTATTATTTAAAAACATTAGTGAAAACGGGATATCATAATTTTTATCCGGGTCCGAAGTACCTCCTAATTCCATGGGTCCAAGAGATAATCCTTTTATCTATGTCTGATAATATATGATTTTGAAAATTCACTGAGTTTTGCCGTCAGGATAATTTATTGTAATGTTTAAAAGGTATTCCTTTAATTTTTATTCCATTGTGGTTCATCCAGTAGGTTCTTAACCGTTCTTATTCATTAATTTACTTAAACATCCATCCATGCATTGCATGCGTTTAAGTTCATTTCATCATCACGACACATTACGTCCCCACTGCTGGGGCACGGGTCTCCTTCCAATGAAGGAAGGGCTTTAGGCCTAGTCCACCACGCTGGCCAAGTGCGGGTTGGTTAAGTTCATTTATTATTAGTTAATCACCTATTTGATGTAGGTAATGAACTATACTAATGTATTATCCTCTTCAAATCCAAAATAATATAATTATAAGTAGGTACCTTTAGTAATACGGCGTTGTGATTGGTTAAACCCCCATTAAACGTATTCGTGGCCAAAGGACCCGTGCCACGTAAAAGCCCAGATGACCTTTGAATTTTTCTCAAATAGGTAATTAAATATCTTCTAGGTACCTCAAGTATTTAGTGCCAACATCACGGCTCGAGTGTAAAATATCTCGTCTTACCTAATTCTGCTAAGTTTGCGCTCTTCTCATTTCACACATTAAATTGGTATTTCAAACATGTCAGGTAATAAACTTGAGTCTCCGGTAACACTTCAGGAGTAGAGCTATGAGTAATTAGACAGGACTGTGAGGAAAATATTATTATGGTAAGCCACGCTCAGGTGGCGTCAGCCATCTTCAGTATCTCTAGGTATTCTATATTGAAAGAGATAAATAAAGGAACAGCTATAGTATGTCATATAATTGTCAATATCACGTCATCATCAGCCAATAATCATCCACTGCTGGACATAGGCCTCTCCCAAGGAGCGCCACAGCACTCGGTCCTCGGCCTTCCTCATCCAACCACTACCCGCCACCCGCCTAAGGTCGTCAGTCCAGCGGGCAGGAGTAGAATATCACGTCACTTTCACGTTAACGATGAGGTTCCTAGTAGGGGGCACTCCTCCGTCCTCCGCTACTAGTAGTTAGCTTGAATTTCACTGGGAAAAAGGAATAGTGAACTTTCTTCCCTTGGGAGGAATCACATACTTAATACCTTTTGTTCTGTAGTGGACGTGCATGACAGGTAAACTAACATCTAGTTTACTAAAAAGAAGTTTCAGTAAACACATAATCGATTATGACTGCTCCTCCCGTATTTTAATCGTAGCTTGTATTTCTTCAAAGGCCCCTCTATAAGCAATAAGTTCGTAGCTCTACGCACGCCCCCTGACATAACTTTTCCGTGGAATGCGTAATACTTCCGCGCGGCGACGCCCCGAAACGTAATTAATCAAAAAGTTCACAGTTTCCTCCAACCAACCTCCACGGAGAGCCACAAGATGGAGTCAACCGGCTTATGAATTAAATATCGTCTTTCAAGTGCTAATTTTCGTGACGAACGGACGTAGGGAGCTTACATAGAGAATCGGGTTCCCTGTATCTACCTGTACCGGTAACCTGATTATGCGAAAGCGCTCATGACATTTAAAAATCCGGGAAATGCTCCGTGAGTGAGCGCTTTCGCATAATCAGGTTACCGGTACAGGTAGATACAGGGAACCCGATTCTCTATGTAAACACCCTTAGGCATAGAACAACGACAACTCGGACTCGGGTGTACAACTCGGGTGCACACTAGTGTACACAAGCGATGACACATGCGCGGGTTACTTAGGTAAGCCTCCACTTTTCGGCATCGTACGAAACGGACGCATCGCATTCAGCATTCTTTGTATTTATAAAAACTCAAACAAGTGCGTCCACTTCATCGGCATTGCTGATGCCGTTTCTCCATACATTTTTGAAAATCTGTTTGGTTTAGCCTTAAGGTGCCATGAAGGAAGGGTAAAACTGTCCTATATATACTATTTATTTTAGAAACCATTATATTTTCTTCAAAGGTTAAATCTGAGGTTTGCTACCAGCGAGCGAACCCAGTTTAATACCGTTAGCAAAAGCAACTTGTTAACTGAATTATGTCGTTATAAGTTTGGTCCAATCACTAATTTGCGGTGTCGTCAAAAGTTGGCAAGAGTTTTGATGCAAATTGTCTAAGATATCAATTTAAATTTAAAATGTTAGTAAATTTTGGTACTTTATAAAATTTTATTTTAACTTAGGCACAAAATCACGAGAAAAAATCACGAATTTTCGCACCATAAACATAACTTGATCGTTTTATGTGATAGTTTGTTCATGATTATGGAATTAGTTTAAGGATGATAGCGTACAAAAATCTAAAATAATACTTAAAAAAACCTTTGGTTACTTTGTGTTTACATAAAATCTTCTTTACTTAATTATATAGAATTTAATTCGTATTATAAGTAGGTTATCTTGGAACAACGAATTAATTAGAAATGAAATACTTACTGTCTAACAACCAGTTCACTTAACTTTTCATTCTGCGGCTGCTACACGGGTTCGTTATGAACGTCGTTAAACTCATTTCACCAATAAATTTATGATGAATCGCGTAATAGTTTATCTACATAGATTACGAACCCGTGCAGCCGTATCTGGGCAGTTCAGCAAAAAAAAAAATATTTCATCCCATCTTTTACCCACTACAAAGTTAGCCTGTCAGGCACAAATTTTACATCACCCTAATTCGTTGTTCTAAGTACATTTCCCAGAACGTGGGGCTTAATAAATTATTAATGGCAGTGATAATCGAATTCCCTTGTAAGTTTAAAGCTTCTCTGCGGCTTCTTTGAGGAGGTTGTGTACATACATTTAAGGCTTTCTTCGCATTTCTGATACATTGCGAGTTTACAGGGTGCTCTAAAAACATGAAAAAATATATTTTTCTTATCGTGTCGGTGCCAAAAACACAAGAGCAAGGGTTTGCCACCGCGGTGAAAGTATGGTCCAGTCAGATGAGCATCAGTCGCTGACTAACTCGGCATTGGAAATGATCTCCGTAACTCTACATGGAAATTGTCGCAAAACGAGAAATATAAATGGCACGTCATTCAAGGCACGGACTCCTTTCGTGTGCCCCAGGAAAATTATGATAAATATGTAAAATTACATTATTTCAGGGTTTTACTGGTTTCAGCATCAAGATATTTCACTTCAGGCTATGTACAACAAATGTACATATCAAAGATCAGTGACTGAGCTTTCAGCGGAAGTCTGAAGAGCGAAGGCCCACTACACTCTAATACGAGGTACCCGTGGAAGAGGTATTATGCTGCTGTTGACAGAAGAAAAAGAGGCGGTAAAGGGACCGTTACGGTCATATGTGCGATGGCCATTACCCCATATCCTTCTGACACCGGGCGTGCTATGAGTAGGACATTAAAAAAATATAATTTAAATATACCTACGTTAAAATAATTTTTGCACCCTGTATTTTACTATTACTCACCTACTTGGAGCTGGTGAACCACAAATAGAGCCTCCTCAGTTGCAAATAAAGTAGACACTTCTATTTCAAATTATTACAGTTGGTTAGACAGGCTTTTCTACTTACATGAGAAAGCCGCATTATATTTACAATTCTGCCTTGTAAGTTTATGAATTTTAGGTAGTGGTCATAAATCTATACAGATTCATAGTTAGTATATAGAGGTATATTATATAGTATATATCTACAGATCAATCACTTTCCAGCACTGCTAGAATAAATTAAACTCACAGATATATTACCTACACATAACACAAAATATTTCTAAAATAAAGTACCATGGTTCGATAACCTTATCTTCCTGAAAGCTTCATTACACGGTGACAAATCTCGCAATTTTTAATTAAAGTCACGAAATATCCAGTAAACGTTACACGACCTTTGCCCGAGGTCTTGGAATACTGAAACAGAGACAGTGCTCTATCTTTCATTACTCTTTAATACTCCTAATTCGATCCAAAATTAAAATATTTATTGCAATTAAGGGTATATTAAATCTCAATAATAGCACCTGAATACTTGAAAAGTAAAAATATCTTATAATTATAATTATGTGGTCATATCTCCCACACGGCTACCCGACTTCAAACTAGGCAGTTCCTGTAATTATAATAAAATTGTCAAGCATCCTTATATAGTGTGTTTAATAAAATTGGTACACTATTCAGAAAGGGAGTGACTCGTAGGGTCAATCTGAAGCATCTTTTTTACGATCTTGATAAAAGTTATCCAGTCTGAGCCCCCCAAGTCACCCCTTACACCCGGATTAATGTGATGTTGGATGTTTCTGTTTAGCTACAAGAGGAATTATAGATGCAATACTTATGCAGTATGTGAATTTTATTGTTTCATGTAGATTGCAGATTGCGCAATGATATTACAAAAGAAATAAGATCACCTGGGTTCCGCTCATCTCGCATAATCTTTATTTACCAAAACTCATTTCGCATAACTCGTATGGCCTAAACTTTTTTAGCCGAAGCATCACTTTGCCAAGACTTATGTGGCATAAGGCTCGTTTCGTCTAAAACTCTTTAGGCACAATCTTTAAACACCTAAGTTTCGTTTGCTCAAATTTATGTTCGTCTATACCTATGTATAATCTTGTTTCTCGTAATGTTATCTTAATAAATAATATATTTAGTATGTAGAAAATGTACAAATTGTGGTATTTTTCTCCTACATCCCGAAAATCACGATATTGTATGATCAAAAAATCGAAAATTAACGACCAATATAATTATTACAAACCCCATGAGATCGAAACCTAAAAATAGGTGCGACGACGAGCAAAGCGAGGAGGAGCGTGTTAGGTGCACATGTTCATCAAAACCAAAGCGGAGCGCAGCGAAGCGGAGCGGAGCGTTTTCCAAACAGCGGAAACAATACAAGGAACCAGTTTGCGCTATGTAGGGAGACGCTCCGTCAAAGTTAAAGCCAAACGAATATTATTACTTTGTATAAACCTAATAAACCTATGCCATAGCATTATTAGGCTATTCAAGATTTGGCCATACCATTATTAGGCTAAACAATGTTATGCGAAATAACTTTTTACTAAACGAGATTTATGCCATACGATTTTCGGCGTAACGAGACTTTGACCAAACGTTACTATGCAATACGAGATTAGGCAAATAAATCTTATGCCAAAAAAGGTAGAACCAGATCACCTACTATTAACATTTCACAGCGTCAGCTCTCGTAACAAAAGTAAATAGCTACAGCAAAAAATATATAAAGAAAGAAGTTTTCAACGAGAGATTTCATTTAATCTCGAGAGAGAGGTTAAATGGCCGACATCAATCTAGGAACTCCATCGCTCTCTAGCTATTAGGCTCATCTTGGGTATTATTTAGACAGGACCGGTGGCCGTATTGTCTTCTTTAAAAATATCTCTATCGCTTTGATTGTGAAAAATACCTATATCTTTTTTGTTAGAACAGGCAAATAAAATTTCTATAGACCTTATAATAAGTAATATTTTTGGGGGTTTCTAGATTAAGTACCTAAGTCTGCAGTTTTGCAGATGGAAATGTTTTGTAAATACAATACTGAGTTTTAAGTAAAAAGTAACGTAAATATCATAATCACAGCTTAGAGACAAAAAAGATATTTTTAACTAAGATAAAGATATATTTATATTTTTGTCCTACGAATTTAAATCATTTCCCGACCTTGGTCTGCCATTGCGATAGATTAAAAAAAACTTGTATAACATCTCGAGATCGGGCCCATGGAACAATTGACTGTTAAGATGCAAATAACTCCACTTTCCGTCTGTATCTTTAATTTGGCCAGACTTTATAAACCCCTATTACCCTGTTCCATCGGGGAAATTTCATGCCATTTGGAAATGCCGATTTCAAGAGTATTATTATTATTTATTGAATTTATTGAATTATAGGTAATAATTAACACATAAAAATAATACGCAACTCATCGATTTACCTACCTATGTAATGTATGTTTTAACAATTTGAGACACTATAGTAAAATAAAACCAGGTATTCACGGAAATTGTAGATTTATTCTTCCTTTTACACTCAAAATCAAACAAGCGTACACAATCGTTTTTCGCCATTACCAGAAGAAGCGTTTTTCTAGATTCCTCAATTTAGCTACCTTTTTTTTAATCATTCTAATCACACCCCATCCCTCTCGACCAATCAGCTTGAGAACCGAGAGATAGCGGGGCCAATCGTCGTCTTTGAGGAAGCACAGTGTTGCAATACCCAAAAATTATAATGACTAAAATGATACAAGTGTTAAAAATGGGATCTTGACAGTATTAAAACAATGATATTAAAAATCGATTATGACATTCGGCCATCAGACACAGTGCTACCTCCTGGTGCGCTACAAAACATTTTGTATCAAATACTTAATAAAATCAACATATCGACATTGTACAACAATTGTCTTTACTTCACTTACAATTTGTTCTAACTGAGAAACTAAGGCTCTGGCTTTACATAACTAATCCTATACTGACTAACAATCACAATAATTAAAGAAAATAATATAACTTAGGTTTAAGCTTTTACATGGCACATTGTCATTGAATATGGTGGTTTCTTTAAATTAAATATAGACTCACAGTATAAAATTAAATATTATAACTAACTAAAGTTTCTGCTTTGACATGGCACATTGTCTTTGGCTGTAGTTGTAAATTAGATATTGACTTTACAATACAAATTATCAATTAAAATAATTTTCAGGTGTAAGCTTATACATGGCAAGTAATCTTTAGTAGTGGTTAACTTAAACAACAAAATATATCTGTATTTGACTTAAATACTGAGATCAGGTAAGTGTTTTCATTATGACATTCGGAAATATATATATATATATATATATATATTTTTTTTAAACTTGACATTAACTTATCTACTTACTAAAACTTAAGGGTTATCGTTATCGTCAGCTGACGCAGCACCACTGCTTTCACTTGAACTACTGTTTTCGATTTCTAAAGCTTTAAAATTAATCCATGGCCTCATGCGGTCAGCTGCGATTACAGTATCATACATTTTGGTATTTGAACTGAATCCAGGAACATTGTTTATTCTGTATCTATCGTTACCTAACCACTTAACTATTTTAAATGGTCCCACAAATTTTGACAAAAGCTTTTTACTTTTACCGTCATTGTGATAATTATTTCTCAAAATTTTTACTAAATCACCTTCGCTGTATAATTGAGCAGGCTTATGTGTTGCATTATGTTTTGATTTTTGTTTTTCTTGGGCCTCGTTTATCGCTTCACTTATAGATTCTCTTATTTCGTCTTGGTTTAAGGCATCCTCATTGTTAACCAAATTAAGTTTGTTGGAGATATTATCGCGTAATCTAACACCAAACAACGCCTGCGATGCCGTTTTTTTTGTGGTTACATTGACAGTATTATTAATTCCCCATTGTATTTTTCCTAGACATTTATCCCATTCGCGTTCATTTACTCCTGAATTATGTGTGGATAGTGCATTAAGTATTGTCTGATTGAATCGTTCTGCCTGCCCATTGGCCCTTGGGCACGCGACAGCGTTCAGAATGTGCTTGATCCCGTAACCATTACAAAATGACTTAAAAGCTGCTGATGTGAAAGATGTTCCCCGATCAGATATCAACCTAACCGGTATTCCAAAATCAAAGAAAATACATTCCAACACTTTGATTGTAGTTTTTGTCTTGGTGTTTTTGACAGGTTTGACAAAAACATACTTAGTAAATCCATCTACAATTGTAAGAATATAACAATTACCATCTTTACTCTTAACAAACGGCCCAAGATGATCTATATGTATGGTATGAAACGGTACACTGACTTTCTCTATTGGGTAAAGGTACCCAGTTTTCATTTTCGGAGCATTATCTTTGTTGTATGCACATTCTATACATGCTGACACGTATTTTTTTACAAACCGACGTAGTTTCGGGAACCAATACTGACTACTAATTTTATCTAATGTTTTAGCAAAACCGGGATGCCCTATTTCGTCGTGATTTGCTCGACAAATCTGCCACCTAGCTTTACGAGGGACTACAAGACATAATTTATCCCCAATCTTTCTGTAAACGCTGTTGTTTTTAACAATGTAATTCTTCTTGATTTCTTTTGTTGTTTCATCATTATTAGGACTCAAAATTTTATAAATCCGAGAAATTTCTGTATCAGCTAATTGTAAGGTCAATAACCAGTTCTCTTTGGTTATATTATATACTGTCAAAGTGGTGTTATCTAAGGCCTCAGATGGTTGTTTAGTATTACGACTTAGAGCATCTACGTGCATCATACTTGTTCCTGGGCGATGTTCAATATCGAAGGTAAAGTCACTTATTTGTAACCACCATCTGGCGATACGAGGTATTAAATCACGTTTTGTTAGGGTGGTTCTCAGGGCACTGCAGTCTGTATAAACCTTGAATTTTATACCTAGGAGATAGATTCTGAATTTTTTTAAGGAGCAGACTACAGCTAGCGTTTCTAGCTCATACGAATGCAGGAATTTTTCATCAGGTGTGGTTTGTCTACTAAAATAAGCAACAGGTTTAAGAACTCTGGGATTTTCTTGCCACTGCATTAATATGCCACCTAATCCTATGGAACTGGCATCCGTGTGTAATTCAGTTTCTAATTGGGGATTGTAAAGTGCAAGAATAGGTCTCTCAATAAGTTTTTCCTTGAGGCACATAAAAGATTGCATTTCAGGACTGCTCCAGCGCCAGGTTACGTCTTTTTTTAATAAATTTGTCAAGGGTCTCGCGATCTCACCAAAACCCTTGACAAACTTGCGGAAATAGCTAGACAAGCCCAAGAATTGACGCACTTCATGAATATTACTGGGTACCGGGAATTCCTTTACAGCTAGTATCTTTTCCTGACTGGGTTTGATACCTTCTTCGGAAACTTCATAACCGAGATATGTTAAGGACTCGTTGAAAAAATGGCACTTAGATAATTTTAGAGTCAAACCGAATTCCCTAAGAAGTTTCAAAATTTCCTCCAGATTATTGTAACCCTCTTCGATAGTTTTAGAGGGAATGAGGAGGTCATCCAGATAAGCCAGGACAGAATGGAACCTCCTGTGACCCAACATAACATTCATCATGCGCTGGAACACAGCTGGAGCATTAGCTAGCCCAAACGGCATTCTCTTGAATTCATAATGTCCGTCGGGTGTGACAAAACCTGTTAAGTGCCTACTTTTCTCTGCCAACGGGACCTGATAATAACCGGATGCAAGGTCTAGAGTAGTAAAGAACTTGTTCCCACTTAGATTAGTAAGTTGGTCATCTATTAACGGCAAAGGAAACTTGTCTTTTACAGTTTTATTATTTAGGGCCCTGAAATCCACGCACAGACGCTGTTCTCCGGTTTTTTTCTTTACCATCAGAATGGGACTTGCATAGTTGGAACAAGATTCTTGGATTATATCATTCTCTAATAATTCGTCAACTATCTGCTTGACCTGTTCGCGTTCAGAAAACGAAAGTCTGTATGGTCTATATACCACTGGCTTATCATCCGTTAAATCAATTTGCATCTCTACTTGATTTGTACAACCTATTTCACTCAAATTGGTTGCAAAGCAGTCACGATACGACTGGAGTAATTCGTATAACTTATCTAAACTTTTCTCGTCAATATTGCAGCCAACGTGAATTTCCTCCTTTTTTAAAGGTTCTACATTTGAATTGTCAGTATGGATTCTATTCACGTGAAGAACTTGCTTTTCAACAAATTTGAGTGCTCTCGCGATAACGGTTTGACCACACAGTTCTACGGGCTTACGAGACATAGTTGTGACTACAATATGACCTTGACCATCTTTTATTCGATATGCACCACGATGCAAATGGTACTCCCTTCCCGGTTCGTGACAGTAATATCCATCAACATATACATCACCAGTGAAAGTCTTTTCGGAAGTAAATACAGGTAACAGTTGCGTTTGCACTACATTAACGCACTCAGACGTTATTAAATCAATTCTCTCATTCGGGTTTTCTGCTATACTAAATGTTGGGTTGCTATAAAACAGCAAAGTGTCGCTGTCCTTAAGAACTGTCACAGCCGGCAGCTCTGTAAAGTTTTGTCCGATTAAAACCGACGTCTGTAACAAATCATCATTGACAACCAGAATTTCAAGAGAAGTTTCAACCTCATCAACCTTTACACAAGCAAACGTTTTATATAACGGTGAAATGTTAGAGTTACCGAAACCCTTCACTATGGGCAGACTACCAGGACACTTGGTGAGATTAAACTTCTGAGCATCCGTATCGCGCATCAAAGTGCATTCGCTACCAAAATCTATGTAAGCTACAGAACTCTTACCGTTGATCGTTATTGGCTTATAGTATTTGTCATTAGGATTATTTGTCGAAACCTTCAGAGTAGTTTTCGTTTTATCCCCGTCTCTATTTTCTGTACGGATACCCTGATTACCCAGAGGCCTAATTGCCCTACAATGATCACTGTCATGTCCTATTCTGTGACATTTCGTGCATTTGAGTAATGGTTTGGGACATTTCGTGAATGTATGTCCCTTGGCTCGGCAATTGTAGCAGACTAATCCGGATTCAGCAGAATTTGACGTTGAGTTAAATCAGTGTTTTTCAACCTGTGGGTCGCGACCCCCTGGGGGGTCGCGAAGGTTCTGTAGGGGGGTCGCCAGAGATCGAAATAACTGGGTATTTCAGTGAAAAAAAAACCATAAAGACAATTACATAATTTAATTAATATTTCTTGATATTGTATATATGATAGATCAGCGATCATTTATAGGCATTTTTCTCAATCCTTGCGAGTATAGATTTTTGTAGCAAACTACTACTAAATCTGGCCAAAATCTGTAGTTTTCCCGAGAAATCTTTTCTTGATACCTACAATTAGCTCGAGTCTACTCTTACTTTATCTTGCCTTCCACAGTAAATTATTTAATTAGAGAAGGTTTTTTGATTGATTCAGGTCATGTTTGCTTTTAATGAATGCAGAAAATAATATTGACTTTAATAAAATACTACTCTGTGTAAAAAGTATCGGGACTGCACCAATAAATCACAAAATGATTGTTATTCATCCAAATTTATTTTATCACCTTCAAAGTATGCTCCTTCAGAATCGATACACATACGCCAACGAATTATCCAATCATCTCAACATTTTTTTAAACGCTGTTTCCAGAGTTGTGTTTAGTACTCGCGGTGATTTTTCCTTTTTGTCTTCCATCGATTGTTAGTCAAAGTCATGTTGACTGTTTTCTTTGACTATCGTGGTGTTGTGCACTCGGAATTCTTGCCAGAAAGTCAAACGGTAGGAAAAGAATATTATTTGCGGGTTATGTAGAATTTAATACAGCAAATTGGACAAAGAAGGCCAGATGTGTTTCTATCAGTGGAAACTTGTAAAAGGCCTTTTACTGCTCATTCTATTGTTATACCTTTAAATTGTGCTGTAAGTTTTCCTAAAATAAAATAAATAAATAAATAAATAAATAAAAAACTAGAAAGATTTTCACCGCGATAATGCGCCTTCGCACAATGACCATAATTGTGAATGAATTTTTGGGCCAAAACTCAACAAATACCATCGAGCATCCACCATATTAACCAGGTATCACGCTTCTAGCTTATTTTTTCCAAAACTCAAAATACCACTTCGAGGCACTGTTTTCAATCGATAGAAGATAAAATCGGGAAATGTAAGGAAAAATCGCCGCGAGTACTAAACACAACTCTGAAAAATGCGTTTAAAAAAATGTTGTGATGATTGGATAATTCGTTGGCGTATGTGTATCGTTTCTGAAGGAAGGTAATAAAATAAATTTGGATGAATAACAATAATTTTTTGTTTTATTGATCCAGTCCCGATACTTTTTACACAGAATGTATAATGGTTTTCAAAATCACGTCTAAATTAATTATATTACTCTTTTCAGATTTTTCGAAGTGAATACAGAGGCTGTTAATGTTGCAAAATGGGTATTTTTTTCGCGAGTTTTGAAATTCTGATTTCATTTTCCGACTTAGATATACCATGATGCACATGTAGGTTTCGGCTTAGTATACCCTTTTTGCAACACCCTGTATTAAACATAACTAATAAGATACTTTGATTATATTTAGGACCTTTTAAATGGTCGCCAATAAAACAAAACCCAATTTTTTTTGGCCATACATACCTAAATGTTAAAAAAAAACCGAAGGGTCAAGGGGGTCGCGAAATATTTTTTAATACCAGGGGGGTCGCGTCATGAAAAAGGTTGAAAAACACTGAGTTAAATGATGCGTTGGAAAATCGATTTCGAAAAATTCGGTCGCGCCTCTTCTGCGTGCCACTTGTGTTAAGTTCTACATAACTTTGTGCATTGAGAAAATTTAACATGTCTTCAGGTTCCTGGCATTTTAGTGCCTGTGCACTATTTCGCAACGATTTGTCATGAATTCCGTGAATAATACAATCTACGGCCCTTTTCCCTATAATTTGACATCTGTTTAATAAAGTCAACTTATCATAGTAATACTCGCGTAAATTTTCATCATTCCGTGACACACGGGCTAACATTTCTTCTAGAAGCTTTCCATAATTTTCCTCACTAGGGAACGCCTTCATAAGCTTCTCTTGCCACTCACTCCAGGTGAATACTACTGTTGGAAGGGCTTCAAACCATGTCTTAGCATAACCTACCAGCTTTTGCAGTGCAAAATGAATAATCTGTGCATCATCCCATTTATATATAACGGCACATTCGTTAACCTTTCTTATCCAGCATTCTATACTCTGAGTCCGAAGTGACGGATCAAACTCAGGAATAACATTGTGCAGTTGGTTATTGTTAATAGAAGAGGACGTCTTACTTGAATCGTCTTTTAAAATCTGCAGCACCTTCAACAGTTCACCGGCCATCGACGACCGTGATCTGCGAGACCTGCGGTGACGTCTGTCTCTCCGTCGGCTGCTACTGTTCTTACTGCTGTTACTTGTCAGACTAGATGAACTGGGCGTCCCATCTCGTCGACGCCGCTTCTCATGCCGCCCCCGCTTGCGCCTCTCTTCTTCAGGATACGGGCTCATCGTACTTTGATGCTGAAACATTGTTAATATAACAATTACCACATGTTCTCTTTCATAATTTATATGTATTTTCTTAACCCCTCAAGCAATGTCTAAAAATAAACATGGTCAAGACACATCAAGTTCTATAAGTGCCTGCAGAGTTTTTTTTTTTACAGTTAGTGTTATTTCTAATAAGTATTCTGATTCTCATACTGCTGTTGCATAGTAACTGTTATACTAATTATTATATAGTTTAATAGCAAATCTGTAATGTTCTCCTTCATCACTACAAACTTACAAATAAACTGGTAAACCACACACACCAACGACATACACATCTTGCTTAGCAATAATCACATAATATTATATTCATATAATTAATTATAATTTTTGAACTAATGTTTAGATAAACTTTCAGTGACTTTATCATTACTACACACTATACATACTTCATTTTTTTCGTGCAACCAAGGTTTTCACTTTACCTCACTACACATGGATAAGTATTAAACTTTCATACACACTCTCAATAATCTGCAGGTCCTCATCATCCATAAACAAAATTACATTATGTCTTGTGTGAGCAAGAGGCAACACTTTATCTTGTGACACACTAACAAGGACAAACAACTCTACATCTCGTCTCGTGTGAGCAAGAGGTAACACTTTATCTCACAACACACTGACAAGGATAAACAAACCTTTATCTCATCTAGTGCGAGCAAGAGGTAACACTTTATCTTGCAACATACTAACAAGGATAAATGACACTTCATCTCATCTCGTGCAAGCAAGAGGTAACACTTTATCTTGCAATACACTGATAAGGATTAACACTACATCTCATCTTGTGCGAGCAAGAGGCAACACTTTATCTTGCAACACACCGACAAGGATAAACACTACATCTCATCTTGTGCGAGCAAGAGGTAACACTTTATCTTGCAACACACCGACAAGGATAAACACTACATCTCATCTTGTGCGAGCAAGAGGCAACACTTTATCTTGCAACACACCGACAAGGATAAACACTACATCTCATCTTGTGCGAGCAAGAGGCAACACTTTATCTTGCAACACACCGACAAGGATAAACACTACATCTCATCTTGTGCGAGCAAGAGGCAACACTTTATCTTGCAACACACCGACAAGGATAAACACTACATCTCATCTTGTGCGAGCAAGAGGCAACACTTTATCTTGCAACACACCGACAAGGATAAACACTACATCTCATCTTGTGCGAGCAAGAGGCAACACTTTATCTTGCAACACACCGACAAGGATAAACACTACATCTCATCTTGTGCGAGCAAGAGGCAACACTTTATCTTGCAACACACTGACAAGGATTAACACTGCATCTCATCTTGTGCGAGCAAGAGGCAACACTTTATCTTGCAACGCACTGACAAGGATTAAGTCAGACATACATATCGTTATGATAAATAAACATTAACACATTAGTTGGTCAGGTTACAACCCTCTGCATTGTTTGTATACCTACTAGCTGTATTTCCTTGCTCAGGAAACAATACTGATAACATTCAATTCATCTTATTATTAATTTTTTATGTAATTGCTATCAAGTAGGTACCTACTGTCAACAACTCGGTCTATCTAGCCTTGTCTGTATAACATCAACAAATACAATATCGAAATAGCTTCGGCGAAACGAACCAGCAATTGTTTAAGTGAAAAATCGCATTCATATTCATATGCAATTATAGATCTCTTTGATGATCACTGTATATCTGTATTAATAACTAAATTTTTTTATTTTGAGAAAGCAGATATCAATGCGGATAAAAATGTACGCCACAAATTCGTGTTAACTGAGTTTTTCTTATCAACTGATTCACAAGTCTTTTCACTGTAACTTTTAACAAAATATGTTAACCATTTCTATGAATCTGATATTTTGTTTCGTTAAAGACATAAAGAACAATAAATACACCACTCGTACGCAGCTTGCTTGTTCGTTTCACTTTTCAAACACGAACTTATATTTTAGTAACCGAGCTTAAATTGTAGCATAATATAATGTAACATACCTTTTTGGGTCCTATCCCACTTCTGATATAAAATAAAACCAGGTATTCACGGAAATTGTAGATTTATTCTTCCTTTTACACTCAAAATCAAACAAGCGTACACAATCGTTTTTCGCCATTACCAGAAGAAGCGTTTTTCTAGATTCCTCAATTTAGCTACCTATTTTTTAATCATTCTAATCACACCCCATCCCTCTCGACCAATCAGCTTGAGAACCGAGAGATAGCGGGGCCAATCGTCGTCTTTGAGGAAGCACAGTGTTGCAATACCCAAAAATTATAATGACTAAAATGATACAAGTGTTAAAAATGGGATCTTGACAGTATTAAAACAATGATATTAAAAATCGATTATGACAATAGAAAAGCAATCTAACGAGTAAACGTATACTTAACACCAACTGAACTGAATTTTCCAGATGACTTATTTCATACATAGATCTGAAAACAACAATAAAACAAATAATTTTTACAGTTCAGTGACCTGCCTGAGGTGAGGGGAGGGCGGGGGGGGGACCGTTTGATCAAATTAGTCAATTTTCCAATGTTCTGAGCCACGACGGCTGTAGCGGCCATATTTTTTTTTATTTCCGATTATTATAAAAAAATGGCGGCGCTAGCAAATCTAGGTTTATCTGAAAAAAAAAGAATCAGTCTGTTATTTTTTTGATGATAGGTAAGTAGCTTATAATAATAATAATAGGTACTTTTTATAATAAAGCTACTTATAAGGTTAATAATTTAGCACAAATAACAGCAACAGCAAAAGTTCCGATTTTTTAAATAAAATCATATTCGTAGCGAAAGTATTAAAAGTTACGTAGGTGGCCTAGACACTCATTAGATATACGTATACCAACTAATATGTATTACCCGAGAACAGTTTTATTAGGTAGGTACCCTAATAATAACCTCTTACATTTGGGCATCAGACACCGAGTAAGTACTTAAAAATATATTTCTCAAATCTACATCCTGTACTTCATTTTGGCCGGTAGCAAAGCTCATCAATCCTTTCCATAAATAATGACTATTTACCTCTCCCGGAACGAAAAGGCAGCAATAAATGCTGGTTGGAATCAAAGGCAGTATTTTTTTTCTTTCCCGGAATCCGCCTCTGAATTGAATCCGATATCCCGCTTTGACCACGGCTCTCTTGCCACAATCAAAGGGATGCGATATTTGAAAAGATCCAAAGGCCGATTGTACAGATATGGTTTTCGGTTTTATGGACCAGAAATTTAAGTTCGGTTGGTGTGTACTTGTTTGTGCAGTAGGTATTCCTTGTTTATCATGATATGTAGTTGTAATATTTTGTGTCAATCTTACCAAATTTAGTAGGTGCTAATAGGTACTTAAATATGCAATTATTTGTTATGTCAATTTAGCGTAGACTTACTCGTATAAAGAATAGTTAGCCACGTCAAAAATAGAGTTCACTGCACAGAGCTGAATACTATAAACTACTTTGAACTAAAGACGTTACACATAGGTACCTACAATACATACCTATATAGACCACTTAATACTTAGGAAGATAAAACCACAAATAAAAACGTCAAGTAATTTTAAGTAAACAAACATTCTATTCAACATGAACGATAAATTCAGGCCGCATGACATAAAAACAAATTTTACCATCTGAAAAGTAATTTGAACGGTAAAAAGAATACAATAAAATGTGCGTACGAAAAATGCGTTACGCGAAGACACGTTTAATCGTCAATCAACAACACCTGTTCTGAACTTCAGTACTGGGGATATTAGGGCTCTTCCTATATGAAAGCCTACGTTTTATAATGTTTCTGTAAGCGATAAGTCCACATATTTTGTAACGTTATCTCTATCTGTAAGTATTAAAAATTTCCTTTATTCACTGCGCATCAAGAGGATTTCACGAATTCACGAGGACAAACCTTGGTTTGATATCAAAAGGCTATACCCACTAAATTTATTTAGCAACTTATTGTGCTGCTCGGAATAGACAAGTTTATTTACAAACAATATCGACATTGGTATGGCTAATGGCCCGTAAAGTTCACAATCATTAATAATAAATATTTATAAAACTAATGCTACAATATAAAAAGGATCACACGAGAACCAGGTACCTAGCTGAAATAAGTGTAGAATTGGGATCGTCGCCGCCGCCGCAGCGCCGCCGCTGTAAAAACAAGAATATCGCAAATAGGCCGTAAAGAGTGCCGGATGCGCCGGACGACCTGACATAGAATAAATGTAAGTAATATATAGATGCGACGTATGGTACAGATACGCGAACAGTGTTGAAGACGTGACACTGGTCGTACGATTTAAAATCACTTAGCGGGCAATAGCCGATAGTGGCTTAGTGAGGAAGACCGAGGACAAAATGTTGTAATGCTTGTTTCGAGAAGCCTAGTCCAGCAGTTGATGATTACGAGCTGATATGGAGGGAAATAACTTGACGCAATTTATTTTTTTACTCTTGTGTAGGTAGTTTTTGACTGAAGCTGACGAAAGAAATATACGGAGGAAGCATTGGGTAAGCCTTTGCCCAGCAGTGGTACTAAAACTGGGTTTCTTAAATCTAAATACATAAATCATAGAAATAAATAACTATAAAAACCATACATACAGATGATTTGAGAACCTCTTACTTTTTATTGAAGTCGGTAAATTCATTCAAGTGAAGTGTTTTTCAGTGTGCTAAAAATACGTGTCGCTTCTGTAAATGTATCGTTGTCTACTCTTTGTAGGCTCTTCCCTCTGGCTATGAGCGGATCCCAAGGCACTATTGTATAAGAAAGCGTAGTTTTACAACTCGTAGGGGAAAACTTAACGTGTGGGGTAACACAACCTTCCTTTAGGGCTGCCAACAAATATATCTAATAATAATGCGAATAAATAATAACTACGGAGGGTCGAGCTAGGCATTGAAAAAGTAGAACTTGATATGAAAATTTGTATTGAAATTTATTCACCAACTTTTAGGTTTCGGTTGGTTAATTTGAAATATCGTGGTTCTTTGTTTTTGAATAGGTTTGTGAAGCTTTTTTATGATATGTGGTGACTTACAATGGAATAGTTAGGCGGACAATAACTCCTATTTTCAGAAAAGCCACGAGTTATTCAGTAAGTTTCCCGGAATAGGTATTATGTAGGTATATCGGGCGGTAATGGATAACGCGTGATTTTGGTTATTTATACAAAAAAGATTTCCAAGCATATATAGTGACTAACTATATTCATGATATTCATGAGCATAATTTATTATTATTATGGTAGTGGACAGTTTGCTACGCACAACTAATCTGACCGTCCAATATTTTCATTTCGGTAACAAACACTAAGGATTGCCATCGTGAAATTCACTACAAAAAGAGACCTCTAATACTGAGTTGCACAAAGAAACTTAAACCTAATGCCGGTATTAAATGTATTGATGCTTTGCTTTGACAGTATACGGACAGAAAGAGATATAAGTACATTATAACCACCAATGTGACGTTTTATTTATCCCTTTCCCTCATTACAATTTATTAAATGTGAACAGCAGCGAAGCCTCTACATTGTCTGCACCGCTGTCAACTAAATCTCCTACTCCTAACTTATGCCATTACTTAGTCCCCCAAAGACTTATATCTCAAGCCTTCTGCCGTGAGTGTAGATAAGTACTGAGATGCAATGTAGAGTTAGCAATTAAATGCAACACGTAGACGCGGAGGCTGCAACAAGTCTATTGGTGCGCGGGTGCTTGGCTGGAAAACCATCTGTGTCGGTTAAGGGGGAGTTGCGATGCGGCGACTGTCTGATTTTTGTGCGATTATTTCCTAAATGGATTATTAAATGTATACAATAAATATTTAAAAATACTTCACGTCTTGAGGCGGGTTCCCGCTGCGAGGAACCGCGGTATTTTTTACACTTTGCATTTTTATCTCATCTTTCGCAATACATTTTTATGCTTGCATGGGTCACGTGGTACGTAAGGTATCATTCAGCAGCGATAGACGGGTAATATTACGTATAAAATATGATGCTTGTAACCAGTTTTATGAAAATATTACTAATTAAATAATATTTTGACATGCTATTTTGTCTCATTTGTAGATACGGAGAAAAGCTTTGTTACCTACTTACACAATTAATTATGTATTTTTTACAAGTCTTTATAATCTGGTAATATTAATAATATGTCAATGATATTTTTGTACGAAATACAGTGACTGAAGGAAAATAATAAATTCAAACTAGATCTTCATCCTGTCACAAAAACACTCACGTTAGTAGTGATTAAGTAGGTAGGTACTTTTCTTAAAGTTAGATGCGAGATAAAACAGCTGTTGGTAGTTAATAACTTCAAACTCCTTGCTCTATGAAATACATTTTCAGATTATAGTGATAGTTAAATCACGACACAAGCTAACAAAAGCCTCTCAATCTTTTAAACACAAACTCTAACTTTTCTCGACTAATCATTTTATTTTCCCAAAATCGCACCCAGCCCGCTCCCCCCTAACCCCGGGTCCAGGGGCGCCCCACCTGGCGGGGCGGGGGCGGGGCGGGGGCGCCAGACGTCGGCTATCGATTATTCGAGCGCGAGCTCCGGGCGGACTCCATCCGGGAATCCTCTCCGGGACTTTATTTGCAGACTGTACACGCCCGGGTCTTGGGGCTAGGGTTTTTGTAGGTAGTTTAATTTATTAGGAAATGTTTATTGATTAATGATAGTGTAATTAGCTGAGGTTTGTTAAAATTACTGGTAAATAAGGCGATTGATTGAAGGATTTTATTATGTAAAACATAATTGCTAGATAAAAATGCATAATAACCTAGAACTAAGTGCGATAGTATATCCGATAATATTATGTATGAAGTAACTTCATTAATATTAAATAGAATAGACGAAAGATAAATTATGAAAAGACTTATGAATGGGGAGGAAGCGATAGAAGTATGTCAGGATCGTGGCACGTGGAGATCCATAGTCTCTGCCTACCCCTCTAGGAGACAGGCGTGAGTAAAGTAAAAAATACATATCGCACCCTCAGGATAATAGAGGCGTAATTCAAAAAACTAAATTGTTGGCAAATCGCAAAAAATTATCAGGAAACTTCATTTTCAACTTTGACAGTATTGATTTAACTAATATGGGTGAAAATTGGACTATGTTATATATTATTCATAAACCCTAGGATGTATTTTTTTTGTTAATATAATAGACGTAAAGCTTTTGTACCTTAAATATTATTTTGTGTGGTTTAGTGAACTACAGAATACTTTCTATACAGTTATTATTACTAATTAACTTGCTCTAAGTTTACGCGTAAATAGTAATTCATTTCATATCGCTTTCTACAATTCCCCAGTCCTTCAATATCATGAACCAAAAAACCATTAACGAATAAACAAAAAGAACTCACCCAACAACAGGTATGAATGTCTCAAAGAGCTGAAGGTGCAGGTGCTGGATCCTTCAGGTCTTCAGGACATAATTAAAGTGTAGCGATTACGGCGGCTCCGGCGGATTACACTAATTGAACTGAGAGTCTGCGGGGTTACTTCAGCTTGGCGAAAAAGGAACGGACGACAGCTGTAGGTATTTTCCTATAAAAAGTTCATATTGCATACTGCATAGCGCTCCCAAAATTTGAAATATGCTATAAAAGTCTGACTAGTAAGCTAGTAGAAGAATTACACAATACACATACCTACACATTGGCATATAGGTAAAGTACATTCACAATAGGCTATGTCTGAAAAAATTGAACAATGCTCATAATTTTTCTAATGATAGGAATAACCCTCCGTATCATCCTAAAAAAATCTCAGATTTTTCCTATGCGTCAGTAATTTTATAAAAATAAAAACATTTCAAGTTTCACAAAACGGGGATATGATGGCACTTCAGGACTATTTCCATCGTCTCTATAAAAATATATGGGCAATAAAAAAGAAAAAATTGACAGGCGTCAGCTTTTACATACTCTTTGGTCACACGTCTATCCATAGACCTACAACGTCCATTGACAAAAGAATAAAGAGGACTTGGCATAAAAATCGTACGTAAAAAAGGACAACAGTAGTTTTGTCTTTGCCTAAAATTACAACATTGCGATCGGTCGCCATGTTGATTGACCAAGATTGACATCCAAACACAAGGTACTTCAGCTGTCAAACAATTTGTTTGTTTACATTTTTCAAGAAAAAAGCCGCCATTTTAATTGACACCAAAGTTTAGGTAAGCGCATTTTTTTCGTTGATATGGCATGTCCTCTCTTTATTCTTTTGTCAATGACAACGTCACATCAAAATCTGTCATATTTTTTTTAATGCCTATAGAGACGATGGAAAAAGTCCTGAAGTGCCATCATATCCCCGTTTTGTGAAACTTGAAATGTTTTTATTTTTATAAAATTACTGACGCATAGGAAAAATCCGAGATTTTTTTAGGATGATACGGAGGCTTATTCCTATCATCAGAAAAATTATGAGCGTTGTTCAATTTTTTCAGACATAGCCTATTTCAGTTATGAAATGGAACGATATTCGAGTCTGCTATCTAGGCACAATAAATAACATAATCGCTGCTTTAAGACAAAGAGTACAGTCGAATACAGGCGTGGTTGGCATAGCAGAGGTCTGAAAGTTACTTTTCGGTAAGGTAGAGTGGCCCTGAGACTGGGTGGTGCAAGGTTTACCGGGAACAAAATGGGTAGTTAAGAGGAAAATAAGACATTGTTTTTGGTGATTAGGCGGGTTTTGGCCGAAAGAGAGGGGTTGTTGTAAGGCTTGCAAGGAGTCTCTGGCTGTTCTTAGTGCATTAGCTTCGATGGTAACCACTTTGCAATATTATAGTCGCAATGTAACACAGTAGGTACTGTATTTTTCGGGACCATTTATACTAGAAAACGAACGTAAGTATTTAAATTAACGTTATCTGGCTGGGAATTTAGATAGATACTAATTAATATATCCCAATTAAAATGTATTTTATTAGTTTAGAAACTCTGAGATACCCGTATTCGGCTTACAGTATGTCAATTTTACAACACACTGTGGTGATTAAATTAAAATGAGATTTTACTGCTGTTTTCTAGTTTTCTTTTCTTAGCACTTAAATAGCTGTTTCCTACACCTAGAGATCCTTTGTATTCAACGATCAAACTGCTTCTACAATACAAGTCGCACAACAAAGTCGTATACGACATTCACATCGTACCTTGTGTTCGCTCGGATAGCTGTATGATACCTCCCTTTGGGGGTTATTCTCGTAATCGAGATGTCAACCGTGTCCCGATGCCTGTGTCAATTCCGCATTGTCTGTGTAACCCACAGATGTAGGATGTCACAGTATATATTGTGATGTTATGTCACCTGAAATTCCTGTAGTTCGTCGAAGTGGTAGAGTAGCAACAAAAACCAGTGCCAACAGCAAAAAATGTTTATTAGGGCTTCAATTATTCTTTGTAATTTTTGCCACTGACGTGCTGGGTCTTACTATTCTTCATTCATTTAAGATTGTTACAAATATAATGTTCCATATTTTACCCGTTGCAAAGTTAGCATTGTTCTTTAAATTAGACAGTGTGGACAAAACATTAATGATAGAGCCAAAGACCGGTTAGCGGTATTATTAATTACCTATCTATTTTACAGTGGGCGATATTAGGCTGATCATGATGACCGATAACTGCATAAAATTTGCTAAAATACCTACAGTATACAAAAATTACATAGTTTTTTACTTACCGACCGTTTTTTTATATTGTTTCCGCAAAAAGAATCCCACGTGATCCTAATGGTTTTCCAGAACAAAAAATAAACCCGCAGGGTTATCACCGCCACACTCGAGTGAGCACTACCAATATTCCGTGGAAAAGGGTTTGACAGTCCAAACCCATTTCAAAAATAGTGACATTATCTATTTACTGTGGTATTGTTTTGCCTCGCAATCCAGCCGAAACGCTCCCCTGGGAAAGGTTGCGCGTCTGCAACTATATTTGTTATTCTATGACGGAGTTCACGGACTGCAAAGTTACCTTACCACAACAATATTTTAATACGAACTTGGTTAACTAGAGAGAATGCTTTTAGCATTAAGTTCGCCTATGCACCTACAAATTAATTATGTGCAACAAAGAATTTAATAATAATATAAACTTGATGGAATGTCTGTGTTAAAGAAGCGTCTTGACAAATAACACCCAATTTCTAACACTGAGCTCTTATATTGAATTAGTTCAGTTTCAAGATTTGTCACTTTATTCATTGGTAAAATCATATGATTTTATGCTATATTTTCTTTACTATAATCATAAATTACGTGGTCAAATACCATCTGATAGTCCATCTTTCGATGCCTCTTTCGGTTTAGTTGGTAATAAAAATCACTATGATTGACAGTACCTAATATAAGTAAACGTTTTTTTCCTTCAAAGTTAAATCAACGTTGGCCCGAATGGAATTTGCTGATAATTTCAGAACTTTAATTTGCGGGCGAGAGAAAATGTCTAGAAATCGCATGATTGAAATATAAATTGAAAAATGGAGTTCAATTGGATATTTCGAGCTCTCAAACGTTGGCAGCTCAATTTATCCAGTTTACTTTACTTTAAAATGCGGTTGATAGATGGCGCTATAAAACCAAACTTGAAATTTATTGGTAGTTATTTTATTTATCGGTTTTCCGCCTTCGACTTTGAATTCACAAACAGGATTAATTTCCGTGGAAAAGCAGCCTTGCAAATACAGGGTGTTGCAAAAGAGTAATAAGCTGAAAGGGGGTGACTCTGGGCGTCATTCTATGTATAATGATGGTTAAAAATTTTCGAAAAAATATATGTAATACCCATTACATATTATTATATCAAAAGTCACTTGATCAACATTTTGTGTTCCAAAAGATTTTTAGAATAACCCTCTTCTCCGCTCACTATATTATTACTTACCCTTTTTGCAACAGCCTGTATAAATAACATTAAAAATTAGTCCTACAGTCATTATAAATTATAACTTTAATAACCACTTTCACAAATAGATATCATACAAAAAATAATAAAACTAAAACTGAAAAGAAATTTTGCGAAATTCCGCCTGCTGAAATATTTGTACGTTCGAATCCTGAAGTGGAATTTAATTAAAAAGGTCCCCCCCCACCCCCACCCGCGGTTCGATCAATCTGTCAAGTTTCTCCAAGTCAATTAATTTCGATAGAGATTGATTGCCGTGCGGCTCCCACCTTTTTATTAAACATTTTATACACGGAGGTGGGTGCACAATGTGTAGAGGTGGGCGACGATGTGAGAACGGGGGTGTTTGATGGTTGGATGCACTAATGATAATAAGGGATATGGGTTACGAATAATAATAATATATTGATCGAGATAGAACATAAATAGCCGCCTTACTATTTTTAAACTCTGTCTTCCATCCAAAGGTTGTCTAGTAGAGATTGCTATAAGCAATAAGGCCGCTAATTGAACTGATATTATTTTAAGTACACTTTTTTGTATGTCTATGTTATTTAATGCAAATAAAGAGTATTGTACTGTATTGTATTGTATTGTAAGTACAAAGAATAGAAGCGTTTGCATACTACATAGTGTAGAGAAGTTCTAAAGTTGAACCTAATTCTTTGTAAGAAACATTGGCTTCGTATTTTTCTGGCTAGTACTACCTAGTTGTTTAATATTGACTTTTGAAAATTTCAGTCTCTATGAAAAACGATGTTAGCCAAAAATCACCATGTACTTACTTACACATATCATTCAGTTGGTCGTTTTTCCGCCATATAAGTAGAAACCTAGAATGTAGAAAATGCAATAAGTATCAGAATAATTAATGCAAGTACCGAATTTCATTTACTAACATACACTGAAGAATTATGTAGTAAGTACATCACAAATCCCATCAAGAATGTTTTAACCAATACATAAAGTAGGGGAGTAGTCAATATGTTCAAATAAAATGCAGGGTGTTTTTTTTCTTCCGCGTAGCTAATATTCGTATTTTTCCAACTGTCATTCGGCTAACAGGATTATGCATGCTTCACATCCTGCACGAGTGAGGGCGCAGCTCAAAGGGCAGCTTTAAAATGTCCTTGTAACACCCTGTACTGTCAGTTAAGACTGCATATTGATCTAAGATAAAAGAAAATAGATATTCAATGAATTCTTTATAATTACACGGAGTGACGGCAATCTTTTCACAATAAAATTCTGACATTAAATTAAAAAAAAACCATCCGTTTCATATCTACAATAGATCAATAAAGTTAAGAGCCACCTATTGGTATCGTACTTATCGCACCAAATGGATTGTGATAAATGTATGGAGAAACGGCGTCGGCAATGCCGATGAGGTGGGCGCACTTGTGTGAATTTTCATACAGAATATTGAATGCGATGTGTCCTTTGCGTATATGTGATACCGTTATTTATTTGTAATTTATATTATTGGTAGCGACTCAAAGCTGTCAAACGTGAAATTCTATAGTGACTGTACTGTATCTACTTGTATTTAGCTGGATCCTTGGTATTTCGTTATGTTTAATATTAAAGTTTACTCAGTCCGCCAACTGAAGATAATCTGCCATTGCGAGGAGTTCCCCTGCTGTTGTGATGTGACGGTGTTGTTATGAACATTATGAGGCATTTCCAATACCGAGGCCAAATCACCGTGCCTTTTGACGCACCCTTCCTTATGGCGGTATTCTATTAAGTTACTACTTTTTTTCATTTCGTCTCTTGTGAGAAATTTGGTGTCTCTGAATATACAGGGTGTCACCAAAAGGGTATACTAAGTCGAAACCTAGATTAGATATCTTAGCACACTCTTTTTGCATCACCCTGTATAGTATAAGTAATTAAATTTTATACTGTATGTAAGGGTATTCTACATAAAGAATACCTACTTCGTTAATTCTATACATCTTATCTCGTTGTCTTATCTGTATAATTCCAAGAAATGTTTATACTATTTTCGTAGTACCTTATCAGTAGATAGACATCAGGTAAAACACATTGATACGCAGAAAGTCCTCAGGTATGCAATTACTGGAATAAGTATCTAAGTTTTTATCACAAATTCATGTAGAAATATTTATTTTTCCAAGAAAATTTCTGAACTTTCTATAAAAAGCAAATGCATCTGAAAATAAAATAAGCTATGAAATCGGGTCAATGACATGTGCTCAGATTGTAATTTGTTATTTTTCAGGTGGGATCAATTCGACTTGATCGAACCCAAAGCTGAGATTAAATATAAATCTGCTTTTTAGGAATAGAAAATGAAAACTTTCATTTCTTTTACAAAACTAAATTTTCAGAAAATATTACCTATCATAGGTTTCCCTAGCACAGCTATCTTCTTAACACATTGTGGGTCTTTGGAGTTACGTTAGCACGGTTGAGTTAAACACGTCTTAGTTGGTACTTTACCGCATATATGCATAAAGTTGGCACATTCAAGCACAAACAATAACAAAAGCTTTGAATTCTAAAGACTAAAGAAACACGAGGTTTATAATCATGCCATTTCTACTCAAAAAGGGCGCACTATGTTTGGTGTAAGTAGGTATTTTTATTAAGGTACTAGCTGTTCCCGCGAGCTTCGCTTCGCCTTAAAAAGTTTTCCCGTGGGAATTCCGGGATAAAAAGTAGCCTATGTTCTTTCTCAGGGTCTAGCTAGACCCTATGTGTACCAAATTTCATTAGACAGATAGACAGACAGACAGACAGACAGACACAGTTACTTTCGCATTTATAATATTAAGTTAGGATGCGTCCACCTTTCAGCATCGTACGCAACGGACGCATCGCATTCAGTATTCTTTGTATAGAAATTAACACAAAAGCGTCCACTTCATCGGTATTGCTGACGCCGTTTCTCCACACACTCATGAAAATCCGTTTTGTCCGATACATCGTACTTATCGATAGGTGGATTTTGAATGACTGACTTGAACTTGACTGATTTGAATGACTTAATATTGTGAACCAACGACATTAAATTTTATTGTGAACAGATTACAGTAAATCTGTGTAATTATAAAGAATCCATTGAATATATATTTTCTTTTACCGTGGGTGGGAGACAAGCAAGAAAATATTTTCGTTAAGAACTTATTTTTAAGTGTCGAGATTTCTACCATAAAATGAAAATACATAAAGTGTTTGCGTGGGTGCAAAGTAATTTTAGAATTCACACAAAAGCATTCTACATACCTATAAAAATGTTTCAATTTTAGCTACGCCTAACTGAATAGTGTAGGAGGGGTAAAGGGGGGCAACAATGTCCTATACTTACAAAACATCAAAATACATTTCCGTCAGTAAACAGTTCAAGAAGGCTCTCACTGAGGTACTATTTTTACTAGAGAACGTTGCTGTAAAAAATACAGATTTTTCGTAAGTAGAAAAATAAGTAAAAAAATCAACACAAACAATATTATTAGAATTGATAAATATATCTCCTCAGCTTAAACTGGCCTACATTTTGGTCTGGAAAATCTGTCACTATTCCTTTTTAATACTTAGATATCGGTATGTATATGTGGATGGATGTGATATATACATATATATATACTGTATATGTATACTGTATATAACTGTATATATATATATATATATATATATATATATATATATATATATATATATATATATACAGTTTAGTACGTTTGATTAGGCGTAGATAATGTTAATGTACCTACTTTAGTTTGCTACTTTGTAGTAGCGTAAATATTATTAAGTTATTTCTATCAGTGGAAACTTGTAAAAGGCCTTTTACTGCTCATTCTATTGTTATACCTTTAAATTGTGCTGTAAGTTTTCCGAAAATAAAATAAATAAATAAAATAAAAATAAATAAAAAATAAAATACGTTCTGTACACACACAAACAAACAATATATTACACAATAAAAATTTAACAATGCGATCTTATCGCTCGCAGCAACATCTTCCAAGCAACCTGAGAATATATTCGCCGTGTCCGTTCCTGTGTTCATAGTACTTCAATGCCTCCACAATTCCTCGTCACGCGCCAATGTTTGAAGAAGGCTTAGGGCGCTCGGCTGGCCCCGTATTGATTTATTTCTATTTATGACGGTCTGACAGCATTCGAATAACCTTCTGTTTGAACAAGATGATGGGCTACGCATGAGATTGGTAAAGATTACCGAGTAAGCAAGGACCAATAGTGTAAGGTTTTCTTAACCGATCGAGCAGCGAAAATCGACTCAAATTTGTATGGCGCGCAGTTAGTGCAGGTGTATACCGCTAGGTGGCGACTCTGCCGCGCCAAATACATTCGCGTTAACTCGACACTACTCGAAAGGAGTAAAAACGCTTATTCCCCATGCCGGAGTGACAGTGGGAAGGTCGTATGTATACATCTATCCTTTCTGGAAGGAACCAAAAAATATCGTTTTACCACTTTTGATTTCAAATCAGTACAAACAATGATATAAGTACAGTAGATGGTTGGCCAATATTACACGGCCACCAGAACTCTATAAAACGTGAAAACTACTTCGAAATAGAATATTTCTAGTTTTACACAGTACTAAAGGCCGATAATAATATATCAGAGACACTATGAATGACAATATTGGAACCCCTTTCTATTTCACGGCCCATAAATGATGGTTCCTATTGTTTTGAATAATTTATAGCTGAGGGTTTTAAGCTCTTGAAAATTTCTTACGCAAAAAAGAAAAAAATATTAAGATCAAGAGAAAAAATGCGATTGAACTAATCCGTGACTATAGTGATATATTCATGAATTAAATTTGTGGATTTATTAACTTCCCTACCAACCTGTCCGGAAAATTGACTAAAAGACTCAAATACATAGTTGTTAAGACAAAGTCAAACTTATATCATGCCTAATTTCTCTGCGAAAAGTCATCCGACAGATATTTATCTAAAAAAAAAACAAATCTTTAGGTACCTACCTACATTGCAATTTACTTAACCCAAAAAACCTGTAATTTCAGTCGACACATCTAAAACCCTTTCAAATCAGGACACCGGAGCGCTCAAACAAATGACCTAATTCACCTGTCACGCATTATCAAAGCAACAAATTGGACTCCAGCCGTCATGTCCGTAACCCGTAATGAGAATAGCCCGCGGACACTTAGGGTGAGGCCCCATTGCTGCGTTGCATAGCGTATCCTCCCAAACAAACTGTTATAAAAAATGGCAGCGACGACGCAACGCACCAATGAGGCCTCGCCCTTAATGTGAGGCAATGCTTACGTAACGTGGCGACCGCTTCTCACACAAGAATTGCGGGTTCAAATCCCTACTTGGAGCGTAAACATGTTGGATGAAAGTACATCCAACTTTTCAGGTAGTGATGAATTAATTCAAAGTTTAAAGACTGAAAGACATAGTTGTAAAGAGGTAAGATTTGTGTGTCTTTGCAACAAATTACCTATGTGGAATAAAATTTACCAATTTTAAAATATTTTTCATTACTACTAAGGACATGCGTATATAGCTCGCATTCAATTACATTTAAAATATTTTTCTCGGTAGTTATAGAATAGGATAAAATAAAAATAAAAATTAGGATGGTGCCTCAAACGTGCTTTATTGACAAACTGTGGAACATTATCCATAAGACATTATATTTACAGCAAGCTAAGCATTTGCTTGAAAACATTACCCTTTTCTCGCAGTCGGGTTTACAACAATTCCATATAAATATTTACATTTATAAATACAGGGTGTTCTAAAGATGTATTGTTTGCCGAAAGGGGGGTTTAGCCACTCAAGAGGTCATTTTGCAAATTCTCGGAAGTTGTTAAACCAAAGTTGTAGAGAATGACCTTGTGTGTCACCCCCTTTCGACTTTCTATACCTAATCTTTTTTTAACACCTTGTACATCATTATATTCCGCCATTACATAATTTTGACAGAAACAGATGACACGTATTAAAAAAAGGTCCTTGATCACTGATTTAAAATATTTACACAGTTTAATAATGTTTACAATATTAAAACACAAGAACCGAAATTTAACGCTTTAAGACAAAAAAAAAGTAAATACAGAGTGTTTCACGTGACATGACCAAGATTAACGTATGGATTCAATTATTTATCTACTCCACCATATTTACTGTACTTATATTTAGTGTTGGCCCTGCTCTCCCTGAATCACCCTGTATAGCAAAACTCCAGTGATCACAAACCTTTTTTTAACTTTTTCTTTTACATACGTATACAAAACTCATAATGTACTGCTGTTCATCCTTTTATTACAAAATTATAATCATACAACAAATGAATAAAACCCAAACTAAAGTTATAGTATAATGAAAATTAGTATTGACGAATTTTTCACACGCAATACATGGCAAACATAACCTAGCGCCAATTCTGCTAACTTCACAGCTAACTATTGACTCGCGATAGAATGTTTATATTCCATCAAATACGAATTTGATTACTGAACTGAGGCGCGAGCATAGGATTCGATACTATTTTCGAATCTACACGAAGGGTCGCTTTTACCAAACGCTAAACGTATTTAAATCAAATTTTAAATACATTTTGTACTAACTGACAGACGTATGACAGGCTACTAAATACGTTTAGCGTTTGGTGAAATTCCACCTAACATGGACAAAACAAATGCCACTTTTGGAACTAACAAATTTGCCTTAAATTTGGACAGTGACATTTGACGATACGCAACGTAAACGGAGGTTTCGAATCCTGTGCTCGGGCAACTGTACACAATCGTCACCGATATAAAATATATATTATTCGGTTATTGTTTGCATGCAGTTTTAACAAAAAAATACACAAAACACATTTTGGTACCTACGTACAAAACCTTCTTTTGGAACCTTCGAATCTTCATGCCCTCAATATCACTAACCATTTTGACAATGCCATATTCAGTGCAAAATCCAAAACTTTGTAAGCTATGGTCCAGCCAAAAACATATTCTGATACAAACAAAAATTCAAATTGCTGGCGTCCGGACAAATGATAAAAAAATGTTTACCCTGTTTATTTACAGAAACCCCATTTCATGTGTATTATGTACCTCGAACACATGCAAAATGATTTTTTATTAAATTTCAGACCAAACTACCTTATCTTCCATCTCACTCTTACAAACTGTTGAAAATTTTCTATTTCACTCGTGACTTTTTGGTACCCTTTCATTCGTCACTAACTTAAAATTTAGAAAGCGTCTGAGGGTCTAGTACAGGTTTGATAGTTTGGCGAAAACTATAAAAGTTTACGTTTTCTCGCATACTAAGTGGCGCCTCTTGCGTAAACTATCATGAAACTTTTGACAGCTGACAGGAGAAAACATAAACTTTTTTAGTTTTCAAAAATGGCAAATCCCGTACTAGAGGCCCTGTAGGTTGACCATTGTTTTATCAACTGTAGCTTCAAAAGCCAAGTTCACAATGCGAGACAAGACATACATACCAAAATAAACAGAAGCGTACTTAGATAAAATATTAATATTATTTTCGATCGGTGAACTTACCGAATCGGTAAATAAATTTCGCTTATCTATTTGAATTAATATTTTAACTAAGACAATAATGACACAAAGAAGAAGCATCACAAATGTAATATTATTAATAAAACAAACAACTACTTACTTACAAGTTATAACTTAAAAAAATATAACAACACAAAGAAATCTTAACACATTCGTAAGTGCTAATAGATGCCATCAATCGTCGCTGAAAACTACTCCCATTTATAATATGAAAAAGTTAAAATCCTTTCACGAAAACATTGATGTCTTACGCAGAGTTGTAGAAAGGGACTTTAAGCTAATGTTGACCTTAAAATTTCTTCTATATGTATCTTCTTATTAAATATGGAATTTAACAGACAGAAGTAGATTTAATGCCGATATTAGCTTAAAATCTAGTCTAGAGTCTACATATCAAGTTGCGAGGTAAGAGACTAGGCAATCATTTTACCATTTAAGGGATGATGTAGTATGCAAGGCAGATTGTTACCAAAATAAATATTGGTAAAATAACATACTTACGTATAAACTTCATCCAACAATTTATTGAATAGATCTTTTAATAATCAATAATTATGAACTTGCAGAGTTCTGCAGTTGGAAAGCGATTTATAAAAACATTTGAATCGGTTTGAATGTTTTGAAGCCTTGTTATTAAACTAAGTAGGTATACTTATTTAATCATAAGATTAAAACAATTCTATAGCATCCGTATTTTATTGTTAAAATTGCTGGAGAATCGATTTTCTTAAATATTTTCGGCTATAATGTCAAGAAAGGCACACAATTGGACATATTTTTCATTTATGAAAGGAACTTGGTCGGACTGGGTACCTCTACCTATTAGATGCAACGTACAACAGCAAATGGTAAAAAATACTGTTTATTTATCTGATAATACGATCACAAAAAGAAACACTAAATTTTTGGTGGTATTTTACATAAATACATCATAGGATTTTTCTATCTAAGCATTCTTATCTGACTATTCTTGACTCTTCGAAAAAAGGTTTGCTTTTTATTTAATACAAAACTAAAACCCGATTCAGCTTTATGGTCTGAATAGACATAATGTATTGTATGCCATCTTTTATATTCACCTCGGTATTAAATTCTCCTGCTAAGCTCCTTGGTATTGATTTGAAGAATGATCAAATTTAGTGGATACCTTTTTGATTTCTGTCAGACAAAAATAACGTCTAGGCACTACCGGCTTACCCCCTTATTCATAAAAAAGTTACTGGACGGATTAACTATTGAACTGTTTTGTCACTCTCTGTCAAAGAACAAATTGTTCTCTGTTAGAGAGGGACAGAACAGTTCAATAGTTAATCCGTCCAGTAACTTTTTTATGAATAAGGGGGTTAAAATATAGGTACTCAAATAATTATACATACGCCGATATCTAACTATATTTTTACAACAATAATGTAGCTTACGAAAAGGGTTTTAAGCGACAAATTTCTCCTTTTGTTGATAAAAAATATTTCTTTGTTATAACTTTTTGTTTTACCTTAACTTAGTACCAATACTTACAATCTAATTTAGACATTAAAAAGGCTTTATCAATGCCACGGCCAAAAAATAAGCAATTCAAGTTACTATCGGAGTAGACAACGAAGAAAAAAAAGTACATAACTTGCACCGATCAGATAAGAAAAAAAACACTACGGCAACACGACTTTAATTATCAACATTCCGCACTCGTCTTACCATGAACTATTCCGAGGTGGCTGGAATATGATCACTTTTTAAACACAACAATTCTGGAATAAACAAAATTACGAGTAGGTACTTATATTATATTAAAGTATAACTGATGTAATAACTGCGTCCCAAAAGTGCAAGTAGGTACTTATATACGATGGGATTGTAGTAAAGATGGGGGTTCTAAGTACTTAGCTGTATTTTTTGTAAAACTGCTCATGACAGTACAAAAAAATACATAGTACGATAAAGTTGCTACGTCATATTTAAAAATTCGTAAGTAGAGGTTTAGTATAAAGTAAGAAAGGTTTAGTATAAAAGGGTGTACCGTGAAAATACAAAGAAAAAAGAGTTTTTATTGTCATAGGGGATCAATTATTGGTTCAGCATCAAGCACACAAAACCTATACCTTAACTAGATTTCCTAAAATATTGACTTATATGTCACAGCACGCTTTGATAACACATGGTGTTTTCTCACTATAAGAAAGTGCTCTTTCGGTTTACAAAATTATAACAAACGTGCGATGGCATTTATAGAGAACACTCTATAACCAACACGAGGTAACATTGTATCAACTTATTGTAATAAAGAAAACAACCTCGCATACAAAAGTTAGGTCCTTAACTAAAATGTACTAACGCCATGCACCTTTTTAGAATGAGCGCTTAAGGCAGTTCACCCACTGCCACGCATTACACAGCATGTTGCGTAAATGCGTGTCCCAACGTTGAATAGAAAACACGCAGAGATAATGGTTTTTACTTACGTTCATTCGCATGTTATTCACAGAATATGCAGCAGTATGCGGGGCAGTATGTAACCGCCTAAAATCTAGTGACTGCTGTTTCTAAACGAACCAAAAACAACGTCAATCTTCCAGTAATTCTGAACAGAAAAAGTTCTGAAACAACAGTCATTAGCGTTAATAATAGGGACTCATTAGAAACCTATCTAGATAGTTACAAAGTTTATAACTTATGCTGATCGGACCAGACGTGACTTGGCGGGGTCGTTATTGGAACGTTACGTTCTAGTGACAGGGGGGTCACTCTATGTGACGAAAAACGAAGTTGCGGAGCGCAGCTATTCGAGCCATGTCTATATCTCGTTGTATTAAACGTGCCGATTGCACGACAGCTTTCGTTCGTTCGTTTTTCGTCAGTATTGAGTAACTCTCCTGGGTCGAAAGATACATGTTTTGGGAAAATTATGTTTTATGAGTTTAGGATTAATTTGGATTGAACGAGACTGCACTGATTTTGAAAGGCTTCTAGTAAATACTTGTTTTAATGCTGCCGCACTACTGATCAATGTCAATTTATAATATTTAAAAAATACCAACTTTATATTTATCACAACGAAACATGTGAAAGAAAATTAGTACTTATAGTTTAATTCGTAAAATGACTTGGTTTAAGTTAAAACTTAAGTGGTTAACAATGTCTCCGTTATTCGCATGTCACCATATAATGTAACATAAACGATATTGCTCTTGTGAGCTGTACTTGGTGCTACATAGTAGGCAAGTGGTTCCTGCTATTAGCTCGAGTTATAAAACTGTTAACTTCGCCGACACGCGTGCCTTAACTTTATGTGGAAACTCGCAGCGGTGAGACAAAACGGTTTCTTTGTAAAACCATAAGCTGGTAGAAACTGTTGGTTCGGTGATATAATATTTATGCCAGCCATACACGTGGAAATTGATAATAAAAGTGATTAGTGTGTGGTGTGAATGCAACTTTTTGAGGGTGCAGTTCAGCCTTAGTTTATTGAGTTTAGGATACATTGAACAGAACCTTATTTTATTTTTATTAAAACTACCTTGCAGAGTGAATTATTGAGCACATCAGGGGCAGTACGCGGCACACAAATCACTCCCGCATATGAAATGGAATTGTTAGCAAAACGGAGAAATTTCTAGACTTTATTCAGCACATTTCCTTAGGAACTTGCTTCGTTCCTACAAATGTGATTCGGACAGAGACAAATGTGGATGTCAGACGGGGAATACCAATGAGCAGTACCTACTGCACCGGCTAACCTGGACTAGTAAGAAGAGTGAAGTTATTCTATTGAAAAAGACGGATTCAAAAAGTCAAAAGGTGCTAAAGAATTTGGACCGAAATTTTCGTGGATACAAGATTTGCGCGAAACGAAAGTCTCGTCAGTCTACCTGAGTTGCATAGATATGTTTGTCTTAAAACTAATACAAAAGTACCAAAAACTGTGGCCCGAGGGGTTATTTTGCGGCAGGTAGTTTAGAGCATTCGTTCAGCGCAAATCTTCGCGAGTCACATCTGGTCCCTTACTCCGACCTACTGCCAGAAGTAGCTCATGAGCATATACCCTAGCTTGACCTGTATGATAGTTGAGGTGATGAAGAAGAGATGCACGATAAAGTATCGCAGGTTGTCTTGTCGCACTTCTCTCACGACGCTGGGCACGCAGGGTCTGGACGGGAACTTGCCCGTGCTGTAGAAATGTTCCAGCATCTTGTCCTTCTCTATGAACCTGTCATAGAGCCATTGGGTCATACCCTCTGGGTCTGCAGGGACCTGGAAAATTATGGGTTTAGTTAATAACTTCTAAGGTAAAGACAGCGTTGGCGTCTTGGTGCCGATTGAGGAAGGAACATATTGTCTGAGTAGTGATCTGGACTATTATTAACTGAAGATGATGATAATGAAGATAATGTATAAATAAGAGAATCCACAAATATACCTGTTGATCAAGCACAACAGTGAAAAATTTAAGACGTATTGAGCAAAAACCGAAAAAGCCAAACTCCAAAACGGAAGTAATCACGAAAGCAACTCACATCGGTACTAGGATACAGTCGATAGTGCAGATGCGTGGTGCAGGGCGGGCGGAACCCGCACACGATGTCGGGCAGGTGCAGGGGAACCCGGTCCTCGTAGGCGATGGTCACGTCCAGGATCCACTCGATACAGTCTTTGCTCTTCGATAGAGAGTCGGAGAATTTCGAGATCGTCGCCGCGTTGTTTTGGTTGAAGTTGTCGTCTGTGAAGGGAAATTAGTTAGTGACATGTAGGAATAGTGGAGGTTCGTCGTATAAATATAAAATAATGTTCTAATGAAAGACAATTTTGTACAAACTATTCTCCGTTAGAAAAAGAGGCTCTTTTTGTCTTTGGAGAAGAACATTATAATTATGTAGCTCTTTGGCGTTTCTAGTGTCTATAATTGAATTTGCACTGTGATACACACCATTATATCACCTATAAGTCACGGCAGAAATACACATTTTAATATAGATTTATACTGTTTAAACTTATAGTCTTCCATGCTATATTGCTGTAGTAGCCGGTAGTGGTTTTTTTTTTGTATCTTTGCTATTCGGAAGGAAGCCAAAGGCCCACATCACAGTCATGGTGGCTAACACTCACTATGTTTGCTTAAAACGTTTTATAAAGTGTACCTTTCTTTATGTCAGCTTGGTTGGCCTTGGAGGTGCCCGCGTCTTCTCCCTTCACGACGTGGGGTCCTATCTCCTCCATGATCACCTTCATGGCACCAGCTCGGGGCAGCGACACGTATTCTAGTTTAGGCAGGTTGTTCTTTTCCGCAAATCTGAGGAGGAATAATGCGGTTATTAGTATTTTGAAGGAATTAAAGGAAACGGACTTCAGGAAATCTTGAAGACTGGTCACACACATGAAAGTCCATTGCAGGGTACTAGCTGCCTCGAAGACTAGGTTTATTGCTATAAACACCTGACTTGGAGACATCACATCAGCAACGAACCAGGATCAAACCCGGCAACCTCGGCGCAGCAGTCAAAAATACCAACCACTGCAGACAGTTGTTAGACAGTTAACAGATGTAGATACAGCCAGGCTTGTGTATTTTAGTTATTTTCATAGTGTTATGTCTTACGGAATTCTATTGTGGGGACGAGCGGCTGACATTAATCAAATCTTTGTTCTGCAAAAACGAGCAATTCGAGCCATATATGTATTAGGGTCTAGAATTTCATTAAGAGATACGTTTAAGGAAATAGGTATACTAACTGTTCCATGCCAATATATCTATGAAAATTCGCCGTGTGGTGCCGGTGGAGTAGAATAGCACCACCCCTCCACACTCGGGGTGTCGTAAAAGGCGACAAATGACAGAGGCTGACCATATAGTTATCAATATCGGTCTGCGTCAGGGGCCTCGCTGACGCATAGGGACGTTTCTACCTCTTGCCGATCGTAGCGGCTCCCCGTTCCATTGGATTAAGAGAGGTAGGGATAAGAGTGCACCTGTGTTCGCGCGCACACTGTCATTTTCAAAAATGTTCTGTGCACTTTAATATTTCCTGCGCAAATGACTTGGTTTCTGACAACGGACTCCGAAAGTCCTGCGGCGATGGACAGAGGTAGAGAGGTCTGGTTGTGATGCTAACTGGGCTTTGTCTGATGTCTGCACGTAGGCGGCTCAGGTAAGATGGTCGCTTTGCACTGCACTGGGTTAACAGTGTGACTCGGCAGCTACCTGAGTGACAAAGCAGCTCTATTTAGAGGGGCCCTGCTTTCCCAAATCTGGGGAGGGGGCTAGAAAAGGTGTCCCAAAAAAGGTTTAACCCTAAATTACAGGAGGTAGTAACCACGGCTATCTCTGCATCAGTCAAGACGTGGTCGAAAGAGTCATAAAAAATATATAAAAACCGTCAAAACAAATAATATGACCTTCGCGGCGTGGAACGTGCGTACCCTCCTTGATCGCGAGAGCAATTTGGGTCTGTGGCGGACTCTAGCCACTAGTTCAGACGAAGATCAACAGATGGCGCTCGGAACGCAATACAGAGAAGATGTATGGGAACTACGCAAATTACTATGAAAATCCTACATCGCGCATTCGAAGTTTCTCACCTACTCTGCAATATATAGAAATCCCCAACGCTAACCGTTGGGCAGCTGCCCGCCAGGCCACACCACCCGGCCTGGTCGGAGGATCCTCCCTTTGCATGGGGATGCTCCAACACCTCCAGCATCTCCATAGTGGTGACCCCGTGAAGAACATCAGCGCAGCCTTCTGAAGACCCGCAGAGCAGCCTCAACGCCATCTTCCATCGACTTTCTCTCCTCACCTCAACAGCCGTGCAGCAGAACTCTCAGCAAGCAGCCCCTGGAGCCAACCAGCCAGCATCCGGTCTCAAAGGGCATCATGACCACCAGCATGCAGCGAACGCGCAGGCCTGGTCACACCCTCGACCCACACCAGCAACTTGGCACAGCACCACTGCACTTCGGCCGGTCAGCAAGCAGAGCCATCCTCTCCTGGTCGACGCAGCACTCTGCCACCATGCTCCACTGCAGGCTCATCCCGACTCACCGTGGACATCGCCACTGCAGCATCACCCCGACTCACTGGGGACTCCTCACCGCACTCACAGTCCCGACTCACTGCGGACTACGCGGCACTGGCTGGCAATCAAGACTCTCGGCTGCACTGAAGACTATCGCCCTCCGGTCTCGGTGGGGGAGTGATGTGGCGGACTCTAGCCACTAGTTCAGACGAAGATCAACAGATGGCGCTCGGAACGCAATACAGAGAAGATGTATGGGAACTACGCAAATTACTATGAAAATCCTACATCGCGCATTCGAAGTTTCTCACCTACTCTGCAATATATAGAAATCCCCAACGCTAACCGTTGGGCAGCTGCCCGCCAGGCCACACCACCCGGCCTGGTCGGAGGATCCTCCCTTTGCATGGGGATGCTCCAACACCTCCAGCATCTCCAGGTCCTCCTCGCAGAACTGCCCTCGTTTCCCGAGAACTCCGACGTTATGATGTGGATGTTGCTGCTATCAGTGAGACACATCTGGCTGAGGAGGGGGAGAGGGTGGAGCGCCTGGGCGGATACACTTTCTTTTGGAAAGGAACCCCGTCTTCAGAGCCTAGGAGATCCGGTGTAGGTTTTGCGATCAAAAACCATATAGCTTCTAAATTGGAGGAGCTTCCTGTTCACATCTCGGATCGCGTAACTACGCTGCGATTACACCTGGCCAATGACAATTATTTGAATGTCGTCAGTGTATATGCGCCAACCATGGATAAGGATGATCACCTCAAGGCCAAGTTTTACGAAGAAGTCACGCAAGCCCTCTCTAGGATTCTCCCCAGAGAGCAGGTGCTGTTGATGGGTGACTTTAATGCGAGAGTTGGGCGTGACTTTGAAGCTTGGCCTAAGGTCTTGGGAAGACATGGTGTTGGGAATATGAATAGTAATGGAGAACTCCTACTATCCCTGTGTGCTCAATTTGATCTGGCAGTTACCAACACCATGTTTAGGCTTCCGGCAAAATATAAGACCACATGGATGCATCCGAGGTCAAAACATTGGCACCTGATTGACTATGTAATTGTACGTCAAAGAGATATTTCCCAAGTACATGTCACCCGCGTGATGCGTGACGCTAACGCGATCTGTTCTACGGATCACCGGCTTGTCGTCACTAAACTAAGACTGCGATTGCATCCTCCTCGCAGATCGGAAGGAGTGAAGCCTAGGCGCCTCGATGTAGACAAATTAAAACGTCTAGATGGACGCCAGGCCTACGCTCACACAGTAAGTGGTGCGATTTCGACGTTGGACATAGAAACCGGTGATACTGTGGCTAACTGGCAAACGCTTTCGACCAATTTAGTCGTCGCGGCCTCGCAAACATTAGGCATACAAACGAGTAGGCACGAGGACTGGTTCGATGATAATGACGAAATTTTGACCAGGGCTATTCAGAAACATCGGTCCCTCTTACGTCGGCACCGTGACGATCAACAGGTGGAACAAGTTAAGCGTAGTGGTTCCGAGCTGCGGAGATATGTACGGGAAATAAAAGACAAGTGGTGGCAGGACAAGGCTAAGCGCATGCAGTGGCTCGCTGATACTAAACAGCTAGGTGCATTTTATGAAGAAGTTCGTAAACTTGTTGGTAATGTCATTCGTACTAGTGTGCCCCTGAGGACGCTCGATGGCACAGAATTGCTTACCAATAGGAAAGACGTGCTCAATAGATGGGGCGAGCATTTTAACACTCTGCTCAATGTTGACCGTGCTGCGGACATGTCGCACATCAGCTCGATGACATCATTCCCCACGATGGACAAGCTAGACGAGCCATTGTCTCTGCGAGAGGTTGTTATTGCCGTTCAACAACAGCAGAACAAGAAAGCGGTCGGTATTGACAACATACCCGGAGAACTAATAAAGTATGGGGGTGGTGAATTGCACGAAGTGATTTGGAAGTTGTTCGTTCGAATGTGGGACGAGGAGCGAGTACCTGATAACTTTCGAGTCTCGCGTGTTTGCCCCTTATTTATTTAAACACTTTATTGTATGTATACACAAATTACACAGTTTAAAGTAAAAGTTAACAAGTACAAGAAAGAACAATACAAGTATATATATACAAAGGCGGACTTATCGCCTAAACGCGATTTCTTCCAGTCAACCTTTATGGTGTGGAAATAAAAGTAAGCCTATAACTCTTAAAATTAAATAAAACTACTGTATACACAGAGACAATCAAGTGTAACCTAATCCAAATTTAAATAAACATATCTAACTATAACCTAACATATTAAGTTCTAAGCTAAAAATAAATAAATATAAATAACTATTATGTACTTACCTACATATATTAACTATCATGTTTTATATTAATATAAATAGTAGTATACATATATAAATATACTATTACATATATAAATAAATAAATAGATAAATAAAATAGAATAAAACAATTACCATCCCAAGGTCTTATAATAATGTAATTTAAGACTATTTTTAAATACATTAAGTGATGACGATAGCCGTACTTCCACTGGTAGCGAGTTCCACAGATTCACAGCTTTGACAGCAAAGGAGCCACTATAGGCCGCACTGGTATGTTGCGGTACACTCAGCATTTTATTTTCCTGTGATCGCAAAGCACGTCCGTGGGAAGACAAGTATGTGAACTTGCTTCGTAGGTACTGGGGAGCATTTGGATTATTAAGGGCATTATAAAGAAGACAAAGAATATGAGTATTCCTTCGAAGGCGAATCGGGAGCCACTTTAGTACAGCACGGTACTCAGAAATATGATCATATTTACGTAATCCGAAAATAAATCGGATACATAAATTCTGGAGACGTTCGAGTTTGTTAAGTAGCTCCTCTGTGAGGTCAAGATAGCTTACGTCTGCGTAATCGAGAATCGGGAGCAGTAGTGACTGTGCCAGCGTAATCTTAGTGTGATGAGGCAGGAAAAATTGCAAGCGCTTAAGGGAGTGACAGGATGCAAAGACTTTTTTACTAACTGCTTCTACTTGGGGTAGCCAGGTAAATGTGCTATCCATAATTACGCCCAGATTCTTAACTGATTTAACAAAAAGTATCTCAGTACCGTCATAGTACAGCTTGCTATCAAGGGACAAATGCGATCTATTCAGCAGCCTTGGACTTCCAATCATAATAGCTTGCGACTTGTTAGGATTGAGTAGAAGTCCAAACTTCTTTACCCATTTAGATATTATGTCCAGGTTTTGATTGATGACATCAATTGCCGAATTAATGTCTTCCGGAAGAGCACTAGTGTAGATCTGGAGATCGTCTGCATAGAGGTGGTAGAGAGAAGTAAGTTGTTTAGCTAAGATATTAATAAATAGTGAAAAGAGTAAAGGAGATAGCACGCCGCCTTGCGGGACGCCCGCTAGTACCGGACACCAGGCAGAGCTCTCTGCGTCGGTGCGAACGCACTGCTGGCGTCCCTTAAGGTAAGATTCGAACCAAGTGGTGACTGTCGGAGATACGTTAAGAGATCGTAAAATTCCAAGGAGTATGTCAAGATCAACCGTGTTAAAAGCATTACTAAAATCTAACAGGGTAAGCACAGTTACTTGGTGATTTTCCATATTTAGACGGATATCATCGGTGACCTTTATGAGCGCGGTGACGGTGCTATGGCCGGTACGAAACCCAGACTGAAATTCGTTAAGGAGATGGTGAGTGGATAGGAAGTTGGAAAATTGTTCGAATACAAGGCGTTCAAGGACTTTTGACAGGAAAGGTAGGATTGAAATGGGGCGAAATTGGGATAATGTGGTTGGGTTGGGAACTTTTGGAAGAGGGACAATAAAAGCATTCTTCCACATGCTAGGAAAGGAACATGAGATTAAGGAAAGGTTCATAATATTAGTTATATGTGGTAAAATTATTTCGAGAATGGGTTTAATCATCAGGATACTAATATTATCAGTTCCCGTTGCCTTGCTAGTAATATGGGAAACACATCTCTTAACGTCACGACCAGAGACCAATTTGAAAGTGAATGGAGGGCAATCAATGGACGGTGTAGAAGCAAGATTGCACAGAGCCTCAGCCTTGTTTTGATCATTAATAGTCAAAGGTGGGGTAGAGAAATGCTTATTGAGTGCATCGAGGTCTGTATCAACATTAGAGTTTGTCTGAGATTTTCCTATGCCCAGTGTTCTAAGAAACGACCATAACTGCGAGGTATCACAGTTGTCAATGGAAGTATGAATGTATCGGCGTTTTGCATCTCTACACACTCTATTGCATCGATTCCTCAGCTCTTTATACTGCTTTAAGTGGTCATCAGTCGGTTGCTTTTTATAGCGATATTTGGCATGATCGCGTTTTGTCATAAGGCTTTTAATATGATCGGTAAGCCAAGGAGCAGGCAGCTGCTTCACACGAAATGGACGCAGAGGGGCGTGCTTATCGAAGAGGTTGGTCAAGAGAGAATTAAACACATTGACCCTCGCGTCAACATCATTAATGCTATCCAGCTGTGCCCAATCAATAGTCTTTGCATCTTCACAAAGCTGCTGCATGTCCATTCTCTTAAAATCACGCTGGAGAATTGTACGCTTTTTTGGTTTAGGAGTGCGGACCTTATAAGAAAGATAAAGAAGATCATGGTAGGAGAAACAATCAGCAGTTAATTGACCATGCTCGAGGACGAGGTTAGGAGAAGAAACAATGACAAGATCTAGAAGAGTAGGATCGGAATTAGGTGGATGGTGCGTAGCACCAAGAGGCAAGATGTGGAGATTTTTCGCAGCCGTGATGGAGCATATTGTTTTGGAACGGTGATCATCTTTCAAGAGGCACGTATTAAAATCGCCCATGACTATAGTGTTATCGAAATTGGGAGAATAATCCTCGAGAAGCTTCTCAAAGGAATCAAAGTAATTAACGGTCATACAGGGGCTATAGTAGACTCCGAGAAGAATTCTGCTGAAATTAAGACGCACCTCCAAGAAAAGATGTTCAGCCTTTCCAGAATATTCACTTGGAGACCTACTAACTATGGTGTAAGGTATGTGACTGCGGAGGTATATAGCCACTCCACCACCACCTTTATTCGTACGATCGTTACGTACTAATTTAAATCCTGGTAATGGGTAGAGAGAAGAGTCAAGAGACGGTTTTAACCAGGATTCGGAGACTAGAATGGCATGTATATTGCTATTATCAAATGACGCAAGCATATCGGAATGGTGTGAAGGAATACTCTGTGCGTTGATATGGACCACATTAAATGCTTTGCGATGGTGAGAAAATTGCGTGTTGAGGCTAGAGGAGAGTGGAATATAAGACATAACAGGAGAGGTGGAACCTATTGAAGAACATGATAAGAAGCTATCATCATCACTACCTGCAGAATCATATATACTCATATATAATGTACAAAATATAATAACATATATATATATATCGATATAACTAAATACCTAAAACTATACTAATTCCTAATAAAACTATCTATTGTGGATTATTAATTTACAAAATAATATTTAAAACTGCATAGTCCTAGCAAAAGAAAAAATATAATAATGGAATAACCAAGAAAAAGGCTTAATCAGGCTATCATTATTTAGAGTGTGAAAAATAAAATTTACAAATACAATTTCTGAACGCAACTTATGGTTACTCTGTGTGAAAACGTCAAACGACTCAAACGTCAAAGTCAACTGTCAAAAGCCTTGCGGTCTAATCTTACGGAGTGAACAACATGTCACGAAAAATAAAAGTTAACAAAATAAATACCTTCACAAAACAGGGTAGGATGTACAGCTTGCAATGTTTATAAGGAAAAAATAGATAATATGTTCAAACAGACACTCAAAATGCAGAAAACCTGTGCATTACACCCGCCTATCCCTAGATGTTGCGCCAGTCTTGCTCCTTGTAGCAGGCGCAGCCGCAGCAGCGGCGGGAGTCAGCTTGCTGGGCCTGGTCACGGGCTTGTCGATGGGAGTCCTGGCGGCCGCTGAGGTCGTCGGAGTTGCCGCAGGATGCTTCCTGCACAACTCATCCAGCTGGGCAGCCGTCGCCACCTTCACGTTGGTGCCGTCAGCGAGCTTGAGGAACACGGCGCCGTTCCACGTCCAGCTCGCGCTCATCCCGAAGTGCCGACGGGCGCGCGCATAGATGTCCTGCCGGCTCTTGGTCAGAAACTCACTGACGACCGTGCCACTTGACTTCAGCTGCTTCTTATGGGCCCACACTGATGCCTTGATGGAGATGCTGGCCAGCCGAACAAGAATTGGGCGCGGCCTCTTGGGATTCTTCGCACCTATCCTGACGCAATGCTGGATTGCAGACTTGTCAAAGCCTACTACCCCCATCTTAGTCACAATGCCTGATACCGTGGCTGCTGGGTCCTCTCCATCCTGCTCCTGCACACCGCTGAATATCAGGGCGTTACGGCGACTCTGGCAGTCCATCTCGTCGACTTGATTTGCCAGACTGGCCACTTGGTCCTGCAAGAGGCGCAGAACACACAGAACCATGTCCTTGAATGCTGCGAAGTCAGAGGCAAGAACATCAACATCAGTCTTCTTTTCTGAGGTGCTTATAGCCTTCATCCTTGACTCGAAGTCATCCAAACGGCTGGCAATCATTGACTCCATATCCATCTGTTTCTGAAGAACTTTTTGTGCTGTGGCCATAGTGTTGTTGTTTGTGTAGTTTGAGGTTATGCCAGTTGGTAAGTGCAGTATTTACAGCATAGAGGTTTAGGACAGTGCAGATAACAGTTATTGATTTAATTTGTACATATTCCGATTGTTATTATGGGAAAGATATGTTTATTTATAGGTTTTAACTATTAAAAATTTAAAGAGTTATAAAATTATGTGCTTCTTTTTTTGCACCTACCGCCCAAAAAAAGAAGCACATAATTTTATAACTCTTTAAATTGCCCCTTGTATAAGAACAAAGGAAACAGATCTGACTGCAATTCCTATAGGGGCATCTCTCTGCTGACTTCTCCGGGAAAAGTCTTTGCTCGGATTTTATTAAACCGCTTGCTACCCTTGTCTGAGGACATACTGCCTGAAACCCAATTTGGTTTCCGACCGAATCGAGGCACATGCGAGGCAATTTTCTCTGTTCGCCAACTACAAGAGAAAAGTCGAGAGCAGGGTCAACCGTTGTACCTGTGTTTTGTTGACCTCGAGAAAGCTTTCGATAGCGTGCCTCGAGAAGCCCTGTGGGTGGTAATGACGAAACTAGGCTGCACGGATAAGTTTGTGAGACTGCTCCGTCTCTTGCACGATGACATGCGTTGCTGTGTCAGTGTGCAGGGCGAAGATTCAGAGTTCTTCTCAGTGAGTTGCGGCGTAAAGCAAGGCTGCGTTCTCGCTCCAACTCTGTTTGCTCTGTACTTTGCAGTTGTAGTTCGGGAAACCTTACAAACCTTGCCTGATGGTATCCGTATTCGTTTTCGTGCAGATGGCGGTGGTGTCTTCAACCTGGCTAGACTTAGAGCTCACACCAAAGTGTCTCATATGAATATCACTGAGATTATGTATGCGGATGATTTATGTTTTGTGGCAGAATCCCCAGATGGTCTACAAAGACTTATGTGGAGTCTTGATGAGTCGTGTCGAAGATTTGGGCTTAAAATCAGCGTAAAGAAGACAGAAGTGATGGTATCTGATACGCTGAATAGTGTCCCGGTCGACATAAAACTCGGTGATGACTCGCTTAAGATCGTAGACCAATTCAAATATCTGGGCAGCACCATTACATCTAGGTGCCAACTTGACAGCGAAGTCAACAGCAGAATCGGAGCAGCTGCTGCAGCCTTCGGCAAACTTCGTACCAAGGTGTTTCGGTCACATGACGTTAAGCTCCCTACGAAAATATCTGTGTACATGGCGATCGTTCTGCCCAATCTCCTGTATGCCTCTGAAACATGGACCCTGTACCGCAAGCACATACGGACATTAGATAGATTCCATCTGAAATGCCTACGCGACATTATGAACATTCATTGGTCGGATCGTGTTCGAAACACGGAAGTTCTGCGACGTGCCAATGTCGGTGGAATAGAGGCCTATCTAATGCGACGGCAGCTGCGGTGGGCTGGCCATGTCTCCCGAATGTCTGACAACAGAGTGGCTAAGCGCATCTTCTACTCAGAATTGCAGGAAGGTAAGCGGAAACAAGGTGGCCAAATTCTGCGATATAAAGATGTGCTTAAGCGCCACATGAAGCGCTGTCACCTAGACTCGTCTCGGTGGGAGTCGATGGCTGCAGATCGGCCCGCGTGGAGGCATACAGTGCGCACTAAGGTATTTGAGTTCGAGAGGAGACGACAGGAGGAGCTCGACGCTAAGCGAGACGAGCTCAAGGCCCGACCAGCTGCGGCCATTAATTATAATTACGTCGGAGGGGTGCTGACGTGCAGAGTATGTGGTCGTACATGCACTGCAAAAAATGGCTACGTCAGTCACATGAGAGGCCATGAACGAAGCTCTCGCTAGTCAGGACCTACAGTCGCTGTGACCGAAAACGGTCTGGATAGATATATATATATATTATATCTATGAAAATATTATGTATGTTCGTAAAAACTTAAATTCATTTAGTAAAGTAGGAGCCACTCACGGTATTGAGACCAGAAACAAAAATAAGTTGCTTTTCCCCACACTCAGACTTTCGAAAACAAACACATCATTCATGGGGAACTGTATACGTTTTTATAATAAATTATCAAATGAAGCAATAAACCTTACTGAGCAAAAATTTAAGAATTATGTTAAAGCTACATTATGTAGTAAAGCTTACTATAGTATAAATGATTATTTAAACGACAAAAACGCGTGGTCTTGTCCACCTCAGCTAAGGCTATTAAAAAAATGAAATGGATATAGGTACTTAAGTAAAATTGTAGGTACTAGATATAAGTAAAAATTGTAATAGATTATAAGGAAAAAGTTGAAAAGATGCTCGAGGAGTTTCTTTCGCCATTTCTTTCCTTCTCAATGACGGGGCCTTTGTGAAATGGTGGTAGATGACTATCGACAAATAATTATAAAATTTTACGTCGATTAAACCATTTGAATTTGAATTTGAATTTGCCTGCGCCATCAGTGAGTTTACCACCACCGAAAGGCTGATGATTATAATGATGGATCTTTAAGCAGCGTCGCTTGCTGAACTGGCGGCGCAGCGGCACGTAGCGGCGGTGGATGTGTGTGAGATGTCCCGTCTGTGGGTGAGATGGCCACTCTGTGTGTGAGATGTCCACTTTGTGTGTGAGATGTCCCATATGTTTGTGAGATGTCCCCCTGTGTGTGAGATGTCCCCTCTGTGTGCTTGATGTACCCTCTGTGCTCACCTCTGGCTGACCTCCCTGCGCTTGTGCAGAAACCCCCCCTCGGGGAACAGCACCATGAACTGGCGGCGCAGCGGCACGTAGCGGCGGTGGATGTGCGCGCGGAGCTCTTCTAGAGACTGCTCGCGCTTGCCTCGACCCTGGGGGGAAGAGAAAGGGGGGAAATTAATGAAATGTGGTTTACTCTACCATGCGGACAGGAACTTACAGGACAGGCTTAATCACTACTAATCGTACGAAGAAATAGCGAAAGAAACTCCTTGCGCAATGGGGGGGTTAGTTACTATTAATTATTGTGAGGATCTCTGTTCTGCTTTTAAGTGGGTTGGAGGCTAATGAAAGCCAGAAATTGTGCCATTGTGCCATACTGCCTACTTAGGTATTCCATATTTCATTTCAACGTTTGCAAAAATAACTTTATTGCAACAGTTGAACCCTCCATCTTTCTTGTTATAGATAATGTATTTGATACTTTTTATCAGATATAATTCAGTATGTTGAGTTGCTATTGGGAAGCAACATGATAGTCGATATTCGAAATTACTTACGAGCACAAAAATGTATTAATCATGTAACATCCGTGCCTAATCCATAGATAATCACTTTACAAAGGGCTCCCGGTGAAAGTCAGAAAAAAACGGTCTCATCCCGTATAGTATAAGTAAAGTAGTATAGCTCTATGAAAGAATACGGGCGCATTCATCCACCAACCACAATACGTTATCGATTAACGAAACTTTATTCGTCATGAAGGTACTGTCGGACCAATGTGTTTGATTTTTTTAATTATTACTTATATTAAGGTAAATTAGGTACTTAGGTAATAGTTAAAGATATGTTTCTTTTCACATTAAAATGGCATATTATGCACATTTTAATTCGAATTGGTCGAAATATAAATAGGTAAGTAAAATAGGTACCTAATAGTTTTTTTTTTAAATTCAACTCACTATCCGTTCAACCAGATTAAGTACAATTAAAATTTCACCAAGTACTACATTCATTGTTCTTAAAAGTATAAGTAGGTATATTTAAACGAGTTCTGTTTTAACATTTATTTTAATTTAACGAGTACATTTCAAACATTTAATTCAAAGCTTACTTCTAGAGACCCACCATAGGGTTCAAACAAAGCAGCAGTTTGTAGCCACCGAAAAATTAAAGTTTTTGATATTTTTGTCTGTTGTGAAAACAAATCTTCTTTTCATATAAATAGTTATTTTGACATGCTGTTGACTGTACCCAGTCGACGACAGGGCAGTGGGGCCAGGGGGCACTAATGGATATTATCGGGACACAGAGTATACCACACGATGCACTCTGGACACGGAATTATCACAGAAGAGACGTTTTATAAATCAAAAACAGGCGATTTTATAAAGTTATTTATAAATCTGTTTTAAGTTTAAATCTCTTGGTTCTAAAATCTACTGTGTTCAGATAATTTAAAAGCTTATCAACATTGTTTTGCTTTTGGGCCTTCAGAATCGGCTAAATTATTGCTTGGATTTCTGTATTTAGTTTAAAATATGTTATGATATCCTCAGTTTATTAAAAATATTGAATAGTATTATAAAATATTGCAGTTACCTAAATTAAAATATAGGTAATTGAAATCAACACAACTACATTTTGGTCCAAACAACTTGATAGTTCCTGAAGTTGGCTGCGATGACGCTTTTGTGCTCCGTCAATATTTTAAAGAATGTATGGCGGTTTGTTAGATTGATAAGGCACAAAAGTGCATTCGCTGCCGACTTCAGAACTACCAATTTGTTCGAACCGTAACTTCTACACCGTATTAGTACCTTCACTTCTACCCACTTCCCTATTTGTCCATACTCTAAGACGTACAATACACATACCTAGTAGCGAGGATGACAGTGCATTTTCGGACCACCCTCCGTCGCGGATAATTAACCGCCGCACGCAGTCTCTGTTAGTTTTTGTACGTTGCGTAAGAATTGATTGAAGTCCATCGACTTGACGTGGCGGAGTGATAAAATGGATTTTAGGTTAGAATTTGTCGTGCTCGTGATGTCATAATTTCAGGAAAAATAATAATACATACAATCGAATTGAGAATCTCCTCAATTTTTTGGAAATCGGTTCAAAATACTCATTCGTGTATATACAATACATGTTCGTTATATTATCATGTTCTGATTAATGATTTACTGAAAGGAATCCTCATAGATCATAATTAAACAGTTAGACAATAATTATTCCAGTTTCCAAGAAGCATTATAAACTTTCATAAAACTATTTCCCACTAGAATATTCTCACTAAGTAGTAGCCTAATGTTTACTAAATGTCCTTTCTCACTGTACAGTCGACGCCATATTTAACGCAATGTGCACTATTTCTTATCACTTACAACCCATAAATAGACCACTACATGACATTAGCCTTTACTAAGATTGGACGGTTATTGCCATCTGGATGCTTGGTAGGCGGGTATTACATATTAACGCCTAAAACAATGAACACCTAAACACGAGTGCAATAATATCTGTCTTTAAACAAACACATACGGCCGCTACACGGGTTCGTTATCGACGTCGATAAACTCGTTCAATGCGTGATTCACCAAAAACAGACCCTTATTTACGGCAAATCGCGATAAAGTGACGATAATTAACCCGTGTAGCGACCGCTGCCCCGAACCTAGGACCATTGGCACAGCAGTCAAAGTCACTAACCACTGAGTCATATATTCGTCATTTACGCCATACATCATAATGAGTGCATTATGTAAGCCTATTTTCCACTGTGTAGTGGCTGGTGAAATTACAATGAGGTGGAAAATAAAAACATCAGGATGTTGTACAATTATTAATATTTATTATATAGAAATTATATAAGAGTGGAGAAACCAAAGTTCCACCACTGCGTTTCACGCCACAGGGGTAGAAGGATGGTATTAACCACAGAGAAACTCTTATACTACTTAAATGAGACCAGGGATTAAGTCCTTATAGTTGTCTGGTTGAAGTACACAAGGTATTGCAAGGAAATTATATAAGAGTGGAGAAACCAAGGTTCCACCGCTGCGTTTCACGCCACAGGGGTAGAAGGATGGTATTAACCACAGAGAAACTCTTATACTACTTAAATGAGACCAGGGATTAAGTCCTTATAATTGTCTGGTTGAAGTACACAAGGTATTGCAAGGAAATTATACAAGAGTGGAGAAACCAAGGTTCCACCGCTGCGTTTCACGCCACAGGAGTAGAAGGATGGTATTAACCACAGAGGAACTTCTTTATTACTTCAATGGGATAGCAGTTTAGGGTAACGTAACGTACCTTGGGACGCTTGTACCTCGGGACAATGATTTTATTTTTAAAACTGCTAAATTTAACAAAGTATCATTCTACCCTATGCGTAGTGTTTTACTCGCTTGGCCAAACTAGTGAGTCGCGTGATCATACCGGGATCGAGTGTGAGGTGAAGACAACATTAAGTTTTTTGGAGACAAAATTTACTTTTGTATAGTTTTTGAGTTGCTTTATCTCATTGAGGCATGCTCAAAATTGAGACATGGATATCACGTATATGTTTTCAGTTATTTCAATTTTATGATACGGCAATTATCTGAAAGATTCCTAACATAAAAATAAAGATACTGATTTTTTTTGTTAAAAATTGCTTTTTTGTACCTTGGGACACGATTAAATTTGTACCTTGGGACACTATTTCCTATGGTTTTGTACTATGGAGACTGCTAACTTCTAAATTACGTCTTATATCTCTGTTCTTATAAGCGGCAGAGTGAAACTGGAATGAAGAGAGTTGCAGTCAGTCTGGAACGTTTGAAACAAGCAGTAGATAAAGTAAAAACAGGAGAAAATATTCCTATTTATTTTATATAAAGTGAATGTTCCTTTTTGTAACGTAAGATTCATACATAATCGCAAAATATAATTTCGTTATAAACTAATGATAATATGATGTCAATGTAGTTATAAAATTTCGATGATTACAGGACTTTTTGCTAAAAATATTATAAATCAATTTGTCCCAAAGTACACTTAAGAATGTCCCAAGGTACAAACGTGTAACGTACCTTGGGTCAAAACAAGCATTTTTACAATTTATCTTAATTTCAAAAAATCTGGCCACTGCAAAGCTCCACCACAAATACTAGTGATAATAGATTATATATCCTACCGAATAAAGTAAATTTCACATTAATATCTTAGTTGTACGCTGCAATATCTTCATTCAAAGTTGGGGTAGTCGAAAGTGTCCCTAGGTACGTTACGTTACCCTAACGTTAAGGCCCCGTAACTGAAGGACGTTGATAGCCTAGCGCCTACAAAAGGTTCAAAGTGCAATTTAGATACTACTGCCCGTTCTAACGGGGCTCCCTATGAAGAAAAAAAAATAATAAAATAAAGGTTTTAACCCGCTAGAGTCCACCCGGGTTCTGCCTTTGCAGTCCTACATTCAGCAGCGGCGTTAGAAGGCTGATGCCGCTGAAGATTAATAGAAATCCTAAGGAAATTCCTCAGTATCCGCTCAACGAACATACAACGGCCAACCTGGACTGCCGGACGGGGCCAGGACAGGAGCTCCGGACGGCTCGTGGCTCGCTGACGGCTCTGGTCACCAACGACACCTTCTGGAATCGCGAGAAACAGCCTTGGGTCAAGGATGGGTCGGTAAGGACAGCGGAGGCCTAGCTAACATGTCTCAAGTGACGTGTCTTGAATGGCCCCTGGGTATTTCTAACCTAAAACCTACGGTCAATCACTAATCAAACGATTATGGGAAGGTTAGATCTCGTCTCAAAGGCGGTAGCTTTGCTGTTTAAACGTGACACTTGCAAAATAACCTAATCGACACGTGGAAGGTCATGGCGCTTACTTTGGGGTTGGGTCAGGTGACACGCGTCTGGCAATCGCACGCTTCACCGGGCAGGATTGAAATTGCTGTAAAAGAAATACGCGGGGTTAGACGTTGCTACGTGTAGAAATAAAGACAAGGCAGATGGCTTTCGAAATCCAAGGTCATCGGAAATCGAATAACAACGAAATGCTAGTTTACTCACTCGGCAATTCAGGTTAAGTACACATGGTGTGATGCTGCGTGGGTGTCTGTGGCACGTATCTGGTAACTGCAAAGAAACAACTTAGTCAGAATCTATCTCGTAGACCAATCAGATAACCTGAACCCACGATCGAAATACTCACCAGGAAATATGAAGCAAGGAACTTGGTACCAATACGGCCTGCGCCACGCGGGCGGGAAGAAAAACTAACCACACATGAACTCGAGACGTTCTGACAGAGAATGGTTTGCCTCCTTGCCAGTTCCGAAAAAAAGCCGTCACCGGGGATGTCAGCTCATCGTCACAAAACTACTCTGTGGCTAGTCAGCACGATCATTGTTCTGAGCGTCATGTCGCCACTGACCACTGTCCGATGACGATCTAGCACGAGTTTTCTCAAAGGACCACAGACAACAACTGAAAATCTATCCTGTGTGTCGAATTTGACAGCTGATACTTGACAAGACTAACAAAGTAAACAAACAGAATGTAAACAATAAACGAAATGTTAAGTTACAAAAATAATGGTGTTACAGTACCCCCGTCCCCACCAGAATTTTTCGAGGGTACGAGAAAAATTCAAAGATGGCCCTCCATCTTTAAATCCTAAACACCTAAAACAATCGGAATATGTGGGTCACTCATTTAAGAGAAACCTAAATCAAAGATAATAGCTGGAAAACCCAGTGAATATCAATAAGGTTAAGATCACTCACCGACTCAGTAGAGTCCCTAAGCAATGAGATAAACCCTGAAATAAATTATATGGAAAATCCCACAAAAAAAAACTCCACGACGCAAAGTGAATGGGTCCTTGGCATTGTTGGCCTACTCAATAGAGTAAGTCAACACACACAAAGGTGGCCTACGAAACTATTCACTGACTTTGCAACACAACGACGCATAGTAAATGAGCCCTTGGCATTGCTGGCTTACTCAATAGAGTAAGTCAACACACACAAAGGTGGCCTACGGGACATCAATTCTACAGAGAATATCCCTGGCGTGACACTCTGTCTGGTTCCCATTGCTATCTTCAAGAATGTAGACAAATCCAGACACTTGTTGAACTACTGTATACCTCTCGTAATTCGGAGTCAAACTAGCAGTCAAGTACGACTTTGAATCCATGCTTCGACGAACCCTACTGAGTTGGCAATCCTGTGAGCGACGACCACGAACTACCAAACTGGCAGTAGCGTTATCAGCCGGTACACACTTCGAAGCACTCAACTCGTTGCATGAGTTCAAATGTCTAACCTCACTTGCATACGGTTCCCTGCTTTTAGAGACTCCTCTTTTATTGAGTAGGTTCAGAACATCAGGTGCGATATTAAAAGCACGCCAGAAATCTATACCTAACAGCAATTCTGAAGAAATATCAGGAACGACATAAAATTTCACGAAAGCCGTAACATCCTCTACAGTCACCGGTAAAATCTTAAAACCAGAAACCGGGGAATGTGATCCATTAGCCGTGATAATGGATTTTTCCTCAGCTGGATACAACGTACCACAACTGGAGAGGGATTGGGCCGCCTTTCCGCCAATGACCGAAACTGTAGAACCCGAATCCAACAACCCTCTGCAACGATGGTGGTAAATTGCGACATCTAAATAAGGTCGCAAGCCACTGTCCGCATCTCCATCACCTGCCTCTTCACAGCGGCGGCGACGGCGGCGGCGGCGACGGCGACGACGACGACTACTACTGCCGGAGGATTTGGTTCCAGGCTGCTCGTTGTTCACGCTTACCCCAGCAACGGTTGGTCCAGCAGGATCTGGCTTTTGTTGTAGTTTCGGTGGCTCAGCGACTGACGGACCACACCGTGGACACGTGTGCAAGGTGGCACCCTTTAAACCACAAGAGTAACACAATTGGGTGGGTGGTGCACTACATTGCCAAAGGCCATGTCCAAGAACCCTGCAACGAACGCAAAATAAGTCCACCTCGGTGTCTACGGCGTTAACCGAAAGTCGGTTCCTAGCCTGATAGGCTAAGTCCGGCGCTACCGAATTCGCAGAAACTCGGGGCGGCTCCGCAAAAGAGTCTGCTCGGTATTTGGCGTACTCCAGCTGCCTACAGCGTTCCTTCAGCTCGTTCCAGTTCCCGACGTTTGTAAGAGCAAGCTGACTCGTGTAAAACGGTCTAAGGTTACCTTGTACTATCTCCAGCTGCTCTGACTCCGGTAACGGCACGCTGAGCCTAGAAAAATAATTCCGCATTGTGCTTAAGTACTTTATGATGGATTCATCAGCACCCTGTGTCCGCGACCGCACCTCCTGTAATAAACGCCGATTATAATCGAATGGCAGGAACTCCTCATACAAACGAGCCTTAACCTCTTTCCAACTCGAGACCTCCTCCTTGACACCCCGAAACCAAAACAAGGCGTCACCGCTAAAAATTTCTGCGACGGAATTAAATAACGTCTCCTCAGAGATACCTCGAGAATTGCAAAGCTCCTCCAGTCGCTGCACGAATGCTTGCACACTATCATTGCCGTTAAAGACAAGGTTCAGTTTTTGGATCTGTGTGTGGTCCACCTTAGGACACGGCTCTATACACCCTACGACAGGGATATCCTGTTTCTTTTCCTGCTCCTGATAAGCTTTAGAAATGTACCTCAGTTCGCTGTCCCTAGATTCGAGTTGTAAGAGCAAGTCCCCGAGCATACAAGTCTCCTCCTTACTGACGGCATTTATACGACCTAAGCGGTGATATAAATGGTTAGCCAATGATTCGCAACGCTTGATGTGTTTTAACTGCAAATTTGGTTTTGAAAGTGAGCTCTGCAAGTCTTTAATTTTATTTTTAACTTTTTCTAACTCTGAGGTAACATCTCCCTCAAAGTAAATAACCTCGTCCGAAGGCATCCGCGTAGCTAATTCTGTTAATTGTAATCTTAATTGGTCCGCAGTGGCCTCAGGTTTGACACCTCGGACTGTGGCCTCGTATGTCAATTCATCTTTTAATAAAAGGTTGAAACATATCGGACGTTCCCCCATGATGTTACAACAATATGGATCTAATCCCTAAGGTAGCACACGTTCAAATCAATTTGTGACCCCAGGCTGTATCAACGTTCAATGTAAAGGTCGAACAATAAACACCAATATAAAAATAAATGCTTTCCCATTAAAGTGTGTTTCAGTAAGTCTAAGTACAATATTAAACTTAAGTAAAGTTAAGTTTTAACTGACAGTTAAATGGTTATGTAAAACACGCAACGTTCAATGTAAAAGCAGAACAATAAACAACAATATCTTCAAAATAAATGCTTCCTCCTTAAAGTGTGTTTCAGTAAGTCCAGGTACAATATTAAACTTAAGTAAAGTAAGTTATAACTGACAGTTAAGTGATGTGTAAAACAATATATTAACTCATAAAAGATTGACCTTGTAAAAAAATTTGGTTATTTTTTATAAAAAATTGATAAAACAAAACTGTAATTATTAAAAGTTGAGTGTTTAAGTTAAACAGACAATAACAATGTCTCAGCAAAATTGTTTAAAAACAATCACCAACTGTTCAATATTTAATTGTTCAATAATTAACTAAATAAAATTCCAGCAGAAGGATTTCCTTTGAATAACGTTTGGAATAAGAGGTTATACAAATTTAACGCAATCTCAACAAAAAAATAAGGCATGTTAAGTCAATAAAATAAAATGTCTGAAATAAGAGGTTAAAAATTTTAACACAATATCCACACAAAAAAATATAGCCTTATTAAGTTAATAAATTTAGAAAAAGGAAACCTTCTGCAGTGATTCTCTGTCAGCACGTCTCGATGACACACACAAAACACACACAAGAAATTATAAGACACTAATTAATTACACACTAATTAATACCCCCCCGGGTGGACTCAGGCCTGTCTAAGCGATAGATTAGACTATAAGCTAACGGATTAAACTCTGCTCGGGCGCCAAATGTTCGCCTATTTTCCACTGTGTAGTGGCTGGTGAAATTACAATGAGGTGGAAAATAAAAACATCAGGATGTTGTACAATTATTAATATTTATTATATAGAAATTATATAAGAGTGGAGAAACCAAAGTTCCACCACTGCGTTTCACGCCACAGGGGTAGAAGGATGGTATTAACCACAGAGAAACTCTTATACTACTTAAATGAGACCAGGGATTAAGTCCTTATAGTTGTCTGGTTGAAGTACACAAGGTATTGCAAGGAAATTATATAAGAGTGGAGAAACCAAGGTTCCACCGCTGCGTTTCACGCCACAGGGGTAGAAGGATGGTATTAACCACAGAGAAGCTCTTATACTACTTAAATGAGACCAGGGATTAAGTCCTTATAATTGTCTGGTTGAAGTACACAAGGTATTGCAAGGAAATTATATAAGAGTGGAGAAACCAAGGTTCCACCGCTGCGTTTCACGCCACAGGAGTAGAAGGATGGTATTAACCACAGAGGAACTTCTTTATTACTTCAATGGGATAGCAGTTTAACGTTAAGGCCCCGTAACTGAAGGACGTTGATAGCCTAGCGCCTACAAAAGGTTCAAAGTGCAATTTAGATACTACTGCCCGTTCTAACGGGGCTCCCTATGAAGAAAAAAAAATAATAAAATAAAGGTTTTAACCCGCTAGAGTCCACCCGGGTTCTGCCTTTGCAGTCCTACATTCAGCAGCGGCGTTAGAAGGCTGATGCCGCTGAAGATTAATAGAAATCCTAAGGAAATTCCTCAGTATCCGCTCAACGAACATACAACGGCCAACCTGGACTGCCGGACGGGGCCAGGACAGGAGCTCCGGACGGCTCGTGGCTCGCTGACGGCTCTGGTCACCAACGACACCTTCTGGAATCGCGAGAAACAGCCTTGGGTCAAGGATGGGTCGGTAAGGACAGCGGAGGCCTAGCTAACATGTCTCAAGTGACGTGTCTTGAATGGCCCCTGGGTATTTCTAACCTAAAACCTACGGTCAATCACTAATCAAACGATTATGGGAAGGTTAGATCTCGTCTCAAAGGCGGTAGCTTTGCTGTTTAAACGTGACACTTGCAAAATAACCTAATCGACACGTGGAAGGTCATGGCGCTTACCTTGGGGTTGGGTCAGGTGACACGCGTCTGGCAATCGCACGCTTCACCGGGCAGGATTGAAATTGCTGTAAAAGAAATACGCGGGGTTAGACGTTGCTACGTGTAGAAATAAAGACAAGGCAGATGGCTTTCGAAATCCAAGGTCATCGGAAATCGAATAACAACGAAATGCTAGTTTACTCACTCGGCAATTCAGGTTAGGTACACATGGTGTGATGCTGCGTGGGTGTCTGTGGCACGTATCTGGTAACTGCAAAGAAACAACTTAGTCAGAATCTATCTCGTAGACCAATCAGATAACCTGAACCCACGATCGAAATACTCACCAGGAAATATGAAGCAAGGAACTTGGTACCAATACGGCCTGCGCCACGCGGGCGGGAAGAAAAACTAACCACACATGAACTCGAGACGTTCTGACAGAGAATGGTTTGCCTCCTTGCCAGTTCCGAAAAAAAGCCGTCACCGGGGATGTCAGCTCATCGTCACAAAACTACTCTGTGGCTAGTCAGCACGATCATTGTTCTGAGCGTCATGTCGCCACTGACCACTGTCCGATGACGATCTAGCACGAGTTTTCTCAAAGGACCACAGACAACAACTGAAAATCTATCCTGTGTGTCGAATTTGACAGCTGATACTTGACAAGACTAACAAAGTAAACAAACAGAATGTAAACAATAAACGAAATGTTAAGTTACAAAAATAATGGTGTTACAATTACAAAGGCCAAAGAAGGTATTATTCTTATCATGCCCCCCACTGTACAAGGTTCGATTGATTCCTTTGAAATGGCGTCCAATGAAAAGGTCCAATGCTTTCATTGCATTTCCTCTCTTACTGTTGAAATGCTGAACAAATGTCTGTTGTCTTTAGAACGAATTAAAGTTCGTTTTACAGTGGCCTCGATGGGTTTCAATAGATCTTTGGAATTGCATTGAATTTATATGCTTCCTTTGTTTTGCTATTTAGATACAAAAGTGTTCTTGTAGTTCTTTAGATTCTGTACCTATATTGTTTATTGGAATATAATTTTATCTTAGAATCCTCAGCCTTTCTCTTCTAAGATAAGATATTATTTATTTGTACCTACACAATTTTAAAAACTTAATGTAAGACTACGAGTATTATGTACAAATGGCTGTCCTATCGCTTCAAGCAATTTCTTCCAGACAACATTTATCATAATTATACTAGCCATCGACCGCCGAAGGGCGTCCCAAGCTACATTTCCCAGTGCGATGTTACGTTCAAATAGTGGATTTTTCAGGTGCCTACTGAAAATTCATCTGAATTGATCGTACGTCAGCCCCGTTGTTCGGCTGTCGAATAGTTGCCAGTATCCAGTTATTCTCTATTTGCAACGATGGATTTTCAATTCAAAATACAGAACAAATTTTAGTGAGCGCTTCAAAAAGTGTACGTAGAAGCTGCCAGCCTTATAAGTATAAGTAGTACTTAATACAGGATGTTGCACAAGTGGTATAGTAAGCCAAAAGGGGGGGGACTAAGAGAATCATCCCGAACAGATTTTGTTACACAACTTGTGAGAATTCCGAACACTAAGATTTGTGTAATCACAAAAACGTACGCCCAATATAATCAGCCTTAGAAAGTACAATGTATCCAATTCTACTATGCAAAGTTATATTATCGACATAATAGGTAGTTAATAAGATATTGTTATCATATTTAAAATTGTTATTAAAATTGGCTTTAGCCGTTCAAAAGTTGTACGACTTTCGGTGTTGAATGTCGGGGGTTTTAAACGTTGGCTAGATTAGGTTCTGTCATTGTATAAATCCTGTAGCATTATGGCACAATGGTCATAACAGGTTTAGCCATTGTAATGTTTGGGGTAACACTCCGTCCATTTTGCACCACATGACTACACCGTGCACTTAGCAGAACCGCGCCGGCACAGGAGGGTCACTCTATACTGACGAAAAACGAACTAACGAGAGCTGTCGTACAATCGGCACGTTTAATACAACGAGATAGAGTCATAACATTCGCAGCTGGTTTCCTTAGCTTAGTTTTTCGTAATATAAAGTGACCCCCCACTCCCATTACTCCTAACTACGTCATCAAAGCGCCATAAACTCCGCGAGAGTCCGCCGTCATCGTAAAACTAAATTCGTTAAAAGAAAAAACTCCTTACGGCCCGGACCGTCCGGCGTCCGGATCCCGGATGTCCGACTATGCGAGTAACGAGCGTAGACGTGAAACTTTCGCCTCATTACGGAATCTACGTGGACGAGATAAAAGGAAAAATGTGCGCGGTACAGTGCGCGGCAGGGAAATAGGGGGCAGCTATTTCTAGTTAAAAAAAATATATATATATTGCTGTATTACTACAGACGGTGCTATATTAGCTACCAAGTTTAACAAATGTAACGACGATGTATAAGTAATAATTATTTTATTTTTTTACGAGACAAAACTAATAACATAAAATGACTTATAATTAGTAAGGATTTAGGAAATGGGTAGGTATAAATAAAATATTATTATCTGGGCTAATTTATGAACCTCAATATTTTCTCCCTTCTTTGTGAAATGATGGAAATTTAAAATGGCGATGAAATAATACGACTGAAATGCAATCACAACACAATGCAATGCAATTTAATATTCAAGTACCTAATTTCATACAGCTTGTAACGTGTAAAACACATGGTGATTATAAAGCTTGTTAAGGAAGCAATTTTACTGATACCTTTATTTCCTACGTAAATTGAATAATAGTTAGCACCTAATAACACCTTTTGCAGGTGATTTTGACATATTACTGGGGGTTAAGGGCCTGTACAGGGTGACGTGCACCGCCAAATTTGGGTTTTCAATGCTCTTCACACAGCACACGCAGTGACACGCACACATGTAAGTTTGCACAGTGGGTCGATAAACTTTTACTCGCCAACTTTATTGACAATTATGTTCAAGTATATTTTGGGTGATTTTAGGGTAAGTATAATTTTTAATTACACTGGTAAGCACCAGGAAAGAGTATAAATTAATAGGGGTGTCACTTTTCTCTATACTCGGAACCCGATTAGATTTCTAAACAAATGTAGTATTTACTTGTAGAAAGGTAACTACAGGTATTAAAGTATAGGTAATAAGTTATACTAAACCGAAAGGGGATGACTCAAGGGGTCATTCTGAACAACTTTGGTTCTACGAGTTTTGCAAATTCGAGAAAAAAATAATCGTTTTCCATGGTAAAAAGTCACGTGTCCACAAAGTTTCTATGAAAAAGGTTTTTTTTTGTTAATTTTTAAAACTCGTAGAACAAAAGTTCAGAATGAAACCCTGTCTCACTTGTTTTTACCCGACTGCCGAAGGAGGAGAGTAATGTTTTTCGATTGTATGAATGTATGTATGTTTGTAAGTATATTTTTGGTAGCAGAAAAATATATTTTATTATTTTTAGGGTTTCGTACCTCAAAAGGAAAAAAGGAACAATTATAAGATCTCTTTGTTGTCCGTCTGTCTGACTGACTGTCTGTCACCGCCCTTTTTCTCAGAAACGAGTAAAGATATCAAGCTGATATTTCGCATAGATATGGGGAGTACCCAAAAAAAAAATGGGGTACTCCCTCTCCCATACAAGTAAATTGGCGCTGATATTTTTTCCGGTTATTTTGATGGTGTAGGTAGGGTATCGTTGAATAGGTTTTTTAATATAATAGGTATAAAAAAGGTTAAAATATAATTATTTTGCTTTTACCCTTAAATTTGGGGACCACACCATAGACAAATCCTAATTAAAAAAATGATTTCAATAGATGGCGTGATTTTATGTTGGATAACTCAGAATAAGAAGTCATGATATCTCAGAATAATAATGGTTAATGGTGCTATTCCACTGAGCACCGAAACCAGTGGGACGCTAGTGAAAAGTGGTCATGGAAATGCACCAGGGTAGACCCTGCTCCTAGAACAATGCATGAGTTTGTGATTTGTGTACGTGCGTGAAAAGCGAGGATGGAAACTTTGAATATTTTCTTGATTTATTTATTATTGATGCAATAACATTGAATTTAGTAAACCCAGTAAACCTAACTAATCCAGAGAAAACCTAAAATATCTTTCTCTCTCTCTGAAAAATATACTTAATAGCCCAAACTCGATGCTTTTAGCTATCTTTGAAATTAAATTCAATCACCACCGTGTTACTGCCCTCATCAGATCCTCACGAGACCATACCTCAACCAGCACCATGAAACTGTGTTTTTGAATCCTTACCTAATGTTCCTACGTATTGTCATCACTTAGATCCATTCGCTATATTCCTGCTCCTCATCCCAGGGCCGTGGGGACCGGAGGCACGTCAGCTTTTTAAAGACATCAGCAGCAGACTAATAGAAGTCTCAAGGGACCCTAGGGCTGGCACTTACCTATCACAAAGGCTAAGCATCGCTATACAGCGGGGTATCGCAGCCGGCGTCTTGGGTACCCTACCCGACAGTGGCAGCGATCTGGCCAGCATCTTCTTTTTTGTTTAATTTTATATTAGTTAGTTTTAGTTAGGCATTAATAATTATAATTTAATCAAGAAGTACCATGTAACTAATAAAAAAACATTATCATTTAGGGTGACTTGCATAACAAAGTTAATTAAAATTAAATAGTTTGTCTCTTGCTCTGACAGTATAATGTCAGAGCAAGAGGTCATAGATTTAATTTTGATTAACTTTGTTATGCAAGACGCCCTTAATGTATTGAGTATATTATAAGAATTATACTTCCTCAATTTCAAATCAAATTATGTTGGTGTCATAAAAGTTGAAAAAGTGCAATGACAACCAATGTGCAGTGATTTTGTGTCTGTACACAATTAGATCGCGAGCTGTCAGTGCTACCTAAACCGACGTGACCCTTCTTTGGAGGCCACCGGCCGACTGAGTCAAACGTCACTTGTGTTTATGATTTTATAACACAGAAAGCCGCCATAGATATTTGTATGAAGATTTGAGGGAAAAAAATTGCTCAAGTTTGGGATTAATTTACACAAAATAGGTGTGTGTTCATTAAAAAACAAGGTATTTAGCGCCTAGTCCAAGCATTTATCTTTATAATTTGATAAGAATTATATGAAAATTCTTGATAATTACGACACATAAGCATTTACTTAAATTCGAATGATTCAGCACCTAGCTAAACTCTTCGGCTACCTGTGTGATTTTTTTCAAGACTGTAGAGCATCATTTACTACATAATTCTATGACAATGCCAACCCTCGATTCCCTATTGCCGACCCTTAAGCGTAAAATTGCCTTATGGAAAGGAAAGTATACCTACTTTGGATAGACCTTTATGTTGTGAGATTATTAAGGTACTTAATATTTTTTTTCATTCCATGATTTTAATATAAGTATTACAACATTTTTATATTACTATTTTTATATTGAAACAACATTTTTATATTACTATTTTGATAATATTTTTGTGAACGAAACTGTAATAATGACTCCCTATTTTTATGGCGTTCACTGTACGTTATGAAGTTGCGACGTGTGCGGGTTTCAAAGAAAACCGTGCCTAATTACCCGTGACCGCGATTCCATGTTTTTTGATCCCACTGCGTTAAAACTTTATATTCGCTCTTTCGAAAAAAAACCTTATTAGCAGTAATACCTATGTAAATATGATAAGAAACTACGAATATATTTAAATTTGAGCTTATGAATTCAGCTTAAACCATCTGGAACTCCTGGTGCGACAAAAATAATTATCTAAATTAAATAATTATGTAGATACCTACATAATACACTCACGCGCAATGAAAAAGTTCCACTTGTTGGACACCAAATATCCCCAACATTATATATTTTAATTGAAAATTTGAACAAAATATATAGAAACGGTTTTAGTTGCTAATATTCTAATGCGCTGTTAAATGTACTTCAATATTGCCGACGGCCTCATTAAGATAGCCATTTCTATTTAAAAGTAATGCCCAACATTTAGGGTGGGTTGCACCATTTAACTTTAACTATTACAAACGTCAAATCTCTTGAAGATTGATCTCTCTCGTCAAGGGATTTGACGTTTGTAATAGTTAAAGTTAAATGGTGCAACGCACCCTTAGATGTCTACATTTTGTAAGTGCAACTTTTTCATTCCTTGTGAGTGTTTTATTGTAGTGACAGTGAGAAAACATTAAATTCCTGCCATATATTTTGATAAAGTTTTTATGTAGGATTAACACATTTGCTACTAAATAGGTAGGTACCTAATAACGCCCGAAAATATAAAATATTATGAACAAAGTATTGTAGTAAGTACTTAAAGTATTAATATTTCTGGAAAGAATACATTACATTTTGTATTAAGTATTCAATCCAGATCCACATTTTTATTATAAGTACAATTTTATTTTATAGAATTTCATACTGCTGGCACAGAATAATAACTATTAGCGCTGCTAAGCAAATATTTTACGAGTATTGTAAACAGAAAATACATCTGTAAAACGATAGCACCAAGCCCTCCCAAGTCCTACATACTGCACAGGAATGAGACTCGCGCCACATTGTCGGAAGCCAAACAAGTGTCGCATCTGTCGACACGCAGCTCCGTGATCTATGACCGGAAGTGCGCGGCGCGTGCCGACATGCGCCCGCGCACGCAACAGGTGGCGGGCAATGGCGGGTTATACAGGGTGTTCTAAAAAGTTGTTGAAGTCACAAAATGCTCATTTTGGTAATATAGTTGGTTTAACATTAAAATGAAATGTTTGTTAACCAGTATCAAAGAGGCCATTTTTGTTCGATGACATTTGTAAATCTGCGAAATACTCTTTGATATTTTATGTTGCATACAAAGTTACAGAGTTTGTTGGTCAAAAACTCGATCAGAACCGTGGGTCATTCTTCTTTTTCTAAAACCTATTTCGACACCCTGTATATGTATTATATGGAAAGGCGGTATCAGGAGGCACGGTAGTGTTCCTGCCAAGTTATGTTTTATACAAAAAATATAAAAACCAGTTTCTAAAAGTTCACAACTAAGTATAGTCTAGCGGTAAGTAGTAATTACTGTCCATAATTAATAAGGGAAGTGAGCGTAGCTAATAAATGCATGTGTGTTTTTATTATAATGATGATTATGGCAGCTCTGGAACCTGTCAGGACACCAATCATTGCACAGATCAACGAACTTACTACCACCTCCTATTGGCTAATCCATCCATCATCACAACCCATCACGTCCTTACTTCTGGGCATAGGTCTCCTTCCAATGAAGGAAGAGATTAAGGTATAGTCTACCACGAATGCCTAGTGTGGGTTAATGGACTTAATCTACCAATATAACCCATTTTTCATGGATAACATCTATCCTAGCTCTAGTTTTAGGCAGGCTAAAAGTCTAAGATGCAGTACCTAACTAACAACAAACTCTAAAAGGGTTTTTAGGTAACCTAAGTTGCATCAAACTATCTTTGCTGGTTAAACAGACTATACCCGGAAACAAGGTTTTTCTCAGCCAAAGCGTTCCCTAAGCTAAGCTCACTCCAAATGGCTTAGTCAGCAAAAATGCCGTTTCGCAAAAAAACTAAATGCTTACAGCAATTAAACTACCCGCAAAGTTTCTTGCCGCAAATATTAACTAAGTCCGACCGAGGCAGTTCTCAAAGTAACACGTTTTTGTAGAACCTTTTTGTAAAATTATGGTAGTCATCGTCAGATCTGTTGAAATTGAACCATCAGTGTTGCACATATTTATAATGAAAGTGTCATATATACAGAATAGGCAGTTAGGTACTTAGAAAATTTGTAAGTATTTGGGGGGATGAATTATTGAATATGTTAGTCTTTCACGAGAAAATAGCCACTTTTGAAAAAAAATTACAAGCAGTTAGGTATGTGACACCCTGTATAACAAACACATCAGCTACTTTTTATACCAGAATTCCCACGGGATACCTTTTAAAGGCGAAGCGGACCTTGTAGACTCCACGAGCAATGAAAAAGCACACACAAAATGTCGACACCAAATGACCCCAATACATATTTGCAAACATTTAGGTAGGTAAGTAATTTATAATTTGATTAAAATATTTAGGTAAGTAAGTTTTTAATAGATAATATTCCGACGCCGTGTTAAATGTTCTTCAATATTACAGACGGCGTCATTAAGCCAACCATTTTCATTTAGGAGTAACTTGGTGATTTTGTCACTTGTAGCTACCTCATTGGCTAATGATACATTAGTGAAAAATTCGCTAGTGGAGTAACAGGCCATACCAACCAACAACTTTTTGAAGCTCAAAAAGTTGTTGGTTGGTATGGCAATGAATGGTGTAATTTGGTGATTTTGTCAATGGAACTTTTTCATTGCTCGCAACTGTATAATTTTCTGTAGGTACACGCTGGCAGGAATCCCTGACTCGGCTAATCCGCTCAGAGCACAATAAGCTGAAATCTAATTAGTAAATCGCGGTCCTAATTGACTTATTCCGATGCAGACGGCGCGGGCAAAGGTGGGGTCACATACGGCTATACCGGCAGTGGCAAGATATATTATATATATTTTTATGCAATAATAATATAAGAAATAAAGAGTACCGACCCATATTATCAATATTGTTGAAATACAGGTGTAGAATATGCAAGTAAATTATTTACACACTCGAAAATGGCAATATGAGAGCTTCATGTGAGTACAAATACAAAGAGACAAGCTGTTTACTTGTGTTGTGATTGTGAGTCACCGTCCTGTAGTAAATATATGATTTTGACTTAATAATATAATATATGTATGAAACATACAGTTAAAAACATTATTTATCAAGAAAAACATAGTTTTTCAATAAAACTTTCACTTACTGCAAAAAAAATGTAAGTAAGTACATAGTTCAAATCTAAGACGATAAACATGAAAAATTACGTTTAAAAATATAATTTTTCCGTTACGCCTATTTTAAATAATTGTCACCCTAACGCCGAGTGTAACCGCACCCTAAAAACGACACTCGTAAAATCTCACAATTAGAGTTCCACCAGGAAAATTATATCGGCAGCCATTATTGGAAACGCGATCGCGAGGTTCACTCCTGTATAGTGCCACAAACTTATCTGTTCCGGTGACAGTTCAAGTAAATGTCTAATATTTCTTCATTCTATAAGATTTTAAGTTTGCCCGTGGTGGTAATTTGCCCTAGCGGTTATAATAAACCCATCTAATCTATATCAATATACAATAAGTATTGAGATATGGATCCATTTAGTTCGCTCTCACCGGAACAGATAAGTTTGTGGCACTATACAATAACTCTGGATGTATTGGAAATATTCTGTGTTCTCAGTAGTTGTATATTTTGACGACGGTGGCGTTAAATTGTTTTAAGTAAAGTCTATTCGTTTATCTCGGATACTACTCGTAAATTGACGAAAGTGCAAATGCATCAAAGAGATAAAATAATAGATTTTAGATAGGTACTTAAGGTTGCTTGCACCAAAAAAAATATCAAAATTAAATCTATTTTCTCTTGCTCGACATTATACTGTCAAGGGAAGACAGCTATTTATTTAATTGCCATTAAATGTTTGGTACAAAAGTCACCCTTAGTTAAAGCAAAAACCATTGAAATTTCTTATTGTCACTACATATTATTTTAAGTACTTAGATATTTGTCCCTACGGGCGTATCACTGATAAAATGTCGCTGTTTTAGTATTATTTTGATAGTAATAACAAAATCAGCTGTTTGTGCGGGGTCAACGACCCCGAGAGATGGAGCAGGCAAATCTTAGCCGTAAAATTTCAATAGCTTGATTAAAACTAAATCGTCTATTACTTTAATTATTACATTAAAAGTTCCGCGATCAGTTTTAATTAATAACTCTGTGGTTAGGACACTTTCCACTTGTTCCCAACTTTGACTCGCACCTCGAAGGGTTAGGAAATATTTAAAAGGTCCAATTTTGCATTAAAATATATTAAACTTATAGAATTTTGTATTAATTGTGAATTTTGTATTTATTATGAATTTTGTATTAATTTAAAAAAAAATGTTTAAAGGTAAAATTTGTAATGTATATTGTATCTTGTACTTAGGTACTAATTTAATTAAAAAAAATATTATAAATTAAGCTCAATCATGTCTATAGTTGAAGCATAACATATATTTATGCAATGTCCTAGTCCTTTATTCCTTGATAGTTTTTTTTTCGTATATTTCTGTATTACCATACTAAATATAATTTTAATAAATTTAATTGCCTGCAAAGTATGCATGTAAAAATATACTTTTAATAACTTTTTTATTATATTTTTCTTATACTTTTATTAACTTTTTCTTCATTTTGCAGCATAATTTTCCTGACGAGTTTTCTAAAAGTAACGCGAGATACCTCGAGCCATAGACAAGGAAATAACCCAATAAGGTGACCACAAAGACTGCAGCTCGCAGACACGGCTAACTTCATCCACCACAATTTGTCAGCTCTGAAGGGTTATTCTAATTTTAAACAATATGTTTTTAAATGAAATGCATTTAATTGAAAAGTTGTTCGAGGAGTTTTTTTTGCCATTTCTTATTCTTCTGAGCGTTTATGAATTGGTGGTATACTAATATTATGACCATCAATACAATATTTCAATTCCAACGACGAACGATTCAATTGAAATTTCAAGAAAGAACGAGATTTGGCATGAAATTGGTACGGTCAATGTAGAGTCGTGTTAGCGCTCCGAAGATTAGTTTCACGCAATCTAAAGTGACCCCTCTGCAACGCAGCCGATCCGACGGATAGGTATTATATAAACATTTTATCACTAGAAAAAGGCTTTTCATCTTGTCTACAAGCAGAGGCAAAGGAAATTACGGAGACCTCGTCCCAACAGGAAATGAAGACGGCAACTTTCGTCCAATTTGTTGGAAGCACCGGGGCTCGCTGCGTCTTGCTATATGTGCGTTTGGGACTCATTGATATACAGGGTGTTGCTAAAGTAGTGAAGCCAAAATAGGTTAGCTCAGGGGGTCAATCTGAACAAACTTGGATCTACGGATTTGGGAAATACGCGCAAAAAATTATATTCTTTGTAGTAAAAGTCACGTTACCACTTACCACCAAAGTTTCTATAGAAAAGCATTGTGTTTCCGATTGTGCAATGTGTAATTTGATACATATTTTTATTCTTTTTTTTCTTATTCTTATCTTCTTCATCAAGCGTCAAGCACAGCGAGGTGACGACTACAGCTAATCTAGGGTAGCTCCTAGATACAGCATTACAACCGTAATCAAATAGATTGCGACCGAGACGAAACACGACTGCGGGTTCAGAAATTCTCACCGCTTTGAGGGAAATTAGTTGGTGAAGTAAAAACTTTCAGCCCAGCGCCATCCTGCGGCTGACACCCGAACTAAACATGTCGACGGTGACGAGATATCGGCTTTAGTATTGTAACTCAATTATAAGTGGGATTAGATCGTATTATTTTTCTTCAGAACATCTTAGAAAAATATTAATTAAGTAGGTAATGTATAATAACTTACTGGAAGCATTCATAATGAGACACATCTTCACTATTGAGTAAGAACTTCGTTATGGCTTCCATATCCAATGACAGTATGACTTTATTACCTACTGACTTTTTTTTAAACTACTTGGAAAGTACTACTTCTAGGGAAAAGAGTGATTTGGATTTAGGACGGGTCTTTACCGGACACTTGGAATTGTAGATTATTTAATTATAATAACTAGTAAGAAAATTTAACCATAATCGTAATTTGCTAATCATTATTATCATTTCCAAAATTGCCACTTCCATTGCATTTATCGGAACATTTGTCGGATAATTTTACCATAGACACAGGATGCGATAGATAGGTCTGACATAAATCTACTTGTACCACTCTATCAATCATATAAAGCCCATTCTCATTATCCCCTTCATACGCGCACCGCGCAACTCCAATTAAACTCGCTATTTGGCTTTCACATGGAATTGCACTGCGACCTCAGAATACAGGCTACAGAAGATCCATTTTATGTTTTACGTATTTAATGTGTTTATGTTCAGTAAAAAAAGTTCCTATTTTTTTTTAATTATACTATATATTCTTGATGGGTACGCTACATTATATTGCGATTGTCTATAAATACGGGGCTGTGATTGGTGAAACGCGCATTAAATGAGTTTATAGACGTCTATGACGAACCCGTGTAGCGGCCGCATGGATATGTCATATGCCCTCTTTAACGCGCTTCTATACTCTATGTCAGCGACCACTCACGTCATACAGATGAGTATGACTCTTATTGGACTGCATTAAGGGGCCTCTATGCATGTTTATTGACCGGAACTATAGAAGATATACCTACCGGGCGACCTCAGATCACGAATTCGCTTTGTCGCGATCGGGTAATACAGCTGATGGCTGCCGGCTATCTGGATTTAATAAAATTGATCCACGGTGCACAGTACCTACCCTACTCAGCCCCTACTCTTGAAAAGCAATTTATTGCATCTGTCTTGCGTTCCCAAACTTAAACCCATCATAACTTCCCTTAAAACTAATACATTTTCTAGAAAACAGGCCAAAAAAGATTGTTTTTGGTGGAAATTAAAGTAAATTCTACATTCAAGCTACTAGGTTCTTGGTGCTAGGTTCTAAAACAGGCGTTAACTTGATGACCATTTTTGTGTTTTTATTTTTTGTAGAAACGCTCTTGTAGTGAAGTTGATTATTTTAATGTTACGAACGCAAGACAGACGCAATACATTTCCTTTCAAGAGTAGGGGTACAGTTTGTCTGTCAAAATTAACTAACTCGGGAATATCTGTGTGACATGCAGCGTAGCTTTTAGGCTGCAGTGCAGCGAGCACAGAATTCGATACTATTTAGGAATCTACACGAAGGGTCACTTTTACCAAACGCTTAACGTATTTAAATCAAATTTTAAATACATTTTGTACTAACTGACAGACGTATGACAGGCTCCTAATTAAGTTTAGCGTTTGGTGAAATTCCACCTAACATATGGAAAAAACAAATGTCACTTTTGGAACTAACTTTGCCTTACATTTTGACAGTGACAGTTGACGATACGCAACGTTAACGAAGGTTCGAAACTTGTGCTCGCGACTCAGAAACCGGAAACATAATACTGCGGTTCTCAATCGACTGCATCAAACGATAGTACCTGCAGCCCTGCACTGTTATTGGTGGTGTTATGTTTATTGCCAGTGAAATGCTGGTGTACTGAGGTTACCTGAGGTAAAGCTCTAGAAAAAACCTTCTTATTTAGTAATTATACTGAGTTTTAAATTGTCTTTATTTATAGTTCTTTGAAAGCTTTAATCCAGTTCATTTTTGCCCTGTTTAGATTTTATATACTTACTAGGTAGAAACTGTAGAATTCAATCTGTAGAAGATAAACAGTATAAAATAAGTATAAAATGCATATTAAAGCACATCAAGAGAAAATAGCTTCATTCTCTCCACTCGCCCCGAGATAGTACGCATCATTAAGCAATACAACACTATAACATAAACATAACGCAGGGAAATTTAATAATCTGTGAGTATTCTTAGTAAGCTACGAGCTATCGTATTATGATGATGGATGATAAGCTGTAAAATTGTTATTCTGGTATTCTGCTATAAAGTATTCTATTCTATTCTGAGGGGGGTGAGGCTCCTGTACGGTGACTCTCTCGAGTGGAACCTTTGAATAAAAAAGTGGTGTACCTAATTTTGCAGCCGAGTATGTCATACGACAAAATGATAGAAATACAGAATTTTAATAATCTAATTAATACTATTCGCGTATAAAATACATCATGCTGTTGACAATAAATAAACAGTTAAAATAATGGACGTTGAATTTTCTATAATTAGTTTGTGGTTCTGGTTCCGATTGGTCTGGTCTGATATAGGTATTGATTATAGTATATTATTAGTAAGACCTGATTAATTAGCCTACCTGTAAACATGATAGATTTATTTATTTATCGTACATTGTAGCTTAACTTTAGATTTATTATCATGACACATTTATAAGCGGATATCTTTCGAACTGCTTATCCGATTTTGATGTGAGACATCCTAGTCCAACTCTTTTATTAGTCACCAACGATCAAAGGCGCTTCATTCTTCTTTGAGCTACCTATTGTGTTATCGTCTTATCGGGTCGATAAAAAAATATTACAAACTCAAGTCAACTGATTCTTTTATATTAAAAATTGCGCACAATATTTATCTTATTTTAGCGAAGGAAACAACAAGGAAAATGCCATACACAAAATATTACATCTTCAACAAAAATAAAGCTTTGAAAAATCACTTCGTGAACACACAGGAAATTGCTTACCTAAGAGAACCGTGGATGTTGGATATTTCCACATCTATTCAGAGCCGTGATTGACGCAGTATTGACACGGTATTACAGTCTATGTATGTATATAGGGTGGAATTTTATCAGTGATGCGATGTAACCAAAACTCTGTAGTCAGGAAATAATAAACGGCTTTTTCATAGTAAAGTGTAATACCTCTATGGAGATGCTGGAGATGTTGGAGCATCCCCATGCAAAGGGAGGATCCTCCGACCAGGCCGGGTGGTGTGGCCTGGCGGGCAGCTGCCCAACGGTTAGCGTTGGGGATTTCTATATATTGCAGAGTAGGTGAGAAACTTCGAATGCGCGATGTAGGATTTTCATAGTAATTTGCGTAGTTCCCATACATCTTCTCTGTATTGCGTTCCGAGCGCCATCTGTTGATCTTCGTCTGAACTAGTGTGGCTAGGAGTCCGCCACATCACTCCCCCACCGAGACCGGAGGGCGATAGTCTTCAGTGCAGCCGAGAGTCTTGATTGCCAGCCAGTGCCGCGTAGTCCGCAGTGAGTCGGGACTGTGAGTGCGGTGAGGAGTTCCCCAGTGAGTCGGGGTGATGCTGCAGTGGCGATGTCCACGGTGAGTCGGGATGAGCCTGCAGTGGAGCATGGTGGCAGAGTGCTGCGTCGACCAGGAGAGGATGGCTCTGCTTGCTGACCGGCCGAAGTGCAGTGGTGCTGTGCCAAGTTGCTGGTGTGGGTCGAGGGTGTGACCAGGCCTGCGCGTTCGCTGCATGCTAGTGGTCATGATGCCCTTTTGAAACCGGATGCTGGCTGGTTGGCTCCAGGGGCTGCTTGCTGAGAGTTCTGCTGCACGGCTGTTGAGGTGAGGAGAGAAAGTCGATGGAAGATGGCGTGGAGGCTGCTCTGCGGGTCTTCAGAAGGCTGCGCTGATGTTCTTCACGGGGTCACCACTATAGATGCTGGAGATGTTGGAGCATCCCCATGCAAAGGGAGGATCCTCCGACCAGGCCGGGTGGTGTGGCCTGGCGGGCAGCTGCCCAACGGTTAGCGTTGGGGATTTCTATATATTGCAGAGTAGGTGAGAAACTTCGAATGCGCGATGTAGGATTTTCATAGTAATTTGCGTAGTTCCCATACATCTTCTCTGTATTGCGTTCCGAGCGCCATCTGTTGATCTTCGTCTGAACTAGTGTGGCTAGGAGTCCGCCACACCTCTCTAATTCTTATTACTCAACCAGATTGTATGAAACAAGCGTTTTTTCATGATTTCAAAGTTATTCTCATAATTAAAGTAACTTAGTATGACGGATACATTCAGCTGCTAACGTGAGGATCACAGATACAATTTCACCCTGTGGGGTAGATATTATAGATCCTCCTGTACAGTCGTTTGTATGAAGGTAATAGGATTTTAATGAGAATCTGTATAGTAGGGTGAGCAAAGTTGATACTATCTCTAATAGAGTTGCCGGTAGAAATAAACCTGTCTAGGTGTCTATGACGTTGTGCAGTAGCTTATTTTGATGTTCGGATTAAAGGTAAGTATCCACCCACAGACCTGTATTTGAGTAGACAACGCAAGTGCATGTACTTCGCGTGTAAAAAGGGAGTGAAATTATCTTCCTTTAGCGCAGTGTCATTAGGGACGTTCCTAAACTAAATCGTTCAAGTGACGTGACTGACGTGACAGTAGGTATAAAAATAATGGCACGCTTGGTTTCTATACAAGGAATGAGACAAGTCTATTCAAATACAGGTCTGTGTATCCACCTATGGGTATTGTACGTATCGGACCAAACGGATTTTCATAAATGCATGCAAAAACGGCATCGGCGCTGCCCATGAAATGGACGGAGTAAAGGGGTCATCCGAAACAACTTGTGTTCGACGACTTTGGAAATTCTAGAAATAAATATTTTGCTACTCATAAAAAGTACACGTTAACAACAAATGAGCTGATTTCTCATTCGAGTAAAAAATGATACTGTTTTAAATATACTGCAGTCAAAAATTATGTACCTATATCTGCAGATTTAACTCAAGCATATTGTTATGACACCTCAGATTTGTTACGAAAACATCATCATTAACAATTTCAGAGGTGGCATTTTGAATACCAACGTTTCAGCCCATCAAATCTTGCCGGCACACTGAGGCGCACAATACTTTTATTTAGGCATCAGAAGGGTTACTCTATACTGATGAAAAACGAACGAGCGAGATCTGTCATACAATCGGCACGTTTAATACAACGAGATAGAGTCGTCAAAGAAGAAAGAAAGATAGAAAGACAGAAAATATTGTTTTGACACACTGATAACAACGAAAACAGAAAATGATACAATACTAAGTAAACTAAACAAACAAAGGCTGCTGTCCAGAGCGTCAAAAAGGCACTAGCTCAGCATGTGCTCTGAAACTTCGTTTTTTGTCATATAGAGTGACCCCGCAGAAGACGGGAAGGGAGAGAAGGGCAAGGGAGGGTAGGGGAGGGGAAAGTAGGGGACGAGGCGCAACAATGTCGCAATTTGTCAAATGAACCGCATTGTCGGCGGCGGTCGCCGGCGATTGTTAATGAATTTAACTGCACGGTGTTTTTATTTAGCTCACTTTTAATGGATTTTTCAGAACCAATTTTGTAAAAAAATATTAGATAAAAAAATTGAAATTCTACTTTATTGGGCGGCGGTTTTGGCGACGCGTTGTTTGTTTGTGAAATTGGGCGGAGTGTTTTGATTTGTAGATAGTTATTATTTTATTTTTATTACGTTGCAACGCGATGTGGGAAACTAAAATATTAGTGGAATATAAATATAATGGTTATAGATACCTAGTGGATGGAAGACTACGTATCTGAATTAAAATAATGGAATTCTTTTATAAAACAGTAATTTCAAATCTTTTGGGAAAATCCTGTATCAAAAAGTATACTAATAAAAGTCTTGACTATATTTTTTTACTTTAACAAAGAAAGGACAGAAACCCTACCTGAGATATTTTATTTTAGAATTACCCCGCGGTAGAGTCGCCGGCTCATAAATATTCAATCCAAATCACATTCTGAAGACAACGAAAATCGTTTAAATGTGAATTATTTTAAAATCTTCGCTCCGTTTCTGAAATAAAGGAAGCTGAAGGGAAAAAATATTCCAATAACATTTCCTAATACCTACTCAATATCGACGTCTTCAAAGGTGAGCTAAGAAAAGGAGCTACTGGGTATATAAACGTTGTAATAATTTCACATCTTTGAAAAAAGACTAAGGAATAATAAATAAATGTCTAAGGAAAATCGCTTTTATTAAAAATATTAGTCTCACAATAAAACTGAGTTCACGGAGGGAGGCGTAACTCCAAATGCCTACTAAAGAAGGACTGATCTGCAAAATACTATGAATATTATAATTTTTGCAAACCTTGTTTCCAGAGTCTAGTTTGAACATAAATAAATCAAACCTACAAAATATTATGCTTTGCTTGCTTGCTTTAATAATAATACAATTATAAAAAGCAAAGATAAACCCAATTTACTTATAACGGAATGTGGAACATAATTACTTAAGATGTATATTAATTATTAGGACAGTATTTATCAGCATAGGTTTTCCTCCTGCCAAATGCAGTCATCTTCGGCACGATAACTTATAAAGTATACCCCTCAGTCAACATTAAACCGTGTATAGACGGACCGAGCTCACAACACGGCTTGAAAATATCGCATCCGTTGGAGCGCTAAATTATAGAGATTCTTCGAAATCCATAAACGAACGAACGAACGAACGACGGAGGCTGGCGGTGTCCGACAGGAAATAATAAAGAAAAATACGCAGCCGCCTTCCGACGTCTACGTAATAAAATCTTTGAAATAATTTCACAACCGATATCAACATTTATAAGAGTCGGATAAACTAGTCAAACACGCATAATTATATGATGGGATAGTTTACTCCCTTGCTGGGAAGGCAGAGATGCATTGCACTAACATGACAAAGCCAATTGATTCGTGAATTAAATAAAATGTGCATCAGTCTAGTCTTCTATTGCATTTGGGCTGCGCTCTACATCAAAAGCAGCATCGTATAAAGATGTATTAATTAAGATTTAAAATAAAATCTCAGAGGGCGTTGCTGTGGTGACATAGACGGAAGGGGGACTGTATGGTGTCATAACGTGAAAAAATGTTATAAAAATTGGGGCAATCCGGTGTCGGCATTTTTGGGTAGATTTTTTTCATTGGTTGCGAGTGTATTACGTCACACAGTTATTAAACTGTCAATAACACTGCTTTATAATTCAATCATGTTTTATAATACCTACTGTGTACAAAGCACTACATAAACCATACACTAATAATGAAGATCGCTAACCATTTTATATCTTCAAGTGCTTTCTCCCAAGTCACCCCCTTGAACTCAAAACGGGTTAAAACCGGATTATAATATTGAATAAGCGTTTGAATAGACAATCTAATAGGATTAGTATCCTTAACGATGCTTGTACAAAGAGGCTTTGTTCAAATCGTCACCCGGTTCTCGTGACATGAAATTAAGAGGCTCTTTCGATTTTATGATAGTTTTTGAGATGCTAATGAAGCAATGAATTATGCTCGTACTACAGAATTAATTACAGGTAGTAATTGGAAGAGGAAAGCCTTGGGTAATGAAAAGGCCTCTTTGGGAATATTTTAAGAGGGCTAACGCTTTAAGGGTTTTAAATAAGCCATCATATCTTTTTAGTAAATCGTAAGACGTTAATAACATTTAAATATACATAATTTCCATTTTTGGGATTAATTAAATAGATTCAGTGTAACAATGCTTTAGTTATCTATGAAGATCACTCATTATTGTGGCAGTCTATTCTGGGATACCAATGAATTAGATCCATATAAATAGTTTCTGACTCCCGTAAAGCTTCCTAAGTATGAACTTAAATCGAAAATTTCAGCCAATCGTAGCGCTTCCACACTTAAGTTGCGATTATCTTGATATTCTCAAGTGACACACCGGGCTTTACTATAGCAACGGGAGCTGCCTTAATATAAAACAAAGTAACGATTCCTGAAGCTCGTTATCAGAAACTAAGACGGACAAAATGGTCGTCGTTAACAGGGACCTGTAAAACCATTGAGGAACATTCATTAGGCATAATGAAATAAATGTTGGCGCTTAGGCCCCGGATCCAAATTAATTACGTTAAGGGAATGCCCCTTCAGGCAACACGACGGGTTGAAATGAGGTACTCATTATATATAAAATTAAAAACAGACGCGGCCCTTTGATTCGGCTCGTACTCTATAATTGCAAAACACTCAATGGGTATAAGGCATTTGTACTTAATCAGATTTATTTTAGTTTACTTCTGCCTTAGTGGAAATGTGTTGAGGAGGTAAATTGTCATATATTTTTTTGTTAAAATTTGCTCTACTTTTACTATCGCCTTTCCTTATACATACTCAGGAAATCAAAAGAGTAACGTAAATTGTATAATTTTGAAAGTAATACCAAAGGTTATGTATGAATCCTCGGATAGGTAAGTACCTACTATTAATTTCACTAAGTAGGGCAGGTACATAATATCATTATATTTTTTATATTAGACGCAATTCAAACTATTATCAACTTCGCAAGTATTTTGAAAACCTACAACTCTATAACAAAAGCGAGAACTAGTGTAATTTATGTTTTAATATAAATAATATGAAGCGCCCCAACTTTTGCTCCGAATTTAATTTAATTTCGTTCATGTGATATGTAACACGGGCAGGTAGAAATGCAATAAAAGTTATAAAGTTTCGTACTTTAAATCATGTAACTTTCTAAATAATATAACACAGGTTATTTCCGTCCGTGTAACAGCTTTAGAAATAAGGAATTTAAGTACAATAATTATACCACATACCTAGCAATCTAGATTCTAGATGTGTAACCTAATTGCATTGTATGTACTCATTAGTAATAGTAAACGGCGATACGGCTCACGACCTATCACGTGAGTTCAAAGTAATGAACAGCAAACAGCGTAAGCTAGTCGTCAGCATTTCTACAACGCTCTCGAAAAAAACTGTATCTACCTATGAAAGGAAAACAAAAGAGGAAAGCTGTCAAATCAATACAGACCCATCTTGGCGGCGGTAGTTAGCAGAATTACCCCTCGTATAAAATAAAGGTACCTATTCTGAAACAAGTCACGTAGCCGTATTCCGAGTAACCTTTTTGAAGAACGATATTACACATAAAATGGCCCCTCCTACCGTTTTAACCTACTATGACGGTGAACTGAACGTCCGTTTTCTAACGAGCAAACGCATTATAAGTTATAACGTTATAACCAGCATGATATCAATGACATCTTCTAGATTCTAGATTTATCAGGAATGATCTAAAAGGCTTTGAATCCAGCATATTCACCCGATCACGTCAGCATAAAAACCAAACAAAATAATATTATTATATTATGTTGGACTACATCCATGATTATTTTTCTAACAACCCGTTTTTTCGTTCTCGTTTCATAGGAAATTTGCTAGCAGTGGAATGAGTGGTAGTGGCAGTTGCCATCGATACGACAACAAGAAGAAGAAGAAGAAGAAGTGGTATTTTTTAACTGCTCTGAATGAATAAAAAAAAAAACTATACGGTTCTTGGCTCCGATACATTTTACAACCGTCTTGTTGGCTAGTAGGTACATGTTTCAAACTAACCCCTAAGGGATATACGTAGTGGCTAGAAAAGCTAAAGTCTGTAAGACCTAAGCGATTTACATAAAGTCTTACGTATTACGTTAGGTCCTACAGCTAATTAAATCTGAAAAGTTATGACTGCCTTTGTAGGCAATAAAGTTCAGACTTCGCGGAGTTTGCTAGAGTTAAGTAATTTGTACTGTAAACTATTATTATTTCACTTTAATACATTTACCTAGTTGTATTTGGTCTCTCTAGGGAATTTCAAGATATGTATTTCATAAATTGAGTTAAAAAGTGCTCAAGGAAAACAAAAACTAGATAAGATTATGTACTTTATGTAAAAAAACATAATATAATTTAAAAAAGTCTCTACGTAAAGTAAATGTAGAAAATAACCAAATACAATGTTTACTCAACTCAAACCTATTAGTAGTTAAACAACGCGTTCGTTTAAGAAAGGACAAGAAAAACAAACACACATCAAAGAGATACCGATCAAATATCGAATCACCGAAACAATCTAAACACGTCGCTATCTGCCTCAATCAGAAAGAACGAGACAGCAATAATCACATAAGCCCTGAACACCGTAAATACATAGCACATAATGCTCCTCAAAGGCATACGGATAATATTGTGAGATGGAAGAGATCCTATCAGGGCGATATTGACTTTTCCCGGCGCTCCACGCTAAATTGTTATAATGATTGTAGGTAAAGTCGCTGAAGCGCCTTAACCTAAACGATGTTTAAACCCTGCAGCGATTTCGACGGTTAAACCATTTTTGGAAACATAGCTAAGAAAAATCTCGACCTGTGTTGAAAATATCAATCCAAATAGATGTATCCGTTTCGCTTGCCACAAATAGAGACCATACTCAAATGACTCTTTTTTTTCAGTAGGTAGGTAAACACAGAAAGTACAGTCCACCATATTAAGACCTATGAGAAAGTGTTAGGCAACGTCTCCCCGACTGTACCACCCTGGGTCGGATATAGAAATGTGTTTAAAGATCATGTAAACATTATTATGATGGCGCCGCTATGCTGATGTAATGGGCGGTACGAATATTTATTTTCCGCCGCGTATTTTGAATAATATATTATCATTTTGCCTGAAATGTTTTATCTTTCGTGTAAAAAATACTATTTTGTATAAACAGTGAGGTTAGTAAAAATAAACCTGAAATTTACACGGATGAAATTCAATATAAAGAGTTTTATGAATAAAGAAGTAATACAATTCTAAATTGAAATGTGCCTACATAACTTTGGTACCATAACATATTACAGGAATCGAACCCGGAACCCACGAGCGACAGTGCAACAAACATAAAACACATACCTACCTATTTCATTTACTTATTACATTATAAATTGAACATTTACCAAAAATCTCATCAGCTACAGCTAATAGTCGTCCCGAAACAACACATGATTCCAGTAAACGAATTACTTCATCCGACTCAACAGCACTGCATTAATTCTCAAGTTATGACTAGCCTGTCACGTAGACAAATAGACGTATTAAACAGGGGACTCCCCCCTCTCAAATTATACAAAGACAGCGCCAAATGAGCGAATCATCAATCAAGACCTGAAATGAAACATCTAATAATTTATTTCGATCCGGTTAACTCTAGACTCTAGACCTAAGATGACGAGACAAAGAAAAATAAATTGGCAGTACAATACTTATTACGGATGGAAGGGAAAGAAACGAATAATGGGGTATTAAGGCGTAAGTACATTTATTCGCCTGTTTATGCAGCGGGCGCGCACTGGCAGTTGCCAATAAAAACATTTCATAGCTAACATTAAAACAGTGGCGAAAGTGAACGTGGGCGGAACTTGCTCGAATAATCAATACTGCTCCCCCCTCCCCGCGCAGGTATGCCGCCCCCCCCGCCCCCGCGCGCAGCTTCACTTGGACAAAGATTAAATAGGGAAACGGGGGAAAGAAACGCGGTTGCTTCTGAGAGGACTACCTTTTATGGCAATGGATGAAATTATCAGATTTCAAATGTTTCACACATTTGCTACAACAAATTATGCATGTAGAGTTTGCGTCTTGTCTATAAAAACTATAATCACTGTTATGTGGTGAATGAATAAAAAGGTCATTATTCTTAAATTGGAACTGTAAAATTTATTGTCCACGCATACCTACTAATCACAAAGTGGCATTATAAAGGCCAACGACATAAAATATTCCTTTGTTGACTAAACTGTTCGACAAACAATAGCCTGCTTTTACACCATTAACATTCGTAATTACTAACAAACACCCAAATTACTAGCCAATAAAGTTCCAATTTGAAATTGCCCTTGAAAACCGGCAGGTCGTTGACCTTGTGTCGAACGAAGGGACCTTTCCGATACATACTCTTTGGCCCCACATCTCGCCACCCCGCGCTCTGTCTAAAGTTCTAAACCGATTGATGCAACTGAATTCTGTAGAGCTCCTGGCCGCCTGGTACATCGCACTCAGGCTTACAATTTCCCCTCTGAAATTGTTTTACTTGTTTTGCAAAGTCTGCTGAACAAAATTAATGTTTGAAAACACTATTAATTCAAAAGGAAGCTGTAGGTACACAGAAATCGAATAATATATAATCCAACAACCCAAATCAATACAGAATGCTGCATATATTTTATCAGTGAACAGCTCCAATTAAGCTGAGGTACTTAAGCAAAACAATTAACCGATAACTAATTGAATAAACATGGTAATAGTACGCTTCGACACGGCAAACTCATCCTTAGTGAGGCAATCTTAGTGTTTATAATAGCGTGAAACAAGGATTTAATATAGAGTAAGGCCACAAAGTACTTGGTTTAATTAATCATCCGCGGAGGAAAACTGTGCAGCTGCTCCAGCGATAACGATATCATCGAGGTACGTACAATGATCAATACTCAATTTGTATCAATGCTATCAAGTTTTTTTGTTAACCATTCATTGCGTTGTGTTTGCAGTGTAGTGAAAAAATATAACTCAATACCTAGCAATGGATGTCAATATTTCGAATGTTCGTAAATGAACGTCGGGAACGCTGGGAATTTGGTAGAATCCTTTGTACAGGTCCACAGTGACAAATTATCATTGGCAGAGGCTTTTGAAAGCTTTTTAACAAATTTTATGGGTGACTGATAGTTGTTTGAATCTTTCAGTCGTTTTGAAACCGGATCGAGAAAATTTATGAAGGGAAAAGGTACGATTCATTTTGAATATTAATTTGCTTTGATATAATAATGAATACTTACTAACTAATAATACATTTTACAGATTTTTTTCTACTTGCTTTCTTTTTGGTTTTCATTTTAGCGTTTAATGTTTCAATATGGCAAATATTCGTGTAGTAGATTAGTCATTTTATTTCAATGGAATATGTTATTAGTATTTGAACCTACCTACATTCTTGTGAATTGTGAACTTTCTATCACTTCTAATAGTTCTAATCTATAATGTTTCAAATCAAATTAAATTTAATACTAAAGTTACTTGCTATCAGAGTACAATTAAACTCATAAAGTTGACCTAGCGTCACATGAATATAAAGGCTAAAGTTCATCACTAGCACAAGACCACTCCACTTCGCGTTCACATTAGCTACCGTATTCTCTCTACACGTCATAATTATGACGTACAAGTCATAGTCAGCGGTAATAAGAGTTATTGTCAAACAAGCGGTCCATGCACTGAGGGACTAGATAATTTGAATGAACTGTAGAATGCCACTAAGGGTAGAGGAGCGGTGGTGGGGCATTCATTAAAACTTATCACAATAGCCGTAGATATGATAATTCAATAACTCGACCACCCTAGAAGTTAGTCCATATTTTATACGTGTGAATGGGAGGGATGCGAGGGGGTACGCGTGTGTTTTAGGTTGGGGGGGTGGCATTATCATTGAGGGCAGGTAATGAATATTATTGAGATCAAGTTGCAAATGCAGATTGTGTAATTAATAACATTAACTGGGTATAATTAAATGTCGACATAGGTATTAAAGTATTCGAACATAATAATTAAAAACGACTTGATGATTTTGTTTAGCGTGGAACTCCTTTCAGCCTAATTGATGACAAATCATGATGATAAGTAAATAATGTAAGCGACACAAAATGTCCGTAACAACTCAGTATCATATTTCATACACCGCTCTATTCCACCTAAATAAAGACATGTATTAATAACAGGACGTTAACTGTATCAAAACAGAGAAAAAAAAACTTTCATATTGACAGCACTCGGCACCCCTCGGTATTCAGGAAAATATTAAAAAATATTTTCAGAATTTTGTGTACCATAGACTGCACAAAATGGGAATTTATGAACTTGAGTGAACATCTCCCTTGGAAAAACGCGCTTATGTTGTATACAGAGACTACGACCGGTTTTTCTAAAATAAATTTTAATTTTATTTGCTGTAAACGTATGATGAAATGAGCGTTACGAATGTCTGTCTTGTTGTGAACGGTCGGGTGCGTGTTCGCTGGAATGTGCTTCTGAGTTTAAATCAAATTTCTATTAACATTAACTCTCTTATGTGAGTCGAGTAGCTCTGTAATATTTTGCTGTTATACGACTTGCTTTTTGCGTCTATGGTTGTGAGGATTTAAATTACCGACACAAAAATACGCATATAAAATATAATATTATATGCTCAAAAAGTATAATGAAATAATCAAATCCATTGGAATTTATTTTACGATACAGCAGCCATAAAAGAACTTAGTGAAATTCTGCGGCTCCTTCAGGAAGACAATAAAAGTATCAATTTCCGCAACCACACAATATCACCTTGCAAAATGGCGCTATTCCGCAAAAAGAAGCAATAGGACCGACGGGCCCACCCCGGGGCTAATCTGAGGCCTCCCCTCTATTATAAATACCATTACGACCCCCCTTCCCGTGGGACTCGATGCCCCACAATATAGCCCATCACCCGAAACTATCCCGCATTTATCCTGAGCAAACTCACTTTTACCTTCTTCGAATAAACAATTGAACGGAGAAAAGTGTTTTTTAGATGTGGAAAAAGTTATGTTGAGTAGTTATGTGTCGCTAACAAAAAAATCCATTACAATTTATTGTGACTCTAATAGTGACATTCGTCGTAAGTCGTCAAATTTTGGATTACAGTTTTATACAAATGAGAAAGACTATTCTTGTGATTTTAACCAAAAAATAATCCTTCTAAATTAGCACCAAAATTCATACAACCCACAACAACCCTCACACCTCTAAACACACAGCCTAAACGGCGCCAAACACCAGCCTATTAGGGAGTGAAAAAAAACGCGTAAAATTATGGAACAATGTGCAATAAAACATTCATTGAGTCCGCCCCGCGCGGCCAATATGAGATATTTACCTCACGTTCCCTCGCCAGGTGAACCGTCGACGCATGCCGCCATATTTTTGCGTCACCTCAGCATTTATATGATAATGCGGGGAAGCGTTCGAAACTGATCCGGGGAAACTTGCCCCAAGTTTGAGCCCCCCTGCCTGAGATGTCGTGCTGTAGTAAGGTTGGTTGAGGATTCTTTACGAAGTTAATACTGGTAATGTGGCATGATGTGTAGTAAGATTTGGAGACATAACGACAGATTTTCACTGGATATTAAGCGAACAAAACAAACCATACATACATTTCTGACCAAGGAGACGTTATATTATTATGATCCAATAATATCTCTTATTTTTACGAATATTACCATAAGAATCTACTTATATTCAATTAAATAAACATTTATGGTACGTTACAAATTAGGAATTTAAGACGAGTATACACCTATTCTATTCTATTCTGAGAGGGGGGAAGCTCCTGTACGTGGCTCTCTCGAGTGGAATCTTTGTACATATCCCCTTGATTTCAGCTCAGCCAGCCTGACGAGTATACACCATTAAATGTAAAACATATCGCTGGTCGTAAATCTAATTTCGCGCACCTCATATTTGCCCACAATTCTTTGGAACATTCCCGCGTTTTTCGAGAATCACTTGTTTAGAACTTGGAATAGTTTCACTGGTGTCGTATTGCGGACTTCGGATCTTGCCTTCTGTGACTTGAAAATTAAATAAAAATAGGTATACTGAGCCGCGAGCACAGGATCCGAAACCTCCGTTTACGTTGCGTATCGTCAAATGTCACTGTCAAAATGTAAGGCAAATTTGTTAGTTCCAAAAGTGGCATTAGTTTTTTCCATATGTTTGTGTAGATTCGAAAATAGTATCGAATCCTGTGCTCGCGGCTCTGATTTACTTTTTTCAGCCAGTAAGTCGATATATAGTAGTAAAAGGGTGTATGTGTATATGTGTGTGCGTAAAACCTTACAGTATATTTTGTATAAAGCGTTAAACATCTTATAAGTTTTTTTATTTCAAAAATTAGTTCATGGTAATATTTTTTTATGCGGCATTGCCATTTTCCGTTCAAAATCTCAATAATTGCTTTAACTTCGAAAATTTCCAATACAAACACTAGGTCGTTTGATAAAATTGATTGAAGTAATCCAATTTATTCCAAAACGAAACGAGTGATTTTTTAATTTGCATTTATTTGAGATCTATGTAAGCGTTTTTTTACTCAAAATGATTATTAACCATCATGAATATATATTTTTTATAATTTATCGGGGTTTCTGCGGGTCGGCTTTCAGTTTTAATTAATTTAGCTATTAATTAAATTTATGGCTTAATCGCTGGTTTAAGAGTAAAAATGAAAACTCTTTTTCTTAGAAAGTACAGGTTTACAGTATCTAACATTTTAGTAACTTGACCTATCTCTATGCCTTCATTAAGCAGACATTATTTTCCTTGCGGTATTTTTTATCTACAGAAGGTTATCTATAATAGATATTTTATATACTTAATTCATAAATTTTTCTGCCAGTTCAAAAAATGTATAAAAACAGCACTAATTGATTTGTAACCTTCTCATGTTTGTCATTATTTTTTATGTGTAATTTTTGTTCATTTGTTATTTTTAATTTTTAATGTTTTCAAATACTTTTAATGTGTGTTTTGAATCTGAGGAAACTTTGTTGCCATGAGTATTAAATTTAATCCTTATTCTAATTATTATTATTTTAAGCTGTTTGTTTCCCAAATAAATAAAACTAAACTAAACTATAAATACTCATACTATTTAAATAAAATACCATGGTACGTCCTTGTATTTTAATTTCCGCTTTTAAAAGATATTCACATATTAAATAATATTTTAATTCATTTTACTAATGCAAATTCAAATAAAGAATACATATTCATAAAACCCGGAAAAGGCTTTTCCTAAAACCTGCGCGCGAAAATTCTAATTACATCATTCCACACTCAGTGGTGGAAAAAATGTGTCACGGCTCACATTTTTTTGCTACACGGCTTTTTTATGTTAGAAAGTGACGCCTACTTGAATAAATAATTTACTTTTAATATTTTTACGGCCTGCCTTTTTTATCCTTTTGTACCTATGTGTTAGTAACTGTGTGCCTGTTTTTCAGTTTAAATAGATATATTATTATTTATTAATTGGTTAATTATTATTATATTATTAATTGGTATAGGACTTGTACTTAATAATTAAAAAGGATTATTGCCAATGTTTTTACTTTCCTAAAATACTTAGCACACTTCTCAATATTTTGCTAAGAAACCTGAATGTTGCTTCTAAACGCGAAGCATATTGCTACGAAAATCCGTAGCATGCTGCTACGAAAAGCGTAGCATGTTGCTACGAAAATCGTAGCATGTTACTACGTAAAGCGTAGCATAGAATATAAATATTTATTTGCTGAATATGGATTTACAATATTAGTTGTTTTACATTAAAGTGGTTCCTACATATTCTGCCTGGTCAGGCTTGCAAATTACAATAAGTGGAATTACCACTCTCAAGGCGTGCAATAAATTACATTTTATTATAAATATATATTAAAATTACCACAAATTAATACATTACTTTATGAATATCAAATAAACTTTTGTCATTTAAACGCGACATTAAATAATATATGTTAGAATTTATATAAATAATAATCAAAAGTCACATAAATTAATGTCATGGCATCATTATACTCGTCTAAAGATCTAAAGATTATAGCAATCCTTTTCGAAAACCTTACAACATTGTTAGGTATATTAGGACGAAATGTTACCGGCTATAATAAAATACTTGGAGAGTTATACCTACCTATACTCGTGTTCAGAACGCAATTAATAGTTCAATAAAACATAAACAAAGTTTTAAATTGCATCCACAGCCTCTTTATAATGTAGCTGAAGGGAAAATAAACATACAAACCCTATTTTGAGCACAATGATGTAGCACGGGCACGATTGATGCGCCGCCGTTTTTAATGTCTTCATTTTATTCACTCCGTATTTTACAAAATTAAAAGTATTAAAACGTCGTTATCGCATCAACACATTACCAATATTGGCTGAAGCATATTCAAAAGGCAACTTAATCAAAAACCGGTCGCATCCTGCGAAAAATTACAAAATTATTTCAGTTCGACTTTGCATCTCTTTTGACTGAAACATTACATTCTACGTGCAAAATTAAAGGTTATTTTCAGGTGGATACGGTCGAGAATCGCAATTGAAGTGTATTAGCCGATCTCCAGCCTGCCCGGCAAACATTGATGGTGTCAACAAACGTGATTGCAGAAGGGTAAACCGCCTTTATTAACGACCTTAAGACCTTTGGGTTAAGGTTTAAAATTCTACAGTTCCAGCCAATTTGTTGAAAGACCAGGATAGCTTGTAGGCACCAGATATTGCCTCGGAAAAGTTTTTTTTCGGTACTTTGGGACACGTGGGGAAGTGTATTAAAAGGTTTCCAGTATCAAGCTCTTTTTGTACAGAAAAGTCATTGCTGCAAGTTAAATCAGACTATATATTATAGTCATAATATATGTGCTAAATGTACAGGAAGTTATCCAGACTACCAAATCTATTAGTGAAGTTAAATCCAAGTTCAGAGCTGAACCGAATTTCACAGTGCACACAAATTAAAAGGGCATTCAATTAAAAACCTCAAGCACATTTACAACCGTGCAGTGTTTGGAACGTATTTCCATCAGCAAGAGGCCCAGTTTCACTGAGCACATACAATGCAACACACAAAGGTTTTTCTTTTTGCTGTGTCTTTGATGGAATCGCTAGAATTGGGGCAAGCTTTGGCTCCACCCTAGCGCAATTCTACGTGCGAAATTTTAAGCGCTTTACCAATTCAAAAGCGCTATATGAGGCAGCGATTCAGCACTTATATGCCGCTGTTAAATTGTTAAAAGGCTGTTGAGTGTTGTTTCAATACATAGGTAGAAACAAACTACAAAAACATTTCCTGAAAAAAAAAAACATTTTAATATTATTCATGGCCTAAAACCGCAGCTGCCATAGTAATATGTTTGTTATAAACGTTCTTTCACCAATTCAATTTAAATAAAACTTTTTTGAAGATGTTCATCACTGTCTGGCAGACGCTATTATTGGCAGAAACATGGTAGTGGACGGTAGATTTCATCAACACTTACTATAAAGCTTTCTGTGTGTCCAACTTTCGTGAGTAATTTAATATGAAGCCCACAATAGAGGCAATAATACACCTCTTTGACGGCGGTTCATTGTCATAGGCTCGCGAGTAAATCCTCTTTTTGTGCGTTTCACGCCCGCCGCCGCCGCCGCCGCCGGCCGCGGAATGGATCAAAAGAATATTCATTTTATCCGCCCGTTCGCGCCACTGTTAGATTAGAGGTAAACGCGTTTTCGAACGAAAACGCCATTTTAGCGCTACCGTTCTTAATTTGAAATTTTTGATTGATTCGTTTATAGCTCGTTATTCTAGCGTTTAAAATTAATACTTACTGTGAGATGTTATTCTACACTCATGACGATATTGACGATACTACACATTCTTAATTTTGTCCTAGTTCTAACAAACAATACAAAGGAAGTAGATAAATTAGGTTACAATGAAACAAATACACATTAATGCCACCGTTATTTTAGCCCCAAAATCATGCTATTCCAACATTGCTCTTCGAATGAATATGTAGATGGTGCCCAAACAAAATATTTCGAGTGCACAAACAACTAAGTTATCCGAGTTTACAACTAAAATTCACGTAAAATCGAATAGCACAAACACTCCCGAACCGATATACGATAGTTAACGTTCGTCCCAATTTTCGCATCGCAATACAACATGTAGAAACTGGGGTACTCGCGTTACCGACAATGAATTTTATTCAAAAAATATCAATAAAGGTATTTCTTAAACTTAAAAAACGAGGCATTGGTGAAAAAGACTTGATTGAGGCAATGATAGTACAATATTTGACATTGTGATCGCAAGTAAATGTACTGGTTACTATAAAGGCCTCTACACACCAAAGCCGCTGACCCGGCGGCATAGCCCGGCGGCCTAGTGCCGACGGGTTAACATAGTACAAAATGAGGCATGATTGTACAAAATGAGGCCGGCGGGTTGAGCCGGCGGCCTGAGCCGCCGGGTCAGCGGCTTTGGTGTGTAGAGGCCTTAATAACTTTGGAAAATATAGTAGCGGCAATAGCTATAGTCGCTTCAGGAAAATTGTCTTAAGCTATCAATATTTTTATGCAAAAATTTGCTTTACAACATATATTATTTTAAATACAAACAAGAAAAAATAATCCATTTCCTTTTTGTTCCTGCCACAGGGCATTTATTATTTAAACGACAGGATAGGTGCCTTCACGAATAACGTCTTAGCTTTACTTTAAACAACCAGTGCGCCCTGTGCTATCAGTAACTGACGCGTGGCGCTATTCTGACAGGCTGATCCTTTCACCACAAACCCTACACCATATCCAGTACTTGTCACCGACATGCTCAGATGAATATGATTAATAAATATCAAATTCAGACCATAATTTAAAAAAAATATCGTGGGGCACACAAAAAAATAACAAAAAACATAAATACAAACAAATTAAGAACCACCTCCTTTTTCGAAATCGGTTAAAAAGTCATATTTGAAACAGACAACGCGAGTGCCGCCGCGCATCGGCATGCAAACGAACGCATCGTATAATAAATAACTTTTGCACTCGCTCCGGATATTTGTACGACAACAGTTCGACAAAACATTACCATACAAATGAAATGCTCGCCAAAACGCGCCTTTTCACTCGCCGCTGGCTGTTGCTTGGGATGGAAAAAACGCCGTAAACAAATAACTTCAAAAACTAACAAATAATAATATACTTAGCTCTAATAACTATCGTCGCATGGTATTATGTAAGTTCAAATTATGTTTATTTCAAAAGGGTCGTCAGAGGACTATAGGCCGTCCCACGCTACGTTTGATCCGTCGTCGTCGCCACTCGCTAACGGGCAGGTTGTTCGGTTCTAAACGGCTCATTATATCACTTCTTCTGCAAAGTCTTGTCCTGCAATTTGACTGGTAAAAAATACTTTTTATCTTATCTTTATCTTTTACGATTAAGTCCACTTCATCACGACCCATCACGTCCCCACTGCTAGGGGCACGGGTCTCCTTGCAATGAAGGAACGGTTTAGGCCTAGTCCACCACGCTGGCCTAGTGCGGGTTGGTCGACCCGCTGATTGCAATAGTGCAACACACACATCCTACAAAAAGTCGGTCAGAAATAGTAAGTATATGTAAATAAAAAAGACAGTCGGCCCGATTATCTGTCGTAGAAAAAGTCGATTCTGTGCGGGCACCCTTAAGATGGATAAGTCCGAAGCTTGGCTGGTAGAGATTGCTACAAGCAATGACGCCGCCTTGCACTGTTTTATTTTGAGTTTTTGGTTTTTGTAACTTTTATTCTTGGTTAAAGTATTGTGTATTAAATTTATATAGATATATGAAGAGGGCAGGTCTATCGTAGGCCCAAGTGAAGGAGGCGGCTCAAGATAGGGAAGCGTGGCGAAGAATGTCTGTAGCCCTAAGCTCCACAGGGGAGTAACAGGACTATAAGTAAGTAAGTAAATTTATATAGAGTAATATTGTAGTAGCAATAGTGTAGTATTTGTATTGTATAAATGTCAATATCCAGTGCCCGGGTTGCACAGTGCGAGTGCGCCGGGCAGATAACGGCCACTCATTGGCTGTTCAATCACTCTGCCGCTTTCATTTAAATTATACAGCCTGCGTTAATGGGGTTTTAGAGCGAACACACTTATAGTGCAATGATTGGGTGCGTGGGTTTACATAGTTTCAGTCTATCGGTCGAAGTTTTAATATTATAGGTAAAAAATAGTTACTAAGTATGTTTTTATTTATTTTACAGCCCTTACTTTTAAGATTTTAATTTCTCACTACTTTCTTTTACTTTCAATGTCTTTGTTTATAATACATTGCACAATGCAATTTATCAGCTGTTTCATAAAATAAATACCTACTCTACGAAAGTAAAAAAGAACACTCTTTTTTCCGCCATTTCAAAATTAGTGTCATAATAAAATAAGCTCAGCGGTCGCTACATGGGTTCCTTATCAACGTAGACAAACAACACTATACCGTGATTCGCCATAAATACGGGGCTGTTATTGGTAGAACGCGCATAAAATGGGTTTATCAACGTCGATAGAGAACCCGTGTAGCGGCCGCAGTATTATCATTATTATTATGAAATGATGTTGAAAAAGTGATTGGTAGTGCTTAAGGCTTTTATGATAGAAGATGGTCTATATTGTGTACTTAACCGAAATATTAATATATACCTATACAATATAAATATACGATACCTAAATAAATACATTACATACATACATAAAGTTACTATCATCGTCATCACCACACAGATATACACATCACACAGTATAGCTCGGGTATATTGACTTGGCGACGTAAAGTACCCTGACAACATTCCACCCAGCATTCATAGCATTTTTACGTATCAAAATTACAAATTCCGCACTCATTTAGTGCAGATTCAATTAACTGTAAAGAAAGAACATGGCGGCCAGAATATCACTCATTCATAATGCAACGTAAGGGAAGCGAGGCAATCCGATTGCCAACAAAGAAGACATTAAGACTATCATTCTGTGGTCTAAAATTGGGCGATACGCGACTTTAAACTGTAACCCCTTTATTACAAAACGTAGACTAAAGATTAGATTAGATACATATTTTTAAATACATTTAAATGTTTCCTGCAAGTCCTCCTGAGAGTCAAAACTCGATTTAAGAAACGTCAATCCAAATTAAATTATGAATTATATATTATATATATTTGTGATTTTGGTGCAAGTCACTTAAAACCAAGACTAAAGATAGTTTTGCGTAAGACTGGCTATAGTCCAGAGGTTTCATAAAAATCATTGGACTAAATCCAGGCTTACACGAGACCTACCTATACTATAAAAGAAAATATTCAGTTTCTTTACCGAAAAACCTTAATTCGTTCATAAAGTTTAACCGAAGAAACATACAAAAGTAAACAAGAATACCTTTCGCCCAACGCCACTTTTTCGCTTAGACCACGAAAAACCAAGTAATATGAACAGGCGAAATTGCGGCATAAGTAATATTTATTGCCCAAACGGCGCCGGGGTAATTATTTAGAGATACCCCTGTAAAATTTCCCCCTTACCCCATACCCCTTCCCCCTATTAGCTGTTGCGAGTGAATCAGCTTAATCGCGATCATAAGTCTAGATTTCCCAGGCAATCTACGAGTATTATCTTCTTTAATATGGATATTTAGATGAAGGTAACTGGGTCATGTTATGAAACTAGCCCAACACACCCGACACACGGTGGGTAGTCAGCGACTGATAGAATGGCTCATAATTACACTACGGGGATAAAGGCTAGTCCAGATCTAGTGTTTCCGCTAAGATGATGACAATTTTTTTTTATATTTTATAGCGCCTACATTTATATGCTAGGCATTTTTTATTATAATTCCATAATTATGGTGCGTATTTATTTTTATGAATCTGTACGTGTAGGATCAAAAAACAAAAATATTATTATTATAGCTTTTATGCAAGTAAACATTACTACCTACGATTAAACTTCATTTAATTATAATACGAGTGTCGATAACATGGTATAACATTTCCGACGCATTTTTTAATTTGCTAGCCCTGTAATTATCTTCTCGCATAGTTAATATCAGACTCTTTGTATGATTAACTCTGCAATATCGTTTCCTCTTTGATCCTGCGACTACAAGTGCAAATGATAGGTTCAAACAATAATAAATAATATTAAAAAAACTTTCAAAGGAAATGCTAAACAGATTGTTCATTAAATCTCCCTTTGTTTAGCTGATCAATGGACTCAATAGAATTTGTTGTGGCGCTAGTGTTCACATTTTTTATATTATTAATAAAAATACGATCATTATATCACAATATCTACATAGTAAACTAAAGTTAAATTTTACTGTAGCCTGTATGGCAAATTTGTCTTAAGAAAAAAAAAACACACAAACCATTAAAATATTAAACTAATTGAGTATGTTATTACGAGTACTAGTTTTAGGTATCACATTGACAGTTTCCATTAAAAACCCGAAACTGACTAACTAGTAACAAGTAATTACAACAAGAATCAAAAATAATCGTCGAAACCCGTTCGTAGCCCGTTATGACAATTGGAGTTCCAATTTGCAACACTCGACACATTAGTTAGTCGCGCTGTACCGAGCTGATTGTAAAATCTATATACAGGGGGATGTCGTTTGAAATTGCAATCAGTGCCCGCATCATTATTTTCGGATTTGCTCCATTCTTCCGATACTTTTTCTATCCAGCCAGTTATTAACTATGTCTTCTAAGTTTTTTTTTTATGATGCAGTGTTTCCAGTGTATCCCTTGTTCTTGTTATGTAAATGGTAAAATGTTTTATGCTAGGAATTAATATATTAAAAAAAGTGCTTAGGTAAAAATCAAAGTATATATTAAGAACAACATATGCAATGGAAGTCCTTAATACCTAAAGTATTATTTGACGAAAATATATTTTAATCCAAAAATCGATGAAACAGGCTCATACAACGCTAATATTGAAATGACGGAACAATCCATTACCGCCACTTCATCAGCCAGACGCTTAAACCCGTGGAAGGAGAGGGGGGGGGGGGGTTAAAAAACGTCAGCTGAAATATTAGGCCGGCAACAAACGGACTTGTCACCCCAACTGTTGTTCCCAACTGTTGTAGCCGTGGGCCCGACAAGCCCCTGATTTTCATATTATTTACATAATCTCGGCTTTGCGGTCGTCCCGTCCGATCACCGCTCCTGCTAATGTGATGTGATACATTAATTAGCTGCTCGCTGGTTCTTTCTGCTACTTCGTTTTTGAAGTTAATGCGAAAGTAATGGCCCTATAAATAGGTGTGGTTATTTTTTTATACCAAAAGCATCAAAGTTTAAATCGTCATTTCTTTGTAATGCCCGCTATAATATATGTAACATAGGTCTAGCTCTTGTGCTGTCGAAATTATAAAAATATCATCATTGGCCACGACATCTTGATCAGATGATTGTTGCAGCGTCATTTTATTTATTGGGAAGAGGTTTGAGACCTGTTCGAGGTTTTTCTGTGGCTGTAGAGTCCGATTGAAGCTTGAAACCTTATGCCACAGAGCTCTCAAGCGAACTGATCCAAATATTCGAGCGTTATGATTTTAAAAACTTTTCTATGATCAGTTGGGAATATCCGAAAATGTGAAAACAACCAACACGACCTTGTCACAAAAGTTCCGTCGCCTCTAATCACGACATTTGGCTTAGGATTTTATTGTTTTACCGCAACAGTGGGTAGGCTGCTGCGGTGCCATTATGGGGCGCCCTGTATGATACTTTGTGGAGAGATAGAAAAATAATGACTTACAGCACATAAATATGAGTAAGCATTTTATTTTTATATTCAATCACTGAAATCGAAAACGGAGTTAGAGGTTTTTAAGTTTCGCTGAATTTATATTATTTTCTTTTAGTAGAATTTTATTATTTCGTATGAAGTAACTTATTTGAAATTTTGACCCTGGGGACCATATTTTTGTACCTAAATAATTTTATATAAACTAGGATTTTCGGTAGTACCTTCTACTAAGTATACCGAAATAGTGTTTGAACCAGCAGCAAAAAGATACAAGTGCATTTTTATCATAATATATCTGAAGCGGTGTTGATTACCGCATTTAACTTTGGTTTTTAGATGATTATCTACTTCGGTTTGCTTGAGTTATTGTAATGGAAATCATTGCAATTTACGAGCATAACTAGCGCGGGCTTAAAATTATTATATGATATGCAAATGACCCTCATTATGCACCGTTTTTTAAAATTGTGATCGGAAAATAATACGTGTTTGAGTAACTAGCCATACTTTATTTTTTTCCAACGTTTATTCTATAACATTTTATTTTGACTATATAAAAATATTTTTTATGTAAGTATTTTTGTTTAAATTTCGAAAATAATAATACTATAACCGTGCGACCGTATGTTTATGATAGGTCGCTATATAGCCGTTTTGCCGCTTTGCAATGAGTAAAATGCTCTTTAGGTACACTAGAATCTAGAAATCACACATGTAGAATCTAAATGTCCTCTATGTGCAGATTTCCTCACGATGCTATCTTTCACCATAATAGTACGTGGTATAATTTGAAGTATATAAAAAATCATTGGTAAGTATATAGGACTTGAACCTACGGCCTCATGATTAAGAGCCGAAATCTTACGCGTTACGCCACCACGCTTCTGTGAAGTGATGACTGATTTGACGACCGACTGGTGTAGTGGTTAGTGACCCTGACTGCTAAGCTAAAGGTCCCGGGTTCGATTCCCGGCTGGGGCAGATATTTGTTTAAAGACGGATATTTGTACTCGGATATCTGTACTTTGTACTGTCTTGGGTGTTGATATTTATATTTAACTAGCTGTTCCCGCGCGCTTCGCTTCGCCTTAAAAAGGTTTTTCCCGTGGGAATTCCGGGATAAAAAGTAGCCTATGTTCTTTCCCAGGGTCTAGACCGTATGTATACCAAATTTCATTCAAATCCGTTCAGTAGTTTTGGCGTGAAAGAGTAACAGACAGACAGACAGACAGACAGACAGACAGACAGACAGACACAGTTACTTTCGCATTTATAATATTAGTTAGGATATGTATATATCTATGTATTTGTCTAGGTATATCAGCTGTCCATACCCATAATACAGGCTTTGCCTAGCTTAGGGTTGGATGGCCGTGTGTGAGATGTCCCCACATTTATTATATTATTACTGATGCAAAACCGACCGAATACTTAATGAACATTTAAATAGTGAGGATAACCACAAAGAACCAATCCAAGCTGATAATCTGTAATGAGCATGACTCGTTTTTAACGATAATTGACTAGAATGGAAATTTACAAGTGATGGACCCGAAACATGAAAAAACATAATTAAACAAACAAAATTTAATTCGTAAAGAAAATAAAATTCATCAGGTTGGTATGCTTATATATAAAAAAAAAGAATTAGAACACAAGCTTTTGTGTTCTAATTCTTTTTTTTTACAGTAAGTAAGTATATATTATGTGGAAGTTCATGTTCGTTTTCACCTTTAGAGGATATTGAAAGATGGATAAGAAGCCAAAAGGGGTTCACTCTGTTCACTTTTGGTCTACAACTTGTGAAAATTCGTGAAAAAATATTTTGATACAACTTTGCAGCTGCATTTGGATGTCGAATACATTCAAGGTTGATAATGATATCGGTCGATCACTGATAAAATTTCCGCCATTTGTGAGTACAAAGGCTATCGACGGTAGTTCTCTCGCCCTGTAATCTTGGTACCTTGGTGCTCAGTAATTACAGGGTTGCTTCAGTCGCAAGGATTTTTATCGCGCGCTTTAGGGACGATTGTTCAGTGTTTAATTATTCGTAGTGGCATAGAGTTTTGATAATATACAGGGTGTTGCAGAATTGCTCGTTAAGAAAAGAAAGCAAAAGAAGCTTAAACGTGAAGATATTTTGTTGAAAAAAGTTGGTATGTAGGTACGGTATGTATGGTTTATTTAGCTATAATATAAGTAGTTAGGTAGTAGGTACACCGCCCTCAAATTTTCTTTACTTTTATTTCTTTATGTTTAAGGTTACCTGTAAGAGATCGCTCTAAGCGATAAGGTCGCCTATTGTTCATTGTTCCTAGTTTATAAGTTCTCTTTTTTATATTTTAATTTGTGGTGTTCAATAAAGATATATTCTATTCTATTCTATTCTATTCTACGGTAGTTTGTCACGAAATAAATTGATAAGAACCTAACTTGGCTATTTAAGATCCATTTTAATAAATAACGAACAGGTAGTTAAAGTCTTGTTTGAGCACGTTTTCACATTACTCACTTTTATCAATAACTCACATCCTATTACATTAACTCAATACGGTAATTGACAGACGCAGCGTCTTCAAAGAAAAATCACAGGCGGAGAGAGAGCTCCAGGAGAAAAAACATCAAAGAAATGTGTCCTTTAGAAACACGCGTCAAACTACGTGAAAGAAAATACAACTTTCGCCCCCATTACTACAGATAAAATGTAGCTACACTCGTACACGCAAGCAATTAGTATAACTTTACTTGGACTAAGTTCTAATTGCTCTGGCAGGTGATTTGACGGCCGCAGACGAGGAACCTTGTCGCAGTAATTGGGGGCTCCCGTAGACTTGTGAACTATTCATTATGGCACAATATGTCGTTAAGCTTAGTGATACAAAGTTCCTACCCCGAGGTATTCATGTCGTGTTGGGACGTTGTTAGATTAACGGAATTGAATTAACTATGTTTGTTGCGTAAGCTTCAACTACGTTTTACAAGTAGTTGTATAAGTTGGGGTCTAGCTCAGTTTGAAACCGTTGTTTGAAGTAGTTATAAATGTAGCTGGTACATGAACCTAAAGCTATGCATTCTTATTTATACAGCATAGATGGGTTTTGTCTAAACCTATTATCGACCAAAGCTTTTCATGATTTGATAGTAAAGATTGAGATTTGAAGTATTGTACATTTGTATGGTGTACCTATACTCAATCGGTGAAACGAGCAATAACAAATTTTACTACTATTGCTAAAACTTACTTAAATATTGACTTGCATGTGAACCAAAACATGAAATTGAGATAGGTATAATTATGCAAATTTATTCATTAAACTACCAGTGTGATTTATGTAAAAATCGCAATCAGTGGAAAATGTCTATGAGCGTGATTGTAAAACGGATTATCATATATCAAAATGCATCAAATATCATCCCTGGGGGTGAAAGGGCGCAATCACAGATCCCAAACTAACCCTCTCTTCAGTTTCAAACCATAAAAACACTCCCGAAATTTCAATTAACTCGTAAAACACAAATCAAGAGTGCCCTAAAGCAAAACAATATGAGATTCTTCATTTATCTGACGAAATCTAGCTGGGCTGGGTGACTATTCTGGGGATTCAAGTGATACAGACGTCGATTTAACACACGAAAACAAAGGTTGCTTTTATATACCGAAAATTCCATATGATTTTTAAGGCAAATTTGTAATTTATAACTAGGTAATTTATACACAAAAACTTTAAAAATAGGTATTTATGTGGGTACAAAAACCTAGGTAGGAAACATTACAATGCAGTACAATAAGGTTACCTGACACTTAATTATATCGCTAGATACAATAAATGTAATATTTTTTGTGTCAAATTCTTTTTTTACTGTAATTTGCTCTAAAACAAGCTTGCTAGACAAAAATAGAGTGTCCTTATGTTGTCAATGCCAGCCAGTTCGTATAACTCTTAACTACAGTCACCAGAATACGGTCCCTGACAGTAAACATTTGTCTAACGCCTTAGGGTTGTCACAGAGCGAAATTACCGACGATTTATATGCAGATGTCATCCTAGAGGGCCAGAGCTCTTTTGACTCGATGCAAATAAGTTGTGAAAATTAACCCATCGATATGAGAGTCAACCCTTCCGTGTCGCACGGCTGGAGTTGGATCAGTTTGAGTTGGGGTCCGTTTGGTTCTCAGAATACGGTAATCTGGTGGGAGTCACAGAATATTCAAATCAGGATATTATTATTCGGTGTCCTAAAATTTTCGTTTTGTTAATTTTAAATGAAGGTATTTTTTTCATTGTTTAGTTAAATGTAGCCAATGATAGTGTACTGAATTGATACAGATACCTCGTATACCTAACTATCTGAGCATTTAATCCTAATCCTTCCTAACTTTATATAATATTATAAATGTGAAAGTAACTGTGTCTGTCTGTCTGTCTGTTACTCTTTCACGCCAAAACTACTGGAAGGATTTGAATGAAATTTGGTATAAATATGGTCTAGACCCTGAGAAAGAATATAGACTACTTATCCCGGAATTCCCACGGGAAAACTGTTTAAGGCGAAGCGAAGCTCGCGGGAACAGCTAGTATATTTATATTGATTCCATAAACTATGGTCACTAGCCTTGTTAACAATACTAATCATTCAACAACAAAAATCATCTACATTCACATAGGTAATACTGGCACAACGCATACACCGCTAGAAAAAAAATGCGCAAAAGAGCAGTGAGTATTCAATTTTCCGTGTAGTGGAAAAAGTTGCATTTTCGCCACACATGCGGTTGTGTGGAACATCATTAGGGAGACGGCTGAAAAGGTTCCGGCGGGTTCCGTTGGGGTTCCGTAGCGAACAAAGGCGGTACGCGTACGTCGAGTTTTCTGCCCTACGATATTTAATACGACCTAGATGGAGTGTCAGTACAAAAGACACGGCTGGACAAATAACAACTCTCTTTCACCACTGAGCTCTTATTTCTAAATAGTTCGAAGAGAACATTTGTGACTTTATTCATTGGTACCTCTCATGGTTGTCATTAGGTTGAACTTAAAACGGTTTGACAGTAAACAATATGCGGACAGTTCTTTGCTTTGTTTTTGTAAGTGACAAACCATCTTGTTCGTATTGTTAGTCTAAGTTTCTGCCCGTAGAATGACGCACGGAGTTTACACGAGTTATACCATTTCGAGCACTCGTTGTTTTGTGTCATACTGGTATGCTGGAAATATTATGCGTAATGCCAGTTGGATATTTCTAACCTAAAAAATACGGTGTTTTTAAAATTAAAGTATTTGTGAATGTTTCCATCGGGGTGTTTCCAGGGTGCACTGGATTGTTATTTTGAATATTTTTGACTTAACATTTTCCTGCTAAATTAGTTTTACTGTTGCAAAAACTGCACTATACTGATTTTTCATAAAGGTCTAACTAAAATGTAAAACTTGTTGAAAAGTATGGACTTGAACGATAAAATAAAAATTCCATTGGCAATAATAAATAAAACGTTTTAACTGAATTTTCACTTACCCATAGCTGGATTACAAAAACATAACAGCACTCAGCTTACTTACCTGAAATGGACAAATAAACAAATCAGTAATAAATTCAATGAAAAGGCCGCGGGCAGGACCTCAATCTATCTATCCAAGGATCTAAGAGTATGCAGGATGAAACAAAAGTGGTATCGAAAGCCGAAAGGATAACACAGGAGAGCATTCTGAACAACTTTTACTGTGACCTCCGACAGACAATGTATAATGAAATGTTCTAAATATCTTCTAAACTTTTTCATATCACTCTTGCAACATCCTTCATACGGTCGGAACTGGGAGTATGCCATCAGCTGCGCTATACCGTGACTTTATTGACGGTCGAATGGCGTAGTCGTTAGTGGCCCTGACTGCTATGCCGAAGGTCCCGGGTTCGATTCCCGGCTGGGGCAGATATTTGTTTAAAGACAGATATTTGTACTCGGGTCTTGGGTGTTGATATTTATATTTAATAACTATTTATCTATCTATGTATTTGTGTAGATATATCAGCTGTCCGATACCCATAACACAGGCTATGCCTAGCTTGGGGTCGGATGGCCGTGTGTGAGATGTCCCCACATATTTATTATTTATTATTATTTATTTATTTATATCATTGCATTTTCTTCGTCAATCTAGAGCAACCCTGTTTCTGGTCTGTGTTATAAATCTATGTATACCACAGACTACCAACAGAGTGTAAAGGACATAGGCGAGACAGTTCTTTGCAGTGGAATGACTTTATTTAGCCGCAGCCGGACGGGTGTCCCCTGCTTGTAATTATTAAAATCGTCGAAGAGATGGACGATGATGTAAATGTAGCTTTAGATAGGTCAGTTCTGTCTACAAAGTGTGCCCGTAGCAGCAGTTCGCTTTATCCATACTGTAAGGTTTCCTATATTTAATATAAATTATTAAATTACCCATTTAAAACAAACGCAAATTTAAAGGAAATTGTATATTTATAATACTAATACTTAATAAAATTAAATGGGTACGTTTTGTATTAGACCGTTGGTAACACTGGATTGGAATGTAAAATTACTATATAAGCGACGAGACCGTTTGCAACGGGCTCAGTCTTGTGGTGTATTTCGAGTGAAATTGTTGAAATAAATATTATAATCAGTGAGCAAGTGGATTTTATTATACTTCAGAAGTGGAATAATGTAAGTACACGCACACAATTATTATTATTATCTTTTTTATTCTGATTTTTACTTTTCATTTTTCAAAGTAAGTTTGTTTTTGATGTGATGTCTATCATGCCGAGAATAAAAAGCGAGGAGCAGATAGCCCACCAAGTATAGCCATCGGTTAGCACTGAGAAACATAGTGAATCGAGATAATTTATTCCCAAAAGCAAAACACGTGTGAATTTTTTATTATGTCCTCGAAAGACTAGAGGGCTTATGATTTCAGCATGCAAGAACTCTAATTTTAAAAAATGATAAATATCTCGAAAACCGTGCGTCGTAGGCAAAATCTGAGCAAATTTTTGATCCCCTTTGAAACCCCCTAGCTCGGCAAAATGCGTAAAATGAAATTGAAAAAAATTTAAAACTACCCTCAAATATTTTTTTTTCCTAGAATTTTTTTCCTTCTTTTGCCAAACACGTGCTAATAACGTATTTCGTTCCACCTGTAGGTATCTTCCCGATTTTATTACCTACATTTATACATTCACTGTATTTTCAGTTGAACTGAATTGTATTTTCATTCATTGTTTAGGTACATATTGTATTTCACTTATTCTTATCTATTTACACTGTACCGTATATACCTACACTTATACCTACATTGTATTACGTATAATATTTACAATATATACATCTTACACACTAGTTAATATTTATGCAAGTTTAATTTAGTATAGTTGTTATTATTAAATACACTAACAATACCTACTAACATTAATTCTAAGTTCATATACATCACACAATCATATAACACCAAACGTATCGTGCCCGACGGATAAATTGTCGTGATACATCGAGAACGCACAAAATATTTTATCCGTAGGTTATTTGTTGGTCAAGTCGAGCGGCCGCTGATACCGGTCCGGAGGCAGGTTCCCTGCCCCGCGCGCCTGCGCAACCTCGCGCGCCCTCCGCGGCCCGTGCGCCGCCAGTCGAAATCTCAACTCCGACGCGAAGCCTGTGCCGCTTTACGCTAGCCCGCTACTGCTAATGTTTACGCGATCTTTCCGCTGTATACCTAGCTTGCTTAATTACTAGCTTACGCTTTATACCTAAGTGCTATAACTTTACCCCTCTGCTGTGTTGTTGGCTTGTGCATTCTCCTTCTAAATTATATAGACTTTGTGTGTGCTTGTTCAATATACAAACCTGGACTGAACTGTAAGTGTTTGCATTTAATACCTACTCCTGCTAACACTACGCACTCACCCCGCCTATAACTGGTGACCCCGAGGAAAACACATCAAGCACAATGTCCAATGATGACGCAGAATCCGGCGGCGTTCGAGAAGGCGGTTCGAAAAATCCCGTTTCCACTGACGCACGTCACGATATTTTTCGAGTCGGCGTAAAATCGCCACAGTTTTCGCCGGAGAAGCCTGCAATATGGTTTGCGCTTATGGAGGCGCAGTTCAACTTGTCGAGGATCACCAGTGATGAGACAAAATTTTACCACATCCTCAGCAACCTTGAACCTCAGTACGCAGATCTTGTGGAGGAGCTCGTCTTGAACCCACCGGCTACTGATAAGTATGAGAAGCTGAAGACTGAGCTCATACGTACCTTGTCTCAGTCCAAGGCCAAGAAGCTGCAGAGACTTCTGGATAGAGAGGAGATCGGTGACAGAAAGCCATCACATTTTCTACGGCACCTTCGCAACTTAGCTGGACCCGGCTTACCCGAAGAGTTCCTGTCTGGCATCTGGACGAGCCGACTACCGAGTAGCATCCAGACCATCCTCGCTTCGCAACCCACCGCTTCACTCGAGACGCTTGCTGACCTGGCGGACAGGATCCATGAAGTTGTTCCACCGTCACCGCAAGTAGCTTCGACTTCCCACCACACTTCACCCGGCAGCTCCATGGACCAAATGGCTAAGCAAATAGCCGAACTTACCCAGCAAGTAAGAGCACTCAGCATGCAATCGCACAGATCGCGTTCCAGATCAAGGAACAATCATGCACAGACTCGTCATTCTGCTCGGTCAAGGGAGAGGTCGCAATCCAGCTACCGGAAGCATCCCCTTTGCTGGTACCACGGCAAGTTCGGCAGCAGGGCGAAGACCTGCATCCGCCCATGCGACTACAAGGCGGAAAACTCCCTGGGCAATCAGTGATGGCGACGAACGATTGTCCCAGCTCCACCGGTCGCCTGTTCGTTACAGATCGCAGATCGAAAGCACAATTTCTTGTGGACACTGGAAGCGATCTATGCGTTTTCCCTCGATCTGCCCTGCGTGAACGGCGTGCGAAGACCAACTACCAGTTGTGCGCAGCTAACGGTACCACCATCGATACCTATGGGTTTGCTCAACTGAACCTGAACCTAGGACTACGTAGAGACTATCCGTGGCGTTTTATAGTGGCTGATGTGACTAAACCAATTATAGGTGTAGACTTTCTGTCGTTCTATAATTTAATTGTAGATTGTCGCAATCAGCGCCTTATTGATAACACCACTTCTTTGTCAACTGTTGGTTCTTTAGACTTAACATGTACTAGTATATCTTCAGTTAAGGTCTCGACTGGTGACACGCGTTTCCACAAACTTCTCGCTGAATTCCCGGAAATTACTCGACCATCTGGCACGACACGTACGACACTACACAATACTGTACACCACATTCGTACTACACCTGGTCCCCCTGTTTCCTCATCCCCTCGCAGGTTAGCTCCAGACAAGCTGAAGATTGCTAAGCAGGAGTTCGAGGAGATGTTGGCCAGCGGTACTGCCCGGCCATCTGAGAGTTCTTGGTCGTCACCTCTACATCTGGCGCCTAAGAAGGACAATGGTTGGAGGCCATGCGGTGATTACCGAGCTCTCAACGCTCGAACTATACCCGACAAATATCCGGTAAGGCATATTCACGATTTTTCCCACAGCATATCTGGTTGTAGAGTCTTCTCTACCATTGATTTGGTCAAGGCCTATAACCAGATCCCTGTCAGCGTGGACGATATTCCGAAGACCGATATTACCACCCCGTTCGGAATGTTCGAATTTCCTTTCATGACGTTCGGTCTAAGGAATGCCGGCCAAACTTTCCAACGTTTCGTGGATGAGATGACTCGCGGACTCTACTTCTGCTACTGTTATCTCGATGATTTTCTGGTGTTTTCTAGAGACGAGGTAGAGCACGAGAGTCATCTCCGACAACTCTTCACGAGAATGAAGGAATACGGCATCCTTGTCAACACGTCCAAATGTGTTTTTGGTAAGTCTGAGGTTACCTTTCTTGGCTACCAAATCTCCACAGCAGGAACGAAGCCGTTGGATACCAAGGTAGAGGCCATCAAAAACTTCCCTGTGCCCACCACAGTTCGAGAGCTCCGGAGATTTTTGGGCATGATCAATTTTTACCGCAGATTTATGCCCCAAGCTGCTGCAACACAAGCTCCTCTGAATGCCTTGCTCACGGGCTCAGTTAAAGCTTCCCACCCTGTTAACTTGACAGGAGATTCACTGCAAGCATTCGAGGACTGCAAGTCCAACCTCTGCAGTGCAACATTGCTGGCTCACCCAGATTGTCAGGCCAAACTCGCATTGATCACCGATGCATCTGACGTGGCAATGGGTGCTGTTTTACAGCAATACAAGGACGACACATGGCAGCCGTTAGCTTTCTTCTCACGGAAATTTAGTTCTTCGCAGCAAAAGTACTCACCGTACGATCGTGAGCTTTTAGCTATATACGAAGGAATTAAATATTTTCGTCATATGCTGGAGGCCCGCCATTTCACCGTGTTTACTGACCACAAGCCGATTTGTTACGCATTCCGTGAGAGGAAAACTAACTGTTCGCCCCGTCAGTACCGTCACCTAGACTACATCTCGCAATTCACTACGGACATACAGTATATTGCCGGCAAGGACAATGTTGTGGCCGACACACTGTCTCGCGTTAGTGAATTGCAGGCTACCACCGTCGATGACGAAGCTATAGCGCAAGCTCAAGCTTCTGACCAAGAGCTAGCTCTCTTCCTAGACGATGCATCATCATCACTTCGTCTACGGAAAATGAACATACCTGGCAGTCGTTTGGAGTTGTACTGCGATGTCAGTACTCCGACGCCACGACCGTTCATACCCGAGCCTTTGCGTAAGCAAATCTTCGACAGTCTCCATTCTCTTAGCCATCCTGGTGCAAACGCTAGTGCCAAGTTAGTGGCACAACGCTACGTTTGGCCAGGCATGCGCAAAGACTGTCGAGATTGGTCACAAGCTTGTCAATCTTGTCAGCGCGCTAAAGTCAATCGACACGTGTATTCCCCGTTAGGTACGTACAACTTACCTCCTGCACGTTTCAAGTTCGTGCATATCGACCTGATTGGACCTTTACCAATGTCAAGTGGTTACCGTTACTGCTTGACAGCTGTTGACCGGTTCACACGTTGGCCAGAGGTCATTCCTATTGAGGATATGACTGCAGAAACGGTGGCCAAGGCGTTAGTATCTGGCTGGATAGCTCGATTTGGTTGTCCGACAGATATACACTCGCGAGCAACCAAATCGACTCAAGCCTTGACGGCGCAAACATACATTAATACAAGTAAAATTATGAATAGAAATAATAAAAATGATATGTCATTTAAAAGCTTAAGATGTCAGCTTTAATTTGATATCATTATTATTGAAATCCATTCATCATTTTTGAAATAAATGATGTCTGAACGCAATTGTAGGAAAAACGGGAATTTAGGAAAAAAGGGTATGGGTATCGTATTATACAAATTAAACAAAAAATGTTAAGATAAAAATTTATTTATTTAAATCAATACTTTGTATTGCCCCCTCTTGCCCTAATTACAGCCTGCAGCCTGTTTCTCATAGACCTTATCAACTTTTTGACAGTTTCCTGAGGAATGCCGTCCCACTCCTCTAATAAAGCTGTCTTCAGCTCGTCCACGCTTGCAGGGACTGGATTCCTGGCCCGAACTCTTCTTTTGAGCTCGTCCCATAAGTGTTCGATGGGATTCAGGTCAGGACTGAGCGCAGGCCAGTCCATCGTGCGCAATTCCTTCTCTCTCAGAAACTGCCGACTGACTCGTGCCGTGTGGCAGCGGGCATTGTCGTGCATTAGCACGAAGTCTTCACCGACAAATTCTGCATAGGGCACAACATGACCGAGTAGAATGTCGGTGATGTACCGATCAGCTGTTAACCCGCCTCCTCGGCCGCCTCCAGGCACGAAAACAAGTGCGGTTTTTCCCTCTAGAGAAATACCAGCCCACATCATGCAGGAACCGCCGCCATATGCTACTGTTTCAGCGAAACAACATTGGGCAAATCGTTCCCCCGGACGCCGGTAGACCCGGCCTCTCCTGTCACTGCCATGCAGACACACTCTGCACTCATCAGTAAACAGGACCGACCGCCATTGCGCAATGCTCCAATCGAGATGCTCTCGAGCAAACTGAAGACGCGCTTGTCGGTGGCCTGCAGTCAATTTGGGGCCTGATGCAGGTCTTTTTGGTGTCAAGTTGGCTTCCTTCAAGCGTCTTCTCACTGTCCACTCGCTGACAGCCACTTGTCGTACACGTCTCAGTTCTTGCTGCACATCAACGCCCGTAAGGTGTCGATTGCGCAGCGAGGTTGAGACAATGAAGCGGTCGTCTCTCTCTGAAGTGCAGCGGTGGCGGCCCGTTCTTGGTCTTCGATTGAAGGCACCAGTCTCTTGGAACCGTCTGTATACTCGGGATACAGCAGACTGGCTCAAGTGGAGCTGGGCAGCGACTGCTCGCTGACTTAACCCTTGTTGCAGCAAGGCAACAACTTGAGCAGCTTCTTCTGGTGTGGTATCCATGGGTTTGCGAAAACAAGGAATACAATGCAACGAGATGTGTACCGGTCAACTTGCAACAAGCGACTGATAAGGTACACCGGATGTGGAAAGGTTTTATAGCGGGATCAGGTAGCGCAAGGCGTGGATTCCTAATGAGGTAATTAACACTGACGGGCAATTAAAATGCGTCATTAAATCTGCGCTTAGTTTTTTTTTATGGTATTGATCTTAATTGAAAGCCTAATTCTTCAGCTTTCGAATGACATATCACTTTTATATTTACCATTTATCGTTTTAGGAAAATCAATGTATATGTGCGCCGTGAAGGCTTGAGTCGATTTGGTTGCTCGCGAGTGTAGTTACCGACCGCGGCCGGCAATTTGAATCGTCCCTCTTCCACCATTTGTCCATTCTAGCTGGTTTCAAACATCGGAGGACGACTGCCTATCACCCGGCGTGCAACGGTCTAGTGGAAAGATTCCACCGACAACTTAAAGCCGCCATAATGTGTCACAGCAACTCTACCTGGTCCGAATCTCTTCCACTAGTCTTACTAGGTATAAGGAGTGCTTTTAAAGAAGATCTGCAAGCCTCCTCCGCCGAACTTCTTTACGGCGAGCCATTAAGACTTCCAGGTCAGTTCTTTGGTCATAGCGTAGACAGTAGTACTGATATGACAGAATTATTAGCCCGCCTACGCTCTTTTGCCGAGAAGCTGCAACCTGTACCAACTTCACGTCACGGTCATGGTAAAATTTTTGTATACAAGGATCTCGCCACTTCGACTCATGTTTTCCTGAGAGACGATGCATTGCGAGGCTCACTGCAACCTGCATACACCGGACCCCATGAAGTTATTGAAAGAGGAGACAAGGTTTATAAATTACTAATCAAGGGCAAACATGTCACAGTATCAGTAGACCGCCTTAAGCCGGCCTACATACTAACCGACAAAACCAACTTGCCCACCACTATTGACGCACCGCCAGAGAAAATCGTAAATCCTGTTCGGACTACTCGCTCTGGTCGTCACGTCCGTTTTCCAGATTTTTATCGTCCGTAGTGACGGCCTCTGGAGGGGAGTGATGTAGGTATCTTCCCGATTTTATTACCTACATTTATACATTCACTGTATTTTCATTTGAACTGAATTGTATTTTCATTCATTGTTTAGGTACATATTGTATTTCACTTATTCTTATCTATTTACACTGTACCGTATATACCTACACTTATACCTACATTGTATTACGTATAATATTTACAATATATACATCTTACACACTAGTTAATATTTATGCAAGTTTAATTTAGTATAGTTGTTATTATTAAATACACTAACAATACCTACTAACATTAATTCTAAGTTCATATACATCACACAATCATATAACACCAAACGTATCGTGCCCGACGGATAAATTGTCGTGATACATCGAGAACGCACAAAATATTTTATCCGTAGGTTATTTGTTGGTCAAGTCGAGCGGCCGCTGATACCGGTCCGGAGGCAGGTTCCCTGCCCCGCGCGCCTGCGCAACCTCGCGCGCCCTCCGCGGCCCGTGCGCCGCCAGTCGAAATCTCAACTCCGACGCGAAGCCTGTGCCGCTTTACGCTAGCCCGCTACTGCTAATGTTTACGCGATCTTTCCGCTGTATACCTAGCTTGCTTAATTACTAGCTTACGCTTTATACCTAAGTGCTATAACTTTACCCCTCTGCTGTGTTGTTGGCTTGTGCATTCTCCTTCTAAATTATATAGACTTTGTGTGTGCTTGTTCAATATACAAACCTGGACTGAACTGTAAGTGTTTGCATTTAATACCTACTCCTGCTAACACTACGCACTCACCCCGCCTATACACCCATCACACAATCCATTAAATTAAGTTAAAGAAAGTTATTTCGTGACTAGATTCTTATAAACTATTACTTTGGTGGTCATAAAAAGTGAATCACATGTAATTTCATCCTTCCCCTTTATTTACTATTCACATCAAAGTCTCATTCAATATGTGTGCTATGCACGATAGTTATAGTCTGTTATTATAGCATTTACAATTGTTTATTTTCTCTTTTTACGAGATCCTGGGTCATGGCGGATCATACCAGGTCTGCTGACCATGAGAATCAGCGCAGACTGCGAACACCTGGTGAAGAATCGTCCCGACACCGACGTGACGCATCAGTGGGACACTCCAGTCGTCCCGTCAACCCGCAGGATCTGAATGAGCACGAAAACCAAATACAACGTGAAAGGGGAAGCCGAACGAGGAACGACCGGCAGGTTGCCGACCACGTGGTAGCGCGCAGCCGCAGCCGTGGCCGCCGCTGCAGTCGCAGCCAGCGCCACAGCCGCCGCCGCGGCCGCAGCCGCAGCTGCAGTCGCAGCCAGCGCTGCAGCCGCAGCCAACGCCACAGCCAGCGCCGCAGCCGCAGCCGGCGCCACAGCCAGCGCCGCAGCCGCAGCCGGCGCCACAGCCAGCGCCGCAGCCGCAGCCGGTGCCACAGCCAGCGGCGCAGCCGCAGCCAGCGCCGCAGCCCGCATGGCCGCAAGCGCAGTCGGAGCTGCAGTCTGGTGGCAGAAGCTGAGCAACGAAAGCAGCACGAGGACGACGTACCAAGGAATAAAAGGTCACGTACCCCAACTTTTTCTGTTAAGGATGTACTTGATATTGTTAACACAATGAAGGGTGGCTTTGCATCTCAGCCGTTACCATTACCAGCACAAGCACCGAAAAATATAGATACTAAAAACATTCTCCCAAATTTTGACCCATCGACAAAGAATCAACGTATAGATGTTTGGATACGTAAAGTCAACGAATGTGCTAGTGTATACGGCTGGGATGAAAGGACAACCATTCTGTTTGCTATGCAAAGGCTTCAGGGTTTGGCCAGGGTATGGTACGAAAGTTTGAGTACTATTCTACATACGTGGGTAGAATGGCAAGAAAAATTGCTAAGCGCGTTTCCCTGTGACCATAACTACGGCCAAATCCTGGAGGAGATGCTGAAAAGGAAAACTAAGTTCGGTGAACCAATCGAGAATTACTTTTATGAAAAACTCGCGCTAATTAATCAGTGTGACATTTCGGGTAAGCGAGCAGTTGACTGCTTGATACATGGTATTACGGATCGGACATTAAGATCCAGTGCTTTGGCCTTGAGTTGTTCTCAGCCCGACCAGCTACTTCAGTTTTTAATTAGCAACAAGGAAGTACAATCTTCAGATCACAGTTTCAATAGGAATAGAAGCTGGGCTGATAACAATTCAGGACAAAGAAATACTAAAACTGTTTCTGACAGACCGAATCAGTCACGAGGTCACTTGTTTTGTTTCAATTGCAAGGAACGCGGCCATGTCTACACAGATTGTCAAAAACCGATAGTCAAATGTCTAAAGTGTAATAAGGTTGGTCACATTAAAGAAAATTGCCGTAGTAGACCGGATAACTTAGCTAAAAATGAACCTTCCAAGACATTGTGCATCACAAGCTCTGCTCCAAATTCGAAATTCATTAAAGACATTCAAGTTAACAATACGTCAGTACAAGCATTTATCGATTTTGGTAGTGAGGTGACGTTAGTAAAACAAACACTAGTTGCAAATCTAGGTCTGGATCACAATCATTTACCGTCAAGTATGAAAGGTTTTGGGAATGGCATAGTTCAGTCGTTAGGTGCAGTTTCGTTAGACCTGGCAGTGGACGGAGTCGAGGCAAGAGTTGTTTGCAGAGTTGTCGATGACAATTTATTAGATAAACCAATTTTGATTGGCCAATCCTATACCGAACAACCTCATATAATTGTTATCAAAGATTCGAAATCTTTACAATTCCGAAAAATTGACTGTGAGATACCTACGTGTGATTTTGACACAAACGATCATGAGCTCCACGAGGTGAGGGTAGATGTTGATGTTGAGCTATTTGGGCCTGCGTCGATTAGGGCACGTGTAGATCCCGTGTATGATGGATGTATTTTGTTGAGCAACAAGGTGATTGGGAGTCCAACGAAGGAATGTGTTATATCAGGAGGTGTATATCATGTCCGTGGTGGTTGTCTGGACGTTTCTGTATGCCCAAGCTCACATCCGTACAAAATGTCTCAAGATTTTGTAATAGGCAGAGGAGAAAAGGTAGAGTTTGTTCAGCGTATAATGATACAAGCACCAGGAGTTGCCGAAGCAGAACCGGTATCCACTTGTGATAGGATTATTGGGGAGGATGAGGTTCGAGTAGGTAGTTCTACGACAAAGGAAGACAAAGAAAGATTGATGACTATCTTACACAAATACAAACACTGTTTCGCGGACAATCTTAAGGACTTGGGGTGTACAGATTTGACACAAATGACTATCGAAATAAATAGTCAGCGCCCCGTTGTTTACCGTCCTTACAGATTATCTCATCACGAACGGGACAAGGTACAGTCGATGATAGGTGAAATGATGGAAGCAGGGATAGTTCGGGAATCTGTGTCTGAATACGCAAGCCCAGTTATACTTGTGCGTAAGAAAGATGGCAATTTCAGAATGTGCATCGATTACAGGATGCTCAATTCAATCACAGTTAAAGAAAGATATCCGATGCCGATCATAGACGATGAAATTGCTAGATTGTCTGGTCAGGCTTGTTTTATATCTTTAGACTTGACATCTGGGTATTACCAAGTACCAATATCTGAACAGAGCAAACACCTGACAGCATTTGTTACGCCGGATGGCTTATACGAATTTAATCGCATGCCATTCGGCTTAGCAAATGCACCAGCTGTTTTTCAGCGCTTAATTAATAGAATCTTAGGATCTACCCGTTTTACTAAAGCTACTGCTTACATGGACGATATTCTCGTTTTTGGCAAAAATTCTGACGAATGTCTAGCAAGATTTGAAGAGGTTTTGCAGTTATTAGAAAAGGCAAAGCTAACTCTAAACTTGTCAAAGTGTGACTTTTTGCGCTCTAATGTTGACTATTTAGGGTATGAAATTAGTGCGTTAGGAGTTCGACCAGGTGAAAAGAAAATTCAATCAGTAATGAATTTTCCAAGACCAGAAAACCTGCACGCTGTCCGCCAGTTTCTAGGGCTCGCCAGTTATTTTCGGAAATTTATTTTGAATTTCGCTCAAATTGCTTCTCCATTGACAGATCTTTTGAAAAAGGGTCGAGTATGGGAATGGAGTGACAAACAGGAAAATTCGTTTCAGGTATTGAAATCCAAATTGATAGAGAGACCGATATTATCTATATATGATCGTGAAGCGGATACCGAATTGCACACCGATGCGAGTAAGGAAGGAGTGGGTGGTATACTGATGCAGCGGTCAAAGATCGATGGCAGTTTCCGGCCGGTAGCTTATTGTAGTAGGCGAACATCACCCGAAGAACGGTACTACCATTCGTATGAACTCGAAACTTTGGCTGTTATTCGTGCATTGGAAAAGTTTCGGGTATATTTGTTAGGCAAGGAATTTAAAATAGTTTCAGACTGCAGTGCTCTTCGATCCACGTTCATGAAAAGGGACTTAATTCCTAGGATTGCACGATGGTGGCTTTTGCTACAAGAGTACGATTGCTCGATCGAATACAGGCCAGGTACGAAAATGTCCCACGTGGATGCGCTATCGCGTAATCCTGAACTTGATGACGTCGTCGGTAGCGCAGAAACTACACAGGTCATGGTAATAAGCGATGAAGATTGGCTTCTTACCTTGCAGTTAGGTGACTCTGAGTTAGACAAGATAAGGCAAATGTTAGACAGTGAATTAGATCCAAAAGGGCTTCAATATATGAGAGACAATTACATTTTACGCGATAATAGGTTGTTTCGATGTGTAGGTGGTGACCGGGAAAATCTGCGTTTTGTGGTTCCAAAGGGAGCGAGGTGGCAAATATGTAGGATGAATCACGATGACATAGGTCATCTTGGATTAGAAAAAACTTTAGAGAGGATTAAGAAAAGTTATTGGTTTCCTAAATTAAATCGTTTTGTAAAAAAATACGTGACTGCATGTCTTGATTGTGCTTACGCCAAGAAGTCTGCTACAGGCAATGAAGGTTTATTACACCCTATAGATAAAGTAGAGATCCCGTTTCATACTCTACATATAGACCACCTCGGCCCCTTTGTAAAATCAAAAAGAGGCAATTCGTATTTGCTAGTAATCGTTGATGCATTCACCAAGTTCATCTTCATTAAACCCGTTCGAAACACAAACACTCAAAACGTGATTCGCATTCTTGATGATATATTTTATACGTTTAGAGTGCCGGACCGCTTGATTAGCGACCGTGGTAGTTGTTACACTTCAAATGCTTTCAGGAAGTATTGCTACCATAAAGGAATAAAACACATATTGAATGCTGTTGCGAGTCCTAAATCCAACGGTCAGGTAGAGAGGTATAATAGGACAATTCTCAATTCATTAAAAGCGCAGAACTTAAGACATGATGAGCGGGACTGGGATAATCAAATTGGTAGGGTACAGTGGGGTTTGAATAATAGTGTTCAAAAAACCACTGGTAGGAGGCCAACTGAAGTAATGTTTGGCACTTGTATGAATAGCGAGATCAATCCTTGTTTAAACGAGATATTAGAAGAAGTTCGTGACGATGTTGACGTATCCGATATTAGGTCTCAGGTTAAGGATAGAATTGATACGGAGCAGGAGAAGCAAAAAGAGCGATACGACCGAAATAAACGGCCTGCTCGGACGTATAATGTAGGAGATTTAGTTAAAATTACTAATGTATCGCTGAATAATGACGGGAAAAGTAAAAAACTTCTTCCATCTTATGTTGGACCATACCGCGTTATTAAAGTTCTAGGACAGGATAGATATAGAATTTCATCTATTCCTGGATTTAATGGTAGAACCATTAAACGAATATCCACCGTAGCAGCAGATCGTATGGTACCGTGGGTACACATAGCTGCATTACAATTAGATAACGATGAATCCGATGCCTATAAATCAAGCGATGACGATCGTGAGCAGAGCTCCTAAACATACCTGTGTAATAAGCATTTCATTAATCGTAATTATTCACTGCAGACTTGTTATTTTTGTAAGTCAAGACGCGAGGACTTGCTGGCTCTCGTTCTGGTAGAAATAATAAACTATGAAGTGAACGACAACGAAGATTGATTGGTTCGTGTGTCGAATATTTATATTTATTATGAGTTAAAAAAAGAGATATGTTCTTATTGATGAAGTACAGTAGGTATTTGATTCTAGTGAAGATTGATTGGTTCACTAAAATTATAAATATTATGTAGCATGATTTCTATCGGTGTTTGATTAGACCGATAGACTTTAAACAGAAAAATTATTAATAGACGAAGACTGACTGGTTCGTCCATATTACAAATAGTTGCATATATGTCTGATTATTGATTTATGATCATTAAGTTATTATTAGACGAAGACTGATTGGTTCGTCCATACTATAAATAATTCGTATTGTGTGATATTTATGAACGCTGTATTTTTAAACTATATTATATTTTGGTTTTTTTTTGTCAATCTTTATAAATCTCCTTACTGTATTCTTATACGAATTGTTATTCTAATAATACTTATGTATTTTTTTTTCTTCATTGTATAATATTTGATGAACTGCATGTAATTATAGGCCAAGTGTAAGGTTGCCACCTGGCGCGTGTATGGGGACATACACGTCGTCAGGATGGTCGAGTGTAAGGTTTCCTATATTTAATATAAATTATTAAATTACCCATTTAAAACAAACGCAAATTTAAAGGAAATTGTATATTTATAATACTAATACTTAATAAAATTAAATGGGTACGTTTTGTATTAGACCGTTGGTAACACTGGATTGGAATGTAAAATTACTATATAAGCGACGAGACCGTTTGCAACGGGCTCAGTCTTGTGGTGTATTTCGAGTGAAATTGTTGAAATAAATATTATAATCAGTGAGCAAGTGGATTTTATTATAATACGTTCACGGACATCCTGTATTATATTATACATAATTATATTTTATATCGGTAGACGTAACTTCGATTCCATTTATCCATTGTGTTTATATGTTGCAGTACAGGTAATCTTTTTACCACCATAATCTATCACAACTTATGCTATCCAGTAATTCAGTATCCGGAGATCACTCAATATGACAAAAACCGTAGCTTCTGCTGCGCGAGCCACTCTATCCCGTTGTATTAAAACTGCCGATTGCACGAAAGCTCTTGTTCGTTCGGTTTTCGTCAATATAGAGTAACCCTTCTGGTACCTACCCCGCACCCCCAACCCCTCGCCCCGCGCCCCGCGCCCCGCGGCGACACGTCACCAGCACACAGGGCTCCACTAGTTGCCGACACACAGCACACAACCTAATTATCATGAAGTACAGTCGGAGACAAAACTCTGCAAGTTTTAGTGACGGACGAAATGAAAGACTAGTTATAAAATGGAGCGGAATAGGAGAATTTTGATTTTAATTTTATATTGACGGCCAAACCGTATTGCATGTATTTTATAGTTTTGTTATGTATAGTATATAGCATGTATTGTATAGTTTTGATATGTAGGTATTGTATAGTATATCATGAATTAATATTATCTGTATAAGAACTAACCAATAAAATTAAGATAGTTTTAAGAACACTGTCACACATTAACACAAGGCAAAACAACAGCGATGACAAAAGGAGTGTGTGGCCACTGACAGGCGTCTGTTAAGTTCTCTGAAGACAGCTGACACTGGCCCTACCCTTCAAATGTTTGTTGCCATTATAATTGTAAGTGTGACTGTGTGAAACAAAAAAAAAAAAAAAAGAAAAAAAAAAAAAAAAAAAAAAACAAGTAATGCACAACTGGGGGTTTTTAGTCGGTTAAAGGCCGACACTACCTGGGTCCCCTTCCCAGGTGTCTGTGTAGATTTTCCTCCAGGAGTGCAAAAAAAAAAAAAAATTATTAATAATATATAGGTATATATATATAAAAGATAAAATATATATATTATAAGCTTCCACATTGAGTAGTGAGTAGTTAAAAGATGAAGACAAAAAACAACCAAACTCTCACAATATATTGATCTCTCAAAAAGGCACGGACATAAAGTCTGTGGAGTGATAATAAAATCTTTTAAAAAAAAAAAAAAAAAAAAAAAAAAAAAGACTAGTTATAAATTTGTACAGTATACATTATAACGTATACGCCGATTCTACGATTCCCGATTGCGATACATTTTTTAATTTAAACACAAAAAATAATGTTATAATAATAATAATAATAATTTATTTATTTCAGATATAACAATCCATATGTGTTATGAATACGAAAAAAATATTGAGTCGGGATTAGAAATATTACTAGGAAAAGTTTACAGAGCAAAAAAAATTGGGCTCTAGGGGGCCTTGCACCGAATATTTAAACGAAATTGAATCTTTTGCTATCCTGTTCAGTCACTATACTATCAAAGCAATAGAGAAATCCAGTCTAAATGTGTTCTCCCCGACAGTAAGTACACTGATCTACCTTAGATCTTAGATGACATAACATTAATTTCAGGAATTAATTGGATTGTCTGTAATGAACGTGCCATCTGATTACTGGCACGTTGAGTGGGATCAATATTGCATAACGTCTTCATATCGTCGTAAATGTTATATTATATTCTATCATCATCATCAGCAACAAAAAGTTAGTCAGGGATGAAAAGTTCAATCGTTTTTTTTACATTCTAATACCTTTCGGGTTTTACATTAAAATAAAATATACGGCTAGCAACAATATGGTACGGTACGGTTTGTGTTAACAGTTTATTTTCTCTATGGTGTTAACGACAATCGGTAATCATTGTAATCAATTTGAAACAGAACACCATCACCCAAAAGAGGTCACCCACAGTCACCAACTCACCGCCCATTTTTATTCATAAACAGACCACAGAGTTTATTTATTTCCCCCAAAAAGTTTTTATTTATTTTCAGCCAGCACCGCGCGGCGTCAACCCGTAAATACATTTGTTATTGTTCGCAGGGTACACGCCTGGGGTCACTCTCTAAACGCTGCAGTTTTGTTTTCTTAAGCTTCGGAGCGAACCGCGGCTCTATATTGTTGTATTAAGGGTGCCGATTGCATGACGGTTCGGATTCGTTCGTTCGTGGATTTAGAGAGTGACCACCCTGGTCATCTGCAGGCGACACTCCCTTTGAGGGATGGCCGGCTCTTCCCATCTACGTGGACACCTAGTTATACGTATACATACTGTGAGCCAACATAGCTACTGTAAAGCCCAGTCCAAAATCGCTAGTTTGACTATCATGTAGTATGAAACGCGATTAAAAATTATGCATAAGTGGATGAAGCTTATCGTGTTTTCTAGGCCTTGAAGTTCAGATACATTTTTTGCATTTTATACCTTTGTGAATTAGTAATAAGCAAAAACATCATTTGAAGATTTGAAAAAAAAACTCTATTTTACACAGGAGTCTATGACCTGCACTTTATGTAAAATTTTTGCTCAATTATTTCGAAGAAAGAAATTGTAAGTCTCGAACTGCCAAAATAAAATCGAATAATAATAATAACAACTACACAATACATTCACATTCTGTAAGCGCAAAATTCGCCCAATATTTACCGCCCCAAAACACAATGATCGCAACACAGCCGTTCTATCTAATCAAGCTGCCATAGACACCCTCTGCCATAGACAAACGCGCTCTGCTCTATACCATAGAGACAAATTCCCTATGGGCGCGGCGCGTGACTTCGGAACGCAGTGATTAAGCCGCATTGTACACGCATGACGAAGTTGTGGGGAAAAATGCATCCGTATTGCTCGTATTGACAAGTGTAGGGTCACTGAACTTTACTCAAGGGTGGTAGGTAATAAAGGAAATATTTTGGTTATTGTTTGAGGCAAATAACGTTGTGTGGTGTGCTAAAACTGAGCTTATTTTCTCTTTTTGCCATAACCTAGATTAAAATACTGTTTTGTGTAGAAAAAAATAGAACAGAAGACTAGAAAATCGCATTTGCAAAAAGACAAGCTGCAAGCTGTGGCGCGGGGGCTATTTTCATGCATTTTTACTTTATCAAAAATGTGGACAAAGCCCCGCTGAAAATATCCACTTCAGATACATTGTAGGGTACCGTGGTAAAAGGTTTTACAGCTCCGCCGTAAAAATAAAGCCATATGTAGGTACATGGGTGTAAAACTAAATTTGATAAAAGCACTTAACCGACGGAACGAAGTGCGTGATGGCAAGAAATATAAAATATTGTTGAGAAAATTGGATGAAGTTAGAAAAAGAAAAACATAAAAATGAAGTATTATTTACTAGAGCTACCTTTTTAACCGACTTCGAAAAAAGGAGGAGGTTCTCAATTCGTTTGTATGTATATTTTTTTTTAATGTATGTTCACCGATTACTGCGCCATTTATCAACCGATTTTGAAAATTCTTTTTTTGATGATGTATTGGGTTGAGCTCAAGGGTGGTCCCATTTTTTTTCAGAATTTTATTCCACCCCCAAGGGTGGTAAAGGGGTAAAAACAGGGTATGAATTTCCATTTTGGGTACCTATTAACCGATTCTAATGAAATTTAAAACGTAAATATAGTTCTTATAACAAAAAAATATGACAGTGACCTTGAGCTGATCTGATGATGAAAACGGAAGGCAGTCAAGGGAACTCCTCAACGGTATATAGCAACTACCTCGTGTTTAGGCTTGAAAGATTTGTATTGACTAGTAGGACTTATTGGTATCATTTGCATCTTAATTTTTTATTGACAAATATTGAAAATAAACTAAAAACTATAAAATAAAATAATAATTTAAAAAAAATAAAAAAACGACTTATTATTTTTAACCATTGACTAGCTCAGTATTTCATAAATAAAAGTTTCACCGCCTTTCGGCTTTCAATACCACTTTATACAGGTTGTTGCAAAAAGACTATAAGTACTAAGCCGAAGCCTACGTGTGCAGCACGGAAATGAAATCAGAATGTGAAAATATAACATGCTGCACATAACGTAGGTTTCGGCTTAGTATACCCTTTTCGAAACACCCTGTATACAAATATACATCTACAATTCTACAGTAGTGTGAACAGTTGCACTAAGCCGCTATTCCAACTCACCAGCTCCAACTGGACTCGTGAGGTAAAAATTCCATTACCCTCGAATTCCCAAGTGCAAGACATAAGTTCCCAGGACCAAGGGATCCTCGACTTTAAACCTTGTGTAGTTCCCTTAGAACAAGGACATAGGGTAGATGTCCCATGTTCCAAAAAAAAGCTCAGCCTATAACATAATAGGGATATTTTAACACAGACCAAAGTTTTTTTGGCCCTGAGTCAATAATTAACGCGAAAATTTGTAAGTATGGATGGTTGATATGATTTTTTCAATGGAGTTTGTAAGCGTTTTATGAGTTTCAAACGTTACCGACAGGGGCGCTGATCATGATGAAAATTACCTACGGACTATAGAGTCGACAATATTCGTTATTGGCACACTAACTACTCTACATTAATCCTTAATTTTGTCACTTCTCCCTACATCCAGTGGGATGGTCAGTCCTGTACGTCCAGCTCAAAGGGTCACACTAGCTTACGAAAAACTAAGTTTCGGAGCTCCTAGCTCTATCTCGTTGCATTAAAAGTACCGACAGCTTTGGTTCGTACTTTTGAGAAGCTAAAGTGACCCTTTTAGGGGGTGTCGTGCAATGCAATTTTCTTCGTCCAGTGGAGCCGGAATGCTCGTTAGATGTATTTGTGCAACTGCTAAATTTCATCTATCGATACACCCTTCGATAACGTTTTAGGGATTCGGAGGTCGGAGGGCACTTCTGGTCACGTGCCGTGTAAAATTGCAAGAGCTCGTAATGACGGATTCCTGAGGCCGCTACACGGGTGCGATATCGACATCGATAAACTCGTCTAATGTGCGTTCCACCAATCACAGCGCTGTATTTATGAGCTGGAGAAATGAGATATACAGAAGTTTATCTACGACGATAATTAATCCTGCTCGAAGTTAGCTGTTATGATTTTTTGTTTATTAGGTAATTTATTTACACTCTACAATATCTACATTATAGTCAATTTTTTGCCTTTAAACCGCAAATGATCAGTCGTACACCGAGAAATAAGTATATTTTATTTTTATTTTAAAGCATCATAAAACAGGTCAGACACAATACATTTCTAAGTAAATATGTTATTGAACAAACAATCTAGTGACTACCCATTAAGGATATGATGACATCATGCTATACGTTATTTATATTAAAGTGTATAGTCCTAGCTAATATGTTTTATCTAAATACCTATATATTTATTGGATAACCAAAGGAAATCAATAATTTAAAAGTAAAATATTTTTTGGGTATATTTATACGCATGTACTTACCTTCCAGTCCGTCCGTTTGATTGTTTGCATGACTGAACTTTGCTCAACCAAGCACCAGGAAATTCAACAAGGAAGCGATTACCGAAGGAACCTTTAAACCATTTTGCCCAGTCAGCGAAAGTACAGAAAAAACCTAAGGGTTACTTTAGATGTGAGAAAAAGCTGCGTCATGCAATCGGACGTAAAGCAATAGGATAATAATATGGAGACATATCACACACGGCCATCCCACCCCAAGCTAGACAGGCCCTATAATATGAGTATCAGCTGATATATCTACACAAATACATAGATTTATATAATATAATAATAAATAATAATAATAAATGTTTTTATTGGCACTAAAAGGTTTACATTTTTGTATCTTAATCTATTTCATAACTGAGTTAATAAAGGTACAATGACTTAATTATAAAACTCAGTAGTTTTACATTTCAAGAAATTATAATACTAGTAAAATATTCTATAGGTACACAACTACACAGTAAGATACTAAATACTACTAGCACCTAAACTAGGCAGAGCCTGTGTCTTAGGCACTAGTTCCTTCCATTGACTTAAATAAATTTGCAAAGTTGATAACATAAATTTTATAAATTAATAACATTTATAATGAGGGTAGCTTGCGAGTTTAATCTGTTACTAAAGTGATGTGTGGTTAGACCACGTAAACTGTAAACCTCGAAAAATTTGGAAGATAGATAAATATTAAAATAATAATTTAAGAAAGATAAATTATGTGTGAGTAGGTATTTATTTTTTGTATTTTTAGGTATTTAGGTATTTAGGTATTTATATTGTATGTTTACTTAAAAAGTAGGTATTATGTTATGTTATTGCATAGATATAAACAAGTTTTCCGTTTCGTTATAATTTAATGATTTTAACCATGTCGTTAATACATTTTTACATTCGTGATAGTTTAGGTGATAAATATTGATAGTTTCATTTACTTTGTTATAAAGCTTAGGGCCAACGCAACATTGAAATTTTTTAACGAAAGCGGTTTTGAAAAATTTTGTTGGACAGACCCTATTCCTATGGCGCACACTAGATAGTTCTGAGTTGTAGGCCAATTTTTGATGTTGAGACAGTATGGTACTCTGTATAAATAATTGTCGTACGGTTAGAATGTCGCATTCAGTGTATAACTGGAATGTTGAATATCTAAATGGTTTAAATTTGATTACCTTTAGTAGTGCTCTTTGGGCTCTTTCTAGTGTAAGAAGATGAAAAATATGTCAACACCAAGACCCACTAATAAGTAAGAAATATGTGCGGTTAAATACTAATCTGAAGCCTTATAATATGGCCCCAAAAGAAAATAGAATGCTTAAGTATTTTTACGCGTCCTCGAAGCGTCCGTAGTCGAGCGGGCCTCAGTGATCGTAACTGATCGCTGAGGTTAAGCAACAACTGACACGGTCAGCCATTGGATGGGTGACCAATTTCAAGTGGTGCTTTTCTGGACGCTTCCGTGCTTCGGACGGCACGTTAAGCCGTGGGTCCCGGTTGCTGCTTCGGCAACAGTCGTTAAGCCTAGTCAGAGGCCTTCGGGCGGCTTGAAAACATCTGACAGTCGGGTTGCCCACTTACCCGACAACTCTCTCAGCACAAGCTTGCTTGTGTTGGGGTCCACCAACCCGCACTTGGCCAGCGTGGTGGACTAGGCCTAAACCCTTCCTTCATTGGAAGGAGACCCGTGCCCCAGCAGTGGGGACGTAATGGGTCGTGATGATGATGATATCACACACGGCCATCCCACCCTAAGCTAGACAGGTCCTATAATATGAGTATCAGCTGATATATCTACACAAATACATAGATAGATACATTATTATACGAGTATAGAAAAACTAGCTGATCCCGCGAGCTTCGCTTCACCTTTAAAAGTTTTTTCCGTGGGAATTCCGGGATAAAAAGTAGCCTATGTTCTTTCTTAGGATCTAGACCATATGTATACCAAATTTTATCCTAATCCGTTCAGTACTTTTGACGTGAAAGAGTAACAGACAGACAGACACAGTTACTTTCGCATTTATAATATTAGTTAGGATATATCAACACCAAGACCCACTAAAAAGTAAGAAATATCTGCGGTTAAATACTAATCCGTAGCCATACGAGTATAATATGGCACCAACTTTAAAAGAAAATAAATAGGTTGCTTAGGTATTTTTTAACTATCACATAAAATTGGTAACAAAATTAAATTCTTTCTTAATTTTTAGGGATTATTGAAGTCAGTTTAAGTTTTAAAACTTTTATTTTTGTTTTTTATACCTAATCTACAGTGACCCCACCGGTCGGGTCGATAGAGGTAACGGATTAGAGTTGTATTGTTTTCGCTTAGCTATATATTTGCTGTTGGAGCAGAGGGGACCCAGACCTATATCCTAACCAGAAAAACCATTATTTTGCAAAAAAAAAGGAAAAACTTTCCGGCTAGATGGGGTGACGACTTGCGTAAGGTGGCTGGTTATGATTGGATGCGGAAAGCTAAAGATCGCATCCAGTGGCGTGCTTTGGGAGAGGCCTACGTCCAGCAGTGGACTGCTATAGGCTGATGATGAAGATGAAGTACAAATTTAGAGTTACGCAATACATTATAGTTAATTTAAAACGTCTTGAGAAAAGGTTGCAAGCTGCTGAACTAGTATAAAACAGTATCTCGAGAGAAAAAATAAGTTCCGGAGCGCCACTGTGCGAACTGCGACTCTATCACGTTGTATTAAAGTACCGATTGCAGGGCAGCTCTTTTTCGCTAATTTTTCGTCAAGGTAGAGTAACCCGAGTGGAATCGGCCGAGTGCGCAGTATTTCATTTACAAGTTCGACAGATAAAACTATTGCACACGCTTGCAACGAATTTCAGATATACGTAGCGTTGCTACTGAAATATATTATTTACAGCTATGTACTGACAGGCGATACTGGTATCTTGATACATTATGAATAGATTCCCTAGCAAATAGGCATTGAAAGACTAATAAACTGACTGCCTAATTTTATTCATCACCACAAAAAACGCTTGGCCAGCTATAGTGTTTGTCGATGACACGCTAACAATAATACTTTGAAAACAGAAAACATTATAAAATTGTATTGTATTGAAACTTAATATAATAATAGAATACAGTAGTCAGTGGTTAGGCAGGCAATTAAATCGATAATTTATTCCATTCCATAGTACCGCCAAATCCTTCCTTAACAGGGATCCAGGAAGAATGTCCAAGTCTTCAATAGGGTACCTAGACAACCTAGGTATGGATAGAGTGCCTAGGTAGGTGTGGGTATCCCTTATACAGCCGTGTCGGTATCCAACAATTAAAGTCGTGAAGGTCTAAGGGCGAATCGTTTTTAATTGACGAGCTCTTAGACTGGGATAGTAAATCTTAAGTGGGTATTCTGGAAGTTTATACAGGCTGATTCTAAGGAGATGCAAGGAAAAGTTAATGAATTTTCCAAAGTTGTAGAAATATTTTTTCTCAAAAAGAGTTAGGTCACCTTCTTTCGTTTGATGCATACTTTCGCGGACATCATGTTTAGTTCTAGAATAATTAAATAAACATAGGTACTACCTAGCAATAGCCAACTAAACTTAAAATTCATTAAGGCCTGGGTCTCCTATTTACGCCGTAGGTCGCGTCCAGCGTCACGCCGTAGGCCGCGTCACGATGCTCACTATAGAAATGTACTGATGCGGTCTCCCTCACACGCCGACGTTGGCGCGTAGACGCCGTAGGTAGGCCGTAGGACGTTGATCGAAACGTTTACGTCAAAGTCGGACGCCGCATATAGCATAAAATAGGAGACCCAGGCCTAATACTAATACAATACAAACTGGATGCGATTCTCGATTCGCCCTTCGGGATATTGAAGTTAGTATAAAAACAGAAAAATGTTTTTTTATATCTTGAACTTAGTACAGAAATATTTATTTCAACGCTACAAATATAGAGGGTTATTTTCTGAGGTACTTTTCGAGAACTTTTATTACATAGCTATACTTTTGAAATTGGTCATAGTAGGTACGCAGTAGGATTGTGTTTTGTTCCTGAATAAGTAGGTACCTACTTTGATCTATTGCACAAGCGAAGTGCGATGGATTCAACCGAATGACATTTCAAGTAATCTGAATCGAAGCAAGGAGAGTTGCAGACACAGCGAGAGATCATGATTCTTCAATTTCTTCATGTATTATACAAGATATATAATTATGTAGCTAATAGAGGTATGGCAATCTAAAATTCAATCACTGAGTTATTAAATTGTAATATTCTTTTCGGTTGATTTTCGTCACATGACTCATAAAATTTATTTAGTGGAATATAATTATACCTAATATACCTGTGAACCTCACATAATCAATAATTTTGGTTTTGAATAGAAAAACAAAAGACAATCCTTATAAAAAAGTTATAAATCTGAGCCCTTATAAAAATAACCAGCCATAATTCACAACACAATTTAATTTAGTTAGATACATAAGTATTAAAAAATATTTTCTCTGTGCGCTGTGTGCCGTCATCCTAAGCGCATCGTGATCCGCGTGGACCAATGAGGGCGCGGCGGCGACGGCGGCGGCGGCGGCGGCGGCGCGGGCGCAGCGCGGCGATGCTATCTGCGACACGAGCGCTCCCGACGAGCGCGGGGTCAACTAAACGGCCTTATGTGATAATATGCCACCATATAGTTATAGTTATAGAAAAGGGGAGGGCAACCAGTGCCCATTCGCCACTGCGACCTAAAAGATCTATTGCGACTCCCCTTGCCGAGTCAAATCTCACTCTCCATGCCCAGGTCTTTTATAAACCTGATGATCTTACCGGGAGGGAGAAACCTGACATCTATGGGGGCTTATTTGTAGCCGCCCAAGATTCTGTTTCTCTTGTGAATGATGGCCTCACATTCACAGAGAATATGCATGGGCGTTTCGTCATCTTCATTGCAGAATCTACAAGTTGGAGTGTCGGACAGACGGATATGCCACCATAGGGTTTATATTTTATCGTTTATTGCATGGTAGGTATACCTACTTTAAAAAAACATAAGTAAAATAAACGGTGTTTGCTGTAAGTACTTATATTTTGAACCGTCTCATCGTGGTCAAGGATGAGTCCTCAATTCGCTTTATAAAATATGACAAAAAACTTTCATAACTATCCCGTTGTATTAAACGTAGCGATTGCACGACAGCTCTCGTTCGTTCGTTTTTCGTCATTATAGTGATGAGTAATGAGTAGCCCTCTAGGACAAGGACGGTTCGTGGTTTCTTCAGAACTCGTTTTAAAATGTACCATTCATTATCATACCTATAATTATTTCAGTTTAAAAAAAAACTATGTCTACACCACAACATTTAAAACGACAATTATGCAGTCATTTCAATTCGAAACTTTAGTTGTTATTTAACAGTACAAAATGGCTATTATTTAAACACAGGTTATTTCCGATAAGCATCACGTTTTATTACAATGAAATGGTAACGGTCGAGTTAGGCCTAGCACACATGGGGAAACGCAACTGCAACGAAACCCTTTTGAAATAATAGGTTTGAAACCAGTTTCAAACGTTTTCCACACACGCCGCAACCAAAATATGATGAAATTGAAAATAGATTACAGATTATCAAAATAGTTTTATTCCCATCTCTAACGGAAGTTGATGCTTTATTATCCACGATAACGATTAGGGCCATTTAATGATTTTAGATTTTTAACAAGGCTATTTTTAACCAGCGAATAGCATTAAAAGTTGGATTATGCACAAGAATGGCAGTTCTCAATATAGTATATTTAACATTATGTGTGCCGTTATTTTCACTTATTTATGTAAGTAACAATAACAATAAAAGTATGTATATGAAATATTTTTGACATGATCAAATTGATCATCTAATTTATTATTTTCTTCCATACACAAAAAAGTTGGGCAAGTAACTTTTTAGTAATAAAGAGTATTTTTTTCTTAAACCGAAAAATGTTGAATGTAAAAAAGAAATCGAATGATGATCTGAGTTCATCTGACCGCTTCGTTTATGCTATCACTTTTGCAACACGAATAAAGCAAAACCCCTTCTATAATTAATATTATTAAGAAGAAAGTTTGTGAGTATGAGTGTGTGTATGTTTGCTACTTCTTCACGTCAAAACGGTAGAACCAATTTTAATGAAAATTTGGTATGGAGTTAGCTGACACCCTGGATCAACACATAGGCTTCTTTTTATCGCGAAATTCCCACGGGAAAACTTTTTAAGGCGAAGCGAAGCTCGCTGGCAACAGCTAGTACTATAATATAATGAAGAACTTAACTATTTTTTTCAGTGCCAAGTGCCAAGTGAAATAATACCTGAGCAGGCCGGAGTGACGTATTTCAACAAGAAATTTATCAGTAATGTTACTTTCAAGGTCTTTCGATATAGTAGAAAGAGCTCTTACCTCGCTGAAATAGTGGGTACTATTCTGCACACATGGGGAAACAATATTACGGTAATCATCACTTCATCATCATTGGGAAGCTTCCTAATTATTCATCGACATGACGTCGTCGTCGCATCGCAAGAACTTGCGACAGTAATCAAGCATGTGCCCGAAAAACTGTCAAAACAGTCGCAACGTAGTTTTGTGTACAAGCCCTTCTATTCTATTCTCTGTGGGGGTGTAAGTACCTGCATATGGCTCTCTCGTATGGAACCATTGTGCATATGCCCAAGGTCTAAACTGCCTTTCTAAGCTTGGACCATTTCCCCACCACGCTGCTCCACTGCGATCCATAGGTCGCTGGTTCATATCCGGCTCGAAGGACCAAATGTAGGGGAGACAGAGGTTCCCCTTACAATATTAGATCGGGTCTTGTTGGATGTTGAGACGCATGTTATACGTATGTTCAATCACTGATTTATATCTATAATTAATGGGTATTTAAATATGTGCATTACGTGCATGTAAAGGTATTTCCGTATTGGTCAGCATTATTATTACTATCTAATACGGATGTATAATCTAATGTGTACGACTGTACGTGATAAACCGTACAAGTTGGTTATGGTATGCAGGTTTCCTCACTAGGTTTTCCTTCACCGTAAGAGCGATGTTATACATTGTACTTAAGTTAAAAGAACTCATTGGTACATGTCAGCGCCGGGATTCGAACCCGCTCCCTAACGGGCGCTTACCCGACTGAGCTAACACCGCTCTTAGTACAAGTATAAGTACAAGCCCTCACCACAAAAACTTATGTACGAAAGTCTTTATAGAGAGCCGTCAAACGCTTTATAAATCCACCAAATTCCATTCTAAAATAATTATAATGATTTTTTAAACTTTTACATACATATGCTCACGACTGTAATCCCCGAAGGAGTAGTCAGAGGTGACTCGCGAGCGAGTCACCCGCTTTTCACTGTACATTTGTACTCACGTGATAGGTCGCGAGCCTATCGCCGTTTATGAATGAGTAGAATGCACTGAAGTTGTCGGGTAAGTGGGCAACCCGACTGTCAGATGTTTTCAAGCTGCCCGGTTCTGCCCGGTTGCTGCCGAAGCAGCAACCGGGACCCACAGCTTTTCGTGCTGTCCGACGCACGGAAGCGTCCAGAAAAGAAACACTTGAAATCAGTCACCCATCCAATGGTTGACCGTGCCATGTGTTACTTAACCTCAATGATCAGTTACGACTAAGCAGCTCGACTAAGAACGCTTCTAAACATGCTATTTAAACTTTTTGGTGGTAATAAAGCCTGTGTCTGTCTTGTTTCAGGCTCAGTTCGTGTTCTACGAAAGTTTCGGCAGCAGCTACAAACGGAGCTTCGTCGAGTTCAAGGGCCGACTCTGCGATCTGTTCAACGACTCCCTGCTCACGACGCTGCTCGCCGACACCGGCTACACCTGCCCGGTGCCGCCTGTACGTGATATTTTTTCATCAAAACTCTCACAGGTCGTGGCGTGTCGTGAGGCGCTAGAAGCAATAGGTTTCATACATTTAGGATAACGTGTCGCGACACGACACGACACGCTGCAAATATGTCCCTCACCATAATATAATCATAAAGTTTTTATTTCAGGGCGAAAAATATATGAGAAATATGTCGCTAACCAAAACGTTGAGAAGCTTACGCAGTGTCCAGTGGCCATTCAGTAAAGCAAAAGTCGAGGGCATAGTCAGTCAAACGTACACTAAAGAAATAGTAGCCAAAGGATCCATAGTGCTGAACTTCAAATAGTTACCACTTAAATACATTATAAATATTATGTGAAATCTAATGGATATATTAAAGTATTTATGTTAAAAATATGTTGTTTTCGTGAACTAAGTATTTAGCAATGTGAAAAGTGTAAATATATTGTGAGGCCATCGTGCTTTTTATAAGGAACTTCTTATTATAACTGGATGGCATGAAAATAACTTTCTAGGCTATTATTTAAACACAGTTTATTTCCGATAAGCATCACGTTTTATTAACAAAGCCCGTGGAGCTTTTGCCATGTTAAGCCCAGTGTGGAGGTCTTCCGCATTCCGTCTCCAAACCAAGATCCGCCTGTTGAACGCGTGCGTAAAGACCGTCCTCCTCTACGGTTGCGAAACTTGGAAGAAAACGGTTCAAACCACGAACAAGCTACAGGTTTTCGTAAACAGATGCTTACGCAATATCCTAGGGATCCGTTGGTTTGACTTGGTCTCTAACGAGGAACTTTGGCGCAGAACACATCATACACCTGTAGCAGAAACCGTAAAAGAACGCAAATGGAGATGGATAGGACACGTTCTCAGGCGTACTGAAGACGTCCCAAAGGAAGCGCTGACATGGCACCCCGAGGGCGGTAAACGAAGACTCGGCAGACCGCGGGAGACATGGCAGCGCTCTGTGAACAAGGAAATGGGCCAGGCGGGGATGTCTTGGGCGGATGTCTCTGAGCTGGCCCAAGATCGTAAAGAATTGGCGGCGCTTCACTTCGGCCCTTTGCTCCCCAGCGGAGATTGGGAATAAGTAAAGTAAGTAAGTATCACGTTTTATTACAATGAAATGGTAACGGTCGAGTTAGGCCCAGCACACATGTTGAAACGTAACTGCAACGAAACCCTTTTGAAATTATAGGTTTGAAACCAGTTTCAAACGTGTACCGTTGCCGCAACCTAAATATGATGAAATTAGTCACAATCATTCCGATTTCAAAAGGGTTTCGTTGCAGTTGCGTTTCACCATGTGTGTACTGGGCCTAAGAAATGGGATGTATTAAATATTCTGTTAATAAATACTTACTAAGTATATATATGTTTTTAAGTAAGTTTGAATACTAAGTATAAGTTCATACATACCACCAAGGGATAAGTAACTTTATTTTTATTTTACTGTTTGAACTAAAGAGTAATAAACTTATTACCTAACAACCTATTTTATTCGATCTACCATGGTTATAAAAAAGTTTTTTTTCGTCTATTTAAACAAGATTTATTAGTTTTATTACTCATAATAATATCCGTCGATGTTTTCTATCAGAATTGATTCATTCCCATCTCTAACGGAAGTTGATGCTTTATTATCAACGATCATGATTTGGGCCATTTAATGATTTTAGATTTTTAACAACGCTATTTTTAACCAGAGAATAGCATTAAAAGTTGGATTATGCACAAGAATGGCAGTTCTCAATACAGTATATTTAACATTATGTGTGTCGTTCTTTTCACTTATTTATGTAAGTAACAATAACAACAACACTGTTTACGCTACCACTTTTGCAACACGAATAAGGCAAAATTTAACCCCTTCTATAAAGGGAAAGTGTGTGAGTGTGAGTGTGTGTATGTTTGTTACTTCTTCACGTCAAAACGGCAGAACCAATTTTAATGAAATTTGGTATGGAGTTAGCTGACACCCTGGATCAACACATAGGCTACTTTTTATCGCGGCATTCCCACGGGAAAACTTTTTAAGGCGAGGCGAAGCTCGCTGGCAACAGCTATTTTATCATCAGCCTATAGCAGTCCACTGCTGGACGTAGGCCTCTCCCAAAGCACGCTACTGGATGCGATCTTTACAACATCAACAGCTAATACTATAATATAATGAAGGAACTTAACATTTTTTTTCAGTGCCAAGTGCCAAGTGAAATAATACCTGAGCAGGCCGGAGTGACATATTTCAACACGAAATTTATCAGTAATGTTACTTTCAAGGTGTTTCGATATGGTAGAAAGAGCTCTTACTACGCTGAAATAGTGGGTACTAATCTGCACACATGGGACAACAATATTACGGTAATCATCATCATTGGAAAGCTTCTTAATCCTAACTAATATTATAAATGCGAAAGTAACTGTCTATCTGTCTATCTGTCTGTCTGTCTTTCACGGATTTAAATGAAATTTGGTATACATACGGTCTAGACCCTGAGAAAGAACATAGGCCACGGGAAAACTTTTTAAGGAAAAGGACGCGAAAGGAAAGGACAGACAAAGTGACTTTTTTTATACTATGGGGGAAGGGGTAGTCAGAGGTGACTCGTGAGCGAGTGGCCGCTTTAGGCTGTACATTTGTACTCACGTGATAGGTCGCGAGCCGTATCGCCGTTTTTGAATGAGTACAATGCACTGAAGTTGTCGGGTATAGTGCGACAAACTTATCTGTTCCGGTGAGACCGAACTAAATTGATCCATATCTCATAACTTACCAATGAATTATATATTCATATAGATTACATGGGTTTATTAAAACCACAAGGGTGAATTACCACTATAGGCAAACGTAAAATCTTACAGAATCAAGAAATATTAGACATTTACGTGAGTTCTCACCGGAACAGATAAGTTTGTGGCACTATAAGTGGGCAACCCGACTGTCAGATGTTTTCAAGCTGCTCGAAGGCCTCTGACTAGGCTTAACGACTGCTGCCGAAGCAGCAACCGGGACCCACGGCTTTACGTGCTGTCCGAAGCACGGAAGCGACCAGAAAAGAAACACTTGAAATCAGTCACCCATCCAATGGTTGACCGTGCCATGGGTTACTTAACCTCAGTGATCAGTTACGACTAAGCAGCTCGACTAAGAACGCTTCTAAACGTGCTATTTAAACTTTTTGGTGGTAATAAAGCCTGTGTCTGTCTTGTTCCAGGCTCAGTTCGTGTTCTTCGAAAGTTTCGGCAGCAGCTACAAACGGAGCTTCGTCGAGTTCAAGGGCCGACTCTGCGATCTGTTCAACGACTCCCTGCTCACGACGCTGCTCGCCGACACCGGCTACACCTGCCCGGTGCCGCCTGTACGTGTTATTTTTTCATAAAATACCCTCACGTGTCGTGTCGTGAGGCGCTAGAAGCGCTGCAAATATGTCCCTCACCATATTAAATGTATGAAACAGATGCTTACCTATGCTTCTAGCGCGCCACGACACGATACGTAAGCATGTTACCGCCTTTACACTAGAGTTGCGCTCTGTGCGGGCTATGCTCGCTTTCAGTCTATTGCGACTAGGATGAATCCTTTCTTAGAATTCGTTCATTTGCAATGTGCCCAGTCACCATTTCCATAATAATAAATAATGAGTGCTAGTAATAATGTCCTCCTATTGATATTTGATAAAATATCTGCCCAGCATTTAATTCTCACAGGGGCGCATTTAGTACTTCATACTACACCTGCGTGCTGTGGGATGCTACATGTGTTTGCACTTTTGCACCTTCACATGTGGCATCCACCATTGCAATCCTAGGGCCGCAGCAGAACTAGCAGCAAAACAGAAAATAGCCAAATATAGCGGCCTCGTGGCCAATACAACATCTTTGTGCCCGTGACTCTGGAGACTACGGAAATCTGGGGTCATGACGGCAAAATATTCTTCAAAACCCTAGGCCGTCGCATGAGGGACTGCGGGCTAGACATCCGCTCTGGAGCATTTCTTATGCAGAGGATCTCTCTGGTTGTACAGCGAGGCAACGCTGTTAGCGCCTTGGGGACCTTTGCGTCGGATGCGTTCCGGAGCGAAGACACATAGTTTTTTTTATTTTTTATACTTAAACCTAGAGTCATAAGTTTTTCTTAAGTTTAGAATAAATTATTTAGATTGTATTGTGTACATAGATATTTACAGTTTCATTAAATGATTATAACTTAGTACTTCATAAAGTTTTTATTTCAGGGCGAAAAATATATGAGAAATATGACGCTGACCAAAACTTTGAGAAGCTTGCGCAGTGTCAAGTGGCCATTCAGAAAAGCAAAAGTCGAGGGCATAGTCAGTCAAACGTACACTAAAGAAATAGTAGGCAAGGGATCCATAGTGCTGAACTTCAAATAGTTACCACCTCATCACGAGTAATCACGACCCATTACGTCCCCACTGCTGGGGCACGGGTCTCCTTCCAATGAAGCAAGGGTTTTAGGCCTAGTCCACCACGCTGGCGTAGTGCGGGTTGGTATTACCACCTAAATACATTATAAATATTATGTGAAATCCAATGGTTATATTAAAGTATGTATGTTAAAAATATATTGTTTTCGTGAACTAAGTACCTATGTGAAAAGTGTAAATATTGTGATATTGTGAGGCCATCGTGATTTCCATAAGGTACTAATTATTATAACTGGATGGCATGAAAATAACTATCTATGTACCATGAAGTGTTACTTAAAATTTTATAATTATAATTATCAAACCCAAAACTTTATAAGGACCACAAAAAAGCAAACCTCTTGCCAATTATTCCACGATCAAAGAAAAGTGTCACAATATTTTGTTTGAAGATAAAATTCTGAGACAACGAAGAAATTATAACTTTTTGCGAAATAAGTCCTTAAGTCCTTTGAATAAAAGATCAAACTGTCGAAAACTCTGAAGAGGACGAAAATTTTATTATTGAATTGACATTCAACGAAGAACTTGCAAAAATACACTACAGAGCGGAAGACATAAACGATTATAATGGTTGCAAGTACAATATAATTTTATCAGCGGTATAGAAGGCCATCAATGTTAAGTTATTAAAATCTTGAGTTCCTCTGGGATCCTATTTTAAGTTACCCTAAAATATTTTTCATAGCTATCGTCGAGTTAAATATTTACAGTCTTCGAAATATAATAGGCCCGTTTGGACAGCTCCAAAATGTATGGGAAGACAGCTAGTGTCAAATCTAAATCATAAAAAATCTGAACAATAAGTAACTTTTGGTGCTTCAAAAGTTCATTTTTCTTTCAGCCGTTAAATAATACGCGAAAATTTGTATCTTTTTATGTATTTCATCAAGTAAATCAAGAGTAAATAGCAAATTTGTGTAGCTTTCCAAACAGGCCTATTATATTCACACTAAAGAGTTATTGACTGAGGCAACCAGGAGAATTAACGATGCGCGAACCCTTACATCGATTTAACGCTATAAAAGACCGTATTACGGCAAAGATCTTCTAAATTTGAACTTTCCGTTTAAAATTCGAAGTTTAAACTTTCACGCAAGAAGGCGTTTCCCTAATCGGCAAAGGGAACCCTGAGCGCAGAGTAGCAACAATACAGAACATTCTGAAAAATAATGTCCGGACTTTTTACGTAGGCTAAATGCAAACTCCAAGCCAACTAAAATATGTGTGTCGAAAAAAAAACAGTAACCGCTAATAATTTGAAGTCCAAGTATATTTTTGTAACTACTACACAGAAACTTGGTGGTAAATATTATCTGATTCGCCTGTAAAAATTTCTATTGGCCGATATTTTCAATAAATCATATTCATATTTTAACTATCAACGAAAAAGTCTCTATTATTAATAATATCTTAACATCATTCTACTCATGGAAATTATATATTTTTAATTTAGTCGGGTCGGGTATTTTTCGCGCGGCAGTCTAAGTCCAACTATAAAGACGTGAAAACGGAAGTGGATCCTAACTAATTCTTTAAGATCGTATTTAATCAATCTGTTATATTTATTAAAGGACAAATCCGTTAAAAATCCATAATCAATCGGTATTTTATTTTAAAAATGTATGTAAAAGTAAGTGAATAACTAATTATCATAAAAAGTCTTAGCAAAATCGCACTCGTTGATGTCAGGACTTTATAGTTTCACTGTAACTTGTCTGTTTAGTTAGCTACTCTGTGTCGGGGTACTCGCGAGGTGGGTTCTTTATCGGAGGAAGTTTACGGCCAATATCCGCGGCGCTTTCTTCAAGACGCCCCCTTTGTAGTTGAAACTGGCAAAGAGTAAAACGTTTGCTGTTACAGACGGGACATTTTTAAACCCGGACACAAAAAGGGGTGTTATAAGGTTAACGTGTCTATCTGTGGTAGTTTGTTCCCAAACGGTTCAATCAACTGTGATTTTTTAACGGATTAAAAATAATGTTACATTTTATCCATCCAGTGCTCATAGTCATATTTTTCAATTTTTAAAAATAGTGTTGAATGTCGGTGGTTTTTAACGTTGGTTAGGTTATGTATGGCTATTAATAATACAATACATTCTGAAGGCCTTATAGGTTAATGAATTGCCTACCCAAAGTATTTCCCAATGTTTGTTTCAGAGGACAAAGCAAATATTGTAGCAAAGCTCTAACTGAACAAACCTGTACGTACTCGTATTTGAATTTACATAAAAAGATAGGAATGGAAATCAAATCATAGGTACTTACTGAGTTAGTATCGATTTAAGGAGAGCAATGAAGAAGCAACGGAGTTTCTAAGGTTGGAATTTGACTACTGTTGTAGAGTGATTGAAGCTTAAAGATTCTTCTTTAAGCTTCAATCACTCTACTCTAGAAAACAAGCTTCTGGTGGCTGAAAGGAAAATTCTCCGCAAGATTCTTGGCCAAAAGCAACGTAGCGATGGAAGCTGGAGGATCCTAAAAAACGCTGAGATTGAAGAACTCGTGGAGGGCCCAAATATTATTGGAGAGACTAAAGCACACAGACTCCGCTGGCTCGGTCACTTGGAACGAATGGCAGAGGATCGCGGCGCAAAGAGAGTCAGCCGTCGGGTAGACGCCCAGTCGGGCGGCCCCGCTATCGATGGCGTGACGTGGTGCTAGCCGACCTGCGCGAGCTTCAGGCTAGCGACTGGCAGGACACAGCACGATCGAGGAAAATGGCGAGTTCTTGTATCGGAGGCCAAGACTCACTTTGGGTCGCTGCGCCAGCGGAGTAAGTAAGTAAGTAGTAGAGTGATTGAAATAACCACCTTGGTAGATGGTAACGTGCGTATGAAGATGGAGCGGTGGTAGCTCAGTCGGGTGAACGCCCGCTTCTCAATCAAGAGATGCGGGTTCGAATCCCGGCGCTGACATGTACCAATGAGTTCTTTTAACTTAAGTACAATGTATACCATCGCTCTTACGGTGAAGGAAAACATCGTGAGGAAACCTGCATATCTAGATATAGCACATCTAGATATGTGAACCCACCAACCCGCAGTGGACCAGCGTGGTGGGAAATGGTCCAAGCTTAGGAAGGCAGTTTAGACCTTGGGGATATGCACAAAGGTTCCACTCGAGAGAGCCAGGTGCAGGTACTTACACCCCCACAGAGAATAGAATAGAATAGAATAGATGGTAACGTACTTATAAAAAAGTGCAAGTAGACAGATGACGACATAAGGTTTCAGAAAACGACTTGTCGCAACGATTTCTCTGTAATTAATTTGACTGTGACGCGGAACGACACGTGGTCTACGGTACACTGTTATGTCATTCGCCGTAAATTTGCTCTATAATGCATAGACAACAACCATAAAGTTACATAATAGCACTGCAGGTATGGACGAAGTTTTAATTGCCGCTGCAGAGGTTTCACGATCTGCCGAATCGAAAAAGGGTTATACGGAACAAAAACGTAGCAACGAGAAACGAGACGGCGATTAGAAAAATGGTTATTATGGTAATCGTCCAGTACTTGTAATAAAAAAATATAAAAATAAATAATATATATTATACATGACAAACATATTGTTTACAACTCGTTCGCTCGCAAACACTAATGCATTTTAGTATGCAGTCCTATTACTGGCCACTAACAATATAACAATACCCGAGACAGCCACGAATCAGCACGCACAGAAAATTCAAATTCAAATGTGGAACTCCAAAAACGCATTCAAATCAAATTCCGGACCCGTTGCCGCGGAATCCAATTCTAATTTCAAAATGCCATCAAGAGCTAATCAGAGTACTGGCACGGTGCTGTGGGCGAGTAAGGGCGCTTGTACACTCAGTGCCCTTTGTGTAGGTGCATCTAGTAGCGGGCGGTCGCCGGTCGCCGGGGAAACACAGATACTCCCGGGCCAGCCGCCACCCCCCCAGTCTACCGCCACCCTTATTAACCACCCTAACACCGCCCACTTCAAAACCAACTTTAACTAGCAACATTTAAAGACCAATTTTAAAGAACGAAGGAAGGCAACAGAAGTAACATCGTACTGTATTGAAAATAAGGTTGGTTTTAACTAATGTGTTTATAGTGAAAGGTCTTGTCGCAGACTGTTTGTTTCATAAAAATCGTAGCTCGGAATAAAATTGAGACGAAGATTAATTACTTTTGTTGTTTGTTAGTCCAGTTCTGATACGGGTTTAGATTACTGGGCGTCAAATGGCGAATTGATTTGATTATTGGTTCTTAATTGAGAATTCGTGTAATTAACTTGATCAAGAATTCACTGAAGGAAATGTTGTAATATTATAGATCAAATTTATGAAAAGGTTGGTTACACAGTGTAATTATCAATTGATTTATTTACTTATTAAATATTGGTAATTAGATCACCCCATGCCAATAACAAAGTCATAGTCAAAGTTGTGGTTATGTACCTAACCTATCTGTTGTCCTTGTACTTCTTATAATACGTAGTCCAAAATTATCGTAGTCAAACATATCCTTCTATTCGTTGATGACAAATCAATACTGTCGAACACTGATAAATATTACAACAGCTAAGCTTATTATTATGGACCTTCCAAATTATAGAGTTACGTAGGTAACTGTAAGGTAAACTGTAAGGATGTAGATCCGAATTTATAATATAAAGGACTTCTCACCATAATATCTAAACAGAAAATTTAACTGAAAGAAGTAGGATATTTGGAGGGTAATGTAATGTCTAATCTCCACCGCTAGTAGGCTAGAGATATCTAAATGAAATAGCAGGAAAGTATAATATAAAAATAATAGTCCCCACATATTTATATTATTTATTTATTTATAATTTTGTGCCTTTCTGTTATAATTTTAGTTTTTAATGTAAATTAAGTGTTTGTGTATAAAAGTTTGCTCATAATCGGTAGGATTTCAAATCTAGGTGAGTCGGGCATTAGATTTATACTAGACTAGCTGTTCCCGCGAGCTTCGCTTCACCTTAAAAAGTCTCCCCGTTGGAATTCCGGGATAAAAAGTAGCCTATGTCCTTCCTCAGGGTCTAGACCATATGTATACCAAATTTCATTCAAATCCGTTCAGTAGTTTTGGCGTGCAAGAGTAACAGACAGACAGACAGACAGACACAGTTACTTTCGCATTTATATTAGTTAGAATTCTATTGAGGTAGCCTTATTTAAATTACAGTAAGTAGATATTAGATAAGTAAAACAAAGAATAATTATTTTAAAAAGCTCCTTTTAGCCTTTGAGAAATATAATGAATTTCGTGCGAGTACATTGTAAAACAAAGACTCCTCGTATATTTCTCCGAGGAGTACCTAATTTCCTTTTGTTAGCAAGTGTGGAAGTGTCTGTAATTTATGTTGACTAAGTAGCTTCGGTTTTACTGAATAATGTTGCTTTTCTTGCAAAACCGAAGAGAAATTTTAGTTCTTAGTTAAAACTTACTCCTGTGAGGTGAAATTTTGAGTTGTGTAGTGAAAAAACAAAACCTAACCTATACAACAAATCTAGGTAATTATGAGAAAATATATAATTCATAATTATATTATATTTATATCACTACGCCAAATAAAGGAAGACAAATCATAAATCGAACACAAATTAATTGAACGAACTCTGTTAACAAACAAAACAATACATTTATTTAATCGGCATTAAAAGACTTACCGGAACCGGAAGTCAATATTGCGACCCTTACTTCCGAGTAGTTTTATCTGAAAACGACCTACCCGCACTACAGATCGTTGAATGAACAGTGAAGCTATTCTATAAATAATAATTATTTAGGATCATATACTGCATATTGGGAAACTATAGTGTGCGCCCTCTGAGATTGTCGGTGACAAATACTTGAGATAAGCTAGCATTTGTCACCGTGGTGAAAGGATTAGCCAGTCAGATTAGTTATCAGTCGCTGACTGTATATCATCGTAACTAATATTATAAATGCGAAAGTAACTGTGTCTGTCTGTCTGTCTGTCTGTCTGTTACTCTTTCACGCCAAAACTACTAAACGGATTTGAATGAAATTTGGTATACATACGGTCTAGACCCTGGGAAAGAACATAGGCTACTTCTTATTCCGGAATTCCCACGGGAAAACTTTTTAAGGCGAAGCGAAGCGCGCGGGCCCGCTAGTATCATATACTCCGTTGATACTCCCTTAGAGGGTCCTTTTGAGAGCCATATTATTTATTAGATATTACGCAGATTTGTCATGTTTGTTTACTATTTACCAAATAGTTTCAAAGCGGAGGTAACAATTTGAATATTGTTTGCCGGATTTCAAACGTAGCGCATTTGGTAACGTCTATCACTACTCTACACCATCGGATCTCGAATACTTTTATGCTCGCAATTTTTTATCACAACGCAATTTTAGGTCTTGAATCAATAACCATAAAACTATTTGCTTGATTTCAGTATTTTCCTAAAACGGCCATGTTGCGGAACCCCTGGGTACCGCGGAACACTAATCGGGACGCTACTCTATACCAACGCTGTGTCCTAGCGCTAGTGGTTTTTAAACCGGCACTTTAGCGTTCTTTGTTTCATCGTATAAAGCCATTTATTAAATCAAAGCAGCTCAGCTTTTTTCTCCGCTGAATACGCTGAGCTGAGTGCTGCGTTTACTTATGCAGTATTTCCCTTTAGTGGTTACAGAGCTGTATGGAAATACATATATATAACTACAGGTAGGTATCAACCTAGACAATTTTATTTTATTTAATGCTGTTTCAATAAATAAATTGTATTTTTTTTCTGAAAACGCCTTTTTTGTTTACAACCAGCATAAGTAGTTTTCCTGAAACAGTGTTTTTTTCTAAAAACAATATCTAGGTACCAGGCCCCTGACCCCTCTCAGAAACATTGTTACTATGAGAGGGGGGTCAGGTTTCTCGGCACCTGACCGTACTTTCAAAGAAAAAATACTTGTACACACGGCAACTCCAAATGGTTGGCAGGGCACACAAACGTAGTGTATGTGTGCACACTAACGTGATCTATGTGTGCAATAAAGCAGAAATCGGTAAATACACCAGTAACAAACCACACACACACACACACAACAGCACAAACGAGTTTGCGCGTAGGCAAACGCCCTTACACCAGCTGTGACATAAAAATATCAACCGGTCGAGTAAGTCAAATAGTTATAAAATTGACTTGAAGCAAAATTTCACAGCTTGTAGCTATACTCTTCGTAGCTCATTGGTAGTATGTTAGACTTATGAAACATAGGTCGTGAATTCGAGTCCATTGATGGGGTATATTTATTTTACTTTATTTAAATTTAGCGTTAATTTAAACGCTGCCTGTTGAGTATTAAATAAATTTATTTGAAATTGACAAATGACTACAAGCTGCATAGCTGTCGACTATTTCTCTTCGCAAAAAATATATGATTCGTTCTTCATTTGAGAAGTAAAACCATTCTACCCTCATACAATATGAATAAACGAAATTAGTTTTTAGTTTTAGTGACAATTCACCTCTGCGTCTGCATAGTGATTCACTTTGTGATTTGTCAATTTATAATTAATTTATCTTCGCAGTCACTATGGAAAGTCATTTAACCATGTTCAAAAAGGCGGAGATAATTGTATTATATGAACAAAATATTACAATTAGTGAAATCGCAAGACGTTTAATGATATCGGTAAGTAACATAGAACTGCAAATATAATTTTATTTGACCGTTAGAATATTTGTATTTGTATATGCTAAGTATTTGTATTTTTTGTTTGCAGAGGAGAACTGTTCAATTATGGGTTCACCGATACGCAGATTTGGGACATGTAGACAGTAGTCGTCTATACGGATGCATCACCACGCCATCGAGAAATCGTAGCTGCACATAGCGCTGATCCGTTCTGCAGCACCCGTTCTACGGCCACAACACATAATCTATCCCTACAAACCGTACGGGTTCACTTGCGTGCTGCTGGGTTGCGTTGGCGGAGGCCGACGAAGAAAATTGCTCTAACCGATCAGCATCGTCGAAACAGAGTGCGTTTTGCGACTGACTATTTTAAACTTTGATTGGTGCAACAATGTGGTGATATTTAGTGATGAAAAGTCCTTTAAATCAGACAAGGATGGACGTAAGATATTATGGCGAAAAAGTGGTGAAAATTATAGTTATTGGGGTTAGCTCAGTAATTTTTATTTTTCCATTTGTATAAGACTTTAGTTATTTGGTTAAATACTTATTATTTACAATTATGGGTAAGCCAATGTGTTAATGATGTTATTGTTACTGAGGTTGGAATAAGTTATCTTATTTCTAGCTAATTAACATGTTGATTCATATAACCAATGACTTGCCTATTTACTTTAGTAAAACAGCCAGTCCATCCTTTTCTGATGTTTATTATTATTTAAAACTGCTAATTGAAAATTTTCCTTATTAATATAAACTACAACTATGTTTTAAAACGAAAAACAACAAAAACGTAACATCCTTAATGTTTATGTTACGGCAAGAATAAATTTGGTTATTTTAACACTTAATAACTTGTTTCATTTACTTTCTGTGTTGCTTTTATTCGTATATACTACAATACTATTATTAACCATCTTAAAAAATTAATTAAATCTATAAAAAAAACAAAAAAGGAATATTGTAAGTTCAGTGGGATTTGAACCACCATACCGATAATTGTAAGTCTTGTATCATACCAACTGAGCCATTCAATCTATTACAATGCCTTGCAAAATTTTGCTTCATATCATAAAAACAATGAATCATTGTCACTGGCACAACTACATGCTTACAATATCCATGTGTGGGTTGCCCAGAACTAAATAATTACGTCGACGTCGCCGACACACACATACACTACCTGCGTTAGTGTGCCCTGCCAACCATTTAACGTTGCCGTGTGTACATCAATTTCAAAATATCCAAAAAGGACGACCAAAACTTTGTAAAATTGTCTTATCAGAATTTATAAATTTTTCCTCATTTCACTTGCTTGTCTCTTGTTATTATTTAGCGGGTTAACAGCCATATGGTGTAATCGGTAAATCCGTGTACGTTTTCGTTGTTGTTCAGCCGCCATATTGGCTGAGTCATTAGCAAGGGAAGCGGATGTGACGTGCTGTGTGCTTCCTTCCGGTGTACTAGAATTAACCTCCAAAGTTTAGTCCAAACTTACGAGTATTTTTTAGGTATTTCATGAAAATATGTAACTAATTAATTTTTAAACAGATGCAAGGAAGATTTTCACCGAATATCTGCATTATGATTACAATGAGAACGAAACCATCACGATACTACTACTTTCGCCATTATTTACTATCAAAATCAATTTTAACTTTTATTTTAGTATAAGTCAATCTTCCCACTTCATTCCCAGCCGCTGCCCAAGATCGAGCCAGATGAAGAAATCTACTCAAGGCCCTTTGTCCCTGCTGAGGGACGCCAGGACGGATGTACGGTCAGCTGCATAAGTAGCTATATACTTCTGTATACGGTCAGCTGCATAAGTTGTTATACACTTCTGTACCTTGTCAAACTGACGAACCGTCAATTCTTCAATGAATGGATAGGCGGTTTGTAAAATTGACAAGGTTCAAAAGTGTATATCTACTTATGCAGCTGACGAACCGTCAATGTATCAATGAATGGATAGGCGGTTTCAGATTGACAAAGTACAAAAGTGTACAGCTACTTATGCAGCTGACTGTATGTATGTATGTATAAGTCAATCCTTCCTACACTTATTTATATTTTTACGTATGCAATAAAGAATTAAATAATAATCTTATTAAGTCTATTTGGCGACCTAAACCTTATTATACACTCACGAGCAAAGAAACAGTTCGACTTACACCAAATGGCGTCAATTTTTTAAAACATTTAAAAGGAATTTCTAACAAAATATTCATATTTGTATTTAGTTAGTTTAGGTTAGGTTTAGGCGTAAATATGCAGAAGGCGTCTTTAAGTTAGTTTTTTCCGCTTCGGTGTATTTTGTTCATTTTCAGAATGGAAATTTTTCCGTGAGTGTATTTTTTGGTTAACTCTAAGTAACGTTTTTAATGTTTATTTCTTTCGTTTTTAAATATCCCTTTATATACCTACATAGTACTCAGTATTCCATCCAGATGAGGCCGGCGCGACGGACCAACTCGTATACGATTTGACGAATTTGCATAGAAATTGCGACCTTAAACTCGGGTTTACATCCTAAGCAAGTAGAGACGGATGGCGGCTCTGCGAGGTACCTAGACAAAGTCCTTGGAATACGAAAAGAGAAAAAAAATATCCAAAATTTAAAACCATAACCGCATAAAGGTGCACAAAGGTTCTAGGAGTGACACAGCCAGGTGCTAACATCCCCACAGATAATAGAATAGGAATAATATAATAGAATTCAAGTAAAAAATCACGCATAATCATGGGAATCAAGTATAACTACTAGCTTTGCTTGGGAAATTATCTTTCCCTGAAAAGGTTATGAGGGATTCTTGATATTTTATATATAAAAACATAACTAAATCCCGTCCAGTCTTATTCGTATGACACTACATGTACACTATACAGTCGCTTCCACATCTATGTAACCATTTATGTACTTATTTTAAGACCAATAGTTTGATAAGGTCCAGTCTGGAGCAAAGCGACATAACCCCTCTCAGAGTAACAATGTCATCGGATAGGGGTCAGATTTCTTTTCTCTAGACTGTACAAATCTACCTTCTATTGATATTTATGCAGCTGACTGTTCCTAGCACAACCAGTAGTAGGTACAGTTGAGCTACCTGCCCTCTTCATTACGGGCCACGGCGACGACTCACTAAATAGACAATTGCAATTGCAACTAACAAGCAGACTAGCACGAATACACTTCAACTACGTAGCTTCAGGGTTGCCACTTGCAATAAACACACGTGATTATTGTTATGATTTAGTAGAGAAATCACGACTGTTGCGGTTGGCCTACTTTTTGGTTTTTCTTGTGATATCATGCCAGTTGTCTGGTAGAGCTTGTTATAATCAATAAAGCCGCCTCTATGTACGTGTACATAGTGCACCGGATTTTATGCTAAACGCTGTCAAGTAACTGTCAAACAATGTGTTTTGACGGAAGGTAACAGACATTATCTTTACCAGAAAAAATATAGAACACAAAATGTTCCTGAATACCTACAATGTCTAGAGCTTTCCACTAGACCTACAGTATCGATCTGCGGCCCGAGGAAGTGTCCTCAAAGCCACCTCATAAACCAGTTAAAGGCTTTCATCCAGCGTCACCCCTGCGAGACGGCAGCGACATCGCGACGATAATAACTTGCAACAGCCTGCACACAGGCATAGGTGCACGAACTAACAAACTTATGCCTTCAGAATACACGCCCGCCGTTCTGAATTGAACCTTACGCTACGACATACAGGGTGTATACGACATCGCCGTGTTTCACACTCGTTAGCGAGTTCATGCCGGTATCAAAAGCATGGATGACGGGAGTCTCAAAAATGCATTGAAACCGTGAACTGCTTTCGAAACGTAGTGAAAACGGGGTTTGTTGTCGCCGGGTTTTGTTTGGGGTTACCGCGTGGAAATTCGAATGAGAGTAAACACGGGTTGTGTAAGGGCAGGCGCAATTACAGTAATGTCATTTAATGCAATCATCACTTACCAGAATTATCTCTACTATATGGAAAGTCGGCGTTTTTCGGGGTGTTTAAAAGTAGACTTACCTGTAAAAACAAGAAAAAGTCGCGTTAAAAACACGCAGATTATGATAATAAACTCAGATTGTCATAAAACCAAAAACCGAAAAGAGTGCCGTAAAAAGAAATTTGCCTCCGCGCATAAAACAAATACCAAAATGAGGAGACTGGGGAAAGGCGACCTATGCGGGGGAGACTGGGGGTTACTCTATACTGACGAAAAACGAACGAACGAGAACTGTCGTGTAATCGGCAAGTTTAATACAACGAGACAGATTCGTGGCTCGCACAGCAGCGCCCCGAAATTTAGTATTTCGTCATATGGAGTGACCCCCCTGCGCCTTTACGACTCCAAGTTACGAGTGAAGTGGCGCAGAACCCCCAAACGAACGTATTAAAAGCTATCCTAGAAAATCTCATAAAGCTACACTTACTAGCACTAACTTTTAATTTTAACTCTTGTCTCCAGCGTCGTTACGTCTGGAATGGCTTGTAAAAGCGGAAATTACTTGAGAAACTTCTATACGACGGCGGCCATTTTGTTTCACATAAAACATTAATGGCAGCTTTGACCAGCAACAGGTAGCATTAAAATAAGATGTCGCGATAGCCGATGATTTATTACACATTAAATATTGATCGAGTGATTCACCGTTTCGGAAATAAATGTAAACAGTAAATCATAAATATTTAATGAATGCGTACGACTAATTGCATTCAGTAAGTATTTTATTGGTACCTATAACAGAATAACGTTTGCACAAGAACTTTATTTACTTGAAGCAATCACAACGCATTTCCGCAATTCAGCGTTCAAACGTGAAATCACCAAAACACTATTCATCTGAGCCCGCAAATTGTGAATAGGTGTACAAGTACAACGGAAGAGTAATGAAAAAAGCTGCGCGAGCAATTCAGCAAATCTACCCCTTGCATTAGGCTGGGGTCCCACTAAAGCCAGACGTAACCCAAAGTGGCAGACTGACCAATTGTGGCCATTTATCACATCCACCGCGAAGTATATCGCTAGCCGACACTCTCCTCACTTTGTACAATGAAGACTCTAACCTTCACCGAACTTTCTACCGTTCTTAATTCATGCGTCGGAAGAGTTAAGTTTGACTGCAGGGGTCACATTTGGCTTGTCGTCCACTGTGCGTGGTTTCCCCGCTCTCCCCTTTCACTCTACGTCACTCAATTGGGCTAATTTTTCACCCGTGATAAAAGTGTAATGTTCGGGAGTGCAGGGGAAAATGTTATTTCAGGATTCTTATCTAAAAATAAAATACAATCCTTCAGGAAATAACTATAAAGATATTTATTTCCAGTTTCATAAAAAATGGTACTCTGAATGTTTCATAAGTTCGCGAATAAATCATAATATTGGTCTTATGTAGCAGTCTGAGTACCTGGCTAGAGGGTCAGTTTTCCAGAACGTTTCCGAATTCGAAACAAACATGGTTTTCTAATGTGCTAATAATCGAGAGTTAGCTAATTTTGGCCCAGCTAGGTCATAAGTAGCAGGTTATATTTGGATGACATAAACGAATGAAAAAGTTCCACCCACTACTTTATTTTTCGACATTCTTTAGAAGTAAATGCTATTTTCATGAAGAAAACATAAAATTATATCTAGTGATACAATATTGTTTAAATAATAAATATGTGGGGACATCTCACACACGGCCATCCGACCCCAAGCTAGGTAGAAACCTGTGTTATGAGTGTCGGACAGCTGATATATCTACACAAATACATAGATAGATACATATTGAATATACATATAAACGACAACCAGACACAAGGCAAACACAAATGCTCATCACACAAATGTTTGCCCTGGGTGGGATTCGAACCCGCGGCCCTCAGCTTCGGAAGCAGCTTCACTACCGCATTAGCTACAGTGCCGTCTTATTTATATCAATATACTCATACATACAATCTACCTAAGCACATGGGTAGTAAATATAACGCCCATATTTCCGAGTGGAGTTATGATGGTAATTCTTCACATCGTAAAAGATATCCTTCACATTTTATGTTCCTGCTGATAGTTTATGGCTTTCATAATATATTAAATTTGAATCCGCCCACCGATCTATAGGCTATTTGAATGGCTACCAGTATAACATAATATTATTGCAGCTTGGGCTACTGTTTGTAACAGTGAACGAAAAACATAATTAGAAAATAATGAATTAACAATAAATCGAAATATCACGTGCACAAACGTTTCATTTCTAAAAATGGTTCATAGCAGCAACGACAAAGATCATTCCAGAAAACGCTACAATATCTCCCGCCCAACGTATGTACAAACAAAGGGGTAACTCTAGCCTACGAAAAGCTGCACTAACTGTGACTCTATCTTTTTGACCTTCCGATCGCATGGCAGCTCCATTCATTCGTATTTTGTCAAGCTAAAGTGACCCCGGTAGTCCGTGAAACATTTAATATACGCGGCGCGGGCGGTCATAGCGGCGGTTCAGTCCGAGCGTGCCCGGCATGCGGCGGGCGTCCCACTAATAAAGTCGTCGAGGAAACTCGGGACGCACCCGGCAAGACCCGCCATCTTTATTTACGCTCCTCATTTTTAAGGCTGCGTTCAGCTGAGTCGAGGGAACTCAGTGGCGTGTATTGAATGAAGGAATCGAAATTAAAAACCGAAATATTTTTCTAGACTAATGTCTCAGAGTATGGATCGCCGGATTTTGTGATGATGATGATAATGTATAAAAAGTGCTTGTTTACAATTGATACAATGTAGATACTCCATTAAAAAACACCGCCATACAATAAATCGAGCCAAATAAATAACAATTAAAACTGATTTGAATAAAACAACATCACAAACAATAGAAAGATCCAATTCGGCCGGCTGTCAAACACTTCGCAAAGCAAATATGCAACAACGTGAACCATCGCAAAAACAACATTAAACAAAACAAAACAAATTAACAACACGTCGTTATCAAAAACAACACTTTGGAAAACAAACGTAATCAACTTGTGAAAGAACATCTGTTTTAAATTTAAAATTGAAAGGACGCTGGGAGTAATCCACTTTTGAAAAACAAGTGAGGGCTTCTTTTGGGCTCCGTAATCGCACTTGCTATGTAAATAAAAGAGTATACAACTATTTATTTTTATAATTGCAAAGTGTTAAGAGGGACATTATGTTTATGTACATACACACATAAAAAGGAAATATAATTATATTATTACAAAGAGAAAAGGAGTATCACGTAAGGACCAACTGTAGGTACAATGTACATTATGTATGTTCGGCGCTATTTGGACCGTCATCGACTGCTAACTAATCTGAAATAATAATATAAGTACAACACTTTGAATGAAATATTGCATAGGTTTTGCAGAAAAAAGAGTACCTACCTATGTCTCTATGTACTTTATTTAAGCCTGAAGGAAGTAAATACCACATGACCACCGTGACTCCAGCAAACAGGGCACCCCTATTGCACAAAGGTGATGTGTTTTGACACGTAATAATGAAACGTCACGTCTATCCCCTCTCTACCCCTGTACCACACCCTTTCCCCCTCTAATATGCCTTTTCCCCTACACGTATGCCATGCACGGGATGACAGTATGAGATCATTGTGATGACGTTATTATGAAGCACGGTTCTTGCTGTCGATTTGAGATTTTTCGTCACGTATGTAAGTACGTACCTATTGTGGTTTTAAGATTTTCCGTATAGTTAAGATTTAAGCTCGATTCCGGAGATAATCTCAAGTATTGAGAATTTGAGATATAGGTATTGCTCTTGAAAATTACGTCACGACCGGTTTTCAATAAAGGTTTTCCTTAAAATCTCCATAAAGCACAGGTGACTATCCATAGGGTCTATCCATATAAGTAATGGGTAGTGAGTACCTTTAACTTACTTTAGTTTGCTACCAATTATGTATTAGGGCAACTTTATTTTTACTTTGCTTCTATCAGTCGAACGAAGCTTGTAAAAAGCCACAACCATTTATTCTATTATTACGTTATAAAATCGTGCTGTATGTTTTCCAAAAACAGAATAAATAAATAAATCTTCTTAAGTTTACGTTTTCCTTTCTCTGTAAAAAAACTCGATAACCTACATAAATATTCTCAGTATCAATAGACAAAATAATACCAGCACAATAGATATTTTCCTAGAAAGATATGTAAAGCTTCGGTATATTGTTACTCACTGTACCTATATATTATATACTTTTATAAGTGTGGTGTTAATTCCCATGTTCGTCAGAAGTTTGTAAGGCTTCGCATTTCTTAGTAAACAACAATGGAATGAAATATTATCCATAATAAAATATTATCTGAACAAACAAATCCAACTGTGGAAAATAACCATGAATTGAGCGCAAGGTTATAGGTGAATAACAGCACAATGAAACAAATAATATAATTTATACAGGATGTTAATATAAACTTTGTTCTTAGGCTTTTGGAAAATGGCCCGTTGGACCAACGGACACGGATAAGTAGCCAGCAGTGGCTTGGCTAAGTTAGGTGTATGGAACAGGCTCAAAGTACTACAGATAAATCGTATTTTTTTCCATCATACCTTGCATAATAAAGTATAGAAAACTGTAGTAGGTATGACAAAGAAAACTTAAATATCGGTCGAGTAAGTCAAGACTTTTCTATCACACTTTTCTACACTATCTATAACTTTTTGGTCTGCCGTAAGGATTACTGAAATAAAAAGATGTCGGATATATAAAAGAAAACTTTTCAAATACCTCATTACGAACTTTGATAGTTTTTTCTGCCCTTCGGCGTCGTTACTTCAAAGTTATGTGTAGGTACATGAAATATAGCAGTAGTAAATGAAAATAATTTCCCCGACATGTCGTTGCCCCTGTGTGAACCTCAGATACAAAAAGGCTGTGTGTTTGTTTGTGCGATATAAACATAATTACAAAGACGAACTTCATTCTACATTACAATTTAATGTTATGCTTTCTTATATAATATTCGATAATCATGTAAATGATAGGGAAAGATTTCGACTATAAATGCTCGTCTTTTCACATAGCATAACATAACATAACATAAACATAAATATATCTTTATTGTATTAAAGACATAGTAATACATAGTATAATCACACAGCATAGTAATTATAATGTTTATTTATAAAATAACTAACTACACCAATGTTTGAAATTACCTCCTGTAAGAATTTAACTCTTTGAAATAAAATTATTTTTAGAAACAAGCGTGACACACTAGTTTCCCGTTATAATTATCAAGAAAAAAAAACTACCTAAGAACTAGTAATAAACACATTAATTCAAAGTGTGTATACCTGATCAATAAGACGCTGTGTGGGGTCGATAAGGGCCCCGTCACATTGGTGTTATTTTTAAATTACCCGGCGAATTGTCGGCGGAATGAGGAATCAGTCATTCGCTCCAGCCGGCACAGTGTGCACCCCCCTAATGCCGATTGAGTTTAACCCTTACGTAGCACGAGTTATGAACGATACAGGTTTACAGTCGCGAGTGCCCCCACTGTTTGCTGAAGCCGAAGCGGCAAGAATATGAAAGCAAACATTCGTGACAGAAAGGTAGATATGAAGTTTAAGTTCTGTGAGTTCCACCTTTGTCGTTTGTCACTCCGTAGGGAGATTGTTGTGTGAATAATGCGTGCTATTGGAGAATATTATCAAGATAAATGATGTTAATTTCAGCTATAAGCAAGGCTGTGTAATGGTAAAACTTGGTTACATCATTACTCTCTTTAGAAATTGCTGAAAGCCTCTTCAGGCGCAAGTCAAGATAACTTTTTCCGACAAATAATATATTATGTAGGTCTGTACCTATAATAGGTGCCGAAAAAATACAGGTTGTATGCAGGATGTTGCAAAAAAGGGATACTAAGCCAAAAGTGGGTAACTCAGGCGGTCATTCTGAACAACTTTTGTTCAGAATGACACCCTGTATTGTAAGCCAAAAGAGGGTGACTATAAGGGGGTCATCATTCTGTTTCTTTTTTCTGTTTTCGAGTTTTTGAAAATAAAAATGTCGTGAACAACTTTATAGTATTTAAGGTAGGTATATACGGTTCCATGTAGTATTACCGTGGGGCTGTAGTATATTACAGGTAACTTTTTCTGCGAAAGAGCGAATAGGCGAGGCGTGGGTGTCTATAGCCGCGTGCGTAGGATGGTCAGTGAGGAATTAATTTGTCGCCCTGAGTGTAGTTTACGCTCGCTCCCATCAACTCAGGGTGCCACGAGCCGTGGGATTCGAGAAAAATTGGTGTGACTTCAGTACAAAGGTTACAAAATATAATTATGTTAATAAGAATTATGTACAAACAGGAGATCTAGAATTTAAAATTATATCAAATTATTATTCAAATCAAATTATTTGCATATTTACATAAAGAAACTTACAGTGGCAAAAATTTTAACAATTAAAAAATACCACCCAAAATTTAAATTAGTATCCCCAAATCCAATAGCATCTTTTTTCAGCATATTATATGACCGGACCGGACCTATATAACGGTAATCATAGTTTTCTGACGAAAAACTTTATTTGTGAGTTGTACTCAAATATACTCAATGAGCGTAGGACGCAATTTTGCGATTGACCGACTCTTTTACGCTACATAGTATAAAATCGCTACCGCTGCCTCCTGTGCCGTGGCCGCAGCCTCCACATTTATTCTGATCAAAGAGCGGACGCGTGATCGATTGCGATTGGTCCGCGGGGTGAAAGGAGCACGTTTCATTCCACTTTTTCTACCGGGTGGATATTGTAATCAAATTACACTGTTTAATATTTACCTCCCCCTGTAAAGAGCGGTAGGGTGCGATTGATTATAACGGATCGCGATTTTTATTGCTAATAGTAATAACAATGGTGCGGATTTTCCGTGACTATTATATTTCTGAAACGATGACGAAGATCGAGGACCGAGGTTGTGGCGCTCCTTGGGAGAGGCCTATGTCCAGCAGTGGATGATTATTGGCTGATAATTATGATAGCACAATTTTTTTTGTTGGTAATAGGCGACTTTAGACAGGTAGCAGACACTGGCTGGATGAGGAAGGCCGAGGAAAAAGTATTGTGTCGCTCCTTGGTCGACTGCAGAATATTGCGGGCTAATGATCCTTATATGAAAAAATTACCATAAAATACACGTAGGTACTTGACTGAAAATAAATGTATTTTACCTTTAGAATTCCAAACCTCATTCGTGTAAAGAATTCAAGACTAAGTAGTTTACCTATCGGGAGCAAACTTCAGCCGTTCCGTACTCAATAGAATTTCCCTAGACGATGGACCGTTTAAATAGAGTAGTTAGATGTGAAGAAATTTCCAAGTTTAAGTCGGGGTAGGGAACATGCGACAGCACATAAACAGAGAGGAAATTTATCAGTGAACTTGGCAAAAGCCACTTTCATTGAGTATATTAGGGTGTACCTCTCATATACTGCAAAATTCTGCTGTATCATTTTTTATAGCATCTTTCATAGTGTCCTCCTTCTCTGATGCTCTGTCTGTTCCAATATTAGATTTACCTATGATTTATGACATCTTATACAGATTATGTACCTATAAATTGGAGGTGCATAAAGCTGTTGCTGCTGTACCGAAAGTCCATTTCAGCCTGAAGTGGCGATGAGTTGCATATCTAGCACTTGTTTCTCTTAAAGCATGACTGACTATTCAATGTTAATATTAAGTACTGACTAGAGTACTAACCTATGCGCCAAGTGTACCACCACCCTGAGCGCACTTTCGTCCGTCAAGCGCGGCGTAGCGCCCTGAAGTAGGCAACAAAAGAATAATCCCTAACTCGCAGCGGCTTTGCCAAGTTTACCCATTCAACACCCTCACCTGGAGGGCGCGACCGACCCAGAATAATAATTGGGTGTGTAGCTATAATCAATATGTGCACGGATTAAGGTGATGCTTTTGAGGTTGTGTTACCTCTTTTCCGGATTTTTTGTCAGCTGCGGATTGGAGATTTGACAGCCCTAGTAGTCGAGGCTAGGGGTTTTAATTTCAAGCTCTTTTTAGGAGAATCTTGAGAAAATATGAGCGCAGGTGGCTGTTGAAGACCCGACTAGAACACGGGAAAAATAGAGAACGCAAGAAACAAAAGATACGTTTGATGTAACACGGTAAAGTTCAAGGGTAACTGTGTCGTTAAAGGTGATTGAAATGGGCTATGGCAAGTGTCAGTGTTAATTCAATAAAAACAAATGCTTAACTATAGTTATAAGGCAGTGTTAAACATTACAATAAAGCTCCTAAAACAGTGCAGCTAAAAACACGATAAAATTGCGCAAAATTACCAAACCAGGATAAGCTATGAGCGAGACTTCCCGCTTTTCATTGGACACCATTACGCAGGGGGTATAAAAAGTAACGTAATTTCGTGCCGGCGAATCTTTGAGGGCCCCTCCGGTGATACATCAGGGGGCCCCACTCGCAGCCCTATTCTCTATTGTCAGGTGTGTGAGAAATGTCACAATATTACGGCGGGGCCTAAACGAAATGAGTTTTAGAACGAAATGCATGGGGTCGGCCGGAGTTACGATGGGCACGCGGATACAGGTAATGTCGCTTTTGAAATGAGACGGTTTATATTTTAACTCAGAAAGATAAAATGTGTCAATATATTCAATATTTATTTAGGTACTATGTAATTTTAATTAAATTCAATCACAGTTAGTGAAGCTCTCAAAATAAATTGGTGGCTTATACCAAAAATAGATAGACTTTGTGGGCGCAACATAATATATTATATACGTATATACCTATGTTTTGAAGATATGAAGTACTGATTATAATTGAGTACTAGCCTCTAGAAACTCAGTACTTAAATGATAACTATACAGCAAAGCAGTAACGAGCCTTTAGAAAGAAAATCTCATAAAATGACCCGTAATAAGCGGGAATTCCCTGAAACGAAGCCTTCAAAGAAATAGGACATAAAAATAACGACCTGTACACGGAAAAGTGTTTCAATACTGAAACGTTAACTAACAGGTTTCAGACTTAATATTTCATAATTAATACTTAATTACTCATTTAATTTAGAAAACTGTAAATAAAGTAATAAGTTCATTGAATTTTAAAGTACGCGGAGTTTTTAAGAAAACTTTATAATATTTAGATGGTAAATGAACATTTAATATACTAATTTGTTAAAAAGGGGTTAGCCGAAAAGAGAAAATATTGAACAAAAGTTATACGTTTTGAAACTTAGCGAGAAGGAAAATATCCTCACAGACTATTTGTTGATCACGTGACTCTTTACTATTTGGAGTTGGTGAAGAGTGGTCTGTATGGAAAACACTAAACCGCCTCCGGGCTGGCGTTGCCCGGACGAAGGACAATTTGAGGCGATGGGATATGCTCCCAGCCAATGCCAGCACTCTATGCAGTTGCGGAAGCCTCCAGACTACGTCACATCTTTTAGAGTGTCCTAATGCCCCAAAGTGCAGTCAAGGAGACCTGATGAAGGCCAATGATCTCGCAATAAGAGTAGCAAAACACTGGAGGAAGTTAGCTTAGTGCATTCACACGATCGAAGAAGAATTTGGAGTTCATTTTTCACCACTACTTTCCAAAAGTCGTATACATGTCACTTTTGCAACAGCCTGTATAATATTAAAATATCGAAACCTTTTTTTTCTTCTTCCGTTTTTCTTGCCAGTAATCAGTATAATTTTCCTCCTAAATTCTAATGGCTTACCTTCCTTATCTTAATGAACCCACCATCTTACGAGTGGGCTTCAAACGAGGTGTTTAACAACTGTGGGCCGCATAAATTTAAACTATACTTGCCCTTCCTTCTTTTAATTTAGCGATGCGCTAACGAAACCTCTTTCCTTGCTCGGACATGAAAGCTTTCATCTTATTATTTAGATACCCGAGCCTAGGGTCCGAGAGCATAAGGGATGCGGGAGAAGTGACATTGTAGCGTTTAGCACATATAGGTTGACTGCCTCTGTGGTCTAGTGGTAAAAGCTTCGCTTCATGACCCAGAGGTCCCGGGTTCGATTCCCGGGTGGGACCATCAATTTGTGTTTCTAAATTGTGGTTCTAAGTTTGGTTAGGGCATAGAAGGCGGTGATCACCTGATGTCCGAAACAGTTCATACAAATGTTCCATTATAGAGAGCCACGTTTCGGTGCGTGTGCCCCCACAAAGAAATAAAAAAGATGGGTTGGGCAGTTGGGCGGCAGACTAATGGTTACTAAAAATGTAAGGCGTTTTCTTGAAATCGTGATCATATTTATCACAAATTTTCTGAAGTCTTTCCTTGAAAATGACCACATTTGGGCTCACTATACCCAGTTTTAAAATAACTGTGTATATTTTCTACAATTTCTTGAGGTTTCCCGCTTCGGGTGTTCAGCTTAGTTCTATATATATTTTTAAAGAACATATCCCATTTAATCTAGTGTTCCTAAACAAGGCCCCTAGGGACGTGCTCAATTTAGCATGATTTAAAACGGGAAAATGCTCTTTTTCTGTTTTGTTTTTACCTTTTTTCAGCAGCGGCCCCGTGGATCCGACTGTAAATCTACTTCATTTAATCCGGTCCAGCTACAACAGATTTATCTCTAATTCTAATTTTGGCGAACGTGTATTTTTTCAAACAATTAATTATTGCAGTTACCTTAAACATTGTTACAAAATATAGAAAATCACGCAATAGCCTACGCAAATCTACTTAACCGCATAGTTTAAATAACATACTTTTTGAGGCAAACAATATCAATCAATCAATTTAAAAACGCCAAACTAAAGTCCAACTCTCACTGGCAACATAGAATTTTAAAAAAGAATAAATAAATCTGGTTCCATATTCAAAAGTAGATTCCCTGCGGATTCAGATCCGTTGAACAGATCAATCTCGGGTGAACTGGGGACGGATCATTTGCTGATGGATCACGCTCCAATGGTTTGCTCGTGTGCTCTTAATGCGGCCACTTTCTTGTGGAAAAATCTGCCTTTGAATCCTACAAATAATAATGAAATTACAGACAATAGAGCGAGCGTTTATTGGCGGCCATATTGGAAACAATGGCTGAACACTTTTTTCTTACGAACCATTCATGAACGGTCAGCTGCATAAGTAGCTATACACTTTTGTACCTAGTCAAATTACCTACAATAAGAAACCGTCAATGTTTGAATAGGAAGTTTGTGAGTTCGACAAGGTACAAAGGTGTACAGCTACTTATTATTATTAAACTCTTTATTGAACAAAATAAATTGTTACAAAGGCGAACTTAATGCTAGCAGCATTTTCTACCAGTTAACCTTCGGTGATGTTGAAAAAGTGATTGGTAGTGCTTACGATAGAAGATGGTCTAAATTGAGTACCTAACCAAAATATTAATATAACTATTCCTATACAATATAAGTAAATAATTATATACATGATACATACATACATACATTACATACATACACATATACATACATAAACTTATTCAGCTGACTGAACCAAGACTGCCAATATTCATAATAACCAACCTAAGAAAGAGTGTTTTCTAATTTAGGATCTACCGAAAATCCTCACAGCCACATATAACTAGCCCCAATGTAGAATCTGTGTTGAAAAAACTGCATTAAAATATTCATAAGTTTCAAAGTACGCTTTGGGAAAAACGACAGGTGTGCTTTTTGAAATGTTTAGCAAAATACCTTTTGTTAAAAGCTCAGGTATTGGCTAGTTCGGTATCTGTAGTGCTTACTAATCTATTATTTAAAGTACGCCAGGTGTAGTTGGAAGGTTATGTCTACATAAACTGGCTAGGCGATACAAGCTATGAACTTTGTAAAATTATCGAGGTTTCGTTTAAGGGTCTGCAAGGGGTAATCGAGGGTTGGCATTGTCATAGAATTATGTAGTAAACGATGCTCTACAACCTTGAAAAAAATCACACAGGTAGTCGAAGAGTCTAGCTAGGTGCTGAATGATTCGAATTTAAGTAAATGATTATGGATAACTGTAAATAAAATTCAGAATATCACGAAAAACCAGAAAATCACACTCCCGTATTGTAACAACTTTGTCGTAATTATTAAGAATTTTCATATGATTTTTATCATATTATAAAGTTAAAGGCTTGGACTAGGCGCTAAATACCTTGTTTTTTAATAAACACACACTTATTTTGTGTAAATTAATCCCAAACTTGAGCAATTTTTTTTCCTCAAATCTTCATACAAATATCTATGGCGGCTTTCTGTGTTATAAAATCATAAACACAAGTGACGTTTGACTCAGTTGGCCGCTGGCCTCCAAAGAAGGGTCACGTCGGTTTAGGCAGCACTGACAGCTCGCGATCTTATCGTGTACAGATACAAAATCACTGCACATTGGTTGTCATTGCACTTTTTCAACTTTTATGACACCAACATAATTTGATTTGAAATTGAGGAAGCATAATTCTTCCAGTATATTCAATACATTAAATTTAATTAGATAGTGTGCAATATTCTCGTGACATTACAGTCTCGTAAAGGTCTGATGAGGAGCAGGAATATAGCGAATGGATCTAAGTGATCACAATACGCACGAACATTAGGTTAGGGATCAAAAATACAGTCTCTTGGTGCTGGTTGAGGTATGGTCTCGTGAGGATCTGATGAGGGCAGTAACACGGTGGTGGCTCAATTTTATTTCAAAGATGTTAATAGCTAAAAGCATCGAGTTTAGGCTAAGTATGTTTTTCAGAGAGAGAGAAAGATATTTTATTTTTCCTCTGGATGTGTTAGGTTTACTGGGTTTACTAAGTTCATTCTGTTAATGGCATCAAGTTGTTATGTGTTCATAAGGAATAATTATTTATTAACAAAATGCTGTTGGTTCTCCACGAAAATGTAAAAATAAAAATAAAATAAATAAAAATAAATTCGTAACGTAAAATTGTCAATGACGGAATTTCTTCTATAGACAGTAGCCACAAAAAAAAAACAAACGTTAGATGGCGTGATTTGAAGATAAAGATACATTTATTCGACACATAGACAGCAAAAACAAAAAAATACAGATTTAAATAAAAGAAACACATACTTATACAAAACAACAAAGAAAAAAAAGGATACACATCAAAATAACTGGAAAAAATATAAGCCCCAATTTACTTGTGTGGGACAGGGAGTACCATAATATTTTTTTTGGGGTGGGGAGTACCCCAAAAAAAATCTATGCGAAATATCAGCTTGATATCTTTACCCGTTTCTGAGAAAAAGGGCGGTGACAGACAGTCAGTCAGACAGACGGACAACAAAGAGATCCTATAACGGTTGCTTTTTTTTCTTTTGACGTTCGAAACTCTAAAATTAAGTAAAAATATTATGCTGCTACCAAAAAATGTACTTAAAGGTATTGAAAAAGCGGTATACAGGGTTATTGGTAAGTAGACCTGATCCTTTCAGGAGGTGATAGAGGAAGGCATTTCCAGTCGATTATACCCTATAATGCATTATCCGAAACTTAACAATTTCTAAGATATTTAATATTTAAAGATTTTTTTAATTTTTGCCAAAATTTCATGTTTAAAACCGAAAAAAAAAACTAGCCATATTTCAATACTTTTTTTGTTTGTTTTGAATTAGTAACATCTTAATAAACTTATTAAAATAATCAAATGTGCATTATGTGACTTAAATTAGACACAATACCTCAAAATAGATAAACATTTTTTAAAAATATTCAATACCTAAAAAGAAATAAGTTAAATTAAAAAAGAATTTCATACAACAATTTTTTGTGCACTTCAGCTTAAAAACATTGTCAACTTATAAGCTTTCAAATGAGATATTTCAATATCAAATCGATTTAGGTATCACCAAGATCAGAAAAGGTGGACAAAATTCAACAGAAAAACTAACAAAATTAGCGCAATTTAAAGGTAAAAAGTGTGATGGTTTCAGTCCTGTTCACTTTAGTATGGAAACCCCTGTTGAGTTTTCTTGACAAGTCCCAATGTTAATGGAAAGTATCGTAGGCGGGGACCAGCAGAGGGTTCACCATTTAGCTGAATGTTACTTAGAAAACGGCCTTGAGTGGCGGTCAAGTTGTTCCCCGCCTGCGATACTTTCCATTAACATTGGGACTTTTCATGTTTTTAGCGTACAGTCGGGTTTTTCGTTTGTCTATAATTGTATTTTTTTTATTTGTAACTTTTTAGTTGTTTTTATTTTATGAAATTTTACGTCAGTAGTTCATGATCATTTTTTATTTCAATAATTTTGGTGTTGTTATTTAAATACCTTCAATATGCATATTTTTGTAATGTGAAAATCAAGCCCTTTCATTTGATACCTTACACGGCAAAGTTGAATTATTATTTTTTCGATCATCACGTTATGTCCTCTAGAGGGCGCTATGTACATTTTAATGGAACGTCACATAGCCTATAACCATCGCGCCATCAATACGCTTCTAACAATACCTCATACATCAAAATAGAAACTTTGTTGGACATGACTGTGTCTTTTTACCATGGAAAACGAATATTTTTTTTCGCGAATTTGCAAATCTCGTAGAACAAAAGTTGTCCAGAATGACTCCTTGAGTCATCCCCTTTTGGCTTAGTATAGCCCTTTTGCGACACTATGTATTTACTTTGCTTTGTCGTCGGGGTTCAGTTGGCTGGAGGATGCCCGAAATTTATTATCTACACTTTAATACTTGTAGTTGGGCAGTTCTTCTTTTTAACCTACATAATGGATAAAAAATTATCCCGAATTTGAAAAAAATAACTTTAGCTTTTTGGTGAACTCTAATAATTTTTATGATAGCTACATTTCTATTCTATCGAAAAAGGTGGTTGGCCGCGAAGTTTAAGTATTTTTTCAAGATTTTCAGAACATAATACGTGGATAAGGCAAAGAAAATTACACCTTCGTCACAGAATCTTTTATTTTATTTTAACGAAATAGTCTTCGTCTTTAGAAAACATATGAAGGAATGGATTTTTAGTAATAACAAAATATTTATTAAGTAGTTATTACCACTCTGTCACAATTTCAGCTAAAATGAAGCTTGTTTTTGCTATAAATATTTTTTCGCTACTAATTACAGTCAAAAATTAACAGCATAGACGTTAACAACAATGACTAAATTTAATATGATTTTTCCAAAGTTGCACTATTTATAACAGAACATATAAACGACCAAAAATAAGTTGACTACCAGGAGACACCAATCGTTACAGAGTGGTAAACGATGTGACATAGTTGTTATTCTATTAAATATGCGGCAGCGTTTTGGAAAAAACAGTTTTATTTAAAAATAATAATTTAGTAACTTACTTATAAATCATTATGGTTTCAAGTTAGTCAAAAAAATTACTGGAGATATCTTTATTATTAGTATAACTAATGAAATCACACTTGAGAACCTCTGGAGAGTGAAATATCCGTATTTCAGGAACTTAAAGGACAAATTTGTTCCAACTACATAAAATAGTGTTTATCTGCACAAATAATATTTTCGGCAACCTAAAATTTAAGTAACATAATGGAAAATTACGTTATTTGTTAAAGTTTTAACCAGCCATATTTCGAAAATACAGCAGTGGCTCTTAGAACTTGAAAAAAATACTCTTTCCTTTTTTAATTGCCTTAGAAGCTGGAAGGACTTTAATGTTATCATCAAACATCCGATAAATCATTCTCCACCATATTAAACAGTCTACCACATTCATCGTCTGTTCTTGAGAACAATAGCACGAAATTACCTTTTTCACAAACGAAACTTTTTATTAATGCAGCGCAAGTGTATTGGACGTTCCTTTCGCTTCTTACTTTAACCAAAACGTGTAGTTTCTCTTCAATTTTTCTTTGATGAATTTCCTCAGGTTGGAGTGTTTCGTAAGAATGTGACAGATTTGTCGTGTGACAGAGGGGTAAAATGTGTTGCAAAGTCGATTAGCATTTAAACAGTAACATAAAGTGTAATATTCACATGTTGATTGCAAAGTAATTGTTATTACCAATGAGTAAATAACATAATAATAATTTAATTGTATTTTATTTTAACAATTACCTACGTGACGAAGCTGTCGCCGAATAAACACACGCACCTCCTGTCACACTTTGCGGGTGGCCGATACGCGGTGTCTGGATCTCAAAGGGGAAATCTTACCAAGGGGAAAAGGAGACCTTAAACTCTGATCGATGGCAATAAGGACGAGTGGCTCAAACAAATATTTTAAATGGCAACCTACGTGACAGAATGTAACTACTAAAACATTAGGTAGTAAGAGACAAATTTTCAACATTTTTTAAAGTATTTCTGAAATCATTTAAAAATATATATTTTGTTTTACTAAATAGGTAATATCTTCTGGAGTTTAAATAAATTTTTATATTTTATGTCGTCATATATATTTTTTGTAACATTATCGAATATGCGCAGGATGAAGTGGCGGGAGATAGCCAAGATTCGTATGAAATACACCTCTGTCACGCGGATTTACCACTCTGTAACGTAATTTTAAATACAAAAATATAAATTTATATTTTTGTAAACGTGCACAGCCGTTGTGTTTTTAGTACAATACACGCTGAAATATAAATAAATAAATAAATATTTGAAAAACTCATGATTTTTTCTTCACAACTGATGGAGACTAAGTTATGTAGGTTAAAAAGAAGAACTGCCCAGTTACCTTTCTACAAGTAAATACCACATTTGTTTGAGAAAGCTAATCGGGTTCCGAGTATAGAGTAAAGTGACACCCCTATTAATTTCTACTCTTTCCTGGTGCCTACCAGTGTAAGTAAGAATTATACTTACTTACCCTAAAATCACCCAAAATGTACTTGAACATAATTGTCAATAAAGTTGGCGAGTAAAAGTTTATCGACCCACTGTGCAAACTTACATGTGTGCGTGTCACTGCGTGTGCTGTGTGAAGAGCATTGAAAACCCAAAATTGGCGCGGCACGTCACCCTGTACGGGCCCTTAAACCTAAAAGCGTAAATAATTGTTTCACAATTGACTTTTACAGTTTTCGCATTATGTAAAGGCCATTTGTAGCGATTCCGAAGGCATAAATTATTAAAAGTTAACGTTCTTTGTTCGAAATACGACTTAAATTTCATTTTCCATATTCAAAAATATTGTTCCCTCAGATTAAAGCCATTGAGAATTTAAAAACAGGTAAGTAAGTATTATCTAGAAATTGTTGTAATTTTTATTTGTTTTAATTTAAATTATTTATGGATAAATAACCCATTGCGTCTAATAAACATGGTTGATATCCTTCCTGATAAATTAGTTTTATAAAAGACTAATAAAATTATATTCTTCAAGCAACTTCTAAAGACCCATCAAACAATGTTTTCTAACAAAAATTCTTAAGATAAGAGCATTAAATTTTTCTCCTTTAGATTTTAATAATTTCTAACAAAGTTTCAACCCCTTTAATGGCTGCCAACTACAAAGAAGAACGAAAATAAAGTCTGAGATCCCGCCATTTTGTAATAACGGTTGGTAAGTATTACGAGTTGGATAATATGGAATTTCAATAAGTAGCAAGAAAATTTTGAGAAGCTTCTGCTTTTCAGTTTGGGGGGCTAAGATTGCGCATTGGTAAAAATATGACATGTTAAGATTTTTATTGAATTGAACACAATATTTTATTCAAAAGTACGGTGTCCATGTTAGCATATTCTTAAATAACTTATACCTACCTAAAAGATGTAAAAAATAAATTATGGCAAAATTTAACGTTATTACTTAACTGAAATTTAAACATTACTTACTTATTTTAAAATAAATATGTACGTAGTAGGTAAAACTAGGTAGGGAGCGGTGGTAGCTCAGTCGGGTAAGCGCCCGCTTCTCACGCCAGAGATGCGGGTTCGAATCCCGGCGCTGACATGTACCAATGAGTTCTTTTAACTTAAGTACAATGTATACCATCGCTCTTACGGTGAAGGAAAACATCGTGAGGAAACCTGCATATCTAGATCTAGCAAATCTAGATATGTGAACCCACCAACCCGCAGTGGACCAGCGTGGTGGGAAAATGGTCCAAGCTTAGGAAGGCAGTTTAGACCTTGGGGATATGCACAACGGTTCCATTCGTGAGAGCCAGGTGCAGGTACTTACACCCCCACAGAGAATAGAATAGAATAGAATAGAATAGGTAAAACTATGATAACGTCAGAAATCTACTAAACGTGATTCTGTGTCGTCGCAGCGCTAACGCAACGCAAACAAAACGCTATCGTGGCTTCGCTCTGCCACGTAAGAAGAATACCTGAACCCCAACAGCCATTCCTCTTGCAGCGCCGTATTAGCCCCCCAAACTTTCTTATTAAAGGATTATGGAAACGAAGATTCGCATCAGATGACAGAAGTCTGTGGCGAGTGAATATTCGCTCTCGGTTCGCCGCGCCGACTGAGAATAAATTATTCGATTCCGAACCAAAATAGACGATCGAATAACGAATTCAGTGTCGCGGAGACAGAGTAGTGCTGGTGTAGTGAGTTCAGACAAAAATTAATACAAACATACACACATAGAAAATTACTTGCGATGTAAATTATAGTTATTTAAAGGGAGCCTCCCTGCAAATTTTCACCCTTATTCGAAAATTTTCTAAAACCCTAATACCTATTGCGCTCATGAGTCTCGTTTGAGAAATGAGTAGTAAAGCGAGGCCGCGACTAGACAAACGTAGCGTGGGACGCCCACCGGCTAGATGGGGTGACGACTTGCGAAAGGTGGCTGGTTATGATTGGATGCGGAAAGCTAAAGATCGCATCCAGAAGCGTGCTTTGGGAGAGGCCTACGCCCAGCAGTGGACTGCTATAGGCTGATGATGTTGATGACCTACTTTACACACGGTATCTGTAGTTGTGGGGCCCCATTGTGCGATGCGCTGCGTGGAGTTGTCGCAAATCAACAGTCATAAATAATAACTATATGGCAGGAACGACGTAACGCACCAATGGAGCCTGGCCCTTATAAAAATAATAATAATAAAGATACCGGATTAATTAATTCTTATTTTAATATTATTTTATGTACCTGACTAGTAAAGCCATACGATAAATAAATAAATAAAATTGGAACTTCACTGTAATAGTGATTACTCTGCACACTTCAGGTTACAATTCGCAAGAAACACTTCGAGAAGTGGGGAAGGCTGTCATATTCTTGGATTAATTTTCTCGGCCAGGTATGCAAATAACAAAACAATATGGAATTGTATTTATTGTGCTCAGTCGTTATATTAACGAATTTTGCCAATGTTCTTTGTATTATTTTTTTGCTCCATCACCAATGATCAACACATATTTTGTTGACATGACATTGTAGTGTGAAGGTATATGTAAGATATTTTTTAGTTTCAATCTTTTAAAAATAATGTTGTCGGTACGCTACTCTAAAATGAATCTTTGTGTTCTGCACAAAAAAGCAGTACAGTCCACTATAGAATATTTTTATTTTAAAAGTATTCAAAGTAAGAACCTACCTTATAAAGGTATCTGTATAACTTAAACCAGCTAACCTATTTTGCTAAACTCTGTAACAAAACACCATAACAATCCCTTAAAATTAGCCTACAATCTATCCCTAACCTTTAGCCCTGTTTATAAAGCATATCGTTTCAATATCCAGTCTACAACATACTTATAAGGAGTAAACGGAATTACTTAACATAATCGTTCAGAAAACGTTGCGTTACACCTACGTGCTTCTGCGGCCTGTGACCTGGATCTAGGCGACCTACGCTCGACCTGGGACCTGGTTCTGGTAAATAAAGTTCTATACAATAGGGTGAAGATATCATTGATACCAACATCTATCATGTAGAATCGTCGGCCGACGTTGACATACAGGCTGTTGTATAAGTGGTAAACTAAAGCCGAAAATATATCTCTAAGCCGAAAGCGGGTTGCTCAGGGAGTCATTCTAAAAAACTTTTGTTCTATGGCTTTTGGAAATTAGCGATAAAAATTGTTATTCCATATAAACTTTGTTGGTCACGTGACTTTTTTACTATGGAGAAACTAGATTTTCTTTCGTGATGCATGGATTGTTAGTATTAATTAGTGGAATAGGGTCGATGGCGCCGCAGTGGCCGGGTGACCAGGGTTTTATGTTTCTCTTCTACATATTATAACAGGTGAATAACAGTATCAATATCATTATATGAGCAAATTTTCGCATCCGTCTCTTATTTTTTTACTTAATTGTTACAGTAAAATATCCTTAATTGTTCTAAGTTTAGAGGTGTTGGCTGAATTATTTAGATTGTTTATCTGCCACAAATAAAGATAGGTAACATTTTTATCATCATCATCAACCCCTAACATTAAACTAATATACTCTGACCTAAGCGTCCGTGGTCGAGCGGGCCTCAGTGATCGTAACTGATCGCTGAGGTTAAGCAACAACTGACACGGTCAGCCATTGGATGGGTGACCAATTTCAAGTGGTGCTTTTCTGGACGCTTCCGTGCTTCGGACGGCACGTTAAGACGTGGGTCCCGGTTGCTGCTTCGGCAGCAGTCGTTAAGCCTAGTCTTCGAGGCCTTCGGGCGGCTTGAAAACATCTGACAGTCGGGTTGCCCACTTACTCGACAACTCTCTCAGCACAAGCTTGCTTGTGTTGGGGTCCACCAACCCGCACTTGGCCAGCGTGGTGGACTAGGCCTAAACCCTTCCTTCATTGGAAGGAGACCCGTGCACCAGCAGTGGGGACGTAATGGGTCGTGATGACTCTGACCTAAAGTCAAAGGCTGAAAAAGCAGAAGAAGTATGCAATGAAACTTTATGGAACCCTACATGGTGGGTCCGACTCGCCCTTAGCCGTTTTGTAATGTATCGGATGAATCACTACTTACAGACCATTTAGAATCTGGTGAATAACGTCGTCATAAATCAATAGATATTTATTGTGGGCTGGTAAACTCACAATCCTTATGTTTGTGTAATAGATAAATGGCGGATTGTTTATAGTTTAATGTAGCCATGTATCATTTTAACTGTTTACTTGTAAGTGGCGAAGTGGATATATTGCCATTATATTTAAATGCCATAGGACAAGCTGTAAATTATTTTATCAGAACTGGTCAATTTCCAAGTTCGTTTATACATTATACAGCATGTTGCAAAAAGGGTATACTAAGCCGAAAGGGGGCGACTGGGCGGATCGTTCTAAACAACTTTTGTTCTACGAGTTGTGAAAATTCACAAAAAAACAATTAACTACATTATTAAACATTTTAAAACAATTGATTATTAACATTTTAGTTTCAATTAAGAACAATCGTATGTACTTATTATAAACGCCCAACTAAATCACTTACATATTCATTCCCTAATGGCAATTTTAATCAATTGTACAAATCCCGGGTGGCTGTTGATAACAAATATTGCCAGACGATAATGATCTTTACGGCAATGGAATACGGCACAATAAATCCCTTACAGCAGGGACAGTTAATAATTAAATATAAACAACCGGTACTATAAAATGACGGTGTCATTACATTGAGTATCTCGAAAATAAAGGGTTGGACGAAATCACCCACCTGTAAAGTAGAACAGTAGGTATGTTTTTGGTATTCCGCCATCAATTAAGAAGTTTTTTAAATGAAAACGATAGTAAATAAATATAAACTAACATTTCATTGGTACACTGCACTTTTAGAACAATATTTTTTTAGAAAAGTTTATTGCAACTATTGTTAATAGCGCTAAAAGAGTTCCTCAGCTTAATTTCTCGAACCGTAGGGACTTTCTGTAAAACTTTCTTCTGGGAAGAAATGATATATAGGTCTTCTGTGAGCGTTTCATAGAAACTGTAAGCGCTCCTTCCAGCAACTACATAAGTGGACCTAGATTTTTCTGACAAAGTACAAGAGCCATAGAGGAAATAATACATTACAAGAGCGAAAGAGAGACGAATTAAGTCAAGCTTTAATTTAAATACAATATGATAGAGTCGTGAGTCGTGACTAGCGCCGCACCGTTACCAAAACGTTTTTTGTATCCTAGACTCTTACATGCTCATCCATAATATTTAGAAAATGGTTGTTTCGACAGAATTGAATAGGGACCTCTGAGTGTTGAGGCCAAGTTGCATACACCAAACCACGGATTCAGTAAATTTTAAAGTGTAAATTTGCGTACAACGTTACTCGCGCTGGCATTTGTAACTACTTCATTGTGTATTATAAATCTTGTCCAATAAATCAGGGCCTTCTTGAGGTAGTTGTGTTTCGCACCGACCTATCACGATAAATTCCTGCCGCTGTAGGCTGTTGAGAAATATTCCCATTTGTGCGGCCATTTTGCATATTATTTTGATAACTTTCTTAGCTTTTCGAGCAACGTTCTAATTTATAGCTGGAGATTTCCACGCCTTGCGCTTATTGGTCCGTTCAAAATTTAGGTATAGTACATTCGTACAACCTGCCCTAACCAAGGTTAAGTCAAATGAACTCATAAACAGCTCTTTTATGCAGTTTGGTTGAGTAGTTAAAGTCAAAGTCGAATGCTTTTATTCATCGTATAAATAAGTATAAAATTTTCAGATGAACGTAAATTTTTACAAACTGCTCTCCGTTCAGACAAGGGGGGGCTCTTTCTATCTTAGGAGAAACTTAGTTAGGAGAGACTTAACTTGAGATGATCCGAGATTTCTCAGTTGGTTCTCATATAAAATATGCTAACTGTGAGCTTTTGTAAAGCTCACAGTCTTTGCATGGATTGAAATTACGCTGTCTTTACAACCGTGAACATTTGAGGTGTAATGTGATCTATAGCTTGTTACATGAAGGAAATCGATGAGACATTCCGCGGAGGATGCGGTTTGTGGTTAGAGATGATGGTCACCCCACCGCGTACCTGTCCAATGTCCAATATTCCAATATACCTTATGTATGGTCAGTATGGTCACCCCACAGTCAGGCAATTAGCATTAATGTTGCATCTTGTTTAATGGTTACACTTTGTTTCAGTTTCGTACTATTTGATCAATGATTTTTGATGGCGTAGTAAAAAAAAATCAAGATACCCCTTACTCCATACCCCTTAGTCGCCCGCTTTCAGTTTATTGTACCAATTTTGCAACATTATAACATTAGCTAATTGTAACAAAACAACTCTGAAAACTGTGTTCATTGAAAACAATTGCCGACTGCATACTTTATTCAACTTAATTTTCATACACGTACAGAATAAACACGTATCATTATCCACATTGGCAGCTGTTCTCTGTTCTCCTTATCACAAATCAGCGTGTTCTTGCGGTATTATCCCGGTTCTTCATGCTTCCTATTTCCGCGGCAGCGCGATGCCATGAAATATAATATAATATGAGTTACAACTGCTACCGCCTCAGCTCTTTCTGGCACCTGGCCAAGGGTGTATTCTACTATATCCTACACGTGTATGAAAATCAAGAGTGCTATTTCGCCTTACATTTACTTAATTTACGAACATGATGGGGTGTCAGTGGTGTCACATACAAAAAGAAAGTACCTAAAAAGTGTCCGCATTTTGTTTACTTTGCCAAATTAAAACCATTGTACCAATAAAAAAGTCACAAATCTTCTAAAGTCTGTTTTTTATCTTAAATACTAAATTGTCAGATTCTGAACGGTTCATCAAAAGTCGATTGTCCCGCCAATAGAACTATACGTCACGTAATCGCGTCACTTATTATTTTGAAAGAAAGAAAGAAAGAAACATTTATTTGACACACTGAACAATAAAAACAGAAACAAAAAAGAAAAAGAATACTACAAAAAGAGGCCAGAGAGGCCACAGCGCTGGTTTTCAGCTGGCCCTTAGTGTTGTGACCTCAGTCACGAACGCGAGGTAGGTATACTTATAATTAGGATCGGTTGTGTTGTGTTGTGTGTATGTGTGGAATGTGTGTATATTTGAGTAAGCTACGTAGGTGTGTATGTAGATATAAGTACATTAAGTAAAAAATAAAATTTTGTAATTTATATTATTGGTGCAAATCGGTGAAGGAAAACATCGTGAGGAAACCTGCATATCTAGATTTAGCACATCTAGATATGTGAACCCACCAACCCGCAGTGGACCAGCGTGGTGGGAAATGGTCCAAGCTTAGGAAGGCAGTTTAGACCTTGGGGATAATATGCACAAGGGTTCCACTCGAGAGAGCCAGGTACAGATCTTACACCTCCACAGAGAATTGAATTGAACAGAATAGAGTATTGGTGCAAATAAAGCTGTATTGTTACCGGAATCGTCAACGGTTGCAGCTCCATTCGCCTACTCTCTACGGATGGGTAAAGAGCGATTAAAGTTTCAGTCCGCACCGGCCTACAGCCCGCCGCAGATAAAACTCAACCGTATGTACTAATTAATTATTGTACAAGTTGGTTTTAACTTACTCATTGGAGCTTTCGTGGACGATTGGCTCGCGTGTTCTTGAATGGAGACTGCGAATAGGCAAACTTTGCGTGGGAAGCTGTACCTATAGACTCTGGACTGGAGACTTTCGAAAGATAGTAGAGGCTGGTGGATGGTAGAGGTAGCAAACAGTAAAGAATTTTTACAATACATACTCTAGTTTCCCGTTCAAAACAACTATTTTTCATTTCTCATGCTCTGGAAGTAGATGGGAAAAACTGAAAATTATGAAAAGAGTCATGAAAATTGGCCCTTGGCTGGGTTTTTTTTTTGTCTGACTATCAGGCTCTAGGTTACTTATTTTACATGTCTTTGTTGTAAGTAAACAGGCATAAAAAAGAGCATCGAATTGAGCCTAACTTTTTCCTGCTTTGTACACCTCATCTTCAATTTCCCACGTCTGTTACACGATCTGTGGTAACTGTGGCAATATCTGTCAATGTCTGTTGGCTCGGCGCCAGTGGTCTCGCTCCACAGGTCCCCGGTTCGAATCCCGACGTGAGCATGACGTGCCGGTGGTTGTGCTGATGCGAGTTTGATGACTTTGTTTTAGGGTTTATATTTGAAACTGTGGCAAAAATGTGTTTCGAAGTGTATTATTTGGTTGTAACTCGTAAGTGTTGTTAGTGTGTGGAAACAAGGATTTGCATTCTGTTTGTTTTCAAAGTAAGTATAAAAACTGTTGTCGCGGGATTACATTATACTGATTAATAGGCGAGGTTGTTCAAAGTAAAACATATTGTTTTACTTTGAACAACAAACCTTTGAAATTCAAGGCGGCGTTCTTTCTCCTCTGCTTTTCTCTTTGTTTATAAACATTTTAGCCAACAAACTGACTTCTCTCTACCACCTCTATGCGGATGACCTTCAGCTCTACACTAGTGCACTTCCTGAAAACCTCAACTCTGCTGTTAGCCTCATTAACACCAACCTGGAGATTATCTCCAAGTGGGTGAAATCTTTTGGTTTGCTGCTTAATCCCAGTAAGTCTCAAGCGATTGTTTTCGGCAGCTCCAGAATGTTAAACAAAATTAACTTTTCAGCTGTGAGGAAAGTCAGGTATGACCAGTCAGACATACCATATGTAGCCTCAGTAAAAAATCTCGGCGTGATCATGGACAGCACTCTCTCTTGGATCCCGCAAGTTGACGCTGTGAGCAGGAAGCTTTATGCATCTTTCCACTCCCTTAAACGCTTGCAGTATTTCCTACCGTTTTCCACTAAAATTACGCTGGCACAGTCTCTACTGCTCCCAATTCTCGACTACGCTGACGTAAGCTACCTTGACCTCACTGAAGAGCTACTCAACAAACTCGAACGTCTCCAGAACTTATGTATCCGATTTATTTTTGGATTACGTAAGTATGATCACATTTCAGAGTATCGTGCTCAATTGAAGTGGCTCCCAATTCGCCTTCGCCGGAATACCCACATTCTCAACATGTTATTCAATGTTTTGAATAACCCTACTTCCCCCCATTATCTCCGATCTAAGTTTTCATTCCTATGTTCCCACGGCCGAGCGTTGAGATCTACAGAGAACAAGATGTTGAGTGTGCCTGACCGCAACGCTGCTTCTTACAGTGACTCGTTCGCTGTGAAGGCGGCGTGTTTGTGGAACACCTTGCCCGTAGACGTGCGACTTTCACCTTCACTTGCTACCTTTAAAAAGCGCGTAAAGGATCACTTTTATAAAACCTTAGGTTGGTAAATAATATGTATTATATTATATAGTTATATATGTATTTATATAAATATAGCGGATATATATTAAGTCTATTTTGTCATTTAGGTATTATGTGTATTTGTATTATTATTATTTATGTAAGTTAAATAGGTACTTAGTTTGTATTTTTAGTTTGTAGTTTGTTTTAGTTTAGGTACTTTCCACATTGTTTTTTTTTTTTGCTTAAATTGATTCAAGTAGGTACTTATAGCTTTTTATTGTATTAAGGGAGTTTAAGAACTTTAGTTTTCCACCAAACAAAGGTTGGTTGGAAGAAATTGCTTCTTGGCAATAAGCCCGCCTCTGTATATACTTACTAGTTTTAAGTCCATTTTTGTAACTGTGTCTATCATTATACAATAAAGTGTTTATAAATAAATTGTTTTCAGAGCATGTTTTCCGTAATAATATACATGCCTATGCATGTCATAGCATAAAATCTGCACAAAAAATTATGATTGATATCCAAAATAGATGTTCCGTAATAATGTTGACTGAATATACTTACGGAAAAATTTCAGTAGTAATTGCTGTAAATCAACTTAGGAAAACTTCATAATTTTCCGTATGATTCCATACAAATGTACAAAAAAACAATTACTCACGAATTAAACCCGGCACAAAGCCCGAATTACCCGGGAGGCGAGTACAAACAATATTTAAACCCAATATTAAACGCCACGTCAGCAGTACGCACGCATAAACACGTTATGTATTTCAACAAAAAACAATACAATTCAATTGTGTCCGCCATTTTGTACCGGAAGCGGTTATTTTTCACAGTACATAAAAGGTTCCGGTGCAATATGTCACACCGCATAAAAATCCGGCTACATTATGTGCTATGCTTTTCGCACGGTCTATTCTTATAATGGGAGCAGTCCTATTTTATTTATTTACACTCACGAGCAATGCGCAATTTATCTTTTCATTAGTGTTAGATCATTAACACCCTTTTTAACCGACTTCAAAAAAAGGAGGAGGTTCTCAATTCGTCGGGATATTTTTTTATTTTTTTTTAATGTATGTTCACCGATTACTCCGCCGTTTATGAACCGATTTTGAAAATTCTTTGTTTGTTGTGTTGGGTTGAGCTCCCAGGTGGTCCCATTTTTTTTCAGAATTTTATCTCACCCCCAATTGGGTAAAGGGGTAATAACAGGGTATGAATTTCCATTTTGGACACATATTAACCGATTCTAATGAAATTTAAAACGTAAATATAGTTCTTATAACAAAAAAATATGATGGTGACCTTGAGCTGATCTGATGATGGAAACGGAAGGCAGTCAAGGGAACTCCTCAACGGTATATAGCAAATACATCGTGTTTAGGCTTGAATGATTCGTATTGATTAGTAGGACTTTTTGGTATCATTCGCATCTTACTTTTGATTAAAAATTATTGCAAATAAACTAAAAACTATAAAATAAAATAATAATTTAAAAAATTTAAAAACCGATTCAAAAAACCACTAAAATGTAAGAAATAATTGAAGGTTTACACAAATTATATCTGAAAGTACAAATATACCTAAGCAGGAATTACTGTTCTTTTTTGAAGTTGGTGCCATATCTCTTCAGATTACTTTGTCACTGCACCAACATCAAAAAAGAACAGTTCCTGCTTAGGTATATTTGTACTGTCAGATATAATTTGTGTAAACCTTAAATTATTTCTTACATTTTAGTGGTTTTTTGAATCGGTTTTTTAATTTTTTACATTGTAATGTCATCAATTATACGTCATCTCAAAAAGCCAACAACTAATGCCTTGTTATGATCTAACGGAGTATGATGAAACTGGGGCTTAAGTTGGCAATATTCTGATGCGCTATTAAATGTACTACAATCATCATTGTCACTGGCCTCTACGTCTATTACAGACAATGTATTCATTGTCTGAGACACTTTCTTTGGTTGCTGTATAATACTATAGGTACAATATTGCATTTTCCATTTAGGAGTAAATTGGTGATTTTCTCACTATAACTTTTTCATTGCTCGTGAGTGTATTATGACACTAACAAAAGAGGAAGAGCCCTCTGAAAACAAAATGCAATGATCAATGACTGATGGAGATGAGAATCGAATTATCTCGGCAGAATGCAGCGATGTCGATGGCTACATGAGTCCCGACAGTAATGCCTTAATTCTCAGAGCCGGCGCGCAATCAATCAGGAAATTAATTATATTTAGCTCGCCATCGCTCGTACCGACTTCACATAGGTATTTTATTTGTTGAAAACGATGGTAATTAAGTTATTTCTAACTAGTTGTAACCATCTTTGTTTTGGTATTTTATGGCAAATAAGTCCGTAGAATAATGAATAGGTAAGTAACGATAGGCGACTGTTACGAGAAATATTTAGTTTAGTTACTAGATCTTGGTTAACGTATGGCTGCGCATTGATACATCAGCATCTGGGCATTCAGCAACTATCGCTAATCTGACTGGGTATGATAAACCCTAGTCAGGCTCTAGTTTTGGTTACCAATACCTATGTACCTAGAACAAGAATACGCCTATGATAAGGTGCAGGAACTAACAAACCCACACATAATGAAAACTCCGTTATTAATGAGAATCATTTCAAAGTTAAGCTTTCATGAGAAGTCGCAGCAAAACTTTTCTTCCAAATACCTACCTAGATAAGTAGTACCTAACAGTAATAATCTACCCGAGATACATAATATAGTTCCTCCAGATACGTTTACGAGTGAACCTAATTCTTTTCCGTTTTGCAAACAGTATAGTGTTTGCAGGCAGGCGCTTTGAGCCGCCCTGCCCGCGGGTGCAGTGCTGGCGGAGTGCCAACAGCCAAGTGTACGGTCGGGGAAGCCTTCTACTGTTGCCACTTAGTACTGGAATTGTGAGTTTACGAATGAAGATTTGGGGAAATGAGGTTTGAGAGTTAAGGTTTATTCTCATAGTTCATGTAAAAAACGCTATAAAGAGTTGTTCCTGGCGGAAAGGACATTAGATCTTAGATTATAGATTCTAGGTACTTACTGGGTATTTTTATTTTTTTATTTTATTATTTTAAGATTAACAAACAATAGTACATTATATTTAAGCTAATGGTATTATACACATTAAATAGTAACGAATGTACTACCAACACAGTTAACCACAGATTACCAAAAAAGTATTTTATGAGTAAATTATACAGTTATCTAATTTAATTAAGTAGGTAATTATTTAAACTTATAAAAAGAAACATGCAAACTAAAAGAGTAAGATTTAACTTAAGTGACTAAAGAAAGAAACTGAAGAAACACCTTTTTTAAATTTGAAAAGTATTCAGTAACAAAAGAACATAAATATATGGATAATATTAAATAAATATATATAGCAGACAGTAAGTTTGTACATATACATTGTATAAATATATTTACAATATACTAAATGATACAATGATGTTGATTCTGAAGGCAGAAATTCTAATTTTAACGCTGTCAAACTAAAAAATTTGCTAGCATAAAATGACATTTACGTTAACAATCATAGAGTCGAATTTTAAACAAAGAAATTAAGGTTTTGACATCGCTAAATTTAAAATTTCTGCCTTCAGAATCGATATCATTATGTGAATAATAATTATTGTGATGACGTTAGGTTTTCCAGAGTATCAATAATATGTCTCCTATAATTACTTGGCTTACTTGATATGATGTCAATACTATTAAAGAATTTATTATAAGAGCTTGCTAAGCGATTAAATGGCTCACGTTTACCGGCGTTAGTGCGAGCTGTTGAGATAGCGAACAGCTGATAGGGATGGGCTGCCCGCGCTGGAGTCGCCCGGCTGGGTACACGATAACATAATTTATTGTTCAGGTCAATGCAGTCATATTTGGAGTGACAAAGGTCATATAGAAGCATAGCATCTAGTAAGGTGCGTCGATTTTCTAGGGATAAAATAGAGTAATTGCTGAGGAGTGTTTTATATGGCATACGTGAATGGAAACATCTGTAATGCATAGATCTCAAGAATTTCTTCTGTACCATTTCAAGGGCTGTGTTGTATTTATTATAAAATGGGTTCCACACTGCTATGGCGTATTCAAGCTGGGATCTTACTAGCGATTTATACAAATGAAGAAAGGTAGATGGCTTTTTAAAATGTATGCTAGATCGCATGACAAACCCAAACATCTTAAACGCCTTACTTTTTATTGACTCTATGTGAATATCAAGATGTAGTTTACTATCTAGTATAACACCTAGATCTTTAATTGAGTTAACCTATCAAGAGCAGAGTCACCCAGGCAATAAGAATAAGTTTTTTTATTGATTTTTTTTGTGAAAGTTATTACCTTACATTTATCTATGCTAAGTTGTAGTTTATTTTCAATACAATATTCAGAAAACCTATCCAGATCCTGTTGGAAGGCAATATGATCGACATCATTTTCAACTATGTGGTAGATTTTTAAATCATCTGCATATAGTAAATACTTACAGAATTTAAAACATTTGTGAATATCATTTATAAATAAAATAAACAGCAGAGGTCCCAATATTGAACCTTGTGGTACACCTGAGCTGATCGACACTGGTTTGGACTCATGTCCATTTATGACTACCCTTTGAGTACGATTGGTGATATATGATTTAAACCATCTCCAAAGATTACCTCTTATACCATTGAAGGCGATTTTATCTAATAGAATTTTGTGGTCCACTCTGTCAAAGGCTTTTCTAAAATCAGTATAAATGCTATCGGTCTGCTTATTATTATCTAAACTTTCAAATAAATAAGAGGTGTAAACTAAAAGATTTGTAACGGTAGAGCGTTTTTTGACAAAGCCATGTTGTTGAGTCATGATGTTATTATGCAAAACAGGATAAATTATAGAGTGGACAAGCCTCTCAAAAAGCTTTGACAGAGCAGACAGTATTGAGATAGGTCTATATTTGTCTATTGAGTAGTAGGTTCTATAAATTGGAATAAGTATGAAGAGAGCGTGAAACCTGTCAGTTTTGGGAAAAGCGCTTTCAAGGGGAAGCTATGTTTTTTTTTGTAATTGGCAGCGCTTGCGCTACACTTTACCTTTATACAGCCCTATACATAAGGGCATAGTAATATGCACATTGTACAAAGGTTCCACTCGAGCCACGTACTCGTAAAACCCTATAAATCCTCGCTGAACATTTCACCGACAGTACGTTCTTTAGATTCGCATATCGAATGCGGTTCGCAGGTCAGTGGGTCTTACATGCCGCTGTAGTTAGTCACTTCGCAATCGATAGTCGCTAGAGGTCAGTGTGCCTTGCTTTACATACGATGCAAGGGGGTTACTCTATACTGACGAAAAACGAACGGACGAGAGCTGCCGTGCAGTCGGTACGTATAATACAACGAGATAGAGTCGAGGTGCCGCAGCCCGCATATACACATACCTACTTGTATTGTATACGTATTTAAGTCTGAGAAACACTAAATATAATTAACCGTTTCTGAAATTGTGTGGCGAATATCTCAAAAATCCATAAAGTTTAACAATCAACACCGATAGGTATTATTATATGCTTATCTTAGACAAGAGAGAACTCGCGATTTTTCTATTTTACTGGATAATCCCAAAAGGTTTTTGTTATCGTGGCGGTTCGCTTCAGCTCGCCTGAAAATGTTATGTAAAATGCCTTTTATTATGTACAGTCAGAAGAAAAATCTAGTGTAAGTATCTACGGAATAAGTGTGATTAAAAATATAATATTAATAAATATGTAGGTATTTTCTTGAAATTAAATTCATATTCGAAGTTTTTGCTTAGACTGTTAAGGTTACTGTTTAAATATTCCTACGTATAATCGTAAATAAATTATGTTGATTTCATATTCTACATCAACTTTAAGTATTACGAAATAAATTCTGTTCATATAAGAGGTAGAAATTTCATGAGGCAAGGCAAGTCCCACAAGTAACTTTTACTTAGAATGATCACATGTATTAACACAAAATTTTAACAACAGCTCTCTATGTAGTCCAGAAATATCATTGAAACATGGCGCTGACTGTACTTATGTAGTTAACTATCGTATTCTTTAGCTCCATTGAGGCTCCTCAGATAGTGCCAGCTCTGCTCCACTAGAGGGCGTTTCTAAAATCTCGCCTCTTTACACAATATTCCGCAAAATTAGGATAGTCTGTTGGGGTTTCTTCACGGTTTCTATAGCCACGTTATATTTTCTACTTTGTCTTGCGGTTTACATTGTGCAGGCTAGTGGTGAAGGCTTCCTTTTGCATTGACCGGTAGTCATACTTGTATATCTCGTAATTCTGAAAAAAATCTATTTTACTAGCTTACTAGCAAACTACACGCACGGCAATGAAAAGGTTCCACTGAGAAAAGCACCAAATTACTCCTACACGGAAAAAGCTAGCTTAATGACTTCTTCTGCAACATTGAAGTACATTTAACAGAGCATCAGGATATTACCAACTAGCAAAGGCTTGTTAAAAAAATTTAAAAATTGGGGTCGTTTGGTGTCGGTATTTTGTGAGTGGAACTTTTTCATTGCCTGTGAGTGTATTACCAGGCAATTTCATTCTTGTATTTCATTTTCATAATTTTGTGAGCTTGCACCTAATTCAACAACTCAGTATAATGATTTTAACTAAATTTATGTCACGAGCGGCTTTAATATTCATGTAAAATTTGTACAGCTATTACGAATTTACTGAGAGCTTTGTTTAGTACGAAAATCATATTAAGTAATTATGGCAGTAAATATATTCATATGTATCAACGTTATAAATGCAGAATTTAATACGTGTAGCATTGATTTATAAAAAGTGTAATTGGATTAGTTAAAAGTTATGGATTTAGTTGTGCAGTTATAGGATAGGTACACTTTTGCATTTTTTGATTTCCGTGTATCTTCTTGATCACCAATTTTCAAAAGCAGTAGGTCAAAAACGGTTTCAGAATGACCCACAAGTCGCCCCCTTTCGGATTAATTCACCACATTTGCACCACATTATATACAAGTACATTCGTATAGGTAGGTAAGTACTAGGCAAACGTGATTATGAGTCATGGTATCATGCTAAAGTCCCATTAGTGCTGAACGCTACGTTTTGTGTAGTTCCATATCTGTTGTTTCATGATCGTAATAAAATATGAAAGAGATAGCATAATTGCACTTATCGTGCTCCAAAGAGGCATCGATTAAGGGTGATATAATGGTGGCCTTGATAGTGAAAATGGTAAAATAGACATGTATGAGAAAGAGTAACTGTTTGGCGGTTTGTCAACGATATTTGAATCCTTAGGCCCAATTTCGCCATACTCGGTTACATCATAACCAGGGATTGGTTGTTCAATTATACGTCTTCTCCATATTCAATTATTGACAGATGTGTCAAAAGTCAAGCAATAATTTCTGATTATGAGCTAACCGAGTATGGCGAAATTGGGGCTAATCCTATAGAACGAACTGTCAGTTTACAAGCGTCATTGGGATCGTCGAATTTTGACCTTCTGTTTAAAGGAATAGAGCCAAACTTCGAGTATCACGATGAAGCTAAGATTCTTCGTTATATGCGTCCGGCGGTTAGCTTTTTAATAATCGAATTTGTAATATAAAAACGAAATACATAAATCCACTCACTAGTAAAAGGATACGAGCACATTTTACAATACACTACAGACTACAGTCTACAATACATTCAGGAAAACACAACACAACCCACGCTTATTGAGTTAAATAAATCAATTTGATTTCAACTCTGAAATTAACGAGACCATAAAATTAAGCCAAGACGTTTCAACGTAACTAAAATCCGGGATTTCTATTAAGGCGTCCTATTCAGGTAAGATGGCATACTTCGCCAAGATAAATTTAAATTGGGGGCTACGTCTGTTTATTCTTGCAGGTATTACGATAATTGAGTTTCGTAGCCCTCGGATTGGGAATAAAATTTACGACGGGGTTGCCAGATTGAGGACGATTTCCCAATTTTTGGGTAATCGATTCGCCTCATTTCCATACAAAAATTTTCATTTATTGTGTACAATTGTACATGTACAGGTCTAATACGTGTGAGTAGGTATATTATTATAAGTACGGTATTACATACCTATATCCTAAATATAAAAATACACTTACTTGTAAAACCAAGTGGAAGTGTAAGACAAATTACCCTGATTGGAAGCTAATTATTCTAAAGAAAACTTCTTGTTTGTTTGATAAAATCATTTTTATTTTATTACAAGGCATCCCCAAGCCAATTGAAGCTATGATGGTATAAAATATTTGAGAGGTTATTACTGTTATCTGTCGTCGTCAGCGATTCAACCTTAATTCATATTTCACAATAGTTACCTACCTACTCCAAATATAACAGGTATACGTAAGGATATGGTATAGGGAATGTCATCAAATATAAAATAAGTGTTTTGTAAGTTGTTTAAGTTTTTAAAGTTACTACTTAACTAAGTTTATATTTTGTGCACCTTTATTGTATGTTAAATTAAGGAAAATTTGTTATTGGCCTTACTATTTACCCATTTATCTTGTAAAGATATAAACCTGTTAATTTTCTAAAAATTAATAAATAAATAACAGCTGACATGAGATTCCTCATCCACATTAAGAAAAAGTATCATTTAAACTAGACTATGGTTTTTATAAATTTTAGCGGTCACGAACACCAAAGTAATCCTAAATCTAATGATGGCAGCGCTAAATATAATAAAATAATTACCAAATTGAAAAGTTTATTTCATTAGGACTTGTCACTTCCCAACTTTTAGTAAAATACTCAGTTTGGAACTCAAAAATGAAATAAATTACGAGCTCCAACACCCATCTGTCACAATCTCCCTGCTCATCTATCAAGTGATTCATTTAATTGGACACATTTCTCTTGAATATTCCAAAGTTATTTCTTTACTTTTTAGGGTAATACAAAAAGTGTTCAAATCTGCAAGGCAGTCTCACACAACTCGATATTCCGAACCACTTCTGGGGCCTTAGTGTAGATTTTTCATTACCGATTGAGGAGTGAAACCTAACGCAAAATTGTATGGCACAGAGCTAGTGCAGCTACCTACTTACTGCTAGATAGCTTCTCTCCCGCGCCATACAAATTCGCATTTACTCGCCGTTTCTCGACCAGTGTCAAAACTAGCACTCTCCTCACTGTTCTAAAGACACGTAACGAATATCACGTTTGCCTGAAAGGGCATCTTTGAGACATGATATACCCATTACAAGTCATACGATCATTAGACGTCCACAGGTTCATTACTTATTTATCCCCCCCTTTCCCCCTGCACTAAAACGATTCCAACTTTTATTAGTTGTGTCTATAAAGGGGCTGGTCGTAAAGTCCGCCGTGCTGGAGGGTTACTCTATACTGACGAAAAACGAGCGAACGAGAGCTGTCGTGCAATCGGCACGTTTAATACAACGGTATAGAGTCGTGGCTCATGCAGTCGCAGCGGCGTTTCGGAACTTCGATTTTCGTCTTAGAGAGTGACCCCGCAGTACAGTATACGATCTAAACAATGTTGCCTTTTTAATATTTTCGGCGCTAAGTCACAGGATTACATCGAGTAGGTATGTTTGTTCGGGAATTTGTTAGTTTAATAAAATACATACGAGCATATGATTAACATTAAACTTGGGTTAAATTTAGAACTAAGATTTCCGAATATAAAATAAAATATGCTATTATGACCTGCATGTACGTACACTTACATCACCTTCTGAAAGAATAAAGATAAGAAGAAAATAGAAAACAATTTTGACACTGGCTATTTGTAAGATGCAACACGAATGTTCCATCCGTCTCCTGAGAGTTTTTTGAGATGCAGATACGCTATTCTGGACCAGTTAGTGTTTCACATGCGATAGTGAAGTTGAAATAAAACACGGTTTATAAAATTCGTTTGGTCTAGCTTGATAAAAACGAAGGAACGAAGAAGAAGCTGTCACGCAATTTGAGCCTCTAGTATGGTTTTGCAATTTTCTAAAACGAAAAAAGTAAAGTAATTCTTCTGTTATCTGCATACATTATCTGTCAAAAGTTTCATGTCAGTTTCCGAGAGAAAATGTAAACTTTTACAGTTCTCGACAAACTATTAAACCTGTACTTGACGTACGGTACGTTAAAGACAACGACATAAGAGTCGTGGTTCCAGCAGTTCCAAAGCCTAGCTTGAAGCTAGGTTGACCCGCTAAGCCAGTTCATCATCTTAAGCTATTGGTCGATGGTTAAGTAGCCTTACATAAGAGGAGTTAAATCTGATTTATGGGTAGTGGTTCGTTCTACGAAAACGATAAGTGATAACTCTTGTGACATAATGCTATTTTATAGAAGGTGTAGCAAAATTGGTATAAATAGTTGCTTTACCTAAAATGTATCGTTAATATCTTATAACTTAGAACCGTAGCCAAATCAAAATCCAGTGCTTCTAAGCCGCAACAAATGTAACCTTTACTGCTTCGTAATAAGACATAAACGGATATTAAACGTAAAATCCTGATAGCGTCGGACACGTCATTTCCGTTGTACGATAATGTATGCTCCTTGTGATTTACGTACAGGCAGAGAGTCGGCTACGGTATGGCGATGAAATAAATCGGCCACTGACATAGTGACTCATTCATGAAGTCAACTTCACGGTTCTTTTAACCTTTGTAGGGTCACTTTTAGCAAGCGCTAAAGGTATTTCAATCAAATTTTAAACACATTTTGTACTAACTGACAGCCATTTGACAGGCGACCTAATACATTTGGCTATAAAACAGATTTTATTTTGACATATTATCGAGGGCGTTTGGCGTTCCGTTTCTTAGCTATGGTTCATCTAAATCTAATAAATCATTTAAACGATTGCATTGTCACAGCACTAGCAGTTTTTAAGGTAAAATATTTTATGGTGTTATACGTTTTTATGTGGTTCATTATATCTAAATTCCATCCGATTCTAATGTGTTAAACATTATACTTAATAGAATCTAAACCTAAAAATAATAAATCTTACATCGCATCGCATCAATCTTACATAGCATAAATCAATTTAATCTTCCATTTCTACTTCCATTCTTGAGCTGTGTAGGCTCTTGTGTGTGTACACAGCTATATTCATCGAAGCGTTTTGTCACAAAACTTCTGTTTACTTTCTGAATAAGACATTGATTTTTTGAGTAAATATGACGAGTGTGTGTTTGTCGAGTTTGTAAAGGGTGGGGTGTCGTAATCTTGCCCGGGGTGGATTAGTGAGGGGCACAATCTATTATTTATTCAACTTAAAAATACGATTTCTAAGCCGTATTCATACGTACTTATATCTTGTAGAGTTGGAAAAGAGTTGTCTCTTACACACACAAGAGAGGTTTATTATTTTAATCATTCATAATCTTTTTACACGATTCTATGGGTTGAGATTAGTAGGTAGTTCAAATACATTTATCACGGTAATACTTGCCTAAACAGCGATGATAAATCTATGAGTATAATCTATTTTTCATTTATTTTATTATTTTTAGGGAAACTAAACCCGGTTACAAACTTATAAGGAATGTTGATAGATGTGACTTTGATCTTATATTTTTTTTCTTAAATAGCTTTAAAAACGTACCGTTGTTCTGAATATGGACACAACAGTTGAACAGTAGACATGTGCACGTTGTGAATAAATAACGCACAATGTTGTCTTCTTGAATTTAGTTTATTGAACGAGTTGCAGTTTTAACTTGTTTCTTCAATTGAATATTAAACCTTTTTACCAAAATAAACCATATGTTTGGTAGTTTTAAGATGATAATGAATCATAATAAACTTATACTTCTTAATCTTACGAATACGTTTTTTTTAATAAAGAAGCAAACTCACTAAAAGTAGATGTACATAGGTACAGTCAGCTTCATAAGTAGCTGTGCTCTTGAGTACCTTGTCAAATTTACAATACGCCCAGTCATTCATTCAACCATTGATGTTTTGAGAGTTTGACATGGTACAAAAGTGTATACCGAGCTAAACATACTTATATATAAAGCTAACTGTATCGCATTGTTTAAATTTATATCTATTAATTTAAATGTACTGTATCCATGTACGCTCGCAGTAGAAAGGCATTGATGTGTATTGCGCACAACACGGCTTGTCATGTCGAATTAACCACGGGCCGTTCAATAAAACAATTAGTCTAGAATTATCCATTCCATATATCAGGCCCACCTACACAGATATAATTATATTTATGTTTATGTATTGTAAATATTATTAGTACGGTTGCTGGAGGCTACTAATCATTTGTTAAATACAGTTTAAAATGCTCACTACTATAGCTTTATCACTATTGTAATATCGTGTGTGGCTTGTTATTATTGAAATAAAATTATTATTCTTAATATTATTTCTAAATGTCCATAGTGAAAGCGGTAGGTACAGTTTAAGTATTTAAAATTTGTATGTATTGGCAGTAAACATATGGTTTACCAAATAAATAAAGAAGAAAGAAAGTTTTTTTGTCGTACTGAACTATATAATCTAAACTATAAGTAAACGAGTGTATCAACTAATCCGCAGTTAGATAAAACATTCATCTAACTTCAATCAACATTACTTCGTTTATCCTACTTCATCTTTATTAAGCTATTTTAGGAAATCAACAATGAAAACACACAAATAAAGGATTACGTACACAATACGTGAAAATCTTAATAAATTGGCTAAAGGACAAAGGGGTTCCTTTATATCTAAATGCCATGATGACTTTTAGTTTTGACCTATTGCGGTCCGCGAACGATTGTACAGTCAGCAAAAAGGATACATAGGCCACCCAGCGTAAATACTTCGATTTTATGATCCAATGATGGGTGATCCGTGAATGAGCCATTTTAAAACGACTTTTTTATGTATGTCCACCGATATTTGCCAGTTGTTAATGGATTTTGGAAATTCCTTTTTAATGTAGGATATTTAGGCAGGGTTTAACCTCACAAGGGTAACAAGTCTACCCATTTTTATTTCAAAAATAAATTCCATCCGCAAGGTTCTATCCACCCTTGTTTAATTTTTTATTTTATTTATGATAATAATAATCATTTATATCAGTTGATTCATCTATCTTCCACTCATGAGTCCCAGGTTCAAACAGTCTGCGATGGGGTGGCACACATATATGTTTTGATGACTGTACAGTGAACAGAAACCGTCACAATGAAATTACCAATTGGACCACAAACATTCCAACTTACAACCACAATAAGTGAGGGATTACTTATCCTTTTCATTTCCTGCAATCTAATTTTAATAGAGACAATGATGTCGATTCTGAAGGCAGAAATTCTAAATTTAGTGCTGTCAAAACCTTAATTTCTTTGTTTAAAATTCCACTTTATGATTGTTTCCGTAAATGTCATTTTATGCTAGCAATTTTTTTAGTTTGACAGCGTTAAAATTAGAATTTCTGCCCTCAGAATCGACATCAATATTGTGTACAAATGCCTTAGCATGTAGTTATGTAAACTACATGCTCTAGTTTTCTAAAAAATCTGATAGGTCACGTGTATTCAATTATTTGAATAAAAAAATATATTGTAAGTAAAAAATACATACGGAACCTAAAACATAGTGAAACATTATGCTGCGTACGGTACCTGGCTAATATTTCGACATGCAGAGTAGTACGTTTGATTAATGAGATGGATATCATTGTTTTGGCTTTCGCTTACTCAACTATAACAATCGTTATTCTTAGCTGTCCAACTGAGTCGTTTGTTACATACCCATGTGATACGCTGTCCCCTGGGGCAATATGTATTTACTACTACACATAAGTAATATAAGTATATGTAGTCTAATCTAGGTGAGTTTCGTTTCAGCAAGCCGGCAAACCCAAAAAAGGTTGTTTCCGTTTACTAGCGCTTTTGCAATCCCTCCACATCTGGGGGGTCGCTCCATCTTACGATCAACGACATTTTGGAGCACCGTTGTGCTACCCACGGCTCCATCTCGTTAGATCAACTGGTAGTAAAGACAGTTCATTATTTTGTAAACCTAGAATAACCCTCCTACTCTACATGACAAAGAAAGAAAAAGTTTCGGACCTCTGCTAGGTTAGCCATGTCTCTATCTCGTTGTATTAAACGTTCCGATTACACGATAGCTTTCGTTATTTAGTTTTTCGTTAGTATTCTGTATATAGAAAAGAAAGTGACTGATTTGGCATCAACATTCAACGCCTAGCCCAAACGGCTCAAGCTAAAAACATGCAACATGGCACGTAGATTCCTTAGGTAGTGCACTAAGAAAGGATTTTCGGAAATTCCACCCCTAAAGGGTTAAAATAGGGGATGAAAGTTTTTAAGGCGAAGCGCAGCTCGCGGGAACAGCTAGTATTGAATAACCCTCCCGTTCCCTTTCCTTGTCATTACACGGATTCCCCGCATAGTGTTTGCTCTAGCTAATACCCAATCCGACTCCGCTTGCTAGCGTGTTCGCAACACGGTACAATGCCACCGATATTAGGCACCCAGGCTTCACATGTTGGTAGAGACTGACAAAGATAACTTAGCAACAGATATAATATAACCATCGTTAAAAACCCTGATGTTCAATACTAAAAGGCTTATAAACGGCTTGACATTATTTGACGTATAACCCAAAAAAAATATGGTTTATATCCGCTTGGGAGCTACGCCACCACCGACACACAGATATAGATACGCGAAACTTGAATCACCCCTATTTTTCCATCAAGAATAAAGAAATGCCAAACGCGAATTATTTAACTATTCCAATCAGTTAACGAGGGGGGGGAATGAGATGTCAAGGGTGATTGCTGGGAAATATCAATGTTAACATAGCTATTTCACGGCAATGATCAGTTGAGATTTCAATACCGAGTTCAGACCTCCACGTGGTCCCTCCCGGTAACTATGGTGGAGTGGCCGAGATCCTCCAGACCAAGACTACTCCACCATAGGCTGACGTGACAGGTAGAAACACCAAGACGCACTGGCCAGCGCGGTGTTTAACGGCCATAAACCCTTATGAAGTACGCCAAAAAACCACGGCCCTCAGTCCCCGGCGGCCCCACTATTCCTGATTCCGGCAGCGGTCATGGTTCCGGTGGGGCAGAGGGTGCTAACAATCTCCGGCAGAGATCCGGCTGCCATACCAATATTATGACAATAGCAACGTTTAACGCGAGAACATTGAGCACCGATGATAGGTTACATGAATTTTTGGAAGAAGTAAAGAATGTCAAATGGGATGTCATCGGATTGTCTGAAGTACGGCGAAGAGGTGAGAACCTTATGACACTATCCAATGGAGACATGTTTTTCCACAGAGGACACGAAGATAGTTCATATGGAGGAGTGGGATTCCTAATAAGCCGAAAGATCTGTTCAGATATAAAAAATGTAAACAGTGTCTCACCACGTGTCTGTTACATTGTAATAAGGCTTAATAATCGATATTCCATAAAACTCATTCAAGTTTATGCGCCTACTTCAAAACAAGGAACTGAAGATGATGTCGAATTATTTTATGAAGACATAGAGACAGCGAAAAGAGAAAACCCGTGCCACTACACCATCGTCATGGGCGATTTTAACGCCAAAATTGGACCTCCCTTAGAAAATGAGCGCTCAATTGGTCAGCACGGTCTAGGTAGTCGAAACCCACGAGGGCAAATACTGGTCAACTTCCTGGAAACAGAACATCTATACGCTATGAACACGTTCTTTCAAAAGCGAGCATCCAGGAAATGGACATGGATAAGCCCCGATGGACGAACCAAGAACCAAATAGACTACATACTTAGTTCCGACAAGCATATAGTAACTAACGTCGACGTGCTGAGCCAATTTAAGACTGGAAGTGACCATAGACTAGTAAGAGCTACACTAATCTACAATCTGGAAAAAGAGAGAGAAAAAATGGTTCGAGGAAATCTAAATCATAAGTACGAGAAAGAGGACTATATGTTTCTCCAAAAAGAGTACCAAACAGATTTAAAAAACCAATTTGAAGGTCTTGCAGAAGCTAACCTGGATGTAGACTCTCTCAATAAAGCGCTTTGTAACATCATAGTCGACACAACCAAGAAACACATAGGGGGAAGAAAAAGAGCAGAACAAAAGCTGGACCCGAGTACGTTGTCTCTAATGGAAGAAAGAAGGAAAATGAAAGAACATAAGGACATTCAAGAAATTAATAAAGTTATACATAGAGCCATAAGAAGAGATTTAAGAAAGTTTAACACCAAAATTATAACAGAAACCATAACCCAAAATAGAGGACCCAAAGTATTTAGAAGAAAGTTAAATAAAAATAGGCAGCAAATTTTCAAACTTAAAAACAAATTGGGAATAGTTGTAGCAGATCGGGACCAGGTTTTAGAGATAGTGGAAGACTTTTACGGGGAACTTTACGCAAGTCAATCTGCGGAACCAGATGACCAGGGTGATTCTGACCCACGAGCCAAACCTTCAGAGAGAATATGGGAAGGAGACTTACCCTCAATCAAAGAAGATGAGATAGCTCATGCTCTTGGTCAGATGAAAAGAGGCAAGGCGTCTGGGGATGACGGAATATATGTAGAAATGCTACAAGCTGGTGGCACTCCGTTGTTAGAAGTTCTCGCAAGGCTGTTCAATATTATCCTCAAAACATCCATCACACCTGAGGCTTGGAAAAACGCAGTAGTCACGATCCTACATAAAAAGGGTGACCAAGCAAAACTCGAGAACTACAGACCCATCAGCCTTCTATCGCAGGTATATAAATTGTACGCCAAAGTCATTTGTAACCGACTGTCTCGCTTGTTTGACGAATACCAACCTGTTGAACAAGCTGGCTTCCGGAGCGGATATTCCACCATCGACCACATCCACGCTGTCAAGCAACTGATGGAGAAATGTAGGGAATACAATCGGCCATTATGCTGCGCATTCGTCGACTATGAGAAGGCGTTTGACAGCATCGAGCACTGGGCCGTGTTCCAGTCTCTCCATCGTTGCAACATCGACAAGCGATACATTGACACGCTCCGGGAGTTATATGGATCCGCCACTATGCATAACCTTACCAGCCCCGTTCAGATTAAACGGGGTGTTCGCCAAGGAGACACTCTCTCACCCAAGCTCTTCACAAATGTACTGGAAGATGTAATGAAAACTCTTAACTGGGATGAGAGAGGAGTCAACATAAATGGCAGACGCTTGTCGCACCTGCGGTTTGCTGATGACATCATCATTCTGGCTGAAGACGTTTCGGATGTACAGTGTATGCTCGCAGAACTGCATGAAGCATCCCTGAAGGTTGGCCTGAAGATGAATATGTCCAAGACTAAGGTCATGTCCAGCATTCCCACCGAAGTTTCCAACATTACTGTTGGAAACCATAAACTGGAGGTGGTGAATGAATACACTTACCTTGGACATTGTTTATCCTTTGGCCGAGAATCTCAGGTCAAAGAGATCACGAGGCGGATTCAACTGGGATGGGCCGCCTTTTCAAAACTTGATGATGTCCTGAAGTCTAAGATCCCACAATGCCTGAAGACCAAGGTGTTTAACCAATGTGTCTTACCCACACTAACATACGGTGCCGAAACATGGACGCTGACCAAGGAAACTGTGCACCGAATCAGAGTTGCACAGAGAGCTATGGAGCGAGCCATGTTAGGCATTTCGCTTAGAGACCGTATTCCCAACGTGGTGATCCGCAAAAGGACCAAAGTGTTCGACGTCGGTATGCGGGTCGCCGAACTAAAATGGGAGTGGGCGGGACACTTGGCTCGTCGGGAGGACGGAAGGTGGACAAAGGCGGTCACAGAATGGTGGCCTAGAGACGGACGAAGAGCGGTTGGCAGACCACCTGCTAGATGGTCCGATGACATCTGCAAGGTTGCAGGGAAGCAGTGGATCAGAGCGGCACAGGACCGGAAGAATTGGCGTACAAATAAGGAGGCCTATACCCAACAGTGGGCGATAGAAGGCTGATGATGATGATGATGATGAACGAGAAAAAAAACTCATTTTTTTACTTGTTGAAAAGCTAGAGTTGTCCGACTATATTGCATGTTGGTTGTGTTGATGGCACGTGTGTGTTAGCTAAGTCATTATTGTGTGTGTGTTCTATGAGATTGAGACGCAATCAGAAACTTCACAAATATCAGATGAAATCGCGGATTGTAACTTATTACTTACATAACATAATGTAAAAAAAATGAATAGCTAAATATTTTACATTATCCAGACACATTCAATTTAGCCGAAACTAGCTGACCTAGCTGTATCTTAAAAACTTAAACTGCATATTGGTTGTGTTGATGGCACATGTGTGTTAGCTAAGTCATTATTGTGTGTGTATTTTATGAGGTTGAGACGCAATCAGAAACTTGACAAATATCAGATGAAATCGCGGATTGTAACTTACAACATAAAACATAATGTAAAAAATGCATATTATTTTTGTTCTCAATCCAAAATAAACTTTTATTTTAGTCCCAAATCGCTGATCTAGCTTTATCTTGAAAATCTGGATCCCAAAATTCCAGAGCCAACCGCCCACAGCCGCTTATGGAAAATTGGCTAAAGCAAATACTCGTGTGGAAACCGCGTAGGTAGGAATGGTTTCCCGGGAGCAAGCGTCCGGGATATAGCGGGATTGGCATTGGCGAGTCAACGTAAGGATGTTAACTAAGATTCCTATGTAGGTATGGGCATAATAATATTCATCATCATCACGACCCATTACGTCCCCACTGCTGGGGCACGGGTCTCCTTCCAATGAAGGAAGGGTTTAGGCCTAGTCCACCTGGCCAAGTGCGGGTTGGTAGACCCCAACACAAGCAAGCTTGTGCTGAGAGAGTTGTCGGGTAAGTGAGCAACCCGACTGTCAGATGTTTTCAAGCCGCCCGAAGGCCTCTGACTAGGCTTAACGACTGCTGCCGAAGCAGCAACCGGGACCCACGGCTTAACGTGCCGTCCGAAGCACGGAAACGTCCAGAAAAGCACCACTTGAAATTGGTCACCCATCCAATGGCTGACCGTGTCAGTTGTTGCTTAACCTCAGCGATCAGTTACGATCACTGAGGCCCGCTCGACTACGGACGCTTCATAATAATACTCATGAGCAATGAAAAAGTTCCGGGGACATACGGAACCGCAATGGCAGATTGCATTGCTTGTGAGTCGTGACTGTGTTATGTACCTAAGGGCTGATTTATCAATGGTCAGATAAATGTTATCTGAAGAATAAAATGGTTGCTGTCACTGTCTGATACATTCACATGTGACATCAGATTTATTCCTCAGATAACTTTTATCTGACTATTGAAAAATCAGCCCTAAGTAAAAGAAAAAGTAATTACTTGTTAATAAGTTTAAATGATTATTGGGTACGTTTTTTATGAATCGCTAATCTAGCATAGTGAATAAAACTGAATAATGGTTCTGTACCGAAGGTTATTAACATTTTATTACTCACCCCAGTCGTCTTGGCCCAATTTTCACAGAAAGATAATAAAAATATTATTAGATCTACAATTTTAATAAATTAAAAACTGAAAATCATTACGTTTAAATACGGATTGTAATGGAGCGGAAAATTAAGAAAAAAAAATATAGATAAAAATTCACTGCTTGGCCATACTAGCCACAAAATACAATCAATATCATGAACTCAAAGTCCAAATCTTAAATTTCAATTGTGAAAAGAAAGAGTTTCAACTGATGCCGCATTTTTAATCCCTGGGGATTAACACAATGTTTTATTCCACCGCTTATCAAAGTCAAAGTAGACTTAATAGCCAGAAAGCTCATCAGCATTTACCGTTCTACAAAATAATTCTTGGAGGCGAAGCGAAGAAAACTCCTGAGGAAAAACATCTAGGAGAAACCTTATATATAATATGAAATAGTACGGTATATCTTTTATATACCACAACGCAACTTTTAAAAACCGCGACACGCACACACGTACAATTTAAGAATGAATATGCGGTTTGTTAGCTTCAAAAAGTTACAACAGTATAATCGCAGCTAACTTCAGGAACTATCAAGCTGTTTGGACCGAACTTTAACCAAGGCTTAACAGCGTTAAATCTTCATCGTTGCGACAAGATTATTTATGCTTGTGGTACATGTACAATTGTACAGCCAGCCCTATGTCCCAATGGCGAGGTCAAAACGAATACATTTGAATCCGAAACTATAGGTACACTAAACCTAAAAACAAAAGCACTCACCGCTCTAATAAAGAAGTCCTGATGCAGCACGCTGACAATGCCGAAGTTGGTGAACTTGAACACGTGGTCCATGATCCACATGAGGTTGGGCAGCACGCCGGGCCGCGGGTTCCAGGCCGCCATGAGGATGGGCACGTCGGCGGTGCTCTGGTGGTTGGCCAGCACCAGGGTCCGCCGGGTCCCGCAGGCGGCTGGCTCGTCGCCGCTTTCCACGACTGTGGAAGGAAGGAGGGTTAGAATGTGGGGTTTGTTCTGTTAGGGCGATAGGTGAAGATTGAATGGCTATTAGAGAGGATTCTTTGTACTTGTCCCCTTATTTAAGGGTCTGCAATAGGGAATCGAGGGTTGGCATTGTCATAGAATTATGTAGTAAATGATGCTCTACAGCCTTGAAAAAAATCACACAGGTAGTTGAAGAGTCTAGCTAGGTGCTGAATCATTCGAATTTAAGTAAATGATTATGGATAACTGTAAATTAATTTTAGAATATCAAGAAAAACCAGTCAATCACACTCCCGTATTGTAACAACTGTGTCGTAATTATTAAGAATTTTCATATGATTTTTATCATATTATAAAGTAAAACCCTTGGACTAGGCGCTAAATACCTTGTTTTTTAATAAACACACACTTATTTTGTGTAAATTAATCCCAAACTTGAGCAATTTTTTTCCCTCAAATCTTCATACAAATATCTATGGCGGCTTTCTGTGTTATAAAATCATAAACACAAGTGACGTTTGACTCAGTTGGCCGCTGGCCTCCAAAGAAGGGTCACGTCGGTTTAGGCAGCACTGACAGCTCGCGATCTTATCGTGTACAGATACAAAATCACTGCACATTGGTTGTCATTGCACGTTTTTCAACTTTTATGACACCAACATAATTTGATTTGAAATTGAGGAAGCATAATTCTTCCAGTATATTCAATACATTAAATTAAATTAGATAGTGTGCAATATTCTCGTGATATTACAGTCTCGTAAAGTTCTGATGAGGAGCAGGAATATAGCGAATGGATCTAAGTGATGACAATACGCACGAACATTAGGTTAGGGATCAAAAATACAGTCTCTTGGTGCTGGTTGAGGTATGGTCTCGTGAGGATCTGATGAGGGCAGTAACACGGTGGTGGCTCAATTTTATTTCAAAGATGTTAATAGCTAAAAGCATCGAGTTTGGGCTATTAAGTATGTTTTTCAGAGAGAGAGAAAGACATTTTGTTTTTCCTCTGGATGTGTTAGGTTTACTGGGTTTACTAAGTTCATTCTGTTAATGGCATCAAGTTGTTATGTGTTCATAAGTAATAATTATTTATTAACAAAATGCTGTTGATTCTCCACGAAAATGTAAAAATAAAAATAAAATAAATAAAAATAAATTCGTAACGTAAAATTGTCAATGACGGAATTTCTTCTATAGACAGTAGCCACAAAAAAAACAAACGATAGATGGCGTGATTTGAAGATAAAGATAAATTTTTTCGACACATAGACAGCAACAACTGACCTAGTGGACGAGGCCACATACCTTGGAGTCACAGTTAGGGTTCGAAGTATCGGCGTCCGGTATCGATACCGAGTACTCATGTGGTATCGAGACGAGGGTATCGATACCGAAAAAGTATCGGTCCAAAAGTATCGATACTACTCAGTATCGAGTACTTTCGAAATTGTTAATTTTTGTACCTTCAGCAGCATAAAAATCTACGTTTCCATTGCATTAAAAAAAAAGTTTTGGTGATAATAGCAAATAAACACAAAAAAAATGCAAGACTCTGAGGTTTTAACGGATTGATTTTGTTTTAAGATCTTTTATGAAGGCCTATCATATTATTATGTGACGACAAAGTACTCGATACCAGCGATTTGTGTATCGAGACGAGGGTATCGATACCGAAAAAGTATCGGCCCAAAAGTATCGAGTACTCAGTATCGGGTATCGCGAACGAAAGTATCGATACTTACTCGGTATCGAAAGTATCGTTCGAACCCTAGTCACAGTAGATAGTCGGTTCAATTGGGGCCCCCATATAAACAAAGTGTGTAACAAGCTACGTGCGCTTATGGCTAAACTTAAAATTATAAAATATAGAACACCTTACAATATCCTTTTAAACATATATAAATCTCTTGCCGAGTCCATAGTAAGTTATGGCTTGACTAGCTATGGCCGCACATATAAAACATATTTGGATCAAATTGAACTCTTACAGATTAGAATACTTAAACAAATAGTCCCTAATCATGTCAAAATTAAATATAGGGACGACTACGCTAAACTGTTCAAACATTGCAAAGTTATTCCGATATCCAAAAAAGTAAAATACGCACTTCTCGCTGAACAATATAATCGCCAAGATCTCATAAAACCCATACAACATAAAATTATAACTAGAAAAGTGACCAATAAAGAACTTACAACATATAGGTGCACAAACACTTACGGTAAAAGAACAGATAAATATTTAATACCTAGACTTATTAACGACCTACCTCAAACTCTAAAAAAAACTATTAACAACAAGAACCTAAAAATCAAATTAAAACAACACTTCCTATCATTACCTTAAAACTTAAAAAAAAAACCGCTCATAATTCCACAGACATAATAGACCAAACAGGAAAGACCCGGCGACGACGAAACCCGCACGGCGCTGATAAGGAACCGGTATCACTCACCGTGCCGATCGCGCAGTGTCCAAAACTACGATAAATATTTAGCGTGTGTACCGACCTATATGTGCATATGCATAGGTAATTTATAGTGAAGATGCGTGAGCATGACGCTTTTTTTTGTTAATGTGTTATTCTTCTTATTTACTTTGGCTAGAATGTGTTATATATTTAAAATGTTCAAATATGTATTGGTCTTATTTTGTATTGTATTAAGAACCTACCCATATTAATATTGTATCGTACCTTTAGATACCTACATAATACTTACCTACCTAACTATGAATGGCAACCATGAGTGATGAGTGCCCATTCAAACCTTAATAGGTTTAAGAGCACTGCATGTATTATTAAGAAATGTTATAAATAAATGAACAATAAACAATAAACAAACAATAACAAAAAAATACAGATTTAAAGAAAAGAAACACATACTTATACAAAACAACAAAGAAAAAAAAAGGATACACATCAAAATAACTGGAAAAAATATAAGCCCCAATTTACTTGTGTGGGACAGGGAGTACCATAATATTTTTTTTGGGGTACTCCCCATCTATGCGAAATATAAGCTTGATATCTTAACCCGTTTCTGAGAAAAAGGGCGGTGACAGACAGTCAGTCAGACAGACGGACAACAAAGAGATCCTATAACGGTTGCTTTTTTTCTTTTGACGTTCGAAACCCTTAAATTAAGTAAAAATATTATGCTGCCAAAAAATGTACTTACAAGTATTGAAAAAGCGGTATATAAACAAATTATACCAGCAGAGGGTTCACCATTTAGCTGAATGTTACTTAGAAAACGGCCTTGAGTGGCGGTCAAGTTGGTCCCCGCCTGCGATACTTTCCATTAACATTGGGACTCGTTTTCATGTTTTTAGCGTACAGTCAGGTTTTTAGTTTTTTATAATTGTATTTTTTTTTTGTAACTTTTTAGTTGTTTTTATTTTATGAAATTTTACGTCGGTAGGTAGTTCAGGATCATTTTTTATTTCAATAATTTTGGTGTTGTTATTTAAATACCTTCAATATGCATATTTTTGTAATGTGAAAATCAAGTCCTTTCATTTGATACCTTACACGGCAAAGTTGAATTATTATTTTTTCGATCATCACGTTATGTCCTCAAGTCAAGAGGGCGCTATGTACATTTTAATGGAACGTCACATAGCCTATAGCCATCGCGCCATCAATACGCTTCTAACAATACCTCATACATCAAAATCTATCAAGCCGTTTAGGCTACAGGAGGGAACAAAGAAACAGACAAACATACATATATACACATACATACAATCAAAAAACATTACCCTCCTCCTTCGGCAGTCGGGTAAAAAGGAGTAAGACAGGGGGTCATTCTGAACTTTTGCTCTACGAGTTTTGGAAATTAACAAAAAAAAACCTTTTTCATAGAAACTTTGTTGGACATGTGACTTTTTACCATGGAAAACGAAAATTTTTTTTCGCGAATTTGCAAATCTCGTAGAACAAAAGTTGTTCAGAATGACCCCTTGAGTCATCCCCTTTTGGCTTAGTATAGCCCTTTTGCGACACTATGTATTTACTTTGCTTTGTCGTCGGGGTTCAGTTGGCTGGAGGATGCCCGAAACTTATTATCTACACTTTAATACTTGTAGTTACCTTTCTACAAGTAAATACCACATTTGTTTGAGAAAGCTAATCGGGTTCCGAGTATAGAGTAAAGTGGCACCCCTATTAATTTCTACTCTTTCCTGGTGCCTACCAGTGTAAGTAAGAATTATACTTACTTACCCTAAAATCACCCAAAATGTACTTGAACATAATTGTCAATAAAGTTGGCGAGTAAAAGTTTATCGACCCACTGTGCAAACTTACATGTGTGCGTGTCACTGCGTGTGCTGTGTGAAGAGCATTGAAAACCCAAAATTGGCGCGGCACGTCAGCCTGTACGGGCCCTTAAGCCTGGATTAAATTGGAGCCTGGGCGTACCAATAGCTAGATAATATTTGGTATCGACTCGGTAAGAATAACTTGCATTAAGGAATCACAATTAGTTACGAAGTTTATGTTACACAGTAGCCATAGAAGTCTAAACAGAATGCCGTCGGTAGATGACTGTGCTCAAAAAGAAGAGTCTGAAGATGAATTTTCTCTTTTGGTCCACTTCGACAAACGTATAATCAATAACTCGCTTATATTAATATTTTGCTTCCTGAAAAGCTTGGTTAAATAAGGACCAGTGTCTCCTTGTGGAAACCACCTAACATTATTCCCCAAACGTCTCTCAAAATCCTTTTACACTACAACCATAGCTTAAAACTACACATTCAATACTCCATGTCCACTCACCACTTAAACCTTTGCAGGGAGACCGAATTTACAGTGCTCTTGTTCGGTTATCTGAAAAGCGTCCCCACAGTCCGAGACACGATCCAGAGTTTACTTTGTACATTTTTATTTATTCGCTCGGAGCCCCGTTTCCCTTGTATGTCACGTTTCTCCCGAGTCCGGCCCTTTTAAATGTTGCCAGGTTTTCACTACTACGAGGGCGATACCGAAATGATCGGGAATAGAAAAAAGTACAAAGATATCATAATATTATTTACTTTTATTGTTTTTCAAAGTAGTCTCCGTGACATTCAATGCACTTTTTCATTCGATTAAACCAATCATTGAAACAGTAATTCCAGTCTGAAGTGGATACTGTCAAAACAGCTGATTTGTAAGCTTCGACCGCCTCTTCTGGGCCGCTAAACCGTTGACCACGTAGCATATCTTTAATTCTTGGGAATGTAAAATAATCATTGGGGCTCAGATCAGGGCTATACGGAGGATGGTCCATCAACTCCACGTTTTCCATATTTAAAAACGTTTTTGTTTTGCGAGCGGTATGAGAGCTTGCATTATCGTGGTGAAGGATTATACGACGATTCGGGTTAGTTTTACGAAGTTCTCTTACGACTTCCGGCAAACAAACTGTTGTGTACCAATCAGCAGTAACCGTCCTTTGTTCTTGTAATGGAATCGTAGCCACATGGCCAGTTTTCGATACAAACGAAGCGACCATTTTTTTCGACACGCTGCGTGAGCGAATAACTTTTGTTGGCTTGACCTCACCTTCGAAGACCCAAACTGCCGATTGATGTTTTCTTTCGGGCTCATATGAATAAATCCACGATTCATCACCAGAGACGATATTGTAGACAGCATTTGAATTGCCTCCATTGAACCGTTGCAGAGCAGATCGACACCAATTAACACGAGCCGACTTTTGTTCCTCGGTCATACGGTGGGGCACCCAGCGCGAAACTAACTGTTTGCCACCCAGTTCTTCATGTAAAATGGTTTGAATGGCTGTCATACCAATGCTGAGAGAAGCCCGAATCTGCTCGTATGTCACATGTCTATCTTCTTTTATTAACTGGCGTACAGCATCGATGTTATCTTGTGTTACCGCTGTTTTTGGCCGACCAGTAGAAGGGACTGTGGTAAGAGAGGAACGTCCACGGCGAAACTCAGAATACCAACGATATATAGTCGTTTTACTTGGTGCTTCAAGTTTATAAATAGAAACAAGCTCGGCGAGACATTGTTCTTGAGATAAACCTCGACGAAAGTTGTGAAAAATTATTGCACGGAAATGTTCCCGCGTAAGCTCCATTTTTTACACCGACTTGTCAAATTCAAATGGTCAATACTCTTTTATTTTTTACTTTTTTTAAAATTCAAAAATGGAATTATGTTTGAAAAAACACTACATTTGATACACCAAAAAGGTTTCACTCTAATTTATTCCTAAGTATTCTATTCCCGATCTTTTCGGTGTAGCCCTTATTTACGTAAGTATAAATTTTAATTACATCGTAATAGTTACGGGTCGACAATGCGCAATGATATCGCTTAGGTCTAAATATAGCCTTATAGAATTCAATATGGCTAGTAGTGGATTTTTTTAATGTTTACCTACATATAGTATCTGCGATAAATATACGAATTTATGCCTGTAATATGCCAAAGTAGATACATACATAAATTTCAGCATGATGATCTTATGGGGATGATTTAACTGTATTAATGTATTTCAAACCTACTCTGAATATTGAGCACAAAAGAGGCGTAAGAATAATTTTCCCCTCAATTCTTTTCAGGATAAGTAAAAAAATGCATTAAAAATCTCCATCAAAATGATTAGCATTTCATGAATTTACAATCCTATTTGCCTATTTCTTTTGCCCTCAAAAAAGACTTGTGCCTTTTTGCGCCCTCTCTCGAAAACCCCCAAGGATTAGGATTTAGCTAAGCGTTTTTAAGTCCATTGTGCCTCGTAAGAAGAAGGTACCTACTTACATAATTTTGTACAAAGTGAAAATTTGTAGGTAAGTACTTAATATTTTTTCAACGTTTTACTTGTAGTAAAACGTTGTAATTTGCATTTAAGATACGAGTAGCAATTAAAAGGCGGTGAATGTGTAAAAGATATGAAACTTAAAATACAGTCGAGAACAATGAAAAACTTGCACCTGCCATTACCATCCCCTATGTCACTGAAACTTTTTCATTGCTCGTGAGTGTATTTATGTATCTCGGAGATAGACACTAACAAGATCTTTCTGTTGACAGTAATAGAGGAACCTTGTACAGCATACTTCTAGAAAACAAAACTATAAATGTTGCCAGCAACAAAAATGTCTCATAGAATAAACTTTCCCCGGTACAAGTGACAGTCTTGCCCCATTACGGACGTCGTGAAAAACAGACGCCTGAAATAAACATAGCACTTTAATGCAACCATGTCGTGGCCGATTTAAATCCTTCCAGAGAATCCAGAGGGCAGCACTAGAACAGGGCTGGACTAGGATGGTTATTTATGTTTTAGATATTTATTAATTACTGCTGGCGTAGGTAAGTTTAACATATGAATACAACCTATGTAAAAATAAATTGATTTGTTGAAAAAAAAAATGAGATGAGAGAAGATTAAGTAAGATTAACTAAGAATATCTGATTAAAGCGATTATAACCTAAAAGCAAAACTATAACCTCAAAACTTACATCGTAAAGTTTAAATAAAACACACACACATTATCAACTCAATCCGGCCCGAAACCACTCTAGTAGTGTGCATCTTGAATAACTGAACTAACCTCCTTCCGCAGCGAGTAATAAAGTCTACTATCGCGTAATAAATTTTATATTGGCTTATAGCGACAGTGGCGCCAAAGCAAACAAACTCAGTGGAGGGAAAAGAAAACTCTTTATTAAATGCCTTTATTACTTGTAATATCCACGGCGTCCGCCTACCAATGAGCGGCCATGCGCGAGTGAGAATAAAAATAAACAGCACAGATATTGGGTAGGTATAGTTTGATGAGGCGTCAAAATGTAATAAATAGTAATTAACACAGTTCACATGTCATTTTTAAAATGGAATAGCAAACATCGAAAACTTGTAGTAATAAGTTGTTAGTTGTTTCCTACATATGGTGGGTTAGAACGATTTCCTTTTGAGATACACTTTACTTATTAAGTTTTAGCAGATTAAGGAACTGTATTCATTGGTTCTTCAGCAAATATTGATCAGCTTACGCATTCTAAAACTAATAATCTTAGCACTCAGAAGGTATTCTTTTCTATACGAAAAGTAAGTACCGTGTCCAAAAAAGTTTAAGCATCCCTGCCCGCTACCCTTCAACGAGTAATTACAGACGGAAAATGAGAAAGCCCCAGTGGTATTGCTGACGCTGCCTCCAAAATGTTGGCTACCCCTGTTTTGACTGTAGCTTATATTATGAATGATATTATAATGGCGGCGTTTATTTAAGAATATATTATTTGTAGGGTGGACTAAATTTAACACTGCTATATTATTACTATCTTCTGATGGTTAATAATAATCTGCGTGCTCATAAAAAGTGCCCCTGAAAATCAGGTAGATAATTCATTAACACTGTATTAAGGCCAGCACTACCCCGACAACCTCTTGTTTATCACCCTGTATTATAAAAAACTTACAGAATATTATAACCAGCATAGGTACATGCAAAATGTTGATAGCTGTTCTGAAAGCTTGAGTAACAGTATCTCCAGGAAACTAAAACAAGGCTTTATATCACCAATTAAAAAGGGTGGCTAAAGGGTAGGGAGGGAAATTTTAAAGGTATACATTTTCCAAATTGTAAATTTAATTAGCATCGGGAAGTATGTATGAAGATTTCAACCCTTAATTAATTAATTATGTTGTAACATTATGTGACACCGGTATTTTGGGACGGCGGCGTGTTTTAATACTTTACGGTGTAAAATTTTTGGCATACTTTCGGCGAAAACACGTTAATGTTTTTATAATTAATTATTATACTTGCCCAAGCGATCTCGCTCTTTTATTAGCGTAGCGAAACATTCGAATACCTTGCAAAGTTCTAAAACATTACTGAAAAAAGTAATAGAAATAGCACAGCTAAAGTGTCTTGTCAACAATTTGCCGTGAATTTCATTTATTATTTTGCAAACTCGCTACCTCCCGCCACAATAATATTTTCCGCTAAACATTTTAGCAAAATCTAGTTAACTCAACTACACTAGGTACCTAGGTAGCGTCCCACAGAAGGGCACTTCTCATCCGACCCTCTCTCTCTGCTCGGGCGGGCTACTCCCAACGCGCTCATTTTCCTCCATATAAGCTTGGATGCTATTTAGTTAAGGTTGCGGATTTTAGCATTTTCATTTTGCATTATATTTTTTGTCTCTATTTTTTGCGTTACGTTTTAATAAGTCGTATAGATAGGTAAATTTTTGAAGAACTTTGGGAACCACGATCCACAGAATAACAGAATAACAGTAGGTAATAAAATAATCTTTTAAAATTGAAAACACTATAATCTATTCTCTTCATATTCTGTTTTGAAGGGAAAACGCTAGGTAGAGACTTAATTTGGATATGCGAGCATCATAAGCATAAACTACCAACTGCCTTACCACCACCGAGGGTCATTTAACTGTCATAACTGACATAATTTGTATAGAGTAAGTATTGTTGATGGCTAATGTGCAATACAGCCACCATTGCTAACCACAACCGCAACTAAACCTCCATAAGCAATGACTACTCTTCCAGCAAGAGTCATTTTGAAGGCTTTCAGCACAGCTCTTGCCGCTCTCAAAGAGCCTATAGGCGCATTAATATGTATGTGACAGCGTCAGGCATGCTAATACTGTCACGCGCCTCGGATGAATCAAATTGCGAAGGTTGAGGCCGAGGGGATGCAAAAATGTCATTAACCTATCCCCCCCTTCCCGGGGGAAATTTACACATTACCTTTATTACCCATTTTAAGAGGGACTAATTGATTTTTGTATTACGTTAACGTAGGAGAGATTTCCTACCTGCAATTTTGATTCTTTACAATATTGAACATTTTATTAGTAGCCAATCGTTTCGTTTGATTTTGTTTCACGTAATACAATTCACAAGAATCACAAGCAACCTGTGAAGTATAAGGTTTCTGAATTAATACTTTGACAAGGTATATTATTGAGAAGTATACGAGTACCTATAGGCGTTCATAGTGATGACTGGAGGGTCACTCTATACTGACGAAAAACGAACGGACGAGAGCTGTCGTGCAATAGATAGAGTCTCAAGTGTCTCGCGCAGTAGCGCTCCTTCGTTTGTCGTCATATACAGGATGTTTCAAAAAGGGTAACAGTAAATAGTCATGTGACCAACAAAGTTTCTATGGAAAATGAGATTTTTTTTCGCGATTTTTGACATGCTGAAATCAATTTTCGGTCTTGGATAACCCTTTCTGCAACACCCTGTAGAGTCACCCCCTGTACATACATACACTCACAAAGCGTCCTTACGTGCTCATCGCGAACTTCCCCGCACAAACAACAACATCATAAGTCATATAAGAGCTTTGAAACTATGTAAATTCCGCTAGCGGGAAACTATTGCAATATCAAATTATGCGGCGCGTCTGCGCCCAACTGGGCTAATACAATTACTGGAACGGGGCTACGAATACAGGCGATATACAGCTTCATATAGAGTAGATATAAGATTTACTACTTCGTAGGCTTAATATAATCTTCTTTTTCTAACCGTCAGAGTGTTATGTGTTATGTTAGTCCCAATGTAATAGGGGGCGGGCCTATTGCCATTTTACGGGAACATCCAAGACCTGAGAACAAATATCTGTGTTTAAACAAATATCTGCCCCAGCCGGGAATCGAACCCTGGCGAAAAGTGGGTGCAGCAATGCACCTCTGCCTACTCCGCAAGGGAGCACATTAGTACAAGGCGTGAGTGCGTGTTTTTTTTTTTAACCGTGTCGGCGACACCCACTAGTAATTGACTAGGGTATCATACCTACGTACATAACCTAACCAACGTGAAAAACCCCCGACATTAAAAGGCGCATAACTTTTGAACGGTTTTTCATGAAACATGGCTAAGAACACTCGGGGTTGTTATCTACAGCCCTAAAAAACAAAATGAAACGCTTCATCCGTATGTGAGCTACGTTTCCACAGAGAGATAGACACACACACGTTAAACGTATAACAATGCTTGTTCGGGCCACTGTGTGTCACCGAACACCCTCTGTCGGCGTCACTGTGACGTAGCGGTGCCTACTTACACGCGCGGCACAAATCAGTGTACTTTTAGCAATCATACAAATCGGATGCATTCACATCAAATCATTAGAATTATCATAGCATAGTATTTTCGGTATAAATAAATAGTGTTAAACTTTTACCGGACTATCATTTTATCAATCACATCAAAGTAGAGTAGCGACCCGCACAATGCTCGTTTAACGACGGGGAAATCCAAAAAACTCCCAAATACGAAATAGTCAATCCAAATTTAAACGCGCTTAAAAAGTAAGTTTAAATTTAATAAATTGCTAACTAAACATTACTATACTTAATCCGGGTATAAATCTTGTGAGAAATAAGCTTTTACTACGTTATAAATATGGCTTAGTTAGTTGGGAATATAAATTGAATGAGTGTGCCCACAGTAGTGAAAACCATAATAACTTCAGTAATGAGATGTTTATTATTATTATATTCTGAGACTTACGATTAATCGAGTTAAATCGAGGTAAATACGGAATAATTTGCTCGTTTACTGAATTTATAATTATAATATGTACTTATACAGGTTGTTCGGCACATGCACCGACATTTTTTTGTATTTATAATACTGTCTTAGTTATCGTCGGGGAAACTTTGCAAACTACCTATAATGCTCGTAGCCCAACATAAAAAATAACCCTTAAACCTGCCTAATTGCGGTTACAAATCACATCAACTTCAGCTCGACTTGAGCTCCGCAATCGAAAAGGGCAACATATAAATAATATTATTCCCCGCAATTTTAACCCAAACCCTAAATATTACCATTTCTATTAGAGATTTCTTGAAAAAAACTCGTTACATTTTGTAGGTGGACGAAAAATTCCGTGACCAGTTTGTGTGACCTGTAGAGAACTATGAAATAAGTTTCCTTTCATCGCTTTTTGGCGGTTCGGGAGGTCAGAGCTGGCTGGTGGCGTGAGATGGAGTAGTAACTTACATTTTAGTGAAAGGTCACGTCACGGCACGAGCTATAGACGTAGGAACGTCCAGAGGCGGCACCGATGTCTTCCTCAGAAAGGTGTACTTCTAAAAGGGTCAGATGTTTTGTGTATCCTAATTGGTAGGTGCTTCTGGAGGTTTATACCTGTGGGTAGCTCTTGATGTTATGTTAGAGAGATTAAGACCTGCTGGTAATAATTTGTGTAATTATAGGAAAGCACTAGTTGGTATAACATAGCAATAGAATCACAGTCAATTTATTTATAGAGGAAAGTGGCAATACCATCAGGATACCATACCGCTAGGATAACCTCAGGTTGATCAAGGTACACAATATGTGTAGTGTTATGGAAAATTACTAGTATAAGTAATGTAAGGCATTGTATATTCTCCGACTGTAAAAAGAAACCCGACAAATAACGCCGTTTCGATCAGCACTGTTTCAAAAACCTTTCTATCAGGGTCGTTGTTAGGTATAACAATAACACCCATCTTATTTCAGGATAAAATTAAAACAAAGACTGAAAACCTTCTGCTGAAAAAGTGTTATCAATTGTTGTTTTTATACGACATTTTCGGAACACGCTTTTATTCGACAGCGGTACAGGCTTTGGCCTACATAGTCCTTAACCCCTGTGTCGTAAGAGCTACATTGGAGCTGCCGGTGATACATGCAGTGCCTCCACTGTACAAGGGTTATCGCTTCTGGGTCAGTACACTTGATCGCTCCTCGCGCAGAGCCTTCCTGATTGATGGTGGATGCGAGTTGTGTTAATCCTTGCTTTTTGGTACATCGAAGAGTTCACTTTAGCAGTACAGACAGTTATAAAATCTTTAGTAAGTACCTAATCTTAATTTAAGTGCTTAAATTGTCCAAGGGATGTTTAAACACTAGATTTTTTTTGCTTCAGGGATCCATCAATAATGTTTTAGTATTGTTATGTTTAAATCAAAATCGATGCCGTTTAAAAATCGTGCCTTATTTGTTAATTCTTCAACATTACGCGTAAAAGTCTCTTAAAAATTGAATAAGTGGCGTAGTTACGTAGTACTGTAGTTATTTAACTTCGTAACAAAGGGTGTACAATTTCTTATTTCATTACAATTGTTTACCGTCGCTTGTCTAACTAAGCGGAAAGTAAATAAACAAACTGATCCCGGCGGGGTAATTAACCTTTCGCATCCAAAAAAGAGTTTATAAGTTGGAGAAATTAATACCACGGTTGTTCGGTCCATCGGGACCTCATGTCTGCCAGTTTTGTGAGTTGTATCGCGGCTAGACGCGGGTTAATGCAATGTTTATTCATTTAGATACAGCCACCGAATTGCAAAATAGGCTGTTTTTAGTTTTTTCTGCTTGTAGTGAAGCGTGCAAAATTGGTACTAGTCAAGGGCTTATCCTTAGTTTCTAAGGATGAACGAAAAATCGTAAACTTTTCAAAGTTGTTGAACAAAATATGTTCAGAAATGTTCAGAATGAGGCTCCACCCCATATTTTCAGGTTTCGATCCCTTAGTTTTAAGATATTGTAATAATCACTACAGTTAACTTCCAAAACAAAAGTGATACACATTAAAACTTGCATACAACGCGATTTTGTATTATTTCTCAAATTTAGTACTTTATGTATTCTGCCCAAATCTTGCAAACTGCCAGCTGTTCCGTCAGCCTTGTCTATGCGTAAACAATACAAGACAAAGCTGCCAAATACAGAGACACTGTGAATTACACAATGCACGAATGTGTGTAACTGTATTGTTCCCAATTCGTCTCCACCCACACACTCGCCGCCGGGTCAACCCATAACTGCTGTGTTACGAAAAGCCATTATACACGGCGAATTATATTATAGAGTATAGAAGATAAGGCAAAAACTAAATAAAGAAAATTATAACAAAAGTTAGAGGTATTTGAAGCAATAGCTTGAGTACGGAGGAAACGCCATGCTATAACGTTTAGATTAAATCCAAGGTGTTTTATCATGTGATCATGGAGACAGATTTTATTAAATAATTTAACTATAAATTTGGACTTACCAAAGAATTCAATTTTTTTAATACACCGCAATTTAGAGAAAAAGTAAGAGTACTTCCTATATAAAACGTGTGAACCAGAATATATTACTCGTCGTAGAAACTTTGTCAGTTAACTTTTCAGCATACCTTCAGCCTACCCATCATACCCTGTTTCGAACATCATGCAAGTTTAAACATCAAGTTCTACATTAAGGGTGTTTTCCACTTATTCCCTAAATCAAATCCTATTACGAAAGTGACAAGTGACAAAGTGACGAGACACAGGTGACCGCCCACCGCGAGGTGAGGAGATCGCGACGGGACGCACTATTATTGGACCAAATCTGCCAATGTGTGGACACTATCCCTGTTTATAGGCAGGGATTATTAGTGTTTTATGGTGAGAAAATAGATATATTATGTAAGTAAGCAGTGATGATGAAATATGCGTATAGCTATCCATTCTAAAAACAGGAATTTTCGCTATGCAGCGTAAATATTTGCGCATAATAAACCCCGTCCGCAGTTAGCGCACAAACAAATAATTACTAGTTCATAAAGTGCAAATAACTCATATTGAACTATGCAGAAATTTCATAAAACACTGCAAACAGTTCGCTGCGGTACACAACCGCTCAATTAATAATTTACCGAATACTTTTGATGGACACAATTTTCATGTCATTACGGGGAGCGTTATTCTGTGACGTTCATCGACGAGGCTGTGCGTGGAGTCAACGTTGAAACGAGAATTTTACACAACATATAATGTGAAATGCGTTTTTATGCATTCTTATAACCAGAGGTAAAAGTATTACTACCTATTATGTGTAGCAGTCGAAAAAAATATATTTGTAAGTAAAATAAAACTACCTGTTCACAGCCAACTGATAGCAGCGTTTAGCATAATTTTTGTGTCTTATTTTAGATGGTAAGACCCAAAGCTTTTAAAATCATAACAAAATACTAAACATACGTAGTATATTTTTTGAAAAAATCTCTATTATTAAATAGGTTTTTCTATCCTTGCCATGAAATAGACACCTATTATGCCAGTGACACGCATCATCAACTGTATCTGGATATATTTTTCATCGTTGGATCAACGTTGAACTCGGTTTCCCAAATAACACGCAGTCAGTTCACTGGTCCGGGCTTCATCAGCTGTTGAAATTAACTGCAATTTTAATTGGAAACCACATGGGAAATGGATTTTGTAATTGTCAAGAATGGGGTTAATGATGTTGAATTTACATTTTATTTTATACGTTTATATAATAATTTTTGGATGTACAATACATTATATCACATTATTACTTACATATGTACCTATATGTTTAGATAAAATAGTCGGTTCCTTATAATTGCGATTGTTAATTTTATTTAGGTAACACAGGCTCAAGTTTTGCACTTGAGTAAATTTATCTAAGCATGAACTTAAGTCTTTCTCAACGACAATTCAGCCTATCACATCGCTGCTTTCCATAATTATCTACACAGCTTGACAATCACAGCTGATGTCAAACTGACAGGGCATCTATTTTAAAATGTTATTAAGGTGCCTACATGTTAACTGCCATAACTATAAGCATCCTTATAAAAGGTTTTTTAATCTCCAATCGTAGGTGGTCGGACGAATGTCCCAGTTGATGCATTTTAATCAAAATGCGTACTTATCTCTTAAGATACAAGAGCTAATTTAACAGAAAACTCGATTAATTTCGCACACAACGAGAATATCCTGTTTTCATTTCTCTCCAATTGGTTAATTGCAGTTGTTCTACTCTTTGTTATTGTACATTTGTCATGACAGACAGACAGACATAGACCACACAGAGTCAAACGGACGACCAGTGAGCCTCTTTTAAAATATTAGGTAACGTATATGTAATTAATTAATTATACATTAAAATACATAAAATTTGGTGATTCGATATGGGTAATCATAATGTTCTTTATATGTTCTTATTACTCGCGTTTGTTTTTTTTTGTATTCGCTTTGAACCCGGGACCTTTGGGTTGATCCATTCGTATGTAAATTTTCCGCACAAGTGTGGCTTATGGGCTATTGACAATTACAACCATGAAGCACCAGCCTAAAGCAAAGCTATGCTAAACATGCACCGGAAATAAGCAACAATGAACTTTAAGCAGGAAGTGGTAAAGGTGTTAATTAAATTAGTTGCAAGATAGAAATGTGAATATTGATTTTATTTTCTAAAGGAATCTGGTGTGTGTCTGGTGTGGTGCCTGTTATTAGAAGTAATAACTCTTATATATTAGGTTTACTTAATATAATAATTGCCAAATAATTCACTGAAACTGGACCCTATTTGATCATTAAAACCTTTCACCCGAAGGTCGTCTTGAAAAATCGCTTCAAGCGATAAGACCACATTTTTTGACCTATGGATTAGTATATAAGTTATGTAACTTTTGTTCCGTTTGTGTACAAACAAAGACATCATCAATCTTATTTCGTATTTTAAACAAAATTCTATTTTAAAACTCATTTGTTAGCGACACTCTGTTGCGATGTCCGCATTAACTGAATCCACAGTCTAACTCGCAGCAGTTCCGAAATGTCCATTCCACAATCAAAACTTTAATGCACTGCCAACTTTCATATAGAAACAAAACAAATTAGGTAAGTGAATTTTCACAAAGCTGTTAGTTGCGTCCTTTTCCGTTCAGCTCGTGCGCCTGACGTGCGAAATTGGCTGAACCAATTCAATTTTTCAGTGAATAAAGTTACGAGAAATGCTGTTTGTGTATAGTTTTTAATAGAAATGAAGCTATTTTAGCGAATAAATAGGAGTCCTTTGATGTGGGTGCGGTGGCGGGGAGCGAATGAATGTGCTCGGGAGCGGATAAAAGTGGCAATTTAGTGATTACACACACGGCCTCACCACTAAAACTACAAATAATGAAAAGAAAAAAATGTTTAGCCCTGTCAAAAACATTATGCTTCTGTTGAATAGAGTATAAAACTCGTACTAAACCTTGCGGACACACTTTTGGGGTTGCACTTTTATACAATTAGTTTTAAAAGGTAAAGTTTCATCATCATCAGAAACCCGTAGTCATCCACTACTGGATATAGGCATCTTCCATGCAGCGCCACAGCACTCTGTGCTCGGCCTATTTCATCTCACAACTTTTTAAACTTTAATTTACACGGAGTTCTAAATTTAAATTTCACAATAATCAAACAGGGCTGGCCAGTAATAAAGATAGAGATCGATCTCCTCGGCTAAACCTTATTGTGTCGGTCTTGCATTGTCTTGTACAATAGTAGGCCTTTTTTCTTATACCTTGTTGTATGTATATTTATTTCTTCGTTCAAAGGGGAATGCTCCGTTAGGGAACAGAAAAAAATATTCTCCTCGATAGGTACATAATCCCAGAGTATCATTTATATGTGTTTTTTATTTTTTTTTACTAAAACACGGGCGTGAAAAAGCTCGGCACCGACTTTGTATCCCGGATTTCCCACGGGACAAGATTTCTTATTATAGTGCGAGTGGGTCGGTCAGAAAATACATAAGTACATAAAAATTACATACAGTCAAATCATGAACCTCCTTTATTCGGAGCCGGTTAAAAATAACTCCCCAACAATAGCAGTCAAGAAGTGCACTGACTGCCGGCTGAATACAGCACATGACCTCTCGTCTCTGGTTAATCAGATTAGAGCATACGGGCGGCGACTGACCGCGCGTGACCCCGCCACATTCGGTGGTGCACCGTGTAGGCACAGCTTAAGCTAAAGGGCTAGTAGGGCTTGTTCACGCTTTCACGCCATCTAACGGATGTGGCGAGAACTACAGGAGGCGCACGCGCACCACAGATGCTTTGCCGTCTTTGACCGTCGTTCTATCATCTAGTTTGTTTCACAGCGCCATCTATTTTATTGTATTAGTTTGTATAATCATTATTGTAATTCACTTGCCTTTGTGACACCAGCAAATAAACATTTAAAAATTAACGAATAAATCAATCATTCTGAGTACAAGCCGTAAACCTTACTATAGGCAGGCAGGACATACTATCGCTGGAGCAGGAGACCAGGAGCGAGGAGTCTGGAACGAGCCTACCAAGGGACCAGGATTAAGTACCTGTTCCCAACATTTGGACCTTCTTCGCCGGAAGCAGATACTCGAGGACCACGAGAAACGGTCAGGCTTTCTTTCCTTACCATCCTCCTTCCTCTCCTACAGTGATAAATCGTGCGCTTAGCTCAATTCCAGTGAAATCGCGACACGCGGCATCGGCGGCAATATCGTCAGTTTCGTGACCGCACCGCGTGGCATCTTCACCAAGTGAGTACTCCATCTTTCCACTAAGCCCCTAAAATGAGTGACAGTGAATCTAAATCGTCTGATAGTGCTGCTAAATCATTAAAAATTCCGCGTTCTCCTCAATCACGCGAAAATTCTGGTGACCGCATGGCCGACCTCAAGAAACAACGAGGTACCATGAAGGCACGGTTAACTTTATTCGATAAATATTTCATTAATTTAAAAGATACCGAATTAAATAGCACCGATAAGGCCGAATTAAAATTGCGAATGCAGTCTATTGAGTCTTTGTATCAGAACTTTAACCAAATTCAGTGCGAAATAGAGAGGTTATCCGATCAGAATCAATTAGAAAAACAATTAGAATACCGTGAACAGTTTGAGGAGCAATATTTTAGGGCGTTAGCGGCCGCCGGGGGCAGGTTAGTTGATGAGAGCATGGCGAACTCCACGTGTACTCGCAATACTTCATCTAAATTAGCATCTGTAAAGTTACCAGAGATTAAACTACCGACCTTTAACGGATCATATGATCAGTGGTTAGAATTTAGGAACTCGTATGACACCATGATACATGAACGGGATGACCTGGACGCGATTCAGAAATTCCATTACTTGAGATCATCTCTAAGCGGGAGTGCATTGCAGGTTATCAGTGCGCTAGAATTTACTGCAGCCAACTACACTCACGCGTGGGACCTCCTAACGAATAGGTTCCATAATAGCCGTTTGTTGATCCATAATCATGTAAAATCGTTGTTTAATACTCAAAGTATTCAATCCGAGTCACCTTCACAAATTAGAAAACTGATAGATACCGTTAATCGTAATTTAAGAGCGTTAAAAACAATAGGCGAACCCGTAGACCAATGGGATACGTTAATCATATACCTAATCGTAACAAAGTTAGACCCAACCACAGAAAAAGAGTGGGAAAGTCAAAAAGGCTCCATTAGGTCTGATCAGCCGAGTAGTTCTTCACTAAAACTAAGTGATTTGCTTTTATTTTTAAAGAATAAGGCGGACACCCTCGAACTGATAACGGTTAGTCACAATAAAAATAAATCATTACAAGAACACAAATCTTCCCACGGTAATAATCACTTTGATGCTAAAAAATACGCGGTACATAAGCCCAATCAACAAGTGCATAGTTATGTGTCTAACACTCAAAGCAAGTCGGAGAAAACAATTCGCAGTTGTGCAATGTGTCAGAGTAATCACGCGTTGTATACTTGTGTTTTATTCTTGAATTTACCCGTTAACGATAGGGTTAAGTTCGTGGAGAATAAAAACCTGTGTCCTAACTGTTTACGGTCGGGTCACTCAATTTCAGACTGCACTTATGGCTCGTGCAAGTTATGTCATCACAAACATAACGGTTTGTTACATAATCAGGCTAATAGTAGTAGTAGTTTATCTGTCGTGCGTGCGAATTCATCCTCGCCGGCCGATAACAATAATATTCCCACTATTTCAGCTGCACTGCATAGTCAATCTGAACCTAATTCGAGAGAAAATAGGTGCGATATTGGTTTGCATACCAAGTTGAGAGGTCTGCAACCTACCTTATTGTCCACCGCGTTAATAGAAGTAGCTGATGTCAACAACGAATATCATCTAGCCCGAGCGCTCCTTGATAGTGGCAGTCAGCATAGTTTTATAACGGAGAAATTAAGTAAAAAGTTAAAGCTTCCCCTAATACAGTCCACTGTTCGAATTTCGGGTGTAGGACAACATGTCACTAACTCGAGTCAACTATGCGAAATAGCTATGAGATCTAAATCGTGTAGTTACAATACAATGTTGCAATGTCTCGTATTGCCTTGTATAACTTCTAATCTGCCCAGTGTAGGTATAGATGTAGATAGTTTATGTATGCCGGAGAATATACAGCTCGCAGATCCCACCTTTAACATTCCGTCAGAGATCGACCTACTTATAGGCGCGGATAGGTTTTGGGAACTGTTAGAAGGAGAAAGAATACGATTACAAAGCGGACCTTACTTACAAAACTCTAAATTAGGTTGGTTTATTTCAGGCCGCATTGACAACACGAACCTATCGAATAAGCAACAGGTTCATTGTCATTTTACATCTACGATAGATAACGATTCGTTAGATTTGCAAATGAGAAAGTTTTGGGAAATTGAAGAAGTCCCTATAACAAAAAAGCTCACCGCAGATGAGCTAAAATGCGAAGAGTTATTTTGTACCACGACTACTCGCGACGAAACAGGTAGGTTCTGCGTTAGGATTCCCCTGAAAGAATCAGCTGACGCGCTCGGTGACTCATACAGCACGGCGCGCAGCAGGTTCATGTCGCTCGAGCGTAAACTACAACGTTCGCCCGAGTATAAACAAATGTACTGCGATTTCATGAATGAATATGAGTCGTTAGGTCACATGACACGTATAGGTATAGATAAACCCGAATTACCTAACTATACTTTATCGCACCACGGGGTATTTAAAGAGAGTAGCTCCACAACTCGTTTACGTGTAGTTTTTAATGCCTCGGTGCCCACAAAATCCTCAAAATCGCTTAATGACATTCAGTATTCAGGTCCAGCGTTACAAAACGATATCTTTTCTATATTATTGCGATTTCGTCAGTATAAATACGTCGTCTGTGCTGATATCGAGAAAATGTATAGACAGGTTCTCATTCAACCTGATCAAAGGTCATTGCAGCTAATTGTCTGGCGCGACTCGCCGGAGGATCCCCTAGGAGTCTATCATTTGAACACCGTGACTTATGGGACGGCCTCAGCGGCCTATCTGAGTATGCGCTGTTTACGTCAGTTAGCGTCGGAATGCGGTGATGACGTCATCGCTCGCGTCATCAATGAAGACTTTCTGGTAGACGATTTAATTACCGGGTGTGATGATTATCAACAGCTACATAGTATTTGCGAAAAAACGTATCAAGTATTAGAAGCTGCCGGATTCATACTTAGAAAATGGACGTTTAATTCAAAATTTTCAGAAAATAGTTCAACTGAAATGTTTATGGGAGAACATACTCAGAGTAAAACGCTAGGGTTAGGTTGGCTAAACACGACAGATGAACTGCACTTCACAACAAAGGTTGAGAATGCACCTAGGTTGACTAAACGAGTCATGTTATCGATTATATCACAGATTTATGACCCATTAGGTTTATTAGCGCCAGCAGTAATTATTTCCAAAATTCTCATTCAGAAATTGTGGCTTTGTAAGATAGATTGGGAAGATGCCGTACCAGATAGCATAGTTAAAACTTGGAACAGTTTCATACAGACGTTGAGTACTTTAGTAGAATTGAGAGTTCCTCGTTATGTAAGGAGTGAGCACACTCAACACACGGAACTGCATATTTTTTCCGATGCATCTCAAGATGCATACGGCTCTTGTGCTTACATTAGAAGCTACGATGACCTATCCGAAGTTACAGTGAAGCTACTCTGTGCTAAAAGTAAGGTAGCTCCCTTAAAAGGTTTAAGTATACCACGATTAGAGTTATGCGGGGCGTTCGTAGGTGCGAGATTATGTCATAAAATTGTAAACGTTCTAAGGTTGAAATTCGACCGCATTTATTGTTGGACCGATTCTACTATCGTAATTGGTTGGTTGCGAATGTCTCCACACTTATTAAAACAATTCGTACAAAATAGGGTGAATGAAATAAATGAGCTTACTGGAGATCTGACCTGGTTACATGTGAATGGACTACAGAATCCCGCAGACTTATTGAGTAGAGGTCTAAATCTAAGCGAGCTTAGTCAGTCTAGTAGGTGGTGGCATGGTCCCTTATTTTTAAAGGAAAATAATTTAAATTTCAGCCAACACTTGCCTAATGAGCTTCCTGAGTTACCAGAATTGAAAACGCAAACTACGTCATTAATTTGTACAGTAGATAATGTGTTTGACTTTGAAAGATATTCAACTTTGAATCGAATGAAACGTGTTGTAGCATATGTACTTAGATTTATTAGCAACACTCGGCCGCAGCGCGGACAAAAGACGACCGGCCCGTTATCAGTAGATGAGATAACGGCGGCTGAGCGCGCGCTAATTATTATTGCTCAAAAACAGATGTTTCCGGAAGAATATCATAACTTAGAAAACAAGTTACCTATTTCAAATAAAAAAGGTTGTTCTATAACGGGACTTAACGTATTTTTAGATAAGTTTAAGATAATTAGAGTAGGCGGCAGATTGTCGAATGCCACTGAATTCGATTATAATAAAAAGCATCCAGTATTATTGTGTAGTAAACATCGGTTTACGCTTCTGTTAGTGAGAGACGAACATATACGTTTACTTCATGCGGGGCCTCAGCTGTTGCTAGCGACCGTGCGTGAGTGCTACTGGCCGCTCGGGGGTAGGAACCTGGCGAGGCAGGTGGTGCGGCGATGCGTCATATGCTCTCGTCTGAAAGGTAACACGTTGACTCCCATCATGGGAGACCTACCTTCTGAACGTCTTCACCCGGGTTATCCGTTTATGTACTGTGGTGTTGATTACGCAGGGCCAGTATCAATATTAAACCGTAAGGGCCGCGGCGGGTCTCTGGTAAAAGGTTACATTTGTCTGTTCGTGTGCTTTGTAACTCGTGCCATCCACTTGGAGTTAGTCAGTGGTCTCTCAACTAAAGACTATATTTTAGCGCTGAAAAGGTTCTATAGTCGCAGAGGTAAACCAAAATCTATCTTTTCCGATAATGCGGGAAATTTTACTGGTGTAGAAAAAGAGATTTCTTTAGCTATAAAAAATAATTCTCAAGAAATTATTGATTTTGCAGCAAATGAACAAATTCAATTTAGATTTATTGTCCCACGTAGTCCTCATAGCGGGGGTTTATGGGAATCAGGAGTCAAATCGTGTAAGCATCACCTTCGTAGAATAACCGGTGATTCTAAGTTGACCTTCGAAGAATTTACGACAGTATTGTCATTAATAGAAGCAGTATTAAATAGTCGTCCACTATCCCCACTGTCCGCTGATCCTAATGACCTTCTCCCCCTTACCCCAGCCCATTTCCTCATAGGAAGGCCTCTGACCGCACCTGCCAGCGCTGACCTGACGGGCGCTGCCCCTCACCGCCTGCTACGCTACGACCGAGTCGAGCAGATGCGACAGCATTTCTGGAGACGCTGGAGCAAGGAGTACGTCTCAGAGCTTCAGATCCGCAGCAAATGGAAGACGAGGGAACAGGACCTGCAGACCGACATGATGGTACTGATCAAGGAGGACAATACCCCTCCCCTGAGATGGCGGCTGGGGCGAATAGTGCGAACCTACCCAGGCAAGGACGGCGTCTCTCGCGTAGCCGACATACGGACGGCGCGCGGGATCATTCAGAGGACGTTCGCCAAGATCTGTCCACTTCCGATGCAAGCTGATGAAGACACCAGCGGTGGCGCAGACTCGACGACCTCAACCGTGACTCCGAGACATGGCTGACTGATAGAAAGCTGATGCTTCCAAGGCCGGCGGGATGTTCACGCTTTCACGCCATCTAACGGATGTGGCGAGAACTACAGGAGGCGCACGCGCACCACAGATGCTTTGCCGTCTTTGACCGTCGTTCTATCATCTAGTTTGTTTCACAGCGCCATCTATTTTATTGTATTAGTTTGTATAATCATTATTGTAATTCACTTGCCTTTGTGACACCAGCAAATAAACATTTAAAAATTAACGAATAAATCAATCATTCTGAGTACAAGCCGTAAACCTTACTATAGGCAGGCAGGACATACTATCGCTGGAGCAGGAGACCAGGAGCGAGGAGTCTGGAACGAGCCTACCAAGGGACCAGGATTAAGTACCTGTTCCCAACAGGGCTAACCAGCGATGCCAGTAGAAGAAAATGTTACTTCTGTAATTCTGTTTATTTATTTTTATTATTATTTAAAAGCGTTTTTCATACCAGAAAAAATATGTTCGTACAGCATCATCTAATTCCGGCAATTCGGTATTCACACATTATCGAGTAGCATCCAAACAGTCACTCGTCAGTGCATACTATTATAGAGTAAATCCTGCTTAACCTAACAGGACCACAACGGTGGCCATGTGCGCGTTTTGTATTTATGAACGAATTAAAAGAGGATTCTGGACGAATAAGAGTATCCTAAAAAGTGTTTTCTTCGCATCGGTCAAGTAAGGTGTAAATAATTAATTACTAATAACTTATACCTACGTATGAACTCATTTTACTTATAATTTGTATGTATGTGTCTGTTAGTTTGTATGTGTTTTTTTCTACAGTTTACTACATCGAGAGTTATATAGGTTATGACCACATTGAATACGTTGTTCATATCGGCTTTCGGTTCATACAGTCAAATTTCCAGACACGTCCACTATTAATAAAACAAACTTTACTTTAACTTATCGTACCTAAACGTTATCACGTACCGAATTATAATAGAAAGCCATTTACCCCTAAGATCGTTTGCTAGAAACACCCAGATCTAGTTAGAATACTAACTACCTAACGTGACCTATCCCCGACTTGGGAAGGCCTAATTGGTTAATTCAATAGTACAGTTCAGATGGGTTACCTGTAACTGCTGCTACTGTGTATAGCCGGCATAACCACAGTTTAACTATGCATACGTTACGTGGGTCGTATCTGTAAGTATACAGGTACGTACACAATGAGGCTTACTACCTTACGTTACCACAGATAATATACGAAGGGGCACCAATATTCTCTTTAGACGAGAATTTTGATACCTTTTACAAGAATAATGAAAATTAGTGCCGTTGGGTAGATTTTAGTACTGAAAATAGGTAAGTATATGAAACTGAGCGTCGATTTTGAATGAATCAATGAATTGCACCACTTCTAGCCAGGAGTTACCCTGTATCACGGAATACGCCGCGCCTACTGGGGACACTCAGTTTTTAAGGGAGAAGGAACACGCGCTTAAGGATATAAATATTGACTCAATAACCTCTCATGTATAAAAATTATGTATTTAACTAGGTAAGTATTCGATTCGAAGCTACGCAGCCATCAACCCGTTCGCTAACAATTACACTCGAACACACCGCACACAGCAGTCGCTGTAATTACATGACGTGAGACGCAATCGAGTGTCAAATGTGGGTGATCCTGCGCCTCCCGTGAGCCTGTGACTGATCAACCGTGAACCTTAGATGTGGGCTACCTGTACGTACATACTCGTATATAATATACGAGTATATAACGTATTCGTATCGGTAGGTACAGTTGCGGAAGCTTTCAGAGTACTGTCACCACGGTGATGAAACCTAAAGTCTCTTTTTAATCTCAGTGATACTAATTGACAGATTCTGAAGGTTCATCAACAGTCGATTGTCCCGCGATGAAATGACGTATTGGCGTATCGTTATTTAATAAGTACGCATATCCTGTATCTGATTCTTAAATTGAATCAAATTAAATTTTTAACGGTTCAACCTTAAACCTAAACCTCACAATATAGGAATGTGTACTACAATAATTATAATATAACTTCGGTAACAATGCCTACATCTATTTGTGCCTGCAATATTACTAACATTACGCAAAAGGTTTGCCTGTAAGTAAGTTTAACTGAATTTCCAAGGATTCTATGAAACTTGGAAACCGCAACTAATAGACTACGGTATCCAATTAGAACGGTTTTCGAGAAGTTTACTCCTAATAAGTAGAATTCCAACAACTTCAGGTTTCAAAGTAAATTCTGAGGAACACTGTTACACATGACATTACATGTATCCCGCGGCGGAAACAAGAGGACGGGGGGAGGAGGGGAAAGGGGGGGGGGTATTATTGAGCAAAGCCGAAATAGATAATAATTCGATGCGGGACGATCAAAGGACCGAGCCGAATTATTGCGGCTTACTGATATTCAATTCAATTACGCCAAATTACAATTTCGGATTTACGGATCAATATTACATTAAGATTAATCGTGTGTTAATAACATAGCCTGTTTACGGCATAATCAGTCATGTATTACGATCATAGAGAATGAAACAAATCCGCCAATACTCAAATATTGGAAGCTATTGTTGCGAATCAATCAAAGTGCTTTGAATACTCGCAGCGATCGGCAAAGTTGTAGGTACATGTTCAATTCGAACACACTCCGAATACCAATTAAATTGAAAGGCCTATTCTGTGATTCCAATTACACTGCTAACAAACTAGCTGTAGGCTGTAAAGTAAAACAAATAATTACTAGTCTCGCATTCACAGAGTAGCGTGGTTTCGGACGGCGGTCGTACGTCACATCGCACAGATAACCGCGCATACTCTGTGAGCGGGTATTCTGTGACCGCGCGCAATGGCACACCAATACCACAGAGTAACAAAGAAATAGCAGTGAAGCTTATCTTGTCATTCGTCAGTGCAGTCGTTTGGTCGTATTTTTAATTTAGGTAAGTATAATATGTTCATTATGGCTAGGTATGTGCATGCTTTGTTTTAGCTTTACATCATAAAAAAGATGTAGGTATTTATTTTACAAAACCGAGGAAGATCCCGTGGAAAACCCCTTATAGGCGAAGCGAAGTTTTCCGGAAAAGCTGGTACATAATAACATACTCGTAGCGAATCTATGCAGCACACACGATCACTAACTGCCAGTTTCAAAAACTCTATCTACCGATGACTGGCAGTTACTTTCATACGATTTTGATAGGTTGTAACTTTAAATGCGTGAAAATAGTATGAAAGTAACTACCAGTCATCGGTAGATAGAGTTACTGAAACTGACAGTGGCCTGGAAGAGATTTATCGCTTTTAGCGATAAGGCCGCCCTTATTGTATTATAGATTTTAAGTATTAAATGTTATTTTAAGTGTTTTATGTACAATTAAGTTATACTACTACTACTACAGTAAGCCACTGTCAGTGTTTCCCTACACTGTGCAACACCACGCACGCCGCATCGCTATGCGAGCTGGACATCGCTGGCTTGCGCGTGCTACCACGCGCATATTCTCTACCAGGTAGGACTGTCAAGAATCCATAGGCAATTCAATCTGGTTCATCTTATATCCAATCAGACTACATACTAGTTTTATACGTGATGGTAAAAAGTTGTAATTCAATAATCACAATTGAAGTGGCCGAACTGGCGGATTTATAGGTAAGTATGTACGTCAAATTAATCAGAGCGCTGTGATTGGCTACAAGTACGTTATAGTTGTCGTTGAGTAAGACATTCAAGTACACAATATACTCTAGTCAAAACTTCCAAGTATGTTGATGTTGAGCTTAAACCAGTCGATCTGTCATTCCTCAAAGGTCAAGCAACGGCGTCTGATGTAAGACATGGTGGGACAAATGCCCACAAGCGGGAGCGGGCGGCATGATGGATGGAGCGGGGCGGCGGCGGCGGCGTGGGCGTCCCACCGACAAATATACGGCGAGGCGACGAATTGTCAACAGACATGGACTGCGGTTGGGCGGCCACGCGAGCAGTGCTCGAACTTCCAAACAAAACATAATGCAATAAACAAACAAGACAGCCGGTAAATAGTTTACTAGTCCATAGGCCTCCTCCAATACTTGACAGGTCATTCAATGTATTGGCAAACGGACACAACTAATTTAAGAATTCTTCCCTGAAATATTAACATCTAAATGTAAAGGGAAACGACATCGACAGTGCCAATCGAATTGATCGAAGTGATAGAAAAAGTAGCAAGAGATTACTAATAACTTAATTGGAAGTGGCTGATCCGAATGTCCAGCTACCGCACAACCACCGACATATAGCAATCACCAATCATCAAGCAGCTTCGCTTATCTGTCAAATATCTGTCAGATCCATACAAGTTACGTCAGATTTGGCAGATAACAAATACTGCTAAGGATTGTCATGAATAATTCAGCTGGACCAAATATATTTCATTGTGTTCCATGACAAAAGACTCGGTACAGCTGTAACTAAATAAACTATTATATGTTAGAGGATAGCACACTGCCACGCTAGCCAGTCCCAGCTTCAACCACAGTGTGGACCGTGTTCCTTGAATGAAGCGACGGCGACGGCGTTGATAAATAGATTAGTAGCGAATGCAGACCCCGGCAGATGGAGCTGTGGTCAGCACAATACACCGTGTATTGTAGGTGCCGGCTATACAGGGTGTGTTTGCGTCACCGCCGATTATTCCGGGTACATTGACCTGTGCTACCGTAGGGCCCGATAAAGCTAGCTTTGCAACGGGTGGGTACAAAATGTGAGATGATTTTTTTATTTAACTGGTAGAAGCTAAACGAATGAAGAAGGGTACCACGACCCTCTTGCATATCTTCTGAAATTTTACAACACAACGAATAAAATTACAAATTATAATTAGGTAAATAGCCTACCACTAAAATCGCATTTCCACTGAATTTTCAGCATTAGCTAACAACTAAAGGAAATACAGATTTAGCGTGTCACAGAGTGAATAATCCAATTTTCACCAGCTCCTATCAACTGTCACGCCAATGCAACTTCAGATTAGAGGATTCCTGAAATAAAGCCAAAACTAGCGCGATCGAAATTAGGCTTAGTTCAGGTTTTCAGCTCGTATTATACCTGCTACTGTTCCATTAGACATGATTGAATTAACCCACGAATTCATAGATCCAATTGACAGTTTAAAAGAGGCTTGTAAGCGACATTGTGAAACTCGAAGTTGGACTCTTTTGTGTTAGACATACAGTAAAAAATCGAGTATCAGGTGTTTTAAAACCTTTAAATTTATAGATTATCTAGTCACTTAACCCACTCCACACAAAACCAAATTTTTGTATATACGCCATTTCTTGTCATTATTTATTCTATTAATTATATTACTATGGCTTATTTTACCAACTATATATATATATATATTATATTTTTTAAACCATCTGGTAGATGTTATTCCGTATGACAAAATCTACCTACCTTGCATTTACTGATTACAAAAACACCCTGTGTACTGATAATATGAGACAGTACTCGAAGCCTACCGTTACCGTAAACGTCAACATTTAACGACGGCGCGACTACCTCCTTTCGTGTGACAAATATCGGGTCCCTATTCCTGGATATAATAGACTTAGCGACTTTAATAGCCCCCCACGAAACCTGATACGAATTAATTGCAGGCGAGTTAGTGTAGGCAGGCACGTAGAGGTGTGTGAAGTTAGCAGCCTAAAGTTAGCAGCCTTTGAATAGCCGACCAAATTAAGATGGTCACTTCAGTCATTGCATACTTTATCAATTAAAACACGTAAAAAGCCCCAAAACATTGAAATAACAATGCTAGGTATTCATATAAACACTATAATATGTTCTAAAATAAATAAATACTAAAAAATACGACGTTTACTTACCGACGCCCTTGTTGGTTAATGGATATTTTGTATGGGGGCACCAAGATGCCATTGACCTGCCAGCATCTCACCTAGTTTATTATGTGTGTTGACTCATTATAAAATACTGACAGAAGTTTCATCAACATTGAAATGGTATAGCAGGTGTCCAGGAGGCACTTTCTGACAGATTTTGGGTAAAAATTGTAAATATTTCACGAATAATCAAGTTTGCAGGTGGAACCTGAAAGAAATCAGCTGCAAATGATAGTTCATATGAAAGGTATTATTTATACCTAGAAACGATTTTCAGCAATTTCAGATTAAATGACTTTTGGTGAATATTCATGGGGAAGATCAGAAAATAAAAGTTAGCAGCCCAAGATTACCATTTTGTATGGGGGCACCAAGATGCCATAGACCTGCCAGAATCTCACCTGGTTTATAATGTGTGTTGACTCATTATAAAACACTGACAGAAGTTTCATCAACATTGAAACGGTATAGCAGGTGTCCAGGAGCCACTTTCTGACAGATTTTGGGTAAAAATTGACAATATTTCACGAATATTCAAGTTTGCAGGTGGAATCTGAAGGAAATCAGCTGCAAATGATAGTTCATATGAAAGGTATTATTTATACCTAGAAACGGTTTTCAGCAATTTCAGATTAAATGACTTTTGGTGAATATTCATGGGGAAGATCAGAAAATAAAAGTTAGCAGCCCAAGATTACCATTTTGTATGGGGGCACCAAGATGCCATAGACCTGCCAGAATCTCACCTGGTTTATAATGTGTGTTGACTCATTATAAAACACTGACAGAAGTTTCATCAACATTGAAACGGTATAGCAGGTGTCCAGGAGCCACTTTCTGACAGATTTTGGGTAAAAAATCACAATATTTCACGAATAATCAAGTTTGCAGGTGAAACCTGAAGGAAATCAGCTGCAAATGATAGTTCATATGAAAGGTATTATTAATACCTAGAAACGGTTTTCAGCAATTTCAGATTAAATGACTTTTGGTGAATATTCAAGGGGAAGTTCAGAAAATAAAAGTTAGCAGCCCAAGATTACCATTTTGTATGGGGGCACCAAGATGCCATAGACCTGCCAGAATCTCACCTGGTTTATAATGTGTGTTGACTCATTATAAAACACTGACAGAAGTTTCATCAACATTGAATCGGCATAGCAGGTGTCCAGGAGCCACTTTCTGACATATTTTGGGTAAAAATTGTCAATATTTCACGAATAATCAAGTTTGCAGGTGGAACCTGAAGGAATTCAGCTGCAAATGATAGTTCATATGAAAAGTATTATTTATACCTAGAAACGATTTTCAGCAATTTCAGATTAAATGACTTTTGGTGAATATTCATGGGGAAGTTCAGAAAATAAAAGTTAGCAGCCTAAGATTACCATTTTGTATGGGGGCACCAAGATGCCATAGACCTGCCAGAATCTCAACTGGTTTATAATGTGTGTTGACTCATTATAAAACACTGACAGAAGTTTCATCAACATTGAAACGGTATAGCAGGTGTCTAGGAGCCACTTTCTGACAGATTTTGGGTTAAAAATTGTCAATATTTCACGAATAATCAAGTTTGCAGGTGGAACCTGAAGGAATTCAGCTGCAAATGATAGTTCATATGAAAGGTATTATTTATACCTAGAAACGATTTTCAGCAATTTCAGATTAAATGACTTTTGGTGAATATTCATGGGGAAGATCAGAAAATAAAAGTTAGCAGCCCAAGATTACCATTTTGTATGGGGGCACCAAGATGCCATAGACCTGCCAGAATCTCACCTGGTTTATAATGTGTGTTGACTCATTATAAAACACTGACAGAAGTTTCATCAACATTGAAACGGTATAGCAGGTGTCCAGGAGCCACTTTCTGACAGATTTTGGGTAAAAATTGACAATATTTCACGAATATTCAAGTTTGCAGGTGGAACCTGAAAGAAAACAGCTGCAAGTGATAGTTCATATGAAAGGTATTATTAATACCTAGAAACGGTTTTCAGCAATTTCAGATTAAATGACTTTTGGTGAATATTCATGGGGAAGATCAGAAAATAAAAGTTAGCAGCCCAAGATTACCATTTTGTATGGGGGCACCAAGATGCCATAGACCTGCCAGAATCTCACCTGGTTTATAATGTGTTTTGACTCATTAGAAAACACTGACAGAAGTTTCATCAACATTGAAACGGCATAGCAGGTGTCCAGGAGCCACTTTCTGACAGATTTTGGGTAAAAATTGACAATATTTCACGAATATTCAAGTTTGCAGGTGGAATCTGAAAGAAATCAGCTGCAAATGATAGTTCATATGAAAGGTATTATTTATACCTAGAAACGGTTTTCAGCAATTTCAGATTAAATGACTTTTGGTGAATATTCATGGGGAAGATCAGAAAATAAAAGTTAGCAGCCCAAGATTACCATTTTGTATGGGGGCACCAAGATGCCATAGACCTGCCAGAATCTCACCTGGTTTATAATGTGTGTTGACTCATTATAAAACACTGACAGAAGTTTCATCAACATTGAAACGGTATAGCAGGTGTCCAGGAGCCACTTTCTGACAGATTTTGGGTAAAAATTGACAATATTTCACGAATATTCAAGTTTGCAGGTGGAATCTGAAGGAAATCAGCTGCAAATGATAGTTCATATGAAAGGTATTATTTATACCTAGAAACGGTTTTCAGCAATTTCAGATTAAATGACTTTTGGTGAATATTCATGGGGAAGATCAGAAAATAAAAGTTAGCAGCCCAAGATTACCATTTTGTATGGGGGCACCAAGATGCCATAGACCTGCCAGAATCTCACCTGGTTTATAATGTGTGTTGACTCATTATAAAACACTGACAGAAGTTTCATCAACATTGAAACGGTATAGCAGGTGTCCAGGAGCCACTTTCTGACAGATTTTGGGTAAAAAATCACAATATTTCACGAATAATCAAGTTTGCAGGTGAAACCTGAAGGAAATCAGCTGCAAATGATAGTTCATATGAAAGGTATTATTAATACCTAGAAACGGTTTTCAGCAATTTCAGATTAAATGACTTTTGGTGAATATTCAAGGGGAAGTTCAGAAAATAAAAGTTAGCAGCCCAAGATTACCATTTTGTATGGGGGCAACAAGATGCCATAGACCTGCCAGAATCTCACCTGGTTTATAATGTGTGTTGACTCATTATAAAACACTGACAGAAGTTTCATCAACATTGAATCGGCATAGCAGGTGTCCAGGAGCCACTTTCTGACATATTTTGGGTAAAAATTGTCAATATTTCACGAATAATCAAGTTTGCAGGTGGAACCTGAAGGAATTCAGCTGCAAATGATAGTTCATATGAAAAGTATTATTTATACCTAGAAACGATTTTCAGCAATTTCAGATTAAATGACTTTTGGTGAATATTCATGGGGAAGTTCAGAAAATAAAAGTTAGCAGCCTAAGATTACCATTTTGTATGGGGGCACCAAGATGCCATAGACCTGCCAGAATCTCAACTGGTTTATAATGTGTGTTGACTCATTATAAAACACTGACAGAAGTTTCATCAACATTGAAACGGTATAGCAGGTGTCTAGGAGCCACTTTCTGACAGATTTTGGGTTAAAAATTGTCAATATTTCACGAATAATCAAGTTTGCAGGTGGAACCTGAAGGAATTCAGCTGCAAATGATAGTTCATATGAAAGGTATTATTTATACCTAGAAACGATTTTCAGCAATTTCAGATTAAATGACTTTTGGTGAATATTCATGGGGAAGATCAGAAAATAAAAGTTAGCAGCCCAAGATTACCATTTTGTATGGGGGCACCAAGATGCCATAGACCTGCCAGAATCTCACCTGGTTTATAATGTGTGTTGACTCATTATAAAACACTGACAGAAGTTTCATCAACATTGAAACGGTATAGCAGGTGTCCAGGAGCCACTTTCTGACAGATTTTGGGTAAAAATTGACAATATTTCACGAATATTCAAGTTTGCAGGTGGAACCTGAAAGAAAACAGCTGCAAGTGATAGTTCATATGAAAGGTATTATTAATACCTAGAAACGGTTTTCAGCAATTTCAGATTAAATGACTTTTGGTGAATATTCATGGGGATGATCAGAAAATAAAAGTTAGCAGCCCAAGATTACCATTTTGTATGGGGGCACCAAGATGCCATAGACCTGCCAGAATCTCACCTGGTTTATAATGTGTTTTGACTCATTAGAAAACACTGACAGAAGTTTCATCAACATTGAAACGGCATAGCAGGTGTCCAGGAGCCACTTTCTGACAGATTTTGGGTAAAAAATCACAATATTTCACGAATAATAAAGTTTGCAGGTGGAACCTGAAGAAAATTAGCTGCAAATGATAGTTCATATGAAAGGTATTATTTATACCTAGAAACGGTTTTAAGCAATTTCAGAATAAATTACTTTTCATGCACTGGTCAGAAAACAAAAATTATACTCAAGATACATTGAATCGCAATAACATAATATGAGAGACAATAGCATTATTTTGCCAGGTGAACGTCTTGTCATTAAAAACTTTTGCAAGTCGGCTAATGATTAAAGGTAAAAAAATATTCTGTATACTAACGCACAAAAAAATAACCATAATCAATTCTATAGGTTCGCAACAGATAATAAGTTACGACATTCTATTGTTGTGGTGTGATGAACTCTTTGTTTTAGGCAGGTAGGTAAATGGGTTCCCAACTATAAAATAACACTAGTCGGCATGCCATCAAAGGCTCACACCTGCGTCATGCGTCATGCGTATTGTATGGCGGAAAGAGTAAGGCTGAAAAGATGACCTTTTGTGATACTGATAAGAGTATTGTCCTTTTCTATAAGAACAGGACACCTGCTATACCATTACCGTTTCAATGTTTCAATGTTTATGCTATACCGATTCAATGTTGATGAAACTTCTGTCAGTGTCTTCTAATGAGTCAACACACATTATAAACCAGGTGAGATTCTGGCAGGTCTATGGCATCTTGGTGCCCCCATACAAAATGGTAATCTTGGGCTGCTAACTTTTATTTTCTGATCTTCCCCATGAATATTCACCAAAAGTCATTTAATCTGAAATTGCTGAAAACTGTTTCTAGGTATTAATAATACCTTTCATATGAACTATCACTTGCAGCTGTTTTCTTTCAGGTTCCACCTGCAAACTTGAATATTCGTGAAATATTGTCAATTTTTACCCAAAATCTGTCAGAAAGTGGCTCCTGGACACCTGCTATACCGTTTCAATGTTCATGAAACTTCTGTCAGTGTTTTATAATGAGTCAACACACATTATAAACCAGGTGAGATTCTGGCAGGTCTATGGCATCTTGGTGCCCCCATACAAAATGGTAATCTTGGGCTGCTAACTTTTATTTTCTGATCTTCCCCATGAATATTCACCAAAAGTCATTTAATCTGAAATTGCTGAAAACCGTTTCTAGGTATTAATAATACCTTTCATATGAACTATCACTTGCAGCTGATTTCCTTCAGGTTCCACCTGCAAACTTGAATATTCGTGAAATATTGTAAATTTTTACCCAAAATCTTTCAGAAAGTGGCTCCTGGACACCTGCTATACCGTTTCAATGTTGATGAAACTTCTGTCAGTGTTTTATAATGAGTCAACACACATTATAAACCAGGTGAGATGCTGGCAGGTCTATGGCATCTTGGTGCCCCCATACAAAATGGTAATCTTGGGCTGCTAACTTTTATTTTCTGATCTTCCCCATGAATATTCACCAAAAGTCATTTAATCTGAAATTGCTGAAAACCGTTTCTAGGTATAAATAATACCTTTCATATGAACTATCATTTGCAGCTGAATTCTTTCAGGTTCCACCTGCAAACTTGATTATTCGTGAAATATTGACAATTTTTAACCCAAAATCTGTCAGAAAGTGGCTCCTGGACACCTGCTATACCGTTTCAATGTTGATGAAACTTCTGTCAGTGTTTTATAATGAGTCAACACACATTATAAACCAGGTGAGATTCTGGCAGGTCTATGGCATCTTGGTGCTCCCATACAAAATGGTAATCTTGGGCTGCTAACTTTTATTTTCTGATCTTCCCCATGAATATTCACCAAAAGTCATTTAATCTGAAATTGCTGAAAATCGTTTCTAGGTATAAATAATACCTTTCATATGAACTATCATTTGCAGCTGAATTCCTTCAGGTTCCACCTGCAAACTTGATTATTCGTGAAATATTGTGATTTTTTACCCAAAATCTGTCAGAAAGTGGCTCCTGGACACCTGCTATACCGTTTCAATGTTGATGAAACTTCTGTCAGTGTTTTCTAATGAGTCAACACACATAATAAACCAGGTGAGATGCTGGCAGGTCTATGGCATCTTGGTGCCCCCATACAAAATATTCATTAACCAACAAGGGCATCAGTAAGTAAACGTCGTATTTTTTAGTATTTATTTATTTTAGAACATATTATAGTGTTTATATGAATACCTAGCATTGTTATTTCAATGTTTTTGGGGCTTTTTCCGTGTTTTAATTGATAAAGTATGCAATGACTGAAGTGAACATCTTAATTTGGTCGGCTATTCAAAGGCTGCTAACTTTAGGCTGCTAACTTCACGCAGGTGGCACGTAGGCTTCGACGGCTTAGCACATTGATTAATAGGAGATATTAAGACGATACAATGCTTTAATTAGGTTTTTTAATCAAAATTTTCCGGTCCATGAAGTCTGAAAAAAAACAAATGATAATTTGTGGTGCTTGGTCGGAATTTTATCGAATGCTTCTGATATTTAAATCAGCAAAAAAACAATAATGTCACTACACAAAATAAGTTAATTTTTGCATTATAATGTAATGCCGGTTTAATCTGGACGCCAAATCACTATGAATTTCAGTAAGAATTCCATTCACCTGTGCTATTACTTCAATAATTAGAGGCCCGACCAAATAAGATTATTCAAAATTAATCAAATATATGCCTGAATTAAACCAAAGACTTTCGGCACTACTACTGAAATAATGTTTATATGACGTAAACTTTCAGAAAGACTTGGTCATTCGGGAGAAGAAAATGGCAAGCGTCATATCTCCTTTATTACCTTAGCCTTAGTATTTCAGGTCACACCAGTGTCTTCACTTGACCCTTCTAGTTTACATGAGTCATGAGATGTAGGCTCTCATTAACTGTAGGCCTACAGTTGTCAGCTTACGTAACTTCAGTTGTCCCAGGGGGTCTACTCCTGCTGCTTTATGACCAGATATCGACATCACTAATATAAATCCTAACTAATCCTAACTGAATATTATAAATTCGAAAGTAACTGTGTCTGTCTGTTACTCTTTCACTCCAAAACTACTGAACGGAACCCTGGGAAAGAACCTATGTCCTTACGAACCTATGCTACTTTTTATCCCGGAATTCCCACGGGAAAACTATTTAAGGCGAAGCGAAGCGCGCGGGAACAGCTAGTATTGTAAATAAGTACATAAAGTTAAGACAGCAGAGATAGTGGAGACGACACGATACGATTCTTGGTTTTTGATATATCTCATACCAACTCTGTATCGCTTTATCGCTACCGACAGCGATATGGCTTCGATCTGAATACGTCTCTATACCTACATTCTATTAGATCATTAAGTATTCAACATTTTAACGTCGAGCTATTTCAAAAACTTTATTAATCAAACCCGAAATGGCTACCGACCGTTATGTCAACTTTACAATACCGGGCCCCAATTTGAAAAGCCAAAATTAGTTTATTTAAAAGCAAACTGACCGCCGATGAAACCACAGTTTCAGGCTTTCAGATTCTTCAAACGACTCATTATCCTTTAATTGGATCCGAAATAACTTAATTTCAACGGATAACAGATCATAAAATTATAAAGTAAGTTTGGGCGACGACGAAAACGAAGCCATTTTGTTTTTGGGCCAACCACGGCGGGTCAAAGGAGGGTTCTAATTCATAATTAAACTAGCTTTAGCCCGCGAGATTCACTTGGTTTTAGAAGATATTCACGTTGGGATTTCAAGATCTTCTAGTTATGATACTTTTTCAAATCAAATCAAATCAAGGTATATGGAATAAATTTATTTCTATGATTACATTATAAAAAAATAAATGTAACTTAAGGTGCACCACTTCACTAGTAGATACTTAAATAATTTACAAACAAATATCAATTTTAATTTAACCTAGTTCAAAAGTTATCGTATCCTGTATAAAAAATCGATAGCCAATCAAAGACAAAAGAAGCTTTTCATTACATCCGCCGTCCAATCAGCGCTCAGATCAATGGAACTCACCAACCGGGGCGAAAGCGACCATAAATTTTGGACCATCTTACCCCGACTGTGTCCTCACTGTAATTACTGGACGCTGTATGAATAATGCAGCAGGTGACCCGTCTATTTATCGCCTAGCTCTATCTCTATCGCGATCACTTTGAATCTGTGAGTTTTGTCGGTGATAGTTACTGAAGGAAAGTTAATATACCTACCCTGTAAAAATTACCTCAATTTTTTTCATGCTTCTAGGCCGGGCAACTTAGACACAACCACAAGAAGAAGAAGACGCATATATATACCCAACCCAATAATAGCTGAGTGAAGAATATTAATAATAATAAAATTCTTTACTTCAGGCAATAAACCCATCATTACATACCAAATATAATAAAATTATAATTCAAAATCATTCAAGTACAAATAAGAAAGAACGTTAATATAATAACTCAAGTCAATTGGCTTCTTCAATATTTATGCTGGTGATCGCTATAGATGTTATAATAAAGCTACTGGTAACATGGACTTCTAAATAGGTATTTTAATGGCGGATGCCATTTGACATAGCAGCGGCTTGAAGAGGTAGATTTAGGAATAAAGGTTTATTCAAACAAGCATAATGTCGTCACCGATGCTGCTGCCGCTTCACGGCTTTGTTATCGACGTAGATAAACGTCACTGTCGCGATTTGGCAGCGCTTTGATACATGAAGTTTTATGACAGAGATCATTCACAGTAGTCTAGAATAATAAGCTTAGTTAACTAAAAAAAACTTATTGAATGGTTATTAGACGACCGAATGGCGTAGTGGTTAGTGACCCTGACTACTGAGCCGAAGGTCCCGGGTTCGATTCCCGGCTGGGGCAAATATTTGTTTAAACACAGATATTTGTTCTCGGGTCTTGGATGTGCCCGTAAAATGGCAATAGGCCCGCCCCCTATTACATTGGGACTAACAGAACACTTTGGCGAAAAGTGGGTGCAATGCACCTCTGCCTACCCCGCAAGGGAGTACATTAGTACAAGGCGTGAGTGTGTGTGTGTGTGTGTGTGTGTGAATGGTTATTTTAAACAATAAATAATTATGTCAATACGTTCTCTTATATTATTATTATGATACTAAAATGATAAATTTGACAGGCTTCGCAAGTTGGATTAGTCTTAATGACCACAGGAATTGGTGAGCTAATAACAGTCCGCTATGAATAATTTACTGGGTCGACCCAAAACTGAACATCGATCGAGCGACCCGAGCCTTCAGATTTGGAACTTCAGCAGGTTTACTGCTGAACGCAAACTTCATATTTGTGTAAATGCAGAGGGGAAGTTTAGGTAAACCAAGGGTTGGCAGGACTTCTTCACTCTCTGACTGGCAGAAAATGCTTTTAGCAATAAGTCCATCTGATTCTATATCTTTGGTAAAATGTGCAATAAAATAATAAATAAAGCCTTCAGTTCAAATTCAAGTCTAAAGAAAAGCTACAATTTAAGTAACGTTTGACACTTTATTTCATCTATGCCACTGCAATAAATGATTGAGTATTGAGTTTTGAGTATTGTAGCATCAACGAAATAAATAACTCATATCTAAATGAAAATGTAAAAAAAAATTCAAGAGTACGCCGATGGACTAGTGGACAGTCCAAATAGATGTTTATCCGTTGTCAATATTTTATCATAACACGAAAATCTACTTATGGAGGAGCTATTTCCAAGACAGAGGCTATGTAGGAAACACAAGGGAAAAGTCTTAAAAAAAGGGTAGGTACGAGTATATTTTGACCGATTCTGGAAAAATTATATGTAATGATATGTGTATAAGTAGATGTAGGGGTTTAAAATCGGTTTTGTGATGGATATTCGTAATTGAAATTGTTAATTAACTGCCACTTTCTATAACTCAATCTACAGATGACTGGTAGTTACTTTCATACGATTTTGACTCATCAAAAGTTATAACCTGACAAAATCGTAAGAAAGTAACTACCAGTCATCGGTAGATAGAGGTATTGAAACTGACAGTTAATGTCGATTTACATCAAACTAATATAGAGCTGCTATAAGAACATTCATTTAACGTTGGAAATAATTATTTTATTCAATTTCCTAATGTCCATGTTAAAATATGTTCTTTTCTACGTCTAGCCCTACGTTGGTTTGGTGTAAATCGACCTTATGTAGTTAGATAGATAGATAGTACAGCAGTTTCATAGTTTACACAAACTAGACACGCTAGGCGCTGCTAGTGCTAGGCCTCATGAGCACAAATCAGTAGAAGAGCGCGTTTGCAACCAGCCAATACCCAGCGACCCAGATCTAGTGCGGCCACGGAATAAGTAAAATTTTCAATTAAAAAAAAGTCATACTCTCACGAGCAATGAAAAAGTTCCAGTGGCATATGGAATGCCAATTACAGGTGAAACTTTTTCATTGCAGTTTTATTGAATGTATTATGTGTAAGTAGGTAGATAGATAATATTTTATTCTGCATAGTTACTTACTATACTATGATTTAATAATAATCCATTCACTATTCTACTTATTCCGGGTCGCCCATTCAGTGTCCGATGTATGTTGGCATTGATTACTACCATAGTCCGATCCTTGATAATTTAAATGAATCCAAACTTTATTAAAAAATGTAGGAACATGCAAAATATTTAGAAAAAAACTAATTATAGATTATAGAGAGATGTTTAAGCGATTTCCCGCCTTACCGCCACTTTCCGAGCCAAACATTTGTTGTTCCAAACGAACCGATAGAGCTGGTTAGCTGGAAATTCGACAAGTTTGATAAACGCTGCAGCGCTGCACCAGCGAGTCCGCGCAGCGCTGCCACAGCCGTAATGAGCATAGGGGAATAGGACTGGAGGGGAAATTATTTACAGGATCTACAGACCGTCAAAATAACATGTAACTTTTTTAGATTAAGGGCGTCTTGCATAACAAAGTTAAATAAAATTAAATAGTTTGTCTCTTGCTCTGACAGTATAATGTTAGAGCAAGAGGTCATAGATTTAATTTTATTTAACTTTGTTATGCAAGACGCCCTAAATTAGATTTGTTTATTGATAATTATTCATTAAATGTCAATAGGTATAATATTAATAGCAACAGTAAAATTACATCAAACAAGTGGACGGTGGACGTGGCAGGCCCATCAGAAATAATAACCAAACAAATAATAGATACGAGTAGATGTCTAATGCCCAGGATACAAAAGGCAGGTTTAAAAAGCTAGGATAGATAGATAATTCTTTATTACACACAAACACAGAAATTACAAGAGGAAATACACAACATAGATGGTACAATTGGCGGCCTTATTAGGTACTAAGAGTAATTTCTAGTAAGCTAGCAATGGCTTTGTGTAGGTAAATTGATAAGTACAGATATATCGCTATCCTAGCTTAAGAAACTAGCATTGTGTATACCGGGCATAAAGCGTTGCGGATGGATTGCATTGTGTGAGCGCCGCGTCGTGTATGGATGGAGAAAGCTGCGTGGGCGCATGATGCTTGTCAGCGGGTTACTCTATAACTTACGGTAAACAAAGTTTCGGAACTGCTGTGGTAATAATGAATCTATTTCGTTGCATTAAACGTACACATTGCGTGGCAGCTCTCGTTGGTTTTCGTTCATTTTCTGTAAAGCTAGAGAGAAACCTTTCTGTAAGAATACTCTAACGCTTTGTTTTGATTCTATTAGATGTGTCTGATATTATTGGTTAAATTTATTGCTATGCTAATTCGATTAAGTGATTGAATTAAATGGGCATCTAAAGGAATAATCGATAAAGAATAGGTAGGTACCTACCTACTATTGGAAAAAGCTTGAATAAGATTAGATATATATATAACAAGCTTTTCCGCGCGAGCATTCCGGGACGGGGTAAGGAGTATTATTTAAAGCCAACGTAGCTTTATAATAGCAAAATATTTTTCCAAATCAGTCCAGTCACAAAGTGACGATCAAATAATCCGTCTTTATAATTAGTTTAAAAGTAGATAGTGTAGTGTAGACAACATACCTCTTACACTATTCAAAACCGCGGCAAGTTTGAGGCTCGTCAAACTTTACTTCACACCCTATTCTGGGCAGGTAATTGCGCCTCTTCAGTGAAGTTATAAATTGGCTATTCGGCGTCCTAAATGGATATTTCCAGGCTCTTCCGCCCTCAATTGTGTCTGCCACTCGGGTTGTGCTAAATGTCCGACCGCTGACGTTATTCTGATGATACATAATTGAACGGGGCTATATGCTACGTAAGTTGGTTGGTTAGCGAACTTGGGTTCAGGCGATTGAATGTTTACTCGTAAAGAGGTTTACGTATTCCGAACGGTGATGGAAAACATCGTGAGGAAACCTGCACATCTAGATCCTAGATGTGTATCCTAAGTACATTGTACTTATCCCAAAACGGCGATATGGTTCGCAACCTATCACGTGAGTACAAATGTGCTGCGAAAAGTGGGTGGTTCGCATGTGAGCCACCTCTGACTACCCCTTTGGGGATTATAGTCGTAACTCGTGAGTGCATATGTTGTATTCCGAACGTGCTTTTATGAAAATTGTGCTTAATCTGATTCTACTGATCACTCTTATCGTGGATGTGGATGAAATGATGGTCTGTATGCTATAATGGTTTTTAAACAATAAGTGAAGGGAACAGTAGTTATATCAAGCAATACATACTTTCAATGTCTAGATCTTGGGTTTATCCCGGCCGGCTTGCACCTGCCTTTAGTCAACTTTAAACTCATACCCAAGTTTACCCTCATAAGGAAATACAGTAACGATCTATTCCTGATCCATGAACCTACTAATAAGGTTATTTACTAACTACCATTATAATCACCCTGTATTGTGCAAGAAAACTATTCCTCACCCGCACCTTAAGTTCACGAAACAGCCATTAATCGAACAAAATATCAGTTCTAATCTTTAACACCCCATTTAATAGTAACCAAAATGGGATATTAGTCTGTGTATATCGTGAACAGATAATGGAATAGGCCCCTCTGATAATGCACCTCGCCCTTTCCTTGTACACAGTAACATTATGATAATGTTTCTTTAGGCCCAATAATTTATCGTTAATGAATACATAAAATATTCCTTTTAGGCTGCTTTTCGAGTAGGTAAACAGTTCACACGTAGCTGGGACTGGTAAAAACTACACGCCTACCCAACCTTAATATAACTTTTAGGGCCACTTGCACCAACATATTAAATCTAGATTTAGTGTTAAATCTCGATTTAGTGTCAAATTTTATATGGACTGACGTTTCTTAAATCGAGATTTAACACTAAATCTAGATTTAATATGTTTCTGCAAGTGGCCCTTAAAGCAATAAAATTAAAAATAGTCATATACCTACCTACTGACAATCAAATCAAAACACAATCAAAATTCAATATTCGTAGCAAAAAAAAACAATTTGTGCCGCGTCTAAAACAGGCCAATCGTCCTCCCGATGCCATCAAAGCTAATGACAATCGCTATAGCAACGGCGGGGGGATCCGCCCGAAATGGAAACTTGGAGCTCCTTCAAATAACAATCTGGAGGAAGTCCCGTAAATAAATCAGGACCAGGCACCTCTGATCCTTTAAATAAGTACGTCCTCGTGTGAGAAATATCGAGTGCCCCTGAACTGTGTGCGTTTGGCAGGCGCGGCCATTGGTGAAGGAGTGCATTTTTTTTGTCTTTCTTCGCTGGCTGCGATTTTACAATTTATAAATAAATTATTTAATAAGTTAAATCTTCTTATGTTAACTTACTTAACGATTATATTAATCAAATAAAAGTTTTGTTTTTAATTACAATTCTTTACCTATATTACGCTTATCTATCATACTTTTAGCGTACATCCTTCCATATTTCTTCTTCTTGTAAACTTATCAAATAATAACCACAAACGCGAGTAATACCACAATTTAAAACTGAAACTTTAAAGAGTCCCTGCCACCGCGGCGCACACCATCTCATTGACATTCACGGCGCGGCAGGTGACGCCGCACGTACTACATCCTTCAAGGAGACGCCGCGGTATTAACCAGCCCTTCACCCCGCGCCCCGCACCCCTCACCCCGCGCCCCGCACGCCTCGCCTCACACCCGCGCCCGCGGCCGTATGCCCGCGACGGGCAAATGAGCCGCGAATCATTTGAATTATGCTCAACTGTCATTTTGACAGGTGGGCCTGCCAGCCTCACGTACATTTTCATTAAGAGATTGAGATTGCGGATCGCGAGCCGACAAATGTTTCTATCTTTAGGTTTAGCTGATTTCGTAGCAACAAAGAGGTGTCTTAAATTATTAATGAAAACTTGTCACATTTTGATTTTATATTTTGACTTTGATGACACCTCTTTTTGTAACAGCACAGGTATAATATCTGAAGGCATTATTCACATCTCCTATTACTGATACAGGTTGTTACAAAAGTGGTTTAAGAAGCCGAACGTCAATCTGTTGCCCTGTCTTCAACCTGTCACGAATACCTCTACTTGGAGCAACTGATATTGATTCGATTGAATCATTGAAAGCTTCAATTATGCCACATTATGCCATCGACGATTCAACGAAACAGTTATTCCTTTGAACGGTGCTAACTATGACGTCAGCACCTCTAGTCCAGTAAAATTGCCTAATAAAATTGAAATATCTATCACTATCGATTTGAATTTTAGATGAGCTATTTGATTGATTCCCGATTGACCAATCACAATCGCTGGAAATGACAGCTCCTGTTAGAATTATTAATGCACTACATAGAGTACTTACATGAAAAAAATTAAATGTAGGTAAATATAATATCCGATGGGGTGAATATTTATTTACTGTGCAGCCCATTGCGTAGTTAAACTATTTATATTAATTATTTTTCCATCGGTAGGATGATACAAACTACAAACTCATATTTCAGTTACTGTGAAATAAAACTAAAAACTATGGGTATGCCCATAAAGGGATGAAAAGTAGAGCAAGCAAAACAACCATAGAGACTCGTGCATCGAATATATGCCAGTATTAAAGGATTCATAAGTTTCCAAATTTAAATTCCAAACGTATTTCGAAAAGCTTTTGAAATTCGTGACTCATCCTGGTCAAAGGGAAAGTTATGTTTTATTTATTTATGACATTGATACTGACTGGTCACAGTTTATCTTAAAGTGACAGACAGATACATCGGATGTTATTACGATCCCGAATGATATGATTATTTACTATGTAATACTTGGATTCCCGTGGTGTAAATACATACAGCCACTTCAAAATTTGTAACAGCAATATGCATAAGTTGCATAACCAAATAACAGAACTCTCATCTACAGGTATGTTTAAAAATCTAGCCAAACTAAAAAAGACTTTATGTGTTTAAGTTAAAGTGAACAATTGCATGTACCTAGTTCAGTTACTTTTCAGAAAGTTGGTAATCTGAAATTAGTGTGGGACTCCAGGTAGCAACGTATGTAAATATAATCCTCAGATTCATAACATATGCAGTTCCCTGCAGCAAGGAACTTTAAACTGTATAATGAGGCGGACAGAACTTAGTCTGCAACAATACATGTCTTTACAGTCATGTTTTAGTAATAATAAATACCTATAGATGTGAAATTACAAAAACTTAAAAGTACTTTCGAGACTACATGTTTCATTAAAACATACATATATAAAACGGTACATTACAAATTTGATATGTTTTTTTATTAACAATTGATATATTGCAGTGTCTATGTATAATTCTGACAATCTCGAAACAATCACCCATCAGTTCTTAAAATGTGAAGTGCCTACTCAGTAATGAAAAAAAAACATCCTATATTTGCACTTGCATTACGAATGCAAGCAGGTAAACCTCTAAAGTTGGATTTCAGCAAACACCCATCACTGTTAGATTTGATACAGTGTCGCAGTAAGTTCGCCACCGTACACTTTGCGATGTGTCTGGTTCCAGTTGCATAATGTATGCGAGGCGGAGGGGGGTGAGGGGGGGACATACAGGGAAAGACTTACAGCAGATAGATAATACAAAGTTACTAGACGCTCTGGGGTGCTGGATACAAAACTAGGGGTGTGGACGAAGTTTGTTGCATAGGTATTCTTTGAGCAGGTAGTGGTTAAAATGCAAGCTTCTTCAAAGTCAAAGTAAATGCTTCTGCGTATAAATAGGTATTAAATTTCTGATCAAAGTCATTTTTTACAAACTACTCTCTGTTCGAAATAGGGCTCTTTGTCTTTGGAAAAGAACGGAGGCATGAAACTACTGAGCTGTCTTTTCAAAATAGACCTATTTGTACTTATCTTTTATGATGTCATTTAACGTGAATTTATTATAGAACCTGTACCTACTACACTTACTGCTAAAACTTCTTTAAAGAGTCACAAAAGCGCGAAATTTAGGTCTCGTTTTAGATAGTGAACTTCGCTATGTTGAACATATTTACAATATAATAAGGAGCGCTTTTTTCAGACTTAAAGTTTTGTACCGTATTAGATGTTATCTAACAGAAAGGGTTCGTATTTTGCTAATAGAATCGCTTGTTTTGTCACTGTTCAACTTCTGTGATGTGGTGTATGGGCCGAGATTGTTTGCTAAAACTGAACGTGCGATACAACGTGTATAAAACGCATGTGCGCGCTTTTGCTTTGATATTCCAAGGCGATCTCATGTGTCACCATTTTTGAACCAAAAAGGTATTTTAAAGATGTCAGCACGCAGGAAATTGCACCTCGCATGTTTGTTTCAACGAGTTGTACAAAGTAGGATACCGAAATACCTATATACAAAATTTGTTTGGGCAAGGGATCACTGTACATATCATCACACCAGAAGTAAGGAGAGCCATAAAATTATCATGACTAGGCACAACACTGAGGGCTATAGAGGTTGTTTTAAATATGCGGCTTCCAAAATTTGGAATGATTTGCCCCCACCATTGCATGAACCGATGACAAATATGACTTTTAAAAAGCATTTGAGAAGAATTTATTTCAATATCCAAAATAATTGTTAAAAGCCGTATGGTTGAGAAAACTTTTATGGACACCTGATGTTATTATTATATTTTGATTTAAGCGATGCAATATACTGTTTACTATTGTTTATATATAGTGTGTTTAATACAAGTTCCGTTGTTTGTTTGCATAATTATGTTTAACGTAAGTGCATGCACAGGGACAGGCTGAAAAACAGCGTTGCGTTGCTGCCCTGCAGCTCGCAGCAGATGCTGAGTCTGCCCCTTTTTGTCTCTAATTTATTATTAGTTTTAGTTTATTTTAATATGTGTTATGGAGACAAATAAAAATATTTTTCTTTCTTTCTTTCTTTCAACAATTCTTAATGTATATAATTGATGGTACAGAATCGATGAGACTGTAGTACAATAGCTAATCCCGGGACTGAATGCCCACAATCACAATAATTATTAACAGGTAATTAATAATGTAATGTGGTGTAAGGCGCCGTTCTAATGAGGCGATCGTCGTAGACTTTGACGAAATTTAGATAGATTTAATAGATCTATAGTATTTTTTATTTGTACTACATGAATAAATTAATCCCATCAAAAACAATACTTGTCGAAAAAACCAAGTCTCGTAATTCAGTTGTTCTACGGTAAAAAGTTGTGAGATCCATGTAATACCAAGTGTTATCCACGCACGCATCTCAATCTTAAAAATCTTTAATGTTTTATATAAATATATTGACTCAGCCATCGCATGGAAAGTATGGAAACACTTGTTAATTAAATTATTTAGTGCGATGAGAAAGTCAAAGACGACCGAATGGCGTGAGTGCGTGTGTGTGTGAGTGTGGTAGCACTGGTAGCCTGATGTGCTTTGTCCGTAGGTTGGTAATCCATCCTTTGCGGATTTAATTTGCATTTGGGATTTTTTTGGTCGATTTGGCAGGGGCACTACCGTGCGCCTATATTTACTTTGTGGGGGCACTGCCGTGCCCCCAGATATGTGATTATGAAATTAAAAAAGTTATGTAGCTATCTAGAAAACTGCACCAAAATTGAAAAAAATTACTTGAGTTGGCGGAGGCACTACCGTGCCCCCTAATATTTTAGTTTTCCCTTGATTCATACACCAAACACTACTTATATTCCAAATTTGAAGCTTCTAGGTCAGCTAGAAGTGCCTTAGAATTTTTATGATCGGTGAGTGAGTGAGTGAGTGAGTCAGTGACAAAATTAAGAAACTTTGACCCGTTATAATTCTTAAACCTCTGGTTCAAATTGAATGAAATTTTAAATATACCGTGTCTTTACAATGCCTGCATGGTTAGTGAAAATTCAGTCTTCTAGTGTTATCCACAACGAAGTTACAGGGGGTCGAAAATGGCCTGAATTGCTTCGAGAAAAGGATGGTACGGCCGTGCCGCTTTTTTGCTAGACTTGGTGGGGGCACGGCCCGTGCCCCCAGATAACAATTTCTCATGACAACTATGTGAACGATAAATAGGGTTCGAAAGGCGGGCTTATCGCTTACAGCGATTTCTTTCAGATAATCTTTCAATACCAAGACTGAACAAACTGTCGATTTATTTCACCACGGTCTCCGTAATGAAATTTATTTTGAACTCTTACTAAATGCTTTCATAAATTCACTTTCAATGTGGACGCCGCCTTAACCGAGCCTATAACTAGACATTTACAACTAACTGCATCAATACTCAATACATTATGCAGGCGACATCTCGCGGCAACAATGACGAGTCAATCGCTCTTGTGATTGGTCCACTAAGTGCATAGTTACGGACTCATTACGTATGCATTCATCATCAGAAGCACATTTGTAATAAGTTTTAGTAGAGTAATGATGTTATCATCATCAGGCCATAACTTTATTATTATGCATTACGTTATTATTATTAAATTATTTATTGCACTAGGCGAACTTAATGCTGATAGAATTATCTTTCAGTCAACCTCGTCAATCGTTTATCTCAACCGTTCGCTGCGGGACATAGGTATCCTTCGTTTTTTGCAATGATAGCTAAAAATCTCTTATAATTTAAACTAACTAATTTGGTACTTACCAACCAACGTACAAACAAAGGTAAGTACTTTCCTATCAGAATCGTCAGTAAGCTCAAGCACTTATGAAGGTAGAATTAGCAAAAAAGCTTACCATCCGCGATCGCCTGTCAGTCAGGACTTCCTTAAGGTTTAGTTGTAATTATGCTGTCTTGTGGGAAAGGCAGAATACACGATCGAGAAGCGTAAACGATAGTAATTGATCGTTAGAAGGAACATACCTAATTACGTACCTATGTTGGGTTCGGCGGATCTATTAACTGTGGTATCGATAGAATTCTGTGAAGCATTGTAGACGGTGCTGAAGGAAATACCAAATTAAACTTTTGCAAAGTCAAAAAATAAACATTATTTGATAGAAATGTAACTTTATATAAAAATATAAAGTTCTCTTATAATATAGGCAAAAGCCTACAATGGAATAATGAGACGATTCCAAATCCAATTTCAATATAAAGTTTGAAAACTACCTATCTTATTTTACTGCTATTACACTAATAACTATTGGCGAGATGCAGAAAGTAAGTTTAAACTAATTCAGCATTAAATATATGTCTGTCTCTTTTTGTCCGTATACTGTAAAAGCAAGGCAGCAATACATTTAAGGTCGACATTAGCTTTAAGTTCCTCCATGCGACTTAACGTATGCCTTTATTTTTACATCTTACAGAATACTCTGCAGACAACCCTGTCTGAAACAGTCCTTCATCTTTTAGGTCCACAAAACGTATAGAAATACATTTCTAGAGCCTCGACTAGGACTAGACCCTACAGTGTGCCGTCCAGTTAACTTGACAAGGTTCTAGACATATACGTAGCAAGATGGCCGCCTAACCTTAACCCAATTGTTTTGTTTGTGAGGAAAACAATGGAATTTTATTACCTGTGGACCATGTAGGTTTCGTTTGTACTTAGCTGCTACTTAGTGATAATGTTAGCCAGATAGTCTCAGATAGTCTGAGTATATCAAAAGTTATTTATATTTTGCTTTAGTTTAGTAGCAAGATTAGTTCGTAAATATAATATTTTTTTTTTAAATAAACACAAATAAGGCTCTTAATTGCATTGTTAAATAACGATGGATTTTATTACACGAATCGATTAAATTTACAACGGATACTACTTACACTATAAAAGTTCGTAATGTTCCCACTAGATGGCGGAAACACACAAAAGAATTTAAGTTCCCACTAAGAACAACAATTCATGCAGATTAAAGGAATTTTAATTAGTAATAGTAAATACTTTATAATTATTAAACGAACATTGATTTTAGCAAAGTCAAGCTGTATAATAATAATTTATTTATTTTTCAACCTTAAGAAATGTTAAACCATCAAAGTGTTAGTAATACATGTACAAAAACAATTACACGACTTAGACATCTATTGTTAGTATAAAAAATAGGAACAAATAAACAAAACACACAACATAAAGTACTTAACTAAGTATGTAAAATTTACATTCCCGGCTTAACCTCCAAAACATGAATCATGCAACAATGGTTCATGTACTGGAGATCAAACCGGTTTGCAAATAATGCGAGTATGGTGTTGGCGCTGGCCCGCACCCTGCGCACCAGCGACGTGCAGCGCTTGCGCATGGTCGCGTGGAAGCAGTCCACCCTCGCGGCGGCGAACATGCCCGAGGCGCTGCAGAGCCGGGGCAGCCCCATCAGCACCCAGAACGCATTATTGTATTGGACGCGCAGGGCGTTGTAGGCTCTTTGTGTGTGATTCACCCACAGACTGCTCGTATATGCTGTATGTTTTGCTATAGGAGATTGAGATTTACGGAAACTCTGCGTAATTGATTTTGAGTACTTAAGTTGAATTTTAGGTTATGAAGTGTCACTTGATACTATTATTTGCGTAATTTATCGACGCATCCAAGACGAATCATGCCTACCAGCCATTACTGCCCAGATTAGCAGGTACTCTAAACACCAACAATTGCACAACTCAGTACAATAATAGCCGCATTCACCCCATCCCGGCAGAAGGAGATATTTTCCCATACTACACTACACGGACAATTTAAATTGACCGCGCAACGGACACTGACAATTAGGTTCTTCCAGTTGCTGCTAACTTCGGACCTTAAAAGTATTTCCTAGTGTGCCATTCCAAACGGTCGCGTTATATGTCGGCCGTAATAGTGGTTAATGAAAACACGAAATATCGTTATGCTTACTGGGGGTCACTCTGGCTTACGAAAAATTAAGTTTCGGGTCGCTGATGCGCTAATCATGACTCTATCTAACGTTTGCATGAAAGTTCCTGTTTGAACATTTTTGTATATGTAGAGTAACTCTCCTTTACTTGTACTACGTATGCCGAAACAGTTTCATTAGGCAAAAGTTGTTATTGAAAATGATTGGTCCGACCGATTTCGGCCATGACGACCACTTCGACCCCTAGTTCTGTTGGCGCGGGTGCGCCCTAAGATGGCTTATTATATTGAAAATAATAGCTTTTTGAAGTAAGATGGGCTCAGAGGTATTTTTTTAATAAGTACCTATCTAAGGCTAGAAAGGTTTCCTCGCCAACCGAATATAACTAAACATTTTACCCTTGACACGGGAGTGTTCCTACTTCTTAGGTCACTAATCTTTCGCACAGACAAGACGTTAAGAGAGAAATGGCGTATGTTTTTTCCCACCGTTCACGTCTCACAATAAAGTAAGGGCTGTGTGCGGCGTTGGCGGGGCAGTCGATAGGCGTTTTTATGATCCAAAGATTTCACGTCGCAACCTGTTCGGGGAGACAAGTGGGTAACAAAAAAAAATGTGGCCAAGATCGACCCAAGATTCAGAGTATGGGCCTTCGGGACCGATCGAAGAATTAATCTTCCATTTGAATTTTGAATTGGTAGTACCTAAGACTACTTATATTATAAAGTTTTCCTATAAGTTGCGGATATGTTATTCTGACGTACGCTATGGTACTGTCAGTTTCATCGAAAACGGTCCAGTAGTACTTGCGTGAAAGAGTAACACACATACAGAAACACATACACACACACACTTTATAAGAAAAGTTTTATTACTTTGATATTTATCAGTTCTTAAAGCTATAATGTTTACTGAAAACCTACCTGGACCTGGATACATCCACACTTTTAAAATTAATGGAGGTAAAATTTTACTTGCATCTAAAAAATTGATTCAGCAAATAACAACACAAACGGAACCCCAAAATAGTTACCAAAAGCCCCACTGACAAAAGGGAGAGGACAAAAGCTTTGTAAAATAACCAAGGAAAGAGCATAACATCACAAAAAAGGGCCTATTGTATGGATTAGTGGCAAAAATGAGAGGTTGAACAAGCGATGGACCGTCAAGTGTTTCACAGATGAAGTATGTAACTTAAATTAGTTGTTACCGGCAACTATCCAAGTGTAATGAGTATTTTTCCCATATCTAGGTAAGTATGTGCCAAATTGCTCTGAATGCTCAATTTTTCATTTCAGCACGGATGAAACTTCAATTTTTATCGTATACTTACTTTACGATTATTTTGTGGCTATCTAAGTAATTTGGAAAAAGGACAGCAGACAAATTTGAAGTTTTTCAAGTACATAGGTACTTACTAAAATTTTAGTTTGTGTCTTTAACTTTAGAAATCACTCTCAATGAAGCAGAGTTAGATCTACAATGTACAGAAGAAGATATTCTAATTTTAAAGAACAATAGGATATTTAAAAAGATGAAACAATTTATACGTGTGCTTTGTGCTATCTGCATACATTAGACATTTGGTACGTGATACGCATGTACACAAACCATTTTGATCAGGAGAGTTACTATGGCTATACCAAATACAAATCAACGAGGCTTTCAAGCAATCGGCACGTTTAATGCACAGAGATAGAGTCGGTGTTAGCGCAGCAGCGTTACTTAATTGTGTTTTTCATAAGCTAGGGTTTGAATCTGAGTAACTACGCTGATTGCCATATTTTATAGACAAGTGCCACTACAATATGTTAGATCAAGACAATTTATTATTTAAGGTACAGACGAAATATACCATATAATCAATCAAGCAGCGTTAGGCTAGATACATCATCATCATCATCATCAGCCTATAGCAGTCCACTGGACGTAGGCCTCTCCCAAAGCACGCCACTGGATGCGATCTTTAGCTTTCCGCATCCCATCATAACCAGCCACCTTTCGCAAGTCGTCACCCCATCTAGCCGGAGGGCGTCCCACACTACGTTTGCCTAGTCGCGGCTACTCAATATTATTCGATCTATGTGCCAAATAAAAGCCAATTTGCAATTATGCATAAATATAAGAATGGCGTAAAATATTAAATAACGACATTCCAACATAACCTCTCACAACTATACATGTTTATGCATGAGCGTGGGAATTTACACTGACGCTATAAAACTTTATTGCATATATTTTTTTTCTCGAAGAAGCAACAGCGATCGGGATTTCAGCCAGTTTTGACCGCAAATTGCATAATTACTTAGCCATTTCTTAAAGTCGCTACGCTGGACAATGGTTGTTACGAAAACTACAAGTACTTATACATATTATGTTTGGCATTGTGCCCAGTAAAAAAAAGTAACGATGACATAGATCATCTTATCGACATAAAGTATTGAAAAGGGGACTCTAATTAAGAAAGACAACAGTGAAGAAAGTAATCGTCTAGGAAACAAAATAAACGTCTTGATTATACCTAATTGTTTACAAATTGAAGAATTACGATACGAAATGATAGAGTAACAATTAAGTTCCAAATTGGTAGCAGGCGACATATGAGGTCGTCGCAACATACGACGACGAGTCGCAACGTCGTCACTACTGGTGACTGTGTATATGTCGCAGGCAACTGGTTTAATCTCCTGTTTGATTGAACCACTAGCCCGTTCATTGGATGGCGCTGTTCAGTTGTATGACTAGGCCGAACGTTGATTGTACAAGCGTCACAAAACGTCCAACTAGTTAGCTGACTTAAAATCAGTCAGGTGGTGAATAAAACAAATATGGCGTCTAACAGCTAACAGCTGACACAAAAAGCACCTATATTGTTAGTTTTTTGCAAATAAATTAGCTTTAAAGTGCGTTATTTGTGTTAAAATAGTGTGACAACATGGATTTACCTATTATTACGCCGCGGGCGGATAGTTTCAAAGAAAAAAAGTGGCGAAACTGGATATTATGAACAACAATATGAAGGTACGTTTATTGTTATTGTTTAGTTAATTTGTGAGATAAGAGCTTTGTAACATAGTCTTTTTGTTGACTCTTGTCTGGTGATGTTCACCCTAACCAGACATTACAAAGTTGCTATACTATATCCCATTCAACGACTTCGCTGAATGACGTTCAGTCAAGACGTCGAACGTTACAATCAACGACTTGACGAGTTGTCCTTTAGTCATACAACTGAATAGCGCTATCCAATGAACGGGCTAGTGGTTCAATCAAACAGGAGATTAAACCAGTTGCCTGCGACATATATATTTCTATATGATTCATTTGCCAGCCAGAGACAGCTACGTGTTGCTCGGCGGCACATCCATATAAATACATACCCCCGAATTCATAGAGCGTTTTGTAATTTTAAAAAAGGTTTACAAATTTAATGACGTTGTGATTTACGAATTTAGAATTTTTGACTGACAAAAAGTCATTTGTAAACCTCCTCTAAACTTAAAATACGATCTTGAATTAGAGGAATAGAATACAAGTTGCCACACATCGTCTACTAAATCCACATGTCTTCCGCCGCCTATTTGCACCTTTATTGTAGAACAAAGACATCAATGTTCTATAGATAGCCTTCTCACGGAAAAAGATGTTGTTTTCAAAAACGAATTTCATTTGTTTTATTTTAATCTAAAAAAACAATGAATAGTTACAAACGGTGCGGTTGTATCATTTGCAAACAATGCGATAAAAGCGAAAGGGAAATACTTTCTAGTTCACAGAGAGACGCTGATTCGATCATTAGGTATATTATTTATGCCAAATTTACTAAATTACTATATTTAATATCGGTAAAATTATGATATCTGTATATATTATATATTATATTTTATGCCGCTTTGCATTGGTGCGAGATTTAACATTAAATTAAGTTTTAAGATGTTGGCATCTTAAAACAATTTAGTTTTAAATCTCGATAAACTAATATGGATTTATGATTCTTAAATCGAGATCAGACACTAAATTGAGATTCAAGATGTTGATGCAATTCGCCTTTAGAAGAACTTAATAATATTTAAAATACCTAAATAAAATCAGAAAAACATAGCCATGTGATTCTACATGATACGTAGGACTGCCGGTAGCTGTATAAACGATACTCAGTACTCGTAATGTTACTAATACTAGAAAATTGTAACCGATATTTTACAACCAAATGGTATATTTTGTGGGAAATTCACCACGTGTCGTTGCACCGATGAATAAATAAACACTTTTCCATTACGCCGGTGGGGTTTAATATCTTTACTAACTGTTATTAGGAACTGACTAACTACGTAGAATAGACCAAGTTTCACTAGGATCGAACAAGTATACAACTAATATACATATTATAATATACAGGTTGAGTCCTTCGTAGGTGCACATCCGAAAGTAGGCCACATATGTAGCTCTTCATTCTGAATAATCATCATCAACCAATAATCATCCACTGCTGGACAAAGGCCTCTCCCAAGGAGCGCCACAACCACAACACTCGATCCTCGGCCAACCATTACCGGATACCCGCCTAAGGTCGTCAGTCCAGCAGGCAGGAGGGCGTCCCACTCTGCGTTTGCCATCCCACTGCCACTTCAGCTTGCATATTTTGACAGCTATGTCGGTAACCCGAATTCTGAATAACGTTTTTTTATTATATCTCGATTTTGATGATTTTGGGATATCCGATTTCGTCTACTTCTTTAATAATCATGTAGGTAGATACCTACTCTAAGAGGAGAATTTACATCTGAATATGACAAGCTCACTGCAAACAATACACCAGACATCCACGCATAACCTTACACCAGAGCACAATCTATAAATACCTATAGGCACGCCATTCATTCGTCTACATTAGTCTTAGATTAACAATAAACGAACTAGATGGAGTGTCAGTTGCAAAAGAAACGTCTCGACGTATAACACCTCTACCACTGAGCTTTATTTTGAATTGGTTCGGTTAGATGATTTGTGACTCTATGACTCTATTCATTATTACAATGGTTGTCATTTGGTTGAACGGTTTTACAGTAAACAAAACGTGCACAGTTTTTTCCTTTGTTTTTGCATGTGTGATAATAATCTTGTTCGTATGTTCTTAATCTAAGACATTAGTCTATAAATAAACCCGACTCTACGCGTAAACACGCGAATAACTGAGACGAGAAACAGGCCAAGTTTACGAAAGAAACACAAATATAAGCCTCATTTGTTTAACTTGCGTTTGTTTTTGTTTGGGATTCGGGATTGAGGTCGATGAACCCATTCAGCGAAAAATAGACTTTTCGTACGCAAAAAGACGTAATTAATTTAAAATGCAGAACTTTAATTGATTTAATACATATGCAGTAAGTTCATAAAACTTAATGCTTAAGCTTTAGTGTAAAGAGAATAGCACTCAAATTGAACTACATATTTCAAAGATGAAGGAACTTTGTGAAAAGATTTAGGTATTACTATATATATTATATACTATAGGCTAGGCTTTGCCTTAAAACTCAGATATTTTTGTGGTAGATATTTCGTAAGCCATATTTTATCATTTTACTGCCTTTGAAATTATACAAAATCCATTAATTTTCTTACTGAATTGATACATTTGCTTAAGTAGTTTTTCGTGGAAAAAGTCTGAAGGTATCGCTACAAGCTTCGTAGCCATGACCTTGTCACGAGATCGCGTGATCCAACTTTATACAAACACACAAAACTTATTACTGCTTATTACAAATAATACTATTTGTTTTATTACTAGTTATGTTCATATTGTTGGTCGAAGACACGCTATTGTAAGGCTATGAATTTTCTGTTTTTCTCCATGTCTACAGGGTGTTACAAAAATGTACAGTAAAGCGAAAGCGAACTTTTGCAACATCTTGTACACTTAGTACATAATGTCTTTAAAAAATCTACCTTCTATGTGTACCAGCTTTATTTCCTAACTTTGCATTTAATATCTTTAAGTCAATAATTTAAAGCGATATAAAAAAATACTTACTCTTAATAAACTCATTAAATAGGTACCTACCTAAATGTAGTTTAGTTAATGCAATAGGCAAGGCGAAAGATTTTGAAATCCTCTTCCGTAATGCAGATAACCATCTATTGTTTACAACAAAACCTTTATTTCGGTAATAAACTTAAGATTTTGGAAATTTAAAGCCATTTTTATAATCATGGCGTCGTGTGTGACGTCACACTTACGTACGTCAAATTTGTAACAACAGCAAAGTAAACAAACACTGCGTATTTTTTGTGTTAAAAATGAATTCTAAAGTTTATAAGTGGTGTGCAGTGCCTCAGTGCAAAAATACATCAATAACTACACCCAACAAGGTGTTTGTACATGTCCCATACTCGTACAAGAAAATAATAATAGATATATGATTAAAGCTTGCACGGCGAAACAAACTTCTACGAAACAAACTTCTTCGGCGAAATAAACTTCTACGAGTTTAAAACGAGTTTGATTGCTATTTAGTCATATTTATATCTAGTGTTAAAGATAACGTAGCTAGTCACGTAGCCCTCAGAGCCGACGACCGCTGGAGTACAAAGGTTCTGGAGTGGAGACCCCGTGTCGGCAAACGGCGTGTCGGTCGCCCCCCAACCCGTTGGTCTGATGATCTGCGGAAGGTAGCGGGAAGCCGCTGGATGCAGATGGCGGGTGACCGTTTGGGGTGGCGATCGTTAGGAGAGGCCTATGTCCAACAGTGGACTACAGAAGGCTGAGAGAGGGAGAGAGAGAGTTAAAGATAAATACTAATAAAATAAACTTACAAAGAGGTTTTCACGTTTCTAAATTCGGAAGAGCAAAATTCTTTATTTGTTGCAAGGAACTCGCCCAACATCAATAAATCGATACTGGGCAAATTTGCACTGTTTGTCTTAACAAAACCTGGTTCCATTGTTAAAGATAGATTCGTGTTATAAAGTCAATAAATCACAAAAACAAATATATATCAATCGTAACGCGCAATCAGTATGTAAGGTAATCAAAACACAGTGAAGCGTACATAAGTATGACGTCATGCGCTGTGATTGGCGTTTCAGTCAAAATGGCCGATTGCAGTATTTTACTCTTTTATTTTATTGAAAATCTTATTAATCTAAATTTTTTAAATAAAACTAAATCAGTTTTTTAAATCCTTTGAATGTGTATTTTCCTCTTAAGTCATTAAATCTTTGATAATGTAATACTGTCGACACGCCTATTAGTAGAGTCGGTCAGACTTATCGTCTCCGTCAACAAATGACAATAGGCCAGCATTATAATGCGTTTAGTTTTGACCTAATCTACTAACGACAGACCAGTGATAATGATAACTTATCAGTTTCAAATGAGTATAGCGTGGGAGTAAAGTATAACGGGTCTCGCCAAACATAAACAAATAAAAAATAACTCTACTAATCACGTCTTCTTTGTGTTAGTTCCGTAAATGCATATTTTTTTCCAGATTAAAAAGAAGCAAATTGAAAGCATTCGGTTGCCCTATAGGTATTACTGCAAACAGTAATTTGATATAAAATTTACTTCGATATCATGAGCATCTTATGTTTTGAATTTTTCAGCGTCAAAAGCAATGTTATGGTGACAAATCTTATAGGTACCTACTAATAGAAAGACAAATGACAGAGGTAAAATAACTACCAACCTGAGGTACCTACATATATAATATACTCATATACTGCACCACTCAAGTTCATACCAAAATGTGACATGGTCTAACGATCAATCATAGCACTTGGGGACAAAGTAATAAGGATCGGAATGTCTATTCAAAAGTACGTGACGTCACGGAGAGATGATCTTACTAAATAACTCCCGAGTCAATGCCAACGAGAGTTCGGGTCAAAACACTTGGAGATAATTTTGGTCACGACATAATTATCTACTATCGCGGTAGAGGACCTAGTAAATAGCCGGAGGTTTATAACAAACCACAAGGTGCCAACTGGCGCGCGCTCGCCAGTCTAAAGGCCTCTACACACCAAAGCCGCTGACCCGGCGGCATAGCCCGGCGGCCTAGTGCCGGCGGGTTAACATAGTACAAAATGAGGCATGATTGTACAGGCCTCTACACACCAAAGCCGCTGACCCGGCGACTCAGGCCGCCGGCTCAACCCGCCGGCCTCATTTTGTACAATCATGCCTCATTTTGTACTAAGTTAACCCGCCGGCACTAGGCCGCCGGGCTATGCCGCCGGGCTATGCCGCCGGGTCAGCGGCTTTGGTGTGTAGAGGCCTTAAGGCTCGCCAGTTGACGAATGACTCAACATTTTACTATTAATATCCAAGTGCAGAGTTAGTATTAAATAAGTTCAAACTGTGTACCTATGTAGAACTTATTTTCATTTTGATTCAAATTGCATTGGATTTGTCACTAATAACTTCGTAAATGTTATTTCGTTTTGACTTTGGTAGCGAAACAAGAATAATAGGTACCTTGTATGAGTATAATTTGTATTAGGTATATACTACAGCTATAGGTACAGGGTAAAGTTTTTTATTCTTAATTTTAAAGCATAGGTAGCATCGTAGGCAGTTAATGGAACATTGGCGTAGGAATTAAGTGCAGACTCATGTTGGATAACTTTTTCTCCATTAAAAAGATAGTCTTGTAAAAAAAAAGCACTTTTAAAAATTAAATGATAAATTGGACTAAATAGGCATATTCTGGTGATCATAGCCATATTTTTTTTTGCATCTAAATGAATTTACCATTTTAATTAACCCATCAATTTTATATTATCACTCATTCATTGCATTACAAAATAACTCTACTTATCTCTTTTACTTTCACCTCTAACTATTTGAACTTACATTACCTCTTTGTTTACAACGAGTCAAGAGTCAAGTCAAGAGTGTGACCTCTTCGGGTCAATAACATCATAAATCTAACCACTCATTCATTTTCCCAGAGACTAAGTTATGAATCAACTATTAAACGATTATGCGATTTAATTGTAAACATAATATGATTAATGCTGTTATAATGTTATGGTTTAGATTTGTTATTGAATAACAACTGCTATAGTTATAGCCATCACCAGATCTTTAGATACCCAAAGTGGTGGAAACGATAAAGATAGATGTGATGAAATTGTGCAGCAAAACAAAAAAAAATGTAGTACCACCTTTAAATTTTCCTGTAAATATCGCAATAATATTATAATATAAACTTATAATTACTTAAATAAGAGTAGTTATTGCGCTGACATTTCACTCGATAGTAAACATTCTTAGTTTAATCATTAATGGAAACATAAGACTCACATTCTTGACCTTCGCGAAACAATACTGAACAGCAACAAACTGTTTCCACCAGAAAATTGCAATTTTGACCCTTACTAACAAGACAAGGTCGGATTAATTGTATAAGAAAACTTCACAGGTCAAGGTCAGTGCTGTAATATGTGGTAGAGTGCTAACTTGTAATGGTTAAGACCACAAAGCTCTAGGTACTTCTGCAAAGGCGCAAGTTTATTTGAAATAAAAAAGTCAAAAGTACCTCTAAAAATTTGTGTCATTAATGCCACGTGCCCTTTAGTACCCGATTCAACTTAGGGACTCAAAAATTGCTGCCCTTTTTCAGTTAAAAAGCTTTTATGTCTTAGTAGTTTTGAAGGCTCAGAGATAATTTGAAAATTGAGATGTTAATTTATTTAAAGAAGATAAGATTCATTATGTTTAATGTAATATGTATACAGGGTGTCGCAGCAACATCCTGTACCGCTAGGCAACTGGCATAAGACCCTTCCACCTTCAACGGAGCCTGAATATTTTTGGCAGAATTTAGAAACATGAGCTCCAAGATACCAAATGCAATTTACTGACGAAAACAACATTGTTAACCAATTCTGTTGCGACCGAAACTCTTTCCACCTCACGGCATGGCATTCCTTAACAAACTTTCTTGGCAAAATTAAGAAAAAATCTCTTCTGTATCCTCTTGCAAATTATGTCAAAATCTTTTGCACAATGGCAATGATTGTATGCAATTACTGGGATATTCCGGCCAACACAAATGATCCTTCCGCATACTTCCACGAGCGTGCCCTCAGGGCCAATGTTCGTGGTTTCAACCTTTATTTTCGCCTTTTTGGGATACGGTGCGCTCCCTCCGTGTTTTTGTTAGGGCTTCCGGGTAAATTTGCAGAATTCTGATTGGGCTATACCTACGGGCTATAAGTACCCATGTGTACAGTATATTCTGCCTATTTTTTTAAAATAACTAACGTAAGCAGTTTTTATGCTAACCTGGATTATCTTAGCTCTTAGACTAGCCCGTTATCTCAAGTTTAAATTAAATTATCTTAATTTTCAGAAGAGTCTGCGGCGGCGTCCAGCTTAATGGAGTCAAAGGAGCAACGTAATTTTATGCAACTGATTTACTTTGTTTTTAATTTTAACACAAACTCTTTTATGCAAATCCTTTTTACACTCCGAGGCTTAATTACTGCGCGGTTTATTTTCAACATAAAAATGAATGTTGGAGGAAAGTTGAGTAATTTTTTGGAATATATTATTTATCATACTTACATAATTATGCAATGCATTAAACTACGACTTCTAGACAAAGCATATGAAGTTTATTATAATAATATCTTCAATTAATGGATCATAAATCTTGGAGCTAGCGCACATGTCTACCAGGCTCGCAGGATTGATAGCAAGTAACAGAGAGCCAAGTTAGTTGTGTGTTGTATACAAAGAAAGTGCGGAGGACAAGGTCAGAGAGCGATGATGGATGGTGCGAGGCGCGACCGACAGGAATGCTGAAGGACACACATAGAGGTGAAAAGAAGATTACATACGTGTAAGTATTATATATTTGAACTACAATTATTTGATAGCTAAGTAAACATAGATGGAATCTATGAATGTTGATTCTTGATGATATTTGAAAAAAACTGGGAACCTCGCAGATAATGAAATTATCCCCACCGCAGTAAATTTGAACAGTTTTTATAACTTTCTTACTTTTCTACTAAGATTGTCAATTTTATATCTTATCAAAGAAATGAATTTACTGCATTGCAATAGAAGTCGGTACTAGGCAATCAGAAATTCAAAGCAGCATGGTGCGAAGGCCACGGCCAAAGAATCAACGATGATCGATGGCGACATTCACGCCACCTGTGTATAGTCCGCTCCACCACATGTGCGCCAAACTGCTAGTTCCACCTCGCTCTTGTGACCCTGGTACTAGAGGGCACAATAATGGTAGTGCCAGGAGGTCAGTCTGAGGGTTAAACGCTACAGTTTGTTAACACTAATACGCGACAATCTGTCACAAGGCCCAGAATAAATGTGGGCTATTTGTGTGATTATGATTACAAATTGTGTGCTGTGGTTAATGGTTGTGAAAAAATGACCGTGCGATTAAAATTGGAACAAGATAGGTACAATGAAACGCTATTTCATAGTTTAAATAAGCCGAACTTAATAGTTGTTGACCACAAAAAGCCCTGACCGTTGCGTCGATAAACAGAAAATGTCAATAAGGTTCGTTGGGTCCACATTTTTCTCACGCCGTCCCTTGCGTAATACGAAGGTAATCAACATTCAGGTGAGGTTACTTACATCCGGATCTGACACAACATTTTATTCAATATCTATCAGCCTTCGGAGCGTGGAAGAGGGATACCGAGGATAGGGTGCTGTGGCGTTCCTTGGGAGAGCTGGCGTGGGTGACCATGGGCTGATGATGATGATGATGATGATGATGAGGATGAAGAAGTCGGTGTGATGGTTCTTTACATTTTTAGTTTTTACATGTTTGCTAGGGTACAAATAAGAAAATATGCATTAGAGATCTTACTAATATTCCTATTATAAGAATTGACAATAACGTTTGAAAATAAAAGCGTCAGGAAGTTATTTTTCTGTCTGTAGCTACTTTACCTATAATACAGGTAGGTAGGTATTTTAAATATGTAGGCATAATTAAGCATGTTAACGTTAGAAATCGTACAATACGGAAAGCTTAGCCATTAGTAGCTACTTAAATTTCCCCGAAGGGAGCATAATTCACTTTCATGATAAAATACTTGAGTTCATTAGCTCTAGAACTGACATCTGAACTAGAACAAAGGGCCATTTCTCTAGGTGATTTTAATAAACTGTTCCACAAGACACATAAATATTCTAAACTAACTTAATAATGCTGATATTAAAACCGTATATTGAGTTGTCAGAAGATTTATGTTAATATACCATGCACAAATTCTTATTCTTGTATAAATAGTTGGTCGTTGGAGTCGTTGCTGCTTATTGTTCCAAGAATGTACAAAGTGTACTTGAAATTGAAATCTGGGTTCGAAATATGTATATCAATAAACATGTGAAATGTTTGGTTTTACTACGAATTTGAAATATTTAGTATTTATAAATAAATAATTTACTTTATTGTATTTACATGTATTTGCAAAGCAAATATTTTTTTCGACGATATCCAAAAATAAATCCTCTGCGTTTATTCTGGTAGATTATTTATTAATTTCCGAGACACTTATTCCGGTGACTGTGAAGCTCTGTTCTACTACACACATTGTGTCAAATCTAGCAAAAAAAAAAGTCGTGAAAGGTAATCAAACCCGTAATCTTTTTATGGCCCATATTTCAGTAGGGGACGGCTATTCGTCCCGGTAACTTCGTATGAGACAGGTACGCGAGGCAGCGAGCAAGAGGACGGTCCTTAGAATAACAATATACGAACAAGATGGAGTGTCAAAAACATCTCGACATATATATAAAATCTCACTTTCCGAGGTGAGCTCTTATTTTGAATTAGGCACAATGGTTGTCTTGTCATTAAAGTCAAAGTCAAAGTACGTGGCTCTCTCGAGTGGAACCTTTGTGCATATCCCCTTAAATTCAGCTCAGCCAGCCTAGCTCCCGAGTAAACTGGATCAGCAAGCCTGGGTGTTGCAGTAGCTGAGATAGGCGCTCTTTTGGTCCAAAAATAGATAATCTTGTCTCTGTTGTAGATGGACAAGCTAACAGAATATGTTCAACTACATCTAGTTCGTATATTGTTCATCTAAGGGACGGTCGCACTACATTATTCTCCGGTAATGTATGTCTCCTGGACTAATGGCTGTAGAAGCCGCGGGACCCACTGGCTGAAGGTAAATCTTACACGGTGAGGGCATTACAATGAAATGTAAAAGGATTCTAGTTGCTAAGGCCTGGGTCTCCTATTTGCGCCGCAGGTCGCGTCTAGCGTCACGCCGTAGGCCGCGTCACGATGCTCACTATAGAAATGTACTGATGCGGTCTCCCTCACACGCCGACGTTGGCGCGTAGACATAATGACCTACGGAGCAAATAGGAGACCCGGGCCTAAGATGCCTTATGTTATTTTTAAAACATGTATACTTACGAGTTGGTAAATATGGAATTTTATAAGTGGAATACATTTCGGATGAGTAAGTACTACTGTACCTATGTGAGTGTTTCTTAAGTTAACAGTAGGTAAAGATAAACACCTATGTACAATGTAGGTACATAGTAATCCTTTAACTGAAGGTAAGTTTAAAATAATATGTAAGTAACAATTATCTTCCAAATAACTAATGAATCATAGGTACACGTATACAATACATCTTCTTTGTAAACGAATTTATTTTTAAAACAAGGCGCTATCTACCGCATCCGGTAATAAACTAACTGCCGATGAGCAGACCAATGTTACTCATGCAGTCCAGTGTCAAATTACTGCGAACTACGATGCGTTGAAGACCACAATACTTACCTATAAAATTTATTAGTAGTTTGATAATCTAGGTGAGCGAATAAAAGTAACTTTTTGATGGCATGACGAGTTCCTAGCATTATTTGGCATAATGTGGAAGGATAATGATGAAAGGAAGGATGAATTACCAAACGGCTGTAAAATAGCATCGCCAATCTATAGACATTACGTAACACCTAACTACGTAAATATATCTCGTTCACGCGGCAATATCTCACAAAACGGACACTAAGTCGAGCCTTTTACATTGCGTTCTTCCTCTAATAAAGGTTAAACGCAGCACCTTTCAGATTTATGCATTTGACCCACAGAGCCATAGAGATCATAGAACGAATTCCATAACCGTTACGGAAGATCGAAACCAGTCCACGCAGACCTCAACAAACTTATGACAAGGGTACTTTTATAACAAGATGCTCGATATAAGGAGGCTCTATGTTCGCTGGTCGAGAAAACAACGATATTCCGAGTACGGTTACTGGAACGAAATCGGTTCATAGCAGCCATTTACGTAGTGTGGCCAGACCTTCATCACTCAAACTCACATCTTATAAAATTTTCTTTTACATCATGTGCTGAAGGGCGACGATTTCCCAAACCAATTCGATTTGCTTTGACAGCCGCCACTTGTTTCCGGCAACAGCTCTTTTGTTTTATGCCGCACGCCTTTTGTTTTCCTTCCAAAATGGGTACTGCCAAAAGCGCATTCGCTTGAAAATGCACGAGTGTTGTTCCCAGGCGCTTCACCTGGCCACCCTAACCTCGCTGGAATGACTACAATGCCAGATTGGATCCCCCGTGGCGGTGCACAATAACACTGCCCATGCAATGCCATCACCCTTAGGGGATACCCACGACGAAACCTACCAGCCCTCTGCAAACTTAGACCCTACAACCAAAGCCACAAGGCTAAAATTTAATTGAGCGAACCGTTTCAAACCTCACTGATGAGAATCACAATGAGGCGAATACCAACTCTCAAATCCAGATAATAAAGGTGAAAGACAATTGCAACAGACGGAGTAACATCTCGCTCCATTGAATACCCACAGTACGGAACCCAAACTGAGAACTATCGGACATACAGCCCATTATCCTTAGTCACGAGCGATATAAATAAAAGCTAAAATCTCAGTTTACCCATCGGTGCATAGGAATTTTAACTTTGTTACTGAGACAGAAAAGTTTAGAACTAGATGGAGTTGTGTCAAGATGAAGCGATGCGCGTGAGCATAGAAACACGCTCGTGATCTGACTGCATCTTGCGTAGGACTGTCTTCACCAAATTAAACCTGAAACGTCTCGGTGCTTATGCGCTAGACTATACGGTTTATAGTTGTTGAGCATACTGGAAATAGTAAAATGGTTTGTAAGAAAGAGAATAGTTTTCTCAGAAAGGCCGCTAGGTGGCGTTAAAAAATCTTTGTTTACAATTTGGGATGGAATGAATGGCGCACGATTTTGGGTTGCGTTGCGTGCTCCGGTGCGGACAAAAAGTACTTTTATCGCTTTTACCGTTAATTGTTACAAAAAGCCGAGGCCATCTCAATTTTTTGATCTTCAGATAGGGATAATTTGTAGAACAAGCCAATCGGCTCGTGACAACAGATTCATGATAAAGTTAAAGAGAATAAACATATTATTGAAAAAAGTAGGTATATAAGTTTAAATTCTTGCAGACTTGTAGAACAGCGTCAAAGGCATCATTTGAACAATAAACCTATTCAGGCGGTAATTAGTAAAAGGTACAGTGTGAAAGTAACAACAATTCTTCAATTGAGTCATCAGAAAGTGAGGAAAACCCGACAGTGTAGATATAATGACTTACAATCACAAGGAATTTTCGGGAATGTTATAGTCACAGAAGTAGTAAAATAGAAATAGGCAAAACCAATAACCTCATCGACACTGGAATGGCAACAAATGACATAGATATCCAACATTGAAACGTGATAGTGATCTAATCACCCACACGGGTATAACAATGACAGTGAAATAAGAAAATAATTGCACTTGTAGTATATTCGTACACCTCTACATACATAGCACAATACTGCTGGTAAAGAACATGGGTTGATTCTTTATGTAGTTTTATTCTATTTACGTACTTAAACGGACAATGAAATGTTGTAATAAACAGCATGCCTTCAATTTAAATCTTGAGAATACTCCATAGAATTGATTTGTATCCCTCGATTAGTGCCACCCAACCCGATGAATATCTTGAACAATACTCCACAACCGCTCAGGCGATCCACAAAGACAAATTCCGATCCGATCGTTACGTAAGTATCGCGTGCCTGGGAAACGAATCATTACCACCATTTTAAAAAAGCATTTCAAAGGCGCCGCCAACCAATCAGGGTGATTTAATCGCCCTTCCTATATTTGAGCTGGACTCCAAATTGCCGGGTACGCCCTGGCCCGTGGGGTGGCTATCGGTAAATATTGAATAGTTGCATTCCAAAGTGTTAGTTTTTTGTAGGAACATTATTTTAAAGTTTACAGTGGATCCTACCTCAAGCTTCGCAAAGCCTGTGATGTGGGTGTTGGACAGCTGATATATTACACACAGATACATAATAAGTATTATATTAAGTATAAATACAACCCAAATTTAATTGAACACCCAAAAGTAATACTTATCTATCTTTAAGCAAATATGTGCCCCGGCCGATCTAATCGAGTATGATCAAGCTCAAGACCTTCGGCATAGCAGTCAGGATCACGAACCACTACACCAGTAGTCAGAGGAATACAGGTTGGGTACCTGTAAAGTTTATGGGGAAAGCCAAAGAAATTAATACATAAAATTCCTTTTGTTTTCCTAAAAGTATGATTTGGTGGTTAATTACTCAGGCATCCTTGCCAGTGACGCATTATACAATGTTTAGACTGCCTTCTTATCGTGATTTCAATATTACTCATTATATTTGAGGAAGTGCAAAGCTAGAACCATGACTGACTTAAATACATAACACCTGACTCAGGTAATACGAAAACCCAATAACATACTCGTGGCATACATACATTTATTCTGGGGGGTTATTCTCTAAATCGACGAACGGACTAACAAACATTGTCACGCAATAAGCATGCTTGATACAACGAGATAGAGTAATGGTTAGCGCTGCAGTTTTGTTTTTCCGAAGCTTCGGAGCGTATTACTTATCTCGTTGTATTAAACGTGACGATTTCGTAAAAATGTTTGTTCGTTGGTAGATTTAGAGAGTGACCCCAGCTCACCCTGTATTACGGTAACGGTAACATAATTAGGATTCACAAAGCCCATAGTTACCGAAGTCTTTACTAGAAAATCATTTGCAACAATGTTGAAGACACATTACAGAAATCATAGCCCATAGCATAGAGAACTACATAATAGTCCTTGCCCATAGTATTACATCCCACGTGGTGGCATTTAAGACCTACAGTAAAGGAGGAATAAACACAGATGACTAAGGCAAAGGCTTCTCGCCCACCCAAAGGGTGTTAGGTTGTTGGTTAACATTATTATAATTTCATCTTCCAGACGAAAATACATTTGATATTCTGGTGCTTAGAATGCGTGTAGAAATTATGTTTACCGTTAGTTTGTCAAGATCAAGTGTGTACATATTCATTTGTTGTATTCCTGGAATGAGGGTTCAGCCACACTGATACATTCATTAACGGAAAGTATGTAATACCTAGAATGGTGAAAATAGAACTTTACAGACACAATTGTTTGTAATCTGCGTATTCATGGTATGAGTGCAAGAGACTATAAAAGACTAAACGACAACGGATCAACGGACTAGCACTCATCATCTGCAAATAATAATGTAAAATAAAAAAATCTCGGCATAATATAGAAAAGACCTATGCAGATCCGGCAACGGAGGCGCCTGCTAGTCTTTAGTAAAATTATATGACTGTTACAGTTACGGAGACAATTTATAACCACATAAAGTCGATTTGAAACGATAAGAATGGCTATAAAATACAATCGTATTAAGGTCAGTGACCGTCCTCGAGTGAGACAGACTGAGGTAGTCAGACTGGTCTTTAAGTTGTTATCCTGCAGATTTAAGCCCTAACTTAGTGTTAGACAATTGCAAGATCTGAACCTAGTCTGCACATGGTTCCCATGTTAAGGGTAAGCTGTCCGAAAATTTCGTTTTGATTTTGTAAATAATTAATGTCAGAGATATTTTATAAAAATACTTAAGCATGTCTATTGTTAAAATCTATGAATCTTAAATAAAATTCTGGTTTTCATTTTACGATCCCAAATCTTAACTGAATAAAATTACTATTAATTTTGAACAATGTATATTATTATTAATATTTTGACGCCACCTTCATCATAAAATCATCGAAACAGCTTTATAGGTGGATTGAGAATCATTATAATATACATGAATCTTCTGTGTCTAGACATTTTGAGCATTTATATTTTTATAAACCAAAATGAAATGTTTAATGTGCGTCAATCTAATCCTATCTTCTTCTTCTTTCGTGTCAGTGAAATGCGATTTTTTATATTTGTCCAGACCAAAAAGAAGCAACTTTGATAGCATTCTGGTTGGCCTGGAGTAAGTCTTCCCGTGTGCAGATGGAAGGGCACAGGGGACAGGAGAGTAAATGCTCCATAGTCTGGGGGGCGGTACCACAGTCGCATAGGTTGGTACCAACGGTATAGCCCCACTTACAGAGATTGTCCTTGCAGCAGCCTACCTCTGCTCGCAACCGATTTAGAGTCTTCCAGATGTGCCAGGGAAGACTGTTACCGGGAGCAAGTTTTTCCTCAAGAGGTAGGAAAGGATCCTGGGGCTGCTTTTCCTTCCAGAGCCTTAGCCTTGCGTTTTGTGGGTTTTCATCCGTTAAGGACACCTCACTATTTAGAAACGCTTTGCGGCTCTTAAGGCGGGAAGGTGCGGCAGTATGTGAGTAAAGTGGATGTCTGGAGTCGCATTCTTGTTTGGCTTTCTCAACAGAACATGCCACTTTACGCCGTATGCTAGGGGGTGCTATCCCAGCCAGAGAGTAGAGTTTGTGGAGCGGTGTCGGTTTGAGGCATCCCGTAACTATACGAACTGTGTCGTTAAGAGCAACATCTACTTCTCTAGCATGCGCGGACCTTGCCCATATGGGGCAGGCATATTCGGCAGCTGAGAAGCAGAGTGCTAAGCTACTTGTTCGTAGAACTTGCGGAGAGGCGCCCCAGCTGGTAGACGTAAGCCGTCGCAGAAGGTTGTTTCGGGAGCTGACTTTCTTGGTGATTTGGCAGTGAGTTTTGTACGTGAGGGATCTATCCAGGGTCACTCCGAGGTATTTTGGTGACGAGCAGTGCTGGATTTTTACCCCTTCCCATGTTATGTCCAGCTCTCGATTTGCCTGGTGGTTGCGTAGGTGGAAAGCACATGACTGAGTTTTTGATGGGTTTGGCCTCAAAGCGTTTTGACTGTAGTAGTCACCCAGCTTCCGCAAAGCTGCAGTCAACGTGCCTTCCACTTCTTCGAACGTAGCTGCCTGCGATGCCAGTGCAAGGTCGTCAGCGTAGAGGAATCGAGCTGTTCCTGCATCGCGGGGCTGGTCGTTGGTATATATGTTAAAAAGAGTTGGCGCCAACACACTTCCCTGAGGCAATCCATTTCTCTGAGAGCGCCATCTACTTTTTTCCGAGTTAATGCAAACTTGGAAACGGCGGTTGTGGAGCATCTCACTTAAAAGTTTGACGAAGTTGTTATCGTTAGTGAGTGCACCGACCTTCACCAGTAGTCTCTTTATATTGACTGTGTCATAGGCGGCTGATAGGTCGACAAACACCACACCAGTCACCTTTCCAGTTTCAAAACCATCCTCAATGGATTGAGTCAAATTTAAGGTCTGACTGGTGCAGGACTTTCCTGGTCTAAAGCCAGCCTGTTCAGGTATAAGTTTTGGCTCTATTTCGCTTGTGAGACGGTTAAGGATGAGCCTTTCGAAAAGCTTATATGTATGGCACAGAAGAGATATTGGTCGGTAGCTCTTAGTTTCAGAAGCAGGCTTACCCGGCTTTAAGAGCGCTACAACTTTTGCTTTCCTCCATGGCTTAGGGATCTAATCCTATATGCATGCCGAATGCCTATGTCTAAAAATTGTTACATGTCACAAAATCAACCAAGTATTTATTTATTACGTCATAGTCCGCTAAGTGACACATGTTTTGACCGTCCACATCGAAATCGAACACCGAAATGTCGCATTTGCATTGCAGTGTCTAGACTAGTGACATGTTTAAATAATTCTCACTTCCTTCGGTGAGTTGATGTTTATTTGCCTAATAATGATAGCCTTGTCAGGTGAAAATCTGAACGTAATAATCTTCATCTTAGCGTGTCGGTGACAAACACTCAATCAGTCAGGCCGTGGCAAAAGGATATAGGTTAGAGTCAATTGCTAACTATCTAGGGTGCGCTAGATGTAATTAGTGTAACTGTTCAACAATGTCATCCTAAACACTTTTGTTCTACGACTTTTAGAAATTCACGAATGCTGAGTCACCCCTTTTCAGCTCCGATATTGTTGACCAGACAAACTGTATAAGGCGCAGTTTCAGAAATCGGAGAGGTTCCTTGGCTAAGTGCAAGGTGCTAATGAGAACACAATTTCTCAGTACATCTTCGCCTTAACAACTCTCATCCTACACGAAGTCTAGTCGTGTTCGGCTTACACCGCGATACTCGACGGGATACGAACCGTTAAATACACACTCACCAATATTGATACTAATTATTATAATGAGACTGTGATGATGAATCGACTCGGCTGTTTCAGAACTATGGCGCAAGGCGAGTAACTTAACTCCTTATGTATGTAATTATGTATGCGTTTGAATATTCATAAAAGGAAAATATTCAGAATTTAAGATTCAGATGTCGACAAATCTAAGAAACCAGATAGTAGATAATGTAATCATTCTAAATTCCCGTGTTTGCTGTGAAACCTAACCGTATTCTTAAGATATTCATAAATTAGTAGTTATGAGTAATAGCTACTCATCAGTTAACACAATACGTGTTACGTAATCTATGCACATAGGCTGTCTTCCTTTCGATTTTACACAAACATTTTTTGCAGACATAACATTGAATTTATAGTCTGTTCATTTTAAGTTGTAATATGTTAGCCAAATTGAATATTACAACGGAGCACGTTTTTTTAGTTTAAAGAAAGGCAGATCTATGCCTTTAACAGAGATTGCTAGAAAGATATTGATTTTAGCGATAAGGACGCCTATTGAAATACAACTTACATGGATAGTTCTAAGACCGAGTGTTTCATATTTTAAGCGTTTTTATGTAAGTTCAAATTATAGTAATAATAATAATAATAATGCGGCAGGGCAGCTTGTGGCGATGCGGCAGGGCAGCTTGTGGCGAGCTGTTGGGCATTAGCGACCCCACCCACCCGATGCCGGGGAGAACCCCTGTTCCTCATCTCTGGCTTGCCTTCATTGGTTGTCCAGAGTGAACACTGACGAGGAACAGGATCTCCCACCTCTTGCTTGCCTTCATTGGCTGGCTTGAGTGGTGTACCGCTAGAGCAGCAATGCTCGAGGAAGGATGTATTGCCCAGTAAGGTGCTTGTAGGGATCTTGACCGATCACGCGATTGTCCTGAGAGCCGTGGAATACCTCTCCTTCCTTAGCACCTCATGCCATGTTGCCCCCTTGTTGCTACGTCACTGTAATGTGCTAGCGACTATTTTGGGGGGCCCATTTAATGTGTGTGCGAGTCACTCCCTGCCTTTTTATCCGTGTGTGAAACATAGGTCAGGCAGGGGCCATAGTCCTTCCATAGTCCCAGTTACCCAGTCCATTAAGCACCCCACTCCATAGCCCTGTATTCGTTTTCTCCATATCCTACAATAGTCCTGCACTAACCGGGGATTTTCCTTGGGTTTACTCTATAGTCTGCACAGGGAAAATCGTCGGTTGGTGTCACATTTCATATAGATTAATGTTGTCAAACGGGCCTCTACATGTTGGCTTCGGCCCCATGCACGCCTTCCAAATGCCCGGGACCCCATGGTCCCGTGATGGTAACGACACAACATAATAATAATAATTAGACAACTTACACTACACGGACTGCAGCCTGCCTGCGCGCGCGCATGTATCACGCTTCCCAGAATGTCAAGTTGACGCACGCGCCCGCCACACTAAGTAGAACCACTGTTTCAATGTTTTATTCATTTTGTTGATGATACTGCGCCGGTATTTGGTGCATGCGAATTTGATTTTGTCCGCTCTCATTTTTCTGCAGGTTTTCTATATTTTTTATGTGAAAGGGAACTAATTTTTAGAGAGGGTCCGAAGACTGGAGTTTTCTGGTGTAATTATACTTATATAGTTTCTACATATTGTGCGCTGGAGCCGGTTTTATTCAACATGTTTATCATTGTGTGAGTCACCCGTGAAATGATGCTCTTCTACGAATAAACCTTTGGTTCGGTTCATTTTGTTTTTATTTCAATAGCCCGCTCCGTTTCCAATACTGTTTAAAAATTAACAGAGCATACCAATTAAGTTTTTAAAGCTTTGTAAATTTTTGAGCGCGGCTGTCGCTTAAATAACAGAAACACATAAAATATGAAAAGTTATAAAATGGGAATTTAATATTAAATAACGTAATAATTGTATTTTATTCTCAGAAATGTTGTTTCGTTTCGCCGTATTTGCCATTACACAGTTGGACACACAATACCAAATCAGCTAATTAATACTTTTCACTGTAATCTAAAAAAAAGGATTTCCGGCTATTAAAAGAATTCTACATAAATTCTAGTGTCGTTGCGAGTCTCTGCTGCAGCCTTATGTCGTTCGCCGCCTACTTTCACCTTAAGACACATTGTGCCGTGTAGGTGGCCTGTCCAATAATCGCGTGATATCAACAACGTAATGCAACATAATGCTCGTTTATTGATGCGGGCGTCCGTATTCGTAACAGTAGGGTTACTCTATCTATAGCCATGCAATCGGCACGTTTTCTACAGCGAGATAAAGTCGGGGCTCGTGCAGCAGCGCTTCGAAACCTAGTTTTTCGTCATATAGAGTAACCCCCCAGTATTATAGAGTTTTTATAAACTCCTAAAGAGGAACTTGCGATCATTGGCGCGGGACCACAAACCAATGCATTAGTGGTAAGCATTACTGGTACCGGAAAGGGAAGATGACTTGTGTTATGGTAAGGCGGTTACATAATTTATAATAAACCTTTTTATGTAAGGAATCATCAGAAATTAGGTAATTTGTAAGAGAACTGAAATAGCTCGCAAAATCTGGAAGGTGAAGGCAGGCATGTGTGCCGAAGATGCATGACCACGAACAGACAAGCGTAGTGTGGGACGCCCTCCAGCCTGCTAGACCGATGAGCTTCGACAAGTAAGTACCCGGTAGTGTCGGAATAAGGAATGCTGCAGAGTACATAAGGTTTGGTCATTCCGTTCTAGATCCTGTGATAACGGGAAAATGATGATGATTGATGTAAAAATACCTCTACAATTTGTACTCCCAAACAGCTGGCTCTGAATTGAAAAACCTTTACAGTCGCTATCCGCCTACACTCAAGAGTTATTACTTGTTTATTTAACGTGCAATGGTGCTAAAAGGCAATTTAACATCGTGAGAACTGACAGGTCTGTTTGTCTATGGAATAGTTTTATGTACTTAACTCTGTGTTTATTGTTTGCGGAACTAACGAGTAGATCATACGATTTTAAATACTGTTTTGTAGCTAAATATAATAAGATTTTTTATAAGCATAGGGCAAACAATATTATTTTCATGAATAAGTACATTTACAGGGTGTTATAGAAAGTTTAACTGAAACAGGGTGACAGACTTAGGCATTTATTCTTACCAAGGAAAATTAAGGTTTTTTTTTGCTACATTTTAACTTACAACTTAACATTGTTTAAAAATAATGTCAGATAAACCTAAATAACATTAATTTTGCCCGTTAAAGCTTCGATAAACCACCATATTTAATTCGGTCTTATCTTCATTTCACTATCGAATTTATTTGAACTTGAACTTTGGCAAAATCACTATTCAATAACAAAGATAAAAAGTATCTTTGGTCATTTATATTATATTTTTTATAGAGCTAACCTAACTCACTTCGGACTAAAAATCTTACTGTTCACAAGGTTTTGCAGTATTTCTCCATTTGAAAATACCAAAATTACTTAGTTATCCATTTATAACCTATCCGAGATAAGATCCCTGAACTCTACCAACTATTAACACCCGTTAGTACCCATCATCGAACAAAGATGTCCTTCAACAACAAACTAGTAAAAAAGTAACGTCTATTTATCAAGTAACAGTGGCAACTCCAGTTTCTTCCCGAATAAGTCATTAAATCACTTGTACGTCTGTTGCCACGCGTGGGGTCCATCGTGTGAGACCCATATACCCCTCGTGCAAACGTGCACCCTCCGTGTCCCACGACCAGCCACCCCTGACCTTCCACACCTCACTAGTATCAGTATAACTCCACCACCCCGGGAGATCAGGGCACTCTGGCTGGGAGTCGGTAACAGCTGTTCAATGCACTACGCTACGCGTTATTTTGAAGTTGTTTATTCCTTCACTAATAGTTTGATACGTGATCTACGCCTCTTCTTTATAATCTTCGTGTTTCGGCACATTTTGTCCATTATTTAGCTATGAAGTTGCTAAAGATTTGCTTTGTCTTGTGTTGGTTTGCTTTTTATAGATATATTATTTAGATAGTCTAGTGTCTGTCACATAATGAACAAAATGAACTCTTTCTTTAGGTACAAGGTTGGTTATTTTTTTGTAATAAATAGCTAACCGTACGTTCGAAAATACTTTACTTTTTCCAAGTCATCGCCCGTAACTCAGACAAAAGATCGATTTAGGTAACTACTTATCATTCCCACGTTGAAAAACTTGCTAAATTATTGTCGGTTCACGGACCTCAGAAAAAATGGCTGAAAGGACAGAGTCATATAATAATAATCTGTGAAGATTTGACGTCTAGACGCGCGCAGAATGTGGACCCTCGCACAGCTAATCAAAGCGGGTAGACTTCAATTAATCTAGTAATATCAGCCATATAAGGCAACAAATATACAGAACCCAAACACGAGCTTAGTGCAGTACAAATAAGAAACAAAATTGCAAACCGAATAGGTAGCTTTGAGAAAATATATGCTGGACGATACAAGCTGCGTTCATTTGGCGTCGATTGCTTTGCTTAGTCGGGGCTTACTTAGTTGACTGTACGTTTGATCTCTGACTCGCTTACCTTCGCATTTTTTTCTTTAATAACTTTTGCAATTACTTCGCAAATACTTTGGAGATGTAATCATAAATTCCTATAAGTCCAGTCTCTCAAAGTATGTTTCACCAGGTATTGTACCTACATATCCGCTCATCTTAAAAAATAACTCTATTATAATGATGGATTGGTTATTTTATCAATCAATTTTACTCTGTCACTAGTTTTTTTTTGTGCTGCAAGTGTACACCAGATAGACACCGAATACAATCAGAAATATAACAAAATTGCAAAAAAACCTCCACGCTTTAATATTATCGCAGAGCAGTACAAAAGGCCAATTAATCCGGCCGCAGTCGCACAAAACCAAGGAGATCGTGTTCAAAGTATTAATTCAATTCCACCCGACGACACAACAAAGAATAAACGAGAAAAAAACGGCAATCCCATCCCATAAATCCCGGGATCAACTCTACTCATCTCGAAAACATGGCATTAAGTTTTTTTTCTAAACGGTTTTTCTAATCTAGAGGGTGGTTGCACACATATGGGACCCCTTGTACTGGGGTAGTCTGGACAGCTGCTCTCAAATGCATTCTGTAGCAACCCCCAAGTGCAATGTTGTATAATAATAATAAATTTTCCGTAAAGACGTTAGAGACAAAGGGAGAGGAGCGAGGACGGGAAAATCTCGGCTTCGGTTTGTTTGTGTATTAGAGAGCTTTCATTCGCTTAATGACAGTAAGCCCTGAAAGGCGTACGTGGAGAATTATGAGCAAGATTTTCCAAACAGTCGACAAAGTCTTATGCAAAACTACAAACCCCATTTCTTTTCAATGTAAAAGTGCGTAGAAAATCTCGCAATATTCGTGCTCTCCCGGGACGAAGACCCTGGAGATTCCATCACAAAGGGCTAAAGATTATGCAATCGAATTCATTCCTCGCCGCGTGGCCGTGCGAACAAAAACCGTAATCTGTTTGCTCGGAGTCTCAGCCGTGCCGTACAATATCGCGGTATGGAGCCGCGCTCGTTGACAAAGGAGTATTTACTTTAAACCCCTTTCACACCTCCATTGTGTCACACGACCAGCGACCTGAGACCTTGGAAACCCCTTCTGATCCCGCTCCGTGGTCTGCGGGTGGAGGCGGCGCGGGGGGCGGAGTGGATCACAGAGACCAGTCCACAGGAACACTGAAAGGCAGTAATATTCGTAATGCTGAATCGAGAGCTCTCGTATCCACTCGAGATGAGGAAGCGCGCGAATGTTTTGAACTTGTTCCTTCGGGAAATGATGAACATACAACAACACGTGTAAATAAACATACGGAATTTGCCGACGACGTCTCAGTGCCTCGAGTTTGTTCAAATAAATCATTGTAGATTTGTAACTCGTTTCGTGACATCGCAATGATAAAATAAATATCTGGCCTTGGATTGTTGATATGATAATGGGGAGATAATGACTTTAAACATCGATGTATTTAAAGGCATAAAGCGTAACGCGGAAGCTTACGTAAGACTTACTTCATAATTATAATCACGAGATTAAAGACATGCGACAATGAATTGCTCGATAATTATTGTCATTTTAGTTGCTAAAATCATTGTTATCTCTTGTAATCTTTGTTACGCACAAAAACGTAAAGTACTTACTTTATATATTAGACTTTAACCTGACGCAGGTTGACTTACAATGTAAACCATGAATGAAAATATTTAACTATTGCCAGTTTCAATAACTCATCTACGAACCTGCAAATGACACAACCGTAAATAATCGAATTAGTTATATCCCATGCTTGAGGAGACTAAAGTCTAAACTACAACCATAGCACTGTAAGAGCTACACGATACTTACACTCGTGTTTTGTTTATGCTCAGTAGAATGCTGGCCATCTACTGTTACATGTCATGGACTGATTGTCGAGGAAACTGATGCCCGAGAGAAAGGTTAAGTGCATAACGGTGAACCACCCCTGGAATAAGGGCTCCAATTAGATAGAATGAAACTCGATTACGCCAAAGATTGAATTTAGCTGACAAAATTGATTTACTCAAAGCAAGAGCTGCATCATTTTGTCTGAGCTCTTCCAAAGGAATACTATTAGATAGGTAGGAAGAATTATTGTCATGAATAAAATACAACAATGGTGACTGATATTTGTATATGCTACATACACGTGATAATAATATATGTTAGTGTACAAGCAGGGCAATTCAAAATAACTACATCATCATAAGGTCATCACGAGCATTCGATTCAAAAGACCAGTTTAACGTTTGCGTGTAGAATGGAAACGTTCCCAACACAATAGCAGATTTTGCATCGTCCTAGTCTTTTGTTGCTAATACTCAGTCCTTAACGCTCGCCTGTTCCTTCGAATGTGCGTAATTTAAACCTCATGCCCCTGCAAACTTCTTACTACATTCATCAACAGCTATTTTAACCCTTAACAGTCTCTGAATAAGGTGCAGAAGATTTGAGCTGCTCGATCTATAATGTAAGTGGCAAAGTGCAAGGGGATATGTCTGTATAGTTGAGCGATTACAAGCGTCTGTTGTCAGGAATAACGTGTTTTCAAGTGCCGTTCGGGAATCTTGTAAAAAGCGGCGGAGGATAATTATAAATAGTAGCCGGTCTGCAGGAGATAAGGTTTTCGAACGGTGGCTTGTCTGCATTAATCATAGACAGATGTTGGCCGTTGAAGTTATGTATAATAAACTAGTTTTGGCATACTTAAATTGAAATTGCGATAAATAAGAAACAGATTAATTAGACACGGCAATCACAGCGAACCGTTATACTTAATTATAATTGTTATTAGCCATCTAAATTTAGAGAGCCAATTAACGAAAACTAAGCCCTTTAATTTCATAACGAGAGATTCAATGTCATCTAAAAGGGGAATGCGGTAGCAACGGTCTCAATTGAAGACACAAATAAAGGGTCACAATGAAATAACCCGTTTGAATATGTTGTCGACGGTCCTACCACAACCAGCCATAGCCAACATGTACTCGAATTACAACCGGTACTGGCACACATAAGCTACACATCTAACGAATAACATACACTGATGCTTTACAACCAAGCCGTCAAGTAAACGTTGACAAATAAACAGAAATGGATGTAGGTTAAAGTCTTCGTCACGCTTTCTAAAGAATTGTCCAAAGCAAAGCCCTAAACGACACAGAAAAGGACAAAGCATGTAAATGATAGAGAGTAAACGAGATAGAAAAAAGTCTCCGAAACAACAATGAAGGATTGGGATCGTGAAGTAATGTGAACACTGAATGGACACAGTACGAGCTTATCAAGATACATTACCATTCGAATGTGTGTCTTCGCACTGTGTAATAACGACTATCTGAATATGTTACAATGATGTGATGAATGATTCATTATCGTAAGCTATTCGCCCAAGACTGTAATTCTTTCGACAAGGTCTTTCGAAGGAACTGGTCCAAGTATAAAACTAAGGTTTTTAAATGTTATGTGTTACATAAGGGCCTACATTCAAATTCCTTGCCATGCCGTCCCGGTGTAGATACGTAGGCCATAAGTTTTCAATACACAAATTTTGAATTTTTATATGACGTCAATATCCCTTCAGCAGCTTTACTCTTGACTAAGTCTATAAATGCCGAGAGCATCTGCCATGCAATCGGTGCGTTTAACGCAAAGACAAAGAGTCGAGTTTATCGCTTTAAAATGTAGTTTCGCAGTGACCCTAGTGCCGTGGACTGAGGAAACATCAACATATTACACGTTGAAGTCAAACAATCATTCTGAGCAGTTCCGAGTACCGTTACTGTAATCCATAACAACTTAGGGGGCCATTCCACTAACAACGGTATGAATACTATGAGAAACATAAGTCCTACTGTAAAAGTAACGCGCAAAGTAAGAAACGAACCGTACAGGTATTACAGGGGTTTATCTATGTCTTATCCTATATTTCGTCTATATAAGCTCTCTTTAAAAATAAACTAAACCATGAAAAAATCTAAGTATATGTTTTATACCAGAATTGACCCACAGTATGCAAAGTCTACCAACCAATACTTACATCTATGCATGCTCGCTGAGGCCCGTAATTTACAACTACATCCTTATCACTCCGCACATAAAGTCGGAAATCCTATGCGCGGTCAGTATCCGCACATTTGCAATACAAGTATAGTTCAAGGCGAGTTGCTTTAATACGGATACCCGAGAGTTGGGAGCTTAGAACGGGGAAAATGCCGAGATATGTAGCCAGCGAGTAAATACATCTATTGGTACATGGCTGGATTCGAACCCAAGACCTCACGAATAGCCAAGATAGGTAGGTATTGTCCGTTGCACTATTACTTGGCGATTTCTTACTATGTATTATACATCCAATGCCATAATATATCATGTAAATAGATATTTCATTTCCCGCCGTATTTATATATAAAATTTTTCTTTACTGTAACTAGGTCGGGATATTCATACTACAGCCCTCTAAATTAATAGACCATATTGTAAATTTAGAAAAGTATAGTGAAAAATATATTTATAAAAATATATAACTAGGACCACTTAATAATATATGTTGTTAGTATAACGTAACTGTATATATTGTATATTTCGTATTTATTTATTGTGAATATTGGTATTTATATGTATTTTTTTTAGTACCTATATATGTATAATATTTATTAGTCTGAATATAATATAATATCATCAGTGGCCACAGCATCTTAACAGATGATAGTTACAGCATATCCAGAGCAGAGGCACTAGGTGGCGGATGGCACACCACATCTTCTCCTATAATATAAAGCGGAAAAGACTTCGTACAAAGGAAGTACCTTGTGCGATTTCGCAATTCACCTGCGATCTCTGTGGGAGAAAGTGTGGTGCCGCGATTGGACTTTACAGCCACAGGAGAATATAATATAATATAATATAATATCCACCCATACCCTTGACTGTTTTTCTTATAGTAGGTAGGTATATGTAAGGATATGGTATAGGAGATTTAAATATAAAATAAGTGCTAAATGATTACCTAACTGTTTTTTAAGTTGTTTAAGTTTTTAAAGTCACTACTTAATTTAAGTTCATATTTTGTGCACCTGTATTGTATGTTAAATTAAGGAAAATTTGTTATTGGCCTTACTATTTATACATTTATCTTGTAACTGCATATATAACGCTGTTAATTTTCTAAAAATAAATAAATAAATAAATAAATAAATAAATATTTTCGTACCGTACCTTCTCTCCAATTTGTTATTCTGAGATCAAGACCCATTTATGGACATTGTTATGGCTAAGCTATGAAGATTGGTTGTCTGCGACAGTGGATTTATGTAACATAAAGATGACTGGTCTTTTAGGCCATTTGATATAGCGTAAAGGGTTATTTAGTACCGAACTCTCGCATGTATAAAGTTGGGACACAGATGTAAATTATTACACAGGGGTTAGGGCTCAAGGTTTGATCTAAGCACTTTGTATTCAAAGTTTGTTTTGCTCAAAATATAGCTCGAGTATAAACTTAGGTTAGTATAGATTGCACCAACATTAACTTAATCCACGGATTATTAATCGCGTTTAATCTTGCCTAAGAGCTTATAAATAAACGCAGAGTTAGGTAGATACCGCAATATTGACTTCAATAATTACAGTGCAATTCATCCTCAGATGAAAGCCAAATTCTACAGAGTTCCGCAAATTAGTTTTTAGTCAGGCATTTAAGCTGACAGCCGCCAACCCTTAATTTGTGGTAACCTTTTTGTGTTCGTTCAAGATAATAAGAAAATGGCTGGTTCTGAGTGTTCAGACTGGATATAATAGGTATGTGAACTAATTAGTTAAACACTTAATCTGAGTTCCATACTTAGTTTGTTTTAAATTGGAACACATCATTTATGTTTTCATTGTAATCGATGGGATGGATTTATACTTAAGTCAAAAAGGAGAACGGTCATAGAACTCAAATGTTCTTTTAACTTAGTAACCTATTCATAATAGTGAACAGCAGTACTCATCCTTAAAACAAAGGCCCTCAATACGCCAATCACCCGCCTACTTTAAACACTAGATAACTCATTCACAATTACAAAGCCCCGACACTCCACCACAAGTCTACAACATTAAAGATTCAGCACTCTCCCACATAAATCTAGCGTCTCCGAAGCGGCCAATAAATACAATATTTGAATTACAAAGCCGACGATAAACCCGTCTGCTTTGAGCCGCGAACAAAGAGAGTTTATCAAAACTGTGGTTAAAAGTGCGGTATGGTGTTAGCGGGCCCGTGAATACTCTCACATAAGCCTTGTCACATTAAAGTGGCCGGCTGTGAGAGCTGATGTGTGAATAGCTGTGTGGAAAGGTAATTTGACAGGGTTTCAAATGTCTGCGGTGATAATGTTGATTGCTACTTTTGATGAGGTTGGTGAAAACATGCCTATTAGGTAAGTAACTGTAGGTTTTTAATGTTTACCTAAGCTGTACAGAAACATAGTGCTATATTCAGTACACTGACCTGAATCTCTAGCATAATAGTTGTAGTTTGTCTACACATCTAACTGTAGCGCGAAATGTAACGATAAAATAAATGCAAATAATCAACGAAGGTCGGATAAGTTTGTATAAAGTCCATAGTTGGGGACGAACAAAGACCATTTATCTTTGCCTCTCGGCACAGCGTTGTATGAGGCATGCAGTGGTGAAACTCAACAAATGTACAAGTATATAAACATAATAAACATTCAAATAGATTTAAGTTAATCAGCAAGATGATTATGGACCAGATAATCATATTGTTGAAAATGTCCCGCAAAAACCAAACTAAGGATAAGGTTAAGGATCATCATCACCATTCATTCACCTTCAAAACACTCTGTCCTTGGCCCTTCCCATTCAGCCACTACCCGCCTAAGTTCGTCAGTCCAGTTAAGGAAAGTTAAGGATATTAGAATTAAATTGTTATTATTTCCTGCTCAACAGTGTATTAGATAGGTACATGTAGCATGCTATATATCTTACACTGTCGCACTGTAAGTCCGGTTACTATCTCCCTCGACCATATCTTAGTCTCGATAAAATTCTCACACTCGCATTATACTAAAGCTAGTCTATACTTATCCACTGCTTTCTCTAGTTTACTACATTATGTAAGCAAATTAGGTATTTGCATTGTTTTCTGTGGTCTAATCGGGTGAGATCGTGTCTTGTTTCTCATTCGTGGTCATTGCTACGACTCTTCCTGGATACTGTATAATTATAATTAGAAGGTAGGTGGGTAATTATTTATTAATGGCTTAATTTAATAAGTTTATCGGATTCGAGATTAAAATAAATGGTATCTACTTATATTCCTATCTATTTCTAAGTAGAAATTACAGTCTATGATGCAGCCATATATAAGGCACAACTACACCTTTTAGCTGTTGGCTAGCTTGCTTACCTCATTAATCATACTTTAAACGCATCAAAATATGTAATAACAATATTGTCAATATCTGCGTAATACACAACAAAATGCCGATAATAAAATGTAACAGAGGCCAGAGCATGCGCTCAGACAGGATGTCGAAATTATCAGCTTGTCACAGATTATACAATACAACCTGTCGCATCTTGTTCGATTTAATCTATGGCGACCCAGTTCATAGCTACGCAGAAGCAACAAAATAACTTTTAAAGCTATTGTGATAAAGGGTATTATTTTGCGGTAACATGGAAATGAGTAATATTTGGGACGCATGTAGATAAGCTGGAAGAATGACAGACAGTGAATAAAATAAAGGATCTGACGACCGAATAGTGTACTGGCTAGTGACCCTGTCTGCTATACCGAAGGTCTAGGGTTCGATCCCAACCAGGGCAGATGGATCTGTATAGATATATCAGCTGCCTCATCTAGCTTGGGGTCGGATGGCCGTGTGTGAAATGACCCCACATTCTATTACCAGCAAAACTAATAAATCATTACGTAATTCCAGTCAAAAACCTACCTACCTTCCTTTTTTCACCAAAATTGTCTATGCAAGGGAATAAATAATTAAGTGAGCCTACTTAATCATGAGTTACGGAAGCTCGGAGTAAAACTCGGAGTAGTCTACAAGTGATAAAATAAGTCTCAGGTATAAATAACTGATTGGTCGCTGGATCCGAATCAAATAAGTAGGTACCTCAGTCAGTCCTCTAGTCTAAGAGCATTTAAAATACAGTGAAGTTCTATTTTATAAAACTTACGTATACCTAATTATAACGAACTATGTATTAAACCGCCACCGTTTGTACATGGGTCTATATTAGAATAAATTATGTAATACTTGTGTTCAAGTAAAGTATATCTATCTATCTTTCTATCCATTACAAAGCTTACCTACCGCCATAATTTTACGCACTCACTCTAAATTAGTACCATACATAAAAAAATACTTAGGTACCTTACTTATTTTTTTTATTTTTTTGTAATAATTATACTTCAATAGAATGAATAGAAATATTGAAAATAGCCAATACTGCCATTGCCTGCGTATGCGTACCCCACCCAACGATCCGCCCACACTAATGTACCATCTACTATAAAACTAGACACCCTAACTATATTATTCAATACCCTGTGCGAGTGATATATTGTAGTCTCGGTCGCCGTATTTATTTACGTCTCAAGTTTTATTAATGTAGATTTATGTTTTTTCTGTCCACACGGCCATTCCTCTTCTATTGGACAAATACGAGTATACTTATGGGGAAATAATTAAACAGACCAACAAATAACTTAGATTTAGAGCCGTTCTTTAGAGATAATGTCGTTCGGGCTTTCAGTTTAGGGTTTGATTTATTTATATTAAGATTTGTTGAAGTGAGAAATGTATGTGAACCTATCTATTGATGTAGCATAGAAAAAAATATAATTTTAAAACATAATAGAATAGTGGATTAATACATTTTATAGTACTTAAGTATAATTTTTTATAATTGTGTTGGTACACACACAAAACATTCAACAACTTCAACCTATAATTGTCTGAAAATATTACTACCAAAATATGCAGATCTAGGTACCAAGGGTAATTTGAAAGAAGTCTCGGCCCTATAATATTTTGTCTGGTTTTAATGAACGAAAAACAAAATACCTAAATAAAAAAACTAATAATAACGGTAACTTTATGTTTAAAAATTTAAGTAATTAAGGATATCGTTTTTGTACCTCTATTATCTACATCGGTTCGGTCATTTGACGACCGAATGGCGTAGTGGTTAGTGACCTGACTACTGAGCCGATGGTCCCGGGTTCGATTCCCGGCTGGGGCAGATATTTGTTTAAAGACAGATATTTGTACTCGGGTCTTGGGTGTTGATATTTATATTTAGTATCAATCTATCTATGTATTTGTGTAGATATATCAGCTGTCCGACACCCATAACACAGGTTCTGCCTAGCTTGGGGTCGGATGGCCGTGTGTGAGATGTCCCCACATATTTATTTATTTATTTATTTATCTACTAATGATGACCATATCGATTAACCATTATGTCGGAATTCTTGTCATGCCGATGTCCTAGCTCCTACTGCCTTATCTCGCTCGTAAATAAACTAGATACTTACTACGAGGAAGATACTTACTAGAAAGGAATGACTCTAATCCAAAATTTATATGTAAACAGATTCATAAAATACATACAATTAAACTTCTTATCAGCCACAGCATAAGGACGAAAATAAAACCAATTTCGAAACTATTAACTAAAGTTATAGTAGGGTTCACAATACGATACTTTGCTTATCTCAAAAAGAATTATTAACCATAACTAATACAATCCCGCAGCCTGACAAAGCAACAACTATAATTGAATATTAAAATATGGTTATTAACCGTTACTCAAAATCGCATCATCACGGCCTTTCCAAACATAAGCCGTATAAGAGAATATTTTTAGTGCCAGTGTGTCGTATTAGTCACGTGTATTTACAAGATTATTCTATTACATTTGACCAATAGGGGGCTTGAGTTTCTTTTATGTAGGTTAGGCGGCCTTACGATAAGCAGGTGTATAAAACTCACGTAATACTTTTTTTGCATATAATGACCATCTAGTCTGAAAATTTTAAGTATTTTACTGACCTACATATTAACCTGTGCCTCTAACTGCTACAGGTGAGAACTTCATGTCAAGTAGAACTAGAGTATGTCATGCAGAACTGAGTCGTGAGCACAGGATTCGAAACCTCCGTTTACGTTGCGTATTGCTTGCGTATCGTCAAATGTCACTGTCAAAATGTAAGGCAAATTTGTTAGTTCTAAAAGTGGCATTTGTTTTTTCCATGTTAGGTGGAATTTCACCAAACGCTAAACGTATTTAGTAGCCTGTCATACGTCTGTCAGTTAGTACAAAATGTATTTAAAATTTGATTTAAATACGTTTAGCGTTTGGTAAAAGTGACCCTTCGTGTAGATTCGAAAATAGTATCGAATCCTATGCTCGCTACACTGTACCCGTATCATGAAAATTCGAGCTAACGAATAGAATCGAATGCGAGTGCGACTACTGTCAACTTGACAGCACTTTCGAACACTTTTTACCTTTCGAATGAGTTTCGAAAAGAATGACCACAGAGTACATAATAATATTCTGACAATGACCTATGGAATGATAGCTGTCAAACTTTCGCAAATCTATACACCGCCATTTTGTTGTTGACAGGTTGACAGCACTTTCGAATAGACTATCGAATAGAATATGCTGCGGTTTTTCGTAATACGGGTACTGTAGTATAAGTAAAAATTATGGAAAGACAATATTGTGACCAGCAAAGAAGCTGTTAATAGTGAAATCAGTTCACAAAAGCACCTACGTGCATCCAGGTCGACTGAGGACTGAGGTCACCAGCATCCTGTAGTGGTTAGTCAAATACAAGGCGATTAGACACGGGGCGCTTGTCACCAGCTGGCGCCGCGCCAAGCCACGGACTGAGGGCCACTCTATACTGACGACAAACGAACGAACCAGAGCTGTCTTGCAATCGGCACGTTTAATACAACTAGGCAGAGTCGTGGCTCGTTCTTCGTCACACAGAGTGACCCCCTGACTCTGCGGACTTCTCGCTAAATCCTTCAATACCTCCTTTGAACTGGTGAGTCTCGTGACGGACGCATTGTCTTGTCATCTCAATGGATCGCCGCTTGTTTTGCTTTGAGTAAAAACAGCGATTGTCCCATTGAGGTTCTACTATTGTATTTGTTTCCAATCAATGCACTACGTACACGTGTTATGAAAGTAGATAGGTACATGGGGGATTGAGCAATGGCTATGCGTTGTATAGTTAATTATTCTTATATGATATACTTAGTGAGTTCTGCAACTGCTAATAACGTACGCATTCTAAGAATAATAAGAGAAGTACATACTTAGGTTAGGATAGTATAGGTATGTGATAGGTATTATCTTTATAAGCTAAATTAGTTACTTACATTAGAACTCAATGTATTTACCCATCTGCATTAGGTACCTAACTTTATTCAGCTGATAATAAACAAAATCGTAACTCCAGCAAAGGATCAGACGGGAGGATTTTCAATATAAACATCAGCCGATTTCAAGAATAACTCAAGACCGTCACAGCAGACGGGAGCTCGTTTAATTAATATGTAGACAAAGCATTTCCTCTGCGGATAAAGGATACCGGATATTGTAGAGGAATAAGTTTGAATACAGCCGAGCAAAGAACGTCTGGCTCGCTAACATCTCTTTTGTGATGCATCTGTGGTATGAGACGAGAAATAAATAAAATAACTAGGGCCGTATTCAGGTAACTATACTCGTAAGGTTTATCGTTTCGAAACAATCGTGATGACTACGCGATGCTAATAAATGTAACTATTTTCCAATTGTTACAGAGAAATTAAAGCAATCGTTTTATTGCCGAAATTACCGCAACCAATTAGAGCTGGCCGACGGTCGTACATGTCAATAAAACTGGCCAGAAACATACCGCCGAGTACATAGGTCCATCTAGTGGCTTGGCACGGGCGGTGTGCGTGCTACATGCCCTATTATTAATTAAAATACCACATGGGCACTCGTAAAAGGTGTCCGACACTGCAGACGCGTTCGGAAAACCACTCAAACAGATTTTATTGAACCCAGACATGGGATTTATATCCAGAAACGGCTCCACGAAACGAAAACTTTAAAATTACCCACCGTGTAATTGCCTGAGCGCACTAATCTATAAAATCTTTATTGAGAAACAATATTTCATTCAGCTATTAAGTTGTGCCGGCTACAGCCAATGGGAAACCGATAACGCATCGTTATAAAGCAATACCATCGGAACAATTAAAAACATTAATAGCCGGAATTATTTGCCCCTGAATAAATCAATATTACGGGCGCTCGAAACTCGGATTTCCCAGGGCATTAAACCTTCGACAACAATGCGACCAAATACAGTCAGGTATGCAATCGCAACATGAACCTGCCATGTTGTAGCTTTCCACTTAATATTGGACTTTGTCGCTCACTCTCTCCCTTTCATAGCGATTGTTGGCGGCGTAGATCCATAATAGGAATCAAAGCCAAGTAAGTTAAGGATCGTAGACAGCAATGCATGGGCCAGGTTTCGGTCATTCAACCAACGTGACATCTGTAGTTAATTACCAGCGTGGAGCGTGCACTATTAGTTATACCTAGTTATACACCTTGACACAGTTTCTCTATAAAACATTTTGATCGCTGGCTGTTGAACTTTCATTGGCATTTTAAATAACGCTCAAATAACAGAGAGCTCTATTACAAAAGGGCGCCAATAGTCTAAAATCTGATGTCGGAAAAGCGGCCATGTTGTATCGCCATCTTTGTTTCGTCCGACAAAAGATACGGAGAGCTATTTGTCACGAGACGACGCGGCCTCGCTTTATAGCCAGAGGGCTGATTGTAGGTAACCTTTTGATAAAATTTGTATGGACGTCAAATTAATGGGAGTTTGTATACATTGACGCTATTAATTAGAGATTTCGTCCAAACATATACCTTTTGTTCTTATATTCCCATCGTTTATTTTACCTGTCAGGATTGCTCAAAGAGCGGATATCACAAGCGTTAAGTTACTTAAGTAGGTACTTAATTTTACTAAAGCTCATTATTTGCGAACCGAACTACCTAGCGACCCAATCATTGACAATAATTAAATCGCAACTGTATTTAAACTGATTTATTCCATTACAACGGAACGTGTTAACGACCACCTAATTAACAATCAATCCAATAGTGCGACCAGTGCAACTGAAGTTAGAAGCCCATCAAATACTAATCAATGTGCTATTTTGATTGACACTCAAAAAACGTAAATACGTAATTGGATTTAATGCTTACAGAGTCATCAATCAAGGTGGGGGCAGGGCCAGGTGCTGTCAACGCTAGCACACGCCTCGTCCACTTGCTTTTATTTGCTCGTAATGTCCATATCCGCAGATTGCACATCTTTAAATAACGCACTACGCAGGTGCCAAACCAGTTGTGCTGCATTTTTACAGCGGGCGAGCGGGCGCGCCTACAAATAGGACGCAAATAAAGAATGGAACTTGAAGCTGGCTGGTGCGAACTACTGGCCGTTTCGTCTCGCCGGTCGCCATGCACGGCGAGGTCTGGCCAGGTAAAAGTGGGATAGAGTGATAAGGGTATCCTGTATCCTACCTATTCATAACCAATAATTGCACAAAATTCAAAATTAATACACCAATCATAATTATTTTGTTCATAGAAACAATAGATGCATCCAGCCACACTGTGTAAATCATGCCCAAAAGTAAGAAGAATCCACCGGGTCCACAATTCCATTACGATGAAAAAAACTGTCAATCCTGGTAGTTTTTAATACTCGTAAATATTGCGTGACAATTAGTTAGTTAGTGTCAACTTATGTAAAAACTATACATAAAGTACTTAAATCAAGGGCGTACCCAGGATTTCAGCTAGGGGGGGGCAGCTCATACCTATTTCGAGATGATGGTCGGTCGATTGTAACCAAAAATCATGAAAATTTACTTGTAGTGCGTAGCTAACCTATACCTACTATAACGAATATTGTACAATCAAAACAAATCTTTAAGCCATTTTTGACTTTGAAGATCGAAAAGAAAGGGTTTTGGTTGATCATTAAATATAATATTTTTGTATACGATTATACAGTGTGTTGTTTTTCGGACCCAACAAACTTTAAGGGTGGATTCTACGAGTAATTTCATCGATGAAAAAACCCCCATGTGTGGGGTCAAATCTAAATATTCTAGAAATGGCGGCCATTTTAAAGTTTTAGATAGGTACTTAGTTTTCATAACAAATCATATCTCGAGATTTAATTAAACGCCTTACGGACATGAAATAAAATGATTTCATCGGCAAATAGCCATTTGTATCCAATAAAAATATCCACAACTGCTAAAAAGGTACATAAAATAAGTTAAAAGCACCTAATCTAATTTATTGGCGCAAAAAAAAATTATTTAAAAATTTACATTTACTTTGAAAATAGCCCCCTTCGATGATATTTTTATGTATTAATTTAAAACTATTTGAAATAAGCTAAACAATGATACCAAAACCGTAGGTATCTGTACGTCGAGGCAGTCAAGAATTATCGAAAGTTTAAAACACACCTCACGGAGCGCCGCAGCTCAGGTAGCAATCGTCACGGGGTGGCGGTAATACCATCAACTGCTTCTATCATTGAGGGTATTATTACCGTTTATTTTAAATGTTAATTTTATCGTATTTATATACTTGCAAAAACCTTCGAAAATACTTACTCCCAGTTTCTATAACTCTATCTATCCTTAACTGGTAGTTACTTTCATACGATTTTGACAGATTGTTACTTTTGATTATGTCAAAATCGTATGAAAGTAACTACCAGTTATGGATAGATAGAGTTATAGAAACTGGCAGTAAGTAAACATGTTGAATAAGTTATTTTAGAATTAAAGTCAAGAAAATTATCAATAATTTTATATAAAAACTCTTTTGTAACAAACCAATGTTCTTACGGGACCGATCATGCAACTCTGTCTAAAAACCTAGTGAACCCGGGAAACTATTGAAATATTTCTTTTTCTAGAAAAGCTACGCATAGAAATTACTGTCTTATTAGATGCATATCACACAAACGCAGGTAATTTAAATCCGTTCTATGACTAAAACCGACTGGTTAGCTCAGTAAATTGATCTTTCTTGAAGGTGGCGGTGATATCTTCCCGTTTTTTTTGAAAATTAAATATATTTTTAACCGACTTCAAAAAAAGGAGGAGGTTCTCAATTCGTCGGGATCTTTTTTTTTATATATATATTTTTTATGTATGTTCACCGATTACCCCGCCGTTTATGAACCGATTTTGAAAATTCTTTTTTTTTTGTATTGGGTGGAGCTCCCTGGTGGTCCCATTTTTTTTCAGAATTTTACCTCACCCCCAAGGCTGGGTAAAGGGGTAAAAACAGGGTATGAATTTCCATTTTGGGCACATATTAACCGATTCTAATGAAATTAAGAACGTAAATATAGTTCTTATAACAAAAAAATATGATTGTGACCTTGAGCTGATCTGATGATGGAAACGGAAGGCAGTCAGGGGAACTCCTCAACAACGTCTCGTACTCTCACATACGAGTAGAACTTGTGTAAACCTTAAATTATTTCTTACATTTTAGTGGTTTTTTGAAGTCGGTTTTTTAATTTTTTAAATTATTATTTTATGTTTTTCCAACACTTGTCTTCATTTTGCGCAGAGTAGGTAACACGTTTTTAATTCCCACTTGGCCGGAAAATTTAAGTTTATTTTATCTTCTAGGGGGGGGCAGCTGCCCCCCCCTGCCCCTACCTGGGTACGCCCATGACTTAAATACATACGAGAAAGTAGGTAGGCCTAGTCTTCTATACAGCTACTATAACCACCGAATATTTAAGATGAAACGTATTACGTTTGACGAAATACATATTTATACCTACATAAAGCAAATAAAGAATGAAACTTGAGTGGCTTAATGCAGAAAACATTAGCAGCACAAAGGCGGCCATTGCGAAGAACTCTCCAGAGAGATGGACAGAAAGAATGCCATTCAACGTCTGAACTTTATTAAATAACCTTCAGATATTCGCGTTCATAATAAAATAATGCTTTATTACAGTAAAATGGGAGAATGGAACGCGTCAATTGTAGTTCCAGCATTTTTTTATAGAAATTCAGGCAGGATATGAACGAAGGCATAATTGTGTCGGTGTCGATTTATGAGCCGAATGACCTAAATTTTTCACTTACTTCTAGAGTTTCTAGACAGTAGAACCTTCGTAGATTGGACAGAAATCCTCTAACTTTGAAATATGTAATTATTGATGTAATCTACTTACCTATTTATGTAGGTAATGTAAGTACGCCAAGTAACAACGTTGGCAATATTGATGCTAAATGAATATTACTTATTATTTTTCTTCAGTACTAAGTAGGTATAAGAAGCCTAATTCTTTGGATTATCTTCAAAATGCACGCACACGGCGGCGATTGCTTTGTCAAGTAACAAAAATAATGAATTATGCATATTTTCAGATGATGACCTTGAGTCCATACGCTCGCCGCACATCTGTTTCTTTGAAATGTTTATGTTTATAGCCTTGTCTTTTGCAACTAGTCCTTATTGAGTCCCTTTAATTACTAAAAACAGTTTCTACGGAGATTTTATAATTTTAAAGTATTCATTTTACAAATTTTTACTAGCATTTATAAAAAAAAACACAGATGTTTATCTGGTTGCTCATAGAAATGAAAGCCATTACAGCTTAAAGTCCACAAATAAGAATGACTATCAGACCTATAGGTACCCACCGAGGTGAGGTGAGTGGATGATGGGTTCCGAACAAATAACACCGGGGAAACGGAAAACAGCTATAAAACTATGACGAAAACATGACGTTCCAAGAAATACGTTCCGGCTAGGGTTTCTGCTCGAGAATTCTCGAGCTCGAGAAGATTCGAGAAATTCGGCTTGGTTCGAGACGAGAAAAAAAACTGAAGACTCGAGAATTTCTCGAGCCTTGAGATAAAAATTAAGAATATTCAATTCGAATTTTCCTGCGCCGCTTAACAACACACACGCATACCATGCATGTGTATTATGATTTATTATGTTTCATTTCCATTTAAGCTAATGCTGTACTGATAATACCAATGAATAATTAAAAGATAACGTAGTAATAGTTACGTACTGTTTCTTAGTTCAGATGGACCAAAAGAAGTCATCCGATGTAGTTTGGCTCTCATTTTTTTTCTAAATGAAAAACTTCGATTCTCTTTTTCGATTATGTTTATTTGAACCTTTACAATTTTATTGGTCGAGAAGATGATATCGGCCAAAAGGGGGGCCGTCACAATTGATTGCCATACAGGCTCGTTTTATGGCATTTCTCATCACTTCAGAGAAAACTTCGGGCGAGAGATTCTCGCAGTCGTGTCGAATGGTCCTTAAGGGCTTCCAGAGACACGGGCTTATTCACATAAACACGGGACTTCAAAAAACCTCCAGAAAAACTGTCAGAAACGGTTAAATTGGGCGATATTGCAGGGTAAAATGATAGATAAAACGAAAAAAAGGCGATCCAAAAATTTAATAAACATAATTATTCCGCGTTTTTGGGGAGTATACCACTCCTCGGCTTCTGAACTTGTATTCTGCATTTGTCTAGTCCACCAATATCAAAACTGATTTGACATTGGCGGCAATTTGCACAAATGAGAGTAATTTCCAATAGGGTTATTACTTTTGGCCAACCTTGTACTAGTAATTAGTTACTAGATAGACTAATAAAATTATGAGTATTAGTAGAGTATTTTACTTGTGATTAAGTTGACAAAGTAAAAAAAGGAGATTTTGAGTTTTTTTTTAAAAATTAAGGCTTTTTTTAAAGTTCTTCTTAGAAAGGCTCGAGACTCGAGAAGATTCGAGAATTTGGGCTCGAGAATTCTCGAAGCTCGAGAACGAAAACAGGTCGAGAAATCAGAAACCCTAGTTCCGGCCCGCGGGCCGCAGTTTGAGTATAGCTGTTCTAGACAGTAGAACCTTCGTAGATTGGACAGAAATCCTCTAACTTTGAAATATGTAATTATTGATGTAATCTACTTACCTATTTATGTAGGTAATGTAAGTACGCCAAGTAACAACGTTGGCAATATTGATGCTAAATGAATATTATTATTTTTCTTCAGTACTAAGTAGGTATAAGGAGCCTAATTCTTTGGATTATCTTCAAAATGCACGCACACGGCGGCGATTGCTTTGTTAAGTAACAAAAATAATGAATTATGCATATTTTCAGATGATGACCTTGAGTCCGTTTAGAGTTACCACTTATGAATAACTCGATTTCTTATCACTAGGTATAGAGGTAAGTTTACATAATCTGAAAATTCTTTCAATAGTTTCTTTCCATTTCATCACCGGCCTGAGTCATATGCGGTATAATCGCCGCACAGCATATGGACGCGGGTTACATCATCGGATACACGAAATAGCACGCTCGAAAACGTATTTCTTTTTTACATTCATTCACAGTTGCGCTGCATGTGTGGACTCTAAACTATCCAATGCCACAATTTCATGTTACCCGCCTATCCCAACAACAAAACCAGTAAATTCCAGAGATTCATATTGCGATAGGGCCCTCGGAAACAGAACTTAATTAATAGTGACCACAACAATTATTTACAAACTAGCGGAGATAATTAGAGGTCATCGTTCTGTGTACTGTCCACTCGACAGTGCGGCCAATAAAACCCCGTCACATTAAACTGACTTGGCGAGAGCTACAAAAGCCATAATAACTGAATGCATAATTAAGTGTGACAAGGTTTCAAGAGTGGCTGGCCGGACGAGCGGCCTATCAGTGAGCCGATAACCCAACGGTAGGTCCCAAACTTATCTATTGTTCCACGAGCTTGTGTAATAAAGCTGGAGCTGGCTCGCGGCGATAGCGGCTGCGCAGACCGACACTCACTTCAGAACAATGAAAATGCTGCTTTTGCTCAAATTCCTAGCCTCAATGAACGTGTTATTAACTTGAGCGCATTCAGAAGAATGCTTTTGACATTGAACAATGGCAGATTCTGATTGCATATGATCATATTATATGAATTATGGATCTATACTCTCTTAAGTTCTTACATATTTTACATAGAAGAAAACCAAACATGACCGGATTAAGAATAACATGAAAGTTTAGAAATTCCTCGGAAGGCATTCATCCTCCATACAAGGGCTTGGACCAGGCCCAACTTGGGCAAGAAAAATATTGACTTTGTTCTTGGAACGTCATGTTTTCGTCATAGTTTTATAGCTGTTTTCCGTTTCCCCGGTGTTATTTGTTCGGAACCCATCATCCACTAACATTCCACTCACCTCGATGGGTATAGGTCTGGTAGTCGATATAATTCTTATTATTGGACTTTAAGCTGTAATTGTTTTCATGCCTATCATGACCACAACAACTGTGTTTTATATACCAGTAAATATTTCGTAAAATGTACAGTTTAAAATTATAAAATCTCCGTAGAAACTGTTTTTAGTAATTAAAGGGACTCAATAAGGACTATTAAGGACTAGTTGCAAAAGACAAGGCTATAAACATAAACATTTCAAAGAAACAGATGTGCGGCGAGCGTATGGTCAAATGTGTGTGTATAATTTGAGCCAGTAGTCAGTTAAGAAAATTAACTCGTGTTGTGGTCATTAAATGAGACATGCTGAGGCAATGGGGGAAACGGTGTGGCTATGCCTGGCCCTAGCCATATGGGCGCATGACGCATAGGTAAAATGTGTTTGGTGAAAGCTGGGTATGTAGACGACATTACAATCAGTCATCATTTGCTTAACGATTTGGACAATAGAGATAACGTAGCGATAGGTTGCCGTTTTTTTCATAAGAACTTTAGAATAGAATAGAATAATTTGTAAGTATGTATTAATTGTAAATTGTGTTATGTATTGTTCAAAAACTACAATAAAATTCACACCTAGAAAAATACGTTTTATACATTTAATAAAGAATTTGTGAATGAAATATGTATAAATATCTTATCTAATCTTAATAAATATGTAAGGATTTTTATTTCTAAATATTAGTACTTACTACTATTTACTATATTATAGTATTTATGTCACTAAAATACTAACCTGTAGCTTATTATTGTCTACAATGTATCATGTGCAACCATGTTGAATCACCTTATCTGCTCATATATATACATAAAAGGCAAGCATATAATTTTACACGATACTTAACTTAATATCGCAATCGTCATATTAATCCACCTGGCTTACTTGGAATAAATTGGTCGAGGCAAGCGAGACTTGTCCCAGCACGCATGATCGCTACCTGATATCATCATCAGTCATACCACGTCATAGTGAGATAAGCTGTGCATACATTACCCAGATTCCTTCTGTCACTCGTCAACAAACAATGGCACAGAGTCTCCCGTATGAAATGCGTTGAAACCCTCAACGCTTTTTGTGATGTTTATTCATTCATAACAGATACTCGGAGTTGAGTCGAGCGATCGGTGGAATGCAGCGTTGAAACCAAAGGGCAAACATCGTGCGCAGGCGCAGAGACTTCACGACGAGCCACATCCGTCGCGGCGGAGGGGGGAGGGGGGAGGGGGGGCGGACGCGTCTAGAACTTGTTCCGGAGGCTGCGACAACGCAGTCCATTAAAACATTTTATTTACACACGACTGCCTTAATGCGTTCCCATAGACTGCGCCATAACATAAAGAATCCTGAATAACTTGAGTGTGAAGTGAAATATTTTAACAGAGTTATTATTGAGAAGTACCGTTGGAACTTTCTCCGGCATATTCGTCGTGATCAATTCGCACGAGCGGCCCAATTTTCGTATATTTCCAGTACATTATACATTTGCTTCGTAACCTGAATCCGTCATTCAAACCGCAGACTAAACAAATTCCCGAAATAATCTTATCTGAAGTAGAAACATTTCAATGACTGATGATAAGATTTAAAACTAACAGTTTGAAATTTTATGGATAAGTTTAAAACTAAAACATAACAAAGTTTACAAGTCCCCATCAATCATCAATCTTATAATTTCTATGTATTATGCTAATCACTAAGTCAACGGATGATCCCTTTTATGTATAAAACCATTTCTGATGTTCTTGCCCATACTATTATGATTCGCACCCAACATAGATAAGTATAGAAATAGGATCATTACCTATATCTAACTTGGCATGTAGACACGTTTTTTATGGTAATGCATACCTAAGTAAGGTTCCCACAAACCAAGGGAGTGAAGTGAACCACATAATAGTCACTTAGGTACGTAAATTGTCGCCGATGATGATTATAATGAAGTCGTTGTAATGTATTGCGGACAGACAGCCGGACAGGCATCCTGTCAGGATGCGCGGGCGCCGGTTCTAGCCACAGATCTGCGAGTACGACTAGGACGGAATACCTATCTACGAGGACAGAATGAGATAGACGATCAACCAATGAGAATCGCTGCAGTCGAGAGTAAAGCCGTTGATATTTGAATTCCTTTGAAGACGATGGTATGAAAAGTTTGTTTAAGACCATTGAATGCAAATACTTACAGATTTAATTGACCTTTGGTCACATTAAAAATAGCTATAGAATATGTAATCATAATAACCTGCTCTAATCGTACGTACTTAATAGTATAACCAGGTATATTTATCTACTTATGGTTACGGTACGTTAATTATACCTACTATTGCTATCCATGTGTTGAAACGAAATAAAATATGAAAGTAATTTTGGTAACTGCGTAGATAGGTGCTACGCAATTAAAATAACGGACCTGCAATTAGTTAACCTTCAAAGATAACAGAACAAAGTACAACTTAGACTTATTAAACTTTAGATTAAGTAATTAAATTAGTGTTACGGTTAATATTAAATTTAAATAAAGTAAATTGAAAAAACTTGGAATCATCGTAGTAAAGCACGTAATTAAGCTAACAATAATTTCATTAGGTTAAGTGAACCAATTACGAACATCAAGTTCAGATTCCGGTCGGGCTTTAAATAATGGTGCTCGAATCAATCGAATCATCAATCATCGGGCACTTCAATCGATTCTCTTAAGTTCCTCGGTTCGTCTTCGGCAAACGTCCACAAAAAACTCGGCCCAAGGATCGAATTCCTCAACTGGTTTGGTATCTCACGCTGAACTTTTGAGTCTCGCATATTTAACGTGTTATCGGGAGAACAAAAAAACGGTTTTTGGAGCCCTCCAATAAGTGTTATTTGAAAGAGTAATCTTAATACGATTAAGGACTATTTCTAGTTCTACAATTCTCTCATCAGTGTCTTATTTATCTACGCTACAATTCGTTACCAACAACTAATTTACTATAATAGCATTCATGTAGTCTTGGACTGTTTGTTTATATTTCTGTCAGCTATCATTGGATGAACAAATGTGGAGCTGGAGACATGCTGCAGACCTATCCGTATATGGGCTTAAGTAAACAATAAACAAGATAAAAGGATGCGTGTAAAACAGATGTTTTAAATTGTACTTAATAGTTATGGAGTGTTTAAAGCAGGCAATGGATGTACTCATATATATGAGTGAAATGCTCAAAACCTAGGTATAAGAATAGAATTGGAAGACTGGGTTTAAGGAGAGCGCTGTGCAATAGAACGATACATGCAGTACCTACCTACATTTATATCTTGAATACAATATGTTAATAGCAACCCGCTTGCTAATCGATTTAACACAAAATCTTGCAATGAACAAATCCTAAATTGGTGCCGTAACTCTGCATATGGCAAAAGATCAAGAATATGGTAAACTGATAACTAGTCAATAGCTGAGTTGGAAATGACTATGCATAGCTCTTAATATTCCGACCTTTTATGCTGTAGAATAGAAGCGGCTTAGCGGTCGATATTGCTCAATCAAGTCGCATTGCATTGCAGCATGTTGTGGTGTAGAATGTCGTTTGTACACATCGCGTTGCAAACTTCTCTCCAGATTTCAATGCTTTTACTGGCAAAGAAAACAAACCAACATACAGCTGGCAAGAAAATTCCAGACACGTGTCTGAAATTAATGCAACATTATAAAATTATATTTTTAGCTGGCTGTCGACGTCGGGCGCGGTTCACCAAAAAATTATGATTCGACATGCCCTAACTGCCATGATGCCACACTTTCAAACTTCTACAGTGTGTGCAATAGACCACACACCCGACTTCAACTCACACATCTGTCCGACATCGACAATGCCGTAAAAAATCCGCGGACAGTCACAACTACATTGTCAGCTTTTAGCTGTACAGTTTCGCGCGTCTTTTGTGGCCATATAAATAATGTAGGATTATTTAGCAAGTGCAAAACGAAGTCGAATGAGAAACCGGAATGAAATGTGAAACTTTAAAGGATGATACACTTAACTGGCAAAAGTGGCTGACGCATGGCTCGTCTAAAATAAGAATGTACTTTACCAGCGAGCATTGAGGGACATAAACTGAGGGAGGGAGCAAACAGAACCAGTTCTTTGTTGCCAGCGCACGACGAAGCGCTGCATAAAATATATTGTACAAGTCAGCGCACGTACCTAGCGTCCTTGCGATTGCCGCACATAGAAATTACTGTTTTAGAACGAGGACAAAGTGTACGAAGCAACAACAACAACTTTGTTCGCGATGTGACCCTTAACATAATAAGAATTAGAAACAATTTGGCTCGCCCCAATTGGAGCATTTCTGTGGCTACAAAAGTCCGTACCGCACCGAGCAAGTGGTTTTATCTATATGAATCATAGCTGCGCAACTGAAGCAGAAACAACACTATGATGGTCTTTTATAGTTACTATTGTTTCCATAATGCCAATAAACAATAACAGACGCTAACATAAAATATGCACATTGTTTCAGACGCGTTACAACCTGTAATCTAGGCAGCTCGAGCAAACTGAACTAACTCTTCAATCTTCTAGTTCCGAAATAGGAAACTTAAGGAGTTGTAGACATTTCAGTAACGGTACTTGACAAGATGAGGAGCGGGCGTATCCTTTTATAGACATAATAGACAAGATGCTCGGAGGTGCGTTGAATGACGATGAAGCCTGCAGCCAAGGAGCCCGGGCCACGCTGTGATGACATTTGAGATCGCGTTGAGCAACCGTTACGGCAACAAAGAGCGAATTGGAACGGAACATCTGAATTTTATAATAAAGTGGTTTTCACCATATCAGATCTTAATTGCTTTAGATGTCAAGGTTGAGAATTATTAAGTGGTCAAGTACTTATTTGTAATTAAGTCCATAAATGATACAAACCCGCAAAGATGGTCTCCAACCTAGTGTTTAATTAGTAATGTACAAGTTAAAAACGTCCAGTTGGCATGAATCCACAAAGTCGATCAATGACACTGAAAGCACATTGGAACTCGCCCGCGTTCAAATAACTCTTTGCTAATTACGATGCATGGTCATTAGCCTATATTGTTTTTTTTTCATTTATAATTAAACTATTCTAAATTCAAATCTTCTCGGTGTGTGATATAAGTAAAAAGTTTTAACACGTTCTAAGGTAAAATAAATCGAGTCAGCTGTGGTATTTCTTAGAATTCTTGCGACCTGAATTAGAATCTGTTTTTATGCTAGTAACATAATTTCCGAACCAATGTGTTAATGTTATATAAGCTATGTAACTTCTGATTATGTTTGGGTGAAAATTATTTGTGTGAATGAAAATAAAGAATATTCTATTTATCTATGATGGTTTAAATTACGCTTTGCGTACATTCTATCAGAAGTACCTAAACATACCTAATTCAAATTAAGTATTTCAATTCGTAAAAACTTGAATTGGAAATTAAAAGTTGATAGTGATTTAAGAAGACAACAAGATACCCTGAAAAGTCTGCCTCATGTAAGCTCAACATACGTGGTAAGCCCAAGATAAAAGTCATATAGGTACTGACATTTTGTTTTCTATATACTTGGAGCGACACACGGCCACACATCACCCACTTGATCCGCGCCACAGGAAGGTCTCAATTTGAAGCCGGGCCGCACAATCGAAGGATGTCCCGCAGGAATTTATGACCGTGCTTGAATTATCGAGCTCGCGGCCATCACGCCGGCACTGTAATGACCACGTAGGTGGACTCCCCTTGAATAGGCATTTGTTTCAGTTGAGTCAATCAACTTTGGAGCTTTTCAATGCTAATTTATTACTGTCGCTTCGGAACGTGATCGGTGAACAAATGAAAACTGACGACTTAAAAACCATCGGATGCCAACATTATCGATCGACTTAGAGATTCGCAGAGCCAATAAGTTTAATAGAGGCGAATAAAGTATGCGGTAAGTAGGTTGTCAAGATGATAATTTACAAGTAGACTTTCACCGTGGCTGCTGCGGCCAGCAAAATTGGTCGCAAGTCGATGGAGGGTGCCCGAGTGGTCTGGGCGGCTGCTGACGCCGACATGCAAATTCGCCACTCGAGCTGCAACGTGACATGACGAGCGCGGGGGGGAGGCGGCATTCCTAGCCGCGGCGGGAGGGGGGCGGTCATCGACCGTCCTCAGTCGGCCGCGCATAAACTACGCAGCCGCATAAGGTCAATAAGAACCGACCGGTCCCGGCCAACTGGCGCGCCCGCCGCGTGGCCACTGGCGAAACTGTTTCGACATGCCCGACCATTGTTCCGTTGACAGACCCCAAATCAATTACGGGCCTACATACGAAATGTAATTTAATGGCGACTTGCGTAAGAGAGGATATTATCTGCATTTCAGATTGAGCCTAATCCGATTCCGCTTGCCAGACGTGTCGGGCTCGTTTCACGGAAATAAAGCGGTTTTTTACCCGCAGAAATGAACTTGTTACACAATACCTACTAATCTAGCTCAATAGGCCGAATAGGCCAATCTATATTTAGCTAGGTATTTTAAGTTATTATAAGTAAGAACATGCTGTTGATTCTCCATAAAACTAATAATAATCTATGATCAAGGACAAATATAAAATTATTTAAAGAATATTGTATGAGTATGATATTCGGCAGTAAATGGTAAGTATTCGTCACCTGCACCTAAGGCGTGAGTCATGCTTGAATGGTGTGGTGTGTAGGTAATCGTCAGCGTACAAACATGTAATAGTTTAGCAAATGATAAATCACTCTGATATGTTATCAGTAAGAGCCCTACCATTTATGGACGATAGCAAAATTTTATCTCCAAAATAAAATGTAGCACACGGCTTGTCTGAGATTAGATAATTTGCTAAACTTTTTCAGACCGTTTACCTCGATACGCTATAGTGCTAGTACTAATGAAAATTACGACTGGAGCCTTTTAAAGTGGGTACATAAAAGTAAATGGACATACATAAGTCGGTTGACAAGGTTCACGAAACGTCTTAAGTACGCTGCTATAAGGATGAAAATAGAAGAAGTTAACTTAAATCCTTTTTATTATCAAGTTTGTACCGGAGAGATAAGAGTGTTGCGATTAAATCTCGATCATCTGTGCGCAATCTTGTTTAAGGAAAATACTGGTTAGATCGGTTAGCCGATGACATCACCACGCCGCTATTCAACTTATTTATCCAAGGTTTAGTTTTTCTTCCAAGTTTGAGCACATTCATCTACCTACCTAGCTCCTAGTCCATTTGTGAAACATTGTTATATGAATCACGAAAATGTTTCACGAGAACTGCCAACTTCAGCCAATTACATAAGACGACCCCGAACGACAATACGGGTGCAGACACAATACAACATTGTTGTGCTGCTATGCCAACACGATAAAAGCGAAACAGTTGACGGTTTACAAGAAACATATTCGCATTTTTCCGATGAGATGGTGTTTTCCTTCCTCGCTCCGAGCAACAATAACAAAAATGACTCACTCTCGTATCCCGCCGTCCAGGCCCACATGGAGACCATCGCCAGCAGCCAGTGGAACATGAAGCCCTCGATCCTCCAGTACAGGGGGGCCAGCACGGGGCGCACGAGGCGCAGCGCCATCATCCACACCACGTATGCGGGGATGCAGTATATGTTGTTCGCGACCGCGAATGCCGTTCGCCACACGATCCGCGCGTACCGGCTGAAACAGCAGGGTACGCGTCGGTCACTCCACCGCCTCGCCCCGACCCCCGCCGCCCCCGCGGGCCCTGCGGCTCTGCACGCCGGCGGACAGGACAAGGGGACGTGCGACACAGACACCAGTGCGACCACGGGGCGCGGCGCGGGGTAGACGCGAGCTGGTAGTACCGCGACCTCCCTGCCGACAGCTGCCGAGACGCGAGGGCTTTCGTCGGGCGCGGACAATGGCGCTGCGCCGGGCTCGATTCAATCAAACACATTGCTACATTCGACGATATTTATTAATGGAATCGTTCACCGGTTCACTGTCGGTTATTTCGTAAGTAGACTGCGAGTACAAATTTAAAAATTGCCCGTCGGCGAGCGACTTATCCTCTCGCCGGCGAGCTCACATGCGATTTCATTTGCGACACACATTTTTATTACACCGATCGACGTAACATTAACTCGTACGACGCGAGCACACATAGACAGACATACACAATTTATTTTACGATGCATACGGCGGCACGACCGCGGTCGGCCGAATTCGTCGTGTAAAATTAATACAAAGTTCATTATATAAAATTAAAAAACGACATCGGACCGCTGAAATTATACAAAAATTACAATATTAAAGACTGTACACTATCTAATATATACAATAGTTGCCAGCATAGATATGTGCGGGGGCTTTATATACAGGGCGGTGGGTGTTTGCAACTAGCCGGGCGCCGGGCCCGGGGCTTACACGTTGTAGTCGTGCGCCATGAGCCCGTGCACCTGCTCCAGGCGGTACGCCAGCCGCTGCTTCTGCGAGAACTCATCCTCCTCGAGAGTGACCATGAGCTGCTCGTTGTACTTCACCGCGTACCCGTACAGCACGTTGAGAGCGCTGTTCGTGTTGAACTCCTTGGTGTGGAGCCGTGACTCCTCCGCGAGCATTGCGTTCATGTCCTGGTCCGAGATCGCCGGCATCAGCTTTATGTCCGCGTAGTAGCGCTCTACCCACTCCTTGTACACGGGGATATCCTTCGCGTACAAAAGCTTGGAAGAGGGCGAGTCTTTGCCGAGGATATGGTCGGATGTGGAGCAAGAGTCCATGAACGTTTGCGCGATTACAGATAAGCACGAATCTACGGTATTGGACTTGTGAACATCGAATACGAAGTTGGGATTTTTGATAAGGTTTACCCAGAAACGTAGCGGGAGAGAATTGCTTTTCCAAGTGTGCACTACTTCGGGATCGGATATGGCATGCTGCAGTGCCTGATCGTCTAGGAAATCAAACATGTATTTTATAGCTAGAGGAAGCGCGGAACCGCGGTGAGCTGTGCTGAAAATAGTCTCGAATAAATCATCGACAAACTTCTGCAACGTGCCTTTTGTGGCGAGAAGCCGCGTAAGATATATTTCGGAGACCATTTTATTTCCACGTTCTCCCTCTTTATGCGCATCGCCGTCGTGGTGCCGCACTAAATGCCAATACTTGAAGCCGCCGCCATGTTCGAATTTGAGCGGGCTGGCTGGTGGACTGGCCGAGCCGTATTTGCCGCGGTTCAGAGTTTCGTACGTATGCGATTTGTCGTTCTTTTCCATGTTTGATAAATTGTAAACGGAGCTTTGTTTTGCGACAAGGCTTAGACACGCGCCGTCTGGAACCCGGTAGTGGTTGAGTGTGTTTAGTTTACGCCACTCCCCTTCGCATTTAGTGGTAGTATCTTCGTCGTACAAAATTAATCGACCGCTAGCGCCCGTGCGCCATTCTAAGTCTAGCTCGTCACGACTTGGTCTTTGTGAATACGGAGTAGCGCGGTAAATAGCATCTAAACACTTCTCTTTCACTTGGCTGATGGTATCGCAATCGAGAACTTTTACTTGCACGTTTTCTGTGGTTGTCTCTAGGCCGCTAACGAACACGGTTTGTTGAGATATAGACACTGTTACTGATATATTTTTAAAATCTATGGACTGCCTGATAAGTTTTTCCTCGCTTAGTGAATAACGCGCTTCCGACGTGATTGCGTCTACGGGTCCTTTATCAACTTGACCTTTCATTGACCTGAACAAGAGATACAGCGGTTCGCCAGCGCATTCACGAAGGAACTTGTAAAGTAAAAATGTAAACCACGCGCTCAACATCTTTTCAGCTACACTTTCGGTACGTCTAAGCAATAATTTAGGGTGACTTTTACCTTCCATGCACTTTTCTATAAGTTCAGCTAATAGCGTCTTTAAAACATCAGTACAATATTCCATCTTACTTTGCAACGTAACCATTATCAAAGAAGCTACATTTACACGATCACGCATCGAAAAATACCTATTGCTTTCTAAAGTACGAATAAATAATAGAAGGAATGTTTTGTTCATTATCAACTGCCCGAACATTCTCAAGCCCTTTTCTTTTCTAATAAGCTCTGGGAGTTCCCATTGCAGGACGGCATGATCGTCGATATTGGGGAACAAGATTTTCATGGCGTATGTGCGGTAATCCAGGAATGGAATACCTCCCGTGACATCACCCGTCAAATCTGTCATTTCAGTCTGAAGTTCAGCGAATGCCTCCTTGCACTCCGCGGCTACCCTTAACTCTAAGATATCCATTTGCTCTTGCATATTCTTTAATACTCTAATGTTTTCAGTAGACTTTCGCCTATACATAACTAGAAACACGACAAACACTAATATGAGAATAACTATACTGGCGATTACGCCGAACAGTACCGGCTTACCTATAGCGCCTTGTAAGCCGGCCTGCGATGAGTAAGATAATTTACCTATCTTGTAGGTGAGAGCGCGTCCGACTTTGACAATTACCTCCGGAGTGTCGACTCCGTCAGGCAACTCGTCACGCGACGGAGGCCGGCACGTCAGCTGGTGCCGCGACAGTGACGTCACGTTGCACACGCTCTCACCAATACGCACCTCCACGTCACTCTCAGTGCACGCCCTATCCAAGTGCTGACCATTAATCGTTAAATATTCTGACTTGTAATACTTTACGTCCTCATCGAACTTTTCATAAATCGGATCAGGATATAGCAAGAATGCATCCCCCGTTTTACTAGTCAGATTTTGCACGCTTTGTACGTCGTCCATATTAAAACCGTATTCTAATTCGAGAGGCCTATCAGGATCCAGAGTTAAACTGGCACTTTCTATGCCGGGAGATTCACATATGAGATGTGTTTGAAAGTCTACTCTATGACAAGGCGCAATATAGGGCCGATTGTCGTGATACACGTATATCTGAGGAAACTGAATGGAATGGAAATTGCGACCCATAACCTTAATATTTATGCCGCCAGACGGAATGCCTTTAGGTTGTTTGCGTTGAGTAGCAAGAGGAGGCCCAGATTCGACAGAAACGACCACGGGGTCTTCAATGTATTCAAACTTTTCACGCTCGAGTGTTCGACGCCCATTATCAAACCGCATTCCAAGAGTTCCCATCTTTAGCTGATAAGAGTGACTCGTTCGACAGACAGCTTCTTCGTGAGATACCGATAATATTGCGCAAGGCAAGTCATCGATAAACGCTTGAATGTTGCTGCCTGCATTGAGATACTCCCCAGTAATCCGTAATTTAGTACCTCCGGATTGAGGTCCGTACTTCGGTTGGATAGAATTTATTTTCGGATTTACAAATGCATAATGGTGTTTCGACTCGCCGCGATAGTCGGCTACACGGACTACAACGGGGCCATCACGCGGGACCTCTTCGCCAGGGCCGTCCACAGTGCATACGATACGCCTAGTTTTAACATACAACTCTATAATAGGCTGGCATTTGATACCTGCTATAGTGACGCCGTTATAGATATCGGATATGTTGCGACCTAGATTTATGCCTTCGATTGTAATGTTAGTACCTCCGTCCCAAGGGCCTAATTGAGGTCTAAATGAATGTATCTCCGGATTCGGACAGGTTTGAGTACGGTTCAACCACACGCTTGGAACGGCGCATTGCTCTTGAACTTCGCATCGATCAGAGCCCTGACACCAACCACAGCCAAACTTTTCGGGGAGAGCGAGACAAATGCCGCAATTATCAGCCATGTCATTACAGCGATAGATGAGAATGTGGGTATTATCCGGATTATCTAACGGTTTCGAGCCGCCCCAAATTACAGCGAATGATGCAGTGATATTCGGGGCCCTCGAGGTATACGTAAATTCTACGGCTTCACAATAAATAGTGTCGGCAAGAAGTTGAGCATTAACGTGCGTTACGCGACCCTCTATATTAAATTGGCAGACGAAGCGAGTTTGTACGATAAATTGACCAATTATGTGCACTTTAACTTTTATAGCTTTCTTTACACCGGAAGGAACGAGAATTTCATTTGTGCCGTCGGACGTAGAGTTAATGGTTGGACAAAAACCAGGACCTGAACGATAGCTCGGACCGACTCTACTCACACCAGTTACTAAGATATCATTTCTACAATTTTCAGCGGTATCATGCGTACAGCGGTGACCGTCTACGCACCAATCACACGGGAATAAGGAACTAACACATTGAGTACATGAACTATACGTATTACAATCAAAGAAGGTAAAGTTAGTAGCGACAAAGTCCGGTCCCTGAGTGGTGCGTACAGACAGTTTCGCCGTAAAGTGGTGCTGACCAGCGGGTATAGGCGGGAGCGTGTCGGTACGCGGTGTAGTACAATTAACACCGTATGGTTTCCTAGTCGCATTAGTTATTAAAGTACGATCTAAAGCTGTAAATGCACACAAGAATTGTCCATTAAGAGTAGGTAAATTTTCAATAACTAAATCTAGAGTCCTTGCTGTCGTTCGTTGCAATTGGTTTGGCGTCACTTGGGTAATGGTGGTGCAACGCCCACTGCGGTACGAGATCCAGTACAAAGGATCTTTAGCTGCGTCTTGACAGTCTGATCGGAGGCTGCACTTGTTTTCCAGGGAACACCATCCACAGTAAGGGTCTTTGGCTCCGAGGCATGTCAAACACGATTTATAGACGCTACACTCTTGTACTTTAACTTTAGACACTTTACGTTCAGTCATCACATATAAATGCATTAATTGAGTATCAAAGAATAAGTCTTTATTCACTGGTGAGCCTTCATCGACTACAATGTCTCCGTATTCGAAAGCTGTAGTGGCACTCTCTACCACGATTTTCTTCAGATGTCCTTCGGCAGTCCCAGCGAACACCACGGTGTAATCTCCAGTGCTGGTCGCCGCTACAGCTGTTAGCCTCTTTGTAAATACCGCCACCGGCACGGCCTCCACAGGTTGTTCACCTCCCAGCGGAGTATTCACGTCCAACCCGCAGAAATCTTCACTGATCGATTGCAGCTTTGTTCCGATGCATGCATGAGACGGCGATATGAAATCTAATCCTCGTGAGCCGTTTCCGCTGAAGCATGTCTTTATGTTTTGCATGAATTTGCGTCGGATTGCTTTGAGGGAGTATACACATAGTGCAGAGAGGTCTGAAGGAGTATTCGTGTTGATAGCTTCACTTTGGCTAAATGCGGCAAATAGGACATCGTCCTGTGCTGTGATTCCAAGTTCACCAGCTAATACTGATCCCGCTTTTCCTACAAATGCTGCTTGCACTAGGTTGTAGCCGAAATTTCCTCCTCCTTCACCGGTACAGGACATAGGTATCTCGGTGTAAGAGTAATAGTTCTCGTCATCGTGACATACTCTCACCAACTTGCTGTAATATGTATCAGATCCTACTCCTCTCAATTGAGTCGTCAGGAAGTAGCTGAATCCTTCCGAACTGAACCCATACACATAATTTATGGGATATCTTTCTCTAGACAATGAATTCACGAACATTCGTGTACCGGTGGTGACAGCTGTCCGTGCTATCATGAAGAGACGATCATCCTCTAGAGAGCGACTGCTCACGGCAGGAACTTCTGAACGATAGGCGGAATTATCAGTGAAAGTAACTCCCACGTACATCACTTGAGTCATTGGTGGGTTGGGCGGTCCGGGCGCGATGAACGCCACGGTCGAAGCCGAACGATTGTTAGCCACGACAGGCTCACGCACTTGGCGCACATCCTTGGAAATGTTATGCAGATTCCGCACCGAGCACAGCCCCTGCAACACCGACCCACACGTTATCAGGCGACTAGTAGCGTAGTCTATCACGAGCGCCTTGTTCACATTGTCGGTCAGCTTCTTGGCAGAGTTCACGGGACAATCGAAAGTGCAGAAGTCGGAGTCATTCTTGGGTCCGGTGACGTACGACTGCGCGACGTCCAGGTCCGGCGAGAGCTGGTAGATCCGGTTGACGGCGCCGATGTACACGCGGCCCGTGTTCCGGTCCACGACGAGGTGGTTGAAGAGCGAGGTGGGCGCGGCCACCGGGTCCGTGAAGGTCCGCACCACGTCGGGGGCAGCGCGCGCGGCGGCGCACGCGGCCGCGAGGGCCAGCAGCACGCGCCACATGGCGGGCGCATGGGGCCGGGGGCCTACCGCGCGCGCCGCCCGCCGCCGCCGCTCGAGCCCGCCCGCAAGCCACATCTGCAACGCGAACACCAGCTCAGCACTCCGCCGGCAGCGTGCCCGCGCGCCAGCGACCTTCGTTCCCATCGCATCGCACCGCTCCGCCGCGCGCCGCCTGCTCTATCTACCGATCACTACCAGGGGACGTACGACCGATCAGCTCAATACTGACGAATGTATGACTTCCTACGATCCTGTGTGTGATTTATGTGAACGTGTTGTCGCGATGCGTTACGTCGGAGAGGTCGAGTGCGATCGGAGCGAATCATCCGCGAGCTGAAGCGAGGACGCGCTACTAACGTACGTGCACTCGCCCTCCTTGTGCCTAGCTGTAGCCATATTTGCAAGTTCGTTCATTTATTTCAGATATAATTAGGTATTACCTCAGTAACATAAATATTCAAAGACGTAACTCTGCAAATATGAGTACTCGTTAGTACTAACCTGTTTCATTCATGAATATTTTATTTCTGTTTGAGTTTCCGCGAATATATTTTTGCTAAAATAAAACAAGTGTATTCATGATACAAAATCTGCCTCACAATAAATTGTTTGAGGTGAATTAGGTAACAAAGTAACAAGGAAACGATATTAGTGTCCCTGTAATGAATTTCGTTAAGAGTCTAGTATCATGTGCCATATTTTAAGGGAGGTAAACTAACATCATCAGAAACAGGTTAGCAGCAGGAGAGCGAGTGCACCGGAGCCGCCAGGTCTGTGCACTGTAACATGTCACACGCCGACGAAAGCCTCAGCATCATCCATACAGGGCAAGAGAAACAAAATAATAAAAGTATACATTGGCATGCTGTTCGTAACGAGGGAGTGAACGTGGTATCGCAACGATAAGTAACCAAATTAACAAGAAACATTGGATAAACTAAAAAACACAGATGTACACCGAATAGTACTCACAGGAGAGCCATGGCGTAAAGAGACCGGGCTTGGTGTGAAGTGTGCAGTGTTCTATGTGAGAATCATACGCTTTGAGAGGCGGGGCGCACTCTCATAGTGTGTCGGGCGCTGTCGGGAGACCTGCAACAACAAACATCACGGTTAGAGCCGGCATCGGGGGCCGCTCGATCGATCGCGGGCGTCGTGAGCGCGGCGCCGCGCGGCCGGCCGCTACCTACCGACAACACTATCACGCCTCACGACCACCGACCGACGGCGACTCGCATCACATTCCGGCACCACCCACTCCGTGCAATCAACCGCCTACACGCGCCGACCGACACCTAAATCCTACACGCTGCCGAGCACTAGTAGCCCATCAGATAATGCACCGCGATAGAGACTCGATGTAATGTAAAGTCCACAAGATAGAGACACTGCGCGCTAATGGCGCACCGAGTCAATAAACGGAAGCCATTTCAGTAAACGCCACGCATTGCCTGAAAAGTGAGATGTTTCTACCACTAATAGTAACACTAGGACTTACCTTCAGTGATCTCTCAGGGAATAGGCAACAATCCTTAGGAATCCGATAAATTGTTAGCACTGAATTATTGCACCACTTCACAAAATTCCTTCTTTGTATTCCACTGTCACTGTTTGTTACTTATATTGAAATCACTATTCACCACAATCAATTGAAATCACAACATTTTATTACTATATCCTAGGTCGTTTGGTAAAACCCGCCTGCACAAATTCCACGACAAGAGCATCAGTCTTGGTATATCGCCGTGGAATGATTTTGGTTTCCCTTTTTGAACGAGTCTAGGCGTGACTGGCCCGATGAAAGCCGAACGAGAGCCGAATCCAAATGAATGATTTTGTCGTATTGGCCGCTAGAGGCAGCACTGTTTCAGCTGCGTTCAGATTTATTTAAATATACAAAGTTAGCCAACACTGCATTAAATTTATATATTTTTTATTCTTAACTGTAAATAGGATAAGGATATTGTGCTAATTTGGTGTATAATATTATAGTGGGGTTAATATTTAATATAGTGTAACAGATAATACGTGGAGACGGCAGCTAACGTGCTAGGCTAATCATCGCACCTATCTTTAGGTGTTGATCCCAGTAGTTATTTATAAAATTTAGGTTGTGGAACAGTTATTTAGTTGAAATGTGTGATCCCGGGTACCATTGGCAGCAGCAGCCTATTTGATATAATTATTTTTATTTAGGAAGTGTTTCCTAGATTTATAATGTAGGTTTCATATTTAATTATGGCAACCTTTTCAAGAAGAATGAATGAACTATATACCGGATATCTGAACGAACGAAATGCTTTTACTTGTCTATAATGTCTATGGTTTTGTTATGTGTCAAAAAAATAATCTGTGAACTTAGATTTAAAATTAAAAAAATTGCGGTCTGAATTTTAATTTGTTTATTTCTTTTACGAAGTTAAAATCTCTTAAATCATGGCCTCTTCTATGATAAAGGTTTCTTCTGCGCTTATTAGATCGTCTAAAAACTTGCCATGCATTTTGCGAGTGGCCGACAAATGCAATTTCTCTACTTCCAAAGTTATAAAGGTAAGTTGCATAACCGCTTTCGTTTCAGTACTTCAGATTCAGTTTATCAACATATTTTGTCTATCTGTCAGAAGTTTTCTATAGCTTTACAGTAAAAATTGTTATAATCTATCCATCACTCGAATCCGGGTTAAAAACTTCATACTATTTTACATAAAACTACTTTTTATCCATTCAGAATAAAATCATATACTTACATTAAAAAATAACCTCTTTAAACTTCCAATGCTGCTCAAGATATTATGATTTGTCTAATAATTAGTGAAAAACATAGTCTTTGAGTGCACAAAGTGTAAACTTATTATGAAGTATAATCCTGATATACCTAGACCTAGATACTTCATTAGGTACTTGACTTGCCATATAAAAATCCTTTGATTAATTTATATCAACTATACATTATATTTTTTTACTAATATTATGAAACAATACATTCATTTGATTAATTACACATCTATGTGAAAGTTTTTTCACTAACAAAACTCACTACTATCCAGTTCAAATGGTATTAGGATTTCCCATTAGAGATTTAGAGATCCCCCGTGATAAGTCATTATTATCTTAAGCCCCATCCACACGCTTGCTGTTTGTCACAAACACGGCAAACAGCAAACAAAGTCCCAAACACCAACCACAATCACCGAACACAAACAGCCATCCACATGCGAACGCTCATAACATTCCGAATCGGCAAACACGGCGGACGACGAGCTATTACTTTCGGGTTGACATATTTTTATTATATAAATTAAAGCAAGAGAAAGAAAAAAGGAAAATAAGAAGAAAGCAAAGACAATGGTGGGATAATAATAATAATTTTAAAAAAAGAACTGACTTCTTTTTAATTATTATTTTTAACCAACTTCAAAAAAGGAGGAGGTTCTCAATTCGTCGGGATCTTTTTTTTTTATATTTTTTTTTATGTATGTTCACCGATTACTCCGCCGTTTATGGACCGATTTAGAAAATTCTTTTTTTGTTGTATTGCATTGAGCTCCCAGGTGGTCCCATTTTTTTTTCAGAATTTTAGTTCACCCCCAAGGGTGGGTAAAGGGGTAAAAACAGGGTATGAATTTCCATTTTGGGCACCTAGTAACCGATTCTAATGAAATTTAGAACATAAATATAGTTCTTATAACAAAAAAATATGATGGTGACCTTGAGCTGATCTGATGATGGAAACGGAAGGCAGTCAGGGGAACTCCTCAACGGTATATAGCAACTACTTCGTGTTTAGGCTTGAATGATTCGTATTGATTAGTAGGACTTTTTGGTATCATTTGCACCTTACTTTTGATTGAAAATTATTGCAAATAAACTAAAAACTATAAAATAAAATAATAATTAAAACAATTTAAAAACCGACTTCAAAAAACCACTAAAATGTAAGAAATAATTTAAGGTTTACACAAATTCTACTCATATGTGACAGTTCAAATATACCTCAGCAGGAACTGTTCTTTTTTGAAGTTGGTGCCATATTTCTTTAGATTACTTTGTCACCGCACCAACATCAAAAAAGAACAGTTCCTGCTGAGGTATATTTGAACTGTCACATACGAGTAGAATTTGTGTAAACCTTAAATTATTTCTTACATTTTAGTGGTTTTTTGAAGTCGGTTTTTATTTTATAGTTTTTAGTTTATTTGCAATAATTTTTAATCAAAAGTAAGATGCAAATGATACCAAAAAGTCCTACTAATCAATACGAATCATTCAAGCCTAAACACGAGGTAGTTGCTATATGACGTTGAGGAGTTCCCTTGACTGCCTTCCGTTTCCATCATCAGATCAGCTCAAGGTCACCATCATATTTTTTTGTTACAAGAACTATATTTATGTTTTCAATTTCATTAGAATCGGTTAATATGTGTCCAAAATGGAAATTCATACCCTGTTTTTACCCCTTTACCCACCCTTAGGGGTGAGATAAAATTCTGAAAAAAAAATGGGACCACCTGGGAGCTCAACCCAATACAAAAAAAAAAAGAATTTTCAAAATCGGTTCATAAACGGCGGAGTAATCGGTGAACATACATAAAAAAAAATGCGCGCCAACGAAAAAGTGTAGCAAGTTGATACGTCCGCCTCCCGCAATGCTAGCGCGCATACTGACCGCTGCCAGACGTGTGGATACGTAGCGAACTGTTTGCCGAACATCCTTTGATCTGGCAAGAAAAACCGACTCCGATGCCGAACACTGGCGAACACAAACACAAACAGGCAAACAACGACAAACACCCATCCACACGTCAGTGTTTGCTGTTTGCCATTGTTCGCCGAGCGTGTGGATGGGGTATTACACAATGAAGGCTGATGTCTGTATTCTGTAGGAAAGTTGCTCAATTCAATAACTTATTCTACACCAATAACATTTGAATCAGATTCAACAAGTTTTGTAGCAGACACCATAAATATGCATGCATATTTTTAAATGTTATAGTATACTAGAGATCTGTAGTAGATATAATAATTTATTGGGGGGTGAAATTACTTGGACTATTTATTTATATTATTATTATTTAACTCTTTATTGTACAAATATTACAAATAAAATACAAAGGTTGGACTTAATGCTAAAAGCATTTTCTGCCAGTCAACCCGCAGGAGGTACAGGAAAAATAGCTAAGGCCCGGGTCTCCTATTTACGCCGTAGATCGCGTCCAGCGTCACGCCGTAGACCGCGTCACGATGCTCACTATAGAAATGTACTGATGCGGTCTCCCTCACACGCCGACGTTGGCGCGTAGACGCCGTAGGTAGGCCGTAGGACGTTGATAGAAACGTTTACGTCAAAGTCGGACGCCGCGTATAGCATAAAATAGGAGACCCAGGCCTAAACAAGACATATACTACAAGGCGGGCGAAATAACTAGACACCTGGGTTAAATGACATTTGTCTTTAGTACTGAGTGCAAAAAAAGTAATATCGATATTACCAAAAATATTTCTTTTCTTCCTCTTTGCTATTTCAGTATTTTTATAATGAAGCTCGGCTAGAAAAATAATAAAGCTCGCCATACTGCGCAGTTTTAATGGAAATAATTTTATAAAGAAAATTGTTGCGAGAACCTAAACATAATGGCTCCACTACACGTCTGCGGATGCATCTTCAGACGTACGCGAATGCATCTGCAGACAAATCTCTACAAGCGACCGCGCCTGTTGATCGGTCAGTCTGGGATCAATATCGGCAGACGCTACTCGCATACATGGACATCGAAACCGCTGCAGATGTCATCTCCGGATGCATCTGCGGACGCATCCGCGGACGTGTAGTGGCGTCATAATATACATGTAGCGCTCCGATATTTGAAATTATTCTGGTTATCTAAAAACCCGCATGCGAAAAACATACTTACCTGACTTTTGTTATATTGTAATAAAATGTATAAATATTTGTTTATATAAGTATTCAAGTTGATACCTACTTGTTAAAGTAGTAACAAAAAAGTATGCGATAAAAAATATTGTTAATCGTCTGATCGGTGTCGATTACTCCGATGCTACATATTTTCAATACTTCTTTACGGAGTAGAAGCTTGGACTTTAACCCAGACCATGTGTAAACGTTTAGAAGCATTCGAAATGTGGGTTTATAGAAGAATATTGAAGATATCATGGAGGGATAAAATAAAAAACGAAACGGTACTGCAGAGAATGAAAAAAGGGACCGAAGTGCATTCGCAGTGAATTTTCTCCTTTTTACGGTTTTAACCGTAAAAAGGAGAAAATTGCAGTACCTGGGACATATTATGCGCAACAGTAAATACGGTTTATTGCAACTTCTCCTACAAGGGAAAATTCAAGGCCGTCGAAGACCCGGTCGAAAAAGAACATCTTGGGTCCAAAATCTGAAAGACTGGTACAACACCGACACCACATCCTTGTTCCGAGCAGCAGTCTCGAAGGAAAGAATAAGCCAAATGATTGCCGACCTCCGATAGGAGATGGTACCCAAAGAAGAAGAAGAATCGTCTGATAATTCTTCGATGAAATTGCGACGGACTTATGCTAACGCTACAAAAAGACGAGAGCGGGGCCACGCGCGGGGAAGCGGGGGAGGGGTAGATTTTTGGGCCAGGTGTCTAGAAACTTTGCGCGGGTTGTACATATCATATTACTCTTCTTTAGGCGCAAAAATTAACAAAAGACATTTGGTATCTCATTCAACCAATGACAAAAGAATAAAGAGAGGACCTGGCATAAAAATCGATATTTAAAAATATATCGTCGTCTCTTTTTAACTTATTAGTGTTATCGTACGTAAAAAAGGACAACAGTAGTTTTGTCTTTGCCTAAAATTACAACATTGCGACCGGTCGCCATGTTGATTGACATCCAAACACAAGGTACTTCAGCTGTCAAACAATTTGTTTGTTTACATTTTTCAAGAAAACTGCCGCCATTTTAATTGAAACCAAAGTTTAGGTAAGCGCATTTTTTTCGTGGATATGCCATGTCCTCTCTTTATTCCTTTGTCATTGCATTCAACACAAAGAACATTGTCAGTGTTGGAATGTCACAAAAATAATATTGGAGTTTCTAGACCCAGGCATTTTGCTTGGATCCTACAGTTATTCAGGACAAAGCTATAAGTTTTTATTGTTTGTGCCACACATAGATGGAGCTTCTTCTTCTTCTTCTTCCTAGCCTTTTCCTTATTTAGGGTCAGCTTTTTGCGTCATGTCACGCCATTTTACCCTATCCTCTGTCATATCCTCATTCACTCCACACTAATAGTAGCAGCCTCAGCAATAATATATTTGTAAAAATCGCATTGTGAGCCAATGCTCAAATACACTGTCAATAATGTGTACAGTGGGCTGCAAAGAAACCTGAGCCCCTCTTAGTAGCAATATCACTCTACATTCTACGATGTACACATACTTTGTCAAAATCAAAATCTGAAAATGGTTCAAAAATGGATTCACATATGAATGAAGCTTGCTATACTATAATGTTACAATGGCTGGCAATGCACGGGTTCGTTATCGACGTAGATAAACGCCATAAATACGGCAATGTGACTTTCGGCGCGTCAAACGAGTTTATCGATGTTACAGGACCTGGGTTGGCATGCCATGGCTGTAGGACCTCCCACAATCTGTCAGATGATTTTATTGTCGCTGACCACTACGCTATCGAGTTGCATTGCGGGTACGACTACTGAGTAGGGTTAGGTTAGTTGCCAAATGAGCATTAATTTGTTGCACGAGGTAGATCAACTCGTTTAATGCATCTCAACCTATCACATCGTCATATTTCGCGATATAGTGACGTTTATCTACGTCGATAAAGGTGCTTTGCAGCCGGGACAGTATTGAAACTGGATGCAAAGTGATTTGATTTATTTATTTTATTTTACAACAAAACCTGCCACCACGCAGGGTTTATGTGTGGCAAGTGTGGTCAAAAGTTGCGCACACAATTATATGTTACTAGCTGTTCTCGCTCGCTTCGCTTCGCCTTAAAAAGTTTTCCCGTGGGAATTCCGGGATAAAAAGTAGCCTATGTTCTTTCCTATGTTCTAGTCCGTATGTATACCAAATTTCATTCAAATCCGTTCAGTAGTTTTGGCGTGAAAGAGTAACAGACAGACAGGCAGACACAGTTACTTACGCATTTATAATATTAGTTAGGATTAGTTAGGATATAGTTAGTATAAGATAAGTTGCCGGCCATATTCCCAATAGCCGATAACCGTTGGAAGTAAATGAGTACGCAAATCCACAAACAGCCTCCCTTTGGCTTTTGGACATGCTTTGACTAAGGTGTTTTAGGCCAGAGTTATGTGGCGCTGAGAGCGGCCTATGTCTAGAAGTGGATTTGTGTTGGCTGATGATACTATGTAGAGGCGATGATTTAATGCTCTTTGCACATTACTAACGGTTAACTAAAGAAGTTATATTAGCCGTCAGTCTACGGAACCCCACATGTATGCACTTTCGATGTCGATCACACATCCTGTAGATTCCTTTATCTTATCTTGTTTTACTGCGGTTAAACATTATAAATGATAATATTTTTCGGGAATGTACATTATACATAATAGGTATCTATTCTATTTCCGTGCCGAAATATAAATGTATCAACAGTTTATTTATTGACCAGTGTCCATTCAATATACCATTGAGAAGTGTGTGTTCTTTGACCGCCTATTAATCATGGTAACTATAAGATTTATTCACCTATTATTATTACATAGGCGAGTACCTACTGCTGAAAAAGTATTCTTATTTCGGCGATAGGTACATAGGTGTAATTTATGTATGGCTGACCTTCAGTAAGTGCCACTAATTCAATGCTGAGCGTATGATATTTGATTTGTTCGGTGTTCCAACGTGTTATCAACGGACCGGCTCGGGACCGGTTTATTTCATTTATTTGCCATTCTCCACTCGACGTGGAAGTGGATCGAAGAGAACGCGTCGCGCTCTAAAATTAAACTTAACCGGACTCTTTACAACAAACTTTTTTGAAACTCTGGCCGGCTAGAAAGTTTTACAAACAATTAAAAAGTACACTGTCAAATTGACAAACCTGAAGTTTTCAAAATAACCTCTTTTTATTTCGGTGTTTTTTCTCAATATTTCAGTGAAAATTTCGTGTATTTTCTGAAATAAATATTTGTAGCTATAAAATCTTGCGAAAATGGCGTGTACTACCTGTTTGGATTCTGTTGGGAGGCCCAAAAAAATGGTAAGTTGTAGTGTCTAGTTTAAAATGTTAAAGGTTAATTTAGGCGACTGTTTTCCAAAACAATAAATAAGAATTGAAGTAGTAAGTATAGTCTACAATTATTAACAATCTATGGTAGGTACTTCGTTGGTAGGAGGAGGCCATAGGGTTAACATTAAAATATTTGGTACGTATGAATAAAGTGTTCTCATTTTCTGACACTGAAATACTGTGTTCACTTTTACATCATAACGCTACGTATTATGTCACGAACTTGTTAAACATTTGTTTAAGCTCCTTATCACTTTATCACATTGTTCCATACACTACTATATTATACCTAACGAATGTCTTACCTACAACTGTTATACGACCATAATTCTCCTTGTTTCCTACTCACTTTCCTCACCTTCTACAAACACTATGTGACCTTCCACCTGCAATCATGAAGACTTACCTACTCCAGGCCAACCAGAACACCATCACTTTGCTTCCTTTTGTTATGGAAAAATTAATAAAGCATTCACGACACTGACACGGAATAAGAACCTTACCTTCACTTTTTCCAACACCCTACAGTATAGCCAACAACTGTTAGGACATCCAGTGGTGTGCTTCGGGAGAGGCCTACGCCACTGGCCTGCTATAGGCTGATGATGATGATAACTGGTACACGACTATACTTGTCTTCTCCTCGTAACCTCACCCTCTACATACACTATATCTTATTTCCTCTGATGTCCTCCACAGAGGAATTCTAAATGCACTTATACATATTGTATGCCTTCTGATGTCCCCCGCTATTATTCTCGTTTTCTCACCCTTCACAAACACTATAACGATATCCCCTGATGTCCTCTATTCTACACCCCTCTATAACGCATGTTCTCTTCTATCCCCCGCAGAGGAAGGAGAAGGACACGATGGGCGAGCTGGAGGTGCCGGACGACCGGCTGTACGGCGCGCAGACGGTCCGCTCCGTCATGAACTTCCCCATTGGAGGCATTGAGGAGCGTATGCCGGTGAGTACTGCTGATTGTTATTGTGAATGGGGGGTTTGTAAGTGTGGATACTGTGGATGGATGTTATTATTTATGTAGCCTAGATGTATGTAACAAGTGTATCATTTGTTGTTCTTCTAATAAATAAAAAAATAAAATATTGCTTAGTTTTTCGTCATGGGATGAAATGGAAAAACTTGCCCATTGGAGGTAACGAAGAACGTATAACGTGATGATTGTGTATAAGTGTGGATGAATGGATAGAGGTCTGTTACCTAGCTGTACGCGCGCGTTCAGCAGAACCTCCACGCTATAAAAAAATTCATTGCCCGAATTGTTCATTAATCTAAATCTAATCTAAATCATACCTATATAACCTATATGTATAGGTAAGTACATAATGTATGCGTTGGCTGCAATTTTTATTGCAAGGCTACGTCGTAAACACAGGTAATCAGTATGTGCAATGTGCATACATGTTCTAATGGCCCTTATTTAGGTCAATAAGTACAGGGCTTACCTACTATACCTAGGTATCCTGCGTCAGCGCCGTTTGATCATAAATATTCTTGTCTAGAAACATTTCAAGGCGATTCTTAGTAACTAGTAAGGTAGGAATTAGCTCTAGCACTTTTCACATCGCCATATTATATGCTTAAAGTATTATCTGTGAAATATGATAATTGGCTTTTCTGGATTTGGATTATTTGAGTTATTTTATAATTACGTACATAGTTATCTATCAAGTTCATACGTTTAGCCATGTTTTGAATAATGTTTTGAAATTATTTTAAGATGTAAGTAACTTTTATTAACTTTATCTTAGTGTTAAAATACGCACAGGTTATAAGGAGATTCATTATAAAATTAGTAGAACTATATTTTTTACCCTGTTAGATGTTATTCACGTAATGTCTTATGTCTTTTGATCACTCTGCCCTGTTTACGTTATAAAATTACGTCATTTTACTATCGACACAGTTAACCTTACAGATATTAATAATGACCTGTTATCATTATTACAGCAAAGTTACTATACTATACGTTAAAAAGATAAACCAATAGGTACTTTAACTAGGTCTTCAAGTTTACATATGAATAATCTAACACTGTAGAAAAGGTCATGGCTCGTTCGTTTAAAATACTGTTCAATATAATTATATTAGTTTTTGTTTACATACTTTCACTGCAAAACTGAATGCAGTTCATGAGAATACAAAATTCCGTGAAAGTGAGTCAAATAATATACAAATGCTAAAGGAATTTATAAACACAAAATAATTCTCCATTACTATGGCAAATGTAAAATCCATCCAGCACACACAAGTGCCAAACGTGCTAACACTAACATCCTGTAATATGATGAATCTACAAATGCTTTGCAAACATAAACCGGTACTTTTACTGTATCAAATGTTCACTGGCTGTATATTACAGTATCCATTGTAAACAGATTTGAAAGTGAAACGAAAGTATGATGAATGAGAGCAAGTTTTATGGTTGGACGCATCCAACACATTTGATATTAAAAATCATGTGTCGGAAAGTTTTTTGGATTATTTTGTGCTTATAAATAAGGCTAATTTGGAATAATAATAACATGTCACTGACATTATCATAATAATGAACTTAGATACAACAAAATGAAGGTATTTTATTTTTGCCGAATATGAAGACTGAATGAACGTTACTGATTGATTACGATTGATTGAAGACCTCCTACATACAATACTCTGCTTCCTAACAATGTGTTGTATTCTTTCAGTACCCAGTGATTGTGGCGTTCGGTATCCTGAAGAAGGCTGCCGCTAAGGTCAACGTGGAGTTTGGACTTGACAAGAAAGTCTGTAAGTTATACTCCACATTGTTACCTAGTTACTTTCCATCATTTTTTGAAACTATGATATCTGGACCAAATGACACAGACGAGACGTTATAACGCGTGCAGATAATATACAACATGAAAATACCAGCCGTTATATAATTGCTATAGACCTACTAGGTTTTAATACTTTGAATAGGGCAATTTTTCAATGTTTTGCAACACCAGCACTACGACAGACTGTAACTACTCACTTAACTTTCAAACGATGAAATCATCCGATGCCATGCCATCTTTCACTTTTATTTTCGCCTTTTTCTAGAGTGGTAAATTTCAGTGAATCTCATAGCTGAGCTTGAGTGTCTATTCTGTCTATGTGTATTTTCACTGACTATCCCCCCTATCCCCCACAGCGGAGGCCATCCAGCAGGCGTGCGACGACGTGATCTCGGGCAAGCTGTACCGCGAGGGGCACTTCCCGCTCGTCATCTGGCAGACCGGCTCCGGCACGCAGTCCAACATGAACACCAACGAGGTGAGTGCACTAATGGACTGCACGATCGTTGCCGTTATAGTAGTCATCATCATCACCATTATCAGCCCTTGAACATCCACTTGTAGGCGTATTCGTCTGAGGAGGACCGCCACAATACTCTGTCGTTGGCCTTCCTCATCCAGCCACCTCCGGCTACCTAAGGTCTACTTTGCAGCGGGTCGCAGAGCGTCACACGTTACGCTTGCCTGTGCATGGTCTAGTTTATACTACTGCACTGGTCATAGACTTGTTGAAGAATATGGCTTTCAAAATAGCGGCCTCAAATGAACTGTCACATGGAACAAACGATTAGAGATCAGTTGGAGCACATCAATACAATAGATATTAAATTATTAGGTAGGTATTAAAAATGAAAAAGTACGTAAATCTAACTCCACAATAATTTTTCCTCCACAGGTGATCGCCAACCGAGCGATCCAGATCCTCGGCGGCAAGCTCGGCTCCAAAGACCCTGTTCACCCCAACGACCACGTGAACAAGAGCCAGAGCTCCAACGACACGTACCCGACGGCCATGCACATATCTGTGGCCATGGAGCTGCGGGACCGGCTGATGCCGGGCCTGTGTGCCTTGAGGGACACCCTGCAGGCCAAGTCGAAGGAGTTTGACAAGATTATCAAGATTGGGCGGTGAGTTTTGTTGTTTTGGGGTGTGTGATGTGGGTCTTAAACTGTTGGATGATGACAGGTTGAATGATTGTTGGCTCATGAGAAATGATAAAGTAACACACTGGTTTGGTTGTACAAAAGAAGCCACCTTGAGGGACATATAACCTATATAGGGACATTTGATGGTTTTCACAACGAAATTGATATTATGTAAAATTTACTTTTATGTCTGTTGTGTTAACTGCTGGTGTTCCTTATTTAAATAAATAAAAATAAAATAAAATAACCATAGTTCCTTATAAATGTCTGGCACACCCTGAGAAGTCAGTGGCTGGTACTTATCTGACTGGTTATTCATTCCCCACGGTCACAAAACCTAGTCTAGCTCCTATGATTGTCGGCGACACTTATAAGAATACTAATCTATCTATAATCTAATCGAATCTAATCCTAGATTGCTCTGTAAACACATAGGTATAATAAACTTGTTTTCATCTTTCTTTAAACATTCACACTTTCAATAACCATTCTATTCTCCCTATTCCAGCACTCACCTAATGGACGCGGTCCCCCTGACCCTCGGCCAAGAGTTCAGCGGCTACGCAGCACAGTTAACCTACGGCATAGAACGCATAGTGTCCACGTTACCTCGCCTCCACTATCTGGCTCTGGGCGGGACGGCTGTGGGCACCGGGCTTAATACCCGGATAGGGTTTGCCGAGAAGTGCGCGGCGGAGATCGCTAGTCTTACTGGTTAGTTTGAAAGGGGGATTAGTGACGGCCTTTTCAGGGCTAGTAGTACGGGGCGCATTTAAGATGCGACATAAGTTTTGCATCGCGCTCAGTCACATTGCGCAAGAGGACGACGGAGAACTTTTGTCACGCCTTAAATGCGCCCCGTACTAACCGTTCAGGTCACTTTGAATTTATTATTTATTCATGACATTAATTACAATACAGTATACCTAAAAAAATATTCAATATCTACGTAATACTATTAAATATCTAATTTCAATTGTAATATGCTCTAGTACCACCATCTCAAGCTCGACCTTTCAACGCCCGTTTAAATTTCTGAATGAGGCCCTAGCTCGATAAATCTATATATAATAAATCTTTAAATACAATGCCACTTCAAAGATATCGACTCAAAAAATAACCACCTACAATCCCTATCTTCCAGGCATCCCATTCGAAACCGCGCCCAACAAGTTCGAGAGTCTCGCCTGCCACGACGCCATGGTGGAAGTCTCTGGGGCTCTCAACACCATCGCGTGTTCGCTCATGAAGATCGGCAACGACATCCGGCTGCTGGCGTCGGGCCCGCGCTGCGGCCTCGGCGAGCTCATGCTGCCCGAGAACGAACCCGGGTCTTCTATCATGCCTGGTGAGTGGGATTATGAAAGAAAGAAAGAAAGAAAAAAATAATTCGTTCATTCAATCGGCCATTTACTCGATTAATTCGCAATTCATTCACTCGTTATTTTGCACAAGTCGTCGTTCACTGAATGAAACCGTAATCCATTCACTCAATCAGTTATGCCGTTGCTCAACCGTCGCGTCGCGTCTTTTCGTATTTTTTTCTCTAAATCGGCCATTTACTCGAGCATTCAGTATGTGATACAATGTGGTATGGACACCATCGCGTGTTCTCTCATGAAGATCGGCAACGACATCCGGCTGCTGGCGTCGGGCCCGCGCTGCGGCCTCGGGGAGCTCATGCTGCCCGAGAACGAACCAGGGTCGTCTATCATGCCTGGTGAGTGGAAGTGACGTCAATCGCTCACTCACACTCACAATCAAGCTCACAATTCACTCTTTCGGTCAACAATCCCGATGATTCGTACAGTCAATCGGTCTTCTTGTTGTACAGTCCGTCTTTCATTTATTCAATTTTACACTATTGAGTGTTCGCTAATGCATTACGTGCTAGCATGTCTGATCTGAACCTGTAATTTCAGGTTCAGTAAAGATTTATGTAAATGTTGGAAAAATATGCGGTTACTTTGATATTTTCATGGGGTTTTCTCTTTACTTTTTTTAAAACTATGGCAAAGCGGAATCGCTACTGAACTCCTCTACACCAAACCACCCACAAATTCCAAACAAAATCCACTTATACATCCTAACCTCTATCCTTTATCCACCCTCCTATCCCTACTCCTCCCCATCCCCAAACCTCCCCTATGATGGTAGCGGCACAAGTGATGGGCAACCACGCATTCCTATCCCTAAACCCATCATCCCTATACATCCTATCCCTAACCCCATCCCTAACCCCTAGGAAAAGTGAACCCGACCCAATGTGAAGCGCTCACGATGGTGGCAGCACAAGTGATGGGCAACCACGTGGCGTGTACTGTGGGAGGAAGCAATGGACATTTTGAACTCAACGTGTTCAAGACCATGATGGTGGCCAACGTGCTGAGGTCTATACGGCTGCTTGGTGAGTTTTTGGACATTTTCTTGTAGTTGATTGTGCTGCTTATTGGTACTGTTTTTTGTTGTGTAAAATTTAAATATAGTTAATTGTTAATGTGGTGATGCTAATTCTATATTTTAACACTTTCGGAGGCTTGACAAGCAACATACATATTATTGTATACATACATACAATTTATTGTGTAAAACGCTATAAATAAATAAAAACACTTTACGCAATAACAGTAAGCTTTGCTTTCATTACAAGTGCCGCTTTTACATACAGTATGGAAATGATTGATGGACCTTTAGAAGAGGGTTAGACCTACGCACGTCTAAGCGCTTTCGTCCCCTGGCGATTTACACAGTAACATAATTATAATAAAAACTCTAACCAGCCAGTACATTCCAGGCGACAGCTGCCTGGCGTTCACGAAGAACTGCGCGTGCGGCATCCGCGCCGACGAGAAGGTGATCGCCAAGATACTGAAGGAGTCGCTCATGCTGGTCACGGCGCTCAACCCGCACATCGGATACGATAAGGTTATATGTTTATCTATACAACATCTAAAGCTTACTGCTGAGACTAAGGCCATATACATGTCCGTATGTATGCCGAAGGACCCATGAACGGGTGGGGACGTCAAAGTTAAATCGTACAATTATAAAATTAACTGATTTTTTTTTTATAAACAACTCTCAGTTTGAAAAGGGAGCTCTTTGTCTTTGGAGAAGAACAGAGTCATCAAACTCCTCAGCCATATTTTCAAAATAGGACTTAAAACTTGTTAGTATACTATTGTATACTAACAGCCATGAGAAGCGTGGGACCCCTTCCGGACTTCTAGACGGAAGACAATAGACAGGTAACCGGTGGATGAATAAGAGGACAAAGAGCTGTGGCGCTCCTTGGGAGAGACCTATCTCCAGCAATTAAATTGGGTCGCCTCGCCGGGTAGGGCGTATAAAAGTGTATTTATTATTTTGATCCATGAAATAACTGATACCAACTTCAATAATTTATATTTCAGGCTGCGCAAATAGCCAAAACGGCACACAAAGAGGGTTCAACGCTGAAGGAGACTGCCGTAAAGCTGGGCATCCTCACTGAAGAGCAGTTTGACAAGATGGTGCGACCTGAAGACATGCTTGGACCAAAGTGATAACCTTGCTAAGAGGTTATTACAACCTTGAAGGAAAACGGGACTTAAATTGGGGCCACACCTAAAATATGGCGGCTGGTGTAGTGGATTTTGTGATGATATATTTTATCAAATTTTTGCATGTTTTATAATGTATTTTTTTACAAAATGTGCAAGTGGAAGTGTTGTTACAATAGCTGATTTGGAAATGTGAATTTCTGTTCAGTTGAATACAGTTGTAAGTTTTATTTGCCTTGTAATTTACCATATTGATTTGGGGTAATGATCTACGGTGAAAATAATAATTAAGGTACAAGGAGAAGTGAGTTTTAATTTCTAGACCTATCGTAATTTTACTATTCCATGATTCATATCCTCACCTAGTAGAATCATTTGTAGAAATTATAAATAAGCTGTAAACCGTATTTATTATAAATTGAGTATCTTATATCCAACTGTAGCATTATGTACTTACTTACAAAAAATATGTATCTAAATCTTATTCCTATTTTATTTCTATTTCTATGCTTACCTTCGAGTAGACTATAATCAAACCACATCCAAATACCTACCCACCCATTACCACTTACACATCATCTCTTTAGAGATTACTTCTAGTAATTATACCTCTGATAGTATTATTCATTTTCTTCTCTATGTGAAACTGTTTCTGTTTGTGTGCAAGAGTATTCTAGCTTATTCTATATCTCTTCCCGCAGGCAAGGTGAACCCGACGCAATGCGAAGCCCTGACCATGATCGCTGCTCAAGTGATGGGCAACCATGTGGCGTGTACTATTGGAGGCAGCAACGGACACTTCGAGCTGAATGTGTTCAAGCCCATGATCGTGGCCAACGTGCTGAGGTCTATTAGGCTGATTGGTGAGTTTATGTTGCCTTTTTAGGGTAGGGATGGTGGATGAAGGGATATAAATGGGAATGTCAGGTCAGGGTGGAATAGGATGGGTACTGTAACCCGACGTTTAGGGTGCATTTCCATTAGATACTATGCTGCATTGCTGTGGATGCGTTTGATATCCATCAATCATAATTATTCAATCTTGTTCACATTTTTGTTAGCACAGTTATGTTGTCTTACTATATAAGTATATGACATAATAATTATGCTCGCAGCTATAATCCCCCGAATCCCCGTTCGTTCGTTATCGACGACGTAGATTAATGATACTATATCGTGATTTGCCATAAGTACGGCTCTGTCATTGGTGGAACGCGCAACAACGATTTTCTACGTCGGTAACGAACCCGCGTAGCGGCCGCAATATCTCAAATTTTAAAAGTTTTATCTAACAAATGCGTTGTTTTACAGGTGACGGCTGCCAGGCGTTCAACAAGAACTGCGCAGTCGGCATCCAGGCCAACGAGCAGATGATCAACAAGATCATGCAGGAGTCGCTCATGCTGGTCACCGCGCTCAACCCGCACATCGGATACGATAAGGTAATGTCAATCTTGATTTATATGAGGCGTTGATGAGTGATCTATGTGATACGGGATAGTGACGTGCGCTCTATTGAGGTTAGTGTAGGAACGAATCCAGCCTGTAAGTATACAGAGTGATTGGGGATAAGGGTGCTTACATAGAGAAACGGGTTTCCTGTATCTACCTGTACTGGTAACCTGATTATGCGAAAGCGCTCATGACATTAAAAAATCCGGGAAATGCTCCGTGAGTGAGCGCTTTCGCATAATCAGGTAACCGGTACAGGGAACCCGATTCTCTATGTAAGCACCCTAAGGCATTATAGGGTTCAATTGACTGCAAATTCCTTCCACTACAACCTTACCAATCACCCTCTATATTGGCGAGCGTACGTAAGGAGATGTCCTTGAGATTGGACCAAATTTGGTCAACAAAATGCTGCCATAAAATATCGGTCTTATTCATAAAAAAACCTTAAAGTAGGTTTACTGAGCTCAATAGTTACGGAACACATTAAGCCTATTTGAGGTTTCGTAAAAATCTCTATTCATAATAGTTCCGTAAACCTTCAGTAACTATAGTGATGCTAATAGATTTCACAGACCAAACATTTTGACATTTACCCTATTAAGTTGCCGGTCCGACGAAACCATAAACAAAAATAGCGAAAACTTTCATTCATTTATCAATCTCTATTATCTATGTTAGCCACGGCGCGGCACTTAAAAAAGTTTACGTTGGCTTAAAGGCGCAGTTGGCCAAGCCAAAACCCACAAAAAAAAATAATTAAATTTTTACGTTACCATGGCAACTTATTTTAAGCAAATATTAACTCACAACAAATGTCAAATCGTCAATAACGCAGAACAGCTGTTGACCGGCCGCCATGTTTTTGTACAAGAGGAGGCTTACGGAAGGTGTATAGTAGGGTCCAGCCAACTTTAGCATATCAAGGTTTTACGAATCAGTTGGAGAGTTCTTTAGCGCTATTGATCGTTTATGAATAAAGTTTTTTTGACATTTGCTTATAGCAGGCCTATAGGTCTCCCGTAACTTTTTATGAATAAGACCGTACGTGTACACGTTCAAATTTTTGAGTGAATGACATTTCCACGTACATAAGACCTGCAATTTTCATATTTATAACTCTTTTCCCCTCCTCAGGCTGCCCTGATCGCGAAGACGGCGCACAAGGAAGGTTCCACGCTGAAGGCGACCGCCATCAAACTGAACATCCTGACGGCAGAACAGTTCGACCAATACGTACGCCCCGAGGAGATGCTTGGGCCTAAGTAAGGAGACTAGTGTGAAATGTGGGCGACCTAATATGAACTGAGAATTTAATGTGAAATGAAATAGTCATGTGAATGTTAATTACCTAATTTATTGTCTACCCAGCATTTTGTAAATACTGCTCATGTAATCATCATTTCTGTTCTAAGATGATCTTTTTATTAAGTGTCTTTTGCAAGTATTCTGCAATATTTATGTAATGTAATATTTTTATTGTAATAAGTTAATGTCTAAATATATGCGTATTAATTAAATTCATTAGTTTAATTTCCTTGAAGTGGTAGGAATGAGGAGTGTAATGAAATTAGAAAAAATCAGCTTAGGAGATGCTTCAACTACTTTTTATTATTATTTAGTTTGAATACATTGCACAGCTTTGGTAGACTTCTTTGGTACATTCATAAATTTTTCAGATCTTAAAATGAGACAAATAGTGTTAAATATATTACAGGCTATAACAAATTGTACTTTCATAGTAACTACAACTTTACAAACATTGTATTCAAGTATTTAACCAATTCCCGACCCCGACACACAAACCCAAGTGCAAACTAAACTACAATTAAAAACTAGGAGTTGTAATAATCATCACAAATACTGATACAATACTTAATATAATTCTTTGGAATGGGCTGATACAATACTTAGTATAATTCTTTGGAATGGTTTTGTTACTTGTAAATCAAAACTGTTTACATTCTATCACATAAATATTATTTTTACATAATATAAGACTAGATTGGAAAATTAAATAAATGCAATTTATGATTCTTAAGTTTAGAAGGCATTGTAAATGATTGATTATGTAAGTAAAAATGATTATTCTTAACAAATGACGCCTACATAAATACATCTTTGATATTTTGGAACTGTTTCACTGCAAGGTCTACTGGCAAATCAAAGTTATATGGTGTCAGTCGATCTAAGCTTTGCAAAGCATCTTGGAAGCCAGTATTGACAACATAACTTGTGGACGAATAATACGCATCTACTAGTGATCGACATTTCAGCATAATATTTAACCAAATGACAAGTTTGTGTGCATTCAGAGCAGCACAAACAAAAGCTTTAAAATGTGCGTCATAACTTCTCTTGTAGGGAGTATGTGAGGCCAAGATACTGCCTATTGTACTCAGTAGACTCTGCTTATTGGAGATAGCTGTGCCTCCCACTATGTCCAAATTGAAGCTTTGGCTGAGCTTCCTGGCTGGTGTAGAGTTGAATGCGTCTCCATCATTCAGTTCATAGTACCTCATGATTACTTCCCAAATATGAACTAATTTATTGGATGAAGATCTTCGGACTGGGAAGCAACCTATAAGAGGCACTAGGGACATAGACTCTGGTCCAGTCAGGCCGTGGTGAAGCAGGTCCCGCAGGTTCACCGAGAGGTGGCGGCGGACCGCAGTAGTCAGTGGAGCATCATTGATAACCACACCACCTTCCTCTGACTCACTGTCATAGCTCTCAATGGTGGACTGAGCTGGCCTGTCCCGAGAGACCAGACTGAGGACCCCATCTATAGACATCTCTAGCTTGGCTCTCAAGTTTCCCCAGTGAATAACTATAGTAGAAGACTTGCTCTCAAACTTTTTATTGGTATTAGGAGAACAACCAAACTGCGACACAGTAAATATCTGTATCAATGTAGAAGCTTTCCTCATCAAGTTAATAGTTTCAGTTCTGAGATCATCATTGTTAATTTTACTTCTTGAACTTCTAAATGAACTTTCTGGCTTCCCAATATTTTTGGTCTCAATATTGATTTTTGGCTTTGGTTTCTCATTTTGCAGCTCTTCACTTTTCATGACTCTGATGAATGTTTGCATGTCTTCAATGTGGCCCTGCAGTTTAGCTATCACTTCATCTTTAGACAGTTGTCTGTCGGAGTACTGGCGGACGGCACAGTTGATTTGGTGTCTCAACTCGTCAGCAGTTAGAGGTTGATGGCAGCCCTCTTGTACGCTGCGGTCAATTTCAGTTCTGAGGTGCTCGATGAGGGAATAGTCATTTGAATGTTAATTACCTAATTTATTGTCTACCCCAGCATTTTGTAAATACTGCTAATGTAATCATCATGTCTGTTCTAAGATGATCTTTTTATTAAGTGTCTTTTGCAAGTATTCTGCAATATTTATGTTATGTAATATTTTTATTGTAATAAGTTAAAGTTTAAATATATGTGTATTAATTAAACTCATTAGTTTAATTTCCTTGAAGTAGTGGGGATGAGGAGTTGAATTTATTAAGACAAAAACAATTTAGGAGATGCTTCAACTACTTTATATTAATATTTAGTTTGAATACATTGCACAGCTTTGGTAGACTTCTTTGGTACATTAATAAATTTTTCAGATCTTAAAATGAGACAAATAGTGTTAAATATATTACAGGCTATAACAAATTGTACTTTCATAGTAACTACAACTTTACAAACATTGTATTCAAGTATTTAAACAATTCCCGACCCCGACACACAAACCCAAGTGCAAACTAAACTACAATTAAAAACTAGGAGTTATAATAATGTGGATAATCATTACAATTACTGATACAATACTTAATATAATTCTTTGGAATGGTTTTGTTACTTGTAAATCAAAACTGTTTACATTCTATCACATAAATATTATTTTTACATAATATAAGACTAGATTGGTAAATTATATAAATGCAATTTATGATTCTTAAGTTTAGAAGGCATTGTAAATGATTGATTATGTAAGTAAAAATGATTATTCTTAACAAATGACGCCTACATAAATACATCTTTGATATTTTGGAACTGTTTGACTGCAAGGTCTACTGGCAAATCAAAGTTATATGGTGTCAGTCGATCTAAACTTTGCAAAGCATCTTGGAAGCCAGTATTGACAACATAACTTGTGGACGAATAATACGCATCTACTAACGATCGACATTTCAGCATAATATTTAACCAAATGACAAGTTTGTGTGCATTCAGTGCAGCACAAACAAAAGCTTTAAAATGTGCATCGTAACTTCTCTTGTAGGGAGTATGTGAAGCCAAGATGCTGCCTATTGTACTGAGTAGACTTTGCTTGTTGGAGATAGCCGTGCCTCCCACTATGTCCAAATTGAAGCTTTGGCTGAGCTTCCTGGCTGGTGTAGAGTTGAATGCGTCTCCATCATTCAGTTCATAGTACCTCATGATTACTTCCCAAATATGAACTAATTTATTGGATGAAGATCTTCGGACTGGGAAGCAACCTATAAGAGGCACTAGGGACATAGACTCTGGTCCAGTCAAGCCATGGTGAAGCAGGTCCCGCAGGTTTACTGAGAGGTGGCGACGGACAGCAGTAGTCAGTGGAGCATCATTGATAACCACACCCCCTTCCTCAGACTCACTGTCATAACTCTCAATGGTGGACTGAGCTGGCCTGTCCCGAGACACCAGACTGAGAACACCGTCTATAGACATCTCTAGCTTGGCTCGCAAGTTGCCCCAGTGGGTAACTATAGTAGAAGACTTGCTCTCAAACTTTTTATTGGTATTAGGAGAACAACCAAACTGCGACACAGTAAATATCTGTATCAATGTAGAAGCTTTCCTCATCAAGTTAATAGTTTCAGTTCTGAGATCATCATTGTTAATTTTACTTCTTGAACTTCTAAATGAACTTTCTGGCTTCCCAATATTTTTGGTCTCAATATTGATTTTTGGCTTTGGTTTCTCATTTTGCAGCTCTTCACTTTTCATGACTCTGATGAATGTTTGCATGTCTTCAATGTGGCCCTGCAGTTTAGCTATCACTTCATCTTTGGACAGTTGTCTGTCGGAGTACTGGCGGACAGCACAGTTGATTTGGTGTCTCAACTCGTCAGCAGTTAGAGGTTGATGGCAGCCCTCCTGTACGCTGCGGTCAATTTCAGTTCTGAGGTGTTCTATGAGGGATTTGTGTTGAGTGTGTTCTTCACCGCTGGGGGGTTGGACGGCGAATCTCTCGAGTTCTTTAAGTTGGGCTTTGAGTCTGTCGACAAAGAGAGCTTGTTGGTCGCGCTGCCGGCGCACGCGGCGCTCGAGCGCGGCGCACTGGTCGCAGCCGCCGGGCCGGTCCCCCGCGCCGCACCCCTCGCCCGCCCCGCGCGCCTCACCCACCCCGCGCGAAGTGAACTCCTCCAGCGCCTTCAACATCACATCTTTCTCTTCAGGCGACGCTTTCAGGATCTGCCGCAGACGGAACTCGACTTGCGCGAGGTGTGACGTCAGAGAGAACACGGAGGACGACAGCAGCTCTTGCTCCTCCTCCAGCGCGTGGAGGCGGTCGCCGGGCGCCCCCGCCGTCTCCCCCTCCTCATCGCAGCTCTCCCGCGGCGCCCCCAGCGGCTCGCAGCGAGGCTCTTGCCAGATAGGAATACCTTCGCCACAGTCATCCTCGTAGTCGCTCAAGTTATCCATCAAAACTATTTACAACAACAACTAACGCATTATTCTGCTATTGATTATCCATGCCACTGTACTGAGCTGGCAGCGAAATAAAAGAAAATAAATATATATTTTCATTGGAGACTGAAAGGGAAATCTTCAGGAAAATTTGACGTTTCAGTTTCAGTCATGACATTTTATTGATAACATTCAAAGATAGCGGGAAGCTGTTATTATTCTAAGATTTGTTTTTCATGAAATTTCCTTGAATTTTTTACTATTGAAAAAAAATCTAATGATTATCGGCGGCAAGTTAACACAGCACCTGTAAGAATAAGAATTCTGCGAATTTTGCCACTAAATTCGTACCACCCACCCCCACCTAAGGAAATCTCTATAGGGAAATCCAAATGTGATAAGCTGATAAGTGTACGTCTACCCTAATTTAATTCATTCATTTGATCACAGATAACCCTTCACATACATAATCATTCACTCACTTGCTCTTTTTGTCTCTGGCTATTGCACAATTTGTGGAATAGAATAGGTTAGGAATAATTTCTTGTGATTTTCCTCAAGCGGCTGATAATATTACCTATTACTGTTATTGAATAGATTAAGAAATGGCTCAAAGTAAACTAAACGATATGGCTGGCAAGTTTGCGAAGGGCGGCCCGCCGGGGTTGAACGTCGGACTAAAGGTAGCGGCCGTGCTTGGAGCGGCGGCCTACGGAGTCTCGCAGTCCCTGTTTACTGTGGAGGGAGGCCACCGCGCCATCATGTTCAACAGAATAGGAGGCATCCAGAAGGAAGTCATGAGCGAAGGCCTACACTTCCGCCTGCCGTGGTTCCAGTACCCAATCATTTACGATATCCGATCCAGACCCAGGAAAATTTCATCACCCACCGGATCCAAAGACTTGCAAATGGTAAACATCTCCCTCCGTGTGCTCTCGCGACCAGACGCCAACGCGCTCCCCGTCATGTACAGACAGCTGGGCACTGACTACGATGAGAAAGTTTTACCTTCCATTTGCAATGAAGTACTGAAGTCAGTGGTGGCTAAATTCAATGCCTCCCAACTGATTACACAGCGTCAGCAGGTATCACTGCTCATCAGGAGGGAGTTGGTTGAACGTGCAGCTGATTTCAACATCATTCTTGATGATGTTTCTCTGACTGAGTTGAGTTTTGGTAAGGAGTACACTGCTGCGGTTGAAGCTAAGCAAGTTGCACAGCAGGAGGCTCAGCGAGCTGCTTTCGTAGTTGAAAGAGCCAAGCAGGAGCGTCAACAGAAGATTGTGCAGGCCGAGGGAGAGGCGGAGGCTGCGGAGATGTTGGGTAAGGCCATGGGAATGAACCCTGGATACCTGAAGCTAAGGAAGATCCGTGCCGCACAGAGCATTTCCAGGATGATTGCTCAATCTCAAAACAGAGTGTTCCTTCCTGGTAACAGCTTGATGATCAACCTCCAAGACCCCACCTTTGACGACCTCTCGGAGAAGCTCACTAAGAAGAAGTAACAGCTGGTGGAGGGAGAGAGCACCGAGGAGCAGCCGGTGCCGACCCTCACTGATGAAGAAGAGTTTGTTCTGCTACTGAATGGCACAACTTCCCACACTACTTAGTGCCCAAAGCATTTTGCTAATTAGCATTTTACAAATAAAGAGATAAGTCAATATTATGGATCAGAGATGTTGCATTTTACGTTATTTAGTTGTAGGCTGTCTAGTATGTATGGGAATCTGAATTTGCAATAAAATGGTTGTATTCCCAAAACTTGCTTTTTATTTAATAAGAAAAGCATTTACATAGAATTAAATTTGAGCTTTTATAATATGGATCCAGGATGTATCATATTATTTCATTGCACTCTCACTCCTTGTTGGGTTCGAAGATCATAGTGAGCATAATAAAATGTCCATTCAATGTGTTGATACTGATGAGCCTGCGTTATCCTTGGGCAAATCTTGACAGCATAATAATATTATTTACAAACCAGAAAATCGGCAATGAGAAAACAACATCAAGCGCTGCCCAAATTTATTATTGGTAGTCTTGCTCATGATCAAAACTGATAATAAGGTTATCAAAGGTTGTGGTGTTTAATAGGACAGGAAAATAATGAAGAGTCCCAGTCCACTAATCCAATCAATAATAAACTCATCATCAATGATGTGCCATACAGGTTTAAGCTTGTGAATCATACTTACTTATTTCGTGGAAACCAACAAGGTTGATTACCGTTAATAAATAAAATAAAATGAAAAAACCAGTGTATTAACAATTGATAATTTAATTAACTAATATTTTTAATATAAACACCTAAGTCGCAGGTCTTTTAAACATTCACTTCTTGAGCGCAGACGGCTGTGGGCATCTGTATTTCAGCATTTCGATCTCCGCTTCGAAGTAGCTCATGTTGTTGTACTGGAAGTACTCTGGCACTTTGTAGGCGCCAGACTTGTTGGGCTCCACTCCAGGGCCCACAGGCTGTGACGCAGGAGCTATGCAAGCGCTGCTCAACCCTGGCACGTTCGGTACAGAAGGTTGGGAAGAGGCAGGTGGAACATTTGTGGAGCTGGGAGAGCCCTGGTTTCCTTCACTATATTTTCGGAAAATAGCCCGAGCCATGTTCGTCTTTAGTGGGAATCTCTTCATGGTGGTGCCTTTGATTTATTTACGAAAATTTGTTACACAATCAAAATACCCAGCTTTGTGACTTGAGTTGAGTAAATATTAGTCTGTGTTTTGAGGTTTGACATTTTAGTTTATCGTACAGAGTAACAAATCGTTTCCTTATACCCCATTTACACTCTCGCACGAGTGGCGAGGCGAGCGACAAGGCGAGGGGCGAGGCGCGAGTGTGAACAGACGCTCGTGGCTCGCCTCCTCGCTCGCCTCGCCACTCACGGCGCTCGCGTCCGGAGCGGTTTTTGGGGCACGAGTCAAAGGAGCTCGCGTCGCACGCGAGCGGGTGTTTACACTCTCGCGTCCACTTCATTCTGGCTTCTACATCGTGCCGCGCAGGTTGTGTTCGTCGTCGTATAATTATAACGTAGTGTTTTTTCCTCAGTTGTATAATGGATTGGTCGCAAGACGAAACATTTAATTTCATATAAGTAAATATTTCAATAAAATAATAATAACAAAAAAACACTAAAACGTAAGAAATAAAAGCAGTACTTACCTGCTTAGATATATTAGTACTGTCACATAGAATAGGTCTAAACCATGTCTAAACCTTAAATTATTTCTTACGTTTTAGTGGTTTTTTGAAGTCGTTTTTTTATCATTATTTTATTTTATTACTTATTTATACTTAGTTTATTTGCAATAATTGACAATCAAAATTAAGAAGCAAATGATACCTATAAGTCCTACTAGTCAGTAGTAAACACGAAGTAGTTGCTATATACCTACCGTTGAGGAGTTCCCTTGACTACCTTCCGTTTCCATCATCAGATCAGCTCAAGGTCACCATCATATTTTTTTTAATGTTAAAAATATAGGTAAGTACCTATGTAGTTTCTAAAATTCATTAACTACAATCGGTTAATAGGTACCCAAAATGGAAATTCGTAGCCTGTTTTTAACCCTTTACCCACCCTTGGAGGTGGAATCAAAATTTGAAAAAAATGGGACCACATGGGATCTCAACCCAATACATAAAAAAAAGAATTTTCAAAATCGGTCCATAAACGGCGAAGTAATCGGTGATCATACATAAATTCTTTATTGTTGCGGCTAAAACTTCGACGTCCTTCATCGTTGCTAGCTCAAAGACAACTGAACTCTGCACGAGAGTGTAAACACCCACTCGCGTCACACGCGAGTGGGTGTTTACATTCGCGCCTCCACACGAGTGACGAGGCGAGCGAGGAGGCGAGGGCCGAGGCGAGAGTGTAAATGGGGTATTAGAATATGGAATCGAGCTGTAAACTTATTGTTTTTAGCAAGCGTCTAATAACCGCGGTTGTGACCGCAGAGAAAAAAAACACTACGATAGTTGTGGAAAGCAACGGCTGCCCGTACTTCGTAAGGGCTACTCTACTTATCTTCTAGCATTGCTATTCCAAACACTATTCCATTCCCTACTTTAGAGTCTTTTGTCACCATGATATCAAGGATTAGACCACTATCCACCATATCAGTCTCAAAGCTATGCATGGAGGACATCCCGCGTCGGGAGCGCGCCACCGGAGCTACAAAAACCAGTCCGTATAATATGTAGGGAGACTCACAAGAAGACTGTTTAAGATAATTTTAAGTTTTGTTTTGTTTTTGAAATTTTATGTCACTCTTGTGTGACATACACTGTTTATGTTTTACTAATATAAATTCACTTTAGTCAAGTCATTTTTGGTACCCCAAGATAAGGGCTGAGCCTAGTTTGGGGACCCCTGCTCCTTGTGATTAATAATAATAATATATCTTTATTTCAGGTGTAAAAAGCCCATATCATATCCTAATTACATTACATTTACATTCATAAAATTAAAAGATACAAAAGTTGGCCGTGTGTGAGATGTCCCCACATATTTATTTAAATATCATTGTGGTAAACATCAAATTAATGTCCAATTCAGACGTGTGCATAGATTTAGTTTAAGTATAATACCTTGTTTAATATAATTATAGTAAAAATGTAACATTTCTTTTGCGCAATAAAGATTTCTTTATTATTATTATATATTTATTAATACTTACTCCTTCCATGCACCCTGGTTCCTGGCTGGTTTATAAAGTTATTATTTATGTTGTTTGATCATTGACTTGCTATAGGGCCACTTATGTTCTTAGGGTAGGGAGGGCCCTATCAGTTGGGTAGTGTAAAGTTATTATTATTAATTTATTTTTTTGGCAACATAGAATGCACTAATGTCAAACTAAACTAGATATTTTGTACCTATGTGCAAAAAAATATTGTCATCTATAAAATATGCCGCGAAAAATCAAAAACATTAATGATCTACTTAAACTTCAAAAAAGAGGGTGATGCAGGTAGTGTGCCGTTACAGATAATAAACTAGGTCCAAAAAAGAACAGCTGATGCCACTAGATCCGGCATAGCAACAGTGTGGAGGATTTCTAAAGAAGCTACTAGCTCTGGATTCCCGGGGGAATTTAAAACACCTGGTCAAATAAGGAGTAGTGTTAAACGGGTTACAGGTATAAATAAATTTGACCTGGGTATCATAAAGTGAGTTATGCACAATTACTTTTAATTTACCTGTAATTTGGAAACTTCGAAACAAATTAAGACAAGATTATAACATCAACATCCTAGGGTCAGAGAAGAGTTTAAAGCGGTTAATCCGCAGTAAGTATAGGGTTTAAATCCACTCAGGGGCCGTCCATTAATCACGTGAGGTCGTTTTTCTCATTTTCTGACCCCCCCTCCCCCCTGGTGATATTTGGTGAGGTTTGGGACCAACCCCCCCTCCCCCCCCTGGATCACGTGTATTTTTTTGGAAGTCTATGTAAAGGCAATTTTTGACTAGAAAAATATAGGTCATAAGTACTACAAATCGTTAAAATTTTTGCGCCGTCCAAAATATCGGTTCAGAAATACCAAATTTTTGACAAAAAATTAATACACGTGATGTCTAACGAGAACCCCCCCTTCCCCCCTCGTGATGTTTCGTGAGGTTTTCAGTACCCCCTCCCCCCCTTTGAGCCTCACGTGATTAATGGACGGCCCCTCACACCAAAAATAATCAGAAACTTTTTATTGAAGATGCAAATGCACGTTTACACAGGATTACATTTCTTCATAAAATTTAACATTATCGTCAAGAGGGAAAGCCCATTATTTACACTGGTGAAACAAGCTAAGATTCAACTCTACTCAATCCAGATTCACAAAAGACACAAAGACGCAAAAAATCTGCTGCAAAAAAAGAGCGTGTGGTTATTGTTCCTGCAGGCTCGGAAAACGGCTTTATCAAAAACGTGATAGTCACTTTTAAAGAGCGCATATTTAATAAAGAAAATCGGGATTTTATTAGTTATGAAAATTATGAAAAATGGCTTCGTACACAGTACCAACCAAACCAATACCAAATAACTATCCCACAGCATTCGGTAGTAGTGGTCAATTACGATTTATACACTAAAGTTCAATTAACTCAGCATCATCAGATCTACTAAAGCTGCTAACTAACTAGTTAAAAGAAAATAATGCTAATAATAATGTTAATTAACTAGTTAAAAGAAAATAAAGTCCAATACGAAGAAAAATTGTTAAAGCCTGAATTGTACCAATTACTTAATTAAAATAAATAATGAAAACCGTAACATTTCTTGTCTAGAAAAAGTTATGAATGAACATAATATGACAGTTACTACTTCAAATTCCATCTTATCACCCAGATCTCAATGCCATACATTTAGCTTGGTTTGATATAGTTAAAGCAACATATTGTTTCAAGCAAAAAAAACCTTGGAAGCGAAGGTAAACCTGATGGATGCTCAAGATTGGTCAGTTTTTTGTACAAAAGTAAAGGAAATTGCGAATGAATATAATGAAAGTGATCATGTGATACATGATGATGGACCAGCTACATTTTGACGATAACATAGATTTGTTTGATTTCAATGATGACTCCAATATTGATAAAGGGGTTTACCAGGAATCTGAGGATGACTCCTAAAGTTCATCATAGGAGTTGAGCATAATACACACACACGCACTCACGCCTTGTACTAATGTACTCCCTTGCGGGGTAGGCAGAGGTACATTGCTGCACCCACTTTTCGCCAGCGTGTTATGTTAGTCCCAATGTAATAGGGGGCGGGCCTATTGCCATTTTACGGACACATCCAAGACCTGAGAACAAATATTTGTGTTTAAACAAATATCTGCCCCAGCCGGGAATCGAACCCGGGACCATCGGCTCTGTAGTCGGGTCACTAACCACTACGCCATTCGGTCGTCATTGAGCATAATATCTTTGTATCAATAGGAGAACAAAAATCACTGTTTAAATTAATACACTTTAAATAATATATACCTACATCAAGCAAGCTTGTGTTTAGAGAGTTGTCAGGTAAGTGGGCAAGCAAGTTTTCAAGCTGCCTGAAGGCCTCTAGGCTTAACAACCTATATTTATATACTTACCTATTAATAATTGTATAATATGTATTGGTTTAATTAACCAAAACTTTCTAGTTCTTACTACCTAAAGTAATTGTTTAAGTAATATCAGAATATGTATTTTAATAAAAGTTCCATGTATTTGTATTATCAAATCATAACATTATGATGTATTTATTCTATCCCTTCCTCACACTGTAAGTTAACTATATTTATGCTAACCACTGATATTTGGATATTGCCATTATTTGTCAGGCATTTTTATTTCAAAATGTATACCATCATTCAGGTAAATTTGAACCACTTTAGTCATTTAAATAACTAAAGTAGTTCAAATTTCATTATATATCACATTTTTGTATTTGGATTATTGTATGAATTTGGTGATGAGGATGTATTAGCTTGTTTCTCCATCTGTTCAATCCTCTTATGTCTGATCATGTTTGACAGGATACCATCAAAAGATGTTGTTTTTTTCTTAGCTGACCCTCTTAATGTGTCTTCCCCTTCTCTCCTTACTCGAAGTCTCAAAGAACTGACTTCATCCATGAAGTCAAAATCAGACTTTTCTTCCCGTGCCGGTGACTGAGGCAGCTCTGTATGATCATCTGTAAATGGAAATGATGGTAGGTCATTTTCAGTTTCATATTCTTGCTGCACTCACTTATCTGGATGTCCATGATGCATAGTACCATGGTTTTAATTTGGCATCCGGCTGGTTAGATAGAACCAGATGTTATGATTATTTGATATCAGATTCTGTAATAAATCATATAGTGCCAAAAATTTATCTGTTCCGGTGAGAGCGAACTAAGTTGATCCATATCTCATTACTTACTAATGAATTATATGTTTACATAGATTAGATGGGTTTATTAAAACCGCAAGGATATATTAACACTACAGACAAACTTAAAATCTTAACCCGTATCTTCCTAGTGTTCCATTTTTCAAACGGTTACTTTGTTAATTTTTTTCTCGAATTTTTTAACGTATCTTTAAATTAATGCTTTTATATTGGCATTACTGACGTTGCTAGCTGTTATTTGAATAAAATACATTTCACTTCGCGCGGTTGAAAACGCGGTAAAACCTAAATTTATTTTGAAGTTTTAAGTGAAAATTATGGCAAAAATAAAAACGTAAGTAATTATGATGTCTACATTAGACTAGTGATAATTTAGGTTTTATACACATGCTATAATATTGTTATATCATGTCATAATACATATTTAGAAAAAAATATGAAAAATTGTGGCTTTATGTAAATTTTTATGTACCGTTCCATTATTGGAGCAGTAGGAACATACAAGTCGTAATCTTTATACATTAGGATTTTTACTTTATCAGTATTTCCTTGTAATTATGATATTATTTTATAGCAGATTGAATGTGAATTAGATAATATCTCAGTTGGAATAAGATGACGACTTGTTCGCGGCTGATATTTTCATCACACCTCCTGACAAATTCCAAAATAGTGACAAAGACAGCGGTCACGAAGAGTTTGCAAGTATAAATAATTTCTCTAGACATCAGTTACTGGCAAAAGCTGAACTCTGGGTCACCAGATCGTCTCAATCTGAGTCTAGGATAGCGGTGGGAGCGGTGGCAACTCAGTCGGGTAAGCGCCCTCTTCTAACTCCAGAGATGCGGGTCCGAATCCTGGCGCTGACATGTACCAATGAGTTCTTTGAATTGTACAATGGATACTATCGCTCTTACGGTGATGGAAAACATCGTGAGGAAACCTGCATAGTGATCTAGATTTAGCACCTCTAGATATGCACTCCAGAACCAACCCACAGTGGACCGGACCGGAAACCGATGGATGGACGTGGTGGGAAATGGTCCAAGCTTGAGAAGGCACTTTAGACCTTGGGGATATGCACAATGGTTCCACTCGAGAGAGCCAGGTGCTACTTTGGTACTAACACCCCCACAGAGAATAGAATAGAATAGTCTAGGGTATCGAAGAAGCTTGTAGAAAATGAAGAACAAGTGGAACCAACACCTTCCACATCGTCAGTGACGCAGCCTCCACAGCCTATATCCTCGTCGACGGTAACACAGGCTCAGCGCCAGCCCCCTCCAAAAAGAAAAAGTAGAACTCACAAGAGAGTGGAGGTTTCTGGATATTCCAGAAAAAGCTGAAAAGGAGTACCGTGAACCAGATTTCCTGGAAAACCTGGAAAACCCAGTGCATCAAATGTAATGTTGCTTTACATTACCAAATGCTCTTTTCTTTTTCGTACTCAATAACACATCCAATTATGTATTTTTACGTAATAATTATAAGATTTAAATAATATGTTACTTTATTTCTTTTCTCTATCTATTTTTTAACTTCGTACAATAAGTAAGAAAGTGAATACAATCGTTTTGTTTCCCAACGAAATCCATAACCACTAACAGTATCTTACATGTATGTATATTCCTACTGTTCCATTATTGGAACGGTTACAAAACTAAAAATCTAAAAAAGATATATTTTTTTTGGTATGCAGGTCTCATTATACACCTATAAGCCTGTTCTGATATGAGTTTCATAAAAATTGAACTTGTTTTACTATGGTTGGGATGATACGAGTTAAACAATAAAGAAATATTACACAATAATGTGAGCTCTTACTGGAACAGATAAGTTTGTGGCACTGTAAGTTGGCTTGACACCTGCTTCTTATTGGACAGATGCCAAGTTAACTCACTCGGGCTGTATTTTATACTATTAAATTACTAGTTCAAAAAAATTAGAATACCTTTATTGACAGTTACAGGCGAAGGAGCCTTCCGCCCCGGGCATTTCCATTCTAGTGGCAAAGTTCCAGTTTTATCAATATTATTGTACAGATCATCTAGCTCTGCCGGATCTGGTAACCACTCTTTTCCAATGTAAATGCCGGCTTTACTTATTTCATCGTCTGAGCACTGTAAATCCCAGTCATCACCTTGAATATCCACGGAACTCATTATAAAATTATGTATCTCCTTGGTTCTTTGTCAGTTTTCAAACCAGTTAGAATTAACAATTATCAAATAAATCCTCCAATCTCTACTTTTATTTCTCATCAAAACAAATATTTTATTTTGTTTGGTTCATTTTGACTTTGTTTTTTTTCTTATTCAGCCTGTGGCCCTGTGGGATTAAAGTATTTTTTTCTAAAAGCCTGACTCACACCACCCGAATTTACCATCCAACCGTTCGACATAAGCTGCGTACAGACCGGCCCAACGAACGCCAGCGAACGGGTTTCGTTGACCTTCTTTGCTGCAATCTGCCCTATTATGTATGATAAATTTGTAACATTTGTACAATAAAGAGTTAAATAATAATAATAATAAATATCCATCGTTGGGATTGCCGTTGGCGTTCGTTGGCCCGGTCTGTACGCAGCTATACACTTCATCCCGATCAAGGAAAAGAAATACTTCTCTACCGTAAAGGGCCGACACACTAGCAGACGCGGCTGACAGCGGCGACTGATAAGTGTGCACGGTCTTTTGGGACAGTTCGTGCCAGATCGCTCTCGGACGTCTGAAAGCTGAAGTTCAGTCCAAGGTTACGTCCTCGACTTACGTCCGATAGTTTGAACAGCGTAGTGTACATTACTCAGTCCAATCCGCGTCCGCTAGTGTGTCGGCACCTTTAGATTTACATAGCCTGCGAGGTGATTATTATTCTGAGTTCGTTTGTATGGGTCTATGATCTATGAAACAGAGAACAGATAATCTGTGTATTTTAGGCATGGAAAAAATTAAAAACTCTTGCCATGGTCTAGAAAATCTATGGTTTTTTTCACGACTGTTTTGGATAGTTTGCCTACCTAGCTTATTTCGCCGATTTTTCGGATTAGAATTGGAATATGAGCATACTTTACAGTTTTTAGATAATTTCTCAATATTTAGAATGTCTTGTTATCAAAGTTAAGTGCGTTCACTTCAGGAAGAAGCGTATACGGGCTGGTCCAGCAATTTACATGAAAGGTGCGTACAAAAAATAGTGCCTCTAGATTTTTTATTTTTACTAAGGTAGAAGTTTCTCTTGACTGCTATTGTATTATTCTGTCGTTTTATAAGACAGTAACGCAAATTTAAGTACAAGTTTGTGTTAAAATAGGTGTGTAAACGTAAAAAAATCAACTAGAACTAGGCATATATAAATAGTTGCCGCTATTTTGTATTTATATTTGTATATAATGGCTGTATAATGCGACCATTTTCAAAATACATAGCGGTATCGGTCGACAGCTAACTTTGCGTTCCGTTACTGCCAAGATTTATTGAGGTTTACACGTCTGAAGTATGAGTTATCTACATGTTCTTTCTTCGTTCTTTCTGTATTGAACACCAAACTCTATATTTTTCTGTGTATCGGAACGTTCATTTTGTACAAAATGTCGCCGGATAGTTCTTGTCGTGAGATTTATATCATTTTGTAGTGTGGTTTTTCGTGGAAATAGTTCATAATATTGCGGGATTTAAGACGAATGCCATAGCATTTCTATTTAGAACTGAAGATTAGTATAATAGGAAGACAAGAACTGAAATTGTGTTGAGTGTGTTGGCGCCAATTTTCCACTATGTCAGGGGAGGTTCCTGTTTGCGATGTGCTGCTGGAAGCGGCGGAGTATTTGTGCAAGCTCGGCGGCAATTTGAAGATCCGTTCGGAAAACCTAAAGGAAAAGCGGATAACAAAAGATAAGCTTCGAAATACCCATGCCGTGCAGAAGGCCGCCGACAAACTCTTACTTATATGCGAACTATCTAAGAAGTCGCTCAGTAATGTGGAATTGGGTGTCAAAAAGATCCTCAGCGTATGTGGTGTCTCTGCCAACAGTCAACCATCTACATCATCCACTTCATCGCCAAAAAAACCAGACAACCACCACTACCACATTATTAAATATGGTTCACGTAGACTGAAAATCAAACAAAAAGTGAATTTTCAACATTATGAATCTGTTAAAGTGTTTGCAAAGAGACTGCCTGCAGAAATGCAAGAAAAATACCCTGTATATTATGATTGTAAAATGTACAGGCTTAGAAAGAAGCGAGCCATGATTAAAAAAGATGAGGATGCTTCAGATGTAGACGTACATGATAAAAAAGACCATTTAGGTTATGAAAAAGATAGTGAAAGATGTACTGATAGTGAAAATAAGGATGTATCTTCTGAAAAAGATGAAGAAAGTCTTAAAAAGACCTCTTCGAGTGATAGAAAAACATCCGAAAATATTGCGTTAGACACTGAAGATGATGAAAAAGACAAAGGGAAAGCAAAGAAAGATAAACTTGATAAGAATAGTGAAAGCAGCATCAAATCTAAAGATAAGTCAGTTGAATGTGAATCTATCTCTAGTGATGAAGATAGGCAGGTGAGCTCTGAAGTTGTTGATAAAGGTGAAAAGGAAGATAGTAAAGCCAAAGATGTGGAAGGGACAGCACATTCAGACTCCAATCTTAGTGAGGGGGAAGAAAAAAGTACTCAAAGTCAATCTTTAAAAAAAACTGATGAAATTGTTAAAGCAGACAGTAACATACAACCAAAAAAACTGAAACGTATCAGATTTGCTGATAACTGTTCTAGCAGTGATGATAACACACCATTAAAAAAACAAACTACAGATATTGATCCTGAGCCAGTTACGGACAGAAAAATATCAGCGTCACCAGAATTAACTAGTGAAAACAGTAATATGAGTAATGAAAGCAATAAAGATAAGCCCTTGCTTAAATGTATTGATCTCACTAAATTATTAAAACCAGAAGTTGCAAAAAAGATTCAAGCCATTGAAAAATCTAATATGAGCAAGAAAAACAAAAATGCTCAGAAATTTTACCGGTCCGATGAAGCCATTCTTGATGATAAAAAATATTGGGAAGAGAAAAGAAAAGAAGTTTGTGCTTTTAAACCAAAACAGTTTATTATAAGTGTGACAAAACTACCAGAATTCTCTGAAGATTTTCTTAGCAAACATAATATAAAACGAATTATACAAAACAAGAAAGTACTAGTAGAAATAGGTGGTATAAAAGGTAATGAATTAGAACAAATTCCAGTGAAAGACAAAAATGAAGCATTTAATGAAGATATTGATTCTGATGCTGTTAAGGAGTCCAACAAGAAGGAAAAATCTAACAAAATGCTCAAACCTGATATAAATAAAGCAAAAAATGCTTTGCTTGATGACTCTGACTCAGATAAACTTGATCAGTCAAGCTCTTCAAAACCTGCAGCTGATACTGATAAAATAAAACATGCATTACTTCATGACTCTGATTCAGACAAAAACAATGAGGGAGATACTGAAGTAATTCATAACAACACAGAAAAATTGGTTGGTGATGAGAAGTCCACAGACAAGCATAATGTAGACAGTAAGCAAAATGAGTTGCAACAAGATTCGTCAGGTCCCATTGATAAAGATGAATGTGATAAAGCAGATAAGCTGGAAGAAACAAATGGAAATTCAAAAGATGATTCTGCCAATGTCAAAACATCACTATTAAGGGATTCCTCAGATGATGAGCCTAAAACACCATCAAATAAAGGAAAACATATTGAGGCATCAACACCACCGTCTAAAAGAAAGCGCATAATGGAAAGTATGAAAGCAAAAAGAATGCTCATGACTTATTCATCAAGCTCTGATACTGAAGATGAGCAGTTAAGAAATGCTTTAAAAGAAATTAAAGATTCATTGTTGGAAGGTTCTAGCGATGAACAGTCAAAAAGTATTATAGAAAGAATGCGAGCAAAGCGTAAAAAGCCTACATCATCAAGTTCTGATGATGACAAATTGGATGAAAAAATAAAAAAAGTAAAATCTAAGAAGAAACGCAAAGTAATGAAAAAAGAAGTCACCAAAGAAGAAAGTAGTCATTCTGGACAGGATGAAGATAATTCTACCATCAGTCAGGTGGATGGAAATATGGATGAAAACTCCAATTCAAGTAGTAAGGTGCGGTACAAGAAGTGAACTAGCCATACTAATGTAAATTAGATTCACTAAATTTATAATTAAAGGATAATATTAATGTTCATCTGATTTTTTATTTAAGTAGCTAGTAAATCATAATATAAATTATTAGGAAAATTAATATAAAAAAGGTTTGGATGTTTCATTTCAGTAACATACATCTCATATGTTTTGCAGATGGGCCGCTCTAAGGTGAAACCTAATGCCAGTAGCAGCCAAAATTCTGATACACAAGAAACTGACAAAGATATTGATGGGTAATTGTATTTGTTTTGTAATGGGAGTTTCTGTGAGTGTGCCTGCCTGCCTGATTTGTAAATAATAATTGTGTATAATTAGGGTGAAGGGATCTCAGCTATTGCAACACCCAGGCTTGCTGCTCCAGTTTACTCGGGAGCTATGCTGGCTGAGCTGAAATCGAGGGGATATGTACAAAGGTTCCACTCGAGAGAGCCACGTACAGGAACTTCACCCAAACGAGAATAGAATAGGGTGAAGGGTTAAAACTAACTTAAATGTGAATAGGGAGTAGGTATGTCTTACTTTGCATTCTTAATACAAACAGTAACTGAAAGTTTACCATGGGAAGAAAGGATTAGCCAGTTAGAATACTTGTCAGTTACTGACTGCCCAGGGTCGGCAGGACGTAAATAAATAGTTGATACCTCAATCAATGAGGCTCCTTTCATGCACCCCCCACTGCGCTTGAATAGCATGAACAACATTACTGATATAGTCATATGCTGGTATTATCTGCCAAAGGACCTTTAACGGTTGAGCTAATCAGGTTCCTAGTTGGATGCCGTGAACAGTGTTTCTGTGATATGGCTGGTGATACAGGCAGGATGACTTAGAGATAGCCCAGTGATTTCAAACAATTGACAACAACATGACGACCGAATGGCGTAGTGGTTAGTGACCCTGACTACTGAGCCGAAGGTCCCGGGTTCGATTCCCGGCTGGGGCTGATATTTGTTTAAAGACAGATATTTGTACTCGGGTCTTGGGTGTTGATATTTATATTTAGTATCTATCTATCTATGTATTTATGTAGATATATCAGCTGTCCGACACCCATAACACAGGTTCTGCCTAGCTTGGGGTCGGATGGCCGTGTGTGACATGTCCCCACATATTATAATTGACAGCTGCTGCCTGATGATGAAAAAGTTGAAACCGGTATAGTAGAGTGAGTATATAGGAACTGAGGGTCGTTTCATATACAAAGATAAGCTAGTCTATATTTAAAATACTTAGGTATAGTTGAAAGCCTTTGTTCCCAGCCAGTCACACCTCAACCAGTCACACTGTTACTCGTTGGGAATTTTATGTTCAAAATTCCCATCAGTCCACACTCTGTTACTCGTTGAAACACCCTTTTCCTTCATTCCCAACGTGTCACATACAACTGTAACACTGTAACTAGTTGGGACTATGAAAATAAAAATTCCCAACAAGTCACAGTAACTTGCTGGGATTTTCAATGAAGAATTTTCCACCATAGACCAAACCGATTATAGAATAGAATACACTTTATTTGTACACCCCAAAAGAATAATAAAATATACAAGTTGTAACTTAATTTGGATGCGGAAAGCTAAATATCACATCCAGTGGCGTGCTTTGGGAGAGGCCTACGTCCAGCAGTGGACTGCTATAGGCTAAAGATGATGAACCTAATTAGGGTACGAAAGGCGGTCCTATCACTAAAAGCGATCTCTGCCAGACAACCTTTGGATGGAGGGAATAAGAGATTAAGGTAGATGGCGCTAGTGAAACCTCATCAAGTCTTTTGAGCCAATACAAGAGTCCAATGGATCTGAATTCCACCATATGCGATAACTATAACTACTACATGGCTGTTATGCAAATTAGTAATATTAAGTTTTAACTAGTTTAAGTTTTCCGAATAAAATAAATAAATAAGTACGTAAGATCGGTGTTGGTCCCCATAATTTTCGCCATTATTTTGAGATCATCTGCATCTTCGGTCTATGTCCGAGGCGCGCCCGCGGTGTAAGCGCCAGATCATCATTAATCTGAGGTAGTTACTTCGGAAGTACCTAATTATTTCTTCATGGTGAAGCAGAGCAGATATGAGTCGATAAGTAAATATCAAACTGCCATAAAGTCACCTCCACGCAAAATTTGGGAAATGAAAGTTTTCATTTTCTTTATTATTTTGTGGCTACTGCTGTACTACCCACCCAGTATCTATCTATCATTCATAGAAAAAAAATGATTGGATTTTACAATTCGGTTTTGATTTTATAATTTTATTGTTAACTAGTTTAATAAAACTTATTTGATTGTTCGGAATAATTATTTCTATTTTCATACTTTTTCAAGAAACGAAAATAAAAAAAATCGTAATATTAAATCATAATTAATATCATATGTGGGGGTCTAAGTAACTTAAATTACATTTTCTTCTTCGTTTAGAAAATCATCTCGAGATTTAAACGCCTTACGGACATGAAATAAAATGCTATTATCCGCAAAAAGTCATCTCTATTTCAAAGCAACTTTAAAATGGCCGCCATTTCTAGAATATTGAGATTTGACCCCACATATGGGGGTTTTTTCTCGATGAAATTACTCGTAGAATCCACCCTTAAAGTTTGTCGGGTCCGAAAAACAACACACGGTATAAGTCACAGTACCTATCACTGGTTAGGCATCATCATCATTCATCATCACTGAATAAATCTTAACGAGTAACGGGAGAACAGTTGGGAATTTTCTAGTTTATGTTCCCATCCAGTTACAGCGGCTGGTTGGGAATTCAGAAATAAATCATTCCCAACGAGTAACACTCCCATCGAGTAACACTGTGACTAGATGGCACACTTTTCATGAAGAATTCCCAACTGTATACAGTGTGACAGGTTTGATGTGTGACTCGATGGGAACAAAGGGTTGAAAGCAGTTTTCCACGGTCACTTGATGAGCCTCCTTCAATGGACCTCATTCAATACGTAGTAGGGTATCCTGAATTAAATCACTGAGAGTTAAATATTGCCTCCAAGCAAACTAGATCTAAAATAAAGAGGAGTAATGGGACGGGACGTGGCCTCTACCCTAGATAAGGATGCATCGGATAAGAATCATTTGCGTTTATAAAAAAATACTTAACAAATTTCGATTCAAAATATGATTTTATACATTTATAAAATAGTAGCTGTTCCCGCGCGCTTCGCTTCGCCTTAAAAAGTTTTCCCGTGGGAATTCCGGGATAAAAAGTAGCCTATGTTCTTTCCCAGGGTCTAGACCATATGTATACCAAATTTCATTCAAATCCGTTCAGTAGTTTTGGCGTGAAAGAGTAACAGACAGACACAGTTACTTTCGCATTTATAATATTAGTAAGGATTGTTCAGCATGTTATGCTGCATTTGGGCACCAGTCACTAATAATTATGAAATATCATTCATCAATGGGCATTCATTTGAAACAAGCACTCTTACGGCGCGAACCCGAAATACATTACTTACAGAAAAAATACCGACCAACCATACTAATAGCAAGAAAGAAAAACGGGGAATGCTGCATGTTATTCAAAGCAAAGCTTCACCAAAAAACCGGCTTTTAAAACCGACCGCAATCTTCCAGGCTGACAAACCTGAAAACGCTTGCGCCGCGGCGCCGCAAAGACTCGAGTTCTACCAGCCGAGAGGAGCGACCACGCACGCGCGGCGCCCGCCTGCCTAAGGCACCCGCCATTGCTGAGGACGTCATGTTGGATGCCAATAGTAATAGCTCTGCTGAGGAGTCTGCGGGGGAAGATGCTGAAGGTATGTGAGATAAGGAGAGTGAAAAAGTTGGGGTAGCAGGTTATTGATAATTGGTGGGTAGACGTTAACTTTTCATTAATTGGATGAGGAAGAGGAGAGATTATTCTGGTGCTTCTAGGAGGCCTATACTCAGCAGTGGACGATTAAGAGCTTATGACGATTATTCGTACACACTACACACAAACATTCTCCTTACCCTTTCGTCGTTGGACATCAGAATATTATTATTTAGATAATTGCTGAAAATTTGTGGTGTTATAAGATGATCTTTAAAGTCATATTTCGATCTCCCAATTTTAAAAGGTTATACATATACATTAGGGAACAAACTTGGTCTGAGCAATCTCTTTACTCCTTAATCTATGATGTTTCAGAGCTACCGCCAGTGACCGTGACTGGGTTGAATGGCAGCGGCGCGATGGAACACCTGGCTAAAGACGACCTGCTGGACGAAAGTGACGCTTCCAGCTCACAGAATAAGAGCTCTGAGGTATGTTGTTTGTTGCTCGACTGTTTGTTATTTGTATATTGATTGTTGCTGGACGATAAAGTCTAGGAAATTATGACTAGATATATCGATTTACTTACATATTAATTCTTTATTTATTTATTTAATACATGTAAGATTACATAAAGTTATAGTACAATAACCATGCGCTGAAACCACTAGATTTAAGTGCGACATGGTGAGATCGCTAAACAATATAAAAAAGTCTACATTTTTTTATTATTATTTTAAACCGAAATATAAAAAATATATTTTATGATAGGTACATTATTATGTTCTTTACAAGAAAAAAATATTTTCTAATTTCAGGACAACAAAAAGGAGGATGATGATGAATCAGCAGACGAAGAAAAGTAAGATATCATTAGTATTCATTAAATACTTATTTAGACAGTCCAGTAATGTTCTGGAAAGAGGCACTGAGTTTTTTTAAAGGAACTTTAAACTAAGGACCTTAAATCTTAATCTCTGTTTCCCTCCATCCAAAGGTTGTCTGGCAGAGATCTTTTAGTGATAAGACCGCCTTTTGTACCCTAATTAAGTTACATTTTGTTAATTTTATTATTCTGTTTTGGTGTACAAATAAAGTGTATTCTATCTATCTATCTATCTATTGCTGCCTTGATTTGACTCTGTAGTGATGGACACTGATAGAAATAACTTGTTTATATTTCCTTTGCATCACTACACAACACTTTAAAACAGTATCAGAATAGTACAAGCTTACCCAACCCTATGCTTACTATAATATTACTTAATTATGCTTCATTCAACCATCCATTCATAAATAAATCCTCCGCAGTGTAAAATCTAAGCGTCGCAAAGCGCCTGCGATATCGTCGGACTCTGAGGGCGGGTCCAAGAAGGACCCGGGTGTAAAACTGAGTGATTTCGAGGACTCTGGCGCGGAGAGCTCGGAGCCGGGCAAGCGCGGCAAGAGGAAGAAGAAGGGCAGCGACAGCGACGCCTCCGCCGGCTCTGACGATGTCGGGTATGTCTATAAATATATAGAAGTTAATAAAATAAAAGCAATGGCATTTTATAGCTTTCAAAGGTTGTTAAATTTCTAACTTATTTGGTCGGGTGCAGCTGTTCTTCAATACGTAACTGTATGCAACCTCTCCGTTCCTCTGAGAATCCTTAGCAAAGTTTCATCTATGGCGGCTCACATAAGTAGGTATCACTCTAGTATAGTAAAGAAGGATCCGGGTGTCAAACTGAGTGACTTCGAGGACTCGTGTGCAGAGAGCTCGGAGCCGGGCAAGCGCGGCAAGAGGAAGAAGAAGGGCAGTGACAGCGACGCCTCCGCCAGCTCTGACGATGTCGGGTATTTGTGTCTAACTTTTGTCAGTATAATATGCCATAGGAGTTAATAAAATAGGCCACATTCGATAGCCGATGAACTCAAAATCATCGCAGTTGACATCTGTTTCGATGGTGGCCTAAATTGACCCACTTAACTGGACCGGAGGAGCCGGTGTTCCATACGTAACTGTACTCTTCCTTCCTCTGAGAATCCTTCATATCAATCGTTCATCAACATATACTATAATTAATTGTCGTTTTGTTATTAGTAAGAAGAAGCGGCGCCGCATCAAGCACGTGGACGACACGGACGCGTCGGGATCCGAATCCGAGACCGAGGGGCAGAAGCGAGGAAGGAAGAACATCCGCAAGGTAACAACAACATTTACTTACTAGGCATTATTTACCTGCAACCAAAAAAGTGTACTTGTATATGCATATGCTTGCCTCTTTGTAGCCTCTGAATTGGATGAGCCAATCTATAAGATTACTGTGTTTTATTTGTAACTTGATCAAGAGAGTATTCTAAGCCATCATCATCATCATCAGATAAACATTAATTTTCGGTGTATTTTTAATATAACGCATTTTTTTGTGGACTTTGAAATATCATCCTATTTTATTTAATGATTATTATCACTATGTATTTGAGCTGTAAATACTTAAATATAATATTGTGTGTGTTGAACAGGTGATGGGCAAGGACCAGCTGGAGGAGGCGACTAAGAAGGCTGCTCGGGAGGAGCGCGAGCGAGTGGCGCGTATTGCCGAGCGGCAGAGACTGGTGAGTTTACGTGGTTATTTATTACTAGTTATAGGAATAGTGGTTGTGAGCTTCGCCTTAAGAAGTTTTCCGTTGGAGTTTTGGGATACAAATAGCATATATCCTTATCCATGATATCAGCATCCTACATACTTGATTTTGTTAAAATTGTTCCAGCCATTTTCCTGTGAAAGAGAAAACCATATATATTACTGATATTTCATACATCCGTTCCTTTAACAAACTTTCTCGTTTATAATATTAAGTAGGATCAATTTGTATTCTAAACTATGATAATTATCAGTACTACAATCGAAATCCACAACCATAATACAGTTTAAACAAAACAGCACTCTATTTCCAGTACAACAACCTTCAATTCGACGAGTCCGGTAAACCAGACGAGGTGGTTCTAGACAAGGTGGTGTTGGACTTCGACCCCGAGACCAAGGAGCCGCTCATACAGGTCGACCCGGGGCTCGTCAAGAAACTCAAACCTCACCAGGTAATAATTGACTAAATTATATACATATCGCTTAGGCTATGAGGATCCACATTGCATGATTGCACACACTAAGATACAAAGGTTACATAATATGTACATGCTTCAGTACTTCAGTAGTAGTGATCAGACACTATAAAAAATACTACATTATTTATTGTTTTCAGGCCAACGGTATAAAATTCATGTGGGATGCCTGTTTTGAGAGCGCCAAACGCAGTAAGAAGGACAAGGGGTCCGGATGCATACTGGCGCACTGCATGGGTCTCGGGAAAACACTTCAGGTGAGTTTTTTTTAGTAATTACATACATACGCGCTCACGCCTGCCTCTCAGAGGGGTAGGGTGGTGATTTTCTTCATACATTGCTTGATTTCGCTTAGGTTATGAGTACTTATATCTTGGGTTCTTTACAACGTTACATTATGTAACCAAAGTGTACCTTTCAACTCTGGGCACAGTTGTGACTCTATCTTCTTTCGAACCACACCTCCCCCTGATTATAATCAGAGCCAACTGTTTACAGTGCATGAGAAGCATTCATATTCCTGAAAGAAATTACTCGTACCTACTATATTCCATTTCACGGGGAAAGTCATATGATACAAACTTATTAGAATTTGACTACCCTTATTCAAATGTAATAAGGGTTTTGTCGGATGTGTTTCCCCGTGAAACAAGATATAGGCTGCAAAATATAGCAAAATTTATTGCATTTCAGTTTATTGTATTATAAAATGTTGTCTATGCCACCCCCAGGTGGTATCGCTAACCCACACGCTGCTGGTCCACGGCAAGCTGACGGGAGTGAAGCGCGTGCTCGTGGTGTGCCCGCTGTCCACCGTGCTCAACTGGGTCAACGAGTTCAACATGTGGCTGAAACATGCCAACGCGGATTATGATGTCGACGTTTATGAGCTGTCTAGGTGAGTCCTATAAGCTTTAGAAGTCAGCCAGCCTTATTATTGGATACTAAATAGGCGTTTTTAGTGATTTTCGAAGAGTAAAATGTACATGCTGTAATGAGTGGATGGAAACGGTGGAGTCTTTATTATTAGGCTATATGTAATGCCGTTGTTTTCGACAGCGTTATGCAACTGTTTTACTTGTGTCTATTATGTTTACTTTACATTACAGTCAAGCATAACAGCTGCATAGATATTTTGTTGGTTAAAAACCAGTAATGGTAGCCATTTTTGACCAATGGTTGAGTTAACTATGGATCATAGGGCACTGGCCCTTATAGTTACTTAATAGAAAAACAGATTTCACAATCACTACCTATAAATCTCACAACATAACCTAAAAACCCTTTTCCAGATTCAAGCAGAACTCTGAGCGAGCGTTCCAGCTGCAACAGTGGCTGGACAACGGCGGCGTGTGCGTGCTCGGCTACGAGATGTTCCGCAACCTGTCCGCGGACAACAGCAAGAAGTACCGCAAGAAGATGCTGCAGACCTTCCAGAGGAGCCTCGTGGACCCGGGTACGTTCTAGAACCTTCTAGAGTACGTTCTAGAGCAGCCTAGTGTAGCCGACTTGATTGCACCGAAGATCGACTTCTTAGTGACGAAAGCATAAGACCACTATTTTATGTACATAAATCTTAGATGAAACAGCAATGTCTATTTACTACTTTGCTATCTTCAGGTGCACTTTTAGCCAGAGCTGCAGCAGCTCAAAGCTTACTTTCAACAACACATTTGAACCATACAATCCTCGCAACAGTTCCAATTTCCAATACTAAAGTACAAACATTTAATTCCAGGTCCAGACCTCGTGGTGTGCGACGAGGGGCATCTGCTCAAGAACGAGAAGACTTCCCTATCCCAGTCCATGAATAGAGTGAAGACGTTGCGACGCATCGTGCTCACTGGGACACCGCTGCAGAATAACCTTAAAGAATGTGAGTAGAATTATGGAAATATAAGCCAATGTTTCCCTGATATTTCTCATTTACATCCGGCGCAGCCTGGACAGTCTGCAACAGACGCTAATCTGACTGGGCAATCCTTAAACCATGGGTGACAAACTCTAGATGGCTTAGTGTTTGTCACGAGCGCCACACACTTGATCTCATCTTTACTCATTCAACCACTACAGGCTATCTGTCCAAGATCGTTGGTTTAAATTCCTTTCCTGTTCGTGGTATACTCTACTCAATAACTCTTTTACGCCAACGCTTTAATACTTCGGCAGATATAGCACCATCTTCATCATTGCCGAATTAACTCCTAAAAATACATAAAAAATTGATTACAGTATGTTAACAAATTCATTCTCCATTCCAGACTACTGCATGGTCCAGTTCGTGAAGCCGAACCTGCTCGGCAAATACAACGAGTATCTGAACCGGTTCGTGAACCCGATCACCAACGGGCAGTACACGGACTCGACGGACCACGACATCCGCATCATGAAGCGACGCTCGCACGTGCTGCATAAGATGTTGGACGGGGCTGTGCAGGTAATTTGAGTGTCCTATATCTGCTAAACCTACCGTTCTTTTGATACAGTGATGATCGGTAGCAGAGATTGTAATTGATCGAGATGCAAAGGTCATCGTTTGATTTTCTCTGTGTTTGCCGGCCTATAGACCTAACATAATTTTAGGAAGTACAAATCATAATTCTCAATGCGACATCGATCTAAAGAGCAACTAAAGTAACCCATATTGTGTATAGTGGTCTCTTACAATCCACTTAGACATAATTATTATATATTCTGGTCATCTAAGACTGAGCTATATAGTACTGAACCGGTTCGTGAACCCGATCACCAACGGGCAGTACACGGACTCCACGGACCACGACATCCGCATCATGAAGCGACGCTCGCACGTGCTGCATAAGATGTTAGATGGAGCTGTGCAGGTGTGCTAAGGATCCTATAGGGCTATAGTAGTATCTGCTAAGATTTTAGAGTATGCCTAAAATACATTGTAAACTAGGAAGCTGTTTTTGTACAGGTGTACTCTAACACCTAAACCAAAATACATTGTAATCTATGAAGCTGTTAAGGTGTGAAAAAAGAAAAAAAAACTCATATTCCGTATATGCTTGATATGCAACATTAATTGAGGATGTAGTATACAAAAAACCTTCACCAAAATGTTAAAGTATTTGGCCGCCTGTCAAACGACTGTATGTTAGTACAAAATTTATTTAAATACAATATTAAAATACATTAACCGTTTGTTAAAAGACACCCGAGTATTGTGTTGGATAGAACCCTATAGGCATACTGTGTACTAATATGGTATAACATACAAATTCAATAATTCCAGAGACGAGACTACGGCGTCCTAGCCCCGTTCCTGCCGCCGAAGCACGAGTACGTGCTGTTCATCACGCTCACCGACATACAGACCAGGCTGTACCAGCACTACCTCGACAACTACTCGCGGAGGTAAGTGTCGCCTGCCCCCGCGGCACGAGACCACGGTGTCTGCCGCCGCAGCACGAGGCTCACCGACATACAGACCAAGCTGTACCAGCACTACCTCGACAACTACTCGCGGAGGTAAGTGTCGCCTGCCCCCGCGGCACGAGACCACGGCGTACTAGCCCCCTCCCTGCCGCCGCAGCACGAGGCTCACCGACATACAGACCAAGCTGTACCAGCACTACCTCGACAACTACTCGCGGAGGTGAGTGTCGCCTGTCCCCGCGGCACGGGTTCGTTGTCGACGTCGATAAACTCGCTTTGTGCGCGTTCCACAAATAACAGTGTTGTTCACTATCATCATCATCAGATCCTGTGAATCGTTATTAAGACATAAGGCTCCAAGAGAGTAGACCTTGATACTACTGTAGCAGCCGTCCACTGCTACACACTAATCCTATACTAATTATTACAAACATGAAAGTTTTTGAGTATCGATGTTTCTTACTCTAGGAACGGCTGCACTATCTTTATGAAATTTGCCAAACATATGGGCACATATTTGTATCCGGAATTCCCACGAGAAAACCTTTCGAAGCTAGGTAGTAAAAACCAAATCTCAACAATTTATCCCTGTTTCCAGACCGCTCCCGGGCAAGTCGTCTGGCTTCCTGTTCCCGGACTTCCAGTCGTTGCAGCGGATATGGACGCACCCGCTCGTGCTCAAGTACAACTCGGAGCGGTACGAGATCATGCAGCAGAAGAAGGTAGGAGCAATACCATGTGTTTGTTATGTTGTAGTTGTCCTAAGGTACCCTGGTAGTGGGCCTTCATGATAGTGCGCCGCGCCGTCCTATCCTCAGCAACCGCTCTGGCCCCTGCTCGCCGCCTTGTGTGCACGGGGTGACTGTGTTTGTGTTTGATATACAGGGTGTTTAATGAGGGGGATTATAATAAACAAAAAAGGGGGACTCAGGGGTAATTTTAAAAGAAAGAATACAAGTTTATTTCATGCACTCAGAAACAACACAAAAAAGTTAATGAAAAAAATACAAGTGAAATGAGCAATTGGGTTGCTTCCGGATTCTAGCTCAGATTGATGCAGACTGGATGTAGACCATAGTGCTGGTTTTCAGCTAGAACACTGGGTAAAATCACATTTTACCATTTTCAGAGGCTACTTGGGATGCTTTACACCCATAATACTGCGCTACGCTGAATAATTAAGTTATTGTTGTTGAGTAAATAATTTATCCATGTATGTTTAAATTTCCAGAGAGACAAAGAAGAAGAGGAAGACTCTGAGGGGTCGCTGGCTGACTTCATAGACGACGAGTCTACACCACCGGTAAGTCGATGGCAGCAGAGGAGTCTCGTGAAAATATCCGCAAAGTTTAAAATGTACAATCAATATATGCCATTTTGTAAAGTAATCCGATACCGTAAACAATAAATATATTATGCAAAAAATTGTAGTTGCACCCTTTTAAACATGTATCTGAATTTAAACTAACCAATACATTTATGTAATGGTGGTAGAGTGATAGATGACTATCGACAAGTAATTGTGAAATTCTACGTCGAGAAAAAGATATTTGATTTGATTCAATAACCTCCAGCGCAACCTACTAGGTGGATAGATAGATAGAATATTCTTTATTTGTACACAAGAACAGAATTTACAAAGCTTATATACAAACACATAGGTACAAAAAAGGTGGTCTACTACTATAAGTAACTAAACGAATAAGTCCATCCTCCATCCTAAACCTACAATATTCAACAGGAATCGACAACAGAGGAGTCGTCGGACGACCTCTCCGACGCGAGCGACGACAGCCGCAAGAAGAGTAAGAAGAAGAAGGCAAATAAGAAGAGCAAGCGGGACAGCAAGGCCAACACGAGGCGGGCCACGCGGGCTAACCCAGGTAGAGTATTCTAGATTACTATGGAACAGAAAAAGAAACATATTTGATGCCAATCTGAAGAATACAGCCTGTAGGTTGGCTGGTAGAAAATGCTTTTAGCATTAAGTCCACCTTTTGTACAAATGTATACTTTTGTACACACACATATTTCATATTTGTGCAATAAAGAAATCAAAACATTACCCTCCTCCTTCGGCAGTCGGGTAAATACATTTAGCACCGTCAACGTAAAACTATTTTATATATTTTGAATAATGGCGAGTTGCAGAAAGGAAAATTAGGCTAATGCCATGGCTGCAATCGATTTAATGCCGACATTAGCTTAAAGTTTCTTTGTGCAACTCAGTGTAGGTCGCATTTCACACATTCAAATTTCCTGTTTTGAAAGTGCGTAATAAAAAGTAAGTTTGGGTATAAAAAGTAATCCACGGATTAATCTTTCTACATACCAAATTTCATACAATTTTCTCTATAGTTATTGACCTTCTATGGATAGCATTAATAATTCTTTCCCATCCACAGTGGAACTAGACCCAGCGGAAGAGAAGGCCCTCTCCGACATAGAAGAAGTGAAGAACGAGAACCCGACGGAGTGGTGGATCAAGCTGGTGAACGACGAGGAGCTGGACGACCTGCGCAACTCGCACAAGCTGCTGCTGCTGTTCGAGATCCTGCGCCAGTGCGAGGCCATCGGGGACAAGCTGTGAGTTGAAAATTATTAAAAAATTTCATAATTCATGCTCTGAAAGTAGATTACACACCTGCAGTGCTTACGGTAAAGAAATGTTTAACAAGTCTCTAAATTCATATGCGAAGCATATGAGAAAGAGGTGTATGTAACTTAAACACTGTTTAACAAGTGTCTAAATTCATATGCGAAGCATATGAGAAAGAGGTGTATGTAACTTAAACACTGTTTAACAAGTGTCTAAATTCATATGCGAAGCATATGAGAAAGAGGTGTATGTAACTTAAACACTGTTTAACAAGTGTCTAAATTCATATGTCTTCGGGAGAGCCTCACTCCTAGGAGACGCGTCCCCAGGTGGCGGATAGGGGCACGCCCGTCTACTTCTGTAGCAGGGTAGGAATGAAATAAAATAGTTCCCGCGGACCAACAGGCCGGAGAAGGACACTCCGTATGAAACCACTCAGGCTGCCAGAAGCCTTGGGGTACCCCCTAAACAGACTGGCTCTGCGGGCACGGACGCACAGATGGCAGCCCCATCGCCGTGATCGGGGTGCTGTGGGCTAATCACCTGCACATCCTTAAAACTCAACCGATTATGAAACCGCAACCAAGAGAATACCGATCCGATCCCAAACACGACGACCAACGGCAACGATTAATGGACATCCGATTAGCCTCATGGAATGTTAGAACCTTGAACAGGGCTGGTGCATTGCAACAGGTGAATAAAGAGTTGCAACGTTATAAAATTGACATCTCAGCTCTGCAAGAAGTAAGATGGCCAGGAAAAGGCGAGTGTAGTCTTGATAATGGTGCAACTCTATTTTACAGTGGGACTGATAACGATAAACATATCAACGGGGTGGGATTCATAGTAAGCAAACTCGCAATCAACAATATTTTAAGATTCGACGCAATCTCTGACAGACTCTGTTCACTACGTCTAAAAAGTCAATTCTCCAACATAACTATAGTAAACGCTTATGCACCCACTGAGTCAGCACAGGAAGCCACGAAAGACACCTTTTACGAAGATCTAGAAACCCTCTTTGACCAGATCCCATCATATGACGTGAAACTGGTCATTGGGGACTTTAATGCTAAAGTTGGAAGAGAACAACACCTGATGCCAACGATTGGGAGACATAGTAAACACTCACAGACAAATGAAAACGGCTTGAGACTCGTAAGCTTTGCAGCAGCCAAAACAATGGTAGTGAGTAGCACCATGTTTCCCCATAAAGACATTCACAAAGGCACCTGGAAATCCCCCGATGGTCATACTGTCAATCAAATTGACCACGTTCTCATTGATGACAGGCATAAAAACAGTATAGAGGACGTAAGATCTTTCAGAGGCCCCGACTGCGATAGCGATCATTACCTTGTTGGGGTAAAAATGAGAGCCAAAATAAATATCGCCAAAAGCAAACTCAGTGGAGAAACTTTGAAAATAAATACAGATGCTTTAAAAAATGAAAATACCAGGCACAAATTTCAGATGGAACTGTCTAACAGATTAGCTCATTTAGAAATACAGCATTGTAACGTAAACGAGCAGTGGGAGAAAGTTAAAAGCACTGTCAAAGACACCGCATTTCAAATTTTGGGCCGAAGAAAGCGAAAGAAAGGTAGAAAGTGGTGGACCGAAGAGTGCGACAGGGTGGTAGAAATAAGGCGTAAGTGTAAAATCTTAGCAGAACAAGATGAAAAATGGAAAGATCAGTATGAGGAAGCCAGAACTGCTTGCAGAAATACTATCAGGAGGACCAAAAGGAAACATCTAGATATGATCTTACGCAATATGGAACTACTCATTCGATCCAACGAAACTAGAAAATTCTACCAAGAAGTAACGACTACTAAGAAGGGTTACCAACCGACCACCCAGTTCTTGGAAGACGAAAGTGGAAACTTGGTGATGGACTCAGGGACAATAAAAGAGACTTGGAGAAAATACTTCGAAAACCTACTCAACTGTCCAGAACCGAATGTCGCAATCCGGAACCATGAAGTCGTCAATAGCGAAGACATACCTACACCGAGCTTTGAAGAAGTAAGACAGGCAATAATGAGGCTTAAAAACAACAAAGCCCCAGGTGTTGATGATGTCCCTGGGGAACTCTGGAAGTACGGAGGAGGTGCTGTACAATCCCGCATCTATGAGCTCGTCATCAACATCTGGAATAAAGAGCAACAACCGGAGGAGTTCAATGTCGGCGTTTTATGCCCAATACATAAGAAAGGAAGCAGGAAGAAATGCAACAACTATCGCGGCATCGCCCTGCTCCCAACTGCCTACAAAATACTGTCGTATGTATTGTTAAAAAGGTTGGAACTGTACGCTGAAGGAATAATAGGAGACTACCAGTGTGGGTTCCGGCAAAATCGCAGCACAACTGACCAACTTTTTCTCTTAAAACAACTCATGGAGAAAAGGTGGGAGTACGCAAAAGATATTCACTCGCTTTTCGTAGATTTCACCAAGGCATACGACAGTATTGATAAAAAGGCATTGTACACCATCCTTAGGAATTATGGAATTCCTGAGAAACTAGTCCAAATGATCGAAGTGGCTACGAGAAAGAGCAAGATGCGGGTGAAAGTGGGCAACGAACTGACGGACGAGTTCGAGGTAATTACTGGGCTGAAACAAGGAGATGCGCTGTCACCCGTGCTGTTCAACCTAGTACTCGAACATACCATCCAAAGAGTACTGGCGCTAGATGTGGGCATCCCACTAGGAGGACAGCACAAGGTAATTGGCTACGCTGATGACCTTGCCCTAATCGGTCAGACTGAGGAAGAGGTGGTAAAGATGGCACAAGTCCTTGAAGAGGAGGCGACCAAAGTGGGGCTTAGAATAAGCCAGGAGAAGACAGAGTATCTCCACATGACAAGACGCAACGACCCAAACAACCCAAGAAAAGACCTCCAAGTAGGAAACACGACCTACAAGGGTATCGCAAGGTTTAAGTACCTAGGGTGTACAATAACGGATGCCAATACCCGAGAAGGAGAGATCGAGGTTAGGGTCCAAAATGCGCTGAGATGCTCGGCTGCCCTCCACAAAGTACTCACGTCCAAACTTCTATCAAGAACTACAAAACTGCGCATCTATAAAACAGTCGTAAGGCCAATCCTTATGTACGGGTGCGAAGTTTGGACGTTGACTCAAAGTGAACAGAATAAACTCCTGGTCACAGAGCGTAAAATCTTACGTAAGCTCTTTGGCCCCACGAAACGCGATGATGGCACCTGGAGGATCCGTAGAAATGCTGAACTCGAAAACCTAATGGCCGAGCCCAACATAATTGGAGAGACTAAAGCTGCAAGACTCCGCTGGCTCGGGCACGTAGAAAGAATGGGAGAGGATCGGGCGGCTAGGATGGCATACGAAGCGCGACCCGTTGGGCGTAGGCCAGTCGGTCGCCCCAAGTATCGCTGGAGAGATGAGGTGGAGAAGGATCTGCGCGAGCTCAAAGCGGACAACTGGCGAGAACTTGCGCAGAACAGAGAGAAGTGGCGTCTTTTGGTAGCGGAGGCCAAGATCCACTTCGGGTCAACGAGCCATCGAGAGTGAGTGAGTGAGTAAATTCATATGCGAAGCATATGAGAAAGCGCTCTCCGACATAGAAGAAGTGAAGAACGAGAACCCGACGGAGTGGTGGATCAAGCTGGTGAACGACGAGGAGCTGGACGACCTGCGCAACTCGCACAAGCTGCTGCTGCTGTTCGAGATCCTGCGCCAGTGCGAGGCCATCGGGGACAAGCTGTGAGTCCATTGTACAGTAACACTATAAAGTCATGAAATCGGATTCTAACTAATTGTTACAAACCGTATTTTATCGATGTATTGTATTTATTTAAGGACAAATCCGTTAAAAAGCCATACTAAAATGGTATTTTATTTTTAAAATGTATGTAAATAACTTATAATGATAAAAAGTCTTAGCAAAATCGCGCTCTTTATTTTCATGACTTTATAGTTGGACTGTAGATAGATAGATAGACTAAAGCCAGCGGAAGAGAAAGCACTCTCAGACATAGAGGAACTGTACGAGATACTGTGGCAGTGCGAGGCCATCGGGGACAAGCTGTGAGTCCATTGTAGATAGATAGATGCGAGGCCATCGGGGACAAGCTGTGAGTCCATTGTAGATAGATAGATGCGAGGCCATCGGGGACAAGCTGTGAGTCCATTGTAGATAGATAGATGCGAGGCCATCGGGGACAAGCTGTGAGTCCATTGTAGATAGATAGATGCGAGGCCATCGGGGACAAGCTGTGAGTCCATTGTAGATAGATAGATGCGAGGCCATCGGGGACAAGCTGTGAGTCCATTGTAGATAGATAGATGCGAGGCCATCGGGGACACGCTGTGAGTCCATTGTAGATAGATAGATGCGAGGCCTTCGGGGACAAGCTGTGAGTCCATTGTAGATAGATAGATGCGAGGCCATCGGGGACAAGCTGTGAGTCCATTGTAGATAGATAGATGCGAGGCCATCGGGGACAAGCTGTGAGTCCACCCGTACTAGGCCAGCTTGGTGGACTAGACCTAAAAACCTTACTTCCTTGTAAAGAGGGTCTCTTTCCCCCAGCAGTAGAGATGTGATGGGATGTGTTTTTTTATGTATATGTGTTTATTTAAGTTACCTTTGCCGGACCTACATATATCTAAATCTAAAGGTACAGTTGGTACGAGTATGTAGAGAAGCTCATTTTCTGCACCCGAGTAAAAAGCTTTATAATCTAAAATTAACAGACAAACAGAAGCTCCGTATTGTTTATTTACACATGAAACACCTTTACTAATTGACTACTTACTATATTAAACTGAAAATGTTATTAACGTAACTAAGATTACGTGCTTATTAAACAAATATTGAAATATTATGTTTGTGTTGCAGGCTGGTGTTCTCACAATCTCTATACTCGCTGGACCTAATAGAACATTTCCTCGGCAAGATCGACGAGGCAACGCAAGAGGCTCGCATTGACGAGAAACTAGGCAACCATGTCGGTAAGTCACAGATTTTGATACCTAATTTATCATTATGCAGCCACATAGAGCCCGAAATCACTAACACAACATACACAAGTACATACCTCTTTATGTGGTAAAAAAGTTTATTAGGGCGACAATAATTCTTTGTAATTTTAAAGACACCGCACCGTAACGAGCGAACTTTTTGCCATGAATTTTAAAGCACCCTTGAACAGAAGAAACTAGTATGTACATTTTCGTATGTAGGAGCATAGCCCGGAATTATGTTATCCCGTATATAAGTTACTAGCCCGCAGTCGTTGCTTCTCCTTCGATGGTTATCCTTTGGGTATTCCGGGATTTAAAATAGCGTACTAACTAACTAACACATATGTTTTGTTATGTGCCTAACAAGTGTTGAGCATGTCTGTAATTGGTACATGTTATTGATAAGTATCTCTCTAACCTTTCTTTTATAAGTGTATTGTAACATGTACTGTTGATGTGCCTTATATAAATAAATAAATAAATAAACATATAGTTCTGGGTGTCAGCTTCCTACCATCATTATAAGTACGTACAAACTTCAATGGTACGACAGCAAATTCATAGTTTCGTTGTAACAATTGCAGGCTCGTGGTCCCCCGGCGTGGACTACTTCCGGCTGGACGGGTCCACCTCCTGCGAGAACCGCTCCATCTGGTGCAAGAATTTCAACAGAGAGGACAACCCCCGGGCTAGGTACAGTTAGCTTCATGAGTACTTTTATACCTACACCTTTTTCAAACTCACGAATCACCGATTCATTCGTTGTCATATTTGACACTGTTTTCACAACGTGTATGCAGAATACGTGGCAATGTAGCAAGGTTCATGCTCCTCTAGTCGAGCTTGGACTACAGGACTAGTCCAAGCTCGACTAGAGGAGGATTGATGAATTAATTAATAGTAATTAATTAATTCATCAATTTGGTATGCATGTTTATGCCTCTCCTATTGTATGTTTCTTCAGCAATAAAATACGGATAATACGTAGTTTCCGTTGTCGGGACAACTGCCTCAGAGAACGAGACAATCGCTGCGATTTCATTAAGTATTAAACATAGCAGAAAAGTTAACTACGAAAGGCGTATTAAGACATAAAACGTTTATTCTTTGTACAGAATCATCGACAAGATTCGAATGTTCCGATTTTCGGCATAGCCATCTTTATGGGATACCTTTGTATCTCTCTTATATATTACTAATCTGTCTTACCGTATAACCGTTCCAGACTATTCCTAATCTCAACACGAGCGGGCGGTCTCGGCATCAACCTGGTGGCCGCGAACCGCGTGGTCATCTTCGACGTGTCGTGGAACCCGTCGCACGACGTGCAGAGCATCTTCCGCGTCTACCGCTTCGGCCAGAAGAAGCCCTGCTACATATACCGGTTTCTAGCCATGGTTAGTATCACAGACCTGTGTGAATAGATTCCTTATGTGTATGGACTGTGGCTATACGCTGCAGCGGCTAGATCCACTGCTCCATGGATCCCTGATGTTAGACTGCCATCTAACTGAAGATATAGTGCCTGTGGTTTATGACTGAGTTGTCGAGAGCTACAGGTCACTATAATTGTATCAAGTAGTTTAGAAAAGGATTCTGCGTCCGGATGCGGGCAGATAATTATGTAACCAATGCTTATTAGTCACAGATTTAAAAAAAAACATTGTAGTACTAAATTATTCCTTTTATATACTACTTTTTTGCCTCGGAATTCCCACGTGAAGCCCTATAAAGGGTATTCGAAGCTATATATAGCTATATAACATCAACCTGGTAGCCGCGAACCGCGTGGTCATCTTCGACGTGTCGTGGAACCCGTCGCACGACGTGCAGAGCATCTTCCGCGTCTACCGCTTCGGCCAGAAGAAGCCCTGCTACATATACCGGTTTCTTGCCATGGTTAGTATAGCTAGGTAGTTGCAGTAGTTGGAATTATAAAATTACACTCTGTAAGAAGGTTGTGCTGAAAAGACTCCAAAATGGTAAACTGATTGGAAAAAATAAATAACCATTTGAGTATTCAATTATTTCTAATATAGACAACCTTTTATCCTGGAATTCTCCGGGGAAGCGAATTTTGTGCTGAAAAACTAGTATGAAATAAAAAGGCAAAAAAAAAAACTACAGGAATGAGGAATTAGGGACTTCTAGGGACCCTGGAACTTTAATACATGCATTTTTTTATAATTGCATACGTTGTTTGCGTCATGTGGCTATAAAAAAGTTCCTACTTAAACTGTTTGCATTAATTAATGTGTTACTCTATCACGCATTATTCTACCGATTATCATTTTGCTCTCTATGCTATGTATTTCAACACCAAACCTACCTCCACAGGGAACAATGGAAGAGAAAATCTACGAGCGCCAAGTGACAAAACAAGCCATCTCGAAGCGAGTGATCGACGAGCAGCAGATCGACCGACACTATGCGGAGAATGACCTCGCCGAGCTGTACAAGTTCGAACCCAGACCGCCGGAGCCGAGGGAAATACCGCCGCTGCCCAAGGATCGACTGTTTGCTGAGATGCTGAAGGATCATGAGACTCAGGTATTAATAATAAAAATTAACTTAGACACGGCTAGCTTAACTAAATTGGCGTGGTAAGCGGAATGACGACTTCATAGTCACGTGACAAGCTTCTATAGAGAAGGTAATATCTATGCGGAGAATGACCTCGCCGAGCTGTACAAGTTCGAACCCAGGCCGCCGGAGCCGAGGGAAATACCGCCGCTGCCTAAGGATCGGCTGTTTGCTGAGATGCTGAAGGATCATGAGACACAGGTAAGTTTTTATAAGATCATTGACTCATTGATCAATTATTAAGGTGTTGGTAAAACGAGAAAAATATTAAAAAACGTATAAACGTCATTCGCAAACACCTTTGGACTACGAGAGAGAGGTAGTAAGGACTACGAGATCCGATTTCGAGACGAAGACACATGCTAAGATGGCTAGTTGGTGTACAACACTAAGCATAAGAACGCGTTCTCACATTGGTCCATGACTTTCAAAGCTACAAGTAGGCATATACAGAAATAAGAATCTGCAAGCGAGTGATCGACGAGCAGCAGATCGACCGACACTACGCGGAGAATGACCTCGCCGAGCTGTACAAGTTCGAACCCAGACCGCCGGAGCCGAGGGAAATACCGCCGCTGCCTAAGGATAGACTGTTTGCTGAGATGCTGAAGGATCATGAGACTCAGGTAGGTTTTAATAAGCATTGACTTATTGATGAATTACTAAGGCGTTGGTAAACAAGAAAATTTAAAAAAATACGTATATAAAACGTCATTCGCGTACACCCGAGGACTACGAGACACGGGTACTGTGTGGACCACGCGGGTTGACTACAAGAAACAGGTACGTAAAGTACAACCCTAGGCATATACAATACAGAGATAAGAAGCTATTTCTAGTACACACCCCAGTAGTCTACACCCGCATATCGCAGTAGTTGCATACTCATGTCAACTTTGCAGTTTACAACAATTCAACTAACAAAATGTCCCCTTCTCACAGTTTCAACTTTCACCCATTTGCCAACCAAACCTCTGTACCTTTCAATGCAATAACACCACCCACCAATCGTCCCACAGATATACAAATACCACGAGCACGACTCGCTTCTCGAGAACAAGGAAGAAGAGACCCTCACGGAAGAAGAGCGTAAGGCGGCGTGGGAGGACTTCGAGAACGAGAAGACGCGGCCGCCGCCCGCGCCCTTCCCCAACATGTGGCCCATGCACGCTAATGGCATGTGTGAGTATTCATCTATAAAAACTTGGTCTAAAATTAATGTACTTATATGAGGTAGTATATGGAGAGGAGCACAGGTGGAGTGGAGATTCTTTTTTTCCTGCATATTCTATTCTCCGCAGGGATGTTTGCGTGTATACGTATGCCGGCTATCTTGAATGCCTGATAATAAGATGTTTCAACGTAGCTGTGCAAACTCCTGCTGGAAAAATATAACGAAAATAAAAACCAACATAACATCTCGAATTAATTCTCTTTTCATTAATTAATTTTGCCAATCAAAATAAAAAATGATGTCAACTCTGCCTTCTTCTTCTGATGATATAGTCGTGAGCATGCACATGCAAAAATACGTGAAAATTCACAATCCTCCGCTAATCTAACAATCCCATTCCCCTCCCCCGCAGCGGCCGGCCTAATGGCGCAGCAGCAGCAGCAACTCGCGTACGCGGCGCTATCGGCCATGCTGCGCAAGGACATGCCCAACATCAACGACAACCAGATCCGGGACATGCTGCCGCTCATCTACCAGGCCAATCCCGCTGTGAGTATATGTATATGCTGGGGTGGGGGTGGCCTTTGTGCACACAATGCTGGCAACTTGGCTATTCGTTGGCTGCATATACCGAAAATGTAGACAATAAGTTTGAGGAATAAACTGACCACACATGGCAGTTTTGACAAATATGCAAATACATATTGCAAAAGTCGGTTTGTGCAGAGATGCTAGCAGATAACAGGTCTGGCAAGCGTTTAAATTGGTGGTAAAAACCCCGTTTAACATAATTATATATCATAACACATACCACAAATGTACAGCGACACATACACGCAACTGTCATCACACACAAAAGCACTATACGAAGCTTCACACATTCCGTATATTATTTATTCTAAGTATATCTGTGTATTGCGGAGAAATTTCATCTATGAACTAGAAGAAGGCAGTTTAATCTACCAGACATGCTGAGTAACGTCCATTCTTCATTATGGGATACCCTAGTAAATATTTAACATTGTTGAGATCTTATAACATACATTAGGACACATTGTAGTCACTGCATTAGCCATCCTCCGACAAACTCAAAACTCACAGCGTAGTTATTGTTAATACTAAATGTTAAATATCTCACCTTTACCTATATGTTTTAAGTATTTATACGCACGAGCTTATCATAAATGTACTGACAATTCATTTGTTTGTTCAGATGTTCGGAGGATATGATTACGGTGTAAGTTTCTGAGTAGATACCATGGTGATGTGCCGATCTAATTTTTATATTATTTATGACGCATAAAAGTAAATTTATTTGATTCCTGTGTAATCGGCGCATCACTAAATATCATCAACATTCACGCTTCTTATCATTTCATTTCCACGTTACCTTTTGTTTGCAATTTGAATATAATCTCCCCTCACATTAAACCCATGCTATAAAGTTGCTATTTTTGTCCACAGTTGATGCAGAAAATGAGTGAGATCTACAAGTACGCCCAGCCAGGCATGGCCAACCCTATGATGGGTCCTTTCATGAATGCCGGTAAGGGCACCGCAAGTATGTACACCTTCTTAGCTAGTTTGCATCTTATTTTTAACCTAAGAGTAGATTAGAACATTTTGTCTTTCATATCAATCTTGAGAAAAAGCTGTACTTTGTTCATCGATATGTTATTCTAACATTTTACACAGTACAGTAGTGCACGTCAGTTAATGAAATCCGTCATACACAACTCTTAACTGTTGCTTTAGTAGAATATAGCCATTATGTACACTTTGTGCTTTTACTACATGTAATTATTTAAAACAACAGTACATTTCTATACATACAAATGATCGCTTGCATGCCCAACTATGTAGTACAATTACTTATTAAAAAATAATAATCGTGGCGTACCCCAGGCACGTTACATTGCCCACCTCTATTCCTACCACTCTAACCTCCACCTCTATTTCAGCGGCGGGCGGCGCGGGCATGGGCGGCAGCAGCGGGCTGCAGTACGAGCCGCCGTGGCAGCGCCAGCAGCAGCAGCAGAACCAGCTGCGGCTGCAGCAGCTCATGCAGCAGCAAAATGTAAGGCTGCTTAAAATGGCATAAACATTCGTGTCCTAAACGAACGTTACTAAAAAACTAAAGTATGTGTTTAAAAAAAATAGATAGCTCTGTTAAATGCCTTATTAAACTGTCAAATACCATTCAAAACCAGCGTTAATCGTTGTTTTAACGCTGCTGTGGCAATACAGTTGTTTCCAAAGTAGAAATGAGTAGCATAGTTTTTAATCTCATTAAGAGACGGCACTTAAATAATAAACATACTTCCATCATTTCAAATAACACCCGCGCGAGTCACGAAATACTTTGTTACCTAACCTAATTTCAACTATGATATTAAACTCCACCCCTCTCTCCAACAGTCAATGGGCGCAAAATACTACGCGGGCGGGCTCGGCAGCCGCGACCCCGTAGCGATGGCGATGCAGCAGGCGCGAGCACGAGAGATCATGCTGGGGGAGAGCACGGGCCGCCCCCGCGGCCGCCCGCCCCTCGCGCGGCCCCCGCCCGCCCCCGCCGACGTGGTCAACTTGGACTCGGATTAGTTACAGGTGAATGTGCCTTTTGTGCTAAGATGATGATTGTGATGGTTTGAATTTAACGGTTATACATAGATACCCCATATTGATATTCTATCGACTTATTGTCGTATTGAAAATTCTGCTGTAAGAGCGCATAAAATATGAGGCGTCACATATTTTTTTTAAAAAGCAGGCAAATGCAGGAACTCTCTTGCTTGTTTTGGGCTCCACCAACCCGCACTGTGTCCGCGTGGTGGACTAAGGTATTAAAACCCTCCCTTCATTGGAAGGAGACCCGTGCCCAAGCCGTGGGGATGTGATGATGAATGAAAAAAAGCCTAATACGTGGTAGGTATATTTAGATCTAATAAGATTTATTCTGTTTGTTTCAGAAACCCCAAATGTACAGTGCTTAAGTAGATGGTGATGTGTACAGGTCCGGATGTGTAGGTGCTATGCTGAAGTCGGCTGGATGTGAGCTCAGCTGATGGGTACCTGAAGGAATGTATGATTTGACTGATATAGTGAATATAGGCCCAGAGGTTCCATCGGCAGAAGGTCTTTCAGATACTATTGGCCAAAACTGGATAAGGTTTGTCCGATGGAACCCTTAAACATACTGTGGCACTAACAGCAATATTCCAATTATGCTCAGTCTGTATTTTGTTTAAACTGGGCATCACACACGACTAAATAATTACGCTATTAACTGTGCTCAGTATGCCAAATATACAACTAGACAAACTGTCGGAACCTGACTATGTGTTTAATCAGTGCATACCACAAAACAGGTTTGAGGCCAGATTTGCCCAGTATAGTCCTTCCGAGGCACCCATCAGCAGTGGCCCATGTTTTCGTATAGCCAATTACTACCTGGATAAAGTTGATTCTTAGGCGTTACATATTTCACTTTAAATTGATTAATGTGATTCAATTTTACAATTACACATTCCACACTCGAAAATGCTAAAGTTTGTATAAAAATATCTGGTAGTTAATGTTCAATTCAGTCTTCAACTTTGTCTGGGCTATGTAATGTATATCTCTACATAATTTATACATATACATAGAAGTACCTACGTTGCTCTAGGCTTACGCTACACCACATATCAAGAATCTCCTTTATATGCTAATATCTCTTTAGTTGAGATTGATTCAATATATTTTTATTATTGTTCAATATATTCACGGACAATTTATTTTAGTATAAGCCTTGTGGATCCTGAAGATCGCAATCCTGAAAACCATCCACCAGGTTACAGATTTTGTTAATCCAACAATTGTTTGCTCCAAATAATTAAGCGTAGGCCTAAGGCGTAGCTAATAAAGAGAATGCACAAGTTGAGTTATATTTTAATGGTTAAAGTATAGATTTTTATAAGCAATTAGTTTTTGGAAATTTAAAATATGACCCTTGTGCAAGTGTCTGATGGTCTGAAAGAATTGGGTAGGATTTCATCTGATATGTGTAAATGTTAAATTAACACTAGTAACAACTTGCCTGTTTGAATGAGAAATACATAACTCTTGACCTTTTGGCCGTCAGACTAGATGATTTAAAAATAAATATCTCTCAGTACAGGAAGTTACATAATAAGTAAGCTATACTGTAGATGTCAACATAGTTATTAACTCAGTGTATGTATATCTTAAGGTCGAGAAAACTCAAATGACGAGTTATCGATGGAGTTCTTTAGTATTCTTGGTAATCCTCTCAAAAATTCTTTTGAATCAGATTTTGGACACAATACTAAAGAACTATCACACTGTACTTTCCTATAAATGTGGACTTACTTAGTACTACATTATATTATAATCATTACAAGTTATGGATACCGTGTAGTGACTAATTCCTGTGCTATGTTGTAACACCAAAATATCATAATTATGATTCAAGTTAACTTTAATTATGGGAAGGGACTGAGAAATTTAATTTCTTTGCTTGATTCATTGGTGGCCTATGGAAAACTGTACTTGTGTTTAAATATTTTTAAGTTCGCCTGGAATAATTTATTAGTTAAATTTTAGTACACAATACACATACATTTTAGACTTGCATTATGTACAGCCATTTTATTAATTGGAATCTTAAATGCAGTTTTAATTTTCTACAGTGCAATAATATTTTAACACAAGTTTGAAATTTTCATTGAGTAAGTTATTTTATTAAAATGTAATTTTGCTGTTTTTTTTTTTTACAAAGCACCTTTATTATATTTTACTTTATCATTAAGTTTTTATTTATTTCACCTGATTAGTACAGGTGGTTAAGTTGTGATATTGTCGTATCATAATTTTGTTTGTATACGTTTATTATAGTGAGTCGACTATGACACTATTTAGGTTTTGTAATCATAGGATATAAGTACTTCATTGTGTAAAAGTTTTGAGACAAATTTCTGTGCTTCATCAACCGCTGGTAGTTTGACATTTTTGTATCGTTTTGGGAAAAGATTTATAGGGATTATTAAATAGAATCTATGTCTATATTATGAATAATGAACATTATATTAACAAATGAGCAGTATTTCAATCTAGATCTAAGGTTTTTTTTAGTCTTCACACTCCTGAAATAGTAAATGCTGTTTGTTACCAAGTGTCTCTAGTGCTGATGATACTTGTTGACTGCTGTTCTTATTTCTTTATGTGATATAAATTGTAATTGTAGAAACTTTCCTATTATTTTGTAGTACAATCTATAATAAACAATTTGGAAATGTGATATGTTTTTATTTTCATTATCATAATTTGTAAATTCTTATAATAGCATTACATAGATAGCACATGATCAGATCAGATGTTCAGGTTAGGTATTCCAGTAGCAGCTCCAACCGACACTTCAAAATATTTCAGTAATCTCTGAGCAAGGTATGTTGCATCTTCATTGTTGAACACATTGGCAGACACCATGTCGAGGTTGAAGTCATCTTGGAGGGAGAGCAGTTCCTCGGCTTCTATCGCCATGGAGTAGACGGGCAGGCCGCTGCCGTTGACGAGGATCACCCGGCGTCTGCGCAGGTCTGGATGCACTTGCAGTAGAACCTGTTTAGCCCATTCCAAAACAAACACTTTCGTTGTGTCCAATGCTATAATTATAAAGTCTAAGGCCACATTTTCGGTCCGTCTCATCATTCTCACTAGTTTTTCCAAGTTATTAGCCCGGAGTAAAATCAATTTCCAACGATGTGATCCTTTTGAATGTGCTTCAGTTAGAGCGCTGGAGATTTTATCAATCATGTCGTAATTAAACGATAGAACTACGAATGAGTTGCAGTTCTTGCAGCATGTTGGACCCACCCACGGCGCAACAACCAAGTCTTCGCTTTCAATGGTGGACATTTCTTGTGAAATAAATAAATTAAAGGAAATTTTAAGTTACGCACAGCGACTGTTGTATTTTGATTTTGAAATTGTTGTGACAGTTTTTTTTTAAATACAAATTTATTTATTCTGTGGAGATTTGTATTGTGCCCTGTTGCGTAGGAATGAAGGTACCTGCCCCTGTAGGTCGTAGCCGTTATACCCAATATAGGGTATATGAACCCTTACGATTGGGTAGTGTATGTCTGTCTATAGTCTATGTCTAAAAAAAACAAAATAATGTTTTTATTTACTCATTGTTGTCAGTTGTCAATGTCAAACCAATTGTCATTAAAATCATAAAATGGAGGGAATTTTTCAGTTGTGTGATGTAAAATTGTAAATAAAAGTTACTGTTTTGTTGTGGAAATTGTGATAACTTAATTGAAAAGTGCAAGTGAATCATGAGGCGACGGGATGATAATTTCCCCGATAATGGATTTGAAGCATGGGGGGGTTACATGCAGGCTAAAATAGCTAAATTGGAAGAGCAGTTTCGGTTGCGGGCTAAAAACAATGAAGAGCAAGTCTCAAACATCTTCAGTGGCGTGAGTATTTATGTTAACGGCTATACAAATCCTTCTGCTGATGAATTAAAAGGTCTTATGGCAAGACACGGTGGTGTTTACCATACTTATCAGAGAAGTGGTGATTATATCATAGCTTCAAATTTACCCGATTTTAAAGTGAAGAAAATGGACTTGGACAAAGTTGTTAAGCCAGAATGGATAACAGAAAGCATAGCATCTAATTGTTTGCTAAACTATAAGGATTACCTACTTTATAACAGTTTTAGGACACAGCCCAAACTAAACTTTGATGTTGTAACAAAATCTGAATGTTCTTCTTACAATAAAACTTCAGTCAGTCCTCCTAACAAAACTGATCCATCAGTCTCTTTTCCGGGTGTCAAAGTGGTAACAGCTCCAAGTTATGATGCAAGCTCAAAAAGTAATTTTAATGTTTTTGAAACTAGCAACCAAATAATATCTGATATAACAAAACACTGTGACACAAGCATAAAGACAGCCGCTGATCCTAATTTTATATCAGAATTTTATAATAACTCCCGACTTCACCACATATCTCAACTTGGAGCTACCTTCAAGCAATACATCAATGATTTAAGAGAAAATAGTGATTTTACTTTTCCATCTCGGGTAGAGCTAAAAGAGTCAATACACATATTAAGTAGAGGGAATGGATCACAAAGTTCATTTGAAGGTGGTAAAATAATAATGCATATTGATATGGACTGTTTCTTTGTATCAGTTGGTTTACGTAAGAGACCTGAATTACGAGGCCAACCTGTTGCCGTAACACATTCCAAAGGAGGACAACCTCATTCAAAGCGGCCAGGAGTTGACAGGAACACTGAATTTCATATGTACAAACAAAAGCAGGCCAAAAAGTTATGCAAAGCTGCTGGATTGGCAGAAGATATGATTGATGTTGAGGAAATTGAAACAAGAGTGGATGGTATTACAGATGATGGAGATAAGTATGGATCTATGAGTGAAATTGCCTCTTGTTCATATGAAGCAAGAGCTAAAGGTGTAAGTAATGGAATGTTCATGGGGGCAGCACTAAGATTATGTCCAGACTTACAAACCATTCCATATGATTTTGAAGGATATAAAGAAGTAGCATTCACCCTATACAATACAATTGCCAAGTATATACTAGATATTGAAGCAGTCTCCTGTGATGAAATGTATGTTGATTGTACTGAACTCCTCAAAACAATAGATGTATCTGCCCATGATTTTGCTTCTGCATTGAGGATGGAAATAAAAGAAAAAACAGGTTGTCCCTGCTCAACTGGATTTGGTGGAAACCGTTTACAAGCAAGGCTAGCAACCAAACATGCTAAGCCAGATGGTCAATTCTTTTTATGTAGTGATTTAGTTAACGACTTTATGTACGACATTAAACTAAGAGATTTACCTGGTGTAGGCCGACAAACATCACAAAAACTGGAAGCAATAGGTCATCAAACATGTGGCTCTTTACAAACTTTGCCATTGGATGTATTACGACGTCAGCTTGGTAATAAAACAGGATCTCAATTATATGATCAGTGTCGTGGGCGAGACCCAACACCTCTTGCATTTTTTACTGTCAGAAAGTCAGTATCTGCAGAAGTGAATTATGGAATCAGATTTGAGAATGAAGAACAATGTTTTGAGTTTCTACAACAATTGTCAGCTGAAGTACAAACAAGAATGGTGCAATATAAAGTAGTAGGCAAGTGCATTACATTGAAGCTGATGGTTAGAGCTGCAGATGCTCCTGTTGAAACTGCAAAATTTATGGGTCATGGTTTCTGTGATGTAATAAACAAATCTGTCAACGTGAACAATCCTACCAGTGATGCTTGTGTAATATCTAAGGAGGTGATTGGAATTTGTAAGAAATTAAAAGTAGAACCAAAAGAAATGAGGGGAATAGGTATTCAAGTCACAAAGTTAGAGACAACGACAAACAAGGCGATTAAAGGTGCCATGAATAAATACCTTTCCACTACCAACAAACACACAAAGGGCATTAAAAATGAGTCCAATAATATAATGGTGGAAAATTCTAAAGAAGTTAATTCTTGTGTAAAAAAAGAAGAACTTGTACCTGAGAATCACTCAAGAACTCCAAAAAAGTTAGTTTCAGTGACATCACCACAAAGAAAGAAATCCCCAGTAATTGGTACATCCAAGTCACCTGTAAGACGAAGAGGAAGACCTCCAAAGAGCTTATCCACTAAACCTCAAGATACAACTTCAATTAATCTCATGAACAAGTTTTTGTTTGGCCAAAGTAGAGATTCATTCAATTTAATAGAGGAAAAATATGTACCTGCTAATGATGCATCTAACAAATTAGTTAAAATTAATAAAACAAGTGAAGTGAATAAATCACCAGAATCAGAAAGATTAGATTTAATAGGTCTACCATGGCAAAATGTTAGAGAGTTACTGAGAGCCTGGCTGGACAGTGGCCAAACTCCTTTACCTTGTGATATTAATTTAATAATTACATATATGAGAGAAATGGTTATAAATAAACAAATCGATAAACTTATTATATTAATTAATTTCTTAAGACGTAGAACATGTGAAATGAAAGAAGATAAGTGGATTGAAGTCTATCAACATATTGTGTTAGAAGTACAAAATGCTATGATTGCTATTTACGGTAAAAAACTGTACATTGAGGAAAGTACCTAACAAGTTCAATGAGTACAAAATAAAATGGTTATTTAATTAATTCATTTTATTTATTTCATCCCAATACTCTGACTTCTATGACTATAGAAAAAAACAGCAATTATTTATTTCATAATTTTTACTCAATAATGCGTATGTACTTACTTAAATTTTTATATCACTATGCTGCCGATGACTTTGAAATTTGATATTTTGACAAGATTTATTTATCTTTGGCAGCTTTGAAATCACAGAGATTGATGATCAATTAATTCTGATGAAGAAGTTTAATAACTTTATAAAATGGCAGTGTTACCCTTTCATTTTGCAATATTATATCAATAGTAATGTTGATAGTTTCAGCGTCAAAAAAATCTGCTTTTACCGAACTATCGGGCAATTTGCAATGACTTCATCACAGCTACATTTTGTCACAAGTCTACAAAATGTTGAAAATAAATCTAAAATGTCAGTAGCAAGTATGGACGTAAATTGCTCAAGAAAACAATAAATTATTGAAAATATAAACAATTTGTGCTACAATTATACTTTCAAACAAATATGAGCTGCAAGCTTCCAGCTTAAAACTAAAATACTTTATGACAACAGTAAAAGCAACCCAATATCTGTTCATGCGGGTTTGTTTTCGTAATAATTATTAGTTATTTGCCTATGATCTAGGTATTCAGCATACAGAAATAAACTATTAGTAAAAATAATATTATGCCTTCAATAACATTTAGGTTTATGGCTCTCCATTGTGGTAGGTAGATAAACACGATGTTACTATAACATAAATTAGAACATTCTAAGTCTAATTGATTTTAAAGAACTGAAACAGCATATGAATAGGGAAAATGCCCCTGTGAAATGCGAATAAAAATTAACTTTATTAAGTATATGAACAAAAATATCCTGTTTTACGCGTTTACGTTCGAAGGCACGGTTACTTAGGCAGAGGCAGTGGAGTTAGCAGAGATAGAGTGTTTGAACTTGGAGTCTATGATGATCTCGTCGCCGGAGCGGATGTTGTAAGAGTACAGCTGCTTCGTCGGGTACTTCATCTCCTCTGGACCCTGAAAAGAATTCAAATATAAGTATTTCATTACGGGAAAAATTATTAATAGCCATGCGATTTTCACTCCCAGTTTATGTGTTAAATAGTGAAGATTCATACTCTAATACCACAAAAAAACTTTAAACACTGTTTAAAAAGCGTTTAAAACGCAATTCGACTATAAGCCCTAAACATCTGTTAAATACTGTCTAAGTTTTTGTGGTAAGGTCCATAATGTTTAAAAATACCCTGTATCGGTTGACTAAATTAAAAGACAAGGATTAATTGTTGTAGAAGCGTTTTCGTTAAATCATTATTGAAAATTTAATCGTTTTGAAAGTGTATTTTATCGACGAAAATAATACTGTGAGAAAATTCAAAATACCTGACTGTCGCGGAGTTCTTGATCTACGTAGAAGAGTCGCATTTTGGACGCGGGGAACCCGGCCAAACGCTCCAGCCGCCCTTTTAGATCAGATACCGTTCTGTAAAATAAAGCATCATGTGTTAGTAAACAGTGTGACCGAAAGCTGAATATAAAAAAAAAAAAAAAAAAAACACACGCACTCACGCCTTGTACTACTGTACTCCCTTGCGGGGTAGGCAGAGGTGCATTGCTGCACCCACTTTTCGCCAGAGTGTATGTTAGTCCCAATGTAATAGGGGGCGAGCCTATTGCCATTTAACGGGCACATCCAAGACCCGAGAACAAATATCTGTGTTTAAACAAATATCTGCCCCAGCCGGGAATCGAACCCGGGACCATCGGCTCAGTAGTCAGGTCACTAACCACTACGCCATTCGGTCGGCTGAATATAAGGTAAAGTTTTAGTTTCTACAAAGTATAAATTCTTTATCAGACATTTCAGGTAATCTCTATAGGAAACTTTACCTCTAACATAATGCTTTAAATAACAATAGATATAACATCAAACTTACTTAAGTTGTTGTTAGGTTAGGTTATTCTATGTACGCAAAACTTACGCTTTACGCTATAAAATACGAAAGCGAGCTGACCAATAACAATAACGCTGTATCAACAATAGAACTACAGACACTAAAGATGCACCCACCTGTACACATCGACGGTGCGAACCTCGCTGGTGTCCCCGCACGTGAAGGTGATCTGCACGCGCTTCTCCGGCCGCAGGTCCACCGACACCAGCGGGTCCAGCTTGCCATGCACGCCCACCAGCTCCCAGTATCTGGAAGTTTAGAAAAACAACATTACATTTTCGTGTACAAGTGCGGTTGTACTTTTTCGTAGACCCTTATTTAGGGCTTTGTGCGTCAGGTTTTTATCTAAATATTCTCTGTTATACCCTCATTCACTCCATACATTTGCATTGTACATATACCTAGGTACGCTACGTACGTTAAACTAATGGCAGCGGGACTAATTTTATTAAACCTTGGACTGTTACTACTTTTTTATTATGAAATTCCCAGATTTTCAAAGTTAATACGTAAATAACATGTCAGCCCGCTGATGATTTAAATGTCCATTATCCTAATAGTTAGCTCAACATCCCATTGAATGCGATCTTCATTTCCCTGCATCTAAACTATGCTATCTATAACGTTTTTATCGATTAAAAGATAATTATTAGTCTTCTTGAATGTGAACAAAGCGTTGCATACATTTTTGTAATAATATTGGGGTTTATTTTCGACTGTTTTTGTTTTTTCATCATTATTGGTGCCCGTCATGGCCTGTGCGCTTCAGGCCACGCAGTCGTTTGTGCAATGCCAAACGATTTCTAAAGTGCGAGTTTTATAACAATGATCACCATTCATAAACATTAACTAGTAGATATCTACAGCCGGCAGCCGTATTATAAAAGGGTCGTTATTATGTTACGATAGAATAATTTTGTTGAGCAAGGTTTTAGATGCAGACCAAACAGTATTTTATTTGTCTTGAGTTATATCTGGGATAACTTGCCCTAGTTTATATGAAACGCCGCTTGTTTAACAAACATTCCTAATTTTAACTCAATCCAGCACTAAACTAACAAAGTACTAAAACAAATAAAATGATATACAATTTTTAAACCTTCAGTATTCTACAGCCTTCAATCTCATCCTGAATGTAAATCTGTAATGAATGATTGATATAAATTCTATATTTAAATCTGTTCAGTCCATAGGGTTATGTGGGAATGTATTTGCATATGATTTTAGGTATTTAGGTCAGCACAATATTTGCATGCTGTTTCCACACCCACTGTAGGACTATATTGTATCTATGGAGACCTTCGGATAACTTTCCTAAGGTTACACAATGCTAACAACCAATAAACTCAACGAAGCTATCTATGACTTATTTAATCTACAACGAACATATAAATCAAACAAGATAATCATACTGTAAACTGCGAAAAATTCAGAGCATTTTCATATCACTTTAAATATTTTAAGAATGCATTCAAATCGCTAATACCTACTTTATTGCAACAAACACATGTCATACACATTCCACATCCTTCTTCCAAAACTCATTACAGCCAATTCACAGCTTGCATTGTAAAAGCCTTTCTCTACATATACAATCTATCTCAGATATTTGCATATCTTTATCTGTATAACCTATGCTACCGATAAATGATTTAGAACTTAGCTCACCTATCAGGCCGGTCAGCCTCCGGCTTCTCCATGTAGTACCGTATGAAGGCCCTCTCCGCCGACTCGCGCTCCTCGGCCGGCACCGCGCCGCCCCCGTTCAGGGTCTTCACGAGCGGCAACCGAGCCACCAGAAGCAGGCGCCGCTCATGTTCTGTAGACTCCACGCGCTCCCAGAGAGGCCAGCCCTGGAAGGAGTAGGTTAGAGGTTAGAGGCTGGTTGAAAGGAAAATAGCGCTGGAATAAGCGGTGGGTTTTAAAGCTGGTTTGTGGGGAAATGGGTTGGAGCAATAGTGGGTACGGTTAAAGCCTGGTTGGTGGAATGCGTTTTGGTTTGGTTTTTTGGGGTGTAGAGTTCTTGTCAGGTAATTGTAATGTAGATTTTATAGGATTATGAACGGAGGGCAAACCGATATTTTGCAGACAGCCTATGCATGCAATGTCGAAGTACGGAAATTTTTGTTTATTCAAAACTTACACCTATTAGATGTAAATCAAAACGTCAAGATTTCCTATATTTCTGCATATTGAAGTTAAAATTCATGATCTGGTTTTGCCTTATTAAATTATTTAAAACAGAAATGGTACCTAAGTCGATTCCGCTCACGGCCAGACAAAAAACATACTTATTCATCATTTAAGAATCCTCATATACATATAAAGGAACAAAACAAACATGATATTGCGGATTTATTTCGGTTAGTTATTATTCGATCCAAGGCTAGGCAACCATCAAGTTTCCTTCTAGGGAGCTCTGGCGGAATCTTCGCAAAAACTTTGCTGTGCTAAGCCACTGGTAGATAAGTCTACGGAGGTTTTAAGTCCCCTAGGTTTTATAGCTTTGTTGTTCGAACTAACAAGATGTAGAAAACTATTATGCGTAGGTATAGTCCTAACGTTATAATTTAAGGCATGAAGCTAGCCTAGGCACCATTCAGAATTTCAGACACATCTAAGAGTTCTAAGACCCGAGGGAAAATATCTGCATTTCGGTAAACAAAATCTCCCTCCGAAAATCAAACGGGACCCTCAAAACATTATCTACATCCGCATCGATAATGCGCCCTTTGTTCTCATGTTTGCGTGCACCGGTATATCACTTATACAGAACCGACTTCTCCTTATAAAGAAGGCGGAACTCCTGAATCAGAGAATTGGCATTTCGTTTTGTTTTGCTTTCCCACAGGGGCATCTTATAAACTTATAGGTGCGTTGGGCTGCGTCCTCGCCTTGATATCGCATTATTAGCATCCTTGTTGGTAGCATGATTAAATTACCTACCATGCAGGATTGGAGATAACTTAAGAGTCCCTATAAATAGTAAAAGCCTAGTCTCATAATCATGTTATTCCTCTATTACCCAATGCAATGCTGGACAAAACCTGGTTTTCTATTTTATTTAGAGCACATGTGTTTGGTGTCGTGACTTCCGTTCGTGCATTGCGCCAGGGACATTAAATGTACAAATCTATGAGCGTTAATGTTTTAAACCCCATAAACTTATATTATACTAATTTACCCACTTTGCTTTATAATTGAATAAGTTATAGTGCTTATAATATATCCCTGTGATATGTTCACATTGTGTAGCTAGGTACATCGTTTTGTGTAGGTAGAGTTTCTGTGTTTCCAGTGTTTATTATGTAATTACCTACTTATTGACTGCACAAAATATTTAATTTTATACGAGTTATTTTTAAGTATCCTTGGAAGTAATACCAAATTAATATAAAGTGCAGCAGTAAAATATTTCAACTTATTTTTGCATAAACAAAGAATTGATATTGTGCAAGAATGAGGAAAATAGGAAAACTACCGAGCAAATAGATTGTCCGAAGCTGAAGGTTAACTTACAAAAGATAAGTCGAGCTGCAAGTTCTATTGGTTTAAAGTACATTAACTATGTAATAATAACATACTTGCAAATACCTAGGTACTTACAATGTGGCAAAAACTGCCTCTGTGGTCTAGTGGTAGAAGCTTCGCTTCATGACCCAGAGGTCCCGGGTTCGATTCCCGGGTGGGACCATCAATTTGTGTTTCTAAATTGTGGTTCTGAGTTTGGTTAGGACATAGAAGGCTGATCACCTGATGTCCGAAACAGTGAAACGATCCATGCTGTCGGATGGGCATGTAAAGCAGTCGGTCCTGTGCCTAGCTCTCTCCAGTCGTGTCGGTCAATCCGTCCCATTGGGCTATGAGAGTGATGGAACAGAGAGTGCTCCTGTGTACTGCGCACACACTTGGGCACTATAATCTACTCCTGCGTAGATGGCTGATCTCAATTGAGATTGGCCGCCGTAGTCGAAAATTCGGCTAGGAGGACATTATTATTATTACTTACAATGTGAGGATGACTTAATAATTTCCGCCTTTTGGATGTTGGACCAAAAGTGATTTTGGTAGTCGTGGTTGCAGTTAGATTAAGTTTTCAAACCCTATGCCTGTATTATGTATTGACATAATGTGACGCAGTCGATTATACATGGATATTATGATAGTGTAAGAAAATCAAACGAGTAAAAAGAGTTATAATTTACGTAAAATTGTATATTTCATGTTTTATCTAATGTTTCGTCACCCAATTTCCACAATAATCAGGGTGCTTATTGTGGAAATCATTTTAGATATTTAAAGACACGACAACCAAGTTTAAAAAAAAACTATCTATACATCGCACTCGCTACACCTGCAGTTAATAGCGCCTGGCTAATCAAGCGCATCGGACCCCTGCAACATTTGTTTTGACCCCCAACACAACACAACTCCCATAGATTTATTAATGCATGACTGCAAAAGACAACTAGGAGGTTAAAGTTTGAAATGAATTATTACATGCCTCATAAGAGTCAACTTGTACCGCTTATAATATTGATCTATTCGATCGTTAAAACATTTGCTGAGAGCCTAATAGCAATAGCACTTTATTGCTTTAAGGCGGTATACTAGTTTAGTGCTTGGAGGAGTGGCAATGCTGTAAAACGAACTGTATCTGCTGCAAGTTTTCATAATAACTCCTATAAGATTGTTTGGTTGGTCTTTCGCAATCATAACTAAATTCAAGAGAGATTCTCCGCTATCTTGTAGTATCTTGGTCACATACACGATATATCTCCTTGTAACATGTCACAAAGGAAATGTACCGCTAGCCCTTTACCGTAAGGGCCTAGGACAGTTGACCTACAAGCGTTATTCTTAGGTCACGACATGCAGACTTTCTGCTATGTTCCCCTCGAGCCTTAGGTGCACTAAACGAGACACGGGTCAAATAGACAAAGACCGAGGTGCAATACGCTGCAAAGGCCAGTGTTTGAACCTAATTCATAGCAAGCAAGCTATCGTTATTGTTTATGTCAGAGATCAAGAAATCATAGTTGTATTGTTAAGACTAAACATGAATAGCTCTTTGCTTATACATGTTTGTACTAAGTCGAGCATTATACTAAAGTAGACAGGTGCATATCTAAAAGAATTAATTGTTGTATACGTGATTAAGCTAATCGACTACCTTACCAGGTAAATCAGGATGCTGTGGGGCAGTCACGTCTTGGCAATAATGACGTATTGTATCTTGTAACTCTATAATATATCATAGACAAAGGAACCGAACGTCTAGCCAGAGTGCATCGTCCACAGTCAAAGCATTTTAGCATTTACAACTTAGGTAATAGAGCCTTGTATAGACCAAGTTGTCTGAGCATTAGATAGGTAATTGCATGTTGTTAAGATGACGTAATTTTATTAGTTGAACTATAGACAGAATGGCGACGCATGCACCTTCTTATAATTTTCAATATTATAAATACAGTCAACCGTTACTGTCTTAAACATTACATTTCCCTAATGTAGTGTGACAGCACATACCCTTTCTCTTCATGTTCAGACATTGTGAATCAGGCGGTTAATCTCTTATGTCATTGCAATAATTAACTTAATGTGAAAATATACATTCATACTATAGAAACCTACTTAGGTACACTTATTAACTCAAATTTTATTCACCTATCAAAATATATACCTACTGACATAGTTGGCGTTGGAATACTATCGCTAATTACGGAAAAAACCAACAAATCATCCAGGTATACAAAGAAGTGCGCACTACGCGTGGGTAGTGTTATGCCTCTCCGACAAAGATTAAGCACAAACAGTTCATTGCTCGCTCCATTATGATTATGAATCATAACAGGTAGAATTTTCATGTTCATCTTAAAATTGCAGATTTTTGTTTTAATCCGACATGGCATACACTGATTTTCCGAGTTTATAAAACTCATGGGATCAGGAAGGTCGTATAGGCCATCTTCATATCCATTTTATAACCCTAGTGGTCATAAATTCTTTATTGTCTCGCCCTTGTGCAAAGAGCTTTTACACAGTCGAGCGAGTCGATGCACTTTTATAATACCAGTTGTTCATAATGTTGGCCATGAAAATGGCCTTTTCAATAAAGGTGGTATACTTACATTAGATACATTTATTGTAAAGGTACCAACACTGGATACCTATTTATAAATATCTATAAAAAAAAATTGTTTGTGTAGGGTATACTTAATCTTTTTCTACATTTTACCAAACTAGTCGGATCACTGGTTAACCAAATACTTATGTTTTTTTGTATGTTATGTTAATTCCCCGTAACCTTGACAATGACACGTGTTCATAACAATCCGCCATTTTCCTGCCTACGGTTTTTGTCCACGATCGTAGACAAGTGCTCATTGTTTGTTATTGTCTTGAATACACGACGGTCGTGGATTATTTAATTTTGTTTATCCTACCTACTCAATAGCACAAAAAATATTTTTGCCTGTTGTAGTGCCACTGTGTCAGACATAAGTATGCATAACTTGATGTTCTTAGGCGGTATCAAACGCAAGGCAAAACAAAACAGAGGCAAGGTTAATCAACCATCAAAGATAATAATAATCGTGTGAAATTCAAGGTTGTTCCCGACTGGGCGCTAGAGACTGCCCCTCGTGTTGAAACTCCTCGCGGCCGGAGCCTAGCCGCGGCCACATTCGTAACGTTACGCAAGCGAGCCGCCGATGTAGGTCGAGCCTAAATGCGGAAGACCTTCACCCGTATTGTGCGATAGCTTCATGCTCCCGAGGGACGCTACCCGGCCAGATTACGAAGACAGAATCCCTAAACAGTCTGATGCTACAGGCTAAAATATAACTTGACGGTGTATGCGATATGAGCCTGCATTATACCAAGATCTATGAATTGGCTCCGGTCATTTGGCAAATGAATGGACAGAGCAATTAAGATTATGCATTCATTCGTGAGTTTAATTTAGATCTGTTTCTCGAGTATGTGATAAAATTAGTTAGAGCGCCAATCAATATGCAATGACTCACCTGCACTCGTAAGCTCTTCAGCGCCGGGAATAGGGCCAGCTTGTCCACCTCGTCCCATGTCGCTAAGCCCGTGTTGTTGAGGTTTAGAAATCTGAGACACCTAAAAATATAACAAAAAAAACTGTAATTATCAATTAACTTTATGAAACAAAACGCATTTTATCAAGTTCAATTAGGTCAATGTTATTAAGTAAGTGTTAACTACTTCCTTACGGTCGCAGTGAAGGTCAGAAACGAATTCAATTAATTTGCAAAGATTATACTCACTGGAAGGCGTCGTGACTCTTTTTGTTTCCGTTTCTGTCGTCGCACTTCTCGCACGGATCAGGCGCCAGCGTCGTGATGGGACAGTCGTTGACTAGCAAAGTCTCCAGCTTCGGGAAGGCGTAGCCCAACTTGGATATCTCCCTCCAGCTACTCACTGGGTTACCAGAGAAGTGTAGCTTCTTCAATTGCTCATGGACTGGCTCTTGATTTTCGGGAAGGTTCAGTCTGGAGCACGCATCGCACTTCTCCTTCACGTCTATTTCCTTCCCGCTCAGATCCACATAGGTGTACTCGTTGAGGCTCAAATGCAGCTCGTCTAGAGCTGGTAGAGACTTGAGCAGTGCGTGGACGCTGGGCCAGCCCACGTACGTGGAGTTCAGCACGAGGTTGCTGAGACTGTCCCACCGCGGTCGCAGGGCCTGCGCCGCCTGGATCTGCGCCGACAGTCGGTTGAACGACAAGTTCAGGAAGCGAACGCGCGGAGTCTGCTCGAGCACAGCGAAAACCTAAAGAAAACAATCATCAATCGACTCGGTGTCTTACGAGAAACATTACGTGAGCGCGGGAAAAACTTGTCGAAGCGGTAACCAATAATTTGTTGCTGGGCTACTGCCTGAGTTAATCATGAGAATATTGCAAAGACGCCTATTAGCCCCAACAAACTGTACTGTAGGTACACTTCAGCGGAAGCCGTTATCATTGGTTACAAATCAGAAAGTTGGTAATCATACTAATCGGACTCACCTCCTTCCAATCTGTTAGTTTGTTGTTAGCGAGATCGAGTTCGACCACATCAGCACATTTATCAGCTAAAGCACAGGCATCTCCTGCGCAGTCTATATCACAGTCGTTTAGGACCAGAAGAGTTGGCACACTGAGTCTTGGAGATCTCTTGGGCACAAAGATGGCCACTGGCATGTCATCTATGGGCGGATTCACTTCACCCTTCGCCCCGTACTTGCGCTCTAGCGCTTCTAAAAGCGATGGCATTTTGACTGCACCTGCAACAAATACAGAACATTTTTTAAATCTCATAATAGGTACAAACAGTAATGGATAATTGGGTATCTATAGGTACAAGCTGTTTTGTATTATTTGTATTGAATCTTAAAAAGGGAATAAATCTCCTTAATAAAGTGGCTTTTCCGTCAGCTCATCATTTAAATCAAGATTCATGAATACATAATGCAAAAAAACTCGGAAACCGTACGCGCATTTACAAACACAAAACGAATTAAGTCTGTGTCCCAATCAATAACCGGCATTCGTTGTTAGGTGTTATTTCAATAGTTTCTAGCTGGCAGCATTTCCTTCTTAGCTCGTTGCATGCGTGACGAAACGGCGCGGGCGCGAGCGGCGGTGCCCGATCAACCGGCAAATACATTATGTAGAAAAGGATTAAAAAACTCAATCAACTTTATTGAAGAATAATTTACACGCTCATTACTAAGATTAATGAAGCTATGTTTACAATAGAAATTGATATAAAAACGATGATAGAGAACACAATGTCAATTTACCTAATAAATAAAAGAAAATCATATGGAAAAATCAAGCGAAAACCCTATCATGCTCTATTAGTCGAAAAAATTTGGTTAGCAGTTTAGACGGACAGGATTTCAATAAACCAGTTAGATTTGTATATCATGTAATATGATATAGTGCGAACTAAATGCATAAGTGTCAGTATAAGCGGTTGTATTTATTACCCTGGGCATCACCACTGAAGCGGATGCGTGACGAAATGGTGCCTTCATGCAAGACCAGTAGTTTGAATGATTATTTTTTTTGGTGTTGTATGATATGGGTGACAAATGGACAAAAACAATTACGATTTGAAACAGAAAATTAAACTTTACCTACATGTTTAAAACTTATACTTTACTATCTAAGCACGTTTTTTACTCCTACGGTCAAGTTAGATGTTTTAAAACTTTAGATACGAATGACTCGATATTATAATGATGTCTAAACAATCTACCGGTATGGTTTTTCATATTAATGTCTATTTAATCGTGACTAGAACAACATAATGAACCTTTGTCAGGTCTCGCATTAGAAGGGGCGTTGCGTTGCTCAAGTATTAAGTGTTGGGCCATCGAAGGTCCCTATCGTCACTGCATTTCAAGGTTAGTGTTAAAATGCACCTCTGTAATCCGGTTTACTTCGAATTATTTAGGGTGTATGCGTATGTTCCGAAAGCGGCATAAATAAACTTAACGTTAATAAGTTTTACATTATCGGCTTCAATTAATTAAAATCTTGTCACTTAGATTGATGTGCTAATTGAAACTTGGTGCTAGTGATAAATACTTCATGAGATTTTAAATTGTATTTCCTTTTATCTTGACGTTTCCCGCGATATATAGTGCCACAAACTTATCTGTTCCGGTGAGAGCGAACTAAATTGGTCCATATAATCTATGTCAATATGAAATTCATTTAGTAAGTAATGAGGTATGGACCAATTTAGTTCGCTCTCACCGGAACAGATAAGTTTGTGGCACTATAAATAAGTAGAGGTGTGAGAAATCAACCGACAATTCTTGGAAAAATACCTTCTTTAATCATGCAACTTTCTGATTTAAACGGCAATCGCAATATAAACGAGCGCTTTGAAGTGCTATTTAAGTCATACATACATACATAAAATGTGATCATGACGGCACAAGTTGCGAACATCATCCATTGCACAACGGTGGTAGGTAGGCATAGGTATAATGTGCAGTTTTCATCGTGCAACAAGTAATAACGTACGCACTGATTCCAATGTGGAACAAATCTTTTATGTAGGACACCAATCTCTCTCTCTCTCTCAGCCTTCCGTAGTCCACTGTTGGACATAGGCCTCTCCTAACGATCGCCACCCCAAACGGTCACCCGCCATCTGCATCCAGCGGCTTCCCGCTACCTTCCGCAGATCATCAGACCAACGGGTTGGGGGGCGACCGACACGCCGTTTGCCGACACGGGGTCTCCACTCCAGAACCTTTCTACTCCAGCGGTCGTCGGCTCTGCGGGCTACGTGGCCAGCCCATTGCCACTTCAGCGTGCTAATCCTTTTGGCTATGTCGGTAACTTTAGTTCTCCTGCGGATTTCTTCATTACGAATCCTATCTCGCAGGGACACGCCTAACATAGCCCTTTCCATAGCACGCTGAGCAACTCTGAGCTTGTGGATAAGCCCTTTGGTGAAGCACCACGTCTCGGCTCCGTAAGTCATCACTGGCAACACGCACTGATTGAAAACTTTTGTTTTCAGACACTGAGGTATGTTTTCAGTGAAGATGTGTCGTAATTTCCCGAACGCTGCCCATCCGAGTTGGATTCTACGAGCTACCTCTTTATCGAAGTTGGATTTTCCTAATCGGATCACTTGTCCTAGGTAGGGATACTGATCAACAACTTCGATGGTGACACCTCCTACAGTTACGGGCGATGATGAAACATGTTCGTTCGACATGACCTTTGTCTTGTCCATGTTCATTTTCATCCCAACTTGTTTAGAGGCATCATTGAGGTCTGTGAGCATTTCGCCTAACTCCTCCAGCGTTTCCGCCATAATAACTATGTCATCAGCAAATCGTAGATGAGAGATATATTCGCCATTGACGTTAATGCCCAGTCTTTTCCACTCTACAAGCTTAAAAACATCTTCCAGTGCACAGGTGAACAGTTTCGGAGAAATAACATCTCCCTGTCTCACGCCCCTTTGCAACTGGATCGGTTTTGTGCTATGTTCGTGTAATCGAACTGACATTGTGGCAGCATTGTACATACATCTCAACACCTCGATATAGCGATAGTCTATATGGCACCGCTGAAGGGATTGAAGCATCGCCCAGAGCTCAATAGAATCAAGGACACCAATGGAACCTAAATATTATGAAATAAAACGAAGACGCTCTGATGGCATGCCAATCATACATAATGCCGGCGTTAACAGTGATGAAACTGATGAAATTGGCTAAATTGCTAATTTCAATGCTACCAGTGGATTGTTACCGCCGAAAGCAAGAGTTTCAAGGCCGGTGCAGCCTACTCAACTGAATTAAGCTCATTAAGATGTCGGATTGTTCATTAAATTGACCTATTCTATTATTGATAGACGTTTATTATAAAATATGAAATAAGTGTGAAAACGAATTTGAATTCATGCAAATTGCATGCTCGCATGAACTCAAGTGGCTCGAGCTCGAATACTACAGGATCAATCCCAATTTTGTTTAAATATAGATTCCATGAATAATGAAGATGAGATGAGCTAGACTCTAACCTAAAGACTCTAAGTCCAAGAAATATCTTTGTCAGACCCTTACATAATGCCTCTCCGGTAGCCTGGCAGGTCACTTACAAACAAAATACAAAACACCTTTGACAATTAGCCTAATTTTAAAGGTAACACAAATTATTAATTGCCTAACTAATTAACCAACAACAATGCAATCTTATATCTGAAATCGAGGTAGTAGATCCTGGATATAAATGAACCACGACTCGAGACAATGGAGGTTATAAAATTTACGGTGGAGCTGAAGACAGGGTATTGTTTGCATTGCACCCTTTGTGCTTCTGCATGCACTAAGAGGGTTTAGAGTTCATTGCTTAGTATGATCAATTGAGCAACCTCCCTATAAAACATTGAACTACTTATGTATGTATTTACTTACGTAGATGCCTACTACTATAAGTAATACGCTTGGTTGTATGCTCAGACATATCGATTTTATGATCCAAAGAAGTTGTTTGTTTACAAGAATCCGATTGTTTACCTACCTGAAGAAAAGGCATCTGCATCATAGAGCTTTGGTAAATAAGGTTACCTACTCTTACTACCGAAAATTATAGATAAGTATTATTTTCTTACATGATAATTTAATTGATCCTGCTTATCTTTTATTTCACGACGTAATTATCTGTTTAGCTTCCTATCTCCTATTAAGTTAGCGAAGGGCAATACTAAAATACGTATGTCTGCTCCAGAACCTAGCGTCCCTAATTTATGAGTGGTCAGGGCACTCCCGGCGAGACAGTGCCGTGTGGGGTATCGAACCTGCACTCGTGCTGTTGCACAAAATTCAACCTTCAGACATGAAAAGCGTAGGGCCATTGATACTTGACCATAATGTTAAATAATATACATCAATCAATACTTTTTGAATTCGAATCAATCGCCACTCGAGTAATGGCCTTGATTAAACATTTATCGCCAGAACACATTATTTTGTGAAATATTGTTTACAATTTGTAGATCCCTAACTACGCAGTTCACGATCACGTTGTGTGCGATGTTTGTAAAATAAAATGTTCGTAAATGGTTATTTTATCATGTGTATTTTGATACCAATCTTGCCTAGCACAAAATAATGTAGGTACCTAAGTAATGAAATATTTTTTCGATGCAAGGAGCTAAGTTCGGAGCTGTAGGTCTTCTTAGTAAGGTATTGATGTAGCATATCATAATCATGAACATTGAAGCCTGCAAATCCCGGATGCAGTAAGTAGGGGTTCAGTTCATTGCATTGCTGCACCTACTCGTCGGTGGTGTTTAGTGTTAATCTCAATGTGACATTGCTGCATTGCTCTCATCCGGTCATTCATATTCTCAATTGAGAGCAGTCTCAATTTAATCAGCAAAAACCTCTAAGCCACAAGGTATATTTCCACTGAGGCCATTGGGTGATCATCCTTATTGGCCTAAAACTATCCGCATATGCACCAAACCATGGACAAACAATGGTCTTTTTAAATAATGCAGTGGAAAAATGTGAAAACACTTGCATTGTTGGAGTCTGAGTGCATTTTCCTAACAAAAGGATGATGATAGATGATGCAATGCATTTTCCCTTGTATTTAAGAGTAAAAGTGTAATTTCCAAGGGAAAGCCGTATAATTGAAGGTTCCACGTGTCGCTACAGTGAGGACCTATCCTTTGTGCAATGGTTTCTCTGCCTTTTGTCTAGTTTAGTAGGTAGTTGGATCATGTTTCAGGATTTCTGAACTGAATAAGTAACTATATTTTTATTCTTTGAATTTTATAGTGTGATACTTACTGATTAAATATGATACTTAATAATAAATAAGTATACTCTAAATTACAGTAAATAACGCGTTGTCATTTCTAAAAGGAAGTACCTACATATACGTAATATACCTACCTACATTTATGATAAGGATAGAATGATATGGAAGTAAACCTACATCCTTACCTATAGGTACTTACAGGGGGATTGCAGATGTTGATAACCAAAATTGTTTAATGGCCCATGTCCACAAAATAAAGGGTGGGGAGACAGTAGGTACTTACTGCTTATAGGAGGATAGGTATGCACCTAACTTACCACCTGCCACCTCACTAAGTCACTATCGCTGAGTTGCAGAAAGGAACTTTAAACTAATGTCGGCATTAAATCTATGTCAGTCTCTTTCTGTCCGTATACTGTCAAAGCAAGGCAGGTATACATTTAAAGTCAGCATTAGCTTAAAGTTCCTTTCTGCAACTCAGCGTTAGTAGTATAAGCACTAAGTATATTTAAGTGGTTTTATACCTAATTTATATGAATCTGAAATGCCAATAGGTACCTAAGTACCTAATGGTCTGAAGCCAGAGCTCAATAAAGAAAATCGAAGTCTGTGTACCAACTATTACTTAGTTAATTTATAAATAAAAATATACTTACCTATACACAGGATTTGTTGAAAATAATAGTTAAAAGGGGATAACTAACCAGCAAAAATATATGGACATTTTAAAATTGATACTGTGGTAACTATTCAAATTTATTTCAAAACTAGGTAAACTACCCAGTAAAAATCGAATAAAGTCCAAGTTATTCTTTGAGGAAGTGGTTTTACAATTTACATAGAGCCTCAGCTGACCGCCGCTTCAAACTGGTTTTAAACATAACAACGACTAGCGACGTAAATAAACACACCTATTACATGCCTATTCCTATTAACTATACTCATATACAGATTGTACAGGTGTGGTGGTGTACAGATTTAGGATATAAACCAGACTAATTAGATAATATCTAGCATGTTTACGTAGATAGATCTAATTTAATACAATAAATAACTAGGTGGGTAGGTATATTGATGCTCTACATTTAATGATTAAGATAACTTTTCTCCTATTTAGATAAGGTAAACCTTGAATTTTACATTATTTTACTCACCAATTTTTAGGGTATCAGTGTTTATCCGATTATCATGGGGAACTCAAACAAAACTTATTCCAAATTCCGTTTGTTTTGGATCTTGATAAAATAAAAACTAGTTTTGTCGTCAACTAAACACTGTTATGTAAACAAAGAACATTGCACATCTGATTTGGCGCCGAAAATTCACACTTGAGTCACATTTGTCTCACAATATTGATCAGCTGTTCCTGTTTACTTGGTGAAGCCTATGAGATTCCCATACGAATTTAATTCACTGAAATAAAATGTCAAGAGAATGTTTACATCGATATGTTGCACAGTCGCAGTGGTCGCTTCGCCCGCTCAATCGCGTTTACTCACACTAGCGTATTTTTACAACTACAAGCTCGCGGCGTATTGACGCAGTGAGGTGGGGATGAAAGGGGTCAATGACGCTGCATGTTAGAAAGAGATGAAAGTACACAGGGAGTTCCGTGAGAGAGATGAGAAAGATATACAACAAACGTAGAGGAGAGACCCTTGAGTTTAGTTAGAATAGGAATATAGACAGCTCTACCTTGGTAAATTCAACGCTTTGTAGTACCTACAAGTTAAATTTGAACTACAAGGGCAGTCACTACTCACTCCACTGTTTCTACTCAGAAATAATACCTAGTTACTTTACTGACTTAGGTAGGTAAGGTACCTAGTATAGGTACGCGTTTGATACTATCTATGCTCTACAACATAACAATGTAGAGTGGTAAACTATCTATCTGCTAAAGGTAGGACAGAACAACAGTGATGATGAGTTGATGACTTCATCTTGAGGTAGGTACTTATTAAGTACTTAACTAATTTCAGATATTATGGTTCAGACCTTCCTATTCTTGTAAAGTTGTAACTTGTAAGTAGGTAATTCATGGTCCGCAGTGTGAGCAAAGTCATAAGTATTCCATTATAGTTAGTGATACGTTCCTTCGAGGATAACCAGATAAATATTTTGTTCACTGATTTTGTTGGTAATGTTGAAGCTGATGTTATAGTTTGTGACGTTTGTGTTGTGCATAGAGCATATAGAGGAAGTAAAACACTATTTGTGGTTTTGTTTATACTTTTGTTGTATTTAAAGGACCATATTTTATATTTTATATTTTAATAAAGAAAATATGGCTCATAAATATTCTATCGGTCCAAACTTATGCACTTTGCGTTATTTATCGAGTTATATTTGGTAGGTATCTGTACTGGTACGATGCGAGAGCGAGATGAGAACGAAACTGAATAATCTGAGTTTCTACATAATCTGTGTTCGTAGAAAAATGACACATGACAGATGACTTTGGCACATTGAGTTGAGCGATTGGCTAATGTCAAATTGATAATAACAATCATCAGCTGATAACATTGGGTTTTCTCTTAAAATTGTTATTAAAGTGTTATTTAATAAATTTAAGTGTTATAGGAATTCATTAATATAACTCATTATCAGGTAGGATTGGTTTATTCTCTCATACTATTATTATTTCTACCTTCTTCCTACAACTGTTTTAGGTTTTTTGTGCGAAGTTATTTATCAAATATCTTCTCACGTTAAATTCCTTTCTATGTTTTCTATGAGATCCATTTCTTTGTTATTTAAACAACATTGTCTACCTTTCTACAGATCTTCATAACAAGAATTATGATATTAATAATAAATCTCACTCACACAGTCATATCTTATTTATTATATCTGATCAGATAATTGTTGGCCCGCTGTGCGATAGGTAGTGTTTCCTAGTAATTATACTGTGTGTTCTTTTTTGAAACAGATATAAAATTCATCTCTTTACTTCTTGTGGTAATAATTAATATTGCTTGTTCATTAATTTAAACTCACATTTTAACAACCTTAGCTTCTTACTTACGTAATTTAGGTACTTAGTTTTAGAATAAAATGTTCTACAAAAAAAAACCTACTTAAATGCTAGTTATTTAACTATAACCTTGTGTATAAGTCATTTAAATTAATAATTTCAGCAATGCCAAATTAAATTAAGTACTATTCATTAAAAGTTTCTTTAAAGTGTCTTTAAATGCAATTTTTTCTCCAACCAACAGCATGTGGTTAAGGTTGTCAGTCTCCGGAGCAAGGTTTGGTTCCCTCCTGAGTGTCTACCGGTCCGGGGTAAACGCAAGGCTTCTCTCCACTACCATCATGGACAACCACACCAATTTCTTCTTTAGACAGGTATGCATTTGATATTTTACATTCTAGTCTGTAACCTTTAAAGTTACAAATGGTGAGTGTGTGTTGGTATAGTAAATGTAATGCAAACTCCAAGAAAAAATCCTAAAATTTTGAGTTGCCTCTAAAGATTTCAACATGAAAATAATCTACTATCAAAAGACAAGTTCTGACAATGACTAAAGGTCATTTCCATATACAATTAGATAATCATTGATAATGTACATTGTACACAATAACTCAAATTACTAGAAAAAGTTATCATAATGATCTTAAATATACCTTAGTAACATAATAGCAATGACTTGCAATCATCAACCTTGAATAGGTTTTATTGTGATTAAGGTTGAATATTGTTTGATATTTGCTAAGTTTATTTAGTTAGTCATATAGAGGAGGTGATAATAACAAACAAAGCAGATGAGCTAATGAATTTACTTATTGTACTCAGGAAATATATGTACTTCATAGTTAAGTACTACTATATTTTTGTTCATAAATAATACCAGTATGTTTCATCATAATTACATCATAACTTTGTTTCTTACATATCTTGTGCTCATCCAAAGTACTACTTGGGGTATTATTTCCACAAGTCATAGCTACTCATCACTACATCACTACTATAGTATATAAAGCAAAGTCACTTTTTGCATCTGTCTGTTTATGTATGCTTAGATCTTTAAATTAGTATCTTTCTTATTTTATTAGTATGTATCTTAGATTGCCATGACCAAAATTGGTCGGAACTGTCAGAATGTCATCATCATCAGATCTTTAAAAACACTCAACCGATTTTTATGCAATTTTTTATAACAGATAGACCCCCAAATATTTTGCTAACCCTAGCTTGTCCTGGTTAACCCTTCAACTGACCACACGCACATTCCCTTCCAGTTGTTCGACACAGTGAGCAGCACCTACACCTACCTGCTCGGGGACACGAGCTCTAAAGAGGCCGTGCTCATCGACCCCGTGTTGGAGCATGCGGAGAGGGACGCGGCACTCATACAGCAACTCGGCTTCAAGCTGATATATGCTAGCGAGTATTATACTATTGTTAATTTCAGCAGAGATTGACGCTTATATGACTGGCTAATGCCTTCAGCATGGTGACTATTGGTGACACTCCCGAAACTTGTCACCGTCACCGTCTGTTTGTCACCAAAATGCTAAGAAGATCATCAGAGAATGATCGTCCACTGTTTCTTATTTTTAGCATGTCAAAGACAAACACTAGAGCTAGATTAGGGTTTGTCAGCTTGAAGAAAGGTTGGCTCACTGGCTGACTAGGTTGCGGCGAAATCGAGATCGGATTTACCATAATGTAGCAGGTACTTACTAGGAAACATTTTTGTTTATCATAATCAGAGAATATTTTTTCACACCTGCATATTAGGATAGGATATTATCTTCCTCATATCAACAAAGACCTTAACTTTTTGTGTTATTGCATCATTCTTGTATCTATGTCAGTAGTAGGTACAATAACCCATGTTGATAATTATAATGATGAAAAGCAATTAGAGATTGTGAAAGATTGCGTTGACTTGCGTCTAGTATGCACTAATGCTATGCATACTTACTTGCCGATTCATAGTTTACTTTTACTCTATAATAGTAGCTATTGTTAAAATATTGAGTTTGATAATATTTATACTTATTGAACTAGTCAGATAAAATTACATTAATATGATTGCATTGTGTTGTGATAGATAATATTATCATGAATATATCTGCATAATATCGATTATGTTTAAGTGCTTTGAATCACCTTTTCACTACTTTTTATATTTGTCTGATTAAGAGACAAAAAAAGAGAATAAAAACATTCCAAATTCAAACCCTCAACATCTCCCATTCCAGTGAACACACACATGCACGCTGACCATATAACTGGCACGGGCAAGCTCAAGTCCCTACTGCCGGGCAGCCAGAGCGTCATCAGCAGAGCTAGCGGGGCGAAGGCCGATGTGTACTTGGACGACGGGGCGGTGGTGAAGTTCGGACAACACGAGCTGCTCGCTACAGCCACCCCGGGGCACACTGATGGCTGCATCACATATATTTGTCATAAGCAGGTTGGTATATTAAGTTAAGACCCATCAGCATCGCCTAAGTGTTTGCTAGCACTAATGTGGAATTAATACTGGCAACAAAAGTGACATAAAGAAGCATGTTTGCCACCCTGTTTGGACCCTTACACAAGTGCACTTAAAACCCTCTGATGATTTTAAATACATTCTAGTATACACAGAAAAATATACACTATAGCCCTCCCAAAGTTAAAGCGTGAAATAAAATTCTATTGACTTCTAAGCTACTGTACATAGTAGCTTAGTAGTATATCTATATCAGACTGTCTATACCTTCTACCACAATTTCTGTTTGAGAAAGCTTCTTTATTAATTTGTGGCCAGATATTATAGCTTATTTATATTTACAATTACATATATCACTCACTGACTGTAACAATTTTCTTCCAGGGCATAGCGTTCACAGGCGACACCCTCCTCATCCGTGGCTGCGGTCGCACGGACTTCCAGCAAGGATCACCCGAGCGCCTCTACCAGTCCATCTACTCCAAGATATTCACGCTACCAGACAACTACACTTTATACCCGGCTCACGACTACAAGGGACTAACTGCGACTACTGTGGCTGAGGAGAAGAAATATAATCCGAGATTGACGAAGTCTTTGGAGGAATTCGTGGAGATAATGAAGAATTTGAACTTGCCGTACCCGAAAATGATTGGTGAGTGATTTGGTGGCTTGTTTATTTACTGAGGTCCGTCCCTTTCAAGTAAAATCGTTGTAAAGTCTAAGTTCCACGCTGCTATGCGCTGATTCCATTGGTGTCCCAAGTCTCAACGAGAAGATTTAACACATGAGCGGCCGTTACACGGGTTTGTTATCGACGTCGATAAACTCGTTTAATGCGCGTTCCAGCAATCACAGAGCCGTATTTATGGCAAATCGCGATATAGTGACTTTTACCTACGTCGATAACGAACCCGTGTAGTGGCAGCAGGAAAGGATAGAAAATATAGCCAATAAATTACTTTATTTTCATGGACATTCTTATCTTGTTTCAGACAAAGCGGTGCCGGCAAACAAAGTATGTGGACTCTACTGAAGATGATTTTGGATGGTAGCCCAATTTATTATTATACTTGCATAGTCCTAGGCATAATTAAGTCTTAATCGTATTTAAAATACAATTGTCATGACTACAGTTATCCACATAAAAGTAATCGTATTCTTTTTGAAAAAAACTAAATAATTTCGTCAGGAATTTAACTGATAACTTTATTAATTTTATGTAAATAATACGTACCTATATTATCTTTTTGTTGATGAGATTTTAATGAATTAAGATATAAAATAGTAGCCTGTGATAAAATTATTTATAAAGTATGTGCACAGAAACAGTAATACTAGAACAAATAAGTATATTTTTATATTAAGTATATTATATTTCACGTTATTTGTAAATAAAAGTTGGGACTTTATCGTTCTTTCATGTTTTAGTTTATTATTCGTTCTGGACGGTCGGACAGTGTAGCCCTTACTTAATTGATCAAAAAGCTCACGGGTTCGATTCCCGGCCGGGGTCGTGCCTTACGTGCCTTTTCTGGTGCCAGAATAAGGGAGCGGGCTTATTGCCAGCCCGCTCCCTTTGTCAATATGGAGAAAATTAGGAGAATTATGGTACAAAATATGCGTAAATTCAGCTATAAATGCTTCCCAATCAGACACGACATGTGGCCCGCTCGAAGGTTTATTTTATACAATAGTTTCCACATTTATAATAATACGGGAATCAGAGGAAGGGCGTGGACCGAAAGTTCTAGCACTGTTTGAATATATTATATAAACAGAGTCATACATAGGCTTCTCTGGCTCTTATAAATTAAGCTAATAAGTCCTTATTCCAACGCCTGCTGTCTCCCCAATAAATCAGAAAAAATTCAGAAGCGTGTCCCCTAGTGACAAAATCATGAACGTCTGGGCTCCTATCGCGCGCGGTAGTTCCCAGCAACATGTGTAGGTGGCGCTAATAGTGAAACAAATGAATAGGAACCACTACTTGTACTCGCCTAGATTTAGGGCCTGTTCCACAATGTCTGGTTAGTGGCTACCTGTCGGATAAAATACATGCTGTCACTCTCTGTCATTATTTTTTAGACAGTGACAGTATGTATTTTATCCGACAGGTAACCACTAACCAGACATTGTGGAACAGGCCCTTAGGATCCTATGATACTTCATTACGTATTATTACATATTAGCTCACAGTATTAGTAGCCCCTTACAAAGGATTTAGGGATACAAGTGTAAAAGGTGATGGTTTGATTTTGTATTGGATGATGGTACAGTCAGCTTCATTTAAGTAAAGAAAGAAGATTCCTATATTTACACTTTTGTACTTTGTAAAACCTAACAAACCATTAATGTTTGATTCAATGAATAGTCGGTTTGCGAGTTTGACAATGTAATAAAGTGTAGAGCTACTTATTAACTTAATTGTACAAATCTAACTTATCTAGATTTTTTCTTAGACCTGTTGGAATCTAGGCACTTAGAGGTTTCAGGCATTTATTGCAATTTTAACGACTTCCACTGCCAATATTATCTGACTACTTACGACCCTAGTCCATACTGGCTCATTGTAGACGCAGGATTTTAATCCTTAATACAAGGGTGGTGCGGTTTATATTAAAATACCAAGTGTGGGATTTTATTGGTTACATGCTAATGCCATTAAAACGTTATGGGGCAGACTTTCTCATATACTTAACTATTTATAATAGTCATAAGCATAAGTCATCGATCGGCTTCAACGCAAATTAATTTGTACATATTTATTTATAAGGAACACCACGAATGTTAGGGAAAGTTAAGTTTTTTAATATTATTTTTCGTGTAAATGTGACCCATGAGTCAACCCGTTTTAGCTTACTAAAGCTTTTTTGATACTATAGCTTTTTACCTGCACACGACTTACTCTACCCACAGACCTATGTACCTACTTACACAGAGTTTTCACACTTATAATTTTCTCCACGAATTTTCTTAACTTAATAACAAGTTCAATAAGTACTCCTTGCATTGCATTTGCCTTATGAATTATGCGAGATATTGCAAGTTGGCTGTCGTTTGTGAGCTGAAACCAATTAGGGTTTATACTCGCAAATGTTGCGAATATTCTATTAAATTAGAATTATTAGAATAATTAGTTACGTTGCCGTTGTCTGCGATGAGATGATGTTAGTTGGATGGCAGAGACCTTTATAATCTCGATTTGTATAAAATGTAACACGTCGGACGGTCAATGGGATTTATTGATGCGAAAATATTTTTTAAGTGTCTAGGTAACTACTAGAATATATTCGTGCTGTGACGTATACTTAGCACCTAACTTGTGTACCATAATAATATGGCTACTGCAGTAGCAGTAAAGTAGCGAGTGACTCATAAGAAAAAGATAATCACTCTTACAATTTGGTTTTATAATTTAGTCATTTTATAAGTACTTATTACTTTAGTATTTTTTATTCTTTTGTGTATATAAGTGAGTATTTCTTACCTAAAAATCTGAAACGTAGTCTGACTAGACCATAGTAAGTATAACACGAAGCATATATCGAAAACAAAAAGGGTTCGATGATCAATATCCGGCCAATCATGAAGCTTCCGACTGGTGACGTCATCGCGTCAAAAGTTACGTAAAAAGCAAAACGGTGTTTTCCGGTCAACGGCAACGGCTAACGACGTTAAGTTTTACTGCATAGGTTGCGTCCTGTTTGCCTCGCAACTGTTATTTAAAAAAAAAACTTATTCAAACGCATTTTGGTGTGCTCTGATTACCTGAAAGAAAAATACCAGGAAAATTATTATAATTTTATTGTGTCACATTTCACACTGAAACCCAACTTTTCCGCTTTCGCGATCCGATATTTTTCGCACCCTCGTCATACTTTTAATGATATTCTTTCGTTACAACCTGCATTAACCATTAATTTATCGCATTCAGCGCAAATCAGGGGAGGCCAACCGAGTGACGTCATAACAGCTATTTTCCCGGAGCCGCGCTGAAGACCCTCTGTCAATGCCACGCTGAAACAGCGCCTATCTACAAACAAATAAATTGGACTCATGATTATTATGAATATTTAATTTCAAACAAATAAGACATTAAAGCTACCAATCGCATATATCGATTTGAAATCCAAACACACATTTATTACACCCATGACAGCCATGTCAGCATTGACAATAGTAAATTAAGTGACCGGGCATTCCCTATTTCGCCATGACGGAGTTTTGCGTTTCGCTGCACGCATGCGCGGTCGTCCCTCTGCCGTCTCGCTCTGGCTTGCGTGCGCGCTCGCTGCGTCCCTCTCTCTCCCGGGAGGGTCGATCTATACCACGCTAGGTACAGCTACGGTGCTTTACGGACAGAGTAGTACGCAGGTTTCGGGCGTCGGAAGCAAACGTCACTTCGCGCTTGACTCGCAGACTCGCGGCCGCTAAAATGTCGCGCGCCGTGCTCTTAATTAGTGTTTGTACGATATTTTTGGACGTTCTCCATGCTGCACAGGTAAGATCACCCTGTATTATGTAGTCTGAAAGCGTATTTTCCCAGCTGTCACCGGCGCCTGGATGTGCCGAGGCCACTAAGTCGAAAATCGATTGAGTACGAACGGAATTGTTTTCACGGCGCGTGTGAAATACTACTGTCTGTGAGGCGACGGAGGCGCTACTGATACCGTAAAAGTTTTAATTATTTACGGAATGGCCTATTGGAGTTCTGTTGAGGGCTAATTGATATAGGGGTTGCGTAACATATGAGTTGCTATTTGGGACGGAAAAGTATTCTACCCTCGGAGGACAACAAAGTTTTTTAGAACTACCTGCAGGCTTCAGTGCTAGTTTTTCCGTACATTTAAGGTTCTCATCTACATGGTACTAAATTATCATGGGTAGGTAAGTACTATACGATTTATATTCAATTTACAGTCGGCAATTAAATTAAGTATAATCAGTCCCTACTAATCCCTCCCTATGCATCAACATCCATATTGTTTCTTATGCTAATATAACAATATTTATAGTTTTTTTTGGAAATGCTTGATCCATCTCCGCATTACTTACGTAGAACGTAGTGCTGTAGTAAATTCGCGTTAAAATTTTTCCCAGTGGGATTCCCGGGATAAGTAATATTTAGTCTACAGGGTGTTGCAAAAAGGCATACTAAGCCGAAACCTACATATGCAGCATGGTATATCTAAGCCCGAAACTGAAATCCATGCTGCACATGTAAGTTTCGGCTTAGTATACCCTTTTTGCAACACCCTGTATATGTTAATCCTGGGTGTCCAGCTTCCAAAAAAAAATTTTCATCAAAATTTTCCCTGAATGAGTGTTGAACATTCATACTTACAAACTTTTGCGTTTATTAGGATATAGTTGGATTCGGTTCCCCTCATCTCGCCTAATCTTTATTGCCCTAAACTCGTTTCGCATAACTCGTAAGGTCTAAACTTTTTTGGTAGAATCATCACTTCGTCAAGACTTATGTGGCATAAGACTCGTTTCGTCTAAAACTCTTTTGGCACAAACTTGAAACATCTAAGTCTCGTTTGCTCTGATTGTTCGTATTGGTATAATCTTGTTTGTCCTAATATTATCTTTACAAATACTATATTAAGTATGTTTTAAATGTACAAATTGTGGTATTTTTCTCCTACATCCCGAAAATCACGATATTAAATGATCAAAATATCGAAAGTGAATGACCATTATAATTATTACAAACGCCATTAAACCCCATGGGATCGAAACCTAAAGATACGTGCGACGACGAGCAAAGCGAGGAGGAGCGTGTTAGGTGCACATTATCGTCAAAAGCAAAGCGGAGCGCAGCGAAGCGGAGCGGAGCGTTTCCCACATAGCGGCCACAAATACAAGGCACCAGTTTGCGCTCCATGAAAGTTAAAGCCAAACGAATATGATTACTTTATATAACCTATGCCATAGCATTATTAGGCTATTCAAGATTTGGCTATACCATTATTAGGCTAAACAAGATTATGCGAAATAACTTTTTACTAAAAGAGATTTATGCCATACGATTTTCGGCGAAACGAGATTTTGACCAAACGTTACTATGCAATACGAGATTAGGCAAATAAATCTTAGGCCAAAAAAGGTAGAACCAGTTGGATTAGTTGGTTATATGCTTATACAGGGTGTCGCAAAAAGGGTAGGTATGCTAAGCCGAAAGGGGGTGATCCCTTTTGGCTTAGTTTTTCAACACCCTGTATGTATGCATTGTAGAGGTCGTTTTCATTGATATTTATCACTCCGTTCAGAGGTTGAAGAGATATCTGATCAAAAAGTGACCATGAAACAGAAAATATTATTTTTCCGAAATTAGTGACTAAAGAAAACGGAAAGAAAGAGTCTTGGAAACTACCAAAGTTAATAAGAAATGTACTACATAACCAGATATTAATTGTAGTAATTGAATCAGCTTTGATTTATAGAAGGTCACATGGTGGCCGCGAAGTAGGTACCTTTGCGAAAAACCCAATATGGGTGTTTCAAACCCCCCTCTCGACCCTAGCTTAAGGGCTAAGGGAGAGGACTTGTGATATGTTTATCCTTTAACTAAGTCCAAACAAAGTTACGAAGACAAAAATTGTGTCTGAGACATTATTTCCTTCTAGAATATTTATCGCATTATCCTGTGAATCTGACGTCACATCTATGGATCTCATAAATACATATTTGAAAAGTCTTCAGACCTTGTTAAGGGTTGTTGCTAATACTCCTGATAGTAGGTAAACTTACAGTGCAGAAGCTTCGGCGGGCAATGGTAGCAATCTGAAGGCACAGCTTTAAATTTATCATTTCTTCCTTGAGACTACTTGACATATCCGTTACGTTAATAATATCCAATCCATCCAATTGGGAAAATGTTTAAATTTCTAGTTGTCCAAATGTCCATGCCTACCATATACCTATCTTGAATAATTAATTTCTTATATGAAACTAACAAATTACTAATTACTTACGGGTATATTATAACACGTCTCTATAGTGTTCTAAAAGATTTAAAAAGGCCCGTGACAATAAAGTGCTCGAAGCGATTTAACAAAGTATCTTAGTTAACATCTTCATTATCAATTAATCTAAGTTCATTATTAAAGAAAATGAATTAAGAACTGCAACCTCCTTTGTACAACTTGCGCGAACACTCTGAACTTTTTATTGCACATTCAAAAGCAGGTTTTAGTATTTTTTAAAACTGCTCAGTTTTTATTCCAAGCAGGATTAAGGCTTGTATAAAGTGGTAATTTAAATTTTTAATTCCGGCCGGTGCGAAGCGGCTAAGAATGGATTTAAATGAAATTCTGGCAAACCCAGCGCAATGTTGTCGTTATTTTTATTTATTGTTTGTTTCTTTAATGGGATTTTCTATAACAAAGAGGTTTTTCATTATTTAAAGTTAAATATTCCTTAAGTTAAATTTTCAGGTTATAAATTACGTAGCTACCTTCGTAGTTCTATAATAATAAATTATAGGAATCCTTTGAAGTGCTGAAGCCTCGTCGGCCGCCATATTGAATAGCCGCCATATTTCAAATTCGGAATATGCTATTGTAAACTAGGAAATTTCTGCGAAATGCCGAACGTAAGATTCTCGATTCTCCTATTGATTCCGCGCTAGGCTCAGTCTGGCATGGTATGTTACTAAGTACTATGCCATAATTTATACATTGCAAAAATAAGCATATATAGTAGAGTAGTATTATTTTACAACTGGCCCTTCAGCTTCAGGCTTCGCCCTTTTAAATTAATTAATTAAAATAATAATACTCGTATAAGGTATACCTACTTACCTATAGTCCCAACAATGTTAAAAAAGCTATAAACAATATATCCGAAATATTCTGTAATTGTACGTTTTTAGAAAACCATTAAATGGAAATTTTTATGATGAAGTACTTATAGAAAACTCTGCAGTCTGCTTGCTAGTGGACCAGTTTAATTGCCACGTTATACCTTCGATTCGAACAATACCGCAAGCGGGGGTCACTCTTGCTTACGAAAAACTAAGTTTCAGAGTACTGCGACGTTAACCAGACCTCGTTCCATTGAACGTACCGATTGTATGACAAAGTTCCCGTTAATTTATTTTTTGTACAGCTAGAGTAGCCATGTTGCATTATTTTGTTTTTTTAACCGCATACCTTGCAGCAAGGATGTCGTGGTCATAAAAAGCAATTTGAGGCGTCTTATAACAAGAACAAGTGTAGCTGCTACTCTTAGATTAACAATATGCGGACAAGATGGTTTGTCACATAAAAAATAAAGCATAAAAATTACCGTACCTATTTTGTTTATTGTAAAACGGTTGTGTTACTTACGACGGTGTTGTTACGAATATTCTAACCGAGCTAATTCAAAATAAGAGCTAATTGGTAGAAGCAGGGTCTTATTTTTGTCGAGAAGTTTCTTTTGCATTGACTCTCCATCTTGTTCGTATATTGTTAGTCTAAGCTGCCACTGTACTGCTCCCGCTACAATTAACATAACTGTGCCAACGTCTGGTATTAACATTCATCACGACGAGACGTGGCTTTACTATTAACTTGCGACTTGTGCAAGGCACTTTATTCTTCTTGATGCGTTTAAAATGATAGAGCTACAGCAGGGTGGGTAAATGGGTAGGTAGCACTTGTTTTATTCGATAAAGTGTTCACTGTTGCCGGGTGGATTATCATCTATTTCTAGATATGAGCTTTCAATTTGAATAAAATGTTTAAATACAATAGATACGTACGTTTTATCGTTAGTGTCATTGCCTATTGTTTATTAACTTTAAAGTTTTTTAAAAATATTTTTTTAGTAATAGTGTTCGTTACCATTAATGCATCGCTTGTTTCTAGGCTATCCCTAAAAATAGTAGGGTGCCTTGGGCAATTCAAATTTGACCAGCTTCCAGTTGTAAATTACAACTATCCAATACTAGTATCCTAAATAGAAAGCAGACGTTAAAATAGTAAGGGCAGACTGGTTCAATGGTAGCATTCATCGATTTATTTTCGGCTGGTCAGTGACTTTCCACAAACTCAAGAGTGCACGGCGTGGAGTGACTATGGCATGAACTTTTGCTTAGATTCATGTGGCTATTTCTTTCCAGTCCCATTTTAACAGTCCAACTATGCATTTAATGTAAAAACTGTATTACCTAGTCTATTTAACTTTCTGAAGACCAGTCGTCTGACTCGTCCGTCAAAAATCAATAAAAACTTACCAGACTTCGTTCTGATCGTTTCTGGCACGTCAAAGCTAGTAAGTAACAAGAAAAGCGGTGTTGACTCCAATTTGTTTCGCGTAAGCTGTAAAGTTTGAAACTTTAACGATGAAAAAGAATCAGAGGTCGGCCATCTTGGAAACTCGAGTTTTTCCGTTTTTACGCAAGATGGCGACCGAGGTTCCTCAAACAAACGCCTTTGTCTCATTCTCATGTGTAACTTTCTTAGTTCTTTCTGCATTTTGTTTACAAGTTGTGCGCAGACAAACTACGACTGAGAGGCAGGGATTTAAAATTCTTTCTGCTGTGTAAGCTTCAAGGCAAAGTTTTCTCTCCTTGATTAAATTTAAGTACCTACGTAGGTACAATTTTCAACTACTTCTATGTATAAGCTTGATTATGAACGCACTTGTCAGTAAATTATTTACTTATTAATTAAGTTACAATAAGATAAATACAGTAGGTAGGTGAACGAACCTGTACCAAAATTTATTTGAACCTTTTAAAAATTCTGCCTCGCTTTCACTGCTCATCTCATCATGCAGGATATGATGTTTCTGTGAACTTCTGCCTCGGAGCGGGTAGTTCTGGGATTACTGCACACAAGAGGATTCCGCGCCCCGCCGACATCCACCAATCAGCGATGAACCTGTAATCCTTCATATCTAGTAACGGCAATAGGAATTCTACTATATTATAAATGCGATCGTTTCTGTCTATGGAGGTTTGTTGCTCTTTTATGGGATTTTTTATGACATTTGGAATATAGTAAGCCTATAGGCTACTTTGTAAGCATCCCTGAATTCCCACGGGTAAACTTTTTAAGTGGAAGCGGAGCACACGGCCAACAGCAAGGTTTAATCCGAAAAGGATGATGCTATGCGTTAATTCAGTGTTGGCGCACGCAAAACAAAACCTCCAAATTATGCAAACATCATCCTTCTTTTTAGTGGGAGCTCCCTAATACGGGGGGCAGATTGAAAACTCTGAAAACGCGTCTCTCTCACTCACAGTTTATGGTTGTTTGTTGTTTGCGGGCCCTGTTTGTTGTGGACACTTCAAACATAAGGCTGACTGTAGGTAAACTCCTCTTGGCCTTTCACTACCAAACTGTACCAAAACGATCATGTTTTCGGACTACGATTTTGATAGTTTTTGTGTTTGGTTTTTGAGGACACTTCAACATCTTTTTTGGAAGTTAAATATGCTTATGGCAACCCTATAGTTAGTATAAATAAAGTTTGAAGCACCACCGGTTTATTTTAGTGCTAGAAGTCATTTAGGAAGTCGGGTAAACCCTCACTTTTACTAGTTTTATATGAACACACGAGCTGACTTTAAATTATTTGCCGTATTGCCAAGTAGTGAGTGGTGGGAATAAAGTTTACTATGGGCACTTGCTTCTTTTAGCTATTCGGCACTTATGTGCTTATACCCTATAGGCGGGCCAACTGCATGACTAAGTGCCAATTTCTCCATAGTCGGTTAGAGCATAACCAGGGTTGACTTTTGACTCATCTGTCATGAATTTTATATGGAGGTGACGTTTCATTTATAAATCAACCCGGTTAGATAACCGACTTTGGAGAAATTGGCATTTAGAAATACTTATCGACGAGTCAAGATGGGTTTTCGCTTGCGACCATCTTAAACATAGCTACGCGTGTAACGTTACCATTACATGAATATTGGCTTTATTTACCTACCTGTCTACATCTATCAACTACAATTTAAAAAAACGAACATGCTGTATAATTTCTGAGTCAGTTACTCCGATTGTGAAAACGGGTTAATTGTATAAAGTTGAATTAATAACTGTGCTCTATAAATAGATGTTTCTCCGACTAGAATTGCAAGGACATCAAGTACCATATACATTAAGCAGTAAAAAGTTAAAGAATGATGAAAACATCGAAAGATAAGCAACCAGAAACCTAGCTCCCATATGGTATATACCTACGTATACAGGATAATAATTATTCCATCTTACTAACTAATTAGTCGGTAAAATTATAGAGGCACAGATTACTGGTAAAAAAACATTTTGTGGAACGCACAGCAATTTTTTGTTTGATTGTGTCGGTAAGATCGTGTTTTTGTAGAAGCATTTTCTTTGATCTTCTGTAGGATATGAGCGACATCCCTAGGGATGGAAAGTTGTAGAGTTGGGAAGATATCGTATTTTTTCTGTTAAGTAAATATCGTCACGACCAACGACAGCCTGGGGATGCGGCCGTGCGCACAGTTTGGCTTTCGTTTTATTTTAGACGCTATGGGATTAAGTTATGTTATATTACAAATAAGTAATAGCGTGTAATTGGGATGTTACAGTCAAAATTTTCGTTAATCATCATCAGCCTCTAAATTTTAGACAACTCAGCTTAATATTTTCTTTCACGTAACCCAGCCAAGTCTCTCTCGGTCTTCCACTGTTACGATTTCCTTTAGGTCTCATATTTATCATTCTCTTCGTTTAAATGTCCAAACCAGGAAAGCCTGAAAGCTCATGGCTCCATCTACTCAACTATTGGGGCTGCTTTCATACTCATCTTATGGAAATTCCGGAAATTCCCAAGGAGCGCCGATAGTTAATTCGGAATACCACAGGCCACAGCATCGTCTGGTTAGCTGATGTGATCACACGTATGGCTTGCCCTTTCTTGGCGGCTGTCGGGCTCCAATGGAGCGGCAAATGGGCCCTTCTGCTCCAGTTACACAGACTATGTGGACACGTGGGCCACAGAACAACGTAGGAAATACGAATGTGATCGACGGGAAATGGTTTGTTAATAAAGAGATCTGAAAAGTTTGAAATAAGTATAAATTTATTATTCTAGTTACCTTGGCTATTATCTATTTTATATTAGCCACTTCTTCTTCTTCTTAGTGCGTTGGTGACAAATACCGTGGTGAAATAATTAGCTTATCGGTTAAAGTTGTCCGTCGCTCGCTGATTTCCCACGACGCCCACAACTTATAATTATTATAAACTAAACTTAAATATTAATTAAGTATTACATAATATTCAAACACACAACCCTCTTTTTCGATTTGCCGTAGTCGGGTTAAAATAGAAATAAGTAGTAATTGAAAGTATGTAATTAAAATATTTACTTACTGATTAAAGCAATTACGCGTATAAATGTTTTCAATGATTCATTTCAATATGTAAATAAGTACTCCATTATAATTTATCCTTCTTCTGTCCTTATAGGTACATACTTACTAAAGTTCAGACGTTAATTTTAATCTGGAGGTTTCATCCAGGGCTACTGATAAAATGGTTCAAGGTTTTTCGTCTAGCTCAAGCCAAGTCAAGGCTCTCTATTCTGTGCCAGGCTGCCAGACCTCATTTACATTCAATTAAGTACCTAAAGCCCAAGTGGGTAGGGTACATGTTACAGTGAACTAGTTATAAATCTAGTAGGTTAGTAGGTAGCACACCTGGGTGGATTTCAACAAGTCCTAAAAAATCTTCATTTCCGTGGACTTTTTTATCTTAAGGTTTTTTATATTAGAAAAACGCTTTTATTAAAGTTTTTGTTAATGTTAGTGTTCTTACTAAATGGGTAGCAGATAAGTTAAAAACTTAACGAGATACAGATGATTAAAAAATTCGTGCCACGGCGATGAAACATGCGTTCACGGCAATGAAACAAGCGTCCACGGCAATGAAACAAAGGCCCACGGCAATGAAACAAACTTCCACGGCAATGAAAGAACTGTATACAATGGAAATGAAAGAATCAATCCACTGCAATTTTTAAAAAAGACTGTGAGGGAAACGCAAACTTAGACAGGCATGTATGGCAGAAATATTTGGATAGATATTGGAACGAAAGAAAGAACGACAGTATGTATAAAAAAATAAGAATATAGTATGGAATTCTCTAAGTAGCATTGTGGGGTCCGTATTGCGAAGTATTAAACAAAATGTTTCATTTCACACTAATAACGTTCACAACATATAATAAACCTTACCTATAACATCTATATTTTTATAAGGTATAATACCCAATATGTATACTGTTCATTTTATGTAAAATTCATAAAATATACTATAATATGACATATATTCTCTATGCTGAATTACACAACACCGGCAAAGCACCTAGCACCAACATATAAACATAGGCGTGTGCGGTTAGGTGCACATGTTGGTCAGCTAAGCGTCTCCCTACATAGCGCCAATAATAATAACGCAGTCAAAACTCCTTGCACCAAAACCTAAACATAGAGCGTCTCCCCATGTAGCCCTGCTTCACTTTTGCTGAACATGTGCACTTAACCGCTCCTCCTCGCTTTTCTCGTCATCGCACCTATCTTTAGGTTGTGGTGCTAGAGGTTTTGATGGTGTTGTGTAATTTAACACACATTATGTGATATGATAGAATATTTTATGAACTTTATGCTAAATCATAGTATATTTTAAATGGTATAATAATATGAAATGTATATGTTGTCATCATCAGCCTATAATCATCCAATGCTGGGCATAGGTCTCTCCCAAGGAGCGCCACAACACTCGGTCCTCGGTCATCCGAATCCAGCCACTACCGGCTACCTGCCTATACTTGCATATTTTGACAGCTATGTTGGTAACCTTAGTCCTCTGACGTATAACTTCTTTTCTGATACCATCCATTAGAGAAACCCCAAGCATAGCTCTCTCCATAGCACGCTGAGTGACTTTAAATCGGTGGACCAGTCCCACCATCACTGTCCAGGTCTCTGCACCGGGTTCCCCTCTTCTCGCCTAATCTTTATTATCCTAAACTCATTTCGCATAACTCGTAAGGTCTAAACTTTTTTGGTAGAATCATCACTTTGCCAAGACTTATGTGGCATAAGACTCGTTTCGTCTAAAACTCTTTTGTCACAAACTTGAAACATCTAAGTCTCGTTTGCTCAAATTGTTCGTATTGGTATAATCTTGTTTCTCCTAATATTATCTTAATAAATACTATATTCAGTATGTTTTAAATGTACAAATTGTGGTATTTTTCTCCTACATCCCGAAAATCACGATATTGAATGATCAAAATATCGAAAGTGAATGACCATTATAATTATTACAATCGCCATTAAACCCCATGGGATTGAAACCTAAAGGTAGGTGCGACGACGAGCAAAGCGAGGAGGAGCATGTTAGGTGCACATTTTCGCCGAAAGCAAAGCGGAGCGCAGCGAAGCGTTACCCACATAGCGGAAAATTAAATACATAATGCAAGGCACCAGTTTGCGTAAAAAAGGGAGACGCTTCGTCAAAGTTAAAGCCAAATGAATATTAGTAGTTTTTATAAGCTATGCCATAGTATTGTTAGGCTATTTGAGATTTGACCATACCGTTATTAGGCTAAATAAGATTATGCGAAATAACTTTTTACTAAACGAGATTTATGCCATACAATTTTCGGCGAAACGAGACTTTGACCAAACGTTACTATGCAATACGAGATTAGGAATAAAAATAAATCTTAGGCCAAAAAAGGTAGAACCCTCTGCACCATATAAATAAATAAATAAATAAATAAATATGTAGGGACATCTCACACACGGCCATCCGACCCCAAGCTAGGCAGAACCTGTGTTATGGGTGTCGGACAGCTGATATAATATATCTACACAAATACATAGATAGATAGATATTAAATATAAATATCAACACCCAAGACCCGAGTACAAATATCTGTCTTTAAACAAATATCTGCCCCAGCCGGGAATCGAACCCGGGACCATCGGCTCAGTAGTCAGGTCACTAACCACTACGCCATTCGGACGCCATATGTCATAACTGGCAGGGCGCAATGGTTGAAGACTGTTGGATGCGCCTTTCAGCCTCCTTGTCGAAGTTGCTTCTGCCTAGCCGAATAGTCTGCCTCAGGTAGTCATACTGTTTGCATTGTCAAAATTGACAAGAAGTCAATTTTGACAATGCAAACAGTACTCTTTCCATAGTTGCTAATTGGTTCACTGTAAATAATTTAGCTCTTAACTCCAAGAAAACAAAATGTATTAAATTCACTTTGCCTAATGTAAGACAAGTAGAGACATATTTGACATTGAATAACGATAAGCTAGAGTTAGTAAATGAAACGGTATTCCTGGGTATTACAATTGACTCAAAGTTGCAATGGGGACCCCATATTGAGAGGATAGCCGGTAGATTGAGTTCTGCAGCTTATGCGGTTAGAACCATTAGACAGTTAACAGATGTAGATACAGCCAGGCTTGTGTATTTTAGTTATTTTCATAGTGTTATGTCTTACGGAATTCTATTGTGGGGACGAGCGGCTGACATTAATCAAATCTTTGTTCTGCAAAAACGAGCAATTCGAGCCATATATGTATTAGGGTCTAGAATTTCATTAAGAGATACGTTTAAGGAAATAGGTATACTAACTGTTCCATGCCAATATATCTATGAAAATATTATGTATGTTCGTAAAAACTTAAATTCATTTAGTAAAGTAGGAGCCACTCACGGTATTGAGACCAGAAACAAAAATAAGTTGCTTTTCCCCACACTCAGACTTTCGAAAACAAACACATCATTCATGGGGAACTGTATACGTTTTTATAATAAATTATCAAATGAAGCAATAAATCTTACTGAGCAAAAATTTAAGAATTATGTTAAAGCTACATTATGTAGTAAAGCTTACTATAGTATAAATGATTATTTAAACGACAAAAACGCGTGGTCTTGTCCACCTCAGCTAAGGCTATTGAAAAAATGAAATGGATATAGGTACTTAAGTAAAATTGTAGGTACTAGATATAAGTAAAAATTGTATTAGATTATAAGGAAAAAGTTGAAACGGGGCCTTTGTGAAATGGTGGTAGATGACTATCGACAAATAATTGTAAAATTTTACGTCGATTAAACCATTTGAATTTGAATTCATATTACTGCACAACTTCGATAGTTGTCTCACGAACGATCATCGGCTCCGGTTTTATGTGAACATTCTACATGACTTTTGTCTTGCCCAAGTTCATACGGAGGCCTACACGTTGCAAGCAGCATTAAGGCCACTTAGCATCCAGATGAGTTCCTGCAGAGATGTATGTTCTATTATATTCTATTCTACTATCTGTGGGAGGTGTAAGTACCTGCACCTGGCTCTCTCGAATGTACCTTTGTGCAATGTGCATATCCCTAAGGTCTAAGCTGCTGCCTTTCTAAGCTTGGACCATTTCCCACCACGCTGGTCCACAGCGAGTTGGTGGGTTCACATATTATCTAGGTGTGTTAAATCTATAGGTAGATATGCAGGGTTCTTCACGATGTTTTCCTTCACCGTAAGAGCGATGGTACATGTCAGCGCCGGAATTCGCACCCGCATTATTGGAGTGGGAAGCGGGCGCTTACCCGACTGAGCTACCACCGGTCTTATTTATACATAACGTTCATTATAATTATGTTGTGATTGTTATTATTAATGTAATATTATATATTTCGTTTTTATACATCGCAATACGCACCCGTTTTAACGCACTGCAAAAAGAGGTAATTTGAGTAGTTCTGTAGGTAATGTCAGTGATCGGTATTACCTGTATTACAGGTAAAAGATATGTTACTTTGCCTAATCATACATACCACGGCGATGAAAACATAAGTCACGGAAATGAATAACCTGGCCACGGAAATGAATAACATAACCACGGCAATGAATACATATTATTTTACAAGACATGGCAATGAAATTTTTTTCATTGCCGTGGCTTTTTTTTCATTGCCATAGCAAATATTGGCCACGGAAGCCACGGAAATGAAAGCATGGCGATGAAAAACAAGGCATTAAATATAAATAACTAAAAAAGTATTAACTATTCGAAGAAATAAACACTTTATAAGGTAAATATTTTCAAAAAGCTTCCTTTTGAATGCTTACTCTAGAAGACAAACTTAATGTTATAGAAGTTATATCTATCCACGGCAATGAAAGAAAAAATGTCCAGTCCCCAAAATTTTTAATGATTTTCACTATAGCGCAAAAACGCGGGCACCGATGTACCTCCTTCCACGTCGAGCAGTTAGGCGACACTTGTAAGAAACGATTAGCGCACTGAGGGGGGCACCCAAGTTCATAGGTAAAACAATAGCCTTGATCATGTTTAGGACACGGCAATGAAGAGAAGTTCTGGGACACATGAATTTTCACTTACCGTTCGTTATATTTTTTATATATTTCAATAAATGTATTCCGTGACAATACTTTAACTATTAATGTATCAAATGAAACTAAGTTTAACTATCAATACTCAATATTTTTTCATCAATGAAGAATAATACAAAACGTGGTAACATGGGGACAGACACGGCAATGAAAGATTTGGGGGTTTAATATTTTTTTTAAAAATATCCATTAATCCTATTAATAAAATATTTAGTGCTACACATAGATAACTATTTCACTTAACCGGAAAAAAATATTAGAAAATTATGAATTGGTTTTTTAGTACCGATTTCATTGATGCCACGCAATTTTCGGCCGCGGGAAATTCACCCACCTACACACTAGGTACTACTAAAGGGAAGTTCGACTTCAAAGAGACCTTTACTTAATTGGATTGGATCTTCAACGATGAGTTACCGAAATTAGACCCAAGATTGCTAAACTATAAATAACAATTGCTCATAACAAAAAGATTTGTTACCCCTGCGCGGAAGTTCTTATTTAGGCAACTTGATAAGGTCCTACCATAGAAAGCTTCTTCTGAGGATCCCACCCAATTATGACCATGTCACTTGGCAATGCGACCTCATTTCGCGTATCTCCTTTGCACCCGCTCCAGCTGTCAGGCAAAAGTTATGTTCTTTATTCAAAGTCTATTCGCGATCAGTAGTCCATGTCACGTGCCCATAACAAAGGCGCTTCCTGTGCACGACTGTACCGTGCTTTATGTATACTAACATCCAGCCAGCCAGATCCAGAGTCAATATGTACTGGAGTACAGTCAATACGGAAAGTGATGAAATGTATTTTTTACCGACGCGGAATATTCGGAGGTATTTACGTGACGGATGAGTTGTTTCAACTGAGTGAGCGGTGAGTACCCCTTAATATGGAGTATTCGGGAGGTGTTAAATGCGAAATAAGACTCAGGTGGAAAATTTAGATTAACTCGGAGTAGAAAGAACTTTCCTTTGACGTATTGGCTGAACTGAGAAATATATAGAATTTATTAGTAAATATATTACCTATGTAGGTTCAATATATATGAATTAACAGTGTTAATACCTTTGTAAGTAGTTGCACTGGTTGCACTATAGGAATAGACAGGGTGTTAATGACATCACGAAAAAAATACATTATCTACGTGTGATTAATAACTGAACAACTTTCTCCATGAAACAGACTCTCCTTCTCAAGTGGCAAATGATCTTTTTAGAGCTCATATAGGTGGTTTACCTAGATTCAGTTAACGATCTTATTAAAGTAGATAGAATACAGAAAAATCACAGTCTACTAATAAACATAAGTAACGTATTTATCTATTCACTGCAAGCTACCGCCGAGCAAACACTTTTATTATTTCCTAGTTCCACCAGCAATACCCGTAAAAAGAGCCTAAGCAAACCAACAAAACTGTGCGATGTTTTACTCTAAATATTTACACTACAGCCGGGCGGCAGCCGCTCGGCAACCAACAATGGATTTTTCAATTAACCACCAACAGGGAGTTCAACTTAGGATTTGGCTTAAGTCTAGAATTCTAGACGGAACCGAAGATCCATTAGGCGCTATCCGGCGAGATTGCGGCGCACTGACTTCAATTAGTACAGCTTCTGATTCTGATTGCTATAACATTTAGTCGGTTAATCATGTCGGACAATGAGGATTACTGTGATGAGGCACGGACTGTGAAATCCGAAATGTCTTGTGATTACCGCTCAGTGAGGCTGATCTACGCCGGCTGGCTGCGCTCGAAGTCATTAGATGCCATTGTTAGTTCATGTGGAAATGATTAGTGATCTTACTATGTATACTACTACGTATGTATAAAACCAGAAATATTTTCGAATTTAGCATCCGTTTCGGTAAATGTCCCCTTTTACTTATCGCATTTATCGTGTTGAAACTGACATGATTTGTATGGATCTAACAGAATTTTGACGATAAGCCGTGCTGCTTATGGATTGTTGATTATTTGTGTCGGTGGTGGTATGGCAGCAGGAGCGTTTACTCCTGCCACCCTATTTGTTGTTCTATATCTGCATCCTTTTTGCTTAACCTAGCGTGAAAGATCCCTATAAAACCTCAACCAGTTTACAGTACTTTTACAACCGCCACCATCAAATTTAGTCAAAAGCACAATAGAGTTTTATCTTAACCGGGTTATAAAAGCGACGGGTGCGGCTAACTTTTCAGTATTCAGGAGCAAGTTTACCTCCACGTCGGTAGTCTGAAGCAAAAACAACAGTAACGTTCTGTGTTGTTCTACTCGACGATAACAGCATTCAATGAATCTCCAATACGATGTTTCCTTTCCACAAAACGGCGCATTTTTTTCCACTAGCAAAAGAAAATCGAGTTGCCCCTAGTATTGATTCGTTGGGTGCATGGAAATTTTTCCCTTTACTGTAAAGTTCGCTGGAAAATGTTCTGTTTAAACTTGCTAATTGATGAATTGCATTTTCCGTTTTATTATTGTGGAAATATTTAGAATAAATTATGATGAATCTTTCTTCCCGGTGGAGAAAAATGTAGGGTTCATATTTATTTTCCATTTCCTGCAGTAACATAAGCTTTCCAATTTCCTGCACAGAGTTTTCTAATCAAGCCGTTTGCCTCTCCACTCAGCGTTCAATTTAGTGCGATTATCCCGTGTAGAGTTTCAATAAGGCTCTAGCGTCGTAAATCCTGAAAAGTGCGTCCCACACAGTGTCTGGGGTCACTGGCCTGAGTCACACATACAGACTGTGGACGGGTCTGTAGTGAAAGCTACAAGCTAGCTAATATACGTAGCCAGTCATTTTGGTGCGTATGAGGAATGCAAACTGACTGCTACTGCGAGGTGTCTGCGGTTTTTACGAAAGGCAAAAAATTTCTTCTTGGTCTGGCATGGATTTCTCTTATAGCCCTTACATTCTATATCGGTTGTCCCTCAAGTCGATTAGCACAGTATTATAGCCTTCACTGTGGCGCTGTCCTTAGCTAGTGTATTGCTCTTAGTCTGGTGAACTAATGCACTCGGTGCGAGCCTCTTATGAGTTCTAACTCCGGTGGCGCCCCCTGCTGGTGGAAAGCGTGTGTTGTATTAGCTGATAGTGCTTGAAATTTATTTTTTTTGCTTTCGTTTTGATTTAATGACATTTTAAGACATGAGAGCAGGTTTTGTTTTGATGATTTGAAGAAGTATAGTCGAAGGCATAGTCCTGATATACCTCTGTATGTCTCTACCGAAATATTTGCTACCTACAGAATTGGATTGTTGTAGTTAGTACTTACTTTATTTCTGCATGCCTTGCTTCAGAAATATTACCTAATATGAAATATGGTGGTGGTATAAACATAATTATTCCCACTAAGATTATTACGTATTAACAAAAGTATATTGTATGCTTCTATGTATATGACACTTTAATTAGCTACTTTTTGTCTATACAAAGAGTACCTTGGTATTAGTAGGTATAGGCTGTTGCTTTTTCACGCATTAAACTAAAATAAATAAATACTTTACATACCTATACGTATAACCTACATAATAATTAATTAAGTATACGTACTCTACATCTACAACAAAAGTTCCTAATTTCTGTTCTCTGTAATAAGCATTGTCATGTATTCGACTCTACCAATAAAGATAAGGAGCGAGGTTCTAATTATGAAGATGAACTTTCCCAAGTGATAATTTCTTCGCGAGCGCCCATTAAGTTTCATTCCCTGTTACTGGAGCGAGACGGGGGGTACCTTAATGAATTTATCCTGTCATTATGCAGCATAATTACTAGCTCAAAGCTGCCTCGTTCCAAAATATGTCAGCTATAGTCGCGCAAGTCGCTGAAATGTCGCAAGCTCACCTTTTTATTGGTCATATCGGTGTCATTCTCGAGTGAACTGCCAAGATAAGCGTTTATTGCTTGACGACCTGCCAGCGATGTGCCGAATCAATATCACGAGGAAATGTCTTGTACTTGGGAAATATTCCCGCGGCAGTGACGTCAGACCGTGGGTGCTCACTCGTTAAACACAGTGCATTATACCCCGCGGAGGCAATAAACCTGGATGCTCCTAGACTTTGTATAATAAAACTTAAATTTTACGTCGCCCTTCTGCCGCTATCTGCCAGATCAGGTTGCAACAATGTCGACTCTTTGTGTAAAGCTTGCTCTACCGTTTTATTACTTCTTTATCGGCGTCTGAGTAAGACTTTGTTGGTCCTATCTTGTTAACATCATTTTTGCTCCTAATAAGTTCATTTGGGCAGACAAGTGTTCTGAAAAATGTAACCTAAATCAGCTAGAGACCTATGTGATTTTGGAAATCTCGTCATTAATAATTAGACCCACTTCTTTCTTTCATAAAAAACTATACTTACCTTACCTAATTTTGTTCCGCATGAAATTAATACCCTTAAAAAGCGAGTGAGATTAGCCAGCATGTACTAGGCTTGCAGCGGAGCTGAGGAGTGTCTCGCGAAACGGAGCATGTAGGTTAAGAGCTCTCGGCGCTTTGTTAGCGGCTCTAATCACTGCCGGCCCTCCACCACGCGAGCCGAGAGCGCTCAGGACAGCCACGGGAAACGTGCAAGTGAAGCCTCAATGGGTACCAGGGACACATGACATGCATGGGGAGTCTGGTCTGCTATTTAAAGCCAAGCTACAGATGGAAGCATTGTTAGATTTGTGAAGATAATGGTACGATAGTGCCGAATGCCGATGATAAATGTCAGCTATCGTTTGAAAGCCTTCAAGGAGCTGAAGTATATGCCCATAAAATTGTGGACTTGTTCAGACTAAACTTAAGAGGGCTCAATGGGGCGAAGACTTAGCGTTTGGCTTTAGACACATCATTGAGCGCACAGATATATTGAGCGATATCAATTCGATAATAACATAGTCATAAATCTTGCAACCACCTGAAATATTACCTAAAACCTAATAGCATTAGCCTTTCATAGGCAGCTTTCTTTTTCTTTTCAGCTCAATTTAATTCTGTAAATCTGACATTTCTCCACAGACTTTATGTTCTGAGGACACTAGCGTTTTGTGGAGGTGCTTGACAACTCCACCTCCTACTCATATCTAAGGCCCTGGTACCTACACGTGTTTTCATCCTACTTTGTGTTGCGTAAAAAGAATTTTCATGAAAGCAAATGTTATATTGGATCAACGCCAAGGCCTTTGAGCTCTTGTGACCCTAATTTAGATCCTATCCTTTCATGGTTCATAAGTTTCTAGGTACGATGTATGATGAATACGATGATACTTAAAATATGTGTCGTTGAACGTTTCGTCTCTATATCCTCTTCAAAAATTCTCATTTCTGCAGTAAAGGTTTTTCTAAACTCAAACTCGGGGCAAAAAATAAGGAATATCATATCCAGAAGTGGTTCAATATGCCGTATATCACCGACGGGGTATTGTATCTCGATTTGGCGGCAGATCCGGTACAACTGGCCAACATTCAAATAAACTTTGACCTTTTCTCCCTAATTTCGTCAAATAAATAACGATTGCGCCATATTTTTTCCGTTCAAACAAGGGTAAGCGTCTAGCGTATGTGTTATTATTATTTTGTGGAAATTTATACGTTCCGACTGAGCTGTGCATGGAATTTGTAATCGGTATTTATGACTTTTGCTATCGTATTTTACGTTTTGGCTGGCAGGCTGTTTTGCCGCAACTTGAAAGTTTAGGCCTTATCGATTTTTCCCGGCAACGGCGACTCTAAAGAGGGTAATGTGTGTATTTGACTGGTGTAGTATAATTATTATGTATGATCGGTAGTTCTCTCACAACTTCTAGGGGACATAAAATTATGTACCATAATTATCAAGCAGATGTTTTCTTTAAAATCTTAACCCATTGCCGAGGCAAGGAGTAGCACAACGGAAGCACCTCATTGACATGGCTACCGCTATACAGTAACCTTAACATTCTACTTCTTCTCAACTGCCTCTGTGGTCTAGTGGTAGAAGCTTCGCTTCATAACCCAGAGGTCCCGGGTTCGATTCCCGGGTGGGACCATTAATTTGTGTTTCTAAAATTGTGGTTCTAAGTTTGGTTAGGACATAGAAGGCTGATCACCTGATGTCCGAAACAGTAAAAACGATCCATGCTGTCGGATGGGCATGTAAAGCAGTCGGTCCTGCGCCTAGCTCTCTCCAGTCGTGTCGGTCAATCCGTCCCATTGGGCTATGAGAGTGATGGAACAGAGAGTGCTCCTGTGTACTGCGCACACACTTGGGCACTATAATCTACTTCTGCGTAGATGGCTGATCTCAATTGAGAGTGGCTGCCGTGGTCGAAATTCGGCTAGGAGGACATTATTATTACCTTATCATTCTAAACATCATTTAGCGAAGCCTGTGAGTTTCACAATATTCGTAAACTCAATATTTCCGAGAGGATTCCTTCAGCTGAAGTATTTCCATAAGCAGAATGAGGTGTAATGGAATTACTTACGTTGGTAATGAGCTGCGGTCTCGGCCCCCCCTTGCCCCTCTGTCTGAGGTCGCGGGGGCGCGGGGGGGAAGAAAGCGCAAAACTCATTTCCGGTCTGTCGACGGAAGCCAAAGCGGCCAATAAGAAGGAAAAAATATATTCTCAACTTTCTCTGTGATGAAAAATTAATTTTCCAATTTTTCCTTAAGTATTGCCGATAACGTTATTAATTCGAAGGATTTCTGCCGCTGCGGAGGGGAGATTCTTTATTCAGGTAATTTTAGTTCTCAACTTCCACATTTTAGTAACAATAATTCCGATAATTTGCATCTTGTTTGGAAGCCCTAAGCACAATAATTTGCATCCAGTCACGGAGGCAAAGGCCCGGCAGCCGATAAAACAAAGCTCGAAACTTAAAAAGAAACAAACGGCTAAGCTCAGAATACTTATTCCCCGGTGCAAGTGTTGCCAGCGTTGCATTTTTCTGGCAAAGCGCGGCGTGAGTTGGCAACTTTATCTAGTTCCAGCGGTCAATAAGCAGGTCGCGTGGGTCCTGGCAGGCCTCCAGGCGGGACCCTCTTGCCAAACATTCAGCGCCGATGTAGGACATTTAGTTTGCAGTTGTAACTATTACTCTGTGTTGGCCTATTTGCTAAATGCGACGCCATCTTCTATGATTTTGGCGGGAAAATGAGGGGCTTAAAAAGTTACTATTCTTGTCTTACCCCCAAATTCATAGACTGTATTGTAAACTTTGATTTAAAATTGAGTTTGAAACCCACGAGTTTAGACTCTTTACATCAATCAAAAAGTTTATTGTAAAGTGTCTAAAAGCTCTATGAATTTTAGGCTTCTTCTAATTTTATCGATAATTATTATTTTTCCAGAGAGAAAAAACGTTGTTCTGTTCTGTATTGCATTGAATGCTTTGGGAATTAATTCATAGTATGTAACGAATAAACTCAAAATTTATGTTTACTGATCTACAGAGTATTCTCCTTACAATAATATTAAATTACCATGTAGGTGGGTACTTACTGAAACAAGAAGCTTTTATGAAAATGAACAAAGGCTGAACATAATGCCATAATGCAGAATACATATTGTGTAGAAGTAGGTTAGTGATATATGAACGCGAAGTCTGAAGCTGTCGCGTTGAAAACAAAATGATATTTTGTCGGGAACACACAGTACCTATCTCATTCTTTGTAGAATGTCTCATATTCCTTTCTAAGTAAGTGTATGCGAGGATGAATATTTTCTCCTTCTGAAGTATGAACTGTTTATTCAGTGTATAATATTGCAGTCTAACATTTACAGGTACCTAGTAGGACTTGTATTTAGGGTAGAGTCATTTATCAGTCATCATTCATCATCATAAAAAACAAAGAGGTTTGAGATATTGGAGGTTCCAACGCATAAAACAATAATACTTTTAATGAAAAGTTGCATTTTGCCTTTATTGTCTTCGCAGAGCGAACGTGCTGTCTAGTTCTTGCAGCAATCGAAGAAATCATTTCAGTCTTGCTCTGAGCGCGAAAATAATAAAAATAAAATAGCTCCCTCCGTGCGCCTTTACCTGAAACTCTCTTCAGTGTTCAGGGTTGGCGCTACCTTGCTAGCTATTTATTTGAAATTGACTACAGGCGTATGAAACTGTAAAAGGACTTGACTGCATAGAAACACAGCTTAAGCAAGACTGGTTTATTCACACATACCGCACAATACATTCGCAAATAATAATTATGAGATACCCTACATATCAATACCCTAGACAAGAACTACCACCGAGCCTACCAACAGCTGGGCCCATTACGGAGATAAGTTGTGTAGAAGTTAAGAAGGCTATATCCGAAATGAAAAATCATAAATCCTCAGGCCCAGATGAGATCCCTGCAGACATGTGGAAGAAAATGGGGCCTGTAGGAGTAGAATGGCTTACTAAACTCTTCAACCTCATACTGGACAATGGTAGTATACCAAACTCGTGGAGAAACAGCTTTTTGGTGCCATTCTTCAAAAACAAAGGAGATGTCAGCCACTGCTCTAACTATCGTGGAATCAAACTAACGTCACATACACTTAAAATATTTGAAAGAATACTAAACAAACGTATCCTCCTCCTCACCACATTAACGGAAAATCAGTTTGGTTTTACAGCTGGAAAGTCAACAACCGATGCCATACAAACCGTCCGCATTGTTATGGAGAAACATCGCTCCAATCAGGAAGATCTACACCTGGTATTCATAGATCTAGAAAAGGCATTTGACAGAGTTCCAAGGTCTCTGGTCTGGCATGCCCTGAGAAACCAAGGAATACCTGAATACTACATAAGTATCGTAAAGGATATGTACAGCGGAAGTAAGACCCAGGTTAGAAGTATGGCAGGACTCAGTAATTCTTTCGAAGTTAAAGTTGGTGTGCACCAGGGATCGGTCCTTAGCCCTCTTCTATTTAATATAGTAATGGATAACCTAACCAGAGATATCCAGGCGCCCCTTCCTTGGTGCCTATTATACGCTGACGATGTCGTACTCATAAGCAGTACGGTGCAGCAGCTTCAGAGTAACCTGGATCAATGGAAAGATGCCCTAGAAAATAATGGCTTACGCATCAGTAGAAGTAAAACCGAATACTTGGAATGTAGGTTTAGTGGAACCACAGCCTCGCACGAAATACGTGTCGATCAAATACCCCTCACAAAAACCGACCATTTTAAGTATCTTGGCTCAAAGCTGTCTGCAGATGCCAACATTGAGGCTGACGTGACGCATAGGATCCAGACCGCCTGGCAAAGATGGAGAGCTCTTACAGGAGTCCTCTGTGACAAAAAAATGCCTATCAAAACAAAAGGCAAGGTCTATAAAACAGCTGTGAGACCTGCGATGCTGTACGGCGCTGAATGCTGGGCGACTAACGCAACACACCAACAAAAACTCCACACGAACGAAATGAAGATGCTGAGGTGGGCTGGCGGAGTAACGAAACTCGATAAAGTACGTAATGAATACATCAGAGGAAGTTTCAAAGTTGCGCCCATCACAGAAAAGCTAGTGGAAAGTCGTCTCAGGTGGTATGGTCACGTAATGAGACGGAGCGATGACTACACCGTGCATCGAGCCCTGTCCATCCCCGAGAAGAAGAAAGGCAGAGGTCGCCCCCCAGCCACGTGGTTATCCACCATAAAACGCGACTTGAAGAAGTCCCATTTGGATGTAGATACCCAGACAACCCAGGATAGAACATCCTGGCGCCGAGTAACGAGGAGAGCCGACCCCAAATAATGGGAAGAGGCAAAGAAAAAGAAGAAGAAGACCCTACATATCAATACATCACAAAAACGACATTGATTAAGTTAGGTTGCACGTATTTTAAATTAAACAACTATTCACGCCTTACTTAAGTAATGAAGTACTAAACAATCGAATATCTTCAACTGACTCTACATTTCACCTTTAAATTTCAAGCGCCCTTAGTTCACATAGCTTAAGTAATCGGAACTGATTATTGAAGTTAAGCAAAATATGACCAGGTCACTCATTAGATGGGCTACCGATTTCAAGTGGTATTTTTCTGAGCGCTTACGTGCTTCGGACGGCACGTGAAGCCGTGGGTCCCGGTTGCTGTTTCGGCAGTAGTCGTAAAGCCTGGAAACATCTGAAAGTCGGGTTGCACACTTACCTGACGACTCTCTCAGCATAAGCTTGCTTGTGTTGGAGTCCACCAACCCGAACTAGGCACGCGTGGTAAGACTTAGGTCTAAAACCCTACCTTAATTGAAAGGAGACCCGTGCCCCAGCAGTGGGAGCGTGATAAATTGTAATGATTACATTTTATCTAATACATCTTTCGACAAAACGTCTTTCATGTTCCTGCCTAAAATAAAGTGGCAGCCCTAACCCTAGTGCAGTATCTCCGCACCCCGTTGCATCGAATGTAGCTCGCACTACGTCCACACAGCGGCACCAAAAGTTATCTGTAACACTTTGGCCCGAAATGTTTGACTCTGCCAAGCCAGCTCTTACAGATAACACGGGAGCTATTCTGTGAGCAACGTGCCCCGCATATATGACGTCACGTGGTGCTAAAAGGTGCACTTTTAAGTTGCACTTGCAGCGTTTATTGGGATGTTTCGAAAGAAGTTCGTTTAGTTTTGATGTTGGAATTATTTTTATTTTTTCTCCTTGTGACTATGTTTTAACATAATTATCATTCAGATACCTTATTCTATTATTCATTATTGACTGCGATTTGGTACTTATTACATTTATTACTTAGCATACATTAATTTATTTGTCAGATAATTGATTATCCATTTTGGTCGGTTTTTGAATAATTCATCCCAACAACGATTCGTACGAATGATCGCATTTCCCACATTCCTCGCGCGCAGTGATTGTGTTCAGAAATGACCGTTAATTTTCGATTCGGCGACCGCACTCGCTTCCCGGGGGACTTTGCGAATTGGACAATGCTCCCAAATTCAGAAGGTCACAATTTCACAATCGGCTGGGCAGGGTAACATTTATTAAATTGTTGGTTTAAAGCGTTTATTTTCGTATACAATTAATTATGTATATTCTCTAAGTTATTGAGTTGATAATCCTTAAAATATTATGCATTATATCATACTGGACCTGGACTTTGATCTAATAAAACTTTTTTTTGTTTCAGGTAAAACTGCTTATGCTTATTTATATTTGCGTGGATATAATGGTTCATCAATAGTTGGCCACAAAATTGTGCGTTTGTTTGTGGGCAAAACGTTCGATGGATGAAACATTCTGTGAGCTAACAGGTTATGGGTCAATGGGTCCTTTGTTCAGTAATCAACTGCTGACGAATCGTTTCAGACTCATGAGTTGCAGGTCACCTAGGTAGTCTATAGGTAGATACAGTACCTATAACACATTAGTGGCATATTATAATTATTGGCATAAAAATAACAATATTATAATAATAATAATAATAATAATATGTGGGGACATCTCACACACGGCCATCCGACCCCAAGCTAGGCAGAACCTGTGTTATGGGTGTCGGACAGCTGATATATCTACACAAATACATAGATAGATAGATACTAAATATAAATATCTACACCCAAGACCCGAGTGCAAATATCTGTCTTTAAACAAATATCTGCCCCAGCCGGGAATAGAACCCGGGACCTTCGGCATAGCAGTCAGGGCCACTAACCACTACGCCATACGACCGTCATATTATGTCAAGCGATTTTAAAAATAGGTTACATTAGGTAAACTCTTCAGGCCGAAATAAAATTATAGGTAAGTACCTAGCTACGAGTAAATACCTACTTATTGAAGTAAGTATACTTACGTAAAAAAATATTATCATATCAGATAAGTATCACATCTTACACTAGCTAGGTATGTACATAAAACTAATTATAACTGTCTTACAATCCTTCAGGACTTTTGTTTCTTCCAACAAATTTTCTAACCTAATTCAAAGTAATAGGTCCCACGCGGCCGCCCGGGCCGCCCCGCCCGCCCCGCCGGGCTTGTCTGAGCAAATGACACTTTCTTCATTATTTTTTCTACTCGCTGTCTTCCATGATGTAAAAGGTGTCGTCATTATCGTTTTAAACGTTCAAGAAATATGTAGCCAAACCATAGATAAATGTACTTACCTTTATTTGTGCCAAAAGTGCCAATGTAATGAGCCGTTTTCCTTGACAGCTGTCAGTTGAGCTTTTGGGTAAGCCGATAGATGGCGTGAAAACGCAGTGTACCAACTGTCAAAAATTACATAGAGAGCAAAGAGTAATAAACTCAGAATAAGAACTCACTAGTTGTGATTAAATGTCGGGTGGTAGCGCGAGACATCCTTCCGAGGCCCAGACTGCATGTGGCTTGGGATAGTGCTAAGTATTCTGTGAATAGTTCTACCCGCGCCGTCACGTAGTGTTCTTTTCTCTATGCGCGCCGTTTGAACGGGTGCTGCGTGCGAGAACTGATTTTCTATTTTTATTTATTGTATGATCCTAAATAAGATCCCAAAGAAATACTTACAAGACAAGATGAGAATGTGTGCCGTCGCAACTGCCCTGTACTGCAAGGCATTGCAAGCATGGAAGTAGAAAAAAATAATCTTTTTGCAAGTTTAATTCTTATATCTAAGTCATAAAGAATATTCTAAGTAAGTAATAGAAAGTTACAAGTATCTAGAATAGAATAGTTTTACTGGTCACTATATATAGTAGAACATACAAAAAATATTCAGAAACTAGGTACAATGACAATAGGTGGCCTTATCCTTAAGAGCGATCTCTAACAGGCAACCTTAAACATAGAGATAAAAAGTAAATAGAAATTAGAGGGTGGTGTACCTAGTAACTACTTATAATATAACTAAATAAACCATACACACTATAGCTGGGTACATAAATACTAGAGCATCAGTTACAGATATATTCTAACCAGTATACCTACAATACTATAACTAAACTTGAAAAGAACGGCTGTACGCTTAATCGCACTGAACGCTGAAGCAACAGTGACATCGACATCATAGAGAAAATAATACTACAATTCTACCTACCTACGTCACTTTCACATTTCGTTAGCCTCACAGAATAACATATTGTGATCTGAGTGTGTTCTGAGGGTTTGAAAGTTGGTACAACCCCAGACAACGCCATCTATTTCTCCAAAAAGGAACTTTTTTTTTTTTTAACAAACGCCTCATTAAGTTGTGAATACTGATTGGATAAAAATCAGTATAACTTACGTCATTCTCGTAGGTTCCGAACTTACGCCATATACAGAAATATTTCTGCGCTTACTTTTTCATACTTTTCCAGTGCTGCATTAAAATCGATCAAATCATTGTATTTTGAGCCTAATAAATTAACAACATTGTTAGTATGTACATAATTATCAAATCAAAATATCTGTTCTCAATTAAAGTTGTAAGTATTATAAGTTGATCGACAAAGGAACTGACAGAGAGTGGACTGCGTTATTCATAGCGTCACCACCGGGCGACATACTAACCTAAGATGGCCGCTCATTTTCAAAATGGACGCCCATTTCGAAAATGCCGCCAACTTTTACGACCCATGAAGGTGGCACGTGACTTGTTCAGTAATATTGGCCTTGCAGCGATTATGTTTAAATTATGTGACAGCCTCAAGTAGGCGCATTTATTATTGTGAGAATATTGAGAGTTTATCATCGTCAACCTCAAGAACTTCTCAAGATATACCTACATTCTTCTTAGTAGGTACTTACATACCTAATTAAACATAAGTACCTAATAATGTTTTTTTTCCGAAAGGAATAATGGTAGGTTTATTTCTAGGTTTAATATTATCCAGGTATTACAAATAGGTTACATTATATGTTTTTTTTCCTTTCGGAAAAAAAACATATAATGTAACCTATTTGTAATACCTACTTAAAGAATTAGTCTTATTAAATGCTCTATCATGAATAAGTAAAAGACCGTTCCGGAAAATCCAAGCAGGTTGCTCCGTAAACTACTCTACAATTAATATTGGCAGATTCTCGGACCCAAATCACTTTGTTCAGAGACAGAAGAGGGTCTCGTTTATTAACTAAGTGTTTGGGATTGACACACTATTTGATCCTGAGGAAACGGAATCCACCCCCAGTCACAATCCCAGCCGATATCCGCCGTCAATGGCTGTCAAATCTAAGTTTTGTCCAATAAGTTAGGTATTACTGGTTATTCTGCCTTGCCCGATGCCCACGGATCTCGAGTCATAAAATTTTTGTTCAATGCTTAATGCTTTAATCTCAAGCATTTTAAATCTAACCACCAAGGCGATGAGGGCGTTAAAGTTGCAGAATAATTGTCGCTCCTTCATACCTAATTGACTTAGGTAAATGTAGTCCAATACGTGTTGCTTGTAAATTAATAAAATGATAAAAAATATAATCAAAGAAGGCGATACAAACAAAATGTATGCAATAGTTTTTCACATAACACCTGAAACCAATATAGCCAATCCGATCACACAGAATTTGACCAACATAGCTTAGTACCCGCTTCACGAATGTTCTCACACGTATCACAAAGTAATACGACCTACATTACGTATGTCGAGAGACCCAAGCATGCTGGTTATGTACAAAGGTCCAATAGGTATGTGAGATGTCCAGGAATCCATCTAAGCACCTATTTTGTGAAATGCGAAGAGTATTCCATTTTATTGTGTCTCATGAAGGATCTTATTTGAGACTCTGGTTTACAAAGCTGAAATACTGAAATATAGGTTTAAAACATCATCATATTTATGATGTAGAAATAAACTTACACTTCGCGATAACATAGGTTTTTACTAAAAGTTAGTAAAAATGATTTATGTTATTTACGTAAATCCTCTTATCTTGAAGCTCACACGTTAGTTTAGAAACTAATTTGTAAAGCTTTAACTCTGCCAATTACGATTACGAGACAAAAATAAAAACGAAAATATTTAAGTACCTACTATATAATATAAAACTTATTTGGCGTAAATTTCCAGAGCCATCAATTAATTCAAGGATCTACAGAAGTTGGAGCTCTCCGTGAAAATGATATAAAATATTCAGCAGCCATCTTGTTTTCTGTGAAATGCTTTGAAGACGAACTGAGAATATGGATGGACGACGAAAATAGCTATTCATTAGAATGTTCCATCGTTATTCGCAGAAATAGGTCTTACTAATAGCTTATGTTATTCAATAGATGCTTATTATATACCTACTCGTAGAGTTAAGTTCACGTTTTGTATAATTTATAGTTATGCAAAGTAAGTCAGGAAACGTAACTGATGTACCTAAATATTACGGGCACACTTTTCACCCATTTATAATGTCCTATTTCAGCGATGGTTTGATGTAATTTGAGAGTCTCTAGAATACTATAATAAAAAATAAGGTGTAGCTTTGTAAAATTATTCTGTGGCTCACATCATCCCCGATCCCTCATTAAAACTTCACCGTATAATAGCTCTGACCTTCGTAATTAGTACGGATTATGCTCATTAGAGCTAGCTATCTCTACAATAATTCTGTTACCGTCTCACTTTGTCTCATCTTGCCAAGCCTAGGTTTAATATTATCCAGGTTATTCTAGATAGGTATTTTATTTATCTTTCTATCGTAGGGTCAGGTAGTTTAGTCGTAGTAGGTCGTAACTTGTAACGTAACTCATTTGATTTGGTGTATTTCTAGATGATATTCTCACTAAATTGATAGTGACATTATTTATGTTAGGCATTATAATTATTATACACATAATTACAGTAGTAATCTCATTGAGAATAAGGATACGTGTATTTACACTATTATCATAATATATTATACATACTTAATACACTTCTTATTACGTCTGAATCCGATTGTATTACTAGATTCCAGGATTCCGATACAACAGAAGCAATGAGACACATGGAATATGAAATTCCCTATTATGAAATGAAGAAGTATTATCCATTACGCTACCACGGCACCGGATATAAAACAAAGTTGTCTATTTAATTTAAACTTCTCCCATCAGTCCGTTGGTTTGGACCCTCAATTTTATTGTCACGGTGACACAGTGCCGCAAAGTTTCGAACAAATCCGGAGCGAATTAAACTTCGCCGTGGTCCAGCGCGGTGGGTCAAACGGGATGAAACTAGCTCCATTTCTGTTGTTTTGAGCTAAGGTATTATTTTATGTAGAATACCGAGTTCTTTCCATCAAATGAATGGGTATATATTTTCAAAATCGTTTTGGACATGATCAAGGAAATATATTCGGACAAGTAAACTAAGGTCGTGATTTCCGTGCCATACTTAGGTTTCTGAAGAACAAAAACTTTTCGCGATTCGACAATAACATATAGCTAAACTAAAACACTATCGCTTGTACTTCCTCCCGGGCGAAGATTTTAACTACAAACCCCCTACACAATGCAATATACCCTCTCACATCTTCAGCTACACGTTTGCACAGTTTTATCGGCACTGCAAAAGGCACATATCGCGGACTCAATACAAATTCATTAGTGTGCGGGGAGCGCCGCCGCGAGGGTCGTTGAGCTATCTGGAGCGCCTCGAGAGCGGCGATTGGCCGATTAAAGCGGCCATTTTGTGATGCAGTGAACTGAGGAGCCGCTGAGATTTTTCGGCGGAAAGAATAGGCTAGATCCAGACCTTGTTTTGAACTGTGGCTGTAATAGATAGATAGATTTAGAGGTGAGCACAGACACAACACCAAAAACATAATACTTAAGAAGCTTTTTTACTATTTTTTTCTTTTAGTCATTTATCATAAGTAGGTATTACTAATTGAAAGCTCTTTGATAAATTCTCGATTCATAATTAAACGTTTATAAATTTGGTTTGGTGTGGTATTTTTAGATGTAAAATCAATATTGAAGACGCTAATAGATATTGAACGACGTGGAATTTAAAGATATTTTTCGATATGTTCTAACAATCCTTGCTATGCCTCAATACAAACCATCTTGATGATTGATGATGATTACGTTTGTGTAAGCTTTCTTGAATAATGACTAGGGCACGAAGATTGAAACTTTATTCATTCCATATTCATCATGAAGTCAGTTTAAAAAGTACGCCCAAGTCACTTCATGCTGAAGTGGTAATTCACTGAAGATAAGAACACCCAAAGGAAGCACTTGCTCCAACGTAAAATACTTAATTTATGCAACGAATAATTTATACTTCCGCTGAGTAGTAAAAATAGGCGTTTTTTACAAGATGGTTACCCAAAAGAGCGGATTCTTTTCACTGAGTTTTCAAAATATTATGAAGTAAATATTATGTAGGTAGGTACTAGACCCTGATCCTTTTTTACACGAATAAGTTTACTTTATTTTTTGCAAAATGGGGATTTTACTGCTACATAAACATACTGCATACTTATAAAAATAATTCAACTATTAAGAATGCTTTTAAATAATTATTAACATTTTGAATTTATTACATCTCAATTGTTTTATAACTACGTACGCAAAATGAGTCAATTTCCATATAATTATGTCTTATAAACTCGAGGCTTCTAAAATCTGAAACTATTTGCTGATAGCGCAAATGAATGATGGACCTCTTCATCTAGAGATAGTGTCGGAGATAAGCTCTCTCATTAAGTGAACTGGCATCCTTATTCTGGTGACCAAAACAATCCTAAAACATGTCTGTCCATAGAGTGGAAAACAGTTGGCTAAGTACACTTGTGAAACATGCTTTCGTATCATAGTTTCGTATACAACGGTTACCTAAACATCATTTGCCGTCATAACAGGTACTAAAGGATAGGAGTTTTGAAAAGAAATCCCACTATTTACCAGGAATAAGCAACAGTCAATCAGACGTCCACTCATGCTATACACTGCCGGGCAATGAAAAAGTTCCACTCACAAAATGCCGACACGAAACGACCCCAATTATTCAAACATTTCATTTAAAATTTGAACAAATTATTACTGTTTTTAGTTGGTAATATCCTGATGCTCTGTTACTTCAATGTGGTAGAAGGCCTCATTAAACCAGCCTTTTCCTTTTAGGAATGATTTGGTGTTTTGCTCTGTGCAACATTTTCATTGCCCGTGAGTGTATTTTACAAAGTATAGGTTTAGGTTACACGATAAATACCAGAATAAGTCAGTAAGGGCGGGAAGGGAGAGGGGAGGTGCTTTGCTTATCTCGGGGGAGGCTCAAAGCCTCTCGTGGCCATGACATACTGACTTTAAGCCTCATGCAACCCTGGTACGAAAGAAAAAAGGCTCGCTTTTTAGACCAAAAGTTAGTTAAGTAAAGTGAGCTTTTAATGAGCTTTTTTAATTGGTTCTGAAAATCTTACCCAAAGATTTTCACGCGAGGTCATTATTTTTCAGAGACAACTTACTTGTAAAATACAGTATTGTAGCTGTATCTATACTATCTGTACATAATTGATAGTATATAAGCTCACTATATAAAAAAAAGATTTAGATATGAATTCATCAAAATACCGCTCGCTTGTTATCCGCTCTAAAACATAAAACTATATACATAGTGGCCTGAAATCCTGAATAATATCAACGTATTAAGCCATGCTATTTACAAATTGCTGAATGAAGCAGCTGAACTGAAAAGATACAAGCTTTAACTAAATTATTCACGCTGTATTGGTTTTTTTACGCTAATAATTCTGAAAGGTTCCATAATTTTTCTCCTATTCCTGCTTCCTACCATTAAAATTCTACCATACACGCATTTAAATCTTATTACCTAATTTACGTAACCCTTATTCTACTACCACAAGATTTACTGTTATTTGAAGAGATTTAGCGAACCCAATTGTAACTGAGAATCACGACAATAAAGCTTAAAGCAAATAAAACAACTGAAGAAAAAGCAGGCTACAGCATCTAATGAAATATTCGTAGTGTACCGACACTGAGCGAAGCGCTGCACAAAAGGAGTTATATTTCAGTGCAGTGCACCTCTATTTTCATTACCCCGCCATGTTTTATCCCGGACACACAATGGTTCCAGATTTTAGCTGTGTCCTGTTGTCCCGGCTCGCCTGTTCCGTTCCGCATGCTTATCCCGGGATAAATGCAGTGTGAATGCTACTTCTCTTTTTGTTTGCGGATACAGTAAAAATGCTGAAAGTTTATCTGCATTTGGGGAATTTTAGGTCAGGTTTTGTAGAGACGGCTTGCGACTATTTTTGAATTTAGTTATAGCTGGCAAAGAATGGGTAATAAACATAACTAAAACTAATGTTGTGTAAACTCTTCCAAGGTAGCTAAAATAAATTTTGAATGTACATCTACATAGCTGATTTATTTTAGCCAATCTACAATGTAGATTAGTAAAATGCAGCGCCAGCTTCATTAGATTTAAGCAAAGCCCACTCATGCGAGCTAATAAGTTTGTTGCTCCCAAATTCGAGCAAAAACAAACCTATATTTCAAGCGTAATTTGCACGCAACCGCATCCCGACCATAGAGTAGACACAACACATCAGCAGATAGGACACAAACGCTCATCAGAGAGCTGCAGCCCCGCAGATGTGCAATGAACAGTGATGTCCATAGATCACGGCGACAGTGCTGCCATAAATTCATAACAATTACGGCCGCCGCCGGAACAAAACTGTGCTGTGGCAGTTTTCAGTTAGTGCGTGCGAAATGCGGTTTAAATTATGTGTCTGGGCATGCCTGTTAAGTTTTTTATGGGTTTTTTGTTATGACAGTTATTTATTGTTATGGGCTGCGTGGGACGTTCGCTGATTCGCGTAAATAATATGTAGTTACTGTCAAAAGCGAAAACTATTGCGAAGCGCAAGGGGTATTTAAATCTTCACCCAAAAGGTGATCTATCTCAGAAGACGCATAATGCAAGTCACTTGAATACCACGGTGCACTAACCGTTATTTAATGCAGCCACTAAACGCTCGCCGCGCCGCCGCCGCCGCTCCCGCCGCCGCTCCGCTCCCGCCGCCACTCTCTGCAACAAGGCCGAATAGCGTCGCGCCCCGCTAAATGAGAAATTCCTAAAGTACGTGCTCCAAGACGGCCAAGGATGGGAAAACTTCACAAGGAAACCTATCGATACGTTTCGCTCAACTTCAAAATTAGTTTGCGAGAGTTATCCGGACGTTTTTGTTAACTGTTTCTTCGGCTGTAAGTTACACTTACAGAAACTTGAACTGTGTCTAGGTTGTATACCAATCAACTATGTAATTTATGCATTTGGTGGTTTAAAACTTTATGATTGATATGAGTGACAAAAATATAAAGACTCTGCCATAGGAACAATAGTTATGCTTCATAACATTTACTCTTGATGACTCTTAATTCTTTATAACCAAATAATCCATCTCAAAACCTTTCTAACTTTGTTCATGATGACCATGAAGTTTTCTTTAAACACTGAATGGAATATCAATTATTAATATTAAACTATAGAGAAGATATCGATAGAAGGGCACATCACTAGCGGGTACCCGGCGAGTGTTCCGGAGCGAGTACTAATCCCGAACTCTAGTGATGGCGGGTTTATTAAACACCTCGGCGACATTTTTACGGATTTCCCCCGACACTGCAGCAGTACCTACGTATTCTGCTATACTTACGTAGAGACTGAGTACCAAAGGGTTCTTTAAGAGTGCATAAGAGAACTTTGTAGAATGCCACCATCTTGTGTAGTCATGATACTCATGATTATACTTACTGCAGCTTTTAAAAAATAATTGTACTTATGTCAACTCGTACGTATTTATTGCACAAAACCCACTTCTTCAGAGGTATGAAATGCAAATAATTACAAAAGTATTAATAATCATAAATGGTTGAATTCGTACATAGCATGGATTGGCATGGATTTTAAAATTTATATATATTCACTGTAATAAAAAAGCTTTAGTTCTTATCATGAAAAATATATGACATAAGTACTCTCCTAATCTTCTTATTAATTCAAGAGCCAAAAGAGGGCCGTTTTTAGAATGCAGGCTGCATAAAGTGAGCTAGAGCCTTCACACTTTCCTTTATAAGGCTTTTTCCTACCTTGACACACTTCCACGGTCCTTCAGGTAACTCGCTGAAAACTGTCGGCTGCCTTCACAAAGCTTCAGTCTACCTACATGTTGGAATATGAAACTAGAATTTGCATTTTAAACTAGAAACAAATGGGCATGAATAAATAATCTTATTGAATTTCAAACCTGAAATTCGGTTAGTTTTTTAACGAAGTTTTGTTGCATTGAATGTAATTTGAAAAGCCAGGAATGGTAGCTAAAATTGGGCGAAATGATCATGCTCAGTGGGAATTTTTCATACTAATTGAAAATCCGTATTTGCTGTAATGAATAAATGCACGTTTGTAAAGCTCCCGCAGCTCTACGCAAGCTTAGCTGATAATATACTGCACTTTAGTTACATAGATTAATAGTTATGAATACAGTATTCAGTATCGTGCAACGACCTCATCCATTCAGCCATCGACGAAGACTAATGGCGACCGTCGTTTTATCGATACTAAAATCGATTTTACGTCTCCCGAGTTCTCGACCCGAATTAACGAGAGCCCTGACAGCCTGACGAGACATGCAATGTGGATAGACAGATTTTGGAACAGATTTTCGGCACCTGAAAGTGGTTTCGAGTTCTACGATTTCGAACTGTTTGTGAAAATTTCTGTGGGAAAAATTATTAGTTGTAGTTTAACAATCATACAGGCTGGTGGTGCTAAATACATTATATATATACTCTTACATTATTCCTTATGTGTAAGAATAATAGGAATCTAATAAAGGAGTAAAAAAAAGAATACTGTTCATAGGACTCTCTCATATTTATGGACACAGCAACCTACACGTAGGCTTACTCACCACTCATATTATCTTACTCCCACGACTGAAAACCTGTTTCAATATCCATCTATACAGAGTGCTACGTCATCATTGATCGATTCTACTGCAGGTCAAAACCGACATACACTCACGAGCAATGAAAAAGTTCCAGTGGCATAATATGGAACGGCAATGACAGGTGGAACTTTTTCATTGCTCGGTAACTGTAGTTGTTCAGTAAGTATAAAATTTATTCACAACTTTATTTTATTATAATTGGAAGAAGTCTGTTCATACCAGCAGTGGACATATATAAAACATATCATTACATTTTCAATATAATGTATAATCTACTTTAATCCGTTGGGTCACACTGATAAAACTTCACCCCTCTATACGAGTAGATCCCATTGTAGGCCATCTGGGAACCAACCTAGTTAGTTGTTGACTATCTGGTCCTGCCTTAAATAGGACTTGAAGCAATCATCGGTCGTCCGAGCTAGATTCTAGATCTCTAGGCGGACTGGATTCCCGGATATTTGCCCAGTCCATGCCTCGTTTGGACGGCGAGTAGACTTTCCCGATTAGGAATAGAAGACGAGATAGTTGAGATGTTTGGTCCGACGTTTTTTGGTAGAAAGTTTGAGAGCAATCTAAAGCAACAAGAACACCAAACATTTTAGAATCTGAGAATGAGACTCTACATTTTATTTTCCTTTAAGGCCCTGTTCCACAATGTCTGGTTAGTGACTACCTGTCGGATAAAATACATGCTGTCACTGTCTGTTATTACTTTTTTGACAGTGACAGCATGTATTTTATCCGACAGGTAGTCACTAACCAGACATTGTGGAACAGGCCCTAAAAGTTATTTCCTTGCCTTTATGAAAAGTCTCTGTTTCGTTCGCTCGCTTTGAGCGGTGGTAGCTCAGTCGGGTAAGCGCCCGCTTCTCACGCCAGAGATGCGGGTTCGATCCCGGCGCTGACATGTACCAATGAGTTCTTTTAACTTAAGTACAATGTATACCATCGCTCTTACGGTGAAGGAAAACATCGTGAGGAAACCTGCATATCTAGATCTAGCACATCTAGATATGTGAACCCACCAACCCGCAGTGGACCAGCGTGGTGTGGAAATGGTCCAAGCTTAGGAAGGCAGTTTAGACCTTGGGGATATGCACAAAGGTTCCATTCGAGAGAGCCAGGTGCAGGTACTTACACCCCCACAGAGAATAGAATAGAATAGAATAGAATTCGCTCGCTTTGCCTAAAACGTGCGATAGTGAAAAGCAATTCTGAAATAAATGGAAGACCATGTCGTGTTTTCATTTAAAGATGTCAAACAGTAGTTTATTTTTGGACCTTTATTAGATCTATAATTTTCTGTTTCTATATATGTTTCTTTGACTGAATCTTGCGTGGGTAGAGAGTAGGCTAGCATGGAATAATATGTTTGAAAAGCTCGTATTGGAAAATCTACCATTTCATTGACTGTACAGACCGCTGAAACATTTCAAAGCAATCAATAAACCATAGTGGATGTATTCAATAGAAGTTGTAGCATAGATTTACTATAGATTCGTGATTTGAATTGGAATATGGGATATATTTGTGTACAGATATTTGACCCACGAAATTTAATTTAGGTTTTGGTATTTTGCTGAGCGCCTCTCAAATTAAATTCAAAGAGGTATCTAAATCAGGGGCGTGGGATATCTGCGTGGCTGACTGTACAATATAACATACGATGGGAATTCTCAACATTATATGCAAAGTTATTTGCCCGCTCGTGGTAATGACTTCGATATCTATAAATTGCAACATGAAATAGATGCGCTACTCGCTTAGATTAACAATATACAAAACGAAGCATTTTTTAGTGTTTTGTTTACAGTCAAACCGTTTTAAGTTCAACCTAATAACAACCATTGTACCAATCCTAACTAATATTATAAATGCGAAAGTAATTTTGTCTGTCTGTCTGTCTGTTACACTTTCACGCAAAAACTACTAAACGGATTTGAAGGAAATTTGGTATACATATGGTCTAGACCCTGAGAAAGAACATAGGCTACTTTTTATCGCGGAATTCCCACGGGAAAACTTTTTAAGGCGAAGCGAAGCTAGCGGGAATAGCTTGTTATTAATTAAGACACAAATCTTCTAACAGATTAATTCAATAAGAGCTCAATGGTAGAAGTTGCTATTTATTGAGACGTTTATTTTGCACTGATAGTCCATCTCGTCCGTATTTTGTAAATCTAAGCGCTACTCGTATGATATGTAACCAATGCACATTCTCGTTACAACTAGTAACTGGATATCAGTGAATAGTTGTAGAATTCTCCCGTTTGGGTTGGACGCCATTAGTGCTGGGAGTATTACAGTATTGTACCGTGAGAATTATTGCGAAATCGGTATCGAGATTAAATAAAAGTTATGCTTACGTACTACACTGAATCATCTCTAGTAGGTAGTCATTTTTTTTATGAAGTTGCATACCACGTTATAACACGTTTCAGATTCTTATATTATGCAATTTTTTGGTGGTGTGAAATGTTAAATTATTTTCATCACTTTAGTCTGTAAAGCATTCCATGTAACATAATATTATACAGAAAGACTGACCAATAAATATGTATGTAGGTATACCGTATACCCTGCATATACAGGCCGATAATTCCGTCAAAGCCGTATTGTGTGTGTAATCCACGGATAGCTAAATTGATTCCGTGGTCCACACTGCAGATCCGACCCAGCGCGGGCCAACCCGGGCAAACGCGGGCCAACCCGGGCCAACGCGGGCCAAACCGGGCTACACTGGGCCAAATGGCTCAATATAAATGATGAGATTCTATCGATATCCCCGATGTAGGTCACCGGTAATGCGTATATTAATTGAGTCAACTCCGCGGGGCTTTAGCAAGGTCACTTTTGATTGAAATATGTTTCACGATTTTATACTTCAGTGGAATAATTAAATAAATGATGTTTGATTGAAGCCGACATTTTCATGAATCATTAGGTACGTAGCTAGTAGAGCATACTGACAAAGCCAACATGATATGTATATGTGATAGATATTTAACTATATGTTGGTATTGTACGGTCAGGTGCAGAGAAACCTGACCCCCCTCTCATAGTAACAATGCTTCTGAGGGGGGTCAGGTTTATCTGCCCCTTACTGTACATGATCTCAACAAGAAATAGTAATTTTAAACTGACTTCGAAAAAAGGAGGAGGTTCTCAATTCGTCTGTCTGTATGTATGGTTTTTTTTATGTATGTTCATCGATTACTCCGCCAATTATGGACCGATGTTGAAAATTCTTTTTATGATGTATTGGGTTGAATTCAGGGGTGGTCCCATTTTTTTTTCAGAATTTTATTCCATCCCCAAGGGTGGGTGAAGGGGTAAGAACAGGGTATGAATTTCCATTTTGGCCACCTGTTAACCGATTCTAATGAAATTTAGAACTTAACTATAGTTCTTGAGAGGAGCGGTGGTAGCTCAGTCGGGTAAGCGCCCGCTTCTCACGCAAGAGATGCGGGTTCGAATCCCGGCGCTGACATGTACCAATGAGTTATTTTAACTTAAGTACAATGTATACCATCGCTCTTACGGTGAAGGAAAACATCGTGAGGAAACCTGCATATCTAGATTTAGCACATCTAGATATGTGAACCCACCAACCCGCAGTGGACCAGCGTGGTGGGAAATGGTCCAAGCTTAGGAAGGCAGTTTAGACCTTGGGGATATGCACAAAGGTTTCACTCGAGAGAGCCAGGTGCAGGTACTAACACCCCCACAGAGAATAGAATAGAATAGAATATAGTTCTTGTAACAAAAAAAATATGATGGTGACCTTGAGCTGATCTGATGATGGAAACGGATGGTAGTCAAGGGAACTCCTTAACGGTATATGTATATAGTAACTACCTCGTGTTTAGGCTTGAATGATTCGTATTGACTAGAAGGGCTTATTGGTATCATTTGCATCTTACTTTTGATTCAAAATTATTGCAAATAAACTAAAAAGAATAAAATAAAATAATAATTTAAAAAAATTAAAAAACCGACTTCAAAAAAACCACTAAAAAGTAAGAAATAATTTAAGGTTTACACCAATTCTATGTGACAGTACAAATATACCTAAGCAGGAACTGTTTTATTTTTAAGTTGGTGCCATATTTCTGCAGATTACTTTGTCACCGCACCAACATCAAAAAAGAACAGTTCCTGCTTAGGTATATTTGTACTGTCACATAGAATTGGTGTAAACCTTAAATTATTTCTTACTTTTTAGTTGATTTTTGAAGTCGGTTTTTTATTCATATAGAAATAGAAGCAATAAATATTTTTTCTTTGACAATGAACAGCCTTAAAATACCTACGTAACCCGTAACCAGTAAGGTATCAAATGCCGAAATAAATATGATGATGCTTAACCGGAAAATAAAATGGCGGCGTAAAATCTAAGACCCTCGAGCAATTCTTTGCCTCGTTGGTCCCAAAGTAAAAAGTCAAAGCAAACGATGAAAATAATAATTCTCGCTTTACACCATCCCGTTTGGAAATTTATTCTGTATTCCAAATTACCCCGTTTTCCTCTCCATCAATAATTTGCGTCACAATACGGGGTCAAATAATTGCGGTTTCGATTCCTGAATAGGTAATATTCATGTGTGTGTTTGTTTTTATTTGATAAAAGGGTTGGGTCTGAATATTTTTTCAAATTCGAGTTAAAGGTTTTTATATGGGGAAAGTACCTACTTATTCATCACGAAATTACTAGTGCTAAACGACTGTACCACTATCGTTAGCTTTCAAGCTTTCATATAAGTACATCTATCCCAGTTATTCTTCGTCTGGTCGTGTTGGTGCCGAGTGGAACCTTTTCATTGCTCACCAATGTTATTAGAATACTTACATTCACTGTTTGTTCGGTGCTCTACCAGTTTGTAGTGTAAGTATTAAGTAATTAATGTATTGCGATTTACCACGAATGGATCATTAATAGTAAATTATGAGCTGAATTATTGATATTTCGGAGGTACACGAACCACGGTTTAAACTCAAACTCAAACTCAAACTCAAAATTTTTTATTCATCGTACAAATATAAAATTTTCTGATGAACGTCAATTTTTACAAATTACTCTCCGTTCGGATAAGGGGGGGCTCTTTCTGTCTAAGGAGAAGAACGGAGGCAAGAAACTCCTGAGCCATCTTTTCAAAAAAAAGACTTAAAACTAGTTGGTATACAATACATATAAGCTTAATAATTATTATTATAATAATATGAGCAGAGCTAACTACTTATCACAGCCATGCATTAACGTCCTCTAAGTAATCATCAATTCTATAATAAGCTTTTTTACTGAGTTTCTCTTTAATGTAACACTTAAACTTATTCTCTGGCATTTGAGCAACTTCTGCTGGAAGCTTATTATAAAATCTAATACAGTACCCTAAAAACGATTTATTAACTTTCGCCAGACGCATCGCTGGAAAAGCCAGCTTATGCTTGTTCCTAGTATTAATGTCATGATTACTGCCAATTGTATCAAAAGTTGAAATATTCTTTCGTACATACATTAAATTGGAAAAAATGAACTGACATGGAACTGTAAGGATGTTAATTTCTTTAAATAGTTCTCTCAATGAATCCCTGGAACCAAGTTTGTATATAGAGCGGATGGCTCTTTTCTGTAATACAAATATAGTTTCAATATCAGCTGCTCTACCCCAAAGCAAAATGCCATACGATAATAAGCTGTGGAAATAACTAAAGTAAACTAATCTGGCGGTTTCAACGTCGGTCAGCTGTCTAATTTTCCGTACAGCAAAAGCTGCGGAGCTCAACCTTCCAGACAATTTTTCAATGTGAGGTCCCCACTGTAACTTTGAATCTATAGTCATCCCAAGAAAGACAGTATCATTAACTAGGTCCAATTTATTCCCATCTAGAATAATGTTAGTATCGCATTGTCTAACATTCGGCAGTGTAAATTTAATACATTTCGTTTTCTTAGAATTCAATAGAAGATTATTAACGGTAAACCAATCGTGTATGTCAGATAGAATTGAATTAATTTCATTAAAATTATTTTCTCTTCTTTTAACTTTAAAAAGCAAAGAAGTATCGTCAGCAAATAAAACTATATTAGTCAATTTTTCAACCATAAAAGGCAAGTCATTAATATAAATGAGGAATAAAAATGGTCCTAGAATAGATCCTTGAGGGACGCCTATTTTTACATGAGCCCCCTGTGATTTAGTATTGTTAATATCGACCCTTTGTTGTCTCTTGTCTAAATATGAAGATATCAAATCTAAAGCCTTTCCTCCTATTCCATAGTATCTAAGTTTCGAAATTAAAGTCTGATGGTCTACACAATCAAACGCCTTCGACAGATCACAGAAGACTCCAATAGCATCGTGATGGTCTTCCCAGGCGTCAAATATGTGCTTAATCAACGCAGTACCGGCATCGGCTGTTGATTTGCCTTTTGTAAAACCATACTGCTGGCTATGAAACAATCGAGCATCATTGAAATGCAAAAGCATCTGACTGAGTATGACCCTCTCAAATATTTTACTCAAAACTGGAAGAACCGAGACAGGCCTGAAATTTGCAGGGTCCTCCATATCCCCACTTTTGAACAGAGGTATAATTTTACTAAATTTCATAAGATCTGGGAACACACCTTCAGCGATACATTTATTAAAGATGTTAGCTAAAATTGGGGCGATTTTATTAATAATAGAAAGAACAAATTTAACTGACATTCCCCACAAGTCTTCAGTTTTCTTCATATTTAATGACTTAAATGTTTTTATAATAGTTAATGTATTAATATATCTGAATTTAAATTCCTTATCGGTTGAAGGTGCGTTCTCCTTCGTCAGGGTTTCAGCTGCTGCAGCCGAAGAATCCAGGTTACACGTAGTCTCTAAAGGAATGTTCGTAAAAAACTCTTCAAAGACCCTCGCCACCGCATCATTCGATGTTATAATGTCATTGCCTACCTTCAAAGATAAATTTGTCTCGCGTGTTCGATTCTTCCCCGTTTCGTTATTAATAATAGTCCAAACGGCCTTAGATTTGTTAGCAGAGTCTTTAATCTTGTTATTAATAAAAATTGTCTTCGCACAGTGACAGACACATTTATACATCTTGCTATATTTCTTCACATAAGATTGAAAGTCAGGTCGGAGTATGAATGTTTTCATCTCATACAGATCATATAATGTCGCCCTGCTTTTGCGAATACCCTCTGTAGCCCAGTCACAAAATTTAATTTTATTGTCAATCAAAACTTCCTTCGTTTCAAAATTACTCTCAAACTCATCAGCTATTATCTTAAACAAGTTACTATACATCTCATTAGAATTGCAATCTAATTTAACATTCGGAAGTTTTTCGTCTAGTTTCTTCAAGTAATTGTCAATTTTCTTTGTAGTAATCGGTCTGCATCTCACCTTAGTTTTATTTGTCTTGTCAGTGTTTACTAAGGTAATGGTCTGCCCACTGTGGTCTGACCTCAGACAATTAATCACACTACTGTCTTTAAACTCACAGTTACAGAATATGTTATCTAGACAAGTGGCTGACGTGGGTGTAATTCTAGTTGGTTCCAGAAAAACATTAAAAAGATTAAATGATTTAAAAAGTAACAACAATTTCGACCTATTAGGAGAGTCACCCAATAGGTCAACATTAAAGTCACCACACACTATTACTTCCTTTTTACTATTGGAAGCTAACCTTAGAACATCCTCCATGACAGTCTCAAAGGTAATAAAATCACCAGTAGGTGGCCTGTAGGTACATACTATTATATACTTATTAAGCTCTGCACATGAAATTTCTATATGGTGTTTAACAGAAAGAGCAACTATATCCTTTCGTTCTTTACATTTACAATTTTCTTTAAGAAATATAAGTGACCCACCATGCTCGTTGATATTTCTGTTAAAACAGCTTATAAGTTTGTAATTTTTTAATTGGAACATCATTTTATTCTCGTCTAACCAATGTTCTGTGATACATAAACAATCAATGTTAAATTTTTCCGAAAAAAGTTCTATTTCTAACAATTTAGAAGAAATACTCTGAATATTCTGATGTACCAATTTAAATTCATTCTTAAATGTCTTGTCCTTCGATAGTTTTGAGCCGAGAGAGCAGTGAACTGAATCAATCTTTATATCAACGCTATGATGCTCTCCCGTTGTCTGAAAATCTAATTTAAATCTACTGTACTATTTTCAGTATTACTACTGACGGTGTCAATAGGGACACAAGTTTTCTTCGTTATAATGCTTATAACTGAGTTAATAAGAGGAGCTACTTCTGTAGCTAAACGTTGTTTCTGATTTAAGGACAGAAATAAACTGTCCCAGGTCAACTTAAAATTATCTACATACAAATTAGTATCAAAGAAATTGATACAGTCAGATTTATAACACGCATTGTACATATTTTTATTTAGGCTACATGTCATATAATTGTATTTGTCAGGCAGTGTGCAAGAATAAGGAAATGCACAAACAAATATATGTTTTGCAGGAATGCTTTCTAATATAGCAAAACTTCTATTTATATCAGAATTTGACACACCTAAACTATTTCCCACCATAATTAATATAGTAGTTTTTTCGGTGTACGACCTCTCTGAAATCAGTTGTACTATTTGTGCGAATGAAAGTTCTGGGTAACAATGATTAACAACATTTCCAGTTACATGATTACCCAACATGTGCCCGAAATCCTTGCCAAGCCTATCGGAGTATACAACTGTGCTGTAATCCTTGGCTGAACTGCTACTACTTGTATCAGTAGTAAGCCTTGTCAAGTAAGTGGGTGACATCTTAGGTAACTGCTTATTACCTACTATTCTACTAGCTGCCTGAGCATAGGTGGGTATCCTATGTAATTTATTATTGGAGGTCGGAAAAACATCTGCTGTAGCCGATTTACTCTGGATGACCCTTGAGGATGGCGTGGCCGTCGGGAGGCTGGTGGTGGCCCTCGGGAGGATGGTGGTGGCCCTCGGGAGGATGGTGGTGGTCCCCGAGAGTCTGGTGGTGATCCCCGAGAGTCCAGTGGTGGCCAACGGGATGCTGTTTGTGGCCTCCGAGGTGGTGGTGGCCCTCGGGAGGATGGTGGTGGTCCCCGAGAGTCCAGTGGTGGCCAGCGGGATGCTGTTTTTGGCCTCCGAGGTGGTGGTGGCCCTCGGGAGGATGGTGGTGGTCCCCGAGAGTCCAGTGGTGGCCAGCGGGATGCTGTTTGTGGCCTCCGAGGTGGTGGTGGTGGCCTCCGGAGATGCGGTGGTGGCTTCAGCAGGTGAAGACTTCTCCGGCAGCATCTCAACCCGAACTAAGCCCACACTACTCAGCACCAGCAGCTGGTTTTCGTATTCCAGAGTTCTCTGTTCTAGGGCAGACTTCAGTGTGGCCAGCCTAGACTGTAGCATAGCCATGTTGAACTCGCACTCCTGGTTGTTGTCTGCCAGCTTCTGGTTGTAGTCTGACATCTCTTGTTCATATTTATTCACCAGTAGTTGAAGTCTCACTCTATCCTTTGTCAATGGAAGGTGCGTCTTATGCTTTTTCAATGCTCGCTCAGACTTCCTGATATATTTCTTTATTTTAATATATTTTTTAAGCCTGTTTGCACCTGTGATATTGGTTGATTTTCTTGGAGTTGTGAGGTCTATTGTTGGCATAGGGGTGGGGTGTAGGGTGACTAATTCATCGTACAATGCCATTGTCTTATCTGTTTCCTCGCTTGCATGTGCTTCATTTATTTGCTGGATCTCTGCGTGTGCTTCAGCCAATTGCTGCTCTAGGCTATAGATCTTAGACAAGGCAGCTTCATGTAAATCCTGACACTCTTTGTATGATCTAAGTACAATCTGTAGCTCATCACATTTGCCTTGCAAGTCTTGGTATTGGATGTCCATTTCAGCTATGTCATTCTTTAAGTCCGAGTTCTTTTTTAAAAGGGAATCAAATTCCTTTTCATTGTCCTCCCGCTCTGCCATCAGTTGGCTTGAGAGGTCACGAGATGCCTTGAGATCCTCCAAAGCTGTCCTCAGCTGGATCTCCAGGTCACGGCTCTGCACCTTCCGGGTCGTCATCCTCGACATGTCTGAAACCACCCGGGGTTACCCGTTAGTATGTTGATAGGTAGAATTGAGAGGATGTTTATCCAAGATATATACAAAATAACCCTCTTTAGGTATAACTTGATCAAACCAATCAAAACTTGATATATTGTAAGTCTATGTAAAAATGATCAAAAGGTAACTTATTTGTTAGTTATCATATACAATGTAGTCATGAACACAAACTATGGGTGGGGAGGGAGTAATATGCATAATATGTTACTTAAATGAATAGGTACTCAGTGGTATTATTGACTTAGAATTATGTAAACTTTAAGCCAAAAAAACAATCACTTGATCATTATTCAATGAAGTACTAATAGCAATCAAGTAGGTGGAGACTATGGTATAGTAATAATAGGGAATAAGGGATACAAAAGCTAATAGAAAGTTTGAAAATTAGAAATGAAAACAACAGAGTTTGAAAATGACAAAGTCTAAAAGTGGGTTAAGGAAGTGTGAAAAACATTTCACGTATGCAGCAAACTAATGAATAATGATTAAATAATCTAGTGATTATGATTTTAAATGAGTAATACTAGTAAAAATATGTAATTTTAACAACGTTTAATACGTAAAGTACGCAAACCAAATTACTTGTTTGTTGTTACAAGCTATAAATTATTAGATAAGTGTAACTTTTTAAATACTTGCTATATAACGTATCTGTGAAAGTTTAAACCAATAAGCTGTTAGTTGCCTTGTATTAAAATACGAAATACCGAAGTATTAAAATTTCCATAACACATGATAGTTTTTTATTTAAAATACGAAATACCGAAGTATTAAAATTTCCATAACACATGATAGTTTTTTATTTATGTTTTTTCTGAAGGAAGAAGACTTTCTGTCTAATTCACGGTAATAAAATATAACTAAGTCCTACATTTTAACGTCTCTAGTGGCAGCACGTGAACTAGAACAAAGTAACATAAGAGATTGCCTGTTTACTCAAACATGATGCGGAGCTGAGAAGAGACCGGGGGGTCACTCCATATGACGTAAAACTAAGTTATGTAGCGCTGCTGTGCAAACCACGACTCCATATCGTTGTATTAAACGTTCCGATTGCACGACAGCTCTCGTTCGTTCGTTTTTCGTCAGTGTAGAATAACCCTCCTGGTTTTACAGCACCTTACAGGAAAATTGAGCGGAAATGCGACACGAGATAGACCCCTTTGAATATAATGTAGAATAATGTTACTCTTTGTCATACGCTCTGTGTGAGCTTCTTTATTAATGAGTTTCGCTTCTTAATGATAAAATCTAAACCAGTTGATATTTTTGTCAGGACTGAAGAATTTCAACTGTGGTGGAGAGTTTAGGGCTAGATACATTGTACAAATGTACACGTGTGTATATCGTACCTATTACAGCGTTAAATTTTAAATGTTTCGGGGGTTATGGACGGGGTATTTTTCCCGTAGTAACAGTTATTTTATAGCAAGGAATATCAGCTTAACGAAGTGGAGAGAGAAAACTTTATCAATTCCGCGATGTCCGGGCGACCGGCAAAGGGAATGCTTTAGTTTCCCATCAAACTTATCTTATTCGCGTTTAAGTTTACTTTGAGTTATGAAACTTATGAATGACTGAACACAGATTGTTAACCCTCAAAAGAAAATAGAAAATTGTTTTAATGTTGTCGGGAATGTCGGGTTATCCCTGAGAGAATATAATTAATCATGAATATTTTTTTGATGATAAAAATAACGAATACACAAAAAAACGCAACTCCCTATGTAGCTAACGAATCCGATTTGTTCTAGACATACAATTTACTTTTATCCGCACTTCACCTACTATAAAAGACTATAAAATCTCATTCACCCAAATGATATCACAACCCGAGACGAACCTTTGTTTTCATTGAATATAAAAATCGAATAACAGTAAGCCAATATCGGACAGTGACGTCTTGGCATAAGAATTTTATTGCGGGCCCCAATCGAAAACAATGAGGAGTTTTTTTTTTATGATGTTCGCTTTCATTCTGATTTAGTGCTGTTGATAAGTCTATGAATAGTATGGTAATAGCGTTATGGATCGATGGTCCTTGGACGACCGGCCTCGCCGGAGTCTGTCGCTCGACTGAGCACTCTGTGAACCGTGCACCGCTGTAAATGCCGCTTGTGAACCTACCCACATCCCACCATCATATATATTTCACTATAGACTATAGGATTGCGCTTATAGTGTAGGTATGTGATTGAATGTCACCGGAGACGTGGTTTATTAAGCTTTATATCGATTATATTGTCATTTTAATACATCACTTGAGGTACCAGAATTATTTTGATTGCATAAGCAGGCACGTAGATTTACTCAAATATAAAACTGGGTTGCAGACACCATACAACATTAATTTGCCTTCCTGTTTAATTAACAATAAATAAACATTGTACCTTACCTTATTTTTAGCTCCTTCAACAGAAAGAAAAATAAACTTTATTATAGTTAGGTACTGTGTAAATTCTGCATGAAATATCATGATCAGTGATAAACAAAGGTTGCGTAGGAGTACGTAGGAGTAAGTCTAGAATCTACAGCAGCGGAGGCGGCATCCAATAATAATATATTTCTTACATCGTTTATTTATTACATAGATAGGGTACTTTAGATGACACATACAGAGAGTCGAGCAATACATCATAATCTATATTCGATTGTTACTACGAGTAAAGACATGTTTGATATTGTGAGTGGGTCGCCGGGGTGTAGCACCGACGATGTCTATCTATCAAATAATATAAATTAATTTATGCAAAATCCTGACAAGTCTGCTTTCCCTACACCATGCAAAGCATTCTTTTAACCCTCTCAGAAAAGAGCATACGACGTGAAGGTGTCGATCGATAAGTCACGAGGCACGACGCACTTGAATCAGGTATCTCTTGTCGACAGCTCGTGAATCGGGTCCGCGTTCGGCTCAAAGGTAAACTTTGCATTTGACCTTACAGGGGCCAGTGCGGCATAAACACCCTTCAGGGGCGTTTGAAACTATGACTCATCACACTAGAGCTTATAAACCTTAACACCTACGCTTTAAAGCCTACTGTTTATAGGAAATGCAAAACAAACCCTCTCTAGGTAGCAATTAGGTGGATATTGAAACATTTGTTATCGATTTAGACGATTATACTCTTTAAATGGAGGCGAGACGCTCTAAGCCTGAAAGATTACTAGCTTAGCGTGCCCTTTCTTTTATATTCGACTTTACTGTGCTGGCGTCAAGGTTTATTTCAGTCTGCTAGCGGGGTGGATGGGTAATATGTTAAAGTTTGTAAGGCACAATGTTTTGCTGTACTTGCTCATAAAATATGGCTCGTGAAGCGGTAGTGTATGCTAATGCTATTTTTTATCACATGCGCTGCCGGGCTCGCCTGATCGAGTTTGTACGACACAGAAGAGTTTTTGCGGTGGATAGGCGCGCCCCGTTTCAGCCCTTTTAGGTTATAAATTTTATCAGTTTGGTTATTTATTTGTGCTTAAATATATTTTTTCTTAGCATAAATGGTTACAGAGTATATATATATATTACATATACTCTGTAATGTATAATATATATATTTATTATGGTTCACCAACATTTGTTACATCAAAACTATTACAATTCTATAATTAAATACAAACTAGATGCACAAATATTTATAGGTAAACACTGCATGCACAAAATTAAAAAAAATCGTCAATTTAGTGGCTACTTAAAATAAATTTAACTAGGTACTTATACTAATTATAAAAATATAATTAAATATAATTGATTAATAATAATATACGCGTTCGCACATCAAGCTTACATCGTTAATAACAATAGCTATATAAGATCTGATGTAGTTCAATATTGTTACAGAAAGCCATTTTGTTCCGAGGTCGTTCCGTGTTCAAACTAAACCATAGATTGTGTTAGAGATAGAGCTATTCGGTTTAGTTTACCCGAAGATAATATCTTTGTTAAAATGTAAATGATAGGTACGTATCGTAAGCTGGCGTAGCTTAAATGGAAATTTACACCCTTCCTTTCCAGCTAGAGTTGTATTCTATCGCGTGTAAGATCAACATTGAATCTACATCTAGATCAATCAATTAAAGTCTTGTCATTTACACATACTGAGGAAACCAAATGGCATTTTATACATTCGTATACTTAGATTAGTATGAACATATTTTTGACTACTAAATGATGATGGGCACAAATGTATGGAAGCTGGGACCATCACCAATAGAAATGAATGATACGCCGTTGAAAAGGTATTTTTTGATCTGATTTACTGTCCAATTAGAAAGTTTCATATTTTATTTCTGTAATTTTCATGTTTTTGTTATTTTTTCACATTCATTTTAATTTTTTATAACAGAAAGATCATCATTTATTATAATATTATATTTGTTTATTATTTGAATAAATAAAACCAGTTTAAAGTAATTTCTCCCATTTTAATAATACGTGTTTACGTGTATTACGCCCTATCATCAGGAGAGAGAGTGCAATGCCATAGAAAAATACTTCCATCCGACGAATATATTTCAAAATGGACAACTTATACGGATTTGTCGTCATAATATTTTTTTGCTCACTTGAAAAGAGACACTCATCTTTATTGGGTATTGGTCCCAAAACGCCCAGTGTCATTTAAATGTTACATTTCACTATTAACAATAAGTGTTTGCGCTATCATTATTGTCCATAAAATAAATAAATCGACACATCTAGATGTGTGAATCCACTAACCCTCAGTGGACCACCGTGGTGGGAAATGGTCTAGGAAGGAAGTATACAGTATACACCTTAAAGGGGATCCATTAGAGAGCCAGGTACTTCACCCTCACAAAGAATAGAATTCAATAGGTAGGTGCACTGCCTAATTAAATATCAAAATTCAGATTTGATGAGAAGATTTAAATTTAAATGGCTGAAGAAAATTCAGTTCAGTGCCAGAAATTACAAAGAATAATTGTGGCGTTAGTAAACTTTTTTGTCATTGGCACTTGTTTCTTTTGCAAAGAGGTTGCAGCAACCTCTTTTTACGATAACCTGTATTTTTTATCTGCCGGCTGTTACCTGGAATTCCGTTGCCTCTACAATGTTCCCGCTAAACTCATTTTCCCGCGCTGGGTGTTCTTGTTATAAATCGCGCGCCTTTTTCCGCCAACTTGAATGTTTTGTAACTAGGTTCCGGTTCCGCTTTGAATGAAAACAAGATGGCGGACGCTTTTCACGACTAATTCTGTAACTGGCTGTTTGTGAAAGAGGCTGTAAATTTTAACATGCGTATTAGGTTTTAGGTTATAATTATGTATTATTTACTGTGTTAAAATTATTTATTTACCCTTTATTGTACACAAAATAGTCAAAATACTTAACGCCGGTTTACAAACTGACTTAAATATACACAATAGGGAGTAAATAACAAGGTTTTTAATATAACCAATAAGTCCAGTAGTTTATTCTATAGTAGTTCTAGTAGTACATTCTCACAAATTTTCTTCTGTATAATAGTACCTATGGATGTCGATACCGATAGTTACCGTTTGTTGTTGATTAATTTTAAAGAAACCCTTTTTAATCTCGTCTATTTTTCTATTCCAGGTAAGTCGGAAGAAGTGCAAATTGCAAACACAAACTCGTGAGGAATTTCCGCTGAAATCCTATTAAAATGAAGAATGCTGAAAATTTACAACAATTTGGAGGTTTGAAATTGAAATGCTTTAATTGAAATGCGATCGAGCACAATAGTTACTGCGGCCAAATATTTAACTGAAACTTTATTTATTACATTTAAAAAATATAATATAGGTAGGTATTATGTAATAATAGGAAGCCAAAGGACTTTTAACTGACCAATCGGGTAGAATCAATTCAAATACTTAATAGATACGACCTCTTATTGACCGCAGGCAATATCTATATGTGCCTTCGGTTGGCCAGCCATGTTGTAGACTACAGAGTCATCAGAACGTGTCAACATGCCTTTAAGAGTTTACGAGCAAAACTTGCAACATATTAACACGTCAACGGCAACTGAACGCGTAAGAAGCGGCGAAAAGTTCACAAATTACCAGCTTTTAACAAACTTCTTCGTCGACAGTTTTTGGCGCCTCCCAGCCAAGTGTGAGTTCATAAGTGCCGTGTTCACTATAATCGTTACAGCTTGTTAACACAAAACAGTCGGTATTGCTTCGTGATAAGAGTCAGAAAATTGTAGCCAGGGGACTAGATAGTCTCTGCCAAGAGAGAGTGCTGGCTGGAAAACTGTCGACGCTCTTGGTTTGCACCTCCTTGGCAATTTTAGACTTCTTCTTCTTCTTATAGTGCCTCTCCATCATTGAAGGTTGGCAGTCAGCTCTTTGCAGCGCTCTCTATTCCTGGCTGTTTTAAATAATTCTTCCACGGTTTTTACACCGGTCCACTCTTTGATGTTGCACAGCCACGTCAATTTTCTCCTTCCAGGCCTTCTCTTTCCTTCCACTTTGCCCATTATTATGGTATGTAGCAGCTGGTATCGTTTATTACGCAAAACAAATTTTAGACTTACAGGAGGTGTAACCTCCTTCGTATTTGTAGACATTTGTCTGCAATGTTTTTTTTTGTAAATGCACGATGAAGTACAGTTCCCCAAAATTGATAATGCACATAGAAATCTTCGTCATTGTTCGGCAACGGTCGTGTTGATGATCCTTTTTTGATTTATAAAAAGAAAGTACGGTGACAAGTAACATGACATTTTGACATATAAAATAACAAACTTTGAGATCAATAATAAAAGCTATTGAAGGAAGATCATTTCTATTTATTGTGAGATATTTGACCAATTCTCTACATTTGTGGTCCAATCGAGTCCGGCATGGATCGACCAATAACGCCGTAGTGCTAGATTAAACAAAAATGAAGTAAGTGCTGACCAAGAAAGTAGGCCTGACGACCAACAGCCGAGGGTGCCGTGCTCCGATCGATCATCGAGCGCGCGCTCCAGCGCCGCGACCATGCGCCGGCTGGCGGAGGCTCGGGCGGCTCGAGAGCTTGCCGAGCTGGAGGAGAGACGGCTGGAAACTGAACAACGGCACCTGGAAGAGCAACGACAGTTGGAGCAACGGCGCCTGGAAGAGCAACGACAGTTGGAGCAACGGCGCCTGGAGGCTGAGCGCGCAAGGATAGAGGCTGGACTAGAGGAGGAAAAGGCCCAAATAGAGGTCGAGGAGGTGGAGAAGGCCTCAAGTCGTGCCTCGCTTTCACGAGTGGAGAAGGCCTCAAGTCGTGCCTCGCTTTCACGAGTGGTACATTGGCTTAATCAAAATCACTCGCCCAAACCTGAAGCGAATCGAAGTGACAAATTGCTAGGCCGCCTGTCAGCCAGAGACCTGCCTACGTTCTCTGGCGATGCACTCGAATGGCTGCGTTTCAAACACGCCTTCGAGTCGACGACTAGAATAGGCCAGTACTCGGAAGACGAAAACGTAGCCCGCCTACAGAGATGCCTGCGTGGAGAGGCGTGGGAGACGGTAGCGGCCCGCATCATCACCGTGTCCTCGGCCCAAGAGATCATGAAGACCCTCGAAATGCGCTTTGGAAGACCAGATCTTATAGTGCAGAAGATTATTGGAGAAATAAAGAAAATACCGAAGCTAAGTGGCTCTAGGACGGAGTTAGTGACGCTCGCTACTAAAGTTTCGAATTGTTTAGCTGCAATCACAGCGACCAACTGTTCAGATTATTTATACAGCCCGGATTTGGTAATGGAAATTGTAAATAAATTAACTGAGAACTTAGTTTATAGGTGGATAGATTATAGCGTTACCCGAGATGCCGCCCGCCGTCCGAAATTAGCCGCATTATCCGATTATTTGATGCGTGAGGCCGAACTAGTGTGTAGGGCTGGGGTAATGGAGCCGCAACTAAAGACTAAGACTTTTTCCTCAGGTTTTGGCCGTCATCCTGTGCTCGCGATGGTCGATGATTATTCCGATTCCGGTGCGACCAATGCGAATAATATGGCTTCGATCAATGCAGTTTCCTTTCAGAAGCGCGGTGGGCAGACCGACACAACACGACCATACTGTCCCTTCTGCGAGAAAGATGGTCACGACTTGAACAGCTGTTCTCCATTTAGTGCTAGGTCTGTGGACGAGAGATGGGACTGGATTTGTAATAAGAAGCTGTGTTTCAAATGTTTCAGCCCCAAACATCGACGTGAGCGCTGCAGGTCCAGACGTCAATGTGCCACGTGTAGTCGTGGGCACCACACATTGCTTCATCGCGAAGACTGGCTAAATTGGACCAAAAGTAAGCAGTCTAATGGCGATAATGATAAAACGACTGAGACTACGGCCAACTTATGGACTAAACCCGAACAAGAGGGGCGGAGGTATGTAGGAGTCTTACCTGTCAATGTGGAGGGTCCTGCTGGTAGCGTCCGCACGTGTGTCATGATAGACGGGGGGTCTACCATAAGCTTGATAGACTCCCGCCTAGCTGAAAAAATTGGTGCAGAGGGTCCTCGCGTGAACCTTAATTTGCAGGGTGCTGTCGGCGAAACGAAAAGAGAGAACGATAGCCTTGCAGTTGCCGTGACGTTACACACTTCTACGGGTTCCTTTTATTTGCCGAAAATACGTACTGTAGACTCACTCCGCTTGCCCACACAAAAGGTCGATAGAAAATTAATAGAAAGTTGTCTACATTTACAGGATGTGCCGCTAGAGGAGTATGATGGCTATCCGGAGATTCTAATTGGCCAGGATTATTTACAGCTGATATTGATAAGAGAGAACCGAGAAAGACGAGCGAACGAGCCTGTTGCTTCGCGGACTAACCTAGGCTGGGTACTTCACGGCTTCGTATCATCTAGTTGTAAGGTAAACAAAGAATTCACAAACCATCTCCATCACTCTGAAGCTGACGTCGAATTACATGAATTGGTTAATGATTATTTTCGTGTCGATAGCCTTGGTGTAAAACATGAGGAGAATGATAAGTTTTCACCAGGTGAACAGCGAGCTATGAGTATTCTCGACGCGAAGACCAGGAAGATCGGTGACAGATGGGAGACCGGACTGCTGTGGAGATCGGATGACGTCGCTCTGCCGGAGAATAAAGGGAGCGCAGTGCAGCGACTGAAGGTGATAGAGAGGATGATGGACGTTGACCCCGCTTTCTCGATTGACTATTCGAAGCAGGTGGATAATTTACTGGAAAAACATTATGCAGAAGAAGTCCATGAAACTTTGGCCGGCCCGAGACTTTGGTACTTGCCACATTTCGGAGTACGCAATCCGTCTAAACCGGGAAAGCTTCGCCTAGTGCATGATGCGAGAGCAGAAACAAAAGGCATTTCTCTGAATACGGAGTTGCTAGCAGGCCCTGACCTTCTTAATTCATTAGTTGGTGTTTTGTTCCGTTTTCGAGAGAGGGCGGTAGCAGTTACGGGAGATATCAAAGAAATGTTTATGCGTGTCAAAATAAACGAAGAGGATCAGAAATCGCAACTATTTTTGTGGCGTGGGATGAATAGAGATCAACCTCCCCGTACGTACAAAATGACTTCGATGATTTTTGGCGCGAAATCATCCCCGTGTACTGCTACGTACATTATTAGAAAGAATGCTGACCAATATGCTGAATCTCATCCGCGCGCCGTGATAGCTATTAAAAGAAGACACTATGTAGATGACTATTGTGATAGCGTGGACACAGTTGAAGAGATGAAGCAACTAGTAGCCGACGTCACTGCGATTCACCATGCTGGTGGATTCGAGATAAGAGGCTTCGTATCGAATAAACCTGAATGTCTTCCTGAGCCAACAGAGACGCCGTCGGTTAGCTTATTGCAAACGGAGAGCTCTCAGCGCACCTTGGGAATGATATGGAAGCCACAGAAAGATGCTCTTGGGTTCGACCTGAGTTTCAAGAAGTTGGAAGCAGACATTGTCGACGGATCACAAAAACCCACTAAACGTCAAATGCTTAAAGTGATAATGTCTGTTTTCGATCCTTTAGGTTTCCTTGGTCCACTGTTAATTCGAGGCAAAATTTTGTTGCAGCAACTTTGGCGAAGCGGCGTGAAATGGGACGAGTTAATAGGTGATACCTTTACACGAACCTGGAGAGAATTCCTGATAGATTTAAAGTCGTGTGAAGAGTTTATGGTACCTCGTTGTTATGGTTTCAGTGCTTTCGATCAGTTTCAACTGCACGTTTTTGTGGATGCCTCAGAGCAAGCATTTTCGGCAGTAGCTTACTTGCGTAGACACAACGGTGAGGTAGCCTTTGCAGCTGGAAAATGTAGAGTCGCGCCATTGAAATTGATTACCATACCTCGTCTAGAGCTTCAAGCGGCTCTCATGGGTGCTCGACTACTGAATATTGTGGATCGTTTTTTTTGGACAGATTCCAGAGTAGAAAGTTTTCCCTGGGCCCGACGGTTTATGTACAGTAGCGGACATTCGGACGTCGGGCGGCATATTGCGGCGACCACTAACTAAATTAATAGTGTTAGGTAGCTCTGAATGAATTTATTTTGTACCTTTAATTTTATTTTGTATCTTTTTAAATTTATGTATTTTTTTTGGCCGGGAGAATGTTGATGATCCTTTTTTGATTTATAAAAAGAAAGTACGGTGACAAGTAACATGACATTTTGACATATAAAATAACAAACTTTGAGATCAATAATAAAAGCTATTGAAGGAAGATCATTTCTATTTATTGTGAGATATTTGACCAATTCTCTACAGGTCGTATTCCCGAGCGTTAGAAAACTATTATGTATTTAGAGTGGTTAAGTGCATTTTCTTCATGAAATTTTAGTAGAATTATGTAATTGGTGCTAAAAGAGATAATTGATTTATCAGTAACGAAATTTGATTCGATAATTCATAATATTCCATAATATTAAAATTTACTTCGAAAATGTTACAGTAGGTACTTTTCAAGTGTCTTACTGAAGCTGATGTAAAGATGGATGAAAGAAGGTTTGAATAACACAAGGTTTATATTATAAGGAGAAATGGATTTCAAACACAGGTTTATATAAAAAAATTGAAATCTCAAAAATATTTACAGCACTGATTATTTCACATTAATAAAAAGGTTTACATTACAATCTCAGTTCAAAAGTATTTACAGCGCTGATCATTCACAATAATATTACAATTACAAACTTGGTCTTTTGGGTGTGGCTTTATTGGCAAAGTGAAGTCTATCAATGTGACGCATATTTTATTCTTAAATGAGCCTCATAATATGGCATCGTCAAAAATAATTAAAGTTGAAATTAAATTCACATTTGAAAAAAATAACAAGAACGATGTGTAATTGCAGCTCTTTATAATTCCACAAAAGTAATATTGATCTTGACCTTGAGACCCTTGACTGATCGGTGACAGCCACCGACCGCCCAAATTGTTTTCGATTATGTGTCACATGATATTGACTACTATTTCTTTCGAACAAGGATCAAAATGCAAGTGCTTTGTTTAAGGCACTGATTCGGGTGTTTCCGGGAATACGACAGTTTGCGAAGATTTGCATGCGCATTATTAATATGGGAGAACTGTACTGTGCCGTGCGATCTTCTTTTGACAACCATTTTCGGATTCAAAATTTGACACTAATTACTTCGTAAATGTTTCGTTTTGACTTTACAATAAAGCAGTATTGTGAATCTAATTGTTTAAATTCGGTGGCAGAACGTAAAGACTCCTGAATTTAAGTGCATCTCTAAAATGCAAATCATGATTCCTATTTCAAATCCGCAAAGCCGTTAAACAAAATCTTCCAATTTTGAAACTGGAACCGATTTGTTTTCTTTATCGCCTTGACGGAGATAAGTTGGGGTCCTATTTCATCGCTAACTGTTTAATGACCCCCTGGGGCTGTTGGGGTCCCCTGCATCGGACCTGGGGTGGGAAGTTTGATGTTTTCCTCTGTTTGGGAATTTCAAAGAGGTAACAAGTGTGTATTATTACTACTGGAGTGTACAAATAGAGATGATTTCTGTTATGTTTACCCACTTTAAACAGTATTGTAGTATTTATATAGATTTCAACTTCTATACTCACCAATAAAAATCTAATTTGAAGTTATGCTAAGGTTTAGGAAAAAGGAGTTTAAGGCATGGAGAAATTTCTGCCAACTAATCATTCGTGCACGGTTATCGCCGGCGTCGTAAAGAGCATCGTATATTTTCCACCGCGCCACCGGACCGGAACCTAATTTTGTTATAAACTCCACAGCATCATAAACTATCACGTTAAACTACAGATAAGCTGCTTTACTGTATCATGAAAATCCTCTGAAACCAAAACACGAGCGTCATAGTAATATTTCTATTTGAATCCCCCATTAAAACGTAATTAGCATATAAACTACGTTTCATATCAAACGAGTGAAGAGTGCAGGTAGATTTGCAGTATCTAAATAGCTGTGTGGTGTATCTTAACTGCCCCCCTTAAGTGGCAAAATTGTCCCCCCTGTGGGTTCATTGCCCCCCTGTGCAGTCGTATAGTCTTATAGCATAAGTAGGTGAATGTACGTTACGTTACATACATGAATATATTTATACGTGTGTGTATGTGTGTAAATATAGGAAATAGAGACTTAACTCTACATAAAATAAGAAGTATGTTGGTATTATATTATTAATTTACTTGGAATTCGTCTTATTTTTTTCTGAAGCACTAGTAGTGTAAGTTTTTTTACATCATGCCCAAAGCTATAAGGTAGTAAAGTAGCGTGTGCCTGTACACTGAACGTTAGCAGACTTTGTTTTAATGGTAGTATAATTTGTTGGTGATTGTACCTCTGAGCCACACTGTTGCATGTACATTTGATTTGAAAAGTTCTGTATAATTTATTGCGGATTGCGGAGTAGCTGAAAATTTGAATTGTATGTAGGTCTAGGTATCCAGAGATTTGGAAAAAAATATATAAAACTATCCTACAGCTCTGTAAAGTTTGTTACAGTTATACTATGCCTTGGTGAAAACCAAAGTACATTTTCATTAATCACAGAATTACCAAATTAAACTTTCCAAAAACAAAAGCAAATCAGTAAAAATATGAAAATAAACAGAAAATATTTTCTAAAATTTTGCCCGAAGCTGTCGTCATTTATAAATTTCGGGGCTTCCTCTCGGTTGGGAGGGACTACCAGCCTCTGCGGTATTATCACACCTCCATCAGCAGGGCAGGGCCCCGGGGAATCATTGCCTCGTGGAGATTCCACCTGATAAGTGCACTGGAAGTATTGCGGGTTGCTAGGCGTTTTCAAAGCGGTTCTGAATAAGTAGTGGGTACTGCGATTCACGTGAATTGACCACGTGAATCTACTGTTCTAGCGATGTGGCGACAAAATTTTGAAAAAAAAACTGTTTTAAAAAATGCATTATTAAATTTTTATTTAGATTTCTGCCAATTTGAGTACGTCAGACGAAAATATAGGAACCACCACCTACCACGACATTTTGAAATTATTTACATACAGTACCTATATTATATATCTGAAGTTGGCTGAAAGAAACTAACCGAATAATAATAAAACACAGGGAAATTCTTAAATCTACGGAAAATTAAGTTGCAATTATGAAAACAAAAGTGTTTCATGGAGGAATGCACTCTGAGCATTGAATGCAACTCTGAGCATTATGAATTTATGAATCTCAGCATTATGAATGCAACTCTGAGCATTATGAATTTTCCTGTATTTAAGAATTTATCCACAATCGGTTGAAAATCGCTGAGTGGTTCTAAATACGGCTCCTGGCCTGTAAGTGTTGTCCGGGAAATGTCTGACTTCCGAGGGAAGGGAGGCGACTACAAACCAGTGGTTTGTTTTGTCGGAGAATTTTAATTGTAAAATTGTTTGTTTCTTATTATAACGGAAACAGTGACTGTTACACGCGGGTTTAAATCACCGTCACAAATATATATAGGTATGTCCAGGTTTAATGGGATTTAAGATGGTATGTGACAAAAATGTGTGAGGCATTTGTTTAACTTGTGTTTATAGCTTTTTAGCAATCAGCAAGCATGCAGCGAAGCCTTGGATGAAATGTTAAGGATGCTTTAATTACTATTACTATACCTTTAGTAAGTAATGATAAATAAGTATCACACACGCGTCTCATGTAATTAGTTTATTTATTACACGCTAAGTATATCCAACGTTTAGTTGTAGTGAAATTGTTTTAATCTAGAAGATTTCCGGTCGGAGTTTTGAGAAAATTAGTTAATTACAGTAGCAGAAGTGTTGGCAATCCGTCGCCGGTTGAGGCCGTTAATTACCCTTTGATTGTTCACCGGCAGACAAAAGATTAGGGAAATTTGAAGCTTTCATTGTTACCCGATATATGAGTTATTACAGCCTAAGGGTGAAGCCCCATTGGTGCGTTGCGTGGCGTCGACTCAAAGGAATTAGCGGGCATAGGTATAGTCCTAAGGAGTGATAGTATAAATATTTGCTATAAAAAATGCAGTATAGTATGCTATGCAGTAATGAATTCCCACAAGAATGAATGAGTTGCATATATAAAAAAATAAAAAACCGACTTCAAAAAACCACTAAAATGTAAGAAATAATTTAAGGTTTACACAAATTCTACTCGTATGTGACAATACAAAAATATACCTAAGCAGGAACTGTTCTTTTTTGATGTTGGTGCGGTGACAAAGTAATCTGAAAAAATATGGCACCAACTTCAAAAAAGAACAGTTCCTGCTTAGGTATATTTGTACTGTCACATACGAGTAGAATTTGTGTAAACCTTAAATTATTTCTTACATTTTAGTGGTTTTTTGAAGTCGGTTTTTTATTTTTTTAAATTATTATTTTATTTTATAGTTTTTAGTTTATTTGCAATAATTTTCAATCAAAAGTAAGGTGCAAATGATACCAAAAAGTCCTACTAATCAATACGAATCATTCAAGCCTAAACACGAAGTAGTTGCTATATACTGTTGAGGAGTTCCCCTGACTGCCTTCCGTTTCCATCATCAGATCAGCTCAAGGTCACCATCATATTTTTTTGTTATAAGAACTATATTTACGTTCTTCATTTCATTAGAATCGGTTACTAGGTGCCCAAAATGGAAATTCATACCCTGTTTTTACCCCTTTACCCACCCTTGGGGGTGAGATAAAATTCTGAAAAAAAATGGGACCACCTGGGAGCTCATTGCAATACAGCAAAAAAAGAATTTTCAAAATCGGTCCATAAACGGCGGAGTAATCGGTGAACATACATAAAAAAAAATATAAAAAAAGATCCCGACGAATTGAGAACCTCCTCCTTTTTTTGAAGTCGGTTAAAAATATGTCTTATTTTTTAAATACGACACCAATTTATAGTAAAATTATCCCCTGCACATCTTTAGGCACGACGACGATGCACAAATGAATAGCTGTTATTATTCGTGTAACGTTTAGCGTGACCCCACTGTACAATAGTATCACAACAGTCAGCAATCCATTATGCCAGTTATCTACAGAGCTGAGACTGTCGCATTGAAAACGGATAGTGTATTTGTGCAAGCAACCGGAATAGCAGGGCTACTCTTACTTTGCGGATACAGATCAGACCACTGCTATGAAACCTCCAAATCTAATGCAATGTCAAAGTTGAAGTTAGTCATATACAGCAAATACGTGCCAAAATATTGAGGATTGATCTCACAGCCCAAAACATCACTATTTTTATTTATGTGTAGAAATAAAACTTTTGCTGTTTGCATTTTACAATATTCAGTGTCTTATTCTTAAAGGAGCTCACAAATTAGCTATCAAGACGCTTGTACCTTTTACGTTCAAGCCAAATGCCTCGTAATGCTCGTAGTAAGGTCTGCTGTAAGTAAACTCTGAAATAGGTTACCTCGAAAGCTTCTATCGGCGTGTAAGACAAGCTATTTGACATAGGTTAAAACACTAATTTACATACCTAGGGAGGAAAGTATCAATGCAAATCGCCCAGACCCAATAAGGGGAAGTCCCGGCCAAATCCGAGGGCTTCTCGGCTTACTTCAATTACTTGAGGTTATTACTTACAGCAGATTTACAGGAAAACGTCGGAAATTGTTGCTGAAACGCCTTTCAAAGGCGGATTTAAAAAATGAGGCTTAGGGGATGTGAACGGTCCAAGATGATTATGTTATAAACGAGCTTTAATTTTTTCGCCTTAAAACGTGAGGCAAAATTTGTTTCGTGTTGTCTGAACGTAGCGAAAATAGGAAGCAATTTAAGTAAATAGTTCCTTTATCGATGTTACGGAGCACAAATGAAATAAAAACTGTTTCCAAAGACTGCCGCTGTCGGTCGAGTTCCCTACAAAAGCCTTTATCAGACAATCACATTACATTCGAACAATGAAGCAAAAAGTTTCAAGCTACTCTGTGACCAGCTCGGGAAATTCCTACTCTGTGATACTTCGCTCCGTCAAACGACTTTGATTTTTATTTTCGTTACATTAAGTTTGTAATTTGATTGCCGTTCGTTTTTTTGGGGGCGTGGCGCTACACTTCTAGTAATGGAGCTCTTTTCAACCACATTTTTTAAGAGAGCAGCTTCGTTCAGGCTAATGAGGGTTTGGCACGAGTCTTTTCGTAGTTTTTTGAGGTTAGTGGAGATGAAATGTTTTTCCAGCGTAGAGAAAATATCCATAAGTACAAAATAAAACAAAGCTAAACCGAAATAACTACAGTTACTATTTATCTAACCCACAAGACCCACACATCATATCATTAAGGTCAAACACATCATACAAAATACATAGTATGCTGGATCCTCATGCATGTGTAAAGGTTTCCGTCAGAATGATCGTCATACATAGTCAATGCGGGTCATCGGGCCGCCCCACTGGTCCTTTTAGCTGATAGGCCGCCATCTTGGATATTCTCATTCATATTATTACACTCACGAGCAATGAAAAAGTTCCAGTGACAATGGCACCAAATAACTCCTAAAAGGAAAAGATTATAGTTTAATGACGCCGTCTGCAATATTGAAGTACATTTAACAGCGCATCAGAATATGAAAACGTCAATATTTTGATCAAATAAGAATGAGCCGTTTTCCTTGACAGCTGTCAGTTGAGCTTTTCGGTAAGCCGATAGATGGCGTGAAAACGCAGTGTACCAACTGTCAAAAATTACATAGAGAGCAAAGAGTACTAAACTCAGAATAAGAACTCACTAGTTGTGATTAAATGTCGGGTGGTAGCGCGAGCCATCCTTCCGAGGCTCAGACTGCATGTGGCTTGGGATAGTGCTAAGTATTCTGTGAATAGTTCTACCCGCGCCGTCACGTAGTGTTCTTTTCTCTATGCGCGCCGTTTGAACGGGTGCTGCGTGCGAGAACTGATTTTCTATTTTTATTTATTGTATGATCCTAAATAAGATCCCAAAGAAATACTTACAAGACAAGATGAGAATGTGTGCCGTCGCAACTTGTAAAAATAAAGGACATCATAAATTTCCAAATGATGAAAGCCAGGCGCAACAATGGATTAAGGCGACTCGGATAAATGTGCGAAAAATTGATTGGAAACTGCGAAAACATTCATGGTTGTGTTCGGATCATTTCATACCAAGTGATTTTCATTCACGTACAGTGAAACTATAAAGTCCTGAAATTAATGTTTGAGGAACTAAAATTTTCAGGAGCCTGGCACCATTAGAAAAGAAACATAAAAGTCATAACAATTGTTTATGTCAATAGGCGGTTGGCTGTTTTTTTGAATTTTCTTATTAATTATAAGGATAATGTAGATAAAAGCAACAATTTACGCTTGGTTGCAATTAGGAAGATGAAGAAAAATATTCGTAGTCAAGCTAGTGAAGTTATTTATCGAGTTTTAATACAATGTTTAGCGGAACATCAAGCTGGACACATTTTGTCGATGTTGGAGGATGTTTACGCTCGTACAGCGTCTATGACGGGTATGTAGCATTGTACAAATTGTAATAACTCATTTTTTATTAGTACCAACGCTTCATTTATCGATAAACCTAGGTTTAGAGCCCAAGTCGAACATTGTTTACATACCACTGATTGTAGGTTTCACCTGGTTTCAGTTGAGTCAAACCTTAACATTTTGATACTTGAAGATATATATTTGTTTACTTACTAAATTCACATTGTGTGAATTTGGGGGGCATTGTGTAACTCAAAAAGATTTTTTTATTTTATTTTATAGTTATATCGGACCAGCGTGCCAAAGAGGGCAAAATATGGAATATTTCTAACTCCTGGAAGAAACAGAACTGGCCGTCCAAAAAGAGAAATTTATGTCTTTACTATGTGTGCCCTTCGTCAACAGATCCAGTTTTTTTTATACAGTTGTAATAACGTTATCTAAATAAATATTTATTGGTTTCACTTTTAGCCTTCATATTTTCATTATCAAAGAAAAATTTCAAGTATCAAAGTCAGTTATGTTTCGCTATATAGGGTTGCTACATGAAAGATAGCAGTGCCCTCATTTAATTTCAGGACTTTATAGTTTCACTGTAAGTAAGTTAAATCATTCGCGGTAATGTAAATTAACCATTGTTACATAACATGATATATTATGTAGGTACCTACCTATCTAACATAAGCACTCAAACAGGTAGGTAGAGTTGCCCAACATGACCCACCAAGTCAGGGATTAAATTCATTAAAAAGGATTTGAGCTGCATGTAGGTACTTATACGCTGAAGCAACAGTGACATCGACATCATAGAGAAAATAATACTACAATTCTACCTACCTACGTCACTTTCACATTTCGTTAGCCTCACAGAATAACATATTGTGATCTGAGTGTGTTCTGAGGGTTTGAAAGTTGGTACAACCCCAGACAACGCCATCTATTTCTCCAAAAAGGAACTTTTTTTTTTTTTAACAAACGCCTCATTGGAAACGTTTGGTTTTGACATTTTGTAAGTGAACTTTTGATTTTTCGTGAGAGCTTCAACTTTTGTTCTACTTTTGGACCCCCCTGAGGCACTTTCGACTATGACCACTATTGCAGCACTGAAAAAGTTGAAGGTAAAATAGGTGTCCATAATATAATCGCTACCTGGGCACAGCTCTAGCTATTGGTAGTAAGTAACTATATTAGTTACAATTTATGACTTGGCAACTGTAGCTACCGAACCGTAGTACTGGCACAGTGTAATTTGAAATTACTAGTCGGAAACGAATATGTGTGCGAATATCCACCAGAGTACGTCTGCGTACTAGATTAATTAATTTGCTTTTCAATTTTGCTGAAACATCCATAATATTTACGATGCTTGTTTAATGTGGAAATTTCGCCACTCTGTTAACACTCAGTAATATTTGCTGCAAAACTGAAATAGCTTTCTCAACTACAATCAAAATGCCAATTACACAACAACCTCAACAATCTGGTGGCTATAAAGAAGTTCACGAGTAATAAATAACAATAACAAATGTAATTAAAATTACTTATTGCTTTTCAAGTTTTTTTACACCCTATTTTTTTTTTTTTTATCTTTATTTATTAAAGAGACTTAGGTCACGTACAATAAACTGTGACCATGTCAGTCTCATCGAGACATACACTATTTAAATAAATCTTAAACTAGGGTTGTCTTAAGTCTAAACAATATTTTACATAACTATACAATGTTTTGGCCTCAATAGAACATGGATTTGAAAGGATAGTCTGAAATGCACCAACGTCAATTAGATTGACTCGAAGTTTTCGAAATAACATTGCTCTGTCCGAATTATATTGTTTACACCCTATTTGATCGCATAAGAATATCACTACGCAAATGTTATCTGGAAGAATCGCTTTTAGTAATAAGATCGTTTATACCTTTATGGGATTATTATAATAATTATATGTGTCGTATTGCGTCCGGTTTTTCTACACAAATTAATAATAATAATCTATTCATCTAATCTAACAAATTATTCGGTTTTCCCACAACTTATAAGTACTAGAACTAGAAAATCATCCCCTTCTACAGTCCTATTCTTTCTTTCCTTCAGAAAATCTAGGAACTACACAATACGAGTAATGCAGCGAGGCCGCTACTCGAGCCTGGCTTCATTATTTCCTGAGAAACCTTCTTTCAAGCCGCAGCAGCCTTCAGTAAAAAAAAAAACTAGAACGTGCATTTTCGCTGTCTCTTTTGAAGCAGCCGCCGACAACAGGATACTGTCGACTTCGCGGGGTCTCATATTGTGTTACTTTCCTTTTGTTTTAGACGAAAATAATAGTACTCGACTAAAGTAGTGTTTAGTAAATGAAATAACGTTTTTAGGGTTCCGTTCGTCAATAGGTAAAAATGTACGAACTGAACCCTTATACGTCTACGTTGAATTGCAAACAATACTACAAAAGCCAAATTTTGAGAAACTATTGACTATTTATGCTTAGTATCATTCCGAATATTAACTTACTGTGTGATAATTAAGTAGGTATGCCTAAGTTATATTTATTAATTATATATTTTGAAAGCTGATATAAATGTGTTAAGTATCTATTACCATTTCAAGCATAGCCATGATTGGCTAAACTTAAGTTAATCCTTAGCTAGAATAACTCAAATGAGAAACGGGGCCTAAGTGTTCGACACAATGATCTTACAGAAACAATCCAATTAGTAATTTCAATTATTCTTGTATGAAACTCAGCGTTGCGTATGAAACCGTATGTTTATTAGCCAGGAAATGATTACGTTATCCTGAATAATTTATTAAGGCCGACAATTACTTCGGGTCCGAATATTCGCTTCTATACCTTAGTACCTCTGCATGTAGGGATACGATAATGATAATATAATATGTAATGAAGTACTGAACGTTAGATATGTAAAGAAAGGTGGAATATGTTTGTACTTACAATAGGTACTTATTGGTATGAACTTAAAATGATTAAAAACAGTTAAGAATTTTGTAGGCCATTTTTTGTCCTTTCTTGTATTATTAATTTATTATACATATACACTGAAAAAAATTAACAGCTATAAATAAACAAGCCGCTGCTATTTACAACCGAGTAACTTGCTTCGGAGGGAGCCTGCAAAGTTTGTTGCTAAAATTATACAAGTCAACTTTGTTAACGTATGTTGGTAATGTTAACCCAGTAAGTTGCTCAAAAATACGTATACAAGATTGGTTTCTTCTAATCTATTCTCTTAGTAAACTTAACAAACCTATTTTCTATAGTAAATCGAGTTACTTTGTTAAAAATACTCAAGCTTCTTAGTATTACAAATCAATTCAATCTGTAACTGCAACAACTAACTTGGTTGAAGAAATGAACACAACTGTCGCCACAACCAACGGGCTTTGTTGTGTTTAGCAAAGTAATTTAGTAGGCTCAAATATGTCGCTTCGTAAAACTAGACAAGAAGCTTGATAATGATAATCAATTTATTGGGTAGGGACTGCTAATCTACTTGGTTATTTCTACTCAATTCATATTGGTATACGTAGCCAAGTTACTGGGTACTTCCAATCTAATACACTATGTTCTTTCTAGTCAATTAAGATTGGTATATTTAGCCAAGTTACTTTGTATTCTTAGGCGGGTTTACTGGGTAACCATAGCTAAAATACTTTGTTGCAAGTACCATTTTAAACGACACATATCTATTATGCTATATATTTTCAGTATAAGCTGAACTATGACTTTACGTAAAGCCATTATACAAGGTCAGCTCATACTGAAAATATGTAGTTAGATATGTGGTCGTTTAAAATGGTACTTGCAACAAAGTATTTTAGCTATGGTTTCCCAGTAAACCCGCCTAAGAAAAAAAATGAAAGAAAATTATGTACATACGAAATTAGCTTTATTCAGTACACCATACAGTCATTTCAGGTAACAAACTACTCTGTTATAAGAATTAATCTTAAAACTAGTACACAATATCAAGAAACTGTGTTTGTTAATACATTGTTTACATAAAAAAACAAATGACAGTTATTGTAATGTTAGCAAGTTACTTTACATAAATTTATACTTTTAGTTGATTAGCCAGAACATAAGATAATAAATATAGAATAAGCTAAGATAATAGGTATGTAATGACCTAACTTTTATACAACCCAATAATACCGTCATATAAACTTTTAAATAGATCTAAATCAAACATAATTCACATTCATCATCGGGAAAATGATCATAAATGCTACACTCTAAACAGTTTTTACACCAAAAAAAATTAAAGTGCAATAAATTCTTTACATATTGTTCGTTTTCTATTATAAAATGTTCTGGTTGAGCTTCATTACAAACCGTCAAAAAATCACACCCAAAACACTTACTAGACAAAATAAAATGTGTCTTAACCCAAGGCCATTTTAAGTATTTCAGTAATTGGAAATGATTTTTAGTTAAAAAATTGTCAATATCTATGATCATCGATATCTTTGATGCGTAGGTCATATCAGGAATATATCGTACCTAATGTAATTTACACATTAAAGTAATATTAGACAATATTTTGCTTGATGAGAAGTAACTTAAGAATACAATTTAAACATCCATGCATCAATGGATTCACCGACAATAATTATAAAAGGTGACAGTGAGCCCATATTATAGAAATTTTGTTAGCTTACTTGTTACCATAGTACAGATATCGGAGTAACTTCTGACATGAAGAATAATACTGGCCGTGGTCTCTGCTTTTGAAGGACGTCAAATCTTTTTTGCTGCGTTCTTCAGCCTTAAGGGTGGTGGACGGTGGTATGAACAGCAAACATGCTATGTTTGATGTCTCCTCTGAACCTGAAATATAGATTATTAGCTATTATTTAGTTTATACCCCTTGTATATTGGTTATCACATAGGTATCATTTAAACTATAGATACTGCCTATGATGCTTAACAAAATTCCGTAAAAAACATAGGTAAGAATGAGAAAACATAGGTATTAGAATTTTTATACGAGTCGGGTAGGGTAGGGGTAGAATAGATAGACGTATTCAAAAGTACTTAAACTAAAGCAGACAAAAAATAAAAATAAACTGAACTCACCAGGACATATCCTTTCGGTTTTTAAGAGCAGCATATTCATTGAAGTATTGAGCTGTGGATAACTCTTTTGAAGCAATTATCCTTGTCTCTGTGGTCTCTTCACACCTTTGTTCTACAGCTGTCCAAGGCCTAAGCGTAATTGTGAAGCCTTAACAGTTTGTCTTCTTCATCTTTCTTATTAGTCCGTCTGGTAAACGAAAGCTTGGAGATAGAGGTGAAGACCTCCGCCTCGGGAGGAGCTTCAACAGACACGTCCGTCACGCGACTATGATTTGGGAGAAATGGCCGAAATCTCAGGCTATGTAGCCGATTCCTTGTTTATTTTTTATCAAGTTACTCGGATATAAATAGTATTCGCCCACTCAATTGTTAATTAATGAGCTGTGCTTATTTACCAATATATAGGTGGCACGGTTACATGCATCATAGTGAGTTATTTAATTTTAACTACGTTGATGTCTAAAATTAAATAAATTACTTCTTATCATTAAATAATAATGTAAGCTTGTCTATTTTTAACCAAACTCGTAACTGAAAATTTTAGCCAACTATGATTATATCCAAAATTAAATAACTTACTTATTATGAAACAATAATGTAAGCTTGTCTATTTTTAACCAAGCTCGGTGTAAACTATAGCCAACTATGATTATGACTAAAATTAAATAACTTACTTACTATGTAATAAATATGTAACTTGTTTAGTTTCAACCGAATATGGTTTTGGTAATTTTTAGTCGAGTTGGTAATTTAGAAATAGACGAGTACTTTGTTAATAATAGCCAAGAATATTTAGCAATACTTGCTTGTACAATATTAGCTAAGCTTAATTGCATAATTTAAATATGTCTTGATTGAATGCAGCTGAATAATTTTTTACCAAGCTAAATTGGTACTTTGCTAAAAATTATTTTTTTCAGTGTACATACATTGTAAAGATGTAAACGCTACGATGTCGGCGTAGCTCGTAGCAATATCCTCGTAGCAACTAGCTTTTGTAGCAAAGAAACCAAAATTTCACACACTTCATTGTTCTATGATATCTAGTCTTTCTACATTGGTGAAGTATCGAAAATTGGTATTTAATTCTGATAACATGGAACAACGCGATCTCGATTGTACAGTCAGCTGCATAAGTAGCTGTACAATTTTGTACCTTGTCTAACTCAAAAACTGCTTATTCAAACATTGACGGTTTGTTATGTAGGTAGTTTGACAAGGTACAAAAGTGTATAGCTACTTATGCAGCTGACTGTACTCTATCTGATAGCAATAAGGTTCTTACCCACTTCAACCCTTTTCATAGCTACTTGAACTTTATAAAAGTTACTTTTTGTTTCCATTCTAAAAAGTGAGTCTATGGTTTGAATCACAATGGATTCTTTAAATATCTTCGACTTTTACCATCTTTTTGCTTAATTGAACAAGACAGGCTTGCATAATTTCTTATAAAAAAATTAAAACGATGTAATTAACTGTTTCTGCTACTGAGTGTTAATAAGTAGGTATATAAAAAAAACAGGCGAATGACTAACACACACAGAAGCAGGTTGAGTGAGATATGAAATTCTGCAAACAAACGAGAAGTTTGCATCTTTGTAAAGCATAAACTTATCCAGTCTTACGGTACAGAGAAATTACTCAGTGAGGGTAGCAACACATGCTTCTTCATCAGAGCTACGTTTATCGCCATACTTTATAGAATAGAATAGAATAGCCGTTTATTAAATTTCATTACATTGACATAAGTAAGTACTTAAAATTATTTTCAATTTTTAATTTTGTATTTAACTTATTATTATTTCCAATTTTATATAAATAAGTAAATTTAATTTATTACATAATAATTTTATTTATCTACAATTTTTTTTTGGATAATAATATGTTAAACGGCCTCCCAGCAGCATAATAGTGCAGGGGTTGAGGTAGTGTTCTCCAAGGTTACCAGCCTTTCTACTTACTTTAATAATTTATAAATATTAGATACAATTCTGAATTCATCCAAAATGCGGCTTTTTAGGACTTGTTCAGAAAGAGCGTTTTTTTCTTTAAAAAATAAATAAAAAATGCCTTCAGAATTGGCTTTAGTGGTAATAGGGATTTTTACTTGTATATTGACCAGTTTTTTATATACAGGGTGTTGCAAAAAGGGTATACTAAGCCGAAACCTACATGTGCAGCATGTTATATCTAAGCCCGAAAATTAATTCAGAATTTCTGTAGAAAGCTCGTGATCGTTCCTACGTTACTGCATATTGTGTACACTGTGCCTCACTACACATTGCTTGAGGTGGACAAAAGTTTCCAAGAAGGAAACATACTTACATACTCATACATCGCACCACGGGACTACATACCTTACTGCACTACACTTAAGAGCTATATCTTAAGCAAGGGTGTAGAACTAAGATAAACAGTTCGTGTGAACTTAGAAGCACATTGTTGGTGATGAAATTGAAAATCTTTCAGAAAACTGAAGGAAAGTTCCGCGTAAACAAAGTTTCTGCCTGAATTTCAGTTAGTTTGTATGCGGTGTGGGGTCAGGAGATGTACGGTTTGTACTTACATAGGTTACAGAGGAAAATCTAATCAGTGATCTAGCAGATAAATAATGGTTAATTGCTAGCTTAATTGAATCTATCCTTCATAAAACATGGAGACTGTATCTATTTCTCCATAGTCGGTTAGAGCATAACCAGGAATTAGTGGTTTACTTTTGACACATCTGTCAAGAATTTTATATGGAGATGACGTTTAATTTATAACCAATCCCTGGTCGGTTAGATAACCGACTAAGGAGAAATTAGCACTAATCCTGCTCCATTCGCTTATTAAATCTCCAAGACAATTTCGAAGTCACACTTAATAAATATCAAATATTTATGTTTGCCAAACGTTGGTTAATGGACCAACAAATACACCGAATAACATCAAATAATCTGTGCATTGTGCATACAAATAACTTTATAATACAGTTCAGAATACGTGGAAACTTCGCCGCAATAGAGGAAATAGCTCTTTGTTCAAAGCTAGTGTGGAAATCTGTTTAAAAGCATTGAAATAATTGTGTTTTACGGCCCAGTTCTCACTTGAGTCAATCTACCTAAGCATAAATATTAGTACTATAGTAATTTATTTGTTATTTGTGGTACGAACTTATGAATTACCTACGGCAATTTAAAAAAAAAAAATTATGGTTTTAAATTGTCGTTCAGTATGAGTATACAGGTTGTTGAAAAAATGTTGTACTAAGCCGAAACTTACGTGTGCAGCATGTTATATCTAAGCCCGAAAATGTCAAAAAACTAATTTCACTTAGGATACCCTTTTTACAACATCCTGTATACTCAACGACAATTTAAAACCATAATCAATTTTATTTTATTTTTTAAATTGCCGTAGGTAATTCATAAGTTGGTAAGTGGCAAGTTACGATTCGTTGGCAAATACATAAATCCACGGTAATAGCAGCTCCAGCATAGCCCCTTCGAGAAATATGGCCGACTTTAATTTAGTTTCTCGGTTTCTACGGATTTAGCGAGAAAACCCACCGTTTATGGCCCTAAATTCTGGTTACTTTGTAATGTAAGTTCGTTAACTTTAAAAATATTCATGTATAACATGTGGGCAGGTTAAACCTTTGTAACAGATTAGCAATTAATGGTAGCAAAAGTTTGAAGCTAAAATGAAAGAGTCCTATCCTTATAAATAAACGTAATTTGGCTACACTAGACTGTAGCCATGACAAAAATGCTGGTAATGTCTATTGTGATAAAATTATTCATTTATTAAATCTTACATTTACATAACCCAAAACAAACATAAACAAGGGTTTTAGCGTCGCCGCCGTAAGTACTTTATTGAGAGATCAATCTACATTCTACACCCATATGAAATTGAACTAGATTCGAACTACCCCTGGCTCTGCAGTCAATCGAACACAATCAACAATAGGTTCATTCTTATCGGTAGTCATTGTTCTATTCAGACATCTCGCTCTCTCTCATTGTTTTATAGGTCTTATGTCTCCCTTTCACCCTTTGTTTTACCTCACTGCGTTCGCAAGCTTTGTCATAGAAGAAGCCTCGATCACGTAGGAAGTTGGTGACAAAAAAATAAAATATGAGGTGCCGGTACCACTTATCGACCCTTAATGCAAGTCAATTTCAATTTAAATAAAGTTTTTTTTTTATTCAAGAAAACAATTGCATATGAACAAGATTATAAATAACTTATTACTAGTCAGACTAAGCTTGAGGCTAATAATTTGAATTTGTAAAATTTTATCTCATAGTTCAGTTTTCATAATTTTATTTACAATTAGGTTAGGCTTCATTATTTAAATGATAATTAGGTAATATTATTATGAATAAATCTAAATTCTAGACGAAATCTATACTATATAAAAAAAACTTATTACTAAATAAAATTAAAACTAAATAGGCTACTAACTAAATATTTAAAATAAGTTATGCTTTTTTTAAATAAAAATTAAACATAAATTATTATGTCAAAAAAGATTATACCTTGTAGTTACTTGCTATACCTTGTAGCCTAAAGGTTGTGGAACATAATTTGCAATTAAAATACAATAATAATGTAACTACTTAATTTTAAATCAAAAGCATGAAGTACCTACATTATTTTCACGGTAATAACAGACCTTCACCCCCATAGAGGCTTATTTAACAGGAAAGAAATCTGTTTAATGGTCTCTTATCAGTTGTACTGCTATGAACAGCTCAAAGGATTTGTCTGCAATTTATTGCTTAGCTCTGAGGGGATGGTGAAAAAATGTGCCATGGGATGAACAATAATACGCTAGGGGAATAGTAGGTACATATACTACACAGACGTTTAGGGAAAGCTCAGGCCGATTAAATTTATACCTATATTTTTAATTATCTTCTAGGTTAATTTGTCTTTTATGTACCTACAGTAGTACAAAAATTACAAAATAAAGTATTAAGTAATAATAATTCATTGAAATCGTAATTATAAACTCATAATCTTATCTTAGATATTCTTTGAATATCCATCATCTTAAGCTGGCGCAGAATTGAATCACTAAATTTATTAACAGCAACGGCGTAATTAAATGAATGGTAATGTCACCCCTATTACCCCTCTATTAAAGGGGAGAGTGGGTCGGCGCAGCCCATGCATTGTTAATGTACTCTCTTGATGCGGTCATGGACAGTAATTTAAAGTTGCTTCAACATTGCTTGAGAAATGGCGCGGGTTGGATAAGCGAGGCAGCATTTTAGGCCTTCGCTACTTCTGGGGTCTTAAAACCCCTCATAAATTAGGCTGTACGTACTCGGCTGGTCAAACTTTAAACAACCTTTTTTAGGTTATGCAGGGTGTTGAAAAAGTGGTAGACTAAGCCCAATGATTTCAGAAGGAATACGCTACTAAAATATATAAGTCAATCAGTAAAACTAAATGAGTGGCTATCAGGGGGTCATCCTGAACAACTTTTGGAAATACGTACAAAAATGCGCTGCCCATAGTGAAGAAGTCACGTGAAAACTAAATTCTGTAGAGTATAACAGAAAAAAACAAAGAATTCACAAAAATAGTTTTTAAAACAACTACTTACATTAAATTTAAAAAAAACCTATCAGAGGAGGATCGGGAGAGTTTTCGAACTACTGAATTTGATAAATCTACCTGCAGTGCTTGAAAACACTAGAAATTCTAAATATCTAGTTGCTTCCTTCTAGTTGATAACTTTTTGAATTGGTCTGAATTTGCTTTTGAAATTGGTTAATATTAATATTTGATTTTCCGAATAACAAAGTACCAAAAAAGCTTTTACAGTAATAGGTACATAATTTTATAACGTCAAGTACACAACACCAAGCATAAACAAACAAGTATTTCGCAAAAGTACTTTACAAAACAAAGGAAAGTACTTAAAATATGGAATTGCGTTAAGTTTTTATTTTACTTTTCGTAAAAAGAGGTCGTTAGCAGAATCATACAAGCTTTATAAGAAGTATATATTAATATATTAATATTAATATATACTTCTTATAAAGCTTGTATGATTATATATTAATCTCGTTTATTTTTTATTTTTTTTTAAATACCAAAGTTTACACGTTTGATTTGAATATAAAAGGTTATGACAGATTTGTTAAAAATTATCCCCTTAGTCACCCGCACCCCCTTTCGACTTACTATAAAACTTGATACACCCTGTATATAAGTTCCTCATGGAACAAACAAACGGACGGACTATAAAGCTATATTTTTTTACGAAAAATATATAAAATACAAAATATGTATATGTATATAATATTAAATATGATTTTTATTACTAGAGAAAATGTTTTTTGGCACATTACCTAAATGTGTTCTCGTATGTATGATAAAAGCCTAATGTGTTTCAGCGTAACGTTCCCTTTTATATTTCTAAGAGAAATGTTACCCTCTGTGCGGTTGTCGGGTAAAAATAATTACAGCAATACACATTATCATGTTAGTTATCGTATTACTTATTGTAATAGTTAAACTTTATGAAAATGGACGAACTTTTTGACAGGATGTTTGTTGTTTAGGTGCGTATAAGCATGATTTGTGTATTTGCTAAGTAGTACTTAACTAAATAACGAATATGTACATTGTACACCTAGGAAAATGTATTACGGATTGCGTTTTGCTAAGGTTCTTGAAACTCTTACATACTTTAATACAGTTTTTTAATATTCTATACAGTTCCTGTAAAAGGCTTTAGTTCCCTTATTTCTGCAAGCAAAAACGGGTTAGAATTTGACACAAAAAGCCTCAAACATATTAGAGTTATTTCTTTACCCGTCCAGGTACGGTAGGGTAAGTGCGTCCAAAGCGGAATTACAAAAAAACTCGACGAGCCTCGCTGCCAATAGCCATCCATCCATCACGGCCGCTTTCACATCTTCACCGCACACCGAGCCAGAGACTATGAAAAATGCTTTGACTGACATCCATTTATGCCTCGTCACTCTCCACGCTACTGACCACTACTCGTACCTTCACCCTACTACCCGTACGTGAAAATTCCTTCCAAACCAATTTCGCTTATGAGGCTGCGGATTTAAGGTTGTTTTTGTTTGCTGTGTTTCGATTGAAATGTTTTTTCGTAGCGTGCTTGTGGCGCGGCCGGATGATTCGGTTAGTTTGAAGAGTAGTTCTTCGCTCGGCTAAAATGGAGTTAAAACACGAGAGCAATTTTGAGGGTAAATCGCCAACGAGCCGCGCTTATAATTCGGAGTGCGGTAAATTAACAAAATAGGCCGGTTCGTGCTTTTGTGTCCAGTAATTAAAGCTGTTTGGCATGAATAATTAATGACGAGCCTATCTGTTGCAGACAAGGATATTTTTCTTTTAACAGCTTTTGTATTTAGTCATCGATTAATTGCCCGCTTACGTTTTCCAATGAATATGTTCAGTTAAAACGCAAACATGTCTGCTCTACGCTTTACTTTAATTACAACATGGCATCGCGGTGGCCCGCAAAAGGCCGAGTGGACAGTTTCGTTGCCAAAAAGCGGCCTTTTTAAAAGGGTATTTACAAATGAGGCGGAATAGCAATGAGTATGTAGGGTTGTGGTCGCGTGACGACGACCGGCCAGCCAGGGGGCCACTCTACATAACGGAAAACTATCTCGTTGTAGTAAACGTGCCGATTGCAACTATTGCAAGACGGCTCTCGTTCGTTTGTTTTTTGTCAGTATACAGGGTGTTGCAAAAAGGGTATACTAAGCCGAAACCAGCATGTGCCAGCAGCACCAACTTTTTACTATGGAGATTGAATATTTTTTTTCGGGAATATTCAAATTCTGATTTCAGTTTCAGGCTTAGATATACCATGCTGCACATGTAGGTTTCGGCTTAGTATACCCTTTTGGCAACACCCTGTAGAGTGACCCTCCAGGGTCGTGGGCATGCCATCATGGACATGCTTTAGCGAAATGTGTTTGGCGAATTTAGAAATGGTCCGCAATATTACTTGGACCATGTAGGTATATTGTTACTATATGGTTGCTATATTGTAAGGACCTCTCCCATTTTGCTAGATTATGTTCGTAAAATATCTGTAAAGTATCGCGAATAAATAAAAAAATAAAATCTATTGAATTCTACGTTGCAATAGAAAACTTCATACTCAAGCTTACAGCTTTTCGACAACTTAGTAAACACTAAAAGAATTGTTATTCAAAGCTGTGTAACAATATTGAACACAGCAGTAGCCAAAATATTTCCATGAACTATTATTATAAAAAATAGCTTGCCCCAAAAAAGAAATGTAAAATTTATGGCGGCCGGAAAAATAAGACCATTCTCTAATGGCAGGCAGCTCAATAAAATTCCTTATTATACCTACTCTACCTTTCTCACACTTATAAATTATTTCACACGGCCCGCCGACCGTAATTCCTTAAATAATTAAACAAAATCAGGATAAAAACAGCAGAAATTAGCAAAAAGGGTGAAGTCGCGTGATACGGTCGAAGGGTGCGCCGCAGGGTCACACACACGATGTTATCTAAATCACATGTTTGATGCTTGATACCACGCGATTTTGCTATTTTGTGCACATTTAAAGCTGTTCCATTGAGTTGCCTAAAGCGGTTTCGTAAAACTTTTATAGGTTAAGGGTGGACTTTTATCAGTAAACTCACTAAAGGCAGGTTACTATAAAATTGCATTTGTTACAACTATCCATAGTAAAGCCACCTCAACCAAACCATTGTTTTCCCAAATTTCAGAGTTTCTCTCATAAAGTTGTTCACGTATATTATCCATAAGTTGTTTCACTATTTTACCGTAAACTAAACAGCGATAAATCCCAGGCCTCGACCAGTTTCCCTTAGAAGCCGACACCGGCTGGCTCATCAGAATGCAAATAGGGTGAATTGCACACATGTGACACATCCCCTCTTGTTCCAGGTGAGTGACTCAATCTGGGTGTGCCGGCAACTGGTGCACTCACCCTAGCTGCAAACAATGTAGGGTGACAACACAGGTATTTATTTGTTTAAGGTTTTTTCTAGCGGAACATACACGTGACGTTACAGTTTGAAGCTGAAAAATCTATCTGAAGTTTTTTAGCAGCTTCTGTTCTTCTCTGCTACACGATAGTTTAAAAAAAAACTTTTTAAAAATCTAGTACTAAGCGTTTTGCAGGTACCAGGCATCTTAAAAAATTCAATTACAAAATATGGCACTGAAGCTTCCCAAAACGTTAGTTTTAACAAAATTATGGACCAAAATGTGTCCTCACTAATTTCAGTAGTAGCCAACAGTTTTCCCGTCTCTCAGGAAGGAAGCTTGAAGGGAACAGCTTAAAATGCCTTTTAACTGCTCTCAGTTTAACTCACTTAGCACCTTGAGGATGCAACAGTGGATTAACTTTGAACTATCCCCTGAGGGGAGAAAAGGGGCTTCTTTATGACGAAGTTTTTTTTTGTATCTTGTGTATAGGTATCAGTTATTTGTGATTGATAAGTATATGTTCATGATATTATTATGCTTTCTGCACATAAAGTTATCAATATTTCGTTGTTTGTGACATGATTGTAATAGTTAAAATTAAAATGATATGATAGTAACTGATATTATGAGACAACTTAAACTAGCAGTCAACTGTTCAAGTGCACTTATATTACAGGCATGCCTATGTAGTTACAAGCTAAAAGCATATTAAAACCTGAGTATTATACAAAACGAGCTTCGACTCTCCGATATATTCATAAATTGTCTGAAATACTAGTGAGATATAAAGCTGCACGTACATTGGTGCGGTTATAACCGATCCGATTGGATGCTACGTCAACGTCCGTCGTTTCGTTCGAAAACTCCCAAATTGCATCGGATTTTTGTTCCATTTTCAACGGGCCTCGTTCAGGATCGGTCCGCACTCCGGACGCTAATTGCTTGCAATCGATTGCGTTTTAATGTGTTTCTGCTCGTGACGTTTCTGGACGGGTTTTTTTACGTAGTTACCATTGGGCACGCGGCTTTATGGTAGTGTATGATTGATGTAACGACGCGGACCGCCCGTTCGTGAAATGGCTAGGAAATAAAGATTTGCGCCGTCTATTGGATTTGCGCATATTGAAATTGGTTGTTTTTAGTTTCTTTTGTGTAAATAGCAAATGTTTATTGTGTGGATGTCTTATTAATGCAGAGGAATAGTACTTGAGATAAAAAGAGAGTATAATAAAGAATATCTATCTATCTATGACGACGACCGAATGGCGTAGTGGTTAGTGACCCTGACTACTGAGCCGATGGTCCCGGGTTCGATTCCCGGCTGGGGCAGATATTTGTTTAAACACAGATATTTGTTCTCGGGTCTTGGATGTGCCCGTAAAATGGCAATAGGCCCGCCCCCTATTACATTGGGACTAACATACACTCTGGCGAAAAGTGGGTGCAGCAATGTACCTCTGCCTACCCCGCAAGGGAGTACATTAGTACAAGGCGTGAGTGCGTGTTTTTTTTTTTTTTTTTTCTATCTATCTATCTATAATCCACCGATCGTTGCAATAAATGGTACCTACCTTTTTTAGACAGTGAAATAGAAGCTTGGTGGAAATCGTCCGATTAGAAGACCTCCTGAGGGTGTACAATTATTTTGGCACGCCAGTATAGATTTATAATTATTTTTGGGCTGTGGCTTTGACTTATTTATAAGGCAAGCAATTTAAAAATGCACCCTCTGTGATTTTCTGTGCAAATATTCCCCTCCCCCTAAAACAAGATACAGATCAAAGGACAATCTCAAACACCTTTTACCCTTTCCAGTCCTCCTACAAAATATTATTTTAATGACATTTAAAAAAATAACCATTTTTAACGAAAACGGGAAATGGAAATTTAGTTTTTCGATTTTTTTATACTAAGTAAACACGTATAGAGGGTGTTTAAAGTAATATGAAAAGCATTTGCCCTGTGAGTCACCTCACCTCCTTTCGGCTTACTAGGTATACCATTTTTGCAACATGCTGTATAATTTAATATATGTACTAGTAATGTTTATTTATTTAAAAGTAAACATATTATAACGTAATTATTATTGACTATAAGTAAATAATTTAAACTAAACTATAAAGAAAATGCTGGCCAGATCGCCGCCGCTGTCGGGTAGCGTACCGAAGATGCTCGCTGGCCACGTTACCTCGCTGTAACCTTTTATACTTAAATGATGATATGTAAATATGTATGATGTCTAACATAACACTCTGGCGAAAAGTGGGTGCAGCAATGCACCTCTGCCTACCCCGCAGGGGAGTACATTAGTACAAGGCGTGAGTGCGTGTGTTGTGTGTGATGATATGTATAATCTATAATTCATTCGTCTTATTCAGTCACCGGAGTTGAAAAATAAATCGCGCTACTGAATCAATCAGTGCACCAAGTATATGCCACGAAACCTTATAAAGTATGACTAACCCAACTTTTAGTATTCCCTATCATATTCTATGAGTCACTGCTCGCCCCATTTGTAGGGCAAGCACGGGGAATACCTGGATAATCAATACCAGTATTAGATGTGTCAGTATGGCTGCGCTACTAGGGGTATTACTTAGCATAACTAAACAATTCGAGTTTGAATAAAATAGAGTGAGAACAAAAATGGTAGAACATTAACAAGAAAGCAAAACTGGGACTGTTCTTCATCGCTGCCGCTGTATGATGGGTAGGAAAATATCTAAGAAACGGTATGCTCATACATAATCTATTAATCTAAATACTTAAGAAAGAACCGCCCCCCATTTAGGATAAATCAAATAATGTTGTACAACTCACAAACCTCATCCCTATAACATGACGAGTAACTGAGTTCTGGCTTTTTAAAGGCGGTATTCATGACACTTTATTAACACTCGCCACCAGCAGACGAGGTGGTAATTCCTCCACTTTATTGGAATAGAAAACTCTGAAAGAAATTTAGGTAGGTATCTAATTTAGATGGTAAAGGGACTTTAGGATGAATTGTCAAAATATATTGAAATTTTTAAAGATATTCATATAATTTATGGCATTTAACTAGATACCAACAGTAGCAGTAAAAAATAGTTTAAGCTAAATTAGTCTAGCTGCACATGAGTAGGTATGTTATGTATAAATAAATATATATCATACAGCTTCAAACCGAACACTTCCCTATTTCAAATTCAGCTTTTGAGTTTTTTCCGGATGCACCGTAAGCAAACCAAGGGTGTACACGTACAGGTACCCTGTACAACAACAACAAATTATGTATTTAAATCAATGGGTAAATTGAGTGCTAAATAGAAGACCTGATAACTAAATAAATAATAATTAACCAAATGATAAAAAAATAAAAGAACTTTAACTTTAATCAGGAAAGTTTCCTGAAAAAAAAATATCACAATTTAAATATTTCATTTAGAATGTGGCAAAAAGTCAAAAGTGGGTCACACAACTCTGAAAAGTATAAATTATTACAAAAGAAAACTCTACACAAAGCTAGATGGTCAGATGACTTTGTAGTATAGTTGTTCAATTTCCTCATTTCCAAGAATCGTATAGCGAAAGTTATTCAAAACGTCGATTTGTGTGGCTTCTTTTCAGTTACACCACCTACACCCTACAATTCCATACCCTACTTACTGAAAACCTGTATAATTTTACTTATTTTTGTTTCAACTTACATCTCTAACTACTTCCAATAGCACCCTTACCGTGATCGCCATAGCCTAGACATAGACATGGTTCACCCTGTATATAATACAGTAGGTAGACTAGAGCTATGTCTATGTATGTATGTATGTATGTATGTAGTTAGCCTGCTCCGGTCGGACCGTGTGTGGATGGCAGTTTGACAGTTCGTTTGCGGGTAGTTTTAGAATACACCCGTATAATGTAGTACCTATAATACTTTGTTAAAGTACGCTAGAAAGAGTACAAGCAACGGAACAATATTTTTAATAAATTAAAATAAAAAATAAACTATTCAGAAATAAAATTATTTGATAAGTACTGTATTTGTGGTAAGTGGTCGACCATATATTGCTCGTGTGTTCCATCCCCAATGAACCCTGAAAAGAGCGCCAAAAATAATATCTTGGCATGTGTACTCAAGACCACGTCATACCTACTAAAATTTCAGTCCAAAAAATTCTAAACAAAGCCTTTGTCTCCAGCAGTTACGGTTATTATAGCGTGCTATGTATGTTTGCGAGTACATAAGTGGGTTATGTGTGACTGTATGTGTTTAAATATGCACATGAACTCCAGTTTTTGTTCAGCAAGAAATGTATGGTACAGTAAGGGGCAGAGAAACCTGACCCCCCTCAGAAGCATTGTTACTATGAAAGGGGGGTCAGGTTTCTCTGCACCTGACCGTACAGTTGGGGGAAACTCTGAAGGCTTTGTTCCATTCTTAATACGCTTGGCATAAGAGTTATGTTTGAATATCATAGATGTTGAAGGTTAGTTGAGAGTTACTGTGGTAGGCTAGCGTGTGTACTGCAGTTTATCGTCCCACGAACGAAGTAGCGAAAGAAGTTGATTCACATATTCACATTATACTTACCTTTGTATTTGGAAATTTTGATTTAAATAAATACATAGTCAGAAGGGTCTCTACTCTAGTTTATGAAAAACTGATTCCTCGATTTCAGGACAGCTCTCGTCCTTTCTTTTTTGTAATGTTATACATGACCCTACTGATACTTACAAAATACTTACTTACTTATAAATAATATTTTATGGGACGTCTTGCACTAATAATATTCTCTATCTAGATACATATGTGGACGGCGGGTTAATTAGTTTTTCACGAATCGCGAGTTTCGGATACATTTTCACGAATCTTATTGTACCTCGAGTCCCAATGTAATTGCGCCATTTAACTGAAAAATATTTTCAAGCAGATTAATATCTATCTGAAACAGTTTGAGTTACTGCGTCAACTCACGCCATTTCAGAATTTAATCCCCATTTCTAAGGCCAGTAATAACTCAACATCGTTATAAAGTGGATCATCTAGCTGCAGTAGGATCGTATTGTCATTCGGTACCCGATTTTGAGAACTTCGACGCCGCAAAATGATTGGTTTTGTTTTGTTTTCGTCTCGGAACCCATGAAGAGGTAAATGAACTCTAAACCATCTGTACTTATGTACCTACATATATGTATACCTAGCAATAATTTTATTTTTCTCTATCAGCATTCAGCAATCCACTAGGCTTACCCAAAATAATAAAGTTAAATCAATCAATAGCAGAGCTAAACTCTATTCTTCAGAAGCATTAGCGAAAAGCCAAATAAAATAGGATCGATCGTGAATCTTTCAATAAAAGTAAACACACAAAGGCAACTCCTGAATGCGGCATTCAACACAAAGCGACCTTTCTCAACCTGACTGTTCGAAGGAGGTCAAAAGCAAAACATTCAAATCGAGTGACATTCCTTTTTCGAAACGCGTTTGAATCAGGAATATAAATTAAGGAGTCTACGCACGTTCTAACCGCGGTGTCGGGCGGTCGGGTGGTCGGGTGGTCGGGCGTCCCGCACTGCAGATCCGACCGTCGCGTCTGACTCAGCCTATTTCCAAAGAGAATATAAGCACTTTACGTTGACTGTTTTCGGCCAGTTTCGATTTGGCGGCAGAATCGAAGGCGAATTCAAAAAAGGAATAACTTTTTTATTGGCTGTGAAATGAAATGAAATGGATTTCATAGAAGTAAAAATATCAAATGATTCCGAAATACAACTGTACTTATCTCGTAATCGTTGTTTTAATTTGATATTATAGCAAAACACTAATGAATGTCATGAAACACACCACGTCATGTTGACATAATGCTGACGGCCCACAAGATGGCGGTGTCGGACAAATTAAATTCCTGTCATGAAATAATATGCAGGCTGCATCCGTGTCCGTCGCCCAAACATGAGACATTGCCTTTAGTTGTTATGTACTTGTACAAAGATGTCGGTTCTGAAGGCACAAAATTAATTTCAGCGATGATCATACGTACCCGGCAATACACTTCTGTTTGCCACTTTTACTAATAGGTAAATTGTGTAAAGGATCAAATAATTATCATGAAAACTGAACTTCAGCTCTACAAGAAACAGATTCTAGTTTTTACGTGACCAAACTTTCGCATTCCGACAAAAACCGTGATCCTCTCACGTATTTTCCGACTAAAAAAACAAGTAACATCATCAACCTCTAGACCCTTCATACATTTCCTTCCCACGAATGGTCCAACAGCATCGGGTCAGTGACCCAAAGCAAAGCCTTAAGGGCGTAGGGATCAGTGGCCTAGGCGTGGGTATTCATGTCTACTTGTGTTCAGCTCGGCTGTCTGAAACGAAACAGCTGTTGCTTCAGACATTAAGGTCGTTTACTTGTGCTTGTCTGTAATTTGCAAAAAGTGTTTTCGGTTTTTATTTTGGCGTAAGTGACTATCACATTATTTTCCCTTGAGAGAGGTTTCCTTATTGCGTGGCGTGGTTTAGGGAAATTAGGTTTAGCGAGCTGTTGAAATAAATGTCTAATGTTAGGCTGCGTCTGCAATCAAATTGAAATTCAGCGTTTATAGAGGGTGTTGTGATGACTATGGTGTGGTTACACCTTTTCAAAGAGCTGTCAGTAGTTCCATTTACTTTTTCATTGCTGTAGAATCCTCTAGAACAATGACAGCTTTATCAGTGATCTACCCAACAGAAGAACAAAACCCATTGATACAATTTCGCCCAGTATAATAAAGATTGTTGTTGAGGAGCCTAGAAAGTTCTGTCGGAACAGCCAGTTTTCTTTCTTTATAGTCGCATTTCAGGCATAACGCGTTATTCGCGGACTTTGCAAAACACTGCCATAAAGGAGAGTTCTTGTTTAGTTGCCAATTTGTACCGCAATGCAGTGTTCTTCTTGGCCTCCAAATTAATTCGGATAATGCTTATATCTACTAGTGACCCGGATAAAGAATTGTCGATATTGGGTCACCGGCTTTAATGTCCGCCAGATAACGGGAGCCTCTAGGGATATTTTATTTTGGTTAGACGAGATACCTGCTCGGAAACCGTATAGCTCTATTGAGTAAAGTTGGAATTGAATTATGGCTACAGGCGGTAGGAAAGAGTCTCCGCGACTTCCGCAAGTGACGTATCAACGTATCAGTAAAGTATTAAAAGCTGACTGTCTAATTAGAGCTGTGTTTGTGACCGTAATAGAAGGGAGTATAGGGCAGACAGAGGGGCAATGTTGCTCCAGCCATGTTCACAGGTTATTTGATGGTGTTTTCACTGTAACAGTGGCTATTACTTGTAATCCCAAACCCGTTGGTTTGTACACTTTTTTTTGTTGTGCGTTAATTAATAATCTCAGGTTTTATCGTTATTTTTCCAATTAAAACTGATAAATCGGCGTCAGTGGGCGGATCATTATTCACTGTGAAAAAGCGACGATTTTAATTGAGTCCGGCGAACACGAGGGCTAATGAAAAGTGTATATAAACCCTTTTGTAAATGTTCAAGGCTCTGTATCGCTCTCAAACAAAAATGATAAACTTAGTAACAAATTACGAGTATCTTTAAAAGTACCTATTTAAGTATTTTATCAGTGCTTCGCACTACATTATAATAATGTGAGTAAGGAGTTTTTCTAATAGTAAAAGTACTTACCCATACGAGTATGTATACGATACTTCAAACAATATCAAACAATCTACAGCATGATCATTGATCATATGCCATAAGCAGCTCAGCTCACGGCTCACTAGCTCAATATACCTCGAGTCAATGGGCCACAGTACTTGATCGCCGTTGATCCGGTCCGGGAAGCGTATAATCCGGGCATCCGGGCCGGAGTGCAGTCGGCACGGAGCACGGATCATTGTGTTCAGTTTAAAATACGATTTTATTACTTACCGCGCGTGTTTGTGTAAACGCGTGTGTTGTTTTTGATTTTGCTGTTGGACGTGTTGGGTGACACATTTTTGTTTATTTTACATATTATGTAGGTATATGAAGTGAAGGATGAATATCCGACACACGTGTTTCGAATTTAATTTACTGACCGTATTTTTGCTAGGTGGAGTGCGTTTACGCTGCCGCTGTCCGATGAAATGTTTAACCCGGTTTTAAAATTGAATACTTTCGTAGTTATTATGTAGGTTTCGTATCATATTTCTGATATTTTTACTAGAGTGACTATACTGAACACTATTAAAATACAGACGAAAAATGCTATAGGCGGTATTATCGCTAAGAGTAGTACTTTGCCTTAATGTCATAAGGTCTTATAAAAACAGTATGATTATTATTATGATTTAAAAGATCTAACCCATTCAGCCGCTCTTTCCGTTCATTAGCAGTATATTCATGCACAGAGCCCCGGTGCTATCCGGCCCGGATTGTCCGGTATCCGGTTGTCCGGTATCCGGAATGCCGGCCGCAGTGCAGACGCACCGACAGACGCACACGAAGCATCTCGAGTATGCCGCTTGAGTGCGCGGCAAAAGTGAACACCCTGTGAATGAAAATTTATGCAGCTATTTGTTAGTCTGGGTTTGGTGATTAAGTTTTTGTAGATTTCAAAGGTTCGTTTATTTGCGTTTGATATGTTGTAGTGTCTCTACATAGGTTCTCTAGAATTTAGTTGTAATAATTCCCAATTTCTATTTCATCAGCTACTCTTTCCACCCTTAGGTATTATACAAATAAAAATAAATCATAAATCTCCAACGTGCTTATTAAAGTCATAATTCACGAAGTGACCTTTATTACAGTTTTTACCCAAAGCCTATTTAAATTCAGTGTAATTATTTCAAACGCCACGCTATGCCTTGAATTAAGCATGTAGGTAAGTACTCAGCTCAGCTCAGCTATCGACGTAAATTTTCATCAATTAAGCAAGTATATTTAAATTTCGTTGGTTATTAAGTAGGTAAGTAAATATTATGATTTAGGAACGTCAAGTTATTTATCTATGTGAAATTTAACTTCAAGTAGTTAAAGTACTTTTTTACAACAGTGAAAAAAGTCATACAAAAATGTAATTCTAAAACGTTTTATTCCATCAAGCTAAAGTCCTTCACATTTGATGTATCCCCCACTGTACCAACACTCACAACCTCACAAGTACTCAAGTACCAAACAATAATTCACTGAGTAGTAATGTGAAACTAGTCCCAAGTATCGGGTGTCTCAGTCGTAAATTAACTCTAGACATACGAAAATAAAGTTTATTATCTCATGGAGAATCTGTTTTACGATACGTGTCCACTAAAACTGCTGCAGGGCTCGTAAAATGCGAGTTAGCTCTTCTCCAGTTAATATGCTTGATAACATGGAGATGCCATTTTGCTTCACTTAATCAACAGTTTCACTACTCAGCACAAGCTTGCTGGGTCCACCAACCCGCACTATGCCAGCGTGGTGGACTAGGCCTAAAACCCTTCCTTCAAGTAACAGTGCGCGCAGGCACTTCTCTCTCTCTCTCTCTCTCAGCCTTCTGTAGTCCACTGTTGGACATAGGCCTCTCCTAACGATCGCCACCCCAAACGGTCACCCGCCATCTGCATCCAGCGGCTTCCCGCTACCTTCCGCAGATCATCAGACCAACGGGTTGGGGGGCGACCGACACGCCGTTTGCCGACACGGGGTCTCCACTCCAGAACCTTTCTACTCCAGCGGTCGTCGGCTCTGCGGGCTACGTGGCCAGCCCATTGCCACTTCAGCGTGCTAATCCTTTTGGCTATGTCGGTAACTTTAGTTCTCCTGCGGATTTCTTCATTACGAATCCTATCTCGCAGGGACACGCCTAACATAGCCCTTTCCATAGCACGTTGAGCAACTCTGAGCTTGTGGATAAGCCCTTTGGTGAAGCACCACGTCTCGGCTCCGTAAGTCATCACTGGCAACACGCACTGATTGAAAACGTTTGTTTTCAGACACTGAGGTATGTTTTCAGTGAAGATGTGTCGTAATTTCCCGAACGCTGCCCATCCGAGTTGGATTCTACGAGCTACCTCTTTATCGAAGTTGGATTTACCTAATCGGATCACTTGTCCTAGGTAGGGATACTGATCGACAACTTCGATGGTGACACCTCCTACAGTTACGGGCGATGATGAAACATGTTCGTTCGACATGACCTTTGTCTTGTCCATGTTCATTTTCAGCCCAACTTGTTTAGAGGCATCATTGAGGTCTGTGAGCATTTCGCCTAACTCCTCCAGCGTTTCCGCCATAATAACTATGTCATCAGCAAATCGTAGATGAGAGATATATTCGCCATTGACGTTAATGCCCAGTCTTTTCCACTCTACAAGCTTAAAAACATCTTCCAGTGCACAGGTGAACAGTTTCGGAGAAATAACATCTCCCTGTCTCACGCCCCTTTGCAACTGGATCGGTTTTGTGCTATGTTCGTGTAATCGAACTGACATTGTGGCAGCATTGTACATACATCTCAACACCTCGATATAGCGATAGTCTATATGGCACCGCTGAAGGGATTGAAGCATCGCCCAGAGCTCAATAGAATCAAAGGCTTTCTCATAGTCCACAAACGCTAGACATAAAGGTAGATTATACTCCTCGGTCTTCTGTATAACCTGCCGAAGCGTGTGTATATGATCTATGGTACTATAGCCTTTTCGGAACCCGGCTTGTTCGGGTGGCTGGAAGTCGTCGAGTCTTTGCTCGAGACGATTCGTAATAACTCTCGAAAACAGCTTGTACACATGGCTCAGAAGTGCAATGGGTCTATAATTCTTCAATAGGGCTTTGTTGCCTTTCTTGAAGAACAAAGTCACTACACTTCTGCTCCATGCCTCCGGGCTTGTGCCTTCGAGTATGACGGAATTAAACAGCCTCCGAAGTGCTATTAAAATCGGTCTACCGCCGGCTTTCAGAAGTTCTGTCGTTATTCCATCATCTCCCGGAGCTTTGTTGTTTTTTAGCTGTTTGAGAGCTATACTAATCTCGTCTAGACTGACGTCCGGAATATCTTCGGTATAGTGTCGGGTGAGTGGCGCTCGGCTGTCGTGAGCACCGCTGGTAATAGGGTTTTGTGTTGTGGTGTATAACTGTCCGTAGAATCTCTCAATTTCTCCCAGAATTTCGGGCACTGATGAAACGGTGTTGCCAGTGTCGGTCTTCAGTTGGGTCAACAGAGTCTGCCGAACAGGTCGATCTCTAGCAAAGACTTTGGAGCCCTTGTTTTGCTCTATTGCGTCTTGAATGCGCTTGCAATTGTAGCGTCTCATATCGCAACGTCTTGCTTTGGCGATCTGTCTGTTTAGACGTCTGTATTCGACCATATCAACTGAAGACTGCAACCTCATTTCTCTCCGTTCTCTTATGAGACTCAGAGTCCCATCTGAGAGTTTTTGAGGTCCTCGGTTGGTTCGGGACGAAAAATATTTCGATCCTACCTCTCGGACAGTTTCCACAAACCTATTATTTAAATCGTCAACTGTAACGCAATTCTCTAAACATATCAGGCGGTCGCAAAGCTCAGACTGAAAGCTTTCGGGATCCTGGATTTGAGCAGGAGTAGGGCGGAGCGTGGACTTCATTAGACGGGAGCGTTCTATTTTGCAGTTTATATTCAAAGTGCCTCTTACGAGTCGGTGATCGCTGCCGGTCTTAACCCTACTGATCACTGAGACATCATTGAATATGTGCTTCTTATCCGTCAATATGAAGTCGATCTCGTTTTTAGTCTTCCCATCGGGGCTAATCCACGTCCACTTCCTTTGTGGCTTCTTCTTGTAGAAGGAGTTCATCATATAGAGGCCCTCCTTCTCCAAGAAGTCAGCCAGCATTTGCCCACGATGGTTCCGGACTCCAAATCCATGTGACCCCACTTTCGTCTCGCCGCCTTCTTGTTTTCCGAGTTTCGCGTTAAAGTCTCCCATCACCACCGTGAAATGAGTAGTGAGCTTACGCAGGGCAGACGATACGTCTTCATACGCAAGTTCGACCTCATCATCGGTGTGCTTAGATGTGGGTGCGTAAACCTGTATGACCTTCATTGAGTATCGTTTAGATATTCTCAGGATGAGGTACGCAACCCGTGCCGACACACTTCCGATTTCAACGATGTTGTTGACGAGGGACTTGTTGACGATGAACCCGACACCCCCTTGGGACAGTTGGTCGCCCTCCCGGTGGTACAGCAAGTTTCCGGACTGGAGAATTTCCGTATCCTCTCCCTCTCGTCGGACTTCGGATAACCCTATAATGTCCCATTTTAGCTTGCTGATTTCCTCTTCCAGCTCCTCTATCTTCACGTCTTCCCTCAGTGTCCGTGCGTTATATGTTGCCAGGTGCAAGGGTCGGTTGGGCTGGTAGCCGACTCTCTGCCGGAGATTCTTCGCACCCCCTGCCCCGCCGTTACCGTGACCGCTACCGGAGTCCGGGATAGCGGGGCTGCCGGGGACTGGGGGCCGGGGCTTTGTTTTTTCCATCAGGAGGTTTATTTGCCATAATCACCGCGCTTGGCAGGCGTGTTGGTGATTCTCCTTTTTTACGGCGGGAGATCGCCGCCTCTGCTAGGAGAGGAGGTCGGGTCGATTTACCGCCGCCCGACATTCGGCGTTGTCACTCGTTAGCACCACCCAGGGGACACGTGTAGGGTAACTAGGGTTTGTACCTACGGACGTGAGCGACAAGCGCGCAGGCACTTAGAATACTTTAAATAATCTATAGGATCTTAGTTTTATTAATTTATAATTTTCCTTGAATTCAATAGGTAAAGAAATTTATTATTATTATTAATCTTTAAAATTTCACATCACACAGCCTTTGACATTTCACTAACCGTGTTTCCACGGGCGATGTGCTGGCAACACTATTTACTAACCGATGGCCGTCCATTAGATGCGGAGAAATTGGCAATTTCCTGCATAAACCCCCTCCCCCGCTCCCAATAGCACCACGTCTCCTATAATTCACGGCCAATTTTCCCTTTTACTTGTAATAAAACTGAGCTCTAGCCTGGTTAAAATACCTCGTGTAGTTAGTTAGGCTGTAGATTATTTTCAATAATCTTCTTCTTAGCGTGTCTTCTTCTGAAAGGATTAGCCAGCCCAATCAGATGTCGGTCGCTGCTGACCATTGGATGGTCCGATTTCAAGTTATTTTCTGGTCGCTTCCATGGTTCGGACGGCACTAAAAACCGTAGGTCGGGTCAACCCGTCAAAAGATGTTTTCACTTACCCGACAACTCTCTCAGCATAAGCTAGCTTGTGTTGGGGTCCACCAACCCGCACTAGGCCAGCGTGGTGGACTAGGCTTAGAACCCTTCCTTTATTGGAAAGGAGACCCGTACCCCAGCAGTAGGGACGGGATGGGTTGTGATGATGATGAAACAATAACTCGACCCTGTAAAAATATAATAATGTCTTACAAGCAACGATGTCAAAGCGCTATTAATTAATCTTGATTAAATTTTGGTTTTGGAAAGCGAGCAGTCCCTTTGAACATCGACGTTATTTGGGACAATATGAGGTCAAGAGGAGAAAATTCATCAAACAATATAACGTTGCCTGTTTGATTTTTGTTAACCAATATAATTTTCATATGGGGTGAACGAAAGAAATCTCTGCGACAGTTGGGTTTTAAGCTGTTTTAGTCTTACCGATCAAATAAGTAATTGCGATTGAAACCAAAGTTATAGGTGCAATATGCATAGGTTAAGTCAGCAAGACGAAAGAACGCAAGAATCCAGAGTAGAGCGGAGGGCTATTCTATTCTATTCTATTCTATTCTCATAGGGGGTGAAGTTCCTGTACGTGGCTCTCTCGAGTGGAACCTTTGTACATATCCCCTTGGTTTCAGCTCAGCCAGCCTAGCTCCCGGGTAAACTGGAGTAGCAGGCCTGGGTGTTGTAATAGCTGAGGTAGGCGCTCTGTTGGTCCAAGAATAGATAATCTTGTTTCTGTAGTAGGTGGACAAGCTAACAGAATATGTTCAACCGTCTCATCTACTTCCTTACATGTCCTACATAAGGGACTAGTTGAGTTACCTATGGTATATAAGTGTTTATTCACGCAACAATGTCCTGTTATTAGTCCTACCATTAATGATATATTACTACGGGACAGGTTGAGTAAGTAGCGTGTAAGTTTGTGGTTGTGTGATACAATAAACGCGAGCGGAGGGCTATAAAAACCTTCTGATTACAAACGGGGTACTCGCCCAAAGCTTCAAAATCGCAGTATTAGTAGTAGTAGTATAGTAAAAATAAAGTAAAGCTAATGAAACGTTTTGCGTTCAGACGCTAATGTAGCTATTTTAGACAAGGTTTAACCGGTTTTTCTTGCGCGAAACCATTTACTGTGTAATTTAAAAGAGTTCTACAAGAAAAAGAAAAGCTGCAATTTGGAGTCGTCGTGGAAAATAAATACAAAGCAAGTCCCAAGCTTTAGTACAAAGAAATACATTCAAATAAAAATATTGTTAATTCTTTTATATGAACTAAACGGATAAAGTGGAACAATGGAAATTAAATCATAACTCTGAACAAATACAATCAATTGGTACGTAATTCGAAAGCAAATAAACATAATTGCTTTTGTCGAATGACCGATTCCGTTCGTGTATTGATTTTAAACACAAACTACCCGTTTTATTAGTGCCACAGCGATTATATTCGAACAGATTAGTTCAAGGTATTTACATATGTATATGCATATGTGGACTTGAATACGAGTACATAAGCCTAGCGTTTGCCAAATCGTTAAATGTTTACTCTCACCCAGGAAGTTGTAATGGCCGAACATTTCAATCAAATTTTATTTCACAATGTTTTTTTCAGTAAACCTCAGATATTTCTTCCCTAAGCAATCGTTATATATATTTAGTAGCTGCTTCTGTCTACTTATAAGGATCAGAGAATGGCAAAGGAATTGACAATATTTGCATTCGTAAACGTTAAAAACTTATCACTTTTGTGCCTCGGGATTCGGGTAAAAAAGTCACTATACAATAATATTATATTTAGTTGACTTTCTCAATGTCTCCTCTGTATACAGCTGGGTACTTCTCCCAACCTTCCATATAAACATGCTCATTGCCTTTTTAAACGACTAACATCTTCAATTGCAGTTAACATTGTTCCCAGTAGGTAGAGAGCTTCGTATTATTTTCCTCTTACGTCAGTGCTCCTTGGTATTTACTATAGTACAGTGGAGCTCCTATCAGCACAACTCTTTGGACTTCCTAGGCCTTAATTCGTGCATCGTAAGGGCCACATTGGAACTGCAGTGCTGCACATATAGCTATTTTCTAGGTACATAAGCTCCGTATTTCCTCACGACGTTGGCGCTGAAATGTATGTAAAATATTTTCTATTTCGTCGCCATGTTGGCACAAGCGAGACACGGCTGCCGATATCGTCCGGACGTTATTGGCTTCTTCCGAGTTCGGTACTATTGAATGCATTTAATTTAATTACAAAAACTGTTGTACAATCTCTTCTACGATGTATTGAATTAAACTTTAATCAAAGATGATTGTGGTTTGTTTTACAAGAGTAATTTAAGTCAAATTTTACGTTAGTCCCAATAAGTACTATTTTCAGGCACAACTAAAACGCAAGAACAAAAATCTGTGTTTAAAAAAAGCCGGCTATTGAACCTTTGAAGTTAAATGAATATATTCTACTCAATTACCAAGCAAATTCATTCCAAAAGCTCCACTTAAAGGGTGAAGAAAGGTAACCTTGTCTAGCCGTGAACGAAGTTTCCAGTTTCGTGTCATAATTTATGAGCCAAGTATTTTTATTTGAAAGTTTTCCCCCCCCATTGTGTTTATGTCTGTGGATATTGGTTGGCTTCGATTTTCGTACTTAAGGTACTTAAAACTTTTATTTGCACTTTATACTTACTTACTAAATATTTTGCTAAATAAAGTTTTTTTGTTGTTGTAAAATTAGGCATGAACAGCAAGTATGATAGAATGTTGATACAGTTAAGTATAAAAAAAAAAATCTTTATCTTTATATTACTTAACATGTATTTTTAAATAAATTCTTAGAATTATAATAAACAAATCCTAGTCCAAGTCAACAGTGTTTCGACTTTCGACATCCATAAAAATAACAGTAAATATAAGCATACGTCTTCCGTGACAAGCACTTGGAACCGATCTCCGATAATCTTCCGATTCGCGCCCTTCCACGAAGAAAAAAAAAGGTTCGATTCGTATTTCGAACGAGCGTTTGAACCCTCCCCCCCCTCCGGGCAAGGGGGTGGGGGGCGAGAGTTGCGCGCGCACACAAAGATCAATAAGGTGGAGCTACGCACTAATACGATGCCACGAGCGTAGGGTAAAGGGGGTACAGTTTGACACACTCCGTTTTACATCAACTGTCATTCATTAGGTGCCTATTATAGAACCTTTATAGCACCTTTCAGAAAAAATATGGACACCTTTTTTTTAAATCTTTCGTTTCTAAAGGCAGAAATTTACCTAAAATTAGAGGAGTTAAGTAACTGTAGCTCCTAAATATACGTCTGTTGTTGTCGCCGGGTAGTCGAGTCAGGGCCGCCTGTAGACGATAATGAATCCTCAGCGACTGCAAGGAGGTACGGAACGGAGTGGCTTCCCAATCGAGGGGTCGCAAGTTGCAATCAATTTCCGCGGTGTTTGTCTTAACGTTATGTACTAGTTTGACTACTAGTATGTACTGAACGGTCTTTTAACTTTCTTGGAACTCTGCAATAGTGTTGATTTTACTTAATAGTCAATACACTTCCATATGGCACACATATAAAACGTAGAAAAATTGAAACATTCATTAACAAAATTGTTTCATATGGTTTCATCCATCCTTAATTACTCTGATACACATAATTTAAACCTGAATGAAACTTACAAACCCCACCGATCCACCCTTCACACACTTGATAAGGTTCTATAATGGTCATAAATTAGATCAAATAGCCCTCCCTACCCCTGCATCCGTTGACAAACGTCGACCAAGCACCAACACACCAACACTACCGCCAGTGCTGGCCTGACATGATTAATTACTACTAGGTACACTCGGCCAAATGTCTCACTGACACCTATTGCGTTTCTTGGCTTTTATATCGTATCTCATGGTAGGAGGATAAGGTATGGATTGTGTGATCGTTTCACATAGAAACAGAGGTGATGATTTGATTGTCAATGTGAAAACTTGATTATGTGAAAGGGACAATAAGAGATAATATTATTTAAAAGCTTACCCCCAAATTCATTGAGCTTTCTGACACTTTACAATAGGTGTAAAATTGACGTTGTGATATACGAGTTTCATCTTTTTGACTTACGTAAAGAGTCGAAATTCGTCTGTTCCAATGTAAATTATAACCTTGTTGTAAATTTAAAATACTGTGTATTAATTTGAAGGTTAGTTTGTGTATACAGATTTTTGACTAGGTAGGTGTAGATAGTTAGGCATAGTATTTTGTTTTTAAATTTAAGTAGGTAACTATTTATAATAAACTTGTAAACGGCTTATAAAGTAACCCTCAAATTCATAGAACGTTTTGTAAATTTACGACAAGGTTGACTGTGAAACACCCGAATTTTGACTCATTACGTCAATGAAAATGTTGGTTATTCGTCTTAGACAAGTAAACCCATATCTCTGTAATTCGCATATCACAACGTCAATTATAAACCTATTGTAAAGTGTCAAAAAGCTCTATTAATTTGGGAGTAACTGTTCTAACTATTAAGAGGTTACAAGATACGGTACAATTGGCGGATTATCGCGTGTCTAGTATTTTAACCGAAAGCAATGAAAATAATCCCATTTACATAAAAAGTATACTTCTCCCTGGGTCCGACTCTCCCGATGTCACAAAGGGAAATGGCCCGTATTGTCTGTGTAATTAGAGCCCTTTGTTTGTCAACAAACTTGACTGTATTGCAGATTCTACAGCGATTTCGGGGTTAAAGCGAATTATCGCAGAGTGGATGTATTTTGAGTTAGAGGCAAATTTTACAGAAATTCGTTGGTGGAAAGTAATGGTTAAATAATATGGGGTTTATGCTGGATAAAGCATAATGTAGTGGAATTAAAATATTAAATGTCAATATTATAACAATATATCAATTAGCCACTTCGTCGTCGGCATGATAAGAGAAAGATCATTAATAATGATTTGCTTAATATAATTGTGATTTATTGTGATGTAATATTAATTTTAATTAATTTATTGATTTATTGTGATCTAATTTTAATTTTTAATTATTATTTTATTTTTAATTTGATTGACATTGCATGTACTATGGATCTTGTTATCTGAAAATAAATGTTTTATTATTATTATTATTATTAAAATAATTTTAATTTAAAAACGCAGATAGGTATATTTCGTAGCTTAAAAGAGTGTCGTGAATACATGCTAAATTTTCGGACCAAAAAGATCGTCAATTGATAATAAAATAGTCATTGTTAATTAATATAGGTACTCTTTAACTTTTTAATAAAATATTTAATGCAAAATGAGACGACACAATATTTTGCGTCGCGGAGCGGGTGACGTGGGGGTCACTATCTAAGACAAAAAACAAAATTTCAGAGAGCTGCTGCGCGAGCCACGACTCTATCTCGTTGATTGAACGGGCCGATTGCACGACAACTCTCGTTCGTTCGTTTTTCGCCAGTTTAGAGTGACCCTCCTCGAGCGGGTGACAGGGGTGATGGCGGCCCACATTGTCCCACAATGACATCACGTACTCGGGCGAGGAAATATTTGTTTGTTTATTCATTTGCATGCTTCTCTTCATTAATTAGAACGTTTTCATTTTAAGAACCAGACAAAATGGGCTGTTCATTCAATGTTCAAAGTATACAGGGTGTATATTTCAGAAACTATGTACAACTCTAAGTTACATACAGTATTGCTTATTTATTTCTTTGATAAGTCTCACTTATACCTTATTTAACTGTTACAATGTATTAAGAACGAAAGAGACTGGCGCCCCCAACACAGGGTATCCTAGTGGAGGAGCTAGGGATCTTAGTTTTACTAACTTGTTCTCTTTTTCGAATCTAATAAAGAAAATTTATTATTTATATGAAATGCTCCTGAAAATGTTCGTGACCTACTCGTCAAACACAACAACTTTCTCAAAGAAATAATTATGTTTCTTTCAACCGTCTGCGCTTTAAAATTTGAAATTCACTTAGGCCAATAACAAAATACATTTCTATGTTTCTGTGAGAAAAATTACTTATCAGTTTGATCAATCACATCATGTGTTTTTTTTTCGGAAATATCAATTTCACACCCTGAAAGATATTTTAATAATTTCCGAATGCAATTTGCACTTAGAGCGCACCGTTAAAATCAACATCAGAAATTTAAATGCAGCTCTTATAACGATGCACATTCATAAAGAACGGATTGAAATACAAATTGTTAAATGTTCGCACAATGTTACCAGAATGATTCCGAAATATTTTATTTTGCACGTTAAATGCTAGTGTGCAGAATTCATTTAGCTTCCACCGCGTACAGTAGTATCAAGTATTTTAATTAAAATCCAACAACAAAACATATAAGGCATCCTAAATGTTTGGGATATATGTACAAAGGGGAATGTAGACTCTGAATCGTTTGATTGAAACGATTCGCATACTACTTTAACCAATACATTCAAATATCTGATATATTTGGGAATCCAAATAACTCCTTTGCCATGCTTTAAAAAAGAATAACCTTAAGCCTGATGTAAAACTGTGGATAACAACTAAGCTACAAAATTAAAGACAATATGTCTGTTTGCATGGTATTAAAAGAATAATTTATATTTGGTACGGATTTTAAACTAGCCTGTTCTACGATAAAAATCATGATACACTTTTCGTTCCCCACAGCACATGTTACCAACTTAACGGAAAAGAAAATGCTAAATATTAAAAACTTTTGGTTCAGTTCAGTCGGTGGAGTGTAGGTGTGTATAAAAGATTCTCGAGTGGTTTTTAAGTTCATATTAAAGTGTCGACATCTGAACAACTTGGCAGAGAACGCACGCATCGTTAAAAAATGCGGTGAATTTTCAAGCTGGTACTTGGCAGGTTTCTTGCCGCCATTTTTACAGTCGCCCGACTACAGGATACGGCAAAATGGCAAAATAAAACTATTCTTGTTTTATCTATTTCATTTGATTTTTGTTGTTCACTGTATCTAACAATTTCTCCCTAAAACTTGCAACTTGAAGTTGTAAACAACAGTATGTAGGTAAGGGCGATACCGAAATGATCGGGAATAGAAAAAAGTACAAAGATATCATAATATTATTTACTTTTATTGTTTTTCAAAGTAGTCTCCGTGACATTCAATGCACTTTTTCATTCGATTAAACCAATCATTGAAACAGTAATTCCAGTCTGAAGTGGATACTGTCAAAACAGCTGATTTGTAAGCTTCGACCGCCTCTTCTGGGCCGCTAAACCGTTGACCACGTAGCATATCTTTAATTCTTGGGAATGTAAAATAATCATTGGGGCTCAGATCAGGGCTATACGGAGGATGGTCCATCAACTCCACGTTTTCCATATTTAAAAACGTTCTTGTTTTGCGAGCGGTATGAGAGCTTGCATTATCGTGGTGAAGGATTATACGACGATTCGGGTTAGTTTTACGAAGTTCTCTTACGACTTCCGGCAAACAAACTGTTGTGTACCAATCAGCAGTAACCGTCCTTTGTTCTTGTAATGGAATCGTAGCCACATGGCCAGTTTTCGATACAAACGAAGCGACCATTTTTTTCGACACGCTGCGTGAGCGAATAACTTTTGTTGGCTTGACCTCACCTTCGAAGACCCAAACTGCCGATTGATGTTTTCTTTCGGGCTCATATGAATAAATCCACGATTCATCACCAGAGACGATATTGTAGACAGCATTTGAACTGCCTCCATTGAACCGTTGCAGAGCAGATCGACACCAATTAACACGAGCCGACTTTTGTTCCTCGGTCAAACGGTGGGGCACCCAGCGCGAAACTAACTTCTTGACACCCAGTTCTTCATGTAAAATGGTTTGAATGGTTGTCATACCAACGCTGAGAGAAGCCCGAATCTGCTCGTATGTCACATGTCTATCTTCTTTTATTAACTGGCGTACAGCATCGATGTTATCTTGTGTTACCGCTGTTTTTGGCCGACCAGTAGAAGGGACTGTGGTAAGAGAGGAACGTCCACGGCGAAACTCAGAATACCAACGATATATAGTCGTTTTACTTGGTGCTTCAAGTTTATAAATAGAAACAAGCTCGGCGAGACATTGTTCTTGAGATAAACCTCGACGAAAGTTGTGAAAAATTATTGCACGGAAATGTTCCCGCGTAAGCTCCATTTTTTACACCGACTTGTCAAATTCAAATGGTCAATACTCTTTTATTTTTTACTTTTTTTAAAATTCGAAAATGGAATTATGTTTGAAAAAACACTACATTTGATACACCAAAAAGGTTTCACTCTAATTTATTCCTAAGTATTCTATTCCCGATCTTTTCGGTGTAGCCCTCGTACTATCAGAGAGTTCTAGCCGTCTCAAGCCTAAACTCTTGTTAACAGAAGCTCACTTTCGCACTTGTAGCACACGGGATATGTTGCTTTGAAATCGAGCATTGAGGATTACTCTAGCTTCACAAAAAAACAAACGAACAAGAAATGTCGAAATGCAATCGATCGGTGCGAGATACAGTCGTGTGGTTTGCCCGCAGTATGGCTGCGAAACTACATGTCGTACATCGTTAGCTAGTGTGACCCCCAGCATGGATTCTCCGATCTTACTTACACCCTACAGAGACCTGAAACTCCTGAAACAGACTATAAATTACAAGTTTAGCAGCAGTTAAGTTGTCGACAGCCGTTACATGGGCACTTCGCGAGTGAGGAAGACGGATCTAGACTAGCTGGTTGAGGGGAAGTGACGTTGGGGAGGATAGTTGAGGAGGGCTGAGGAAACTGTGTACTAGGTCTTTTAGAGAGGCATATGTATAATGCGGCAGTGTTATGCCAGAAGTGTTGTTTTTTTTTCCATTGCTTTAGTTTCAGATTTAATATCTTTCTTTGCCTTTCAGTGCTAATGCAACACCACCGCACCGTGCATTGCTTTCCTTTACTTTACTCACGTTCAGTTTTAGTTCTCAGCGTTGTCTGATTAGCGAAAGTATGGCATGTTGACAGACACTGTTGAAAGTCTCGAAATAAGGTCCTCTGAGTTTAGTATTAAAGTATGTAATTCTTCACGAAGTTTGACCAACGCGTCCTTCGAAATAACGAAGCAATTAGGCAGGAATTCTAGTTATGTTTTTATTTTTTATCTTTTTCTGACGACCGAATGGCGTAGTGGTTAGTGACCCTGACTACTGAGCCGAAGGTCCCGGGTTCGATTCCCGGCTGGGACAGATATTTGTTTAAAGACAGATATTTGTACTCGGGTCTTGGGTGTTGATAGTTATATTTAGTATCTATCTATCTATGTATTTGTGTAGATATATCAGCTGTCCGACACCCATAACACAGGTTCTGCCTAGCTTGGGGTCGGATGGCCGTGTGTGAGATGTCCCCACATATTATTTATTTAAGTATTATTTATTTATTCTGAATATAAATAAACATCTAAATATAATTAACACCGTACTGAAGTACATAATATATTGATAGGTATGTCTAAGAAAACATTGAATATCTCCATAATTACGTGTTCCGATTCGTGTAACTACGCGCATTTGCATAAAACTGAAACTTGCGAGCGCAAGATTTCGTTGTAATTAGTTTGAAAGTTTCTTGTCACTGATTCGTTTTTAACTTGTTCTGGGAGTGACGGCCTTATGTTGGAGTTACCTGCTTCCAACTTAGGCCCGGGTCTCCTATTTACGCCGTAGGTCGCGTCCAGCGTCACGCCGTAGGCCGCGTCACGGTGCTCAATACGTCTACGCGCCAACGTCGGCGTGTGAGGGAGACCGCATCAGTACATTTCTATAGGCCTTGGTCTCCTATTTACGCCGTAGGTTGCGTCTAGCGTCACGCCGTAGGCCGCGTCACGATGCTCACTATAGAAATGTACTGATGCGGTCTCCCTCACACGCCGACGTTGGCGCGTAGACATAATGAGCATTGTGACGCGGCCTACGGCGGTGACACTTGACGCTACCTACGGAGTAAATAGGAGACCCGGGCCTTAGTGAGCATCGTGACGCGGCCTACGGCGTGAGGCTGGATGCGACCTACGGCGTAAATAGGAGACCCGGGCCTTACTGGCATCCATCTATTCTATTCTAGAGGGTACTCCGGTATACATAATAATATCGTTCTCTGTAAGGAGCTTTGTTCATTAAATAAAATAAAGTAAATAAAATAAAATAAAAATAATTAAGAATATTCTTCCATGACCCTGGCATCGCCCATTTTACTATCACCTCTAACATGTGCCGTTTAGGCCCGGCAGGGCCAACTGCTCTAAAAGTGGAATGCAATAACTAACCTTGATTGGACCAATATCGGGATGAAAGAGGCATTATACTGTTATAATCAGCTGAAGGTGATAAAGCACGCATCAGACCGACATGATAGTGCCCAAAGTTCCCTTGGCCGACTAATGGGTAACTAATACAATGAACATGATAATATGTGAGCGAAAGTTTCAAACAAATTATTCTATTAAAAGTCTAAACTTGACTTCATTCGACATTAAATACTTGTACGACTCGTCTGTTCTGTTATTTTGGTAAACGTTTATAAAGATAGATTGTCTTACAATTAAAGATAAAATATTCTTTATATCTTTTTACACAATAACAACATAAATTAAGTTCATAATTAAAGATATATATTCATACATATAACATATACATTATTAAAGAAAGTATATTCTATTCTATTTTAAATCCTCAAACAAACGTGTGACGCCAAAATTTAAAACATGTTTTCTTTGAGTCGTCACGACTCACGCGTCACGCGTCACATAATTCCATACCCTGCAGTTCCCCGTTCAAAGGGAAATTGTATGAAGACGCTTTTGATTTAGTCTGTCTTTCATCTGCCTCTGGTTCCGTATGTAACTTCCTGCTATATTAAACATACACATAGAGACGCCATTTTATGCCCCACGTTTTAAATTGGCAATACGTGTGGGGACTACTGTAGTTGCCACTTTATTGGTGTTTATAGGGCTGTTCCGGAAATTGTCTTGTGTCATTGTTTGTTCAAAAAATATATGTACCTAAGTATACAACGGAAAATGGTTTAGATTTAACTACGTTGTGAATTAAAAAAAAATACAAAAAATATTATAAGTACTTGAAGGATTTTAGAATTGGGTGATGAATTACTTGCAAATTAATCACCCAATATCCTTTATATTGGGTGATTAATTTGCAAGTAATTCATGCTAAACTATATTTACCAAACACAATCTCCAAATCAGTCATGACAACCCTGTCATCAATAATTATTACCTGAAGAGCTATCCATCTTGTACAGTGTGCATATATAGGCTACCTATGTACATATATTTGTTTCTCCACCTACCTACACCGTAAAGTTCCCGAGAGTACCCGAGTTGGCACTTAGCCCCGTGCCCAAAGTTTCGAGGCGTAAGTCACTAACTTTGCTGTCACGACTATACGGGGTGATATGATGGTTATACAGGGTGTGCGAGCAGTGACAAGTGTAATTACGAGTGAGCTGGGCCGGCCAAGTTGCTAGAGCTTTCGTAAAATGTCTAGAGCTTATGGGAGATTACCTACTAGTCTATAGGTACGGTCTAAGCTTTGTCTTTATTAAATATGATAATACATTATATAAAAACCTCGATATCTATATAGTAACCAGGACCAATCACCATAAACACGAAACAGCCCAACGGACGACAATTTGCGAATAACGTATTGTCTTACAAATTCGTCGGACGAACTTGGCCATAGACCCATAGACCAAATTGCGATACAACCGCCGAATATCGGACCAACTTCGCTTCACAGTGTGCTTGTCAGTCAGTCTGTTAACGAGCAAAGTTGTGGATCTTCGGACTTGGAGGGTACAACCGGGCAGTAACGACTCTTCAAACTCCCATCGGGCAGCTATTCTGATGCGGTTGTCAAAAGGTCGAATGATACGACAACATGTAAATTTATATTACGGTAAAAAAAAACTGGACTTTTGTACCTATTATATTTTTTTATATTATATATTTTTTATTTATACAGAATATACATGTGTAATGTGTAGAGGAAAAGAAAAGGCCTTCTGCTGGTCTTCAGAATTAAATTGAACTTCTATACTCTACCGTTAACCAGCCTATTTGTAAAATTCAAATCACACAATAATGGTGTGGCACACACAACATGAACTTTTTATAGGTATATGCTAAAATATGTGACAAAATATGTGTTGCTATTGAGATATCCTACTATTTACTGGCTCTCCGGACTTCACTATTCAAATTCGGGTCTACATTAGACTAACTGAATTTACTAACTTGTATCTTCCAATAGTGAATCAAAATAGATGACAGTAGGTACCAAGGAACATAAGTACTTCTTAAACGAGAAGGTACGTACTGTACTAAATATTTACTCTTATTTGTTTGTATCTTACTAATATTATAAAAGTACTTAAATTAGATTGTTAAAACGGAAAGAATAGTAACCAATTTGTAAAGTAAATTGTCTGCTAAAACGTTTTTCAAAGGCTAATGTTTCATCGAGGTTTCATCAAAGAACGCAGCTCGTCAAGTATTCTACCGCCATCGTCTCTACAATCACAGAATAACTAACTAGCGACCACAGACAAGCAGTGCTGCCAACGTAGCCACAATTAAGTGCAAACGTTACATCTCAGAATGATAACTTGCTCGCGCTACATTGTACGATAGGTATATTTTCTTATAGGATTTATATAGGATGTAGCAAAACTGGTAGGTATATTAAGTCGAAAGGAGTGACACAGAGAGACATTTTGAAGAACTATTGCCCTAAAACATAGAGAGATTCGTAAAAAAACAATATTCATTTTATAATACTTATATTATAAATCTTTATATGCATAGGTAACTAATAACTATATAACCAAAATACGTACTAGGTAATTAAAAAAAATCCTCACTTAATAAATGGAGTGGCACTATACAATTATAAAAAAGGCGGAATCCTTTTTTCATATTTATATCGTCAACTTCCTCAACTTTTCCGCCTTCCATCAAAATTCGCAGAGAATTTCACTTTTATCTGCCAAGTTGTTTTTTTCTCGTAAGAATTCGTAATTATGTTAAACTTCGGGTCAAAAGTTACAAACAAGTTTTGAGAGTTATGACCTGAAAAGTTTATTACCAGAATTTCATTTGATTCTATATAATATTACATTTCTGAGTTCGTCATAGCTATGTTATTTAAATGTAGGACATTTAAATAATTGATGACAATGTTGCTTATCCTATATACCAGCATATTCACATAAATCTATAATGCTATAACTAGTAGCACACATACACTGTAGAAATCGATTAGGGTAAACTGTCCTGATACGGGCACCTTTGTGAAACGCGTCGTCATCACATCGATTACCTCAAGCGGGTTGGATTTCGCCTGCTATTGAATACCGCTCAGACAGCACAAGTACCTCCCTCACAGACGGCAGTCTAGACTTCTGCTTCTGTGAACACTAAAATGTTATGACATGCTACCCTTATTGACTGTCTTTTGTTTGCAGCCTCACGGCGCTTTTCAATTATAATTATTCAATTAAATCTACGAAGTTTTCAAAATGTTAGCTCAGAAATTCCAATATTTTTGTTCAAATTACCTATAACTTTAAACAAAGGGAAAACTAATTAATGAAAGTTTTAGTTTCAATTGGGTTTAGGTAAACCTATTGATTGCCTGAAAAATCAACAGACCGTAGCTTTCGCTCGGAGACATCTGGACTAGACCGAAATGACAGATTTATGAGTACTTACCCTTACACGCCTTCTGGGTACTTTACCAGGACGAAAATTAGCCCTTACCACTTTGTAATAGGGTCGTCTGGACGAGGATTCCTCGCGGGGTTATTAACATTCTGCCCCTGACAAGCCAGCTTCTAGTTGTTCATCGGCATCGATGTAATTTCAGCCCTTTCCCATTGTATTTCAGTGTTTAATTCAACGGATGCTGTGCCCTTGCTGTGCCGTGGCGTACGTAGATCGTGTTTTGTTGATGTCGTTTTTGTGAAAGTCTAGTCTGGCTTCCAGTCTTTGTTTCTTTGGTACATAATTTGGTAGGTAAAGTTCGTTTTTTTAGATCACGTGCAAACTTTCATTTCCCGTTTAACATAAGTAGTAGATATAGAGGGTTGTAGGTTGTAGCTGAAAGAGGAAACCCTATCTTAGCCAGTCGGTGAAAAACACTGGACTAGGGCTTGCCCGTGTGGTGAAAGAATTGGCCATTCAAATTAGCGTTAGTCACTGACTTAAAGCCTATTTATTATAGTAACTTTTATACATATATTGTAATATGTGCTATTGATGATGATAATGATGAGTAGTGTGTAATCATTTAAACGTAATAGACGTAAACAATAGCAGCCTTATCGCTTGGAGCTATCTCTCTGTACAGAAACCCTAGTATATTGTAATTCAATAACGTACTTGTGTACACAAAGCAACATGCGGCACTTCAATCAATTCCATTCGCCTGTTTATTTGAACGTTTGTTACTCAATCACGCATAAACGGCTGAACGGATTTCGATGGAATTATTACACAAATACGTAAAGGTACCTACCGAGACAATTAACTGAATATGACGGAGTGCTGTTGACAATCAAATGAAAGGGAAATGTATTAGTTGTAGGATATTTTCATAATTTTTAATCTTGTTCGCAAGACCAAGTATTAAGTTTCTGGCTCTACATAGTTTCAGAGTTATTACCTGAAATATACCTAACTGCTAAGGGAATCCGTTGGATTTCTTAATTATGGTAACTGTCCACAAACTCCCTATAGGCCAGCGTGCTGGACTAGGCCTAAAACCCTTCGTTCATTGGAAGGGTGACGTGCCCCACTGCCCCATCAGTGGGGACGCGATGGGTTGTGACTATCGTAACTGTGTTTTTCTTCAACTGACTCATAAACTAATTACTATCATCCTCTTCGCAGGTGTCAGCTGGAGGGGCGGAGCCCCAGGTGGCGGTGCTCTGCGAGGCCGGAGCGACCTACCACCCGCAGTACATGTCCACGGCCGGCCGGTGGACCCCCGACCTCACCACCAAGCCACACAACTGCTTGAAGGATAAGATGGAGATCTTGGACTACTGCAAGAAGGTAAGGGTTTTTTCATCTTCGTCAATTCAGCCTATATCAGTTTACTGCTGGATATAGGCCTCTAATAAAACACGCCACTAGATGCGATCTATAGCGATACAGATGTATAGCGGATTTCCACCTCTTTGGTTTGCACCTGCATGGTTATGTAGTTTTATGATTCGGACCTCAATGCTGAGCTAACTATTTATTAAAATCTGTTACTATGCCTCCATGATGAAACCTCCTTTTTAACAAATTTAAAATTAGAATGATGATTTTATTTTGATTTGGTTTTTTATTTGCATTACTTATAGTAAAATGTGTTAAAACCTGCCTGTGTAGCGATCCCGAATTCTTTTGTCACTTCTCTGGGTTGAAATTGTAATCGGCTTTATAAAAAACCTTGATAAACGGCCCTTTCAGAAACGATTAAAACAGCAAGAAAAATTATCAGGGTCTTAAATACATATATGAAAATGTTGTCCATGCTATGGTGGATCAGGATAAGTTGATTCACTACAGATCAAAAGAAGAGTTGGCTGGCTATTCGGCGTACTTGACCTTTGCTCATGTAACTAAGCACTCACTTTAGCCTTAAGTACGGAAGGACTTGGCTATAATCCAATTATGGACAGTAAACAGTTCTCTAGTTGCTTACATGTGAGTGTTTTCAAAGATATAAAGAGGGTTGAAAGAGGTTGCGAGGGTTACGTAAGGATTATAGGTTATAGTTGAGATAAAATGAGGAAAACTATGGATACATTTATTAGTGTATTCATCTATTTAATGCTTTTAACATATTTTATTGTGCACAGCGTTTTAAAAACTCTGTACCAATATGCGCTACGTAAGAAATAATATAATAGCAGTGGGACAAAAGTCTTTCAAGTCATGGAAATGGCACTGAAAAGTGGATGAATAGATCGCTTTGTTTAGAAAATGTTATAGCAAATGACTAAAAAGCAAAGTAAATGACTATACAGCCGTACGTGTTCCTCTGCGTCTATCCAACACCCTGTATATGCTATATTATTATGCCTTGGAATCGGACAACTACCAGGCACCCATGGCTTTAGCGTGGTTCACCACAGCCGCCGCCGCCGCAGCCCGCAAGCTTGAGACCGCAAGGATGTCTCATAGCATTGTGTACCTAATGGTGTGAATATTAGAGCTTTTATCGCTTACCTACTAAATGCATATGAGAAATAGAGTTATTATTCTGAGGATGCGTGGAATGTATTTGAAGCAGGTTTCAATATTTCATATCCGTGACTATGAGGCGTTTGTTAAAAAAAAAAAAAGTTCCTTTTTGGAGAAATAGATGGCGTTGTCTGGGGTCGTACCAACTTTCAAACCCTCAGAACACACTCAGATCACAATATGTTATTCTGTGAGGCTAACGAAATGTGAAAGTGTCGTATAGTGCCACAAACTTATCTGTTCCGGTGACAGCGAACTAAATTGATCCATATCTCATTACTTACTAATGAATTGTATATTTTAAAACATTAGATGGGTTTATTAACACCGCAAGAGCGAATTAACAATACGAGCAAACTTAAAATCTTATAGAATTAAGAAATATTAGAGATTTATTTGAGCTGTCACCGGAAAAGATAAGTTTGTGGCACTATAGGTAGGTAGAATTGTAGTATTATTTTCTCTATGATGTCGATGTCACTGTTGCTTCAGCGTTCAGTGCGATTGTGCGTACAGCCGTTCTTTTCAAGTTTTCTCAGTTTCCTTGTGTTTCTCCTGTATTAATTGAGTTGTAGTTGAGCTATCTGCTCCTCCTCCCTTGATACTGTAGAGTTAGTGCACTTGAGATAGTGACTCTTTTGAGATAGTGACTCTTGTGAGATAGTGACTCTTGTGATAGTGACTGCTATACTGTAATAATGCCTAAGGACTATGGATCATGGTCCCTTGCCAATCTGAAGATAGAGTTACGAAAACGGAATGCCAAACTAACTGGACGGAAAGCCGTCTTGGTTCAGAGGTAACTTATTCTGAGTTTAGTACTCTTTGCTCTCTATGTAATTTTTGACAGTTGGTACACTGCGTTTTCACGCCATCTATCGGCTTACCCAAAAGCTCAACTGACAGCTGTCAAGGAAAACGGCTCATTGGATATACAGTGAAACTATAAAGTCCTGAAATTAATGTTTGAGGAACTAAAATTTTCAGGAGCCTGGCACCATTAGAAAAGAAACATAAAAGTCATAACAATTGTTTATGTCAATAGGCGGTTGGCTGTATTTTTGAATTTTCTTATTAATTATAAGGATAATCTAGATAAAAGCAACAATTTACGCTTGGTTGCAATTAGGAAGATGAAGAAAAATATTCGTAGTCAAGCTAGTGAAGTTATTTATCGAGTTTTTATACAATGTTTAGCGGAACATCAAGCTGGACACATTTTGTCGAATTTGGAGGATGTTTACGCTCGTACAGCGTGTATGACGGGTATGTAGCATTGTACAAATTGTAATAACTCATTTTTTATTAATACCAACGCTTCATTTATCGATAAACCTAGGTTTAGAGCCCAAGTCGAACATTGTTTACATACCACTGATTGTAGGTTTCATCTGGTTTCAGTTGAGTCAAACCTTAACATTTTGATACTTGAAGATATATTTTTTATTTACTTTCTAAATTCACATTGTGTAAATTTGGGGGGCATTGTGTAACTCAAAAAGATTTTTTTATTTTATTTTATAGTTATATCGGACCAGCGTGCCAAAGAGGGGAAAATATGGAATATTTCTAACTCCTGGAATAAACAGAACCGTCCAAAAAGAGAAATTGATGTCTTTACTATGTGTGCCCTTCGTCAACAGATCCAGTTTTTTTACACAGTTGTAATAACGTTATCTAAATAAATATTTATTGGTTTCACTATTATAGCCTTCATATTAACACCTTCTAGCTTGTATAAGAGCTTTTTTTGTGGATGGTAAGTTGTTTTTAAAATACATAAATAGGTAGGAAGTTAACAGGCAAAATTTCAAGTATCAAAGTCAGTTATGTTTCGCTATATAGGGTTGCTACATGAAAGATAGCAGTGCCCTCATTTAATTTCAGGACTTTATAGTTTCACTGTAGTTATGATATATCCTTAACTTGTAAATGGCTCAATACTTAAGTTATGTAATACAGTGGGCTGCAAAGAAACCTGACCCCCTCTCAGTAGCAACGTCACGCCAAAAGGAGTCAGGCTTACGGCAGGCCACTGTATGTACATACATTGTACCTAGACAATATTATACAGTTCAAATCTCTGTACCAACCCTCACTTAATCTATTGAGTGAGCACCTGCCTAAGTAAACGTTCTAAAACCATTAAACATTTAAAATGCCGAGGCCACCCTGCTCACTACTCCACTAGGTATATAATAAATTATGTTCAGCGAGGCTATTCTTATATAAACTGGATCGATCAACCCTGAAGCTGTGAGACGGTCATGGCTGCTACGCTATTAATGAGTTCTATTGTACTCACGCTATCGTATAGCTATAACGTTTATTTCGTAGCTATAGTGATTCCTGTACGGCTGGCGGGATGGAATTACAACTTTTATGGCTCCTTTCACAATGAAAACTCTGATTGAAACTGTATTTTTTTACAATGCTGTTCGAAGTTCAATATTCAGTTACATTTGCGTCAATCATTTGTTTCAAACATGATGTCCACTTCGGCTTCTTTTCACTCATAGAAGTTTAAAATTATAATGTAATACTTAGTAATATTCAATGGTTTCACTACGATTTTTGATCTTCTTTACTCATGCTATCATCATTCTCAACTCTAGCCCAGTCATAATACCTTCAACATACTGAAACATAAGAGTGAAACCATCTGTTTCCTTCATACCAGTTACAACATCAGAAATATCAGAGAGCCTTGATACTATCAAATGCTTTGAACATAAGAGTCATACCATTCGATCAATTAGTCTTCTGCCAATTAGCCAAGAGAGTTTCAGAAATTTCTTTCCTTCCTATTTATTACATACAATCGTCTACCAATAATCCATGCCAGCTACACGCGTAGTAAAAAGAACCCCCACTGCTTTGAACACAAAGACTCAACCCCCCCATCCCCCACAGGTGTACCCCAGCCACGACATTACCAACATCGTGGAGGCGTCCCACTACGTGAAGGTCAGCAACTGGTGCAAGCTCGGCACCGGCAACGCGGCTAAGTGCAAGGTCACCAGATGGGTCAAGCCGTTCCGCTGTCTTGGTAAGATGTTTGTCTGCTGCGGATTGAGGGTAGCAACTTCACCACACTAAATACCGATCACAATCAACAGATGGCACTAGAAACGCAAGAAATAGAACTAGTATAGAAATCATTAAAATTTATAACCGATACACTGGGATCCACGACACATGCTGAGCCTAGTGTGGAAGCCACCGAAATTCTTTAATTTGTACCGTACTCAAACTCACACACTTTCAATTTAATTTCATATTGTGTGTACTAAGTAAGGTGTTTAAATATTATATTTTTAAACCACCTATCTATTTCCCTATCATCAGTGAATGCCAAGCTCTAAATGCAATAGCATAAATTATGAGATAATTTCACAACAACAGATCATCCTACGGACAGCGCACTAAATGTCCTAATGAAGCCGTGAGTAATGAGATCTTCACGGTGATTCCCCGGATAAGTCCACCATGTGGCCGGCTAATTGGCTCAATTTATAACATGTGCCGTGTCTATACGTAATGAAGTCTGCAGCTGCAGTATCAGCCGTGAAGTTTGAATTACTCATGCTTCATTTGGAAGCTTAGCAGTTTGGTAATGTTGGGGGTTTTTAGCGGAGTTTTAACGAGAGCAGTAAATGTGTTGATACTTCTGCAGCTTCTTCAGTGGGTACTTCAAAAGTAAGCTAAACTTGAATCATAAATATTTTAAACGTCTTCAATGATAAAACATCTCCTCCATAATGCATCTTCATAAATTATCTGTCTTTTTTACTTTAGGCCTCTCTAGTCGTCTCTGGCTTTTGTGGCTCTTGCTCTGGACGCCTAAAAGTCTCACCCTAAAATTCATAGATCGTTTTGTAAATTTACAAGGTGAAAATATACTTTGAAACACACGAAATTCATATATGACATCGTCCATTTTAAACAAATTTTAAAGTAAAGTCATAAAAGACTCTATAAATTCGGTGGTCAGCCTCACCACTTCACCCAACCACCAGACAGCATCTGAGAATACAGGAGCCTGGAGGGTTACTATATACTGACGAAAAACGAACGAACAAGAACTGTCGTGCAATCGGCACGTTTAATAAATCGAGACAGAGTGGTGGCTCGCGCAGCAACGTTCGGCAACTTCGTTTTCTATCTTATAGAGAGACCCCCCTGAAAGACTCAGCCTCACCACCTCACCCAACCACCAGACGCCATCCTCTCACACGCTCGTTGTCCCCAGAAGGTCCATTCCAATCGGACGCGCTGCTGGTCCCGGAGAGCTGTCTGTTCGACCACATCCACAACCAGAGCCGCTGCTGGCAGTTCAACCGCTGGAACGCGACCGCCGGCCGCGCCTGCGCACAACGAGGTAGGTTATACCTATAACTTCGTTTTATTGTAATGTAATGTAGCAGTTCAGCTGGAGCGGGTCTGGACCACCGGGGAGCGACCCCTGGGTGAATCGACCTCTCTGGCCTCCCCCGAGAGTAGGGGTTGGATGCTATATTAAATATGTACTTACCCTAATGACTACTGGTTTCCTAGTGCTTAGGGCTGGTACTGAATGTCTCTCGAATGGTGTATACCGGGAAGCGGTCCTAGGCTAGCTCAAGTCGGTGCCGGGCCTCTGAAGGAGTCTCCGGTCACCCTGGGGGATTATAATATGACCGTGAAGCGGTCCTAGCTATTCTATCCTTGTTCCTGAGGCCCCTGGAGGGAAATAACCTCGGTAGGTGTACGGGATGGAAATGAATAACACGGATTACAATATACAACAATTAGGCGGGACTGGCTCCGCTTTATTTACAATAATAACTTATATATCTAGTACTTACAGCTTGTAACTATGTATTCACCACACAAATGCACAAATAAGGATATCTATTAAGTATCTAACTATTTAAACAGGGCCCTGAAGGGGCAAACGCGGATTTATAGCAAATAGTAGGAAAGGATAAAGGGTACAGGATCTTGGGCTAATAATTGCAGCCGCGCCGCGCTCGAAGCCTCAGTCACAACGAGGGGGTAACCAAGCTGCGCCTATCGAGACTAGATCGTCGCGACGCAGGCTATAGATACATAAATACAATAAGGGTGAGTGGGAAGGAAGCACGGGATAGGAGCTGATCAGACGCCGGAGCTGGAGTTGACGAATGGTGCCGGAGCGGCGGTCTTGCGGTGCTTTATAGGTGCGGCGGCCGTGCCGTCCCGCTTCCCCTCTGGTCACCCGGAGTGGTCTGTGCGGTGCCCCACCCCGCGGCGTTCTTGTTGTTGGCTCGGAGATGTGGGTAGGTGTGTGGCCGTTGTTGTAACGACTTCGTTACATTCTCCCCCCTCAACGGTAGAATTTTTACCTGATAAAAATTCACAAGATCTGTATACATATTGTCAAAGGGGAATATGCGGTTAAACGGTTATTTTTACGGGATTATTTGTGCATTCGGTATTATATCTTTATGCTATTATTACAAGTTACATTATTTCGGTATGCAGTATGCATTATTATTTACTTTAGCAAAAAAAACAAGATTATAAGGTAAATAGTACACATGAGCATTTCATCTTTGCTTAGTGCAGGTAAATTCGGACGGAAACGGTGTATTCGGTATTCTTTTCTATACAAAAGATTGTGAATATTTTGTTTTTATGAGCATTAGCAAGGATAAAATGCGTGGTTGGTTTTACTTACATTATAGGGTATGTACAACTTATTGTGTACTCGGTATACATTTTCCTTCTTATATAATATAGTTTCGGTTATTTATGGATGCACTTTACTAAGTTCTTTACATTGCAAATCAATTAAAAGTTAAAATTTATACGGCGCATGTGCCCTTGCGCTGCTGAAATTTACTCGGTTTGACACCTGACAATGAATTGACAACCAAGATTCTAACCTGTGTACGTTCACAGAGGCGTGACGTATTGGGCAGGAGGCTGCGTTCAAAAATGTTACAATCCTTATTCTAAGTCTGAGCTAAATTTTTACCTGTGACTTAGATGTAAAAAGGTGGTTGTTATACGTTTAACATATCTGTGTGTCTATTATTTACTTATATTATATTATACTACGGACGGACGGTATTAAATGTGTGCATTTGCGTTTACATTTTTACCTATTTCTATATTTTTAATACAGATTGTGGTTTTTCGGTTGTACATCTATAATTAATTAAATTACTAATTATACACAGTTAATAAGATTTATACGGTACGGTACGGAATGACTAGGTCATAAATATATAAATGTTTTAACTTTTTACGGCTATTTATCTTCGATCTTCATTATTGATGACTGAGGGTAGGTTTGGAATAATCGGTTCGTTCGGCATCGCATGAGTGCCGCGGCTAGGCACATCTGGCGATGGGTGATGACGTCGTCGGTAGGTAACTTATTGCTTCGGTTCGGTGGAATTTGGTTGCGGCGAGTTTGATGATGATGATTTTAGTCGTTCTTTGTACTTTTTCATATGATGAAGAACATCTTTGTACATCCCGGGCCAGTAGTATGTTTCGGCAATACTTTTTAATAATTTTGTGGTGCTTAGGTATCTTGTTTTTGCTTGTCCATTATGGTGTTGTTCGATAATCGACTTTCTTTTCACTGACGGAATGCATATTTTCCATTGGGATTGTGCGTCTATCTTGACCCCGTACCTTGGAATTACAATTCGTTTTTGGAGTGAGCCGTTTTTAATCGTAAATGTTGGGTCATTTTCAGGTGAATTTTGGGTTTCGAACATTTTCCTCTCGAACCATCCTTTTCGTTCCTGGATTGAAGCTGTGTCGGGATACCTTGGTGGATGTTTTTTATCAGGTATTTTCTTGTGCTTGCGGGATTTCGACTTACTTGGGCCAATGATTTTATTATTGTTCGGTGGTGTTGGTTCCTGTGCGACGACTTGAGGTTTCTGTTGGTTAGTTTCCTGGACTTCTTTCGGTGTATTTTCGGTGTTATTTTCCCAGACTATTGTGGCTCCTGCTTTTCTAAGGAGATCTATACCTATGATGATATTAGGTTTGGCGGTGAATAAGGTGGTAGCACGAAGAGTTCGTGTTTTATTTTTCTCTGCCGTATCTCGATTTCTGGTTCTATTCTGAGCTTGACGTCCATGACTCTGCCATCTGCGACGGTTACTCGCATATCTGTGACTTTTTCTTTATCGGCGTTTGTCGAGTTATCTTCATAGATATTTCTACTGATGTAAGATCTGGTGGAGCCTGTATCAACTAGTGCTCGGTACGTGATTTTCCCTACTTTCACGTCTTCGAAGATTCGGTATTCCGGTCGTTTTTCTTCGGCGGTTATGTTTGTGTCTCCGAACTTGGTTTCTCTTCTGCAGCAGTTGCGCGTTAGTCTTCCGAGGACTCCGCATTGGCTACAGAACAGTACTTGCCTGCCCCGGCATTCTTTGTGTGAGTGGCCTGCTTTGCCGCAGTTCCAACAGCACGTGGTCTTGTCGTATTTTTCGTGTATTTTACGCGGTTCTGGTGATCTTTCTGGATAGGTTTTCGGTGTCTGGCGGTGTCGGTCTGGTTGGTTGTTCCACTGTTGAGATGAGGATTCTTCTGTGATCTGCTCGTACTCGGCTGCCTGTCTAATTAATTCCCCGAGGCTGGTGAAGTCTTGCTTCTTAATGTAGTACTTGTAACTCGCGTTCATGTTCTCGTATATTCTTTCCTCTTTTTCTGTTTTGGTCATTTTCCCATACCTTCTCATCAGGGTTTGTATGTCGGTCAGGTAATCGACGAAAGATTCACGGTGGTGTTGTTTGCGTGCAATGATCATCTCGAGCAGGTTCTTCTCGTATCCCGCCGGGTAGTAGAATAGTTTGAAGTCTTTTAGGAAGTCTTCCCACTTATCCCAGGTGTCGGAATTATTTCTATACCATAATAACGGTTTTCCTCTCAGCACTTTCGGTAGTACCTGGAGTAATCGGTCCTGCGGAACGTCACCTGATGACGTCAGTTCATCCAAACGCTCGATGAACTCAACCGGGTCGCATGCGGTGTCGAACGATATATTCCATTCCCTCACGATGGACGACAGGTTCAGCTGGCTCGTGGTTTTGGTCTGGTCTTCGGATGTCATCTCGAAGGTCTCCTCCTCTTCTTCTCTGGTGTGGTCGGCTAGCTGTTTTCTTAGTTTGTCTACGGTTAAATTTACGGTCGGTAGCTTCCTTTCCTTGCTCTCCCTTATTAATTCCTCTTTACTAAGGTTGTGGGCCATTATTTTATTTTAGGGACCATTATCGGTCCCCTACAAAGAAACATTTTTTAAAAATTAAATAATGAAATTCAGGAATATAGCTACCGTCTGTAGCAATTAAATAAGACACCGGTCACAGAAAATATACTGAATTTATGTAAAATACTTTATTTATTTACAAATTACGGTAACTCTGTTGTTGTTTTTGGTAACGCAATTGTTTTTCATACAAAAATTGTCTGTCCCTCGGAGCGAGTCATATGAAACAAGCACAACGTACTGTGTAAAAAAATATAATGGAAACAATTTTTTTGAATATTATAACGAATATGTCATTATTTAAACTTTACTTCACGGTAATATTCATGATTTTATATGAACATATTATGGGACAATTAATATTCCTGGCTGAGTCCCCAAGTCTAAGCAAAAATACACCTACACTAGGTTACCCTAGGAAATTCAATCATAAATAAACTTTTTTTCACTTTCTTATACCTAAGATCATTTGAATGGCTGTGTATTTGTATCGGAGTGCAGGAAGGAGAGCGGGACGGATAAAATGACCAAGTCTTTCGGATGAGAGTCCTGGAGAGAAGCGCGTGTATTTATTGTGACGCCACTGAGTTACCGGCGACATACGGTGAGTTTTATAGATATTTATTATTTTATTTCATGCAATATATGTAATAATTAGTAACAATTATTAGGGCATTTTGATATCCCATGTATGTGTATTCATTTAAGTACTAACTTCAAATAGGTTATTGTTTTACAACTGCGTTACCGCTACACTTCGTTACTTTTTCAGTAACGCAGTTGTAGCTATAGTAACTCAGGGGTTTTTCTTATAGTTTTCAGGTATCTGTTACTAAATTTATGGTACAAATATAACATTTGAGCATATTATATTGTTACAGTATAACATTTCAGACTCAATGGCGTAAACAGCGGCTGAAAAACAACGGCTTTATAGGCAAAAAAAATGAGAAATATTTCTTAGTATTAAGTTGTTATATTTTCAGCGATTTTAATGTTTGGATTGAAGCAAAGAGTTCTGTTAATTTTAGTTTGTTAGTTTTTTTCACATTATGATTAGTTTTAATTGAAGAAAGTATAAAGATTGTGATTGAGATACCACTGTGTTACCAATTAACCACAGCGTTATCTATTTGTCCCTCGTTTCCTGAGAGTATTCACAAACATTTTAGCTACTCTATATTAGAAAGAATGTTAAACTAAATATAATAATTATAATTCACCTTATTTTGAGCTATTTCTAAAACTTTGAGCAAAAAATTATGATTATTTTGTCCTTTTTTCGAAAAGTATTGCATTAAAACTTATTGATTGGTAACGCAGTGGGAAACTTTATTATAAAATGAATAACAAAACTGAGAATATTTTGTAATTTAAACTGTTAGATTAATGTTTTTTTTCTTACTTTTTATCTGGTATATGTTTACGAACCAAAATATATGTTCCTAACAATAAAACATAATTTTGTATGAAAGTAACGTAGTAGTATTTTTTTCTCATCGTTCCTCGATTAAACGTCAATAACTTTAAGAAATAGCAAGAAAACATCGCTGCAAATGTATTTAATGAATAATATAAATGTTAATTAACATAAATAAATATTGAAAGGTTAATTAATAAGAAGTTTATTCTTGAAAAAAATATCTGTAAAAGTATGTCCAATTGTACCCAAAATAAAATAATGGCCCTTATAAATCCAAGACGTTGGCATTTGATGTTGTGTACTTATTATCTATTATAAAACGGGGCCAGTTTGTAATCGGTTACGAAAAAAATTAATAAAAATGACCAACAAAAATTTTTGTTCTTTACTTTTGAATTGTAATTTTTGTTAAACGGGGTCGGTCGGTCGGTTGTCGGTCTATTTTTAGAATGATTGCGGGTAGGTAGTTAAATTGAACGGTAAGTCGGTCGGTTGGTTATTTCTATTGATTTACGTGTTATTACGGGGGGCTAATAATATTAGATCTTGACGAAAATAAGTGGATTTTTAAGTTGGGCGCCAATGTAATGTAGCAGTTCAGCTGGAGCGGGTCTGGACCACCGGGGAGCGACCCCTGGGTGAATCGACCTCTCTGGCCTCCCCCGAGAGTAGGGGTTGGATGCTATATTAAATATGTACTTACCCTAATGACTACTGGTTTCCTAGTGCTTAGGGCTGGTACTGAATGTCTCTCGAATGGTGTATACCGGGAAGCGGTCCTAGGCTAGCTCAAGTCGGTGCCGGGCCTCTGAAGGAGTCTCCGGTCACCCTGGGGGATTATAATATGACCGTGAAGCGGTCCTAGCTATTCTATCCTTGTTCCTGAGGCCCCTGGAGGGAAATAACCTCGGTAGGTGTACGGGATGGAAATGAATAACACGGATTACAATATACAACAATTAGGCGGGACTGGCTCCGCTTTATTTACAATAATAACTTATATATCTAGTACTTACAGCTTGTAACTATGTATTCACCACACAAATGCACAAATAAGGATATCTATTAAGTATCTAACTATTTAAACAGGGCCCTGAAGGGGCAAACGCGGATTTATAGCAAATAGTAGGAAAGGATAAAGGGTACAGGATCTTGGGCTAATAATTGCAGCCGCGCCGCGCTCGAAGCCTCAGTCACAACGAGGGGGTAACCAAGCTGCGCCTATCGAGACTAGATCGTCGCGACGCAGGCTATAGATACATAAATACAATAAGGGTGAGTGGGAAGGAAGCACGGGATAGGAGCTGATCAGACGCCGGAGCTGGAGTTGACGAATGGTGCCGGAGCGGCGGTCTTGCGGTGCTTTATAGGTGCGGCGGCCGTGCCGTCCCGCTTCCCCTCTGGTCACCCGGAGTGGTCTGTGCGGTGCCCCACCCCGCGGCGTTCTTGTTGTTGGCTCGGAGATGTGGGTAGGTGTGTGGCCGTTGTTGTAACGACTTCGTTACAGTAATACTTACCCCCTTCCTGTAATTATCTACGCATGTTTGTGTTGTCACGTCATCACCGCAAGAAAACGAAGAAAACAACGAAGAACAAAAAATATCTGCTTACATGAATGATGCATCAAACGGCAAACATTCTTTGCTTACTGAAAAGTGTGCCAGTGATTTTGTATGCTTCAGTTTTATCTGATTATTAGAGTCCTCCTCCTTTACATTTCCGAGGTCTGATGTTACCATGGTCCTCGCCATTTTTACAATAATCACCATCAACAGACCATAATAGTCCACTGACAATAACACTCTGGTCTCAGCCCTCTACATCCAGCTACAATATACCAATTACCAACCTTGACAATGCCAATGTCTTAAACAAACTTAAAGTAAATCAAATTGTTGTGTTTTCTTACCTTCACTTCAATATAAGTCGGCCATCCCGCCAGTTTCTTTAAAACCTGATGATGTTGACAGGTCTCCGTCTGAGGACATTCGCGATGCTGCTGCCGTGCGGGATCAGCCTCTTCTCCGGAGTCGAGTTCGTCTGCTGCCCGAAACACTTCAAGGGTGAGAAACGAGAGAATTATTAACTTGCTAAGTTGCCAAGTTGGCGCTAAGTTAACTGTTCGGAAACTAATGGGTAAAGTAGGTCTATGGAACTTCGAGCTATATTTGCCGCCTGATCCGTGTCAGAGGTTTGCTTAGTGCTTTTAGTTGAAGTTTTATTGAACCGGTAACTTTATTTGAACTTGAAATACACTGAATATAAGGAGTAGATTACATACTTATCTTTATTTATGTAAAATTAGCAAATTTACAAACCAACTCCACTAAATTATCTTCACCTATTGAAACAAAACACGATCTGATTGCAGAAAACGTAAAGATGCACAAGCCAATGGACGTCGGAGTTCCCGTGAGCCCTGGAGGCGAGGAGATGCTGGCCGCTTCAGCTGCCATGGATGAACGTGATGATGACTTGTTGGATGATGATGACGCACTGGATGATGACGATGATGACGATGCGCTGAACCTCAGCGATGACGACGATGATGACGATGCTGATGACGGTAATTTAGTAATATTAATATAACTGATCTATTATGAAACATAATAACTATGTACATATGTAGTAAATGGTATACTTAGCTAAAGAAAGAAAGTTAACACGGTTTAAAAATGATACAAAGTGAGAGGAAAGAATAAACAACCTCCACGTTACAAAAACCTCCATTGCAATGTATAAAACGCTGAGTTTCTTCATTCCTCCCACAAAAACTCAGTAGCGTCAGGGAAAGCCAATCGAGCTGATGTTAAATCGTTAAACCTTTTTAAAAACATTCCACTTCATACCTCTAGTAAGTTGAATCATGCCCTTGTTTTGAGAAATAAATTTGGATTCGGATTTAATTTCTCTTAACCACATTACAGACATGGACGAGGACGAAGACGCGGACTTATCCCGCGACGACGACGGCGACGACGACGACTACACGGACGGCGACGACAACGCCTGGCCGCGGCCCGAGTCCACCGCCCAGCCTCCTACCACCGCTGCTACTACTACAACCACTACCACTACTACTGTGAGTTGTTCTGTTCATCATGAGCGTCTACAGCTGGTCAGGCCTATCGCAAAGAGCGCCACAACACTCTGTCCTCGGAATTCCTCATCGTCAGGCGGGCAGGAATCTTGAAACTTGGATAAAAAATTGTCTATTGCATACTTTACACAAATAACACGACTTCCTCCTCTATTGATAAAATTACTCACCCATCGAAACCTGGTTATCAAATCCCAGGCTCCCATTCTCAACCGCATATTTTTATTATTACTTTCTGGCACGCACTGACAGGTTATTTTAAATGCGTTTTGCTCTCTGATCTCCCTCCAAATGACTGTAAACTACCAATATGCTATGCTAACGCTGGAGGTTGCCAAATTAGTCTAAACTACGACGATGCTAACGCCGGTGGTTCTGTCATCCACAGCAGGCGTCCACGGCCACCTCCGACCCGTACTTCTCGCACTTCGACCCGCGCACGGAGCACCAGAGCTACAAGGACGCGCAGCAGAGACTCGAGGAGACGCACCGGGAGAAGGTAACATCAGAAATTTATTCATTAGTAATCCTCGAAATGATCTTCTTTTTTCTGGTGTTAATTCTGTGCGTTTTTCCAAAAATTCCAGGCTTTGTCAGGATTCTTTTCATCATTTCACCCAAAGTTTCACTTACATTGTTGTATTATCGCTGAGCTGCAGAAAAGAACTACTAATGTTGGCATTAATTCTATGTCTGTTTTAGAAAGAAAGAAAGAAAGAAAGAAAGAAAACGTTTATTCAGTGCACTGCACACACACACCAAATACAAACAGAAAAAATAAAGTAAAAAGTACACAAAAAATAAAAACAAAGGTAGTACAAGGTCCTAAACGGAAGTGGTTTTACTGTCCGTATACTGTCAAAGCAAGGAATCTATACATTTAAGGTCGACATTAGCTTAGTACCTTATTATCAGCCAACAATCGTCCACGGTGTAATGTCGAAGTACTTACCTATCTTCTCATTTTGTTTTTATTCTCATATTTTTTCTAATTTTCTGTATCCATCAACTACGATGTTCCTCGTACCTTTCAGATCACGAAGGTGATGAAGGAGTGGTCGGAGCTAGAGGACCGCTACCAGCAGATGATGAGCAGCGACCCGGCGGCGGCGCAGGCCTTCCGCCAGCGCATGACCGCCAAGTTCCAGGCCAATGTACAGGTAACTACAAACAAATTCACAAATAATGTATAATTTATTAGTCTTAATCAACGATTTGTCACAGTTCTCCGTGAACTCCTAATACCAACATACCGACTTCGTGGGAGAGCCCAAAAGCCCTATCTGCCGCAAGGTATCGTTTTTATCTGCATCAAGAGATTCAAGAGCGATGGTGATGACAAATACACAACTCTAAAAATACAAACACAGTCACAACGCCCGCAAATTGTTCATTGTAAATTGTAACACAAATGGACGCGCATCAAGATTGAAGCCATAATTTTTACGCTTGGATGACTGGAGAACTCTAACAAGAAACCCTCGAAACAGCAGTCCCATTCACTAACCGTAGCGCCATCCGGTCCTCACGATAATAAACTCTCTACATAACCTCTCATCCTCCCCCCAGACCCTGGAAGAAGAAGGCGTATCCGAGCGTCGTCGCCTGGCCGCCCTGCACCAGCAGCGAGTCCTGGCTCACCTCGCCCAGCGCCGCCGCACCGCCCTCGCCTGCTACACCCGCTCACTGAGGGACACCCCGCCCAGTGTGAGTACAATGAGTACAATGTTGAGTACGCCGCGCGGAGCTCGCCTGCTACACCCGGTCTCTGAGGGACACGCCGCCCAGTGTGAGTACAATGTTGAGTACACAGTGCCGCCGCACCGCCCTCGCCTGCTACACCCGGTCTCTGAGGGACACGCCGCCCAGTGTGAGTACAATGAGTACAGTGTGAGTACAATGTTGAGTACACAGTGCCGCCGCACCGCCCTCGCCTGCTACACCCGGTCTCTGAGGGACACGCCGCCCAGTGTGAGTACAATGAGTACAGTGTGAGTACAATGTTGAGTACACAGTGCCGCCGCACCGCCCTCGCCTGCTACACCCGGTCTCTGAGGGACACGCCGCCCAGTGTGAGTACAATGAGTACAGTGTGAGTACAGTGTTGAGTACGCCGCGCCGCGCTCGCCTGCTACACCCGCTCACTGAGGGACACCCCGCCCAGTGTGAGTACAATGAGTACAATGTTGAGTACGCCGCGCGGAGCTCGCCTGCTACACCCGGTCTCTGAGGGACACGCCGCCCAGTGTGAGTACAATGTTGAGTACACAGTGCCGCCGCACCGCCCTCGCCTGCTACACCCGGTCTCTGAGGGACACGCCGCCCAGTGTGAGTACAATGAGTACAGTGTGAGTACAATGTTGAGTACACAGTGCCGCCGCACCGCCCTCGCCTGCTACACCCGGTCTCTGAGGGACACGCCGCCCAGTGTGAGTACAATGAGTACAGTGTGAGTACAGTGTTGAGTACGCCGCGCCGCGCTCGCCTGCTACACGCGCTCGCTGAGGGACACCCCGCCCAGTGTGAGTACAATGAGTACAGTGTGAGTACAGTGTTGAGTACGCTGCGCCGAGCTCGCCTGCTACATCCGCCCAGTGTGAGTACAATGAGTACAGTGTGAGTACAATGTTGATTACTACTGAGTGCAGTGTGAAAACACACAATTATACACAATACACAATCTGGTGGTATAGCGACGCATACTATCTGGCTCTAAGCACTTGCTGACAAATTCCACCCGCACCATCCTACAGCGCCAACACTATAAACCCCCACTCACACCATCCTTCATTCCCCTAAATAACCACCTCCTTCTTCCAGGCCCACCGAGTCCAGAAGTGCCTGCAGCGTCTGGTCCGGGCCCTGGCGGCTGAGCGAGCTGGTGCCCTGGCCGCGTGGAGACGGGCTGCGTCAGCTGGACGCGAGGCCGCTGCTGCGGAGAGGGCTAGGGCTTCTGATAGGCTACAGGTATGTTCAAATTGTTCATTTGTCTCTGGACGAATTGAAAGGGAAAGGGATGGCAAGAAACGTGACACGTGTGGCAGTAGCAAGGATCATAATTGGTTGATATGGGGCTCAAGTCTGGTCGAGCGTGCTGGTGCCCTGCCTTTGATTATAAATGGTCGAAGACTGCTAGATGTAGCAAGGGTATACGGTAATCTATGATAAAAGTCTAAGAGTCATGTATTGAACACCTGTAAAACTTATGGATGCAATAAATGATGAGTATTGGAGATTTGGCGATGTTAGCGAGACCATTTTTCCGTTTACAAAATTTATGACGTTGCTGAAATAATCATAGGTTTCTCTGATATTACCAAGACTTGTTGTTTATATGATGTACTAAACTTCTGCTACCATTCCCAGGATGCCGACCGAACCCTGCAGCGCGCTCTGACCGCGCTCCGCCGCCGCCCGCACCTCTACGCCAACATCGGAACCGCCATTGAAGACTACGTTCAGGTACGCCACGTCTACCGCTGACCTCAAAGATGAAATGTTGACTATAAAGAGCACTTGTTGACTGTCGGTATTTTAGCCAACCACTGAGTTGAACAATAGTTCGTACTGGGCGTCAATTCTGCTGTCTTTTCCGGTGGAAACTATGTCCTAATGGAGGATATGATTTATTTCAACGTAACCTGAAGTCTGACAGTATATGGATGACCTCTTCTCATCTATCTCGATGTACCTAACTACTTTGTCGCCTCAATTTATTTCATGGACTATTTATTCGTCCAATACGATCCAATTCGAGCCCAACCTTCCCCAGTCTATGCAGTCCAAGGACGACATGGCGGTCTCCCTCATGTCGATGACCCCTGAGGCCGAGGAGTTACTTCTGGACCGCATCGAGGCGGAGGTTCAGCGGGAACAGGCGGCGCGGGAGCAGCTGAATGTGAAGAGAGACCAGAGGACCCGGCAGCGGCAGGACATTGAGGAGGAGAGGGCTAGGGTGAGGGGACTTTATGTGTTATAGTCGTTATGGATTTGAGCGTTGCAATCTTCGATGTTGCAATAATGAAACTCGTATAGAGGAATATACCCTGATATTTATAGAAAATGCAAATGGTTTGATAAAATCATTACTTACCAGCTTCATAAATCGGTAGGAAAAACATGAGTTTTGTGTTTGTGTCAGTCAGAAAATCAGAATTTGCTTTGCAAGTTGTAAACGGATGCTTACAATTGAATTTTACACTCACTTGCCAGCTTGCCACAAATCAATTTAAGTATATGTTATCGCTTTCTTCCTCAGAATTCGATGGGAGTCAAAGAGAGCCCAGAGCCTGATGATGAGGTGAACACATATTTCTAAACACTCTTTTTTAAATTAAATTGATTGAGGTGTTCAATTGCATAAAACTGATTATTTATTTCTTTTCCTTCAGACCAATGCCGTGAAGGAAAGTTCCGAAGCTAACGATGAGGCAAGTGCTAAAAACCTATTTCATTCATTATATAATCAAACCTCTCATTAACCAGACGACAGTGTCTCCAAAACTTCAGAATTTCCACTGCAATGGAAAACAACACCATATAACCATCTCTCTCCCTCTCCTACAGGCGTCGATGGGTGTGAAAGAGAGCGTGGAGCCCGACGAAGAGGCTCGCGAGGCGACGGAGGCCCCCTCCCCCGCCCCGCACTCCGCGGCCCCCGCTTCGGCCTCCCCCTCCACTGTGCCACCCGCGCCTGACAGCACCACTACTGTGAGTATTTAATGCTGCACCTGAGGACAAAAATGATGCATCTTCTCTAAGTGTATAAAATGTTCAAAAATTTGAGGGTATTTAATGCTGGTTTCTTTGTGTGATATAATAAAATTGCAGCTCTTTTAAGGCCTATTTGAATAAAATTGATTTATACGTTAAAAAATTATGAGCTTATTGGCTTTTTGACCATTTGCATATTAATGTTTTAAAGAATCATGAAAAACTATATTCCCTGAAATGGTCGCTAGGAAAGTGACTATAAACAGACTGCCTTTTGTACCTTCATAGTAGACAACTTTCACCTATTTTCATCTTAATCGATCCACCAGCATACAACCCCTTCACACTCTAACTATCCCCTAATCCGTCTCCAGGAGATGATGACGAGCACAGTGACGGACACAGCCGAGCCCGAGACAGAAGCGCCTACGGAGGGCGAGCCCGAGCCCGTGGGCGCTGGTCTGTCGGGCACCGGTCTGTCGGGCGCTGGACTGCAGGGCGCTGGGCTCCAAGCCGCCCTGGAGCAGGCTGAGGAGAGGGCGCCACCGCCGCCCGCGCACGCTATGAAGCATGACTTGCAGCACCCGCAGCCGGTATGTTATACTGGATGTCACACTGGCTTGGTTTTGTGTAGGATATAGCAGTGAATTGACAGTGGGAAATGATTTGATATAGAGGAATCTGCCTGCCACTGGGCTTACCTAAAACTTGGTTCCGCTTGAATCCGGGATGCCCCCTCACGACAAGTTAATCACGGTATAATTATTATTATAGTTTCAATTAAAATCGGCCCTGGATTTTAAACCTACTAGGCAACTATAATATAATGATTGATCTAGTGTAAAACAATAGACATTGCTTACTAAAATTAGATACCTACTAAACCGACCTGCCTTCAGATTCTTCGCACATTTACGCTCTGAACACAGGCTAAACAGGCTAGTGTTTAGGAAAATGTTGCTATGCCCTGCTATGTTAACGATACTTATATGTACATAGATTTAATAACAGTGTAACACCAACATGAATAAACAATTCCCTCCTCAGAGCTTCACAATCCGCGGCGCGCCTTCCTCCCAGTCGAACACTGGCGCCCTGTACCCCGCCCTGTGCGTGGGCGGCGCCGCGCTGGCGGCCGCGCTCGCCGTCGCCCTAGCCGTGGCTAGGCGCCGCACGCGCGCGCCCCGTGCTCAGGGATTTGTGCAGGTTTGTAGACTGTTTATAACTCTAGGGCCAAAATATTCAATCAAATCAATAGATTTAGTGTTAAATCTAGATTTAAGTAATAAATTTATATGGACTTACGTTTCTTGAAATCGGTCACCCATCCAATCACTGACCATGCCAGTTGTTGCTTAACCTCAGTGATCAGTTACGATCACTGAAGCCAGCTCGACTACGGTCGCCAGTGTTTCTTTTCTGGGCGCTTCCGTGCTTCGGACGGCACGTTAAGCCGTGGGTCCCGGTTGCTGCTTCGGCAGCAGTCGTTGAGCCTAGTCAGAGGCCTTTGGGCAGCTGAAAAACATCTAACAGTCGGGTTGCCCACTTACCCGACAACTAAGTATCTCAGCACAAGCTTGCTTACGCCTACTTTGTCGGTGCTGTTCAGCTCTTGTCCCTGCAAGTTTGCTGCCGCCATCCATCTGACTATCTGGCAGTTCGTGAAATTTTAACTAAGTACCTAATTAACAAAACGTTTACCATACTTCCAGGTGGAACAATCGCAGGCGGTAGCCCCTACTCCGGAAGAGCGACACGTGGCCAACATGCAGATCAATGGCTACGAGAACCCCACCTACAAATACTTCGAGGTCAAGGAGTAGACCTCCCACCATCGCTGCCACCCAGCCCTTTACACCCTCCAACATAAAAACGTAGATTCTTTTTCTACATCTTAATTTTCCTTCTATCAATATGGTGTTATGAGTGTTAGATGCCCTGTAGTGCCGGGTGATTCCCGTTTAGCTACCCCACCCTTAATGTGTCCTTCGATAATTCTTTATGGAATGAATGTGTGTGTCATATTTAATCGTTTCTCTGAATTTACGTTGCGCGTGTGGAGGCCTGGGTGGAACCGCTCACAGTTGATATATCTTCTTAAGTTTTTAAGCAATTTTCGAAATGAAATTTTTGACATCCCTAGCAGCTAAGGAATGCTGTTTCGGGATATATCAACTGTGGCATATTTATCTCGATTATATTAATATATGTTTAATTAGAATGTAATTCCTTTCAATAAAGAATAATGCTTGTGTGATTAGTAGGGATAATTATTTGCGATACTAAAATCGCAGTCAGTCATAATAATTGTCTTTGTAATAACGGTTATATTATATTTTTAATTTTGTTACTTTTTGCACCAAAACTTTATTATTATTTCGTAAGGTTAGATTTAAGTTATTTGTGTAGTATCCTAAAATACTCGGTAAGTGTCACCTGGTAGTAGAGTCGTTAAAATAGTTTTTTTAATCCTCTCCCGAAGCCAGACTGTGCGATGAAAGTCATTTCTTCTAACAACATTTGTGTTTTGACGATTCCTTTTGACACAAGGACATCAAGTATGATCTCATTCTAGCATTTATTTCCTTATAATCATAACTTATTTAGTTTGTAAACACTTCGTGGTACATTCTCGCGTCGGAAAATGGAAAAAACGTCCATGGTACGCTGTGTATATAGGCTCCGCGTACAAATTTGAACCCTAAATTACATACTCCTGAAGCCCGCTTTTCTTTAATTTTCTAACTTAGGTAGATCATAACGTGAATTTTATGTAATAAAATGCGGAAATATATTTTAATAATTAATGTGTATTTAGTGAATATCAAGGGGTGGCTAAGCCAGCGCAGGTGAACGGCTTTGTTTCCTCTTCTAGCCAACTCTGAACTAGCAAACTCTATACGTCTCACTCTATCGTCGCTGAAACTCCTTCTGCTATCTCTCTCTAACCGTTCACCTGCGGGACAATACTCTTTATCCCGATTCGAGTCATGACTGTGTACTCAAGGTGGGCAGAGAAAAATCCCAAATTTATATTGACATGATTCGTTTTGAACACAACACTGGGTACCTTAAACCGCCAGCTTTAATTTTTCTAGTCATTTATACACCCACTTGTACAAGGGCATTACATTGTGAACAGTGCAAGAGTGCGGTTGTGTCGCAACACCTTGAGTTAGCAGCGGGCGGAGCTAAGCTTAGTGAGTGTATGTACGGTATAATATAAGTAGATGTACAAAAAGTAATACATTATATAGATGTTCTAGCGTCAGATACATAGATATAAAGCAAAATATAATTATATATATATATCGCATTCGTCCGTTTAAAGTAAGGGCTTGCGCTCATGTCTATCCCTCATACGTACCACACTAATTATTATACGCCGTAGTTAAGATGTAATTCTGCCTCAGTATTATATACATTTAAGCTTATTTGTTATAATAAGCTAATTTATATACACTTTTTCTATTTGTTTACGGGCGTAGAGGCGTAAATAAGTAAGGAAGTCATATCAGACGCGTCACGGCGTATGGCTAGTTTTGCTAGTTTTAAAACCGCGCGGTTGAGCCGCTAGTCTGGCGAGCCGCGATCTCTTGTCAAACTTTCTGACAGATGTCAAACATGTTCGATGATTTGTCCACTTTGGTAGCAAAACTGGCGATTACGCGGCCCGTGGCTTGAGTTACGCGATCTATGTAAGTTACTCGACTCACTGTATATCGTAAGTTAATCCTGCAACAAGTACATAACCATGCTGTGTATTTTTAACAGAAACTAATCATCAAACAAGCCGACCATTATTTTTTTAAAACGTAAAACTTTTTGCTCAAAAGTCCAAACACGTCGGAATCTAAACATGTATTTTTCCATTATTCCAATTTCAAGTATTTCAACGTTTGTTCGTCAATATCGATGTTGTGTACTAGAATGAACTGGTATTTTATGGTAATTTTCATGACACCTTACTTAACTGTTTCACTTTCAATCAAGTAATTTCATAAATAAATGATAAATGGTTTGAAAAGTTTTATGTTTTCTGTGCTGCATTTTATTGTGAGTTCAAAGTTCAAATTGAATCAATAAATAGAATTTAAATATCGGTGTTTTTATTACATGACCTTTTCCTACCCTATCTATATGTAAGTGTGCTGTACTATAAATGGAAAGAATGAGTATAGGTAAATTAACCTACCGTACAAAAATGAGTAGATTTATTTCAATCTACCCACATAGGTACACCTATTAAAAATATTCACCCAGTGACGAACAGATCTCATATAATTATCATAGTTAATTTATGTAGGGTAAGGTTGCGTATATTGGACCGGCTCTTTGATTGGACCAGTGAAGTATTTCCGAAACTATTGGGATTGAACGTCCACCGTATTTTCAAACGTGATGCTGAACACCCCCTATTCATACCCCTTAACTCCCAGTAGCACCCGGGTCGCCGTTTAAACAGGATGTGCGTCCGTGATTCACAACCCTACTTCATGTTATAAATACGTGCTACTCTTTACCGTGTAAATACTGCAATAATGATTATTATTATCAGTTTTTTGCACATGTGTTATGCCAAACTATTTTTGAAGATGTTTCTAGAAATCTAGAATTAATTCAAAATGTTAGGTTTTTTTTTGCCAAGTGTGTTGAATAAAAGTAAAAAGTTGCTATCAATGGACCTGTGTCAGGCACTTGATTTGGACGGGTCCAATCATGGCTACTTTTAAGTCGACTTTTTAATAAAAATATTTTATAGCTTTCAGTATGTCATATACACGGAAGCATTATAACTAATAAGGTTGTCAAAGATGAAAAGTAAGTTAGGGAATCTTTTGCTCATTTAACTCCAGGGTTGGAAGAAAAAATGTATCAGGAATGATGTCAGAAGACTACTAAATAGCAGAGAAAATTATATACCTAACACCTTTGATTTAACAAAACAAGGCGACATGTTTAACATTAAGACTAATTATACTTATTATGTAATCCTAAGCGATAAAAAAAGAGTCCGATTTTTCCAATTTGATGTTTTCATTTAAAGAATTATTCTTTTCTTTAGCTTTTCCTTGATTGGACCACTGAGAGACCATTCTATTAATTCTATCGAAGTCCAATCATGGAGACTGCATGAGAGGTCCAATAAAGGATACCCTGGTCCAAAGGTGGCAACCTTAAATATAAAACTTTTTTGACCATATTTACAGAACGGTGTTGTATTTTAGTTGGTAACAAAGAAAACAAAACAACACAACGTAAAGCAGGAAACATAATCTACATATAGAATCGAAAATCATATAAATATGATACATAGTTTAGTTTATATAGCTATTAGAAGTTAAGTGGTCCAATATACGCAACCTTACCCTAATACACCGATAACACTGATCGTGATCGGTCTCGGTTTCGAATCCCGACATGGGCTAAAGTGTTCAGAGACTCGTGGATGTTAAGTGTTTGTGTTGTATGAAGTGATATCTCCAATCCGCACGTTCGCTCCAGTGTTGGTGGAGGTGGAGGCTTATTTCTTACCAGTGGGGCTACCACCACCGAACATTAGCAATTAACTATCCTTAGGCAGCCTCGCTTGCTTGTAAAATCTGTCGTAACTTGTGTGGGTCTAATAAATTGTAGACAGCCGAACGACTCTGCTTAGTCGGTGGTGGTACGGTTGCTGTGAAATAATATATATTGCGCTGCGTGTGTGTGTGTGTATGTGAGTGTGTGCCCAAGGATTGGCGAGTGGAGAAACGGAGTGAAGAATCAGCCAGGTAAGCTTTGGTATTAAAATAATGTTTATGAAGTCAAACCTGGTGCTATGCTATTGATCAAACAGTCGCTAAATAGGGTTAGATGGAGTAAAATTTATAGATATATACCTAATATTACTTTATATTGAAAAGCAAGATAACAAGTAACAATGCCATCTAATCTAAACTGTAAAAAATTAAAAATCCACTGAAATAGCAAAGTTTCATAATTTGACTACGCCGCCACCGCTACGAACTTGCTACGCCTCGTAGCAAAAGTCGTAGCTGCTACGAAGCGCTACGGTGCCACGCTAACTCCATCTCGTAGTCATTTCTTGAACTTCATGGAACTATTGCAAGCTTGACTATAAAACAAATGTGTGTACCTACTTGTCTGACACGTAGCTAGGTAGTTCCTGAAAATACCTAAAGATGTCACAACTAGCGTCTTGTAGGAGTTTGCAATACGGAAATTAGTGGTCTCTGTACTACGTGACCCGAGAAGCGTTTCTTATTAAAAGGTAATTTTCTTTTAGCACCCGACATAGTGAGCTTCCATGCATATTAAATGCTATTTTTTCGGGATTCATGTTAATGATGAAGGCCAAATTTTAATTAAGACTTTACAGGGGGATTAAGTAACCTTAAGTAACCTGTACTTAATGACTTCCGCTTTGTTTTGTTTAACTTTAGCTCTGTAAAATAAATCAGTAGAATAAAACAAAACGGAATAAATAGATAAATAAAGGAATAGATCTAGATCGAATCTAGTTCTTACGTCTCACAAAATACAGCCACGTACCACGTAGCAATATCCACCTTTGTTCATACATCACACATTCACCTGTGTATGTTACATACATACCCACTTATCTTTATATTGTTATTGTATAAGAAATACTAGGTAAGTATTCAATTTAGTAATCATTTATAGTAGTTAATATTTCATAATGCTAACCTATTAATATTATATTTAACTAGCCTTAAGTATTTCGTTTTCGTGTTAACTAAACATTTTAATCTCTTGTTTTGGGTTGAAATCAGACGAACTACACTCACAAAAACTCAATGTCGGGGAATTGGTATCATTTATGGATATAACACCAGTCACAAATATGCACCTTAACGCGAAGGTTTGACGGGTCATTATGGCTTGTTTCAAGCTTATATCGGGTAAACTATGCTGTCGGTTTTCCGTGAAAGAGATGAGACTATGAATTTAATTAAACAACACTTTGTGGTATCGCATTCATCGTGATAGTGATACTAGAATCGAGCCGCTTTGTGACTATAACTTAACAATAAACAAACGAACGTGGGCTAGTAGCACGGGGCGCATTTAAGACGTGACAGGTCTAAGTTTTGCATCGCGCTCACTCACATCGCTCAGCCTCAAGAGCGAGCGCGACGGAGAACTTTTATCACGTCTTAATAGTGCCCCGTGCTACATGGCCTGAGATGCTTTAATACGATGAATTAGAGTCGTTATTACAGCAACAGCGGTTCGTAACTTCGTTTTTGGTAAACTAGAGTGGTGATTCTGGTGATCCCGCGCCCAACGATTTGTTTCGCACTTTCTAACAAAACTGGTCGATTCGGCTGTTTTGGAGAAAAGTGTTTTACGTACCTAGTTTAGTGCTATAACAACAACTATAATTACTGGTATTTATAATATGTAAATAAAAATTTTAAATATTGTACACCATAATAAGTACTTAACAGACTAGTTAGATGTTTTGATTTTGACTTAGTTTGATGTTATTACTTGAATTGAAATACAGGGTACCTAAAATATCAAATTTTAGAAGAAACCAGATTATCCCATGACTTTTAAGTGTCCGAGGTAGATTTTTTTTACGAATATCCAAAAGCACAATACCTAGTTGTTTTTTAACAAAAAGGTGAGTCGACCCAGAGTATTCATCTACAAAGTAACTTAAATAGGTTCTCTTTATTTGCTACAAAAACAAAGATATACTTACAAAAATACTTATCCTAAAAATTTAGAACAATAACAGAAGTAGGTACATATTTATGGCGATCTTATTGCTTATAGAAATAAAACCGTTCCACTTTGGATGATTTGATACCAGACGACCAAATTTTAACGTATCGCTTATTTAACAATATTGTATTTTTGTATCATCTAAAAATGATGTAGGTACCTACTTAATGACTTATTCAACACTAACTTACCCATTTAACATTATTAACCAAATCAAGAAACAAAACATGCAATCAAGTCATCTATATTACAAACAAGAGCAGCGAATCCAAAAATCAATTTAGTCGAACCATTTGTTCACGTGTCTCCGTCTTATCCAGACCAGCTTACGTTGACCCCGCCTGCCCTTGGCTGGCCCTTACGGGGGGGACCAGACGAAGGGTCTACATTCACAGGCCAGGGTCCTTAAACCTGCGGCACAAGCCGAAATAACCGGTTAGCAACCGTATGTGTCATAGTTTAAGAGTTGATTTTAGTTTGATCGCTGTTGGTGGTAGGAATCTTTCTGTGTAGCACAATGAATGTTTCCCCATGGTTGTTATAGGAGGGAAAGGGGCTGCCAGCCCTTAATGGGACTCGCCTTAGAATAAAGTATGCGGGTGCATAGTGGATGGTGCAGGTTCGCCAAGTAAAACATATTTGGGGACGACGATATCCGTTTTAGTTGTAGGATTAAGGGTGATAAAATATATTACGAAATCTGTAGGTAGTATCCATGGTCGCAGGAATTTCAGTAAGTAATGAATTAGGTACCTTACTATTATAAGCAATCTGAAAACAAATTCATTTTATTTTATACGATTGTGTAAACTAATTGGTGCATGAAAGGAGCCTCTTCTTGTGAAGTATGAACTCCACACTGCACCCTAACCAAACATAAGTACATACACATACGATATATCATCCAGAAATTATGAAATATGGCCCTTACAATCATAAAAAAATCATTTATTTGTTAATTACAGTAGTAGATAAAATAATACATTAAATTCATGCTGCCACTCTTTGTCATTGTGTTTTAGACACTGACAGCATACATTTTATCCCATAAGTAGCCATTATGCAGACATTGTGAAACAGGCCCTAAGTTTACCTATTGTAAATTTATCATTTACATAAATAAATATATACCTAACACCCAACCCGAAATCTCGATCAGCCGTAATATAATTTCCTTTGAAAGCCGATCTACATAATACAACATTACTTAAAAATACGATTTACTTATACATAAACTACAAGTTAAAGCCAACCTAAGTTCACCTATTTTTTTTCATTCACCAATCGGCTGCTAGTTTTTTTCTCATCTCAAACCTTCTTACAGAAAGCAAACATCTGTCTTTACAAAATGCCGGCCAGCTGTGTATTGTTTGCCAGTTTGTGGTATAAGACTGCACTTAACTGTAAAAAAAACTAATTTTATTATTATAATACTTACTAGCTGTTGTCCGCGAGCTACGCTTCGTCTTAAAAAGTTTAAGTTAAGCCTATGTGTTAATCCAGAGTGTCAGCTAACTCCCTACCAAATTTCATTAAAATGGGTTCTGTTCATTTTGACGTTAAGAAGTAACAAACATACAAGCACACATACTCTCAAACTTTCGCCTTTATAATATTAGTAGGATACAGTAGGATTATTATACTTACTAGCTTTTGTCCGTAAACTACGCTGTACAGTTCTGTTAAGTATATGTACCTTTAAAAGTATTCCAGTGAGATTTCCGGGATTGAAAGTTCTTAGCTTTCTTCTTTCATATATATTTTTGCACCTTGCTACTGGTTTTCCCGTGTACCTTTTGTAGGTTGGCTGGTAGAAAATGCTTTTAACATTAATTTGACCTTTTGTAGATACACTTATTATATTATATTTGTGCAATTCTATTGGAGAAATAGGGGTCTTAATATCCAAGTATGTATAACTTTACTGCTCAACACTCGAATATGACCTTTGCCAATATCCGCATAATGTCCAAACTCGCTTATTTCACGTACACGTACAGTAAGCTTATAACCATTACAAAATGGAGTGGGCACATCACACTCTCTGTGCAGAGTTTGTGTAAAAATAGACTTTTGGCCCAACCTGTAATTGATGGATCGTATCAATTTAGTAGGTCGAAAACTATATTAATACCCGGCTATTTTTGGCCTAAACTGTGCTTCGTTTGAAACTATTTGTGGCATTTGACGCATTCGTAACGCACTACCCGTGAGTTTATCCCTTCTAATTACACTCGCGAGCAATGAAAAAGTTCCAGTAACAATCATCATTAGCCTATAGCAGTCCACTGCTGGACGTAGGCCTCTCCCAAAGCACGCCACTGGATGCGATCTTTAGCTTTCCGCAACCAATCATAACAAGCCACCTTTCGCAAGTCGTCACCCCATCTAGCCGGAGGGCGTCCCACACTACGTTTGCCAGTGACAATAGTAAGTAAGTATACCAAATTACCCCTAAGCGGAAAAGACTAGCGTAATGACGCCGTCTGCAATATTGAAGTAAGTACTTTTAATAGAGCATCAGAAAACGAAAATATTTTGTTCAAATTATCGATTACCTAAATCTTTTTTATTTGGTTATTTCGGCATTTTGTTAGTGGAACTTTTTCATTGCATGGATAACCTTTATACCATCTAATCTAATGGGTAGAAACGTATGGTTTTTGTTTCGAGTTTTAGGTTAAGGTATTGCCACAGAATAATAACTAGTAAAAGATATTGCTGCCTTGCATTGACAGAATACGGACAGAAAGAGACAGACGTAGATTTAATGTCACTCAATAACTCAGCATCAATCAGTAAAATTGTATCGAAGTTTAAATATTGAAAACACTTACCTACATTGTAGATGGCAGATTTTCTTCTGTAACGATTTGCGAAAGTAAAAGGTCTGGAGAAAACTTCCTCAATAAAAATACAATAGGTGGCTTATAGCAATCTCTTCCAGGCAATCATAGGTTGAACGAGAGACTTTATATGTAAATTAGAAAGTTGAACAAATACTAACATACAGTGAAACATAATTCTCTATCTTTAAATTTATTTAGGACGACGCGACAACACGAGAAAATTACAACACCCCTCTCTTTTTGGGTCGAGGTTTAAAATTGAGACGTATTGATGCTGACATGGCATTTTGTTTGACATTTAATTGTATGTAAGAAGAGATTACCTACATACTTTTTTTATAAAGTGAGGTGTATAGATGGAACCCACGCGTTTTCCTTTAACCTTTGCAAACTTGGTAAAGGCCTTATGTATATTGGACCAGAAAACTGCTTATATGTATAGCTAGTCAAGTAGATAGTCAAAGTGTACTCTAAAGATAGCGTCTTTTTTCCATTTGAAACAATATAACATAGAATAACATTCTCAATTATGATGATGTATAGGTACATGCTATGATTATTAATCATTGATTAACATAACATTAACTCATATAAATTATGTCCTTATACTTACTTAGTAATTTTTGTACGTATGGTAAATCTTTAAAGTATTTGTTGTACTTTACGAACTGATACTTACATCTCGCATTCGTCCGATACGGTTTACAGTTGCCTGTACAGGGGGTGCCTGAAAGATGTTTTGAGGTATAGGTACATTCTGTAAAACGTAATTAGGTTACATTGTACAATACATTGTATAATAGCATAATACGGTCTAATGATAAATAATGTATGTATGAATACGTATGCACATACAAGACATACTTACTCATAATATCAAATTAAACAATACATTCTCTAGCTATGGATATAGAATTTACTTACTGAATTACTTTTGTACACTCAGGAGCAATGAAAAAGTTCACTTACAAAATGGTCACACCACCAAATGACACAATTTTAAAACATTTATTTTATAACTAGCTGTTCTCGCGAGCTTCGCTTCGCCCTAAAAAGTTTTCCCGTGGGAATTCCGCGATTTAAAGTAGCCTATGTTCTTTCTCAGGGTCTAGACTATCTGTATACCAAATTTCATTAAAATCCGTTCAGTAGTTTTGGCGTGAAAGAGAAAATGAACAGACAGACACAGTTACTTTCGCATTTATAATATTAGTTAGGGTTTGAGCTCAATATTTACTTAAGTTGCTAATATTGTGATGCTCTGTTAAATGTAAGTACTTACTTCAGTGGCAATTTATACATTGTCGGTAAGAGCATAACCATGCAGGTATCAGTGGTTGACTTTTGAACATCTGTCAAGAATTTTATATGGAGATGACGTATAATTGATTAACCAATCCCGTTCGGTTAGATAACCGACTATGGAGAAATTAGCACTCAATGTTGCAGATTTTCCGTTTAGGAGTGTTTTGGTGCTATTGTCACTGGAAGTTGTTCATTGGTCGCCAGTGCATCTATTGAATGTTTTGTTGACTGAGATTTATATCTTAGGTAGGTATTTTGAAAGCGAAGAATTATTTCTGATGTACCTACCAAAATGTACCTACTACTTATAGAGATTGGAAATTGGCGGCGTTAACAATAAATTCATTCAGAATTTAGAATCGGCTCCTATCCGCTATGAAAATCTCTAGTTTTTAACCCTCGGTGTATAAAGAGGGGTGTTATAATAATAAGTGTAACACAACTCTTATAAGTTTAACGTGTCTGTTGTTACGTAGCTCCGAAACGGCTTAACCTTTTTTCGTTGTTTTACTAAAAGATAAAACCATTGTACTTATATTTTCTTTAAGCAGATCATAGTGAATAGTGATTATAAATGTATCTCGTATGCATACTTATTTTATATTAGGCAGGTAGGGTAACAGTACCGGTTATCGGCCACTTAAGCGACTTGTTGACTTCAGAGTTAATTTCTATCATAATGTCGTGTGTCAAGATTTTCCAAAAAAATATCATTTGATCTTTCAATAGTCTAGTTATATAAAACCTTCAGTTTATAGACGTAGCAGTTATACTTGATTTTAAAAAAAATATTTTTTGTAAAAATAGCAAATATACCGGTTATCGGCCATTTTACCCAGTTATCGTCCACCAGTGCACTGGTTATCGGCCACGTAATTCACAGTAGAAAAACGAGTCTTATTCAGTAGTTCATAGGGTTTTTGAAATAACAAATTAAAATCAAAAGTCAAATTAGCTACTCTTGGCATTGGCATCGATAAAAATTATCGGCCTTTTTATTATCTAATGGCCGGAATCAGGTTTAATTTTACCTATTTTCGGCCGCCTACTATTTCAGACGGCCGAAATAAGGTGTAATTTTTACCTATTTTCGGCCGCTTATTTCGACGGCCGGAAACAGGTTTTGTTTTAACTGGTTATCGGCCGCTAAACATTCGATATTTTTTTAAGTTCATATCTTTGAAACTATGAGGTATTCTGGCGGCCGGAATCTAGTTGTCAATTCACAAAATTCTAGCTGTTCACTAATGTAATGGAATCTATGTTAGTGCATTTAAGGTTTCCGCAATATAGGCAAAATTGAATGACTACACTTATACCGGTTTCCGACCACCCGGCCGGAAACTAGATTTTGAAATAAATCGATAACCTATTGTCCGACCACCGAAAATATTACAAATTATGAACAGGTTTGTTAGTTTAGGGTGGTTTAGGCACTTGAATGTTGAAATTAAACATACTTTAATACACACAAACCAATTCAATCACTAATAAAACAGTAGGAATACTTAAAAACTTATCTCTGAAAATCAATCCACCTGCTATTTTTTCTGCTAAATTTGCCACGCATCCACACACCAAATTTTGAAATGGTGACTGAGGGCTCAGTTCGCAAATTTCGAGGTCATGCCGTTGGATTATGAACCGTGATGTTCGTCAAGGTCGAATGGCGCGAAAATAGAAAGGAGATGTCTCAATACTATCCTATTATTCAAAATAATGTGCGAAGTGGCCGGAAAGGGGTAGTGGCCGGCAAACCGGTACGTTTACCCTATTTGACAGTAAAATTCGTTTGATTTATTTTGATATTTATTTTAATGATCATCTCTTATTTTAGGACAGGAAACATTTATAAAATAGCGGCTAATCATAATAACAAAATTATGATAATAACATTTACACAACATTCTCCTAATTTTATATTTTAACAAACCATTTCGTCCCATATTTTTATATTTTAATTTCAATTGAGACTTTTGTAATTATAATTATTTTTGTACAAAATGTTCTAATCAGAGTTGTAGGTACGGTCAGCTGAAACATTTCACAAAATAAGATTTAAAATGAAAGCTGAATCTTTTATTGTATGATAAAGTTTTGACACATGTAATTATAATTACATATAGATATTTAGCATGATGACATGTGAAATACTTTAGGCATCTGTCAAAAACCATGTTAAACAGTCTTTAAACCATGTTTTTGTGGTAATATAGTTAAATTTTACCTGACCACTAATCTTGCCTGAATTCCTTGAGCCAGGATCACAAACTTAATCAAAAACAATAAAAGAATTGGTCACACATAGACAACTTTACAATACATCTTTCCAAATTTAAATATGGAACGAAACAAAATAGGTAGCGTCGTGGCTCAAAGGAGTTGACAACAAAGAGTTTTTACATAAAATGATGAACTCCTTGTTATACTTAATGTGCGCTTTAAAAACTGTTTGTGATGTCGGTTTGGAATCTCTCTTTACAGTTAATTTGACTCAAAGTTACGTTTACTTTACTAGTTAACCACTTAATTAATGAGACAACATCTAAATTGGTTTTATAAAAATGCACTTTGGGTCCTTCTACTTTTACAACAATTTTAAAATATAAAAATTACCCAAACAATACAAAGCCTATGAACTCCGACTGTATTTTTGTCATTACGAACACAATATTTGCAATACATTATTTTTTTAAATCTATTCTAGTGTATAAAACAGCAAATTAAAATACTTGTCTCGTGACATAGCTTTTTATTATTAAATACAGCGTATGTTTTAACAAGTTACTTGGCAAAACTAGCACAAATACGACACTCAGGCTATAGTCTAATATCACAGAATTGCCGGGAACGGTGCGGCATTACCCCCCTCCCCCACCCCCGCTGCCCGCCGACACACCGGAGGTACAGTACTCCAGAACAGACAATTTCATTTTACCTTAATAAAAAAATATAAAATTTATAATTATAATAAAGTTCTTGTGCACATGATTAATAAAATTCCAAATTATGAAACAAAAAATATGATTGTAAGTAAAGATTACGAAGGTGGATGTTTCAGAGTTTTAGTAGCTGTACCGTCGAAACACGACGCCCCAATACTCCCACTAGGGCATGCAATACCGGAACTATTTTCAATACCGGTATTGAGTTCCGGTATTGCAACTCAATACCGGGATCCCGGTATTAATACCGGTATTAGATTTCCTTGTAATAAATGGCATATATTGTGATTAAAGGTCGTATAGGTCAAAATAAAACGAGAAAAAGCAATGAAATTCAGTTTTTTGTAATAGATTTTTACGAGAATTGAGTATTAGTTTAAATTTTACAATATTTTTTTTTTTTTTACATCCAGTGTCCGTTTACGCATGGACAACAGTAGATATCAAACGGCCGAAGACTGCATCAAACGGTTGGAAACAAGTGCGCTTTCACAGTACATAGGAATACTATATCTTAATCGCTTTATTATAGCCTAAAAAAGTCCGATTCCGGTATTACTTCAATACCGGTATTAACTTTCAATACCGGTATTGAAAAAAGCGTGAATTTTGCTCCTAATACCGGTATTACGAATACCGGTATTGCGGTATTGCATGCCCTAACTCCCACCCTATTTGCAGTGCTGTACCTACGTGTATAGGAGGGGCGAAGACGGACGAAACACTATATTATTTGCGACAAAAATTGAGATTTCCAACAATATTAGGTAATTGGCGATGCCATTGCACAAATTATCAGTTCGGTCAGACAATAATTGCACAATTTAATTTGTTGCGAAGATATTACGATAGCAATTGTAGGCCATCTCAATTTCATTAAATTATTTTAAAGATCATTTAAAATCTAAATTGGTAACAAACAAGTGGAAAATAAGGTAACATAAATTAATTTAAAAATAAAGGCCGATACTCAAAATTTTGTATAACAATATTGGCCCCTTATTATCTTGGCCTCAGAATTTATTTCAAAGAAAAACTGAAGTGACATTATTAAAATTGAAAGAAAATAAACAAATTTAAACCTATATTTTTGAGACTTTTTGATGGCTATTTACTATTTGGTTGATACTTTAGTATCATTTGTATAAAAATCTCATTATTCAATGAAAAACTAAATTAAAATTTGACGAAACTAAAAAACAAAACAGTTCAATTAAAATTGCTTCAAATTTCTCTAGATAAACGTCATCTTTAAATATATGATCGCAACCGTTCCCAGTCGTTTTGCACTATCGCTTAATCACTTTAATATTTAATTATTTACACGTACAATATGGTAAAATAATATTATAACTTAATTCTATTGAATAATTATTCCTCCTTACAAACTTAGAGTCTTCACACTATCTCTGGTGCTTTTGCAGCCAACGTCATGTCTGTAGCGACACTTCTCAGTTCAATAATAAAAAGTAATCGTTGAACACTATTTGGACCACGCCCATCGTCGGCGACTGAGCAACTTTCACTAAAATACAAAATAATAAAAAAAACACGTTACATACCTATCAATAACGTAAGTACTTTTCATAAACAACAAAGAAATTGGCTATATAAACTGTCCGTGTAGGGTAACAAAAAATGGATATCATGTTGTGATTGTGTCTTGTCCTCTCGAAGTCCATGTCGGGGTCTCGGTCCTGCTGACTGCATAGAGCGGGCGTACCGAAGTCATCTTGCGTTATGAAACGCGGCGAGTCCGTTCGGAAACGCGGTCAACGGCTCGAGCACATTCGAGGTCACAATACGAGTATATTTCAGATCGTCTCACTGAAGCGCTCGCAGCGCAGCGCGTGTAGGTGCGGCGCGCGGCTCGGTCACGAGTCCAGCACGGTCAGCAGACTGGGCGGGATGAGCCCCACGTCCTGCCGCGGCATCCGCGCCAGCTGCGCGCAGCCCAGGTTCGCGTCCCCGAGCTCTGGAATGGCGTCTAATAGCGCCAGGCACTCGTCTTCCACCGCCCGACGTGCCTTCTTGCCGACCCACGATGAGTCATCACACTCTTCCCGAGCCCTGCGTCGCCTCGCTTCCTTCTCCTTACGCGCCTCATCGCTCAGTCTACAGTAGGTGTTGTTTATGCAGACAGATCTGCGAAGGTCACGGGCCGGATCCTCGATGTTTTCGAGTTTCTGTGAGCAGATGTCGATGACACGTTTGCGCTCCTCGTTAGCCCTGATTCTGGCCGAGATCATGGAGAGCTTGGGTCTAGCGGCGGGCTCCGTCCGGGAGGGGCCAAACATGTCGTCCTCAAAAGCGTCGGCGATCTCAGCCCCCCGCGCCCCCTCCCGCTCCTCCTGCGGCGTCATTCTGTAACAAACACAAACACACGTTAGAAACCATTAACGCTACGTAAAATATTGGAAAATTCTGACGGGCAATGTTTATTATCGTAATACTGCACTGACTTCATCAGGGATTCTTTGTCGCGAACGGTTAGTTTTTGTTGATGAGTCATTCTGGGTTCGAATGGAAAAAATATGGGTATGAATCATTCACTCCCATCCATTACTCCGATTTATGCTAAGTTACTTACCTATTTTACTTAGAAATTTAAAATCAAGGACTAATTTGGCAATACTGCCGCTCAGAAACACAATGCAGCGAGTACTTGAACTCCAATCAGGTTTATAACTCGCACAATGCTTGTGTCTATCAATTAATTACTAACACAACGCAATCCTCGGCAAGCCAAGCAAAACAATCGATAACAAACATACGGTTATATTATAAAGGTCATTAGTTTGGAGCGCTCTGTAGTAAACAAAAACTTCAAAACCCACCTCCAAGGCAATTCTAGCTTCTCTGACAAAACGACATATCCTGTCATAAGCATTGTAATCACTTGACACTCAACAATATCAAAATCAGTATATCAATATGACTAAAGCACTTATCACAACTAAAAAGTGAGAAGAAACAAAGACTGTGTGATAAAATAAGAACAAATCGTTCAACGAAATAAGCGTGTGCGCAGCGAGGTGATCGCACGACGAATGACAACAGCTCGGGCTCGCTCGCTCGCCAGATAAGACATTGAAAAGGCAATTGCGTCACTGCTACGTAGGTACGCCAGAGGAAACCGGTGACGTTGATAAATCCGTCATTTTAGTGCATGATTACCACTCGTGAGTCGCTGTTTGCCATATGTTTACGTTCTATGAAGAGGAAAATTCAACAGATTAATACGTATGTAATAAAGAAACCACTTGACATATAAGTACTTTACTTAGATAATTACTTACTCAATATTTTGTTGAAATGACCTAAGGTTTATCGAAGTATTGAGAATTGAGATATGGTAGGAGGATTGTTAAAATCAAGATCTTTAATCACTATAATATCATCAATATAATTTATTACAACAAAGACAAAATTGTTTTCGATCACTGCACGACGCAGTATTTTCCGTCGGAATGTGTAATTCTGTCAAGGAATCAGAGAAGAAGCCTTTATTTCAAGAAACAAAACGGTTATAATATTCTAAAAAGTTTCGGTTTCCTAGCTATCTTCAGATATACTCGGAGGAGATAAAGAAGGGGTTCAAAAATGCTTTAAAGATACCACAAGCACCAAGATTGGAACCTACACTTATAACAATTTTCATTGCAATTAAAATTCAGAGGCAACCTGCCCATAGCAAGATGCTCTAGTCACTTAAAACATAAAATAAAGTTCTTTTGCAATAACATAATCAATGATGAATTAAATATCACGAGTATTTCCTAACGGCAAGTATCGGAAACACGTGAGGACATGGCTTCACACATTTGTTCTGAACGGTTATATTTAGCTCCGCCTATAGTTCACGTGCGCTACTTCAGATCATTTCGTTTTAATTGAAAGCACACGGGTTCATTTACATTCCTCGGTTTAAAAATCACAAAATTTATATTGTAGCGTTAACATGTCGATTTACTGGAGACAAACCACTGCCAGCTGTCAGAACTGCCTTGTGAGAAAAGAAAAAAAAACATTCCATTTATAAAAATGCTACGCTTTTTTTCGGAGGCAAAGGCGACATTATGCCAGACGCAGCCGACCCCACCGGTTACGATCTAATAAATGTAACTTTAAAGATCACCACGAAGGCGTAGCGTTGAAAGTAAACTGATGAAAGGTGTTTCTCGCATACGAATATTACGTAGATTGTGGCGCCGCTTCAATGGGTCTAATATATCGCAGTCATTTCGTGCTCTGCTCCAACACGCGGACCTAGCTACCTGCGGCCTACAATCTCTTGTCTCTGTCTCACTCTGCAACCAATGATATTGGGAGTCGGATATGGTCAGTCATTTACATTCTTCACACAGTGTTTTATGAAATAAAAGAGCAATACATTTTATTAGGAACTTTGCGGACCGAGACAATATTGGTAACCAATTTGAAAAGTTAATATACAAATATACTGGATTATATGAAGGAGTCGCATGAACATGTTGCAACAAAGGTTTATTTTCCATAAAAATGTTAAAGGTAACAAACATGATGTTGTCAATCAAACTCCATATAGGTATGTCATAAAATAAATCATATCTAAATATCAACATACAGTCACAAAGGGGCAAATTGGAAACGGCAAACAAAGTATTGATATTGAATGAAATGAAATAGAATTTCCAAGCAGCGTGGGTGCACAACTGCTTTTTGCATTTGACTACAGTTTATTGTAGGCTCACTCTATTGTACGCTAGGAAGATCTAAATGTAGACATTTTTTTAAATTAAATTCAAAATTTAAGTAAGCAAACATCTTTAAAATATGTTATCTTATTTGCTTTTATATCTAAGTTAGATATAAAAAGTATATACACAGAAAAGTGCTAAAATAGCAATGAGCCATTGTGGTCAACTCAACATAATATTTTTTGTGGATAGAAGGGTAGGTAGAGATAATATGATATATGTAGGCAGCTTTAATTTATTTTAAATTTTACATAACCTACTTTTCATATATATTTTGTACTTAGTGTGTTTGAGCTTTGTAAATTCTCAATCAACTAACATGAGGTAGAAGTCTACATTTTGAAGTGGGCCGTTAAAAACCGCAATGAACTCATAATTAAATTATGACCTCTTTTGCATTAAAAATATATATAAAAAAGAAAGACATGATTAAAACTGTTGACAAATAGTAGCGGCAATAGGGACGTGCCTATTTATAAATCAAAGTGACGGCACACATACTTTCACATTCTCTTTGTTCTGTTTTTTTTATTCTTATTTTCATCTTTTCATTAATTTAAAACATTTGTTCTTAACCTTATACTGCTAAAAAAATATATATTATATACATATTCCTAAAAAAAAAAAGATATATAAAAAGTTAATTACCTTAAAACAATAATCCCAAATATAAAGAAGGCAATCCAATGATCTTGTAAAACCAAACACTTCACAAGTCAAAACCAAAAAAAAAACTGTTAATTAAACATATTATTGTTGCAACCTCAACGAGTTGTATCACATGAACTGATCAACTTAGCACTTGTCCAAACAGCCAACCGAGCGTTACAACATTGTTTGATAACGGGACCCGTCTGTACACGTCCGCTCCTCACCGCGTCTCGCGCCAAACTACGTTTCGTTCCATACATACGTAAGTTGGTGATTTATAGAGGGGGAGGGCGAAGGGCGCGGGGGGTGCCTATGCCGATGCCCGTAGCGTCGTCGCGCCCCTAGCAAAGGATACTTCATTATCCTTACTGTAATCCGTGTGCCTTTTAGACAATTTTATTTATAGGGTGTCGCATCATCTGACCTTTGTTTAAATATCAAATCAGCTTTCTGCCGATGTGGCCTGAGTTGAGTCTTTTTTAAATAGGTATATGTATATACATATACATGTATGTGGTACGGACGTCAAGGATCAATCAGTTGATAACCTCAGTAATAATTATTCCATATCTCGACGAGCATACTAATAAGCTACTTCTTAGTCCGTGCAATGTTAAAGTTTGAATGACTGTAATGAAACAATAGCCTTTGCAAATTAACATCATATTATATTAGTTTCTGATAATGACAAAGACACATGAGTTGTGGTTATTGTAACGTGGTGGAGAGTGATAAAATATTTTTATTTGGATTACAATCATCACAATTCATCTGTTTTTTTAATATTTTTGAAATGCGAAATTTGAATTTAGGTTAAAGCTTCCACATACCCACAGTTGCTACAATTCAGAGCAATTTTTTTCTCAAGACATGAACGGCACAAACATACAAAAATGTATTAAAATTCAAGGTGAATAAACAAGGTTTACAACAAGTAATTTCAATTACAATATCACGACCTCTTTTGAACTTAAAACATGTATAAATAAGACTTTTAATTCTTATTTAAGAACTTGCAGTTAAGTAAAAATATGTCCGGCAGTCAGGTAGTCACAAGCATTTTTCCAGGAAATATAATAAGTATTTAGCTAATTTAAAAGTCTTGAAGACTTATTTTAAAACAATTAGACAAGAAATGGTCTTTAAAATAATATTAAATAAAGCCAAAATTTACTAAAACAGATTTAGATATTCATATGTACGAATTCGAATATTCGAATACAGCAAGAAGGAATTTAAGGATACAAGAAAGAAATAAAACAGCGACAAATTATTGGTTCCAATGGCCGTAACATTACATTCGATATTTGAATACGAGCCAAACATGTGACATACAAGCAGCTGTGGGATCGACCCTCAAATTACTGTATTCAATCAAGCGTGAAGGTGTAATGTGGCTACATCATTACCAATTGCAATGAGACCTAATTTGGATTATGTCATAGTCATAATGCGAATTTATTTACATAACAGTTTAACAGTCAAGTTATTTTATAATTTTTTTAAGAGTTGAAAAAGTTGGCCTGGTTTAAAATTCGGTGAACGCGGAAGTGCGAGGTCATTTAGTGTAGCGGTCGCGTTTGCTCGGCAAAGGATGGTGGGTCGAGGTTCAATAATGGCGGACTGGCAAGACTTTCACCTTCGCAGCGCTCGGCAAGGCCGCGCCGCGCCGCTCACCGTGACTTCCGTCCGCGAGCCGAGCGCGGCGACGACGTCATCGTCACATCACTAGCCGGCGGCGGCGCGCGTTCCAAATTCAAAACTTTATTCATAGAGAAAAGAAACAATATGGCTTTATTTACAATCCAGCCAGTTACTACTGTTTCAGTATCGAAATAATACCCATTAAATAACACACAGTTTAGTTACAAAAAGAAAGTAGTATTGTGCTTATTATCGTAGTCATTAGCTAACTACATAACTGTTTCAGACTACCGCAACGTAAATACTTAGTTAACGACAATTACCTTAGTACCTACCCCTAATATACAATACTACACTCTTTACATTCTTTGCTAATTAATAAGGTGCATTGTAAAATGGTCACCAATTTTCTTTTGTTGGTACCTTTTTATAATTAACTGTACCCCCGTTATACGATATTATTGGGTGTGGATGTGGACGCGTTGAAGTTTTCAAAACTAATCGAAACAAAGAACATGAAAAACATACTTATTAATATTATAAAATTAGGTATAACGTATACGTTAGTAGAAGAATTAATTCCAATGATAATAATAATAATATTATGTCGACACGACAGCTAATTCGCCACATCAAAGTAAGTAACTGGGTGCTAAAAACACACTAAATCCAATTTTACAAATAAGTTTAAAAAATAGATCATTTTTTACTGAATTGCTATTCCCTTGCAGTGTGAGCGTTGAGCACAAAGAAGGATGGGATGGGGCCGACTATACTTGACTATGGCAGTAGTAGGTAGCCGGTGATCGACCCATGGAGATCAATGCACCCGCCCCATGCGAAAGCGGCCGCTAAAAATATTTAAATTTTAAAAAACTACCTGCACAAAATACTGAATGTGTTAGTATTTAAAAAAAAATATGGTGGTTTTAATCAAAATTTGACATTTATAAGGCGTTTGACAGCCAGCTTAGATCGTTTAGCATGCGTCTAAGTTTCAATGGTAAAAAGGGTCTTTTTGAAACAGGTCATCATCATCATCATCGTCAACCTTCTATCGCCCACTGTTGGGTATAGGACCTCCTTATTTGTAGGTACGCCAACAAACAGAAACTATTGGTTTTTGTATTTTTTGAAGTAGATGAGGCCTCTTTTATGCACAGTTGAATCTACTCTATTCTACTAACGTGTATGTGGTCGTGACGACGTATGTTTCAGTACTTTCAGTTTAGTGGAAGGGGCCCGGCGCGGTCGGCAAAAAGACGCGTCGTTCCCGCTAGGCGCCCTAGAAACGATACACTAGCTCTGTAAAATTCTAGCGCTCCTCTGATCTAGATTTCTAGTATTTCTCTAGATTACTCTCTGTTTTAACGTTAATGAGATAATAATGCTCAAATTTATTAAGAGTGCACAATGACAATGAGTACAAAAATGCGTCGTTTTTTCCAACAATAGTCGTATGCAATGCGCGGAGTACGCACGGGTCGCCCCCATATTTATGTTGTTACGTGGCGTGGGAGGCCCCTGACTGGTACTTATCTCGTGTTTACGTCCAGTATTAGGTATAGGTACTTACCATTGAACTAATATATTACTAGTACATAATCCTTCAATGGTACTTACCTACATTTTATTATTATATGGAAACTTAGTTTACTATTTCTGATACATGTACTCGTAAGTACATAACTAAGTAATAAATTTTTATTTTAGCAAAATAAAGCTTAGTATATTTTGATAACTGGAAAATGAGATTTACTCAACCAATGATACATGTATAATATATATTTACGTAATAACGATAGATTAGATAGTAGATTTTTGTACAAAACCATCTTCATATTAATGAAAGTATTTAAAGTTGACCATTTTATGATTACCTACCTACTAACTGTCATCGGGGGTATAACATCTGAAACAATGGTGTTGCATTGCGTTGTGGATAAAACAGCCAGATTCAGCCCACTGTTTACATTCCCAACTAGTGTTGTGTAACTAGTAGCTAGTAGGTATACAGATAAACCTAGGAACTATTTTCACTACATTCCTGTATTTTATGACGGCATTTCCCTGGCCATTACCATTCGAATTAATCCAACTCGAATGAATCGATTCAAAATATGAAATCTAACTGGATCCGTATTCCCTGTGGCCGAAGCGAGTTTTGTTTCTAAGATAAATAATTAATCGCCTTCTGGACAACTAGAAGCTCTGGCAAAGTTTTAATTTTTTTTAAATATGAATTGAAGTTTGGTCCTGATGGCCAGGTGGGCTAATGGTATAAAATCTTCTTAGCGTGTCTGTGGCAAACACTGAATACTACATCCTTACTATCCTTACTAATATTATAAATGCGAAAGTAACTGTGTCTGTCTGTCTGTCTGTTACTCTTTCACGCCAAAACTACTGAACGGATTTGAATGAAATTTGGTATACATACGGTCTAGACCCTGGGAAAGAACATAGGCTACTTTTTATCCCGGAATTCCCACGGGAAAACTTTTAATGGCGCAGCGAAGCGCGCGGGAACAGCTAGTAAAAAAAAATGAGATACTTAGATAAGTAATGAAGTTTCAGTAACTGGCAAATATTGTTACGGCTTCATAACATTCACCGGCGGCGGCGGCTCTGCCTAACACAATGCTGTCGGAACATAAACAAACTCATTCAACAGCAAAGAACATTATGTAAAGACATAGGAATTTTTCAAGGTTTGCAATTGCAGAGATAAATTCATTAATTAATAAATCACATATACCTAGGTAATTTTTTACCCACTTTGTTGTATTTTACTACTTAAAAAGTACATACCTAATTAGTTACCACGGTAGTTCATAATGTCAAGAAATATCTTATCAGATTAATGAAAAATTAAGGATTTCATATCTTCACATAAGCCAGCCAATAAATAATCAAGTAACTTCAACTTAAAGATAACAAAGAAACGGAATTATAAAAACATCGGATCATACGATACTAAATCAGCCTCAATAACGTCATGCCATAGTTATCTTCTGTACTTACCTATTCTAGTACCGTTGTCATAGTATATAACGTGTATACAACTTACTACGTAATCGTACTATAGAGGGTGTAATTTTATGAGTGTCTTTACCGTTGTCAGGTGAATATATCGGTCATCAATAGTCATCATAACCAACTTCAACTTTCATTTAAGTATATGGGAGTGATGGGAGCAACTGTGGAACAGCGAGGAAACTGTTCCATACATTCTGTGAAACAGGCAATAGCTGTTTCTTTTCGGAGTCTTAGGGTGCTTTTCCACCAGAGATGTGCTATGCTACGATGCTATGGATGCGTTTGATATCCACCAATCATATTATTGGTTAATCATAGCTTAGCACTGGTGGAGACGGATTCAACTAAGATATGTTTTTTGTATGGAATGATGCGTGCTATGGATGTGTGCTATGGATGCGTGCTATGGATATGTGCTATGGACCATCGCGAGTGGTGTAGCTATGGCGCCGCCGCCCCCGTCGTTTTCCTACTATCGATACATAGCATAGCTCGAGATGCGCATCTTTCTCGCACAGCTACTTTGCGGCGGCGCATCTTCGTAGCGCATCTTCCTCGCACAGCTACCTAGCGTAGTATTGGTGGAAACGGTCACATATTTTCGTAGCGTAGATATCACATCTTCGCAGCATAGCTGCATAGCACATCTCTGGTGGAAAAGCACCCTTAGATTGAGCTTAAAACAGTTTGACAGTAAACAGTACGAAGTTTTTGCTTTGTTTTTCTATGTGACACGCCATGTTATTCGTAGGTATATTATTAATCTAAGTGCGTAGTGCAAAGATATTGTACGGAGTAGAGTAGATACAATAACATAAGGTGTGGGTAGATATTACTATTAGATGTTATGAATTTGGTGGCAGTATCGCAGTGGCGATGAGACGAATGACTGATACCAATTTTAGGGGTCGCGATAAGGCTCCTTCGGTCACGTTTCTGAAAGATAAAGAACAAACGGGAGGTGTTTTTATGCAATTACCAATTATAGATTGGCAAGTTGCTTGGCGACCCTCCTTGAGGGGTGAAAGACGCGGAGGGGACGAGGTACCCAAGACGACAGCGGGTAGCGGGAGGGGTAGCGGTGGAGGGGAACGCGTGCACTGCATGTCATTGTTACGGCAGTCTCGGCCGCGCAGCCGAGGCGGCCACATGTCTTATATAGTCTGTCATAATTTGAGTGCGACCCACATGAGATCATTGATCCTGAGTCCATTATCGTCTTAGGATGAGTGTTGAGGCCTTTTTAATATTATCGTTATATTATTATTAGGTATCTATAATTCGTCAACAAAATAACGTTAAAAACAACAAATCGTATAATGTCTCAATATAGCCTTCTTGTAGAACAGCGTACCGGATCAGTCATGCTACGCGGCTAAAGGTTGGTACTGCGCAGTCAGATACGAAAAAGTAAGTACAACAAAGACGAAGAGTCCATATGACAGTGCGTCAGTTGTCAGTTCTTGTAACTAGGAAAGCAACCAAAATTTATGTGATTTAATGAAAGTAATTAATGAGCAAAATACAGAGAAAAATTACAAAATTGGTGAAATTTTGAAAAAAAATGGTCATATCGTGCTTCGCCTACCCCCATACCACCCGGAATTAAATCCTATTGAACTTGTGTGGCGGTACGTGAAAGGCGAGCTCGCAAGAACGTCGATTGACTCTAACTTAGATAAAGAGATAAAAGACTTAGAGTTGCTTTTCTCTAATTATTCGCCTGAAAAGTGGAGAAATTGTGACGACCATGTATTAAAAAATTAAGACGAATATTATAAATCTGATAGAGTATTTGACGATGTATTGGACAGGTATGTTATTGTTTATTTATAATTTAATGTAAATTAAACATGAAATATTATAGGTGTACACTGAACTAATATGACTGGCGTACTCTAGTACTTTATACTTCAAAGTAGATACAATGTTTTTTGGTTTTTGTCTTAGATTTATAATTGAAGTTAATGAAAACGATGATGAAGATGAGGATGACGACGTGAATGAACAAGTTCAAACAGAGAGTGAACATGAAAGTGACATGGAAATTGATTTATAAAATAAAACACTTTTACATAAATAAATTCAAATTGGTAGATATTCTGAAGGTAAACATCCAAATTTTAATGCTGTCAAACTATAAATTTTAAGCTAAATATGACATTTACGGGAACAGTCATAGAATAAAATTTTACTTACGTCAGAAATAGTTACAAGCTATCGCGAGATTAATCCGGGCACACTTTACTACGTGTATAGCATGTCGTGCTACCTCGCCCCCGCCACTTCTTTCACCCCGCAAGGAGGGTCGCCAAGTAACTTGCCACATTATAGCTTTTCATTGTTTAATATTAATCTATGAGGCTATTACATGTAACTAGGTACCTAATAATAGTATACTTACTTCAACGAAAGGTTCATGCGATAATGTAGGTCGAATGCCTTTAAATTGAAAAAACAAAACAAGACCATATTTAAGCTAAAAACAAACAAGCAGTTTCAAGGCTAGGCAAACTCCTTGTTATTAAATAACAATGCATTCAGAGCTGAACGGTAGACAGATAATATTTTCTCAAACGAGTGTAGGTAAGTTATTTTAAAAACAGCATTAAAATATCAATCACTATACAAACCGCTTTATTTAAAGCAGGCAGGCAGGTAAGTAAGAATGTTTTGTCTCTCTCTGTCGGTCTCGCTCGCTCGAGTCAAATATCGCGCGGTCGTCGTTTGTTTTTCAACAAAACCGACTCTTGATGCCAAATCGTGCGTGCTGCGGGGTTAGTTTAGCTTGCTTGACAAAACATATCGAATGAGAGCTTTCATGCGACCGGCAGGCACGTTAAAAGCAACGAGATGGTTTGGGCGGCATCGGCAGGCAGCGATCTGAAAAATAGTTTTTCGTAAGCTAGAGCGGTCGAATTTTTGGTAGCTCCACCATTTAATGCGCTACCAAAATGCGCTCCATTTCGAGTAATGCAGAGTCTTTTCATTTCATTAGGTTAACTTATATAATTATGTTATGACTTACGAGATTTTTAGTCGCAATGTCAATTCTTCGTCATTATTAAAGAATTTGTTGTGCGCAATGAAAACAATATTTTGCTCTACATTACAATATTTACGATCACAAAGATTGACTAAAGTCTTATTTACGTGATAATTTTATCCGTATACTGTACCTACTACCTACATACATAAGTATGATGTTTTACTCAAAGGTAAAGTAAGTAAATCTTTATGTTCACTGTTCATATTGAAGCTTCCGTTTTCCAATTAATTCTGGCCGGCATTACGTAAAATACACCCGACACACATAATAACCGGTTCAATCCATACCACTCCGTATTGCGCAGGTGAAAAGAGCTAATATCACTTGGCAACAGCTTCGCGGAATAGTCGCTAAGGATAGACATAGTATGACTGTAATTGTATATTACTCTCATGATGAAGTTTAAATCGAGGATATTTATTACCTCGTTTTAGTGTGCATTTGACAAGTGGCAGCTTGGGTTTGAACGCAAAAACCTCTGAAATCAGGCTTGCTTATGCTTATTCGCCGCATCGACTTAGGTACTGTATACGGTGCCTAACATAGGACAACGCAGACTCGGGTATAAACAAATATAAGGATATCTGTAGATCTGTAGTAAGCTTGTCTAAGGTAGTAAGTTAGAAGTTTAATAGCTTAGAAAAAAAAACTACAAACTGTTACCTATACTTATACACTCACGGGCAATGAAAAGGTTCCACTGAGAAAAACACCAAATTACTCTTTTACGGAAAAGGCTAGCTTAAAGATGCCTTCTGCAACATTAAAGTACATTTAACTGAGAAGCAGGATATTATACCAAAAATTGTAAGTAATATTTTTTAAGTTTTAAATTAAATGATTGAAAAAATTGGGTCGTTTGGTGTCGGTATTTTGTGAGTGGAACAGTGACTATTTCATTGCCCGTGAGTGTATAAGTAGGTAACAGTTTGTACTTTTTTTTCTAAACTATTAAACTTCTAACTTAATACCTTAGACAAGCTTACTACAGATATTCTTAATATTTTTTCAGCAGTTACGAACCGACTATATTAACGTGGGATAATTGAATTCATGGGATGAAAAACTGGTGTGGTAAAGACAAAGAGTTTTATCAATGCGTCCTTTGAACGAGGCCTATAATATACACCCAATACTTTTATAGGTCTAGTTCATTGTAGTCATGTAGTATGTTACACTTTGTTACCTTAATCGAGGAATCAGATTATAACTTAAGTACTAGTAGGTACTAGTACTAGTTAAGTAGTAACATTTATACCATAACATTAAACTACATAATAAGTAGGTACTAGATTCAGACTCTAGGCAGGCTATAAGTACATATTTACAGTTTAAGTAAGTATATGTAGATGAGTGTGCTAACAGTGTTCTAACGTTATGTGCATGTGTGCATGTATACATGATCGGTGTTTGTGTGTGTGTGTGTGTATATTTCAGTTGTATGTGAGGGCAGTTTTCTTTCTCGCTTCACGTAGTATTGTTGTTTTAATTGCCGATATGGGTGATAGCTAGATAATTTTATCGTGGCGATAACAATTAATTGTACACGTGAACACTTTCGCTTCATACACAGTGTGGTTTTCGTTTTTCTGTCGCCTCTTTTATCTCGGAGATAGATTTGACCTCGATACACCGAAATACCGTCTCGTACTCTTCAAGCCAAAGAGTTGTATTTAAGTAATCTTTATTACCATTTAATAAAAGTGATAATCACTTTTTGTATAAGCCTCGCTAGAAGTTCGTTTCAGTGCAGTTAGGCTTTGTTTTTATTCCGCTTTTGTGTTCTTATTACCAGGTGTTACGGTTAAAAGTCGTGCGCGAGGGATGCATTGGAAATATTGCGCGTGGTAGTTGATACAACTTTTGTTGTTCAGCTGTGGGAGTCTTGTTGCGTGGTGTTAGAGGTTATAATGTTGTGTTTAGTGCGTTGTGCGTGGCTCGGATGGATACCAAAATAGTCGGTGACCGTTCGTTCGAGCGACTGAAGGGTCACTCTATACTGACGATAAACGAACGAACGAGAGCTGTTGTGCAATCGGCACGTTTAATACAACGAGATAGAGTCGTGGCTCGCACAGCAGCACTCTGAAACTAAGTTTTTCGTGATATAGAGTGACCCCCCTGAGGCCGCGTGACGTTGGCAATGTTATGAAAATTCGAGCATTTCCAATGAGTTCACTGCTTTATGTTTTTGTTTACCTATGCCATACCCGAATCCGCTTGTTCTATGACCTAGGTATGCATCTAATCCATTTTCTACCTGTTCCCATGCAATTTATTCGGGAATTCTACGAGCTATACCTACCTATATAGGTCGGAAAAGTTAAAAGTAAAGGATAGATAACAAATTTTAACAACTTTACTAAAAGCGAAACATTTATATTTAAGGTACCCTAAGTAAGTACTTACCTAAATAAGTAATTAATATTATGCATAAATCTAACTCATTATGATTCGGGTTTGTAAACTGTCAGAGTACATTTTTATCAAAAATATTTTAAGTAAGTATAAATAAATCTATTATGTTAAAGATTGTCGAGCTGTCGACATCGTCGCTCGTAGTGTTTTGTTTCGCTCGTGCATTGTTCGCGATAATTTTCATGCTGTGCCAGGATTTTCTCCGACTTCCTTCCTGGCAGGTTAAGCAGTGACATAGAGGAAAGATTGACTGATTGAGTTGGTTAGAGGTTATTTTAAAATCCTACTTGCTACGACAAAAAAAAACATAAGTAGGTATTTGATATCCTAACTAATATTATAAATGCGAAAGTAACTGTGTCTGTCTGTCTGTCTGTCTGTCTGTCTGTTACTCTTTCACGCCAAAACTACTGAACGGATTTGAATGAAATTTGGTATACATACGGTCTAGACCCTGGGAAAGAACATAGGCTACTTTTTATCCCGGAATTCCCACGGGAAATCTTTTTAAGGCGAAGCGAAGCGCGCGGGAACAGCTAGTAGAAATATAAATTTAAATTAGGTACTTGTTGTAAACCCATATTGATTTGTTAAGTATATTTGGGTGTACTAGTAATAAGAGGGGATAATTCGAATAAACTTTTGTTAATATTGCTACAAAAAGCCGTGTTCATTTAATAAATACTGAATGCATTAATGAACAATGCTCAAATCTTGAACAGAATACATATTTTTTGAGTTCAACAAACCCAGTATTTACATAAGGGATAATTAACTTTGCAAAAACAATAGCGTAGAAAAAAAAATCCTCCTAATTTGGGTTGCATTTTCCGATCGCTATCATAGTTGGTGACGTCATAATCACAAGGACTATCATATACGTATGTACAGTCAGCTGCAAGTAGCTGTACACTTTTTTACCTTATCAAACTCTCAAACTGCCTATTCAAACATTCATGGTTTGTTGTGTAGGTAGTCTGACAAGGTACAATAGTGTACAGCTACTTATGCAGCTGACTGTACATAGGTACCTAAATTGTAAAGTATAGATAAAAGTTATTTTGTTCTTTCCGGAGCCATTTAGGTAAGTAATTATGATAAAGTTATTAGGTTGTCTGGTAGAGATTGCTAATTTGCTATATGTTGCTATAAGATATTTTTGTAAGTACTGTTTTTATTTAAGTTTAATTTTGTATGTTGTTCTGCTTTGGTGCAAATAAAGAGTACTTATCTTACCTACATGAAATTATAAAAACGGCGATACGGTTCGCTTCCTGCCTCATAAGCTCAAAAAGCCTATCAGTAGGTTACAGAAAGCTCCGAATCAGCCATTACTAATAAACACTTTTATGTGCTTAACCTTATTTTCTATATACAGGATGCTGTAAAAAGTTGATCGGGATGACCTTCTGATTCAACCCCTTTCAGCTTAGTACCTCTTTTACATCACTCTTTATAAGTAAAGTCTTTGTATCAAAACGGTGAAAACCCGTAGAGTAGATTTTCCCAAACACGAAGTTATTTTAAGACGTCAATGTCAAATGTCCAATAAGCGCCCGCCAAAAATGTCATTGACACTGTTAGATATATCGCAAGGTTAGCATACAACGTATTTCGTATCAATAATATAATCTGTTGCTCATGAAATCATGTTTTCACGCAAAGAAAATTAAGTACGAACCTAATGAAAATAATATGACGTCCTTGAAAACAATGACGAGTAAATAATTATAGTAAGAAAGTACCCACAGGAATAGATATTCGTTGTAAACGTTGACAAAAGGTGACCTGACTTATCTATCGGTATCGTACGTATCGCACCAAACGGATTGTCATAAATGTATACAAAAGCGGCGTCAGCAATGCCGAAAGCCGATGAAGTGGACGCACTTATGTGAATTTGCCGTCGATATGTGGACCAAACCGCGGAACCCTTCCAAATATGTAGAACTTTTTTTTTTTTACCTGACTTCCTGTAATTAGGACTTGGACCTGTAACTATGTCAGATCCATACAAGATACGCTAGATTTGACAAGCGAGCGACACTGCTTATGCCTTGTTAATTACTAATGTTCGGTGGTGGTAACCCTACTGTTCATGCCCGAGGATATAGCCCCCTTTTTACAGTTCATTGAGTAAGATAGTGGATGTTACTGCACCCATCCTCAATCTCTTATTCCATCCATCCAAAGGTTGTCTGGCAAAGATCGCTTTAAGTGACAATGCCGCTTTTTTACCCTAATTAATCTAATTATGTTACTTCTTGTTAATTTTATTGGTCTTTTTGGTGTACAAATAAAGAGTAGGTATTCTATCTATCTATCTACTATCGGATATGGAGATATAATCCACTATCTGCACCGATTGTATGATAATGCTTGTGATACGCTATATATTATAGCCAAATACGACTTAATTTATGACACCCAAAAAATACTATTTACGGTTTAAATCTAATTCCTATTTTCTAATCCAATATTGCTTTCGGTGCCTTTAACAATGACATTCTATTAAAAAAGTGGAAGATAGGCTTTGATAAACAATAAACGAACAAGATTCTATCTTGTCGGTACAACAGAAACGTCTTGACAAATACCTAACATCTCATCACATCACATAATTTTCTGTTCAAAAAAATAAAACTGTTACTTACTCTTACTACCAAGGAATAAAGCATACAAAATCCAACAAAATCAAAAGAGTTTTACAAACGAGTCCCAGTACAGTGCGACACGAGACAATATGGCCGTTCATTCAAACCACTCCGGCGGCGAACGTTCTAGAATTCTAGACTTAAATTTCGCGACCTGTCTGGCTTCAGAGTCCTAGCCAGGTTCACTGAACGATCGAGCAAAGCTTCGTCCTGAAGGCCCTATTCTAGTCATTAGAGAAGGCTGTGATTCTAGTGCACAATAGGTACAGGTAGGTAACCTCTGGGCAGTGAAATTATCTAACTTTTGATTGACAATGTTTCGTTCGTTTTCCAATTTCTTTCGCAGAATTAGGCTCTAGTATAGTAACTATAGATAGGCCCAGCCATGTTAGTTTTCTCTTGTGACAAGGTGGTGCGTAGGTGAGTTTCGAGTGAGTTATAATGTGTCGCGTGAGCTTTTGTGGTCCTACAGAATTGGAACTTTGCGAAAAAAAATATAGTGTCGTATTTAGTCCTACTTACATACGCAAAATCGTCTGTAATTAAAGAAATCAATCTAAAAATTCAAAATTACCTACTATTTAACTGTTGTCCTGTGTCTACGAACTTTACTTTACCATGGAGTCGGACCGAGTCATACTAAAAAACTAATTTTGATTCCGGAAATTCCACGGCGGGCGAGGTTGCGAAGCTTTCGTCGAAAAGCTTAACAATATGAAGTATGATTACTTATACACTAACGGGCATTGAAAAAGTTCCATTGAGAAAAACACCAAATTACTTCTAAACTGAAAAGGCTAGCATAATTTCGCCTTCTACATTATTGAAGTACATTTGACAGAACATCAGGATATTACCAACAAAACACGGTAATATTGTGTTCAAATTTTAATTTAAATGTTTGAAAAAATTGTGGTCGTTTGCTGTCGGCATTTTGTGAGTGGAACTGTTTCATTGTCCGTGAGTGTATTAATGTCAGCATTGAACCTATATAGACATTACAACTTTAGTTTGAAAGATTAAAACTTTCAAGAAACATTGTTATCTTAAGATTTCCAAACAGATTTTCCAGCAGCTCCCGAATAAAACAAAATCATGTTTGAATAATTTAATAATGTGGCGGAGCTGAGGCCGCCCTTCTGGAAACTTCTAAATATTGACAATAACGGAAACCCCATTTACTTTTTCGTTCTTAGGGTTCCGTAGCCAAAATGGCAAAAACGGAACCCTTATAGTTTCGTCATGTCCGTCTGTCCGTCTGTCCGTCTGTCACAGCCGATTTACTCGGAAACTATAAGTACTACAGTGATGAAATTTGATGGGAATATGTGTTGTATGAACCGCTACAAAAATATGACACTAAATAGTAAAAAAAAGAATTGGGGGTGGGGCCCCCCATACATGTAACTGAGGGATGAAATTTTTTTTTTCGATGTACATACCCGTGTGGGGTATCAATGGAAAGGTCTTTTAAAATGATATAAAGTTTTCTAAAAAACATTTTTCTTAAAGTGAACGGTTTTTGAGATATCAGCTCTCAAAGTCGTAAAAAGTATGTCCCCCCCCCTCTATTTTTATAACTACAGGGTATAAAATTCTAAAAAAAATAGAGGTGATGCATGCTAATTAACTCTTTCAACGATTTTTGGTTTGATTAAAGTATCTCTTATAGTTTTTGAGATAGGTTGATTTAACTATTTGCTGCTACGGAACCCTTTGTGCGCGAGCCCGACTCGCACTTGGCCGGTTTTTTAAAATGAAAGAGTGACATAACCTAAATTATATTAAGTAATAGGACGAACGAAAATTGAAAATTTTATGGCTACAGCCATTACTTACACGAATTAAAAAACTAGTGCACCGATTTTAATGAATGTAAAATCGCAAAAACTCCAATAAAAAACAACACTTTTCAATTTTTTCGGTGCTTTGTCCATACAGATAGTTAACGTCAAACTCGGTAGCCCTTTTTTCTCGGGCGGTGGTTCATCCTAACTAATCCTAATCCTAACTAATATTATAAATGCGAAAGTAACTGTGTCTGTCTGTCTGTCTGTCTGTCTGTCTGTTACTCTTTCACGCCAAAACTACTGAACGGATTTGAATGAAATTTGGTATACATATGGTCTAGACCCTGAGAAAGAACATAGGCTACTCTTTATCCCGGAATTCCCACGGGAAACCTTTTTAAGGCGAAGCGAAGCTCGCGGGAACAGCTCTTAATTCATAAGTAAGGACTATCCGTTATGTTGATAATTACAATTCCGTAGTATTGTAGGTGAAATTGGATAATCCTTAACTCAATATCACTGGTTATTTCCTTTTGGATTTTATGCCGGGAGTGTTTATTTCCACTGCAGAGCGACTCCACTCACTCGAATATCGACCTTATCTCGTCGTTTATAAGGCCTAGTCGCAGTTTAGATATACTCGTAACTATCTTTCTAGTTAGTATCCGTAGAAGCCTAGTGACTGTTTTATGTTTCAACGTTAGCACGTTCAGTTATGTTATGTTATACTACAGGAGCATAAATTAAACCAACCTGTAAAATTTGTTTTGAATGAATACTTACTTCGGAACTGGTTTAATTTATTTTGTAACAATTTTTATTGTTTTCTAAATTAACTTTCGTAAGTTACGTACTTATATCGTTCTTACTTCATATTTTTATAACAAAAATAATCCGAATAAAAGTCGTGTCAAATTACTTGGTTCATCGAGTCTGATATTAATTGAAATATTGTTGGACAATCTTCCTATATTTTCGGTAGATAAGTCATCATTCGGGGACTGTCTGAAAGAGGCATTTTAGCAAATTTTACAGCATCTATTATCTTCACTTTACCGTCGTAAATTAAACAGCTATATACAAAAGAAGAGTTGGATCCAACTGTGGATTAGTTGGCCGACTCGTTCGATCGCCAGGCGTTCCGTCGGCCGCTCGTACGCGAATTTCAATCTGTTTTCTTTGTCTGCGGCGCAAGCTCGATTAGTTGCCCGACTTGTTGGATGGCTGCGTTGGTGAATCGATGGACTAGTTCAGCCACCAGTCGCTGTTTTAGAGGAAGGATAGCGGGGCAGGTGCGGAAAATATGAACATGATTTCAGATATTCATTTATGATTTGAAGTTGTACGGTTTCTTGATCAATTTCAAAGCAGATTTTCGGGTATTTTCGCTCTATAATTATTAATTACTCAGTCATTTATAATGGATTACCTATATGGCGTGATTATTTAAAGTAGGTAATAGCGTTTACATTCGTTTGAAATGAACTCGCTTGAATATGATATTAATTAGTGGGATTGTTTGATATAAGTTGATACAACATATTATACAAGTTCGGTCGGGCGAGAGGTCAGTGACCTGTGGATCGCGCCTGCAGTCCCAAAACTTATCAGTTTTTGTACAATATAGCTAGAGTCCTATGACGTTTCATTGACAGTTTCTAATGCCTGGTGAATAAAGTTAAATTTTCCTAGAATACTTGACAAATAAATGTGTATGATGTATGTAATAAGTATGGATTTGACATATATGTATTATAATTTTACAAAGTACTTATAGTTATTTTTAAAAGAAACACTCACAGTTACAATCTTATCTAAGAATAATTCAATACGCTACAGGTAGGTCGAAATAAATGTGCCTCAATATCTTGAAATTACAATTTTAAATAATCACAAATTCATAAGTATTTTGAAATAGGCAGAAATTATAAATAAATGAGTTAAGCCTTTTTGATATCCAATCTCTTTGTAGGTTAGAAATTTAGGTTGGTCCTTGTTTAACCGGAAAAGTTGAGAAGGGATGCTAGATAGGGCAACTGTCCTTACAGTTTAAAATAATTACAAAAGTAAGTAGGTAATTATTATAAGTTACAAAGTTATAAGTTTAAAATATCGGGTATTTAGAAAAATATAAGTACTTACTTACATACGTATGCCTGGAAGAGATCGCTTTTAGCGATAAGGCCGCCCTTATTGTATTATAGATTTTAAGTCTTAAATGTTATTTTAAGTGTTTTATGTACAATAAAGTTATACTACTACTACTACTAAAAACATTTTGACCATGTATCACTTCCGTATTTAATAAAGTGTTAATGTTAAGTACGGTTAGGTACTTACTAGTTTCAAGTTGTAGAGCGACCTAGTTTTAAAAGAGCAAATAGGTACTTAACAAATATATCTTTCCTAAAAACGCTTCATTATGCAGTATTTTTTTTACTTATAAGTAATTATTGTAAATAAACAAAAAATGTAGTATAGGTACCGGCTTATAATGTATTTTTTCTTACTTGGCACATATTTTGAGCAGTCTTGGAGTGTCTTTTTATTTGAATTAATTTAAAACTTAGTAATAAAATAAAACATAATGACAAATTGAAATACAGCAAAAATGATTAAACCAGTAATTAAACAATTTATTTTGGCTGTAGTTTATTTGTGTAATTAGTATTTTGATTAAAAAGACACACACAGATTCTTTACCTTTTGTGCCAAATAAGAATGAATACAGTAAGTATAGGTATTTTTGTCCTGACACACAGAATCAGAAAATAAAATGATTTTTTCTGTTTAGTGTTTTTTATTTTACTTAACATTTTTTATTAAAGTTATGTAGGTACATCGTACTTACTCTAATTACGTACTAAAATAAAATCAAACAATTTCATAAACAAAAAATTAGTTTCTAGCGCAGCAGCTATAGCAATAGGGACTAAATAGCAAATTTAGTAAAACAGGTTAATAATCAAAAAAGATTCCATTAGTCTGCCTCACTCTCATTACTTAATGAGTTATTTATTATAAACGATTCGTCTTGATCACTTAGTTCGGCCTTGGCTACGATTTAAAGTATTTTTTTAGAGTTTAAGACTAATATTAAAATTACTTACGTATATTTCAATATACTTGAGTACTGAGACTGACTCTTCGTAATTATTACTTCAGTGTTTTTTTTATATTAACTTCTGCCACTGGGCTTTAACTTACTTAACATTAACTAAATTGATTATCCTAAATCCAGTTTTGTAACAACAACAACCCACAACAACGAAGACTTTTTGAAAAGCTAACCTTCCTTTTTGGGAATGGGTTAATAATTTGTCACAAACCTCAATATTACTTACTACCTCTAAACTAAGGAAAACTATGAAATAAGGAAAACTTGTGGAAAAATCACTGCAATAAAATGCTACGTCTGTCTAAAACAAATTTTCAGAAAGTGAGAGTATGTTTTTTATCCCTCAGATAGGTAATATTTATCTCGATATTGTGAAATAGCATTATACGGTGAATACCTAAGTACCGAATGCGATTGAAGTATGAACCTAGGTACAATTTTCCAGTCGTAGAGTATTTTGAACTTTACCGAGTTCGAATAGAGTTCACGGGGCCATTGATTTCGTCTGCCTCCTTGGCCATACTTATTGAGAATGTTAAGTAAGATCTGCGTTCAATTTAGTCATAATTAAATAAGTAAGTACCATTATTTATTTATTTTTAATAACATTTATGTATTACTATAGAATACAGGTATACAATATATTTCTAACTATGTAGGTTTTATGTATTATTATAAGTAGGTATTTTTATATCGTTTATACTTTATATTAATGTAGTTTATAAATATCTCTTGTTTTCACACGATACCCATTTTCATTATTTATATTTCCTATCAATGTGGTTGTCTGGAAGAGATTACTTTTAGTAATAAGGCCGCCGATAGTGCTATTTATTTTCTTTTCAGGTTTGTAATACTGTTTCTGTTTGTGTGCAATAAAGAGTATTATATCTTTATCTTTACCTTTAATTTATCTCAATAGTATAATAGAACTTGTGTAAAATAGGAAAAAAAATACTGTTGAAGCGGTTAGTTGTAGAGAAAACGCAGCTGCAGCTAACCTAGTTTTACGCGCCATGCAATGTCTACACCTGTAGTTTTACTTGTTAGCTTGTAATTGTAACCAACGACTCAGAATCGTTAGCACTACAGTCGTTGAAATATAATAGGCCTGTTTGGACAGCTCGAAAATGTATGAGATGACGGCTGGTGTCAAATCTAAAAAATAAGTAACTAGGTGCTCCAAAAGTTCTTTTTTCTTTCAGCCGTTAAAAAATAAGCCAGATTATGTGTCTTTTTATGTATTTAATCAAGTAAATCAACAGTAAATATCAAATTTGTGTCCAAACGGGCCTATTATATTTCGAGGACTGTAAACAGGGGAACATCGAAACATGTACAATACACGCCATCGCGCCCATCGAAGTATCACAACAGTCCGGGATGTTCAAAAGAGACAGATTACTCGAAAGTAGTTCAAATTCCGGCCGTTTCGCGGTGTCGTAAGTTAATACAACTTGTTTACTTGAGCTCTGATAGCGCATCGCGGTGGCTCGGCTACGGCAAGTTTACTGAGAGCCGCGGGAGGTGGATCGGGTCTGATTAAAATGGTCGTTCTTTTTTTAAAAGTACCTTTCACGGCGGGCGGCTGGCTGAGGCGCGCCGTCACTTTCCCCGCTCCGGCGAGTTTTTTTTTCTAACGTAACATCGTAGTTACATCAATATCGCATGCGGTTTATTCCTCCGCACACGACTCGAGCGTTGGAACGCACCTTGGCTGTATGCTGCACAGTTCTTTGCCACCATTTTTTTTCTGATCTGTCACACTCAAAGGCACTCTTTACTAGAGCTCGTACCCAGCTGCTACAAAAGTAGATTCCGTTTTATCATGGGATCGGTGAAGTCCTTATCATAATACATAATTTTATTAATTCCAGTATTGCTGATGTTATTTTTCATGTAAAATCCAAGATTGCAGCTTTCAGGAACAGGGCCCAGGCACACGGTACTAGTTGTTACGTGGTAGGTCGCAGTTAGTGCCACAAATGATGGATGACGGAGGACTTTATACGTTAGCTATCTTGTAAATCTAAGATTTTATACTGGTTCTTGTTCCCTGAGCAATAGAAGCCAGTTTTAATTCACTGCTACGTAATGCATGCTATATTTATGTGGAGTCCGTTTAAATGAAGTAAGCATTGTGCTATTTGAAAGTTTATCGTTTAGTTTGGCTTAGTTTTTGTACCGCAATGTTGGTAGACTTGTTCAACTATAGTTAACTGTACATATTGTATGAATAAGCACAATCATGTGGATAGGCACTATGAGCAGTTACTATGCTACCTAGGTATCTATTTAAATATATATTATATAATCTCTCCACTGGAGCTTAAACTAACTTTCAATTGAAAAACCTAATTTCGATAGCATGAAACTCGTTAAAGGAGGTTAAGGTTAGTGACACAAGGCCGTAGCCCCATAGTTCGTTATTTGATAACGTATTCGAAAGCCTCTTAGCAAGGTCTTTCATATACACTACAAAATATATCTTGAGAGCAAGCTCGCAACGCTCCAAATCTCTTATTTAATGCTGCCCAGACGATGCATGGAGTCCATGCCATTTAAGAATAAGTCCATGCCATGGACTTATTCTTAAACGAAAAACCATATGTTTTCACTTAATTGGGTCACTGAATTTTAACTACCTTATAATATAATATACCTACCTATACAAGTTATTGTAAGTAATAAAAATAGTCCCCATAATTCAACTCTATCATTCTGCCTTCGGAAAGCGTTTTCTAGGGTCATACAATTAAATTAATTTACTTACTTAAGAAATTTTGATTGTTCAGTTTTGATTTGATTTCCGAACGCTGCATCGACTTTCGGTCGGCCTAAGAGAATGCGACCTCCTTGAGTAGTCGCATCGCATCGCGTCATATCGGCCAGGAGGGTCACTCTATACTGACGAAAAACTAACGAACGAGATCTGTCGTGCAATCGGCACGTTTAATACCACTAGATAGAGTCGTAGCGCGTAGAAACGATCTGAAAGTTGGTTTGTCGTCACATAGAGTGACCTCCCTGGTTCGGCCTGCTGGATACTTACCGCATTCTATTTTTAAATTTCGATGCGGTGACTCGAAGTAGAACATGCATGGCTTACAATTTGGGAATATTAGGATCGTTTTAGACACAAGTAATACCTTAGTAATTACTCAATAAAATAATTATGTTAACTAATATAATTATATTGCGTTAGGGATAGCAGATCCTATATTAGTTTACTGTTATTGTTGTTGAGTCATTGTACCTAACTGTTTTCAGTTTTACACAACGTCTGAAAATCTCTGAAATTACATTACAGTAAGTATTGTTTCTATTACACGGATAACTTTTATCCACCCATTATTGTGAAATAGGCTCAAAAACAATTCACAAAACATTCAAATAGGTCATTCAGACAACTGGATTGAGTATCCAAATTATATTAGAGATACCTACCAAAAGTAATTGCATCCTACCAAAACTAACACCACTTACTGTAATAGATATAATTTCGAAACAAAGAGGCAAGTAGGTGTACTCCGTAAGTACAAAAGACAACTAAGGAAAACAATGTCATAATTTTCCGCGGGAAAAAACGAAAATGGCGGCCTGGCAAGGTAATCAGTCGCATGCTCAAGGTATGCCGGGTAAAAGTGCCCTTAATGTGTACGATCCATACATGCGCGCTAAGATACTGTATATTCAGTATATTGCAACACAGAAAAGGTACGCGCTTTCTCCACAGTGCGTTGAAGCGTGGGTAATCTTACCTTGCCCGGCCACTATGTTATTCTGTGATGGCACTATTGTTTTCTTTTTTATGACGCCTTTTTACGCGCAACCTGCCAGTTATTGAATATTGGCGAATTATTTACTCGTTATAGTGCTAATAGTGGTGTTGTTAGATGTTTCTTGATTTCATAAAAGTATCGCTGGTCGCTTGATTGAGAATATTATCCAATCTTCTAAATTGCTTATCAGAAGATATTTTTTTATAGTCAAGTGTCGATTTGAATTAACATTTTTTTGGGGTCACTTATTATAGTTTTTTTGTTATGTATTAAGTACTTACCTTAATATTTATTTAAATCGTATAATGCCAGATAGAACATTGTTTAACTGAGGCGACTGACATGGTCACTTTGTGTACCAAACCCTTAAAATAAAGATTTAAAAAAAACTGAGGCGACGATAATATTTTTTTTAACTAGAGCAATGTTACTATGACGACCTGAAGATTCACAAGGCTTTTACAGCAATTATCCCTAATCACAGTCTACTCCGCTCCCTACAACTACGAAACAATACTATACAGGATGATGGCTGCGAGTTTCCCACCGCGAGCTGCGAGTTGCTGTGACATCTGGGCAGCGGTGTGTTTGCGCATGTCATAAGAACAGCTACTTCACGGGTGAACGTGCAAGCGACCGTTACGCCGCCATATCTACCAGGTTTAATGACTCCGCACAGAGGGTCCGAGTCGCGGACGCGGCTTCAAGGTTAACTTTAGATGCTATTATACGACCCTTATGCAGCTTTACTCTAACTATGTAACTATGAAATGTTGTATAAAAAGCTTACGAGACTCATGCTGAGTTGCAAAAATTTACTTTACGCTAATGACGATATTAAATCTGTGTCTGTCTCTTTCTGATCTTATACTGTCAAAGCAATGCAGCAATATATCAAATGTCGACATAAGCTTAAAGTTTCTTTCTGCAACGCAGCATCAAAACAATAAATTAATAAACAGTTGAGTTTATTATGGAGATAGTAAAGATCCCGACGAATTGAGAACCTCCTCCTTTTTTGAAGTCGGTTAAAAAGTGGTGTATGGACTGTATGGTCTTGTTTCGGATACAAATGATACAATATCTATTTATAATCTTTTATTCCTAAACAGTATAACTAGTACCTATTTCTTGTATGATAAATAAATTCATTCTATACCGTAATCTAATATCTTAAAATGCCTCTAAATGAAATACTTGGAACCGATTGTAAATTTCCTAGAAACTACTTACTTGAACGAAAATCCAGTAAAATGGTAACCTAGCCGAGGGTTAATTATTTTCCCCAAGGAAAGCGCTGGTACATTTTTATTTTGCTGTCTACTTAGTAATTATTTCGAGTTAAGAAATTTCCAGTTTCTAGAGATGGAGTTGATTTTCATTAAAGAACCTACATTTTTAGTCCTAATAAAAAAGGGGTATTGACAGTTAAATTTTCAGAAAATATATAGTAAGCAAAGTGTTTTTTTCCTCTCTTATGTAGGCACGGTATACTGCGGAAGCATAATATAATGTTCGAGACGATATAAGTAAATATTTCGAGATTTCTTTTAATCGATGTTTAATGGAGTTTGAGCCTATTTAATAACATATGTAAAATATAATTATTTACTTTAGGTAGGTGCAGTGAAAATGCATTAAATACTCTTATCCGTAACCTGAATAATTACATAATTAGCCACATAAGAACCAAAACACCTGCATAGGCTCTATAAAAAGGCTGTTAAATGGTGTTACAATTTGTAGTTCTTACGCATTTAGCGGTCAAAAACTATCGGCCGATAACGGAACAAGGCAAGTTAGCGGTTAGTTATCACAATCTCGCGATAACATATCACTGCTACGTGGTTATCAGAGAATATTATATAAAACCGTAATGCTTATTTACATAATAAGTCGGTACACGGTAAGTACATAAAATATAATAAGTAATAAAGTAGACATAATTTAACAAAATCCATAGAATTGCTTTTTTTAACGCATTTAAATTGTTGACTTTATCTTGACCTAGGTAGGCCGACGACAGAGCGTTGTGGCTCTCCATTTTCCATGGGAGAGGACTGTGTGATATGAAATATTTACAATTACAATTACAATTTTACTATTTTTCATTTCAAAATACAACAATTTGAAACATCAGAAAATGTTTTATTACTTATCCTTATCCAGTTTAGGTGTTCTGAATAACATTTTATATCGGTAAGGGCACGGTATTAAATGGGGGTGCTATTCTGATATTGCCATCGATATTAGGGACTATCACGCGACCGTGTTTTGTCTGGCTAAAGCGTAACGTATGTTTATTGTTTTATTACCAAACCATTAAACCGAACATTTAGTTAGCGAAGAGATAAATTGCCGTAACTAAGCAGAGCCTTTCGAGATTTTGCTGTTACGTGCAAAACTACACACACACACACATGCGTCATCGTTACATTTACACATACACTTGAAAACATTACCTATACGTATTCACCCGATGCCAACAAGTATAGATTTTGATAGTTATTAACCACTTTTTTCAGAAAAGATTTTTAGAATGACCCCCTCAGTATTTACCCTCTTTCGGCTGACTACACCCTCTTTTTAACACCCTGTATAGGTACCTACCGTTTAAGTTAAAGGTTTTTGCAAACTATATACTTACATACTTACAAACTTTTAGTTAATAAATTAAATTTGTAAATAAAATCAATAAAATTAATAAAATTGAAGGCCATTAATGTCAGGGGTGCTAAACTCTCTAGCGAATCTGTCACCAAATGCGAAAACAAAATAGCCTACCCACCACCAGATTAAACGCCACCGCAGAAACGCTTGTAAAATCAATACAACACTGCACAATACACTACAATAAGCTGTAATTTGATTGTCGATGGTTCACGACTCGCAACCACTATCCCTTACATTTATTTGAAGAACTTCCCTAGGAAATCTTGACCAATCAGGCAAACCGCAACTCTAGCAGTGACCAAATAAGGACCAATGGGGAAGTAGGGGCTATTTGGCGTGAATTATGGGGCACATTTCGCAGCCCGCGTGCTGTAGGGGGCGCTAGGGGCGCAGTGACAGAAGCCGGCACCATTAATTATGTTTTGGGCCCTTTCAAATTTGGAACGAGATATTACTTAGAACGATTTTCAATCAATGACGTTTCATTTTCTACTTAATCTGATAGCTTAGTTTGGTTGAGTTTGGTAGCGACGGTTGGGTAGAAGTTTTATATGGGTCATAAACATGTGATTTTAGAGAGCGTCAGTGGGACTTTTGTCCTTATCACAAACCTTTGTCCACACATTAGAAACCAAATAAACACTGGTGCAATCTGTTTCATTGATTTTTAAACAACATTTGCAGTTTTGTAACAAACATTTTCGTTGTATTTCGGTAAAGTGCCCATATCCTACCTAGTTCATAACCAAAGTGTATGGTTGTTAAATAATAATGGTGTATAGGTAACTTGCACCAAACGTTTAAACAAAATAAAATCTATTGGTTTACTGATTAGTCAGTAATGTACTTTCAAAGCAAGATAATGTTAGATTTAATTACTTAATTAAGTTTCAATGTTTCTTGCAATTTACCTACCCTAAATTTAGACCAAGTCTCCAACTTACAAAGAAAGAGCGCAATAATTAAAAAAATCTACCTACCCCCGAACACTAGTACTCTCTAACCCCCTACTTAAAACTGCCAAATCCCTGAACTGCTTTATTAACCAATCTTCGGGTCAAATATAAAAACAAATATACGTAACGAGGAATATTTGCAAGTGATTTTGTTATTCATTTCTGGGCGCAGACAGGGGCGGGTCCCACTCCCCGCCCCCTACCCCGCGCTTCTTACCCCTCACCCCCGGAGGGTCACTCTATACTGAGGAAAAGCGAACGAACGAGAGCTGTCGTGCAATCGGGACGTTTAATACAACGAGATGGAGTCGTGGCTCGAGTAACAGCGCTGCGAAACTTGGTTTTTCGTCATGTACAGTGACCCCCCGTTCCCGAGGGGTAAACTTACGAGTGTGTTTTGCTAATGCTGCGGCTGATGATCTTACCTGCGAAAAACAAGGGTTTATTGATAATGCGGACTTAGTGAGGATTTGGTTTAAAAGTGACGTTAGTTTCGGGTGGTTGTAGTTTTTAGTCGTTACTAATTACTATTACCCAAGTTAAGAAAACTGTAAGTAAGTACTTACTACATATATACTTTAAGTTGCAGAAGTAAGAGTTATCAAAGTGAGTAAGTGCGTAGTAAAAATTTTGATAAAATTGTTTTGTCCGCGCATTCATCATCACCTACTCATCATCTACTATGTATTTTATACAGTATCTATCCCGATATATTATAATTATTTCATATCTTTCAAAACACTTACTTACAGATATTCTCTCTGCTTACTACAAGAAGGGGGGCGTGAAGCTACGCACGTCCAATAAATGTTACATATTTTACACAAATTCAAGGTGGAATAACATCGAATTCTAAAAGCTTGCGAAAAGCGCTGGGCGCGGCACGGACTTGTCATATTTCGGGGTTAGTCTATAATTCTTCGGTCCTTCGTACACAGTTTATACCATTTTCGTGCCTTTTAAGGATATTTTAGTGAAATAGGACGGTAATACAACACTACACCCTATTCGCCCCCCGAGACCCTGTTCTGGCAAATTGCGCTTTGGAAATAGTCGAAATTTCTTGAGTTGATGACATTTTGTGCGGTGACTTCAGACTACGAATTTCTCTAATGTTATTAACATTGTCTAGTTATTGTGTATAATGCGTGAGTATATTTTGGATCATTTATAAATCCATCGACGAATTTATTAAACTTGTAAATTAATACTTAGTCACATTAAGTTGGACACCTAGATTGTAGGTCGGAAATATTCATTATACGCCCTATATCTCCTTCTTAATACTAAATAAGTATATTATTGCCTACCTATTGACACTGTACAGTTGTAACTGTAATATTGTATACATACAACATTCATAATAATCATGTGTACATGCATGTTGTTTTAAATTTAAATCAAGGAAACGCTCGCGATGAATACTGATTGTAGCAAAAAGGTTGTCCCATTTCCACCGAACACTTTGTAGGTCATTTATCGAATCACCACTGGTTGCGTACCACTGACTACACTACGCAACTTGACACGCGAACCAAAACCAACTTTACGCTCATAAGCATAGGGCAGTATATTAACGTCGTCTGGTAAATAAATTAAAACGTCGTAAGCAACGTCTTTAAGGTCCCTTTTTGATGAACAAACAATCTCGATCTGTGCAGCGATTATAAGATTCGAAACCTCCGTTTACGTTGCGTATCGTCAACTGTCACTGTCAAAATGTAAGGTAAATTTGTTAGTTCCAAAAGTGACATTTGTTTTTTCCATGTTAGGTGGAATTTCACCAAACGCTAAACGTATTTAGTAGCCTGTCATACGTCTGTCAGTTAGTACAAAATATATAAAAAAATGATTTAAATAGGTACTATTTTATATACGTTTAGCGTTTGGTAAAAGTGACCCTTAGTGTAGTTTCGAAATAGTATCGAATCCTGTGATCGCACATCTGATTCTTTGCGTCCATTACGTAGTTTTTATCACAAACACCGGAGCTTTTCCATGCAAAGGAAACAATGTATGGGAAGCGATGTCGTAACGCGCCATAGGTAAATTGGATAGACGTGTCATGCGAAAATATACCTTAAGCTTGACTCGTAAGATTTTCGTTTCCGGTTAGTGAAGTTTGAGATTTTTGACACACTTTCAGCACATCAAAGGTAAGAAAGAAGAAATTGAAAAATATAGGTAGTTTTTCAATGTTTAAGGTCGCAACAATAGAATACTTTAAAATAATTATGATGTAATAACGTAGAATCATTAATGACGCAGCACAGCCTCCGAAATATATTTTTCAGGATTCAGGAAAAAAAATATACTATCGAAACTAGCATTAAATTTGAACGGTAAATTTCCAAATTTCCAGCATTGATATGCTAATTTACCATAAATCAAACTTATACAGTACCTACAACTAGCTTTCAAATAACACTAAGATGGCCAGCAAAATGCGGAAACCTTTAGATACTTGCTCACAATAGGTACAAGTGTATCTAAAATAAACTAGTGGCGAGCGGCGGCCCAGATCCATTGTCCTGGCTTCAGTAAAACACGTGTCTAGGAAAATATTACACGGCTTTTATGTACACTCTTGTAATAGAGGAAAGTATAAGTACAAACCTACTTCACATTAAAATAGGGACATTTTTACACCTAGGTCTTAGATAGGTATACGGATGAAATCAGTAAAATGATAATTCATTGTTCTACTTATTGTAAAAACTGATAAATAATTCCTCCCTAAGTTATTTAGAGTGGTATGACTCCGTTGGATTACAATACATCTTCTACACATACTCGTAAGGAGGGGTTTGGAGCAAAACAGGCATTTTGTGATTTGTATGAGTAATATTCGGGTTCCGCTCATCTCGCATAATCTTTATTGACCAAAACTCATTTCGCATAACTCGTATGGTCTAAATTTTTTTGGCCGAACCATCACTTTGCCAAGACTTATGTGGCATAAGGCTCGTTTCGTCTAAAACTCTTTAGGCACAATCTTTAAACACCTAAGTTTCGTTTGCTCAAATTTATGTTCGTCTATACCTATGTATAATCTTGTTTCTCGTAATGTTATCTTAATAAATTATGTATGTAGTAAATGTACAAATTGTGGTATTTTTCTCCTACATCCCGAAAATCACGATATTGTATGATCAAAAAATCGAAAGTTAACGACCAATATAATTATTACAAACCCCATAAGATCGAAACCTAAAAATAGGTGCGACGACGAGCAAAGCGAGGAGGAGCGTGTTAGGTGCACATGTTCATCAAAACCAAAGCGGAGCGCAGCGAAGCGGAGCGGAGCGTTTTCCAAACAGCGGAAACAATACAAGGCACCAGTTTGCGCTATGTAGCGAGACGCTCCGTCAAAGTTAAAGCCAAACGAATATGATTACTTTGTATAAACCGAATAAACCTGTGCCATAGCATTATTAGGCTATTCAAGATTTGGCCATACCATTATTAGGCTAAACAATGTTATGCGAAATAACTTTTTACTAAACGAGATTTATGCCATACGATTTTCGGCGTAACGAGACTTTGACCAAACGTTACTATGCAATACGAGATTAGGCAAATAAATCTTATGCCAAAAAAGGTAGAACCGTAATATTCACTGCTCCCTCCCTCTCTCACTACTCTACCCAAGACGCCCTATTCTATTCTATTCTATTCTATTCTATTCTCTGTGGGGGTGTAACTACCTGCACCTGGCTCTCTCGAGTGGAACCTTTGTGCATATCCCCAAGGTCTAAACTGCCTCCCTAAGCTTGGACCACTGCGGGTTGGTGGGTTCACATATCTAGTTGTGCTAAATCTAGATAGGTATGCAGGTTTCCTCACGATGTTTTCCTTCACCGTAAGAGCGATGGTATACATTGTACTTAAGTTAAAAGAACTCATTGGTACATGTCAGCGCCGGGATCGAACCCGCATCTCTTGCGTGAGAAGCGGGCGCTTACCCCGACTGAGCTACCACCGCTCAAGCCGCCCTAAGATGTAAATGGTTTTAATTCGTTTTAAATAAACTGATAACTTCAAGTAAATAACTAATAGCTATACATTACTTATTTATTTGGCCATGACCGTGCCCTACTATCGCTGATAAAATACAATGCGAAGCGCACGCAAGCAAATAGTTTTACTTAAATAGTTCCATTTCAATTGGAAAAGTTTTATAATCGTATTCTTAATTCAAAAGTGGTAGCTGGTAGATGCATTCTATAATTGACTTACTGATAAACGAAGGGAGGCCGCAACGTTGCAAGCGAAACTCGACTTTATGTTGCAAGAAAATTTACCAGGAAATGCATTAATTTTCCGCGCGCTGCTTCGTAGAGCGATGCCGTTTTGTTTTTTATTCAGGTATTCATGGTAGGTAGTGTAGGTACATCTTCTTTGTCTATAGCTCCTTATTTTCAGCCTACTTTTTGCGTTTATTGGGAATAATTATGGTATTTTCGGGAGAGACTTGCTAAATTGTAATTGTTGTAATTATGACGGCGACCTCACTTTATTTGTTTTTTTATGCAATGGCGTATACTTAACTTAGAGAATGGAAAATACGGAAACAATACACTTGTCTTATACTTATCTAGGGTGCACCTACTTACATAATAGATCAGATTCATAACTTAATTCGGTACCTACCGAACTACCTACCCAGTTATTTCGTACAGCAAATAAAATAGGGCCAAGGTAACAAACGTTGGATTAAAACCACAGATCGTTGAAACTGTTGAGGTCCTTCACCATGCCTCACTAATACTAAGTAATCCCCCTTCCACCCCCCACTACAGACCTGCTACACCGAGTTCAAACGCAAAGAAAGGATTTTTACCCAGATATCAAAAGAATTTGTGACTTCGAATCGTATCAAGTGAAACAAAACTCGCTAACAGTTATGCGTTATGCAGCGCTTGACAACAGTTCAACGTGAAAAACCCCTAATTCGAATGGTAGTAGCAAGTTGTAGCAAAAATCGTCTGTATTGTTACAGCTAAAAGAGTGATGAGGATCGCGCTAAACGGAATCGAAGGGACAAGGTAAGTTGAACGCAGAGTAGGTATAGTATACGACTCTGGGGGGTCACTCTATATATGACGAAAAACTAAGTTTCGGAGCACTGCTGCGCGAGCCACGACTCTCGTTTTATTAAACGAGCGATTGCACGACAGCTCTCGGTTGGTACGTTTTTCGTGAGTATTGCTTGTGTTGGGCCCACAGTTGGGCCCCGCCAACCCGCACTAGGCCGGCGTGGTGGACTAGGCCTAAAACCCTTCCTTCATTGGAAGGAGACCCGTACCCCAGCAGTGGGGACGTGATGGCTCGTGATGATGATGATAGAGTAGCCCTCCTGTGACGAGTAGAGAGAGCGCAGACGGCCTCGCCACGTCACTGAGGTCGCGCCGATCTCGAGTTTCCTACTGCGTTCTGTTCTCAATTTGAATTTTGAAACTGTTGCCGGCCATGTGTGGGTAATAGAGCAGATAGACCCTCTATGGCAAAACACTGGCCGGTTATGCAAAAGAATTGAATTGTGTTTTTAAAAAAAGACAACAAATGGTTTGATACGTAACTCCGATTCAACAACGACGGAATAAAAGTCAGGAATGTCAGATGATGCGAACATGATGTTCACAATAAAACATAAAATCTTACATTTTCAGTGTATTTTGTTAAATATTTCGTATTAGTTTTCAGTCAGTATAATTATATTGTAAACCTTAGGTAGTTATATTAAGATAGCAGGTACCTACTTACTGAAATCTAAATTTCACTCTCATTGTAGGAGCTTGTCTAGAATCGCAATTAAACAGTTGATTTTATTAATTGAGGCGCGAAGAACAGAATAAATATTATTGAATTAAGTATTTGCGAATTATTTATTGGTCTGAAAAAGAGTGTTATGGTTATGAGTATTATGTTATAATTTTCTCCACCAATCAAAATTTTTAATTAGACCACCTTTGTATTGCTTTATCGTGCTTTGTAACTACCGCCGATATTTCATCATAGTTATCTCAGATTGATAAGTGTACTTACCTATATCTACCTATTCTTATAAATGCTATGCCTAGGCACTACTAGGTCCTAAGACTCATTAGTACAAGTTACACGGCTAACTTGAAACGGTTTCCGGTTTTCTCAGTTCTCATGGACAAACCGGCACTCGTCTATTTCAACGTTTGTTTTCCTGATAGGCATCGTCATTGCAGCACTTGTGCAATATTTTATTGAACCTTGCTTTTTTTTTCTTTCCAGAGATATACCTACTTAAAGCAGATTTTTAAGAGAACAAAATAAGAAGGTAAGTCGATACATATTAATTATAGTAAGTAAGAAAACGTTTAAACAACGTGTGTTATTTTTAACGAGTGTTGAGAATAGCATTTGATAGATTTATTTATAAGGCGATGAACATTGTTTTTTTTGTGGTAAGTAAACATGGGGAGGCCTTTGCCAGCAGTGGGACACTGAATTGGCTACATAAAAAAAATACCTAGTTCATTACTAAATTTAAACGAGTATTAGAAAATACTCGTTTAGGGTAGAAACCCTACTCAAAAACTGACCAGAAATAGCTACTATACTAGGCCACAATTTATAAGCAAAGCGAAGCGAAGCCTGCGAGGAAAATCTATATCTGAAATAAATACTATTTTATTATATTCATCTCCACCAGGCTTTTCCGACACCACGCTATCGAGAATCGATCTTAGTATTTCCTGATAATCAGGTTGCGGCCCGTTTTCCTTCTGCGAAAACTTAATTGACAATGAAATCATTATCCAATAAGCCGTTTACCTTGACTCTCGTGCTTTAGCTCAATCAAACGCCATAAGGGCATAGTACATGGACCTGAAAAAAAACTGCCTCGTCCAACTAAAGTTATATACGTACCCGTACCTAGCACCTACTTACTACATTTTTTTATTGGAGACTAGCTGTTCTCGCGAGCTTCGCTTCGCCTTAAAAAGTTTTCCCGTGGGAATTCCGGGATAAAAAGTAGCCTATGTTCTTTCTCAGGGTCTAGACCATATGTATACAAAATTTCATTCAAATCCGTTCAGTAGTTTTGGCGTGAAAGAGTAACAGACAGACAGACAGACACAGTTACTTTCGCATTTATAATATACTAGCTGTTCCCGCGCGCTTCGCTTCGCCTTAAAAAGTTTTCCCGTGGGAATTCCGGGATAAAATGTAGCCTATGTTCTTTCCCAGGGTCTAGACCGTCTGTACACCAAATTTCATTCAAATCCGTTCAGTAGTTTTGGTGTGAAAGAGTAACAGACAGACAGACAGACAGACAGACAGACAGACAGACAGACACAGTTACTTTCGCATTTATAATATTAGTTAGGATTAGGAAGTTAGGATTAACAATAAAAATATTAAAGCTTACATAATATATTACACATTATACAGGATATTTTCAAATCATGGATTTCTCTATACCTTAGAGCTTTATTTGAAAAGCAAGAGATGCTATTGCTATACTTGCTTACTGATAATGTATGAATTAGGTATTGTTTTTAGGAAAACAGAGGATAAAACAAAGTTACGGTAATCTAGACTCTATTACATTTGTGATTAAATCAATGGTATGATTTCCGAACACCATATTAATTTTATTTAAAGTGAGTCCCTACTAGTCCTGCTACGGCGTTAGAAGGTTCTATGAAGTATATTTACCTGTGTATACGTAAAATACGTACGTTTCTCCATAATATAGTGCTATCAAAGAGTACCGTTTCAACTGTGGCTCAGCTATAGTATATGTAGTATACATAAGTACATAGCGTAGTACGCGTAGCTTCTCTCTAGGCCATTCTAGTTCTTCACCTAGGTATACTTATAATTCTATTTCTAGTATGTGAAATGTGACTGTAACTTGTATGAATATGACAGATTAGGATTGTGGATTGCTAAAATGTGTCGGTATTATAATGCCATAATTATGTTACGGGCAAACTCAGTGTTTAACTAAGGTTAAGTAATAAGTGTATAATGCGACCAAATTAAGAAGGTATTCATGAGAAATTATCGATATTTTAAAATAATAAATGAAACTAAATGTAGAAGAAAAAAACAGGTACCTAATACATAATACAGTGAATAAAATATTATTCAGCTATTAGTACCTACTTGGGTAATTTCTATCTATTTTCGATACAAAAATATCAATTTTGATAAAAAAACATGTTATCGTTCTGTAACATGTAGATAATTAATAATTATAATTTAGCTTTAACCGATAATGAAAACCATGAACTTATTAGGTCTATGTGCTTGTGCTATCTATAAAATTAGCAAACATTGGGCTGCAAAAATAAGTAGGTATCACACATTAAAATTACAATTAAGTAAATAGGTACTCGACACTTTCGAAATAAAAAGAGTCGGAAGGCTAAGTTAAATAAAATATATTTTCAAGGTTTATTTAGGTTGTGATTGTGACAGCATTTCTAATAAGTATTTCATGAAGAGGTAATTTTCATAGCACTTATGGGTTTTTAACGGACTTTTTCCACCACGGACGGACATTGACTAAATTGGCAACAGTGCAGTTTAGAAAAAAGGCACTTTAAAAGTTTAGTAAGTAAGATCTTATAGGTACTTACTTAATAATAAATTCTAATCAAAGCAATTTCGGATCTAATATCTAATAATAGTGCTCCTAATAACTCAAATAAAACTTTTAATAAGCGATACCATTTCTTTTGTGCCCATACTCCGGTCCGCATACCAATTGATTACGTCACGAAGCGTCTCTATTCTAACTGTGATAGTGCCTCCCACTCGCACCAGTGGCTGCTCAAGTTCGCTGAAACGTTGCTGTCTCCCTCCCACTCTTCTTTTCCCTTCATCACTTGCGAAGCCGAGTAATCTGGCTTTATCGCTGCATTATGGCATTATAATTATGTGATCATGAACTAATTGATCTAGCGTTATCGAATCCTCTCTATAGGTCAGGTCTTGTGTGTTGACACTAGTGCTTAGCTGTGCTTTTAGTACGACCTTGTACCTAATAAATGTACTGACTGCATACTTAACTAGTTTAATCTAATCTAAATACTCAAGGGGATATTCTACCCTTACAACACAACTCCTTTAAAAATTAAGTCTTGATATGCTAATTTCACTTTGAAAGCTCTACTTTTATTCTGTAACCAGATAATGACGGTTGAGCAATATTTCCGCTCACTTGTCCCTAACAAGTTGCGAGAAATGTGTCATCAATGTCCACTAGCAACTGAGCCAGGTGCCCAAGAAACCTGTTACCGCCATCGCCACTGAAAATGTAACGCACACCTTTGTTTCAAATGCTCACCCTTATTCCCCATTCAAATTTATTCATGAGCCGAAAACGCTTAAAAATTAACTACTCAAATAGTAGCCATATAGCGTACACGCTTACCTACCTACTACATTCCATTCAAGTTACATATAGATTTCAATTACGACAGAAACAAAAGCGTACCCACAACGCACGAAACTGGTGTTGGCCGAAAAGGAGTAAATCATAAGAAGTTTGTTCGAAGCGTTCGCCTACCTGCTAATTAGACAAAGAGCTGGATCGCCGGATCGCAGTCAGTCACGGCCTCACACATACGCGGGGCACTCACACATGCGTGGCTAGTGTTGTCCCCAGTTCGTCGCGGCGTGTCGGGATTCGGGATTCACGCACACAACCGGTCGGCGCCGAGCATGGAGTACAACTGGCGGCCCCGCGCGGCGCTGCCTGCCCGCTATCAAACGCTGATCGGATGGAAATTAAGTTTGCGCCAGTAATCTGTTTGTTTATTACTTCTTAACGCGTGGAATAAACAATAACTGTGCGCCGATACCTTGGCAATGTCACTGCCATGTGCGGCTCGCAATTGTACAAATAAATATGTAAGGTTTTCGACCTTATTGAACAAACGGGTTTTATGGTAAGCGTAGATGGATTATGTTAATAGTGTTTTCATCGTCGCAATATCTACTGTTTATGTACAATTTACAAATGCATACCATAACATCAACACTCACGCTTATAACCCATTTGTGGTAGGCAGAGGTAGCTGCAACCACTTTTGCTGGCAACGGCAACGCCAACGATATTTCATTAAGAACTAGATGGAGTACGTTGAGGCAAAAGAAACATCTGGAACTCTGGACAAATAACATGTCAAGCTATATTTTTTGCCTATTAAATATAAGATTTACGGAAAAGCTCAAAGAGTCGAATTTTAAACACAGAATTTAAGATTTTGACAGTACTGAAATTAGCATTTGTATCTTCAGTGTCAAATGAGTTATTTTGAATCCCCATTGTTTTAAGGGTAAGAAACTATATACTTATTCATTACCACACAGGCCTTCATGAGGGCGTTCTGAAAATATAAAACAAGATAGAGATGTTATTCAAAACATTGGCAACATAACATATATCAAAAAAGCAAGTTTTCTATGTAAGTAATTAAGAAACATAGAAAATTTTATGTTATAGCAAAAACGGAGTGATCCAGTTTTGGTTTTACAGTGTCAATTATGAAATATGTCTTGTAGCTATAATACAACTCAATGTTCATAAGCTTAAAAATTCTTAACTTTATTCTTATATCTAATGCACCTAACCTCAACCAAGCCATACCACGTTGCTTATTTGCAGTCAGAAAGGGATGCAATCTGCCGATGCCGCCTTACCGCCTCGCCTTGTTCTCAAGCGAGGGCGAAAGTTTAGATTCGACTACAGTTACTATTCCCTTTATTAATAATAAGTGTCAAATAAGTACCTACTAATGCTAAAGCTGGTCTAAGGTTCATCAGTTTGTCACCATAGTGAAAGAAACGGCCACACTTCTTGAATGAACAGTGACCGGGGTTTGTAAAACGTTTAATCGCAGCTAAACATCGTGTAACGTATGAAAATAGAGCATATGATCTACCCTACCGATTAGCTCTCTTTGTCCGACACCGCACCAATTACACATTATGAGTAACATCCAAACAGTATCTCTCCGTGTGCTCCAAACTCTTATCGTGTAAACCCCGCTTAAGACAGCAGTCGTCGAAAACTGGCGGTAGACTCGGTAGAGTAGCAACACACGGCACGAGCGTGTCGCCCGGCGGCGGCGGCGGCGGCGGCGCGGGCGCACAGCTGACGGACACACCTGTGTGCACTCTCTCTTTCTCGCACGCCGTGTGACGCCCGACATAGCACTAGTGACGTACGTGTCATTGCGGGATTGAAAAAAAAACATGATTTACTTTATGAAAGCTAGTTTAAGTTAGATGTAAGATTTATCTAATTTCTAGGGATGTAAAATCTGGTAAGTATAGTGAGTTTTGTGTCACTGTTGCTGAACAGTTTTCAAATGTGCTATTAAGTACTAATTAAATATTTTTATTATTGATTAAGTATCCAAGTCAAGTCACTGTGATATTTATTAAAAAAGGCTATTGCTTTTATCAAAAGCATACCAATAAGAAGGTATTTCTAGTTAGTAAGTGCTTAGTTTAAAAACCAATAACTTCGTTGCCAAGTCGTTATCAGGAAACATGTACCGTCCGATTGTCAATATGCAAATCGTAAGCGTACCTAGGTAGGTAGGTAGCGACAATAAACTTGCAGGTGTGAGCATTTAATGTTGAAATACGTGTAAGTGATAAAGCCGTATTTCTCTTTGAAACATTGGAATCTTTAGCCTAGCTATAATAGTTATATGTAGTAGCTTAAATAACATGTTATTAAAGGTTACAAACTAAAAAGTTCGGTTCCATTGCATAGCTATATTAACTATGTTAAATCATTATAAAATTTACCTCCTACCAAATATGCAGTGCCATACTGATCAATATCACCAAAAACTGATTTAGTACAAAAACGACCAAAGAAAACCAACCACGTTTGGTTGCACAGTTTATGCGTACAAAGCGTGTAAGTGAGGGATCACCACATGTAATTAAAATTATTAATAAAGTATTAAATCGCTCGGCGCTGCGGTCAGCGGCTGCAGTGAAGAATATTGCACTGATGCTTGACGGGGAGCGAGTTACGTGACATTAAGCTTATGCCATTTTACCACAGTAACAATGATTTTTCTATTGTTACTGGTGTGTTCTGCTTCTTACACGCCTTTTCTCGATCGGGCATGATACCATAAACGAATACCTTAATATGAAAACCACATTTGGTTTATCAGGGCTCGGCAAATTGATTTTTTTTTTCTTGCTATTGCTAACCTGCCGGGTGCTGTAGAATTAAGGTAACAAGCCAGTTTTAAGTATAAATAGCGCTTCAGTAGCAACTTAATGGAAATTCGACCCCGTTTTACTTTTTTTTGTTATTTCTAAGAGCTTAGGGATTAACAAAACCAGACAGACATTCATTTAAAATACTCTATAAATGACTACAACAATATCATCACAATCTTCTAACCTCTAATTACAACTCTTTCGACTTTTATTCACCATGCGCCAGACAGGAAGTTCATTATATGATATCATTGTAATGCGCTACCGTTCGAACTCGGGCCCGTTTTTGCACACATATACATCGAAAAGACGCCATACATTTACAGATTATACAGCTATTAATTAATAATTACAGCCACCTGGTCCAGCTGGCCGAAGCCGGTTCTGTGGAGCACCATGTGAACGGTCTAGTCCAGTGTCTGTGATTGCATGTCTGAGAGTTTCTTACGGGACTCCGAGAAACAACGCTTGGGTCGGACTGTATCTTTATTTTGCTGCGTTATATGCTTACTTTACTTACTTGGTGATATTCTTTTGTTTTTTTTTTGCCTCTGGAACATTGCGCGCTGTAAAGTTTTGAATTTAGTACTCAGTGACTTTAGGAATGTTTTTATTGCTGAACTGGGTTTCAGTATTTAATTCACTTCTTATTTGTTTGAATGCAAAAAAATAAGTAGCCGAAGCCTTAGTAAGATGAGAGAGTCTTGTTGCAAATAAGCTTGAAACTATCGGATCATGTTGAGCGGAACAAAGGATTAAATGCATATTTGCAATGAAACATATCTATGATTCACCTATGTTGAATTTTAAGTTGATGTCCTTAACATTAATAAGCAGTTAGAAGAAAACTTTTTATATGCGTACTTACTTACTAGGGAGGCTCAATCCCGATTTATCGGTATTTCGCGTGTGTGAGAAATTGAGAATGCATGCAGATTCTTATGATCTATTTAATAAACTTCTATAAAAATATAATTTCACTATAAATACCAAGAAAATAGAAATTTATCTTAGTTACAAACAACTAAGATTGCACACCGATACTGCCATTGTCTCGAAACATTCAAATTCAGTGATGCATCCTTAATTCCACGACTACAGAAACGTCACTTTGAGATCATCCCAGCAAAAAAACACAGGTAGGGCGCGAATCGTGAACGCTGTAGGACTTATGGGCTGAATAATAGAGTTTATTATTGCCGGGAGCAATAGCCGGGTAGCGGGCGGCCGGTGGTCGCGGCAAGGTTGGCCACGCGAGGTCATTGTACAACGCCGATGTCCTAAATACTACAAAAAACCGCTCGCCGCGCCGCGCGCCGCCGAACATTATTTGGAACTTTTAAACTGTGGCTCACTTACTGTGAGTGTGATACATTTGCCGATGCGTGTTATTGAATCATTAGTAGTTTACCTACTTACTTATGTGTTTAACATATTTTTGAGTTAGAGCAGAGTAGGTGGTGGTAAATACATTGTCAAGTTCATGTACATACAATTCGTAGATTCTAGTTGGCGATAATGAAGAATTTAAAGATGAAAATATTCTTGATTTTATTATTTTAGTGATAACTATGACAGCCACCAAATCCTTATATTACCTAGGTACCTGGATTGGATAGGTATAATCCATCACGATCCGTGTACTGATTCTCGTTAGAATAGGTACCCATCAAGGTTTTTCTTTGTTTTTACTAGTTCGTTGCCGGTCGAGACCTAAGTTTTTGTCTCAAGTCTAGACTTTCAGCTAACGTCTGCGGCCCAAGGTCTAGATAATTTAATTTTGCACAAACCAGTTTAGAATATGTATGTTAAACAATTTCTAAGTGTGTATTTACAAACTAATTCCTGAACAGAAGACTGAATAAATTCTTACATACTTGATCTCTGTTTAAGATTGGGCCAAAAATTATATACTTATGTAGTATTACCCCTAGGTATAGGGGTAATTATTTTACTTTAACTTACATTACAAAGATTACAATTATTAAATTAATTTTAGTTAGGTTCTTATATGTTCAGAATAACACAATAATTTTGGCTTACAATACCTACCACATAAGGGTCTCAGTATCGCTGACATCACAGCAGAGTCTTAAACCATCGAAATTACTCTCAAACTTACCTGAGTATTTCACAGTCAATAGACACTGAGAAACATACCTACAAAACTTAAGCCTACTTTACTTGAAAACTAAAACTTATGGCGACCAAATTAAGAGTGTTTTGAATACTTCAGTGGGTTCAATTGAATCCATGTTTTTTTACAGAGAGAAGTCGCTAGTCGGTGGGGTAACTTTTATTGGGGTGTAAAATCACTTACCCCTTTTAAATAAAAGAAAAAACTCAAAAGTTATATTAACAGTAATGTTAGTGCTTCGCTTTGTAAAATTGACAAGCAATTAAATATTTTTTCTCGTTTTTAAACAATAACGTTAGCTCAATGTAATAATCAACCTTTTGCACGTTTTTTGTTAAATACAGTGTTCTATATTTTAAGGAATAAATATAGTTACTTCCGCAATCACAAACACGCTTTTCGGATTGCTATTAAGTATAGTTTACTACAAACTACGGATAAACTCAAGAGAAACAGCAATCCCCATAACCATTCAATACATTGTTTCCCAACCCAATCTAATCACGGGAACTTAAAAATTCCCTGGATAAATTAAAAACTCCCGGGGTCGGTTACTAGGACATCATAAATGTAAATTGGTAGCGCATCCCGTTTAGACGGCCAGCGAACGACGCGGCGGAACCAAGCGCAAGGGAAATAGAGCTTTCACACACAGGATCCAGAATCGGAATTGGTTTGCGCAGCCAGAAAATTTAGGTGAAGGTGGATAATTTCGAATCTTTAGGGACTTCGTAATTTGGCCGGGTTACAGTTTTAATTATAACCTGCAAATTTTCGGCAACTATTGTCGCACGGAATTTTATCAATCGGCGTATCAGCAATAGCTTTAAATAATAAACGTTCGTGTGTAAGTATAAAATTAGTATTGTATATGTATGTTTATCCCCCCTCCCTCCCCTCCAGCGATACCCCACGCGACGCAGAAACGGGGCCGAGTTGCCAACGGAATGAAGATTGTGCACCGGCAGGGCTGCACGGTACACGCCTATGTGTGAGTGTGTACCGTACTTTACTTACACACAGATGTACAGATCGTTCTACATACATATGATACATAGGTAGGTAAATATTGTTTTAAATGCTTATTTTATTTCATAATAGTTTAAAGACTTGGTAATAATCGTTGCCGGGGTAAACTAAGGAAAGAGGGGTAAAGATCCTAGATACACGCACTCACGCCTTGTACTAATATACTCCCTTGCGGGGTAGGCAGAGGTGCATTGATGCACCCACTTTTCGGCAGAGTGTTATGTTAGTCCCAATGTAATAGGGGGCGGGTCTATTGCCATTTTACGGGCACATCCAAGACCCGAGAACAAATATCTGTGTAAACAAATATCTGCCCCAGCCGGGAATCGAACCCGGGACCATCGGCTCAGTAGTCAGGGTCACTAACCACTACGCCATTCGGTCGTCCTAGATACCTAATTCTATTCATCATTAGTTCGGTACTTAAGTACTTACTTACTTATATTATTTATGTTGACAGGTTAAGCACGTAATGTGTTTGAATATTATCAAAATAATATAAGTGCTTATAAAGTAAAAAGTTATGCAACGCAAATCAAATTATTTATGTTATAGGTACCTGTTCACTAAATTCAACTCCTTTACAAAATATCTGCCCATGCTATGCAGCTATACCTACTGAGTGTTTTTTTGCTAATCTAGCATAGGTATGCACAGTTTGATACTTAGAAATCACTGCAATACTTAACTAGATATAAGGTAGGTACTTACTCATGCATAACTGACATCACCTCTTTCATATTACATAATCATAGTACATGCATACTTAATCATAACATATTAACTATCTACCTAACCTGTATGACGTAATACATAATATTTTTGTTGGAATAGGTATAAGTGCTACGAATAACTTAAATTGAAGAGTATGTGATTTTAGTTTGCCCTACTACATACTTATCTTTTAAAAGTATCCCCATTTTGCTTATACTATACAGGGGGAAGTCATAGTTACGATACTCATAACTAATGGCTATCAGCATCCAAAGGACTTACAAGTTACATATTTAGTGAAAAATACATTCCAATAAATTAGGTATAAAGTATGCGAAGACAAAATGATTCCATTTTTTGTGTAATAAATTATAGACATAGAAAAAAACCATAAATAATAGATATAAATTAGGAATAAAATTTAAAAAAAAAAACAATAATTATTCGTCACTTTGTATTTGTGCGCGTCCTTGCTCCATATCGCAGCGTTTTTCCGTGCGATTCTTCGCTTTAACCTTGGTATTGTAAGAGAATATCACCACGATTACATATTTATATTATACTACCTTTTCTACTATTGTCTGAATTGTTAAACTAGTTAATTACTAACTTACTAAGTAAGTACTTCGATGGTAGAAAATTTCGGCTTAATTTTATATTTTGACTTGTAAAAATTTGTATGAATGATCCAAATCCGTATTTCTTATTTCGTCTCTATCTATTATGGAAGAGAGTGGGGAAAATATCAATACCTAAATACAGTTAATATAAAAAGAATGTCTAATATATTTTATAGGAACAGAAAAGTTTTATTTTTCCTTCAATAATTCTGCTATTTAGATACAACAAGGTATTACGAGTATAAGGAGTTGCCAAGAAGGATGAGTGTAGTAGTTGACCTCCGTGCTATCACGGAAACATATGCTGATATAAACAAACAAATGATAAAACCGTTCTTGGTGCATGTATTATGTATGTAGTGAGATTTATGTGGAGAAATGAATACACCTGATAGTATAAGATGAGTAACCAGGGCGCCAATTCTCAAACCTACGTATATTGAGAGACAAAATTGTCACTAATTATTATTGCAGTATGACAGCACGACTGTCGAAAATTATTCACATTCATGCAAATTAAGATACTTACAGTTTACTTAATTTTAGTTTAGGCGGGTGGCGGGTAGTGGGTGGATGAGGAAGGCCGAGGACCGAGTGTTGTGGCGCTCCTTGGGAGAGGCCTATGTCCAGCAGTGGATGATTATTGGCTGATGATGATGATGTTACTTAATTTTTAACCCCCAATGTAAAAGATGCGTCTTATAAGTTAAATAAATAACTATCATGTCTGTAAACGGCTGAACCGATTTTTGTTGTTTTTAGGGTCACGTGTTTTTAGCCATATGGGACTTTTAGTGTTGAATGTTTGGCGTTTTTAAGTTCTTATGGTTCATATCGGCAATAGTTCCTCTGGTTTGTTGATTATTAATGTGAGATGTATGGTATTGCTGTAGTAATCTGTACACAAACCTACCGTGATATTTAGGAAGCTAGGTAGGAACATAATGTAACCTAGACCTTGTGGTTCTATACAACGTCATGCAAAAAGAGATTGTAATCTTCTAAAGGAGGTCACAAAACAAAAATAAAACTAAATGTTCTCCTACTACAGATAGTTTTTACCCGTGGTTATATCAATCTCATAGAGTTCATATTGTACTTATTTAATGTACCTACTCGTACCTCGATACCTAAATATGACGAATAAGATATGTATACTTATATATTTATATATATAAAATAATATAAAACTAAAAGAGTTATTTTACATCACTTGAATTATAGTTTCATCGTATGGTGGGGCGGCGTCGTCACGCTTTCACCAAGAAGAAACGTAACGTTCACAAAACATGATTTTAAGTACTTATATTGAATAATATAAATATATCAAATAGCAATCAATACGAGTTTTAGTTTAAAAAAAAAAGCAGTTTTTCAAAAACAGCTGACAATTTTTTTAACACAAAAGATTAGAGATATTTTAGAATCACCAAAGCCGGTCATTTTCAATGGCTTATGTCTCTTATCTTAACTTTGTCTCTCTTTTGAATTATAAGACCTTATGGATCTTTAATCATTAACTACAGTCTAGCATTATTTGGCATGTCATCTATTGATCCCTAGCTAGATGAACTACTTGAAAAAAAAACTAGTTTTTCAATTTCTAAATAGGTGTTTTCGCACCAAGTTTGAACTCTTAAATTGAATTTTGTATGGGAGATTATTGAATTGATACCTACAGCACGTATAAAGTGAACGGGCGCGTCGTTGTATGTGGCACTGAGTGTATGTATGTCCGTGCCTACTTATGTAACTACGTTTTATTTTAGTAATTGGAACAGATTTCAAATACCTCATCATTATCATCATCAGCCAATAATCATCCACTGCTGGACATAGGCCTCTCCCAAGGAGCGCCACAACACTCGGTCCTCGGCCTTCCTCATCCAACCACTACCCGCCACCCGCCTAAGGTCGTCAGTCCAGCGGGCAGGAGGGCGTCCCACGCTGCGTTTGCCTGTTCGTGTTCTCCGCTCGAGAACTCGTCTACCCCAACGGTTATCGGTTCATCGGCAGATATGACCAGCCCACTGCCACTTCAGCTTACATATTTTGACAGCTATGTCGGTAACCTTAGTCCTCTGACGGATAACCTCATTTCTGATACGATCCATCAGAGAAACCCCAAGCATAGCTCTCTCCATAGCACGCTGAATACCTACTTAGCAAAATTCGGTGAAACGATTAGGGATTACAAATTAATGCCTGATAGGGAGGGAGCTACTTCCCGAACTTAAAAAGTAACACCTAACCTACTAATCTTTACTCAATCAATCTAAACCGCATTAAAAACAGCACACATAATAAAAAGCTAACAAATTTCGTAGCAGTTAACACTAAATCTATTCGTTCACAAAGGACACTTCAACGCATACTCGAACGCACGCGAAAACCGTCATTCCTCCACATTTAAAAGGCCTATTTTCAAACTAAAACCCCGCTCAGCCGTAACATATGTTAAGCGTTGGTTACGTAGCTATAATACATACGTAAATACGGCAGGCGACTATTTTACTGTGGCCTCTCCCTCTCCTCTGCCGTCATTGTGGCGCTGAAGAGTTCGAAGGTGATACGTCTGGGTTGGCAGTTCAAGTGGTTCTGGTTTTAGGTTTTTAGCTGGCGCAAAAACTGGTGGAATCAATGAACTCAGCCGACCGCTAGAGGACGCTCGCAGGTGATTAACTTATACTTATTATTGGTGCCGGGACCTCTGGAGTCGGGGCCCTGGGGTGGGGCCAATTCAGGACACCGATTTAAAAAAAACTATAAGTAAGTACCTTGGAGATCTTTTTCTTGATATGTAGGTTTATGTTTTCCATATATTACGAGTGTCTATCAAAATTCTCCATTAAATTAATTAACCAAAGTTAGTTGGTTAAAGTAGGTTAAACCTTTACTTAAGCCTTACTTTTAGTTGTCACTTGGACAGTATGGTTGATCAAGTAGGTCTAGTGGAGTACTTACACATAAAATAATTATAACTATCATAAGATATTCACAAAATTAAAAACGTAAACGATAACACTAGAATATTATAAGAATTATTAATTCATTAAAAAAAACATTTTTTTATCATTTATTTGTTCCATTTCATATTTTAAACCACTTTTACTTACTTTAACTTTGTTAATAAAAATACCCTATTACAAAATGTATTACTGATAATATTTAACTAAGCATAATTTTGCTTTACTGGCCCAATTAACATCATTCTGTGAGTGGCTGATTAACCACTTTTAATATCTAGATGTGAAAGCCATTAAAATATTGTTGTCACTTAATTATTAACAATACCGCGATAAATTGTTTTATGTATTCAACTACAATGACTTTGACTACCTAGTTAGTTTGTGGCTTTTCTGTAACAACCACAAAATCCTTATCGACGTTGTTATCTTTAGTGACGAATATGGGAGCAGCTGCGCGTTACATGCTTAGTTTTTATACGTCATCGCCCCATTTTATCGCCTAAAAAGAAAACAGAGCAATCCCCGATCGTCTGCTCTTTATAAAACAACTTCTCTATTTCGTCGGGTAACACTAGCACACACGGACAACGATACAAGTCTGGGGTCCTATCCTGGTGAATGATCGATAATATTTCTACTGTCGCTTTGAGAACTCCAAGCGGATTGTGCTGCGAAGTCGTGCGAGATTCTGAGACGGTATTCTAGAATAGTGGCCTCGATACTGGGTCATCGTCATCAAATGCTTGTCGTTTCCGCTTGCAGGTAGTGCCCGAAAGAAAGATAAGGTTTTTTTGTATTTTGTTTAAAACATAGTAACTATTGTGACTAACACGACGCGGGGGTTCGTTTTATGAATGTTTTGTTTAAATTGAATTGTTCTCGGATGTACGTATGACCTTAAACTTCAAGAGAGGACCATTGGAATGTTATTTGAAATTACGGAAAAATATATAGGATTTATACGTATAGAGGCAGACATAATCATCATTGGCCACGACATCTTGATCAGATGATAGTTGCAGCGATGGGAAGAGGTTTGATCTTTTTCTATGGCTGTAGAGTCCGATTGCAGCTCAACAGTCGACACCTTCTGCCACAGAGGCAGACATGGTTACGTTAAAGATATAGGTCTCTATAAAACGATAAAAATCTTATCTAAAACTTACACTCTTCGGAATATGGACTTATGGAGAACGAACGTTAAGTTGGTATTTCTATTTAGTTACGATTTGCTATTAGATAAAACTGTCTAAAAACCAATAATATAATGGACAGAGTATAATTATTATTGTTGTTACTTTTTAACCGACTTCAAAAAAAGGAGGAGGTTCTCAATTCGTCGGGATCTTTTTTTTTTTTATATATTTTTTTTATGTATGTTCACCGATTACTCCGCCGTTTATGGACCGATTTTGAAAATTCTTTTTTTGTTGTATTGCATTAAGCTTCCAGGTGGTCCCATTTTTTTTTCAGAATTTTATCTCACCCCGAAGGGTGGGTAAAGGGGTAAAAACAGGGTATGAATTTCCATTTTGGGCACATGTTAACCGATTCTAATGAAATGAAGAACGTAAATATAGTTCTTATAACAAAAAAATATGATGGTGACCTTGAGCTGATCTGATGATGGAAACGGAAGGCAGTCAGGGGAACTCCTCAACAGTATATAGCAACTACTTCGTGTTTAGGCTTGAATGATTCGTATTGATTAGTAGGACTTTTTGGTATCATTTGCACCTTACTTTTGATTGAAAATTATTGCAAATAAACTAAAAACTATAAAATAAAATAATAATTAAAAAAAATAAAAAACCGACTTCAAAAAACCACTAAAATGTAAGAAATAATTTAAGGTTTACACAAATTCTACTCGTATGTGACAGTACAAATATACCTAAGGAGGAACTGTTCTTTTTTGAAGTTGGTGCCATATTTCTTCAGATTACTTTGTCACCGCACCAACATCAAAAAAGAACAGTTCCTCCTTAGGTATATTTGTACTGTCACATACGAGTAGAATTTGTGTAAACCTTAAATTATTTCTTACATTTTAGTGGTTTTTTGAAATCGGTTTTTTATTTTTTTAAATTGTTATTGCAAACACTAACGCCATCTATGAACCGGGACAAAAATAAATGGCATTCATCTATTGCGTAGTAGATAATTTTAAACCACACTCGCAAGTCACAAGCAAAACGTAAAAATTTTGTTCAAAATTTCAATTAAGAAAATATTAGAAAAAATTGGGACCATGCATTTGTATTGTAATGTCGGCATTTTGAGAGTGGAACTTTTTCATTGCACGCCAGTGTATTCCCATTCACACCATTAAACCGCTAATAGCAGAAAAGTCTTTAGAAGCACGTAGTCTATAAAAAGCTTAGATAAAAAAGTGTGGGACCACTACGGTGTCAGACCATTGAGTTGATAAATATCAAACTGCCATAAGTCCACCTCCTACTACTACTATTAGTTATTCGAAAAAAAAAACTTTTTGTTTTGGTCGTGTTCTAGTTTTAAATGTGTTCTAAATTTACGCAAAACCTTATAGAGTCCAATGCTATAGAATAATTTAAGATTTTCTATAAGTACTTATATAATAAGAAATTGTACCATCAGAATCGACATCATTGACTTGTTTAACGTTTAAAAATACATACAGACGAATTAAACCTCTTACTTTTTTCGAAGTCGGTTAAAAAGTAACATCACTTGAGTTAACTACCGTCCTACCGTCATACATCTGTCATAGATAATCTTAAAATAGCTCTATATTAGTTGACGTTCCTCCAAAGTTCAACATTTCCTATAGAATCTATAGATGGAGGTTAATGACACCTCCTTGCACCCTTCCCTGCCCTTAGATCCACCAAATATGCAGCATCAAAGAGAGCAAGTACAAAAACACCCTATACTTATTACGTTGCAATAGGGTCTGTTTTAACACAAAGTGTGTATGGCTTCCGTATTTTAAGGAATAAGAATTGACCAGTATTGAACTCTGTTCGAGTTATTTATTTATACATACTTGAGTAGGTTTCAGTTTTCATACTATTTAATACTAAGGACGAAGGACAAATTTTATTCTACTCTATGCATATACGAGTACATACTTTAAAGATGAAAGTTTTATGTGTAAGTATGTAGGTCTCAGTATACCCTATACTTATGTGGTAAAAGTAGTATACTTACCTACTAGGCCGAAAGGGGGTGAGTCTGGGGGTCACTCTAAACAACTTTTAAAAATTAGTACTGAGGTAGACTTACCACTTTTGACAACACCCTGTATTTGCCACGACCTACACTACGAGCAAGGCTGATGATGAATCAACCAAACCAAGGTCTTGTTCACAGAATAGCGAATACCTACCGTTGTGTATTAAATTCTACAAGGTGTTGCAGAAATAGTACCTATATGTAGAAGCCAAAAGAGTTTTTCAATAGTCGTAGAACAAAAAAAATTGTTCAGAATGCCTTTCGAGTCAGCCCCTTTTGGCTTACTCTTCCATAGGACCCTGTATAGGACTCCCTGTATAGGAATCCTGCTTGGATTTTCACGGACATACCTGTTATAAAAATAAAATATTCTAAGTACAAATACACTGCCAGCAATAAAAAAGTTCCACCTGGCATTTCTGTTCCATCTTTCATATAAAAGAAATCAAAAATGTTGTTTAAGGCTATGCGAAAAGTTTTGCAAAGACCAAGCTGAGCATTCCGCTGAAAAAAAATATGAAATTCATTACTATGCACACGAAAAATATATCCAATAAACCAAGGTCGTATCAAGTGATACTTTCCGGAAAAAACAGTTCAAAGAATCAGCATACGATTCTACTACAGCTAGTGTAGTATACTTATGTGGGTAGTTGCAGCTTTTCTTTCCGGGAACAGATGACGCCGGTGCCGTTGCTAGAAAAGCCAATAATTTCCCTGTATTATCGCATTCGAAGTTTTCCACTAAGCTGTTACGATGGTCAGTAAAACTGACGAATAATATGGCTGATCACGATGAGTTGAACCGTTATTTTGTTTTTTAATAAATAAAAAATAAATCTTTATTTCAGGCAATAAACCCATAGTTACATAATTATTTACAGTTTTTGTTAGCCCTTGTATACTTAAGTACTTATGTAGGTATGTGTATGTATGTAAGTACCAAGCTAGTATTGGGGATTCGGCCGCTATGGATGCACGAATTATATAAAACCCGCATATTATAACTTAAAGCTTAGAACCGCTTGTGTTCACTGCGGAAACATACGCACAGGTTCTGTGGGGTCTCTAAATCGACGAACGAACGAACGAGAATTTTCACGCAATCGGCACGCTTAATTCAACAAGAGTCGTGGTTAGGTCTGCTGTTTTGTTTTTCCGATGTTTTGGAACGCTGCGCGAACCACTGCTCTATCTCGTTCTATTAATACAATTGCATGAAAAATCGTCGATTTAGGGAGTGACCCCTCCATCAAGTCGAGATGAAATAGTGGCAAGACTGTACCATATTTTTCTCGAAGCAGTTTTCATATTTCTGCCAAAGAAACTACAACTGCGGGCCTGGTGTCGCCACCTATCGGTACACGCGCTGCACTAGCACTGCGCCATACAACTTACCTATACTTAATTTTATTAAATTCACTGCTCGAACTGCAAAAAACTCGCTAAGAGGAAGATGGAGTGATTACCCAGTAGCTCTATGGGCCGTGGGCTCTACCTAGAGGTCACTCTAGATTACGAAAAACTAGTAAAGTAACCAATCTATATCGGAGTCGGAGCGCTGCCGCTGTTGATGCCACGCTCGACTCTTTCTAGCCGTTTTAAACGGGCTGCATGCTGCCGTCATTTGTTAGTTTTTTGTCAAGCTAGAGGTAGAGTGACCCACGGGCCATGCTGGCACTGCCATATGTATGACATACAGTATATTTGAAGGAGGTAATCCAGTTACACACGTCCCCATTACACGTGTTCCTTGGTTTAGCTACGATGTTATTAAAAAGTTTTCCCATTTTGTATTTGTAAACCAATGGCAAATTTCAGGTCAATTTCTTCGCTAACTACGTGTAGAAGTAAGTTTACAAAAAAATATCTACAATACAATAGAATACACTTTATTTGCACCAATAACAAAAATTACAAGAAACAAATCTTAAACAATTAAACATTAAAAAGAGGCGTCCTTATTGCTTACAGCAATCTCTACCAGACAACCGTTGGATGGATGAGAGTAAGTCTATATGATTATAAGTAGGTACTGAATACAAAAATACAGCTATTAGTATTTTCTGTGTACTCAGATAGATAAAATTCTTAATGTTCCTCTCTAATAAACAATACATTAAGTAGGTACATACATTAAATTTGTAGGTTAGATGAGGTTACATAACGTACCCATATTTCTCCATGCACCCAGCAGCGCTGACCAAGGCCGCTAGCAAAGACTGCCTTTCACAAACCCAATGAAATCATCTTCCGACCACTATTGTGCAGCTCACCCAACATTTGATCCAATGTCAAATATTCGTTGTAGTTTCTAAAGGGAATTTTGTAAATTCCCAAAAAAAACTTTTCTATACAGAGTGTTGCAAAAGTAGTATATAATAAATAATAAATAATGTGGGGACATCTCACACACGGCCATCCGACCCCAAGCTAGGCAGAACCTGTGTTATGTATAAGTATAATTACCCAAGTAACATTTCATTCGAGCTTAGGTTGTAAGAAATGCCTTTAGGTTTTATAAGGGTTGTGAAAAGGTTAATGCTTTGCTATCTGGTCATATTGAGTACTTGAGAATGATTACTAAGTCCTAAAACTAATTGTTTATTAATACAACCTTGTAGCTGCTGATAAGAGTTTATATTAACGTTATTTTAACATGTATTTCAGGAGCATATAGTTCTAGGATCTTATAGTTGTCGTAGACTCCTGATTTACTTCTAGAAAAGCTAGCATTAATGCTAAAGTGAGAGCTTAAGGTTAAATTTTTAACCTTGATACAACCATAAAGTTATGGAATATTTAAATTACTTATAAGTATTTTTTAAAACCTATCTTAAACCTTTAGGTTGATAAGAGTTGTCTAGGCAAACAAATTAGGACTACTTGGTGAAAACCAAAAGCATTAAGCACTGGCTATGAGCTAAAGGCATGATTTAAGTCCTACAAGAATATTTTAAAGCTTTAGAGGCATCCTCAAAATATGTTTAATGCTTTTTAGTAATTTCCTAACGGCCGCCATATTTTTTCACTGAAATAAAAAAAAAACTTACCAAAAAGATACATTTTAATTAATAAGGGAAAATTCAGTAGCGTTTCCTATACTATTCCAAATATATGTTTTTTTTATATAGACAGTACTTTTATTTCTAATATAAATTTATACCAAACATAAAATTTTATCTATTTTTTTTAATTAAAATATCTTCAAATTTATCATTTACAAAAGGCCCGTCACTTATACAGAACTATTATCCGAAAGTATCACAATAAAGTGCTAGTCGCACAAGGTTTTCATATTTCCTGACTTCAGCCTAACTACTTACTATATTTTGTATTAATACAACACTTACAAGTTAGCCATTTTGAGTCTTGGAAAGTGTCAGGTAATGGCGCCATTTATTATAATTATTATAAAATCTTACACAGAAACATTTTAAGACCCGAGAGTCCTGGGAAGGCATTACAAATATCCATCAAATGTGTTTCAAGTTATAGTAGAGTTACATCCAGGACTAATTTAGAACTTAAAAGCTGTCTTCCAAGGTTATGTTAACGTTAAATTAAAGTTGTGAAGGTTTTATTTAGGTTCTGTGTAAGTTGTTCAAAAGGTTCTGGGTTTGAGCTATAGGTTTTGCTGTAGCTCTCAGAAAGGTTCTAAAACGTGGGCCCTTTTTGCACTCATGAGGTTAATATAAGGTTAATATAAGGTTATCGAGCCTTCTAAGTCTCACGAGTTGATTTACATACAAAGGTTCTAGAACCTTCTCAAAACCTTTTTAAAACCAAAAATGTTACTTGGGTAGTAAGCCGAACGGTCACCCCCTTTTAGCCAGAACAAAATATGTATAGAATAAGTATCCCCTTTCGGCTTTCTACTATACTCACTTATTTTGCAACACCCTGGGTACTACAGGTATTCCAGATCGATTATGTTACTACTAGGTACTTACTTAAAATTTACAGTCATCATCATCATCATCACAACCACAACCCATCACTTCCCCACTGTTGGGGCACGGGCAAGGGTCGCCTCCCAATGAAGGAAGGATATTAATTATAAGTGTAAAGTCTAAATTTTACAGTACGTAAAGAATCATAATTTAGGTTCCATCGAATTTGCTTGGCCCATAATAGTCCATCTTAAATTACTCTTTATTGCAAAATAACGCAGGCACGATCTAATCCTGGCCGTGTTTATCTGTCATCAGGTCGTCTAATTGGAGCCCAATATAAACGGAAGCTGTTTAATGGATTACGAGGATTATGCATTGCATTTGTGCCAATATAAACCTGCACTTTCAAGTGTTTAGTTAGGTATTAGCATTAATTGCTACTATTTTAGTTTATTATTAGTTATTTTATTACCTTCCTATTCATGTACAGGGTGAAGTTTCAACTAATAACTGATGACATACCTACTGAGCAACTTAAACTATGGTTCCAACTAAAAAACCGCATTGTAGGTATTCAACTTCTTTAAAACGGGGTGATGATTAAATAGCTTTTATTAACTTTAACTCTAACATTATTTAAGTGGGTAACAATAAATCTTTAAAACATGATTTTATAAGCGTCAAACGGAAATACCAAAAACAAAATATTTAATTGTTTTAAAAGTGATTAGACGGACCGTGGTAAAGACTGTTGGCCTGTAAATTCCCCCATCGCTCCCCCCTCCTTTATCATCATTAAACTCGGCGTCGGCCAACTACGCCCCTTATTTCGGCGAATTCTCCTAAGAGAAGACACATTTTGCGAATTAAAACTAAATTTGATAAGGAAACTCCGTTTTCCGAGGAAAATTATAAGATTTATAAGCTGCGATCGTTGTTAATGGTGGCTGATGATAGATTTAGATTGAATATTTGTTGTACAATTAGTGCATACAGTACAAGATACAGGTAAAACAGGCTAAAGTCTACAAAATTTGGGCTTTATGCTAAAACCGTTTTCTACCAGCCTACCAGGAGGTTTAAAAAACGGTAATGGTAACTCAAATAATATTTTTAGCCAAAGTTAAATTGTTATTATACTTTTCATATCATAATTCAAGTAAGTACAAGCCTGAAGTAACTGCCTCTGTGGTCTAGTGGTAGAAGCTTCGCTTCATGACCCAGAGGTCCCGGGTTCGATTCCCGGGTGGGACCATCAATTTGTGTTTCTAAATTGTGGTTCTAAGTTTGGTTAGGACATAGAAGGCTGATCACCTGATGTCCGAAACAGTGAAACGATCCATGCTGTCGGATGGGCATGTAAAGCAGTCGGTCCTGCGCCTAGCTCTCTCCAGTCGTGTCGGTCAATCCGTCCCATTGGGCTATGAGAGTGATGGAACAGAGAGTGCTCCTGTGTACTGCGCACACACTTGGGCACTATAATCCACTCCTGCGTAGATGGCTGATCTCAATTGAGATTGGCCGCCGTGGTCGAAATTCGGCTAGGAGGACATTATTATTAAGTACAAGCCTATTAAATAGAAGAAAATATCAATCGGTACTATTCGGTACTACTCACTTAGTTAGTCAATTCGTATAATAATTTGATTTGTGTTTAGAAAAAGATTAGGTACTTACTGTAATCTGAAAGGGGACTTTTATACTAATTGGATGTAGTTTTATTTCATGATTTTATATTAAAAGTTGTTCAGAATGACGAGCTGAATCCTAGACTTAAGTATTTAACTTTCAATCAATCAATTGTAACAGCAATAGCTTTCCTGTTGACCAAAAGGTATGTGTTTATTTGTCATAAATAATTATTTAAATTAGAGTAATAATACGGTTGCATTAAAAAGTTAATAAGTATCTGCCTCAAATATACTCCATACGTATTCTGAATTCAAAATTAAAGACAAATTGTGAATCATTGTTTATTAATTTCCGCCAAAAGTCGTGTTTTATTGGCTCCAGCGACAACAGGGCACCCTGTATAACGTCCGGGGGCGCAGCTCGCGCGCTCCGGCCCGAGTGCCGCCGAGTGGGGCCGAGACAGGCCGCCCCCCACTAACACACCCTGTATACAGCTTGACGCACAACCAGCCGTGTGGACTGTCAACTCTGTTTCCTAGGCACAAGTTTCAATGTTGTCTGAAACTGATTGGTGGTAAAGCCCTTTTGGATTGTGTGAGAGCGTTGGAACGCATGCGTATTAACTGAAAGAAGGTTTTTTAGTACCACCTTTCCATTGAGGAGTTTTAGAAGATGATGGTGTTGGTTTAGTTAAGGGGAACAGAAATGGATAGTGGGTTTTGCGTTTCGGTTCCGTAGTAATAAAAATACTGTTAAATGGATATAGGTAGGTTATGCTGAGCATTTATCGTGTTGATTTCAAGCCACTTTGTTATCGTTTTTGTGAAATGTTGTTTTAGTGATTATGCCGCCCGCCGCAGGCCTAACATTTTTATGTTTTAGTTGAGATTGAGAGAGCTTTTATTTTTGTTAAATACTGTAAAAAATACTAAGTCCTGTAATTTATAAATGTTGCAGCCTTTGTTGTTAATTTATTATCAGCTGGCACAATAAATATTATAATGCCTACCTACACTAAACGGTTTTTAACCATGTGATCACCAAAGGTATTGTGTTCTTACCTGACTGGGTGCGTCAGGCTTTTTTGTCCTCGGATTTGAACCTGGCACTTCCGTTTCTCCGATACAACTCGCTTGGCAACCAAAAATTGACATTGAATAAATGTCAACCGACGACCTCAGGGGGCCTATCGACAACTCAAAACGATGAAACATTTAGGAAGTAGGTAATTAGTGTCAGCTATTCCAATTTCAAAATGGTCAAAATGAGATCGCGTCGTAATTTAGGATAGGTGTGATTAATACCTCAGTTATTAAGTTACACCCATATATATAGATACCTACTTTCGTCACTTTTAAAATAGGTAGAAGTATAAAATTGACGTTGTGTTGTAAATAGAAATAGAATCATTTATTTGTGATACCCATATGAATTTCAACTTATTGACTGACGCGACGTAAAGAATCGAATCTCGTGTGTTTCAAAGTCAATTTTAACCTTGTTGTAAATTTACAATACGGTCCATAAATTTGTGAAGGTTAATATTATAAAATCTTAATTGACCCCACCTCGATCAACCCCACGAGCAGGGTATCAGCTCGGCGCGACCGCAGTAGTTTTTTGCCCGGCCGGATATCAAACCCGGGTCCTCTGACGCGTCCACATCCGACTAACACAGGCCACTCACCCGCCCTAAGAGAAAAAATCGACATATTGTAGACACCAGCGAGGCGACAACGGCACAACTCCAAATAGGAGTAAGTGCCATCGACGAAAGACACGCGGGGGAAACTAAAATAGTTCCGTGCTCTGTATACTACACTCACGAGCAATGAAAAAGTTCCAGTGACAATAGCAGACCGAATCGTGTTGTGGTTAGTAACCCTGACTGCTATGTCAGTATGAAGGTCCCAGGTTCGATTCCTGGCTGCTGAGGGCAGATATTTGTTTAAAGACAGATATTTGTACTCGGGTCTTGGGTGTTGATATTTAAATTTAGTATACGTATACTATCTATGTATTTGTGTAGATATATCAGCTGTCCGACACCCATAACACAAGGGTTCTGCGTAGCTTGGGGTCGGATGGCCATGTGTGATATGTCCCCGCATATTTATTTATTTATTATTTAAAATAGCACCAAATTACTTTACTCCTAAACGGAAAACCGTCTGCAACATTAAAGTGTAGAGCAAATTTTAATTAAAATGTTTTTAAAACTGGGCGTTTTGTTCTCGGCATTTTTAAGTGGAACTTTTTCATTGCCTGTGATTGTAGTATAGGTTGACTGGAAGAAAATCATTTAATCATTAATTATTAGCCGCCGTACCCGCGGTTGTATTTTTTTTCTATTAGCAAAATGTATAGTTTGACATTGCTAAAATTTAATTATGCGCTTTCAAGTATCGACATAATTAAACTACCTAACGTAGTACCTATATTATCAGGGGTAAGTAAATATGTTCGAAAAATATAAAATAAGCACATAACTGTTACTTACAGGATTTCATATTTTTCTGACGATAGGAGTATTAATCTGATCAGCATAAATAAGAAAACCCGTAACCCATAACAAAATTGCAGTGCCGATTAAATATTGATCTATCCTTGTTATTCCAGGTAGATTTTAGTACGGTACGAGTATTTTGTTATTACAAAGTTCCACGCCCACCGTTTACTTTACCGATATTATTTGCTTGGGGAACTTTGGAAAATTACGGAAAATCCACAGCCTCAATTTTCACAGATAGGCGGGAATTTTGTACTTAGGTATGATTCAATGATGACGCAGATAATTAAACATACTTAGGGATAATGTTTCGTAAATAAATAAAAAAATTACAATTTTATATCAGTTCGATCAATCTATAATACAATACAATATACTTTATTTGCACCAAGAACAAAAATTACAAAAAACAAAACTTAAAAAATAAAACAGTACAAAGAGGCGGCCTTATTGCTTATAGCAATCTCTACCAGACAACCTTTGGATGGAAGAGAGTGAGTCTATATTATTGTGCATAATCTAGCTTTTGAATAAAGAAGTTTCTGGAGCTGTTTAGCCACTACGATTCTATTCGTGCGATAACTATAGAAAAAGACGGTCTTTGTTTATTTTCGACCTAGAATGTAAGATTACAGATTATTGGTTTAGCTCTTTCTCTACTGCCCACTACTATTTTTCAGTTCCTTGTTAAAATCAATTTACTTAAAGTACCAATCAATCCTCAGTGCATATAAATGTTAATACCGAAAACCGCATTGAGCCCTCAAACTATATAAATGTGTGTTGGTGAAGTTGGTGTGTGTGTTTGTAAGTACACGAAAACCCTAATCACATAAAGGTTTAGATTGAAGTGCCCTTAAAGTTAATTTTCGTAAAATCTACAGCCGTCCATTGCACCATCCAGTTTTGCTTGACCTCAGTCGGTCCCATCACCTTCGTTTGTTGAGGTGACCGGGGAGACGGCAGAGCTCTTGTTAAACTGGTTCCCGCGGTAAGGGGCAGATCTCAAATCCGTGGACTGGTCGGCCGACTAGTCAATTTGGTGCAGTCGAGGCTCGGAGAGAGCGGATTATCCAGTCTTTCGCACCAAATAAAATGTGTTAGCGTGATCTTGAGTTAAGATTTTGATACAATACATAAATATACACATATGTATACTTATTCCTACATTTTTGTGAGTAAGTAGGAACTTATACTTTTTATTATGAATTATAACACTGATATGAGGATTTATTTCGTAAATATGTTTGTTTTGAGTCTATCTACCAAACGAAAGGTAAGTACTTAACGAATAAGTAACTATAGACTCTTTAGTATAGAGTCATATGGGAAGATTCAGCTAGATAGGAGGTAGGTAGGTATCTTAAGTTCAATAATATAAATGTAGGAAGGTAGGCCAAGAAAGATTTAACGTAATGACAAGACTATCATGATCATGACTAGCTACCGTACCACCACCGACACATTAGCAATTAACAATCCATTATCAGCCTCGCTCGCCTGTCAAATATCTGCCAGATCCATACAAGTTGATTTTTGCTAATGTTCGGTGGTGGTAACCCCACCACAGCATACAATCTGTCCCGTCAAAAAACAAACACCGAACGGAAACTTAAAGCGCAAAGAACCGACATCAAACAGCCAAGAATTTAAAAGTAGAATGTAAAATAAACAATCATAATCGAGGAATCGATTGTGATGATTAGTGAGGCGATGAGTTGTCTCGTCCCTTCGGGTTCAGTCAACCCGAAATGCATGTGGTCCGCGGATGATGCGCCCTGCATGTGAGGTGAGTGTTGCCAGTAGTAAAAATGTCTAGCCGTTGGGAAAGCATAGCTTTAAAATAAGCTTCAGCGTGACAAATAAATTCAGAAATGGAAATTTAAACTGATTAACTTTATTTGAAAAATTTTTTTAGATAGATAGATAGAGTACTCTTTATTTGTACACCAAGAAATAATCAACAATTTTATATAGACACTTGACTAGGGTACAAAAGGCGGTCTTATCGCTTATAGCGATCTCTTCCAGACAACCTTTGGATGGATAGACGAGAGATATAAAAGGGGTATAGTGTAAGTGTCTTTTAATTACACATTAACATCACAGGTTTACAGACTGACCCCCTTACTCATAGAAAAGTTACAGAACGTTTTAGCTATTGAACTGTATTGTCCCTCTCTGTCGAAGATCAATATGGCATTTATCAGAGAGGGACAAAACAATTCATTACTTAGTTTACCTAAAACTTTCTGTAACTTTTCTATAAATAAGGGGGTTCAATTATTTGCATAAAAAGTCGAGCTTATTGCCAAACAGCAAATTAACAGGTTAACAATATACACAAATATATTTTATTCAAAAATCTGTTGAAATCATATTTAACGCTACCCGAAGCCTTGTTTCCTTCTATAAGTATATAGTTCCTCCTAAGGTAGAATAGGTACCTATTCAGATCACATCTAGCCAATCAGTACGGACCTATAGGTGTACCTACTTACGATTTGGTGCAGTCTTTATTATCGTTCCCTTACTGCATTCCCTTTATCATATATGGAAAAAATTAATCACGATTATTTTAAAGGGCAGAAATACAATCTATGTATTATTTCATAAGTAAGTAGGTAGGCTTATTTATTAAATCATTAATTAAAATTTTAATCATAATTATACTTACCTAGGTCTAAGTAGGTACTTATTATTATTATTAATTCATTTATTTCAAGTTACCACGGACTCATAATATAAAACTTCAAAATTACATTTAAACATTAAAAAAATACAATTTACAAATAGAACACACACACACTTAGCTACCCAAGAAAAAGACACAAGAGCGACTTTTGTAAAGTTGGTTTGTTTCGAAAGCAGGCAATAGAAGCAAAACCCTGGCATGAAATTCGCAATACAACCGAAGCCCAGAACCTTGGAAGGCGTAAAAAGCCGTAAAATTCAAACAAATGAAAGAATAACACACTCTGTTTATGAACACAACCCGACCTAATCCCTGTCTTATATTACTTAAAATATTTCCTGATGGAATGTCACTCATTATTAAAAAAACAAACATCTGTGTTAAAATTTAATTAACAAGAATCACTGTTGGACTGTTAAAGGAAACCCATAATAAAATTTAATGATGGAATCCATTAAGTACTTATTAGAAATAACAGTACTTAATAACAATATTTAATTAGGCAAGTACCTACTTGCCAAAAAAATATGCAATAATTTTTCCCGCCAAAATACTTAACAACAAAAAATAAGGCAAAGGACTTAACGCTATAATGCCAACGAAAATTTAAATAGAGAGAGGGCCTAATTCATATCGTATGTCCGCCCTACGGCGAGCTATCGATCCCGCCCCCGCCCCCCCGCGCCCCGCGGAGGTGCCGTGACGCCGCTTGATGGGGATACCAGCTTTAACTTTTCCCCGTTTTCCGGGAATAATTCTCCCCGTTTTCCGGGAAAAAACTAGCAAATAATTATTTGTGTTACTTACTATAAAAAATCAATCAAACCTTGTTGAATGGGTGTTTAAATGAAAAAATACGCTTTTATTAGGCGTTTGACAGCCAATTGACTGCGTTTAGCATATGTTTTGTATATGTCTGAAAATGCCCATTCCGATGAAACACAGTAAGTAAGCTTACCAAAGCAATACTTATCAAAGCAAGGCTTTGTCTGCCATTTGACCTTAAAAAAAATGTAAACAAAGTAAACATGTCTCGTGAGGCTGGCTACATTAAGCGTCAGTCACCTCAATAGAGAGAGGATTTCGATTGAAAACGGAGTTACACACTTTTGCCCTCATGCTACAACTTTTGTTTACTTGAGTGCTTTGCTTACGACAAGTCGACAGGGCGAGAATGTGTCTACTTTGTTAAGAAGATAATTATTCATTGTTTTGTGGAATTTAGACCACATTTTAATTGATACTACCTATAAAGACTAGATTTTCTTATCCTTTAGTCAGTGATTATCTACGCTATGAAAAATGAATGAATGATAGAGTAGAATAAAAAAGCTTTTAATATAAAAGTTCTTTGAGCTTTGCACATTCCTACGGCAGTCGTACAAAAATAAATAGATAGATAGAATATTCTTTATTTGTACACACACATAAAATAAACTTACATAACTTAAATACTAACACATATGTACAAAATGGCGGTCTTATCGCTTAAAGCAATTTTTTCAAGACAACCTTAGGGTGAAGGATATTTATGATAAAAATACTGGTATTCTTACTTTAACAAATAAACTAAAGAAGGATGATTAAAATAGCCAACAATTATCGGAGAGCAGTTTGAAAAAAAAAATGTTTTTCATATTTTTATGTTTTACACGATGAATAAAATCTTTTGACTTTTATTTTATTTAAGTAATGATTTTATCAAAAGCTGAAAAGTTGCGCAAAATTAGTTCTATTTAAATAAATAATAAAAAGTCATAATAAAAAATATATATTAGCTTATATTATAACACAGTTACAACCAAACCGACACTTCAAAAGCCATATTCCATACTATATTAGGGAGTTAGGAGAAAAAGTTGTTCACTTGAAGAGGGAGTTTAAACGGTCGAGAACGATTCGCGAACGAAACTTGTTTGAGTGAGGAGTTCCCTCGTTTTTCAACAAAAAGTCTGGACGTTTGGCTCATCCTCTTTTTTACGTTTCTAAAAACTGACTGGCAGTTTATGAAAAACTCATAGCTTTGTCTGCGCAGTCATTTGCACTCCTACGCTTGTAATTTTACCCATTTTACCCCATTCTCCTGCTCTGCTGGACTTTTTATGTACTCAGTAAACTCAGTAACTGAGCAATTTTTATATGACTTACCTTTTATTATTTTTTAAACACAAAGCAGATACAAACGTACTTACCTGCATTGTTTCATGTTATGGTCACTGCTAGAACTCTTTTCAATTCATTCAAGTAGCTACAGAAAAAATGTCAATGTTCTACATATTACGTTGGTAATGTTGGTAACTTGGTCTGCCTCTGTGGTCTAGTGGTAGAAGCTTCGCTTCATGGCCCAGAGGTCCCGGGTTCGATTCCCGGGTGGGACCATCAATTTGTGTTTCTAAATTGTGGTTCTAAGTTTGGTTAGGACATAGAAGGCTGATCACCTGATGTCCGAAACAGTGAAACGATCCATGCTGTCGGATGGGCATGTAAAGCAGTCGGTCCTGCGCCTAGCTCTCTCCAGTCGTGTCGGTCAATCCGTCCCATTGGGCTATGAGAGTGATGGAACAGAGAGTGCTCCTGTGTACTGCGCACACACTTGGGCACTATAATCTACTCCTGCGTAGATGGCTGATCTCAAATGAGATTGGCCGCCGTAGTCGAAATTCGGCTAGGAGGACATTATTATTATTAACTTGGTCTTCTATACGTTGGTAATGTTGGTATGCGTTTTCCTTGCGACACAGAGGTCAAATATGGTGATGACTTGATGACTCACTAAACTGATACAGTTCCCCCGAATTACATGCAACAGAAAAAACTCATATTTCCAACCTTCCGTCTATCGACATACAGTCTTTTTAGGATTGACATAGTTAAACACAAGAAAGATGCCAGAGGTACCTAACTATTCACAAATGAAATGAGTCTCTAGTGGTGATGGATTACGGTGTATTTTGGTGTGTAAAAGGCGAAGAGTCAGTCACTACGGTCACATTCCAAGTTGCATTCATAATCTAGAGACGGTTTTTTTTCTTAGTTAGTTTATTTTTCTTTATGTTATGTGCCTTTGGCTTCTATTTGCTGCTTTTTGAATTCAGTGTGTTTTAATTGGTATTTTTTTAATTAGCTGTAATAAGGAAAAAAAGTAGGTAGTACTATTGAATGTTTCTATCGGATATTATTAGAACATAATCAATATGAACATTAATAAGTTATAAATAAATACCTTAGTGCCAATTTCTCAATAATGGGTTAGAGTTAGATTAGAGCATAACACATCTGTCAAGAATTTCATATGGAGATGACGTAGAATTGATCAACCTTTTCCTGGTTACGATCTAACCGACTATGGAAAAATTTGAGCTTATTGTATAATAAATAAACCATTGCAATACTACTTACACTCAAAAGTCAGAAATGAAAAATTTCCACTCACGAACAAAACTCAAAGCGACCTCAATTTTTTAAACAATTTTAAAATATGAACAAAATATTTGCGTTTCTTGTTGGTAGATTGGTAGTATTCTGATGGGCTGTTAAATCGTACTTCAATATTTCAATAAAATAGTCGCTGGTACTTTTTCATTGCTCGTGAGTGTATTTTGCAATCTGTTGTTTTACTATAATATGCTGTAAGGAGTAGGTACGGACGTCTTGGTATTCCATGTAGCTTCCCAACAAACATTTTACCCTCAGTTACAGCTATTTTTATAACTTTAACCTGTATAACTGTGTTATAATTATCTCAGTTCTAACATAAAGCGATAAAGATGAGTTAACAAATGAAATTAGTGTTAACAGCAGGTTTAGGTGTTAAAATGGTATTAGTCAAAGCAATTATAATTAAGATGTTATAGGTTTAAACTGTTTCTAGAACCTAAAGCTATACAAGAGTGCTCACTGACACCTGGTAACACTTATGATTGTTCAGTGGTTTCCTTTAATACTCATATAAATCTTTAGGTGTCATATTAAATTTAGGCTGCAGGAATTGGTTATTAAAGAGATTTTGTCAAGAGTGCAGTAAGACAAGATTCATACAGTGTTGGAAAACTCAACAATGCAGTTTTAATCTTTAAGGTTAACTTAACTTACGCTTATTGCGTTAGGCAAGTAGACTGTAAAAGTAACGGTGTTAAGCAAGACTGTGCGGATCGACTAAGACTGCATAATACCCTTGGCTAAGGGTGTTCTATTTCAAAAAGTGTAATAGATGACTTAGGTGAGTATATTTGTCTTAAATGTAAGTTCGCCATTTGCATTGGCGACCTAACCTATAAATTGCTGGGATTAACAATATTTTGCTTTAAAATACTTACTTATTTATGTGAATTTTGTCATTCCAGTCATGCCAATCGATTTATGAAACTAATGAACATACAGCAAGGATACAAAAAAATACAAAATTGAGTCGTCTATTTTATATTTACTTATGTTTCATTTGAAATCCTTAATTAATTCGGAGCGCATTAAAATTGAGGTGGGAAATATGGTATACATTACAGTAAAATTACAATGGCATATTATTTTCAATTCACAAAACATATTAAGTCAAGGTAATATATTATATTTACTGTTATTTAGTAATGATCAATACTGTCACTCTAATACTGTCGCGTATGATTGCTGTTGACACTATTATTTTCAAAGACATACAACTTGTATGGTAAAAGTGTATTCGAAAAACGGTAACATACTCACTTAACCCTTTTTTACCAAACAAATAAGAGTCAGGGAGTCAAATAACCATTCTACAACTACAACTATACCGGTAAAAGTTCTAGCTGAGAGTGATTAAACGCTCTTCTATAGTAACTTTAGCACTTCAATGACACCGTACTACAGGCTTTCTATAACTTAAACACTTCAATGACACCGTTTTACAGGCTTTCTAAAGCCTTTACTCTCAAAATCGTGGGCCTCTTTCGTGGTTATAAGTGAGTTAGAGCACTCTCCTACACTCTTATACAGCTATGTCTTAACACTTTAATTTTTGAATGGAACCATTATACAAGTTATATGAGAGTTTTTTTAACGCTACGGTGTTAGTTGGGTTGGCTTCTGAGTTCTGAGTCCAAAATAGCCATATTTATTAAAGCTAAGTGCCAATTTCTCCATTGTCGGTTATCTAACCGACAGGGCTTGATTTATCAATTAAACGTCATCTCCATATAAAATTCATGACAGATGTGTCAAAAGTTAACCACTACTCCCTGGTTTGCTCTAACCGATAATGGAGAAATTGGCACTTAGCTTTAATAAATATGGCTATTTTGGACTCAGAACTCAGTGCACTAAGTGCCAATTTCTCCATTGTCGGTTATCTAACCGACAGGGATTGATTTATAAATTAAACGTCATCTCCATATTAATTGGCACTAAATGTGATAAATTTACGTACAATTCCAGCTCACAAAATATTCTCATTTATAATTATTATTACATACCTACCTAGTATTACCTACTGTTCTTTCTTACATTATAGTTTTTATACCTAACACTTTTTTTTTTGTTAAATAGGTATATGTAGAGACTTTTTCCCTTTTTATGTACTTAAGTATTTACCTACTTACTTACCAGCAGCAGCCTACCACTGAGTGATCGATGAAAGCCATCCGTCTCTAGAAACTCTATTTACCTATGGAAATACTGATTCCTGATTATAGTTCACATACTACTAACATAAATAAGACATATAAATATACGTAGTATCCTAACTAATATTATAAATGCGAAAGTAACTGTGTCTGTCTGTCTGTCTGTCTGTCTGTCTGTCTGTCTGTCTGTCTGTTACTCTTTCACGCCAAAACTACTGAACGGATTTGAATGAAATTTGGTATACATACGGTCTAGACCCTGGGAAAGAACATAGGCTACTTTTTATCACGGAATTCCCACGGGAAAACTTTTTAGGGCGAAGCGAAGCGCGCGGGAACAGCTATGTTAAATAATGTAAGCTTATAGATACCTATATGTATAGAGAGTACTTACTTATCTACTTACTTTAGGGTGTTTTAAAAATGTTATAACAACTACATAAGTAGATAATCACAAAGTAAGATATTTTCATAATAATTATCTAATTCTGAAGGTAAAGAAATACTGAAAACATTAACTTACTATACTTCACAATCTGAACTCAATCCGGCGTGAAGCCAAATGATTTCCTTACGTAACTTGTTTTCTTCTGCAATAACTTATTATTATTACATTACCTACACCAGCTTAACTTTAAATATTATGGACTTACGACTTTCTCACTATTTATATTCAGAAACTATTTATGCTAAAGCTCTATATAAATACATGTTTATCAGGTTCAGGTAAGACTTTAGGCAAGATAATATAATAAATAATTTACTCTACCTATCACATTAACAAGTAGAGTGGTAGACGTAAGAAACCTATAATATAATGTATTCCTAAACGAATGAACCGATTTTTATAACTACTACGTCTAGAGTCTAGATCGAGTCGTGGGTAGCGCCATAGACTAATACAACGCTGTTAGAATTTTGTTTTTCGGAAGCTTCGGAACGATCGTTTTTTGTTCGTTCGTTCTTCGATGTAGAGAGCATAGAATAACATAAGCACAATGGTAGAGAATGACCCCCCAATACTCACGGAAGTAGATATAGAGGTAGGGACTAGGGCTAGGGCCTCTCCCATTTCACTCAACAGTCAATAACAACCATTTAGGGCGCCTTCAAATTAGTCGCTAATTGTCGCGCGGAAGCAGCGCTGCTGCAGCGCTGCAGCCGCGCTGCTGTCAAAATCCATATAAATTTTGTAATTTAAAAGATGCGCGGTCGCAGCGCCGCAGCAGCGCTGCAGTCGCGCGTCAATAATTTATATGGAATTTAGACAGCAGCGCGGCTGCAGCGCTGCAGCAGCGCTGCTTCCGCGCGACAATTAGCGACTAATTTGAAGGCGCCCTTAGACATTATATGATCTAATCGTGTCGGTGACAATAAACAACAAAAATGAACTAGGATTTGTCACAATTGTCACCGTACCACATCATTCATGTTTAATTAAATAATTTTAAGATGCGTCAACGTGTGTCTCGTGTTGGGTTCTATAGGTAAGTACGTTTTTAAGTTCCTACGCACATTTTTCGATAGACATTTCAATTGTATCGTTAATCGTAATTTATCTATCGTTCAGACGCCCCTCCCCTCTATTGAGACCCCTGTTTCATTACAGCTCTGAGATATATTCCTGTAGGGTGGTTTGACAACGTCGCTTTCTCTTTCACACTTTGTACACAGAAAGAGATGCATTTTATTGCAATCCATACGATAATTAGAACGGCACATGTCACCATTTTCGGAAATAACAATGGGTAAATAACTTTAGTACTTATACCTACCTACGTACTAACCTCTTACTTACTTAAAAACCCCCTTTTTAATTATTCGTTTGAAAATTATCTAAGTATATTCCTATTTATTTATGTTCCGTACCTATGAGAAAGTCTGAAACTTAAAGATAATAGTTACCTACCAAGATCTAGTAGGAACATTAACTGTTTTTGATAGGATGCGTAAACTGTGAAAGTTCACTCTGAAGCCGGTAACCACCATGAAACTTTTGACAAGAAATGTATGCAGGTGGCAGATAAATTTTTCACATAAGTAATTAGTAATTACTTTAAAATTTTGATTTTTTCCGCTTATACTGTTCTCGGAAACTTGTTAACGCGTCGGTCAGTCACAGTTTGTCACCGTGGGGGGTGATAGGATTAGCCACCCAGAACTTTTCTCATACATAGAGAAACGCACCAGTGCAGTTTTTATTTTCTTTTTCATAAAATATTCCATGAAACAAAAACATACTCTTTGTTCCAATTTCGTATTGCTCTCCTCATTCGCCCGCCCTAAGAGCGTTCACAGAGTAGCCGGAAGTCGGTAATTCCCAAACTCATTTAGTTTTCACAGACTGAGATAAATTAGCAACCGCTTCCGGTCTGTCTAATATGTTTTTCTTGCCTTTGTTTCTCGTTAACTTTATTAATACAAGGCTTGTTGAATTAAATTGAGAAGGGCGGCTGATAACGTAAAATTTTATTTTAACTAAAATTATTTAGGAAAAAAGCTATAAGTAGCCTATTGCGTCTATCCGTGGCTCTGCCATCTAAGTATCCCATCCCTGTCAATGGCCTCCTCGTACAAAAGGCATGCAGGTCATACCGCCATCTTCTTCTGAGTCTGCCCCTACACCCGCCGGCGCGGCGGCCGTTATCGGGTATCCATTCGGTGGCATTTTAGCCCACCCGGCTGAAATATAATACTTCAATAATATAAATATAATAATACGTGACCCCCCCCCCCTGAATTAAATTAATAATACTTAAACTAAAATGGGAAAATTAATCATGTAGTGACTGCAAATTTATATAGATGAAATTTGGTATGGAGTTAGCTGACACCCTGGATTAACACATAGGCTTAAAGGCGACGCGAAGCTCGCGGGAACAGCAAGTATTATAATATGTTAGCCTAGGCCTAGTCGACAGGTAGAGTCCGACAGCGATATCTTTGCAAAAGAAACCAATACCGAAAAAGTTTATAAGGGCAACAATTATAAAATAAATCTCGGTGTTGTATCGATACAATATTCTTTGATTCATCTAATATCTTTATCTACCACCTATATGAGTCTCTGAGTTTACCAGTTTTCAGGGGGAGCATAATTATTATTTGTTGTTGACTCTGGCGAAAAGTGGGTGCAGCAATGCACCTCTGCCTACCCCGTAAGGGAGTACATTAGTACAAGGCGTGAGTGCGTGTTTTTTTTTTTTTTTTTGTTGACTGTACGGTGGCCTGCGCCTATAAGTATATAGGCGGAGTTTTTAAAATAGCGATTTCAAGCTCACATGCTGCTCAAGCACATCCACAGAAACACCACTGCTACACACATCACACACAACACGTCCCCCGAATTATAACAGATGTAGCTGGTCCCTTCATCATCAGGGAACGCTATTTTTAAAACTCCGCCTGTATACTTTTAGGCGCAGGCCACCGTACTTAACCCTTTGACAGAATCTAGTCCCCGTCGGATTTAAAAGTGTTAAGTCAGCCAATCACAGTGCTGCATGTCATACTTAAGTCATCCTTAACTCAACGTTCTAAGTTGTGAAACCCTCAGTAATTGCACCACATTTCCCTACACGTTTGAGCTCAGAGCAAAACAATAACTCATAACAATTAGGTACAATTTCAGACCAACGCGGACTCCATTCAATACTGAACCTAATGCTATTGAGTTTTAAATTGGATTTCGTGAGGTGTTCATCTCTCATCATATAAGCTTGGGAGAAGCTCGCACAAAGATGTAATCTCTTATTTTATTACTACCTGCGTAGAAAGGGACAGGGTTTGTGTCACAAAGGAAAACATACTGTATACTAAAAGCAGCAGAGTTGGTTTTGTGTTAATGAAGAAACGGATTCGGACGCGGCGTTTTTAAAGGCGCTAAAACTGTTAGCCGGGTCATGTTGTAATGACAGACTGTGGTTGTTTAATTTTAATAGAATGTGTCAATGATTTTTATAGATTAATTTAATCTTAGTAGTTAACTAATTTCTACTAAAGGCAGTTAATTAAATAATCATAATATACAAAATTAAATAGATAGTATACAGATGCATTTTATAGTTCAAGTAATTAGTAAATCCACCCACACTGCAGAATATTTATTTTTATAGCATTTTACAGATACATAGTTACTGACTGAAAAATATCCTAAAGTTATATTAATAAGTAGAGGCAATGGGAATTAAGCAAGTATAATAGTTTCTTTTCTCATCTGATGTTGGGTTTGATGTTGTACAACTAAAAGTATACCTATGCGTGTATAATAGTTAGTGTACTTATTACTACTTATAGTAGATAAGTAAATTGCTGTGAATACATTGTTAAACAATTAAATTATTAACATAGCATATTTACTTACTAGCAAACAAAAACTCGATCAGAAATAGCAACTATGCATATACTCGAATGATGAAGTCTAGTCTAGACTTCTAGAGTAATCTAGAGTCTCTAGACAAAAGTAATTCAGTTATGTTGAATAGGTACGCGGAGTATGCGGTTTTACTTGTTAGACCAGCAACGCCATCTAGTTTGAGACTTGTGAAACTGTGCAGTATGCGGTTTTACTTGTTAGACCAGCAACGCCATCTAGTTTGAGACTTGTGAAACTGTGCAGTATGCGGTTTTACTTGTTAGACCAGCAACGCCATCTAGTTTGAGACTTGTGAAACAGAGAGGTGTGAAGTTAGCCACAAGTTATTTAGGTTTCAAATTTTCAATGACGCTCGGGGATGTTACTTATATCCACTTATATCTATTTTGCGAACTCAACCCCAAAACAGAAATGAGGTTACTCCTTTAAAGTTTCAGTTACAATAGTATTTTGTACTGGTATTTATAAATATGTACTTAATAATATAGGACTACCCTGTAGACATAAGTATAGTTCTTAGTAAGGGCCAGGCCCATGGGCGTACCCAGGTAGGGGCAGGGGGGGGCAGCTGCCCCCCCCTAGCCCTTTCGATCCTGAGTTTTTTTTCTACCATATTTTTAAAACAATTTCATATTATCGCCTTATATGCCTAAAAGTGCTAGGGAATAACAAAAAAAACGTACATTTTCCGTATTCCCGGAAAAGTCATAGCACATTCGTGATATCTGGGTTTCAACACCACTAACCCACATTTGTGCATTACTATATTTTACTTAGGATACTTACTTCATTGACTGACATAAATAACAGAAAATATGAATTACTTAATCACTTTCTTAAATCAATTTATTGCAACTATATCATTAAAACAAAAATATAATTCAGAAAACTTCTATTCTATTCTCTGTGGGGGTTTAAGTACCTGCACCTGGCTCTCTCGAGTGGAACTTTAGTGCATATCCCCAAGGTCTAAACTACCTTCCTAAGCTTGGACCATTTCCCACCACGCTGGTCCAGGTGCGGGTTGGTGGGATCATATATCTAGATGTGCTAAATCTAGATATATATGCATTTTTTCTCACGATGTTTTCCTTCACCGTAGGAGCGATGGTATACCTACATTGGACTTAAATTCAAAGAACTCATTGGTACGTCAGCGCCGGGATTCGAACCCGCATCTCTGGCGTGAGAAGCGGGCGCTTACCCGACTGAGCTACCACCGCTCCTCCGGTATATACCTATTGAAAATAATAATAATGATAATGATAAAGGGGCAGGGCAGCTTCTGGCCAGCTGTTGAGCATTAGGGACATCAGATTCCAGAGGGAGGACCCCTGTTCCACATCTTTGGATTGCCTTTACTTTGCTGTCCTGAACACTGAAGAGGAACAGGATCTCCAACCTTTTGCTTGGCTAGCTTGAGTTAAGCTAACATGAATTATTTTGTCAAACGGGTCCCTACATAATAATTCGGCACACCCTCCACGTGCCTGGGACCCTACTACTGCAATTTTGTGCATTTGAACCTGAACTGCATATTTGTGCGTAGCTGTTTTGTCGAACAAATATTATCATACAGTCATTGTGTTTTGCAAACATTACTATGCTTACAACAAAGATAAGAATGTAATATAACAATGTAGCATAAAATATGTAAAGAAAATTCGCTAAAACTGCAAAATAACATTTCAGGATCAATGTACGGCATTTTCGTCGCCTGTCACAGGCAAACTGACTTCAAATATCAACCACTTTTTTTTAGGCATTAACAACAATATGCACAAACGATGCGTTTCGGTTCGAAGCCTCAAAATATTCGCGCACATTCGTATCACTCAGGTTCGAAAGAGCTAGATATTAAAAATACATGTATAATAGATAACTAATTATTTCTTGTCAACTAAATTACATTCGGGGATTTGTATTTTCGGAATATTAAAACTTCGGGGTTCGTAATTTTAACAATTCGATATAATACAAAATCGTACATTTGAAATATTGAAATTATAATATTCGGAAATTTGACTTTCGTCATTTTAATAAATCTGTTGTTTGAAATTTCGTTTTATCAACTATTCGTGATTTTCATTATTCGGAAACTTGAAATTCGGGATTGTGAATTATTCGAACTTTGAAATTCGTAATTATAAAAATCGTTATTTCCATATTCGTAAAAAAGTAATTCGGAATTATGTAGTGTACCCACATACATATTATGATATCGAAAGGGTCAAGGGGGTCGCGAAATATTTTTTATACCAGGGGGGTCGCATCGTGAAAAATGTTGAAAAACACTGAGCTAGAGCATAAAATAAACGTAAATTTTCCTGCCAAGTGGGAATTAAAAACGTGTTACCTACTCTGCGCAAAATTAAACAGGTATGAGCTGCCCCTCCCTAGCTGAAATCCTGGGTACGCCCTTGGCCAGGCCACAACACTGCGTTGCGACTTGCGACGTCGAATCGCAAAAATCTGCGACAATAAATCAAGCATTTGTACGGGAAAACTTCCAAAACAGCCCGGCCCATAGGGCCCAGCCACAACACTGCGTAAAACTTTACTAAAACTACCCTAAGAATATTAGTATTAAAAAAAAATTGGTAAGAATTTCTTACCTAATTTTTTTAAGACTAATATTTTAGTTTAGTTTTAGTAAAGTTTTTTTTTTATTGATTGAATTTGACAGAAACTTTTTACCTATCTATGTTTTGTGATCGATAAAGCGTTACTTGTCTTTTTTAAACCCATCTCAGTGTTGGCTTCTCTGAAGCAGCAAAGGTAGAGAGGGAAAGAATCGAAAGAACTTGGCTTCGAAGATTTTTTTCAATGAAATTTTAATATAAGTATACTTACATCCACATACTAGATCATACTGCTTGAGATGTGAGTTTCCCATATACCTAGTATGAATATGTTCTCAATAATCATCCTATTTTCTTTTGCACCGACACTCCATAATGTGAGTATTGTTTCTCTAATTTCTATTTAGAAGAAAAAAACCGTTGTCCTATGAAAAAAAAACCGCATGTTCAATAATAATTAGATTTAATATTTCTTTCACAAACTTGTATTTACATGATTGCTTACTTAAATTATTTAATATATCATTGAACAACATTTCAAAAAAAACAATTAAATACTTCATTGGATGTACTTATACTGTGCCGGCATAAAAGCTTACTCTAGAACCTTTAAATTATCTATTGAAAACCTGGTGGAATGCTTACAAAATACGTAGCCAGTAGCCAGACCAATATATACGCATTTACTCTTAAACAAACCGTATGCCTGCTATTTAAACTACAGGGGAACAAACCTAAGAATATTTTACACTTGTGCATGCAATTTCCGATATTAGTATAGTATGATAACATAGATTTCTCTTAGTGATATCAAATATGTAGTTTCTTAGATTTGTTACTCTGCACAATTCTTACTTTGGGTAAATGTTGAGAGATCGTTTAAAACCCTACAATTTTTAAACGGAACTCCCAATAATTGCAAGAATTGCGAGCAATATACTGCAGGACTTAACAATTTATGTACATTGAACACCGTTAGTAACTACTACGAATTACGAACATTTAAATTTGCATACGCTTATAATTTGTATTACATATAGGGCTTAGAGACCATAATATCATGAATTTTATAGGTATAACAATATTCTTTCCGTCTATAAAGAAACCCAAGACTTCGATCTTGTCGGTAAATTAGTATTCTCGTTTAGATTTTTTCAGATATTGTAGTCAGAACAGAAGTTAAGTAGGTATATATTATTCGGAGCTTCTACAACCACCCTTGTTATACTATAACAGTGTATCTACTCGCAGCTAGGTAGGCAAAAGTAACGGTTTACTGCACACACAGTCTAGAACAGCAGGTCTTCGTCCCCCTCGTCGAGTAGATTGGCGGAGTCGCGCAGGTCCGTGCCTTGGGCGCGCTTCTCTTTCTTTATCTGTAAAGTGATAGTGATAATGTTTAGAAACCATCTCGTTGTGCTTAGCAAAAACCCAAATTAACCCCGTTATTCATAAAAAAGTTATAAGACGTTTTATCTATTGAACTGTGACAAACTGTGTTTTACGGCTTGTTTTTGTGTAAGTTGGAACCTGATCTCTCACGATACAGGTGTTACCTAGTGTGAGGATCACAGTGTGTTGTAATTTAAGTTAAACTTTTAAATTTTAATAGAGATTTTTTCATTTTTTTTTTTCATTTTTTTTCAACTGCTTTGTCCCTCTCTGTCTAACAAATTGTTCTTTGACAGAGAGGGATAAAACAGTTCAATTGCTAAAACCTCCTATAACTTTTCTATGAATAAGGGGGAAAGTGTTTATACATAAATAAATGTTTATGACCCCAGAAGTCGTTTACGTTACCCAATGAAATAATATTAATATGGGGGACATCTCACTCACGGCCATCCGACCCCAAGCTAGCCAGAGCCTGTATTATGGTTATCGGACCACAGCTGATATATGTACACAAATAAATAGATACATATTGATTATAAATATCAACACCCAAGACCCGATTGCAAATATCTGTCTTTAAACAAATTTTTGCCCCAGCCGGGAACTGGGAATCGAACCCGGGACTTTCGGCTTTGCAGTCAGCAATACTTTTCAATATTTTTTAATTAGCACTTGTTTTTGTTGCTAAGTTAGCTTTGTCGGACTCTTATTATGAAACTCATTTATACAATAAAAATAAGGTAGGCTACAAAAGGCACGGTCGACGGTCGAATGGCGTAGTTGTTAGTGACCCTGACTGCTATGCCGAAGGTCCCGGGTTCGATTCCCGGCTGGGGCAGATATTTGTACTCGGGTCTATGTCTCTGTGTATCTATGTATTTGTGTAGATATATCAGCTGTCCGATACCCATAACTCAGGCTCTGCCTAGCTTGGGGTCGGACGGGAGATGTCCCCACACATTAAACATATTATTAAACATCTTGACACGCGAGTCACCCATGCTAGGCCAGCCTAATCTCAACACATACCGCCTCGGCCTTGTCCTTGATGATCTTCTTCTTGTCCTGGATCTTCTTGAGGCGGTAGAACTCCTCGCGCTCCACCTCGTCCAGCTCCGAGATGATGTACTGCAGCGTGCGCTCCAGGCGGGGGATTATCACTGGAAGATTAAAGTGAAAGTGAAAGTCAAAACAAAATTTGGTGTAAGGCTAAGCGCGCACTACGGTTTTTAATAACGTGCTATTATTGTGGCAGATTTATCGATCTGTACCGGTACTTATAAGCGATAAAAAATTACTGAGTTTTATAATATAGATTTTTTTGTTTTGCCTAATTAATGCCGGATGCAAGGCATGTGGCAGTGAACGCTTATATGAATAACTACTCCTTCTCCTAAAATATCTCATAAGATAGGTAGCGGGTAGAAATTGAATGAAGAAGACCCAGAGGCCCATGTCCAGCTGTGAATGATTAGATGATTACATCACAGGCTGATGATGGTCTAAGGGCTTGGATTACCTACCTCTTTCGATTTCACGGTAGAGCTCAATAACTGCCTATGAAATAATTCTACCAAATTCTACTTAAGAAATAGTTTAAGGGTGAGGCCAGATTTTGGTGCAAGTAACATCCCCGCCCCCTCGTCCCCGCGGAGCAGAATACGCGACTCACAACTCACAAAATTACGCTCGTCTGGCCTCACCCTAAAAGTACTGTGAAAATAATCACATAACACATACCATGCTCAATAGCGTTCACACGCCTGTTAGTGATCTTAATCACTTCGTCCAGCGTCACAAACGAGGTCTGCAGCGAAGCCAGCTCCACGAGCAGCTTGACCGCACTCTGGAAGTTCTTCTTGAGCTTAGCGAGCTGTTGTCCACCTCGGGCCAGACCGGCCAGCTCGTACGTGTCTGTGCCGTCCGTGTACGACTCGAATATTGGCAGGGTCACACCTGGAAGGAGGTTGGAGGTGGGTGTTTCGAGAGGTGGTAGAAGAGGTAGAATACTACCAGATTCATGTTCTAAATTCCTATTAACTGACCTTTAGTAATTTAGGGCTGATTTGTCAGTGGTCAGATAAATGTTATCTGAAGAATAAAATTGTTGCTGCCAATGACAAACATTCAGATGTGACAGCAACAATTTTATTCCTCAGATAGCTCTTAGCTGACTATTGAAAAATCAGCCCTAAAGTCATTAGATTATAATTATGATTGCTTATTGATTTTTTTATTTTAATGTTGTCATTTATTACAAACGTCCTGTACACTGTACACCTACAATAGGCTTTTACAACGAAATATAGTTTTACTAGCAGTTGAAAAGTTTTCCCATGGGAATAACGCAATAAAAAGTTGCCTATGTTCTTTCTCAGGGTCTAGACCATAGGTATACCAATTTCATTCAAATCCGTCCAGTAGTTTTGGCGTGAAAGAGTAACAGACAGACACAGTTACTTTCGCATTTATAATATTAGTTAGGATTAGGATATTGGTCGTCATTCAGAAGACAGCCTGGTGTATCGGTTAGTGACCCGGACTCTTAAGCCAAAGATCTCGGATTTGATTCCCGTCTGTGGCAAACATTTGTTTAAGACAGATATTTTTACTTGGGTCTTGGGTGTTGATATTTATAATCAATATGTATCTATCTATGTATTTGTGTAGATATATCAGCTGTCCGATAACCATAATACAGGCTCTGACTAGCTTGGCTTATTATTATTGATGTTAGTGGTTTAAACTGTAATAGTGTTGTTCCAGTTTTTATGAATCCTAAATTATGTTCTGCAAAATTTTAGAGGTTGAATAAGTACAAGTGTATAAGTGTAAGAATGACATGGCAACAATCTTAATTTTTCTTAGTTTATACTTAATCTGTATTGTTATACCAGTATCATGGTGTAGAAGTTTGTTTTTAAGGATTCATAATTCTTCAGAACTGCTTTGGGAAAGTTGATGTCAGGCTTTGAATAATTATGATGATTTCCTTTTATTATCCTGTTAAACAGATTATAAAATGATAAGGCTCATGAATGTGTATCTAAATAAAAGTATTTATGTCCTAATTCGTGGAGAGTGACTAAGGGATTGATGAACAAACTACAAGTGTTCGTCAACAAATCCCTGAGGTCGATCCTCCGCATCTTCTGGCCGAACACAATCCGGAACGTTGACCTGTGGAACGTGTGTAAGCAGACCTCCATCGAACAAGAAATCGCATTGCGAAAATGGAGATGGATTGGCCACACAATCAGAAAAGGAGCCGAGAGCAAAGCGAGCATTGCCTTCGAATGGAAACCGCCTGGCGGCCACCGCAGACGCGGTCGCCCCGTGCACACATGGCGGCGCACAGTGGACGGCGAGCTGCGAGCGCAAGGCCTGAGCTGGACGGAAGCCAGAGCGGTTGCTGAGGACAGAACGGCGTGGCGCACGCTTGTAAAGGCCCTCTGTACCACCGGGGTACCATAGGACAGCAACATGTCCTAATTATCACAGTACATGCTGAGCTGGTTTCTTTTTGATGTTCTGGACCTCACCTGTTTTTTTTATTCTACATTCTGTATTGTACCTACTGTTTGCTGTACATAATGATGTCAGAGCATCAAATATTAATGTTTACAAAAGCATGTTTTGAATGTAAATTACCAGCAACATTGTCTTTCTTGGAGCGGATCTTGATCTGTGCTTTAGTGACGTTCTGCAGGACCACTTGGTTGAAGTCTCCAGTGGTGAACTTGGCTTCGGCGAGGGAGAACGCAGCCTCCTTCATCACTTCTCCCATCAGAGTCTTAGTCTGAAATTGTAGGAGAAAAGGCCTTGTTTATATATTGGTGTTTTGTTTATGTTAAAGTTAAAATATTAAATTATATTTGTTGTAATTATCGTAACTTTCTATAATTTATAGTAAGTATATACTATAATAAGTAAGTATATACTATAATTTTGTTCATAACAAGTTGTGATAAAATTATTATTAAGTATGTTTGCAATATCTTTCTACATCATTTTATTGAAATAAATAATGCTCTAAATTTTATTGTTGTTTATTTTTCCCTTAAACGCGACAAGGATCAATAAAAAACAGCTGGAGAGTTATCTAATGATAATCTTCTAAAAGTAGGAGTGGTTCACACTGAAAATCAAAGTAGACTCACCTCGATAATTTTGCCGAGAATCATACGGAACCTCACTTGCAAGGCATCAGCCTTCTTCTTGAGGAGACCATGGCCCTTCTGCGCACCAGCCAGACGGGCTTTTATCAACATCTGAGCACTGAAACCGAAGAAAAACGTATTAGGACCTCGAATGATAATATCCACTAAGAATAGCAGATTTCACAAACCAGACCCAACTGTTTGAACTGAAACTCACCCCCGAGACGGGAAAATCGCTAATCTATCTTTCCCCGACATGGTGAACTATAAAATTTTAGGCGATTTTACTATTTTTCGAGGATTTTGCTCACGATCACCTGATGACAGAAGACAAATGGATGATACAGAAAATTGTCTATGGTTGGTCTTGTGATTTCTGTCAAATCAATGTTGTAATCTTCCAATAAAAATATTTTTTAAATACAACCAAGGGAAGGAAAATTATTACAACTTTTATTTTATTCGCTTTATTTATAGTAGCTTGGCCTCCTATTTTGTTATTAATTTATACAACAAAATATTCTACATTTGACCAACATTGCTCATCGTTTGACCAACATTGTGGATATTTTATAAGTAAAAATTGATTCTAATTTCAGAAAGATCACTAAACTATTATAGTTAGATTTGTTTTTTCTGTGAGTTTAAAAATGTCGTGACAGAAAATCTGTCAGTCAATGTCAAATGAAATACCTGTGGTGTGGTGTAAAATGTAAATAAATATTTTCTCAAGATTTAATCATACATTTAAGTGCAAAACTAAAATACCTCTGAAAATATGGGACCCTTCTCTCTATGTAGAATTTGTCTTGAAGAAGGTGCCAACCACCCAATATTTAAAGAAGGCACAAGTACTGAAATTTATGAAAAACTTACAAAATGTTTATTGGATAAGGTATTTTTAACTTTACTGACATCAAATTCGTGTTAGATTCTTGATGGAATATATTTTAAACTACTTTTATAATAAGTTAATTTATAATAACCTACATTCTTACTAATTAAATTGGTCAAATTTCTTACATTTCAGATTGAAGATATTGAAGGATATCCTCGTAACATTTGTGCCACTTGTAACAAAACTATCTCAGTAGTATATGATTTCGTAAACAAATTCCGGGAAACCTGCAAAATTCTTGAAAGTGGTTTACTTTATGTTAAACAGGAGAAAAATGAATGCAACAATAGTCATAGTTACACTGAAATGTATGCTGATGAATTTTTGGAGACAGACAGTGAAGCTGAAGATTCTAAACAGGAGTGTAAAGCTGAACCTTTTAGTGAATCTCTTATTGAATTCATTCAACCACTGAAATTGAAAATCAGACCAATTTTCAAACCCAAAGCCTGTGCGGATAAAAAGAAACGAAAAACGGTAACAAGAAGAGTTTGCAAAAAAACAAAGCCAATTGCTTCTTCCATACTTGAAGGAATTTTTACATGGACTGGAGAAATATGGTGGTATGTATTGAAAAAAGTTATAACTTGACTTTCTTTTGTAAAGAAAAAAATACTTATTAAGTAATTACTTATTGAAATCAATGGATTTTATTTCAGCAAATCATCAGAGAGTGATAACAATGGAAAAGCAATTAAAGAAGTAATAAAAACAAGAAGACAGCCAATAATTAAAATAGAGAAACCTCCTAAAGAAAAGAAGCTACAGGCAAAGGAAGGTAAACTTTGTGACCTCTGCGGGAGCATATTCAAGACCCAAGATAAATTGCAGCGCCATAGAAAAAAAGTACACTTTCCAAAAAAGCTAAAATGTCCAAACTGCCCTAAAATATGCCAATCCACATTTTACCTTAACAAACATATCAGACGGCAACATGGAGAGAAAAATTTCATGTGTAGTGCATGTGGTAAAAATTACGCTTTCCAAAATGAACTCAACAATCACATTAAAAATGTACACAATAAAGCTAAATATCCTAAAAAGGTGTTTGCGTGCACAATGTGTGATAAAACTTATGCCTGCCAGAAGTCTGTGATTATTCATGAAAGATCTGTACACACAGGTATGCTTTTTAATTAGTTTATACCTTTATACCAATAAACCTACAGTAAAATTAGTTATCAATATTATTTCATCTGTATGGCTGTACCTTACATTAAAGAACCATACTAAATCTGCATATCGGATTCAAACAAGCTTCCATCATGCATGTCACACTCTCTCCTATGGAATACCAAGAGAGAGTCAGCTATTATGTGTTGTGACATGGCATTATAGTGATGATGATGATGATGATGATGATCATTGATCACAGTTCTATGTTCAACCCCTTAGTCACATGTTATTGTATTACTTCCAGGTCTGCGACCATCCATATGTAGTATATGTGACAGTGCGTTCTACCACGAAGATTACTTAAAGGAGCACATGAGACTGCACACTGGTGAGACTCCGTTCAAGTGTCCAGTCTGTGGTCGCGGATACGCACAACGGTGCAACATGAAAAGCCATATTCGAATACACAGGGTTTCTGAACTTGATGAGGAGACTAGGAGTAAAATCAAGCCAAATTATCTCAGGTTAATGAAGGCATAGTGCAATATTATAGTGTAAAGTTTACAGTGTAAGGTGCAAATCTTTTTTTATAGTTAATGTTAATAAAGTTAAAGGTTTATTTAAATGTTACTCTTGTAATGTAGATAAGTATACTATGCTGGGTATAAACCGTATAAAAGAGTTGTTTTTATACTTATTCAAAATTTTAATTAAAATATATGTTTGGTTTACTTATGTTACTGTAATATTAAATTTGTGCTATACAGTACATTTGATTGTTTCTGTATGTTTTATTAAAAAATAATAATATTTATGTGATTGTGAGTGACTGTGTTCTGTTATTTCTTTCAAGTAGGTATGAACAGCGCGAAAGCTTAAAACACCCACAGTTTGGTTGAGTTTTTGGACCCTAACCCTGAATCGGCCCTTGTTGGTTTGACCCGCCCGACCGATACCACCACCACTATTCAGTCCAACTATTCGCAGTACCAAACGCGGGTATTCGTCGGTAGAGCAAGGGTAGAGCTGGCTCTGCGCCAGCCCTTACGTCGTATCGCAAAATATCTACCAGTATCAACATCCTTATTCTGAGTGCGATTTTCTTTTAATCTGCGTATCATGGAAATGGAGTGCCTGTCAATGTCACCACATGACCCAATGACATGACCACAGAAAATCTGTCAACAAGATACAAATAAAAAGTCGTCATCATAATATCCTTTCTTTGTTTTGAAACGAAGAAAACTACAAATAATCTTATATTCTTTGCATTAAACAACCATGCTACGCACTAAAATACACATAGCATTAAGTGCTCTGGGCATCTTCCTAGGGTTTTCCGCGTTCATTTGTATCGGCATTATTTACGCCAATGTGGAAGCCGGAATGTGGGCGTTATTATCTGGTAAGTTCTTTAACAGCCCAACATCGGGGATAGAACCACAACACTCAGCCATCGGTCGGCTTTCCTCAATCGGCAGTTCGGCTAGTTGACTTTCGCGCTGCATGTCCTTAAGATGTCGGTTGTAAAATGAAAACAATACCTGTGTTTGAACCGGTTATCGTACGATATCTTTTCATTAAGTCCTATTCGAAGGAAGCACATCAACTTACTGCCCACATGAACTGTTATGCAACAATATGCACCTATAATAATAAACAAGATTATAGGTTCTTTATAGAAAATCTTATTTTCCAGGCATCAAAGCGGGCCTAGCACTGATGCTGCATTGCCACTACCTGAAGGAGTCTCTCCATGCCAATTTCTCCAGGAAGGCTCTCCAGTACATCGGAGACTTTGGCATGTTTGGCTTTGTGTCCGGAACAGCTCTCACCATCTTCTATGCATTCATGCAGATCTATTATCAGGCTGGTGAGTTGAATGTTAAACAATGTTAACCAATCAAACAACCAAATGCTTATGGTTATATTATATTTTATATCAGACTAATCACATGTTAGTTAGCTACATATTTATAATAAATAAAGAAAATGTTTTGTTTACAATGTGGTACTTAGTAAAACAACAAAAATGATAAAACTTTTGTAAAATTCAAAGAGACAGATTTCAATTACACAGTTGAAAAGATGATGATCTCCTAAAAAACAAATTAACACCTGGTCCACTAGCTTGATTCTGATTCATTCACACTGTATCCAAAGCACTATTTCCGCAGATCTGATGCCAGTACAAACAAGCATAGTGATCCGGCTGGTGTGGTCGTTCATGATGACCAAGTGGGGCCTCCTGCTCTACCTCACCACCAAGAGGTATCTCCGCACCTACAATGACCATCAGCTGTTCTCCGAGAACCCCAACATTGAGGAGACGTAAACTAAAACAAATGTGAATAGTTTATTTACGTAATCATAGTCATCATTTTCATTTGGTATGTATGTATTTTGCATTTATTTATTAGGAATTGTGTTGCATGTTTACCAAAGATGTGCACTTGCAGTGGCAAATTATTGTAGGTTTAAGTACTTGCCTATATTGCAATAGTTTTATCTTTTACTCACTGCTTAAAGCTGCAGATTTTCACAACACAGTTGAATCAATCCTCTAGATGGCAATTCTGCTAGGATGCAGTTACCAAGTAGCCTTGTGGCTTGATGAAGCAATTTGTGAAGCCAGAATCGCTTGTAATTGGAAATAAAAGTCATAAGATTCCAAATTAATTGATTGGTGCACTGTCACGATTGAATCAGCCACTGGACATACAAGAGTATCAAAAGAAATATTTGTTGTCCTTTCATACTCTTTGCTCCAATTTCCTTTGCTTATCTTTGGTGGAAATGTGATCTTCATCTGCCCCCGTATTATGTAACTCCGAGTGGGGTTGGTTGGTATAAAATGGCTGACAACTTAGAGCATTATTAATTAATAACTTTTTACTGACTTATCTGATTTCACAAACGTTTATGTTGAATGTAAGGATATATTGGCAGGCTTCTTGCATATTTCTTTCACTAAGATTTTTGGTGTTTTCGGTTAATAAGTCTCTAAGTTTATACCAATTATCACCGGTTGCTAACTCTCAAAAAGTTACAAAATACGGGGGCTGGTGGCACGAGACCAGTTATAATGGCAGCCATTGCTGGGGATTATTTTGCTTGACGAATTATAAATACGAAGTTTTGCGGGTTTTATTTATATAATGTATAGAGTGTTATTTATTATATTGAAAATTATCTAATATCTATTAGATACCTAATTGGAAATTGAAAGAATCAGTCTCATATTTAAAATTTCGTATTTCGTGAAGCAAACCTACCCCCCTGGCTGAGTCGCTTATGTTCACGTTATGTATGCTGTCACACTAGGAGTTTTTTTAGTGTTATTTTTCTGGGAAATGCATAATATTTATTTGCTAACATACCTCCACTCTTTAGTCTTTTAATAGTGGAAGCATTGGGAACATTGTAAATAATATTTAAAAAACTGGGTAATTCTTTGGAGCTCATGTTAAATGATGGGTGTTCCCAGTGGCGGATTTACAAATTTGCCGCCCGTAGGCCATTAAAATTTTGCCGCCCCTACTGACTTCTGAAATTCAATACGTTAGTTTAATTCCGTTATTAGTACGATAGTGAACTTAATGATATTTCTGTCTTAAATGACAGACTACTAGATAATTTTTGCAACCCGCTATGTACATACTAAAGAGTTTAATGTTGACATAACAAGTTTAATTTATCAGGCAAATAAAAAACCCCCCACTTTAAAGCGTAAAACATCTGTAACTTTTAAACGGCTCAATCGATTATCAGCAAACATATTGTCTAAGAACACTCTCCCGTAGAACACATGTGATGATGTGACACAAAAGAATATTGAAATCGGTTCTTTCGTTCAGGTGCTATGATGCCAGAGACAGACACGTCAAACTTATAACACTATCTTTTTGCGTAGAAGGTTTAAAACAGCAGCATGTACTAATCATACGATGGGGAAAGGCATAACTTAAAAATAATGAGTGGTCAATAAAAATGGCTTTTGTTAAAAAAAAATATTGCACTTCACAGTTTAAAAACAATACAAAAAAGACAATGAGATCAAATAAGTTTTACATTATTTTCTTTCGAGATTTTAAATTTGCATAGCTAATCATCAATTAACTAGGTATATTTTCGTATGAAATATCTTTCATAAGTTCTGACTCTATGCACAAAAGAAGAAGAAGCATTAAGCTTTTCTTAACTTGAAGTAGATCGTAGGTAGTTTTAACCCGTTTTAAGCAATAAAAGCTTGTCTCACCTGAACAATTTGTCACCAGTGCAGCGGTGTGCTATGCGAAGTGCTATCCAAGTTTGGATAAATAATAATATGCTCCAAATTCTGTTTTCGCAGAAGCAAAGATAGATATGTTATGATCCAGAATCTTTTTTAATCGAAATATTACAAAGCGTTTATTAATCGTTTTCGTATTTTATAATCGTAATTTATACATGGATTGTGTACACGTATAATTATTTATAAAAAAAAAACTAAAAAAAGCTATCCCACCAAAACATTAAATGTAAAAAAAGCCAAGTCTCTCGATGCAGTCTTTCCATCGTAAAAAGTTATGAGATCTCATAGAAGCCAAGTCCTATTCAAATTATTTTGTAGTTATAAATCAACATTTAGTAATTTTATCGAATTGTTTTCTTTATATTATAATTACAGTGCCTTGGCAATGAAACAAATAAAACGGCATTTTAGGTTACGCAAACCGCATACGTAAACATTAGTAGGTATTCTTAAGTACTGTATTAGAGCATGTGTAGTCGGTAAGTCGGTAGCTCGGTAGTGACCATCATGATAAACACTATAATTGTAATATAAAGAAAACTAATAATAAAATTACTAAATTTTGATTTATAACTACAAAATAATTTGAATAGGACTTGGCTTCTATGAGGTCCCATAACTTTTTGTCAGTTGGTCAGTGAGTCAGTGAGTGACAAAATGGAGTAACTTTGATCGACCGTAACTCCTAAACTATAAAACTATCAATTCAATTGGCATGTAATTTCGAAATTAAGCTTCTTATAATGCCTACTATTTTTCACCGAAAACCTAAACTAGCTTTGTCCACATCGAAGATATAGGTGCGAAACTGCCGCGAATCGCTTCTAGAAAAGATGGTACGGCCCTGCCCGTTTTGCTCGAGACTTGGCTGGGGCACTGCCGTGCCCCAGATTTGCCAAATTTGCCGCCCCTCTCAATCTGCCGCCCTAGGCACTGGCCTTTTTGGCCTATAGGTAAATCCGCCACTGGGTGTTCCTGTCATATTTTGATAAAATACTAAATAATTATTGTTTTTGCTGGACACTAGATCACACTAAATCTAAACATAATACATAATGGCTGAACTCTGGACCTGAAAAAAGGCTGCAAGGCACTTAGTGTGACAGAATCATAATATTTTTATAGTTTTATTTCATGAATACAGGAATATATTTTAGTTGATCAAATTAGAATAATTATTTTGTAAAAGAATGAACTGTAAAAATAAGGCCAGATAAACGCGATGTCTTGTTAATAATAATGTTGTTTATTGTATGATTTAAAAAATGAAAAGTATGCTCTAGCTTCGTTTGGAGTCTATTTAAAGAATTACGGAATAGATTCGTTAGTTTCTTTCAAAGTAAAGTTTTCCACTTTTTTTCTTTAGCTTCCATTCCATCATTTTTTTATAAAAATATTTTTTTTCCTTTCGGCGATTTAATATATATGATTGACATATATAGACCAAAATATTTTTAACAGGTTTTGAATCTTCATGATTATAATTCTTATATCGGTCTTTATATTTCCACTTTACTGTATATCTACGTATACAACTCTACTTTAACCATGTTACTAGTATTTAGTTATAGTATATAAATCTCCATAAACCTAAAGCATGAAAATGTATAAGGCCACACTGGTCTCTTACAATAAAATAAGAAAGATTATCTTGCATTCCTACAATGATTTTAAATATCGAATAGCATGATCTGAGTTAAAGAATCGGATAAAAGATTTATGCATGGACTGATCGATAAGAAAATGTTTGTAATTTATTAAGATAGTTTATTACTTTTATTAGTCATAGTTCATAGTCATTTATCTAGCGTTAATGATACTAAGACTAACTATAGACTGTAGATATACATAGAAAAGTTGATAATATAAATATATGATTGCGACAATAAAGTTATTTATTTTTACAACAATAAAGTTAGTTTTTTTTTTTTCTTAATCCCAAGTCTAATCGTAGGTTTGAATCTCTAGCACGTCGCCCGTCCCGTTAGCACTGGCAGGTGGGCTTTACCGCCAAGAGTGGGGTTAGAAAAAGAACACAATCTTGCAGTCAGACCATAGAGCAGCGGGCCTACCCACGCGCGCACGCCGCGCCGCGATCCAAACTTAAAAACACGCGCGAAAATCATTCCAAAAAAAGTGCGAAAGTTTGTTTTTCTAAAACAGTGCTGTCTGTGACAAAATAAAAGTCGATGCAAAGACGGGATTTTTTCGGCAACTAAATCGAGCGGTGGTAAGTAAAAATATAAGAATGTTATGTTAGCGACTTTGCCGCGGAAAAACGTGTTTGCTATTTGAACCCTTCATTCCTAGGTTAATATGTAGTTAATATGTATGCAACTATGCGAGTAAGAGCGTTCCGATAAAAAGAAGAAAAGCAAATCCGGTCCGCATTTTGCCGAGAGTAAATTGGCTAAGCTATAAATAGTGAAGCTGACTTTGAACTTGATGGAAATGATAGCTAAAAGACACTTTTCTTCTCGTTACTTTTGTTTTTTGTTAGCGAACATTATTTAGGTTCAGGGCAATAATTTTATTTGAACTTATTTCTTAGGGAATGTGGTTTACAAGGCAACAACTTCGTTAGAACTTTTTTCTTTTGCGCGCGCGTTGATGTCTTTTGTATGCAGAAAATTTGTTTGTAATAGAATGGAGTTTTAAAATTAGATTGTACTGTCGTATTTTCCTATGTACTCGTACCATTTATAATCATGATAAAACTTTCCAAAATATGCAGTTGAAGAACTGTTTAGTAAAAGAAAAATATAGTTTTCTATATTTTTTGTGTTTTTACATAAGTAAACTTGACTGCTACGCAACACTCGTGACTCGTGGTGTTGATCGTTGAAATTCCAAAATAAAAGAAACGAAAAGAATCGAACTGAAAAAAGTTCAAGATCAATTTCATTCACACTGGGTTAGTTTTTGCAGGTTATCGAAAGTATTGCGTTATTGTGTGCGGTGATAGAAAAGTTTTCAGTTTCTTTTGTTGGTTAAAAGAAATCATAACATGTCGTAATGATGGAAATAATACCTCGTAATACTGAATGTATCTTTGTTGCACTGTGTTATTGTTAAGAGTAGAGATGATGAGCCGTTGCAATTCTGGTTAATAGCATTGTGTTCCATAAACTCAGCACCTTATGACAAACTTAGTACCTACCTAACACAGGTAAGTACTTATCATTATAGCAATAAATATCTTTATCTCTGGAATCTGCAATGGAAGCGATACGGTCCATTCCTGCAAATACCTGAGCCTCTTCTGGATGCGATTTGAACCTTTTAACATGCGATACCTGTAGTAAACAACTTTAGCAAATTCCATTAAGCGCATAAAGGCCGGTTTACACGATAACACACGGATCGACTGCACACTCTTATCGTGTAAACGCCGCTTACGCATAATGATCTAACACTCTAGTAAAATTAAACCCTCTTATTAATATAAAAGTTACAGAACGTTTTGGCTATAGAATTGTTTTGTCCCTCTTTTCCAAAGAACAAGGGGGTCATCTCCATTGCTGGATGTTTGCCGATTACTTGAATTTGATTATAAATAATTTAACTTTTTACAAGACCCATCCTATTTTACTACATTTTCTACTGCATAATTCGTTTCTTCTCACAAGTTAGTCCTTATTGCCGACAGTCGCATAGCAATATGTCGCTGTAAAAGAAAATAATTACTGGTTATTATCATGATCCTTCAATACGGCCACATTCTGAGCGGCGGCGCCACAAACCCTCAATCGATGGCTAATCGTCCTTACCAGTGTTTTTGCAACTGCAGAATAAGATACTTATTGAATTTGTACTAAGTAAAATGCAGTCACACACACAGCAGATCAATAGTCAACTGTAGATCATGGACCACCTCAAATATTGGAGGTCTATAATAGCTAAAATGGGAGTTGGACTTAATTATCTCACAAAGTCACACACATGACACAACCCTGTTATACTAGAATATGCCTGGATACTAGAATTGACCACGGAAGATAACGAATTTTATTTATATGGGCTTGATAGATTGGGAGTAGAGTATCATATAACATATAACACCTACGGAAAGTTATAGTTTAGTTTATAGTTAGCATTTGCAACTCAGCAGACTCTTTCATAGACTTCAGGAGTCTTCAGTTTTTACGAAGTACCGAAGTACAGTAAAAAGTTTTTACTGTACTTCGGTACTTACTTAACCACAAAGGAATAATGATCGATAAATGATTTATTTCCTGTCCCGGTGGATCGAATTGTGGAGCACGGAGTATAGTTTTATTTTACCAAGTAAGAAGGATGGTTTTGTTTTTGTTAGCATTCCATCAAAGTTCCATAGGCGTAGATAGAATTTTTTTAAGTTTAGTTGCCAGATTCTTACTATTGCGATGTAAGATTTGAAGCCTTATTTAGTCTTACCCGCATGTAGATTAAAGAGACTTAGGTAATAGTAGTGTTTGTGATATTTTCATTCTAAAAACGTTTTGCTTGATAAGATCAAGCTCACCTTTTTAATTAACAAACTGAAGTAAACTACATACGTCAGTAACTATAGCTAGTTACCGTAAAACATATAATTCTGTATTCCGCTCACCTCTTATCCAGGAAGAGGAAACGGCTTATAATTTTTAATTCTAGTTTTTATTATTATCTCACTTCTTACGCGGGAACAATAAAACAGCCGGTGAATGTTTAGCCATTGTGGAGGCGAAGTGCATGGAAGTTGTTGTAGAAAGTGTTATAAATATTCACAAAAAACTGAAAGAAGTTCGTATCATAATATTCCGACAAATAAATGTACAAACGTATTTCGAATGCCTGGTCCCAACCCCGTCCTACTTAAACATCTGAGTCAATTTAGCCTATATTTTGTCTGCTTACAACATTGGTTAACTACGTAAATAATAATAATGGTTTTGACTTTTTGAGTATGAGGTATTCAATACATCGGACAGGGATTAGGTACGGGTTCAGTAGCATTGCTCAGTAACTACATATTATAACAACCGTAGCACACACTTTCCCATTCTATTTAATCGCTAATAGCAATCTCTCATATTCAACCTTCGGTTTAGATACAAAGTTTTGTAGATAGCTTTAGCTTGAGATAAAGCTCAAATTTCTATGGCCTATTTAAATAGGCATTTCATCATATCTATCTATTAAAGACTAAGCTCTTAGCTTAATAAATCGAACCCTTTTAACTGATACAATATGTGTGACTGAACATTTGTTTACCTTTGTTTAATATGCACGAACTCTATTTAAAAGCAATCAAAAGAATACACACTAACCTGTATTTCGTAACATGTGAACAATACCACATAAGATTGGTAAGGTTCTGCGGACGACATCACTTTGTTGATTATACCTTTTCTTATTTTGTGCGGCGTTAGACTTAATTTTGAACTGGACAAGCTTATTTAGGCCTATGCGTTCACTGTACAATGGTAAGTGGTATAGGTACGTACTATTGGTCTAATGGCCTAACTATTGTAGCTCACACACAATGGCCGACCAGCGGATCTTTTGCAAGGCACATCGGACGATTGACCCGATTACCGAAGACTGCATTTCAGTAATGAATGTTGAAAAATATCAGGTAAATGTGTGGGTACACACAGGCCTCACTGTTGGCATACCTAGTTTTATACAGAACAGAACAGTATAAAACAAAGATCTTTGTACCGATATCGATATAAGCTATGAATTTTCATAACTCCTATTGTAGGTTCTTTACGGTAAATAGATTACGGTACCTATATGCGATTATCTTCTGACATAGGTAGTTATGTATTTTATTTTTGCTTATATCACTTAGCAAGATGATAAACAATTTATAATCTTGCTTCTATAATGGCTCTATCGAAAATATTCTAATATAATAACTACACATCTTGACCACACTTGTATCACGTAACGCGGCGATTAGTTGTAATCCACTTTCGCCTGTCGATGTGAATTTTAAGCGAAATTCCGCTTTTTTGCGTTTAGAAAGGAAATGCTATCTTCTAATCATGTAACACTTGTGTAATGTATTGCAACTATGTAGGTGCATATACTTATGCAGCTCACTATTGCATTTTTTTGCTAACCTGTTTTGTCTCACTCATTGTATCTTCCACGTAACTATACCTGTCGTGAGCCTCCTTGGTCGTTGCTAAGGGCGTTCAAGTCCAGCTACCTTACCACCACCGACGTATAGTTAGCGAGTGACCAGACAAACGAAGCGTGGGACGCCCTCGACGGCCTCGGGCAGGTAGCCGGTAGTAGATGGATGTGGAAAGCCGCTGACGGGTTGTTGTAGCTGCTGCTCTATAAGGTCTATTATCCATGAATGGACTTGTGTTGACTAATGTCCATGTCGCAGGCAACTGGTTTAATCTCCTGTTTGATTGAACCACTAGCCCGTTCATTGGATGGCGCTGTTCAGTTGTATGACTAGGCCGAACGTTGATTGTACAAGTGTCACAAAACGTCCAACTAGTTAGCTGACTTAAAATCAGTCAGGTGGTGAATAAAACAAATATGGCGTCTAACAGCTAACAGCTGACACAAAAAGCACCTATGTTGTTAGTTTTTTGCAAATAAATTAGCTTTAAAGTGCGTTATTTGTGTTAAAATAGTGTGACAACATGGATTTACCTATTATTACGCCGCGGGCGGATAGTTTCAAAGAAAAAAAGTGGCGAAACTGGATAATTATGAACAACAATATGAAGGTACGTTTATTGTTATTGTTTAGTTAATTTGTGAGATAAGAGCTTTGTAACATAGTCTTTTTGTTGACTCTTGCCTGGTGATGTTCACCCTAACCAGACATTACAAAGTTGCTATACTATATCCCATTCAACGACTTCGCTGAATGACGTTCAGTCAAGACGTCGAACGTTACAATCAACGACTTGACGAGTTGTCTTTTAGTCATACAACTGAATAGCGCCATCCAATGAACGGGCTAGTGGTTCAATCAAACAGAAGATTAAACCAGTTGCCTGCGACATCCATAACACGTCTGCACAGTTGTTTTTATTTGTATAGCTCTTTGTGGGCCTAGAACTAGGAACATGATCACGATGGTCAAAGGAAGTATACGATCAACAGATATACCAGACTTCTTATGGCAAGAAAATAGTAAATCTCGCCTCTAATTTTATGCCTTGGTAATCTATCTAAACTTTGCAGGAACATCGTGGATTTCAATACGATAAACTGTTTCTGAGTAACGATGAAAGTCCATTAATGATAGTACGCAGTAACTAGGAACACAAATTACTTGATAAGCGATAGACACACGCTATTTACTCCCACATCCAAACGGCAAACCAAATTAGTTTCTAATAGAGAAGGTAACACGACTCAAACTTCAGGAAACCAGTTTTGCGGCTTAAAGACCGGCAATTTATTAAAATCTTGTAGCCAATGAGCGTAAAGAAGATTGATAACCCAACATTAGAGCAATACAAAAAGGGTTTCGCCATGTTTCGTAGTTCTTTATACATTAGCTAGTGTTTTTTTGAACCTATACATCTGTACAAGTGGGACCATAATTTACGGAATGCGTAGAGGAGGAAATAAATATTGACTTCATGTCAGCTAATGGGCGACTTCTACTCCATACACATGCTAACGCATTTGTTTCCCGAAGCTGTATTCAGAGGTGACATGCAAGCGAGTCACCCACTTTTCGCAGTACGGCCAGAAGTGGCTGTCTAAACAAAGACGCCGCTGGAGAATATCAAACATTTAAATATGTACATCTTTTTCACAAGTTACATTGAGTGTAGATAGATAGAATACTTACACTTTATGTGTCCACCAAAGTAATAAAATTGACAAGTTGTAACTTAATTAGGGTACATTTCATTTTCATTTCAATAGGCGGCCTTATCACTAAAGTCGATCTCTGCCAGACAACCTTTGGATGAAGGGGAATAAGAGACACACTAACTAAAATAGATAGATATGAATAGTGGAACTACCTGTACCAGTGCATCGTATTGCATGGATGCAGTCATTCAGTCATTGCATTACCGTAGTGTTGTGCTCGGTTGGACGCCGTCTTACATGAGTATTGCATAATACAGAGAACACATTGTATATTCATTACAGTTCCACTGTTTTTGCGAAGCGAGATTGAACAGCTTTTTTCCTTGTTCCCATTTTGTATGTACATATATCTGTGAAGCTTTAGGTTGGCTGAAGAGATGGTAAAAAATTACAATGTACTTATTTACCTGATAAGTAGGTACATTTCAACAACGTTTAATTTGATTCCAGCTGTGTCTAGTGAGATGATTGACTGATGAACTATATTTGATGCCATAGAACAACGCGGATTCGGGTGACCATTCATACTCAATGTTTGATACATATATTTTCATATTTGCCGGTTCATATAAAAGTAAATATATCCTCTGCTGGTCCGATGACAATTAACGGAGGTAGCCGGTAGTGTAGTGGCATGACGAGGAACAGCGAAGACAGAATGTTGTGGCACGTTATCAATATTTACTTTACCTATTGGTAAAAAATAATGATTTAATAATATACAGGGTGTTAAAAGGGTATAGTGTAGCCGAAAGTCAGTGGCTCTGATTATTCCGATCAACTTTTAGTCTACCACTTATGAACATTTTCACACTAAAAGTCTGCAGACGTCCTACTCTCACCCCACCAATGATGCGTGGCATGAATGAAATGCCAATACATCATCAGAACCAGGTTCTAGCACCTTAGTTCCGCGTGCTCATCGCTGCGGCAAAAAGCTGCATACTCAGCAATGGAACAATATAGCTGCAAGAAAATGCCGGGAATGTATAAAGCAGGGTATCCACTATCCGCAGATGCGGAGCGAATCGAGACTGTAAAAAAAATAGCTTACACATTTTCTTCCTTTCTTTGTAGGAGGGTTTAGAATAATGTATTTTATATATTTCTACATATCTATTGTATCAGAAAGAAGCTGACAAAAATCATTTTCTACAGATATAGCGATTTCTGTTAAGGATAGGTAGGTTAACTATTGTGCTGTAGTATATAAGTGGAATGGGGGTGACCCTAGAGCTCATCCTGGTCAACTTTGCGACTATTTAGTGCAATTTACTGCTTACTTTGTGTATATTTTAAGTAAAGTTTCGCTATACTTCGGTGGAGACTCAGCCTAACACCGGAGTTCTAAGAAACCCATAGACAACTGTGTTCCCGTTCCTAGGCTTTGTGAGATTTCGAATTGCTCCCTGACACGCCATCGTAATTTGCCTATTTGTTCTTATTTGCAATCAAGAAACTCAGGGTTGTAAAAGAGTTGTAGGTACTTAATTGAGATCTTGTGGACGCGTAGACGTGGATACTTTCAAACCAGTTGAAAAAAACATCCTCGATTCACTGCATAAATCAAAAGCCCTAGTAATTTTTTGAAACCGTTAACTTCATTCTCACTATGTTCATCTTCATAATGTAAATTGGCACGAATCGTTCATTTAATTACTATCCCAAAATGTAGTCCAACAGCCTTGACACGTCCACAGTCAATGGAACTCATCATAAATCCAGCCAGTAACAGAACATTGGTACAATAACAGCGCAATAAAATGTCGGATTGCCGCAAAATTAACGGTACCACAGTAGAGTAATGTTCACGACTGAACATTAAATCGGAATGACCACAGAATGTAACTCAAGTTTGTTGTGCAGGTTGATAGACCACCTTAGATCAGCTAATGCATTCCTTATTACTGTAATTTTAAACATCGCACTCACGGCAAGAACAGACTTTGAACATAATCATCTCCTCTACATGCCTAAAACATATGATTGCGTATTCCGTTACTTATATGTATGTGTGATTATTAGGTACATATTTCAATAAAATTACATAGACCTCTTAAATCCCCAAAATTTCATATCACGTAATATTATAGGTACTGGTAAGCAATGAAAAAGTTTTTTCCAGTGACATATGGAACGATAATGACAGGTGGAACTTTTGTTGCGGAGTGTATAATGTTCTTTGAGATTAAAACTATGTTATCTGTTATCTCAACAGAGTGCACCGGTACCTGAGTGCATGCAGAATGCACTGTTCCCATTTACTGTAGACTCCGGTGTCTAACGGTGCGCCGCCTACCCGCGTCGTATCTCACGCTTATTCTAGGGCATCTCTCTTAGCTCTAATAGGCGTATTGTAAACTGTACCTTGTAATATTAATCTGTTGTTAAGACGTGGATTTTTCAATCGGTAAAAGCTTCTGCATAGGAACACGCATCTTTGCTGTTATTCTTGTTGTCCATTTTCTAGATGTAACATAAAATGCATCATTGTTGTGTATGGCTAAAAGCACCTTAGCTTATAAATACATTTTCTCTTAAACAAAAACCAATTTGCATTCGCCAAGCTCCGAAGATGCAAAGATACGCCTGACTAAGCTACTTTTAACAAGGCGCCGTACACGCTTCGCTGAAACTAACATTCCGCGCGAACCGATCCGGACCAGAGCTTGAGGCCTCCGGGCGGCGGGTTCCCACGAGGGTAGTGGAGCTGTGCGGCCGGCTGATGGAGACCAGGCTAGGCTGGGGAGGTCCATTGGAGCAGAACAATGTGTAGTTCAAGTCGATCGCGCTTGCCCACGGAGCTATGAATAGGGGGTGGGCCGCAGAGCTCTCCATTTGGTATGCCTTCCGCGATGTAAGATACTACGGCTCCAGGTTGTAAATTGTAATAGGATTCTGTTGTGCTGGCGTTTTGTGTGGTCGTGTTCCTGTTATAAGATATATTGCCGAGAAACAGATAAAATCTAAGCTGTTATTTTTATGGGACTTAAGTTTAAGTTTGCCCTTTGCCGGAAATTGTTGGTCCGATGCCTCGTCGACTTTGCAGTTGGCTTTCTAATTGAATTTTCTAGCTCGTCTAGTTTAATTCCTTTTGGTCTTTTTGCTCGGGGACATTTTAGCCGAGCGAGTAGTCGTGTCCTCCCACTGAGGTTTATCTCCGAAGCAATTAATTTCCCGCAGGACGTCCGTGGCAGTAAACGTATCGCGTTTTATACCTTTTACTTTAATTAGTTGAAGGCTTTAAGAAATGGCTTTCGTTTGATTCATAAGTTTGTTTTGCTACTTACAAACGTAAGTAGATTGTACTTTTGCACTATGTCATTCACCAATAGTAAAGGTATTGTTACGTATTATGTGCCATTAATTATAGTAGGTATAAAGACTTTATAGTAAGTAGTTACTCGTAGTATTTATAACGTTAATTTTCACAGGATGCACGCACAGTGACATAACATAAACATAACATTGAACGAACTTTTAGCGAAAGAAAGGTCTTTCTATTGAACGGTAAACTAACCAGCCATTTCGCTTAGCAATCTTTTATTACGAACACTGCGTATAAGTACCTTGTATCTACGCGATATAAAATATCGTCTTCATTAAAGCTAGCAATCAAAGAATCCATAAAAAACCCACCGGTCAAGTAAACAGCATCCAGTGAACTGTAAACGCGGCACCGGTATAGTTCGCTGTGCGCCTGGTACCGAATCGCCGAGCGTGATCCCAGGCCGAGTAACGGTAGACGCCCTTTGACTTCTGTCGCCCTGGTACACGGAGGCGCGTTTCATCGATTGATTATTGATTTTACTGATTAATCCTATTTATTATTTGTGTAACTTTGATATCCCATTAATTTGGCTTTTATTTAGGAATACTTTTAAATTAAGCCCATTATTTTTCTGTTAGACAAAAATTTTATTACAAATAAATAAAGATAAGTACCTAATATACTATTTCTGTTCTATAAGCATTGACATACAGTTTATTCATGTGTGTTGATTCTTATGTCTACAATCTACATAAGATATAGGGGAAGATGAAAAATCTAAATCATTTACATAATAAACTTTTCTATATGGTATCTACTTATATAGTTTTCATTTTCAGCACTTATAGGTCATGAATAGTCATGATCATAAGAAAAAACACACCACTACTCTAATGTTCACGAGTCGGAGTCACGACCACCAAAATAAGGCGCTAGTCCAATCTAATTATGAAAATGGAATTCCCACTCGCTTCTGAGTGAAGATTAGAAAAAAGATTCATTTTAGTTCATACGCCTCTAGTCATGCCGGTCAATTTAGTTGACGATACAAAAAATAAAATTTCTGACGCTCTTGAAATTACTTTTAATATAATTAGTCCCTCGGTGCGTGTTTTGAAACTATACAAGGCCAGAACGCAGAGGTTGGGACTGCTCGCGTATATTTTCAAATTAAAATGGTGCCATGATTTACTTGAAAGTATACAAGGCCATTACGCACTAATCGCGTATATTTTCAAGTAAGTTGGGCCAAAATTATAGCTTGAAAATATACTGCAGCAGTTACCACTGCGTACAAATCGTGTATATTTTCAAGCGCCAAGCGGCAATGCGAGCACTTGAAACTATACGTGATTAGTTACCAGGTAGCCCTTTTGAATTGTGGCTCTCTCTTTCTTTCATGCGAAATAGTAATAAGTCTATTGCTTTCTAAACATTGCATCATCATTCCGCACTTGGCATTAATTTCGTAACGTGTTTTTTGTTTACACCGTAAGTTAAAAAGTAAATTGTTATAAAACTGTAGAACTGTTGTTAATAGTAAAAATGATCAAATAAGAGGGTGTAGAAACTGTAGAACAATTCATAAAAGACAATTACGGTGAATTCAAAACTTGATGAAAAATATGTCTATAATAGGTCTATACCTACTACACTCACGAGCAATGAATAAGTCCAAGTAGCAAAAAGTCAACACCAAATGACCCTAATTTTTTTAAACCATTAAATTTAAAATTTGATCAAAATTTACTATTTTAGTTGGTTATAATAATATTTTGATGCACTGATAAATGCACTTTAATATTGCCGACGGCGTCATTAAGCTAGTCTTATCCGTTCAGGAGTGTAGTAGGTATTACTCTTAATTCATTTAAATAATAAGATATTAGTAGGTATGCTTACTTGCAAGTATGATTGCTATAAATATCAATTTATCAATCAAATTAGAGCTTGTTCATCTTCATTTATTATCATTTTATAGGTATGACAGGCAGAACAAGTCAATAAATTGTAGTCATTTACATTTACCGAAATAGTTAAGTAAATTAGAATCAGCATGTAGGTATAAATTATAGGTATGCGACAAGTACGCCAATCAAGCAATATGCGTAATAGCAATGTATATTTTCAAGTACGATTCAGTAAATCCCAACTTGAAAGTATACGCGATTAGTACGCACAAATCGTGTATATTTTCAAGTAAAATATTTATTTTTTTCACTTGAAACTATACAGTGCTAGTACACTATGGGTGCGTTCTGGCCTTGTATAGTTTCAAAACACGCTCCCTCGGTGCTTCGGTTACTCAGCAAGTTATTTATTATAAACTCCTTACAATCAACAAGTTGTTTTATTAGTAGAAGGCGTCGGAAATTTAATAATGGGTGCTGAGGTGCTTGCGTTGCTTTATTAAAATTAATCTGTCTTTAATGGGTTCCGCTCATCTGGCATAATCTTTATTGACCAAAACTCATTTCGCATAACTCGTATGGTCTAAACTTTTTTGGCCGAACCATCACTTTGCCAAGACTTATGTGGCATAAGGCTCGTTTCGTCTAAAACTCTTTAGGCACAATCTTTAAACACCTAAGTTTCGTTTGCTCAAATTTATGTTCGTCTATACCTATGTATAATATTGTTTCTCCTAAAGTTATCTTAATAAATAATATATATTAAGTATGTAGTAAATGTACAAATTGTGGTATTTTTCTCCTACATCCCGAAAATCACGATATTATATGATCAAAAAATCGAAAGTTAACGACCAATATAATTATTACAAACCCCATGAGATCGAAACCTAAAAATAGGTGCGACGACGAGCAAAGCGAGGAGGAGCGTGTTAGGTGCACATGTTCATCAAAACCAAAGCGGAGCGCAGCGAAGCGGAGCGGAGCGTTTTCCAAACAGCGGAAACAATACAAGGCACCAGTTTGCGCTATGTAGGGAGACGCTCCGTCAAAGTTAAAGCTAAACGAATATTATTACTTTGTATAAACCTATGCCATAGCATTATTAGGCTATTCAAGATTTGGCCATACCATTATTAGGCTAAACAATGTTATGCGAAACAACTTTTTACTAAACGAGATTTATGCCATACGATTTTCGGCGTAACGAGACTTTGACCAAACGTTACTATGCAATACGAGATTAGGCAAAAAAATCTTATGCCAAAAAAGGTAGAACCGTCTTTAATCAACTCATTTTTTTAATTCATTCTTTCTTGAAAACAATAGAGTACCAATTCTGTAACAAGCATGTTTTATCATTATCAGCATTTGCCGCCAGCATTCTGGGAACGAAACGTTCGTTGTATTGGTTGATATTGGCAAAGCGGGGTTACTCTATATTACTAAAAACGCAGTTTCTGGAGCTCTGCTGCGCTGCGCTAACAACATCTGTATCTCGTTGTGTTAAACATACCGACTTACTGCCAGTTTCTATAACTCTATCTATCCATGACTGCGGTAGTTACTTTCATACGATTTTGACATAATCAAAAGTAACAATCTGTCAAAATCGTATGAAAGTAACTACCAGTTATGGATGGATAGAGTTATAGAAGCTGGCAGTTATTCATGACAGCTCTTGATATATTTTTTGGTCAAGGTAGAGTAGCCCTCCTGTATACTTCATGTGAAGTGGCATCTCCCAAGCTTTTTGCATCTCGATTCTCTTCGAATTCCCATTCTGCACGAACCCTTGTTTACAAATTACTGTGCACCGCTATTCTAACGTTAGATTTGCATTTTCTTGTAAACATTCCGTACGGTAATCATCTTTCTTTCTTTCTCGTATTTACACAATCGTGCCTGACTTTTGTGCATCTGCTTTTCACTTTTGTGATCTTTGACGACGTAATCGTTTTAGGTATTCTGAATTTTTAAGTTGAGTTTGTATAATTTATGTTGCGTGATGTTGTTCTTAAAAAAACTAGGTGTAGGAGCACATATCAGGTGCCTATCGCAACTCCTTATAAGTTTCTTCTACCTTTAGACTATCTATAACATTTTTTTTTACAAATATCCATCATTCGATTCTTTAAAAATAAGTAAGTGTATATATTTAAAATAGGTATAAATCACGTACCTAAACAGCCATAGGTCAGCCAATGCCATTACAATTTGCCTAAAACCATCCGTTACATTACACGCCCATGTGATGAGCGAAAGAAATGTGTCATTGACCGTGAGTCGCGTCGACCTTTCAGCACTTGACCACGCATGTTGCGTCGCCTGACGTAACGCATACCTGCGCAGACGCAGGGGGTTACTCTATACTGACGAGAAACGAAACAACGAGAGCTGTCGTGCAATCGGCAACGATGCAACGAGATAGAGTCGTTGCTCGCACAGAAACGCTCAGCAACTTCGTTTTTTGGTGATATAGAGTGGCCACCCAGCATCTAGCCCTCAACTGGGTCGCCGTACCGTTAGCACCGTAGGATGCAGAACCTGAATCAAGGCTAAACAAGCTTAATCTAGCCTATTTTCCGTAACGGTTGTCGGAGAAAATTGTCCGTACCAGCGTTGCTTACTTGGCTAATAGCATGTTGTCCTACCGGGTGGGTTTATTGAAATTGTGCCGGAAGACCGGGCTAGATACGGGCTACAGTCTAGCTGCTAGACCACCTGTGCTGCACGTTGTTACACGGATCAATCATTGTGTCTTCGAATAGTTCCAGCTAATGGTTAGCTTCGCAGTTTAATGTGGGGCTTGCGTCGGACAACAGCGGCTTAGGCTTGATTTATTTAGTTCAAAGGGATCGTGATCTTCTCTGATTGCGGCCACCAAACTAATTATGTTCATTGTGCACTACCTACTTAATGATTCTGTAATGGTCGCGTAAAACGTGATTCAAGTTGCCCGATGATGCTGTAATTTTTCTTTGATTTCATTAGCTATTCTGTTTTATTTCCACTTTCTTCATTTAGGTTTAGCAAAGCGAAGCGTTACTGTAATCTCATTGATCAACATACTCACGATTAAATACTTACTTTTTTACAATAATCGTCGAAATAATAAAATGCTTATTATTTCGACCGATATTCGCTTCTATTATTCAAACAAAATTCATTTCGGCATATTTTTGTCTGAAAGCAATGAGTAAATTAATTAAAGTCGCGAAAGCCCCGAGAAACACCGTGGCCTTGAATTGTAAATTGAATAAAAATTCCCAAGTCATCTTGACCCCTTTTAATAAATCTATCTATGCGATCAATTTCGGTCTACTTACAAAAATTGCAGAATCATCTACAAATTCAATCAATTGATGTTTAATTGTTTTAACTTTTCTATTTTTTTTATCTATGTATGTTATCTTTCTTTCTGGATGGATTAACTATCTAACCCTATCTCTCCAGTAAAGAGTAGCGGTGCTTTACTTCGGCCCTTTGCTCCCCAGCGAAGATTGGGAATAAGTATCTACAAAGTTTTGTTTCATGTAGAAGCTGTAATCCATTGAATTCCTCCTCGTAAGCTTAAGCTGTAAGGTTTTAGCCCGTCATTGCACGATAGAGCCGAGATACCTACCTTCATCTCTCCTTTCGTATTCTTAGTGACATCTTCTCTTAGATTATATTGAAGTTTTGATTATATCTTCAATATCCTTTATACCCCCTTATTCATATAAAACTTACTGGACGCTTTAGCTATTGAACTGTTCTGTCACTCTCAGTCAAAGAACAAATTGTTCTCCGTCAGAGAGTGACAGAACAGATCAATAGCTAAAGCGTCCAGTAATTTCCACCTTTGAAAGGCATTCTTACCTAGAGTTAAATAAAATTAATGAAAGTCAAACCATATTTCATCTTCTTACAATCTACTTGTATGATTTACGGTAAATTTTGCTTTCTTCAAATCCTATCTTTTGTTTTGCGATGGTATGAGTCCGTTACGTACACGTTTCGCTCTAATTTCGGTATCGTACCGTTTAGCTACTTTCACATACCAAGGGTTCTGTAGGTCTGTGGGACAGGAGGTCAGTTATGCCACGAGGAACCCATACTAATCGATCAATGCCTCCCCCCACATTATCCTATATTTGAAAGCTCCCAACAGCCTTCCGAAATCATATCTTATTTGAAAGACGTAAGGTTTAAATTTCTTCTTAAGGTTTCATGGTGTCGTGAGCCTGTGAGGTTTGTAGACAAAACCTGATGAGAATATTTAATCGGTAAGTTGTGTTTTTAGCGTGACTTATCATAATTTTAATTACGTTTTTCCGACACGATATCTGGCTGGCAGCTATACTATGCGTTCAGTTGCACATTAAGGTTAATAATGAATTAATTGATTGTCACGAAAATGTTGGTACCGTATTTGCTTTGTCGTGTAGGTATTTGATTCCTGTTGTTTTCCTTCGTGCTTCATTAGGTACCTATTATGGAATTTTAAAATGTTCGTATCTACTCTTGTGAATTTTTTGCCTATACCATCTTGTCTAATGCTGTTTGGCTAATATTGGGCGAGCCTTTTCTAATTAACTAAGCTACTTATACTTAAAAAAAACAAACACTCACACCCTGTACTAATGTACTCCATCTACCTTGCGGGGTAGGCAGAGGTGCATTGCTGCACCCACTTTTCGCCAGTGTTATGTTTGTCCCAATGTAATAGGGGGCGGGCCTATTGCCATTTTACGGGCACATCCAAGTATATAAGTACTTAAGTACTATAAAAAGTATTAACCCTAAGCATTCTAGACTATATTATTATATATACAAGACGCTCGCTCTTTTAGTAAGTAAACATACGAGAATAAACGATACTTAAACCTCTCCCGTACAACTTATGTTCCAACAGTTATCTAGTAAGTATACCGCTACACAGAATGTCTCCACAACAGTTAGATAATAATGACGAGAGTGAAAGCGTTCCGGCGGATACACAGCGCAGTGTGTGATCTGTCGAGACTCCCAACACGAAATGTTACGTCAATTGTAACGGTGATGAGACGACAACGTATTTCATTATCGGCAGGCTCCCAATAGTCCCAATCGCGATCTTGTTTTGACAAGGATTTTCTGATTAAAATAGTATTGAATTTGAGTTATACTTCGTAAATGTTTTGACTTCGCGATAGGGCCCCTTTAGTTTAATATCATCAGCCTGTAATCATTTAGGCTCTGAAAACCTATCACCATTGACCTATTTACCACCATCATTGCGGCATTGCTTATATGTCAAATCTGACGTTACTTGTATGGACGTCCACCTATCCTATCGGTATCGTAGGTACGTATCGTACGGTCATACCTAACGGATTGTCATAAATCCTAATCCTATCCTAATCCTAATCCTAATCCTATCCTAACTAATATTATAAATGCGAAAGTAACTGTGTCTGTCTGTCTGTTACTCTTTCACGCCAAAACTACTGAACGGATTTGAATGAAATTTGGTATACATAGGGTCTAGACCCTGAGAAAGAACATAGGCTACTTTTTATCCCGGAATTCCAACGGGAAAACTTTTTAAGGCGAAGCGAAGCTCGCGGGAACAGCTAGTATATAATATATTAAAAAGCGATCATCATCCGAAATACACCGATTCAGTCATTCCCTGGGACCCGTAGCTAAAGAATAATTCTGAATTACGGTTTTTAACAATGTTCCAAGAACAGTGTTGCCACATGAATAGGATTCCAAGAAGTTTTGCTAGTCTGAAGAACGGTTTAACGAGTACCGCTGTGTTATTACGATTGTGACTGTCGACGGGTATTTACTACTAATGTTATTTTAAATTATGTTTTTGTTTTACCATTTTTGTTGCTGATGGTCATTATAGTTCATTCATTAAGTATTTACTGTAAAGTATTTTGTTTTAGTTAAAACGATGACCGCATGTTTTAATTATTTAGGACGACAAGTATAGGTCAGTATAGTATACTCTATGAGTATAGAGGTATGTTTATAATGTATGTATAGAAATCGGTTTTATCTCCAGAATACATCTACCAAATTTCAAATAAAAAGTACTGTACTTGTAGACGCAATTTTCCCTGTTATTCTAGCATTTCTACTATGTATACGACATTCTTGAATTATAATTCTTTATCCAACTAATGTAAGAACATTCCATTGCCCGCGTTCCCGCAACGTTGGATAACGGGATGGATGCAATAACTGCTGCGTTGCTCATTGCTCTACAACTACTTACCTATACCAACATAAATAGTTAAATTAAATTAACAGATTAAATTTGGAGATTTTTAAGTGATATTTAAATGTCCCATTAAAATATCACTGCCATCCCGCCTCAAACGGCGGTTTTTTTTGGGTGTTATACTTACACAAATTTCTAGGTTCTCGGCACAGGAACGAAGTAGATTAAAAAAATGGAATAACCATGAACATGGCGTAAAAGTGTCAGTTTTGGGAAAAACGCTTTCAAATTACTTAAGTTTTTTTTTCGGCTCTAGTTTGGCCTTACAATTTACCTCAAAGCGTCTTTAATTTCCTACTGTAGATTGCACGGTTATTGTGAATTAACGTAGATGATACCAATTAATTATAGGTGGTTGAGTAAATTAATAGAAAAAAACTAAACGACTTCCGTTACTAATTAAGTACTCGATTATACAGTAGTTCGTGCATCGAGACACAGATATATCGTACTCAAAAAAATCAAACGTTTTCATTACTAAATTAGTCCAGTTCAAATAGTTGCGGTTTATCGGTACGTTAAAAATACTTAAGTATTCAATAATTCAAATTATTTCGATTAGTATACTTTGTTACTTATACCTAATTAATTAGTACGTCGTATACTGTACATCCTTTTAAATAGGCATACGTACAGTACAGATGATGATGATGATAAAGAGTGCAAGGTATTCCTTAACTCCACTCCACTTTAGCGAAAAAAAACCGTGAACCATTTTGTTGTTTGCATTTTTCCGCGCGCACTTTTTCCCGACAAGATTCCCACCCCTACCAAGACTACTCACTTCAACAGTTAGGGTTGTCACAAACATGATATTCATTATAATTGCAATAATTTGCATACATTGATGTGCGTTTTGTATATCAATGGTCACATGCTTATCTATTGCTTACGAGATATTTCAAAGAATTGGTTGGTCAATAGAAAATTTTGTCTAATCTAAGCAAGAATAAAAAATATTTTATAAGCTCGTTAATTGTAACCAAATCCCTGTACGTATGTCGGTATAGACAAGAAGGCATTTATAATACAGGTTCAACCAAGGAACATATTATTGTCGAGGTTCTGACAATGGGGAGTAACGCGTGTGAATTTGCCGCTAGGGGCGCTGGTGTCGACTGAGGTTAAGTGACATTTTACTTTTCATATAATTTGTTTGGCGGGCTTCGTGATAAATTATATTTTCGTTCATTTCCCTGTTGAAAAGTGATCTCTTTTCGCGAAATTATCGCAAATATGGATTATTTATCGATGAATGTGCACGCTTTGAAAGCTGAATTAAGGAAAAGAGGCGCGTAAATAAGCGGTCTCAAAGAGCAGCTAATTCAGAGGTTAGTTTGTTTACTGTTTACAAACTTATTTTTTACGAAATGTATGCTTGTTTGCTTTAGGTAACAGCTATGTTTTTGCTTTTTACAGACACCAAGACTATGACCGTAACAGTAACTTGGTTGTTAACGTAGAGGACAGCATCATACAACAAAATGATTCAGTGTATACTGTTGAGTGGCCTTAAGAAACTTTGTATAGCAGTGTAAACACTAAAAATGAAACTCCAGATCTAGATATTGTCACCAATGAGTAACTACTTTGGAATTTATGTACAGTGTACGTACGTACATACCATCGCTCTTACGGTGAATGAAAACATCGTGATAAAATCTGCATATCTAGATTTTCGAACCCACCAACCTGCAGAGGACCAGTGTGGTAGGAAATGGTCCAAGCTTAGGAGTTGAGTTTAGACCTTAAGGCGATATGGACAAAGGCTCCATTCGAGTGAGCCAGGTGCAGGTACTGACACCCCCACAAATAATAGAATACTTAGTATACTATACTACCATTATTAAGTTTCAACTAACAACTCAACCAGCATTCATTGTGTGGATTACTAATGTGTTAAGTATATTTTTTGTATAGCAGTGTGTTTAAACGGAAAGGATAAATAAAAGTTAAATCAGTGTGTAATTCTTTTATTTTTAGTGTATTTATTAAATGCCTAATCCTTATTTACATTATGTTATTTCTGAAATTGGTTATAATGATTTTCACAAACACGAGATTATCGGATAATAATTATTTCACAAGCCACTGTTTTAGAACAGTTTTATCACTTGGTAACATATGTCCTCCTTTTCTTTCCCAATATAACGGATCTGAACAACATTGCGGCATAGTAACTCGATATGATGATAGTTATTTTATAATTAATAAGCTTATAAGATTCAAGATTTAAAACTTTATTTGGCGTCAATTTGATAAAGTCGCCTTTGATAAATTTGACAGCTATGGTACCTCTTAACCTCAGTCGACAGTGGCGCCAACTGGTGAGCAAAAAAACGGTAGTCCCCATTCTGGTTATTTTTCTGTCTAAATCGTAGTTTACCCTTATGTTGGCACACCCCTATCTACCATAGACATAATAGACGAACAAGTGTGTGAACTGCATTGTATGGAGTGGTTCGCTTCAGTCACTATTCCGATTAATCGATGAGTTTCACCTTTTTGCTCGCACTGGCAGGAAGATATAGCAGGATGGAAGAAAGGAAACAATAAGTGATTATTGATTGGCAGGTTGTTGCTGCAATTTAGGTATGTAGCTACCTACATACCAACTTTTGTATCTATTTGTAGTGAAGGTATACAGGGTGTTGCAAAAAGGGTATATTAATCTTCTAAATAGGAAGGTATATAAATTCAGAATTCAGATTTGGGCTTAGATATAACATGCTGCACATGCTGGTTTCGTCTTAGTTTACTCTTTTTGTAACACCTGTATAGGTTTGTGCCTCTTTGCAGTTTTATCAAAAACATATCTCAGGAGGTATGGTGACCTCTATCGAAGCATAGGTACTTGCCGTTAGAGCTACAAGAAATATATATTATATATATATATATATATATATGTCCAGGAAACTTAAATCATAAATGGGGCTATATAATGTCTGGAATACTGCAATCGAAGATGGTGCTATAAATAATCAATAAGCAGATTAGATAAGTCACGACCCAAGGCGTTGGAATTTACAAGGTTTCAACCAAGTCTGTGATTTTATAGTTAGCGCACCTATCTAGTTAGTATACCTAGAAAGATAGATCCTACATATACCCTCTACTTAACAGATGAGAGCTCGTTTAGCTAAGCCTTGGGCAGTAAGCATTGCGTAGGACGATATATGGAGAGTACCATGAGAGTACATACCTACATCGCGATAGCACTCGGATATACCCTGTGTGATAATAATAATGGTATAAATAAACGCTTAACATGTAACCCAAAGGGGTTTCTAACTTGGTTTATGCCGATACCGACTACTTACGTTAAGATTAACAGTCAGTTAAAATTTGATGTTCCCTTCGATTGGCTCTTTATAACGGTTCCGAGAGCTTCGCATTAAAAGATTTATCGTGAGAATTCAGGGTTCAGTCGTAAACCTAGTAAAGTTACGTGGTTTCCAATACATTTTACGATTCACGAGGTAGTAGTCCAGTGGCTTTGTCCTGTATTATGACACTAGCATGCTTCATTAAAAAGTAGTAAGAGTAAGTATCTATACTATCTCATCTATGTAATAAGTATATAAGTACCTAACTAAAATTTCAACTCTTTAATTATTACACTTCCTGTTCCTGCAATCAACTAAACATTGATTTTACAAGATAAAAACACAAATGCAGCAGGAATAAAAAAGACAAGCCACAGCTGGATCCAGTGATCCAATCAGAAGTGTGGCCAAGCGCATCACAGTTAATGAGGATCAGAGAAGCAGTGATCTGCCGTCATCGTCACGGCATCACGATCGCTAGATGTGGCTGAAGGTTACTCTATATTGAAGAAAAACGAACGAACGAGAGCTGTCGTGCCATCGGCACGTTTGATACAACTACACTTGTCCAAAATTAATAATGCACATGCAGATCTTCACACCCGAATCATTAAATCGTAAGAGCCTTAAAAAAATACTTGCATTTTGAACCTTATTCGAAAGAAATAGGAGTCAATATCAGTAGGTAGTTATTGGGCATTCTGGATCACTTTTGTTCATTCTCGTTCACGGCTCCGCCGCCGTTCTCTCGATGTCAAAAAGCGATCCAACATGCCCAATAACTATATCGATTGAAAAAAACCCAAAGTACTATTTTATGCACCGTCCGTCCGATGCCGTTGGCAATGAAAGATGATCGCTGTCGTTGACGCCGTAATTATGCGAGGTTAATTAATGTCCGTACTAACTATTTATTTTACTTACACTTTTGTTAATAACATATTGTTCACGGCTCCGTAGCCGTTCACTCGATGCTAAAATGCGATATGCGAATGGGCTGACGGGTTACCATCACCTTTATTCGCAGATACTCAACAACTAAAATCACGCACACCGCCACCGGGACAATCACTACACGGACCATTTAACAAATATACTTCACGAACTTGCAACTGGCTACTTACCTTACCACAATATTATTATCATCAAATAATCGACCGTAATACTAATAAGACAACGCATACATTTACAACATTATTAACTCGAAAGACAATTCGTTAACTTAAATTCTACCACTAACATATTAGTACTTACCTACCTACCTTAGATGTTTCAATACTCATAAATGAGATGAGAATTTTTTTATTAGTATTTCGTACGAAAGGGTCATACCCACCTATATACACTTTTATTGTGTTATCCTTACAAATGTATTTAATTTGCATTAATTAACAAACGATCGATGTAATCGATCGAGTATTAAACCTATAGGTAGGAAATATAACAAAATGTATCAATGTTAGCACCTTATAAAACAATTACCGATGTGATGCCGATAAGTGCTATGATAATGTATTATATACATTTAAGTACCTAATTGTTCGTAACGAGTAAAAAACCTGGCTACCCATAGTACAGGGTATCCTATTTTTGGAGCTAGGACACTATGTGTACGTACCTACTTTCTTATAATAAATATATTTTCATTTCAAGCGATGACCTCACCTGCTCGTGGTGCGCCCTGGTGAAAACAGTACGGCTGATGGCAGTGCAACCATCTAATTAGTTCTCTAAATCCCACTGTCCGGTGATGGGCAGCATCACCGAACGGCAGCATCATCGGCAAATAGGTACATCCCATGGAGAATGAACTCTATGGGCTGACGATGATGATGATTATATTAAATAATTTAAACAGCACTCAATACGAGTCGTAACCTAGATTAAGCCGGACACGTGCACACACAAGTAAAAAAATAATGCTAGCCTAAGCCACGCACGTGCACACACACAAGTAAAAAAAATATGCCAAAAATATTCATATGAATAAACAATTGACAATAAAGCAAAAGTTGCTTAACCCTTTAGCGGCCAAGCCTGAGTATAGGTACTCCGAGTTACCGCTACTTACCATACATAAAATTTCTTGAACCACTTTGTGAGGGTCTGTAAAACCTCTAAAAAGGTTAGGTTCAAAAAATTGTGTATATATTTGGGAACAAACTTTTACAGGCCCTCAAAAAAGTGGACCGAGACATTTTATGTTTGGCATGTAGCGTTGGGAGATACCTAATACTCAGGCTTGGCCGCTAAAGGGTTAAGCAACTTTTCGGTAATGCAACAAATTTATTGAATATGAGTTCATGCTAACATAATGTGGATACACCATTTTTAATCGAGTGTGGTCCGAAGGAATGCAAGTATCATGCAAAAGAATGTGCTAAACCGATTACAACCTAGTCGTTTCAATCAATGTATCCTAATAGAGAGGCTGTTTTTTGAATTTGGGGAAAGTCGTTCAGTTAGACCAGTAAATGATGCTATTCCATTTTTTCGGTAGAGGGTCATACAACTCATACAACCTGTACACGAGTAATGTTCAATTCTCAAAATTTCACATATATGATAATATAATTGATAATTATTTTTTATGAAATCAATAAGAAATACAATGAAATGCATATCCATATTACATTACCTAGATTTAAATGAAAAAGTACCTAACTAAAGTACCTAGCTGACTAAGCAGTTCTATGGAGGTTGCACACACTTGAATTACATTTTTCCACCAAGTTAAATGCGCTTGCAATATAACACTAGCGTTGGCCTGCGGCTTCGCTCGGGGCTATGATTTATTATTGATAAAGTAATAGGTTTTTTCAGGTAACCACCAGCTTTTCTTGTGCATCGAAAACATTAGGAGTATTACATTGTAATATGAAATAAAATAGGTTCTTAATATGGTTTAGTTTAGTAAGTACACACATACATACATAAACACAAGCCCATATCCTTGAGGGGTAGGCGGAGGCACTTGCCAGGATTAGTAATTATATTAATTTATTTCCTATTTATTTTCAGTTTAAAATATATACATTATAAATCACTTGATTATAATATTAGACGATATTCGATTATAGTCATAGCCTTAGATAGATTTTAGATAGAGTTAATTGTACAATTACTTTGTGTATTAAATGACTCTATGTAGGTATATTTTTAATTGCATTTTAGTCATTGTCCAAATCGTAGGCTATATTTATTCATATATCACAGCTGATGATGATGACGATGACAAATGGACAGACAAACGTACAATATTTTATAGACGTAGTTATTTACGACAAACTCTAATACACACGCACACATATGCGCTCATAAACCTCGTCCGACACACCGGTGCATTGTCATCAATAATTTTCCAATAAAAACGCCTGAAATTAAAAAAAAAACTATCAGTTCTCTTCGTGCTTCGACGACCGTCCGAACGTTCCGACCTACTTGTGAAACCAGTGCTGAAGCTCTGCTGTCCTGCTGCTAAGTTCTGCTGCATTGCTTTGCTACTACACCTACTAAAATAATGTTCGTAAGTTTACTCATTATTTTTCTTTATTTTCTCCATCTACTACCGGCTACCTGTCTAAGGTTGTCGGTCGGGCTGGAGGGCGAACCATGCTACGTTTGCTTGTTCAATTTAATATTTCATTATTTTTCAGTTCCACTCTAAATTTTTGGTACTTACCTAATTTAAAACTTTGTTTTGCAACTTCATCCCAGTGTTATCAGACAAAAGCACACCTATCTAGGTTTCCATATTAATATTTGTATCATAACATTATACTAATTTATTGTTGTTTTAGGTCTGACTTCGAATACGACGACGCCGCCGCCCGCAAGTCGCACGCGCGGTCATCGAAAAAGGCCTTCGAGTCGGAAGACGACTACTTTGAAAGGTTTTTATTTTCTTATTTTTTACACTTCAGTGGCCCGGCTTTTGTTCTTTAGACTTCGTCAGTGGTAGTGCGTGTAGAGTGTTTTAGTATTTTTTTTTATAGCACTTAGATCACTCGAAATGTATGAATAATACAACAATACTATATGTTTTTGTTTTCAGTAACCCCAAGAGGATCGCAAAGCCGACTAAGCGCGCGTCGCAGCTTGCCGAATCAGACGCAGAATCGACTGTAGCAAGGTAATACAATCTAGTTTCATACGTACATTTGTTATTTATACGATGGTGTGTTGTCCCTTCAGTTATTAACTATAATAATATGTGTTTTTACCATCTTTTTAAATTATACCCTGAGTATATTTATTCCTTCTGTAAAGATTTTGTATTATTTTTCCAGCTTTACGTATTAGATAAATAACAGTTATTCCTTTCTATTTCAGAAACAAAAAGAAAGCACCGTCGAAGTCAGCTGCCGGCAAGCGTCATTGCGATTCGGACGACGAGTCGGTGCCTAGGTAAATATTATTGAGTTTTTCATTTCTTATTTTTTTCATTATAATTTTTTTATAATAATTTTATTATTATAATTTTTTTCATGTCTTATGTACGTACTTATCCGTGTTCCCCACAGTTGACCTTATGCACTGTTTCATATTTTAAATATTAATGTATGTTGTGGTTTTTCAGACGCAAAAGCAAGGAGGTCAAACCCAAGGAGACCAAGCGCAAGGCACCGCCGCCGTCGAAGTCAAAGAGGCCCAACTGGCGAGTCTTCGATTCCGATAGCGAGGAGGAGTCTGCTACCAGGGCGCCGCAGCAGCTGCGGTCGAGCTACACCAAGCGGGTCGCTGACGGAGTCGTACGCCGCTCTGCCCAGCTTGAGGGAGGGCTGTTCTTAGACCTCAAGCTATACCAGGTCGACGATATTAAGAACGTCCACCCACGCAAGCGGCACGAAAAGGCGGTGTTGGCGCTGCGATACCAAGCGGACCCCGACTCGCCCGAGTTAACTGCACTGCAGCAGCTGTTGCATCGCTGTAAATCCCGCTTTGTAGAGGAGGGGTATTTTTTCCCTGATAAGTTAGATTAAGTTTTTAGGCAATAAAATATAACATAGCTATTTGTATTTTCTATTTTTTTTTAACTAGGCCTCACGAAATATTAGGTAAATCTCACACCCCACTGCTAGGCATTTACATGTTATAAGAGTCTTGTCCACTGTAGTTATTAGGAACACCCAAATTTACAGGCATTTAGATAGGTATAGGTTTTACTGAGCATTAGGTACTATTAATTATTTCTATTTACTCTAACCATTTAATGCAATAAAAGATAGTTCACACAAATTATTTGAATTTGAGTTAATTAAATTTATAAATATCATATCTAATCCAATATGCCTAGCAATAAAATGATATATTGTTCTGTTTGTGATGTCTCAGTAAAAAGTAGATCTTTTTCCTCTCATTTGCGAAGCACTGTACATAAAAACAATAGTGCTGTAATGAAATGTGATGGAATTGAGAAAGTGTCATCCGCGTTTCGTAACCGCATTGCAACTTACAGGGTGAGGCCGAGCTCGGACTGCGACGACGCGCGCGGGTCGAGCCCGCCGGCCGTGTTTATTCGCTCGCTACGTAGCCGTGTTCGCCATCTAATTGATGCACGACTTGACTCTTTTGACAGCGTAAAAGCCAATTTTGAACTGTTTGCAGAGTTTTCTCTCCCAAAAAATGATAATCGTGAACTTAAATCATTTGCTACCGGGAATATTGTCATTCATAAAAACTATGATTTTAATGAAATATTTAAAAAGGTTGTCGAACAAATTGTTGCTAGTATTGATGAATTCCAGGAAAGAGATAGCGGTTGGGCCTTTGTTGCCAATTCTTATCTAGAGGTTAATATTAACAAATATAATCCTCTGCGGGCATCAGGGTTTATCGACCTACCGAGAGCTATTAAATTAAAGCATGCATGTGTCAACATCCAAAATGCTGACCATTTTTGCTTTTTGTGGTGCATTATGGCAGCTTTATTTCCAGTCCAGCAAAATTCGAATAGAACGTCATCATATCCTCACTTTGATACTTTATTAAATACTAAACACATGACTTTTCCAGTAGGCTTCAGGGATGTAAGGATGTTTGAAAAGAATAATAAAAATATTAGTGTAAATATTTACGGTCTAAAAAATAACAAAACAATTGTTGGACCATTATACAAGTCCATTCAAAAAAAGAAACATCACGTTAATTTGTTGTTCTTGGAAAATGGTAAAAACACACATTACTGTCTCATAAAAAATTTAAGCCGTCTTGTGAGGAATCAGGTCACAAAACATCATAGCAAAATATCTTTTTGTGATGATTGCATGATATTTTTTTCCAGTCATACTAAACTCAATAACCATAAATGCAGTGGTGTTAAAACTAATCTGCCAGAAAAGGGTACATTGATACAGTTTAAGCATTTCGAGCGTATGCAAGATATGCCATTCGTAATCTACGCTGATTTCGAATCAATGTTAGAACCCACTTCAGGTGAACAAAACTCGAAACACACAGCAAACCTGCAAAAACACATTCCAATTGCATTTGGTTATTACATAGTATGCTCTTATGATACATCCCTCAATAGGTACGTGTCTTATCGCGGCCTTGATTGTGTTCAAGTTTTTTTGAAAAATCTGGGCGCTGACGTTATGAGACTAAGTAGAGTATTAAAAAATCAGATTAATATGTTACCCCTTACTGAAGCTGAGCTAAAAAGTTTTTCTGCATCTCAATTTTGTTATCTTTGTAGTAAGTTACTGTTCGAAGATAAAGTAAAAGATCATTGCCATTTAACTGGAAATTACCGTGGTGCAGCTCATTCTTACTGCAACCTTCGGTTTAAACTTCCAAATTTTTTGCCTGTTTTCTTCCACAATTTGTCGGGCTATGACGCTCATTTATTTATAAGAGAGTTAGGTGAATTGCCCGGCAACATAAATGTTATCGCAAAAACAAAAGAAAACTACGTATCATTTACTAAATTTTTTCCAATTAATAAAAAAGAGTTTATGGCAGTGCGCTTTGTAGATTCCTTAAAGTTTTTAGGTACAAGTTTAGAAAAAGTTGCGGAAAATCTAACAGTTCAGGATTTTATTTATTTATCACGTTTTTACCCCAATAAACAGCAATTTGATTTGTTAAGACGTAAAGGAATTTATCCGTATGAGTACATGAGTAATTGGGATTGTTATAAAGAAAAAGCAATACCTCCTCGCGAATGTTTTTACAGCAGTTTAACTGACGAAACTATATCAAAATCTGACTATGAACACGCTAAGCAGGTTTGGCGGACATTTAGTTTGTCAAACCTCGGTGAATACACCGATTTATACTTAAAATCTGACGTGTTATTGTTGACTGACATTTTTGAAAGTTTCAGACGAACGTGCAAAAAAAATTATAGATTAGATCCTGCTTTTTATGTTACAGCACCCAGCTTAAGTTGGGATGCTATGCTATTAAAAACCGGAGTCAAATTAGAACTAATCGAAGACTTGGAAATAATACGAATGATACAACGCGGTATTCGCGGAGGCGTTTGCTTATGTTCTACTCGCTATGCTTGTGCGAATAATAAGTATCTGTCTAACCACGACGTCACAAGTCCAGATAATTATTTACTCTATATAGACTGTAATAATTTATATGGTTATGCTATGTGCAGTTATCTACCCCACTCTAATTTTGAATTGATTGAGAACCCTCTGTTCCAAGTGTCAGATATTTTGTGTTTAAAAGATGATTCTGAAGTGGGTTACATTTTTGAGGTCGATTTAGAATACCCAGAAACTTTGCATAATTTACATAATGATTTGCCATTCTGCCCCCAAAAATTTGCGCCGCCCGGATCAAAAACCTGTAAATTAATACCGAACTTATATGACAAGTATAACTACACCATACATTACATTCATCTTAAAACATGCTTAAAACATGGGCTGAAACTGAAAAAAATTCATAGAGCTATAAAATTCAATCAAGGTCCTTATTTGAAACAGTATATAGATTTGAACACTGAATTACGACAAAAAGCTAAGTCACAATTTGAACAAGACTTTTTTAAGTTATTAAATAATAGTATTTTCGGAAAAACGTTAGAGGATACAGAAAAAAGACTAAATGTAAAGTTAGTAAACCAGTGGGCTGAAATTGGGAATAAAACTAAAAAACGGTTTTGCGCCGAACAACTTATAGCCAGACCCAATTTTCATAGCTCATCTATATTTACAGAAAACTTTGTGGCAATTCAATTAAGACCTGAAAAAATTACCCTCGATAAACCAATTTATATTGGCTTTTCAGTCCTAGAAATATCAAAAAGTCATATGTACGATTTCCACTACTCGATAATGAAACCTTTTTATGGAGATAATATAAAAATGTGCTATACGGACACTGACAGTTTTCTTTACTCAATACAAACACACGATGTCTATAAGGATATAAAACATCATTTTAAACAATATTTTGACACCAGCAATTACTCTGAAAACAACATTCATGGTATAACTAAACAAAATAAGAAAGTTCCAGGATTATTCAAAGATGAGTTAGGAGGGCAGCTTCTAGTTGAATTCGTAGGACTGAGGTCCAAATTATACTGCATCAAAACTGAAAATATGGAACTCAAAAAAGCTAAGGGCACAAAAAAGTCGGTCGTAAAAAAAATTAGTTTTAGGGATTATAAAACAGTCCTAGATGACAGCAGCTTACTCAGAAAAAAAAATATGATTTTTAAATCCTTGAAACATGAGATATTTACTCAGTCACTTAATAAAGTGGCTCTTTCGTATAATGACGATAAACGCATTATACTTAATAATAAAATAGATACTATTTCGTGGGGCCATAAATCTTCTTTACTTTAATTGTTATTTCAGTTACTGATTGTTTAGGTAGAAATAAATAAATAATATAATTAAACGGACCGCTGTAGGGCAAAGCGATGTCTACAATCATATTAATTATCATAAAATGTAGGTAAAATAATGTGGCACATAAGTTTAGTAGTTTAATAACAATAGGTATTTGAAATGTATATTTAGCGCTTAAGTAAAAGTTATTATTTTTTGTATTAAGTACAATAAATGGTTTCAAAACTATTGTTACATTTCATTTTTACCCAATCATCACACAATCACAGCGATGTCAATGTACAGCAGATGCAAGTTAGCATTTTCATGTTGTAGTTGCAACATTGCGCTTGCAATCACGTTGTAGTGACGCGCACGCGCACGCTATGTCAGCGTTTTAAATCTCTGGTGAATGAACTTAATTAATAAAAGTAGGTCTTTATGTTTACTTATAAAGAGCTGACTAGAAAATATCGTAATGAATGTTACATCGCATAGGTATCTATGCACATTATTAATTATTGTCACACTCTTTTCGTTATTAGAGCGTTAAGCCGGGTGCAGGACAGTTTACTCTCAAAGCCGATCCAATGTAAGTTGTTGTGTTTTTTTTTCCCTAAGTTTTTTAAAAATTCCGAATGTACCTAGTTACATATAATAAATATTATAATATTTACTTTACAGATAATGAACTCTTCAGACATATGGCTCCAGAATGCTCAGTCATTTGAAGACTATGAAGACGTTGTGGAATTTCCGATTTCCACTGGACAAGATGGCAAGGAAAAAGTTAGAAAAAAGACACAAAAAAACAAAATGGAACAGCAAAAAAAATTACAAGCATCCTCCTCTTACGTTATCACGAAAGCGCCGAGAAGGGCCCTAAAAAGGATTAAAATAGAGATTTTTGATATCAGCGGGGGACAAACGTCATCGTCTTCGACCTCGGAAGATAGTGTGGTTAGTGCGCAGTATATAGTGTCAGAAGTAGTGGATGAAATATTGGATAAATCTGAAAAGTTGGTGAATGAAATTTGTAAAAAACTTAGCAGTGATTCATATTATAATCTTTAAAACTGTATGCTATGTGTATGTATTGGTACTATATTTAATAAACTAACTACCTACTTAGTATTTCTATGTTTTATTTGAATATATTTTTGGAAAGGTTAAGTAAAAGAAATTTATTAACTGTACACATTTATTTACGCCTCATATTAAATATAACTTAATTTAGGTAATTAAATTACAAAAAAATTAATTAAACTTCGATGCGTTATCTATACACCATTTTTTTACACATAAAACAGTCCTTAATGCACAATTATTATTTTTATGATCTAAACAACTAAAATCATTTTTATTATATTCTTTAAACAGCTCTTGCAAATTAGGACACCCCTTTTCTTCCACATTTAATACAACTGTAATGTTATCACAAAATTCTTTGATCCATTTAGTTTTTTCTAAACCTTTCACTAGCACCTGTTTATTTTTTAAATATGTTTTGATTATTTTCTGGAACTGTAGATAATCTATATGCCCATCAGACCATCGATATCCAAAGTTACGTTCGATCCAGTTTACATGTTTCTTTTCAAAATCAGTTAAATATCTATACGGATACGGAGGTTTTATAAGAAATACTTGAGTGTTTTCAGCAGTAGCTAATGCAAGTTCTTTAATTATAAAGTTGTTTCTTTCATTTTTAAATCCCTGCACATCAATAATTAAAGTATTCGAATTCATGATATTTTTCTAACAATATTACTTAATGGTTTATATTCTATTAAACACTCATTCAGTATTAGACAATACGCAGATGTTTGGTCAGGTATTTCTGTTTCACTTTCGAATTCTAGTCGTACATTAACAACTGGCCCAGATTTCAGGTTATCGCTCTGTCTTGAACAGTCAATCACAAATAGAGGTGCATACTCTTTGAATTCTTTCACACTAAGCAAAGGTTCAGTTCGTCGTCCGTAATAAGACTGTTGAAATCTTACGTATTGCTCGTATAATATAGCTATATTATTATTACTGAAACTCACATTCATGCTATCGTATGGAAAGTAAGAAGAATTCAGGTAAACTTTGATATCGCGCAAGTTACAATGGTCAAATTGTGACATGTCTGTAGATGCATTATTCTTACGATTGGTTTGTAATCCTACAATAACATATCTAGGTTTTTCAATCTGAGATGATGTTTTAATTGACCATGCGTGCTTTGTAGTTCTAGGCAACAAAGGATATTCATACAAATCCCAATTCCTGAAAGCTACTTGAATGGCTCTGTCTTTTTCTAACAAGCGAAGCAGATTTATCTTTTCTACATCGGAAACTTTAACATGCGGAACACGCCATACAATTTTATGAATTACTACGTCTTCCACAATTTCTCCTGTACTTAATTGTAAAGCATTAAGGTTTGTATTACTACGGAGCAGAACAAGTTCATGTTTACAATTGATTATGACTTTTTTGTAGTCTTCTGCAAATCCTAATATGTTACTAAGAGGTATAGATGCAGAAAACTTCCCTGAGTGTATATTTTTAGTACCGTTAATATCCCAACCCCAAACCTTAGACATTTTGGATTCGCTCTCGTTCATAGATAACAATGATTTCATAGTAGTAGTTATACCTGCATTTTTAATTTTATCAATTTCAACTCCATTCAATTCATATCGTATATCTTGAAAAAAGAAGAGCAATGGATTATTTGTAAAATTAACACTAGTAGCCTTCTCCTTTGCTTCTTTCTTAAACACGTTGACAGCGCCTTCCAAATACAACGTGCTGGCTGATGGCAGTACGTACAAATCTTGTTGGTTAATCGGTATACGAATTTCATCGTTCCTATTGAAACTAGTCACGTAAGGTTTATATGAATGAATTTCAATTCCATCAATACTGTTATCATACACAGGTGCACTAGAAATATCTAATATACTCATTTTAATAATCCAATTAATTTGAGATATTCCTTATTTTTTGATGATATCTTCTTTTTAGTCAGAGTTCTTTCCTTGGGAGTGATTGATATGTGACTAATGTTTTTAGGTTGTGGTGGTGAGGTTTTATTAAAATCAATCATTTTCTCTTCAAATGTAAATACAATTGCACTTCTTCGCCACGTAAGTTTATTAAGTTATTATTTATGTCCAGTATCCTTATATTTATACTACTGATATTGTTTTGATTAATAGGAAAATAAATAACGTTCTTTGGAATTTCTATTATTCTGTAACCTGGTGGAACGTTAGGTGCAAACTCATGAATAATGTGACTGCTTGTACCGTTTATATACGATCCACTTACTACGTCACATTCTATCCGCACCACAGTTGTCGAAAGAATGTTGACTGGATGCTGTGATTCATGTAATTTATTAGCTTCAAGAGTGTGTTCACCAAAACCTAGTAAGTTTCCAAGTCCATTTTCTTTCTCAAAATGAATATTTTTTGAGCTAATTAAATAGGTTTTTAAAGTATTATTATTGCAATATAGATTAAAAGTGCTATCATTTACTTTTTCTCTAAGATAATCTTTTATATCTTGCAATTCATATGCTCCTTCTGGTATTTCAATAACATCTTTGTCACCGTGGTAGAATTTATTGTTTCTATTATCAATGTTTGGAATTGAATTAAATGTGGACATGTATAATAGAGCACACTCATATTCACCCTCTAATTGCAACGGTGGCGAATAGTTTGTAGTTAAAAGTGACTCATTACCGGTAATTGATAGGGTGAACGACATTTTATGAATGATGAAAATAAAAGATTACAATATGATTTTATACGTTTATTCCAGAAATCTTGTAAGTATTTTAAGCACAAATGTCCACAGTTTACAGTATCAAATGTTTGATATTTGGTGTAATTATAATACAGATCAGGATAATTAAGATATTTTAAAATTTCAGCTGGCGGTTTCAAATCTCCGAAGCTATCGAAGTATTCGCAATATTCTTTTAGTTTGATATAGGCTACCCAGTGTGTCCCTTCGTTAGCAGAATCATCCAAATTGACTACACCACATTCTATACTCCTTGGTCTGCTGGGCAGTGCGTCTTTCATGTAAACTCCTCGAAAATATGGTATTTCTCGTGCGTGTTCTAAAATATCCACATTTGTAAGAGCACGCTTAGGCAGCCTCTTAACTAGTTTTTTGAAGACTTGATAAATAAACCATTCCCTTTCTTGTAAGGTTTAATATATAGACCTTTTCCCAACGAAATTGATTCCATTTTGTTATTGTGACGTCTAGATTCTTGTAAGTTGTGTTGTGCTGTTTTGTATTCGTTATAAGTTTTTACTATTCCAGCAACACCTCCAGCTAGACTTCCTAGTGCTGAGAGCCCAGCAAAAATTGGTATAAGTGGTAGAATCCCTCCAGTTTTTGGTATAGGAATGATTCGTGGTACCTTAACGTTTTTATTGTTACCTATCAACTTTTTCGCAACTGAGTAAGCAAATTCAATAGCACTTTTGTTATTATTCAGTTTTTGTTTCTTGAGGTGACTTTTAATTTTTGAAACTATTGATCTAAAAGGTTTCACACCAGCACCGGATTTTAATTTCGTCTTCATGACTTTACTAACTAACCATGATGCAATTTTTTCACCTCTCTGCGTATCTTTAGCTTGAAGCCTTTTTTTAGCCATGTTTAACAATTGCAAGTCAGCTTTATGTCTATTTTCTATATCTTTATATTTTGTATATGCAATATCGTGGTGCATACAAGCATCGTCTAGTTGGTTTACACCTTTATCTCCTCGTGCTAATCGTTTTTCTAGCTTTGTTCCAGGTCCACAATAGTTGTATCCTGGTAAATGTAACTCAAACGGTAAGTTGTTTATTAAACTGTTAACTAGTCCTCCACCTTGCATAACTAATATCGAACTAAGATCAAATTCTAAATTATTGCTTTTTTATCGATCCAACTATTTTCATTCAATCCTAACCATTTAACGAATAACTTATTTCCTTTTTTCCTAATGACTTTTTCTATTAGGTAAACATCATGATATTTGGTTTTTTGAAGTTCTTGCTCGTAAAAGCAGCCTAATATTGGTTGCTGTTTAAGATCTTCAATGGTGTACGTGACAGGAATAGTGTTATTCACCTTTTTTATAGTAAATATTTCAGTGGACCAGTTGGGAGTATATCCTTTGTGAAATAAACATTTGTACTTGCTTATTCTAACGTGGTCACCGATTTTAAACTTAGGCTTCTTGTTATTTCTTGCATTTGCTTGATGTTTATGAATATTAATCATTACGATATTTTCGTTCTCTTTATTGACATTTGCAGGTTTTTCTTGTATAACACGATGTTTTGTGTTATTGTAACCTTTAACAACATTTTGTAATGGATTACCTACCCATTTATAACTGCCTTGGAGATTAAAAGACTTAAACAATATTGTTTTCAATGTTCGGATTAATCTCTCGACTATGGAAGCTTTCTTTACTGAATATGTGGAATAGTGGTTTATTTTGTAGGACTCCATTATATTTTTAAATATGTCATTATAGAATTCAGTTCCTTTATCTGTTTGTAAGTTATTTGGTCGCCTCTGACTCTTCTTTAAAACACTTTCAAATGCTAGAGATACTTCTGATTTAGTTTTAGTTTTAAGAGGTACAGTCCACGCATACTTAGAAAAACAATCTATTATAACCAAGATGTATTTAAAACCCTTGTTATAAGTTTGGTATGATATTAAATCAATTAAATCAGCTTGCCACAAATCATCAATACCCTTAAGCATAACAGAACGTCGTAGGAAATTTTTTCTTGCATTTTTATGAATTTCGTTTACTACTTGTTGCTTCATCTTTAGTCACTGATTTTATGATTTTATCTAATTCATGTTTCGTATAGACATCATTTATAAAGACATTCATCACCCTCTCTGTTTCTTTCAAAACTTCGTTCAGTATAAATCTAACTTCATCTTTAGTGCACAAATCTTTTATGATCGTATCGACGTACTCCTTATTAACAGCTTCACTTAATTCTTGAGGAGCTTGTAAGCCTTTGAGGCGTGATGACTGAAGATCATAATACCCGTTTTCTTTTTTAAGCAAGGCATTATCAGCAATACCCAATAAATCAGAAAAACGTAGACGTTTATGAACATGGTGCCCAAATTTGTCAATATTCATTGTAATCATAGAATTATAATCAACTTAATCGTAAGGAGGTGAAATAAGAAATACATTAAAGTTACAACGTTAGTTTATTTTATGTTAATTTAGTAAGCCATTTTCATTCAGTTCTTCTATGATTGACAATATTTCATTATCAAGACCAGTGTTACCAGCATCTCGCGACGCAATTAATAATTTCAACCTCTCTACTAACTCATTTGGATCATCCCAATACACATAGTCGACATTTCTCTTCCATTTTTTCAGTATTGGCAATCCAGAACCTTGAACATAACTGTCCTGAGTTTTTTTATCATTAGCAAAGAGAGGTTTTATAAATTCCAAGTATTTTTTCCCCTTATTGCTTTTTATTGGTTTATTACGATCATAATCTCTCCTATGCACATTCGTCTCTAACAGCATTGACTTGTAGCTCATAATATCGTCCTTGGTTATAACTGATGAGTTAGGTATTCGTTTAGTTAATAATTCCATTAAACCAGGAGTTTTATCGTAGTTATGTTCTCCTACTAAAATTTTTCTATCATTGATAGTAACAGCTGCTGACCCTAGCATTAGCTTGCCTCGAACATGTCTGATCCCAAAAGGAATGTCTTTTATGTTTTCTGATGATAGTGACCATGAAGAACCATCCGGATGTATGCTGCTCATACTTGACTCGTCTTTACCATCATCTTCATCTTCGTATTCATTTTCCGAAATTGCATTATCTGATTCCACTGATGTATTAATGCTATTGGAAGGAGTCATAAAACTATCAGATCTTCTATTTTTTTTAATGGTTTCATCCAAAGTACTCCAACCATTAGGTTCATCTATTTTCATTTCTTCATACACATTATTTACTTCATTAGATATGTTTTTATGTTTAAGCTCATTAGTAATTTGGTTAAGAGGATTAAGAACTGGTTTAAAAATACTTTCTAGAGATTTTTCATTTTCAGATTCACAATTGCGCAGTTTTTTAAATTTTTTCTTTACAGCTTCAGCGGCGTTTACAATTTGTTTTAAATTTTTATCCATATTTTCCTTGCTTCTATTGTCAACAAGTTTACTGATGTGAATGCAAACTATCATCGACTTATGGTCTTATATAATATAATTCATTCAGGAAGTAAAAACGACAAATGTATCAAATTGCTTGCGATAGTAGCCTTTATTTTTTTCGCAATCTTTGTTTATGACTAAATAGCTGTAAGGTTCACTCCATATTTTTGTACACATTTCTATAAATTTATGCCAACTCATGTCTGTATTAACATGTTCGTCATATACATGACGCAAATTAATATTATCTTGTTTGAAGAGTACTATGAGGTTTGCATTGTCTCTAATAAGTTGTTTTGGTATTTTGCTATATGTCTGGTTCAGATAAAAACTATCAATATTTTTATGTCTGCCCATTGCAAAGTAATCACGCATGTTATTTTGATTTTCACACGCTACATCATCAAATATTATTATAGAATTAGGTTTTGCTTCTTCTGTGCTAAGGACTTGCTGGTTTGCATGAAATTTTGTAAAAGATATGCTAGGTACTAATCTTAAAACCTTATCCAGAAAAATATATTTCGGTTGATGTAACGTCTTTGAATACACGTATACATTTTGATAGCGTAACCCATTTTCATGCAATAGAAGTCCAATCATAAGATTAGTTTTCCCGCAATTAGACGGTCCACAAATTACACATCTTATTGTATTTGGTAAAAGAGTCCCATGGCGAAATGTTTTGTTTGTAGAGTCCAAAGTAGATAAATTATCAAAATGTAATGTACTTTTCTGTTTTAAAAATTTCATTTCTAGGTATAGGTATCACGCATTTGAGATTCGGTGTCAAACTAAAAAGTATCTGCATCCCAATTAATTTATATGATACCTAACATGAACTGACATGAATGAGATTCTGAAAAATATTTGTTGAATATCATCGCATCAACGTTGACTACGATTCATCTGTAACTATTTTCTGACAGATCGATCAGTTATTGGGCAAGTTGGATCGCTTTTTTGACATCGAGTGAACGGCGGCGGAGCCGTGAACGAGATGTAACAAAAGTGATCCAGAATGCCCAATAACTACCTACTAATATCATGTGTCACATAATCGAAATCAACCATTTTCTATGCGCATTATCAATTTTGGAGCACTGTACATAGTGTTTCGTCATATAGAGTGACCTCCTGGATGCAGCCGCGTGATCAAGCGTGACCGAATGATGGTGACGATCCGTGTACGTATAGGATTGTTACTCTGACTAGGGGTCAGTGATGCCACTCTTGAAAGGCAATGTATTGCGTCTCTCTTGCGTACCGAACATTGAAAAAATCATAACTTCTCTTTAAAATCGATTTAACAAAAAGTAAAAATACATAAGTAAATTTTCATCAAGATAAGACCTTTTTTAGAACCAAGTACCCAGAACGTAGAATTTATTTTAGATTTTGTCCGTTATGTTTGTCTGATCCCTAAATTTAGTTTTATTTTAATTGGCAACCCGTTAGATAAAACGCTAAGTGCCTGTTTCACAATGTCTGGGTAAGGGCTACCTGCAGGATAAAAGACATCCTGTCACTGTCTAAAACATAATTACAGAGAGTGACAGCATGTATTTTATCCGACAGGTAGCCATTATCCAGACATTGTGAAACAGGGCCTAAGTATAAGTATTTTTTAGGAATTCTATAAATAAACTAGGTCGATGCCAGTGACGGACAACCTGTTACAAACTAGAGCACTGGTGCGGCGGACGTTCATAAAATGTCGTAAAATTAGTAACAACCGTAACATAACAGATTTGGTCATAAATTTAAATGATAAAAGGATAATTTTATGGAGAAGTTTACGTGCTCATAATTAAGCTGGTTTGGCTTAATTACAAGCATACCTACCTAATTCATAAAACCTCATTCATCTTTGTTGTATTGTATTAACTAGAGGTACTTACGTACTATTATGTTAAAACCTCAGTACCTATACCTTATATCTAGCATAACCACCAATAAACCAACCAACCACCACACCACTACCATATCTAGCATAAAAACTGTGTGCGATAGTTGCTCACGATACTAAATGATTAATTTTTTCATTAACTATACCTTTTTTCACGAGGAAAGACATCTGACAGGACCCTTATTTACATTGGAATAAGGGTAGTTTTAGTTTGTATCAGATGTCTTTCCCCGTGAAATGAAATATAGGTATACATTTTAATGTTAAGTATAATTTATAATGTATTCGAAAAAAAGTGACTTACTCAATACCTAATTAACTTTACTTTATACGCGGTAGTGGGGAGCACATCTGACGGTCTCCCTATCGACGACCTATAGTTATGACGAGATAATAAATTTTAATCCTTATAAAAATAAAGGTTGGTAAGTACTTTTCATTACCACTTTGTAACGAGTTTAAACAATCATGTCAGTGTTCCTGAGCATTTTATCCTACCAAGTTTTTTTAAATATTATAATGAAAGTAATTAAATAGAGAATGGTCATTTTCTCATTATTTCTTCTCAGGTTTATCTTCTAATAATAAAAAGAGGAGGAACTTGTTTCTAATTCCTTCTGTAATTCACTTTAACAGACTAGATGCTCAGCAGTTTTACTATCTAGCTAGATAATTGAACGGTTAATGTGCCTACTACAGTGTATTAGTCTATGCTACTATTAAACTGATTCCCATCATAACTATTGAAGGTACTGTCGGAGAAATCTATTCTGGCCCAATTTTGAAACAATATCCCGGCTGCTTCTCGTCTTCGTGTGATTTTGTTATGCACTTCACAACATTTCATCATTATGTACAAGTAGCTTCGATCGATCATAATTATATACCCAAGATACACCAACAACGCACGAAAAACGGCCCGGCAAAACAGCGCTTATATTTTTGATAAGCGCTGTTTCACTGTGTAGGTGAAAATCGAAGACAAGTAGGTATATTTTTTCAAGTGATGGTGGCTGTTCCATCAAAAATAAGTATCACATTTTCTATCTTTTTCAGCAATCTACGGTCGAATGGCGTAGTGGTTAGTGGTCCTGACTGCTATGCCGAAGATCTCGGGTTCGATTCCCGGCTGGGGCAGATATTTGTTTAAAGACAGATATTTGTAGGGGAGACCGGGGACAAAAGTAACAGCGGGTAGAAAGTAACAAAGACTCTGTGGACTTCCCCAATAACCTTAACGTCCCAAGCGAGAGCTGGTAGTCAGCATGCGATGCCCCCCGCGCATGATATCATTTTCCGCGCCCGTGCCGCGGTGCAAGGTTGTTTTAGTGAGCATTTCGTGATTTTACACACCAAAAGTAAGTTTTTTGGTGTTTATTCATTTAGTGTTTACGTATAATTAAGATGCCAAGAACCATATGACTATTTGTTCATTGATTAATTATAATATTGTCTGTAGCATGTCATACATTGTTTTCGAATAACACGTGCTGTTTTAAAGTTATGTCACCTGATATTTCAAAAATGGGGATGGGTACAAAAGTAACAGCTCGCGGCAGGACAAAAGTAACGAATTACTTATATAAGTTTGCCATGTCACATTATAAATTTTTATTTTTTGTTGTTTTGATTAGATATTTGTGTCATAATATTGTATATTATGGTACAAATAAAACAACTTCTCATCAGTTAGTCAGTTTAAATGATGGATGTCATTTACAGTTTATATTAAGAAGTTTTTTTTTGTTTTGTCAATAAGTCATAAGTTTTTTTTAGTTTCGATAGTTTCTTAAGAAGTTTTCTTAACTAAATAATTTGATTGTTTTTTTTGTTCTTTCTTTTGAATCGTTATAATAACATTGGGCAGAATTTATGGGTTGTTACTTTCGACCCATGCCTTGTTACTTTCGTCCTGACCATGGGGTCGAAAGTAACGATTTCCCTTTTTTTTTGAGGCTTTAAAAATCCTAAAATTCGACATGTATTAAGTAAAGTAATGATGCACATGTGTAGACTATATACGAAAGTTTTATGTGACTATATTTATTTTATCGTAAATATTATTAATAAAGAGAAATCAGACAGAATCTACAAACTGTTACTTTTGTCCCCGGTCTCCCCTACTCGGGTCTTGGGTGTTCATATTTATATGTAATATCTATCTATCTATGTATTTGTGTAGATATAATAATGTCCTCCTAGCCGAATTTCGACTACGGCGGCCAATCTCATTTGAGATCAGCCATCTACGCAGGAGTAGATTATAGTGCCCAAGTGTGTGCGCAGTACACAGGAGCACTCTCTGTTCCATCACTCTCATAACCCAATGGGACGGATTGACCGACACGACTGGAGAGAGCTAGGCGCAGGACCGACTGCTTTACATGCCCATCCGACAGCATGGATCGTTTCACTGTTTCGGACATCAGGTGATCAGCCTTCTGTTAGCGTTTAAATTTACCAATGCTATTCTTTACTAATATCAAGCTACTTATTTCATCATAGGTCCGGCCGGATTACTAGATGTAGCTAGGAGTTGTTCTTTAGTTCATTTAGTTTCTATATTGTCTGTGATTCGCATTGACTGGCCGGTCACTGGATTCATGTGGATTCATTCAATTCAAGATGGCAGAAAAAACAAGAATAACTTTTAAAAGACTTCTGTTTGTTATTAGATTCCTTTTTGAATAGTTTGTGTTCCTTATAAAAGTATTTTACTTCAAACTTCCTGAGTGTCTTATTTTCAGCATCTTCTATAGTACCAAGCTAACATTTCAGAATTGAGATGAGTAAGTCTACGCCCACCGGTAAGTGAATTTATTTCTGTGCTTAGTTATGAAAATTGTTATGGATATAACAATATGCAGTTTCTATGATTACTGAAAAGAAATTTACGTATTATTAACCACTATCTTAAGAAATTAATATCACGTAAAGTCCAAATAAGGTTATAAAAGGTAAAAACGCGATCATCACGCTATATTTGGCGAAAATTTTATCATTGTGATTAATTTCATTATCGAAAAGTGCAAAACACAGCTTTATAAGGTAGATTTGTATTAAAACTGTTGTCTTGCAAACAGCAACAGTGAATGCAAAGTACTTTACTTTACTTTATTTGAAATATCGCGTGCGTATTAGGCCTAAATGCAAAATGGAGAATTCGCAATTCCTCCCATTATTGTGAATTAGCAGTAGCAACTGTAGCAAGTCAATAATTAATAATCATAAAGTTTATTTCTCTTTGATTTAATTGATCAAGTAATAACTGAATTTTTAGCATGAACTGACGATGTAATATCCTACAGAAAAAAATCTTAATACCGCGATGTAATATCCACCATGGAATGCCAACCCTACTTTAGAGTATTGTACTCTATATCATTTAAGCGTGATCTATAATCTATAACACTAATAGAGTACGCTAAAATAGCCTTTTTTTTACACATTTTTACTAGTCATATAATATTACGCAAAAACACATAATCAAAACCAAAAAAGTCTACTATTTACTTTGGACGATCTTGAACGCAGCCACTTATGTCAAACGTCAAATGTCACATGTGACAAGTTATTTTGAGAAGTTTTTGAGGTTTGTTTTGTTTTGTTTGTGACTTTGGTTTTGTTTGTTTGGAATACTTTTATCCATTCGTTATAACGTGATTGATGAACATTGATAACGCCGATCAAGCATCCTGTACTGATAATAATAACGCAAGTACCCCATCTAAAAATCGAAAAGTTTTGACGAAGAAAAAAAAGGACACAGAAGTACACACAACTTTGGGAAAATGAGTTTTCATGGCTAAGAAAAGACTCAGAAAGTGATACAAATGCAAAATCCATAATCTGTGGCGAAGTTTTCTCTCTATTCCATCAGCTGGAGTTGTACACGTACGTAAGAGTGTTTGATTTTTCTTCTGTATGCTATCTGTTGACGAAAATGTTTTGTGTGTGTGTATGCTTTAGTGAAGGTGCATGCATCATCTATTTAAAATCTTTTCAGATATATCATTTCATTATACCCGCATGCTTACATTATTTTCTGTCATTTTGTTTTCTTATTTTCGAATCAATTATAAAAAAAAAAATACAACATATGAATTAAAACTATACATTGAATGCCTCACCATTGAGACAATAGATAAACAATACTCCAATATACCTATTAGTTATCATACCACCCAGGCGGTTCAACCTGGCTCACAAACTGTAAAATTTTGTTGAACTTCTTTCTTTAGGAAAAACTTTTAATAGGAAAGATAAAGATGTCCTAATAATATAAGTTATCTATATGAAAGTCAAATACAGAGATTAGTCGAGAACATTAAATTACCATTTAGTACCTATTTAATCATGACCTGTAACAGCTGTATTGCATTTTAACGTTACATTCATTTATTATTGTAAAGGTTTAGCATTACATTACTAACTTTCTTGCTTCCGAATATTATTGTGGATAGTAAGTACCTACCTGTATTTTAAACAAGTCAGGATATAAACAATGTCCAAAAGGATCAAATAGCACAGTCTATTCTGTGTAATTCATAGATATTCACATCGCAACAGGCAGGTCAAATCAGAAGTATTAATTAATACTATTAGTAATATCTGCAAAATCCAAGACGTATAATGTATTTTTTCTTGCTTGGCGCGGATCTTGAGCGGCCTTGGAGTGTCTCTTTATTTGAATTAATTTCAAAACAAATTTATGAAATGAAACATAAATACACATGAAATGCATAGAATGATTGATTTCGTAATTAAACCATTTATTCAATTCTTCATTTGTGAACATAGGTAATGTATGAATAACAGGTGTTCAGCAGAATATTGAGATCTGAGAGTACAAATCATGCACACATGCTATTTCCATAAAACATTAGGTACAATAAATAATGACTTAACGAATTGTGTTAATACAAGTACAATAATGCCTCAATTAATAAATATCAATGTTGAATAACATTATTAATTTTATAATGTCATAGTGTATCATCAGTCAAATATTTATGTATAATAATGAGCATTTTCCTACTAGTAACTCATATAATTCCTTTTGAAACAAATCATAACTTAAACTGTGGACCTCCACAGTACCTAATTGGGAATTTCATTAAAACAAATTTTGGTCTCATACACAATATGTTATTTCTTCATCAATGCTGTTTTTACGACGGAAAACTTACGTTATTAATATATTGTGAACTACCTTATTAATCTGTTAAGAGTCTGGGAGACTTTGACAAACAAACATTTGTTTTACAAAAACCGCAACTTCATATATGTATAAAGATGGAAAAGTAAGTATTTTGGCTGTAGTTAATTTGTTTAATTGTATTTTTATTAAAAAGGACACACAAAGATTGTTTACCTTTTGTGCTGAGTGAGAGTGAATGTACATGCAATCACCCATTTTATGACATATTATTATCCGTATTAGTTTCAATATGGGTCTTTTCCAACACCTTTAAGAAGGCTGGACGTCTCAGACAACTTTTAAATCTGATAACATTATTTCCGTAGTTTAAAAACATTAAGTATAAATACATGTTATTATTCTGTTAGTAAATACCACTAGGTCCCTAAGTTTTGAATACTTTATTCATGATCTGCTAAATAAATATAAATTACCATAGGTATATTACAACTTTAATGTTTATGAAGTGTTATATTTTGTATTTTTAAGTACCTACTGCTTTGTTGAGTTTTAAGGAAAAGTCGTTATATCGTATAGGAGACTATGATAATGGAAATTATATGTATTTACTTAGAATTAAAACTAATGTAACACCAACATAGTTGCAATGATAATAATTTATATTATGATTATAAGCAATTTTAGAAAACAATATTTGTATTCCTAGACTTAGCAAAAGCCTTCATCTTTATTAGATAAACTTAAACGGGATTATATCCCATGCATTATCATGATACTATCTTACAAATGTCTAACAACAAACAAATTGCGGAACCTGGAATATTCTCTCTCTTCTTTATTGGTTTTCCATGACTTGTTAATACTAAATATAAATAAAACTAACTATTGACCAGTTTCCATACATAACAATGCTCAGCCTCACATTGATTTCAATCTAAAAATGCTTACATTTTGTGAACTTTAAAACTCAAACTACAGTGTGAAAATATCAATTATGCTCTGTCCATTATATTATTGGTTTTGGACAGTTGAAATCCCATACATTTTTGACGACTAAAAGGAAAACCAACTTTACTTACCAGACATAAGGAAGCGTCATAAAAAAAAACAAAAACATACTGGAAGCTATATAAGTCTCTCGAGTTGATAATCACCTTGGTGTGAATCACATAACGTCAACAACACAGATATAATTAAAAACTATACCATAGGTACTATTTGTTTATTTATTTATTAATTTATTTAAATAAGGAACACAACTACTGACCACATATACAGTCTAACTATAGTCATGGAAGTAAAGAGTGCGAATTTGTGGAGACTTTATGTCATTGCCTGTTGAATACTTACAGTTACAGTTAATTATATTAGGAAATAAAATAGCAATTGACTATATCGTTTAACGGATTGGTGCTTAGATGAAGGTAATAGATCAATTTAATACGGTATTTTACAATTAGTTCGGATCAATTTCAGTTCTGGACTTTATAAATAGACTGTAAAGCTTTTGCACAGTCAGTCATCACATCAGTTACTTTAAATATCCCTGTAGGAACTGCCAAGAACCCATCTCATACTATTTGGGCATAGAGCAGTAATTAAAACAAAATATTTCAAATCTATTTTATTTCCTACATTTCAAATATATATTTTATTTGTGACGCCGCTGGCTTGCTGACGTAGAGGTTCAGAATTAATTATACATGATCTTACTTTGCTGGCTTTATTTACAAAAGGAGAAGTCAAACAAAGTGACATTATCCTATATATAATCAAATATTCTATATTCAAAACTCGTAATAAGCCCACGTCCTCATAATATGGCGAGGTTGACATAGTACCTACATACAAATTTCATTCCATTGGGCCTATCATATATAAAGATAAAAATTCAATAAAACAAAATTAAAAAATAAACACCCTTTACATAAAAACGTAGAAATGATTTGATGAAACCTACTTTCAAATACAATTAACCTAACAGTCCTCCACTATTCATAACAAGGTGAATGAAATACTCTAGATCAATCTGAAGGCAATGACGGAAACAATAAAAAAAAAAAAAAAACGAAGTACTTATAAAGAAATGTTTTTAAGAGTCTTTATTGTACTTATCTACAAATAAAAATAGTAGGTTAAATTAATGCACTGTACTTTCTTTGAATATGCTGACATTGATGAAATTTATAATGAGATAGGATATTTAATCAATATTTTGCACATATTAAAAAAAAATTAAGTATACAGTAGCGATAGCGGTCACCAAACTAAGCTTGATCTGTATCTTGAGGTACCATTGGTATCTAAGTATTTTCTAGTTTTAATTATGCCGACACTGAAAAGGCTGTTAATTAAAGGTAGCTATAAGCACCTACTTGTATTTACCTCTACATATTTTTATTTTATTTAATCCTTTATTGCACAAATATAAAAATAAGTGTACAAAGGGTGGACTTAATGCTACAAGCATTTTCTACCAGTCAACCCACAGGAGGTGTTTTTACCTACTTATATGTGTTTACCTACTTGCTGAATGCTTGATTGTAAATTCTTATCATGGCATGCTAATTATTACCATGCACCATGTAATATGCACAAATATTGTCATGTTATGTAATGATACTCTCAAATATTTATACTCTTGATTTTGCAACTCATATGCATACTAACTCTAATTATATTATATTCATTTGATAGAAAACTTAATACTTGAGATACGGTCAATTTAAAATAATTAATATAAAATTCCACGAAACTTTAACTAATTATAATATAATCATGTTACAATATAATAGGAATGCCATTACATCAACTAATTTATATATGAATAATTCATAATTAATTCGTGGCAACTGTAACACTTAACTTTTATCCGTGTCTCAAGCAATTAAAAACTTGTAATGGCTATCATTATTTCAAAATTCTTATAATAAATTATTCGTTAATTTTCCTGTAAATAGATAAAGGTAATAAGAACTATTTATGATAAAAGTACATAATATAATATTATACCTTACTTAACTAGGTTCATTATTAAGCTGTGGATGTAACTTATTACTTGCGACTAATATGCAATTTATTTCTCACTTTTCTATTCTAATTCCTGTTCTTGTTTTAGGATAGGAATACTTACATATTGTATGATGAATATGATGATGATAAAGAAAACGATGATTTAAATATGAAGATATAATTGGAATAATCATAAAATGAGAATATGCATATAAAAATCTACATAATGAGAATGGCTGAGGGTCAGCATTGATCTATTAAATCAAGATCGTTAAAACACTTTAATATAATTACAAAGAAAAGGCCGATTTAATATGGAGACACAAGAATATAAGACATAAAATGAAAGGATTGGAATACCTACATTATGAGAATATGGAAAGAAAATACTTACATTTTATACACATAATACAAGAATGTATTGGAAATATTGGAATATTAAGAGAATGGCTGTCTAAAGCTCTATTAAATCAAGATGGTTAACACACTTTAATAAAATTACAAAGAAAATGTTGATTTAATATGAAGACACAAGAATATTAGAATTAAAATATAATAATTTGAATACATTATGAGAACATGGAAAGAAACTTACATTTTATATACATATATTATGAGAATGGCTGTCTGAACAGTATTGTCCTAATAAATCAAAATGTTTAACACACTGTTGTTATTATAATAAATGATGATTTAAATATAAAAATACAAGAATATTATATATAAAATAGAAGAATTGGAATATATTTTGATACTAAGATACCTGCATTATAAATATATTATGAGAATGGATGACCGAACAGTATTGTTCCGATAAATGAAGTTGAATGGTATGCTGAAGTGCAAGCGGTGCTCACACAAGGATGTGATTGGTATGCCGAAGCACAAGCGGTACTCACTGAATGATAATACACACACTTTAATATTGTTATAATAAAAGGTGAATGGTATGCCGAAGTGCAAGCGGTGCTCACACAGGGTTGTGAATGGTATGCCGAAGCACAAGCGGTGCTCACCTAATGATAATTAGTATATAGTGGCTGGTATGCCGAAGTGCAAGCGGTGCTCACACTGGGTTGTGAATGGTATGCCGAAGCACAAGCGGTACCCACTATACTATTTATCTGATAAAGAGTAAGTATGTTGTCCGAGTATATGTGGCTGGTATGCCGATGTGCAAGCGGTACTCACACTGGGTTGTGACTGGTATGCCGAAGCACAAGCGGTACCCACAATACTAGTGACATTTTATATGTAAACTAAGCCTATATTTCTTATAATACTCTTATTAAGTATAATAATACTTTCTTTCACTTTAATGTTACTCAAAATAAATAAAGATTATGTTTAAATTTTAAAAATTATATCAGAAACAAAATCATATCAATATTCAAATAATCACTATTTAATTTACCTACTCGTACGAATTAATTTGATTTATTCTGCTACGAGGCCATTGTCCAGCAGTAGAAGACTAATAAGGAGGCCATTGTCCAGCAGTAGAACACTTATAAGAAGGCCATTGTCCAGCAGTAGAACAACAATAAGGAGGCCATTGTCCAGCAGTAGAACACTAATAAGGAGGCCACTGTCCAGCAGTAGAACAATAAACAAAAAAAAAAAAAAAACAACTAATTAATATATAATTTGTGTACCTATTTCAGATTCTGAGGAACAATGAACATACAGTGTAGCCGACCAAAAATTCACCTAGCAACGTTGCAGCGTAGCAGACCAGCGTCAGACCAGCATTAAGTACATCAATAAGAACAGCCGGAATATGGTTTACTAATTACTTATAGTCTCTTTGAGTTTTGTTTTAATTATGATTGCTAAGTGCATTTAATATCACCGCATAGATATAATAACTTTATTAATTTTGCTAATTCATTCAGTTTGTTAACATAAATTTAGAACTTGTTAGTTAGCGTTCGAATGGCCGACAGGGAATGGGGACATTCCCAATAACAGGACGGCCGACTGTTAGCGTTTAAATTTACCAATGCTATTCTTTACTAATATCAAGCTACTTATTTCATCATAGGTCCGGCCGGATTACTAGATGTAGCTAGGAGTTGTTCTTTAGTTCATTTAGTTTCTATATTGTCTGTGATTCGCATTGACTGGCCGGTCACTGGATTCATGTGGATTCATTCAATTCAAGATGGCAGAAAAAACAAGAATAACTTTTAAAAGACTTCTGTTTGTTATTAGATTCCTTTTTGAATAGTTTGTGTTCCTTATAAAAGTATTTTACTTCAAACTTCCTGAGTGTCTTATTTTCAGCATCTTCTATAGTACCAAGCTAACACTTCTATGTCCTAACCAAACTTAGAACCACAATTTAGAAACACAAATTGATGGTCCCACCCGGGAATCGAACCCGGGACCTCTGGGCCATGAAGCGAAGCTTCTACCACTAGACCACTGAGGCAGTTTTTTTGTGTAGATATATCATCTGTCCGATACCCATAACACAGGCTCTGCCTAGCTTGGGGTCGGATGGTCGTGTGTGAGATGTCCCCACATACTTACTTACTTATTAATCTCATTAGAGATTGTTTTGAAAATTGACGACTATACTCCTTTTCTCTGTCAATCAGCAATATTGACATTGCATTATTATTTACTCAAGTAACTTATCTAATCCCGCAAACTATTTCTACACTTACTTTAAACGCATTTTTATATTGCCTACCCATGTCTACAATTTGTCAAATACTTAGTTCTAGAAACTTGTTAAGTAGTTTATTCCTACCATAAAACTGAACGTAACTTGGTCGTAACCCGTAGGTATGGCCATTTATTCACTCGTAAGTCGTTACTATTTACAACCTTAGGTTCTAACGTATCTTGATTTAATTTAATCATATTCTGATTCTGATGGGAACCTCTATTTTATCAATGCAATAATTCCCAGGGGATTATATGTACTTATATGGTTTACTATGACTGAATTTAAACTTTAACTCTAATTAGGTATACTTATAGTGTTTGCTCGTTTGCCATTAACTATTTATTATCGAAGTATTTTATATCAATTCGCGGATGAGTGAAACAACTCGGACCCTAGAGCGAGCCCTGCGGTACGCCTGAAGGTATTTGCCACTCAAATTATCTCTACGTCAAACTATCGGAAACGAATTAAGAGTCTACTTATGTGCCTGTCTCTGTTGCGGTTGAATTATCTATCTCCATAAAATATTTATGCATAAGCACCTATAGAAACTCTCACGCCGGTTTTATCTTATCTATTTAAACTCTTACGACTGTTATGCCTAACAGACAGGTGATGAAGATTTTTTCTAATTATTATTGCAGTCAAAAATATATGGTTGTATCTATATTAATTGGCATCATTTGGAGATAGTAGGTAATTCATAACTCTAGATCTAGAGTTCTAATAGAGAACTAGAGATCTAGACTACTTACTGGACCCGGGGATCCGAACGGGGATTCAAACCCGAGACCACGGTATCTTCTTACCACGTAACTATACTAGGTAGACGTAATCAAAAATATAAATAATAAGTATTTTTAATCAATTTTGATCCTATAATAATTAGCGTAATTTTGATAGCATTTACAAAATAAATACCTAACAGCTGTGATTGAATGAATTCCTCTCAGATCATGCTGCGATAGCATTCAAGTGACCGTGGAGGAGGATAACATCGGCAGCGTAAATTACATATCTGACATTTAAATCCAAGAAATACCACACTGATTGCAAAATTGCTTTCACCTATATCTATAGGTCAACTAAATATATACATAAATAGAGTCAACTAAAAGTAAGTAAGAAATGAAATGCACAATTTTGCGACTTCAATTGCCATTTTCAAGCAAAATCCACCGTTGAATATATCCGTTTTGGACGCTACGTATAACCCTATACTTACTACACACATGTAGGTTAGGTACACTGACAAAGGTATAAAACTCTGGTTTTAAACAAGAGATTAAGAACAGGACTGTAATGCGGAAAGCCCTCTCTGACATCAACAAACAGTGTCTACTGGGGATTCCGCACGCATTCTAACTGTTCCTAATGGGGAGTAACGCGTGTGAATTTGCCGCTAGGGGCGCTGGTGTCGACTGAGGTTACGTGACATTTTACTTTTCATATAATTTGTTTGGCGGGCTTCGTGATAAATTATATTTTCGTTCATTTCCCTGTTGAAAAGTGATCTCTTTTCGCGAAATTATCGCAAATATGGATTATTTATCGATGAATGTGCACGCTTTGAAAGCTGAATTAAGGAAAAGAGGCGCATAAATAAGCGGTCTCAAAGAGCAGCTAATTCAGAGGTTAGTTTGTTTACTGTTTACAAACTTATTTTTTACGAAATGTATGCTTGTTTGCTTTAGGTAACAGCTATGTTTTTGCTTTTTACAGACACCAAGACTATGACCGTAACAGTAACTTGGTTGTTAACGTAGAGGACAGCATCATACAACAAAATGGTTCAGTGTATACTGTTGAGTGGCCTTAAGAAACTTTGTATAGCAGTGTAAACACTAAAAATGAAACTCCAGATCTAGATATTGTCACCAATGAGTAACTACTTTGGAATTTATGTACAGTGTACGGTGGCCTGTGCCTAAAAGTATACAGGCGGAGTTTTTAAAATAGCGATCCCTGATGATGAAGGGACCAGCTACATCTGTTATAAATCCGGGGATGTGTTGTGTGTGATGTGTGTAGCAGTGGTGTTTATGTGGATGTGCTTGAGCAGCATGTGAGCTTGAGATCGCTATTTTAAAATCGCCGCCTGTATACTTTTAGGCGCAGGCCACCGTACATATCATCGCTCTTACGGTGAATGAAAACATCGTGATAAAATCTGCATATCTAGATTTTCGAACCCACCAACCTGCAGAGGACCAGTGGTAGGAAATGGTCCAAGCTTAGGAGTTGAGTTTAGACCTTAAGGCGATATGGACAAAGGCTCCATTCGAGTGAGCCAGGTGCAGGTACTGACACCCCCACAAATAATAGAATACTTAGTATACTATACTACCATTATTAAGTTTCAACTAACAACTCAACCAGCATTCATTGTGTGGATTACTAATGTGTTATATTTTTTGTATAGCAGTGTGTTTAAACGGAAAGGATAAGTAAAAGTTAAATCAGTGTGTAATTCTTTTATTTTTAGTGTATTTATTAAATGCCTAATCCTTATTTACATTATGTTCTTTCTGAAATTGGTTATAATGATTTTCACAAACACGAGATTATCGGATAATAATTATTTCACAAGCCACTGTTTTAGAACAGTTTTATCACTTGGTAACATATGTCCTCCTTTTCTTTCCCAATATAACGGATCTGAACAACATTGCGGCATAGTAACTCGATATGATGATAGTTATTTTATAATTAATAAGCTTATAAGATTCAAGATTTAAAACTTTATTTGGCGCCAATTTGATAAAGTCGCCTTTGATAAATTTGACAGCTATGGTACCTCTTAACCTCAGTCGACAGTGGCGCCAACTGGTGAGCAAAAAAACGGTAGTCCCCATTACATCAAACGACATCATAACTGTTTACATAATGCTGGTTCAAATGATGCAATTAAGAGTGAGCTTGAGACCCTTCTGTGTACAGTGGACCAACATAAACACAAGCACAATCACGAGTGACTTCGTCTTACTATCATCTCATGTCCCTTTCTGGTCCAACAGAGCTGTATGAATCTGTCTCGACCTTCGTTGTATATGAAACGCGTCTTGAAGACACACTAAAACAATAGTTGTGAGAGCCACCGGAGGCTCTAATTATTTTATAATTCACATTTCCTTCTTAGTAATGTTGTTGAGGTAATGGGTACAGTTATTTCCTGGTCGGTACTCACTATTGTGTTTGTTAGAATGTTACCTGAATGAGCTTTGATTATGATCTGCAACACCTTGAGTGATTTTGGTTGTAACGTAGGATTTACCGTATGGTTCTTTACTTAATTATTATTGTTTAGCAAAGTAATGATGGCTTTTATATTACGTGTAAGTGATTGAAGATATTTCTTGGTGTTACGGCATGAAAAGTCGTGAGACTCTGCCTCAATTTATTGTCTAGTTCAGGTTCAAATTTATAACATTCCTAAAGTGTTGTCAACATTTCTGCTTTAACAGTAATGTTGAATGTATAGTAGAGGCATCCTAATGCAACACCTGCAGTTGCAATAGTAATTTTAGCTCCTGCGTTATAAATTTTGCGTGAAAACGCTAAATGTCGCAAAATTTATTTCTTACAGCAGAGAGCCCTATTGGTTCACCACAGTGGACCAATGGTGCTTTCATTCTTGCGAGAGTTGCAACCAAAGGCTTAAAATATAACTGGCTCGCCACAAAGGGCATCTCCAGAGACTATCTGATTTTTTTAGGTGTGCTAGTAAATCTTGATCTTCGGTTTCAGATGCAGATAGTCTCTCACTAGATATGTAGACGTAGACGTAGTGGCCTTCGATGTTCCATTTGCGTCAAACTCGGCAAAGAGATAGGAGATAGTTACTCCAACTCTAATCCAATGTAATAATAATTCCTGAACGGTTCAATAAACACAAATTGGCCACAGATCTCTTAATCGACAACAAAATGGTTGCCAATTTGATACACAGATTACCGTCGAGAAATGGCCGTGGCGGAGCTAATCGCAGTGGACTATCACAGATTAGTGGGAGGCCGCTAGCGGTACCGACACTCGCAGATATGTGATACTGTGGCGAACAGTCGACGATACAGTACATTCGAACTGCCTGTGCCATGTAAGCCTCGTTCATATTTTGTATCATTTCTTCGTACCCGTATCTTAGCTTCGCCAGTTTTCTTAAAAGTACCAGAAGTCGGCTTTTCTTTTAATAACTTCCTTTGTAAGACCTAGTTGTTTGTTCCACTAACATTTAATACTTAGTAGGTAGGTACAATACATAGAATTCATAGGTAGTATTCAAACATTAACTCAATGGTATACAGTATAACTGAATTCCTTCCGTAAACTGTAATCATACAATTGGAAATGGTTATGTATGAGGTGCAAAACAGATCATATCGTTGTTTTAAGATAATAGCTCTGTATTTAAATATAATCCGTGGCTCGTGGTCCGGTAATCAGATGATATCATAGCGACTACATTTGCATATAAGTAACTAATATCTACACAATCTCTTAGCCAACAACCGTTAGCTTTAAAGCATTGAACCTTAAAATTTTGTATGCGGTTTTATTTTTTCAGGGTCTCTATTGTAGTAGGTATATTAGTAGTAGTAGTAGGATTAAATATAAGTAGGGGAGACCGGGGACAAAAGTAACAGTTTGTAGTTTCTGTCTGATTTCTCGTTATTAATAACATTTACGATAAAATAAATATAGTCACATAAAACTTTCGTCTATAGTCTACAAATATCCTTAATTACTTTACTTAATGCATCCCGAATTTTAGCAATTTTAAAGCCTCAAAAAAAAAAGGGAAATCGTTACTTTCGACCCCATGGTCAGGACGAAAGTAACAAGGCATGGGTCGAAAGTAACAACCCATAAATTCTGCCCAATGTTATAGATACGATTCAAAATAAAGAACAAAAAAATCAATCAAATTATTTAGTTAAGAAAACTTCTTAAAAAAGTATCAAAACTGAAAAAAACTTATAACTTATTGACAAAACTAAAAAAAACTTCCTAAGACAAACTGTAAATGAGATCCATCATTTAAACTGACTAACTGATAAGAAGATGTTTTATTTGTGCTATAATAAACAATATTATGGCACAAATATCTAATCAAAACAACAAAAAATTAAAATTTACAATTTGACATGGCAAACTAATTAAAGTAACATGTTACTTTTGTCCTGCCGCGAGCTGTTACTTTTGTACCCATCCCCATTTTTGAATTATCAGGCGACATAACTTTAAAAAAGTACGTGTTATTCGAAAACAATTTATAACATGCTAAAGACAACCTTATAATGAATCAATGAGCAAATAGTCGTATGGTTCTTGGCATCTTAATTCTACGTAAACACTAAATGAATAAACACCAAAAAACTTACTTTTGGTGTGTAAAATCACGAAATGCTCACTAACACAAACATGCACCGCGGCTCAGGCGCGGAAAATGATAGCATGCGTGGGGGGCAGTGCAAGCTGACAACCAGCGGTCGCGAGCGACGTTTCGGCTATTGGGGAAGTCTACAGAGTCTTTGTTACTTTCGACCCGCTGTTACTTTTGTCCCCGGTCTCCCCTATATTTCAGCTAGGTAATCATTCCAATCTCACTTCGCTATGAACCATTATAAAACACCCTGTACAAATTAATCAAACCTTGCAGATTTGTTAAAGTAGACCAAGATCTTTGTGTGCACTCTTTCCTTCAGTTTCAAGAGTTTCCACCGCAGTCATTGACCGAAGCATTAGCCAGTAACGATCAATAGTTCCCAACTCCTAATGCAGTTGTAGAAGATTGCCTGTCAGTAATTGGCATCAATATCCGCTGATGACCGCAGGGGCCGGGCCGGCTGTGGTGCTGCCTTCCGGTAATGGCAGACTGTAGCCAATAATTGTAATCGCGAATTATAATTATGAGCTAGCCATTGTAGCCCTGGTCGTTCTGTGTTAGTTAAAACATCTGCCCAATGTGCAGGCATATGCAAGAAGTCTAGATACATAGTTAGGTATCTAATGGTAGTTAATTGTATAGTTATGCATGTCAATACTATCACTTATCTTACTTTAATTGAAGGTTGTAGTTTTCCAAACTACTTATTTATGGACGATTCAGAATCTTCTAGCTTCTATAATAGGGTCTGTACACAAAATTTACAGGCGACGGTTTGGACCGTTTTTCAGGGAAAATGCTTGATTAGGTACTTTCGTAGTTTTCTGCGATCGACGTCGCATCGCAGTTTTGTGTAGGTACCTAGGTAGAAGCCCTATAAATAGTTAAACATAACATAACCCTCCCTTTACATATAGATTGGCGCGTCCAATACTTACCTCACTCAGCATACCCCCTTTCTTATCTTCCAGGGGTCCCCACCATGCTCCAACCCTGGCTGCTCGCCTGCCTCTGGGCGACCGGCCTGGCGCAGATGAGGCCGGGGCAGGGCAACCGGGTCGTTGACGTTAAAACCACCTGCAATAAGGAGTCTTTTAGCGTGCAGCTCGAGATGGAGCGCCCGTTCAAAGGACTGATCTTTAGCAAGGACTTTTCGAGGGAGTGTCGCGCTCAAGGTTGGTATGCATGCTTTTGTGTAAAAGTTCAGAATGCACGGCTATCTAGCTATTATTAGAAACCCGTTAGGAATCATAGGTCACAGCGCTTTTAATTAAGTTAGGGAACTAAATAATGATTATGTTAGTAGGTAGTTCCGAAACTTAATAAACAAAACTGTAACTTTAAGATGGTGTTCCACAAGGAGCTGTATTCAGCCCGTTTCTTTTTATTTTATAATTAATAATCTTCTTCAAACCAACATCTTCCCCGTTTTCCTAAATGCTACTGAACACGGCTCTCTTCAAAAGCGTTACATTCGATAAGGTCTAAAGGTTATTACATCCCTGACCAGCCCGCTTTTATCTATACAGAGCATTTATTTACTAGGTACTTACTTATAAACTATATCTAACCTGAATAAAAAAGTTACTTATACTTCTAAATTCCAGGCAACCAACAGTCTCAAGTTACAATCCACATCCCGTCGAACGCGTGCGGCGTGCGCACCTCGGCGCTGAACTCCTCGCTGGTGGACCCTGATGATGAGGAGCATCTGTACTACTCCGTGGAGCTGGTCGTGCAGATGGACCGCCAGCTGCAGCAGTCCACTGACCAGGAGATTTTCGTCAGGTGAGAGAATACAAACATCACAGACATTTATGACACTAGATGCCCCACAAGTACAATAGAGGATACAATGATTGAATTCACAATTACATATAGGTACTACCTTTATCTATCCTCTGAAGAACATGTGACTGTGCTTCCTGGTTCAAAACTATCAAATGCAATATAAACACTAAAAAGACTTTTCGACACAAAGATTGGTCTGTCTGGTCTCTCCTGTACAATTTTCCAAATTCATATACTTACCTACTACCTATCGGCCGTGGTTCTAAGATGTGTTTGACACTACGAACACCTACCTAAAACCCTGTTTATTTGCATCTTCAGTACCATATCAGATGTGTATTCAATGAATAAGTGAAAACGATATTCCCATGGGTAAGAATACTAAGAACTGAGACCAAAGTCTCGATGGCCCCTGCGATAGTCGCAGAGAAACCGTTCACATAACAGCTGAGGGGTTAAATGTAGAAACACAATACAGAATGTCACATGTTAATAATACGAAGTGCTTAATCATCAGTTATACTAGCAATATTTTGTCGTATTCTTATAAATTCTTGGGTCAGGCTGTATGGAAATGAATGAATTGTCAGTAAATTAACGCAGTAGTAAAAGCTGAATGTTTAATATCTGACTTTTGAAAATTCAGAAATAATATATTATGTAGTTAGCTTCTCCAACTCCATAGAAACTTTGTTGGTCAAGTGACTTTTTACATATTTTTTATTCGCAAATTTAAGTAAGTATACAACGGAATTTTACAAAATGATGCTCGAAGTCACTTTCTTTTGGCTTACTACAGCATTTTTGCAACCTAATTAATTAATTAAAGTTATGCATATATAATGACTTCCAGATGCAAGCTCCAGCCGCGCGCGGTCCGCATCAACAGCCCCGCGCTGGACGGCGTCATCCAGAACAAGCTCCAGGAGATGATCGGACAAGACGCCAAGAAGACCAGGTGAGGAATTACATATAATGATTATCGTATGTTATACCTATGAAAGTCGTCCAGAAGAGAGATGATCGGACAAGACGCCAAGAAAACCAGGTGAGTGAATTAGATATATCGTCTGTGATATGGAAACATCCGAACCCTGCGGCCACTGCAGGTTGGCGTTGATCATAGACTTAGTATATACTAGCGTATATACTACGCCAGTATATACTTAAGTCTATGGCGTTGATAAACTCGTTCAATGCGCGTTCCACCAATCACAGCGTCGTAATTTGTGACGTTTATCAACGTCGATAATGAACCCGTGTAGCGGCAGGGTCGGTCAAAGTATGGGCAATATTGCTCACTTCGGAGTTGCTTCTGTGGAGATACACAATAATTAATGGTCCATCACATCATGCCCTATGTGTCCTTTGGTACACCTGCACGCAAACTTGCCCTACCTTGGACGTATTATATTTAGCGACTTCGTTCGTTGTTACCTATCGAGATATCCGGTCATAAAAAGTTAGCTTTACGGTAGACCAGCCTATACACCCATACACCCTATTTTTGATTTATGTTACCATTTAAATCTACCAACACCACCATCCATCTCCCCCACAGAACCGGGCGCACTCGCCAGGGCTTCTCAACCTGGGCGACGGAGGCGGCCCGCGCGTGGATGTCGCTGGCGGGGGCCGCGGGCGCCGCCGAGCCCGCCGCCGTGGAGGTTGGCCAGCCCACCGCGCTGCTGATACAGTGCACGCTGCCTGGTTAGTTTATTAACTGTACTTACTATAGGAAATATGGATTGATTGGGGTGCACGAAAGGGTCTCCTCGAGTGACGTATCACATTTGCGTCCATTTCAAGTTGCATAAGTATATAGCTATCTAATGGTCAACGCACATAGGTACTATAAGCGTAACGTAATCGGGATCGCCTCTTTTTCTTCTGTCAACCAGTAGAACGCGAGCTCGCGAGCACCTGATTAACAGAAGAAAAAAAGGCGATCCCTTTATGCTAAGACCCTCATCGAGCGAACCGCTATAAGCATTGCCATCACGACATCATCTTTGCCGAGAAGTAAATTAAGTATACATAAAACAAAAGGCGATTGCCACGAGTACACTCTTTTTTCTACGATTTCCCCATTAGGTACCTACTCTATGTCACTATCGTCATGTCTAAAACTACCAATCACAATAAAATAAAACAGAAAACCTTAACCCTTTCCAGTGGGCGTCGGCCTGCGGGTGACCAACTGCCTCGCACACGATGGCCTCGGCGAGGCATCACAGAAGCTTCTAGACGACGTCGGCTGCCCCATCGACGAGTCCATATTCTCCAAGCCCACCATCCACCACCACAAGGCGAAAAGACCAGAAATAGACTTGGCAGACCTCGAACCAGTCGACGTCAAAAAGAATGAAAGAGAAAGCGCTAGTTTGAAACAAGCGAGAAACGAACCTGAGTTCGCTTATAGAAACATGATGCAGTACCAACATGCTGTGACAACTTTTGCGGCATTTAAGTTTCCTGATAGAGCGAAGTTGCATTTGACGTGTGCCTTAGAGCTGTGTAAAGGGGATTGTCCAGAGGTGGATTGCAAGGCGTTGTATAAGCAGCAGACCAGGGATGGTCTAGTGAGGAAGGCGAGGCTGGATAAGGAAGCGAAAGGCGTGGTGATAGATCGCTTGGAAGTGTACAACAGTATTGAGGTGTTAGCCCCCAATATAGAGCTGGAAGATGAAGCTTCTATTAGAGGTGAATATTTGATTATTCCTTATGTTTCAAAAGGCATTGAATAGCGATAGGAAAAAGTTTTTTTCAATGAATTCCAAATAATAGGTCATGCAATCATTCTCCTGTGCTTGCCTGAAAGAGGGGTAGTAAGACTACCAGTAGAAATGTAGCGTATTACCATGTATTACTAACTGCTTAGCAGACGAAAAGCGATAGTGGCGCCCTCTGTAATCAGATTAACTGGGATTAAATTAATCCTACATATTTCTTTATTTGCAGGATCAAGAAGAATCGAGAGCGAAGAAGAAGAGTTCGTGCGTGGATTCTCACCAGGCGATAAGACCATCTGCCTGTCTCCAGGGAAAATGGCTCTCGCCTTCTGTATTTTAGGTGTCATTTTCCTCTGCGCAATCGCCGTGGCTTTCGTGTCATTAGTGCGAGCGAGACGGCGAATGGGCCGAGATCCACTACACACGTCTCTCTCTTTCTACACTGGTAGTAAGAGTCTGTTTTCTTCCTCTGAGAGTTCTAGTTCTGGCCTCAGCGGTAGTAAAATGCTGTTAACTGACAGTCCGTATTTGGACCACCATTCGTCTTCGAGCAACAACTGGCCTTATTCTAGAGCTTATTGATAAATTCACAACTCACTTGTACTTAACGAAGCGTATAGATGCAAAACAGGTACCTAGCTACGGTCGTAGGTACTACTGATCACAAATCACAACAAAATATTGTACAGTAAAAAATAGTTACATATTTTTTGTCATGCACAAGATCATTCATAAAGGCGATTGCCAGGTTTTGGCAGCTCTAAATTAATCATTTCTTGATAGTTACATCTGCCGACCGATGATGGATCGATTTTTACGGTAAACATATCGAATACTTATTATAATAGATAGGTAAGAACATAAGTGAAACACATTCCTGTTCAACCAACTTTCGGAGTTCCTTGGTTTTTTTGCTCTACTTATCTAAAATACAAGACAGTTCTCTTGCAATGTTTTAAATGTAAGTAATGTTAAAGCAAAAATTTCTACCTATGACGCAAGAGGACTCTTTATCCTTCCAAAGCTTAGAAAATATTTATCTTTTTATTTATTCTTAGGAGTAAGAAAGCCACTTTGAGGAGGTGCTTTTGAAACGAATTTCGATCATTGTGATCGGAAGTCATAATTTTAGGGTGTAAGGGTATATTTTTAGTATTTTACTAAACAGTTGCATCATTAGCGCTTCCTCGACACATACTTAACTATAAGATTTATACATAATAGGAATATACTTTAGTTTATATGCTATGGAAAAATACAATACAGTTGAATCTATTGTGATACTGAAATTGTAATTAAATTGTACTAATTTCGGAGAAATGTAGTGCGATTGATACAAAAATTATACCTATTATTTTTTTATGAATATAAAGAATGCTATGAGACGTTGTGTTTTATTTTCAAGAGTCCAGGCTGGTTTCTAAGTAAGTACCTACAGTACCTAGTAAGTACATAAAAAACCTTCTGTGTCAAGCAAGAGTAAGAGTCGTTTAAGTAAACGACATCGAGAAAAATAAAGATTTCCCCGATGAACTGCTAAAATTCTATTCTATTCTATTCTCTGTGGGGGTGTAGGTAAGTACCTGCACCTGGCTCTCTCGAGTGGAACCTTTGTGCATATCCCCAAGGTCTAAACTGCCTTCCTAAGCTTGGACCATTTCCCACCACGCTGGTCCACTGCGGGTTGGTGGGTTCACATATCTAGTCTAGATGTGCTAGATTTAGATGATGATGATGATGTCCTCTTCGTCGTATCCGTCAACAGCGACTCTTGCTACACTCTGTTATGTGGCTGGCAAGTCCGAACTTCGTCTTGGACACCCTGTCACACTGAGCACAGTAGAGCTGTCCCATTCTGTTGTATGTAGGTATAGTTGTAGGAGGGCTTAGGGCGTGTCTTCCGAGAGTGGCGTTTAACGTCAAGCGTTCCGTTTCCCGGGACTGAGCTCTGATATGCAAGTTTCCTCACGATGTTTTCCTTCACCGTAAGAGTGATGGTATACATTGTACTTAAGTTAAAAGAACTCATTGGTAAGTACATGTCAGCGCCGGGATTCGAACCCGCATCTATGGCGTGAGAAGCGGGCGCTTACCCGACTGAGCTACCACCGCTCCTAAAAGATTATGGTAGATTATTTTCGGCAAGATAGAAGCCACAGTGGTGGAGAGAGGAAGATAGAAGAAGAAGAAGGAGAGAAGAAGATAGAAGCGCTCATCATTCGGAGTGTTGAACGTTCGAGCAGAATTAACGCCACCTAGCGGACAACGTGATACACTGCCTCAGCGAGATGCACTTTGCGCTTCTTTTTTTTTGTACATACACTGCTATTAGAAAAAGTTGTTTAAATCCGCTACTTGCTCGCTAATTACCATAGAATATTGCGTTTAAGTATTCTTCAAGAAAATGTCTTCAAAAAGTGCGGCACTGCTACTCTTCTTGTCTAGAGCTTGTTCGGAAGACTTATTTCTGCGCTTTGATTACACTATAACACATAAACGATCGATTATAAAAAGATACCTTCTTCTGAGCTAAGACGTAAAGTACAATCATAATCGACATTACTTGTACATCACTAGTACTTTTTACCGAAGCCGGTGCATGACATCATTCTGATCAAAGATTAAGAAAAATACAGATTGGACCGTTGGACAACGCAAGGAGCATCCAACCTTATAAAATACATTTTTATTATTATTATTTTAGTGATAAAGGTGGTGTTTTGATCATAAACAAGCGTAAATAAACAGTGCTTCAGGTTTTAAAAAACAGTTTCATTAAGTATAGGTGCAAATTTTTTTCAGCTTTCTTATTCAAAAAAAATAAATAAAAAAAATAATCTTTCTAATCCTTCATTTAAAAAGGCAAAGACAAAGACAGAAGGCAATCGCCATTTTGAATTTCATTCACGATTCCAAGTTTCAGTCAGTAAGTATAGTGCCACAAACTTATCTGTTCCGGTGAGAGCGAACTAAATATTGGTCCATATAATCTATGTCAATATGAAATTCATTAGTACAGTAAGTAATGAGGTATGGACCAATTTAGTTCGCTCTCACCGGAACAGATAAGTTTGTGGCACTATAAGTCAGTTTTATGTCGATTCTACAGTTCAGGTTAAAAAAGTTAGTCTATGATCGGGCGGCGGTGGAACCGCGGGTGTGTGTCCGCGTCTCTCTCGTCTTCTTTTGCCACAGTTTTCGACTCCGTGCAAGTGCTCGTATCACGGATGATATTCAGACGATTTGTGTATGAATAACTATTCAACAACAACCATACAGTCGATAAGTTTTGAACGATCAAAGAGTGGTGACCAGTTTTTGTGAGTGCCTGTGAAGACCTACTTGGTACGCCTTGAATGTCGAAAGTGTGATATTTTGTGAGTGTTGAGTGCTGTGGAATCGTGCTGGAGGTTGAGTTATTCAACTAATTGACACAGGTAAATACCATGGATGCTATTTCTTATTGGGATTTTGAATTTAATGTTCGACATATTTCGTAATCAGTAGGTAGGTATTATAGGTATGTCGCCGGTGTTTCTCGTAAGAACGCCGGCCGATTAGACAAGAATCCGTAGAATCGTGTAATTCGACACCTATGCAGCCCCATTAGTGGCACTGACTGGGTCCATGGTGTCATGAAAGTTCATTTCCCGCCTTGGCCTCTGGGTGACCTCCTAAATTACTTTCAATTGCCTTAATTTCTCTAGGTAGGTAGTGAAGTCGTCATGTATTGAAGTAGCGCTCTATCTTTCACAAAGTTACTCTCACCATAGAATACTTGCTTGTGCAAATTTATAAACCCCTTACTTTTTAAATGTAGGTAGGTACCCTAAAATATTTATATCTCAGTACACATAGCACAAGTAGGGCCGACATGAACCAAGCCGATTATGCCCAAGCTTATATGAGCTACCACAAGAAATTCAATGATTTGGATTGGACACTGTAAAATGTTTAGCTAGACTGTTGATCTTTGGAAGCAAAGCAAAGCAAAGGACAGTGTTGTAGCTCTTGTCAAGATAGGTCTATAAGTCTATGTGCAGCAGTTGATTTATACCTATTTGTTTGTTGATCATGATTAATAAAATATAACTCACTTAATTTAATTAAACCCACTTACCACACTGAGAAGCAATTCATGCATCCATGGTGAGCATTTATTACTCAAAGTACAACATGAGGTATTTTGTTAAAATATCCTGCCAACTGGCTTCCTAGGCCGCACATTGAACTGCTCAGAATAAATAAATTGAAATTAAATTGAAAAAAATTGAAATGCCGCATCCTTTCAACTGTTTGACATATACCCGGCTTAGGGTGGGTTGCATCAACATCCCGGTTATCGTAATAGTTAAGGTTAAACTTAGCAATGACAGAGTGGTTACAGTTAACATTTTACTGCCACGCGTTGCACCATCACTTCGTTCGTCATTGTTAATGTTATTAGGGTTGCTAATCGTTTGAGACATAATTATCCCCAAAGTTATTGTGGGAAACGTTTTTATGTAGGGCAATACCAAATCTAGCTGTCAGACTGAAGCCGTCACAGAGTACATTGTAGCCGTCATTCTCTGTCAAAGCACTCAAAGTCAACATGTCATAGGACCTAAGTCTGTTATTCCTCCAAATATTGACCAAAAGATTATCATCAATAAAACCTGCGACAAAGTAGACTCAGGTTTATTATTAATTAATTCTTAACAAGTTGAAACGAGCAGGTAAACGCAGCGTGGGACGCCCTCCTGCCCGCTGGACTGATGACCTTAGGCGGGTGGCGGGTAGTGGTTGGATGAGGAAGGCCGAGGACCGAGTGTTGTGGCGCTCCTTGGGAGAGGCCTATGTCCAGCAGTGGATGATTATTGGCTGATGATGATGATGATGAAAAAACACACACACACTCACGCCTTGTACTAATGTACTCCCTTGCGGGGTAGGCAGAGGTGCATTGCTGCACCTACTTTTCGCCAGAGTGTTATGTTAGTCCCAATGTAATAGGGGGCGGGCCTATTGCCATTTTACGGGCACATCCAAGACCCGAGAACAAATATCTGTGTTTAAAAAAATATCTGCCCCAGCCGGGAATCGAACCCGGGACCTTCGGCTCAGTAGACAGGGTCACTAACCACTACGCCATTCGGTCGTCGATGATGATGATGAAGTTGAAATTAAACAAAATTAAAACTAACGATGTAATCTATTGAAATATTTTATTTTTATTAACATTCCTGTTAACTGCATAGACAGGTTCCTCTTCATCAGATGATGAATCATCATAAAAAAAACCTAGCTGGTGGTACAGGGTCTCTCATTTTGTTACATAATATATGTATTATGCAGCTATGGCGTAGCCACTATAATGGGCTGCACTCTTCTTAGTTCTGTCCTTATTTTCATTGATAAATTGCTGTATTTGAGTGATTGCAAAATTTCTGAAAACAAGGTTATTCAATTAAAGAGTTACGTAGGTTACTTTGATATTAGATTGCTGCGCTGGACCGTCAACCGGCAGGTAGCTGGTAGTGGCTGGATAAGGAAGGCCGAGGGCACAGTGTTGTTTCGCTCCTTGGGAGAGCCCATGGCTAGAAATGGACGCTTATTTGGTGGTGAAGATGATCATTACACCTACAACATAATAATAGGTGCATTGGTACTTACTTCGTCGTTGGAGGCAGTAAGAAAGGTTCTAGTTTTAAAGCCAACACACGAGCCACATTTTTGAGACCTGGAACCTATCCAAGAACGAGTTCTCATCCCAAGTTGCGAATCTATCAGTTCTCTGAAAGTACACCTTTCTCTTAATATTTCGTAAGTTCCGTACTTACTCCACCTCAATCTCAATTTCTGAGGAACTTGTTTCAAGCTCTATTTCACGTAGAAGAGACATGATAAGAATTATTTAATATTAATATTTGTACGTAATACTGTTACTTTGAGGCAACTTTGAGGTTATACAATGCGTTTGACAGCTACCTGACTTTAACAAAAGCAGTAACCGGCCAACATTGGGTGGTTATGGTTATCGTTAAAGTTATGACGTCATTTTAACCATAGTTGAATGGTGCAACCAATTTTTCGCTTAACCGATGCTTTTACAGACGATGTGACGTTTGTAATAGTTAAAGTTAAATGGTGCAACGCACCCTTAGTGCCAATTTCTCCATTTTCGGTTAGAGCATAACCAGGGAGTAGTGGTTAACTTTTACACATCTGTCATGAATTTTATATGGAGATGATGTTTATTTATAAATCAATCGATAACCGACAATGGAGAATTTGGCACTTATTATTTTAAGCCAACATTCATTGTGCCTTGAAGGGTTACCAAAACAGGAAAAGTTAAATACAATAATAGTAAAGAAATAGATTACAGTTAATGAATCAACTAGTTAACTACCTGCAGGTATGTTATCAAGCATCCATTATCAGCAGAGTTGTCTCTTGAGTGTGAACAAGTGGGCGATAATGTTTCCAACTCACTATTTTCAATATTGTGTGTTTGGTTTAAAGTGTACTCAAATAATATGTTTTGCTAGCTACATAACTTTGCATTGCTTAGAATTAGTATAATAGAAGACAAAGTTATACACCTGTTTTTGTCATTACTTTGTAGCCAGTTTTGTAAGTATGGTGATTCAGGCAAACATAATATTATCAGATGTTTTTTATTTATTCTGTTAATAGGATTTAGCTTACTTTAGAAATTAGTACCAGTGCAACCAGCAGTTTGATCCTGCGAGTCATACTATTGAGCATCACATCAAACCACTTGATGAGCATAACCTTTGTTCAGAAATTCTCTTTTATCTGCAAGACCTGTGTTTACCTTGAGGTATCATACTCTGAGGAAATAAGAACCTCGCTGACTACCCCGGGGCCAGTCCCACACCCTCCTCTGAATCTACAAACACAGTCTCAATGTTTTGCCTAAGCTATTGAACATAATGCCTTATGTTGCAAGAAAAGGTGTGTATTAAGTTTTAAACCTCTGTGCACTATAAGAAAATGATTTATTTATTGTTGCCATGTGAGTTCCAGTGTGGGTAAAACCTGAATTGGTTTTTGTCACACTCCTAGTTTTTGAGTGTTGTAATATTTTGATGACCAGCATCTGTATGTGCCCAAAAAAAGTTTATACAACTAGTGACTAAAAATGCTTAAATAATTGTTCCTGAGCACAGCATAACATCAATTTAATTTACCAGATAAATTACAGTTACATAAGTACCTATACATTTATTTACAGCTAGTATTCAGCAGTTCCTGCTAAAATAATAGCTAGCTGTTGAGTTATAATTTCCATAAGCTTACATGTCGTTAGCTTTTCGTGTCTACGCGCCACCACGCTTTTCAGTTAAAATCACGACATCATACTCAAACGCAACCATATAAAACAAAATCATGATGTTTCAAATGTAATGCCTTCCAGACCTACCTAGTTCCCGTAATAATATAATTATGTATAGTGCTGGTTTCTAGCTATAGATGGAAGGAGCCATAACGTGCCATAACTTTTAAAAACATTTAATTTTACACATAAAGCAACTAAACTTTAACATTTAGGGGATAATAGGTCAGGTTTTATGGACATACCTATCACATATAATTTTTTTTTATATCTGTACTTAATATTATGAGAGGTACTGGTACTTCGAAAACCTACGTCTCATCGGAGGTGGGCTTTCATAGTCTGGTATTGGCAGGGCTGCGGGCTGCGATGGCAGTGTGAAAATCCAGTGTTGCCCACAACGAATATGAATTTTCCCGAAATTATTCTCCATGACAAAGTTACGAATATCAGCACGTTAAACCAACAATCCCGAGAGTTCAAATCTTAATTCATGTTTTGCGGTAAAGACACGTTCACCTTTGATTAGACTAAATTTGGCAGATAAACCGGCGAATTCCAAATCCGACTTTATGAAACGATTGCCTAATATAAGGGCGAGTTTACAGAGGGGTGGCAATCGCGAGGGTGGGGAGGCGCGCGGCCCGCCGGCGCCGGCCCTGGATCGATAGCGCCGCAAACATCAAACCGACGGCACCGCCACGCGAGCCGAACGCGTCCTACCCTCGCGAATGTTACTCCTTCACCCCTAATCAGGACAGTGTGTGATGAACTGATGACATAGTCTCCAACCAGCCACTACTGGTACGTTTACCACTCGTGCTTCAGTGTGAATGTAGCTTTACAAGGGAGGTGTTTTGATCCGTGCGCTAATGATCGATTTACTTGTGGATTGTGCGGGGTTTTTATACGAAATCGATGTGCTTGACGGGTTTCCCGGAATCCAGTGTCACGTATAGCCGTGTTGATACAGCCCTGTTGGGCTGGGAAGGTTTTAAGTTATAAAATGGATAACTGTGTCGTGTTTTAGTTGATTTGCTGGACAGGAAGAGACCTTTTAATCTGTAAGACTTCCCTATCTCGTATACATTTTGCTTCCAGAGGTTCAGGTTTGCCTGTCAGACAAATAGACAGTTCTAGACACCTATTTGAACAAATATCGTTGAACTAGTTCAACATATCCGCAAGGAAACGACTTGGAAACCTCTGCCACCCTACTATTCCTATCAGACTATCAGAAATCAAATAAACCCCGTAATGATACCATGGAGCTGGTTCCAGACTAGTTCCCTGTAGGAAGTGCGTAGAGTACGCTCACATCGACCCGCCCCGCCCCCGCCGATTTGAGGTCACCTGCCCAGACTAGACAGATTTATCGAGGCTTAGGTAATATGCTGTAAGACCTGGATTTATGGTTGTCGCAACTAAATGCTGAATTACAGCTCTGATTAGCTTTTGTGCGAAGTTTCTTCAGTGATCTGGAAGTAAATCTAAGTCGTCGTTTCGATTAATATTGCTTCAACTATTTTAGTAAGTAAATACCAAGTCATGGTTAGAACCAAGTCTTGTCTACTGTAGATTGTGAACTTATTTGGGTTATCTCTTGTTCGGCATACCTAGCAATGTAACGAATGACCGATACAGGCACCGGTATAGGCAGTGTGTATCATTATTGCAAGAAACTTTACTGTTATCTACTTGTATTATCTATCTCTTTGCGAATTATCCAGTATGTCTAACGTGACCATTTATTTTTTTTGTCAGAGCGGGACACCTGTGGATTTATGTTGCAAAAAAAATTTATTGGTACTTATTCATTTTTTTTGTTTAAGTACATTGAAATTATTTAATAAATTAATTAAAATACAAAATTTCTAAAACATACGATGCACCCTCGCTTCGTCAAAAATAAAATACAAAAGAAATAAAACAAACAATACACAACTTACTTAGCTATTCATTACATTTTTTATGTAGTCTATGTAGAGAATGAAATCTCGTACGATATTTCCACGTAGCGAGATCTCGCGAGACCTGGCAAATTACGGGATCTCGCAAGATTGGAAGAATCGCTATTAAAACATAAATGCAAATGCTTTTTAGTAGGTACTAGTAACTGACATAATGTTGCTTAGTTATAAAAATAAAGTGACTTTTATTAAAAAAATGAATAAAAATATTTTTTGTCTCTAACTCCAAAAAAAATTATGTATATGTCTATAATACACCTATTACGGCTAATCAGTTAAAATTTATGCAATATTGGTGAAAAAAAACATTATCTATATTTAGTTTATTTAGTATTTTGTAAATTTATTACTTTACTTTCAACAATCAGCAGTAATAGGAACATTAGTTATTGTAAATAAAACAAAAACTTAACTTCACAAGTTCTTAAATAAATGATGTGAGATCGTATTAATCAAATAAAAGAAGTTCAAAAGAGAAGTCAGATCAAGTTATCAAGGTACGGAAAGGCAAGTGATTTTTTGTGAAAATTATATCGATTCTGAAGATATAACTAAATTCTAATTTTAGAGCTGTCAAAACCTTATTGTATTTGTTTAAAATTCGACTCTATGTGTGTTTCCGTAATTGTCATTTTTCTGCTTTTTAGTAAAATTTATAGCTTGACAGCGTTAAAATTAGAATTTTTGCCTTTGGAATCATTGGCTTCTCAAAAAACTCATCATGTCGAGAGAATGTTCTGATAGAGGACTTCTGATTTTGCATGAAATACACGTCGTCACGCTGCATTTGTCGATCTCGTTATCTCGCGAGATCTCGTACGAAATTTAATGAGTTTCAATCTCGTTAAATATGGCTGGGATCTCGCGAGTTCGGGATCTCGGCGGGACGAGTTTGCATTCCCTAAGTCTATGTGAGAGATAAGAAGATATATAGCTGTCTCAAGTGATTAATGCAAAATGTAGGTAATTTAAATTCGTTTGGCCTGTTTATGAAAGCGGGACATTTTTGCCCTCGCGGGGGACAGCGGGACGGACAGCTTGAAAGCGGGACTGTCCCGCCGAAAGCGGGACGTATGGTCACCTTAAGTATGTCTGATAATAATATTTGCTTCGTATCATTGTACTACTTTGATTTACATCTGATGTTACTATGTCAGCTTAGTATTTTCTTTCTTAGAAGCCTAATTTATGAAACGGGTGATACAGAAAGTCGTTTTCCATACCTATTGAAACTCTTTTTTACTTTCTTACATAATACAAAGAACGAAAATGGAATTAAAGCTGTAAAAAATGTAAGCATGTTACCTCTGTTGGCATCGCCTTTGCCTGGTCTAGTAACACACTCAACTGACAGAGTGCTGCAAAAAGATGATATCATGCAACATTGAATTCATTTCGACTGTTTACTATGTGTTAAAGGATGATGTCATTAATTTGTAATTCTAAATTAAGTACTTACCTAGTGTTCTCTGCAAGTAGCCAGCCACGTTGATTGATGATTAGTTTTATTTATAAATCGATATAATGATGACCTTTTAAGGTATCAAGATCATTACCTAATTAGCTTAGGTACTAAGTAAAAAGTGTACTCTTGTTTGGAATCATGATTTGGATATGTCTGACGTTTGCAAAGCTATTCCAAAAGTATATCTGCCACCCCAGTTTATAGCTAAGAAGAATGGTGTTTGATTCGTTTCCATTGGTGGTTCGTAGAACTTGTTACTATGTATGTAAACAAAGAAGTCATAATAATCATAAGCACACAACATAACATAACATTTGTTACCAAGAGTTACCGAGCAAACTAAACCCTGTTATGTAATATAATATCGGCCTGTTTCTGCTCTGTTTTATGATGTATGATACTACACAAAGTACTGTGTGAACAATGAGTCAGCCAGTCTGTCGATCTGTGTTATGCTAATGGCTAAAAAATCACGTGATGTCATCAACGCCCGGGGCGGCCTGACCACAGCCCAAAACCGACCACAGATTATACTCTAACTTTATGATGTAGTGTTTTGAGGTTAATGTAGCTAACGAAGAATGAAGTTTCCGAGCGCTGCTTCTCTAACTAGGACTCCTTTGTTCGTGGTGTTTTGTTATGGTAGAGTAACCCATATGGTACTTACTGTATTTTTCAAGAGACGATTTGCGTTGGTTTGTTAGTCTGTGCAAATGGTTATTTATATAAACGTTAGGCGGTCATGGTAACGCATTAGCATATTATGTTAGTTGGATGGTAGTAAAAAGTGAATTAATTTCGTAACACCTACCGAACGCGATGGCTTATCACTAACTTTAGTATTGTTTTACTGTATAATGTGGATTTTATGGAAAGCAGGCGAAGGTAGTTTGAAGATAATGTACCATATATTACTCTCCATGTATAGTTACGTATAATATTGTTTTACTATACATACAATTTTAATCATGAGTACTTTAACTGTATAATAAAAAAAACCTATAAGTAACTTTTAAAAAGTAATCTAACAAGGACATAGCTCAACAAATTTTATTTTGATTATTCAATTTTATTTATAGTCTTACCTTAAGATAATCGTAATCTAATGCTAGATTCTCATTTAGTGTTCAAACTACGAACTCCCAATGGCTGGAACTTGCAACATGTGTGTAGGTGAACTGCGAACTCAACCTTGGCATATTGTAAACACTATACCTCTGACCGACTCCTATAACACATAGTACCTATGTATGTACATACATGTTTTGACGTTTTACTAATTATAATCAAGGCAAAAGCGAAAAGCTGTGGAAGTTTAACGCCGTTGTGAACCAGCGGTTTAGCCAGAATATTCTAGGTCCATTAGGATACTGGCATACCATAACAATATTAGAAAAGAGTCTTCAAATTACAGAAAACCGTCTTGTCTTGTCAAATCGCTCCTTGAATGATATTTAAGATGTCCAAGTCCTGCCGAAGTTAATTAAATCCAGAATGAGTGTCTCCAGACTTATCTTCACTTTAGTCATGCCTATGACCCTTCAATTGACCCCTGCGATCTCATGTACATGTACAACTTGTGACTTAATCGGATAATGTACAGTCTCGATGTTGATTTGAAAGTTTACTGGTATTCTTCAGTATCTGTATATTCACACGGTCCTTTTTGAGTTCACTGATTGCTAGAAATGGCTAGAAAGCTGCTTTATTTTGAAAATCATGATATGATTAATGAGTTTTTGACAAACTAAACTACTCTCTTATCATCTTTGTGTTTAGAATACACGTCAAGTGGCTATTCTAATAGGAATCGTTAAAGTATGTATCAAGTACTTACAATACATTTTTTGTTTCACAAGCAATACATTCATTGAATCATCGAAACACCGCGGGCGCCTCAGCTACCTCACGGAATTCAAACTATTCTTTTTATAGCATTCTATTTTTAAATTCATCGGCCAGTAACATTACCGCACCACTATCCTCTACAATGAGGTACTACGATATCTTTCTCTATCAAAGAGGTACACAGATCATTATAGTATTTCGAGAATCCGGAAAAGGCGTGTAACATTCCTCATTATTTCTGAAACAGTAGCAGTTATATTTGGTTTAGTAGCGCCGTCCTTTTCTCTCTCATTAAAACTAAAATTCGCTTCCCTGTCCTTGTTACTGGATGCTACTTCTCGTTCGTTTTTTAGCAAAAGGGTTCTCGCCCTGCAGTTGTTGAGCATCATAACTTGAACAGCGGCTCTTTCAGGCCTTTTCACGGTTGAGTAACAGAGGAGTTAATTGTACTAACAATTAGAAAGGTGCCTACGATTTTCGAGAGCCTCTCTAGTTAACAATGAGGGCCCTGTTTCTTTTATTTCCACAGCCGCAGTGTGTTTGTTTTGTAAAGCCTTGTAATTGGGAGTTTCATTTGTATGCGATAAAGAATGTTGATGATAAATTGCTTATCTAACCTCAATATTGAGGAATCGCTTTTTAATGTTCAATATCTTTGTTTTTATTGCAAGTTGCTCTTTTGCTTTTATACTCCCGAAAACCCGGTTTCGGTCTGTCTCCGATCTCGTTTATTATTCCTATCATGCAGTCCTGTGCGACGTGGGGTCGTCGACCTCCAATCCAGTCGGTCTTATGCACTCTCCTTCTTATACAACAACTGCTTGTACTACGCATGCGAGTATATCCCCTACGGTGCACAATATGGGCGCTAATTTTGAAAGAACTTCTTCAAGGGTCAATTGAAACGAACTCGTCTGCCTGGACTTGTCTCTGAATTTATAAATAAGTAAGTTTCTTATAAATAAGTTTCTGGATTTGGAATCAGCGTCTTTACTTTGATCTCGCATTCCTTTTCGAATTAACCATTACGGTAGTTTTGCCTTCGCATTTACAAAATATTTATATATATATTTTTACTTATAAATATTAAAACCGCTAGATGATTTCATAGTTCTGTATCAACGTCGGATTCGCAACAATTTGCCGGTAGCTGCGGTTTGTAGTTGGCGTTGCCGGGCAATTTGCGCCAATCAGTCAACCATTCACGACCCCCTCCATTCCACTTCCTAAATTATGTCACTGTTTGTTGTTTTCGCTCTAGCCGGCACAGCATTCAGTGGCCTTCTTTAGAATAGAATAGAATAGATATTCTTTATTTTTGTACACAAAAACAAAAACAAAAAACTTAATCTAACACATATTATGTACAAATGGCGGCCTTATCGCTTAAAGCGATTTCTTCCAGGCTACCTTCTTTAGATGAAAATGTCCACATACTATTCATACTTACTACCACTACCAGCCAGTGGAACCACCTTTATTTGATCAATGCGTTGGTCAATTCAATGATGTCACCGTTTACGTTCTCAATGACATTGTCTTGTGCATTCGCCGCACTAACAGTGGAAGTTTATCGTCTTCTGCTCGCGAGGTCACGCTACAAGCTCAATTTGAGGCGAACAATGACTGCATTTATCTTTTCAGCTGCAGCAAGCCCCTTCGTAGAATAGTCTGAGTTCATTTTCTCTCACTGACCCAGTTGCGCGTAAACACAGCGTATAAAGACTCTTTAAATATCTCGTCATAAAATTTGTTATCAGCTCGTGATGATCAGAATGCACTTAAAAATTTAACGATCGCTATCGGCTTTGTCAGAAGAGAAACACTATCTGGCAAGGAATGGTGCGATAAGTGCTAATTTTGAAAGTGATAACACGCTTGCTTGATTGGATGGAAACTTTCGACTGAGAATATTGCATATATGATGCTGTCCTATCGTCGTTTGTGGGGCTTTAAACTTTCATGCAAGCTAAGGCCAAGGCATTCGGGTGAATAGTAAATGGTACAGTTGGCAGTGCAACGGTGGACACGTTTTTTGGAATGTTTTGTCAAGTTTTCCGACCGCAAAGGTCACGAGGTATGTGTCGCAATGCGTCGGAATCGCCAGCCAGACAATTCTCAATGCTAAAACTTGAAGTACTCCCCGCAATGAAGGAATTTCAACTTTCACCGCAAAACTCCACCGAGAGATTCTATTATTGATGTATGGAAAGTGCGCACGCGTCGATGTTTGCAATGAGAATCTCATTGTGAGGCGAACTAGTGAATAATGCATGTCGAGTTATTAGCAGTAAAGCGGCTGCAATCGGCGTAACCCATTTACTGTACCGAAGATTGTCGATGCAATTTACTTCTCCGTGATAAGACTACTAGAGAGGGTGTTCAAAATGCTGATTAAAAAAAATACCTTTAAGTGACTCACTGTAGCATTACATTTACATTCCGTTTACCTTATACGATTCATATTTTGCATGTGGACTACCTTGTTAGCGAGGATATTTTTTATACGTTACAAGTACAAGGGTTGAATATTGTTTGGCTACGTTGCATGCTATTGCAGTAAGTATCTGCTTTGTGTTTGTTTTCTTACTAGTTTCCCGTTAGTAACCCGATACATTTTCTATTAACCGCTCCCTGTGTGGTCCTAATTCCATTAGAAGCAATATTGATGTGCTCAGATTTCCTTCGTTATTTTTTTCTACATTAATTGCTACTTAGGTAATAGAGTTTTAAAAAAAGTTTCCGTAGGTACTTACTCGTAATAACTGTTGGCTACTAAAAAAATGCTTTTGTGTCTTTAAATACCGTGAGTAACCAAACAGTCTGGTTCACATCATCGTCGCAACAATAAACAATAGTTAAGATGATCGCTTTTATAATGGGCGACGCTACTTATGTTGACCTTAATATGATGATAACGTCATCATGTGAAGTTAGCCGTGGGCGTTGCCAATGCAAATTGAAGCATCATCCGCACTTTGTAATTTGAAGGCACTATTTTGTAATATCGTACCTTGGAAATCCCTGTGGAGAAGATCTAAGGCATTCATGATTGTCTCGGGGGGAATAAATCGAATTATCGAAGGGTAAAAGAAATTGGTTCGGTCCTCTGTATGCAGTTTGCTAAATGGGCTAGGGGAAATGCAATTCCAGTTAGTGCCTGCCTGTGACGCAGAATTGCATTATAAAAATAAAGTTAGGGAGTACCTAATAAACCCATCAATTATCAATAACATCGTATGAGCTTCAAAGGTTATTTGAAGACCAAAGTTGAAAGTCCAAACCAAGCTAACCAACCAAGTTAATGGGAAATTAGGACTTGTAGAAGATGCATTATCTTTTCAGATAGATGAAAATCCTCTTCGCAAATGCTATTTCTTGCGCTTGGTTCTGTGTAACGTGCAGTGCATGTGTGTAGTCTGTGCGGTGATAAAACCGGTCAGCGCGAGCACCGGCCTTCGTTCCGCCGACGCCCGCCGGTGACGTCACCGCGCCGCCGCCGCTTATGTCACACCACAACACACCAACCAGCGTTCACCGAAACCAACTCTTAACACCACACAATGAAGCACGATTCTGTTTGTCATGCAAACCCAGATTTTGAAGTACACGAACCTCACGACGGTACTCAGAATGGCAACAGAATAGCTCACAGTAGTCGTGACGAAAAGCGTGCCTTTTGTATTGAACCTGTGCCGGTGAAATGTGGCTAGTTTTATGCCAGCAGAAATCCATTTGGTGCCTGGCGGCGTTCATTTGTTATGGTCCCACGTTGAGGTTTTCTTGTGATGATATTAAAGAGAACAATAGGCAGCTGTAATGTCGGTCGGCGACACTTCTTACATACAAATAAGTGCTCCACTGCAGCAGGTGTGTCTGTATGCATGATTTAATTTCACAGTCTTAAAAGTAAATTGATTCAGTTTATGATATAAAATCATTCGTTAGGGAAACTATTGGAGGATCCTTCATAGTAACAGTCATAAAAATAAACTAGAACCAAAAGTAAGTATCAAATTAGAAATACAGTAATAATCGGTGTCATAAATACGATTGTTCAAATGAGACGCATCCTCAAAATGGACATTAACTACGCCTACGCGGATGTCTAGTTCATTTTGTCACCACCTAAGGAACTGGATGGTGCAACCGAACAGTATGACGTGATCTTTATTTAGATACATGATCAAACACAAGCGGGCGGGCAAATTGAAAAATTGGAAGGGCCATCAGCCAAAATCATAGCACTCAACCCATTCGCTATCGCAAAGCTCGCCAAAAAACTATGCCGCAATAAAATAGCAAGATTCCATTAAGTCACATCTATGTATACATACAACATTCACACCAACCGATTCCAAGCGGCATTAGTTAAAATATTTGCAGCTTAGACTGATCCAAATAAACTTTCTTTTCCTGTATATTGTTACAGTAAGTTCCTGTTTACCTTTTATTTATTACTTAGTTAACTAATGAGCCGATGAAAGCTTCCACCGTGAGTGATTATCAGTTAGTAGGGCAAATAGCTCGACAGCGTTTGTGGCGCTGGTATTTCCTATGTCCGGTCAGTGGCCGATTGAGCAAACACCCCTCCGATAGTGGTGTGGGGACCTCGCCCGCAGGGTGGTGGTGGTGGCGGCTCAGGTTTCTAATCTCTTTATGAGTCAGACCTGCCCTATTTCAACATCAACGACTACCTGGACTAATCAGTTGGAGCATTTAGCTGATGTAGTGAATCGGGACAGAATTTGTTTCGGCCGGCATCGCGAAGCGTCGCCGTGAGTGCGCGTTTCGGAGAGTTTTATTTTGGTTCTCGCCGAATCATTATAACCCTGATTCATTCCCACGATCGCCGCTTGCTCGGCTTTGCTCAGCTACTTCCGATGTTTCGATATCGCTCTCGATTCGATTTCATTATTTACGGAATCAGCCCGTTTTCTCTTTTAGTCGTGTTTCGTGTCAACGGCTTTTAGTTTTTTTTTGTTTTGTTTGTAGGGGGGAATTAATTACCCATGTGGGAGCACAGGGCAGGTGGCGTTACTAATGTTAAGAGCCCACTTTTCGTTGGCTACCTTGATCCACGCCAGTTTATTTTTGAACAATGTTTATTAGCACCTCTTCTTTGGCTTGAATTTTTACGGCGCTGTTTTCATTTTCATATGATTCATCATAAAGATCTTCACAGCGAGTGGGCACGGCACGTATGATATAATTTCTTATGATCATTCACTATCTTATAAATATGGATGAGTTTAATTTCATGGTGGTTTGTATCTCATTCAATCTTTTGAAAATCCCAAGTCATGCTTGAGTATACGAGTGTGGTGACGCTTCTGTTAGATAAAATTAGATATACTTAGTGTTTGAGGCATATCGTGAGGCGATTGCTGACTGAATTCGTGAAGCTTGTGAATGAAAATTTGCTCTACAGCAGATTCAGATATCATCATCAGCCTATAGCAGTCCACTGCTGGACGAAGGCCAGAGCCCTCCACTAGATGCGATCTATAGCTTTCTGATCTAATAATTATAAATTAATTTAGAAGCATTGAATATAAAGTAATAGGGTGTATTAGATTACGGCGGTGCGTGAGTGGCGCGACGGGCGCGGTGCTATATTTGGGTTAATGGATTCGTCCGCGCGCCGTCGCCAGGATCGGAAGCGTCAGTTAGCTCGTCCGCCCCATCAGCCACCTATTCTAGACCTCCGAGACTCTATTCTCCTTATTCAAAAACTGAATAAACGGCTAATTTTATTAATGTCTGGATAAGCATGCTCACACTCTGAAATGATGTTTTAGACGGTAATGGTATGGATTTTATCATACAGAAGGTATTTTTTCAAAAATAAACTCTAATAATGTTTAATGCTACATTACGAACAGTTGAAGCAATCTCGTGACCTGCTCCACTCAATTGACTCGCTCTAAATTTAGGCACAGGTATGATGTCAGCTTGATAACTGGAATTACGAAAACGTGTGATCCCAACAGTAAAGGTGTTGATAATGAAAACAAATAGAGACTACAATAAATAATGGATGCAGTTGCCAGGCTGGAGGCACCAGCTGTGACGGGCGACCTGCCGGCATCCGCCTGCTATGGAATTACCGTTAGCCTCCCGTTGATAATCATCTTGACTTCCTGCCTGCGTGAATGCTGATAGATGCAATCCGCCAGTCTCTTTGTTGCGAATCGGAACAAGAAGACAGGTCAATGGTTGTCTTTTTGCGGTAGCAAAATCTAGGGCATTGAGCAAAACGATTTCCCTATAGTGTGATGTTATTATTTAACTCCATTTTCGTACGGATGAGTGACTCGTATAGTCGTTGATGTTATTTTTATGAGGTACTTTTCCACGTTCATGCACTGAGCTGAAATGAAATTACGTGTGGTTATTGCTGCAGAGGTACTTTGTTCGTGTTTCTGCTGATTTCCAGTAAATTTAAATATTTATGCTTGTTTATATTACTTTTATATTACTCCCAAGATAAGACAACAAAGTTTCCTTGTGGCAACTAGGAGTTTACTCGTGAATATTCGTCGATTACTGCAAATGTTTCAACTTTCCACTTCACTTATTGTGCTCGAGAACCAATAGAGTTAATTCGACTCATTATTATAATCGTTTACATGAATAAAGATATTTAAAAATATTTTTCGATGTCTTATGGCAGTTTTAACCTACGTAAAAAAGTATAATCCACTTAAAAAACGGCTGACCGGTGACTGCTGAAAAGCTGCTAGTCACCTCGATTACCCCTTCGAGAATAACAGTCGCGGGCATATGCATGTAAAAAACTATAGCAGACGAGCCACTTAACTGCTCTATCGAAGAAAGCTTCAACACACTACGAAGCAGTACTCGAGACGATGCCAGCCTGTTATGTCGTAGGATATCCGCTCCGCAGACGCAATAGACAGGCTGGTTATTATGTATGACGGCACCGCACGCGGGGCCTAATCGCGATATAGAGGAGGTAGAGGCAGAACATTGTAAAACCAAAGAACCTTTAAAAGTTACTCTACAGAGGCCGCCACTGTAATAAACTTTAAAACTACTGTCTACATTGAGCGTCGAAACGGATTTGATGTGGTAGATACTTTTTCTTTGTTTATTACCTCTTCCTGCTGGACGTTTCAAGTTAGTTTTCACAAGATAAATTCATGATTTTAGATATACTATGACCTATATTAATAAGGGCAATGTCTTCCCAAACATCTGATCGGCCATGTCACCGCTTCTTTCTATCATTGGCTATGTTCCAAGGTTTGGGTTTTCTAGTTTATTTTGTGTCCTCTCTGTGCTTCATTTATTGAACTTGACGAATGTCACATTGAGAGAGATCTAGAGGTTTAAAATATTCTTACCCACGATTATTTAATTCAATTTTGATTGGAGTTAAATGACTAGTTCCCCGTTACAGCGACATTATGTCCCCCTAATGGAGATAGCGTGACGATGAGTCGTATCTAAGAGACGGTGGAATAGGGGTGACGCTTTTAATAATACGTCTGGCTTTATGTCCTATCTTCTTTAAAACAAAAACATCTTGGTCCACCAAGTACTGTCGGATTAACTTCATTAAGTTCTCGTCATGTTAATCAATATTTATAGCCTTTCTGCTTTCTAATTCAGATGGCCATCAATCACCTGTCGGTCTTGACTTTGACATCATCGCTGCGTCTGATTGGGTCTAGTTTTATTATAGAACTCTTGTTGCATTGCGTATCAGCGCAGATGCCGTCTTGTGGGACTTGGTTGTTTTTAGATTCTCCTAGCTCTAGAATTCAAACTATCATTATGTATAGTCTGAATTTAAAATCAATCAATAGGTACGTAGTACCTAGTTATTATCTATAACACAGCTCTAATGTCTTCTCGGAATTCGTTTATCGATTCCAGGCGAAGTTTCAAAATGGCTTTTATTCTCGTTGCATTAAAATAGTTAAGTTTCACCAACTTTATTGTTTAGCCTGTACCGTCTAGTAGGCCGCATTGCCTATGTTCTAACAGAAGTGGTGGGAGTGGGTGGCAGAGTCGTGGTGTGGTTTCGACGCCATGTCTGCTACCACGGGGTCATCGCCCTCCCCACTTACCTCGCCGATAGAGAACTTACTCATAGTTCTTGTATTAAAGCCGCGTATAACCCAGTCGTAAGGTTCACTTTTGCCTGAATCAGTTTTGATTAACTCGGTTTTGTAACGCCCGCTGACATTGATTTTTCTATAGCCAAAGACTTAGCGGGCCAATGCCATTTTTTTGTTGTTGCCTCTGTAGATAGCTAATCTATTGTGGTTTGTGGATCGTCAAGTTTATTTATGCGCTGTCTCTGCTCTGGAAACCGGTTCATTTTAAATCGGATAGAGCAGTTTTTGCTGTCCTTTTTTGTTTCGGTTATGAATATTATGTAACTTGTACTTGGCATAGTCATTGGCATTCCGGTAAGTCTTTAACAATAAACATTCACGTGTATTGTTTACCCAAGAAGCTATCTAGTCCAACAACGAAATCCCGCTAGTTACTAAACAATGCACCAGAATTCACCGGAAGTCGTGGCAGTCACTAATTCGTTTGGTTCATTGTCTGCAAGCGAGGTTCTGTTGTTTACGAATCAGAGAACTAACTTGGGGCTTACTACTCCGTGAAGTCACTGGGAACGAGTGAACTGTTATGACGTGTCCAGATATCCTCTGGGTTGCCATGCCAGATTATCAGTACATTTTAAATACTTTTAATATTTAAAGTATATTAATTTGTGGACCACTTTATTGCATTGAATTAGGTTAGGTTAGATCTATTTTTTTAAACGTATAGGAAGGAACTTTGGAGACTGACGTATACCTAGAGCTATTCCTAAGTTTATTCACAACACATAGTCGTGAGGAGTTGTGACTAGAATGAGATGGAATCATCACCATTTGCATAGCCACTCCATGTGTGTCAGTCCTTAAGAACTCCACTTCATCTCATTTGAATTAAGTATTATACATACAGTTTCCTTGGCTCACCTGGCAACATTGTTGGAATGGTGTATTATTAGCATGTATTGGAAATAGGGCGTTTTACGTGACGCATCCGTGAAATGAGATTTGTGTGTTTCCAAGAATTCTGTGTCCGCATTGTTTTGTAGACTGCACTTTTAAGCTTTAAGTTGTAAATCCATTTTGGGATTATCTGTTTAGTAGTGAGAATATGGTTCAAGTGCCTATTGACTTTACTAACTCTGCCTATTGATAAACTAATGACAAATAATTTAATTACTCTAATCAGCACACCTACAACTGCGTGAGATGTGATTTGAACGTTAGGTATTGTTATGTGATCAACAGCTTGAAAAATATAACGGTCTCATTACGGAGATTTATTACTTTCTCACAGATAGATGTGACACAATACATATATAATTACTGTGAAAATAACAAAACACATAGATGTGACACAATACATATATAAATACTGTGAAAATAATATCACTTGATAATGAATTTGAATGCATAGCATATTCTATGAGATATACCTTTTCGAAATACATTCACTCCCCTAGTGCGCCCCGCGCACGGAAAACCTCATTAAAACTTAGATCCTTCAGAGATTTGAAGCCTAGCCTAGCTTTTAGTATTGAGTGCTGCTCTTTTATGGTTGGATACTTTTGGAGTTCCATAATACGGTTAAAGTAGAAGTTCGTCCAGTTAGATTTTAGTTACACGGAGTCAGATTCCATATTCACATGCCCTAAATTGTATTTTTCAAATTATTTTCCACCTCATTTCGTTCCATGTAAAACTTCCACAATTTGATCTAACGAGTCCCTGTAATCCTACATCTCCCTAGTGAAGTATGACGTATGACATACTCCGCTGACATTATTAGCCAGCATCCCATTGAGAGGGGACCTTCAACCAGCTCCATTATGTCGGAAGGTCACAATCGGAATACACTGATTACTTTATGTATGCTCGTGTCGTGACGTCACCAGCCTCTGGCTTAATGGTTGCTAAAAACTGAGTAATCAGGGTATGGATGGTGGGCTGTCTCGGTGAAGAGCACAAATGGCTGGTTAAAGATTAAACCTGTTTCTTGGGAAACCTGCTGAGTGTAAAAAAGTTAGTCTTAAATGGCGAGTTAGAGTTTTTATCATACCACTTCTTGCATTTATTATTCAAGCTAACTTGGTTGTGTTGAAAGCCGATTAGATCATGTTGACTTTCAATAAGCTTTATGCCTTATATGGGTAAATTAAGTATTACTCGATTATAGATTAACATTGCGAATACTAGTACACATAGAGAAGTGGTTATTTTGATGTATCTATATAAATATGGTTGTGCAATGCCCTATTTTCGTAACACAGCATCATAATTAGTGGTGGTTGCTGCTAATTGGAAATGGAAATGCTGAAAAAGGGATGGCAGAGGTAGCTGACTGGCTAAATAGCAACTTATTAACCCTAAATGTTGGTAAAACAAAATTTCTTGGTTTTCACATCACAAAAAAAACAGAACCAACACAAGACCATCTAACCATACATACCTGTGGCAAATACGCTAATCCCCCCAACATCAACCCGGATGCCTGTGATTGTACGTCCATCGAACGCACAGACAAAATAAAATATCTTGGAGTGATGTTGGACCACAAATTGTCTTGGAAACCCCATATTGAGGTACTCTCAAAAAGGGTGCGTAGACTGATGTATACCTTTAGGTGTCTTCGGAAGGTTGCCACACGAGACTTACTAAAATCAATATACCTTGCCCTATGTCAGTCAGTTGTGTCTTATTGCATAATAGCATGGGGCGGGGCCCCAAAAACCACCCTTATATCACTAGAAAGAGCACAAAGAGCTGTAATCAAAGTGATGTATTGCAAAAGATTCCGTTTTCCAACAACACAACTCTATGAAGAGACGAAACTTTTAACAGTAAGGCAACAATTTCTCAAATCACTTATATTATACTTTCATCGGAAATCTCTTCAAACTATTTACTCTAAAGAAAATGCAAGATTGAAAAAGTGGCTAACGCCTAAAACAAATACAGAATTTTACAAGCGTTTCTACAACTTTCTGGCTCCTTTTGTCCTTACTAAAGTGGAGCAATCTCATTGCATATTTAAAAAAAACCGGCCAAGTGCGAGTCGGGCTCGCGCACAAAGGGTTCCGTAGCAGCAAATATAATATTACAGTTAAATCAACCTATCTCAAAAACTATAAGAGATACTTTGATCAAACCAAAAATCGTTAATTAGCATGCATCACCTCTATTTTTTTTAGAATTTTATACCCCGTAGTTATAAAAATAGAGGGGGGGGGACATACTTTTTACGACTTTGAGAGCTGATATCTCAAAAACCGTTCACTTTAAGAAAAATGTTTTTTAGAAAACTTTATATCATTTTAAAAGACCTTTCCATTGATACCCCACACGGGTATGTACATCGAAAAAAAAAATTTCATCCCTCAGTTACATGTATGGGGGGCCCCACCCCCAATTCTTTTTTTTACTATTTAGTGTCATATTTTTGTAGCGGTTCATACAACACATATTCCCATCAAATTTCATCACTGTAGTACTTATAGTTTCCGAGTAAATCGGCTGTGACAGACGGACAGACGGACAGACGGACAGACGGACAGACGGACATGACGAAACTATAAGGGTTCCGTTTTTGCCATTTTGGCTACGGAACCCTAAAAAACACGCTTTGTGTGTAAAAAAATTATTAACTCCTGGTTACTCACACTTAATTACGACGACACTGAAAAAGTCATTAAAGTAAATAAATAAATAATTTGCTGTTTTCAACAATATGTAAGTATATAATATGCCCACTTAGTGATACCTTAACTATGGTCCCTCGATCCCAAGACTTAGTCGCAGGGCTAAGTGGGCTCTAATGTGAAAACACACACAATCACACACACACACACACAATCACACACACACACACAATCACACACACACACACACAATCACACACACACACACAATCACACACACACACACACACAATCACACACACACACACACATACACACACACACACAAACATACACACACCTGACACACATACACACAGCTCACACACAACACTCACTATCATATATGATTTGGTTTTTATTTTTTAACTTTTTATATTCTACTTTCATAAAATGTACCTACAAAGTTAAATGTTCAATAACTGTTTTTTTTTTTTTAAATTTATTAATTAAGTATGTACCTACCAGATGTAATCTCATCAGATCTAAAGTATATCCCTAATTAGCAAGTAAGCATCTAACTTTTGTAATTTATATATGCTTCTAATAGGCACTTAAATTAGATAAATAATCAACGACGGGTCCTGGTCCTCATAGCACAGGGAATCCTAGTTTGAGGACCAAGGTTTCAACAATTTGTATGTGTCTTTGTTGGTTTTCAAATAAACGAATTTTTATTTATTATTTATTTAATTCTTACCGAGGACATTTAGCAGACACATAAAGCAATTACTACCGCTCTGCTCTAATTATCCAGGTTAGATAAGAATTTGGATCATCGTGATACTGGACAGAACTTCGAAACGGCACGGAAGAGAATGTTACAGATTACAAACATAAAATAGTGAGTGGATTGAAAAGGTATTGGAGAGAGCTAGTAAACGGAGACTAGTTGTTGATGAAAATAGAATTCTTCTGCATTATCAAAGTGTATTGAATTTTCTATCCTTAGTTCTTGTATTGCTCGTATTCGTATATTAAGTATTAAATAAATAAATAAATAAATAAATATTCCTATATGTATGTTTAAAGTTTTTCAATATATTCCCCCTGCATTAGTGATATCACAGTTAAAGAAACCAGCAAGGTGCGGTCATATAGACTCTCGAGATAGTAAGTGTATTGAAGAAGTGTAATTATCTAATCTTATCACCGGCATGACGTATTGTAGAATAACACAAATTACTTCACTTGCCGATTGCAGTGTTCTTTAAAACTTTGTTTATTTTATTTAGTGGTACATTTATAAATTGTTGGATTGCGACTTTGGGTACGAATGGTACGATATATTTCTTGCTTTTTAAGATCAAATGGGCTATAACACAATTTAGTGGTTTTTTATCAAGTTCGAAGCTTTTACGGGACCCAACGCGGGGTAAAAAAAACGGGTTCCCCTCATTTCGCCTAATCTTTATTGCACAAAACTCGTTTCGCATAACTCGTAAGGTCTAAACTTTTTTGGTCGAATCATCACTTTGCAAAATCTTAAGTGGCAGAAGACTCGTTATGTCTAAAACTCTTTTGGCACAATCTTGAAACACATAAGTCTCGTTTGCTCAAATTGTTCCTATAGGTAGGTATAATCTTGTATCTCCTAATATTATCTTAATAAATCATATATTAAGTATGTTGTAAATATACAAATTGTGGTATTTTTCTCCTACATCCCGAAAATCACGATATTGTATTATCAAAATATCGAAAGTTAATGACCATTATAATTATTACAAACACCATTAAACCCCATGTGATCGAAACCTAAAGATAGGTGCGACGACGAGCAAAGCGAGGAGGAGCATGTTAGGTGCACATTTTCGTCAAAAGCAAAGCGGAGCGCGCGGAGCGGAGCGTTTCCTACATACAAGGAAACAATACAAGGCACCAGTTGCGCTAAGTCGCCCCATCCAAGTTAAAACCCGAATATTATTACTTTATATAAGGTATGTCATAGCATTATTAGACTATTCAAGATTTGGCCATACCATTATTAGGCTTAACAATATTATGCGAAATAACTTTTTACTAAACGAGATTTATGCCATACGATTTTCGGCGAAAGGAGACTTTGACCAAACGTTACTATGCAATACGAGATTAGGCAAATAAATCTTATGCCAAAAAAGGTAGAACCAAAAAAAACCCATGCTCACCCAATTACATATTAGTTAACAAATATTTGTAAGGTATCGTGGGAAAAGGAGCCTTTGAATCTTTCTTCAAAGTTGTTTTAGATGACGACCGAATGGCGAAATGGTTAGTGACCCTGACTACTGAGCCGATGGTCCCGGGTTCGATTCCCGGCTGGGGCAGATATTTGTTTAAACACAGATATTTGTTCTCGGGTCTTGGATGTGCCCGTAAAATGGCAATAGGCCCGCCCCCTATTACATTGGGACTAACATAACACTCTGGCGAAAAGTGGGTGCAGCAATGCACCTCTGCCTACCCCGCAAGGGAGTACATTAGTACAAGGCGTGAGTGCGTGTTTTTTTTTTTTTTTTTTGTTTTAGATGAATAATTGGCGCATGCTGAGATTCAACACTTGACCTAACTTTTCTGCCCCTCCTCCATTGTATCGTGCCCTTCGCAACCAGAAGGAGCACATTCTTTACATTGTATTGCTTTTAATGAAGTTCGCATTCTTGAGATTTCTTACTCCATAAATTCAACAGTAATTTTACTAAAATACATATATTTAGATGACGTGTTAGTTGGAAGTTTAATAAGGTAGGACTTAGGACTGAGATAAAATTATTTTATTCGACAACAATTTTTGAAATTGTAGTTAAAAATAAACAACCATGACTAGCTGTTATTCCATGTATTGTATTCGTAGGTACCTACTCGTGAATCATTATGCCGTTTCAATGCTAAACTACAAGTGGAAATATGTAGGCAATATTCAAGTGCAAGGCACAAGGTCGTATCCGACGGCAACAGAACGGTTGTTTGCACGAAAACTTATTGGAAATATGTCGGTATGAGCAAAATCTCATAGCTCATAACCAGTCTATAGCCTGTGACTGTTTGGAAAAAAGCAATGTAATAGGGGTGTTTGCCTCGAGCAATATATCGTTGTTAAACCAAATACTTACGACTTAAGACCTTTTCGTGTTTACCAATGTCCCTATTTTACCGTTTTTGACTATGTGAACTTAAAAAAATACGGAGATTCGGGTCGCTGTTACCCTAACCACTACTCTTTCTAGTTGCCTTAAACGTGCTACTCTCTGGAACTTCGCATTTCCTCAAGCAAGAGGAGTCCCCCAATTCCTTATATCATGATTACACCTATCGGATGGAACAGCGAGACGATATCCTCGGCCGATCCTCACTCGACCAATGCACTGTGTCGCCACTCTACTCGGGAGATGTAACTAGGGTATTAGGAATTGTAGGATTCCTCTTGCTTTACGAAACGCGAAATCGAGAGCTGGGGTAAGTAATACGAGGTATAAAAACGAATGGTATAACATTCACAAGGTATACGCCCATATGATATAAATTTATTAAGTATAACGATCACTGTGCATAACAAACGAAAGGCATAATTACTAAATACATAATTTCGTTAAGAATAACGTTCAAAAAGTATAATTTCAATTGATATAACGATTAAAATGCATAACGTTTATAACATATATTCTACAACGGATATAATTATCATAATGTATAATGCACAAAAAGTATAAAAGATTGTCGTATCGTATTTTCATTATTATTGACGTTATGTGTGGGGAACGCTCCGCTCCGCTTCGCTGCGCTCCGCTTTAGTTTCGCCGAACATGTGCACCTAACACGCTCCTCCTCGCTTTGCTCGTCGTCGCACCTATCTTTAGGTTTTGGTACTAGGGGTTTTGACATTATTATTATTATTGGCGCTATGTGGGGAGACGCTCCGCTCCGCTTCGCTGCGCTCCGCTTTGGTTTCGACGAACATGTGCACCTAACACGCTCCTCCTCGCTTTGCTCGTCGTCGCACCTATCTTTAGGTTTTGGTACTAGGGGTTTTGACATTATTATTATTATTGGCGCTATGTGGGGAGACGCTCCGCTCCGCTTCGCTGCGCTCCGCTTTGGTTTCGACGAACATGTGCACCTAACACGCTCCTCCTCGCTTTGCTCGTCGTCGCACCTATCTTTAGGTTTTGGTACTAGGGGTTTTGACATTATTATTATTATTGGCGCTATGTGGGGAGACGCTCCGCTCCGCTTCGCTGCGCTCCGCGTTGGTTTCGACGAACATGTGCACCTAACACGCTCCTCCTCGCTTTGCTCGTCGTCGCACCTATCTTTAGGTTTTGGTACTAGGGGTTTTGACATTATTATTATTGGCGCTGTGTGGGGAGACGCTCCGCTCCGCTTCGCTGCGCTCCGCTTTGGTTTCGACGAACATGTGCACCTAACACGCTCCTCCTCGCTTTGCTCGTCGTCGCACCTATCTTTAGGTTTTGGTGCTAGGGGGTTTGACGGTTAAACACAGATTATAAACTTTATACTTTATGATAGTATATATTTTAATCGATATACGTAATGTATGTTATACGAATTGATATTAGTCCTCGTAAGTATTATATATTTTGATTTTATATAAAATGTACGTTATACCAATTGAATCTTATACCTTATGAAAATATAGATTTTGTTGTTATACGTAACGTTCATTATATGTTGTGAACGTTATTAATGTGAAATTATACATTTCGTTTTTATACGTCGCAATACGCACCCCGAGAGCTGTCATGGCCATTGGTACGTTTAATAATACTTATACTTTCTGATAATACTTATACTTTCTGATAATACTTATACTTTCTGATAATACTTATACACATATACTTGTATAGATATGTCATGTTTAACCACCCCCTTTCCCTTCCTCCTCAGATCGTTGAGCGTGGAGCGTCAGCTCACCGGCTGGTCGCGATGACGACCGACATCTCCGTGTCCCGCTGGGACCCGTCCATCGGCCATGGCCAGGAGATCATCGACGACTTCGAGTACGACGGCGGCAACTCCTCGTCCCGCTTGTTCGAGAGGTCCAGGATCAAGGCGCTTGCTGGTATGAACAGTTTCTGTACTAACCTTCTTCCACAGCTGCTGCATGTAGTATAGGCCTCTCTTAATGCTTATATACTGTGTCTTCGCCGTAGGTACTTCACCCAAGCACTATCGGCTACCAGCTAAAGGACATAATTATAGATATAAGTAGATTAATTGCCAATAGGGCACTAGCAAAAGCTATTGCTGGTATATTATGCTGTACCGTGTTCATTTGTTCATCCGACCTCAATGGTTCTACCTTTTTTGGCATAAGATTTTTTTGCCTAATCTCGTATTGCATAGTAACGTTTGGTCAAAGTCTCGTTACGCCGAAAATCGTATGGCATAAATCTCGTTTAGTAAAAAGTTATTTCGCATAACATTGTTTAGCCTAATAATGGTATGGCCAAATCTTGAATAGCCTAATAATGCTATGGTATAGGTTTATACAAAGTAATAATATTCGTTTGGCTTTAACTTTGACGGAGCGTCTCCCTACATAGCGCAAACTGGTGCCTTGTATTGTTTCCGCTGTTTGGAAAACGCTCCGCTCCGCTTCGCTGCGCTCCGCTTTGGTTTTGATGAACATGTGCACCTAACACGCTCCTCCTCGCTTTGCTCGTCGTCGCACCTATTTTTAGTTTTCGATCTCATGGGGTTTGTAATAATTATATTGGCCGTTAACTTTCGATTTTTTTGATCATACAATATCGTGATTTTCGGGATGTAGGAGAAAAATACCACAATTTGTACATTTACTACATACTTAATTTATTATTTATTAAGATAACATTAGGAGAAACAAGATTATACATAGGTATAGACGAACATAAATTTGAGCAAACGAAACTTAGGTGTTTAAAGATTGTGCCTAAAGAGTTTTAGACGAAACGAGCCTTATGCCACATAAGTCTTGGCAAAGTGATGGTTCGGCCAAAAAAGTTTAGACCATACGAGTTGTGCGAAATGAGTTTTGGTCAATAAAGATTATGCCAGATGAGCGGAACCCGACCTCAATATATAGTGCAAATGCAAAATATCATAGTGGAAAAACACCCTCTATTGGCTTAGTTGCGAACTTTTTAATGGCAATAGCGCCATCTGTTATCCAGTAGTGATGTTTGACCGGTAAAGTTATTGATAAATAAACGAGATAATAATGGTTAGAACTAAAAGTACATCATGATTTATAATAATATTAGGTATTCTTATCTCTAATTTGCCATAGCTGTACGATATGTTTAATTAAATGGATAGAAATAGGTCTCCTAAGTATAGTTTAATCATTATCTATGTAAATATGTATGCTGTAATAGAATGTGAACATTACACTATGATAAAGTAAGGCCTTGACATTGACACACATTACATGATGCGTTACTTTTTAAGTTCACACTATAGAGTTTGTAATAAAGTGAGCTTATCATTTGTGTACATTAGTACTTCCAGTTTCCTGTATAATCCCTGCTAAATAAACCCAAATTGCCAACATTTGGTTCAGGAAAAATATTACATGGAATAATTATGGTTAAAAATACCCAAAATACATATCAAGTTCTTAATATTGATTCACTTATCATGCTTTGATCCAAACTTTATCTCGTTATCACGCCCAAGCTAAAATCAAGTATACGTTATCTCACTCAACTCCTCACTACGGTTTCGACATGTTCTTGAACAACATCGATCTTTTCGCCTCAAATCTAGAGTTACGTATCCACCAGAGTTTCCTAAGTCCGAAACGGTTGAAGACATCTGGAGCGCCAGTATCGAATATCCTCATAGCGAGTTGTGTGTCAATTTTTGTCGCTCTGATTCTTCCCTGTTGGGCGTTAGTCGGGGCCCGGTCGCTGGCGGCATGACTTCGACGGAGTGCTATGAGCTGATCAGACAGGGGGTGGACATCGAGGTGCCAGGGTTGGAGATTTACTATGACAAAGTTGTGCGCGAGCTCAGAGGTGCGTTTGTGGATGTGAAGTGGTTTCGGTGGTCGTTGTGTGTTGTTGTACCTAGTGTGAAAGGTGCAGGTTTGTGAGTGTTGTTGTACAGTGAGTGGAAAGAATTCTGATGGACCAAAAAATATATTCCCAAATATTTTTTATGAGGGTTTGTGTAAAAGTTAATACAATTAAGATCTCATTGCGAAGAGCATACAAAGTTCTGTAACCAAATATTTTAATCATTGGATGATCAATAAAAATCCTTTGCGCAAACCCTTCTCCTTAACCGCCAAGCAACACCTAACTTTCCGGTCCACAGGACAACACAACCTTACACCAGGACTCACATTACTTATATCGATTACTGAACCCTACACCAGTCTCGGGGATTGTCGCCCATGGCTCCTCCGCCGGCGCACGGGCCGCGGGGGCTCCCGACTCTGCATGTGACAGTGCACGTCACGCCGCCCCTCTGGTCGCCGGGGCGCGGCCGCCCCCACTGGCGGTTATTGTGTTAACACTCAATTGTTACTGCTTACCATCACGTCACCATCATGCCCGTCTATTATGTACATTTCTTTGATAAAGAAGGTCAGGCGTTAGGTGGTTAACTTGGTTTTGTGCCAGCCAGTGGAGATGGCAGAGTTTATTTGTTCTTGGAGCCGATATGGCACTGTAAAGTTATACCGATAGACATAAGAACCTAGTGATCTCTAGCTGAAAGGTTCACACCATCTGCCAATTCAACCAACAACAGACGTGGATCACATCACATGCCATCAAAAGTCAGCCAATAAACTACCTTGTAGTTTGGCGGTGTTTAGTGTTAAATCAAATTGTATATATTATTTAAAAAAAAAACATCGCCCCAAAAGCTTCCCATCTGACTCTCTAATCTCATTCCAGACGAGCGTGAGAGCGTGCAGAAGAAGACGTTCCAGAAATGGGTGAACTCCCACTTGGTCCGCGTCGGGTGCCGCATCGGGGACCTCTACGTGGACATGCGCGACGGGAAGAACCTGCTGAAGCTGCTGGAGGTGCTGTCTGGGGAGAGGCTGGTGAGTGCTGGCTAGAAAGTGACCGTAATTTTTGGAGGATTGCGGTTTGGTCTTAGAAATGCTAGCTGGGTGATGTAAATAGACGTAGGTCTATGGTGACGACTTGTGTAATCATACCAAACTGTTGTAGTTCTTTTAATGGTCTTGTACATATATTGCCGGAAATTTAGTAAATAAATATAATTTATATCATTCTCAAATCACCTAGGTACTTATTATCGCGGAAATAATAGTCGAAGCCTCGATCCCATTTTCTATGGTAGCTAATGATAGAAGCAAGAAGCCTCTATGCGGTGGCGATTGAAAGTGTTGTGGTCCTGATTTCCAATATCTGTTCACCCTGACACAATCACATCTTGCGGCATATCATGATATCACCCTTTCCGGTCTCCATACAACTTCTCCTTAGACTACCTCCCGCTAACACTCTTCTTCTTCCAGCCCCGCCCAACCAAGGGCAAGATGCGGATCCACTGCCTCGAGAACGTGGACAAGGCTCTCCAGTTCTTGCGAGAGCAGCGAGTGCACCTGGAGAACATGGGCTCGCACGACATCGTGGACGGCAACCCAAGGCTCAACCTGGGGCTCATCTGGACCATCATCCTGCGGTTCCAGGTCAGTATTGGATGAATAGTAATGGTATTGGAGAATTGTAGAGCTCGGGTGATCCAAGGTTGCGTTCGTGGTCATCTGAGCAGGAAGGCAATATTGAACCACTGCTGCTTAACAGTTTTTCAATACCAGAAGAATATACAATTCAATACCACCAAAAATTTGAGTTACACAATGATTTCATGTTGGTAAATAATATTCGATTTATAGAGGTTCTGTTATATAATTAATTACCTAATTATAAGGGTAATTCCTTGCAACCTCTACTCTACCCCATGAAAGTTCATTCTTTTTGTTAAAAATATGCACTACGTTCTGAAAAACAAATAATCTTTTAATAAATTCACCCACCCCATTCCAGATCCAAGACATTACCATCGAAGAGACAGATAACAAGGAGACTAAATCCGCCAAGGACGCCTTACTATTATGGTGTCAAATGAAGACGGCCGGCTATAACAACGTGAATGTACGCAACTTCACAACATCCTGGCGCGACGGGTTGGCGTTCAACGCCATCATACACAAGCACAGACCAGACCTGGTGCAGTTTGAGAAGCTGCATAGGAGCAACCCGATACACAACTTGAATAATGCCTTCAATGTTGCTGAGGACAAGCTGGGGCTTACTAAGCTGCTGGATGCTGAAGGTAAGGAGTTATTTTAGGATATAATGAGAAGTAGGTTATGATTATCACCAATACATAAGGCATAGACCTACAAGACAAGGACTAGCAGGGTAAAGTAGCTAAATATAGGTATCCCAAAGCGTTTTTCAAAGTTTATTTATATAATGATTAGTACTTAATTTACCTATTCAACACTATGTGATATTAGAAATCATTATAATCATTTAGAATTCTGTCACTGCAGGACAATAGGCTGGCCTTGGCCAAAGTCCTCGAAATCTTAACACTATTATTTATTATCATGTAACATAATATACATTACCGCCAAAGAAGAGAATTACAAGAACAGATAATCCACAATGCTAATTTCTTGTTGTTAAAGTGTTGGACTATGAAATGTAGGTATTAATGATTCAAACAATGACACGGCTGTCGAACACAAATAGATATTACGTTACGCGCTACGCCATGAATCATCAACACCATTATGATCTTGTGTTGATGCAAGTAGCATCAGTTGATAAGTCGAAAATATACATGTGAAATCAGATGAGATTAATTCGAATGCGCTTGATATTAAACCTGCATTTAAATTACTAATTCTTGACTACTGTAGTAGGAACTAGTTTCTCGTACACAAAATTACAATGATATAATGAAAACTATTTAAAAATACTAGAACTATTTTGATAGCTGTAGTAGAACTACTTCAAACTATAAAAATACCAAAGTTTTGCCCAACACATTTCAAGTGGCTAACGAATGTCTGTTGCTTATCCATGGTATTCATTTCATAACTGAAACTACATCAGGTTGAACGGACTCGTAATTTAATTTATTATACGTTTTTTGTGCATTTATTGATCTATTTCTTTTTTATTTATCGTAAAATTTATACATACCCGTTCATATTTCTTCACATTTATATACGTCTATATAGCAACGCCCTTATGCCTATTTTCCACAAAATACTTATGAACTCAAGTTCCTGTTTAATGGCTCGACTCAACGCGCTTTACCAAAAACATTACAGAACATCTCGACAACCCTATAGTCAACTAAATTCATAACCCAAAATCAAACCCTTCTCCTACAAAATCCCTAAACTAAACCATTTCCACGTCCAATTCCAGACATCGCAGTGGACCACCCCGACGAGAAGTCCATCATCACGTACGTGGTGACGTACTACCACTACTTCAGCAAGATGAAGCAGGAGACGGTGCAGGGCAAGCGCATCGGCAAGGTGGTCGGCATCGCCATGGAGGACGAGCGCATGCAGCGCCAGTACGAGACGCTCACCAGGTGAGGAGTGCCTCTTACCGGGAGACGGGTTACATGCATCGTAAACATCATCGTAAAAAACATGTGCTTGTAAAACTCGAACAAATAGCTTGCGCATATTATTCGCGCGTGTAACCCGCATCTTTACTTGCTCCAACGAGGGTAGGGAAAAAGGCTAAGATAGGAGATTCATCATAGGAAATAGTACCACATGTAATTTCAGGGGGGGGGGGGATTTTCGGTCACTCGACATATCTCGAAAATTCAATGAAATTTTGTATGTAGCCCTCGAGATATGTCGAGTGTTGAGATGATGTGGAAGAAGCGAAAATCTCGGGCCATAGTCCATATCTCCATTAGAATTATTACAACTACTACTATCTGTTTTCAGCATCGTCTTCAAAGTTTTCATCATGCCAAATATCTTTTGGTGCCGTCCAGTCATTTTGACTGAACACATAACAGCCACATCACCGAAGTATTCAGATCATATATTTTTATTGGTATTTACATTAACCACCCCTTCTCTTCTCCCGCAGTGACCTGCTGCAATGGATCGAGCAGACGATCGAGGCGCTCGGCGACCGCACGTTCGCGAACTCGCTGGAGGGAGTTCGCCAGCAGTTACTGCAGTTCGCCAACTACAGGACCGTCGAGAAGCCGCCCAAGTTAGTATTACATATGTATAAACATCGAGGTTAAAAATACAGATAAAAAATAGAAGAAAAAAATACTCTTTATTGCTCATAGATAATAGGTTATGAAACGAAAAGAAAAATAAAGTAGATTATGGAACGTAATCATATAGTGAAGACTAATCTCTCAAGCGTAATACGAACTTAGGAGGGAATGCTGATATCAAAAAGGGTTGTGAACTCGTGGGGACCAACTATAAATATTTAGATAGACACACAATAGTACACTCGACTGTGGCGCGACCATCCATGTCAAAAATGGTGACCCTGACTGGATGGAGTCCATCTGTAGCAGCATTTCAAATATAATTTTCAATAATTATCAATCAAAGCACAATAGTAAAATGGTAGAAAATGCTTTTAGCATTAAGTCCACCTTTTGTACACTTATATTTCATATTTGTGCAATAAAGTATCAAATAAATAAATAAATAATAGTGACGAGAGCTTTTAACAACGATACATAAAGCATGTCACATAAGTAAAATGTGTCTCGCGCACGGTCGAGGCGCTCGGCGACCGCACGTTCGCGAACTCGCTGGAGGGAGTTCGCCAGCAGTTACTGCAGTTCGCCAACTACAGGACCGTCGAGAAGCCGCCCAAGTTAGTATTACATACCTAAATTGGACAAAAAGACGAGAAAATAGGTGAAAAATCAAGAAAATAGGTATAAGAAAACGGTAAGAAATCGAGGTAATAAGTAAAAAAATCAAGAAAATAGGTTATGAAACAAAATCAAGCACTGAAACTTGTCCTTTCAAGCATAATGCTACTATAGGATTACCTACTTGACCTGAGCTTACGATATCTGTGTAACTAGGTACATAACAGACTATTCATGTTAAAAATGGTGACCCCGACTTGATGGGGTCCGGCTGATGTGGCCTCGTTCGAAGATGTAACCGGTCTTTTAGACCGGTTACTTTAGCAGCATTAAAAAATTACTGTTCAATCATCATCAGCCAAAGCACAACCGCAGTTAATGACAACCTTTCAACAACGATTCAATTAGTTAATTTCACAGAAACTTCAAAGCCCTTTCACTTACCAAAAATTTCACCTCCCCCACAGATTCGTCGAAAAGGGCAACCTCGAGGTGCTCCTCTTCACTCTCCAGTCCCGCATGCGAGCGGCCAACCAGAAGCCGTACACGCCTCGAGAAGGCCGTATGATCCACGACATCAACCGCGCCTGGGAACGCCTGGAGAAGGCCGAACATGAGAGGGAACTGGCGTTGAGAGATGAGCTGATTAGGCAGGAGAAACTGGAGCAGCTGGCTGCTAGGTGAGTGGATAATGAGTGATTAGAGGCGAGATGAAGGAATAGGTAAAGTTAAACTGGAGCAGTAGGTAGATGAGTTGGTAAATGTATAACTTGGATGGAGAAGAATAGGTAAAGTTAAACTGGAAGGTGGAAGAACGAATAGGTAATGATCCACGACATCAACCGCGCCTGGGAACGCCTGGAGAAGGCTGAACACGAGAGGGAACTGGCGTTGAGGGACGAGCTGATCCGGCAGGAGAAGCTGGAGCAGTTGGCTGCTAGGTGAGTTGGTTCATGAGTCACTTGGAGGGAGAAGAATAGGTAGAGATGTCACGGGTGCAGAGTTTGTTTAAGGGTGTACAGTCAGCTGCATAAGTAGCTATACACTTTTGTATCTTGTCAATGTAACAAACCGCCTATACATTCATTGAAACATTTCTAGATAATTATAGCTATTGATAGCCTATCAACGACTAGGCTTTGGCCCCAGTGTAAAATAATTAGGCAGGTAGCTACTTACTGCTCCGGTTTACGTATATAATTTTCATTTCATGAACCCATAAAACTCTTGCACTGTTAACTAAGGGAATGATTCAAAATACTGAAGACTCAATGTAAACAACGCTAAGCATTCCAAAATAATCCAACCGCAATTTCCCCCCACAGATTCAACCGCAAAGCCCAGATGCGTGAAACCTGGCTATCGGAGAACCAACGTCTGGTCTCCCAAGACAACTTCGGGTTCGACCTGGCGGCCGTGGAGGCGGCGGCCAAGAAGCACGAGGCCATCGAGACCGACATCTTCGCTTATGAGGAGAGAGTGCAGGCGGTGGTCGCTGTGTGCTCGGAGCTTAATACTGAGAGGTAAGAAAGAAATAAGTTATTTGTGGAAGTAAAATAAACATACCATCATCATGATCAGCCCGTAATGGACCACTGCTGGATATAGGCTCATTGAACCACCGCTGCACCTTGCGTAGAGGCAGTGCGTGCCTTGGTATGCGTCGGTTGCGCGTGTTTTTTAACCGACTTCAAAAAAAGGAGGAGGTTCTCAATTCGTCGGGATTAGGGTTTCTGATTTCTCGACCTGTTTTCGTTCTCGAGCTTCGAGAATTCTCGAGCCCGAATTCTCGAGACTTCTCGAGTCTCGAGCCTTTCTAAGAAAACCTTTAGAAAAAAGCCTTAATTTAAAAAAAAAACCAATCTCCTTTTTTTACTTTGTCAACTTAATCACAAAGAAAATACTTTACTAATACTCGTAATTAGCTGTCTAGCTAGCTACTAATTACTAGTACAGGGTGGGCCAAAAGTAATCACCCTATTGGATGTTGCTATCATTTGTGCAAATGGCCGCCAATTTCAAATCAGTTTTGATATTGGTGGACTAGACAAATGCAGAATACAAGTTCAGAAGCCGTGAAGTGATATACTCCCCAAGAACGCAGAATAATTGTATTTATTAAGTTTTCGTTCGCCTTTTTTTCGTTTTATCTGTCATTTTTCCCTGCAATATCGCTCGATTTAACCGTTTCAGACAGTTTTTGTGCGGTTTTTTGCAGTCCTCTGTTTATGCGAATAAGCCAGTGTCTCTGCAAGCCCTTAAGGACAACATTCGACACGAGTGCGAGAATCTCTCACCCGAAGTTTTCGCTGAGGTGATCAGAAATGCCATAAAACGAGCCCGTATGGCAATCAATTGTGACGGCGCCCATTTGGCCAATATCAACTTCTCGACTTTACCAATAAAATTGTAAAGGTTCAAATAAACATAATCAAAAAACAGAATCGAAGTTTTTCATTTAGAAAAAAAAAAAACCGGCCAAGTGCGAGTCGGGCTCGCGCACAAAGGGTTCCGTAGCAGCAATTAAATCAACCTATCTCAAAAACTATAAGAGATACTTTGATCAAACCAAAAATCGTTGAAAGAGTTAATTAGCATTAGGGTTTCTGCTCGAGAATTCTCGAGCTCGAGAAGATTCGAGATTCTGATAAAAATTAAGTATTTTCGATTCGTTTTTTTCTGCGCAGCTATACAACACACACGTATACCATGCGCGTGTACCTATTATTATGATTTATTATGTTTCATCTCCATTTAAGCTAGTGCTGTACTGATAATACCAATGAATGATTAAAAGATAACGTAGTAATAGTTACGTACTGTTTCTTAGTTCAGGTGGACCAAAAGAAGTCATGCGATGTTGTTTGGCTCTCATTTTTTTCTAAATGAAAAACTTCGTTTCTGTTTTTTGATTATGTTTATTTGAACCTTTATGATTTTATTGGTAAAGTCGAGAAGATGATATCGGCCAAATAGGCGCCGTCACAATTGATTGCCATACGGGCTCGTTTTATGGCATTTCTCATCACTTCAGCGAAAACTTCGGGCCAGAGATTCTCGCACTCGTGTCGAATGTTGTCCTTAAGGGCTTCCAGAGTCACGAGCTTATTCACATAAACACGGGACTTCAAAAAATCCCAGAAAAACTGTCTGAAACGGTTTAATCGGGCGATATTGCAGGGAAAAATTACAGATAAAAAAGAAAACGAAAAAAAGGCGACCCGAAAACTGAATAAACACAATTATTCCGCGTTCTTGGGGAGTATATATCACTCCACGGCTTCTGAACTTGTATTCTGCATTTGCACCATTTGCACCAGTATCAAAACTGATTTTAAATTGGCGGCCATCTGCACAAATGAGAGCAACTTCCAATAGGGTGATTACTTTTGGCCCACCTTGTACTAGTAATATGTAGCTAGGCAGCTAATTATGAGTATTATTAGAGTATTTTCTTTGTGATTAAGTTGACAAAGTAAAAAGGAGATTTTGTGTTTTTTTAATTTAAATTTAGGCTTTTTCTAAAGGTCTTCTTAGAAAGGCTCGAGACTCGAGAAGACTCGAGAATTTGGGCTCGAGAATTCTCGAAGCTCGAGAATGAAAACAGTTCGAGAAATCAGAAACCCTAATTAGCATGCATCACCTCAATTTTTTTTAGAATTTTATACCCCGTAGTTATAAAAATAGAGGGGGGGGGGGACATACTTTTTACGACTTTGAGAGCTGATATCTCAAAAACCGTTCACTTTAAGAAAAATATTTTTTAAAAAACTTTATATCATTTTAAAAGACCTTTCCATTGATACCCCACACGGGTATGTACATCGAAAAAAAAAATTTCAATAATTATCAGTACAGCACTAGCTTAAATGGAGATGAAACATAATAAATCATAATACACACACATGGTATGCGTTTGTGTTGTTAAGCGGCGCAGGAAAATTCGAATTGAATATTCTTAATTTTTATCTCAAGGCTCGAGAAATTCTCGAGTCTTCAGATTTTTTTCTCGTCTCGAACCAAGCCGAATTTCTCGAATCTTCTCGAGCTCGAGAATTCTCGAGCAGAAACCCTAGTCGGGATCTTTTAATAAAGCTAATTGTAGCTGAGCATACAGATGCCGTTCTGTCCGTACCTAACCCGCTCTTTTGATAGTGCACCTTTATACATTATCAAAAGAGCAGATTAGGCAAATATGTTTACCTAATAATGTTAATTATTTTTCTAACCATTCCCTCCCTTTACAGATACCACGACATCGAGCGCGTGTCCGCCCGCCGCGACAACGTGCTCCGCCTGTGGGCGTACCTGCTGGAGCTGCTGCGAGCCAGGCGCGCGCGCCTCGAGCTGTCGCTGCAGCTGCAGCAGAACTTCCAGGTCTGTCGAGAGACCGCCGCCCGGTCCCCCTCTCTCCACAGACACCACGACATGTCGCGACAACTTGCTCCGCCTGTGGGATGATGATGATGATGGGGGATATGAGGGTTCATCGTCGTTGTTGTGTGATGCGTTCAGTCTAGCAGCGTTATCATAGCCGGTTCGGTTTAACCAAACTGGTTATCATTATATCATCAGATAAATCATCGACCATTGCTGGATATATGTATTCAACTCTCTCTACGAACTTCCTTAAACCACTATTGGCTACTTGTCTAACATCGTCGGTTCAGTGGCTTTATAACTGATAAAAAAACTTATGTCATTTGACCTTATTTTGGATGACCATTTTATACGCCCACTAAAACCCTCCAAACACATCACACTATCCCTATGTCACCGCCCAAAATTCTAACCCCAAATTCCCCCCCAACAGGAGATGCTATACATCCTGGACTCGATGGAAGAGATCAAGATGCGTCTGCTCACAGACGACTACGGGAAACATCTGATGGGAGTCGAGGACCTGCTCCAGAAACACGCGTTGGTTGAGGCCGATATCAATGTGCTCGGGGAACGGGTTAAGGTAAATATTTGAAGGGATTTAGCAAATTACAGGTTGTTGCTAAAAGTGTATACTAAGCCGAAACCAGCATGTGCAGCATGTTATATCTAAGCCCGAACACCGTGTATAATTCTAAACACAACCGCCAGTTTCCTCTTTCACGGAAAAGCCTCTTTAGTACTCTATACTGATCAATTATTATGAAAAATGCATGTAGTAAGCAGATACCCAAGATTACACATAAGCCACTTTTCATCCCGGAATCCCTACACGAAACTCACGACCAGCTAGTATTTAATATTCCAATTTAACTTTTTGCCATACAATTTATCATCACCATTTATTGGGCGACGTCTAACCCAACCTCCCCCGCACACAGGTGGTAGTCGGCCAATCGCAGCGCTTCCTCGAGGCCGAGGAACTAGGCTACCGGCCGTGCGACCCCGCCATCACCGTGGAACGCATCCAGCAGCTGGAGAACGCCTACGCACAGCTCGTGCACCTGGCCGTGGAGCGCAGGTACCTACGTCATACTCACTGTGGAGCGCAGGTACCTACGTCATACTCACTTACAGAGGAGCGAGGCTACCGGCCGTGCCCTAAGTGAAATGTGTCGTTATAAATTAGGAGCGATTACAAAGGGCAAGGCTACGCGCAGCGACGTTGGAAACGCAGTAAATGCAACATAAGCGCTGTGTTACTTGAAGTAACTTACTTGGTAACCTTCCCCACCTAGTCTCACCGCCTCTTGTGCCTTTCGTGCGCAAAAAGTAGTACCTCATCCACACTTTCAATAGGTTAACCCTCTGCTGTGCGTTCACAAACGAAATCCAACTTTACAAACACTATTACATCCTGGTAACACAAATCAACTGTTACCAAACTAAACCTTTTAATCCTACATGACTAACGTCCACATTCTGCCAACAGGAAGCGTCTCGAAGACAGCCGCAAGCTGTGGCAGTTCTACTGGGACATGGCCGACGAGGAGAACTGGATCAAGGAGAAGGAGCAGATCGTGTCTGTGGACGATATCGGACATGATCTTACTACCGGTATGTGTGGTGATATTGTTGTTAGGTTCATTATGGTCGTGCTATTGATATGAATCTATTACTTTATCTTGTCATCGATTTGTCATTAAAGTTTTAGAATAAAGTTAATGTAATTAAATTGCCCAGCAGTGGGAAAACACATAGACTAATTTAAAAAAAATAAAAAAAAAATTGGTTGGAACGCCTTATTTTGAAGAAACTTCTTTAAATATTTTTTTTGACTCCTAAACCTGTGTAAATAAAGTAGCGATGTGCAAATGGCTGACTCATATCATTTCGCTCTAACCATAGCTTGTCACTACTTATGTATGGTATGCCATTTTCATATTGTCCGCACTGTATAGCAATCCATGGTCTGTTAGAATCTTCATCATTACAATACAAATCGTTTTTTACAGTGTACCTGCTGATATCCAAGCACAAGGCTCTAGAAGCGGATGCACAAGCTCACGAGCCCCAGCTGATGGGAGTGGCGGCCGTGGGCGACGAGCTCGTGTCTCAGGGACACTTCGGAGCCGACAGGATACAGGTATTGTGGACTTTATTACTTGCGGGTTAAGGAAAGTTAAAAAAGTGTAGAAATTAAAAAGAGGTGGTGATGAGACCGATCCCTGTGGAACGCCTGTACTGGAGGTGTCTGGTGATTCAACTATTGATGCTTTTGTTTTAGGCTACGCATTTTAGGTTTTTGCCAGCAATGGTGATCAGGTGAATGAGAAGAATAGTTGTTTTAAGTACCTAACAAGTGAGAATATCGCGATTAATTCTCATATTATCAATTTTAGAGTATACCGGCCTACTGCATAGTAATGCTACTGGGTATTGTGAGTAACTATATCTGCACGGTTTCAATACCCAATACTGTAAGGCAGCCATTTCTGTTCTGCCCACTCCTGATCCCACATTTGACATTACTATACCGTTTGAATCCTATCTAATTAAAGCGTTTGATTGACCCTTCCTTTAATAATGTAAATAAAATATGAAGTATAAAATGATGGTGATAATAATTATGTAAATAAATTTTAATTCTCCGACATAAACTTTAAAAACAATTTGCTAATGCCGGGTACAGACCGCGCCAGCGAACAAACGGCAATCTTCGAAAACATCAAAAATTCAACGAACAATTAAAGACTATTGGCGCTCCTCAAACCGTCCCAAAAAAAACACATTCCTTAGGGTTCGTTGGCGCGCTGTGTATTTATTATTGAACAGCACATATACGTTTTTTTGGTTTTAAGTACACCCATTAAACCCTTATTACCCAACTTGGCGTAACCTACCATTTATTCTACTTCTACTATAGTGCTTAATATTATTTCTCCCGTACCCAGGACCGCCTCCGCGACATCCTGTCCCAGTGGAACCACCTTCTAGACCTGGTGTCTCTGCGCAAGAACCGGCTGGACGCGGCCGTGCGCTACCACCAGCTGTTCGCCGACGCCGACGACGTTGACCAGTGGATGTTGGACACTCTGAGGTGAGGCACTGACGACTGTGTGACACCCTGTATCAATGGAACCAGCTCCTGGACCTGGTGTCTCTTACGACGTGGACCAGTGGATGTTGGACACTCTGAGGTGAGGCACTGACGACTGTGTGACACCCTGTATCAATGGAACCAGCTCCTGGACCTGGTGTCTCTGCGCAAGAACCGGCTGCACCGTCTATAGCGCATGCTGAGATGGTTTTGACGCACAGGACCGCAAAACCTTTTATGTAATTCTTTGTTCTGTATTGTTATTTCTTGTATTTGTTGTTGTTTGCAGTGTATAAAATATTTTTTTCTCTATCTTTATTTTCAGCAAAAATGCATGTATGTTAGAAAGACAGTTTTATTCATAGCAAGAATTGCTCGGCTGATTCATGAGGTTTATTAGGTCTCATTTAGGTTACAACTATCATTCAATAAAGACCTAAATTTTGCATGTACTTATCAACACGAGTTTGTTTGTTAGTCAGGTAAATCAATGTGTATCACGACAGTAACCAAATAATATCCTAACTAACAAAACTCCTAAACCCCGCAGACTGGTATCCTCGGAAGACACCGGCGTGGACGAGTCGCAGGTGCAGAGCCTGCTCAAGAAGCACAAGGACGTCACCGACGAGCTCAAGAACTACGCCAACATCATACAGCAGCTGAAGCAGCAGGTCAGTTGATTGAGTAGATTTATTATAGTAATGCAGTTATTTTTATAGTGATAAAAAGACCGTCCATTTGAATGGAAAGGGACACTCTTGATTTAATAAATCGTATGGCAATTACTGATTTATAGTTATGACGAAATAAATGTTTCATCTGTTATTATTATTATTATACCTATAGTACAGGTTTTACTTGATGTAATTAATTTATTAATGGCGGTAACAGGCGACTAACTAAACCTTTATCCAACAATTTCCGCACATGTTCTATCATCTAATAAGATCACATTTTATGCTATCAAGATCATGAACCAATGATCGTCCTTTGCTTCACAAACGCCTTTACGATGGAGTGCCACAACACTGTCCTCGACCTCCCAAGACTCTCTATTTCCCATTATCTAACAAACAAACCTCTTGTTACAACGATATCCTCGACCTTCCAATACTCAAACATCCACATCTAACCAACCTCTCCCCAACAGGCCTCCGAACTCAGCCCAGAAGACGCATCCAGCACAGAAGTCCTGGAACGTTTAGCCGCCATCGACGCCCGCCACGGCGAACTCACAGAACTGGCTCGTCTGCGCAAACAACGCCTGTTGGACGCTCTCTCACTGTTCAAGTTACTGGGAGAGGCTGATGCTGCTGAGCAGTGGATGGCTGAGAAGAACCGCATGTTGGATACCATGGTGCCGCCGAAGGATATCGATGATGTGGAGATTATGAAGCACCGGTGCGTATTGTAGTGTTAAGTGAAGATTAGGAGGCTGCATGGAGTAGCGGGTTCGATCTCCTGCCGAGATAGATGTTTTTGTTCGCGGATCTTCGGTGTACAATGTTTGTTTTGTGAGATCCTTCCAACCGGCCTGCCATGCGTGGAGATTAAAGCAATAACCCTCCAGCCTTTGAGGAGGTCCCATTAGCTACATATTTGCGCATATATTATAGTTACTTTACTAAACTAATACTAACTTTCTAAATATATAATATAGCAGTATAGCTGAGAGAAACAAAGACATAAAACTACTCAAATCCAAATTTTTCTCAAGTTCTCGTTTGTTTAGTTAGCTCTCTCGGTAGTTCTTAACAATGCAGAATCCATATTTATTGTACCCTTATAAGCGCTATTTTCTCTCCTCCTCAATCTAACCTGTGCACCCCTACCACCAGCTACGACGGCTTCGACGCGGAGATGAACGCGAACGCGGGCCGAGTGGCCGTCGTGAACCAGCTGGCGAGACAACTGCTGCACGTGGAACACCCGCAGACCGCGCAGATACAGGCGCGCCAGCACCGGCTCAACCAGGCGTGGGCCGAGCTGCGGGAGAAGGTAAATAGGACAGATTACGATAGCTATTTCAAAAGATGCATAGCTCTTGGTAACTGTTATAACTGAGGTGATGAGAGAAACAACCGATAACGTTTAGCTCGTGCATTCGACTGAGGTTCCGCCGCCAGAGGGACGCAGCCGCTCTGTCTTACTTCTCACACTACCTACTTATAGATACAACAGTAACTCTTGTTGAAGTCAGCCATGGAACAAACAATCCCTCATTTAAATAGGTCCATCAGTTTTGGAGTAAGTGCCGGTCTTTTCGCCATAAATATAATACCCTGTAATCTATGTATCGACATTTAGTTTTCTTAAAATTTGTAGATTTGCATGTTTCTTATAGCTGGGAATCCCTACATAAATCTCTCCATAATTATCTTGAACCTATGACCGCAATCTAACAACCATTTCCCACCAGGCTGAAGCCAAGAAGGACGAGCTCAAGTCCGCCCAAGGAGTGCAGACATTCCACATCGAGTGTCGTGAGACAGTTTCCTGGATTGAAGACAAGAAGAGGATCCTGCAGCAGACCGACAACCTGGAGATGGACCTTAATGGTAAGCATATATACTATTTATAGACCGATTTAGATGAACCTACAGGTTTAACTGTAAGGATAAACCTTTATATCATTCCTTTTCCTAAGGTTGTACTTGTACAAGACAACCTCTTAGCAGGGAGTGATTCTGAAGGGTTAAACTGGAATTTAAATTCACATTGCATAAAAAATTCACTCAGCTACATTGCTCATTGTCCCGCCAATAGAACGATACGTCACTTAATCGCGGGACAATCGATTGTCGATGAACCGTTCAGAATCTGACAATTTAGTATCTGAGATAAAACAACAGACTTTAGTACCTTTTTAGAATCATAACTTATGCTTATGTACCGAAAAAACTTACTCTATCTTTAATCGCCCAGGTGTAATGACGCTCCAACGCCGCCTGTCCGGCATGGAGCGCGACCTGGCCGCCATCCAGGCGCGCATCTCTTCGCTGGAGGCGGAGGCGGCGGCCATCGAGCAGGAGCGGCCCGAGGAGGCGGCCGTGCTGCGCGAGCGCGTGCAGCAGATCACCGCCGTCTGGCACCAGCTCACACTCATGGTGAGTGAAGTAGACTGTAGTGTTAGTAGTGTGGGAGAGCGCTATGTTGTGTTGCCGTACAGAGTTTAAATTTAGAACTGGCACCAGCTTACAATCATGGTAAGGTGAATGTTGATAGGTCCGGAAGAGTAGCAAGGTTGCTGGAAGAGGAAAACGTTCATTTTTATAATTTTTGCCAACATAGGTTTGCAGAATAGGGTTAGTTTTTATTGTTTGGTCTGGTTTTCTCTTGCTGTGCCGGACGATATTTTGCGGTTAAAATATTAACTGCCAGTGTCTATAACTCTATCTATCTATAACTGGTAGTTACTTTCGTACGATTTTGACAGATGGTTACTTTTGATTATGTCAAAATTGTATGAAAGTAACTACCTGTTATGGATAGATAGAGATATAGAAACTGGCAGTAAATATAGAAATAGATAGTTAAAAGTTAGATTGTGTCCACTTTCATTACTTTGCTCTAGTGTGTGTTAAGTATTCAATTTAAAAACTAACAAACAGTGAGAAATGAAAACGTTTAACTGAAACAAGCATTCTACCTCGCATATGATCAGGATACAATGCAAATGCCCTCACGCAATAGTTGGCGATGATGAAATCACAAGTGTTTCACGCCACTGACTCCGAGAAATCATGTTGATGACTATATTCATTCAGTTTGTGTTTTAATTGCTAGCCACTGTTGGTTTTTAGACATCGTATATTGACAATTGTAAATAAACATGTTACAGTCAGTGAAAAAGCTCTTGAAGATCATAAAAGTATGTTTATTATTTTTCATAGTTTAGCTCTCTAGATTTAACGTTGAATACACAAATTTAACATGAATGAATAGGTTGTTCCCTATAACTTAATCTATTCAGTTATTCGGACATGAATATCTCCCATGCGTTATACAATACACCTCTTTCCTAGCTACCTACAGATTTTTCGTTAGTCAGACAAATTACTTTTAGTGATAGTTTTTGTACCTTAATTAAGTTACAACTTGTTTATTTTATGAAGTGTTCTTTTTATACGAGTAGTACAAATAAAGTGCATTCTATCTGTTCTATCTACTTTTATCTGACCATGAGAAAACAGCCCCAAGTCTATATTTTCATTCTGTATACCATGCTACGCTATATCTCTATGTGTCTAAACCCCCCTCTCTCTCCCCCCTACAGCTGAAGGAGCGTGACTCCAAACTAGAAGAGGCGGGTGACCTGCACCGCTTCCTGCGCGCCGTCGACCACTTCCAGGCGTGGCTCACCAAGACACAGACCGATGTGGCTTCCGAAGGTAATACAATATTTATATGATTGAAAGGAATAAAACATTTGACACAAGTCGTTGTAAAATGACGAAATTCTTGACAAAAGTCAATAAAAAAACTCGGAATCCGGAAAGGAAAAGGGATTTGCTATTGACATTATTGAAAGAAAGAAAACATTTCACACAAGCTATTGTAAAATGCAGAAATTCTTGACGAAAGTCAATAAAAATACTGATAATTTGGAAAGGAAAAGGGATTTGCTAGTTAAATACTAGCTGTTGTCCGCAGGCTTCGCTTTGCCATGGGATTTCCGCGATAAAAAGTAGACTATGTGTTAATCCAGACTATTTGCTTTCTGCATTTTCATGTAAATCTGTTGAGTACTTCAGCCTTCCTCTCCTAGCCACCACCGTCTACCTCTCTTAAGGTCGGCGTCCCTCGCTATGATTGCCTATTCTTGTGTCCATCCTATTCTTGTGAAAACTAATTTACCCCACCAGTCATCGCTTACCTTACCTTATTCTAACACTTTGTACATGAATCCCACATAAATACCCTTACTCTAACACCCTATACAACCCCACAGACACTCCCTCGAGCCTGGCGGACGCGGAGAAGCTGCTCTCCCAGCACCAGACCATCAAGGAGGAGCTGGACAACTACAAGGACGAGTACGCCAAAATGATGGAGTACGGGGAGAAGATTACTGCCGTGAGTTTATGCTTTTATTTTGTATCGTGTCCGGTGTGCCTAAAATCATAAAATTAAATAATATGGTATTACACAGCAAACGACAATACACCTTTTGGGTATTATAGTGCGTTAGCAATACGCCTTTAATAAAAAACCGCAAACGCCGTATATTAGACGACGACACTTTATGATACGTCTTTGCTACATGTGACTACTAGCGGAAGTACATAGTAGTTTTCTCTGAATGCATATTTTATAAAAAAAAACCTCTAACTTGCATGCGAAGCGTAGAGATTATGGCAATAAACCCTCCAGTGAGATGACAACGTGTCCCATAACCCATTACCACTCGTCTAACCTCAACTTCTTTTCCAGGAGCCATCCACCCAAGACGACCCTCAATACATGTTCCTGCGCGAGCGTCTCAAGGCTCTGCGCGAGGGCTGGGCCGAGCTGCAGCAGATGTGGGAGAACCGGCAGCAGCTGCTGACGCAGAGCCTCGAGCTGCAGCTGCTGCAGCGCGACGCGCGCCAGGCCGAGGTGCTGCTGGCGCAGCAGGAGCACAGGTACTGGTGTGGGGACAGATGTCAGGAGGGGACAGATGTGGGGAGGGGACGGATGTGGCTTCATACGGGGACAGATGTGGCAAGGGGACAGATGTGGCTTCATACGGGGACAGAATGTGAGAGAATACAGGGACAGATGTGGCTTCATACGGGGACAGATGTGGTCCCACATGGGGACAGATGAGGCGCAACTCGCAACACGGGGATAGATGTGGCATAGGAATTATTATTATTGTGAAAGGCTCGGTCTTTCAGAAGAAATAGCATGAAACTCTACTGTCAATAGATCAAAACCTGGAACCTAAATTAATCTTATTTTTCCCTCCTTAGGCTGGCCAAATCCGAAGCTCCGATCAACTTGGAGCAAGCCGAGAACCAGATCAAAGAACACGAGGCGTTCCTCACGACCATGGAGGCCAACGACGACAAGATCAACTCAGTCGTGCAGTTCGCATCCCGCCTCGTCGAAGAACACCACTTCGACTCCGACAAGATACAACGCAAGGCCGAGAGCATCGAACAGCGCAGACACGCCAACCGCGAAAGGGCCCTACAACAGATGGAGAAACTGCAAGACCAATTGCAGTTGCATCAGTTCTTGCAAGACTGCGATGAGCTGGGAGAATGGGTTCAGGAGAAGAAGGTTACTGCTGAAGATGATACCTACAGGTCGGCAAAGACGATCCACTCTAAGTGGACACGTCATCAAGCGTTTGAAGCAGAAATCGCAGCGAACAAAGAACGCCTGTTCGCCGTCCAGAACGCCGCTCAAGACCTGATGAAGCAGAAACCGGAGTTCGCCGAAGTCATTTCACCCAAAATGTCCGAACTGCAAGACCAGTTCGAGAATCTGCAGACCACAACCAAAGACAAGGGTGAGCGTCTGTTTGACGCTAACCGCGAAGTGTTGTTGCACCAGACGGTGGATGACATCGACTCATGGATGAACGAACTCGAGAAGCAGATCGAAAACACAGACACCGGCACTGACCTCGCCTCTGTCAACATCCTGATGCAAAAACAACAGATGATCGAAACCCAGATGGCAGTGAAAGCCCGTCAAGTGACAGAACTGGAGACCCAAGCGGAATACCTCCAGAAGACTGTTCCGGACAAGATGGAAGAGATCAAAGAGAAGAAGAAGGCTGTGGAGCAGAGGTTCGAGCAGCTGAAGGCGCCGTTGTTGGACCGGCAGATGCACCTGTCCAAGAAGAAGGAGGCATTCCAGGTGCGTACCTTTATTTGTCGATGATCTATAAATGTGTACCTTTATTTCTTGCAGATTGATAAATAGGGGTATTTATATTACGTTTCGCTCTAAATTACTGAATGGACATCTATTAGAATGCAGTTTTTTAGTACACATGTCTTGATATTTCGCCGTCCGATCGCACTATAATTTATTAATGTAATAATGTCTCGTTTGTCCCTATTATTAGGGGTTGTTTATGTGTCTTTTAACACCTTTGTAGCATCATTATATCAATCATGAGGCAGTCATCCAAATTAACCGTTAATGTACAAATTGAACATTGATATATAAACAATAATTTTATCCAATTTCATTATTCAAAACTCCACTTCCTCCTCAGTTCCGTCGCGACGTAGAAGACGAGCAACTCTGGATCCACGAGAAAATGCCAGTCGCCAACAGCGCAGACTTTGGCAACACTCTGTTCAACGTGCAAATGCTTCAGAAGAAGAACGAGACGCTCAAGACAGAGACGGACAACCACGAGCCGCGAATCCTGACGGTTATTGCCAACGGGCAGAAGCTGATAGATGAGGGACATGCGGCCACGCCTGAGTTCAAGAAGCTTATTGATGATTTGACCGCCAGTTGGCAGGAACTTAAAGGTTAGTCATTAAAGAGATGGCGTTTTACGCTCAATTTCAACGTAATCCATCCACTCGACTGAAAGATATTGTTATTTTAGCTACTAATCAAGCTAATTGTACGCGTTCTTACGTAACGTAACGAAACGTTGCTTTTTGCAAGCACATTAGCGTTGCTTAGAGAAATCATCATGCTCGTCAATAACATTTTTACCCATCAACCATAACGGCGCGGCACCGCAAACATTACACGCCTGGTAATTTTGACAGTGGTGATTTTGAAAAATCATAATGCGAGTTATTGCATTTCATTGTGGTGCTCACAAAAGGACCGTATGCTTCCGCACTAATCAAATTAATTAATTTATGTTTAAATCCATTAAACCCTTTCTAAACACCCCCGTCCACCTACAGATGCCATCGAGAAGCGCAAGACGAACTTAGCCCAATGGGAGCAAGCCCAGCAGTACTTGTTCGACGCCAACGAGGCCGAGGCGTGGATGTCAGAGCAGGAGCTGTACATGATGGTTGAGGAGAGAGGGAAGGTGAGGGTTACTGATTAATGTTATTACTTATAGTCTAAAGTCAAAGTCTGTAAAGTCATCTAAGTTTTAAAGTTTAAATCTTTAAAGTCTATCAAAGATAAAGCTTTTATTCATCATATAAATACAAAAAAATCTGATGAACTTCGTTTTTCATAAACTACCTACCTACTCTCCGAAAAAGGGTCTTTGTTTGTTTCTTATTGTTATTGTTATACATATTGTGTACAGTCTAAAATTGAGACGGTGGCCTAGAACATTCGTATCTCAAGTGTTTTAGTAGAAGATAAATTGACAACAATAAAATTCTCCCAAAAATTACAAGATTACCCAGGCGGAAAGGGAAATTGCCCAAATATCGAGCCTACATCACCTACATGTCACCAATATTTTTCACATTCTATGTTAGATTCTGCGAACTCATTTCAATTGACACTAATTCATACCTGTATATTTCTTCGTTCGAAGTTGTCGATAGGCCTCAATACTCCTTCCATTAACCATATTTACATCAAATCCCCCCAGGACGAGATCTCTGCGCAGAACCTGATGAAGAAGCACGAGATCCTGGAGCAGGGCGTGGAGGACTACGCGCACACCATCCGCGCGCTCGGCGACACGGTCCGCCACCTGACTGCCGGCAACCATCCGCTGAGGTCAGTGTTTAGTGAACACGGCGACACGGTCCGCCAGCTGACTGCCGGCAACCATCCGCTGAGGTTAGTGCTGGGTGATTGCAGTCATCGATGCACGGGTCTGTTGTCTACGTAGATGAAGGACACTATATCGCGATTCGACTTTAGTCGGGCGCTGCGATTGCATTAAATGTGTTTATCGACGTCGATAACAGACAAGACACTGGTTAATTAGTTGATCATATTATGGTATGTATTACGGTCCGCCACCTCACTGCCAGCAACCATCTGCTGAGGTGAGTGCTTCTTTGAAGATTTTGGTTAAAGAATAGCTGATCATAGTACACTCGCAATAATAAAAAGTTCCAGTGAGAAAAGTACCAAATTACTGCTAAACGGAAAAGACTAGTGGCACCGTCTGCAATAATGTAGTACATTTAACAGCGCATCAGAATATTACCAACACAAAACGAAAATATTGTCCGCCATTTGAGCGCCGGCAACCATTCGCTGAGGTGAGTGTTTCAAACTTTCGGTATTATACAGCGTGTTTCAAAAAGGGTAGTATATACCGTTTTTCAACACCCTGTATACTTCGGTATACAATTTTGAGTCTTTTTCATTTTAAACACTCTCTGCTCTGTCTTTCAAGGCTTATGTCGATATTGATCAATGCATCATTATTTTTACTTTAAATCCCTCTTGAACATTTGATAATTTCTAATCATCCTTTTCTCTCCACAGCGAACAAATCTCCGTGAAGCAATCGCAAGTGGACAAACTCTACGCCGGCCTCAAGGACTTGGCGGGCGAGCGTCGCGCCAAGCTAGACGAGGCTCTACGCCTGTTCCAGCTGTCCAGAGAGGTCGACGACCTGGAGCAGTGGATCACGGAGCGCGAGCTGGTGGCCTCGAGCCACGAGCTGGGGCAGGACTACGACCATGTCACTGTGAGTCGCGTGTAGCTTGTTGACGTTCTCATTGTCGGAATCTGTTCCAGCGAGAGGTATAGGGTAGCTGTTGAACCCGTAATTTGTAAAAGCAGATTTTATTACTCCGTTTTATGTCTTTATATCACCGTGAGTTTTGCAATGCTCCAATGCTAGAAAAATGCCCTTTGTAAATTTTTATCTCTGTACATGTACCTACTGTATAATTTATCATTGCCAAAAATTACTCCTAAATATACTGAAACTGCAAAAATAGCCCCTTTATTTCCCAACAACCACCTCCAAACACACACAAACCCAATACTAACCCCCAAATTTCTCCCACAGCTCCTCTGGGAACGCTTCAAGGAGTTCGCTCGCGAGACTCAAGCCGTGGGTTCAGAACGAGTGGCCACCGCCGAGCGCATAGCAGACCAGATGATCGCCATGGGACACTCGGACAATGCCACCATCGCCCAGTGGAAGGAAGGGCTTAAAGAGACCTGGCAGGATCTGCTGGAGCTCATCGAAACTAGGACTCAGGTAACTAAATACTATAACTTATGGTGTGAAAAGAGCACCTTTTTTTAGCCATCCGTTTTTAATAAGACCAGATGATAGCCATGGGACACTCGGATAATGCTACTATAGCGCAGTGGAAGGAAGGGCTTAAGGAGACCTGGCAGGATCTGCTGGAGCTCATTGAAACTAGGACTCAGGTACGATAACTTACGGTATGAAAAGAGCACCTTTTTTAGCCATCCGTGGCGTTTTTAGTAAGACCAGATGATAGCCATGGGGCACTCAGACAATGCTACTATAGCGCAGTGGAAGGAAGGGCTTAAAGAGACCTGGCAAGATCTGCTGGAGCTCATTGAAACTAGGACCCAGGTATGTTGAAATGATTACGATTACTTACGGTATGAAAAGAGCACCTTTTTTGCCATCCGTGGCTTTTAAATGAGACCAGATGATAGCCTTGGGCCACTCGGACAATGCCACCATCGCCCAGTAGAAGGAAGGGCTTAGGGAGACCTGGCAGGATCTGCTAGAGCTGATTGAGACCAGGACCCAGGTAACTAAATACTGTGACTTATGGTGTGAAAAGAGCACCTTTTTTGCCATCTGTGGCGTTTTTATTGAGTTTGCAGTAACTGTAAAGAAACTGCTATCCGTGTTTGACGACTATTAAACGGGTTTTTATAAAATAGAACAGAATAGTAGCGAATTCAATATTTTTTACGAGTGTAAGGTCCAGTTTGAGCTGGCTTACTACCACTTTGCCGGTGTACTGTGCAATAAAACAATTTACAATTGTATTTTAACCCTCTATTCTCTCTTACAGATGCTAGCAGCCTCCCGTGAGCTCCACAAATACTTCCACGACTGCAAGGACGCCTTACAACGAGTGAACGAGAAGGCACGAGGCGTCAGCGAGGAGTTGGGAAGAGACGCACTGAGTGTCGGCGCTCTGCAGAGGAAACATACCACCTTCATGCAGGACCTGACTACTCTGCAGCTGCAGGTTAGATTTTGAACCTGGTTAAAGAGTTAATATACACAGTTATGTGTAAGGGTAAAAAAGGGACAATTAAGAACAGCTAAATTAAAAGTTTTGAAGATTGTTTGATTCTATTCGCCGATATAAATAAGCTTCTATGCAATCCCCTTTAATTGACTCTACTGGTCCATTATAGGGGATTGATTCTTAGCAATTTATGTATAAATCGTACGGAATCCTGCTCAAAAATAATATACATGGTTTCCACAATGTAACTACCGAAAATCTAAATCTCATCACCAATCAATCCTATCAACCCCCCCACACACACACACTAAACAAAACCCTTCACCCCACCAGGTGGAAGCCATAACATCCGAGTGCGACCGCCTCGGCGCCTCCTACGCCGGCGACAAAGCCGCCGAGATCTCCCGCCGCTGCGGCGAAGTACGACAGGCGTGGGACGCCCTGCAAACCGCCTGCTCCGCTCGCAAGGCCAAGTTGGAGGACGCCGATGACTTGTACAAGTTCCTGAACAAAGTCCGCACGCTGACGATTTGGATGGACGATGTTGTGAGGCAGATGAATACTAATGAGAAGCCGAGGTTTGTTGTGTTTTTGTGGTTTATTTATTTGTTAGATAGGTACTTGAAACAGTGCAGTAAATAGGGCAGTTGTATCTGTGAGTTTTAAGCTTTTTAAGTTTTATTTTTTAATATAAAAGCTGTTGTCCATTTGCAATCCGTTGTTTTACAAACCGTTTACTGGTCCACACATAAAAATATACATATATTTTTTTTCAGGAGGAAATTTAGGTGGTACTTGAAGATCTAGTAAGAGTTTTAGTCGCGCAAACTCGTGTCGTACTGCAGCTCGTATAATCACTCATATAGGTTCCACTTCTTTGACAGTGGAAACTCCCTCTAGCCTTTTGGATTACTTACACTTATTGTACTTATTGTACACTTATTGTAATGTTTAATGTTACACTTATTGTAACATTAAACATTTATACACTTTAAAAACTACATATTTCTAACCACACACCCTCCATCCAACAGAGACGTGAGCGGCGTGGAGCTGCTAATGAACAACCACCAGTCCCTAAAAGCCGAGATCGACACCCGCGAAGACAACTTCTCATCCTGCATCAACCTGGGCAAAGAACTGTTGTCTCGTCAACACTACGCCTCGGCGGATATCAAGGAGAAGCTTGTGGCGTTGACTAACAACAGGAATGCTTTACTGCGCCGTTGGGAGGAGAGATGGGAGAATCTGCAGCTTAGTGAGTACCTATAAATATAGTAGAATTTAGTAGACAGACAGAGTCAACTTCTGTGTAAAAACGAAATCCCAAAAAAAACCTTTTTTTGGCTCTGTCAAAGCTAAAAAAGTCATCACTATCGATACACAATGGCAGTTGGCCGGAGCCGATTGTATGTTAAATTAAGCGATGTCTATGGTCTGTGAGAGGACAACTTCTCATCCTGCATCAACCTGGGGAAAGAACTCTTGTCCCGTCAACACTACGCCTCGGCGGATATCAAGGAGAAGCTTGTGGCCTTGACTAATAACAGGAATGCACTGCTGCGCCGCTGGGAAGAGAGATGGGAGAATCTGCAGCTTAGTAAGTATTTAGTACTAATAATAGTTAAAATTCTAGCTTCTAGGTCTATCTACAAATGGGGTTCGAAAGTACGTCCGAGAAAATACAATACAGTTGTGCTCTACAAACGACCATCCGATCTCAAACTAGGCAGAGCATATAGCTATCATTTTATATCTACGCCAGTAAATACATGTATATACATACAATAGCATGAAGCTAGGCAAACACCTGAAAATAGATTAGTCTGCCATGCTTTATTTTTGTAATAATGTGTTCATACATGGTAGTTTGCCCTGCTGTGGAACACAATAGATTACCAAAAACAAATGAAATATCATTCTAATCCACCCTTTCCCTCCACAGTCCTGGAAGTCTACCAGTTCGCGCGCGACGCGGCCGTGGCCGAGGCGTGGCTGATCGCCCAACAGCCGTACCTCAAGTCGCAGGAGCTGGGCCACACCATCGACGAGGTGGAGAGCCTCATCAAGAAGCACGAGGCGTTCGAGAAGAGCGCCGCGGCGCAGGAGGACCGGTTCAGCGCGCTCACCCGCCTCACCACTGTGAGTTGCTACTAGATTTGGGAGGGTTAGGGACCTGAGCCTGAGGCCAATAAGAAGTGGAATTTTTCAAAACTGCGCGACGCTATTGGTGCGAGCTAAATCGCTCGGCCGCCATTGGGCTCTTGCATCAAATATGTCCTCGGAATCCTCATTTATAAATAAAACTTGTGCAGTTGCCGTTTTGGTAAAATTACGGTGTCTACTAGTGTGCCAGTCTAGTTTTTGGCTTCTCGACCAGCTGTTGTTTTTATCGTTATCATCGGATGTAGGTCTCTGAAGCCTTTGACTATTTTCAGCGAACGTACCTATTTAAAAATTGCCTGGAAGAAATCGCTTTAAGCGATAAGGCCGCCATTTGTACATAATGTGTTAGATTAAGTTTTTTGAAAATTTTGTCCATGTTTTTGTGTACAAATAAAGAATATTTATTCTATTCTATTCTAAAAAGAAAATTGGGAAATATAAATAAATATTCTTCTTCTAACAATCTATTCCCAAAAATACCTTATTTATTATGGTCTTCAAAAACCCATCTCAACCCACCCACCTCCCATTCCAGTTCGAAGTGAAAGAGATGAAGCGCCGCCAGGAGCTAGCAGAAGCCGCCGAACGAGAGAAGCGCGAGCGAGAGGCGGCTGAGGCGGCGGCGGCGGCGGCTCAAGACGCCGTGGACCGAGCCGCCTCGCCTGAACAGCAGCCGCAGGGTACGTTGAGGGTTGGGGGGTACGGGTGACTGTTGAGATTGAGAGAGAGAGAGAGATATCTACATGATCCGGGTAGATAAGCCGGGAAGATAGCCTTAGGCTCTTGACACAAAACCAGTGTTCAAGACCCACAGTTGGCTACCAGCTAGGGCTGTTTTTAACAGCATGCCGATTTCATCACGCACACTGGATTTACCGCGTCTCGCGTATATATTCCACGTGTGACAATGAAAACTTGTATGAACGCGTGCGCGGCAATCCCGCGTGCGTGATCAAATCCGCATGCTGATCAAAACGGCCTGAGCTGGTATATAGTTGACTTGACCCTTAGTTAGGACTCATATGGGGTCTTGAAGCCTGAATATGTGTCAAGTTAAGCTGGTTCCAGGTTTATCTGCCCAGGTTATAGATGTGGGTGGTGTGCGAGGGAAATAAAAGCTAATAGAGGTGTTAGGAGGTTTATTCTTTGGCCTCTGCTATTGGTGGATATTTTTCTCGCTAGCATAGCCTACGTTTATTCAAAGATGGCAGTTTTGATATTCTGGATTTTATTTTGATTGTGTTTGCCGAAACGACAATAACAAAAACTGGTCTAATGAACATCAGAAGTGCCATTAATCAAAATTCAATTTATAAATTGATAAATTATAATAATTTGATCTACAAATTTAAATATCCCAAAAACAGTTCAGTATCAAAAACACAGAGTATGAAGATATTTCCAAATTAACCACATTCGTTCCACAGATTGCATTGTAAGCACGCATGAGTAATGTCTTCTAGCACTCGGATAAAGATAATTTTCCATACAAAAAGTAATAAATTACCACTAACTTTCACCTGAAAGGGTGTCAGCCATGCTTGCATACTGCAATAACACGAATACTATAGCAATTATTATCTATTCATGGTTTAGGATTATATGGCGAGGGATTTCCTACTTTATAACTGTGAGGTTACGGCACGTTTTGCACTGCGACAAAGCCTCCAAGGCTAAAGCATATGCAACGCAGCTTTACGTGTATTTGTTACATTATACCATACCCCTTGTTATTGTTATTACTTACTACGTCGGCCAATGACTATACTAGCCAAACGTTTAATCGCTTAAAATATATTTATCTCATTGAATCATTATCATTAGTATCTATTTTCACTTTAGCAAAATCTGAGAATAGTTCCCATCAAACTATAATTCACTCGAACTAACCTCAAAACCCAAAAGCTCGAACGTCATTGGCCGACGCACGTAACGCCCCATTCCGTACCGACCAATAAGACTTGAGGGGCGTGGTTAACTTACGATCGTGTTGTCCACACATGCACCCTTGTAGTGGTCAGGAGAAGCTCCACCAAAGCGCCGGAGAAGGCGCAAGAGCGACCGCACTCGCAGCCAGGTAACTGTGCGCTTACTGTACCCTGTGTGTGTGTACACTCGGCTCCAATATACCACGTGCTTGCGTGCTACTTAGTTATTTGACGGTATTTACACTGGCAATAGAAATTGAAGAAGCTACTTGTGTAAGGGTGCAAACAGATAAAGAACAGAGAGCAGATGATCAATCAGTTTTATGTTTCCTCTATTTGCATATCATTGCCGTTCAGGGGGCAAAGAGTTTTCAAAGTGGACCAGAAAAGATTAGCCTATTTCTATCTTATTCTTTCAATCTTAATCTTAAAATCTGTGGTCCTGTTAGTTAAAATACAGGAATTTTAAAAGGTCCAGGGTTGATAAGTACGTGGTAATTGGAGTTGATTGCACTTGCCTATGTAGGGGGTAACTAGATTTGGTTGTCAACGAAAAAAACTTACAGAGTGTGTGTACCCATATAGAACTCACGCCTATAACCATAGACTTAGTATATACTAGCGTATAGACGAACAAAGCGAGCGAGGGAGAAGAAAATCCCTTACGGAAATTTGGCAAGATAGAAAAGGATAGCGAGTCCAATGAAACTGTGACTGGTTTTGAATGACAGAGCGTCACAATTCAGCACGCGGAAAATCAACACCTTAGTATTTTGGATTTTTTGTGTACATCGTGGTTTATTTTCAGTAAATCTAATTGTATTCAACAATGGTAACATCTTCTGCGAGTGATTGTGGCGTTTATCATAGAAATAATCCTGAAAATTGCACATTTCACAGGTAAATACCAAAATCGTCATCACTGCTATGACGCGTATATTTTTGGTTAAAACTTGTCTTTTATCCTGTATTAAATATAAAATAATGCCAATGCTGTTGTTTACTTTCATATTTTGTGTATGTGGAAGTCCATTTGTTAATAATTTACAAGATTTTAGTGGATATATTTTTCATCAATTTATTTTACATGTACGCTAGGGATTGACTCAAATTAATCGATATCATTATCGATATTTTATCTTGAATGTTAGCTATAAAAATAAGTCAGGGCAAGGCACATCTTTTAACAAATACATAAACTAATTATTTTCTATAATTTGTCCAACAGATTCCCTCTATAGATATTATAATAAGCCGAAAGTGGTTGAAATAAGTTGGACGCGTTGGTTAGAATCCAAAGAAGAACTCTACCATTTGCAGCAATTCGACTTAAGAATGAATGTAAACTTCATAATTTAGGAAACGAAACTGTAATAAACCAGTTAAATAAATAAATATGTGGGAACATCTCAGACACGGCCATCCGAGGCAGAGCCTGTAATTATGGGTCAGACAGCTGATATATCTAAGATTGTTCTGTTTAAAAGTCAATAAAATAAGGAGCGATGAAAAAAGTGTTTTTATTTTTATTTATGCATTTTTTTACACTATGTCAAAATTATAATCTGGACAACAACAGTCTATGGAACAACTCTCCAAGGGTCGAACATCGAACTTCAATAACTTATCGATGGTCCTCCAAAGTAAAGAAAGGTACATCACTAGCTAATGCACACACTGAAAAACCAAAATTGGTCACGTTTTATCGAGCTGTCAGTTCGTCTATACGCTAGTATATACTAACCCCCTTATTCATAGAAAAGTTACAATACGTTTTAACTAATAAACTGTTTTGTCCCTCTCTGTCAAGAAACAAATTGTTCTTTGTCGGAGAGGGACAAAACAATTTATTAGTTAAAACGTATTGTAACTTCTCTATGAATAAGGGGGTAAGTCTATGCCTATAACCCATTATTGGACATGCAGATGTTTAATTATGCACTGTATTTAAATACTCGACACATCTTATAAAATACACTAATAAGTGTAAACTATCCCAAAATCGTTGACAAATATACAAATCTACACAGTGTGAATAACCCGACAGGTTGTAGAAGGCACTTGCATAGCCGTATCATAGTTTATATGCCGTCTTCGTTATTTAGTTGGGTTATATAGCAAAACGTACTAGAGCTGTAGAATTGTGTAGATAATTCGGCTATTGTTATGCACCTATTTTCGTTATTTATAAAGCAGTTTTATATGTAGTTGGGGTCGGTTTCTGTTATACATTAAGCACAGTATTACTTTTCTTTAGCACACTTTACAATCGGTGCTGGTTTTAAACATTAGATTAGTATCTCTTCATTCAATCTTGCTCTATATTTATTTTATTATGTCACATCATCAGCTACTTACTTCAAATTTTCACTACAGCTCATTATTCATCATCATATTCTTTACTAAATTTAAGTTGTTATAGCAAAATTCTCATATTGTTTGTAGCTTCTTTCAAAAATACTGGAAAAATATATAGAACTATAATTATATTTCTCCCGTATTTCTTCGTTAGAACATTTTATGTGTAAGTCACAAAGCTAATATAGGTGATGGTTTGATACTTATCATTATCATTTTCATTTCAATCTTCTATTTCACAGTCTTTTAAATTTAAATTAAGGATGTGGGTTTCAATTAAATATCATTCCATGTGGTGGATGTACATTATGAAATCATAACACAGTACTTATGTACTTTAGGCACCATCTGATATCTTTAAGTTTTCTATATTAATAAAATTGGAACTGCGTTCGTACCATGGAGAAATAAATTAAATAAGATTGTCGCTTTTTTAAAACGAATTAAATAAACATCCTCGGTTTAAATTGAAGATTAAAAAATCTTGAGTTTCAAAATTAATATTTACGTTTCAAGCTAAGCTTGTATTATCTTCGCAGTGTACAAATTAACATAATCTGTCTGTAGCAACTTCCTATCAAATTACGCTCTATTGTAAGAAGTATATAGTCTGTATTTGCTTGTGTGTGCTCTTCGTCTGTATTTCTACTCTCAAGCCGAACCTGTCAAGGTAGGTATGAAGTTATATCGCTTATGTCTATTGCTTTATCTATATTTATGCATGGCCTTAATTTGCTATATGTTTTTCTTTAAACCTTTTTTTAATTGTTTTTATTCCATTGATATAATTGTGCTTACACATTTTAACCCAAATCATTATAAATACTCGTATGATATCTACCTACTAATAATATGTTTACATTAAAACTAAAATCCTATGATATTTTATTATAGTAGAATTCGTACACAAACCACTTTGCTGTGAAACCTATAGCATGATGTTACTATACAGGGTGCAATTTTATCAGTGATGGATAGAGCCAATATCAAAGATGTCGATTTCAGTATTTTGGGCAAATTTGACTAGGTACATCTTTTCTATCACTAATTGAATAACATTCTGTATATTCAGAAGAATGTGGCATGATATTTTATTGATTTGATTTTTTTATTAGACTTGTGTAATCCGTCGTGAATGTTGGTAATTGTTTTGGAATAAAATATTGCATTGTTGATGATGACTAACATAAATTTATCTATGAAATTCTGTAAGATTCGTCTGAGCGCAGAGAATCTGATATCCTCAAAACACACCTAATAAGACATCGCAAAGTAATTCCAATAAAGTTTCCAACATGTGCACGTAACTAAAAGCACTTAGTCCTTATAAACATGTAGTTAAGCACGTAGTTTGCATGCAGAGCTCGCTGCGGTGGCGCCCTCTACGTCAAAGCAGACACCGGCCAAGCCCGCACGCCTCTCTAGTAAGTAGATTAGACACACTAATACATAACAGGTAATACTTAATGGCTTCTACACCGTTTTCTATGTCCAATCTGTAGTTTGCCGCAGTTGACTTGCATTTTTGTAGTGTAATTTATTATCTATTGCTGATAGTATTGTTGCAAAAACAAATTAATGAAGTTACACCTGGTTACACTGATAGAATGATTGTATCGATCGATGGCTAGATTAGTTTGCTATTGTTGGGCTTTGTTACTGATTGTTTCGTAGCGTAACCGTATTTTGAGTGATACATTATGCCGATTGGATGTAGAATATGGACGCTAGTTTTTTGTGGAGATACAGTTGTATTAAGAATGGAACAAAAATTCATTCCTACTACAACTTTAACCTTCCACGGGTAAAACTGTCGAATAACTTTAACTTAATTGTCTGTAGTAAATGCCTAGTAGAATAGACATGTAGCCTGCAACCTGTCCTCTGTTTGCATGTGACCTAACGTCTGTGTTTTTGTGTTCCAACACCACCTTTTACCAACGGCATGGTTTTACGCTTATGTTGCCGCCGCCATTTTGTTTTTTTGTGTTGCTTTGATTATTATTTTGTTTCTCGTCCCGCGTTACCTTAGCTGGTCCAAGCACGAGTATATCGAGCCCGCCCAGCACGGGTAAGATCAAGTCCCGGTCTCGAAGCAAGTCGCCGTTCAGAAGCTTCAGATGGAAGACCGCCAAGAAGCTCATCGCCGGATCGCATCACAGTGATGACGAAGGTATGGCTAGGACGGGAGGTTGACCGCAATGGGGTAGGGGTAAAAAAGTTATTAGGTATTAATTGGTTAGAAGGTTTAATTTTAGATGAGTTAAGACTGACTGTGATGTCCTGTAGAGGAAAATCGGGCGCATAATTTAAATTTTTGTACTCAAAAGAGTGGAAAGAAGGTTGTGGTTTAGGATATACAATTTTTTCCCACCTATCTAGTAGAAATCTCATACCATAATAGGTAATACTGGTAATAACTACAGATAATTTTTAACAACAAAATTTATACAGTATACCTTCAGATAATTTTAACTTTACCCTAAAAATGTTGAAATAGAAAGAAATTAAAAAAATCGTCCATTGCTGTCGACCAACCTACTTATTGCTTTGTTTGTGCAAATGTGTTAGCGCATGGTTTTTGATTTTAAACAATAAAATAAAATATATGTTCGTGTATGTGGCTTTTATTCCTACAAGACTGGCGAGTATAAAGCCATGCTCTTCAAATACAACTTTAATTAGGTACAATAGATATGATCTTTCCTATTTATCAGACAGATTATGATTATTTAAAAATAAGTACATAATAGGAGAAAAGGTTATTTATTAAGTTGATAAAATTGATAAGATAACGTATCAAACCGATTGCTTTCATTAATTTGTCTTTTTATACTTTTGTGCCGTAAAATGAATGTAAACAATGCACTAAAATAGATTTTAATCCTGGAAAAATATAATAGATATCATAAATTTCACGCTAATCTCAATCATTTATCGGCATTTAAAAAAATCTTAATTCATGTTACATAATAAGTATACACACAGTTTTTTTACAAAGTTAGATATATTTTTTGTTCTTACTAGTAGTGTTCCACCAACACTGCAACGGATACTAACCTTTATGTCTATGTATAGAAGGTGCAAGTCCGGGTGGCGAAGACGAGGGCGTAGAAGGCACTTTGGTCCGCAAACACGAATGGGAGTCCGCCGCTAAGAGAGCTTCCAACAGGTTTGTTATGTTATGTAATAGATAAATAATCTGAATTTGAAATTATATTATTAATCTACGTTACCATGGAACATATTATATACCTACTATAGAGAAACAAACTACCTGGAGACCATAATTTGTAAAATACATATTTCGAGCGTAAACTAACAAAAAATGTTTTTGTAATTGAGGTTGAGCATATTTACTCAGAAATTTATTGGTAGGGAAGCAGAAAAGTCACTACATCGGGCTGCATTGAAAATATATACGATCAACATTAGCGCTGCGCCTTGGCACGCTGCGCTCTAGCCTGTCATATTGTACTTGATGTGTTAATTTGCACTGCATTATAATTCCAATTGACACACTAAAGTGCAACCTTTTTTACCTTAGATCCTGGGACAAAGTGTACGTGGTAGCCAAAGGCGGGCGCATGTCGTTCTACAAGGACCAGAAGGCGTACTCGGCCAGCCCCGAGCAGTGCTGGCGCGCGGAGGCGCCGCTCGACCTCACCGGGGCTGCCGTCGAGGTCGCCGCCAACTACACCAAGAAGAGGCACGTCTTCAGACTCAGGTATGGTACCGTTCACTACACTTTACCGATTATCTTGTGATTTTATGACGTAAATACGATGATCGTCTGTTAATTCGGTAAGGGGGTGAATCTTAAATAGTTGAATCCCAAAAAAATGGGTATCACCGTTTTTGTATCTTTTAACATACTTATCGTAAGCATCTAAATTTCAATTATACCACGGGACAGCTGAGATTCCAAAGAACAGATTTAAATAAGTGATGATGATGATGATTGATCCGACCGATTTCGGCCATGGCGACCACTTCGACCCCTAGTTCTGTACGGGTACGAGTCCATTGTACGGAAGCGGTCAAATGCGCAGCATATATTAAGGTGCGCAAACATTCGCGCAAATGGAACTGGAACTGGAAGTGAAGTCGAATTTTCTAAATCCTTAAAGCCGGGGCGATGGGAGGCCATATAAACCATCCATGCATTTCCTAAAACCTAGAGAGCCCAGCGAAGCGAGGCAATACAATCTAGTCCGGCATTTTTTATCTAAACTTCTATATATTTATCTCTCCCCCCTATTCCACAGACTGGCGTCAGGCGCGGAGTTCCTCCTGCAGGCGCACGACGAGGCGGAGATGTCGTGGTGGCTGGAGGGGCTGCGCGCGCGCACGGCGGCGCCCGCGTCGCGCTCGCACACGCTGCCGGCGCCCGCCAAGGACGAGCCCAAGCGCCGCTCCTTCTTCACACTCAAGAAGAAGTCAGTGCAACTGGTTACATTCGCATTAGCGCCGTAGCAACGCATGTGGCTCGGTATTTGTTGATGATTTCTCATTTTGGGTGCAAGGGTTTTCTTTGTGGGTTGTGAAGTTGGTAGAATGGGTGTAGTTATTTTATATATTATATTAGGTGTATTAACTGTATAAACGCATTCGGGGATAAGCAAAGGACGAGCGAAAGGCCCCTTCTTCACACTCAAGAAGAAGTCAGTGCAACTGGTGGCTCGGTATTTGTTGATGATTTCTCATTTTGGTCAAAGGGTTTTTGTTTGTGTTTTGGGTGTTGAAGTTGGTAGAATGGGTGTAGTGATGGTTAATTACATTCGGATTAGTTGATGAAATTTCATTTCGATGCACGGATTTTTTGTTTTTGCGTATTTTGGTAGGTGGATTTTGATTCGTTTTGTGTATGAAGTAGATATGCGCGCAAAACATAATATGATTAGCAACTACTAAATATATACTAGTTCTATCTCAATGTAAGCAGATGATTGCATTGATAAATTTAAATATATCCTGCTAACGTGCGATAAGATACGATTGGGGACTGGGGGTTTCCGCAAATATAGGTACAGCATGATTAGACAATTCTAGACCGGCTAATCGAATACTGCTTTTGAGGTTACATGTTTGTAATTTAGTGTACCATAGCTTTATTTCTTAACATCATGTCTAAGTTTTGTGCCGTAATAGATGCTGCTGCTTTTAATTTACTTTGCTTGTGCCTTTTTTGTTTTTTTGTAACATTGAATTTTTTACTGCATGTTATAATTAATGTAGGATAAACATTGTGAAATTAATCGATCTTATAATTTCTTATATGCATATTAGAACCATTCTTAAATTCATTGTGAGACCAACTTCCTTATACAGAAAAATCTGTTTATCTATGGTCATCTGTCCCAATATTTCTCACAATTTATTTTCTGTAAAAATAATATGTAACTATTATGATCAATAACTAATAAGTTTTTCTCTATCCAACAGCTAAATCCACCGGCGGAGCGACGTCCGAGCCCATCGATGACACCGACTGTTGTATTCTGATATTTCCTCATTACGCACGTTGCAACCCGTACTCGGCCGCGTACAATATCGTACTACACGGTACCACAATGTACCACCCGGTACCACAATGTACCACGTAGTACAGAGTACGCGCACTGATGTACGATACGTTTCTCACTGCGCTTGCTGCGTGTAAGCTTGGCTAATGACGAAATGGTCTCATACGACAGAACGTCGATTGAAAACGATAATTTATTACAAAAATCCAATACATAATTATAGTAATGTTATTATTTTGTTGCGTACAAACGTTATTTAAGACTGTTCGGTAAATGAGTGTTTGGTTTGCCTTCGCGTATCTATCTGTGTATGTCTATGGCCCGTTTGTAGGTATCCGTACTAAATGCTAAATAACGGTGTGTTTAAGTAATTCCCAAATGTGTATGATCCCCCATCCCGTAATCATGTAATACTTGTTGTAACTTGAAAACATTTATAAATTTATGAAATTACTTAGTAAAAAATTCTAATTCGACGAGCTATAAGTGAGTAAAATGATTTAGCGTTTAATCCAGAATGAGAAGTATATATATTTTAATGATATATATGAAAAGTGATAGTGTAATATACATTCGTTTGAATATAAAAAAAAATACTAGAGATGAATGTCATTTAAATCTTACTACTTCATACGTAGAAATTTTATTAGACTCCTTTAATTATGAAAAGACCAATAATTACCTACCACTTGACGGAATATGAGTATCACATTTGATATTAAATTTCAACTTATTTATAGTGTAAGCCTCTGAGTATGATAATCGCATTTACAATAGAGCCCAGGGGGGTCACTCTATATGACGAAAAATGAAGTTTTTGAGCGCTCACAACTCTATCTCGTTGTATTAAACGTGCCGATTGCACGACAGATCTCGTTAGTTCGTATTTCGTCAGTGTAGAGTAACCCTCCAGATTCGGCTTCTCTACAGCTTGGCTATTCGTCATTGACATTGTTCTTAGAGTAAGAGAACGTAATTTACATAGATTTAATATTTGATTTATATATAAAAAGTGTCTTCTTCGATCCCGCAGCGTTGTCGCTTGATCGTATTTCTTAAATTATTCATTAAAACGGAATATTTGTATGGTAATGCGAGTGTGTGACTCGGTCAAGCGTCAACGCTACGGGAGCTTTAGTATTGGACGTGTAAGTACGCTTGACGCCTCGTAAGTGCTTCTAAAATGTGACGTAATACGTGTCTTGAAACCGTTTATGAACGTACGTATTTAATTTTAAATTATTTTTACTGCCAACCGTTCACAAAGTGTTAATTTTGTAAGCGACTTTTATTCTTATGTCCACCCTACTTAGATGTTATCTTACACACTTTTTTATTTCCTTTTTCATGGTTAATATATTATTATATTATACATACTATGTAAGTAGTGTGGTAGCGGGTCTCATGGCCCACTGCCACATGATTTCACACTATTGCATGAGTACCTATGTTTAAAATATTTTATTTTAAAATTTTACTTTTTTGAGGAAAATATAATAAATGATGTTTTCAAATAATGCTGCGTTTTCTTAGTAAGTAATCCTTAGCTTAATTTAACCCTGTTTACATGATGATCGTCAAGTGCCAAGTAAAAGTAGGAAACGAAATTAGATACGCTAGTGTCAGAATATGTCCATTATCTACTGGCCAGTTATTATGGCTCTATTGTTTATGTAGGTGAAATTTTATCAGTGGACATCTTTAACGACGTACGTATATTGTCCCTAACTACATTACTTACATACGGAGCAAATTTAAATTTCATAACAGAATTCCTTGCAAAAATTAAATCTGTCTAAATTAATTCAATCAGTCAATCGGTATTATTTAGTTATTTAAGTTTCCACTGATTAAATTCTACCGTGTATAATAGATGGTGACTAAACAGTATAGGACATCACCTAATCACTAGATACAATTAGCTAGTTAAGGGTCAGCGCACACCAAGAGCAGAGCAGAGCATATTGTGAAATCATTGAAAAATTAATCTTATGATATTTCCATACATTTCAAAATTGAATACACGTCCCAACTTGATGCTCGACCATGCTCGAGCTTTCTAGTAAATGTTCGAGTATGCGTTCTACATGCGCTAAAAGTTTGCTCGACCATGCGCGAGCATTTTGCAGTTCGGTGTGCGCTGCGCCTAACTAGTACACTAAACACATACGAGGGCGGGTCAATAAGTCCGTGACTTTTTGGATAATTTTATTATTTATTATTCAACGTAGTCTCCTTTGAGCTCTATACACTTTGTCCAAAGTTTCAGCAATTTTTTTATCCCTTCCAAAAAATAAGATTTCTCGAGGTCATCAAAATACCCACCTTGGCCTTCTTTGGCGCCGATTCAACCCGAGAAACCCACTGTTTAGACTGCTGTTTGGTCTCTGGTGTGTTGTGGTGGATCCACGTTTCGTCCACGGTTACAAAACGGCGCAAAAACTCGTCCGAATTTCGCTTGAACAACGCCAAACACTCCTGCGAAGTTTTGTCATTCGATTGCGTTTGTGAGCAAACGCGGCACCCATCTTGCGGAAAGCTTTTTCATACCCAAGTGATCATTCAAAATTGAAACCACTAAGCCACGTGATATCCCTGTGGCTTCCATTATCCCTCTCACTTTCAATCTCCGATCGGCCAACACCATGTCGTGAATTTTTTCAATCATTTCAGGTGTAGAGACCTCAACTCGGTGCCATGAACGTCCGGCATCTTCCGTACTTGTACGGCAACAACGGAATTCAGTAAACCACTTTTTACCATAGATATTGATGGTGCAGAGTCCCCATAATCTTTATCAAGCTTAGCCTTGGTTTCAGTGATGGTTTTTTTCCGCAAAAAATCATGCTTAGTGAGCACACGAAATTCAGATTTTTCCATTATGTTTTTAAATCACGCGGTAGTTGCTAAGAACCGGTGTAAAACACAAACCAAGTGACGTAACTTGTCCAAATTTTGACAGATGTCCACTGACAGTTGCCTGTTGACAGGAACAATGTTGTTCTTTCAGTTAAGTGGCGGGAAATTATAAAAGTCACGGACTTATTGACCCGCCCTCGTATGTCCAGCAGTGGATGATTGTTGGCTGATGATGATGACACTAGACACTGGTGGGCTGTCTTTATTGAATCATCCAAGTTACCAATCAACAGGAATCCACGGTGACGGTATGTTCTCAATACCCTTATCTCGCATTTCACAGATATTTGATAATCCCGTCAATCATGAGACGTAGAATCGTAGATAAACCGGAAAGCCGCTCCCAGTTCCTTCTAAACTCTTAGTTTAGTAAAAGTGCAGAATAATACAAGTAAAATGCTGAAAGTATTGTTTTTCGTGCTTTTGCCTGTTGTGCTAAGTGCGAGTGACTGTGACGGTCCTGAGTGCGAGATTCGATCGAAACTACACAGATTGTCTTCAGGGGAAGCTGCTGAAGCACATGCTAGACCTTTTCAGGTAAGTGCTCATTATGGGTACCTATATGTAAATAAATAGATGTAGGTGGTTATATCTAATGGTGGATAAAATACCCGTCACCTGTTTCTACTTAACTATAAACTTTACTATAAACATGTAGCAATGCACTTGTGATAAGGTTATACTTAGTGATAGGTACCGAAGATATTTTACTAAAATCACTATGATTGAACAAACGCTCGTGGCAAACCTTAGAAGTCTGATCAAAGTTTTTTCATGGATGAAGGGAGGAAGAATGTGACATAAAATTATAGGTACAAGTTACACTGACTCACACCTATATAGCCGACTCCAAAAAATCCGTCATCACATCAGACCGTTAGGGTAGACAAGATCTTGCTTGAGTGGAGACCACGAATTGGCAAACGCAGCGTGGGACGCCCTCCTGCCCGCTGGACCGACGACCTTAGGCCGGTAGTGGCTGGATGAGGACGGCCGAGTATTCTGGCGCTCCATGGGAAGGGCCGTTTATCCAGCAGTGGATGCATCAGACAGTAATAACTCAACTGTTCCCACCCCAGGTGGCTCTATACCTGCGAGTGGGCGCCTCGGGGCCGCTGGGCTTCTGCGGGGGCGCCCTAGTGAGCCCCCAGTGGGTGCTGACCGCGGCTCACTGCTGCTTCCACCAGGGGACGCAAGTGGACCATGTGCAGGTGAGATATATGGGGTGTTCGGTAGGTAAGGTATTTGTGAGTAATTAGATCCAGGTGCGCATGATTTATCAATATCTGTTTCGTTGAGGCGATATCTCATACCTATTATATTAACTAAACAATAAGCACAATCACTGTTTATTTATCTAAATAACTAACCTAACTGGTAATGTAAATTTACAATAGCTACTTATATAAGTACTTGATGAAGATAAATAAGTACTTACTTACCTAATAACAAAACGCAAATAAGTTGGTAGGTAAGGACTTAGGATTCCATTTTCATATTATTATTTTTTTATGTAGCCTGGTTAGTGTCCCACTGCAGGGCAAAGGCCTCCTTATAAATTGACCACCGGTCCCGATCCTATACATTTTCATATACATTTGGAATAAAACAATAGGCGGCCTGGAATCCTAGAAACCTTTGGGTAAGTGCGTCACAGTTATTGGTTAGTATAGTTATACGACAGACACTGAGTTGCAGAAAGGATCTTTAAGTTAATGTCGGCATTAAATGTATTGTTGCCTCGCTTTGACAGTATACGGACAGAAAGAGACAAACATAGATTTAATGTCGACATTAGCGTAAAGTCCCTTTCTGCAACTCGGCAAGAGAAGGATGGAAGCGCCTGGTGTCAGCCCCAGACTCCTCGGAGGAGTAGCGGGATTGAAGAAGAAGAAGATAGTTATATGTCTGCATTACATGTTTTATTATTGTATAAAAAGAGTTTCATCTGTTTAAAGTAGTTCTCCACCCAACCAAGGGTTGGCTGGTAGAAATTGCTTTTTGGCAATAAGTCCGCCTTTGTGTACCAAATTTTCTTAATTCTTTGTAATTTTTTTTATATTTTTGCTGTGTATGTTTTTTGTATGCAATAAAGTGTCTATAAATAAATAAAAAAGATGATAATGAATATTCCGCAGGCAGTACTAGGCGCGCACTCGCTCTACTCCCGGTTCGAGAACGGGCGGCGCGTGGTGGCCGTGGACGCCGTGGTCGCGCATCCGGAGTGGGATGCCCCCGGCTTCCACCACGACATCGCGCTGTTGCGACTGGCCAACACCGTGCAGCTTACTGGTAATGTGAATATGAGAGAGCGCTAGAGCATTTTCCCGGTTAATGTTTTTGGCAACTCCCTCTATGAGCACTTTCGTAGACCTAATTGAGGTTTAGATACCGGGAATCATCCTGTTTCTGTCTTTACCCTAAGTCTGATTTACAAGGCTTATGCCGAGTTGCAGAAAGGGATTTTACGCTAATGTCGACATTAAATCTATGTTTGTCTCTTTCGGCCATACTAGCCGTGCTGTCCGTATACCTATACCTACTGTCAAAGCAAGGCAACAATACATAATGCCGACATTAACTTAAAGATCCTTTCTGCAACTCAGTGTTAATCACTTGCGGCTAGATGCTATTTGTGTAAACACAACCTGACAAGGATTAAAGGTAGATAATCAGCAAGATATCCTATCTGATTAAATATCTATCTTTGCTGCCGCATGTGCCTTCCTTTTTTGTATGAAAAATACTTATTCTAGGTATAAGATATATGCTACTCATCATACTCATCTCTTGCAGACACAATAGACGTGGTGCGGCTGCCGTACCTCAGCATCTCATCGTTCAACTTCGCTGGACTGCCGGCCCTGGCGTCCGGGTGGGGCATTCCGGCTGAAGGTAACTAAAATACCTACCTAGGTCTAGTAGTTAAATAATAGGTGCTTGATCGTATTTATTTTACCACAATCGGCCACCAGTCTGTGAGGCGCATCCACGAGTGAAAATCACTGTAACTACTATCAATGAATCGTAAACGGAAACTACCCGCCATCTGCAACATTAAAGTTCAGAAATAATTACCAACTATTTTGTAAGTGGAACTTTTTCATTGATCGTAAAGTGTATCTACCTATGTATCTGGCCGACTCTGGGCAGTCAGCGACTCTCGTAATAATCTACTTAGGGCTGATTTTTCAATGGTCAGATAAATGCTATCTGAAGAATAAAATTGTTGCTGTCACTGTCTAATAGAAACATTAATATGCGGCAGCATCCGAATTATTCCTCAGATAACTCTTATCTGACCATTAAAAAATCAGCCCTTAATTGGATTTAACCTTTGACAAACCCTAGATTATCTCTAGGTACTGTTGAGAAGAAAAAATGTAGATATCTGAGACCACCCCCTCGCAAAACCCCCATCTACTTTCCAAATCACATTTCTTACTATCTCCAGGTGTAAATTTCCTCTCGCCGACTCTCCGACAGAAGCGTTTATCAGTGATCACGGACAGTCTCTGCAACAGCGTCTACTCTCAGCAACTGCCGGACAACATCATCTGTGGCCTGGACATCCGGGATGGAGCCGGCACTTGCAAGGTCAGGGCACAGCTGAGATACCTTCTCCATCTCGTCATTATCATCATCATCATTATCATCATCAACCATCACGAAATGGGCCTCCGGGAGGGTGGCACATGTTTTAATTATGTACGCTCAAAACATCCACAAATTAAATGTTAACACAGTAAGGTGGGTTGTTATAATAATAATAGTTATCAAATTAATATTCTACTGTATTCTAACCTATTGTTATTATTAGTAAATCAAGTAAGTACTTATTATTATTTTGTGGCGCTCCTTGGGAGAGATCTATTGTCCTGATGCTATGGGCTGATGATAATGATATCTTTACCTACATTTATCTCTGTTTCAGGGGGACAATGGTGGTCCATTAACAATCTTCTACAATCAGACTGAGGAACATATTTTGGTAAGAGGTTTTATTAAGTAATTGTATACTTAATTTGATGCACAAATACGATACGAACTTATTTCCAAAGTACTTTATGTTAGCTGACCTTTGCATTTAATTGTTTGGGGAAAGATAACATATGAAATGAACACCTTTTATTTAATCGTGCTGTAATCAATGATTACATCCTACAATAATATCTAATCTTTTATGCAAAGTCTGATCAGATAATTATCATAGTCTCCATTTTTGAACTATACTTACAGATTTCTTCGGGGTGGTGCCTAGCTATCGACATAAAATATGAATGAGCCCTATTATTATAGGTACGTAGTACAGATAAATCATAATGTTGACGTTATCACAGGTTGGGGTGGCGTCGTTTGTGGGCGTCGACGGCTGCACCATCGACCGACCCTCGGTCTTCACCCGCGTGCAGAGATACCTGCAGTGGATCTCCGACACCGCCGGGATTCCACTCCAGTGACACCATAATAATACGGATAAAATATTGATTAGAATAATATATTATTTATCATACGTAAAAAGTTATTATTTATCAAATTCATACGTAAGTACTGCAGCAATCAGTGAGTGATCCCCGAAAAATCCGATAGTAATTGGATACATTTCCTTAAGCGACTAACTGAAAACACATAAAATCTCTCGGTTTTATAGCACTAGGTACTTACCTACTTAAATAGTATGCATTAGGTGTTCATTCATACATACTTACATCCAAGGAACAGAAGTACCTACTTCTCTAACGGAGAACCTTACATACATCTCACTACCATAGATGTCAATAAAAGGAAAAAAAATAATAATTTGAAGTCATGGTATTATTATTTAGAATAAATATCTAGATAACATGAATACAAAGTATTATTATAGTCTTTCGTAGGTATTTATAGAACCTGTGCCGCACAGAAATACAGAAACGACAAAAACTCAAAATTCGTAGTTAGTATGTTTTATTTAGATGTATTTAGAGAATCATCTGTTGGGTGATGAAGTCGAGGAAGCTGGTGACCCTGGTGTACCCTGACGAGTGTCCTTGTTCACATTGCGGAGCGGAAAACGAGATTATACCAATCTGAAAATACAATGCCATTGTAAAATATGCTTATATTGTTGTATTTCATTGCACGTGTATATTGTGATGGTAGAAATCGTGAGGAAATTCCCCCCAACCCGCAGTGAAGTGAACCAGCATGGTGGGAAGGTATATTTAAATAGGACTTTACGAATGGGCTATTTAAGTCCTATATCGGTTTTTGGCGGCATCGGAAAATTAAGCAAATTACTAGGTAAATTAGTGTAAAGTTAAAAGTTCAATTCGTAAACAAAAGTTCAAGCGGATCAATCAAATTATTAAATAAAAACACAAAACGCACGTAAACAATATAACCTATTCTATTCTCTGTGGGGGTGTAAGTACTTGCACCTGGCTCTCTCGAATGGAACCTTTGTGCCTAACCCCAAGGTCTAAACTGCCTTCCTAAGCTTGGACCATTTTCCCACCACGCTGGTCAGTGGACCGCAGTGGCGGGTTGGTGGGTTCACATATCTATATAGATGTGCTAAATCATATCTTCAATTTAATTGTATGCAAGAACTTGCACTGTCTAAATGGCGCCTAAGGTTTGACGCCGTGACGAAGGGATAAGCCAATCAGATTTGGGTCAGTGGTTGACTGCCCAATGGCTGGATGAATTTATGGAACAGTTTTTACCAACGGCAATCTTCAGACTCAATTCCCTTCATTCAATTGAACATCAAATAAGTAGGTATGTATGAGTATGTTTGTACTTACGAGGATTTGCCTTCCGTTCTTGAAAGTGGTGAGAGGTCCACCGGAGTCTCCTCCGCAGACGCCGACATTGTTGACGTTGTTGTTGCTCTTGTTGCCCTCAGTGCAGAGGTGGTATGGCTCGATGGTGCCAGCTTGCCAGCTGCGCAGGCAGTCCATCTGGTTCATCACTTGAGCATTCACCTCACGACGGTACGTTTCCAGAGTCCACGACGCGGCTGCGGAAAACATAACATATAAATGATGTGAGTAAACAGTTGTAAATACTTCACGTCGGCAGTCTGAGTTCTACAAGCGATGGTGCTCCCCACATCGTGCCTGAACATAGGAGGTGGTCGTGACCGCTAGCGACTTGCAGCATTTTGGAAAGGAACTATTCTACCTCACTACTTTATTATCAAGTTATAAGGTCATATCAAACAGAGATTATAATAAGTACATACGAGACACTCTCAAGATTACAAAAGCTCTTACTATCGCTGGTTCTGCCGTATCCGATTGCGGTAGCCATGGCTCTGGCAAATTGATCATTAGCCTCAGCAGCTGAAGGTAGTGCAACAGGGGCGATGAGGCCTGAAAAAAATACAATCATCCAATAAATAATGATGAACAACAGATAAAAACCCAAAATAATCAAAATCCTCTTACCATTAAAAGCGACGCGGGACGGAAGGTAGACCATAGCGACATCGTATTTGATGGCGCTGATCCTGGGGTTGTAGGACGGGTGCGTGTAGACCTGGGTGGTGACAATCCTGGTGCCTCCGCTGAAGAGGTACTGGGAGCCGAGGACCACCTCGAACTGCGCGGCCTGGTTCACGGAGTCTGCCCAGCAGTGCGCGGCCGTCACCACGCGGCTGGACGACAGGAGCGTGGCGCCGCAACCCGATTGAGCCCTATTAACCATCGTGATCACCAGACCAGCCTGTCACAAGCAAATGGTATTAGATGTTGCTGTTGGATAGTTTAGTAACTTTTCAGTATAGTTTCGGGTGACAACGGTGGTGCCTCAAATAGCTGATTTAGTAGCTACGCTACGTGGTCTAATAAAACTATACTTAGAGGATCAGATGAATTTAGAAAGGTACGAAACAGTTAGTACCTACATATACCTAAGTTTTTGTCGCAACTTGCAGGTGGGAAAAGATTATCAGCAACAGTGATAATGACAACCGATAAGATCGAGGCAGTTAGACCGGATATGATTTACTTTTGGGGTAGTCCAGATAGAGAAATAATAAGCAGGGATTTCTCTTCAATATCTCGTGTTTTTCGTCAACTCATGACGAAAGAGGAATATGAGGATGCCTCGATGCGATGAGTGCTAACTGCTGCTGCAACGATAGTAAATATACACTCGTTATGCTAAGCGAATTTGTTATGAATTTTAGGAGTTTCAATATTTTTTCCGATTTTGGATGTACGTAAGTACGTTAGTTCTATTCTAGATTAGGTACACGGTAAGCAAATTATTCCCAGCATCCTATTTAAGTATTTTAATTTGGACAGTGCAAAATCTAAATCATGCATCTTCAGAATGCAACAACTTACCATGTAAGGATGGTTGATGTTGGCGGACGCGGCACCCCCGATGATCCTGTTGAGCGGGTTCCTCAGCCACTGGTCTTCCATCGCCTTGACCCTCGTGGCCATAGGAATGCCCACGAGCTCGTGGTAGTTCTTGATGTAATCCGCATCACTGGGAACACCCGCCGTCGCCGCGGCGACAAACAAGAGCAGAACCAAACAACGCATTTTGGGGAAAAAATTAAGACTATTAATCAATAGGAAATGGATTTCATTTATAGTGTATACTTACCGGCTTATCGCATTGATTTTTTATTTAATCAACATGATTAGTTTGTTTCAATTTAGATAGGCGAGGTTTCTTGGAATTGGATGTAGGTACGGACGAGGGTGACACTGAAAGATTTTAGAACTGGTAACTAAAGCCGGATCTCCACCGACCAAACGGATGCGCAGGTATCAGTACCGAAGCTGTCTTCGCGGGTACAAATAGTCTGAGCACCGAATCGTTTTCCGAATTAATAAGTACACTTCTCCGATAGCACGGTTCGTCGAAATCACTGTTCGTCGACGGTTTGTTCATCGAAAAAATCCTTCTCCGATAGCACGGTTGGTCGAAAGCACTGTTCGACGATGGTTGCTTTGCCGAAGAAATCATTCGCCGATAGAAAGATTCGTCGAAAGCTCTGTTCGAGGATGGTTGCTTTGACGAAGAAATCATTCGCCGATAGAAAGCAGAAGCACTGTTCGACGATGGTTGCTTTAACGAAGAAATCTTTCACCCATAGAAAGGTTAGCCGAAAGCACTATAAACCGATGGTTCGTTCAACGAAAAGCATTGTTCGCGATTTCACTACCGACTAGCCCTCTCGGCATCAGACTGATACGGATGCGTCGGTATCCGTAGGGTTGCCATTTTCATGAGTTATATATAGCCTATCTCCACCAACTAGCCGTCTCGGAAACGAATGAGGTTCTAAGCTTTTACGAATCTGCTGATAGATTATTATTTAATGGTCAGTAGCTACTCATACCGTAGAGTGCTACAACTTTGCGTTTTTTGCACACATTGCCATTTTTTTTTACTATGATAACGTCTAATTTTATTCATTTTTATTGCAAAAGTTACGGGTTTTGCAGGGACTTGTCCGGGGCCTGCTCCTATGATTAATTTTAAAATTATTAGACATAGCAGTCAATAAAATAGGCAACGTTATGCATTGACCATGTAATTACGGTAAAAAACTAAATAGTAGGTACCTAGGTAATGCAATATTTTTTTTATATTACTTATGCTTTGTTTTTATATTACTTATTTGTATGAAATACAAGTAGCAGCTAAAGTACTTACCTATGGATTTGATAAAAAATATGCTTATATTTTTCTGATTCTTCCCTCCATCTAATATTAATTTTACAGTAACTAAGTAACTATAGGCGCTTACCAATTTTCATGTCTCTGCGTATTCCAATTTCCATAATAACAAGACAAGTTTTTTAACTGTATATTTTTTTAGAGGGTTGGCTTTTTCAATGTCTCAAGGGACCGTTAATTTAAATATAGACTAGATAGAATATTATTTAATTGTATACACACATGATCATAACTTAAATACCCTATGTACAAAATTGGCGGTCTTATCACTGAAAGCGATTTTTTGAAGACAACCTTACGGTGGAAGTATTTTTATGATTAAAGAGGGGCCAAGTGTACTACAGAATTCAAAAATATCATTATTTTAATTTAATATAATCAAACGTTATTTTATTTTTAAAATGGTAAATCGTGGTATAACTAAGGTGACCATACGTCCCGCTTTCGGCGGGACAGTCCCGCTTTCAAGCTGTCCGTCCCGCTGTCCCCCGCGAAGGCAAAAATGTCCCGCTTTCATAAACAGGCCAAACGATAATTTAAATTACATACATTTTGCATTAATCACTTGAGACAGCTATATATATCTTCTTACCTCTCACATAGACTTAGGGAATGAAATCTCGTCCCGCCGAGATCCAATAACTCGCGAGATCCCGGCCAAATTTAACGAGATTGAAACTCGTCAAATTTCGTACGAGTTCTCGCGAGATAACGAGATCGACAAATGCAGCGTGACGACGTGTATTTCATGCAAAATCAGAAGTCGTCTATCAGATGATTCTCTCGACATGATGAGTTTTTTGAGAAGCCAATGATGTCGATTCGAAAGGCAGAAGCAAATTTTAACGCTGTCTAACTATAAATTTTGCTAAAAAGCAGAAAGAAATGACGATTACGGAAACACACATTAAAGTCGAATTTTAAACAAGTACAATAAGGTTTTGACAGCTCTAAAATTAAAATTTAGTTATGTCTTCAGAATCGAAATAATTTTCACAAAAATTAAGTTGCCTTTCCGTACCTTGATAACTTGATCTGACTTCTCTTTTGAACTTTTTTAATTTGATTAATACGATCTCACTACATTTCTTTAAGAACTTGTGAATTAAGTTTTTATTTTATTTACAACTAGCTGTTCCCGCGCGCTTCGCTTCGCCTTAAAAAGATTTCCCGTGGGAATTCCGGGATAGTAGTAAAAGTAGCCTATGTTCTTTCAAATTTCATTCAAATCCACACCACAATTATTATTGTGATTCTTCATATCACTGTTCCTATTGATGTTGTTTTTGTATTTGTGATGTGTATTTTTTTAGTAAATTAATTGATGTGTCTATGTCTATGTCTACTTCTAATTGTTGAAAGTAAAGTAATAAATTTACAAAATACTAAATATAGATTAATTTTTTTTACAAATATTGCATAAATTTGAATTGATTAGCCATAATAGGTGTATTAATTATAGACATAAACATATATTAGAGACAAAATAATATTTTCATATTTTTTTTAATAAAACTCTTTTTTTTTAATTACTAAGCAACATTATGTCAGTTACCTAGTACTTACTAAAAATAAGCATTTGCATTTATGTTTTAATAGCGATTCTTCCAATCTCGCGAGATCCCGTAATTTGCCAGGTCTCGGGAGATCTCTCTAGGTGGAAATCTCGTACGAGATCTCATTCCCTACATAGACTACATAAAAATTGTAATGAATAGGTACGCCCTCATTTAATTTCAGGACTTTATAGTTCAGCTGTACGTAAGTTTTTTTTGCAACATAAATCCGCAGGTGTCCCGCTCTGACAAAAAAAATAAATGGTCACGTTAGGTATAACTGGCATGTGTCAGTAACTGGCACTTTGACTATAAAACTAAATATATTAAGCTTTTGGATATAGTAAGACCATCTTTGATGTGTTTACAGCAATCTCCAATTATTCATTGATATTATAGTTTAATTTTACGCCGCTAGGTGGGTATTTTCCGGCGCTGGAAATTATTTCAGTCAAAGCGGGAAAGATCGCCAAAAAAATGCACGTGCGTTAAATTTTTCTTAAGGAGACACCAAAATTTGTATGGCCTGTTTTAGCGAAAATAAATAAGTTTTTGATAGTGTGACAATAACAAGGAAGTAGGGGAAGGTCTAAACAATATCATAATGGCCCGATTCACTGTGATTTTAATTGCTTTTGAGTTATATTTCAGGGTGCTAGTTACTGAAATGTAATTTATATCTTCACTTAGTAACTGCCCCCCCCCTGCCAGTTACTAATATTTTGGGTTTTGTGATTTTAAGCTATTTTATACCTTCTATCGGCAGAAAATACGATTTAAAGTGCACTGTAAAAACCCCCAGTATGGGACTATGGTCAACGAATACTACTGCACAGGGACACAGTCGCATACTTGACATTGCCAAGTTGTCGGCTCCCGGGTCCACTGAATGCAGCGACACTACTATAAAGACGTTTATCTTCAACAGAAGCTACACTATCCAGCGAGATCAGTGTGGCACATCACAGGCGCGGATCCAGCCATATGGGCAAGATGGGCATGCCCATCACCTAAATGACTTGCCATATCACACCACGGGATTTCAATATAATGATTTGTCACTTTCGTAAGGCTGTTTTTACCATTATGTTGTTGATGATGATTTCGGATTATGCTAAATACTTTTTTCCACCTCAAAAGCCCTCCGGATAGTTGTTAAAGAATGGGTACTAAAACCATAAATTTTAAAATTTTCGGCTCACAGCAAAGAGTCTGAAATTCGGCTCACAGGAAATGTGACTATTAACGTAAACAACGAGATTAGGTTAATACAAATACTTTTTATGGTACCTACAGTTATTATAAAAACGTGATGATCAATCTATATTATATTATTATCAAATGTTTTTAAAATCTGTTTCTAAAATGTTCTTAAATGGGTAATTCGGTGTCGATGTTTTGTAAGTGTAACTTTTTCATTGCTCGTGATAGTGAATATCTAATGAAATGACACGAGTTATGTGTATTAATACTCTTGATAGTGTTCTTGAGATTCAGCTGTTTAAAGTTGTATGGTAATTAACTATTTATAATTAAGGTATAGGATCCTTTACATATTAGAATTTCAATTATTCAATTTTAAATGACCGCGCGTTGAGTTATGGTTGAGGCAAAATTTGAATTAAGTATACCTACTACTATGAGAAGGATCCCAAACAACATAGGTACCTAATTATCAAAAATGCAGCGATAAGTACCGCAATTATTGCCATTTAGATATTCTTACTTACTGCACTTGTCTTAAGTTAGTTACTAACTATTCCCACTTGCTACGCTTTGCCTTAAAAAATATTCCCTTGGGAATTCTCTAATAAAAAGTAACCTGTATTTAAGTTCAGGGTGTCATTTATCTACATTGATCCAGAGGGCTTTTGAGGAGGAAAAAATTAATTTAGCATTACATAATAATACATATAAATGATCACACCTAGGGAATGCAATCTCGATTCCGCGAGATCTCGAATAATTTTCTGAGATTCAACCTCAAAGGCCATCAATCTCGAATTTTGACATCTCGTCGAGAACGCGACAAAATGAACCGAGATTTCGAGATCTCGAGATTTTCAGACTGGGTGTGTGGGCGCGTGAAGGGCATACAAAACATGTTATGTGCCACTGAAGTCTGGATTACATATTTTTTGCCTATTTTCCCAAAATTGTTGATTAATAAAAAACATATATTTTTTAATAATATAAAAGAAGAAACTGACTGATTGGGCATCAACGCACAGCCCAAACGGCTCAAGCTACAATCATGAAACTTGGCACGTAGGTTCCTTAGATATTGTAGGTGAGCACTAACAAAGTATTTTCAGAAACTCCACCCTGAAGGAGAAAAATATGGGATGAAAGTTTGCATGAAAGACCTTCAGTTTCAAAGTAGGATCTTCAAATTTTGGATTTAGGCTGAAGATTGAAAAATAATGTACACGTGTCTCGGCAATTCTGATGATTCCACTCCCATAAGGGTAAAAAATAGTAGAAATGGAGATGAGTTGTGGGAAAAAAACTGACTGGGTGGACAGCTAAACCTAGAGACTTGAAATTTACCCCAAATTTCATCGCGAGCAAAGCTAGTTTTTAATAATTCCCGAATCACACCTATTTTAGCGAAATTAAATACTGGCTATTACAATATCAGAAATGAGGTTATCCGTCAGAGGACTAAGGTTACCGACATAGTTGTAAAAATATGCAAGCTGAAGTGGCTGTGGGATGGTCATATCTGCCGAAGAACCGATAACCGTTGGGGTAGACGAGTTATCGGGTGGAGACCACGAACAGGCAAACGCAGCGTGGGACGCCCTCCTGCCCGCTGGACTGACGACCTTATAGGCGGGTAGCCGGTAGTGGTTGGCCTATGTCCAGCAGTGGATGATTATTGGCTGATAATGATGATGATGATTACAATTTACAGATTTTTTTTGACAAAGATAGCAACTTTAGTATAAGTATCTGTTAAATCTTGAATAATCTCGATTTCGGCATCAAGATCTCAACCCGGATCTCGACGAGATCTCAAACTGGCCAATCTTGATTCAGAAAAAAGACTTGAGGTCTGAAATGGTTAATATCGGTCGGAGAATGCATTTCCTAATCAAAACCAACATACAAAAAGATCTGCTATTAGTACCTATATACCTCAAGGCGAGGCAAAACCAGCTTTTTTTACTTGCCCATCACCTATTTTGAGGTCTGGATCCGCGTCTGGCACATCAGACGAAAACAATTACGACATCAATATCTACATTGACGGAGCCAAGAACAAGAAGGGCAGCGGTGGAGGTGTCTTCTGCCCGGAACTTAATTTACAATACTCTGTCAGCTTCGGGAACAAAGCTACTGTTTTTCAGGCAGAAGCTGCCAGCCTACTTGACGGAGCTACACAAATAAAAGACACAAAAATAGCAATATCTGCTTCTACACAGACAGTATGGCTATTTTAGGTGCCTTAGGCAGAACTGTAACAAAATCTAAATTAATTTTAGAATGTCACAGAACACTGGAAAACCTAAGCATTTCAAATAATGTAACAGTACAGTGGATTAAAAGTCATAACGACAACATAGGAAATTGCGAGGCTGACCGACTAGCAAGAATGGGATCAAATACCCTACCAATAGGGCCAGAACCATTTATTAGTCTGTCATCAAAGGCAATAAGGCAATGTCTCACCGATAAAACACTATCTGAACACAATCAGGAGTGGAAAAATCGTGTAGATTGCAGACAAACTAAAGCGTTTATTGTATCACACAACCACAAACTTACACGCTACTTACTCAACCTGTCCCGTAGTAATATATCATTAATGGTAGGACTAATAACAGGACATTGTTGCGTGAATAAACACTTATATACCATAGGTAACTCAACTAGTCCCTTATGTAGGACATGTAAGGAAGTAGATGAGACGGTTGAACATATTCTGTTAGCTTGTCCACCTACTACAGAAACAAGATTATCTATTCTTGGACCAACAGAGCGCCTACCTCAGCTATTACAACACCCAGGCCTGCTACTCCAGTTTACCCGGGAGCTAGGCTGGCTGAGCTGAAACCAAGGGGATATGTACAAAGGTTCCACTCGAGAGAGCCACGTACAGGAACTTCACCCCCTATGAGAATAGAATAGAACCCCCAGTGTCTAGGCAGCTTTGTTTCAATAACTGGCACGGGGCTGCCAGTTACTAATCTGCATATATTTTTTTAACGCACCAATAACTGGCACTTACTGGTGCGGTGAACATTTCTTTCATGTTTCTTTTCAGAAAAATTACTAAAATCAAGACAATTTACAGTAATTGGCCACTGCTGGACCTCTCACCAGCAGTGACACTGCACTCTGATCTCGACCTTCCTCATCCAGCCACTACCGTCAGCTTTATAAGGTCGTTGGTCCAGCTGGCCCGAAGGTATCCGCCGCTACCCTTGCATGTTCGTGGTCTCCACTCTAGAGCGCGTTTGCCCCACTGGTCATCGGTTCTTCGGCAGCTATGGCCGGCCTAATGCCACTTGAGCATACAGAATTTAAGAGCTATATCGGTTACTCAAGTTCTCTTATCTATTACCTTATTTCTGATATGGTCCTTCAAAGAACCACCAATCTTTCCAATGCCCGCTGATCGATTTTGAATCGGTGGACCAGTCAAACCGTCAGTGTCCACGTCTATGATCCATACGTCATCACCAGTAAGACGCACATTGACTGAAGACCTTTGCCTTCAGGCATTTATGTGAAAATTTTACAAATCCTTCCCCTGTGCAGTCCAATCCAGTAATATTTTGTTTTCTGCACTTTACAGCTTCGTTTTCGAAGTTCCTTCTGCCTAGTCGAATAGACTGTCCAAGGTAGACATAATATACTGTTGCTGCATTAAGTCCGCTATGCATGTTACAACGAGGGAATTCCAGAACTGCCGAGGTCTAAATAGAATCAAAGGCTTTCTTATAGTCCTTGAAGAACTTGATAGAAACACGGTTCGTGATGACCTTATAAAACAGCTTATGAAAACATGACTTATAAACAAAATTGGTTAAAGAGCTTCTGAAGCTGTTCGAGGATAGTAATAGCTTTCAGAAGAGCTGTACTAATTCTGTCTTTACCCAGAGCATGTGAAGCTGAAAGCCGTAGAAACCTTCAATTTCCGCGAGAAATTTCTCACTGCAACTATACTACCGTCAGCAGTCTTCAACTTAGCCAGGTCACTTCTCTCAAGCTGCTGAATGAATACATCAAGGTCCACAAGCAATTGCTTTCTCCATTTCCGTTTCCAAATCCAAGGGTTTCTCGATTTGTTGCATTCATATGGACCCACGATTCGTCGCATACTTGTATTGTCATTTTGTCGTAGAAATCGACCATTACAACGGTGATTTTGAGTCTTACCGGTACAGAACCTAGACAGGTACTTGTACATTACCTAATATCAAATATATTATTGATTTTAGAGTACTTATTGACCTAATTGCATGATTTTTTAAAAGGTGCCAGTTACTGAAACATCATGTGACAGTTACTAATTTTTACTGCCAGTTATGAAAATGAATGAAATGAAAAATGAAAAATTTCTTTATTATACAATTGTTACAAATTTTATGATGCACTGCTTCTACATTAGGTTGCCCTGTGTCGTAGAAGACAGGCTCCTCATTAATGTGACAACTATTAAGTATAACAAAGAGAAGAAAAAAAAACTTAATATGAACTTAAGTTAGTTTACAACTATTCATGCATGTGTAGTGAGTAGTGAGTGAGAAGTGTGTATGTGTGTGTTTGTGTGTATGTTTGTGTGTGTGTGTGTGAGAGAGAATGTATGTGTGTGTGTGTGTGTGTATATGGGCGAAGGTTGAATGTGGCGTCTATAAATAGGAAAAATTCAAAAAAAATAATAAATGAAATACTTAGTATACAATATGTAACTTAAACTTGGATATAAAATAAGTCCTCAGTTGATTCGTAATCAAATTGTCTCAGCCAGTTTACAATGAACTTTTTGAAATTGAAGTTCTTGAAATTGACAAGTTGATTGTCCTCAAGCAAGACCATGTTATATAGTTTAGGGGCAATGTAATTAAAATGTCGTTGGCCTATGGCTGATTTTACAGAAGGAATATAAAATCTAGGCACTCTTCTAAGCATAAGTGGTTCGCTAGGGACAACTTTGGAGTGGAATCTTCGCAGAACCTGATAAATAAACAATTTACGTATAGGAAGGACATTCGCGTCTTTGTACAAACAGTCTGTAGAGTATCGGTAAGGTAGACCAAGAGCAACTTTAAGAATAGCTCTTTGAGCTCTTTCGACTTCCAACAAATAAGTTTTAGCTGCACAGCCCCAAGTACAAATACAGTATGTTAGAATACTTTGGCATAGCGCTTTGTAGGTTGAGATTAACAGCTTTTGGTCAGCAGCTAGCCTTAGATTTCTAAAAACATGTATGAGCTTCCGAGCCCTGCCTGATAGGCTTGATATATGCGATGACCAGTTCAGCTTGTCACCTAAAATTACACCTAGATATTTTACGGTGGGAACTCGCGCAAGAACGGTACAGCTACAGTCCCTGACACAGTTCCTGTTGCACGGAAATGTATGAATTTTGATTTCGAAAGATATATCAGGTTCGTTAGCTTTAGTTTTGCTGAAACAAAGATATTTAGTTTTGAGTGCATTAATAGTAAGAAGATTATCCTCCAGCCATGTCGTTACCCTACACAAGCCCTTCTCTGTTAGAACACGTACCTCTGGCCAAGTTTTACCATGAAACAGTACGACTGTATCATCAGCAAACATGACCAGGTCTGCACCAGGTATGGAGAGATTGCATAGACTGTTAATATACAGAAGGAATAAGGATGGACCAAGTGTGCTGCCTTGTGGGACACCATAAGTGCATTTGGCACTTTCGCTAAGATAAGAACCAAGTCGCACACACTGTTGTCGGTTAGTTAAATAGTCTTCAAACCAGGAAAGTACCGTACCTCTGATGCCTAGATTTTCGAGACGTCTCAGAAGAATCGGGATCGAGACCGTATCGAAGGCTTTCTGGAGGTCCAAAAAGACTCCGACACAGCTCTCTCCTTGGTCCACGTAATCAGTGATCATTGAAGTTAGTTTTAGTACTGCGTCCTCGGTAGATATTCCTGATCTGAACCCGTATTGGTTAATGCTGATTAAACCAGAATTATTTGCATAATTAATTAACCTTCTGTTCACTAGCTTTTCTATTATTTTAGAAAGGATTGGAAGAAGTGCAATTGGTCTGTAGTTGGTTGGTTTGTCACGTTCTCCTGACTTAAAAATTGGGCAAACAACGGCAGACTTGAACAGTGTTGGGAAGACCCCAGTAGAAAAACTCAGGTTGCATAAAAAGGCGATTGGTTCTAATAGAGTATCGCAATTAAGTTTTAAAATCCTAGCCGAAATTTTATCCCCTCCGGCTGCACTATTAGAGTCAAGTTGCACAATAATTCTTTCAATTTCATAGGTATCTGTAGGAGCTAAATACATACAATTTAGTGGGGTAAAATTATCTGTTGCTCCTGTCACTAATGCTGACTCACTGGTCTTCATAATTCGCATTGTAAGCCCAGCTAGTTCGCTACCTATGGATGTGAAGTACGTGTTCACTTCATTAAGAGATTCCACAGGAAGATCCTTTATTTTAAGTAGTTCTAATGGAGGTTCTTTTGATTTAGTAAGGTTGCAAAGTTCTTTAATTACCTTCCAAGTTTCTTTGTTATTACCAGCAGTTTTTTTTAGTTCGTTGGCATAGTATTCCTTTTTTGAATGCTTAATTATTTTATTACATATTTGTCTATAATTTGAATATTCTTGTAGTAGATTAATATCATTAGGTTGTTTTTTAGTTTTTTTAAATAATTTATCTCTTATTCGAATCGATTTCATCATTCCTATAGTTATCCAGGGTTTAAGGGGTTTTAATTTCTTAGAAATTGTAACCACAGTGGTGTTTTTGGAAATAATTGTTTGAATATTTTATGATTAATGAATTCGATTTTAATGAAGTTTATATCCACTACCCCCAAAAAACCTAGTATAGTGCCACAAACTTATCTGTTCCGGTGAGAGCGAACTTAATTGGTCCATATAATCTATGTCATGTCAATATGAAACTCATTAGTAAGTAATGAGGTATGGACCAATTTAGTTCGCTCTCACCGGAACAGATAAGTTTGTGGCACTATAAATAACTGATGATCACAAAAAGTCTTAGCAAAATCGCACTCTTTGATGTCAGGACTTTATAGTTTGACTGTATATGGTTTTCTAATCCACAAAATACTTTATTCATTACAAACATGTACTTAACTGTTTTTATATAAATAGTAAAGATGTAGCTCCATGGTAATTTAATTATGTTTACACACTTCAGATGCCTAATAAGTCTAATAACAGATGCCTAAAAAGGAACAAAATATAAACCAAACATTGAAGTCATTAAGTATATTTTATTTGTATCTTTATGAGGAATGGCTTAGAAATTAATGAGTAAGTAAATAAATAACTACAAAACAAAGTATTGTTATTAGATAGTAGAACTTATATTATAAAGGGTTTGATGAGCTTCATAAATCGGCGAGAAACAGTCTAGTTTCAACTCTTTGTGTCAGACAGAAGCTTAACTTTCGCTTAAGATGCTTTGTAAACCTCTTGTAAACTGTCTGTATTTAGAGTTGTAAATGTTGGGTGATGAAGTCGAGGAAGCTGGTGACCCTGGTGTACCCTGACGCGTATCCACTTTGACAGTTTCCATCAGCAGCAAAGGAAATTACTCCAATCTGAAAAGAAATAAAAAATGTTATACGTACTTGATAAGACTAAAGAAGTTGATTCAGAGAGTCACCTCTTCCACTTCACTTCCGACAAAGTATTTAAATTAGTAAAAGCTCCCTTAAAATTACCTACGTCCTTTTCTGGAAATATTAATAGGTATTTCGTTCAATAATTTAAAACAATTTATCTCTTATTATTCTTATTATGTTATCTTTCAATAACGACAGGCATTTTCCACAATTTCTAAAACACAATCTGAAATCACTCGAGCTAAGCTAAAGATAAGGCTACATTAAGTAATTATCGTCCTAAATATATCTATTTTACCTAATACTGATCTAAAAAATAACTTAAAAAATTTTACACTGAGACTTATTTAAAAAAAAAACTACTTTCACCACCAATTTGGATTTCGCTGTGGTAAACCGACTGCAGATACTGTGTCACAGGAAGTCACATATAACTACTGATTCAAAATTTACAAGATAGGTAGATCTCTCACAATATTTACTGAGAGGCAGTTCACAGTATTATTAGCATATAGGATAAGTAAGGTAGATAGGTAGATAAGATACCTAGTTTAAATACCTATTTATAATTATGGAAGTAAGTAAGTACTTAATTTCTGTTTTAGTGTTATAAGTTTATTGTAAACTTGTCTATCGAATTGGCTTAGTTGCAAGGGTAGACTAAGTTATTGAAATAAATAAATAAATACATTTTTAGACCTTCGCAAGACTTTCGATTCCATTCCAGTACTAATTCTGATAGAATAGATGGAACAGATTGGCGTTTAGCTTTAGTTTAGCTGCAATTATTCAAAAGCTACCTAAGTGATAGATCGAATACCGTTTAAGTTAGCGATAAGATATGTGAGTGCCTCCCAATCAAATAAGGCACTCCACAGGGAAGTATCCTTGGCCAAACCTTATTCCTTGTATACTAGTAGTACATTTAGCACATTCAGGTGTGTAAGTGAACCCATAGTTGACCATTATGGAACAATACATAGTAAATAGAGGTATGTATGGTATACTTACGAGGATTTGCCTTCCGTTCTTGAAAGTGGTGAGAGGGCCGCCGGAGTCCCCTCCGCAGACGCCGACATTGTTGAGGTTGTTGTTGCTGCGGTTGCCCTCGGTGCAGAGGTTGTAGGGCTCGATCACGCCGGCCCCCCAGCTCGCTCGGCACAGCGGCTGAGCCATCACCTGCACGTTCACCTCACGACGGAACGTTTGAAGAGACAAACCGACCTCCGCTGAAATTGTAACATAAAAACTCTGTTAGCGCGTGAAAAGTAAACATGTGTAAATACCTCGCAGCGGCAGCGTGGGTCTTACAAGCGATGGTGAAACTCACATCGTGCCCGGGTGCCGTTTTATTCGGGAAAGGAATTATCATACCTCACTACTTCATTATTAAGTGAAAGGGTCGCAAGAAACAGGAGTTACAAAGACTTGGTAAGAGACAGATTGTATAAATGCGAGACAACCTCAAGTTTACTAAAATAAAACTCTTACCATCGCTGGTTTTGCCGTATCCGATCGCGGTAGCAGTCGCTCCCGCAAATTGATCATTAACCTCAGCAGCGGAGGGAAGCGCCACTGGGGAGATGAGGGCTGCAAAAAATACAAACATACATATTAATAATGATGAACATCAAAAATAAAAACAACAATAAATAAACAATCAAAAATGCTCTTACCAGAAAAAGTGACGCGAGACGGAAGGTAGATCATAGCAACATCGTATTTGAGTGGATTTCTACGGTCAAACAGCGGGTGCGTGAAGACCTGGTTGGTGATGATCCTGGTGCCTCCGCTGAAGAGGTACTGGGAGCCGAGGACCACCTCGAACTGGGCGGCCTGGTTCACGGAGTCTGCCCAGCAGTGGCCGGCCGTCACCAGACGGCTGGATGACAGGAGCGTGGCGCCGCAGCCCGTGCGACCTCCAGTTGTCAACGTGATCACCAGACCAGCCTGGTAGTTACAGGATAAAGGAATTAGAAAGGGGGATAGTTTAAAGGTCATATAAAGGATAAGCCCTTTTTTAATTCTTTTAAGTGGCCTTGGGTTCATCCGGTCAAATGTACGAGTGAATTCTTTAGGAATAATCAGTTTAAGTGTTGAAAATAATCAATGTGTCTTCAGAATCGTTTTTGTTTTCCGAGCTTTTCGGTTCCTCTCCCTGAGACACTTACCATGTAAGGATGGTTGATGTTGGCAGATGCGGCGCCGCCGATGATTCTGTTGAGCGGGTTCCTCAGCCACTGGTCTTCCATCGCCTTGATCTTCGCTGCGAGAGGAATACCCACGAGCTCATGGTAGTTCTTGATGTAATCCACATCACTAGAGGTAGGCACATCGGCCGCCGTCGCCGCCGCGACAAACACCAGCAGAAGCAAACAACGCATTTTGGAGAAAAAATTAAGACTTGATAAACAGTTGGAGTTGGATTTTATTTATAGTAATGAACCAGATTATCGCACTGATTTTTGTATTTAATCTGCACGATTAGTTTGTATCAATAGATAGGCGAAATTACTTTTGATTGCTGTACCATCCAATCGTCTAGAGAAATGTGTACTTATCAGTGACTATAAATTAGTGGTTATCTAATATTACGGATATTTTGCATTTGAATGTTTAATTTAAACGACATATTAGGTAACACACGAGTCTGCGTTGTTCTATGAAATGACACGAGAATGATCGTTCTGAATTGGTGCTGCTTCATACAAAAGAGTTCAACGCGCGACCGCTACGAATTCGTAGCACAAGTTGCTACGAGATTTTGATTACTCTCTTGAAAACTGATTTTTCAATAGTCAGATAAAAGTTATCTGAGGAATAATTATATGATGCTGTCGCATGTGAATGTTTGTATTAGACTGTGACAGCAACTATTTTATTCCTCAGACAACAGTTATTTTAAAATCAGCTCTAAATAATATAAGTAGTTATTTATTTGTTTTACATTTATGTTCCGTCATAATTATCTTCAGAACTGCAACAAACATTAGATTTGTCTCTATTTGTCCTGTATATTTGCATATTTGTATTCTGTTAAATGTGACGCGCTTGCTTTGTGTTTTCGCGGTCGCATTGTCGCGCGGCTCTTTAGATCTACTTCTTTGTTTCCCGCGTGCGAAAAGTATCAATTCATTACGTACCATACAAATCACGCTAATCAATTAAAAATCATTACTTACATCAATAATTACTTAACTTATCATCGAGATTAAATTACAAAAAAAACATTTCAGATAAGCGCATAGATTGTACCTATAAATAAAATCAAAATCCTAATTACTTGGCTATGTAGTCTGTTTTTCGGCAAAATGCGTGGTTTGGTTTTGTTGGTGTTGGTTGCGGCGGCAGCGGCGGCGGCGGATGTGCCTGATGCTGCATACATCGCGAACTACCATATGCTGGTGGGGATTCCCCACGCCACCAGGATCAAGGAGATGGAAGACCAGTGGCTCAGCAGCCCGCTGCACCGGATCGTGGGCGGGGCCGCGTCCGCTATCTCCAGCCATCCTTACTTGGTAAGTGGTCTACGCTGTATGTACGCTACATAAATGTGACGAATAATTACTGTCCATGTAGGTTCATAATTCATAACATGAAATTTTATAATATGACCCATTCAATTTGTAAGGACGTTTTTATCAAGTAAGTTGTGTTAGCTGCTGTAACCACCATACTTATAAATAATTATGTTGCTAGTACTTGGTAAGTATTATTATATACCGGAGAAATGATGCGGTAATAAAAAAAAATTATAAGACACCACGAAATGGCAAGAGTAACACCATACGGTGCGCGTAGGACCATGCCATTAGACCGACGACCTGAGACAGATAGCTAGTAGTGGCTGGATGACAAAGGTCGAGGACAGAAGTTCGTGAGTCATGTACTCTTTGAGAGAGGCCTAAGCCCAGCAGTTGATTACGGGTTGATGATAATGATAGCAATAATTTAACCACAATATTGCATTGTGGTGCGTCGAAGTCGGTGGTGTGCAGCAGTGGTACCTACCTATAACATATGGTATTGTTGAAAAATTTGGTAGGTATTGCAAACAAAGAAACTTTTTTATACACTTCAACTTTTGTTATTTGCAATCCTGCAGTTGTACTCGTGTGTCTCACTATCAGGCTGATAATCTAAACAGCAATTTAATAGAAAAACCTAATAGATACAGATATATATTTTAATTGATTCAAATTGATTGATTTCATTCATTCTATCTTGATATCTTCCATTAATGATTTTAACTAATCTGATAAGATATAATGTCTAGTATACTTAGGTACGTACGGACCTATTGTGTTATTGAAATATGAATTTCGTGATTTATGAACTTTTCATTGATACTTCGCTAGGAACCTCTATATTTTTACAAATACCTAGTCCTTTGTGTTCAGTTTTAGGGTGCTTTTCCACCAGAAATGTGCTATGAATATATTTGATATCCACCAATCATATTCATTGGTCCAAAATTCCAAATAGCATAGCATCGGTGGATCGGTTTCTTTCATATTATCGCTGCACAGCTGCATAGCACACTCTGGTGGATAGCCAACAGTAGCAGCTGCTTAGGATCGACTCAGTGAGCGCCTCTTTTGTCGGCTGTCTGCCAACAGCCAGGGCTCCTGAGCATCTCATCATTATCCTTCACCAGGCTGGCCTGGTGATAACCTTCCCGAATGGAGCGCGCTCGGCCTGCGGATCCACGCTCCTCTCCGCCAACCGCTTGGTGACGGCCGCGCACTGCTGGGTAGACTCCGTGAACCAGGCCGCGCAGTTCGAGGTGGTCCTCGGCTCCCAGTACCTCTTCAGCGGAGGCACCAGGATCGTCACCACCCAGGTCTACACGCACCCGTCGTATAACCCCAGGATTAGTCCGATTGCCTTCGATGTCGCTATGATCTACTTGCCTACCCGCGTCACTTTTAATGGTAAGAGAGCTTCGTTTGTTTTAAGTATTTTCCATTACATTATGTATATTTGAATCTCTATGAAAATTGTACACAATGGAATGTCAGGTAGGTATTTAACTTTAACTGTCTTCTATTTTACATAGCTAGGTGGTTAATTCTTATGTTACTATAACTTTGTAAACATGGATGATTGTAATTGTTTTCAGCAAACATCGCCCCAGTTGACCTCCCCTTCACGACTGATATTACTGAACAATTCGCGGGAGTGACTGCTACTGCCATCGGATACGGAAAGACCACTGACTGTAAGTATTCTACATTAACTGGTAACGTATCACGTTAGGATGTGTTACCTACTTTATTTAAGAGACCTGCGGTTTTTACAACTGATAATACTTAAAACAGAACTTATCAAATTGAGTCCTGTTGGATTGTCATTAAGGAAATTGATTTCATGCTTCGTAATTATAGATTAACACGGAGTTGCACAAAGGAACTTTAAGCTAATGTCGGCAAGAAATATATTGCTGTCTTGTTTTGACAGGATACACACAGAAAGAGACAGACATAGATTTAATACCACCGACATTAGCTTAATGTTTATTATATATTATACGTACTCTAAGTAATTCTTGTAGGCTTGAAGCTAAAGGCACTTCATGCTCACATATTAAGTTTACTCACCCACCTAACATACCATATCACCATTCCAGTGGAGAGCCTAACCCTCCAGACGTTCCGTCGCGAGGTGAGCCTGCAGGTGATGGCGCAACCGCAGTGCATCACCGCCTGGGCAGCCGGCACCATCCAGGACTACAACCTGTGCACGGCGGGGCGCAGCCTGCAGTCCACCAACGTGGGCGTTTGTGGAGGAGACTCCGGTGGCCCGCTGACCACGCTCAGGAATGGACGACGAGTTCTTGTAAGTATAACTAGTGGTTTCTATATTGATTGGGAAGCACGAAAGGAGCCTCAAACTGTTCTTTGCACACGGCCGTGACATCAGTTGCATCTTCAGCAATAGGCGACTCATACACTGAGTTGCACGAAGGAACTTTAAGCTAATGTCTGACTGTACCTAATCGGGCAGAAAAAGACAGACATACCTACCTAGATTTAATGCCGACATTAGCTTAAAGTTCCTTCCTGCTTTAATGTTTGACATCGACACGCAAAAAGAACACTAATGATGATGAAAGCAACCTACCTACATCAATAAGTGATAAAAAACTGATTGTTTCCCTTTCAGATTGGTGTAATTTCCTTCGCGGCCGCGCAGCAGTGCCACAGCGGGTTCGCGTCAGGGTACTCACGAACCACCAGCTTCTACCAGTTCATCCTCGAACATTTGTTAGTAAATTAATAACCACAAACATTATAAATTTTGTGTAGGTTGAAAAATCGCATGGATATCGGCACTCAACTGTTCCTTACTACATATTAGAATACCAACTTGATAAAATATTATACTTACTTACATTGAATTATAAATATATACATACCTACATGTGCTCACGACTGTAATCCCCAAAGGGGTAGTCAGAGGTAAGAGTCACCCGCTTTCATATAAATAGAACCGGCAATAATAAAATAAACTCATTTTAAATTCAAGCTCCTTTATTTTTAAAACAGTTCCGATCGTTCCTTAAACTTTCCTTCAAGCCTTATTCACTTACACATAAAGTTTCTTTCTACACGGCACACTGGTGCGACACTAACAATACAAGTTATCTTTAACCACAGAAAACAAGTTGTTCCGGTGTCTTTGAACTGGAGAGTTGCATTTCTAAAGATTCATAAAGGTATGAAACCTGCGAATTTACAAACTTTTTGGATAATGATGAACCACAAAGTCTAATTTCAATGAACCTTGGTCTTATTTATGCCTACTTGAAGTTTTTTTACGAAATCTTTCAGTGGTTCATCACAATACCAATTTTCTGTAGGAAAACGCTTTCATTAAGTAATTTTATAAACTCGCTCATAGCCGTAACCGAATTCATACATTCTTGCAGACAACAAATATTTAAAATGTGTTTTACATAAAATTTTAATGTGCGCCAAAGCTTTAATCTTATATTCTTTACAAACAAAGAGCATTAATATTAACAACAGTAATTATTAACTTTCAGGCTGTGTTTTACTGTGGTCGATTACATTTAGATTCAATACACTGACACAATTTAAACCATTTTAAAGTAATGACTACGAAATTTTTAGACTAGAGATAAACTTATAAAATATCAACTTTTTACATAGAGCTAGGCTTAACACTTCGTTATAGACATTTATAAGGAAAAATAAAGTTGTTTTTGTGTACTTAGATAAAAAAAATACGTTAAAGTTTTATTAAAACAACATTAAATTCGATGCTTTAATAAAATTATCTAACTGAATGAATTTTAAGAAGTTAAATTAAAACAGGCAATTGATAAATAATATTTACAAGCCTCTTTACAGCTACTTGATACTTTGTTACTAAATTGATTAAGTAATTAAAACTACAGTTAAAATTATTTTATTATTCTAGGGATTGAACAATTCCAGTTCAGTACGAGTTCATTATATTTACATTAAATGGCTGAAAATTTATGAGATTTCATATTCCTCATTGCAAATTATCAAAATAAATTATTAAAGGTACTGAAAAACAATAGTTGCCAATATAAACAAAATAAGTTAAAAGTGTTAGGACAAATAAAACCGATAACAAGTATTTTGTTAACAGAATATGACAGTTATGTAACTGGCACAAGTAATATTGGTTCTATAAAGATAGGCTGACCAATGTTCTTAACCATTTCCAAAACTTACATGACTGGATGATAGCTTACCTATATGTCACATAATTAATCAACTTATTACACGTTACTTATAATGCTATAAATTTGGGAATGGCCAAATCTTTTGCTGCATTAGCCCAAGTGTATGTAATTTTTAACTGTGGTCATTGCCTTGCGGTTCTTGCAACTTGTCAATTTGTAAGTCATTAATAAAACCTAAGGGAAGCATTTAATTAAATCAACTAACATCCGATATATCACAGTTCATTTACGCAAATAAAAGTATTAAATAAATGATAGGTACACCGTATTTAAATACAGAATAGCTGAGTTTGAATAACTAAACAGGAAGGTAAGTTATTTATGAACCATAACAATTTAGCTGCTTTCATATATCGGGATATACTTCTAATGTTTATTAATATCAATTTATCTCAATATAATTCTTAGACCAGCATAAGAAACACCAAACGTATTTATACGTAAACAATCGTTTCAAAGTATAGAAGTACAAAGACGTAACTATGCACGAATAAAGGAAAATATACTAGGACTGAAATCCTTTATGAAATGGTATTTTAATATGATATAGCATATTAAAGGTATAAAAAGATGACGATGGGAGAGCATGTTCAATGATCACGGTTCTGATAATTTCTTAGCTAATGCTTTAAAATTACTAGATCATATTAAATACCGACAGTTTTTTTCAACATTCAGTTAATTATGATGTTGCTCTGAATAGTCTGAAACATATTAAATCAAGTGAAAGCTTCTTTTCTCTTATTAAGATAGGCATCAATTGATAGAAGTCGGTCAAAGCTTGGTGCAACTACTGCCAGCAATGAATATACAATTATTGACCTACGAAAAACAACAATTTACAAAGAATTTACCTATAAAATGCACAGAGAGTGATAGGTGAGGTGAACAATATTAATTTATTGAATGTGATTTAGCTATTTGAGATGGATGCGAGGTCTAAGTTGGACATAGGACCTTTAGGATGTAGTCGGTAAGCAGGGTTGGGACCGTAGGGCTATCTTCATTTATCGCCTTCAGAACTGGAACAAATAGAATTGTTTATTCATAAAGTAATATTTGTGTACCAGATATCTCAAATTATGAAACACCTTTATTTAGTTACAAAACATACCATTAATATAAATGCTCAAAGAGAGCTCCTCTTTCCAATTATGAACTTTGCAATATCCTGTATTGATAAAGAAATGGTGACTTACTTTTGATAAGCACTTGCAGCGTCTGGTTGTCCGGGGGGCCTCCCTCCAGGAATGGAATCACTGTGGTCAGGTACTGAAAATAACATAAAAAATATTGTTATGAAATCGTAGGTTGCAGTATGCAATTGCTGATAATAGATTCCACGAAGTTTTAGGTTCAGTTTATTCTAGTTGCCAAACTAGACATCATTGCAGTAATTACTTACCGAATAACCTATGGACTTTCTCCCCCATTCGCCCTTACGACGAACATCGCTAATATCCGTCACCAAATAATTTTACCAACAACATGACCTGCGCAAAAAACACCAAATCCCCTCACCTTAGATTCAGAGCCGCCTCCCAAATTAGGCGAGCGCGGCGGCATCGACGGTCTCTTCTTCTTCTCAATATGATACTGCCGTCGCTTATTCTGCACGGCGAGAAGGAGCGAGATGAAGGTATTCTTCAGTTCTTTCTCATACTCGAGCTCATCTCGAAGAGCCAGCTCGTTGATGAGGGTTTCTGAGAACTCGCGGATCAGGACTTCCAATTCCATGTAGATCTCGTTTAGTTGCGGGAGAGACAGTGTTCGCAGCTCTGTGGGAGAGTTGGGTGGTGAGATTATTGATTGTTTACTACTCTCTACTGCTGCCGTTTCACGGTTTCAGTTTGTTAAAGACGAAGACAAACATCACTATATCGGTATTCACCATAACATTCACCAATGTGATTGGAGAAACGCGCATTACAGGAGTTTATCGACGCCTATAACAGACCCGTGCCGCAGCCGCTGGAAAGGATCGCCAGAAGATATGGGCAAATCGTATATGCAACTACAGTCATAGCTGTCTTTGTCTTTGGTAATCGCTACAAGAGTGAGTGGGTGATTTATAGTTGATAAAGATGATAGTGATGATGATTTTTAGTAACACAACAGGTTATTGTTAACTGATGATGCTGAGATAAACTTAAGGAAAGTAGTTTACAGAGTTTATTTAGTAAACAATGTAACAGTTACGTCTGTTCATCATAACAAACTCCGTAACAAAATCAACAAAAGTACTTATTATGCGTAATAAAAATTGTCACACGAAAATCAACAAGTAGACCCAATAAAACAACGTTCCCACGGCAGATAATCATCCACACTGCAAACTACAAGCGACGCGGGCAAAAACCACTCGAAAAACTGGCTCAGTACAAAATAGTGTAATGTAATGATTTAATTGAAGAACATACCAACGGTTGTTGAGCAAAACATGGCGATGGGTGAATATTGTCACGAGACGAAACCCGTTCCGGCTCTTTAGCGCAATCATTATAAATGATGCAACGATGTAGCCGATCAAACTCGGGATTACATGAGAAAATTTAACGAGATGCGGTCCATCTAAAGCAGATTGGTATCTATTGCTGTTACGAATGTAATAGGTCTTAATGAACACAAATAATATGACGGAAGACAATGATAAATCATTTTGAATGAGTTAGACAGTGGTGATGTAACGATGATAGTCGTAACTGCCCTTAATGATGAAGCAGAGCATTTGAATCGAAAAAATTGTGTTGATAATAAGACAGTAAAAACATTAAGAAATGAAGAAGAGAGGAAAAGGCTTTCTAAGATAGGATTCCTACATCCTACATCAGATCAAACTTAATATGAAAAAGTCTCTTACTGTCTTCATACAGCGGTGAGCTGAGGACCTCCTTTCCTTTCTCGAGCGCTTCGTTGTATTCCAAGATGTCTCCCTCTGAGGACGGAGTCTCTTGCATCATGTCGTCTATTTCTTGTATCACCTGAAAATTAGCATTTCGTTAGGTTACTCTTAGTCGTACCCTTGTTACGAGGTAAGATAAGTGAAATCAAAGTTTACATGGGACTGACTCAAAAACATGTAAACTACGTTTTTGCAGTTTCAACAATACCTACTTTTATATTATAAATCAAAGATTTTATAACAATCAGAAATTATAAATCAAATAGAAAAGAGCGGTGGTAGCTCAGTCGGGTAAGCGCCTGCTTTTTACTGCAGAGATGCGGGTTCTAATCCCGGCGCTGACAGAATGAGTTCTTTGGAATTTAAGTAAATGCAAACAATCGCTGTTACGGTGAACGAAAACATCGGAGGAAAACTGCACATCTAAATTCTCTATCTCGATCTTGCAATGCACTCATTCAAAAACGGCGATACGGCTCGTGACCTATCAGGTGAGAGGGTTTCTCACCTCGTCGGCGGTCTTGACGGGGCACTCGTGGTGCTGGTGCAGGCCGCCCAGGATCAACGCGTGCATGTCCAGGTCCGACGCCACCGCCTCGTCCTCAGAGCTGTGGACCTCGTCGTCGGGGCTCATGGAGCTCTGGGGGTGGAGAGGAAAATGAATTATTTTATTCGCGAATTTTTACATTCTGATTTCATTTTCGGGCTTAGAAACAACATGCTGTCCACGTAGGTTTCGGCTTAGAATACCCTTTTTGCAAAAACCTGTATAACATAGACAACTAACATAGTTTTTCTCGATAATAATTCCAGCCTATCTATACCTATGCTTTCGAACATAATGTGTCAAGCATAAAATCTAGAAAATTTATAAAACTTTGTCTATTTTTAACCTACTACCATTTGGACTCTTTTATCTGTAGAATAAAAAGAGATAGAAAGATATGTGCGACGCTTTAGATAGAGCACAAATATTAAAATTATAATTTAAAAAAATCGTATGTTTGCTTTGGTCCTAATGCTTCTAAGGTCCAGATGTTTAACAAGCCGTCACAGTTTTGAATTTTGCCACGGTACGTAACTAACAACAATTAACTAAAGTACCAACTTAGACTAAATTTTTCCAAGAGGACACAAAAGAACCGTAACTAAACACTGCAATGCGCTATATACTTCTAAACATTAGTCCCTGTCCTTCCTAATGTTATGAAGCTCTCAACACAACATTAAAACTAGCGTAACTAGTTAAATGAAGAAAGCGTGTTTTTGACACGTTAGAATAATTACACATTCATTATGCAGAAATAGACTTGAAAAAAATATAGGAAGGAGATCTAGAAATGCCAACAGAAATTCAGGTCCTAGGCTAGCCCTAGGTTTATTGTTTAGGAGTGCGTCACAATAAATTTAACGACAGGACATGCGCGAAGGATATCCGACACATATACACAAGACCCTGAGCGCAAAGATCATCTGGAACCCCTCGCTCTGGTGATATTGACCTATACCCTAGTTGTTTTAAGACCTGTATTTGATTGAACTATAGGTATACGGGACTACGGGACAATAGTTTTCTAATTAGCTTAGTTACACCTAATATATTTATATAGACTCTTAAATTCATATTAACACGGCGCGGCGGCGTAAACTAAACTACTTAAACATCGTTAAACCGAAATGCCCTTGGGTCAATCCTATTTGGGTTTATTTATATGTCAAAGTTTCTAGGTTTACGTGCACTAGCGGGCCATACACACTAAAAGGTAAATGCTTATTACACTAATGAATACAATATGAGACATATAGAATCAACCGTTAAGTGTTGTGATTACGTTAGGATGTGTGTTTGAAGGCAAAAGGTATCAAAAGAGTGATAATAAGTGAAAGTGGTCTTTTCTAAACCTCTCTAGTGTTAACATAGCAAAAAAAGAATTTCGACTTTGTCATTTCACAGCGACATTTTATCAAAATTGGCTTACCCGTTTGTCACTAAGGTTCAGGGTGGGGATGTGCATCTTCCTGGAGAAGGACTTGGTCCAGTCGATGGGCAGGATGTTGCCGAAGTTGCCCGTGATCGTCCACCACATCCTGAGGACAAACAACACATATTTGAGTATAATTTATACTTAATTAAAACTTGCATGGACAATGATATCGAATGCTACAGAATGCCTCCTGAATGCCTAGAATGAATCGCACTCCATTTTACATTCGTAATCTATCGTATACAGGTGTTGCAGAAGGTCGAAGTCAGTCGAAAGGAGTATATATTGCTTACAGGATCTCATTCTGAAGAAATTTTATCATACGACTTTCTATTGGAAAAGTCACGTAACTTGTAATTAAAGTTTATATGGATAACCAAGAAACATTTACTTTACAATACCACTTTTGCACCATCCATATTATTATGTGTTTTAATTTAAAGTCTGCCTATGCACCGATCAAGGTGTTGATTTATGTGACCAAAGATAAACTTTCTACAGATTATCGATAAACCTTTCTGGGCCTTCGTAATCTTATAATCCATGGTCACTATAAAATCGTAATAAAAGAAATGTTATATCCGCTTGATCTTCGCTTTATGGTCATTTATTAAAGAGCTTACTCTCGGAATATATCAATGGAGATAATAATAAAGAAACGCCGATCATATCGGATTATTGGTCGCTTATATCGAAGAGTCTATTTTATCGGAGTTTCGATGGGGGATTATCGGAAGTCTTTAATTTACGACTTGATGTTGAGATATTGAGTAAAGCTTCTCACGGGACGCTAAGCTACAAAATTACAAAATGTCTGTAAATTCATTTCAGTCAGGCTTCAAGATGAACTTAGTAAATCACATTTTCCCCTTTGTGTGATACCTATCTAGGTGTCACAGAATATAACATTAGGCAGTGCTTGTTTTTTATTAGTTTTTATCAAAGAACAGGTAAGTAAGTATACGACGTATACGTTTAAATATTCATCGGTTTGTTAAAAATGGTTAAGGAATTTCAAGACCTTTTATGGCTTTACCAGTTATCATCTATCCATTAGTCTATGTCTGTCCCATAACAAAGTGCCTTTATTTGGAAAAGGGTTTTGGAAGAAGTCCAAAATGGAATTTGGTTACTTTATGCCTTTACATTATGTGTCTTGCTTCACTAGACCGGTAAAACTTACACTTTTGAATATAGGTAATATTCATGAAAACTAATTTCAGTAGGTATATGTTAGTAAGTATACCTATTACAGTAAGTTACGTAATTAATTTGCTTCATCCTTTCCTTATTTACGTCATGATCGAGAAATCAAAAACCTAACTCCTCAAAACAAGTCAATTAAATGATAAGTACATCAAAACTTCAATGTTACTGCCATGAGAAGCCAATAAACAAGTAAAACTTTAACGACATGAGCAGTTGATCAGTACATCACTGAAATAAGGCGAGAAGCGAGTGAGTCACTCAGGCCGGGGTTCTGAATTAGTGCTAATTTGAGACCACCGCCGCTGCGTTCCAGCGCTCAATTGAGGTATGTGTCACATCATCATACACGTACACTGAGGAACGTACTCAGCCAACACTTTGCAGTGTCCGTAGCTCCTGTTTTGTTATCGGTAAGAGATAAATTTGAAGTGCTAGTGAATAATTTTGGATGGCCGTCATGACCGTGATGGATGTAAGTATGTATCTGGAGATTGCTACTGTTGAGTGTATGAATAATACTCCTCTTGTGATGATAGTAGGAGTGGGTACCTAGGTATGATGAGTCAATGACGTAAGGTTCAGTAGTGTTGATAATGGAAATGAATGAATGAATCTTCTTATTAAATTCTATGCGCACTTAAAAATCATCGCAATCATAAGCAAACACCCGCAATACATACTTAATTTTTGCATAGACAAGTATTCTTTGTTATCAATCAATTGAGATGAAACCTCAGTGATGAAAATAAAGCTAATCGATTCTGATAAATTGAATCGGAATGTAAACAATATTAAATTAACATCGCGAAATAATAAATAACACACATGCTCCTACGCAAATGTTTGGGAACCGCCCACTCGTCGCATCTGGTTTTGTACCACATTTGCAGTCGCCAGAAATCCTTAAAAAAACAGCTTCTGGCAGGGTCATTAGCGGATGACGTCAGAGGTCACCATATGGCTGACAACTTGATTATGACATGCCGTGCTAGCTGTGGCACCCAGTGGATGGGACTTGAGTGAGCACATTGCATGTTTGTGAAAACGAGATGCTTTGATATAGTACCTACACTACATATTATGGAGTATCAATGGTGACCCGATTCCGCGTTGTTCTATGGTACGTATAGATGAGGCTGTAGTTTTTTTGTCTCAATCAAAAAAAATATCTTATAAAAAAAAAGTTAACGCTGTTGAAAGGTCTATGATTGAAATCGTACTTTGGTACACTTAGAAACTTAGAACTTGAACAAAAAAGTGATTGTTATAATTATTCTATCACTACTCTTTCTATTGCATTGTCTTTCTCCATATAAGACAAGTCTTCACAATATGGTCATGCAACTAACTGTGGAAAGCTCTTGGATAGGGAGTGCCAAGTCTGACAAGCAATTACATTTCGCTGAGGACAATGTAGTCGTTACGATCCAAGTTAGGTGCAGACGTTTTAGTTTGATAGTCTGATCTGATGATGCAATTTCTATTTAGTATGTTGATACTAGAAAATCTAGCCCAAGCGACGATATTATTATACAAATATTTAGGTGCTGTGTAGGTTTAAGATAACGGTAAGTTTGCAACACCAAAATTAGATAAGTATGTAGCAGTAACACCTAATAACATTATAAAGGTATTAATGGTTAGCTAGCCTAACAATTAACTACATTTTATAAATTGGTTTTTACTGATGTATCTACTGAAAACACCTTTCGTAATATACATAATCAGATTCACATACAGGCTTGTTTGAGTTTGGTTTGAACCTTGGTGTTTCTCTAAGACCAAAATATTTATTTATTAGGCAGGTATGAGTATGTGTAGGTAGCATTAGAGGTTAGCCTCGAATTCTTGAAACCCATCCTTAAATGGACATGTTAAATACACTTGCATGTTCAGGTACAACACCCGGTAGGTTTAGTCATTGATACTGCATTGACAGTAATTGACGTGACAGACAAACAGACAGATACGTCGATAAGCCCACTCCCACTTAGCTATCATAATAACACAAGAAAAAATAAGCAAAATAAATTAAATAATCTACACTATAGTATAACGCTATAATAGTATGTGTCTAACGCTATTACCTTATACAAATAATATAAAGATTCGAACTCAACCACTTTTGCTTTCAAGATTTAACTAAAACTGGATGTGTCGTGATCAAACATCTCGTGTCCTCGTCGATTCTATGTTTCTCCAGTAGTGGGTCAAGATCGGACAAACACCATTCAATAAACAAACAGTGAACTAACGATCAATAAAAATGTCCAATATAAAGTAATGTATGGTCAGGCACAACCACTTCTGAAAGAGTAAAAAATTTGAAGTGTGGTTTAAACACACATATTGACCTTTTCCATAAAAAACACGTTTTGAAACCGGCCAATCACAAAACCTTTCAGCCTCCGAAGCTCCAAACTTTCTTAATCAAATTTCTTGGAAATTCTCTTCTGTTGAAGCTACAGAATTCCTTGTCTGGACCAAAAAAGGACACCAAAAGATTTAACGTCAATAGGGAACCCGTTTTTGTGAAGGTTACATAAAAGGGATTTTAATTTGATGTTGATGTTTGGGTTTAACATAGTTAACGCTTCGGGTTATAAAATAAAAGGTTAAAAAAGTAACACGTTAAATTGTTATTGTTATTACGAGGTGCCATGAAGGATGTGATGACGGGAGGATTACGATCTGAGTAACAGTGTTTTAAAATAACTAGAAGTAATATAAGTAGCTAACGTTAGTACTTATTATACTTCCATACTATACTTAGTTATAAAAATATGCGAAATATCCTAAAAACTCCAGTTTCATAGACGGCTAAAAGATGGACATATATTTAAAAAAAACACTTTGTTTTGCTGATTTCATGTCTGATTTGAAAAGCCATACCGCTTGTTTCCAAAATGAATTTCTTTCGGCATAGTAGACATGCTATCCAGTCATTCAGCGATTTCAGAACCAACCTTTCTGCTTTCTTACACCCTTTTCTGCTATTTAGAGTTGCTCAGTTGACATTGTATACAATCAGCAGTCAGTGATGCGATGAAGAATTTGCGGTTTTCAGTGTATACGACCGAAGTATTCACAACAACCGGGCCAAGTTCACTAGTTTATCTTAACAGTTATTAATTACGTACTGCAACAAGATAATAGGTAGTTATATAGGTTATGATACGTCTAGCTAGATTAGTTTATAGAACATATCGGTCATATAGGCTGGTAGGTACCTGGTAAAAACCTCTACAGTTAACCTGTGTGAAGCATCTGTGTCAAATATCTATGTGAATAGTGTTATGAAGGGTAGTCTATGCTTGTGCTATATACACAAGGGCCTTTGTTATGAAAGGGCAATTGGCGCAATAGAGAGCCAGTGCTTTGTTTAATACCTCTAAAGAACAGAGGAGAATCGCGTAGTAGAGGATTCGGCAAACTATGGAATCTTAACATTTGGTTGGCAACTTAGCACCACTTACCACCTAGCAGAAAGAAGCATTCGTATGTAAATAAATAAATTATTCATTCAATTATCTAGCCAACAACTAATTACATGCACTGCTTATCTCCAAACAAATTAGACGAAGAAAATTTTTCTCAAAACAATCACCTAGTATTAATTACCGCATCATACACGGCCATTTAAAGATGATCGCATGTTACATGCAGTGGTGGAGTTTCAGACAATTATGGTAATGACCGGGTATTGTTTCTCAAAGTGTCGAGTGCCGATGGCAATGGCTAACTGATTGAGCAATGGGCGTTGCTAGACTGTGCCGAATGAGTTGTGTGAAAATAAGTAACGGTGCAAAGCGAATACAATAACGTAAGAAAATAGTAATACCCTTATGAGGCTAATATGGAAAGATTTGTATGGTTGTGTGAATCAGACTTTCAATAATTTCCTTACCAACTTTTTTTCAAACGCAGCATAATGCAAAAATTCAATACTTAACATTATTGGGTCCTTGTTTTAACTACCTATTCACCTCTTTAATTAGAGGACCACATCTGACCTGCCAATAACATAGAAAGAAAAAAAAACATAATTCAACATTGTGGTAGGTACATTTCCCGACAACCACAAAACGGTATCGATCGAGATTGCGCCCTGCAGTACCCCACTGACCCGGCCGGGTTGGCGCCATTTGTCCGCCATGACAGTTTAATCCGCTACATTCGCAACTCATTTCTGGTTCACTCGGTAAGAAAGTCAGAAAGGTGATATTTGATACATACAAGGGCATTTACGGTCACTAAGCAAAGCTGGTGACGCCGACAGATTAAATTAAGTATCTTTATTTTGTATACTATTTAAGTACAAGCTTTGAACGTGAGCTTCGCTTTACTGTAAGCAGTAAGTATAAGAAGTTCCCGTGGGAATTCCGGCATAAAAAGTAGATGTCAATAAATAGACTTCGGGACTCAATTATTAGAGAATGCTTAATTAAATACCCATGACAAGATGAATGAATTGGCAAATGGTTTAAGTATAAAGCAACTAATAATACTCTAATGCAGACCGATTGTCTCTCAGAAGTAGTAGTGGAAATAATTCTTAGATTTGTTGGCGCTTTTATTAATTTACTTCAAAGGTAGTAGCCTACATAACTTATTGCGAATATTGAAAAAGATTGCATAAGTGGAACCATCTCACGAATGCATGATATAACAAGACTGCGGCGCGATGGGCGGGAGGGATTCAAATTTAGAATTTTATATTTGTCGTGCGGGCGGCCAGTCTCTCGTTTATTTATTTTTTAATTTCGCCGGTGTCGATGTCACTAACCTGAAGTGCCATGTGAATGAACGTCCAAAATAGATAGTAGAAGTATAGAAACTTTACGGCAAGGAAATTGTAACGTGTTTCCTCAATTTCAATGATAATTCAAAGACAAACTCGATAATTTTATTACAGTTACTATTTATGATGTGATTGGATGATATAACTTTGCAAAGTGTAAACATACGACATTAGACTTGGGATTTTACTGACCAGAGGCTTGAAGCATTTTAAAGATACGAGTATTATATTATGTTGTGTTGTGAAACCAGATTTTTGTTCTAAACTTAACAGGACTAGGTCTACTATTACCAATATGAGGAAACACAGCAATTACATAATGATCGATATTAATATTTTATGAATACCTCCACAGCAACTGAAATGGGGTAGATAATTATTATAATATTTCATGAACATCATTAGTTAGTCAAAATAATTCTTAGCCAAGAGATTGTATCTATTCATCTGAAAATTTCAGAATACTTTCACAATACTTCCGGGCATAAGCACGGTATAAAATAACTCAGTTTTAGTGATTCCCGAAATAGACGTGTTTGTATATTTTTTGTTGGAAGCAGGTGTAGAGATGTGGGTTGCGGACTCACAGCAGGTAGGCAATGGTCAAACTAACCTTATTACCACTTCCTATAAAAAAGAGGACTTCTGTACAAAAAGGCGCTAAGTTGGGTTCAGATTTTTTTACTGCGACATAGTAAAAATGCGTGTGACGTGATTACCAGTTTCTATGTAGAATCATACATTTATTTGCGAATTTTCAGCTGTTTAGAATAACTTGCTGATTTTTCCTCTTCAGTACTTAAGTCTCGTAAGTATCCTTTTTGAAACATGCACTATTGTATATTTTACAGGTACTTACTTAAGCCTATTATTTATACATATACGACCCACTACTATTAGTAACTATGTATATGTATGTATATTTACTGTAATAGTACTACATATATATACCATATGTAATTTAGTTACGCAAAAGCTGACCCGATTCATTTATATAAAGTAGGGCGGCGGAAAGACGCCTTTGATAATACTGTACTTGTCACAAGTCTCACGAGGACATAATAATAATAATTCAAAATAGTCTTAAACTATATCTTCTATGTTATTTGTAATTAACCAATTAAAAAAACACGCCTGATAGAATAGGTTTTTGGTAATCAGCTTTGATTGACTTTGTATTATTAAGTACTTACAGCTGTTACTTAGTTTTTTGGGTATTGTAAGCCAAATCATTTATGGAGGACTCTTTTAAAATCTATCTGATTATAAATGAACTTACAGTCAGTAATTCTAGAAGTTGAAATCAATAAGTGCCTACAAGTTAAAGTATAACGAAGGGCACGCCTAAAATAGATATTATCACGGTAGCATGCAAAGTAGTGAGGTATTTTTTTATATCCGTTTTTTATAGGCAGTTATTAGAAGCAGCTTTTTAACCCATCATCAATGCTGCTTTAGCTTTTGAACATCTTATGATATAGATAATTGTATCAGCCACTTGAACAAACGAAACAATTCCGTAACGCAAGGCTGGCCAGTTATAAAGAAGCCCTTCGCATGTGTTAACAATTTCTTAAATTTCGAAACCTGAATAATTGCGTCTTAATATTACTATTTAATTTGAAATAAGAACGTTTCGTTGCGACCAGCATCTTTGTATCGAATGTCATAAAATCGAAGCGTCTAGCTAGTCTATTCAAGGGTAAAACGCCCACGTTCCGATTACCATGCAGTTTTCTATCGCTTCTCTAACTGAGAATAATAAATCGACGTCAATCACGTTAACACATTGGATTGGAATCATAGTTAAATAAATAATTATGTCAAAAAATAGTGAAAAATTTAGAACCTTTTAGTTAGATGGATAGAATGAATATTCTTTATTTGTACCCAAGAACAGATTTACTTATTATTTAAGTCCGTTGCATGAACAAATATATTTTCTAATGAATGTAAATTTCTTTATTGATCTTATAAAGTACACTTATCGTATCGTATCGTAACTTATTGTAGCGTGCGGCACTAAATTGTGACCCTGACCCTCAAACTCCTTTTGTTTGGCCAAGTTTTACGTAATTTACTTAGTAATACCTAAATGTCTGATTAATTTTCGAGTTTTTATAGCACATAGGTATCTTATAAGGGCGTCTTGCACAACAAAGTTAAATAAAATTAAATAGTTTGTCTCTTGCTCTGACAGTATAATGTCAGAGCAAGAGGTCATAGATTTAATTTTATTTAACTTTGTTGTGCAAGACGCCCTAAGACCTGGTTTCTCAAGATTCTGTTAGTTACAGTCTCAATAACGGATTTGCTGACGACGCGTTTAAGGATTATTACCCTTGTTAATTGGATGAGTCCCATGACGAAAATCTAATAGACCATTCATAAATCAAGCATTATGTGAATCATTCAATCATTCAATCATTGTATTTCGCTTCAATTTTTATGTCACACAACATCTAGTTCGTATATTGTTTATCAAAGGCTATGTTCATTTTTCCATCTTGAATTCTTGAATGTGTCAAAAGTCAACAACCCGTTGCCTGGTTACCGGTCTTAACCAAGTCTTAGCGGAACCCCACAGCAGCAATTAAGTTTATCACGCGATCAAGGGATTTAACCCCATGATTTAGCATGGTGGGACACTCACTAACCTTAACGGTCTACCATGTAACCAAACCGAGGTATTTTTAACCTAACCGAATGATGTGAAATTAGGCCTAAGTCTATCATTTAAAATCGGTTAACGTTATCAAAATAATGACACATAGGAAACCTACTGTCGTGTTTGTTACAATGGGCAGCATAATTATAGTTGTAGTAGGTATAACATTTGCTTGCAAATGTTTTAATCAGCATAACAGGAATTATCGCATATGCAAAAGCATACCCAGAATAAGTATACTTACTGCACTTAAAATGCGCATACGATAGGAATGGGGACACTGTTCTTATCATTCAGTGCACAAAGGAAACTGAAACGAGACGATATATCGCTAATATTGTGATAAGAGTTTGCTGACCCCCGCTGGGGTAAAATGACAAAGGACCATGAAACAATTCGATTCTGAAACAAAATTGAGGTAAGCTGATGCAATTACAACTTATACTTTTTACAGGTCCAACAATAAATAAAACCTGGCTTTATTTTTTTTATTTCATTACAGCAAGTTTAGGAACATATTATTATGAATTTATTTACTTATCGTTTTCAGATGTAGTTAAGTAGATATTTTTTTGATTTACTAGGTAATATGTTCAAAATATTCAGTTGTTTACAGTCGAGTCGGTAAGTATACAGCAGTGGCTACTGACTGTACCTGCCTAGTTGCCCACCTAATCATTAAGTAAATATTTTACTCTTACCAGAGGTGTTATTAACATACTTAAATATTTTCTTTTTGCTCAAGCTAGTTCTGTTTGAAAAGTATTCAGTGTTGGACTGTTTGTATAAAATATGTGCCAATGTGTGCTATGAACTCGACTGGAAGCCACACAAAGTCACATAAATAGGGCACAATCCTGGCTTTAAACTTATTACAAACTGTGAATAATTTTCTTGACATTTATATGTTAGCTAACACAGACCAAGCTTACTATTATAGGTACGGTAATTTTATAGATTCTATTGATTTTTAATGTATACATATAGTACTTACATAATATGATGTATACAACCATAAGTGACTGAGTGATCATGTTATAAGTACTTAATTCTGGTTAATTAATCAGGATGTCGAAAATGTTATTTACTTTGCTACTTTAAAAAAAAGCAGCATTTAGTAAGTACCTATTTATTAGCTTACATTATTTTTGGTCAGCTTCAAACGAAGGCAGGTCTAGACTCTTGCGTGGTACCCTACTTAAGTAGTACCTACGTAGGTATTACTTATGGACTTAATAGTTCCATACAGCCTGTATGTATAACCAATATTTACGACCTATTAAACGACCAACAGCTTGTTTTCAAAAAGTAATAAAATTACAAGCATACAAGTCTTCGATAGTGGAAGCAATATCTAGCTAGGAAATAATTTAATTTTTTAAACAATGTTTGTATAATTTTAAGCTTTATGTTATGTTATCTTTATGTTACTTATTAAAATGTTCATAGATATAGCCATTTTTATTAGTCATCCTCACCGACTTTACAATGAATGCTGAAGATGCTGCCATGCAATTCAGCTTAGCTTACATTATGGACTCTGCTTCCTTTCTCAATCACATAAAGTATGTACCTAGGTAGCCACTAGCCTGAGTAGCCAGTACCTATGCAGTAGGTTGACTTTGTATACACTATCATCAGTTTGTTTATAAATTAATATCAAATTGTTGAATCAACTGAATGAATTCACCGGTCATTAGCCGAGTTTGCGCGTGGCGTGCAGATATGGGCGGAAATGTGACACTGCGAGTAGAAAGCGGTAACTTGATACCGCCAGGGTACGTGCGTCACTCACTTGATTTTTTACATGTTTGTTAAACACGTACCTACCCTATAAACATTAAAACACCTATTATACATATACTTACTTGGTTAAACATAAATATATGTACTTATTTCCAAACGTTTTTCCTTTTCTATAAAGTATAAGACTAAGTATACCTACTTAAGTACTTAACATTATAAATCTGAATATCTGATTCTGATTAATCATTCATCACCCATCAAAACATTATAAGTTTTTTTTATAATGATGATTAGAATGGAAATAGAACTGTACCTACCTCCATAGGAGTAGCTTGAGAAGTGCTTTAGAGAAATTGTAGAAGGTAGGCAATTTCTACAAAAGGTTAACGATTTCATTATTGACCCTTGGATCAAGATGCAAATACTTGTACTTATAGTTGCCCAGGTGAGAATTTTTTTTATATCATTTGTCATTAGCACAGTATGACAATGCCAAGTATTAAGCTTTATTAGAATTTAGTTCTAATAGCGCTTTCTAACTATCCATTTCATAAACAATGCACCGTCCTGAGACTCAAGAGATAAAAACGACGGCATCCTATGAAAGCATTGAATCCAAAGGATAGTTTAGAAATTTTCTATGTTGGGTGTTAATCAATCGTTCCGAGACGTTACTTTTATTAACTTCCCACGTTCGTGAACAGAAATTAATTGAATTGACGTGTCGATGTCGGCGTCTCTTGTAATTGTGATGTGACAATAAAGTGAAGAACTAACCAATTAGATAAATCTCAGATTGAAGACCTATAATTATTTTTGTATGAGTTACTTTACAGTTTATAAGTTGCTTTATCAGTAAGTCACCATATGGCAGATAGATCAGCAATATTGCGAAAATTGGTTAGGTAATACCTACCTAGATAAGTACTTAGTGCTTGGGTGGGGTAACTGTGAAAGCTCCAATCGTAAATTCAGTAGTTAAGTCAGTTTACCTAATTAGATAAGTGCCATAATTAAAGCCCGTTACCAACTACACTACACGCAGATCAGAATAGTTCTCAACAGTGACCAACTGACCAACCAAATCTTCCGATCACGTTCAGAAATTAAGAGTAGTACTTACCTGTTCTTTTATTATTATTTAATCTCGGTGGTGCAATACGTGACGGTGTAGTTTCAGCACGTGCAGTTATAGGGCTGCTTGCACGCACGTGAGTGAGTATGACTAGTGTATATAGGCTGTCTCCGACAACAACCTGTACATTCGAATTAAAAAAATTAAATATCTACATATCACAAAATAATTAATTAATTTACGTTTCATAATTTATGGACGCAGTAAAATTGACTCTTCTATTCTATCTACTAGCGCTACTCATCTCTAGATACTGCGCGCAAAGTCGAAAATAATAAATCTCTTTTCTTGTGTTTTTATCATCCATCAAAATGACAGTTGAATTAAAATGAAATCCATTTCTTCCGTAGAGCGTAGGTACAAGCAACTAGCGACACAAAGTAGCAATTAAAACAGTTATTCTCACGCACTTTTCTCTAAGCAAAGTTCACTCATGTGGTGCTTAGCTTTGTAACAAGCTTCATATTTTTTATCAAGTAAATAAGTAATTAAGTACTATGTCACTCTAAATAATTAGGTAAGTACAGTTAGAAAAGCCGTAACGTCGCGTTGTTGAAAGCTTTGTTCCTCCTATAAATACATTTACACAAGACTCTAATTTCTAGGATAAAAAGCTCCTTTCTTTAAAATGGTATATACTTATCGCCCTTAGAGGCGAGTTCGATGCTCCATGCCCTTCCCTCCAAGATCCGTTGTTTCTTGCAAATCTCTGTTCATATGAAACCTGCTTGGTCTTATATACCTTACCAGCCAGGATTTGCGCCGGTCAAACCGGATCGGGAGAATGTTCCGATCCAGTTCGATGCGACGACCCAACTTTCTTTGACTCGCCTTGACTTATTGATTTGCTCTTGTGTTCACGAGTGTGTTTCACCGTGGCGGCCTCAGGAATATAGTTTTATGTCATAATTGAGTTCACCAGGAATACTTTTTGTCTTGGTTGCTTACAAAATGTTCAAAGACCGAAAACTGATTCTTTCTCTTTAAATTGGACCTACGACAGAAAATATACATATTTAATGCTGCAATAATATAAATAACAATCATAGAAGATTACATCTCTAGCTCTGATCAATAGGTCATCTTCACTATGTGCCATGTATTGGAGTTGATTGCATTAATCGAACATCGCTCCCATTGTTCAACAGCGTGTATTGTGCAACCATTTTAAACGATTCCCATTCCGAATAACTAACTGAGGCAACCGTGGAATTTTGGCATTGGCAAGTATTGATTTGGTTCTCATTGGAATTCATGGCTATTTCTGTAAACTAACCTAACCTCATAAGTCCATAGGTAGGCACCCAGATTAGCGATGCAATTTATAGAGAGTCGACGATCCGTGTTTAAAATTAACCTCAGAGAGGTGCGATACAGTATATATCCCTATAGAGAAAACAAAGTATTTCGTTACTGCGTAGTAACCTAGCTAAATACAAAGGAACTATGGAACATGTGAAGCTAAATCACGAAATTGAGAAGACGTTCCGTATTCCCTTATTGCGAACGACGAAGAACCTTTTAAATGGGTGGGATTGAATGTGGGAAAGGGACGACAACGAACGTGACCGGTACTACGTTCCCTGGATGAGCTGGAACGACGACCGACGCAATACAGTGAGATATAATTATACGAAATATTATGTATACCTTACTATGCCATAAATATTAGGTTTGCAAGGTTCCTCTCTAGATACTACCATAGACTAATATTCAAAAAGTCAGAATAGACAAAAGTCGCTGTAAAATTTCTAAAGTATTACACTTCCTAAGTTATGTTATAAGAAGTGAGTAAGTACACAACTTTCCTACTCTGAAGATAGGGTTCAAGTCAGCAATTTGTCTGTAGAAGTCTGCATCTATTCATTTTAGTGTAGTGAAGGCGGAGGAAGATCTTTTATTACGACGCACATAAAAGGAGGGTGTGAGTGAGGATAGGGAGTTCTTTACAAGCGTAGATGTATAATGGGGGTGGGTATGGGAGGAGAGGGCCCGTCCTTGAAAGCAATCTCTTTGACAAGGTTACTATGTGTTTTGCCTGGCGAGAATCTTGAAAGCTCTTAGGTTGATGATATACATATACAATCTCAGATGTCTCAAGAGTCTTATGAGGCAGTTATTATCCGAGACTTCAAAGAAATTCATCGTACGCGTCATTCTTGAGTCGGAGCTGCACAATTAGTCATTAGGCAGAGTCATTCATATAAAAGTTACGTTTATTTATTTATTTATTTATTTATTTATTTATATAAGGCACATCAACAGTACATGTTACAATACACTTATAAAAAAAAGGTTAGAGAGGTACTTATCAATAACATGTACCAATTACAGACATGCTCAACACTTGTTAGGCACATAACAAAACATAGAAATAATCATAATTAAAAATACAGTTTAGTATTACAAAAAAGAAAAATAAAACTTTAACTCACATTCTTTAAAAATTCTGACATGAAAACAGATATATAAACTTATTTAAACTATAAAAATAAAAACAACTTCTTAACACTAATATGTTATACATTATTAGTTATTTATGTTTAGTCACACAACAATAACCGAAACGGTGACCAATGCAATCATTTATAAGGAAGTTCTGAACGATCTACAGCAATAGCAAGCCAGGAGGCGGTAACTAACTGTGTCGTGTTATTAGACCTAGTTATGTCTGTATCTGTATCGACTTGATGTCTGCGGCCAACTAAACCGCATGATATAACGGCAGCAGTTCATCGGTAATACCCATAAATAAAACGTTCAATACGACATATCTGCTTCCTCATTGTCATCATCATCAGTCATTATGTATTTCACGCGTCGGAGCAATCGTGCAATGTTTAACCGAGTAACGGCTTCGGAAATGAAATTCCTATTTGCATCTGTGAATCGTTGCATGTCGTGAACGTGATCTTGGTATCTTGCAGATATGTGCGTATCTCGATTCTCGTCATTTCTCGTCAGGCGGAGAATGCGTGGGCGGGCGCTGGATATCGTCTGCACAACTCATACCGCAGACTGTAGGTATAATCTATTTTAAATGGACAGAAGGTCATCGTCGATGAGCTACTGCCGCTGGGAGCTCATTGCATTAGACTCGTGCTTGTGTGTTACGTTGGGTGTGAGTGTAGAATTAACGTTTGAAAAAAATTAATTCATAGTTATGAATGAGTTCATTCATAATTTGCACGCCCGTATGTCCCAAATGTGTGAGATCGATGATGCTTTATTGAATGTGAAACGTCTAAGTATTTGAGGCATTCTAAACTTGAACGTGAATATCCAGGGTATGGCAGCCAGGATGGAAAAACTGCAACACATGCAGCACCAATGCGGTATTCAATCCAGCCCGGCAATAATATACAAACATTATACAAACCACGCCCCCAGCTGCAAATGTAGTTGTCGGCGGATACAATGCTATGGATCATGTAATAGTTTAACATAATATTCTGCTTTTAATGCATGTTCCAACTATGCTAAGTTCAATGTTCGCGGTGAGATTTTACCTGAATGTGTTCTAGGTAGATGCTTAACTGTAACGGGTACATTGTTGGGAAAACATATTATGACAAGACAAACAACTGACTTTTTTATGGCGGCTCGTTAGGTCTATGTGCAGGACCATCAATCTGACATTGTCAGAGGGTACAATCATGTAAATTACATGGTCGATTTGGCCCCATTGTGCACATCATTACTGACTATTCATTAGCGGCAAGTGAATGATTCACAATTGTATTCCAATAATGATGCTTCAGTCAGTTACTGTTGCTGCTGCTGAACAAGTCGAGCATGAAATGGCTTAATTAGAGATGTTATCATAATTATCATCTACTCGTAAACGATATCACACCGTCGTTTGATATAAATAGTTTGGAATCATCAGGAAACAAAAAACAGATAGATAGAAGGAGTATTATCACATGGGTAGTTAACAGCATTAAATTTAGAGAGCTCATGGGGCCAGGCAGCGATATACATGTATATGCAATCACTCGTAGTAGCAGTGACAAATTGACCAAAGACAATAAATGTATCCTACCTATTCACAAAACCATTAGTAACCTGTAAGAAGGTTTAACCAACCGTATAATAGCTCGACTCAGAGATCCATTACACCCACTAGACCAAAGGCACATTGAGACAAGGTAGAAGTTATAAAAGAACCATAAAATAATCCCAACGATTGCTTTGTCGGGTGTGTTACCCATATTTTATGGAAAGATAATTTTTAATGGAAAGATTATTAAAATCATTACTTTAGGTAAGTGGCTTAGGCTTAGGTCCTGCGCACTAATTTATCCCTATTGATTTGTTATGAGTACGTATTTTATGAGAACAAAAATGTATTTCATAAATCATCAATAAGTACCTACTGTTGACAAATCCGATAGGGAGGGTGCACCAATATTAAACTCACTTGTTACCACTTACTTATTTATTACTTTTACAACATTTTCACCTGAACATTCCACACTTAATCAGAAATAATAATAATTGTTTTGCTCGACCGCAAAACTACAACAAGCGCGCATATCAAGATGGCGGATCCCGGAAGTAACTTCCTCTATTTTAATCACAGACAAACCATAGACAATGGGCGATCACAGAACAGATGTCATTCCCAGATCTCAGAATAATAATGTAAGACCAAATTACAAAGTAAGATCATTACAATGGAAAAGATCATTACTTATTTAATACAATTCAGATCATAAAATCCATTTTGTTTACACTACCTACTGGTGAATTCAAAACCGAAATGAAAAGATAAGAGCAAATAAGAGTATAGAATCAATCTTGTATAAAGCTGCAGACAGGACTTGCGTGGGAATCTGAGGACCGCCTGATGTGTTAACAGCCTTTCAATATTTACACTTTCTAATACCTATACTTCCATCGTCATTAAGAAACATTACACAAGACTCTTTGAATCCCCCCAGGGCAGGCTGCATTAACAAACTGTTTAATTTTAGTTTATCCAATATTCTGAGTTATTATTTTTAATGTAACAAATATAGTATAAATAATATACAAATTCATTTTACTGATTCGTAAGAGTTAAGTACTAACCCCCTTATTCATAGAAAAGTTACAAAACGTTTTAACTAATAAACTGTTTTGTCCCTCTCTGTCAAAGAACAAACTGTTCTTTGTCGGAGAGGGACAAAACAGTTTATTAGTTAAAATGTTCTGTAACTTCTCTATGAATAAGGGGGTAAGTCTTTTTTTCTTTTAAAATACCATTACAGAAATTAGCGTTGGCTAAAACAAACATGATTCAACGAGTTAAAGTTTCTACAAAACTTTCCGGTACCTAAGTAACTGATGAGAAAGCTTTTAAGGAGGACCCGATACGGTCATGTGAAGAAGCAATTATGGTTTGACAATGTGTGTTGTTGCTTGTTGCAAATCGCAGGTCGTTTGCCCTGCCCGCATGTGGGGGCGACAGCGACGTCAACCAAGACGGGAGTTTTAACAACGTCTTTTAACGGCTATTTATATCGGTAGGTTGTGGTCGCATTTCCTTAGCAAGGTGTCTCTATTGTAAACTTCATAGATAGACCGCACGGAAGAAATAAGCAGTTGATTTTTATTTAGATGACGTCATATACCCGAAGTATTAATTGAAGATTTTATTGATCTGGTTATGATCATAAAATCGTTTAAGAAAGTTAATCAACATGAACCGAGGCACGTAAAGCGTTCTGTCTAGCGAGGTGAGGCTGACAGTATGCTAATTTCCACCAGGCTCGGGGAACTGGGGCGTGCTTCCGCAGAGTGGATGATAACCATGCAAATTGTGACACTTCATTACACCACAATGTACCTTTAACGTCTCCTTTAAATTTACTTACAGAAACCGTTTTAATGTTTTTTTTTTGTTATTTAGTTTTGTGAATTACACATCGATGGGTTTGTGGACACAGAAGAAAGTTTGTGAAATAAGATTAGATAGATAAAACGATGAAGTACCGAGAAACTTGATAGAGACAACAGTCCCTAGTTGTATCCAAGAATATGTTTATTTCTACATGTATACATACATATGCTCACTACTGTAATCCCCGAAGGGGTAGTCAGAGGTGACAGCAAGCGAGTCACCCGCTTTTAGCTGTACATTTGTACTCATGATATATCATATAGGTCGCGAGCTGTATTTCTAGCATCTACAAAAAATATATAAGTAAATGAAGGAAAAAGCCGTTTTTTTAAATTATAATTTCTAAGTCAATAGTTACAACCACAGACATACATGTATCCACAAACCAAATAAATAAATGTTAGTTGTTAAATGTAAGTACTTATATGTATAGTTTGCTTTCGATCAAATTTCAAGTGCACACGAAGCTAATCAACACAAAACTGACCAATTAAAGTTTCCGATAACTTAGAAAGTGTATGCCGAAGGCTATCGTATAGTAACAAAACGATTAAAGATAAACACGCGATTTAAGATACCTACTAGAAGTTAATAACCTGAGCACTTCGTAAATAATAAACATAATTATCGGTACAAGACAGAGTCAAGACACCCTGAGTTACTAGACAAGGCATTATCCAAGTTGTGGTTTCGAAATCTGGTACACCAACACGCAAATATGAATAAAGGTCACAGGTTAATTTACACATGTGATATATTTTATAACCGTTATTATTAGCATGCAACACGAAGATATTGTGTGATACATACCTATCAAAATAGGGTCAAATTCGAAAGACATCATAAGTATAACATTGCTGATTCTGCTAAGCATAGATATGCTGCTAAAGAATAAAATTAAAACGCGCTAGGTAGTAATCAGGTTTACAAAATTATCCGCAAGTTGAAATGACATGAGACTTCCTTTCCATTGAAATTTTGCACATAAACCATGTTCTTGTTCCTTGAGCGGAGGGTAAAGATAATAAGACTCATTGGGTATTCAGGAGTCCTTTATGAAGGGACGTGCGTCGTGTGCGCGCAGTATAATGATAGACTGCATTGAATACAAACTAGATCTTTATAACTTATTGAAGATTTAAAACACATAAATAATTCAATAGAGAAATGGTTAACTCAGATTAGATGATGATTATACATCCGAGATTACTTTCGCTAACAACTCATTCACTTGTTAAGTGGATTGCGTTAGGTAAATGGACTTTGGATGTTGTTTTTATTTGCATATGTAGTGATTTGGTTGTTATTATTAAGTACTTATAGAACATTCAGACCATAAAAACTTTCAACAAAGAACCTTTCTATGCATCTATCTGTTATTTCTAATCTTTTAAGTCAATAATGGCTACCTACTTTATAATTTCAAATTCTGGCTTCCATTGTGATAGGCCGGCAATTTGGCGATGCATGGTCTCAAATAATAATTGGTCAGGTCAACACAGCGGATGGTTTGGACGATAACCGAATAAAATATGAAGGAGCATGCAGTTTGATGAATATAAATTTGAAATAATTGAAATAGCTCATAAGTATTTTTATTATGATGGGTTGGCTGTGTTTAAAAGGTACAATCTAAAGCTGGTAATTGTAGGATAAACAAGTAATTTTAAAAATTTGTTAAAAAAGGTTTTCGAATCGATATCTGCCACATGGTGGATACTTAATATTCTCTCTGAAAGCCAGCTTGTAAAGGCAAGCTGTTTCTGACAACATCTGCGCCCCTTGCCGAAGAATCACATCGGAATCAAAGCATGCACCTGCCATTGTTGTTTTTTTTAAATGGAAGTCTCGGTCAGGTGGTTTTTTTTCATTCCATTTATGCAATAACTAAGAATTAAACGAAAGTTGGTCTTTGAATTATAGTTGGTCTTTTCCTTCAACCATTTTTGCAAGACTTTAAAAATAAAACTAACAGGTAAAACAATTTTGGCAAATAGAAAAACTCAGATGACTTAGAAAATATAACGGATAACATGCAATGGTAAACAGAAAACCATAATCCATAATCCAATAGGTAAACAAGATGCTAAAAGTAAATCATAAATCTAATTTTATTCCGTTCAATTCGATACTATTATTAATCCGAGTTTGATAGCTGTTCGACCTTAGGCAGAATTCGCGAAATGTTTCACCGTTATTTTAAAGTTTTACCGTCGTCGGCTCGGCATTTGGGTCGGCTGGACCAAATCCAAACCAAACACATTGACATGTGTGGATTTGCTGTTAACTAAATCTTGAATACAATAGCAAAACAAAAACCATTGCTTATTAAATTTAACAAATGAGTGCTGAAAAAAATATAAACCCCCAATCCAATTAAAATATGGGCTAGGTAAAGGTGTGGTGTGGGAAAAATGCTTACAAAGCAAAAGTTAAAAGTAGATAGAAAACAACTGGCATAAAAACGTAAACAATGTAACAAAAGAGAATGAAGAATAGTGCTCTCTGCATTTCTCATAAAATAATGTGTTGGATGAAAAAAATATTTCACACAATTTATTATTACAATACGCCTGTGAGATGCCTTTTAGAAAAATAATGTGAACCTTGTTATTTAGTTAGCCTTAGACCTTATCCTTAGATGAATATACCTACCTAATGGATAAGTAATTATAATAAATTATTGATGGGGTTAAAATAGGTCTTCTTCACAATGTCCTACTTTTTGTCTGTCACCTTCCTACCGCTGAATGGGGCATAATCATTGGTAGGGGTTCATTCTTGTAGATTCTGATAAAATGCATTGAAATGGAACGGCTGATGCCATTAACTAGTATGATTAAATTGTTGTCCTGACTATAGTGATAGGTGTAATGTAAGTAACACCATGACCAAAAATGACCATGTCCTACATACACTCCATAACACTAGCAACAACCCAACAACAAGTCTAAAAAGACAATGTTGTCCCTGTGCCCATTCGCGTAAGGTTTGGTAACAAAGCCGTGCTCGAGAGGGTGGGCCCGATGCGTCATGGCGCGCCACCCTCGACCACCCCCGTCCACCCTCGGCACCCCTCTGCACACCAATCGATCCAACCCGAGCGGCATGCGCAAACCCGCCCTTTTTGTTTATACCATTCCTCAAATCACGAAATTGTTACCGATCGCAATTGTTTCTATGCCAAATATAGGAACTGGGAATGTAGGAATCTGCTGTAAAGCTAAGGGGAAGTATTTCAAATTATTGTTTTCGACCGATTGAGTTATCGAGGGATTCGATACACCATTTTGGTAAATGATATCATCACCGAACTTGAAGTTTCTGCTCTAATTGTGGCTATGGCTAATGAATGATCTAATCATGGTCATAATTAGGTACTTACTGGCACTCGTTCATGATTTCCTCCTGCGAGCGGACCTGCACCGGCGCCAGCTTCTCCACACTCTCCTCGTAGTTGCCGAAGCATTTAGTGATCTTCTCATCGAAGGTGTTGACCAGGTCCTCCAGTGACCCGGAGAAAGTCTCCGTAAAGTTGTCCCCTTCACCCTGCTGCACTCCCGCCCCCAATTTGCACTTCACCGGTTTAGGCTCATCGTTGTCATTAATTTTGTTGGAGTCGGTTTTGATTTTGGCCAGTTCACTTTTGAGATTATTTATGTTGTTGAGATGGATGTCGTTGCCGTTTATTGTTTTTTGGGAGTAGTCGTTGGTGAGGCAGTCGTCGGCATCCTCGATTTGCGCGAGAGGCGCCTCGAACTCTAGCTCGGCCATCCTGGCAGTGGCGATGGATTCTCGCATGACCGTGCGTCCACCCGCGCTGTCTGCCGCGCGAACGAACACTGCCGCCACCGCCGCCGCCGCGCGCCGACCAATCCGACGCGACGGCGCGAGGGTTCGCTAGTTCACGGCATCATCCATCGCCATTGCCATATTGATATACAGTATAGGTAAGTGCCTTATACCGGCATCGGCAGCTTAACTACAAACCATCCCTCCGATTAATATTATACTTATCAAAGTATGTACCTAACAACCTACTTCAGAAACCTAGGTCTTACTAGATACTACCTACTAACCTACATATATTCCAATAACAGGTAACTTACTAAACAATCGGCCAGTTGATCACGTTACTTCGCTCAAAATATCTGAAAAATCGTTTCTGTACTTAATTAATATTTTCGGAGTTTTGAGTTTTCTCGCTTCCCGCCGATATTCGTTTGTTTTTTTCTGTGCCTATTTAGTACTGCCAACATAAAAAAGTTAATTTGTGTAAATCTCAGAATAATTATTATTGTATTTTGCTGAAGGCACAAATTTTAATTTCAGTACCTACTGACCAAATCCGTACAGTGAAACTATAAAGTCCTGAAATTAATGTTTGAGGAACTAAAATTTTCAGGAGCCTGGCACCATTAGAAAAGAAACATAAAAGTCATAACAATTGTTTATGTCAATAGGCGGTTGGCTGTTTTTTTGAATTTTCTTATTAATTATAAGGATAATCTAGATAAAAGCAACAATTTACGCTTGGTTGCAATTAGGAAGATGAAGAAAAATATTCGTTGTCAAGCTAGTGAAGTTATTTATCGAGTTTTAATACAATGTTTAGCGGAACATCAAGCTGGACACATTTTGTCGAATTTGGAGGATGTTTACGCTCTTACAGCGTCTATGACGGGTATGTAGCATTGTACAAATTGTAATAACTAATTTTTTACTAGTACCAACGCTTTATTTATCGATAAACCTAGGTTTAGAGCCCAAGTCGAACATTGTTTACATACCACTGATTGTAGGTTTCATCTGGTTTCAGTTGAGTCAAACCTTAACATTTTGATACTTGAAGATATATGTTTGTTTACTTACTAAATTCACATTGTGTGAATTTGGGGGGCATTGTGTAACTCAAAAAGATTTTTTTATTTTATTTTATACTTATATCGGATCAGCGTGCCAAAGAGGGCAAAATATGGAATATTTCTAACTCCTGGAAGAAACAGAACTGGCCCTCCAAAAAGAGAAATTGATGTCTTTACTATGTGTGCCCTTCGTCAACAGATCCAGTTTTTTTATACAGTTGTAATAACGTTATCTAAATAAAATATTTATTGGTTTCACTATTAGCCTTCATATTAACACCTTCTAGCTTGTAGCCTGTGAGCTTTTTTGTGGATGGTAAGTTGTTTTTAAATACATAAATAGGTAGGAAGTTAACAGGCAAAATTACAAGTATCAAAGTCAGTTATGTTTCGCTATATAGGGTTGCTACATGAAAGATAGCAGTGCCCTCATTTAATTTCAGGACTTAATAGTTTCACTGTATGTTAGCGAATCTATAGACATGTCCCCGCGGCACGGGCCAAATATGTTGAATACGTGTTATTTATCTCAGAATAAGATATTTGCTCTCTAGCATATTTTTAGATGAATGCAATATCCGAACGCTACTGACACTGACATAAAGACAGTGTAAATGTGACGTTTTCAACTTCAAGTTGTCAAAACAACTTTTCCTTCAAAATAAATATTACAAAATCAAAAAGTTACACAAATCAAGGTTTAAATCCAGTAAATCGAACATAATGCTCGACTATTTTCAAATGAAATCTGTTAATTACGATAACTAGCTATGCATTACATAGTGAAGCCAAATTTAACACCCATTAGAACATTTCTTAGATTGTACAGGTAAACGATTTTGTATTTCAGCTTCTTCCAGCATTTTTACGTGGATATTTATGCTATAAATTGTTACAGCATTATCAGGCGCAGTCATTATGATGTTCTACGATTAAAGAAAAATTGTAGCGACAAAGACATAAAGGATGCTTTTGTAAAATTGAGCAAACAGGTAATTTCTATTCACTATATTGCAGGTATCAGTATGACTAGCAGTTATTTGGTATAAATTATATGAGAATGTAAAGCTTAATTAATATTTTATCTCATATTGATTATATACTTTCCTGGATCAATATTCCATAGGTACACTTTTTAAATACATGAAAATTTCCATCCATTCCAGTATCATCCAGATAAGAACAAAGACGCGAATGCACACGAGCAGTTTGTCCGCATCGCGGAGGCGTACAACATCCTCGGCAAGCCCACCAGCAGGGCGCAGTATGACAGCACCACATACGTCTCACACACCTACAGAGCTCAACAAAGGTAGTGTAAAATGCTATTATGCCTGGAAGTGATAGTTCACCGTTATGTCCCTGGAAATGTTAACGGTACTGATAGTAGTTAGCTTTGTTAATGTATATAGCCATAAAGTCATAGTGCACTTTGAAATATGAGTATACAATCAAACCTGGATAACCTTACAAAGTCTGAGCTTGACAATTTTAAATGATATTTTGTGCCTAACTATGTGATATAATCATAATCAATAAAGTTGATTTATACACAAAGTCATTGTGGTGCCAGATATTAGGTTCACAGGTTGAATGTTTGATAAATACTGCTATCTCATAAAATACCTACCTAAATTGTAATTACATATTTTATTTTCAGCACAAGTCAGAACCAAGAATACTACTACACTCAAAACAAGGACCCATATGATGAGTTTCGTGAATACAGACAGAAGAACAAAATGTATGAGCACTCCGCAGAGAACAGGATACCGAAGCATGTTATTGTACTGCTCTGTGCTGCATTTGGACTGGTCGGCCTAGTGGTACAGATGATAGTTATAAGGTAAACATCATTTTTCGTTTTTAGCATGTCATGTTGATGAAAAACAGTGGGCTAAAGACTAGATTTTTCTACTGTGGTTAAAAGATTATTTGGTCCCATTACCATAGGATATGTCAGATGTTATACAAAGAAACTCTGATAGACACTATTCATACTATTTCCTCCACCGGTACACATATACACCACATTACACTAGTAGATAAATGCCATGGCATAGGGACCACATTAGTGGTTGCCGATTGTTTGCTAATTATGCTTTGGTTTTCAGTGCAAGATACCCTGAATATGCACGAAAATATAATTGTTACAATACAAAAGTTACAAATAGTACTAAGTCTGAAGGAAAAAATACAACAAGACAAACATTGTACGATAATAATTAGCTGATGACTTTTAAACACAATTAGGACAGTTTCAAACTAGCATAAGTATGTTTCGCCTCAGTGAATCGTATCAATATACAAGAATAAACGCGCGCTACTTAAAAAAAACAAACGCACATAGGACAACTTTTTACTATTTCAACTGGTGCTGTCGTGTCAGTATCAAATAAATATCCTAGTCTGAAACCGCATATCAAATAAATATCCTAGTCTGAAACCGCATATCAAATAAATATCCTAGTCTGAAACCGCTCTTACTTTTGTTTTACTGGTTTGTCATTCTTTGATGCCTAGACTGAATGAATATATTATTGAACTTCAGGAAATCCTTCTTCATGCACCGTGAGACACTAGAACAGACTACAAAGAGAAACGCAGAAGCTCTCGCGAAAGTGAGGGCTACTGCTGCAGAGAACGGGAATGAGGTGAGATGAGATGAGAATGTATGAATGTAGCAGTCATCTGCTTGAGCCTGCTATTTTATTGAATCACTAGCTCGTTTATTGAATGACGGTATTCAATTAAATGACTAATGGACAACTTGTCAAGTCGTTGAATGTAACGTTCAACGTCTTGACTAAACATCCTTTAGCGAAGTCATTGAATGGGATACAGCTGACTTTGTAATGTTTCGTTGGAATGACCATGAGTTCGCAACCTAAAAATTAACCTTACTTTCAATGAACAAGCTAGTGATTTAATCAAATAGCAGATTCAACCAGATGACTGGCTCATATACAAAGGGTGTTGTGGAAGTTTTTCATTCATGGTAGTTTTGTGACAATAACCAATTTATCATTAATTCATATTCCAGTTGCAAACGAGGATATTACTGGAGAAGATAGTGAGCTCAGCCAACCCGACAGTGGCCACCGCCTCGCTCGGACAAGCGCTAGCCAGTGACGACAAGTAAATCATACTGTACTAATAAATCTGCCGTAAACTTAGTCCCCCTTATTGTAAAACGTAGACTGAAGATTGTACTGGTTTAGACCCGATTGTAGCCCAAAGAATTCATCACAACACACATCACATCACGACCCATGACGTCTCCATTGCTGGGGCACGGGTCTCCTTCCAATGAAGGAAGGGTTTTAGGCCTAGTCCTTAAATAAGTAGTAAGATTTCATACAAATCAGCAATTTAAACCAGAGCTATCTTTAGTCTTCTTTTTATAATAAGGGGGATAGGTACGTAACGTATAACTATTTCTAGTTTTACCTCAATGTGTTGTGATCTTCGGAATGGCTATACTAACGTTTTGACAGCTTTATTAGTACTGGTACGTTTTTATTTTACTCTGGACATTTAGCACAATTTATTTAATTTAACGAATGCCGTTAGTTAGTAAGTACTTTACAGAAAGAGACTTGTACAGATTGTAAATATAAAGAGTAAACGTTCTTACAAGAGTAAAGCTTTTCACTCACTTTACTCTGTACCTACAGAAGAGTAACATTTATTACACGCCAATAATCAGATTCTAAAGGATATAGGCCTCTCCCAGGGAGACTCACAATACTATGTCATCATACCTCTACCAGCTCCCTGTATAAAAGGGCGTCCCACGTTACGTTGTAAAAAAGTGTAGTGAGAATTGTAATTTGTCTTAATAAAGTGGTATTGTTTTAATGTAAATATGAATAGATTACAGATATTTATCTAAAATTAAATTTGACATACAGAAAGTTTTAAAATAAATCTTTGAAATGTATTTCTAGTTTTACTTACGTTTACTTTTTCATGTATAAGGTTCGGTTTAAAAAATTTAACGTTAATAAATTCCAGGGACTTTTCCAGACCGATATCAGAAACTATTGAAACTCAATATTTCGTATTTGATGAAAATATAAAGGTATAGTTGTTAATTTTTTTTTTCATTACCTATAACTGCTAGGCCTCAAGTTATTTCGTATATATGTCGCAGGCATCTGGTTAAATATCCTGTTTGAGTGAACCACTAGCCCGTTCATTGGATGGCGCTATTCAGTTGTATGACTAAAAGACAACTCGTCAAGTCGTTGATTGTAACGTTCAACGTCTTGATTGAACGTCATTCAGCGAAGTCGTTGAATGGGATATAGTATAGCAACTTTGTAATGTCTGGTTAGGGTGAACATGACCAGACAAGAGTCAACAAAAAGACTATGTTACAAAGCTCTTATCTCACAAATTAACTAAACAATAACAATAAACGTACCTTCATATTTTTGTTCATAATTATCCAGTTTCGCCACAATTTTTTCTTTGAAACTATCCGCCCGCGGCGTAATAATAGGTAAATCCATGTTGTCACACTATTTTAACACAAATAACGCACTTTAAAGCTAATTTATTTGCAAAAAACTAACAATATAGGTGCTGTTTGTGTCAGCTGTTAGCTGTTAGACGCCATATTTGTTTTGTTCACCACCTGACTGATTTTAAGTCAGCTAACTAGTTGGACGTTTTGTGATGCTTGTGCAATCAACGTTCGGCCTAGTCATACAACTAAGCAGCGTCATCCAATGAACGGGCTAGCGGTTCAATCAAACAGGAGATTAAACCAGATGCCTGCGACATATATATGTCGCAGGCATCTCGTTTAATCTCCTGTTTGATTGAACCACTAGACCGTTCATTGGATGGCGCTATTCAGTTGTATGACTAAAGGACAACTCGTCAAGTCGTTGATTGTAACGTTCGACGTCTTGACTGAACGTCATTCAGCGAAGTCGTTGAATGGGATATAGTATAGCAACTTTGTAATGTCTGGTTAGGGTGAACATGACCAGACAAGAGTCAACAAAAAGACTATGTTACAACGCTCTTATCTCACAAATTAACTAAACAATAACAATAAACGTACCTTCATATTGTTGTTCATAATTATCCAGTTTCGCCACAATTTTTTCTTTGAAACTATCCGTCCGCCGCGTAATAATAGGTAAATCCATGTCTTCACAGTAAATACTCACAAATAACGCACTTTAAAGCTTATTTATCTGCAAAAAACTAACAATATAGGTGCTTTTTGTGTCAGCTGTTAGCTGTTAGATGCCATATTTGTTTTGTTCACCACCTGACTGATTTTAAGTCAGCTAACTAGTTGGATGTTTTGTGACGCTTCTACAATCAACGTTCGGCCTAGTCATACAATTGAGTAGCGCCATCCAATGAACGGGCTAGTGGTTCAATCAAAAAGGAGATTAAACCAGATGCCTGCGACATATACAAATCAGCCTTACTAAGATTATAATTATGTTTTCCAGGGTCACTTTACTAAGAAATGAGAGAGAAAGTATTCGATGCTTATGTAAATATAATATATTATCATCTTTGAAATATTTAGTAAGTAAACATAACAGATTTAAAATATTATTCTTAACCAATAACCGCTCTGAGGTTTCATATTTTATTTTATTTATTTTACCACACAGGCATTCAATGAAATCTGTTATAAGGCGCACAGATAAAGAAAGTACTTACACGAAAATGGCGGACGGGCACAATGACAATGTCACAAATACTATCCCGCCGTATTTATTGGTATGTCCCTCGTATGTCCATACTGGCCTACTCACATTTTCATATTGTTTCTTTCTCTGTGTGCATTGTATTGATTACCAACCTACCTATTATATATACTTATATCGTTAAGGCCATATTACATATTGTTATTTTATTAAGGAATAAATTTCAGTTAAGGCTGTCACTAAAGCTGGAAGAAAATCAGAATCTGTCAAATCTAGTGAGGGGGGGTTGAGGTATGCGGGGCGTTCTACGGACAATGACATGAAATTTTAACATAGTACTCGAAAACATAAAAGTGAAGACATGCCACTTTGTTAAAAATATACTAAGTAAGTAATATTGTTTTGTGATACGAAAATATTTATTTTTATTTGAAAGTATTTTTAATATTTAATAATTAATTATATATAAAGTCGTACCCGCCGATATTTATACAGGTTGTTGCAAAAAGGGTTTAATACTATGCCGAAACCTACGTGTGCAGCATGTTATTGATGTTATTTCTAAGCCAGGAAATGAAATCAGAATGTAAAAAAATCGCGAAAATATTATCAGAGTTTAATAGTTCAGGGTGTTGTATTAAACTCTGCCCCCGTGTAATAAAAAAAAGTATAGTTAGCCGAAAGGGCGTTACTCAGGCGTCACTCTGAAAAACTTTTGTCCTACGTAATTTTTTATATTCATGAAAAAAACGCTTCTTCATATAATTTTTTTTTGGTCACGTGACCTTTTAGTTAGACGACCTGTTTTTTTTTGGTGTTTCAAAAGCAGAACAGTAGTTTGCAGAACTCTGCATATACAGGGTGTCACAAAAGGTTACGTAGCTGGCAAAGGGATATGGGGAGGTCACCAGAAAAATAATAACATGTAAGTACCCCCGCAAGGGAGTACATTAGTACAAGGCGAGAGTGTGTATTTTTTTTTAAGTACTTATGTGTATTTGGGATATGATAGAAATAATATTTTTGTTTCTTAAAAACCAAAAAATTTACACCTTGCTGCGCTCTTTTGCTCACTGTAAGTACACCTACAAATATTGCTGTATTAAAAAAAACGGTTTTGTTATAACGATTATAAAAAAAAAGTTATTTTCATGTCAAGGAGTCATTTACCGAATTACGATTTCACTCAACAGCAGGTGAACTGAAAAAATAAGTTCTAGTTCTATCATCACTTTAGATCGCAAACATTGTAACTCCACTTTTCTCGGCGAAAAGTACTCTTTGGTGTCAATAGAAACGTTTTTTGAATTCACATGTTTTCCTCTTTATTCGAAAAAAAAACTGTATTCCGCATTTTACCATTTGTTTTCCTCTAAACCCCAAACCGTGATTTTTAAACAAGAAAACTTAGTAATTATACCCTTTATTCTCATATACAACGTGCGATGTAGGCGAACGTGAACGAAAACTATGCAATAAGCCTTTGTTGTTATTACTACTTTAGTGAATTACAATAACACACTCAACAATGTTAATTTTTTTTTGCAATGTTATGTTGTTAAATTAAGATCTAATATTTTATTAACATGAAGTTACTTTCAACTTTTTTTTGCATCTATGCGTCGAATCACAGCATGACGGCTGCTGCAGCTTCCTGCTGTCCTGTCCTCCAACCAATCCCACCAGTACTGCAGGTTGCGTCGAATACGAGCCATTCTCTTCGACTTGACAAGACAGGTGCTCCCGGAAGGATCATAGATCGCACGGAACCCGTACCGTATAGAGGCAACGGACTCCTTTGCAACAGCCCCCCAGATTCGGAAGTAGCCCATGCACTGCATGGCGAGCACAGCTGCAGCAATTTTTTCGTAATGAATCATTGGGATGTCATCCCCGAAGGAGGCTCTCAGCCTACCTCACGACCTGTGTGACATTAGAAAAATGCACTGTGCTAACGCCGTTTGCGAGCTTGATTTGCAGGACCGCGTTGTATGCCAAGTTCCACAGCAGAGGGGTCCAAGACCTACCGCTGTTGAACTCCGCAACTGAACTTCTTCAGTGAAAACAAACCCTCTCTTTTCGCATCCTTAATAATTTCATACGGAGTCCCACAAGGGAGTATCTTGGGCCCAACCCTGTTCCTTCTATTTATTAACGATCTCTGTAATTTGCATCTTCCCCAAGGTACCATTGTCTCTTTTGCTGATGACACCGCCGTAACTTTTTCCGCCAAGTCATGGGAGATGGTTCAAGTTGTAGCCCAAGAGGGGCTTAATAGTCTTCTAGACTGGCTGGTCTATAATTCTCTAACTATAAATACATCTAAAACCAAATATATAACTTTTTCCCTTCGTCAAACATCACAACCAAAAACTGCAATAGCTCTTAAAGCACACACATGTAAAAATCGTACCCTAAGCCACTGCAACTGCCCGAAAATATTGCAAACAGATAATATCAAGTATTTGGGAGTAGTTATTGATAAATATCTAAATTTTAAACTTCACATAGAACATGTTACTTCTAGAATTCGTAAATTGATCTATGTATGCAAAACACTTCGTCATGTAGCGAAACCTATGTTATTGCGCGTGGTTTACTTTGCACTATGCGAATCAGTTATTTCATATTGCATAACAGTGTGGGGTGGAGCTGCAAAAACTATACTGAAACCACTGGAAATAGCCCAACGAGCTATTCTTAAAATTGCTACCTTCCGCCCAATTCTTTTTCCCACTGCCGAACTATATAAAAATGTCCAGGTTTTATCAGTTAGAAAGATTTTCATCCTAAACACAATTCTCCTCCAACATTCTGTCACACCATATTCAGAAATAAAGAAACGCCGCAAAGATAAAATATGTATATTACCACCTTCAAATTTTGCATTCACAAATAGATTTTTTTATCACCTAGGCCCATTTTTGTATAATAAAATAAATGCATCCCTCCCAATTCATCCTCTAAGTCGCTACGAAGCTAAAACCATAATCAAAAAATACCTTTTACCGATGACTTACGATGAAGTTGAAATCTACCTCTCTGGTTATGCTTAGCATGTTTGTTTTTTTATAACGTTACAAGTGGACAAATATATAAATATACACTTTTATCTTATATACACACGCTCACACACATATACACATACACATACACACACACACACACACACACACACACACACACACACACACACACACACACACACACACACACACACACACAAATTTATACACATCCTTGCATGCTTTTTTATTTTAAAAATTTAACGGTACTTTTAAATGAATTTGAATTGAATTTAATAATATAATATTAATCATAATTATAATTGTAAAAATCAATAATGTAACTGTAAATTAATGTACAATTCCTTGTTATTCTTCTTTAAACCCCGATAGACGGGGTCGGGCCTGTTGTTCCTTAATACAGGTTTTGTGTAAACCTATCTAGGACGACAGCTAATCCTTAATCAGCTTATGTACGGTGGCCTGCGCCTAAAAGTATACAGGCGGAGTTTTTGAAATAGCGATCTCAAGCTCACATGCTGCTCAAGCACATCCACATAAACACCACTGTTACACACATCACACACAACACGTCCCCGGATTTATAACAGATTTAGATGGTCCCTTCATCATCAGGGATCGCTATTTTAAAAACTCCGCCTGTATACTTATAGGCGCAGGCCACCGTACATTTTTAAGATAATTCTAACATTAACCATAGTTGTTTTAATTAAGTTAAAATAAACTAACAAACTATTTAACTATCATTGTGCACGTATTTAAAACTGTACTTTAAAGAATTCAATAAATAAATTATTATTATTATTAATGTACTTGTTAGACACGTATGACCTCTGTCAATTTTCTGCAGATGACGAGATAGAGAAGACAAGTGATGGTATACAAGAGCCGCCCTAAAGGTTCGCCCTCTAGGGGATAGAGTTGAACGCGGTTACTATTTTTAAGCAAACAGCCAGCGCAACAACTCGCCCGTGGTTCTTATCCTGCTCCGACAGTGAACGAACGCAAAGTATTGTACCCACTATTCGAATCCGCATTTCGGATGCCAAACTGACTGTCCGAAAGGTCGAAACCGTACCACCACAGAGGTATGACTCGTTCGAAGAGCTTATCAGGCTCTTACAGCAATCAGATGTGTCGGTATACTGAAAGATAATCTACAGGTCTGCTTTATTTATTTAGGAGCACTAATGGCCTCCTTTCAGTCATTGAGTCACTGGCACTCAGGCTGCGGTTGAACAGGAAGATAGACTGTCTAAACAAATCATTTTTAGGCTAGTTAAAAAAAACTTTAGGTGGGTAGTATGCCAACTAGAACTACAAATAAAACAGTATTTTTGTCTCCTCTAAAATTTGGTCACGAGGAGTTACGATGATTACGATCTAAGGTGACGCTGACGATATTTTATACAAGGTATTGAAAAAAGGGTATAAAGCTTAGCCAAAAGTGGATTTAGGTGCCATTCTGATCCACTTTTCTTCTACAATTTTGAAAATTCACGTAGCAAAACCTTTTACATAGAAACTTATTCGATCACGTGACTTTTTACTATAGAGACCGAATTTATTTTTCGAGAATTTCCAAAACTTGGAGAACAAAAGTTGTTCAGAATAACCCCTGAGTCAAACCCTTGCACAGTATACCCTTTTTGCAACATCCTGTATAGGTAATATCAGGTTTATAAAAGACCTGGGCCTGTAGAGTGAGACTCGGCATGGGGAGTCATAATTTATAGATCTTTTAGGTTGCAGTGGCGAATGGGCACTGGTAGCCCTGCCCTTTTCTATAACTATAACTATAGGTAATTTTATGGCAATTAGAAAATGGTAAAACATTTATCTATTTGAAAAAATCATTAAAAATATACATAACCTATCACCCTAATTTAAAAAAAAAATTCAGCCCTTACTTTAAACTTATAACACCCCTCTATTTCCTTCAGGGGTTAAAAAAACCTGTGTATTTAATATTTTCTTATGAGTTTTTTTTTAAAAACTAGGCTCTTACATAGTTGTACATAATATTATGCGGTATTTTATTCCACTTGTAACGCATAAAATTCATAGCTACAGTAAACATTTCATTTTTTTCATGGCGAGATACAGTCGCACTTAACCGCTTTTTTGCAAAGCTTGTTAAATAGATTTAAAAAATTATGTAAATTTTAGATCTTCAATTTTTTAAAATACTTACTTATTTTTAACAACCTGTAGTGTACAGACTACCACATCTTAAAATATATATATTTTTAATTAACTACGGTTTTTGGTTTCAAATAAAACAAATTATGAACTTACTTTTCAACACCCTGTATATTGTGTAGCTTACCTACCATACACAACCGTTAAAATAAAATAAATTACCCCTCAGAATATAAACAGGCTCGCGCTTTGGCATACTGCATTGACCGTATAGTTCTTATTCGGAGAATCTAATAAGTGTCATTATGTGCAATGTTTACCTTTATCTATGCATCTGTAACTCTATAGTAAAAAATGTAAACAAATCGAAAAGGCGAAATGTTTTCTAAGAATTTTCGGCTTTTCTGCATCTAAAATGATTAGAAAATTAACTTTCCATAGCAAATGCATATGTATTATAATACTTGTAGTCATAATTTGTTGATTTAATCAGTTTTTGTGAAATATTTGAAAAAAAATAAAATGGCGTGGGTATCGCTCCTAACAGGCCGCCACCAGGGCGACGACTGAAGAAATCTGAAATCTGTCACGGTGTCATCATTTTTAAACCGGAATTTATTAGTTTTTTGCAAAAAAAGTTGACTTCTGGTCCATTAAATCCAACTCTTTAAGGTAACTTTGTTAAGAATTTAATTACCTACACATACATATAAGATTCCATGAAAATGGGCCCTCTGATTTCGAGGGTTTTTTCATAATAAGTCAAAAAATGGCAAAAGACATGGTGTGTTTGCAATTTTTTTTAACATACTTATTATAATCCTGCACCAATTTATAAGCAACTAACATGTTCAGTATAGCCTCTGCTACAAAATATATTTTTATCAATGTGATAGAAGCCACCGTTTTTCCAATCTAATCAAGTATATCAAGCCGACTTTAGCATTTTAGCTTTAGGGATCCCCTTAAAATGAAATCCAATGGCACAATGGTGAAACGTCCAGAGATGACAGTAATGGATCGGGTTAAATTTATACAGGGTGGGTCTTTCGTAGTAGGTCACAGACCTGTTCATGAACGGGAGTTTATAAAGGTGCGTTGTTACATTAGGTATAACAAAATTTATAATGTAACAACTCATCCCTGTATAAACTATCGCACTTTATGCCGAAGCATACACTTTGCTAAAGCCCGTTAAAGTGATTAAAGCACCAAAGCAACTCATTAAAGCACTAAAACAGCTCCTTAACATACACCCTATCCTCCAAATGCGGTGCGCTAGGCTCTACAAGTGTTTCTCCATCAATCTTGATCTCACTGTACTTCTGGCGATAGACACAGGTGAAGCCGAGTCTTTCTGCAGACATGGCGGAGTAGGCACTGGATGTGTCCATGCGAAGGAGGCGTATACCCTTCTGTTTTACTGCTGATCTGTGGGATGATAATAATCAGGGTAAGTATAGGGTCATAGTACGGTGGCCTGTGCCTAAAAGTATACAGGTGGAGTTTTTAAAATAGCGATCCCTGATGATGAAGGGACCAGCTACATCTGTTATAAATCCGGGGACGTGTTGTGTGTGATGTGTGTAGCAGTGGTTTTTATGTGGATGTGCTTGAGCAGCATGTGACCTTGAGATCGCTATTTTAAAAACTCAACATGTTATTTGAAATTTTTGCTTTCGGCTGATTTGCAAGCGACTAAGGGCCAAATTCACGGGTTGCATAGAAATCTAAGTTTTATTAAACTACGATTTCATTAATCACGATTGCCGATTTCGTCTAACTGCGTTTAGAGTAACCTGAAATTCATCGGTGCTATTTTAATCTCGTTTACGTCACCGGTGTTTCAGCTACAGACGAGCCAGCAACACTGAAATGCGTTTAGTTATTGCGTCGCGCCGTACATACTTTTTGCATATTTTGATTTCGAGCAATGGAGTAACAAAACGTTTTGACACATTATAAGACAAAAAAATAATATATGTCGTTGTCAAAGCGTTGTTATTTGCTCAGCATTGACATATACAGGGTGTCCCAAAAGTCAACGTCATCCCTTAAAGGGCTGATAGGTCAGCTCATGAGAGGCCAGAATATCACAATATGACCTTAGTAAAAACTCGATAATTTTCGAGATATTGACACTTTTATAAATTTGCTGAAAATCGACACCTTGGATCAGTTTTTTGCGTGCCGCCGGTACAAAAATCCATATTGTTAGAATTTGTTTGGTGTTGCATCACCCTGTATAGCCCTGAAATTGATCGCAGTCAAAAAAAATATCGAGCAATGCTGTATGTTTAAAAAAAACACGGTTTTCAAAGTCATAAAAGGTAATCGTATTTTTTTATAAACAACTTTGACTCTACATACTGTAAAAAAAATATACTACGTAAACCTGGCACCTTATTTGAAAAGATTGCTCATTTAATACAGTTTCCAAAATGGTATGAAACGTTGCTATTGTTTCAATTAACAAAAAAGTTATTGCTATTTTAGTACAAAACGACCTCGATGTAAAATTGTTTGAAGGAAATTTATCTGACTGAATTTATTAAGGGTAAGTGGAATGAGTAAAAGTAAAATAGGTGGTGGGGTCAGCCGTGGCAACATAGATGACGCAAAAATAGCTAAGAAAAAACTTACCAAACTCTTATAAAACATATTTTGCGTTTTTTACACGTTATTTAAAAAAAAAACAAACATTTATTGACTTTTATTTTTATTTCTCAAAATTATAACACCACATTATTATATTAAGTACATAATCAGCAAAAAATAATACTCATTAATTGTCATAATCATAATTTTGAGAGTTTGGTTTTGTTTAACAATAACTTTAAAATAAATAACAAGTAATTAGAGGTAATGTTAATGACAAACTGATCTGTCCCTTTTTTGGATACTGTGGGTGTACCTACAATGTACATGTGTAAGCGTTTTACTTGTACAATATCACACATTAGCACTACTCAGGAATGTACGTTACCATGTGCTACATTTATGGGGAATGTGGAGTTGCTATAGTCCACTTTTCTCGAGAAAGATACTCAAAATGCGTTTTTTTTTATTCTGTGACAACGTTGTCTCTTTTCTCACTCCCAGCCACACCACCTATTTTACTTTTACTCATTCCAACATGACTTACCCTTAATAAATTCAGTCAGATAAATTTCCTTCAAACAATTTTACATCGAGGTCGTTTTGTACTAAAATAGCAATAACTTTTTTGTTAATTGAAACAATAGCAACGTTTCATACCATTTTGGAAACTGCATTAAATGAGCAATCTTTTCAAATAAGGTGCCAGGTTTACGTGGTATATTTTTTTTACAGTATGTAGAGTCAAAGTTGTTTATAAAAAATACGATAACCTTTTATGACTTTGAAAACCGTGTTTTTTTTAAACATACAGCATTACTCGATATTTTTTTTGACTGCGATCAATAGCAGGGCTATACAGGGTGATGCAACACCAAACAAATTCTAACAATATGGATTTTTGTACCGGCGGCACGCAAAAAACTGATCCAAGGTGTCGATTTTCAGCAAATTTATAAAAGTGACAATATCTCGAAAATTATCGAGTTTTTACTAAGGTCATATTGTAATATTCTGGCCTCTCATGAGCTGACCTATCAGCCCTTTAAGGGATGACGTTGACTTTTGGGACACCCTGTATATTACTGCGTAAGGACAGGCCTAACCACTCAAGAAAATGGCACCCGCGCGTTGGCCCTAAAATAGACATTTTAGGGCCAACGGTCCTCAGTCGACCGTTGTCTGTGACGGAGAGATAGTCTTTGTTTCTTGTGATAAATATGCCTATTTTTGTTGTGAAAGGCTACAAAAACTATGATACGAAGGTCAAAAAGGAATATGGAATATCGTATCATCCTTAATTAATAAATAAACACATTTTAAAGCGATAATTATTTTACTACCAAAGTCTACAATGGCCGTACGATGTAACCTTGTATGGACGTCCGCATGCAACTCACTCATATTATTATGTACCTACTGTCCGGTGACGGTAAAATATGAACGCACGTACAAGGTTGCGTCGTCAGGATAAGTAGCTCGGCTCTGACATAGTTCCAACAAATTATGACAGATGGCAGTAATTTTGCTTGTATGAAGAAGGTTTGAGTAAAATGTTCTGAAGGGCGTATCCTTCCTTTTGAAATCATTGTTGCTCAGTGGTTTGTTTATGACGTTTGACAATGACAGCTTTCTATAACTGCGTTTAGCAACGCTAACTGGCCAATTTATAGCAGTTACAGCTGTAACTGCGTTTTGCTCTAATCTTGGTTAATATTGGTCGGTGAAAATCGAAATGAGCGTATAAGCTTGTTTAGAGCATAAACTGCGTTTTTGATCCTTCTAACGACGTTTAATTACTTCGGTGAATTTGGCCCTAAGCATAAGACATTTTAAGCATGTCTACATATGGAGCACCAGCAGTGAAACTGAAAAGTACCTAAACACAAATTTGAGGGAGAGTCGCCATCTAGCGGTAAACGCATTGCACTACCTTGAATCATCCTCATTCCCTACAAATTCTCCCTCTAAGCTCTAGTTTAAGTTACTCACTCAGTTCTCGCCAGTAAAGCATTCATGACCCCTCTTTTCCTCCAATCCGGGTGTGTGGCCACAACTTTCACCTCCACAATATGCTGGTCATGTGGATATCTCTCCCAGAGTCTAGAATATTCTTCTCTACGCGTTAATACGTGTAAAATTTTCTGGAATTTCAGGTTTTTACAGTTTTTCGTCTGCATACGCATATCTTCTATTATGCTTTCAGTCTGAAACAATATTTTGCAGGTTAGAATATTCTCGAGGTTTTTAGTAGATTTCTAGTACGTAGGAGGTCTTTCCCAAAGAGGCATCTTCATATCCACTGCCTGTCTGTGGCTAATGTCCTTATACTAATGCCTACTAGGAATATGCTATTTACATTTTTATACTTACGAGTAGTTTAATTCATTCGTTCTAAATGCGAGCCTCATCTAGGTTATTATCTGATGAGGGTTACGAAATCGATTGGTTCTTCACATCATCTATCTTTCAATCAGTTCTATGGGTGATTCGATATATATCGGTATACCGGTCCCAAAAAACGGTGCTAATCACCCGTTTCCGTACCCACAACTCATCACACCTACTCACCAAAGGACAATCCCCACTAATGATAACCCCTGCGATGTTTCCCTCCGCATCCACGGCCTTATACGTCAAACCCTCCAGCATGGAGTGTTGGCAGTAGTCGTCGAGCTCGAGACAGGGGGCGCCACCGTCGCAGAGACCGATGGCGCGGTTCATGGGCTCGTCTTTGTAGAATGTTCTGGAATGAAGGGGTGAAGGAATTGAGTAGGGGCTCGTTTAGGGGATATTACAGTAATTATTATGGGGCGTCTGGGGCAGATAGACTCAGTAGCATTGTTACTTTGAGAGGAGTCAGGTTTCTATGCCTCAAACTGTACACGTTTGCATAAACTGGCTTGCCGTTCTTCACGGCTTTCCTGACTTTCCTCTTCCAGCCTTCATGTAGGTAGGTATACTTCCCTTCACTTCAGTTTCTGCTAAAAACATTATTCTAGGACTCGAATACACACTTACATCTTGAGTAGCTCCATAACTTGTTGAACATCATCACGTGTGATTGGTTCCACGGAATAAGAACCCTTCGCCGCCATGTTTCTCGCAAGTGGCTACTTGGCCTCACTGATAAGATAAAAAGACAATGGTTACATGTTATCATGAAAATAGGAAAATCAATAACAATTATTCATACTGATACGACATAAGAATAACAACCAAATAAAATCCAAGAAGAGAATTTAAGACCCTGGGAAATCTGTTTATAAATAATCTGCTTCGGCCGGGGGCCGGGATTCGAACCCGATACCTTGTACAATAATTATGGCGTCTCAAACATTCTCAACCATGAACTCAGAGACCCAGAGCTTAGTCGCACTGATGGTTATTATAATTACATTACATTATTATATTGTAGTTAATAAGTTATTAATTAATTGTGTTAATCAGTTAATAGGTACATTATAGCATACACTTCTTAACTTATGCATTTTTATCACATTCATAGTAAGTAAGTAGGTAAGTACTTACTTAGTATTAAATACCTAGGAAGGTATAGTACGGTACAGACCAAGCGTCGTATCTGTGCCCGTCTCTCGCGGCTACTTATCGGTACTAGTAATACTAGATTCCAAACAAATTTGAGCATAAATATTAATTCAACTCACCTCTACGAGTCGCACTGACGTAGAAATAACCCGGCTGTGTGGTAGAACGGCACTGCACTAATAATTATACCTACTAAGACATTCGTTAGACACACTAGGTATCTAAGAATAGTTAGTATTTATTCTTGATATAATTCCAACGCAATAATAATATTATTATCTATATTTATCGCGCGCATCTCATTGTGAGGAGGCTTGGCTTGTATAGAGGCGAATGGACTGAGTTCGCATTTACATAATGTAACGGCAAACGATAAAAATACGTAGGTACGTACTTGTGCTTAGGTACTCGGACCGATTCCGAAAGGCGATACGCAGCTAATCTTCGATTAACAACAAACTATTGAATGCCGATTAAGGACTACCTATGCCTTGATGTTTATTTACTAAAAAACTGCGTAGATTTAGAATAATATGGGTAAGTAAGTAAGTAGGTAACTATTATAAGCACTACCTAATAACTATTTAGAATATTTTCAAACATTGCTTGATTCACTTAATGGCAAAATATAGGTACATTAATAAATCGTTTTTACTATCGTTTATAATCGTTTTACAAAGTTACATTAAAGAAGTCGACTGTACATAAAATAACTTAATAAGTACACTATTGTGAATCTTTTGAACAAAGGCATCGTAAATGCTCGCTACCGGAGCTAATCATCTACAACAATGTTTTTGAAAACATATTTACTTATATGTATAGGTACCCATTTTACCTACATTGCTCGCAAGAAACCTTGACTAACTAACGAAAGATAAATAAACATTTAACTAACTACATATTTGACACACAAAAACATACAAAAACAACAGAAAATATTACAAAACAAACAATAACACAACATGTTGATGTCCAGACGCCACAAACGTACCAGCTCAGCATGTGCTGTAGACAATATGGCCACAGCGCTGGTATTCAGCTGGCCCTTCTATGGTGACCTGAGTGAGGTCATCTTAGTTAGGTTTAGGTATCTGTGCCTCTGAAACCTCTATCTACTCTAACCATGAGTTTACTACGGTACCGTCGGTACCATAAGCTACTGTAACTTTGGTCCTAAATAAGAAGCCAGAAAGTCCCTCATTAGATTCTATACCTAATAATATAATATATGTTACAATTACAATTTTAAGTAAGTCGATTATTTCAGTATACTGTACAGTAAGCTGCTTCAGTAGCTATACACATTTGTACTTAGTCAAACTACCTACTTAGCAAACCGTCAATTTTTGAATGAATGAATTGGACAAGCTACAAAATATTTAAAATACTATAGCCACTTATGCAGCTGACTGTACATATTATGTGATTGATTTATTGGTAGGTAGGTTAGAAAATAAAATAGACAAACATTTTCAGTTTTTATTATTTATTGATGTAATATAGATTACAATTAATTGACATTCATACTTTGATTTAATAACATTAAAAGGCCTAAGTAATTATTTAAACTTTTAGTTACGTTTAATTTTGTTCCGAGTTACAATGATCTAATAATTAATCGCAGTGCTAGTAATTTTTTTATGAAGTTCATTTTTACTGGATATTATCTATTAACTTTGTGAGAGTAACCAAAAGGCAAAAGGTAAGATAGGTAGGACAGGATACAAAAGGAACTTGATCAAGGGTATGAAACGGCCGTTCTTTTATCGTAATTGCAGAGCTGTTAGCGAATGTATGTCATTGCCCCGCCATCGATAAGTTCACTGATATAAAAAATCTCCTGGTATATACCTAATCTAACTTGGTATTGTATCAGCAGTGTAGAATGCATCGTTACTACATTACTACGGCACGTTAACTTTGGAGCCTGAGAATATAAAGTGAGCAATATTTTACACAGAAGAAACATTATTTCCTCCTATGAAATTTAGAATTTTGAAATTCTGATTTCAGTTTCGGGCTAAGATATACTTACCATGCTGCACATGCAGGTTTCAGCTTAGTATACCCTTTTTGCAACCCCCTGTATAGGAGTGCAATTCTTTTAACAGTACAAATTTAATGTGTAGTAGGTATGAATGAATTCACGATCGGACACCTACATAATATTATTATGTAAGCCTCACTTAGGTTATTCCTACTAGGAAAATTGTATTAGGTTGGCACTATAAGCCTAGATCTACCCAAAATACTTTTAATTATCACGACTTCTTTCTAAACATGCCTAAAATAAATAAATAAAACTTGTGCTAGTCTTGACTAAAGCGTATTTTGGGTGTTGCTTTGTAATTTTCTCCAGTTTTACTACTTTTTATACTGACACCAACAAACAAGACACAACATTTCAAGGGGTAGGTACCCATGACATAGTAGTAGTTAGGTATATTATACACTCACGGGCAATGAAAAGGTTTCACCGAGAAACACCAAATTACCTACTCCTAAACGGAAAAAGCTAGCTTTGTGAAGCCTTCTGCATCATTGAAGTGCATTTAACAGAGCATCAGGATATTAACAACTAAAAACAATAATGTTTTGTTCAAATTTTAAATAAAATGTTTAAAAAAATTGGGGTCGTTTGGTGTCGGCTTTTTGTGAGTGGAACTATTTCATTGCCCGTGAGTGTAGTTGCATACTTATTTCATATTTTACACATTTTTGTAGTTACGCCTGTGGTTATGTTAGGCCTGAAGGATTACTCTATACTGACAAAAAACGAACGAACGAGAGCTGTCGTGCGATCGGCAGATAGATAGATACAGCAAGATAGAGTCATGGACTTGTGGCTCGTGCAGCAGCGCTTTGTTTTTTCGTCTTATAGTGACTATATAAAAATGGGGACCATCGATGCACACTGGTCTACCCAGCAAAGGAGAACATTTTACTACAAGACGTTCGAATACTTATTCGAATATTACCGAAATGCATTGAATATGATGTGACAAAACGGAATAAAGTTATGCCGTTTGTTGGTGAAGGTGCTGTACCAACCTAATTAATTGACAAAATATTTAACTCTTAAAACTATAGTTTAACTTAAGGAGATCCGCAGAGGAGAGAAGGCCAGCTTCTTCTGTATTTTCATGTTTTTGTTGACGTTGTTTCTGCAACAAACAATGTAGAATATCAGGACAGGATAAGTCATCTTATTTACGTGTATAGGTGTTTCAATCAGTTTAATTGATGGAACATGGAACATTGAACTATTTTTAAAGCATGGCGTTCAATATAAATTGGTAGCGGATGTAACATTACTGAGTTTGTTATCCTTGAACTTACCCAGGGATCCGTATGATCCCATCCATTTCTGTATTCACTTGGCTCGTTAGGAGAACGGAAGGTGGACAAAGGCCGTCACAGAATGGTGGCCTAGAGACGGACGAAGAGCTGTTGGCAGACCACCTGCTAGATGGCCCGATGACATCTGCAGGATTGCGGGGGGCAGTGGACCAGAGCAGCACAGGACCGGAAGAATTGGCGTACAAATAAGGAGACCTATACCCAAAAGCGGGCGATAGAAGGCTGATGATGATGATGATGATTTCTGTTTTAAATTGTGGTTCCAAATTTAGGAGAAACTAGGACATAGTCTGACCATTTGATGTGACCTGAAGGGCTAGTACGGGGCGCAATTAAGATGTGACCAGAGATTTGCATCGCACTCATTCACATCGCGCAGCCTCAAGGGCGAGCGCGACGGAGAACTTTTGTCATGTCTTAATAGCACCCCGTGCTACAGGGCCTGAACTCACCTTAAATCTCCTTCAAGTAGACCCGCGCCTCCGTGTGCGGGGGGTCCGGGACCGGAGCCTCGGGCAGGTCGGTGTACTTGACTCTGTACACACAGCGGTACCCGAGCCGCTCCGCCGCCGCCGCGGAGAATGCTGATGTCGCGTCCATTCGCAGAGCGCCGCACCCCAGCTGCTTGGCCAGGCGTCTGGGGAGAGGAGATGGATGTTGTTTTATTTATGCATGAATAAGATACAGTTACAGAATAAGAAGGGCGGTGGTAGCTCAGTCGATTAAGCGTTCGCTTCTCACGCAAGAGATGCGGGTTCGAATCCCGGCGCTGACATCAACCATTGAGATAGACTTTAAAATTTAAGTACCTACAATGCACATATAGGGTTATTGGTAAGTAGACCGGATCCTTTCAGGAGGTGATAGAGGAAGGCATTTCCAGTCGATTGAACCCGAATAATGCATGATCCAAAACTTAACCATTTCTAAGATATTTAATATTTAAGTTTTTTAAAAAATTTTGCCAAAATTTTATGCTTAAAACCGAAAATAAAAAAAACGAGCCTCATTTCAATATTTTTTTTGGTTGTTTTGCATTAGTAACACCTTAATAAACAAATTAAAATAATCAAATGTCCATTATTCGACTTAAATTAGAAATAATACCTCAAAATAGTTAAACATTTTGAAAAAATATTCAAAATGCAAAAACAACTAAATTAAATTAAAAAAGAATTTCATATGACATTTTTTTGTTCACTTTAGCTTAAAAACATGGTCAACTAATAAGCTTTCATTTAAGATTATTCAATATCAAATCGATTAAGGTATCACCAAGATATGGCCAAAACAACCAGCACAGACGGGCAAAATTCAACAGGAAAACTAACAAAATTTGCCCAATTTAAAGGTAAAAAGTGTGATTGTTTTCAGTCCTGTTGACTTTAGTATGGAAACCCCTTCTGAGTTTTCTCCGCTTTCTCTGGTTGTTTTGGCCATATCTTGGTGATACCTTAATTGATTTGATATTAAATTATCTTGTTTGAAAGCTTATTAGTTGACCATGTTTTTAAGCTGAAGTGCACAAAAAAATGTCATATGAAATTCTTTTTTAATTTAATTTAGTTGTTTTTGCGTTTTGAATATTTTTTCAAAATGTTTAACTATTTTGAGGTATTATGTCTAATTTAAGTCGAATAATGGACATTTGATTATTTTAATTTGTTTATTATGGTGTTACTAATGCAAAACAACCAAAAAAATATTGAAATGAGGCTAGTTTTTTTTATTTTCGGTTTTAAGCATAAAATTTTGGCAAAATTTAAAAAAAAACTTAAATATTAAATATCTTAGAAATGGTTAAGTTTTGGATCATGCATTATTGGGTTCAATCGACTGGAAATGCCTTCCTCTATCACCTCCTGAAAGGATCCGGTCTACTTACCAATAACCCTGTATACACGCTCGTATGGTGAGGAAATCTGCACATTTACCCCCTTATTCATAAAAAAGTTACTGAACGGATTAACTATTGAACTGTTCTGTCCCTCTCTGACAGAGAACAATTTGTTCTTTGACAGAGAGTGACAAAACAGTTCAATAGCTAATTCGTCCAGTAACTTTTTTATGAATAAGGGGGATAGATTCTAGATGTGTACCCTAAGTACATTGTACCTACTCATTCAAAAACGGCGATACGGCTCGCGACCAATCACGTGAGTACAAATGTACAGCGAAAAGCGAGTCGACTCTGACTACCCCTGTGGGGATTACAGTTGTCCACCAACCAACCCACACTAGGCCAGCTTGGTGGACTAGGCCTCAAACCCTTCCTTCATTGGAATGAGAGACCCGTGCCCCAGCAGTGGGGACGTGATGGGTCGTGATGATGATTTGTAAACTTATTTATACAAACAAGATATGGTTACGAAGCTTAGGCTGAGGCCAGTTGTGGTGCTCCTTGGCAAAAAGACCTATGCCTGGACAGCAGGAGTGCATGATTACAGGTTGATGATGACTAAAATGGATAATGATAATATAATACAGAATCTAGTTCATACCAGAAAATACTAGATAGGCATTCGTTGCACTACTCCTATGTATTTCCATATCTAAGTGCCTGTTTTTCATATGATTACTTATACAATTTTATTCTATTTTTAGTTTTAACAACCTAATAAGTGTTTTATTTTTCTACTTGTATCTAACAATAGCAATTCACAGTGGACATGTTTTCATGTTTGTCGGATACGTCTATCAAGTGTAATACGATGATAATGCAACGTTGAATATGTTAATTTAATCAGCTATAAATGGTACAGTCAACAAAAGAGATATCTACACCCCGTGCAAAGCTATTAATTACCTATTTAATTAACAAAAAATCGAAAATTTTTGAAAACGAGATACCTATCCAGGTAAAGAAATGTTAAAAGAAACACCCTGTGATTTTCATGAATCGAAACATTCTAAACTAAAGGATCAAATAACTTCATGGCCGCATTTATTTAATTAATCTTAGTTCTGACAAGTTCTCATTGTAAATATTACGCATTACGCATGGTTAAATTGTCAGCAAGGCTTTCTATTGCACGTCAACAATGTAATAATTACAAATTATTATGTCACAAACATCATAATTTGCTGTGAGACCAACGTCCTAAGTACCTTAGCCTACCGTTGCAGTGCTTTGATGCACTCAAAGTAATACCTATGCTATACACAATAAGAGCCAAAATATAAATGCAGAATAAAGGATGGTGATCCGATTGTACCTTATCAATTGTGTCCCATTAGTGCATAATTAATATGACAGTATACAAGGCCCGTCTCAATGATTCATGTTTATGATCAGATCACACAAGATGACATGCTGTACGAGTATATCTCGTGAGATAGCGCGGGAAATAGGTCCAATTGATTATTTACTACTTAGGTAAAAATACACCCTGATATTTTATTGAATTTTCTTCGTCTTAGCGTGTTGGTAATAAACACTACACCTGGTCTAGGGTTGGTCGTCAATCTCTAATTAAAATAAACCCTCTAAACCCTATAGGTATAATGTTATTAATTACCAACAAGTAACTGGAGCTGTTATACCAGCTTGGTAAATAAAGTAAGTAGGTACTTAAACTTGGTTCTCAAAGCTATTAAGAACAAACGTGTAAAAAGTGGTTTAGTAACGACATCTATTGTGTCCGAGGATTAAATTGTTGATAATTCGATTGATTGTTCATTTAATTCTACACCTAAGATACAACATGACTATAGGTCCAGTTATATCGCCTTGAATCTTTTCCTGCTGGGTTCCTAAATTACTGGTACTTACTCACGTATCCGTGGTGTAAGTTTAAAGACGTGAGTATATAGGATTATTAACCTTATGGATTCAATTTTATATCTTCAGGACTCAAATTTATGGAATAATTAGTAACTACATAATAGGTAGTTGAACTGAGTATTTTTCTTCTTGTATCTTTAGGTACACCTATATTGTAATTATGAATCAATACAATATACAACTGTACACGTGTCTAGTATGTAGGTACCCTGCCCACCTACAAATTGCATTCGTCGTAAAATGGCAGTTAACATGGCTAAGTGCTAAAGCGTGACTAAATATGCAAAATAAACAATCAGAGAAGCGGCTGACATCATAAAATCATAATTCATGCATGTTATTGTTTACCGACTTTACTGCAGGACTTATCATTAACCAGATATTCATCAATACAATATAATTATTATTACCAATACATTAAATTTAATTACTTATTATATTTGTGTAGTTGATGCATTATTTTTTAACCAGAAGGTAACCTTTAAAGCATTCACCTGAAAATTTACCATGATAAATTACTTATTCAGTTTTAGCCTTTTGAAGTTGGTATTTTACAGGTGAATAGTCGAGGGTATGCAAACTTAACGTGGGACGCGCTTTAGTCCACTGGACCGACGATCTTAGACTGGTAGCAGGAGTGGTAGAATCATGAATTCCTATACCGATTTGTCAGAGAGCTCAAAGACGGGTGGATAGATACAGATGGACTGCAAAACAACCTACTGCTGCAGCTATACCATTCAGTAAAGCTATCCTAACTGGACGAAAGCGAAGCAGATGACAACAAAATATGGCTACGGATGATGTCCATCATTGGTATTCAATTGTCTGTCGTTGCTCCAGGGAACTTGGGGTTGGGGAGTCTACTCACTAATCAGAGAGCTCCAAGACCGAAGGATAGACACAGATAAGAGAGAAAGAGAAGACGCAGTTATAGACAATCCATCAATTTCCATCGTCTGTCGTAACACTCGTAACCCTAGCGTTTCTCTTTTGGCTTCATAACGGCTTTTGTACTAGATCCTCCTATAACAAAGGCAACTCACTCAGTCTCCTCGCACAGCACCCTCATCAGTCCTCGTCCGCGCCACGCGGAGTGCGTGGAGGCGATGCGCACCTCCAGCACGGGGGCGCCGGCCAGCTGCTCCCACACCTGCGCCGCGCGCTCCAGCTATTGCAGCACGGATAGGATGCATAGGAACGCGGGGTTGGGGCAGTCAGCCGACTTATCGAGTGACTTAAGACCACAAGGATGGACGGATAGACACAGATAGACGACGAAATGACCGGACAGATAGACACAGGTGGATGATAAAATCACCTTATACCTATCAGAGAGCTCGAAGACGGACGCATAGACACCAGATGTACGACAAAACGATCCTATCAAAACTGCTGCAGTTATGAAATTCAGTAAAAACACTACCCTGAACGATTGCACAGAATAATAACTATATAGTAACTAGCGTTAATAACGATAGCTAAGTTGAGAAAGAAACATGGCGTCGGATGACGTATTGAAAGCAAAAAACATTCCATCGTCTGTCGTAGCTCTAGTGTTTCTCTTTTAGCTTCATACTGGCTAAATTTGCACTATAGCCCTAAAACAAAGGCAACTCACTCAGTCTCCTCGCACAGCACCCTCATCAGTCCTCGTCCGCGCCACGCGGAGTGCGTGGAGGCGATGCGCACCTCCAGCACGGGGGCGCCGGCCAGCTGCTCCCACACCCGCGCCGCGCGCTCCAGGTGCCCTAGCACGGATAGGATGCGACGGAATTTGTGGTTGGGGCAGTCGGAAGACTTGTCAGAGAGCTCAAAGACCGAAGGATAGATATAGATGGACGACAAAAATGCCTTATATTGCTGCAGCTATGCTATTCAGTAAAACAATCCGATCTGATATGGACACAGATGGACGACAAAACGATCCTATACTGCTGCAACTATGCAATTCTGTAAAAAAACCGCCCGGGACGCAATAGCACAGAATAATAACTAGTAACTATCTTTATCGATAGCGAAGATGAGAAAGAAAGATGGCGTTGGATGAGGTATTTCAATATCTCATCCGTCGACGCAGTTAACTACCTATAGACACTCCATCAATTTCCATCGTCTGTCGTTGCTCTAGCGTTTCTCTTTTTGCTTCATAACGGCTTCTAATATATCCATAAAACAAAGGCAACTCACTCAGTCTCCTCACACAGCACCCTCATCAGTCCTCGTCCGCGCCACGCGGAGTGCGTGGAGGCGATGCGCACCTCCAGCACGGGGGCGCCGGCCAGCTGCTCCCACACCCGCGCCGCGCGCTCCAGGTGCCCTAGCACGGATAGGATGCGACGGAACTTGGGGTCGGGGCATTCTGATGATTTGTCGACGGCGGCGGCTGCTAGCGCGTCCTGTAGAGGAAAGTCGGGTTAGTGATTGTGGGACAGTTTTTTCGTTGGATGCGTCAGAACTTAAGGTTGGGGCAGTTGGGAGACTTGTCGACTGCTGGTTGCTATGTCGAAAGTATCAGATTCGATTCCCGGCCGGAGCAGATAAGCTTAAATTTTAATTAATTAACAGAACAGTAAGTAGGTATTAAGTAAGTAGATATGAATAGGTACTGTATAAGCTAAATACCAGCTCGATACTGAACAAGACAAATTAACTTAATGACACGATAAAATAATTTCATGGTTGATCAGTTTCTTCGCTTTAGATAGGTAATTGTTTCGGCCAATTTCTTAAAACAACAATGATTGTGCGTTATTTGATAGCTGCAATTTGCGAATAGCTTTCCGCATTGGTTTTGTTGAATACCTTATCGGTACAAAATGGTACAATTCTGGTAAATTCATAGGTGAGAACTAGTCACTACAACAACAGAAATTAGTTTAGTAAATTATCGATTAAGAATAGGTAAGTATAATTAATAATGATATAACTGTATATGTAAAGTTTACTGTCATGTCTGTAATGTCTGTTAACTGCTGGTGTTCCTTATTTAAATAAATTAATAAACTATTTATGAATAATCGAGTGGTAATAAAAGGTAAGATAGAAATGCTTTAGCAGGCACGTAGGTATTAATTACCACATTATAATAATAATAATAATTATACTAAGAACTAAACGTTTTATACATTAAAATTAGCTCTTCATTACAAGTATACATGGACATGGATATAACAATAAATTATTTTGTAATTACTTCTAGTACTTATGGGTAGACTTCAGTACCATCTCCTATAGGAGTCCGGTAATCATGTACCTACCTAATTTTTCTTGTAACTAAGTAGGTAAATACTATCAGTATCAATATCATGAATTAGCGGAATCGTCCCTAAGGCTCAGTAACAGTCGGTGGAGCGGCGCGCGCACTGAACCGGGTCAGCTTCTCTCATTGCGACACCTTGAACTTGAGACAGACAACTAGATTAGAGGATTTATTGACTAATTCAAATATCTATCGCTATCGCTGTATTTATTTTTTTGATTTCACCGCTGAAAGACGCTACGGCCTCTTCTTGTGCCTGGTCTGAATTTCCTTCCGTGTTAATTAATTTTCTAGATTTTCTATCAATTTTAAATCTAAACTTTCCTACAAAATGATAACCATCGCATCTCGCATCACAGTAACCAGACAGATATTTCGATATCGATATAAGATAGCTATTTATAGGTGAGGTGAAATAATACTATCGTGAATTAATTTCGTCGTCGTTAAGCCTAGCCTTCGGGCGGCTTGAAAACATCTGACAGTCGGGTTGCCCACTTACCCGACAACTCTCTCAGCACAAGCTTGCTTGTGTTGGGGTCCACCAACCCGCACTTGGCCGGCGTGGTGGACTAGGCCTAAACCCTTCCTTCATTGGAAGGAGACCCGTGCCCCAGCAGTGGGGACGTAATGGGTCGTGATGGATGATGGAATTAATTTCTAGCCTAGCTTGTAATTATACAATCTATAATGATTGCTTTTCAGAGAAAAGTTCAAAGTATGTAAGTCAAACAAACAAACAAAGTCAATGCACACTGGAAATTAGAAAGGTCCTTTCAAAGTTATAGCGATAGATATTTCAACTAGAATTAACTAGATAATAGGTACCTAAATGCAGGTCAACTAGAGTTAGTCAGAGAAGCAATCTAGTAGGCCTAATGATTTAAAAATTTCGAGGCAAGGCCTTTCTTTACACGCGCTTAAAACCTGTCAATCTGAATAACAAAGGTCACATACCAGCCTACTTTTGTTTTTATTATTTTTGAATTCGGTAATGTTTGAATTGATTCTAAGTCAGAGACGGACTGTTTTTTTCGAGGTTTTCAAAATCTCACCGAAAATACAAATTAAAATCGCAAAAAAGTACGGTGCCTCCTACGATGGAAAAAAAACTTTAGAGTTAAATCACTTATTTAAAAAGTTCGGCCATCCCATGACCTTGTCATAGGCTGAAGGTCAGCGACTGTAATCCGTTTTCAGAATCTCCTTTCAGAACCTTCAGCTGAAATCCAAGGACGGAAGTGAAAGACACGAAATTTCCGATAAATTAAAGAGGGATAGTAATATTGATGGGTTCCGCTCATCTGGCATAATCTTTATTGACCAAAACTCATTTCGCATAACTCGTATGGTCTAAACTTTTTTGGCAGAACCATCACTTTGCCAAGACTTATGTGGCATAAGGCTCGTTTCGTCTAAAACTCTTTAGGCACAATCTTTAAAAACCTAAGTTTCGTTTGCTCAAATTTATGTTCGTCTATACCTATGTATAATCTTGTTTCTCCTAATGTTATCTTAATAAATAATATATTAAGTATGTAGTAAATGTACAAATTGTGGTATTTTTCTCCTACATCCCGAAAATCACCATATTGTATGATCAAAAAATCGAAAGTTAACGACCAATATAATTATTACAAACCCCATGAGATCGAAACCTAAAAATAGGTGCGACGACGAGCAAAGCGAGGAGGAGCGTGTTAGGTGCACATGTTCATCAAAACCAAAGCGGAGCGCAGCGAAGCGGAGCGGAGCGTTTTCCAAACAGCGGAAACAATACAAGGCACCAGTTTGCGCTATGTAGGGAGACGCTCCGTCAAAGTTAAAGCCAAACGAATATTATTACTTTGTATAAACCTATGCCATAGCATTATTAGGCTATTCAAGATTTGGCCATACCATTATTAGGCTAAACAATGTTATGCGAAATGACTTTCTACTAAACGAGATTTATGCCATACGATTTTCGGCGTAACGAGACTTTGACCAAACGTTACTATGCAATACGAGATTAGACAAAAAAATCTTATGCCAAAAAAGGTAGAACCAATATTGATACCTTTTCTTCAGAGTTCTGCGAATATTGAAAAGGTAGGACGGGATTTGCGAATTAAATCATTAGATTATTTAAAAAGACTTGTACTGACGCAGTGGTTCGTATTGAGTTGCCTTCTCAGCTGGAACAGATACCTAGTCGTTTAATCAATCATTCATATTTTTTTTAATGTGCCCATAAATAATAGGGGATTCGAGTTTCACTGCATGTTTCTGAGTTCGTTGTGAGTTTCAAAATACACTGATATTGCCCTTCCATGTTAGGTATGTCACTGGAACATTTTCATTGCTCGTGAGTGTATAAACAACGGATTCAATTAGTCAACAACACACAAACAACATAATATACAAACGAAACGTGATGAGATTGGAAAACGCTGAACGGCGAACACCTGGCCGGAAGTACGTAGCAGGATTCACAATGCCTTCATCAAATGTTGCTTTCAAATCATATCAACCGACGTAGGTTAGTACGCAGTAGCATGGGATTCATATCGAGGTCCATAAATGGGGTGGAGTGTATGGAGAAGCAGGATTTTTTAAGTTGGATCACAAAAGTGGTTTTAGCTACGCCCGTTTCGGTGTACCAACTGCGTACCATTGGTGTTCTTTTTTCTAAGACACTACAATGATAGAACTACATCAACAAATTGCGTGAATCTTACGTGTATACTTAATTGTATTTCTGCACACCCCCGTAACATCACCGCAACGCTTTATAATATTCGAGCACCAATAAGTAGAGGTACAGTCTGAGTCAAAGTAACCTGACCCCTAGATTGGGGGGTCACTATGACGTCTATATGACGAAAAACGAAGTTGTATTAAATTAAACGTCTCAATTGCACGGCAGCTCCCGTTCGTTCGTTTTTCGTCAGTACAGAGTAACCCTCCTCTACATACCACGTATCAATCAAGCTAAACAAACTCACCTCTCTTCTCACGATTCCATTAATGATGACCCCGGCGAACTCCCCCTGGTCGTCTACCACGGCAAAGGACACCTCCTCATCCAGGGTGGCTGCGGCGTAGTCCTCCAGCTCCTCACACCTGGAGTCGGGGGTCTCCAGCAGCTGGATCGCCTGGTTCATGGGCTCGTCGCGGAAGAAAAACCTGGGAGAGAGGTGAGGGTATTGAGCTTCTTCTGGGTTTGAGCATCGTAGCAAAACATGCAAAGCATTAAACATAATTTTATTCTAACCAAGTCTTTCTCTACAGGATGTTGCAAAAAGGGTATAGTTACTAAGCCGAAAGGGGGTCACTCAGGTTGTCCTTGTGAAAATCTTTGGGATATTTTTTTTTGCGGATTTAAAATGACTCCCTATTGGCTTAGTAGGTATACTCTTTTTACAACACCCTGTATAAGAGCCAGAAATGAAAGCGATAAATGTAGTCCAACTAGTGTACCCTAGGGTAAGCCTACATCGCGCCGTTGCGCCGTACGTTACTTTGTTCGTTTCATGCGATGCGTAGGAATTATTTTTCAATCCGTTCCACAAATGATGCATACACAAATACTCGTACTGTGGTTTGTCAATTGATTTGTGTTACCTAGATACTTACCTATAACTAAATGAACCATTATTCATTGTTCAAAAAACATAACAGTCAACTTCTGTGGGTTTTTATTTAAGTAAATGCCCAGTAAAGTAGTTAACTATAATAACCAGTGTTTCTGAATAACTCTGTGGTAACGTTATGCGGTAGGTTCATACCTAACTAGATTGATATTTCCTATAACTATTTAATTAGTAATAGAGTACCTGGTATCATGTCAGTTTGAACCGTGTAAATGCTTTATGACAACATTATTGGATTAATTGAATACTTGTACATAAATACACTATGTAAGTATTTATGAAGTATTGGACTTATATTATGTCACATCTATCTATAATCTTTGTAGAAATAAGTGCATTTTATGCACCTCTACGTGTACCTACATATACACTCGCGAGCAACCAAATCGACTCAAGCCTTGACGGCGCAAACATACATTAATACAAGTAAAATTATGAATAGAAATAATAAAAATGATATGTCATTTAAAAGCTTAAGATGTCAGCTTTAATTTGATATCATTATTATTGAAATCCATTCATCATTTTTGAAATAAATGATGTCTGAACGCAATTGTAGGAAAAACGGGAATTTAGGAAAAAAGGGTATGGGTATCGTATTATACAAATTAAACAAAAAATGTTAAGATAAAAATTTATTTATTTAAATCAATACTTTGTATTGCCCCCTCTTGCCCTAATTACAGCCTGCAGCCTGTTTCTCATAGACCTTATCAACTTTTTGACAGTTTCCTGAGGAATGCCGTCCCACTCCTCTAATAAAGCTGTCTTCAGCTCGTCCACGCTTGCAGGGACTGGATTCCTGGCCCGAACTCTTCTTTTGAGCTCGTCCCATAAGTGTTCGATGGGATTCAGGTCAGGACTGAGCGCAGGCCAGTCCATCGTGCGCAATTCCTTCTCTCTCAGAAACTGCCGACTGACTCGTGCCGTGTGGCAGCGGGCATTGTCGTGCATTAGCACGAAGTCTTCACCGACAAATTCTGCATAGGGCACAACATGACCGAGTAGAATGTCGGTGATGTACCGATCAGCTGTTAACCCGCCTCCTCGGCCGCCTCCAGGCACGAAAACAAGTGCGGTTTTTCCCTCTAGAGAAATACCAGCCCACATCATGCAGGAACCGCCGCCATATGCTACTGTTTCAGCGAAACAACATTGGGCAAATCGTTCCCCCGGACGCCGGTAGACCCGGCCTCTCCTGTCACTGCCATGCAGACACACTCTGCACTCATCAGTAAACAGGACCGACCGCCATTGCGCAATGCTCCAATCGAGATGCTCTCGAGCAAACTGAAGACGCGCTTGTCGGTGGCCTGCAGTCAATTTGGGGCCTGATGCAGGTCTTTTTGGTGTCAAGTTGGCTTCCTTCAAGCGTCTTCTCACTGTCCACTCGCTGACAGCCACTTGTCGTACACGTCTCAGTTCTTGCTGCACATCAACGCCCGTAAGGTGTCGATTGCGCAGCGAGGTTGAGACAATGAAGCGGTCGTCTCTCTCTGAAGTGCAGCGGTGGCGGCCCGTTCTTGGTCTTCGATTGAAGGCACCAGTCTCTTGGAACCGTCTGTATACTCGGGATACAGCAGACTGGCTCAAGTGGAGCTGGGCAGCGACTGCTCGCTGACTTAACCCTTGTTGCAGCAAGGCAACAACTTGAGCAGCTTCTTCTGGTGTGGTATCCATGGGTTTGCGAAAACAAGGAATACAATGCAACGAGATGTGTACCGGTCAACTTGCAACAAGCGACTGATAAGGTACACCGGATGTGGAAAGGTTTTATAGCGGGATCAGGTAGCGCAAGGCGTGGATTCCTAATGAGGTAATTAACACTGACGGGCAATTAAAATGCGTCATTAAATCTGCGCTTAGTTTTTTTTTATGGTATTGATCTTAATTGAAAGCCTAATTCTTCAGCTTTCGAATGACATATCACTTTTATATTTACCATTTATCGTTTTAGGAAAATCAATGTATATGTGCGCCGTGAAGGCTTGAGTCGATTTGGTTGCTCGCGAGTGTATTAAAGATAACTTACTTAATAATTGTACTAAATTTTATCTCAATTCAGCCCTCTTATCAAAACCTGGGTTTTGAAAATTCATTTTCAATAAGACACACACCCTTTTTTGAACACCCTGTAGTTCGACATATTCCTCCTTCTTACCTCCTCAAGAACTGTAGGGTCTGTTCCTTGTCCTGAGGCCCGAGTCTCCGGACGGTATATCCCGGCCGCTTGTCCTTGCTTAGGGGGCGCTGGTCCATACCCAGGGGGCGTTGGTCCAAACCTAGGGGGCGTTTGTCCAAGCTCAGGGGACGAAGGCGCAGCTCCGAGAGCTTCTCTGGCAGCTCGTCGGCCAGCTGTTGGCAAACAATTTTTCTATGTAAAAGGTAATTTATCAGGTAGGCTTTGTGCTAATAGGGAAGACAGTCAGCCAAAGAGTGCACAATATGCAAACTTCACTTTACACCTGCATGGATCATGTTGACAATATTTTCAATTCCTAATCATTTCCTGTATAAAATTAAGTCTTTATTTTAACACCTAAATTAAAGTAAAGGCGGCAAACAAATTTAAATTTTATGACGAATGTGGAAGGTCTCTAATCCAACTCTAATTTGTAATTTGTGACTGTAGACATTCAGTAGACGTACCTACCTACCAAATTAATTTCAGTATTAATATAGGGATGAATTTCGTGAGCGGTGGTAGCTCAGTCGGGTAAGCGCCCGCTTCTCAAGCAAGAGATGCGGGTTCGAATCCCGGCGCTGACATGTACCAATGAGTTCTTTTAACTTAAGTACAATGTATACCATCGCTCTTACGGTGAAGGAAAACATCGTGAGGAAACCTGCATATCTAGATTTAGCACATCTAGATATGTGAACCCACCAACCCGCAGTGGACCAGCGTGGTGGGAAATGGTCCAAGCTTAGGAAGGCAGTTTAGACCTTGGGGACATGCACAAAGGTTCCACTCGAGAGAGCCAGGTGCAGGTACTTACACCCCCACAGAGAATAGAATAGAATAGAATAGAATAGAATAGAATAGGGATGAATTTCTATATTAGGTTATTTAATCCTACCAATATTATGTTTGTGAGTGTGTATGTTTGTTATTACTTACCGATAAACTAAACCAATGAACCGATTTAAATGAAATTTGTTATGGAGTTAGCTAACACCCTGGATTAAAACATAGGCGACTTTTTCAAGTATAATTAGTAGTTTATGATAGACAAGGGATGCTTAAAATTTTCAAGTGGGAATTCCGGGATAAAAAGTATCTATATGTTAATCCAGGGTGTCATCGTCCTACATACCTTCATGAAGATCCGTCCTGTAGTTTATAAGTGGTGAGAAGTAGGTATTAACTAATTATAATTATAACTTCAGTATACAGTTTTTCCATAGACAACATTTTCAATAAGTTCTCGAGGTCTCGAGGGAATTTCTGGTAAAATTTTCACCGGAGTCACTATGAAAAGCGCAGGTGTTTAGGTGTGAAGCTAAGTACAGGTATAATAATTATTAATAGTAGTTTGCTGAACAGCAAATTGGCAACCCTGTTTGAAACTTGAAACTGTCACAGGTAATTTGCATTCAACAATGTAACTAGGTATTTTACTACAGGTATAAAATATCAATAATTTCGCTACTTGCTTTGTATTCCAAGATAAGGAGAATTGTGTTCAGTATTTCGCTAGGTAAGAATTACTATTTGCTGTGGTAAATACTTATACCACCTATAAAACAGTAACAAATCTAATGGCACTTAAGTATTTTTTTTCTAGTTCTCTCTGTCACTTGACTAGAGTTAAATCACTTCAAAAAAATCAATTTTCTTGAAAAAAATTTTTGATACTGGAGGGATTCTTTTTGCAAAGCTTTGAGTACTTGTAGGACACTCGAAAAGTATGGGATGGGCAATGTGATATTCCATAGGATTACGAAGAGTTTTTATGATTAGGCAACAATTTCATATTTATATATTATAGTGTCTGATAAAGTCCACATGAGGAAAATACAACGCCCTTGGAGGAAAATTACTCTCTTATAGAGGTATTGTTTATGTAGAAACGATAATGACACAATTGAGAGAAAGACAAAAATCTGTAAGTACTGTATTGTATATTTATATGTATTTGCTTATACCGTTTGCATACAAACTCGGTTATTTCATAGCAACCTCATTCATCAATCAATACATTGAATTGAGACAGGAATAACATTACCTTTTAGAGAAATCTTTACCATATTCATCTCATTCCACGACACACGACCAACGCTGTTAACAAACCCCAATCAACATAGCTTACCTAGGACTCATAGCGTACCTAGCTCATACTAGGCACTAGGAAATGTCCTACCTACACCCTAAGGTATTCGAATATCGCGTCCGGTTAGGTCACCTTGATCGATCTATAACCGTTGATAATTGTCCCGCCATAGTCAGAACCAGCTAGGTACGAAGTTCCTATAACGGATAATGAGATTAATAGGCAATAAATAATAAAAGGCTATACTTAGTGCTTGGCTAAGTCGTTGTAAGTATGGAGCTGCTTGAGTTCCTAACATGACGGTTGTCACGAGCTAGGGTTTTTTCAATAACTATTTTATAGAATGAGTAATATATTTATAAGTGGTGATCAATCAACTATCAGTGCAACAGTGTAGGATGTAGGACAGTAGCAGAAGCCTATATCCAACAATTATTTCCAAGACCTAAATTACAAATTATCTAGTATTATATCAGTGACGGGTAATGTTAGGTGTGAAGATTAACCCGCTCAACTTTTTGAAAGATAACTACATAGTTGATTCAAATATTTTTTAATTAATAAGAAATTGGGCTCTATTATTCATTTAGACGTTACGTTTTAGTGCTATAGATCTATCTTACAAACGATACACCCCGTATACCGGGGCGGGCGGGCTCTTTGTACTGTTTAATTACAATCAGGTAAAACGTTGGTTGACTGTGCGACGTTGTACGTTTGAAAATTGATCGCCTCTGATATTCCCGTTTCACTTACGAAAAAAATGTTAATTGCAAGTTATTTTAAATACAGGATGTAAATTTCATGCAACCAAAAAATAAACCACAATCACGAGTGTTATGTCATGACTCGTGAATCTCGTAATCACAAATTAATAACCGTATGATGTGAAATTTAATTAATAAATTGATAAATACATTTGCATAGTAATTTCTACTCAAAGCCCAGTATTCTTCCGGGGCAAGATCACTGACGAAAAAAACATTGTAGGCTAAGGTGACCTATATTTTATCTAGATCTAGAGAGCACGAACATTAGTCTGTGGGCCTGTAAGCCTGATGGCCTTTTCTCATAATGTTCTGCACGACAACTACATGTCATGTAAGGAAGTTGATCTAACATCGGATATTGTTTGCAAATGTCACAGGCTTGTCACAGGTCATCGGGATATAAATTGTAGATTGTCAACTTTAACGACCAGTCATTAATCAATTTAACATCCATCAGTCGACATATAGGGTGGTTCGTTATCTAACTGGATCAAACTTGGAATGCAGATACCTAGCCAACAAGATACTATAGGTCACACGTAGCAAATTTTATTAAATTAATCATCATTATTTATCACTACCCATCCCCACTGACGGGTCACAGGTCTCCTTCCAATGAAGGAAGGGTTTAGGCCTAGATATTACAGTTAAATAACTTAATCAAGTCAAATCGCAGCTCCATACTTCATACTGAAGTAGGTATTAAAAAGCCGCAGGACGCTGAATGTTTCACATAAAACTGATATTTTAATTAACTCTGCGAGATCGATAGTTCGGACCTAGGTACCTAGGTATATACGCTCTCTGATTGGAAATTGGCTTTTCCCGGACATAGCTGTACACTCACGGACACATCCATACTATGAATGTACCTCTTATTGTAAGCGCGCGCGGGAAAATTGCTGGGTAAGAAGCACAATAGCGTTTCACTGTACCTTTCTTTATGCAACTCGAATGCGGTATTTTTTGTACAAATTGTTGGCATTCATTCCTGCTACATTCATGAAATATTAAGTTCAGAGTAAGTATAATTATAGATTTTTTTAAACTCAAAAAAGGGAATTCAGAGTAAGTATATTTATAATTTTTTTTAACCCAAAAAAGAGAGATAAGTAGTTATAAACTTACGTAAGTATATTAAGTACTTGCACTGTAAAATAAAAAAATATAATATAGTCTATTAAATATGAAACTGTTATAAATAAGACGTTATTTACTACCCACAACATCCGCTCCTCACTAAGTAGGTATGTAAGGCAGTAAATCACAATTTCATTAATTAAATCCACATGCATTGTGTTGTTACGGTATTATGTAAATAATATACATGGTGCTCACGAAATCGTGATGTTTAGCCTCTGTGAGGTGAACTAGTTTGTAAAAGTTTGTGGAGCAGTGAGGCGATCTGTGTGACATTTGATTTATTGTAAATTGGAACCTAGGAATGTTCTAGGGTGCCTAGGGCTTACGTGAGAAACTGGGGCTTTGTTAAGCTCTTGGAAGATAAATGTTAGCAGCTTTGGATAGGACGGAATTTAAAATGTATCTGTGTAGGTAGCTATTCTCTGTACCACCACTGGTACTAGTACTGGTACTAGTTATTATTCTGTAGTACCACTTTAAATTAACTGACGCAAAGATACCCTGTGGGATGGGAATCTCGGGATGAATATTAATTACACGAGGATTTACAAGAAAAATTGCAGCTGTGTGTTTATTATATAGAATAAATATTTTATTTTATTTAAAAGTAGTTTTTATAACCACTTTCTCGGACGCATAATGTATTGAATTTGACACGAATTAAGTACTTAGTATATGTTATTTTGTTTTGACTTCGCGATAGGCCCCAGGATATCGTACGGGTCATAAACTGAAAATCCACGTATGATAATGACAAGTGATAAGTAGAAATAATAATTAAAACTTTATAAAAAAAGCTTCCTGTATTCCTAGAAAGTTCTCGAGTATTTCATAAGCCCTTATCTTGAAAGATCGACATTAAATATGCGGAATTGATATTTAAAAAAATTACATGGCCTCGCATGCTTTCAATTCGAATAACTGGATCAATTGTAAATACCATAAAAGTAGGTCTGTATTAAAAATAGCCATTTTAAAAATAAACTTTAGTTCTATAAATAAACAGTCAAGGCGATGCGAGTGAAAGGCCGAGCATCGAACCTAGAACCTTGATATTGAAATCAACTCGCGCAAAAAGTAACTACCTACCTCCGACTTGTTCGAAAAAAAAGTTTAGCCTTCGTAAGTAAGTTAGGTGGGTTTTATGTGTTGTCTTTGTGACATAGACAAAAAAATAGCATCGTAATTTAAAAAAATAAATACTGGATGGGGTTAAGTAATAACATCCTTGAACGGGCGTGCTCCAGGTGCACAAGTCAACCAATTTAAACAATAAGTACGATACCATCCCGTTATATTAATCTTTAATATTATTAAAATATACCTATTAAGAATATTACTTTCTGGATGAATGAACCGATATTTATACTTAAGTAGTTAGTTACTTACTATAAGTTAGTAGTTTATTTGTGATGAGTAATGTTTCACATATAATGTATAGGAATAGGACCTTTTAAATTTTGGCTCGCTTTTATTTCTTTCTGTATGCTAGAGAAAATTTAAGTTTTTCTACAATTTGGTTCCTAGTTATTGGATAAGTTCCAGCAGACCAGACCCTTTGCCAAGAATTAAATCGATCTGTAGTAAGTAACGTCTTTAAGACACAAAATTACCCATTAGTTTTATCTCGTAGCCATTTCGTAGCCCATTGTATCACTACCTACTAAGTTTTTATAAGCGGTATTTTGGTTCTACAAAATCTTACATAAGTATTGCGTCGAAACCTAGTAATTCGCAAAAATAAAGCCCTTAAATTAAATAATCCTTTCAAATAGACAATTATTTTCATATAAGTATTATACTTACGTCTATCTATCTACGCACTGAAACCGTTTCAAGATGTACCAAACATTTAAGGTCAATTGGCCGGTCAAACATGTTGTTTATATCGCGACCTACATAGGTACAATTTTCATGACCAATTCTAAATTAGTCACTTGAAGAAATTGTAAACAAGACCTACGCTGAACACAATATACGTCTGTACTTTTCAGTATAAACAACATTAAATGCTCCGGCCGAGAATCAAACTCGGGAATTTCGATTTGAACTTTTAACTAACGAAATGTTTACATATCGGCTTAGCGATTGCTTATTTCTATTGATTGCCAAAGTTAATGAATATCTAAATAAAATTTTAAATACATTTTCGTACTATATAACTGATAGACGTTTGACAAGGGACGTCAGGAGACAATCGATTGCACCAATTAATACAATTTACTTGAATTAATAAATATGATTTCACCATCAATAATCATTAATTCATAGTCACGGAACCCTTAGGTAAGTACTTAAAGTACTCTACTGTTTCAGAAGACTAATTAATGCTATGTATGAATATAGGTAGGTACTCAATGCTGATTTTATGGTGATAAAGGATGTAATCAGCACCTTTGCTGCACAAATTTTGGTCACTAGGTAGGTTGTAGGTCACCTTTTACCTACAACCTACCTAGTGACCAAAATTTGTTGTTTTATTTTTTTTTACAAATACAACGTTACTTATAAATACGTAAGCATTTTTTTGCAGAATGGGGATTTTATGACATATTGTACATAAACACATAATAAACATTTCATACAAGAAACAAAAAAACCCTTAATTTATTATAAATACTCTACTTTCTCTTCATAAAACCAACTAATCATTGAAATATCTCAGCTTAACTTTGGACATGCTCTCGGAACAATGTATGCCCACCAACCGTTAGTCTATGCTATTTATTTATGAGTCACGATCAATTGCGGCTTGTAACTACAACATTCACGGAACGGAACCTAGTACAGGATGCAGGTTTACCCGCGAATTGCGATAGTTCCGGACCAAATAACGACTATGGAAAGGCCCCAGTTCCTAGGCGGGCATTCCCAATTCTTATACAGCGTGTTGCAAAAAGGGTATACTAAGACTAGAGAGGGTGACTCAGGGGGTCATTCTGAACAACTTTGGTTCTACGAGTTTTGAAAATTAAGGTTTTTTTTTCCTTTTCCATTAGAATGACCTCCTGAGTCACCCCCTTTCGGCTTAGTATTTTTGCAAAAGTAGTAAAACCCTATACTTATGTATAATGGCTGTATGGAAGAATTGGCTTTTTATGATAATAAAACCGCCATTAATCCTATATTTTATAAACGTAACAGGATGGATGGACGTACGAGTACACGTACGAAAACGGATTATAGTTTTTTTTTATGTAACCTGGCATAACACCCTGGACAGTTTACATTTTATTACGGAATTCCCACGGGAAAACATTTTAACCCTACATAATTATAGTGTGGCAGAAGACGTTTACTGACCAAAGCATATTGTTATGCAAAAGAACGTAAATATACCTATTTGATAAGCGATCAATTTCTAAAAGCTGAAAACTAGAAGCAACTTTAAGGCACTTAATTCCTTATGGAGTCACCGGCTATAGTATGGAAGTACGAGTAAGTAGGTATGTACCTACATTTAACAGCGCATCTGAACATTACAATTACAAACCAAACCGTAAACATTGTGATCAAATTCTAAATTAAATCTGTTAAAAAAAAACCGGCCAAGTGCGAGTCGGGCTCGCGCACAAAGGGTTCCGTAGCAGCAAATATAATAAACTTATTATGTAAATTACAGTTAAATCAACCTATCTCAAAAACTATAAGAGATACTTTGATCAAACCAAAAATCGTTGAAAGAGTTAATTAGCATGCATCACCTCTATTTTTTTTAGAATTTTATACCCCGTAGTTATAAAAATAGAGGGGGGGGACATACTTTTTACGAGTTTGAGAGCTGATATCTCAAAAACCGTTCACTTTAAGAAAAATGTTTTTTAGAAAACTTTATATCATTTTAAAAGACCTTTCCATTGATACCCCACACGGGTATGTACATCGAAAAAAAAAATTTCATCCCTCAGTTACATGTATGGGGGGCCCCACCCCCAATTCTTTTTTTTACTATTTAGTGTCATATTTTTGTAGCGGTTCATACAACACATATTCCCATCAAATTTCATCACTGTAGTACTTATAGTTTCCGAGTAAATCGGCTGTGACAGACGGACAGACGGACAGACGGACAGACGGACATGACGAAACTATAAGGGTTCCGTTTTTGCCATTTTGGCTACGGAACCCTAAAAATTGGGTGATTTGGTGTCGAAATTTTGTAAGTAGAACTATTTCATTGCTCGTGAGTGTATTATTATACTGAAGTGGGATAAGAAGAGCAGCTGAGTGGCTCCGAGCAGCTGAGAAGCAGGATATGTCTGCCCGATATATCATCATCATCAGCCTATAGCAGTCCACTGCTGGACATAGGCCTCTCCCAAAGTAACTACGTCACTGGATGCGATCCATAACTTTCCCTATATTTTAGTTAAGTACTTTAATTTTCCAAAGAGAGCGTTCCTAAGGACACTTAAAATTTAAATATGGAATAGGTTTACGCATGCAGCAGTCGAAATGAATCCTTAAATCATTATAACATACGAATCAATCAATAAATACATTAATTTGTCAGAGTTTATTTTAAAATGTATGTTTTCAGAACGTACAGTTAATTGAAATAAATATTGGTGGTATTGAATTTAAAATTTGTGTTTTCAGAAGGTTCACCATTGGTTGTTCATTATATTTCAGGTTTATGAGGCTTTTCTAAGTAGGTATAAACAGTTTCTATCAAGAAAATATCTTCAATGTAAATTTTACAAAAGCAGATGCCAAACGATATAACCATTCGGGATTTGTGACAGGTAGATAGACTAAAATGATGCGTATTGCAACTTCCTGTATTTTTGTTAATCATTAATTAATAGGCCTATGTCCAGCACAGGATTACGGCATGATGATAAATCCAAAAAATATAAGTGGGGTTTTAATTTAAAAACATCAGCCCCGATTTATTATTAGATTATTACGCTACCCTCCATTAAATAGTCAAAATTACCGTATATTTCTCGATCCTCGCATCTTCATGTTCGAAATGCCCCTTCTCCTTGATCCCCACAATGGCCCGCGCACTGGTAACTGCCATCGCACTATTTCAAAAATCGAATTTCGAAAAGAGAAAAAATTGCGTGTCACTTTTCGCGCACTTTTCAGTTGACCGGCTCTTTCGCCCTCCGATGGGGTCGCGACAAGACTCCGAGATCAAATGCTGCGAAATAGCGCAGCCACACTTTTATATAAAACTGCGAGTAATATTATGTGCTCCGAACGCTCCCCCCGAGTTGTCCCTTTCATAATTAGCGCAGTGCATTCGCTCTCGCCTGCACAGATACGTTCAAATACCATTGTTCTAGTTTTATGTCTGTTTGTGAACTAGTTTCGCTCGAGGTCGGGATTTTCAGGATGCTGCCGGCTGCAGTCTTGTTTGTGTAACTTTAAACCTGTTTGTTTACATTACGGTTTGTGTGTGTGTGTGTGTGTGTGTGTGTGTACAGGTAGTTACTGCAATTGCAGCTGCTTTTATTTCAGTGAACAGCGCTACGAGAAAATTCCAAACAATTCGAGAGTGGTATTGCTATATCGTTGTTGTTAGGCACGCTTCCTTTTAATATTAAAATATTATAATAGTGGCCCAAAACCCTTCCTTCATTGGAAGGAGACCCGTGCCCCAGCAGTGGGGACGTAATGGGTCGTGATGATGAATAGTGGCAGAGATAGGATAATTTAAATTGACATCCTGTATATTAGTCCACAGGTTACTGGCAGGCCGTGGTGGATACGCTTGACGTTCAGGATAAGTATCCCAGATTTCAACAGCGGTTGCATAGTGCGTTTGATGTGTAGAAGACCAAATTTCAATGGACATTGGACAGATTTTTCTCCTTTATACGTCCTGAAGAATTTCCTCCTGATTCAGTCCTGCAGAATTTTATATCATCTTTTATATAGAAATGTGCTCCTGCGGAGTTGATTTGCTTTCATACATTACATATAGGTCCGAATTTAGACTGAATGCCCGGTGACCGTGAAACAGGGGTGCTATTATGATACTTTTTTTCACCATTGTTAATGTCAGCCGCAATGGCCATATTGCCATCTTCTGAGCACATGATGTGCTCACATCTAACACCAAAGAAGTTGAGACGAAATGTTTCTCCAGACCGCGAATCGAACCCGGAACCCCGTTCAGGTCGACTGGTGGACTCCAATACATAGGCTCGTGTAATAAAAAGACATTTTCAGATTTATGAAAATACCGCCATGAATGTACCACCCAGTTTTCCAATTATCTAATATATGTTTTTGTAAATACTCATTAAGTACTGTAGATTTTATATAGGTAGGTATGTTATGGTGGTACATTTAATGTGTCTAGTGCATGGTGGTTTGGTAGTGCAAATAATAACTCACCGCAAAACAATAACTACATTTTAACTATGGGCTGATGTGTGGTTTTATACCGTCTCATAAACATAAAACAATATCACAAAGTGTTTCTCATTAACAGTAAAAAACACGACGACTTACGTATGTACACACGGCAACATCAAATGGTCGGCAGGGCACACTAACGTAGTGTATGTGTGCACACTAACGTTGTCTATGTGTGCATAAACGCAGAAATCGGTTTACACACCAGTAACAAACCACACACACACACACACACAACAGCACAAACGAGTTTGCGCGTAGGCAAACGCCCGCATACCAGCTGTGACATAAAAATATCAACCGGTAGTGTTAGTGAAATAGTTATAAAATTGATGTGAAGCAAAATTTCACTACCTGTGTCTATACACTTCGTAGCTCATTGGTAGAATGTTAGACTAATGAAACATAGGTCGTGAGTTCGAGTCCACGGATGGTTATTTTTATTTAACTTAATTCAAATTTTGCGTTCATTTAAACGCTGTTGAGTATAAAATTAATATATTTGAAACTGACAAATGACTACAAGCTGCATAGCTGTCGACTATTTCTCTTCGCCAAAAATATATGATTCGTTCTTCATTTGAGAATTAAAACCATTCTACCCTCATACAATATGAATAAACGAAATTTGTTTTTAGTTTTAGTGACAATTCACCTCTGCGTCTGCAAAGTGATTCACTTTGTGATTTGTCAATTTAATTAATTACTCTTCGCAGTCAGTATGGAAAGTCACTTAACCATGTTCAAAAAGGCGGAGATAATCGTATTTATATGAACAAAACATTACAATTAGTGAAATCGCAAGACGTTTAACGGTAAGTAACATAGAATTGTAAATATTTTATTTGACTGTTAGAACATTTGTATTTGTATAAGCTAAGTATTTGTTTTTTTTTGTTTGCAGAGGAGAACTGTTCAATTATGGGTTCACCGATACGCAGATTCGGGACATGTAGACAGTAGTCGTCTATACGGATGCATCACCACGCCATCGAGATATCGTAGCTGCACATAGCGCTGATCCGTTCTGCAGCACCCGTTCTACGGCCACAACACATAATCTATCCCTACAAACAGTACGGGTTCACTTGCGTGCTGCTGGGTTGCGGTGTCGGAAGCCGACGAAGAAAATTGCTCTAACCGATCAGATCCGACGATGTCGAAACAGAGTGCGTTTTGCGACTGACTATTTTAAACTTTAATTGGTGCAACAATGTGGTGATATTTAGTGATGAAAAGTCCTTTAAGTCAGACAAGGATGGACGTAAGACATTATGGCGAAAAAGTGGTGAAAATTATAATTATTGGGGTTAGCTCAGTAATTTTTATTTTTCCATTTGTATAAGATTTTAGTTATTTTGTTAAAGACTTATTATTATTTACAACTATGGGTAAGCCAATGTGTTAATGATGTTATTGTTACTGAGGTTGGAATAAGTTATCTTATTTCTAGCTAATTAACATGTTGATTCATATAACTAATTACTTGCCTATTTACTTTAGTAAAACAGCCAGTCCATCCTTTTCTGATGTTTATTATGATTTAAAACTGCTAATTGAAAATGTTCCTTATTAATATAAACTACAACTATGTTTTAAAACGAAAAACAACTAAAACGTAACATCCTTAATGTTTATGTTACGGCAAGAATAAATTTGGTAATTTTAACACTTAATAACTTGTTTCATTTACTTTCTGTGTTGCTTTTATTCGTATATACTACAATACTATTATTAACCATCTTAAAAATAAATTAAATCTATAAAAAAAAAAACAAAAAAGGAATATTGTAATGTTCAGTGGGATTTGAACCACCATATCGATTCTTGTAAGTTTTGTATCATACCAACTGAGCCATTCATTCTATTACAATCCCTTGCAAAATTTTGCTTCATATCATAAAAACAATGAATCATTGTCACTGGCACAACTACATGCTTACAATATCCGTGTGTGGGTTGCCCAGAACTAAATAATTACGTCGACGTCGCTGACACACACATACACTACCTACGTTAGTGTGCCCTGCCAACCATTTAACGTTGCCGTGTGTACAAAACTATGACATCGTAAGGTGGCAATTTCCTACGATCGAAGTATAACAGTTTGTTGGGATCACTCATAAATCATCATAGTCAATCGAAGTTCGTTGGAGCTACCACTTTCATGTCACTGGCTAGGTAGGTACCTACGTACATAGAATAACGGTACTTGTTATTCTATGGTACGTAGCACGGGGCGCAAGACGTGCACTACAAGATTAGACAAAATTTTTATAACGCGCTCTGAAACCCGCGCTATATGGGTCACCGAAACATTAAACTTGTATCACGTCTTGTCAAGCGCTTCTGGGTATGCTGAGCGTTAAAAACAATGCAACAAAGTCCCACACAACCCCACTTTTAGTTCAGGTTATGTAAACACTAGTAGGTCTAGATTCTAGATATAACCTGGGTTCTATTCAGTCACAGCCGAGTGGTTCAGGGCAGCCTCCCCTTGATGAGGTGGTCATGGAGTTAAGAAAAGTGGAACAGGTATTCTTCCTATCTACGCATTTTCTGCTTTTGATAAGGTTCTGTGGGCATTCTGGGATAAGCTAGAAAAATTGCTTTTACACAATTATTATAAGATATAGGGGTGCACAAAAGGAGCCTGCTCAATTGACGTATAACGTTTGATAAGTACGTCCAACGCCCCTGGTCAGCGTCTGACGCTAATCTGACCGGCTAATCCTTTCACTACAATGACAAACCCCCTAGTTTATAGCAAGATGAAAAAAAAAGAATTTTAGCCTTGAAACAACTTGAACCAACTAGGTACAAAATTGTCAGAAAGTTGCTGACTGTATTGCAAAAATATGATCGAATTTCATTTAAACAATTCTCGGTGCATACTATGCAGTACAGTTATGCAACTAATATTATTTTAAGTAATTCATATTTATTTAAAAAAACTCAGTATTTTTTTTCCTTCTCGCCTACTGAGACATTTACATGACACGTAGCATGAACACGTCACACCGCGATCGTCAAGCTGACAGCTACTGGAAGCCATATTGGCAGGTGCTGACACACGCATCCGCCCCCTGACTCGACGTAGCTGGTAAAACCCTCTATTCGGATTTTACTAGGTACTATACTATGCATATCAAAGTCGCGGATACGTCTCCAAAAGGAGTCATCCTAAACAAAATTTTGTTTAGAGCTTTTGAAAATTCGGGAAAAAAAATTATGACCCTCTTTTTCGGCTTACTATACCACTTTGGCAACACCCTGTAGATCCCTATTACTAGTAAGTGCATTAGAAAAAAAAACCACTGTGGATTACTAGTAGATAAACAATAATACATTATACTTAGTAACAACCTCACGAGACGATAAAACTACCGCATCCTTCGCATTCTACTCTACTCCCGTGTGTTTATTTTTCTTTCAGCGCTTTTCATCATGTACATTCGTACTAATCCGTAGCGAGCGCTGCAGGTTAAAAAAAACACAATCTAAAGGGTTTTGTTGCAGTTCTCATAGCTGATAGAGTGTTTGTCTTTTTCCCCTCTATAGTGGCTGTGTCTAATTGTTCATGCTGAAATTTACTTTAAATAAAACTGCTTTTTATAAAAAAACTCGATTTTCAATAAGAGTGTCAAAAATGTAAATTAACTACGAAACATTGACATTAATTTACAACAACATAATTAATAATAAGATCGATTTTAATCAATATACACACACTCACTCCTTGTGCCTACTATTGTATCCTCTTTCGGGGTAGGAAGTGCATTACATTTTCACCAGGGATGAATGAGACTGAATTCATTTATTTAGTGGAGTTTATTGATTGCAATCATTCAGTCACAAACTCCATAATTACCTATATGCTATAAATACAATAACTATGCAACTGCTATTATAATAATGCACCCTGTTTAGGACAATAGAATTTAATAACATTTTAGACCATTGCATTGCATTTGCATTACAAATTAAATCTTAAATATTGAGCTTTTAATTTTAAATGGTTGAGCTTTCAAACGATATTAGGCTTGATTGATTAGCACCCGATACTATTTATAGACTAATTCTAATTCCACATTTAAAAGTAGGTAATTAATATAATAATATCATATTTTAGCTTCTACCATACACTATTTCAAGGGTATCAAGCCACTTTCAAATCTGAACAATAATTACAGTGCCTATCTAGTATATCAAAATCATTTGACATCGATAATCGGCCAAATACAATAGGCGACACTTTCCATTCATTTTCCTTGTTAGTGTACCCATTTTATTTGGCTGATTAATAGATCCGGAATTATCATCTCGAATTCCTAACCGATCTAGCAGCTAGACTGACAGGCAAAAACTAAATAGGTTAGATACTTACTGCTAGTGAAAAAAAGCCATATTTTAATTTGTGTGAAAAAATTATGCCTACCTAAACCAAGAAGGAAGTTGTTGAGGCAGGTTTTTGCGATCGAATACCGATGGAGTTTATTTATAAACGATTGTAATAAATGAGGTAGATCAATGCTTCAATAAACATATTTTTCAGGATTTGTTGCTAGATTAGATGTAAGTATGTCTATTCCCTATGAAAGACTTGTGGACTCGCCATCATTTACTTTCTCTGTAACAATAAAGTTAATATTACTTTCGCATTGCGCGTACCTACTTAAATAATTTAAGTTTGCTTAGATCATCTTTTGTATCCATCAATAGAAAAGTTTCCATGGTATGGAATCTGATTTTTCAGTATTTTCTAGAATGAAATAATTTCATAACACGTATACTTTTCCCTTGTTCCATGATTTTTTTCATTTTTCGCGAGTGTAAGTACTTATACCCTAACCTAAGGATTATAGTGAGAGGCGGTGCGGCAATAACTGAAGCCAATATCATAACTACCACAAACCTGTACTTAAATATCTAATGCTAATTGATCTGTTGACAAAGCTAATTGCAATTTAATGGTTTTATGATAATAGTTTACTTGGTAGGAAAATCTGAATAAATATGTATTGTTGAGTCGTTATTTATCTATCAATTAATTTAGGTATTAGTATACAATAAATTTGTGCCCAGTTACAATGTAAAATGGATTCATGTATAACAGAGGGATCTATTAATTTGGAAATCTATTATTGGTGGAATATATTAATAGCTGTAAAATATAACAACAAACAATAGCTAGGGTTTTTCACCGTGGTGAAAGAATTGGCCAGTATGATTATAAAGTCAGTGAACAGCACAGGGCGCAAAAAAGAATTTTTAATATTATAATAACCCCATCGCGACATTTTGAAAAACATTGTTAAAGTTATATGGCGTCAGTCAGTTATAGTTATAGCTTAGAATGCAAGTCTTTCAGTATTACTCTATATTACCCAATGAAGCCCAAACCATAATAAACCATTGTCTCATTTAAATAGACCATGAATAGATAAATAGACAAATTTTATGACAATTGCAATAAAACAAGATAAGAATGGATTGGAACGAAATATCTCTATAGTATTTGATTTAAGTAGGTATGTAATTTTCCCAGTTAAGTACTTATTTATTTTAATTACTGCACGTTAGCCAGTTGCTAATTAAACGTCACTTTAATGACGCTAACCATCGAACATTCATAATTAATTACTTTCGGATCTCAAAAATTGCATTGACTTTCAAAATTGATAGCTTGCAGGCCACAGCTTGCACGCGCCACCGTATGAAAGGTCAAGCGGGCCAATTCAACCTTCAAAATTTTGAAAAAAAAAATTATTATTATTTGTATTCGAGCCTATACATTAACATGAATAATAATTTACAATGGACCATAAAACAAAAGATTTCAGACACAATTTTCAGGGAAAGCTCGAGTTTTTAATCCGTAAAATTCAATTCTGCTATTCACAGGCTTGGTCCGCGTCTATGAAGTTTCACCACCGAACGGCAATTGAATACCAGAATCGGGTTAGGTTTTAACAGTGCGTATCGCTTGCCATTGGAGTTCCATGCCTAGCAGTGGCTAGCCTAGACTTACACGTGCTGAGCTAGATAGATATACGATACAATAACTCACTGCAGTGGCCTTTGCTAAGCTTTATTATCATGTAAATACATATGATATGTTTTCATGATTGAATGGCACACGACTCATAATAGCTATGTTATGATCTTTTTTAAGATTATGACAGAAGATAGATAGATAAATGAGCTTGGGGGTCGTGTACTTCGTTAGTAGTAAATTGTTGTATCAAGAATTATACTGAAAGTGATAGGGTGTTCGTGACCGAAATAAGCCTATCCTTAGGACTTGATATTGGGTACCGCTTATACAGAGTGTTGCAAAAAGGGTATACTAAGCCGAAACCAGCATGTGCAGCATGTTTTATCAAAGCCCGAAACAAAAATTCCCTTTTAGAAAAAAAAACCCTTTTTGCAACACTCTGTATAATAATATTATAATAGTAATCACCCTCTCTAAGCTTGGACAACTTCCCACCACGCTAGTCCGCTAAATTAATAATTACACGGTTATTTGAATACGAGTACATACATAAGTACTTATATCGTAAACATACATAAAGCAGGTATATTGATTAATAATTGTACACGTACTTAATTAAGTAAGTATATTACCATATTCAATAAATAAAAATATTAACTCATTCTGAGATCTGTATAAAATAAAAAAATTGTACAAGCGAGATAATTCTAATTTATCTTTAAAATCAATTACCAATTTGCATTAAATATCAATTTGCACCTATATCGTTTTTACAACTAAACGAAGATTATTTATATTAGTGTACTGTATAATATATTATGTATATTATAGCTATGATAAGTCCATACCTTTACTTACTTTTAACTTTAGGAAAGAAGGAAAAACGATTGACATTTCCCGCATATCTAGAATTGGAATCTATATCTAATCTAGATTTAGCACATCTCATGAATCGCTTACCCGCAGTGGACCAGCGTGGTGGGAAATGGTCCAAGCTTGGGAAAAGAGTTATTTGACTTTAGAGATATGTATAAAGGACCATTCGAAAGAGCGAGCTGATAGATGGAATAGCAACGCATTTGCGTTTTCACCTGTCCCAGCTGTATTGAACCTATATAATGAAAAAATAGGGGTGATATGTTTAAAGTGTTTGTGTATGTATATGTCTGTGGTAGCGTAGCTTCCGAACGGCTGAACCAATTTTCGTTTTGTTTTTTTAGGGTCGTAGGAAATGTAAACTTGGGTGTTCTAAGCCATGTAAGTATCATTAAAATCAATTCAGCTCAATAGTTATGCGACTTATAAACGTTCGTTCGGTTGTTGCTTAAGTTAGAAGCACTTACTGGCATGGAGTCAGACATTTTGAGATTTGAGCATAATGAACGGGAGCGTATAGCAACAGCCTGTTTGGACTCTATTAATCAACTAGTCAACTAAAAAACATTACCCTCCTCCTTCGGCAGTCGGGTAAATAGGTAAATAATTAGTATAAGTACATAAATATTACAAGCATCTTCTCAGTTCCAATTTATTATTTATTGAATGTATATACTAGCCTATACGAATAATTATTTAAACTGCCTAACATAGTAATCTCGGGACTGCAAAAGTTATCCTTGACATTTTGGCTCCGCTATACTTCCTTCATACTTTCATACTTAGATGTTGAACACGCGTTTCTTGCAAATTGACACGCAAACTTGGGTTTTATTATTATTTTACTAAGTGCTGAAAATATATTATTAAAACGTGGAATTTGGTGGATTCGAATAATAAGGAATTAAAGCATTTCTTAGCTTAAAGCAGAATCAACACTTATGTTACTAATGTGGATGCTCGTCAGCTCATCCTGCTGGATGTGATATGATAATGATAATAATATAGGTGAATTTTTATCAGTGACGTCATCGTTTCCATCTTACTAAGAAACCCTTTCGGGTAGAGTATAGCTAAGCAACCTTTAATATAATTATTATCACCTATGTAACCTATATTCAGCAAATAAATGCCTTTGACTTTGACTTTGACTTTCATGTCGGGACCAAATCTGAAATTTTGAAAAATTCATTCAAAGCGCTTTTTATCTATTTTTTTTAATGTTTGCATTTTTCTCGAATTTAACGGGCTAAATACCTATGTCGGGTACATTGACCTGGGAACAAGAACTTCACTGATAAAATTCCACCCTGTATATAAGTGCTAAGCAGGAAATGCTAATTCGTTGACATCGCTGTGATTGTGACACGATCTTTCTGATTTCAGTGTCCGATAAGGAAGCGTTGACCTTAGCACCTCGAATGGACAGGAAGAGAAGTAATGCAACTAAGTAATTACTTAAGTTACAATATTTTAGTGTTTTAACAGTCAGCTGAGATAAGCGTATTTAATTAGGAACCTACCACTAAGGAAAAAATCATAAAACTCACAAAGACACAACGTCTGTAAAGTTGTAGAGAACTGGTTTGTAAAGTTTGTTGAGATTGCAATGTCTCGTAAAGCAATGTGAAAGGAAAGAGGCCACACAACTAGACATTCTGATCAATGTTATTGAAAAAACTCAGTCATATTTTTCTGCACACAACAAACTTCGATATATAGCTCGATATAACAACACGCTTCTTATCTGAGAATTTCTAGTTCAATCATCACAATTATCTTTTAAGTAAGTACATAAATATGATAATCATCATCAGCAGCCTACCAGCGAGCAGAAGGCCTAGCACGGGGCGCAAGACTTTACAAAAGTCGTACTTGCGACGTATAACTTTTGTCACTTCTTGGTGTGTGCGTATTCTGCCTGTTTTTGGTTTTCCGAAGTGGTAAGTGCGCTCTGAATAAAAAATCATATGGAAGGGTTTTAGAAGATCGACTTTTTGTATAGGAACTACGGGCCGATTTAAATTTCTCCTTATCACTCCAACGTTCTAGTCACCAAATATTCGGTCCTGTCCGGACAGTATAACGCTAGTGAACCTCAAGTTCCGATCATTCTCCGTAATCGGATTCATCGTTCATTGATTACAATGTCTGGTAAAACCCCAAGAGAAGTTAGGACGTCATAGGCTCAGCTAGCTCATTAAATAACTACCTAGAATACCTACTGATGTCGGGAATGCCAATGGATGGAACTGGTTAGCGATGGTACATGATCGGTAATATTCCCCCCATTAGTGGTGGCTGTGGGTTGTGCTGTGACGTCATACTAGTTACATAGAATCGGGTGTAAATTGTAATGCCTAGGTTAATGCATTAACCACATTACTTAAACTGTCAACAATAAGAAAGAGGCTTTATGATGCCTGACTGCAGTACAAAATAAGGCCCAGTGTCTCATATGAGAATGTTTACTTATGCATGAACTTAAGTCGTACCAACGACAATTAAATCGGCCACTGCAGGGGTCATCATCATCAGCCTATAGCAGTCCACTGCTGGACGTAGGCCTCTCCCAAAGCACACCCCTGGATGCGATCTTTAGTAGCGGTGATTGGTGACAACAGACCCTTTTTTACCTTCCTAGGCCTCGTTGAGATCGGGTCAACGGCTTTAAAAATATTCACAAGTTTGCACTAATTTGTCATCTTAATCATTGCCAATGGGTTTTAATTTAATGTCAGTAAGTTATACTTAATTACATCATGTTTAAAAAAGTGGTAACGGTAAACCAGATGACCTATAGAAAACGCCCATTTTTTCCAAAAATAAACTTTTCATTACTTACTTACCCAGTCACAATGTGAACAAAGTCAAGGCTTTCTCGAATGTTTTGGATACTACTCGAATATTTAGTAGGAAATCAACATGAACAACTTTCAAAGGGCAGGTTTAAATTATTTTTAGACAGTAATATATTAATAGCTGGTGATATTTATTTTTAAGTGGGAACACTATGTTGCCTTGAAGCCGAATGTTTATTGGGTTCCTTATTCTTGTTATTGTTTTATCACCTGCCTGAAAATAAGCCGAGGGTAATCTTGACAAAATAAAAAGTTTCGGAGACTCATGCAATATTGTTTTAGTTAACTTCTCATCTAATGTAGCATAATCGTAATAGAGCATACTGTATGAATAATACTAAGGTAGTAGGCACTGCAAAGCATTGCATCTTTCATACATACCGCAAAACCCGCTATAAATGCAGTATGTACCAAAGTATATAGCTACCTACCTATTTACTATGCGTGTGTGTTTGGTTAGTAGGGTAGCTTGTCTAATGTCTACCTAGACTAGAGTGTCTATGTACGGTGGCCTGCGCCTAAAAGTATACAGGCGGAGTTTTTAAAATAGCGATCTCAAACTCACATGCTGCTCAAGCACATCCACATAAACACCACTGCTACACACATCACACTCAACACGTCCCCGGATTTATAACAGATGTAGCTAGTCCCTTCATCATCAGGGATCGATATTTTAAAAACTCCGCCTGTATACTTTTAGGCGCAGGCCACCGTACGTTTATTTTCTGTAGCATAGGGTTAACGCTGTAACGTTGTTATTACACGGCGACTGAGTGTCAATGACTTGTCTTGTTTACAATATTGCACTGAGATTATAAATTGCATTAATATTGAATTTACTTGCTAAGTAGGTTGATGGGTAAGTATTTGTTTATGTCAGTAGTGCTTATTACGTAAGTACTAGGTTCTTATATTATAATATATATACTTATAAAGTTATTTGCCGACCGAATGGCGTAGTGGTTAGTGACCCTGACTACTGAGCCGATGGTCCCGGGTTCGATTCCCGGCTGGGGCAGATATTTGTTTAAACGCAGATATTTGTTCTCAGGTCTTGGATGTGCCCGTGATATGGTAATAGGCCCGCCCCCTATTACATTGGGACATAAACACTGGCGAAAAGTGGGTGCAGCAATGCACCTCTGCCTACCCCGCAAGGGAGTACATTAGTACAAGGCGTGAGTGTTTGTTTTTTTTATTTTTTTATTTGCGTTTCTAGTAAATAAGTAATATTTTTAGTTTTTAGACTCCTAAAGAAAGTATAACGAACGGTGTCGGCCGAATGCCTAACCCAGACACGTCTAAGTCTAATTACCTATATCTAGTCTAGGTTTAGTTTTAGGCTACTTACTATCTACTAGTATTAACACTTTAAAACTTTTCTTTTATTAGTAAAGTCACGTAAGATCATTATTTAAGTATGACATCTGATATAAGTAATTTCTAAATCGCAACATGCATCATTATTACTATCCTATACGAGTACAATAGGTAATTCGTACTTTATCATATTCTTGTGTTTAAAATTTCAGTGTTAATCATCACAAAGATTCGAGTCACAGTAGAGATTGGTAGGTTATGTAGGTAAGCAGTTACTTACAAAATTGATGACTAGAGAACTCTTCGGTTCAGCCAGGCGATTTATAAAAACTGCACTTAATGTATTTCTATAAAATATTTGATAATTTAACAATATATTGTGTCGTAACTAGTCACTATCGTCTACTATTCAGGCTAAACTGTTAGTAAATGATAGCTATTACTTAGTTAGAGTGATACGAGCTAGGGTGACTCCCGGATGGACAAGTGCTTACAATTCACGACTATGATTTGGTACAGTCAGCTTTATTAGTAGTTTGATAGGTATGCACGTAGGTAACTACCTCGTCAAACTCATAAACCGCTGAATCGTAACTTTGTAATTTTAAATTTCACAAGGTAGGGTAGTTACACTACTATTACTTACTAACTATCCTGTTGCAAAAGATTGTTTATCTTATTTTACTAGAAATGATATCTTTAGCAAACTAGAAGACCACTTAATTTATTTACCCTTTTTAACTACGTAGAAATTTACTTACTTACTTTGTTAGTGCAAACGCGGTCACAGAATGGTGGCCTAGAGACGGACGAAGAGCTGTTGGCAGACCACCTGCTAGATGGCCTGATGACATCTGCAAGGTTGCGGGGAAGCAGTGGACCCGAGTGGCATAGGAGCGGAAGAATTAGCGTACAAAAAAGGAGCCACTATAACAGTGGGCGATAGAAGGCTGATGATGATGATGATGATATTTTCCTAGCCGCATAGTCAAACGCCAACACAGACCCCTGATAGTTTCGTCATAAGTTTCTGTTTATCCTAAAAATGCTACGGACAGACTTATCTACACTGTCTGCCCTATTCACAATCCTATTTCCTACTCCCACTTATCTTGTAACGGGACTACCCCTATTTTTTTCTGAGGGCGTAGGTACCTAAGTAGACTTGGGCTCCGTATCTACATAGGATTTCACGGACTTCCACATTTTGTTTAGGTGGTAGGTATTCGTATTTCTCACTGTGACTGTACCTAGCATACGAGTATTATAAACAACTATCAAAATTGGTAAGTACTTCAACTAACACGGGTTACAAGAATACTACTACACTATATACCTACCTTATACATATCATAGAATAAGGAGTACCTACCTACATATACCTACACATACCAATGAACTGCTGTTATTGAGTCTAGGAATACAGATAAGTAATAGGTACTAGTACGTATACCTAGATACATTTAATAAAATACGGTAGTTACATCGGAACCGATAGTATATAGTGCTGCTCACGTTGTATTTTTCATGTAATTTTCAGAGTTCAAACATTACTCTTCTATTCTGAGATTGAGATGGTTGAGGCAGGTAAATAGGCAATTATCTATTTTTTCATTTAGGTATGTCCAGTTATAAGTAATTATAACGTATAATAGGTAAGTAATTAATAATCATAACGAAGTGCATGGTCCTTTAATTACATAATTACAATTTACTTTGTTACCGATGACAACGACGTAATTTTCTGAAATCCTGTGAACCTTTTTTGATTGTTTACAAATTAGCTAAAACACAAATGAGAACCTTCAGCAATAGTTCCCTTCGGCTAATCCCCAATTGTAATTAAAGCATTTACAGGCTCGTTAAAAAAGATAGATAGATAACTAGATACCTACTGCAATAATTTGTAAAAGAATATGATTAGATAATTCGTGTAATTGTAATTAGTAAGTATTAAGTTAAACGTAGCTCGTGCTACCGAAGCATTTATTATCCAATTATGTGTTTGTCTTTTCGTAGTCAGGTGACGGATGATTTTTTTGTGAAGCATCAGTTAATCTTGTTAGTTTAAAGCTAGTTTTAATTATTAGTTGTGACGGTTTAATTTGCAGACCCTTCCTGACCTCAACCATGGCACAGTTGTTGGGTAAATTAGGTATCTAGTGACCAACTAAGTTGGTACCTGAAGTAGACCGACTTGCATTTGAGATGCACTATCAGACGATGGTCAGATGACAATTACATCAGCAAGGTTGCCAGCATACCTACAGCAGGACCGAAAACTTGGGGTAAGTATAGGTAAGTATATAAATGGCGGCCTATATCCAAGGCTCGTGATGACGATCTCCATGATAGCTTGCTTCTAGAATAGAAGCTCACTTCTCTAACTAGGTAAGTATAAATTGGTGGTGCCTTTAAAAAACTCAAGTGACAGACAAACCAAATTATCCCAATTTACCACCGAGTGACCTTAGTGATTCTTGCGTCAGAGTAATTTATTCATAAAATTGTTGTCAAGGTCCTTAGCTCCTCGGGTTACTGTTATGTGTATGATCAACTAGGTACCATCAGGGAAATTAATGTGTTCCCGACTTACTTCAAAATAATGTCCCGTGGCAGGCTTCAGGCGGTTCAAAGTTCAAGGGTCTCCCAGAGAGGTCCCCAACCCCATAGGTATAGTAGGTAGGTATAGTATGTTTCTTGGACCCCGATTCAGCATACCTAGCTAGGAAGCTACATACTTGGGACTAATGCCAATTAGAGAGTCTGGTCCCTTACCGATTCCCGATAGTACCTACCTGTGGAAGAATTTGCTGGAATGCCCACTCTTATACCCCATTTACATTCAGCCCCTGCCGCTGCCCCTCGCGCTGCCGGCAATAATTCCCTAAATATTGCTGCAGCAGGATCGAGAGGAGTGTGTGTTTACATACTGCCCTACCACTCACTTCGCTTTCAAGTGTCGGCAATGGCAGACGTCGAAATAATTACATCGGCCGCGGTCTCATTTTATTTAAGGAGAAAAATGTATAGGCAGAAAAATGAAACGACCACTAAGGAGCGACACAACATTATCTGATGCATTAAAATCGGTTCAGTCGTTGCAATTACCTAAACGATCACTATCCGTAGTAGAAACAAAAGACACATGCGTTACTCGAATGTACCCATAGTACGTAAGAAATTAGCTCTTGATAAAAAAATTTAAAACCCCGAAATTTATTAGACAATCAACTTAAGTACAAGTGAACCTCCTCCAGGCGCTCGGCGAGTACTGAGCGTCGGAGCTGAATGTAAACACGCACTGCCGCTCGCGCTGCCGGTCCTTTGACTTCCGCACAAAAAACCGCCATTTAGGGGAGCGCGGGGCAGCGCGAGTGGCAATGGCAGCGGCATGAGAAGTATCGCGTTTACACACTGCCCTGCCCACTTCCCTGCCGCCTTCCCTGCCCACTTCGGCTGAATGTAAACGAGGTATTAGGGGCCAATTTAGGGGAGTATTTCGTTTCATACTTAGGCACAAGAGTTTTAACCAAGTTTCATGATGAGAACCTATGATTTTTATGTTCGGTACCTCATTTACTTTTTGGGATCTTCACTTGGCTTGAAAATGGGGATAGGTCAGGTCCTAATTTAATTGAGACTGACATTCATGGAACAGCATGAAGATTAGAAGAGTTTTTCGATTGAAAATTTTAGACCCTATTCTGTTATCACATTTAGCCTAAACTCTCTAAATGACTAAGGCTTTGTCAAATTTTCCATCTAGCTCTCATTCCCTGCGGATTTAAAGCGATGCCATTATAGTAATACAAACAAAGTAGCAGAGGTAACTACCAAATAAAACGAGCCAAAAACATTGACAAATACGCTATTTAATCCATTCAATTCATTCTAGCTTAACACTAACACTATAACTCATAGCTCGGTATACGGGACCCTCCATCGGCTGGCCGGTTGTTCGTGATGGTAGAAGTTGCACTCCAGTTTGTTTGTGCACGCGTTGCCATAGCGACAGGGCTTCGGGTGGTAGAAGTGGCAGGCCGGGTTGACGCAGCCAGGGTAGAACTTGCACATGTTTGGGTTGGTGGGTTGTATCGTTTTGAAGTTCGCTGCCGGGACTACGTGGGAGGCTGTGGGAGAGAAAAAATAGGGGTTAATGTACCTATTAGCTCAATGCAGAGCATTGCATTACGGGTTGGTTAAGTTAAGGGTAACCACGGGTGACCACTTGTCAACTTTAAAAGTTATTAACTCATTTATCATAAATATCAAGGGTCAGGCAGGGGATTCTATGATTTGATACGGCCATTAGGTTTATTAACAATAGGTATACCATCTTAATCTTAAGAACCAACATCTGAATTAAACAAGTTCTCCAGTGGAGATCGCGACAAGAAAGGCAGACCGAAGCACTACGATACTACCCAAGCTTTCGTATCGGTGGTAGAAAAAGGAAGGCAGATTGTTATCAATCCTCTTTTCTATATTTATTAGATCATATTCTCAACAGACACAAAAATCACACTCGAGGAGATTCTTTCGCCAGTTCGTCTTTGTTAAATGGTGGTACAGTAATATTATGACTATCGACAACTCATTGTAATATTTTACGTCGATTAAACCATTTGACTTTGACTCACCGACAGCCGGCACAACCCTGGCCGGATGCGAATACACGCACGCGCGTCTCGTGCACGCAGCGGCGAACTTGCAGGGCGGGTGCGCGAACACGCACGCGGGGCCGAAGCGACACGCGGGGAACGAGCGGCACGCCGGCTTGCGCTCCGGCGGCGTGGGGACTGTTGATACTGCGGGGTGGAATTAAAAATATTAGCTATAAAAGGTTATTATTATTAGTTATAAAGGTTAGCTATAAAAATATTCGTTGCAAATGTCGCAGGCAACTGGTTTAATCTCCTGTTTGATTGAACCGCTAGCCCGTTCATTGGATGACGATATTCAGTTGTATGACTAGGCCGAACGTTGATTGTACAAGCGTCACAAAACGTCCAACTAGTTAGCGGACTTAAAATCAGTCAGGTGGTGAATAAAACAAATATGGCGTCTAACAGCGAACAGCTGACACAAAAAGCACTTGTATTGTTATTTTTTGCAAATAAATTAGCTTTAAAGTGCGTTATTTTTATTTAGGAAATTGCGAGGCTGACCGACTAGAGGAAATTGCGAGGCTGACCGACTAGCAAGAATGGGATCAAATACCCTACCAATAGGGCCAGAACCATTTATTAGTCTGTCATCAAAGGCAATAAGGCAATGTCTCACCGATAAAACACTATCTGAACACAATCAAGAGTGGAAAAATCGTGTAGATTGCAGACAAACTAAAGCGTTTATTGTATCACACAACCACAAACTTACACGCTACTTACTCAACCTGTCCCGTAGTAATATATCATTAATGGTAGGACTAATAACAGAACATTGTTGCGTGAATAAACACTTATATACCATAGGTAACTCAACTAGTCCCTTATGTAGGACATGTAAGGAAGTAGATGAGACGGTTGAACATATTCTGTTAGCTTGTCCACCTACTACAGAAACAAAATTATCTATTCTTGGACCAACAGAGCGCCTACCTCAGCTATTACAACACCCAGGCCTGCTACTCCAGTTTACCCGGGAGCTAGGCTGGCTGAGCTGAAACCAAGGGGATATGTACAAAGGTTCCACTCGAGAGAGCCACGTACAGGAACTTCACCCCCTATGAGAATAGAATAGAATAGAATAGTTATTTATGTTAAAATAGTGTGAAAACATGGATTTACCTATTATTTCCCAGCCGGCGGATAGTGTCAAAGAAAAAAATGTGCTGAAACTGGATAATTATGAACAACAATATCAAGATACGTTTATTGTTATTGTTTAGTTAATTTGTGAGATGAGAGCTTTGTAACATAGTCTTTTTGTTGACTCTTGTCTGGTCATGTTCATCCTAACCAGACATTACAAAGTTGCTATCATCATCATTGGCCACAGCATCTATATAGATGACTAGCTGTCCCCGCGCGCTTCGCTTCGCCTTAAAAAGTTTTCCCGTGGGAATTCCGGGATAAAAAGTAGCCTATGTTCTTTCCCAGGGTTTAGACCGTATGTATACCAAATTTCATTCAAATCCGTTCAGTAGTTTTGGCGTGAAAGAGTAACAGACAGACAGACAGACAGACACAGTTACTTTCGCATTTATAATATTAGTTAGGATTGTTGCAGCGCTCGTGGGTTATGAGTTACGACGGCCGCACCGTCGTTGATGGCTGTATATATAAAGTTGCTATACTATATCCCATTTAACGACTTCGCTGAATAACGTTCAGTCAAGACGTTGGACGTTACAGTCAACCACTTGACGAGTTGTTCTTTAGTCATTCAACTGAGTAGCGTCATCCAATGAACGGGCTAGCGGTTCAATCAAACAGGAGATTAAACCAGATGACTGCGACACAAACACTACATCATCATCAATCCTTTTATCCCTAATCAGCGGGCGTTACACGGGTTCTTTATTGACGTCGATAATCTCGTCTTATGCGCGTTCCAACAATCTCTACGTTTTATTTATGGCGAATCGCGAATATGGTGACGTTTATCTACGTCGATAACGAACCCGTGTAAGTGCAGCAGGGCTCGCAGTATCTTTCTCGATTCGGACCATTATCTTATTCTCCATTGTATATAGACACATTTAAATACAGGAATGTAAACTTGATAACGACATGCGGGGAACGAGCGGCACGCCGGCTTGCGCTCAGCGGGCGTGGCCACTGTTGATACAGGGGGGTGGAATGTGCGTGTTAATATTTGGGATGATACTGTTGAAAAGGTTTGGTAGCCACAGTTGTCTTGATAGGTGGGGTAGAAGTGTTTTCATGGTCCTTGGAGCCGGATATGAACCAGCGACCTATGTATACAGTCTAGGAGTTCAACATATTGTGTAACCTTTAGACTTACAGCAGTAGGCAATAGCACTTCAAGATAAGATGTTTGTGTTGCGCTCTCATAAACCGCGCGAAGTAAGGGAGAGCGACGTAATTTTTTTATCATGTCTTATCGAATGTCCTACGGATTTGTTAAAAAAAGCATTTTGGAAAATCCTGGTTTCCCTGAGTGGTTTATCCCAACGGCTCTGCTATACAGGGACTTTACGCCGGATTCCATAGCATCCACCATATCTGAGTAAGCATGAAAAGTAACTCTAAAAACATACAACGTTGTACAATACTTACAAGGCGGCAACGTGTCATATTTATGCGTAGTGGCGTTAGTAGCGACTGTCACGTGACTATCACTGCCGGTGCTGACAGTCCTCTCTCTGACCCTTTCCTTCTTACTGACATCGAACACGATCGGCGAACCCCGTCTCTTTCTAACCACCGGCGATTGATCCTCTTTCTCTACTACTACTGATGGTTCACTTTCGACCTCCTTTTCTTTAGGTTCCACCGATTCTTCTTCGCTTTCTTTAGCTTGTAGTATAACTTGTGTGTCACTTTCTTCGCTCGTATGACTTGTGTCACTTAGACGCTTTTTCTCAAGTGTTGGCGCGACTTTTTCAGCCGTCTTCTGTTCTTCGATGTTCTTCTTTTCCGGTTCTTTTGTTGGCGTTTTTGGTTTTGGTTTCGGTTCCTTCATTGCGTTAGTGACGTCAGCTTCCTCGTCGAGTAGGCCTTCTGTTTTGAGTTTTTTGGCCAAGAATATGTTTGGGTCCAGTCCGTCTAGGGTCACTACGAATGTTGGGCCTTTCTCTTTCTCTGCAGGCAGTTTGTGATTGTTACTGTAAAATACATACAAAATTGCTTCGTCATTACTTTCGTCTGAGTATTGTTTTGTCAAAAATCGTATGGCAAGTATAATATATTTTAGTACAAACTCATTCCACATAGCTCGTATTGCCAAAAAGTTCATGTGGCTGACTCGTTTCACCTAAAACTCCTTTGGCACAATCTTGAAACTTCGAAGTTTCGTTTGCTCAAATCTCAATTAGGCCAAATAACCATTTTGCGAATCATTCGTACCTATCATTTGTCTATGGGGGGCTAGATAAGTGTCTCTACACACACAGTCTCTACTCACACAGTCTCTATACACACAGTCTCTACTCACATAGTCTCTACACACACAGTCTCTACTCACACAGTCTCTACTCACACAGTCTCTACTCACAGTCTCTACTCACACAGTCTCTACTCACACAGTCTCTACACATACAGTCTCTACACACACAGTCTCTACACACACACAGTCTCTACACACACAGTCTCTACACACACAGTCTCTACTCACACAGTCTCTACACACACAGTCTCTACACACACAGTCTCTACTCACACAGTCTCTACACACAGTCTCTACTCAAACAGTCTCTACACACACAGTCTCTACGCACACAGTCTCTACACACACAGTATCTACACACACAGTCTCTACACACACAGTCTCTACAAACACAGTCTCTACTCAGATAGTCTCTACTCACACAGTATCTACACACACAGTCTCTACTCAAACAGTCTACACGCACAGTCTCTACACAGAGTCTCTACACACACAGTCTCTACTCACACAGTCTCTACTCACACAGTCTCTACACACACAGTCTCTACACACACAGTCTCTACACACACAGTCTCTACACACACAGTCTCTACTCACACAGTCTCTACAAGTCTACACACACAGTCTCTACTCACATGGTCTCCACGATGAGCGTCTCGTCCACGCGCGTGCTCTGTCTCCTCGAGGGCACGTACTCGGTGTTGACGAACTGCTTGCTGATGCAGGTGGGGACGTACTGGGCCTCGCGGGGAGCGGGGGAGGGGCTGTGGAGATGGATATCGCCGTTTTTGAATTAGAACAATATACGGGTAAGTGGGCAACCCAACTGCCAGATGTTTTCAAGCTGCCCGAAGGCCTCTGACTAGGCTTAACGACTACTGCCGAAGCAGCAACCGGGACCCACGGCTTGACGTGCCGGCCGAAGCACGGAAGCGTCCAGAAATGAACCACTTGAAATCAGTCACCCATTGTTCGGGCACCTTTATTTTTTTGGTATGAGGATAGTTAAACTACCCTCACATGGCGGTTTGTGAGCTGCGTCCTACGAGAGGCGGCCATCATCAGTGTGGACTCGGGTTTCGTGCAGAACGTTTGTCGTCGGCTGCCAGCGGACCTTATAACCGCTCCCACTCATTTATTACGGACAATTGTGATTGGTGAACTTTTACATTTAACAAGACTATTTGCATAGTGAGCTGTGTGTGTTTTTTATCAAGTAAATATAACGCCAGGCCTGGCAAGAAGAACTCTTCTCGGAAGACGGAGCGGCCATTGACCACGTGTACAGGTTGGTGAATTGTTCTTATCCCAATTTAATAAGGGTGCCCAATAACTATACGTGTGAGTTTAGGAAAGCTAGGACCAGTCCTTACTTAAAAATACAGTCCACTTATCTGCGCCAACATAAATTATTGGTCCTACGACACGGATCTAGTTTTGCTTTAACTTATAACGGTAGTTTCTTTGGGTAAAATCGGCTTTTCGGATAAAATATTATTTCATTCTCATAGTAAAACTAATGCTTAAGGTTCGGCATAAGTTTTTATTTAAATATATTACGGTTTTCGGCAAATATTAAGGTTATAATAGTACGGGCAGGCGTTATCATTTCTCGGATGGCACGGTGCCATTTTGTATTTCGGCGGTAGGTACCATACGGTGGTTACTCGGTACAGTTCCACTATATTGTTACTTACATACGGTTTCTCCCTGAGAAGTTACGGTATCTTCGGTTATATTCGGTCGTACGGCGGTATTACTTTCAATTCGGTTCTTCGGTTCATTAATTACGGTATCTTCGGTTTGGTTGCAAACAACCTTCGGCTTAATTTTCGGCTAGTGTATGTTATATTTCGTTGGTCAAACGGTTAAACTACGGTTAGTTATATACATGTTTTTCAGTAGGTAGTTATTGAACTAATCTATATTAAGTAAGTTAGTTTGCTAGGCAAGTTTTAGCATTAGGTGTTATTATTATCGGCTCGGTTACGGTGGTACCTACCAGTTTATATTTAGATTAGGTAGAAGTTGTTATTTAGAAATAAACACATATTTTATACTTAAGTACTGTTAACAATGTACGCATTACGGCGGCGGCGGCGGTTTTACGGCTAAGATAATTCATAATTTCGGATACCTTACAATACGTAGTTTTATTTATGTACTTAAATTAGTTTACCTTTCTTAAGAGGTTCGGTCACGGGACTAATATATAATCTACGGTTGATTATTGTTTACAGATATTACACTGTGTGTGCATAGAAATATTCAAAATGGCGAACAAAGTATTTTTGACCAAATTTAAATTACAGTATGATTGGTTAAAGAACACGTTAGATATGAGTAACAGTAAAACTCATACTTCTAGTGTGATTACGGCTAGATTACGTAAGTTAGAGGACAGATATTCGGCGTTGAGCGAGGCTTACGAGAATATATTAATTAATACGGATGATTCAGAGATTATCACTATGTACGATAAGGAGTTTCGCGAAGCTGAGGAATGGTATAACCAGTTGGAGGCACGGTCGGCGGCCTATCCGAACTTAGACGGCACACATGTCCCTACAGAAAGTACACAAACGGCTCGCTTGCCACCAATTAATCTCTCGGTATTTGACGGCGACTTATTCTCATGGACTAGTTTCTATAGTCTATATAGTTCATTGGTTTTATCCAGGAAGGATATCTCCAAAACGGAAAAATTTCATTATTTGTTCTCTCATGTTCAAAATGAACCTCGCTTACTGTTAAAACACCTACCTATGGTAGACGACTCTTTGGATTCGGCCTTAGAGATTTTGAAATCAAGATACGAAAATAAACGATTACTCGTGGATTCAAATATTTATCGTATTCTTAATATACCGGCTTTGAATAAGTGTTACGGACTTAGAAACAATGTACTTAATCCATTATTGGAATGTACTCGGGCGCTTAAAAACTTAGACTTGCCAGTGGATGAATGGAGTTATCTACTTCTATTTATTTCACTGAATAAATTACCGGCGGAGATAAAAACTCGGTTCGAACAAAAGTACGGAGGTGACTCAACTTGTTTACCTACCTTTAATCAGCTGATAGAATTCTTACAAAACGAATGTCGGCTTCTTGATACGGCTAATAATAAAAGTTGCGTGACGTCACCGACAGCGGCCGGCCCCGCTGTCCGTGAAAATCGGTACAGTAACAATATTCGCAATTCACATGCACATGTAACTGACCTTGGTCAACGCAGGTCACCTGTTTTAGTAAAGCAGTGTAATTTCTGTCAGTTACCACGCCATACGATTAGTGAATGTTTTAAATTTCGGAACTTAACTAACGGTGAACGGAAGGATTTCATTAAAAATAATGATTTGTGTTTCAAATGCTTCGAAAAGCACACGGCGAGAACCTGTCACAACAATGTACCATGTGATAGATGTGGCAATATCGGTCACAATAAAATGTTATGCTCTCATTACATTGCGCGCTCTGGCGTACCTGCAACGGAGAGGCTACGTTCAGGAAACGAATGTAATACGTCATCAAGCGATAGGACAGTTGATCGACAATCGGCTCGAAATGTTCATATCGCACAGGCGGCAACTCCAGCTTTCGATGACTCGAGATTCATGAAGGAGGGCGGTAGGTTAAATGAACCTTATCTCGGTGGTAATAAGTCACTAAATCATACCAGCCCTACTGGGTCGCGGCAGCAACCAAATAATAATAATTGACAATTAATTAGTAATGTCGTTTCAGTACCTAAGCTTGCGGACGGTATAAATTTACCCACTGTGATTATCCATGTACTTACGGTTAGGAATGATTTTATCACAGCGCGGGCGCTGTTGGACCTAGGTTCACAGTGCTCAATAATTAAAAGCGAATTTGTTGCGCAGTTAGGATTAAAGCGACATTACAGTGACACATCTTTGGTAGGTATCGGCGGAATTCAGGCTAGTGGTAGCCATTGTATTGTGTCTATTCATTTTAGACCTGCAAACAAAGTTGATTTTCCTTTGTTATCGGTTACAGCGGTAATTATAAAAAGGCCGACTGCGTATTTGGCGCGTCGCTTGAATTTAAATAATGATAATAATATTAGGCTATCGGATGACGGCACTCTTAAGCCATTGGAGATAGATATTATTTTCGGATGTGACATCTTAGGACAGATTTTAACCGGTGAAAAGTTAGATCTGGGAACGGGTGGTCCCTATGCGTTGGGAACTATTTTTGATTTCGCTATCTTCGGTGCGGTAAATTTATTATGTTGTCAATCCGGTGACAATGTAGAAACATTTTCGGGTACGACTCTTTTAGAGGCGGTTCAAAGGTTTTGGAGAACTGAGGAGCCGCCCATGCATAAAATTAAGGATCCTTTGGACATAGAATGCGAGAATTTGTTTGCGTCGACTACGTCACGTGATAGTAACGGAAAATATATTGTGCGGCTTCCTATTATACCTAATCACGAGCGATTAGGAGATTCTCGGCAAACGGCTTTGAAACAATTTATGTCCATTGAACGGAGGATGTCTAGACAGCCTGAGTTTAGGGACAAATATGTTGAATTTATGGAAGAATATTTAAGACTTGGACATATGGTGATATCGGAGTTCGATTTTAACTCAGGTGACGAATATTATGTACTTGCTCACCACGGGGTGTTCAAGAGGTCGGGCGATGTTAATAAGATTCGCGTAGTGTTCAATGGGACAATACCTAGTAGCACAGGGGTGTGCTTAAATGATTGTTTATATACAGGAGAACGGTTACAAAATGACATAACGGATATAATAACAAACTTTAGATTTCCACTTGTAGTGTTTACGTGTGATGTTAAGATGATGTTTCGGCAAACCTACATCTGTCCGGAGGACCGCAGATATCAGTTAATTTACTGGAGGTCATCGCCCTCGGAACCTCTGCGCGTTTACGAGTTGACAACTAATACGTACGGGTTGAAATCAAGTCCTTACATTGCCATTCGCTGTCTTCACCAGCTCGCTCATGACGGTAAGCAAGACAGCCCTCGTGCAGCTGAGCTTTTATTGAGAAACTCCTACGTCGATGATCTCAACGGGGGAGGGGATAGCTTAAACCAGTGTTTTTCAACCTTTTTCATGACGCGACCCCCCTGGTATAAAAAAATATTTCGCGACCCCCTTAACCCTTTCGGTTTTTTATCATGTATGTATGTGTATGTTACATATTCATTCCATACGACGTATTGATGGTCTCCATGATTAGGATTCAAAGTAGTACATACTTATCGGATTTAAAAACACATTATTTTAGAATTACACACTTACCCCCTTATTCATAGAGAAGTTACAAAACGTTTTAACTAATAAACTGTTTTGTCCCTCTCCAACAAAGAACAATTTGTTCTTTGACAGAGAGGGACAAAACAGTTTATTAGTTAAAACGTGTTGTAACTTTTCTATGAATAAGGGGGTAAGAATACGTGTGGCCATGTACATAGGTACGTACAACTAATGCCATTGCGACCCGGAATTTCTTTTTCGAAATTAGCTTTTTCTATCTGACTTTTTTGAGCATTTCAATATCTTGAATAAAAGTTTTCAACGGTGAAATGAAAGTAAAAAGACAAACTACCTGGCTTTACAAAAAAATAAATACTTGTGGTCGTCGTCTTTGAACTAGGCAGGAAGGCCTACCCACGCTACGTTTGCCTATTCGTGGTCTCCACTCGAGAACTCATCTACCCCAACGGTTATCGGTTCTTTGGTAGATATGACCAGCCCACTGCCACTTCAGCTTGCATATTTTGACAGCTATGCCAGTAATCTTAATCCTCTGACTGACGGAAAACCTCATTTCCGATACGATTTATCAGAGAAACCCAAGCATAGCTCTCTCCATAGCACGTTGAGCGACTTTAAATCGGTGGACTAGTCCTACCGTCAGTGCCCACGTCTCTGCACCATACGTCATCACTGGCAGGACGCACTGGTTGAAATCTTTAGTCTTCAGGCTCTGAGGGATGGCCAAGGAGAATATGTGCTGACGAAGTTTTCCGAATACAGCCCAACACAGTTGGATGCGCCTTGCAGCCTCCTTGTCGAAGTTGCTTCTGCCTAGCCGAATTTGCCTTTTGTCTCCCCGAGGTAGACATATCTTGCACAAATTCGATTGTTGCCTCACCAACGATCATCGGCTCCAGTTCGATGTGAGCATTGTACCTATATGACTTTCGTCTCGTCCAAATTTATACCCCGAAGCCTACACGTTGGGAAGCAGCATTTAGGCCACTTCCATCATCCAGCTGAGTTCCTGCAGAGATTCTGCCATAATAACGATGTCGTCCGCGAAGCAGAGAGGTGTATCATGTACTCGCCATTTATACATATGCCAAGTCCGGCGGCATCGTACAGACTCCTCAACTCCTCGATATAGCGCCATTCGATTTGAAATCTCTGCAACGCTACCAAAATTTCCCATGTCTAGATGGTGTTGAAGGCGTTTTCATAGTCCACAAAGGCTAGACACAGAGGCTGATTATACTCTTCGGTATTCTGTGTAATCTGCCTTACTGTGTGGATGTGGTCTATTGTACTAAAACAGATCCATGAGATAATTTAATTAATAAAAAACAAGCTCAGCCTTCGCATTAAAGATTTATTTTTATTTTTAAAGTATGAGTACTAATTGTCTTTATTGTTTTTGTACTAAAGTTCCCAGTTTTTTCGCCCTTTGGCGACCCCCCTACAGAAGCTTCGCGACCCCCCAGGGGGTCGCGACCCACAGGTTGAAAAACACTGGCTTAAACGAAGCTCTTTCTTTACGAGATGAGTTGATATCGCTCATGAAGTCGGCGGGTTATGAACTGCGGAAGTGGTCTTCCAACGTACCGGAGCTGCTTCAGGGACTTCCGGCAGATCACCTGGAGACTCCTCGGACGTTTGACGGTACAGACGGCTCGGTTTTTATAAAAATATTGGGTATTCAGTGGGACCCAATTTCGGACGGTTTTACATATAGGGTTAACTTACCCTCGGACTCAACGGTTACTCGAAGGAGTATTTTATCTATGACGGCTAAACTATACGATCCATTAGGGTGGATAAGCCCAGTGGTTTTTCGTTTTAAACTTTTACTACAATCGGTGATCGGTACAAGCGGAAATAAAGTAGATTGGGATTCGCCAGTCTCGGATGATTTGGTACGGATGTGGCAAGATTATATTTCGGACTTGTCCAATTTAGAACGTCTTTCCATTCCTAGGTGTTTGAGACCTGGTGCACAGGCTCGGTACTCCTTGCACGGTTTTTGTGACGGTTCGTCGTTAGGACATGCGGCGGCAGTGTACGTACGAGCGGAACTACCAGACGGCAGCGTTCTCGTGAGACTAATCATTGCTAAGTCAAGGTTAGCCCCACTGAAGACTCAGCAGACCATTCCCAAGATGGAGTTAAATGGCGCTGCGCTGCTTACTACCCTTCTCAATCATGAGGTCAGCAAGGTTGCAGACAACATTGTATTCGAGGAAGTGGTCGGATGGTGTGACAGTACTATAGTCCTAGCGTGGCTTCGTACTCCTGCGCATACATTACAAGTTTTTGAAGCAAATCGGGTTTCTCAAATTAATGCATCTACGGCTTCCATTCATTGGCGTCACGTGCCAAGTGAATTAAATTGTGCGGATGTTTCATCGCGCGGCGCTGCGGCGGCGGATCTGCTCAACCACGAGCTGTGGTGGGGCCCGCAGTGGCTGTGCCAACCATCGGATTGTTGGCCGGTGGATGGTCCTGCATTTCCGCCAGATATGTTACCTGGTCGGAAGACTAAAACTTGTGTAGTTAATATCGGAAATTTACCATCGGACACGGACACGGACTTTCTTATTGATAAATTTAGTTCGTTTGAAAAATTAATCAAAGTTACGGCCCTGGTATTACGGTTTGCTCATTTATGCAAAAATAAAATTAAACAGTTTCCACAAAATATATCGGTTTCGGAGCGTAGAAACGCTATAATGCATTTAATTCGTATAGAACAATTAAAACATTTCAAGGATGAAATTTTATGCTTGACAAACAAAAAATCGATTCGGACTTCTATGAGAAGATTAAATTTATTTATGGATGATGACAATATTCTACGGGTCGGTGGTCGGATAGGAGCTGCGGAGCTACCTTATGATGCACGACATCCGATTTTATTGTCGGCTAAAAGTAAATTCACGGAGATGTTGGTAAATCATTACCACATCATCAATTGTCATGTCGGAGCGAATACACTTGCGGCTATATTATCTCGGACGTATTGGATAATGTCGGCGCGGCGAGTCACCCGACACATTACATATAGGTGCGTGCAATGTTATAGATCTAAAGCACGACCTACGCAGCCGTACATGGCTGATCTGCCACCTGACCGGGTCAGGGGGGTGCGACCATTTCTCGGCGTCGGAACGGACTTTGCGGGTCCTTTTTATATAAAGACATGTACATTACGGAACGCTAAGATAACAAAATGTTATTTGTGCATCTTTGTATGCTTATCGGTTAAGGCGGTCCACTTGGAGGTAGTTTCGGACCTTACGGTAGAAGCCTTTGTTGCAGCTTTTGCACGTTTTTCAAATAGGAGAGGCTTGCCAACTCTTGTTAGATCAGACTGTGGAACAAATTATTCTGGAACGGATAAATACCTTAAGGAGCTATACATATTTCTACGAAACAATCGGTCGGATATTGAAAAAAGATTGGCGCGAGACAGTATAACTTGGTTATTTAATGCACCATCAAGTCCGAATCACGGTGGACTTTTTGAGGCTGCAGTTAAATCTGCCAAAACTCACGCTCGGCGCGTTCTCGGTGAGACCCGGCTCACTTTTGAAGAGCTTACTACGTTCTTCACCAAAGTAGAAGCGGTAATGAACTCGCGACCGTTGTGCCCTCTAAGTACGGATCCAACTGATCTTGAAGTTTTGACTCCTGGTCACTTTTTAATCGGACAACCTCTTGTGGCTCTTCCCGAGTACGACTATACGGATACTAAAGAATCTCGTTTGTCTCGGTTTCAACACGTTCAGAAGATGTCGCAACATTTTTGGTCGAGATGGAAAACGGAATACCTCCATACTCTACAACAACGTTATAAATGGACGTCGGTGACGGAACCTCCTAAGTTAGACGACTTAGTTTTGATTAAAGAAGACAATTTAGCGCCTCTACATTGGAAACGCGGTCGGATCGTTAAATTGTTACCCGGTAAAGACGGTATTGTTAGAGTCGCGGAAGTAAAGACTCAGAATGGTGTCCTGTTGAGGCCCATTTCCAAGTTATGTCGGTTGCCTATTGAGGCTTAGGAACCAAGGCGGACCTTGGTTAGGGGGCGGGATGTTCGGGCACCTTTATTTTTTTGGTATGAGGATAGTTAAACTACCCTCACATGGCGGTTTGTGAGCTGCGTCCTACGAGAGGCGGCCATCATCAGTGTGGACTCGGGTTTCGTGCAGAACGTTTGTCGTCGGCTGCCAGCGGACCTTATAACCGCTCCCACTCATTTATTACGGACAATTGTGATTGGTGAACTTTTACATTTAACAAGACTATTTGCATAGTGAGCTGTGTGTGTTTTTTATCAAGTAAATATAACGCCAGGCCTGGCAAGAAGAACTCTTCTCGGAAGACGGAGCGGCCATTGACCACGTGTACAGGTTGGTGAATTGTTCTTATCCCAATTTAATAAGGGTGCCCAATAACTATACGTGTGAGTTTAGGAAAGCTAGGACCAGTCCTTACTTAAAAATACAGTCCACTTATCTGCGCCAACACCCATCCAATGGCTGATCGTGCCAATTGTTGCTTAACCTCAGTGATCAGTTACGATCACTGAAGCCAGCTCGACTACGGACGCTTTGAGCGAATATTCTGAGAAATATTATATTAATCAGTCATGTAAAGGGGGTTATCGCGCAGTCAATATTAAGTAATTAGCGTCTAATTAAATACATTACGAATCCGAAAATCGGCAGTAATCATGGAATTGACACAAATGCTCGACACCTTCCAAGATCTTTCATGATGAATTAATGAACTCACTCGCAATGAACAGCATCAGGCGAGGGCAGTCTATCCGAGGGTATCTGTATGACGATCTTCTTGGCGTCAATAGTACGCCGCATGGGTAGCACGATGCCGCGCTTGATCTCCGTGTCTTTCTTTAGTGGTGCCTGCGTTGAAAGTGATTATAAATTAGTACACCACGGTAAGTTAATTAACTTGGAAATTGGTCGAGAAGAAACAAGGTTCAAGTGGAATTCTCCAGGTTGAATATGGACTTCTGTGTTGTAGCCACAACTTAGTTCAGCGGGTTATTGGGCTAACTCTTTGTGCTTGGGTGGGATACTACTCTGTGTAAAAAGTATCGGGACAGAATCAATCAAACAAAAAATGTTTGTTATTCATCCAAATTTATATTATCACCTTCAAAGTATGCTCCTTCAGAAACGATACACATACGCCAACGAATTATCCAATCTTCACAACATTTTTTTAAACGCATATTTCAGAGTTGTGTTTAGTACTCGCGGCGATTTTTCCTTACATTTTCCGATTTTGTCTTCTATCGATTGAAAACAGTGCCTCGAAGTGGTAATTTGGGTTTTGGCAAAAAATGAAGCTAGAGCCGTGATACCTGTTGCACTGTTACCTGGCGCACTCGCACCACAATACTAGACCCTACTGCTACGTACATTGAGTAGACTCTTCTGTGCGTCGGCCATGGCTCGCCTCAGCAGCGCGGAGGCGGGGGCGGGCGCGGGGCGCGGGCGGGGGCGCACCCGCACAACACTGGCCGGGCCGGCGCGGGTCACTTCACGCTCTATGGGTTGCACTGTGACTCTGTGGGTAGGGATGGAATTCATGAATAGAATGATTAATATAAGGTGTAATTAACACCTATGTAAAACTTATGAAAGCAATAATACTTTTAGCATTAAGTCCACCCTTTGTACAATTATGTCATATTAGTGCAATAAAGTATCAAATAAATAAATAAATGATTAAGTATTGAATTGTAGTGGTCAATAGATATGAAATACTGTCTCTTTCACACCAATGTCAAATATATGGTGCTACCAAATGCTACATTGATTGTACCTACTTCGTTATACTTACATAGGTAGGCAGTAAGCTCTGATAATTATAATGTAGGAGCGAGTACAAGATACTTAAAAAATATAGGGATAAAATTTTCGGAACAACTGTAAATGTGACGTAAATGATAAAACAGATGTGCAATGAGCGAATTGGAAAAGATACCCAAGTACTTATAACTTACTTAGAAGTCAATCGTTTTGACGGTACAATTTCACGATGTTCCGGGCTCGATTCTTCAGAAAAAGAAGGTTTTTTGCTCTTCTCTACTTCGATTGACCGCCGCTTGGACTTCGGCCAGAAGTCTGGCTCTCTTTCTGGGGTGAACCTATAACATAAGGTAACAGGTATTACTTGTTAAACAATAACAATTATAGTTCAGGGATAACCTCTTGATATGAAGAATGCCTAGGTTAGATCCCATACCACTGCATGTATCTATAATTATAATATTACACAATATTATATGAACAATCTGAGTAAGTCCGATTACGGTGAATAAAAATATCGATTGGAAATTTGCATAACTATCTATCGCTCCAGATTTATAACTGAAGTTTGTTTTACCGATCCACTTAAGATTTTAAAAGCATTGTGAAATTAGTAGCAAAAGGTAAGCAATATGTTTAGTAGATTTCCTTATCTAATATACCTGATCATGTCAATAACAAATAAATATATAAGAAAAAATAATATCAGTCAACTGTCTACCTTATATTGGTTTTATATTTATAACAACCTTTCTGGACTATCATGTTTCTCTTTGGAACTTTCTGAGACCCTTCGTGTTTCAGACTTTTTAGTCACAGCAGGCTGTTTCACTTCCACGGCCTTTGCCACTTCCTGTCGCGAGCCTAGCCTCTCTCTGATTGGTCGTTTGGGGAGGTTTAGTTCAATTTGAGGGAGGACTTCCGGCTCTTTAGGCTTTTCTGGCTTAGAGATTGCCGGGGATTTAGGTGTGGGGGGTGGGGACCTAAGTGAAGGAGGTAGTAAGGGGGGAGTATCAGTTGCTAGAGATCTGGCTTGGTTGGCTGAGGATATTTCCTGAAAATGAGATGAAAATTTTGTTAAGATATCTTAATTTTCTAGAATATTACTGTGTGAAGTTGGTTTCATAATAATAATTATTATCTTTTCTTATTACCTGAAAAACATCTTCAGCAAAATCAGTCATTAGCTCTTCAGCCTCTGTTCTTATATTTAAAAAGTCCTCATCTTCTGACATTGAATCCAGCTGATCAGCCAATTTCTGCCTTAGCCCCTGGATTTTAGTTTCAATCTCATGTATCTCCTTCAAATGCTGTTCTCTAGGAGCCGCTACATCCACTGCAGCAGAAGTATTTTCAACATTTATATCAGTAGTAGTTGTGACTTCATTATTTGTTGAATCCTCAACATTTGTGGGACCATCTTCAACATTTGTTGTTGATTTCTCAGGTTGTGTTGAAGTAGAAATCTCTGACGTATTTTGACTAGAATCTTCCTCAGTATCTATGTTCTCTGAAGTCAATATTGTAGCTGGATCAATGATGGGAATGATTGGCCTCTTTGCATCTGCAATAATAGGTTTCCTATCAACTTTGGGTTCTGCTTTTGGTGTGTCTATGGTAATGCCATGGTTTTTAAGGATTTGTCCAGCAAACACATCAGTTATTGAGGGTTCAGAATCTTTCTCCATGTTCATTAGTAATGGCGGTACATTCGGTCTTATCATCTCTGTTTCCTTATCTTTATTCTTTTTCTTGCTCTTGTGTGATTTCTTTTCATCTTTCTTTTTGTGGCTCTTGTCCTTTGATTTTTTCTTGGATTTTTTCAAACTGTCTCCTTTCTTGTGTTTTTGCTTCAGCTTATCTTTCTTCTCCTTAAGTTTCCTATCTTTTGATTCTGATCTAACTTTGCTTTTGTCTGTGTCAATACCTGGAATAGATAAATAAAATTAATAGGTACCTACAACCTATATAAAAAAGGAACATTATGATTGTACGAAATAAGGATGAAATTAGTATGCTGATATAATTTAGTCTTCAGAGCTTCAATATATAATTATAATTATGGTTACATAATGTATTATTCATATATTGTGTATGGCCATGGCCAAACTTACATTTTACAAACCATTTAGACTATCTGTTCCATTTTATCATTTTTGGGCAATTACTATGATGAATGTAACAATAGTAATTACCTATAGTTAAGTGGGCACTTAGGGGAAGGGAGGGGGGTATTAAATGATGCAAAATTGAAGCTTTACCAAATAAGTCAGTGATATATTCTTTTACGATTCCAGTTTGGAATAAAACAAACAACCTACCAGCCCTTATAAACTATCCTGGAATTAGGTATTGCGTCACTCTTATCTGCATGCCAGCATAGTGTGTTCTTATGAAATACACTCACAAGAAATGAAAAAGTTCAACCTGCTATTGACATTCCATATGACACTGGAACCTTTTCATTCCATGTGTGTGCACATTTACGCTACATCTCACACTATGATATTATGAAGTCAAACATACAGAAGTGCAACCTTTACAAGTATCGCAATGACCTGTAAAATGGTGGTAGAGTAACATTATGACTATTGACAAGTAATTGTAAAATTCTACATTGAATATACCACATTTTACTTACTTTTAGCCACTACCGGTGCAGTGACGGTGACCTCCTGAAGCTTCTGCAGCACCTGGTGTAGCCAGTTGACGAACTGCACTGTGTTGTCTCCGAGGAACAGCTGCAGGTCATCCTCCATCTGCGAGCGTGTGCGCTTGTTCGCCACCATCACCATCACATAGTCTGGGAGCTCGTCGTCTGGGGATTGGATTGGTGATTATTGTGATTATTGTAGAAGTATGCATGGATGACCATTTTCTCAGAAGATTGGCTATATCAGCCATCAAAGGAATATTCCTAACCAGAAGTAGTCTCTGTAGCCATATTGGCCAGAGCCAGCCAGCCAGCCAGCATCATCATTTTGTAGTTCTTTAGTTAGATGGTTTTGAAGGACAATGATTCATTTGGTTGTGGAATTCAACAATGCTAATGTTGATAAATAAATCTCTCTATATTTATACTAATATTATACAGGTCTACATTTGCACTAATATTATACAGGGGAATGATTTGACTGTATCAAAAAGGCCTCAAAACTACTGAACCAATTTGAAAAATCTTACACTATTGTCACGCTACATTCTGGCTACTTTTCATCCAGAATTACTACCAAAAACCCATTAATTTGATGTGGAATGTGAAACTCATACAAATAACCTTTTTTAATCATGTACTTACCAACATAGCAGCCTAATTCAGTCAGCTTGGCCTTGATGGCTGACTGGAAACAAAAGAGTTTATTGTATAATAATATAATTTCCAACTAAAATGCAATTTGTTTAAATTGTGGAGAGGAATTATTTCTAAGGAACGGACATAGAGCTGTGGGAATACCAGATAATCAGACAACATTGCATGGATGTGCGCCTACTCTGAAAGAGATTTTAATCTTAGCTGTAGTTGTGGTACAGAGCTGATAATAATAATACACAATTCTCAACTCAATAAGTGAACAGGACATGAACTTATTTATAGAGTCAATGAAGCGGAATTTAAAATAAGTCTGCTTTTCCCCTTTGCCACATTATGTACAATAATGTACGAAAGTTGTTGGTGAAGTTGATTATTATTTCGTTTTATTGTATTGCTACTAGTTCGTTGTTTTTTTTTCGCCGAATAGGTCTCGGATATTTCAAATCAGGGTAAGCCTAAAACCATTCCTACATAATAATAAGACCTAAAACTATGTAATTCAGCTATGAAAATGAAAATTGAGCTTATTTACCCGCATCTTCTGGCCAATTTCACTTCCAACGACGTCCATGTTTGGGACTTCCTGGGATCACTTGAAACTAAACAAACCAACAAATATTTCAAGTTCTCAATCACAGAGACCTGACAAATTTAAGAGAGTGAAGGCATAACTTGAATTGATACACATTTAGATACTTTTTTAACTTCTTTTACAGTTTAATGTGAAAAATAATTTCATCCGGTCGAAAATCTAGTCAAAATGTCAATGTCAAAATCAACAAAATTGAGATGTCAAAAAGTTACATAGACAAACAAATAAACTTTTTAAATTTCGTTCAGAAACACCAAAATATTCTGAGCTGATCTCAGAATAATAACTTACTCCCGCTATGGCGAGGGTTAGAGAAGTACTGCACAACGCGCACCACGCGGAAATTTACTATTATTAATTAAATTTATTATGTTTTTATATTAAATCCGCAATAAATCCGTGCGGTGAGGCGGTGAAGTGTGTAAACCGCCAAAGCGCTATTCGTCCTAAGAGCATAGGAATGTTATATTTAGTTAAGTAAGTACATTATTTTTATGTACTTATACAGTATTAGTCCGTGGGACGAAGCATGTAGGACTGTAGGTATAAAGCTGCGTACAGACCGGCCCAACGAACGCCCAACGTTGGATATTTATCATACATAATACAGGGCAGATTGCAGCAACGAAGGTCAACGAAACCCGTTCGTTGGCGTTTTTGGCCGGTCTGTACGCAGCTTAATACCATTTATGAGTGACTATAGCCACGGATATATTATAGACCGAAACCTTTGGGTGTGGGCGTAGCGTAGCTATGACTCGTTCGTTGCGAGTGCCAGTCGCCTCTGACTTGACTACACCTTCGGGAATTACCGGCCAATAAGAGACAGCTGGGAGAATGTCTTTGAATGATTCCATAGTGTTATGGTTCCAGATGGATTATCCGCGGTCAACCGCGGTAGAGACTTGAAGCTGTCAGTGGCTCGCCATAGGCCATAACGGAACAATGAAAGACGAATAACGAGGACGCTTCGTGGTAGAGTCCTATCCTGGTAGGACCTTGATAAAAGCAATGGACCTACCAATTCTTCTAGAGTAGAGCGGTCTTTGTAGCAGGTGTTGTCAAAAAATCATATATGTACTTAACTACCTGTAAGTGGGTCAGGGGACCTACTCCTACTGTCTACTACTATTATATTCTATTCTCTGTGGGGGTGTTAGTACCAGCACCCGGCTCTCTCGAATGGAACCTTTGTGCTAAACTGTCTTCCTAAGCCTGGACCATTTCCCACCACGCTGGTCCACTGCGGGTTGGTGGGTTCACATATATTATCTAGATAATATGCAGGTTCCTCACGATGTTTTGCTTCGCCGTAAGAGCGATGATATAAATTGTAACTAGGTAGGTAGTTACTTTAAATTCTAAGAACTCATTGGTATGTCGTATGGAAAGTTAAAGATTTCATCCAGTGGCGTGCTTTGAGAGAGGCCTACGTCCAGCAGTGGACTGCTATAGGCTGATGATGATGATGATTGGTATGTCAGGCAGAGTCTGACTCTGGCGTGAGAAGCGGGCGCTTACCCGACAGAGCTTATTACTACTACTAGAGTCTGCTTCATAAGAAGTTAGAAGGGAATTTGAAATAAAATTATGGATTTCAATAAAAACCTTTAATTTATTTTAAAAATAAATAAATAACATGTCACAAACATTCGTCAATCTTATAATACCTAACAATTAATATGGCAATTCATTCAATAAGGCCTATGAAATTCAATTACAGGCACTTTTGTATTCATACCTTTTGCTTTAATTGAGAAATCTACGGATATCTGATAAAACAGTTTGGATACAATTTAGTTTGGTATCTATGTGAGTATGTATGTATATTGTATAAAATAATATGGAATGCTTGTAGGTATTTTGTGAATACTTATCAATACTTCAGAAAATCGTATATTCGAGGAATGTATTTTTCATGAGGTCGTTTTCGTAAATACAGGTCCATTAGACAACAATATGATAACTTAAATTCTTAGATGATACCTACCTACCTAAGAACGTAAAAGTAAATGCAATAAAGACATGAGATTTCATTGAAAGTTCATTTACAGAGTTCATAGACAAATCCTAAAATACACTAAATTTTTGGAAGACTTGGTCAAACTGAACAATTCTTACAGGTACAACCTACCTGCCTACTTATTAACCATTTATTAACATGACTATTATAATTATTTACAAAATAGTAACAATTTACTCAGAGATTCGTCGTTCTGTAGTTGGACGGACCATAATTAAGTAGGTAAAATAAATCTGTAAATTAATACTATCAATTTGGTGTAAATCTATTCATATAAAATATTTAAAACAGTACGTTAAAGTAAAAATAATAATACAAAATATAGAACATCTTCTAAGCATTTACACTTAGCACCAAAATAATACAAACAATCTTTGGAATAATCTTTGGCAATGTCGAACTAAAGAACGACGAATCTCACACCTTCGCTTGTTCTAATTTCCCGCACGTGCATTTTTTCTCCCTAGGGACGACAGGACCGACATACTCCCTAGGGACGACAGGACCAAGCTGCACTTTCCGCGGTGGTCTGATCGGGAACTTGTCATTTGGGAGTACCGGCTTCTTTTTAAGGCTTGGTTTCGGTCCAAGCTGTAGTTTGGTGGGTCGTGGCTTGGTCGGGCTTGGTCCAGTCGGCTGGGTGCTTACCGAGCCGGTCCGGCTGGCGCCATGGAGGCCCGAGGGTCGGCTCTGGACTCTCCCAGAGACACCTGGCTGAGAGCCGTGCGTGTGTTGCTGTAGCTGTAGCCGTGACGCTCGTTCCATTTCTCTAAAACGAATTGAGGACTAGTTTTATTGTTGATTGGGGTGTTGGATTCAATGGAAGAATGGTTTGGATATATCGGGCATACAATCGTGTCAATGGTGTGCATGCTATCATAAAACGTGCTCGAAAAAGTGGATGATATAGAGTCAGGTGATGCTGTTACTATATTCGATTAATGCCGATGCTTTGCCAAGAAACATGCTAAATAACATTTATCAATGAACTCGGTATTAACCAACTAACAAAAAAGGTATATTTAGGGCCTGTTTCACAATGTCTGGGTAGTGGCTACCTGTCGGGTAAAGTTGATGCTGTCACTGTCAAAAAAATAATAACAGAGAGTGACAGCATGTATTTTACCCGACAGGTAGCCACTACCCAGACATTGTGAAACAGGCCCTTAACCTGATATTCATCACAAAAGCCGCCCACCACCAAAAAGGTTAAGGTTAATAAGCAAACGCAATACCTTCATCGCACATAAGAGGCCACTTGCGTCGTGCGTTCGGTCTTCTTGGCCACATGCTGGCATGCCGGTGAGCTTGGATACGCACCGCTGGTGAGACCAGTGAGCCTGGACAGGGGGCAGCAGAGGGCCGCAGCATACGCCGCTCGGTACTGAGCGTTCATGATGACGTAGATGATGGGGTTCACGCAGGCACTCGCGTACAGAAGTAAGTAGCCCGCGATGTGGAATACTGGAAGTTTGAGAGACACTGGTTAGATGGCCCTAAAAGACATTTTAGGTTTTACGGTAAGATACATAATGTGAAGAAAAAGTGGACGAGGCCAATGAAGATGCGGCTAGCCTAGACTGAGTGCAAATAACATGTGATCGCATGATGATAATATAATTATGTGCTAGGACGGAGAACGCTATGCAGGTTCAGTAACGATTGGATATAACGTCGTCATTTTTAAAGATAGAAGCACACTGCAGACTTTAACAGAATAGACTACGGATTTAGTATCTTCTGGAGTTGGAATTGAATTTACTTTCCTGTAGGTTTGATAGTTAATCAATTTAATTATCGGTAAAGCTACGCAAACACACCCACGGACGGAAGATCCGAACTCGAAGGGTTAGATTAAAGCGATAAAGTAATTACAGACGGAAAAGTTATTGATTCTGGGAAGTTCCGACAGACTAGTTGTTTCAATACTGTTAGTCATAACAAATACAACTAACTAGGTTCGCCCTTTTGGCAGAGCAAAGCGAAAAAAGAACAACCAAATTACGAGTTATTATCAATAAATATCTCTTCTTCCCTCTGGTATTCGGTGCATATCGGCTTATATTGGCAAACAAATAATAATTAATATACTACTCTGGCAAGTTAGTGTAGAAACGGAACTTATTTTTATTTTGGGCAGCTAAGCCCAACTCAGCAGGGAAAGCTGCTGGCACCCCTATTAATTCTCCCTCTTTCTTGCCAGACTGTCTTCTGTGAGGCTGTATATTTGCGATGTAAGTCTCTTGAACAATACGCTTATGTATTCCAAATACCTCCGCAACTTACCAGGATAATGCACATGGCTATCGGCGACCTTAGCCATCGTGATCGGCAGGTAGCAAACAAGGAAGGACAGGAAAATAGCCAGGACCATCTTAGTGATCCTCCACTCGTTCCTTCTGGCCTTGGTGTCCCGGTTGTCCTTGATGGTGCTTCGTTTGTCGGTGCTGTTGTTGAGGGCTCCAGCCCCGCTGTGTTGAGTTCTTTGGTGCTCGCGCATTCGCTGCTCTGAACTGGAAATGGGAATGCTGTGTGAGGATTGCTGAAAGGTGCTGGAAGAGTTTTGGTTTACATGTGTGGGTTTTAGGGTCACTTTTGTGTTTAGCAATCGATGTGGCACGATGCTATCTTGCCTTATGTATGATTGCAGCAATTAGGTATCAGACGTTATGGTAGCTACAGTGATATTAATAGCAACCATATTGTAAAGTACATAAAAGAACTACATAACTTTTTTTTTTTTAAATCTATTTTTATAAAACTTAACTACATAACTTAAAATTTAAAAGTATCATGCATTAGTATTCTTTATTATACGGGGAGAGCTCTTCAAAAGTACCAGGGAATAATGCAGTCAAAAGAGGTGACGTAGATTGCTACATACCTGTGAACAACCCAGAATATCCTGGCGTAGCAGATGAGGATGAGCAGGGCTGGCACGATGAAGGCGATGATGAACATGGCAGTCTTGGACGAGCGCCCGTTCTCATCAGGCAAGATGGAGCAAGTGCCCAACTCAGGGTCGTAGTCAAATTTACCTGGGGAATTAAGAGATATTGAGATTACAGCGTGGAGCGTGGAACCGTGAGTCTAAATTACAATTTTAAGCATGTTATACACGATATTGGACATAATTATAATAGGTAAATATTAGAAACCTTTATTTCAAATCTTCATGAAAAAATGTGTAAATTTAAATCTAGATGTGTAATGTGAACACAACAACCCGCAGTAGGTAAGCTTGGTGGGGAAAGATCTAAGCTTAGGAAGACAGTTTGAGGCCTTAAAGGATGCATAAAAGTTCTGTTCGAGTGATTCAGTTATAGGCACTAAGGGTCACTTTTACCAAACGCTAAACATATTTAAAATTGTATTTAAATCAAATTTTAAATACATTTTGTACTAACTGACAAGAGTTTGACAGAAGACTAAATACGTTTAGCGTTTGGTGAAATTCCACCTAAGGGTGGGTTGCACCATTTAATTTTAACTATTACAGACGTCAAATCTCTTGAAGATTGATCTGTCTCGCCAAGACGTTTGTAATAGTTAAAGTTAAATGATGCAACCCACCCTAACAGTACTTACACCCCTGCAGATAATAGAGTAGAATAAGTACCTACATTACACACTCACGAGCAATGAAAAAGTCCCGGTGACATAATATATATTGTAAACAAATCCGATAGGGAGGGTGCACCAATATTAAACTCACTTGTTACCACTTACTTATTTATTACTTTTACAACACTTTCACCTGATCATTCCACAATTAATAAGAAATAATAAATATTTGTTTTGCTCAGCGCAAAACAACAACAAGCGCATCGCTAAAGATGGCGGATCCCGGAAGTAACTTCCTCTATTTTAATCACAGACAAACCATAGACAATGGGAGATCACAGAACAGATGTCATTCCTAGATCTCAGAATAATAATGTAAGACCAAATTACAAAGTAAGATCATTACAATGGAAAAGATCATTACTTATTTAATACAATTCAGATCATAAAATCCATTTTGTTTACATTCGGCCAATTCTGACCTCGCACGCGTCCTCGCGTGTATAAGTAAAATATAAAATTCAGTTAATTTAATTAATTAAACATTTAGCCATTTATGACCTATTGTGACATCAAGTACTCAACACTTACTAAAATCTCATTCTAAATCAATAATTACAATCAAACATTGCCATTACAATAATACTGAAATTTGTATAAGCTAAGTCCATATATCACATTACCAAACATAACAATTTTATTAATATCTCAAAAGATAACTCTTGGCAACCAAATTTTTTATTTAATACAAATGTTTAAAAGATAATTTACGTTTTAAAGTCTTTTAAATTACTAACCAATTTTTCTTTAATCTCAACAGTTAATAAACAAATAATAATAACTACCTCATCATCATGTTAACATTCGGCCAATTCTGATTTAACACACGTCCTCGTGTGTATACTACTTAAGTAAGATGCTTACAAATAAGGCATTTATACCCTCACTTTTAATAACATTCACCCATTTATATTCTGAGCAATTCTGACAAAACTAAGAACAGACAAAATAAACAAACTATTTTACTAAAATATTGATACGCTAATAACCATAACATATTTATTAGGTTAATGATAATTAAAGAATTCTTGTTTTACAAACGTCCATTTCATAACATAACATTCCTCCCCTCTGAACAAAAACCTAAAACAATATAAACCAAAATATAACAATAAATAAAGTGTAACATAGCAGGTAAAACTAAAAGATCATAGCTAAAATTGTAAAATAATAAAAATAAACAAAATAATTATTAAAAGCTTGCTCTGACCAGCACCGTATTCGGCCTGGGCAAACCTGCCAGCAAGTGCCCCTCGTGAAGAGGCGACCTCTTCCGCACACGCTGCCTGTTACCATGGCCAGATGTCGACGCGCTGTCCACGCCAGCACCAGCTCAGCCACTTAGTGCCTGGGCAACTGCCGGTGCTGCTGCTTCTGTCACGCCGCGCGCACCGCCCGGCTCGAGCCTCCGCACAGCCGTGTTGCCGCGCCGCCCACCACGGGCCACCGCAGCCGCATCCGCGACACGGCCCGCCTCCGCAGACGTCTCCTCCGCGCGTGAGAGTTCCCACGCGCCTCTCATCCCCGCGCGCCTCAGTAAGAGCTTCCCGCGCTCTCATGTATTTACATCAATACTGTCGACTATGTTTAACATAACATAATACAAATTGTTTCCATCAACAATTATAACTATATAAAAACTGAATTACTTATCAATCTCAACAGTAACAAATCACCAATAAATTGATATCTACTTTATTATACCTCAACAAGACAGTAATCATTCAAATAATAATCGGTAGTATTTTGTTTAAGTATACATTTACATTATTGTATACCTACAAATGTTTTCTGAATATCAAAATCACCAATACTTTTATAAATCTCAACAAGTAATAGACAATTTAAATAACATATTTGCATTTTAGTAAATCATTTTGTTTCTCACAGTTTTCAAAGTATCAAATCAACAATACTTAATATGTAATAAACAATTAAACGAATAATCTGCATAGCCAATTTCTTTACATTCTTATTCTTATATTCACACAACAGTTTTCTAGATATCCATCAAAACGCCACATGGCGCTAGTCACGCCACTTAGGGCTATAATAAACACGCCACAGAGGCTATTTACGCCACTGAGGCTGGTAACGCCACAGGGGCTGGTTAAGTAACGCCACAGGGGCTGGTTAAGTAACGCCACAGGGGCTATTCACGCCACAGTAGCTTTTAATGTAACGCCACAGGGGCTGGTAATGCAACGCCACAGGGGCTATTCACGCTACAGGGCTTTTAATGTAACGCCACAAGGGCTCTTATTGCAACGCCACAGGGGCTATTCACGCCACAGTAGCTTTTAATGTAACGCCACATGGGCTGGTAATGCAACGCCACAGGGGCTATTCACGCTACAGGGCTTTTAATGTAACGCCACAGGGGCTATTCACGCCACTGGGGCTGGTAACGCCACTGTACTCGGGCTGTAACAACAATTACAATTAATTTCAACGACAAACAATTCAGTCAAGTGCACAACCCAGCTATATAGCAAGCTGTACTTCTCACATAGCCAGAACTTTAATAAAAATATCAGACATAAATCCATCAACTTAAAGCTAAGGCCTTAGAGCCGCCTTCCATGGCTACTTTAGGGAAAACCAATCAATTACTGAATAATAAATTCACCAATAATATTCATAAATCAGAAAACCATTTCGATTCACTTGAATGTTAGTAGTGAACAATGCAAGTACAATATTTCAATAACCCAAAATTATTCTCTTTCAATCGCTGCTTTGTTTCTCCTCTCTTCAATCAATACACTTCTGGCATCCTATTAAAATTATATCATACTTTATCCCGTATCACACAACACACTTTTCTGTATTTACTTCACACCCAGATTTGTATTTGGCGGAGGCTCCCCTCTCACTCACCAAGTCAGTCCTGGCAGAATACCAGCACTTTCCAGTCAGAGCTCTCTTGCACAAATGGCAAATAAATAATTATGCTGCTTGTCTATACATTATTATAATTATTATATATGCTTACGTTTTTCTGTCTGTTTACTATAATTATTATAATACATATTTCTTTTCTGTTTTTATTGTTCAGTGAGTCAAATAAATGTTTCTTTCTTTTCTTTCTAATACCGTGTTTTTATTGCAATATTTCCGTGTAACTCGTGTAGTACCTACTGTGTTCAGTAAATAAACAATTTATCTTGGAAATTATAAATGATTCGATTTGATTTGATCTATCCATCCAATATTATATTAATGTCCTCAGTATAACACTTTACTGGCCATCAACTTATGGAATGATCCTCCCAAGAAAATCAGGTATGCATCCACTCCATCATCATTCAAACATGTACTTAAGTCAAAAGGGTATACTTACCTCTCAAAGTTACCCAATGCAATATACATAGAACCATTCGCTGTATGTATAAGTACAATTATATATGTTTATGTTCACATGTTATACAATATACATGTGCACAACCATACTTTCAACATATTGAGTATTTTGCATGCACCAAATCAATAAATTTATATTATTTTAATTTCACACTGCACCACATTTTATATTTTATTCTTACCTGTTAGTTTTATTCGGAAGAAATTACTGTCAATAATAATACCTCAATTTGTACATTTTGATTTATATATCCTTCAAAGTCTACTTGAGAATATCAGTTTTATAATTTCGAATAAAGGTGTATTTTGCTTTCTCTAGCTCTTACACCATAAATTATTACGTTAAAATTGTCTCTTCTAAGGCCGCCTTATTGTTGTAGGTACTTACTAATATTATTTAAAAAATTTCATTTGTTACCTATATTTTTCTTACATTGCACAATAAAGGGTATTCTATTCTAAACACTGAAGAACTTAGAAAACTCAGAACTTATATGTATAATTGGAATCGAATACTCACTGCATTATACACTTAGCTCAAAAATGCTACTAACAACATTTCACTCAAAAATGTCAGTTTTTATCAAACTAACATAAACTATGTGTAAATTATATACTTACTACACTTAGTGGTATTAAGCTCTTGAAAACATATGCATTGAAAATTACACTCATTCACAGAATGTATAAATTGGATATACTATAGGTACATTCAAATAATAATAAATAATACCTAGTTATGATGTGCGAAAATAACATGAGTGGCCTTTGTCCCAATTTGTGCATGTTAGTCAAAGAAAGATAGGTGAGTAATGGAAGCTTAATCGGCTATATTAGTTTTTTTTTTTATTTATTATTATTATTATGACATTCTGTAGTACACATTGTGAAGTTCTTCATCACTAATGAGCATTAATTGTAAATTTTTCTTGTTAATTAATATTATGTCCTAATTATATTTGATTGTTATGAACATTAAATTTTATGTTATTATATTTAAGTTAAAAATTCAAACACAATGTAATTTGTTTCTGAATAAATATACAATACAATACAATCTCAAACGGATGTGTACGCGCCTTTCCGCAGTTACAACATGATTCCTGGTTTTGTTTCAAGAGTACCTGCTGGTGTTTGTTAAAACTGGACTGAAGGCTTACATATAATAATATGACTGTATTAAGCAATCTGATTCATTGTTTTTAAATATGAAAGTAACTGTTCAAGTTCCTCAAACCTTCACGCGATGGCGCCCATTCTGATAAATTTATCATGAATCCCATGTATTAAACAACCTACGGCCTTACTCTCTGTAATATGACCAACTTTTATAATACTAACCAACTTCTATGGTTTCTTTTTTTTTTTTTTTTTGCAATACTATATGATATACATCCTCGATTGCCACGAGACTATAACATTGTTTGTAGCTACAGTTACAGTGACAACACCACCATCTAGTGGAACACCCCAACGAAAAATGCCAATCTGCGTTTCGTTTTACGATTTTATTATTATTTTTACTAATTTATTTTTACTCATTCACTTCAAGTGTCCATGTTTCAATATTTTGCGAGCCACCACTAGGATCAAACTCAGATTGGTACGACGTTTACGGAACCAGCAAAAATATTAGTGTTCCGCGGAGAGATCACTGACCTCTGAACTAGGTAGGTATATTAGAATTTGATCTTGCGGTCTAATACTGACAGGACTGCAGTGGCGGCATCTTTGCAAGTTTATTTATTTTATTTTAGGAAAACTTAAAGCACAATTTTTTGGATTTTTGAACTTATTAGTTGTAAGTTGTAAACAATTTTTTGAACTTGTTAGTTGAATCTGCTACTGCCGTCAATTTACATTAGTAAGTTTATTTGACATGAGTACTTTTCCTTCCCTTTATTGCACGCTCAGAGAGTCTGCTATCCTAATCGCGAGTATCGCGACTTGAGAAAGCGAGGCAAATTCAAAAATCGAATATGGCTCCACTGTTTAAGAGGTAGGTCAAGTACGAAAATTACCTGGTACGTCTTGAGTACTTAGGTACCTATATTTTTTTTTTGTTTTGCTCACATTTGTTAATGTTTAATGTTTTGTATTTAAATTCGTTAATTCCTTTTACATTTTCCAAGACTATCAATAACATACGAATAATAATCACTTACAAAATACTCATCAACTAATCATTCAACAAATATCAAAATTACACAATCATACTATTGACTATACTCATAAAATCCGAGATCGCATGTAAATATTGAAGCTTTCACATGTTATTCCCTATCTATCCACCCATTATTCAGCCTCAACAAACAATTACTGTTCAAAAATTAATTTATTAACGAAATACTAAAGATTACGATTTTATTGATTTCAAACTAGCTTACGTTACGACACTTAAGACTTACAACTGACAATTTATTTATTTATTTATATACACTTTATTGCACACAAAAAACAATTTTTACACAGAAGCATTTTAAAAAACATAGCTTATAATTTGCGCACAAAGGCGGACTTATTGCTAAAAAGCAATTTCTACCAGCCAACCTTTGATTTTAGTCCAGTCATTTCAGCCACTCAGTAGCCATTCAGTATTAACTAGTTTAAGACAGCTTTGTATGATTTATGATATCTTCCGTTCCCTCAGAAGAATTCAGCTCATAAAACGACAGGCCGGTGGCCATCTATCGGACGATTTTGGAACTTTTAAACTGTCAAGGAAAATCTCCCATTCATACAATTAATATTTTATACAGATTGCCACAAAATAAAGTAGAAAATAGTAAGGTTGAAGTTAAAGAACTAACTTTATTTCAACTCTTCACGATAACAGTGTAAAATGTATTTATAAGTACTTATTGAGAGGTTGATTAGCATCTTAAAATGAATATTTACTTATGCATTCTTATACTTTGTTACTTAACAACCTAAAACAACACGCAGTGTACCTAACACGTAGGTAATGATGAACAGCTTATAAATGAACTCGAATGATTAAATTTAATTATGGAAATTTTAAAGTAACACCATGAACTATTCTTTTTTTTTTTTTTAATAATTTTCAGTATTCATGAACCGTGAGCCACATCACATTTTACACACACACACAAATACTTTTAAACGCACACGTCGTACGTAGGTGCGCCCACCCAAAATGGCGGGAAGCGAGCAGAGCACCTCACGGGCTGCCGCCGCGTCGCCGCCGGCGCCTCCGCCCGGCCCGGCTGACCGCCGCGCACCGTGAACGTACCTACTATTCTACGCGGTCACCGACCCCGCGAGTAGAAGCGTATGGATGTTTCCGAATCCCAAATACGAGTAAATTACGCTCTGTTCAGTTCACTTATAGTTGTCTGTATGCTCCGAAATTAAATAGGTATATAAGCCTTGATTATGAACACAAACAGTACCAGTCTTTCGCGATCACTTGGTAATCATCATAATTTTCACGTCACTTTTGGATTTACGAATTAATAAAAATTGGAACGCACTGACCTCTAGCCCCCAAAAGTTGGATCTCACGTTCAGATAGGTATTTTCCATGGAAGTAATAACTTTTCACTTTACACAAGTCAGGACCGTTCATCCCCTCTTCTGACTGTAAACAAATCCGATAGGGAGGGTGCACCAATATTAAACTCACTTGTTACCACTTACTTATTTATTACTTTTACAACACTTTCACCTGATCATTCCACAATTAATAAGAAATAATAAATATTTGTTTTGCTCAGCGCAAAACAACAACAAGCGCATCGCTAAAGATGGCGGATCCCGGAAGTAACTTCCTCTATTTTAATCACAGACAAACCATAGACAATGGGAGATCACAGAACAGATGTCATTCCTAGATCTCAGAATAATAATGTAAGACCAAATTACAAAGTAAGATCATTACAATGGAAAAGATCATTACTTATTTAATACAATTCAGATCATAAAATCCATTTTGTTTACAATATGGAACGTCAATGGCAGGTGGAACTTTTTCATTACTCGCCAGTGTATCAATTCAATTCAATTCAATTTCATTTATTCATATACCTACGAATTAAAACTTAAAACTAATACACAAACAAACATGCAATTATTACGGTAACATTGTACATCGAGAAAAAATATATATAAAAAATAAATGACAATTAAGAATGTATAATTAAGAATATCTTCACTTACCCCAAACTCCAATGAGGGTAGGCACCTGCATGCCATACGAGAACATCCACGAGAACACGATCATGAGAGCTATGTTGTGCTTTCGGTACACCCGACCGTACCAGCTGTGGTGCGCTATCATTATGTACCTGGAAATTAGGTTGACAGTCGTGTAAGTTACATTTTTTGATGCGAAATAAGTTTTGTTTGGAGAACGGAACTGAAGTTGTAAAAATTCTTTCACTTTCCTTGTAGACCTTTTCACCACAAATAGAGTAAATAGGTGATCCATATTTTCACCCTAAGTATATGAGTATAAATCAATCAGGCGCTAACCAATTTCCTGAAAACGGACGTAGGAAATAAACACGATTTCTTATAAGATGTGAACGTGTGCTTTCATTTCATGTCCTTTTATAGATTGGCGTACCTAAACGTCTTTTCAGTGAGTCACTTTTATGTCCAGCAGTTACATTTTCATCGAGGACATACCTAGGTAATATTTACTTCTGACTTATTTATTTCCCTCGTGTAAACCGTTTTTCAAAGCAATCCAGCAGAATATTTACTTAGCAGTCGACATTTTCACTATAGTTTAAGAACAAAGGCTACCCCCCCCCCCTTATATTATTATTATATGTTTTATTTGTATCAACAATATGTTTGAGCTCAACTTAGCCACCAACAGAGAAGAATGGAGGCGCCTAGACGCTACATAAACTCCCTGGAGGAGCAACATGAATGAAGAACAATAACAATAACTTCACCATTAACAGTTAACTCACCTATTCAACGTAATGAGTGCGATGCTCAGCAGGGACACGCCTACATTGCCATACCGCAGGAACGGCACCAGCCGACACAGCACGCCCCCGTGGGACCACGTCTGCGTCCAGAAACCAGATATGGCAAACGGTAACACCATGGCACAGAATAAGAAGTCCGCTATGCAGAGACTGGAATGGGAAATGTGGGTTGTTAAGAATTTTATACGTACCTACTGTGATTATAATAAACAAGGTTTCAATTAGAATGTGTTGATTGCTCTGCATTTTCTGATAAAAACAAACCACAATGTAGATTTCAATAAAATTTATCTTCGTACAATTTGTTAGCAAATTATAACTTTTCCGCGAAAGATTATCAATTCAAGGATACCTACAAGGTAGTCTAAGTATTATCTGTATTAAAGCATCCAATTCAGGGGTTCCTAATAGTTTTTTTCTTCAAATCAGTTTAACATTACTTTTGTAGCTACACAAACAAACGACTCGACAAACAACCAAATATTTCTTTCTTAAAACATCTAACCCACTCACCTAATAATGAAGGCTGCGGCCACATTCCTGACCTTGGGGCATTTGAGCAGAGCCACCACGGTGAGTAGGTTTCCCGACAGACCCACCAGCATGATGAGTCCAGTGACAACGGCTGCGAAGGTCAGCAGGCCAGGGGAGAACCTGGGGGCAGAAACGTTTGGAAATTGTAAAGCGAATCTGGAGGCAGAAACGTTTAGAAATTTAAATGCGAACCTGGAATCAGAAACGTTGAGGACGTTTATGAATTGTAAAGTTTTGTAATTTGATGCACTGGCGTTGAAGGCAAACGGGTGAAGATAGGTAAGTACATGATATTCAGTTTAGTTGAGAAATTCTACAGAGCCGTATATTAGAAATTAGGTATATCTCGGTACGGTCAGCAACCGGAAAAGGGGTGACTGATCTCATAATTCTGAACAACTTTGGCTAATTAAGGAAAACAAAATTATAATAGTAAAAAACTCATATTTGATTAAGTCGAGGCATGTGGAATATTATGACCTCATTAGGTAGCAGCGTGCTATTACGTTGTAACATACAAGGAAATACAATTACCTACCTTATAATTTTGTTATAATGGCTACTACCAACACAAACTAATGGTAAGTACCTACCTATCTACAACTAATTTTGGATTACTTTAGATGCGATATTATACTCAAAGGGTCTATTAAGCTAATATAAATGGCAAAATGGTTCCTATTAGTAACCTGAGGATACCTCTCATTGTACCCTTAGGCCGAAATGTAATCAGGGCTGAAGAAAGATATAGACAGCAAAATAAATATCAAATGTAATTGTACATAAATAGCAATAGTAGTATTTTGACCAAGACCTAAATCAAGTAATAAATCAGACATCCTAGCTTATAACTCTCTTCTTTGTGGATTGAAGTCAAACATCGATAAATTAATTATGTACTTATTAGGTATCAAGTAATGACATAACGTTATTTAGCAGAAGCATGACATGACCTTGCGATCATCTGAGGGATTAGACCATGACATGCGGACCTGTACAGAATCTAATTTAGTGGCTACTGGCTACTGATCAAAAGCTACTTAAACCCTGTTTAACGGACACAGATCTAATTATTCATGTCATGGCCCATTTAGCTAAGTTATTTAAGCTGGCATTCCACTGGTGCACTTGCATAGTCATGTTAATAATTAATCGAGGATCGAGGGGTGAAATAATGGTAAACACAAGATAGATAACTTAACAATACTTATACGGATCAGACTTTTCTAGATCCATATTTTTTTCTACTTCCATGAGTGCAATACAGTAAAGCGTGCAATTTTTGCCGATGTTAATTATGTATGTTAGTCGCGATTCAGATGTTGTAGGAGCTGAACCTATAACGTACCATCTTTCGAGCACATCCAAGACCCCAGAAGAAATAGCTGCTCAATCCACGATAATCAGTGGTTAACCTGCTGCACCATTCGTTCTTTATTCATACCTACATGATTACTTGATAAAAGCCTCAAAACAAAAAGTTTGCTTGAAAGCCCTTTTCACTATATAGACCACGGAAGTTCTGGAACATTTTGTGCGCTATAAGTACCTAGGTATGTAGGTACCTACCTATATCAGATTACTTCCCGAGCATCAGAGCAAATCTGAATGTAATGAATAGACAGGAAACCTGCTTTGAAAAGAGCATTCACGTTTAAGCTTCAAAAACAGCCAGCCACCATGGCGGGCGGAGGTATTATGTTTTTGGTTTTGGAATCGTACGGATGCATAGAACAACGCAGACTCGGTACTGGTTTGACCCTAATTAGTGCGATTCTAGGAAATACATGTTCTGAGGGCTGCTTTGAGTAAACATTGGTAATTAAATGAACCAGGATTAATTAAAAAATAGGTAGCCTTAACTACCTACCTACCAGTAAATTAAAATAAAACTACGTACACACGCTAAATTAATTTTTTACTTTTCGCTGTTACGCAATTTTATTGGTAGGTACATACTGACTAAAATGTGCGGTCTTCTTAGCGTTAATGACAGTCATTAGTTTTAGATATGAACCAGGTTCTCAATGTAGCACCTAATGAACATGATTGATGTGAGATAGCAAACTTGAATTACTTGTTGAAGCTGTATCAGTCAGTGTATACCACCGTATACGTATAACTAGCTGCTTCCGATCTTTATGTATGTTTTCTTTCAAGTTTTTCCATTTTATTAAACGAATAGAAAGAATACGGCGATACAAACTTTCAATCTTGTCGAATCTCTTCTGTAGTTACTGAAGTGCCTCAAAAGTTAAAAATGAAACCCTGTCTGTCAAGACCCTGTATCTCGGCTATTTTATAAAACTCCGCCTGTATACTTTTAGGCGCAGGCCACCGTACGTTACCCTTTCAACCCTTAGTTCCCAATACGGACTCGCACTTGGCTGTTTTTAATAAGTTTTATTGGTGGTGTTAGTTTGGCGCGGTCCGCATTAGGTTTTAATTAAAACTTATTAATTAATTATTATAATAAGCTAAAGTTTACTCACTTGGAGAATTCACTAGGCTGCACACTAGAGCCGATGTCATCGGTGAAATTCGCCAAGTGCTCCATATTGGGTGCCTGTAACAAGAAGAAAAGTGAATTTATTAAATCTTCATTATGTTAATGTTCATACACTCACGGGCAATAAAAAGGTTCAACTGAGAAAAGCAGCAAATTACGCCTAAACGGAAAAAGCTAACTTAGTGACGACTTCTGCGGCATTGAAGTACATTGAAAAGAGCATCAGGATATTACCAACTAAAAACGGTAATATTTTGTTTCAATTTTAAATTAAGTCTTTGATAAAATTGGGGTTATTTGGCGTCGGCATTTTGTGAGTGGAACTTTTTCATTGCCCGGGAGTGTAATTTTAGCTCCTTAGTGTTTCGATGACAAGCACTACCTATAGTATAGATAGCTTCGCAAGGGTCAGTTGGGCCTTTTAACATGGTAAAATGATTAGCAAAGCTCTACTTATACCTAGATGAAAAAAGTACCACGGAATAACCTCCCTTCTTACGATTGGTCCTTTAAAGACTGACCATAATGTGTTTTCTCGTAACTTGTAGAGAGATGCTAACGAATAAAATGCATACAAAAAATGTAAGTAGGTACTTATACATAAGTATTTCTTAACAAGCGCAAGATGCAGATATAATTCCATCCTCATTGAAATCTATTACCACCAAGTTTTCTGAGCAAAAGGTTACATCATAAGGTCACTGGACCAATTGAGCTTGACCTCTGCAATTACCAGCGGGGCACGGCGATGACTGGCGCTTCGCTTCGGACGTGACTCAGTTTAAGCTGGTCAGGTATTTGAATGACTATTCAAGTCGGTTGTACGTTGTACGTGTCATCTGATCAACAAAAAATCTCATGTTGATTGGCAAAGGTGGGTATGGTGATTCATTTTTAGGTAAAAGTGGTTGGCTTGGTTAGGCCACAGAATAATAAGTTGGGCCATTAAAGGTAAGCTAATAAATGTAGTTGTGAATGAGTCATTGTGAATACGAGTAGTACCTCTGTCTGCGCTGCAAGGCACCGTTATGCACGTAGATAAACGTAACGTGATAAACATTGCGATGTGATTGTTGGAACGTGCATAACGTGCATTAGACTTAGACAAGTTGATATATCTGTGGCATAAGATTATCCACGTCGATAAAAATGCCGTGCAACCCGGTCTGGAGGACCAATTATTTTGTCGGCGCTCGCATATACATGACACTGTACTCAATAAAGGAGTACAATAGTACGCACCCACGTCCTCCGTATTGTACGTGGACCATGAAATTGTCGACACACAAAGCCGTTTCGCATCAATGCTCCATTTCTGTTGATGTTCCAATTTTAAAATTTGAGTTTTTATGCCAGTACGTTGGTATAGGAAGCTGTCACCATACAGACTATCGCCTAGTTTAGGCTGTGTATTTTAGGAAGCAACGTGACTAGTGGCACCGACAGATCTACAGGCCAAAATTATAACAATCCTTTTTTGCTCCCACACTAAGGACAACATTTAGTTACGGAATGGAACATACCAATCTGCGATTGAAATTTCACGTGCTTTTATAATTAAAATTAACTATGTATTACTAAAACAGCTAGCGCAAAGTTCCGACGTGTGCCTGGGTGACCTAGGTAATTAGGTCCCAAGTTAGGTAAACAACTGAACACTAAACAGCCCAACTTTTAACGTGAACTAATTATTTCTTACTAGCTGTTCCCGCGAGCTTCGCTTCGCCTTAAAAAGTTTTCCCGTGGGAATTCCGGGATAAAAAATAGCCTATGTTCTTTCTCAAGGTCTAGACCATATGTATACCAAATTTCATTCAAATCCGTTCAGTAGTTTTGGCGTGAAAGAGTAACAGACAGACAGACGGACAGACAGACAGACACAGTTACTTTCGCATTTATAATATTAGTTAGGATGGGTTGCGCGTTGGGTAAAGCCAAGTTATATTTTACTTTGTCGTTGTGAATTTGTGGTGGGCTTGAGTAGAAATTTGTTTACTTTAGTACTTGACTGTCGGTTTTAATTGATGTTTTAAATTTTGGCTAAGTAAGTTCATAATTTTCTACCAACATGTATGCAATTAGAGTTACTATTATTTTTGATTTTATTCTATCAGTGGAAACTTATAAAAGGCTTTCTACTGCTCATGCTATTGCTGTTATAAAATTGCGTTTTAAGTTTTCCTTAAAATAAAAACTTATTTTTATCTCACAATATTGTAAAGGGTGCTAAATTGTATAGGTAGGTATTTTCATCGGTCTGGGGTTTCTAACATCGCCTATGTTAGTCCATCACGCTATAAAGTACAAAACACAAATGCCAAAACCTCCGAATAATAACGGTTTCGCGCTTAAACCAATAAGCTAGCGCCACCAGCGGGCGCTTTAATTAACACCACGCCCCGCTGCCGACTGCTCCGGACCAATTTAACTTGTTTAGTATACTTACTACACCATCATACGTACAGCTATAGTATGACTATACTACGTAGGTCGTAGGTTCATGAAAGATGAACAAAGATAGAACGATACCTACTATCACTATACTACGTGTACTACGGTTCATAAAAGATGAACTAAGATAGAGGTGCTATATTGTAAAAAGCAACAGTTGGGATGGTTGCAATGGAAGTGGATGTTGTCGTTGAAATAATATCACATAATTATAAATAATGTTACTGTATGTAACTAACTTGTTAAAGGTAACTAATCATATCTCTTATGGAATTATTGAAACAGATTATTTATAGGTATAAGAACAATACTATAAGAAATTAGGAGGCGATCATGTTTCTATTCTGGTTTAATATGAAAGTTAGAAGCACCTCTGGTAGGGTTTCGTTTTTCCCGACCTTTTTCTGTTCCCGGGAAACGGGAATTTTTTTCAAGATTTCCCGGGAATTCCCGGGAAACGGGAATTATTTTAAATGCTAGTTTTTGCTATTTTCGGGTATTAAAACACTAACAATTAAATCAAATATACTTTTATAACTCTTACTTTTATTACTCGTATAGGTAGAAAAAAGCAACAGTCAGATAAATTAACAACCAAAATTATAATGATTTGTTTTACATGCAAAATCATTTGTTTTTCTTAATTGTAAATTAAACCAAAGGTATTATGATTAACAGTTTGAAAATAATTAAAATTAAAATATTCAAAATTAATTACACTTGAGGCAATGTTTTAGAAAAATTAATTCATTCAGCGATTTATCGCTCAACCTACTTCTTATTTTAGTTTTTTCTCTGCGTTAGTAATTTTATAAAAATAAAAACGCGGATAAAAAACCGGGACATAAAAAAATTATAATTATAAACAAACAAAAACCCGACTGCACGCTAAAAAGGTGAAAACAAGTCCCAATATTAATGGAAAGTATCGTGGGCGGGGACCACCAGAGGTTTCACCATTTAGCTGAATGTTACTTAGAAAACGGCCTTGTGTGGCGGTCAAGTTGGTCCCCGGAGTCCCCGCCTGCGATACTTTCCATTAACATTGGGACTTGTTTTCACCTTTTTAGCGTGCAGTCGGGTTTTTTGTTTTTTTATAATTATATTTTTTTATTTGTAACTTTTTAGTTGTTTTTATTTTATGAAATTTTACGTCAGTAGTCGGGTTTTAGTTCATGAACATTTTTTATTTCAATAATTTTGGTGTTGTTATTTAAATACCTACAATATGCATATTTTTGTAATGTGCAAATCAAGCCCATTCATTTGATACCCCACACGGCATAGTTGCAAAAATATTATTTTTTCGATCATCACGTTATGTCCTCTAGAGGGCGCTATGTACATTTTAATGTAACGTCATCACGCCATCAATACGCTTCTAACGATACCTCATACATCAAAATCTATCAAGCCTTTTAGGCTACAGGAGGGAACAAAGAAACAGACAAACATACATACATACAATCGAAAAACATTACCCTCCTCCTTCGGAAGTCGGGTAAAAAATATGACAGGCGTCACACTACCGTTAGCTTTTACATACTCTTTGGTCACATATGTAAAAGCCGATATTTTTTTTGGTTTTAGGTAAGAGAAACAGATAAATAAAGATGAAAATATAGCATAGAATCGATGAAAAATAATACCCGGGAATTCCCGGGAATGATATTTTTTTTCCCGGTTTCGGGAATGACATATTTTCCCGGGAACACGGGAACGAAACCCTAACCTCTGGCGACTTTAGGGATTCTTGGAGAGCACAACATTTTTGAAAGTACCTACTTATGATAAAAATATAAACAAACCCCTTAAGTGAAATAAGAAACATTAAACCAGGAGATTTGAATTTATTTTATTTATACATGGAAATATTTGTCGTTGTTTCTGGTTAAAAAATATTAAGCTTTGTACAGAAAATATATTTTTACTAAGTACTTTGTGGGATTTAAAGCACTCTAAAATATAATCGTTTCGGGTAGACAGTATAAATTATTCGGTTTAAGTATACTAAATAAAAGCTAAACTTTAAAGCTTTAGTTTTAATTTCAGTAGAATATTAAATTCAGTTAGATTCGTATAAAAAGGATTCAAAATAACACTTAAATTTTTATGAGGGTTTCAAGAAATTACGATCAAATAAATAATTTTATTAAGACGAAGCTGATTACAGTTTAAAGTAAGAAAGCAAGTATTTATTTTAATCTATCACGACTTCATTGCCGATGATTTAAAGTCAGGTCCAAGAGTTAGTCAAAAATAGATCAGCTGAGAATAAAAACACAAAATGAAATCGAATCGCGGATTTTGACGGACTTTGGAGTGCCTTATTGGTTATTGGCATCCACTTGGCTGCTCGATGCATCGTCAGTGCCAAGTTAGTTTTGACATCTCTTTTCGACTACATTGTTATGTGATTGTAATAATGGATTGTAATACATTGGGCATACATATACATTCGTATCCGCATTGTTATTATTATTAAGTATTATTATTATTTAATTCATTATTGTATAAATATGACAAATAAAAGTACAAAGAGTGGACTTAATGCTAAAAGCATTGTTCTATGCTCTAATAGGTTAACATGTGCAGATGAAAAGAAAGGGCAAATTTAATTACTCCTGAAGAAAACATGAAGCCCCAAGCCCTATTCTGGATTGACCTGTCACGAATAATACCTAGCTCCATATCTGTAACAATCCTAGATAAAGCAGTGCTCGGCTCACCGTGGCGAAATAAATTAATTTCATGAAAGAAAATACCTACGTTTAGTTATTTATTTCTTTATTTATTTCTGTGGCTACTCCGACATAGTAGACGCGGGCTACTGGCGTGTCCGAAGACGCTCCATCAAGGAAATGTCGGGATAATAAACTGCTTTTACCGAAATGTGAGCGTAAAAGATGATACCTACTTACTCATATTTTTTGAATAAATAAATCTGAATCTTTTCTTAATAATCCTAGGTATAAAATAATTTTCCAGACTAGACAATGGTCCTAAAAGAAATTAGCGCGATATCTACCCAGAATACAAAATTATCTAGGTAAGTGGCGGGAAACTAAGACATCTGGGTTTTGTAAAAAGCAACACTCCTCCACACTAAAGAACGAATTATAATCAACTCTCGTGTATTTTCTTACTGAAGTCTTTAGAAAAAAGAAAACCTCGTTTTTTTAAGCGAAGCCTCTTCTAATTTTATTATTGCTTTTTTTCCTAATCTTATAGAATATTTTGCAGAGAAAATTCAGTCTGAATAGTAACATCAATGCGCCATTATGTTCTATCTCTCGCTTCAGGAGCTGTCTATTGTCGGAGATATGCTGATATTTTCGTGGAAATCTTGGAATGTTCTCCGAATTACTATGCCGGCGTTGAATGTTAAACAGGAAGGCAGGTATATGTAGGAAGTAGTAGGTAGTTTGTAAACTTGTGAAATATAAATATAACGTCAATAGCACTTATAGTTATTATGCTTGTGAGTGAGTAACTATTGACGCAAAACAACTAGGACTGCTTTACATCAACCTTTTAGTTATATGTACCTAATAGCGCTAGCGGGATAAAAATTATTATCATGTATAAAATAACACTTTTGCCCCTCCTCTAGCTAGGTACCTACCTAGAATTCTAATTATGGATATTTCATAGGCAAAGTGAAACTTACAGGAAAAGCTATAAATCTTAGAGGTATATTCTTTACTTACCATATTTACAACTTTCTTAACGGGTACAATTTAAATCATCACCAAAAAAAATAATTGTACGCTAATACATTGCACCAAAAAAATAAATTAAAACCAAATTAATTAAACCAACTCCAAAATCGAAATCCCCAAAAAAAACGTTTACGTTCCAAAATAAATAAACACGCCTCCAAATAATTGCAAGTTTACAATAGAAAATCTTTTTCGTCGCCAAAACGGATAAATCATCACCAAATTATGCTATACTAAAATATAAACATTGACACCAAAACTAAGTGTTCAATTTTTTTTTATATCACCAAATTATCCTACCCAAAACAATATCCTAACTATTATTAATATTATAAATGCGAAAGTAACTGTGTATGTCTGTCTGTCTGTCTGTTACTCTTTCACGACAAAACTACTGAACGGATTTGAATTAATTTTGGTATACATATGGTATAGACCCTGGGAAAGAACATAGGCTATTTTTATCCCGGAATTCCCACGGGAAAAGTTTTTAAGGCGAACCGAAGCTCGCGGGAGCAGCTAGTATAGTATAAAGGTAATCGATTACCTGTTAATTTTAATATGTAGGTATTTGCGGCTCTACGAGTGGTGCGGCATAAAATTTGAATTCGCGCGATGCTTGTGGACGCAATGTATCAATGATGTCTAGTACATCGACCTCAATACATCGCGGCAAATTCTGGACAAGGTCAAATTTGAGCGGCGCCATCCCCCCACGCCCGCATACTCATATACATACATATACCTATCATCATCATGATGATCAGCCAATAATCATCCACTGCTGGACATAGGCCTCTCCCAAGGAGCGCCACAACACTCAGTCCTCGGCCTTCCTCATCCAACCACTACCGGCTGAAACCCGCCTAAGGTCGTCAGTCCAGCGGGCAGGAGGGCGTCCCACGCTGCGTTTGCCTGTTCGAGGTCTCCACTCGAGAACTCGTCTACGCCAACGGTTATCGGTTCTTCGGCAGATATGACCAGCCCACTGCCACTTCAGCTTGCATATTTTGACAGCTATGTCGGTAACCTTAGTCCTCTGACAGATAACCTCATTTCTGATATGATCCATCAGAGAAACCCCAAGCACCAAGCACTTAACTATAATAAATTGTATTTCAATTCCTTATTTCTATAGAATTTATTGGTACATGACAGAATTCAAACCCTCGGCCACACGGCCACACGAATGGGAGTCGAGATGGCGTAACGGATAGATTTTACTAGGCACATACTAATGATTTAATTAATTCATAAAGCAATTTAACAAGTGACTTTGTTTTGGGGTAAGCTATTGATTATTTGGTATAAACTTTTTTTTTATATTTACTTTTACTTTTTTGGTTAGACAGGATTATTAAAATGATACTGATAAAAGAACATATTGGTTACATCTATTTAGCGATGATATACTTTATTTGGTTTGAAATAAATTTTAATGGTGTCAATATAGTTTTACAGTATGCAGTAAAAAATAATTTGGTTCATTTCAAAAATATTTTGGGAAGCATGATTTGGTGATGATTTATCCGTTTTGGCGGAGATTTCGAATTTATTGGCGGCAGTATCATATAATTTCTGGTGGAGGTTTAAATACAAGCCTTTCTTAACTGGCGCTATTAAGCCCAACTCCATTCCTTGCACTCATAAATTGAGTCAAAGACAATGAGCACCAATTAACTAATTTATCACCCTGTATATGCGCTCTATTGAAAGCAATGAAGCTCATTTCATAGAGAGGAAACGCCTACGGAGAATATCCTTTTTAAGATCATCCTGTGAGATCCGGGTAGCCCATAAATAGTGGTTTTTTAAGCGAGATTTAAGTACCGTGTTAGGGTGATATAGTACTCGTAAGTTTGACATTCTGGGATAGTAAGTAGCTTATTTTTGCGTTAATTTTAGTGGCGTCAACCATGTCATGCTGAGGTTCTGTTTAACTTGATGTTCTCATTTGTGAAACCGACACTATAAATACGAGCATAATGTAGGTAATGATAAACAGTAACTTATCTGTGATATCATAATATTCATTTAAGGATGTTATGTAGGAATTCATAATACTAAACTTTACATAATTTATAATACAAGTTACATTACACTGGCTCGAGTTGATAGGTATGTGAATGTGGTCTATGTGGATTTTATATAAGTAGACCATTGAATATGACACCCATTACCTATTTTACATTTAGTTATTACCGTGATAAAGAGTCCCACTTGACTGTACAGTCAACTAAATATTTTACTTAACTGTTTGCGTTGCCGCTTTGAGGTAAATTTATCTTTTTTGTTGACTGTACCTGGATCTGTACAAATTCTTTTACAATGTTGACGATATGTGCACATTTATTTAGCAACTTCACTCCTATTTGTTCAACTAATTATGTTATCTAATTAAATCAACAGAGTCACAGTGAAACCACCGCTCAAACTTGTTTGACAAGGTTCCTATCACTTTCAACTTCATTAGTATGACAAATAACCTGCTAATCCAGCATAATTAGGTATGATATATGAAAGAAAATTATTGAAAAAAAAATTGTTCGTATTTATCTTTTTTTTTGAGTCAAATTCAACTTTTCATTCATATTGTAGTATACTTTGTGTGAACTTATGTAGTGTCGTTTTAGGAATTGTTAAGTTACTGTTTACGTTGACTCATTGACTCACAACTTTACCTGAGGACTAGAGAATGTGTGAGTCAGCTATGATTCAGCGGATCAATGATTAGGAAAACTGCAGAAGCGACACGGCAAATATCTCGGTTCTTAGTTACTGTTTGACCTTGTAGGTATATATGTAGAAGGTATAGGTATCTACAGTTAGTTTAAAGTTTGCTATATTTACATAATTTCGCACAGTAAATAATACTTTGCTAAGCTTAAATGATACATCATATAAGGCTTAACAGGCACGTGTCATGTAGTAAATTATTAAGTAGATAAGGTGACGAAAGTAGCGAAGTTTTGAGTCCAAAGTTTATTTTTAATAAAATTAACACTAGAGTGGGCGCGTGGGCTACAGGTGTAGACCAGGGTATGATTTTGTTGTAAATATCTCGAACGCGCGGCACTAGCGCTCCCTCCCCCCGTGTATTCCTTCCTCACGTCACGAACCCCCGCGTCCCCCAGCAGTGTGCCCACTGTCCCGGCACACGGACACCTGAGGAGCACAGTGGCTAAAGTTGCTGGGCTACGTATGTAGCCCGCGCGACCGTTCTAGGTAAGTGATTTTTTCTGATTGTCTGTTTTATTTTTTGGATTAAATCTGTTTTTATGCACATTTACTTTTATATAAAATGTATAATCATATTAATTGATTGTTTTTTTCACTTTGTTAGTTATATTTTGGTCTTAAAACACTAAAAAATCATTTGAATCATTTTAGGTAATAATGGCGATGAACGAAGGTCAAATTCGGAGATGGCTTATGGAAGACGAGGAAAATAGTGATAACTTGACGGTAAGCGAAGAAAAAGGTCCTATGGAACCGTTAATTCTTTCCGATAATACTCATTTATCGGAGAGTGAACAATAAGTAGAAGATTTGGACGAAGATGATGTGATGTGAAGGTATGGAGATGCTGGAGGTGGTAGAGCATCCCCATGCAAAGGGAGGATCCTCCGACCAGGCCGGGTGGTGTGGCCTGGCGGGCAGCTGCCCAACGGTTAGCGTTGGGGATTTCTATATATTGCAGAGTAGGTGAGAAACTTCGAATGCGCGATGTAGGATTTTCATAGTAATTTGCGTAGTTCCCATACATCCTCTCTGTATTGCATTCCGAGCGCCATCTGTTGATCTTCGTCTGAACTAGTGGCTAGGAGTCCGCCACATCACTCCCCCACCGAGACCGGAGGGCGATAGTCTTCAGTGCAGCCGAGAGTCTTGATTGCCAGCCAGTGCCGCGTAGTCCGCAGTGAGTCGGGACTGTGAGTGCGGTGAGGAGTCCCCAGTGAGTCGGGGTGATGCTGCAGTGGCGATGTCCACGGTGAGTCGGGATGAGCCTGCAGTGGAGCATGGTGGCAGAGTGCTGCGTCGACCAGGAGAGGATGGCTCTGCTTGCTGACCGGCCGAAGTGCAGTGGTGCTGTGCCAAGTTGCTGGTGTGGGTCGAGGGTGTGACCAGGCCTGCGTGTTCGCTGCATGCTGGTGGTCATGATGCCCTTTGAGACCGGATGCTGGTTGGTTGGCTCCAGGGGCTGCTTGCTGAGAGTTCTGCTGCACGGCTGTTGAGGTGAGGAGAGAAAGTCGATGGAAGATGGCGTGGAGGCTGCTCTGCGGGTCTTCAGAAGGCTGCGCTGATGTTCTTCACGGGGTCACCAGTATGGAGATGCTGGAGGTGGTAGAGCATCCCCATGCAAAGGGAGGATCCTCCGACCAGGCCGGGTGGTGTGGCCTCGCGGGCAGCTGCCCAACGGTTAGCGTTGGGGATTTCTATATATTGCAGAGTAGGTGAGAAACTTCGAATGCGCGATGTAGGATTTTCATAGTAATTTGCGTAGTTCCCATACATCCTCTCTGTATTGCATTCCGAGCGCCATCTGTTGATCTTCGTCTGAACTAGTGGCTAGGAGTCCGCCACAAAGGTACCATCATCATCATCAGTTTTGATCAGCTACAAGTCCTGGAATTTTATGAAATGGAGTAAATTTCCACCATCTGCTACTATATTGTAAGAAACTATGATCTGTTTATATGTTTTGTGTCCTAAACTAAAAAAAAATCTGATTAGTGTGATGGTCCCAAATAATATCGATATTTAGAAGTATGTTTTTAATTGTTAAAATTTTTGTTTAAAATTAGAAAATTTTCATACGTTTTTTACTTTAAAGTTAAAAAATAAATATGATACTTGAAATGTAGCAAAGTGTTTTACTTTTCAATCAAATATCTGTGCTTATGAGGCATTACAAATGGGCTACACATGTAGCCCGCGCGACCATCCCAGGAGTTAAATGAGCGCGCCTACTCTAGTGTTAATTTCATATTTTTACTAAACTTAACAACACTTATAAATTACAAAGTTCTGCGAAAATGTGCATAGTTATTTGGTGTCAAAATTCTAGTGACACAAAGGGATGATGATCTTTTTATTGCCAAAATCTAAGAAGGACATAATAATTTACAGTCTTCGGGGAGAAATAGCAGTTCACGAATGTCGGATACGTGCCTCCGGCGAAGTTTTATATTAAAAATCTTGATCGTGGTCATGAGCTCTACTTTATTACATTTCCCGTGAGATTCGTGACGGTTTTAAAGGGTTCTCTTAGGTTCCGAGAGAGGTGAATCGTACCTATATTATGTATCATCTTCAGTGTTCAAATGCAGTTATTCAATTTCTCAAAATAATAAGAGTAGTATACTTTCCATTCATTGATGAATTGTCAATCTTTTTTTTAAGCATGTCGGTGGCGCACACTAGAGCTAGAGGTTTGTCACCGTGGTGACAGAACTAGTTAGTCAGATACATTGACAAGGGAATAAAGAGAGGACATGGCATATCCACGAAAAAAATGCGCCTACCTAAACTTTGGTTTCAATTAAAATGGCGGCTTTTTTCTTGAAAAATGTAAATAAACAAATTGTTTGACAGCTGAAATACCTTGTGTTTGGATGTCAATCAAAATGGCGACCGGTCGCAATGTTGTAATTTTAGGCAAAGACAAAACTACTGTTGTCCTTTTTTACGTAGGATAACACCAATAAGTTAAAAAGAGACGACGATATATTTTTAAGTACCGATTTTTATGCCAGGTCCTCTCTTTATTCCTTTGTCAATGGTCAGATAGAACAGCGTCAGCCTCTGACTTTTAAGGTGTGGCGGACGCAGACTCAATTCGTGCACTAATGACAATTTAAATTATTATTGTGATAAACTAAAAGTTAATTGATTTAAATATATCTTTATATCACTCAGCACAGGCAGGTAATAATAATGTACACTGTCCATTATAGTAGTTTATTCTTTGCCGCGTTCACCTAATCCGGAAGACATGCGAGTATAGTCATGTATTTATGCAAGAATGTTATACATCTACCACATTGTTTACATCTGTCATCTGTGTTATTCTAATAGGTATATAATACAAAGCGCTAAGCGAGTAATACTTATTAAAAAAACAAAAGTTTATATTAAATTGACGTACTTAATTTATAATATTTTACCTATGCGAATTTCTCAAATCATTTTAACCATTCATAAAGTGTAGGCCACCACGCGTTGTAGGGTCGACCCGAGTTGATCAATCAACATCATTATATAAATTTTATGGCAACTAAACTGTATGTTTTAGTTAAATAACTAAAATAAATATACCTAGTATTGCAATATGAAAACACTGGAAAGTCCGAAAATAGCAATAGCAATTAATACATTAATGTTTACTTCGCTTAATCGCTTGATAGCGATTCCGATTAACCTATATTTTTTGCACATCACTATCTCTCTACGACTGATGCGGTAAAATGCGCTTGTATAGTATTTCTCTGCGACAACGAATCAAATAATGTACCTATGTTTGATGTTAAAAAAAATATTTATTATAGCTCTGCGGCCGCACTTGTATGTTTAAATTTTAAGGCACCTCTGTGGTAGTACCTAACTATCTATTTATGCACACAAAAGTTATAATTATAGTTATTTAAAAACAATATCGGACATTGTAAAATATCCATCACGACTTTACTAAAACTTTAAATATGCCGTTCGACATACAATACACCAAGTCCGCGTTGTTCTATGTACGGTCAGCTGCATAAGTACACTTTTTTACCTTGTCAAACTAACTATATACATAACAATCCGTCAATGTTTGAAGAACAGGCGGCAGTTTGTGAGTTTGACAAGGTATAAAAGTGTACAGCTACTTATGCAGCTGACTGTACACAAACGATCAATTTACCTATATGCTATTGCAAAATAACATTGATCTTCTGACAGGCGGTAGCCAAATATTGCCGTGTCACTACCAACAGAGAGGCTTAATCGGAATAGCTCACCGCAGCTCAATCTATTTTATACCCTAAAACCGCCTTCGTATGGTTGACTTCTGTTTGGGTAGATGATCAGACCGTCTAGTAAAGGTTTGATAGATTGTCGATAACTATAAAAGTTTCAGTTTTCTCGTATACAAAGTGGCGCCTCTAGCTGAAACTATCATGAAACTATTGACAGATAATGTATGCAGAGGACAATAAAACCAAAACTTTTTTCGTTTACGTAATTTGCAAAACCCGTACTAGAGGCTCAGGTAACAAGCGTAGACAAATGGTGATCGCTTGGGAATGGCATCCGCATCCAAAATGAAGCGGCTTGAGGCTTGGTGATGTGGAAACATTGCGGATTAGTAGAGCACTCAGGTGATGGATCGATGCGCCCATCTCGAGAACAGTTTGAGAAATCGCCATCGATTTTAGTAATCGATTCCGCTAGTGTGATCTGGTGGGAAGTGGCTCGGTGCAATTTGTTTGGTGACTGCGGATGCTATGGAGATGGATATGCCAATTTGATGGGAATGTTATTACATGTAGCGGTTCTGTGATTGGTCGATTCATGGGTAATTTTCTATTTTACCTATCTACGAACGAAAAGAAGTGTTTTGTTATGTTATTGATATATGTCTTGTGACCGCCTGCATATAGGTACTACCTATTAGGTAGTATTGGTAGTTCTGTAATGAATGGCCCTGTTTGAATAATTTGATCAGCTGTTTACCAGCTTTACTGTGGATCATCGCAATAGGTATGCTCATTTAAAAAATATAAGTTAGTGTTAGTAATTGTATTGTGTAAATCAGAAGTCATTCTCGGTATTGTATAATTTTTCCGTTTTACGGTAACTTCGTCTTTTCGTAATTATGTTCCACAAACAAACAAACAAAATTAGCATTTCAGAAAGAGCGGATTCGCTCAAAAGACCATTTTAGCTAAACTTTTAATACTCGTACATCTCAGATTGAGATAAACGAGTATTCTTCGTACGGAAATGTTGCTGACTTTCTACATTGTGGCGTAATTATCTAGAATTCAGCTCTTGTTTTCGGGTTAATTCTAAGTGATCAATCTTTGTTCGCAACATTTTGTTTGTGTGGCAGTAATGTTAGACCAGCCGTCTTGTGCTGGCATTGAGACGCAAAGATTTAATAAAAATAGACGGGACAACTCCTTAATATCCTGAATGTTTTTTTTTCTTTCTTCATTTATTTCATACGAAGGTTTAGCTGGGACAGATATTTGTTTAGCTAAACCAAGCGTTTTGGGCTTTCTAGCTCATTACTAGAGGACCAGTGATAGTGACTTATCAATTTATTAGGTATATACAAATAAAATAAAAGGTAAAATATGTACAATGGTTATTCTGTCCGTCTATAGGCACTACTGTACTTCTTAGGAAAAAGGGAAAAAACTTATTTTTATACCAATCTAATCAATAGAAAGGCCGATAAAATTAACAGCAATCGTAGATTACACAGGAGTTACACAGGCTATGCCTTAAAATAATATTCATGCAATACTCGTTTAATGTTTGTTATTGCTCTTTCGATATTCAATACCACAAACACTACGGTTGACTTCACGGCCATTTAGTAACTACTGCATTGCCTAAAATTGCCAATATATGTACTTACGTATGCATAAGTATATTACTAAGTCAATAAGGAGACATAAAGTTTCGCAACAGGTAGTTGGGGTAGACATCTTTACACCTGAGCAGAACTCGAGTATGAAATGCAGAGCTGTGATTGAATGGACGTTGAGTAGGACTTATATTTGATTTAAGTTCATAGTTAGGGAGACGTTCTCAAGTGAAAAACGGGGCTATACTCTCTGCTGAGAAATACCGATACACAATTTACACACATAACCTAAAAACAAAGGAAGCAAAAAGTAAACTCAAGCTAAAGCATTCTTCTAAAGCGCTTGGAATCACCTCGATGTGTTTACAAAGTATCGCATCTACTCGCATTTGATCTGTGTCGGATAAAAGGTTTCAGCTATTTATGGTGTTCACAATTTGCTTACACTGCCCGATTCGAGTCTGCTCTCTTTAACCACCTACCGAAAACAAGGGGTGATATATATTTCATGCGTTACCTTATCTGCCTATGTTTGTGTCTGTCTGTTTCTCTCCCTCTCCATTGTCTTACACGGATGCACGGAAGGTAAGACCACAAGACGCGTAAAACACGACATATAAAAAAAATGCGTCGTTCTATCTCTCAAGTCCGTTTAATGCAAAAAAATTATAAGTGTTGTTATGACCGTCTTGCAACCCATGCTGGATTCTTCGACCATTATAATCAAAGGCTGGATTAATGCAGTCCTGAAATTGATAGCCTATTTTGAATGCAATTTCTGTCGTTTCAAATGCGCATAAAAAAAGTACCTAATGACTAAATTATTATTTTGTGACATTTAACTGTCAAAAATTTACATCAATTTTGTCACGACATTATCACAAAATTTAGCAGACTCGGCGCTAAACAAGTGCTCGAGTGTTTTCAATGTTGTTGTTCTAAATCCCCGTTTTGTTTGGTTTTGTGCCTTTTCTTGGAATTTTCGCCTCGTGTTTGCGTTGTTTGTTTAGCTAAATACTTATTGGTTTACATAATTAAAAGCCTGAATTCAATGTTTTAAGCTTATTGAGGTTAACAGGTTGAGACGTAACTTTTTGAAACAACCATCGAAAACATTAGTTTAATATTTGGTCAGCTGGGAAATCCTACAATATTGGTTAGGACAACCCATTAAATATTTTACAGATTGTTATAAGTACCTATATTTTTTATACATGACCTACTGTATTTTGTGTAATTAAGTAGGTATCATGTAAAAACCTGTACATGGCGAAAATTCTAGTACTAGTAGTCCAAAAATGTGCGTGTATAATGTGCGAAGACCTTAATATTGTCACATCTCTGCTTGTGACAACAACGGATGTTTCATTCCACGCTGCATAAATTGGTTAAGTTACGTGTATCGATAGCACAAAAACACATTGGTAATATGCTTATTAGTTATAACTTATTACGTTAGTAAATGAATCACCATAACGCAATGGCTCATTATGATAATTGTGCGCCGGTTCATACGGCAGCGAAGCTCGCCTGCATTTGAATAATGGTATTACGAGCAGAGCCCATTATGATTTGTGTTCAACAAGAATATATCTAATATTGTCATTAATACCGCATAGTTATTTGTAGTGTTCAGGTACTGATTCTGTTAGGTCACTTTACTTCATTATTAAAGAAATATCACAAAGAGATTACATATAAATAAATTATCGCCGTCGTAAAATAAAAGAAAGACCTAGCGAATAAATGAGAAATGTGACAGAAAGGATAAATAAAATGGCCTACCTACCTATCATAATTTGATTCCTTGCAGTCCACAAAATGTTCCCTTACGCTGAACACTGTAACGGCTACTCAGCTATACCACAGTTCCGAGTGAACTCGTTCCAACAATTTATTAATTGTAAATTGTAAGGATGTCAATGTCCAATTGAAGCTGACACTCATGGGGTCCTCACACCAAGGACATCCGTCCCCTCGGACATTTGAGGGTCACTCTAAAATACGAAAAACGTGTGTCCCGTTGTATAAAGGTAGCGATTACATGACAGTCTCTCATCGTTTGTTTGTTATTAAGCTAGAGCAATCCTCTAAAAGCTGTATTACTAAACGTGTCCCTCACTCATATATCGCCCAATTTCATTGCTGCTTCCGGGCTTCCGTTATGTTAGCTTAGCTATAGGATTTAAATCTGTATAAGGGTGCTTTTACACCAGAAATGCGCTGCTATGGATGCGTTTAGTATCCACCAATCATATTCATTGGTCCACATTGTTTAGCACTTATTGGAACGGATTTATCTCTCACTAGCCTTAAAATGTTTTCCCGTGGGAATTCCGGGATAAAAAGTAGCCTTAGATGTTCTTTCCCAGGGTCTAGACCGTATGTATACCAAATTTCATTCCAATCCGTTCAGTAGTTTTGGCGTGAAAGAGTAACAGACAGACAGACAGACAGACACAGTTACTTTCGCATTTATAATATTAGTTAGGATCATCGCAGAATAGCTGTATAGAACATAGCTGGTGGAAAGGCCTTATACGTATATTATAATTTTATATTATACCAACATAACAGCGATACTGAAGCATACAGTCTATGGGGAATTTGGCCCATTTCGTCATGTTTGACTAGCTGTAACTCTGACTGTAAATATATAATTTTATGATTTAAATCACATTTAAAAAAATCTACTACTCAGGTTTTTCATTTTAGATTTTTATTGTCTTACTCTATTTAAATTATATTTTTTAGTCTGGTGACTGGAACCGTGCGCGTCTGACACTGCTACAAATTGTGGTTAATTGTTGTGGCTCGGCCGATGCGGGCTGTATCAGATCATATGCCCCTGGTAATTGGAACATTGTTTTTAAAAAAACTTCGATAATAACCTACATCAGCCAATAAAGTTTTTTTTGCTAAATTCGTGTTAAGATTTTTTTTTGCACTCCCATACAATTTGATCTCTGTACTTACCTCCTGCAGGTTGACTGGTAGAAAGTCCACCTGATTGTACATAATTACTTTTGTATAATATTGTGCAATAAAATAATAAATAAATAGACTGTCGATCGAATGGTGTAGTGATTAGTGACCGTGACTGCTAAGCCGAATGTCCAGGGTTAGATCCCCGACTGGGGCAGATATATTTTAAAAGACAGATATTTATATACGGGTATTATACAATACAATACTCTTTATTTGCACCAAAATAGAACAACATACAAAATAAATAAAAACTTAAAAATAAAATAGGACAAAAAGGCGGCCTTATTGCTTATAGCAATCTTTACCAGACAGATTAGTATTATCAGATATGTCAGCTGTCCGATACCTATATTACAGGATCTGCCTAGCTTGGGGCGCTGACCGGTCCCCATCATCATCAGCCAATAATCATCCACTGCTGGACATAGGCCTCTCCCAAGGAGCGCCACAACACTCGGTCCTCGGCCTTCCTCATCCAACCACTACCCGCCACCCGCCTAAGGTCGTCAGTCCAGCGGGCAGGAGGGCGTCCCACGCTGCGTTTGCCTGTTCGTGGTCTCCACTCCAGCCCACTGCCACTTCAGCTTGCATATTTTGACAGCTATGTCGGTAACCTTAGTCCTCTGACGGATAACCTCATTTCTGATACGATCCATCAGAGAAACCCCAAGCATAGCTCTCTCCATAGCACCATAGACCGGTCCCCACATATCATTAAATAAACCGATGTTTTACTGGTGGACATAGGCATTTGCCAAAGAACATCTACTCTATCCTCGGCTTTCCTCAATAAGTACAAATTTTTTATGTAGCGATAACAGTGTTACACTGCTGGGCAAAACACCTCTCCATGCTTATTCCACATCACTGTTGTCGCACCGACCTACGTATAATATGAAGTAATAATTTTACTTAGAACTTACTAAGAAATTAATGATTAATGTTTTTAGTATTTTGTTTAAATTTTACTTACCTCGTTAACATGAATGCTTACCTACATGAATTTCAATACGGTAGGTCCCTACATGTTAACTATCGGTTTTTATATACATACATCTTTAATTAAATATGTAAAGTACTTGAAACAAAATGAGTAAGGTAATTAATTACTTAATTACTACTAACTAATTATTGTTAGTTTCTGTGCTGAAAACTTCAAGTTAAATACAACTTAAGTGTGCTGCGTCGCTGAGATAGGCTGATTTGTCATCTAGTAGGGGTTAAAAAGTAGATTTACTCAAGTAAGAAACTGGGCCTTATTCACGTTTGTTGGTAAGTGTAGATTATTTGGGATATTTTGTAATATCCACCTGCATATCAATTTATTAGGCCAAAAGTGTTAAGTATTAGGTACTTTTGGTTAAGATATTATTGGACTAACCACAAAATCTAGATAAGTACACTTTCAACATTTCAATTGAATGTGTGGAATCTAGTTTAAACTTTTAGATACCTGTTATCGATGGAATAATAATTTATATATAATACCCAACATTATAAATAAGTACTTAATAATATAATGTTTTATCGAAAATACACTGCCATTTAGAATTGAATTATGTTTCGTATGAAAAACTGAAAATTATAATTAATCGATTGAATCGAATCGATTTATAGTGCATTTTATGCGCAGCATAACAAACAACTGATTATCGACTTACACGTTTACATGGTTTCACTTTAGATTTTAGAATCCAGAGCTCTAGAGGCAATGAATGATAATCAATATTCTTATATTGTAACCAATGTGGAAGAGCGGAGCCTCTTGATACAGGTATTGTATTGTTTACTTAAAAGGAGACTCCATTTACTTGTAAATATTATGATTATGTTGTTAAAGGAAATAAATGATTTTGTATTTGTATTTGTTTAGGCAATGAATGAATATAAGTACAGATGTTTCCACATGCAAAGCACTTCTTTATTTCCAGGTCGGTTAAAACATTTAAATTTGCATCAAATATTATTATTGTATTAGGAGTCGGCCAAAATAAAGAAACTTACTGTTCTTATAATAAGTTGATAACCTTTCAAACATTACACAGTGTTATCATTTCGCGGACAGTCAATGAAGGAATCATTTGTCACAATTTGTCTTACTATCAATGTACAGTCAGCTGCATAAGTAGCTATACACTTTTGTACCTTGTCAATCTGAAACCGCCTATCCATTCATTGAAAAATATTGATGGTTCGTCAGTTTGACAAGGTACAGAAGTGTATAACGACTTATGCAGCTGACCGTACATACTGTATACATATTTACCGCTTCCTTAAAGATTATAATTTACTAGCAGTTCCCGCGAGCTTCGCTTCGCCTTAAAAAGTTTTCCCGTGGGAATTCCGGGATAAAAAGTAGCCTATGTTCTTTCTCAGGGTCTAAACCATATGAATACCAAATTTCATTCAAATCCGTTCAGTAGTTTTGGTGTGAAAGAGTAACAGACAGACAGACAGACGGACACAGTTACTTTCGCATTTATAATATTAGTTAGGATTAGGATAATTCACTAGCGATCTATGTGAAAAGCTCCACCTACAAAATAAGGACACGAAATGGCCCCAATTTCTAAAACAAAGTTTGAAAACGATATTTTCGTTTTTTGTTGATAATATTCTGCGCTGATAAATTAATGTATAGTGCGACAAACTTATCTGTTCCGGTGACAGTTAACGAAATTAAATAAGATATTGATTAAATGGGTTTATTAAAACCTCAAGGGTAAATTACTATTACGGGAAAAGTTAATATCTTAAAGAATGAAGAAATATTGACATTTACGTGAGCTCTCACCGGAACAGATAAGTTTGTGGCACTGTACTTCAATATGGCAACGACGTCATTAGGCTAGCTAGCCTTTGCCGTTTCGGAGTAATATTGGTGCTATGTCACTGCGATTTTTTCATTGCTCGTGAGTGTCATTTGTGTGTTTTTTAAGCTGGTGGGATATCGGTCAGATTGTAGCTACTAAGCTCCAATTTCTCCATAGTCGGTTAGATTGTAACCTGGGAAAGTTTGATGAATTATACGTCATCTCCATATTAAATTATTGACAGATGTGTCAAAAGTCAAGCAATAATCCCTGGTTATACTCTAACCATGCATCGTTATTCTATGGCTCTATCCCAGTATGGCGAATTTGGCACTTAAGTAGGCATGCTATTATGGCTTGTTATAGTCATCTGGTTGGCCAAAACTACTTTTCAGTAAGTATTTTGCCTACATAATAAAGTGTGCATGTGTCTCACACACAATATTAACATTTTACCTTATTTACTTACCTAATTATGCATCGTTGTGGTCAAATACCATCAAATCAATTTGTACTGCACACTAATTAATGTTCTAATAGAAAAAAATATAAGAGGAACCAAGAGAAAAGCTAAAGAAGAGTAATATGTCAGTTTTAAGCGGCTGTTTTTCATAATATCGTTAATAATAAGTAGGTACCTAATGGGTGTCGTTATTTTAGGTACTTACAATTAACAAAAGCGATAAGAATTAAGATACATATCAACTACGTTTTTATTTATTTTATTTGATACTTTATTGCACAAATATGAAATATAAGTGTACAAAAGGTGGACTTAATGCTAAATTTTGTAAAAAAAAAACTTCAATGGTAAGTTTTATTGTGCTGAGTTGCTGATGTATGGATGGACAGTTATTATAAAAGGAGTGGTTTGATCACGGGATGTCCTGTCTACCGTGAACTTTGGGCTCTATAATTAGAATAATGCTTCCTATGCGGTGGTTTATACAGCTATTAATTATGTTTTATACGATTATAATGCATTTCTTTTTCTTCTTTCAAAAGAAGGCTGCCATAAGTCTGTATTGTATGTAGTTAAACATAAATATGTGTCGTTTCGCTCCAAAACTAATGAATTCAGAAATGTGTTTTGTTTTAACGTGATTTTAATTGACGTTGTATTTTAGCCTATTAAACTTTGCGCTCTACTGATCTATATCGATCAAATTGTCAGTTACACACCTGAGGAAGTTAATTTAATCAGAACTTGAGCACAGAATGCCGCGCTGTGATTGGTCGAATTAATAACATTGAGATGAACTTAAATTAATGCATATAGCTAAGTAACTAGATTTACTCAAGTGAGAAACTATGCTGCTATAAGAAAAAAACCCATACCTATATAAACTTATTTTTTATTATTAAGTTTGTTATGTTATTAGGTACCAACATTACGTTTATTTGGTTAGTTCCTAGATACACATAGGTAAGGTAAACTTTCTTGACCATACATTGTTATTTTATTTGCTCATTCATTATTATTGTTAGCTTAGAGGAATATAATATAATTTACTTTGAACAAAGGTAGAAGACATAATGTAGCAGTAAGGAAATCATAACAAACATGATCAGAGTGTAAGCAAATAACTTATGACCTAAATAATACCTATTATAATATTAATAGTTAACTATAGTTTAAAGTTAAGGTATTTTGCAAAACATAAGATAGGTGATGACGTTACTATAAAACACAATCTTAGGTATTAAGTCCATAAGTACTTAAATCAAACATTCTCAATTAAAATTAATTCATATTCAAATAGGAGGTAGAAAGAAAGACTCACCGGTAAAAATTCTATTGACGTAACGAAATCCAAATATTTAGCGAGTGTGCTGTGTTTCACCGGATCCACTCCAATATTGTTTGATTTCTTTTACAACACTTATCAATGTATAATACAGAACTGTAATAACTACGATCCTCACCACGTATTTTATACGATCGGACATCACAATTTATTTTCAATAACGTAAAAAATTACTATTAATACTTCATCACAGTAAATACTGTGACATTTAAAAGAAAATTCGCGCCAATTTAAACGCGCTTCAACACACGTGCTTCTCCCGCGGCGGTATGTGTCAGACTGATTTTTAATGAGCTGCGATTGGTAGCGCACCGTCAACTCACGCGCAGCTTTGTCAATACGCGGTGAGTAAGCGAGACGGCAGATGACTCATTGTACCGCTACTACAGCTGTCTGCGTCATTCATACTTTTTTCGCCAAATTAATCTAGGACGTAAATAGAACCCAATAAGGTTCAAAATTCTCCATCAATGTCAGTTTGTGACCTGGGTAATACCGGACCTCGGATATTGATATGTGCAATAGCAATTTCGTCTAATTGGTTGCTACCGTATGCTTTACCTCGCTGCATGGGTTTGTTATGGTCCACAATGGTCTCGTCATCATCAGCATCAGACGAAAATCCGTCACTGCTGAATGTAGGCCTCTAGAAGTTGTCCTCAGCCTTCCTCATCCAGCCACTGTCGGCCGACTTAGATCACTATGTGGCTGAGCTGAAAAATAATGTTAAAATCACTTTTCTTGATCTCTCACTATACTCAAGAACTGACCTGCCCCATACACTTACGATCAAGTTCATTACCGAAGATCTCTGGTACCAGGTAACCAGACACCATGAAACATAAAGTACCTAAGTACATAATATTTTATGTACTGGGTTTTTTTAAACGCGCACCAAACTCACTATATCTACCAGCAAGAGCATTATTAGCATATCTTATATTATCATCATCACCAGCAGGACACACTGGTCCAACAATGGAGGCTTCTTGGAGACAGGGCAGGCTCTTTGAGCAAAGTGGCCGTTTACGAAGTGAGAAAAAATCCTGAGCATGCAACATACATTAAAATGCGGCTTTGCTTTGTCAATTTACTTATCTATAAAAAAAAATAGCAGGGGCACGGACTGAGTCTAGTGTCTTAATCTAGGTTGAGTACGAACTAAATCCATTAGAAATGTACGTTATTTATTACAGTTTACGGTATACATAGTACATACTACACCTACGGTTTACTTAAGTACCTACCTAATTCTGGTATGGTAAATAGGTATGTACCTAATAATACATTCAAACAAAGGATCCTGAACAGATTACTAAGTGTAATCCCATTAAAACCTTTTTACGATAATTATGATTAAACCTGCTTTAAAATCTCATTATGTGTGACTTTTTTTTTCATTTTTGTGCAAAAAAAACCCTCATCATCATCAAGTAGGTGCTACTAAAAAGGGTAAAATCACGTAAAAACTCTTAATTAGACTAGTAATTATGACCAAATGTTGCCGAGGCTTTTTTGACCTTTTTGTATTTACTTTATTATTCTTTTGAAATTAAAATTTTATTTCATTTTACTCTACGATGTTGTCTGAAGCAGTACTTGTCTGATTTAATTATTTATTTTCAGGGTAAAACATTCAGGGTTTGGTTAGGTCACTTGCCATTTTGAAGCAGATACATGATCTGCTTCAAAATGGCAAGTGACCCCTATTACACTCACGGGCAATGAAAAGGTTCCACTGAGAAAAGCATCAAATTACTTCTAAACGGAAAAGGATAACTTAATGACGACTTCTGCAACATTGAAGTACATTTAAAAGAGCATCAGGATATAACCAACTAAAAACAAAGTACTTTGTTCCAATTTCAAATTAAATCTTTGAAAAAATTGGGGTCGTTTAGTGTCGGCATTTTGTGAGTGGAACTTTTTCATTGCCCGGGAGTGTACATAACATAACCCAATCGCTCAGAAGTATAGCAGCAACATATTCTCCTACTTGATTCTGCTCCTACCCAACTATTCGGTGATTCGGTGGCTGTTTTATATTGAAAATAATAATTTATCACGCCATAAACAACCAATGGTGTAAGTCATTGAGTAACCCGAGTCCGTGTTGTTGTTGTTTTATGATGTTGCATGTACCATGTAAGCTTAGAGCCTAGTATAGCACATGCTAGACGTAGCATTGGTGGATATCAAACGCATCCATAGCCGTTGTCGCATCAATATCGTTTTTTAATCATATTCATTAGTCCACATATCATGGCACTGGTAGGAACGGATTTCTTTCACGTCATCGCAGCACGGCTGCAGAGCCGAATAGCAACATAATTATCTGGTGGAAAAGCCCCCTCAGGGCTTCAAATAGTATTTTAAACTAATCTACCCTTTTTTGTATTTTATTTACACAAAAATCTAAACAAATAATTCCCAAATTGAGGATCATTTCGCGGTCAAATAAATTCGGGTGTCGTTCAGTAAATAGCACACATTAGGTCCACATGATTTTATTTCCCCATTTAGGTAACGCCGGGACTCTAGCTTAAAATCAAAGGTCCAAAAACGAAGTTCGGGAGCGCTGCTGCGCTTACCACGACTCTATCTGGTTGCATCAAAGTCAAATGTTTTTATTCATCGTATAAATATTACATTTTCTGATGAACGTAAATTTTTACAAACTACTCTCTGTTCGGATAAGGCTCTTTCTACCGTTATTGTTACCGTTTGCATGACAGTTCTCATTCATTTGTTTTTTGCAAAGCTAGAGTAAGCCTCCCGGCAACATTAGATGGTCGTTTTCATGCTGTTCGGGAAATGGGACACTTTTCAGGACGAGTTATCTCGCGGCATTGAATCACGGGACCGCTTCATTCTGAAAGAAATCGCGACAAATACAACAAAATATGAATGAACCATTATACCTATTTACACAGATACATAGGTAGACACAGTCATAGTAGTGGTTAGTGGCCCTGATTGCTATGCCGAAGGTCCCGGGTTCGATTCCCGGCTGGGGCAGATATTTGTTTAATATCTAGATTAGATATTTTGTTCTCGGGTCTTGGATGTGCCCGTAAAATGGCAATAGGCTCGTCCCGCCCCCTATGACATTGGGACTAACATACATAACACTGGCGAAAAGTGTGCGTAGCCTTGCACCTCTGCCTACCCCGCAAGGGAGTACATTAGTACAAGGTGTGAGTGTTTGTTTCTTTTTTTTCCATACTATACCTAACTACACAGATAAATAGGTATAATCCGACGACGAATACCAGAGTCGTGAGCACAAGTTTCGATCCTCCGTTAACGTTGCGTATCGTCAACTGTCACTGTCAAAATGTAAGGCAAAGTTAGTTCCAAAAGTGACATTTGTTTTTTCCATATGTTAGGTGGAATTTCACCAAACGCTAAACGTATTTAGTAGCCTGCCATACGTCTGTCAGTTAGTACAAAATGTATTTAAAATTTGATTTAATTACGTTTAGCGTTTGGTAAAAGTGACCCTTCGTGTAGATTCGAAAATAGTATCGAATCCTATGCTCGCTACACAGAAATCAATGCTCGAACCCAGGAATTCATACTTTGTGCATTAATGCAGTCAATGTGCAATTTAGATCTGCGGATATGCTAGTACTTACCTAGTAGTTTCCGTAAAATGCAACTAAGTAAATGCAAATCTCCTGGTCTATGCAGGCATTCCGGAAATTTCAGAATATAGCTTGCCAATTCTATACCTATCCAGTCAAGCAGAACGTAAGTATAGCATTACATTCTCATAATCGTCTATTTTTTATTAACGTACCAAAGTGGCCCTAGTCACCTATCACTACTCCTGAGGACTAGTCGTTAGCATAATAGCTAAATAAACTTCACAGGTTTCCTCCTGATGTTACAATGCAATGATAAAACACATAATATACACTCACGGGCAAACAAACAGCTCCACTTACAAAATGCATTCATCACCAAATGGCGTCAATTTTTTAAATCATTGAATAGGAAATTTGAACAAAATATTTATGTTTTTAGTTGGTAATATTCTTATGTGACGATAAATGCACTTAAATATTGCAGAAGGCGTTATTAAGTTAGTTTTTTCCGTTTCCGTGTAAATTTATGATTTTCTGAATGTAACTTTTTAATTGCCCGTGAGTGTAATAATATGGCTAGTTATAGTTTATTTAGATTGTGACAACAACATGCAATATGTCAAACAATCTAACTGCGGCCTAACTGGGTTCTAGTTTAGGGTCCCGTGGGCCTCGGCCGGCTTGCTATATTCACTGACTTTAGATGAATGGAGTTGATATACCTACTTCATGTTTTAATGCAAAACTACATGCTATAAATTTAACATGGAACACCTTCATTTACTTAATACAAGTTGTAGTATTTGTATAGTTAAAATAAAACAAAATATATTTTAAATTACTTATGCTGCTATAAACATACACTCTCCTGGAAATAGTGATCCTGCAAGCCTGCATTGGATATTTTAGTCTCCATGCACAGTAGGAAGGTTGGAGATACCAAACATCTACAGAAAGTGTTCAAATAAATGTCGGGAATTTCGACACAAGTGTCGGTAACGTGCATGTATATCTAAAAGTTTACACATCTTTAAGTATCACTTTTTATTAGTTATAAAGGCACATGAGGGTTACTTCACAATGCAATCGCGAATTTTAATATATCAAGATAGATTAGTGGACGCAGCAGACCGTTTGGAAACTTCGTCCTTCATTAGATGGAGTGACCCCCTGAGCCTAAGTCGTAAACCATCCGCTCTAGAATGCTTAGGATAAGATTTGGGTACGCAATCCTTAGCCACTAACTTCGACCTCACCAATTTAACAACCCTAATTAGGAACCTTCAGCCCATGAATAACCTTCGACGTAACACATGTATGCGGCTTGCTATTACTCCTAAGCCAGATTCAGATGTCACAAATACAGAGTTGTACGACCATCATGAAACCGTAAAACTGAATTCATTCCCACGAAACTATGTATCAGAAAACGCAACGCCATTTTATAGTACTTAAACAAATCATATTGTCTAGATCTAAGATCGAGATCCATGGAAAATTTAGAAAAAAATGACAAAGTGTAGTCCGATTTACTCTTGCTCATGTCATAGTGGCAAAAAACCTACGGAACCACGGCTCTGCACACAAAACCTCTCTTGTCGCCTATGGACGGCTTAATGGTCGTAATAGAATTGTGGCGGAGAGATCCCACCGTGGGGATATGATTGACATCCTTATTAGTGCGTGGGGCTACATAAACTGATGCAGGATGATTCTGGAATATGAACGCGATCGCAGAATACGATTTGAACTTTCAATAATTCTTGACTGCCTCGACGTACAGATACGGTTTTGATATCATTGTTTAGCTTAACTCAAATACATACTTTTAAAAGAATACATAAAAATACCATCAAAGGGGGGCTATTTTCAAAGTCATTTAAGTAAATGTAAATTTAAATCTCGAGATATGTTTTTTTATGAAAACTCAGCATCTAAAACTTGAAAATGCCACCATTTCTAGAATATTGAGATTAGACCCCGCATATGGGGGTGTTTTCTCGATGAAATCACTCGTAACATACACCGTTAAAGTTTGTCGGGTTCGAAAAACAACACATTGTATAAGCTTCTAGTGCATTGTACTCATTTAAAAACCGCGACCTATCACGTGACTACAATGTACTGCGACAAGCGGGTGACTCACTTGCCAGTCACTTGTGACTACATGTCATGAGCATATAGGTAAGTGTGAATGAAATATTGTAGTTAAAATAACGCATTGGTTCTCGCCAAAAACCCTCCAGTCCTGAAGGATTGTGTCTTGTAATGGAATATTTGTGTGCTGTGTGTTTTTTTAATGCTTTTGCTACATTGTAATATAAGAAGAAATTATGACCTATGGGATAGGGCTGATCGTGGGCACTTAAAGTGGGACTGGTTCACAAACTGAAGGTCACTCAGCGAGCTATGGAAAGAACTATATAGTCCAAGCATATGCTTGGAGTCTGTCTGAACGATCGCATCTGCAATGAAGTAATCCGACAGAGTACTAAAGTCACCGACACAGCTCACCGAGTTAGGCTGGTCACATTTGTCGAAGAACCGATAACCGATGGAGTAAACGTGTTATAGAGTGGAAACCGCGACTAGGCAAACGTAGTGTGGGACGCCCTCCGGCTAGATGGGGTGACGTCTTGCGAAAGGTGGCAGTGCACTATAGGCTGATGATGATGAATATTAGAAGCAGCAGTTTTAAGATTAGGAATGCAACAAAATAGTTTCAAAGTAATTATTGTGTTTATATTATGTACATACCATTGAATGTATTTTTTTTTCAGAATACGACTGCTGGTATGGTATAATAGATATGGCAGCGTAACACTTAGTCAAGGTGAAATAGGTTACACAGTGATAGGATGGGATCATTGCAGGTCGCATTACATGTACATCCTAGTAAATTGTTAAATTTATCAATAAATGATTGAAATTGAAACTATTAGGCACAGAGCAGATAGACAATAATTAGTACTCACTCCATTTATTGGGTAGTTCACTTTTCAAAATTATATTCACGAAACGATAATGCTTGCTCATAGAAACTTTGTTGGTCATGGTATTTTTTTACTAGAGATAAACAATTTTTAGAACCTATATTTTAACCATATTTTTTTAACAAATTCTGAATGTTTTGTGAATGTATCCAACGAGGAATAAAAAAACTCCTAATTTTCCGTACTACCTACATATACCCAAAATCACAGTTGTTGATTTGTGGTTGGCATTCGTTTAGTGCCCACAGTTGCTGATTCGATTTGGACGGGAAATACGGAACTGGGTCGAAAATAGATAAAATCTGATCGATTTAGGTAAATTGATGTGTTGGCGTATGTAGAATAAATACATGTTTTCCGTTATGTCTATTTTGGCCTGACAGCTGCCGTTTGGATAACGTCCCACGATTTTCCTATATATATGTAGGCGTTGGTAGGATATCATACATATAAATAGAAATAAGTACTTAAGTAGCTGCCTTTCCACCAGAGATGTGCTATGCAGTTATACTGCAAAGATGTGAAAAAATCCGTTTCGTGTAGTGCTATGCTCTGTGAATCAATGAATAAGATTGGTGGATAATAAAGCAGATCTTTGGTGGAAAGGCAGCATACATAAATTTAAATATCGTAAGTTTTGTGTTCGCAACAACATCATCATGGGATTTAGTTTTGTGCCCAAACGACGAAGATTCAATAAAATAAAGACGGAATGAATGGTGGCCGGTTTGTCGCAATAAACGTACGGCTTTGAAGTAATGACAGAGAAGGGACCAGTGGTGGAAATTTCGCAATGGTTACAATATTATTTTAGTTGTATTCCAAATACATAGGTACACATAGGGTAGGCAGAGACTATGGACCTCCACGTGCCACGATCCTGCCATACATCTTTCGCTTTCTCTTCATTTATAAGTCTCCTCATACATGCTCGTCGGTTTCGGAAACTCCTAATGTGGTTTTTCTTGAGTATGTCGCCTATTTGGGCGAAATATTTTCGCCTAGGACGACCCAAAAAAAACAGGAGCACCTGAATCTTTAAAGAAGTTCAACTCAACATTTTACTAAGTTGAGTTGAGTTAAGTCATAAAAAAACAAAAAAAAAGTAATGCTTTATTTAGTTAGTAGTTAGTAGGTGGTGTCCTTTCCCCTATCCTTTTTTCAGTATTTATCAATACCCTTGTCACTGTCCTTAAGTTCACCTCCTACCACCTGTACGCTGACGATCTTCAGCTTTACGTTTCCTGTGGTCCCGGTGAAGTTTTAGAGGCTATTGACAGGATGACTGCTGATCTCGAGGCTGTCAAAACATGGACAGCAGCTTACGGTCTCCTAGTTAATCCCACTAAAACCCAAGTTATGTTTGTTGGCAGCAGGTATCACTTGGCTAGATTGCGAAACGGCCCACTACCACCAGTAACATTTGATGGAGTTTCCTTGAGTTACTGTAACAATGTTAAAAACCTGGGTCTTCACATTCAGAATAACCTGTCATGGGAATTGCAAGTTTCAGAAGTTAGTCGCAAGATCTATGCTTCGATGCATGGACTAAAACGACTGCAGAATTTCTTGCCGTACTCGACCAAAGTTACGCTAGTCAACTCCTTGTTGCTCCCTATTATTGACTACGCAGATGTGTGCTACCCTGATCTCACCGAAGAGCTACTTGATAAACTCGACCGTCTACTCAACTTATGCATTCGCTATATTTTTGGCCTGCGTAAGTATGATCACGTCTCCACATTTCGGAATCAACTCAAGTGGCTCAATATCCGTCATCGAAGGAATGCTCATATTGTTTCCCTAGTCTATGGTATAGTGTATGATCCTAATGCCCCTTCTTACTTAACAGAACGCTTCTCATTCTTCGACTCTACTGACCGTCCTCAACGGTCAAGTAGAAATTTGATCTTTCGAACCCCAGAGCATAATGCGGCAGGGTATTCGGATTCTTTCACCGTGTCAGCGGTTCGCTTGTGGAACCAGTTACCATTGCATATAAGGCAATCGCAGTCCATTGAAACTTTTAAGTCTAAGGTTCGTCTGCACTACCTCCAGAAACAGAACAATCAGCTTAACTGATATAATACACATGTTTTGTTGTAAGTAGTATGTAAGTGTGACGATGATATTATTATATATATATAAAATATTATTTTAGTTAAGTATAGTATGTATTAGGTTTATGTATTGTATATGTATGTAACTTCTAGGTATATATTTATTATACATGTATTATATACAAGTAAGTGTATTCTAGTGTTTGTAGGTATTTTTACAAAATTATCTTTCCTCTCAGTCTTTCGCACTACCTATAACTTTCTCCACAACACCCAAGGTTAGCTGGAAGAGAATGCTGTTAGCATTAAGTTCGCCTATGTACATAATTTTATTATTGTGCAATAAAGTATTTAATAATAATAGCTTTCTATAACAAAAGCATTTTTACGCTAGAATGAGAAATGCATAAACATTATAAATATGCCGGTTTCCGTGCTTGCAAAGATTTGAATGCAGGATTCTGATATTTCATGAGAATTACATGTTTCATTCAATCAGTTCGCGCAGCATGGCAAATTATCCATAACATGAAGGTAGCTATGCGTTTTTGGTCTTTTCAAATATATCTATTGATTATTTTTGTCATTACTCAGGTTTGGTAATTTCGAATTTTCTTGTCCAAGAAAGACGTTTTGGACTTGACTCTCCTTTTATTACGCCACATAAATCTCCAGATGTGAACATGTGCAATAATAAACGTTCTCATTTTGGGCGAACAATGAAATATTTTCATTTTCATTCTATTGTCTCAGGTACAGATACATATTATTACCTATCTACCAACTTATGTGTTTTATTTTATTGCTGACTGCGTATACCTATATTTAGTTTAATTAATTTTCTAAATTCTTGAAATATAGGAAATGTACATTAGAAATACTGCTCCCTAAAATCCTTGATTGGTGCACCTTAAGAGTATTCAACAGTTATGGTCCGTTTCAAAAATATACACATACCTATTTAGTTTAGAGTTGTCGATAGGCCTCTATTGAACTGGCATGCACCTCTGGCCTGCCTTCCCGTTAGTAATCATACAAGTGCTTGTTATGTACTAATATGCTACAAGTATGACGAAGAACACGCTTTTAATAACTAACACGTGTGCAGGTTGCATAAAGTGCTCTATGGGCTTTCGGAAGTCGCACTAAGTTTGCTACCCTATTCAGGACATCGAGCGATTCTAAAACGATAAGAACTTCTTCCAATCACATTTGTAAAAAACAAGAGTAGGGTCTGTCACATTGCCAACATAATTGGCCAGTCAGATTAGCATCAGTCACGGACTGCCCAAGGTAAGCCGGACGTATATGAGGAATAGTATTCCATTTTGTACCTGTATCCATTTATCAACGATTAAGTTACGGGGACATATAAATATCACGGATAATTCATTACCAATTTATAGTCGATTCTGAAACGCTGAGTAGTCTTTAATATAGAGCAAAAAGTTATGCGTTTGAGCAGTTGAGCCATATATCGTAACAGTTTGAATTCATGATAATGTTATATGACTTATGCGTATGACTTTATGAGATCTCACAAGTTTAACCCCACTTCAAGGTGAGGATACGCTTCAGCGTATTTTTCAGTTTGTAGTGGAAATGTCGCAATCAGTGCATTTACTGTGAATAAAATACACGATTTATTAATATGTATCAAATACTTTTCTATAATAAGCTATTTAAACACAAGGAAAAAATGTGGTACCTCTTTATATTTTATAGGACGCCATCGGGGCAAGCTTGTAATAAATTATCTCTAAAATATATTCTGTTTGTGGGAAAAATTTACAATCAAAACAAACACCCACCTGCTTGTTAAGATTCAATTCGTCGGTTTCGTATTTTGCCCGCAACCTTCTAGTTTCTTCCATCGATTCAATTTATATTTATATAAAAAATCTGTTTTAAGTCCAGAACTAACCAACCAGATTAGACTATGTTTAAAAAAAGTTTTATTATAATTATAAGTAATATGAACAAATTGTGCTACGAAATAGTTTCGTAGCCGTTTGCTACGGCGTTCCCTACGACGCGGTGTAGCGAGGCGTAGCGCGATCGTAGCAATTATGTAACGGCACCCTTCATGTATTGAAATGTAATTATATAAGTATGTATACCGCTGATGGTTTATTATTAAATTTTAAGGGACATTTACTACCTGACTAGAACTAGGTAGGTAAATACCTAAAGTCTGAGTTTTAGTAGGTATTCGAAGTCTTAGTAGTCGTTAATGTTAGAAGAATGAAGTTGGGATCAGAAACTATAGTACTACTTATCTTTACAAAATAGTTTTTTTTTATTATAAATCAAATGTGCTTGATCTCTAACGATCGATGTAGGCAGAGGCGTAGGTAATTACATCTTTTCTCCAATTAATCGTAGTTGATTGTGATGGCTGATGATGAGAAATGAACAATATTCAGGACCGGTACTTATCATCAGCTTGAATTGATTCCTGTTGCACTTACTATACTCACGAGCATTCATAGCACCAAAATTACCTACTCTTAAACGTCGGCAAAATTAAAGTACATTACAACTACAGCACATAAGAATATTTACTACCAATTAAAAACGTAAATAAATATTGTGTTAAAAAAAATCACTGTTTTTCAAATTATAGTCATTTGGTATCGGCATTTCGTAAGTGGAACTTTTTCATTGCCGCGACTGTATTACTACCCTAATCAAGCATAAAAAACATTATTTTTTTATTATTAATAATGCTAAAGACTAAATTTTAATGAATTCCATACTTAATTACGTTCACTCTAATAAATAGAATGATTAACTATGAATAATTGTATTTCTGTCTGATTCAATAAATTAAAGAACACCTTTTGTGTTGAAAATAATAGCTTTTAGTTCGAAAGTTTCTTTGTCACGAGATTGATGCTCCAAGTTGAATTAGCTGACTGCTGTATCTAAAACGTGCTCGGAAAACGAAATCAGAAAGTAAATGTGTGGTGGAAATTTATTATAAGTATGGGGTCCTTTCCTAGCCTCCACTTATATAAACTAGCGACTGAAAGCTAACCTAACCGGCAATCCCATTTCACCACGGTGACAGTGATAAACCCTAGATAGTTCATTGTCATCGATTCACTAAGAAGAAGAAAGAAGAATTACTTATTTGTAGAATAAAATATATGAATAAAGTTTTCTCGCTTTTTCTTTAGATTCGTTTGTACATAATTAAATGTAGGTTAATATTTATTTTAAGTGTCGTATTAATTTGCGGTTATTTCGCGGAATTGCCGGGACCTGGTCCAGTTATTGCACCATTTAGCACTAAGTGCCCATTAGGTATTGTATATTGCAAGGGACCCCATAATACTCTGATTGAGGGGACATTTCCATGAAATATTTTTACTATTGTAATAATGGGTGAGGAAGGGGAAGGAAGAGCGGTGGTAGCTCAGACGTGTAAGCGTCCGTTTCTCACGCTAGAGATGCAGGTTCGGATCCCGGCGCTGACATGTACCAATGAGTTATTTTAACTTAAGTGCAATGTATATCATCGCTCTTACGCACACACACACATTCACGCCTTGTACTAATGTACTCCCTTGCGGGGTAGGCAGAGGTGCATTGCTGCACCCACTTTTCGCCAGAGTGCTATGTTAGTCCCAATGTAAAAGGGGGCGGGCCTATTGCCATTTTATGGGCACAACCAAGACCCGAGAACAAATATCTGTTTAAACAAATATCTGCCCTAGCCGGGAATCGAACCCGGGACCTTCGGCTCAGTAGTCAGGGTCACTAACCACTACGCCATTCGGTCGTCACCATCGCTCTTACGATGAAGGAAAACATCGTGAGGAAACCTGCATATCTAGATCTAGCACATCTAGATATGTAAACCCACCAATCCGCAGTGGACCAGCATAGTGGGGAAATGGTCTAAGCTTAGGGAGGCAGGTTAGACCTTGGTGATATGCACAACGGTTCTACTCGAGAGAGTCAGGTGCAGGTACTAACACCCCCACAGAGAATAGAATAGAATAGAATGGGTGAGGAAGGCTTCAAAGGCTGCAGTGGTTAGTGCTCGTTGGGAAAGGCCATGTCTAGCAGTCCAAAATTATTGACTAACGATGAAGATGATGGCCCTACCACAAAAGGGATAAAGTACCGGTAAAGGTTACTCTCATTTTTGCTTAGATGTAGGCGGGTTTATATAGCCATGATATAGATAAATGTATTGTATTATAAATAAATAAAAAAAAACCTTATTTTTTGAGCTTGAAAGTGCTCACAAAATAAGGATATTTTTTATGGACGAGTGCGATTAATTAAAAATGTCTACAGGCAGAAATATGCATGCATGCATACCTACATACAAAGATGTTATTATTCTGAGAATACTGGTACATTTTAAGAGCATAATAATTATTCTGTGTTCTACATTTCAAAGATTTTTATAACTTTTTCCGGGACATATAGGTGGTAGCATAGACCTACTACCTCTAGACTGGCAATCGCCGTGTGCACTATTCTCTTTCTCACTCAAACCATAGATGTTGCCGACAAAAAAATAAAACCTAAATATGGGGAAATTTAACTTATCATAATAACAAAAACAAAACTTGAGTATATCGTCGGTTGATAGGAAAAATACACTAAAGGCTGATTTTTCAATAGCCAGATAAAAGTTTTGCTGGGAAATAATTTTGATGCTGTTGCGTCTCAATGTTTCTCAATGTTTGTATTACCCAGATAACATTTATCTGAATATTGAAAAATCAGCCTTAGTGAGTTTTTCCTGTCAACCGACGATATAAGAAAAAAAACTTTACTCATACTTATTTGATTTCAATATAATTATTTAATATACACAAATTGAGTGGATTGTATGATTCATTGTCTTCGTCCAATCGAAACAATCCTCTTCAAAATGTGCCGAACACAATTTTTGTATGTTTCTTTGGTTCCCAATTTGTGCGACCGGTAATGTCTATCCATTTTCTTGATATATTTTTTTCTGTCGGAAACCTATGAAGCAGAGATAAATGGATGAGCATGAGCATTATAATCGTGGGCCAAATATGTGATGGGGTTTTTTTAAAAGGAAACACGCATTTCGTATCAATACAATAAACTTTATATTATACAGAAGAAATCACACATAGAAGAAAAAAACGAAACGAACGTTTCCTCACAATGAGAGGCACCTCATTTGAAAGAGGAGAATGACTTCTACAAAATACAATCTTCACAAAAACCGAATTCGTGCACCCCATTTGTAAACCCAACCCGAGTCCGTTACAATTTCTAGTATTTTCTTTGCATACTATAATATTTGTGGGTAAAATAAATTTTCAATAACTTGCAACACCATGTGATTTGTTATGATATGGTACCTCGTAATTTTTACTTAAAACTGCTACTAAAAGACCTTACAGTATTAAAATTAGTATCGTTTTATATTAAAATCGACCCAATAGATAGTACTATGATGAATGTAAGCTTGTTAAACTTGATAGTATTTACTTACATGTGAAAATATATCTCATCCATCATTCCATCGTGTTTTCGTTCAATATGCTCTATACCACCGAACAAAATCCACCCACCCATGTCACACACTCGTTAAGTGATGATAATAGTCTAATAAACTTAATAAACACCCACAAATCACTAGCAAATCAAAAATAAATAGCATTTAGAAAATTTTGTTGTAACTGTCAGCCTTTGTTTGGCACAGATTTTTCATTTGTTTCATTGTTTGGCACAGAGAACTGACGTAAACAGGCGCCACAGCAAAAAGGACAAAAAACATTTACAGCTTAACGTTTCTTTCTTACGCTTAATGTAGCTAAGCGTCTCTTTTTCGCAATGTCAGAACTGTCACGATTATACCCCTGTGGGTGGTAGGTACAGAGAATATTCGATTCGATGTCAGAAGTATATGCGCCCAGTGATTTTGCATTTATTTTGAAATAGATTTTAAAGACATACCTATACGTTTGATTAATATGAATCAGTGGGTAGAGTTCTCCATCTACGTCGTTCTGCTTACATGTATCTATACATATTTGTATTTAGTGGCAGAAAGTATAGTTGAAAGTGACCCAGGTAAATAAGCAAACATTTACTTAATGAAAGCTTGCTAGTCAATACAAAGTCCTTCTTGCTAGTAAACTAGAACTGAGTATCACTGAGCCATCATAAATCTTCGTACAACTACCGTTCATCGGGTTTTAATTAGTTATTCGACCATAATACGACAGAAAGGAGTAATGAATATCGTATCCTATGGCTTAACAGGGCTTAATATAGGACAGCTAGGGCCGAGCCAATAACCCATACTTATAATCTAGTAAGCCTACACCTTGGATTAACACATATGATACTTTTTATCCCATAGGAAGACATTTCCAGGCAAAGTGGGAAAAGCTAGCATGTAATTAATAATATAGTTCCTTCCACGCATAGGAAACCTAATGTTGCTGTTATGTAGCATTGCTTATGCAAGCGTAAGGTGCCATAATTTCTAGTTAAAAAGATGCCTATTTCACTCTCCAGACCCATACCTACCTTTCTAATATTCGTCAAAGTCATTCATTTTTAATACAATCACGGGCAATGAAAACGTTCCATTGAGAAAATTACCAAATTACGTCTATGCCGAAAAAACTAACAATATGACGCTTTCTGCAAAATTTAAGTACATTTAACGGCGCATCAGAATATAAGCACCTAAAAACATAAACATTTTGTTCAAATATCCGATTAAATGGTTACAAAAATTGAGCCTTAGTGGCGTCTGCATTTTTTAACTGTTTCTTTACCCGTGAGTGTATTAACATCGCTATTTGTTTCAGATTACAATCACGATGAACTGTAAGCAGTAGAATGGACAAGATTATAGCTGTTATTGCGCACATAGGTAAAATAACATGTTGTATAGTGGAGAGCACAATTCGTGCTATTGCGCATTCATTGTTCCACATATCGATACGCATCGTCTGTATTGGTTTGGCTGTAATGGTTGCTCTAGCTTTATATCAGAAAAACAGTACAAGTACAGCAAATACGATAACTTTAATAGGATTCAGTGCCATTGTGGGTGTTTGTTTGTATGACCTCCTGTTTTAGCAATAAATGTAATGATATTTAAAACTTATATCTACTTACGAGTTTTATTTTTAACCAACGAATATAAAAGATTGGAGTTAGGGAGTGGTCCTGGATAGTCCTGGGCCATGAAACGGATAGACCGAACTTTGATTATAATATATTATTTTGTTTAAGAGGTCACTGACCTGCCATATTTTTGTCATGAAACTCACACCAGACGTTCAAAAGTAAAAAAAAAAACATATTTTTGAAACATTGGATATACCTATTACCATTATCTCTAGTCCCTTTATATATTTATTAGCTACCATACCTCGGTGTTGTAAATTACTCTCATGAATCATGTGAAATTTAAGCACCTGCCTAGTTCAGTTTTCGTTTTAATTAGAGCGACATTTTATGACCATACCTATACAATACCTATATTATGACTTTACTAAAGGGTTAATATATTATGAAACTCGGGAGTATCGATCGCCTGAATAGAACTATTAAAACTTGTATACATAGAAGCTGAAGAAAAATCATTTTTCGGATTATAAAAACCAAGTATTGTTTTGTAATTAACATTAAAACAAAGAAATAAATAAACTTTATTGTAATATAAATATCGTATTAAGAGAACCGGCGACCAATGCTTTAGAAAAACCCTTATATTTAAAATAATAACTTTCTCTGGGTGTTTTGTGGTGGTGGGTTTCCACTTGCCATATTATTTTTCAACTCCGCGTGCATCGCATTGCCTCAGACGATATTTCCACAAAAGAAAGTCGTTGAAAACACCATTTTTATTTACGACTTCTTTACGAATAACGATTTAACATTTTATGTGTCTAAGATTTACATAATGTTAAGAAGCTGCATTCAAACACCGCTTTATGATATTTTTACGATTTTTCATTAAAGATTATGATTTTTCTTCGCCGACAGAAAAAAGTAGGTACTGTTTTAAGTTGATTAGGCTTCTATGTGTCTACATGTGACCTTCTAGAGTAGTGTTTATATTTTATTCTATGTGAGGGGTGTTATGGCCTGCAGTCGCATATCTCGAACAGCACCTTTGTGCAAGGGTTTATGTGGCTTTCGCTCATACCAGAAACCGTATCGCGAAGTCAAAACGAAGCAACATTTACGAAGTAATTAGTGTCTAATTTGGTCAAATTCAATACTAAGAAGTTCGCGATCGGAAGCCAGATATGCGTTCGATAACCTTTAATAACCTCCGATAATCTTCTAGCTTCAAGACGAATTAATACAATACTTAAGTATGTAATAGACGCATTTTTCCTAAAATAAAAATGACATATTATGTATCTAGCCTATCTGAAACCTAGTTAAACATTGTGAGATATGGCGTTTCGACTTTCTCCGTGTTCGGCATCATAAGGGTCACAGTGACAGTTAAATAAAGTCCAATTTTCTCTCCACCTTTAATTTGCAAGGTGCGGGTGCCTATATAAATAGAGTGAGTCGTCCGCGCGCCTCAGTTGTAATATCACCATGCAGAAATGACTAGGTTTCAGATAGGCTAGATACATAATATGTCATTTTTATTTTAGGAAAAATGCGTCTATTATGTAGTCTGAGCCTATCTGAAACCTAGTTAAACATTGTGAGATGTGTTTATTATCGCATGGTGGAGAGAAAACCAACTGTGACCCATAAGCTACTGATGAGTATATCAGTAGATAACTAAATATTTGAATCTATAAATTTATAATGCATAGATTTCTAGGTAATAGATATACTAAAAAGAAAGGTATAAGTATACATAAGACTTAAGTACTTCCTTATTATTCCTGACTTGACAGAAAGTTATGGAAGGTATGTACCTATACATATAGGTAGGTATTTATACATATGGATACACACAGTGCCTCTTCGAAAGCAATCCTTATAAGTAATTATTGATCAAAATCTTGTTATTGTAAAGGTAATATTTTTAACATACACTAGCCGAATGGATGGAACCAGTGAAATACTTTGCAACAATATTTAAAGGCTGTAAAATGTAGAATATCGATCCAGGCCGCTGGGGCTCAGGTCAGCACATGCTGACTAGGGTATGTAATTCTGGACTGACCTCAGAAATGCAGCAGCCGACCCTGGAGCCTCGAGGACCTGCTCAGTCAGCCCTGTACGACGACACGGCCTGCAACACCTGGCGCGGCATCTAGTCCTTGGAACGAGGAGTGGTGCTTGAAGGGAAGATAATTTTACTAAATATCTCAGCCTCATCAGCTACTGGAAAAGATTAGATGAAGGCTGTGACACTGGCGGATAACTAAGTATTCATTTTTTCAAAACATGATGCAGGTCACTATATTCATATTCTAGATTGACAAGTAACACACAGTCTAATTTTGTATTCTAACTAACTCGGCGGTTAACGAGTTCCTGTGCAGTCCAACTAGGAAGGAAAGTTATTTTATAAGCCTTTGCACCGATTTTGCTACTATCATTCTGTATCATCATGTGTGAATATTATGAGCTCTGGCAGCATTCCTTGGTAGATGACATCAATTAATAAAGATTGATTAACACAACAATAACAATTATAATAGTTGATAAATGAAACCCGGCTAACATGTCTTAACTGGGTAAGTAAATGATCAGTCATGCCACCAGGATAAGTAAAATGTTCAGTACTTCATATGAAAAACATTAACAAGGTCACCTTTAGGTATGTTCGTCAAGACTAAGGGCAGGTCTCGGCCAAAACCTTAAGGCTTCGCCTTGTTGCAACTTCAAAGGTACGTAGGTAGGTACCTACTTACATTGTTGTAGGTTCGATTTTGAAACCATTAAGTCAACCTAGATAAAACAAAATAAAATAGCTCGATTAAATTAATAAAGATGGTACGTAAAGATGTTAGTTGTACCTGATCAGACCTGATGCAACGACAGCCAACATAGACTCTCTAATCTGTAGAAGCAACAATCATGGTGGCGGGAACATGGACAGTTGGACGAGCCACCTCGAGCCTGACTTATCAATCAGAACTGACAGTTCGCCAACAGCAGATAGCTTGCGGCTGTCTATAGGTAAACTTAGGTAGTTAGCTATACCCAAGAAAAAGTCCTTGGACATCGATATGACAGTGGAACGGCGAATAACTGTGACATTCTTTAAAACAAAAAGGCTTGTTGTTGTCCAGCTAAGGAAGGTTACCTACTTCAGCGACCTGGTATTGCATTCTGAAAGAACTGCGAAGAGTTAATATTATGACTAATAATTATTACTTATTTAGAAAGTTTTCAGCAAACTCTAATAAATCAAGCAGCTACCACGTCACCGCTGCCCGGTTATAACTCTGTACTAGCTTAGTAGATATATATACCGGTTCTAGCCTTCAGCTAGAGGCCAGAGAGCTCCTAAATGAGATGCGAGTACGAGCATGACACAAGTAATTTTTTACTTGGTAACTAGTTACGTAACTAACTGAAAGATCCATAAAACAGTTGAGGATTACTCAAAATGGAATTGTGAAAACGGCACGTCTGCATCTTAACCAGTCAGTCTAAGTAGTTTCAGCAGATACAGTGTTGAAAAATAGTTATGAAACGTTTGCGCCAGAATCGAATTAAAAATACATTTTCATTAGAGAAGCCGTTTAGGCATGAATAGGTACTTTCACACTTTGGATTGTGCTCCAAATGATGACCTTCGAAATTCATAGAAATTTTATGACGACTGCCATTGTTTATTATCTAGCCCCGTACATTGAGTAGGGCTGCGGCTACACGTGATGTGATACACAGTACACAGTAGGTATATGCATGTTCCCAGAATAGTGGAAGTTATAATTTTACCAAAAGGTAGTCGTCTCGTGCAAGAGCACCGTTACTCGATTTATTCGATACACAACTAGTAGACAGCTGCTGCGGAGGAGGTTCACGCATTTTTCAACAAAGAGCTCGGATACACACTCACAATCCACTGGGACATAAGGAAGACAGCTAATATGGTGCCACTCAGAAACCGCGATGACACTCCGATCATGATCACCCGACAGTAGGATCATAATAAATTCGGTAACTTGTGAAGCGGTATGGTATAGCAACAGCGACTTTCACGAAATCAGGAATTAGCTCAGTGCTTTTAGGTTGAACACTCGCCGGTGGGATTCACTTTGCTCACAGCCGAGAAAAGAAAAGACTCAAAGCTGGAATCTGCCGATGTGTCATGACACTTAAGATAGTGTCTAGGGGGTCACTTTATATGACGAAAAACGAACTTTCAGTGTACTGCGGCGCGAGCCGCTCTATCTGTTTGTATGTATTAAACGTGCCGATTGCACGACAGCTCTCGTTCGTTCGTTTCTCATCAGTATAGAGTAACGCTCCTGTACTTACCGTGCGTCACCATTCCCATGAGCAGTCCAATGATCTTTAGGCAGTTTAGAACAAAAGCTGCATTAGACTGTTTCTGCAGCAGATACATCGAAATAAAAAAAATAAAAATAAAAAATAAAAATTGATTGCACAACTATCCCCAGGAGCAGTCTACAGGTCACTTTGGGCAGTTCAGAAGAAAGCTGCTTTAATAGAATACCCTACCTCAGCGGAGGCATCAAATTGAAGTGCTATAACACTTTTAGAAGCGGTGCACGTTACCCGATTTGTCGTCATCCATGCCGATGCGGCTACGGCGACTGCAGGTGGTTACTCAGGCTTCGTTGGTGTGCCCTTGTATGGCTAACATGACCAACCTTGGCAGTAAACGTTCGTCTGCATATGCCAAAATCACTGATGAATAGCGCACGTTACTCGATACCTTCTAAATAAGTCACTCATAATGATGGCTGATGATGATGATGACCGTGCTAGCAATAGTGCAGGCGGTTCCGCTGAGCATAAAATCTCTTCCCAGACAGGGGGCGTTTGGATCTGGCAACCAGAACAGGAGTGCCAGGTGTGCGCAGCGATGCAGGTGGGACAACACAGCCGCCAGGGCAGGAGTATGGCTGGGTCTATGCAACGATGCAGGTAGCACAAACCGGTAGCCAGGGCCAGGACCGGGTGTACGCTGCGATGCAGGTGGCACAAAACGGTGGCCAGGGCCAGGACCGGGTGTACAGCCGCCAGGGCAGGAGTGAATGGCTGGGTCTATGCAGCGATGCAGGTACCACAAACCGGTGGCCAGGGCCAGGACCGGGTGTACGCTGCGACGCAGGTGGCACGAGACGGCGGCCAGCGCAGGAGCACAGGGCCGGGTGTATGCTGCGATGCAGGTGCCACGAGACGGCGGCCAGCGCAGGAGCACAGGGCCGGGTGCAGGTTACACGAAACTTCAATTTCACCGAATCGGCCTGCCTACCCTCAGCGAGTAGGTACCGGCGGATCACATTACTCGCCGCACATGCCACAATGTCCCAACATACTGAAACTCGGAGCCACGTGCTTCCTGTAAAAAATTCTATGACGGTCCTGGAAAGCTCCTGTTTGTAAAGCCTTACATAAGCTATAATCAAGTGCATTATTGTAATAGCAAAGTTTTTATCAACTGTTTTCTAAAAATATTAGAAATTGAGGGTAGAAAAATATATTTTTATAATTTTTTCCTGTATAAAATTAACATATGCTTTACTTAAAGCGGTCATTAATGTAAGTATCTAGCTCAAGCGCCACTAGTAGGACCGGAATATGTGATCAATAATCACCACTACTAATCTTCTTCTTCTTTCGTGTCAGTGAAATGCGATTTTTTATATTTGTCCAGACCAAAAAGAAGCAACTTTGATAGCATTCTGGTTGGCCTGGAGTAAGTCTTCCCGTGTGCAGGTGGAAGGGCACAGGGGACAGGAGAGTAAATGCTCCATAGTCTGGGGGGCGGTACCACAGTCGCATAGGTTGGTACCAACGGTATAGCCCCACTTACAGAGATTGTCCTTGCAGCAGCCTACCTCTGCTCGCAACCGATTTAGAGTCTTCCAGATGTGCCAGGGAAGACTGTTACCGGGAGCAAGACCACGACTAATGAATCGGACCCTACTGCGTGGGATAAAAACCCCAAGCGCCGGAGCATTATGACCAGTGGCTGAGCTTTTAAAAGCAGTAAATAATAGCATTTTACTCACGGCTTATCAACTCAAACCTTCGTTGCGAAATCCTCAGCAATGGCTGCGTGCGCAGCAGCCGGCAGGCCCCGCGCCGCCTGGTCCGCATCAAGCTACAGCTCCCGGCAGCGAGGACTCCGCAAATTCAATATTATATTTTTCCCCGTCGGAGCGAAGCCGACGAGAACCGTGGCTACATTGAGCCATTTTGCCGAAGTGTTCACTTCAAAAATCAAAAACCAACTGAGGCGCGCGGGCGACTCACTCTATTTATATAGGCACCCGCACCTTGCAAATTAAAGGTGGAGAGAAAATTGGACTTTATTTAACTGTCACTGTGACCCTTATGATGCCGAACACGGAGAAAGTCGAAACGCCATATCTCACAATGTTTAACTAGGTTTCAGATAGGCTCAGACTACATAATAAAATTTTATAGCTATTAATGTAATATTTCACGGAAAAATTAATAATCTAAAACTCGTAACAGTATTTTAAGACGTATTGGTTTTTTATACCAAAATTGAAGTGGATAAAGTCATTTCATAAAAACTCTGGCAGGATAATAGGCTCAATGGAGACTTGATGGTTTTTTTATGAACCGTTTAATTTTCCTTACAAAGTTCTTTTTATGTTCTCATTAAATGGAGCATTCCTTTTAGATTTCTACTTTCATTTATAAAGGAATTATACTTAAAAAAATCTTGAAATTGATATTTTTTGTAGATAAAACGAGAGATGCCTAGATTGTCTAGTAGTAGTTTTTCTCACTTATACGCAACATGCATACCTACTCTTATTGTGCAGAATCCAAACCGAAAACCGTAGTAAACATGCTTACTTTAAAAGGAACAGGGGGGCACTCTCTAAATCGAACGAGAATTGTCACTTAATCGGCACGCTTAATACAACAAAATTAAGTCCTAGTTCATGATGCAGTTTTGTTTTTCCCAAGCTTCGTAGCTTTGCGCTAACCTCGTTGTACAAATCGTGTCGATTGCGTGTTGCGTGACTATTTTTGTTCCTTTGTTCGTCGATTTAAGCTGCGTACAGACCGGCCAAACGAACGATAAGGAACGGGTTTCGTTGACCTTCGTTGCTGCAATCTGCCCTGTATTATGTATGATAAATATCCATCGTTGGGCGTTCGTTGGGCCGGTCTGTACGCAGCTTTAGAGAATGTCCTCCCAGACCTCGTAAGTTCAACTGAGTTCCTATTCTCCAAAAGTTAATCAATTACTGACTTTTGCAGCGATTCGTCTGCCGTTTGATGGACGTCGCCCCGCCTGAAAGCACTTCAGGGAAAAAATGGGCCTTACATAACTAAGGGTGCGTTCCGACTAGGCTCACTGGCTCCCACTTCACTTGGCGTTACACTTATATCCTGATTATGATTACAGCTAGGTACCGAGTACAGTGGCGAGATAGTATCCTCGGCCGATTCTCGGCTCGAGCAATTGACCGAGTGCACTCTACTCGGTAGGTGTAACGAAGGTATTACTGCTAGCTTTTGTTTCACCTTCTATAAATTGTTTATACCGGCCATATTCAAAGTATCTTATCATTCATACGGTCTTCGATATAGTGAAAGTTATAACATCAATACCTTTATGAAAACGTCATATTTTGACATGGACACTCATCCATGAATTTCTTACTATCGCTACGCGTAATGTAAACGTACCCTTACGTGAATTATTTCAGCGTTGCAAAGGACGGAAATTGGCTCCTTTGAACAATATTGAAAATCGGCCCTTGAATGTAACATTGGTAATTTAACATTTTATTCCTGAGTTTAGACAGGTCGTCTAATTTACTTTTTTTTCTTAATGTTCTAGGGAATTTTATAAATCATTAGATAAATTATATTGTTTTATTTTATTTGTAAGGGAAACAAACAGTCAAAAATTAAAACGTACATTATATGTATATTTACTTTTATATGAATATTACAAAATACCATCGTCATCATCAGCGAACTCTAGTCCAATACTATTTACAAATTGACTATCCGAGGTGTAAATGATGTGAAATATGTAAAAAAAAAACATTGATTGTAAATCTATCGATTTTTTGGCAACACTACGCCTTCGCACTTTGCGATCAAGTGATTTAAAGAGCAGGGCCACAGGGTGTTCGTTTCTAATCAATATGCATGAGACGACACACCATTTATTAATTACTTTATTATTCATCCTGTGTCTGCGATCCGCTGGAAGTGTTTCTAACCTTTCGAGGCTATTAGTTAGGTACTGCTTTATTGAAACTATCTATTCCTACCTACATGTGCAGCATGGTACCTATATCTAAGCCCGAAACTGAAATCAGAATTTCAAAATTCGCGAAAAAAAAAACATTTTCCAATGAAACTTTGTTGGTCACGTGACTTTTTTACTATGGTCAATTTTTTTTTTCGCGAATTTTAAATTCTGATTTCAGTTTCGGGCTTAGATATACCATGCTGCACATACAGGTTTCGGCTTAGTATACCATTTTTGAAACACCCTGTATATTGATCGATGTTGCGCCAGCTATGAAGATAATTTTACGATTACGGTGTTTTTTTAACCGTAAAATATCATAAAAAATACACATAATCCAAAAAGGCTCACGACTGTAATCCCCGAAGGGTTAGTCAGAGGTGAGTCGTAAGCGAGCCACCCACTTGTCGCTATACATTTATACTCATGTAATGTCATAGGTCGCGAATCTAAAAGGAAAGTATGTATTTAGATTTACCTACTGCCATAGAATGAACGTAGTACTTTTAGTGGAAATTTAGTGTCAACACTGTTCTATTCAGTAGAGAGTATTATGTTCCTTGGTTCTATTCTAACCGTAGTCAAGCTATAATCTAGTGTTTGTTTGTTTAGTCTAAAGTACTCTAAAGAGTAAGAGAGATTAAACGACTGGGTGGTGTAGTCTTAGTTCCCAGGGTCCTGGTTTCCATTCCCGGTCGGAACAGATATAATTATATACCCATAGATCTATATACCCAGTCGTTTAATATTAAGAATGAACGTTAAAATATTAATGGAATGTTTTATAAAGTTTATTACGTTTTATACTAAAATAGTGATCAAAGTAAATGTTTAATTACTTAGGGATATACTCATACTCATCCCCTAATTAATTTAATTACTAACAGAGTGATATCTTATTTTATCCTTGAAACACCCACACACAAAGATTGGAAACTATATTAAACATTGTCATCATTAATTCATCATATTATCTCAGCTAGCCTGAAAATTAAAAATATTATAAAAAAGTTAGTAGGTATACTACAAACACCTAAAAACAGTAAAAACCTAACAACTCTTGTAAATACCTATGTGCTTGTGTATGTTTTGAATGCCTATTATTTAATTAACATAGTAAATGTTCGCTCCGACAAATCAACAAATATTTTTCCTCTGCGAGAAAAGAAGGATGTAGCCGTATAAAATGTACGATTATACGATTTTCCGATGCATGAAAAAGGTCGGGTCACAAATAAATGAAGGTCCTACATGAACCGACAGTTCATTGGGCCAGGTTCGACCGGGTCGCTCGGATTCACTGCCTCTGTTTAACCCTAAAATGATACGGACCTAGTAAAAAAGTTACGTTTTCGGTTTTAATAATTTAAGTATGGACTAAGACGAGACTGCGGTAGGTAGGCATTGAACAAACCATGCCTCAATTTCTTCAGACTGTTACTCAAGGGACCTATGATAAATTACTGTCACTTTATTACTTGAACGTTAAGCAGAAGTAGAGTATAGAATACAACGCTATCATTGCCTGAATGTGCCTGAATGAAATGCTTATTGATCAAGAAGAAAAGACTCCAGGGCTATACAATTTGAATCCGAAAATCATTGTCAAAAAACGTCTGCTATAAAAGGTCTGAATTTCCACTAGCCGTGTCCAGTTCCCACTTGGCGAAGGAGAAAAACTACCGACATAAAATCAGGGGTCACTATAACGTATACTGTTATTAGCAGGCACTGATTCTGCCCTAAGCCTCTGCTAATACAGTAAATAGGGTAATAAATTGTGGCCACCCGCCGACTGTCTCCGTAAATCCTAAACTTGGAATCACTTAGCGGCGACATTGTGGGAGCACGCTACGAAACATTCATCTTTGATAGATATTTATTGAGAGAGTCGTGGTGGTGTAACTGGTAAAGTCTCGGCTTTCATTCTTGAAACCGTGGGTTTGAATCCTGCCATGTGAATGAAATTTATAGATTGTAATAAAAACAATGACAAGGAGGCAGTATACGAGCTACTCGCGAACTCGCCGACTAGCAGCTAGTAAATTAGCCCAGTGAGTGTGGTTGAACCTTTACGTATGAAGGGTGATAGTTTCTATGTCGGCCTATTAAATTTCACAAATTTATTGGGTCATTTAGGGTCACTTTTACCAAACGCTAAACGTATTTAAAATTGAATTTAAATCAAATTTTAAATACATTTTGTACTAACTGACAGACGTTTGACAGGCTACTAAATACGTTTAGCGTTTGGTGAAATTCCACCTTAAAGTTCGTACATAAATCTATATGAACGTACGGCCTACTGGCCTTTCTTCAGGCTCATTTGGCTTTAATGTTAGGAGGTGATATTTAGTATATATAATATATCTTATCTAGACCTACTCTTCAACCAAGATTTATTATTTCGTCACGCATAATTTACTTCGGTCTACGAAGTCTAGAATGTTTATTAAAATGCCGTCGCGTCGATGTTCTTAGTACACCTACTTATTTCGGTCCGATATTAATTTATGTTATTTATGATAGACGACCGAATGGCGTAGTGGTTAGTGACCTGACTACTGAGCCGATGGTCCCGGGTTCGATTCCCGGCTGGGGCAAATATTTGTTTAAACACAGATATTTGTTCTCGGGTCTTGGATGTGCCCGTAAAATGGCAATAGGCCCGCCCCCTATTACATTGGGACTAACATAACACTCTGGCGAAAAGTGGGTGCAGCAATGCACCTCTGCCTACCCCGCAAGGGAGTACATTAGTACAAGGCGTGAGTGCGTGTTTTTTTTTTTTTTTTTTTATTAATTTATGTTTAGAAATTCGCTTTTGAAATCTATTCATACCTATATGTAGGTACAGTGAAACCTGTTTAAGTGAGACTTCAAGGGTCCTGCAATATCGTTTCACTTATAGAGGTATTCCACTTACCCAGTGTCTCAGATATACAGGTATAAATAAATGTCTGTCTCATTTACAGAGGGTTCCATTAATAGAGGTGAGAATACAGGTTATTTCAGTTATACAGGTGCGATCATTAAATAAAATTATATTTAATATAATTTTTTATTAATTAAAATTCAGCACAACCTTCTTCGCGTGTCTTCCCACTTTCATAAACGGATATTAACTTCAGTTTTTCACGTAGGTAATGTTAACGATTGTAGCTTTCAATTTGGCATTTTTTTTCAAATTTATACTTCATACAGAGAGTAAAGCGAAACTAAAACTGAACTTAATTGATTAATAAATACATTGAACTGAACTGCACTAAAGCTCAAAATTTATTTATTTATTTATTTTATTTTAAAGCAGTATCAAACAGGTTGTTAACAATACATGTCACAAATGATTAAACATGGCTAACATACATACTTAACTAATTAACATCCCACAATAGATACTGAAAACATGTCTTGTTAGTTGCTTACATAGTATTATATAAGTACAAAAGTTAAGAATTTAAGGTTGAAATAGTTATACTTAAATTAAAGTTTAAATTACTGGTTTTAGTTTTACATAAGTAGTTAAGTTAAATTTATTACTAACCAACAGTTTCCATATAAAGCTCAGGTTCATATAATTTTGGATATAAAATATAATATAAACTAGTGAAAGGAAGAATAAATAAGTGATCGCAATGTAGTTTTATTACTAACAAATATATCCAAATTTGGTTCACGAATGGTTAATTCGTTATACTGCCTACAAATGCGAGCAATTGGAGAGTTCGAGTCTCTGTTTGTTCTACGTGTCTTAATATGAAATGTCTTGTAGGCTCTACCTGCTCTTGGTGCTTTTGTGACAAAGTTTATGTAAATTTCAGACAAAAGTGACGTATGAAGATTTCCGTGGATTATTTTATGTAGAGTCAAAATATCTGTAGAGCAGCGTCTATTCTTTAACGAATCTAATCCAAAATGAAGTAGTCTACTTTCATATGAATGAACGTAACTTGTATTTAAGACCAAAACGGAAGGATAATATTCTTAAGAATTTTCTCTGAATGCGTTCCAAGAGGTTAATGTGGACCATATAAAACGGGTTCCAGATTATACTGGCATACTCTAATTTCGATCTAACAAGACAATTGAAAAGTGTAATATATGTGTAAGGATTTTTAAACTCCTTGCAAACTCTAAGAATGAAGCCTAACGTTTGATTGCATGAGCTAATCAGCTTTTCGTAGTGAAATTTAAATGTAAATTTTTTATCTAATATGACTCCTAAATCTTTTACTGTCTCCTCAGTTTTCAACACGGTGTTATTAATTTTGTATGTATAATCTCGGGATTTGACTAGATTACTAAATTTGACAACGAAACACTTAGAAATATTTAAACACATTTTATTTGATATGCACCAATTATTAAGAGTTGATATATCGTTTTGTATATCCAAACAGTCAGCATCAGATGATATCTTTTTAAAAATCTTAAGGTCATCTGCGTATAGGAGAGAGTTACATTTTAGTTTTTTAAGAAGGTCGTTTATGAATAAAATGAAAAATAATGGTCCGAGGTGTGACCCTTGAGGAACACCTGATGTTACCAAACTTGGAACAGATTTGAAACCCAGAGTTACCAACTGAGACCTATTTGTCAAGTAACTATCAATCTATCGGTATAAAGAGCCATGAATACCAAAAGATTGTAATTTTAATTTCAAGATTTCATGATTCACTTTGTCGAAGGCCTTTTTAAAATCTGTATAAACCGAGTGGATTTCTTTTTTGTCATCAAATGCGTCATAAATGTGGTTCGTGAATTCTAAAAGATTCGATACTGTGGATTTTTGCTTTACAAAACCGTGTTGTTTTTCTGATATTAAGGGTTTAACTGATGCGTAAATGTAGTCATACACCAAGCTCTCAAATAGTTTGGCAATGATGGCCAATATGCTTATAGGTCGATAATTTTCACATTTAGATGCATCACCACACTTTAGAATAGGAACGACATGAGCTTCTTTCCATTTGTCGGGAAATATACCAAATTTCAATGATTTGTTAAAAATTATTTCCAACGGAATAACAAGTTCGGCTGCACATGATTTTATGAAAGTAGTGGGAATACCATCTGGTCCTGATCCTTTGAAGTCGTCCATGTGTTTTATTTTAGTTAAGATTTCATCATTAGTTATGTAAATATTGCTCAAGCAGTTGGTGGCATTTTCACAGGAAATCTCGTCGGTGTCAAAACTAGAGGGACTCTCAAAAGTAGAGGCAAAGAATTGATTAAACAAATTACATATAATATTGGGGTCAGAAGTTGTGATGTTATTGTAGGACATTGATTGGGGTATTTTCCCACATGATCGTTTAGAATGAATGAAAGACCAAAATGCTTTTGATGTGCCACTTAAAAGAGAATGTTCGGTACTGGCTATGAACTCCTTGTAACATTTTTTAATCATGATTTTGCTTCTTTCACGAAGTAGACAGAATGAGTTGTAGTCTCTTGGATTTCCAAAACGTTTAAATTTTTTATGGTATTTTAGTTTTTCTTTAATACAATGAATAAGGGCATCGTTGTACCATACAGGGTATTTGATAGCGTCGTTTCGTTTTAAGGGCGTATGCTCGGATATTATTTTTTCTAATTTGTTGTAGAATGTGGTTATATCAGTATTTATATCGTTTGAATTCAGAAGCTCAAGCCAATTAACTTTTCGTAGGTCATTTTTGCACATATCAATATTACATTTTCTAAAATTTAGAATTCTATTTTTGGTGTTTGATTTTATGGATGGGGTTTCGTCGAAATCAATAAATATTTTAAATACCGGATGGTGTCTATCAACTTTGGTCAAAGAATGAATTTCGTGGTTTAATTTAATACTTGTCATGTTGGTAAGGCAGAGATCAAGAGTAGTATCGTTATCATTTCGCAGATAGTTTACCTGTCGCAAGGAACCCAATGATATAAACTCTAAAAGTATATCGGACTTCCAATTGGCATTCGCTATGGGCAGACAGTTATTTGTGGATCTCTCTAAACACCATTCAATATTGGGCACATTGAAGTCACCAACCAAGAGAAACTTATCTTCAGAATCTACAACAATTTTAGAGTTAACTTCAAAAAATCTTTCATAAGTATCTTTTATAACTGTAGGAGGTAAATAGACTGCACATAGATGAAAAGTGTTGTTAGAGTTAGGATTTATCGTAAGCCAAATATCCTCAGCACCTGTCTCCCATTCATATCTACGGAATGCAGTTATGTGATTTTTTATAGCTATGAGCACGCCACCGCCGTCATGTTTGTGACTGTCAGAGGAAATACGGTCCCTACGAAATAAAGTATATGTATCGTCGAATAATTCTCTATCGAAAACGCCAGGATTGAGATTCGTTTCTGTAAGGCAGCGTTCCCACTACGCCGGACCGGCAGATCTGCCGAAAACCGGACACCGGACAGAGTGTTCACATTACATCGGATCCCGGAAGAAATTCAGACAGTCCTCAGTTGAATTTGGACCTGCGCGCACAATGGACGACGAAATTGTTGTGTTGTGGTGGTATCTTAATAGAAGGCAAAATTAAAGAAAACATTGGGTACACCCTATTTTACGGGAAAGATTTTCCATGCTTTTCATTTTACATCCAGGGGCGAGGGGAGCACGAGCGGGGCGAGCGGGGGACAGATACCGGCACAAACTCGTTCACATTACTCCGGGCCCGGTCGTTCTACCGGCAATTCGTAGTGACAAAACGTTCGGTAGAAATGCCGGGCTCGGCAAAAATGCCGGACCCGGGATAATGTGAATAGCTTCATATAAATTGTACAGCCACTAGCTCTTCCGGCAGATTTACCGGCGCGGCAGATCTGCCGGTCCGGCGTAGTGGGAACGCTGCCAAAGGCATACTATATCATAGTTAATTGTTAGAGAGCTTAAATAGAAACTGTTAGTTTTTGATCTAATACGATTTACATTTTGATAATATATAGATAACATTATTATTTTATTTAATGACAAGTTGGATCATGGCAATAAGAGCAATATGTTTTAAGTTATACAGTGCTAAGATAACGTATCCAGAAAGATTTCATTTTTGATAAGTATCGGTTTGCTGCCGTCAGTTTTTCTAATGAACACTCTCCCATATCTAACCCAAGTATATTTAAAGCCATTTTTCTTAGAGAACTGGCGGGCTTTGGCTTGCAGTGACTTGATTTCCGATGGTAGGTGCTCAGTTACAAAAACCGGTACAGGATCGCCATTAACATCAAGTAATTTTGAGTGTAGCTTGTTGTTTGGGTTACTTTTATTATAACGCAGAACATTAGAAATGATGCGGTCTCTATGCTTAGCCGAGCGTAGAGTCAGGATGATGCTGCGAGGTCTCGGTGACGATGGATTTAATTTAGCAACTCTTCGGCAGGCGACTATGTCATCATCAGACATTGGCTCAGAAATGGTTTCACATAATTTTTTAACAATAGTTTGAGGATTTTCGTTGCGTTTCTCGGGTACCCCTTGGATCTCTACGTTGCAACTTTTGAGACTTTGCTCGAATGAATTAATCTTGTGAGAGTGCTCTAGTAAGGTCCGCTGGAGCTCCAAATTTTCCTTAGTAATCGTCGATATAGTAAGCTTTTGCGCATTGACTTCTTTTTTAAGGTCTTCGTATTCCTGAGACATAAAAGTGAAGGAGTGTTTTAACTCTTCCAAGTCTTGGGTGAAAGTCTTAATGATCGCTTTGATCTCGCTTAGAACAACGTTCTTAAGTTGAAGCATGTTTTCTTCAAGCAAACATTGCATCTTCGCTATAATTTTTGTTGAAAATTCGTTCAGTTGATCACTCATGATGTTGAATTAAAGGATTCCGTAGTGTAGAAAGTTAACTCCAGATTAATGCCGCCTTCGTTGTTTACTATATGATGCGTAATTTCGCTATGCGGTCTCAATGGGCAGATGGTCCTGTCGGGCGCACGTTCGACTCAAGTGGTGAAATTGAAAATTTGCACTAACGTACTTGGAATTACGTGTGGAATTTGTGGGTAGAATAAGAATGAGTAAAACAAAAAATGTAATCTCAGTTACAGAGGTTTATGCATATAAAATTTACTCGCTGTCTCAGTTATAGAGGTAATTATGATGATAAATCGAAAGAACAAATCCCAGTTATAGAGGCTTACCTCGTCCCACTAACAGAGGTATTTCAGTGCGAAAGTGTTGGGACCTCAGCATGAGTTCCAGCTATGGAGGTTTCTCACTTATCCAGGTCCCACTTAACCAGGTTTCACTGTACTTACCTACTAATGCTTTATCGTTTTACGTAAGTACTCGTAATGCTCTATGCTGAATCTGAATTATTGATCAGATGCACTTTTTTTTCCTACTTCATTCAGGATTCAACTTTCAAGAAGTTCAGCCCATTAGCGGTTCGCACCTTCTTTTACGATTGTTTCAACCATTGCTAGGGACAAAACACTTTAGTGTTCCGCAGTAAAATGGGCAATGGTACGAGTCAAATACTGACTGAAAGTGATATGTAGAGTGCGACAATTCTAAGTTTAGAGTTTATTTATTTATTTAATTCTTTATTGCACAAATATTAAATAAACAGACTTTAGACATATAACCATCTTTTAAAAAACTATAATAATATGTTTGTTGTCGGTGTATCTATATTTTTTTTGTTATTATTTTGTTATTGTACACTGAAGTGTTTTGTATTATTATTCTTCATTTACTTAGGTACACTGGTACATATGGCAGTTAAAGAAAAAAAACTTATATATTTTACTCGTAGCAAAGTTAGTGTTACTCAACTATACCTACCTGGATAATCTAGATTTTATAGGCGGTCTTAATACAGGCGGGTAGTTGTTGTAATGAAACTACAAAAGAAACGTATAAAACTTCATGTTGTCATGAACAACAGACGAGGTTAACTAAATTAAATAATAAAAATATATAGAATAACGATGTAATAGAAGAAACTATTTGTTTTGCAAACTGTGTCTCCCGACCGAACTATTAGATAGATAGATAGATAAGTTATTTATTTACTTAACACAACACATACACAGGTTACACAGCAAGATTTCTAACATTAATTATTACAAAATTGCTTTGTGGGTTTTTGGGATATCGAAAATGTGGTTATAAGTACCTACATTTAAACTATAAATACTGCAAAAACATTAATTTTGATTCACTCTAGCATTCGGTAGGGTCAAGTGTACTCAAGTGAGTGGGTCGCTCTTGGTCAGTTTTTGCTCAATAAAGTTAGTCCTTATTATTATGCGGAAGTGGAGGAGAAGTTTTGAATTATGGACTAACTTGGAATGCTTAATGTTCACAAGAGCTGGTGTCAATGTGCTTGATATTATAAATGCATGGGTAGTTAATCCCATCTACCTACCTGGCCCTGTAGCACAGGACGCTAATAAGACGTGACAAAAGTTCTCCGTCGCGCGCGATGTGAGTGACAACGATGCAAAACCCCGTACTAGCCCTTCTGGATTTGTTTTTTCCTACTATTTCAAATATTCCGAATGATATGATTAATTTTAATTATTAATTTTAATTCCGAATGATATACTGACGGTCGAATGGCGTAATGGTTAGTGGCTCTGACTGCTATGCCGAAGGTCCCGGGTTCGATTCCCGGCTGGGGCAGATATTTGTTTAAAGACAGATATTTGTACTCGGGTCTTGGGTGTTAATATTTATATTTAGTATCTATCTATTTGTGTAGATATATATCAGCTGTCCGACACCCATAACACAGGTTCTGCCTAGCTTGGGGTCGGATGGCCGTGTGTGAGATGTCCCCACATATTTATTTTTATTATTAATTTAATGGTTTGCTATGGCACCCCAGTGAGGTAGAGCTCTTAGGTCGTTTGTCCACCGCACGACGTGAACGTCACCTCACGAGAACGAGATTATTTCCGGCCGAGTTTAGTGTGACTTGACGGCGACGTGACGGATGTGCGGTGGACACGCGGCCAAGTAAAATGTATTGTACCGCTACTTTGGCTACGTCGTCTCGTTCTCGTGACGTGACGTTGACGGCCTGTGGTGGACAAACGACCTTAAGCCCGTCACAGACTTATAATGTGGCAAGTTACTTGGCGACCCTCCTTGCGGGGTGAAAGAAGTGGCGGGGGCTAGGTAGCACGACATGCTACACACGTAGAAAAGTGTGCCCGGAATGGCCCGGATTAATCTCGCGATAGCTTGTAACTATTTCTGACGTAAGTAAAATTTTATTCTATGAGTGTTCCCGTAAATGTCATATTTAGCTTAAAATTTATAGTTTGACAGCATTAAAATTTGGATGTTTACCTTCAGAATATCTACCAATTTGAATTTATTTATGTAAAAGTGTTTTATTTTATAAATCAATTTCCATGTCACTTTCATGTTCACTCTCTGTTTGAACTTGTTCATCGTCGTCATCATCCTCATCTTCATCATCGTTTTCATTAACTTCAATTATAAATCTAAGACAAAAATCAAAAAACATAATACCTACTTTGAAGTATAATGTACTAGAGTATGCCAGTCATATTAGTTCAGTCAGTGTACACCTATAATATTTTATGTTTAATTTACATTAAATTATAAATAAACAATAACATACCTGTCCAATACATCGTCAAATACTCTATCAGATTTATAATATTCGTCTTAATTTTTTATGACATGTTCGTCACAATTTCTCCACTTTTCAGGCGAATAATTAGAGAAAAGCAACTCTAAGTCTTTTATCTCTTTATCTAAGTTAGAGTCAATCGACGTTCTTGCGAGCTCGCCTTTCACGTACCGCCATACAAGTTCAATAGGATAGGATTTAATTCCGGGTGGTATGGGGGTAGGCGAAGCACGATATGACCATTTTCTTTCAAAATTTCATCAATTTTGTTTTTTTCTCTGTGTTTTGCTCATTAATTACTTTAATTAAATCACATAAATTTTGGTTGCTTTCCTAGTTACAAGAACTGACAACTGACGCACTGTCATATGGACTCTTCGTCTTTGTTGTTTACTTTTTCGTATCTGACTGCGCAGTACCAACCTTTAGCCGCGTAGCATGACTGATCCGGTACGCTGTTCTACAAGAAGCCCCTATATTGAGACATTATATACGATTTGTTGTTTTTAACGTTATTTTGTTGACGAATAATAGATACCTAATAATAATATAATGATAATATTAAAAAAGGCCTCAACACTCATCCTAAGACTAATGGTCTCAGGATCAATGATCTCATGTGGGTCGCACTCAAATTATGACAGACTATATAAGACATGTGGCCGCCTCGGCTGCGCGGCCGAGACTGCCGTAACAATGACATGCAGTGCACGCGTTGCCCTTCACCGCTACCCCTCCCGCTACCCGCTGTCGTCTTGGGTACCTCGTCCCCTCCGCGTCTTTCACCCCGCAAGGAGGGTCGCCAAGCAACTTGCCAATCTATAGCTATAATATATATTAATATACCGTACAAATATATCAGTGGTGACTTCACAGAAATATATATTATAGCTGAGTGTGCGGTCACTGCGAAAATGTATAGAAAATATATAGTAATATGCCTAGCTAAAAGCTAGTGTAAACGCGTCTGACTAAAACTACAGGGTGTCACAGAGCCTGGTTTTATAAAACCCGGGGTTGTCATCCAGTAAATCCCCGTCGTCTATAGCCCCGGGTCACGTTTGAGACTTTTGTTTATTCAATTTATAAGCCAATTTTCTCGCGGTCCCTTCCTACTAAGAAGCTGAAAATATTTCATTTTGTTTGCTTTAATTGTTAGCTGTGATCAAAAAGCCTTAGCTTCCCTTCTTGGTCGCGACCGCGGGGTTTTTGAACGTGCTTGAACTCCGAACAGATTTTCTTGTGGAAAATTCAATTAGACTATTTTTTTTAGTTAGGAAGATATTGTTAGTTTTATCGTGTCTGTGTTTTTAGGTAAGTATACTCCAAGATAGGAAAGGAAAATACTTTAAAATTCAAAGTATTATTAATAATAATAATAATTCTTTATTACGGATATCAAGATCCATATAAAAACATACATACCTAGTATACAAAAAATAATAATTAAAAGTACCTACATAAAAACATTAAAACTAACTAGATAAATACTACTAACTAAATACCTACACCAAAACAGTCATTCTCATTTATAATAAGTAAATAAAATATCTTAAACAGGGATGCCATTTTTTTATGAAAAACCATCGAGATCCATTAAATTTATAAATGTAACCTCTGAAGTCTTACGTAAGTACAAGACGGAAACCTTTCAATGAAATACTTTGAAATGAAACGAAGAAGGAAAAACCGGCCAAGTACGAGTCAAGCTCATTAAAAATAGTTGCATATTATGATATCTAAATGCCATAAATGAGATACATGTACAGGGTGTTGCAAAAAGGGTATACTAAGCCGAAACCTACATGTGAAGCACGTCATATTGTTATTATTTTTAGCCATTTGTTAAGGTAGTAAGAGCATCTCTTTTTTTCTCTACAAATGTCATCCTGAGAAGACCTCATTAATCTGCATTTCTTTTTCAAGTATTTTCTGTTGGTTACTTCATTATTTTCTAGTGGGTGAACCAATTTTGATGATGATAAAGAATTTTATCGCATTGTGGCGGGTTCTTTCATTTCAATTGAATAGGAATTGAAATTTCTAAGACGGCTTCTTTACTTGTAAAAATATGATTTGTTTTGATTTTTCAGGCTGCATAAATTAACTTCTTGCCACGGAACCCTAAAAATAAGTAGGTAAGTGCCATGAACGTGTGAAAGAAACGTCTTGCTTGAAAGGCTCTGTATCGCCAAGGCGTACACGTGGCGTGGGAAAAGGCTTGATTTCGCAACAACAATAAAAGGATCAAATGGAAAATTCATTCAGCATGTGGAGTGCGAGTTTGTGCACCGAGTGGGGGAAAGTAAACGCGGAATTTAATGTCACGCTTGCGCCGCCACCTAGCGGTACACGCGCTGTACTACCTTCGCGCTACACAAATTTTACATTAATTTTCACTGCTCGGACGGTATAAAACACTCGCTTACTTCATCGTAATTAATAATGACCTGACTCCGAATGGAATTCCATAATGATCTGCTGCCGTAGTAGTACTTCTTCTTCTTCTTTCGTGTCAGTGAAATGCGATTTTTTATATTTGTCCAGACCAAAAAGAAGTAGTAGTACTATATCAATAGGTACAAAGGCAATCTCTACTCAGATGAGAAATATAAAAAAAATGATCCTAAATACTAGCTACGACTCCGGAGATAATGTGAGTATAATTTTTTTTGTCACATTTCTTTGTTAGCAACCAGATATTACTGTTATTTACTTATTATTATTAAAGTAATAGTAAAATATTATATAACTATTAAACAAACTTCATAAAAAGTAATATTCATATTTTGAAAAAAAAAGGTCGGTACTGTAGTCAAATGTTTATTTTAGGAAATATTCAGGCCTAAGCAGGCTTAATGCTCATTTGGTAAACGGAGAAAAGTGTGAAAATTCATTTTTACGGATTTCAGAAAGCGTTTTATTTTTAGAGTATTTTTCTCGTTGTTTAATTTATTTATAAAGGACGCCAGTGATTGTAATTTCACATTTAAAATGTATGAGATGAGATGGGAGGAGTAGGTTATGGTAGGACTTACTCATTTTTTAAAATAAATCCTTGGTTTACTGGTTATTTTATTAAACCCTTGTATTTTTTGTCACTTTTACCATGGAACAGTAATTATTATAGCATTGTTATCATGATTGTGATAGGTACACATTATACACATTAAATAGTAAAACGCTAAACAGCAAACGGGTTTACATACAGTAGACGTAATTTTAGGAATTTTACTGTAGAGGTTGTTAAAATAACCTCACAATAAATCATATTAAACATTTGGAGTTTCTAAACTTCATTAAACCAAGGAGCCTATGAATATGTAAAACTTCTCACCTTTACAATGGTTTGTGGGAAATTTCCAGGAAAAACAAATCCTGTCGTCTTAAACAGGTGAAGTTGTCGAGTTTTCGCCGTTCTGTTTACAACTTTCTCACCCATTCATCATAATAACGTGACTTATTTAGCGTTTACTTATTCATAAGGTATTAACTCTCGGGTTCTTGTTGTACAATTACCTTCAATTATTTTACCTAGATGTCTATTGGGATTTCGTTATGGAAAATCCCTGACGGGCAATTCGCAATTCTAATTTCTAAGTCTCTATCTCGGCTCAAAGTAGACTGGTAGGTAGACTTACCCGAATTCAAAATGCCTTTTGACACTATTTATAAAACTTAAGTACTACGCTGTGATAGGTATACAAATTTCAACTTTTTGTACGTAAACAATTAAAACTCGTGTTTTTTAAAGTAAATTGTGACCTTGTTGTAAATTTACAATACATTATAGGTAGTTATACTTCTTTTGTATCGTCTCACCAGCTGCTATTGACAATAATTTTTTGCCGCGATGTTTGGTCAGCTTTCACTTTCGTGAATTTCAGTATACTAACTTAGGTCTGTATTCAATTTATTTAACTACTTGTATGGAAAACAAAATCTTTGAGTGAATTGATAGAACCCCCGCTGATCTAGTTTATGGACCCCTGCAGGGTTCGCAAAGCTCTTCTTTATGTGATCGGAACCCCGCAGCGCTGTAGTCAATACCGAACACTCCTGTATGGAACTTCAGCATAAACATTATAGGCGGGTCATTGGCTTAGGTTTTAATTGTTTGCAGTAGGTAATTATACATAACTACTTTAATTGTTCTTCAAAATAAAATGCTCCATGTATTTGAAGCCCGTATATTAGAGATTAAAAAAACGTCAGGTTTTTAGTTTAGTTCTTCGAAGCAGCACTGTTTTAAATAATTGAAAATTATGTACAAAAGCTTTATTAAACAGGTGGGTGTAAATGTAATTAAAATTTAATCTTAATATCAAACAGGTATATTGTGTAATACCTGCGCTTCTAACCGCGGTGTTTTCATTAACAACCACGACTTTGATTAAGTCTAGACATTTTTATGAAACGCTTCTAAATACGTGCTTTATTGACGATACACGTATTACCTACATAAGTACAATAAATGTACCTACATATAATTTCCTTCGAAGCCAGTGATCCACATTTTTTTCTGTATATTGATACTTATTAACTAAACCTACGTGATAAATAGCAAGGTGCGTAAATATCGAAGATTAGGGTATTTGTAATAAAAAAATACCTGTGCCTATAATCTCTTATTAGACTCTCCACTGAAAGGAGCTTTGTTGTGCCATTTGCGTACTTGAGTATTTAGCAGACTTCTGGATTAGTTTCGAATTTTTGAAGTCGTCAATCAATAAGCTTTACTTCTGGAGGTGCGGCCTAGTATACAGCAATGTATAATCGAACAAAATAAATGTGTCAATAACTTATGTTGTCGTCGTAACATTCGCAAGAAGGAAAACACTCGTGAATCACATCATGAGAGGTAATTCCTCTTATAAATCGTCAATAGACCGTCAATATATCTACGTGTTTTCCTTCAAACTAAGCACCATTTAACAGGCTTTTATTGGACTTCCACCTTTATGCGTGTTAAGAAAGGATATTGAAAAAGATTGAAAGCTTTTCAAATGGTAGTTTTTATTGCCATAAAGGCAAAATGGGAAAAAATGTACTTGTTCAAATATTTGGGTAGAGAAACTGTTTTAGTAGGTATTTATTCTTTTCTTGGGGTGTACGATATAGCTTCCACATGAAACGTATCATTTAAAGGGGCAGTCAGCAAGTGACATAATACGAGCAATTAAAAAGGTCCAATGGGATAAGCACCAAATTACTCTAACGGTAAAGTCGAGCTCTACAATATTTAAGAATAAATACCAACTAAATACTTAAAATATTATGATCATATTCTTAATAAAATGTTTTGAAAAATTGGGATCATTTATTCGTCATTTTGTACGTGGGACTTTTTCATTGCTCGCGGGTGTAACAAAATATTGGCGTCAATTGATTATGTCCATATAATTTACATCTATTGTCAAACACTAATTAGGCAGCTAATTATTATAATAATGTTCATTTAGGTATATCAACCGGATTCGCCGAACCAAATCATAATTTAAGTAGCCTACGGGTATCAAGAGTAAATTTCGAGTAGGTACCTGGAAATAAAATTACGTACCAGCATGAAAGTTTTCAAATATGACGAATGATTTCCAAGAGTAAAATCGAAATATAACATAATACGTACCATGAGGAAATTTTAACGAAAATGCTTGGTCAAATCCAGAAGAAAGCCCATTTATTACGTCAAGTCAATAAATCTATGGCTGATTTATATTTCTGTCGAATCGATTTTATCGAAACGGATTGTGAGAAAGGGCTTTAGACAAAGTTAAATCCTTGTCCTTTATAAGAAAAAAGCTCATAATTTATTTACGGCTAGACTGTTATTCGTAAAATAAATTGAAGTTATCCGAGGCTGCCCTCTGCCTGTCACAATACTATGTATATTTAAATCGGTTCAGCCATTTCAGAGCTAAGCTCCAATTTCTCCACTGTCGGTTAGATCGTAACCAGGGAAAGGTTGATCAATTATACGTCATCCCCATATTAAATTCTTGACAGATTTGTCAAAAGTCAAGCAATAATCTCTGGTTATGCTCTAACCCAATATGGCGAAATTGGCACTAAGTCAGAAAGAAATTCAAACATACGTATAGCACCCCTTACGGAGTCGATATTTATTTATTTATAAACACTTTATTGTATACTTACAAAACAGTTACAAAAATGGGACTTAAAAGTAGTGTATACAAAGGAGGGCTTATTGCCAAAAAGCAATTTCTTCCAACCAACCTTTGTTTGATATATTGTTTGGTTTCCAGGAAACAAACTTTGGCTTTGCCTACCTAAAGCCATGTTGTATCAAAGTGCTCAAAGAGCTTTTTCGGAGATGTGTAGAGCAGATGTTTCAGCTGAAAGAGAACCTAAATTTTCATACTTACTTCATTGATAACAATTGTGATGGTATGCTATAATATTAGTTTAGGGTGCTTTTCCACCAGAGATGTGCTATGCAGCTATGCTGCGAAGATGTGATATCTACGCTACGAAAATATGTGACCGTTTCCACCAATACTACGCTAGGTAGCTGTGCGAGGAAGATGCGCTACGAAGATGCGCCGCCGCAAAGTAGCTGTGCGAGAAAGATGCGCATCTCGAACTATGCTATGTATCGATAGTAGGGAAACGACGGGGACGGCGGCGCCATAGCTACACCACTCGCGATGGTCCATAGCACATATCCATAGCACGCATCCATAGCACACATCCATAGCACGCATCATTCCATACAAAAAACATATCTTAGTTGAATCCGTTTCCACCAGTGCTAAGCTATGTGCACCAATAATTATGATTGGTGGATATCAAACGCATCCATAGCATCGTAGCATAGCACATCTCTGGTGGAAAAGCACCCGCGGTTGTTGCGGTACGACAGTCGGCATGAGTGAACATAGAACGCTTATTAGTTTGAATCCGTAACATAGTCAGATAATTAATAAGCTTGCGAACTAACTATCTAGTGACCGCATGTGTTTGCAGCACACAACAACAAAAGCTTGATTGCATTATAAACTTGGTAGCAACCTACATTCTCGCAGTTTATTAAGTCGGTTCAAGGACTTTACAGGGTGTAAAAAAGGGTATATTCAGCTGAAATAGGGTAACTCAACATGTTAGTATACGACTTTTGAAAACTTACTACAGAAAAAAATATTTTCTACGAAATATTTATTGGTCACATGACTTTTTACTATGGAAAAGTTATTTTTCTTACAAATTTACGAGTAGGTATAAGTTGCCACATTGTATGATTTTTCGTGAAAGAAAAAGTGCTCTTTAAAAACAATCTATCGGGTAGTGTTACAATCTAGACTTTCGCTATTAATAAAGTCGTGAAAGTGCCTGCAAAATATACTGAGAATGATTACGGAAATAATTCACACTGCTTTCGGCAATATTTTTTGTAGCGTGTTGCTGATAAAATTTCGATTAACCGTCCCTAGTTTGTCTGTGTCCGGCACCTGCCTGAAAAATTGCTTTAAATACTACATAGCGTTTACCGCAAAAAGGCTAGGTATAACATAGGTACAAAAAAATACAACTGAATTTAGTTCGGTCGGTGGTGTGGCAAGCTTAAATTCCTTGACGGCTGTATACCATTAGCATTTTGACAACATTCGCCCATAATGCTCTTTGGAAACTTAATTACAGGATCCACTTTAGCGTAGCAGTAACTGCCTCAACTCTGAAAAGGGCGAAAGACTTAAAAAAATATATATGTGGAATTACAGGGCAGTTTGCAAATTTAGCGTCAGCAATACGTTAAGCCGCAAAATTATCATAGAAATACTTACCTAATTATGATTTCATCAATATTGAGGTAAAGAAGTTTGTTGCCATTAAGTTATGAATGAGAGATATAGATCACTACGTAGCAGCCTCATAATTTTTCAGATATATTACTCGTATGTACCTACAGATAAGTATATCGATTTACAAAACCATTTATTTACAGCATTTTTGTATGTAAATGTAACGGACGGTAATATACGGGTGGGGACGGACATAATAATTATATAGTACGGGTTAATCTTTATTGAGTCTGTTAACAAAAAACTTTACAAAAGCTCCAAATTTATTGGATTGAGATGATCTTTTTCGGATTGTCAGGTATACACTGTATACACCTAAGTTCTTAGAACAAGTACCTATATAATGTTATTTTGTAATTTCCGTATAAAAACCAAAATATTCTCGGAACAAAAACTCAGCTAAACCTTAACTATTTCTGCAATAAATTGTCGAGAAAATTGGCTAAAAGGGTTGAATCTATCCGGGTGATTAAAGTCAATGGCCATTAAAATGGAGCATTCGAGGAAGGGCCGTTATGGCCTCATGGCTGATGTGCCGGGTTCATGGGCCAGAAGTCCCAGGTTCACTTGTTACCTAGTACCGGAAAGATATATTATAGAAATTATTTATTATCTAGTGCCGGTCTAGCTATAGGTACTTATAAATTAACTGTATTGAAACGTAAGTATTTTTTTCTCCGGAATTCTTTTGCTTTTTAACCAACTTTGAAAAATGGGGCGGTTGCTAATTAGAAAAGCTGTTGTGTCATATTATATCTCAACAAGTAACAATCTCCTACCAGGCTTCGCATTTAAAAATCATCAATTCTTATTTTTTTTAGGTATCTATTGTTACTTATATGTTTTCCAATAAAGGTACCTATCAAATATTCCATTAAGTGCTAATCATCCACCGTGTCTGTTCAATATTGCAGATTTTCCGTTTAGGAGTGTATTGGTGGGATTAAAAAAGCCATATTTACTTATCTATTTTTATTATACATATTTTTATTTATTATTTAATATAAAGTAATCCATTAACCGCTAAGGTTCCTTGTGTCTGTTCACATGCGCTGTTAATTGTACTTCAATATTGGTGGGATAAAAAAGTCATTTATCATTTTTATATTTGTATTAGTTTTCCAATATTCAATAATCCGTGTCTGTTCACATGCGCGCCTGGATCCAGCTGGCGAAGGAGGTGACTCGCGCGTGCCCCGCCGGCAGCCCGATGGCGCAGCCGCGGCTCGAGCCAAACGACACCACACCCACCTGGGGAATAAACAAATAATAATTAAAAAACTTGCAAAAAAATATATTTACAAATTAATGTGATGGTCTTATGCTCTTATGCACGCCACGAAAAGGCTGCATTCCCTCGCTGTATGACCATAAGGCACGGGGCAAGTTTTGTCGCACTCGCTCTCGACGCCGCCGTGTGAAGTGATTGAAGTGCGCATTTTGCGCACCGTACTATAGCCTAGCAGGGTTAACCTTTGGGTGAGGTACGCCAGGCAGCGGCAGCGTCGGTCTAGTCTACGGTCTACCATCATCCGCCTAATTTCCATTATTATAATAAAATTATGCACAAGTAAAAGTTTGGAATTTTTGCAAATACTTATGTATAAGTATCAGTCTTACGTTAAACGATGTGCATGACCGATAGCATTATCATATAGGTATTTACCTATAACTTATATGCATAATATTACAGATAGGTACATAGTATAATCCACTACGTGCACATACCCAAGGGATTTGGTTCTATACTAATTTCAATGCTTTTAAACGGTGACACGTGCGGATTAAGCATTGGTCGGCGAACACGTGTTGAGCAAATAAATTAAAAATATCAAATGCAAACAGATAAAATACAAGCGATATTTCATTTTTGCCCATTTTATTGATGATTTCAAAAATATGGAATGCAATTTCGGGCCATAATAATTACGGATGGTCATTTTACACGTATGCGCTGAAAATTGCAATCGAGGTTCTGCTTTTGAAGTTTCAGAAGCAATATCTATGTTTTGAACCGTTCGAAAATGATACAGGGTGTTAAAAAAGGAAGTATCATAGAGTCTTTCTTATCAGTTCTAGCAATAGGTCTCTTGCAATCATCTATATACTCACTAAGACCCTCCATCCGCATATCCGTACTCACCAAGACCCTCCGTCCCCCGCTAGTAACAGCGATGGGGCCGCCGGAGTCTCCGCCGCACGTGCCGCGTCCGCCGGCGCCGCTGGTGCACAGCGTGGACGCGACCACGGTGCTGCTGCCGTAGGACGCGGCGCAGACGCTGTTGCTGGCCACTTGGAGGGTCACGTGGCTCAGGAACTGGTTGTTGGAGATGCCGGCCGCTGGGGAGTGAAAGTGTAGCGTTTAATGTTACTACTTACTAATTTCTAGGTTCTGGGAAATAGGTTGTTAAAATTTGAATTAGCGTGAAGTGGGCATGAAATGTGTAAATTTTGAGAAAAAACGCTTTTATACGGATATTATGTCTTTTTTATTTTATAACCGACTTCAAAAAAAGGAGGAGGATCTCAATTCGTCGGGATCTCTTTTTTATTGGCGGCGTTTAACCTTAAATGCTGTGGTTCTTCTTAGAAAATCGGTTACTGTGGTGAATGATTTCTAAGGGTGGGTTCCACCATTTAACTTTAACTATTACAAACGTCAAATCTCTTGAAGATTGATTCAAGAGATTTGACGTTTGTAATAGTTAAAGTTAAATGGTGCAACCCACCCTTAAGGTATCAGACGCAATATGCTGTTGAGGAGTTCTGGTGTTGACAGTCGTTGACTTGATGTTGGACAGTATAGTAATATCGGTAACTATGGTAACCATTTAAGAAGGTCATGGGCTTTAGAGACTTTAGTTGACTCGGGATGTTTATATTCCAGAAAATAATTGAGCAACGGAGACCGATACAACATTTACATAACAATGAAACAATACATACAGTCACTGGTCCTGCCGAACCCGGAGGCGAGCACCCAGTTGCCCACGAAGTCGTTGTTGCCGGTCGCGATGGGGATCGGCTGGATGTTGTCTGGAAATTATAGAATTTTATTAAATTTAGGATACGTGCGAAACATTACGCTGCTTAAGTTTGCGATTTATGTCGCGTGCGGTAGCGCACTTGCTGCCGCTTCGCGGGTACTACGTAACCTACGGGTTCGTTATCGACGTAGATAAACGTCACTGATTGGCCATATGACGAACAATATGGCGCTTTGATTGAGAGAACGCGCATTAAACGAGTTTATCGACGTCAATAACATACCCGTGCTGCGGCCGCTGATATTGTTTAAAATAGATTTGAGATTTTATTTTAGTTTATATTGCCATAATATCTAGGGTCAATTAATTTGAATATACCACAGTCCACATACCTACTGCAAAATCAAAATATGTGACCATGTGAAATAATACGAGTTATGCGTGTATCTATGTTTCTTCACACTTTTTAGGTAGAATTTCACCAAACGCTAAACGTATTTCGAGGTTAAATACGTTAGCATTTGGTTTTATATTCCAACCCAACAGCTCAAATAAACAAAACAAATGAAACCGACTGTTGAAGTTGATCCTCGGGATGACGACCATGGCGATGTCGTTGTTCAGATTGTTGAGGTTGTAGTTGGCGTGCGTCTGCACCTGGTTGGTGTTGACGCGGGTGCCTCCGGAGAACAGCCGAGTGGAGCCTAGGACCACCTGGAAGTACATTGTGAATAAATATCCTACTTATTTAATATTATAAAGGCGACAGTTTGTGAGTATGCGTGTGTTTGTGTTTGTTACCTCTTGACGTCAAAAAAGGTGAACTGATTGTAATGAAATTTGGTATGGAAGTAGCTGATACCCTGGATTTAACACATAGGCTAATTTTTATCGCGGGATTCCCACGGTTAAACTTTTTATGGCGAAGTGAAGCTTGCGGGAATAGCTAGTTTATCCTAAATATAAGGCGCTTCCGTGTACTGAATTATTTTCAATTGTGGAATTTAGGGTAGTTTCCACGACGGTGCATAAATATTTAAACTTTTTTTATTTTATTTATAAAAGCCAATAATAGATGTAAAAAGTACACACGGCAACGTTAAATGGTTGGCAGGGCACACTAACGTAGGTAGTGTATGTGTGTGTCAGCGACGTCGACGTTATTATTTAGTTCTGGGCAACCCACACACGGATATTGTAAGCATGTAGTTGTGCCAGTGACAATGATTCATTGTTTTTATGATATGAAGCAAAATTTTGCAATGAATTGTAATAGATTGAATGGCTCAGTTGGTATGATACAAGACTTACAATAATCGGTATGGTGGTTCAAATCCCTGTGAACTTGCAAAATTCCTTTTTTGTTTTTTTTTATAGATTTAGTTTATTTTTTAATATGGCTAATAATAGTATTGTAGTATATACGAATAAGAGCAACACAGAAAGTAAATGAAACAAGTTATTAAGTGTTAAAATTACAAAATTTATTCTTGCCGTAACATAAACATTAACCCTCTTATTCATAGAAAAGTTACAATACGTTTTAACTAATAAACTGTTTTGTCCCTCTCCGACAAAGAACAATTTGTTCTTTGACAGAGAGGGACAAAACAGTTTATTAGTTAAAACGTATTGTAACTTTTCTATGAATAAGGGGGTAAGGATGTTACGTTTTTGTTGTTTTTCGTTTTAAAACATAGTTGTAGTTTATATTAATAAGGAAAATTTTCAATTAGCAGTTTTAAATCATAATAAACATCAGAAAAGGATGGACTGGCTGTTTTACTAAAGTAAATAGGCAAGTCATTAGTTATATGAATCAACATGTTAATTAGCTAGAAATAAGATAACTTATTCCAACCTCAGTAACAATAACATCATTAACACATTGGCTTACCCATAATTGTAAATAATAATAAGTATTTAACAAAATAACTAAAATCTTATACAAATGGAAAAATAAAAATTACTGAGCTAACCCCAATAACTATAATTTTCACCACTTTTTCGCCATAATATCTTACCATCCATCCTTGTCTGACTTAAAGGACTTTTCATCACTAAATATCACCACATTGTTGCACCAATCAAAGTTTAAAATAGTCAGTCGCAAAACGCACTCTGTTTCGACGATGCTGATCGGTTAGAGCAATTTTCTTCGTCGGCCTCCGACACCGCAACCCTGCAGCACGCAAGTGAACCCGTACGGTTTGTAGGGATAGATTATGTGTTGTGGCCGTAGAACGGGTGCTGCAGAACGGATCAGCGCTATGTGCAGCTACGATTTCTCGATGGCGTGGTGATGCATCCGTATAGACGACTACTGTCCCGAATCTGCGTATCGGTGAACCCATAATTGAACAGTTCTCCTCTGCAAACAAAAAAAACAAATACTTAGCTTATACAAATACAAATATTCTAACAGTCAAATAAAATATTTACAATTCTATGTTACTTACCGTTAAACGTCTTGCGATTTCACTAATTGTAATATTTTGTTCATATAATACAATTATCTCCGCCTTTTTGAACATGGTCAAATGACTTTCCATAGTGACTGCGAAGATAAATTAATTATAAATTGACAAATCACAAAGTGAATCACTATGCAGACGCAGAGGTGAATTGTCACTAAAACTAAAAACTAATTTCGTTTATTCATATTGTATGAGGGTAGAATGGTTTTACTTCTCAAATGAAGAACGAATCATATATTTTTAGCGAAGAGAAATAGTCGACAGCTATGCAGCTTGTAGTCATTTGTCAATTTCAAATAAATTTATTTTATACTCAACAGCGTTTAAATTAACGCTAAATTTAAATAAAGTAAAATAAAAATACCCATCAGTGGACTCGAACTCACGACCTATGTTTCATAAGTCTAACATACTACCAATGAGCTACGAAGAGTATAGCTACAAGTTGTGAAATTTTGCTTCAAGTCAATTTTATAACTATTTGACTTACTCGACCGGTTGATATTTTTATGTCACAGCTGGTGTAAGGGCGTTTGCCTACGCGCAAACTCGTTTGTGCTGTTGTGTGTGTGTGTGTGGTTTGTTACTGGTGTATTTACCGATTTCTGCTTTATTGCACACATAGACCACGTTAGTGTGCACACATACACTACGTTTGTGTGCCCTGCCAACCATTTGGAGGTGCCGTGTGTACAATACATAATTTCATGAGCACTGTCCTCTGAACTAGAAAACTCTGTATTACAGAGGATTTATCTTCCAGTGATGGTAATTGGTGAATATTCCGTACTTTTAAAGTTGCAATCAAGGATCAATTTTAAATATCTCAATATTTTCAACAGCGTCAAAATACTCTGAAAAGATATTTTCGGCATTAAAATTCTGACCATTTCGGTAAAAATATTAGTTCATTCCATCAACCTGATTCGATAACTTTGTTACACAAAAAATCACGAATCTAGGTCAGGGTGACTGTCATAGGCCGGTATGATTTTGTTTTAAAGTTATTGCTAGATTAAATAATCAAGTCGGCGGTTTGTTTTAAATACGTAGGCCCCTCTAAAAAAACTGTGTTGGCCTGTAAACACAGTTTTTTTAGAGGGGCCTACTTACTTAAAAACGTAAAATATTCAATATACCTATAGGTACCTATACCTACATATTTCAAAGCATTCTAATAGTCATTCAAGTAACCTATCAATCAAAAATTCGTGCCATTATGTCGTATTTCGCGGAAAGGCCCCTTAAAAATGTATGAAAAAAAAACGCACTGCCCGTATTAATCCACCGCAGAATATGAGCTTCCCACTGGTGAGTCTATTCTATTCTATTCTATTCTCATTCAATATGATAATTGGCATCATGGCAGGCTAGTCGGAGGTGATGCGCAAGCGAGTCACCCGCTTTTCGCTGTATCTACAGGTTTTCACAGACAAAGCTTCCGTGCACCGGGAAAGCAACGTACCTGGAACATCCTGGCCTGGTTGTACAGGTCCCGCCAGCAGTGGCCGGCGGTGACGAGGCGCGTGTTGGACAGCAGAGAGGCGCCGCACACCGACGTGGCTCCCGTGGTTAGCGTGATCACCAGACCGGCCTGGGGAGCAGACATAGATCGGTAGATTTACATCGATTTACACGGTGAAAGCGACTAACGTGACAAATAATATGGCAAAGGATTGGCTGTCAAAGGGTAAAAGATTATCACTGAGTTGCAGCTTTGCTGTCTTGCTTTGTCAGTATATGAAAGAAAAACACAGAAATAGATTTGATGCTGACATTAGTCACTTGGCATATCAATTGTGGATTGGATCAGATTAAGGAAATCCATGGCGTCGACAACGTAGGGTATTAAATTAACAAGTATTAAATAAATAAATAAGTATTAATTTCGCCCTAGTTATCAAAGGATAACGATTTAAGTTCTATAACAGACGATGGAACATTACTGACCGAATACGATTAACTTTCACCTTTGGACCTCATGCGACGCCATCTATCGTTCCCATCTCGCTTTCTTCTCGGTCCCGGGCAAAATTTACTGTATATCAAAGATTCAGCTTTAGCTTCTTTTCAAAAAAATATGACAATCAACACTAAGGCCCTGTAAGTCGACTATGTTTTACCACACACAATAAATAACTATAATAACATAAAAACCTTACCTGGTACGGGTATTGTCCCAGGGGGGCAGCGGTGCCACCAACTATCTTCATGGCGTCAAAAGCATCTTCCAGGTTCTTGATCCGCCTCGCCTCGGGGATCCCCACCTCCTCATGGTAGTTCAGGGTGATGGGTTCCACTCCATCATCAGCTAACACCACCGCGCAAACGGCCAAAGCCAACACTACAACAAACTTAAACATTTCAGCAATTGTGACACTTGTATCTACGACGTATAATATTTATAACACCATTTTTTTCTGCTATCTAAAATTCTGTGATTATTATTAGATTATCTAGCGATCAATCAGAATTATGATTTACTTTTTTGGTAAGTACAAGAAAAGACAAGATTTTTGTCGGTGATTTGGGATTACGAGGTATTGTTTAAGGACGATAACAGATAGGTTGATTAGTAATCGAATTATCATGTCTTGTAGAAGGCCTTAGTAGACTTAATAATTTTATTTTATTTCTATTAAAACACTTTTGAATCAAACCTACATCCGTTGTGACGCATATATTATTTAGTATTTTAACAAACAACAGTTGATACAGTCATAATTTTGTTTGTTATGAAAGAAAACCAAGGTCAAGTTTTATTTATAAAATTGAATTTATAAGGTTAATCATTTAAAAAATCTTTGTTGGCTTTACATTTTAATATTATTTCATTAATGAACTACAAACACGCTTCTTGTCCGTAATATACTTCCTTCTCAACTACTGCTACGACAATTTTTACCATCAAGTTTAAAATTATTAATTTACTTTGGAAGCAGAGAAAATCTGCATCGAATAATACTAGTTCAGACTTTTGAAAGTAGAGCGACTAAAGTATAAACTTAGCACAAACGATACTCCGTGCTGGGGACCTATTACGGAAGTTATCGTCACTTGTTTCCGTACAAAAGTGAATTATAACCCGGCTAATTTGAAAAGTTGGAGTTTATGATCTTTCCGTTCATTTGGCACTAACGCCAAGCATGAAGAACGACGACGTGAGTACCTATGTGTAAAATATATAGTAATCATATTTTTTTATTAGGTAGGTTCCCTACATATTATGATATCGTATTTTATGAATGAGATACTGGGAGTGGAACCTTATGTTTGAAAAAGAGGAACGGTTGCTAGAAACTCCACAGCTGCCTATTCGTATACAAAGTGGAGCGGGTTCAATTATCTCTACATGCTGGGCAGTACGCCTAGTTCAGGGTTGTATATTGTGCGAAATGTTGTCGTTTTCTGGCATACAAAGCAAGTTTCTAGCGAAAACTACCATGAAGCTTTTGAACGAAAATTTCGAATTTTTCGTTTCTAGGGGCTGAGCTTCAGCAAAGCCGCACACCATTTTCACCGTAAAATGTGCATATGTATAGTGCCACAAACTTATCTGTTCCGGTGAGAGCGAACTAAATTGGTCCATACCTCATTACTTACTAATGAATTTCATATTGACATGACATAGATTATATGGACCAATTTAGTTCGCTCTCACCGGAACAGATAAGTTTGTGGCACTATACCTTCTATCTTTTCAACAAACGCTTTACTGTCATACTTACTGAATGTATTTGCAAAAACAAACAGGGCATGTTCAGTGCTCATCAATAATTCCTTCTCAGCCAGATCTAGATAAAGACTTGTCAATTTATCTTCTAGCTTGTCTCACATAAACAAGTACAGCTGAGACGCCCTAGATTTATGACTATATTATGTAAAACTAGAGTAGTATTGAGACGACATACCTACATTGTTAGAAATGAAAGTGATAATATTATTGTGTGGTTGATGGAAATAACATATTTCATTTATAATAATTTATTTGAAAGGCTGAGTCAAATAACTATTAAACTCGTATTCTGACATAATACTATACTTAACGCTTATAAATAATAAAAACAAAGCAGTATCAATTAAAGTCTTTTTCTGCTTATGGTATGGTAACATCATAAAATACTAAGGTTGGTAACTGAGGAGAAATAACTGGCCAATCAGATACCGAAGCGTTAGGTGCTAACTAAGGGTGCGGATTTCAATAAGAGGTAATTCGTCACTCAAAGAAGCTCCTTTCGTGCACTCCAAGTTACTGAAAAATGTATTGGGATGCAAAGACTTTTCATTTATTGGAAGTTAAGTAGGTAAGTAAGTATGTACGAAGTCTTTAAAATTTCTGTTTCATATTATTATTATTTAAATTCTGTTTATTAACCGACTTCAAAAAAAGGAGGAGGTTCTCAATTCGTCAAGTTCTTTTTTTTATGTATGTTCCGATGGATCCGTTTATGGACCGATTCAGAGCAGGAACTGTTCTTTTTTATGTTGGTGCGGTGACAAAGTAATCTGAAGAAATATGGCACCAACTTCAAAAAAGATCAGTTCCTGCTTAGGTATATTTGTAATGTCACATAAAATTTATGTAAATTATTTCTTATATTTTAGTGGTTTTTTGTTGTCGGTTTTTTATTTTTTTAAATTATTTAGCTATCAAAATAATACATCTCCGCACACCTCATAGGATTACTTAATTACTACAATAACTTGTTGTAATTAAGTAATCCTTCAGTTAATCTTCAGTTTCTTTCCTATTTATCAGTCGGTCACCTACATTATGCTTTCCATTACTGCTTACATCTCGCTATTTGACCGCAAAGAGCTCTTTTACTCGGGAAAGTACGATTTAGGGTGCTTTTCCACCAGAGATGTGCTATGCTACGATGCTATGGATGCGTTTGATATCCACCAATCATATTTATTGGTGCACATAGCTTAGCACTGGTGGAAACGGATTCAACTAAGATATGTTTTTTGTATGGAATGATGCGTGCTATGGATGTGTGCTATGGATGCGTGCTATGGATATGTGCTATGGACCATCGCGAGTGGTGTAGCTATGTATGTGCAGAGCAGACCTACAGTATGCCCGCGTTTTTCACTGAAAGTAGACATGCCATCGTGGAAGCAAAAAGCTCGAGATGCGCATCTTTCTCGCACAGCTACTTTGCGGCGGCGCATCTTCGTAGCGCATCTTCCTCGCACAGCTACCTAGCGTAGTATTGGTGGAAACGGTCACATATTTTCGTAGCGTAGATATCACATCTTCGCAGCATAGCTGCATAGCACATCTCTGGTGGAAAAGCACCCTTATACGTCGATCCATCATTATCAGGCCATTGCCCTTGTAATAACAGGCCACGTGATAACTTAAGTGTTTTTCATTGTAATTTCAGTGACTTATGGACCATAATTTTGTCACTGGAAGTTTGTCATTTTCAAATGGAATGTAATGACTGTTCGCGAATGTTGAGTTCTCTAGCTTTATTTATACGATAAAATGCTATGCTGTCTAGATGGCTCAGATATTTATTATTACTACCAATGGATATTGATTAGTTTAGTAGATGATTAACCATATATATATCGATATACAGTCATTACATACCTAATACAGTTACGGAATTTCTGCTAGGTTATCATGTAAAGGTCTAAACAAAATATGACTTCTTCAGAAAATGAAACTTTATGATTTAAGGTACTTCCCTTCCATGGCCCAATATATTTTTCACCCTGTATAGTATTGATGACTACTATGAAATAGAAACTACGCGCCAGTGGGTATACCACGAGTATTAGTAGGGTCAAGACTCAGGACGCTTCACGCACATAACACTAAAGTTTTTATTAGGTGATTGTGGGGATGGTGTGAAGGTTTTTTACGAGTGGATTTCGCTGACCACATTTTCAGTGTGATATTATGTCCTATCAATATAAGTAAGGATATTGGAGATAAAAATATTTCCCGCTTATGTTCCTCTATGTCTATAAGAAGTTAAGGTTTTACTTACGTTTTGTTCATTTCACTTGATGTGTATGCGGTATTTTTATGTGACTTTTCTTCCATCTCCGCTCCGTGCTCCGTGCGTATCGCCCCCCATATGTGTGAAAAGTGGACTTTAAGGTCATAGCTCATTAGAGCCACCCCGCATCGTCGCACGTCGTCCACTTGTTGTCGACAGGTGGTCCACGAGTGGACACCGCGTTATCAATAATAAACTTCGCGCGGTCAACCAGTAGACCTCGCATCGTCAACCAGTGGACCTCACGCTGGCCGCTGGTGGACCCGCGTGGTCTACGACTGGAGACCGGTTAGTCCAGATATTTGTTAACAATGAAGGGAGGGAGCGGCGAATCGCCAACGAACCGTCGTGCGAGCAGAATGTTTTAACCGTGTGGTCCACCCGTCGTCCGCACGCGGAGGGCATGCGACTGAGGCGATGCGGCGATGCTACATAGTTGATATAGTGAGCGCATATGCATACAATCCTAACTAATATTATAAATGCGAAAGTAACTGTGTCTGTCTGTCTGTTACTCTTTCACGCCAAATCTACAGAACGGATTTGAATGAAACTTTGTATACATACGGTCTAGACCCTGGGAAAGAACATAGGCTACTTTTGATTCCGGAATTCCCACGGGAAAACTTTTTAAGGCGAAGTGAAGCGCGCGGGAACAGCTAGTTTCATATAAAAGAATACTAACCGCACGAGGCGAGGCGGTGCGGGGTTGGTGCTGGGTGGCTCTAATGAGCTATGACCTTTACGCTCCTTTGGACCCGAAGCTGTACCCAACAGTGATGATAGCGGTGGCATTATTGTGCAAATGTATTTACTGACAACAATAGTATTCTGTGTCGAGATAATAATTATCAGAATTCACCGTCTATTTGCTGAGACATTTATAAATGGTTCTGTTTGTCTACTAGCTTGAGTAAGATGAAATTAATATCCACAAATGTGTGGAACGATTTCGAGATAGGAATAATAATATTTGACTGTTACACCAAAATTGGAAGCCATTTGTAAGCTAGCAGAAACTATGCATACTTATAGGCACGATTTATATTATCAAATGTATGTAGGTCATCATCAATAGACCTCTTTCAAAGAGCATCACAAACATCTATACTTACTAAAAATATATACTATAAGATACTTTACCTTCCTCATGCAAAAAAATACCGGTAGACAGTAGTAATTTTTGGTCAATTTTTAAAAACGTTCGATAAACAGATCCACAACAAGGTGATGCTAAAAATGAAAGGCAGTTTTCAATTTGAACATTTTAGTTTATACTTTATTACATCTTTGGTAAGTACAACAGTGACTAGGGTCTCATGGCCCCACGGAGTTTCTTTGGTACCATTTCATTATCTTTATTAAGAATTCACAAAAAAACTCGTTTAACACGTAGGTAAGTAATATCAGAATATTAAGTATAGAGAATATTTTAAATATTGTTTAGACAGCAAACACAAATTTAAATAATTCTATTGAAATAAAAGTTGTAAATGCATTTGCGAGATTCGAATGTCTCCGAGAGCTTATTCTGTTACATTATGTACTATTTTATATAACTATTTATTTGCACCAATTTAATTTTCATGAAGTACATACCTATAAGTAGGTACATTATACATGTCTTCTAGGTGGGTAGTAATGCTTTAAAATAAACATAATAAATGCGTAATAAGTAACATCATGTTTTTTGCTTATCATTATCATTATTAAATGACAATCAAATGGCCATTGAACGTATACATTTCTCCCCTTACATTTCGTAACAGGTATTTATAAATGTCCTTTATTAACTGTAAGGTAGTTAATATCAATATTCACCATCTAGACTGAAATCTTAAACGAGTATTGAGGACCCTATACTTATGTTCGCTTAAATTGGTACAATGAAATCACAAATATCATAAAAAGGAAAATTCAGATCCTTTTGAAGAACCTACCGAATTCCGGAATATCATTATAACATTTAATTTATATTTCTAGTTATTCATGCCCCAATGATATCGCCCTGAGTAAATTATTCCACTCAAGAGATTTAAGCAGCTTACAAGACTGATTAATAATATTTGGAAATATTTTTGTAAAGTAATTAGGTAATAACATCAATATAAAATTTGAATTTGACAATGGATAAGTTTTCAAGACAATATCATTAGGCTACGTATACTTAACGCACTATGTATATTTTATACATAATTTATATATAAAATAATATATTACAATCTTAGGTTAAAAAGTAACATTTTCTTCTGTAAGTATAATAAGAGTGAAATATAAGTATGTACATATAAATAGGTATGTTATAACTAGCGGTATTACAAATATAAAATTAACCTTTTTGTGGCTGAAGATACATAGGTAGATTACGGTAGATAGAAGACAGTTAAGGACAAGATAAGAGTAAAATCATTATAAAATTGGAACTTTTACATGCTATATATTACATACAAGTAACTTTTCGGACTGGAAGAGAGACTATCCGAAACATAAGATGCATGGTGGATCAACTTAATAGACGCATTTTTCCTGAAATAAAAATGACATATTATGTATCTAGCCTATCTGAAACCTAGTTAAACATTGTGAGATATGGCGTTTCGACTTTCTCCGTGTTCGGCATCATAAGGGTCACAGTGACAGTTAAATAAAGTCCATTTTTCTCTCCACCTTTAGTTTGCAAGGTGCGGGTGCCTATATAAATAGAGTGAGTCGCCCGCGCGCCTCAGTTGTAATATCACCATGCAGAAATGACTAGGTTTCAGATAGGCTAGATACATAATATGTCATTTTTATTTCAGGAAAAATGCGTCTATTATGTAGTCTGAGCCTATCTGAAACCTAGTTAAACATTGTGAGATGTGTTTATTATCGCATGGTGGAGAGAAAACCAACTGTGACCCATAAGCTACTGATGAGTATATCAGTAGATAAATATTTGAATCTATAAATTTATAATGCATAGATTTCTAGGTAATAGATATACTAAAAAGAAAGGTATAAGTATACATAAGACTTTTTAAGTACTTCCTTATTATTCCTGACTTGTCAGAAAGTTATGGAAGGTATGTACCTATACATATAGGTAGGTATTTATACATATGGATACACACAGTGCCTCTTCGAAAGCAATACTAATAAGTAATTATTGATCAAAATCTTGTTATTGTCAAGGCAATATTTTTAACATACACTAGCCGAATGGATGGAGCCAGTGAAATACTTTGCAACAATATTTAAAAGCTGTAAAATGTAGAATATCGATCCAGGCCGCTGGGGCTCAGGTCAGCACATGCTGACTAGGGTATGTAATTCTGGACTGACCTCAGAGATGCAGCAGCCGACCCTGGAGCCTCGAGGACCTGCTCAGTCAGCCCTGTACGACGACACGACCTGCAACACCTGGCGCGGCATCTAGTCCTTGGAACGAGGAGTGGTGCTTGAAGGGAAGATAATTTTACTAAATATCTCAGCCTCATCAGCTACTGGAAAATATTAGATGAAGGCACGGGCGGATAACTAAGTATTCAGTTTTTCAAAACATGATGCAGGTCACTATATTCATATTCTAGATTGACAAGTAACACACAGTCTAATTTTGTATTCTAACTAACTCGGCGGTTAACGAGTTCCTGTGCAGTCCTACTAGGAAGGAAAGTTATTTTATAAGCCTTTGCACCCATTTTGTGGGCTACTATCATTCTGTATCATCATGTGTGAATATTATGAGCTCTGGCAGCATTCCTTGGTAGATGACATCAATTAATAAAATATATTGATAGATTGATTAACACAACAATAACAATTATAATAGTTGATAAATGAAACCCGGCTAACATGTCTTAACTGGGTAAGTAAATGATCAGTCATGCCACCAGGATAAGTAAAATGTTCAGTACTTCATATGAAAAACATTAACAAGGTCACCTTTAGGTATGTTCGTCAACACTAAGGGCAGGTCTCGGCCAAAACCTTAAGGCTTCGCCTTGTTGCAACTTCAAAGGTACGTAGGTAGGTACCTACTTACATTGTTGTAGGTTCGATTTTGAAACCATTAAGTCAACCTAGATAAAACAAAATAAAATAGCTCGATTAAATAAAGATGGTACGTAAAGATGTTAGTTGTACCTGATCAGACCTGATGCAACGACAGCCAACATAGACTCTCTAATCTGTGGAAGCAACAATCATGGTGGCGGGAACATGGACAGTTGGACGAGCCACCTCGAGCCTGACTTATCAATCAGAACTGACAGTTCGCCAACAGCAGATAGCTTGCGGCTATCTATAGGTAAACTTAGGTAGTTAGCTATACCCAAGAAAAAGTCCTTGGACATCGATATGACAGTGGAACGGCGAATAACTGTGACATTCTTTAAAACAAAAACGCTTGTTGTTGTCCAGCTAAGGAAGGTTACCTACTTCAGCGACCTGGTATTGCATCCTGAAAGAACTGCAAAGAGTTAATATAATGACTAATCATTATTACTTATTTAGAAAGTCTTCAGCAAACTCTAATAAATCATGCAGCTGCCACGTCACCGCTGCCCGGTTATAACTATGTACTAGCTTAGTAGATATATATACCAGTTCTAGCCTTCAGCTAGAGGCCAGAGAGCTCCTAAATGAGATGCGTTTACGAGCATGACAAAAGTATTTTTTTTTACTTGGTAACTTGTTACGTAACTAACTGAAAGATCCATAAAACAGTTGAGGATTACTCAAAATGGAATTGTGAAAACGGCACGTCTGCATCTTAACCAGTCAGTCTAAGTAGTTTCAGCAGATACAGTGTTGAAAAATAGTTATGAAACGTTTGCGCCAGAATCGAATTAAAAATACATTTATATTAGAGAAGCCGTTTAGGCATGAATAGGTACTTTCACACTTTGGATTGTGCTCCAAATGATGACCTTCGAAATTCATAGAAATTTAATGACGACTGCCATTGTTTATTATCTAGCTCCGTACATTGAGTAGGGATGCGGCTACACGTGATGTGATACACAGTACACAGTAGGTATATGCATGTTCCCAGAATAGTGGAAGTTATAATTTTACCAAAAGGTAGTCGTCTCGTGCAAGAGCACCGTTACTCGATTTATTCGATACACAACTAGTAGACAGCTGCTGCGTAGGAGGTTCACGCATTTTTCAACAAAGAGCTCGGATACACACTCACAATCCACTGGGACATAAGGAAGACAGCTAATATGGTGCCACTCAGAAACCGTGATGACACTCCGATCATGATCACCCGACAGTAGGATCATAATAAATTCGGTAACTTGTGAAGCGGTATGGTATAGCAAAAGCGACTTTCACGAAATCAGGAATTAGCTCAGTGCTTTTAGGTTGAACACTCGCCGGTGGGATTCACTTTGCTCACAGCCGAGAAAAGAAAAGACTCAAAGCTGGAATCTGCCGATGTGTCATGTCACTTAAGATAGTGTCTGAGGGGTCACTTTATATGCCGAAAAACGAACTTTCAGTGCACTGCGGCGCGAGCCGCTATATCTGTTTGTATGTATTAAACGTGCCGATTGCACGACAGCTCTCGTTCGTTCGTTTCTCATCAGTATAGAGTAACGCATCTGTACTTACCGTACGTCACCATTCCCATGAGCAGTCCAATGATCTTTAGGCAGTTTAGAACAAAAGCTGCATTAGACAGTTTCTTCAGCAGAGACATCGAAATAAAAAATTGATTGCACAACTATCCCCCGGAGCAGTCTACAGGTTACTTTGGGCAGTTCAGAAGAAAGCTGCTTTAATAGAATACCCTACCTCAGCGGAGTCATCAAATTGAAGTGCTATAACACTTTTAGAAGCGGTGCACGTTACCCGATTTGTCGTCATCCATGCCGATGTGGCTACGGCGACTGCAGGTGGTTACTCAGGCTTCGTTGGTGTGCCCTTGTATGGCTAACATGACCAACCTTGGCAGTAAACGTTCGTCTGCATATGCCAAAATCACTGATGAATAGCGCACGTTACTCGATACCTTCTAAATAAGTCACTCATAATGATGGCTGATGATGATGATGACCGTGCTAGCAATAGTGCAGGCGTTTCCGCTGAGCATAAAATCTCTTCCCAGACAGGGGGCGTTTGGATCTGGCAACCAGAACAGGAGTGCCAGGTGTGCGCAGCGATGCAGGTGGGACAAAACGGTGGCCAGGGCCAGGACCGGGTGTACAGCCGCCAGGGCAGGAGTGCATGGCTGGGTCTATGCAGCGATGCAGGTACCACAAACCGGTGGCCAGGGCCAGGACCGGGTGTACGCTGCGATGCAGGTGGCACGAGACGGCGGCCAGCGCAGGAGCACAGGGCCGGGTGTATGCTGCGATGCAGGTGGCACAAACCGGTGGCCAGGGCAGGAGCGCAGGGCCGGGTGTACGCTGCGATGCAGGTGCCACGAGACGGCGCCCAGCGCGGGAGCACAGGGCCGGGTGCAGGTTACACGAAACTTCAATTTCACCGAATCGGCCTGCCTACCCTCAGCTGGTAGGTACCGGCGGATAACATTACTCGCTGCACATGCCACAATGTCCCAACATACTGAAACTCGGAGCCACGTGCTTCCTGTAAAAAATCCTATGACGGTCCTGGAAAGCTCCTGTTTGTAAAGCCTTACATAAGCTATAATCAAGTGCATTATTGTAATAGCAAAGTTTTTATCAACTGTTTTCTAAAAATATTAGAAATTGAGGGTAGAAAAATATATTTTTATAATTTTTTCCTGTATAAAATTAACATATGCTTTACTTAAAGCGGTCATTAATGTAAGTATCTAGCTCAAGCGCCACTAGTAGGACCGGAATATGTGATCAATCATCACCACGACTATTGAATCGGACCCTACTGCGTGGGATAAAAACCCCAAGCGCCGGAGCATTATGACCAGTGGCTGAGCTTTTAAAAGCAGTAAATAATAGCATTTTACTCACGGCTTATCAACTCAAACCTTCGTTGCGAAATCCTCAGCAATGGCTGCGTGCGCAGCAGCCGGCAGGCCCCACGCCGCCTGGTCCGCATCACGCTACAGCTCCCGGCAGCGAGGACTCCGCAAATTCAATATTATATTTTTCCCCGTCGGAGCGAAGCCGACGAGAACCGTGGCTACATTGAGCCATTTTGCCGAAGTGTTCACTTCAAAAATCAAAAACCAACTGAGGCGCGCGGGCGACTCACTCTATTTATATAGGCACCCGCACCTTGCAAACTAAAGGTGGAGAGAAAAATGGACTTTATTTAACTGTCACTGTGACCCTTATGATGCCGAACACGGAGAAAGTCGAAACGCCATATCTCACAATGTTTAACTAGGTTTCAGATAGGCTCAGACTACATAATATGTATTTATGTAGCACTATCTGCTCAACAATTTAAAAAGAGAGCAAGGAAGCTTTTGCTGTTGAATTTTAATTCACAGAAAAAACAAACAGACGCAAACTAACATTCTCGTTATTTCTGGTATCGTACTGTGATAGTTATCTCCAGAGTCAAGGGAGCGGCTGCGCTAACCTTAACTCTATCTCGTTACATTAAACGTATCGATTGCATGACGGCTGTCGTTCGTTAGTTTTTTGTAAAGCTCGAGTAACCCCTCAGCGTCCTCCAACATATTTATTCTATATACTTAAGTGCCAATTTCTCCATAGTGGGTTATCTAACCGTCAAGGATTGATTTATAAACGTCATCTCCATATAAAATTCATGACAGATGTATCAAAAGTCAACCAGTACTCCCTGGTTATGCTCTAACCGACTATGGAGAAATTGGCACTTAGTCTGCGAAAATTCAACAACAACCATCGCAGCAGTACGGCCACCATTTTGGTGAAAATAACCAGATGGAAAGCTGGATTAAATTGGATTACTTACGAGTACTTCATTTGTCATAGCAGTATTGCTCGGAGAAAAATAAGAAATAATTGACGTTATGGATAACCGTAACAGATAAATAATACCTACATCATATTAATGGTAAGTAATGCAACTCAGTTGTAAAAAAACATTTTGTAGCGTAAGAAATATAAAAATAAAATTTTAATGTGGAGTTACAAAAAATACAAATAAATACTAACTAATTTTAATCTTAAAATGCTTGGAACATTTTCCCTTCAGAACACTACAATAACTTGTTTAAAACCAGCACCTTCTTCGATTCAATATTATTATAAATTTGGTATTCCGGCAGAATATTTTGTTCAATGTCTTTGACATAGTATTTTAGGTTTTTATTTACAAAAATATCACACATTGATATTGTACATTCAGTACGTACCATATTACCTAATATTTTATTATTTTAAAGTGCCTACATTATAATATTCTTATTATACAGTTTTCAATTTTGTTTAACCATTGTACATCGCCACCATTTCATTACAAATCGTACCTACACATAATATTTTGCCCGAAGGCTTCACACATCGATCACCTGAAAATGATTTTTCGTGGAAATGTTTTTCAACACGTCAATTTCGCAAATATTTTTCAGCCTGCGAAACCTGAAACTCATTGTACAAATTCGCGTTTACTTTTCACTGATCGACAAGCAAGGTCCACTGAAATGTAGGTACAAGTACCTAACATGTTCCAATGTGGACCGATGGTAAAAGGAGTAAATTTTATATAGAAGGAAATCTTAATTAGATAGTAATAACGAGCTAACACACCAGTACATTTATTTCTGGTTTTTCACTATTCATCTACAATGTTGGGTTATTGCTTTCTACCATTATTATTTGGTTTAAAATTATTTCTTACCTCTAAGCAAAAACAAAGGTACAGTTTTAAGGTCATTTAGAATATACTTAGTTGAGAGTTGAGTAAATTAAATAAATCATCAAATATTGGTATATTCTAAATGCCCATGAACTGTTCCTTCGTATTATAAATTATTTATAGTTTATGATTTAAAGTAAATAAATAACTCCTACACTTAACTAAATTTAAATGCACAAAAAATATCAGAGAGTTCCTATTACATATACCAGTCTCCTTTTACAGACAAATAACATTAAAAGGAATGATAAAATACCTGTTTATTGAACGACACGAAACCAAAAATATATCTATGAATACTGTAACATTTCTCCAATGGAGATTATAACGTTAAGCTATACTTATAAATACGAAATTGCATTAACAGTTCTACCCATACTTACATTACTAAATATTACAACGGAGTAGACATCAGTCATCACGGCCATTTCTCCACGAATTCAGCCATTTCGTCACGAATTTCTTCTCAACGGCTGAACATTACAAATACCTTCATACCGGCGAGCCCACTCGACTCCATTAGCACACGTCACGGACGGGATACGATTGTCTTCATATTACAAAACACACTACATCCCTAAAACACATCCATTCTCAAACACGAACACTACACTCGAGAGCCTATAGTATCACGAATGTTTTTACAGTAGTCTTTGGTTTTCCTTGAAGGTGACGACTAGTCACGGCGGCCGCTTGTCCGAGGGTCCGTCCCCGGGCGACCGTCACGCCTTCCGCCGGCACATCAGCAGGTTCTTGTAGGCCTGCCGGTACTCGCTGGACATCACCACGTAGATGATCGGGTTGATGCACGTGGTCAGGTAGATGAGGATGTAGCCCGCGATGTTGGCCAGCGGGTGCGACGTGAACTCGCGGAAGATCTTCGTCAGGGTTATTGGCAAGTAGCATACCCAGAAGGAGAGCATGATCGCCATGATCATCTTGAGGAGCTTCCTGTCTTTGGGTGTCAAGCGCGGCGGCCGCACCGGCGCGGGAGACCGCTTCAGCACCGCGGCGGCTTGGCGAAGCCTTTTAGCCGTTTCTCCTCCACTTGGAGTCCTGGGCTTCGCGTCGAGAGCACACTCCTCGTCGTGACCATCGAGCGTGTCTACTCCTGACGAAGACGACCTTTCCGGGCCGGGAGTCGGAGGACAGTGCACGACGGGCGGAGCGAGCAAGGTCCTTTTAGGGAGCGCTACATGATTCGTCCCATTTTCTGGTCCGGGAGATCTTTCTAACGCTGTAGACGCGGAGCCCACTGCGGAATCCTCGAGGTTGCACCTGGGTCTCCCGATAGGAGCCCGCGATCTTAATGCAGCTTCTCTCACTATGCAGAAGATTCTGGCGTAGCACACCACTATGGCAAGGCAGGGGAGCATAAATGCTCCTACGAAGAGGAACTCTTTCGGAGATCGGTGGTTGGAGTCGGGGAGTATGGAGCAGGATCCGATGCTGGGGTCCAGACCGAAGCGGCCCCACTTCTCCATCCACGTGGCAATCAGGGCGCCGAATGCAAACGTCCAAGTACTCGCAACCATTATCGCTAAATACTGCCGTTTGTATAACCTGAAAAATATACATGGTGTTTAATATACTTACGTAGAAGTTTGTTTATATTGCTAACGTAAATATAACTGCATGATAAGGTCAATGTAGTAAGGATGGGCATATCAATACTGATAAGATTATCTAGCTCTCTGTATGCTTCTAGTGAGTCAGTCAAGTCATAAAACTGTCCGCCGTTTCTTAAAAAGCTCTTATAACCACTGAAAAGATCAAGTATTTTCAAGGAACGTAAAAATGCTTTTTAGCTTTTGCGAGCTTAAACACAAGCATTGAAGAAATGTTTAATTAGATACATAAGTAGATACACACTAGGATACACATTCTTCTGCATGTGACATACAACGTAACACGCTGATAAATCAACCATCAACTTTTTTCCCTCTACAAAACAGACTCAAATCCCCCAATCTCACTTACTTCGGATAAAGCCGCGGGTGTGAGATCATGACGTATCTGTTGATCGTGATGGCCAGCACCGTGAACAGCGAGACCGCCACCAGGGCGTATCTAGCCAGCGGGAACATGCGGCAGAGAGTCCTGCCATGAGCCCAGGAGCGGCGCCAGAAGGTCGAAGCTGCCAGGGGAAGGTTGAAGCAGCAGAAGAGAAGGTCTGAGCAGGATAGGTTCATGATGAAGACGGCTGTCGCGTTTCGCACCTGTGAAGGAAAGTGTTGTGTTAGGATTTGACCTTTGATATGGAGAAGTAAGAAGTGGGTTGAGGGGGCGCTTCATGGTTAACTGTTAAGTTATACAGGGTGTCCCAAAAGTCAACGTCATCCCTTAAAGGGCTGATAGGTCAGCTCATGAGAGGCCAGAATATCACAATATGACCTCAGTAAAAACTCGATAATTTTCGAGATATTGACACTTTTATAAATTTGCTGAAAATCGACACCTTGGATCAGTTTTTTGCGTGCCGCCGGTACAAAAATCCATATTGTTAGAATTTGTTTGGTGTTGCATCACCCTGTATAGCCCTGCTATTGATCGCAGTCAAAAATCGCACCCTTAATAAATTCAGTCAGATAAATTTCCTTCAAACAAGTTTACATCGAGGTCGTTTTGTACTAAAATAGCAATAACTTTTTTGTTAATTGAAACAATAGCAACGTTTCATACCATTTTGGAAACTGCATTAAATGAGCAATCTTTTCAAATAAGGTGCCAGGTTTGCGTGGTATATTTTTTTTACAGTATGTAGAGTCAAAGTTGTTTATAAAAAAATACGATAACCTTTTATGACTTTGAAACCCGTGTTTTTTTTTAACATACAGGATTACTCGATATTTTTTTTGACTGCGATCAATAGCAGGGCTATACAGGGTGATGCAACACCAAACAAATTCTAACAATATGGATTTTTGTACCGGCGGCACGCAAAAAACTGATCCAAGGTGTCGATTTTCAGCAATTTATAAAAGTGTCAATATCTCGAAAATTATCGAGTTTTTACTAAGGTCATATTGTGATATTCTGGCCTCTCATGAGCTGACCTATCAGCCCTTTAAGGGATGACGTTGACTTTTGGGTCACCCTGTATATTACGGGTACTATGGAAAGCACTAATGGTAATAATTATTTTGTAATGCCTTTAGTAATGGTAATAATTATTTTTGTTACAGTCTTACCTATAGCCGCTTACTCGTTATATGAATAGAGGTATTATAAAATAAGTTTATGGTCTAAAAGTGTGTCAGTCTAGGGTATGTTGATGTTTTTAACAGCTTGGAGCTGTTTCAATGCTGTCGGATTTTATTATACAGATCTATATTTACATATTATTTATATTCACGTAATCGCAAAGCTAATATTATTATTGTAATGCTAATAATGTATAATAAAAAAACTAGATTACAAAATATCTAATCAAATTATGATATTCAGTATTATAAAATTTATTTTTGAAATGAGATTAAAATTCCATGCATCCTTAATCCTTTGTGATGCAATATTTTAAATAAATAACAGATAATTTATGTTTAAATTTTCATCATAAATGATTATCGCAATCGCAATTATCCAGCCGTATCGGAGGAGACCAATTTCCTGCAATCATCCTGAAATTGTTATTGTGCGGTCTGTGCTTTTGCGTTATGTTTAATTGTTTTTTCATACGCTAATTTATTATTTATGTCGTGGGTATTTTTCCAATCTAGCGGCATCTATTTCATGTGAGTAGGTGTATTATAATTATATTGTAATAAAATAAATAATGAAGCAATTATATTTGTCACTGACTACGATAAACATATTTATGTTGATATACATATTACTCGCAGAATCACAAACTGTAAATGTAGAGATATCGTACACTCAAAGGAATCCTGAGGTTATCGGTATAAACATTATTGTATAATAAGCACTCACGCTTGCAATAATTAATATACAAAATTCACGACTCACAAGGCAGGCAGACGTGTCCATTTCTGCACAAACTATACATTAAGCCTATATCCTATTTGATAGTATTGGTTGTGTATTATTATTCTTTAAAGATCAAATCAAATCAATCAAAATCAAAAATTGTTTATTGCTTCTACAAATTTTCTTAACAACTAGAAGTTGAAGCCTCCTTTTAGACATTAATAAAAAGATCTAAGCATACATAGATACACATAATCTTGAAAAGTGACTAGTGATTTAACTAACATAAATTACAAAACATCCTTCGCAATTATTTTAGCAATAACAACCTATTAGCTTATGCTCGATGTGACTAAGTGCCAATTTCACCATTCTCTGTTAGAGCATAACCAGGGAGTAATGGTTAACTTTTGACACATCTGTCATGAATTTTATATGGAGATGACGTTTAATTTATAAATCAATCCCTGTCGGTTAGATAACCGAGAATGGTGAAATTGGCACTAAGCCTGATATTAACTATTTTATTGTATAATTATTATTATCAGCATCCACAGTTCCGGTAAACATGGTCTAAGTAGATGTTGGATGTACGTACATAATTACATATATACAATTAAGTACTATGTATTTAATTAATTTCATACCGAAAGCGTGAACACATACCTCCGAATTCTTAGAGCTTTTTGACACTTTACCTACGTATTTCAACTTTTTGACTGACGTAAAGAGTCGAAATGGCCGAAACTCAATTCGTGTGTTTCTACGGTCTATTAATTTTAGGGTTAGTATTTTGCTTGGTAGCAATGTAGGTACAGCCTTGAGAAACCCTTGGTCAAGAGCATGAAGATCGGGCACCAAGATTCCACTTCTTTTTTATGGTGTCTTATGGAATATAAACTACATACTCATACAAAATAAGTACGAACTCTCAACAGTACTTACTGATTTCATAATAGTATTTTGCTGTGGCGCTACTATCTCAGATCAAACATCATAATTGAAAGTTTAACTGATATTATCCGTATTTGTTTACATCATTTACTGATATTAGTGGTTTGATATCAGTGGCTTATCTAAGCATCACTGTACTGCATTGAGTACATTATAACCTAACAACTGCAGTTAAAAACCTACTACACAAGTTAGTCTTAAGTAGAACTTACAACGTAATTGAGCTGTGGTCGTTGAGTTATTGGACTTAAATAAGTTCATGAATCATGCACAAAGGGCCTATATAAAGCATAAATACTTTAGATTCGGCTGCACCAATTTTGATTTAATGCTTATGGATAACTTTGACACAGTCAATATTTTACTTTAAAAACTATACCCAACAAGCTACTAAGTACTTGTACCTACTTTAAACATGATGAAATTAACCCAAATTCAAATGAGTACATGCTTAAACAAATATGGGAATAACAAAAAGTAATTATTATAAGCGTAGCATTACATTATCCCTAAAACGGTCGAGCGGAGATTAAATTATCGTAATGAACAATCAGACAGATACTCGGGGCTTGGCGCTGCCAGTTGGGTTGTGTTTCTGTCTGGGTGTGTCTGTAGGGATGTGAAATTATAAGTAACACTGAAATATAAATACAGTTATAAAAAGCTATACAGGATGTTGCAGCATGTTATATTTAAGCTTGTATTTAAGAATAATGATTATTATTTATTTCACAACACAATACTTTACTTTTCATATACTTACATAGCTTTTTCATAGAATGTATTGTTGATTAAAAAAATTATGGCATAAACTCCAGTGTCCACAGAAATCTTTTAAATTTGATCGTGTACGGCCACAAAACTATTATTTCAAAGGTTATTTTATCGATGGTAATAAATCGTCCCCTAACTAGTCCGATAACTATACGGGCGGTAATTAAAGGATCTATACTTAGTATCCAAATTAAAGATTAGTCTGGAACTCTAGACCTAGAAAGTTAGGATGTTAAGTTAGTTTACTGGACTGGGATGTAATTATTCAGTGTCCCGTCTTGAACAGACTTGTAAGGATATAAGAGACTGTTTCACTAAATAAAAATCTTAATATGAATCGATAAAGTTTGTTTTTGCTTACTCCAGGGGTATTATTTAGGACTGTCCAATTTTTTGCATAATCCTGAAGCCCTACCACGAAGTCAAAACGAAGTAACATTTACGAAGTAATAAGTGTCAAATACAATACAATTTGAATCCTAAAATGGTTGTGAAAAGAAGTTCGCGATAGGGTGCCTTACCTGATGAAACTCTCAAATGCTGTGTCAATCCTAGTCCAACTACACTCACGGCCAATGAATAAGTTCAAGTCATTATACATAGTTATGTATATGGCCTTCGGGCGGCTTGAAAACATCTGACAGTCGGGTTGCCCACTTACCCGACAACTCTCTCAGCACAAGCTTGCTTGTGTTGGGGTCCACCAATCCGCACTTGGCCAGCGTGGTGGACTAGGCCTAAACCCTTCCTTCATGGGAAGGAGACCCGTGCCCCAGCAGTGGGGACGTAATGGGTCGTGATGATGATGATGATGATGTATATGGAACGTCAATAGCACGTGGAACTCTTTGATTGCTCGTGATTGTATTGAAAGCAATAATATATAAGTCAATGATTGGAAGTTAGACTCTTACCTTCTTGCACCTCGCGAGCGCCACGATCGTGATGAGGTTCCCCGGGATGCCGACCAGCATGAACATGACGCAGCAGACGCTAGCGAACCGCAGCAGGGCCTCCGGGTAGTCCTTGAACAGCTCCACGGCAGCCAGCTCCTCATCCGTGGAGTATTCCTCCAGCCCGCTCGCGTTGCGGATGACGACCCCGGCCGTGCTCCGCGGGATCGAAGGGAATAAATCACCCATGGTCACTCACTCGCATCGCAACACTGAACTATGAGACATGCTATTGAGGAAATAGTGATGGTTGAGTTCCCGGTACATAGTGAGTCGTCCGCGCGCTACTGGACACTGATAAGCGAAGCTCGGCGCTTGCAGTCAGTAGTGGAGTAATTATTTGTGTGTGTTGATAGCATTTTGTTTGTTATCGCGGGTCACAGCTGCTCAGGATGCGGTGTCGTTCTGTAAAGGAGATAAAGTTTATTTTGGTTGCGTAATAAAAGTCTGTCGGAATCGTACGGCTATGATGGCACATAAATCTGTGTCTCATAAAAGGTTGGAGATGTCGTTAATTTTTTATCTGTGTGTATTGTTAATACGGTTTCATAATTCTAGCAGATACGTTTATGGCGTTTTTGGTGCTTAGTTCTGGCTTATGGCTCTTACAAGTACAGCGACAGCGATGGCAATTGTGGTGCTATGAATTTTTCAGTGTTAAACAGTCCATGTTCTAAATAATTTAGCGTACCTTCGTTACGTATAAAGCAATAATACTAAAATAAAAATTAAAGCAATCTGACAAACAAATTAAAATGTAAGTTTCATGAAGGCGTTAAAGTGCCTTCTAAGTTTAAATTAAAAACAATACATAAACTTAAGCGTAAAAGTAGCTTTAGCCTGAAGTGCTAAAGTACCTAATAATTTCATAGAGTTTTCAAAGACTTAAAATTAAATTTAGCGTAAAACTTGGTTGTCTACGTCGCAGAATGATTAAAGATGGTGCCAAGACACGACATTGTCCTTAAATTTCAATTTGAGTATCACACCGCCGCCGCCCCGTCTCAGGCGGGTCACTCTACCTAAGAAAACGAATACGATTCTATCTCATTGCAGTAAACGTATCGATTTCTGGGCACATCTCCGAATCTTCGCATTTCGTCAAGCAAAAGTAGCCCCCTTGGGTTCTCAAACTGTCAATGAACGGTGGAGGGCCCAGTTGCAGACTGTTGTTGCAACCCAATAGGGGAGACATTCGGTGAAACTTGAAATAGCTACTAGCTAGCCTATGAGTATAGATTTAATTACAGGGTTTTCATTTTCATTATTGAAAACTACGTATTAATGACGGTTTTAAGTCGATTTAGTTTTTTATGAACTAAAGTAACTTATGACGACCGGTCGACTTTGACGACCGAATGGCGTAGTGGTTAGTGACCCTGACTACTGAGCCGAAGGTCCCGGGTTCGATTCCCGGCTGGGGCAGATATTTGTTTAAAGACAGATATTTGTACTCGGGTCTTGGGTGTTGATATTTATATTTAGTATCTATCTATCTATGTATTTGTGTAGATATATCAGCTGTCCGACACCCATAACACAGGTTCTGCCTAGCTTGGGGTCGGATGGCCGTGTGTGAGTTGTCCCCACATATTTATTTATTTATGAGAAAATGAGACGTGGTTTCTAGTTTTCTTTGAGTATGTAACTGTGGTAGACCTTGTATTTTTTTGTTAGTTTTAGTCACCGAAATTTTTGAATTGGTTCGTTGTTATGGTTTAACCGGTTAAAAGTTTCAGGTTACAATATTTTGACAAATGTAGTTTTATATACACGATTTCTGCGTACTGATCGCTTATACTTTTCAACATAATTTATATAATTTACAATTACAAACTAAACTACCTATATATTATACAAACTAAACTACCTATATATTATACAATGTAGTTTTAATCTAACTTTTTGATTTTTTCACTGTTACATAAATATTTTACTGCCTACAGTGATGTATCTAGGTAAATTAGGTATAGCTAGGAATGTACATAGTTTATACATAATAATGCTTGATATCTAATGTTCCTTTATAACATAGATAGCTTACTTTATTTAAATTCCATGACACGTTACAATTTGCAAGAGGTATTCTCGCGTCTCTAATAAAGCCTGTTTTATCTCATATTTTGTTGTCACCTAAGCCTGACACCCATTGTGAAGTTTCAAACAAAGGCAAGAGATTATGAGTAGACTATGGGAGGTTTTATTAGTAGGTTGTTATAAAATTATATCTCGTATGTATAAAGCGAATTTATTAGAACACTAGCTGTTCCCGCGCGCTTCGCTTCGCCTTAAAAAGTTTTCCCGTGCCAATTCCGGGATAAAAAGTAGCCTATGTTCTTTCCCAGGGTCTAGACCGTATGTATACCAAATTTCATTCAAATCCGTTCAGTAGTTTTGGTGTGAAAGAGTAACAGACAGACAGACAGACAGACAGACACAGTTACTTTCGCATTTATAATATTAGTAAGCATGTTTTAATAACAGAAAAATTACATAGTCAAGTCTGAAAAGGATTAACCTTATTTTAGTACCTACCTCTCTGATCTTAATTTAAAATTATTTTACTTCCTGAACTCCTGAAGTCTACAGTCTAATTAATATTTACTATTATAATTATTTCATTGGGACTAACATAACACTCTGGCGAAAAGTGGGTGCAGCAATGCACCTCTGCCTACCCCGCAAGGGAGTACATTAGTACAAGGCGTGTGTGTGTGTGTGTGTGATAATTATTTCACATTCAGTTGACTACCCGACTATAGTTCCAATCTTCTGCACGGCTCCATTATTGACGTATATAAACGTCACAGCATCGCTAACTAAAGAAAGAATCGCAGGAGTTTATCGACGTCGATAGCTGACCCGTGCCACGGGGCCAGGAATGTGGCCGTTACTTATTTATAGTCAAGGGTGGTATAAAGCTAAAGGGAGGCTTTCAAGTACCATTTGATGGAGATGATAGCCCTCTAACGACCTCTCACTTGCGCCTTCCCCACATACTTAGGTATATAGGTACCTACCGTTATTGCAACTAAATTTAATCTGTTAACAAGAGGGTCCGATAAAAGTAAAAAAAACTAAAGAACTCTGCAATATCTATTTCGAGGTAAGGACTAAAATACTTATTTATATAATTTATTATGACTAGGTATTTTGTTCATTTATTTTACAACAACTCCAATGAAACTAAAACTGCATATGTACTATACCGATACTAGAGGCATCTAAATGCGGAATTTTGTTTTTGTATAAACAACAATGAGTTTGTTTTATTTTCGTACTGCGCAGTAATAAACTCCTACGTTACCAACAAAACCCGCTCCAATAAACATTACAATCTCATATACATTTAAATTTAGCTCATTCGCCCGTCAATAATAAGGGTCAGTTTTAGTCTAATCCCTAAATCCACTGTACAGTGAAGTAGAGCATAAAGCATCCGTTTTTTGTCAACTTTTATTGCGTGTGACGGTAACACCCACGCTGACCTAAATGCAGCTTTTAGGTCAACCCTCAGGTTACTTAATAGAACCTTACTGCCAATTTACGGGCTATAGAACCGAAGCACTGACTACAATTCATAAAATTTGCCACAACGGATTTAGTGAGGCTGGCACTTAAGTGGTGAGTATTAAAAGAAATACGTGTGTTGTAAAATCGTAGTCATTGCTTAATTAACTCAACGTATTCGTATCATCAACAATAGGGAGAATAGGGAGCACGAACAGCCTCCTTACCTGTCAAGTGTTCCTTCTATACGGACGTCGCTACCTACCTACCCCCTATCGCGAACTTGTTTTGCCAACGGTTTTCGGCACTAATTACTTCGTCAATGCTACTTCGTTTTGACTTCGCGATAGGGCCCCTGGGCAGTCCGCGGCTGGCAAGTACATTTTCCTCGTGTTTCCTTTATCCACGGTGATAAACTCTAACTCTTCCATATATGTGTCTATATGTTTTATGTTACTTAGTTATCCGATGTAGGTTCTAACTATTTTTAGAGCGCGCATTTTATTATTACAATAATTTATGGAAGTATACAAATTTAGTTATCTCTTTCGAACTGACACTCGTAACATCAAAGTCGGAAGGCATCATTTTGGTCCCAATTCGATGAATATCTCATTTTGTTTGACGTCAATGTAAGACCTAGTTTCCTAAGAAAGTGCACGTTTTCGCCCTTTGAATGTAGCTTGTTACTTATAAGGGCCATTCGTGTCTTTGTTTTGTTCAAAATATTCTATATTATTGTCAATCTGAATTATTTCAAGGATAATGTTGTCTGTTTTCTTTAAATTTTGCGCAGTTAAACTTCAGTAATACATATCAATTTTGAATGTCTCCTATTCTGTCATAGGTATATGGATAATTTTAATTGTGTTTAAATTAAGTAATTATTAGTTAAAAGCCGTGGATGTTTTCACGGATAGACAGAAGATAAACAAAAGGAGCTAGACACCTCCAATAGACAATTAATCGGCTCATTATTCTTTAAGTGGAAAGAGTAAGATTGGACATCTTCAGATCAATCCGAATATTGCCAACAATAAGCAAAATATAGGTCAAACCCGCAGAAACAAGGGCTGGATGAATCTCACCAATAAATAAGAGTTTCATGATAAAGAGATATTTATACAGGGCAAATGTTCCGTAGAGGAAATGAATACAGAATAGCTGGGGGAAACGTGACCCAAATTAGTATTTGTAGACATAAAAATAAAGATCGGAATGCCATGATCTGTTTGTGTTCTTTGAGGTTTATGGTTTATCCTGTAAAAGATAGAAAGTTGACGACTGATCCATCCCGAAAATACTTGTAAGGGAAAAGGAAACTTGTGAACGCAAGAACAAGAATAAAACTGTTAATAAAACAACTTTGGTAAGTATTTAAGAAGTTTTTCTGAACGAGATTTCAATGTATATTTAATAGTTAGATTAACTAGGCAAGTATAAAATAATATACATAAATATAAAATACATATATATATATATATATATATATATATATATAAAAGACGACCGAATGGCGTAGTGGTTAGTGACCCTGACTACTGAGCCGATGGTCCCGGGTTCGATTCCCGGCTGGGGCAGATATTTGTTTAAATACAGATATTTGTTCTCAGGTCTTGGATGTGCCCGTAAAATGGCAATAGGCCCGCCCCCTATTACATTGGGACTAACATAACACTCTGGCGAAAAGTGGGTGCAGCAATGCACCTCTGCCTACCCCGCAAGGGAGTACATTAGTACAAGGCGTGAGTGCGTGTGTTGTGTGTGTGTTATAAAATAATATAAAAAAACAGCTTTGCCTGTATCAGGCTTTGTAAACTAGAGGTACAAGAGTTTTTTAGTGACACGCATGGACATACCTAAAAACAACTACGGTGACAAGCTATATTATTTGTACTCAGATAATATTGGCCACATGTGGCCATGTGTGTCACTTCTGTCCTGGCTTCAAAATCCTGGCTTTCGAAAACACATTCGTTTAAGTTGGCAAACCTTTTCTCTCAGACTTTTTCAATAAAGAAGTTTCCTCCAGTAACTGGTAGGGAAATGCTACTCGAATAATAATTTTCAACATAGGTAAATGGTTCAAGAAAACTATGTAGGTAGGTACCCAACCAGTAAATTTTGGTCCTAATAATATATATTTTCCATGATATAATTACCAAAAGGTTGATCGAGTATAATTAACTTGAGCTTTAGCGTGATTAGCATGAAACTGATGATGATGTGTTGAATGTTGATCCCATATCCATCGCACGCGGTAAGGAATTTTGTTGAAATTCGATCGGATCGCGTTGGATCGTCTAGCCCTGTAGCACGGGGCGCCCAAAGTTCTCCGTCGCGCTCGCTCTTGAGGCTGCGCGATGTGAGTGAGCGCGATTCAAAACTCTTGTCTCGTCTGCGTCTAATGCGCCCACAGTACTAGCCCTTCTGGTGTGGAGTGTTAACCCGGCTAGTGAGCAACCTCATTACACTACCTAGTAGAGTGTCGAGACAGTATTCTCGGCCGAGCACCCGTTCATTGGTCAAGGATACTGTCTCGCCACTCTACTGGGTCAGTATGGGACCTATTATTGGGAGAAGGGTCCAACATCAAAGGTCGGAGATATCTTCCCTTCAACGCAAGAGTAGGTATATAATAATAATAATAATAATAATAATTCTTTATTGCAGGTGTATACCCATAGTTAAAATTAAAAATACATTAAATTCACAAATACGATAAAATACAATAAAATGGTCAAATTATAAAATTAAAAATACACTATAAAATATCAAAATAAAAAGCTTTCTACCTAAATAAAACTTAATAAGTAGGTAGGGTCATTTGCGATTTGCGGTCAGCTGTACAGAGAGCCAATGTTTTAAGATTGGGCACCTGTAGTCATTAGCAACGTTCATTAAGATTATATATATGTACTTTAAAGAAACATTATGGCACCGCTCGGCCAAGGGCCACGGGTTCGAATCCCGGATCTAGGTATATATCTCAATCGAAAGTGATTCGTAAATTTTCCGCTTATGTCAGTAAAGTTTTTGAAAGATGTACTTAAATAAAGGCTTTCTTTCACAGTTTTTATTTTATTAATAATAAACCAAGCAACAACTGTAATACCTAGTACCTATAGTAGCTACGTAGATAAACATCGATATTTGCGTATTTTTTCAAATTCCCTTTGTTTACTGATGGTATCGCACGTGACAAAAATGATATTGTACTGATTGAAATATGTATCTAAGTTTTTTTTTTTAATTAGATTTTGAAAGGTATGTTGCCTAAGCCAGCTGAAAGAATATTTTGCTAAAATCTACAAAAACTATCCCTAGGGTTCATTACTAACCAACTGTCAGTTTCAATAACTCTATCTACCGCATATCTACCGATGATTGGTAGTTACTTTCATACTATTTTGACACTTTAAAAGTTACAACCTGTCAAAATGAAAGTAACTACCAGTCATTGGTAGATACAGTGCCACAAACTTATCTGATCCGGTGACAGCTCACATAAATGTCTAATATTTCTTAATTCTATAAGATTTTAAGTTTGCTCGTATTGCTAATTCGCCCTTGCGGTGTTAATAAACCCATCTAATCTTTTACAATATACAATTCATTAGTAAGTAAAGAGATATGGATCAATTTAGTTCGCTCTCACCGGAACAGATAAGTTTGTGGCACTGTAGAGTCATTGAAACTGCCAGCAAGTGTTGAATTGAGAATAGACACTCGACATTCTCGGAGGTACCTAATAGTCAAAATAATTAACGAAAGCGCAGGCCCTTCCGTCGTTAACATCTGAAAACCATTAAATTTGAATATTGGTCGGAACTAGGGTTTCGTTCCCGTGTTCCCGGGAATTCCCGTTCCCGGGAATTCCCGGGAAATATATCATTCCCGAAACCGGGAAAAAAATATCATTCCCGGGAATTCCCGGGTATTATTTTTCATCGATTCTGTGCTATATTTTCATCTTTATTTATCTGTTTCTCCTACCTAAAACCAAAAAAATATCGGCTTTTACATATGTGACCAAAGAGTATGTAAAAGCTAACGGTAGTGTGACGCCTGTCATATTTTTTACCCGACTGCCGAAGGAGGAGGGTAATGTTTTTCGATTGTAGTATGTATGTTTGTCTGTTACTTTGTTCCCTCCTGTAGCCTAAACGGCTTGATAGATTTTGATGTATGAGGTATCGTATTGATGGCGCGATGACGTTTCATTAAAATGTACATAGCGCCCTCTAGAGGACATAACGTGATGATCGAAAAAAATAATATTTTTGCAACTATGCCGTGTGGGGTATCAAATGAATGGGCTTGATTTTCACATTACAAAAATATGCATATTGTAGGTATTTAAATAACAACACCAAAATTATTGAAATAAAAAATGATCATGAACTAAAACTCGACTACTGACGTAAAATTTTATAAAATAAAAACAACTAAAAAGTTACAAATAAAAAAAATATAATTATAAACAAAACAAAAAACCCGACTGCACGCTAAAAAGGTGAAAACAAGTCCCAATGTTAATGGAAAGTATCGCAGGCGGGGACTCCGGGGACCAACTTGACCGCCACACAAGGCCGTTTTCTAAGTAACATTCAGCTAAATGGTGAAACCTCTGGTGGTCCCCGCCCACGATACTTTCCATTAACATTAGGACTTGTTTTCACCTTTTTAGCGTGCAGTCGGATTTTTGTTTGTTTATAATTATATTTTTTTTATGTCCCGGTTTTGTGTCCGCGTTTATTTTTATAAAATTACTAACGCAGAGAAAAAACTAAAATAAGAAGTAGGTTGAGCGATAAATCGCCGAATGAATTAATTTTTCTAAAACATTGCCTCAAGTGTAATTAATTTTGAACAATATTATTTTCAAACTGTTAATCATAATACCTTTGGTTTAATTTACAATTAAGAAAAACAAATTATTTTGCATGTAAAACAAATCATTATAATTTTGTTTGTTAATTTATCTGACTGTTGCTTTTTTTCTACCTATACGAGTAATAAAAGTATATTTGATTTAATTGTTAGTGTTTTAATACCCGAAAATAGCAAAAACTAGCATTTAAAATAAATTCCCGTTTCCCGGGAACAGAAAAAGGCCGGGAAAAACGAAACCCTAGTCGGAACTCTGTTCTCGTTTGCATTTCGGTTAACTTCTAACTAAAGGTAATGGTTAGTTGGTTAATTTGGTTAGATAATAATATTACTATAAAGGAGAGGCCTTATCCGATTTGTATGCTAATGGTCTATCGGAGAAAATTTACGTCATTCTTTATTACATCATAGATAGGTTAACTATTCCTACTTACCGAGCTTCTGAAATATATAAAAAATAATAAAGTATTTTTTTGTACATAATCATGGTACTTATACCATTGTTATAAATAAAAATGCTCGATATACATGGATTATGTACAAAAAAAATACATTATTAATTTTATATAGGTAGTACCTATATCTGAAGCTCGATAAGTAGGAATAGTTAACCTATCCATTGATGTTATAAAGAATGACGTAAATGTTCTCCAGAAAACTAGAGTAGGGACTAGGGTCTTAAATTTCTTATCATACCTACCCAATTTACAGCAACATTAGAAAAAAATATTTTGATTCGTTGCTTAAATTAGCCTTTTGTTGTCGGCATTGTGCGATTTATGTGCGATTTTTTTATTGTGCGGTCAATTTTACTGCTTCAGGAAGCTATAATTCACGATTTTGATAATTTTACTGAGTTAGCGTCAGAGCTATTTGGTCAGTAAGGAAGTTTAGAATCAGAAATAGTAGCTACCTATTGTTTTACGTTTAGTAATTTCTAAGCAAAAAATACTTTACTTATATTATTAACTACTTTGTACTTTGCAAACCTAAAGTATACAGGAATATACAAATACTTACTATATTCTTACATAATTTGTTACAGTATTAAGACAAAAATACATCACATAAAATTGGTCAACTTAACTACCTACAGGCTGCAAATTGGTTCAAGATTAGTATTTTTTTGGAACAAAGCCGAATATTGTTGCCTACAATGAAAGGTAGGTAATGACGTGAAATCGGGAATAACATCGTCTATTTGAATGTACAATAACGATCGGATAGGTAGTTCAGTTGTAACATTAAGATAAGGTAACTATTAATCGATTCACATTAAGTACAAGTATTTTGCTCTAACAACGACTCCTAAAACCTAAGATACAAGGCAATGATTATTATTATTATGTGTTATTACGACAGCACACGAGAAACTGCTGCCTGACCACCAGATTAACGATATTATAAGAACCAGAGCGAAGCGGTGTGCGAAGAAAAAATCATCCAATGTAATTGCATGAGCGGAGTTTTTATGCTAGACGACCGACTGGTCTAGTGGTTAGTGACCCTGACTGCTAAGCCGAAGGTCCCGGGTTCGATTCCCGGCTGGGGCAGATATTTGTTTAAAGACAGATATTTGTACTCGGGTCTTGGGTGTTGATATTTATATTTAATATTTACCTATCTATCTATGTATTTGTTTAGATATATCAGCTGTCCGATACCCATAACACGGGCTCTGCCTAGCTTGGGGTCGGATGGCCGTGTGTGAGATGTCCCCATATATTTATTTATTTATTATTACAACAACACGTGAGAAACTGTACCTATAGGGGGTGAGTAAAGACGGTGCGACCTACTTGAGAAATGTACGTTGCTCGTACAGTACCTGTACCGTAAGCTGCCTGTCCACCAGAGTTTTAGATTATCGATATTAGAACCTGAGCGAAGCGGTGTGCGAGGCAATAATCGACCAATGAAATTGCATGAGCGGAGTTTTTATGTAATTTTATTGGTCGTTTTTTACCTCGGACACAAGCTCCGCCCCTTTCTAGTATTTCACGGGATTTTAAATGGCATCCAAAAAATCTTCGTTTGTAATTGAACTTGTATCTATGCCGTCACTGTTAATCTCAAAATTATCCCCCAGTACACTATTCCTAATGAACTTTGCAATTTCAACATAATATTGAAATCCTTGTAAATTGTTAATATTAAGGGTGTTAATTGGCCGCCGAAGACATATTTAAGGTTGCAGGTTACTGGTTTCTGTGTATTTATTTGAAATTGTCGCCGCGCGTCATTCATGGACTGTGTCTAGCTACCAATCGAATGTTATAAAACTACCTACACCCTACCTCCGGAACATTTGTGTAGGTATACACACACACGCCTGTGAAGGTAGAGGTACTACTTTACAGGGTGTTGCAAAAAGGGTAAACTTAGCCGAAACCAGCATGTGCAGCATGTTATATCTAAGCCCGAATCTCAAATCAGAATTTCAAAATTCGTGAAAAAATAAAATCATTTTCCATAGAAACTTAGTTGGTCCGTGACTTTTTACTATGGAAATTACCCTTAGTACTTAGTATACCCTTTTTGCAACACCCTGTATTGACGAATTCACTATGGCTTTGGAAACGCAGAGTTTGTGCTGAATAGGGTACCAGATTGTATTCAAAATGGGCTTATTCCATCAGAGCCCGTTTAATCAACGTCAGCTGGGGCTTTTATCAAAACAACCTTTAGCCAAAACATAGCAACGAAATTGTTTTCATTACGAAATCTCTCAATTTAATCCTACTCAACTAATCAATCATGCAAAAACGGCTGAATTGTATTTTATTTATTAAATGTGTTTTCTAAGTTTGAATATTGTTTTAATAATGTACCTATGTACCTACTTCAATATTCTAGACGGCATCATTAAGCTAGCCTTTTCCGTTTAGGAGTAATTTGGTGGTATGTCACTGGAAGTTTTTCTTGGCTCACGAGGTAATACGAGAAGAGTCGGTCGAGATGTGTCTCCTGCGGGAGTACTATGTTTGTCTATTAACTTTTATGTAAAGGATTTATGTTTGTCTATGTCTGGCTTCTTTTCAAGAGTTTGCATTTGTTTTTTTTTTCGTAGATTTTTTCTTACAATAGAATGAAAATGAATGAATAAGTATTCCATTGTAAGCTTGAAATTATATTATTATGTAAGCTTTTGTTTTTAGTAAACTTACAGGTAAAAGGTGTTTTAGGTACCTACCTACTTGGAATGCATTTTAAAACAAAATACTTTACAAAACACATATAATTTAAAAACTATTATTTATTTGCCTTCTACCATATCTGTAAAACCTAGAGCCTTACTAATGTATGTACTACCTATAAGCCAACTTCAAGACAACTCTTCTCTACGTGGTATGGAGTAAACTACATAAGTACGTATTCCAATTTTATCCCCTCATATAGAATACGAGATCACGAGAACATATTAGTATGCAAATCAAGGCAATATAAGCTTTATATTGTACCCAATACGATAATTATTCAAATGTGTCTGGTGTCTGGTTCAACGCTTCTTAATTCATCGCTGTAGCGCGCGTTGGCGCAACGTTGCAGGAATAATTCCAGCGCTGCATTTTCAATGCAGAAGCTCCATCTTGGTACAGTCGGCAAAAGAGATAAGTAGGCCACCACAACCCAAAAAGATTGATCCTGAGAATCATGGGTAGTGGATAGAATAATCAAATTATATTTTATCGATATATATGCAAATAATCTCTATAAATTGAGTATTTTTTATGTCACGTTAGGTATTATAGATCAGTGGATTACAAAATTAAAGTGTTTGTGCTTGGGTGGCCAAATGTAGCTCTTTTGCTAACTTTACATCTAGAGTTTCGCATCACTGACTAACTTTCCAAGATGGTTGACTCCTGTCGTTGTATCTAACTTGAGGTTATAACTGATTCAAATGAAGATTTTATCGCATATACTTACAATTAAATATCGCGTTGATGGCTCGTAGGTATCATGAATGAGGTCATCCATCAGAGAACCCTCTTTCTATTTTATTTTTTGTAACCGTGTTGGTGACAACAGACCCCGACTAGCTATTATTCTCCTCAAAGGTGAAAAGAGTAGCCGGTCAGAAAGGCTAGCACGCGGCGCATTTAAGACGTGACAAAAGTTTTGCATCGCGCTCACTCACATCGGGCAGAATCAAGAGCGAGCGCGACTGAGAACTTTTGTCATGTCTTAATAACGTCCCGTGCTAGCCCTTCAGAGTAGTATGAAGTGTGATAAATAAATTAGATTCTGCAAGCTTCATTTTACTGGTTGTATGAAGGGGTCTAATAACATTAAGATAAGTAAATAAATACTACAATGCGTACTGTGTGTTTCTCAGACTCTCAGTATTATACAATAGGTAGGTACTTTCATATTCGGCGAAAAGGAATCTCGACATTATGAGATTGGAGAGCTGTCGACAACGCTTTGTTCGTACATTATTTTATTGACACCCTGATATGTGAAGAGAAACGAAAATAATTGATCTTCCTTTCCTGTAAGAAATCAACAAAATATTTTGTCTCCGTTCCGTAAGTTCCCTTTCGTAAGAGCCACTTGGCTTTTTTCAAGTATCCCTGACAAATTGGCACAGGTATTTGAAAGGAAGTAAATTAAAGGATAAGTACTCTTAGTTATTACCTTTTTCTGTAGGTCATATACCTTACTTGTAATGTGAACGGTATATTTTTACTTCAAAATGATATAATCAAGCCAAAATGCTATTTAAAACTGTTAAAACATTGGAACAAATACAACTAAAACTTTTACTGTTACCGATACTATGTTAGCTTTTACTTAAATTGTAAGTCGGCTTGGTTATGCTAAAAAGACCTCGAAATTTTAATCAAAATTCGGCTCTTATTTCCTGTACCCTTATTTTGGTCTCAGTTTTAAGACTATGCGGTTTTAGATGCCTACTTTGGTTTTACGAATTGGCATTAAGTATATCTCATCACTCCCGCTGCCGCTACAAGGTTTCGTAATCGACGTAGGTAAATGTCACTGTATCGTGATTCGCCATAAACCTGTAATAACGAACACCTGTAGCAGCCACTGTCCCATTTGCTAGATGATAGCCATTACATACTCTTTCAGGTAGAAGATTTCAAAGTTACTATGTGAAATTTATGAAACTCATTTTTAATTTTTAATTAATATTATAGACAAATTCTTAAAATTACTTCCGGGTAAAATTTCAGGTTGGCACGAAATATCAAATTTATTGGAAAAAAATATGAAAATGCTTTTGCATAATTTAATTTAACGGTAAGGAATTTTCGTAAATGAAACCTTTGTCCGAAAGTAAAATACTCACCTATATGTAAATAATATACAAGCTAGCCCTTAAAAACATGAAATTTAATGGGAGCTCTGCGTTTCTCAAGCCAGAGATGTGAGTTCGAGTCCTGGCGCTGACATGTACCAATGTGTTCTGTGGAATGTATTAACGATGTACGGTCAGCTGCATAAGTAGCTATACAATTCTGTGCCTTGTTAAACTGACAAACCGTCAATGTTACAATGAATGGATCGGCGGTTTGTTAGATTGAATTGACATGGTACAAAAATGTATAGCTACTTATGCAGCTGACTGTACCTATTAGTTGTATACCATGAATGTTACTGTGAAGGAAAACACAGTGACGACACCTGCACGTCTAGATCTAGCACATCTTAATGTATGAGTGTATGACCCCATTAGAGGACCAGCGTGGGGCGACATGGTCCAAGCTTAGGAAGGAAGTTTAGTCCATAAATATATAGGTATGCAAGGATCTATTAGAGTGAGCTAACACCCCCACAGAGAATAGAAAATAGAATAGAATAGAAAATATCAGTATTACCTAGGTGCTCATACTGCCCATTTACTGCACAGCTAAGAAAGGACCCTATGTACATGCTGTGGGGTAGGTTGTAAAATCGCAACTATGTATGTGCATGTCGTATTCCAAAACTCACAGTAACCCCCCAGACCACATTGCTTAGACTACCTAATCCTATTTGATCGCAATGCTAATGAGCCCTTCAGTTAATTGAAAAGATAAGATAAGTGACTAGAAATAGTGTCATGGTAGTTAATCCAATTTGCAAATTAGGGTTACCTACTGACTGACGCATTAGCTTGCTCTAGTTTTTTGATTTGATTGTTAATAGGTCTAGTTCAGGTCTAACATTGTTTAGTTTCTAGGAGAAAGGTGAAATAGGGATTTAAGAAATCCATTTACTCATGATATTTTTTTGAACGAGCTTAATAATATTATTAATATAGTAGCAGTTTTCCTAAAAAAAACATAAAATAAAAACTAATAACTTACTACATATACAATACATATACTCGTAGATCTGTTAGGCATACTGTAAGTTATTTTTATTTTATGTTTTTTTTATGAAAACTGTTACTGAACGAGTATTGCTACTCTTTTGTCTTTTTTTGGTAAAGGCCAACAACTGATTACTATGATTTACATTTTAATAATGTTTCATGTTCAATTTACTAGCCGGATATCAATTACTACCCATTGGAAATGTGTATGAATCGTATAAATATTATTTTGTAATGGAAAAAGTTTAATAGTTCTTTAATGATAAATTGAAAAACTTTTTGCTAACAAATTTCGGTAATTTCATTTCCCACGATAAGTTTCTGTTCTTTGTTATCGGTTTCGTGACTGTTAACAGTTTGTATTCACCTACCTAAAGGCCTATAGTATGTAAAGGCATACAATACATACATTTGCAATTACAAAGTATTGCATGAAAACTCAAATAAGAGCAGCTAGGTAAAATTGTAACTTAAAAAATGTTTTTTTTTAACTGCCATGAGATCCGGATTAAAAGCGGACGAAAGCATTAGGTACTTTTGGGAAACGCTTAGAGCGACACGAGGCCCACAGGCAAGAGCTAGTCACACTTGTAATTAAAATCTTAATCAAGATAAGTGAATCAAGTTCAAATCCTTTTATCTCTTGGAATCAGACTTTATGTGTGTATTACGAGAAAATAGGTTAACTTTCCAATTTAATGACACAAACAATAATGATCTAATAAATCTGAAATCGTACCAGTTTGTTTAATCAACACACTTTTATATGACCTACAATTAGTTGATTAATCTGAAAATACTGAAGTTCCTAAAACTTTTTTACGGGTTACAAATTTTCAACACACTCCACTAGTAAATCTTTCAGATTTTATCTTCAGTGAGAGCTTGCAAAGTATGTAAGTTTGTGCCACTAACCTTGGGTCTATTGGGGCAACCACGATTGTAGCGCTGCACCTAAAAAGACAAAGAATATATTTTACCACAATATATAGGTATATTATGTTATTTATTTCTTATAAATTAGGTATTATAATTTGCTACCGTTTCTCTAAAATTCATAGCATTAATTGGAAGCTTTCGTGGATGCCATAAACTAACATAATAGGTGTAGCAACACTTCAGAGCACAATTATCAGAAACTACAAAATGCTACGCTCGCCGAGTCTTATTTGTATCGTAAAATATTGAGACGCTAATGGATTTAACTTTAATGTCATTACTAAATCAAGATAGGATGACAACGTTCACTTGAAATTGCTTTTATTAAGTTGTTTCTCATTTCGAGGCCTATGGAAGATCATTAAACAGTTCCATTTTAGAAAGTCCGGCCATTTTGTTTTGCCCCTTGTTAGACAGGTTAATTGATTCCCGAGAAGGAAGGAGTTGTTCGCATTAAAGGAGCTTGTAGGCACGGATTTAATTGGAAAATTCAATACCCAGGTGTTAGGGAATATGATAAATAAAGGTTATTGAGTATATTAATTACTGGGTTCAAAAGCAACTAAGATTACAAATAAGGCAATGTGATGACTAAGGTAATAGAGGTACCTTTGTTCTCGCTAAGTATAGCTATCTACTTACATACGTTTATAATAATATTCATAAATATAGGTATTTATAATTTCAGCCCGGTAAACCCTTAAAATTTAAAACATTACATGTAGTGGATGGAAGAGGAAGCCTGAGTATACACAGTCTACTATACAGCAGTGCTATAAAGATCTTTGGGAGAGCGTTATATCCTGTGATGGACGACCGTTTCTGATAATTGTGACGCAAGCTTTTATGTTATTCGTAATATTCCCATGGAAAACAAAAATCATGTAGGTACCTACTACGTAGGTTTTATTGACTTTAATGTTGTAAATTAAATTCAGTGATTAGTTTTAGGATTATTAAGGGTTAAATAGTTATTAATCTTAAAATACTTAGCCACAACGAAAAAATAAATTACTTTTCTTTCTTTTTATATTTCAAAATATTGCATTTTTAATTTCCCTAAAACAGTATTCTGAAGAAACTGCTGTTTTCTTTCCAGGTGTTTCGAGAGATTCTCGCGAGTGAGAATTATTGTAAGACACAATTGAATCCGGGCTACGGCGGTGGCCTAAATTCTCTGTCCCCGAGTGTAATGGTTTTTTTTATTGCTTCATTTAAATTGCTTTTGCCGTTGAATACCGTCTGATTGCAGATTTTGTTATGTGTGCGAAGGTATTTATTTGCATAAACTTCATATTTATTATTTTAATACCGAACACTGCAGTTGTTAGTCTTGTAAGTTCACTGATGAATATTGTATTTAGTATCTATATACGTATTATTAAAGCTATACAAATTACCAACTAAAACTAAAAGATACATTTCATGTGTACAATAATCGGAATACTACTTAGCTGAAATATTTTATCTATTCATCCAAAATTAACACCAAAATACTGAGAAGCGGCTCAAGTGACACATTTCAAATCTCAAATTTGTAGCAAAAAAAAAACTATGTCATGTGCTAATTGATATTCGCGAAGCTGAAGTGGGCCGGGCGTTGCCCTCTATGTTTTTACATACTTTACGTCATCTCATCTCTCTGAAGGAAATGTATCCAATGTCGTTGTGTAATACACATATTTTATACTTTCCCTGCTACTATGAATCAATCATACTGTGAAATATTTTTTGATTTTAACATTTTTAATGGACTGATTTCTATATTATTTCATGGTATAATTAAAATGGTCAATTTCTAAGGAGGCCTTTGCCCAGCAGTTGGACACCATCCAGGCTACATAAAAAATATATATTATTAAAAAGTCAAGTTAACCGCCAAAATTTAATACCCCATCCACACGCTCGGCGAACAATGGCAAACAGCAAACAGCAAACAGCAAACACTGACGTGTGGATGGGTGTTTGTCGTTGTTTGCCTGTTTGTGTTTGTGTTCGCCAGTGTTCGGCATCGGTGTCGGTTTTTCTTGCCAGATCAAAGGATGTTCGGCTAACAGTTTGCTACGTATCCACACGTCTGGCAGCGATCAGTATGCGCGCTGAGCTTGGAGGAGGCGGACGTATCAACTTGCTGCACTTTTTCGTTGACGCGCATTTTTTTTTATATATGTTCACCGATTACTCCGCCGTTTATGAACCGATTTTGAAAATTCTTTTTTTTTTGTATTGGGTTGAGCTCCCAGGTGGTCCCATTTTTTTTTCAGAATTTTATCTCACCATTAAGGGTGGGTAAAGGGGTAAAAACAGGGTATGAATTTCCATTTTGGACACATATTAACCGATTCTAATGAAATTAAAAACATAAATATAGTTCTTGTAACAAAAAAATATGATGGTGACCTTGAGCTGATCTGATGATGGAAACGGAAGGCAGTCAAGGGAACTCCTCAACAGTATATAGCAACTACCTCGTGTTTAGGCTTGAATGATTCGTATTGATTAGTAGGACTTTTTGGTATCATTTGCATCTTACTTTTGATTAAAAATTATTGCAAATAAACTAAAAACTATAAAATAAAATAATAATTAAAAAGAAGAAGTCAGTTTTTTTTTTTTTTAGTTATTATTATTATCGCCACCATTATTACACCATCGTCTTTGCTTTCTTCTTATTTTCCTTTTTTCTTTCTTTTGCTTTAATTTATATAATAAAAATATGTCAACCCGAAAGTAATAGCTCGTCGTCCGCCGTGTTTGCCGGTTCGGAATGTTATGAGCGTTCGCCGAGCATGTGGATGGCTGTTTGTGTTCGGTGATTGTGGTTGGTGTTTGTGACTTTGTTTGCTGTTTGCCGTGTTTGTGACAAACAGCAAGCGTATGGATGGGGCTTAACGTTTGTCGTTTCACACGCTAGGGAGTGGAAGGACGACACACATGTTCTTAATTCAAACGGAACGCGCCCTCTCTTTGTTTTATTTTCTTTCTTTTTAATGAATATTGCGGCCAGATTCTCATCTTTCCAGTATCATAACATGTCTTATAGCAGTCTTAAAAACTTTTTTTTCCATTTAACAGTTGGTGGGTTGGTGGGTAATTTAGTCTATGGTAATACCGTTTGTTATGAAATCATTGATCGTAATTTTGTGTAAGAAAGGTATTTTCAGTGTAATTATGAAGATTTCGGATCTGCCTGCACTAAGTGTTAGGTGTTCAGTTTTTAGATAAGTATTAAGTATGTTTGCTACAAACCCTAACGAATCCATGACTTTATGTCAGGGAGCCAAGCCGCTGCGGAAAGAATATACAGGGTGTTACTTACAACTACGAAATCAAAAATATTTTTTTTGCTGTCAAAATAGGTAGGTATTGATGTGACAAATTGGATATCAATCTTTCTTTTCTTTCCATTTAATTATAGGTACCTGTGTGACAAATTAAGATACATCGTATCTTAGTGACTTAAGACTTGTGTAACAGTCCAGAGAAGCATTGTTTATCCCGTCTCGCCACCGGCACCGCGAGGCACAGTGCGGGGTGTCTCTAGATTACGGAAAACGAAGTTTCGGAAGTACTGTTCCGCTAACCACGACTCTATGCAGTCATTTTAAAGGTTCCGATAGCACAGCAGCTAGCGTTCGTCCGTTTTTTGTCAAGCTAGAGTAATCTCCAGAGACGAATGGTCCATTCCGACTGCCTTCCATCAAATTCTGTCCACTGTAATCCATTTAGAAACCGTAGCCGTTGTTTCATTGCGCGAAGAAACCTTCGTGGAGAAAAGATTTCTGTTTGCATTTAAACGTGGTCCTTTTGTGTGGTTTTTATTGCTATTTAGAATTCATGGGTGCCAGGCTTAGCTCCAATTCCACAATAGTCGGTTAAATAGTAACCAGGGAAAGGTTGATCAATTAAACGTCATCTCCATATTAAATTCTCGACGGATGCGTCAAAAGTCAAGCAATAATCCCTGGTTATGCTCTAACCCACTATGGAGAAATTGGACACTACCTAGTCCAATTCAGGTTTGCTGTGTTACAAGCATGTGAAAGATTAACGTATCATGACTGTAATCCCCGAAGGGTTAGTCCGAGGTGACACTATCATCACAGTGTTAATGAGTTGTCACTTCAAAAGCCTCACTCGGCTGACCATTAATTCAATATCCCCGGGGCTCGTTCACTGCCATTTCACTGAGTTGCTAAGCGGATATTACGTTTTGTACCGAAAATTCCCGGCATTAGGAAATTGGGCAGATTCCTGCGGCCCTCAGAGACGCCGGCAGAGGGCGTTATGACCAATTTATCAATTTTATGCGATGCTCCAGTTGTAGGTATCGGTAAACTTATTTATTTGGTGTGAACGGCTAAAGGCAAAGTTTGTTGTAATTTTCAGTGATTTTATTTATTTGCGTGCTATTTTACCGATCTGTAAAGGTCTGCATGGTCCCTGTATACAATACTTATAGTTATAGTAATCATTCGAACTTAATATTAACGTAAATTCTATTAGAAACTAAAAATAAACTTTGTTTGTTCATTTCGTAAAAGGAAGAACAATATGCAGTACTGGCGATAAAATTAAGAATAGACTATTTTACGATGCTGCAAGATTCGTTCCTTTTTTGTATCAATGCGTAAAACAGTCTATAAAACAACATTTTAACGCCTATAAAACACTAAATCTAGGTCGCAATAACAATCCAACTTACCTTACTCTAAACAGTTATCTAGGTAAGTATAGTTAACATAAAAAAGTCTATAAGTAGTTAACTAATGGCCAAATGATAAAAAATTGCAGTTAAAGCTTTGGCTTCCTTCCTTGTCGTTATTCGTACGAACATAAATGTATCTTGCTAGGGTTATCAAGATAACAATCTTGAAGAGCCTTCACGAGCATAAAGAAAATAAGCCTTTGTTAATTTAAACTCCGAAGCTCACAACCCTATAACATTTCTAGCTGACGTAATGGGGGCTAACGCGTGTGAATTTGCCGCTAGGGGCGCTGGTGTTGACTCAGGTCAAGTGACATTTTACTTTTCATATAATTTGTTTGGCGGGCTTCGTGATAAATTATATTTTCGTTCATTTCCCTGTTGAAAAGTGATCTCTTTTTGCAAAATTATCGCAAATATGGATTATTTGTCGTTGAAAGCTGAATAATTAAGGAAAAGGGGCGCAAAAATAAGCAGTCTCAAAGAGCAGCTAATTCCGAGGTTAGTTTGTTTACTGTTTACAAACTTATTTTTTACGAAGTGTATGCTTGTTTGCTTAGGTAACAGCTATGTTTTTTCTTTTCACAGACACCAAGACTATGACCGTAACAGTAACTTGGTTGGAAACGTAGAGGACAGCATCATACAACAAAATGATTCAGTGTATACTTACTGTTGAGTGGCCTTCAGAAACTTTGTATAGCAGTGTGAACACTAATACTTTGGAATGTATGTACAATGTATACCATCGCTCTTACGGTTAATTAAAACATCGTGATAAAACTTGCACATCTAGATTTTCGAACCCACCAACCTGCAGAGGACCAGCGTGGTAGGAAATGGTCCAAGCTTAGGAGTGGAGTTTAGACCTTAAGGCGATATGCACAAAGGCTCCATTCGAGTGAGCCAGGTGCAGGTACTGACACCCCCACAAATAATAGAATACTGAGGGCCTGTTCCACAATGTCTGGTTAGGGGCTACCTGTCGGATAAAATACATGCTGTCACTCTCTGTCATTATTTTTTAGACAGTGACAGTATGTATTTTATCCGACAGGTAACCACTAACCAGACATTGTGGAACAGACCCTAAGGGCCTGTTCCACAATGTCTGGTTAGTGGCTACCTGACGGATAAAATACATGCTGTCACTTTCTGTTATTATTTTTTAGACAGTGACAGCATGTATTTTATCCGACAGGTAGCGACTAACCAGACATTGTGGAACAGGGGCTTAGTATACTATACTACCATTATTAATAATAATTATTTCACAAGCCACTGTTTTAGAACAGTTTTATCACTTGTTAACATAAGTCCTCCTTTTCTTTCCGAACATAACGGATCTACACTACATTGCGGCATAGTAACTCGATGTGATGATAGTTATTTTACAATTAATAAGCTTATAAGATTCAAAATTTTAAAACTTTATTTCGCGCCAATTTGATACAGTCTCCTTTGATAAGTTTGACAGCTATGGTACCTCTTGCCCTCGGTCGACAGTGGCGCCAACTGGTGAGCAAAAAAACGGTAGTCCCCATTGCGTAACATAATGTGAGGAAACTCGTGAGATAACCGACAGATAATATTTAAAGTAGACCACATGAGTGAAGAAAGTTCAAAGAGAGGGTCTCGACTCTCAGCTCAAATCGCCTTAAATACAAAGTACATAGGTATTATAAGTTTGTATCGAGTATTTGTCTGTCTGTCTTGTAGGTCGAAATCGAAACAAATCGTTCCCTTGGTGTGACAAGGATTTGATTCGATTCGATTTTGTGAACTTTGTGAATGATAAATAGTTACGACAGTTTTTCTGTGATAACGAAACTCACAATTGTGTTAGTTTTCCGCCTTAGATAAAGTTACTGCTCGTATCATGAATCATGGTGGTGTCATTTCTCACATAAAATGCTCTCTTTTCCCTATTCCCCTTCACAATAGTGCATGACTAGGCTCCCCTCTCCCTTCCTCCCCTGTCGCGGCGCTTGTGCTCCAGTTGCTGAATCCTTCATCAGTTATTCATGGTAGAGTTTACATACTTAGCATTTGCTTATATTTTAGACCTAAAGGATTTTTCAATATCGGTATAAATATGAGTTAGTCTATAATTTACACTATTTAAAAAGCTGTAGGAGCATTTTTTACGGTTTTTATTGGTTGTGCTCTAAATATGACTATGACGCTAAAGATCATTGAATGAGTGGTACATTCACTAGGATATAAGTAATTCATTGTTAAAATTCAACCCTAGAAATATCATGATTTGCGATCCAAGTTGACTAGTTTTACAAAAATAGACACATTATTATGTACGCACGTGTTTCGTGTTCATTTTCTACTGTATATATATACTTACATAATACGTAAGTAGCGACATCAAACAAACACGACACCGTATCATCCTAAAGGCCCGAAGCCCAATCTTTACAATAAATCTCTACGTACAAAGGGCCCTGCAAATTGCCACTGAAAAATTACTGTTGGGATTATGGCATAAAATTGTTAAAGCCTACGAAACAGGATGGTTACTTTAGCTAGATAAAAAGAGGGGTGGCGAGATAAAACGATTACATAGAGAATCGGGTTCCCTGTATCGACCTGTACCGGTAACCTGATTATGCGAAAGCGCTCATTCACGGAGCATTTCCCGCATTTTTAAATGGCATGAGCGCTTTCGAATAATCAGGTTACCGGTACAGGTAGATACAGGGAACCCAATTCTCTATGTAAGCACCCTTACGGCGACTGAACATTTTGAAATGAAGTACGGCGCAGCGGCAGCAACGCAACGAATCGCGTGTAAAAAACTACGGAGCGTAATCCTAACTAATATTATAAATGCGAAAGTAACTGTGTCTGTCTGTCTGTCTGTCTGTCTGTCTGTCTGTCTGTCTGTTACTCTTTCACGCCAAAACTACTGAACGGATTTGAATGAAATTTGGTATACATATGGTCTAGACCCTGAGAAAGAACATAGGCTACTTTTTATCCCGGAATTCCCACGGGAAAACTTTTTAAGGCGAAGCGAAGCTCGCGGGAACAGCTAGTAATTGATAACTTGACGCACGTCACGCATTTAGATGCCTGGTGAGTTGTTAGTTATTCATAAGCTAGACTGACCTCCCAGGTCTCGCGTCAGATTACTCGCTGTAAACAGAAGGTGATCGGTTGGGATTAAATCGGGATCAAGCGGCGTTGTTGACTCCGGTTCACGCGCCTTAAAATTTGTTAGGAAAATATTTGTTTTACCTGAACACTGTAGCGCAGTCGCCGTCACCTGTTGACGTGAATCGCCACGTTTTGTGAGATTCAATGACGCATGAAATGTACGGTACAGTTGGTAATTGTTGCATTTTCACCGGTATTTTATTTAAAGAAAGAAAGAAAGAAACATTTATTTGACACACTGAACAATAAAAACAGAAACAAAAAGAACAAAAGAATACTAAAAAAAAAATATATGAAAAAAACAGAAAATAATACAATATAAACAAACAAGGTTGCTGTCCAGAGCGTCAAAAAGGCACCAGCTCAGCGTGTGCTGTGGCCAGAGAGGCCACAGCGCTGGTTTTCAGCTGGCCCTTAAAGAGGTTAATTGTAATTCTTAGCATGTTGTGACTATCGTTATAGATTAGAAACAATTGTATGTGTAGTGAACTACATAATGTATTAAACAGGAGATCATTGAAAACTCTATACTCACAGTAATTTGTGACATAATTATAGTGGAGGCAACAAATGAAATAATGATAAAACTAAAAAGATTTTTAAGTGTGAAATAATCATTTTTGGAACTTGATATCGATGATCAGTTGGTAAAACATTGTCATATGTCGGTATAATAATTGTGTATGGGTGGCCGGGGTGTTGTTTGTCCTGGATTTTAAACGGCTGACCTAGTCCACGCCACGCAATATGTTTATGACTCGCCGAGCGCGGGAGGATTGTAAAATCCTTACATAAGTCTGACGGACTGGCTATGTGTTGAACCATTGTTATACAGGGTGCTGCAAAAAGGGTAAACCTAAGCCAAAACCTAGAAACTTTCTTGGTTACGTGACTTTTTACTATGAAGAATGTTTTTTTTCACGAATTTAATCATTCTGATTTCATTTCCAGGCTTAGATATAATGCTGCACGCGTGCACGCGTAGGTTTCGGCTTAGTACTTATACCCTTTTGGCAACACCTGTATACTATGAAACTAAAGTTATACATAAATATAATGCTTCAACTTGCTGTCCATTAATAAAAACGTAAGATAAATTATCCATAGCTAATTCGTGTTTCAGTAGTGAATTTTTGTGAGATTAGCTAAATATGGAAACGTATAACAAAATGTTAATCATAGTGAAATATGTATTTCAGCTATGTGTTAATTCAATACAGATTAGAGATAACCTATTTCAAAGTGTAAAAACCCATATGAATTCGTTAGTAGGTAAAAAAAAGTTGAAAAGAAAATACAACTTGCCAGCGCTTTTGATTTTATAGACCGAGCGTCTCCAACTAAAGTGGAGTTCTTGTAAATTTTAATTTTATAAACGACTCTTCGCGTCTTTACTTACTTAGTATCCAGCAGTGTCTCAGAAGTTCTCGAAATATACACGAGACCAGTAGCAGCTTTATAAACCACAGACTTTATTAAGCATTCAGACATTACTTATCTGTCCCAGACACGTCAACTTAAATATACATTAGAGTTGGCAATAATTTCGTCACGACAACTCGAGTTGAGGAAACTTTGGCAATTCTTCACCGGACGATAAGAGGTTCTTCTGAAGGGTTAACGTTATATCTTGACAGTTGTGGTCATCTGAGACAGCCTCAAGGAGCGTTTTAGAGACTCCCTTTTACAGGGGGTTATTACAACGTATTTACATTTTCGAACGGGATTACTGATAACTTGAGATAATTACACTCACGGGCAATGAAAAGGACCCACTGAGAAAAACACCTAAGTACTCCTAAACGGAAAAGGCTAGCTTACTGACGACTTCTGCAACATTGAAGTACATTTAACTAAGCATCAGGATATTACCAACTAAAAACAATAACATTTGGTAAATTTTTTTGATGATTAAATGTTTGAATAAATTGGGGTCGTTTGGAGTCGTCATTTTGTGAGTGAAACTGTTTCTTTGCACGTGAGTGTATAATTCTATGAAACGTGCCCTTATCATATTGCTGATTTCCACGGAAATTTCATAGCACAAGTATCATATAACTTATAATTAAGCGGTGGTGAGCTACCCTGACCCTATGTCTTCACAAGTTCACACTATCTCGGAGGGGCTAATTCAGCAATCAAACTTAATATACATTTTCCTAGAAGCCAAACTGTTTGCCGCCGCCTGAATGAGCGGTTTTGTTTGCCGAATGTTCAAAGTTTGCTGGCCATTTTTTTTTTATTTTAACACAATATTTACGCCCTTATTGTTAAGAATGTGTGACAATATTCTGATGCGCTGTTTAATATACTTACTTACCTACTTCAATATTGCAGACGGCGTCATGCTGGCAGGTTTTTCCATTTAGTACTAATTTGCTATGTCACTGGAACTTTTTCATTGCTCGCGAGTGAACCAAACATCTGTCTGACCTTTTAGTCACCGCCCCGGAAAATTACAAAGACGTGAGGCTGAATTATGGTTTTGACAGCCCTTAATTAATACACGTCACTCGGGGGTGATCACTTCGTACAATCCGTATAGATAAGTAAAAAATATCCTTAATTTTGCAGGAAAGGAAGCCTGTCCTCCATAGCCCGTCTTACAACCGCACCCGCTAATCTATTTCCTACTTTGTAGTATAGTGTATAGTAGCATAAACCAGTGGAGTTAACTTGTTATCTGCCCTATCTGTATGAACTTCCACACGCTAAGGTTGTTTATTGCCCAACAAACAAACAACAATCGCCAATTTTATTGATGTTCCCCCTAGAGATTCGTAAGTATGGCAAGTAAATAATACTATTTAGTTCCGATATGCGATAGGCCATAAAATTGGTTAATGATAACAAAATAGGAATAATAAGGTAAAGCTACTTTTAGTATAGATAACAATGTTTCGAATTGTTCCACAAAAGATTTATTTTCTTAGAAAAAAAAAACTTGAATTACTTGGGTACCTATATTTAATTCATAATTAAAACACCGCAGTTTACATCACTGTACTATGTATTTAGGTGACGTAAATGTTCACCAGAGAAAGAAAAAAAGACTTAAAGTAAATATATGGAAGTTTTTTCATAGTTGTTCCAGACTCCAGACATTCCCGTCCTAAAACAATTTGAGGGAAAAGTGGAAAGGTTCGGGAAATAATACTCTATGCAAATACACCACTAACTTCAGTCTTTTCTCCGGAGCATAATAAAGATGAAAGTCCTTCAATTTAGTTGCTGTCGTAATAATCTAGCAAGAAGGTTTATTAGAATGGGACTTAAAAAGTGTCTGCGGCCCTGTATGAAATTGTAAAGTAGTCTTCCATTCATATACATGTTGTTAAAAAAAGGGTTCAACAAAATGGGATGAATCAGGCGGTATTCGGTGAACAACGACTTCTGTTTAACGACTATTCGAAATCGTTATATAAGTATACCAATTTTGCAACACCCTGTATAAAATTTATACAATTATAAAACAATATTTTATCGGTAAAATGAAATCCTCAGATTACTCAGATATTATAATCCATCGAAAAATAATAGCTTTTGGGGTTTACCAGATACTAACAATCCATCAAACTTTAAAAAATGTCGAAGTAGTCTTCAGTGATCGATGGATCCTCCCACTGAAGCGAAATGTTTCATGATCATTTTATTATATTCATCGCAGAATATTTCGTACCAGCACGAGTAGGTACAGTTGGCCACAGGGACCACCAATGTAATTCACTTTTATCACGAGTATTCTTAAGAAGAAACCATAAATACTAGTACAACTTTGTAAATGGCATTAAAATATAAATATCAATGCGGTGATCGGAAAGTTCTGATGCAGACTATTTAAAATTTTGTTTAATTATGTTTCTCTATGGATTCGATATTAAGAATGTTTCGTATTTCACCTAATTCTTGATTTATTTTGTAAATAAACTAAATAACATGTTTGTGTATTTAGCTACTGTACCAGTAGTTAGAAGGAATCTCTAAGCACACTTCCCCTTAAATTAATAAGGGCCTTTTTGAGTAAACAATATGTAAGTATAACGAGTGTTTTAATGAGGAAACAACTCATTACACAAGTTAACGTGATCTTCGTAATTACTCCACAAACATTACAAACAACGGTACGATATGCCTAACGTGTTCATAGCAACATGATAATAATATTTATTACAATCTCAATAAGAGCTCTATGGTGTACATTACTTATAATGATGTTCTTTCTCACGAAAACTAATGGGACTATATGTAGTAGTTCCAAAATGTAGGTAGGTTAGCTAATTTTAACTAATTTTAATATACAGGGTTATTGGTAAGTAGACCGGATCCTTTCAGGAGGTGATAGAGAAAGGCATTTCCAGTCGATTGAACCCAATAATGCATTGTCCTAAACTTAACCATTTCTAAGATATTTAATATTTAAGGTTTTTTAATTTTTTTGCCAAAATTTTATGCTTAAAACCCATAATAAAAAAAATCAATCATATTTCAATAATTCTTTTGGTTGTTTTGCATAAGTAACACCTTAATAAAGTAATTAAAATAATCAAATGTGAATTGTTCGACTTAAATTAGACATAATACCTCAAAATAGTTAAACATTTTGAAAAAATATTCAAAACGCAAAAACTATTAAATTAAATTAAGAAAGATTTTCATATGACATTTTTTTGTGCACTTTAGCTTAAAAACATGGTCAACTAATAAGCTTTCAAACAAGATAATTGAATACCAAATCGATTAAGGTATCACCAAGATATGGCCAAAACAACCAGCACAGACGGACAAAATTCAACAGGAAAACTAACACAATTAGCCCAATTTAAAGGTAAAAAGTGTGATTGTTTTCAGTCCTGTTGACTTTAGTATGGAAACCCCTGCTGAGTTTTCTCCGCTTTCTCTGGTTGTTTTGGCCATATCTTGGTGATACCTTAATCGATTTGGTATTCAATTATCTTGTTTGAAAGCTTATTAGTTGACTATGTTTTTAAGCTAAAGTGCACAAAAAAATGTCATATGAAAATCTTTTTTAATTTAATTTATTAGTTTTTGCGTTTTGAATATTTTTTCAAAATGTTTAACTATTTTGAGGTATTATGTCTAATTTAAGTCGAATAATACAAATTTGATTATTTTAATTACTTTATTAAGGTGTTACTTATGCAAAACAACCAAAAAAATTATTGAAATATGATTGATTTTTTTTATTTTTGGGTTTAAGCATAAAATTTTGGAAAAAAAATTAAAAAACCTTAAATATTAAATATCTTTGAAATGGTTTAGTTTAGAATAATGCATTATTGGGTTCAATCGACTGGAAATGCCTTCCTCTATCACCTCCTGAAAGGATCCGGTCTACTTACCAATAACCCTGTATAAGTCGATTGTCTTTTAGGAAACCATAATTTATTAGAAGTCTGGTTTTATGGGTAGCATACATAAAATATGATGTAAGTACCTACAATAGGTACAGCGAATTTCCAAAACTCATAGAACAAAAGTTGTTCAGAATGACCCACCTGAGTTAGGCTTTAGGCCCCCTTTAGGCTTAGTATACCCTTTTTGTAACACTCTATATATAATTAATAGAGAACTTACGTAACTTTAGATATAGGTAAGTATATATTTATATTAAACAAAAAATTTACATCTGAAATTAATTCAAATTTTAAGGGAATATAAACCATTTTTATTATGAGGTCTCAAGTAGAAGTGATTCTTGAATAGGCACCCGGTCCCTGAATAGGCCTCCAGGACCCTTATTTCGTTTCGTATTTTCCTACTTTGTTGCCAGACATGACTTTATTATTATCATACATACATGAATAAAAAAGTAACCTACAAATATTTCCTATAGGTGAAAAAGATACACCGAACCGATGTAAGTACAATGTACGTACAGGTATATCATATATGGATAGAGGTAAGAGTAAGTACATTATTTTTAATTGGATCCACGGTGCGTTTTGGTAAATATATAATACACCCTGCTTAAACATAATGTTGCATGTACCTAAGTTATTTGCGGGCACTCTGCATTTGTCACTAAGCATTGTAATAAATTATGTAATATAGAGATACATAATTATGTAGGTACCTAGTGTATCTCGAGCAGTATTATTTTTGAATAATATTATGACTGTCCTGTTTTTATTCCACTGCCAGCCTAGTTCCCCTGAAAACTGGGGCAGCACGCCTGAAGAAAATGATATTTCATGCTACGCGAGATGAATCATGCATTTTCGTGCATGCACTTGGTAAATGGAACATAATAAATAAAGCCACTTTCCGATCAAGTTACTAGGTTACTACGGCTACGGGTGAAGTCTAGTTAACTTTAACCATCCGAATGGAATTTGATGCTTATAAACAACTGTACAATACAAGATAACAAAATAAAGTAACATGTTTCCTGTAGAGACACCTAAAGCACTTTATTTATATACAAGCTTGTTCCCGCGAGCTTTGCTTTATCCTTAAACATGTTGCCATGAAAACCCTACAATAAAAAGCCTGTATCCCGCCCCAAGGACCAATCTTGCCTTACGGCAATATTGAACAAATTGGCACTGCCATTTAGGGTGTCAAAGGAAAAACTGAAAAAGACACTTCCGTATTTACAAAATGTGCTTATGTATATGTGTATATGTATACATTTGTGCATTTCCCTTTTAATTCTCAGCTATTGCTGCAATTAACCATGATGTAATGTAGAACGCCGGAGAAAAGGCGCAAAGTCTACAGATACGGATGTTTAGAAAGAGTTTGATTAAGTATTTTAAGTTTGGCTTGTTATAATCAGATCAATCGTTTTGTTGAATCGATCTAACAATTACACAAGAAGACGAGGACGTACTTCCACAATTTTGTTCAGAACTATAATTGTAATAGGTATGTTTTTTTTAAATTAACATATTATCCTACACATGCTCAAAAAATTAAAAGATTCCGTTTAATATTTTACATTAAATTTGTGAAAAGGGACGGTCGTAATTTAAAAGATACATAGATTAATTCAGACAGCTAGCCAGCTATATCTAGGTAGGTTGGGTCGATGTTTATAATAACATCTCTGTACCGTGTAGGTACCTAACAATCACTTCAACAAGTGTCTAGCAACCAGCAGTGTGAACGTACATAATTGCATTCTAATTTTAACCCCCACGCCAACTGTCTCGTCGCGTTCCGTTCTCTCATCAAGCGAGCTTCGTGTGGGATCTCTTACAGGAAACCTTCCTTCGTCCGCGGTCTCCCACCGCACATATGCGTTAAAAAAACAACGCATTCTGAATTATCATAAACTTTATTTTCTACTTTGAAACGCATTAAAGTTTATGATGAACGAGCTCAGTTTGGGCTGATAGTTTTGTTTTGTTTATTACCTATACTCGTAGTAACTATTATCTATTATAAATTTCACTAAAATAATTAATAATCATTGCTTTAGAACAAAACAATTTAGCATTTCTATCTAATTTAGCATGAATTTTGTTTCCGTTTCAGTTCCGTCGCCGTCAGACTTTGATTCTAACCAATTATAGTTTTAATAAACCATCTAAGTTAATAACCGTGTGGCTTTGTTTCCTTAAATTATTTCTTAGTTCATGTGTATTTCTCTTATTGTACCAAACCAAATAATGCTACGTGTTTCCATGTCTGTTCTTGAAGTTATAATACAAATATATGATTCATAATAATCTTCCCTATTTCTAACACAAAACAAAGGAAAATCTCTATACGATTGATAGATTTGGAAATCCAATTATTTTGGATTCTATAACACGGGATGTCATACATAATTACATACATGTATATTTGCGAGCAAAATTATATATTTCACGAAATATGTTTTCCTTTACAAGTATACCTACTACTATCTAGCTAGATTAGAAGCTTGTAGTGCATCTAAAAGTACTTAGATTACTTTATATTTTTAAAGACCTTATTGGTGTGTCATGTCACCGAGATTTATAAACGTAATACTGCACTACCACAAAAAACTTTAAACACTGTTTAGCAAGGATTTAAAACGAAATTTGACATGTTTTGTAGGGCAGCGCTTTTGACAGCGCTAAAAACCTGTTAAATACTGTCTAAGTTTTTGTGGTAAGTCCATTAAAGTTGTGTGTTGGTGACCGATGCCGATGGGGGAACGGAAAAATAGATGATTTTTTTTTCAGCTGATCACTCTATAATTAATAATTCTTTACAACATTTGAGGATAACTTAGTTACTTTGGTGAAATGTCTCTGGGCCGTGGGTTGGTATGTTATTGTATTACGTCTGATAGTTGTGCGTAATTCATATATTAATTACTATTCGGTGGTAGGCTGCTCGTGTACAATGTAATAACAATCGTTGTTTGTTTAGGAATTTCAATCAATACGTACCTTCCTACCAGTAGAGATATGCAATTAAAGTTATCATAATATCGGCCTGTTTTCCGCTCAATAAGAAATACATTATTTGTGATAAGTGGTTTTGAAGTTATCAAAGAAGAAGTTCTTCTAAATTAAGTGTATGAAAAACATAGTAAAATAATAATACAATTAAAGCAATTAAAATGACAAATTAGTAAAAATGTGTCAACTTGTGGCAGATCACAACGACATAGGTTTCTGTGGACTTCTATGGATGTATAACGGGTGTATGTCTCCTATGAATACGGGATTGTTCATAATAGTCAGTAACAGTACATAAAATAAGTGTTCATTTTATGGTTTTATCCTCAAACTATTATCATATTTCCTTCCACTCTACTTGACTCTGTATAGAGAGCAAACAATAACTGACCAAAGAACTTCAGCCCTTAAGTCAATGCTCATAAATTTTACATTACCTTAGCGCGAAACATAGGCTTGAGTTGTCAATTTTCCCTTGTTCATGCTGTATTGTTCGTGAGGATACGTTTTGGAGGGAAATTCTTCCTGACCTTTCTTTTGTTATGGGCTTTGTGAAGGAAGTAGACAATTTCGGTAGCTTCGTTATACTTATGGAAGGTATCTAAGAGTTAGCTCCAATTTCACAATAATCGGTTAAATCGTAACCAGGGAAAGGTTGATCAATTATACGTCATCTCCATATTAAATCCTTGACAGATGTGTCAAAAGTCAAGCAATAATTCCTGGTTATGCTCTATCTAACCCACTTTGGAGAAATTGGCACTTAAGGAAAAACAAAAAGTTTCGGAGCTCTCGTACGTTAACCGCGACTCTATCTCGTTAAACGAATAACGATTGCCGGACAAGTATAGGTAGTTCGCTTTTTGTAAATCTGGAGTAAACCCCTGGCTACTCCAATTTAATGTACCGATTGCATGGCAACTCTCGTTCACATAATTTCTCACTTGTTCGTGTAATTTATGCGACATATTCATAGCCCGATCGCTTCAATATTAAATCTATTCTCAAAGTTCAACCATTGTGATTTCCTAAACATGACGACAAATAACTACCGAAAACCAAAAGGAAAATTCTAAAGAACTGTTTCCTCGTGCAAACGCTGAGGAAGGATCTTTTCTCGCTGACTGCCTTCCTTACAGTGCATGAAGACAGTAACGAACCATTATTCAGGAGCCTGTACCGTGAAGACCCTGCACAAACACAAATAACAGGATATACAACAATACAAATATACAAAAGACCCGACTGCAACCTGTTTCAAGACAGTTTCCTGTAGTGTTTCCAATAAATTTATTAGTTTTTTATACCTCACGTTTTCTATAATTATTCAAAGTATTTTTTAAAACAAGGTTTGGTGGCATTGTGGCATATTAATATACGAAATATTATTTTATGTTAATGTATTTGATTTCATTTGTAAAATTAGTTATCATAACTCTTCACATCACTTATAAATAAATAAAAATAAAAATAATTACAAACCCTACTACAAATACCTACATATTTTTCCTTTACTAACGATAGACTCTTTAGATACTAACTGTTACGCTGCTTTTAAAAGGAAAAGATTCAAAAGAAATTATTATGTTGTATTGAAATAAAATTATTTTCCCGTCACAAACAGAATTTAATGCATCGAAATAAACAACACACGTTGCTATTTCCAAACGCTTTGATAGCAGTAAAGAATCGAATGGCAATTTGTGAGAATGCTTACTTTGTGACTGTGACTGTGACGCAGGTAGTGCCATTTAAAACTGCATTGTAAAGTATTTAAATAGTGTATTTACTTTAAAATAACATAGTTATTTATTATACCTAGATGAAATCGGATTTTGTGTTGTATGTGCACTTCGTATAGAACCTAGCAAAGTAGCTGTATTCAATTAGATATAATTATTGATTATTGATGCAGGATGCGGAGATGACGTGGTCCGAGGTGAAGCTCGCTGCCGTCGACAGACAGAAATGGAGAACCGTTGTGTCTGCCCTTTGCCCCACGGGGGGGTCATAGGACGCCAAGAAGAATTGATTAGTGTGGGCAAAAATATTAGTCAATACATTATGTTTACGATAACTTAGCGGAAACATTCGAGTTGTCATATATATGTTAATTCTACCTGCACAGTACATCATAATTATAGTACTTATTTATTTGAAGTTAGTATTGAATAATTATATGATTGCAATAGATATAATTGCAATCCTATAATTTATCAGATCTAAGGCGCACAGCGATTTCTTAGCACGTTTTGTGGCAGAAATGTTACAGAACATTATTCATACATTATACAGGTTTTATGCGACTTAAAAATCGAGTCGCCGACTGTTGCGCAACAAAAAATCGTAAAGCGCGCAGGCCCTAAGTCTCAAATCTATGCCAATTTACCTCTTTTGCTGAATCGCTAAATATTTTAGGCAGATCAGCACTTGAGCAAGCAAACAAACAGTACTACGAAAACTTTTTGTTTGTGCAAGTATTCGTTTAACCGTATCATAATTAGAAAACTTGGCCCAAGTAGCTCTAATCCCGTTTTATTGGACAGAAATGGGTCAAAGATTATTGTTGAAGTGGATACGACTCCTACTATGTTCCTTGAGACAGAAAATTAATTATACTTGAAAAGCTAGTGAAGTAATAGTCCTTTATTACTTTTTTATTAAGGGATTGTTATTTAATTTAATGGTGAATTATAGAACGTAACATTACCTATTTTGAAAGAACTGTATATCCTGTAAGTTAGATAAAATTATAAGATATGATTGAGATCTAGGGTCAAATCATTTGCATTAGACCAATAATTGTTCTATGGTCGGATTAAAGGGATCATGTCAGTAAGCGTATTTTTGTATAGCCAAGTAAAGCAAAATTCGTTTTATACAATAATATGTGTAGGATTAAAAGCCCCGATGAGAACATTACCTAAAAAAGTTTGGTCAGATTTGCCTTTTGACGAAGATAGAACGATGAAATTGAAAACTTTTGAAGCCTTCGCTACACCATCAATTGAAATAATAACTATATATTATTATTATATGAACTTATAGATTTTGGAGCCCGGAAAATGATTTCTCATAGTTCTAGACAAAATAAGCACAGCACGGTTGTTCACCCCTCGTACAGTAGAAAGTTCTGATGTCAGTGGCAGGAGGATCGGGACTTCATTGATGCAAAACGGAAAGTTCCCCAACTTTGAGACTTTCAATTTATTTTCACTCACTAAGCTGTCAATATCATCCGTGTGAGTGTTTTGCTTGATGCGATATCAGATATCACCCTAATAAACTCAACATTTACAGATCAAAGTCCTTTATATACGTTTGTAAATAATGTTGCGACGGCAGACAGATTCCGCCATAAAATAAAAATAAAATGATTTTAAAACTGTATTAATATTTAACGTATTTTCGTTAATTTTATCTTAACAATAACTTGGATAAAAATATTACTTTTATTCCAGTAGACGTGAGCTTAGTCAAGTAATGAAAAAAACACAAGAACTATTAAAGCTAGATGGAGTAATAATATGAAAATAGACCACGTAAGTAAGTATTTGAAGTTACCGCTATAGCTAAGGCAAAGGGCCACATGCTCTGTTATCTTATATGAGTTATCTTGCCAAACAGTCATTAAGATTTAAGATATACATTTGTATTTATTTTTAGTTTAGATAGTTTAGATACCCATTAGAAATACTTACTGAAACCAATTGCTTATAATGAAGAGAGATTTTTTGGAAAACCAGTGTACTACGCTACGCTACACTACGCTTTGCCGGAAACAGTTTTCACGTGGCGATCCCGGGATAAATACTAGCCTATGTGTTAATCCAGAGCATCAGCTTCATATCTAACTTAAAAGCAATTAAAAAAATCCATCCACAAAACGCCAACAAAAAATCCTACTATTTAGGTACCTACGCGTGTTTAATTGATGATAGATATTCTCATGTACTTTCGTATGAGTACTTTGGTCTTATGTCACTGGAACTTTTTAGTCAATTACTCGCGTTTGTATTAGCAGGATATTGAAACAAGGTTTTGTATGGGGAATCTCAACCGCAGCAGAACAAGGAAACGTGACGTACCACACTAGCAGTTCAAACAGTCGTAACCATAGCTCTTAGGAGACTATTAACTCACCCAAGTTCCGGAGCCAATAATAGAACCGAAGTACAATTGCAGGAGGGTTACTCTATATTGACGAAAAATTAACAAACGAGAGCTTTCGTGAAATCGGCACGTTTAATACAACAAGATAGAGTCGTGGCTCGCGCAGCAGCGCTCCGAAACTTAGGCCTTGGTCTCCTATTTGCGCCGTAGGTCGCGTCCAGCGTCACGCCGTAGGCCGCGTCACGATGCTCACTATAGAAATGTACTGATGCGGTCTCCCTCACACGCCGACGTTGGCGCGTAGACGTAAAGAGCATCGTGACGCGGCCTACGGCGGTGACACTTGACGCGACCTACGGAGTAAATAGGAGATCCGGGCCTTAGTTTTTCGTCATATAGAGTGACGCCCAGCCCTGTGACGTCACACGTCCGACACACGTCGTAATGCGTGTAATGAACAGGCCTCTCACGCGACGAGCCAAAACTATCACTAAAGTAATCAGGTTAGAAACTATTTTTGAGTGTACGCAGCAATGCGTCCAACGTTGATCGACAGGTAAGAATATCGATTTTCTATAACAATAAACCAGACAAAGATCTATGTGAAACTACAGTATTTTTAAGCTAATACTTTATGTATTCAAAATAATAACGGATGATTTTCAAAATCTTTCAGGGTGTCCTTAGTGAGATACCTACACTATAAATAATTGATTGTTTAGTAACAAAATTGAATAGCCATTAAGTTATGATAGTAACGTGTAAAAAATGCCATATCTAAATTTAACTTATTAAGTTTTAATGATTCAATCACATCACAGTGTGTAACTGTGTACACGTATTGTATGGGAGTAATTTATTTTATTCCATATTATCCTTAACTTCCGGCATGTACTTAAAAATTTTAACTCACATTACACCTCATGTACTGAGTTTATAATAACACTGAGTCAGCTGAGAAATTACTTGGTAATTTTGTTATTTTAACGTGATTCAGAGAACTAAGAACAAGTAAATATTATTCGTATTAAATACAGTATGTATGAGTTTCACTTTCATATGTAGTTCATTGATTAAAATCGTAACAACTTGAAATGCTTAAACGTATTCCAAAATTTATTCTGACAGAATCAACTCGAGGTTTAGATAAAAAAATATATTTTAATAACATTCAGAGAAATATGATACTTATATCTGTGCTGCTATCAATGATAATTATAAATAATATATTCCATGCCGTTTTTTTCGGAAATTCGATTCATCAAAAATGATCGTACAGTACATAGTACCTACCTACTGAAATTCAATTTCGTAGGTAGATTGTGTATTGAATTCGCTTCTAAATTTCCGGCCATAGTCTGTTGTTAGGTACGAAACTAGGAACACACGAGCGCTTGTTTTGTTCCATAATAAATCAGTCGGCAACAGAGAAATTCATTACTCTATCTGCCGAACAACCGCTGAACAACATGATTACAACCGCAAAATTAGAGTTTGTTATAAGTTTGATGAGGATATATGTATAGTACTTAGAATAGAATAGAATACTCTTTGTTTTGCACTATTAAAGAACACATAACAATACGACAACATATATAGAATAGTATAAAAAGGCGGTATTATTGCTTAAAGCAATCTCTACCTTTGCTGGAAGAGACAATTTGAACATAATTAACGGGGGTAAAAGGGGGTGCAAGGTACATACATACTACTAAGGTACTAGTAGGTACTACCCTATTTTACACTTCCTCAAAACTCGCCATAGTGACGGGGCGGGATAGGTATTAAAATGCACAACATATTGCATAATGCATAATACATTTATGCAGGAAATTAAATTACATCATCCACATCGTCACACATAAAACGAATATCAAAAATTTTATAGTCACAGTTATAGCTATGACATTAAATTCTGGTATGTTCCCCTTTTAATCATATTAACTTTTGATAGCTTACACTGATAACTTATTGTTACGATGTTATTTTTACGAAGGTAAGCATTTCGTATTATTTTTTTCAGGGGCTATATTAATGATACTTTTAAATTTCATTGTTTCAGAAGATCATTAAAGAGTCGGTATTTAAAAAGTGTCATCAATTAAACTAATGATAAAATATACTTGATGGTATAATAAGTAAATAGTAACTTCAGTTCTTATAACAATAGTTGTTTATTTGTTATTTCGTGCACCTCGCAAAAGTGAAAAATTACCTACCTACTATAATAATAATTCATTTTGTTGTTGTCTCTTTAGAGGCTGCTTTTGTGTTTAAGACGAAGCTAACCTTGTGAGCCAAAGTTAATTACAGGTAAGTGACAAAGACCGATTAATTTTTAAGAAAAAAAAGTAGATAATTATTGACGTAAACTTCAAAAAGCATTTAGAAATAACCGTTTGAAAATGGAACAGCGCAGGTTAACGTTAAACATAAACCAAACAAACCGATTCGGAATCAAACATGAATGGGCGACGAGCGAACAGGAAGCGAGCTCGTTCCGATAATAATTCACACAAATCGTTACACACACATTTCAACGAAAGCAAACATTATAAAGAAAGTTACCGTACCGTCTGCAGCGAAGATGACCGCGCTTCCAATTTCAAACTGATTTGTAGTCAGATTTCATCCAGCTCCTATTTCCGTGGCCGCAGGAAACTGCCCGTCAAAACATAATTATGCATAAACTTGCACCTCTATATTATGCACGTCCCGGCAATTGTTTCTAAACATGTGCGGTCGTATTATGCTTTATTCGCTTTATTCTTCACATGTGTTTATCTCATATTTTCACATGAGTTCAGTTGTCTGCGGAACGTTTTCGCCAGCCAATTTCTGTATGAACATTTAGTCGACATGTTTATGCACCGTTCTGTCTGTACGGATTGATTAATCGACTCTAGATCGCAACTTTTTCGCAAACAGATTAACGTCCGATAGTTTTCATATTAAATAACACAGTAAGTACTTAAATTTGTTTATACAGTTTATATATTAAGTAACTAGGTATTCATTAAAGTAAAAAACTAGTTCGTTATCAAGTCCACACAATCATTAATACTGAAATTAAAAGTTTCATTAACACTTAGTGAAGTTCCTCACAACGAATATACCATCAACATCCAACAGCTTCTTCCCATAAACCGAATCTCTTACTGCAAAGTTAGACTAAACGTTTCGTATCGATGTATTTTACGCGACGGCGCGTGGGAGCGGCTCCACTCGCGACACGACTATCACCGGCCACGGCTGTACGCCGACTAATGCTTTCAGAGATCGCTGAAATATACAAGCACATGTTGGAAGCTGCGGGACGCGGGGGGTTGTTGTGAAACTCACCCTCCCGCGGTCGTTCAACTCTGGAGGCTTCCGGATTTTCAGGATTCTTGGAGTTTGCCGGTTAAGTGAGAGCTCTAATTGTATCGCACAGTCCTTGTCCCATCTCAAATCAATAATAAACGGGCCCACGTTGTTCAAATATTTGCCATTGAGTCTTTCTTTTGATGCTACAATTTCCAGTAAAGATCGTAACAATACTAAAGTCTTATACTTATGTATGTTTTAAAAACTACTGATTACTTAATATTATTTTATAATTTAACAAATTATACTAATTTTTATTTCGTGTATTATCCCTTATCCTAACTATTATTATTATTAATTATTATTAATATTATAAATGCGAAAGTAACTGTGTCTGTCTGTCTGTCTGTCTGTCTGTCTGTCTGTCTGTTACTCTTTCACGCCAAAACTACTGAACGGATTTGAATGAAATTTGGTATACATACGGTTTAGACCCTGGAAAAGAACATAGGCTACTTTTTATCCCGAAATTCCCACGTGAAAACTTTTTAAGGCGAAGCGAAGCTCGCGGGAACAGCTAGTTTATGATAAAACATTATTTCGCTTCCGTAGCAGGCAGTGCTTTGCTTCTGAATTTGGCTCAGGATTTTTTACTATAAGTACAGGTTAGATGATTAAGAATCACCATCTCGTAGACATACTGCTGGATAATAATAATACATACTTGAAATAGGTTTTTCTGCTCCAGGGAGGTCACTCTAGAAACGCAGTTTTGGAGCGCTGCTGGGCTAACCTCGACTAACCGTTGCATTATTGGAAAGTACCGATTGCAAGACAGCTGTTACATTCGTTTTCTGTAATTAACAGGGTGTTGCAAAAAGGGAATACTAAGCCTACTAGTAAAGAGTCACGTGACCAACAAAGTGTCTATGGATTTTTTTTTCTTTTTCGCGAATTTTGAAATTTTGATTTCAGTTTCGGTCTTAGATATACTATGCTGCACATGTAGGTTTCGGCTTAGCTTACCCTTTTTGCAACACCCTGTATAGAGTCCCCTCTGATCGTTGACGCACGCAAGCCAGACAATATCGGTTGACGCGGAAAACTCACTCTGTAAAAGCTGTGAAATAAAATTTAGAAGCCTATTGAAGAAAATGCCATCACGTTTGCAATGCTCAGGGTCAAGTCTACTCTTCTGGCCTTATAGAGTATGACTGGCGAAGGGTCCATACAACACGATTACAATTACATTGTTACTTAACATACACTGTATTTTATTCAATTCGATACAATATTAAAATAATAATTACAAACATCCATATCTTCCACCACAAGTTTCGTCAAAACAATATACTTAACTACAAATAAAAAAAAAGAAACAGTATTTTAGTCAAAACTACCACCCCGAAACAGACCCGACACCGACAGCATTGTTACTTGTGTTTAGTGGAATGGGCGCTTGAAGTGGAAGAATTTGCTCGTAGTCGTAAAAAGGTTCTTACTGACACCTCCAGCGTCACTAACAGCATTATTAAGTCTTCCGCAGTATGGGCCAGGGGGTCACTCTCGCTTAGCGGTCACAGATTAGTGTTCCACTGAACCTCTGGGTTCTGGAGAGAGATAAATCAAGTTACAGTACTTCTGGCTTAGTTTATATAAAACTATCCTTATTCCTCAAAGTCAGAAGTGGGTAAGATTAGCTTGATAGCTTGCTAACGTTAACTTGCTATCTAGCTTGAAAAAAAAAAAAACATCGCGTATCCCAGGCGTAACCATGACTCCATCTCGTTGCATAAACGTACCACTTCCATGGGAGCGTTCATTTGTTTTCTGACAATCTAGTGTAACCCTCCAGACTGTAGCTGTAAACAATTTGTTGTTAAAAGATTTCATTTGGAAATGTCCCTAATTGAGCAAAATGCCTTTGATCGTCAAATACGTTTCGCCTCGTTTCGTTTGTGTTAATTAGACGGACTTTCGTGTTCTGTACGCTTTATTAATTCTAAGTGGACTTAGTATTTATAATATGTATATTTGTACTTAATAGGACTTATTGAAAATAATAAGGTATTTAAGTAATATTATAACTTGATGCACAATATTTTTAAAAAGCAGGCATTTTGTTTAAATTACTTCTGAATGTTCGTATACTTATTTCAGACGCTCACGTGTTTACATAATTATAACTGTTTATTGAATCAATACTCATATTATCACGATGGATGTGTTTTTATTTTTGTATTTTTGGAGTTGTTTAAAAACATAAGTACTAAATAGATCGACTGTATAAAAATACTGTTACATTTTTTTACAGTACTTAGTCTTAGTTGGAAATTTTATTAACATACAATTATTTACATGATTTATATAATTTACAATTACAAACTAAACTACCTATATATTATACAAACTAAACCTATGTACATAACATTATCACGATCAGATAATATAAAACACAATATTAATTAATTAATTATAAAGATTTGTTCCGGACTGGGTTCTGGTTATCATAGAAACTTCAGCTGAATTATGGATATGTGCGGTAATGTATGTCCGTAAATTCTTGGACATGCGTTTCTTAGAATGCACCCTAAGTTTTTTTTACGGTAACATAGATAGGAATAACTGCTGGATTCACCGTATTCCGGATTCGACTATTCAACATTCGTTGTAATCGAGATTCACGTGATAGAATTGAATATAAACTCACGAGCAACGAAAAAGTTCCAGTGACAATAGCACCAAATTACTCCTAAATGAAAAATGGTAGTTTGGTGACGCCGATGTTTCCAATATTAGATCAGAATATGACCTTAATATTACCGACCAAAAACGTATAAATATATTAGAACGAACTATAGAAGACGGCTGAATGGTGTAGTGGCTAGTGACCCTGACTGCTATGCCGAAGGTCCCGGGTTCGATTCCCGGCTGGGGCAGATATTTGTTTAAAGACAGATATTTGTACTCGGGTCTTGGTTGTTGATATTTATATTTAGTATATCTATCTATCTATGTATATGTGTAGATATATCAGCTGTCCAACACCCATAACACAGGTTCTGCCTAGCTTGGGGTCGGATGGCCGTGTGTGAGATGTGCCCACATATTATTATTATTATTTATCAAATTCTAAATTACTTATGTTTTTTTAACTATAATAATGTGGGTCATTTGAAAGTGGAACTATTTCATTGCTCGCTAGTTAATATTTATTGGTCACCAAAATAAACGAAAAGACAGCCCAGTTAATGCTATTATTGCGATAGAAAAATAAATTCTTAGTGAGCTCATTGATTTTTCGCTCTCTTTTTAAACACACTGTATATTTTATCGCGATTGCTGGACTCCAATAAATGAGTATAACTATTGTTGTTTTGTTTTGTTAAAGGATGAACATAATACTTACGAACCTAGTTCACTATAATGTAATCTGTGATGATATTACTACTCTATAAACTCTGCCTATAGTGCCACAAACTTATCTGTTCCGGTGAGAGCGAACTAAATTGGTCCATATAATCTATGTCATGTCAATATGAAATTCATTAGTAAGTAATGAGGTATGGACCAATTTAGTTCGCTCTCACCGGAACAGATAAGTTTGTGGCACTATAGGTATTATGTCTACACAAAAAAAAAAACACAGATTAAGGTCTGTTTCACAATGTCTGGTTAGTGGCTACCTGACGGATAAAATACATGCTGTCACTCTCTGTTATTATTTTTTAGACAGTGACAGCATGTATTTTATCCGACAGGTAGCCACTAACCAGACATTGTGAAACAGGGGCTAAGTTCTTTTCAATTCAAGTTTTTTTTGCAGTAAGTAACTAATTGCCTTTCAGTAAAACTCTGAAAAAACTTACTCTTACTTTTTTCTTGGAAGTTTCGGCAACAATTCAAAACGGCGTTTCATAGGAATTTTACTAACTTCAATCCAACGAATACAACTTTTTGTGTTTTTACCAACTTGAAATTAAGTTTTTTTTTTATTTAAGGCCGCGGACTGCCGCAGACATGGTCGTTTAAAGGGTGAATATCGAGGTGTCTAATTTCGTATCAAATGGAGTGCGCGAGTTCAAGTCTAATTTTGCCGGTTTTTTTTTCAACAACATTTGTGAAAATTGTGAAAACCCCAGGAGTACCCATTATGGTAAAAGTGGAAATTGTATCTTTTGTTACAGTATTTCTCACTGTATTATTTTATTTTGGCCTTCAACCTCAACACAACATTAAGTAATTTGCTAAATACTTCCTCCATCTCGCACAGTATATCTCTACCTACAAACTTTTCGGATATAAATATTTTCTTTCTGAGGAGTGTGACGTCTTTTTTTCTTAGAAATTACCTCGTTTCATTCGTCATGTAAGTACGTTTTTAATTTTCAAAAGCTTTTACGAAGCTCCATATATCTAGTACTAAACAGAAGCTCCAGTAAATCACATAAATTAAGAGTAAAAAGGAAAAAAGGTCACGCGACATGACGATTAAATAACGCCCCAAATACAGAGGAGAATGAATGAAATTATGTCGGAAAACAAAATGGCCATAATTTAATACTACTCTAATACACAACGGGAGCTTTCTTTCTCTTCTTATTCATTGGAGTAAGATACAAGTTCTGTTAATATTTATGAGCCTGCTTCTCATAATTGCTAACTTGATCAATGAATCTTTACGAGCTGGTTTACCATACAATCCATATCGACGGGGAAATGAAAATTAAATTAAGTAACAGAAAATGAATCTTTACTGTATTTTCCAAAATACACATTGACGACGACGACGACGGTAGAAAATAAGATTAAATTTATAAGCTAAATAAATTTTCAACATGTCGAATGCAAAAACAATACTTGAATCCGGAAATGTATAAAACTCTTCCGTTCCACCGTCGATATACAATATATACATGTAGACATGTTGGGTACCGAGGCAATACTCTATCTACTATTGAGTGTTAGTTTGCCACAAATTAGTTAAACGATGGGTGCCATACGTATCGAACTCGGGACTTTCCAGGCTTTATACGTACTTACTAACAGCTGCATCGTTCAGCTTTCAATGAAAAAATGTTTATTTAACCAAAAATTAACTCAGGTTATCAATGGTACTCAAAGTTTAGCAAATATGATCATCATCATCTCTATTAGAACCTACATACATACCTTTTCTATTCCCTAATTTGTGGGGGTGTAAGTACCTGCACCTGGATCTCCCGAATGAAACCTTTGTGCATATCCCCAAGATCTAAACTCCCTTCCTATCATTTTCCCACCACGACAGTGTCCTTGATACCTTTAACAGTGTACGCTATCTATTTCTTTTTTTATGGTAGATCAAAGAAATAGGGAAGTAGGCCGCGGACCTAGACAGTGGCGTGAGATTGCATAATGTTCACTTCCCGACCTCAGCCTTCTTATTTTATTTATTGATAGCCACAAATCAAAAGAACCCCAATTGACACAGATATCCCTCAATACAACATACTACAGTTCGCCCCACCAATGTGTGCGAATCACGAATATTATATTCGATAGACGGTTTACAGGAGTTTGTATGCTTTTTAACGTTAGAACGTTACAAAAATGTCATACAAATTGCTATTTGATTACCTATCGACTAGAGTCGACAATATTCGTGCACACTGAAATCTTCAGCAAAGGCAGGGACTATAATAGAAAAGTCACATGCGGTAGTTAGACTTCAGTCGAAACGCAGACAAATAGGTATGGGTAAGTATACAAAAATCATACACATACACCGTAAAAGATACAGCAGTTAGTTTATATTGATTGAGACTTTCAAAGATACCATGTTTGTGTTAATGTGTATTTATAAACATTTTCCATCTATGAAAATTTAATTAAAATATATACCCTCTTAGCTTAGCTTTGCAATATAACGTGACTTCAAATCCTTTAAATGGTGTGAAAGTAACTGTTTTTTTTTTCAAACAAAATCTGTAAATTGGTTTTAAATGAGTTTTTTTGAAATGTCTCTATTGGGGCCTCCTGAAACTCTCAAACCCAATCCTTTCCTTCTCATTTCAGATTTAAAAGCACCCTCGTGATCGCATGAAGTAATTTGATGACTCAAATTACATTTAAAACGCTATTTCTATTTTGGGCAAGATAATTTTATCGAAAATCATAGTTAAAAAAGGTTTAAATGATGTACCCCAAATTGGTTAAATCAGATTATCGTGGGTACATCCAGGAGGGTCACTCTATATGACAAAAAACTAAGTTTCAGATCGCGGCTGCGCGAGACACGACTCTATCTCGTTGTATTAAACATGCCGATTGCACGACAGCTTTCGTTCGTTCGTTTTTCGTCAGTATAGAGTAACCCTCCAGTGGACGTGGGCGCCATCCATTTCCCGTAATATCAACAAAGAAAAAACCGACTTATTTACTCAGATTTTCCAGACCAAATAGCCTAATCCTGTATAAACAGTAGTTACTTGGATTGGATGTCGCAGTAGAATTAAAAGATTTATGAGGTACTTATACTTTTAACCCCTGGCCTTATCGCAAACTTGTTTTTTTTTTTAATTGATACTAATTACTTCGTAAAGTTCAAAAAGTAGCAGTGCTATGTGTAACATATTACATAAGTTTTTAGTGTGTGCCACCGCTAAGCTTTAAAAAGGATGTATCAATTTGAATGCTTTTTCTTTGAATTCACTGATGAATCTGATGATTTTTCAATATGTAAGGAAATAAAATATATTTATATTCCAGTATACATTACATAATGGGCTCGGTGAAATAAATTGATAGGTAGATGCCATAAACAAAACAATGCTTTGTATTTGAATTCAATAGGGCTATTAATATCCGTGAAAATGAGAGCAAGGGAGAACAATGTTAGAAGTACGTATATAAATTTTTCATCTGACTGTGTAACTTGTGTGGGCAGAAAATATTTTAAGATTTTCGATTATAATAATATTTTTAAGGTGTCTGAGGGAATAACAGGAATTTTGCCGCAAACATTGCCATAGAAATGTCCATACCAGCGCGCACCGGCATTGCCCCACATCCTGTATTTACACTGACAATACAAAGATGCAAAAACGACAGTCATAACAATTTGCGTTTGTTAACTGTATCCGCCGTTTCCTTCCAGGCTGAGGAAATTTCAAGTTCAACTCTACGTGTTTAGGGTTTCAATATCATACTCCGTTCATTCCTACTTGACCCTTAGTGTCACGGATACTACGCAAAACTTGACTCTATCACGGGCAAAATAAGAGTCGCAGGTTTGATAATCAAGAGGCAATGTATGAAGTGAATGATCCCTGCACGGTGTACAGTCGCGTTTGGTAGTTAGTATTCAAGCGAGGTGGTTATAACGGGCCTTTTACGCGCTTATAATGATGACTCCCTCGTCAGTTGGACCATTAATAGCTGTAGTTTTATACTGAACAACCTGATTTAAATTAACCTTTGAAAATGACAACAATGGCGAGATTACTTCACTTTTGAATCTGCTTTTGAACGTAAATGCGATAATTATTTACAAAAACTTGTGATACGTGAAGCCCGTATTCTTCATTTACTGAAGCTGCCATATTGCAGCCGAGAAAATGGGGATACCTACTTTACAGCAGACGGCTTGTCGCGTTCATTGTATTTCTATAGACACTTTGCACTCACCATTTCTACCTGGAATCATGGAACAATCTATATTCATAGAGGTACATACATGTCTGCTGAGTGAAAATGTCGTATATAACAAAATGAGGCCACGCGTGGAACCCAATACGGACTCAATCACAGCTCATTTACTATAAATAATTACGTTTGCCAGAGCTATTACACAGTAATTAATTTTGCGCATAAATTAAAATAACGCCGTATTGCGTTTCAGCGTCGGCATCGTGGGTAGCAGAAAAAGGTGCTGGTTTTTCTGTTATGAGTATGATGTTTTCATTAAAATTCTACGAACACATACAAATTCCTAATTACCTATGTAGGTACATAATATCATTTAAACCTTCATAAAGTACCGTAATATTGATGTACTTAAGACTTTGATAGAACATGGCCAATAATTCTATAATTTAAACCACCAATCCACTCACTAGCACAAAACACTGATATTTTGCTTACTTATATTTATTTATACTTCTGGTAATTTAGTAAGATTTATATTTTCCGTCTTGTTAAATTATCAGATTTATGTTATAATAAGTTCTGAAAATAAAATTACTATAGTTTATACAGTAGGAACACGAGGCATGGCAGGAAATTTCCTGCAAGTATGAAATTAATATCTGAGCAAACGAACTAACAACCACGGGTAAAGGGTGCTGGCAAGAGGAGCGCAATATTTTTATTTAATTAAAAAGTATTTTCTGTAAGAAATGCAGTTTTCTGAAATGTAAAAAGAGAAATATAACAACTCAATGTTGACCAAGATGCAAAATGTTATGTTGCGCTATCTTGCGCTATCGTACGTATTGCATAATGATTTGTGATTGTTGGCTGCTCATCATAATTTTTGCAACTCCCTGTAGTAGCGATGTAGATTTAAATTAAACACAAAGGCGGATGTTCCTTGTTTGTAATGGTTTTTTTTAATTTCCGTATAAAAATATATTTTGAAACTCACAATAACTCTCGTTTTATGGCGTTAGAGTACTGTTGTTTTAGCGTTAGAGTCAACTAAAACTTCTAAACAACTTTTGTTTTGGAAATACGGGGAGACTCTTTTTATTTCCAATTTGACACGGGATACTATAACAATGACACAAGTTAGCGACGGAACTATAGAAGAGAGGTAAATTCACGTAACTTGGCCAATTTTCGTGTGTCATTTTGCTATTGTATTTATACATATTATTATATAAAAACTGTAATCGACTTGTTTCTTCCAGCCAACAGCAGATAGTTGAATAACTGCAACGTGGTGTAGACCGAAACATCCATAGTGAGTAATTTTGTCTCACGCTCTGCTAGTGACAATATTCTTCTTCAAAAAATCATTTTGGTATTTTATGTATATTTGATAAATTTAACAACAGTAAGAACATTACGTCGAGTATGTAATGTGTAAAGCAAGTCTCAAAGAAAGTTATTGGTATACTTATTATTTTTATTACATTGAATATTGAATAATTGGGGACTGTTTATTTTCCTTTTCAGCTATCTTTATTTAGTTGAAATATACTAACTGTTACAGCATAATTCAAGAACAAAAACACAGTGTAAGTAATGAATAAAAGAACTAAAAAAAATGTTTTCAAACAAAATTTTCAAGTAGGGCAACAATAAAAAGAGCCATTACGAGAAAGAATCTGTTTTTCCATTATTAAGATGGCCGTTCTATTTTTATACAGGTATTCGGCACAAAACTTAATTTAAGTAGGTACGGTTTTTACTGCTGGACTAAGTTTAGCAAGTTTTATGAACACTGTAAAAATTAGACGAAGTTTTATAATACTGTATTCTCTACTTAGCTTTAAAAGCTCATGGGGAATGGTTTCTTTATTAATGGAACTTACGGTTCATGTCTTTACAGTTTATTTAAGTGTATTTCTGAAAATCCTCATTTCAAGAAGGTCTTCACAATCAATCACTACATAAGCTCACTATAATCACTACAGACTGTATATACATACCTACCTCTATGTATGTATAGTTGTATACATAGAATTTACGGGAAGAGGAAGTTTGTAAGTATTTTTGTCCCCAAAATCCCACGAAAACCTTTGAGGACGAAGCAAAGCTCGCGGTAAAAGCTACTTCACGATTTACGATAGGTACCAGAAAAAAAATTAGAGTACAAATAAGTAAGCCGGAGTCTATCAGTCTGCATGTAAATGATATCGCAACAAAGCACATCAATCTCCCTTCAACGAATGTTGTTTTGGTCCCGGCCCCCGGAAAGTCTGAAGGAAGCGAACAGCCATAAATAACTCCGTCCATCTGTCTGATACGGCTCGTGTCAGCTCACGCGGCTCACCAACTTACAGTCTCATAGATTTGTATCAGGGGACACGGCTGGCGTATTCTGATATGGATATGCTGTTCCGATACTTACTTGGAAGAGTCAGAAATTTAATGCCTTTTGGGGGCAATTCTAAACAATGGTGGCGAGTAATTTTCCACCGGCGAGGTAAGACAAGATGTTTTTGAGTATAGGAATTTTTAAATTTTGGCAGATACGGCAATTTTGATATTGGTTAAACATGAATAGATTAGTTTTTCCTGAATATGGCTTTGAACAAGACTTCAGCATCGCTTAGTTCCCTGTCGATGTCGGACGAACAAAGTTACAAATATTTAAATTAGTTGGAGATTCTTCCGTGGGAACAAACACGCGACAAAGTTAATTTCTCCTATCTTTATTGTGTCAAAACTTTGAGAAACAAGTTTTTGATACTTAGTTGCTAGGAAAGGAGTATCGTGGCATCATCATCAAAAAATATACTTGGCTTAGGTATTTTGGTAATTACGCAAAGTATTGGTCACATAATAAAATTATTTCTTACTTTGTAGTGATTTTTGAAGTCGGATTTTATTTTATTTTTAATTATCACTGCATGGTCTGACGGTGTTAAAAATAGCTCTCTGCAAACATAAATTACTCGATTTTAATGTAAAATTGCTTGATAATAATTTATAAGTAATCGAACAAATCGAAAGAGGTAAAGATAGTAAAACGACAACCAAATTATTACCTACATTAAACTTACCACAACGTGTAAGTGTTACCACTCATAAAGTTTGACATATTTGCTGATAGTAACTTAAACAATATAAAATTACTTTATTGCGGTCAGAGTCAGCAGCCCTATAATGGCGATCCCATATATGTCATAAATAGTCATAATATACTAGACTATATAGGTACGGTCAGCTTCATAAGTAGCAATATCTAAGTACAGTTCCGTACCTTGTAAAAACAACAAATCGCCAATGTTTTAATGACCGTCAGCAGCTACGAGTTTGCCTATCCTACGTGCATAACTGCATAGATCTTATTTTTTTATTAAATATGTTTAAAACTGTAATTGAGATCGGTCGGACTTTTTCAGGTGACAATTGCAATGCGTAGGATCGACCCAATGAAATGGAAACTTATTAAATATATTGGCCCGTAAAACAACGGAGTTTCAGCAACAAATATACAGCATCTGGCAAATATTGCCATACAAGTGTGACCCAAATATGACGAGCGGGGTCATTCTGAGATACACATTTCTAATGAGATATTAAATAAATAAGAAGTTTGTTGGTTCTTATTATATCCTATCGGTACTGTTAAAACTTCATTTTAAAATTGATATCATCCATATCAAGAACTATGTATCTATACGGGTACTTATAAATTGATGCTACTTGTAGGTATTACCAGTCTTCAGAATCAGAATACATGAGCTATACTATTTTTTACTCATTTAGTAATCAAACTTACTTCGGTTACAGAATCACCCTGCTGATACTGTAACTTGGCAGGACACGTTGTTTTACTCTCGGAACAAATACGTTGTTGAAATTTGAACACATTTAATAGTAGATTGTTGATGATTGTTGTCGAGCCACTTCATTAGATGTTTACTTACGTATAGTCAGATTGTCAGATTACCCTTAGGGTGTTTTTAATATAGTGCGGATTTAATGAAATTAAAACGGTGCGGTCAAACCTGTTTGGTTTGTGGGTCAAACTCACAAACCGCTTATTGATACCTATCGTTATAAAGCCGACCGTGCTTCTGAAAAGGTGTTGTGTAGCCGAAACCACTCTAAACTGCCTTCATACTTACATGAAATAGGTTTCGTAGATGAATCCAACCTCAAATATAAAGCGTTGATGCATATCTGTCTGGTGGCAGCCATTACGATAGTTGATATGTTGTCATTTGCAATATACTTACTGGGACTTGCGTCTACAATTTCTACATACAGTTATATTTTAAAATAAATAATGTATATTTTTCAATAGCGTTTTAATATTTCTCTTTACAATAATGTTATCTATAAATATACTGAGGGCAAAATCAACAAGCAGCTGTTGTAAGTCGGGAAATTGCTTTTTCTTCAAATGTTTACTTTGCCAATAAAAATATGGTCAAGTCCGAACACAGGCTACTAGATGAGATATTCAATAGAATGTACTACAAATAGTTTTAAATTAAATTAAAATATTGGTGTCTTTGGTGTTGGAATATAATGGGTAGATCTTTTTCATTGTTCTTGAATGTATTTTAAAACCATTGTTCAAAAGTTAGTTAGTTTTGAATCTGTTATCTCGCAATCGATCATACGGGAGTGTTATGGAGTCATGAAAAATGCTTGTTGTATCATATTTCAGTTCTTGTACCTATATCAGAACATAATTATAAAAAAAATATACTTACAGATACCTAGCAGTAAGCTAAAGCAAACTAGGGAACCCCAAAAATAAGCCAAAACGTTTTTCAATATTAACTTACACCTCCTTTTTAATATAGATATACTTTCTGCGGCTAGGAAAGCACAACATAGACCTAAGTTAATATTTGCATTAACAAAACTCGCATCTCCACTGGACTCCGACCTCTTTCTCAAGTTCCTATGTCAACTATCGGATCTAGTGGCTGCAAAAAGGCAAAGTGAAACTAAGAAGGGAGGAATGGACTTTCTACATTTACGTTTATGCTCTCAGTTCAAGTACATTTGTGATGCAGCTTCAAGAGTTGTTATTGCAAGGGCGGAATTTTGCATTCATGTCTGTATAGTTTTTTTTTCTTTCGATGTTGTTAGTGGTGTTTTATACAAAAAATGTTTTCAACCACATAGCGGATATTCTCGGCCATTTGTGTAAATGTTAGTTATAGGCAACTTTAAAAAATTGGGAAAAAACGTTTTATAATTACTTACTTTTCAATATAAATTTTATTTGCCTCGTGACTATTCATTATAGATTAGTTAAGAATAAAAATCTGAGTCCGCCAATTCATTTAATTATACCACTTTTGCAACACCTCGATTGCCCGTGATCAATGAACGCCAGAATGAATACTACGTAGGGGACCTTTAAGGTAAATAAATAAATAAATAAATAAATATGTGGGGACATCTCACACACGGCCATCCGACCCCAAGCTAGGCAGAACCTGTGTTATGGGTGTCGGACAGCTGATATATCTACACAAATACATAGATAGATAGATACTAAATATAAATATCAACACCCAAGACCCGAGTGCAGATATCTGTCTTTAAACAAATATCTGCCCCAGCCGGGAATCGAACCCGGGATCTTCGACATAGCAGTCAGGGCCACTAACCACTACGCCATTCGACCGTACGCGTCCAGGTAAGCGTCCATCTATCGTTATATACCGACGGATATACCGAACTGAAATGGTACGTATGATAGTGTCGCTCTAAAATCCGTAAGTATGAAAGTGACATCGGCAATCCGATTACTAGAGGTCACCTCAGATACGGGATTGGTTCCGAAACAGTGGACGCATTAGTACAAAAGTTCGTGTGATGCGATACCCACGATACCGATAGGTAGCTTACCTTTAGTTTATATTATTTTAGCAATTTTGTCGGTACCAATTTCTTTTCTTATATATAAATATTTTAATCGACATAACGTTCAAACAATTTGATTATGTATTGGCTGACATGCCTTCTTTCCCGTCACGCTGTCAGTCGCTTCGACGAATCTCTTTGTGCTGTCGTATCCATATCCATGTTTGTGTTACAAGTTTCGAAGCTATTATGTATCTATCGCCATTGTTCAGTGAATATTGTGATGTATATTATGTATTATTATACATCATGATACATGGGTTTGTATTTTGTATACTTACAAGCATGTACATTCTGTTCCCGTGTGTGTACAAATAAAAATATTCTATCTATCAATCTACATCTGGAAGAGTGATTTAGTATATGCACGATCATTTAAAATGTACTAATTTAGGTAAGGTGGCTAAAATAAGTATGTACAAACAAATCTTCGTGTCGATATTTTTCAAAGTTAATACCTCAGCTAATTAATAAAATGTGTGCTCTTCACTTTGTAACGCTGTTTAATCTGTAACAAGAAATAATAGTAGGTATTACAATATGATCTACTTTTTCACATAATGTCTACAAGCTTTACGTTCATTTACTGGGAACCTCCCCCCCTCCTCCAGATCCCAAAGATGAAACAGAAAATAAAGAAAAACCTTACCAAAAATATCTTCCAATCCAGAATTATAGAACTATAATAACCACTTCAACTAACCTTGTGCACTAAGACCTCCATGACCAAGATTGCGCCGGAGGCTGCAGCCCCGCACATCAGCACCTGGAAGGCGGGCAGGCAGTCGGCGAGCCCCACGGTAACGACACCCGAGATGCTGGCGGAGTCGCAGCGAGGCTTCTGCACGGACCAGATGCGGCGCACGCGATCCATGAGCCCCGTGTCGCGGAACCAGCGGAGCCTGCAATCAGTGGATGAAGACAACCTATCATGTCCCACTGCTGGGGCACGGGTCTCCTTCCAATCGAAGAAGAGCTTAGGCAGTACGGAATAGTGCACCTCAATCCCAACACAAGTAAGCTTGTGCTGAGAGAGTTTTCGGGTAAGTGGTTAACCCGACTGTCAAATGTTTTTAAGCTGCCCAAAGGCCTCTGACTAGACTTTACGACTGTTAACAGGTCAAATGAATATTATTACTATGTTCAAATTCAGATTTAAATCAAATATATGAGAGTCAGGTACTTATACTCGTGTTCTGGATTTGCTCTAAATCAAATCAAATCAAATATTTTATTGCCATCATACTCTATGTATAGGTACGATACACTATGTAATATTTACCTATTGGAAACCAGCTCTTTAAGCCCTGAGTGCTTCTTTATCGGAATACCGACCGCTTGGAGACGAAACGGGTCCACATAGTTCAGTCCACATTTCTCACTTTCCGTGAACGTCTTGCTTATTATATCGAATCCAGCACTCAGTTCAACCTGGAACAATTAGTATAGAGGTCAAAAAGAAGCTTTTCTGTCAATCGAGGATTCTTCCATGGTGACCTTTCAATGGTAATTTACTAAAAACTCGCATATTATTTTATAAACGATTGTCAAAACAAATCTTTTCTATCAGTAATATTTTCTAAATCCTATAGAGCTAAATTGTTCAGTATTACTTGCTGACGAGACAACCCCTTACGGCTTACTCTACTAACGCCATTGCCAACCCCCTGTACATAAAGGTCTACTCCCACTTCTACCGGCTCACCGATTATACCTACCACTTTTGCAACACCTTATATACCATAAAGGTCAGCTCCCACTTTTGCCAGCTCACCTGATCCTCTTGTGACTGATTATGCCTACCAGTTTTGTAACACCTTCTATACCATAAAGGTCATCTCCCACTTCAGCCAGCTCAAGCTCACCTGACCCTCTTGCGTCTGATTATACCTACCACTTTTACAACCCCTTCTATACCATAAAGGTCACCTCTCACCTGGAACGCGAACTGCCCGGAGCGCAGCCGGGCCACGCCCTCCTCCGCCGTGTAGCTGAAGGCGCGCTCGCCCTGCGCGCGCAGCTTGCGCTCGTACAGCACCTTGGTCGCCGGGTGCGGGTTGTCCTGGGACAGGAGAATAGTCAGAACTTGCCCTAATGGGTGGCAGGAGCCTATGCAGGCAGTTAGGCAGCCTTATGGCGTTATTTGTTGGGAGCTCAATCATGATCATCATGATCTGCTAGTAATCGTCTACTGGACCTGTACCACAATATCCACAATACTCTCTCTTCGGGTTTTTTATCCAGTCTTTCTTATCGAAGGTCGTCAGTCTAGTGGGCTGGGCTTGTACAAAGTGCTTTAAATTCAATTTATCGATTAATTTAAAGCGGCTTTGCATTACTTGGTGGCCAGCTTGCCATCGACAGGCAGCAGGCTACCATGCGAACCAATAATGTATAATTCAAACATCTAAGTGACGATTGCCTTGGTAGAAGCAGCTTAGCTAATGTTCTACTCGGTAAGCTCTATCGCAGGGCACCAACTATAGTGTATTGATGTAATGTATGGTGTAAGTACCTACCAACTACCGTGGTACCAAAAAACTAAAGCATTGTGGTTGCTACTGTGTGATGGTTGTTGGCATAGTAAAATAACCAAATTTTCCTTCCTCCTTTCTTACAATGTAATAAGTCTTCTTGTAGGATGTGTCCTGGACTCCACACGACAGCGGCGACATGGCCAGATCTCTGACAGTCAGGATGGAGTTGCTAGGGCTCTGCAGGAGAGCAACGATCTTGGCAGAATACGATGTGAAGAGAAACAGTGAGGTGATGAATGTGAAGAACATCATCACACGGATTGACTGCAGGTTCGGCGTCATGAAGAAGCCTGAAAATAAAAGCAATTTTTAAAGTAACATAAGTTTAGAATAGTACCTACATAAATTTTATACATATAGAAGTTTACCTAAGATGACATTGTAAGACAATTTGTGATCATTCAAAAAAAAACTAACCCTGCTGACAAACAGCGCCTACAGCAAACGTCAAAGTCTCTCCGGGAGTGATGACTTCCAGACTCGGGTCCAGGCCCATGAGTCGTCTGCTAAAGAGAGACAGGAAAGCAGCTACTAGCAGGAATACTATGAAGCTGGCGATCCACACCCCGCGGGAGAGAGGGAGAAGGAAGATGTTGGCCACTGCCGACTGCGGCGGCTGACGGAAGATGAAGGCTGGCCTGGAAACGTTTATAATGTTAGCTATTATTGTTAAAATTACTATTTTGTTTAAGTTTATGTTAAAATTTAAGAATATCTTAACCAATATGGAATATTTTAACTATAATCGAGTATTATAACTATTATTTTGTAACTGATATTGATATCGATACTTTTTGTATTTTATTCGAACGGCCACACTGAACTGTCAGTTATATTTTTTTTTTAACGAGTAGTGGAAGAGCGATATCAGTATCGGATTTTCATTCTGGCTGTAACAGTTAAGCAGACAACACAACTGTGAAAATAAAGGAACGTAAAGTGAATTTGGATGTTTTACTTTGAGCTTCTTTCAAATTCAGAAGTGGGACAGCAACGCCCAGGTATGTACCTACCTCTATGTTAAGGTTAATTATACGAAATGATAGTGGTTTTAACGGCACATAATCAGAGATACAAATAATTGTAGGTAACCTACCTACAATTTTATTTTATTTTTCTATGGGAGTCATTTTTGTTTCTTTGAGGAAGAAAAATTTCGTTACACGTCAGAATTCTTTATTCAATGTGCAGTTTTAAATAATTACCTATATTTGTTCAGTTGAAGTGATATTTCTAAAATGTTATGACGTTTTAAATCTGTAAATATCTCGGCAATCCTAAGGTGTTTTGGGGAGTTGTTTAGGGGAAGTTGTTTTAGGTATGTTTTTATATGAGGGCAGAGGTATATTTTTGTAAAAAAATAAAATTTTGTTAGTTAAATTAGTGTAATAACTAAACTGTATAAATAAACTTAGATCAGTGATAAGTGATATTTCCTGTCACTCTTTTATTCAGTCTACAAATGTTTTGTCGTGTTTACAATAATCACTGGTTTGCAAAAATCACTAGTTTGTTGTTTATCTCAAAACTGGTTAATCGGTTACATGCCCGTAGCCAGTTATTGTAAATAGTGACGTGAAATAACGCCCATACCTAGTGACGATCGAGGTTATTTTATTACCGTGACACGTGTGTGCCTACACAATTTTAATTGTAATTATTAGCACATGGTTTCAGTCTCCGGTAACGTTCCTTGTACCTCCGAATGAAAATTAAAGGTACTATAATAATATCGAGGATTATAATAATAAATGTTTTTATTTTATGCCGCTAGCCAGGACATGCCGATATTTTCAGGTTATAATGGTTTATCTCTTTCAAATGACGTTGGGTAACAGTTGCTTTATTGTTCTTGAGTGCTTTAAATGATTTTACTAGAATAAATACCACACATAATATAAAGTAATAACCTAGAATTGCTTATATTCCTACAACTACTTGATTTATAATTAGCACATGTTAATACCTATTGCCTCTTCATGTTAACCATTTATTTTATTTATTTATTTTGTACCCTTTCATATTTATGCGATTTCAAAAAGTATTTTAGTTTTACCTTTCAGTCGTTACATGGGTGACTAATGAATGTTAAAACGAAGAATAGTAATCGTTCGTTTATATTTTCAGTTGAGAATGGCGAGTGAAAATGGTGGATTTCAGCAGCTGCTGGACGCCTACGCCGAGGAAGCCCAACCACCGCATCGATCGTCCAAAGACGTCGGACGCCGAGGCCGCAGCAGAGAGCGTTCTTCACGTCGCCGGTCCAGGAGGAGAGAGCGCACCCCGCATGGATTTCGTCGACGGGAGCTGCACACTCCAGAACGATCGCAGGTCAGAACGAACTGTAGTAACCGGGCATCACGAAGTCGCTCCCCAATCTCGCGTCGTGAAGATATGAGCCTAGGACGTAGTCGTTTCAGACGCGATTTGTCTCCTACGCGTGTTAGTGGCACCAAAAGAGAGAGTAGACCGAGGAGTAGAGAGAGGGTAGAAGCTCGTCGATCCCGGCGTAACTCGTATAGATCTCGTAGCCGAAGGTCGAAGTCTAGATCTACTGATAGGCACAGTACTAGAGACTTAATGTCACAGTTGTCAAAATTGTTTAATAAATCTAGTAGTAAGGAAAGTTTTTCGAACACTAACGTTGTACCTGAATTCGATCCTTCGTTAAAAAATCAAAGTATAGACAATTGGTTGACGAAGGTGAACGAATGTGCTGTTTTGTATGGTTGGAGTGAAAGGCAAGTTATACATTATGCAATTCCTAAACTAGTGGGGGTAGCAAAAAAAAGGTACGAGGGTTTGTCAACAGTTTTATTTACATGGCCTGAGTGGCAAACCAAACTTATATCCGCTTTTCCCTCACAAGAAAATTATGGACAGATGCTGTCAGATATGTTGGCTAAGAGAGCTAAGTTTGGTGAGTCACTTGAAGATTACTTCTATGAGAAAGTCGCTTTACTAAATCGATGCGGGATTTCGGGAAAACACGCAGTGGAGTGTATACTCCACGGTATAGATGATAGATCCGTTAGACTAGGGGCTGAAGCGGTGCAGTTTAGTGACCCTGACAAATTACTTGAAAAAGCAGCTGGAAGTAGTTAGTAGAAAGATGTTTGCTTCAGCAGGTTCACTTCGCAGATTGCGGAATTTCTTGCCCACTTCCACCAAAATTGAGCTTTCTCAGTCTTTACTTCTACCTATTTTAGATTATGCCGATTCTTGCTATCCAGATTTAACTGAGGAGCAGTTAAATAAGCTTGAGCGACTCCAAAATTTTTCTATACGGTTTATATTTGGCTTACGCAAATATGACCATGTTTCCGACTTTCGCGCGAAACTCAAGTGGCTCCCTATTCGTCTTCGTCGCAATGCCCACATTCTTTCACTTTTATATTCCATACTCTTTAACCCAACATACCCCGCTTACTTAAAAGAACGCTTTCAGCTTCGTTGTGAATCTCACAACCTGACACTGCGCTCTACCCACAATCTCCGCCTTAATATCCCTCCTAATACCACTAAATTCTTCAGTGCTTCTTACACAGTACGCGCTATCACTTTGTGGAATGATCTTCCTTCAAAAATCCGACAAGCACCAACTCTGGAAACCTTTAAGAGAATGGTGAAGGAACACTACCTTAAATCAACTGTTTAGCTGTTATCAGATCATTAAATATGTATTAAAAATCATGTATGTAGGTATAATATGTATGATATGTATGTGTATGTATATGATGTATGTATGTATATATGTGTTTGTATATATTTATATATGTATTATATTGTATATAATTGTGTATTATAATACATGTAGTAGGCGTATGTACTTGTGTGTATTTTTTATTTATTTTTTGCTTATATTTAGTGTGTAGTTAGATAATAATAACTTAAATTATACTATATTCCTTGAGTAAGTACACTGTACCCCTTTTATATCTCTAGTCCATCCATCCAAAGGTTGTCTGGAAGAGATCGCTATAAGCGATAAGACCGCCTTTTGTACCCTAGTTAAGTGTCTATGTAAAATTGTTAATCATTTCTTGGTGTACAAATAAAGAGTACTCTATCTATCTATCTATCTATCTATTACTAGCTTATTTGCGAAATGTCAAATCTGGTAATAGGAATAATACCATTACGTCAGTAGGCAATAAGAAATACTATCGTGATTCTAAAATGACGTTAAATAAATCATTTGGTAACAATAGTATCAGGTGTTACAATTGTAAGCAAGAAGGGCATCCATTGTCCAAATGTCCAAAGCCCGTCAAAAAGTGTAATAATTGTTCGATAATGGGACATTTGGAGTCTGAATGTTACCGGCCACGAAAAAAGGAAGGTGTTTCAGAGGAAAGTAAGGAAAAGGCCATATTGCTTGTTAAACGGTTAACAAATGAGCCGCAGAATGATTACGTGCAAAAGGTACTTGTGAACGGAATAGAAAGATGTTGTTTAATAGATATGGGAAGCGAATTAACATTAATAAGAAAATCCGATGCAAAGGACATTTTCGGAGGATGGGATTCTTCAGTGGTTTATCCCATGGCTGGTTTTGGTGGAAGTTTAGTAAATTCAATTGGCTCCAATTATGCTGAGCTGTCTATACAAGGAGTAGTTGCTAATGTACTGTGTGTAATTGTGGATGACCATCTTCTAAAGTATCCTTTGCTTGTAGGACAAACGTACACTGATCAGTCTCATGTTGAGATAGTGAGAAATTACCAAGGATTGAAAGTAACGAGCCGCTATGAAATGGTTAGGAATGACACGCGCTTTTTGGAGCTTAAGGTCGCGAAAGATATTTTGCTGACAGTAACGGGACCTAACTTTGTTGATATCACATGCAGTTCTGATTTTAGTGGTAGTATTTATATAAAGGGCAGTCACAGGTCACAACCATCTAAAGAGTATCAGGTACAAGAAGGAGTATATCAAATTGAAAAAGGCTTAGGTTTGATTTGTATCACGCCGTTGGGTCTTGCACCAATACAGTTTAAAAAAAGTGAATTAATTGCCCGAGCAGAAATTGTCTTGGAGTCTCTTGGCGTTTGTGAGATTAACAGAATAGTAAATACATCTTCTTTAGAGCCATTTACTTCGGATCAATTAAACATAGGGAGCGTTTCTAAGGAACACAAGAGTAAACTTCTTGATCTGGTAAATAAATATAGGGACTGTTTTGCAACCTCGCTTGGTGAATTAGGATGTACAAGTATTGAGAAAATGAGCATTGACCTTAGTGACGACCAGCCAGTTGTCTACAGGCCGTACAGGTTGTCGCAAAAGGAACGAGAAGAAGTTCAAAGTATGGTCGATGAATTAAGTAGCAACGGGATAGTTCGCGAGTCAAATTCACCTTTTGCGAGCCCAATTATTTTGGTTAGGAAAAAGACAGGGGATAAACGGCTGTGTGTCGATTACAGAGCATTAAATCGAAAAACAATAAAACAACATTATCCCCTGCCTTGTATGGAGGATCAGATGAATAGATTGTCTGGCTGTAGTTATTATAGCACATTAGACCTAGCAAGTGGGTACTATCAGGTTGAGTTACATGAAGACTCCAAACCAAAGACTGCGTTTGTCACGCCTGATGGCCAATGGGAATTCAATAGAATGCCCTTTGGCCTATCGAACGCTCCAGCAGTGTTCCAACGGACAATAAATAAGGCATTAGGTACATTGAGATTTAGTACAGCCGTGGCTTACATGGATGATGTCTTGGTTCCCTCAAAGACAGTGGAGGAGGGATTGGATAGGCTTGAAATGATATTTAAAAGGTTAAGAGAATTTAGCCTTACGCTTAAACCGAGCAAATGTTATTTCTTTCAAACGTCTGTTGACTTTTTAGGGTTTGATATTTGTTCTGCAGGCATAAGACCTGGTGAAAAAAAAATTCAAGCTGTTCAATCTTTTCCAACACCAAATAGCGTTCATAATGTAAGACAGTTTCTAGGATTGGCAAGCTTTTTCAGGAAGTTTATAAAGGGGTTTGCAGAAATTGCCAAACCTTTAACGGGTTTACTGAAGAAGAATTGTCCGTGGAGTTGGGGAACGCATCAGCAAAAAGCTTTTGACGAGCTTAAGCAAAAGCTTATTACTAGACCAGTATTGGCTTTATATAATCCAAATCTTGAATCGGAATTACACACAGACGCAAGTAAATTGGGAGTGGGGGGTATACTTTTTCAAAAACAGGAATCGGGTGAATTAAAACCAGTAGCCTACTTTAGTCGTCAGACTTCACCAGTTGAGCAACATTTCTCCTCGTATGAATTAGAAACACTAGCCGTAGTGTCTTCATTAATTAAATTTAGGTCCTATTTACTTGGAATGCCCTTTACCATAGTCACAGACTGTAATTCTTTACGGGCTACGTTTACTAAACGTGATATGATTCCGAGAGTTGCACGCTGGTGGAGCCTGATACAAGAGTTCGATTGTAATATAAAATATAACTCTGGTAAATTAATGTGTCACGTAGATGCATTGAGTAGGAATCCACTTGTTGAAGAAAACGTAACTGAAATAGAAATTCCGACGGTATTAAATATAACTAATGATTGGTTAAAAACAGTTCAGTCTGCAGATAGTGAAGTTAATAGGATCAAAACTATATTACAGGATACAAGTAGTAAAAGCATTGCTGATATTCAAGAGAATTATTGCATTAAGAATAATAACGTTTATAGGAAGACGGAAAATGGACCAAGGTGGGTGGTGCCGAAGGGTGTGCGATGGCAGATTTTGAAAGCTTGTCATGATGACATTGGTCACTTTTCGGTGGATAAAACTTTGGATAAAATTAAAGAAATATATATATATATATATATATACAGAGACGTTATGTCCCAGCGTTTGCAGCCTCATCAGTTGGGTTTTGGCGTACCCTTGGGCTGTGAGGCTGCTATACACGCGACGCGGTCTTTCGCGTTTTCCCGCGATGGTTCGGATGACGTGATCATCAAGGTTGACCTCAGGAACGCCTTTAACACGGTTGAGAGGGACATAATTTTGGCGCGGGTTAGAGATCATACCCCAGCGCTGTACCCTTTTCTCCATCAGTGCTATTCGAAACCAAGTAATTTATTCTATGGTGATAGCCTGGTGGAGTCAAGGGTGGGTGTTCAACAGGGCGATCCTTTAGGCCCTTTGATCTTTAGCCTGGCCACCCAAGATGTTGTGGCTCACTTGCGCTCTCCTCTCAACGTGTGGTATCTAGATGATGGTACCTTGGGGGGCAGCCCAGAGGTAGTTTTGGCTGACATTGAGACCCTGAAACAGGGTCTCAGTAACTTGGGACTGTGCTTGAACACACATAAATGCGAGCTGTTTCCATGTTCGGGGCAGCTGCCTAGCGATACCCGCATGCGAGTGGAAGCCGCGGTCCCGGGGGTGAATTTGTTAGTCAAATCGGACTTCACTCTTCTGGGTGCCCCCATCTTTGCTGAGGGTGTTCCTGGGGTCATCCTTTCCAAACTCAGGAATTTGACAGACACTAAGCCCCACCTCAAGCAGCTCTCTGCGCATGTGGCTCTAACCATTTTGCGCAGCTGTTTTTCCATCCCAAGGCTGACATATACTCTTCGTACTGCGCCGGTCTGGCTGTGCGGAGAGGAGTCCTTGAGGTATGACAACATGCTCAGAGAGTTGCTTGAGAGTGTTCTCAACGTGGGGATGTCAGACCTCCAGTGGTCTCAGGCGGCACTACCCATCAGGCATGGGGGTTTGGGCATTCGTCGCCTTCAGGACATCGAGCTGCCGGCTTTTCTGGCCTCGGCGAGCGGGGTGTTGGAGTTAGTCACTCGTATCTTACAAGTCAATGGTGATGACTTTAGCATTCCGTTCGCTGAAGAGGCCTTGAGTCTCTGGCGTGCTCGTTGTCCTGGCTGTGATGATCCCGACTTTCCCGAGCGACAGCGCGCTTGGGATGAGGAGATCTGCCGAGTATCCCTCGATGGCCTCCTAGGGCATAGCTCGGGGGCTGAGCGTGCGCGTCTGCTGGCTGTATCCCGCCCTGAGTCCGGGCTGTGGCTTCACGCTTTGCCATCGCCGCACTTAGGGACTTTGTTAGATGACAATTCCTTGCGTGTGGCGGTGGCACTTCGTCTGGGCTGTGACGTATGTCAGCCGCATCGCTGTGTTTGTGGTGCAAACGTTGACGTGCAGGGGCGCCATGGGCTTCATTGTGTCCGAAGTGCAGGCAGAATCTCACGGCATCACGCAATAAATGATATCGTTCGGAGGGCTCTCATTTCTGCTGACATTCCGGCGGTTCTTGAGCCGCCGGGGTTGAGTCGCAGTGATGGGAGGCGTCCGGACGGTCTCACCTTGATACCGTGGGAGAAAGGTCGGTGCCTGCTCTGGGACGCCACATGCGTCTGCACATTTGCCCCGTCCCACGTGGGGCACACTGCTGGCACGGTGGGTGCGGCTGCCGAGGCGGCTGCACGACAGAAGTGCGTCAAATACGGCCAGTTGATTGCGGGTGGCTATATTTTTGTGCCTCTTGCCATTGAGACCACTGGGGTTTGGGGGGAACAGGGGAGGCGGTTCGTCAGGGAGATTGGGCGACGCTTGAGGAGCCGCGGTTTTGACTACCGCTCTGGGGCGTACCTGGCACAGAGGATCTCCCTTGCCTTGAAATTTGTTAAAAAATATGTACAGTCATGTCTGGAATGTGCGCACAGTAAAACTCCATCAGGGAAAAAGTCTGGTTTCCTACACCCTATCCCTAAAATTACTACACCATTTCACACCCTCCACGCTGACCACCTGGGTCCTTTTAATGAAAGTAAAAGAAAGAACAAGTATTTATTGGTTATTATAGATTCTTTTAGTAAATTCATCGTATTAAAAGCAGTCAAAAATACGAAAGCTCTTACGACCATTCGAATTTTTAAAGAATATTTTGCAACTTTCGGGCGCCCGGTCAGGTTGATTACAGATAGATATTCTTCGTTTACAGGAAAGAGATTAAAAGAATTTCTAGAGGGTATAGGTGTTAAGCACATAATGAACGCGGTTGCCACTCCACGAGCCAATGGGCAAGTGGAGAGGTATAACCGAACTATCCTTGATGCATTGACAGCCATGAACCATGGCCAAGAAGAGCGAATCTGGGACGAAAAGGTGCTTGACGTGCAATGGGGTTTAAATAACACCATAAACAAAGGTATCGGTCGCACTCCTGCTGAAGTATTATTCGGTTTACGGTTAACGAGTATGACAGAAGGAAAAATTAAGGCAGGCATTGAAATTAGTAGCGAAAACAGTAATGAAAGTTTAGAAGAAATTAGAAAAACTGTTAGTGAACATATAGAACGCAATCAAAGCGAACAAAAAAATAGGTTTGACAAAAGTAGGTGCGAAGCACGTAAGTTTCAGTTGGGCGATTTGGTTCGCGTCGAGAGATCACTTTTATGTCCTGGGAAAAGTAGGAAATTGATCTCAAAATGTTTGGGACCCTATAAAATCATTAAAGTTTTAAGTAATGATAGGTATATGGTCGAAGACACAGCAATCACTAGAAATAAAGGAAAAGCTGTATATAGAGGAGTGCATCCAGTTGATAAAGTTCATCCTTGGTTAAATTTTAAAAGGTCGGATGAAAGCGAGGAAAGTGAAAGTGAAAGTGTCAGTGATGATAGCGGAAGCGATATTGAAATTACCAATAAAATTGTAGACAGTACTGATAGTATGGGACAGAATAGAGAGGAAAAGGATGAAGATGAGTGTGTAGAAGACATATGAGTAGGAGTTGTTAAGTGAAGGATCGAATCAAAAATAACATATTTGTTTAGTAATATGGATTAATGTATGAGATTTGTTTGAAAACTAATTAAGGTTGTGCTTAGAAGTAGCAATAATTGCTAAAATAACGATGTAGATCTTGTTGGATGGTTTTGTGCCGTGTTGAAAACATCGCACCTCTGGCCACGCCTTAATGTTAAGATAATATGAGAAATGTTGTGCTACACAATTGTTATACAATAGTATTGGCTTGTTTCAATGGTATGATGAGGACTATTGGTTGTTTATGTAGTAAAGTTGATAGTTTGTTTTCATGGCAGGATAATGGTCATGTTATCTATAATTTTTTGTAGCTGGATAATAATTGGATAATTAAGCAACTGAATCATTATGAGGATTAATTTCTGTGACAGGATAATTGGTCACTGAAAAGTTTAATAGGAGTAATGGCAGGATAATGGCCTCTGGTTGATTTTGTTTTCAGTGACAGGATAAAGGTCACTGAAATAAAGTATCAGTAACTTTCGATGGCAGGATAATAGTCATCAAAAATATGGTTAGATCAATGGCAGGATAATGGCCATTGGTTAATTTTGTTTTTAGTGACAGGATAAAGGTCACGCAAATAAAGTTTTAGTTATTTTTGATGGCAGGATAATGGTCATCGAAAATATGGTTAGTTCAATGGCAGGATAATGGCTGTTGAGTAGTTATTTGAATTTTATTGTATAGTATGAAACTAATGATTATATAATTTTCATATTTTGTGTTTAGCTACCTACTTATTGCAGATTATTAATTTGTTTACTTAAACATTCACGAGGACGTGACTATGAAGTCAGGATGGACGAATCTGTTAGCTATTATTGTTAAAATTACTATTTTGTTTAAGTTTATGTTAAAATTTAAGAATATCTTAACCAATATGGAATATTTTAACTATAATCGAGTATTATAACTATTATTTTGTAACTGATATTGATATCGATACTTTTTGTATTTTATTCGAACGGCCACACTGAACTGTCAGTTATATTTTTTTTTTAACGAGTAGTGGAAGAGCGATATCAGTATCGGATTTTCATTCTGGCTGTAACCGTTAAGCAGACAACACAACTGTGAAAATAAAGGAACGTAAAGTGAATTTGGATGTTTTACTTTGAGCTTCTTTCAATAATTATCACTTGAGTTACTACTTAAATTTCACTTTATTCAGAATTCGTCCTTCGTCCGTTTTACCTTCGATACCTGATCTACCTGGTGTAGGTATACCGCAGGTAGAGTAGTACTAAAGCTAAACCGCTACCTACTTGTGTCTTTAAATAATTAGATCTTTCGAATTCTATTCTTATTATTTTTATTATTTAATATTTATTTATTTTTATTATGTTATAAATACTTTTAAAGTTGAATAATTTAAAAGTATTTATTACATGAGGCCTATGTAGGTTTCGTTCCACGTTTCACCTGTTTTAAATTAGGTGTGTTGCTGTCCTATGGTACCCCAGTGGTACAGAGGGCCTTCACAAGCGTGCGCCACGCCGTTCTGTCCTCAGCAACCGCTCTGGCTTCCGTCCAGCTCAGGCCTTGCGCTCGCAGCTCGCCGTCCACTGTGCGCCGCCATGTGTGCACGGGGCGACCGCGTCTGCGGTGGCCGCCCGGCGGGTTTTAAATTAGGTACGTCTCCATAAAATAAATGTTAACTAACCTAAAGAACTTCAAATCAGCGGACTCTGACACGAAGTGGGTCATTCTCATGCGGTCGCGTCGCAGCAGCATGCTGGTGGCGGCCACCTCGATGCGGCCCTGCTCCAGCAGCCCGATCGCGCTGTTGTGGAACGACCCGTTCACCAGGTCCCCGTAGCTCTGCACTTGGGTGAAGTCGAAGCTATGAGGAAAATATGGTGATAAGGAGAACAATGGTTATATACTTTCCTCGGCCTTTGCTGTCCTACCAGCACGCAGTAAGTACTTGAATTTTTATGGTGAAAGAGAAGAATATTCGTCTAAAACATCAAACAGCCATCCGATAATAAGGGCTTATGACAAATGAAAGTATCTAAACCAATATTATGACTAAGTTTTTTTAAATATGCAGTACCTAAATAGAGTCGATTTTCACTTCTCCGAAGGTTTCCATAGAATACTCGACGAATCTCTAGGTCCCATCATCCACCTCCAAATACCTTTATAACGAGTTAACGAGCGAATATTGAGACTTACAATGATAAAAATGCCAGCAACAGAAAAAAATACCTACCTGATATTTAAATCCTGTGCCAACAGTAAGATGAGAGGGTATGTGACCTTGGGGATGGTGTCGATGCCGTAGAGTAGTACTAAAGCTAAACCGCTACCTACTTGTGTCTTTAAATAATTAGATCTTTCGAATTCTATTCTTATTATTTTTATTATTTAATATTTATTTATTTTTATTATGTTATAAATACTTTTAAAGTTGAATAATTTAAAAGTATTTATTACATGAGGCCTATGTAGGTTTCGTTCCACGTTTCACCTGTTTTAAATTAGGTACGTCTCCATAAAATAAATGTTAACTAACCTAAAGAACTTCAAATCAGCGGACTCTGACACGAAGTGGGTCATTCTCATGCGGTCGCGTCGCAGCAGCATGCTGGTGGCGGCCACCTCGATGCGGCCCTGCTCCAGCAGCCCGATCGCGCTGTTGTGGAACGACCCGTTCACCAGGTCCCCGTAGCTCTGCACTTGGGTGAAGTCGAAGCTATGAGGAAAATATGGTGATAAGGAGAACAATGGTTATATACTTTCCTCGGCCTTTGCTGTCCTACCAGCACGCAGTAAGTACTTGAATTTTTATGGTGAAAGAGAAGAATATTCGTCTAAAACATCAAACAGCCATCCGATAATAAGGGCTTATGACAAATGAAAGTATCTAAACCAATATTATGACTAAGTTTTTTTAAATATGCAGTACCTAAATAGAGTCGATTTTCACTTCTCCGAAGGTTTCCATAGAATACTCGACGAATCTCTAGGTCCCATCATCCACCTCCAAATACCTTTATAACGAGTTAACGAGCGAATATTGAGACTTACAATGATAAAAATGCCAGCAACAGAAAAAAATACCTACCTGATATTTAAATCCTGTGCCAACAGTAAGATGAGAGGGTATGTGACCTTGGGGATGGTGTCGATGCCTTTAGTTGTCAAGTCATCCCAGCCGACGAAGCTGTCTGGTTGGGTCACCTAAAATCATTAATCGTAGGTCTGTAAACTGTAAAATTATAAGGAAAACGGCAATAGACTAATTTATTCAAACGACTAGATGGGACAAGCTGAAATCAAAGTTTGGGTTCAACCAGGAGGACATATAGCTATGCAACCGAGACTAGAGGTGGCCATATAATGTAGTTTTTCAAAACTCTTTTATTATGTATACCAGAGTTTCGTATATGCTTACAGCATATGCTTTAGTTTTGTTGTAGTTAGATTTATCTATTTGGTAAACAAACAGATCTCAAAATCATTTTAAACACTTATGCCAAGTTTTAGCTAGAAAATGTGCTGACCATATACCTACTGCATCCCAAAATATCTTGTACACTTTTGATACTGTACCTGTACTGTACCCAGAGATATATCGTAGGTACTTACAACCAGAGCAGCCTTGACCGTGATGTTATTCAAATTCCTCCTCCGAGTCACAACACTCGGCCTCTGCAGCCAGAACTGAGCCAGCTCTTGCTCACTACTGTTTCTGGAAATATCCAGCTCCGATATTTGAAGAGGCTTGTGAACGGTTACTCTGTAAATTTCACGATATTTATAAAAATATGGTAATTAAGTACCATTACTCGTACAGTAAAAATACTTAACGCCTACGCAAAATAAGTTTTTTAGGGCAAATTTAATGAAGATTGAAGTTATGATTAGTTGATAAATTATGTTTCTATACATAGTAAGCATACTTTCAACATTCAAAACACCAATGTGGGTTGACGAAAGATTTCCAACTTTGACTTTTACAAAACTCAATTAGAAAAGTAAATAAAAATCAGAAAATAAACCTGTAAAAGTCGACGGTAATGTCAGAGGTGAACAGAATCACATCAGCATCGGGCAAAATGGCAATATTCGACATGGAGGCTTCTAGCTCAGTGAGGTTGTATGGCGCGTCGTGCAGCAACAGCCAGGCATTGCGCTGATTAAATGAACGAGTTTCTGAAGCCTGCAAATGTGTTAATTAGTTAATTACTGTATTGGTTAAAAGTGGAAAAGTGTTGTTTACCTTTCGAAGGACCCTGTACACTGACATCGGTCAGTACATAATGTACAGTCAAAGTCGTGACAAACAAAGTTATAATACTTTTTTTACATTATTTTATATACTTCTTTACATAGTATATGGCAGAATATTTATATTTAGTTACTATGGCACTAAAAGAGTTTCTTTTATAAAAATGTGGACCATAAGCTTTACAAAAAACCTTGCAACAGACAGACCCGCAAACACAGGCAACTTAGACCTTCCTCTTTTACAGTTTTCTATTGAAGGAAACTATACTTACATCCTTTTCTCATTTAAATTTTATCACTCTTTGGAAGGAAATGGTTCCTGACACACAGGTTACCCTAGTTTAGGAACCAGGGCTACCCCACCTTCTATGTTTTTTATTACAATGAAGGTATGCTTATTATGTCTTTCAAACCTTACGGATAACCTCATCAGCTCCAGGACAGGCCAGGTCCAACACGTTTCCCTGCAGATGGTCCAGTCCGTCGGGCGACAGCGGGGGCTGGCGGGGGCCGGGGGCCACGCGGGGGAAGGGGCTTACCACCAGCCTGATGCCGGCTACCGAGGCGTTGCGGTACAACTGGGCTAGAGCATCTGAGTGTACGCATATTACTTGTTATTGGGATTGTTACTTACTTAAATATGATATGCTAAAGGAGCGCCTCGATGACTTTTTATCAACTTAGTTTCAAACTTTCACATAATTAGGTACCTATCAATTCAAATTTGTAGATTAAATGAAAAAATACTATTAAATTACATACTTACCTAAATCATTTTTTGTAGCTTATGTTTTTTATGATACCTAATTACTATTTTATAAGCACTTACATAAATTATTATTAATTATCAGTAAGTAATACTGTACTGTACCTTTATCCCAACAGAGAAACGCGGTAACATAAATTATGTTTTTAGACGCAAAATAAGACAAAAGAAAGTTAATCAAATCCATCTCACTGTCTTTCTGTCACTCCAAGGAGTCAAATAAAGATCATTAAACCGTACCCACTCATTTTATACCATTATGTTTATTTTTCGAACGATATTCTTAGGAATAAAAGCCTTATGATGTTAGTTTACCAAGCTCCTTTATTGAAGAAGATTTAACTAATAAAGGTTTATTAGAAAAAGTTGTGGACACTTGATTAACCATAATCGTATGTTTCCGTCGTACCGTAACCGTACGTTACCGTCCACCTTTCGGCAACGAACGTGTCCAGTATTCTTTGTATATAAATTCAGGGCATTTCGTGTCCACTTCATCGGCATTGCCAACGCCGCCACCATTTCTCCATTTATTTATGAAAATTGGTTTGGTCCGATACGTACGAGACCAATAGGTGGACGCTTAACTTTAATCAACAATGATATTTCTCATTTACAAAACAATCAATGGCATAATCCAACTTCCCATTTAACCGGAAACTGTAATATTTTATTCAAACCCAATCATGTTCAGACAACAGCTTTGCGGTCGTAAATCAACAGTTGTCAATTTGCAGCAATCGCCACAATCAGTGTTATTGTATGCAATTACAGTGTCCTACCGGGATTGGCTTATATACAGGATGTTGCAAAAGTGGTGGACTAAGCTGAAAAGGGGTGACTCTGGGGGACATTGTGAACAGCTGTAGTTCTACGACATCTTAAAAATTGCCGGGAAAAAAATTGCTTCTTCATGGGACCCGTGCTGATCACGTGACTTTTAACTTTTGTTCAGATTATCTTTCAGAATCATGGCCTTTCGGCGAGTCATGTATATTACTTTCGCAACACCCTGTATTAGTCCGTAACTAACTTACCACTGGCTGCAGCGGAGTTGGCACTCGCCACGCTATTCATTTGTCTGATACTGAATATCCATGTCGTGTTCGTTAAAAACTCTATCTGTTATTTTTTACATTGTTTGTCATTTGAAACATGACGATCTCTGTACAATTTGTGAATAGCCGACACCACGGGTGAGTTTTTTTTTAAATAAAGGGATTTCTATACAAATTTATTTTCGCCCGCGAGCTTACCGTGGCTTTTTGTGAGGATTCGTCTTCTTTAATTGGGTAATCTAAGCTGTATTACTACAACGTATGTCTAGATTATCTAACTTTATAGGTAGGTAAGTATTTAGTACTTACTTATATTCTTAAAAGTTTAGACAACATGACTGAGTTTGTATTGGATTAGAAGCTTTATGACTACAACTCAATAAAAAGCACTCAATACGGTCACGAATCTCTATTGCACGACATCTCAGTAGGACAAATACTTAAAACAAAGTCATAGTCAAATGCTTTTATTCATCGTATATAAGTTAGTATAACATTTTATGATGAACTTATTATTTAAGTACAAACTACTCTCCGTTCAAAGAAAGGCTCTTTGTCTTTGGAGAATATAATATAAGAACTAAATAAGATATAGGTATAGTTCCCAACAAAAACAAGTAGGTACCTCAGTTACTAGAAAAGGAGCTGATGCGATGTTTACAGAAAAAGTACTACTTTCTGATCGCCATCCAATATCCGCAAGTAACAAAGCAAACTTTCTTCAAAGAAACACACACTCTAATGGGAGTAACAACACTTCGCATTTATTTCCCCGTCCCTTTTAGGCCCTAGATTTTTGTACCTGATTCACAAAGGGATTTTCTACTAATACGGTCTTAGGCTGTACAGTGTACAGTGGTTATGTTTAAAAGTGTCTTGAAAAATAATTTGTAAGTTTATTTTCTTTCTACTCTTTTTCCTTTCAATATTTAGCCTATGATTGAAGAGTCCACATCCACAATAAGTCCACCTGCACTTACCGACCAGTGACTCCAGAATCACCAGACCAAGTCCGTCTGACCACACGTCTGCACAGCTCTACATTAATCACGAACATCCATTAATTCAGATAACATAGTATTATTATCTCTCCGCAGTCCGTACCTCTCCAGAGATGTGATGGAACTATTCATCAAATTGATCAAATAGCTGAATGCGGTAAAAAACGTGACATAGGTGTGGTTTCATATTGTAGAAGTACTCAATAATAAACAAAAAGTTATTGAACTATTACTTTATTGCTTGTGTTCTTAAAATTCACATATCCTGTTGGTTTTTCATTGAGTATTTCATGTACAACTGTAACAAAATAAACAGATTAAAATAAAAGTAGGCTTCAGTAGTGGTAGTAGGTAGTTGGATTTTATGATATAAAAAAACTTTTCATCAGCAAATAATGGCCCATTGTTGGTTAAAAGCCTCATCCAAATAATTTAGATAAATTGTTTTATTCTGTGAACTTAATTAACTATTATTATTATTGATTTAAAAAGGTCATACCTTATGAACGGAGATCTCAACAAGCAATAGAGCCGCAGCCAGCATCGCCCCTATACCCAGCACCTGCCATATAAGTATATTAACGTTATAATATTAAATTATGTGTTACTTCATGCCTAAGACACAATATTGTGTGTGAAGTTTAATAGCACCAAATTACTCCTAAACGGAAAAGACTATAGCTTAATAAGCAATAATAAAATGGTGAATATTTTGATCAAAATGCTTAAATATTTTTTTATAATAGGTGTCGACATTTTGTAAGTGGAACTTTTTAATTGCTCGTGAGTGCAAAGCCAATTCTTCTACAACTAACCTGTATAGCAGGGAGACAGTCAGTGATGCCAACACTGACGAACCCTCCAGCCGCGCCGGAGTCGCAGCGTGGCTTGGTGGCGAACCACGTGCGCGCCGAGCGGCCCATGAGACCCGTGTCGCGGTACCAGCGGAGCCTGCGGCATAGGGTTATCTACTGAAGCTAGGCTTTATAAGACAAGTCTAAAGCTAGCCTCTAACAAGGGGCGCAAGACTCGGACGTCAAGACTTGACAGAAGTTTTGCGTCCCGCTTGCTCACATCGCGCGGCGAGAGCGAGTGCGACGGAAAACTTTTGTTGTCACGTCTTGATGTGAGGGTGATGCGCCCCGTGCTAGGCTAGCAGGTGATTCTAAAGTAGTATACCTAAGCTCAAAAGGGTGTAACTCGGCTTGGCTATAAATAAAAGTAAAGAGGCAAGAAAAACGCAAATCTCATAGTCATAGTTATGGCTCATTCTAATCCACTTTTCAGAATAAGCCAGCACTGAGTCATCCACTTTAGGTTTTACTATTGCTTTTCGACACCCTGATAAAGTATACACATTTAAGCACACATGCATAATTATGTCGGTACAGATGGCCAACTTATAGCGACCTTTTGGGTCGAGGGTTACTTAATTAAATTGGAAATATACGCATTTCAAACGAAACATGTCGCGCAAAAGGCAATCATAAATGCGATGCCGTTTTCCGGATGAGAATGCTTATTTTCCAATGAGATGTAGTTACTCGAGCGGTACTACAAGTACTCTCTTAATTAAATACGTGACGCAGGGGAGATCAGGGGGGTTACTCTATACTGACGAAATACGAACGAACGAGAGCTGTCGTGCAATCGGCACGTTTAATACAACGAGATAGAGTCGTGGCTCGTGCAGCAGCGCTCTGAAACTTAGTTTTTCGCCATATAATAACTAGCTGTTCCCGCGAGCTTCGCTTCGCCCTAAAACGTTTGCCCGTGGGAATTGCGCGATAAAAAGTAGCCTATTTGTTTATCCAGAGTGTCAGCTAAGTCCATACCAAATTTCATTAATTAATATTGGTTCGTCTTGACGTGAAGAAGTAACATACAAACTCACAAACTTTCGCATTTATAATATTAGTAGAATATAGAGTGACCCCTCAAACCTTGTAGAGAATATTTCCTTCAGACCGGAGTGTTTCTTGATCGGTATCCCGAGAGTCTGGAGCCGGAATGGATCGATGTAGTTCAGCCCGCACTTCTCCGATTCGGTGAATGTTTTGCTTATTATGTCGTAGCCCGAGCTTACTTCGACCTGGAACACCAATGTAGAATAGAATAGAATAGAATATTGCTTTATTGAACACCACATAAATCAGACATACAAAAAAAAATACATACTTATAGACTAGAACTAATGTACAATAGGCGGCCTTATCGCTGAGGGCGATCTCTTACAGGCAACCTTATATATAGCGGAAACAAGGTAACAATTTAGAGGGCGGATGTAATGATTATTATAATTTTATTTAAGTACGTCTGTTACCATGCAAATTTAAATGGCATAGTCATCGACACCTCCCCATAGCATAAACAGAATCATAGATGAATAGATAAATTAATGTAAGTATTAATTTATATAGATATACAGATACACATACTATACTGATTATGTATAATTCATATCAACTAACAACTCTTCCATTAAGCCTAAAATTTAGTGCTTTAGCTGGCATGTCAGGCGCAATAGCATTCATCATCATCAGCCAATAATCATCCACTGCTGGACATAGTATTATGTATACAGGCTTATTTATTACCTAAATTACATGCTCGTCTGTATAGGATACAGTTCTATGAAATCCATTGATGAAAATCTAAACCGATATATTCCTAAAACGGTAATCATGGTGGTCGTCCGTTGGCCAAACATGGATTCGTGGAAGCATCAAATAGGAAAACGTGATTTTCGTTATATTTGAAAATAATATTATTAAGGTATTGACGTAATACACTTCAAAAGTAAGTACAAAATGTTATGTATACTAAACTATACTGGTTGCTACAATAGTCCATCGAACTGAATTTTTTGTACCTTAGAGTGACCCCCCTGATAATTCGTTTTGACTATACGTGATGTTATGTGATCCTGCCGGTACTACACGGGTTCCGTATCGACGTCGATAAACTCGCTCATTCCACCAATCATACCACCCTATTTACCGCCTCACGATACAGTCACGTTTATCCACATCGATAAAGAGCCCATGTAGCGGCAGCTGATCCCTGACCTGGAAGGCGAACTGTCCGGTGCGCAGCCTGGCGACGCCCTCCACCACGCTGTAGGAGAAGGCGCGGTCCCCCTGAGGCTTCAGCTTGCGCTCGTAGAGCAACTTGGTCGCCGGGTGAGGGTTCTCCTGAATACCAAATACAATTAACTGTTTTTACATGTGTAAAACGACGCGCCGATGCGACAATCATACTTCTTCCAGGAAGAGCTGGCGTAAAGAGCTATGAAGCGTTACCCTGCCAGTTTTCCTTCAGCATAAATTTTTCCAGGATATTTATAATGCAGGGTTAAAAAAGTATCTTAGCCTGAGTAATATTATACAAGAGATAGCCTCCTCAAATTCAACTGTATTAATATGTACGTTATATATGCGTCATTTGAACACATTTTTAAAATGATAATAAGTCTTCTTATACGGCGTGTCCTGCACCCCACAAGTGAGCGGAGACTTGGCCAAGTCCGTGATGGTCTAGCTAGATGGACATCTACAGGCTGATAAAATGACACACAAAACTTACAAGATAATAAGTCTTCTTATACGGCGTGTCCTGGACCCCACAGGTCAGCGGAGACTTGGCCAGGTCCGTGATGGTCTGGATGGAGGTGGAGGGGCTCTGCAGCAGCGCCACGATCTTGGCCGAGTACGACGTGAACAGGAACAGGGACGTGATGAAGGAGAAGAACATCATCACGCGGATCGATTGGAGGTGCGGCGTCATGTGGAATCCTGGTTGGAGATGAAGTTAATTATTTGTTCTTCCTGTACATATAAATAGAAGCAAAATATATTTTATAAGCAAATAATTTATTAAATAATCGTTAAAAAAACATGTAAGATTCTAAACTATTTTCGAACTCCTGAAAAGATTTTGATAAAAGTGTCTCAAGGTCTCAAAGCATTATATATATAATTCCATCCAATAGGTAACCATATTCCAACAAACAAAATATAAATAGTAAGCATGTAAAACTTACAACACCCCTCTTAGAGGAAGAATAGGAAATCTTAGGTTCAAGTCTGAGACATCTAATCCCATCTCTTACCCTGCTGGCAGACTGCTCCCAACGCAAAAGTGAAGGTTTCTCCCGGAGTGATGACTGCAAGACTGCTATCAATCTTCACCAGCCGTCTGCTGAAGACAGCCAGGAACAGGGCTATGAGGGAGAAGACGACACCGCTGGCGATCCAGACCCCGCGGGAGAGAGGGAGAAGGAAGATGTTGGCCACGGCCGACTGCGGGGGCTGGCGGAAGATGTACGCTGGACTGAAAGAAATGAAAGTTCAATTACGTTAGGAGCGAAGCGGCAAAATGCCGGCGATTGAAAATTCGCGAAAAAAAAATATCATTTTCCATAGAAACTTTGTTGGTCACGTGACTTTTTACTATGGAAAATTATTTTTTTTTTTCGCGAATTTCCGAATTCTGATTTCAGTTTCGGGCTTAGATATACCATGCTGCACATGTAGGTTTCGGCTTAGTATACCAATTTTGCAACACCCTGTATATATATATATATCATTATATTATATATATCATTATATTATATTTATTCTCATTATATTAAGTAATCGTGCCGATAGCGCAAAATTCTTATTTGTGCGTTCGTCGATTTAGAGAATAACCCCCAGGCACGATACCCCAAGTCGTAGGTCTCAGTGACGAAGTGCGTCTGCCGCATGCGGTCCCTTCGGAAGATCATGCTGGTGGCGGCCACCTCGGCGCGGCCCTGCTCCACGACGCCCACGGCGCTGTTGAGGAAGGACCCGTTCACCAGCCCGCCGAAGGTCTGGACCTGCATGAAGTCGTATCTGGAAGGTGAGATGTGGTGTCAAATGGTCAGTGAGGTCATCAGCCCGCCGAATGTTTGCCCCTGCTCATGCAAATGCAAACAGACTTCATAGTCGTATCTGGAAAGCATAGCATAGGCGGTTCAGTTGATTTTTATCATCAATAAATAAGTTAATGGCAGCTTAAAACCCTCTGAAATGATTAAATGGGTAACTTTGTAGTAAAATTATTTCTATAATAAATTAAGAAATATTAAATTAAAATACACTTGATTGAAAAAAGGAAGCGCAGTGTTGTTCATATTTCATTATTACTACGTCGGCCTGTGTCTACGCCCCCCAATTTGGTAAAACCATAAGGCACCTTTTTTTAGGGTTCCGTAGCCAAAATGGCAAAAACGGAACCCTTATAGTTTCGTCATGTCCGTCTGTCCGTCTGTCCGTCTGTCCGTCTGTCCGTCTGTCACAGCCGATTTACTCGGAAACTATAAGTACTACAGTGATGAAATTTGATGGGAATATGTGTTGTATGAACCGCTACAAAAATATGACACTAAATAGTAAAAAAAAGAATTGGGGGTGGGGCCCCCCATACATGTAACTGAGGGATGAAATTTTTTTTTTCGATGTACATACCCGTGTGGGGTATCAATGGAAAGGTCTTTTAAAATGATATAAAGTTTTCTAAAAAACATTTTTCTTAAAGTGAACGGTTTTTGAGATATCAGCTCTCAAAGTCGTAAAAAGTATGTCCCCCCCCCTCTATTTTTATAACTACGGGGTATAAAATTCTAAAAAAAATAGAGGTGATGCATGCTAATTAACTCTTTCAACGATTTTTGGTTTGATCAAAGTATCTCTTATAGTTTTTGAGATAGGTTGATTTAACTGTAATTTTGCTGCTACGGAACCCTTTGTGCGCGAGCCCGACTCGCACTTGGCCGGTTTTTTATTTACGAGCTTATTTAATACTTTTCTCTTTGTAAAACATTCTCATTAGGTTAAATTGCACATGAACAATGCGTTTTATTTATTTCACCCTTAAAACTTATTTTTCTTATTCAAAAACTTCAGCTTAAAATGACCAATACAGCGGTTTGTCTCCAAGTTTGAAAGGCGCAAACTTGTAAACTCTTGGATCAGTGACCTCACACAAAAGGTGGGTGGAACCTTTCGGAGGCTGCCGACGACAGCAAAGCCTTGAGTACCTATGTAGGTACGTACGGCGAAACAAACTAAGTATTTCCATCAAAAGTTCAAAATTATTTTTAGTTCCATCTCATTTTATGTTGAAATTTAAAGAAACCTTTCAACTTCATAACCATACTTCAATCAGATGAAGTGGAAAATGTTCCCAGAATTGTAATTTTCATGCCAGTATGAAGATAATTAACATTAAATTTGAAATCATCCATGTCTTGGGATTCAGGAGGTCTACTATTGTGTGACGAAATACGATGCTTCGAAGAGTTGAAGTATCGCGCCGTATATCCGAAACTATTGACGTATTTCCCCTAGCTATAATATTTTTTCATAACAAAATCCTATTTTTTCAGACCTTCGTGTAAACTACCGAAATCATCACGATCATTGATCAGTCTTCGACAATATAAATTTATTGAAAAATATACAACATAAATTACTTTACAAGTAAGAGTAAGCATAGGCCTTATCGCTAAAAGCAGTCTACCTGAAGTTCATATCATCAGCGAGCAGCATGACGAGCGGGTAGGTGGCCTTGGGCAGCGTGTCGATGTGCTTCGTGGACAGGTCGTCCCAGCCGCGGAAACTCTCCGGGTGGGATATCTGGAATATCCGCAAAACTGCAAAACGCTGTTTTTAACAGCATGCGGATTTGATCGCGCTCGCGGGAATGTCAAGCAGCACTCGTTCATACATTCATTGTAGCGCGTGCAAACGCGGGATGCGGGAAAAAGGGTAATCCCGCGTGCGTGATTAAATCCGCACGATATTAAAAACACCCTTAGAAAAATGGAATAAAACGAAACAATGGGCGAAAAACTCTGCATGACCTTCCTCATCATTATCCGTCTACTAATCCCTATTGTAAATTGGCATGTCCCAAATTAGAGTTCTTAGCGCCTGAAAGTGTTTTATCGAAATTGGCGAGATTAACGAGATTTATCTTAAGTCTAATAAGTTATTATTTTCAATGGAAATTTTATTTATTTATTTCAACTGGAACACCAGCAGCCTACTTATTTTACCACGACAGGCGATTATGATTTACAAATTTATTTTATTGTGCAAAGTGCTACATATCTATTTAAACTTTAACGCAAGCATCTGCTGGGTATTTCCTCTACAATAATAAGTACAATAAATACAAATAAACCTACAGTGCCTAGATAATTATCATAATTTAGGAATATTTCTATACGACCAGTGTATGGGGTACAGTACCATACGATAAATTCACCCACAAAATATCTCAACATCTTCAGCAACATAACTCACAACTAGAACCGCTTTAACGTAGACCCCCCCAAAGTCCTTCCTCCGAGCTACGGCGCTGGGCAGCCGGCGCCAGTACTGCTGCAGGGCCGAGACACTCCGAGGAACATTCAGCCGCATGGTGAGGAGCGGCTCGTGGATGTTTACTCTGGAAATATAAGAAGAACAGTGGGGTTACCACCACCGAACATTAGCAGTAAAGCGGCGCTGGCGTGTCAAACATCTGTCAGATCCATACAATTTGACAAGCGAGCGACGCTGCTTACCATCCTGAGTCCGCGTTGTTCTGAGTGTTTTTAAGGGCCCGTACAGGGTGACGTGCCGCGCCAATTTTGGGTTTTCAATGCTCTTCACACAGCACACGCAGTGACACGCACACATGTAAGTTTGCACAGTGGGTCGATAAACTTTTACTCGCCAACTTTATTGACAATTATGTTCAAGTACATTTTGGGTGATTTTAGGGTAAGTAAGTATAATTCTTACTTACACTGGTAGGCACCAGGAAAGAGTAGAAATTAATAGGGGTGCCACTTTACTCTATACTCGGAACCCGATTAGCTTTCTCAAACAAATGTGGTATTTACTTGTAGAAAGGTAACTACAAGTATTAAAGTGTAGATAATAAGTTTCGGGCATCCTCCAGCCAACTGAACCCCGACGACAAAGCAAAGTAAATACATAGTGTCGCAAAAGGGCTAAACTAAGCCAAAAGGGGATGACTCAAGGGGTCATTCTGAACAACTTTTGTTCTACGCGATTTGCAAATTCGCGAAAAAAAATATTCGTTTTCCATGGTAAAAAGTCCCATGTCCAACAAAGTTTCTATGAAAAAGGTTTTTTTTTGTTAATTTCCAAAACTCGTAGAGCAAAAGTTCAGAATGACCCCCTGTCTTACTCCTTTTTACCCGACTGCCGAAGGAGGAGGGTAATGTTTTTTGATTGTATGTATGTATGTTTGTCTGTTTCTTTGTTCCCTCCTGTAGCCTAAACGGCTTGATAGATTTTGATGTATGAGGTATTGTTAGAAGCGTATTGATGGCGCGATGGTTATAGGCCATGTGATGTTCCATTAAAATGTACATAGCGCCCTCTAGAGGACATAACGTGATGATCGAAAAAATAATAATTCAACTTTGCCGTGTAAGGTATCAAATGAAAGGGCTTGATTTTCACATTACAAAAATATGCATATTGAAGGTATTTAAATAACAACACCAAAATTATTGAAATAAAAAATGATCATGAACTACTGACGTAAAATTTCATAAAATAAAAACAACTAAAAAGTTACAAATAAAAAAATACAATTATAAACAAACGAAAAATTGAAAAAGCGGTATATAGTACTAAACAAATTATAAACAAACAAAAAACCCGACTGTACGCTAAAAACATGAAAACAAGTCCCAATGTTAATGGAAAGTATCGCAGGCGGGGACCAACTTGACCGCCACTCAAGGCCGTTTTGTAAGTAACATTCAGCTAAATGGTGAACCCTCTGCTGGTCCCCGCCTACGATACTTTCCATTAAAATTGGGACTTGTTTTCATCTTTTTAGCGTGCAGTCGGGTTTTTTGTTTGTTTATAATTTGTTTAGTACTATATACCGCTTTTTCAATACCTGTAAGTACATTTTTTGGTAGCAGCATAATATTTTTACTTAATTTTAGGGTTTCGAACGTCAAAAGAAAAAAAGCAACCGTTATAGGATCTCTTTGTTGTCCGTCTGTCTGACTGACTGTCTGTCACCGCCCTTTTTCTCAGAAACGGGTAAAGATATCAAGCTGATATTTCGCATAGATGGGGAGTACCCCAAAAAAAAAATTATGGTACTCCCTGTCCCACACAAGTAAATTGGGGCTTATATTTTTTCCAGTTATTTTTATGTGTATCCTTTTTTTTCTTTGTTGTATTGTATAAGTATGTGTTTCTTTTCTTTAAATCTGTATTTTTTTTGTTGTTGCTGTCTATGTGTCGAATAAATGTATCTTTATCTTCAAATCACGCCATCTATCGTTTGTTTTTTTTGTGGCTACTGTCTATAGAAGAAATTCCGTCATTGACAATTTTACGTTACGAATTTATTTTTATTTATTTTATTTTTATTTTTACATTTTCGTGGAGAACCAACAGCATTTTGTTAATAAATAATTATTACTTATGAACACATAACAACTTGATGCCATTAACAGAATGAACTTAGTAAACCCAGTAAACCTAACACATCCAGAGGAAAAATAAAATCTCTTTCTCTCTCTCTGAAAAACATACTTAATAGCCTCGACGCTTTTAGCTATTAACATCTTTGAAATAAAATTGAGCCACCACCGTGTTACTGCCCTCATCAGATCCTCACGAGACCATACCTCAACCAGCACCAAGAGACTGTATTTTTGATCCCTAACCTAATGTTCGTGCGTATTGTCATCACTTAGATCCATTCGCTATATTCCTGCTCCTCATCAGACCTTTACGAGTCTGTAATGTCACGAGAATATTGCACACTATCTAATTTAATTTAATGTATTGAATATACTGGAAGAATTATGCTTCCTCAATTTCAAATCAAATTATGTTGGTGTCATAAAAGTTGAAAAAGTGCAATGACAACCAATGTGCAGTGATTTTGTATCTGTACACGATAAGATCGCGAGCTGTCAGTGCTGCCTAAACCGACGTGACCCTTCTTTGGAGGCCAGCGGCCAACTGAGTCAAACGTCACTTGTGTTTATGATTTTATAACACAGAAAGCCGCCATAGATATTTGTATGAAGATTTGAGGGAAAAAAATTGCTCAAGTTTGGGATTAATTTACACAAAATAAGTGTGTGTTTATTAAAAAACAAGGTATTTAGCGCCTAGTCCAAGCCTTTAACTTTATAATATGATAAAAATCATATGAAAATTATTAATAATTACGACACAGTTGTTACAATACGGGAGTGTGATTTTCTGGTTTTTCGTCATATTCTGTAAAAGTAAAGTAAAAAGTAAAAATCATTTATTTGCGTAAAAGTGGTAATAATACAATAAGATCTTAAGTTTCATAATTCGTCCAGCACTTCCTGTCAAGTTTTTGACATGCAAACATACAAAGAATAATAATACAAAAGGCCTACAATATTTAAAAAAGATATATATATCTGTACAATACATATTTATCAGCGCACAGAATAAAATAACAATCTAAAAACTCCTTTCGTTTAAGTATTCATTTATTGAGTAATAGTTTTTTTCTAATAGCCATTTTGTTATTCTCCTTTTGAAGGTATAATCTGTCATTGTATCATTCCTGAGATCATTTGGTAATTTATTATAAATACTAAATGCCATGCAAAAGCAATTATTTTTGTAAATTTTTAATTTATTATGTGGCAAGCACAATCTATTTTTGTGTCTTGTTTGTCTACTCAGTGATTCACCATGTGTAGGGAAGTAGTATTTATTTTCGCGCACAAATATTGCCATTTGTTTTATGTACATACCTGCTAATGTGAGTATTTTTAGTTTTTTAAATAACTTTTTGCAAGACTGCCGTTTTCGTGCTTTGCAAAGTGCACGAATGCATTTTTTTTGTGCTACAAATGCTTTATTTGCATCAGTTGAGTTTCCCCATAGTATTAAGCCGTAGTTCAGGACGGATGCGACATATCCATGGTAAGCAGCTAGTGCAGTCTCTAATGATGAGGTACTACGTAGTTTTCTTAGGGCAAATATAAATTTATTAATTCGTTCACAGACACTAAGCACGTGATGTTTCCAGTTACAATTTTTATCAATAATAAAACCCAGAAATTTTATGTCATTAACTACTTCAATATTGTTATTATTATAATTTATGTCAAGTGTAATTGTATTAGATCTATATGTCGAAAATTGCATTATTTTGGTCTTAGTCAAATTGATATTTAGATTATTATCTTCTAGCCATTTAATAATAGTATTCAATGTGTCATTAATTTCTAAGTTAAATGTATCTTTATTGTTATTTTTAACCATTATTGTAGTATCATCCGCAAACATGATGCATTCATTTTTAGTAGCTTCCGGTAAATCATTAATATATAATATAAATAGAAGCGGTCCCAGAACACTACCTTGTGGGACTCCGCAAGCGTTTGTTTTAAACTCAGACATAAAAGTCTCTTTTTTACCATTAATAATACGGTCAATTTCCGTCCATTGTGTTCGGTTTTTAAGATAAGAGTTTACCCATTCAAATGCCTTTCCCCTGATTCCGTATTTCTCTAATTTTGTTAGTAGTATTGAATGATTAACAAAATCAAATGCTTTGCTCATATCTAGGAATAGTGCTGCTGTTTGTTTTCCACCATCCATGTTATCAGTTACTTTACGAATTAGTTCAAACCCTGCTAATGTTGTGGATCGACGTTTCCTAAAACCGTATTGTTCGTTTTTGATTATATTTTTTTTCTGTAAATCTAGTAATCCTATCATGCATAACTTTTTCAAAAATTTTTGATATGATAGGTATTTTTGTCACTGGTCTATAATTACCCATATTTTGTTCATCGTCTTTTTTGAAAAATGGTCTAACATTCGAGAACTTGAGTCTGTCAGGGAATTTACCCTGTTCAAATGATAAATTAATCAAATAGGCAATTGGCTGAGCGAGGTGCCTTGCACAGTACTTGATTACTTTTGTACTAATGCCATCGAAGCCTACACAGTTACTATTTTTTAATGACATTATTATTTTGTACACTTCAATTTCGTCTGTTGGTGATAAAAATATAGAATTTTGTACTTCATTATTTTTTTTAAAATTAACTGTGTGATTTGTATTATTGGTATTAGCATTGTTGGTCAAATTGATATAATAATTATTAAAATTCGTAGCTATAGATTTGGGATCAGTGATTATATGTCCATTTACATTTATAGATTTAATTTCATGTAGATCATTATTTACATTATTTATAATATTCCAAGTTGCTTTACATTTATTTTTAGAATTCCTAATAATATTGTCATTGTATAATTTTTGCGCTTTATTAATGCATTTTTTAAGTAATTTTGTGTAATTTTTATATTGTTCTTTGATTAAGTTATTTTTTCCTCCTTTCTTAGTTAGTTTTAAATACAATTCCCTTTTACGTTTACTAGACTTTTTCAATCCTTTCGAAATCCACTTTAGTCTTGATTTTTTGTTTACCGTCACAAGCACTGAATTTTATTTACAGTTATCCATAATCATTTACTTGAATTCGAATCATTCAGCACCTACCTAGACTCTTCGGCTACCTGTGTGATTTTTTTCAAGGCTGTAGAGCATCATTTACTACATAATTCTATGACAATGCCAACCCTCGATTTCCTATTGCCGACCCTTAATTGCTAATGATCGGTTGGTCTTAACCCCACTGTACTGGTTAAGACACCCTGTATTGGCTGCATGAGGAACGACGAAGGGAGAATGTTGTGGCGTTCCTTAGAGGCTCTTTCAGCAGTGGACGATTACGAGCTCTTGATAATGATGAAAGGATATCCTTACTAAATTTCATACGATAAATGCGGTAATGCAATGTCATGCATAAAACACTTATAAAATAACATAGAGTTATAGAAATTGAATATACCTGTACAAATCCACAGCAACGTCATTGGAGAACCACACAACATCAGCGTCGAGCAAAATGGCGGCGTCAGACAAAATGGAGTCCACCTTTGTGTCGTTGTACGCGGAGTCTTCAAAAAGGAACCAGGAATGGCGCTGGTTAAACGCTCGAGTATTTGACGCCTGAAAAAAAAGTGTCTCGCTGTACCCTGGTTGACCCTACTGCGGCGGCAACGGTAGGCGTCCAGTTTTAACAAAGTACTCTGTGGGTAGCGTATGGCCTATTGAGACTCGTGTGACATCGTTACCCCTGCACTGACAAAAGGGTTTTAGCAGCTCGGGGCTCCGACTACTACCAAATATCGGGCGATATTGGGGGAGGTATTTTGGCTACTGATATTTCGCTACTACCAGTGCTGTTTCTTACGAATATGGCAAGTGTGGCGTGACTGAACAGGCGTTTATACATTGACAAAGACAACTAAAAAATAGTCTGTATTTTCATGTTTATTAATTGTTAATTTAAAATCAAATTATTATATTCCTTATCGAATATAGCACTATAAATTTAATAGTTTTCACAGTGTTAAATTCAACGGGGAATACTGCAGCGAACCGTTGCCCTCCAAAAGCCCACCTGCACTCCCAACCAATTCACATAAAACTAATTTAACTTGAGATGGAATCTGGTGAAGTCGATTATGTTTAAAATACTATCAAGTTTATGTCATTACTTGTAGGAGCCGCTCTGAGAGACGATTCCATCAATAGAGACAGTCCTGAGGGATCGCAGAAAATATGCTCTCAATCGCAATTCTAATCAAAAGGTCAAAGAGCTCAAGCTTTAGGTTTACACCATTTGCACTAGATCACTTGATGAGACCCGGGACAAATCAGAGATGAACTTTACGTTAACTACTTGCGTTCCGCTCGAGAACTGATGACAGGCCAGCTTATACCAACCTTATACACCTTTCGTGTTCATAATACTTATTAAAAACAAAGTTTATAGAACGCTTTTCCAATCTTTGTGATCTGCATGAATAAATGATGTGCATGAATTTAAATTGCCTGAAACAGTTATATTTATTTTATATAGGTATACGGTATCGGTGTTAATACATCCCTATACGTATTACATTACAATGATTGGGACTGACCACTACACCATCAGCTATCTTCACCTCCAGCTTTCGCTATAACAAACCTGAGCAATAACCCGCTCCGCCCCGGGACAGTCCACGTCCAGCGCGTACCCCTGCACCCTCTCCAGCCCGTCGCCCTCCAGCCGGGGCAGCCCCGGGCCAGAGTGAACCACCAAGCGGAGGCCGCGCCGGGACGCCGTGCGCTGGAGTAGCAGGATGTCTTCTGCAAGGTATGGTGTTAGGAAAAAATATACAGGATGTTGAAAAAAATCATTTTCAATAATAAAAACTCACGTTGCTATGGCTATTTTTTTCACGAATTTTGACATTCTGATTTCATATCCGGGCTTAGATATAACATGCCACACAAAATAAAAAGAAACCTGCACACGTAGGTTTATCTTTTTTGCAACACCCTGTACCTATAGACTGAAAGGTGTCGTTAAACATTTCACAATAACTGCAAGTATAAAATCGTAGTAACACCTACTACGTTATATACCATAACAAACAAAATAGTTCAGTAGTCCCCTTTTGGATTCACAATACGAAATCATTAATCAGAGGTAGAGCCCATTTCACTTGCATTTATAAATAGCAATAAAGTAATAGTAAGTATCTTGGTTGTAACTAGAATTGTTAATAATACGTTCATGTAATATCATACTCAGAAACCCGAAACGTTTCGAATTGCTATTTTTAAACTTTAATATTAAGTTTAGTAAAAATCTTAAAAATAATATGCAATAAGCTGCCAGCGAGGCGCTTACAAATGGCTGTCAAAAGCGAATACCCCGTGTTGCTGACGCGATATATTATTGCACTGCAAGAATAATACGACAATTTAAATAATATTTCTCGGAGATTTTTCTCAAAAACCTTCTAAATCCCGTTTATTTGCATGTTGCCATACAAAATGATTTCTTTCATGAGAGCAATAAATTTGATACGTGACTAAATTCCTTTTCTCATGTTAGCAATTTTTCCTTTAGGTACATTTCACTCTGTTCACTAACATGTAAAACTTTTACTAGTGCTAAAATTACAATACCTACCAATTAATAAATATGATACTCGGATAACCTTTGACTAGTGTATAATGGTGTATGCTCTCTAGGGTGACATAGCTTTTTTACTATATTTCCATTATTTCAATAGCATTAAAGGTATTAAATATTTTTGAATACAAATGATTTAAACAAGTGGAGTCGAAGACTTCGACTCGAAGTATTCTGCTAGTATTAAAAACAATTCTTCGTCTTTCATGAACTGGACTAAAATACTCGCACATGGGAATCTTTTAATATGACTTCAAACAGACATTTGATAATAAATTTACGCCCATAACGGGATTGATTTATGTTCTACACGATTTAGAATAGTACGAGAGGCCACTGAAAATTGTTAGCAAACCTTATCTTCAGGTAAGTAGGTCTTACATCAGAATTAGTAAACCGATCGAGATAATTGCTTTATCACTTGAAAACAAAATTGCTGAAGAATTAAATCTATTACTGAAGAGATTAATAACCTACAGATTTCACTTTACCTTTACTCCAACACAGAAATGCGGTAAGAAATAAAATATTTTTCGATGCAAAGTAAGACAGTAAGAAGCTAATAAACTCCATGGCTGGAACTGGAACTGACACTACTGCAGAAACGGTTGAAAACTAAATCCACTTTGGCCGTTCCTTCGTGCAATTTCACTTTGAACATTAAATATCGCATAATCGGTCAATTGCTGAAGCTTGATGTTCTTTGCATGCACGCGAATTTGCAGAATTATTGAGTACTTCTATATGGTCATTCTATACGGGTCTCTCTACAACCCATTATTGTAGATTATTGCCAAATACAAAATATCTCATAAATGGTTAAGTTTCAGATAAGGCATTATAGGGTTGCATAGACTAGACATACCTTCCTCTATCACCCATTTATAGGAGTACATCAACTTACCAATCACTCTTATAAAATTAGTTTTAAGTATTCCAATGGAATCTTATAGTTTGTGAAAATACAGTTTATACATTTTTATGTTGTGAAGCAATACGCACCTTGCATTAACAGTCTAATAAGATAAGTACGTTTTTTGCCGGAACATTCTGCTGATGTTTACAGAAGGTCCATTGAGGAAAGGCCTGGCCCATGAGGATTGGACGGCGAGGCGCATTTTTGTGAAGTACTTCTGTACCATTGGAGTACCTTAGCCTTGGGGTAGCAACAACGTCATATACACGACACGTGTCAACGACAGCTAATTTTAACTTCTTCTAGTACTCGTTTAGTTTGATTCCTAGAACTAAACTATTTCCCGAATCATGGCGCTGACATGCATTATTTTCTTTGAAAAAAGGAGTGATGCATTCATGGTATTGGTAATTGGATAATTTAGTAAATTTCATATTTACCAACCCATTGTTATAACGATGTTAGTATACGAAATTGCACTCACGTATGCATCGCGGATAGATGTAGACATTAGACCAGGGTGCATGTACAAGTACATACGTTATAATGAATAGTAGACGCATTTTTCCTGAAATAAAAATGACATATTATGTATCTAGCCTATCTGAAACCTAGTTAAACATTGTGAGATATGGCTTTTCGACTTTCTCCGTGTTCGGCATCATAAGGGTCACAGTGACAGTTAAATAAAGTCCATTTTTCTCTCCACCTTTAATTTGCAAGGTGCGGACCGTGCCTATATAAATAGAGTGAGTCGCCCGCGCGCCTCAGTTGTAATATCACCATGCAGAAATGACTAGGTTTCAGATAGGCTAGATACATAATATGTCATTTTTATTTCAGGAAAAATGCGTCTATTATGTAGTCTGAGCCTATCTGAAACCTAGTTAAACATTGTGAGATGTGTTTATTATCGCATGGTGGAGAGAAAACCAACTGTGACCCATAAGCTACTGATGAGTATATCAGTAGATAAATATTTGAATCTATACATTTATAATGCATAGATTTCTAGGTAATAGATATACTAAAAAGAAAGGTATAAGTATACATAAGACTGTACTTCCTTATTATTCCTGACTTGTCAGAAAGTTATGGAAGGTATGTACCTATACATATAGGTAGGTATTTATACATATGGATACACACAGTGCCTCTTCGAAAGCAATACTTATAAGTAATTATTGATCAAAATCTTGTTATTGTCAAGGCAATATTTTTAACATACACTAGCCGAATGGATGGAACCAGTGAAATACTTTGCAACAATATTTAAAAGCTGTAAAATGTAGAATATCGATCCAGGCCGCTGGGGCTCAGGTCAGCACATGCTGACTAGGGTATGTAATTCTGGACTGACCTCAGAAATGCAGCAGCCGACCCTGGAGCCTCGAGGACCTGCTCAGTCAGCCCCGTACGACGACACGGCCTGCAACACCTGGCGCGGCATCTAGTCCTTGGAACGAGGAGTGGTGCTTGAAGGGAAGATAATTTTACTAAATATCTCAGCCTCATCAGCTACTGGAAAAGATTAGATGAAGGCTGTGACACTGGCGGATAACTAAGTATTCAGTTTTTCAAAACATGATGCAGGTCACTATATTCATATTCTAGATTGACAAGTAACACACAGTCTTATTTTGTATTCTAACTAACTCGGCGGTTAACGAGTTCCTGTGCAGTCCTACTAGGAAGGAAAGTTATTTTATAAGCCTTTGCACCGATTTTGTGGGCTACTATCATTCTGTATCATCATGTGTGAATATTATGAGCTCTGGCAGCATTCCTTGGTAGATGACATCAATTAATAAACATTGATTAACACAACAATAACAATTGTAATAGTTGATAAATGAAACCCGGCTAACATGTCTTAGCTGGGTAAGTAAATGATCAGTCATGCCACCAGGATAAGTAAAATGTTCAGTACTTCATATGAAAAACATTAACAAGGTCACCTTTAGGTATGTTCGTCAACACTAAGGGCAGGTCCCGGCCAAAACCTTAATTTAGGCTTCGCCTTGTTGCAACTTCAAAGGTAAGTACGTAGGTAGGTACCTACTTACATTGTTGTAGGTTCGATTTTGAAACTATTAAGTCAACCTAGATAAAACAAAATAAAATAGCTCGATTAAATAAAGATGGTACGTAAAGATGTTAGTTGTACCTGATCAGACCTGATGCAACGACAGCCAACATAGACTCTCTAATCTGTGGAAGCAACAATCATGGTGACGGAAACATGGACAGTTGGACGAGCCACCTCGAGTCTGACTTATCAATCAGAACTGACAGTTCGCCAACAGCAGAGCGTCTAGTACGGGCTTGCAATATATGTCAACGTTGATAGAAATCGTAAGCACGCCAAACTATTAGTTTCCAAGTTAATTGGTAGTATGAGTTACATTTTTTTATTATAGTTCATGCGATATCGTTTATGCTACAACTCGATTGTGCGAACTTCACTCTAGATACTTTACCTCTTTCTAGCGCTTGTAAAAAGAAAGGGCAAACACACATGTCATTTTGGCGTCTTGATTTTCGTATATTATATGTCAATGACTCTAACCAAAATATATATGTCAATCAATGTCAATGACTCTAACAAAAACAAACTGAAATTTGGTTTACAAGCTTTTATTTGTAAAAATTATAAAATTAAGAATGATCCTCACAAGTGCATCGCAATTCGAAGTACCTAATTGTAGATTTTATGGAAAGGTAAGTACCTACCTACCTATATACTTATTATGTTTACGATAACTTAAGGTAAAATTGTAGGAATAAATAATATTTTACTAGACCTAATCTATTCGTACTATTTACAGGAATGGGGACCTAAACAAGCCTGCCGATGGACCCCACGGCAGGTTAACTGCCATAAATAAATGTCCGTACATGGTGTAGAATCTCCTACGACCTATTCTGCACATGTGGGGAGCCCAAGACGCTCTGTCGTTGGACGAAGCCCAAGATGCCCTGTCGTCGGAAGAAGCCCAATACTTGTTGCCCCACTGAGACCAAGGCAGAGTCCTAGGACAACCCGTCGACGCGTGATTCGTCCGAGGCAGTCAACGCCGCGACGCTATCGTCCTCTCGTGGGGATTTAGGCCATTTATGTAATGGATAACTATATAAGTAATAAATGATTATTTTTAAACATTTATTTTTCATTTCTAAGGGTGCTTACGTAAAGAATCGGGTTCCCTGTATCTACCCGTACCGGTAACTTGATTAGGTATCGCTCACTGAGAAATTTAAAACCGTGAAATGCTCTAGCGCACTCGCTGAAAGATAAACAGCAGGTTACCGGTACGGGTAGATACAGGTAACCAGTATCTCTATGTAAGCACCCTAATGGTGATATACATTGGTTCAGTGCCTGGACGCAGTAAGGCAGATTTCACGACACAGTCGCATTGGACTTGGTTGAAAATAGCGTCCAAGCGGGATCAGTACCAACATAGTACTCTACTGGGTCCAGTCACTGAACCAATATAAACTATCTCTAATAACAAGCACTATTCCTGCCATCATTACTCCGCATTCTTAAGTTTGTGTTAGTTCCTAGTGGTTAATAGGGTTTCCTCTGCCTCTGCAGCCATTCGCCACGCAAAATATGATCGCTGATAGTCACAAATTAAATTCTAACTAGATCCTAACCAACAACAAAAACGCTTCTCACCTACAAATTTTCAGTGAGAGCAACAACTATGAAAGTTTTCGAATTCGTTGAAGCTGACTACCTAAGATCTGTCAAACATGTAACTCGTACTACCAAAAAGCTATAATTTACACGTAAACTTATTTCGTTTTTTAAAACTACGATTTGAAACAACTCATACTACCAATTTTAGTTTATGATAGTTTCCGCTAGATGCGCTGCTTGTAAATGTATGGAAGAAAACTGAAACTATAAACGTTGTGTCAACTATCAACAACCTATACTAGACGTACAGATAGCTTGCGGCTATCTATAGGTAAACTTAGGTAGTTAGCTATACCCAAGAAAAAGTCCTTGGACATCGATATGACAGTGGAACGGCGAATAACTGTGACACTCTTTAAAACAAAAAGGCTTGTTGTTGTCCAGCTAAGGAAGGTTACCTACTTCAGCGACCTGGTATTGCATTCTGAAAGAACTGCGAAGAGTTAATATTATGACTAATAATTATTACTTATTTAGAAAGTTTTCAGCAAACTCTAATAAATCAAGCAGCTACCATGTCACCGCTGCCCGGTTATAACTCTGTACTAGCTTAGTAGATATACATACCAGTTTTAGCCTTCAGCTAGAGGCCAGAGAGCTCCTAAATGAGATGCGAGTACGAGCATGACACAAGTAATTTTTTTTTTTACTTGGTAACTAGTTACGTAACTAACTGAAAGATCCATAAAACAGTTGAGGATTACTCAACAGTCTAAGTAGTTTCAGCAGATACAGTGTTGAAAAATAGTTATGAAACGTTTGCGCCAGAATCGAATTAAAAATACATTTTCATTAGAGAAGCCGTTTAGGCATGAATAGGTACTTTCACCCTTTGGATTGTGCTCCAAATGATGACCTTCGAAATTCATAGAAATTTCATGACGACTGCCATTGTTTATTATCTAGCCCCGTACATTGAGTAGGGCTGCGGCTACACGTGATGTGATACACAGTACACAGTAGGTATATGCATGTTCCCAGAATAGTGGAAGTTATAATTTTACCAAAAGGTAGTCGCCTCGTGCAAGAGCACCGTTACTCGATTTATTCGATACACAACTAGTAGACAGCTGCTGCGTAGGAGGTTCACGCATTTTTCAACAAAGAGCTCGGATACACACTCACAATCCACTGGGACATAAGGAAGACAGCTAATATGGTGCCACTCAGAAACCGCGATGACACTCCGATCATGATCACCCGACAGTAGGATCATAATAAATTCGGTAACTTGTGAAGCGGTATGGTATAGCAACAGCGACTTTCACGAAATCAGGAATTAGCTCAGTGCTTTTAGGTTGAACACTCGCCGGTGGGATTCACTTTGCTCACAGCCGAGAAAAGAAAAGACTCAAAGCTGGAATCTGCCGATGTGTCATGACACTTAAGATAGTGTCTGGGGGGTCACTTTATATGACGAAAAACGAACTTTCAGTGCATTGCGGCGCGAGCCGCTCTATCTGTTTGTATGTATTAAACGTGCCGATTGCACGACAGCTCTCGTTCGTTCGTTTCTCATCAGTATAGAGTAACGCTCCTGTACTTACCGTGCGTCACCATTCCCATGAGCAGTCCAATGATCTTAAGGCAGTTTAGAACAAAAGCTGCATTAGACAGTTTCTTCAGCAGAGACATCGAAATAAAAAATAAAAAATGATTGCACAACTATCCCCAGGAGCAGTCTACAGGTCACTTTGGGCAGTTCAGAAGAAAACTGCTTTAATAGAATACCCTACCTCAGCGGAGGCATCAAATTGAAGTGCTATAACACTTTTAGAAGCGGTGCACGTTACCCGATTTGTCGTCATCCATGCCGATGCGGCTACGGCGACTGCAGGTGGTTACTCAGGCTTCCTTGGTGTGCCCTTGTATGGCTAACATGACCAACCTTGGCAGTAAACGTTCGTCTGCATATGCCAAAATCACTGATGAATAGCGCACGTTACTCGATACCTTCTAAATAAGTCACTCATAATGATGGCTGATGATGATGATGACCGTGCTAGCAATAGTGCAGGCGGTTCCGCTGAGCATAAAATCTCTTCCCAGACAGGGGGCGTTTGGATCTGGCAACCAGAACAGGAGTGCCAGGTGTGCGCAGCGATGCAGGTGGGACAACACAGCCGCCAGGGCAGGAGTGCATGGCTGGGTCTATGCAGCGATGCAGGTAGCACAAAACGGTGGCCAGGGCCAGGACCGGGTGTACAGCCGCCAGGGCAGGAGTGCATTGCTGGGTCTATGCAGCGATGCAGGTACCACAAACCGGTGGCCAGGGCCAGGACCGGGTGTACGCTGCGATGCAGGTGGCACGAGACGGCGGCCAGCGCAGGAGCACAGGTCCGGGTGTATGCTGCGATGCAGGTGGCACAAACCGGTGGCCAGGGCAGGAGCGCAGGGCCGGGTGCAGGTTACACGAAACTTCAATTTCACCGAATCGGCCTGCCTACCCTCAGCGGGTAGGTACAGGCGGATCACATTACTCGCCGCACATGCCACAATGTCCCAACATACTGAAACTCGGAGCCACGTGCTTCCTGTAAAAAATCCTATGACTGTCCTGGAAAGCTCCTGTTTGTAAAGCCTTACATAAGCTATAATCAAGTGCATTATTGTATGTAATAGCAAAGTTTTTATCAACTGTTTTCTAAAAATATTAGAAATTGAGGGTAGAAAAATATATATTTATTAATTTTTTTTTTCCTGTATAAAATTAACATAATGCTTTACTTAAAGCGGTCATTAATGTAAGTATCTAGCTCAAGCGCCACTAGTAGGACCGGAATATGTGATCAATCATCACCACGACTATTGAATCGGACCCTACTGCGTGGGATAAAAACCCCAAGCGCCGGAGCATTATGACCAGTGGCTGAGCTTTTAAAAGCAGTAAATAATAGCATTTTACTCACGGCTTATCAACTCAAACCTTCGTTGCGAAATCCTCAGCAATGGCTGCGTGCGCAGCAGCCGGCAGGCCCCGCGCCGCCTGGTCCGCATCACGCTACAGCTCCCGGCAGCGAGGACTCCGCAAATTCAATATTATATTTTTCCCCGTCGGAGCGAAGCCGACGAGAACCGTGGCTACATTGAGCCATTTTGCCGAAGTGTTCACTTCAAAAATCAAAAACCAACTGAGGCGCGCGGGCGACTCACTCTATTTATATAGGCACCCGCACCTTGCAAATTAAAGGTGGAGAGAAAAATGGACTTTATTTAACTGTCACTGTGACCCTTATGATGCCGAACACGGAGAAAGTCGAAACGCCATATCTCACAATGTTTAACTAGGTTTCAGATAGGCTCAGACTACATAATAAAGGATTGTCACGATCAGTCTCTTAGCGCTTTTCCATGTATTTTTTTAGATTTTATCGTTATTAATGCAATAAAATATAGGATGATAGAAGACCAGACAATACTGCTAGAAAATACTTACACAATTTTCATTAATCAACACAATGGGCAGATCGTTAGAAGGATTTATTCCGTGGAATAGTTCTCGGGCTCATCGATTACCCCCTTTCACTTTCACAATTAATCTTCTTTACAAATCTTAAGTTCGCGAAGATTGATTTACTTTGTAATGCACAATAGCGGCTACAAATAAAATGGATCAAATAAATCTAAACAAAATGTACAATCTCATGTAGAATATCCATTGTTCAGCAGACATGCTCTGTCCCGGCGCTTATCCGCTTGACTTTTATGTGGCCCTTTTTCTGTCGGGCTTAGTAGGAAGAAAATAAAATATTAGGCACGGAAGAATAGAGGAAAACGAACAAGAGACTACTCGCCTGCAACGTACCGGCACAAGTAACAACAAAGGAGGCCACTACACAAAAGTTAGAAAAAAGTTTGGACAAGTGGCGTAAATTATCTGGAGTGGCCTGACACTGGCTGGAGAGATATTTAGCATCGTACAGCAATAAAGAAAAAAGAGATATGTTAACGACGCGGCAGGGAGACATGAATAATGTATTTATTGTCACTCAGAACCTTCAGGAGTGCGGGTTTATGACCCGCAATATTAAACCATTCGCCGCTACAAACTACTGGCATTATACGGCCTATGTGTTTTCAGGATATTATGGAGTTTAAACTAAAACAAATACCTATACCTACTTAATTCAAGAATAGGTATTTGTTTTAGTTTCATTTACATTATAATGATAAGTAATTGTAATATTTGTACAATAAAGAGTTAAATAAATAAATAAGCATGAAATGATGATTAACATATTTTAAAATCGATACGTTTAAGTACTGGAAAAAAAATTCAACCTAGGAACTTTTAAACTCTTCGTTATATTTTCACAGTGTAATTTTAATATGGTAGCGTTTAATTTCGAAACGCGTCCCGTATTTTGAACACCCAGGTATTCTTAATAAATAAAGTTACATTCCAAAAAAAATATAATCTGAAACGTATGGTATACAAAATATGCTGAAGAAAACCAGTACAATTAAAATTCAAAGCCATTTTTACGTTAAAACCGAAAACGAAATTGGAATAAAACCTTGTTTAGAATTCTTTATTTGCATAGTAATTTATGCAGTAAAATTCTGTGATATTTATTCATGGAGAGAACATCTTAATTTTGTTTATTATGAGGAATTAGCCGGCGGGTTGTTAGCAGTAGACGACAATCCCAGTCTGGACACAGACTTATAAAGAGCTTGGCTTATTAATAGTGTTAATATTAACTATTAACTTAGGTATTTATATTATTTACAGCATGTTACATAAAGGGAAATTCCAAAAGTTTTAGAATAAAAGTTGTTTAGAATGACGAGTGAGTGGAAGAAATAACAACAGCCTGCAATAGAAACGGTACCTACAGCGACATTGTGTACGCAAATAAATGTTGATTTCGTTCCCTAATTGCTTCTGACTGCTTCAGTGGTGCCATTGCTCGTTACGATTACGATATAGCATTCCTTATTCCGTTTATAGCCTGACCCTTTCACAAGACATTTCTGAAATAATTTTAGGGGACATTTTGTTTAAATGTTATCGTGGTGATTACATTTACCACATTAATTAAATTTACAGGTTACTGAAACTATATTTTTTTTCCATTTCGTGACAAAGTTTAGATTATTAATATTATATACTTGAATCCTGAGGTTCAAATACATAATTGCGGCATCTATTTATTTGTCTCAATAAATATGATGAAACAATGCGTGTAAATAAATTTCAACAGTGATTGCGTTGCGAAAGTACGTCTCTTTAGTAAAGTGGTTAAGTTTTGGTAACAGATCGTATGGTAGAATCATTCTGGCATTACTTTTACACCGTACCTTGTTATGCAGTTTCATTACCTCATCACATCAGATATAAGTGTAAATGTTCCTAAGATGTAAGTAGGTATAATGTCATGTAATGAAGTAGATAATATTTTATCCAATCGAAAAGTTACTTATATTTTATTTTTACGTGATTTATGTATTTCTACTTCACTACATTAACCCTTCGCTTGTGGTATCTGAAAGAAGTGTTTTCACATCATTACACAATATCGGTGTGAGTTAAATTACTCGAAGAAATATAGTACAGAGGCAGGTAGGTACATACTTATGAAGTAAATCTATAGAAATATTACGTTGACTTGTACAGATTTCTCACTACTTAACTAGGCATACCGTCGTGGTACCTACCAGATTAGTAAATAATCCCCAGTGTACATTCAGCTAATACATAATTTAATTATCCATGACGTAATAGATCCTGAACTCCGTTCATCTAAAATACGCAGCTAACAAAATAAACCTATCTAAAAAAAACAAAAAATCTTTAGTTCTGAATTAGGTTGAACGCTCATGATTCATGACTTATGTATGTTTTCTTATACACCTGAGGATTTATAGCTGAAAGAACAAAGATGGATAGTCTGTTAGACGTATCATGTGCCGGCACACTCTCGTAAACATATTACTAACTTGTCAGAGCACTTTTTAGGTGCGCAAAAACAGTATGGAATAGTAATAGTCGTGATCAAGAACAAAATATTTTATCCCGATTCCAAGTAAATCTTAACTTAGTCTATACTGGGCCAACAAAGCCTAATAATAAAATTTATGTTTTTTTAAATACTTAGTACTATTTCAATAGGAGACACTATAAAATAAGTTTTAATTAGGGAAAAATTGGTACACTAAACTTGTTTACGAATAAATCAAACAAAGCATTAAATATCAGAAGAAAAATAGGCCAATGGCTTCGTAAAAACAAAAACTAAACTACAATGGCCGAAAACCAATACCGTCTGAAACATAAGTACTCTCTTTAATTCTAGGTTTTGCCTACTTTATTATTTAAGTACCTACAATACTTAGCTAACAGCTTTTAAGTTATGGAAATGTAGGAGTACATTATTTACTAACTATTGGTAAATAGTACCAAAGTAGTTTTTAGCTGGAGCGAGGCTAAAAGTACAGCCAAATATGTATACATAGGCGAAAGTGGCGGACGTTAGTGGAGACCCTATGCACCTCTAGGACAACAACAAGCAAAGTAGCTAGTCATATATTTCTTACTTACAAATTGGCGTATAAAAAATAATTAGTGATCGAAACATGTTGCGAGCTGTACTGTCGAGTTTCCTGCCGACCCAGTTTACGTCTTCACTCTCAAATATTTCGTCGCAGTCGTAGAACAGTGACGGATCTGATTTTTTTCGATTTTCGGATTATTGCAGATTCTTCTTTAAAATTTCATTATTTACCTATACAACAAAAGTTTTTTTAAAAATCTTTTATAATAAGCGAAATACAGAGTCGAACACTGACGGTTTTGATTTTTTCGCGTAGAACATGGGCGCTTGTGCCGTCCCGTCGATGTTCCGCGGTGACCCTCACCCCCCGCGAGCCGCTCACGCGCGACGGTTTGTTTGTTCTGTCAGTGTTCTATGTAGGAGCACATGGAACACGAAATGAGTACTTAAAATGTTTTTTTGCTATAATTATTAATTTAAAAAGTTCTGTTTTCCATGTAAATATTTTTTTAATACTTCTCCCATAGACAAAGACGGTCTCTTAAATCCGTCGTTATTCTTGGAACTTTTTTAAAAAAAAATAAAAGCCCTAGTTTTAGCTAAAATCATTGAGAAGTTAGTTATAATTAGGTACGGTGTATTAAAAAAACAATTTTGTTTGTTTGTTAAATTTAGTGACGGTATTTCAAATGCGACTATGTTCTTTGTCCTAACTATTGGTGTTTTGTATATACCGTCATTGTTCTATGGATAAGTGGTTGACGTGTGTAGATAACCGTCGTTATTCTTTGGAATTATTTTAGGATACGTCGTTGTTCTTTCCTAATATTACGTATTTTCAATGGAAAATAAATAAATTTATGATTTTTCAGTATATTTTTGCTAATTTATTATGTTTTTAAAACTATGTGCTAAAAAACAATGTAAAATGATTTACTTAAGTACTTTTTTTGTTCATCAACTCTACTGCCAGAGGCAGGTGAGGATGGGAGCACGGTACCATGCGGGTAGGTTTGGAATTATGTTTTTCCAGCCATTCCCATGAGTTACCAAACATACAAACCAAGTCAGCCGCAGAATCCACATCAAACATTAAATTTCTGTATTAACAGCTACCGTAACATCAACTGCAAAGGGAAAGTCCTAGCATCAACCGAATGCTGGTGATTGTCAAACAGCTGAGGATAATGACCATCGCGAAGCAGTTTAAGAGGATCCTTACATGGCTACGGATAAGATGACAGCAATTTCCTTTATTGACTGACCACAATCAGTAAATTCTCTAGTTCTAGGGGTGAATGGCATCGCGGGGGAGTCAACGTGATCGGACAGCAGTGAATTTACTGTTTGCGGGCAGTAAATAATTAAGGAAATTGGTATCATCTTATCCGTAGCTATGTAAGGATCATCTTGAACTGCTTGGGGATGATAATTTTCCTCAGCTGTTTCACAATCACCAGCATTCGATTAATACTGGGGCTTTTCGTCTTAAAAATAGGTGAGCCCACTTTATTCACGTATTAATTTCAGGGAAAATTCCCCGTAAATTCTGTAATTCTCACATTATACTTACTTCTCCATAAAAATGGTGAGAAATCCGACCTCGGAAACTATAGACCCGTTAGCTTGACATCACACATGTATAAATAATTTACAATCGCATCCGTCCTCTGCTGAACTAACATCAACCACCAGAACAAGCCGGTTTCCGACCTAGTTGTTCTACCGCGAACCCTCTATACACGCTCAATCAGATTATTGAAAAGTTCATAGAGCTTAACACACCACGTTACCATGTATTTATTGACTATACAAAAGGTTTCGACAGTATCTACCATCAAGCAATACTTTCCGCCCTTAACACCACAAAATTCATCCAACCTACATCGAACTCGTTGGTACTATCTACATAAACAGCTCAGCCAACGTGAAATTGGAAAAACCTGGTAGGTACTGGTCCAACGTTTCCGATTGAAAAGGGTGTCATACAAGGCGACCCTCGCTGTACAGGCTTTACAATTTTCCTCAAAGAGGTCTTCAAGAAGTTGACACATTCCTGGGAGGACAAGGACATCAATTTCGGAAGTAATAAACCTCGGTTTTGCGGACGATATTGCCCTATTCTCCCACTCAACGCCCGAGCTCCAACAAATGTTGCGAGAGCAATCCATGGCAAGCCTTGAAGTTGGACTAAAGGTGAACCGTTCGAAGACAACAGACATGACCAACAGCACGAAACGTAGGGTTGAGGTAGATAGGCAGGAAATACAATATGTCAATGAGTAATTTATTTGGGCGAGATAGCGTCCTTCGTCGTGGGTGCTAAGACCGCCAAACTGAAGTGAGTAGTCTGTCGTATGCAGCCGGATAGGTAGGGTAAAAATGCTACCAAATGGGTAGCCGATAACGGCCGCCGGCACAGGGGCAGACCCAGAAAAAGATAACGGGATGACCTAGACGTGTTTAGTAGGAACTGGAATGAAGAGGCCATGAACAGGGATAGCTGGAAGACCCAGGAAGAGACCTTTGCCCAGCAAAGGGTCACAAATGTCACAATTGAGTTGGGAAACTCCGTCACATATTCTCCTTGGCCATCCCTGATCAGAGAAGAAGACTTTTATCATTAGATCCTGAAGACAAAAGTCTTCTTAAACCACTGCATCTTGCTAGTGATGTCGTATGGGGCAGATAGGTGGGCACTCACGGTAGTACTGGTCCACCGATTTAAAGTCGCTCAGCGTGCTATGCTTGGGGTTTCTCTGATGGATCGTATCAGAAATGAGGGTATCCGTCAGAGGACTAAGGTTACCGACATAGCTGTCAAAAAAGGCATAGCTGATGTGGCAGTGGGCTGGCTATATCTGCCGAAGAACCGATGACCGTTGGGGTCGACGAATTTTCGAGTCACAAATAAAGACAACCGTAGGCTGGTAGCCAGTAGTGGCTGGATGAGGAAGCCCGAGGACCGAGTGTTGTGGAGCTCCTTGGGAGAGGCCTATGTTTAGCATTGGATGGTTATTGACTGATGCTTGGACACAATGGGGTCTTCAAAAAACATTTTATAAAATAATTGTATTTTGTAAAAAAAAAATTAGGACCTAAACAAAAAATTATATAGCGCAATCAGCACCCTCCTAAATAGGTTATTTAAAGATCCGTCTTTGAATTTTTCCATATATTCCCTAAAACAACGACGAAAAGTATAATACGCCATTAGATACGCAATAACAGTCCGTAAAAAAACGACGTATCATATAATGCGACATAGTAGGATACATAGAACAATGACCTGTCTGATTTTTCAGGAAACCTAGACTTATTACAGACTAATTATACAGGCTATATTGCAAAAGTCCATTCGTATAATAATGTGACCAAATTTCAAATGAATTGCTTCAGCCGTTTTCATTTTATCGAACAAAACGTTGTTTAAAAACTTTAACTGGCTCTCCTGTAAAGTTGCTGTTTTGCAGATCCGTCATTGTTCTACGACTGCGACGATTTGTGTCGAACTCCGTCCTTTGATAAACGGTATTCAAAGTAAACAAATCCACAAACTTTATTAATATAATTCTTTACAATACTGGGACAAACGAGCCAAATAGAAATAAACATATTTCAACCTTACGCATACATTACACGGAACTTGCATTTATAAATCACGTATATTGCGCAAAATTTTACATTTTCACCAATTAGAGCTGTTATTTCTCGATTGTTTAGGCTACAAAGGCAATTCCACTCCAACAAAAACACCTATTCAAACTTTTGGCTCTTGTTTTTTTAGAAAATATTTGTACCTACCTGCCTTGGTAGATTTTTCGGAAAAACCGATAAAATCAATTAATTTGGAAATAGATTAGTGTAGCGCAAGATGCGGAAAAATACGGGTTATTTGATCTCCTCCCAATATCCGCAGATGTGACGCTTCCCACCACCATTCATGCTAGATCCAGGGGACCGATTCTAGTTAAATAATAGTATAAAACTGCTGCGTCATGCTTCCTTAACTTACTACATACTTAAATAAGATAAAATAAATTGAGTAATAGATTTTGTTCATGTACTTAAAATGAACAATGATAAGATAGGTCCAACCAGGCACTAAGACAAGTTATTAATTGTGGAATGCGCATTATACACTCTACTCCACTGTAATAAACGGAATATGTTGTTTTCCAATCATTCACAAATTGCCACCAACAAAAACTGTGGAAATTCAATTAACAGAATCGGGACTTAGGCTTAATGGAGCCGTCGGAAAATACCTAATTGAACGTAGGTCCGCTCATGAGTGTCTAGATGGGTTTATCTCCGCGAGTGTGGATTTGCGCCGTCACGCAGGCTTGTAGCTACTTACTTACTAATATTCCATTTCAGACGCTGAACAATAATATATCGTTATCATTATCACTATTTTGCCAAATTTAGGATAAGTTAACCCATTATCTATCTTTATTTTCTTCCGACAAAAACGGCGATACGGCTCGCTATGTATCACGTTGGTACTTAGTACAAATGTACAGTGAAAAGCAGGTGACTGTGAGACGTGACAGGTATCACGTCTGACTACCGCTTCGGAGATTACAGTCGTGGGCATAATATGTATGTGTGTATGTGTATTTTCTTCCGACAAAAAATAAACGTTCTAAATAACTTGCAGGAGGCAAAGTGCTTCTAATATATTTTACATATTTTTTCCGCCATTATCTACACTCGCTCACATGATCAGTCTTCGTAACGAATTTGAATAATCGGTATTTTATCGATCATTATGTACGGGAAAACATCAGGGCTTTAGAATATAATAAATATTTATGAACTCTACATGCTACGAAAATTCAGGAACCCATTAAAAGTGCTATTTATTCGTAACATCTTTATTTTATCTCAATAATATTCGATTCGATCTGCCACTGATATAATTTATAAGCACTGAAGTGGTTTGCATAGGTTTTCAAAGGAATATTTATGTTATAACTTTTTATCGAGTACCGACTTAAATAGTGATGAACTTGTCGTAATTTCTAGAGTCTAGGAACTGTTCACTCATTTGCATAGTGCCAAATAATAATATGTGGACACAACACACACATACACACACTTGTTATAGGATAACGCCATTCTATGCCTTCTTTGGCGATACATAAAAAAGTGGCTAATTTATATAAACAAAGTCAGTGAGGAAAACCTTTAAAGTATAATGATAGTGAGAAATAAAAACACGTCTAACCGTGGATATACGTATAGAGAGAGCCTAGCCTAATAAATATTTTTTATTATCTATTTAATGGGTTTAGTGTTGTTAACAAAGTTAGTGTAAGTAGGTATAAACTCGTTAAAGTAGTTTAACTATCCTCAATGAATCGCATAAAAAGTTGCGGACTATTAAATATTACTAGCCTAAATTACTTTATCAGTAAAGAAAAAAATTGAACTTGAGCTCGCAAGCAAGACCTAGTCTTATCTAGTTCCAATAAATAACATTATGTATTCCTTACGATAAGTATATTCAATTTCATTGCTAAGATATCCATAATAAAGAAACAAGGGTTTCGCACATAATAATAAGTTATTCTCTCATTCGCACTACCAAGTTTCTGGGAACAAGAAACTATAGTCATGTATTTTGTTTTGGAAACTTGCCAAAAGTCAGTAGACCGTTTTATTCTCTACTTGTACGAGCCTCACAACACGGATTGATGACGGAATATAAGGTTTCCTTACTTTCAATATTAAGATATATCATAATTAATATTATTATAACAAAAGCCTGCAATCACTGTCGGTGCAGTCAGAATTTCTCATTTTTCGTGTTCCCTCAGTATACCAATTGTTATTCTAAAGAAGTAAAAAAACTCCTCTTATCGTTTTTTAGTTACACTGTACTTGGCATTGCAACAGAAAAACTTCCCTCTAGTTACATATTTAATCAACAAAGCTTACATGTATGCCCCGCCACACTACATTAGTTTCAATAAATAGATTACCGTATCGTGATTAATACTCTAATCTAAACCATACCGTATCGGCAGATTTAGGCTGCAAGCTTAAAAGCTAATAAATCAGGCAAAACTTTAGTACTCAAAACTAACACATAGTTCGTAATCACTTAAGCTAACTAACTATACGGCCAGGGACATACCTAGTAGGACTTAAGCAGTGTTTTAACTTTCTCGTTACAGCATAGAATAACAAGTACAGTAGTACTAGTACTCGTTATTCTGTGGTTACAGTTCTAGACCTACTAATGTTCCTTGGTTTGAATTTGACAAGCACTGAACTATTAGTTCTTAGCGAGCGGGTCCAATGGACAACATTTCAAAAAACTAAAGCTGCTATAAATCGAAAACCCTTTCGAGATTTAGCTCTAAAGGCCACAAAAAAAAAGTTTTTGTATTTTTTGGATGTATCATTTTCGAGAAAACCATAAAATAGTAAAAAAGTGCTGATGACGTCATGCTTCAGGTGCGATTCATTTTGATGATCAAAGCCTATAGATTTAAAAACAAAGTAACTGTCACTTTCATTTTTGACTGACGTTGACGTTTTATCGTGACGTTGTTGTTTATTTGGGTCATTTTCATAAATTCTGTTCTGACACTTTCTGTCTTTTTTTTTATTTATCATATAAAATTGATTAGTACGTATTAAGAGATGACCTCCCTCTATATAATATGTCCCAGGGCATGCCACCGCCTACACAGCTGAAAAAATGCTTCTGCTTATTTTTTTACATGATAAGTATCATCAGAAATATCAATGTCATTTGAAAATGACCCATTTGTTGGTTGGCATGTATTCAATTCAATTTTGTTTTTATGGCTCTCTGACTGTGTGTGACTAACACTGTCAATTCCGCCAATAACATGCGTTTGGAGATTGCACGGTATTTTACTTAACCTTATTTACAAGTTGATGTATTACAACCAGAGAATGAGTGGTCTGAAACAAAACACCACAAACAAAAGTTAGTAGGGTTAATGTTAGTAAAACAATCACATGTAGGTATTTACAGTATTGATTTCGGAGTTAAAGTGTAATGTTATTAGTTTTAAGAAAAGCGGACAAAATATTTACAAACGAGGAATGGACATAAGTTAGAAGACACTTCATATTAACAGGACGAGGAATTGAAGAAGGTAGGGAGTCGTATAACGAGGATTGGAGGTTCGGACAACTAAACAGTAGGTGTTCTACTGTGCCCTCGTCCGTCCCGCAGTCGCAAAATGAGTTATCACGGACTCGGATCTTGGCCAAATGAACTGGGCTACATACGTGACCTAATCGTAGTCGACAGATTGTAGACGTGGTGCGTTTGTCAACATGCTTGTACTTAAAAAACCACGGTCTGTTGGGGATTGTTGGTTGTATATCAGCATAATGCTTTCCTTTTATGGTTTTTGATAAATCCCAGGATTTTTGCCAAGATTTTTCAAGTCTTGGCTTGGCAAGTGAGGCGAGGTCATGGGCATAGTTAGTATAATGCGTAGACATTCCAGTTTGGACAGCATCCTTAGCATATGAGTCTACGCGCTCATTACCAACAATTCCGCTGTGGCCTGGAATCCAAACCACAGCTACATTGATGCCACGGGTAACGCAGCGGTGTAAACACTCTCGTATTTTGAATATAATAGGGAATTTGGATTTACTCCGAAAAGGAAATGAAATTATGGCGTGTAAGCAGCTCAATGAATCAGAAAATATTACAGATTTATGAAGATTATGAGACTCTACATAAAGTAGGGCCTCATAGATTGCAGTTGCTTCACCTGTGAAGACAGAAGACTCAGGAGGGCGTTTGAAACTAAGAATAATCTTGAATTTGGGGATCCATACTGCCAGGCCAATGTCACTAGTGTCTGAAGGTTTGGATGCATCTGTATAAATGCATAACCAATCTAAGTAGTTTTTACTTACCAAACAGTTGAAGGTTTGGTCAGCGTCAGGAGAATCTTTTTCCACGCCGAAATCGGTGATGACATTTGGTTGGAAGGTAAGGGCGTCATAAGAGGTGCTAAACATAGGATTAGATAGAAACGTCACTGTCGTGTTGGAAAGTCTAGAGAATCTGATGTAGCTTCTCAGTAGAAGTGGGACTGTTAATGGGGATTGATTAATTTGAGCAGTAGATAAACGTTGAAGGGTACCGAGTTTGTAAAGGAGAGGGTGAGATGTAAATTGACAGATCTTGTAAAAGAATCTGTCGCATAGATATTGTCTGCGGAGAGAGAGGGGAGGTTCCACACACTCCACTTGTAGAGCGTTGGTCGGGGAGGACTTCATGGCGCCAGTTATAATGCGCAGACATTTATACTGGAGTTTATTTAATTTTTCTGAAGCAGCCTTATTGCAAGGGTCTAAGATAAAACTCGCATAGTCGAAATGGCTGCGCACCACGGCGTTATATACAAGTTTTTGAGTATAGGGGTGAGCGCCCCACCAAACGCCAGACAGAGACCTCAGGACGTTAACGCCTTTTTCACATTTCTGGGCGACATAATTTAGATGTGGAATATCTGTAAGGCGGGTGTCGAGGATAACACCGAGAAATTTTACCTTGTTGTCAACAGGGATTACATCGTCACCTACAACGATTTCAATATCTGGAACATACCGTTTCCTGGTGAATACCACGCTGGAGCACTTGGCAACAGATAGTGAGAGGCCATGCTCGTGCAACCAGTCATTTAGATATCTCATAGCTAGGTTCAGAGACACATTAGCTTCGCTTATTGATGGACTAGCAAAGTATAAAGCTATGTCATCGGCATACTGCAAGATTTCGCAAAAACAGTTTACGGACTGTTCCAGGTCATGAGTGTATATGTTATACAGGAGTGGACTTAATACTGAACCTTGGGGAAGTCCTTTCCATACAAGTTTAGGATTGTCAATGGATGAGCTTGGGCACTTAATATAAATAAGTCTCTCCGCGAGGAGGTTGCATATTAAACGGGACAGCCTCTCAGGGATACTCAGATGTTGCAGTTTCTGCCTGAGTATTGGAAGGAGAACGTTATCATACGCAGAAGCCACGTCGAGGAAAACACCTATCAGATATTCTTTCCTTTTGAATGTTGTTTGGATATCTGTGACCAGAATACCCAAACTGTCTAGTGTACCCATACCCTTTCTGAATCCGAACTGAGACTTAGCTATGATGTTTCTATTTTCGACGAACCATTCCAATCTAATTTTGATCATATGCTCCGTGATCTTAGATAAAACAGACGATAGGGCTACTGGTCGTCTAGAATTGGGATCATTTGGGTTTTTACCGGGTTTTAAGATAGGAATGACAATCTGTTTCTTCCATGAATCAGGGAGAACCCCGTATTCAAGGAAATAATTTGATAACTGTAAATAGAAATGCTTGATTCTGGAGCTCGACTTGGAAATAAAGGAATATGGAATGCCATCAATGCCCGGAGAAGAGTCTGTCAAACCATGTATAGCAGATTCCAATTCCTCAATTGAGAATGGGGAGTCTAAACTATGTGAAGATGGGAGAACAGAAGGAGGTAGGGGAAGAGAATCAGAGTTTGGAACAAATGGTGGAGCCAGTCTGTCCGAGAAATCATCCAGCCATACTGCAGGGTCGTTGGACAACACATTCTGTGCATTTATGGAGCCACGAAATATCCTTATTTGTCTCCAGATGATGGAAGCAGGAGTCATAGGGGAAAGGTTTTCGCAGAATCTGAACCAGCCTTGTTTTTTTTTCTTTAACAATAGCCTTCTGGTGCGGGCTGCACAACGTTTATATTCAATAAAATTTTCTGAGCTCATTGCAGCCGAATAAGCATCTTCTGCATCATTCCGCTGATTAATTGCTTCCGTGCATTCAGAGTCCCACCAGGGAGGGGAGACCCTTGAGCTTCTTTTTGATTTTTTTGGTTTTGCAGAAGATGTTAGTGCTTTTTCAAACTCTGAATAGTTGTTCATATAGTTGTCTGGAGAACAAGGGGGGATCAGATTGACTTTATTTTCCACAGACTCCACAAAACTCTGCCACTCTTTTTGGTTCACCTTGTATCTTGGGAATGGGTTAAAATTTGAAATAAAAGATGGTCTATTGGATATAGTGATGTCGATTGGGAAATGGTCGCTACCATAGGTATTCGGGAGGACCCGCCAGGACATTAACGAAGCCAGGGAAGGAGAACAGATAGATAGATCGACAGCACTCTTAGGATTCTGAGATGGGAGAACGCGACGAGTAGGAGATCCATCATTAAGTATACAGAGGTCAAGGGAGTCAAGCATTTCTATTATGTCAATTCCAAAACTGTCACTGTGATAGGAGCCCCATGATACATGGTGTGCATTGAAGTCACCCATGATCAAGAATGGCCCCGGCAGAGAGGAAATAATATTAAAAAAGGGAGGAATAAGGGAAGGATGGGGATCTGGGAAATACACGGATACAAATGTAATGTTTAAGGCTCTAAGAGCCACCACATTAAATCCGTACCCATGATCAGGGATGGGGAGAGAGGAGAAGATAATGGAGCGCTTCACAAACAAAGCGCAGCCTGCATATCCATCATCCCTGTCGTCCCGCAGACAGGAGTACCCAGGCACCCGGAATCGGGAACCCGGCAGAAACCATGTCTCCGAGACGGCAGCTATGACAGGTTGGAATTTATCTATAAGAAATAAAAGTTCGGATTTTTTACGATTCAGACTCTGGGCATTCCATTGAAGGATTGGTGTCAGAGCCATTTGTGAATTCGTATAGGAGTTTGAGTTTGTTGGCGACGTTGGGCGGTAGGGTTGTGTCATTGAATTTTGACACGATGCATATAATTGAGGAAATTAATACCTCTAGGAGGTTATCATTAGGGGTTATTGGTAATGTAGAATGTGAGATAGAGGACAAGGGAGAATCATTATTCAGGGCACATCCATTGGGAAGAGAAGATGAAGCATTAGCGATTAGGGCATTGTGAGCTTGCTTGTCATAGCTCTTACCAAGTGGGGCATGGGGACGTCTTTGGGTGAAAACTGTTTTCCTGTATGAGTGGGTCTGTGATGGGGGAGAGGCTGGTTGTAGATTTTGTGTAGAGGATGGAGATTTGGCAACTTCTGCGTATGGTTTCCTACTGCTGGGGACCTTGGCATTTGCTTCAGAGAAGGAAATGTTGTCTTGAGACATTATCAGTTTTACCATTTTTTGTCTAGACTGCTCAGGGCAGTTAAGACTAGTTGAGAAATGTCTGCCGGAGCAGTGTAGGCATGAAGCATTTTCTTGAGAAATGGTGCAATTTTCACCATCATGTGGTTGGGCACAACGATAGCATCTGGGTTTTGAACGGCATTGTGCCTTCACGTGACCAAAGCGGCAGCACGCTCTGCATTGGATGGTGGGGAATTTATAAGGCTCTACCAAGACTGTAGCTTTGTAAGAGTAAATCTTTTCTGGTAAGATTTGACCTCTAAAGGTGATGACTACAACTTGAGTTGGAATCCAGGAGACCTTTCCATCACTGTCTCTATTCTTCCTACTAAATCTCCTTGCTCTTAGTACATGACCGCATCCTTGGGGGAGATCAAGTGAGTTCACAAATTCATCCATTGACATGTCCCGTGGAACATCCTTACATACACCCATCCTAGTGATGCTGTATGTTGGGACGCCCACCTTGTATCCATTTTCAGTGAGCAGTGGGTCTTGCATAAATTTGTTTGCGTCAGCTGCAGTGCAGAATTCGACAGCTACTCTGTTTCGACCTACTACTTTAACTCCATCGCGGGTGATATTGACAATTTTGTTTTTGTGTAGAAATTGGCCGAATTTGATGGCTTTTAGGGAAGTGCCTTGAGAGGAAGACGACTCTAGCCTCGAGACGTGGACAATAAATGGTCCTGCATCTTGTAGTTCGTACCTTTTGTTGTTTTCGTTAAGGCTAGGGTGCGTATACACCGACTGGATGGATGCAGACGCAATTTCTGGGTCCGTGATAACTCTTTTACTTGAGTCAGTAATTGGCTCTTCATGAGGACGCTTACGGCTTGATTCCTGGGGGGTTTCAGGGAAGAGCGGGGGAGAAGGAGGAATAGGAGCAGGGCCGGGATCCGGCGGCGGGTCCGGGGGGCGTTCTACGTCGTGCTCCATCTGGAATTATCCAGATGGAGCAAAAACAAGTAATAACTACTACTTACCCAGACACAGGACACACAAACCAACACCAGAACAACACAATCTCGGTCAGAAAACAGTAATTATGGCTGTAATTTCAAAAAAATCCAAAACCACGTGCAGTCAACAACAACACGAAAGCGAGAATCCGGTTGGCATGTAAACAAAGTTTAAATGTCACTTGTCAGTGTCATTTATGTTTTTTTTCGAGACGAAGGCAATAGACAAAAATAAAAATTGAGCCTAATATTGGACGTTACTTCCGGTTTTAAAATAATTAACTTTAATGTTAAAAATAACATGCAAAAATTTATGTACATACAAAATAAAAAAATACGGGTCCTCTTATTTTTTATAAACTTTCCGAATAGCTAATAAAAATATAGGGTAAAGAAAATGAAATGTTGTCCATTATATGGGAAAGTTTTTATTTTATATTTGCTATTTATTGAATACATTATTGCTAAAAAGCATTTTCTACCAGCCAGCCTACATGAGGTAAGTACAGGAAATATGTACGTACAGTTCCCCAAAATTGATAATGCACATAGAAATCTTCGTCATTGTTCGGCAACGGTCGTATTCCCGAGCGTTAGAAAACTATGATGTATTTAGAGTGGTTAAGTGCATTTTCTTCATGAAATTTTAGTAGAATTATGTAATTGGTGCTAAAAGAGATAATTGATTTATCAGTAACGAAATTTAATTCGATAATTCATAATATTCCATAATATTAAAATTTACTTCGAAAATGTTACAGTAGGTACTTTTCAAGTGTCTTACTGAAGCTGATGTAAAGATGGATGAAAGAAGGTTTGAATAACACAAGATTTATATTATAAGGAGAAATGGATTTCAAACACAGGTTTATATAAAAAAATTGAAATCTCAGTTCAAAAGTATTTACAGCACTGATTATTTCACATTAATAAAAATGTTTACATTAAAATCTCAGTACAAAAGTATTTACAGCGCTGATCATTCACAATAATATTACAATTACAAACTTGGTCTTTTGGGTGTGGCTTTATTGGCAAAGTGAAGTCTATCAATGTGACGCATATTTTATTCTTAAATGTGCCTCATAATATGGCATCGTCAAAAATAATAAAAGTTGAAATTAAATTCACATTTGAAAAAAATAACAAGAACGATGTGTAATTGCAGCTCTTTATAATTCCACAAAAGTAATATTGATCTTGACCTTGAGACCCTTGACTGATCGGTGACAGCCACCGACCGCCCAAATTGTTTTCGATTATGTGTCACATGATATTGACTACTATTTCTTTCGAACAAGGATCAAAATGCAAGTGCTTTGTTTAAGGCACTGATTCGGGTGTTTCCGGGAATACGACAGTTTGCGAAGATTTGCATGCGCATTATTAAGATGGGAGAACTGTACTTACTTAATATATTCGCTAAGCTGAGAGTAAAGTTTAGGTTTAGTTAAGATATCTCTCAATTATACATACATATAATAAAGCATTATTTGATTAATTTCTGATATAATCTACAGATAAATTTTTCGTGTTTGTTAACCATTAGATATCAAACTGTTCTTCCTTCTACTTGTGGCTAATCCGAGGGTAGCGAGCAAAAAGTTTATGGCTCGGATAACAATAGGGTAAGTGGTTCCGAAAGTTGGATCTTCACGGTTTATTATACAGATTCAAGTTACAGCAGTTTGATACTGTTGTTGTACCTCCAAACTTATCTATTGGAGGACAAGGGTAGTGTATTATATTCTCATTGGACAAGGGTTTTGTTGGAGTCCTACATAAATCATAATCTTTCTAGCATTACTGGATACTTGTGGGTCAGTTTTCCCGTTGTGTTGGACATGTATTTTCATTCACATAATCCATGACTATTTTTAAGAAACAAGTATACGTTGAGGGTTATTGCGAACGGATTTTTAAATAACTTTACAAATTTCCACTCGTTAGGTAAAAATATTTTCATTGTCTTTTTAAAAAGTAATTTATTCATAAGCAACCCAAAATATAAATACAAACATAAAATTAGTTATACCGAGGAAAATTCACTTATTTCTGTTTTTTTGCTGAAAGTCTTGTGCGGGTTGTCCGGTTAAAGAATAGCTTTTATACATTTATGGAATATTAAGCACCTGTTTATTCTTGGCACGTAATTTTGCGGAGTCTGTTTCATAAAAAACACTAATATAAATAATTTGTGGAGTAGAGCATTTATAAATGTTAGCCAGAAACGGAAAATCATAAAATAAAATCCAAGTATAGATTGGCAAGTTGCTTGGCGACCCTCCTTGCGGGGTGAAAGAAGTGGCGGGGGCGAGGTAGCACGACTGCTACACACGTAGAAAAGTGTGCCCGGATTAATCTCGCGATAGCTTGTAACTATTTCTGACGTAAGTAAAATTTTATTCTATGAGTGTTCCCGTAAATGTCATATTTAGCTTAAAATTTATAGTTTGACAGCATTAAAATTTGGATGTTTACCTTCAGAATATCTACCAATTTGAATTTATTTATGTAAAAGTGTTTTGTTTTATAAATCAATTTCCATGTCACTTTCATGTTCACTCTCTGTTTGATTCATCGTCGACTTGTTCATCGTCGTCGTCATCGTCATCTTCATCATCGTTTTCATTAACTTCAATTATAAATCTAAGACAAAAACCAAAAAAACATTATACCTACTTTGAAGTATAATGTACTAGAGTACGCCAGTCATATTAGTTCAGTGTACACCTATAATATTTTATGTTTAATTTACATTAAATTATAAATAAACAATAACATACCTGTCCAATACATCGTCAAATACTCTATCAGATTTATAATATTCGTCTTAATTTTTTATGACATGGTCGTCACAATTTCTCCACTTTTCAGGCGAATAATTAGAGAAAAGCAACTCTAAGGCAGCGTTCCCACTACGCCGGACCGGCAGATCTGCCGAAAACCGGACACCGGACAGAGTGTTCACATTACATCGGATCCCGGAAGAAATTCAGACAGTCCTCAGTTGAATTTGGACCTGCGCGCACAATGGACGACGAAATTGTTGTGTTGTGGTGGTATCTTAATAGAAGGCAAAATAAAAGAAAACATTGGGTACACCCTATTTTACGGGAAAGATTTTCCATGCTTTTCATTTTACATCCAGGGGCGAGGGGAGCACGAGCGGGGCGAGCGGGGGACAGATACCGGCACAAACTCGTTCACATTACTCCGGGCCCGGTCGTTCTACCGGCAATTCGTAGTGACAAAACGTTCGGTAGAAATGCCGGGCTCGGCAAAAATGACGGACCCGGGATAATAATAATAATAATTTATTTATTGAATTCTTTACAGTACAGTTTTAAATACGTGCACAATCAGGTAGTTAAATAGTTTGTTAGTTTATTTTAACTTAATTAAAACAACTATGGTTAATGTTAGAATTATTTTAAATAATGTGAATAGCTTCATATAAATTGTACAGCCACTAGCTCTTCCGGCAGATTTACCGGCGCGGCAGATCTGCCGGTCCGGCGTAGTGGGAACGCTGCCTAAGTCTTTTATCTCTTTATCTAAGTTAGAGTCAATCGACGTTCTTGCGAGCTCGCCTTTCACGTACCGCCACACAAGTTCAATAGGATTTAATTCCGGGTGGTATGGGGGTAGACGAAGCACGATATGACCATTTTCTTTCAAAATTTCATCAATTTTGTAATTTTTCTCTGTGTTTTGCTCATTAATTACTTTCATTAAATCACATAAATTTTGGTTGCTTTCCTAGTTACAAGAACTGACAACTGACGCACTGTCATATGGACTCTTCGTCTTTGTTGTTTACTTTTTCGTATCTGACTGCGCAGTAGCAACCTTTAGGCTCAGCGCACACCAAGAGCAGAGCAGAGCAGAGCATATTGTGAAATCATTGAAAAATTTATCTTATGATAATTCCATACATTTCAAAATTGAATACACGTCCCAACTTGATGCTCGACCATGCTCGAGCTTTCTAGTAAATGTTCGAGTATGCGTTCTAAAGTTTGCTCGACCATGCGCGAGCATTTTGCAGTTCGGTGTGCGCTGACGCTTAGCCGCGTAGCATGCATGACTGATCCGGTACGCTGTTCTACAAGAAGCCCCTATATTGAGACATTATACGATTTGTTGTTTTTAACGTTATTTTGTTGACGAATTATAGATACCTAATAATAATATAATGATAATATTAAAAAGGCCTCAACACTCGTCCTAAGACTAATGGTCTCAGGATCAATGATCTCATGTGGGTCGCACTCAAATTATGACAGACTATATAAGACATGTGGCCGCCTCGGCTGCGCGGCCGAGACTGCCGTAACAATGACATGCAGTGCACGCGTTGCCCTTCCCCGCTACCCTCCCGCTACCCGCTGTCGTCTTGGGTACCTCGTCCCCTCCTCGTCTTTCACCCCGCAAGGAGGGTCGCCAAGCAACTTGCCAATCTATAGGTACTGTGTACTGTAGGTAGTAGGTGTATGTATGTACCTACCTTTACACTGTTATTAGTAATCTTACGGAATTCTGACAGTTATCAATTTTAGACAAATCAGAGATCACAAACCTTTTTGGGCTGGGCACTTTTTCAATACGAGTCTGGACATCTGAGACTATAATATATTTTTTTTAGTCCCTGTATCCATTTTATTAAGTGCGGCGCTCCAAATTAAAAGGGGATTTACCTACGGTGAGAAATAATTACCGTACCTACCTAAATATATTACAAACAGTGAAAAATACAATTAAAGATAATCTCAATTATCTTATATAATTATCGCTGTCGTAGAAAATATATCTAAAAACAACTAGTAATTATTTTTGAAACGGTAGCCGCGCCGATGTCAGGGCGATGTTGCGTTCGTATTTGAATAGAGGTAAAAAAAAGAGATGTCGCTCTATAAAATTGTATTGTGTGCACTGACTGGCTTACGTGTCGTCACAGCAAACTGTGCGTCTAAAATGTGCGGTGGTGGTACCAAATTAGCGATACAGGTGAAATTGTGTCAGCGACTCATCGCTGGGAGTAAGACAGCAGAACACGTTTACCCCATCGGTCATCGGTTCTTCGACAGGATGTGACCAGCCCATTGCCACTTAAGCTTACTAACTCGGTGAGCTATGTCGGTGACTTTAGTTCTCTGTCAGATTACTTCGTTCCGGATGCGATCTTTCAAGCATAGCTCCAAGCATAGCTCTTTCCATAGCTCGCTGAGTGACCTTCAGTTTGTGAACCAGTCCCACAGTAAGTGTCCACGTTTTAGCCCCATAGGTCATAACCGGTAGGACACACTGATCAAAGACTTTCGTCTTGAGACTTGGTGGTATGGGCGACGAGAAGACTTGACGAAGTTTGCCAAATGCTGCCCAGCCCAATTGTATTCTTCTATTGACCTCTGATTGGAAGTTGTTTCTACCCAGCTGCAGAGTCTGTCCAATCCAGTGGCGTGCTTTGGGAGGGAATACGTCCAGCAGTGAACTGCTATAGGTATGACGATGGATGGATGATGATGGATTTGTTATTTGTTTTTTTATTTATAGGCTTCGATCTCATGGGGTTTGTAATAATTATATTGGTCGTTAACTTTCGATTTTTTTATCATACAATATCGTGATTTTCGGGATGTAGGAGAAAAATACCACAATTTGTACATTTACTACATACTTAATATATTATTTATTAAGATAACATTAGGAGAAACAAGATTATACATAGGTATATAGACGAACATAAATTTGAGCAAACGAAACTTAGGTGTTTAAAGATTGTGCCTAAAGAGTTTTAGACGAAACGAGCCTTATGCCACATAAGTCTTGGCAAAGTGATGGTTCGACCAAAAAAGTTTAGACCATACGAGTTATGCGAAATGAGTTTTGGTCAATAAAGATTATGCCAGATGAGCGGAACCCGCCTCCAACATCTCCATACTGCCTTCCTAAGCTTGGACCATTTCCCACCACGCTGGTCCACTGCGGTGTTGGTGGGTTCACATATGATCACAGATGTTTTCCTTCTCCGTAAGAGCGATGGTATACATTGTACTTAAATTCAAAGAACTCATTGTTACCTACATGTCAGCGCCGAGATTCGAACCCGCATCTCTTGCTTGAGAAGCGGGCGCTTACCCGACTGAGCCAGTTGGACTCGCGCAGTGAGTGTTCCGTACAAGTATACTTAATTACCTGAGGTAGTTTTCCTTTTAATTTCATCATAATTATGTACATCTATACGAAATATCAGCTTGATATCTTTACCCGTTTCCGAGAAAAAAGGTGGTGACAACAAAGTGTGATCTTATAAGGGTTCCTTTTTTTCCTTTTGAGGTACGGAACCCTCAAAAAGAATAGTGACAATCGGATCAATCGTTTCGGAGATATGCGTGGACAAACATACATACCAACAAGCATATAAACGTACATAGGTACATAAACATTTATAAAATATTGAATATTTGTTTATTAGCCCTAATAGGTACTCGTATATTGTCATATGTCAATATGGTGCAGTTCCAATAATCTTACATACATACCGAACATATTATATGTACTTACCGAATAGACAATCTTTTTTTGAAATTGATTAAAAAGGTTTATTATCCCTGAATTTAGTTGGAAGTGATGCCATGCTAAAGAATAAAATAAAGCAATTAAAATTAATTCGATACATGGGTCGTGAGTCGTGATCCTACTTCATATTATAAATGCGAAAGTTTGTAAGTGTATATGTGTATGTATGTATGTATGTATGTGTGTATGTTTGTTATTTCTTCACGTCAAAACGGCTGAACCGATTTTAATGAAATTTGGAATGAAGTTAGCTGACACCCTGGATTAACACATATGTTACTTTTTATCGCGGAATTCCCACGGGAAAACTTATTAAGGCGAAGCGAAGCTCGCGGGAACAGCTATTATATTGAAATATTTGTTATTTTTGTATTAGTTTACTTGAGCAAGTAAATATTTAGATTTATCTTTTTGTATAAAAATATTAAGAAAAAATTATTGCCCAGAAATGGATCGCAATTTTTCATTTTTTCGGTAAAGAACTTTTTTAGTAGCATCACTTATAAAATGTCAGAATTCTTTCCAATTAAAAATCAGAGAGTAGGTGGACATTGAATAAATATGAAACAAGGTAATTAATTAGATTTTTTATTGATTTATTGAATTTATATTATTGGTCTGCCCCGGGAGGCCTCGTGAATACACAAAGCACAGCAACAGTACAACGAAAGCAGCCGCGTTGAGCCCGCACACACTGAGCACCACTGTGTCCATCGGGCAGTTGGTGAAGCAGCTGTGCAGCAACATGTGCACGAATATCACCATGTAATGTATCTGTATACGAAAAAATAATAATATATAACTTTTTAATCAGTACATACAATCTACCTTGAGTACAGATAGAATCTAGATCTAGATTATATTAATTTTATATTTACTTTCGATGTTCACTGTAATGAAGTGCGCCTACTGCTACGTCGGTGCTACGCTGCCTGCTACGAAGCCGCTACGACGCTGCTACGCGCGCGTGGCGTAAAACTAGACAAACAATTTTATCGCAATGTTAAAACTCTCCGTACGTACCGTCTGCAACAACAGCATGTTATCCTTCCACACAACATACTTCGCCACCCTCGGCCCTAACACCGCGGCCGCCGTGGCCACGTACCCCAGGACTTGCACGGCAGAGTTGAGCATCGCAAACAGCGCCCAGTGGTCGGACGGGTCGTACTTCATGCAAGTCCAGCTGACCAGCACGAGGAATACCCGGTTGTAGACGTGCAGGAACGTGACGTCAGAGGTCCGCTTCTGCAGCGCCAGGATCCAGGAGTCGGCCAGGTCGAGGACCTTTGTGGCCATGAATTTGTAGTAGAAGAAGCCGATTGGCTGTGGACGTGAGTTTTTATTGGTATATAACTTTAAGGGAAAAGGAATAAATTTACCTGAACTTATTTTAATCAATAGATGCCTAATTTTGTTGGAAGATGGTATATAGACTGTTTCATTGAGACAACTCGCGTCCAATCCTGAGTCAACACTGGTTTTATGCGATAGGGCGCGGATTATAAACCGCTACATTGCAAAGTTTAAAATTATCATGTTAATAATACGATACAGATACGAGACTAACGTGAATTTTGTAGTAATCATGATAGCATCCCAGAGGAAAGAGTCCGGCAGACAGCAGGTGCCGGAAGAACTAAAAAAACGGATTATTATTAATTAAATAAGTACCCCACACATATTTAAAAACACAATAGATAGAAGATATCACGGAATTCCTATCAAACTGATAGAAACAGTAATCATTCGTTTGGCAGAACGATTTGAACTGTAGTGTGTAGATCATCAATGATCAGAGGTCACTTACCCGCCACACTAATATTGAAGAATTGCAAGCTTTGAATATATTAAGAAAGAAAACGAAAGTTTTCAGGGAAAATGGCGTCCTCTTTTCCATAAATTTTGGGAAAACCTTTATCAGAAACACCAAGTACATGGCCATTACAAACAACACTTCATTGGGATCAGAAAATGTTGCGTCGTGAAGAAATTCCACTGTAAAACAAGTTTCATATTAGGTATATTAAAAACTAGAGATAGCTGATATAATAATGGATAGTTTTTTTATCCAAAGTCCCGAATTTTATTACCAGCCAGGGCTGATTTTTAACGTGCTCTTATTTTTGTTATGTCTTATCGAAAGTGCCCAAATAAGAAAAACAGGCTTGCCCTTATTTTTAGAGTACAACCTTAAATTGATCACTACAATGTTATTGATATAAGTAAGTAACTTTGTTTTTATAGAAAAATATGTTTCTAAATGAAAACCCGGGAAATCCTTATCGTCCCCAAAGGCACACGTAGGTATGAGAATTTATTGAAAAGTTTTATAGCTATTTCCTCCTGTGCCTGAATAGTAAACTTACGTCGTCCTTGTGGTAACACCACTCCCATACAGGGAAAACACCATCTTGCATTTAAAAAAGTAAATGGCTCCTTTATGTGCATTGTATAAATATAAAAATGTAAAATAAAGTTGGCTCGACAAAAATGTTTTGATAGATTAATAGACCATCAAAATAAAATTCTTGAAAATTCTACAAAACAATGATCATAGAGTAACTTATATGACGATTATGTCTTTGGTATTCTGAGGAGAACCCTGAACTAAAATAATTATTCTACGAATTCAATCTACGCGGAATCGCACCGGCTGAGTGAGCTCGCACCACAATGCACCTTGCACTTGCAAAGGAGTGGTTCATCGTAGGTACTAAACGACATTATTTTGTTTTGAATATACAACGTTCTAAAAATACACATTATATGAAATTGCGAATAGTAAAAAGAGTTTACTCACTATATCACTTTTGCAACACCTATAACTTGTACATATTATAAGGGGACAACGGAGTCGCCCTTCAACTCTATTTCGATTCTCTGAACTCAACTGCGACTAACTTAAACTATACACAATTTTGCTATTATTATCCAGACGCCAGGCAATTTCTTGAAACCTTCAATTGTTGTGTTAACTTCAATGAACTTGCAATTCTAAATCCTACCCGAGCGAATCTTTGCAGGTAGCAATACTAGCAATCGGTCATATCATAAGCTGATTAATAATGGAAACATACAGAGCTCTCACAAACCACCGGGGAACACTCCGATAGAGAAGTTTTGATCATCCGAACTGGAACTTACTTGGGAACTATCGGGGGAGGTCGAAGACATATAACTTAGTCCAATCTACTAATCGACTATTAAACGAATAGTTTTATTGTAAAAGTTTAACGGCTATCATGACTGGGGTAAGAAAAAGGCTTTCTTCGATATTGGGTGACTATTTGGCACATTATGCAATGTAGTTTAACAACGAGATTAGATACCATCTTGCTTCATAACCACTTTTACAAAATGTCATGTGTGTGAAAGTAGCAATTTAAGTTATTTAGGACCGGCGGCATTGATACAAGAAAGTGACTATCTAGGCACTAAGCACTCATTGTGGCCGGTCCCAAAAGCTAATAGCTTTATGACTCGCTAGGCTAATCTCGCTAGCTACACTAGTAAAGCCACCTGCCTGTGCTATCTTATCCTTAGATTAATTGTTTGTAAATATATTTTCCTTCAATCAATAAGATCCTTAATCATATTGCAGCATCATTTACTTCAAACAACTCAAAATAAAACCACAACATGTTCATGACATGGTCTATAATATCATCATCATCATCACAATGACCACGTCCCCACTGCTGGGGCATCAGTCTTCTTCCAATGAAGGAAGGGTTTTAGGCCGATAATATTATCTCATCCTCTCCCCTCGCCCTCGCCCTCCTGCAGTATCGCCAGTAGAGGCAGTACAGCATGAGGAACCCGGCCCCGTGCGCCGCCACCGCCCCCACCAGCGCGCGGCTGCGGGGACAGCCCAGCTCCACCGAGAGGGCGCCAGTGTGCAGGAGGAAGACGAGGAATTGCGCCTGGGGTGGAGGAGGTTGGTTGTTAATGAGGTGTGAAGATTCAGATCTGCTAAATCAGATGATAGTGAGAATGAGGGTGTGAAGGTGATAGTTACAATGAAGGTATAAAGATGAGACTGACTATGAAGGTATGATGATGACAATCTTCTTATTGGCGATTCAGTGATAAACACGATAAGCACTAGAGCTAGGGTTTAATATAACCGTGGTGAAAAGATTTGCCAGGCAGACAAGCATTTGTCGCTAGAGGAACGGTAGGTGATACGGTACTCGTGAAGGTTCCTTTCGAGCACCCCATGGTGACGATAGCAATGAGGGAATGATGATAACTAACGATGCTCCAAAATGAGTACAATGAACGTGCAGAATAATTCAGCAAAACACCAGTCCAACGCACCATATAAACAGCGGGAAAGTACTTCCTCCACCACGCAAATCTAGCAGCTCTCGGGCCGAGGATCACCAGGGCATCAGCCAGGTACATGGGGACCAGCAGAGCGGAATGGACCATCCCCACGAAGGCCCAGAGCACGGAGGTGCCGTCGTACTTGAGGCAGACCCACGTGATGAACAGCATCATGAGCCGGCGGTACACGTGACTGAAGGTCACCTGGTGGAACTCATTGCGGAGGATCAGGTACATGGTGTCGCAGAGGTCCAGCATCTTGACTAGCATCAGGCGGTAGTAGACGCAGTCTATCTGCAAAGATATGCTTTAATATTGAGGTTGAGCTCCGTATCGCTTAATTAAACTTCTGTAGTTCGTTTGATTCTATAATTATAACGTCAAAAGCACTATTCGTCCACGGTGGTATGCGAATAGTTTTCGTAATTGATTATTAAGTAGTATTCATATTCTTGATTCAGTAATAGGAAAGTTCGTTTTTTCTGAAAATCGTTTCACTTGTTCGTTGAAGATAATCCAATAAGAGACAGAAAAAATCTTGAAAAATACATTATAATCACAAAACTGACTCACATTGCTTTGAACATGATCCAGGCATTCTTGAGGAAATATACCCATTTTGTCAATATAGAAATAGAACTGAAATAAGAATAGGAAATTGAATACCAATTTCATTTGTTTGTCTTGTGAAGGTACGTAGGTACACAACACAATACAAATATCTAAATAAATGTAAATTGAAAATTACCATCTTATCGTATATACGAGATATACTTAGTTACCTATTATTCTTAAAAATATTGTAAGCAAAAATTTATTTGATTGTGTATTTAAATTGTACGAACAAAAACTTGTACCGACTAACTGTACCGACGACTTGTAAAGACTACTTCAGTACTTACTATCTTAAATACGTGTTTCAATGTTACGAGATTTCTATCTTAACTTAATTTAATCCATGGAATAACTCACATATTTAGTTAAGAAGCAGGCGTGGACTAATTTAATGATATTAAAGAAGAAAATCGCCTCCACAGGAGCCCATGGACTTTTGTTTCTCATAAATCTCGGCCCAATACGTAATGTAAATAACAAATACACGAATACTATGAAAGCTATTCCGGCTTCGTCTGAAAAATAACTTTTATTAGCTATGCCAGTTGCATAGGTAGAATACATGCGTAGGTACAATTTTCTGTACCACATAAGTAGTTCCAAGCAGGATGCAGCAGTATCCAAAAAAATAATAAGCCAATTCATTCACCCATGATTACACACATAAACCATCCACCAAAGAAAATGAGCCTTTTCAAAAACTGCAGGGTTATTGCCATAATTTCTACGCTTAGCAAGCGGGCTGCAGGCCTGCAGGTTCCCCACTATGTTTATAATTATTTTGTCGTATTTACCCTATAATAAAACGCAGTATTAACTTGGTAAGTACCAAGGCACCGGTTCAAGCTGTTCCTTACCGAATGCTGTCTTCGTATCAGTCAGTAAAACACAATAGCTGGACATGGTGTATGTGCACTACTTATGATATTAAAAGTGATTATGCAATAACATTAGTTCAAAAAAAAAGGCCTTTAATTGAATTTAAATTATATTTAAAGTAAAAATTATAAATTATTGTAAATAGTCTACTAGTGTCTGATGAAAAGAAAATGACGTGAAAATGACAGTAAGATTCTAAATTTTTTTTTAGTCCTAGATATCTTTCCTAGTCCAGACTTGAGCTCCAAACGAACAAAATTTAATAAATCTTTAACAAAGATATAAATAATAAAATTTATTTGATTGTGTAGTCAATTATGTATGTAACAGCCCTTGATCGGCAAAAATCATCTTCGGGTTACCAATCCCAAGTTGTGCATGCACAATGCAGATGCACTGTATGCTAGCCGAACTCCTCAATGCCTAAGTTATTTAAAAATACCAATCTAGGTATACCAATCTCTTATTGTGTACCTAGAAGTGAAATCGACGGAATTTCATTAGATACAATAATATTTCCTGAATATTTTTCAAATAACAAAGTTAATAAGAACATAAGCCTGATTCAATGAATTCAGAATTGAGTTCAGAGACCTCTCGCTACCGCAGAAAATATAGTCGTCATATTTATTTTATCAATCGAAATAAAAGTATCTTATTGTGTTTTGTAAGCCCTTAAAAATAACTTTATGGAAATAGAACACAGAATACTTAGGACTAGGCTGATAACGTGACTTTAAAAAAAAACAAAAATCGATCTCAGAATCTCGCAATTTGTTTACAAAAATAATTTAACTAGTTTTTTTAGTGTCATACAAAACAATAATAGTTTTTTTTGGTAGGTATACTTACTAAGCCCATTTACTTTACATATTTAAATACATAAGCACAAGGGATCATGCCATCTACTCAAGACTATACAAACATTCTCGAAGAACCACTGTTTGGGAAGACCAAGATGTGCTGTTCCAAAATTGGTATATCACTATCAAAAGGCAAATGTATGATCCACTTTATTTTATATATATCCAATTATACTTGTTGCATCTATTACAATCTTCATGTTATTTATTTACTATTTTCAAGGTCATCGATCATTTAATCCATAATCCATAGTATCCAATACTCCTCGGCTATTATTGGGTTGTATATAATCAAAGTTATTGAGTAAGTATAAGAGTACCTACCCTACTCCTATGGACCACCAGCGCCTTTCCACCATTCCATGTGCAATGTACTTATGCTGTGATGATACGAAACAAAGCCTTTCCCACTAGTGCTATTATATGTCTCATCTGATGGAACATGAGATGTTCAGTATGAATGAAGTAGTACGTAAAGTCATGAAATATTTTTTTCAGATGAATCGCTGGATATTACGTCTTATGGCGATCCAAATGATTATATATTTCTAGTAGCTTTCTATTTCTTGTTCATTTTGTTTGCTGGTCCCAACTTTATGAAGAACAGACCTGCTCTGAAGCTGAGGACTTTTCACTTTTTCTTCAGCATTATGTTAGGATTCAATAGTGCATTTCTGTCTGCCATGGTAAGATATTGCTATTATATTATATAACTACTTATTTATTTATTTAATACTTTATTTCACAAATATATAAATAAGTGTACAAAAGGTGGGCTTAATGCTAAAAAGCATTTTCTACCAGTCAACCCACAGGATGTACACAGGAGAAACTAGTGTAGGTAGGTACATGTAGAGTTTTTCTTTTATTCCGTCGTTGTCAGTCACAGCTACGATGCGTACAGGTATATTCACTATGCTTTGGACATGGACTTTACACCCGAGTCTGCATTGTTCTATGTTGGCGGCATTCTCCTTTTATACAACCAAAGTTGATCTCAATTAGTGACTTCATACAGATTTAAATAATGTTCACTAGTATTTCGAACAGTCCACGTTAGAACTACTACTAAACAGTGAGTTTGTTCGTGTGGAAAATCTAACAAAGACCTGTATACAGTTTCCTTTTGTGCATATTTTCTAATTCATAATATTATAATTATTATTTGTTTCAGTTTTTGTTCTACATCACACAAGTGGGATTATTTCCCGAGGTGTGTTTTGAAGTGGCAAAAAATGATCCTAGTAACAATAGTTTCGCAAAAGATGTCAGTAGATTTAAATATAACGTAAGTTATTCATCAATTAATTTCATTATCTTCTTTTTACGATGAAGGATTTTTTTGTGAGGAAACTATCTGGACATCTTTAAATCCTAATGATGTTTAGTTTAGTTTAGTTATTTACGTAGGTATCTTGTATGTAATATTTGTGTAAATCCTACTTCTACAAATTTACAAATAATGTCCATTCAATACCCAGACACCCTCTTCCAGCTACTGAGCATACTGTACTACAAATTCCTGGTCTCAAAAGCGATGGACCTTCTCCACTCATTCATCCTGATCCTACGCAAGAAAGGCTCCCTCATAACCTTCACTCACGTGTACCACTCGATGCTCATGCTGTGGGCATCCTGGGCGGTGGTGAAGTACGATAGAGGGAACCACTGGACGGCGCTGGGCTGCGTCAACTCAGCGGTCCAGGCGTTGGTCCACGTGGAGAATGCAATCAAAGCGCTCGGCAGACGCTTCGTGAAATGTCACCGGGGCAGGGACTGTGTGCGGGTGGTTCAAATGGTGAGTTGATTGGTGGTTTGGGTTGTTGGTTTAGTAGATTAATAGTGAATATGAGGTATATTTTACAACATTAATGTAACGTTGAAGATGTGTTTCTGATAGTTTCCCAAGTTGAAAGAAATAAATGATGGAAAGTTATAATTTTGCGCTTCATGCAACTCACAGATATTTATAAATCTACTTGGAAAAGGCGCGCTTCTGAGAAGCGCCATGGCCTTTCTCTTATTATTACCACAAAAAACCTTTTATTTCAGATGCAGTTTGTATTCCTGTACCTGTACATGATTGTACAGATACGAACAAGCCAGTGTCCCGTACATCCGTACATTTACTGGACGTCGACGGCAAACGTAGTCGTATTCACTCTTCTGTTTATACATTTCAAGTTTACCAAATATTCTGCCTACCGATCGAAAGTCAGTAGCATAGACTAATAATTAGTATATTAGGGCTCCCGCACACGGGCCACCGGCCACAACCACAAAACGCCTCCACTGGCATATTTCCTGTAATTTTCGTACATTTTATATGAACTCGCCGCACACGGTGGACGCCGGTGGCGGCAACAAGCTTCAAATCGTTTCTATACAAAAGCTTCTCGTGGCGGCGTTTGTGGCTGTGGCCGGTGGCCCGTGTGCGGCGACACTGTCTATGTCAGTAGTTAGGACTAGAACACAAAACTAGTGTTTTATAGAGGAGAGCGTGGGATAAGGGATAGTAAGTTTGTGTGTTTCGAGCTCTCATTGCACCGAATCGCAGTATTTTATAGGGGCCTTTACTTTATAATGATTTAATTATATATTTATTATGTACCTAGGTACAATGCTGTTAATCCTTCATAATAAAAGTATTTATAGTCAAATAAATTATTACTTATTTAAAACTAAATTATTTCAATTTCACCATAAATTTAGTTGTGAAAGAAAAAATAATACGAACTATTTTTTAGTACGTCTATCCAGATAATTCTATCCTACGTAATATTAGATCTACACTTGGCTATTTCGCTAGGCCGTTATTGTTCTGGGTACAAATAATGTGGTACCACAAGTATCTAATTACTTTTAACTACCTTTATTAAGTCGTAAATCGTGCGGGGTAGGGGAGGGGTACTATGATGGTTACTTCATATTGACGAAAAACTGACAAACGCGAGCTGTCGTGCAATCGGCAAATTTTTATACAGCGAGATAGGGTCGTAGCTTATGCAACATCGCTCCGAAACTTAGTTTTTCGTCATATAGAGTGACCCCCTACTTCTCATCGGCTGTTAGGGTGCTTACATAGAGAATCGGGTTCCCTGTATCTACCTGTTCCGGTAACCTGATTATGCGAAACTGTCAGTCACGGTGCATTTCCAGGATTATTAAATCTCTCATGAGCGCTTTCGCATAATCAGGTTACCGGTACGGGTAGATACAGGGAACCCGATTCTCTATGTAAGCACCCTTACAGGCTGCGGTAATGCAACTCTCACGCGCATCCGTTCCGCAAGTTTGCTCGCAATAGTTGTTGTTTCCGCGACTGCAACTATCGACAGCGGAACTAAACTGTTTATTGCCGCTACAGCTAACCACTCACCAGAGGTAACACAGATAAGGAAGCGTTTCAGAATGAAAGAAAATTCAGTAGATTTATGTAAAGACCATACAATAACATAGAACAACGCGGACTCGCTTGTACCCTTTACAATACGAACGATGAATAAGAACAAGCATATAAATAGTAACTATTGAATAATGGGAGAAAAAGAATAGATATACCACATCTATTCGTGTACCTATTAATATAGGTAATGCATGAATATTATAGTTTTGGGATCTTGAGTGATTCCAAACGTTAAAATTGACATAATAATATGTATACATAATATATCTACTCAATGTATTTTGTAAGAAATAGGCACAAAATACCCTGAATTATAAGTCTTTTGTACAATACACGTGCATGCTAATGTACTTCTGATTCTTACCTTCATTCGCGTGGCTTGAATAGCACCCATCGGGATAACGCAATATTGAAAGGGAAAAAGAAAATATTCACACAAATATATTATTTGTTCGAAACATTTTCACTCTATATACCCGTAATAGCATAAAAATAAGGCATGTTTTCGCTTTGATGTTTAAAGGAACCTAAGATTTGGGTTGTTTTATGATATTACAATTTTATATGTGTATATTTATGTAATTCTTAGCACTTCAGTTGAATGGAGCTGGTTCAAAATCCTTTGATATGTTCTCGCACTTCGCTAGATTTCCCTGAAGGTGAGTTTCTGTGATGGAGTTCTACATTTCGGCTAAAAGTTTGCGAAAATAAAGAAAATTCTGTGACTTAAATGTCTGGTAATCCGAAAGTAAAATCTGGAGGGAGTGATGTATTGTTCTCAATAGGGTAGGATAATAGATTAATGTAAGTCAGTATTTACAAATTACAAACCGAAAAATACGCTAGTCTGAAACCTAACCACCCATCCACCATAATAAAACTTGTCACTACAGGAAAAACAACAAAAAATACCACGAAGTCGATCGTTTATAAAGACCACCTGTGTGCTCCTTTACACATTACAAAACCACTTTTGTAACACCCTGTAGGTATAGGTGGCAACAATTCATCGCTGGAATTATCTTGAACACCTTTTCCTAGTTAGTAGCTCAGTAATAATGGCGAGTCACTCCATAGGGGCTCATAACGAGGGATAAAAATAAATAGCAACAAATTAGTTGAGATGTACCATAATTGGCCGGTGATGGCGCCGCGGGGTTAGAAAAAGCTGGGGTTAGTAGACCATGGGGCTCTTAGGAGAGTAAATATTGGGAGTATCTTGGTTATTTTGTTACTTTCTTCATTTCTGCCTTAACAGTATCTAAGTAATAATAAGTTTTCCTAAAGATCAGCTGCACAGTTTGTAACACCATTATTTTTGTAACTTAACATTTCGTTTATTGTTTACAATAAACATTATGTTTGTTGTTTACTTTGTTAGTCTTGTCAAGTATCAGCTGTCAAATTCGACACACAGGATATAGTTTCAGTTGTTGTCTGTGGTCTTTTGAGAAAACTCGTGCTAGATCGTCATCGGACAGTGGTCAGTGGCGATATGACGCTCAGAACAATGATGGTGTTGACTGGCCACAGAGTAGTTTTGTGAGCTGGACCCGACGATGAGCTGGCATCCCGGTGAAGGTTTTTCTTTTTCGGAACTGGCAAGGAGGCGAGCCATTCTCTGTCAGAACGTCTCGAGTAGAACGTGTGTGGTTAGATTTTTCTTCCCGGTCCGCGTGGCACAGGCCGTATTGGTACCAAGTTCCTTGCTTCATATTTCCTGGTGAGTATTTCGATCGTGGGTTCAGGTTATCTGATTGGTCTACGAGATAGATTCTGACTAAGTTGTTTCTTTGCAGTTACCAGATACGTGCCACAGACACCCACGCAGCATCACACCACGTGTACCTAACCAGAATTGCCGAGTGAGTAAACTAGCATTTCGTTGTTATTCGATTTCCGATGACTTTGGATTTCGAAAGCCATCTGCCTTGTCTTCATCCCTACACGTAGCAACGTCTAACTCTCGCGTATTTCTTTTACAGCAATTTCAATCCTGCCCGGTGAAGCGTGCGATTGCCAGACGCGTGTCACCTGACCCCAACCTCCAAGGTAAGCGCCATGACCTTCCACGTGTCAATTAGGTTATTTTGCAAGTGTCACGTTTAAACAGCAAAGCTACCGCCTTTGAGACAAGCTCTAACCTTCCCATAATTGTTTGATTAGTGATTGACCGTAGGTTTTAGGTTAGAAATACCCAGGGGCCATTCAAGACACGTCACTTGAGACATGTTAGCTAGGCCTTCGCTGTCCTTACCGACCCATCCTTGACCCAAGGCTGTTTCTCGCGATTCCAGAAGGTGTCGTTGGTGACCAGAGCCGTCAGCGAGCCACGAGCCGTCCGGAGCTCCTGTCCTGGCCCCGTCCGACAGTCCAGGTTGGCCGTTGTATGTTCGTTGAGCGGATACTGAGGAATTTCCTTAGGATTTCCATTAATCTTCAGCGGCATCAGCCTTCTAACGCCGCTGCTGAATGTAGGACTGCAGAGGCAGAACCCGGGTGGACTCTAGCGGGTTAAAACCTTTATTTTATTTTTTTTTTACTTCGTAGGGAGCCCCGTTAGAACGGGCAGTAGTATCTAAATTGCACTTTGAACCTTTTGTAGGCGCTAGGCTATCAACGTCCTTCGGTTACGGGACCTTAACGTTAAACTGCTATCCCATTGAAGTAATATAGAAGTTTCTCTGGGGTTAATACCATCTTTCTATCCCTGTGGCGTGAAACACAGGGGTAGAACCTTTGGTTTCCCCACTTTAATGTAATTTCCTTGCAATACCTTGTATACTTCAACCAGACAATTATAAGGACTTAATCCCTGGTCTCATTTTAGACCTATTTGAGTTATAAAATATTGTGTGAGGCAGGGTTTTGATAAATAAATATTAATAACTGTACCACATTCTGATATTTTTATTTTCCACCTCATTGTAATTTCACTACCCACTACACAGTGGAAAATAAGCTTACAAGTTGTTGTAGCCATAATAATTTTTGGATGCGGAAAGCTATTGATGGCATCCAGTGGCGTGCTTTGGGAGAGGCCGACGTCCATTAGAGGACTGCTATAGGCTAAAGTAGAAGAAGAATATATGTAAAAGTTACTTAAGCTACCTAACGCCACGTGTTTGCAAAATTTTATTATAATCTTTTTTCGCTCGAAAAAAAACAAATAATCCATAAGTGGCAATTTAGCAAAATATATATTATGTGTGTTCAAGAGAATGCCTGTTAGGCACGAAATATTCCACAGAATGTTCCAATCGTCGTATATTACCTGATAAGAGCCTCTCCAACCATATCAAACCATTTAATTTCATTTTATATCATTCATAATGTTGTCCTAAGCCGATTTTCACAGTAATAGGTAATTTAATATCGAGCAATTTTCGATAATCTTATATTTATTACCATTTTGAGTGGCTGCTTCAGTCTACTACATATTGTAATATGAAAAAAATAATACTTATGTTGAAGATGGTGTATTTGTGATTTGTTATGAAATCGTGGAACGTGATACATTATGTAAGTACCTATTAATAAATAAATAAAAACTAAATTGAGACGTGATGGCGTAACGGATAAGGTCTCGGCTCTCATTCGTGAGGCTTTAGGATCGAATCCCGCCATGTACCATTGAATTGTTTTGAAAAAATGAATTTATGTACACAGGGGCGTATTTACCCTAGGGCTAAAAGGGCTACAGCCCGGGGCGGCAGGCGGCGAAGGGCGGCCCAGGGGCGGCCGGCAGGCCGCCCTTAGACTTTAGGTTGGAGGATTAAAAAAATACAGAACAATATTTTAGGTCGTAAGCCTAGAACGGCCCTGAGCCATCTTTCCACATGTTGACCAGCCTTCGTTCTTTTCTGAACCGGTGGAATAGTATTTTTTTTTCCGCCTCGGTATTTTTTAAAGGAAATCTAAAGACAAAAATAATTGCCTCACTCAGTCGCCCTGCACAAGTTTATTTCTAAACGTTCTAAAACGTACTCTAGATAGACATCCAGAAAAATCATTTTTTTTGTTCGGAAGATATCATTATCTATTCAAATGTATCACTTGTGATGATAGATTTGCATTTGTTCTTATACATTTATGTAGGTCGGTGGGTACTCTACACTTCTTCTTCTTTCATGTCAGTGAACATGCGAATTTTCAAATTTGTCCAGACCAAAAAGAAGCATCTTTGATAGCATTCTGGTTGGCCTGGAGTAAGTCTTCCCGAGTGCAGGTGGAAGGGCACAGGGTACAGGAGAGTAAATGCTCCATATTCAGGGGGCGGTATCACAGTCGCATAGGTATAGCTGAACACAAAAGAGTAGAGATTAATGTTTTTGGAACTAAACAGATTTAAACCTGGCAATAAAAAAAAACTTGTGATTTGTGGTCTGTTTCTATGGTTTGAATGTCAAACTCGCCCTGTTCCTGTATAAACAAATCGAATTTTGCTTAATTTTGGAGTTTTGTGGATTGTTGAGTTTGTTCACGAAGTGAAAATGAATAAAACCATTCGCAGCGAAGCTAGACAGATGATTTACAGCGTTTACCTACGATGTTTGGCGGAGAATGAGGCTGGAGAAGTATTAGTCAATATATACGATGTTTATGAAAGAGCAGCGTTTTATACTGGTGAGTAGGTACTTACTTAATTTCTAACCATTAACATACATTGCTTATATTTCTTGTAAAAAAGTACTATTTTGATGTAATAGAATGCCTTTCAATGTGTATTTGTTATTCTTATAGAGGTTAGAAAATACTAGTGTCAAACGTTACATGACATCAGGGTCTGGATGCTAATGTTGTTAAATCATCAGGTCTAGATACTTTTTTACTAACCCCCGACTCAAAAAGGGTATCGATAAGTTTTACAGCTGTAGGTGTCTATGTGTGTCGGTCTCTCCGTGTTAGAGTACCTATTGTAAAAATATGTGTAAGAATATGTAATGCCGAGTTGCAGAAAGGGACTTTAAGCTAATGTGGACATTAAATCTATGTCTGTCTCTTTCTGTCCGTATACTGTCAAAGCAAGGCAACAATACATCCTTTCTGCAACTCAGTGTAAGAGTCGGTATAAATTCCCCAGACATAATAATTTGCAAGTCACTGCTTTTCTGACCAATTAAATAATTTGTTGCAGGAAAATCGGTAAACACAGTTTTAGAAGAATTGCCGGGGCACATTTGAACTTTTTCCTGAGCAAGAAAAAACTGTAATAAAATATCGATGTGTGATACTATCACTTTTCTCCTATAGTAATTACATAATGGGATAACCAACACGTGTTTCAGTGCAAAAAAACATTATGAAATACACAATGAAATAAAAGTTACAGTTGATTTGATTTAATGAAATTCATTCAAGACTGCCCCCCTCTCCCCTACTAATTTCTTCTCTTAACATAAACCTCCCCAAAAAGTGGCATTTTATAATTAGTAAATATTTGAAACATTTTTCGTTTTGATTTTTTCTGCTAAAGTATCGTGATACTTTTGTCCGTTTTCTATACTATAATAGTGTGGCCACTTTCTTAGATTGCCACGCCCTCAATTATTCTCTACTCTTTTATGTTCAGCTATAGGTTGGTACCAACGGTATAGCCCCACTTGTTAAGATTGGCCTTGCAGGAGCCTACCTCTGCTCGCAACTGATTTAGAGTCTTCCAAATGTGCCAGGGGAGACTGGAGCAACAGGTAGGAAAGGATCCTGGGGCTGCATTTAGACTTGCGTTTTGTGGGTTTTCATCCGTTAAGGACACCTCACTATTTAGAAACGCTTTGCGGCTCTTAAGGCGGGAAGGGCGGCAGTATGTGATTACCCACAGTGGATGTGTGGAGTCGCTTCTTGTTTGGCTTTTTCAACAGAACATGCCACTTTTCGCCGTATGCTAGGGGGTGCTATCCCAGTCAGAGAGTAGACTTTCTAGAGCGGTGTCGGTTTGAGGCATCCCGTTACTATACGAACTGTGCCGTTAAGAGCAAAATCTACTTCTTTAGCATGCGTGGACCTTGCCCATATCATCATCATCAGCCAATAATCATCCACTGCTGGACATAGGCCTCTCCCAAGGAGCGCCACAACACTCGGTACTCGGCCTTCCTCATCCAACCACTACCCGCCACCCTCCTAAGGTCGTCAGTCCAGCGGGCAGGAGGGCGTCCCACGCTGCGTTTGCCTATTCGTGGTCTCCACTCGAGAACTCGTCTACCCCAACGGTTATCGGTTCTTCGGCAGATATGACCAGCCCACTGCCACTTCAGCTTGCATATTTTGACAGCTATGTCGGTAACCTTAGTCCTGACGGATAATCTCATTTCTGATACGATCCATCAGAGAAACCCCAAGCATAGCTCTCTTCATAGCACGCTGAACGACTTTAAATCGGTGGACCAGTCCTACCGTCAGTGTCCACGTCTCTGTACCATACGTCATCACTGGCAGGACGCACTGGTTGAAGACTTTTGTCTTCAGGCTTTGAGGAATGGGAATCTTGCTCATATGGGGCAGGCAAATTCGGCTGAGAAGCAGAGTGCTAGGCTACTTGTTCGTAGAACTTGCGGAGAGGGGAGAGGCGCCCCAGCTGGTAGACGTAAGCCGCAGACGTAGATCGCAGCAGAAGGTTGTTTCGGGAACTGACTTTTTTCTTGGTGTTTTGGCAGTGGGTTTTTTACGTGAGGGATCTATCCAGGGTCACTCCGAAGTATTTTGGTGACGAGCAGCGCTGGATTTTTTAAGTATGAAAGCCGGCCTTTGTTCTTTTCTGAACCGGCGGAATAGTATATTTTTTCCGCCTATGTATTTTTCGGAAGGATATCTAAAGAAAAAATAATTGCCTCACTCAGTCGCCCTGCACAAGTTTATTTCTTAACGTTCTAAAATGTACTCATCTATACAGAAAAATATTTTTTTTCTTCAGAAGATATTATTATCTATGCAAATCAAATCACCACAATGTTCACCACAATCTACATTTATGTACAGTGCCACAAACTTATCTTTTCCGGTGAGAGTTCACGTAAATTTCTAATATTTCTTCATTCTCTAGGTTGTTAAGTTTTCCCGTAAAAGGCAATTTACCCTTGCGGTTTAAATAAATCCATCTAATCTATATCAATATATAATTTATTAGTAAATAATGAGTTATGGACCCATGTAGTTAACTGTCACCGGAACAGATAAGTTTGTCGCACTGTAGATCGACATAGACATAGACACATAGACTAGCTAGAGAGCAGTCAGTGTAGAGTACCTACACTGACTGCTCTTTTGGTTTTCTTTCATTCCTTGGTGGGGCGGAAAACTACAGCAGCCCAGGGCGCGAAATCTTTAAATACGCCCCTGTATGTACAATTAAACCAAGTAGGTACTGTTACGGTGAAGGAACTCATTCAAAAACGGCGATACGGCTCGCGACCTATCACGTGAGTACAAATGTACAGCTAAAAGTATGTATGTACGAGTATGTACGGTGAAGGAATACATGATAAGAAAAACAGTGTACATCGCGTACATGTGCATTGTCCTCACTAATATAAACGGCCACACGGTTCACTACCTATCACGTGAGTACAGCGAAAAGCGGTTGGCTCGCTTGCGATGCGAACACCTTTGACAACACGTTCGGGGTCCACAGTAGTGTCGTGAGACTCGTGAACATAATTATGTATGTATTATGTATTGTATGTAGGTAGAAATACTTTTAACATGTCCGACATTTTTAAGTCTAGGCAAGAGTCTTATAAAGCGTTTTAGTTTTTAAAAAAACTTCTAACGGTGTTATCAGAAAAACTAAGTGTTTATAACAGTTTTGTTATATTTTTTCTTATAAAACTCTCATGGAATATTTAAGCGTTTTAGACTTTTGAGTTTCATCTTCTACAATATCAAGCCAAAAAGTCTGGGTTATCGTTCCGGGGCACACCTGATGCAGAGGCTAACCCTGGCTGTGCTTCGTGGTAATGCTGCCAGTGTCATGGGTACCTTCGGGTCGGGTGTATCTCAGGGTGGTATTTTCGACTAATTATTGCTTATATATTTTTTTTTCCTGTTATTAAATTAGTTTAAGTCTAAAATAAATCCAAAAATAATGGGTACTTACAAGTTTTTTACCTAAATACACTGAACAAAATTAACATTAAGTTATGAAGCTACACGATACACGATTTGACTCCTTGCCATAATAAATTTATACAACTTGTAGCTTGAACGTGGCATCCTATATTTCTTATATCCGCCGTTCTAAAGGTAAAATACCTACACAGCAAAGTTATGTGGACTCAGTCCAAATAGAATAGCGGAAAGCTGCAATTTCGTTTCCTGAACTGTGAACTTAGATAAACTGGCAGGCAACATGATAAGTTTCTGAAATCTCTTCTGATATTTGGCAGAAAGTGTACAACGCCGTTTTAGGCGGCCCCTAGACGACCGCACATATAGCGCAATATTGACAATTGTGCAATATAATTCATCGTCTAGGGTTAATATTGAAGATTGCGCAAACGTCATTTGGATTAAAAACTTATTGCACAATACTCGTATTATTCTAGGATCCGCCTTATAAGGTTGTGTTCCCAGAAGGTGAACTGTTAGCGGCGTATCGGTTTATATGCCGGGTGATCACAGTTTGCTAGTAATTCTACGCAAATCGCAACAGGTAAACAGTTTGTTTAGGTACTGGTAACGTAGTCTGAGTTAATTTCATTCTGACGGAAGGTAGGCATAATTACACTCACGGGCAATGAAAAGTTTCCACTGAGAAAAGCACCAAATTACTCCTAAACGGAAAAGGCTAGCTTAATAAAGCTAAATAGCTGAAGTAAACAGGATATTACCAACTAAAAACGATAATATTTTAAATAAAATCTTTGAAAAAATTGGGGTCGTTTGGTGTCAGAATTTTCTGAGTGGAACTGTTTCATTGCCCGTGAGTGTATAATTATTCTTGGTCAAAGTTGTTCAGTTTGACTAGTAGATAAGTAACATGTTTAATCTTTTTGGGAGCATTTAATATATTGTATAGGTAAATTATAAAACCGTTCTATTTCATTTCTTATTTGATATATCCATGTTTACTGAAAGAAACTGAAATGAAATATGTAATATCCAAATAAATATCGTCCACTTGGGTTCGTCACATATTTGCAAGCCATACAGGGTGGGATATATCAGTGAAGGAATGGAAATGAATGAATTACAATTTCCGAAATGTAGCTTTATAATGTAGAGAGTTTAAACGGTCATAGTAGTATGATAGTAGCAAATTCTTGAAGTAAGTTGCATGGTATATTCATGTTTGAAACATTTTTAAAACCATCACACATATCCGTAATGTATTTTTATTGGAATAATGAGTAGGCAAATTAATAAAATTCCACCTAGTATATTCGATCTACCATCGATAAACATCCATATAAACTGAAACAGTTCTACGTATTTATTTCCAATATGCCCTGGGGAGCAAAACAGGGAAAGTTAAATACATTGAATAACAAAGTAGGACTAGAGTAAGAAAAGGAGGTTGGTTCATTTATTCTATCGTTAAACATAACGACAGAATTTTGTATGCGGGCAACCATCAACATGAATATTATGTTTTGATCTTGTTTTGATATTTCAGCACCCCAAATTATGTCATAGAAATAATCATAAAACATAAACTCTTTATTCACATCTTGCATAATGAATGGCATTGGAATCCGTAACACTTGGCGTAGAGTTTGTAGCGCGGTGTAGACTCTCGTAGTCTTTCGTATACTAGCCTATAGCACCGTCGTAGGCAGTCGTAGCAATACGTAGCATTCGTAGCACTTTCACCGGCGTGGCGTAGGCTTTCGTCGCTATTTACGAAAAGTATTTATTAAATAGATAATTTATGAAACGAAAAACGTTACACTATGGTGCGCTTAGTACTCTCAGTTTTGTAGTCAACTGATAATATATTTAGATACTTTGAACATTAACGATGTCAAATTCACCTGAATTAGATGTATAACTACATGTAGGTACAGTTGCTGAAACATAGTGACAACATCTAAATATTAGGTATACAAATAAAAATGAGCAAGAAAATAATCGAAGCAGTAAATCACTTCAGCTACGTGACCCCATATCTGAAAGCAGTTTGTGATAAATAAAAATCCTATATATAAAAAAATATTCGCTTTCATATAGACGTGTATTGTGTTTTATTCTCCACATGACAGTGTTTATGAAATATGACTGTAATCTTATTGTGTTTTTTTGCAGCTTGTCTTATATTGTCTGGATATGACTTTAGCTCTGAATCTTTTTATATCCGGGCTTATCTGTTACAAAATTGGTAAGTTATTGTATTTCACTGTTTTTTTTATTCTGCCTGGCTCTTTTACTGTATAGAGGCTTCCACTATGTTATTGTATTTTTGACGTTTCCTTATGTCTGGTAAGTAAAGTTGGTTTTTCTTTGCAGTCGTCAAATATGTATGGGATTTCGAATGTCTAAAAACCAATAATATAATGGACAACGTATAGTACATAGACCTACTACCTCTAGACTGGCAATCGCCGTGTGCACTATTCTCTTTCTCACTCAAACCATAGATGTTGCCGACAAAAAAATTAAACCTAAATATGGGGAAATTTAACTTATCATAATAACAAAAACAAAACTTGAGTATATCGTCGGTTGATAGGAAAAAGACACTAAAGGCTAATTTTTCAATAGCCAGATAAAAGTTTTGCTGGGAAATAATTTTGATGCTGTCGCGTCTCAATGTTTGTATCACCCAGATAACATTTATCTGAATATTGAAAAATCAGCCTTAGTGAGTTTTTCCTGTCAACCGACGATATAAGAAAAAAAACTTTACTCATACTTATTTGATTTCAATATAATTATCAATATAATTTTATTATTTAATATACACAAACTGAGTGGATTGTATGATTCATTGTCTTCGTCCAATCGAAACAATCCTCTTCAAAATGTGCCGAACACAATTTTTGTATGTTTCTTTGGTTCCCAATTTGTGCGACCGGTAACGTCTATCCATTTTCTTGATATTTTTTTTCTGTCGGAAACCTATGAAGCAGAGATAAATGGATGAGCATGAGCATTATAATCGTGGGCCAAATATGTGATGGGGTTTTTTTTAAAGGAATCACGTATTTCGTATAATACAATAAACTTTATATTATACAGAAGAAATCACACATAGAAGAAAAAAACGAAACGAACGTTTCCTCACAATGAGAGGCACCTCATTTGAAAGAGGAGAATGACTTCTACAAAATACAATCTTCACAAAAACCGAATTCGTGCGCCCCATTTGTAAACCCAACCCGAGTCCGTCACAATTTCTAGTATTTTCTTTGCATACTATAATATTTGTGGGTAAAATAAATTTTCAATAACTTGCAACACCATGTGATTTGTTATTATATGGTACCTCGTAATTTTTACTTAAAACTGATACTAAAAGACCTTACAGTATTAAAATTGGTATCGTTTTATATTAAAATCGAGCCAAGAGATAGTACTATGATGAATGTAAGCTTGATAGTATCTACTTAGGTACTTACATGTGATTATATATTTCATCCATCATTCCATCGTGTTTTCGTTCAATATGCTCTATACAACCGAACAAAATCCACCCACCCATGTCACACACTCGTTAAGTGATGATAATAGTCTAATAAACTTAATAAACACCCACAAATCACTAGCAAATCAAAAATAAATAGCATTTAGAAAATTTTGTTGTAACTGTCAGCCTTTGTTTGGCTCATTGTTTCATTGTTTGGCATAGAGAACTGACGTAAACAGGCGCCACAGCAAAAAGGACAAAAAACATTTACAGCTTAACGTTTCTCTCTCACGCTTAATGTAGCTAAGCGTCTCTTTTTCGCAATGTCAGAACTGTCACGATTATACCCCTGTGGTATAGTACCAATACAGGCAGTTTTTTTTTCATTACGTTCCAATTTCAACTTATCGGTTCTTAGAAAGCGACGACGTCCGTGACGACTGAAAGCATTTTTCCCATTAATTAATCATGATTAATGAAAAGATCTCATTTAACTTCACTTACACTCAATTTATTTTTTATATAAAAAATGCGATGTTTACAGGAAGTGCGGATAATTAAGAATATTCTGTTTACCAACCAGAAGGAACACACAAAATTTTGTAATCGCAGAAAAAAAGGAAGTGCCTACCTAGTACCTACCTCAATATTTGCCAGTTTGTTTACTTTGTATACCAACCGCCTATAAAAAGAGAGTTATAATGTGACGAATGTCTTTACATCTATGTAAGCAAATGCATTTTTGTCTTTATTTAATGTTCGTGGCATAGAAGTTGTTCACTATTACATAAATGGTTTTAATTTTTTATATCTTATTAGTAATGTTTCTAAATTTTGCCGGTTATGTTCTTACATACTAAGGTACATTAGGCCAGACAGTTGAATACTTGGTTATTTTGTATTATTGATACAGTCATATTCTATTATTTTATGTACTAACTAAAGATTAGCTTGAATTATTGTGATTACAAACTTATGTCTTGGTCAGTTTTTCAGATCATTCTATAGCATGACTTGCATATGTATTTATACTTAGGCAATGATAGTCACACACCTGTCTTTCCTAGCAACTTCAAAAGTTTCAACTCAAAACTTGTCAAGACAAATACGAAACTGGAAACATTAATGAAATTATTGATTTCAAAGTTATTTGGGAATCAAATTGCAGCCAAACGTTGGAACATTTCATTTCGGCGCTTTGCCAACTGATTGAGAATATGCAGACACTCGAGAACTACGACTACGATTCAACGGTAGATTTTATAATCGGTTGTTGTTCGTCATATAACATAGGTAACACAGGTTCTGCATAGCTTGGGGTCGGATGGCCGTGTGTGAGATATCCCCACATATTTATTTATTGATCATGCTAATAATGAAAACATACATACAGACGAATTGAAGACGTCCTCCTTTTTTCGAAATCGGTTAAAATGGATTCTATATCTTTGAAGTGTCACGTAAAGGGTCCCTGCTGAATATCAGCGCTGCAGGTACATATATAAAATATACGTGTAGCATATGCTGAGCTCGGGGCCTTTTTGGCGCTGCGCTGATGCACCACCAACACAGACAGGGTAGGTATTCCTTATTTGTTTCTTTATATTTTGTGTTTTGTGTACTATGCGTGTTTGTTGTATTAGCGTATAGGTACCTAAATTATTTTTCTGTGTAGGTATGTGGTGTATCTGTGTACCTAGTTCTAAATTTATTTAGCTTTTTTTTCTTTCTTTCTAAGTGACTACATATTTGTCTCTAAACATACCTGTAGACCTGTTCAGCTGTTAAACCTTTATAAGCTTACGTTGACGTTATTTACGTAACATGTAGAAAGGACCTAAAACTGTCTGTCGGTTTTTAACATCATAGTTACTTAGTAATATTATCATTTTCACATAGTCATTTTGATTAAAATATAACCGAGTTTATATTTAATCACGGCGCTTGTCATCATTTCCTTTTTGCCTTTTTGGATTATTTACGTGCGACCCAAATAATGGGAGTTAACTGTCGCAGTAAACAATAATAATAAATCTGTAAATATGTTCCTTCCTCGCTGTAATAAATTCGTAGGTCTCTTCCTTTCAGGACACAGACATAATAATAAATACTAACTGTGGGCTGAATTGTTACAGGGGGGTAGCTGTAGCTTAGGAAAAACAAATGAACGAGAACCTGTCGCACGTAGGAAAAATAAAGTTTAGTAACGCTGCTTCGCTAGTTACGACTCTAAATAAATAAATAAATATGTGGGAACATCTCACACACGGCGATCCGAGTTCCGACCTCAAGCTAGGCAGAACCTGTGTTATGGGTGTCGGACAGCTGATATATCTACACAAATTTTATTTATTTTTATTTATCTTTATATCTGTATTTAAACAAATATGTGCCCCAGCCGGGAATCGAACCCGAGGCCTTCGGCATAGCAGTCAGGGTCAATAACCACTACACCACTCGGACTCTAGGTCGTTGCATTAAACGTACATTGCATGACAACTCTCTTTCGTTTTCAGTAAGCTAGAGGGATCCCCCAGGTACTCTCGGATACAGCATTACAGATTCAACCGGAAGATCCCTACAATTTAGATCGTCTATTGTCATGTGAATTACCATTTAATATTAAATATGTTACCGGATCTCATGTTTTGAATTACCTTAGGCCCTAGGGACCACAAGTAGACTTTATAAACCCATATAGTTATATTATATACCTACTAGTGAGGAATAATAAATAATTGTATGTGTATGTTTAAAAATAGCAGTTATTTAATGGGTACAGAAAAAAAAACTGTTCCATATGGATTTCATTTGGCTGTATAGGTACTTATTTAACTTCATCATAAATATTTCAGATTACATCCTGCGGGAAAAGAAAAATGCAAGAAAATCCATCAGCATATTTTCAAAATGTTTCTACCTATTGCTTGAAGAACACCTTATGAAGAGGAAGGACTCCAGTCTAGAAACTCTTGAACTTTCCAATAAATCTTGATTGAAAACTGCTTTGACAAATCAGCCGGGCGTGTAAAATGGAAACTCGTAACGTAACTGCCTTAATTATTTGCAAAATCACTCGCCGAAAGGAAACTCCAAACTTTTGCTGCAAACGTTTCCCAACAAGGTTTAAAGGAGCCTTCGAAAACTTTAAACTGATTGAAGAGGATAATTTTGTTTTCCGCAATTAGTTTAGTTTGGTAGATATTTACTCAGGATCATGACGTCTGATTTATTGATGATTAGCGAAAGGTTGTTAGTATCGACGGCATCGATAAGCAATGCATTGCAATATTACCATACAAATTTTATTTGGAAAATAAACTTAAGTACATACTTAGCTTTTCCTCTTTCCTGATAACGAAAGTGTAGTTAGTAGTGCTAGTTTTTCTCTATTCGAAACAGCAGAATTTATAGACTAATTAACGTGAAAACGTGGTAAATAGAAGGTAAAAAATTTACCATATTACATTTCATTTAGTATCACAGATATATTCAAGTCAATTTACACAAAGTAGGTACAAAAATCTACGTTAAATTCGGCACCTCTCCAGTCCACCAAAACACTAAACAATTTTCGGAATTGCTGGAATATTTCATTTCCACTTCATTTGTTTTGTCTGTGGTCCTCTCTGGGGATATATCTCCGTTGTCTATGGTAGTCGGGTCTGAGAAGTGGTGTTGTCCGGAGCCGGTGGCTACTATAGGCCGATATGGATGTATGGACACACTGTTGCAACAGTCGGAGTGTAGAGGAAACTGAAAAATAATATGGTTTATTTTTGATTACGCTTTATTTACGATTATTTTTTCACTCCCTGAAGCTATGTTACTAACACACACTCACGCCTTGTACTAATGTACTCCCTTGCGGGGTAGGCAGAGGTGCATTGCTGCACCCACTTTTCGCCAGAGTGTTATGTTAGTCCCAATGTAATAGGGGGCGGGCCTATTGCCATTTTACAGGCACATCAAAGACCCGAGAACAAATATCTGTGTTTAAACAAATATCTGCCCCAGCCGGGAATCGAACCCGGGACCTTCGGCTCATTAGTCATAGTCAGTGTCACTAACCACTACGCCATCCGGTCGGCCAAGCTATGTTATTATCTACATTTAAACCAATAATTTCATAAAGCTCTGATTAAAAAAGATATTTGTTTCTCACCTTAAAAGATGCATTATCAGTTTCTACACTCCCAGTATCGATGCTCGAAGTCCAATCAACTTTGTTCACGTCCCACACCTTCAGTATACCATCAGTTCCTCCTGTCATCAGGTACTTGCCACACGGCGATATGTCGAAGTATACTCTCTGGTTAGTGTCCACGGCTCTGCTGAGGATGTTGAGAGGTCTCCTGTAGTACCTGATGTCCCAGACCAGCAGGCGGTGGTCTTTCCGAGCCCCACTCACTAGTTTTAAGCCGTCCGGAGTGAATTTCATATGGGTTACTCCACCTGTGAAGTGTAAATTAGTACAATATTACAATAACAGAATTGGAATTTATTTGAAAAAGTTAAGATAGATTAATGAAAGAACAACCTTCTTAGTAAGTATGTAAATTGTATAAGTATAAAGATTTAGATTTTCATTACAAATGTAAACTATAATTCATGATCTCCTTATAAGGATTTATGTCACCAGACACTGATGTCACAAAAAGGTGACCCTAGCTGACTGAGATGATGCGAGATAACACTACACTTCAAATCTTTACTTCCCAACGGAAATGGATACGCAATTTAAACAAAAAATACTAACCAGAATGCCCATGCATTTTCCCTATGCTCTTGTAGGTGTCCAGCTCGCTGACGCTGTACAGGCTGATGCTGGTGTTCCACGAGCCCACGGCCAGCAGGTTGCTGTCGGTCGCCATGCATGATGCGGGGGAGGATATCTTGTATTCTGCACAGTCTCGGCCCGGCCTGGAAGTGAAGGAAAGTGTTTTTGTGAAACTGTATGCAGTTCATTCATAAGTCATTCGTCCACTCAACAGTTACATGGAAGAAAATTATTTTAGCTATAAGGCTGCCTATTAATAGAATAGAATAGAATAGGCTGCCTATTGTACTATATCATTGTCTGTGGATTATAAGAATATTCATTGATCTGGTTCTGTTCAACATTTGTTTTGGTAATTCATCTCTATACCTGCCAACATCAAAGGTTCTTAGCATCTTTTTGTAGCCAGCAATGATCCTGGTCCCATCAGAACTGAATGTGACAGATAAGGCCGGCTCCATCTCGTCCACCGCATTGAAGCCTCGGTAGCTGCATCTTAGGGAGCCATCAAACGCATCCCACATCTGAACAGGGGCATTTTGTAGGGTGGTTAGCCAACTGTGAATAAAAGGAGAAAAAATATTATGAATAGGTACCTACCTCAAAATACAAGTAAGAATTAGTAACTTAAGAGGAGTGTTTTAGAATTAATTGGATTATGCAATGGTTGCAGAAAAAACACGCATTTTGGTCCATAATGACTTTTTAACTAATGACTTTATAATAACTGATTAAATAAAGACCCTTACCAACATGTCTCTGGAACACAACTGTTCATAGCCGGGTACCAACAGTAGTCATACACTAGTCCTGCCTCTTTCACATGAATGACCGAATCCAACACATCAATAACCCGATCGGCCGTCACCGAATCGACATATAAATCTTTTGGTAACTCAACGACATGCATTCCCTTATTATTGACCACGGTCAGGCAGCACGTGCCGTCAGGGGACCACTTACACCCGCGCAGGTAAGGCTGGGACTCATCACCATCCTTCAGAGAACGAGACCACGAAGAGTTGCAGAGCTCCAAAAGAGTTTTACTTGGAAATAGTGGTGGGTATTGGAATTGAGGTTGGTCGCCGGTAGCGATGTTTTCTTCGGATATTTCTACATTTTCTGGAGTAATGGTCAACGCTGTATTTGGTTCAATGTCTAGATTTGCAGGTTCCATTGGTATTTCATCCATTTCTAGTAATTATAGGCAAAAAATAAAATACATAACCAACAAACAAGCTTATTTACATACAGCTGCGTATGTCAAATAGCGCTAACATTACAATCAAACTGTCTGTCACTGTCAGTATCTTGGCCGTCTGTCCTGTCAAAAAGATCTAGCCCTAAAAGGTGGCAACACTGAACCAATTCTACTTCTACCTTTTAGATTCTACCGGAAACATATGGTTTTTATTTTGTTATGTTGTTACACATGACAACTTGATAGTGTTGCCCTAATAAAATAATTTTCTTTTGTGGTAGAAAGAATGATTTCTGTAGGGTAGATTTCAGTTTTCAAAATGTCAAATGAATCGAAATCAATTTTATGTTTTTTCCTATCATGAATTCATAATAACATTGAAAATTAGCCGATCAGCACCTACACACTGCTTGCACTGACAATAACAAACACTTTACTGTGTTAAACGCGAAAGTGAAGAAGTGCCGGAAGAATGGTACAAATGATAAAACCACAAGATTTCTGTAAATATTTTAGTCAGGTTACGTTTTATTACATTCATAACAAATAGTGCGTTAAGGTGTTTACATTTATTTCGCAGATGAGTGTTAGGGTTGCGACCCGGGGTTTGCGAGTGGCTACGACCAATATTTACAGAAAGATGTCTTTTGGGGAATCGCCTGCTAAGGCCTCTATGTGCTGTAAAGAGGAGGTTGGGGGTGCTCCCCCGACCTTTGCGATGTACGAGGCCCTGAAGGACTCCTGCCAGAACAACGCCACATACTTCCAGCCAGACGACACAGAGAATGGGCAGCGACTGTACCAGGGGTTCATGACTCTGATAGACCACATAGACACAGTTTGGCCTCTTGTAGACCATGTGCGCAAGGTAATTTAAAAACTTTATTATGTTTTCTAACAGAAAGCTATGTTTTTGGTTGTTGCTGAATGTCACAGACAAAGTTAGCTAATGGATAGAAAGGTCTAAATTATTGTATGAACTTTAAAAAGTTTTTATGTGATTTTTTTAGCCTTTCAGTCTCAATCAACATCTCATCAACACTATATTTAATTATTTCATTTAATACTGTTAGTTCTCTCATTATATGTTTTTGTAAACCTATGAAACAATACATAGTGTGTAGGTAGACCATGAATTTATTATATGTACTCATCTACTATTACACTAACCAAAGCAAACTTTCAGGTGGCTCCACTATATGACTTAGATGCTGTATCACCAGGCAATGGCTACCGCAGCTTTGTGTCAGTAGTGGACTCCTGTGTGCTGCACGGTCTGAAGCTGAGTCGGCAAGTGTGCACCGGCAGAGATACACTGCTATTTAGAAAAGGATATTTTGTCAGGTATTATTAAATTTTATATCTTTTAAATTAATTATAGTTAGAAATTTAAATTGCTTGTCTGAGCTGAACTTGGGGTGATAAAACTGAAAAATAACTATCACACCCTAAATACATACTAGAACAGACCAAAATGGTTGCAGTAATCTGTGAAAGTCCCTGCTTGAGCCTGATAATCTGTTTTTCATCACTGATTTTGCTTCATAACCACTAGGACTTCATGGCCCCATAGATACCCCTACTACATCTCAGCACCTCTGTTACAGAGAGGTAGAATCCTGTGGGCAACTCCTGGCATCCCTCGGCACCTGCCTACACCACCTGCACACACTGCTCACCTGGGCCCCGCCCGGGGAACTGTTTCCTTCAGAGAACCACACTCCAGAGGAACTGTTTGCTACGGCCGACACTATCAACCAGTACTGCTTCTATGGACGGTGTCTGGGGTTCCAGGTAAGATTATTGAAATACATAGTTTGTTTTAGTTTGGTTCAAAAGAAGGCCACAAATAGAAGCACAATGAGAGATTTTTATGATAAATAAAGTTTTATTTCCATACCACATTAATTTATGCTGCTGTTGGCTGTATGACACTATAGTATTATAGTATAGCTTAGGAAGTTTTTACATAGAATAGCTGAAAGAAGGGGGGATAACTTTCCTGAATCGATCTGTATTTTAAGGACCTGTTACCTCCTTTCGGCGCTATCCTCATACGTGGCTAGTCTGATTATATTATGAATTTAGTCTCTGTCTAGTTATTTTTACGATGTAGGATGTTAGCCACTTTATTACGATCTCTTCCATTTACTAATTAAATTACAAAATACCTACCTACGGACTGCATCGCGTAATTAAAAAACCCGATAAAATGATTACATAATAATTAAATTAGATATGGATAGGGTAGACAATGGGATAGAATATCAAGTATAAGGAAACAGTAAGTACACATTTTATGCATTCTGTGTATTTTAAATACCATCTGTGTCTACTACGTACATTATATTATAAAAACACAAGTAGCGGAACACTGATAACGGAATTAAACTAAATCGACCTCGATGGATTATAAATATATACAGACAACTGACTTTTATCGCCCACACGACTGCTTCATTTTCTTTTAACACGTTGGATTAAAGACCTTGATCTCTCTTTTATTTAATCTAAGAATAGCCGTACTACGTACGTACCTATGTTACCGTTACCGACACTATTATAGTATTTATATACCTACAGTATATGTTTTATATAAATGTTAATTATTGCGGCGCAGATATCAATAGCGATACAGATTTAACGTAGACCTAGTTAGGTTTGCCTCGCAAATTCGGCATAAAAAAATATTTTTATAATTCCTTTATAAAAAATAGCAATGTTGTGAATGTATGAAATGATTACACAAAAGAACCAATCCTCGTCCTTATAGTGCTTCACCATAAAAAAATAATTATATCCCTGCATAAACTATAATAATTGCATACGCGTAAGACAAAAGAATAGGGTCTTAATACGTATGAATATGTATTCAGTGATTTGATACCCAAAAAATTGAATAAGTCTTTTTTGATAAGCAAAGTGCATCACTATCATACTAGGTATCACGTACTATGTAGGGACGCTAGCTTTCCCACGTACCTATTAGAATATGTACCTACGTGTCTCGATAGTAAATGAGTCAGGAACGAATCTAAATAATTGAATCTCTTATTCTATTATTGATATTTATTTCTTTGTAATATTTACTTATTGAAAAACACCACCGTAAAGACAGCTAAAAACATTGTGTGTATCTCAACACTATCGTAATTGGCCGGATTTGTTGTGTTAGTCACACACGACATATGGCCACAAACAAAATTGAAATTGAATTATTGAAAAACAGTTCAAATTCCAACCTTAGTCTGCCGCGTTCCCTACATCCCTATGTGAGGATGCTGTGCTGACATAAATGTCTGATACAGACCAAATAGATGCACAAAATTTTCCTAGCCTCCCAAAAATAACTTGACATCCCCAGTTAAAAGTTTAACTATGTCCTCCACTATACCTACCTAATATGTTGTTTACAAACCCACAAACATGTGTTAGAGTTTACATTTCAAACGAGTCAATTAAAAACATATGTTTTGTTCTGTTATACAATGTTGTTCACGCATTTGTATGTTATGTTATGGCACATCATAGTATTAAGATCCATTTCACCCAGTGACCTAATGTCGCCGATCACGCGAACATATCATCATAAAGCTATTGCTAGAAACTTATAAAATAACACACGCATAAGGTACTTAAAAAAGTATACTTTTTTATCTAGCAGTTCTAGCACGGGAACTCAACATAAGCATTTTACCCTTTGTATTGTACCAAATGTAGGCTAAGGTAGGCAGAGATACATTGCGGCACCAAAATGTCGAGTCTGTTATGTCAGAACTAAAATTAGGTATAAATAAAGTTACAATATAATAAGAATATGTGTGTAACAAATTAATCATTCGCTCCTTTGTTGAATGTGCTAGATTCAACCTTTGTGAACTGTTTAATCTTATCGTAAAAACGTTTTACCTACTTACTAACATTATCTTAGTATTAACTTATACATAATTGGCTTCTAATTAATTGCCAAACGCAAGCTGCTAACTTATGTTTATTGGAACAGATCAATCAATTGAATATTCTGATAGCATTCGGGCTCGTTGCCAACAGTAATAAATTAAGGTGAATGTATTAATTAATGAGGATGGATGATGAATTGGACGCGTATCTGACTGCACTTTGAGTCTTTTACCATTTATCGATGGTCTTACTTTGTATCAGCAGCGAATTACTCATGGAATAGGTTTAATTTAAGGCTCAGAAGTATTTTCGTATGCCTTAAATCTTGCATGGTCTCCAACGAAACGTGTAATCTATAAACTATGGCATATTTAAGTAATAGAAAAGCAGACGGAATAGGAAAGTAGACAAGGTTCTCGTGAATGATAACTTTTACACTCCGGTTCCGTCGAGTAAATGCGTATTCGACATGTCGCATCCACCATAGAAGTTAAAACTAGAGTCTATTTTTTAATCTCAGATACTAAATTGTCAGATTCTGAACGGTTCATCAACAGTCGATTATATTAAGTGACATTGGCGGGACAATCTATGGTTGATGAACCGTTCACAATCTGTCAATTTCGTATCTGAGATAAAAAAAAACAGACTCCAGTTTTAACTTCTATAGGCTTTAATTCAAAAACTGTTATCCTATTCGAACCGCACCACTACTTTCCCCACATCTAACCACCAAACCTCTTACAGTTCCTGCCCTCAATGCGGGGCATCCTCAAGGGCATATCCATATGCATGGCGGGTTTCTCCGAGGCGTACTACAGCCACGGGAACCTCATCAGCTCGGTGTGGACCGGCGGCCAGTACCTGTTAGACCCGGAGCTGCGGGCAAGACGGATAGTGAACATCTCGCAGTCGGCCAGTGTCGACTTTTGTAAGGCGTTTTGGTTCCTTGCTGAGAGCGGTGAGTTCGATTGTAAGGGATAATAATTATTACTGTAACTACCCTACCCGTCTACTTTCCGGAATTCAATTTCACTTCTTTCGAACTACTGAAATATTACGAGGGGTAGGTACGTTAAACTTCGGGAAGTTGACTGTTAAAATTGTAATCTCTATGAAGTCATACATTGAGCTATACTTCGCTTTAAAAACCACTATGGATCTACATGAGCTAAAGTGTACAATAAGTGGACTTATATGCTGAAAGCATCACAAAATCATTAGGTATTTATAAAATCCATTTACCTAACGAAAACGACTATGTGTCCAGCTGTATCCAATGCTGTTCTAAGTAAACCTATAAACATAACGAATTTTCCAATTTCCAGAAATAATGAAACGCGTGCCTTCCCTAATGTCGTCCACCGTGGCCGTGAACCGAGTGATCACGATCCCGCCGGAGCCGGTCACCGTGTCGACGTTGGCGGGCGAGTCGCTGACCGTATCGCCGCCGACCGTGCACATCGGACTGCAGAGCTTGAACTTGCGGCTTATTAGTGTCACTAAGAGGACTGGCATGGTGAGTGAATTGAATAATAATGTTGGTTAATAATTTAATATCGGCTTATGAGACTATCTATCTTGATCTAGAGCTCAAGGCATGGCAGCTTTATCTACGTAGATAAACTAAAATGCAAATAACACCCATCATATCGCCATGTTTAATGAGATGAGATGAGAGATATTGCCGTATTTAACACATACTTAATATGATAGAGATGCCACGCCTCGGGTCCCAGGCTGGAAAGACATCAGAGATCTTTAAAAAACACTGATTTTAAACAAGAATTCACCTTATTTGTTAAAATAGAATAGACTTGACTCTTATCAACCCTAAGTTCATAAGAAAACAAACATAATTCCTTGAAAGGCTTAGTTTAAATTCCAAATAGAAACTCCCTTTCTAAATCAGGTCATCAATGCAACGCATCTAGCATAGTAATAGTTGAACTGCAGCTGCATTCAAATCTAGTGATTGTCCTTAGTAATGTAGCTCAATGGCAACATGACCTTACTGTAGGAAAGGGCAGGATCTAAGGGCCTTTGAAATATCCTTTGGATAACAATGTGTAATTTTCTCAAAGATGATAATGATATAATGATAATGATAATTTTATTTCCAAAAAAGTTGTTACACATTTGTCACTTAAATCTCTAATTAAACCTAAACATAAATTATGATGATCAATACAGGATAAAATTGGTTTCTAGACATTGACCAAGGAAGTGTATTCTACAGTAGATTCTGTCATAATTTAATTAAATTTGAATTTTGGATATATTCGCACTAACTGAGAAAATAACTACATATAATATTTCGCCATTTATCCCACATTTGAAGGCTAAGCTGACGATATACCCTCCTTATTCTTTATTCCGTTTTTCTGTGAAAGTGTTACAAACACCCATCCATACTTCCAAACTTTCGCTTTTACAATATTAGTAGTACTAAAACCCAACTATTTCCCCAGGACAGCGAAGCAACAGCCCCACCGGCAGACGGCATAGTGTTCCACTGCCACGGCGGCGGCTTCGTGGCACAGAGCTCTAAGTCTCACGAGATGTACCTACGAGACTGGGCGGCCAAACTCAACGTGCCTATACTGAGTGTGGACTATAGTTTGGCGCCGCAAGCGCCGTTTCCAAGGGCTTTGGAAGAGGTTTTCTATGCGTATTGCTGGATGCTGAATAATTTTAAGGAGCTTGGGACTACGGGTGAGGATTATCGATTTGATTATGTAAATAAGAGTTATAATATTTGTACTGCAAAATAAGGTCTATTACCCTTCCTAGATGGTGATGACATCGTAAAAAGATCCTTAGGGCTCCTAAATACCTTATACATCTTTTAGATACCTATTTATTCTCGTTTAATTTTATGTGTGTTAATCTCAGTTGTATGCATATAAATATTCTTCAGCGTTAAAATGTTTTTGCGACACACCATTAAGTTACTTACTACAAAAAATAATTGTATTTATTTATCCATAATATTCACCGTCATCTCCAAACAAAACCACCACTTAACAATCCCACCACCCCACAGGCAAACGCATAGTATTCGCGGGCGACTCGGCCGGCGCGAACCTCATCGCCGGCTGCACGCTCAAGCTCATGGAGGCCAACCTGCGGCAGCCGGGCGGGCTGTTCATGGCCTACGCACCTCTGCTGATCAGCTTCATACCCAGCCCGGCCAGGTTGCTGTGTCTGATGGACCCGCTGCTGCCGTTCGGGTTCATGATGCGGTGTCTTAAAGGTTTGTGGCTTTAAATATGTAGCAATGACTTGAGAAAAAGGCGATACGGTGACCGTTTACGTTACATTTATGTGCGCTGTGACCATTAGAGATATAGACAAGCCAACCTGCGGCAGCCGGGCGGGCTGTTCATGGTCTACGCCCCTCTACTGATTAGCTTCATACCCAGCCCGGCCAGGTTGCTGTGTCTCATGGACCCGCTGCTGCCGTTTGGGTTCATGATGCGGTGTCTCAAAGGTTTGTGGCTATAAATATGTAGCAATAACTTGAGAAAAATGGTGACTATCTAAGCCATGTTGGATTTATGAAACAATGAGAAGAGAGCTTTTGGAGCGCGTACTTACGCATTAGGTTCACAGCAGGCGTTTATGAGCTCGGTTGACAGCGAGATCAAAGGCGGTCCGCTTACATTACGTTTAATATACTGTGACCATTAGGGTGGGTTGCATCAACATCCAGGTTATCGTAATAGTTAAGGTTAAACTTAGCAATGACAGAGTCGTTACAGTTAACATTTTACTGCAACGTGTTGCACCATCAAATCGTCGGTCATTGTTAATGTTATTAGGGTTGCTAATCGTTTGAGACATAATTTTCCCCAAAGTTATTGTGGGAAACGTTTTTATGTAAGGCAATACCAAATCTAGCTGTCATAGGACCAACAGTGCCACAAACTTATCTGTTCCGGTGACAGTTCAAGTAAATGTCTAATATTTCTTCATTCTATAAGATTTTAAGTTGTGTGTTCCTTATTACAATTGAATTTGGCGGAATTTGCTGTGTCAGTCACACACGGCATAGTGCCACAACCAAAGATTGATTGAAGATTTTAAGTTTGCCCGTGGTGGTAATTTGCCCTTGCGGTTATAATAAACCCATCTAATCTATATCAATATACAATTAATTAGTAAGTAATGAGATATGGATCCATTTAGTTCGCTCTCACCGGAACAGATAAGTTTGTGGCATTATAAGTCTGTTGTTCCTCCAAATATTGACCAAAAGATTATCATCAATAAAACCCGCGACAAAGTAGACTCAGGCTTATTATTGATTATCTTATTAATTAATTCTTAACAAGTTGAAATTAAACAAAATTAAAACTAACGATGTAATCTATTAAACTGATTATTTATTAACATCCTCCGATTATGCTCATCATTCCTGTTAACTGCATACACAGGTTCCTCTTCATCAGATGATGAATCATCATAAAAAAAACCTAGCTGGTGGTACAGGGTCTCCCATTTTTTTACATAATATATTATGCAGCTATGCCGTAGCCACTATATTGGGCTGCACACTTCTTAGTTCTGTCCTTATTTTCATTGATAAATTTCTGTATTTGAGTGATTGCAAAATTTCTGAAAACAAGGTTATTCAATTAAAGAGTTACGTAGGTTACTTTGATATTAGATTGCTGCGCTGGATAAGGAAGGCCGAGGGCACAGTGTTGTTTCGCTCCTTGGGAGAGCCCATGGCTAGAAGTGGACGCTTATTTAGGTTGGGTTGCATCAAAATCCCGGTTATCGTAATAGTTAAGGTTAAACTTAGCAATGACAGAGTCGTTACAGTTAACATTTTACTGCAACGTGTTGCACCATCAAATCGTCGGTCATTGTTAATGTTATTAGGGTTGCTAATCGTTTCAGACATAATTATCCCCAAAGTTATTGTGGGAAACATTTTTATGTAAGGCAATACCAAATCTAGCTGTCGGACTGAAGCCGTCACAGAGTACATTGTAGCCGTCATTCTCTGTCAAAGCACTCAAAGTCAACATGTCATAGGAACTAAGTCTGTTGTTCCTCCAAATATTGACCAAAAGATTATCATCAATAAAACCCGCGACAAAGTAGACTCTAATAAGCCTTTATTAAGAGCGGTGGTAGCTCAGTCGGGTAAGCGCCCGCTTCTCACGCCAGAGATGCGGGTTCGATCCCGGCGCTGACTTGTACCAATGAGTTCTTTTAACATAAGTACAATGTATACCATCGCTCTTACGGTGAGGAAAACATCGTGAGGAAACCTGCATATCTAGATTTAGCACATCTAGATATGTGAACCCACCAACCCGCAGTGTACCAGCGTGGTGGAGAAATGGTCCAAGCTTTGGAAGGCAGTTTAGACCTTGGGGATATGCACAAAGGTTCCATTCGAGAGAGCCAGGTGCAGGTACTTACACCCCCAGAGAATAGAATAGAATAGAAGCCTTTATTATTAATTACCTTATTAATGAATTCTTAACAAGTTGAAATAAAAACTAACGATGTAATCTATTAAAATAATTATTTATTGACATCCTTCGATTATGCTCATCATTCCTGTTAACTACATAGACAGGTTCCTCTTCATCAGATGATGAATCATCATAAAAATCCTAGCATCCTAGCTGGTGGTACAGCACAGGGTCTCTATTTTGTTTACATAATATATTATGCAGCTATGCCGTAGCCACAATAATGGGCTGCACTCTTCTTAGTTCTGTCCTTATTTTCATTGATATATTTCTGTATTTAAGTGATTGCAAAATTTCTGAAAACAAGGTTATTCAATTAAAGAGTTACGTAGGTTACTTTTATATTAGATTGCTGCGCTGGACCGGCAACCGGCAGGTAGCCGGTAGTGGCTGCATAAGGAAGGCCGAGGGCACAGTGTTGTTTCGCTCCTTGGAAGAGCCCATGGCTAGAAGTGGACGCTTATTTGGTGGTGAAGATGATCATTACACCTACAACATAATAATAGGTGCACTTACTTCGTCGTTGGAGGCAGTAAGAAAGGTTCTAGTTTTAAAGCCAACACACGAGCCACATTTTTGAGACCTGGAACCTGCGAATCTATCAGTTCTCTGAAAGTACACCTTTCTCTTCATATTTCGTAAGTTCCGTACTTACTCCACCTCAATCTCCATTTCTGAGGAACTTGTTTCAAGCGCTATTTCACGTAGAAGCGACATGATAAGAATTATTTAATATTAATATTTGTACGTAATACTGTTACTTTGAGGTTATACAACGCGTTTGACAGCTACTTGACTTTAACAAAAGCAATAACCGGCCAACATTGGCTGGTTATGGTTATCGTTAAAGTTATGACGTCATTTTAACTATAGTTGAATGGTGCAACCCATTTTTCGCTTAACCGATGCTTTGACAGACGATTTGACGTTTGTAATAGTTAAAGTTAAATGGTGCAACGCACCCTTAGTGGTGAAGATGATAATTACACCTACAACATAATAATAATTGGTACTTACTTCGTCGTCGGAGGCAGTAAGAAAGGTTCTAGTTTTAAAGCCAACACACGAGCCACATTTTTGAGACCTGGAACCCATCCAAGAACGAGTTCTCATCCCAAGTTGCGAATCTATCAGTTCTCTGAAAGTACACCTTTCTCTTCATATTTCGTAAGTTCCGTACTTACTCCACCTCAATCTCAATTTCTGAGGAACTTGTTTCAAGCGCTATTTCACGTAGAAGCGACATGATAAGAATTACTTAATATTAACATTTGTACGTAATACTGTTACTTTGAGGTTATACAACGCGTTTGACAGCTACCTGACTTTAACAAAAGCAGTAACCGGCCAACATGGGGTGGTTATGGTTATCGTTAAAGTTATGACGTCATTTTAACCATAGTTGAATGATGCAACCAATTTTTCGCTTAACCGATGCTTTGACAGACGATGTGACGTTTGTAATAGTTAAAGTTAAATGGTGCAACGCACCCTTAGAGTTAGAGATATAGGGAAGCCAACCTGCGGCAGCCGGGCGGGCTGTTCATGGCCTACGCACCTCTACTGATTAGTTCCATATCCAGTTCGGCCAGGTTGCTGTGTCTCATGGACCCGCTACTGCCGTTTGGGTTCATGATGAGGTGTCTTAAAGGTTTGTGGAGTAGAATTCTAGCAGTAACTTGAGAAAAGGCGGTGTTATGAACGAATGAAAAGAGAGGATTCAGATGACCTCCTTGCCGATTTATTCCTACGAATGGTAGCTGAGTGGCATAGCGCAATCCAATAGCGTTGTTTTGACAGATTCCCCTCACTCCGTACATCCAAAGAGACTGAAAAAGATTATTCATTCATGAAAGGGGTTATGTTATTACGAGTGTGAAATGTGTTTTTATAAAATCGTTAAAATCGCCACGTGAACTATGCAGAAAACCATCGCTGTGGCTCTTATTGTCTGCAGCACATCCCGAGCTGGTACTTTTTTGACGCTCCGGTCAGCAACCTTTTTTCTGCTTTTTTCAGCATTATTTGTATTATAATAATGTTTCCTTACTTCTTATACTTATCAGTGTGTACAATAAACGCTTCTTTACCTATTCCAGCGTACGCAAGTCCGACGCCGCAAGGCCACCCGCCCGGTGGTATTGAGAAGCGGATCACGGACAAGGAACAGTCGCTGATGTCCGCCGCCACCACGCCCGGTGAGAGCAACGGGTTCCTGAAGATTAGCGCTTCGCAGGGTGAGGACTTAAATAAAATAAAAACAAATACAATTTTTTTTCGCGGTAAAATGGCGTGTTTCCTTGATGAAACTCAGAATTAAAGAAGAATCCCAGAATCCTCGTCTGATGATGACTCAGCCGAACATCGAATCGTCTATTTCTGGTCTAAGGTAAAACAAATATTTAATTGGCCGTTTGTTGATATGGATGGAGCTCCACAACCCCTTTTAATACGTGGCTTTACCTTCGTCGAAAGTTTTTTTTTAGACTTTCCCGTTTTATTTTTTGTTATAGTTATTTTCCCTAATTCAAAAGAGTTGTACATTCCATAAAAAGGCTGCTACTGTTATGTTATTCAGTAGCTATTTCTTTGCGAAATAAAATCAATCAAACCTAAAACCTTCACACAACATTCCGTCAACAGCGTCAATGAGCGTAGAGCTGGGCTCTTTCTCCGAAGTGTCCACATCAGAGCTGGGCGAGCTGCAAGCTCACAAGTCCGGCAGCGAGCGACGCCAGTCGTCCGACACCACCGTGTCCGCCGAGCTGCAGTCGGAACACACCGCCACCGGTAACTAAACACACTAGTGTACAACAAACACCAGAGTAGAACACACACATTAGTGTACAATCACACACATGCACTCACAAGTGTACAAATCAACATCATACCAATGCGTAACACACAATTACAGGTTCACAACACACGCCAATCTACAAAACACGCACAAATAATCACACCAGTGTAGAATACGCAATCACACACATTTATCTTTCTGGCACTATTTAAGCATTTATCATAAATTTCCAGGTTTTTCACCGAACGAGGAAATGTCTCAGAAGTGCGTATCAGATTTCCTAGAGAAGTATGTATTGGAGAGCGACACCGAGTCGGCCAAGCCCAGCCAACGCCGGGATCAATCTCAAAGGTGAGGGTCTGAGTTATTTAAGTATTTTAATTATAAATCATCATCATCACACTGTGTTGCACTTACCATATGATTATGATAATGATGATACCCAGAATGTTAGGACCCATTTTATTGGCGAATCCTTTCACCCCAAAGTCATTAATACAATACCCTGACATTGTAAAACTGATTGGAAAATAGTCGATCTTTAATTTGACGTGAACATTGCAAACTTAACACTAATAATTATAACATCCTTTTCCCCGATTCTTGTAAATATTAGAACTGTACCTAACACTCAACATAAAATCCTATGACAAAACATAGAGATGAGGTGTGATTACTAATCCGAGTTGCACTAACGTAGGGAAGGCGAGTCTGAGACGTCGAGCACTCTAGTGGGAGAGCCGCCATTGTTGCAAGACACCGTCACAGATCACAAGGAACGGAAGAGGATAAAAACACGGTAATTTATAGCTATATTTACCATAAGATCAAAGTATATTATTAAAAAAGTAATTGTGCATTGATGGGTTTAGATAGATTAAGGTGCGCGTCAAAACTCTATCGATAGAGTTTGTTGAACCAGCTTCCCCTTTTTCGGTCTGTGGATAAAAATAGACCCTGTGACTTTTTTTATGTTATGTATTTATTTTGCTCATATTTTTTGTATTTACTTCACTAGCCGAATGCCGCGTGGGTCGCCGTATTTTCCTTTCCAAACTGGACAGTTGATTTACACTGGGTTAGTTGCGTATGATACCTACCTACTAATGGTTTTTTCATCTTATTTATTTAGAATTTATGTAGATAGGTATAAATAGGATTGTAATAATGTATTCAAGTTTATTTCTGATATAGCTGACCATGATTTAGCCTACCATGCAGTGATCTTTCTGTTCTCATATCATAAAATTATAAATTTATATAGGTAGTCTGAATACAAAATAGTTAACGGACTGTAAAAGTTTATTACAAATCATACTTTTTTGCAATAATTATAACTATTCTCTGTATACTACTAGCTGATCAAACTTATTAAAATTTACAACGTTAAATATTAATTCGGATACTGGCAGTGAAACGCTTAGTGTAGCCAATAAAATTAAACTGTAAGTATGTAGGTACATCATTGTACTGTAAACGTATTTTTAGTTTTTCATTGATTGCAGAAAATTCTTAGCGGCGTGAAATCTATAGAATGTATCTACTAAATCATTATTAAAATGTGCTGTGTCTCATGCATACTATAATGCTCGCTCTATGTGCAGGATAAGCGAAGCTGCAACGGGCATAATGGGCGCCATGTCATCCCGGTTCGCCTACATCACTGGATCCAACAACATCACGAGACCTACTATTGATGAGTGAGTATACCTTCACTAGTGTCTATGAGTAGTTTTGTAACGAATAGTTATGATACTCAATACTCACTTATGGATGCAATTAAAGATTGAGTAGGTATTGAGTTATGATAAATGAGTTAGGTACATAACAGCGTCAATAACTGATATTCTAACAAACTTATAGGCCATATCGTTCCCCTCGATATACTTTGTCCATTCTCTGCATTAATTTTGGTATGATAATGGTGCTATGTCTATGGCGCTGGTAGGTTTGACCACATTGCAATGGATTTCGACGCACATCTCGTACGACTTACGGAGAAATGAGGCCCTGAACAGTTCTACAATGAATACAATACTATGTATAACACATTTATATTGTATAAGTTCGAACTATAATAGAGTCCTGTCATACATAACAATAAATTAAACTCACTATTCCAGGCTAGCAGCCCGCACGAACCTGGACGCGCTGATAGTGCGCAGTCCGTCAGACGAGTTCATATTCTCGGTGCCGCGCGACCCGTACCTTTCGCCGTACTGGGCCGATGATGAGTTGTTGAAGAAGTTCCCGCCTGTTAGAATACTGGTCAGTGCTGGTTTTGTTAGCTTTGCGGGTAGAGAAATAATTTTATTTATTTATTATTACAAAAAACTTACACCACTATTACAGAATTATTCTAATGCAGTAGTGCAGTGAAACAAACAACTATAAACTATAAAAAATTAACTAATTACATAATACAGCCAATGTTACTTTTGTGAACTCATTCAGGGAAACGGTGAATATATCGACAATATCCACGGTGTCGTTTAGCAGGCGTAGGGCGCGCGTGAGCAATGTGTGAATGTCGAATGTCCATCCTCGAATAGGCTCTAACTAAGGTCACGAACACAACACTGCTTTGCATCGTCGCATCGCAACAACCTACGATAGCAAGATTTTTACAATGCGACGGACGTCGCAACGCAGTGTGTTCGGGCTCTAATAGCAGTTATTTTTATTTACTGTATGAAATAGCCATTTTTATAAAATATAAGTTCTTTATCTGCTCAGATTGGAATAAGTAATGAATAGAGTATTTTAAATTCTCATAATTTAGAAGGATTCTCATAATTAAGCCGATTCATCGCCGAACTATACGGTTAGTATACGGGCGTGGCGTAATTTGACTTATCGATAAGGCCGCCTATTTTACGTTGATCCTAATCTGTAAATACATAATTATACTTGTGTGAGTTTAATTTAAGTGGTGTTTTATAAACATACTTAACTTTATTTAGTAACACAACGGTGCAAACGTCCACAGACGGTGCACCTGGACCCGTGTCTCGACGACTGCGTGATGTTCGCGCGCAAGCTGCGGCGGCTCGGCGCGGCGGTCTCGCTGGACGTGCTCGAGGGACTGCCGCACGGCTTCCTCAACTTCTCACTGGTGAGTCACGGGCGACTCACTCACGAGCGCACTCTCGGCTAGTAGCACGGGACGCACTTAAGACGTGACATAAGTTTGGCATCGCGCTCACTCACATCGCGCAGCCTCAAGAGTGAGCGCGAGTGAGGCTGTTCGCTGAGGCTAAACTCCCACTAAGCCCGGTGTAGAGGATCTAGAATCTAGTCTCACCGTTCGTATTAATGAGTTCTTAAGGCAAGCGTCTAGCTATAGGTATCGAAGCAAATTGATTCTCATAAATGTATGAAGAAACGGCGTCGGCAATACCGATGACTTCATGGGCATTGGACGCGCTTGTGTGAATTTCTCTACGAATAAAACTGAATGCGGATGCGTCCGTTGGGTATAATGATGCTAAATGCGAAGGGCTACCTTTACAGTGATAAACATTATGTGAATTAAAGTCATGTGAGGTTCACGATCGTTTGTGGAGCTTCACACAAGCACTCCACATCGTCTCCTTACTAACTCATACATTGTCCGTTACAGATGGCGAAAGAAGCTAACGAAGGTTCAAAACTATGTGTACAAAGAATCAAAGAACTACTGGACCTCGAGGCCGAAGCACCAACAGCGAACGAAAACACAAAGTTATGAATGTGCGGCATTCCTTGCTTCACTTAAACCTTAAAGTGTTGGACGTTGAAGTGGCAATATTGCTTGGTGTTGAAGTGTAGGAGAACTTTAAGTGGACGCTATACCTAAAAGATGAAGTGTTTAGAAGTTTATTGGGAAAAATATATGCTACAGTTATTTGCCCCTTGTCAATGGATTTGTTAACGCGAGTTGGCCAGTGATGAAAGTTGCTCAGTATATCGGGTACAATGACCTGGCAACGGTAATGTCACTGATCAAAGTTCACCCCTAATAATAATGAGGACGTCATCCAAATAAGAAGTGTGCGACTGAAGTTTGTCTGTACTTGTTGAATTAATATTTTTAAATCAATCTATCGATAATAGGTATATTTGCCAATATGATAGGCATATACTTACTTGAATATTGGAAACTGAAAATATGTACCTATTTGTGGAATAATTAATCGTGGTGACGCTATACTGGCTTTTTTGATGTGCTGTTGGGGAAAATTGTTGTTTTTGTATATGTATATTTATTATTGAGAATTGATTGCGAATCAGTGACAAATCAAATGTTGTTAGTTTTATATGTTGAGATATACTTATTGTGAGTTGTTAAAAGCTCTGAAAGTATGAGATTTATCATTGTTTTAATACTTTCGTGTTTACGGTAGTGGATAAAATTTGGTAGAAGTTTGTTTTATTCCAGATTTAATCTGACTTAGGAATGTTTCTGTTTTAAAAAATAATTAAGTCGATTATCTTCTCTCAAAAAAACTTAATGGATTTGATAATAATATGCTCAATATGGTACATTGAAGTATTAATAAATTAAAGAAACATACATTTACTGGCTATAAATACATCGCATTTAGAATTTTAGATAAAGATACGTTACGTTACTAATAGAAATATGTGGTAGGTAGACTATTACGTTATTTGGACATCACAAGTTATTGATATTATTAATAATAATAATAAATCATACTGTATCAAATCACTACTTATAACTATGATACATTTAGCTATTCATCACAAGTTTGGTTTTTAAAACTAAAATCTTGAATACTCATATCGCGATAGTCACGCTAACAAAATCTACAGTTAGTTATAGTTTTTAAATCACGTGTATAGAAATGTACTTACTTAATTTATTTCATGCAGATTGGAAGAATATAAATGGGGCAGCTCTTGAACGACATCAAATGTTCTAAAGACAGTGTTCTAAATTTAATGTCCATGAACAGAAAATAATAATAATTTTATGAACTAGGTATTTTTATTTTCAACCAACTGCTATATCGAATACATGTCCATGACATTTTATTAAAATTTACAGGACGCTAACGCTATATATTTTTTTAATATACGATATAATATTTTATATAGACGACCGAATGGCGTAGTGGTTAGTGACTGACTGACTACTGAGCCGAAGGTCCCGGGTTCGATTCCCGGCTGGGGCAGATATTTGTTTAAACACAGATATTTGTTCTCGGGTCTTGGATGTGCCCGTAAAATGGCAATAGGGCCGCCCCCTATTACATTGGGACTAACATAATTAACACTCTGGCGAAAAGTGGGTGAAGCAATGCACCTCTGCCTACCCCGCAAGGGAGTACATTAGTACAAGGCGTGAGTGTGTGTGTGTGTGTTATAAATAATATTTATTATGTTTCTGAAATGTAAAAATATAAAATTGTGGCCATTTTTATTGTAAAAAAGGTGGGACCTATTTTAACAGTTGAGGAATTTTACAAATCGGATTACCAGCTTTTGATGTATTAATTTAAATACCTATATAATATTGTTGTCTATTTATTTGTTATAAGTACATAAATATAAATATCGAATCAAATATGTCTGTGATAGTGAAAGTAAAGCTTTTAGAGTCATTGCAGTATTCTTATGCTCGTATGATGATATTATGAATAAATGATTGTTAAACGTAGTAACTTATTACTTCACTACATTCTACTCAAACCTAATGTAATTTAAAATTTGAAAAGTAAAAAATATTTAATACTATTTTTATATAGCAAATAAAGTTAACTATACGCAAAAGAGTATTTACGAAACATAAGTAATATTATAGGCACGGAATTGGAGCATTAAAATAACTACTGTATTTTAAATTATACCAAAAGAGACTTACACCAAAAGCTTGTTTGTAAATACAAACATTGATTTCATACGTTTTTTATCAGAAATAGCGGACTAGTCACCCTTTTTTTTCTACCGCATATTGTTATTACAAAATAATATATCAGAAATAAACTATAAAGCTAAATAACAGTCTTTTGTTATCCACAATATTAATTGCTCTCCTTGGGCTACCTATGTTCAGCCGTCGACGAATGACTGAAAAATCTTGGTGATCATGTCACCATTATTAATCACAATCATCAATGTTAACCTACAATGGACAACTAACTGTGGTGGTTGGCGGTTCTACTCTGTCCCCATCACACTGCGTGTTGCGTGTATTGTATGAACCCACATATATGAATTTTCTGTGTGTTGGACTGTGCGTGTTTTCTATACCAATGGAGATACTTCCAAGCAATGTTTGGACACGCAACATGCAGCGTCATGGACATGCGAGGCCGTGTGAGCACCGCCTTATAGAATAAGTTAGTGATAAGATGGCGTTCACCTGCGCGCACAACACAGCCTTTTTTTGAGGACAAGCCATTCAATGTTTGCTTCTTCTAGACACCTAATCCATTTTAAATAGGCTCCAAACAGTTTCGGCAATTACTAGACGCTGGGTATAAATGAAACAGTAGATAAAGTTAATTATATTTATATTACTAACACTATGGTTGCATGAACATTACTTAACAAATAACCGGAGACACAGGAGTCCTGCTTGACAGAATAAAATTGACTTTTACGTACAAAAACTCTGTACAAAAAGAAGATACCTATACACAACACAACTAAAATTTAAAAGTAACAACTGTTTAAAAACATTAGCTTAGCGTTTTTGACTCGAATTTTACACGTACAAGGCAAATTTTATTTAGCAAACTATAGATAATACATACATAAAATCTTGTTATACCAAGCTTAAATGCTTCTTGGTAAGACCAAACCCCCATATGCAATAATAAACTGCTTCAATTCAAAATTACCTTAAAGAATATCATGCGGAGTTTAAAAAAAACACATTGTTCTCATTTTAATAATATAGGGCTGAAACATTTTTGCTTGTACCAAAAAAATATAGTCATAAAATGCTTAAATCCATAGGCCAAAATGAATCATGATCTAGGTTAAAAAACCAATTTAAAATAAAATCACATCACACTTTGTAAAGAACTTGGCAATAACGTATTGTAGAACAATATAATGCTTGGCCAAAAACAGTATGTTTATGAAATTAATGGCAGCTGCAAAAACCCATTTATAGGTTCGCAAAGTTGATTCCACCGTTTTTTGGTTGAACAGCTTACAGAAAGACATGATATAGAAACCCATATAAATAAATAGTAAAAATATACCAATCAAGAGACTTCATTAGAAACTCAACACACACAAGAGATTAGATATTCATAACTTGACAGTTATCAGTCAACCATGTTCAAACATTAAATAACCCCAGGGGCTCAAGTATTCCATTAATTTAGTATAGGAAAAAATATGCATCAGGATGTACAGTCAATAAATCGTACTTGTTACCTTCCCATGTAAAATAGGTTAATTTTAGGAGTTGCAGGTGAAAGATAATGAAACTGAAGAATCAATAAATATTTACCCCCTTATTCATAGAGAAGTTACAATACGTTTTAACTAATAAACTGTTTTGTCCCTCTCCGACAAAGAACAATTTGTTTCTTGACAGAGAGGGACAAAAGAGTTTATTAGTTAAAACGTATTGTAACTTTTCTATGAATAAGGGGGTTAATCTATAGACACACAAATCAACGACGTAGATTAAATATTCTTCTATTTCTTACCTACAACACTTAGGATCAAACTGTTACACTACCTGTGGAGTGGTTACCTATATGATTTGTTGACTGTACATAGAAGTTTATTGGTATCAAACTTTAAATCTAAGTCTTATATGAGTAAATTCTAGTTTAGTATTAAGAGCAAAATGGGTATTCACATGTTTCTGGATAAACTGCACTATATTAGCTATGTTTTGACACTGGTCAATTTTATATTGTGGTATGTAATGGCTGTTCTAGCTTAGCTTAGGAGAAAATGTCATGTCTACATCAAGTGATTATGTTATTCCATAGAAAATGTTGTATACCTGCTTATTCCACGAGAACAACATAGAGGCTCTTTGTACATGAATGGAGATTAGTGATTTGTTCAGTCATGACCATTGGTTTTAGCGTGTGGCACAGTTCCATTGACTAAGGGAGCGCTCGGCTCCCGCAGTGTTTTCTGAAGGACGTGGGCGTCAGCCGGCTCTATCCTCTTGTAGTAATGTTCTTTCGTCTCCACGATTTCAAATCCAAACTTTTTATAAAAATCTATTGCACCCTCGTTGTTGACTTGGACATGTCTGGAAAGTAATACAGAAATAGTTTTAGTTTCATAATGTACTGCTGTAATTGGCAGACTTTGCTTCAGCTCACAAAACGGAATTCTGGAAAAATCAACTGATGTCACTAAAATTTATAAACTAGCTAACAGTCTTTAAATGCTTGATTTCAAGGAAACCAGACAACGTAATTGTATTTTACACGATCCAGGATATGGCAATTTTATTAGTGACTTTTATATAAACAATATTAATTATTAAATGCAGAGGGCATTTCATAAATAGTTATAGTTCCAATATTTACATTGCTAGTTGGTATGTGAATTTACTGATGTACTTTCTAAGATGTTGAGAATAATCTAGATGCAAGTACATAAACAAATGGCAAAGGTCTCTAACTGAGTGATATATAAACGCACAGCTAAAAATGGTACATACATGATATATGGTCATAGTTGTAATTTGGTATGCATGGATGCATCTACTAAGAAATGCTTCAAAAATTCAACATTGGAAGGTGTGAAATGGGTAAACCTCTATAGTAATTTTATAACCTGCAAAGTCTAACAAACTCAAGTCATTCTGCTATGGATTGATTTGAAGAAGTTAAACATATTACTATGTGCATAAGATGCTGAGTAATGCGTGAAGGTACTTACAGGAATACGCTGTCGAAGTTTCCATCCTGTTCTACATATTTGAGCACATGCTCTACCATCAGAGTGCCTATGCCAAGTCTTCTGTAGGGATATAAACAGCCTAGCGTCATTATGTACAGTCTCCGCGAGTTCTCCGTCGTGTCTATTCTACAGCACACTGCGCCCACCACGATATCATTGTAATAGGCTAGCTTTGCCATTTCACCAGCTTCCAATACATCCTTGTAGAACTTATCATTGTATGACACCGGGAACACAACTGTGTTCAACTTCTTCAGCTGTTTAATATTATGCTGCGTCACATCCCCTAGCTCTATTTTAGGCCTGAAAACGCAAAATAAGTGTTATAGCAAGGAAATTCTGGCGAGAAAGAAGAAGGTATGTCCATCATCACCTTGACATTATTAAAACAGATAGCAATGTCAGATTCTTGTTATTTTATGCACCGATGGGGCCGAAACTTACCTACTCATTTTAATAACTTTATACACTAAATTAATAAACTAATCTAACAAAATTTATTATATCACACGAGATCACTCCCGCCATCTATCACACGAATATTTCATCCGCCATCAATCAGAAAATAGTGATGGGACTCAATTTTCCAATTAGAATATTTCACGCATGGTAACTCAGGTAAACTTGAACTCATAATATCAAATAAAGTCCACAAAGTTCATTAAAGCCGTTAAAAAGAATTCAATCAAGTTAAACAATCATAAAAATTGATTAGCTGTTGAGAAAATGAATGACTTCAGTGTTCATTATCATTATTTTACTTTATTCGATTAAAATCGATTACTACAACCCTAATCTCATTGTTATATTTTTAAATAGTGTTACTATAATCATGATTTTAAATTCTACAATTTTTTAATAGATCCTTAGAAAAATAACGTAAGTTCATAGACATCACTTGTCAAATCTATGGCATTGTCTATGATGGAGTAAGCGCGTGTTTTTAAAAATAAGTTATTTCGATTGATTTTGTTATCTTTTGAGTGGAAGTCTGACGGAAAAAAATATCCAGATATTTTGTAAATAAGGATTTTTAAGAAAAATGCTTCGCTTGTCTAACGTTCTCAAACTCGGTCCACTGAATCCTACATATTATCGGAAACCTTTCATTACTTCCTCGAATTTAACCTTCCCTACAAGTGATAAAAAGTTCAAAATCAGTGATGAAACGACGAAGAATATTGACCTGGGAATGTCTGCTAACAGGGTAGACCACATGGTTACGTCTCGTACCGTACCAATGATGTTAACAAACAGAGAACCCATTATTCTGCCGTTTGATGAAGTCCCCGGTCCGAAGTCTTTAAAATACTTATCTCAAGTTCGCAGTTATTTGTCAGACTTGGGAACCCAAGTCACGACCACTTGTTTGACCTTTTGGTTAAATGCAGGTAAGTACCTACGCATTATGTAGTGTAGTAATTATAATTAGGTACATAACTAATTAAATATCGTCAGCTGGGCAGCTGGGTACCTAATCGTACATCAGTGGTCATAGGCGTCTCTAAAGGATCGCCAATCACTGTCAGCCTTCCTCGACCAGTCACTACTAGGTATAGGGTGCTACTAGTTACATCAAATAGACTGGAGGGGTTTACCGTTAACTCGGCATCCACAAAACTATCGGTCACTGCGTTAAGTTTTTTTTATAGGTACTTTACGACCGTTAACAAATAAAATAATTCCAGAAACGTTGATAACCCAAAGGAAATCTCTGAAGAATCTGTCGTCATTATTCGACGAGTACGGTCCGGTGGTTCGCTTCGTGAGTCCAGTTGGCGGCAATATAGTCCTGCTCAATCATCCGGAGCATATCGAGAAGGTTTTCGACGTGGACGGGGAGTTCCCTGTGAGATCTGCGCTTGACTCGCTGGAGAAATATAGACGGGAACACAAGAGTCTGTTGCTTAGCGGGTTGTATTCTCCGTAAGTGCATATCTCCTTAGTAGATTATAGGTAGGATGTTACAATAAAAAGGCCCTCATTTATGATGACGGTAAAAAAGATCATAGTAAAGATCATAATCTTAGTTACATTGTAACTTGAAAAGGATTAACGAATAGCTTCTCTTTTGACTATGCCTAGTTTCTTCAGGTGGAAAATATTTGTTGCCTTGCTAACCTTCCGTTTTCATACATGTACCTCCATACTTCTTGGTAGACCGGTTAGGTAGGCAGAGGTAACTACAAAGAGTTATATAGTTACCCTGCTTAAAATGATTGGTCTATGATTCAGATTTTGCATATAGGCTGTCTATTCCATAAATACCTACTTATACTTAACTAAAACATTTTCCACAGACACGGCGAAGAATGGAGCCGCAAACGTTTGGCGCTCTCCGCTCCGCTTCACCAGGCCATCTCCCAACACGTGCAGGGAATGCACGAGATCACCGACACCTTCACCAACAAAGTGTACAACCACAGGAACCCGCAAGATGAACTCACCAAGGATCTCTACAGGGAGATACATAAGTGGGCCTTTGATAATATGGGTGAGCTTTATTGTTAGCTTTCAAGGGAAATGTTAGGCAAGTATCATATCTGAAATGGTAATTTTAGCAGTGCATAAGCATAACTAACTGTGACTATAGGTACCTATCTAAGTCCAGATTGTATGAGATTTTGGAACTAGGTATATTTACTTGATCGCTAAAAACTCAACTTAATATTATGTGGACATGTATCTTAAAGAACAGAGAAGAAAACCCGGGATTCTCAAATTTCGTCAACTCAGAACAAACTTATTGTTTTCCAGGCCTAATACTATTCTCCAAGAAGTTCTCAACTCTAGACAAGGAGGACGCGTACAGCCCTCAGTGCGACGACTCGTTGCTCTACCACAGCTTGGACAAGGCGAGTGTTGCCATCATGAGATGCGAGTCGGGCCTGCAGCTGTGGAAGCTGGTGGCCACACCGGCTTGGAGGGCGCTGGTCAAACACTGCACCTCTATGGACAAGTGAGGATTCTGTGTTTTGCTAGATTTTCCAGGTTGAGAGGTTTTCGCGTGGGATTGAGGGGATATAAAATAGCGTATGTGGTAATCCAGGGTGTCAGCTACCACATACCAAAGAAGTACTTTTCCCGTGAAAGATACTAACATCAAACGATACTTACAAAGTTTATAAATTCATATGGAACATCCCATCATCGAAGAATCTTTAAGTTTCACTGGATAACCTTCCTTACATACTTCCTTCTCGCTTCTCAAATGAAAGAGTTACTATACCCTACCTGATTTCGGTTCTTCGACAGATATACCTACTCCGTCTTCATGTTACTACTCGCGGTGATCTATTTATGTAATAACATAATAGTCATAATACGTAGTAGGTACTCACTTTCGTTAAGTAAAGAAAGATCGTTTTAACTATGTTACATTATTTCATTTCAGTCTGATTGGGAAGCGCGTGTTAGAATTGGAACATGACATTACTCAATCAGGTAAAACACTGTTAAATTAAAATTTATTACACAATAAAAACTATTAACTAAATAATTATTTTTAAGGATATAAACGATTGAGAACATAAATATGCATTGTATGTTTCAGAAGAGTCAGGCACTCTGATAAACACGATGCTGGGTAAAGAGAAGATGAGCGAAGCCGACGTCACCACTGTGCTCATGGATATGCTCCTGCTTGGAGTCAATACTGTAAGTTATATATTTACCTAATTAAATATAGGTATTATGTATTTGTGGCAGAGGCGACCGGATGGCGCAGTGGGTAATCACACGAATCACTCGGGCTGTTGTAACCAAGGTCGAGATTTCGATTTCCGGCCAGAGAATATTGTCTGTATTGGTTTATACTATTTGTTCATTTATCTTGTGTGTTAATTGTTCATAAAGTCTGTTTATCTCAGATACTGACTAAATTGACAGCCAATAGACCTATATCGCAAGACAATCGACTATCTATGAACCGTTCAGAATCTGTCAATTTAGTATCCAAGATAAAAAAACTGACTTTATGTTCTAACACTTCTAACGAACCGCTGCACTGCACCACTGTCGTTTAACATAACATTTCAGATCTCCTCATCCATGTCATTCCTGCTCTACTTCCTGGCGAAGCACCAGAGCTGTCAGAAGCGACTTTACAGCGAGCTGGAGGGGTTATACCCGGGCTTCAACGTCACTGATATCAAGAACTTGAAGAATGAGAGCCCTTATTTGCAAGCATGCATTAAGGAAACTTTGAGGTAGGTGTGGTGTGGACGAGTTTTATGGTAATATTTTTATTCGAATTAGGCATTTTGTATATTTACTTATCTACTACCTTATCATATGTCGCATGCGATTTCACCCAACATTTGACTTATCTACGACTAAAATATCCCTTTCAGGCTGGTTCCTCCAATTCCACTGATAACAAGGATCCTGCACAAGAATATTACATTGGATAAATACAAGTAAGTTATAATTATTTCTACAAGATAATGCCGTTTATGCCTTATGCTATTCAAAGAAACAATACTCTGTCAATTTGTCAACTTCGCAGCCCTAAATATGTTCAACTTTGGGTCTGTGGTACGATGACTAACTATATTTAAACAAGTCACCACATATCCCTGCTATACATATTGATAACCCTTACATTTATCCTCAGAATTCCAAGAGGCACAACCATAGTAATGTCAACCATGGATGCGGCCCAAAAAGAGTCTAATTTCGAGGATGCTGCCAAGTTTATGCCGGAGCGCTGGCTGGCTCCCGAAGCTAAGGACTACCATCCATTTGCATCCATACCGTTTGGCTATGGAACTAGAAAGTGCTTGGGACAGAATATTGCAGAGACTATGCTGTCACTGTTAACTGTAAAGGTGAGATAAGATTGCAATATTCCTTATATTCTCATTTACAGAGCCGAGTTAGCTGCGCAAATTTCCTTCACAAAGCAGATGTTTGTATTTACAGGTTTGGATATGGTATACTGTAATGAGTCATTACAGTATACCATATCTATAAATTACTCTATGATCAAGTTCATACTCATTACTAATGTGTTGTATCAACTACATTCACACTTTCCCATGAAGTAACCATTTTAACAATGATATCGATTCTGAAGGCAAAAATTCTAAAGGACAAAGGCAGGGTTCTAAGGACGTTTTGTACCACTATGGAAATGACGGGTTCCGTAATGAAAGTACCATGATTAGAGAGACACTGTACAGGTACACAAGTCAATTAATTACTAGATTTTTAGAAGCTGGGAGAAAAGAGAAAAACGGAAAAAAAGAATCTTTAAAATGTAGTCGCAATGGAACGTAAACATTCATACAGGAAGAATGGAACGTCAAGTGAAGTAATGTTTATGCCAAGTACTCTGTGATTTACGTCATAAATGTCTAGGTTGGATCTCAGTATAATGATAAAAATTGACAAACCAGAGTAGAAAAATTGAAATGATAAAAAAATGTGTCATGTCAACAACTAAACGTCAACACTTGAACAACACAAGACGAACAACGTGAATAATAATTTGATAATAATATTATTATGTTAGGTATATCAAGTTATATGTTTACGTTTAAATAAATACGGGACGTGCAACGTACTTAATAAATATAATGATTTTATTAATATTATCGACTAGATCAGGCTACTACTTTCATCATGGAATAATGTTATACTTATCCAACTTCTGAAGTTTTAAATTGCCATTCCGCAACAGGGATCTGCTATGCCATTTCGAAATGCTATATGTAAAGGTTCTACTATATGGGTATGCATTTGGCGAGTGATGTAATGAAATAAAATATACTGTTTAAAAGATCATTGTTTTATTTACATAACATAATTTGCCTGGAATCAACTTTAGGAATTTTATGTTCCTATTACCTACTCTATTCTATTCTCTGTTGGGGTGTAAGTACCTGCACCTGGCTCTCTAGATGTGCTAAATCTAGATAGGTATGCAGGTTTCCTTCACTGTAAGTGTGATGGTATACATTTTAATTTAATTCAAAGAACACATTGGCACATGTCAGCGCCGGGATTCGAACTGCAGAACGCAGTTGCTCTTCTCATATTTGACTTAGGTATTTATCATCCTATGGTTCATAGAAAATATTGTCAGGATTTTGCGTGTTCTTGTTCTGCTGCTTCTGCAGGTTCCTGATGAAGAAGTGGGACGGGAGCCTGCCGGGGAGGTGGAACAGGAACCGGGTCTGGTTCTCCCCTTTGTCACATTTGTTCTATATCTTCAGCAGTTTCAGCGGTATTCAAAATATTAAATAATTAGGTTAGGTAATGGAAAATGAAATAACAACTACTATGACAAGATTGACAAGCAAGATTCAGTGTTATTAGATTAAAATATTCAAAAAATATCGATTATAGTGAATCGAATAAAGAGAAAAAGAAAATGGTTTACTATGGATAAAAGTCTTCAAGACTTAAATATAATGATATTTTATAAACCAAATGTACTAGTTTTGGCACAAATAGTACCAGAACATGTAATTTATTGATAAATAAAATATCTTTTGTATTTAAGAATGTATCGATATTTCTAATTGATTACTTTTTTGCTCGGATTTGCTGGTAATATTCCGAGGTCTGGCACCACTGTTGTTACGTTCCGTTCTCTATATGTTTGTTTTTACGTTCCATTATCCTTAGATTTAAATATTCTTCATTTATAATTTTTTCTTTTCCCCCGACTTCTAAAAATATTGTAATTACTGAAAATACCTTATCTACACTGTATTAATAAATGGTGAAAACATGGTTCTGAAACGCTCCAAAAAAAAGGCGGTACGCCCACTGCCGTTCTCCTTTAGTGCTGTCAAAAACTTAATTTCTTTGTTTAAAATTCGACTCTATGATTGTTTCCGTAAATGTCATTTTATGGTAGCAAATTTTTTAGTTTGACAGCGTTAAAATTAGAATTTCTGCCTTCAGAATCGACATCAATGTTTATTAATTTTTTACAGATACTGCAAAAGTTCAAACTTGAATATCACTACGGAGATATACACCCAACAAGAAATTTCATCACACGACCTAACAAGTCTTTGAAAATAAGATTTATTGATAGAATTTAATTTAGTAATAACTGTTGTGAAATGTTATTTTAAAGAAAAATGTTCTAATGGGCATTCATACAATTTATTAAGGCTAATATAACTTGTATGACTTAATTTTATTAAATAAAGTTTGAAAAATATAAAACTTATATTTTTGTTTAGGAAGTAACTTGAATTGAAAGTAGCATACATGACAGTAACAGGACTCTATGGGCGTTACCACAAAAACTTAGACAGTATTTAACAGATGTTTAGCGCTGTCAAACGCCTGCGAAATCTGTTAAATTTCGTTTTAACACCTGTAAAACGGTGTTTAAAGTTTTTTGTGGTAGCACAGTATATGTACTTTAAACAGGAAATCTATAAAATAGGCCAAGCTATACTCTCAGACAAAGTCTTATGTATTATTGTTAATAAAATACATACATATTTAGTATTCAGTTTGAAAATTCTCTATTATCCTTCATTTATCTAAAATTAATCTAAATTGATACTATAATCTATCTTAGATTTCTTTACACATCCCTAAATTTAAATATAATATTCACTAAAACTAATAAAATATGGTAAGATTAAACAAACTTTACAGTTAAACATTACCGCTGACGTCTTGAGAATATATTGAGATACTTTCCCCTGGTCATTTCTTTGGCTTCTTCGAGTCCTAGCTGATAGGCAAGGTCGTGTAGCTTCTTCACTTCCATGATGAGACCACTTGTAGTCAGGGAGCCCAATTCTGGAAACAACAGTACCAATGGTTTAAAGTAACAGCCATTATTACCAACTACATTTTATTTGTGCGGATCAAACTCTGGCCTAGACTAGCAATGGACATAAAATTCAGGCAGATGGTAGTAGTTATTTTGGAAGATGCCTCCATCCAGGAGTGATTTAGATAGTTAGTATTACTGTATATTTTGGATTCAGTCATGATATTTTGTATGATTCTCTCCCATGTGCAGAAGGTGCCTTAGTGTTGGTTGCTTTGAAGAAAACATAAACAATCCAGTCGTGGGAGGAGAGTGGTGTAGTTTTGGTGTTTCTTGGGATTATTGGCTGTTGATGATGACATTTTCTCATCTTCAACTTGTACTGTTAACCTCATTGACTGGTACATTTGAATTATTCATTAGCCTTTCATCAGAGATGTAAACAATGTCATTGATTACACAACACGTCTATTTACATTATTTGTAGGTAAAGATAGGTAAGAAGCAGCAGAACTCACGTTGCATGAAGCTGATGTCTTCGGTGGTGAGCGCCTTGTCCCAGGGCGCGTCCTGCGGGGGCTGCGCGGGTGCGAACTCTGACACGCCGGGAACTGCGAACGAATCGGGAGACACACGTGACGCTTCCTCTGCTTGCGGAAATTCACCATTCTCATCACCCATTTTAGCAACAATTTAAAAAAACAAGACGGTTTATTAACCGATATTTTGGTTCAACTCGCAAACTGTACAGAATAAGCAGAATTGACAACTTGAGGAAATAACAAGGAATCCCGCGCTTTTTGAAAATTTTAAAGCCGAAATATTTTAGCACTGAAGATTATTAATGCGATCCACTAGTGTGTTGGGACTTACTTTGTTCAGGCCAGAGTTCCGGGGAAGTGCGATCTAATTTCTCGAGGCTGAGAAGACTTTCTTCCAAGGATGGGAGAGGAATATCATCCGAAGTGGATTGTCCTGCATAAACAACACGGCACAGTTAGATATATTACTTACTGACGCAACCAAGACTGAATATTTTAAACACATAATTACATAAACGATTAGCATTATGCAATCATAGTACAAATAATGCGAAACAACAAGGAAAACAAACAAAATTTACCTTCTTGGGCCATTGTATTTTGTTTCGCGGCCATTTTCCAATTTTTGACAGTGACGTGTAGGAACCACAGACAAATGTATAGTTTTTTTTAAATAGCTAATGTTGCCAACAATAAGTTGTTGGTCAAAATTTCTACCATATTTTTTTAATAGATCCGTAATAAATATGTCATAGAATCAGCTCGCTTCTCCTATGACATAATTGTTTACCGGGTACCTTTCAAAAACCTCATATTCTATTCTAGCCTTTCGCACAAAATCCTTGGTCGGATTTCACCAAGTCATGATAATCCTCAGAATAATAAAGGTGTCGGTCTTTAATGTACTTGTGCAAAGAACGAATAACCAAGATAACACAAACGAGAAACAGTAGTGTATGCAAGTATGATATACACAATGATATACAGCATGTACATTGCACAATGCGCAATGAACGATCTCTCACAAGAGTCACAAGTGTCATCACAGAATAGATTTTCATATAGCGCCCACTTAGAACAAGTACTATTATTAAAAAAAAATAGTAGAAATTTTAGCATATTTTGTGGTAACACCAGTTTATTTTCCTCTCGTTCTTTCTTCCGGTTGCGAACCCACGGCAAGGTGTGTAAATCCACATGGTTTATTGAAATAATTATCCCCAAAGGAGTTAAAACTCGTGAAACTGTTTATTTGTGTTATTTTAAGGTATAAATTATAATAGTGCAACTGTGAAATCATCACCAGAAAACACATTGTTCAATATGGTGTCCCATCCAGGATCATTATAAAAATGACATGTTACTGTGATATTCCGATATTTAATAGCTTTACGCTGAATGTTTACATAGTTTACGGCGATCAACATTAATTCCCTGATGTTTACGCATAAGTTAACTCTAAATGTTCATAAATTTAACTTTACCAAACATAACCTAAAATACTTTTGGCGTTTGGCAGTGCTGGCAAATGGGACCAGAACAAACATGGGGCTCATCATTTTCCTGAATAAGGAACCCACTTAAGGGTTTCAAAACACAGAGCCTATTCCTATTATTTATCATAAACCTCCTTAAAAGTGTTGGAGGTGGCAATCAAATATTTTTTGAATGGAACATGGACTACCTCTAGTTTTATTTGCTGGAGGACCACTATATCCAGCAGCGGAATTTAGCGAGCGAGATGAATAATAATAATCCCACAATATAGGTACTCTACAGGAGCCAATGAGCAATTCTGTTTTATTCCTGCCTAGTTTATGTTCCATGAATAAATTAATCAATTAATTTAATCATCTTTGTATGTATTTTTTCAGATGCGTTCCGTTACGCTCAAGGATGTCGAACAAGACAAGGTCGTCAAGACCGTCGCTGCTCACTTGAAAAAGTAAGTTACGGAAGAATTCAATATTCCCATAAAAATTGTCACCAATGGTTTCATTGAAATCTAATTGGATACTGTTATATTCATGTGGTATTGAAAGACTGGCTTATGATTTAATTCACTTTTATTATCTTCCACATTCATCATCGGTCCATAATTAAAGTGTACAAAGTTACAATCATCAGCAGCTATCAATTCTGCAATAATCTGATATCAAATTGAACATCTCTCCTATTCTGATTAATTATTATAATGAATCTAGAAAACAAAAACTTAACAATTTCATTATCAACTTTTCAGGACCGGCAAGGTCAAGGTCCCTGAACACATGGACCTGGTGAAGACTGCCCGCTTCAAGGAGCTGGCTCCCTACGACCCCGACTGGTTCTACGTGCGATGCGCCGCCATCCTGCGACACATCTACATCCGCTCCCCGGTCGGAGTCAAGACTGTCACCAAGATCTTCGGTGGCCGCAAGCGCAACGGTGTCACTCCCTCTCACTTCTGCAGGTAAATATCATATACTTTTAATTTTGAAAAGTTGCAGTAATACTTGCTTTCCTGCTCAAGAATACTCATATACAATGATAAGAGTTCAAGATTGATGTTGAGCATACAGTTTTCCTGGGTCTTGAATAACTTGGGAGAGGCCATGTCCAGCATTGGATTATTGGCTGATGTCAATGGACAACTTATCATAAATATTATTAAAATCTTGTTACTTATATTTCTGTGCAGTATCATTATTTAATCTTCATATCTACTGGATATACTTATTATTGAATGTAATCAGATTTCAATGAAGAAAAGTATAAGAGATAATTTACTAATTAAAATATAAGTTTGATTCAGTTTTCCAATCTATGGGGCATTTTCTACCCCAACAGCAACATTTAGTCTGGTCATTGACTTGATGATTAAAACTACAAGAGCAAATTTACTCATGATCCATATCCCTCATTCCAGGTCGTCAGGCAGCGTGGCCCGCAAGGCTCTGCAGGCTCTGGAGGCCCTGAAGATGGTAGAGAAGGTGCAGGACGGAGGCCGCATCCTCACCGTGCAGGGCCGCCGTGACCTCGACAGAATCGCCGCGCAGGTGCGCCTAAAGGCCAAGCAACAGGCCAAGCAGCAAGTGATTGTTCTGTAAATTATGTCTAAGGAATAAAAAAAATTGCATAAAATTTGTTTTGTTTTAGTGCTCCTTTTTAATTCTAGGGTATAAGTAGCAGTTAGGTTTTGCCTGACTGATATTACAAAGAGTACCCAATGGGTCACATTTAACATTGAGGCAGCAGTTGGAGGAAGAATGAGGATATAAATAGTTTGCCGATGATGATATAGGTAGTGCTACAGCACACAGCACCCTGTCCTAGGCATTACGTTCCACGTCCATCCAACCACTACATGACTATAGTGAGGTCAGAGGCTCATTTTCATTCCATTCATTCATTCGATTGTTGACAAATTTTTACTGCCCGCCCTCAACATCGTATAGGTACCTAATATATAGATAGACTAGTACTACAGTACCTACGTAACCTATCTAAGGTAAAAGCACGTAGGTAGACAGATAGATTTAGATTTTAGCTGAGGTTTGGCCAAGGATAACCAACATAAGTAGGTACTTCTCTTCAATCAAACAGTGTAAAGAAACGGAATAAAGTTGCGTTTGTTGTTGGTAAGGTCAGCCTTGGCAAGACTTTTAGCCTTTTCGATTAGCGGTCACCGACACGCAAAAGTGTATGGCTCACTTTTCCACTTACCGGCATCGTCGCCGGTTTCGTACATAAATAATATTTATCTAGTACACTCTTTAAACACAGTAGCCGGTGTTGAGCCATGCACCACTGTAGGCCATGATCACTTGGTGTTCACGCAATGGCGCATGCCTCATTGCTGCCTGGCAAACCACTGCGTGAAAACCACAGGCCAAGCTACGCCAACGCCACAATAAAATTCCTCTCAAGTATGCCTGAAATTAATAGCTGTCAAAATAAGCGAGATACAGTGGAAGTTGGCTGGTCATGTCTGCCGAAGAACCGATAACCGCTTGGGGTAGACGAGTTCTCGATTGGAGACCACGAACAGGCAAACGTAGCGTAGGACGCCCTCCTGCCCGCTGGAACCGACGACCTTAGGTGGGTTGCCGGTAGTCACTGGATGAGGAAGGCCGAGGACCGAGTGTTGTGGCGTTCTAGAGGCCTCTATGTCCAGCAGTGGATGATAATTGGCTGATGATGATGATGATCTAAAAACCTGGAACATCTCGATTGCGTGGCCTCCCCCTGTACTGTACGCAGTGATGGCGAGCAGTGGCCACTGTAAACTAGGACCTCATTTTATCACCGAATGTGTGAAAGCCATAATACCTCAGCCGGTGCTGGCTGACCGGTACCCGGGACGAAATAATCTGAGTCTGACAAAATAAGTGAACCCATGATTCCAATAGCTTCCTTTTGTATTTTCTACTCTTTTTTGCCAGGCTGTATGCCGCTGTACTTGCCACTCGCCAATGCTGATTTAATGTTTCATAAAGAATAGGCCTGCCGGAAGTAGTTAAATTATGGCAACATCGTACATAGTATTTTAAATATATGGCAGCATTCAGTTATCTGTCAATGTCAAAACTGTCAGTTGTTTTAATATTAATTTTGCATCGCAGTTTTGCGGCTAACTTCATTGATATTACACAGCAAAACAGCAGACTGCTGCAGTGTTTGTTGTATTTTGATTTTCGTCCAGCGAATTGATTTCGCAATCAATGAATTGAATAGGCAGTGATAACAAAATGTGGTTGGCGTTTAGACGTCTTTTCGGTGTGATAGGATTTCTGTGTTTATTTTCGTGCACGACCGGCTTACGGCAATACGGTGATCATGAGAAGACTCTATACGTGGCAAAGGATCCCCAGGACTCTGATAGACTGACCATCATCAACCGCCACCCCAGTAATGAGCAGGGCTCCGAGTCCGTGAGGGCCAAGCGGGATGCCGAGGCGGCTCCGGCTCTTCACAAAAACATTAGTACATGGGTAATGTTTTATTTCCTTATTATTTTCAATTAAATTTCTCCCCCTTTGTAACTCGATTGATATTGTGGTGTGCCCGTATGTCGTGATTTCCACTTCTCGTAAATATCACAACGAAGTATTTTTATTGAAGGTTTTTGTGAATTGTGACTGAGCATTTTCGTTTTCTTCTATCGTCATTAATCGTCGTAGGAAAGCAACCTTGGCGCGTTATCGTGTTTATTTAAAGAAGTACCTACCTAGCTACCTGCAATGTTTTCTATTTTGTAAAACGTAATGTAAAGAAATATACCTATCTACTCAATTAATTATATATATTTTTTACCAACAAAATATTATACTTTTATCTCATTATTTGCATTTATCTACGTAATTTAATTGAATTCAACTCACCTACGATATCCTTTTTAATTTGGTATATGTATTTGACTGATAAAATTAGATAAGAGTGTGTTTATTTGTTATCAGGTGTTTATTATGATTATGAATCCATGCCTCAGTCAGATATTTAGTATACAAATGCTACCAAGTATAGATCTATCTAGTAACTATAAATGCCAGGCCCTGTTTCCATACAAAAAAACAGTGCATAACATAGTACTTAATCAATCTTACAGTAAATATTTTTTTAATTCACATTTGTTTACCAATATTCAACTTAAGCCTAATCCAGAACATTCTTACAGACAACTCATCTAAATGACAGTCACCAGCAACTGATGGTCCACTGGGTGGGCGAAGGGTCCAAGGTGATCATCTGCCTGGCTCGGGATTCCAGTCCACGGAACAAGGGGTTCATATCCTCATCCACCCTGTTCATATCCTATAACTATGGACGGAACTTCACCAACAAGACGGACCACTTTAAGTTGGATGATACACCGGACAGTGATTATGCTCAACTGGATAAGTTCTTCAACCATCCCAAGTACCCTGAATTTGTGAGTATGATTATGATGATTTTATAAATGTTATTCTACCCTTAATTTGAAAAACAAGCTACTGAATTAGTTTATTTCATGAAAATCATGTAGAGAACAGTTTAATAAAAAATGGTTGATTCTAGATATTTACAAACACAAAGGTTTTTGCACTATATCAAAGGTATAATGATAGGAGAAATAAAAGTTTGTTCACTGGCCAATGAGAGACGAAGCAGACACAAATAAACTATGATATAAATCTCAAACAGAAGCTCTTTGTTTGGTTTATTTGTGATAATGATAACAGTTTTTGCTGAAGGCAAATCAATCTTATCTTCATGTCACTTTTTGTGCATAGAGTCATTGCCCTTGTTTTCGTCTCACGTATGATTATTGTAGCCACTATGACTCACTTTACACCTAGTTAATGCTAATATACTATTCTCTAGCCTCATGAGAAAGTGAAAGGCAATGGCCAAAATTATTTTTTGCTATTTGTTTCAAAACTGTATGTTACAGGTTCTTAGCAACACGTAATATCTGAAAAAGAAATCTACAAAATGTATTTTTTTCCCTAGGTATACATAAATACTATACATCTTACAAACATGTTTTAAGTACCTACTGAAGTGTCAAATAAAGCCTTGAAATAAATTGCACTCACCTGTAGAAAAGCAATTAACTTATACCTACATATTCAAGTACACGTATTTATCCTTTATCGTACAGTCACATATAAACACTATTATTAATATCCTATTACTCTTGCAGTGTGTATTCGTGGACTCCACAAACAAGAAGATCTACTACACGGACGACAACGGCCACACCATCCACCGGTCCGACCTGAGCTTCCACCCGAGCGAGCTGTCGTTTGACGAGGAGTTCCCCGACAGATTCGTGGTGCTGGATAAAGTCGACACTAATAGGAAGGTGAGATATTAGCGCCAGAAATATAGTATCATAAATCATACAAGAATTAACTGTAGTACCGAAATATGATCATAGAAAAATTCCGCCTGGTCCGATCCGTAGAACAAAGATCGTGCTATAGATCGAAAATGGGAAATGTATGTACATTTTTAAAACGCAAGTAGGTAAGAGAAAAGTAGGCTAATGATTTGGGAAATCAATTTCATAATCACGCGACAACCACATCAATTAACAACAACACAAACATTATCAATCAAAACACTTAATCCAATTCAATTAATCTTTCATTGTTCCCATTTTAGCTGTACCTCACCGTGGACGGCGGGAAAACGTTCAAACTGATCCAGAGTTTCGTGAAGACGTTCTTCTGGTCTTCTGGGCCGGGTTTCCCGAAGACGTTTTACCTGGAGCGCTGGAAGCCAGACCGCACTAGCACCGTGTTCAGTACTACCGACCCCGGCAACCCTGTGATCAAGGTGCTGTTTGAAGATGCCAAGGACTTCCAGATCAAAGAGGACTTTATGTTCGTCACCAAGCAGTCTAAGGAGGTGAGTTTTAGTTTTAGGTTAAGTGGAGTTGTCTGAATGAGTGGGTGCTTTTTATGTTGTGTAAAGGTAAGTGCGTAATAATGTGTAGATGATGATGAATGGTTGGTAGCTAGGTACACAAGGGCTATACAACTTCTGCAACTCGGTACCTTTGATTATCGGCCAGGTACTTCTTATCTAAATTGCGATAATGTGCAAAATTTTGTGAGTAAATATGTAAGCGAATAAGTAATCAATCATCACATTATGGTTTCTGTTTATTTGCGAACAAGATAATAATATGAAAGTCACCTTTGTTGTTGTTGTATTTTGGACAAAGAAAGTGTTTGACGCCAACTTTGTGCCTAATTTTAGCCAGATGGTTAGAAGACACCTTCATAAAAATATGAAGATAAGAAAATAATCAGATATTCTGCCTAGTGTTCTGAAATGTAATGTACTTAATTACTAATCACAAAATTAACGGTTATCATTATCGCGCTTCCAGGGATAACCAACATCTGTTTTTAGATAGTATTGAATATTTCCTACATTGTAGTGATGATAAAAGGGTTTTATATTTCATAAAAACAAAAATTCAATATATCTCTATCCATCCGATGCAAAAAGCCGAGTGCTCTAGCATACACTACACACAGAGCTCAATAAAATACGAAATGAGAATGATACAAAGAAACAAACGGAACATTTTTTTCGGCTAAGTCCTGACGTAACATTCATTTACAACTTTCTAAAGCTAGACCAAAATTACACGCACCAAACTGCCGTGCGTACAAATATGCTCTTGAGGATGTGGCTATGTAATTCAATTATACAATCTACGTACGGTTTATTTATTTCTGCGTCGTCAACTACTTTGTATTTTTAGACCGACTAGGTCGGGTTTCATTCGCATAATGTTACATCAGCTTCTTGTTACCTACGTTAGCCGTTTGTTTATTGTTATGGCATATTTTAATATTTTAGGCCTGACTTTGTCATACATTACCTATTATCACCGAAGCAGATATGCATTGTGCATCGCTGCATTTATTCTATTCTCTATTCTGTGGGCGTCAAGTATTTGCACCTGGCTTTCTCGAACGAAACCTCTGTGCATATCACCAAGGTCTAAACTCCTTGCCTAAGCTTGGGCCATTTCCCACTACGCTGGTCCACTGCGGGTTGGCGGGTTCACACATCTAGATGTTCTATATATATCTCTCTAGATACTCCTAGACTGTATACATTATTTGTAGAGAAGCCACTTGTACTCAGGGACAGTTCTAGAGAGCGCATGCACTCGCATTGTGCGCTCGGCGGGCGAGGAAGTGGTCGATCAACGGACAAAGTGGGACAAATTGTCCTTAACTTGATCTCGCTCCAGAGACTTCTGAACAACGCACCTCGGAATAATGGCTTGAAGAGATGATGTTGGGGTTTAGAGCATTTTGCTTTTAAAACCAGTTCATATCTTGAGGTACTTAGTAGGTTTTTCGTAGCTAGGGGCAAATAATACGGATTAAATGCACTCTGCAATTTTAAGATTTATCTTCATTTAAGTATTTATAACTATTAATCCTTCCATGGACGAAGACTTTCGATTATTCGTCTTAAAATAAATAAAATCTAATCCTGTTTGTCTCTTCTATGTTATTGGTTGTTCTGAGTGATACGACACCTTGCTCACTTGTGCTGGGCACAGAATGTAAACACAGTTTCATATTGATTTGTTTATTATACCTACACAACACATGTATATTGTGTGTGTGTATGGGCCCTCCCCTTTTGCACCTTGCCTATAATTCTAATCTATTGCGGTCAGTTTCAGCCATGATGAAGAATGAAGTCAATACTCGTAGTCGTGGAAATTTTCTACAACGCTAATTTTCAAAAACAAAAAGTACTATAGGCATTATTATATTGAGGTATAACGGGAAACCTAACTGTTCTCTTATTTATGAATTCTCATCACTTACAGTATATATCACTATCAATTTGAGACGGTAGTCGTATCATATTGTCTGATCATTGATTGTAAATTTGTATCAATAACCCCTAAGTATGCTAATAAACTAAAAGTAATTTTAACTCCTTTCACATTATTTTAAGTTAGTAGGTTTTCTGATTTACTAAGTTCTGTTGTGTAGTCTTGGCGATTTTCAATATGTAGAGTTATGAATTGATGAATCATAGATTACTTACTCATCAGTTGCTTGCTGGGCAGTTAGTTTATTAATAGCAATATGTTGTTATTAATACTAATATATCAGCATGATCATATTATCGAATTTGCAGTGCCATTATGGGTAGCAAGTTGTTAGTACTATACATATAATTTTAAAATCATACATGTACACTTGATGGCAATAAAATATTTGATTTGATTATCAGCATTTATAGGTATTGTATACCTCTTGGCATGGCACTCAAGTAGGTTGAGATTGTTCCCTAGTTGAGATTGCAGTTTGAAGTTTCAATAGATGCGCCAAGTAAGTCTGAAAACTGAGAGCACAGCATCAGTTACTTCACGTGTATATTTTGTATGTCATATGTATGACCTCTGCAAAGTCAGTAATGTAAGCTAGGTAGGCGCCAGAATGCTTGTTTGGGATTCTGGTATGGTAAACAAAACATGAAATACCTATTTAGTTCAGGTATGATTTTGGTGAGTAGGTACTTCTGTTATCCTAAGTACCTACAGTTTTTGAAATGTCATTACATATTTTGTTTATGAAGGAAAAATTAAATATGTACCTATGTTATAATTCAACTATCAATACTTAGTTTATGTTACAGATAGGATAGCGTCTAGATCGAGATAGAGTTTTCCTCCACGTTCGTGTACCTACGTGTTTCAGATGATATTTATGTGTGTCATATATGCATATAAATAATAAATATATAATATAAACACTCACACCTTGTACTAATGTACTCCCTTGCGGGGTAGGCAGAGGTGCATTGCTGCACCCACTTTTCGCCAGTGTTTATGTTAGTCCCAATGTAATAGGGGGCGGGCCTATTGCCATTTTACGGGCACAGCCAAGACCCGAGAACAAATATCTGTGTTTAAACAAATATCTGCCCCAGCCGTGTGCCATATACTTATTTTATAAATTACAATTACATAGCATAGCAAGATATTTGTTAATTAGCCACAGTACCAGTACCGACGTATTGTTGTCACCTACTTTCTTATTTTGTATAAGTATCTAACTTGTACTAATTTAATTGAAGTAATTGATTATTCATGAGTGAACTACCACATCTATGTTTAGGTAGATAGCAATTGTATTCGGTTCAGTCTTTGAAGTAATAGGACCATGTTCTAATATTTTGTTTGGTTAACATAAGGGAACAAAAAAAAAACTTATTGAAAAAATGTTATGATTGTTTTGTATTGATTTTTAACCGACTGCGAAAAAAGAATGAAGTTCTCAATTCGTCTGTATGTATTTTTTTTTAGTTCGACTCTTTTCACAGTCATGATATAGGTACATAAGTAACAAAATATCTAACCGCAGAACAGTTCCCAGTAATTAATAAATCCTTGATTAAAAATGAATCATTACATAAAAATACTAAATAGCGGAAGAATAACTTCCCTTTTATTCGATGATTCATTATTGAGCCTACTGGTGCTGATCTAGGCATCCTCGTTTTAAATTATTGTAAATATTTAAATGTATGACGCACTACAATTTATAGGTACAAAGTAATTTGGTATTACTCAATCGTTGACAATAATAAATAACTGAATGAATACAATGGACGTGAAATTTTCTGTAAACGTTATGCATATTATGATAATAAACTAATACTGACGTATTTTAGTTCAGTAGCCTTAAATACTGGGTAAAATATCTTTATAACTAAGCTTGCTAAGCCAGATATTCATTAATTATTACACTGGATTGCCCTACATTTATTTCATAGGTCATTAACCCACATTCCAATCTTTGCAGAGGAACACATTGGAGCTCTACATCTCGCATCAACGAGGCCCGTTCTACAAGGCGGAGTTCCAGACCGAACTGGACCTGAAGAAGTTCCACATCGCAGACGTGACTGACAAACGTATATTTGTCTCTGTCATGCACTCGGAGTCGTTGGCTGATCTCTACGTGTCGGAGATAAGCAAGAACTTCACTCAGTACAACTTTGTGCTGAGCCTGCCACAGATTGTGTGCTATTTCCCTGATGGGAACTGGAAGAACAGCTGGCTTGAGTGAGTAGTTTTGTATGCCTCTTATAAATAGAATGTTACAGTGAGTGAGAGTACAGGTCGGGGCAGATATTTTGTTTTAAAACACCTTTTGGGGCCTTGGATATAGCAGACATAATAAAAATGCCACCACCAGTTATGTATATCGTGAGCGGAGAGTAACATACCTACCGGTAAATATGCAATAGTGCATTGATACACCTCTGCCTATGCCTACTAAGCAAAATAGTTCATTAGTAAACGAGAGTGTGTATGTAATGTTGTTTACAAAACATGATTTGGCAACTTCTACTTGACTATTAATAGTACCTATAAATTAGTATTACGCTCTTAATTAGACAGAAAAGAGGGTGCAGTGATGACTATGCCTATTGCCTACCCCGTTAAAGGGTCTGAGTCAATTAAAAACAAAATTTCTCGAATAGAATTTGTTTACTCTAATCTAACTTAATTCAAGTGGAAAAGTAAACTTGACATTTATGTTTATTCAAAGCTGCTCTTGCATAACTAATACAATTAGGCTACTGGAAAATTTCCAAACATCCACAACAGAGTTTATTTATCATCTTCATCATAATCAACCAACAAACTTCCACTGCTTGACTTAAGTCTTTTTCTATTACACAATTATTACACTATGTTCTTGATTTACCGGCTACCAGTTGTTTATGGCCATCGGCCAGGGATATGTCAACTTACTGCCACTTGAACCTGCAAACTTTTGTATCTGCCATATTATTTCTGAGAAACCCCCTAGCGAAGCGCTTTCCGTAGCACACAAAGCGATTTAAGCCATTGGACTAGCCCAACCCTCAGTGTCCTAATTTCAGAAAGGCTATTTCTGCTTGACGAAACACAAATGTTCGAATAATTCTCAGGCCAGCGTTACGTTTAACCTGTGAACTGTGAGCTCCCAAAAGCGCGATACACAATAGTTTTTTATTGTTTCTGATTTCATGGGATTCAACCGGTCAGTACTCCAAAACTTCGCTTTCAATAAAAAACAACAATTCCACAGAGACGTAACAGAAGACCCATTCACGGACCTGTACCGCGTGGAGGGTCTCCGCGGCATCTACATCGCGTCGCGAGTGGACTCCAAGGCGCTGCTGCCTAGCATCGGGCCCGAGCATCTGATCTCGCTCATCACATACGACCACGGAGTCACGTGGGCGCCGATCACGCCGCCGGCGGTCGATGAGTATGGTGAGTTATCAAAGTCAAATGGTTTTTTTCATCGTATAAATATAAAATTTTCTGATAAACGTCAATTTTTACAAACTACTCTCCCTTCGGATAAAGGGCTCTTTGTCTTTATTGTTAATGGATTGTGCAGTTTTTGGACCTGATAATAAAAACGTAGAGGATGTAGAGTTCGGATCTTAGTGACTTGATTATACCCATACCCATATACAGTAACTGTGTTGAAACAGTAAAACCCAATCAATAGCTTATCTAGACCAGTAATACATAACAATTATATTTTTATAGCCTCCTAAATTTCTGTAGGTACTCTTTTCTGCTCTTAATTTCAGATAAATTATTTATACATCCACCGTACTCAATAAAATAAATCTTAACTATTGATATCTGATGATCTGTGTTCTCCAGGTAAACCGTTCAACTGCCACATCGAGAACTCGTGCAGCCTGCACCTGTGCCAGAAGTTCAGCCAGCTCTACCCTGTCACTAGGTAAGCAGAAACTTGTATTTTATACTAACATGTCGACGAGCTATTTTATCTGCTAACTCTCATTTACTACTCCATATAGACCTTCGGAGCACATGTCTTTATAAAGGGAAATTCATACCGGGTATTAGAAAAGTATTGTAAACCGAAATGGGAGCCTCAGCTTGTCAATCTGAACAACTTTTGTATTACGATTTCCGGAAATAAACAAAAACATATTAAAAAGTGAAAAGTTAGTAAAAACAACCGTATTTATAGAATTTATAGTAGTACCACTAGTACCTCACATAGCTTTCTGAGCACAATGGTCAGTAACTTCTATCTAAGATTCAAGTACATGGACAACATATAAAGCGTGTTATAAAATAATGAACAGATTGATAACATCTTACAAATAATAACACGAATGTGAGCGACCTAAGATAACATTAAACCTGACCTCTACAATATAATTATTTGTTATGTCCATGTTAAGTGAAGTATCAGTTTCCATTTCCTTCTGTCGATAATAACTAGAAGTATGTGCCTAGTTTAGATTTTATCTTGTCATATGTGACCCGACAGGATGGCTTCAGATGCGATATATTTCCATATCTTATAATTATACTATAAATAGACATAAGTTACGTGGGTTTAAGATAAAAATACGTTTATAAATTTTAGGTATTTAATATCATGCTATAAGATAATAGCTAAGTAAAATAATAATGTAAACGTACAATATCCTTCATCTAAAAGTCCTTGATTGGTAATTCCAACACTACAATCTTCTAGTGCATTATGTAGACAATTATTGAATAAAACATTGCAGAAATATTTTTGCCGCAGTAGTGTACATAGTAAAAATGTTGTAATTGTTCATATAATTTTAGAAAATAATGATTAGTCCTGGTGCATTTCCACAGGATGCTTGATTCATCGGTACATAGTTTATGTGCCTACATAAGATACCTACGGATTGAACTATCTTTTACCAAGAAATAGTCAGATGGATGACTAATACACGGGTCTTGTTAGCATAGAAATAATAAATTGCATTTGTAAGTGAAAAATATGTTTTATACAAAATAAATATAGGTATAAATTGTTTACAGCCCACCAGGAAATGTAGTTACAAATGAGTTAAGGTAAAAAATAGCGTTATTTGTGGGATATTATAAAATTTATACCAAAATCATTGATAGATTTTAGACAACTGTTCTTGTAGCTATGAGATTTTTTAGAAGTCGTTAGTCGAAACTTATTGCCTGTGATTTTGGTATACACTTTTGCTTTGTTTTTGCAATGGTTGCACGACTTTTGGTTTAGCCTTTTATAGCTGCAATTCACATATTTTGTTTCGGTGTATCATTTCATTGCATAAATGGTTATCATACGGTTTAGGCAGTTCGTATTTTTTTTTGTGGTCAAGCATATTTGGCGGTCTTTAGGGGAAATAAATATCGTCTGTTTTATTTTTATTTCGAATCGCCCCGGTATTTTCGGAATCATGTCATTTTTCAATGAATGATGATGATAGATAGGTCTTCATTTGACGCAACATAATATTATGTTACACAATAAAATATCAAAACGACACTCCCCATTTGCATGCGTTTGATTTTGGAATAAGTACATCACTATCATTTCGTTTTTAGCACTGGAAATCACTAAGGCGTTTTTAAGAATTTTAGACACTGATAATTATAATTTTTCAATTTCAATAGCAAATTAAACTAACACCATCAACAACGAATGTGGGCTCAGTGTTTTTCATATTGCATGGTTTTTATATTTTTTTACCCTTTCGACATTAATAGCACTTCTCAACAAAAAATTACGTGGTCACGACCGCTATGTTTTTTTCCTCCGTCTCATAATCCATAGATTTATCGCATTGTTCTACATACTCATTATCGATTTTCCCTCTAGGTCAGCAAGTATAATGAGCTCGAAAAGCGCGCCTGGCGTAATAATGGCCACCGGTGTCATGGGGAAATCCCTCAAGGGTATACCTGGAGTGTACCTCAGTAGGGACGCTGGGTTAACATGGAAGAGGATTCTCAAAGACTACTATTTCTTCAATTACGGGGACCATGGTGGTGTGCTGGTGGCGGTGAAGTACTTCAAGAACACGGGAGAAACTAGGAAGATCATGTATTCCACCAATGAGGGCATCGACTGGAATTCTTATCAGTAAGTGGCTCAAAGTTTGTGAGTGATTCATTTGTTTTGTTTGAAGTTCTATTATGTCTCCATTATTAAAACCAATTTTGATACATAATTTTAAATATTCAGATATTTAACTAATAATTATTCCCATCTACGTACAATAAATTATTATGAATTGCACTGCAAAAGGATACAATGTAGTGAACATGATTTGGCAACTCTTACTTCAGTATTTATAGATTATCACAAGCTATAAAAAGAACGCTTTCATTTGATGTCCAAAATCTCAATTGGAATGCAAAAATAAATACTTTGTAGTCACTCACTATCAGCGACCATTTATTAATGTCATTACCACATGCGTAATATCACGCGTGTTTTGATAACAATACGGACTGTATTTTTCAGGTTCAACGACGATGACCTTCGCATTTACGGTTTGATGACCGAACCGGGAGAAAATACAACCACGTTCACAATGTTCGGCTCAGAACATGAGCAGCACCAGTGGATCATCATCACTGTAGACTTGCAAAACGCTTTCGAACGCAACTGTACCGACGAAGACTACAAATTCTGGTCGCCTTCCCCTCCTAACTCCTCTATCTCCTGTGTCCTTGGTAAGAGAGACACGTTCCAAAGAAGACTGGCCCATACTAACTGTTACAACGGCCTGGACTATGACAGACCAGTAAAGAAAGAGATCTGCGAATGTAGTAGGAGGGATTACGAGTGCGATTTCGGATTCAAATCTTCGGGCAACGAATGCATTAGGAATAAGAGCATAAAGTTTGACCCCTACGCTATACCTCCAGAGTGTAGGCCCGGACATTTCTATAAGAGAACTAAAGGGTACAGAAAGATTGACGGGGACGTTTGCACAGTCTCGACCTACATCGCTTATGCTCCCGATATGATCCCCTGTCCACTGGAGGAACCAACAGAGTTTATCATGGTAGCTTTAAGGGACAAAATCGCTCGCATCGACATATCCGACAACACAACGATATACCCAGTTGTTGGACAAAAGAACATCGTAGCCATAGAGTTCGATATAAAAAACAACTGCATTTACTGGGCCGATATAGACACGGACAAAATAAGCCGTCAGTGCTTCAACGATGCTACGGCTCAAGAAGTGGTGGTGGATACTGATTTGGCGAGTATCGAGGGAATGGCGTTAGACTGGATATCTAATGTTTTGTTTTTCGTTGACGGAATGAGGCGAAAGATAGAGGCGGTAAGAACAGACTTGTCTAACGAAGGTAGGATGCGGGCGACTATTCTGGACTCGAAGGTGTTGTCGAAGCCGCGAGGTATAGCGGTTCACCCGAAAGCTGGGTACCTATTCTGGACAGACTGGGACAGGAGTAACCCATCCGTGTCTAGATCGAACTTGGACGGAACGAATATCAAGAAACTGTTCGGAAAGCCGATAGTCCAGTGGCCCAACGGTGTGACGATAGACCAGATGGCTGAGAGGATCTACTGGGTAGACGCTATGGAGGACTACATAGCGAGCGCGGATTTGAACGGACATTACTTCAAACGTATCCTCTGGAACGACGACAAAGTATCTCATCCATTCGCCGTGGCTGTGTTGAAAGACAAAATGTATTGGGACGACTGGAAATCCAAATCCATCTTCATAGCGGATAAAGACACTGGAGCTAACATAATCACCATAAACGATTCGTTCTCAGGGCTTATGGAACTAAAGGTCTACGCTCATTTCGTCCAACACGGTAGCAACGCTTGCTCGTATAAAAACACTAGTTGCGATACGATATGCCTGGGCGGGCCGGCTAACAGCTTCAGTTGTCTGTGCCCGGACGGGTTCACGCGGACGAATGGAAAGTGCATGTGCCCTAATGGCGAGGAGCCGTTAGCCAATATGACGTGCCCGAAGAAACCTGGCGCTACTTGTGGACCGGTAAGTGATTATAAAGTTATGTTTTAAATCACGAACTGATTAGGTAAATGAGATCAACAATCAATCAACCCGACAACACACTGGGATAGGTACTATGCTACATTCCCCGATTTTGATATTCCCTTTATCTTTTTACAGAATTTGAAATATCGCCGATAGATCTATGACTTTAGATAGCTAGCGTTAGCATCTGATGAAGAAGCGGCTTCTTGGAGGGCTTTAGATAGATAGAATATTCTTTATTTGTACACACACATAAAATAAACTTACATAACTTAAATACTAACACATATGTACAAAAATGGCGGTCTTATCGCTTCAAGCGATTTTTCAAGACAACCTTAGCTTTAGTCTATTTGCGCGTGTTGTATTATAGTCGTCGAAATATAATAGGCCCGTTTGGACAGCTACACAAATTTGCTATTTACTCTGTATTTACTTGATGAAATACATAAAAAGACACATAATCTGGCTTATTATTTAACGGCCGAAAGAAAAAAGAACTTTTAAAGCACCAAAAGTTACTTATTGTTTAGATTTTTTATGATTTAGGTTTGACACCAGCTGTCATCCCATACATTATGGAGCTGTCCAAACGGGCCTAGTATATTTCGACGACTATATCATGATATTACATCAAAATCATCCATAAACTCCCATCTCCTTACAGCACGAATTCACATGCAAGAACGGCGTCTGCATCGACTCCTCCCTCCGCTGCGACGGGGCCGACTCGTGCGGCGACGGGTCGGACGAGGCGCGCTGCGACCGCGACCGCGACCACGACCGCGACTGCGCCGACACCGACGAACTAGGTAATGTACCGACGAACTAGGTAATGCACCGACGAACTAGGTAATGTACCGACTGTGTGCGCGACCACCGAAGAACTAGGTAATGTCTACTTTGTTTCATGCAGCTCTTATATTTTCACCGACAACCGACAAGCCACCAAGGGCCACCGCTGCTGACACCTGGATCGAAAAATCACTGATCTACAAAAAAAAATACAAAAAAAATATGTTTAATTATTGATTATAAAATGATCTGTTTTAATTATTCCGCTCATAGTAACCAACTTTCGTGCAATGATTAAGGGTTGTGTGTGTGCTTGCGTATGGATAGTAGGTCCTCTACGCGGCCGCTATTCGTTTATTGTAGCATTGACGCGCTCTTATCAATCGTACTAATTGCACGTGAGTGCAAAGGATTTCGTCAACTATAATTATTTTATTTCGATATTTGCTATCACTTGGTCTACTCCACGACACCCCCTAAGTTACTAGTTGTTACTTTATGTTAAACAAAAACCAATAGATAAATGAATAATAATATTTTCCCCAGACTGCGGCCCCACCAACTGCACGGACACTCAGTTCCGCTGCGGCACGGGCGCCTGCATCGAGAAGAAGTGGCTGTGCGACGGAGACAACGACTGCAAAGACGGATCTGACGAACAGAACTGCACTGTAAGTGGGTGGTGATTGAGGTGGTTTTGGTTTACTGTGTTAGAGTCGTTTGACGGGCGGTGCGATGCAAGCGGTGGCGCGCCCTACTACATATTATTTACTATATGGTGGAGATTTGTGGCTATTCGATTGTAAACATCTGTAAGTTTGTAGTAATAGAAGTTTTATTAGTTTTTTCCCTTTTGACAATGCACTGTATATAGGACTGTAAGTAAAAGCTCTTTATCTTTTTATAATTATGTCAACTTTTTGGTTTCAACTTGCTTTTATTACAGTAATACTATAATTTAGCTACATTTTCTACACGCTCTAATAACTTTTAGCAGTTCAGACAATGTGAAAGGTTGATTTTAATTCCCTTAAAATACATTAGGTACGTTACAAAGTACTAAACAAAACAATCCACCCCCAGATCCCAACAAAACGCCCGGACACCGTATCCTGTTCAGTCAACGGCTTCGCCTGTGGAAACGACACTAGCGCCAGCTGCATCCCCAACTCGTGGGTGTGCGACGGAGAGAGCGACTGCCCCGGCGGCGAGGACGAAAGAGATGAAAGATGCAAGCAGTCCACTTGCGCCCCGTACATGTTTAGGTGTTCCAATGGGAAGTGCATCTTTAAGACTTGGGTAAGTGGATTTAGTTCATATTTGTTGGAAAATTTACATAATAGCAAAAGACCCAACTCGTGTGTGTGCGACGGAGAGAGCGACTGTCCCAGCGGCGAGGACGAAAGAGACGACAGATACAAGCAGTCCACTTGTGCTCCCTATATGTTTAGGTGTTCCAATGGGAAGTGCATCTTTAAGACTTGGGTAAATGGTTGTTTCGTTTATTTTTGTTGGAAAGTTTACATAATAGAAATAGCCACAACTCGTGGGTGTGCGACGGAGAGAGCGACTGTCCCGGCGGCGAGGACGAAAGAGACGACAGATGCAAGCCGTCCACTTGTGCCCCGTATATGTTTAGGTGTTCCAATGGGAAGTGCATCTTTAAGACTTGGGTAAGTGGATTTAGTTTATATTTGTTGGAAAATTTAATTAATAGAACTAACATCATACTTGGGTTTGATTGCGCGCGTCCTTACAAAAGGATCAACTCGTGGGTGTGCGACGGAGAGAGCGACTGTCCCGGCGGCGACGATGAGAGAGACGACAGATGCAAGCAGTCCACTTGCGCTCCGTATATGTTTAGGTGTTCCAATGGGAAGTGCATCTTTAAGACTTGGGTAAGTGGATTTAGTTTATTTATGACGTGGTTTTTCGTTTATATTTGTTGGAAAATGTACATAATAGAAACAACTCGTGGGTGTGCGACGGAGAGAGCGACTGTCCCGGCGGCGAGGACGAAAGAGACGACAGATACAAGCAGTCCACTTGCGCTCCCTATATGTTTAGATGCTCCAATGGGAAGTGCATCTTTAAGACTTGGGTAAGTTGATTTTAGAGGCTGTTTCGTTTATATTTGTTTGGTAAATTTAAGTAAATAATAGAAATAGACAATCAGAAATATCCGAGGAAGTTGTATTCCATTTTTTTTAAATCATTTATTTATCCCAAATACATGTTTTTACTTAATTCTATCTAGCCACTATCGAAAACCACTAGGTTTATCTGTAGCAGCGAATGATTGATGAAGCATTAATAGATTATAACAAAATGGTGGGGCCTATGTATGAATATTATGCTAACTCATGATTTACTTTATATTGTTGCCTTCAGTACATCCTTCCACCCTATTTACCAAAACTAAAAAAAAACTAGCGAATCTAACATAGGCAAATAAATCTAACCCTTAAAAGATCAAAATCATAAACATCTTTAAATAAACCAACAAATATAACTTTAAAATGTACCCATATTACTTGAACTCCACTGGTTATTCGACCGAAAAAAATCTTGACCTAGACAAAGCAATATATCCCAAACCCTCAACACCTACCTAATAAACCTCAATCCCCACCAGCTATGCGACGGCGAGAACGACTGTCAAGACGAAGAGCAATCTGATGAGAAGAACTGCTCGTCCATAGGCCAGAGCAAGCTGATCCCGCGGCCCGAGACGCCGGTCGAGTTCCCCACTAATGTCAGCTGCCCCGACTGGATGTATAAATGCGATAATGGGTAAGGAGTTTGTAAATTGTACCTTTGTAAGGGTGTTGTATACACACAACTTATTGATCAATTATGGGTGAACGAAAGAATAGAGACAATGCGGTGAAAGGTTAATAAATGAGTAGGAGTCTTTTTTGTAGCGTGCCGGTGGCAAATAATGGGGTTAATTTGGGGTTTGTCATCGTGAAAGGATAAGCCAGTTAGAATAGTGTCAGTCGCTGACTACCCAAGATGTGTAATAAAGACGAGGAGCAGTCTGACGAGAAGAACTGCTCGTCCATAGGCCAGAGCAAGCTGATCCCGCGGCCCGAGACGCCGGTCGAGTTCCCCACCAACGTCAGCTGCCCCGACTGGATGTATAAGTGCGATAATGGGTAAGAAGTTTGGTAAATATACCTATGGTTTGTAAGGGTTTTGTATACACACAACTTATTGATGAAAGGTTAATAAATGAGTATAGGAGTCTTTTTCGTAGCGTGCCGGTGGCAAATACTGGGGTTCATTCGGGGTTTGTCACCGTGAAAGGATAAGGCAGTTAGAATAGTGTCAGTCGCTGACTACCCAAGCTGTATAATAAAGACGAGGAGCAGTCGGATGAGAAGAACTGCTCGTCCATAGGCCAGAGCAAGCTGATCCCGCGGCCCGAGACGCCGGTCGAGTTCCCCACCAATGTCAGCTGCCCCGACTGGATGTATAAGTGCGATAATGGGTAAGGCGTTTGTTAATTGTACATATGATTTGTAAGGGTTTTGTGTACACACAACTTATTGATGAATAATGGGTGAACGAAAGAATAGACAAAATGCGGTGAAAGGTTAATGAATGAGTAGGAATCTTTTTCGTGGCGTGCCGGTGGCAAATACTGGAGTTGGTTTGGGATTCGTCACCGTGAAAGAATAAGCCAGTTAGAATAGTGTCAGTCGCTGACTACCCAACCTAATAAAGACAAGGAGCAATCAGATGAGAAGAACTGCTCGTCCATAGGCCAGAGCAAGCTGATCCCGCGGCCCGAGACGCCGGTCGGGTTCCCCACCAATGTCAGCTGCCCCGACTGGATGTATAAATGCGATAATGGGTAAGGACTTATCAAAATATGCTTGACTTTCGTATCATCAGCCTATAATCCACTGCTGGACATAGACCACTCCCAAGGAGCGCCACAACACTCGGTCCTCGGCCTTCCTCATCCAGCCACTTGCTTGGCTTTGTGTGGTGTATATCCTTAAGCTGAGTCCATATTTATATAATTTGCGCGTATCTTTTATCCGTATGCAAGCGTTTCATGAACGCAAATATGAGTACGTCGAATGATTATAACTTATAATAAATTACGCCGTATAAGTTATTATATGACGAAAGGTGGCATAAAAATTGGAGTTTACTGGCCCATGATGACTGACTTTCCCATCTTTAATAGATTTTAAACGAACCTATGAGGAAAAAATAAGCATTTTAATGAAACTCGCCAATAAATCTCCCCACCAGAAAATGCCTCCCCTACTGGTGGCGCTGCGACCGCATCAACGACTGCGGCGACAACTCGGACGAGCGCGGCTGCGGGCTCGTGTACGACACGGCGCCCGACAAGCCGGCCGACCCCGCGCGCCAGCCCCAGTGCGGCAAGAACCAGTTCACGTGCGAGCCCGGTCAGTGTGTGTTGTAGTGTAGTACAGTCGGCATGTAGTGTGTAGTGTGTACAACTCGGACGAGCGCGGCTGCGGGCTCGTGTACGACACGGCGCCCGACAAGCCGGCCGACCCCGCGCGCCAGCCCCAGTGCGGCAAGAACCAGTTCACGTGCGAGCCCGGTCAGTGTGTGTTGTAGTGTAGTACAGTCGGCATGTAGTGTGTAGTGTGTACAACTCGGACGAGCGCGGCTGCGGGCTCGTGTACGACACGGCGCCCGACAAGCCGGCCGACCCCGCGCGCCAGCCCCAGTGCGGCAAGAACCAGTTCACGTGCGAGCCCGGTCAGTGTGTGTTGTAGTGTAGTACAGTCGGCATGTAGTGTGTAGTGTGTACAACTCGGACGAGCGCGGCTGCGGGCTCGTGTACGACACGGCGCCCGACAAGCCGGCCGACCCCGCGCGCCAGCCCCAGTGCGGCAAGAACCAGTTCACGTGCGAGCCCGGTCAGTGTATGTTGTAGTGTAGTGTGGTCCGACACACGGCGTGTAGTGTGTACTACTGTGCAGCGATCACAGGATTCGATACTATTTTCGAATCTACACAAACATATGGAGAAAACAAATGTCACTTTTGGAACTGATAAATTTGCCTTACATTTTGACAGTGACAGTTGACGATACTGTTCTTTTTCCATAATGTTTGTGTAGTTTCGAAAATAGTATCGAATCCTCTGATCATGCTTCTGGTGGCGCTGCGATCGCATCAACGATTTTGGCAAATGAACACAACAAGAATCAAGAGGAAAAGAAGCAGCTGTTCTACAGGAAGCTGTTGCCAGAAGGGTATAGTAAGACCGAAGTGGGTGACTCAGAAGGTCATGTCATGCCGAACAACGTACTTAACCACTTTTGTAACACCCTGTATAATAAAGATACATTTGTTAGATATCTTTAAGATTCTTCTCGATTTCGTCTTTTCAGAATTACTTTTTTAATTCACACTGCCTTCGAAAAATTTACTGATAAAATCGCACCCTCTAAATATCCATTCCCCCGCAGGCGTCTGCATCCCCCTAACCTGGGTGTGCGACATGACAGAAGACTGCAACGGCGGCGAAGACGAGCGAGGCTGTTCCCGAGCCGACGGCAACCCGACCTACCAGTGCGGGCCTGACGAGACCCCTTGTGGCGACGGAAGAGGTTGCGTGGCGGACAAAAATGTATGCGATGGAGTGCCGCAGTGTATGGATCATAGTGACGAGGCGCATTGCGAGGTGAGTTTGAATTTGGAATGTGGTTTTTTTCTTTTTCTTTTCGGCCAGTGTCGTTTGTAGAGACGGTGGTAGAGGCGCATTGCGAGGTAAGTTTGGACGGGTTTGAATTTAGAATGCTGTTTTTTCGTTTGTTTATGTTTTAATTCGGCCAGTCTCAAAGATGAGAGACAAATTGTTCGTGGGCGGACGGCAACCCGACCTACCAGTGCGGGCCCGAAGAGACCCCTTGTGGCGATGGGAGAGGTTGTGTGGCTGATAAGAATGTATGCGATGGTGTACCACAGTGTATGGACCATAGTGACGAGGCGCATTGCGAGGTGAGTTTGAATATGGAATGTTGTTTTTTCTTTTTCTTTCCGGCCAGTGTCGTAGTAGAGTCTGTGCTCGAGGCGCATTAGGAGGTAAGTTTGGACACGTTTGAATTTCGAATGCTGTTCTTTCTTTTGTTTATTATTAAATTCGGCCAGTGTCAATGACAAACGAGGTTACTCGCGGGTGGACGGCAACCCGACCTACCAGTGCGGGCCTGAGGAGACCCCTTGTGGCGATGGACGAGGCTGCGTGGCGGATAAGAATGTGTGTGATGGTGTACCCCAGTGTATGGACCATAGTGACGAGACGCATTGCGAGGTGAGTTTGAATTTGGAATGTTTGTTTTTCTTTTTCTTTCCGGCCAGTGTCGTAGTAGAGTCGGTGCTCGAGGCGCATTAGGAGGTAAGTTTGGACACGTTTGAATTTCGAATGCTGTTCTTTCTTTTGTTTATTATTAAATTCGGCCAGTGTCAATGACAAACGAGGTTACTCGCGGGTGGACGGCAACCCGACCTACCAGTGCGGGCCTGAGGAGACCCCTTGTGGCGATGGACGAGGCTGCGTGGCGGATAAGAATGTGTGTGATGGTGTACCCCAGTGTATGGACCATAGTGACGAGACGCATTGCGAGGTGAGTTTGAATTTGGAATGTTTGTTTTTCTTTTTCTTTCCGGCCAGTGTCGTAGTAGAGTCGGTGCTCGAGGCGCATTAGGAGGTAAGTTTGGACACGTTTGAATTTCGAATGCTGTTCTTTCTTTTGTTTATTATTAAATTCGGCCAGTGTCAATGACAAACGAGGTTACTCGCGGGTGGACGGCAACCCGACCTACCAGTGCGGGCCTGAGGAGACCCCTTGTGGCGATGGACGAGGCTGCGTGGCGGATAAGAATGTGTGTGATCGTGTACCCCAGTGTATGGACCATAGTGACGAGGCGCATTGCGAGGTGAGTTTGAATTTGGAATGTTTGTTTTTCTTTTTATTTTCGGCCGGTGTCGTAGTAGATTTGTTGCTCGAGGCGCATTGCGAGGTAAGTTTGGACACGTTTGAATTTAGAATGCTGTTTTTTTATTTTGTTTATATTTTAATTCGGCCAGTGTCAAACATGATAGAGGTTGTTCGAGGAGACCCCTTGTGGCGATGGGAGAGGCTGCGTGGCGGATAAGAATGTGTGCGATGGAGTGCCGCAGTGCATGGATCATAGTGACGAGGCGCATTGCGAGGTGAGTTTGAATTTGGAATGCTGTTTTTTTCTATTTCTTTTCGGCCGGTGTCGTAGTAGATTTGTTGCTCGAGGCGCATTACGAGGTAAGTTTGAATTTAGAATGCTGTTATTTCTTTTGTTTATATTTTAATTCGGCCAGTCTCAAAGATGAGAGACAAATTGTTCGCGGGCCGACGGCAACCCGACCTCCCAGTGCGGGCCCGAGGAGACGCCTTGTGGCGATGGGAGAGGCTGCGTGGCGGACAAGAATGTGTGTGATGCAGTGCCGCATTGTATGGATCATAGTGATGAGGCGCATTGCGAGGTGAGTTTGAATTTGGAATGTTGTTTTTTTTCGGTTAAGCTCTAAAGAAAATTGTAGCGACATTCTTCATCTGATTGGAGGGATATAAGGTACTCCTTGCGGCGACGGAATTGCGATTTGCGATTGAAATTTGGAATATCTTTTTGTGTACATTATTTCAATTCGGCAAGTGTTGGAGACGTTGGATGGAGTAGATATTGGAATTTGTTGGGGTTTAGGGCTGCGGTCATAGGCTCTCCAGTTGGTGGTTGTGGAAATGATGTAGGCGACAACTTTCTTGCGTGTAGACTTTGATTTTATTAATTATTTACAATGTTTTAAATGTACAGTGGCAGTTAGGTGAGAGGCGAATTCGAATGTGTGAGTGTTAGTTGCGCGTGTGAGGTTCTACAGGCTTCTTCAATGACGTAGGCAGGCGGACATCGTGTTGGCGTCTTCTTATTGGTCCCCGTGAATATGTCGTGATAAAGGCTGGCTCTGATTGGCTGTTCATGACGTGATATTGGCGAGAGTGGCGCCATCTAGTGCTCAGTGCGTGTATTAGCTGCTCTGCTTATCAGCTAGCGTACTAGTGTGCCGTAACATACTCCCGGCCTTGGAATCGTCAGGTTTCAACAGGAACAGTCGTCCACAGGAAGCGGGCATATTTTGGAGAATGCCCTGCGTGTAGTCCCATTGGCGGTTCTGATATCGGCCACTCTTGATATGCCATCTCTGCCCGGGTAGACTCGTGTGATGCGACCCAGGCTCCACTTCAATGGTGGTAGATTGTCATCTTTGATGAGAACCATGGTGTGCTCCTTCAAGTCCTCACTGCTCGTCCTCCACTTGATCCTCTGCTGCAGCTCCGAGACGTACTCCTTGGACCACCTGGCCCAGAAGTGCTGGCGGATCTGCTCGACTCTCTGGTAGCGTGTGAGGCGCAGCATCGGCTTGTCTCGCAGGTCGGCGGTGGCAGGTGCTGTAAGTGGACGGCCAACCAGGAAATGGGCAGGAGTTAGAGGAAGGAAGTCGTTGGGGTCAGAGGACAATGGAGTTAATGGGCGAGAGTTTAGTATGGCTTCAACTTGTGTCAAAGCTGTCGTGAATTCTTCAAAAGTTAAATGCGCGTTACCTACCACTCGTCGCAAGTGGTGCTTACAACTTTTGACTCCACGTTCCCACAAGCCCCCAAAATGACTAGCGTACGGAGGTATAGTGTGAAATTTTATACTTTGAGAAGTTGCGTAATCTTTTATTTCATCGGAACAGTTCTTAAGGAACTTAGAAAGTTCATTATTAGCGCCTACAAAGTTTTTTCCATTATCAGAAAATATTTCTGCAGGTTTATTTCTACGACTAATAAATCGCTTCAGAACTAATATGTAAGCCTCTGATGATAAGTCTGAAGTGAGCTCCAAATGCACTACGCGTGTTACAAAGCATACAAATATGCATATATATGCCTTTACTGTGATAGCACCCCTACCTTTACGGTTCAATATGAGCACAGGACCAGCGTAGTCTACCCCACAGCGTTCGAATGGAAACCCAGGTTGTAACCTTTGCGCGGGTAAGTTACCCATGATGGGTTGTAGTGTCTGGGCGCGCAGGCGGGCGCACGTGACGCAGGCGTGCACGACGCGGCGCGCGACTCGCGCGAGCGAGCGGCCGGCGACCGGCCACCACGCCTCCCTCACGGTGTACAACAGAAGCTGCGGAGCTGCGTGCATCAGTTGTTTATGTTGATGTCTAAACAATAACAGCGTGAAATAATGTTTAGATGATAATAAGGCAGGATGCTTTTTATTAAAACTAAAATCTAAGGAGTTCTGTATGCGACCTCCCACACGAATAATTTGTTTATCATCTAAAAATAAATTCAGTTTCGATAAACTATTTGATTTAGATACTGACAGACCATTTTTATTGAATAAGTCCGAGAATGATTCCCTTTGTGCTAATTTTGTCAGTGTTGTGAGCGATTCATTAAGTTCGTCAACTGATAACGGGCCTATTCTTTTGATTTTGTTGCGCGCGTTATAAATAAACCTTAAGGCGTAGGCACCCGCTCGTTGCATGCGAACAAACTGTGAAAACCTATTAAAATCAAGCCATGACTCATCATTATTTTGTTGTGTTACATGACTTTGTACGGCAGTGGGCTTTATTTCGGGTAACTCTGTGTGATTAGGTACTAGCGGTGCCTTCAAGCTCGTTACGTCAAACTGAGGGTCATGTAGGTATGTAGGGCCATTCCACCAAAGACTATTTTCTTTTAACATACCTAAACTTTGTCCACGTGATACTATATCGGCTGGGTTATCTTTACCACTAACATGCCGCCATTGACATAGACTGTCTTTGGTAAGTTCATGAATCTCCGCGACCCTATTTTGAACAAACGTTTTCAGCAAGTTACATGGCATACGTAGCCATCCTAATACTATAGTTGAGTCAGTCCAAAATACGACGTTATCGAACTTCGATCTGAGCGAGTTAATTATCTTGTGATAAAGTCGTGCGCCTACTAATGCTCCCGAGAGCTCCAGCCGTGGAATGCTAACTGGTTGAAGCGACGCGACCTTGCCCTTGGAATAAAGTAACCTTACGGTAACAGCTGATCTGTTATCAATTGTGCGTATGTATGCGCATACATACGCACATAAGCTACCTGAGCCATAAGCTACCTGAGATGCATCGGTAAATATATGTAGCTCTTTGCGTATGTTGTTACAACCCATTACATAACGTGGTATGCGTATTTCATTGAGCGACGACAAACTATTTACGAACGATATCCATGATTGTGCGATATTTAATTGTACTATTTCATCCCAACCCAGCTTTAACAAATATAGACTTTGAAGTAAAGTTTTTGCTGTTGTGGTCACCGGATTTATTAAGCCGATTGGATCGAAAATTTGAGATGCACCTGACAATATTTTACGTTTAGTTATATCCTCAGTCCCCCCTGAAAACTTTGTGTGAAAATACAACTCATCACTAAGATTGTACCAGCCTAATCCTAATGTTTTGCACTGACTATCTTCACCTAGTGATAACTCTTTGGCCATTTCGCTACTAGATAAATCGTTGTCAAAATATCCATTTGCGCAAAGGGAAGCAGCCTGACTGTAAAACTTTAGCCGTATCGTGACAGATTTTTAATAATTTTGATGCGCTGTCATCACCGGTACACATATCATCGACGTAAAAATCATTATTTATTGTTCTAGCTACGTCGGGGTCGTTGCATTCATTAGCAAGTTGTTTCAGACATCTACAGCTTAGGAAGGCGGCACTGGCTTCGCCATAAGTCACTGTGTTTAAATGATAAGTTTGTATCGGATCTGATGGATTATCGCGCCAGAGTATCATTTGTAGGTCACGCTGTTTAGGGTCGACGCTCACTTGTCGGTACATTTTTTCAATGTCGGCACATGCTACGTACCGACATTCCCTAAACCGTAGCAAAATACCTATCAAATCCCCTTGAATTGCTGGTCCTACGTACTGTAAGTCGTTTAGTGATTTACCACTAGAAGATGGTGTGTTTGCTTCAAAAACAACTCTTAATCGGGACGTGGTTGCATGTTCGCGATATACCCCGTGATGAGGCATTATGTAATAGGGTGAGTTATAAGAGTCAACGCGTGTCATGTGACCTAACTTTATATACTCATGAATAAACTCTCGGTACATAAGCTTAAGACTCTCGTTACGATTTAAACGTTTTTCTAATGCTAAGAAACGTTTTTCTGCGTGTGTGTATGAGTCACCTAAAGTGTCGGGTGAATGTTTAAAAGGTATGCGTACACTAAACCTCCCGTCAGACAACCGCGCTGTCGTCTGTACGAAGTGCTCCTCACATGCACGCTCCTCATCATTCATGTGCGTATTCCCTAACTTGCTATCAATAGGTAACTGTTCTATTTCCCAAAACTTGCGTAATTGGGTATCTATAGCTTCCGTACTGTCTATAGACTGCGTGAAATAACACTGAACTTGCTTGCGATAGCTTGGTTCAGAATAAATAGGGCCAGAAATAATCCACCCTAATTTAGTGTTTTGAAGGAAGGGACCGCTCGATAGTCTCATTCTTCCTTCACATAACAACTCCCAAAATATGTCCACACCTAGAAGAATGTCTATGCTTTCACATTCATAGTAGGTTGGATCCGCCAAGTGAACATGATCGGGGATATCAATGTTGCAATGATCGATAGTAACAGTTGGTACTGTTGATGTGATTCGCGGTAATACGAAACACTTTATGCGCGCAATAAAGGTGCTGATTGTAGATTTTACTTGGATGTCACACAGTTGCGTACTTTCTGTGACTAATCCTCCTACACCTTGAATTTGTTGAGTGGACTGTATTGAATTTAATTTTAGTTTGTTGCATAACGACTGCGTGATAAAACTACGTTCACTACCGTTATCTAATAACACGCGTGCTTTATGAAAACAACCTGCATTGTCGGCTATCTCAACTATTGCTGTCGATAATAAGACTTGTTGCACCGGAATTGAGCGAGCGGAGTTTAGTTCGAGGTGTGCGTTATGAACCTGAATAGAACTATTCTTATCATTGAAGTCAGCTGAGCTCCCTTTGTCCCTCGTCGCAATCAAGGTCAACGACTGGTTGTTTACGTTTTCACTATTACATTTATAGTTGCAAATTAGTGAATTATGTTTTTTATCACATTTCCTACACGGACCGTACCTACATTCAGTGCTAGCGTGTCCTGACCGAAGACAGTTTTCACACAACTTATTCTCCTGAATAAACTTTAGTCTATCCTGAATATTGCAATTCAGAAATGATTCACACGAATATAACGAGTGCTTACCGTTGCACTTGGGACATGGTTTGTTGCGATTGAAACTGTTGTGATTATGCGGTGATTTATTCTTTGTTTTTTCGGTGATGACGTTGCAGTGAATTTTAGGCGAATTTTGATTATTGTTAGGTTTTTTATTATGTTCGCGTGACGTGTAGAAACTGGTTGTAGGTTTATTGTGATTTAAATTGATTGTCTCCAACATATCCGCCCTGTCCCCAAGAAAGTTAATTAAATCGGTTATCTTTATTGACGAACTAGAATCGTTGCACATTGATAACAATCTACTTTTGTATTGTTCCCACTCACGTTCGGTTATTTGATCTAATTTGGACACGGCCATGTACACAATGAGTGTGTCCCAATGCTCGACGGGTTCACCGAGCATTTTCAAGGAACGTATGTTTTTTAGAATGGTATCAATGAACTTTCTAATGTGGTCAGGTGATTCTTTTGATAAAGATTGCAGGGAAAACAATGATTTTACATGTGTGTGCACTAATAACCTGCTATTGTTGTACCTATTCAATAACAACTCCCATGCGATGGTGTAGTTGGCAGATGAAATTTCGATAGAATCGATCACGGATTTTGCGTCACCTATTAATGATCTTTTCAGATAATGAAGTTTACCGAAATTATCTACTTTGCTGTTGTTATGAACTAGGGATGTAAACGTGTCACGAAACTCTAACCAGTGCTCATATGAACCGTCAAAGGTAGGTAGGCTTATTGTAGGCAATTGAACTGATGCGCATTCAAAATTAGATGATTTTGAGCTCCCCACAGACCTATCATCGTTGGTCATGCATTGAGCCTTAGCAAGGACACTATAATAATCCATTTCGAAGGTTTCCCGGCTTTCAATCTGACTAGATAGTTCGCTATCAGAAATATTTTCTTCAATTTTGTTTTGAATTTCGTTAAACTCGGCATACAAATTTAATGCGCCTTGCATGCGTAACTTTAATTCTGCGCGCTGACTTTCTGATAATGTTTTATCAGCAAACTTATCTACATATTTAGAAAAGTTCGTTAATCTACCTTTAATAGATCCTCTTTTCTTGTTAAGGACTTTAATTAGCTCATCTATCTTTGGTGACGTGTCCTTAGTGCTAGTCATCATGGTGCGAGTGAAAATGTGGAGTACTTACAGCTTTTAGCAGGTCGTAGCTGATGTGTAGGTAGCACAGGCACAAGCACAAGCGACAGGTGGTAAGCAGATGATGAGGCAATTTTATGACACTGGAATGAGATAAGCACACTTTGACACAAATTGTAAGGATGGGTGAGGGCAGGATATTGCGGTCGGCCTGTCTCACCAGATGATGCGTGATGCTGCCTGCTGCTGAGTGTTGAAGCCGATCTTCCACGAGTGCGTCTTCACCGTCCAAGGAGCTGGTTCCAGCAGGTGTTCGGCGTAGAAGGTCCAGATGTTGGGGCTTAGGGCTGCGGTCATAGGCTCTCCAGTTGGTGGTTGTGGAAATGATGTAGGCGACAACTTTCTTGCGTGTAGACTTTGATTTTATTAATTATTTACAATGTTTTAAATGTACAGTGGCAGTTAGGTGAGAGGCGAATTCGAATGTGTGAGTGTTAGTTGCGCGTGTGAGGTTCTACAGGCTTCTTCAATGACGTAGGCAGGCGGACATCGTGTTGGCGTCTTCTTATTGGTCCCCGTGAATATGTCGTGATAAAGGCTGGCTCTGATTGGCTGTTCATGACGTGATATTGGCGAGAGTGGCGCCATCTAGTGCTCAGTGCGTGTATTAGCTGCTCTGCTTATCAGCTAGCGTACTAGTGTGCCGTAACAGAATTCAACCAATATTGACCTTATCCTGGAGCTCCGCCCAGGGTCATGAGTCAGTCAGATATTCTTTATTGTTCACAACACCCGCTTCTACGCCAATCATTCTATATCATATCATATCTCAATCACCATTAAACCTCACTCCCCTCAGGGTCACAAGTCCACGTCAGACTGCCAGTCAGACTCGTTCGTCTGTGACGACGGCACCCGCTGCGTGTCGCCCGTGCTGGTCTGCAACGGTCACCAGGACTGCTACGACGGGACTGATGAGCTGAACTGTTCGTCTAGTGACACAAGCAGCAAGAGGATTTATCAGGTGAGTTGTTGTGATGCTTATGTAGATCTAGGTTAGCTAACAAAACGATAGTAATATTTCACATTAACATCATATTTGACACACATGTTATGCAAATAGACAATAGAATCTCGTATCTTCCTATTTTGTTTACAGATTGCGAAATACGTAATTATTGGTAGTTATTGACATTCTTTTTACGTGACTTATCACATTTGTGTCTGTTCTATCGCCCGCTCCCTTAAACCTTCCCAGCAGTGACTTGCAAAGGCCCTGTATTAATCTCTGCCTTGATCTATTTCAGCGTTTTAACCTGTATTTTTTCTATAGTTCCTAAGCCTCGGCGTGGACCAATCGTCCATCAACTCGACCTCATTCCTCGCATCGTGTTGGATGGCCCAACAGAAGCAGGTCACCTATAGCTTCCTGCCGTCCATAGCCAGGGTCGACGACGGGCACTGGCGGAACATCACTTGGACCAATGACAGCGTCTATAGGTAAACAAATGAGAGTGTCTATAGGTGAACCAATCACAGTGTCTATAGGAAAACCAAAAATGACAGATTCGAGTCTTACCGCGCAACCACAAAAAACCATAAACACTGTTTAACAAGGATTTAAAACGTAATTTGACAGATTTTGTAGGGGTTTGACAGCGCTAAACACCTAGCTGTTAAATACTGTCTAAGGATGGGTTGCACCATTTAACTTTAACTATTACAAACGTCAAATTTCTTGAAGATTGATTTCTCTCGTCAAGGGATTTGACGTTTGTAATAGTTAAAGTTAAATGGTGCAACCCACCCTTAGTTTTTGTGGTAAAGCCTTTAGGTCTACCAATGGGAGTCAAAAGTTGGTCCTGGAACTCATGGCTTTTGTAATTGTGGGTGTAAAGTGCTCTCATTCACATGACTGTGGTAATCTTACCACCTCCCTCGTTAAAATACATTCTCATCTACCTCGTTACATTTCTAATAATATTCTCACCGTCACCCACATAAACTGTAATTTGTTTTAGATTTACTGGACTGGAGCCGTACACGAACTACAATGTAACGTTCTACATCCGCGACAGCAAATCCAACAAGACATACCCGTCGCTCAAATACGTCAACACCACCACTGGGGAAGGCGGTAAGATATAATAATTTAAAATTTGCATGTAATTCATTAATTGATAAAAACTACACCAACCAAACAATAGTTTTACTAACATTGAAAAAAGTGGCAGAAGCTATCCAAAAACCTTACGAAAAATCACATGTCACGTAAGCGCTCATACTTTTCTGTTTCACCACCTATTTACCACATCACATCACGAGTCACGACCCATCACGTCCCTACTGCTGGGGCACGGGTCTCTTACCAATGAAGGAAGGATTTTTAGCTACCTACTTACTCATTAACCGCTCCTTCTTTTTCTCCCGCAGTCCCTCTCCCCCCAACCCGCCTAACAGTCCACCAACTTACCGGGCGCCGCGTCAACGTGCTCTGGGACCCTGCCCCAGCCCGCGGCGTGGTCCGCTACTACACGCTGCACTCGGCGCCGCCGCTGCCGCCCGTCGAGACCGTCACCACCGAGACCAACATCACTGTGGCCGGCTACTTTGTGCCCGGGACTAACTACTCTTTCTGGGTAAGTGGGTTGTCATATCCTGGCCGTCGTAATAGTAAAATTGGTAACATGACTTGAAACTGAGGTGTGGGCGGAATGTGTCAAAACGTACAACAGCATTAATCCGCCGCTACTCTTCTATCTCAGAAAGGACGCAATCGGAATTCTGTCTTATCTTTCGTCCATAAGTATGCATCATGCACAAATGCCCGCCATTTTGTTCTAACTTCACGTTTCGAAGTGATAAACTATACGACATGGGTGATGACTGGAATGATGAGTCTTCATAAGTCTTCATAAAATCTACCCTAAATTGAGATCGATTCAGACGCAACCAATACTCTATTCACAACAATCCAATCCCCAACAGGTGACAGCAACAAACGGCGCGTTCACCTCCGAATCATCCGCCATAGCTACAATAACCTTCGACGAGCTCGGAGACGTGGACGACATAGCCAACGTGAGCATGGCGCGCCTCACCGACTCCAGCGTGTACCTCGAGTGGCACAAGATACGCGGCATCGAAGGGTTTGTAGCGACATAATAATATGTTTTAGTCATGTTTTGCTTGTGTTGAGGTCCACCAACCCGCACTTGGCCAGCGTGGTGGACTAGGCCTAAACCCTTCCTTCATTGGAAGGAGACCCGTGCCCCAGCAGTGGGGACATAATGGGTCGTGATGGGTCATGTTTTGCAATGTAAGCTTTTTGGTTACTTCCAGTTGCGATCAATGCGCAGACGCTAGTCGCCTCGCGCCCGCCATGGAACTAACACACTTGAAATAAGTAATTTGTTTAATATGTGGAGAAATCCAGTTAATAGTTTGGCCTCAAGATATCACTGCATTCTTCATTTACCATGATCCTGTAGTAATCCACTTTAACTTCAACAGGTTTAAAGTGCAGCTGAGGTTACCGATGCAGTATGCCAAGCCGCCGCCCGTGATGACCAAGGAGCATAATATTACATGTGAGTGGATTGTTTATTGAGTTTAAGCCTCAATTTCGCCATAGTCGGTTAGATCGTCACCTGGTTTTAGTTCATCAATTATACGTCATCTCCATATTAAATTCTTGACAAATGTGTCAAAAGTCAGCTACTACTAATCCCTGGTTATGATCTAACCGAGTATGGTGAAATCGGGGCTAAATATAGCTAAGCATGCGACGTGAACGACATCGCCAACGTGAGCATGGCGCGTCTCACCGACTCCAGCGTCTACCTCGAGTGGCACAAGATACGCGGCATCGAAGGGTTTAAAGTACAGCTGAGACTGCCCATGCAGTATGCTAAACCACCGCCGGTGATGACCAAGGAGCATAATATTACATGTGAGTTGGTTCTTGGTTGAATTGATTGTAGTTGCGTGAAGGTGTGTCGGAGTGAAAACATAGCGAAGCATTTCAGCGATATTTCACTGAGCTCGGCTTTCGTTGTATGCCATAGATATCAAGAAAGTAGAGTCTTTGCTTGAAACAGGAGTCAATCAAATAACCAATCCTAAAAGCAACCAATCACTAAACCTTATACAGAGTGTTGCAAAAAGCCTCGGCTTTTTGTACCCTTTTTTCAAAACCTTTTTAGCGAAGGGAAACACTAGAGCTGGTCTAGGTTAGTCGCTGTGGTGAAAGAATAGAGTTTTTCGCGGAGTGCCCCAGGTATACTGGACGCATACAAATACAAAGTACTGACTACAACTTTTTACTGACACATAATATTATTATTTCATTTCCAGTGACGGATCTCCCGCCAGGCATCAACATATTAATCGACATAATGGCGTACAAGGGCGACATCATCGGAACACCTTTCACCATCAAACTGAAAACTGCAGGCGTGGAGCACGAGACTTTGAACTTTACTGCCATATTATTAAAGGAGAAGAGAACTTCGGTGCAGTTGAGCTGGTCGCCGCCGAAGGGGAAACGCTACAGCAATAAGGACCTTGTGTACACTGTGTTCTACACCGACATGATGCATAGAATGGTGCCGGGAGAGATACGGAATGGTAAGTATAGCTTCATAGTTATTATTTAATTTGGAGTGTTATTATACTTCTTCTTAGCGTGTCGGTGACAAATAGACTTGGAATAGGGTGAAATGATAAGCCATTAGTTGTCAGTCGCTGACTGCTTAGGGTGGGCTGGTGGTGCATAAGGTACTATTGATACGTCACCCGAAGAGCTTCCATACAACATTACGTACTTTTTATCTACAATGCAGTTTTGTTGTATTATGACGGCGATTATTCGCGAGGACTGATGAGTTCTGTTGGTCTAGCTTCTGTTCAATAAACCCATAAAAATATATCATTCAAATGCCACCCATTCACCTCTACAATAACACTCCACTTCCAGACACGCGCATCACTACCCGCAACACCAGCGTCACAATAGACGGCCTCCACGCGTGCGAGAGCTACATCTTCACCGTGAGCCTCGAGCACGGGCCGGCCGCGCGGCTGTACGAGATCATAACGAGGGATAATGCCAAGTTAGTGTGGATTTTATGACTTTGGTCAATGTTAGGGTAGGTAAAAAATAAAAAAAATACAGGATTCACTTATACATACATATACTCACGACTGTAATCCCCAAAGGGGTAGTCAGAGGTGCCTCGCAAGCGAGCCACCCGCTTTTCGCTGTACGCCGTTTTTGAATGAGTACAATGCACTGAAGCTGTCGGGTAAGTGGGCTACTTACTCACTTATACAGGGTATTGCAAAAAGGGTATACTAAGCCTGAGTGACAATAGACGGTCTGCACGCGTGCGAGAGCTACATCTTCACCGTGAGTCTCGAGCACGGGCCCGCCGCGCGGCTGTACGAGATCATTACCAGGGATAATGCCAAGTTAGTATACATTTTTGAATATGGTAGAGAGTTCATAAGAGAATGGACGGGTGTGGCCAGCGTAGAACAGCTGATGCGCTTGGCGAAGAATAGAGAAGAGTATGCAGGGCTGACCGCCAACCTCCAGTAGTGGAGAGGCGCTAGAAGAAGAAGAAGGTAGTGAGTTCAAATTTGAAGAATAGCATGATTCACTTAAACAGGGTATTGCAAAAAGGGGATACTAAGCCTGAGTGACAATAGACGGTCTGCACGGTTCAAATTTGAAGCATTACAGGATTCACTTTTACAGTGATGGGAATAAGGCCGAGTTTTGCTTGGGGTCGATATCCGAAATTAAAATGCGTGTTGTCTTCAAGTGCATTATTGCAAACTAAAAAAACATAGAAATTCACATGCATACGTACTTACATCTATGTAGGTAGGTTCTTATAACCATGTAGCTACATATTCGTGGTAAGTAATGCAGTAGGTAGCTACTAAGCCGAACATACAGGGTATTGCAAAAAGGGTATACTAAGCCTGAGTGACGATAGACGGTCTGCACGCGTGCGAGAGCTACATCTTCACCGTGAGTCTCGAGCACGGGCCCGCCGCGCGGCTGTACGAGATCATCACCAGGGATAATGCCAAGTTAGTATGGATTTTGTATCAATGGGATAAAAGGTAATTTTTAATCATAAGATGTATTGATGGACAATGATGTCGATTCTGAAGGCGGAAATTCTAATTTTAACGCTGTCAAAACCTTAATTTCTTTATTTAAAATTCGACTCTATGAGTGTTCCCGTAAATGTCATTTTTTGCTAGCAAATTTTATAGTTTGACAGCGTTAAAATTAGAATTTCCGCCTTCAGAATAGCTACCAATGGCCTATATAAAATAATACACTCACGAGCAAGTATGTATACATATAAGGGCCCTAGAAATAAAAAGCGCGAAACAAGCTATTTTTCCTATGGACTGCAACTGAGTGGAGAAGTTTTGTGATCAATCAAGCCGTTCAACCCGTAAATAATTTTAATCAAAAGCTCTTGCAAATCTGGAACCTGTGTGCGTTCACGTTAAGTTTTGTGTTCAATCAAGCCGTTCATCCGTAAATAATTATAATCAAAAGCTCTTGCAAATATCATAAAGTTAAATTCCCTATGTGTTTAATTAACTGTTTTATGTATATTGTAGAGCTCCGATCAAGAACCTGCACTTCAAGAACGACGAAAAGAAACGCACGCTTGCGATCATGTGGAACGCGAACTGCGACGTACTGAAGGAAGATATCACGTACAGAGTAAGTTATACCTTTATTACTAAGCTAACGGACAAAATAAATAGTTTTTGGCACACCATGGATAAATAATTAGACATTCCTTGATATAATATGCTTACGACTGGAATGGACAGCCAGAGTCAGTGTTCGTTGTACATTTGAAGGGCTCAGATTGGTGGCGAGCCGTATCGCCATTTTCGAATGAGTACAAAGCCCCTCATCTAGCATACTAAATTGGATTCCTTCTGTAAAATTTCGCGTGATTGAAACGTTAGGAGAGTGTAATAGACAACCTGTACGTAGTATGGAATTCCATCAGAATCTTTTATGTATTTTTTACAATCTTACACCTATTATTCTATTACAGCTAGTGATAACAGAGCTGACTCGCAACAAGGTGACCCGCACGGAGTTGCTGCCGACGCGCAATGTGTCTCTTTCGCACGTATTCGAGAACGTGCCTGTTGGAGGGAGATACAACATCTGTGTTTACGTGAGTGATTGATATTCTGTTTATTGGCCTGTTAATTTGGAAGCAAATGTGTTAGGTCAGTTGCCGTACGAGTTACCACCACTAACACATTAGCAATCACCAATGAAACAATGTGTAAATGGTCCATTTAGAACAGGTATACTGTCATGTTGAAAGGGTGTTTAAACCGGAATTTATAAGGCTTCTGACAGCCTCTTGAAAGGCTTTATCAAGTATCTTAGCTTTGATGGGAAGGGCCATTGTCTTGTAGTTTGAAATAATTATCTAATCCACTAATATTTCCACAGTCCAACGTCCCAGATGCAGCCCAAACATGTGCCCTCACTCGAGGCCCGGTGATCCCTCCGCCAGACAACGTGGTGGCGTGGCTGTCACCCAACGGACACGTGATGCTGAGCTGGAGGCACCCGCACGACACGCCCACCATCGCGCCAGAGTGAGTAGCAGGGCGTCCCACGCTATGTTACTACCGCGGCTTCGTGAAGTGATGGCATTGCTAAAGAAACGCTTTGTTCGACACTTCTTTTCTGTATAATAGGTATATTAGGGGCTAAAAATCCATTAAGCTTATAGTACAGTTCTCCCATATTAATAATGCACATGCAAATCTTCGCAAACTGTCGTATTCCCGGAAACACCCGAATCATTGAATCGTAAAAGCACTTGCATTTTGATCCTTGTTCGAAAGAAATAGTAGTCAATATCATGTGACACATAATCGAAAACAATTTGGGCGGTCGGTGGCTGTCACCGATCAGTCAAAGGTCCCAAGGTCAAGATCAGTATTACTTTTGTGGAATTATAAAGAGCTGCAATTACACATCGTTCTTGTTATTTTTTTCAAATGTGAATTTAATTTCAACTTTAATTATTTTTGACGACGCCATATTATGAGGCACATTTAAGAATAAAATATACGTCACATTGATAGACTTCACTTAGCCAATAAAGCCACACCCAAAAGACCAAGTTGTAATTGTTATTGTAATTGTGAATGATCAGCCCTGTAAATACTTTTGAACTGAGATTTTAATGTAAACCTGTGTTTTAAATCCATATTTCTTCTTCTAACATAAACCTTGTGTTATTCAAACCTTATTTCATCCATATTAACACCAGCTTGAGCAAGACATTTGAAAAGTACTGTAACATTTTCAAAGTAAATTTTAATATTATGACAATATTATGAATTATCGACTCAAATTTCGTTACTGATAAATCAATATCTCTTTTAGCACCAAACACCTAAATCTAAAAAAAAATGCATGAAGAAAATGCACTTAACCACTCTAAATACGAGGGCTACACCGAAAAGATCGGGAATAGAATACTTAGGAATAAATTAGAGTGAAACCTTTTTGGTGTATCAAATGTAGTGTTTTTTCAAACATAATTCCATTTTCGAATTTTAAAAAAAGTAAAAAATAAAAGAGTATTGACCATTTGAATTTGACAAGTCGGTGTAAAAAATGGAGCTTACGCGGGAACATTTCCGTGCAATAATTTTTCACAACTTTCGTCGAGGTTTATCTCAAGAACAATGTCTCGCCGAGCTTGTTTCTATTTATAAACTTGAAGCACCAAGTAAAACGACTATATATCGTTGGTATTCTGAGTTTCGCCGTCGACGTTCCTCTCTTACCACAGTCCCTTCTACTGGTCGGCCAAAAACAGCGGTAACACAAGATAACATCGATGCTGTACGCCAGTTAATAAAAGAAGATAGACATGTGACATACGAGCAGATTCGGGCTTCTCTCAGCATTGGTATGACAGCCATTCAAACCATTTTACATGAAGAACTGGGTGTCAAGAAGTTAGTTTCGCGCTGGGTGCCCCACCGTTTGACCGAGGAACAAAAGTCGGCTCGTGTTAATTGGTGTCGATCTGCTCTGCAACGGTTCAATGGATGCAGTTCAAATGCTGTCTACAATATCGTCTCTGGTGATGAATCGTGGATTTATTCATATGAGCCCGAAAGAAAACATCAATCGGCAGTTTGGGTCTTCGAAGGTGAGGTCAAGCCAACAAAAGTTATTCGCTCACGCAGCGTGTCGAAAAAAATGGTCGCTTCGTTTGTATCGAAAACTGGCCATGTGGCTACGATTCCATTACAAGAACAAAGGACGGTTACTGCTGATTGGTACCTAACAGTTTGTTTGCCGGAAGTCGTAAGAGAACTTCGTAAAACTAACCCGAATCGTCGTATAATCCTTCACCACGATAATGCAAGCTCTCATACCGCTCGCAAAACAAGAACGTTTTTAAATATGGAAAACGTGGAGTTGATGGACCATCCTCCGTATAGCCCTGATCTGAGCCCCAATGATTATTTTACATTCCCAAGAATTAAAGATATGCTACGTGGTCAACGGTTTAGCGGCCCAGAAGAGGCGGTCGAAGCTTACAAATCAGCTGTTTTGACAGTATCCACTTCAGACTGGAATTACTGTTTCAATGATTGGTTTAATCGAATGAAAAAGTGCATTGAATGTCACGGAGACTACTTTGAAAAACAATAAAAGTAAATAATATTATGATATCTTTGTACTTTTTTCTATTCCCGATCATTTCGGTATCGCCCTCGTACATCTCTAAATACATGGCGTTCGGAAATACGACCGTTGCCGAACAATGGCGAAGATTTCTATGCGCATTATCAATTTTGGGGAACTGTACCAGAATATGAAAGATATTTAAATGAAAAAAGAGGACATAAGATTGCAACCTGAAGAAAAACACCGTTGTAGCCTACACAAGGCTGTGTAGTGTGTTGTGTACCTATTAGGTGCACTTCGTAATTTTTTACCAGAATAACAATCAGAAGCAAGATAATTAAAATACTAATCATTCCCTTACTGTCCTTCCAGCCACAAATACGAAGTGCTGATATCCAGCAAGGAGATCCCCGCTGACACGCTGCACCCGTCAGAGCCTGACATCATGGTGCTGACGGCGCTATTCTCGCCCTTATTGACGCACGCGCCGCCGGCCTCCCAGCTGTATGTTGCTGTCAGGTGTATCACTGCTGACGGATATGTCAGCGATCTCAGCCAAGTGCACACGCTTACTATGGAAGGTAAGTGTTGGGGGTGCAAAATTAATTGAAAACTATATCCCATTCTACAGGGAAAGACATCTGCAGGGCGATCACGAACAATATAGAATCGAATGCGAGTGCGACTAGTGGCAACTTGACAGCACTTTCGAACACTTTTTACCTATAAAATTGACAGTTGTCGCACTCGCATTCGATTCTATACGTTAGCTCGAATTTTCGTGATACGGGTACTGTTACAAACAAAAACTACCTTTATTCGAATGTAATAAGGGTTTTGACAGATGTATTTCCCCGTGGAATGGGATATAAATACAGATTGGTGAAAATACCCTATAAGATTCGCAACAGGAAAGAATATACATATAGCTAGACGTACGTATTATTACGTTCATTTATCATCAGGCTTTCCGATTACTATTCAAGCAAGGATGATAGCATCTAAAAGACGATTGATGTTGATGATTGTATTACCTGTACTTCGTGGTTTATTACTTGTATTTTTCATGGTGACATAAACTTAGGATATAGTCCAGTCAAAGAATGAGGTGTAGAGTGCGTGAGCAGGTAACTCAGCGATTCCTTCAGAAACTTGTTCAGGGGGCTTAGGTTGTTAACATACCAAAAGTCCTGACTCCTAGGTGATGAGCGGGGGGGAGGAGGGGGGGATAAAGATATGAATTTTTGGATTTTTGCTTATATCTCAAAAACGGTGCATCGGAGACAAATATTATAAACTACTAAAATGGAGGTCTTAAAATTATCTAAAACTTTTATATCATATGTTTTTTTCTAATTACTAACCGTTTTTGAGCTATTACCCCTGGAAAAAATTGAAATTTACAAGAAAAAGTATTCATGTCAAAAAATTCATAAACATTGCATCATATTGTCTTAACCAATTCATAAACGAAAAAAATGAAGAGGAAAGAAGTTGTAGATTTTTTTATTCCCTTTTAGAATATATTACATATGCTGGTCAATGTCCAACCCGCCTAAAGTTAGAGCTATTTTAAACTTGCATTTTGGTAAAGTCACTGACAAAGCACACCGAATTAGTAAGGTTAAGTGTGAGTAAAATAGCTGTACCTTTAGGTGGGTTGGACATTAGCCAGCATATGTATACATATTCTAAAAGGGAATTTAAAAATCTACAACTTCTTTTCTATTCATTTTTTTCATTTATCAATAGGTTTAGACAATATTATGCAATGTTTATGAATGTTTTGACATGAATTCATTTTTCTTGTAAATTTCAACTTTTTCCGAGGATAATAGCTCGAAAACGGTTAGGAATTAGAAAAAAACATATGATATAAAAGTTTTAGATAATTTTAAGAACTTTATTTCATTAGTTGAAAATATTTCTCTCCGATGCACCGTTTTCGAGATGTAAGCTAAAAACCAAAAATTCGTACCTTTATCCCTCCCTCCTCCCCCCCACTCATCACCTAGGAGTCAGGACTTTTGGTATGTTAACAACCTAAGCCCTCTAAACAAGTTTCTGAAGGAATCGCCTAGTTACCTGCTCACGCACTCTACACCTAATTTTGAGTCATTTATTGACTGGACTAATAACATGCTTTCTTTACAAAATTATTACCAATGAAATCTAACTTTTCATTTTCCATCATCATCCCTAACTTATTTCCAGGCATAGAACCAGACGCAGAGCCCACCACCATGGGCGCGGTCTGGTGGGGAGCAACCAGCGCTTGCATCGCGGCGATACTGTTGGGCGCGGCGCTCGTCCACCTCGCGATGAGACACCGCCGCCTCGCGCGGTCCTTCCTGCGCTTCACTAGCGCCACGCCGAGATATGACAGCCGGAGGGGTCAGGCTACGCTGGGCGATCATGGTTAGTTGAGTGACTTGTGTTTTAACATGATTATTGAATAAATTTTGATGTTTTTGTATGTTTAGGTCTTAAAACACGAGCTTATCAATTGGATATAGGTACTTACCGATAGTAAAGCTGTCTCTTAATTAATAGGGAACAGTCTAGGATGACGAATATGATATACCTAGGTATAGGCGAATATGACATTGGTTCCATAGAAGAAATGTCAAAGACATGTAAAGCAGCAGAAACATTAGTTAGGTATCTTCAGAAAATAACAGCGTTAAATGTATTAGCACTTTATGTCCATCTAACTGAACCAATGATCAAATGATTTATTGTTATTTCCAGATGACGACGACGTCCCGGCCATCCACGGATTCTCAGACGACGAGCCTCTTGTCATTGCATGAACGAACGCATGAATTCGTCACACCGAGCAAAATTCACTATAGCTGTTAGTACGCAAAACTAACTGTACGTATACCCTGCGACCAGGATATTTTGGCCCTTGGACAGGTAGCGCCACTGTTTATGTAAAAAGTCACCAATGGACAAATAGTTCGCCTTTTGGCCACATGTCAAAATATCCTTGTTGCACCATAAGTGGGAAACAAATCTTCAAGTATTGTGCAGGATGATATTTAGGGTATTTGTGTAAGCGTAAGGACTGTTTGGCTAAACACATCTGTATCTAGTAAATGTAATGTAACGTGACAATATGTTGTAATACTCTATTTTTTGTATGTTCCAGTAAAGTGCCGAGGTCCGTTTGCCATTTTGTTTATTGTTCTACGATAATCTTTGCGTAATGCTTGATATTTTGTTGATTCGGGCGAGTCTCATCTTTATGTTATCTGCTTCATGTACCTACCTATATAGGTATATTTTTCCTAACATATAAATGGATTTAGATAGGTAATATCAGTGATTTTGTAGCATTTCAATTACTGCATCATAATCTTGTCATGAAAAGTATTTGTTATATTTAAATATCTGAAGTGATTTTAGTTTATGTTAGACTATCGAATCTGGGTTGTGATAGTTTTGTTTTTAATAAGGGCAGCGTGAGCCATAGACATTCATTTTTTTTTACTAATCTTATAAAAGAAAATTTCTGTTTCGTTTTGTTTTATTCCCAATTTGATTTGTTTAATTAGTTTCCTTTGAAATTTTAACAAGTTTACTAATAATTACTAACCTTTATTTATGTAACGAATTTTATAAAATACCCAGAGTATTATTAACGTTATATTTAGTAGTCAATGAAGGGTAAAGTGTAAGGTATTTTATTATGGCAACCCTGCGAATGAGTTTCCTATAAAACATGGTATAGTTTTTTAAATGTCATTCCAAATGTATGTTTTAAGGAAATTCCTGCGTGATGGTAGCATAAGGGCTGTAAATAAAAGACTTTGAGAGTATAGATATATATTTAAAATCCCTAGAACCATTGGATATTTAACAAAAACTTTTTCTATCTGTTTATTTGCCAATGGGGAAGGCAGAAGACATTCATATATTTCTTAAGGTCAATGCCGAGAGAATATATTTATGTTTCAAAATATATATCTATAAATATATGGTAACTATTTTTATTATTTTATATAACGTTGCTCATTTAGTTATCTTTTATGTAGTCGCAACTATCTCATAAAAAGTGATATGTATTAAGTTCGACGCCAAAGATGTCTTATAAGCAGCGAAAGTACAATTTAAATTAATTGTAATTTATGATTTATGTTGTTAAAATCATACTGAAACATGTTTCACTAAATTTTTGGCATTTCAAATTATATTTACATCATTCAATTATAACTATGTAATATTGCAATAAGTTTGTCACAACAGTTTATTGTTAATAGTTTAAATTCCAATACGATTATTATACTTTGTACTGTGACTAATAGAGACACAGAGCTAAGTATTCAGTTGATATGCTTATAAAATACGATAAAAAATGTTTTAAATTAAAGTACACTTCATATGAGAAATAAAATAAAGTTTCTTAAATCGTAACTTATATTTTCTTTATCCAAATCCAAAAGACATCTTGGCATTATAACAATAGTGTATAAAAATACTGGCAGTGAACAATAAACTCGAAAAAAGATTTTAAATAATTCCTAAACCGGAAAGTGCTCGTCTCACCCAATCACGCGCCGGCAGTAGCACGACAGGGGAAGTGACGTCACAGCCCTCTCGCCATACAACCACGCCCACTGCAGTTTGCCGTCCATTCGTGTTGCATATTAGTGAACCGCCTGTACTCGTCTGTAGTAAGAAATTCATTATTTTATCGCCTATATCATAAGTGTTTGGTGTTTAAAAAGATATCTATTGAATTTTATACTGTACTTTGTGCAGCCCCGGGAATGAGCTTGACGTAATGTTATTTATTGTTATGTCGCTAACCTCCAACGCATTCCACCAATCACTGAATGCGCTGTAGGTATTTATATAGTGACGTTTATCTATGTCGATCACGAACCTGTGAAGCGGCAGCAGAGTGAGTTTACCTAATGAAAGTTTGGCATAATAGTGAATCCCATAAAGAACATACCACACAGCCCGGCGAGTCGACGGTGGCGCAGAAAGCGTCGCTGGGCATGCGCGCCCCCTGGTGGCGGTGGAGGCAACTGCTGCACTCTCGCGCAGACACTATTGAAGCCCGCTGTGTCCGCGGCCTGGGGTTTAGTGCTGTAGAGAAAATATGGAGGATGGGAATAAGAGCATTAGCTTATAATATTTGAACAGTTAAGGAGATTTCTGCCTCTAAGGTCTAATAGTGGTAAAAGGTAGGTATTCAGCCTCCGAGATCATCAACTTGGTGGTTAGGAAATATAATGTTGATCACCTGATGTCTGAAAAGTGAAATGATCCATGCTGTCCGATGGACATGTGAAAGGTATTTGTCTGCGCCACCACTTAGTTATTATGGCCATAGCGGAAACTACAACATTAAACCCATTTATGCGGCAATCGGACTGAGGTAAGGTGATGATGAGGAGGCAAACCTTTACCTTTGCCCTGGCCTCCCCAGCCGACGAAAGTGCAACTGTCGCCCACACGCGGCTCGCCGAGGCAGGCCGGCTGCACCGAGGGGCCCAGACGCAGGGGTCGGCTCCAGTGCTGAAATAACAATAATATAGTAGAAGAAGGCATTTATTTGCTGTCGCAATGGGAGAATATTAGTGCTCTGGAAACAAAATGGTGGCTGTTTCATGAGTACCTACGAAGGAGACGGACTAAGGTACAAGAGAGGGATATCATCAGTCCACCTACCATTTTCATAATATTGTTTCTTTATTCAGGCGTAAATCAGATGAGGCAAGGATGGCAAAATAAACCGCGTAAAGCTGATGAGCATCGCATATTTAATCCAACTCTTCCATTCTGGTGCTGCATGAAAGATACAACTCAGTGCGTGGTTATTCAGGAAAGATAAAAGTGTGCAGACAACCAAACACAAAATTACAGAGACGTAAAACTTGAGGATATTTCACCAGAACAGCCAGGTCATGGGCGACGTCATTCTGGGTGTACCGCGGGTGCACGTGGGCTGAGGCCGGTCTTTGCTGCTTCTGTGTCTCGTCACTGAGGTCCCACACGCCGGCGTAGACTACTAGCTCCCCGGACGCTGCCCTGTGGAGTGAATAGATAGGTTAGCAAAATGTGAAGCTGGAACATTGGCAAATGGGAGGTAAGTGGTTATTTATTTCTTAAAACATACAATACATGAATAATAGAAAATGAACTTTCTGCTGTATTCGTTTTACGACATTCTTGGGATTCTAGAGGCGAAAATCTATTTTAAGTGACAGCGCTAATTTTAGAATGCATCATTCAGAATCGCACATTTTGGTAAAGCTACAGTGTTAAATGGTATACCCATAGACGCAGCTAGCGGCAGTGAGGGCAGCGCGGGGATGCAGCAGCGCGGCGTGGCAGCGCGGGCGGCGGCGCCGGCCCACCAGCAGCAGCCAGCTCGAGCGAGTCTCGCCTGCACCTGCGGTGAGTGGACTTGGCTTCAGTTGTTGGCTTAGCGAAAGAACTCCTGGGTAATTATGTTGGCTAGGACAGTCACGTATCGTATCGTGTCTGCGTGGCATGGCTTCATGCATGGCACATTATTTTGCGTCACACCGAGGCCATGCAAAACGATACACTGAAATAATGTAGAACCAGCTTTCTTTGTAAGTGTAATCTACTTTTTATCTCAGAATCCCCACGAAAAGACGGTTTACGTGGCATTAATATAGAAATCGGTTCAGTGGATCCAGAGTAATATTTTGTATATTATATTAAGTACCTACCTACTTACCTAGAAAGGTACTAAGGGTCTAGACAGACGGACTGCATTTCAACTGCAATCCAACTGCAAATTGCAGTTTGAATGCAGTTGACAGACTGCAATAGAACTGCAAACCAAACGCGAAGTCCAATTGCAGTTCAATTGCAGTCGGCGTGCAGTCGTGTGAACTAGGACTTCGCGTTTGGTTTGCAGTTCTATTGCAGTCGTGTCAACTGCATTCAAACTGCATTAAAACTGCATCTGAACTGCAATTTGCAGTTGGATTGCAGTTGAAATGCAGTCCGTCTGTCTAGACCCTAAGTTAGTTACATAGATTATATTTAGACATCCAACCTACCAGTGTAAACTTTCTGCTTAGAAACTTTTCCACATTCTTTGAACACTTGCTTGTCCAGATCATGCAAATCTTCAAAGTCTGTTGAAGTTGTGTCACCTCCAACATTGTCTAGCAAAGATTCCGGACCATCTTCACTTACTACACTTTCCGTGGATGACTTTCTTGAATTCTTTGTATAGATCCGACTTTTATTCCTTACTAAGTTTAAAAGCTTGAAGCCTTGCAGAAGTTTAAAGTCTGGATTCGACTGATAACTAATTGTTTCACTGCCAGATCGGTAATCGGTTTCTTCGGATGTACTTGTATACTTTGATGGTGTCTTGCGTCTGTTGGGAATCTGGGTAGGTTTAGGTCCTAGCCGATCTAAAATCAAAATTAAAATAAACATACATATTATTTATGATATGAAAACATACAAAGTGATAATAAAATTATGCTCACCTAATCGCGGGTCTACTGTAGAAACTGAAGCCCCATATCCAAAATCATCATATTCATCTCCAACGTTATCATCATCATCATCGTTATTCACAAACATCCAAGATCCTGGATTCCCGTGATCGGAATATAATCCTATAAGTCCAGGCTTGGGCAGTTCATCGGCATAATCTTCGGAAGTATCATCATAGTCATTGTAGCCGAAAGTTGATGTAGTAAAAGGCCTTTTCTTATATGGAGTTACCGGGGTTTTGAAAGCGATGTTTTTAATATTTGCATAAGGATCGTCATAGTCATCATCATGGGTTACTATTCTTTTGGTCACGTGACTTTGGGTAATCGGAATGAAGTTTTGGTATTGTGAATAGAACCTCCGATCGAGAATGTTTTTTCTCTGATTCAGGGCCCGGTCATCAGTATTGGAGCGTTTATATCGGAATACAATCCTAGCCCGCGTTTCAGGAAATACTAGACTTGGCTTTTTCGGTTTTACTTTCAGTGGTAGGATGCAACAAACCAGTTGTTTTTTGTTGGAGGGTAATTCAGGCTTTTTTGACCTACAATAACACAGAAATTTACTCAAATTGCAAGGAATATACATAAGAGTTTTAAAGAAGACCAAGTAGTTATAGTATACAATGTGTTGTTTTTCGAACCCGACAAACTTTAAGGGTGTATTCTACGAGTGATTTCTTCGAGAAAACACCCCCATATGTGGAGTCAAATCTCAATATTCTAGAAATGGCGGCCATTTTTTATAAATAAATATGTGGGGACATCTCACACACGGCCATCTGACCCCAAGCTAGGCAGAACCTGTGTTATGGGTGTCGGACAGCAGATATATCTACACAGATACATAGATAGATAGATACTAAATATAAATATCAACACCCAAGAGCCGAGTACAAATATCTGTCTTTAAACAAATATCTGCCCCAGCCGGGAATCGAACCCGGGACCTTCGGCTCAGTAGTCAGGGTCACTAACCACTAGGCCATTCGGTCGTCAGTCGTCGTCATTTTTAACCGACTTCAAAAAAAGGAGGAGGTTCTCAATTCGTCGGGATCTTTTCTTTTTTTTTTATCTTTTTTTTTATGTATGTTCACCGATTACTCCGCCGTTTATGGACCGATTTTGAAAATTCTAATATAATATAATGGTGGTGACCTTGAGCTGATCTGATGATGGAAACGGAAGGCAGTCAGGGGAACTCCTCAACAGTATATAGCAACTACTTCGTGTTTAGGCTTGAATGATTCGTATTGATTAGTAGGACTTTTTGGTATAATTTGCACCTTACTTTTGATTGAAAATTATTGCAAATAAACTAAAAACTATAAAATAAAATAATAATTTAAAAAAATAGTTGGTGCCATATTTCTTCAGATTACTTTGTCACCGCACCAACATCAAAAAAAGAACAGTTCCTCCTTAGGTATATTTGTACTGTCACATACGAGTAGAATTTGTGTTAGCCTTAAAATATTTCTTACATTTTAGTGGTTTTTTGAAGTCGGTTTTTTATTTTTTTAAATTATATGAGAAGGGTCCTATCGTGGGTGGTAGGGAATAACACATTATTAACATGTTATTTTTAAAGTTTTAGATACTTAGTTTTCATAAAAAAACATATCTCGAGATTTAAACGCCTTACGGACATGAAATAAAATGGTTTTATCCACAAAAAGTCATCTCTATCCAATAAAAATATGCACAACTGCTAAAAAGTTACTTACATAAAATAAGTTACAAGCACCTAATCAAGTTTTTTGGACAATAAAAACAGCAAAAATTTACATTTACTTGAATAACTTTGAAAATAGCCCCCCTTTGATGTATTTTTATGTATTTATTAAAAAGTATTTGAAATAAGATAAACAATGATACCAAAACCGTATCTGTACGTCGAGGCAGTCAAGAATTATTGAAGTTCAAAACACACCTAACGGAGCTCATGTAAGTTGATTTCATTTACAATCAGAACTCTTTCACTCAGTGGATTGCTACCTGAGCTGCGGCGCTCCGTTAGGTGTGTTTTGAAGTTTCAATAATTTTATAAATTTCATATAAATTTATTATAAAGTTCTGAAATAACTAATGTATCTGTATCCTTACCGTTTTGTATCTTTGTAAATAAATCCATCTTTTTGTCCACACTGTTTTTCTTCTAAATACGAACAAATGCTTTCAGCATATCCAATTTCCTCTTCACTGGGCTCAAAATGTATTTCTTCATTAACATCAGTTGGAGCGGCATCTATAAGTTGGCTTGAATTGTTGTTATTATCATTCCATATTTCGGAATCATCAGGAAAGTGAAATCTGAATTCATCATTATGTCTTTCAGTTACATTCACACGATACTTCATAGCGTTACTACTGTTCAGTTCATAATTACCAATACTTTCATTGTTATTCACATGTTGTGGCGAAACCAATTTATCCGGATGAGGAAAGTGGAGCTCAATAACGTCACTCTTATTTCTTTCCCTGGCTAATTTGTGTTCTTTGATTTCTATATCATTACCGAACACCACTTTATCATTTTCATCGTTGTCGTATTGATTGAGTTGTTCGAACTTGGCCGGCGGGATGTCTGCTCCGTGTAGCTTTTTGACGTGATCGTTGAGCCACCAGAATTCACCGTTCGACTGTGCGACTGCGGCTGTGATGAGGCACATCGTTATGAAAATTGTATTTATCATTTTATTCGCGTGTTGTAAGCGGTTGCAGCGACTGCTATTGTAAAAGTGCAGGATGGGTGTGATTGCGCGTGATGCGGACGGCCGCTGCCGCTGCTCGGTGTAATTACAACGCTTTGTGAGCGACAACTGTGAAACGCTGCCCGATTTGGGTCAATTTGTGGTCGATCGTTTAACTATAAGTACAGAGTGCAACTTTTGTTGTGGTACAGTCGGCTAAAACTATTCACATAGTAGGTATATTCACGTAGTAATAGAGAGTAATAGTCGGGTCAACTTTACTTCTGGTATATTTTGCTTTCTTAAGTTTTTCAAAATTGTTCAGTTGGAGGAGGAATGTACATCTAATTGTAAATAATAATTATTATTAAACATTTATTTTCAGATATAGGTAACATCCATAGTGAATTAGTAAAACATGTCAAAAATTGTTAGTCAAAATATAAAAATAACATGCAAAAATTAAATTAAATTAGATCCGAAATAATAAATAAATATACTTAAATGTCATTTTAAATGCGAAATAAATTGGATTAGATAAAGTGAAATAATAAATTGAATTAATAAATAAATACATTCATTTCTTATTTCGGTTAATGTGTAGTGTGTACACCTACGCAATGCCTCACAATTGGACTATCCATCCTATCCGCCAACACACTGAGGATAGCATTCGAGCTGCTCCGCGTACGCGATAGCAAGGAGGCTGCTCGCTTACGCATGACGACAAAGAAGTCATCCACTCTGGCTTCAGCGAACATACCTGATGCGGAGCAGAATCTCGGCAGCCCCAACACGATCCTCAGTGCGTTATTGTACTGGACGCGCAGCGCGCTGTAGGCCCGGCGCGTGTAGTTGACCCACAGGCTGCACGTGTAGAAGGACTGACAGTACGGTCGGAACAAGGTCAGCTTAAAAAAAAAAAGCTTGACTTGTCGAGTATGCAAACAGCGTGCAAACCGGCGAGCCAGCATGTTGCACCTGACCGCCAGCGCCCTGCGCTCCCGCTCCATGTCCAGGTCGTCTACGAGCGTCTCCGTGACCACGTGACCCAGGTACTTGAACTCGGTGACTCTGTTTTACTCTACTCCTCCTAAGTAGACTGAAGGAACCAGTCTCTTTTTTATATTTGGAGCCTGAAAGACTAACAGTTCACTTTTTTAGTATTGTACTCGTACCTAAGTCCGTGTGTTTCCGCATACGACTCGCAGACTGCCAGAAGCCTCGTGAGACCGTTGATCGATGGGCTCAGCAGCACCATGTCATCTGCATAGCTTATGTTATTGATCATAACGCCATCTATTGAGCATCCAACTTTGGTGCTGCTGAGCTCACCTATCAGATCATTCATGTACAGGTTAAACAATTTAGGGGAAGACAAACCCCCCTGTCTTACCCCGTATAATAAAGCGCATTATTACAATTCCGAAAATGGAAAATATCGAATAACTAAGGTAATTATATTCCCGATGGCACCGCAGTTCAATGTAGTCAGGGACGGTACATTTCAGCCCCTGCACCAGGTTCAGAGTTAAGACCATTTTCCACTAAATAGTCTACTGCGGGTTGTGGGGATAAAAACATTTAAAGACATGCATGTTTCCTTCCGATGATATTTTCTCACTTAGAAACTATCTAAATAATTTCCATCATAGGTAGGTACATCTTTTTTGTATATTTTGTTTCAACTGTTAATTTTTTTGAAGCTGACTGTACTTAGTTTAACACATTATCATGTGTACATTCATAATAATTTTCAATAATAATACTTTTACTCTACTTCAAGTGAAGCGAGATAGCTTTGACCATGACATAGTTAGAGTAGAGTGAGATCTAGGTCCGCTATTAACAGCTTGCTTATAATGTATTGATTATGACACATAAGGAAAAATATACAACAAATTAATGTATCATCTTTGGCCTGCCCCCGTATTTTGTAACTTTTTGAGAGTTAGCAACCGGTGATAATTGGTATCAACTTAGAGACTTATTAACCGAAAACACCAAAAATCTTAGTGAAAGAAATATGCAAGAAGCCTGCCAATATATCCTTACATTCAACATAAACGTTTGTGAAATCAGATAAGTCAGTAAAAAGTTATTAATTAATAATGGTCTAAGTTGTCAGCCATTTTATACCAACCAACCCCACTCGGAGTTACATAATACGGGGGCTGGTCAAGTTCAACTTTAATTCATTTCACCGTCATAGGTACCTATACATATAAGCACCAATCAGTTCTTTGTAATTTACTTATCTGTAATATACACAGTCGTGCTCTTTCGGTGAAGGAAAACACCTTTAGGAAACCTGCATATATCTAGATCTCGATCTCTAGGTATATAGAGAAATGTTGAAGTTTAACACGGAGGTACCTATGCCATAAACCATAGTCACCATTCGGACATTAAAATCTGAAGAATTACAAATATTTGCCTAAATAAATAAAAAAACTACGAACAGTACATCGACTAGTAAAACTCCTCACCAATTTTTACCAACAAGTCGTACAGGAAAAGTTGGTCTCCCAGTAGGCATGCTCAAGGAAAGACGAAAAAGTCTAAATTGATTCCGATCGCTGGTGAAGTTCGCGGAACTCCTCTTGCAGACAACTTCACTGTAATTCGATTAGGGAATCCTTCAATAACACTCTTCCGCGGAGTTTTGTTAACATACTCATGGAATTAGATTTGTTTGTTCACACTTCACACTTGCCTGTGAACTTCAAGAGATATCGTAACACCTGTGTCATGTAGGTAATGGATTTAAGTTTTATTTGCATCTCAAATTTATGAGAAAAAGGGTGTATAGTATACTTATAGCAAATTCAGTTGCCTAGTTTAAAATTATTCCAATTTTTTATAGTTTAACATGAACATTTACAATATAAACCATAGTAGAAATTTATCAACTACAAACTTTATAATATTAATATAGTTATTACCGTTTTTGAAAGTTTAATTAAGCCTTCACTAGCAACGATATTGCAGCTTCCAGTTAAAACAACCAGCCATAAAAACACGCGTCTTCTGAAATGGTTCTGAAATTAAAAGCCGTTTTAAAAGCGGCTAACCGCTAATTCGAGTTTGTCCCTCGAGCGCTGAAACTCTGAAACTTAAACAACAGTTCTGTTTTCTCTTTGTACAAGAATCCATGTAATTAATTAGGTTTGAACGAAGCATCTTGGTGAAGGAACACCAGCGGGAAACTGCGGCTTTGTGGCGCCACAAAGACTGATAAAGTACGTAATTATATCCCGTTCCACGGAATAATTATTAGGTATGCTCTTATGGCTAACAGAGGAGCTTTTTCGGAGAAAATAATATATAGGTTCCTGAGATAAGATTTCAAAATAAATAGTATTGGTTAATGCTCAGTTTCTTATTTGAGTAAATTTTCCAAGGCATGACTTCGTATCTGCTTCGTATCTTAAAGACTTCGTATATTCACAACTTGAAACTGACAGAAAGTTATATAAAGGCATAAGGGTACACCCGAGTTCGTGTTGTTATTTTAATTACATAAAACTTAGATTACCAATGTTAATCTAAGGCTAGTAATGTAAGTCAATGATCTAAGGCTTCTAAGGTATAAAGATTTAGGTATATAAATGTGTGTAATATAGAAGCCATGATAAGAAATCTGAAAGTTAAGGTATTTCAAAATCTTAGTATAGTTCCTGTGCAGTAAAAGAAACACAGAAGCCAACACAGTCAGCCCTGAATTATTCGTTCAGTTCTCGGTTGCCGGCACAGAAATCTAAAAGAACAGTGTTTCGGAAGGAGGACACATACCTTGGAGTTCTCATTTTAAGCGGAATGTTGCCAGCTTCACAAATCTTCACCGGTCGAGCGCCTCGCGACCGAAACACGAAAACCCAAGCTTACTACAAACTGTTTCATTCATTTTAAACACGCAAAATTTAACCTTATACCCAGGGCTTAGGGAACAAAAAGGTGGATCAGATTGTTTTGTTGGCTTCGACATGAAATGTCTTCGATAGTTCGTAGCTATGTGCTTCCTTTTCGAAATAAATGTTTTTCAGCGATTTAGTGTGAAAAGGTTACTTTCTATGTATTACCTAGGTAAAAAGTCCTTAGTTTAAAATGAGGTTTTGATCTGAGCACACACGAGTAGGAATCTATAGGTAAATGTTGTATTAAGCTTGAGGAGGCATGTTCACTTATGCATTGGATACCATACATTTTATGCTCTTTTTACGAAAATATTCACGTAACACCCATAACATGGGCTTTAAGAACGAATAGGCAAAGTTAAACTTTATCACACTGTATCTGTATAATAAGAATAAACCATGGAGATACATATTTTTTACGAGTTTCAGGCCGCGTTTCTTTTACTACACTGTGTGCTTTCAGTGAATATAAAGTAGTTGCTACACTATAAAATGTTATTCATTATTTAATAAGTAGGTATCTACGGCTACATATAGCTATCGAGTTTAATTTTAAGTCGCATAGATCGCATATTACATACGAGTACTTAAATTATTATGAGTGAATATTTCTGATGATGTAGAGTACTCATTATTTATTTCAGGTATTTCAAAAGTGTAGTCAAATTATGTATTGGATAATGGAGTATGTTTATAGTTTTATGCTGTAATAAATTGTTACTGGGACAAAGAGATCATTAAGTTCACTGACGAAATGCTCGTATAAATTATGGAGTGCAATTTTAAATTATTTACATCTTTCATTTGTCAATGTTAACGGCTTGCCATTTGGTAATTAATGTTTACGTTTATTTTAATCATCTCACTCAAACAATCTCATATCAAAGTTGTTTACTACATCAAAAAATGTAAACATTGTAGGTACGTAGGTACGTTGTATAAATGTGAAAGATAATACTCGTACCATCAACATTCGTCGGCATAACTTAAGTGAACCATCTACCAAACACAAAGTAGCTAATAAGCATCCCTACAAACTAATTTCCGAAAACCATCCTTACCACACAACCAATTAGGGTCACATTGAAATAAACTAGCACTCACTAGCCGGGTGACCACGCCACAAGGATTTCGGGAAGGACCCTGCAGGGAGTAGTTTGCATAAAATTTATGTTCCTTCTGTTAAAGTACCTACTGTCTAGTATAGAGATGTACCACATGTATTGGATAAAAACTACGACGCGACGTTATGCAGAAAATTGATATTATTTAAATTATTTTCATAACTTTTTATATATATAAACGTTTGCGGCATATAAAGTCTTCTTCTTCTTCTTCTTCCTTGCCTTATCCTTATTTAGGGTCGGCTTTGTTGGTCATGTCATATGGCATAAAGTATACCTATACATAATATGAATAAGTGTATATGAACGTCGTGATACCTACCGTGATACCGTGATAATTACAAATTTTCAATATGTGAGCACATGTAGAGATAAATTAATTCACCAACCTTACATCTACATGACGCTACCATTTCAATTATGAGTATATTCTATTCTATTCTATTCTCTGTGGGAGTGTCAGTACCTGCACCTGGCTCTCTCGAATGGAACTTTTGTGCATATCCCCAAGGTCTAAACTGCCTTCCTAAGCTTGGACCATTTCCCACCACGCTGGTCCACTGCGGGTTGGTGGGTTCACATATCTAGGTGTGCTAAATCTAGATATGCAGGTTTCCTCACGATGTTTTCCTTCACCGTAAGAGCGATGGTATACATTGTACTTAAATTCAGAAAATAACTCATTGGTACATGTCAGCGCCGGGATTCGAACCCGCATCTCTGGCGTGAGAAGCGGGCGCTTACCCGACTGAGCTACCACCGCTCCGCTGACTATATCCCGATGACTATAACTATATCTCTATAATTTACAGTAATTTGCAATTTGCATGGTATAAAATGGTGACAATGCGACAAGACTAACAATCTTACAGCACGAATAGTAATAAGATAAGTATTATTGTAATTATTGATTTATGTATTATTGATTATGCCTTCAGCACATCCCTACAATAGGGACGCGGCCTCAATGTAACAAAGTTCGGCAACTAGTTAGTCTCGACTAAGTGATATTTATATTATGTGCTCCACTTGGTATGACTTCCTAATAATAACTTGGGCTTGGGCTCTCGGCCAGTCTATTCCAGCTTTCTATGTGGTTGAATCAAACAAAGCAGATAGTTTAAAATAGGTTTCAATGGAGTTCCACTGTAAATTTATACATATAGGTATACATTTTAAATGTAAGATGTGCGCAAAAATACTTTTTGTTTGGTAAATTAAGATTTTAATTTTACTTGTTATGTGTTTTATGTGCAAATCAATAAATATTTTACTTTACTCTACATACTACACATAAATAATAAGATTCAAAACCGATAGTGAAGATTGATGCGTAAGTTATAATATTTATAAGTATTAATTACTTCTATGGTTTAATTACTTCTGTGTCTTCTTATAGCTCACCCACCAACCCTCCATAGATAAATATGTTCGTGTTCGTTGAATGAATTGTTCTTTAACATTTTGTGCTGTTATAATTTTCTACAAATTTTCCTTGGCATATCTTGCATAAAATATTTTAATTATTTTCTCGTCTGCGGGTTCTAAACTCAACTTCATTATCAGGTTCAAAGAAAACTTATAAATTTGTCAAAGCAAACTAAACAGTTAGTGCAGTAAAAGTTAGAAGTCTATGTATTTAAATATATCCCGAAGACAAATATAAATGAAGTAATTATGTATTAACATTAATTGTAAAAAGCACATTTAAAAATTATACTAGTAGGTAGGCCAACGATTATTGACATCAATTAATAAAGAACAGGTCGAAAAGCTTAAAATATGCAGTGAAAAGCCTTTGTAAGTTCCGTTAATGACATTGTAAACGGTTTGTTGGAAATTTTCGTTACGATAATCACAAAGGAAATGACAGTTTTACATTTTAAATGGTCTTTTGTGCACTATTTATTAATAATGATGATGTCAAGTAGAATTATTTTTAATTGATTTCTTTCATAGGTTAAAACCAACATGTCTGAGCTGTAAATGAATAACATAAAGATCTCGGTCTAAAATTGGCACTCATCTCTCAAAGCGAAAAATACTTTTATCTTTTTCAAAAGCTGCAAAACACCCGAAATACCCTTGTCATATTCCTTGTCATTACCCTCATTCGGAGAGGCTTCCAAGCGATTTACCTCATGCCAATGTCAATTTAAATACACAAACGGAAGTTGCTACAAGAAGGTGTATTATAGCCCTCGTTTCACTCGTCTTAATATATCCTCAAACTGCCTGAAAGCCTTCAATAAGAAAACAGTATGCAGGTTTTAGCGGAATAAAAATTCAGTGTTACTTTTTGATAGGATAAGCATGTCCTTGAAGGGATATGTGTCTAGACAATTAGGCATTAGGTCTAGGCTACTAGTTTAGACAATCACAGACTCAGACGAAATTATCTATGAGATCCCATCTTTATCATGAAATGTCTGAACAACTTTTTAAACCAACCAACGGTTGTTTGAAAGAATATTTTTCTCAACTCTTCATTAATAATGACAAAATTATAGGTAACATTTCAGAAAACTCTCCGTCCTTAATGCCAATTTTTTTGGCTATGAATCATACCATCCTCCATGACGAACTGGTTTTTCCTATGAATCTGGAGATCTTTTCTCAGATATAAAACCAATTGAAATTGGTCCTATATGTTATAGGTATAGTTAGCAAGTGCTCTAAATATTATGCATACTAAATCGTTATTGGGGGCTACAATTTTCAGCGATAAAAATAAAATGCTCGTTAAAAGAACTTCTACGAAAAAGTTTTCAAACTTGCCCGATAAAAAATAACTACAAAGCAATTTACTTTTCTTCGTAGCTTCGTAGCATAGTACCTACGCTGTAAACTGTATCGTTTAGTTAATCGTTGGTGTGCTTCTATTGAGTTTGTTTTTCAGGCGAAATATAATTAAGTCAATATTCTGAATTGTAAACTAACTTTATAGCATACTTATTCCTAACCATTATGCAATTTCTTAGATATTCTAGTAATATGTGAGTATCAAATTTTACGGTTTAAACAGTTATCCTGATAGGTACTGCGGTTGAATAGAAAACCGCAGTACCTATCTGTGTATAAATATACACACATCTTATTCATCATATATTTTTGGCGTACAACCTAAAGAGAATTTAAATGAACAACGCCTTAACCATAGAAATAAATGAATAAATGAACTGAGCGTGGCCATTTATTACAATCTAACCAGTGCGGTCGACGGGCAGTTTTCACGAATATAAATAATAGGACATGGAGGTCTCGCGGGGGCTGTTGAGCCCAGTGCTTGGTAGACCCCTTTATAGCCCGCAATGACAAGACAAGGGGGCGTATGGACTGCGGCGGCCGACTACGTAACTATCAGGACAACCGAGTTAAAAAAAAAGGTTTTTGTTTTTTTGTATATTTTTTTTGTGGTTACTTACGAGTTACTAACTGTAGGATCTTTGGCGAAATTAGTTGCAATTTTGTTGCTGAGTGCTGAGTAGCAAGACCTTTCAATGATATAAATAAGTAGATTACCGTACCGGAAATCGGGAGGTTTATCGAAAGAATATGTGAGGTGGACATTTACAAATTGTGTGGTTGTAATTTGTCTAACCAATACTTACGACATCGACATCGATATTGGGTTGACAACTTAAATAATAATACATCCGTTTACGCGATCGCGTCACCGCCATGGTGGTCCGGATCTAGTCTGAATGTGGGGGTTTAGTGAATTTATTTGCGTGCATTGTTTTATTTATGTGGTGTTACTTTTACGCTGGTTCACCCGACAGCTTCGCTTGGCGTCTCGGCGACTTCTGCCTGTTTGAGCAGATCGTAAAGTTTGCCTTTATTTAGTCAAGGTGCTGTTGGGATAGATTGTTTTAGTTTATTGCAGTCAGTGGGGTGGTGACAGTGTAGTTTTGGAAATGACTACCTATACCCGACTGCATTCATTTTGTAAAAGTTTCTTTCTAAATAGACAAAAGCAAAATGACTTTATAACATGTCGCTAGTGCGCATTCGATTTGTCTACGGAATTCACTCCGGATTCAGAGTCGAGAGAATCACACTGCAGGAGACGTGGTATATACCAATCGCAGTAACTATTATCTTACATACATGGTATTGAAACAGAAACGATATATTTTTGGCTAGTTTTAAACTTATTTTGCATTATAAACCTCTAAAATTAAATACATTAACATTTTACACACTACCAATTGTTTAGAAATTCAAGTTTTGCCTTCCTACACAGGCACCGTCAGGTTTAGTTAGTGCTTTCCGCCGCTAACACACGAATTGTTTGCTTCAGTTTGCGAATGACTAAACCGCATTTTGTACTAGCACTTAGCTGCAGTCGGGAGCCGAGCTACATCCGGAACTGTTCACCGGACACCCGAAAAGCAACACTAGCTGTTGGAATATAACCCTTACTGCGCACAGATTAAGGGTGACCTAAAGTCTTGCGTAGGGTAGAGAAACTCAAATTTTCCCTACTTACACTACAATGTACTCCATGTATGTATATTTAAGTATGAACTTATACAATTTATAAAAACTGCATGCTGATGCACTAAATTATGTAAAGTTGTAGTGCCGCAGTGGAACAGTTCGTTTTGTTCATTAACAATAATTATTATTTCATAAGAATTTTGAGGCGTACTCTGCAAAAACATTCTTTTAATTATTCCAGTACGGACTCGGGATTTTTCCGGGTACATTTTCCGCTTTACGGCCGGAATACATGAATTTGTTTGCAGCTGTATTATATTTTTTATGATTTTATTATGTTGTATAAATTTTGCTTTACGAGCCACCTCCTGTATAGGGGGATGCATTATTTTGCATTATAATTTGAAACGAAACACACATGCGATGTACTGTATCTGCCTACCTACTCATACATAATATTACTCCACCTACCCCCAATCCCGGAAATAAGTTGTGTAGGCTGTTCAGCTGTAATGTAAGATCTTTTTTCTCATTTCCTATCCCGCCGTGTGGCCGCCGTGGATAAATTAATTACTTTCTCAGAATAATAACGTCCTGATTCTCAGGAGTCTCAGGACAATGATGTGAATGCGTGTTTATGTCAGATATATCAGCTGTTGTTGATGTTGACCATTTTGACTCAAAACAATACAAGACAAAGTGTTTACTTCCAACAACGGTCAACTTTTGAGTCATTTTGAATAATATTTAATGTTATATTATTACAGCGTACTTTTTTACATGACCTAGTGTTATGAGTTCGACCCTATGTCTAATTTTAAGGAGCAGGTTATGCAATTACTTGTAGGAATACGAAATGTTTCATTCATAAAACGATCATGTTGCGAGCTCGACTCAGTGTGTGGCTTTCCTCTGAGGCAGGGTGTTTTATTAGTAGCTGTATCCACTATTGTGAGTATACGCTCTTTTTGTATTCGAATATCATTGAATATACTTCCGTCTCTACAATGATATTATTATGTAAAAGTGGGACATGTACCTATGTGAAATTGAACTTAAGAAAATATTTTTTAATTTGCTAAAGTGGATTGGTAGCTAATAATAAATCTCTAAATCAAAGTGTGTTATTTATTCCAGGTATTATCGTTTGTGATAATCTGCGCCACTGGTCTCAGCGAGTTCCTCACGGAAGAGTCGACGGATATGAAACGCAGAATGGTGATCGGTCACACGATGATCTTCAGCCTCGTGGCGATCTCGTTCTCGCTGTATCAGATCGTTATCTCCGCTCTGTTATTTTGGCAAGCTAAATATGTGAGTGTTTACATAGAAATAAACAACTTTACTAGTTAAACATAACATTAACGGTCATGGATTTTTAGTGCTCCTTACTAACTGGAAACTGAAAGATCTGGTTCTTGTGGGCCAGCTACCGCTACACAGGTTCGTAATCGTCGTAGATAAACGATACTATATCGCGATTCGGCATAAATGCTGCGCTGTGATTGGTGGAACGCGCATTAAACGAGTTTATTAACGTCTATATTGCTAGGTGCTAAATTATAACGCTCCCAGGTTGCAGATTCTTATTCCAACTCATCAGCACAATGAAAATCCACACCGACACCACGCAAAAAAGAAAGCTTCCCATTCTACAACAATGACCTTTCTCTCCAGACCCCAGGAAACATATTCCTGTGCTCCCTCTGGTACACGTCGCACGTGGCCATGCTGGTGGTCTACTCTCTGCTGTACTTCACGAGGGTGATCGTGTACTGCCTGGCAAGGTGGCATTTCTACGCGGTCCTGTGTACCGGGGTCGCGGCCACGCATATCGGTGAGTTGGGTTTGATTTTACTACTTTATTTATATATAAAAAGGAGGTTTCCATATTGGCCTTTCTTAGAGTCTGAAGCCAAAGGTCCTCAATAAGTCCTGCAGGCCATGGTGTACCTAACCATTAATCCAACGATTAAAGTTGCCAAACCGAAAAAAAAAGGTGTTTTACTGAAAGGCCACATCAGAAATCAGGTAAATCGGAAGAGACCCCAGGCAGGATATTATTATTACTAAAAATATGAGAGGTCGCCTGAAAGATACTTACGCTTTTTATATAAAAATAAAATAATGTAAATTACTCACTAAAATACTGTAAATTATTATTTCAGGTGTTTTCACATATTTCTGCGTCATAGTCAACAGTTTTTTACATTCTTTAAATATGGAAAGATTTTTATAATGAACATGGAATTATATTATTTGTAAAATAAATATTTTCTACTATTTTTTAATTGCTTAAATTAAATAGCTGCACTAGATTACAAAATTACATATAATAATGAAGCGCAATACGTACTTGATCCCATTTCTGTGCAAACGAGCCGAGCATCGATCTCTCTCGCGATAGCTCGTTAACATTGTAAACACAACAGATCCGCTCAAACCAGAAGCCTTCACGAGCGAAATTCGACCGTAAAGTTACGGAATACAGTGTTTAGCAAGTCGATAAACTGGAAAAGTTTGGCTGCCTAATTACAGGAGGTGTAAGGCACCGTCTGAGATAGATTGTAAACAGTATTTTGCTGAAGCGCTTTCTTAATGTATTTAGTAAGTTTAGATTGCGTCTGCCTCAACAACTCCGGCTCAGGATTTAGGTTTTTTATACATTTGGGCATTACGTTTTTTTTTCCATCATTAAAAATAATATTACACGGAATCAAAGCACCTTTACCTGAGTTGTAAATACCAAATACACTCACGGGCAATGAAAAAGTTCCATTCACAAAATTCCAACACCAAAAGACTTTCATTTTTTCAAATATTTAATTTTAAATTTAAACGAAATATAACTGTTTTTAGTTGGTAATAACCTGATGCTCTGTTAAATGTACTTCAATGTTGCAGAATGCGTCATTAAGCTATAGCCTTTCCCGTATAGGAGTAACTAATTTGGTGATATTCTCAGTGGAACCTTTTCATTGCCCGTGAGTGTAATAACTCCCTAAAACCGCTACCTAATAAGGTTTCTTAAAAGCATTTGGCTTTCTAAAGTTTAATAGATTTTATTGTGATTCTCTTTCGTTGCACTATGTATAATGTACAATTGTACACTAACCTATTTTAGAAATAAACGAATCCAATTGAATTTAATTTAATTTGTTGCAACTGGGAAACCCGTGACTTTAATGTGTGTAGAGCATATGCGCAAAAATCCAGCTGAATAGGAATTCCCAAAATCCTGACTGATTCGTTAACCGAGAATCTCGAGTATTTGATTGGCAAACAAGTTTAAAGAACCGTGAGTTCATTGGATGACTTTCACGGACGCCGTCAGATGTGCGAGCTGTGATGTCGCGTGACTGGCTATCATTGGAATTCAACACGGATTCAACTGGCGAGAGTCAGTGACTAGTTTCAATTCTAGCGTTGTCAGTTGCAGCTGTATGGAGTGAAAACTACAAACTGAACTACGAAATGAAACTACATATAGTACACGTATAGTGTAGATAGATATGTATGAAATGATACGTGAGCCAATGTTTTAAATCTCTAGCATTAAAGCATTTCCCATAAATAATATTTTAATAACTACTGTTAAATTAAAATGAAGTAATGGACTTCTAGATATACATAGGTATAGGTGCCATTTAATCTATACCTTACATAAATTCATTGTACTATGCTTTTGAGATTTATAATAATGATACAGTTCTCAATCAATTGCAAGAGTAAGAAATATTCAGCGAAATCGTTATCTCTTCATAGGAAACATCGCCATTTCAACATTCTCCATAACAATAAGGGTTTCCTTACAGTGCATACAACTATGAGCGACCTTTGTCTTCAACAATGTACTTACAAATAAGTTCGCGAATATCTAGCTAGAACCATTTTATGAGGAATGCATGAGGATAGCTTTTCCCGCACCGGAAAACCTTACGAGTGGGTGTGAAGTCGAATATCGTATGGTATAGTGGAAGCCAATTTAAATGCAACACATGCCACAGTTCAAATTTGTAACACTTTTGATGTCAATGACTGAAAAATCTGAAAATCAAGACTTATGCAGGATGTTGCAAACTTGGTACCTGTAAGCGGAAAAAGGGATGCTTTTGCAAAACTCTATTGTTTGTATGGTCTGTGTGTTTTAAACCAAATAAATATCCTATTTATGCCTCATAATAACCATCCGTGAGTGGTTTCAGTCAGTGTCTTAACTACTGCAATATACACGATACAATCGGATATCTATTATAATGGGAGAGAGAGAATCATATGCCGGTAGTTTGTAGCAGGTGGTATAAGGAAATTGGATATTGAGTATTGAGCAGACGTTTACAACGCCGGCAATGGTGTAAAGGAGACTAAGTAACTGATGCAGGCGTAGCGATCTGTACATTGTAAAATGTATATCTAGAACGGGTTTGATAGTTTGCATTAAACTATGAAAGTTTACGTTTTCTCACGTATAAAGTGGCGCCTATAGCGGAAATTATCTTCTCGTTGTCTATTTCATAATTCAAAGTAGGTTCCTACTATTTACTCGATGTTATAATTCTATTTCCGAAGTTGAAAGAATACCCTGTCGTTAAGTATTTTGTTCACGTGATAGCTTCAAATCTACTCAGCAGTTATAACTGCCCGCACATTCGCACATCTCTTTGATAAAAATGCTAAAATTTTATTCAATGTGAAGCAATACCCACCAACTCAAATATTCCAAAACACATTCATAAGTAATTATTAGAACCAACACTTAGCTACCTAGGCTTATAGTTTCAATAGTAACTGAAACACGCAGCCACATACGGAAAGTGAATCACTTAAATCCTGAAATCTAATTCCTCCACGCTGTAAATACTCATATCAAACGGAATGTAATATGAAATAAGCTTGTGTTTTGTAATTCTCTTTAGTCTACACTACATTTACCTTACATACGTGTGTTTATGTATCATTAGGTCTATGGTGGTGATACATTTTGAGTGTAGAGGAATTTTCAACGTTGTGGTTGTGTTGAAAAGAGTGTCGCGAGTTTAATAAAATATGGCTATGGATATCGTACTATGTACTTATAAAATCTGAAAACTAAACTCGGATGTTTTGGATGATTGTACAAAATAGAAAAAAAAACTGTATAAACATAATTCTTAGCGAAAAAAACTAATTCAGCCAAAAAGCGAACGTTACAGCGAAATCGCTTTATTTCTTGTGAAAACAAAGGAATAATTTGAGTCGGAACAAATGAACATCAATATTAAAATCCTTTTCATTTAGCTAAAAAAATACGAGACCTTTTCCTTCAATCTGAACTGAAAGCTTCTGATTTTATTTTAAAGTAGGTATGATTGGTGGATATTAGAGGTAATAGTAGGAATCAATTACATATTCGTATATTAAATCAATCTTTATGATCCTACAATTATGATTTTTACGTATCGCGTAGCAACAAACAGAATAAGGATACAAATAAAATATAACTAGTGAAGTTGTTTATACTAGAGCGATATCAACTTCTAAAAGAAAAGAAGATAAGAGGAATAAGTTGCTATCTCACGTAATTCCATCTTTAGGGTGACCAGGCTCTGGAAAAAATAAATTAAATAGGGAGCTACCCCACCAAGCTGTATCTATGATATAAAGATTTATATTTATGTTCTTGTAACGTTTGAAATATTACTTTATGGACAGACGTTACTGTGTTTTAAACTGCTGTAATCATGACTTATATGGTGTTTAGATTTATACGTTTACAATTTCATCTGCTTATATGCTTTTATAATATTAAAGTAAATTGAAAAGGGGCTTAGCTCTTTTATTTTATATGTATATAGGTACAGGGTGAAATACCCTGTATATCAGACATAAGATAGTTATGCAGTATTCAAGTGTGTATACTTAATAACAGACGTACATAACTAGTTATTAATAAAGTTTTTTTAAACGATTGTTAGTGTCTTGCTAATCAACCCACAATAACTATACCTCTCAATGCCGCTACCAGAATCCTGCAAGTACTATAACTATAACAGCGGATAATTTTAATAACACCGAAGGCGCCTGGCGGTCCAATTTCAAGTAAACATCATAACCCAGGGCCGGCGTCAGTTCTAAAGCCCATTAAGGGCGCCCCCGGCAATTATCTCACAGGCTCTCTTTATTAAGAAGCCTCGAAGAACTGATGAACAGATGGCGGAAGTGGCGCTTGTGCATCGCTTGGAGAGGTCCCTAGGTCTTTTGCATAATTTGCCAGAAAGGGCCACTAGAAAGAAAGAAAGAAAGAAAGAAATAGTTTATTCGCCTTCAAGAATACACAACATGGAAAATCAAATAACAATACAAATTAGGTAGGTACACAGCTTATACATTAAATAAATAAAAACAATATTTTATGGTTGCCAATCTCCATGTCGTGCACAGTGATAGCGAAATGGTTCAGACTCAGCATGTGCTACATATATAAGTGTGTATATATATATAGCGCTGATAATTCTGCCAGAACCAGTTCTTAAAGGGTACCTATGTGGCGTATACATATGTTATAACTACAACACACTACTATATAGATATTGGCAGGTAGTGTGACTGTGACGCATAGGTAAACCGACTACTTTAAAATATAAATAAAACAACAACAACTAGCTTTTTCCGCGAGTTCGGCTTAGTTAAAAAAAAAATCGTGGGAAAATTTCATTTTGGGGTGAAAAGCGAGCCTTTGTGTTAATCCAGGCCTTCGGCTTCCAGAATACCAGTATTCATCAAATTCAGTTCAGTAGTTTTTTCCTGAAAGAGTAACAAACCTCCATCCACATTTAAAAACTAAAAATAAAAAATAGTGAATTATTTTCTTCGGATAACAATGGCTGAAAAGTTTTATTCAGGGAAACACGATTGGTATTTTTTCTCCGTCTTTACTTAGGAGGTGCAATAACGGGGGTAGGAGACTAGAGAGGGAAAATAAATTGTATTTAACGGGAATGTTGATCGCAGCCGTGCTCGTTCTAAGTATTCAGTATGACAAATAGTGATGCAAAAGCTGCCTCCATTAAACCCTATAAGGACAGATATAAATGTATTAAACAATTAAAACAAATGATTCTTTACCATTGTGTACGACATTCTTGATAATAATTATAGTCGTTGTGCAATATTATCTAGTACAGCGAGGATATTAGTGTAGCGTGCTGACGGCAATCTAATTTAAACTGAACAAACATAGAACCATGTTGCATTAACTCTAGCCACCGAAGTGTTGCCAGCGACGTAAAATAAATATGTGCACATTGAAGCCATTAAATACAAATTCATTTTTGTGATAAAAAAAACTAGGGTCTTTTTATTTAAGATGCTATACCCGTTTCAGCGTACATTATTTGGATGAAGTTTGTATAAATGTGGTCTCCTAAATAATAATGATGCTTCCTTTCAGTCAAATGCTCTAATTATATGATCATTATTTAAAGCACTACCGAGGAATCGATCTTTATACATCGCTCTATCGCATCTCTACATATACTCGCGTTCTCTACAAACAAACACGCATAAATTTTAGGCATCACAATTTTGTAAAACATACTCAATAGTTTTCTAACCACAATATTATTGTGGTAAGTATACTTAACTTATATTAAATTAATGAACTCGTATAATTTAGGTGTGGTTCTGTTTATGTACGTATTACTAAGCCATATAAAATAAATATAAATTTATTCACAGCGGAAATAGAGGCGCTAAAACTACTGATCGGATCAAATGGTTCGATTGAATGGATATTACGGGTTGAATTCAGTGATATTTGATGATAATATTACGCATTATTGTTAATAAGAGCATTAAATCAAACCAAAATGTAAAACATAGAACATTTTCAATGATTTTAATTAGTTTAGCTTAGTTCTACTGTTGTAGTTGGTAATCCGATTAGTGAGCAGTATATAAGCTTGTTAAACGAACAAATAAGTTAAAGTATGACAAATCACTATACATATGTAAATCTATTGTAACGTCTGTACTTATAGGATTGTTTTTACAAATAATGGTAAGTAATAAATAAAAATATCACCTAACTTATATTAGTGATCAGAGTCTATCTAAGATCAAAAAATAATAATGCACATTATTATTGTACTTAAACTCAAAAATGTTTGTCTTATCTTATTAATATCAGCAATAACCAACCAAAAGTATATGAAAATCTTTTGAAACCTGCTTTGTTCCCTAGTCTCCTCTAAGCAGTAAGCCAATTTAGAAATGCGCGTAGCATTTTTCGTAGCAACTTTTGTAGCATCCTGTAGCGCTACGAATTTCCCCGTAGCACATAGCCATGTGATTTCACCTGATAAGCTCCGTCTGTTGCATTTTTAACAAACTTCACGGAAAGAGGCGCATTGTGTTTCAGGGCTTTATGTGTTAGCTTTTACTGACTAGTTGTGCTTTTAGACTTCGCCTGCTACATACACTTTTGTGACTACCAAATATTATGTAAGACCTGCTGCTCAGGTTCAGATTATAGATAAACGTTATAATATGTACCTAATAATAATAAGTAATATGCACAAATCAATTTGCTTTGTGGTAATATGATACGTGACGTTCTTCATTAAATAATTCGGGGTATTTAGAGCTTATTTCAGTTATAGATCGCGAAGCTTAACACAATTCGGAATGAGTTCACTTGCAACTTTAATAACCAAAATTTAAAATCGCCAACTTTACACAAAATGGCGTTACAATAGCCATTAACGGGGCAAATAATAGCGCGGAACAGAGAGGCGCTCGTAAATAACACAACACTTCATAATAATTACGACAGCGTGAAGCGACAAGGTTCGATTAAGTAAACAAGTTAATATACTCGCCGCGGGCAGCGGTGGCGCCGCCGCGGCGGGGCGGCGAACTGGCGCCCTGCTGTACCTACTACTGTACTAGGAGTGACTAGGACAATGCATTGTGCTCATGTGCATATGGTAAGTAGGTACCTACTTATGTGCTATAGTAAAACTCTTGACCAATAGTGATGATGATGACGATGATGTCTTCCAAGTCGATACGGCTACGGCGACTGCTAGTGGAGATTTAGGCTTCGTTGGTGTGCCCGGATGTGGCTTATGTAGCCAATCTTGGCGGTAAATGTTCGACTACATATAACATATGCCACATTTCAGTGAACCATTTTCGTAATTGTATACGATTCACCAAAATTAGGTTGCGGGTTAAGAATTTTGGGCGGAAAGATTCCATGCCAATATTACTGTACCTACTAAGTTCTGTACTAGACAATGCATTGTGCTCATGTGCATATGCTAAGCACTTCTAGTGAAATACTTGGCCAATAGTCGGTTGAGGGCAAAAGGTTTTGGGCGGAAAGATGCCAAAGTTATGGTTTGGTAGTTTTTTGTTTTGACTTATTTTATTGAGGTAGTTGATCGAGGTTGAATTATTTCTCCATCAAGACAACTCATGCATCAGTTCAGATCAGGCTGGCTGGCTACATAAATAAACTTGTCATTCTCGTAACACCCCTATTTTCCCATGGTAAAAATGCGTACTGATTATCATTATCATCAGCCACATCAGCCAACAACTTTCCTCTGCTGGAGCTAGGTCAACCCCCATAGATCGCCACAACTCTTCTTATTCCAAAATAGTTATTTTACATTTTAAATAGCGGCCAAATATGAGAGTGATAATTGTGATAAGTACCTAACTTAATACCTAATGTAATGGCCAAAACCAATTCTGTTATTGCTAAGTTCGCCAGTTGGCTTTAAGTTGGCCGCTTTCTGTGGTAAGGTCCTGAATTCAGATATTTGAATGTGTGTGGAAATTGTTATATATTTTATGCGATTCTGGGCTTCCTGAATTATTAAAATGAAAGTTATTCCGGCTACATAAGGCCAGCTTTAAATGGTACCTGTGCAGTGTGCACCTCACATGCCGGGCCATATTTACAGGGTGTAACTGACCCTTGACCTAACATAATGTTCTATAGTCATCCGTTAGACTAAATGACTTTTAGTGTTTTCGCTTTTTATTTTTTTTAATAAATATTCAAAATATTATGTAGCATAATATTATGTAGTCCTAGTTTTTATACCTTGTGCTGTTTCTGTATTATTGTATTGGTTGCACATTATTAATTTTTAATGGAATTTTTTTGAATGTACTGCTGTTAGCCTTATTTAATCTAAATCGGTTCAGTTTTACTTATGCCCTCATTGACGCAGGTTTTTAAAATCATATCCAGGTTATCTGTAATAGGCACACCCTGTATATAAACAATACAAATAAATAATCCGGCAATTAGGAGAGTACTATTCTACGAGTATTCAGCTAGATTGTAGAATGCAAAACTTTAATAATAAAACATTCGCATACGGATAGTTCCGCCGTTGCTCCATTTACTATTCATGCCAGTAAGCATTAGGTCCTTGCCGCCACGAGCTCTGTTCCGCTATATTATTATACTTTTTTATTCCTATGAAAATATAGTAACAATGACATAGTTTCACATTTTACGGAAATAATACATACTTATAGGTTTTATGTGTTTATAAGGAATAACCAGTTGTACGAGTATTACTTCATTTCTGATAAAAGTAAGTATTAGGTACAACGTTTTGCCTACACATACACCTACAACCCACAATACCTCTGGAAACATCAGCAATAATCCAGCCTACACCAACATAAAGACCTCACTGACACATGCCAGAAGTTCCATTGAAGTAGCAGAACCCGCCGGCAGGTGGTGTCAGTGTTCACACTCTGACGAGCGGCCGAGCGAATGCGCAGTTGCTATCTGTTAGTAAGTGATACTGTGTGATACAATATTATACAATACAGTACAGCCACAGCTACAGGTAGGTAGTGAAACAGTATAATAGTAGATGGTCATATAGCTACAATCGATTTCCACGTTATTAGTGTTATGGATGGAGTAGTAACTTATAAATAAGGTTTTGTAGACCTACCCAACAAAACTTAGACACATGCTAAACGTTGTAAAGAGGCTGTTTCGCATTTTATACATGTGTCAATTTCCGCTATAAACTACCGTTAATAATTTTTCTATAAACTTTCTTAACGGTAGTACCTATATAACGAGTTTTAACTTTATGACTAAAGGTGACTCTTGTAAGGTGTCTGATATTTCATCAAAGTAGCTGTATTCTACACATGGTGTTCAAAGCCTTGTAAGTAGACAATTTTTAATTTTAATATTCTTCAGCAGCAAAAGGCACGTATTGTCAACAAGGGGACCGTAGCTCCAAGATTACTTTTTACTTCAATACTGAATGCAAACAGGGGCAGAGGTGGCATCCATTTTGTTGGCTTTTTGTTGAATTTTCTTCGGTTTCGTATTTATTATTCATTGATCTATTGTGTGACGGATGTTCTTTGAGTGTTTTGTTGCGAAAATTGTACCTGTTGATAGAAGGGGAAGTGTCTGTGTTGGCAATTTTACGTTGAATTTGAATGAATGTTTCGTTATAATTTACTTTTTTTAATAGCCAAAAGGTGGATAAAATAAGAAGAAAAAAAGAATACTTACCTAAAACTTTTCTAACAAAGATTCTACGATTCTTATTTTCACTTCATTATCATCATGATACATGATCAGCAGCCTGATGAGGATGAAACAGTTTTTTGTTTTAAGTAGTGTGGCGAGAAAATGTTTTCAGTGGAAGTTTTTCCCCTCAGAATAAACTACCACAGGTTGAGTTCAAGTCAACCCATAAAAGGTAATGTTGCGGAAAATATTTAGGGAAATTATGTTTATAAGTTCCAAAGTTTTGTCACTCCTAGGATGGGGAAAGATACAGAGTTATTTTCAAGTTACAAAACATGAGATAGTCATGAGACAGATTCTCATTTGAACAAATCTACATTCGTAGAAACTTCCTGCCCGAACACTGCCGTAATTTCAGGTTATAGTATAACATAAAAGCCTGTAGTATCATCATAAATCGAGTATTAAATTATATACCAAATTATAGTTTTGAGAATTTTCTTCATTAGATGCATTGCTATAACTGCCTCTGTGGTCTAGTGGTAGAAGCTTCGCTTCATGACCCAGAGGTCCTGGGTTCGATTCCCGGGTGGGACCATCAATTTGTGTTTCTAAATTGTGGTTCTAAGTTTGGTTAGGACATAGAAGGCTGATCACCTGATGTCTGAAACAGTGAAACGATCCATGCTGTCGGATGGGCATGTAAAGCAGTCGGTCCTGCGCCTAGCTCTCTCCAGTCGTGTCGGTCAATCCGTCCCATTGGGTTACGAGAGTGATGGAACAGAGAGTGCTCCTGTGTACTGCGCACACACTTGGGCACTATAATCTACTCCTGCGTAGATGGCTGATCTCAATTGAGATTGGCCGCCGTGGTCGAAATTCGGCTAGGAGGACATTATTATAACATGCCATAGAAGAAATATAGAAATATAATTTTAAATAAAGTTTTTGGTCATAACACTCATAACTAAAAGAGCCTTCTGTTTGAACATCATTTCATGAAATACCTGCCTACGTATACGTATATACTAGTACTTCTCATGACTTCTGTCTACAAAGAAATACTCGTACTATATCTGGCTTTAGAGGTATCTCTCTCAAAGGGATTCCTTCCTCCATTATAATACCAATATAAACTGTATCAGAGACCCACTAAACCTAAATTAGGAACAAAGACAAGACTGTTGCATATAAGAGAATGCGGCAGCTTATGAAATGTGGAGGCAAAGTGAAACTTCCTAGACGGTACGATGTTATTGTTTACTCTTCCGCTGTCTAGCATGTGTTGCGAGTCCCTTAATAGGTACCGGATTTGATATTAAATTGTGGTCTGTCTGATAGATGTTATTTCCCTTGGTCAAGACAGTCAAGAGTACTTAATAAGGTACAATTTGGTTAAATTTTTCCAAAGAGTATCAACGTATTACGTATACAAATTTTTACGACCGAATGGTGTAGGATAGAGACCCTGACTGATATGCCGAAGGTCCTGCATGGGTTCGATGCCCTGCCGTGGTAGATATATTTATTTGTACTCGGGTCTTGGGTGTTAATATTTGTATGATACATAATGTAGGTATCTGTGTAGAAATAAAATATCAGCTTTACGATACCCATATTACAGGGTCTACCAAAAATCATTTACCAAAGATAGGTATTCACAATATATATAGGTCTAGTTTCTCTTGCGACTGCTCTCTCACTGAAATATCGTCTTTCATACGTAAAACCCAAATATCTACCTTATCACAACGGCAAACTCCTAACTAATTTATCCGCAGCAAATTACGAGATATTGCCAAAGTTTTATCTATAATACCTATCGTGACGTTGGTTATTCCGATATTTGAGTGTTATGTACTGTCAGTATATTCAACTATTTTATTTTAAATGTATCACGTACTTACCTAATATTTCAGATAAGTAGAACTTTAACCAATATAATAATTTTGCAAACGTACCATTCCTTGTAAATAACTATGTGTGGCTAGGTGAAAATTTGAGTTAGTACCTACCTAATGGATTTAGAAATTCGGAATACGAAACTTTTATTTGATCTACTGAGTGGAGATCATAGAACAACAGGAACTCTGTTGTGGAGGTGCATTAATTGAAAATGTTACTTTCTAATTAACAGTAATAACGTTTCAACTAAAATTAAAACTGCTACTGCTGCTATAAACTCAACATTTCTTAACTGTGATCCTCTTGACAGCTCGTATAAAAAAGTTAAAGAGCTTAACTATTCACGAGCATTTCAGTAGCTTTGTAACTGAAATCGTGGAAAAAAGTGTAAAAGCTAAAAGACAAAGTGGGGGGTGGAGGGGGTGCGGACACGGACAGTGGGATTTAATGGAGCCACTGAAATACTGCGACGTGTTCGTTTAAAACTATTTGCGAGCTAAACGTTGCTCGTTTCGTAAACAGTTCGTAAAATCGCAGCACAATATCTGCCGCATTAAATAGGCGCTAGTATGTAAGGAGGCGTGAACTTTGCGTTCAACTGTACGGTTAATGTTATGTTTCTATGTTGGTTGCGGCAAAGGGGTAGGATTAACATTTTGTCGTCCTGCGATTATGTTGGTATGGGATTAAAGGCACGAGTCCGTTTGTCTTACAGAAATTTAAGATTTATTTTAATTTATTACTTATTACTGTTTTCTCGTTATTTAAGTAATTTACTTTTACATTATTATATTTTCGTATACTGCATATACAATTACGGTTTAACTTACTTATATAATTAATCCAAAGCACAGATGTTACAATGTTGAACTTTCACCCCCATTACCTTTTACGATACGAATAGATCTTCATTTCTCCCCAAAAAAACCACAACGTAATCTAATCGGTCACTGGGTAGCATCCCGCCTGTAGGTAGGCAGATAGGTGGGTTAGTCAGGCGAGGTGGGATCCTCTCAAATTATAACAAATGGAGCCATACATCACTTGCCCGCTAGATGCGCGAGGGGGCACCTGCTGACTTGGATCGGCAAGGAAACTGGAAAAGATATACTTTTGCAGAGGTGAGAGAGAAAAGGCAATTTTTGTTAAGAAACTTGATTTTGATTTTGATTAGACTACTTGATTTTTTGATACGTACAATTTATGCTCATGAATGTAATCTCCGAAGAGGTAGTCAGAGGTTACTCGCAAGTCATCCGCTTTTTTTGTTACTCATAGGTAATTAATGTAAAACTAAAACTGGCTACTGTGGTAGCTCTTGTCATATCTCGTTTGTTACCAAATCTATATGTTTTGTATCCTTCATTTCATTTTCATGTCTTTGGCAGAACAGCTCGCTTTCTCTCTATTATGATCTTTTTTCTAATGGGAAAAACGGCCGAACATAAGTATTCTGAATATAAGAATTATACAAAGTAGATAAGAACATTAGGCCTTTGAATGTATATTAAAGGTACTAACATAGTTTCTCTCATATGGCCAATTATTTTTTCAAGCTGTATATCATATACTAACATACTTCATATTTCATTACACAGTAACTGTCCCTGCTTGTACCTTGTTGCTGGTAAACTGTGATGTTGCGGCGAAATTTCATTTTACCCCTTTTATCGGGTTTGTCAGTCGCGGCGAATATTTATTGCACTTTCTTATTACGCCACTGTTATTTATGAACGTGTGAACCGAGAATACGCGTCGTACCGGCTTGTTTCACCCTGGTTGTCATACCTTGGGTTCTACCGCACAGTAATGAAACATAAATAGCTGATTCAAATAATCAAATCAAAAGCTTCATAAGGCTTTAATACACCAATATTGCAACAAATTTCACCTAAACGGAAAGGACGGGCTTAATGACGCCGTCTGAAATATTGAAGTTCATTTATGAGCACATAAAGATATTACTATTTGTGTTAAAATTAATTTTAAATTAAATGTTTTTAAACTTTGGGACTATTTAGAGTCGGTTTTTGTAAGTGGAACCATTCCATTGTTCGCGAGTGTATTTTCCGCCGTGAATATGTCTGCTTTCCATCCCTCATCGTTCAAGCTGCGAGTTATAGTCAGTAGAAATCCATAAACCGGAATGAAAATCGTTAGGAGGTATAGTACAGGGTGTGATGTGGAATGAAGAAAAACAACTATTAAACAATATCATTCATGATACTAGTATCATGAATGATAGAACCCAATACTAGTATCATGAATGACAGAATTTCCTCGTTCCACCACGGACGGAAAGGTAAATGTAGTTGTTTTTCTTCATTCCACATCACACCCTGTACTATACCTCCTAACGATTTTCATTCCGGTTTATGGATTTCTACTGACTATCATTTAAGATGTATTTAAGATTAAGCTGATTTTATTTTTTGATTATTTAATTATTATCAATGAAATTTAGAGATATAGTGTACTTTTATGCGTATTGTTTACTCATACTCTCATTTAATGACTATGTGTAATTTTATTTTCAGTTTCATACAGCCATACGTAATTATTCCGATACCATCATAAATTCATGTCAGGCTTCGAAACTGGTCGAAGGTAACGAAACGGGTTGCAATGTCATACGCGGTAGCCCCCCTGACTCCAGGTGACTTTGTAATCTGTTCTGCAGCTCGTTCTATCTAGCGTTACGACCCGGATGGACATGCACCTTTATATTCCTCTCACGCTAACGTTGATTAAACGATTAAAAACGGAGCTTCGTTTCGTAAGTTTGCAACAACAATGAGAGTTCCCTCCACGTGGTACAGTGGAAGACATGTTTTACAGAGTACAATTATGAAACGGATGAAAACAGCTTTTTCCCAATGCCGTCGGGTATGTTCTGTCCAGCAGTGAACTGTGATTACTTATTTATTTATCTGATGACGACGACTGTAAGTACCTAGACATAATCAGAGATATTAATTCATAACAAGAAATAAGCGTTTATAGGATAACAATCAAGACATTGTACTCAGACATAGGCGAACTATAATATCAATTCGCTGTGGGAATTTATACTATTGTTATCCTTAGACTTCATAAAACATCATATTATTCCATTGAAACCTTCATTCTTGACCATTCCCCCAGAGGATCTTTACAGAAACTTAAAAGCTCTGCAGTGCAACGTATATTAAGCTTTGTACTAGCTCGCTAAATGAGTAGTCTGTACTGATGCGATGCAACTTCAAAACATAATTGCTGCAACTTCACTATGCACCAGCGGGAATATTGCCAAATTGTACACTTAACTTAAGAAAATGTACTTAACCGTGAGTAACAGCCTATACTGCTGAAACTACATACCTACACAACCTATACAGAGCATTTTGTTGATTCTATTCAACTAGTTAAGTGCGTTATTCCTAATGTGTGTGTTCTATAATGTTGTTATTGTTGTTTGGCCAAAATATCCGTAGGATGTGTGGCTCGTGGCCAGATTGTCCAAATGTCTAGAAGATAAACAAGAAGACTTTCGGAAGTTCGGAACCTTGCACTATGAAGTCTACATAAGAGGAATTGAAATTGACCCGCTATTTGAAAAGTTACTGAGTACCTACTAAACTACTGGTATCATGATTTTTATCACAAATATACCTATTTTTTATCCATTGAAAAAAAAAGATTCCGACGAATTGAGAACCTCCTCCTTTTTTTGAAGTCGGTTAAAAATATGATGAAACAGTCGATTAATGTTTAATTCACAAACAGAAACACACTTGTAAAAAAATGTTAGAAAGTATTTCTTCATAATAGAATATATCTATTCTATTTGCCATCATGAGTCACAACAAATAATATTCATACCTATTTGTAAAAGGGCAGATCGACAATATTGACCTTTCCTTGAAAAGTGAATCCGGTCGTCCAGTGATCGTATGTGTCTCCAGTTTGATACCAAGCAAATACTACTCTTGAGTATATTTACCGTAGATACTTTATTCAAATAAAAACCGATCTGCAAGCTAAACTGCCCTCTAAATCCGTTGACATAGAGACGTCAGGAAATAGCAGTTATTGGGCTATAAAGCGCCCCCTGGTGAGTCGGCCGTCATATCGTGTTTTCCACAACATAGAGCTAAGTGGATTTGGGCACATTTCAATAATAATATTATGAATCTGCCTTTCCTTTGCCGGGTCTGAGTCTTATACATTGTAAAGTGAGCTTTACTTTTGTAGATATTCTGGTATGCTAAAAGAATACCGGTAAAAAAATTAACGTAAATTAAATCATTTTAACGTTAAAATAATTTGTTCTGCTGTTTAAAGGTGAGGGGTTCAATTTTCATAATTTGTCGAGAGTTCGTAACTTTGGTTAGGTTGTTGTTGTTTGAACTAATTGAGTAACTCAATTATTAAGTAATTATCCATTAACACTTTTGCGGTTCTCCGTAGTTTAACAAAGTTTTTAGTTTTCCAACTTTTCCTTACAGCTTTACGACTTGACTGCAGCTAGCGACTTCGACGTTAGTGCATCGATTTTTTAAACAAACTCAAAGTGTACTCGTACCATAAATTATGAACTTATTTTACACAGCGCAGCCGGTCAATGAAATTTTACCTACTTGGAAAAATATTGGTAAGTATCAGAGTTTTTTAAGTCAACGACCCGAAGCAAGTTATTCCGAATTATTTTTTTAAACCACACATAAAATACTAAATTGATCCCAAAATGCGTAACACAAGTAACTTATTACTTAAAATAAGTTCATGCTCTTCGATTGCTTTTACATAATTACTGTTTAATATTGTCTGTTTTATGAAACGGGGCCCACGAGGCGTCTTTATTGCAATGCCGCGACGCTTATGAAAAACGTGCCAGATCGCGCCCGCCCCCGCCGCCGCCGCCGCCGCCGCCGCCCAGCGGTGTGCACATGAATATGGAAACTCTCCTTATGTATTCTTGTCACATGTGCCGTAGATTGGACTAATTATAAAATATCTGAATCTATACAATAAAAGAGGTCGCGATGAGAAAGTAGTTGGTGTTGTGATTAGATGTAGCGTTATGCGATTGGATGGTAAATATAAAAATAATATTTACAAAATGGTAATTAAACTGAAATGGTTGTCACAAAACTTGTGGAACTCAAACTCGTTATATAATCTTGTACATTTATATATGCACATAAAGAGCTAAATAATCAATACTTATAAAACGGATGGAGTAAATAAGCCAGAAATGTAAAAATACCTGTCACTTCTTGGTGCAAAACTATCCCCATAAAAAACTGCAGTCTCCAACTGCACTTGTCCAATACCGAATATCGAATCGATCAGTTCAAAAATTCTCATACTTTCTCCAAGATAGCAGTCACTAGAAAGCTCTTAAAACTATTCTTTCAGCGTTAAAGTTGGATCCTTCAATAACATGCAAATCCGGACGGTCTCAGATATTCTGTGAAATATTAAAGGTAATCTGTGAGCTTACGGGAGTGTGTTCCCGGTTTGATTCTAGAATACGCTTTGAGCGAAGCCGGAGGATTTACTGCCGGGGAAGGCGGTATGGACCAGTTTTAATACCGGAATTCTAATGGTATTACATACATTGATTATGAACTTTTCTTTTATCGCTAAGAAGTCAAAGTAAGTTTTGTTATTAGGGCATGTTTCACAGTTAATGTAAAAAATATATATGTAATTGTCTAAAACTAAATTTTTTAGAGAGTACCTTCATGACTTTTCTCCAATAAATAACCTATGCTATGCCTAGTAGGTCTATGCTTTATCCAGACATTGTAAGACAAGCGGTTATACTCAACTCTTACTAGTGTTGTAGTTTGACTGTGTCGAAAACAATAAAGTCATTAATTTTGCATGTGAGCGTCAAGATTGCCATCACATAAAAACTATAATTAATGTTAGAACATAACTAGGTTAGCCTAAGCCCATTGGCTAATTGAGTAATTATGCCAGAAAACCCTATTCTACTTTCCCTTGCGTGTTCACTCGTAATGAGCTTATAATGTAGGTGCAGTTATTGTTTTGGTACAAACAACACTGCAATCAGGAAAATCTACCGGATAGAGTTGTTACTTGTTAGCGGAATCGGAAATATGCGAGAAGTCACGAAATCCGTGAGATTAGTAAAAAACTTATAAATAATCGGAAAATGGTTCAAAAGGAAATAGAACAAAAGGCCCCGAATAGAAGATTAGATATTTTTTAGGGAAAATGTACGTAACGACCGATGATAAAAGCAATGAACATTTAAAAAATAGTTCTAGTTTTCGCTAAAAGCGTTCAATTTGCTTTGCTCTCATTGCCCGCATCAAATTCAGTTAGCACAATCCATTAGTGGATCGAAACCGGCGAACCTAACGTATTTATACCTATAATTTATAGAGGAGTCGCAGTCGTGAAATTAAAAGAAATGGAGTTCGTGAGTCCCCTTATTTACATAATGTAACAATCTAAATTAAGGTCACAGACCAACTATTGTTGATCTGAGATTAAGGTACGGTATTTCGCTTGACTAAATCTACTTGAGCATAAACTTAGGTCATATCTCAACAACAATTCCACCAATTAGAGAGCTGCATTCAATAATCAAGTTCAGCTGAACTCATAGCTATGAATAGAAGGTGATGTGTGATACCTTAATTAACTCTATACAGTACATATAAAAAACAAACAAAACGCTTCCATAACCTCTGCTCCTATTTCTCCTACTATGAGTACATCCTGTGCATTCGTCTGTCGCAGATTTAATTTGATGACATTAATGGAAACAAATGCCGCCCTTCCCCTCTGCCGCCTCGCAGCTTTCGGAATGAAGTAATTGTACAATGTACATTAGTGATGAAATGTTCTGTGCTAATATTGCTCTGAATGCCTATGCTTAATGAGAGATGAAATTCAAGATAGTTTTCTTATGGTAAAGCAATATTTATTTCCGGATTTTCAAATTTCGTCGTACAAAAGTTGTGAACACAATGACTCCCTGACTCACCATCCCCATACTCAGATTCTCATTGACCATGTTTTCCTCTTGTTTGATTTCATTTTCTATATTCAGCAAGACAGAAGTCAGAAGTTTTCACAGTGAGTCAGATTACAGAAATCGAGAAAAACCTAAGTGGACAAATCTCGACTAAAAAGTAGGTAATATTGTTCATCCCTTTTTCCAGGAAGCAGACAAGGGACTAATCCTTAATCAAATAGGTATTATCCTAGTGAGTCTGTGTCTGTGTGTCTGTGTGTCTTGCTCATTAAAACATGAAACGTGTTGTCGTGGAAGAAATTCTGCTGCTTTTTTGTGCCAATTGCAGCTTTGTTTTGGAACTTGCTTCTATGTAGTTAAATAAAATAATACCAATGCGTATCTTTCTTCATAATATTATGTAATCATAAAAAAAACGGTTGCAAAGCAAACATTGATATTGAGTAGGATATTAACTTTATATTAAGTAGGTACCTAAGAGCTGTATTTTTCTCGAGTTGATTACAGACTATAATTATAGAATTTATAACATGTGGTAGAATACTCGGTAGAAATTATACGAAATAATAATATATATCATATATTATCAGCATATATCATATTAAAAAAAAATACATATTATATTTGCTTATTGTAAAACGTAAAGCAGATCTAATCCCTTCTTCAAAATACTTAATAAGATTACCAAAGCACAAGTAGACTTAATAAAGTGTCATAAGTGCAGTGAACTGCCCTGTGGCGCCAACTATAGCCTAGCTAGTACCCTATCTATGCACTTAGTCTATCTAGATGTACTTAGCTGCAAGTCTGTGCTGCATACTCAATGAACCTAGTCGAAGTATGTAGTTGTATTGAGATATGCCGTGGCGACATGTAGTCGGTGCATCGAACTGGTTGGTTTCCCGCAGGTTGTCTGGTGTAAAATGCTTTTAGCATGTCCACCGGATTGTTTATAATTACTACTACCTATAACAGACTATGCCATCTCGTGCTATCTAGATTTTACTGAACAAAACGTAATTGATAAAACGCTTGACTGGCTCCAAATTTCTGGATTTTGAAGCCATATATTTCGCCAGTATCCTAACTAATATTATAAATGCGAAAGTAACTGTGTCTGTCTGTCTGTCAGTTACTCTTTCACGCCAAAACTACTCAACGGATTTGAATGAAATTTGGTATGTATGCATATGGTCTAGATCCTGAGAAAGAACATAGGCTACTTTTTATCCCGGAATTTCCACGGGAAACTTTTTAAGGCGAAGCGAAGCTCGCGGGCACAGCTAGTACTTCATTATTTTGTTTCACTACAAATAGACTATGTACCACATATAGGGGTACATGTTGTGGCCCCTACTAAACCCTAACAAGTAAATTTACACATACTTACAACATACTTACCTTAAGTAGCTCAGTGTCAGTAAGCGTTTAATAAGTATATTCCTACATGTAAGGTAATATGTTGCTAACCCACGGTCCTTTAAAGACAGGGCATTAGAATAATGACAAACTAGCCCGGCACTAGTCTGTGTCGCATATTCATGAGGCTCACTGAGACCCAACATTGTAGCGAAGATGTCACACGTTTACGAGCTAACTGTTGCTCTGTGTCGCCATTTATAACTACACGCAATACGTAAGCAATCATGTATGAGTATTTGGTACATATTGCCTTTGAATTAATTGACTTGTGTTAGTGCGTTAAACTTGGGAGAGCATTGACTTAATTACTAGCTCAGGGACAGGCCCAGCCGCTCCAGAAAATGGCACCCTCGCGCTGGCCCTAAAATCTCATATATCGATCATAATTTGTTTGAAGTTTTCTTAGGGCCAGCATGTCGTGAGAGTCCTAAACTAGGACGCCTTATCTAGGGACGTATCACATGTAAAATATGCGTTCGTTGCACCCTGCCCTGGGTAGTCAGCGACTGACGCTGATCAATTCGACTGGCCAGTCTTCTCCACCGGAGAGAATTCAAACCATCCTAAGCTCTTATGCCTCCAGTTGATCGTTTAATAGATCATAATGTTATTTCCTTTTTGAGTAGCTCGTTAATATTAATGATTGCACTGTTTTGTCTTCTATATGTTGTAGTATATCTTGTTATGTAATTCTCAGTAGCTTCATTAAGGTTGGAATTCAATTTGGAAACTATAGAATTCTAAATTTCCGTAAAAAATAATGTTTCAAACTAATGCACTTTAAATTCAACAAACGCAGTCCGCCTTTTTAACAAGCTTCGGATTCACAAGCTGTAGTAGTCTAGACAGACGAAAAGAAATGCCAGGAAACCTCTCTATCCTTAACCCTCAATCACTGGAGTAGCTACAGAGATTTAATATATCCGTAACCAAAACACAGACGATTAAGCTGTTATGGCGCGCGTCGCTCGGGCGCTGTTCAACAAATGAATATGGATGAGCCATCGCGAAATGTCCTAACACGTCATCATGGGGTCGTTGTATCATACGATGGAGGGTTTATTACGTGATCCATTTTACGATTGTTTTTTTTTGTTTTAGGGCAGATTTCTCAATAGTCATATAAACGTTATCTGAGGAATAAAATTGTTGCTGTCACTGTTTAATAGAAACATTCAGACGCGACAGCATCAGCATTATTCCTTAGATAACTTTTATCTTAATATTGAAAAATCTACCCTTAAACTCAATGGGTGAAAGTTTGTTTAGTGATCTGTATACTCATCCCTTTACTCATCCATTTTGGAATTGAAATTGGTGTGACTAATAATAAAAATGGATCGAGTCTTCCCTCAATTTCAAAGCTACGTAGTAGTAGACCGACATATAGAATAGTGTGCCTTTAAATAATTTAAAACGTCCCCATTTCTCCTGTTTGCGTCTTTGTAAAATAATAAACGAACAATACTTTTGCACCAATACTCATAAGAAACGTCTCGATACCTCACAATCCAAGTGAGCTTTTATTTTGAATTATTTGATTTGTGACTATATTCATTATTATAATGGTTGGACGTCTCGGTTTGAAAGTAAACTCATGTAGCTTGCAGGAGCATGTGGATAAGTACATAATTTATGCTGACAGTATTGATTTTGTATGTAATTAATTATGATCGTTTATTTTTTATCAAAGGTCTGCCTGTTGCCTGTATTAATATCCGAAGAAAAAAATACTCACTAAAACAGACTAAATCTTGTTTGAAAACAGTGGATTCACCCAGTTGTTTGTGACCACGTGCGATTGAGGAGCACAACATGAATATGTATGGAATCGGGGATGTTCGGGCCGATTCGGAGCTACTCGGCCACTGTAAAGAGTTTACAGCCTCAGGTATTGCGCTTGCAGTTCAAAAGAGCACGACTGCTGCCAGTAACACCTAATGCAGGATGAGAGTCGAGGGCGTTTGTGAATCGCACACGTTGCAATGTGTTACTGTTTGCGATTAGCTCTGGCTTAGGACTTAGCATTGCTGATGGCCGGCATGCTGCTAAGCGGTCGTTGTAACTCAAAAGACTATTTAAGCGTTGTTTTAGAGGCCACTTCCATGTTTTATTTATCAGGAACAATTAAATTTAATGAAGGTTCTTACATATTGCATTTTAGTATTTTAGGACGGACATTGGACATCCTCGGCTAATAATCGTCTACTCACCATATCAGACATAAAGGCTCCTTCCATGAGTGACAAGACTAAGTATACTTTTGCCTCCCTCGTCCAAGCACCACCGCCGCCGGCTAATATCTATTATGCCCTTGTTACACTTACCGAGTTGAGTGGTGAGGCAGTATTGTCGGCCGATCGTCGACCAATGAATGGCTAAACATTGACAGAGTGCTCGGCTAAGAATACTGTCTCGACCACTCTACTCGGTAGGTGTAATCAGGTAAGGTAGGTAAGTTATGGTAATCGGTTTACTTTCGTGGACTCCACTCACCAAGGATAAATCGGTACTTTGGCAGATATTTTATTTTATTTTATTTTATTTTATTTTATATTTACGGAAAACTTACAGCTATTAATAATTGGATAGCAATTAAAACGTATAGCTAAAAGCCAATTATCAGTTTTCACTGATACAAAACTTAATACAATAATAAAGAACACATGATTGTACCTACACTCATACTTAATTATGCTAACAATTACTTAACAGAGTAATTTGCTATACTTAATTATTACACTACAATATGATTATATAACTAGGTATCTAAATTTTAACTCAATAACTTAATTAATCAAGAATTTATATAATAGGTTGTACCTTCCTACATTAAAAACAAGTCTAAATGTATACTTACCTAAACTCATACATAAAACTTAAACATAAAACAATTATACAAAGAAACATGACACTGCTTAAAGGTAATTCACTTCTACTGCCGCTACGCCAAAGACGATACGAAATTGCGTATATAAGTTTCTTTAACCGTTTCTAAACTACTGCCAAATATATCGACCTCGCTTGAGTTGCAGAGACTGTTAATTGCATTACTTGTTCGTATAGAAAAGAAGTTTTGCCGAAAGTTAGTGCTGCAAGCGGGTATGTGCAGGGTTTTGAATTTCCTGGATGGTCTAGTTGGGACATTGAAGTTTACCATCTGAAGCAGCTCCGGACAATCTATGTGACCTCTAATTATTTTAAAAAAGAAAATAACGTCGGCTACTGTCCTACGCAGTTTGAGGGGAAGGAGATGGAGGCGTTCACAGCGGTGTTCATAGTCGGTGTAGGGAATCTTAAATTTAAATCCGATATAGCGTGTGAACTTCCTCTGAATCTTCTCAAGCCTATTAATATAAACCTCGTATTGAGGGTTCCAAATCTGACTGGCATATTCAAGATGACTGCGAACATACGCACAGTACAGTAGTTTTACAGTCTTCATTGATTTGAAAGGCTTAGAGGTTCGCATGATAAAGCCAAGAGATTTGGACGCTTTACTAATAATGTTGTCAATATGTTGGTCAAATAGCAATTTGCTATCATAGGTGACACCTAGATCACGCGATGAGAGCGCCCTTGCTAGGTTTTGCCCCTTGATTGTGTAAGAAGATTCAAACAAATGTCTCTTTCTAGAAAAGGTAACACAGTAGCACTTGGCGACATTTAGGTCTAACTTGTTACTCGCACAATAGTGGTCAAGTCTACAGATATCCTCTTGGAGACGTAAGGCATCAGCAGCATTGTTGACGACCGTAAACACTTTCATGTCGTCTGCAAAAAGTAAGTGGGAGGAATTTTTAAAACAGGAGTCAATGTCGCCGATAAAAACAATAAATAGCAATGGACCTAACAGAGAACCCTGTGGTACACCAGAAGGGATGTTTCTCCAAGCAGAAGTGTAACCATTCAGTACTACCGCCTGAGACCTATTGCTAACATAGGATGTAAACCATCTGAATAAATTACCTCTAATGCCAGCAAGATGAAGCTTGTTCAGGAGTAAACAATGGTCTATTCGGTCAAAGGCTTTGCTGTAATCCGTGTATATTGCGTCGACTTGATCACCGTTATCCAGCTTACTTGTAACAAAGTCACTAAAAATTAAAAGGTTGGAGACCGTGGATCTTTGTTTTAGAAAACCGTGTTGGGCTGGACTAAAGGTATGCTTCAGAGCGCTGTAGAGCTGCGTGTAGATAATGCGCTCCAGGATCTTAGACAGTAGACACAGTTTGGATATAGGCCTGTAGTGCTCGACGCAGTCTTTGGAGCCTTTTTTATGTATTGGTGAAATAAAGGCGACTTTCCAGCGGGACGGCATAATACCTTCATTGATACAGCGTTGAAAAAGTAATGCGACCGGTACACTTAACTCTGATGCACAGTTTACTAAGAAAACGGCTGGTATAGTATCAGGACCTGCTGATTTGTTCACGTCTAATGAGCGCAGTAGTCTCTCAACCTCAGATGCAATTATTTCAACTGAGCCAATGTCACAAATTGAGTTAGAAGGGGCTATATTATTCAAAAAAACCTGTTTAGCATTGCTAGAATTACAGTGGTCCAAAAACGTTGACTGAAAGTAAGATGAAAAAAGTTCACTAATACCCTGGCCAGTATCAGAAGTTACTCCAGCAAGAGACATGCAAGAGGGAAATGTACTATTATTATTTTTACTTTTTAAGTACGACCAAAATGCCTTAGGGTTACTTTTGATAGAATTTTCAATGTTAGAAATATAGGCTGAGAAACAATGTCGCTCGGTTTTATTAACTCGGTCTCTCAGAAGGCGAAACGATGATACATCTGATAAATTATTATAGTTTTTAAACTTTTTCAAATATTTGTACTTTTCTCTAACCATCTTTATGAGAGAGCTGTTGTACCATGGAGGGTACTTTAACCTAGACTGACTATGGGTAGGAATGTAGATGTCTCTTAAATCAAAAATAAATTTATAGAATACTTCAACCGCGTTATTTAAATCAGGTGCGCTCAACAGCATGGTCCAGTCTGTTTTATTCATAATTTTCTTTATTTCCGAATAATCCCCCCGGTTGTACGAATACCGTTTATGCGGAACACTAGCTAACGGTTTAAAGTTTCCGAATGATGCATTGATATTTAGAGCCTTATGGTGGGGATCCTCGGGCACCAGCGGGTCCAAACAGGCCTGCACCGACACCGCGCGAGTGCACAAGACTAGATCCAAAATACGGCCATGCGCGTTACGGACATCACAGTACTGCTGTAGGTTGCAAGTATTAATAGCATCTATGAAATCTACCATATAATCAGCACATAAATTACTCGGTATAAAACCATCATGCGAAGGGGACCACGTTATAGAACTCATGTTGAAGTCGCCTACAACCAAAAAAATATCCGTTTCGTTATCACTAATAACATCTGATAATTTCGTAATATAGTTATGTAACTGCGCTGAGAAAGATAAGTCTTTTTTGTCAGAGCATAAGTACAGCAGACAGAGTTGGATATTAGGTGACCCACCGCGCGGCCGTGCGTCGGGGGAGCGAATCGTCACCCATATATCTTCGGCTGAGGACTGATATTCCACCCGCCGAGATGCGTGGAGCTCACTCTTAGCTGCGATCAAGACCCCCCCGCCCCTGGTCTGCCCAGTAGCTGCATAGTCGCGATCACGGCGCCATACACAATACCTTTCATCGAAAAGTTCACTATCTGATATACCTTCCAACAGCCAGGATTCAGTAATAGTTATAATGTCGTAATTATTAAGTCTAACATTGTGTTTAAAAGTATTAGTTTTAGTACGAAGCCCGCGGGCGTTTTGATAATAAACACATAAATTATTCATGGGGATAGATTATTACAACAATATTATAATAGATGCGCAATAAAGTTCCTAGTGATATTCTTAAATGATAACGCAGAACATCTAAAAACGCATAAAAAGATCGATGTAATTCACAACTAAAGTCGGTAAAATTATTATAATCACAGTTCGGCAAAACAGCATTAGTACACCACAAAATATCAAGTACGGCAAGTAAGCTAATATAACATGTAATACGCAATGCAATAGAAGCTAATATACTAATGGCATGATTTGTTAAAAAACAAGTAGTGGGTGAGCGGTAGCAGGTAGCGATCACGAACAAAAGGGTTTCGAGGCGAGCACAAAAGATAAGAAGCGGCACAAAAAAATGGTCAAGCGATAGGCAGACAGAGGTTGCAAACAATTTGGAACAATTACAAATGTTAACTTTGAATAGAAATAGTGAGATTATATATATATGGTAACTGACTATTTGTATTTGTTTAAATCACTCAATGATTTTATGATCAAAACGGGAGACATTTCGTTTTTGCGGACATGGATTTTGGCATGTTTTACCCATACGTATTGCCAATTTTTTTCCTTCGCCAGTAACTTAACTTCGTTTAAAAGTTTTTTGTTACCTGACGATAGGTGATCATTGACAAATATGCGTTGATCTGAGTCAGCAAATCCGATGTCAGAGGCTAGTATGTTTTTCTTCCCTCTGGCCGCCGCAATGAAGTCCTCCTTAATGTAACGATTAACAAAGCCGAGTATTATTGACTTGTCTTTGCCGTGAAAGGATGGGATGCGAGAGACAAAGTTAATGTGAGACTTAGAAATGCAGAAATTAGTGTGCTCACCAAGTGATTCGACGATCTTAAAAAGATTTTCAGTGCTTTTCAGTGGCACACCCTTGATCTCCACATTATTCATTCTCGACCATTGGTCTCTCTCAGCGCTCTCTTGTTTCAGCGAGTCTACGGCTACCTGAGAGACCTCCACCATCTTCTTGACTTCCTCCAACTGGCCAACACGGCCGCTTAAGTCATCTAGCTTGGTCGCGAAGTCATCAACCTTGAGGCATGCGAACTCGCAGCTTTTAATGACCTCTTGCATGTTGGTTTTCAAGTCATTGACATCCGCAATAAGTTTGGGAAGTACATCCAGCTTTTGTGTCAGTAGGTCGAGCCGACTGAGGATCTCCTCGAGGGCACCATCGTTCCTCTGCAGAGATGGACTCGGAATCCTCGGGGACGAAATACGACACTTCGGACACTTCCATGTTGCTCTACGTTCGGACCCCAGGTTGCGGTATCCCCTTTCCGTAAGGTTGGAACAGGAGAAACACAAATCCTTGTGACAGTTGGAGCAATTGGCGCCGTCCCCACATGTCGTATTGCAGTCGGCACACAACATGATTTTTATTAATTATTTATTTTAAAAGGTTGACAGCCACTGATTTTTGCTAGCAAAAAGACGAGCGTTCGGTGATACAACTAATGTTGAATATGGCGGTCCTTCTACCACTTTTGGTTTCTAGAGCTTTGTATTCTTATTCTAAGTTATTGAAGGATGCCGCTTTCAGAAATCCTCAGTATGAAGAGTACATTCACCCTGTCAATGATAAATTTCCACCCTGTATACAAGTAGTGAAGCAATTTCGGAGGCGACAGCTTCTGAACAGCGGCGCTGAATATTCATGCGTCGACTCGCGTCTTGGACACAACTTATATTAAACGGGACAAGATTGTGGTGAATATATTGAAATTTCTTGTTTTGAATAAGAATCCGTCTTCTTAGATTCGGCTTGGCTTGAAAACATTAAATAACTTTGAGATAAAACTCGAATCTGTTAGGCATCTTAGCGCATTTACATAGGTGTAAAATTAAATACTTATACCTACTGAACCGAAGTGGCATTCCAGTCCATAATTTTGTTTGTGCTAGAAAGTGACACCAATAAAATGGATTCCTCTGGTGACTTACTTACTATTTCAAAAGTTCTAAAGTACATCAAGTAACTAATAATAAAAGGCATAGTCAAAAGCCCGTGCACACCCGAACTCATCAAAACAAAAGAATGACAGTTGCCCTGATTCTCACTGACAACAATTGTCCGGGAATACCCTTCGGATCTTAATACGCTATACAGGGTGCGCGATTAGACACGGATATTGCACAGTATGTAAGCTTATTATCCGCCCGCTCACGATCCCATATCAAACGGTTATTTTATTTCCACTCCCGTTTATATGTTAAAAGCCATGTCACTACATTTGACACGTGTTTAGCATTCGACTTTGTGCTTGGCAATTGAGGGGAAAATAAGCATCAGATTTGTCTCACAATGAATGTATGAATTTTATTGTAGGTCGTGAACTTGAATTGCTATGATTTTGAAATTAAATGCTAAAATGGGAACTGCAATTCTTATTATTATAATGATTTATTAATGCTTATATTTTCCGATAAATTTTAAATAAGCATTTCAAAATATTATAAGTGCGTTGATAATATTATTGTGTATAGGTAGGTATTAGATGGCCCCAAAAATGTATCTACTTGCCTATTTACGACGAACAAAATTAGTAACGGTAAAAAGGGACAAATTATTGTAAAGGGGCGAGTGCAAATTACAAACCCCAACTCGTCTGCAGTGCTGCTGTGTATCATGATTCGCGTAACAAAAAAAGAACAGTCTTTTTTGACATCACATTTATGCCGCGGGCTTTTCTATACCAATTTTTAATAAAACGACTCGAACATGGCAACACCACGTGCCGCGCGTCATCGGCTGTCAAATCTGTCACCCGTGTGTGACAGCTCGTTACTAGTGAATGACAGTTGACTGTATACAGGGTGCGCGACAACATTTTATACATTCGCTCTTGCGCTGTGGGAGATTTTAGCATTTCATTCACACAGTCCGTTTAATATGACTGTGTTGTACATTGAACGCGTGCCGAATAGATGTGTGTATGGAAATTATATTATGTATTGTATATTCATTATGAAAAACAAGTGAAAAACAAATGAAGTTCTTTACAAACATGACATACGGTTACGGACGGATAACAAAGTGATCCTATAATAGTTCCGTTTTTACCTTTGAGGTGCTGAACCCTAGAATGTTTGACTGTATACATATACCTACTTATACTTACATATGAACCAGCAAACTTCAGATGCAGGGCTGCAATAATAGTTCTCAGAAATGCTAATAGTATCGTTCAATACTGTTAGTGTCTACTTAAGCATTGCGCTTTAAATTGGTCTTTGAACCGTATCCTAGTTAGAGTTGATGATAACAATCAAAGTTATTGTTTTCCTACCCCTAGAAGTAGGTAACTATTTATAAAATAGCAGTACCTAGATATAAAAAATATATAAAACAAAACGAAAATTTACTTTCGAAAACTTTTGACTTACATACCTATAGGTAAGTAAGTACTTTTTATGTTTAATTGTAGAATCCTGAAATTACAGCAATGGCACCGTTGAAGCGTGAAATACAAACCTTTTAATGAAATCCTTAAATTCTTCTTCGCTTACGGTAGAAACTCATCACAGCCATTTCTAAACTGCAAGTACCTAAATCCTGTGTGAATGAGTTTCCCGTACATGCTCGACCTATTTAATTGCTGGCGACCAGTGAAGCGTTCATGTGGACAGGATTGAACCGTCTCACTCGGAGGATATTATAATAATGCGAGCATATATTCTGGTACGTAGGTATTACATGATTAGAAATTGCTTTTTGGAAATAGCCCGCCTTTGTACATTCACTGTATTTTTAATGTGCGTAGTTTGAATTCTACTTTTATATCGCAGCTACTTAGGTACATGGAAAGGGATAAGGGTAGCCAAGCTCAACGTTAACAAGAAGTAACAGAAGAAGGAGAAGAAAAATTTTAAGAGGTACCTATGTATAGTAAAGATTAGTGAGATTGTGAAGAGCTTTGTAAACTTATACAGGAACATGAAATTCAGCGTGGCAGCTCTACTAAAAAATAATAGCTTAAGCTTTCCTTTATGTAAATTGTACTAACGGGTAGGTACTACACCTACATACACTGGAGTATAATCTTTATAATATTTCCCCCTGTACAATTCAGAGTAGTCGGTACTTGGTATGCGTTTAAAAATGATAATATGATAACACAACCCCATTCTGCCGTGGCAGTAAAATTTATTATTTCTGAAAGTTGGAAAACAGTAATAAAACTGCAGCTTTACGATTGCATTTTAAAAACAACTGGCTATTAAATTTTGAATGCAGTTTTGTATTGTGCCTCAGGTTTTATCTACCAAGCCGTGCTTTAAGGTTAGTTCATGAAATCTAAAATATTTGATATAGTATATTTTGATATCGATGACTGTACATAAATGTTGTTACCCAACCACGGTTCAGGATTTCAGAAGAAACAGTTCCGTATATAATTCCATGTATAATTTATACATATTAACAGCAAAAATGAGGTTTTGTTATTTTTTTTTCTTTCATTCACAATTTAACTTTTATCGAGATAAAACTCGAAGTTTAAAATAATAACTTATTGAACATTAACTTTATTCCACACAAGACTCGCAGTATACCTACCTAAAAAGTTACATTGAAAAATAAATAAAATAAACGATCTCTACATTAGACACTTTGTGGAAGGCCTACTTTTCTACTGGAAAACTTTAAAGAGACATAGCTGTTTCTAAAAAAAAGTCAATTTGACTTACAATAAAAGCAATCCTAGAAAAGAATTAAGACTTTAACGATAATCAATTTAGAAAGAAAATCCTATCTTTTCTGTTGAAAGCTGCTGAAGTTGCTTTCAGCCCGGCAGATATAGAGTTCCAGTTAATTGATTCAGACAGGTACTTAGGTACTGTAGACAGCCAGACAAATCAGGTTACATTATAAAGATAAATCTAGTGATCTGGCTCTTTTCAGTTTACTGAATAATTAGGTAAGTTTTCTGTAAAAAATACTTCGGATGGTGATAAAAAATTAATATTATTCTTATTTCGTATGGGAGAGAGAGTTCCTAACTGAGTACTTAAATTCGTTATTTCTAAAGAATTCTTTGGTACATAGCAGGATTCAAACCTACGGCCAATGAATGTGAGCCAATACCTTATCCGTTACGCCAGTACGACTCTCTAATGTCAATAAGTCTCACAAAACTGAACCTTTTAACCATTAAAATGCACAAACTCCCACTAGACCTTAGGGTATTAGTATTATGAGGTATTTACTGTTCAGACCTACTGACAAATTACCTTTCCCAAAATACCTATTTTTATCCTACCTATTTTTGTACTAAACAGTGACCTGGTTTCAGCGGCATTGACCTGTATAGTACCTCTAGTTAACCCTTTGCGGTAGGTCGCTGGCACGACACAGGATCGCGTGACTGAAAAATACTTATGTAAGCCGTTTACCCACTGAGTGATTTGTTACGGCTGAATAGGGTTAAACGTTTAGCCTAATGATCCTATTTTTTATAGAACTGACTGCATAAAGTGACTAGAGACTGGTGACCCCATTGAGTGAGTTCTATGAAATGGAAGTGTGGGGTGATCAGTTTTTGTTTGCAAGGTTTTTTAACGAGTAGGTGTTTCAGAACTTAATTTGCTAGTAAATAAAATATTTTAAGCGAAAAGAAAAAATATTGAATTAATAAAACGTAAGCTTTTGATAAATTGTGTAATTTTTGTAAAAGCCCCTGCGGCTTATTGCCAGCAAACACTCATATCGACGAGTTCTTAGTATTTATGCGAGTTATTTGAGTTTAAATAAATATAATTACACATGATATTTTGTTAATATTATTAATTTATCGTTAAATCCCCAATATTGATGATGAAGAATTAATGAAGATTTTAATCAATCTTTTGAACCGATTTTGGGTGTTAATAATGCCTATCTGTAACTGTTTTGCTGCAACAAACATTAAAATGCAGAAATTAAACAAAACCTGTTCATAACGTGATCCGTTAACATATAAAAAAAGAACTCATCATCAGTAAATTCGCTTACCGTCAAAATATAAATTTGAGTGAATTCTGGAATGTTCCAAAAGGAAGGTGTTTATCTTTCGTATTAGAGTGATCAGGTAGGTCGTTACGTCTCCATGGCAGCCGAGGGTTGGGCCCGCGCGTCCCGTCGGCTTAGTACCACTCCAGTGGGCCTGATGGGGACTACTGGTGGCGACTGGTGATGGTGACCCGTACGACTTGTTTGGTTGACCCTTTTAAATTTTTTAAGTCACAATATTTATTGTATACCTAATTTTTTTCTAAAAATACCTACCTATACTTGTTTTGATCGTCAGTTTCAACCTTTCAACCTTTGGGTTAAAGGATATTTTATCATCAAATATTTATGTTAAGTTTGTACTTAGATGTAAGTATTTCTGTTTTTATCATAATTAATGTTTTCCATTCTTCCACTGCCACTTCTTAAAAGAAAACTATAAATACACGATACCCGTTTTCTAAGCTACTTACATGATATATTTATAGGGACCTGTAATTCCCGACGATTTGGTCATAAACTACAGGCACTATACCTTCAGTCAGACCGCAGTCTGACATCAGGGATCCATGGAGTAGTGGATCTAGCCACTGCAGCGTATAGCCACAGTACTCACAAGGAGAGTCGCCTCGGGGCGGTGAGACCCCTCCCTGATGTCCTGACAGGTGCCGGAGCTGTTGATGGCACGCTCACTTCCTATAAGTACAATTAAGTACAGTTTAAATGTATAACATAGTACCTGTCACTATTTTATTTATAAGGCCAACTCTGGGGTCAAACTTCAAGTCCTATTCAGTACTCCGCTGATCTGCTGTTGGCCCCTCAAAATATGAAAGTGACGAAAACCTAAATTCAAAATAAGCAATATGTCTGCCTGGTCACTCGTGTAATGTGGAGCCTCGAGCCACACGCCTTGTGCACGGAAATTAATATCCTTATAAGTTTATCCCAATAATTTTGGGCTTAGAAACCCTACCTTGTAGATAGGTGGGAGATATTAGGGGTTGTTAAAGTAACATTTATTTTGACACATTGATACCGTATTGATAGATACCTGCTGTAGCATTACGTTTTTGTTTTAATTAATAAGGAATGCTAAAATTACAGTGAATCAAAAATAATTGGTTTTGTAGAAACAATTGACAACATTTCAAAATTTTGTACAGTTGAAATTCGAAAACCATTTAGAGATATGGCTCTAATATTCACAAAAAAAAAATGTTTCCGATTTTTCTATTGATTTATTTCAGAGAAAAACATAAAAATCTAAATTATCATTCGTGACATCACGATGTGGCATAATAAATAAACGCGCTTTTACTTCTAAAACATGAACAAAAAAAACCATGTTATGTCACTTTGACAATGACAATGACAAACATCACTCAAATGTCTTTATTTATGTGTCCTTGTCAATGACGGAAGTTCGTGATTGGTCCTTGCCACAAAAAAAGTTGAAGTTGAAGTTGATTGGTCCTTGTTCATGTCAAGTTAATGTCATCCAACTTTTTTTTTTAGGTTAGGCAGGCAACGAAAATATTTTATCCAAAGCCTCGACGTGACGTCACTCATACTATAAATATTTTGAACTTTGAAATTAAAAAAATATATTAAAACATAGAAATATGAAGAAATAAAAAAATACGGGTCATCTAAATTTGTGATATCTCGTCGAAAATAAAATAAAATCAGTGAGCATTTTATCTGAAATGTTGTCAATTATTTGGTTCTGTTTGATTATAAATGTTTGATCAAAGGTTTGGTCAATGTTAAAATAAAAATAATAAAATTCAATGGACATTGAAAATAAATACCATTTACTGAAATACTTATGTAAATAATCATTCAAAACACATCACAAATCAAATCAACTATCTCAACTTCCTTCTAATTTCCGCAATTATTAGCAGTGCCACATTAATGAACACAGAATCAGGAATTCCTCCCGTACACGCAATGAATAGAGCACCCCACATTCCATACACTGCATTAGAGGACTCACGTTATGACTTGGAAAATGCGACACTTCTTAGGCCCCGCGCGGAGGGAAGATATTTATGACGTGCCCTTGATTTATTACGATGCCACCCCCTCAGTCAGACATTTTGTTATTCTTTGTCTAAGAACGGGGCAACGAACTGGTGACTCTGACTCAGCATTCAACAGATTACCACTATTCTGCAGTTAAATTGCCGTGCAATTTGTATGTCATTGTCGAAGACGGTTGGAGCAGTTGATGGCTTTCATCACTTATTCTGATTGATCAGGCGTTGGCGTATGGGAATTGAGGATCTTTAGATTGATTTTTTAAATAATAGGTACCAGTAAATACCCTATGTCTACTATAATATGTACTTTCTTACCAACAGAAGTTTTTTTGTTTATTTTTATTATTTTTTTTTGTGACGCGAAACAATTAAAGGTTGCGATTGGTACCTATAGTGAGCCAAAAGATTAAGAGGCTCTTTCGGAATATGGATTCTTTGGAAAACGTACCTACCTACCCCTGTTAATATAATTATGCTACTTCAGCAAAACACTAAGAAAAAGAAGATTGAATTTTTCAATAGAAAATCTACTTTAGAAGTATATTGAATGATAGAATATGGAAAGAAAAGGGTAGATATTGAAATAATAGAATTGAGCATAGCATGGAATCCGGTTCCATACATTTCATCTTATCTGGAGATTGAAGAACATATTTTAGATTTTGTTCTTAGGGTTATTGAATGTTCTTGCTTCCCCGAGGATGTCTTCAAAGTCGAATAGTTACTCGTCAATAGAGCGATTCAAATGATTTATGCGCGTATTTGACGTGTGACCAAAGTAAAACCCGAGAAGTGCTTATACGAGATAGAGCTAATAGATGGGATTTGTTCAAAAGTTGGGCACAAACTGGTCCAACTGAAATATATATTGATTTATTTATTTAATACTTTATTGCACAAATAAGAGATATATAAGTGTACAAAAGGTAGACTTAATGCTAAAAGCATTTTCTACCAGCCAACCTACTGGAGGTACAAGTAAAAAAGTAGAAAGGTGCAAAAAAATATAAGTAAATGAAAGTAAGTGCAGTAAAAACTACTCACAGACAATTTTTAGGGTTCCGTAGCCAAAATGGCAAAAACGGAACCCTTATAGTTTCGTCATGTCCGTCTGTCCGTCTGTCCGTCTGTCCGTCTGTCACAGCCGATTTACTCGGAAACTATAAGTACTACAGTGATGAAATTTGATGAGAATATGTGTTGTATGAACCGCTACAAAAATATGACACTAAATAGTAAAAAAAAGAATTGGGGGTGGGGCCCCCCATACATGTAACTGAGGGATGAAATTTTTTTTTTCGATGTACATACCCGTGTGGGTTATCAATGGAAAGGTCTTTTAAAATGATATAAAGTTTTCTAAAAAACATTTTTCTTAAAGTGAACAGTTTTTGAGATATCAGCTCTCAAAGTCGTAAAAAGTATGTCCCCCCCCCTCTATTTTTATAACTACGGGGTATAAAATTCTAAAAAAAATAGAGGTGATGCATGCTAATTAACTCTTTCAACGATTTTTGGTTTGATCAAAGTATCTCTTATAGTTTTTGAGATAGGTTGATTTAACTGTAATTTTGGTTAAGTTATTTTATTTGCTGCTACGGAACCCTTTGTGCGCGAGCCCGACTCGCACTTGGCCGGTTTTATTATGTTTAATATGCTACAGGTAAGCTAATTAAGTGATCTTATTACTAGACCCTTGTGAAATATAATATTAGCAGAATGTTCGTGCCCAATAAGAAGTACCGCATTATCGGTTGGGGTTGAGAAAGTAGAAGCATGAATTTTTCAAAGTCTAGAGTGACCGCACTATTCCAGTTCTTACATCGATGTGGCTTTCCGTCTTCGTTTCTTTATTGTCTCGACGAAAGCGAATGTGAATAATGGTCCAGAACGCGACGAGAATGAGAGAGGCGAAGGGGGCAGATTACAGGGGAGGTTTAAATGACGCTTTTATAATCCTGACCTGAGTTACAAAATCCAAGGATATACACTCAGCTATAATATATACATGGTATAGATACCTACTCTAGATGATAATAATTGACCGGATTGGTATGAAGAAAATCGGTAAAAGATCGAAGTGTATAAGAGAAACTTTGTGATCGTGATGTAGGTGTGATCCTTGATGTATATCTTGCTGTCAAGTTACATAAACAAAAGTCAAAAGAGATATCCTTCCTCAGTAAGGAATTATTTTACATCCGACCCACGAAAGCTATCGACTTGAGTAATCTCTACATAAACAGATAGACACACGGACCAAAAAGTTTTGTACAGTCACGTAGTTGAAAAGTTAGCCGTACCGTGTTTAACCCTGCCCTACTCACCATTCACAAAGTGTAGTCTCCCGAAATTTGTGTCTTAATGCTTTTGTGAGGAGGGTGTAAAGGTCATTTTCATCTGTAGTTCAGCGGAGCCAGGAGTCAAGGTGGAGTGAACCGGTCAACCGGCATCCCGAAGGACTTTATAACTGAACAAACTCCAAGAAACGGAGGACAAACTCGAAGAACTCTGTCTAACTAACATTACACTGAATTAGTGACAGATGAATGAACATTGCGTGGCGGACTTCCCAATAATTTTACTCCGGTATAGACATTTTGTGTGTGAGTTACGATTGTTTCATTGTTTAAAATTGCTAGTAGCGCGTTTGAGTAAGTCTTCAGTTTTCATTCGTTGCATTTTCAATTGTTTACGGAGTGGACTTGTTTAAAGTATCGAGAAATCAACAATAAGCAAAATAACGAAGATTAGGTGTTTGAAAGATATTGAAAAGAAACAACGATATTTCCATGCATTTGTACATACAGTATACGACGCCCTAACAATCCTATCGAAATTTAGAATTAGCATGTCAACAAAGTCCCGAACCCACTGATTAGCTCCATAAAAAGTACGAAAACTAATATAACTAAAAGGGCCATGCTATTTGCAGGGCCAAACGAGGCTTGCATTATTGTTGTGGGGCCGAGTATGAGTACACTCGGCGAGTATTTTAATTCTATTTGTGCAGACAAAACAGGGGGCCTCTGATCCCTTTCCAATTAATTTGGTCGAATATCGGCCGCGGCTTTTTGCCGATTGTGTTTTGTTTGAACTAAATCGAAATTCTCGATTCAAACGTCAATTTTAGTCCTGCGGTCTGTGTGTTGGATCCCATGATACGTTTCTGTTACAGGAATGGCCATTTTAGAGAGAGTATAGAGGGATTGTTTTTAATTAAAATTAACATCGAGCAGCGATGCCGCTTTGTCGTACACCGATGGAGTGGAAGCGGTTAAAATGAAATGCAAAAGTGTATTTTTTTCGGATTTGTATCTACATACTTACATTGTGGCTATGCATTGCAGTCGGTGAGAATGAAATTTTGGTAGCTAGTTATTGGATGATGATTAGGTATGATGGCGAGCTCTTGCCTCTTAATGGTGATGGTGAAGCGAATACGAACCTAACCGTGAGTGGAAAAAATGATGTTATCTTAAGAATTTATACTTAAACAATCGTCATGGTCATGTTTATGTATTCTATTGAAAGTGAGAGAGACATAGACGGATTGTTCGCGTTCCTAATTAAAATGTTCTCTTTGGTGAGAACTTTATCAAAGAAAAATGTTACTTTCTCTCATTTCAATGCGAAGTAGGGCATTACTTTTTGACTGTGACACCGGCAATCATTATTTGCTTAATCTTGAATGGCGTCTGATGCTTTATTGTTGCTTGGTTGGGCTCTTTCACTCTCTTACGTTCGCCTTTTGATGAATGTTGGTTTGTTTGCGTCTACTGACGTACCTACCCACATAGCAATTGCAATATCTCAGACTTTCGTGGTTAAATTAGAATTCAGAAACACCTGAATAGAGATACTTATTGTTTTTCGCCACTGCGTCGAAGGAATAATAATTATGATAAGTATTTTTTATGATTATCACCGGTATTTCGGTAGGTAGGTTAATATGTTTGACTGTTCCGTCATACATTTATATCAACATATTTAGCTAGGCCCTGTTTTACAATGGTTAGTGGCTACATGGTGAGATAAAAGACATGCTGTCACTTTCTGTTATTATTTTTCAGACAGTGGCAGCTTGTATTTATCCGACATGAGCTACTAACCAGACATTGTGAAACAGGCCCTTATTATTTATTATAATTTGACAAAAGATGACGCATATTTTGTAGGTCTTACTTTATAGTCCCTACAGTAAAGTCTATAAGAATATAGTATACATTTGGAGGTGGATACACATCAACTTAGCTGACTGTGCACACTAGATAAAGTTAAGTTACACGGAACTAACGCTTCCTCCATACATCACATCGATTGTTAATAAAGCTCACTAAATTTATCACGATTGGCAGGCATGGTAAATACAGAGAGTCAATATTGCCCCAATATTTTTATCATCCCGTTGTCACCGGGCGCTGTATTGATGGTCCTGGATGCAGCATTAGCCGCAGTAGCGCTGTGGCGGTTCTCAAACTATAAATTATTCATACTATAATCTGTCACGTATGCCAAAACCGAGTTTGTTCCGATGAAAAATGTAGCGAGCGCAAAAATTTCCGAAATAAAATGGTGTTTGGGAAAATATTGGTTATTTTGTTGGGGTTTTATTTAGGCTTGCAACTTATTGCATAGGTACTCGTATGTTATATTAGTTATAGTACATATGTGGTTATACTTATACATATGTAGGTACCTCAATACCTACGTATAGGTACGGGTTGAAATTTTATCAATGAACTTCCCGTAGGAAACCCAATTAACCTAAATTTATCAATTTATTTTATCCTTTATTGCACAAATATGTACTTATAATCATAAGTGTACAACGGGTGGACTTAATGCTATACTTAAGCATTTAATAAAGGTGTCGTTAGTAATTAATTAGGTAATGTGCCATTTTACATTAGCCCTAAAGTAGTTAGCATTGCAGACACTCTGACATGCAATAGTTTAATAACCCGATAAACTGCAAACGACCAGTCTTGATCCTTGGCGCTTGCATCGCGCATCGTATAGCGTTCCTTCCTACGAGTCCTCCGTTTAGTTCCGCTTTTATCCGCAGCGCGTCGGCGTCGCGAGCGTCGCAGCGCCAGTGCCTCACAGCGGTCGCGCGGGACGGACGTACGCTCGTCGCTCCTAGCGCCATTACAACAATACGAAACAAGTTAAAAGTACACTAAACTACTCTAACTTTATACCAACAAGAATAACCAACATGGACTTGATTGCACCAGTGAAAAAAACTTTAAGCGAAGCCAGCTAAAGACGTTCTTATTGGAATTTGTGTGTTTTTTCTACCTTATCGAATGATAGCGTAACCGCGAGGTGAGACAAAACGCGAGTGGATTAGTTATTGTTTTGACAAAAGACATTTTCCGTTGTAAAGTCGGTTTTGAATTTTGAGTTGTTTTTGTTTTATAACGAGGCGTGTGGAAAAGGGACAGAATGAGGTTCCGTGCGCGTGCGACAGGTGTGGCGGTTGTGGCCGTGCTGTTGGCAACAATAACAGGTAACTTCTATATTCTAAAATTTTGTTATGCTCTCATAATTTCATGGAAAACTTACGTGCTAAAGTGGTAACTGAGCTCACGTAAGATTTTTTAGTTGACCATTTGTTGGACGCCGCAGATACTAGAAACACGCTTGTCTCTACATAAGTTTTAAGATTATAAACAGGTTTTGTCCCTAAGTTGGCAATACTGGACCGAGATGCAGGCCTACGCGGTGAATCATAGCAAAGTGAGGTTATTTTATAACGTTATTATATTATTGTTATTGATGTGAGTTGATCAATGAAGTTGAATGTTTGCTGGTAAGACGAAGAAGTCAATAAAGCATGGAATTTACTTACAAGAATAATATGAGAATGTAGAAGACAAAGCATGCAATGCACACATTAAGATGAAAAATATCATAAGTATTTAGAGAAGTTACTGGAAATCCAAGTAAAAGAGTACATTTTTTTTTATAAAACCTGCGATTTAGTTTTCAAGAGAGCTGAGTTAAATTTATGTGAGAAATAACTGTATTTAACCATTAGTTAAAAATAGCAAGACAGTTGATTCTCACGAGCTGTATCAATAGCGGTATTTTGAACCTAAATAATTAAAATATCTTAAACCAAATAGATAAATAATGATCTTTAAATGTCACTTATTAACAGATAAATACAAATTAATTATATTTAGAGACTTCCCGACGTTTCCGTCAAAATATCAAATTGCCCAAAATTTATTACTTTGAAGAGGAAGAGGAAGAGATGTATCAAGTATTGGCAATAAAGTAATCTTCTCTCATTAAATAATAAATTCGATAGAACTGCTATAAAATCACCAATCCAACACTTTTAATCTTTCTGAGCATAATTAAAGAGTGTGATGTGGAAATTATGCCTGCGTAAAAGTCGCGTATCCACCATTAGCAGTAATCAGACTGTTTCAGTCGTCTAGTTGACCATCATGGCAAGAAGTCAAGGCCTAGTTGTGCAGACACCGTTCCAGCCCGTTATGTTGGTAGCTGAACAAGTGCAGAAAACGACAAAGACAATGGTCCCCTGGATTCGTTGAGAATTCTACAACATTTGTTCCAAGTGCAGTCGTGCGGAACTTTCTCACTGGAACACCGGATAGCGCACGTAAATCAATCAAATAGAAAATGGGATTTGCTCCTCCATTGTTTTGAATGTAGCAGAACCTATCACGCTTTGAGTTAATCTTTATAATATGTCAAAAGATTTCATCGACGCAATACAATAGTAATCAAGACTTCAGAAAACGAGAATTTGTACCAAAAAGATTTTTTATTTAATGAGAAATAACAGAAACATAAAATGGATGATATTTTCAAGTAGTATGCGGCTATTCTAAGATAAAAGCAATATAATCAAATTTCCTTTCAAACTATTGCCATGTCATATCTTCATAGGGCATAAACACTGTCATTATTAACAATAATCAGAAAGAAAATGACCGTAATTTTGGGAAGAGCATTGATGGAGTTGCTCTCTATTATGGTGTCGGTGGTATTACTGACGTTTCTAATGAACTGAAGACAGTACGCCACGGGAGAGGAATATTGCGGTACAAACATGCCGACTCAGAGCAGAGTAATATCCTCACCTCAATGGCCTGGCTCGCACGGATCGCGTTACCCCGTGAGAAACTTTCATCTATTCACGCGTAAAATGAAGGCTTCATTTATGTCAGGAATTTCTATGGCGACTTCAATGGGCTCCAATCACAATACATCCAAATGTTCACAAACATTACTGGTTATGAGGTTATAAGGTATAAGTGCGTTTATTACAAAAATCGTGGAAACTGAATATGTTAAGAACTAAAATACGCATAAGATTATACAATATTATTATACGCATAAGATACTAATAAACATAAGTACAAAGATAATATGGACAAGAAATTCCAGAGATTAATACCAGCGACTCTAAATAGAGTAATAACTCTGAATCATAATGTTTGTTCTACTGGACACAATTACGCCAGCACATCTGCCATTTCAACTGTGTCATTACCCTCGCTCGCTGGTGCCTGTTAGCTTCGTATGTACGTGTAAATGACATGCTGACTACTCCCTGGGTCATGACCATTTGAGTTTATGACCAGCATCATCATAGAAACTACAGAAATTGTAACAGTTAAGATTATATCTGAAACTGATTCCCTACTCCATTGCGATACGAGTAACGATGTGGATAAATAGTTGGGACTGGCTCCGGAAAATATATTGTACCTAAACATAATTATAACTACGTGTCTTTTCTTTTGGAAAGTGTCTAAATTTAAATATAAAAAATATAAGCAGGCTCTATGTAACCCGTGAATTTGGCCCTTAGTGTAGAATTGTGAGAATTTGAGTCTTTCTACCGCCAATTTTTGGTTTGAGAGCGTTAATTTGATTCCAAGATCTATTCCCGTTTTCATTTTATTTCGCTGTGCTGTGCCCACCGAACTGACAGTTTCCGCTAGAAGCTGAAATCTCCTCTCCTAATGCTTTAATGGCTATTAGATCCCCTTCATGTGGAATTATTCAGAGTGTATGCTAGATCGTCCGGAGCTAAAATAGTTCGCCGGGCTCTAATGCACTAACGATTGACCAACTTACAACAGGCGGTACTATTAATACTCCTTGATCTAGGACTCTGGTTGCATTATTAGTGCGATATAAATCAAGACACTTTTATTAGACCGCCTCATCATACTTTTTGTATACGGATACATTCAAATCCATAAAAGGATTATCTGACGACTGGCGTTAATTAATGTTAACTAAATAGGCTCAACAATACAGTAAAAAAAATGTTAACACATCACTTGTTTGATCTTAACGGTAAAGTAATAATGCATTACGAGCAAATTTGTAGGTCAAGCCAATGAGTCACACGAGAAACCTCGAACCTACGTCACTTTTACACGTAACATGAAAACATTACTTGCGACGTGCCGAGTTATTCATCAAGTCATCAAAAAATAGCATCTGCTTCTAGTGTTGCCCAAATGCAAGAACAAGACGAGACTTAGCCAGTCTTGGTCTTGGTCTTGCGCCAATACACCTGGTCTTGGTCTTGGTCTTGGTCTTGCGCCAATACACCTGGTCTTGGTCTTGGTCTTGCGCTCCCAGTCCTGGTCTTGGTCTTGGTCTTGCAGCAAGAGTCTTGCAAGTCTTGCAATTACCTATTAGTCTATTACTATTTATTAAAGTTTACTTTTTGATTTTAATAGATATTTTTTTATTCGCTATGTTTATGGTATTAGTCGTAATGCGCATAGGTCCAGTTTTTCATTTTCTTTGATACAGTTTTTTGCATCTCATAGAATTCCTAAGCGTACTTACCTATACACCGAACTGTTACACCTAACTACTCAGTGAAATAGCGCTAAGTCCTAGCTGCAAGACGCAAGAGTCTTGCAGGCTATGTCTTGTTCTTGCTCAAGTCTTGCACGGTCAGTCTTGGTCTTGGTCTTGCTAAAAATACGCGGTCTTGTTCTTGGTCTTGGTCTTGCAAAAACGCAAGAACAAGACCAAGACTGCAAGACCAAGACTGAATTTGGGCAACACTATCTGCTTCATAGAAACTATACAATTTAATACTTTAATCTTTTTTAATACTTTCTCGGAAGTGGTCGCACTTAAACAAATTAGCCGTAATTTGTTCAACACCTCCAACTGAGAATTGCTGATCTAAAACTAGATTACAGTACTAGTATCATAAATTTGTTTAGAAATAATTTAACGATTAGCAAAGGAAACGTAAATAAACACAAAATGTGTCAGTTTATAAGTGGGCTATATACACACAGATAAAGGTTATCTTATCAGTGTGAGTCGAACAGGTAGACACGATACTAGAGCAAGTTGAATGAAACTGTGATGCGAGTTTGTATTGATTGTTTGTTTGTTTGTTTTAAAAGGTCTTTATTTTCATAAACTTACACAATTATTTAACAACCCAGTGTACATTAATCCTAGGCTAAACAATCTTAAGATAATAACGTTTACAAGACTTACAATCTATTGAAACATATGAATAAATGTGGGATTAATTAAGTAACATCAGCTGTGAGATAAAAAACTATAAAACAAGTTATGTAACATATTAGTAGGGGAACCCGGGGTAAGATGGGGTCGCGGGGTAAGACGGGACCCCCCACATATATGCAAAACTATACATCTTAGGAATCTGAGTAATGAGCCAATAGAAAGGCTTAAATGATTGACCTTTAGTGCACCAGTGACAGCAGGTGTGAGCGCAAGCGTTTTTTGTGTAAGCTCATTTGTTTGTTTTTGCGTAGTGTCCTTGTTATTTTTGACCGGTAGAAACAACGTCACAACACAGTAAGTAAAACAGTGGCAGTTTTGGTAATTGTGTATTTTTATTTAAGGTTCGGTACGCCTTGTTTAAATATGTGCAAAATCACTTTAACATTTAAAACATTTTTTTTATGAATTATTTAAAAAAATAAATAATTTGGGGCAAGACGGGGTATTTTTGGAGGGGCAAGATAGGGTACGGATCTAGCTTGGTAAAGTTTTTTTTTTCTTCAACCCGATATTTCACATTGTAGAAGGGCTCTAAAAGGGCTACAGGGAAGTTGGCTAAAAAGACAAAGCAGATACTGCCTACAAGGAAGAACGACAACGGAGATGACTGTGTCTATCTCTACTTGAGAATATCAACAGTCCTACTTTAAATTAAAGGAAAAGTGGGTCGGATTTCAAAGGTGCAGGCGTTGGGCTCACACTGCAGGTGCTGGTGTTGACGATAAAATCACAGAAGAAGTGTTGTTTCTCTGTTTTGTGCCCCACATAGTATACTTACCCCATCTTACCCCGTACATGGGGCAAGATGGTTTATTTCCCATTTTTTACATTTCTTAAAATAAGTCAATTGTAATGATTACTTTTTTGGCAAAAGCTGTGCCAAAGTGTTCGTCATTAACTTCCTAATGAGCCATAAATAATTGATAACGTTGTGGTTATAAATACCTGTTGTTTTTTTCATTTTCCCTTAGCGACCCCGTCATACCCCGGGTTCCCCTAAATGCACATTTTTAAGATAGGTAGGTATATAATAAATAAACAGGAACTTATACACGATAAGAATAAGTAGGTATAAAACCTACCCTAACAAATGACAATATAACAAATATATACTTATTTTGTTATGTTCTTATTTAGTTTGTATTGATTGATCAGCGCTATAATGCCATTAGCTTGATTACTTCAGGTTCGGACAATTATAAATGAATATTATTTGTAAATGACTAATGAGTACGTCATTAAATAGAACATGGTTAAAATGAGTGCATAAAATATGTAAAATGTTAGTTTGTAATTGTAAATTATATAAATTATGTAAAGAAGAATGGCGAAACCTGACCCGCTTTGCATAAGTTAGCAGCCACTAACCAAACCTATTTTAAGTTATTGATAAAAATGTATATTATCAGGGAAAAATATTTAAAAAAATCTAAACCATGGGGTTCTTGAGATATTAGGGTTCAAAAGTAAATTAATTAAATATATTTTTTTCGTTAAATAAGACTTTGATGAATGGTACACGCACAAATAAGTTTTATAATCTAAATCATGGGATTCCCAATACAAAGCGCATCACAAAATGTATTACATGATTTTATTTATGCAAATAATATCATAATTATTTTTGCACATTTCACACTCAGAAACCTATTTTTATAAAGAGACCAATTTCAAAAATTATTTCATTCTATTCAAGTTCCCGTTATCCCGAAGTAACATAAAATACTTTTTTATCCAGTAATTCCCACGGGAACACTTTTAAAATCAATTTTTAGCTCGAGGGTAACATCTAGTACAGTAGAAAGACTTGATCTTTCAGCACCTACATCTTCGTTCTCCCATGCTTCATAATAATAAAATTAATACCAGTATATGCTGTAGTCACGGACTACACATCAGTGTATGTTTCATCAATGGCCGCTCTGGGTCATGGCGCCATAGAGAAATGGCCATTCTCCTTTATAAAAACATTAAAAATATCCATCTTAAAAAAAATGTTCACTAATTCACATATTAATATAGAGGAAGTTATAATGGGCGTTTATAATTTAAAATATTAATTATTATTTATTGTGGGATCCATGGTGTTGAATAGACCGCGATATTAGGAGCGGAAAGACTGATGTCAAAATAGATGTAAACTGGAATTTAATTGGTCACTGCAACTCTAACACTATCTACTTTATAGCCGCTAATAATCTGATAAGTGTTTTTGCTATCGTTTTTCGCTTTCCGTAAAACCAGTTCCGTACTGTACTGACTGCAATCTGTGACGGGATGTAGGGAGCGTCTCTCTAAATTTCCCCCATTCCGCTTTTCCACATCCCACATACAACTTTCCTCGACTTCTTTCACTTCATTATACTAATTAAAATACCCGCCCGTCGCTTTGGCAGTTTCGGATATTTTTTGTTCATTTTTTTTACGTTTGCTCTTTTTGTTTTAAGAGAAAATTTGATGCAGTGGATATGTGGTTAACCGCGTCATGTTTGTTAGAAATGTAAGTAAAAAATATAAATACGTCTATCATTATGTTTTATAAATCATATCACAGTTTACGTTTTGCTGTAATCAGCACCACTTAATGACTCAATACTAGACTATCTCATTTCTCACTTACACTTCTAATCAGATTCTGACGATGATCATGCAAGGTGTAGTGACACCGTATCCGATTATGACAAATGGTCGTATTGTATCTGCTCTTCGATTTAATACGCTTTCTAGAGATTGATATTTCTTCCTATAATTTTCGCTCGGACTGTGCAGTTGTGGATGTGGTATAAGTTTTTCCTGTCACCGGATACAATTTGACCCTCCCTTTTTGTTCCCACATCCTTGAAACCAAAGTATAAGTATGCTTGTTATAGGAAGTAGTTTCTTTTACAAGTGGCCATTTATAAAGCATATTTAAAGTGTCAAGATCGGTTTGTTTAGTATTTTTTTCTCCTTTTGTTTTGGGATTTTATGGTAATTAATATGAAACGGTGTATTTTTCATTTAATTAATACATAAATGTTAATCCGAGCAATCATAATCTTTATTTTTCCGAGGATCTTGCGTAATGGTGATGGCTTAAATCAACTCTAAACACTCTATTAAAGGTTCGAACTCGAGTTTTCGCTTTCTAATTTCCCTTCGTTCACGAAAAGGTCGTCAGGGTTCAGTGACAACACGGTTTTTTATTTATTGCCGTTTTAAACTGAGCAAGTTTACGGCTGAGCGCCTGCCCTTTGATGGTCCCTAGGAGATATATATTACAACACTCTTATTAAGCAACTACCTAGGCAAAGTATGTCCCTACACAGGAGTCAAGAGATACTGAGCTACTTTAAAATTTGTACTAAGCACTCAGTACAATGATTTTTTGCTACCTATATAAGTAGCCATTCTTGGGCGATAACGCTTCAGAACAGACCGGAGCCGAGATAACAGACAGCAGATGTTTTTAGTCAAGTGGCCCCTGTAATTTGAACAATTATGGCGGTTTGTAATAGGAGCTTGGTCCCGTCAGGCAGCAGAGTGGAACGCGCCGGGACCCCGGTGTGCAGGCACCCTGACTCCTGTATACAATGCTTTTTGTGCAAAGACCGGAATCGCGAAAACAGACATAAATAAAATATGATCATTCCTGACTCAACTTACTTGTCTTATTTTAGCAAAGAGGATTAAGTTATTACAGCAACTGTCTCAGTCAACATTACGTGAGTTACTTCATAAATTTTGTTGTACTCATATTTTAATTAGGTTTCCTTTCCAAATATTTTCACAAGGTTTCGTTAATCCAAAAACTCCAGGAGAGTAGTGTAAAAATTATAAAGTTAGCTCTTTATATTCTAGAATAGAAATTATTTATTTGAAAACTTTCAAGAAGAACATCTCAATTAAGGAAATATGTACTTCAATTTTGAAGGGAAAAATAATTGGGTATGACAAAGAAGGTCTACCGGAGAAATGCAATAATTTGTGGCTGTTTCTCACGAATTTCGCGCTCGTCTTGTATTCCCACCATTGTGTGGTTCCGCCTATCGTAATTGTATTGAAAACGATTCCTGCGAGTTTATCTATAGCGATCTCCATTCGATGGCTATCAATTTTACCTCATGTTTGTAGGGAAATTCTATTTTTTTGCTGCAATTACATTCATAGTTTTTGTTTGTGTTAACAACTGTTGTAGCAGTCGCGTAATAACACACAATTAAGGCTTTTAATTTGCCTGTGAGAAAGTGTTTTAAATCACTCAGAACCTGTTTGTTTTTTGTGCTTTAGTGGGTCTGTTGGAATGATAAACTACTGTTTAACTACCTAATATTTTAGGAACATGCAAACTTTTTTTGCAGAAGATAATTAAAGCATTTGGGTTATTTGAACCGTCGCTTTTAATACTTGTGTACCATCATCAATTACAAGCGCAGGAAGAGATTAAGCTAATCGAATACTCTTCGGTCATGATTCACTCGTATCTCTAATGCTATTTCGATCACAAGTGCCGAGATAAAAGTATCGATTCCACATCAAGTGTAGCGGTCATTAATTTTAGTAAGAACATTAAGTGTACGATCAAACCATCATAGAGGCTTGAGTAGCACTTTATAATTGCATGGAACAAGCGAAGCAACAATGTTAATTCCCATTGTATTTAAAAATAAAACTTTGAAGAGTAAAACTATTTCAAGATAATTTTATAGACTGAAGCTGAATTCTCGCCGCATTATTGACTCTCCTGAAACGGTTAAGATTTTTCTCACTCAGTTTATATTGCCTTGAACACAAAAAGAATGCTAGGAGTTAACGGTTTCCTCAACCAAGCACTTCTCTATTATGAAGACTGTCACTTATTGGAATTCTTGCCCGATCCGTAGCACATGGCGTGTGTTCGTAGCAATAACTTAATGTTTTGTTTGACAATTCCGAAGTAGTTGTATTCTGGGTTTTTGCAAGGTAATGCAAGATAACCTCAAAAATCATTTTATAAATTTGAACATTACAGAAAAGCTAATGAGAACGTTTTGACAAACGGAAATTAACTACATTTAGTTAATGTCTAATAAAAGTTTTCGTAGCGATGCTTGTCTCTGTGCTTGTTTCTGTTTGTATTCCATTCCGATTTTATAATTTATTTATTTATTTATTTATTATTTATTTATGGAAAACCAACAGTTACATATAAAAAATAAATTTAGACAGAAAATTATAACTTAAACCAAAAACAGTTTCCACTTATAATATAACTTAGATAGTTAAGACAGTTTAAAACATATATATATATATATATATATATATATATAAGTATATTTTAATTTTAATTAACCTACCGATATACAAAAAAAACATTAAGAATAACTTAAATTAGGCATGTCAGTCAGTACGTAAGTTATTTAATCTATTTTTGAGAACATTGCTTGATAGCATAAATAAATCTAAATCTTTACAAACTTTATTACATAATTTACTAGCTCTGATAAGAAAAGAATTCTGAGAATAATTCGTTTTAGCATTTGGTATTGAAAACGTTAAACATGATCTAGTTAACTTAGCCGGACAATTAAAGTTAATCTTACTCAATAGAAAAGGTGTATCCAACAAATTGTTCATAATCTTATGCAAGAACATAATATCACTGTGCATTCTTCGAGTTTGAAGTGAAGTGAGCTTAAATTTTTCATCAACACATAATCTAAAGTTAACATATTTAATAAATTTATTTTGAATTTTTTCAATCATATTAATATAGATGTGATACTGAGGACTCCAAATAACAGAGGCAAATTCCAGCACACTCCTTACGTATGCAAAAAATAAAATTATGTAATTTGCTGGATTTCTGAAGTCCCTACATGATAATGTTTACGTCTACGAAGCAAGATTATTGAATTTAGTATTAATTCCACCTTTCGACACTAATATATTATATCGACCGTAACTTGTAACACAAACAATAACATGGAAAATTAATTTCAACTACAAATAATTACAACATCTATAAGAAATCCGCATATTCCTGTATATTTTGTTGATTCCGTTCCCTTTATTCTTCAACGTTTATCAAATTGTACAGCATTTGAATCGTATCTCCTCAAAACGTCCGATGGTGGATATCGGATTTTTCCGCAAAGTGAGGCGATCGACACGCGAAGCCACACTGGCGGAGTGCCAGCTGATAGCACTCGACCCGGCTCACCACGGGTAACGACCCGGACCCACCGTGATCCAGAAACTTCTGTCGACTTACCAGCAGGCAATACCCAAATTCATAGCAATTAAGCGACTATGTAACAACTGTGGGATCATCGAAATGTTCATAATCATTACCATTACACATTAAAAAGCTTAACAATACTTTATCCAAATCTTCAGTACGGGTTAGTGTAGTGTTCCTGTCTTAGCTCGTGGGGAAGTCATTGGGATCTAAGTTCACATCGGTTTTCCATCCGTTCAGATATGATCAGCCCATTAACCATTTATACTGCTGATTTAAAGAGTCATCCCACTAAAAAGTGATATAGGTTTTGCGCATAGCTAGACTATCAAGCGAATTTTGAAGATCGATCGAAATTGAGAATTATTTCAGAAACGCTGCATTGCCCTGAATAGAGATTTTGATTTCTGACTAGCGGCTACAGTATCCGTGATATAGTTTCAATTAATAGTTGGACTCTGCGGGTAGGAGGTAATCTGCAGTTGTGAATCTGCGGTTGATATTTTAGTGTTGGTAACTTGTTGTTGGGAATATATATTGGAGCAACGTGGATTTTACATTATTGTATCCATATGACAGAATCGTACTTTCGGTGTTTGATATACGATTATTAATTAAATGGAATCACTAACCGTGAGAGACTTGCATTAGATAATGGTGTGCTGTTATAAAGTTATTTTAAATTTAAAAAAAACTTTGTAAAGTAAGTAAAAATGTAGCCTTTCAACCTTTCATTTAATTGCAAAAAAAAAAACATCTTAGGTAGGTAGTCAATAATCATGTTGGTCTATCATGAAAATTCCTTAATATAATTGTTTGTATTCTATAGCTTACTACATGATTTTTATATTTGTAATGCTATATGAGATCATCATTCAATTTGATTACCGTAAAAAATGAGACTCGCTTTCAAACGTAACAACAGTATACGATGATGTTGTTACTAATATTTTGGTGAACAGAAAGTTATTTTGGATTAACTGGCACCTAAAGTGAATGACAGCTATGACTTGCAAGTTTTGTGTTCTCGTGTCACTTTCATAAATATTAATAGATGTAGCTTGTCCCGAGCTAGAGGAATTTAAATTAATGGAACCTATTAAGGGATTCAGGCGTTATATGATACAGCGTCAACAATACGAGTTTTAAGTAAGTACTCCAAGTTGAACGGTTTTTATCTATTAAATACCTCTGTGAGAAAGGAGTTATATTATTTGTTATACCTAGTAATATTTAAAAACACAGTTGGTTTTAATCATAAATAATCCACCAAAATTTGAAAGCGCCGATTTGCTAAAACGAATATTGTATTAAACCAAATTTGAAACAATGACGCAGTATTTTTTTTCGGCAGCGTCTATTTTTTTAGGATCCCTTTTTAGCGCCACCGAATCCACTTCGACAGGCATGTCTACCATTTAACAGTTTTATTATTCTAACGCAAAGCGTGGACATGACTCGATGGGTATTCATGTACGAAAGCAATATCCCGAATTTGTAGACTATCATAGAAAACACGAAACTGTGCACTAAAACTACCAGTGCCGTACATTTAGTGTGGCTAGTCCTTTGTCATTCGCGGGCGAGCTCACAAAATAGGCTTTCCAACAATGAAATAGTTGAAGAATCGGTACACGTAATTTTGAATTCGATGGCCAGCAGAGGACAACTTAATGTGAACGGTGTGAGTTGGTGTTGGTACAAAGTTGCAGCACGAATTTAGTTTGGAATTCGGTAACGTTTTCTATTTGTATTGTTATAAGGCTTTTGGATGTTGCGGTTGTTGTTATTTATCTGTTCGGTTTGTGACTGTTTGTTGTTGTTACAAATTGTTGTCTCCTACCATATTTTACTCATAATGGAATAACATCTAAATCAGTATTAAAGTAAATACCTAACTACTAACATTACCTATACATAATTATAATAAATGTTTCAAGGGGATATGTACAAAGGTTCCACTCGAGAGAGCCACGTACAGGAACTTCACCCCCTATGAGAATAGAATAGAATAGAATATAATAAATGTTTACATACACTAAATTACGATCTCCAAATTAAATACACCATAGACAACTTCTAAAACAAAGTAGGTAACTATGTAGGTACTTAGACTAGTTTTTCTTAAAATTTTAAATAACTTTCTAACTGCACACCATAATCCAATGCAAGTCTCTCACGGTTAGTGATTCCATTTAATTAATAATAATCATTATTAACATGTTGTTAACAAGTCGTCTATGACTGCTACATCGATACCCAATTAGCTAAGCCGATAATCATCTTAAATCTCCCCGAATACGAGATTGGAAGACGTAAAATTTTATGGAATTGATTTGGGAGAATCGATTACAATCACGTCTCCTATCAATTTTGGTTTCGGTCCGTGTTATAAAACTGTCATTTAGTCAGTAAAATACCTACCGATTTTTTATGAATAATCATAAAAAAATCGGTAGGTATTTTACTGGCTACAAGTAACTTCCTTTGCAATCGATACTTGTCAGTGAAGCCCGATTTACAGTACAGTAGCCAGTTTAGTTGGTTGACAGTTAAATGACAAGTTATAGTTGTCATTTCACTGTCAAACAACTAAACTACTGAACTTATTCGAGTGTAAATCGTTAATGTAAAGTATTAGCATGCATGTAGCAGTAAGTAGTTATTCGGTGTTTCTTTTGTATGTACCTATAGGTACAGTAGGAATTGTAAATTCTCAGTACAGTAAAGTAGTAAATAAATTCATGCACTAATGAGTCCTATTTTCACCAAAACCAATCCAAACTAGTACATCACGGCTCCCGAATAACAACGAAACCCAAAACAACAGTAAAACTCCGACGGACATAAATACTTGATTCGTAGAATTACACAACTGTTCAACTACATTGTGCCGCTGAAGTTTGTTCGAGCCTCTACTATGCTGGCTACTAATTTGTTCATCGTTTTGTGTGTAGGTATTGCTCAAAATAATAACAAAATCTATTAATGAAACTGGACGGTACATTATTTTATAATCGTATTATGTAATGGATATGATCTTTCATCAGCGCGAAATGGTACAGTGAAAGGCAGATACCTACCCTAATCTTGCATTAAACTCGCACAAATTACCAACGGTACGATACAAAGTGCTAATATTTACTCAGAGCCAGCAGTAGGTACATTGTACATTTCAGAGCTGGCTAGGGCCACTGGATTAGCGGCTCTGCGATTTGCTAATGGACAAGGCGGGCAAACTGCGCATCGCAACAACACCTACTTATAGATAAGCTGAGGCATTTGTGTACAACTGATTGTATGGATTAGAAACAACATTAAAGCATTTCTAGAAAGGCCGAATGTAAAAGTTTTGATGAAAAATTACAGTTTAAGTAGTGATATTTTTCGAGCGCTCATTTCGCCTTAAAAGGATATAAAATTTTATGAATTGGTTACTGGTTTGTTACATTTTATAATTTATATCCAAAATTGAAGCATCCGTAGTCAAGCTAGCTTCATTGATCGGAACTGATCAGAACATGAGGTTAAGTGCCAATTTCACCATTCTCTGTTAGAGCATAACCAGGTATTAGTGGTTAACTTTTGACACATCTGTCATGAATTTTATATGGAGATGACGTTTAATTTACAAATCAATCCCTGCCGGTTAGATGACCGAGAATGGTGAAATTGGCACTAAGCAACACATGTCAGCCATTACATGGGTGACTGATTTCAAGTGGTTCTTTTCTACACGCTTCCGTGCTTCGGGTGGCACGTTAAGCCGTGGATCCTGGTTACTGCTCCGGCAGCAGTCTTTCTCAGAGGCTTTCGGCAGCTTTAATACATCTGACAGCCGGATTGCCCACTTATCCGACAACTCTCTCAGCACAAGCTTGCTCGGTCGGCGGCTTCTGCACCAACCCGAACTTGGCCAGCGTGGTGGACTAGTCCTAACCCCTTCCTTCTTTAAAAGGAGACCGGTACCTCAGTAGTGGGGGAGTGATGGGTCGTAATGATGATGATATCCAAAATACATACTTTATATGGGAGAATAGATAGAAACAAACGGTATCATATGAATAAGATGATAATAGGGAATATGCAAGTGGTTCAAATAAAGGTAAAATATTATTTATAATAAACTTAGTTGTTTCATAACTACGACTCCATCATTATTTTTGATTATAATTTATTATTGAGCAAGTAAATGAAGTTGAAAAGTACAAAAAAACTTCGGTAAATTCTAACTTCCGAGAAACGTCACCCATTTTCTTAGGGCGGATGTGACGTCATAATTCTTTATATATCAATCTCAGAATAATAACTTCTTTGCGTTTGCGTATAGTTAAATAAATGACAAGTGTAAACAAAGAAATGTTAATGTCACCGAGTATTTGTGATGCTCGTTGTGATCAGATACGATGGATCACATAAAAATTCTTCCAATACGAGTAGATCCTAGCCTCCTATAACCTCTCCACTTCTTATTTGATATGCTTGTTTTTTTGCAAAGTTTAGGACTTTTTATATTTTTTGTTGGTAGTGTATGGGCTGCCACTAGTTGTTCTATTGTAAACAGCCATTCGCTAGTCAACGAGCCACTCAAATATGCTCCATATTGCAACACAATAAAATTAAATTTGTATTGTAAGTATTATGACATGAACATGACACAAGTTGCTCTTTCTACTTTTAGGTTATAATGGCAGTCGTAAGTATATTTCAAAAGTTGTTATTTTTTTCTAAATTAAGTTATGGAAGAATTCTCGTAATCAGAAGAACTGGACACATTAAATTTATTACGCAGTATGAACGAGGCGGCCGAATGGCGTAGTGGTTAGTGGTCCCGGGTTCGATTCCCGGCTGGGGCAGATATTTGTTTAAACACAGATATTTGTTCTCGGGTCTTGGATGTGCCCGTTAAATGGCAATAGGCCCGCCCCCTATTACATTGGGACTAACATAACACTCTGGCGAAAAGTGGGTGCAGTAATGTACCTCTGCCTACCCCGCAAGGGAGTACATTAGTACAAGGCGTGAGTGCGTGTTTTTTTTTTTTATGAACGAGTAAACTGTGGCCAGCTGCGGAAAAGGACAGCAAAGACTATTGAAAAGTCGAGGGCCGTGTGCCCAAATATTAGGGAATATGCATATATGTTTATACTCTTATTCGATAGTTTAGATAAGGGGGTTTAGAACTTTGAGATATGCACAATGGTTCCATTCAAGAGAGCCAGGTGCAGGTTCTTACACCCCCACAGATAATAGAATAGAATGACCCACTAACCCTAGTCTCTCATACTGAGAACCAAAGTTACAGTAAGTACTTACATACAATACAAATATTACTTTATATTCATATTGCCATAATAGCGTAATATTGTGTACAAAGATCCTCTGGTTTGCGCGCTCCCATTTCAAAAGAGCTACTAGCAGCTATTTACGAGCTCCCATTACAAAAACAGCCACTGGTCACACTTTATTACCATTACAAAACAGCCACTGATCACACTTTATACACTTCCTTTTTCGTTTGTTACCATGACAACATTGGTTTGTTGAAAATACAAAAGTACTCTGTGATTACTTGATTAGGTAAAAAATCTATGCCGACTAACGGGACTCATTATTCTGAGCCGTGAAATTAAACGATTATGACGTCACGACAGCCCGCCATCCTGACGGGAATTTCAAAGTGGTCGTGATGGTTGTAATTTTTTAACTTTCTTTAAAATACCTTAAATTACTTATTTTGGCGTTGAATTTTTTTTTACTTAAAGTATTGTAAGACTATCCAATAAAAGTATAAAAAAAAATTACGCATATTCCCTATTATATGAACTGCGCACTTTACACATTATACCTACATTAAACAATGCAGAGATCAATTGCCACAAAGGTCTGAAGCATAACACAAGCAGATGAGGAAGATTAGACACCTAATGTAATCGGCAGTTTGCCATCAATATGCAAGTAGCGCGTTACGTGTAATAACGTATAAGTAGGCCGCTCGATCCGGCGGGCCAGGCGTTAACGAGATGAAATTGCATATGAAATTATAACTAACGTTGATTGGAAGAGATCGCTTTTAGTTTAATTGTAGTACCTATTTTAGTTGTATTTTTATAGGTACGAGTATTGGTTTTATTAAATTACGTAATCATAATCGTAGAAGTTAAGTCATTTTGAATAACAATTTGAATTAAACGGCATCGCTTCAAAAGATGGTGATAGGCGGCCGTAGACGATCGTAAAAGATCATTTTGTTTTAACGGATATAGAACGAATGCTACTTTATGAGTTGTCAACACTAGTGAACTATTAGAGCATCCGGACCATTTTATTGTATTTGATGAGAATGGATGTGTTAACTAATATTAGTACCTATGCGCGTTGAATAATTTAAATTGGCATAATAGTGAGATTTGAGTTTTTAAAAATAAAGTTACGGGTATAAGATATCTTTAGAGTTAAATTAAAAAGTTGTACCTACTTACAAATTAATTCAAACATTTAATTTAAATTTTGAACAAAATAGTACCGTTGTTAGTTGGTAATATCCTGAGGCTCTATTAAATGTACTTCAATGTTGCAGAAGGCGTCATTAAGATAGCTTTTACCGTTTAGGAGTAATTTAATGCTTTTCTCAGTGGAACCTTTTCATTGCCCGTGAGTGTATAATTTGCATAAGTTTGGTATGGTATACTTTATTTATTTATTTACAGAAATAGACACACCAACAGCACATTGGATAAAAGGTTGTTCAGACACAGTATATGTTGCTTATCCTATCCATGCACCAATTATAGGTGTGCAACAGCATTCAAAATGTTATCTTATAAAATACATTAATTTAAATACTAACATGCAATCATGCATACAATGCTTAAATCTAAACTAAATTAGGTATAATATTGTACAATGAAATTTATATTGATTTGATTACTTACAGAAAATAATTACAAAATAATACAAAAATTCATTACAAATTAATAACACCAATACAATAATTGACAGAAATTATATAAGTATATTATAGGTATTATGTCAGAAATTATAATTTGAATTTAGAAATAGTAGGTATTATGTGTATATAATTGATTAATGATTAATTAGTTCTATTTAGGTTGCAGCAGTTTACGTTTCCAAGAAAGTGGGGAGTCATTATAAATGTCCAAGCTCAATGTCGACTCGAGATCGTTGTAGCACATCTGAAAACGATTGAGTGGCGAAAATTTACCTAGTTGGGTACGGGAAAAAAGTGGAGCAAATGTTTTAATAACCTGACATTTACGGTGATTCAACTTCGGAACTTTAAAGTTGAGTCGAGTTAATAAATCTGGTTCCGTCAATTCACCTCTGAGCAGTTTGTGTAGAAAGTTGAGATCTTGGTACTGTCTTCGTTGTTCAAGGGAACACATTTTAAAATACTTCAATCTATCCTCGTAGGGAACGCGACTATTAATATCGGAGCTGTTGGTTTTGAACGCTAGAAACCTGGTAAAGGATCTCTGCACCCTCTCTAACCGATCTATGTGCACCTGGTATGTAGGGTTCCAAACCTGGCTACAGTATTCGAGTCGAGACAAAACGAGAGCATTATAAAGTAACTTAAAACTTTCAATTTTTTTAAAACTCTTAGCCATGCGCTTTATAAATCCCAACATTTTGTTACTTGTATTAGCAACGTGCTCAATATGACTTATGAAGTTCAAGTTGGAGTCAAAAATTACACCCAGGTCTCTTATTGTTCGAACTTCTTCCAAGTTTGTACCATCTAAAGTATAGTTAGAGCAAACGGGACGTTTTTTCCGCGTAAATTTAATATGAAAGCATTTGCTAGCATTCAATGTCATGCGATTAATAGTACACCATTTTTTTATATTGTTTAAGTCAAACTGAAGTAGTAGAGAATCAGAATCCGAATTAATTTGCTTATATAGTTTCAAGTCATCAGCAAATAAAAGGCATTTGCTATTCTTAATAACTGAAACTATGTCGTTAATAAACACATTAAACAATAATGGTCCGAGGTGGGAGCCTTGCGGTACACCCGATGTCGAAAAATATGACTCTGAGTTAAAACCATCTTTGGCTACACGTTGACTGCGATCTGATAGGTATGATTTAAACCAGCCCCACAACTCACCAGTAATCCCGAATTGGTAGCGCATTTTGTGTAAAAGCAGGTCGTGGTCGACCTTATCGAAGGCACTACTAAAATCCGTGTAGATTGCGTCGATCTGATTACCAGAATCAACAGTATGCGTAAGGTCAGATACATAGGTCAATAAGTTAGTTGTTGTTGACTTTCTAGGCATAAAACCGTGTTGTAGAGGGGAAAGCAACAATCTGACATGACCATGTAACACCGGGTAAACAAGACTCTCGAAAACCTTGGAAAATATTGATAGGAGTGAAACTGGTCTGTAATTTCCCACAATGGAAGTATCACCTTTTTTATAAATAGGTACCACCATAGCTTCCTTCCAGACCTTAGGAAAAGTAGAAGTTTTCATTGACTGATTAAAAATTATTGAAAGGGGTAGAGCTAAACTTTTAGAACATCTTTTAATAAATACAGAAGGAACACCATCGGGGCCCGCTCCCTTACTGGCATCAAGAGAGGCTAGAGCTTTCAAGATGGATTTTTCTGTAAATTTAAATGTATGTATAGTTGAGCAACTAGATTCCGTGACAGAAAGGTCGGCAGATAGTGGAGCTTTAGGTAAGAATGTAGCGGAAAAATGCGTTGCAAAAAGATCACAAATTTCCTTATTGTTATCAGCAGTGGTGTCACCGTGACTCATACTACAAGGATAATCAGTTTTACCCTTACGTGTTTCCTTAATAAATGACCAAAATTTTTTGGGATTGTTTACAAGGCTACTCTCAACAGACTCAATAAACTTTCTGTAGTCGGTCTTGATTTTGCTATGAACCCTTGATCGAAGCAACTCAAATTCTAACCGATCACGCGGATTATTTGTTTTCTTGAAAGTTTTACGCTTTTTCTCTTTTTCCCGTAGCATTTTTAATAATGACGTACTAAACCAGGAGGGATAAGCACCCGAATGAGACCTAGCTTTAGGTATGTTGTTCTTTATTACGGATTCAACAGAGGAATAAAAAGCTGCAACCATACTATCTACGTTATCACACGATTCCAGTAATGACCTCCACTCGACCTGGCTAAGTTTCTCGTTGACAATGGTATAATCGGCTCTCTTAAAATTATACTTAGCGAATTTTCTAGGTTTAAGCACCTTATTATTGGTACAGCCAAGAGAAACCTCCAAATCTAGTGGAGGATGGTGCTTGCCGACTTTACAAAGAGGGTTAAGTGATTCATTCACAGTTGGTCCAGCAAAGCTACTTAAGATTAAGTCCAAAGTGTTAGAGTTGCTATTGAGCGTGTGGTTTAACTGATAAAAATTATTTTGAGACATAAAATCAAAAAGCGACAGAGCTTTTCCCACATAGGATGTAGATGGATTACACCAAAGACCTGAAACGTCGCGTGTCCACTTAATAGCACTTATATTAAAGTCCCCGAAGATCATAACTTTATTCTTGTGGTTACATAATTTGTCACTCAACTGATCAAAAAACTTGTTATACACTGGCACATTAGAATCTGGAGGAATATAGACAGCACAAACGGTAAGCAGTTCGCCACCCGAGTCGGTCACAGAAACCCACACATCTTCACAGTAACTCTCAAGATTTCTTATCCTAGTAGACCTAAGCCGGTTTGATACCGCTATAAAGCTTCCACCTCCGTCACCCTTGGTGCTTTCCTTAGTTGTTCTGTCTCGACGATAAATAGTGTAATTGGGGTTTAGAACTTCAGAGTCAGTTATTCCGTCATGAAGCCAGCTTTCTGTTACTATAATTAAGTCATAGGTGGAGCTTAATGATGCTAGTCTGAGATCTTTCAATTTAGTTCGAATTCCACCCATATTTTGATAATAGATCGTGAATGTATATGTCAGTCTATACGGACGCATTATTAAATGTATCACTAAAGTACTATTGGATCTTTAAAATATCATTGATGTCACGGATCTTTATCGCTTGAGCTGTGTCGTCCTTCCGCACGAAAATAAGTCCGTTACGCACCCAGATATGCTTATAGGACTTTTCGCGAACAGCTTTCCTTGCCGCTGCGTGAAGTTGCTTAGTGGATGGTGAGAGATGCTCCGATACATAGATAGGACTCTTCGTTCCTCCTAGTCCCAGGTGACTTGAGTTTAACTTTTCTTTGTGATTTTTCTTGTTGAAGCTTGTTACAGCTGCAAGTATTCCATCTCGTTGGTCAGTTGTGCGTAATTTAACGATCACATTACGTGGCCTCTCGCTAGATGGATTTAGTTTAGCAACCCTTTTGCAAGTGACAATGTCAGTATCCGATATCTGAATGGGGCACGATACAACTGACGCTAGCTGAACGACAGTGGATACAAGATTCTCGTTTTTGAATTCCGGTAGACATGACAGTTCCAAGTTACACTCTCGAGAATGCAGCTCGACTCGCGAAATCCTCGATGAGAGATCAGATAAAGTTAATTTTAATTTTTCATTTTCCTTTTTAAGCTTGCCAATTTCATCATTATTAGAAGTAAGTTGAATTTGCATTTCGTCATATCTTTCGTTTAAAAAGCATATATTTTTCAATATTTCGTCATTAGACGTCTTGATCTCGGTTAACTCCGATTTCAACATGGCACGTAGTCTAGTTGACAAGGACTCTTCCAGCGTTTTGTACCAAGAGGGAAGAGAGGACGGTGATTCACAATTAGTGGACACAACAATCTCACCTTTAGTTTCACCTTTACTTCTCGGTAGTGTGTTGACATGACTGATATCCAAGCTACCGGCTGCGTTTGAATGTGCGGGGCGGATGGGAGTGTTGTTGTTATCTCCACCTTTGGGTCTAGCACACTTACATGCCGGGCATACCCACTTGCTTTTAGACAGAGCTGGGAGTTTTTTGTAGGCGTCGTCGGTTAAGCCAGCACAGCTGTGTCTATATTCACGGCGACAAGACGGCGTGGAGCATACTAGTGACCACTTAGGCACTAACGGACTACGACAGCATTCACAACTTTTGGACTTCGCAGAAGTGCCCGGGGAAGTAGCCGAATTTTTATCCATGCTGAGTATTTATGAATATGAAGTAAGATCAAATTCGTAAATCGTCGGTATTTGGTGCCTCCCAGAGTCAAGACCCAGATATAGATGACAGTTCCGCGTCTGCGACTAGTTGTTCTATGGCCTTTGCCGCTATGACGTCGCCGCGCAGCGGGCTGCGAAGCGCGCACGCAGATTTGAACCGAATGCCGTAGCGCGAAGTCGTAGAATAACTTTTGGTCCTCCCGCCTACCCGTGTTTCTGTTTGATTTCGATTCGATCTTCTATGGTATGGTGGTTGTTATTTAGAGTAATTACTCACTGTTTACAGGTCCCGGTGCTTAATAACAATCACTTTGAGTTAATATTAATGTTATTAGTATAAATTAGCACTTGATACTGCGTATGCGCACGATAATAATTTTTTATATAAAGGAGCGATTCGTATAGATGTTTACTATTCTACCAAGATGGCAAAGATATATATTATACTTACAGACAATACCGTTCATTAGCTACTGATAATATAAATAGCTTGTCTGAGATGCATAAACTAATTAAGAAGGCAAACAAAGAGACTCGCAGACGTCATTATTGGAAATGTAATACCAAAATTCGGCCCAGACACAATGGAAATAAACATGGAAATGAAATTTGAAATATTAACTTCATATGAAAATTATCAGAATGTCATTTAAATTACGAAAGCATCGGTTGGCTATAAATGAAATTTTCGTGTCATTTTACAAATATTATCTTCCCGTGCACTCGGTGAAAATATGAAATGCAACCACAAAACTTTTACGGTTCATGAAATGGATTAAATTCATATTGAATTATGTAATTATCATTTCAAGTAGGTATTACGTGGGATTCACTTGAACATACGAAGGTATTTGAATTTTACACTCAAATATTTTTATATCATAATTCCATATACTCCATCATTAAGTGAGATGAAGATCTATTTAAGCGCATTTTACTGATTAGTCCTATTACATTTTATGCAGTTACAAAACTTAACGCAATCACCAAAACTAATGCATGACCTACACACTAGACCCCCGTCTTATGAAAACCATTCAATTAGTGATAGGACTATTTAAATAATGGCAGTTACCAAAATATGTCAAGAATGTATGACATATAACTCCTACGACGTCACACACAAGTCAAGAATATACTCCAAGAAGTTAGAATTTCGTCACCGCACATAACCTAATTGTGGGTCAAATTCATATAAAGTTTATTCACACAGCCTGTTAATAAAGTGTCAGTTGACTGTTTTGACAGTGTGTGTATTTATTGACAATAATGAGAGCTGCATCCGGCAGGAAGCGTGGTGGATGAGACCCAATTACTTTTTAAATAATACGTAAGTACCTACTGGGTTAATATAGTTACCTTAAAAGGGGGAGATGCCATGAAATGAAGATTGGGCATTATTGTAAGAAATAGTGTGTGATTACGTGATTATTAGCATTGTGTTTTTTCATCTTTGATAATATTATTAAAACAAACCAATATCTACTAAAATAATAACTTTCTCATTCGTCTACTCAGTGAGTTCGAATCTTATAGATTTGTGGATTAAGTAGCTCAGAGCCCATAAACCAACGTGTTCCATTTAAGTATTATGTTTTTCCATAACTACAAGTTGTAAAGTATATTTATAGTATTTAATGTAGTGTCTATAGAGCTTCCACTATGATATTGTATTTTAGACGTTCCCTTATGTCTGGTAAGTAAAGTTGGTTTTCCTTTGCAGTCGTCAAATATGTATGGGATTTCGAATGTCAAAAAACCAATAATATTATGGACAGAGTATAGTGATTGTGAACTTGGTAGTGAATGCTCCACTTCAGTTCTCGGAAGCCGCAGCGTCTTCCGCGATCAGACACGACTCTGTAATTGGAGCAATCACTTCTCGACACGACATCACTCTCTGAGAGTATTTAATCGCTAAGAGCTTTAGTACTCGGATGTATTTATAATACCTACATTTACGTTAATTTAAATTCACATTGTTATGTTATCACTGAATAGGTTTCTCTACTAGTTGTATAAATTCTTTTTCACCGGTCCCAGTTTCGACAGCCGGATGGGATCGTCTTATTTACCTTATAATATACATAATATATTATTAATTATAATACCTATATGATTTTTCTCCTTGGAGCAACCAAATATATATAACAAATTCTACAGCCTCGCGTTGGTTGCCTTAACCCCATCGTCAAAGCTATTCCTGTCTCGACATCTTATATCAACCGTGTACTTACATTAATTTCCTATTTTCATAAATTTTTGCGGTTGTATTAGTTACATAGGTTCATTGTTTGAAGGTATTATAGGGCGAGTTATTTCTCAGCGTTAATACCTAATTACTGAGATCTTGAGCTTCGAAACACCGGAAAGATCTCACTAATGGTTATAGTGAATGAAGTAAAATAACAATTGAATTATAAGAAAACGTTGCCAGCATCCAACAATTACAAGACAGTTGCATAGTTACACTACGTGTGAAATATTTCACGAATGAGTGGAATGGTTGATAGAAACACGAAACATGAGTAAAAGGGTTTAAAAAATAAATCTTCCGACATAAGCAGTTCATTTTCCAATGAAATGAATTTTGAACTTCGAACGAGCTCACAGCAAATCAAAAACTACAGCAGGGTCTGCAAGTGACTTCTCTTTCAACATAACAGAAGTCAAAAAGTAAAAATGCTACGAAGTTTAATATTTCCAAGTTGGGATGGCACAAAGGGAGACGATGCAATTCGTAATCATTTTTAACTTGGTCCGGTTTTATTGTGACAGAACACATAACTTCTACCTGCCCGTATCTTTTGTTGGCGCGTGCCACAGATTATCTCAAAGTGAAAAAAATAAAATAAAAAACTCTATTGCACGGCTTTTATAGATGTCAGAAGAACTACCGGCCCTCGTTTCCGAGTTATTTAATCTTTTGTTGAGAGACTATGGATTGCAGTCATAACTTGGTTAGGGGACTGTAGAATTAAATTATTACGAAGCAAATGCTCGACTGCATTTTACTTTTGAATGGGAGATTTGTGGGACCTACATTTCATCGTGTCTAAATTCATAAAATCTTTTACGAAGATCAGCTTTTAGTTGTATTATTCTTGGATAAAAAATAAATTATTTTGAATTACAATATCATATTATATATTATGACCATAGCTTGAACGAACACTAATAATACAGACCGCAGTAAAACATGTTCCGATTACAACAACGTCCCACACCCACCGTTCCCAAATGACTTAACAATTTAGCCGCCCAATCTCACTCTCCCGCCAGAAAAGCTAAGAAAAAAAAAACAAAAGAGACCACAAACAAAAGGCGGGAACGCTGTCGATGTAAAGGGCGCGTCTAGAAACGTCATTGTTCTGCCCCCATAAGTCTTTGAGCTAACAGGGGCATCGAATTCAGAACGTATACCTCTGTTTTAGTTTGTCTTCATAAATATTATTTTTCCTAAGTAGGTAAACATGTCAATTAAGAATTTAGGTGCTGATGGGAACTGTACTAGAGGAACCCTAAATATTGGAATCGATAATATCGTAGATATAACAAAAACAGGCAAATGTGGCATTGACATTAGCACCTGCTATAGATTTGAGATCGAAAAAAACTTCATTTCCGACCGAAGATCACGTGGCTTGATTTTTAGGGATCATGTCAATTTTACACCTGTATAGTTTGTACGTAGGCAACTTAACAGTCATCTTGTAACGAGCCCGCGTTGTTCTATGTCTTGTAACGACGACGTGAAATAAGTATAATACGAGAAAATGACAGCAATTACTTTAACTATCGACCCACGCACGATAGACCGCTTTATACGACAGTTATCAATCGCCACACCTTCTTACCGATTACACAGACTATGTTATAACATGACCTAAGTGGTGCTTTGCGACTATTACCGTTAATTTCACAAAAACTTTATGTATTTTGTTGAAGCAATTTTATGCACTTCTGGACATCTATCTATGGGTTATGCAAAATGATTCTCCCTCTCTACGTGAATTCGTCTATAATCTTCACGTAAACTACATCCTAACGTACCGTAGTCCAAGAGCATTTCTCCAGTACCATCGTTAGCCCTCCGGTCAAGTTACAAGTACACGTCGGTCAGTATTTAGTAACTAGAGCCGTGAGCTTGAATGTATCTGCTTCGTATAACGTATTCAATGAACTGACTGTACCTCGAATTAAGAACAGTATAACGCGTGAACTGCAACGGTCAGTGTTGCATTTCATTTTGTGAAGTTCCTGTTTTCATTTTGTACGCTATGAGATATTGAGGGTTTGCAATTTCATATATGTATCTGGAAGTGCATTTTTAAGTCATTACGATAATATTCAAGTGTTAAAAGTTAAAATTTTGTGTGGTATGGAATGATGTTTGAAGTTTTGTAAGTTACTTATTTTTTGTTATATCAGAAAATATTTATTTCAAAGTGCGTAAGTATTATACAATGTATTGCTAGAAATAAGAAACTCGGAGCTTGTTCAAAAGCTCTGCGACAAGCGAGACTAATATTTATCTCTATATTTTCGTTCCGTCCCACAAAGCGCGGTTGAAAGCTGCTCGGAATTAAAGCGTTTATGAAATTACCCGCAAAACTCCACAATTTCAAATTATTCTTTTGTTCCCCTTTGAAACTCGTTTGAAGCAGGAACCGCAATAAGATAGAGCTAACTTGATTGCAACAAGAGATAAATTCACTTCTAAGTTTGTAGGAATTGGTTTTTTTTCAGCTGCCGTCACTTAGTTCAATTTTGATTTTATTGAGCTTGCTCTTGCTACTCGTATTCGAATATTTAAACGAAGCCAAATAGTAATATTTGATCAATAAATTGGCCATGACACTGCAAGTTGTGCAATCAGTTCGTTTGTTGTAACAATTGCCAATTTCATTCGCTGAATTCGTAGCTCTGAAACATTTCCTTATTTTCAGGCACGTGACAATATTATTTAACACAATTCTACTACTGCATACTACTGGAAAGTTATTAGCCAGTAGCTACTGTTGTATTAAATACACACACACGCACTCACGCCTTGTACTAATGTACTCCCTTGCGGGGTAGGCAGAGGTGCATTGCTGCACCCACTTTTCGCCAGAGTGTTATATGAATTAAATACGTAACATTATCAGCGTAAACGCACATACTAAATACAAAGAATGAAATCAAATTCAAACTCAATGTCTAGATGCATTTACCACATCAGAAACGTTGAGAAATGTCCGTGTCCCGATGTATAGAGATTAAAACACAAATACCCTCTTACTTTAAGTACTAAGGTAAGTAACATCAGTAGAGATAAACGAATGAAACTACAGGTAGTTGATGGCTCGCGCGCCGGCTACTTGGAACGATTTATTTTACTGAACCGTTTTAAATAATCTCAGCTGCGAGTGTCGTCGGAACTTCTCATCGAGGTAGAAGCATCCTGATTGCTGTTTCAATGTAGCTACTGCAATGGCTTGTAAGTATTTATGTCTTATTTTAACTCCATCAGCAGTAGACTGGGATCATACGATAATGAGTTTTTACTAATTTATTTCAATTATTGTTGGTGTATAAAAAATGATTTGCAAAATATAATATTATTTGTATATTACCAAAAATTGACTTTTTGCGTACTTCACAAAGTAGCCTAAAACTCTTGAGTGGGAAAATAAAACCACTGATTAAAATATTTTTAGGTAAGTACCTATTATGTTATGTACCAATGTACCCACTGTATTGTACCAATCCACGTGCTAGTAGTAAAGTATGTTATACTGTTCAAGGAAGGAATAACAGTAAACTTAATTAATTTTTGCAAATAAGCAAAACACGGCATTACGAAATAAAAAGCGAGCGACGCTCAGCATTTATAATGACGAAGCTGAGCATTTTAACAAAAATAAATTCAAGTGGCCCGTTATCTCGGGCTTTAAATACTCTTTTTCAATGAGGCTGGATTTAGCCCTGGCTGGCTAGAGTCCAAAGTGTTCTCTTTTTTATGGCCTCTGCACGCCCCTACAACATCGCCGAAGCCACTCAAGTGGTGGTTTTTGTGCGTCTACCGGCTAGTGAGTTGAGGGTTCAGATTTTTGTTACTGTATCGGGTTTCTTAGTAAAACGGTAGTGGTTGTGTAGCTTGCGCGGCGGTTCACGGGTGGCTTGAAGTGGCGGGAGATCTGAATTGATGTCTAAGCTTGGCTTTTTATTTCCTACGGTTATGGTGCACTATATTCGTAATTTTAAATTAGTTATTCTATCACTACTTTAGAATCATACTTACTTTACATATATTATCAAATGAGCACACTCAGAATATTATTAAATTATAGAAAGTTTATAAATTATAACTACTTCACAATAAACATAAGCTTTAAATTGGTATATCACGTAAAATTATGCGGTAATTTTTTTCTGTATCCGATTGTAAAAGTAATAAGTAAACCAACAAATTGTCGTCGTTTAAAAACTTTTAACGAGCTTTTGACTTTCGTAAGACATTATGAACAATTGAACATGACAGGTATTATTACACAGCAATTACACTTAAAAACTTATTCTGTTTCTTAGGCGCTGTCTGAGATCGATGGTTTTGTAGGAATTATTTATTTTATTTTTATTTATTTATTTAAATAAGGAACACCTGCATTTATTAGGAATACCTACGAGAGTGCGAACAACTTTACTATAAATCGAATTAGATACGTTTCATCGAAAACCAAGCATTGATATCTCGATTCTGCCAAGATTTTAATTAGGTAAGTATAGTTAAAAGGTTAGAGAGATGTATTTTTTCTATCCCGGAAATCCCATATAAATATTACAGAAAAACCTTTTCGGCCAATGGTTGCAGGCAAGTTTTTTTTGTCGATTGGTGGTAGTGTCCAGCCTGCGCCAGCCACACATCGTGCCCATAAATAAGTCCATTGTCGCCAAGACCATAAAATTAAGTGTCATAATAATAATTAGTGGGTCCAGTTGATGTTGTGTTTTATGATTCTGTTGCAATTACTGCTACTACAGCGCCTGAATGCTCTACATTCGTTTCTGTCCGGCTCCGACGCAAAAAGAGGTGTTATGAAATTAAAATTTTCAATTAGATTACACAATTTTTTTATCTTTTAGGCACACATTTTTTTATTGTTTAGAGATACCATAGCCATTTTTAGACCTTTGTGTGCATACTGCCACTGTTAATGATGTCTAAGGAAGAAATTTAAAATGACTTTCATGCTTAGTTGATTAAATGGTCAACATGTAACTTTTATAAAAATTTAGCGTTTTTCCGATTTTGCGCATTGGGTGTCTTTATCCGCTCGGGTCACGTATTTCACATCCGAACAGCCACTCGGTCCGTGCGTACTATTGTCGTGTAAACGGGGCTTTATAATTACTCTGTGGTACAGACAGCAAATAAACATGCATCGTTAGCGCTGCGCCTGCGCCGCCGCCGCCATCTTTATTAACATGATTTATGTCATTAAAACGGTCATTGTTCTCACTTGTTTAAACTTTTATTTGTTTAAATTACTAGTTACATTGATGGCTGCTCAAATTGAGCATCTTAAATTGTAAATGATCGGGTAGTTAAGTAAACAGTTGAGGGAATGCTCGTGGTTTGTGTATGTAGGCTGTCCTACATATTATTATAAGTAACATTTATTCCTACGCATTGTTTAGGTATTTTTTCTTTAGGTACTTGGGTCGCTGATTTCCAAATAGTGCAATTTTGTCTAGATATAAAAATACATTTAATTTCGTTTAACTCAATGGTAATGGTACGGTGCGAGTGTTGACTACTTAATTTTCTATTATTATACTTACTTACATGAATGAATAATTAATTGTGTCGGGAAAATGCGAATAAAATCTAACTTAAAGAGTAATGGGCCCAATATGGCAACATGCTGACCATAAAATATTGTTTAGTCTGGTTGCGATTGGGTGTTATTGTGTTGTGACGTCATTGTACGCATGTGTGGGGTTCATAGCACTTTGTGATACATTTCATCACTCATGCGTGACCTGTTTTCTCACGCGGCTAGAAAAAAACTACGAGTAGTCCTGCTACTGACTAATCACACATTTAAAAGTAGAAAAAAAATAGCTATTCAACTATTTGTATTAATTAATAATTATGGAGCGAAACTTCAACTTTTTACCTTTTACTATTTGTCTGAACATAAATTTAGGACTTGGTTTAAAACTGATTGAAAATAGTTTAAATTAAATATACAAAGGTTTATACTTATTTAGTTAGTGAGTATGGATAGTAAAAATTCGTCCATTATGTTTAATGAAAGTAACTAAAATACTTATAAAAATAAAGTTACAGTTTATTAATGTTTTTTAATTTAAACTAAGTTTAGATTACAAGTTGGGTTTGGAATGTGTGTAATAATCATAACTTTTTTTATTGTTTACAGGTAAATAATTCTGGCATGACATCCATCAATGGTGCAAAAACTTTTTAGTAAGTATAGTAAGAAGTATTTTAAAGTGAAGCACATTTTTTGCGTATTTCAAAAACCATCAGAAGTTGTAGTCTTAAAGTCCTACGTAGAAAAACAGTGAATGTGGATAAATACTAACAAATTATCAGCAAAGTCTGAAAAAAAATTCCATTCTATTCTTCGTATCTGTTTTGACATATAGAAAAGCTATACCGGGCTTGAATACAGGCGTAATAACGAGGGCCCATCCAATTTGTTGGCGAAACTGTCCCAGCGGGGGTCCCACGACAAAGGACTAAGGTCCGAACTACACCGCTTTAGGTCCAACCGTGACGACAATGTGGGTGGCCGGCTCTGGAGGGTTACTCTATCTATAGTGACGAAAAATGAATGAATCAGAGCTGACGTGCCATCGTGTTATCGTTTAATACAATAAATATCCTTCCACCCAAAGGTTGTCTGGAAGAAATCGCTTTAAGCGATAAGACCGCCATTTGTACATATGTGTTAGATTAAGTTTTGTATGGTGGTCCATATTTTGTGTGCAAATAAAGAATATCTTATCTTATCTTAATACAACGAGATAGAGCCGTGGTTAGACAGCGCTTCGAAACTTCGGAACAACAAGTATACAGCGGGATAATCGTCGATTTAGAGAGTGAGTGACCCCCCCCCCTGACCATCAAACATTTGTAGTTAGTCATGGTCATGGTGGTCTCCAGTTTTAAAGTTTGAGATTTGAGTAAAAATATAAAATTTTGGTCACAGTAATCATTGCATGGATAGATAAAATGAAATTATATCCTGTTATATACTCAGTTACACTTGGATATTTGAATATGTATTTAACATTTAAAGGAAACAGATGCAAAAGCTGGATAACCTTTAGGTATTGTTTGCATTGTTAGCAACAAAGATACTGTGTAAACACAATAAGATATTAAGAGTGAGTTCCTACGCGTCTTGCTCTCGCGTTGGAAAATTTGTAAAGACATGTCTACAAATTTAAATTATATTATCTTGAAATAATATGATTTTATATGTACATAGTGTTCGTAAACCCCAACCACAAAGTTAGACGAAATTCACAGTCAAAAAATCCTTCAATACAATTCCTACTTAACACAAAAACTCTGTACATACTTATGTGATGTAATCACGATGTAATACGTTGACCGTTACGCTCATGTTATTATTTATAAGCTCATCACGCCTAAACTGGACATTGGCCTCTATAATCATGAAAGTAGGAGTTCCGAATAAGCTGGAAATGTCAGGATTTCTTTTATCACGTAACAAAACTAGACTCCTCTATGAATTATGCGCATAATAGGGCTGCACTTTGCATTATGTTGTCTTCGGAGGCCGTTGAACTTGGCCAGATGTCTTGTGTTCCAATTTTAAATTACAATGTTTAATATTTGGTATTGATATGAGTACCTACCGTTGTTGTATGAATAAATAAATATTTAATCTGTTTGTTAAAAATGGTAGGTAGAAATGAAACAAATAGGCTAGCGGAACTTTTATTTTTATACGTCTGAAGTTATTGATCCAATTTAAGGCACGTGATACCGTCGGCAACATCCACTCAGTTATTTATAAGACTGTTAATGTTTTACTGCATTGTTCCCAGTAAAAGCCTACACCTATCAAACATTCATTTATATCCCGATATAAAAGCTTTTATTGTCATACATTATTTCCAACTTTGTTCCACGTTTTAAGATGGCCCAATCAGCTTCGCATTTTATGTTACATAAACCATTTTTTATCTTTGAGTTTGTGTCTCGCTACGGTTATCAATTATGAATTAGGCTGCCATTTTTTTATGTGCTTAGCTTTTATGAAACACCGTCGCATTTATTTTAAAGGTAACCTTTAAAACGCAACGAAATCATGCCGTCTAAAATGACCGTGCGCGACTATGCTCTTGAGAGGGAGATCCCCCGACTATTTCCCCTCGGCAATTTGCGTTAGTGTTTCTCAAACACCTCAAGCCTTTTAGCATTTCGCGTCGATCCACCCGAACTGCCCTAATCCAATCTTGGACTGACCACATCATTAATTTTCCACAATAAACGCACAACACAAACGCACCCTCAAAAAGGCTCCGATATTTCAACGCGAACTATTTATACTTCTTGGGCTAACAAAGGCGCGGAGGCACTAAGGAACCATAAATATAGGCACATCCCCTCGGGAGTTCACTTGCTGCCTTTGATATCGCCCTCTCTTATTTGACGCGGCGTAATGTGGCTGAGCCCTTGGACTTCATAAATCATTATTACCTGCCTCGGTGTGTCGTGGCCTTTGTTTGGTCCTCTTGCCAACAGTGGCAACAGCCAACAGCCGCTTTTATAACCGAACTGGTTATTAATTATTTGCATTTTGTTTCGCTAAAGTGCAAACATTATTCATGCGGCTTCCACTATGTGTGGGATATTCAAAAAAGGTATTGTAGCTTTTTGCAGCTTTTTGTAAACAATACGAAGCTTTGTGAAAGGCTTGTTTGACTAAACCTATGCAAAGTAAAATGAAGTTCTATTCTGCTGCGTTCATTGTTTCGTTGATTAACACCACTCTTTTTAAAATGGAACTCACATTCTTGTGTTTGCGCTAAATAGAATGATATATAATGGTAAATGATACATAATTTAAATTTCATCAACACATTAAAAAAAGTAAAACGTCAAAGTATGTAAATTATGTTTTTATTCCTGTACAAAATAATTATAAACTCAAAAACAATTCTGTACTATATACTATACAACGATCATTACGTAACGTACCTAATTTCTCTTTTGAACCATATTCTTCAGGGCAATATACTTATTTGCCATGCATTGAATTTTCTTCTATCTCGCTATACATAAATGTACCTATCTAAGTTACAATTTGTATCAAGGGAATTTACATCTCCATTGCTTGAGTTTCTCATTTCCTCACTAGCACTCGTAGACATGTGTCAGTGTCGGCATAACTCAAAGAACTAATTTAACTGCAATTTACTGAACTTAGCACAGAACTTGGATAATTCATATTCAAGATTTATTGTAGAACAAGTTATGAGAAGATTAATCTTCAAGTCTCTTTATTATTATCCTATTGCGTTTTAACACCTCAATTATAGCAGTAAGCGTTTTGATTACATTATAAATCATAACAGCAGAAAGCTATAAAATATTGACAAGTGTATAGCGCCGTAATGGCGTTAAGGATAAGGTATCTTCTCATTTAAGAGGTCGTGGCTTCCAATATGTTTATCGGAGCTCTAAAAATGAAAGCTTCGTGAGAAAACCTCGTGGGCCCTTCTACAGTTTTCTAGAAAACATAACATGATTTTGTCCAACACATGGCAAATTATTTAAAATTTGGACAAAATTTTGTATTGGTCATTATTCCTACTTGAACTAATTAGTCGTACAACAGGTTCAAACCAATACCCATAGTCGTTAATTTAGTTCAAAACTTCACTTCGTTTGCCAATATTCGTGCTGAAACTTTTATAAAGGAATACGACCCAAACGTACCACCTCTATTTTATTTGTGTAGGTATTCATAAATTTATGGTCTTGTTTTAATGGTCAGGTTTTATCTGAAAAGATAACAAAGTGTAGCTACTAAAGCTTACTACTTCTTTAATGGCGTACTTTAAAATACAAACCCAATCTTAATAACTTAACCTTGGCTTCAGTTACTTACAGTAAACTAAAAATAAGTGCGACTAATCACAATATTACGAAGGTTACATGACATTCAGCAGTTAAGGACATCATGTTTCATTGATCGACATGGATGGTGTTAGAGTAAACTTGTTATAAAAGGTGCAAAAAATCAGTATAGCAGGCCGACTCAGTAATAATAATAATAAACCTATTAATAGAAGCAGACTACATGATTTTACTTGTATATAAGTAAATACAACTTTAATCCTGAAAAAACGGTGACTGGGATGGCGAACTTATAAATTCTTATAAGTAAAAAAGTAATAACATATTGCCCCAGTGCGAAGCAGGGTATGCAATAAAAAGCAGCCGTAGAAAAGTTCAGAAACTTGGTATGAGTCTGCGCGGCATTCTTTGCCGTGTCGAGCCAGTTTATAAACTTGTAACACTTTGCTCACAAATTAATTTCTTAACTTTATTTGCTATTTTATAATGAACATTGTCGGAACTTTTAGCCGCCATTGGCTTCGTGTCTAACCGGCGCTGTGAGAATCAATTTGCAATGAGTTATTGATGTTTTAATGCGTTATATTCAAAGTTAATTATTAGATTGATTATAATAATATCCTAATATTGTTAATTATTTAACATGGTCGTTTTAAAATGAAGTGGCATTATAAATGATTTACTATTTGCAATATTTGCATATTCTTCATTTTGCAACATGTAAGTACATTTGCAATGATTTCATAAGGAGATAATTATTTTAATTAGAGTTTGCAAGATTACCAACAATAGGAAATATTCCGAAATTTCAAAACATCATCACGTTTTTTTTGTAAAAGTTACCTATTTACTTAATTATTTTATTTAATTACTCAATTATTTTAATTTAATTACTTGATTAATGATTAATTTGCATGCAATTTAACCCTAAAGAAAGGGAAAAAATATGATATCCCTCCATTAATCATCAGCCCAGGAGCTGACAACTGTTTATTGAGCCTAGTAAGTGCACTAACATAGGTTCTTCTTCCTACAACACATATATGTTTTAAAATATTTGTATAAATGTATGTATCACATAACAAAAAGAAATGCCTCAGGCACAGTGGGCTCGATCCCACACTTCACTAATCACACGTTAATCCTAACCACACACACACAGATAGACCCTTGTTCTAAATTATAACGGAATTCATACGGATATCAAAGCTGTAAGTGAATTAAACTTGTTAAGGGTAATTAAGTTGGCTTTGTTGTTTAATTAGAAGGGACTCCCACTTTTGAGGCCTCTTCGGGAAGTTATGGGAGTAAGCGTGTAAGTGATACGGATTACAGGTATTTTAGGGAGATTACAATTGAAACAAAATAACATATTGAATTCAAAGTAGGCACCTATAATCGTATAGGTATTCCATTTATAGATACTTGTCAATAAAGAAAAGATAAACGAACTACCTATTATAATATTAGTGGAAGTAGGTACATAATCTAGCATGTTTAAAATTCATTGTCATCATCAGCCTATTACAGTCCACTGCTGGACGTAGGCCTCTCCCAAAGCACGCCACTGAATGCGAATTATCTTTCCGATTTCATAATACCTACTCTTTTTTCAGTCAGTACATAGGTACTGTAGCTAATTTGGTATTGGGTTAGTAGGACCGAAACATTTTACAGTCATTTTATTATTTCACCAGGCCATATAAAATATTTCGTTACGCTACAATTTTAGTATAAAAAGTTTACCGCCAATTTCACCGATATTACAATAAAAATAATAATAAAACGGTTTTATGTTTATGTCATAAATGCGTTCTAGAACGAAAGGGGTCTTTGGAAAGTGGAAGTAAGCGTGGAAAGTTTATATTCATTATTTTATTGTAACTATTATATTTTATGATACATATTTTAAACCCTATGTTTTATCTGAATTACTTAGGTAATTACTTAAAGAACTCGTATATAATTTTAGTTATAAAAAAACCTGAAACTTACACAGCTCTTACATTGTGAGGTGCCAGGGAAACCCGTTTTCATGGGTGAATATTTTAACACCCATATCGTCTTTATGGACACTTAACAGTTTCAAACCTCAGTTTGAATCATTATAATGACCGTGTGCCACGTTGAATACATCCAAAACGTGAAGCTAAACCAAGTTTTATTACTATGAAATAAGGGGTGTTATGCCTTGCAAAATTCGGTGTGGAGTTAGTGTATTAGTTAGACCACCCTGGATGCCTGTCGTCAGTCGTCAATGTATGTCCTGTGTCATTTGCACGTTCATTATTATTCTACGGGTCGGCGGATTCCTTATTTATGGGTTAGCTTTCGAAGTGCAGTTAATTTTAAATATCCAATTTCAACGTGTGGAGAGGTGTAATTTACTCTGTTTGCAGAACACTATTGGATTTTGCATACCTAAGTTATTTTTCGCGATTTTGTTTATTACTTGACTGCGTCGCTTTGCGGTTAATAACGTTGTACTTCGAACTTGACCGAAAGGTGTTATATTATAAATTTATAACATATTACTTACCTAGTTTGAAATAATGTTATATAATAATGTACATAATTATAAGCGTATTTATAATCGTACAATATTTTAGGGAAGAGCACCTACTCATCCTAAGCTACAGGTTTTCCACCTATTTAGGGAGCAGAGACTTGACCCTTGTTCTACTATATAATATACTAGCTGTTGCCGCGCGCTTCGCTTCGCCATAAAAAGTTTTCCCGTGGGAATTCCGGGATAAAAAGTAGCCTATGTTCTTTCCCAGGGTCTAGACCATATGTATACCAAATTTCAAATCCGTTCAGTAGTTTTGGCGTGAAAGAGTAACAGACAGACAGACAGACAGACAGACATACACAGTTACTTTCGCATTTATAATATTAGTTAGGATAGTTAGGATATGTAAAACAAGAATGTAAGAATGTTTTTTGAAATAAAGATGATTATGATTATAGTGTGTATTTGTGTGTCTGCCTGCACCGTAGTTCTGAATAAGAAGCCTAAATTTTGGCCATAAATCCTACTGATAATGATACCTATGGATGTTTGTTACTCTTTCACGTAAATACTAGTAAAACTAATGTTCATGAAATTTGGTATTTAGTAAGGTACCCTGAAATAACTACTTTTAGTATTAACGTGGGCTACATCTAATTTTTCCTAACTCAGACCTTAAGAGCAAAATCCTAACGTATTATCATAGAATAACGAGTATACTTACTGTACTTGTTAGTCTATGGTATTGTCTCATCGCATAAAATACTACACGAGTACTGATTAATAGAAACCACTTGCCATAATGCCCTTGAGACTTAGAAACGGTTTTTTGGCAAAAAAGCTATTCAGAATGGCACCATGTGGGGAGTGCGGTGGTAATCACATGTGGTAGCGATTTTGCGGAAGACTTGTCACTTGAAATGTACCACGTGTTTTTGAAAGGACAGGAATTTGAGGCATCGCAGTTTGACTGTGACATGAATTTTGAGGTTACGCGGGCTAACTGTGTTACTAAGACATTTCATGTTGTTGGACACGCAACTGTGTTTCATAGATATTTTGTGTATTAAATTGGTGTCGATGTCTCGCGAAAAGCATTAAAGGAGACTGTTACGAAAGTGGATAGGAGAAACATGAGTTTTATATGAGTGGTACCTTCTTTCATTTTTGTGATAACTTTTAAAAAACATTATTTCTGCAAGTATAGTTTATGCTGCGATCGATACATATAGTTTTGCGCAGTAACATTTATTTATCCGTACCGATCTTTCATATTTTTTATGGAGTTTAGCAACGGGGCCGTTGTATATTGCGCAGTCAGGTGAAAATCAAATTTCAACAGAAGGCTTACGGACCAAAACCCCTTTATCTGGTTCAAACAATTAGGAAGAAACTGGAAACGATCACAGCTCCTCAAATATTGATAGTTGGCAGTTGTATCTGCAGTTTCTGAATGAACAAATGATAACAATCGACGCATTGTTTCGATTCTGTGTAGGGGACTCTGTAGGGCTCTATTTTGGACTAATTTTAATGTGACCTATCATTTTTGACTACATTATATTACACATCTGAGAATGTCAAGTTAATCCGAGTGTTAAGAATTGCAAAGAGCGCAGTGATTGACTGAATTTTCACTAGGTTTATTTACACAAAATGCTTCTTAAATGGGACACTGGGTTCCAGTCGTCTAATTAAATAAAGGACCAGAAAAATATTTATTTTAACTTTTAAGTTATCTTATAATTCCGGAATAACAGCTCTAGGTATTTGGTGAGGGGTAAAAAATAATAATAGAGGAAACCTTATAAAGTCAATACGGCACCAACCCACACTAACTAGCGCAGCAGGTACCGGCTGCGCGAAATAGTTCGAGTTCCACAAAGTTCCATCTAATTGGTTGTTCCTTACAAATTGTTACACATGTGCTGTCAACTTGGACGATGTCTCTTTATCTGAGTCTATTGGTCTGGCGGGCGTTAGCTTCTGCTATATTGATCAAATGCATTCACATTGCTATGTTTTATTTAATAAAAAGTTGTTCCATCCCAGCACCAACGACGCAAGTTTTTGTATCAAATGTTTAATTAAATTGCCCGTCGCATCTTCCGTCTGTCTTTTATTTGTCAACGTGATCGTCGGTTATGTCAGTTTTTGCGTTTCCGAAACCGGCTGCGGGGCATTCCTGCATCTGTTTATGACGAAATGCTGGGAACAATCGACTTTCCTTCACGAGTCGTGATTGACGATGTATTTATAAATGTTGTAACAACCGAGTGAAGGAAAGAGAATAACAATGGCTTATAATCCGATTAGGCGGGCCTTCAACACGTAGGCCCTGAACTTACACGGCTCGAAAACTTTTCTTTTCGCGTAATGCGATCGATTAGGCACGTTTTTGTAAGTTCAATTGTTTGGTACCCCTGCCTGTTTGTTATTGTTATAGCAAACACGAGACGCTTGTTTTGGCTGCTAAGAACAAAGGTTTTTTCTTACTTTTCTTGGAAACTTCGCTCTTGTATTTTTATGGAGCAGGCACTTGAAACTTTTGTAGATGCGATTTACAGTTGCATTCAAAACTATTTTTTAAAGTTGGCAAGAGTGGGATAAAAATATTTGTTCAACTATGATTTTAGTATTTTTATCTGTATTTTTTATGTCAATATATTTATTAACTTAGTTTTAGGGTTAATTATTATACAATACATGATAAAAATATTAATTCCTAACTCTAAAACTAACTAATATAAAATTAAAATTAAACTAAAAAGAAGATGCTGGCCAGATCGCTGCCATTTTTTATTATTATTCATAATTATTTAAAGAAAAATACAATTTCTCGGAATTGAAAGCTCGCAACCTCAATACGAAACAGTGAAAATCGTTATGTTAATATTTATCGCTCGGCTTATTTGCAATTTGAGTTCATTAGTACTGACTAGATTGTAAAACGTTTATTGCCAATAAACTACGAGTGTTTTATGCGAGAATATTCAACACCCAGCGTTACTCATGTGAGTGTTTTAGATCATTGAAGGCGCCATCGTTAAAATGGTTGACTATTTAGTACAATATGACTTAAATTTGAATAGCAATAATAATAACTCAGTTAATAAATCATTTAACAAATCGTTCCTCTACTCTCATAATTTATTCATAATTTAAAGTTATTAACATGCCTTGTCAATCTACGGGTTTAGCCTAAATTTATGTATGCGTAGTGAACTTTTATCAGGCACATAACATATTATAAACATCTTTATATAAATAACTTCATAGAAACGCTTTTATTGTTTTATACCTCTATTTATACGTACATAATCTCATAGAGTGAAAGCGCAATGATTATAACCTTTTTTCTAACCGCGATGAACAACCTGCGGTTTTGTACAAATGCTCATGTCATGTTGGGCATTGACACCAAATGTATCCATAATTTGGTAGTATTATTACTTCATAATCTGATGAAAAAGTACTTACTTATAAAAGCAATATTTCACCTGTGACTTGTACAATAAAGATAATGGTATTTTTTTCTGTAGATAATTGGTAATAACAGTAGCTTGTACTGTATCTGTGCCGTATCGAAAACGATAATACCGTATACGAATAGTAAAAGTTGTTTTTTTATTAGGTATATAAAAAATCACCAAAGAAATGCTGTATAACATCAATTGAGTAGCTAAGTAGGTACTATATCTATGTCACTTGTAGGCAGCTTTTTTTCAAATGGAAGGTTTATCAAACTTTTGTATTTAAGAAAGATTTTAGATTACTCATAGAATTTATTTAAAGTGGCAGGTTCTACCTCTGGAAGGAAGTATTAGAAGCAGTCAGTAAGAGGGAGGGGAAAAGTTGTCGAAGTTTTTGATTTATGCGCATTTTGATGGATCTCCTTGAAAGTTTCACAAAATGTAAACGTGACAACATTATTGTCGCAAACTTGGTAATTTGTTCTCTGAAGGGACAAATATTTGCTTACTTTTTTTCAATTCAGTGACAAAAAATTAACGACACCTTCATCACCCTCTGGCCGCGATTCTATTCCCTAATTTTGCATAATATTATCAAGGTAAAGTTATAATTCTGAAAATGAACATATTTAATTTCAGCGAGCCACTACAAGGTTTCAGTCATCCTTTGTTAGTGTTCTGAAATTCCTTCATTAAAATAATGACTTAGCTCGGAGTTGTGAAGCCCGTGCAAGTAATTAGTCTTTGAAAGAATTATCAGGGAGTTATTAAGGCTGCTCATGGGTAAAATTTTCTTCAACCTGAAAATTACCGCATCTTAAATTGTGTTGTGATACTTATGAAATTTTTATTTAAAAAATATATAATTCCAACTGTCGTCTTGATAATTTTGTGTTGCAGTGTGAGTGGCGACAATGTTGCACGACAACGGGTAACGTAAATATAGGTACCGCTAATATGACCACCGCTTTATCGTGGTCACTTTTTAGTGCACAAAATACACGAAACTTTGGCACCCATTGATCCGACACCCAAGCAATACTAACAATCAGTGACACAAACCCATAAACAGTATCACGATTTAAATCGGATATCTTTTGCACTAGTTTCACTTTGAAAAATAAAATAGATTAAACTAAAAGTACCAGGGCGCGTGAAACAATGAAGAGTTCTCGGTCTCACCCGATCACGTTCGAGTGGAAGGCTTTGTCGGGACGATCTTGATAAAGACAATTTATTGTACTGAGCGCTCTGGACTCGCTTACTTAGAAAGCGAACTCTTTGTTTTGACACAGATTGATAAAATGGATTATAGTTGTTATTGAATGGCTTTTGTCCGTGTTTCGCGAACCTCCATCGTGATAAAGAGGCGCGACTTTCAAGCTTTTAATGCGAAGGAAAACGTGCCGCTTTCACTGTTCCGTATCTGTAAATTAACCATTTGCTATCGAATTTTAATTCGAAATTTAGATTGATTCATTCAAAGGTTGATGAGTCAGCAACTCAGTGGGGCGTTTACAATGATTACCTACCTGGACTTCGGTGTTTCATTCCCAGCTGCGGAGAATAGACTGCGTAATCAAAAAGCGCATACGGGTCCGATTGAAATTTAGTGGATTCTCTCCGCGAGCCACTGCCGCTGGATAATTGCAAACGCAAACGCTTATCAGATATCGCGCGATGTGTCGAAACTCGAAACGTTCTGAAATCCGCGCATTGTTCGCTCATTCGCCAAAATAGCGATGTCGTGATTTGTGTTACAATAGTGATGTGCAGCTCCAGTAACCGCGATCCGACGAGAACGTAATTAATGCCATTGTTCACATTTTTGCTGACTACATTATTTGCAATACGAATAATGAATCAGTTACTTTTGTAACTTTTAATGATTAAGTAACTTCGTTGAGACCCTTTATTGCAAAGCACTTCTGTGCGATTGCCCGCTACGTTCGTTTTAAATATCGTAAGAATGACCTGAACGAGCATAATTCTTAACATTGCATTTTAATATAAAAGTTGCTAACGTCGCAGTTTGACAACTGAGCTAGTCATTAAAACGGTGATTTAGTTCGTTAGTGCAAACGGACGGACGTAGAAACGACAAACTTTTATCACGGTTTAACAAAGCGTAAGTTTTCCACCGACTGCCTCTACGCTCTTTATACTCTGATGTAGTTACACAGAGTCTTTGCTGGGATTCAGGAAATTGTATCTCTTTGGTCCTATTCGATTCGGACGTGGGACAGCCCTGGCCAGAAATGTCCAGTTCATTTGACAATTTGGGACCGAACAACGCAAAATGACCTTTCCCACTAAAGACGTTAGAGGCCACAATACAATGCCGCCAAACGCTCAGTGCAGTGTACGTCGCCGAACGTAACTAATTTAGTCTCAAAGGCTGCCGGAGAAGCCTTTATTGTTCGAATTTAGAATAGAAAAGCCGATTTTCAGTTTTCAACGGTTTTACAACTTCACTGTTTTGTTCAAAAGTTTTGGATTTTAGGTAAAATTCTATGATTCCTATTGAAACAATTCGGCATGTTTCAAGACAAGCGGATTTTATCATGTAGGTAGTTATTTTTTGTCAGGAGAATTGCTCATTTACACACCGTGTAGTCTTTTCTATACGGTGTTGAAATTGAAAAAGTAAGAAAATAAGTTTTCCAAACAAAAACCAGTCAGCCCCTACACAATCAATAAGTACATTCCCGAATAGACACAAACAAATATCCATTCCTAAACACACCCTTCATCCACTCCGCAACAAACTCATAACTCATTCGCGACTGTAAACTGTGAAGAAAATTCTCAATTTCCTTGTTATTTATTGTTATAAGACGCGTGGTGGGCGGCGCATCTGAATGCATGGCGGTTTCCGAACTGCCGCTTCCGCCCTCGTCCCTCCCTAGGCGCGCGCGAGGAATACTGAGCACCGCTGACGAACGGATCCGAAACGACAAACTTGCCTCTTCCCGTAATGTAGGACACAAAGCCACCCCACTTTTTATCCAGTTACTATAACTTTCCAGTCCGTATTCTACGTTCGTTGGGCAACATAATATTTTGCTTATTGTAAAATTTTGATAGGAAAACTTGTTTCAGCTGAATTTTTCATTGGTTTAATAAATACGAAACTGTTAATCCGGACGCAGTCAACTGCAAAATCAGTATTCCTAAACAATCAGCAAAAACAAACGCATTTGGTGAGAGGATTAACAAAATTAACGAGTCTACAATTTGCACTGAATTTAATCACGACTGGGCCTATGTAGAGCGCGATCCGAAAATATAGATAAACTGTTTATACAGAGTGTAGCGAAAAGGTTTAAGGAAGTACCTAGCAGCAACTCTACCTACCCAGTAAACCTAATTGAAGAGTTCACCTTTTCACCTCTCTCTTTGTGCGTAATTTAACGAAACACGGCGGTAAATTCCGAGATATTAGTCTGGATACAAGGTCTATTTTCGTGCGTCGTTCTGATATGCAAAATGAAATCCTATGAGCGGAGTATATTCGCATGAATGAATGCTCTTCATAAGAAAGTCCTGTAAATATAATGTGTAATATATTTCAATATGAGCCCGACATACAGGGTGGGGCGCGGGTGATCTATATGTAAATTTTATAACCCGCTTATTATATTTTGGCGGAAAGGGAAAATAGTATGCTGTAGCAATATGGCGAGCGATACTCCATCAAAGTTTATTGAATGAGGCGGTAGTGTAGTGTTCTCGAGGTATGTTTGAGATGTGTTCTTTGTGACAGTGATGGAGCGGGCATTGTGGCAACCTTCGGTTATATTATGCACCTATACATGAAAAGTTATATTTATGAATTTTATGATCGATGCCCCTTTATACGATATATTTCTGTAGCCGAGTGTTCGATCTCAGATACATGAATTATAATCATAACTAAGAATTATTGTATTATATTATAATCGAAACTAAATTGAAAGGAAAATCTTTGCCGATCGCTGCCGTTGTCTATAAATATGTAAAAGTAAGAACGTTTGAAAACGGAAGTGCTATTTGTGGTACACACTATATCCGAAACGAATAAATAATGAACCCTCTATTAAAAAGAAATTCTCAAAATAGGTTTGTAGACCGACTCCAATTTTTCCAACGAAGTCTTCGCCCATCGATGACTAGTGAAAATTTCCACCGCGAAATTGAAAATTGCATTGTTTAAGTCGATTCATGGATTAGTCTGGAGAAAGCCAACGACATAATCGATTGGGCCGTTTATTTTTGTTTCCCTTTGATTTAACGGATAGGCTTGTTCTTAATCGCACCGTGTCCGCTTCGGCGGTGAATTCTGCGAAATTTCCTGCGATCGGTGACGAAACTCGGTCCACGGTCACTTCCACATTAGCCATATTCACAAATATTTTGGTTAGTTTGCTATCAGTTTGAAAATAAATTATTGATACGTAGTTTAATCCTGCAAGTAGGTACCAATAGGACTATTCAGACTCTGTGACATCTTACAGTCACAAAATTACCTTACACATTAGAAACTCTGTGAAACAGTTGTTTAGCTCTTTTAATACCGTGTAAAATTTCCTGGTTTACAGGTTATTTTTATTTATATAGCACTCTGACTGGACTGTTTTTGAAGGTGTTCAATATAGTAAGTACCTACATTAAATTTTAGCACAGTACAAGTTTAGTATATGAATCGTTGCTAATTGAAACATGCAGTAGCTCATCAAAGTGCCAATAGTAGATATCGGTTACCTATATCGCCTGTGTGAATTTGACTAAAGGTAGTTGAAATACACTTTAACCACACTAAGGGCCATTTGCTCGTCATCCATTCGTGATGGTATGTTTCGCAGTCACCAGCTATGTCCCGTTATAATCTATGTTTTGAAGCGTCTGCAGGTACATTTATACGACACTTAACCCACTAAGCGTGGGACCCTTGACATATTTAGTGTCTTCTAACGACTTTTGAGAGCAAATGTGTGGTCTGAAAATGGTAGGGATAAAATGGTAAGAGAATTCGGCACTGGATAGATACCTACTTAACCGCAGCTTTGCTTCTTAACATAAATACTGTTGTACAGGAAAATTTACAGTAGGTATCCAACCTTGTATGTGAGCTTGAAAATTTCATTTCCGGTTATGTGTTTTCGAGAATAGTTTTTCAATTTAACCAGTGATGATTATTGAGATAAAATTTTCGGGAGGATATAATTTCCACCGTGTATATTTTTTATTTACACAGGGGTATCTGTTTTGTAAGAGACGGTTTCGGATAAACCCAGCTTCCTGCTGCCTGTCTACAGACAGGCGCTTCCCCTCCGGAATTCAGTATTCATTTGTGGCATTACATTAGGCGTATATTGTCCCAAAATGAGTCGTTTCAAAGAAAATACTTTCGGATGCCGGTTTTATTGAGCCAACCAAATTAGTGGGGCGTTCGCGAAATTCCTTTATTGGACTCCTCGGTAATGCAGCGAATTTGTATTGGTAATTAATCTATTGTTTAGGTTTAGAATAAATTTTAGAAACAAATAAAATACCTGTAAACTGGTAAGTAGAATTCAGTCAAATCATGCTAGAACACCAACATTAATTATTGATAAGTATTAATTAAACTACGAAGTTTCTAATTGGTACCCTAAAAATAATTGCTATGGCAACTGAAACATCAGTAAAATTATAAAAGAAACTTTTTGTATCGTATTTTTCTCCAACCAAATATTAAAATAACATTGCCATAAACCCATAAAGCATCATATCGTGTTTAATTAAAAGCTTCAGTATACATCAATATAGTACCGACTCGAGTACACACAAAGCGCATAATCCTACACCAAATCCGCTATCCAATCTTTTTATTGATGTAATAATACACGACTGATTACAGGCGAAATTGACTTCTAACGGTAATCAGGTGAACACGTTTCGACTTCCAAAATTATCTGAAAGCCCCGAGTTTATTCATTCGAGTAGAAATGAATCGGACCCAGGCAGGGCTCTGTTATTTGTTTCGAATCAAAAGCCACTCTTTGATTAATCATAATTCGTATCCTTTCAAATGTGCCCGCCGTTTGAAATCAAGAGTTTTGTGTTTTAAAGGTTTTTTTCTAAATTCCAATTTTGCAATGTTGAAAATAATATTGGTGTCTTTAGAATCTTTATTTATTTATAAATACTTTATTGCACACAAGATAGCACAGATTCACAAACAGACTTGAATTAATACGTAATATATATTACGAACCTAAGGTTTAGTAATTATTACCATCGTTCTACGCTCTTTTAAAAAGTAGCATGCAATTGTAATTTCAAAGTCTACTTATTATAAACAAAAGCGTAGTTACCAATTGAGATACTATGATGAATTGACGGATACAGCCCAAGCCAATTTATGTCAATTCAGCCTTTTCATAGTTACCTATCACTCTTTTCAGTTTCACAGCAGCTAAACTAGGCCTCGTTGAATCCACAAGTCGATCTCACCGGCTTACACGAGAGCGATCCACAAAGTCACAAAAGTAGAAAAAAAACAGACGTGTTTAGTCAAGTTCATCCATCACAGGAATAGGGGGGCTGACATGCATCCCCTACCCTCTTGTACAGACAGAAAGAGAAAGGAATACTCAGCTAAACAAAGCAATCAAATCAACTGGAAAATTGAAATTGGCCTCCGCACCAGCCGTTTGAAACCAAAAACTATGCTTAATCAAACCGATGTTTTTAATTAAATCTCCCCATGGCTTCGCCGAACTGACATTCAGGTGAAATGCGATCGGAAGTGAAATAACAAAGATTCTCGATTGAACTTGCACAAATTCAAATTAACTGTCAGCGAATTAATTCGATATTTGAAATGAGATTTTATTGCATACAGCTGCAGAGATGATAAAAGAATAGTTTCGATTGGAATTCCACAGTCGCTGCTGCTGTTATGAAATTGTTTCGGTATCGACAGCGATTTGCGACTTTCAGATGGAATCCCGATAGCACCGAGTCTATCTCTGCCATCAGTAGCGCAGTTTTGTTTTTGTTCACTGCCAGTTTACTATCGTATCTAGTTATTCGATCGTTTAGGGATGGCGGGTGCTTCGCATCGCGATTATTAAAACTATGTAGGTAACAACCTACTACTGCGTTGCGGTTTTCTGAAAAAAAAACTGAGTATAAATTTATACAATGCCATCTAAAGTTTTTGCCTCATCATCATAATACAAGAAGTGTCAAGGCGTGTTCACCCGTTTATTCTAATGAAGTCATTTTGGAGATCTCCATTAAGTTTGCTGAATAAATTCTTCAAACCGTTTACTCGATGTCAGCCTAATTGTGTGTGCCAGGTGAGTTTGTCACCACTTTCTCGAAAAAAAAACACTTTTCTTGAAAAAACTGATTCATTTTGCAACCACTGCAGTCAAGACGAGGATTTTATCCGTTGCACAGATGAAATTAAGATAAGGGTGCGTCCACACGTGAGGGGCGTACAGTAAGTAATTGGATGGGGGTCCGAGGCGGACTTATCGACACTCGTCAATCGCAATAAAACTCTGCAAATCGCGCTTGGGATGCGCTCTTAGGGATACAGAGCATCCGCCATACGTGACGTCCGCACGATCGAGTGATCTGCTCGATCGATGCCCAGTGTGTCCCGTGCCTTATCTGTTTGTTAGTATAAATTATATGCAATCCCTCTTCTCGTCTTTGTTTTTTATTATTAAGTATCACTTGTATTCCGATGGGGATATGTTTATTATATTCCTGGAGATGGAGATGGTATTTCTTTTTTTATTCCTTTTGGAGTTTCAGATATATACCTTCACATATTGGAGTTTCCTTTGTACGAGTGTTTCCTACATAATTACAGCACATCACTCAATATAACAATGATAAAATATACTTATTTGTTTCTCTTTAATGTTTCAGGTAAGGATATAAACAAACAAGAAACAAAAAAGTACTGAATATCGACTGAATCAACCGGCGAAAAAAGTAAGATAACAGTATTTCCTTTGACTATACAAACCCATCTAGCATCTATGCATGGCATTAATATGATTGCTCCAAGTCTAAACTACCAGCAATTGAAATAGGCATCGAACTTTATCATCAAGGCTACGATTCTCTTCTATCTACGGAAACAATTTAGTCGCGCATAAACCATTTTAGTGCGACTTCTAACACCGTTATCGCATCTTTGCTCCTTTGCAGATAAACTTTACGACCTATTTTACGTCAAGTGTTAGAAATTACGATTTAACGGAGCCATCGTTAAACTAAAATCCAAATTGAATCTTTTAAAATGTTCGTTACTGATAGCTATTAATTTAGTACCAAATTTTAACCTATAATACAAATTAATTAGTAAGTAGTCTCGAAAGTAATTAGATGGATGCAAATATTTATCGGAAGCTTCAAAGGGATCGTCGGGATTTTTATTTTTAAATTCATATTGCTTTCCGTTTCAATAGTGCTCCATAAGGTCGAGCTTCGTGTGGAAATGGAGATATACCGTGTTGTAATAAATATGTCGTCACTCGTTCCCATATTGCGTCCGCTAGCAGGAAACAGTCGGCGGTGTGGGATCGCCCTTATTTTATAACCGAAAATTAAGTGGGCACACAGTTTTAATTAACGTATCCTAATTTATTTTTTGTGGTGCGCTTTATGAGACCCGTTTGTCATACCACCGGACCGAATAAAACGTGCCAGTTCATGTGACATCCACTTTTATGTCTTTCTATAGAGAACAATGTAAGGCAGCGCTTCAAGTATTTTACTAACCATATTTTTTTGATCTTCGCCGTTAAACATGTCGTTTAATTTAATTTTACCGCCTTCTACGGTCCTCTATTCTACGTTCCTATGTATTTATGAGTTCAATAAAACTCAACATTTTACGAGGAAGGAACAAAGGACACTTATTATTTAACGCTTAATAAATTAAATTTCAACCCTCGATCATTGGCAGTTATTGTTGGGAATTGAGTTCGAGTCAATGCTCTACTATTATCCCGGTATGGTTTAAATTTTTCTATGCACAGGAACAAAGACGCGTTTGTTCTATTTTTGAAATTGGTATATGCTTACGTAATCGCTGTTCAAAGCTTTTTGTTCTTCCAACTCTTCGACAAAACAAATGAAGGAATGCGATAATTCGTCACGGTCGACAAGCGTTCGAATTTCAAACCGACTCCATCATGTTTTTTTTTTCTCTTAAAAACTCGTGTAATAGCTTTTCTTCCAGCCTATTAATCTTTTTGATTAATATTACAACAACGTAATCATATTCATTGCGTAGATAGATTGGATGAAGTTTCGACGAAAGTTTTGTAAGCTTTTTCTACAGTAATGGCACGTAATTACGTGTGCAAAGCCGTCACTTTAATAGAGCTTTCAAGTCGCACGGTGAAATATGACCCACTCGAGTACACTTTCATAAGTTTAAGTTGCTTGCATTACTTAAGCAGAATAGTGCTTTGTTATTTTCGGGTTCCGTAGTTAAAACTTAAAGCAAGAGCAAGCTTAATTAGTATTGCAAAACATTCCTTAAATAATACCTCCATTGTTTGTTAGCACGAAAAATAAACAAAAAAATATAGTTTTCCAATATTTCCCATGGATATTTTATTTATACAAACTGGGAGATGCTTCCACAAAAGCATTCTCACTCATTCGAGCGTAATACGGGACACGATTCATTGTTTTTCAAAAGTGCCAATGACATGTGTATCGCAGGTTTTAATGATTGTTCGAACAAAATAAATGTTTCGTCACTAATGACACGGCATATGTGTCTAATTGTGTTACAATCATACACTTAATAAAAAGATGATATTGTACAGTGCCACTAGGAATTAGTGACTTTTAGAGCATACGATAGTCAATATGTGTACTTATCTTGAACGCTATAGCAGTTCAATAAATTAATCAAACAATTTTTTAGTAGGTCTTGATAGGTCGTAGGGATTGTAGGTAGAGATATGAAGGGTGATTCTTTCGTAGGTGCATATCCGGAAGTATGTTACAAAGCTCTTCATTCTGAACAACTTTTATTTATAACCTTAGGATATTCTCGAAAAAAAAATATCAATGGGTAATTCTAACCCCGTCACCTCTAGCTCAAGGGCTAAGTTTGAGAACTTTTGATATGTTCATCTTCTAAGTAGTCCAATAAAAGTTACGAAATCAAAAATATGTCCAAAGACTTTCCCTCTACATTTTTTCTTTTCCTGGCTTATTGTAAGGAATAGTGAAATAAAACTATCCCACATGAAACGATTACACTGTCATCACATGAAAGTAATTAGTTGTAAATGTTATAATCCATATATCATGTGTGTGGCAATGCGTATAAAAGGACACACTATTTTATTTAAATTCGTGACGTCACATATATTTTTTTTGTTTCAATATTTCTTAACTTCGAGTACTGAATACTGAATGTCGTTTTACTTTCATCGTAGTCGTAGTTTACTGCCGCCATAGGATCGTTTTATTGGCATTTTACACAAACCTACACCCGTTTTATAGTATCCAGATTTTTTTTTATTAGCCATAAAAGTTTCAGTACTAACCTATCAGTACTTAGATATTTTCATAAGTACTTATGATATTTTTTACTTTATATTAGTTACATTTGTAGGTGTTGGATTTATAAGTCTGTGATAACTGATAACATGTAGAGAACGCATGCGACTACCACTTTACAGCTACAAAAAGTGTAAACAACACTATCGAAACAAAACAAAACCCATGTACCCTACAAACTTAAACAGCAATAAAACAAAAGAAAGTCGTCACCAAAACCTTTGAGCGCGACAAAAGTAACCTTTTCTTGAGAGAAAAACAATAAATAACAATTATATCTGTCGGGAAGTTCACTAAAGGGCGATAAGGGGGTTGGGGGGCACAGCGGGGTACTGCGGGGTAAAGTCGGGGTACATTTATGGGGTAAGTAAGGGGACCCCCGCTTTTATTTCACTCTGTGTTAATGCATAGTGCGTTTCTGTGGTCAGATTTCCTCGGACGGCTCAGCGGGGTCACTGTAGGGATATTGTTGCTCTCGTGTGCGTTATGTTAAGAATATTAGAGCAGAATAGACTGAGATTCTGGGTTTTTTATATATTTAAATATTATAATAGTTACTGCTCATGCACAAATGATAAATATTTGCACAGTGTATTTTATATGGGAAGACACAGGTTCCTATAAAAAAATTGGAGTGAATGAAATAATATTTTGTGCAAAAAAATTAGCAGCTTAACTGCGGATACAGATTAAAATCTGTAGGTACTACACGCTTTAAAATAGTTCCTTTGTGAGACTTCCTGTGTTGCCTGACTGAACGAGTATAAACTCCAAACAAATAACGACCTTATTACCACATTCATTCTTATCCTAATCGCGTTGACGAAACAAGCTATTCAGAAATCAGATCCTTTTCAAAAAGAGCCTATTTCCTTACGCTGTGTTATTGAAGAGTGGTGTCTTTGAATTGCAAATCGAAGACCTTGGGTGTGTGGTATTGAAATGTCAATTTGTTTTCTATTTGGGGTTGCCCTGTGCCCTGTAGGGCTTGTGACATATCGCGTTTCCATTGTGTACTGGGACTCCCTATTCTTGGAGGGCTGGCGATATGGTGGCGATCGTAAAGTGAAAGCTAAAACCACTGCAGTCTGCAGTGCATCAGGTTTTCCTACCATTAATAGTTTTACATACGGATACATATACATGTATATTATTGAAATAATTGCCTACTCATAAAAAGCAAATGTATATTAGCTTAAATTATTTATTTCCTATGTACTAGCATCTGGCTTCATCCGAGGCTTATTAAAAAATCATAGTATAATTATTTCGTGGAAACAAAGTAAGTTATTTGTCCCTGGATTTTTTAAGTAAAGCGAGCGGTACATAGCACAAAGTGATAACTCCAGGATTTAGGTACTTAGCGGTATTGCGAAGTTGAAACTAAGTAACACTTAATGAATTAGTGACAAATTCAATGTACAATTCGAATCCGCAAATCGTTGTTAAAACAAGTTCTCGATCGAGAGCCTCTGCTGCCGTTACACGGGTTCCTTATCGACGTAGATAAACATCACTATATCGCGATTCCCCATAAATACGGCGTTGTGATTGGCGGAACGCGCACTAAACGAGTTTATCGATGTCGATAAAAAACCCGTGTAGCGGCCGCTGGAATTATTCGGAAAGCAGTACAGAATCGGTACCATGTGGCGCCTCCTTGGGTAGATCTTGATACGCCCCGCACACCTCCGATGTATGCGAGCGATACGCTTTGTATTCATCGGCCAGTTTATTTTAGGGGGCTAAGTGGGTATTTCTTCTGCCAAGATCGTATCCGGGACGGGTATTGAAACCGCACGAGTAGATAGGTAAATGCTGATGCTGTGATTTCGTAGGCAGTTCTAAATATTTACTTATATATTTAACACTTTAAAATATTGTATAATGGCAAATCGCGGCTAAATAAGTGAGAGATGCTTTCAAAAATATACATGATTCTCTTTTCTAAAATACACTCATGGGCAATTATTATTATTATTAAATGCTTTATTGCACAAAGTAAACTGGTACAAAGGCGAACTTAATGCTAGCAGCATTTTCTACCAGTTAATGGTAGGTGGTAACCTTTGGTGATGTTGAAAAAGTGATTGGTAGTGCTTAAGGTTTTGAATAAAGAAGATGGTTTATATTGAGTACTTAACCGAAATATTAATATCTTAATATATACCTATCTATACAATATAATTATACATATGATACCTAAATAAATACATTACATACATACATAAAATTACTATCATCATCATCATCATCATCACACAGATAGGGATCAGCTAGGCAGAATGTTCTGCTCTTGGAGGTAGTGAAGACAATGAAAAAGTTCCATTGAGAAAATCATCAAATTATTCCTAAACTGAAAAAAACTAACTTAATGACGCCTTCTGTTATATTTCACTTCATTTAATGGTGCATCAGAATATTACCAACTAAAAACTTTAATATTTTGTTCAAATTTCCTGTTCAAATTAAAAAAAAAACGCGACCGAATGGCGTAGTTGTTAGTGACCCTGACTACTGAGCCGATGGTCCCGGGTTCGATTCCCGGCTGGGGCAGATATTTGTAAAAAAAAACAGATATTTGTTCTCGGGTCTTGGATGTGCCCGTAAAATGGCAAAAACACTCTGGCGAAAAGTGGGTGCAGCAATGCACCTCTGCCTACCCCGCAAGGGAGTACATTAGTACAAGGCGTGAGTGCGTGTTTTTTTTTTGTTTTTAGTTTTAAAAAAAACGGGTCATTTGAAGTCTGCATTTTGTAAGTGGAACTGTTTCTTTGCACGTGAGTGTATGTTTTATTTATGCTTATAAGCTATGAAACTTGATAATGAATTAGGTAGCTTTAAACTCAAAAATATCAGTAAAACTCGTTAAAAAGTTTAAATTGCAAGTCGAAGAGTGCCTTCTGAAGTGTACTTGACGGTTTTTAGGGATCCCTTTTTATCGAGCTTCCATTGTAAGAGAAGGGATGTCACATAAGAGCGGTACAGTTTTGTGGCGATCACTTCCGGAGTTCCGCATTTCCGGTTCTATCCGGGTGTATCCGGTTTTTATTAGAAACGCTATGTAGAGAGTGGGTTCCGATAGCTTTTGTGTAGCTTACGAGTATACGGATTTTGAATTTCGAACCAACCTTTTGTGTTGGTTGCCTGCACGACGCTGTGAATGCTTCCAATATATTTTTATATACACGGTTTTATGACGTGAAAAATTGAGGTGCAGAAAATTCTTTAATATAAAGTATAAAAATATGTATTTCAATACCTTTAGATTTTCTAATTAAAATGTAAAGTGTCACAGTCTCTACGGTACTACACATCATGTTGAATTAAGAGTGAAGTTTTCAGTTCGTGGAAACTTTGAGTCGGAATTACTCGTCACATTTTCATTGAGATTCAGATTTTCGCATTATTATTCAGAGAGGGGTCCCACATTGACAGGCTAAGTGCTTTCATTGTTCACTTCTCGATTTGATTAACAAGCATGCCACAAAAGAATTTGATAAAAAATCTAACCCGCAAATTTAATGGACTTGCCCAAATTTGCAGATTTAGATTATATATTTAAAAAATTGCACGAATGTAGGGGCATATTATATTATCAAGTATTTGTGGTGTAAACTTATCATAATATACATTAGGTCTGTGAAAACTCTACACTTCGAAATAAAATGTGTACATACATGTATCTAACTACCATCAGCAGTAAAAACCTCAAATTATAAATAAACAAAAATAATGACTTATTTCCATAGATGTCATAATTAAGAGTAATATCAAAAATGTATACTTAACTACAAACAAACCCGCAAAACGAATATGAATCTGCCCAGATGAAACAGCTCTCATGTATAAATTGAGCTGTAATGTTTACGATATAATAACGATGTTTATTTTCACTTCGCAATATTGGTATTGGTAAACCTTAGATATTAAATAAACTACAGGATGTTCAGGAACTTCAGTTTTACGAGTATCATCGCAACATCAGTTTCCTGGAGGTAGAACTGTAATGCTTTTGAGCTTCAAGTATTTTTAGTATAAACTTTTATTTTGTTAATGTCGCGTGAATTTTACACGCATTGCAATGACGCTTTTTCTAACTGTATCTAGAGTCTTAAAATATAATTTATATTAAGTCAAAATAACATAACCACATCAAAAAATTATGTTTAAAGTTGTGGTATTTCTGAAAGTGTTACTGAAAACTTTATACATCGTCACATCACAGGATTAAACCTGAAAGTTGGTAACTCGCTTTTAGAACACTTGTATGTTGGTAGTAGATTTGTTTGTATTTTGGTACACACGAGAGCTTTGCGAATTACCCGCATATGATGTCGGAGTGAAAACTGAACTTTGTTTACGTTCGTATACAGTTGTAAGCTTCTTGGAAGCTTTGCGGCTATTCCGCTAATTTGAGGTTTATGTTTTACAAAAACATACTTGTTATTTGTTATTTTGGCGTTATGTTATTCTTTCATAGTTGGATTTTATTAATTTGTTGCTTTAATATTTATGTCAAGTTTATAGCGTAAAGCTGAAAAGCCATCTTAGGGCGCACGCGCGCCAACAGAACTAGGGGTCGAAGTGGTCGCCATGGCCGAAATCGGTCGGACCAATCATCATCATCAAGTTTATATACTTAAGTGTAGATATATTAATGATCAAAACAATCACAAATCTGAGTACTTACTTTCACTGAAACTTGCATAAATAAAATTGAAGTACTTATCTTAAACGTAAGGCTCTATTTAATATTTAAAATTCTTTCATTAAACAAATGAAATAAGATACAACATTATAGAGAAGGAAGAACATTTAGCAGAATTGGCCCGAGATTGGGGCTTTAGTTGCGAGCTTTAATATGAAGCTCGCGGTTGAGCTTTAGGTGTAGAGCTTGTTTACTCGTTGCTCTAATACTAACAACTTTATGTAAAGTTTTCTGTTTTAATGACGTGAACTTGCAGTTTGACACTACGACTCAGTTGCAGCTTTGTATTGTTTGATTGTTTACTTTCCGAGCTATAGGTATTAACTTTACTATAAATATAACGTAATCAAAATGTATTGAACGCCTGATTTTTCTTTGCTTCGATTTGATAGTAGAATTAGTACTTAAATTAAAGTTGCTTTATGAATGGTATATTCACGTGGTTTTATCTGTGACTTTCACATATAAAATTTCACCTCCTACAGTTGTTTACTACACTAACTTATAATCATAATTATGTCTTTAGAATATAGCAATTTTTCCTGTCACTCAACGAGTAGCAATCTAACAGTTTTGAGATATCTGCACACCTTCTTAATCCTTAATGTTGTGATAATCTCCGCCACTTCACCCTCCAAACCACCGTTGATTCGCCCAACGTCATCCATTACCAACTGTCTCGGAGCGAGATAGGCAATGTCTCCTACTAATTGACAGTCCATTTTCATCATGCCAATAGTGATTCCTTGTCTATGATTAATCAGATCTACGGGGGGAGCGCGACTAATGGACCGAGGTCAGACTGCATAATTACAGTTGGAGGGAGCTAAAATAGCTTCGGTGTTTGATTAGGACCCGATTGGGTCGGACAACCTCTAGGTCTACTCCGACATCACGATTTTAAATTGAACATGCTTCCTCTGGCTCTGAAGCTGCGCGTTATAATGGGGGTTGGCGCGACAGAATCGCTACAGTATTATTATATCACAGTCGTAGAATCGGAGTAACTGCTCTGTTGACAGTTAACGAAAATTGAGTTCAAATGACTGTGTTTGATTTTGGATCGTTTTGGTTGGAATTAATCGGGTTGAGGAAGGATTTAATGAGTTTAGTTTATTTGTAAGCCACTCATTTGTGTGTTGGTCATTTATATTATTATGTGATTGAGTTGTAGTTTTAAATAAATTAAAAAAATGCTCAAATGCTCTTTATCACTTTTTTATACATCACCAATCGTAGGTACATGGCTCTTGTTTCTGACAGAATAAAACTTTATTTACTCAATCTCTGGTTTGTCCCCAGCCAGTTTTAGCTCTGCTCGCTTTTGCCAAGTCAATTCTCGACCTACTGCTGTAAGTGCGACCATTCCTGAAGTAGTAAACTACAGCACACCGCAAAAGTTTGTGTTTTGAGACCCTTAAAGAATTCGGTTAAAAACACCTTACGAGGTAGCGTTAGTAGTACGCACCTTTCGTAGCAATAGTGACCGTTTTGTTTTTAATGTAAACTGTTTTCAGATGGCGACTGTAAGTTAATTAAGACTATACGTTAAACGTTAAAATACAATGAATACGACTCAGTTAACGTTGTCCGCGTTAATTACGTCAACAGATGGCCGAGGTAGCGTGTGACTGTGAAATATCTGTGTTTTAATTATTATGCCGTTATTAATTCGAAAACGGCGACGTGGAATGACCCCCTCGTGCGAATATGACGGACAATCCCGACGTACGGGTGTTAATGAACACACTGAAATTACAACATTTATTTATGATATTGTTGTGTTTGTTTAATTGTATTTATTGTGTATTCGATAAATGTTGCCAGTTATGTAGTGATACACATGCTAACGTTAAGTTTTAGAGAACTTGAAAAGTAAAAAGTACAGTAGCTAACAATTTGTTATCTAATTAAAATCAAACTTTACAAAAGTTTTAGACATATTTCATGGAGTCGACTATGCAATAACTACAGGACAAAAGAGTGACTATAACTACGTCTATGCATTTACTAGCTAGGAGTTGCATTCTTTAACTATTAAAACAAACTGTAGCCAACAGCGGCTATTTGTCCTCAATACATCGGTATTTAAACGAGTAACAAGCAATTGCTATGAATCTGTGAGTCAGCTGCGCTCGGGCTATTGACCACACACTTATTCTGGAATTAAAAACAATCGTATTCCAAAAAAAATACAGAGTGTAAGGGACATGCTAACAAAAAATTCGATCACATGACCTACTGATAAAACTGAACAAATTTCCCAAAGAAACATAGTGTGCTAAATAAATATTTTTATAGGTATTTTGTGTAAACAGTGAGATAAAATCACCCAAATTTTAAATTTTGCTGTAAAAGACCATGACTTTATAAAATGGAAAAAACGAAATAACATCGATTTAGCTTCACCTCTTAGTCTACAACCAGCCATTAGTATCAGAAGTGATGTATGAGCAAAGGAAGTCTCAATTACTTACACTGATGATGCTGGTCGGATTGCAACTGTTCGTATTATTCTTATTGTACTTGTTAGTAATCATTGCTAACTTGGTTCAATATCTCTTAGTCCAGCTGATTCCAAGGATGCGAGGTAAATGCGTAATAGTTTTATTATTTGAGGAAAAGTTATCTTTATAATTATGTATATAAAGCTATTTTGTTAAGTGCCAATTTCTTCATAGTCGGTTAGAGCATAACCAGGTATCAGTGGTTGACTTTTGACACAAATCTGTCAAGAATTTTATATGGAGGTGACGTATAATTGATAAAAAAATCCTGGTCGGTTAGATAAAGGTTGTCTGATAGAGATTGCTATAAGCAATAAGGCCGCCTTTTTGTACTGTTGTTATTTTTAAGTTTTATTTTGTATTGATTCTGTTTTTTTTGGTGCAAATAAAGAGGATTGTATTGTATTGTATTGTATAACCGACTATGGAGAAATCGGCAATACATTTAAATTTTTAAACAAAAAATGCTAGCTGTTAGTTATTAAAATGACATCTTAATATAAGTTAAAAAGAAATAAAATTTTCAAATGAGATTTGGGATCAATTTGTTAAGAAAAAACCTATAATGTACCTGCTGGTACTACTCAGAAAACTTTTATTACTTACCTACTACTAAATACATTTGACTTTCACTGAAATTATAATTGTCCATTATGTCAAAGGCTTTGTTAGGTTTCATGTTTGTTACAAAGTTTTCGGCTTCGAAGGAACAAAAGACTTCCAAATAACTTTCGTTTCGGGATGAAAGTTATATTGCGTAGCTAATTTCGTGCCCCTTTCCATGCCCTAGAGCGCAGTTCTGAGTTTACTACCCGCGTCAATCCAAATGACTCGAAAGAAAATAAATAATAATAATGTGGAGAAGAAAATAGGATTCCTTCCCCTCCGTAGCTCTTTCGATGTAATGACGTAAGGAGAGTTACTTACAATAGTACAAAAGCGTCTTGTCAAAATGGTTGCGAACCCCTGACTTTTTGAAGGAAGACGAATTTGTTTTTTTGCGCTCGAACTCTTCTGGGATTCCCGATTTCCATTAGCGTTGTGTCTTGATTGATTTCTCTTTTAAAAGCAATTTTTTTCGTTACTTGTTACTTTATATTCATAATATTTTATGTACCTACTTTTCATACTTTCTATAACTTTTATCTAAGAAACGTAGCTCTGTACTTATTTTAAGGTAGTACTCCCTTGCGGCGTCAGAATTATATTAAATTCGCTCAGATCTCCTCGGATCCGGGGGAGGCCGGCTCCTTATCACCTTTCGGGTACATCGAATACATTCACATTAAATATACCAATATCTGACTCTAACAATAATTTAGCCACAATATGAGTCCAACTTACTAACCACTGCGCCATATGCAACTTATTTAGGTAGGAATCATCAACATCATTACCTACATAAATATAGATACTGTATACTGTCACAAAACTGGAAGTAAATAAAAACCTCCTCATTTCGAGTCCCGATGACATATTTCCTCCCTCGGCGATATCCGAGGCATTCCGCGTCGCAGAAATGGATTGTGTCCCATCCGGCCGCCGTGTTCGACCCATTGTCTCGAGGCTGAGCGATGAGGGCGAACCATTCACAGATTAAAGAATTTAATCTCCCGCTTTATAAGTGCTGGAGCGATTGTGGTCGGGTTGTTTGGAATTCCATAAAAGCAAGGATTTTTTGTGATTTTTGATCCGGTTGCTTGTTCCTTGAAGGCTTTTGTCAGAGTTTTTGATGGGGTATATTGGATCTTAACGATGAACCTTATTCACTGAATGATGTTAATATATGAGTATCTTAGTCGGAAAGATGTTTTTTATCATAGTTATGTCCCATACTTCGCAATTTGTACAAAGCGTATAACAATTATTATTATTATAAAAAAATAATTATTAGAATGATGATGATGAATGTCGACGACGTCTAGTTCTGGGCGTGTGCTCGGCAGTGGCTGGCGAACCCAAACTACGTCTTGCCTACTCTTCGGCAGATGTAGCAGAAGAGCTTACCACTAACAACATTTTATATGAGAGCAGAATCTTTATGAAATACTAGTCGTAAAATTTTGAGATCCAATAAACATATTTATAATGATTCATAGTACTTAAGTAAAATTTAAAATAAGTAGATTTGGTTTGGCTGTGGAATATTTTTGATGATATCCCTAATAAACACAAAGAATCAAATATCCTATTATGTAATTTTATTATCTTTAATTTAATTATAAAATATTAAAATACACTATTATAAATACATAATATAAACAAAGATCAATCTACGTCAAAAATGCATCCCCAAGCGCAATTTTCATCATGTTTTCGAATAAGCGCAAGTACGCGAATCATATTCGTTCCCCGAAGTTAAGTCATTAAAAGATTACTCGTTCCGTTGCGGGGCAAGAATCACCCTTCGAAAAGAAGATTTGTCTCATTTGTTAAATGGCGCGTCCACGACCGTCCCGAGACGGATAGAAGATTGCAGACGAGAAATGGTTCAAGCTGATGGTCCAAGTTGAGAAAATTCCAGTGAATCCAACCGTATGGCTTTAGACTGAGATAAGTCAACTTTTGCGTACCTATTTGATATTTTAAATACTGTCGAAAAATATTAACTTTATCATGAATGTTTCCAGTACAAGAATAACTAAGTATAATGAGACTGAAATACCCCTTGCAGAGGAAAATTATTTCAGATACAAAGTATGTAAATAGCCAGGCCATGTTGCCAAACAATATTACATATATGATTGCAAACTCAATTTTCCCTTTCGCGGTGAAATAATACGCTTCTCTCTGTCAATTAATACAGATAATCCCGATATCAACGAAAAATGCAATAAACTTTTCCGTGACCAGATACTCCATCGCTCATTGCAAAGTGGACTTTAATTTCACACTGTTAAATGCTCAATTGGATATCTGATGCAGTCTCAGTGGACTTGCGTGTATCGTATATTAGCAAAAAACCTGAAGTTACGATAATTTCGCCTCTTTTACGACTGCAACATACGTCGAGTTGAATTTGCGGCAATCTCGACTGGGGTTCGTTTATTGGGAAAGTTTTAACTAGATTAGATTTGATTAGATGGATGAGACATTCCAGTGGAGTTGGTGGATGTTGCTCCATTTGATGAGGTTTATGAGCCGTAAGTTACTTGTTAGGTACGTGCTAATGTTGATTGCGGTAAAACTTTGCGATATTTTCAAGTGAAATTCAGGTTTGATGCTCTTTTGTTGATAAAATTAATTGTTCAGTATGAATTAAATTCTCCTGCGATAATATGGATCTATGACTCTTGCTATAAGTCTATATAGGATCTATTAATAGGTCTTGTGTAAAAGACCTTGGTCGTGGCTTTATTCCTATTTCTGACTAATCCGTAAATTGATCATTAAACATGCGGTTTAGACACTTGACACCTCCCCGGTCTCATATTGTCCTAGTACCATCTGTGTTGTCTTACTCATACAACGTACATACATTGTAAACGAAACAACACCTTTATTTGTTTTTCTTCGGCAGTAAAAGGGTAACTTTTTGAGTGTTTCCACAAAGTGTAATTTAGTTGATGCAGCTGTCGCTATGACCACACATACTTTCTAATTCTATAGTATTAAAGTAAATAGCTATAATTTGTTCAAGCGACAATTTTTTCAAGTTTTGGTTCAAATTTTAAACTTAAAGCTTAGTTTTTACAATATTATTCAAAAAAGCATTCCATGAAGTACTTACTTAATGTGAATGTAAAAAAACTTTTTTCTTGTAAATAATAGTGGCTATTATCGTTAAAAAACGGCGCGGCTTCAAACTAAGTTATGATTTAATATCGTTCTTTAAAAGTACCTAAAGGTAATTTATATATTTTTTCCTCTTTCCGAGGTACCAGGGTCGCACACAGGTGCGGAGGTTATCATTAATGACGGATTAAGTTACCCCTCATTCGTGGGTCGTTTCTCTAAGCCCCTAGTACAATATGAGGACAGCGTGGTCGAAGATGAAAAAATTATGTAAGTATTATTATTGTGTAGGACAAATCTTTTTGGCATGACATCGGTAAGGTTGTTTTATAGATAGCAGATAGATAACTTAGAAGCTGCTTTTTAATGTACTGCTTTTTACTACAATAATATTTTTTAGAGTTCGTGTATTATCTAGTTTTTTTATAGCTGGTCAAGAAAGGTTTTAGGTACGCGAAGCAATTAAAATCCTTTTAACCAAAGTCGATGTTCCAAAAATTGTCGGCACAAAAATGCCGGTGCGACCGAGAAAAAACTTCGCTTTTTAAATGAGATCACGAGCTAAAGCTGCTAAGGTCATAAATTTTAAATTTTTCAGTATCTATAACAAAGGCCGGCGAAGAAATATAGGCTTTAAAGGCATTTTTGCCCAAAAAGTCACGTAGTTGCTTCAACTTTTATCTTTTCACCGACAATCTACGTACACAGGGGGAAGGTTTTTATGTTTTAATTTAGAAGGTGAAATTTTGAAGTAGATAAAGCGGACCTAGGCTTAATTAACATTATTAGAATTTATTTAGCCGGACGTGCGCTGTCCCCTAATAGGCTTTTTATCCTCAACATCGGCTAAATCAGCTTTTCAGTCGCGTAATCCTGAAATACGCTTATCTTTTCAACGCACGTTTTATCTTTAAAATACATATCCCTATGGTAATTTGAAAACCCTGTTATTACTGTTTAGGGATAAAAATACAATTCTTCTTTGTTTTTGTTAATTCCGAAAATTTACTTTAGAAACTGTAAACTCTGAAAAGTTTTTATCAGATTAAAATAGCAACGTAAATAGAAATTGTTTTTTTGATGAAGGGGTGGTTTGAGTAATCGTTCGGTCGATACTTTAATACACAAGCTGGGAACAAAGGGTTGCCGGCACTTCGCGATCTTAATGCGCATATTACTTTCTCGATTGTTTAAACGCTTTCCCCTCTTGTATATTAAATGCCGAGCATTAAAGTCTTCTTCGGAACAAATAAACCATCCATTTTAGAATTCATAGACAAGATATACGAGTGCTGTTTCATGCTCTTAGCTTTATAAGAAGAGGTTTACTCGAAGACGTATCAACTGGAGGTTCACTTATTAGAGCTTTTATCCTATTGGTTGTATATACTGTTGATGTTATGTTGAGTGTTTCGTTTCGGTATTAATATTTTTTTCTATAAATAAATATACTTATTACAATGTGTATTACAAAAGAGCTAAGGCACACTGAAGCCGAATTTCAGCAATCCTATTCCGCCTTCTCGAAAATATAGGCGAAGCGCATTTATTTACGTCCCGCGGCAGGGGTTTACAGCATTTGGCATCAGTCTCTGTTGGAACCGCGGGTCGCAATTGTTTGTAACCCCTGACAGAGGTATTATTTGAACATCATTTCGCATTCCACGCCGCGCTCGTGCCAGGAGGGTTACTCTATACTGACGAAAAACTAACGAACGAGAGCTGTCGTGCAATCGACGTTTAATACTACGAGATATAGTCGTAGCTCGCGCAGCAGTGCTCCGAAACTAAGTTTTATGATTTATAGAGTGACCCCCAGCTCCGGGTAGCGGTGGCGAATGTGCCTCCGAGGCGTGCTTTCAGGCCCTGTTTTATACAAACGACAAATGATTTTTACACCGAAAAATCTTGGAAATATACTAAGCTGTTTTCATATTTGAAAAGCTGATTCTACATTCACTCGCTGAAAACTGAAAACTTGATTCCCGGAACCATAAAAAACACAAAATACAAAATCTATTTCGGAAAACTCCAGTTAGAAATGAGAAAGTGTTTGATAGAAAACTGTATTGTATGTATCATACACAAACAACATTTGTGTAACAAAATACAATTGTCAGTTAGAAGAAACGGGACGTAGCTCGCAAACCAAAAGCCGCGTTTTACGATGTGAAGCTCTGTAGTTTATGTGTGCATTTCCTTACCGATTTTTCGATTCTTTCAGCAACCTTTACATACAGATTTTTAAAATGTAGTACTATTATCAAAGCACGATTAGTACTTTTAGTATATTATTATAATGTGCTATGCTACAACATTATCTTTTTAAATCATAAAATTCCAACATAATTTTCAGCGATGGTGATAGGTACAAGATAGAAAAAAAAAATACTGAAGAGACGCTCCTAAATGACTTTTCTAACACTTAGATTTTGTTACAGGTAAAACACAGTGCTAAGAAAAACCAAAACATACGAGACGGAATCTGTGCAAGTAAAGGTAAAGTGGTAAAGGATACCTCGAGGTTGGCAATCCTTTGGCTAAACAAACGCTAGGGACCCTCTATGCAAAGAGATGGGTTGAGCAAACAGAGGGCGACATCAGATTGCCAAAGTGTTCTAAGGTAACGATACGGATCAGGACAATCAAGACATACTTACTTTAGCTTTTCGTCAAACACCAGAGTGGTGAAAGAAGAATGATAAAAACTAGGGAGACTTGGTGCGTCAAAAGAAAAGCATAATTTTGCTATCCATCTTTTCTTTTATTTTATAAACGGCGAGTTACTCTTTTATACAAACTAATTTTACGTTATTTATATATTATGGCATTTCAATTACTTAGGCATATCGAAAAGTTTCAGCAAATATTTTTTTTTATTTCAAGACCTGTCTCGCGCACGGAATAAAGCATTATGCATATATAGTACACTTACAATGTTCTCTCTGCGAAAATAACCTGACTTGACAGTCAGGAAGGGAGTGCGAATATCAAAAACGACGCTAATTCTACGTCTCGGAAACAATATAACGTCGTAATGGAGACATCTGCTACCACTTTCAGGGTCCCGTCGGAATAAAAGTAAAGAACCAATCGTGTTATTGGTCCGGTCATCCGCCACAGAACAAGTTTACATTATGTAAATTTCACCCAATATTATTATTTTCCATAAGGCTCAGATTGAGATATTTTTTTTGTAACTTAAATGTACGTAGTTGCCTAAAATTTATTTGCAGCATATGCAACTAAATTTCAGCAATACATAGCTGCACTTTATTTGAATTTTGCAAAAATGCTTTATCGTAAAAAGTTTGTTCTATCGTGATTAGGAAATTGCGATTATGTTTCACAATTATCGTATCATACTTGAAAATCTGAAATATAATCTATAGAAAGAAATAAGTATAATAAATAATCAATATTATGCATACGGAACCCTTTCTACTTTAGTTCAGTCACAGTTATTCGGTTTTTGCGACGAAAAGATATAATGGAAATTCACTTAGAGAATGTCACGTTTGGTCCGACGACAGCCCTCGACTATGTGTTGATAACCGCTGTAACACATTTCTGTGTTAGATGTAAAAACATTACCCTACTTCTAACGCATTTGGGGAAAAAAGTGATATTAGTAATGTAGCAAATGGGGAAAATGGGATAGAGTTGGTGATCGATGCTGATGATGATGGATTGAGTAGTTTTAGGGGTATTTTTTTCAATAAGTTGATAACGATGTTTTTTTAGTTAGCCTTCAGTAAAGATCAAAGAGGCAATAGCAATAACAAATTAAATTAAACAATACGCTACAAGAAATTCAATACAGCAGCCTAGAACTACAAAACAGTCGTTAATATCATTCGGAATCCCTGAGACTGAAGGTGTATAACAAATGGCGGCAGATAAAGCCGAGTTTAAGCCTTTAGGCCCGCGTGTTGATATAGTTGGTTATAGGGCGTGTTTACATCTGCACCTGCTGAAAGCTGTCATTAATCTGGATTCTGCAGGCAACACTGTAAAGCCTGGAACAGATTGATGTGACTGCCCGGCCGCGTCCGGTGCACAGGAAATGAAAAATATGCGATCCGAGGCTGAAAATCGTGATTTAAATATAAATCTTAGTATTAAATGCAAAATTTTGCTCCAGTTTCAAATGTATTATATTTATCTTTAAGCTACTTACCAGAATGTGCTTCTTATCTTGGCCAATATAATAATAATATATGCAGAAATGTATGTAAGACTATCTCCATACCAAAAGGACTTTAAGTTTCTGGTGAACCCGGCCGCTAAAAGTTTCTGTTTTCCTATAAAATATTTTTCCTGCAAGATTCTTAAAATACCTAAGTCGTTCCAAGAGAAAATTATTTAACTTGAAAACAGTTCGCGAAATTGCTAATTAACAATGTCAAGCGAATAAAAAATACTGGTTGAAAAGTTTTCACCGTTGAGTTCACGGAGGTACGGTCGGGTTCACGCTATCGCTGATCTCTGAACCTTTGTAATTTTATTTATTGCCTCACTATGTAAATTCACGTTAGATAATATTCAAATTCGTGGAAAGTAAGACATTATTTCACGGTCTGCCAGCTATTTCACGCGTTGAACAAGTGTTACGGTGTTATAAATGTTATGGAATTACGTAAATTTCATGAAGTTTGTCTTACTGTTATCGGCTAATGAAGTTTAACGTTTGTTTTCATGTAAATAAGTGGATATATTATAATCGTTACATTATTATTTCAATTCATAAACGTAAATAGAATCACACACACATCACATCACACTACACACATAATAGATTAGATCTTAGATTTATTTTTTCTACGACTATACTAAAGTTTACAACACAACAAGCATAACAGCATAGACCAGCTATACTCAAACTGCGGCCCGCGGGCCGCATGTGGCCCGCCGGGCCTTTATCAGTGGCCCGCGCGCCATGAAAGATAATAGAGAATATATACATTCTGTGTAAAAAGAATCGGGATTATATTTATAATTATATATTTATATATATATTTATTTTATCACCTTGAAAGTTTGCTCCTTCAGAAACGGTACACATACGCCAACGAATTATCCAATCATCACAACATTTTTTTAAACGCTGTTTTCAGAGATGTGTTTACTACTCGCGGCGATTTTTCCTTATTGTCTTCTATCTATTTAAAAGTGCCTCAAAGTACCTAGTAATTTGAGTTTAGGAAAAAAAAGAAGCTAGAGCCGTGAGCTGCAGCCATATCTGGTTAATATGGTGGATGCTCGATGGTATTTGTTGAGTGTTTGCTCAAAAATTCATTCACAATGATGATCCTTGTGCGAAAGGCGCGATTTCGAGGTGCAAAATCTTTTCTCCATTTTTTTTCAACACATCTTCGTCGAATTTGCTGTATTAAATTCTACATAACCCGCAAATATTATTATTTTAATACCATTTGACTTCCTGGCAAGAATTCCGAGTGCACAACACCACGATCAAAGAAAACAGTCAACATGACTTTAACTAACAATCGATAGATGACAAAAAAGAAAATTCGCCGCAAGTACTAAACACAACTCTGGAAACAGCGTTTAAAAAAAGTCCTAAAAATGGAAGAGGATTATAAGTAATTGTTAAAGACCGTATTTAATCGATCCATTATATTTATTTAAGGCCAAATCCGTTAAAAACCATTATCAATCGGTATATTATTTTTACAATGTATGTAAATGTAAATAAATAACTGAAAATGATAAAAAGTCTTAGCAAAAACGCACTCTTTATTGTCAGGACTTTTTAGTTGCACTGTATGTGTATCGTTTCTGAAGGAGCATACTTTGAAGATGATAAAATAAATTTGGATGAAAAGGTTATTTTTTATTTTATTGATCTATTTCCGATTCTTTTTTCACAGAGTAGTATATGCAAGTGTTTTTTTTATATTATTATTCGATAGTTTACATCGCTTTATAATAGTTAAAAAAAAATTGCTTGCGGCACGCGACCCCATGACTGAAACGTGTTTGTGGCCCTTATATAAAAAAGGTTGAGTACCAATGGCATAGACCAACACACGTTCAGTGTAATTATCTGTCCTTCCCTCAACCGCTAATCATTTATTACTGCGATTAGGGAGGGGACGGGACAAATGAACATCAAGTCAACCCTTCTTGACATGTACCTATGCATAGGTACAGTAAAGGGCAGAAAGACCTGACCCCTCTCAGAAACATTGTTACTATGAGAGGGGGGTCAGGTTTCTCTGCACTTGACCGTACATATGTTGCTATGTACCTGCATCTCTTGTGTAGAGTGTTGGTCTCAGGTTTAAGTCCTTATTCCTAGCAACGGGGGAATCCCTAAATATGCTACAGTGACATTAATTTTCATCAGTTTTATACGACAGTCAGATGGGATAAGGTTTAGTGCAGTGACAGCTGCGCCTACACTCCCACTTTGTTCCGTATTTAAGATACGTTTACATGATAACAGTATGTGAGTACCTACCGGCTGAGTGACTGTTCGGATCACAAAGCAAATACATAGTAGAGCTGTTGTAAGCAACATAGCCGTGACGTAGCCAAGTTCGACCTGTCGTCACACGTTCTGTAGTTCAGTTACTCCACGCTTGGGGTGCTGACATCAGTGCGTGACAGGTCCCGAGCTTGAGCGGTACAGTTGAGTCTTGAAATGATTTTATTTTACGTGTTTCTCGATCAAAATGAAGTTGTTGCATTGTTGGATGTAAGAGCTACAGTGATGATAGAAGATTTGTGGACGAAAGCAAAGTATATTTTCACGCGTAGTAATATTTTAAATTATATTTTATTTTACTTCTAGAACATTCTAAATTGCTGGAAGCGCCATCTAGTGTCAAATAGAAATACTAGTCAGGGATGTACTCAGGCCGGATGCCGCCGGATAAAAAATAAATAGGGGGCGTCATGTTTATTATGAATTAAATACCTATTTAGTTTTTTTTTAGATTTCCTGACACTGCATTGAAGCAGCAATGAATTAAACTAATCCACAGGCTGAGTCCAACAAAATACAGCAAAGTATGTTCTTTACATTTTAATGCGGAGGACATACATACTAAACACGAAAATAAGGTTTGAAAAAAATAAGAGAAGGCGCTTAACCTAACATTCCATCACAAGAAAAGCTAACTTAAATTAATTACTAAAACCATCGATGTTGAAAAAAGGCGGAAGGAATCTCGCTAAATAAACACTGAGGCACAACAATGGCGGCGACATGGGAGTGTGTGGGTGCGTCGTGATTATGATTATCAGCCATAAATGAGGATTGGCTCCATTCACTAAATGCACATATCCAAGAACAGACACCTTTATTTAATCATATCACACACCTCTCCAAAGAAATTATAGAGAAATATATAAATATTAGATTCAGGCATATTGCTACTTCCAAACACAACAGTCACAAAACAACAGCATTTGAATAAGACTGTTCTTTTTACAGGTGATTAATATTATACCAGATTTTAATCACCTGAATATCCGAAATGAAAACGATTCCGTGTTTGGAGGTCATGTTGAGCTGTCGATCCCGCCATCTGGTGTTTTGGTCCGTACTCACATACGGTAGGTATTACTCGATTGAGCTACTGTCGAGTATAATATAACCCATGGCATGGACCTTCGTCCACCCATTCAGCTTTGATTTATCGAGTGGGGCGCGTCGTTTAGTATTCACATACACATATTTCGAGCGGCTTCGAGTAGGTTCGACGAAAATTACTTTCATTTGATTCCATCGGGTCGGCTCGGCGCGAGCCTTCGAGCTGTTTTTTGAGCTGAGTTTTGCGGTCCATACGTAGATTTTTACTCGACTTCGAGTAAAATTATTGAGTAATAACGATAGTGAGTACTGTCCATTTAATTAACAATAAGTGTTAATATATAAATAATAAAAAAGTTAACTGTTAAATAGGTAACTATTTAATAAACAAAACATATTAAAATATTTTTTTCATGTTTCCCTTTTCTCATACTGTATTTAATTCTGACCATTTAGCGCCCCATTTTATATTATGCCTTAGTCCGTCCCTGTCTACCAGTTCGCAATGACAAATAAATTTGAAATACATTACGTCATTTATTCTTCTTTGGCCTTCAGATATCATATGAGCTACGCAATGTATAACCACAGAGGCTACTTTTTCTACTTGAACTTAGATGGCGTTAACCTGAGCTTTACATAAAAGTTCATCTACTTGAACTAAGATGGAGTTCGCGTCCCGCACCCCCGCGCACCTCAGCCTTCAACCCCGATTAGTGGCCTCATCTCATCCTATATAGAAAACGACATATGGCAGCTCTACTTTGTATTTGCTTTGTGGTTCGGATGCTGCTCGTACGAGTGTGACAGCCAATAAGCGGGATCGGATCATGCTGTAGGGTATGCAGTATAAAGAGGCCTCCACTGAAACACTAGCGCAGTGTCCTTAGCTATAGCCAAGGGCGCTGCAATAGCTGAGTGCACAACTTTTTGGCGGACAGCAAATTTATATTACTTAATTTATAATTAAGTATGATTGCTGTCAGTGTCAAATAAAGTTTTATCTTTCTTTCTTTCTGTAATGTATACGATTAAGCTAGGACCGGGCATACTCTTATCGTGCAAATGCCACTTGGTTAAGGCTTACTCTTAAATCATAGCAATACTAAAGAAAGCGGCATAGGCAGCCCTCATATACCAACACTATATTGTCATATGTTTTCATCACATACACTAAGTAAAATCTCTTTCCTTCCCGAAGCCGGGTAGCGTCTGGTTTCTGGTGACAAATTAGCAAAATTTCACTGCACCTGAGCTATAAGTAATTCGGTCTATTTGATACCACATGACTCGCACTGGGAGTAATGTGACTCGTATTTCCAAGTAGCTAGCTTTAACATTGGCTTGTATCTCTATTCAGAGGGGTCACTCCTAACGAAAAAGGAAGTATTGGAGCACTGCTGCGCTGACCGCAACTCTATGTTTGCATTAAACGTGCCGGTGGCATGACAGCTCTCGTTCGTTCGTTTTTGTTAAGGTAGAGTAACCTTTTTGTATTTTAGAACATGCTGCGTCCGTCGATAGTGCTTAATGTTTTTATTCGATAAATAATCATAAAAGTGATATTTTTATATAAAAACTGATGAGAAACTGTCGTAACGGATAATAATATGTTTATTGGTGAATGCAGAATGCGAATGACCCGAATGGGCTCAATCCATCCATCAATTAACAACCGGACATTATAAATCAGGAACCTAATGTGTCACTGTCAATGTGTAACGTCACCTTAAAATATTCTAAATTAATTGGATTGTAATCTATGGAATATTTGATTGTTAAAATCATATTATTGTTAATACACATAGCTCTAAATATCTTAATATTAAATAACTTACCATACCTACCATATATGCCTTTTAGATAGGCGGTTGGAGGTTTTATTAAGTAAGTAGGAGATAAACTATGTACTAAAGATAATAGCGAATTCAATCTTTAGATATTACGTTAATAATTAAAAGTAGGTAAACAATAATTACAGTGACATTAATTCTCCATCGTAACACTGTTAATCTTGTAATCCAATGAAAGTGTCAGACTGAGATGAGTTAATTAATACCTAAAGTAGAAAATTATAGGATTATGGATGAAGGGAAAATCGTTGTTTCGTGATCAGCTTCAATCTTATATTAGATACCTGTTGTGATTTAATCTCAGTCCCAAATTTATCGCAATTTTAATGATTAAATCAATTTAAGTAATGAATTGTCATCGACTGATTCTAGTATTCCGAATAGCATAGCAAGGTGCCTCATTTATTACCATTATTGAGTTCATAATACCAGCAACAAACATTTTAATTCTTTAATGACTATACCGAAGCGCTACAAAGACTACTCAACTAAACCTAAGCTCTGTTTTAGAAATTCGACAAAACCCACCTAAGTACAGAGGCTCATTGCACGCGGTCCCGCGGCTAAAATAGGAAACTCTTGCTGAATTCTACGTAATTTCCCCGACGGCTCCCCAGCGCCACAATCCCTTCGCGGAACCTCGACTTCGCGAAAATGGTTTTAATACAAATTGAGAATTTTCGGGGGATTTCACACGACGCGGCCCGCCGAGTGATATAAATTGCTCCGGGGAACTAGGCGCTTCCGAAATAGTAACCCCCCCATTCTAGATACTCTGGTGGGGGTGAAAGCCTCCAGGTATTAGTGGTAGGAAGTGATAACGTGTGAGAGCTTATTAAACGAGCATGAATTTAATAATGTTATTGAAAATAGTTTTGTTATAAACTAAAGTGTAAAATAAAATGTTTATAAAAATAGTTTATTTAAATACTTTAGAACTCGTATTATTGACTTTTTTTTTGCTGTGGCTCTAGATCGTATATTGTTTATCAACTTTTTTGACAGAGGTAAATTTAAATGTAGTACCTCCAGAACCGCAACGACTTCCCAATTATGACGTTTCCTGCAGTGCGATGTCAGTTTATTAACCCCTCGGACGAGGGGTACCTGTCAGCGACAGACCGCGACCCCTCCGGACCTCGTGTAGTCAGGTGAGGCTTAGTAGGAAATAACAGCTTGCAAGAGAGTTTGCGATGAAGTTTGCTGTCAAACAATAAATATGTGAAATTTTAAATTATTGTTAATGTACACTTCAGTGATGCTGATACAGCGACAGTATCTTTTGTATGACAGTGAACTGTCACTCTCACACTTTGGTCGAACGCTGCGTCAGTTTCGTCGGAACAACTCGACTCGGAAGTGTAACCTTTAGATTTAATTTAGTTTTCAAAATAAAATTGAGTAGGTATCAGACTTAGCTAAAGTACCTAGCAGTTAACTGCCTCTGTGGTCTAGTGGTAGAAGCCTCGCTTCATGACCCAGAGGTCCCGGGTTCGATTCAAAGTCAAAGTCAAAGTCAAAGTCAAAATTTTTTATTCATCGTACAAATATAAAATTTTCTGATGAACGTCAATTTTTACAAATTACTCTCCGTTCGGATAAGGGGGGGCTCTTTCTGTTTGATTCCCGGGTGGGACCATCAATTTGTGTTTCTAAATTGTGGTTCTAAGTTTGGTTAGGACATAGAAGGCTGATCACCTGATGTCCGAAACAGTGAAACGATCCATGCTGTCGGATGGGCATGTAAAGCAGTCGGTCCTGCGCCTAGCTCTCTCCAGTCGTGTCGGTCAATCCGTCCCATTGGGCTATGAGAGTGATGGAACAGAGAGTGCTCCTGTGTACTGCGCACACACTTGGGCACTATAATCTACTCCTGCGTAGATGGCTGATCTCAATTGAGATTGGCCGCCGTGGTCGAAATTCGGCTAGGAGGACATTAAAGTACCTAGCTAAAGCTGAAAATTATTTATGGAAAATTCCATTAAAGGTAATAAATATTCTGAAAATTTATATAATTTATAAATACTATAAAGTGCCAGGGTCTGTGCGAATAGCTATTGACATGAAATAGTAACATGTGTAACCCCCCCCCCCCCCTTACAAAACAGTCGTCTAAAATATTCATCGTACGAAGTGGCCGGTGTTGTATGAAAATACAATGACCTGTGGGCATTGACATATATATTACTAGCGTAAGGACAGGGCCTCCCACTCAAAAAAATGGCACCCGCGCGTTGGCCCTAAAATCGTAATTTTAGGGCCAACGCTCCTCAGTCGACAGTTGTCTGTGGCCGAGAGATGGTCTTGTGAATCTTGTGATAAATATGTAGTTGTGTTGTGAAAGGCAGCAAAAACCATTATACGAAGGTCAAAAAGAAACATCGAATATCGTATCATCGGTAATTACCATTAAACACATTATAAAGTGATAATTATTTTACTACCAAAGTCTACAATGGCCGCGCGCTGTAACCTTGTGCGGACGTCATTTTTTGTTGACTATCCTCCGAGAACATTTTCTTGTTGCACACACTTACGTTTTGGAGCGTGATTTTTAGTCCATTTGTACGGGACGCTCTACAGGTCTACAGCCCAAAACAGTTTTAATTTTAGTAGTTGGATTTGTCTTAAATTATTGATATGGCGCCTGCAAATAATAAAACAATGTCCGGGATGGTAAATTACTAACGCACGTACAAGGTTACGTCGTCAAGATAGTTGCTAGGCACTGACATAGTTCAAACAAATTATGACAGATAACAGTTATTTTGCTTGTATGAAGAAGGTTTGAGCAAAATGTTCTGAAGGGCCTATCCTTCCTTTTGAAATCATTGCCTGTGGGCTTATTCGAAAAAGCAAAACAATGCATAACTACAATTAGATAGGACAAACAGAAAACAAAGTACAAAACTTAACTGGCAAAATTTGCAGTCTTATCGCTTAAAGCTATAATAATATAGTACCTAATATTCGTATTAGATCTTTGTGCGTCATAGTGATAGCATAGGTAATATGGCTGGATAAAAAACAAGCACGACAAAGCTTGGAAAAAAATACGTTAAGTTAAACCTTATTAAAAAGACGCATAGTTTTGCCGTTATGGTATCGCGTAGTATTCCTGAATACGGTAGCTCGTGATAGCTGCAACCGACTCCTGCAGTGGTTCATAATATATGGAGGTGGTGCAGGCGGTTTCTCATCACGCAATATGTGTGTATGATTGTGTGTCTGTATGCATTTTATGGTAGGCGGCATAACATTGCTATGGGGTTTGTAATTTCATGAACTAGTTTTAAATTATAGGGAATTTTAATAAGTAATAATAATTGTATGTGTAACTATTTATAAACTGATACCACCAAGTAATAATGAAAAGTCCTTTTAATTTCGTTACTATTAACATTAAGTATTTAATTTTTACTTAAGTATATTATTTAGTAGGTATATCATACGGTCATAAGGTTGTGACACATTAATAGAGCTCGCATGTAGTTTTTCTCCCTTCGCAACAGCCTACAAGGATCGCATCCAACGCCAGTGCCCCCCAAACATAGGGCTCCGAATCCATTAAAAGTTGACGTAGGGCTCCAGGGCTCCTGCACTTGACGACCGCTCCGGGCGACACCTCGGAAAATTGAACGGGAAATATAATTGGAAAATTATGCGCCACCGCCATTTTTCAGTTAGTTGCACATCGAGGGCGGTAGGGGGCGCCGCCGCCGCCGCGGTAATTCGAAGATTGGGCGCTAAAGTCGATGGTAAGCCGATCTTCATTTGTTTATGTTGTCGAGCAAGTGATTGGAACGGTGTGTTTTTTTTGGGATAATGGTTTTGTTATGTTGGCTGGCGCGTGTAAGTGTATCAAATATAAGTACATTTCAAATATGATCATCTATATTGGTGTAATAATTTTTCAGTAGGTGTTCTTATTAACATATCGGTGGGCTAGCCCAAACGTCAATGTGTATAATATAATGGTACCAAATAATAATCGGAAAGATATTCTAGTTGAATATTCTTGATTCTGTAATTAAGAAACGGCTAAGATGAGTTTGTAAAGAATTTTCCTGAAATTTACAGTGAGATGTTCCTGATTTTTATCTTCTTGTGATCGTATTGATGAGAAATCCTAGAGCTGTTCTGGGGTTTGTCACTGTATTCTATAAGGAATAGGTAATCAAAAGCGCTTATTTATCTATTTCTTATTTGATGTATCAGTGTGTCAATTGAATATTGATTTATCTTTAAATCTTGACTGAATCCATGGAAGTAATAAGTACTACTGAAACAAACATATTTACCTAACTAAGATGATCTCGTACGACAACATTGTTACATGAAGATTGAAACTATCTCTACGCAACTAATTTCAAACTACGGAGAATACTGAGATACACATAAAGCAGTTCGCTATCAGTTTTCTTCCAATTGATTTCACAAATTAAGGCAATCAAAGTTTATTGAGTCCGCTCGCTAACAAATCTATTCAATTCGACGCTGAATGTTTGTACAGAATCAGAATTAGTTTTCCTGCTAAGTTTAGGTACCTGTAAAGTTTAATATTGTATAAGATTTATTGAAGGTAGAAAAGTAATGACTTCTGTAGCATGTGATCCTAATACTTTAGACTTGGTTTGGATATTCATGATTTTGTTCTTGAATCAGTATAGATTTAAGTACTTACGTGTATATTATCTGAATGTGTACTAACATGTTTAAGTTGGTTGATTGGTTGGCTTTACAGAGTAAAAGGGTGGTTAGTGGTGGTGACTTTGCGGCATTGATGCACAAAAAAACAAATACATTCATAATTTCCGACATATAAACCCTTAGAAAAATAAAAATAACCTAATCAAAAATTTCTCGTTCCATAAAATTATTAAAAGGTTTCCTTAAAATAACTCGGTCGCGTCTCATCAGAGAACCTTCAAAGACGGCATTTAGCGTCGACGTCGCTCACTTAATTGAGGACTCTTCATCATTGCTCACGAGAAACCTCGGCTGAAGCCGGATACCGGACAGACTGACAATTTCAGAGGTAATAGTGTATTTTGGGTAAAATATTGCTTGTATACCTACCTTTAGTCTGTATAGATTATAAATAAACATAAATTATTTATACAATATTGTTATACCAACCTGTAAAAATCCGAAGTCATGCTTTATAGGAAACCTTATTTACTTTAACAAACGGGCAACTCTTCAAACTTTGCCTTCCCCTCACCAATCTCGATAACACAGTCACTCCACCGCATTGATTGATAGTTATAAAAGCGCTGACGCCAACATTGTTGGTTTCCGGACGCAACCTCCTTGCACTTGAGCATGCCCCGTACATCCTGCGATGTTAATATCTCCACACCGCCGCTTGGCACGTTCAGAAACACCCCATTGTGTGTCCGTAAACAATGCGCGTGATTGAAACATTTTCGGATTTCTAAACAGCGTTTCTAAACGAAAACTCAGTGTTTGAGTTGCGATCAGCGGGGAATGGCAGGGGATCCTTTAATCTTTACTTATTTGCGCGGATGGAACGTAATTTGCCGCGTAAGATTCTCAATCCGCGGTGCTGTGTGCACAAACATTGTTACGCAAGCGTGCATGATGGCAAACTCCTAGTCATCAGCAAAGAAAGTGGGGGAAGGTGAAATGATTAATCCAATTAAAAGCACTCTATGGTAAGCCTTTATACGGTAAGCTTGTACTGTGTTATCTTCAAACACAATCACGACAAGATCGATTAGCCAAACTAACCTAACCAACGTTTAAAAAACCTGACTTTCAACACTAAAAGTAGCATAACTTTTCAACGGCTAGACCGATTTTGATAAAATATGACTAAGAATAATAGGGGTAACATTATTGGTGATCCGAAAAACCAAACGAAAATTGGTTCAGCTTGCGAACGTTTAACGAATACCTATTGCAAACGACACCACCGGTGTCATTCTGGTGATGGCGAGTGCAATGAACGGTCAACACGACCTACAACGACTAACAGTGTAAAAATTCATTTTGAACTAGTTCCAACCCAAGCACTACTGCTCCACTCCGATAAACGTCCCCTCGCGGACAAAAGACGAGAGTTTACGTAAACACGAGGCCGCTCCAAAATCAAACTGCAACAGTTGACAAGCACGATTCCACTAGATTTATATTCTGTGCGTCAGAGGACCCTTATTGGCAAACATTGGACCCCCTCCATGATAATTAATCTAGGCAGACGAAGCCGGGTGAAACACTGCATACAAATCATTTGTGTCTCGTCGGATTCGAACCTGCGACCGTGGCGGGCACGTCTAGGTGGTACAACTTTAAATTAAGTGGGTGCAAAGTAATTTAAGTTTTTTGGCTTTGTACTATTAGGAACTTTCACTGAGTATATAGCAAATTTGCGACGAAATCTACAAAAAACGCAATATGCATGTTTGAAGCGGGAAAAAACTGATGTTGAATATTTGGATAGTAAACTGTGTGTGCTTTCAAAGCAAATTTATTTATTTAAACGCCGTTAGCACTTGTATCCACTTCACCTAAACTAAATATTAATATTGATTCCGTGTGTCTGCAACATTTCGTTGACACAAGTTGTACATTTTCAATTGTAATATTTACGCTGATCTCTGTTAGCTGTAAACGGCCCACAATATTCAGTATCAAAACAAACAAATACATTATGTAAATGCGAGTAAATTCGTAGTTATCTGTATTTTTGTATGGTAATATTTATAATCGATTTTAAATATTACGTAATCTTGCTATTTCTTCACCCACTTATGTCTATCTATAACGTTATTTTTTAATTTACTATCTGAAATTTTGCACAGAGGTTATTCCAATTTACAGTATCTGCTTAAAGTATCTGGGTATATAAGTACGTTACATTATTATGAGCGGGAGACATTTGTCTTTAGATTACATCCATGTTGCGCCAACAAAAAATAGCAACCAATAAAGAAGTTTGCATAGTCCATTACGCGGTATATTAAAACAATTCAGTTGTTGAAACGGAGGCATGCACAAATGAAATTGGCATTCCTCGGCTAGGAATCCTCGCTTTGAACGTTTTATTACTAGGATTGGATCCACTGTGGTTGCCTGGGATTACTCATCGCCTTAAGATTTTGCAGTCGAAGTTTTAAGATGGCTGCGGGAGACTAACGCCTTTAGCGCAATATTAAAATTCTCCTGAAGTTCCGTCCTAAAATTTCGAGTGTTATAATTATGAATTTCAGAGTGTTTCAGTGCGTATATGCACTGTCGAAGCTTCTGAGCTATAGTGCATTTGATTAATACGAGATACCTACTAAAATTTTAGCTGTTAAACGGATGGTCCTATTTGAACACAGTTTTGTTAACTCAACTGAGCGTTTTTAGCTATGGGTTGTTTAAATCATAAATTTAATTACGTTAGTTTTATTACTTGTATGGTAAAAATACAATACCACTGAGAGTAATATGGGATCCAAGACCGGTCTCTCAGACTCATCTCAGACTTATCAAAACGTATTCTTGACACGGCCACAGTAACATACGACAGCAAATTGCAAATAGTTTTTAGATTGAGTCTAACAACTTCTTGTGTAGGTGTTGCTTTATTAGGACCAAGGTTGGTAACTACACCAAATTTTAGGTAGATTTACCGTTTTTGATGTAAGTAGGTAAAATACACCCAATAATATTATGAAAAATCTGCCTGATATGAAGGTTTTAGTTGAATAAAATTATGGATTATTATCTGTGTTGTACCTTTATTAAGGTATTAATCGATGCCCAAAGAAGCAGTGGTTAAATTAATCTTCTGAATTATTTACCCATGTTTTTCTGACCAGTTAATAAATAACTTGTAAGTGGGAGGTAAAGTTTTCCTGAAGTTGTGAAGTTTCGTACCTAATACCACTTTATAGAGGTTTAACGCCCGTCTGTCTATATTAATTTAAAGTTTTTTTAAATTTTCGGCCTATTTTTATATTTTTTTGTATAAAGTTTAAATAGGCCTTTTATTCAGTAGGTAAACAATATAAATTAATATTTAAGTAATAAAGTATAAAAACAATCAATTAATTCGTAGGTTGAAAAAAAAATATCTTGGCTCCAACTTAAAAACTTATGACACTCCTCTGTTTTCATTTTCGGTAAATGATTCCGACTAATTCACGACTGTGGAATGTTATAATTACGTACGTGTGCTTATAATTAAGTTCGCTGTCAAAGGATATTTGTCGTCGCCGGCTACCACCGCCGCCGCCGCCGCCGCCGCCGCCGCCGCGTATGTGCATCTCACTAATGACTTAATTTATCGCTTACCGAGCACGCATCAAACTTGGCTTTTATAAGTCAATTAAACTTGCAAACTCAAAACTTGGCAGCCATAAACAAACACGGGGCGAATCCTGTCGGTTTGTTTGCGGCTATAAACGCTGAAACAGACCCTTGCGGTAACCCACACACCCAACTCTTATTGCCTACCCTGTAAAGCACAAAATACATCACACAGATTCCCTTGTAAGCGACTAGCCTACCTCAGGCTACGCCAAGTAATTAATGGTCTTCCACTAAGACAGGGGTGAAATTGGATCAATTTGCAAGTTATTCTTATTTCTTTTGTAAGACGATCCCCCAATTAACAAACAAAGCATCTAATCAATTCTCAATATTCACACAATTAGGAAAGGAATTTTCTATTAAAGTTCTAATTTACGGGTAAAATCCTCCCTTTTAAAACTGTAGCTCATCCCTCGGGACTCCGCCGCTGCTTGGAGCTATAAAGGATACCAAAAGAGCTTCACATAAAAATTCCACAAATTCAGCACATATTGAGTGGTCTTGAACTTGAAGTATGGGAGCGGGCTGCAGTTCTTCGACCCTCGGATCGGCTATTGTTTTAAGTGTCCTGCACTTCGTTACGCCCCTTCGTTCAGTAGCATTTTTGAGAGCGGCCTTTTTATATGTTTTTTTAGAGGACCCCCTCGCTAAACTGATAATGAAGGCCGGGGGATCACCACCACCGCCGCTCTCTGGGCCGTTACCATCACAATTTATTGTAACTGCTCTAATGTTTTCTTTTACTGAAAACACGAAGCTTTAATGGCGGCGCTTGGGACTAAAACACCTGGTAACTATGTAATAAATGGACTTGCTTTCAGATAGATTAATGTCCGGTTTTATCGGCTCTTCAAGTCTCGTGAGTTTACCCCGAACCTAGTTAGCGGTTGGGCTATTTTCATTTATCTTTACTACTCAAAAGGAAACATAAATACATTTAGTTCAGGTAATTGATCGTATCCGATTTGGTAATGCTCGCGAAATTGGGCGCTCTTTGTGTGTTGGAAGTTTCTGAGACAAGGTTGTATGCGTGTAATTCGAGTCGAACGATTGCAGATACATCCAGACGTTCTTTGTCAGGTCTGAGTCTGGCTCGCCCCAGGCGACCCTGTCACATTAACCCTCCCTTTTCACGAGCCAAAACAATCCGCAAGAGTAATTTATCTCATTTCCCTCAATTACGACCTTTTCAGCCAAAAGGAATCTCGTGTCAAATGGGGTGAATGTGCTGTTGCCGACTCCGCTCGCATGCTTTATTATTCATAGAGCAATGGGAAGTGAATGTTAATATTGTATGAACGTTGATTTGTCGCTGCGTTCCAAATAAAATATTATTGCAGGTATTTCATTAATGAATTTAGCCGGCCGATTTGCTCAGAAGTGGGAAAGCCAGCTAATATTTATTCGAGGTAAAAATAAGAATAATTACTGCGGGGAAGTTAATTGGTTTCGGATTAGTGTAAACAAAAGTTAATTAGGCCGCCGCTTTTGAGTTTAATATTTAGCCAGTAATACATCTCGCTTTTACAAATTTGGTAGGTACGTGGGTTCGCATTCTAACTTCCTCCCCACAGCAACAGACTTGAGGGGAAGGTGGGCTAAATTGGGAATTAGCGCTTACGCGATTAATCACGATGCCCGGCAACCGGAGGAAGCGGCGGCGACCGTCTTTTGTTTCCAAAATGTTCCAAATTCTCAATCACGGAGCGACTGGGCTCCAATAGGCCGGCGCTCTGGGACGCTGAGACCGTTCCGGTAGACAGGAAAATTGTACGGTTCACTGCTCATCGGAGATAGAAGTACAGTTAGATTTTAGACCGTGATTTTCCTAAATGAATCCTCCTACATTAATTGTTTCACGAAAGCGAGTATCCGCTGCATGCATCAATTGTCAAATTCAAATTTCACACAAAACACGCCTCGCAGACCGAAACTGCACATTACTCACGCACAACGTGTTATCAAATTAATTACTATATTGTGTGACACACACGTAGCAGAAGTATCAAAGAGCTTGTTACGAAGTGAATGAGCATAATTGGTAATACAAAACCGCGGGGGAGGCGGCGCATTATGAGGCATACAAATTTTCCGCAAGCCCTTTAATCCTTCTCCCGCTTATTTCACTTGTCCCCTCGTTGCCACATCTCCCGTGCTTCCCCCGGAGCCGCTGATGTTATTTAGAGCTTCGGAGAGGCTCAGAGGTATCGCGGCTTAGCGGAGCACAGTGAGGCGTGTCGTGTCTTGAATGTTACACGAGTATTGTAGTACCAGACGAAAGGGTAAGCTTTTGTTACCGTGCGGTGTGAGATTGATCCATTGTCATGTTAATATGTTTCGTACTACGTAACACTCATATTTGAATAGGTAAGGAAGTAGTAAGTATTGCTATATTGGGAAGTGTCGTTAGTCAGCATTTTTATTTACGTATTTTTATTTAATAACTCACCTGTTAACCATTAAAAGTGAGCAGAAAAAGGCAAGAAATTAATTGAAAACGTAGTGTTAAAAATAAGATACATAAATATAAAAAAAATACTTTACCGAATAGCAAGTTTTCCATTCCGCAGCTGTGATGTCGAAAAATATTCTGTTCGCCCCAGAGAACTTGCAAAATTGAATGTCACATTTCGATATTCGGGAAATGAGAAAAATCATTTCTTTTCGTATGTCAAGAAACGCAAATTGTCGTGGGTGGAAATAGCCGACCGCAGCTTTAAGGGATGCTTTCAATCCTCTAGAGAATACTGTATAAACTTCCCCGATTGTTCTAGGTACTCCTTAGAATACTCTTGGTAAGAAATACGTGACATTCTTTTTAGTTAGACACTTTTAAATTAACTATGTTCAAGTTAAAATAAATATTTCAGCATGAATTTTACATGCTACCAACACAAAATTAACTTGTGTTCATTCGACAGCCTACAAATCGAAAATTTCGGTGCCAAAAACTGGTGTTTGCAATATAATAGGATGTTATGAATAATTTAACCGCGGAAAAGCATATACGTTCGTTTATTTACACGCCAGTTCTGTCTGCACGTTGCAATTTACACCGGCTTCTTGGAAAAAAGACTGCCGACACGCGCTTCTTTCACCAGACGAGCCACTGAAAGCGTCGTACTGTCGGCCAAAAACAATGTTATCGTGCTGCACGATTATCGCCTCTATGTAGCAGACCGTACACATAAAAAGGCTGGAAGTGGCTGAAGGTACACAGTATAAAATGCGGCGTGTTTTGTAGGAAAAACCGTAAGATAGCTGGGGGAGAGGACGCGAGCTGCATACTTAAAAAGCGGTGAAAAATTCTACGCCTATCCTGCACAAAAGAAGATATACATTTGCGATTTCCGACAAGCGGCGCCATAATAACTTTGTTGATGAAACTGCCACGTGTCAGCTTGCCGGCAACTGTGGTCATCAGTGCGAAGAATGGCCGGCCTTTTCCTCCCCAACTTCCTGTTGGACTTACGCGTTTCGTAAAAATTATGAGACATTTGTACATGAAAACATTTGGCGATAGAAAACATTACATTGATGTTAAACATCATATTGATGTTTGTAAAATCTTGCATTTCAAATACAGGAATCATTATAAACTACTCGTATTATTGAAACTCATGTAACAATAAATATAACATAATTATATTTTCAAGTACTTATTGGGAACTTTTGGCTATTTATTTTTTACGAGAAAACCTCAATATGTCTGTATTCTTATTGTGTAGTGTACACAGACCTTCCAGCAGCCAGCAACACTCGAGACAAAAGTGCGGCACTTGTGGGTTGACTAAATGTGGCCTCCTCTTTCCTCTAGATGTCTTACACGAGTCTTAAACATACGAGAATACGAAAGAATTCGAATTTAAACCCCACGGTTTAAATTTTGAATGCAAGCATTTCATTGTTTTTTTATATTTTTTTTAAGTTTAAGAGCTAGTTTTTAAATGAATTCATATACTTAAAAGACACACAAAAATTGTTTACCTTTTGTGCCAAGTAAGAATGAATGCAGTATACGTTTATTATATGTAAATAGTCTTGAATAACAAGGCATCCGAAATATGTGCAACAATAAGTATAGTTCTCAGCTGCGAAGTTTAATAATCAACATTCACTCGAATGGGGGCAGATTGAAACTTGTATTGCACATCCAATTTACATCCGCATTTAGTCGGACTATATACCACGGCCATGGCGGAACTTAGATTGTTATCGCGTATGCTTGTACTAAATTTGGGCGTCAGCGTTACGATATGTAGCTTTCGGCAACTGCAATGTAATTTGAAATTAATAATAATTTTGAATGTATCGTTTACGATCGTAGAGGTAATATTGAAATGATTTGGATTGAAATATGACTAAATACAGTCACAGCATTACCGGCTGAAACATTCAGCTGCTTACTCAAGTGCAATGACAGACCTACGGTAAGAGTAATTTTAAGCGATAAACATCAGTTCTTTCGACTTTTTAATATTCTATATTTATCCACGGACTATATACATTATGATATTTAAATGTACATAATTTTGGATTCGATCTTCTTTTTCACCGGTAAATTTTCTAGATTACAATGTAAGTTGTCCTGCAAAAATGATCGTTTACCAACAAAGAGCTACAATTAGGCGTATTTAAGTAAAACGCTTTCCGAATACGACCTACCGTCTACGTGACTCGGAGTCTCCAACAGAACAAAGACACTAACTAGTGACCGAGACACGTGCCGCTAAATTAATTGTCATCAATTTAATTAAAGACTACTATTTCCTGCCTTTAAAGGGGAGCAGTGGGGGAATTTCACCTAGACACTTATTGACTTTTTAAGTTTAAGAAACGTTTACTGTACTATAACGAAAAAAAATGGATGACAAGATAATAATAACACACGCTAGTTTTAACAATATTTTATGTTCATTCGTTAATTTTCTTTGTTTTTGGCGCCCAACGTGGTAGTATGAGGAACCATGTTTTGGCGCCCAACGTGGTATGAAGAGATCGTATATTCATATATTTATCAACCTATTTATTAGCACTCTTGCTTTGACAAATAAAAAAATAATTCATTAACACAATACCTTCTCCCACAGGATGTTCAGCGCAGAACCTGAGGATATTCCCGGTGCAGAAGCAGCAGACGGTGGCAGTGGGCAAGTCGGTGGTGCTGACGTGTCAGGTGGAGGCCAATGACCCCGCCCTCATCACGCAGCCGCAATGGAAGGACCCTAAGGGAAACGTCATCAATGAGGCCATGTAAGTTGTCCTTTTAGCTGATATGTTGTGATTCGCTCGATCATATGAAAGGGTGTCGTAATCAAAGTTTTTTTTGTGGGGTATGTGCCTATGTGTTCGCTCATTTATTTAAATATTAGGTGCTTATCTGCTGCCAGAAATGAAACAGAATTTATTATTTTGAAAAACAGTATACTCGTACACATAAGAAGTAGGTACTAATCACTTCGAAAGTATCACAAAAAGGTAGTTTTATTACTTAAAATGAAATTCTCTATCCACAACATCATCTTATCAGTAGTCACTTTACCTCATTTATTTATGAACACTATAGCCTCCTGACACCTGGCGTGCTATGAGTAGGACATTGAAAAAAAATATAATATAAAGTTTAAAAATACCTATATTAAAAGTTTTATGGAGTATCCCTGTTATTCCTTTAAAGTTTTATAAAGTACCTATCCCTTAAACAATTTGTTTTTTGACAAAGTGACAAAACAGTTCAGTAGTTAATTTTTTTTTTTTTTTAAATTTAATAACAGTGTATACATTTATACCTCTCGGGGTCAGGAGGATAGTACGGTGGCCTGCGCCAAAAAGTATACAGGCGGATTTTTAAAATAGCGATCTCAAGCTCACATGCTGCTCAAGCACATCCACATAAACACCACTGCTACACACATCACACACAACACGACCCCGGATTTATAACAGATGTAGCTGGTCCCTTCATCATAAGGAATCGCTATTTTAAAAACTCCGCCTGTATACTTTTAGGCGCAGGCCACCGTACCTACATTTAAAAAAGTCATAAAACATGAATAGTACCTACATTAAATACATAGAACGTACAAAGACGGGCTTATTGCTAACAAGCAATTCCTTCCAGCCAACCCTTACCTAACCTTCCTCATTGCAGCGCGGGCACCCGCCCCGAGATCTACACGGAGCCCATGACGGCGAAGCAGTCGCAGCTGCTGTACATCTCGTCCATCACGCCCGCCATGGCCGGCAACTACACCTGCGTGGCCACCTACACCAACGTGCCGCTCAGCGCCAGCGTCATCTTGGACACTTTCAGTGAGTCATTTATCTATTCTAGCGTACCCAAATGTCCCACAGTACTTATGACAACGTGCCGCTCAGTGCCAGCGTCATCTTGGACGCTTTCAGTGGTTAAGTCAAATCTAGAACGTCTTTAAATCCCAAGCAGATTCATCATCGTTATTCTGATCATCATCTGACGAGCAGTGAGCTCTTTCCATAGCCTAAGCCTGTGTCTTCTAAGGTTATCGGTACAGCAGACGGTACAGGACTCTCAAACTCAATCTTAAAACAAACAATCTTAATAGCTACGCCAACGCAAGCTATCAAAAAACTATGCACTCCTCAACGTATTCCCAAGACACTCTATTCATTTTTTATTCCAGTTGCCATAACATGGACGAACGCAAACGAGAACCAGTACGCGACTAAAGGCAAGGATTTCAAAGTGATGTGCGAAGTCACCGCCGAGCCCGCGCCGTCTGTTGACTGGTTCAAAGAGGGCACTCCAGTAAGTGGATTGAATACCCTTCCTTCAACCGCCATTATTGATCCTTTACCTGTTCTCCTATTGAAGTTACTTTTCCAAATGTGTTTTCATCCTTTTTATTTCCATTAAGGCTTGTAAGAAAAGTATTCTGATAATGGAATGTTGCTATTTTATTATTTGCGTTTTAACGTTGGCGTTGAATAATCTGTGTCCCTTTTCAGATTGTAACAGGTGATCGTTACGTGATTCACGCCAACGGTTTGATGATCAAGAATGTGCAAGAAAGCGATGACGGAACTTACACGTGCCGAGCTGTGGTCATTCAAACTGGTGAACTTGCTGAGAGGAATATCAAACTGGAGGTATGTTTTATAACGTTATTATGTGACTACGAGTTTACGGTGTCTTCTATCACATTGTTTATCTTCTGGGATATCTAAGACAACACGAAGCTTGAATAAAATACACAAATATAATACCTGTTATAATTCCTCAGGTTTACACTGCCCCGGAAATGGAGGAAAGGGAGTCGCGTGTTCTGATCAAGGAAGGGGAATCAGCCGCTATAACCTGCAAGGCCAGAGGCCAACCCCCTCCAACTTACACCTGGATTAAAGCATCCACACGAGAGGTAATGGTTTTAACATCCTACTGAAAAAATAGGTACCTATACTATATTGATCACGAAATTCTAATAATTTTTATAATTTTATTTAACAGAATCTGGCTACGACCTCCCGGTTCAGCGTCAACGATATCACTGGTCTTCTTACCTTCGACCGAGTGGAAGCTGGTGATTACGGAAAGTACATTTGCAACGCTGTGAACAAAGCTGGACAGAACGAGACAGAGATCGAAGTAGAAGTTCTCGTGAAACCAAAGATATTTGAGCTCTTTAATGTGACAGCTGCCGAGAGGACTGAGGGTAGACTGGAGTGCAAGGCCACTGGTCGACCTGCCCCTCGCATTGCCTTTAGGAAACTCAGTCGACAGGAACCATTCGTCAATGGCCCTAATGATGATGGAAGGTACGCAATCAATTTTTGTAATATTGTCCATAATATATCTTACAGTCACTTCAATAATTTAGTCACCTCTACTATTAATTTATACCAACATAACGAATGTTTTTTCAAAAATATTACAATAACATTTATAATTTTTCATCAATGTACCTCAACCTTTCACCTATTCTATTATATTCTTAATTATAATACCATTCATAATTAATTTGTTTTAGAATCACAATTGAGACAAGTTCCACGCAAACTGGGGACCAAATGCAATCAACCGCTGTTATCCACATCGCGAAACTGAATCGCACAGACGATGGACTTTACGAATGTATAGCTAACAATGACGGTACGTTTTACCTAGAAAATTTATATTGATACCTAGCGAATAACCTACCCATATTGATTCCCTTAAATATTAGTATCGTACCTATAACAAACAATTTTATAAATCCTTAGGTGGAGAAGCAAGAAAGAATGGTCATTTGACTGTGCAGTTCAAGCCTTCCTTTGATCACATGCCTAATGTTCCTATTTGGAGCTGGAACGGTCAACCTGTAAACATCAGCTGTGTCGCTGAAAGTATTCCAAACGCCACTATCAAATGGAAGTAAGTAACTTATTCTTAATTTCCTGAAAAATTCAATATCTCTGGTTATACCAATACAAATATGTTAACATATTATCATTTTCCAGGTTCCACGAATTAGACCTAGTCGAGTCTCCTCATGTGAGAATTTACGGCTCGGGACCCTACAGTTACGTCACTGTGACGCCGCGTGATACAGCTCTCTACGGATACTACAAATGCATCGCCACGAATACCTTGGGTGAAGCCGACCACACGATCCACCTGCGTGAAGCATTCCCACCGGGCCCTATTGTTCAAGTAAGTTAATTCAGCAACGGTACTTCGTGCCATCCTTTATACATAAATAGACTTTGTCTTTATTTGGACACCATGAATAATATTATGGTTTTCCTTCGTTTTAGGCCCGACAAGAAACAATAACCGCTACATCTGTATCATTCAACATAGTCGGCCCGCCGGAAGGCCAGGGTCCACCTATCTTAGCGTACACTTGTCAGTACAAGGAGAATGGAAATTACGATTGGACATTTGCCGGCAACAGGACTTGGTCAGTCAATTCCCCGTACATTGTGGAGCAATTGAAGCCGATGTACACCTACGACTTCAGATTCGCAGCCGTCAACCAGGTGGGCGCCGGCAGCTGGGGTGCACCTCTAACCGTCATTATGCCTAGAAGGTAACTAACTATAAAATTTGTCGAAGTAAATTGATTAAAAAAACTGAAAGTTTAGTTTGTGTGATTTGATAATTTCATAGAAAGTTTGATGAATGAAATAGATTTGGGTTATTTATATTTGTATACATATATTTTCCAGGTCACCACCCGAGCTTCCTAAATGGAGGGAAAACATTAGTTCGGAATCAATCGTCTATGCTAAATACGCTGACCGTTATGAATTGAGGTGGAAAATTCCAGCCCACAATGGAGAGCCCATTGACATGTACGAAGTAACTCACTGTCCGGTAAGTTGATTCTGCTTCCCATCTTCAATATGTTTGATTCAATAGTGATCGACTTCATCTCAAATTATTGAACATTCGTACACAGGTTATGAAAGTGAGCGGAGAATGGAGGGTCTCATCTGAATCTCAATGCATTACTGAGGAATTGAAGTCTTACGAGGCCATCAGCTATGAGGTGCGAGGTCTCCACCCGGACACTCGCTACCGTTTGCAAGTGCGCGCCCATAACGTTCTTGGATACTCGTTACCAGCCCAACTTTACATACAAACCGCTCTCGGTAAGTACAACGAAGAAAATAACGAGGTCCCCATTAGAGCCGGATTCTATGACGTCTACATCACCAATCCTCTTTATCCCTCCAACGCCAATAAGTTCCAGTCCTACGTCGGAATTATCTTTATTTCTTGTGTCATGGGTTACTTCATCTAAAGGTTAATTGATTCATTTGATATCGGCGTTTTGTAATTCTTTTCAAATACTTTTTTATTAAAGTGTATTGTTTGTGTATTTATAATTTTGAATTACAAAATGCCGATGCATTTTATCATTTGTGCCTACATCTTAAACTGTTTTCATCATTCCGCTAATTGAATTCATATAGCTTTGTTTTGTGTTTTTTTATTTTTTATTTACTTGTTCGTTAGATTTAAGTTTACTCATAACAGTAAGATTTAGATATATTTAACTAAAAGTACATACCAGAGTGCAATTAGATTAAGTTGTATAATTTTGTAGCAGTTTTTATAACAACCATGTATGTTTTGCTTCCTTGCTAACTTTGTTACCTCTATAAGAAGGAGATCTTTATTTAAATTACCTAAATTGATTTCAGCAGTTTCATTATTGTACTAAAATGAAATTATAATTGTATTTTGTTTTAATTTGTTACCAGCTTCATCTTGCCCGCACTTACTGACAGGTGTCATTTCTTTATTAATTTCAGTTATAGGTACAAAACATATTTGATGAAATTCTAATTTCATTATACCTAACTGTTTACGATTGAGTGTTTTTTGTATAACGTGCATGTCTTTTGTCTTATTATGATTTAGTATGGTACCTATACCTAATTACTATGTTAATTATTAGTAGCGTATTTTTTATCTGTAGGTAGGCATATTATTTAATATTTTTTTACGAATTTATATTTTGTTGGTGTTAATTTCTGTGTGTGTAGGTGAGTTTGTAATTTTTGACAGTTTATTTTTTACTTTCTTGGTCATCCATACTATAATATGCTTTAAATATGAAGTTTAGTATATTTATATTATTAAATATTTTTCTAGGTAACCCAAATGGAAGTCCAAGCAATTTTCGATGGGCTCACGCAATAATGGAAATAGTGTTCACGCTTTTTATACAATATTCAATATAAACTATGTAGGGTTAAGGCACCGTAGGAAATGATTATGTCCAAAGACATGATGACTGTTGTTATTTAGGAAAATACTTGATGTGATAAGTCATACATTATTGTTAATGTGTCATTAAGTTTTGTGTATTGATTTGAGGTTAATCATTAGCAATCATTAAATGATTATATTTCTGTAAATATTATAAAGGAAGCACTTTCGTTACATTTTAGATAGTGTAATAGGGAACTTATTTGAAGTTGAAATAAAATCATGAATTTTAATTAGAAATTAATTGCTAATAATGATTACAATCGTAAATTAACACTGCCAAAATATGAATTCGTGAAATTAGTTGTATTTAGAAGATGATACTCGAAATTTAAATGAGGCATTTTCTTGTAAGTAGATAAAGTTTTCATACTGTACTTTGTAAAACATTTCAATATAAGACTTTTTGAAGAAATTTTAACTTTTTTCGAACTAATATAAATGAATATTTAGAAAAATCCTTACATTAAATATGTGGATCAGTCGTCCAGTCTATGTAATGCTTGTAAGCAACATAGTGTATTAAAGTTAGTGTTAAGCACTGATTTATTTACTTATGTGAAATGGTAAAGCTATGTGGTTATTCAAGAATTATACGAAAATTCCAATTGTGATCTGTTTTAGCGAAAGAATATAAAATTATGACCAATGTGAAAATAAATGTTTTGAAAACTACGCAATTTTTCTATCATCCGCTGAGTACAAAACGAATAAGTATAATTATTCTTGCAAGTAATTACCTAACATTCGGCGTACCTACAATCAATTCCATAAAACATTAAGTAATAAATCGATCAAAAATTTTCTAAATTTCTGCAAACAAGTTGATAAATATAAACTAAGAAAATAAAAGAAACCTGTCAAGATGCTTAGCTTCCCAACACGAGCCCCCCCTGTAGTCCTAATGAGATGATGATCAGACCCTTACAAGTGTTTTGTGACGCCCTGAACGATGTTTGGGTAAATATAATTCAAATAATAATTCTTTCACCCTGTCTTAGATCTAACATTATCGTTGTATACATTCCATGGATTGCTGTACTAATTAAATGTATGCATGTTTTACTTTTCTATGTATGCGTATATACCTCAATAAATATTACAATATTTAATCATAGGTGTTAGATGAGCATGTTGAGAATGATTATAAAATTAACATTATTTATATAGACGACTCATTGTAACTATTATTATTATACATAATAGCTCTCCATTAGATATACTGTTAGAATTCTTCCCTAGCGATTCCTTTACGTGTTTTACCCAAGCATGAAATTCAATTATTTTTTCTTAGGACGCGATTTTAAATTATTTTCATTTACCAACTTGTTTTATTGAATAATTACGTGTTATGTGATTGTTGTCTGTTTTTTATCTACTTGATGTTTTTATTATAACTTTTATGGAAATGGATTGCCATTAAAATACCTAAAAACAAACAACACATTGCACAATTACCGTACTTACATGAAAACAATTCAATATTTATAACTACAAAAGTTATTAGATTATGATTACGGTGATGGTTATTATATTGTCCTCAATTTTTTTTTAATTTCATGAATTTGTTGTATTAAAAAGAACTATCGTTAGCATTCAAACGCAGCTTAAAATATTAGTTCTTTTTGTCATGGGGTTTGAACACAACGTTTTATTTGTCTTATAATGGAATGTTTGCATCTTGACAACTTTCTTTTATTTATTTAGAGTAAACTTTAAATATTCGTGTATACTCTTCAATTTCACCAAACCCTTCATTCAAACCCCATTTCATCTTGGAGAGCTTTCAACGTTAATGTTTTAGTTGAACATCAAAATTATTATTGTATTTATTCATCTTCAATATGGATTCAAGCATCTATTGGCTGGTGATTGGGTGCACGTGGACCTGAACTGAAAGCACTCTTTGTCACCATTATCTGATTGTAATGAATGATTCTTCATCAGCATCTGTATTGTTTATGTCTCAAGCAACACATCCTAGAACGCGCATTCCATATCACAGCACAATCCAATGCATTTATTACAATCACGAAACCTATCATTAACCTTTTCAGCTTGCAAATCATGGTGCACAAAACTAACTGTAAGAAGAGCAGTAGATAAAAAGCTAAATAATCAAACCAACACTATATTTTTTGTTGGCATTTCAATGTTAAAGCTACAATCAGCTATATCTACTGCTCTTGTTGTAGCTTTGAGAATAAATTGTAACATGTTGTTTAACTCTATAGGTGTGGAACGTTCAGGATTCGCGCCACCTCAGCTTCTGTCGAGTGGTGCCATCATCGGCCTGGCTCTAGCCGGTGTGTTCATTTGCCTCATCATCGTTGACCTTCTTCTCTTCTGCTGGAGACGTCAAGGAGTCATCGCTACTATTTGTGGAAAACGGGCAAAGAACCACAAGGATGATGAAGCCAAACTGGGGAGGTAAATGATTAAAATAATTATTATATATTTTTATTATCATTATTTAAGTATTTATTTAATACAAAGTCCGAATATTTATAAAAAAAATATAGTTTATACGTTCTACCCTTAATTAAATAACATTTTGCCCTTAATTTAATGAATTTTATTATTAGTCCTATCCTATTACACGATTTTAACTTTACTGTCCTTAATCACTTCAATTCAATATTCATTCACACCTTCTTACATTTCAAGTTTCTCGCACACACCTTTAAATTTTTTCATTTGAATAACACTTATTGTTTGATTGAATTTTTTAACTTTTGAATTTTATATTTCACATTACTTTACTTGTTTCATTTTCAACTTCAGTTTCATATTCATTCACACTTTTATCTCCTCACGTGTCAACTTCCTCGTCCCTATTTAGTTTAATGTTAGTGTCGATGAGAGATGTTTCTGCCCGCTAGTTTGTACGGTTGGCGCTTCCCACTCCCTTATTGCAGTACGAAGCCGCGAGCGCCCCCGTCCCCCGCGCCCCTGCCACCGCCGGTCAAGCTCGTGCCAACTCCGACGTAAGGCACCTAAACTCGAATGCCTGCATGCTTTGATTGTGCGGAGTATACCTGGCGAGCATTCCAGCTTCATGTATATTTTGCAAATCTCGTTTTTCTCGGTTGCGTTTCTTTGCTGCGCCAGTTCTGTAAATATGAGCTTACAGATTTAAAGCAGACGCTGTTTTGTAAGAATAGTCACCTGGTAATCTTGTTTTGAGTATGGCTTGGTTTTTTCAGGAATGTAATGATTAGTTTGAATAACGTCTTGTAAATAAGTGAAATTGTAATAAACTAAACCCGATTCTGTTGCTTGTGTATTTGAGATAAATTTTATTAATTTGACAAAAAAAAAATATATTACAGTTCCTTTTTTATTTTCATCGGAACATCTCTATCGGCGTGTGGTTATTGTTTAAGTCCAAATGTTTTTTTTGAACATCCTCCTATCCATTCAGCATGTTATATTTTACGTTTAATTGTTTCTTAATAAATCTTTACACACTTTACAATTAGGAAAATATTAAACCTAGATTTCACATTCACTAAAATTTATGTTTGTGTTTCCCTCACGCTGCCATTTTCCGGTCCATTACCTACATAGCTATGTTCCGACGACACCCGTGTAAGAATGACATGCATTTTAATATTTATTTGTAAATATGTACATAATTTTGCACAATGTTGTTGCTCTAGGTGTATTTTAGTCTGCTTACTGTATTTTACTCCGCTTTCGTTATAATTTTATCATAACAGACTTCAGGAAAAACAATAATACAAAAAAACTGAATTCTACTACTACTCGTGTCTTTTAATTTTGTAAATTTTCTTTGTAGACTTCATGGTTTTTATTAGCTTTTAAAATTCCGTCATCTGAATACTTAACAGTTATTTAATAAATACGCTGTCTAATCATTACCTAAAAATAACTTGTATGGTAGATTAAAATCGCATCACACACAAACCTTTGAAGGCTTATGTGGTGTTGTATATTGTTAATTATATGTACCAAAATGTGTTTGTTATAAATAAATAATATAAAAAAAAATTAAATGGTCGTACTCAAAATTTTATTCTGAACTTTTTAAGCTCAATGAAATCTCTATTTTATTTTTAAATTGCTAGCAATTTTGTTTTTACGTCTTAATTTTACTATGCCATGCTATTTTTAAATAGAACTTATTAGATGATACCAACTAACTAGGCATTTTTGTACAAAACTCTAAAACTATAAGCTCCGTATGAGGAAAAAATATTTAATAATATTGTTTTCAACTATTCACAGGGACGAAAAGGAACCTCTTAAGGACACAGCCGAAGATGCAATGAAGAGAAATTCATCCGTTGAGTTTGATGGCCGACGGGTATACGCAACTAGTGGTGGTCCTATTATTGGAAAGAACTCCGCTGTATAAGCAACTGACAGGCATTTTTGTTTATAATTATCTTAAACATTGCATTAGCAACACATCTGATCTGCTGAACTAGCATCGAGCATCGTAGGAACTATGGCAAAATAATTTATTTCATAATTTATGTTTTTACAGTAGTAAGTCCTGTACACCCTGATCAGTGATCATTTTTGTTGAACAAAGTTTTTACCAGTAGGCAAAGTTTAAGTGAACCTAATTGTGAGTATTTAAAAACTGCCAAAAGACAAAGTATTAAATTTTAAGGTATATTGTATTGTCCAGCTTTACTTATAGATTGAAATAACATCTGTATTAAATTGTAAGTATGATTAATCTAATTATTTGAAATGATCTGTTTATCGTTATTATATTTAACAGATTTAAGTTGTTCCTTTTAAGTAGGAACATGAGTTTGTAATCTTTCATGAGAACGTCAGGGTCTAGGTTTGTTGTTCGAAACAGACTACAATAATACACTTTTTTTATTGAAAGTTTCTACTACTTAAAATGCTTTCGCTTCATAAGGTACAAATTGTGCCTTCTCTAGTACGTAGAATGTACTTCTCATGATATTAATATTTAGGCTAAGTCAATGTACAGCTTTAGTCAATAAGATAACGTATACTATGTCACACGATTTTTATACTGAATTTTTCACAAGATCATTATTACATCATCACAAAGCAAATCACAAATTAATTTGGGACCGAATAGTCTTAATTGATGACAGAATAGGGTCTGTTTTATAAAATCAAGATCTACACATCGTACTTTAGTATTTAGGACTTAGCATTAGGAACAAACAATGTTTTGTTCAATTGTAAATAAATTGTAAATAGACAGCTTTACCTACTTTGTCACAAGTGTTATTGTAGATGATTATAATTTTTATGGGAGTTTTTACACAAGTATTTTTTTTTTATATCTTGTAAACTCTACTGTAATTCTTGTGAAGGAAACTTGGTAAGAAAAGGAGATACAGCATTTAATAAAATGTATTTTATATTTCTAAGATAGGTATGAACCTTTGAGAAAATTAAATTCAAAGAAATACACTGTGAAGTAAAATTAGTTCTAAATTACAAACATAATAAATTTCTCAAAAATGTTTATAACAAATTACCTACAATACTGTATTTATGGTAAAGTATTTTTATTTGACACGTTCTATGTTTGTATTTATAATTTAAACATTATGAATATAGATTCAGCACATTTTTTGAACAATAGAAATCGTATAGTTAATCTACGCTACAGGAAAGTTGTAGCTCCTATCATTTATAATATTATTATGATACATTGAACCAACTTTTTTGTATAATGTTAAATTGAGCTACGCAATATTGTATTATTATATAAAAATGTAATCTTACAGATACTTATCGCTTATGTTTTGGCGTTGTTGTATTAATGTTATACCTACATTATGTATTTGGAGAATTTCTTGTGTATCTAAAGAAGGAGCTATCTCTTGCTACTTATTCTGCATACGTGATTGTTTGTCTGTCAGCTTTGAATGGAATCAGAAAAGTCTGGTGTTAAGGACAAATTGAGAGGAAAGCGCATTTTTTATAAAAAAATAAATGTCTCTACGATATATTTCCTTGTTTAATTTTATTATAACCTCATGACAAAATATTAGTTTCACCTACCCGTATATAATAACGAAATGCAACCCCTAATAAAGAGTAAAAAAGTTTTGTGTTTAAAAAACATCACGCTCCATCAATATTAATTTATTCTATTGATGTCTAAATAACATGGCTATTAGACGTGGACGCCCTAACAATTTTTACTGACAAAAAACTTGATTTATCCTCGTTAGTGAAAACGATACAAATGTTTTGTAATAGTGTTACGATTTTTAATCGGTGCTCTGCTCTTATATTACGGTGTAATCTTTTGTGAGAGGGACCCTTAAATGGAACACATGGGCCCGGCTAACAATGGCCCCAATATTATATTGTGCAACAAACATTTATTAGGAGGTAGTAGGGATGTAATGCCGTGCACATTTGATGATTGAAATAACTATGATTTTTTGTAATATGAACTGATACGATAATATACCAAAGCTCCATTATTTTATGAATATTTGTAACTTACACAACTTAATACAAAAAATATACTTACTCAATTTTAATTATACCTAAGTAATTGACGACTGGTGTAGAGTGTGATTGCCCAAGGATCAATATTTAATTGAAAACTAAAACAAAAAACATCCGCTGCCGCTGCTTTAATCCCCATCCCTATAACACCAAAATGCAATGCGTCACGCTCAAAACTTAGGGTGCACTCACACGCGGGCATGTGGTTAATACGGCCCGGCTATCGACGGATGGAATGACCTGAGGACGGTTATTTATGAGGTTTGTTCACGGAGTCCAATAGCTTTATGTAATAAGGTACATGTAACTGTCGTGGTTATTTTGAATTGGAGAATAGGTTAGTTCAGCCCAAAGAACATAAGTACTAGTCCAACGAGAATAAGTACTCAGCCTGGTTCAGCCTGATTTGTCCGCTGTCAAGAAGGTTTCATCCTTCCAACATATTGAATTTTTAAGTTAATCTTTAGGGTTAGAATTTGAATACAATTATTTTGGAACAAAAGACAGGACGTCAATCACAAAAAAAATTGCCTCGAAAATCTCTTATTTTCTTTCTTACTTACACTACTATATAATTTTCTCCCGCAAATGCTAGTCACCCTACTTAAGCCATTATTGGTTGCAACAATTAGGGTGACCACGCGTCCGGGATTACCATCCGGTTAATACTCTGCGCTCCCTTTTAAATAATTAGAACGGTAGCAGATGATACGGCTTAGCCTCGCTACAATATTGAACATCATGTGTACGGGGCTCAATTTTTGCGGTGAAAAAGAAAGTGAGTGTATAGAAAATGAAGATGAGTGTTAGGGATAACCTATTACTTACAGTATTTTGTTGGCAAAATAATTATGTTTTGGTCTTGTAATACGTACCATAGAATAACAAGCACAGTACGTACTTACCATAGTCGTTGTCGTAAATGGAAAATAAACTTTTTTTTTCCTTTTTATGGAAATCACTTAAATTCTTATTGATTGATTGATTGATTGAATTGCACTATCCCAGCCAGGTTTTACCCTGCATCCTGGATACGCCAGGCCCACTGGGTAGCACAGAATATTTTTAAGGGAGGGGGAACACACGCTCAGGGACAGGTTGGGAAAGTGAGTAGAATCGACCGAGTATGCACCCTTAAAAGCCAATATTGGAAGAGTAGGTAAAGGAAGGAATAAGGTTTTTGGAGAGCGTATCTGTCTGTGGCCATCTGTGGCTTACTCGTGGCTCGCAGTGGTCCTGTGCTGATGCTGCAGTGGTCCTATGTTGTTGCTGATGTTGTCCTGTGCTGAAGCTGCAGTGGTCCTGTGCTGATGCTTTAGTGGTCCTGTGCTGATGCTGCAGTGGACCTGTGCTGTTGCTGATGTTGTCCTGTGCTGATGCTGCAGTGGTCCTGTGCTGTTGCGGCAGTGGTCCTCTGCTGATGCTGCAGTGGTCCTATGTTGTTGCTGATGTTGTCCTGTGCTGAAGCTGCAGTGGTCCTGTGCTGATGCTGCAGTGTTCCTGTGCTGTTGCTGATGTTGTCCTGTGCTGATGCTGCAGTGTTCCTGTGCTGTTGCTGATGTTGTCTTGTGCTGATGCTGCAGTTGTCCTGTGCTGATGCTGCAGTGGTCCTGTGCTGATGATATAGTGGTCCTGTGCTGGTGCTGTAGTGTGTGACTGTGGATGGCTGAGGTGTTCCTGTGTCTGATACTGCAGTTATGTGGATGTAGATTCATCTAGCGTTCCTATGCCTTGCGTCTGTGGCTTCTTGGGTGGGTAGTTTACGGGATTGATGATACTTATTCTGTGTTTGTGCGTCTTCGAATGGTGGTGATAATTGATTGAAAATAAATTGATTGTTTACTTCTATTTATTATTCAGTTCTAGCTGGTTCATATGTAGGCAGCGGTTGCATATTAGCTATAGTTGCTATAATTATTTTATTGTATTTTATCCTGTGTTCGTTTTTCAGTTTCCCTTGAATAGCGTTCGTTGATGTAGACAGCTACATCTCTCCATAATATACCAAGTGGTCAAAAAAAATAAATACTTTAAAGAATTCCATTAAACTATTCGGTGAGCTATTGTTTTAGGGGAACAGTTTCTTTCTATAACATTTTGTTATTTTCTATTTCAAGATATCGTTTTTGGAATGTGGGTTTTTTTTTTAACCAACTTTGGCTTTGTCTACTTTAACCCCATTGTTTCATTTTGGGTTTATTTTATGGCTTGCAGATGTTCTGTTTCTTTTAGCGCAATGGGTCTACTGCCGGGGTTTTTGTAAAGAAAATATTGGGCTGAAAGAGAGCTTATTTTTAAGAATTACGTTTGCTGTGGGAAAAATATTAGTTTTTATGGTCCTAAACCCTGCACGTGTTTGTATAATAGGATACCTACGTTAGTGTTCATGCAATGAATAAATTGGGGATATTTTAATTTACTAAATAAAGTTAAAAAAAAATCGATGATATTTGGTGGATGGTGGAGGCGCCGTGCAAGTTTTTTTTTTTTTTTGATACGCACTGGTTTCTTTATTACTTAATCCTTTTCAAAATATAACACACTGATATTAGGTACACTGTTCATGCAACAAAGATTTGAGGTTTTTTGTTGTTGACTAAAGGTAAATTCATTTGGAGATACCTTGCTATTTGGATAAGTATTAAAGCAATATGTATTCTTGTGACCCTATTACAAATATGCATTAATCACCACGTTTTTCTTAGTTGAAGTAACCATCACTCTCGTTCAGGACATTGAGAGAAAAGGCTTTTAATTTCAAATGGAGCATTTGTTAGGATGATAAAGTATGCTGATTGCCTTCTGTCAGGTACCTTAAGGTCTAGATGGTCAAACTACGGTGGTGCGGATAGTTGGTATTTCTGAGGTCAGCGTCAGCCGGTCTCTAGATCGGGATTGGAATTCTCTCACCAGATTCTCGCGACGATTGTTGCTTTAGGGTATGACGGTGGCGAATGGCGAACTTCTATCAAGCCTTTAAGGGTCGGTACAGGTACAGGGGCTGCGTCACACTATAATTACTTATACACTTCACTCACATACTAAAACCGCACACATTTTTAGATGACTATTGGTACAAGGCAAGAGATTAGGTAATGTTATACTCTAGTATACACATTCAAAAACTTTTTCAATAAATAAGACATCACTTTTTAACTTATTAAGACTCAGGCGCTTTCGTACAACGGTTACTTATTAACAAAAGGCAACGCGAAACAAAGGATTTTTATGCGCAAGGGCCAGTGGCCAACACGTGTTGGGGCCCAGGAGCGCCCGGCGGACCCGACCGTCCCGCTTGCGTGTCACAATGCAACTCCATGGAAATCACTTAAATTCTTATTAAGTTATAATTCTTAAAAAAATAATTTACGACTATCAAGAAATTACAGTTTTTTACCTAACGAGGCGGGCGCCAACGTCTTGTCACGAAGTAAAATAAAAACTATGAGAACACTATAATTAGTCCTTTGTTTACTTACCTAACTGTTACTTTTTCCGAGACGATTAATGACTCAATAATTTGCTCCGTTCAATCATAAATATTACAGCCATAACAGTATAATTTGAAGGACAAAATCTAAAATAAGATACTTAGATAAAGAGAAGGTAGCTCTTAAAATTTGAAAGCTGAAGTGGGTCTGCCATATTCAGTAAATCGATGAGCGGTGGGCTAACGTGTTCTCGAGTGGAGACCACGAACTGGCAAGCGTAGGGTGGGACGCCCTCCGGCCCGCTGGGTCCAGCTACGACCACTTAGTGGGTAGAGACTGGACGAGGCAGGCCGAGGACCGAGTGTTGTATTATTTCCTTAGTTAGCGTTTAGTTTTCACTGCTCCATCAGTGAGAAAAACTCGCACTAGGCCCACTGTACTGTAATATCTTTCGTAACATCATTTTAATTCACATTTTAAAAATTATTAAAAAGATTAGAGAAAATTATTACAAAAAAAACTATTGAAATAATATTAAAACAAAAGTCAAAGTAAATCCACGTGCATTCAAGACGAAATCCAGCCAACAGAATGGCTGGCTAGAGGGTGATAAAACAACTTTACAGGCAAAGATGCAGCCAACTTTTGTATAAAGAATCGAGTGAAAAGACCACAAAGAATATATCTTTTACCAAACGAACGAACTGGCTCAAACATTCTATTGTAAAACGAATTGACTATTGCCATTGTGACGAAGTCGTTTTGGTAAATGATTTGCTAGAATATGCACTGAAAGGTTGCAGGGTACAGTTTTTAGGGTTCTGTAATCGAATTTTTAGTAATGATACAGGGTGTTACAAAAGTTATGAAGTTACGTAGTTATGTTTTTTATTGTTGGGTTACTACTTGTGAGTCTTTAATTTTAGTCAAGGAAATTGACTATTAAATAAAGATAATTGAATTTTATATCGTCAACATAATGTTAATTAGCTCAATGTCTACACTACATATTATAATACATAGCCACATCATAATTTGTGTGTGGCTAAAATGTGAGACCACGTTTATTCCAATAACCCGTATTAGCTCAGGAGTCCAAAACAAACAAGGGGTCTATTGGATTATGACATTAGTGTAATTGAGTGAATAATATTATTTCTCCCGATAGGTATGGAAACCCACACACATGCAGACGAATATTGATGAGGTTGTTAAGTTTGAATAAGTTTAGAGTATTTTTCATGTTCTCTTAGGTAGGTACTAGGTATATTCATGAAAAGAATGATGAACTACACCCAAACCAGGTGAACTATGATTCAACTTCATACGATATACAACAGATTAGCAACCGATGTTAGCAAATATGAAATTTGAACAGGACTTACAATATTTCCAATGTATAACTTACTAAAAACTCGCACTACGCATCCTTTACCCGGATTGGGCATCGATCACGTATCCAAACATTTCGCGGCTCGTGCGGGTGAATGTGCCAGATATACAAACAACAGCTGTTGGGCTACAGAATTACGAGGACTGTGTGTATTTCGATTCATAAGCCCAACTGTGCCTTCGTGATCCGTATCGATGTGGATTAATCCGAATATTTCAATATGTGGGCTTATGCACCTAGAATGGATCTTACTATTTAATGGACTGGTGAACCTGTGTGATAATTATATCATGTGGTCATAAATTCAGATTGAATGATAACGCATTTTTTCAGAAATCTATCTAATAAACTATCATCATGTCAGGTTTCAAAAAAGTTAGTGCTAAAAGGTTAAAAGATCCAATGAATTTAGATACTCAAATCGGTCTCAAGGCACTGCAATGCCCAATAAATATTGCGTTATCATTCAATCTGAATGTATGGCCACAGCATATTATTATGGCTATGATGTCCAAAACACACAACAAACTCACAAGTATTAAAAAAGTTCCAGTGACGTCCAATATTCCAGGATAGACAATGGTAGGTGGAACTTTTTCATTGCTATTAAGTATATATTATACATTACATAACACTCCCTTTTGATTTCATAGGGTGAAAATAAGTCATAAGTCATAAGTCATTTATTCATAATATCACGATTACATGTCAAAATTTAAATACATAATAATATAATAATAATAATATAATAATAATTTACAATTACCAATAATTAATTACCTTTAGTAGATATAATGTCACAATATAATTATAAGATTATAAAAATAATCATTATTACACAATGTATAAATAAGTTAATAAAATTAATTTAATTAATTTAAATTGAATAAAAGATTAACTAGGTCGAACATTCAATTGATAAATTCGTCAAATCTATAGAACGCTTGCTCGACAAGCCATAAAATAGCGGGTTTGCTCTTGTCCGCTTTAACATGATTCGTTCCGCAAAATAGTCGGTCAATCGGTGACCATCTGTGTGCCTGTAGGACCGCAGTTTTGAGTTGATAAATGGTTTGTGTCCAATGAACTGCTGGCGTGTTGGTCTATTCGAGCAGTGCAGTCGGTAATCTTTATTGAATGGTCAATGAAAATGCGTTTTTGCAAATGGCACCTACCTTCATTGTGTGAAACGTTGTTGGTGTATTTGCGATGGATTAGTTAGGCACTAACAGAACAAGTGCTGCCTTTACTAAATCTGGCTCATATTATACATACAATACTCATATAATACTGTGCCGTTACCATAGTATACTATGGTGACGGCACAGTATCTGTAAAGTACCGTCATTGCGACTACTTTGAACATGCATCATAATTTGGTCGATGTTGTAGACTAGGAGATAAGTATACCTCCTTACAACGTAATACCTACCGAATACGCTTTTATGACCACTTAAAAAAAATATTCAGTCCGATCCTTTTTTTCATAAACATATTAATATAGTGCCACAATCTTATCTGTTCCGGTGGTCAAAATGTGCAACAACGAGACGTCATTGTCAAACGTCATTTCATACTCTGTGCGTTATTTGAGTTGTCAATTTCTGCGAAGAGGCTGACGCTACGTTATTTAATTAGTTTTTTGATTTTCTGGGTGAAATAATTCCAAAATCGCTAAAATATGATGCAAGAATAGTAATACATAGATATATTGGCTTTTATGCAGAAAGAATAGCGTATTCAGGCGCCTTTAATTCCGTTTGAAAAATTTGAAGAACGAGTTGCAGCGGCTACAGGTTAGTGTTGCCAAATACGAATAATTTTACCCATAAACTCCATGTAATTTTATTAATATTTTCCCGAGAGACCCGTGCCCCAGCAGTGGGGACGGGATGGGTCGGGATAAAAAGTACCTATACAATGTTTTTTTTTTTCGAACCCGCCAAACTTTAAGGGTGTATTCTACAAGTGATTTCATCGAGAAAACACCCCCATATGGGGGGTCAAATCTCAATATTCTAGAAATGGTGGCCATTTTAAAGTTTTAGATACTTAGTTTTCATAAAAAATCATATCTCGAGATTTAAACGCCTTACGGACATGAAATAAAATGATTTTATCCGTAAAAAGTCATTTCCATCCAATAAAAATAGGCACAACTGCTAAAAAGTTACATAAAATAAGTTACAAGCACCTAGTCTAGTTTTTTGACAAAAAAAAACAGCAGAAATTTACATTTACTTAAATAACTTTGAAAATAGCCCTCCTTTGATGGTATTTTTATGTATTTTTTTAGTATTTGAGCTAAGCTAAATAATGATACCAAAACCGTATCTCTACGTCAAGACAGTCAAGAATTATTAAAAGATCAAACACACCTAGATTAGGTGCTTGTAACTTATTTTATGTAACTTTTTAGCATTTGTGCTTATTTTTATTGGATAGAGATGACTTTTTGCGGATAAAATCATTTTATTTCATGTCCGTAAGGCGTTTAAATCTCGAGATATGATTTTTTATGAAAACTAAGTATCCAAAACTTTAAAATGGCCGCCATTTCTAGAATATTGAGATTTGACCCCCCATATGGGGGTGTTTTCTCGATGAAATCACTCGTAAAATACACCTTTAAAGTTTGTCGGGTTCGAAAAAAAACACATTGTATAAGTAATCTTTATTTTTCTTTGATTACAGGTGTGAGGACATGACATGACACTTTAAATCTTAGGCAGTATACCAAGAAGAATTTCGCGCACCTGTAGCGATTTTAGAGGAAATAATGATGATTAATGACATGTTCTCCCAACCTATCAAGGGTTGGCTGGAAGAAATTGCTTTTTGGCAATTAGCCTTTGTACATTGTCTGAATTTCTTTTAATTTTATGCTCTTGTTTCTTGTTACTTTAGAAAATGTAAAATAAAGTGTTCAAAAATAATCATTGATAGTTTTTTTAAAGTCTATCTCGTTATTCCCACGACCCACAGATATTTATTTATTTATTTTATTTATTTATTTATTTATATATAAGGTTACACCAACAGGATATCATACATAAAGGTTTTAATATTATTTTATACAAGAATTGTTCACGTATGTACCCCAATTATAGGTGAACACAACATTTTTATATTTACAACAGCTTACTTAAACTAACATGCAACTACGAGTAGATATAATAAAAACCTAAACCTAATTAACCTAAATGTAGGGCGTCCAGTACTTTATTCCTATATGAGCCGAGAGAGTCATGATAAACGTCAATATCTTTATTTTTTTCGTGAAGTCTAGCATTTATTCTATTGTACCCCATTAACATACGGTATACAGGGGAGTTTCGGGTGGTATTTGCTTTTAGTACAGGTATGTAGAAAGTTGACGTATGAGGAAGGCGACGGTTTGATCTCGGGACGGAAAGAGATATTCTTGCGAGCGCTTCGGGACTACATATTTGGTGGTTGATGATTTTCCAAAGGAAAATTTGATCCATTAGCTGCCTACGATTTTCTAACGATACCATTTTAAAATACCAGATATTACCTATACTATAGTAATCTAGATTTAATCTCCTACATCAGAACCTAATCAGAACAAACTTTATTTCTGTTTGCCGTGGATAAATTTTCTATACAACAAATGTCGTTTGATATGTAATATCGTCTTTCATTTACTATCGACCCTACATTTTGATTTATCTATACTTATGAATGTACCTAATTATAAAATAGGCAATAGCAGAAATGCATTGTCGTTTAAACCACAAATAGGTAAAATTTTATCGATGGCAACACTGGATTCGATCACAGCGACGCCGTCACCGGAACAGATAAGATTGTGGCACTATACCTGTGTTAATATCTAACTTAGTAAGTGCATATTAGGTTTGCTTTCAGTGAATAAACACTGAAAGCATTTTAGTCGATACGCCTAAGGCCAAAGAACCTAGGCTAGCCTTTATGGTAGCTACGGATCCACATGGGACTAAACACTACACAGTATACACTTTATAGGTCATTCGCAGATCCACCGAGTCATTATCATAAACGTGGCCAGTTCAACCGTAGTTAGCTGGAACCCGTGATAATCTCAGCTTTATAGACAATACTAAATGGTATACGGTAAGGCAGCGTATCCACTAACGCTGCTTACTTGGAAATCCTGTGGTCGGTTTTACAGCAAAAATGTGATCGGCCTCTCCCAGTTAGCATAATAAATTGTGTTTCAAAATTGCCTATCAATACTCAGTTAAATTTTGTTTTGGTAGTCTAAATAAAACATTAAAATTGCGTTTTATTTGCGTAGGTAGGTACATACTTCGCTTGGACTTTTGGTGTGTCATGTGAACTCATGTGTATGTAGCCTAACGTGTCTGTGTAATCTCTTGATGTTTATGCGTTGCTGATACTGGTAGTAGTATGAAAGTTGGGTTTATGGCGATAAAGAGTCTATTGTCAAGGGTTGATAGTACACTCAACGGAAAAGGCTAGCTTAATGACGCCTTCTGAAATATTGAGTATATTATCAACTATAATGTGTTCAAATTTTAAATAATTATGAAAAATTTGAGGAATTTGGTATCGTGAAGGCATCAGCCATAAAGCAAGCTCTTGACCAATGGGATACAAGTTGACCGAACGGGACTGTCTTTATTGTTACCAGATGTGCAAACATAGAACAATACGGTCTTCGATATTGAGAAATGACTACATTTCCTTGTTAATGTTTTACCAAAAATATAAAAGGTCTGTTGGCTACAATGACTATACGATATTTTATTGAAACAAAACATTGAATATATTGCACAAATGCACAGGTATTATAATATAATGTTGAAAACGGAATGGAATTTGGGATAAAAAGAATCTTTGTTGCTGTTTAATAGTAGTTTATTTCTGTAAAAGTACATACTTAAAATTTACTAAATTCTCTAAATTAATAAAAACACGATTTCCTAAAATTATTCGATAAGTACTTAAATCTAACTCAATAGGTTGTTAACTAGTTTTAGAGTTTAGTATTTTAATTTATTGTTTGTTTAAATAAAATACTTAATCTGAACATATCTGTATATTAACTACTAATATATTATCTAAAACATACCTAATTATTTTATTAAATTGAATAAATTAATTTAAAAAAAACGGATTATTGCAAATCTCGCCTTCATCGAGCTGGTAATGTTCGTAGCGAAGAGCCGTGTAGCGACTGCACCTAAACAACACTGTATCCACAAAAGGTTCCACGTCAGCACTGACCACCATGTCCACTATGAAGTGACGGGGCACTATTGTTTAGCCAAATATAACAATCTAGGCAAAAATCGCTTAGTAAGATTAAACATGTGTTATTTGCCATGGCCAAATCAAGTCTCGGTCGATCATTTCTATGAAATCGTACCGTAACAAGATTTATCTCCATCGTTCTTTGTCCTTCTTCCCAAGCTTCGTTAACATGAGAGACCAGTGCTGCTATTGTCTTCTCTCTTCTGTTGTCCCATTCCTGGACCGTCATACTGCACAGGTTTTTTATCAGTTCAGGAGCGGTGAACGGGCCGGATGAGGTAGACCCTGTATAAAAAAAAGGTTTTTCAATCATCAAGTTTATTTTAATGCAAATGAAAATATTTATCATGGATAGATAATTCGTTATTGCACACAAACACAGATATTACAATAGGAATACACAACATAGACGGTACAATTGGCAGCCTTATATTACAAGATTAATTTCTTCCAGACTACCTCAGAGATGAGAAATTACACGTAAGAAAAGGGGAAATTGCAAAAAAATATATTATAAAGATCATCATATAATTGTAAAGATATTTGCAATTTGAAAAGTAATCCTTACCGATATTTCTGTTTCTCGTGCTATTTCACTATTGTAAAGTCCCTCTTCATGCAGAAGGACAATTCGGCTGGTCATTATTATACAAACAGGCTACCATATCGCAAACTTGTTATGACAATGATTCTCGGATTCAAATTGTAATGAATTTGACACAAATTACTTCGTAAATGTTACTTCGTTTTGACTTAGCGATAGAGGTCCCCAGTTGCGTTACACGTCTTACTCACTGCACCAAATACAAGCGAATGGCAAAACTCAGAATGAACAAATTGCTCAAAAGGTCGAAAGTAATAAACAAAACAAAGGAATAAAAAAACATTGTCTGTGATTGGCTAGAAAAGACAAGACGCTGAGAAAAGGTAATTTGGGTTTGTAAAGGATTTTGTTTTGAAATCGTTTCCAGATGTTTTGTACTTCCTCTCTAAAAATATTTAGCGGATTTTAGACATTTAAAAAGTTTAAACCGGTAAAATTCACGAAGTCATTCACGCATTTGGCTCCGAACTCATTGTTACATGTAGTTGTTCAGTTGCGATATTGTTACGATAACAATGTAGTTTCGATCTGCACCCGTACGTAGTTTTGCCATCGTAATGGGGTCAAATGTAGGAAATTTGTCGCGGCGGTGTGATGCAGTCAAACGGGTCAAATTAATATTTATGGACATTTGATTGATGGGAAAGAGTTTTAAATTAGGGTGACCCTCGATATTATACATAAAATTGCATGTATTAATGAAAGTTATTTTATAATCAGACACATACATGTATATGCTTACGAGTGTAATGCCCGAAGGGGTAGAGGTGAAGGGGTCACAGGTGACTCGCAATCAAGTCACCCGCTTTTCGCTGTATATTTGTACTCACATGAGATAGGTCGCAACTAGTCGCAAGCCGTATCGCTGTTTACCGGAAATTGTATAATCGTAACAGGTTTAAAAATTTTCTTTACCAAAACTTTGGTAATCGTATAATCTACCAATTTTAACTTCAATAGCCCTTCAATTAAATCCCAAAGTAAACCCGAATGCCTAAAAAACTTTATTTTACGCATTTAACTAAAAGGACTGTTCGTAGAAGGAAATAAAAACAAAAACCTCTGTAAAAGCACAAAAGCTCTTCACTGGTTGATGTGGTCACGTAAACAACTTTCACGGGGTTTAGCTAAAGGACAGCTTTGACTGAATTCTTCAGGGAGTTACCAGCAGAAATGTGTAGGTATGTTTTACCCCCGTCGAAAAAGAGAGGTTTTATACGTTTAAAATGTCGGTGTTTCTTTGTAAGTATCTGTCTGTGGTAGCGTGGCTTCAAAACGGCTTAGCCTATTTCTGATTTGTTTTTGAGTCATATCATACATAGCCTATGATAGATAAGTGCTCTCAGCTATATTTTATTAAAGTCGATTTTCAGTGTTGAATGTCGGGGTTTGTTAACGCTGGTTAAGTTAGTTTGATGTGCAACAATAAGCACCACGGTATCATCCAGTATAACTTTTCTGTGTACTTAACTCTATTTTAGCGGAGGTTATTTCAACATAGTCTTACTGTGTAATAACTTATATGCCTTTGCTACTTATTCCTGTGATTCTTTGAGTCTAAGTTTTAATAGCATTATGAGGTTTAGCAGCATCACGAAATACTCATCCTTAAACCTATCGATCATGTATTATGGGGTATATTTCTGCACCCACCTCCCACCAGTTCACTATCAAAAACCTATTTATGTCTATAATTATACATTATATTATTATATTTAAAACATACCTTTATTTATATGAGTAAAAAAATAATACCCAGTCCATGATAGAGATTTGGAGGCCATTTTCACTTTTAACATTTTACCGCGAGCGAAAACAATGCTAAAGTTACAACCCCTTTCTGCACGTAATAAAGTTTTACGATAAGGCATTAAGTTAACGTTGTACTGACCCTTATACATCTCTACGGAAAAAGGTTTATACCTCGTGGGACTCTGTCATTGGAACCAGTTAAAGACAATAGTCTATATAATTTTTTATAATGTACAAAATAATGTATTTTATGGTTTTGAGCCTTTGAGCTTATGGCATAAAAATAACTGTCAGCTAGTGCAGACTCGTAGGAAGTAAAAAATGCACATTTGACTGAATAGGTAGGTACTTAATATTTATGTTATAATACATTTATTTCGTTCAGCGTGCGGTTGGTAAAGTTTTATCTGATTGGTCACGATAACTAAACTACGCTTACAATACATTTTTGGTCCCGAAGATTTCATGCGTACTTTTTAACATAGACAGATTACTTACCAATAATATTGGTTTAACAGGTTTAATCTCAAATTCCTAATCCGGAATAACCCTGAAGGAAGGCTCCCGTGTTAGAAAAGTTTATTATTTAATTATAACACCCTTAGGACATATTCTGTAACTTGTTTTTGTTGTAATGTGAATATTATCTGACGCCCGTTGAATAAACCTGCAGATAAGATAACGTTATTGTGTGCAAGCTGCGAAATGAAACATTTTACTTATAATCAACAGCTGGGATTAAAATTTAATTTAATTAAGGTACTTTGCCACTCAGTTTCACAATATTTACGATGTTAAATAAGAATTAAGTGGTAGCTTTCATTGTATCAGGTTCTAAGACCGCCAAGAACCATCTTGTTATACCTTCAAGACTTATGTATTTTTAGGAATACTTGTTATGCAGCGTAGCACTATACCCTAAGGCTAGATTACCTAAAATGATAGTACAATGGTCACTATACAAACATACTATTCCACGTAGCATTTATCTATTCACCTGCTAAAATAAACAAGCTATTTACTTCATATTAAAGTAGAAATCATCGACAAATCTGTCACTTAAATCTCTAGAACACTTTGAGTGCTAGTCTAATTCGGAATCATATTAGCCATGTTTTATACAAATTGATATAAAATAATTATATAGGTAGGTGTAAAACAAAGTTATGCTTTGTCAAAAAAAAAACAAATTCGTAATTAAAATAGTTAAAGGGGACTCTGAAACTTCTTCCAATGTTAACATAAATATTTTTCACTTATTATTTGTCTTACTGCTGGCAAAGTTGGAGAGAGTTGCTGTCGTTCTTTTATTTAATGAAAAAAGTTAGTAAGTTCCTGATTCAAGTTTAACCATTGTTAGATTGATATAATAAGAAATATAATATTTACCTAAATATGATTGGTTTAGCGTGGAGGCCCCTTCGAAGATGAAATCCTAAGGAATCTTGATGTTCACTCACAATATTCACTAAAGTAAAAACTGTTTATAATATAGTAAACAAATACACTCACGGGCAATGAAAAAGTTCCACTCACAAAATCTAGACACCAAAGAACCCCAATATTTTCAAACAATTTAATTTAAAATTTCAACAAAATATTACCGTTTTTAGTAGGTAATATCCTGATGCTCTGTTAAATGCACTTCAATGTAGAAGAAGGCGTCATTAAGCTAGCCTTTTTCGTTTAGGAGTAAATTGGTGTTTTACTTGATGAAACCTTTTCATTGCCCGTGAGTGTAAAAACGCATCCAATATACAATAACACAATAACACCTTATTTTGACAATGACAAATATATCTACTATCAACTCTATAACTGATAGAATAACGCGAACTTGACATTTTTAATATTAACAGAAAAAGGCCAAATCTAAACCGCTTTGCAGCTTAGTATAAAATAGGTTTGACTAGTACCAAACCTATTTTTATTCAGTGATAAAGGTGTTCTAAATGTATACTACCTACATAAAATATATATACGTCTGAAAAAATTGGGGTCGTTTGGTGTCGGCTTTTTGTGAGTGGAATTGTTTCTTTGCACGGGTGTGTATTATGCGTTAGACCTCGTAAGTAATAATAACTTAGGGACCTCTGCTTACATACAATAAAGTTTCCTGTTAGTACTGTAATACTTAACTACATTTCATCGCTCAGAGCTTTATAGGATTAAGTCTAGGATCCTATAATTGAAGTTACTAATAATGCAAAGTGCACTCGAGTTGGAGTCTATTCCAGGAACGATCACGCGGCACCCTCCGGCTGTCTGCGATAGAATATCTAAAATGTGAAATTTTAGGTCGTCGGTTCATCTCTAAATCAGTTACATAACAGTTATCATACTCGTATCACACATAATTTAGAATGCTTTATACTTAGATTCTCCATTAGTTTTCTGTGTACCTGAAGAAATAAGAATATAACTTGTTAGGTAGTAAAAATATTTGCTGCTAATACATACCTATTGAGATTCATGCTCCTCTTTGGTGTCAAGGCATCCACTCAGCTATTGCGACGCCTACGTAAGGTACGAATTTCGCTGTTATTGCAGTATATACCGTTTGTGACGCTCGCATTAATTAGGTACATGAAATAATGTGAACAAAAAAAAGAACAGCATTTTAAACACATTATATTAGAAGTTAAACTTAGAGGTCATTATTCTTCATCGTCTAAAACATCCACGTGCGACAAACTGAGTGCAGCTCTATTTATTTTGTACGACTGGAAACCCTCGGATAAAGAGTTGGAATATAAATATTTATGGAAAATGTATTATGTCACTATTGTTATCCACCTATTCAATTCAATTCTATTCTGAGCCTACGGTTCTCTGAAGTGGAAACTTTGCACACATCTTTGCCTTTAAGTTTTCATGTAACTTATCTCTGTGTTCTTGACTTTTTTGTACATACCTACACAATATAATAAAATTATTTATGCAATAATTCACTGTATCACCACTCAAAAATGTTTGTCATCCTAACTAATATTATAAATGCGAAAGTAACTGTGTCTGTCTGTCTGTCTGTTACTCTTTCACGCCAAAACTACTGAACAGATTTGAATAAAATTTGGTATAGATATAGTCTAGACCCTGAGAAAGAACATAGGCTGTTTATCCCGGAATTCCCACGGATATACTTTTTAAGGCGAAGCGAAGCTCACGAGAACAGCTAGTGTTTACATAAAACACAAAGGAAAACTACATAAGATTCCTTTACCGACGCACGTGGGTTCAGAACATTGAGCAAGTTGTCTGACTTCAAGGGCTACTCAGCCGATGTTCAAATGGACATAACCACTCACGCGGCGACCGAACAGCTGAGCCTCAGACCTTGGTACTTGTCATCCGACTTGAGGTTTTATATCTGCTGTATGACGAGGAATTTAGGTGGAGAATCCTTTGTGTTTTATGTAGCTTATGGTTGGGTTTAGGACTGAGTGTTGGCTCAATATTATTATGTTTTGTGAGTTTGCTGCACAAAAACTTTACGGCATTTGTTTTGGGTTTATTTGTTATCTCAATCAATTCAGTTTTGAAGCCAAATATGGATAGGTATATAAAATTTTGCTCATTTTTCTTTTTGTTGAGACACAGAAAATCCTTATTTATACCAAATGAATATTATTATTTGTATTAGATAATCGTTGTGGTATATTAATTTACTTACTAAATAATTTATTGATATCAATCAAGATACCTTCTTAAGTTTCTGTATTATGTAGGTACCTACGTTGTACTAAGATGTAGGTCTCTGTTTCAATAGTTCTTATACAGGGTGTTGCAAAATTGGTATACTAAGCCGAAACCTACATGTGCAGCATGTTTTTGTTTTTTCGCGAATTTTCAAATTCTGATTTCAGTTTCGGGCTTAGATATAACATGCTGCACATGTAGGTTTCGGCTTAGTATACCCTTTTTGCAACACCCTGTATACCTAGCTCCTAAATAGAGCAAAGTTAGTAGCAGCTTCAAGGCATTTGTATAAATTCAGTGCTGGTATTGGCAGTTACGTAAAAAATTGAAAACTAGATTTTTGACGCAAACTTTGCTTTGCCTCCTAAAGTACACTCACGGGCAATGAAAAAGTTCCGTTGAGAACATCATCAAATTACTTCTAAACGGAAAAAACTAACTTAATGACGCCTTCTGTAATATTTAAGTAAATTAAACGGTACATCAGAATATAACCAACTAAATACGTAAACATTTTGTTTAAATTTCCTATTAAAAGTTTAAAAAAATTGGGGCCATTTGAAGTCTGCATTTTGTAAGTGGAACTGTTTCTTTGCACGTGAGTGTATTTCCCGTGGAAATTCCAGCATCAGAAGATGCTAGCAGTACTTAATAAATAATACTAATAAGCATTAGGTATAAGTAAAAATCAACCGTTTTAGTTTTTTAAGTTTATTCCATTTTAAACGTACATTCATAGAAAGCTACAAACAAACATTTTGATCATATCTATAATGTAACAATTATTTACTCCTTATTTAGAGCTTACCTACTTTACAGTGATAAACTTTACAATTGAAAATAACCTTACAATTTCCGTAAGAGCCTACAATATCTTTTATTCCATATTTATCTCTAAGAGGGTTGTCTAATGCAATAAAAATATTCTTTCTTTCAGAGAAAATGTATAATTTTATGGTGTGGAAAATGCGGGACTTCACAAGGGGCCGTGGACAATGGCATGATTTGTTACTCGGGAAAAAGAAAATTACGTTCAAGAAAACGCATTGAAAATATTATAGCACTCTTTGTTTGTATTAACTAGATGCCATTGTTTGTTAACTCCACGTACTGTCGGGGGCTGTGTACTTTAATTTGAATTTTAATATTTTTATATAGATTACACACGACGGGATGGAATTTTAGCAGCATAATTTTGGAACTGTTTAGTACAATTACTTAGGTACTATACTTAGGTACTTAGGTACTATACATATACATACTGAATCATATATTTTTCACGTCATTGATGATTTCGGCTACCTTGATTATTTAATACATTCGTATGCCTATTATATTTATTAATAATTATGTATATTATAAAAATACGGTACCATTTAAGCTTCTTATCGAACTAGGTATTCATAGAGTCTGAAAAACGGCTTCCTGGTGAACCAATACTGAAACTGCCAAATTTTAAATGTTATAGTTATGTATTTGTATTAATTGATAATTCTTCTGCTACGCGCTTTCTGGCTACGGCGCGGCGTAGCGCGCTACAAGGTGGCGTAGCATATCGTAGCAAGACATTCTCCAACTTGTTTTGCTGCGCTTCCAATAAAAATATGCAATAATTTCGGATAAGTAAATCTTGTTATTAGAGAGAGACATCGCTCTTGTCTTCAATAAAAATAATCATATAGTGTTAACGCCTTGCGCTTACCTATGTTACGCGCACGAACAGCATTTCAACTGTGTTAATATAACACAGTTGTAGCATGTTTAGTTACAGCTGTGTTCCATGAACCTAAAAATATATTTATGTAAAACCAGCTTCCAACGCAAAATCAGTAACAGTTGTTCCTGTAGCCACTAATTAAATTACCCGTTCCATTAACTTTATTAATGACCAAATATCACAATACAGTGTAACGAACCTATCAACACACGTCTGTAGGTGATAACCCAATATCTGTTGGGTCACGCAAAACAAACTTTTTAGCTAATATAACACTGGCCGTCTTTCTACCTGATTCACTGCAAACTTGAATATAAATATTTCGATGGGTGACATCAAATGAATGCTAATCAAATTAAACTCTACGGACTAGGAAAACAAACCAAAAGGGAGTGACTCATGGGGTCATTCTAAACGACTTTAGCATTGAGATATTTGGAAATCCGCGAAAAAAAAGTTCCATCTCCATAAAAACTTTGATGGTCCCGTGAGTTTTTAGTATGGAGAAGATTATACATACAAGATATATAGTATACATATAATACATACAAGAAGTATTTTTTTTCCTCTAGAATTTTGAAAAGTATTATTATACCACTTTGGTAACACTCTGTAGGTATATGATAATTTATCCAGTAATAATTATGAACTTCATTTCGAAATCGACAGGAGCGTGAATCGGGTAGCTGACCCCTTGTAATCGGTTTGCCTTGCGTTTACCCTAGCCCTGTATGATATTAATTAATTATCCCTCCGAATTCAGCTATTTGGTCTAGCTATTAACAATATTGGAATCAGATCTATGAATTTCAACAAAGGTGAAACATTTAAACTCATTTATTATTATTTTTTAAATACCTATGAAGAATCTTGGTTCTAGATTCTGGCATTATTCATAATATAGATACTAGGTGCGTCACATTTTTGTGCCAGCTGATACATGTCTTCGTAGTTTTTTTTTACGTCGGAGTCTCCACCCATAAGTTTACTTAACTTATAACAAGTATTATAAACTTCCCTACTTTACCGCATTGACTATTAGCATAACTCTCGCGGCGCATCCTCCATCCCCGACAAAACTCAATAAAAATAAAACACAAACACTAAACGTTTTCTTTGGCAATTTACATTTATTGCTTAGACGCGCTTTAGTAGACTGGGGAGAATGTAAGAGCATAAGCAACCCCGTGCTTGACCGTAAATCAATATAGGAATCGCATTATGAAACTTATCACCGCCTCCACCAACCTTACCCTTCTGGTATTAAGAGTTAATTTTGCGGTTCGGATATGTATGGAAAGTTGGTTTTAGAGTAAAGTGATGCGCCCTAGCGAGACGATTTTCTTCATAAAATAATACCGTGTGTCTGTTTTATTGTTCTTAACACATTGAAGGGTATGTTATTGGGTGCGCATATGATTCTTAGTATCTATTCCTGGAATATTTACAATCGTTATATTCTACCACACTGATTTTCTATGTATACATACATATAGGTTGGAATTTTTAATGTGATTCAGTGCAGATCAATATGTAGGTATTGTAGGTATGTTATTATTATACGTTGTACTGAATATCGCCAACCTAAACAATACCTTATATATAAACATATACCTTGCTGACCCACCCACGACTTCGCCACATGTTATCACTTTTATAAAAGAGATGGTGGAAAATGGAAATGTAACCCTACCAAATATTAGGGCCTTATACGACCACATGTGTTTAAAGCTCGTAAAACAACTGCACCTGTAGAAAGGTACTTTACCTAACTGCGTAAGCTGTGTCTGTCCCTGTGCAAAGTACCTACCTAGCCTTGCATCAGGCATAGGAGGGTTACTCTATACTGACGAAAAACGAACGAATGAGAGCTGACGTGCAATCGGAACATTTAATACAAAGAGACAGAGTCGTGGCTCGCGCAGCAGCGTTCTGAAACTTAGTTTTTCGTTATATGGAGTGACCCCCAGGTAAATTGCGAGAGGCACTTAGCAAGCACAGCTGCGTGCTAAAGTTAGTCTCGCCCACATTACAACACGGAAGGGAGTTATTATTATGTATGTATCTATGCATTTTTAAGAATTAACCGTAATTCCAGTGACATAGCACCAATCAATTTCGCGTGTAGAAGGGTGTTATATGTTGTGATTAATACTTCGAGTATTAATTTATATATCTTTGTGATATATTAGAGCAAGATTGACCGTTTGGCTTTTTCTTTATATTTTAAAATGTTATTTTATAAAAAAATAAGGTAAGTACCTACCTACTTACTGCGGGTAAAACTTACTTGGATAAAAATAAAACGAAGTAAGTATACATATCTATCTAGACATAAGTAAATAAGAAATAATTAGTAAATGCAATTTAAATACAGTAAAAGCTTGCACTATGCGTAACAAACATACTTGTAATCCCAATAAATAGCAGTAATGAAATAAACATATTTGACGGAAGTAAACCAATATTCATGTTGCAATATGTGGGTCTAGTGACTTTGGATAAAAGGGAACACTGAATGTTGGGGAAAAAGAATCTATTACGACCAACATAATGACGGTCAACGGGGCAAGTTTAGTATTCAATTTTATGCCAAGGCTTTCAATGTATGGGTTTACGTTTTATTTTACAGCATGTAAAGTTTACAGTTTTGTAACATACGCATTTACGGCCGTTGCACAGGTAAATGTATGTTTTTCTCTAAATTATTACTCAATTGATAGTAGGAAGGATGATGCAGAGGCTATCCCTGGCTGTGCAGCGTGGTAACGCTGCCAGTGTCATGGGTACCTTTGGGTCGGGTGTGGCTCGGAGGGGTATTTTTGATTAGTTAGTTATAATATAGTTAGTAAGTATATTTGTATATTATAATTACCTATTATTTTTTTTTACGAAACTTCTAGTGGATATAATGCATGTTTGTGACTTATATGTTTTTATGAATAAACTAGCTGTTCCCGCGCGCTTCGCTTCGCCTTAAAAAGTTTTCCCGTGGGAATTCCGGGATAAAAAGTAGCCTATGTTCTTTCCCAGGGTCTAGACCGTATGTATACCAAATTTCATTCAAATCCGTTCAGTAGTTTTGGCGTGAAAGAGTAACAGACAGACAGACAGACAGACAGACAAACACAGTTACTTTCGCATTTATAATATTAGTTAGGATTAGGATGAAGTTAAACAAAAAATGGACCAATTATTTGTCCGAAAAAAGTCGTTAGTGTCCGGAATAAGTAGAATAAAAAGGATGTCGAGTTATTCGTACCTACCTGCAAATATCTGAAATTGCCCCTCTAGTACGGGTTTTGCTATGTCATCTGCATACATTATCAGTCAAAAGTCGCATGATAGTTTCCGCTAGAGGCGCCACTTAGTGTGCGAGAAAACCTAAACTTTTATAATTTTCGTCAAACTATCAAACCTATACTAGACCCCCTGTATGTATAATCTAAAATAGCAGAAAGGTCTCTAAACCACCCCTGTGCCCGGATTTGGCCGAATGTCCTGTGGGACAATATCCTTTATCCTTGTTTTTGCTCTACGAAACGTCTTGTTTACTTAACTAATATGTCGAGGTACGACCATGCCTTTGATGTGAGTTTCAGGATGCTTTCAAGTTAGGATTGTGTTTTGAACACATTTGTTCTTCATTTCAGTTCATCGGGAACATAGGTTATTTTGCTACCTGTTGAATAGCCCAAGGACCAGTGGTTATTGAAATCCTTAAATAATAATTAAGGTGGTAAATTATCTTACATAATACTTATAATATTTTAATATCACAATTTTAAAAAGATTTCAGCAACTTTGTAAAGACGATTGTCAAGTTCAACACTTCTATATTTCCAAATAAATTATCCACGATAGTGGTTTTTTTTATTATGTCCTTGCAATAAAAATAAATCCCTGAAACTTCTTTTCAGTAAAACCTTGTTACGCGATGGTTACGCGGTAATTTTTCAACTATGGATTAACTTTATAGTTAAGTATAACTGTATAACTAACAAAGATGTACCTATACAGTATATCTTAGGTTCTAACAGTTTATTTTTGTTTATCAATAACAATTTAAATTGATCATTTACACGACTTTATTCCATTAAAACCAACATAACTGAGCAATCCTGCTGCGGCGCTACCGCCACCGCAGAGATCCAATTAAACCTACCATTAATTGTGAAGTCAGAATCAACGGCCAAAAGTATAATGTAAAGTAATTGTATTTTGAAACAAAAAGTAATTAAGTATATTCAGTGTTAATGGATATGACAGGTAATAATTAATTAGGTAGGTACGTTATTTTAAATTTAAGTAAGTACACAAAAACAAAGACTTACTGTAATTTTTCCATGCAACATATAAAATAAGAAGTTTATCCTAAATGAGAAGCTAATACTTAATATTATTTTTTATGATAAAACCAATGTGTATATAAATGTTTTAGATAAAAAATTATCAATAATACACGTAAGTATCTGTCGACAATATTTAATGTTAACTCAACTGTAAACTTCGAAACAGAATCAATAAACGCAACACGCGCAACGGTAAAACAAAGTGCAAACGGACAATGGTGATGGCATCCCTTACACCTGCCATTGTCCTTCTAATAAAGGAATAAACACAGGTTACTCAGTCAGTAACACACCCCGAGAGGAGGGTTGAACGACCCCGAGCCCTCAGGGACAAACACTGAATGATATTGACAACATACAGGCTGTTTCTTTTATTTTTCCCTTCGAGGGGACCCAAAGATACAAATTGGGATTTCGCTCCAAAACTTTGGGACTTATGACAACCCTGCGGCTTAAGTGAACAGTTTTTTTACCGATATTTCAAAGGCAAACTATTTGATGTGTTATTTACTTGAGTCTGTTTGAGTGCTATTAATGTGCATCGCAAGTTTTACTTGAGGAAACGGAGCGGAGTTTTGAATAAAAGAACTGCAAAGGAAACTCCGTGAAAGCTTTTCAAAAGGCCGGATACGGCGACCGTGACACAGGAATAAAAGGAAGACAATATTTAAAGGGTAAGTGATTCTTAACGGAAAAAGATCAGTGTAAAAAAACTGTTGCTACATATTATAACTATACTATTTAATAGCCGTGGTTCAGGGAAAGAGGTGCGGAACAAGTTCTTTTCGAAAATGTTATTGCAACTCACCCTTGTAACATTAAGTATTCACACCTATAAAGAATTTAAGATTCCGAGGTGAGGCATTTGGGGAAGCTATGCTGTTTTATGGTTGCCTTTATTTCTAAACTCTTTTGGGATTTTACAAGAATAGAGTTATCTCAATATTTGCCTATTTAGAAGGTAAATTATTATAAGGTATCTATGTAATATTACGATATATAAAAGTAAGTTCAGAAGAAAACTATTGTATTGCTAGGCAAAAGAATGACATCCTCTGTGTCATCTGGCCAAAAGCCTACCCTAGTTAGTGTTAATAATAGACGTCATCTATGTACTATTAACCTCCAATCGAATTTATAGAAATGCTTCTTCAATCAAATCTTACAAAAGACGAACACAACAAAAGAAAAAAAAAACTGTTCGGAAATCGAATAGGAAGTACATGCATCGATGCGTATAATCGGAAATGGCGGATGTCCCATAACCTCCCCAAACAGTTCGCCACTAAATCAAATGCACAATAACGACTGTGAATACGATAAAAATGAATGTATTGTAGGCTTTCCCATTTGTTTGGTTCCGATGGATTGGCTTTCGGCTTAGTTACTCACAACTTTCTAATGAGTAGGTACAGTCAGTTGCATAAGTAGCTATACACTTTTGTACCTTGTCAATCTGAAACCGCCTATCCATTTATTAAAGTATTGACGGTTCGTCAGTTTGACAATGTACAGAAGTGTATAACGACTTATGCAGCTGACCGTACGTTTACTTTGATGAATCCAGCATCCCACAAGACATTAAGGGCTTTAATAAATACTAATAAAACTATTTGTATGCATATTTAAATATTGTATACTTTGTTATTTTTATACAACCTACTACATAGACACCACAGTGAAAATTATATCTGTGCTTCTGTGATGATTTTAATTTAATAATTTGATACTATTAAGTATGTATGTATGTACAGTTGTACATGTACAGTCGTACGTTCATGAAACCACATGTGTAACCACAGGAGCATAAAAATGCACAGACCTGAGTCAAAATAATAAGGCAGCAAGTGCACATATAATTATACGCGTGCTTTTTTCTCTTGCCAGGAAGCAGTAATATAAACGAAATTTTTAAAACAAAATGAGTTTAATTTTCACAAAGAAAATTTCAGCAGGACTTTCAACTTATTTCACAGGAACAAAGTTGAAAATCAGCCCGTACTCTCGTACTTTGTATGTATTCGCGAGGAACTTGTGTCTTGAGAATTATTTATTTAGCTGCTTTTTCATTTTTAATTCATTTTGAAAAGTTCTGTAGGCCGAGTTATAATTAGTAGAAATCATTAAGAATTCGTTGGTTCAATATTTCAGTTTCGTAAGTTCTGCCTCAATTTTCCTGTTATAAAGTTTAATATTCCTGAAAAAACTTAGTAGGTACTTACTTAATAAAAAAAAGTTTCATGACGGACTTGGCACTATCTAAATCATTAAGGCCAAGATAAATAGACGAAACTAAGACGGAGTCTTAGCTTAAGCACATGCTAAGAACACGAATTCACTAAAATAGACACTACTTGAGCACAGGCTATGCCAGTAAGTTTGCACTCTGACTTAGCCGAGTTCGAGTTCATATTTGTCAAGACTTGGCCCTTGCTTAGCATACATACAATTTTGTCTATTGTCACATCTGCCACACTCTCAGGAAATTATTATTCTAAGCTCTCAGGCTATCCACAGACCATATTTATACCAAATTTGCTAAAAAACTACGGAATGAAACTATGACCACAGATAAATAAATATACATTTGACGCAGATTTGACATAACACGTTCTAAGCCAGTGTCTAAGCCGAGCAAACGCTAAGTAGTGTCTATTTTAAAGACTCATTGCAACTCGACTTAGTTCATGTCAAGTCGTACTTGGCTAAGCATTAGTTTGAGCAAGTGCTAAGCAACGACTATTTATCTGGGCCTAAGTATTTTTTACTTTACTGAAACCTACTACACTTACTGAAAATACATGCAAAAACATTTTCTTTAGCGGAATTACCGGAAAACCTTTTTAAGGCGAAGCGAAGCTCGCGGGCGAAAAGTAGGTATTTATTAATTAATAAATCCAAATGTTATTTTGGCGGTTCGTAATTTATTTCTGTTTCGAAACAATAATTAATTAAGGGTTGGATCCGAGGTTCTCTTTGAAGCTTCAGCCCACAACTTAGTGGATTGAAACTAACTTTGGATTTATTTGAATTTCCTACCACAAGTTGGTTAACTTTAAGTTTGGTATCATAACCGCGATTCCTTAATTCGGTAAGTTAGATGGAAGATATTTCGGTGAGTGGTTAGTGTTATATTTATTAATTTTAAAGCCACTTATTTCTAAATCCAAGGTTACTCTATAAAAACATAATCTAATCATGAAATTATATGCTTTGATAGCTAAAATATCTAAGATAAATTACTTCAATGTAAAAAAATGGATTGATTTTTAGATCCGTAGTCAACTAAGTATAACCATTAGTCAAGTCATGTGTCAAGCATTACAGCTGCGTACAACTTTTGTAGGTTTTAAAGTAAGAGTTAAGTAACTACATATAACAAAAAACTGGCACTCTGATAAACCAATAACAAGCATTCTCTGGTAAAACGGTTGATAGTTTAATGTCGTGGTAGACAATGGACAAATAATTGTAAAATTTTACGTCCAATAAAGTGATATTCTATTCTATTCGTCAGATATTGGATCTGATTCATCTCAGTATTTCTTCCGTCTAGACACTGAAACTATCAAAACTTGAGATTTAATTAAATCCTAGCCCTATCACTTCGTAATAAGGGCTATTTTTAACTGTACCAACTGCAGCCAATTCGTTTCTGCCACAAGGATTATGCTAACATGATGAAAACACGTGACGGCTACAGTAAAAAGTATTTTTCACCATTGTTCCACAAAAATGTACAATGCCTGTGGAATACGGCATACGTTGGAGGCATGTTTCCTTCGAATTTAGCCCCTCTTGTTTGGGGGATAGGTGTCGTTTTAGGTTGTGAAGCTGGTTTGTTGCAGTATCAATATTCAGAGACGGTCGCATGGGGTGACACGCACGCCGCGTCGACATTTCATTACGGCTGACTGTACCATAATGCATACCTATGGAAAAAGGTATAGGTTCGTAGGCTTAATTTCATACATTGTGAAAAAATATGTTTAGTCGTTGACTCGACAGAAAATCTGTCTTTTTTGCTGTCGAAAAAGCAGGCTACTTTTATTTACAATCCAGTACAATCCACCTACTTTTAGTTAAATTTAGTACAATGTATGCGGTGGTCGAAACGAGCTTTCCTGAGTGACACGTCTTTACCTTCCTGATTTATTAAAAGTGGCGCACCACTCACGGGACTCAGAATCCAACTAACTATAATAGTTTGCAATAGAATCCAACAATCATGTAAACAAACCAAATTGTCACGATTACTCCGTAATCACATACATTTGACGATCAACTATGAACATAGTCTGATTTCAACGAACGCACCATTGTTTTAACATTATCTTCAACACGATTTAACTTGTATTTATAAGTTAAATTTGTTAAAACATTTGCAACGTAAAAATTTCGAAGTATTTGACAAGCTGTCATCTTGGTTTTTTACTCATCGAACTCTATAAGTCATTGAAAAGTTAGTGTTGTTCGTAATCTGAAGTTATCTTTTAATTTTAATTTAATAAATTATTTTAATATTATTTGAATACAATAAAAAATAATTTTCAAGAGTTTAATATAATTAACCAAAACGAAAAAAGGAAGAGGAAGAAATGAAAAAGCTCGACAGCATTTTAGACACGGCAAGCGATGACACACTGGTTCCATTTATAATTACGGTCACCGGCGACACTTCTGATAGTGATGATGAAGAAGACGAAGATTTAAATTTGTTTTAATAAACACTTTTTTTATATATAATCAGTTTTATTTTATACTCTATGGCTTATATATTTAATCTAATTAGAACACTATGACATCACTATGGGCATAAACAATACGCTGTCAATGTCAGTCCGCCATATTTGTTTACATGATTGTTGGATTCTATTGCAAACGACTATACTTCATAATTATTTATCTTAGGGCCGATTTTTCAATGCTCAGATAGACAACCAGATAGCGTTTATTCGACAGATAGCGAAATATTGAATTTTTCAACCGTCAGATAGAACTTATTCGTCCAATAACTCAGTTAACTGGAGAATAAATCTATCTGCTGCTTGAGCCGCCAGATAGTGCTTATTCGATTGATAATTTGACATTTGAGATTATTAAGTAAGTTCTTTTTTGTGTTTATACCAATTCTAAACTATACAAGCGCAGAGAATAATCGTCTTTTCAATGGATATTTTCGATGATATTGATGATTTGGCGATCGAAAAAGAGGTAGTAGGTAATGAACGAATGTATTAATCCTGTTGAAAGGAAAGTCAGAGTCGTCAAAACGAGGCCTGATCATTACAGCATGTGGGATGCAAAAGAATTTCATCGCCGAAAGGCGCCAGACTACAAACATTATGTTGATTTATTTTCAAGCATTAATTTTAAAAAAAAGAGGAATGTATTAGCACTTCCTTCATAATAAAATATTAAGGTACATTATAGTTTTTCATTTTATGATAAGTAGGTAACCTATGCTACATATACCTAAGTATCTAAGAGATCCCTCCTGCTTGGCGGCATGATCTTCTATGTCCAGTAGTGGACGGCTATAGGCTGAGGAGAAAAGAGAGAAACCATCCAGTACTTGATAATAAAACATAGGTGTTATTTCTTTCAGTTTTTATTCATTAAATTTAAATTAAGGATACGTTGAATGCTAATGTTGGAGCAAATGCCTAACACCTTTTCTTCTACATCGTTAAATGAAGGAGCATTTGAGGGCCCAGCTCCAGTTTTGTACATCTCCTGCCTTTGCAGGGAAGACTTCTTCTTACGACTTCTTCTTCATTGTTTTTTTGATGCCCTCGTACTTAAATTAAAGGATTTTCAATGAGCGGACTGGTTATACCACTGGAGTTAAAAGAAACTCAATTTTCTTCCATGCAGACTGCATTATTTGTTGCTGCATCGGTCTTTTTATTTTCTATGACATGTTTGAATAAAATTTATCTACCACTCACTAACACAGTAACTTCATTAATATTAAAATTCGCCGAACGCTCTCTTTTTTGTGATTCCATTGCGATCCAAAAATAACAAATATAAATACCAAAATTGAAACAACCCAATAAACAACCAAACAAAACAGTCAGTGAGGCTTGTGGCTTGACAGTGACAGTTGACTCTGACAATCAAAATAGTAGTCTGTCCTGCTTTAGCACTAGGTGTCTACATATACTTGTTTCACCTTTCCAGAGTTCAAGTAGAAAAATCGGTAAGATAGTTACCTATGGAATAAATCACAATTGAAAAATGGTTTAGCAACTACCAAGCCGATAAACAGCCAAATAAAATTATTCGCTACACTGTGATTAGTAATCTTACGGAATTCTGACAGTTATCAATTTTAGACAAATCAGAGATCACAAAGCTTTTTGGGCTGGGCATTTTTTCAATACAAGTCTGGACATCTGAGACTATAATATATTTTTTAGTCCCTGTATCCATTTTATTAAGTGCGGCGCTCCAAATTAAAAGGGGATTTACCTACGGTGAGAAATAATTACCGTACCTAAATATATCACAAACAGTGAAAAATACAATTAAAGATAATCTCAATTATCTTATATAATTATCGCTGTCGTAGAAAATATATCTAAAAACAACTAGTAATTCTTTTTGAAACGGTAGCCGTAGTACGCCGATGTCAGGCCGATGTGTCGTTCGTATTTGAATAGAGGTAAAAAAAAGAGATGTCGCTCTATAAAATTGTATTGTGTGCACTGACTGGCTTGCGTGACGTCACAGCAAACTGTGCGTCTAAAATGTGCGGTGGTGGTACCAAATTAGCGATACAGGTGAAATTGTGTCAGCGACTCATCGCTGGGAGTAAGACAGCAGAACACGTTTACCCCATCGGTCATCGGTTCTTCGACAGATGTGACCAGCCCACTGCCACTTAAGCTTTTACTAACTCGGTGAGCTATGTCGGTGACTTTAGTTCTCTGTCAGATTACTTCGTTCCGGATGCGATCTTTCAGAGAGACTCCAAGCATTCGAGACTCTTTCCATAGCTCGCTGAGTGACCTTCAGTTTGTGAACCAGTCCCACTGTAAGTGTCCACGTTTTAGCCCCATAGGTCATAACCGGTAGGACACACTGATCAAAGACTTTCGTCTTGAGACTTTGTGGTATGGGCGACGAGAAGACTTGACGAAGTTTGCCAAATGCTGCCCAGCCCAATTGTATTCTTGTATTGACCTCTGATTGGAAGTTGTTTCTACCCAGCTGCAGAGTCTGTCAAATCGCATCCAGTGGCGTGCTTTGGGAGGGAATACGTCCAGCAGTGAACTGCTATAGGTATGATGATGGATGGATGATGATGGATTTGTTTATTAAAATCTCTACCTAATCATCACTAATATCATCATCATCATCAGTATCTTCATCATCAGCATCGCTGACATTAATTATTAGAGACTCTGTAACTCTGTCAATAAAATCGTCGAGAGTGCACATCTTGTCTTCCTCTTTTATTGTGTGGCTGATGCATTCTTGCCATTTCTCAGGAGTAACATTTTTTATACCTTCTAGTAATAGTTTTTTAACTTCCGCCATTTTGTAAGTTGTGTTGTGTCTTGCGACATGCCCCTTCACTTGAGCCCACACCCGTTTCCGAGAAAAAAGGTGGTGACAACAAAGTGTGATCCTATAAGGGTTCCTTTTTTTCCTTTTGAGGTACGGAACCCTCAAAAAGAATAGTGATAATCGGATCAATCGTTTCGGAAATATGCGTGGACAAACATACATACCAACAAGCATATAAACATACATAGGTACTTACATAAACATTCATAAAATTTTGAATATTTGTTTATTAGCCCTAATATATTGTCATATGTCAATATGGTGCAGTTCCAATAATCTTACATACATACCGAACATATATGTACTTACCGAATAGACAATCTTTTTTTGAAATTGATTAAAAAGGTTTATTATCCCTGAATTTAGTATGAAGTGATGCCATGCTAAAGAATAAAATAAAGCAATTAAAATTAATTCGATACATTGGTCGTGAGTCGTGATCCTACTTCATATTATAAATGCGAAAGTTTGTAAGTGTATGTGTGTATGTATGTATGTATGTATGTGTGTATGTTTGTTATTTCTTCACGTCAAAACGGCTGAACCGATTTTAATGAAATTTGGAATGGAGTTAGCTGACACCCTGGATTAACACATATGTTACTTTTTATCGCGGAATTCCCACGGGAAAACTTATTAAGGCGAAGCGAAGCTCGCGGGAACAGCTTTTATATTGAAATATTTGTTATTTTTGTATTAGTTTATTTGAGCAAGTAAATATTTAGATTTATCTTTTTGTATAAAAATATTAAGAAAAAATTATTGCCCAGAAATGGATCGCAATTTTTCCTTTTTTTGGTAAAGAACTTTTTTAGTAGCATCACTTATAAAATGTCAGAATTCTTTCCAATTAAAAATTAGAGATTAGATAGTTATTTGACCTTTTATCCTGGCATTGAAAAATCGGCCCTTAGGTAAGTGAGTAATTGAAAAAATATGATCTGAATCTATCATAAGTATGAATCTAAAATATGATTATGATTATAAATTCAAAAACTTCAAAGCATTTTGCATTCTTACTTAAAATGTATGGAGAAGGGTTTTTATTGATGACTTCAGATTTAGTCGAGTAATGACTGTTGCTCAATGCGTCAGGTACTACATACTGGCAACTTCACAGTTATAATTCTACCCATAAGTACTTTCACATTTATTTTGGCTGTTGGTAAAGTATGTATGTCTCATACCTACTTATTTTAAGTTTAATCTAAGACTGCCAACAGGGGTGAGTTATTGGCTTCTATCCAACCATTTCTCCATTAGTACAGTAGCTAGCTATTGTACCTAAAGAAAAACTACTTACTTTCTTTGAAAATTTATTGAGATCGTCTTTCTTCTCCTTTAATTTTGTTCCTACATTTTTCTTCAGATAGAAAGAAATTCATTACTAAGTGGCTTTTTTCTAGTAAACATTATAGGTATTTTATATTTTGGATGATGATAATAAAAAATATATATATACATAGAATACTGCAAAATTAAGGCACTAGTTGATCAGGTATAATGTTACTTAGATTGAAAATAATTCCGCACTAACTACATTAAAACTTGTTTCATTGGTAGGTACCTACATTATTAAAACACAAGGAACCAACCAAAAGTTGTTAACAAGAATATATTTTATGAACTTTACAAAGTCCTCTAGAGCCAACAAGCCGTATCAAATCGGGATTTACATTGTATTCGGTACACGTTTTGAGTTTTATTTGAATTAAGTCCGTAGAACCCTTTCTACATGGTTGACGGTTTAAGGCGGCTTACCGACGAGACACCCATGGATGCCAAGGGTGCATTTTGCAGGGAAAATATACACTTCCCGGCAATAAAAAAGTTCCACTCACAAAATTCCGACACCAAACGACCCCATTTTATTAAATATTTAATTTTAAATTGGATCAAAATATTACCATTTTTAGTTGGTTATGGCTGAGGTTGGTTGAGGCTTTGTTAAATGTTGCAGATCTTCCGTTTAGAAGTAATTTGTTGCTTTTCTCAATGGAACCTTTTCATTTCCCGTGAGTGTATTATTGGAACTGTTATAGGAAGGAAGCGTCCGTAGTCAAGCTAGCTTCAGTGACCATAACTGAAACACGTGGCAAGGTCACTCATTGGATGGGTGACCGAATTAAAGTGATTACTTTCGGCGCTTCTGTGGGGAATAATATTATTTGCAATGTGCAATATTTTGAACATTAAAATGAGACAGAAAACCTTAATATGTTTGTTTTAGTTTAGATGTAACATACAGTTCATTGAAAGCCACACGACTGTTACCACTTTTGTATACGATATTCTAAACAAACCGCATTGTGTGTGATGTAAAAATAAAGAAATAAATATTCAGTGAAGCCAAAACAATACATGTGAATACTAGAATCGCACACAATACGGTAACAAAGTAAAAATATACATTGTAGTTTTTTACATAGATACATCATTGGTAAGTAAGTGATATAGCAAAACAGTAGAACCACAAAAGCTTTACCTTTACACAATTAAACTTTCGAAATCATTTTAGAACGCAATTTAGGTATTGCCATAATCTAAAATACTGTGATTTTTCGATACAGTACAAAATCCATCTTTAAAAAATACAGCAGTCAAGCTTTTTTTATGGGTGAAGAAGTTAACCATCATATTGCGATCGTTTGGGTAATCGCTAATACAAAATAAAGTTCATATACCATTTTTTTTTTTCTAATTTATAAAAATTTATTCATAATAATTAAAAAAAGAGACTCGAGGAGATCATTCTCTTTTATTTATGATCTGTGATAATAATATCATCTTAAAGACAGAACTAGGTAGAATTAAATTGCGTACGTTTTTATGAGTGGGACTATTTGTCTGTGCCCTTACGTTGTACGTGCCAAGTGAAGCGTCAAGTAAAGACACATATACAATGTGTCTCTTAACGATAATGTATTAGAGCGAAACGTGAGTAAATAAGAGAAAACTGTGATGGCTTTTGTAAGTGCTTTTAAGTGGAAAGTTCCCTAGGTTAAGATAAACGGACGTACTTAAGTACCTACTTTAGAAAAAGGTGTGAAATTCGTAATTCAGTTAGTGAAATTAGTAAAGTAAGATCCCGTCAAACTGAGGATTTATACATACTATTATGTATATTCGGGAAAAGGTGGTTTTAGAGATCTTATACTTTTTCACTCATTTTCAAACTTTTTTCCCTATCAATTGGTATAGTTTATCTACAAAATCTACCTATACAATCTACACAAAAAAAGAATGATGTGATCTTTGTGTTATGAAGACGAGTAAATTTGTCCATCGCACAATTTTACGAGGGTCACCCCCTTGTATCAAGATATGTGGGTACTCACAATGAATTTATACTTTATTGGTTGTTCCCGTTTCTTATTTAGTAAACTATTTGTTGTTATCTTTACGATGTCAAGGTTTATTAGGGACTGTTTACGTCAGGATAATTTAATTTATTTTGCGACGATTCAAAGAATGCATTTCTTATCGATTGTGAAAGGAAATTATCAAAATTTTTAGATTATATTGCCTTATTGTTACAGACGACAAAACTCTAAGTATAAGGGGTGTCCTAAGTTTGAAGTTATGTGTACCTACCTGTCTATTTGATAACCCATTTTAATTTAATTTTAAATTTTCACTATGACACTGAGGTTGGCTGAGCTTGTACTCTGTTTCTCTGGCCCAGACTGTACGAGTATAATTGTATATTGATACTTTACTCACATTAATGGATACAAAGCTAAGCAAAAAAAAAAACGTGGGTACCTCAGACTTAATAAATGTCTCTCTTTCCATATTTCCTTAAGGGTAGAGGCGACGACAGTCACGTATATTTTGCAAGCTGAAATCTTCATACAGATATCTGTGCACGTACGAAAAATACATTTTGCCTTTATATGTCAGTGAGTCAGCAGTTTATCTTCGTTCCAGTATGTGGTAAATTGTTAAATATATGTGTGTGTTGTTCGTATTGAATTTTATATGTAGCGACAAAATCACACTAAGAATAAGGTGTTAGGGCGCCTTTGCAGTCGCGCATCTTTTAAATTACAAAATTTATATGGATTTTGACAGCAGCGCGGCTGCAGCGCTGCAGCAGCGCTGCAGTCGCGCGACACTTAGCGACTAATTTGAAGGCGCCCTTAAACTGTCTCTTCCATCCAAACGGTTGTCTGGTAGAGCTTTCTATACTTAAGCAATAAAGCCACATTTTTGTACATAATTTTTGTATTGTATTGTATTAACATTAAAATATGTGGGGACATTTGTCTCAGTTACATCTTTATTATTGTTCTATATAACCCCATAATTGAGATTTTTAAAGTTCTTCAAAGCTTTGTCCTTGGCCTTTCTAATTCAACCGAGAGACCAGGGAGTTCCACTCTGTGACATTTCATGCCATAAAAAAGTTAAATTAAATATTATGTGTATAAAGTAAAGGATAGCAATAAAACGAGTGACTGTAAATTACAGTTCTAAGTGTCAAAATTAATTAATTTGGGTTATAGAATTACTAAGTGAGCGACTGACTGCGAGTGACGAGAAATCAACAGAACAGCAACTTACAAACATTAATTTGAGTTACTTAAAATACAAAATGAGCAACTTCATAATATTTGAGCGACCTAATATTTGTTTGAGTGTCAACGTTACGTCCTGCATTTTTTTCAATATTTGGCAAATGTATTTTTTATACTGAGCGGCATTTTATCATAAATGAAGTGTTTCGAATACAAAAACCACTTTGAAAAATACACTAATGAGCAGAGTATAATGAGCTCACATTTAAAAAATAAAAATATAATATGAAATAACTATTTGAAGAAACACTATTCTATTAGTTGAGAAATTTTATTATTGAAATATAAGGGTAATTAAATAAAAAAATGTACTCCATAAAAATAAAGTAATATGCATGCATTTATTTCAATAAAATGAACAAAAATTAAAATAAGACGCTTCAGTCAACTAAAAAAAAACTTCTTATTAATACTAAGAAACATTGATAGGTATGAGGAGCCCTACTACTCATCGTCACTGGTAAATAAGTGCGGGCTTGGACTTAATGGGCCGGCCTCGTTTTTTTTTTTTGTCCAATGGGTAATATCATTTTTGCTTCCAGTGGTGGTGTTGTTAGTTTGAGCCGAATTGCTAGCCCCAAAACGTGTTTGCATACATATCTATTGAAAAATTCGGGACAGTCGCACGATCCTTTTTGCCAGTGCATTTAAAAATCTGTAGTTTTCATTAAAAAGCGTATCAAAATAAAAAAAATAAGCCCTCAAATAGAATATCAGTAACCAATAATCATAAATAAAGCAGCATACAAAACTTTGCTCAAAGTGAACTTTTTAGTAGTTCGCTAAGTATAACCTCACTTAGAAAAATCGAATATATCTTAATATTGAAGTTGCCCTCTCTGTATTTCCAGTCGCTCACTTAGTAATGAAGTCGCTCGGATAAAATTTTAATATCTGAAATGGATTTATCACAGTCCACTTTCTGTAAGCTCGTTCTGGATTTTATTATAAATCAATATTCGTCGTCAGTTTAGTTAATTTTTCGCTTACTCAAATTCATACCGCTCAAGTTATTAAAACAGTATGTCATCATCAGTCGCAAAGTTTTTTTTTGTTCGCTCGTTTTATAATTCCCCTAAAGTAAATATGTTAATTTTTTAAATTTACCACAAGATACATTAAATTATAAATCAGGTTGTTTGTACTAATTGGGTGTTAACATTATAAGTTATAACGGTTATAACATAGCTTTAGCTTATTGGGATACATATTCGCGAATATTTCGCGCTTTCGCTCGCCACATTATCATAATAATTAATGACCTAAAAGTGGGTTATACAGAAAATTACTTGTTATAGGCAGATACGAAAGCATAAAATATGTTAATTTTATATCGTTAGTCCAGTCCTGTGTTAGTATTTTCCTGCATATCACGATCATGGAATAAGTATGTTATACTAGTTTTTCCTTCAAGCTTCTCTTTGCCTTCTATGGAATAAAAAATAGGCAATGTGTTAAACACATCCATATTTTCATAAGTAAAAGTTTCCTGTGACAGAGATTAACAAACATCCATATGTACTTAAAATTATAAAACATAACTTCTGTTTTAAAAGAGCCAGGATTTTTTCGTCATGTTCATTCAAATTTCTAGAGCCTACCTCCTAATACCTACCTAATACTTAGAGTCTAGATTTAGAGAAACGGCGGTACCTATCTAAAACGAAATTAAGTTCTAGAAACAAAATCTAGGTATGAACTCAAAGTCAATAAATCTGCAGCAATCGGCAGTGTTGACACACGGAGACAATAAAATTACCGTCGGGAAAGAAATGAACTGAAAAGCGAAAGGGTTGGATTCCGATGCCACGGGAATACTAATAACTCGCGCTCGATTGTAGATTGGTCGAGATGCAGGCTGCATGCTGATGCGACTGCCATTTCATTTGACAAATTAATTCATACTGGACGTGAATCAATGATAATTTATTTAGGTACATGGATGGAGAGATTGGAGTTTTTTGTGTCTGTGCGAATATTAGTATGGTTTTGGTGGACCCAAACACTGCCTTTTTGTATTGTGGGTAGAGATTTTTTAAGTTTTTCTTTTACTTGCATTTGTTTCATAATTTAGGACATAATAGTTTTAAAATGTTTAGAGCGGGGTTTAATTTCGTTTTTTGGCATATTAATAAGATACCGTTTTCAAAATATAATATAACATAACCTTTTTGTGGTTGTTTAATGTTAATCTGCTGAAAAGGCTTTTTTAATTACCCACCTACCTGAAAATTTTGAAATCAAAACGGTGTAAGTTATGTATTAATTTTCTTACTTAATTCACATTAAATATTTCACCTGAGCAATACATCACTACCTACACTGGGCCACTGCAATACTTACATAACTCGAATTGCAGCATCATGACGGTCGAATGGCGTAGTGGTTAGTGGCTCTGACTGCTATGCCGAAGGTCCCGGGTTCGATTCCCGGCTGGGGCAGATATTTGTTTAAAGACAGATATTTGTACTCGGGTCTTGGGTGTTAATATTTATATTTAGTATCTATCTATCTATGTATTTGTGTAGATATATCAGCTGTCCGACACCCATAACACAGGTTCTGCCTAGCTTGGGGTCGGATGGCCGTGTGTGAGATGTCCCCACATATTTATTATTTATTTATTTATTATGAGTGCTTTTCAACGAGCAGAATAACGCAGTAGTACGAAAGTAATCAATTTTCAGTACAGTCACAATGAAAAGTGCTATCACAACGGAAACGCGTTTTGTCAGCGGAGCGTGGCGGGGAGCACCTCGCAATTAGAGGGTTGCACTCGACTGTACCTAAGTCACGAGCACAACAGAATATGAGAACTTATGGTACAGTATTACGGCCTATTTTTGTTAGGGTTTGTTATGTTTTTCCACGTGACGCAGCCCTAATGGCGGTGGGGGGTCTATCTACACATTTGGTCTCGACGTGTGCTCGGAACAATCACAAAATGCTTTTATTTTTTTTTACTTTACGTCCAGTTTAATGGTCGTTAGCGTCACGCCGCGGTCAGGCTACTCGGCAGTTCGTTAAATGACTACTTGGGATTTTATTGCAAGATTATTATTTATTTTATTGACAGATTTACTGCAGCATACCTTGGAGAAGGAGGGTGTCCAACGTCATCCGCTAAGATTTTCTTGAAGTGAATGAGGCGTTTGTTAAAAAAAAAAAAAGTTCCTTTTTGGAGAAATAGATGGCGTTGTCTGGGGTTGTACCAACTTTCAAACCCTCAGAACACACTCAGATCACAATATGTTATTCTGTGAGGCTAACGAAATGTGAAAGTGACGTATAGTGCCACAATCTTATCTGTTCCGGTGGCGACGTCGCTGTCATGGAATCCAGTGATGCCATCGATTAAATTTTGCCTATTTCTGGTTTAAACGACAATGCATTTCTGCTATTACCTATTGTTATAATTTTAAACCAGAAATAGGCAAAATTTTATACATTCATAAGTATAGATAAATCAAAATATAGGGTCGATAGTAAATGAAAGTGGATATAATATCAAACGACATTTGTTGTATGGAAAATTTGTCCACGGCGAACAGAAATAAAATTAGTTCTGATTATGTTCTGCTTCTGATATAGGAGATTAAATCTAGATTACATTGGTATAGGTAATATATGTGGGTCGCGAGAATAACGAGATAGATATAGACTTAAAAAAACTATTGTAACGAAAAGATTAGTTCCCATAGTGAAAACTAGATGGCGCTGGTGTAACGTTTCTACATCGCGGTATGGTTTCGTTTACGAATTAACTTATATGGGCCGAAGAACATTTTGTTTGTATCGAGCTTCACTTAGATACTCACTCTCCTATAGATATTTAGCGCACGGATTTGCTTCCTCTGTTGGAACGTTTTCGGGCCAGGTACCTATACAAGAGTGCAGTCTAACTTGCACAGACGAGCGCATCGCCTCGGCGGTCCCTTCTGGGAGGTTCTAATAGGTATCCGCGTCATAACTTTGTCAATACTCTTATCATTCAGTAATTGAATATAGTTCATAGTATCCGTATCCACCGTCTTTCATTGCTCCCGAAGCCACCCCGTTACAAACTGGCGCCCAACGTGGGGCTGAAAAAGCAACATACGTAACGAAGTCTGGAAGGGTAGCGACCACCGGTGGAACGACGACAAAAATGGCCACAGTAAATCTATCCACGGAGCAGTTCGAGAAACTGTTAACAACTCTCGCATCGAAGAGAGACGGCTCTTTCAACACATGTAGAGCTAACTTCAACGGATGTAGAGACTCTGGAAGGGTAGAGGCGTTCATATCGGCGATCGAGGTGTTTAAGAAGACAGAAAACATCTCCGATGACGATGCGTTGATGGCAATACCTCTCGTACTCTCTGACGAAGCTGCGGTATGGTGGGAAGGAGTTAAAGAAGATGTCAAGAAGTGGGAAGACTTCATCACAAGGCTGAGGCATGCGTTTGCTCCAAAGAAGCCGGCTTACATGATATATCAGGACATAGTTGGTAATAAGCAAGAGCCTGGGACCTTAACGGAGACATTCGTGGCAAACAAACGATTCTTGTTTGCCCAACTGCCGCCTCCAGCTCACTCCGAATCTCAGCAGATTGATATGATATTCGGACAACTTAGTCTGGACATTCGGAAGAAGCTACAAAGAAGCAGCATTCAAACTTTTAAAGAGCTACTTGTCGCAGCACGCGGGATTGAGCAGTTGGCTGAGGAGACAGGCCAAACCACACGCGCACCTGCTCTACCTGCCGCAAATCGCCGAAACCAGAATAGATGCCTGTATTGTAGAGTACACGGGCATACAGCTCAGGAATGCAGGAAAAAAATGAAAGCCGAGTCACGACAAACCGCGGTCGCGATGCCTGTACCTACTGGAGCTGGTACGGCTACATCGGCTCTACCAAAAATTACCTGCTACGGATGTGGGGCACCAGGCGTAGTACGGAGCAAATGCACCACATGCTCGAGACCTCGACTGACCGCAAGTGAAGATATAAACTTCTGCTCCGTATCGGTGAAATTGGACGCCCGACCACGACCGATGGTAGTAGTAGAGATCGAAGAGGGAATCACGGGCACTGCATTTTTAGATACCTGCGCTAAGATGAGCGTAGCATCATATTCACTTTATGTAGAGCTACTGAAGCGCGGTCATGTGTTCCAAGAAGAATTCGTCAACGTTGTCCTGGCAGACGGCATTCCCAAAATGCAAAAGGTAGAGATGATAAAATTAAATGTTAAACTCAGTGGACGGACTATACCCACCACATTCATTGTCTTGCCTGGGTCTAAGGACAATAAGACCTTGCTGGGCATAGGCTTTCTCCAGGATGCTGGAATAGCACTAGACCTACCCCAATACACGTACCATTTTGTAGATGAGCCCGGAAAAGTTTATGAGTTGTACCAGGAGAACTTTCTGGTGTTTGAAAACGATGTATCTGCTGTGGGAGCCGCATCACCCTATTCTATCATGACCTCGCTGACAAAAATGAAGATAGGATCAATGCCACCTACATCCGAGTATCGTTCCATGTCAGGAAAAGGTGTTCCTGAAACGGCGAAAATACCTTACCGATCCTATAAACCCATGGTACCACCACAAACGATGGAAGGTGCTCATACGACCCGGACTCCGCCATCTGAAGATGCAGCCACAGGAATAAAAAGAAGTAGAACCTTGTTTGATGGATACCAACCCCAGTTTGCTGACTACATGTTCCACGATGCTCAAACCGTGCTTTACAGCTCTGAAAATTGCCTATCGCCTCGCTCAAACAGCCTATTTAACGAATCCGACTGGCATGTGCATATTGATTCTGTGGATTTCCAAAATCCTTCAATGTCACTAGATGCTGAACAGCAAGGAAAATTGGATGCACTACTAAAAGCAAATAAAGATATTTTTGTGTCAAATGGGCAACCCACACACGAAATAGAGCATTGTATAGACACAAAGAATCATAGCCCAATATCGGTTCCCCCATATCGTCTCTCCGAAATGAAACGAGAACTCGTAAAAAAGGAGATTGATCAAATGCTGCAAGACAAGGTTATAGAGCCATGTTCATCGCCATGGGCAGCACCTGTTGTGCTAGTACCAAAGAAAGATGGAAGTATGCGTGTCTGTGTGGACTATCGGAGACTTAACGCTATCACAATTCCAGATACGTATCCACTGCCGCGAATTGATGACTTGTTGCATGAAGCCAAACCAACACCGTTCATGTCCACACTCGATCTTAAAGCTGGCTACTGGCAAATCAAAGTTAGAGATGAGGATCGGGAGAAGACAGCGTTCATAACACCTTTCGGCATATACAAGTTCAACAGAATGCCCTTTCGACTTCGTAACGCGCCCGCCACATTCCAAAGATTGATTGACAGGTTCAAAATCAGCCTGGATGTTAAAATGCTGCCCTATTTAGATGACCTTATTGTGTTCTCGGCGACTTTTGAGGCACATCTGACTGATTTGCAAGACGTTTTCAATAGAATGAAGGACTTCAACTTGACGGCTAACGAGAGAAAGTGCCGATTTTGTTGCTCCTCCGTCAAGTATCTGGGACACTATATTACTCCACATGGCTTGGCGGTAGATCCTGAAAAAACCACGGCTATAACAGCACTTCCTCCGCCCTCTAACATTAAACACTTGATGTCCTTCCTTCAAACATGTTCATGGTATAGAAGGTTCATCTCAGACTTCTCTGCTTTGGCAGAACCCTTGACAAGATTAACAAGGAAAAACGTCCAGTGGACTTGGGAAAAAGAGCAAAACGATGCGTTCAATGAATTGAAGCGCCCACTAACCTCCGCTCCTGTTTTGAGGCAGGCCGACCTAACTAAACCCTACATCATAAAATCTGATGCTAGTTCCTATGCCATCGGAGCAGTTTTAGTACAGGGGGAGGGTGAAGACGAGCACCCTGTAGAGTATGCGAGCCGATTACTGACGTCTGCTGAAAGGAATTATACTACCACCGAGCGAGAAGCATTGGCAGTAATTTGGGCTATCTCCAAATTTCGCGGCTACATAGAAGGAGTACCGACTATAGTGGTAACCGATCACCAAGCCCTCAAATGGTTGATGAACTTAAAGTCCCCGACGGGCCGACTTGCTCGATGGGCATTACAACTACAGGCTTTCGATATAACCATAAAATACACACCTGGCAGAACTAACGTAGTGGCTGACACGCTGTCACGACCCTGTTGCACACCTGATACAACTGCAGAATGCGGTATTTGCACGGTGAGCGTAGATATGCCTACCCGTAGCCCTGCCGACATCCGACTAGAGCAACTAAAGGACCCCGATGTCGCTAAGATCATAACTGTCCTGGAATCCAACGACGACGATGAAAACGCACGGTACTGGAGTAATAAAGGATACCTCATGCACAATGGGTTACTGTACCGAAACTGTCCATATGTGGAAGCCGATGATGCGTTACTTGTCGTGCCATCTCACGAATGGGCCAATGTTCTGGCCACATATCACGATGATGCAAGAGCCGGACACTATGGGGTTGAGAAAACATTTCTCAGGATCTCACAAAGATATTTCTGGAAAGGAATGCGGAAGTATATAGATAGTTACATTAAAAACTGCTTAGCATGCCAAAGGTATAAACCTTCAAATACAAAACCTACTGGACTATTGCAAACAAACCCACTAAGCCGAAGATTTGAGATAGTTTCCTTTGATTTGTTTGGTCCCTTACCTGAAACCCATGATGGGAAAACCTGGATACTGATAATCGAAGACGTGGCATCCAGGTGGATAGAACTATTTGCATTACATCAAGCTACCGCTGAAAATTGCGCTAACGTGCTTATTAATGAAGTGTTCCTACGCTACGGAGTCCCGCGAAGGCTTCTAAGTGACAATGGCAGCCAATTTGTTAGTGCCGTAATGCAGCAAGTAACCTACTGCTTCGGAATAAAACATACCTTCACCCCAGTCTATCACCCCGAGGCAAACCCAGTAGAAAGAAAGAATAGAGAGTTAAAGACGCAGTTGTCAATACTAGTCGGAGAAAACCATAGAAGTTGGTCTGAACATCTCCCTACTATCCGATTCGCGATGAACACAGCCAACTGTTCTTCAACCGGATTCTCTCCCGCATACCTAACGTTTGGACGAGAATTACGGACCCCTGAAGACAACGTACATGACTTCAAGCAAATAGTAGCCACTGAGAACTTCATACCTGAGATTACGCCAAAGTTGCGAGATATGGCAAGAACCCTTCAAATAGCTCAGGAGGTTCATGAAAATAAAGAAGAAGCTAGAAAGAAGTATGCGGACAAAACCAGAGATGAGAGTGTAGCCTACAACCCAGGAGATATGGTGCTAGCTACTATTCACCCAATCAGCAGAGCGGCTCGTGGAATTTCGGCAAAATTTTCTCCACGCCGAGATGGCCCATACATAATTTTCAAAAGACACGGCCCTGCTTCATACGAAATTGCAGACCCAGCCTTCCCGGATAAAGTCATTGGCGTATATCACGCCTCAGCACTGAAACCATTCAGAGGAGAACCTGAAAGAGAATCGCTGCCTGCTCCTATCCAACCCATAAGAAGTCGCGGAAGACCAAGGAAACAAACAGAACCATCTGCAAATGTAACCCAGAAGCGAGGACGGGGAAGACCTAGAAAGAACACGTCCAACTAAACTGTCCGCGCATCGGGACGATTTTCCGGACAGAGGGGGAGCCTGTAACGAAAAGATTAGTTCCCATAGTGAAAACTAGATGGCGCTGGTGTAACGTTTCTACATCGCGGTATGGTTTCGTTTACGAATTAACTTATATGGGCCGAAGAACATTTTGTTTGTATCGAGCTTCACTTAGATACTCACTCTCCTATAGATATTTAGCGCACGGATTTGCTTCCTCTGTTGGAACGTTTTCGGGCCAGGTACCTATATAAGACGGCTGTCCCATTTCAAAACACAGTAACCGCCAACTTTAAAAAAAAACGGGTCTTTGATTTATACATTATTTTAGGCTATTCCGCACAAAACTGCATTGTCAGAATATCAAAAAACCGCTTAGAAACGAAAATAAAATTTCTAAAAACCTAGTAACTCCACCCTGCGAAATCAAAAATGCCACGAAAACCATTTCAAAACATAGTAAGAGCCACCAACCATTTTAAAACACAGTAAGTGAAAATGACTTACTAGGTTTTAAAATGGTCAATGGCGCTTACTAGGTTTTGAAATGGTCAGCAAAGGACAATTTTCGTCCGTTAATTTTAGTAAGTCACAAATGGCATACATTATTACTAACACTTTTTTCGAACAAAATATCAGACATTTCAGAACCTGTATTTTTGCACCAATGAGACCTAGAGAGTTGAATTAAAAGTAGAACATAAGCAAATTTTGTCTTCTTTATAAAAGCCATAGAGACCTTTCTCGTCAGAACCTTTTCTACTAGCCCTATTTTGCATAAACAAAAAAAAAACAAGTTATAAATAAGAGAAAACTGATTTTTAGATAGAAATTTAGCAAATATTGTCTAATTGAAGGCAGCCATAAATAATTTTCATGTTAGAGCCTTCTTAATATGGCTATTTAATTCATTTACATAAAACAAAAAAACAAACATAAAAATATGCCCCTATTTCAGCTATTACTTATAGTGCCGTCGTGTAAAAGTGCTGCAAAATTGGATTTATAATATGTGAAGGATCCCAAACATATAAAAAATGAAATTATAACGCAATTATTGCTATTTTAATATACTTAATATGTCTTAAATGACAAAAATAATGGCCCTTACTAGGTTATGAAATGGTCAGTGAGGGCGGTTTTAGGGTGAGAAAACCATATAAAACCTAGTGAGTGTTTTCTTTTGTGCATTACAGCAACAATTTTAGTCATATTTAAATGAAATAGTATTGTATGTAAAGCCTAGGTTCTGCCGCTTCTTTTAAGTTTACATTTGTTCAGATATCTATCATAGTTTTACCAGGGCATTGAAATGAAGGGACCAAAACGTTTTTTGGCTCTCCTGAACATTTTGTCTCATGGCTGTTACTGTGTTTTAAAATGGGACAGCCGAAGAGTGCAGTCTAACTTGCACAGACGAGCGCATCGCCTCGGCGGTCCCTTCTGGGCGGTTCTAATAGGTATCCGCGTCATAACTTTGTCAATACTCTTATCATTCAGTAATTGAATATAGTTCATAGTATCCGTATCCACTGTCTTTCATTGCTCCCGAAGCCACCCCGTTACACTATTAATTAAGTATTATTTTTTAACACTTTATTTTACATTTTCTAAAGTAACAAGTAACAAAAGCATACAATTAAAAGAAATTCAGACAGTGTGCAAAGGCTAATTCATCATCATCATCATCATCATCATCTCGACCCATCACGTCCCCACTGCTGGGGCACGGGTCTCCTTCCAAAGGCTAATTGCTAAAAAGCAATTTCTTTCAGCCAACTCTTGATAAGTTGGGAAAACAATGACATGTCATAAATCATCATTATTTCGTCTAAAATCGCTGCAGGTGCGCGAAATTCTTCGTGGTATATTGCCTAAGATTTAAAGTATCATGTCACGTCCTCACACCTGTAACCAAAGAAACCTGTAACAAGACTGCTAACCGTTTTCCCGCGAAAACAAATCGCGCGCCGAAAACGGTTAGCGTCCCACGCCGCCGCGCCGTTTTCCTGCGCAGCTCTACTGCGCAGACCGCGTCCCGCGTCCTCCCCTTCACCCGCGCGCACCCCGCGCTCGCGCCACCGGCCAGCGAAGCCCGCGCAGTCAGTCGGCGCCAACCCGTTTCCCGGCTACACGCTCGCTCTTGCGCCGCTTCGGAAATAGTTAATAGTTTTAAGCACAAAGACTACCTACTTGCCTATATTCGTGTCTGTAGAACCTGAAATATACTGTGAACATAGTGTATTCCCTGAGTTTGTTTCCTATCTACCACTCCCACGATAGGACTATCTCATACAATGTGAGTATATGGGTAAAATTATTCGTCATATTTGGCAACACTAACCTGTAGCCGCTGCAACTCGTTCTTCCAATTTTTCAAACGGAATTAAAGGCGCCTGAATACGATATTCTTCCTGCATAAAGGCCAATATATCTAGTATTACTTCTCTTGCATCACATTACAGCGTTTTTGGCAGTATTTCACCCAGAAAATCACAAAAGTAATTAAATAACGTAGCGTCAGCTTATTCGCAGAAATTGACAACTCAAATAACGCACAGAGTATGAAATGACGTTTGACAATGACGTCTCGTTGTTGCACATTTTGACCACCGGAACAGATAAGATTGTGGCACTATAGGTAGGTAGAATTGTAGTATTATTTTCTCTATGATGTCGATGTCACTGTTGCTTCAGCGTTCAGTGCGATTGTGCGTACAGCCGTTCTTTTCAAGTTTTCTCAGTTTCCTTGTGTTTCTCCTGTATTAATTGAGTTGTAGTTGAGCTATCTGCTCCTCCTCCCTTGATACTTAGCACTATCCCAAGCCACATGCAGTCTGAGCCTCGGAAGGATGGCTCGCGCTACCACCCGACATTTAATCACAACTAGTGAGTTCTTATTCTGAGTTTAGTACTCTTTGCTCTCTATGTAATTTTTGACAGTTGATACACTGCGTTTTCACGCCATCTATCGGCTTACCCAAAAGCTCAACTGACAGCTGTCAAGGAAAACGGCTCATTGATTCATTTTGCTTTTTTTAATATAGGTACTTACCTACATTAGAGAAAAATATCAAAAAACATGTTCATAACTTACCTTTGATAAATCATGGGAAATTCCTTATAAGCCGGATATTGTTATAAGATTAATTCAATCATAATTATAAAGCATAAACTTATTACCTATATCTATATATTATATTTGGAAGTCTATCGTATGGACTTAAGTTAATGGCAGGTTAATCGATGCCTTATATGAGTGGATGAATATCAAACTGCCATATGTCCACCTACCCGAAAAATTGACTTTTTGATTTGGTCGTGTTCTCCGTTAAAATGTCAGTTTGCCTATGCCCTTCAAGTTCCAATAAGTGCAAGGCATCCATGAGAAAAATGCCGTTAAAAAAGTAAGTTTTTTTCAAATCGTTTTAAGTCTAACCGTTTCGCATTACAAATTTTCACAAGTCCATTCCGGCCAATCACAGAGCTTAATTTTTTCAACATGGCGTCTGTCTTGGTGAGAATTTAGAGGCTGCGGTGTGTGCTCCCAGTGTTCTATAACGAATATGAATGAAAATGTTGAGGAAATTGTGATTGTGGACCCTGATAAAGCTCGGAAAAGGAACAGATTGAAGAGTGTAGCAAAAAAACGACAGAAAACTATGGCGAAGTAAGTTTAAAACCCCTTTTTTTCCAACCCACGTGTCAATCACAAAGCATTTTCGTAGTAAACACAGGGCCGTATCGGGTAGAATATAATACGGTAGGTAGGTACTTTTCTACCGATAAATTTTGGTTGATTAACTTCATTGTATTTAATAGAATATAGACTATATTAGTCTTACTGAGTCCGGCCCACGATAATAGTATTTTTCAAACAACTATAAGTCCTTATGACTCATATCAAAACAGCATAAGTCTTGTATGGGCATATCAAACTGCTATAAGTCCAAACTATTTATTAACTTTTACGCATTTCTATGAGTGTTATAATGGATTTGTTTATTAAAATACATTCTTAAGGTCACAAGTCAACTGATTAAATCACGGGGCAAGTTCTTAGACCATTAAATAATAGAGAAAACAAAAACCTCCATTTCCCAAATTTTACGTGGACGTGACATATGGCAGTTTGATATTCATCCACTCATATATTAGTGGGAAGTTAATATACTCTGAATTAATTATTACCTCTGTTATTAGCAATTATAGAGACGATTGGCCGATTAGGGCAATAAATTATTTATTTTCAGATGTATTATGGTGAGATGAAAGAGATTATGTAGTAAGATGGTTTTCAGTAAATCATGATCAATATTAAAAGTAAAAAAAAGTAAAAATGTATACAGAGTGTTGCAAAAATGGTATACTAAGCCGAAAGCTACATGTGCAGCAAGGTATATCTAAGCCCGAAACTGAAAACAGAATTTCAAAATTCGTGAAAAATCTCCATGGTAAAAAGTCACGTGACCAACTAAATTTCTATGGAAAATGATATTTTTTTTACCCTTTTAGTTTACCCTTTTTGCAACACCCTGTATATCGCTAAGTACTCTTTATTTGTAAATCAAGAAATGATTATACATAATAACCTAACAAGGGTATAAAAGGCGGTATTATCGCTTACACCAATATCTTTCAGGCAAACTTTGGATGGATGGACTAAAAGAGACATAAATTACATTCACATGCAAATCTGAGCCCTGATACATTCTAACAGCACATTTACCGATTCCTCGGACATGTAGGAACGGGGCTGCATCACTTGCAACATAAATCAGCTATCCGTGGCAATAGTTGGACTCAGGCCATTAAATTAATGACTATTGAGAGATGTAAATTGGCGCCCGCCCCTGATTGAGTTGTGGCTCCTGCAGTTCTGTTGGCTACTTAGTATACCTATATCTATAACTCTAGTGTAAAATAATAATAAGTAGGTGTCATCATCGGGACCCATCACGTCCCCACTGCTGGGGCACGGGTCTCCTTCCAATGAAGGAAGGGTTTAGGCCTAGTCCACCTCGCTGGCCAAGTGCGGGTTGGTGGACCCCAAAACAAGCAAGCTTGTGCTGAGAGAGTTGCCGGGTAAGTGGGCAACCCGACTTTCAGATGTTTTCAAGCCGCCCGAAGGCCTCTGACCAGTCTTAACGACTGCTGCCGAAGCAGCAACCGGGACCCACGGCTTAACGTGCCGTCCGAAGCACGGAAGCGTCCAGAAAAGAACCACATGAAATCAGTCACCCATCCAATGGCTGACCGTGTCAGTTGTTGCTTAACCTCAGTGATCAGTTACGATCACTGAAGCCCGCTCCACTACGGACGCTTCATAAAATGTATTTTGTCACTAACATGGTTTACCTTTTATGCCAAGTGTGAAAAAATGCAGTAAAGTACCTATAGATGGCTTACGGCCAGTTTCAATACCCCTATCTATCGACAGCTAATAGTTACTATCATACTACTTTGACACATAAAAAGTTGCATTCTGTCAAAATCGTATGTAAGTAACTATCAGCTATCGATAGATAGAGTTATTGAAACTGGCAGTTAGTGCTGCCTATCCTGTCATTAAACTCGCTCGAGTATGAATGTGTCGGTAATAAGCCGTTGAACTAGGCTGTCTGTCGATATCCGAGAGACGGTCGAAAAACGGCGGCGTTGCAATGTAAAAGATAAAGATACATTTATTCGACATATAGACAGCAACAACAACAAAAAGAAAAAATACAGATTTAAAGGAAAGAAATACATATAAAAAACATTAAGGACAAAAAATAGAACATAAGACAAAAACAAAATACAAAACAATAACACAACACGGGTTGCTGTCCGGAGTGTCGAAACGGTACCAGCTCAGAATGAGCTGTGGACAGTAAGGCTAATGTCGTCAGATTCCGATGAAGTGCACGCGCTTGTGTGAATTTCGTGAATTTCATGCGATGCGTCCGTTGCGTACGATGCCGGAAGGCTTACCTCAACGGTCCCTAAAGGTCCCCCTTCTAATGATAGTAACTTTATAATATTCCCATTAGCAAAAAAGGTTAATGAGTGTAAATTACATTAACTTGACATAAATTATGGTGTCATGTGCAATCTAATCTTTAAGGTCACCTTACCAGCACATACGCGTATAAACGTAAAAAAGAGATCGCCTCCTTTTCTTCTGTCAACCAGTAGGACGCGGATACCAATAAATCTTTAGGCTTCAAGACTCAATAGTAGATATAAATAATATTCAGGGGGTCATTATGGACCACTTTTGTTCCATAACTATTAGACATTCTAGAAATTAGCAATTCAAATTGCATCATGGAACATTTAATTACAAAGTCGAGAAAAATAATAATAATCCTGCTAAGCCAACATGATATGATTGGAGCTACAACTCACATCTCTCTATTATATGAAGAGGTAACAATCTGACCGCATTTCATTCAGGGGCCGATTCTGGTAATGTACCGCCGTCACACATTAGTAATCAACAAGGTAGGTAACTTGCTTATTGCTTAATCTTGTCTGACATAACTTACCTGACTGATGTTTTGTCAGATAAGCAATGCTAAATTATTTTATTTTTTTATAATCTTTTATTTTTATAGAGAGCTTGTTACACTTGACGTGACCATGTCGCCCTCGTAGGGGCAAAACAAATTTAATTTGATGTTATAGGTAACAACTTATAAAAACCCTGCTACGGTAATACCACCGCTACATACAATTAAAAATCCATAAACAGCGTCGCTCGCTTGTCAAACATCTGTCAGATCATACAATAAGTTACGTCAGATTTGAGCTACTTATTCGGTGGTAGTAACCCCACTGGACCTCATTGCCGGATTCACAGGAATCGAGCCAAAGTCCCAGAGCCGAGATGACGGCGATTAATTAGGCATAACGTCACATGAATGCCTCAAGAAGGCAGATGTGATATTGTGCCGTAAGAAAATTTCGGGAAAATTGCCTAATTTTCCGTATTAAGCTGATGTAGAGCATGAATTATGTTTACTTATAATAAATGTGCGAAGCTTTGTCATTGTCAGGAAATAAACTAGTACGAATTTTATTTTGGAAATAGATAATTCATAGTCAATAAAATACATATTTGCCAATACATTTATTAGGAGTTGTTTGATAAAAGTATATTATGCTCATTAAATAGCGAAGAAAAAATAGTAATTACTTATATAAGATCAGAGCTAAAGTCCTACAACTCTAAATAAAAACACCTTACGATACGAACGTTTATTTTATTTACGTTATAAAACTATATTCGTAATCCGAAACCGCTACCGTAAGATGCTCGAGGAGCTGTGACGTCATCAGGGCGGCTTTCTGTCGCGTAATGGCCGGCATATTTCACAAGATGGCCGCTCATTTACATTCCCTCACCCGTCGCGTCACCCACATACGACGGAAGCCAGCGCTTCCCAAGTCAGGGCTCGCGATGTTACATACTGAAAGACATTCATACATGTGTGAAAGTATTTCAGGGATCTGCGAGGAAAACTTTTGAGGCGAAGGCGGAAAGTGGCACTTGTAGTTTAGGAATGTTTGGCTCTGTTATGAAATTCTGACGGAAAAATCACTCTATATCTGATATTTTATATAAATTCATGACTGTATTCGTCTTAAAATTGGATTACTATATTTAGGTACGCTGGATATCAAAGCATAGGCTACGGGACCGAAATATATATAATATGAAACCGAAGTTTGGGATACACTGATGAGAGGTTGTTATTTGTCCACAAAGTAGATAATAATGGGGGCCTTTTGTCTACAAAGTAAAGCCGTTTAACCAGCTTGAGACATTAGTTAAAAGGTCATTTTTTTGAATACAGAGGTAGGTACTAATATATGAATAGGTGCATGAAAAAAATATGCTGATAAAAATATTATTAAGTACATACTTACTTCGATCACAGTACTTATGTGAAATTTATTTGTTCGGTATTTAGTACAAACAAAATTACTGTTTATTATGACATACTTAATTGTATTTTCATAAGGAATTATGATAATTTGTTGTTGTAGTCGTATGCTCCCTAGAGATGCCAAAGGTCTTCACAATTATTTTTTTAATAACCTATTTTTAAAAGTTCCTGTTTAATGTATTTAAAAAAAATTATAAATGAATTAATATGGGGAATGTATACATATAGATAGCAATAAAAGGTGTGATCGGGTTCCATGCAGAAAAGGGGTCTGACAATTTAATTACTGGCATGCAAATTTATTATAATCTCAACATGAGAGTCCATTAAATTGGCCATCAGTATACCGACTATGACACTTATTGTCGGGAAATTTACGGATTCCCCTTTTTAGAGAGACTCTTTAGAGTACCTACCTATCAGTAAAATAAATTACTTACTAAAATCAAAAACTAAATTAGTACTTCTTGAACCTTAGGTATAAAAAAACCTTTTATTTGTATTTTTCCTAAAGCAAAATAACCTTACACGTGTCCTCTCCAGGGGTTTCAATTAATTTCTATTGACTAAGACATCAAGAAGACGACCAAAGAAGGAAAATTGTATCAACGACGAAGCCTTTCAACACGCAATTATCGTGATAAAAAAGCCGTAGGTAACTTAGATTAACAATATACCAACAAGATGGTGTGTCACACATCCTAATCCTAATCCTAACTAATATTATAAATGCAAAAGTAACTGTGTCTTTCTGTCACTCTGGACGACCGAATGGCGTAGTGGCTAGTGGCCCTGACTGCTATGCCGAAGGTTCCGGGTTCGATTCCCGGCTGGGGCAGATATTTGTTTAAAGACAGATATTTGTACTCGGGTCTTGGGTGTTGATATTTATATTTAGTATGTATCTATATATGTATTTGTGTAGATATATCAGCTGTCCGACACCCATAACACAGGTTCTGCCTAGCTTGGGGTCGGATGGCCGTGTGTGAGATGTCCCCACATATTTATATTTATTTATATTTATACTCTTTCTCGTGTGTTACTCTTTCACGCCAAAACTACTTAACGGATTTGAATGAAATTTGGTATAAATATAGGTTTAGACCCTGAGAAAGAACATAGGCTACTTTCTATCCCGGAATGCCCACGGGAAAACTTTTTATGGCGAAACAAAATTCGCAGGAATAGCTATACAAAAATAAATAAAAAAACTGTCCACATTTAAATCGTTTTAAGTTCAATGTAATGACAACCATTGAATAAAGTCACAAATCTTCTAACCGAAATAATTGAAAATAAGAGCTCAGTGGTAGAATTATTATTTGTCGAGACGTTTCTTTTGCACTGACACTCCATCTAGTTCGTATAAAAAATCTCTGGTAGGTAATAGGTAAGTAAGTGAAATGCGTCATAGATGGCGCGACGATGGCGCGACGTCTGGTCGCCTCTGAAGCGTTGCCTAGCAACGGGTAACCACCCTCGATCGCATTCAACTGTTCATCATAAACATAATAGCACACCATAGGGTCACTGGCCTGAGAATAGAAATGATAGCATGAAGTCTTACCTACTAAGTAACAAGTAATGTGATTAAATATAAAAGCAAGACAGGTATAGCAGCAAAATAGGTATATATTGGTCCTTAACAAAACAACATTTATGGCAGTTTTTTATAATTGTCAGTTATTTATAATTTTATAAAGAAAGAAAATAAATAAAATATATATATTAAAAATAAAGTATCGATTGATAGTTGCTTTTTAACAGATTTGTGCTTAAATAAATATAATAGACAATAAGTAAACTGTCAAATCTGTTGTAAATTGAACCGGGAGCCCGCGTTACAGGTTTTTCCAAGTGCAGGTCCCACTGTGTACTGTTTTCTGTTAATACTTTTTTGGCTAAATAAAGAATTTATATTATACTAGCTGTTCCCGCGCGCTTCGCTTCGCCTTAAAAAGTTTTCCCGTGGGAATTCCGGGATAAAAAGTAGCCTATGTTCTTTCCCAGGGTCTAGACCATATGTATACCAAATTTCATTCAAATCCGTTCAGTAGTTTTGGCGTGAAAGAGTAACAGACAGACAGACAGACAGACAGACGGACAGACAGACAGACACAGTTCTACTTTCGCATTTATAATATTAGTAAGGATTATAGTAAGGATCCACTTCCGTTTTCAGGACTTTTAATAGTTTTACTGTACAAATCATTATATTTTTAAGTATACTTAATTGGATATATTATAATGGCACAATAGGTAAGTTTATTACATTTTAATTGTTCTATCGAAACTTAAATGAATTGAATTAAAAATGTAACTGAAAATGTCTACATTTAAAGCTATTGAAATAACAGCATTCTGTATGAATTAAAAAAAAAATGAAAGCAGATAAAATGGCACGTACTTTCAACTTGCGGGCACATTCAACGTTTTTACAACGCATCAACGCATTTGGGCTGTTTGTACAAGATTGCCACCATAACATGGTTCTGGCATTAGGTAGGCTTAAGTGGGGCTTGGAACTGAAACCGGGGTTGCGTGTTTTGAAACTATACAAGGCCAGAACGCACCCATAGTGTACTAGCACTGTATAGTTTCAAGTGAAAAAAATAAATATTTTACTTGAAAATATACACGATTTGTGCGTAATAATCGCGTATACTTTCAAGTTGGGATTTACTGAATCGTACTTGAAAATATACATTGCTACTACGCATATTGCTTGATTGGCGTACTTGTCGCATTTAATTTATACCTAGGTACATGCTGATTCTAATTTACTTAACTATTTCGATAAATGTAAATGACTACAATTGACTTGTTCTGCCTGTCATACCTATAAAATGATAATAAATGATGATGAACAAGCTCTAATTTGATTGATAAATTGATATTTATAGCAATCATACTTGCAAGTAAGCATACCTACTAATATCTTATTATTTAAATGAATTAAGAGTAATACCTACTACACTCCTGAACGGATAAGACTAGCTTAATGATGCCGTCGGCAATATTAAAGTGCATTTAACAGCGCATCAAAATATTATTATAACCAACTAAAATAGTAAATTTTGATCAAATTTTAAATTTAATGGTTTAAAAAAATTAGGGTCATTTGGTGTTGACTTTTTGCTACTTGGACTTATTCATTGCTCGTGAGTGTAGTAGGTATTACCCTATAGACCTATTATAGACATATTTTTCATCAAGTTTTGAATTCACCGTAATTGTCTTTTATGAATTGTTCTACACCCTCTCATGAGATAATTTTACTATTAACAACAGTTCTACAGTTTAATATCAATTTACTTTTTAACTTACGGTGTAAACAAAAAACACGTTACGAAATTAATGCCAAGTGCGGAATGATGATGCAATGTTTAGAAAGCAATAGACTTATTACTATTTCGCATGAAAGAAAGAGAGAGCAACAATTCAAAAGGGCTACCTGGTAACTAATCACGTATAGTTTCAAGTGCTCGCATTGCCGCTTGGCGCTTGAAAATATACACGATTAGTACGCAGTGGTAACTGCTGCAGTATATTTTCAAGCCATAATTTTGGCCCAACTTACTTGAAAATATACGCGATTAGTGCGTAATGGCCTTGTATACTTTCAAGTAAATCATGGCACCATTTTAATTTGAAAATATACGCGAGCAGTCCCAACCTCTGCGTTCTGGCCTTGTATAGTTTCAAAACACGCACCGGGGTTTTAATCTGTGTAAATCCTTTTACGTACAAAATACAAATGTTGGAACTTCGAGGACATTTGTTCCATTTCACGAATTTGCGGAAAAAATATGAAAAATTAGGGCGGCCTTAATGAGACTGTAGGCGATGTTAATGGCCTTTAACAGGAATTCTTCGCTTTTTTCAAATTCAACAGAGTTTTCCCAAATGAATTAACTTTTTAGAACAATTTAAAAATCTTTGTAGATAAGATTTTTTAGAACAATTTAAAAATCTTTGTAATTATCTTTGAATGAAAAAATCTACAGTTAATTAATAGGAAAAACTTGTCAGGACTTAAGACCTTAGTAAAGACACAATCATGTTGAAAGCTGTAAAGAGGCTGTAATCGCCTATGATTTTTCTTCTACTATCGTAGCTCGGCTATCATTATGTATGGCCTATGGTTTTATTCACTCTGTAACGTGTTTTTTTTTGTAGTTGCCAGTAATAAGTCGTGGTGGCGTAACGTATAAGGACTCAGCTGTCATTGGTGAGGCCGTGGGTTCGAATCCTGCCATGTACCAATACAATATAAGTTTATCGAAAAACACACAATATAAATTACGTTACAAGTACCTAAGAGTAAGCAGAATGATTCTTTATAAATGTACCTACAAATGTACAGCGAATTCAATATTTAATCGCAATAGATACAAACTTACATGTAGGTACTTTATACCTACTTGCAATTAAATAATTAATACTAATCTTTGAACCTCAGAATAATAACGTCCTCACGGTTACGATTCAATCTTGTAATTCGATTCTTTCCGATTTGTCCGCGGATCCCGAAGTAGGTTAATCTGTTAATCCGTTACGACGTGACAGGCTCGTTTTAATTGCGGCTGGAGTCCGGAACAGCCCGCGGTCCCGGAATTATAAAGGTTGGTGATCCCTTTATTTGTGTATACTGAGTATACTGACACCCGGGCGTGGGTTAAATACTGATTTGGAGATTTAATTGTGAGAAGTGAGATTTTAGTAAATTATTTAGGTATTTATACTTTAGCTTCATAATAAGGTAGGTTAATTTGAGTGCATTAAATAAGTATATTATTTGTAATATGGTCTGTTACATTTTTATACGACGCAAATAGCATATCCTTACATTAAAGTAAAGTTTTTAATTTTACTTCCGATTTCTTTTTATTTCATTAGTATAGGTAAGTAAGTATTTTATCCAGATATTGCGTACGAACCTCTATACTTATTTCTAAGTATACGATGTAGGTTAAGTATGGTTCCCTAACACTCTTAAAGCAGTGGCTTCGGCCGACAACAATAAACCTTTGATGTACAGTTTTGTTCAGCTTTAGATAATCCTTTTATTACGATTGGGTGACTCTGTTTCACTTTCATTCTTCTGTTGTATGTACTTAGTTTGAAATAGGTTGTGTAATGTTTAGAAACGAATAAAAAATGTTTAGGATCTAGATTATTACTGCCGAGTAATTTTAAAGAATATCTACTGCCACTTATTACTACAGAATAGGCAAATATCCTACTTAAGCTTAATTTGTATGACTACTCTCTTCCAAGAACAAAACTTTTTTTCCCCTTTAGGCTGACTCATTCCGGATATAACGTTGTTTAATAGGCCTGAAACGAAAAGGTAACGTATGATGTTAAATGATGCGAGGAATTAAAATGTTCCTTTTAAATACGAAAAATCTTTATCGAAATCTGCCAGCCAAAACGTTACGTAGTACAAATTTTGCACATGATCATAAAGCACACAAGGTAGGTAGGTCCTTATCAGCTTGTTATCAAGTCCATGAATCTTGTGGTACCCCCTTGACCTCATGGTGGGGATGGTTATGAAGAACATACCTACTTCCGGGTGGGCGGTATGTTACAGTTGTCAAATAGTTTTCAATAGAGGTCACTATCCCCGGGAATATATTATATCTCGGTATAAAGATTTATTCCTTGTTAATAACTCAATAATGCCTATACTACTAATGAAAATGAAATGATTTATTGCATACTGAGTACGTACATAGTGTTATATTCTTAATACTAGGCACTTACAACTTAGTAACCTTTGTCAGGTGTAGCAATTGAGGGCATGCAATTTATTTAATTTAAATTATTCTACGACAATTAATTGCTCATTACAAAAAATCTATGGATACAATTATAATGTATTATAATTATACGAGATTATACATTAGTTGGATTATTATTACACAGAGCAACAGAGGCTACCAAGCTTTTTCAGCGGTTTTTCACGAAGTACCACAAACCGCGTCAGAAAATAAATAAATATTTATGACACCGTCTGCAGCGCATGCATAACACATGGGAAACATTGATGCTGAGAACGAATATAAACAACATTTGATCACATTGGGAGAACCTTTGCATATCTTAACATGAACCTACGTTTCAGTCTGTCGCCAGTCACCCTAAATGTAAGATAATATGCGATTTCGCTCTTACAAAGAACATAGGTAACCTACACTACATACTTTACTCACAAAATAAATTTATTTAAAAAAACAATATTAAACTTACAGATATAATATTTTATTTAAAACTAAACTTACAGAAATCATATTTTTCAAGTGGATACATTAATAACATTGACAAAATGATCATTGTTTAAAACTTTCTATGATAAAGGTCGTTTGGATGTTACAATACATTACAACAAATCTATACAAAACAAAACTTCTGAAGTCCAGTTTTCTGAAAGTGCTGAAAGAAGAATATGTTTCTAGACGACCAAGTGTGACAAAGTTATCGAAAAACTTCCAAGAACAGAAAAGCTCACAAAAGTTTTATGACTTCACGACAACTTATTGAACGTTGAAATATATTTCACGCCTAAAGTTACAAGTACTTACAGATCGAATATTCCTAAATAATGTATTTTATTTATGCTTTATATCGATCGCAAACAGTTAGTTTTTTCAAAGTTAATATTAAATTAGCATTCCTATTACGATTCGCGTCTCTACCAATACTGTATTCTTGTAAGTACTAACCCCCCAAAGAACAAATTGTTCTCTGTCAGAGAGTGACAAAACAGTTCATTAGCTTTAGCTTTAGCGTCCAGTAACTTTTTTTATGAGTAATGGAGTTAGTTGCTATAATACGAACAACTACTGACTCGGCGGAAACAATCATAATAGCCTTTAAAAAAACACGTATTTCCATTTGTAGATAGAAAATAAAAGAATATTTCCATTTACAACTCACCCTAAAATACAGTTGGGTGTAAAATATCAATCCTGTAACGAAAACACGATGAGACGGTGGCGGCGGAATGGCGGCTAGACCTCGCCCGCGGCCAGGTCAGGAGGGCTACTCTATCTTGACCAAAAAACTAACGTTTGTGAGCTGTCAAGTTAAAAAATATTAAATTTAAACTGTTAGAAACTTTTTTATGTAAGTACTTACACAGAAAGTATAGAAGTAGTGTAATAGACGGAGCAATGATACGACCGGTTAACTTGGTAACTCGTTTATTACTGACTCGCAGGCCAGTCGCAATTCTTATGCTATCATGGTACATGGCACTCCTCCCTTATTAGTCTTCGAACCTGACAACAATATAAAATATACACGTAAACAATAAACCAATAATACTTAATTTACTTATAGGTAATAACTTTATTTCTAGGCCTTAAATTATAGGGGCCATGAGGTGCAGCAGTGGCCGCACTCTGACTTTCCGCAGTTACATTGTCAGTGACAGCTGTCGTCAGCTGCGAGTGCGGCGGCCGCGCGTCCTCCCCCCGCACCGCTACCGGCGCCCCCGCAGGCGTCGCGGGCGACTCTAAACTAGGACCAGCAACAACCTCCGAGTCACATTCGTGAAATTCATCAACTGATGGCTCATTATCTAAATTTGGCTGAGCTGTTGGAGGTCCCGATGTCTCTAAGTCCATTTCACGATTCACTGATGCTGGTGATAATGATGTGACGTTACGAGGCTGAACTTGTGGAGCGGTGGCGGAAGGTACCAAGGATTCTGAGCTTGCTATCGGTTCATGGTAAAGTCTTAACTGATCAGCATGCCTCCTGCATTCGATATCATTAATTTCTACCACATACATTCTACTACCTAATTTATTAATATTTTTTCCTAATGTCCAGCAGCCTTACTCCCAGCGATGAGTGGCTGAATCGATTTCAACAAAATCGCTAATATCGTACTCCCACCGCACATTTTTGCGGCTCATTGTGTTATGACGTCACGCAAACCGTTCAGTGAAAATTATAGCGTTACTAAGCTAGAAATTCGCACCACGAGCTCATCATTAGCTCATCACACAGAGTAGATTATATGTCAAAGTTGCGACTCAACGCCTCATTGAAAAAAGTTCCTATTCATGCAACGCAAAGCCATTACAATGGCTATTTTTTCCTATTTTTGTAAGAAAAAGAGCCTGTAATTACACCTACAAAGTGATGTGAAAGTAGTTACTGAGGATACGTGAGGATTGCAAACCAGTCTCCCTGGATATTTTAAAGCATATTTAAAGGAGTTGACGGATAATTTGATTGAAGACTTTAGCTTCATGAAACTAGCTGATTTGAGCGTAACAAATAAGGTGAGTATCCACGAACATAATAGAGGTACATGTAAAAGTTTCTTCAACTAAAGGCGATGATCCATTCGCGAGCAAAACCTCCAATAACCTCTAAGTCCGCGGTCTAAAAAACCTCCAACGATGTTACAAAAAGCACGCCACGACTTTGCCAATGATGAAAGTAGACTGTTTGGTTCGCTAATGGATCACCAACGAGATTCGACAAGCCAACAATCTATACCGTCGCCTCGCCAATGGATGACCGCCTTAACTCTCATGTTCTTAAGGCATGAAGAAGAAGCCTTAAAGAAAATATCCTTCAAAACAAAGACAAACCTTTTACCATTGTTGTAGTCCTATGGCACCCCAGAGGTGTCATAAAATCTGCCACCTATCTTTGTTTAAACCACCTATGTTTGGTCTCGCTCCAGCTAAGTCCAGTGGCTAACAATATATACCTACTAATAATAATAATAATAAGATAAACCTTCCTATACTATCATAATGTCTGTAACCTAAACCCCATGATACTAACCAGAATTTTTGGTATTTGTAGGTTTTTACTGCGTTGCAACTGGCTCCAGACTGGAATTTATAACCAAGACTAAATATTCAAGTGCCTATGTGAAGTACTTAACAACAAGTTGTATTAAGATCTTATGAAGTTAATACCTACATAAGAAACTAAATTGGCATATCATTCTGCTACTGAGTAAGTCACTTAAGCTGATTTCAATTTATTTGTAGCAAAAAATATATGAAATACTACCCTAGCACAAACACTTTAATTTTATGATGCACTGAAAGTATGAAAAATAATTTACTTGGCTTGCTTATCTAGATTCTATATCTATAAAATATTATTTGATTCATCTGTTTTCTAAGTACCTTAGGATTAAACTGTAGTGCTGCGGTGGGTATCTTTTGTAGTTAAAAAAATATACCTATGCTGGCTCAATCTCCACCTACTACAGAAACAAGACTATCTATTCTTGGACCAACAGAACGCCTATCTCAGCTATTGGAACACCCAGGCTTGCTGCTCCATTTTACTCGAGAGCTAGACTGGCTGAGCTAAAATTAAGGAGATATGTACAAAGGTTCCACTCAAGAGAGCCACGTACAGGAGCTTCGCCACCTCTCAGAATAGAATAGAATAGAAAATCTACTAAATAAAGTTGTATCAATACCTTGATAGTACAGTCAGCAATAGATATTTATGCCACCACAGCAACAAAAATTTAATCCTCATGGGTGGAATAATAATATTTTATAAATACTTACTAACTTAAGTATTACTTACCTTAATATTAGTTATCCTTATTTTTCATGTTACATAAATATTACCTATCAATTGTCATAATATCTAAGGGCTTGCGTTGGGGTGGCATACATATCTCTTTGGCTGACTGTACAATATATTATTATTATATCCTAACCTATAGAATTACTATTAATCTATATTTCTATCTTATTTCAGATAATCAGAGAGCAGTTTTTTAGCTAATAGAAGAGAAGCTTATGCTTGATATTTCAGAACACTGATAATAATTGTGATGTGATTTAATATATGATACTTAATAAACATAAAATACAGCAAAAACCATGTTTCATTTCATTATTTACCTGTTGATGTTGCACTTGACTAAGAGGTCATTCATGATACTATTGCTTTATAAAGGCTTGATAGGAAGTATTCCTTCTTAAGAGTGCGGCAATGATAACATTGCAACATGGAAGAAATTGTATAAGTAACATTGTAAGTTGTACTTTTAATATAGGGATACCTACCATATACTCCTCATTCGTTAGCAGACTTGAGGCCCTGTATACTAACTTTTACCTGTTGCAATGTAATACCCTTGTAATCACCTACTGAGTAGAGTGGTAAGACAGTACTCTTGGCCGATATTAAACCATTCCGTGGATCACAATAACAGAGTGCTCAGCGGAGGACACTGTCTCGGGCCGCTCTACTTGGTGGTGTAATCAGGGTGTTAGCATTATCTGCTTTATGAAGATTAGGTAGATACATTTTTTATGTTTAAAGCAGGGTTTACTTACATGATAACATTGTGTTTTTAACATAAGCAGACACTTGGTCCATGCATAATGTTACAACTCTTATTACTAGTTATTACTTCTTTTTCTTAGAACTGCTTTAAACATAAAGAATAAAAAATAAAACAGCCGCATTCAATTTTTAATATGATTAATACATTACGAGTAATCGTTTATAGAGTTTACAATGCATGAGTCTAATAAGTACACACCTAAACTATGATCACTTACGACTTACGAACTTTTGGATTTCGATATGATTATGGAATTGTATTAAGTATGTGGTTGAAAGCACGATCTTAGAGTATGGGTTTGCACTTATTATTCAGAAATATTATCACGGTACGATATTGTCAGTATTTCACTGTAATTGTAGGTTATGTTGAGTATTTTTTCAATAAATTTCCGCCTTGAGTTAAAACTTTCACAAGATATTTCCTTGGCTATACGGTGACACGCAACGTCTTCTTCTTCTTTCTGTAAACAATGATTGATAGTTTAATATCTATAACTTTGTAACAAATTATCGTAATATTTTATCGGTCTATTTTATAAATCGAGTCGATCTGAGTCTGCAACTTAACCACTCCATCAGAATACTATACTTACGTCATATTATTATGTATTTAGTGCACAAATATCTATTTAAATAAGGAAATTCCATTTGTAATTTTGTTTTATCATTGTTATTGTATGTTGTATGAATGAAGTGGAGGGAGTGCAGTGTTGCCGCAACGGAGTTCTCAAAACGCACATATCCAGCGCTGAAAACGTACATTTAGGGTTAAAACCGTACATGAGCTGTTTTTTTACTAAAATCACTCAATTTAGCTTTTCCAGCTCTTTCGCACCTGCTCGTCAGCAGAAGTACTATATTTTAATAGATTTTAGTCGTGAGAGACGTACCTATATTTATTATAGCATTTTAAAAAGTGTTACAATGTCCTAAAACCTTCAGAGTAGGTACCCCGCAGTTTTATGTATGATATACTTATACTCATTGTAATCATGTAATAATCATATTGGTTGAGAAAATAATCATACAAGAAAATCAAAATCGTCACTAATTGTGGTTAATATTTTTTTTGCTGCGATTCCAAAAAAAATACGTAAAATAGTCCATAAACAAAGATTTTACACATGATAATCATGATATTGGAAGTTAAGTTTAAATGGTACATTACATGGACCAATTATATCCACATTACACATGGGAGGCTAAAATAGTACGTCAAATGTGTAAAATGTACGCTAATGGCAACACTGAGGGAGTGTTTTCACAGGTTCACAGAGTATTTTGATTTTTAGTTTGAATGCGTTCAAAAGCCCCTAATTTCATATTTTAACGTTTACAAAGTTAAGTTTTTGTGAATAATAAGTAAAAAATGGCATGCGTGATGACTTTAACCTAGTGTTTAATAAGTATTTTAATTAATATTTTACTAACATTGAAAAAATAAAAACATAATATGGACTGATGATTACCGGATTTCTTATTTCAAGCTTCGCTAGTACTTCGAACGCACACCAATTTTTTCCTTGTCAGAGCGAGAAAAAACACAAGATCTTATACAATTTTATAGAGCGACATCTCTTTCTTTCACCTCTATTGAAATACGGAACGCAACATCGGCCTGATATCGGCTTACTTCGGCTACCGTTTCAAAAATAATCACTAGTCGTTTCTTGATATATTTTCTACGTTGTCCTTGGTCCGCGGCTCAGTCAAAACCGAGGTGGTGGTACCAACTGAATCGGCCTAAATTTTTCAACTGAGTTTTAATTGGCTTTTTTGGATAGCGACTATTAATCGCTGGGAGTAAGGCTGCTGTTAGGCTTACCTGATACAAAATATCGCGCTAATACCTTTTGTCCAATATCAAATTGTCTACAGTCGGCCTTATCTACGTTCGGAACTATTGTTTGTTTCTGAGGTGGCATAATAAGGTCGAGTTTCCCGCGTAACTCGCGGCCGAACATCAGTTTGGCCGGTGACTCACCGGTGGAACAGTGCACGCTATTGCGAAATTCAAACAGGTAGCCTGGACAACTTCTCATTCACTTGCTCAACTGAAGCATTCATATTTGTTTCAAATATGCATTTTAACATTTTTTACACGTCTTTACCGAGTTCTCAGCCTGGCCGTTACTGCATGGGTGATAGATGGGGGAAGTTATATGCTTGATCCCGTTCGATAAACAAAAGTAGGTAAACTCCTCATTGGATATTTTAGGATCGTTATCTGATACGATGACATGGGGAATCCCGAACGTATAAAATAGTAATTTTAATCTCTGAATTAGAGACTTCGTGGACAAATTACACATGTATAAACATTCGACCCATTTACTATGGCTGTCTACAACAATGAGGTAGAATCTCTGAGCGAACTGCATGTAGTCGATGTGCAGACGGGTCCAGGGCGCGGGCGGCGCGGCGCGGGGCGCGGGGCGCAGCGCGCTGCACGTGCTGCATGCCAGCACACTGCGTTGTATGTCGCCGTCTATGCCGGGCCACCACATCTTTGTACGCGCTAAGCTCTTGGTTTTAACCACGCCTAAATGACCTTTATGCAGCTCGTGGATCATCCGAGTTCTATAAACTTGCGGGATAATTATTCTGTGACCTCGCATTAGACAACCGTTATCAATTTCTAAATCATTTTTGCAGTTGAAATATGGTAAAATATTTTTACATTTTACTTTTTTTGGCCATCCAATTAATAAATATTTTATAACTGTTTTCAGAGTTGCATCAGAAGCTGTGGCTTTTTTTATATCATGATAAGATATAGGCAATGTCTCATTAACAATAAAGTTTATTAATGATCTTCCTGCACATTCTTCTGGCTCAACAAAACTGTCACTCACGGGCATTCTAGAAAAGTAGTCGGCGACGGAATTCCTATCGCCGGCTATATACTGAATATCGTAATTATACGCACTCAAAAATATTGCGTAACGCTGGAGTCGTGACGCCGTCATTACCGGGACACCGTTTTTCTTGCCAAATATAGCTAAGAGTGGCCTGTGGTCTGTTTTCAAAATAAAAGGGATTTCTCGACCATATAAATATTGGTGGAAATGTTTCACACCGAATATAATGGCAGCAGCTTCCTTGTTAATCTGACTGTAATTACGTTCACTTGCTGACAGTGACCGCTGGAAGCGAAAGCGAGCGGGCGCTCGTGGCCCTCCTCCCCCTGCGCGAGGTAGGCGCCCAGGCCCGTGGGGCTCGTGTCTACGCACAGCGTTAGCCGCGCCTCCGGGTCGAAGTGAGTCAGCACTCTGTCTGAAGCCAGCTCCCGCTTAATGCGCTGGAACGCTTGCTCCTCGCGGTCAGACCAAGTCCACGGCGCGTCTTTACGCAATAAATTTTGCAACGGACTCAATATCGTTGACGCTCCAGGTATAAAATTACGATAGTAATTTATTATACCTAGGAAGCGTTTTACTTCCGTTACAGATTTAGGCGCTGGGGACTCCATAATGGCTGCAACTTTTTTAGGGCACGTTCTGATTCCATTTTTATCGATAACGTAACCGAGGTATGTGACACTGGGTTTAAAAAATTCACACTTATCTTTTTGTAATTTTAACCCAGCATTGTTTAGCCTTTCTAATACCTGTCGTAACCTCTGTAAATGTATTTCCCTAGTCGGTCCCGTTACACATACGTCATCGAGCCAACAGCTGACTCCCTCTACTCCGGCCAGCAATGTTTCCATTGTTCGCTGAAAGATAGCGGGGGCATTCGCCAGTCCGTACACTAACCGTGTATATTTAAAGAGTCCGCGAGGCGTATTTAATATTTATGGTGGTAAGAGATTGAGAGTCCTTTTCTATTTCAAATTGATTATAGGCATTGCTAAGATCAATTTTAGTATAGCTTTCTCCCCCACCTACTTTGGCAAACACCTCCTCTATGCGCGGCATCGGGTATTTGTCGATATACATATCTTTATTTAGTGTCAGCGAGTAATCCCCGGCGATTCGTACCTTACCGTTATCTTTTAATACCGGAACAATAGGAGTGGCGTAGTCGGAATAGTTCGTAGGTCTGTACTAATATACCTAGGTCGGTTAACCGTTCTAATTCTTGGTCGACTTTATCTTTAAGTGCGAATGGCACAGAACGAGCTTTGAAAAATTTTGGTTCTGAATTTTCTTTTAACCGTAGCTTAATTTGAAATTGGCTAAATTTTCCTAAGCCGTCGCTCCACAAGCCAGGATATGCGGTCATAAAATTATGAATTTCATTATCAGACTGGTTTACAATGATGTTATTGTTATTAATTGATATTAAACTTACACCAAATTTTGCCATAAAATCCCTACCTAAAAGCGGGGGGCCTCCATTTTCAATGACGTAGAATTTTATTGGTTTTGACATATTATTATACGTAACAGTTTGACAAAAGTATCCAAGTGGGGTAAGTTTGTGACCATTGTAAAAACACATTCTAATTGAGCATGGGTTTAAGTTATTTTCCTCAAAGTTTTCACTGTAAAAACTATGTGACATGACCGAAATACCAGAACCAGAATCTATTTCCATGCAATATTGTTCATTAGTTATTTTAACAGGTAAAGTTATAGGTTCATAATTCTCATACCTCATGTTAAACAAGCTGCATTCCTTACAGTCCTCACAGGTAGAATCATTCTCCTCCGTTTCTATGTTATTTACCCGTAATTTGCACATTTTACGCAAGTGACCTTTCACTCCACATTTTTGGCACTTAAATGACTTAAATCGGCACTTTAGTTCACTATGGTTTTTCAACCCACACACAGAACATCGAGAGACATGTTGGTCGCGCTGGTCCCCGGGGGCGGCGGCTGCAGGGGCGGCGCGCGGCGGCGGGCGGCGGGGCGCGCCCCCGCGCTCGCTCGCCACGCGGTATACCGGCTCCTGCTGGATCACCACGCCGGCTCCATTGGTCACCAACGCCTTTGCCTCTCTAGCACACTCGGCCCGTTCCGCGATCTCCAGCGCTTTCGCGAACGTCAAGTCCGATGAATCTTGCTCGAAGAGCCTATCACGTTCTGGCCCCATTCCCAGTCCGAGAACGAAGCGATCCAGAAGCGTTGACTCCAGGGCGGTACCGAAGTTACAGAAGCTCGCTAGGCCCCTGAGACGTGCCGCCCATTCTCCGAGGGATTCACCTGGGTTCCTTGTGGCCCCGTAGAACTTGGCCTTATCCGCGAATGAGCACTGCTTGGGTTTAAAATGAGCATCGAGTACTTCAACTAGGTCGTCATAACTCAAACCGTCTATGTCCTTTGGATAAACTAGGTTACGTAATAACCTGTAGGTTTCATCCGATAGGTGCGTTATCAACACTGCACTTTTATTTGTAACTTTTACGTCATTTATTTTGAAAAACTGCGTTAATCGACCTTTAAATATCGACCACTTGCCGGATTTATGGTCGAAAACCGAAATATTTCCCAAAAAAGACATAACTGTTAATATTTTATAACGCGGGTAATCACACACTCGTTCGCCAGTGTAATACACGGAGCAATGATACGACCGGTTAACTTGGTAACTCGTTTATTACTGACTCGCAGGCCAGTCGCAATTCTTATGCTATCATGGTACATGGCAAGGAGGTAGTTGGAGTTGTGTTATGGTCTTCGCACATTATAACAACTCACCGGCGACTCGACTCTATGCTAGACATTGATATTTAAGCCCTGTGTCATATGTTCAAGGTTTAATTTCAAAAAATGACATTTAGTGTACGATGCGTAGGCCACTCGTGGTACACTAATTTATAATCATTTTTGAAATTAAACCTTGAACATAATATGACACAGGGCTTAAATATGAAGTCGAGTCGAGTCGCCGGTGAGTTGTTATAATCAGTATGCATTGAGAGAATGCGTTTTTGACATTCAAAATCCCATAGATACTTGATGACTGCAAAGGAAAACCAACTTTAATTACCATTCTCTCATCGGCAGAAGTATAGCAAGCCGCAGCGCTCTCTGAAACTTCGATTGTCGTAAGCTAGAGTAACCCGCATAGTACCATGCAATTAAAAAAACACGATGAATGATTCATAAAATACTTACTTATAAGAAAAATATGCTCGGATATCGATCAGTGGTTAGTTAGACGGTCGAATGGCGTAGTGGTTAGTGGCCCTGACTGCTATGCCGAAGGTCCCGGGTTCGATTCCCGGCTGGGGCAGATATTTGTTAAAAGACAGATATTTGTACTCAGGTCTTGGGTGTTGATATTTATATTTAATATGTATCTATCTATGTATTTATGTAGATATATCAGCTGTCCGATACCCATAACACAGGCTCTGCCTAGCTTGGGGTCGGATGGCCGTGTGTGAGATGTCCCCACATATTATTATTATTAAAAGTGGTCGGTTTAAAAAAGTAGGCCTTTGCCCAGCTCTGGATGCAAAATATAGACTACATTTAAAATCCTTATTATATTTTATGAATTTATATGGATATTTAAAAATAATTTCAAGGGGTGTTTTGTGACTACACTCTAGGTACAGTATAAAGTATAACAGAAAAATTGGCCGGCAACCTACTAAATTAAATTGATTAAATATTGAAAAAAAAAATGATTGAATCAAATATTGGAACGGTCAGTCCACTATTTTGATCAATCAACAATCTGTGCGAATTCCATCAAAATAATTATATTTTCAATATTTACAAAATGACGGTGCAACACGTAAAAAAAAACGAATATCTCACTTGGAGTTGGCACTCATCAGTTATTTTTATGTTATTCTACTGTACTCGGGTAGGATATCGGTAATATAAGTTTTGTTGCATTTTATTGCGTAAAATTTATACATTTTATACCCTATCATTAGTAACCGCGACTAAAGACGCTAGGATTCTATTATGAGTTATAGTGCCACAAACTTATCTGTTCCGGTGACAGCTCACGTAAATGTGTAATATTTCTTCATTCTATTAGATTTTAAGTTTGCCAGTAGTTGTAATTCGCTCTTGTGGTTTCAATAAACCCATCTAATCCATATCAATATATAATTCATTAGTAAATAATGAGATATGAATCAATTTAGTTCGCTCTCACCGGAACAGATAAGTTGGTCGCACTATACAACGAGTCACAATCACTCTGACATCCCGACATTGTTCTGTCAAATCAAAACACAGAATAGCTTTTAGATAAAAACGCGACCATCTGACGATCATGACCGAGTGTTGGCGAGTCCTTGGAGACCGCTCTTCTCACCTCGGGGGATAACTGTATGAATATTGTTTTGAATAGACAGGCGACCCTCGGGGATATGACACGGTATCTAATGGATTTTTAAGCAACCAAAATCATGTGATGTATTTTCCGATGGTTTTGTTTTAAGGGCCTGTGCCACAATCGGTGTCTAGATGAAAGTAATGTTTACTTATTATTTAGAAAAATACTTGGGATAGTGACAGTTTGATTTTTATCCATATATGTAGTGTGATTTGTCTACAATGTACGGTCAGCTACATAAGTCACTTGTGTACCTTGCAAACTAATCTTAACAAACCATCAATGTTTGAATAGGCAGTTTGCCAGTTTGAAAAAGTACAAAAGTGTATAGCTACTTATGCAGCTAACTGTATCTATGTAGGTACTACTGTGATTTTTACCTTGAACGGAATATTATCGGTCCCTTTATATTAAGTCTAAAATAATTACCGTTACCCTTACCGTTACCGGCACCCCTCTGGACTCATCAGCGCAGACAACCCAATGTAACAATTTCACGGAAATCCAAGGAAATCTCATCAATAAGTTTCCGCCAATAACTTGTTATTCTATGACACTCCCGATCACTCCGCGCCACAGTGAGGGTGGCACAGATGTTATGATATTGCTCCTGCCGCCGTCTGCGCGCCTAGTACTTCTTTAGGGGAGAAGCCCGACCCGATGGCCTAGTGGTGAGAGCGCTGACTCCCGTGTTTAATATCTCAGGTTCAATCAAGGCCGGGTATAGAGAAGTAGGTACCGAACATAATAATTATACTCAAACTATAATAGGCCGAGTCTATTTAGATTGAAGTTTTTTTTTCCAATAGCGTTCTTAATAGCAATCATATATACTTTAAAATATTATTTCAACTACTTTAGTCCAAAGAATTTTGTTAACTTTTGGAGTATTTAAACCAATAATTATTGTTAAACTTATACATTTGTATACCTCAAGCCATGTCAGTTGCTCTGTAATACATTGTTTTTTTTTAACCGACTAAGTTAAAAGAGGATTATTGTCTTTGTTAAAGAGATGAAGACTGGATTGCACACTGAACATGAAAATTAGTTTTTTTAAACTCTCGTTTGAAATAATCCACATGTCTCCACTTAATTTGAACTGTCCTTACTAGAATCGTATCGTGTATACCATGTAAAAACCTTTACAAGGGACAAGGGACATATTGTCATTATGTAGAAAAAACTGTATTTGTTTATTTGTGCATCTAGGAAGCTGTACTTGTAAGTACTGGCTAGAGAAAATAATGCAAATATTACCTACCTATCTATATATATTAATATCAATAAAAGCGCCCACTCACATATATACACCTCTAGTGTAAAACTAAGTTTTCATAACGTTGGATTTTATTCCATCTTCCTTATCACTCTCTGCGTTTGTCGGGTCTGAATGAATCTTGTATCCAGAAAATATTGAAAATATCTGTTTTAGCTTGGCCGGATTACTGCGTGAATAGAAGTTATTTATGAAGTATTACTAGTACTTAGTTAACTTATACTGTCATGAAAATCTGATCTTCGATTGACAAATATATTAATTTGCGGTATTCCTCCTATTTTTCATCAAAATCGATGAGACTATTAAAAGATAATTTAGGTATAATTTGTGTTCAATGCCAGCTTAAAGTGGAACTTTTTCATTGCTCGTGAGTGTATTACTTAGCTGATCCATATCAAACGATATCGACATAGGAGGAGGAGAATGCAATAAAATACCTCATTTCCATCGAGGGTACAAATCACGTACATTTACGGTTCCGGTGTCGTAAAATATTCATTTTGGCGTCAATAAAAATAGATTGGCAGATAAGAGTGCAATAAATGTAGGCTTGGTATCAAGGCTACTAAATCTTTCACAAATATTATCATAATAATATAGAGTCTAACTAGAAACCTATATAAAATTTCAGTGGCCGTGTTAGGTGAAATTTTTACTCCATCTATGTTTTCAGCCCAGTATTATATACTCAATTACTCATACATAAATATGTGTTACACGTTTTATACTTACAGATTTTTTTTAAGGTGTCTTTTCTTTGATTGCTGGTCAAAGTTCTGCCTGTTTCATCTTCAGCCAATAATCATCCACTGCTGGACATAGGCCTCTCCCAAGGAGCGCCTCAACACTCGGTCCTCGGCCTTCCTCATCCAGCCACTACCGGCTACCCGCCTAAGGTCGTCAGTCCAGCGGGCACGAGGGCATCCCACGCTGCGTTTGCCTGTTCGTGGTCTCCACTCGAGAACTCGTAGGTCTACCCCAACGGTTATCGGTTCTTCGGCAGATATGATCAGCCCACTGCAGATATGACCTGCCCACTGCCTGCCTGTTTAATATCTTCATATTATTATATCTACTTACTACTGTTTCTGTGTGGCAACATCTGCTCCAGCCAATTCGCCATAACCCCATGCTACCCTTTGAGGAATAATTAAATTTTAGTTCCATTGCTACATTTAACTTGTAACGAGCCGTTACCAAACCATCCACCGCACCTACCCACATACCGAAGCCACAAGAGCGCCCGCGAGTCGAGGTGGGGCACCACACAGGCGACTCCGGAGAATACAAGGGGCGCGGGGCGACCCGCCTATAAATAGCCACCGGACCGCCGCGCAGGAACCATTCGTCACCTCCTGCTCCGGCGAGTGATCAGTCCGTTCCCGAGATCCTTCCCCGCACCGGTATCTATTTAAGTATCTGTTCACGCACACTATTCTCACAACACCGTCCTCCCTACGCTGTGGGTCGCCTACTAGCGGATCGAGGTTCCCCGGAATACACGGACGCCTGGGTCGCCTAGTTTAAAGCGGCCGTGTACCGAACTATACAATCGCTGAACACACACCGGCCCTCAGCCACACTTATCAACACAGCTACACTCCACAAATCCTGGAACAAATCCACACGTACCACCGGTATTCGCCCGACCTCCTGTACCCCGTATTCCTTCCCTTTATTAAGATAGGAACATCCGCGTAGGCCCCTTCAGGGCCCGACCAATATAAATATCAATAACCGTGATAAGTATTTGTGCATTTGTGTAGTGTGTTAATATTAAGTACATAAGCTGTAAGTACCCTAGATATATAAGTTAACCTGGTTGTAAATAAAGCGGGTCCAGTGCCGCCTGAATTGTGTTACACTAATTAATCGGCATTATTAATTCTCACCCCGTACACCTACCGAGGTTATTTCCCTCCAGGGGCCTCAGGATCAAGATTAGGATAGTTAGGACCGCTTCACGGTCATTGTAGATCCCCCAGGCGACCAGGCACTCCTTCAGAGGCCGGCGTCAAGCTGAGCTAGTCTAAGACCGCTTCCCGGTACAGATTAATTGAGAGTTATTAGGTAGGTACCAACCCTAAGCACGAGGAAAGTTAGTCATAAGGGTAAGTATCACATTACAATATAGCACCCAACCCCTACTCTCGGGGGAGGCCAGGCAGGTCGATTCGCCCAGGGGTCGCTCCCCGGTGATCCAGACCAGCTCCTGCTGAGCTGCTACATTACAAACTTGTTACTTACCGTAATTTCGACAGACGTTCTCAAGTTATTATTGTATTTATTGTTACTATGGGATAGGGATCATCCATACGGACTCAAAGTGAAATGTAGGTACCTACATATTTTTATATTATTGATTTAATTGTCTTTTAAGTAAGATCTTTACAGCAAACTCCCGAAATAGAGGCTTTAATATTGGCTTTTTAGCACTTTAGCACTGAGACATTTTACTGCATAAAAATAATATTTTTCCAATATCCGGGAAAAAAGTCTGAAACCAGGAAGAAAACGTGAGTAAATACAAAAATAGTTCCATTTCAGTTTACAGGAAATTACTTTAGCTGTCGTAGGAATGATTTGTGCTCGCCACCTCGGTAACTTAGTAAGGTGTCTACAGATGCACAGTTGGACTCTATACAAATATATGAAATATAAATACACTAGCTGTCCCCGCGCGCTTCGCTTCGCCTTAAAAAGTGTTTCCGTGGGAATTCCGGGATAAAAAGTAGCCTATGTTCTTTCGTAAGGTCTAGACCGTATGTATACAAAATTTCATTCAAATCCGCTCAGTAGTTTTGGCGTGAAAGAGTAACAGACAGACAGACACAGTTACTTTCGCATTTATAATATTAGTTAGGATGACCAATAGCAATTGAAAGCCTTATTATGAAATAAAAAACTTCAGTACTATTTTAACCCTTTAACCAGCAGAAGGATCCAAGTGTAGCAGAAAAATGAAACTTTGGGTATGGGTTATATATGTAAAGCTTTATTAAAATTCGAAAAAAAAATTAAAAAATATATATATTTTATATGAAAAAAACATGGTGGCAATATAATGTACACTGCCGGTTTGAACTTTGGTGGAGTTTTGTATTTTCTTTGTTTCTTTTGGATAGTGATCTGCAATGAGTGGAGTGAGGCGGAGTGGGGTCTTGTCGGATGATGCTGTTGCCCATGAGTTGGGGGACGCGTTTGGTGTTCCGGATGGTGCGGTTTCTGGGGATGGTTTGGGGGAGTCGTATTCGGAACGGGTTTCTGCCCGGGGTGGTTTGGTGAGGGTGCTTGCAGGTGGTGGCGTTCTGCTTGGTTCGGCGGCGCTGTCGTCTCCGTCCTCATCGGCTTGTCGGTCTCCTTCACTTGCTGGACTTCCGGGCGCTTCGGGATAGGCACCGGAGGCTCTGTGTCGAGGTCTTTCGGCTGCAGGACCTCGGGGTGCTTCGGTGTCTGCACTGGTGTCTGCCCGGCGTCGGGGCCGCTCGGCTGCGGGAGTGCCGGGTGGCGCGGAGCCGGTTGCATCCTCTAGCATGCCGGATGGGTTGGATGGGGGTGAGCTTTTGGATTTCTCGTCTTCGGATTCGGGTGAGGATGGGACTGGTTGGGGGGAGCAGGAGTGGACCCGAGGGCCGGATCTCGGCTGCTTTGGTGCTCCGAGGGTTCGGTCTTCGGAGCGGCTTCCGGGCGGAGCGGGGCCTCTGACCTGCTTTTCTTTGTTCTTTGGTGACGACGTGCTGGACATTGTTGTGGACCAAACTAATTTATACGCTGTACAAGTAGGATCGAGAAATTATACACCAACCACTAAAGAAGAAATCATGGCTTGGTATAAATTGGTTTGGTCCACAGTGGTGTTTGGTGCGTCATCGCTGAAGAGTGGAGAGGGGTGGGTCGGAGGTTTCGTTCTGTTTGGAGGCTGTTTTAGGGATTGAACTTTCGGAGTGTCAGGGTGGCTGATCTGGTTTCTGGGTCCATTCTTGTTTTTTCCAGTCGGTCTCATCTTCGTCCGAGTCTGGGTCTGGGGACGGGGGGTCCGGGGGTTCATTTTCGTCTGGCCTGTCTGGTGTGATGGGGGATGCGGTTGGTTCTGCGTTGCTTGGTGCTCTTGCAGCTGGGCGGCTTTGATGTTGGTGCAAATGTTGAGGCACTTTGGGGTCTTGTGGCTGGGGGACTTCGGTGTGGAGTCTCTGGTGTTGGTCTTGAGGTGCTTGGGGGTCTGGTGGGTGGGGGAGATTGGCAGGCTGGTGGGGGTGGGGACGGTGGTGCCGTCGAGCTGGGTGGAGCGTCGTCGCCTGTGGGTGCCCTCACCGAATCGTTTTGGGTGGAAGCTTGTTCTGGGTCCGGTTCTTCCGGGTCATCTTCGGAAGTCGTGCCATCTGGAGTGCCGGGCATGTCTTCCGGCTCATGGGCGGTGGCATCATCTGGTGGGACTTTGTTCCGCTTCATTGTGGATCGTTGTCTGGAGGAAGCAGGGAGGGAGCGGAGCTTTGCCGGGGTTTGGACTGGCGGTGTACATTATATTGCCACCATGTAGGTACCTACAAGAGTTGATACTGGCATATATATGGCCACCACAAAAAAATGGAAATTCGAATAAAAAATGTCGATTTTTTTTATAAATAGTGATCATATCGTCTTCTATACTACATGTTTATATAAAAAAAGGTTACTCACATTTTTATCTGCAGGATTGATGAGATATTTTTAAATAAACTTTGTACTTTTGAAATGAGGCAATTTTTTTTCAAGTGACATTTTTTTTTTTAATGTTGGCACTACTAATTGATTTGATTGAAGAAAAAAAATACTGATGTGCATTCAGCTATGTATTAGTGACGTTTCCAGTAGCAAGATCGAATAAACTTTTAGAATTCTCAGGCCTATAAGATGGTGGCACGTATATTGCCATCATCAGTTAAAGGGTTAAGATAGGAAAAAAAACAGTATGTAATTATAGTACTTTAGTATCAAACGACATGTTCCATCCAGTACGTTTGTGGTTACTATACTTACTCTTAATTGAAGGTAAACAAACGTACAGAACATTAACTAGTGGACTCGACTAATATTATTAAAGTACGTACTAAAGTGCATTTACGGGCGACCTAATATACTTACTAAGAGTTTGGTATTCCTTAGTTATGTACATTTTAAAATTATCTAAGTAGCATATTTTTGTGGTTTTACTATCGAAACATAATAATAAATTAATTTATAAAGGTACCTACTTAATTATAAATAGGTAGGTTTATTTTAATTTGTATATACCTACCTACTCATAAACCATCTTACCTGATTTATTAAATAGGTACTTACTCAACAATATATCCTCGTGGATTAAAAACCATCTATTTCACAACCTCGCTATTCATTTTGTTATGCAACCCCTTTTTCTATTGTTCAACATTATCCTTTTCTTAATGCTGTTCTTTTTAAATATAACAAGACACGATTTATTTAAGTGGGGAGAAAAACGCAAGGCTTGTACGCGCTTTTAGGGATATCCCTTTGTAATCTGAGAAGGGGGTGCTAACGATAGCAAAATTAAGAATCGTCATTTCATGACACAGCAGAATAACAAGAAAACATCCAAGATTTTGTTTGGTTGACTGGTTGTTGCCCGCGAGATATTTATTTTTATGGCTTTGACTTCAAATATTTATATATAATAGTTAGCTACCTTTTCATAATATGTTTTGCATAAACTTGATTCTATTAGTACTTACATGGATGTAGCTATCTACATCCATGTAAGCCTCTTTCGCCCAAACTCTGAATAGAAGCAGACGCGTTGTACTTTTCTCCAATTTATTTTCGAAAAATATTAACTAGTTATTAAATTAGTGCAGTTTATAATAATCCTTATCTATTCACATTCAAAGTTACTTTTCTAACGGCAAAAAATCACCATCGACGCGCGCGAGCCGGCTACCGCTTCTGTTAGCGGCCCCCCGCACCCCCTCGGGTAAACGAGACGGGCTACTGTAATTGCCATCCCGCTCCTGCGCCACCGCAACAACTGGTTTGGAACCAGTACAAGCCAAACGACATCAACTACGAGCTTCGCTGTTGTGCTACGAGACCTCTACGCGCTTGTACCGAAGCAAACAGAATGTTTACACAACGGTCACCTCTACCCTCGGACAGTGCAAAAAAGGATACGCCAAAGTTAAAACCAGAATCTTCCAAAAATAGCTGTCCTGGAGCTGCTAATAAGGAAATACATAGATCTTTATCGGATCCGGACTTGTCGCCCCTATCTGTGCGTTCAAAAAAAAGAACAAGAGATGACTTACTCAGCTCTGACTTATCTGACTTCAAGGAAGAAATGAAATCTATGATAACGTCGCTACTTACTGCGCAAGAACGAGAGATGAAAAAAATTGGCACTTCGTTAAAAGAAATACAAAGTACGAATCAGAGTATCGAAGCAGCCGTTTCTTTCCTCTCAGCCCAAAATGAGGAGTACAAAAAAAAGATTGAGACGTTGGAGAAGAATGCCATGGAGGACAAAAAATATATCACAGTTTTAGAGGATAAAATTGAAGATTTGCAAATTACAAGCCGAAAATCCAACTTTGAACTAAAAAATGTGCCTAAGGAAAATAGCGAGTCCAAAGAAAACCTCGTCTCGATGGTGTTAAAGTTATCTGAAACTATAGGATGTCAAGTAAACAAAGAGGAAATAAAGGACATCTACCGAGTGCGCAGTAAGAAAGAAGGAACACGTAGCATGCCAATTGTAGTAGAAACCTCCTCGACTATCCTCAAGACCGAGTTTCTCAAATGCTGTAAGACCTACAATATGAACCATAAAAATAAATTAACAGCTAAACACCTTGGATTTCGAACGAACGTTGACACACCGATATACGTATCTGAGCAGTTAACAGCAAAAGGATCACGACTACACTTCCTAGCCCGTGACCTGCAGAAGACCAAAAGGTACAAATACTGCTGGACCGCATACGGTAAAGTCTACCTGAAGAAACATGACCACTCGCCTGTCATCACGGTTAGAAGCGAATCGCAGGTACAGCAACTTATTAATGAAGACTGACTAACCTTGATACCGTTAACGTTGGTAATTTTATTGATAAACATTAACTATGTACTTTCAATTTTTGTATTTTGGCTAACTTATATTTATTATAAATGTGTAGATATATACTTAGAAGAAAAACCAATGCAACTTATGTACAAAATCCTTGCATATAAATCTAAGTGTTCGCTCTATTGCCTATTGTCACTCGTAAATCACATTATAACATACATAAATGATTCAACACTATTCTTATTAAATATATTACATGTACTTATTGAACTCACAAATATCTTTCACTATTATACAGTATACACTTCAAAATGCCACATCAAACCACACAAAACAAACATGCCATACTACCTCAATAATTTTTCAGCTAATTGCTTGCAACTACAACTGTTCACAGCTGACATAACCGGTGATAAGGTGGTAAACCTATACCCCTGCTACTCGCTAGCTACCTTTACCCAAACGGATAATATCCTCTGTGTTTACGTACATACTCCGAGCAAACGGGACTTGCAGGTTAGTCACCTATGTGTACCTTTATTGACTATACTAATTTTAATGTTTCTCTAATTTGCCACTAAGTGCATATCTTAAACTTTAAATGGAAGAGATTCAAACCTTAAAGGAATTAGACAAAATAGAAATAGCAACGTCGATCGAATGCGATTATTCGGATCTGTCAACCCACTTAACTATAAATAAAAAAGACTTAACTATAATATCACAAAATATATGTAGTATCTATTGCAACTTTGACGACTTCATTGTAACTTTATCTAGCTTTGATTTCGAGATAGACATAATAATCCTAACGGAATGCCGTCTTGACATCAATAAACCGATCCCTCAGATAAGCGGATACCACTCATTCTGCACAACTTATCATATGAACCAGAATGATGGTGTTGTTGTTTTTATTAAGAATACTCTCAATCCTAAGATCAAAGAAATTAAATTTACCCACGCGTCTTGTATTCAGGTCGACGTGCTAAACAACTCAATTCTATGCATCTATAGGTCTCCGTCTATACCTAATGCGGAAAGTTTTATAAACTCCCTGACTACATGCATAAATAACCTAAGTACGGAAAAAAACATCATCATTGCGGGAGATATAAATATAAATATTCGTCCTAAGGAAACAGAGACATCATATGAATATAAAAATAGAATTAGTTACCTAAACATACTATCTGACTATGGAATATTCGCTGGCCATACATTGCCTACTAGGAAGAAAACATGTTTGGACCATTTTATGCTAAAAATCAATCCAAAAAAAGTTTCAGCTTTCATCGCCATCATACCTACAACCATAACAGACCATTTTACAACGTTTCTTTCCTTATCTAAATTAAAAACTAAACACAACACACCCAAAATTCACACTACAACTAACTATGAAAACGCTTTCAAACATTTGCAATCACTTAGCTTATCAGACCTACTTTTTAGTGACGACCTTGATTTTGTTATTGAAAGCCTTATAAATAAGATCACCATATCTCTTGAAGCTAACACTATAACCAAAGCGATACCTAAAAGCAAACGAATTATAAAGCCGTGGATTACCGCAGGTATACTGCGTTGCATAAGAAATCGAAACAGACTACAAAACCAGCATAAAAAAGATCCAAACAATGATGTACTAAAAATAACATATTGTCGCTATAGAAATTACTGTAATAATTTAATTAAGAAACTTAAAAGAAAATATGATAGAGATACACTTGCAAAATCAGTAAAAAATAATCGACTATTATGGAAAAATATTAAGAATATCACATATTTAAATAAACAAAGAAATCAAAATCACGATTTAATCGCTTTAAAGCCCAACCCTCTCTCAGCAGCTAACTTAGTCAATGATCACTTTGCGACCATTGGTAGGGAGCTTGCAAATAATATACAGCCTAGCAACAATGAAACACCCATTATATCATGTATCGATGAAGTCCCATCTTTGCCTAATTCTTTCGTACTATTGGAGTGTGATTGCTCTGAAGTTGACAACATCTTAACAAATCTTAAAACAGATAGTGCTCCTGGTTGGGATAACATACCAATACGATTCTTAAAAATTGCAAGATCTGAAGTTGTTCCCATACTAAATCATCTGGCGAATCTATGCTTTAAAAAAGGTATATTCCCAGATGCACTTAAAGCTTCCATCATTACTCCTATATACAAAAGTGGTGACAGAGATGACATTGGCAACTATAGGCCGATATCAGTGTTACCAGCTATTTCGAAAGTAATGGAAAAATTAATTAACAGTAGATTACAGAACTACCTAACAAAATACGACATAATATCTTCTTCTCAATTCGGTTTTCGGAAATCAAAGTCAACTGAAGATGCTGTTACTGCTTTGACCACTTTAATCACCGAACAACTAGACAAGAGAAACAAATGCTTAGGAGTATTCCTCGACCTGAAAAAAGCATTCGATACTGTCTCAATCCCCATACTAATACATAAGTTGGAACGCATCGGAATAAGAGGTACACCACTATCACTTTTTAAAAGTTATCTTTCCAACAGGAAGCAAAAAGTAAAACTGGATAATTATGTAAGTGACGAAGCTGAAGTGACTTTTGGCGTCCCGCAAGGTAGTGTTCTCGGGCCTACCTTGTTTTTAATCTACATAAATGACCTGTGTAATATAAACATCCGAAATGTAAAAATTATATCCTACGCTGATGACACAGCTCTTATATTCACAGGAACTTCATGGGAATCTATTAAAACTCAAGCTGAACTAGGGCTGTCTCGGGTGGCCGGGTGGCTGAATCGCAATCTCCTTACATTAAACACTGCAAAAACTCACTATATTTGCTTCAGTATTACCAATCGAACCCAACCAAAACAGGATTTCGAACTAAAAATCCACTCGGAACACTGTAACCTACAGGGTGGCATTAATTGTAATTGTAATTTTAATTGTAATTGTCCAAAAATCAATAAAGTCACTCAATTAAAATACCTAGGCGTTATTCTGGATCAACGACTGTCCTGGTACCCACATTTAGAGCAGGTTGCTGGCAGAGTGAGAAAGCTTATATGGATTTTCAGGACACTAAGACATACTGTACCGAATAGTTTTATAGAAAATAAATACCACTCAAAAAACCTACTTAGCGAGATATATATAGCTCTGGTACAGTCTGTCTTGATGTACTGTATTCCAATATGGGGAGGCGCTGCAAAAACACGTTTCATAGAATTAGAACGAGCCCAGCGTGCCCTCTTAAAAGTTATGTATTTTAAGAAGAAGCGTTTCCCGACTACTGATCTTTACAAAATTGATAATCTACTCTCAGTTAGAAAATTGTATATCCTCTTAATTACGCTAAATCAGCACAAAAAATTACAATATGACAGCGCCATTTATAGTAAAAGAGTCACTTTCAGAGTGACCACGATTCCACAGACTAAATCTAAATTTGCAAGCATACAATATAGCTATCGATCAGCTTTCCTTTATAATATGATAAATAAAAACATTGGCATTTACAATAAAAACTTCTATGACTGTAAAAAACATATTATAAAATGGTTGAATCAACTGAATTATGATGAAACCGAGGCAATTTTGTTGTGCTCACAATAATCATACACATATAAAGTAATAAGTACCTAGTAATGCCCATTCTTAAGTACTTACCAACTAAAATGTTACACTCTCTCAAACACACACACATACGCACACACACACACACACACACACACACACACACATACACACACACACACACACACACACACACACACACACACACACACACACACACACACACACACACACACACATACACATTTATGTACATACATACTTATATATATATACACAAACACGAAACTATATAGACTTGCACACTTTGTACACACAGAAAATTTCCCTTTTGTTATTTTTGTTATTTATGTACCTATCATTAAATAACCTGCACGCCTTTTAGAATTTTGTTTTTAGTATTTAATTGTTAGTAAATTCATAGCAAAATTGTTAATGTGATAAAACTAGAACTTGTATATGCGTACAAAATAAGTATCTATAGGAAGAGCGGGGTCTCCTGGCACAGGTGTTTGTAATACTTAAAAGGAGGCTTCAGCAACTAGCATTTTAAGCATATCTTTGGTTAACGTAAATAAACAATTTTTGAATTTTTGAATATAAGTATATTTGTACTCATGGAAATCCTATGATTTCCATGAGTACAAATATACTTATATCTTTGGACTTTTTCTAACAACTGGACCATTTTTACGTAACGGCCATCGTTAAATAAAGTACCTACTTACCTCCATGAAAAATTACTGCCTCACCTCCTAAAATATTAAATTTAAAGAGCGGCTTTAATGGCTGTAAAAATTTAAGGGAAAATATCCTAGTATTTACATATTTAATGTTATGTTCTGCAATTTATTCCAGTGGAGTACGAAACAAATGGGTACACTACATAAATCCGAATTACTTTTTCACGAATATGAAAATAACGATTTTTAAAATTACGAATTTCATAGTTCCGAATAATTCACAATCCCGAATTTCAAGTTTCCGAATAACGAAAATCACGAATAGTCAATAAACGAAATTTCAAACAACATATTTATTAAAATCACGAAAGTCAATTTTCCGAATATTATTATTTCGATGTTTTAAAAGTACGACCTTTTATTATAACGAATTGTTAAAATTACGAATCCCGAAGTTTTAATATTCCGAAAATACAAATTCCCGAATGTATCTTAGTTAACAAGAAATAGTTATTAAGAATAGTGTGTTTATCAGGGTGTCCACTATCTGGAAAGTCAGGGAAAGTCAGGGAAAAGTCAGGGAAGCTCTAGGTGGTCAGGGAAAATCAGTGAAATTGATGGGCCACCTGGAAAGTCAGGGAAAAATTACCTTTTCTATCATATTTTTTAGTACTTTCCCTTACTAGTATTACTTATTTTTTACGTGAAATACATAAGTCATGAAATAAAATCTCGTTTAGTTTTGGAATATTTTTGAGTGATGCTAACTATTATATAATAATTATACGAGTGTGTGTTGTGTGTTTTTTTTTGAAAAAAAATTGTAGGAATTCCAAAAGATTAGATAGATCCAAAACTCAGCTGGTAAAGTTATGGCTCGTATATACAGATTGATGCAAAAGAGGGTGACTCATCTCACCAATCAAAACAAATTTAGTTTAAAGACTTTTAGAAGTTTGTGATAAAAAATAACGTTTTGTTGGTGCAGACGCGCTGCAGCCGCGCTCATTAACTGACTTTGAAAAAAGGAGGAGATTGGTCACGTGACTCTGGCCCAGTACGCCGTGTTAGTCACACACGGCAAAGAGCCATTCAACCAAAATTGAATTGAAAAAGGAGGAGGTCTTCAATTTTTTTTTACTAATTTAGCAGAGAGCCATACAAAAAAAATTGTTCTGTTTCAATTTCTATTTCAGTTTCAATTTCTACTTCGATGGTAATCAGTCTAATTTTGGTCAGACCATTAAACTAGGCAGTATAGCAACTTGCTGCAAGGCGGATGCATATTTTTTGCGGAAATTTTCAATATTCGCACAAAAAAGTTGTTTAGAATGACCTAAGGCCTAAGGCTTAAGAGGAAACCTCGAGAAATAGGTATTTAGTAAAACATTTGCTATCGTTTGTGTACTCATGCCCCAGGGCCCGGGTGCTAAGTATAGAGATAAATGCAGCTCGTGACTGACATAGGTACTTTCCTTGATAAAATTTCGGGAGAAATCGTTATTCACCAAGTAAATATTAACAAATCTTTTTGATTTTGATGTCAATCGCTTCAGAATAATATATTCTAGAGTTGTAGGTTTCGCTTTAAAAAAAACATTGTTTTTGTTTAACGGCGCAGTTTTGATACCAAAAATTGCGTTGCTTGAGGTGCCTATAAGTTTAATCTATAGCAAATTTAGAGAAAAAAAAACTATAAGCCCCTGTTCCACAATGTCTGGTTAGTCGCTACCTGTCGGATAAAATACATGCTGTCACTGTCTAAAAAATAATAACAAAGAGTGACAGCATGTATTTTATCCGTCAGGTAGCCACTAACCAGACATTGTGAAACAGACCCTTAACCTAGTAATTTATTCACACACACTCACGCCTTGTACTAATGTACTCCCTTGCGGGGTAGGGAGAGGTGCATTGCTGCACCCACTTTTCGCCAGATTGTTATGTTAGTCCCAATGTAATAGGGGGCGGGCATATCTGTGTTTAAACAAACATCTGCCCCAGCCGGGAATCGAACCCGGGACCTTCGGCTCAGTAGTCAGGGTCACTAACCACTACGCCATTCGGTCGTCTTAGTAATTTATTGTGTCTTAAATATCCTAAAAAATCCTGGAGATTCGATAATATTTAAAAGTTGAAGAACGTTAGTGTGTGTTAAGTGCTATACTTCCCTCTTAATATACCATTTTTGCCGACCCTGTATATTATTCGCACAAAAAAGTTGTTTAGAATGACCTAAGGCCTAAGGCTTAAGAGGAAACCTCGAGAAATAGGTATTTAGTAAAACATTTGCTATCGTTTGTGTACTCATGCCCCAGGGCCCGGGTGCTAAGTATAGAGATAAATGCAGCTCGTGACTGACATAGGTACTTTCCTTGATAAAATTTCGGGAGAAATCGTTATTCACCAAGTAAATATTAACAAATCTTTTTGATTTTGATGTCAATCGCTTCAGAATAATATATTCTAGAGTTGTAGGTTTCGCTTTAAAAAAAACATTGTTTTTGTTTAACGGCGCAGTTTTGATACCAAAAATTGCGTTGCTTGAGGTGCCTATAAGTTTAATCTATAGCAAATTTAGAGAAAAAAAAAACTATAAGCCCCTGTTCCACAATGTCTGGTTAGTCGCTACCTGTCGGATAAAATACATGCTGTCACTGTCTAAAAAATAATAACAAAGAGTGACAGCATGTATTTTATCCGTCAGGTAGCCACTAACCAGACATTGTGAAACAGACCCTTAACCTAGTAATTTATTCACACACACTCACGCCTTGTACTAATGTACTCCCTTGCGGGGTAGGGAGAGGTGCATTGCTGCACCCACTTTTCGCCAGATTGTTATGTTAGTCCCAATGTAATAGGGGGCGGGCATATCTGTGTTTAAACAAACATCTGCCCCAGCCGGGAATCGAACCCGGGACCTTCGGCTCAGTAGTCAGGGTCACTAACCACTACGCCATTCGGTCGTCTTAGTAATTTATTGTGTCTTAAATATCCTAAAAAATCCTGGAGATTCGATAATATTTAAAAGTTGAAGAACGTTAGTGTGTGTTAAGTGCTATACTTCCCTCTTAATATACCATTTTTGCCGACCCTGTATACATATTTTACGCAATCGAGTTTTGGTAAGTGTCAAACCAATGAACGCAAAACTTTAAAATCAAGATTTTGTCTTCAAATTACTTAAATTAGGTTTATATTTTGATCTTTGGTCAGGGAAATTTTCTGAAACGGTCAGGGAAAGTCAGGGAAAAGTCAGGGAATTTTTTGGAGCATTCTGAGTGGATACCCTGGTTTATTAACAGCATAATCCGTATACAATTTAACAATATTTTTTAAGCTATATTATGTGAAACGCTCCGCTCCGCTTCGCTGCGCTCCGCTTTGTTTTTCGATATCTATGTGCACCTAACAAGCTCCTCCTCGCTTTGCTCGTCGTCGCACCTATCTTTAGATTTAGGTCCTAAGGTTTTTAAGGTTAATCACCGTAAAAAACCGCACAATTTCATTGCTTTGTTGTGTTACTTAACAACAAAATACTACAAATAGTTTTCTATTTACAATATTTTTACTCTATATTTGAAACGCTCCGCTCCGCTTCGCTGCGCTCCGCTTTGTTTTTCAATATCTATGTGCACCTAACACGCTCCTCCTCGCTTTGCTCAAAAAAAAAAAAAAAAAATTTAAAATTTGAACTGTTTATTTCATAAAAAAAGTTAATTGGATAAATTAGTAATTCCCGGGTTTAATCTTTACATATTTGAGATTTTTATCCCTGGGAAGGTTGCCTCTCATTTACATAACTATGTGGTTATAATTAAGTGCCTTATCAATACAAACATAGTACAATTATCATTCTGGATGTGAATTATCTGCACGTACATCCCCTTCTTTCTTATATCTGTCATATATATAGTAACGTTTAAGTAAACTTCGAACTTGCTTTGGATTTGCATCTCTTACATTATTTATTAAAGTTTTTGGTAGTGAGTTTAATATATGGGGTAGGCTGTACGTCCAAATTCTTCTTCCGTATTCGTCGCTCGTCGTCGCACCTATCTTTAGGTTTAGGTCCTAAGGTTTTTAAGGTTAAACACCATAAAATTCCGAGCAATTGTTTTGCTCTATATTTGAAACGCTCCGCTCCGCTTCGCTGCGCTCCGCTTTGTTTTTCGATATCTATGTGCACCTAACACGCTCCTCCTCGCTTTGCTCGTCGTCGCACCTATCTTTAGGTTTTGGGTCTAAGGTTTTTAAGACGTTTACGGTTTTTTTGTCAAAATCACGAATTATCACATTTTCGATCGGGATTTGAATTTTTCGTGATTATAATAAATCGGTATTTTATTTTTCGTATGCTTGAGTAATCGTATTTTTTAACGTTCGTGTATTTGACAATCGTAATAACAAATCTTCGTGATTATAATATTCGAAATTATAATTTACGTGATTTTTAGAATTCGGCATTTAAAAAAATCGGTATTACAATATTTCGTAAATTACATATTCGGTGTTTTCAAATTCGGAAAAAAGTTTTTCGGAATATTTGGGTGTTCCCGAAACAAATTTTATTAGTTTGCTAATAACCCGCTACTTTAACTACACTAATTTCTGAACGTAATAAAGTACATTCCGCTCTTGGAGACCGCGACGTTTTGAAATCGCTCTAAAAATAAGCGTGATGTTTACAATACACGTCCCATTTCTAGTCATACAGTGTGTCGCTCAATCACAAGCGCGGACGTCGGTCGCGCTGTTGCCCGCATACATACACGAAACTAATCAATTTGTTCGCGTTTCTGGACGCACCTTTTTATTTTGAACGCGTTCGATTTTCAAAAGAAGAGCGCGAAACAAGAATGTGACAGCTACCGGCCAGTGCCAAAATCATAAACAAACAGTGAAAGTGCGCGGAAAAAGTCAAAATGCAGCGATTTTCTTTTGTTTGTGTTGCTACTGTTTTGTTTTTCGGAAAAGGTAAGGCATTTTAATCTAAATGCTTTTGTTTGCTGTAAAACTTGAGTCAAGGTCTCGGCTTACTGAAGAGGCTTCATTGGCGTGCTCAAGAGCAGATCTTGACTCTCTTTAGATTCAGCTTTTCTGAAAGTGGCAACACTCGAGTTTGATACCATTCTATTCTCGACGACCTTAAAACTGAGTGCGAACTGGATTCTGTCGCCAAGTCGGCTTCAGTTTTGTAACATTTCATTTAACTGCTTGAAGTAAATAAAAAGCTCTTAAGACTTTTTTTCATTTTCATTACTTATTATTTTTTTGATCAGCGATGGCATTTAGAAACGTCTTTGAACTGGATCTCAGTTTTCATTTCCGACAGAGCAAATTATTTTCTATTAAAATACATATCTTTTGAAGTACTTATAGGTATATAGCCATATAATTTATCCAAATTAATTCCTAGGCCTGGAATCGGACCGGCAACCTTTGGTAAATTATATAATTTATTTTATACCATAGACAAAAAGTAACAGCTCCCGTTCGCTCGTTTGTTGTCTAGCTAGGGAAACCCTCCTGAACTACCCACTACGTAGCCAGTAGTAAGTACTGTACTACTACTACTACTAGGCCTACTAAAAATTACTCATAATAATTACAGAGTATAAAATAAAACTGTTGCGGCCACTGACCACACAAATACGCTGTTTAATCTGTGGTGCTGACTAGCATTCTTAATTAAACTGGCCCTCGGAGATTTATGCATTTCATTCAAATTAATGGCGGTTGTATGCAACTGTTGATTAATTTATTCAGATTTATATGGGTGACCGTATTGTTTTACTTTATTCTCGAGCTGATTTCACTTTGGTTCATTTATCATTACCGATAAGAAAACACTTAGAACGTCCTTACGATCTTGCAGTTCCTGCTCTAAAGTGGTGTTTACACAGGTTATAATGTTTTAAATAGTCGACTTCATAATTATATACGAGCTTATAAGTATTATAAAAGTTAATAAAAAACACTGCACATAAGTTACTCTATGCATTGCACTTGCTGAAGTCGACTTCTACAAGAGTTGTTGCCAGTGTAAACCGCGCTTATGCAAAATAATAAAAGTACAGGGCACAACTTGTTTTACGAAAAACTACGAAACAAATTGAATCGAACGTTGGAGTTATAATTACCCATAACAGTTTTAAAATCTTGATCTCACCGATTCTGATCTTTGTTTTAAAGTTCAATAATAATGACTATTATAATCTCTAACGAATTCTTCAGTCAATTGAAACAGTTTAAAAGAATTGCCTGACCAATCACGCCGGGTTTCGACCAAACTTACTCAATTGCACATGTCCCTTTCACAGAACAATGAATGATGTAGACGTGGTCTTGGCTCATTTCAAACTGTAAGTTTACAAGGGGTTTGCAAGCAGCAAGCGTCATCGTTTTCTTCGAATTTTTGCTCTCAGTCAATGTCCTAGTTCCAGAGATATAGCACCAAATTACTCCTAAACGGAAAAGGCTAGCTTGATGGCGCCGTCTGCAATGTTCAAGTACATTTAACAGTGTATCAGAATATGTACGTATTTCAACTAAAAAACAATACATCTAAATGAAATTTTAAAAAAAATTGCAATTTGGTGTCGTTATTTTGTAGTTGGAACTTTTTCATTGCTGGCGAGTGTACTTATTATAATTATAATGTATGGTTTCTCATCTCCCTTTGTCTTGTTCTTAGTTCTGTTTTAGTGGGTAAATGAACCCTTTTGTGTTTCTAACGCTGAGATTGCTGTGAGGATGTTCTTAATTGAAGATTATGTTAAAGGTTAAATGTTCTGTATTGAAACAATCTACTTGTTACTATGCATTGACTAGCGATATAGTTATGTAATTTAGATATACAATTATACATATTGCATGTACAATTTACATATGTATATTACCTCTAGGTTACATCATTATCATCAGCCCTATATTTTCCACTGTTAGGTATAGGTACTGTAGGTAGGCCTCTTTTTGTTTATGCCTAATTTGGTCTTCTAAAAGATAACTTTTTTTAATTTATTTAGTAAATACTGCATTACCTGACAGCATTCAGTACCTATGTAAGTCCTAGTTTTGATACACGGTATACGTTTTATTCATAATGACTACGAAATGGAGAACCAAGTACAACATTGAAACAAAATTGAAAGAAAAAATTGTCTAACAACTCACGTAAACCATTACCGTTTCAAACCACATCCTGAATAATATGTAAGGAACTGAAACATTTTCCAGGAAAATCCAGCTACACACATGCTCTCAAATATTAAACTTAATGGATACGTAATTAAAGACGTTACCCCACTTAATTTGAAATTTCTTAATGGCTTCATTAAAAATTAATTGCGCCATCATAGTTGAAAGATGCGACGCGACTATAAAAAACTGCTTGTTTACTTTTAGCCGAGTATCGTTGCTGCATGAATTTTCAATTTTGATTTCAATCTACTTCACAAACCATGGTTCACTGCTGGATAATAAGTAATTCATAATTATGCCTGTAGCAATTCGTATTATTGTATATTTAGTCCTGGGCTTTACACATTCAGGTACTATGCCTGCTGTAATGGTGACTTAAGGCCGTGGACATCCGAATTATAACATCATTTTGGATGTCTAGCTTGCTTGTGGCCTCTTATTTATCTTAGGCCACAAGACTAATATACCTAATCTTATATATCTAATATACAGAAGGGCTAGTGCGGGGCGCATTTAAGACGTGACAAGAGTTTTGCATCGCGCTCACTCACATCGCGCAGCCTCAAGAGCGAGGGCGACGGAGAACTCTTGTCACGTCTTAATAGCACCCTTGCTACAGGGCCAGGACCCCTGGTACCTTTACCGATATCATATCGAATGATGGTAATGCTTATTGTTAATTACAAAATGTAACGTTGATTCGTTATCCAGTGGATGCTGCCAAAAACGGACGGTGCATGTCACCGTGAAACATAAACACGTTTCCTGTTCCACACATCAAACGTAACACTCGGCTCTAGTATAAATATTAGTGAGCGTTCTAAATACCACATTATTAACAGAGAGCAGCACAAATTAATTGAGGCCGCAAAATGTCGGTGGCAGAGTCTCTGCGGGGTCACTTTAGCTTGACAAAAAGCGAACGAACAAGAGCCGCAGGTCTAGTACAGGTTTGATAGTTTGTCGAAAACTATAAAAGTTTCTCGCATACTAAGTGGCGCCTCTAATGGAAGCTATCATGAAACATTTGACAGATAATGTATGCAGATAACAGGAGAAAACGTAAACTTTTTTCGTTTTAATAAATAGCAAAACCCGTGCTAGAGGGTATGCTACCCATTAGTTACGTAAACACAACGAGATAGAGTCGTGGATCGCGCAGCAACGCTCCAGCGCTTTTTAGTAAGCTAGAGAGTGACCCCCCTTCCTCCATTCAGACGATTGTTCTGAGCTTAGACAAAGAGTAAATCTGATTATGAACTTGTCATACAATATGATGTTAATGAATAATATATTGCAGACACATCCGGGATTATTATAATGGGAAATGATTATTGTTTGTGTCTGGCATTTGTTTTGGCTGCTTACTTCGTGAGGCTTTTAGTCAGTACAGTCACCCAATCATAATATATATAGGTAGGTTACCCGGTAAGTAAAACAGTAAGTATGTGTACAGTGCGACAAACTTACCTGTTCCGGTGTGAGCGAACTAAATTTATCCATATCTCATTACTTACAAATTAATTTTAAATTAATATAGATTAGATGGGTTTATAAAATCCGCAAGGGCAAATTACCACTACGGGATAACTTAATATCTTATAGAATGAAGAAATATTAGACATTTACGTGAGCTCTCACCGGAACAGATAAGTTTGTGGCACTGTATATGTATTTATTGTATGTATTTTGAAGAATCTTTTGCACCATTATCTGCGTAGGCGCTGCTATCGATGTTATTTCAATATTCCAATATTTTGTGAACAAACTACTAGGTACCTATATTATACAAATCGACTGGTGTTATTTCGATGTCATATTTAAGTTACTGGACCCTAATAATGCAATACATACCGACACCATAGTGTTAATTGATTAAGTATAATAGTACCTTGCGTATATAGGTATGTGTATTGATTGAGTAAAGGCAGGTAGGAGTTAGGAGTGGGAATGTTTGAACTTCAACATGACATTGTGTGTAAGTAAATATCGGTGTAGTAAATATTAGTATGACTTAAGCTAAAATTGAATGTTAGAGACATACTTACATAGTACATACATTGAATATTATATTCATTGATCCCTCACCCATCAGGAAAAAAGGCTTTGTAGATTCCCCTCTATATCTTACTTTTTTTCTACTAGGAAATTTACGTTTTATCAATGAAATTTTTCAGTGATAGGACACTAACTACGTTTAATTAGATTCCCCAAATTTCCAACCATATTCGTAGTCATAGACTGAAATAAACTAGATGAAATGACACGGACACAAGCTCACATCGCAAACACACAGAAAGATACTATGTGGGTCTACTCCGACATTGCGAATGATATAAAAATTATGTCCGTGCTACTGTAAGGCTTCTTAACGTCATCAGCCAACTGAAATAAGAAGCCATATTTGTTGGACTTTGCATAGGTCTTTCTCGACAATAACACTCAGTCCTCGGTCTTTTTCATACAGTCAGACCTACGGCGCCCCACGCTATGTTTAAAAGCACACGTCTCACGTATTCGGAAGGTATTATCCTAACTAATATTATAAATGCGAAAGTAACTGTGTCTGTCTGTCTGTCTGTTACTCTTTCACGCCAAAACTACTGAACGGATTTGAATAAAATTTGGTATACATACGGTCTAGACCCTGGGAAAGAACATAGGCTACTTTTTATCCCGGAATTCCCACGGGAAAACTTTTTAAGGCGAAGCGAAGCTCGCGGGAACAGCTAGTAATGCATAATGCTTAATAATAGAACCGAAAGAACCTAAAAGCTTTTTTCAGTTGGCTATAAGGAAAGCAAGGGATTAAATTATAGGCTGCGTATTATTTAGCTATATTTAAACCTATTTAAAGCGAAGCTAGCAGCAGAAACGTACTCCAAAATACCTATTCTATTCTATTCTCTGTGGGGGTGTAGGTACCTGCACCTGGCTCTCTTGAATGGAACCTTTGTGCATATCCCCAAGCTCTAAACTGCCTTCCTAAGCTTGGACCATTTTACCACCTCGCTGGTCCACTGCGGGTTGGTAGGTTAACATATCTAGATGTGCTAAATCTAGATATTCAGGTTTCCTCACGATGTTTTCCTTCACCGTAAGAGCGATGGTATACATTGTACTTAAATTCAAAGAATTCATTGGTACGTGTCAGCGCCTGGATTCGAACCCGCATGTCTGGCGTGATGATGACTCCAAAATACCAATGACGCATTCGTAAACGTAAACTCGGAGTAGAGCTCCTACACCGGCGTAATGGAGACTAATTGAAGCCGACTGCGGCGGCACGCGACTTTAACTACAATATTTATGTCACTGTTTAATAAAACGACCGGCGATTGAGAGCACAATGTATGCTATGTATCATAGATTGTTACTGTCCATCAATAAAATTGCTCTTTTAAATACTTACGTTCTTAATTATATTTTTTAAGTTTTGTGGCGTAAATTTTATGACTAAGGATACGTAGTGTGGGATGTCCTCCAGCATAGCCTCCATCATAATTAAACATATCTTTGCTTAGATATTACAAAGTACGGAATTTAAGATTTCATAGAAAGTGGCATATTTTGACTTTCTGCATCCATCGATTTAGACTGTGCGTTAATTCCCTGTGAGTCATTCAGGACAAATTATTTAATAAATATAATTAAGAAGATTTCACTATTGCAAAGCCAGGAACACACGATACTAAAGTAGTGAATGAGTAGTTATTGTAAAATGCTTACGGAGCTCATTATTGTACACACACATCCAATTCTATTATTTAAAAGTATACAGCCTAGCCTTTGTAAGAGATAATCTTTCTGTATGAATTCCTCAAAAATAACTCGCTTTGTTATGTAACGAGTTCAAACGTAAATATTCATTGCTTTGCCTGTTACTTATTGTGTCACAATCGCGTATGCTCACTATACTTAAAATAAAAACTTACCGTTTCTCTTTAAAGAATGTGCTTTGAAAACTGTTTTAGAACAAAACATTTGTTGTTTATGTTAAACTCTACGACTTTTAATCAGGTATTTTAATTACAGTTTCTGTTGAATCCTAAACTTGAGGCAAAACAGCAATAACTCAATAGGTTAAAGTCAAAGTCAAAGTCAAATGTTTTTATTCATCGTATAATTATGTGCATTTATTATATATTTGTGCAATAAAGAATTAAATAAAAAATTAATAAATAAATAAATATAAAATTTTCTGATGAACGTCAATTTTTACAAACTACTCTCCGTTCGGATAAGGGGGGGCTCTTTCTGACTTAGGAGTCTTCTCCTAAGACAGAAAGAGCCTCTCTAAGAGACAAGAAACTCCTGAAATTGTTAAAAACAACACTGTTCACAAGATTATTAACATTACTGATTATGAATCGGAGAAAATAACAGCACAAAAAAGGAAAACAATAACAAGATCTTCTTTGTAGAACTGCCTTTGCGACACCAGAAGTAATTAGCTCCTAATTGTTCTAAGCACGCACTTAAAAGAAGACACGCCATTTAGTTGGTAAATGTTTCATTAAGTCTTGAGAGTCTTAAGACAATGAAAGTAAAAGAGCAGAGGCTGAATTAAATATAAAAAATTCGTTATACTCAATTACAGTTCCTAAAAGGCTAGTCACAGTCAAAGGTGACTCGCAAGCGAGCCACCTGCTTTTCGCTGTACATTTTGTACTCACGTGATAGGTAACGAGCCGTATCATAGTAGTAGTAGTTAAATGAGTAAAAAACTTGAATATAAATTTTAAATTAAATGTTTTATAAAGTTGGGCCATTTAGTGCCGGAATTTTGTGAATGGAACTTTTTCCTTGCTCACCTTCCTATAGTTGACCAGCCTTTCACGCCTAAGTATCACTTTTCACGCCTTTCTATTCCTATTAACAAGTTCACGATATTTTTCATTCCAAAACTAGCATCATGATCATTGCTGAGTATACAATTTGTGAACATTATACATGTACCTACACATGGTAACCCTCAATGAGTTCGTCCTTGCCACCGCCACCAGCACTAAACATACGGACGCGACTCATGCTTCGGTCCAAACATAAACTATATTAAATATCCTGGAAGGCGCTCAGTACGTATTTAAACAGCCGTTGAAACTTAAAGGAATGTTAGACGATTTAACATAAAATTTGTAACTTATAACTTATAGCGATTAAAAATAAAACAATGTCAGGTTTTTTATAGTAAAATTAAGTTCCCTCCGTACATTTTCATACGGTGTAAGTAGGTTCTTACAGGAAATAAATTTCAGCTCCATAGCTACATAATATCTTCAGTGGCATGATATAAGAATATTCATATTTATGAATTTAAAGCATATTTATTGAAACTTCTAAGGATTAAGTTAATTAAGTACTTACATCTATCTTAGGTAAAACGAAACGTGACGTATAAGAAAATTGGAATGGACAACATTTCAAAAAACTAAAGCTGCTATAAATTGAAAACTATTTCGAGATTTAGCTCTAAAGGCCACAAAAAAAATGTTTTTGTATTTTTTGGATGTATCATTTTCGAGAAAATCATAAAATAGTAAAAAAGTGCTGATGACGTCATGCATCAGGTGCGATGCATTTTGATGATCAAAGCCTATAGATTTAAAAACAATGTAACTGTCACTTTCATTTTTGATTGACGTTGACGTTTTATCGTGACGTTGTTGTTTATTTGGGTCATTTTCATAAATTCTGTTATGACACTTTCTGACTATTTTTTTTTATTTATCATATAAAATGGTTAGTACTTATTAAGAGATGACCTCTATATAATATGTCCCAGAGCATGCCACCGCCTACACAGCTGAAAAAATGCTTATTTTTTTACATGGTAAATACTTTGTATTATCAAAAATATCAATGTCATTTGAAAATGACCCATTTGTTGGTTGGCATGTAAACAAAGTTTAAATGTCACTTGTCAGTGTCAGTTATGTTTTTTTTCGAGACTAAGGCAATAAACAAAAATAAAAATTGAGCCTAATTTGTGATGTCACTTCCGGTTTTAAAATAATTAACTTTAAAGTTTAAAATAACATGCTAAAATTAATGTATATACAAAATAAAAAAATACGGGTCCTCTAATTTTTTATAAACTTTCCGAATACCTAATAAAAATATAGGGTAAAGAAAATGAAATGTTGTCCATTCAATATAACGGACAAACGAGTTATCTTTAGAGGAGTCTTATCTTTAAAAAAAACTGATATATTTGAGATTTAGATAGGGTCCAATCGACTGCCTACCTTCCTCTATCACCCATTTCAATAAATACATCGACTTAGCAAACACCCTGTATAAGTAAAAGGCAATTCTTTGGGGACCGTGTTGCGTCGTCGACTCGTCGCCCCTCTATGTTATTAGTGGCTACCTTGCTATCAGAGAAACCAAAAAAATGCTTTCTGAGTAAGATGAAAGCTGAAATAAAGAGATATTTTTATTACAATAAAGGTTTTTCCGGCTTAGATTCGCATTTGAAGGTTTCCCGGCAGCAAGGCCTATGTTTATAATATACCTGCTTAGGTCTAATATTACCAATTACCTTATAGTAAAGATATTCCAAGAATTAGTCGTCTATTCACTCGAGCTAGAGTAAACAACGTCATACGCCAACTTATTCTAGGAATAGCATTAGTCCTCATTGGTGAAATCGAGCCTTAATACAATAGAATGGCTAGCCAATAGACGGGTGAGAGTCGAGAAGAGAACAGAGAGTAGATTGATTTGACGTTGCTTGATATAGAATATTTATATAAATACGGTTATGAACTACACGTTTTAGTCACAATATAGGTACGTTGCAAACCCAGATTAGGTAGGGCCTTACGAAATAGTATAGACGTTATTGTCTATTTACGAATAGAAAGGTAATGTCTTCTTATCTAAAACGGGATATCCGGGAGTCAAACCAAAGATACCACATCATAAGATCTAGTTATCTCACTAACTAGTTACATTGATTATAATTATCAACTATAGCTACTAACAGCAAATAGATGTTAATAGGTATATAAATGGCATAAAGTAGCTCATTACCAAGGATCATTAACCACACCCTGTGGTTAGGAAGACACATGTAATGATATAGATAGGTACTTACTTACCTATATTAAAATAAAAAGAATAATTGACACGATTAGTATATTCAAGTTATATTTACCTAATGTTTAAATAAAATCAGCAGTAATTACGCTTTAGTAAATTAAATATAAATAAAAAAGTGCTCCATTACTAGGTGAACCAATTGCTTCACTTTATTTACTAGTTTTACCTTCCCGTTTTACGCTTTCCTTCGTATATTTTTCCACAGTGTTTGTTTAATTTGAATGTAAACATTTCAGCCAATAGCCAGACGTTAATTAATAATTTGGAGGCATGTAATGCGTTATTGTATACTGAGTAATACTGACTTACTATCCTGGAAAGTTTTAAAATAGATAGGGAGTTTATATTCATTAAAAAACCAAGGTAAAATGACAGCAAGAATTACACTCGCGAGCAATGAAAAAGTTTCAGTGACAACAGAACTAAATTATTTCTAAACGGAAAAGAATAGCTTCGGGTCGGTTTTTGATCCGTGGTCAACCATTACTTAACTCCACGTGAGGCAAGCACAATCATGACAGCTGAATACGAATTTTGTTGGTATTTAACTATGGTTGCCAGTTTTTAGTAACTTTAGTTAAAACACATAAAACGCATAAAACAATTATCTATTTGTTGTTTCAGTAACGCATAGCTGTTTCACATACGACCAACACCAAAGCATAATTATCAAGACGGGAAGTTCGTTCTACCAGGAGTGCCACTGCATCGAACCCGGGGCTTCGGTGAACAACTTGAAATGGATAGACCCTAGTGGACATGAAATTCAGGAGATGGGGTAAGCGTTTTGATAATATTGATTCTCAAACATACATCCGTAATTGATATTTATCGTCTAGAGCTCTATACCACAAAAAAGTACTTACTTACCTTGCACCAACCTTAAATCATTGAGATAAAATCTTATCTTATATAATTTTCTGACTTTTTGAATAGCTTCCAGATGACCCACTAACCAGCTTTTTCTTATTACTTCCATACGTTTTACTATAAAGCTTAGATTTTAACTCGATTAGAGCGTTGGTCCAAGCCTCCCTTAATCATACAGCAGCTAAAACTAACTCTTACTTTCACAAGACTAGATACGAAACTGAACGTTTATACGGAGAAACAGGCGCGGAGCATAAGCCTCCACATTCCTCAGCTGAGCAAGACGATATCAGGCCCCTACCAATGTGTCACCACACACCAAGGAAAGAAGTACTCCAGCACTTTTGTCATTGAAGCTTATGGTAAGTTGTTTTAAATTTTTAAAGTTGCGTACCCAAAAGGAAAGGCAAATCTTGACTCATATAGCGTGACTTTGATATCGGTCCGTCTGTCTGTTTACATCTAAAAGGATCATCAAATATATAAAAACTTAAACACATGCAAAACAAGTGAAAAATGTTTTATTTTTTTAAAGTAACACAGTATATTTCAATGTATGTTATTGAACGTAGGGTTAACACTTGGCATTATCCGAAGTTATAGGTCGTGATCAATTAAATTTTATATTTCAGATCCAGCATATTTTGTGAACACGACCAGAAAGCAATACATAATAGCGGGACAAGACTCTATGGTACACTGTCACGCTAGAGGCGAGACAGAACCACTCATAACGTGGTACAAAGAGGGAGAAGAAGATGAATCTGTACAGGTACCACTATTTAACTATTTTACCACTAAAAATAGTAAACTGTTTACACAAATCGAAATATCCTTTTCAGTCATATGTACACATAAACCAGAACGAAGTTATCAAACAGATATCCAGTAATGGTTGGAAGACGATAGTTAAAGGCTGAGTAATTGAGTATAGTGGAACTAAATACTTGGGAGAGATAGTTAAAGGCTAGTGAATATATTTGATAAAATCTAATTACTTTAGTATAAATTAAAAATACATAGCACTGGTGCCTTAATTGTAAAGTAAATTATACATTTTAGCAACTACCTAACTTTTACATAAATCGCTACAACATTTATCATATTTTTATTTCAGATAGTTAATAATGATAAATATGAGGTTCAAGACAGAGGTTTAAAAATTAAACGCGTAACAGACAACGACAACGGAACATACAAATGCACTGCATCAGTGCTAGACACAGGCGAAGAAGTAGATAGACTTATAAATGTTGAGGTTTGTGAGATTTTATAAATCTAAAAGAGTGAATGAATTTCTCACAAAATTATGTAGTATCTTGTATAAAGAATATCTAATACACATTTCAATTGATATGTTTTATGAAAACAGTATTAACACAATTTTATTCTAGGTGATACTGTCGCCCATCATAGAGGAAATAAGGGTATCACCAAACACTTCTGTTGTAGTGGGAACCACTGTTACAATCGAATGCATAGCTGATGGTTTTCCGCATCCTGAGTACATATGGACCAAGACTTCAGAGAAGGTATACTTGTGGATAGTTACGATAAAAATCAATTAATAATATGTTCAATACCGTCAATACCCTAACAAAAAATCTGCGGGCACGGTATTTATCAACAAGTAGTCAGAAAGCGGATTGTTATCATCCATTAAATTATAAATTTTATTGACTTCTTCCAGGTCCCGTCTGAAAATATAACATGGGATCAAGATATAAATGCTATTACATTTGAAAGTATAGAACCCAGCGACCAAGGGAAGTATGAATGCAAGGCATCTAACATAGCTGGAGAATCCAAGAAAGAAGTCTCTATTGAGGTGATTTTTATTGCCACAGTAAATTATGTTATAGCTTATGTTTATTTGCTAGCAATAAATGTATGCTAAGGTGCACGAAAAATCCATCTTAAATCTGTTGCCGTCATAATTTTACAGTATACCTACAGATAAGTAGTGGTAGTAGTTTGAAAGTTACAGAATTAGTTTAAAGTTCCTTCAGGTAACTAGACATATGAACGGATATATAAATTTATTTTCCAGGTCCTTCTACCTCCAACTATTCTAGAGTTTTCTAATGTCACCGCTCTGGAAGGTTCTACGGTTCAAGTAGTGTGTCGGGTATCTGGGCGTCCTGTGCCTGATGTTAAACTAATACCAAACTCCCCTGAAATATTAACAGATACAGAGTAAGTTTATCAAATTAAGAGTTAATAATATTCATATTATTATCATCAAATTTACTTATATTTTTATAAATGTACTTACCTTTTTGTTAATTTTATTTCAGCATTATATTTGATCATAAAATTATTAGTGAAACTGAAAATATTATTGTCGTGACATTTACTCTTGCTAAACGAAGCTATGAAGGCGTTTATTATTGCAACGCCTCAAATGAAGGTAATACACATTTTTTATAGAACTTAAATATAATACTTAGTTGATAACACAACGAGGTTGATACTGCAAGATATTAAAATACTGAATCACCGCGCACTGTTAAAACCCACTGCAGGTCGTGGAGCTACACCAAAACTGTAGATATTTTTCAAATTTAATCTCCACAGATTGTTGATTGTTGTGTCTTAGTACCTATTTCTTATGTAAGTATATTTCATTCATTACAGTTGATTCAGCAGAAGAAGAAATGTACGTCGATATTTTATACAAACCTCACTTCGAAATATTACAAGAATCTATTTGGGGATGGATAGGCAAAAGTGTGAATCTAAGTTGCGAATATGACAGCGATCCTCCAGGTACAATAGAATGGAGGTAAATATATGATAAAAATGTTAGGTATACTCACTAAAAATTATATAATGTTAGTTATACCTACTATAACTAGGTAAATGAAATAACAATTAACTTAATTTTAGATTTCAAGGAAATGATGTCGAGACCGACGAGCAAGTAGCAATAAACAAATTATTGAATCCTGATCCAACTCCGGAGCTTTTTGTTCCATTCACCATTGACAGAAAGTCATTATTTGGAATTTACGAATGCATAGCAAAAAATGAACATGGAAAATCTAAAAAAAGCATAACGATCAAAGAAGCTTTTGCTCCTCCCGTTATAGATAATGTAAGTAAAAAGGTATTAATAGGTACAGTTTTAAATGGACTTTATCATAAGTGTGATATTTGTGATACCTAATCTAACATTTGAATATTTCAGGTAAAACTAAAAGAAATCACTGCATCATCAGTCACATTTGACATAAGAGGTCCAAACATCACTGAAGGGCCTGGTGTAGTTGGGTACACGACGGAATATGATGAAGAGGAAAACTATAAAATCACCAGCATACACAGAAACAGGACATGGTCAGTGGAGCGACCGTACAGAGTTGAGAAATTGAAGCCACGAACGAAGTATTTCTTCAAGTTTGCTGCTATCAATGCAGTTGGAGTTGGCGCTTGGAGTGAGTCAGTCACTGTTGTTACGTTAGAAAGGTAATTTGATTGTTTATTTATTTGAAGACCAACAAATGACACACATTGAAAGATCGTAAATTGTTTACAAACTTCACTTATACATTTGCTAGACAACATTAAGAAGTTTATAAAGTTATTTAAAAGAAACATGGTCCAACTTCCTTCCATTTTTTAGGACAGTCCCAGATCCACCAATTTGGGAAGAAGAAGTGAAGTCGATAGAATTAAAAGCAGAAGCAATTGGAAACGTTTTAAAATGGAAAGTTCCCGATAGCGATGATCCAATAGACACCTACTATCTGAAATACTGTCCGGTAAGATTCACTTAGGTAATCATAATTTTAAAAAAGTTGTCGCAATTAAGCACTATTTTGACTACCTACTTAGTCGACTTTTGCTTATTTACCTGAAGCCTCTTATTGGCCCAGCCTCGGCCAGCGTTAAAATCCATATCCATGACTTTGATTTTACATAAACTTCTCATCTTCCAGGTTCAAAATGAAAATGTTAATATACTCGTAGACCTATGCAAGGAGCAAACAATAGCACCATCTAGTAAAATCAATTTAGATTATCTAGAGCAAAATACGACGTATTACATAGAACTTATAGCTCATAATGCTCATGGTAATTCGTCAGCAGCTGATCTGTACATGACAACAGCTGGTAAGTTTTTTTTGTTCTGTTTAAGTATTATCTATTTACAGATGAAGTAATGATAAATAAAATATGTTTCGATAAGGTTGGTAAAACAATGTGTTGTAATGAGAAAAGACTTATCACAAATATAATATGAAGGGCCATATCGATATAACATAATTTGATAATAGAAACGCAGCTAGATAAACGAAGCAACATCAATTTATTGATATGGTAGTGCAAATGCTAGAAAAATAAGGGCGAGAAGACAATATTGCCCCCCTTAGTGCAGCACAACATACAATCTGTAACCCACAGTAAACCAACCATACGACCATCCATAAACCAGGAGAGACCATGTGGGACAATCTCCAAACTTGTGCACTTAGCTCAACAATTTTACCAATATTTTTAACCATTTCAGCGAGAGAAGAATCCACATCGCCGTTAACAGCAGAAGGCATGATAGGTCTATCAGTAGTGGTGGTGGTACTGTGTATCCTGGCCCTAGACCTAGTGCTGCTCTGCTGGAGGAGACAGGGGCTGATCGCCAGCTGTTATTATAGAAAAAAGAAGAATAGAAACGATGACAATTTGATGTCCCGGTAAGATAAACCTCGTAGTATTAGGTAACCTTCGATTCGTAAACTTTACTAACCACAACATAACATGAATTTCCTTGTTACCAAGATTATCCTTTGAGCATTATCATTCTTCAGTCTTGTCTGTGGTTTGTTTTTAATTTCATTTTCTCTTTAAAGAAGTACTTATGTTCCTTGGTTTAATACCTACTACCAAAGAACATAAGTACTTCTCTAACGAGAAGCCTACCTACTATCTACCCTACAATAAATTTAAGGTCTATATATCCGAATCCGACAAAGATTCATAATGCCGTCAATTCTTTGCAGTGACAAAAAAGGCCTACTCCGAGATAGTGGCATTGCTACGACAGCGGACGACACCTTGAAGAAAAGCCACCAGGAGTTTGAATACAACAAGACTACCGGCGTTATTACTGGCAAACATTCCTCAGTTTAGAATAGATTTTTAACCGACTTCGAAAAAGGAGGAGGTTCTCAATTCGTCTGTATGTATGTTTTTTTTTTTTTTTTATGTATGTTCATCGATTACTCAGCCATTTATGGACCGATTTTGAAAATTCTTTTTTTGATGTATTGGGTTGAGCTCAGGGGTGGTCCCATTTTTTTTTCAGAATTTTATTCCACCCCCAAGGGTGGGTAAAGGGGTAAAAACAGGGGTATAAATTTCCATTTTGGGCACTTATCAACCGATTCTTATGAAATTTATAACGTAAATATTGTTATTATAACAAAAAAATATGATGGTGACCTTGAGCTGATCTGATGATGGAAACGGAAGGCAGTCAAGGGAACTCCTCAACGGTATATAGCAACTACCTCGTGTTTGGGCTCGAATGATTCGTATTAACGAGTAGGACATATTGGTATCATTTGCATCTTACTTTTGATTGATAATTATTGCAAATAAACTAAAAATAACAAAATAAAATAATAATTTTAAAAAAATTAAAAACCGACTTCAAAAAACCACTAAAACGTAAGAAATAATTTAAGGTTTAGACCAATCCTAGGTCACAGTATAAATATACCTAAGCAGGTACTGTTCTTTTTTGAAGTTGGTGCCATATTTCTTCAGATTAACTGCTTTGTCACTGCACCAACATCAAAAAAGAACAGTACCTGCTTAGGTATATTTATACTGTGACCTAGGATTGGTCTAAACCTTAAATTATTTCTTACGTTTTAGTGGTTTTTTGAAAAAGGCCTACTCCGAGATAGTGGCATTGCTACGACAGCGGACGACACCTTGAAGAAAAGCCACCAGGAGTTTGAATACAACAAGACTACCGGCGTTATTACTGGCAAACATTCCTCAGTTTAGAATAGATTTTATTAATAAGATTACAGTTTTTGTAAGATGGTCGAATGAGTCGACTACTGGGTTCATTTTCAAGAGCGATATTTCTAATGTATAAGTAGCTAAAAAGTGTTGCAAAAGTGGTAGGTATTAAATTATACAAAGCACTTTGTTCAACGAATCTTAGAAATTATTGAAAAAAATACTGCTTTACATGGTTAATAGTCACATGACCATCAAAGTTTCTATGGACTAGCAGATATTTTTTCCAAATTTTTGCAGCATTTCCTATTGCAAAATAAATAAATTCCCAGACAACTGTCACCTAACATAATAATAATATTATAGTCAAACATTTTATGGGTCTTATCAAATCATGGTTGGCGTTACGCTAACGCCAATGGCGTATGTAATCTGTAATTAAAGTAGTGCAACGAAATTAAACTCTCAGTAAGCAGCGCTGGTTAAGTATTATTTTATTATGATTCTGATAATTAGTCAATCCTATCGTGTGCCTTTTGAACAAAATATTTTAAATAAGATTAACTTTAAGTTAAAGATATTAATTTATAATGTACATTAAAAACTATACTTAGCTGTTTACATAAATGTTGAGTGTTTTAGAGTATACCTCTAGTTATTTAGATTTTAGTCATTTTATACACACATACATAGCTTATTATTAGTTAATATTTCGTAATAAAAAAAATATTTTTATTCATATTATTAGTGTTTTCTTAGATTTTACCGATCGATTTCATGCTCTACCCCACAGCAAATAGAAGCCATACGACCGTAGATTCACCGGCAGTCGGGGAGAAGTAATAAAAACTGCAATAACCTCGCTCATTTCAAGGATAAGGCTTCAGCTAACATCTTTCAGGTGGTATTTCCCACATGCTGCCGATATTTAGGGAACTTACAGCCGTTTAAAGATACTGCTGTTTTAGCGTGATTGAGTAATAAACATCTATAAACATTATAACTCAACCTTTACACTTTCCTGGTCCTTATGTTGGTACAGGGTGGTTGTATTTTAAAAATATAAATTTCAAACGTCCGTATTATGTTTTTTTTACCTTTGAAAAATACTATAACACTTTCTAATTTTTATTTTGTCTGTGTTTAGTTCACCTCGAATGTCACAATCTAATATTGGATAAAGACCTTAGAAACAAACGGTAATTTTGGAAATATTTTAAATGCATAAGTTTCTTGAAAAATTTAATACCAAAGGTTGTACACAGAGAAAGTAACTTAGACTGGTTCAGAATAGTGTATTATGGTAAGGGTTGTTACGAACACCCTGTATAGAGAGCAACAGAGATACACCCATGGACCCTGTAGTTTCATGTTTGTTAGTAGTTTGCTCCTAATGGCCGGTACAGACTATCTGTTAAGGTTAATAGACTTTAATCACTGTATTGCTTACAAAAGGTGTGTTATACCACACTCTGGTGATTATATAGATACTTATTTACTTCCTGTTTATTGAGGGAAAGCCATAGGGCGGGACGCTGCGTAAGGATATATAATTAGGTTAATTAGTGAATGTAAATAGTATAGATCACTGATAAGTTGTTAAATGTGATAGTCTTTTTTACATTGACATGTTAAAGGGCCGTCATGTATCTACATGTATCGCCATGTATATAAGTACTTAGATGTCAAATAAATATTAACCCTAGAGTAGTCGCGCCATTTTTTGTGACGCGAGTGCTCGCGTGACGGCATTTTGCCGCCCATATTAAAATGTATTTTTTGGACACTTAATAATTACGAAAACTTATAAATGCATATTATTTGAATAAAATGAATCATATGGTATTAGAAAAAGTAATATTTATAGTTTTTATATTATAATTGTTCAATATATGAGCTATCGTTCATGTTTTGGGAAAAATTTTGATCTTTTAGGTATAAATTGGTCATAAGCCACACAAAATCAACAAATCTCAAAATTATTTAAAAAATTAGACGTTATCGTCATATACAGCATTTATTTTAGCAACACAGTACTGAAACATGAACACAAAGTGTTCGTTGCACATTAACTTTCTTCATGTATTGCACCCTTTTTTGACCTGCTATTTTTCTTACATGGACATAGTTATAGGCATGTACCCTCTCTTCTTTAGGGTGTTTTTTGTTGGTCCGGTGGTACAAAACGGGAGATTTGTAACACCGGACCAATATAAAACACTTATGTACTGTCCATATGTAAGATTCTATTGTTATACGTGGTGTAGTTATAGGCAGAGCTATTTTTCCAGGTAAATTCTTCGTAAAATTAACTTGTTAGTAAATTAACAAAGTTATATCGTAAATCGAATGTAAACTGAAATAGACACATACCTAAATTAATTTACATTATTATTACCAAAAAATACTGAAAAACTAACAATATTTCATAACAATTGTAAAAAAAATAACTTTAATTTTACTGACGCGAGTGCTCGCGCTGTGAGCATTTTGCCGCCCCGTGCGACACACTCTCTTCAATCCTCTCTTCCTGCTGTAACCTGTGCACTGAATTTCGCCAAATTTACGTAACATGTAGGAGAAGACCGAGAGGGCAGCTACATGGACGCTGGACCTTGAGGAGTGTATAGTTCACAAAATAATAAACAGTATTTGCTGAGGGCGGCAAAATGCTCATAGCGCGAGCACTCTAGGGTTAATTATCTCCCATAATTTACCCATTACAAAGTCCGCATTATTGCACTCTAGGTATTCGAAACAACGTCAGCAACTAGGCCACATAAGTCTGAAACTGGTTACACGACACTACAAAGTTAACTTTTCTCTACTCACCTAGAGAAGTAATACAAACTCAGCTGGATACAATATTTTTATTTCATACATAAAGTATGAGAGTCTTAGAGCAGAACTCTCGTGAGCTCGAGAACATCTGAATTACAAAATTTCCCGAGTATCCCCTTTGCAACCCGCACAGGTATGTAGGAGAAGAAAATACTGCGTTGCAAGTTTAATATGTCTTTTACACAAAACCCTCAAACTTATATTTTTAGCACTTCAGATTAGTTTTAGGCAGCTCTACAAAACTTTCGTAAAAGAGACAAATTATCCCTATTATAGGTACACGGGTACTTGTAACATTAAAACTATATTATAACGAGTAAAATTTACGAGTATATCTACGTAGAATACAAGTAAACTAAAATAGGTATTTTTATCGACGTCATTAAGCTAGCCTTTTCTATTTAGGAGTAATTTGGTGTATAGTCACTGGAACTTTTTCATTGCTTGCCAGTGTATAATATCACAATCCAACTAGAATCGATTGATCTCTCACACTATCTCTTATAGATAGGGTAACGTAACGTACCTAGGGACATTTTCGACTACCCCAACTTTGAATGAAGCTATCGCAGCGTACAACTAAGATATTAATGTGAAATTTTCTTTATTCGGTAGGATATATAATCTATTATCACTAGTATTTGTGCTTAAGCTTTAGTGTGGCCAGATTTTATTAAATTAAGATAAAAGTAAAAATGCTTGTTTTGACCCAAGGTACGTTACACGTTTGTACCTTGGGACACTGTTTCCTATAGCTTTGTACTATGGAAAATGCAAACTTCTAAATAACGCCTTATATATCTGTTCTTATTTATTTACTGCATCTCTCTTCTGTCTAGTTTCACTCTGGCACTAATAAGAACAGAGATTTAAGGCGTTATTTAGATGTTTGCATTTTCCATAGTACAAAACCATAGGAAACAGTGTCCCAAGGTACAAATTTAATCGTGTCCCAAGGTACAAAAAAGCAATATTTAACCAAAATTTAAATATCTTTATTTTTAATTAATAGGAATCTTTCAGATAATTGCCATGTCATAAAATTAAATAACTGAAAAGTTATATGTGACATCCATGTCTTTATTTTGAGCATGCCTCAATGAGATAAAGCAACACAATAAACTATACAAAAGCTACTTTTGACTCCAAAAAACTTCATACTGTCTTCACCACACACTAGATGCTGGTATGATCACGAGACTCACTAGTTTTGCCAAGCGAGTAAAATACTATACCTAGGGTAGAATTTTAATGTGTTTATTTAGCCGGTTTTTAAAATACAATCAATGTCCCGAGGTACAAGCGTCCCAAGGTACGTTACGTTACCCTACCTACTTACTTCCTGCAAGATTAATAATATGATAAAAAGTAAACTTTTGCGTCGTAAATCTACTGTGCTGTCAGTAGCATAGCGTCCTAATTACACCGAATGTCTACTCTTCTTCTGGTAGATTTATAGCTCTCTGGTTTTAATTAAAAATGACGGATTTATTTATTTCGCCATGGCTGTTAAATTAAATATGTATATATTATATAATATTAATATATTATAATATAATTAATATATTATAATATATATATTATAATGTATTTATTAATCTTAGGAATCAAGTATTGTGTATTTGCGTAGTGTGTAATTTTTGAGTATATTTTAAAACAATACCACAAACATAATAATAAGAACCTACTTAAATATTTATTCAGTTTACCTTCGTATATAGGGTGATAATAACGGCAGGCAAAACTGAGTGCATATTTTCAAGCGGTAAAATACATCACCTGAAAAGGTACTACTACTACCCTACAACAATTTAGCAGATTGTGAGAAAACAGGCTTTCACACTACGTCATAAACTCATATATAACTGAAAGTAACAGTTAAAAGTGCAAGCATTTATAACACTTATCAGACTGCCTTCCATCGCTATACCTAATTACAATTAACCCTTTGAAACGTCAAGCTGTAAGCATTTTTACGAAATTCCATCCTGTAGGTCCATTGTTAGATGTCCTAGTTTAGCCGGATGTGCCTGAACTTTGTTGCTAGTTCGCGCTGTAAATTCTGCGTTAATTACAACAAAGCCATGAGTCCGCTCGTTACGACGTGCTGAAGTTTTAGCAAGACGACTGTTATAATTTTCTGAAAGGAGATTGTTATTTTTTATGCTTATTTTTTAGGTAGGTTATGTCTTTACCTATGTACGAATGGATATTTTTGTAAGATATTGATTGAACGTACTCTGAAATATTTTGTTAGAAATGCGAAGAGCAGTTATCGTCAGCGACAGAATAATATCATTCTTAAATAACGTGAAAATATGACAATGCCATTAAAGAATATATCTAGCTATTCAGCTCAACAGCCTTGTGCGGGCAATATCCGCAACGTGCGCCATGTAATATCCGATCACAGACGTCTCTGCTGACACTCTTCTGAAAATGAGTTCTTTCAGTTTATGAGATCACTAGCTTTTCCCGCTACCTTAACCTCTAGAAACCCAGAGACCTCATACGGTGACATAATGTAGAGACTCACTACAGGATTCAGACATAGTTAGGTTTGCAGACGCTGAAAACTGAAATTTGTGGTCTCTGGATCTCTAGAGGTAAAAAGGGTTTTCCGTGGGAATAAGTTAGTCCAGCATCCTGTACACCAAATTTCATCAAAATTACTCCAGCCGTTTTCTTGTGAAAGAGTAACAAACGTCCATCCATCCATACTTACAAACTTTCCCGTTTATAATAGACACTATGTTTTTTGGCGCTTTCCAAAAGGTTTTCCTATCTAGCAGATTTGGGAAAAACTTTTAAAACAAAAGTTTTTTTTAGCCCCGAAACAAACATCCACCGTATAATTCCACATTGGTAAATCTTATAGAAACAGCAGTTTTTCTGTACGTAAATTATGTAAGTTTCAGGCACTATTACAGTAGAATCTTACATTTAAAGTGCAAGGCGGGGAGATGGCAATACGGCTGGCGGCACGTACAATTCACACCATTAGCGATTTGGCTCCCGGCTCCGCTCGACGAATGGAGCTTACGTGATGCCGTTTATGCATTTTCAACACATTCCACTTATCTGTGTTTAATAGAAATAAGGACTGAACTGTGAGTATTTAATAGACTAGAAATTTGCCAGGAAAATTTTCTTTCTCATTGATTTTTTACGTGGGAAAATTGGGATACAAATAAGTGATAAGTATGTCACACTTTACTCTCTTTATCCCAGCTACTTATTGCCAAAAAATCACACCAAAACTTTAAAAAAGCTTTACATCATGAATGAAGGACAAAATCTACATCGGGCTTGCATCCTTCTCCCGTGATCTTTGAGTCTTCATCACGAACCACCGTACCTATCTTGCACAATAATTCGTATGTTTGTGGTCTAGGTACCTACCTAAATGGAAAATTACAATAATATTCGGCACTGTGAATTAAATGTCTTTTAAGGCGGCGACTGACCTGTAACATTTTATCGTAACGTTACGTTAGGCCCGGGTCTCCTATTTACGCCGTAGTTCGCGTCTAGCGTCACGCCGTAGGCCGCGTCACGATGCTCACTATAGAAATGTACTGATGCGGTCTCCCTTACACGCCGACGTTGGCGTGTAGACGCCGTAGGTAGGCCGTAGGACGTTGATCAAAACGTTTACGTCAAAGTCGGACGCCGCATATAGCATAAAATAGGAGACCCAGGCCTTACGCAGAATCCTCACAGCGTACAGCGAGCCGATCCTCTCGCCCGAACAAATGACGTTACGGTATGGCTCGCCGTGAACGTTACGATAAGGCGAAATGCTCAAGTCTATCGCCGCCTTTAAGGTCGAGAACGAGACCTCTGATTTTACATTCATCGTAAACAAACGTACCGCACACCTGAAAATGCGTCAAAACCTCAAGAGCGTAACCCGATTACACAAAGTTAATATCCAACGCGTGGAGCGAGCGTAGGTGAACCGGCAGACATATTTAAGGAGAAAATTGGTAGCGGACGATTTGAGGTTTTAGGTGACGACGTGGCGCCACAACACTACGGTGGGATATTACCAAGCGCTAAACGTAGAAGGTACTCGACTAGGTGGGGGCACTGCCGTGCCCCCAGATTTAGACGCCTGTTAAACGTCTAACAGTTTTTTTTTTTCATTTAAAACGATTAGCATTTGGTAAAAGTGGCCCTACTAGTTTCTCTGTATTTCTCTATCATGTAAAAATTACGCGGGTGTACCATGCGGCTAGATAAAAAACAGAATTTTACCGAAAGGGTATGACTCAGTGGGTCAGACTGAACAACTTTTGATTCAAACCCCTTTGGGCTTAGTATACCACTTTTGCAACAGACCAGTTTTAACGTTATGACACGTCGTCTACTGCAATATCATGTCGTCACCCGACAATTTGCACCTTTAATTCCTACGCGTGGAACCACCGCCGTAGGTGAACCGGCAAACAGTTTTAAAAGGGGATCCGCATTAACACCATTCCAAGTTTGTTTGGGAATATTCATACATAAATTATGTGGCAAAATAATATTTATTTAAATAACATCTCCCCTGTGCGCGGGAGTACAGGGGAGATTGTACCCTTTTCACGGCTGAATATTTCATGCAGGGCAGACGGTGTTTTCGTGAAATAGCCTAGGGAGAGTTTTGGTTTAAGATGAAATTAGCAGTTAGCACATGGTGCCTCGGCCAGATGGATAGAAAAATAAATACTTAACTGGAAATATTGTAGCGATTTGAATGCGTAAGTATATATTATGTAGTCTGAGCCTATCTGAAACCTAGTTAAACATTGTGAGATATGGCGTTTCGACTTTCTCCGTGTTCGGCATCATAAGGGTCACAGTGACAGTTAAATAAAGTCAATTTTTCTCTCCACCTTTAGTTTGCAAGGTGCGGGTGCCTATATAAATAGAGTGAGTCGCCCGCGCGCCTCAGTTGGTTTTTGATTTTTGAAGTGAACACTTCGGCAAAATGGCTCTATGTAGCCACGGTTCTCGTCGGCTTCGCTCCGACGGGGAAAAATATAATATTAAATTTGCGGAGTCCTCGCTACCGGGAGCTGTAGCGTGATGCGGACCAGGCGGCGCGGGGCCTGCCGGCTGCTGCGCACGCAGCCATTGCTGAGGATTTCGCAACGAAGGTTTGAGTTGATAAGCCGTGAGTAAAATGCTATTATTTACTGCTTTTAAAAGCTCAGCCACTGGTCATAATGCTCCGGCGCTTGGGGTTTTTATCCCACGCAGTAGGGTCCGATTCAATAGTCGTGGTGATGATTGATCACATATTCCGGTCCTACTAGTGGCGCTTGAGCTAGATACTTACATTAATGACCGCTTTAAGTAAAGCATATGTTAATTTTATACAGGAAAAAATAATAAAAATATATTTTTCTACCCTCAATTTCTAATATTTTTAGAAAACAGTTGATAAAAACTTTGCTATTACAATAATGCACTTGATTATAGCTTATGTAAGGCTTTACAAAGAGGAGCTTTCCAGGACCGTCATAGGATTTTTTACAGGAAGCACGTGGCTCCGAGTTTCAGTATGTTGGGACATTGTGGCATGTGCGGCGAGTAATGTGATCCGCCGGTACCTACCCGCTGAGGGTAGGCAGGCCGATTCGGTGAAATTGAAGTTTCGTGTAACCTGCACCCGGCCCTGTGCTCCCGCGCTGGCCGCCGTCTCGTGGCACCTGCATCGCAGCATACACCCGGCCCTGTGCTCCTGCGCTGGCCGCCGTCTCGTGCCACCTGCATCGCAGCGTACACCCGGTCCTGGCCCTGGCCACCGGTTTGTGGTACCTGCATCGCTGAATAGACCCAGCCATGCACTCCTGCCCTGGCGGCTGTACACCCGGTCCTGGCCCTGGCCACCGTTTTGTGCCACCTGCATCGCAGCGTACACCCGGTCCTGGCCCTGGCCACCGGTTTGTGCTACCTGCATCGCTGCATAGACCCAGCCATGTACTCCTGCCCTGGCGGCTGTGTTGTCCCACCTGCATCGCTGCGCACACCTGGCACTCCTGTTCTGGTTGCCAGATCGAAACGCCCCCTGTCTGGGAAGAGATTATATGCTCAGTGGAACCGCCTGCCTGCACTATTGCTAGCACGGTCATCATCATCATCAGCCATCATTATGAGTGACTTATTTAGAAGGTATCGAGTAACGTGCGCTATTCATCAGTGATTTTGGCATATGCAGACGAACGTTTACTGCCAAGGTTGGTCATGTTAGCCATACAAGGGCACACCAACGAAGCCTGAGTAACCACCTGCAGTCGCCGTAGCCGCATCGGCATGGATGACGACAAATCGGGTAACGTGCACCGCTTCTAAAAGTGTTATAGCACTTCAATTTGATGCCTCCGCTAAGGTAGGGTATTCTATTAAAGCAGCTTTCTCCTGAACTGCCCAAAGTGACCTGTAGACTGCTCCTGGGGATAGTTGTGCAATCAATTTTTTATTTCGATGTCTCTGCTGAAGAAACTGTCTAATGCAGCTTTTGTTCTAAACTGCCTAAAGATCATTGGACTGCTCATGGGAATGATGACGCACGGTAAGTACAGGAGCGTTACTTTATACTGATGAGAAACGAACGAACGAGAGCTGTCGTGCAATCGGCACGTTTAATACATACAAACAGATAGAGCGGCTCGCGTCGCAGTGCACTGAAAGTTCGTTTTTCGTCATATAAAGTGACTCCCCAGACACTATCTTAAGTGTCATGACACATCGGCAGATTCCAGCTTTGAGTCTTTTCTTTTCTCGGCTGTGAGAAAAGTGAATCCCACGGGCGAGTGTTCAACCTGAAAGCACTGAGCTAATTCCTGATTTCGTGAAAGTCGCTGTTGCTATACCATACCGCTTCACAAGTTACCGAATTTATTATGATCCTACTGTCGGGTGATCATGATCAGAGTGTCATCGCGGTTTCTGAGTGACACCATATAAGCTGTCTTCCTTAAGTCCCAGTGGATTGTGAGTGTGTGTCCGAGCTCTTTGTTGAAAAATGCGTGAACCTCCTACGCAGCAGCTGTCTACTAGTTGTGTATCGAATAAATCGAGTAACGGTGCTTTTGCACGAGACGACTACCTTTTGGTAAAATTATAACTTCCACTATTCTGGGAACATGCATATATGATCTACGTAATGTCTCCCGCCTACCATCAAAGAAAGAAAAGTTAAGCTCATCTATTTCCATTGATTTCAACAACACCCTCATAAAAACAGCTTTTCTGGATGGGGTTAAAAACTACAACAAGAATAATTCTGAAAAATTGAACGCCTCCCATTTAGGAATGCTATCAACTAAACAACCAATTTATATCTCTGAGCAACTGACTCCTAAAATGAAACGGTTACTATTTCTGACACGCGATTTTTCTAAAAGTTCGGGTTTTAAGTTCGTTTGGACTTCTAATGGTAAAATCTACTTAAGAAAAGAGGAAGGGAAACCTCACATCTTAGTCAAAAACGAAAGCCATCTAAATGATTTGAAGAAAAAACAATCGGAAAATTTAACGATTTGACTAGTTGTAGGATTTTATTTCAGTTCCTATTTAATTTCATTAATAAGTCTATATTTCATATTTGCATGCTATGAGATGTTTAAAAATATATACATATTGTCACTGTACTTATTTACACGCCTATTCATACGTATAAACATAAATACAGTATATAAAAATTTGATCAGTATTAATTGTCATTCTTATATGCAAGCATTTTGGTTGTTAAAAAATGAAAAAGAAATTGCTTCTGCTCATGGTTCACAAAATCGTACTACACTGACTATACAATTGATTTATGGATAACGATATAACTAACTTCACGAATACCTTAGATAACCTTGTAGTATCAAACGCAATCTGCTGTGACCCGGAAGATTGCTTTAATTTATTAAATAGTGAACATAAATTCAACACTCCGAATTGTCTGAAACTGTTTACACAAAATATAAGAAGTATATCATGTAATATATCTGGTTTCAGTACACTATTACAAATATGCAACTGCGATCCAGACATCATCGCTTTGACTGAATGTTGGTTAAATAGCCCTACTAATCATACTCTACCTTCTTTTGCTGACTATTATGTGATCTCTACAACAAACAACTCAAATCAAAACGATGGTGTCGTTTTGTATATAAAAAATACATTAAAAGTTAAAACGTACGAACCGGATTTTTTAGAAGCAAACTGCCTCTTCTCTATATTAGAAAATAACATAGCTATCATTTCAATATACCGCTCTCCTTCATTCAAGAATATTGATATATTTTTTGAATCTTTAAATAAGGTTCTTGATTCACTTCATAGCCATAAAGATATAATTCTTGTAGGGGATATAAATATCGATATCAAGCATGGATCGGAAGATAATAGAGCACCCTTGTATCTAAATCTCGCTGCCTCACATGGATTGCTTCCCGCCCATTATCTTCCGACTAGAGATAAAAACTGCCTTGATCACATCTTATTGTTATCTAAATCAGGCTATGATTCAAAAACCCTTGTTATTAAAAACAGTCTCACTGATCACTATTCCACATTAATTTCCTTAGAGCTGAGGCGTCACAGTATCCATAAGCCAATTTTTTTTTCGCGTATTAATTATGCAAGAATTAGTAAAGACATTTCGGAAACAGACTTTCAACCCGTTATTGAATTAGATGATGTAAATTCTGCTACTGATATTTTCTTAGGCAAATTGACAAATATTATTGAACAAAATACGACAGTTGTTTATGTACCTAGGCGTCAGATACCTCTGAAGCCTTGGATATCTCAAGGTTTATTACGCTGTATGAGAAATAGGGATAAACTTCATTTAAAAGCAAAATCTAATCCTCAAAATATAATTTTATCGATGACCTACAAACGTTATAGGAACTTTTGTAATAATCTCCTTAAACAGTTAAAAAGACAATATCAACAATCAGAACTTGAACAAGCCAGTAAAACTAGTCTAAAAAACACATGGCAAGTTATTAAAAATATTCTGAACCATAAACCCAAAAATAATACATGCGAAATTATTCAATCATCTTGTAATGAAACTGATGCTAGTAATAATCTTAATAAATATTTTTCTCAGGTAGGTGAACGATTAGCACGAGAAATAGAACAAAAAAGTTTACATGATGGGCCTCACAATAGAGTAAATTTCAACTTAAAACATAATCCTCATTCGTTTGGACTCGTTGAAGTCAATCTAACAGATATAATAGCCGCCATAAATTCCCTAAAAAACACTTGTTCCTCAGGATGGGATAAAATATCTGGTAAAATTATAAAAGGAAATATTAAAGTTTTAGCTGGTATCATCACTCACATTTGTAATCTTTCAATTAAATCTGGTGTTTTTCCTAGTTCATTTAAAAGATCAATGATCACTCCTATTCACAAAGGAGGGGACAAATTTAATGAAGAAAATTATAGACCCATTTCTATACTACCTACACTTTCGAAAATCTTAGAGCGTATCCTAAACAAACAGCTGGTTAATTACCTAGAATCATTTGGACTCTTATCAAATAACCAGTACGGTTTCCGTAAAGGAATATCTACTACAGACGCAGTAAATAATCTAACCGAATGGATTGTTAAATGTCTTGATGATTCTGACAGAGCCATGGCTGTATTTTTGGACTTACGTAAAGCATTTGATACCATATCAATACCGTTGCTACTTGTAAAACTCAATAATATTGGCATTCGGGGACTACCTCACCAACTAATTAAAGACTACCTTTCCAATAGATCCCAATCTATCAGAGTCGGAGATATCGTTAGCGAACCACTGCCTGTAACTTTCGGTGTGCCACAAGGTAGTATACTTAGCCCAACACTGTTTTTAATTTATATTAATGACCTATGTGACACCACCGTAAGTAATGGTCAAATATTTACCTTCGCTGATGATACTGCGATAGTCTTCAGAGGAAAAAGTTGGAATCAGGTGTATGGTTTTGCCCAATTGGGACTAAATAAGATCTTTAAATGGCTGAGCTCTAATCTATTGAGCTTAAACACGAGCAAAACCAAATACCTCACCTTTTCTATAAGATCCTCAACCCAACCAAACCCGGTTACCGATGCTCTAAGTCTAAAGGCACATAGTTCGCTATGCCTTAGTAGTACAGACCCTTTAGAGTGCAACTGTGAAGAATTACTTAGAGCAAATAGTATAAAGTATCTGGGTGTCATTATAGATAATCAACTTAATTATTTTAAAGAACATATCACTATGATGACATCAAGAGTAAGAAAACTCATGTCGGTCTTCAAAAATATTCGGCATGTAGCTAGTTCAAATATATTAAAAATGCTCTATTATACATTATGTCAATCCATAATTTCTTATTGTGTTCTGGTCTGGGGTGGTGCCGCGAAGACAGATCTTCTTGAGCTAGAACGAGCACAACGTGCTGTGCTTAAAGTAAGCTTATGTAAGCCATATCGTTTTCCTACAGTAGATCTGTATCAGGTTGCCGATGTGTTAACTGTTCGACAGCTTTTTATTGTTCAGGTAATACTTCGCAAACACAAGTGTCCATCTGATCGAAGTGTAGGCCAACTAGTACGCCGAAATTATAACATATTTACTATCTCAGGATTTAGGACTCAGTTTGCTCAGAGGTTTTTCTGTTTTTTGGGAAGTTTTTTATATAATAGGATAAATAAAAAAATTAGCATGTATTCAACCACTACTCATAATTGTAAAATATTGTTAAGTCATTACCTAAAATCACTGTCTTATGTTGAAACTGAAAACCTGCTTGCAATTGTTAAATAAAGTTAAACAGTTAGTAAGTAACTATTGTAAATTATAGGTATTATACTTGTTTATTTTAATTTCCATATTTGTCTTTGTATTTAGGTGTGTACACACTCATATAACATTAACAATAGTTCCAAGTTACAATTGTTTTTAATGGAAAGGACCGTCGCCTATAACACAGGTTATCCTAGTATAGGTGACGGAAGCGGCCATTATAATCTAAAATATATTTACAAAAATTACTAGTGTAAAAATTAATCTTAAGACAATATGTACCCTTTTTTTGAAATAAAGATTTTATTTATTTATTTATTTATATACCTACTGTGTACTGTGTATCACATCACGTGTAGCCGTAGCCCAACTCAATTTACTGGGCTAGATAATAAACAATGGCAGTCGTCATTAAATTTCTATGAATTTCGAAGGTCATCATTTGGAGCACAATTCAAAGGGTGAAAGTACCTATTCATGCCTAAACGGCTTCTCTAATGAAAATGTATTTTTAATTCGATTCTGGCGCAAACGTTTCATAACTATTTTTCAACACTGTATCTGCTGAAACTACTTAGACTGACTGGTTAAGATGCAGACGTGCCGTTTTCACAATTACATTTTGAGTAATCTGTTTTATGGATCTTTCAGTTAGTTACGTAACTAGTTACTTACCAAGTAAAAAATTACTTGTGTCATGCTCGTACTCGCATCTCATTTAGGAGCTCTCTGGCCTCTAGCTGAAGGCTAGAACTGGTATATATATCTACTAAGCTAGTACAGAGTTATAACCGGGCAGCGGTGACGTGGTAGCTGCTTGATTTATTAGAGTTTGCGGAAAACTTTCTAAATAAGTAATAATTATTAGTCATAATATTAACTCTTCGCAGTTCTTTCAGAATGCAATACGGTCGCTGAAGTAGGTAACCTTCCTTAGCTGGACAACCACAACAAGCCTTTTTGTTTTAAAGAGTGTCACAGTAAGTTATTCGCCTTTCCACTGTCATATCGATGTCCAAGGACTTTTTCTTGGGTATAGCTAACTACCTAAGTTTACCTATAGATAGCCGCAAGCTATCTGCTGTTGGCGAACTGTCAGTTCTGATTGATAAGTCAGGCTCGAGGTGGCTCGTCCAACTGTCCATGTTCCCGCCACCATGATTGTTGCTTCCACAGCTTAGAGAGTCTATGTTGTCTGTAGTTGCATCAGGTCTGATCAGGTACAACTAACATCTTTACGTACCATCTTTATTTAATCGAGCTATTTTATTTTGTTTTATCTAGGTCGACTTAATGGTTTCAAAATCGAACCTACAACAATGTAAGTAGGTACCTACCTACGTACCTTTCAAGTTGCAACAAGGCGAAGCCTTAAGGTTTTGGCCGAGACGTGCCCTTAGTGTTGACGAACCTACCTAAAGGTGACCTTGTTAATGTTTTTCATATGAAGTACTGAACATTTTACTTATCCTGGTGGCATGACTGATCATTTACTTACCCAGTTAAGACGTGTTAGTCGGGTTTCATTTATCAACTATTATAATTGTTATTGTTGTGTTAATCAATCTTTATTAATTGATGTCATCTACCAAGGAATGCTGCCAGAGCTCATAATATTCACACATGATGATACAGAATGATAGTAGCCCACAAAATCGGTGCAAAGGCTTATAAAATAACTTTCCTTCCTAGTAGGACTGCACAGGAACTCGTTAACCGCCGAGTTAGTTAGAATACAAAATTAGACTGTGTGTTACTTGTCAATCTAGAATATGAATATTGTTACCTGCATCATGTTTTGAAAAACTGAATACTTAGTTATCCACCAGTGTCACAGCCTTCATCTAATCTTTTCCAGTAGCTGATGAGGCTGGGATATTTAGTAAAATTATCTTCCCTTCAAGCACCACTCCTCGTTCCAAGGACTAGATGCCGCGCCAGGTGTTGCAGGCCGTGTCGTCGTACGGGGCTGACTGAGCAGGTCCTCGAGGCTCCAGGGTCGGCTGCTGCATTTCTGAGGTCAGTCCAGAATTACATACCCTAGTCAGCATGTGCTGACCTGAGCCCCAGCGGCCTGGATCGATATTCTACACTTTACAGCTTTTAAATATTGTTGCAAAGTATTTCACTGGTTCCATCCATTCGGCTAGTGTAGGTTAAAAATATTGCCTTGACAATAACAAGATTTTGATCAATAATTACTTATAAGTATTGCTTTCGAAGAGGCACTGTGTGTATCCATATGTATAAATACCTACCTATATGTATAGGTACATACCTTCCATAACTTTCTGAAAAGTCAGGAATAATAAGGAAGTACTTAAGTCTTATGTATACTTATACCTTTCTTTTTAGTATATCTATTACCTAGAAATCTATGCATTATAAATTTATAGATTCAAATATTTCTCTACTGATATACTCATCAGTAGCTTATGGGTCACAGTTGGTTTTCTCTCCACCATGCGATAATAAACACATCTCACAATGTTTAACTAGGTTTCAGATAGGCTCAGACTACATAATAGACGCATTTTTCCTGAAATAAAAATGACATATTATGTATCTAGCCTATCTGAAACCTAGTCATTTCTGCATGGTGATATTACAACTGAGGCGCGCGGGCGACTCACTCTATTTATATAGGCACCCGCACCTTGCAAACTAAAGGTGGAGAGAAAAATTGACTTTATTTAACTGTCACTGTGACCCTTATGATGCCGAACACGGAGAAAGTCGAAACGCCATATCTCACAATGTTTAACTAGGTTTCAGATAGGCTAGATACATAATATGTCATTTTTATTTCAGGAAAAATGCGTCTATTATGATAATTAGATATAACTAAGTCTGTAATTGTTTGAGCAAAGAACGGAATTAACACGGGTTTTAAAGTTAGGTCTGACTCGACTGTAAATCCGTCGGTATATGTAAGTTGTACTTCATAATTTAGCTATACATAGTTATGGGCTCAAAAAACATGTTAGTATAAAGATGTATACATATAACCGTAGAATGTAGGTAAGAATATGAAACTCCTTGTACTTACCTGAAGGTCTAGCACGGGACACTAGACGCGCACGTCAAGACGTGACAAAAGTTTTGCTTCGCGCTCTCTCGCGTCTCGCGGCTTCGAGAGATCGAGAGCGAGTACTACGGAAAACTTTTGTCACGTCTTGACGTGAGCATCTTGCGCCCCCGGCCTTCGGGTAAGTATATTATTCATCTCAACAAATCAGGCCATGTAGCACGGGGCGCTATTAAGACGTGACAAAAGTTCTCCGTCGCGCACGCTCTTGAGGGTGCGCGATGTGAGTGAGCGCGATGCAAAACTCTTATCTTGCGCCCCGTATACTAGCCCTGCAGAACGCCTATTTTACCACAGAATTTATCGTACGAGTAGGTACCTACCTACCAACCTACACGTAGCTGTGGTAAGGTTGCCATGGCAGTGCCTACTGTCGAAGTAACTAAAGCCAGCTGATTGATTGGCTTGAAAACTATTACGACGCACCCTCGATCGCACCCGTATATTGAATTAAACGAAACGAGAAACCTTACGGAGTAACTAGAAAAATAATTGAATTTCCCAGCTGGAATAGTCTGTGGTAAGTGCATGGGAAGTACTCGCAGGTACTTATTCAATCCACTTTTAAACCGCGTATTCCAATGATTTATTACAATATTAAGAAAGTACCTAATAGTAGAAAAATATTAATAAAGTTGAACATTAATTCAGAAAAAATTTACAGAGACAAACAACCAATTTTAATGCTTATGGTAGAGGTTTACAGATAGGTTACTTATATCCGTAGAATAGGTTTGTACCACCCAAAGTTTTCATTCAGGATATTGTGACACTTGTCTTCTGAAGCTGTAGATCGTTGTACCTACCTAAGTTTATGCAAGAGGGTAGCAAAAACTGGAAAGCTTTAACTGATTTGACTAGGTCCAAAGTAAAATTCCTTTAACTCAAGTTGTAGTTTTAATTGTGAATCCTACCAAATTATTCTAGGTGCCTATAGATTTTTGCAAACATAGTGTAAGTAATAGTAGTAGTTACTTACGGTGTAAAATATGAACCGTTTTTCCAGTCTCCAGTTTCCAGCAAACAAAAGCCACATTTACATAAATCAGGTTAGCCTCTAAATTCCAAGCTACATCGAGCATCCAGGTTCTTAGTTACCGGAAGACGCAATATGGGGTCCGAGCTCACGCCGCATGAATCATGACGGCATAAATCCTAGATCTGTCCCCTCCCTGCGTTCTAGTACAAGACCTAGGGCGTCCTGCATTCGGGAAATTGTGCCATCAGATTTCGAGCTAGGTGGGTGTTTCTGGTTTAAGATGAACATTATAAGTAAGGTAGTTTTAACTTAGGTACTTACCTGTTATTGTGTGTCTACTTCGGTAGGTAAGTACTTTTATGTTTAGGCATTTACCTAATTTCCGAGTACCTATACCGTGAGCCGTGACTGGCCGTGAGTGACAAAGTTGGTAATTCAATTTCAGGTTAGTAGCCTAAAAGATGATTAATTTAGTAGTTAAGTTAGAGTATGATAATGCGAATGTACTCATTACCCATAGATAAACTAGTCTACACCTAAGTAGGTATTTAATTGTACAGGAGGTTCATTTGAAAGGTCCCTAACGAACGAAATTGTCCATTTATTGACAAATACCTGTAGGTCCGCACTGAAGCGTGATTGGTCGTACCGCACGTGATATTCATATCAATGAGGTATAATGTGGCTTTGATTTTACAGCTACACAGTCACGAATAGTACCTACCACTCGTAAAACTTGAAAAATATATTTTACTAACTGTTCCCGCGAGCTTCGCATCGCCTTAAAAAGTTTTCCCGTGAGAATTCCGGGATAAAAAGTAACCTATGTTCTTTCTCAGGGTCTAGACCATATGTATACCAAATTTCATTCAAATCAGTAGTTTTGGCGTGAAACAGTAACAGACAGACAGACACAGTTACTTTCGCATTTATAATATTAATTCGATGACTGAAAGTTACTATCATACGCATTTTGACACATAAGTAACAAGTTATATTCAGTCAAAAAAATCGTATGAAAGTAACTGTCAGCTATTGATAGATATGTTATTGGAACAGGCAGTAAGTGTAGTAGGTATCTCCCTACCTTCCTTCCTATCATCGAGTACTTAGTTAGATAAATAGGTACTGAGCATAGAACTCAGGGTCCACTCAATGGTACTGAACACACAGGAACGGTTCTTTCATTATAAAATGAGCCGTTTTAAAAACAACTAACGCCCTCTTTTGCGTGGTGCGTGAAATCATTTTAAATAACAGCGCCATCTGTTGAAACTAATTGAAATCAAACCAAAAAAGCAAGACAGCATTTTCCGATCTCCATTCCGAAGTTGAGTACCTACCTAGTTTCCCTGAATAACCTTCTTAGCGCTAGTGCTGCAAAATATTATCAACTGAATATACAGATTATAAATAATGTATTTCTTTTCTAGGTATATCCGTGTTTATAGGCTGTGGCCAGTGATGAATTTTAGCCCAAGACTTATGAATCTTTTTACTCTGTTGCACCTTGTAACTAGTTTCATTTTACATTTAAGTTCCTTCAACACGGCGGAGAAGAATTATATAAGGGGATAATAAGATCACTCAATCACTTTTGGTATGGAATAATTTATTTTCCACTACACATATACATACATAGGTTTTAATAATAGGTACAAATGATATGCACTATTTACACAGGTATTTAACTTAAAACTAGAAAAAAAGTATAACAAATTGCATATAAAATCATACATGGAGAATAATAATTATAATAATTATTGCGACAGAAGCTGATTAGATACAGTCTTCATTAGTAGCTATACACTTTTGTACCTTGTCAAACTAATCGCCTATTCATTCAAACATTGAAGGTTTGTAATTTTAACACAAGTTCAAAAGTGTATAAGTAATTATACTTAGCTACTATAGCTGACCATCCAATACTCATTATAATTTATAATATTAAGGTATAATGCAGAATTAAGGAATTCAGGGAATATAATATTTGGAATGAATTAGGTACTTCATGTCAACAAATCTTGTGAGTATTAAAGTTTTATAATTTCTTTTGGTTACGTACCTAACCTAAGTGTTAAGTACAAATGGCTTTCCTAAACATAAAATAGGATAATGCATGTTTAGGAGTTTACAATTCATAAAACATAATATATTATATTTTAATATCTAGATTATACTTAGTACTGTCTTATATAACCTTGTAAAAGGAACACATAATGTAGTAAGCTAACTTTATGTAGGGGTCGCCCAATTGAATTGTGTAATTTTACTGGTATGTGCATGCATTGGTATCCAAGAATATTTTTAATTATTCTAAGATCTTCATAAGATATTCAATATTTATCTTCACTTATCTTCATTAACAAAAAAATAACATACTATACATACAGGCGTATTGAGAACCTCCTCTTTCTTTTTCTTCAAAAAGTAAATTCAGTTGGAGTTAAAGTAAAACTAAATTTTCTATGCATTTTTTTAACTCCCAGAACAAAGTTATTCAGAATCACCAAACCAAACTTTGTTACAAAAACCTGTATACATATACATACAGACATACGAAATATTTTTTACCTTATATTATAATACATAGTTTTACTAATTAAACTTTTTGAACAGCAGAACATTAAGAATACTACTTTATCACCATATTTTTTTATTAAATGGGGTGTGATTTAATTTAGGCCATACTGAAACTTCATTGCGTTGTATAGTTTATAATTATAATAGTGACTACATCAATTACATTTTGTTCTACAAATTATAAGCTTAAACAACAATGTATTTACGTTGTCTATTTCAAAAAGAGAGTCAAAATAGACAAAGGAAATATCAAATGAGTTACATAAAATTAACTTCTTAAATAAATATAAAATAAAACATAGCATTTAAATAGAACGACTTATAAAAAAAATATCTTGAAAAAAATATACTTAGGTGTTAGTAAAAAGATAAAAATATTTTTTTGAAAAATAAATAAAATATATTACGATCTAATATTTACAAAATGAGTACGTCAGCAAATATTATGACGGTTCTCTGGTGAGGCCCATGTCCAGAAGTGGACGCCGATGATGTAAGAAGTGTAATCAACTTCCAAAACATTCAAATTTGGACCGAAATGTCGAAGTGTATTCACAATGGTGAATACCTACGTAAGTATTAATTTATGGAGTTGACTGTACGTCTGTACTAATATGCTGAGGAAAAAATAAGCAAAATTTCGAGTATGAGTAGAAAGTCTATTAGCATTTAATTATATCAATTTATTTCTATTTCACCTAACTTAGTATAAGCCAAACTCATCAAGTCAGATATGACTGCACACAGATTATTTTAAAATATATACTAGGTAGGTAAGTAGTATAGAACAAATAACTGGATATTAAATTTTGTTGAAATATTATTTTGTGATAGGTACTTTTTTAGTTTAATTTTATATATGAAAGGGAAGTTTCTTGTCATTATTTTTTTTAATCTACCTAGATTGCTTAAACATTATGTGGTAAGTAAGTTAAATCTACATAACCGAAATAAACAAATAGTAGTTAAAAATGGCAGTAACAATAAAGAGATACCGCTGATAAATAATCTCATTTTATGTCATACAGGGATTTACATGAGTACTAAAAGTACCGAATTTAGGTTAAGGTTAGTTTAGTAAATAGAGATCTTGTATTTTATAGGCGGCCATGTGCTGACCAATCGGAGTCAGTATATTTAACTATATTTATTAGAGCAAAATTACTGGAAATCTTGAGAGGAGAAATCATCATTACATAATATACTATATTACGTCATAAATGAAAAAAATATGTATATTTCGGGGTTGCTATACGTGTTTTTTTTTAGTTAATTATTGTGTTTGTCTACCTTTTTAATAATGTATAAGTTATACATAATTTATTCGTCTAGAACATAGATTGCCTGATGATTACATGATTATAGGTACAATGATTAAATACAATGAGTTGTGACTGTAGATATAATGTAGGGACTTCATAATTATTACGAATATTATCTTAATACTGAAAAGGCTGGTTAGTAGGAATGGAAGAAGTAAATATTCATTAGGGAGTATAATAATGTTAAAAGTATCTTGTCATTTTTTATGTGTACCGTGTACTAAAGTCTACTCTTTTATCCAAGACCACAACACGATCTACTGGTCAAACTGAGCAACTTTACTAAAGAAACAAACCATCGGACGCTGTCAAGTTTTGAATTTCTCATACAAAGAATGATATTACTTTAAATTGGTATAAGTTTAAAAAAAAAGTTTATTTGCGAGGTTTTTTGTGGGAATGGGTTGTTCATTTTTAACAGTAGATCATGTAAATAAATCGGGTGCATAAAAATTTACATCAAGTATAAGCTTTTTTTCAGTATCATTCGTATCGTATACTTTTACTAGACACTCAATAATAATGCGAAAACATAGTTTGGAATGTTGGGAATTTTACAAAGTGTAAATTTTTATTAGTAACGTGTATTTTTATTCATAATATTAACTATGAGTATATTTTATGAAAGTCGAATCATATAAGCATTTTTATAGGCACATAAATGCCTGCAGTCTTGCAAAACAAAGACCAAATTCAATATTTAAATTTAATCATATTGTTTTGACTTTGTGCGAAAATTTTATTCATCACAAATAATTTAATATACTAATATATACTAACATATTCGATTCTAAACTTTAATCAATTTAGTAAAATAATTTGGCATGAATATTTACGTAGCGTTTTGATGAATGAGTATTCTTTTTAAAGTTTATTCCAATTTAAATAGCCTAGTGTTCATTTCCGTACAACACTTACGAATATTTTGCTACCTAATTCGACCCTTTCACGTCATTTGTATAAATAGCGTAACGAAGGGAAGTTATGACTTAAATTACACAAAATATTGCAAATAAACGCATTAACACACATGCCTTTTCCCAAGTTTGATTATTGACCATTATATTAATGACAGGGCAAAGCCTAATCATTAATCATGATAAACTTTTATCGTAATAATATCACTATAAGAGCCATCATAGAAATATCTTTGACTATCCTTACTGTACCTTCAACTCCCATAGCCAACAAAGGCGCAATTTGTTGAAGTACGAAATGAAAACATACTTTTCTAATACAGCTCTTAAATCAATACCAAAGCTCGCTTGGTAAAATATCAACAGAAAATCAGAGCTCATTTACCTCACAGGGGCTTCAAGGAATTTCAAAACACCGTGTTCTAGATTCAGACTTCTATGTGGTTGTATGTCATCGCCTTTCCCGCCTTGGATATGCTTGGCTTCTGTGTCCTCGTGTGCCAGACGTACACCTTTGTGCAGTTGTCGGCTAGAGGCTCCAGGTCTTCCTTCTTCACAAAGTAGTTGAGGATCACGCTCTCCTGAAAAGTAAGCAGAGTTTGTTTTGTGAAAAAGTTAAGCTCGCAATCAGGTATTAATAATTTAAATTAAAATTACTATATGGCAGGTAATCGAAAGTAAAATCAGTTAGAATGGCTACTGACTAACTGACATACCTACATGACAAACTTATAAGAAAGTTCTTATTAGATCGGCGGTAAATATGAATAATAATTAAGTATATTGTTGCAAATTACTTTTATACTATACTTAGGTATATATGAAGTTCGCTCACCCCACGATATCGGCTGATGCCATGACTCATTTCGTTTATAAATGCAAAACGATAACTTAGAACCATCTAAGGACGGACATAATAATAATTAGGTAAGTTAGGTATATAAAAAACGATGTCTCTACGGATATAACTATTATTAGTTAATAAATGTAATTGGCGTGTCCAATCATAATAATGACACTATTGATTTTATTGCTGTGACCTTTATGGCTATTATTAATAACATATTATTCGAATAACTTTCACTCTCTCCTACTTCTCCTCCTCAGTAAATTGAAGTCCGAAGTCCGAAGGAACCGGACAAAACCAAAAAGCAGTTAATTGCAGTCGCGAGATTTATTACGAGGTAAGACCATAGACAGCCCGTAATCGACCAAAGCTAGATATAGTTCTTCCCTAAGAAGCACCACAAAACTCTGTCCACGGCCTTCCTCATTCAGCGCCACCGGCCACCTGTCGACGGTCGCCGGTCCAGCGGTCTGTAGGGCGTCCCAAGCTACTCTCGCCTATTCCTGGGCTCGTTCAAGCCCCACCCCGTTTAACTAAAGCCGCGTACAGACCGGCCCAACGAACGCCCAACGCAACGAACACCCAACGATGGATATTTATAATACATAATACAGGGCAGATTGCAGCAACGAAGGTCAACGAAACCCGTTCGTTGGGCCGGTCTGTACGCGGCTTAACGCAAAAAGAACAGACACAGTCCTAACAGAAAACAACTCACCTGAAATCCGGATTGCACCTTCCTCGAGAACTTAGCCTCCGGATGTTCTAAGAACAGGTTGGCGGCGACCGCGAAGCCTGCCATGTCGATAGGGAAGGGTCGAAACGGCTTCCACAGGGCGTTGAACCCTGACACCTTGCCGTTTGTGATGATGGGCATTTCCACCATCATGCCGCCGACTATGCCGACCGGCCAGACGCCCACTTTGTTGATTTTGCGCATCTGGTGTAGGAAAAGAAAGGTAAATTGTTATTTGAAAAGAAATGTTGTTTTTTGAAAGTACCTATACAATTATTTGTCGATAGTCATAATATTACTCCACCAGCATTTCACAAAGGAGAAGAAATGGCCAAAGAAACTCCGTGAGCATCTTTTGGATATTTCGGACACACAGCAACACTCCAACATAATATTGTATAAGTCGCTATACCTTTCAATAAGAAGTAAGATAATCAAAGATAGTTGATGATAAGGAATGATCACATGGATCACATAAATCCAAGGATTAACTTGAAACCTTGAAGCGATGGTTAGAGTGCGCTTCAAATTACACTTTAGCGGACTATAAAAATAACACCATGCATAGAAACTCATCTCTACAGCTTTATTAACCTATGGTTAACATTTAAAACAAACTTTCAGAAACTCATATTTGCTAATAATTATTGTAATTACTACGAGAGAATGCTTCATTATTAGTGTTACACGGCAGGCATTTCCCGTTTGATAATTAAAAAGCTGATAAGGAACTGTTACGCATATTTACACTGATACAATAAACGTACACACTCATAATTCTGTTTTACATATAGCGCATTCATTGACGAAAGAGGTCAGTGTAATAACAATAAGCGAAAGGAGTTTAGTTATCTCTTAAATACACATGTAGTTATAGCGGTATTGCAGTCTCTTTCCATTATCTCAGTGTTCTTTTGTTATCATGAGCATTTATCACATGTAAGCCCTATTTCCTCATGTAATTCGGTGCTCTTATCTTGTCTAAATAATTGAATATATCTCTTGTTTTATTAGAAGTTATGGAAATGTGATGTAATCTCATTTATCCGGCAGATAGCGACTTTAGATAAAGAGTATTTTTTTAATGTCTCGTTTTTTTGTTTTTCTAGAGGGTAAAACTGTAGCCATCCGCTATACAGCTAAGAACAATGCCTGAAAGTTAAAAGTTACTAACTGACACCTAATAGCCAATAATCGATCAATCAATTTGCTAAATATATTGTGCTGGAAGCACATCACATTACACATAATAGATACTATCTTCCTTCGTTTTCGGCCAGCGATTATAATCCGCGTAAATAAAGTAAGACCGTGAAAATGGCGAACAATTCGTTAAGTAAATATTATGTGACAGTAGAAGACCTAATTGATTACCTACAAACTGAGATTAGGAAACATTTAATGGTCTTGCCATTAAATGACGATAATTATTATTCTTTCCTCAATACAAACCCAATTACAAGATTGGAAGTGTGGATGGATGTACCTATGCTACATACATTTTTATTGTGAAAAATAGGTCATAAGAAAAAGTCATATTTGTCTTTTTTTACGAAAATACCACATTTTTTTGTACGAACTCACATATCCAGGTTAAACACAGGCTACTCTACATTCGGGAATTTAGCCCAAAAACACCTAGTATTTAAAATATGCATACCTCTTCAAACACTTTCAGTGCGTAAGTGTTGTCATCGTCCATGAAGTAGACAACTCCTATCCGCTCCTCGTCCCTGAGCCCGCGCAGATGTTCGCGCAGCCACTCCAGTGCCTTGTTCCTTTGCTCCACGCCTGATGCCTGCGAAAATAATAATAATTGTGCAATTAGAAAAAGTAAGAGAGAGAGAGAGAGAGAGAGAGTGACGTGCCCAGCAGTGGGACACAATAGGTTCATAATATAAAGTAAAAAGTAAAATACATATGTACAGGGTATTTCAATAATAAGAGGTATAAGTATATAATTATGTAGTAAGCTGAAAGAAGGTGACCCAGAGGGTCAATCTGATTTTATTTTAGAACAAAAATTACTGTAGGTACCGCCTGTAGAGGTCAGTGACAGTGATTGGGCCAAAACAAAAGTGCAAACCATCTAATTAGACCTCTCGCTTGCACTGCATGTTGGCGCGTAAATGTACAAAAGTGCATACAAGAGATCTGATAAGATGGTTTCCACATTGGTAATGGTGCAAGTTTAGAATCTAGATTTTGAATTACCAAACAAAATATGCCTACTTGATAGAAGATTTACAAAAAAATGCAGGTCTGAATTAGCATTCCATCTGACTTAACACAAAATCCTATGGACACAAAATACATAGTTTCAGCAAACAATGGGTTGCAATGTTCATTAGTCAATTATTGCTTTAAATAGTTTCCTAATTATTCTTTTCAGATACACATAGGTACATAAATTATAAAACAATCTGTCTTATTACCGGGAAATATTCAAAGAGGATAATAATTTGTAACAAATTGAATAACAAAGCAATTGTCTAAATATTTATATACATATACATTTAATTACTCATAGCAATTTTCAGCTACTTAATTAGAAAAGCAGAGTTTACAAATTTGTCACATTATTTAATTTGTTTTAACTGTATTTATGACAACAAACTGTATTGTTCTTAATTTGTGCTATCGCCCACTGTACTACTCTACTCAGAATTACTTGTTGACAATTACTGTGACCAATCCTTATTGTGTTCAGTTCATGTGTTGTATAGCAAGCTATTTGTAATAGGTACTTACCAAGAAAGAGATGCAGCTTGAAATGCAGTGGCATGTACCAATATCTTTATTATGAATGGAATTAATATGCAATTACCATTTATCTTGTGAAAGGAAAATAATGTAAGGTGAGAGGAATAACTAAGGAATTCTTGGTATCACACAGGAACACCGCACTACGCTCCCAAACCCGCATAATCGATGTTGGTGTCGAGACCGCGAAGCTCAAGTGGAACTGGGCCGGCCACGTCTGCCGAATGCACCCGGACCGGTGGGCCAAGATAGCGACCGAGTGGGTGCCGGGCGACGGGCGCCGGCGGAGAGGCAGGCCGAGAAGGAGGTGGCGGGACAACCTCGTCAAATATTTGCCGGATTGGGAGATAGCCGCATTGGATCGGGATGAGTGTAAAATTAAAGGGGAGGTCTTTGCCCAGCAGTGGGAAAATACATAGACTATTTAAAAAAAAAAAGCATGATCCTATCCTAACTAATAACCAATATTATAAATGCGAAAGTAACTGTGTCTGTCTGTCCATCTGATACTCTTTCACGTCAAAACTACAGAATGGATTTGGACAAAAATTGGTATACAGATGGTCCCTGAGAATGAACATAGGCTACTTTTCATCCCGGAATTCCCATGGGAAAACTTTTTAAGGCAAAGCGAAGCGAGCTGGAACAGCTAGTTATAAATATTATTGAGAATTTCAACAAACGCAGGGTTCTAATAAGGAAAAGGCGATGTCAGGACATTGATTGCAAACTGATTTATCAATGCACAGACCGACCCTGTAGGTGGAATGTAGTAAAATAAGGAACGCATTTTAGATGAATGTACGGTAACATATAAATGGTGACCAGGTGTTTAATTACAGCTTGGAACTTGAGGATGTTTCTTCTTAGCAAGTCAGTGACGATCACTTGTGATGACAGATATGTATCATCAAAGGCCACACAGAAACTAAGCCCCTCATAATAAAATGTATATCATAGATAGTTCTGGTTTACATCCAGTTAAAGTCGAGAGATTTAATACAAATCAATAGTCTAGTCTTCAGTCTTCGCTTTATAATAAGTAGGTAAGGGTTTATATTTAGTCTTACCATTGCTTTCTTGGCCTTTTCTTTCTCAGTTTTGATGTTCAGATGTGTATACTTTAGGCCGGAGTCTCTGAGTAAGTTTGCCACTAATGGGGTCTTATTTTCAGCATCCTCTATGACAATCCAATGAAAATTCTTCACAAGCATCAGAGTTTGAGATAGTCTGAAATTGTAAAAAAGTATATCATTGATTAAATAAGAGACAAGTGTTCAGTTATAACTGAATTAACTATAAATAGTAATTAACATTACCTACTTTATCTGTACCCATGTCAGTATAAAATATTTATTAAAATTAAGTGTATAAATAAATAATCATTTAAATCTGTAATGCATAGTAAGAATAAAATTACTTAAGTATAAAGAAAATATAATAACTGAACAGTGCATTAGTAAATAAAATAAAGAAAGTGCTAAGGTCCCAGAATCAATAATCCACCACGGCAGACAGATAGTTATAATTGAATCGGAGGATTGGAGTGGTGATAGCTCAGTTGGGCATCATAATGATTGATTAAAATACTTACTCAACTGATTCTCAAAAATCTGATAAAAGAAATGATTGCTTCACTTTTGATAACTGAAATATGCCCTTAAATAAATAGGTTTTATGTTATTGTTTGATATTATGAAATATTAAATAAAGATATTGAATTATAAAGAATGTATGAAAAGTACTATTCATAGAAGGTCATGGCCATGTAAATAGCATCCTCAATATTACCAAACAACTGTTGTAAGTCAACATCAGATTGGTGCACAGTGCATGCAAGGCCAAAAGAATCACGAGTGTAATAGCTACCTTGTCAAGTCCGCTTTCTGGGCAAGCCTGGCGTAAGTCGGTGTGATGCCATAGATCGTAGGAAGGTTGCTATTGGTAGAAGCAACACTAGCTGGAAGCTCCTCCAATTGAGGAACCTGGCATTGTATTGATGCCGGCCTCGTATTGAAGAAAAACAGAGCTATGAACACCAGCATCCCGAGAGCAATATACTGCTTCTTAAAACTGAGAAACGACGTCATGGTTCCACACGTATTGGCAGCCAAAGAAGAATTTAGTGCCAAATTACCACTGCACCCGCACCATTAATTATATTCGATCGCGCATAATATTTAGGGCAATTAATAAAATTGCCAACAAGCGAGACGACACGGCTTTTTAATGACAAGATGATGAATGAATGAAAATGAAAAGCTTTTTTGGACTTTGACGTTTGATTTTGACATTGACACATTGACATTGATTCCGGTCAGCGGTCTTTCATTCAGTCACGTTCAAAAATCATAAACTGTAAATTAGTGTTTAAGTCTTTGACTGCAAATAATTCAATAATTTATACCTACAAACCTACAAAATCGAATTTAACTTATAAATATAAATTTACGTAAAGTAATTAATTTATTAGGTGTAAAAAAAGGGATTTCGGTGTGGAAAATAATGTTAAAAAATTCACCAATAGATGGCGCTTTTAGTAGTTTGGTTGAGGACAACTATTTTACTTCGGGCTCCATGTCCGACTAAGCTGCTGGTTCAATAATATTTCCTAAATATTTGCTTATGCCAGTGTTATAAATAAATGTGAAATTTATTGCAAACAATTACGAGTATAATAGGTAGGGAAAATCGGTTCAATGTTCTAAAGGTTTGCGGTCTTATTCATAAAAAAACCTTAAAGTAGGTTTACTGAGCTCAATAGTTACGGAACACATTAAGCCTATTTGAGGTTTCGTAAAAATCTCTATTCATAATAGTTCCGTAAACCTCCAGTAACTATAGTGATGCTAATAGATTTCACGCGTCGTTGGTTGTCTTCTGCGCCCGTCAGGGCGCAGGTTTCGGGCCTTTGAGGAATCCCTCCTTGCCCGGGCTTCAGCTCCAGGGCCAACCAGCTCCTGGGTCCGGGGGGCCGCCTGTTCCAGGCGGCGTCTCGTTGGCGTTCAACGTCTCAGTGAGCCGCCGCATCGACTGGTTGCCGACGACAGCAGCTCACGAGGGAAGGTTAATAGATTTCACAGACCAAACATTTTGACATTTACCCTATTAAGTTGCCGGTCCGACGAAACCATAAACAAAAATAGCGAAAACTTTCATTCATTTATCAATCTCTATTATCTATGTTAGCCACGGCGCGGCACTTAAAAAAGTTTACGTTGGCTTAAAGGCGCAGTTGGCCAAGCCAAAACCCACAAAAAAAAAATAATTAAATTTTTACGTTACCATGGCAACTTATTTTCAGCAAATATTAACTCACAACAAATGTCAAATCGTCAATAAAGCAGAACAGCTGTTGACCGGCCGCCATGTTTTTGTACAAGAGGAGGCTTACGGAAGGTGTATAGTAGGGTCCAGCCAACTTTAGCATATCAAGGTTTTACGAATCAGTTGGAGAGTTCTTTAGCGCTATTGATCGTTTATAAATAAAGTTTTTTTGACATTTGCTTATAGCAGGCCTATAAATACAAGTGCATGGTGTGTAAGTGGATGTTAAGCCAACATAGGGTTGACAAAGCCTGCTCGTAATTATTAACACTTTGGTGGACACTTCAGTCAGGCCTGGTCCTCGTGATGTGACACTTTTTTCACCATACAAATAACAACGACGTGTTATAACGTCTTGTCACATCGTATAGGATTGACACCGTTGTGATATGACAGCGACGTCTATACACGTCGAGATTGGTACCTATTTTACATATAGGAGATATTTCATAATCAGTTGTTTTATCTCACAATAATTGCTTGCATTAAGCCAAGGATTCTAAAATATCATTTCATTGTCTCTTAGCAAGCAATGGAGCATCGTAATCTGATGATATGTCTTAATTTCTACGATTATAGTTGCAATAAGGTGTCATTGAAGTCTCGTGCATTTGCATCTTCAGTGAAAACATGTTATGCTATGACAGATATGCTAATTGTTTCTGTGCATGTTAGTATCAGTTAGTAGGTATACATAGTTATCTGCCAACTTGAAAAAAAATATTGGTTGGTAGGTGGTTCTCTGTGTTGCAACTGTGTTGTGACACCTGCTGACCGACGGGAACAAAAACGATGTCACTACACGTCGTGCGCATTTGGAGGCGGCCGTGTTGGCGCGCCGACACTTACTCATTGACATTCAATAATTTCGTTGTAATATGACATATGATTAACAAAATCCTTGTGATGTGACACTTAATAGTAAACTAATATGCTGATGACTCTTACATGTGAGTAAATAGAGATGAAATTATAAAAACAAGAGCTCTAATTTCGACGTGTATACACGTCCGTCACATCGTGTTGTTACCTTGAGGACGTCTATACAGGTCGTGTCCACTAAAGTGTTAATTTTAATTTTTCGTTTCACTACCTACCTATCTACTTAACTGTAAACCATCTAAGGAATAGGTTGTTAAGTACTATTGCAGTATTACATAACATAGGTACCTACATTACAGGCACACCATATACAACTAACAGAACAGGTTGAGGCACACGTGAGTCCCCGTTGATCTATGGCCAAGGGAGGAACTTTAGTATTTCCTACCTACATCACGACCCATTACGTCCCCACTGCTGGGGCACGGGTCTCCTTCCAATGAAGGAAGGGTTTCCTACCTACTTCTCTTAAAATGTACCTACTAGAGGAGAATCGGCTAGAGGGGAACTTAATGCTTACTGCTAGAAACGTGGATCCGCATGTTCACACATGCTCCATGCAATGTACGCACGTTTTGCACGGGATATTGCTTTAACATGCGACACCATTGATTTCCCCGATTATACCTCATCATCATCATCATCATCAGCCTATAGCAGTCCACTGCTGGATGTAGGCCTCTCCCAAAGCGCGCCACTGGATGCGATCTTTAGCTTTCTGCATCCAATAATATCCAGTCACCTTTCGCAAGTCGTCACCCCATCTAGCCGGAGGGCGTCCCACACTACGTTTGCCTAGTCGCGGCCTCGGTTCTTCGACAGATGTGACCAGCCCACTGCCACTTAAGCTTACTAACTCGGTGAGCTATGTCGGTTATACCTACATTACATAAATTATACTAATTGCGTACGTGACAAAATAATCGTTTAGTATCTACCTACTACTACTTAAATACAACCTAGGTACCTACGAATAGTTGAAATTATTGTATTGTATTTTAATCTGATCCATATTATGAGATAACAACCAACCTATAATAATGAATTTCTATGAACATACTGACTCGACTCTAAATATTTTGTTAATTAATATCGCGTATGTGTGCATGAATTTGGCAGTATTGAAAACATTTGCTTACTTCGCTCGGCATTTCAATATGAAATATTTTCTAAAACATGCTGTTTTGATTACGGATGTTCCAGTTTAATTAAATAGTGTATAAAGGATTTCTAGTGAAGCGTTCGAATAACAGACATAATTACAATCCTTTGAATCTTTTGAAGCATTTAGTAAATTGGTTGTCTTGTTAATTTGTGTATAAATGCGCTGGAAACTGGTATTGACATTACTGAAATTGACGATGTTATTCTACTGATAATGTTGTATTAGCATTCAATTTAACGTAATTAATATTAATTTAGCAACAGAGATGTAAGGCAAATCATTTATAATACAACTTTAGTCTAAAATTGTATTAGTAAGTGAAATCATGTAAAAATAGGAAATGATTAAAAAATACTTAGGTAAGTACATCAAACCCTTCAGCTTAGTATATATTATATATACCTATATACGTACTTACCTCTTTTAAAACACCCTGTACTGTATACCTACGTTAACATAAATATCGGACATTGTATTCTTGTATTGTATTATTTAATTTGTTGTATTCTTTGTTATTAGTGACAGCTAAATTATATTATATTACTACACAAATAAAAGACACAAAAAATAGCAATATCTGCTTCTACACAGACAGTATGGCTATCTTAGGTGCCTTAGGCAGAACTGTAACAAAATCTAAATTAATTTTAGAATGTCACAGAACACTGGAAAACCTGAGCATTTCAAATAATGTAACAGTACAATGGATTAAAAGTCATAACGACAACATAGGAAATTGCGAGGCTGACCGACTAGCAAGAATGGGATCAAATACCCTACCAATAGGGCCAGAACCATTTATTAGTTTGTCATCAAAGGCAATAAGGCAATGTCTCACCGATAAAACACTATCTGAACACAATCAGGAGTGGAAAAATCGTGTAGATTGCAGACAAACTAAAGCGTTTATTGTATCACACAACCATAAACTTACACGCTACTTACTCAACCTGTCCCGTAGTAATATATCATTAATGGTAGGATTAATAACAGGACATTGTTGCGTGAATAAACACTTATATACCATAGGTAACTCAACTAGTCCCTTATGTAGGACATGTAAGGAAGTGGATGAGACGGTTGAGCATATTCTGTTAGCTTGTCCACCTACTACAGAAACAAGATTATCTATTCTTGGACCAACAGAGCGCCTACCTCAGCTATTGCAACACCCAGGCCTGCTACTCCAGTTTACTCGGGAGCTAGGCTGGCTGAGCTGAAATCAAGGGGATATGTACAAAGGTTCCACTCGAGAGAGCCACGTACAGGAACTTCACCCCCTATGAGAACAGAATAGAATAGAATAGAATTATATTATATTTTATTTTAACCAACTAAGCTAGAACTGCGATAGCCTACAACTAATACTATTACAGGTTTGTTAAGTTAGATAGATTTAACTTTTAACATGTACATCAACCCTGTCCGGCGGTTTGTCTCAATGAACTCGACCCTTAAATAAAGGTAACCTTTTTAGAGGAGATTCTACCTACATCGGACCCGGAACCCTGCTAATTAAATTTTGAAAACAGGAATATGAAGATAAAGCCAGGTGAATCGAATGTGATGCTAAAGGATTGAAAGCGGATTCTAAGCTGTTGGAGATATCTTTAGCGTGGCCAAATTCACCATTCACACAGTCGAATAATGGAATTCAGTAGAGATTCCCTGCACAATAATATGATAACAAATACATGAAGGTTTAGGAAGTTCATAATCCTTAGCGTTTTCCCTGTTATGCATAATTATTTTCGTGGGGTGAACAGAGCAAGATAAATTACATAGATAAAGTATTCATTAATCAATCAAATCGAAACTTCTGTACATTTCCAATACAACAATTTAAAATTTATCGATAATGGTGATGATAAAATACTCGCCCGTAGCGCTACATCGCTACGGCTACGCCGCTACGCGTGCTACGAGCGGCGTAGCAGATAATGCGTAGCAACTAGCAATTTATATTTCTTGCAATGGTTTGATTTATGTTTCAAACATTTATTTTTCCTCTTTTCTACTCTATTTCCTTAATTAGTTAAAAGACGATGCTATGTCAGCAGTAGAAGATTAAGAATTAGCTGATAATGTGTTTTAAATAATAGGCTACATTACTTATAAAAGGCTTTTGTCATACTACCATTACACTAGCTACATGTCTAAGGTCATAAGGTCTCGCGAGTTGAGGGTCACCCCATTTCGTGGTTTGCACCTTAGACCTTTTAACCCAAGTTATCGGTTCTTTAGTAAGTCCATCTTATTATGATGTTAAAACATAAAGGTAAGTCTGTCACCTTTATGATTTTTCATAGGTACTATAATCTGTAAGAATCTATTGTACAACATAATTATAACCAAGAAAACATACTTCGTTTTGGTGCTAATATCCTCTTTTTCTAACCATTAAACCAAGCACGTAATAAGCTACGCACGCCCGTAATCACGACCACTACAACTAAAGGGGTACTCAAGCAAAAACCAGTTGCATGCCTAGACTAATGTAGCACTTTCCCAGTGTGTGCCCATCGAGCCATTTCATTGTTAAAGCTGCGACGGCGGCCGGGGTCCGCCCGGGCTCACCTGCGCACACACGCGCAGCCGCGGGGGAGGCGTGTGCACACACACACACACACACAGGCGGGCTGGCTGCCCTCAGCCCGAGCCACTGGCGGGCGAGCTGTGTTCGCGGCAGGACGCACCCTGCGCCGCCCGCCCTCGCAAACCACTTGTTGATCCCTCATACGCTTCGCTCACCGAATGTCGCGCGCGCTCCTCCGCTTCGCTCGGTCACCTGTTCCACTCATACTCTATGATGTATATTCTTGTCTGTGATGCGTGCTCACTTCTGTCCACGTCCCCTGAATACGCTTTAACGTCTTCCTATCTGTGTTGTTGTTGTTACGGACTGGAGCGCGGGGCGCAGTAGGCGCGGTCGCGGTTAACTTATTGTAACTTTTGAAATATATTTAAAGTGTTGTTGATATCTCAATTCTATGTTACCTGTTAACTATTGTAGATATTTGTATCCATTTCTTAATAAATAAATATTTAACGTCGCTGTAATACTTATTAACGTCGTGCGGGAAGCTGCGGCTCAGGTAAGTTAATGTTTTTGAACATTAATTACACTTTTCAGCGAGGTTTTAACTTTCAGCGGTTTTAATTAAAACGGCGATGGACTTACGAAATGCGTAAACATGATTTAATTTACCGTCATATTTAAATATGACTACGTTATTTTACCTACTTTGTAAAATACTACTGTTTTAAACTAATAATTTTCACTTAATTTATTTTTCTGTAACTATATTTTTAATACTAGGGAGATGTTTTACGCTCACTGCTTTGTCACGCACACTTCTTCTTCCTAGCGTTGCAGTGACAAGAAAAAACTATAGATACTACTAGATATTAGATTATGTCACCGTGCTCGAAGATTGACGATCTGGAGGAACAGGTGATAACGTCACTCGGAGAGCATCAATTTAATGTTAACATTAACCTATCCATGTATTATCCACAACATAATTATTTATTCAGCCCAGTAGGCGCATTGTCAAAGAAACAAATTGTACCCACCTACGCAATACGATTAGGCCGAAAAGATTATAATTTTTTGGAAAACAAAAAGTAAGTATTATTTATTTTAATATAAGACGCTCAGTTTTCTCGAGGGAAAATCGCCGACATATTTACGGAACGAAAGCAACTGGAAAATACGGAAAAACACAGATTTATTTTTTATATACTTTCACGTGAAGGTAAGAAACGATTCACATGGCTACACGAATTGGGAATTTTACCAATTGATTTTTACGTATATACATAAATGTGTGTACTTATGTATTTGTTTGTATCACCATTGTCTATGGTATGACCCATTAATTACAATCCCTTTACATTTTCATTTGATAGCTATTTAGAATTTTTTACCATGGAAGCAACGTTAAATCATAATCACTGTAATTAAATCGGTATAAATCGTTATGTTAGAAAAACACAATAAATCAGATTTTTTTATCATCTAATAAATTAGATTCTCATCTATTCTGATTAAACAGATTAACGTTTTATAAAAAAGTAAGCGGTACATTTGACCTTTCATATGATTCTCGTTTATATGTCATGAAAATAACCTTTGAGTTTTCATAATTTTCAAACGATTTATAGCATCGGAAATCCTTAAATCTAAAGACTTCATCCCGATAAAGCTTGGTATACCTACTTACTTAAAAGCGAAAACTCAGCTTAGCAATCCTGTAAGATGCAACAAGTCAGCAGAGCATAAGTCGATAAATTCAAAGATACAAGACTATTTTCGAAGATATTGGCATCTCAACTCTTTTTTGATGGGGTTTATGTTGTTGTATAAAATGTATGGAATGTGTTGTTATTCTATCACGTAATATAGGCACATAACATGAGCTCAAATAATAATGATGTTATATATATGTTTATGTAGACATTAGAAATAGGTAACCTATGGAATCGCCTACATTTTGAAAGTAAAGAATATTATTTCTTCTGTAAGGGTAAAAAATAGGTAAATTTAATTTATAAGTACTTAAGTAAACGTGATTGAATACCAACTTAATCATCAAAATTAAATCATAACTTTTGGTCTCGAAACATATTTGTAAATGTGATGAAATTCACTGAAACTGACCCCAGAATCTTGGACCTCCACAAGTTTCAAGGGTATCTTAGAAATGTTTAAGTTTGGAACAACAAATAAAGCATTTGAGATGCTAATTAGTGGAAAGTTCCAGAAGATAGACGGTACTGACACTAGGTATACTTATTTTGTATCTTTTAAAGTAGGTCTTATCTATGAAAAAGTGCATTGCTATATTCACTTTTCATCAGTGTTATTTTAGTCCCTATGTACCTACTTACTTTTGACACCCTGTATATTCTTATGAATATTTCTGTATTATCTTGGACATAACTATACATATACTCTGGAAAGTTAAAGCTGAGCATACGCTTTATGTAATGTTGCAAACTTAACTTTGTTTAAATGTTAACTATTTTGCTCGCTAAAAACCTTAACTGCCAAACTAAATACATTACCAAGTTAGTTGGAACTAAGTATGTATAAAGGAACGTGTGTTACATGCTTCGGTCACTAGTTACTAGGATATCCTGAAGAATAATAATTTAGTTTTTTATACATTTAAAATTACCTTTTTAAATTACCATTTTTGTCGATCAAGTCTACTAACTCGTCATACTGAAAATTATGTTATAACTTACACTTAAATAATAATTCGGGAATGCAACCAGTTTGTAAATGCGGAATAATTAGGTACCTAAGTGTCAAGAGTCAAGTTCTAGGCATATAAAAGTATATATTATTATAATTTGTTATGTACCTTGGTAATCTCAAAAGAGCTCTATCTGATTATATGCTTGTGATATGAGTTCAGTTGGGTGGAAGTTTACTTCACGCCCACTTTCGCCCTTTCTGTTCCCCCCAGCCCAGGGCCCCAAGTCTACTAAACGCATGAGAGTAAAATTGGATGTCGATTGTATGTCGACAGCGAAAAATGACACATTTGGTAGTCTTGTATTTTTTAAGACCATAGTGTCAGCTCGATGGAAGTTGGATGGAAGCCACCATGAAGCCACTCATATTACATTGAACAAAACGCTAGTCCACTGACAAGTGCCACACCGATATCGTCTCTCGGGCGACAATTTGCGTAGTTTACTATTTATTAACGTTTCCGTCAATGGCTTCATTATGGTTTATCTGTCAAAAATCACCTTTGTGAGGCCATTGAGCAGATACACCTAAGATACACGTTTTATTCAGATGTTGTCAACATGAATTGGAATATTCATTTCAATTTGCGGTGGGAAATGCTGTTATTAGCAGACAGAGTGGATAGAGGTCGTCGGGAGTTGAAGGAACGGCGTCGAAATCGCGCCTTCATGAGGCGGAATGTCGATCCTTTCCTGAGTTTGCCGGACTCGGAGTTTGTGAAGACATTTCGCCTCAGTAAGGATGCGGTGAAGGAGATTGCCACGGATTTAACTACACTGATAGCCAAAGAACGCAGGCTAGATGGTATATCTGTTATGATTAAAGTTTGGAGCCGTCTATAATTTGGCAAAATATAGCTGTACTGGATGGTAGAAGATCTAATACTTATACATATATGTTTCATATACTCATTGCATTGCATTCTTTTAGCCATGTTTTATAACCGACTTCGAAAAAAGGAGGAGGTTCTCAATTCGCCTGTATCTTTTTTTTTTATCCTCAACTAACAGACAAAACCAAAACAAAACCTCAGAAAAAGGAACCCTGTTGGTCAGAGAACAAAACGATAAATTGTTAAAATGTACTCTGTGTTGTTAAAGTTGACATAAGAAATGCAACATATCGACACGACGAGTTTTTTTTTTTTGCCTGTGGTCTTAATTATACAGCCAGTTTAATATATGAAAAATATATTTAAATGCCATAACACGTCAATTATTGAATTTAAAAAACATCGAATAAGATAAAACACTAATACTTTTAAATAAATAGTGTGGAAAATCTTCAAATTAAGCCCAAGTCGAACGATCCGTGTATGGTGGCTTTACAAATTTGACAAAACCGGCAACACTGATAATATTCCAAGATGACGTCACGATCACCCAGAAGTCATTCTGTGTCAATAGCATTTATATTTTATCGAGACTGGCCGTGAGACGTAAGGACTACCGTTTTTGGGCCAATGACAATGGAGATGGAGTTGCAATGGAGTCTCTATTGGATATCTTCATTGATATTTTTTTGTAACCAATAGCAGACTTGGGGCCCAGGTCCAGTGTAAAACTGTTGTGTAAGTCAGTAGTGTAACTTATATTCATCTATTGTCCTAATTATCATGTTGGAACTTGGTAAAATCTAGAAATAAGCTAACGAAACAAATAAGTACTTAAATATTTTATATTCGTTGTAAAATGTTTAAATTTTTATGAAACTCAAATGAACTACTCGTAAAATAAATTTACATGCGGCTTTATTATTGTGCATGATTATAAGGCTGGGTTACTAGCAAGCAAACTGCTCACCAGTCACTATAAAAAAACGACTTCAAAACGTAGGAAGATAATTTAACTTTCAAACTAAGTCTATTTGACGGTACAAAAATACCTAAGCAGGTAATGAGATGAGTCGTCGTATCATTTTAAATAAATATTAAGATACAGCAGCATTGTGTGACAATGTTTTCGGTTATGTTATTACATTACATGCTTGACGTCGCGTCGCCTCACGCACGGTTAATGAGCTACCTGCTCATAAAGCCTACTTCACACACTGTTTAGTGGGAGTGTTAAGTAGTCGTACATTGCTGGGTTTGTTGTATAGTATTTGCAAAATTTTTGAATCTGCCGTAAGTACTCAGAAATGTACGTCTACTTAACGCTCGCACTAAACAGTGTGTGAAGTAGGCTTAAGGGCTCTTGCATTGCAATCTCACTGATTCACTGACTGACGATTAATTAATTTATTTATTTCACAAATATACAGGATGGTTTAGTTAGCCGAAAAGGCGGGACTCAGGGGGTCATACTTAACCACTTTTGTTTTGAAAAGTAGTTCAGAATGACACCCTTAAGTCACCCCCCCCCCCCCTACTAAAATAGCCTGTATCTATAGGTACATAAATATGTACTTGAATGTATTTTTATATCAAAACTAGCTTTCCCGCGCGCTTCGCTTCGCCTTAAAAAGTTTTCCCGTGGGAATTACGGTATAAAAAGTACCCTATGTTCTTTCCCAGGGTCTATACCATATGTATACCAAATTTCATTCAAATCCGTTCAGTAGTTTTGGCGTGAAAGAGTAACAGACAGACAGACAGACAGACAGACAGACAGACAGACAGACAGACAGACAGACACAGTTACTTTCGCATTTATAATATTAGTTAGGATCATCTTATGCAAAATGCTTATCTTTTATGTATTCTATTAGTACTTACCTACCTAAGTGTGACCCTTTTTCAACGACTTTTAGTTAAAGGGTCCTTATACCACCTTTGGTACACAAGTAATTTAATTTGCATTAAATTTAATTAATGAGCTCTCTTGATGAACTTTTAAAACACTTGGGGCGAGGTTATAATATCTAATTTATGAAAAAACTAAGTTCCATTTTTACGGATAGGTACCTAGTTACTTATTATATTTTGAGTTTGGTTACAAAGTATTTTTTAATTATTTTACCCCACTTCAAAAAACGAGGAGGTGTATATAGTAATTGGAAAGTTTACAAGAAAAATAAAACCGGTATCTATTCTATTCTATTCTATTCTCGTAGGGGGTGAAGTTCCTGTACGTGGCTCTCTCGAGTGGAACCTTTGTACAACATAAATCCCCTTGATTTCAGCTCAGCCAGCCTAGCTCCCGAGTAAACTGGAGCAGCAAGCCTGGGTGTTGCAATAGCTAAGATAGGCGCTCTGTTAAAACCGGTATCTTAAATATTAACTCTGTAATTAATGGATTAATTAAGTAGGTAGGTTGTTTGAATGTTAGCGGTAGGTATAATTCAAAGACCGTGGCCCGTTCCATATAAAAAAGTAAAGTCAAGGAACAGATAAAGCAGCAGTTAAATTCCCCCTACAGTTAGGTAGATTTACTTATATTTTATTATAAATAATATAATTATGTTGGGCCACATAAGCAAAGGTAACATTGTATTATGTAGAGCTCGTCAATTTCACGTAGGTACTCGTAGGTACCTGTTGTCCTGAATAAAACAATTGAATTGTCTGGAACAATACAGCTTAAAGTATGCTCAGAAAACCAAGTTATACGAGTTTAGCGTTCAGAATTTATAAAATTTCTTGGAACTAAAGCGACCTAAAGTTGCAGTATAAGTAACTTTGTGAAAAATTGCTACGGGGGCGGGTTTAGAACTTTTATACAAAGACATTTTATTAATATGTGTAGGTATATATTACAGTAAATAAATTTTACTTCCTGCGCATAGAACGCACTTTCAGTTTACAAGAGGCTTGCAAGCATCATCGTACTACCTATTTAAATTCCTCTTACCAAGTGCCCTTACGCTGAAGGAAAACATTGTGATGAAACCAACTCATTTAAATTCTAGATGTGTACTATAATTGCATTGTACTTATTCAAAAACGGCTATACGGCTTGCGAACTATCACGTCAGTTCAAATTTACAACGAAAAAAATTCATTCTTTTCGAGTCTCAAATTCAATTGTAGGTACATAAATAAACAACAGATTTTTATGCGCTTAAATTCATCCATATCATGGGTACTTGTTATTCACAAGGGCTTACAACATCGGCGATCGTTTTTCGACCCACGCCGAACTTTGTTAATGAAATTCAATATTATTTACTGAGCTTATTTATTCGCTCAAGCACGGCTCCGATTAAATAAATTGTTGGTAAATTGCTTTATTCTTTTACAGAGCAGTTTATGGTCCAAATGTACATAATGAAATTGGTACTTTTAACTTTAAATGGGTTTCAAATGAACATTATTCTTACTTTTTGACTAGCATACTTTATAATCAGTTTCTCAATTGTGGTAATCTAAATGCTCCATGCATACATAAAGTCCAGCTCAATGACAATAATTGAGTATCCAAACTACAGGAGTTATTGCGTACCTACCTTGTTCAGGGTGTTGCAAAAGTGGTTTGGTAGAAGAAAAGGGGTGACTCAGGGTTACAAACTGTCTAATCTTAATTTTTCAATACCCTCTATAAAAATATATTTCTTTACAAGTAGAAGGACTAGTCAGTATCACCCCTATGTGCACTCTAACCAGGGACAGTTATAGTCAAGTAAAGTTATTAAGTTACAAAAATCGTGAAATTTTCATCATTTCCATTATTCGTATTCGGGGCGTGTACGAAAAAGGTCAAGAATATAATAGGTAGAAGTCATCGGGCCATTTGGCGCACCCGAATTCATATATTACGGTTGTCCTATTTATAATAGAGTGTATTTCCCTGCGACATTCGTATGACATAAGCATAATACTTATAACATTAATATTAATTAAGATATAGTTATTAAGTGGGACGGAAAATGATACATTATAAGGCCACCAGAGATGTGAGTTGCCAACTTGCCTAGATGTGATATTGACTCTAAACGGAAAGGACTCTGAACGGAAACTTAATGACGTTGTCTGCAATAGTGAAGTATAATAATATTTATTAGCGTATCAGAATAATATTATAATATTTTTTTAAAGCCTTTATAGTATCCCACTGCTGGCCATTTTATTAAATTATAAATAAGTAAATGATTTAATAAATAGGGGTCATTTGGTGTCGATATTAAATTTATTAAGTGAAACTTTTTCATTCAAGTGAGCACCTAAATAATATTGAAAAGTGTGAACTTAGTGACACGAGCCGTTTTTCATTCATCTCATGTAATTACTGAACAAACTTTCGCTCATGTCGCACTGTGTATGGAAAAGAAACATTAGGTTACATACAGTCTCCTCAGCTCAGGCCACCCCCTTCCCCCCACGGCGATATGGACTCCACGAAAGCTTATGCTTATTACCTTTTATAGAGTACAATTTTATCCGTGACCTTGCCGATGTCAAGTCAGTTAACATAACATACTGAGCCACTTTTTTTGGGATTAACTCTGAAATCCTGATCAAAATAAGTTGTATGTTATGTTTAAGTTGAGTAGGTAGGTATTGAAATTTAGTATTGAACAATATATTTATGGCCACTGATAAAACTTCGCTCTGTTTAGATACCTATTATACCAACACAGACTCAAGTAAAATCAATAGTAGAATCAGCCCGTGAGTATCTTGCTGCAGGAATCTGTGTACAAACATGTTATTATATTTATATTTATCTCACAAAGATTTTAATTAAGCGCCAGTATAAACGGGGAATTCTAATTATTTTGCTTTCAGTCAGCTTTTGCGATGCTCTTTTAGATATTTGAAATGTTCTTGTTTTGTGATTATGATGCTTGGTGGCGGACAAAATGTTGTATTGGAATGTGAATTAGAAAGGCCGATTAGGTACTCGTCATACCACAGTAGCCCTACTATAGAGCATCCACTATGTTATTGTATTTTTGACGTTTCCTTATGTCTGGTAAGTAAAGTTGGTTTTCCTTTGCAGTCGTCAGATATGTATGGGATTTCGAATGTCAAAAACCAATAATATAATGGACAAAGTATAAGGGTGGCTTGCACAACAAAGTTAATCAAAATGAAATAGTTTGTAGGTCATATATTTAATTTTGATTAACTTTGTTGTACAAGCCATCCTTAGGGTCACTTTTACCATACGCTAAACGTATACTTATTTAAAATTATTGTATTTAATTGTGTTCGGTGAAATTCCACTTTAATCGCAGGTATTCTCGTAGGGTTGTTGTACAATAGTCTATCTCATCATTACTAAGTAAACATCTTTGTAAACACTAAACATTATTAAAAGTAAATTCGACGAACATAAAGGGCTATAACGCAGCGTGGGACGCCCTCCTGCCCGCTGGACTGACGACCTTAGGCGGGTGGCGGGTAGTTGTTGGATGAGGAAGGCCGAGGACCGAGTGTTGTGGCGCTCCTTGGGAGAGGCCTATGTCCAGCAGTGGATGATTATTGGCTAATGATGATGATGATGAAGGGATATTTACTTAAACTATGTGCTTACCAACTTTACATACCCACATTTTAAATATATTTTGCTTTTTATACCACTGTGTTCGTAATAAGAACAAATTTAAACATCCCTTCGTTTTTACGCGTAGGTATTTAACTTTTTGTCGTGACGTAAGCTTTGTTAAGAATGTACAATGAAATTATTTTATCATATTAATATATTTTCGCGTTGGTAGTCGAGAGAAACATTGCTAGGTTTGAATAGGCCTTTAGGGATGAGTTATGTAGGTTACCTTCATTTAAAAATCGCTGAAGTATTAATTATTCAGCTATTCTACTTGAACATACACACAAAAACGTACTCCACTTTTTCATTCATATTGTCTATATTGGAAATGTCATTACTGGTCATCTATCAATATCATCAATAAACAAATGTGGCTACCAGACAATACACTTGTTGCCTACCAAATACCCGATAATCGCTGGGTTCAAGTAATTCTCTAGAACCATTTAGGGCCAGTTTTTTGATGCCTACTTAACTCAACCATTGGTCAAAAATGGCGACCATTAGTTAAAAACCACTCAAATTTGTATGCAGCTGTCATGCTTGACAAGTGACTTGACTAATGGTTAAAGTTGACGGATCAAAAAACTGGCCCTTAGGGTCATTTTTACCAATTGCTAAACAATATCAAATTTTTAATACTTACTTTTATTTTGTACTAACTGATAGACATTTGACAGGTGACTAAATATGGTAAGTGCATCTTTCTTTCTTTCTTTCTTTCTTTCTAATTTCTAAATCAATCCCTGTCTATGACACTTAGTGCCTATTTCTCCAAAGTTGGTTATCTAACCGACCTGTTATCATTCATCAATTATACGTCATCTCCATATATGTAAAATTCATGAAAGATGTGTCAAAAGTCAACCATTGCTCCCTGGTAATGCTCTAACTGACAATGGAGAAATTGGCACTAAGCGTTTGGTGGAATTCCACCTTAAATAGTAAATACGTAAATCTAGCGTATTGCGCCTCGCTGCGATATGGAATTGTGAATCTGATTTCCCCCCGACCGATGGAGCTCAACGCTACATCCGCTTCCAGGGGCATGCAAAGATGTGGCTTCACAGAGTATCCAACCAACAGTGGAGTCTCTCTTTTTCTCTCTCTCTCTCTCTATGTCTGTCTCTCTCAGGCCATCTACAGTGCGACAAACTTATCAGTTCCGGTGAGAGCGAACTGAATTGATTGAATAATATCTCATTACTTACTTATGAATTATATGTATATTGATATGGAGTAGATGGGTTTATTAAAACTGCAAGTACAAATAACCACTACGTAAAAATTCAAAATCATATAGAATGAAGAAATATTAGACATTTACGTGAGCTCTTACCAGAACAGATAACTTTGTGGCACTGTATCTCGTATGGTGGTAGGGTTTGCTTTCCTTGTCTTCTTTCTACATTTCACCCTGTCGCCAACCTCAGTCACTTTGTAGTGTCGTAGGTAGAGTGCAGTGTTTTTTTATACTATGGCAGGTAACACTAAGAAAGTTGGTCTGCTAGAGATTGTTTTAAGCAATAAGGAAGCCTTTTTGTACTGTGTTATTTGTAAGTTTTTTTTTGTATTTTTTATTTCATGCTACAAAATAAAGAGTATTCTAGTCACTTTTGCAACGTTCACCATATATCGTATAACAGTGTATAATAGACTGATTCATCATTGAATCATGAACAAAATTATAATAGGTTCCTCTATATTTCCAATGCGATGTGTTTGTCGGTACCGCTACTCGATATCTTTGCTCACATGCAGTTTTGTACAAGTACCTAGGTACGTGTCTGCTGTGCACTGCGCCGCAACGACTCAAGATGTTGACTGTATAGGGTGTTACAAAAGTGGTATAGTATAGTATAGTATAGTATAGTATAGTATATAGTATAGTATACTAGTATAGTAGTAAGCTGAAAGGGACTTTTGGAAATTAATAGATACCTACTTATAAACATTATTTATAATGACCTTCTTAGTCACCGCCCTCTTTTATCTTACCCTTTTTAACAGCCTGTAGGTACAGGGATTTATATAAAATAGAACCCATAATCGCTATAATTAATAACTCCACGCAGCTCATAAATAAACTACGGACTAGCTTCTTCAAAGAAAAATTCAAAACTTATATTTGTTCTCCTAATCATTTTAATACGCATCTCAAAGAATGAAGCGTATATGTGGGTTCCATTTGAACCCATAAAAAGATAATTCAATTCTTACTTAGATAGGAGTTTTTCTTTTACATTTTTTATTCAGAGCCTCTGCGTTATTATTGTCTCGGGGTAAGTACATGGTTTATTTTGCGAATTCTTTTTGAGGTTTCGTTCTGGAAATGTTCCACATGGTTGTCGTTCTTTGATGTGTCATGGCCTTGACTAATAATAATAAACCAACATAATATTTAAACCATCGGGTTTTTGAACCTAATAAATTAATATAAGCATGCACATTAATAGGTAAATAATAATATAAAAATAAGACAATAAATATATTTTGTTGTGCTCAATATTATTATTTAATGTATTTGTATATTTTGTGATTATAAATATAAACTATAAATACCTATAACACTGCTAAATATAATGCATATAATCAAACATACTTAAGTTAGTGAAATTATACTCTGATGGCAAGTTAACAACAAAAAAACAATACTGTATTTTACAATAATAATTTTCTACGTTAAATTCGTAACTTTGACTTTGACGTGAAAGTAATTTGACAAGAAGACTTAGTCGAAAGTTGGCGGAGCTGACAGCATGTGATAGCGAGGAGGCGAGGGGACTGTCAAATATTTGAGAGGTGAGTACAGCCCTTCTTGTTAGAGACGTATATGTTCCAGGCGCCATCCTGTATAAACCACGCTATTCAGTCAGCTACACTGAACGATCTTTTTTTTTAAATTTTTGCAACATTATGTTAACGATATAAATAATTTGATACTTGAAATATAGTATTTTACAGTATGTTTAATAACAGTTAGCATAATAGGTACCATAGCTTGTAGATACTTAACATTTTATCGATAACACCTTCCGTGAAGAGCACAGCCATCCCAAACCCTAACATAAAAAGGCTGAATGGTCATTGGAAAATCATTAATTCATTATAAATATAGAGTTAAGTACTTTTATTTAGTATATTATGTTCTCTAGTCGTATCATATTATAAACAATTGTTAAGTTAAGCTGCCTTCCAAAGAACCTCCCGAGTAATGGACGTCTGAAGATCGTATAGGTACTTACATACTTAATAAATTATCCTGTAATGGAAAAGTTTATTCGGAAAATAAAATAATATAAGTATTGAGAGGTATATTAGGTAAATACCTATTATGACGATTTATACAATTATTGTGAAAATGTTGGCACTTAAGCCGATTTAGCAGGACCAAGTACTTACATCATAATAAAAAAGGCTTTGAGATGGTTTATTTAAGAAACGAAAATTATTTATTTTTATCATTTATTCAAGTAAAACAGTACAGTGAAAGAGTGAACTTACGTTTATCTCATATCCGAAGCTCTTTTATGTTCATTTGGATGTTACTTAACTTATAATCCTATCATTTTGGATAGCAGTCCACATTTCAGTTAAAAATTATTCCGCACAATTATCTAATAGCTTTCTTTTATACCATTGAGTGGCCGAGTCCACGTTGTTCTAGGTTTTATACCATTATCCTCCTAAGCGTTTCGATTACAGACACGAAAAAGAACACTGAAGTGATTCCAAATCACATGAGTCACACCAGTTATTACCTTTGGGGCTGAAACGTGGATACTTACAGTAAGAATGGTTCACAAACTGAAGGTCACTAAGCGAGCTATGAAAAGAGCTATGCTTGGAGTCTCTGAAAGAACGCATCCGGAATGAAGTAATCCGACAGAGAACTAAAGTCACCGACATAGCTCACCGAGTTAGTAAGTGGCAGTGGGCTGGTCACATCTGTCGAAGAACCGATGACCGATGGGGTAAACGTGTTCTGGAGTGGAGGCCGCGACTAGGCAAACGTAGTGTGGGACGCCCTCCAGCTAGATGGGGTGACAACTTGCGAAAGGTGGCTGGACATGATTGGATGCGGAAAGCTAAAGATCGCATCCAGTGCCGTGCTTTGGGAGAGGCCTACGTCCAGCAGTGGACTGCTATAGGGCATAGGCTGATGATGATAAGTCACACCAGACCACCTTTCGCCTTACTGTCTATAGGTACTTAAGTACCAATTTGCAACTCCCTGTTAAAGCTACAGTTTATATACGTCAGCATTCACCTCCGGGAGGCACCTTTCATACCATTATTATGCAATAAATCTTTGATGAAAGGTACCTATCCCGAAATTAATCTTTAAAGTAAATTTTACAGTTCCCATAAAAAGTGAACACAATGCCATCCGCCCTTCGGAGACAAAACATTGAACTCCGTTTTAATACAAATTGACAATGCTTTTAGGGGATATAAATAATTTGATGTGAAAATGATGGGATCGGACTTTTTTAAATTACTTGTTGCCAGTATCACAAACACAAAAGAAAGAAAGAAGCAATTATTAGGTAAAAGTGGCTTTTCCATTCATTATGGTTGGGTGCTTGCATAATGCATATTAAACTTTAGTGTAGAGCACATTTAAAAAAGGTAACTACAAGTAGAAGTAGTGAACAACCATTAATGTTATTCAGGTTGAAAAGTTACCCTACGGTTACATATAAAAAAAAATATTCACTTGGAAGGGCTCATTTAGAGTCATTTTTGGACCATTCGTTAATACAATGATTTTTAGCAATACTCTAGTTAAGTTTTGAATGTTCCTTTCTGGTAGGAAACAACAGTGCAGAAACGGTGGTGGTATTCATAAAATAACAAACATAAATATACCTTCATAGTAGTATAGGAATCATGTTTTTTAGTACTTATGTGTGCGCTATACGTTACGAAACCGAACACTCTTTCATGCAGTTACGAAACTGAATAGTTACGAAATGGAATACTCGCTCATCACAACACAATGTAACACGGTGGGCATATCTGTTGAAGTGTAATTTGATTCTCCAACGAGGTACTTCGTTAACAATAGAATAAAGGGAAATGTAAAATGGAACAGTGGCTAACAATGAATCAGCAAAATAATTCAACATTGAAGAGGTACTTTTAAATCGATCGCTGCCAATGCCTTAGGTTTTCATTACTGGGTTGGATCATTTTAAAATTTAATGTCTTTTGTTAGGTTTCATTTGCTTATATTGGTAAGTATGCGCCTCACATTCAATTGAAGCTTAGGTAAGATAGTTAAGAATCATTTTTGTAGTTCGGACTTTTTTAAATTACTTGTTGTCTATCTTATATACAAAAGAAAGAAAGAAGCCATTATTAGGTAAAAGTGGCTTTTCCATTCATTATGGTTGGGTGCTTGCATAATGCATATTAAACTTTAGTGTAGAGCACATTTAAAAAAGGTAACTATAAGTAGAAGTAGTGAACAACCATTCATGTTATTCAGGTTGAAAAGTTAACCTACGGTTACACGTAAAAAAAAATATTCACTTGGAAGGGCTCATTTAGAGTCATTTTTGGACCATTCGTTAAAACAATGATTTTTAGCAATACTCTAGTTAAGTTTTGAATGTTCCTTTCTGGTAGGAAACAACAGTGCAGAAACGGTGCGCGGTGGTGGTATTCATAAAATAACAAACATAAATATACCTTCATAGTAGTATAGGAATCATGTATTTTTAGTACTTATGTGTAAATGGATGCTCAAAATGGATGCGCTATACGTTACGAAACCGAACACTCTTTCATGCAGTTACGAAACTGAATAGTTACGAAATGGAATACTCGCTCATCACAACACAATGTAACACGGTGGGCATATCTGTTGAAGTGTAATTCGATTCTCCAACGAGGTACTTCGTTAACAATAGAATAAAGGGAAATGTAAAATGGAACAGTGGCTAACAATGAATCAGCAAAATAATTCAACATTGAAGAGGTACTTTTAAATCGATCGCTGCCAATGCCTTAGGTTTTCATTACTGGGTTGGATCATTTTAAAATTTAATGTCTTTTGTTAGGTTTCATTTGCTTATATTGGTAAGTATGCGCCTCACATTCAATTGAAGCTTAGGTAAGATAGTTAAGAATCATTTTTGTAGTTGATTTAAATAATTCCAAATGCTCCGTAAATGTGCTGTTGTCAGTTCTTTGCACCAGAAGCAGCTTTAAAAAAACAGAACTTTCTTCAGATTTTGGGTGTGCTCCTTGGTTTATTATTATATTGTAGTGGACGAGCTGATGATGATGATGAACATATTTTATAGTATACCTATTTATAAAATAAATAGGTACTGTGTACATTAAATATGTTTATTAATACGACGACGTAGCACAAAATTACCAGCTAACCAAAACAAATCTGAAACCTCATCCGAAGCATACGAGTCCTAGTATTTCAGTGTAGCAGACTTGATTGACGCGCACAAATGAGATTTACCCGTACAAAAGCCACTATTGTGTTACCTACTCGATCCAAGCAACGTTCCAGAAGCGTACAAATTAATGTGCACGAAGACCTGAATTCAAAGTAAGCGGTCACTATAGCACTATGAGGTAGGCTGTCTAGTGTAAGGCTGTATACCGAATAAGGAACGTTTGAAACCAGGGAAATTTGTAAGTTTCATATATTGACGAATTAGTGCTGATATGCGCGGGAAAATAATCCATAGAAAAAGCTACCAGCGGCGCTGGTAACCTGCTTTCCCTCTATTTACGCCCTAAGGAAAGCCGCTCCTTGACAGAGACCTACGTTCAGAGTGGACAAAGGACACAGAATAATTACATTAATATTATTTATACAACAATAATTACATTTATCAATATTATTAACCCCAGTGTCTCCTTGCAAGCTCCGGTCCGCTCCCATGGAAATTTTGGGATAAAATGTAACGTAGGACCAGAGATAATGAATATAATTATCTTACGGCCTTACGGAAACAATTTCGATAAAAAAATATGTGCCCTCTGTAAATATGATATTTTTTTCTCTAAAATAGAAGAACATTTTACAAATTAATTAAAACTGACACATTTATCTTGTAACGGGCAATGATAAGTTCCATTGAGAAACCACCAAATTACTCATAAACGGAAAAACTAACTAAATAACGCCTTCTACAATATTGAAGTACATTTAACGGTGCATCAGAATATTACCAACAAAAAACGTAAAGATTATGTTCAAATGTCCTTTTAAAAGTAAAAAAAAATTGACGCTATTTGGTGTCTGCATTTTGAAAGTGGAATTGTTTCTTTGCCCGTGAGTGTATAAAATATACAGAAAAACACATGCAGATAAGTCCTGTTTTCTCGAGGACGGTTAAAATAATAATTCTTACATTAAATATAACGCCCTGATATCATATCACGGGGTCTAGTAGACACATGTCACGCAACAGCTTAGAGTTACAAACGCAATTAGTTAATTTAATAGCGACCTGTCCCGCTTGTTTGTACCTAACAACAATATATGTAAGTAATATATGTATGTAATAATGGCTTGCTGTATGGATGTGGGTGGTATCCAAATATCTGCGGTTTGATATCCATTATTGTTGATATATCTTGAAATTATCCGATAAAATAGCATAACGTTTATAAATGTTATTGTTTGAAATATTTTACAATTTAATTAGTGTGTGATGAGTACTTTATACGCCGTATGGTGTAGATGTAAAATCATTTAAAAACCTCTACGTGATATATGAATAATAGGCTAGATGTTTCAGCAAAATTTCATCGTAGGCTCATTGATGAATATCAATGTTAGACGGTCCCTTGACTATCAATTATATTGCGCAATATTGTCAATTTTGCAATATAATTCATCGTCTAGGGTTAATATTGAAGATTATTTGGATACGTCATTTGGATTTAAAACTTATTGCACAATATTATTTTAGGTCTAGGATCCGCCTTAAACTTTTACATAGTCAATACCGATGAGCACACGATGATTTCCTTATAGAATCACCTAGCTATTCTATAATTTATAATTAATAGAATAGCTAGGTGAAGGTTTGTTATTCATAAAAAAAAAATCTTGAACGTTTTATCTATTGGACTGCCTCAATTTATATACCTATTACTTTCAAGTAATTGCCAGAGAGTGGCAAAACTGGGCAAAACAGTTCAATAGCTTAATCATTCAATAACTTTTTATGAATACAAGGGTAAAGTGTTGTGCTGGCAAGTTAGACAGAGCTTTCGCTTCTATGCCCGGCTATATTTTAAAGTAAATAATATGAGCTATACAAAAGAGTTTATAACCACCACAAACTACAACATAAACTGCTACCTACATTTCGGCGTGACTCAGGTGATAATCACACAATTGGCCAATTCCGTGACAGGGTTTTCCATGACATTGTGTGGGACAATGTAGGTAGTTTAGTAATGTCCTTACCTATGTATGGGTTAGAGAGATTAGAGCTAGAGGGTTTGGTTCTTTATAAAGCATACGAATATAAAATTATAACAAAATAAGAATACAAATAAAGAATATTCTATCTAACTATCTATATTTAAAACCATAGGTACTATTCTATTCTATTATCTGTGGGGGTGTAAGTACCTACACCTGGCTCGTAAGTGATAAGGATATATCAAAGGTAATTATACTTTACGAAATTATGTATTTAGTAATTATACCTTCCGTTTGTTATACACAGTGAATGTTATACTTAATAAATTTATATAATATGGGCATATACCTTGTCAATGTTATATTTTTCGTTTTTATACCTCATATTACTTACCCCTAAATAACTACTTATTCGTAGTTAATAAATATCTACGTCTTTTATAAAGTTCGCCACATGCCACAACTAACACTATATCTACCGCCTTCCTCAACCAGTCACTATCGTTTTTCTTATACATAACTAGCTGTTCCCGCGAGCTTTGCTTCGCCTTAAAAAGTTTTCCCGTGGGAATTCCAGGATAAAAAGTAGCATATGTTCTTTCCCAGGGTCTATACCATATGTATACCAAATTTCATTCAAATCCGTTCAGTATTTTTGGCGTGAAAGAGTAACAGACAGACACAGTTACTTTCCCATTTGTAATATTAGTTAGAATGGTCTACGTAGTAGTAGTTAGTCTTGCTTTTGTTTCTCATAAATCGAATTAGTAATAGTTGTAGCAAGTTATAACTTTATGATTAATGTTGCCATTATTCTTTGTAAGTGATTACCAACGTTGAACGAATAATTACTCTTCTAGGGTACGTAGACAATATAATGTTTTCTATATCACGTCTATATTTTAGTACCTATCTAATAACAAGTTCCAACACTTCCAACTACAGGGTCCGAAAAGAGCACTGTTACAGGTTTAACGTTTGTTACAAATCTATTGTGCCATTGTGCCTCTTTGATTATACTAATATATTTTCGGTTTTCAGCGTAATATTTTGGCAAAAAATTTAAAATAACTTATATATTAATATCTTAGAAATGGTTAAGTTTCGGATAATGCATTATAAAGTTCAATCAGCTGAAAATGTCTTTCTCTATCACCTCCTGAAAGGATCAGGTCTACTTGCAAATAACCCTGTATGTATGTAGATGTACCTCAGATGTGCCTATAATATTTGCAATGGGCTAGCAGGTCAGTCAGCGGGGTCAGCGACTCACGACCTAATCCTTTAGTAGTAATAAAGTAGTCACCCTTTTCAATAAATCACTGTTTTTCCCGTTAAGGCTGACCACAGACGGACTGCGACGCAGCGGCTATATTCAATTATATTCATTGCTATATTTAAGTGCATGCAGTTATTCAGACTGCTGCCGACCGCGAGCAGTTGATATCATGAGTGCACAAAGTCGAATGTTCAACTGCATGCAGTTGACTACAGCGACTTCGTGCGGTTACTGTAGGGTTACTCTATCTATACTAACAAAGAACTGACGAAGGAGAGCTGTCGTGCAATCGGCACGTTAAATACAACGAGACAGAGTCGTGGCTCGCGCAGCAGCTTTCCGAAACCGAGTTTTTCGTAGTATAGATAGAGTGACCCCTGATACAAATACATGCGGTTGTTGTGGTGCAGTCCGTCTGATTTCAGAGTAAAGTTTTCCTGAAAATACCTACAAGTACATACCTACCTTCCTAATTGAATATTGTGCAAATACCCGTCAGCACAACCAGTATTAATAATAGCAGATTGCTACCTTAACAAACATGGGCAGGGAAACAATCCAATATATGGCAAATTGAGAGTTCTGTTTATTTTTGATACAATAAGCTTGGAGTGTGCTAGTCACTGCCCGATGCCCGTTTCCCCATTAATGGTTTGCCACAACAACTGGAATTAGATCGGTTTAACTTACAAATTGGGCCGGTTTAATATTGCGGTTTTAAATATTTAATGGTATTTATTTTATAAAAAATCTATTGTACCTACTTCCATAGACTAGAATATTATAACTAGACCTATCTCGAGTATTAAATTTTAATAATAAATACTTATAAACCTATTTTCGTAATTTTGGCAAATGCATAGGTCCTAAACCTCTTCAGATTAATTGTATCTACCAACTAATAAGTAATAGTGAAAACTATGTATGAACAAGTACATTAATTTCCTCTCTTATTACCGTACTTATGTACTTACTTCAAGCCCCGCACCCTTCCGACTCAACCTACGTTTATCTGGCTTATCTTAAATTTATTGATTCATTTACTGACGTAAATAGTTTAGCCGCATACTATGTATAAAATATATTTCTAGAATATTCTGGGTCCAATTTAAAGGTCCCTGTTGGTGTGGCACAGCTACCCAGCAGCAACCAACAGAATATAAGCCAGTGGACGATTGTCCTCCATATTTAATGTTCAAAGTGCTTTTTCGTGTACTTACTAATAATATACAGTTTCGGAAGGACATTTTACTGCTTCGGGAACGCACCAATCGAAATTTGGGTATTGTTTTACAATTTTGTATTCAGATTCAAATAAAAGCCAAATGATGTATACTATATTTTAAGGCGCAAGTAAGGCGATTATCTCTTCAAACGGTATGCATAGCTGTTGTGTCGTATTCTTACCTTATTAGCAGTGAAAAATAAACGCAAATTCGTATGACACTGAGATAGTTACCAACCAATGTGGTATAGTCGTAATTTTGGCAACATCAATGAGAATAATATATAAAATTTAGAATTTGTTAAACACTGAAGGTTAATCAAGTGGCCAAGCAAAATAACAAAAACAATTATTCAAACAGACCGCGAGTGTGTTCATTTTCTCGAAATAGTCAACCGCAATGCATTCAAACCAGTAATAACTTTGCCAACATTAGTATTCATAATAAATCTCCCAATTGAATTCCGATATAATATTAATTTCAAATTCATTCATCAAATTTCAGGTACTTACCCATCATAAACATAATCGGAACAAAGTCTACATACGCCATTCAAACAATGATAAATTGTAATTGAAACTATGCCATTTCCAATATAAACAAAACTATTTCACCGATATATTAATTGGATACGTCGGATACAGTAAGTAGGTACCTATTATAAGTATGCATAGGCGCTGTGAAGCGATTACAAACTGGAGTAGGTATAAAATAACCTTCTACTTTTTTCAAAATCGGTCAATAATAACCTATATATAAATTATTTAAAACTGACTGAACATAGGTTTATTTAACTAAAATATTTAAAAGTAATGAAATCAAAAACTATCGCCTCCTTTCTATTGTGTAAGTATTGTTCGATAAACTTGTACCTAAAAACCCCATGTTTTGAATCACGGTACTTGTAATCCAATTTTATTTAATAATGTTTATAACTAATATTATTTTGTACTAATAATCTGCAAATAATCACTAAACCCAAACATAACCTATATGACAAAGCAAGGGAAGCAGTGGGAAGCAGTTATAATTTGGTTATAATATTCTAGTCTATGAAGGGAAGCACGTCAAAAACCTATCATAGATTACGTGTACACCTTATCCTTATTATAAGGTACAGAGGCAAGATGAAGCGTTTCCAAATCAAAGCACGTAAAATCTGAAATTGCGTCATAAAGACGCAGATCTAAGTAGCAAGGTCGGGAGGAACAGAACATGCCACAAGCTTCCACCCTCAAGCAAAAGGTTTTTAGGAAAACATTGAACTTTCACCAAACTTCCATCCCCCGTTTTACCTCTCGTGGAGATTCGTAAACTTCATGTTTCCGTGTCTAGTAGGTTCTCAAATTTGTACAGTCAGCAATAGGATACATCACTCTTTTGAAGTTGGTATATTAATGGTATGAATTTAATAATAAAAAAACACAAAATCATAAAACAAACACAAATACTTTTGCAAGACACAAGACCAGCTACGCCGCCCACGCGGGAGCACTCTCATTTTTTACAAACACATTCGACATACTAGGAAAGAAAATATTATCACTGGCATTTGCCATAAACGGACTTGCGCCTAAACTCATCGATGATGAATTACTAGAAGGATCTTTGTTGAAATATTTGACGTCAACTCTGTAAGTTCTATTGGCCATGTTCAGGAATCGTATGAGATTGATGACGTAGTTAGAGTCATTCTGTCGCTGGATCGTGAATCTGGCACTTCTGCGGCGTTTGAACTCTATGAAGGTTCCCAAGTCTACGTTGAAGAGAAGGTGCCAGAGGCTCCATCTTCTGGGCGTCGTCGTGGTAGTCGTCGCTATCACTGGAAACAGAAAATTAAAACATATGAAATACGGTTATAGTCTGTCGGTTTCACAACTCAGAATTATTATTATTTATTTATTATATATTTATTTCAAATTCAAAATTAAATTTTTTAAAACCTCAGCAAAATTCCCGTTGAGTAGACCATAGGTTGGATATGTATTAAGCAAATGCTTTTATGTAAGAGAAGAAGCATTTGCGTGCAGGTCAATCTTGTTATATTATTAGTTTATTATATATAAAGTCCTACTCACCATATTTAGTAGAACTGTAGTCGACGTAACAATAGAAATATCCAATCCCCATGCCCACTGATACAAGCATGGTCAGGGAGAACAGAATACAAGTCATCACCCAGCACATAGCACATATTAGCGTTAACCTGGAAAGAAAATATAAAAAAATGTTATATATAAAAAGTTATATATATAAAGATTAGTATATTAATTATTGTGATTCTGAATGAGGTGTGGAGATCCAAAGTCTCTGCCTACCCCTCTGGGAGACTATCTTAGGTATCAAACCTTGTATGGGAGACAGAAAAATTAATGAGGATACTATGTTTCTTGGAGAAACATTTTCAGATTGATCATTTTTTTTTCGGCTGCGAGATATTTACAATCTTAGTACTAAGTATTTCAGTTTAATCTGTTAAAGAACCATAACTGTGGGATAGACGAGTCTCGGGTGGAGACTACTAACAGTAGTGTGGTACGCCCTCCAATCCACTGCTTAAGACAATATTTGTCGGATTAGGAAGGCCAGTCCTAGTCACTATGTTCAGTGATAGACACAGGTTGGCTGGTTAACTCGTTAAGTGTGGACTATATTTAACTGTAAAACTGAATTGAACAAAATTACAAGTACCTTTCTAATGTGTAAGTGTTATTCGAAATGCAGCCACCAACTACAGAAAAATTACAACCCATGGCGGTGGTTTAATTTTCCTAAGGGTTATAGTTTAAAATATTTGGAATTATTCGTATTGTACCTAAAAGCGCATATTGTGCTTATTTCTAATTAATCAAATTTTAATATTTGTTATTAAAATTTACATAATATCTGCAAAATTTTGGTTAATAAATCTGGTAAATAATGAATACAATAAGAACCATAGAGAAAAAATAAATAATTGTAAAGAACTAAACAAAGTTACTCTATGGAACTTTAATGTACTCTGTGATAAGTACGTCTTCTTCTCTGTCTTAGAGTCTTAGAGTATATATTTTCTCTGTCGTAGTCTTTAGTATTTATATCTACAAATAATAATAACATAACCTCAGAATAATAACGGCCCGACCTCTCTAAATTTCGAAGTAGATTTGGTCGGCCTTAACGACCTAGGTAACCTGATTCCCAGACCGCGAATAAATAAACTTTTCAGAGCTTTTGAAAATACATATTTTAAAATTATAATAAGTACTCCGTTTTCACAGCGTAAATATTACAGACCAACACAGACACACATTAAATAAATTATTTATTTATTTAACAACGCGACGCTCTGCTAACATAGCTTGCACTAATGAAATTACATTTTCAAGGAATTCGGGCTTTGAAAATGTTATCTCTTTCATCCACGATGAAGCTCACTATGTAATATGATTAAAGTAGGACATATAGGTCATTGAAGGGCTAAATAATTATAGAAAATATTCATGTTTACTCCCGCCCTGTAGTCTACTTGCTGGGTAGGCAAGGTACCATATTAAAACCATCAAGTAATTCGCTATTATCTATTAAACTAGACACAAGTGAAACAGTTGCGTTGCGAAATACTGTGAAATACATACCTCTCATGATTCTGTCATTCATATATATTATAACTACGCATTTAAAACCCTAAACGAAATGAAACCGTTACACGTGAAAAAAAAAACTGGAATAACTAACATGCCTACTAACAGGAAATGAAGTGAAACAGGAAAAGCAAGCAATCTCTGTGCTAATAATAATTTCGTTCTCAAACTTATAATGGGGTTTCAAAGTTATAACATTCACCGAGTTAGTTAACCTTTTTGCTCAAACACTCCTTTTAGAATAACTTGAATGATGTAGTGGAACGCTCCGGGCAAAGGGCCTCTTAGCTAGCACTGAATATAAGGAACCCTTGCCAAACCGGTGAATTTTAGTTAGGACTTTCGTAAAATTTAAGCTGTGTATGCTTAGTAAGGGTTGCCGTTGCCACACACAACAATATTCTGTCAAAATCACCAGTAAAATAACAAGTAGTAAATACGCTTGTATAGTAGATTTTCAATTGTGTACGAATGAATCTGAACGAATGAATACGCAGTTTGTTAGTTAGGCTAGGTGAAAAAGCGTGTAGCTACTGATGAATCTGAATCTGCTACAAGAATAAAACAAATAGTAGGCAGCAAAACAATATTTTTATAATTAACGGACACAATCCTACTAATATTATAAAGGTGAAAGTTTGTGAGTAAGTAGGTATATATATGTGTGTTAATTTTTCACGTCAAAACGGTAGAATCGATTTTAATAAAATTTGGTATGGAGTTAGCTGATACCCTGAATTAACATGTACTATAAGGCGAAGCGAAAATCACTGGAACAGCTAATAGGTTCATAATAAAAAAGCGTCGTTGAAAGATTAATGAACTCACAAGTGTAAAAAAAGGTATAGTAATCCGACAACGGGAGCAGTATAAGCGTTAAAATTCTCTACAAGTGATGTTTAACCGTAGGCTTTATAATTGTACGTTAAACTTTGATAGACTGTCGAATATTTTCTAACAAAAACAATGAGGAACGAGGCACTAGCGAGGCCTTATTGCTAAATCGAATTTCCAACAGATTGTTCGGCTTCAGTGTTTACAAGAGCTATCGCCATTTATATGCTAATTCATGAGACGGTACGTCTTTCAGCCGTAATCATCAGCCAATAGCTAACACAATTTGAGGTTAAACTTGAACGTGATAGTGGTGCTGAAATATCAGGTTTATAACCTCAGCTTTAATAACCCGTGCGCATGAATCATATTACCATGTGTTTGTGTTTAGGTAATTAGGGTTCCGTAGCCAAAATGGCAAAAACGGAACCCTTATAGTTTCGTCATGTCCGTCTGTCCGTCTGTCCGTCTGTCACAGCCGATTTACTCGGAAACTATAAGTACTACAGTGATGAAATTTGATGGGAATATGTGTTGTATGAACCGCTACAAAAATATGACACTAAATAGTAAAAAAAAGAATTGGGGGTGGGGCCCCCCATACATGTAACTGAGGGATGAAATTTTTTTTTTCGATGTACATACCCGTGTGGGGTATCAATGGAAAGGTCTTTTAAAATGATATAAAGTTTTCTAAAAAACATTTTTCTTAAAGTGAACGGTTTTTGAGATATCAGCTCTCAAAGTCGTAAAAAGTATGTCCCCCCCCTCTATTTTTATAACTACGGGGTATAAAATTCTAAAAAAAATAGAGGTGATGCATGCTAATTAACTCTTTCAACGATTTTTGGTTTGATCAAAGTATTTCTTATAGTTTTTGAGATAGGTTGATTTAACTGTAATTTTGGTTAAGTTATTGTGCTTACACTGATTTGCTGCTACGGAACCCTTTGTGCGCGAGCCCGACTCGCACTTGGCCGGTTTTTTTCTATTGTTTATGGCAAGTGCCTACATCATATATTCTTTTAGAATCTTAATTTTTTTTCTTTACGGAGTGCACTTAAATATTCTATTCGATTCAAAAAAAATACCTAGTTTACCGTTGGTATTTTTTAAAAAAACCGGCCAAGTGCGAGTCGGGCTCGCGCACAAAGGGTTCCGTAGCAGCAAAATTACAGTTAAATCAACCTATCTCAAAAACTATAAGAGATACTTTGATCAAACCTAAAATCGTTGAAAGAGTTAATTAGCATGCATCACCTCTATTTTTTTTAGAATTTTATACCCCGTAGTTATAAAAATAGAGGGGGGGGGACATACTTTTTACGACTTTGAGAGCTGATATCTCAAAAACCGTTCACTTTAAGAAAAATGTTTTTTAGAAAACTTTATATCATTTTAAAAGACCTTTCCATTGATACCCCACACGGGTATGTACATCGAAAAAAAAAAAATCATCCCTCAGTTACATGTATTCCCCACCCCCAATTCTTTTTTTTACTATTTAGTGTCATATTTTTGTAGCGGTTCATACAACACATATTCCCATCAAATTTCATCACTGTAGTACTTATAGTTTCCGAGTAAATCGGCTGTGACAGACGGACAGACGGACAGACGGACATGACGAAACTATAAGGGTTCCGTTTTTGCCATTTTGGCTACGGAACCCTAAAAACAGTAACCGACGTACTTATTCATAGCGTTTGACAGCGTTTAGCAGCTGACACGTTACTTTATTATAGCTATTTAACTAAAGATACAATAATAAGTAATACTAATTCAGCTTACACATTATTGCTCAATCTTAAGATACCTATATACCTGCTTAGAACATAAAAATATAATTATAGAAATCAGAGTACACATTTATTTAAATTTATATATAAAAGGGTGCCCAGACTGTACTTACTGTTACAGTTCCCCAAAATTGATAATGCGCATAGAAATCTTCGTCATTGTTCGGCAACGGTCGTTTTTCCCGAGCGTTAGAAAACTATATGTATTTAGAGTGGTTAAGTGCATTTTCTTCATGCAATTTTAGTAGAATTATGTATTTGGTGCTGGTGGTCTTACTGAAGCTGATGTAAAGATGGATGAAAGAAGGTTTGAATAACGCAAGGTTTATATTATAAGAAGAAAAATGGATTTCAAACACAGGTTTACATTAAAATTTTAAAATCTCAGTACAAAAGTATTTACATTACTGATAATTTCATATTAATATTACAATTACAAACTTGATCTTTTGGGTGTGGCTTTATTTACAAAGTGAAGTATATCAATATGACATATATTTTATTCTTTAATTTGTTTCATAATAAGGCGTCATCAACAATAATTTTATTAAAGTGGAAATTAAATTAAATTCACATTTGAAAACAAAACCAAGAACGATGTGTAATAACAGCTCTATACATATAATTCCAATGAACTGACTGACAAGAACTGAAGGACCTTTGACTGATTGGTGACAGCCGCCGACAGCCCGAATTGTTTTCGATTGTGTACACATGATATTGACTTCTATTTCTTTCAATCAAGGTGCAAAATCCAAGTGCATTGTTTAAGGCTCTTACGATTCAATGATTCGGGTGTTTCCGGGAATACGACAGTTTGCGAAGATTTGCATGCGCATTATTAATATGGGAGAACTGTACTTCAACTTTCATCTACTTTTACCTTAGGGTGAGGCCACACGAGCGTAATTTTGTGAGTCGGCAGAAAAGTGTGCGCGGGGTCGAGGGGGGCGGGGAAGTTACTCGCTCCTGACTCTGAACCTGAACCTGACTCGTCTCGGAGTGACATTATATTCTAATTTTAAATCCGAAAGAATTCTGAAAGTTTTCAATTTTTGATATGTCAGAGATCACAAACCTTTTTTGGCTGGGTACTTTTTTCAATACGAGTCTGAACATCAGTTGTATCCGGACAGTTTTCTATATTATATTTTTAAATATTTAGAATTATGATCTTTTCGTTAGGCGCAAAAGAACCACGAGGACGCTTCTTTCTGAGAGAGAGAAAGTCTGACTCTTGTGCTTTGTCGATGGGGCTGCTTCCCGGGAAGGGCTAGGTTGTGGCTCCATAACGTTTATAAAAATCAACAAACAATCACAACGCTAAAGGTCAACAATAAAAAAAACCGGCCAAGTGCCAGTTGGACTCGCGCACTGAGGGTTCCGTAGAAGTCTACTTACCTGAGATATTTTTCCTTGGAATTTTATAATTATGTACATCTATACGAAATATCAGCTTGATATCATTAATCGTTTCTGAGAAAAAGGGTGGTGACAAACAGACGGAAAAAAAGTGATCCTATAAGGGTTCCTTTTTTTCTTTTGAGGTACGGAACCCTAAAAAAGAATAATAACAATCGGATCAATCGTTTCCGAGATATTCGTGGACAAACATCACCAACAAGCATACACTACCTACATACATAATCATATTATACAATTTAAAAAAAAATATTTGTTTATTAGCCCTAATAGATTGTCATATGGGAATATGGTGCAATTCCAATTATCTTACATACATACCGAACATGTTATCATGTACTTACCGAATTGAGAATCTTTTTTGAAATCGATTCTATTTTATTCTATTCTATTCTCTGTGGGGGGTGTAAGTACCTGCACCTGGCTCTCTCGAGTGGAACCTTTGTGCATATCCCCAAGGTCTAAACTGCCTTCCTAAGCTTGGACCATTACCCACCACGCTGGTCCACTGCGGGTTGGTGGGTTCACATATCTAGATTGATGTGCTAAATCTAGATATGCAGGTTTCCTCACGATGTTTTCCTTCACCGTAAGAACGATGGTATACATTGTACTTAAGTTAAAAGAACTCATTGGTACATGTCAGCGCCGGGATTCGAACCCGCATCTCTTGCGTGAGAAGCGGGCGCTTACCCGACTGAGCTACCACCGCTCTCGAAATCGATTAAAAAGGTTTATTATCCCTGAATTTAGTAGGAAGTGATGCCATGCTAAAGAATAAAATAAAGTAATTAAAATTAATTCAATACATTGGTTGTGAGTCGTGATCCTACTTAATATTATAAATGCGAAAGTTTGTGAGTATGTGTGTATGTATGTATGTACGCATGCATGCGCGCATGTTTGTTACTTCTTCACGCCAAAACGGCTGAATCGATTTTAATGAAATTTGGAATGGAGTTAGCTGATACTCTGCATTAACACATAGGCTACTTTTTATCGCGGAATTTCCTCAGGAAAACTAAATGAGCGAAGTGAAGCTCGTGGGATCAGCTAGTATTGAAATATTTGTATTACCTAGTTCACTTGAGCAAGTAAATATAAAAAAAAAAAAACATTTTAAAAAATTTCACATTGCGGGTGGCGGTGGCATTGAGACTAGGATGTGACGTTTGCGAGCCGCACAGATGCATTTGCGGTGTGGGAGTGGAGGCTAATGGCCACCACGGCCTGAGTTGCGGCAGATGCGCCGGCAGATTCCCCCGACACCACGCTCTCAACGACCTGATCAGAAGGGCTCTGATTTCAGCAAACATCCCGTGCGTGCTGGAGCCGCCGGGTCTGAGCCGCACGGACGGCAAGCGCCCAGACGGCTTAACGTTGGTGCCCTGGGAGCGTGGTAAAAGTCTTCTGTGGGATGCGACTTGCGTCAGCACTTTTGCCGCATCTCATGTCGGTAGCACAAAACGCATCGCTGGGTCTGCTGCTGAAAGTGCTGCGACCGCTAAGCATGCCAAATATAGCATGCTATCAAAAACCTATATATTTGTGCCTTTTGCCGTCGAAACAACGGGAGTGTGGGGTTTTGAGGCAAAACAGTTTTTGTCGAGCCTCAGCCGACGCCTCAGGGAGCGAGGCCAAGACCGACGCTCGGGATCGTATCTGGCTCAAAGAATCTCCCTAGCCATACAGCGAGGCAATGCAGCCAGCATTATGGGAACCTTTGAGCCAGGTACGATAAGAGGAGGTCTTTTTGATTAGGTGAAGTATTTTGTTATTTTGCATGTTTATTTGTTAATTAATTTTATTCTGTAATTCTTTAAGTGACATTGTTTTTCTATTTTATTTTAATTCATCGTGTAATCATTGTATTTTAAAAAATATTGCCCTGAAATGGATCTAAATTTTTCCTTTTTTCGGTGAAGAGCTTTTTTAGTAGCATCACTTATGACATGTCAGAATTCTTTTAGATTAAAAATTTATAAATTTGAGATTAGGTACCAGAGAGTGGCCAGGACTCTTGCCGCACACTGTACGAGGGATTTTAATAGCATTTTACATCCGGTTTTGTAGTCCTTTTATAGCATTTGATTTCCTCTCGATCGTAAATATTAGTAATAAGAGTAATAAGTCAAATTTATTTCACTCTATTTGACATCAATTTGTGATTTAAGAGGTTTTTATGTTTTCCTTTTTTTGCAATACATTTTCTATTCATGGAATATTGGAAAGGTTAATAAAGTGGCAAAAAAACCTGTCCAATTTGAACGGCTTTACCCAGGCTTTAGTTATTCATAAAACTGTGTATTAGGTGTTTAGTTGGTTATGTGTGGATGTATATCGTTTTATCCGAACGACTCAAAGGGGGGTTTAAGCAGGTGTCTTTTTAAACCCTAAAATAAGTCCTGTTTTGTCGATGAATAAGGAATCGGTCTACTGGTGAATATAAACTCAAAATAAAATACCACCCGTATTTTTATAGAAAGTACGCGTAGGGTTGATTTGATTCGTATCACGTACTGGCGATGGATTGGTGGTAGAGAGTAAATCGGAATGCTCTCACCTAATTACCCACGGAAAGTTTGTGTGTACTTTTATTTATTTGCCTGATTGTTTTGTTTGGCGCCATTATATTAGCGAATTGTGAATCTATTCGATATGAAGACTTTCACTGATTTGAGAACATATCATTCATTATATAAATATCTTTTCTTTTCCAGATTCCCTGACGAAGCTACTCTCCTTTAAAATATGTAAGTTATAAATTAATACTTAGATACGTATTTTTGAAATTAGAATTTATTAAATCCATAAAAAAACCATTAAATCCATAAAAATGTGTTAGTAACAATATGTCCTTAGTCTATGTTAGTGTTTTTGAAATTTATAAACTTTACTTAGCTCCGTATTCATAGTACTTAAGTACTTTTAGCTTACAAAAAGTCTATGTAGGTATATTAAGTTAGCTTTTTATAAAGCTAACCCTATTTATTATTGTTAAAGGTCCCTAAAAAGACAAAATAATCTATACGAAAATATCAGTACAATTTGAGAAGCAAGCAGGCAAAACGCGTGTCTTTAAAGCTGGCAATATAAGGATTTGGAATTGCTTGCGCTCGGTTGAGCCAGGATAAGCCAACTCTGCAATCTGTCACGTACTGTGCATTCACCATATACTCACAGCTCACAAAGAAAAATATTGCTTATTGTATTGATATAAGAGCTACGGGTATTTGTTAGGAACACAATAGTGACTGTAACCTTCGACTCTGAAGCCCGAGAACAGGTGTAAGCTGCCAGTGATAGTACCGAGGGGAATTTCAATCTGCGAAGACTTTTAATAAATAAAAGATATTGGATGGTCAGACAATAAGGCGGAGATTTCAAAGCCACTGTTGCATGGCTGTTCTTTGTTATCTGCGACTGTACAAAGTATTTAAGTTATTATCTGTACCTACATTATAACTTTTACTCTATTATATGTGCATACCTACATCAGCATGCATGTACGTTGGTAAATAAAACAAACACTACACTTTAAAAAATTACAAAGCTAAATGCTGAAAGCTATAAACAAACCATATTTTTTTAGTTTTACCGCGTAGTTTGTATGCAGTGCTCAAATATTTTTGTAGCGAAAATTTCGTTTTAAAAGCATAGTTCAGTGGTATTGTTCATAATAACGTAAGCATTTAAATTGCTGTGTAGGTACAAACTACGAAGCTTTCAGCTTGGACTCAGTTGAAAACTAACAAACGGATTTGAATGTATAAATAATTGCAGCATGGAGAACATATTATTATTATTGTATATATTTTGGTGAATCATGTATTGTTTTGTAAAATGTGCGATGTCCCTACTAAGTATATACTATTATTACGGATATTTCGTACATAAGGTTGTCTCACCATTCACCATGTTCCGTTTTTATATGGAACAAGGTTTGATCATTAACTGCAAAGGTTTTCCCGTGGAAATACTCACGTAAATTCAGGTAACCCCAAGTTTCTTAAATAAATAAAAAAACAAAATTTTGGTTATGTCTGCTGCGTGTTGTTTGTAGTAAACGGTGTTCCAGTTACCTTGTCTAGCTGAACTATTGTCTTGAACTTGTCACAATGAAGATATTATTTTAATTAAAAACGACTATATAAATTGACTTCGAAAAAAGCAAAAGTGAAGTGATTCAATAATGAAAGCTGGAACTTAAATAACATTTATACTTAAGTAAGGTATTTCGATTTGATATAAAATATCGATGCCGCAATCGCTATTTCACTAAAAATACATAGGAAGAGGAAAAGATGGAATGAGGAGGAAAGCAAGTAATTTCCGATCCGTCAAACGTCTGTAGGAAGATCAAAGTGATGGCCTCTGCATCTAAAGACCGTTCATTATGAATTTGTAAAAAGCCTTTACAGATAAAAAACATAATTTTATTTTACGCTCGTGTTTACCGCGACCGTAGTGGATTGCCTTTGCTTTGATCTAGCTTTCTGATTGGTCCTAAGTCCGATTCTTGGGCGCGACCATCTATTTTGGCACAAAAATTTAACTTAATAAAATGTTTACGTAAATGGAGGTTTGAACCTGTGACTCCTCATTTGAAAAGAAACCACTGTAAACTAGTACACTAGGTTGCAATATTTTTAGTTCATTACGTTAGTTCCAGTTTCTCATTGATTAAATTAACCTAAGCATGAATCTAAGTCCTACCCAAAATTCCGGCCTGCATTCAATACTTAGGTTTTGCTTAAGTAGACTCACACATGTGTGAACCTAGTAGATAGTCTAGTACACATTATTGTATTATGCTCAATTAGCTCAGTGTACATTATGCATGCTCTTTGACTTTATTACTTAATTGTAATTATGTTTGCGCCCACACTCGGTTCATTTGCTATGCCGCATTTAATTTAATGGACAGATTGAGCGTACTAATTGAGTTATCACATGTGGTGAGTGCCAACAGGTTGTGAAGTTGTGACGAACATGTTCTTGTTAAGTATTTATTATTATTTAATTCTTTATTGCACAAATATATATAAAATGCACAAAAGGTGGACTTAATGCTTAGAGCGTTTTCTACTAGCCAACCAACAACAACCTACCTTGTTCTACTCGTACTTAGCGTAGCCCGCTACCGTACCACCACCGACACCGATTAGCATATCATCATATTTATTACTATCTTATCTTATTCATTTATAATAAATCTACCTATAGTTGCGATTCTTTTTAATTAACCAAATACTAGATATAACCTGACGGATGAAATACATGCTGTCACTCTCTGTTATTATTTTTTAGACAGTGACAGCATGTATTTTATCCGACAGGTAGCAACTAACCAGACATTGTGAAACAGGGGCTTAAGCTTGCTTATGGTTTGACACAGAGCGGGGAAAGGATTACAAAGAATAGCGTCAGTACTGATACACCGAATATGAGACAGTAAAGGTCACAGTAAATATAAACGTAACGTAAACTGATCGCTTTTCTTCTGTCAACCATGCGTTCACGAGCTTGCGGCAGAGGAAAAGAAAGGCGATCCGTTTACGGTACGTTTATATTTGCAACTAGCAGTTCCCGCGCGCTTCGCTTCGCCTTAAAAAGTTTTCCCGTGGGATTTCTGGGATAAAAAGTAGCATATGTTCTTTCCCAGGGTCTAGACCGTATGTATACCAAATTTCATTCAAATCCGTTCAGTAGTTTTGGCGTGAAAGAGTAACAGACAGACAGACAGACAGACAGACACAGTTACTTTCGCATTTATAATATTAGTTAGGATTAGGATAGGATGACATAGCTGCTTATGGAAGCAGCGCGTCGCTCGCCTGTGAAACATCAGATCCATGCAAGTTACGTCAGATTTACGTAGTAAACATCAAACGGTGCAAAATACACACGATATAAAATAGAGGACAATACGCAAAAATAAAATATAGGGTCATTTACTGCATTTATCCGATAGCTGATCATTCATGTAGAAATAATTTCGTATGTTCCCGGATATAAATATACTAACTTTACTTGATAAGAATGTCTTTGTATAATGTAAGTATAAGTAATATATCATCATAGAACATTCACGTAAAAAGAAAGTTATTTTTGTTTTTTTTCCTATGTAATAAAATATTATAATATATTGCTATCTTCACAATGAAATTCCAAATAAACAATGTAAGCTACTGGCGGTTCAAGTCAAATATTCGGCGATCTTACATTTTCTGTGATCTTTACCAAGTATTTACTCTTTTAAGTATGAGTAGGTAGAGGTAGGACTGTACAGAAAAAAACCTGCAAATTTTATATCTATATTTTAGATTATAACTATTACAACATAAGCAACAAGGCGATTCTGTAAGAAAAACCCATTGATGTTAAATTAAAAACAAATAAATAACTTACTAAAACAATAATTTACATAGAACAACGTGGACTCGGGATATAGGATGATAATTTATATCGATAAGTCAACTACAATTTCTGAATCTGAATGATTTTAGGGATGAGAATGAGCCCTCTAGTCTTAATATTATACCTTGCCCCTTAATTATAGGTAAGAAAAGAAATGTCAAGGTACTTTAGTCTTTAATTTAATGTCATTTAGGATCTAGGATTACTTGAGATAATTATGATTCAAGCGAAGACAACTTTACTCTAAGAACTAGGTACGTAATTTTCTAGTTTAAGAGCTTTTTAATTAGACGATGTTTTAAAATGAAATTTGCTGTATTCTGAAATCAGATTCAGAATTAATTTACGGAGAGTCGACGACATTCACTTAACCTTCTGAAGGTGAGTACAGAAAATAAATAAACGAATTAGGAGAATTAGTTTTCTGATCAGACGCAGTTTACAGATAAAAGAAGAATAAAGTCATTAAAATATTGTTTCAGAGAAAAGCTCAGCTTATGATTTTTTCAACTAACAAAGTAAAGTTTTACTTAAGGCTTTGAGAGCGAGTGTGATGAAAGACTTGTCACGTCTTGACTTCAGGTCATCACATTATCTCCTTCTGGGTCTGCTTTGACATCTATTGGATGGCATTTTTAGCCCACTTATGAGGTTCAAAGAAATTAGAAGACTCACGCACTGCTGATATCAATAAAATAAAACAAACCTTGAACCGTGGAAAGTACTGAATAAGTAAAAGGTAAAAATAAAAACCTTCGAGTATCACAACTTCTTATTAAGTAAGTGCGCCTTTGTTTCAGATAACGCAAAATTTAAAAGCCATAAGCACGCAGTTAACTGGGTAATAAAAGTTGTGTAAATTTGAGTTGCTACAAATGAGGATTTCTTTAGGGATTTTATTTGTGGAAAAAGGTTACCAGTTAGCAGAAAGTTGCTTATCAATCGCCCAGAATGTTGCGTCGAGCACATCAGAGCACATTAGCACGGGCCGTGGTGTGCCGCACCGCAAATATTGCTCCAATACATTTTATATGAGCTATCGCACACTATGCCGAGGCACAGCAGGCCGCATTTTCATATAAGATACGATAAAGATTTACGGCACGCTACGGCCTGACGTACATAGTGTGCCCGAACCTTTAGCCAAATGTGCTATAACTGAGTCCATGGCTGCAACTCTGTTAAAACAAGTATCAAAACTATATTTTCAAACTTTTTTAATTTTATATTTAATCACTAAGTTTCTTAAAATAGAATATTAAATAGTTTGTTATGAGTGAAGTCAGAATCCACAGACAAACCAGTAAACTGGTTTTGTGGGTCATTATTTAATTGTATTGTGTTTTTTATGATTAACAAATACATTGAAACTGAAAAAAAATATTATAATACATGTCAATAGCATGGCAATTGTTTGCCTCTACACAGTTTAAACTTTGTCAAAACCACAAATACCTACGACGATTCCTCAAAATTCGATGACAAAATTAGCGGTTTTTGAGTTTGACAAGGCACAAATAAAGCTGGCCCTATCTTAAATGCATATAAATATATATATATTATAGGTAGATATTACAGCTGAAAGGTCGACAACTGGTTAACCCGAAGATGTCAAAGAAAGGACGACGGGCAATTTACAAATACGGCGTAAACCCAAGCTGAGCTATCTATTTAAGATATACCACATACCATGAGAAATAAGTCAACATTGAGGTTAAACCTTATTACTTTATGAGAAATTTCATCATAAAACATACCTCTATTTAATAAATTTAGGTGGAATTTCACCAAACGCTAAACGTATTTAGTTGCCTGTCAAGCGTTTGACAGTTGGTACAAAATGTATTTAAAATTTGACTTAAATACTATTTTAAATACGTTTAGCGTTTGGTAAAATTGACCCAACAGACACAAAGTCAAACAGTCATACCAATACAAAGTAAGTCAACAGCCTACTTAGACCAAGGCCTCCTTGTGCAAAAATCAATGAAACGAGGTAATGATTATATTGACAGAGTGCCCGACGGCCCACGCACACTTCAGTATGTTGGTTGTTGGTATAAAGAGTGTGAATACACCTACGTTTAGTCTTAATTACTTAGATTACGTGTCTCATACGTTTATTTATTTATTTGAACACTTTAATGTTCACAAAAAACATAGTATAAATACATAAAAAATATAAAAAGTATACAAGGGCTTATTTCCAAAAAGCAATTTCTTCCAGCCAACCATTGAGTAATACATTACTAGATATTCAATTTTATAACAGGTAGGTACAATAACAATTCTACTACAACCTATAATAATTATTATTCTCAAAATACTAGCATCTTCACCAGCATTGGGTGTGTTACATACAAGGTAGGTACATTATCATTTCAAACGGATAGCCCGACTTTGATTTAGCTTGACATAAAAAAAATAATTATCACGTTTTTTACTTAACGCAGTAAAATAAAACAACACTATGTCCTATACATACGCACCCTTTTCCCACAAAAAGATAGCAACAGGTGAACCCTTGCCGTCGGGTGTTTGTCTAAACTGAGTATTTGCCTAAGCAGTTCCACAAAACACTTAGCTGTGTCAACAGGGACATTGTTGCTCTTGCTTGTCTCTGGAAACACAGAATAACAGCTTTATAAACTCGTTACAATCACGACGAAGGTATGTGTAGCTCTGTAGACTTTGATTGGGTAATGACTAGGTGTAAAGTATCCCCTATACTACAGTATACTAATAGTATAAAAGTGTAACGGTATGCAACCTACTACGTCAGAGCCTCGAACTTTCCCTTCGGGGACTACAGTCGCGAAATAATTATAATTTAATAAATAATAGAGTATTAACTCTAACAATAATTTGATCCCTTCTACCTAAATGGAAAAAAATATACTGTAATAATAATATGAAAGGACATAGAAGCATAGGTATATTATTACCTACATTCAACCTGCATACATCCGCGGAGAAATAAATATCGTATTCTTTGAAATAACAAAAGAATGCACCGTCTGTGCTGCTACGGGATTTGCTACGAACCTGCTACGCCGTAGCTCGTAGCACTATCTAAAGCTACGGATGATTGAAAAGTATTTTATGAAAGTTAGCTCGCTGTTCCAAGGTTTCATATTTTATGTAGCACACAACATACTTTGTCTTGAAATATACTTGAAGACGGCTGTGACATGAGCGAAATAAATTATTATAGCAGCAAGCCGGGTAGATTTAGATGTAGCGTTGAGAGTACTGGGATTCTGTAAAATAATTTGTTCGGTGACAATTGTTTACATTTTTCATCTCATTTCAACTGAGTCTCATATTAATTTATTAAACATATGTTTTTTTTAATATTATGTCTGCCCTGACGAATATGTATTTTGTTTTGTAACGTTACTCTTTCTTTAAACCACCTTGTTAGATTATGAAGGATTACAGCTTACGCTAATGGTTTCGGAACAGCGAAAGTGGAAAAAATTACTCTGAAAGCTGCATATTTCACAAGGACTCCGCAGAATAGTAGGAAATGCTATTCTTGGGATTCATTTGCGTTGGTGTTTGCTACATTTACAATAACACTTAGGTTTAGTGTAAAGTACTATATAAATAACAACCTGAATATATACAATTGATAATATGTTATTAATTATTATAAAAAGATTATTGTGTGTCGGTATTTTTGTATTATAGTAATGAAGTCATATTCTATTCCATATAATATTCTTATTTCGGGAAAAAATAAGGTAATAACCGCTTAGAGACCAAATGATACCGGCTGTAGAACCAATACTCATTTTGTTAGTCATTTATTTGAAAAGGATTATATTTCAGACATCTTATTTTCTCCAATAACATGAAATGCTTCTTAAACTTTTACCAGGGTAATTTTCTGAGAAACGCTTATTTTTTCGGCACTAAATACACGGCAATTGTCTTATAACTTGTGTAGAATTTAAGAAAGCCAGCTCTTACTTTCGATATTAATAAAAATGACAAAAGTAATATACTTATAGTATTATGTCTATGGACAATGGATAACTGTGTTACCTACCTACATACTTATGTTTCGCTTTTGCGAATAATATTTATTCACAAAAGATGAATTGAAGCGTTAATGTACACAGGGTGTTACTTACTATACAGTAACTTATCCTTTTTTTGGAAATTACTGATATAAAATATAATATATTTCAATTTAAATGGTGGAAAATGGTGTTTAAAACATTAAACTTCTTCGAAAAAAAATGTATTTCTTTTATTACTTCAACAGTGGCAGTACAATCAGGGAGACATAAATCATTTAAAGAGACCCCTCGGTATTATAACTAAAATTGTGATATAATTTATAACGCTTCGTCCTGCCAGCTCAGTGTTCCCAAAGCGGCAGTCAATTCGACCGACGATCCAAAGAAACAATGGAAATTGACTTATTTCTTTCTAAATAATTGTACGACGACCGAATGGCGTAGTGGTTAGTGACCCTGACTACTGAGCCGAAGGTCCCAGGTTCGATTCCCGGCTGGGGCAGATATTTGTTTAAACACAGATATTTGTTCTCGGGTCTTGGATGTGCCCGTAAAATGGCAATAGGCCCGCCCCTTATTACATTGGGACTAACATAACACTCTGGCGAAAAGTGGGTGCAGCAATGCACCTCTGCCTACCCCGCAAGGGAGTACATTAGTACAAGGCGTGAGTGCGTGTTTTTTTTTTTTTTTTTTTTTTATTTGAACACTTTAATGTACACAAAAAACATATTATAAATAGGTACATAAAAAATATAAAAGTATACAAGGGCTTATTTCCAAAAAGCAATGTCTTCTAGCCAACCATTGAGTTATACATTACTAGATATTCAATTTTATAACAGGTAGGCACAATAACAATTCTACTACAACCTATAATAATTATTATTCTCAAAATACTAGCATCTTCACCAGCATTGGGTGTGTTACATAGGTACATTATCATTTCAAACGGATAACCCGACTTTGATTTAGCTTGACATAAAAAAAAGAATTATCAAGTTTTTTACTTAACGCAGTAAAATAAAGCAACACTATGTCCTATACATACGCACCCTTTTCCCACAAAAAGATAGCAACAGGTGAACCCTTGCCGTCGGGTGTTTGTCTAAACTGAGTATTTGCCTAAGCAGTTCCACAAAACACTTAGCTGTGTCAACAGGGACATTGTTGCTCTTGCTTGTCTCTGGAAACACAGAATAACATCTTTATAAACTCGTTACAATCACGACGAAGGTATGTAGTGTGTAGCTCTGTAGACTTTGATTGGGTAATGACTAGGTGTAAAGTATCCCCTATACTACAGTATACTAATAGTATAAAAGTGTAACGGTATGCAACCTACTACGTCAGAGCCTCGAACTTTCCCTTCGGGGACTACAGTCGCGAAATAATTATAATTTAATAAATAATAGAGTATTAACTCTAACAATAATTTGATCCCTTCTACCTAAATGGAAAACAAATATACTTTAATAATAATATGAAAGGACATAGAAGCATAGGTATATTATTACCTACATTCAATCTACATACATCCGCGGAGAAATAAATATTGTATTCTTTGAAATAACAAAAGAATGCACCGTCTGTGCTGCTACGGGATTTGCTACGAACCTGCTACGCCGTAGCTCGTAGCACTATCTAAAGCTACGGATGATTGAAAAGTATTTTATGAAAGTTAGCTCGCTGTTCCAAGGTTTCATATTTTATGTAGCACCACAACATACTTTGTCTTGAAATATACTTGAAGACGGCTGTGACATGAGCGAAATAAATTATTATAGCAGCAAGCCGGGTAGATTTAGATGTAGCGTTGAGAGTACTGGGATTCTGTAAAATAATTTGTTCGGTGACAATTGTTTACATTTTTCATCTCATTTCAACTGAGTCTCATATTAATTTATTAAACATATGTTTTTTTTAATATTATGTCTGCCCTGACGAATATGTATATTGTTTTGTAACGTTACTCTTTCTTTAAACCACCTTGTTAGATTATGAAGGATTACAGCTTACGCTAATGGTTTCGGAACAGCGAAAGTGGAAAAAATTACTCTGAAAGCTGCATATTTCACAAGGACTCCGCAGAATAGTAGGAAAAGCTATTCTTGGGATTCATTTGCGTGGGTGTTTGCTACATTTACAATAACACTTAGGTTTAGTGTAAAGTACTATATAAATAACAACCTGAATATATACAATTGATAATATGTTATTAATTATTATACAAAGATTATTGTGTGTCGGTATTTTTGTATTATAGTAATGAAGTCATATTCTATTCCATATAATATTCTTGTTTCGGGAAAAAATAAGGTAATAACCGCTTAGAGACCAAATGATACCGGCTGTAGAACCAATACTCATTTTGTTAGTCATTTATTTGAAAAGGATTATATTTCAGACATCTTATTTTCTCCAATAACATGAAATGCTTCTTAAACTTTTACCAGGGTAATTTTCTGAGAAACGCTTATTTTTTCGGCACCAAATACACGGCAATTGTCTTATAACTTGTGTAGAATTTAAGAAAGCCATCTCTTACTTTCGATATTAATAAAAATGACAAAAGTAATATGTCTATGGACAATGGCTAACTGTGTTACCTACCTACATAATTATGTTTCGCTTTTACGAATTATATTCATTCACAAAAGATGAATTGAAGCGTTAATGTACACAGGGTGTTACTTACTATACAGTAACATATCCTTTTTTTGGAAATTACTGATATAAAGTATAATATATTTCAATTTAAATGGTGGAAAATGGTGTCTTTAACAACATTAGACTTCTTCGAAAAAAAATGTATTTCTTTTATTACTTTAACAGTGGCAGTACAATCAGGAAGACATAAATCATTTAAAGAGACCCCTCGGTATTATAACTAAAATTGTGATATAATTTATAACGCTTCGTCCTGCCAGCTCAGCGTTCCCAAAGCGGCAGTCAATTCGACCGACGATCCAAAGAAACAATGGAAATTGACTTATTTCTTTCTACATATTTGTACGACGACCGAATGGCATAGTGGTTAGTGACCCTGACTACTGAGCCGAAGGTCCCAGGTTCGATTCCCGGCTGGGGCAGATATTTGTTTAAACACAGATATTTGTTCTCGGGTCTTGGATGTGCCCGTAAAATGGCAATAGGCCCGCCCCCTATTACATTGGGACTAACAGAACACTCTGGGGAAAAGTGGGTGCAGCAATGCACCTCTGCCTACCCCGCAAGGGATTACATTAGTAGAAGGCGTGAGTGTGTGTTTTTTTTATATTTCTCTACAGATTTAATAAGAAATTATTTCTCAAATATTTGAGAAATGTCAACCATTTCTGAATACCTCGGATAATGAATAACTTATAGGGTAAAATCGACTGCACTTTTAAAACCCATTTAAAAGACTACATCCACTAACCAATCACCCTGTATATCTGTATAACTTTCTCAACGTATTTTACATACTACCTTTCAATGTGTGCACCTGATTTTGAAGACGGGTACATCAAAGTCTCTACAATCATTACGTATTGAATAGGTTTGAACCGTTGGAGCAGGTAAGACGGATTAAGTCCGATTCGGCTTTGTTATTTAGCTTATTGTGTACTGAACAATATACAAATGTAGGGAAGGGATCTACGTATTGAGGTACTCGTAGATGGGAGGGAGGAAAGTTTAGGAAATGGATCATTTTATTTACCTCAAAATAAGGATTAAAATACGAATTACATTAATAAAACCATCCTTTTTTGTTTCTTCATGATCATGCTGCATAATAAATAACCTTTAAAATATTTTTTATACTTAAATTATTAAAAATAAAAGATTATTAGATACTTTATCCGATAAAAATAGCAAATGCGAGAGTAGTTGAGAATGTGCAATTTATGGTAAAGCGTGATTTATAGATGGATGTCTTCGATTGGATGTATATAATAGATAAATATAAAGATTGACTATAAAATATATTATTATCTTTAGCAATAAAGACGTCTGATGTTGACACTATTAACCAGTACATACATGATATAAGTAAAAGTGGCACGTCAACGTGTCAACGTATGAGTAATAAATCAATATATTAAAATATAAACCTGAGTAATACTAAGCAACTTACTAATAAAATACAATTCTTTTTTGAACAGTTCTCAATAATATAATATACTAGCTGTTCCCGCGCGCTTCGCTTCGCCTTAAAAAGTTTTCCCGTGGGAATTCCGGGATAAAAAGTAGCCTATGTTCTTTCCCAGGGTCTAGACCGTATGTATACCAAATTTCATTCAAATCCGTTCAGTAGTTTTGGCGTGAAAGAGTAACAGACAGACAGACAGACAGACAGACAGACACAGTTACTTTCGCATTTATAATATTAGTTAGGATTAGGATTTTATTTGTAAATAGATCAAGCTCTAATAATTTGAAGGTAATCAGAAGGTACTTAAAGTATGTCAATGAAAAACACGTCCTTTTTGTCAATGAACAACTCATTTTACAGATAAAAATATACACGTTTGAAGCAGGACAGGTAACCCTGTCCTGGGCTATAAATAGTACAGGGGCTGAGGCTGCGTATGATCTTGACCTAGCGGGGAGCGGCGGCGCTGTACCCAGGTACCTATTGACCTGAATTTGTAAATACGCCGCCGACATAATTTCAATATTCTGGAATTGAGTTCTCCACTTTGTAGTGTTTGCGTTACTGATTATTAATTATCGGAGTAGGTGAGAGATCTAGACTTTGCCGACGGGTTTCAATTTAAAAATTTATATTTAATTATAGTCTGGAATTTTAAGGTACATAAGTACTTATGTACGGTGGCCTGCGCCTAAAAGTATACAGGCGGAGTTTTTAAAATAGCAATCCCTGATGATGAAGGGACCAGCTACATCTGTTATAAATCCGGGGACGTGTTGTGTGTGATGTGTGTAGCAGTGGTGTTTATGTGTATGTGCTTGAGAAGCATGTGAGCTTGAGATCGCTATTTTAAAAACTCCGTCTGTATACTTTTAGGCGCAGGCCACCGTACTAATTAATGATGATAGCAAAAAATACTACCTACGTCTCTCTCTGTATAATTATCATCTATGTAGGTAAAATATTTGTCGTTTTAGGTTCAGTGGTGTAATAGATAGTGTTCTAAACCAGGTTTGATTTTGTACTTTACTTCATTAGAATACAGCGTTATCCTCTATTAGTAACAGTACTTAATTTAGTACTTCTATCCAACCACGTCTACAGGTAGCACGAAGTTAAAACAACAAATGACTGAAACAAATGGAACCCCGCAAGATAACCGTAATGAATTGCCTTGAATATAATTTTCACTTGCTCAGAAGATGCACTGTCATCATTCAAGGGGCCCTCAACTTAATGCTGCCTTCACAGTGACTAATAACACTTATTTGTCAACTCCAGACTTTAGGGGCGCTGCCAAGCCGTCTATTGCTTTGGATTAAAGGTAGTGCCTTTAATCCAAAGCAATAGAGACTTAGTTAGTTTAGCCTGTGTTTGAAATTTTATATTCGTACCTTTATATTCGGTCTTTACAATACCGTCGCTATGCAACTTTATTAACCCGCCAGTGCTCGCGTCAAATTTCGTGACACAAACAGTCGCATGTGGGTCTTTTAGACCCGAAAGTAAATTGCTCTATTTTCTCGAAACAAAAGAAAATTTAGATATTATTCTACATTAAACGTAAGATTAGTAATAAAACTATATTCAAATGAAAATTATTTATGAATTTAGGTATAAAAAAATATGTTTTGACGGTCTCAAAATTAGTATGCTTCATGTTCTTATTTATATACATAGGAACATAAATTACAGCTTATTTTTATTAATTTTATATTTATCAATATCTTTTTTTTACCTAAACTAATAACCATTCTTTTAAGTAACAAAAAAATATTTAACATTTTACATAAAAAAAATATTCAACAATCAGCCTTCAAAGTTAACATAAATTTACATATAAAATTAGTTCTTCGTTGTATTGATTAAGTATATAAATAGGTACTTTCTTCGGTATTTTCACATATTCGGATTACAATTAATGCATAAAAATGCAGTGTGATCTCTACAACGATCGTCTTAAAAGGTTCGTGACATTTCTGAAAAGAAAAAAATAAAAAAAATATCAAAAAAATAATACTGACACAAAGCGTCGCTCTTGGGTCGAAAAGACCCATAAGTACTCACTTTGAATGTCCGTCCTGTCCAAGTGCCGCAGGCAATCTGGCCGGGGCGGGGAGTGCGGCTAGCCTATATGGTAACTTAAAGGTACTAAGTACGCCAGTTACTAATATCGAATATTTTAAAAGTTATCGAGGTATAAATAGAGTGCTAGGTCTTTTAGACCCACGCGCGACTATCCGCGGGTTAATATTATTACTGTACTCGTACACGGTTATAATAAGGAGGAAAAAAAACCAAAGTGAATATTCCTATCGAAGTTTCGGTAGCCCCGAAGTGGCCACACAATGACACACAGAATAACAAATCAACTTAACAACACCCCTCTTCCCTTCAGGGTTAACGCATCTAAATCCAAAAGAAAGGCTAGATGAGCTAAGCCGAGTAATGGAATAGCTTGTCAGGGCATACATCAAAGCCTACACAATTTTAAGAGCCTCTTTACATGGTAACGCATGCCATTAATACGGTTGTTATGATCTCAAGGATTTGTGTGAAAACGACTGTAAAAGCACAAACAGTGACGCATTACGAGTAACATGCGTCAGTGGTGTCAAACAAAGGCGTACATTATAACATAACATTACACCAAATTGACGTTATCCCTTGCATGGTATTTACATAATATACATATACTTATGTATGATATAAGTAGAATATTTGTCAATTTAAATATCTAGAACTACTAACTTAAGTTTCTAATTATGTCATTATAAAACTTTCAAAATCATTGCTTATTAAAGTAACAATATACCTTCAGGTTACTTTATAATCTACCCGCAAATAATGTTGCCTGTCTCATTATGTCAATGACGCCATAATGAAACGTAACTGCTTAAACAACCATTTCAGTACGCAATTAACCATAGCCAAGATGAAAATCATGAACGAGATATTTCGCTACAAAACGGAAAACATTCGCTGCCATCAAAATTGAATTTGAAAACACGTCAACAGGCCCGGGAAGGGTTGCAATATTTGGGTCACCCTTTTAGTTGATTCTACCCAGGGTATACGCAGGTACAGATATAAGCAGTGTGTATGATGTATAATGGTAGGTAGGTACATGTTTTATGAATGTATCTTCCGTGCCACGATTCTGTCAATTTATATTATTTGGCAAGACGAACAAACACAGAGAGGACCAATTCTCATATACATTAATCTACCTAGATATAAACTTAACCCTTGTAATGGTAATTTCCTTCCAGCATTTTTGTCCACATGACTGTGTATGTCAGAAGTTTATCACTTCTGTATCTGTGTGTCTGTGTTTTTTTTGTGTTGAAATACACACAAACACACGCACTCACGCCTTTTACTAATGTACTCCCTTGCGGGGTAGGCAGAGGTGCATTGCTGCACCCACTTTTCGCCAGAGTGTTATTTTAGTCCCAATGTAATAGGGGGCGGGCCTATTGCCATTTTACGGGCACATCCAAGACCTAAGAATAAATATCTGTGTTTAAACAAATATCTGCCCCAGCCGGGAATCGAACCCGGGACCATCGGCTCAGTAGTCAGGGTCACTAACCACTACGCCATTCGGTCGTCTACCAATGTGTTGAAATACCTAAATAATATATTATATTTAATAAGTATTTCACAGCGCCCCATTTCAAGCTTAGGGTGTGGTTAACTGGACATTCTCATTACAAACACAGGGCATAAATAAAGCGCCGAATAGTTTTATAACAGGCCATACTCTACCCAGCGCTGCGCTATGTTAGTCAGGTGTTAATTGACTAGGCGGGCGGGTACTATTTCGAACCACAGGCAAATTTTCCGACCGCTTAACCGCAACGGAGGCTCAGTAGATAAGCTCTAATGAGCTATTTATGCAGGTTAATAAAAAACACACGCGTTCAACAGTGGGGTTACGACCACAAGATCATAGCAATTTCGCTCGTTTGTCAAGTCTGACGTAACTTGTATGGATCTGACTGATGTTTGACTCGCTGCTTATGGATTGTTAATATTTGCATATGTGATACGGTAGCAGGTTAGGACATAGCCTACATTACAGCCATGATTTACTGACTTATGATTGGCATGAGGTCCTAATAATGATTCCCTCTCTTCATCCAAAATACTTCTGTTTCTCCAATGCCTAAAGCAAGATAACTCTTGTTGGCTATCTCTTCCAGACTAACTTTAGACTTAAATTAAACCTAGACTTAATATAGTTGTGGTTTCAAACCGGCTACATTTGAAATTAATATTAGGTACTGATATGTATGAAATATCTGGACTATAATTGGTTCTAAACCAGGTCTGGTTAAACCCAAGAACTCATTTTCATACAAAGCTTATTTCAACTTACAGTCTTGAAGTTTTTAGGTAAGTATGTTATTATCATCGTATATTTTGTCATGGTAAAGAAATTGAGTTCACAGTGTTAGTATTGTTACAATATTGGCAGATAATTCATAAGCATTAAGTAAGTTCATCAACATTCTGTATAGTTCGAGTAAGTAACTAAGTTAGCTACATGAGGCCCAAAGGAATTTAATTATCTGAGATAATAACATCTTCTGACAAACTCAAAAGTGACGTGGTCCGACCCAATCGTGATTAAGTTTTACTTTATATTATTCATTTATGAGTGATTTATGTTTGTGTGTTAATAAACTCACCTATATATTTTAATTAGTATGCCTTAATCATAATATTATTTAATTTTATAGTTACAGATCCAATGGATTTCAAGTATTGTTGGACCCTAAACTCGTTAATGGCCGGTTATTTCCGAACCTGTTTATGTCACAAATGTGGGCCACAGAGTGCAGTAGATTGGTTATTTTCAGAGTGCCTGCGGTTAAATATAAGGCCGCAGCCACGACGACAGCGGTGGCCATTTGAAGGCGGAGATTCTATTCTATTCTGAGAGGGGGCAAAATTCCTGTACGTGGGTCTCTCGAGTGGAACCTTTGTACATACATATCCCTTGATTTAAGCTCAGCCAGCCTAGCTCCCGAGTAAACTGGAGCAGGCGGAGATTTGTATGTAATTGTCCGCCATAAACTAAGGCAAGGAAGAAGAAGAAGACTAAATAATACTAGTGCGTGCCGCCGCGCTGCCGCTGGCGTCGTGGAAGCGGCCTTACGGTGTAAAACCTGATCAGGAATACATATTATATCTATACTAAACTACACGATACCTCGACAAAGTGCTTGTGCTTACTTACGTAGGGAATGCGATATATGTACATACATGATAAAATTGGATATAAGTATCCGAAAAAAACGATCTTATCCTAAATAACAAATTTGTGATCATAGGAATTTCCTTACAGGATAAAAACGTAATTTTTAAAGTCAGGTATTAAAAGTAAATAATGATGTATCTTCAAAGTAATTCAAGTGTAAATTAAATGTAAATTAATTAATTAACACCATTGTTTTCTGGTTCGAAACCGAAAACGCAAATGCAAATACCATGTACAATTTATCAATTGGTTGAACTCATAATTATCTACTTTTAATAGCATTGATTATTTAGAGAGGTAAGTAGATATAATATATATAGTTATTAGATATTTATTTGTTGTTTTATTTATTTATTTAGTGTATGTACTGTTTAAGTAGTATATATTTTATGTATATATATACTTGCACCACAACTACCTCACAATCATATAGACTTACTCTCTTCCATCCAAAGGTTGTCTGGTAGAGATTGCTATAAGCAATAAGGCCGCCTTTTTGTACTGTTTTATTTTTAAGTTTTGTTTTTTGTAATTTTTTTTTTCTTGGTGCAAATAAAGTGTTTTGTATTGTATTGTATTGTATTGTAGATGAAGTACTACCTCAGATGAGACCTGATGAAAGGCGTAAGAAAGGAAGGCCAAGAAACACGTTGCTGGATTGCGTGAAATAATATATTATCATAGGGTGTGGAGTGAATGAGGGTATGTATGACAGAGGATAGGGTAAAATTTCGTGTTATGACGCATAAAGCCAACCCATAATTATAGAAATGCCTAAGCAAAAAATTACAAATACTGAGGGTCACGTTACGTACCTTAGGACGCTTGTACCTCGGGACAATGCTTTTATTTTTAAACCGGCAAATTTAACACATTATAATTCTACCCTATGCGTAGTGTTTTACTCGCTTGGCAAAACTGGTGAGTCTCGTGATCATACCGGCATCGAGTGTGTGGTGAAGACAACATGAAGTTTTTTGGAGTCAAAAGTAACTTTTGTATAGTTTTTGAGTTGCTTTATCTCATTGAGGCATGCTCAAAATTGAGACATGGATATCACGTATATATATTTTCAGTTATTTCATTTTTATGACACGGCATCTTATCTGAAAGATTCCTAACATAAAAATAAAGTTATTGATTTTTTTGTTTAATATTGCTTTTTTGTACCTTGGGACATGATTGATGTTTGTACCTTGGGACACTGTTTCCTATGGTTTTGTACTATGGAGACTGCTAACTTCTAAATAACGCCTTATATCTCTGTTCTTATTAGTGGCAGAGTAAAACTGGAAAGAAGAGAGTTGCAGTCAGTCTGTATCGTTTGAAACAAGCAGTAGATAAAGTAAAAGAAGGAGGAAATATTCCTATAAAGTGAATGTTCATATTTGTAATATAAAATTCATACATAATCGCAAAATATCATTTTGTCACTTATTAATGATAATTTTATATAAATCTAGTTACAAAATTACGATGATTACCTCACTTTTTGTACTAAAAATATTATAGTTTAATTTGTACCCAAGTACACTTAACGAGTGTCCCAAGGTACAAACGTGTAACGTACCTTGGGACAAAACAATCATTTTAACATTTATCTTAATTTAATAAAATCTGGCCACACCAAAGCTCCAGCACAAATACTAGTGATTATAGATTAGTTATCCTACCGAATAAAGTAAATTTCACATTAATATCATAATTGTACGCTGCAATAGCTTCATTCATAGTTGGTGTAGTCGAAAATGTCCCTAGGTACGTTACGTTACCCTACTTACCATATCAATTTAATTAAGTATCACATAATGCATTAATTAGGTATCAATGGTAAGAAAGTGGATTTTTGTAGTGTTGTCTGTTTAAGCCAAGACAAAAGTAGAAAGGATAATGGCCAAATCTCTGTGGCGCCATGACCCGCCAGAGCAGCCATTGATGAAACATAATAATATACGGATGTGTAGCCCATGACTACAGTACCTATATCCTGGTGTAAACTTTATTATTATGAGGCATGGGTGAACGAAGATATAGGTGCTGAAAGATCAAGTCTTTTTACTTTACTAGATGTTTCCCTCGAAGTAAGTCTCGTTTTTAAAAGTAATTAAGATTCTTTTAAATATTTTTTCCCCTATATAGAACACCTTTATCACTGAATAAAAATAGGTTTGGTTAGTGGCTGCAAAGCGGGTCAGATTTGGCCATTCTCTTTTACTAACAACCTTTAAGTAACAAAATTATAAAAAACCGTGTTTAAATTTATTCAGTGAATGAGTTATTTTAATACACTTAGAGGATCCATAATATACACAAGTAGTACAGTCTGTACTTGATCATGTTAAGGTGGAGCCACAAGGTAAACTAGTTATCGGGAAATAACGAAGTTATGTAGCTAAAGACCGTCATAGTAGGCTGTAGGAGGATGTGGAAAGAAAGTCTTTGAAAAGACGAATAAAATTATGAGATTTTAATTTTTTCGTACTTACACTGAGTTGTACAAAGAACTTTAAGCTAATGTTGGCATTAGGTCTATGTAAGTCTCTTTCGGTCCCTATACTGTCTGCTGCTATACATAACGTGACCATTTATTTTTTTTGTCAAAGCGGGACACCTACGGAATTTCATATCCCTCAAAGATACATAATTATATTATCTTTCTTTCTTATCTTCTTACCTTTTCGCTCAATCCCTACGATGAAAGAGTGAAATGTGAAAGAGATGCATTAATGGTGAATGACATTTTTTTACATTTATCTAATAATCTAGTTGGTATATTTAGGATACCTACTACATTAATCCGAATTACTTCTTTACGAATATGAAAATAACGATTTTTTAAAATATGAATTTCATAGTTCTAGCTAATTTTAAGTTTCCGAATAACGAAAGTAAGGAAAAGTTGATAAACGAAATTTCAAACAACAGATTTATTAAAATGACCAAAGTAGGTACTTAAATTTTTCAAATTATATAATTTCGATGTTCTAAATGTACGATTTTGTATTATATCGAATTTTTTAAATAATGAATCCCGTAGTTTTAATATTCCGAAAACACAAATCCCCGAATATAACTTAGTTAACAATTTATTTATTTTTTTGATTCACTTCGCTTCGCTGCGCTCCGCTTTGTTTTTCGACATAATATGTGCACCTAACACGCTCCTCCTCGCTTTGATCGTCGTCTCACCTATCTTTAGGTTTTTGTTCGTTTCTGAAACGTTTTTTTAAACGTTATATTTTTGTCAAAATCACGAATTATCATATTTTCGGTCCGGATTTGTAATTTTCGTGATTATAATAAATCTGTATTTTATTTTTCGTATACTAAAGTAATCGTACTTTTTAACAATAGTGATAACAAACCTTCGTGATTATTATATCTATTCAATTTTTTTAATCGATATTTAAAAAATCGTTATTGCAATTTTTTGTAAATTAGGTATTTCAAATTCGGAAAAAAGTTTTTCGGAATTTTTGGGTGTTCTCATACCAGACGCTACACAATTCTTAAACATCATACTCTATGTGACTAAGTGATCAGAAGATAAAAAGTTGTTTCAAGTGATTAAAAGAAATAATGTGGGATGAAGTTGCAAAATGTAGGGAATTTAAATTATCGTTTGGTCTGTTTAAGAAAGCGGGATATTTTTGCCCTCGCTGGGGACAGCGGGACGCACAGCTTGAAAGCGGGACTGTCCCGCCCAAAGCGGGACGTATGGTCACGTTAGCTATACATCATATGCTATATATCCTATAATGTCTATACTTTCAAGCCACAACATCATTTTAACTTCTAGTTTAAAACATGGCATTTATCTTACTAATATTATAAATGCGAAAGTAACTGTGTCTGTCTGTCTGTTACTCTTTCACGCCAAAAATTACTGAACAGATTTGAATGAAATTTGGTATACATGGTCTAGACCTTGAGAAAGAACCTTGCTTTTTATCCCGGAATTCCCACGGGAAGCGGCGAAGCTCGCGGGAACAGCTATCTTTTATAAACATTGGCGATCCACCTTAAGCTAATGCAGGTCAAGGCAGGAACTCGGCAGAGTAAACTTATTACTGGCAACTAATGTGGTTTACGTCCGACCGATGTAAGTGTTAAGGAATTGAGCACTTACGTAATAAGTATACGCTTTGTTTAAATTAAGTATATTATCCTTCTGACCCCGAGAGGTATAAATGTAAACACTGTTATTAAATTTTAAAAAAAATTACTACTAAACTGTTTTGTCACTTTGTCAAAGAACAAATTGTTTAAGGGATAGGTACTTAATAAAACTTTAAAGGAATAACAGGGATACTCCATAAAACTTTTAATATAGGTATTTTTAAAATATATATTATATTTTTTTTCAATGTCCTACTCATAGCACGCCAGGTGTCAGGAGGTTATGGGTTCAAATTCTACAGGCTTGTAAGAGTTTGGATTCCAAATAAAAAAAATATATAACTGAAAGACGTTCCATATCGTAAGATTCTCAATAACATACAGATTAAAAAAGGTTTAAACAAATTATTAATAAATAAATAATTATGTACAGCCTCAAGTCCATAGATTTTAATAAAAGTATGTTATTGCGGAAATAAATTGTCTTGACAGACATGCCGATGGATCATAAATCACAACAAACTGATCATAATTATAAGGGTGGAACCTCTTTGTGGTACGGATCCCTAAAAACTGAGCAAGTACGCCTTATGCCTCTCATATCTGATGTACGGTAGTTTTATACGATTCGTCTCCTCTAATTACTTCATACTGGCTGATGCAAAACTCATTACGGTTACTTAGGAAACTAGATTACTTGTCTCACAAACTAAGATTAGTTATTAGTTAGATCGTGAAATTGAGTTACTGATAGAAGAATTTAATATTTAAAGTAACTTAATTTGTAGTAAAGCAACATTTTTCTTTAGAAATAAGGATTTTAAGTACAATTATAAAACGTACTCTTACGGTGAAGGAAAACATCGTGAAGTCTTCACATCTAGATTCTAGATGTGTACCGTAAGTGGGTGATTCTTCAGGGACCGTGTTTTCGACGGCGTTGAGGATATCTCTGTAACCAATTAAGATAATGACACGTATTTTTTTTTCAATACAGTCTAGCTCTATCTCTATTTCTAACCAATCTCATTTTTTCAGTAAATGCTATTTCAGTACTGAAAAAAATTATTTGAATTATGTTATTCTGATTCATATAGAGATTATAGAGCGTCCGTTTGCCAGCCTGAGGAACAAAATGTTTAGTATCACATTTCCCTTTACATTTATTAACATATATTAAAATTTTATCAAAGGGCAATGAGTTTTCCTTTCACAAAAAAAAATATTTAGTACTTATAAATATGTAATTTTTTTAATAAATAAATAATTAAGGAGTGTCCGGCATGTAGTACTGATCCATATGTCTTAGCATGTTGATGACCATACTTGGTCATGTAGTGGCAATGGGAGTCTGGCTATACAAAAAGAAGGTGAAAAGAAGGTCAATATCTGATTCATATGGTACTGGTTCAGGTACCCTCCTGATTAATATTCCTCCTGTAAAAAATCTATATTCTGAGTATGATTCTTCAATATGAGTTTCATGTAATGCTCTTGGGTTATAGATTTATGAAAAAAATAAACAATACTATAGTGTGAATGATGACACTTATGAACTACTTAAGGTTTTATGCAAAATCCTGATCCATATGTATATGATTCATACGGTAAAAAACCTCATCCTGTACAGAACTTTCCAAAAGTTTACGTCATGCCTTGGAGGGCTGATAGTACAGCTTATGAGTGACCAGAATATCACTATATGACCATAGTAAAATGTCGACAGTTTTTAGGAAATTAACACTTTTATAAATTTTCTGAAAATAGTCGCCCCTGAACAGCTTTTTGCATGCCACTGGTACAAAATTCAATATTTTAAGTTTTAATTTTATTTTGCGTAACATTCTATAGTTCTTTTATCGATGACAGTCCAAGAAAATTACGAGCAATGCTGTATGTTTAAAACAAAGATGGTTTTCCATGTGCTTTCATCAATCACCATTGTACTCATTCAAAAACGGCGTTACGGCTCGTGACCTATCACTTGAGTACAAATGTGTACAACGAAAAGCGGGTGGCTCGCTTGTGAGTCAACTTTGACTAGCTTCGGGGATTACAGTCGTGAGCATTAACAATTTGATTTTACTAAGAATAATAAATAAAATTGTACATTACACAAAAAAAATACCAAGTCCCAGCATAAATTTGAGTAAAGTTACTTCGTTAAAATGTTGTGATACTTTTCACGTCTGCTAACTTTGACCCTATCTCTTTTAAATCAAAACTTTTTGTCCATAGATTTGGAAATATTTTCGGCCCACATACAGTCTCAACTTTCGGTTATATACCTAGTACTCATACATTATATCATAAGTAGGTATATCTCATTTAAATTTACCAACATATTAATATACAGGGTAAAGAAGAAAGGAAACGAACCTGGCTGGCCAAATGCGTTTGACCTCTTCGATTTTCCACCCGTTCTCTCAAACAAGTTTTCTCATGGGAATTCATCATCTTTCTACATTACAAAATTTCATCAAAATCCATCCGTTTTTTTCGTGAAAGAGTAACAAACATAATAATATTATGGATATATCGACTCATAAACTTTCGCGTTTATACATTATATATGTATTAGTAAGTATCCCAGCAATATACGTTTGCTAAGGCCTAAAAATCACCCACTACACAGTTAGTTGTGAGTCAAGCATTGAGCTTCGATTTCTTATAACAAGATTAAAACATTCCGATACTTCAACAACAAACTCTTTTCACAACATTATTTGTTGGAAGTTTCATGGAATTTGCAAGGAATCTCAGCCGTGGAATATTTCAATCGTTTATTTGATGGTTTTTGATTGTCGTGAACCTTTTTCTTTGGGAGTTATTTTCTTTGGAGCTTCAAGAGGTTTTTCATTTGTTGGAAAACTTAAGCATCAAATTTAATAGTGGTTCGTTTTATTTGTGCCTTAGAACGATCGATGTATAATATTGTACCTAATTATATGTAGTTACTTATAGGGTTGTTTCATCATAATTATCCATGCATCGTAGTGTTATTCAACTAAGGGTTTCAGCACATAGCGTAACGTAAACGAATTGCCTTTTTTCTTCTGTCAACCGGGCGTTCGCGAGCTCGCGTTGTACTGGTTGATAGGAGAAAACGAGGCAATCCCTTCACGTTACGCTTATTATGTATGTGCTGTGACCTTTATACATCGTGTATGTTACGGTGGTGTAGTTCAACGTCTACGGTATTTGACATAATTCATAAAGTATTAGATAGCGATAAGCCTATTTGTACAGGGTGAGTCTTTCGTAGGTTCATATACGGAAATATGTTACAGAGCTCTTCATTCTGAACAAATTTGATATAAAGACCATGGGATATTCTCGAATAAAAATATCTACTCCCCATACGCAGTGTCACGTAAACAACAAAAGTTGTTCAGAATGAAGAGCTCTGTAACATACTTCCGGATATGCACCTACGAAAGAATCACTATGTATAATGAAATATATATTTATATATATTTAATATAATATTTTTATTTATTTATTTATTTATTTATTTATATTTGGAAAACTAGCGACTATTACAATGTTGAGTAATAAATATTAAAATAAATAACAGCTAGTCATTAAAAGTTTCCACTGGTAGAAATAAAGTGGATATTAGGAAAAAGTCATGAGCAAGTTGTACAATCAAGTACTTAATACAAACTTAAAGTATCTTAACAGTAATTAAAATTAACAAATTTAAATAAGTACTTAAGAGTATTGTACATATATGTACTTAGTACAAGTTCACTTGTGCTTATTTGATTAAATATTGAACAAGTTGCGAAATTTACCTTACAGGTTATAATTTAACTAAGTTAATGAAATATATTTATAGAAGAACTACGGCTTAAAAAACATGTCACTAAGCTTACGCCTCGCTGATGAAATACTAGAGTGAAATATGTCTATATCTAGGTGATCAGGAACTAGTTTATTGAAAGCATTGCACGCTCGCCACAAATACGTATTTTGCCTGTAGTTGGTGGATACGTTAGAAATATAAAAGGTCGGTGGAAGTCTTCGGGGCCTGATTGGCACATAGAAGTTAACTTTTGACAAAAGCTCGGGACAGTCAATATCGCCCCTTACTATTTTCATGAGTAGAAGAGTGTCAGCAATTTCACGTCTCCTGATTAGTGGTAGTAGATGCATACGTCGACAAGAAGCATGATATTCACGAACGTTGGATTTGACCCGAAAATTTAGAAAACGCATGAACTTTTTTTGGATTGACTCAATTCTGTTAGCATAGATGTTATATCTAGGATTCCAAATCTGCGATGCGTACTCCAGACTACTTCTAACATAGGTGCAATAAAGTATCTTGAGCGTCTTCGCATTTTTAAAATCTTTCGATGAGCGCATAATGAAACCAAGGTTTTTAGAAGCCTTCTTAACTATATTATTGATATGGGTGTCAAAGAGTAGCTTCGAATCGTGAGTCACACCCAGATCGCGGATCTCATCTACCTTTTGTAGACTGTGATCTTTTAAGGTATAGGTAAAATTAATGCCCACCTTTTTTCTTGAGAAGATATTTATATATATTTAATTATTGAGGATATTATTAGAATATCCAATGTGTAGTGTGATCACATTGAATAATTTGATCAATCTTGACTGTTTTCCTACTGCTATGTAATTTTAATTATGAAAATAAAATTCACAGCCCGCCATTTGGAGTAAGTACACGTAATTAAAGAGAAATTCATTGACTGATAAATTTTCAGGAATATTTATAGTTAAAATTATTTTATGAACAACAAAAGAGCCACAAAATGCACCTACTGTAAATATGTTACTCAATTACCGAGGAATGAGGTTTATTTTTGCACCAATTATTGCGAGTTTGTATACATTATTTTACCTACACTACCTATGTTATGTCGGTGCATACCTTGCCAAATATTTCAGCGAGTAAAATACATCAGAATTTGAGGAATTTCGAAAATATCGGTCAGCAGTATCGGGTATCTCCATTAATTAGCAAGGCTTCTGGCTACATATTACGTACGTACATATGTACATTGTACATTTAATTCATTACATTCCACCTCAAAATTTTCAAGCACAAAATTATTATTTTGGATTTAAACAACAACGTGGAATCCGAGCTAAAATAATTGTTCAAAGAGCTATTCGTATTTAATTCAAATAAAACATGAATTTAATGTCTTTTAATTTTGGGTTGATCCTAACTAATATTATAAATGCGATTAAAAATGATGATGTTGTTTAGAATGAAGCTTTTTGACAGTTCATTATTATCCTGTAACGGAAACCTATTGGTTGGTGCGCTAAGGGATACAAAAAACTGTCTACACTAAACTAGAAAATGTAAAAGTAGACTGTACTATCGCCTCTCAATTTCACTGAAATAAAAGACTACTGCTATATCTTAGGTACTTACCTAAACTGCTTGATATTATGCTAAATTTCCGCAAATATAAACGTATATGAGTAAGTTTTGTAACCTTTAACACAAATTGACAGCTTCATAATATGGTAATGTGGTTTAAACTGTTCCTAGAATTTTATATTCCGTTGCTATCACCCATTCGCTATATTTCCTACCTTACACGTCATTTTGACGTATCGAGCCTTTCAGAGCTTACCCGTGTAGCGGTTTTTTACCTTTTTATTTATTATTCCGAGCCCACGTTTCTAGTTTGTATTTCCCGATCCCTCCTCAGTTTTTTCACTCCCATTTAATTCTCACTCAATGTAACGAGTCGGTCTATCGGACGTGAGTTGTACGTAGATAATGGTTGGTACAGTGCCACAAACTTATCTATTCCGGTGACAGCTCACATAAATGACTAATATTACTTAATTCCATAAGATTTTAAGTTTGCTCGTATTGTTAATTCGCTCTTGCGGTGTTAATAACCCCATGTAATCTTTTACAATATACATATACAATATACAATTCATTATTAAATAATGAGATATGGATCAATTTAGTTCGCTCTCACCGGAACAGATAACTTTGTCGCCCAATGAGTGAATAGTGAAATGAGTAGTATTTATTTAATTACGAGACGGAATTTGGGAACCGAGAGTAGCGTAGCGAAAGAGGTAATGAGCAAGAGGATGAAATAAGCAAAGTATCTGATGCAAAAGTAATAACATCAATTTGGATAGGTAACTATTTTATTGCATAGTTTACAAAGTTTGCCGTACTTAGTGTACAAACTCACAAGACAGAGTCTGAAGTCTGAACAGTAAAGAAAAATCGGGAACGAGAGGGTTCCGCAAAAAAATTAACCTACACGTTTTTTTCTCTGTGTCTTTTTAAAAATTGTGATCGGGTGGTTGTAGCGTTCCCGAATGAGAGCCGAGACCTTATACGTGACGCCACCAGGACTCTAACTCATCTTGTAAACAGCACTCTACGCTCACACGCATATATTACTAGGATCATGGGGTCACTCTAGCTTGCAAAAAACTAAGTTTTGTAGCGCAGCCAGCCACAACTAGAATTAAACCCGAGACGCCCAAAAGACACTCTCTAAATAGACTACTTGGTTATTATGGAAACTGATACCGCTATGTTAATTAAAATTATAACACTATGTTTACGTGACTATATTGCAGTTATTTTGTCACCTTAAGCTTTTTTATTTAAATTCAGTGTTGAAGCAGAATTTCTCCGGACTACTTGCTAAATATAATAGCTACTTACATTATAAATCTTGATTGAATCAAACTGGTGAGAAGTGAAGAGAATAAAAAGGGACCCTTGTCAACGCACAAGAAAAAATGACAAGCATTTCCTTTACGAAAAACCGTAAATAAATGAAACCAACTGACCTTTGAAAGATAAGTCAATTAAAGGAACCTACAATCATTGCTATAAACATTGCGATACTGTGTACCGTGTCCATCAACGATATTTAATACAAACCAGATGGAGTGTCAAAGAAACGTCGCGACAAATAACACCCCACTTATACCATTGAGTTCTTATTTTGAATTAGTTCGGCTAGAAGATTTATGACTATTCATTGGTACAATGTTTGTCATTAGGTTGAACTTAAAACAGTTTGACAGCAAACAAAATGCGGGCAGTTTTTGCTTTGTTTTTGTATGAAACACACCATCTAGTTTCTATATTTAATCTAAGTCGGTAAGGTACAAGAATGAATAGATGTTTATGCACGTATAGGTACTGTAGTATAAGATTTTTGAACCTCCGTTTACGTTGCGTATCGTCAACTGTCACTGTAAAAATGTGAGGCTAAGTTAGTTCCAAAAGTGACATTTGTTCGTTCTATAATATAAATGTTTGTTTTGTATCGAAACGAGGTAGTACCGAAAAAAAACACGCGCTCACGCCTTGTACTAATGTACTCCCTTGCGGGGTAGGCAGAGGTGCATTGCTGCACCCACGCAGGTAGTACCGAATTGCCACGTAAGCCCGTGATACGTATACTGTACGAATAGGTAGGTAATTATTTTTTGGTTTGGTAAAATTTAATCATTCAGTCATTTTATACATTACCGTGGAAACTAAACAAAATAATCACCCTTACTTTCGGTAATGAAATTAGTAAATTAGTATACCTGTTCATCTGATGATGATAATAAGAAATAATCAAAGATTTTGAAACAATTTGATTGTATTGTATTAGGGTGATTCTTCGAAATTCCATTCTTCGTCTGATTTATATGGCCATTTCTTCATTTAATGGTTAGCTCTATAACGTATGTTTATATGAATATGTATATAGCAAATAACATATAATTGGAAAAGGCACCCTTTTTTATCAAGTAGTTGACGTTACAATTTTTTGTTGCGATATGAATCAGAAACAGAAAAACGAACACCATGGAAAACCATCTTTGTTTTAAATATACAGCATTGCTCGTAATTTTCTTGGACTGTCATCAATAGAAGAACTATAGAAGGTTACGTAAAATAAAATAAAAACTTAAAATATTGAATTTTGTACATGCAAAACGTTGATCTGGGTCGCCCCAGAATATATATATATATATTTTCAGTAAATTTATAAAAGCGTCAATATCTCAAAAACTATCGACATTTACTCAGGTCATATAGCGATATTCTGGTCACTCCTAAGCTGTACTATCAGCCCTCCAAGGCATGACGTAAACTTTTGGAAAATGAGTTTTTTTACCGTATGAATCATATACATATGAATCAGGATTTTGCATAAAACCTTAAATAGTTCATAATACATTCACACTATAGTGTTGTATATTTTTTTCATAAATCTGTAACCCAAGAGCATTACATGAAACTTACATTGAAGAATCATACTCAGAAAACAGAATTTTTACAGGAAGAATATTAATCAGAAGGTTACCTGAACCATTGACCTTCTTTTCACCTGGATGTAGGCATACTAGGAGCACCTCCATTTACTGGCTGGTGCGTTGGAGAGCTGGCTTCTAGCAAACGGATAGCCAGACTCCCATTGCCACTACATGACATATGAATGAGTACTACATGCCGGACACTCCTTAATTATTGATTCATAAAAAAACTTACGTATTTATGTATAAGTACTAAATATTTTTTTTGTCAAAGGAAAACTCATTGCCCTTTGATAAAATTTTAATTTATGTTAATTAAAAGGGAAATTTGATACTGAACATTTTGTTCCTCAAGCTGGCAAACGGACGCCCTATATGAATCAGAATAACACTCTTCAAATATATTTTTTCAGTACTGAAACAGCATTTACTGAAAAAATAAGATTTAAGGTTACAAATAGAGATAAAGTTAGACTGTATTGAAAAAAAATTACGTGTCATTATCTTAATTGGTTACAGAGATATCCTCAACGCCGTCGAAAATACGGTCCCCGAAGAATCACCCCTTACATGCCTAACTGAAGACATGTAACGTGTTATAAATTAATATTATAATATTTACCAATCGTAAATAAACAGCGTAATTAATTTTCATAGATACAAAAATGCTATTTATATTTTAGCATTTTTTTTGTTCCAATATGTTATCATTTTTATTTATTCAATATTGGAAGCGTACGTTACACAAATGGAGGTCTCTAAAGGTCACGTTTTTGATGAGGGTGAGCTGACTCCTAAGCAAATTATTATTTATAAGGCAGTTGGTTATATTATTAAATAATTTGCTGTGGCTTATTGCAAGCTTAGTACCTACATTGATATTTAAATAATAATTTTAAAAATACAAAAGGGATATTGTTCCTTAAACATTAGTGAAAGGATACCTACGTATCTTTATATGACATCGCCCTGTTTTTGTACATTATCTTCGTGTGTCATTCCTTTTACATCAATACTCACTTCCCATGACCTCTCCTAATCTCATTCTATCATCAAAACCCTAATCCAGACACTAAACTCCCGTAAAACACCAAACGTAACCGCCATCAAAAATACATTAACACATTCTCACCTCGCATTCATTGGCCACTCAACCAGCTAATAAAACATTTAACTTTATTTACTCGAAAATCCATTAAAAGGCCGTTTGTTTCAAGGTCGCACTGAACGTATGTGCTGGACTAAACTGGGTCATACCTAGTGGCATCATCACCTTTGCTTATTGCGTAGTGTAGTGCGAATATTCCGATCCGTTTAGGGCTCCCCACTTATTTTCGTGAAACTGTTTCGTGGGTAAGTCGAAGATTTAACGTTCTTTTTTTATATATAATTGATTTTATTCTGACGCAATATTAGGGAATCCAGCAGAGACTGTTATGATGATAGGCATAAAATAGTAACAGATGGCAGCAAATAGTGGACCTGAATAGCGTCCAACGTACGAGTAACAAACACAAACATTAAAACATAAATTATGTTTTAAATGCCACCAAACACACTTCGCCACTAGGCAAAATAAACGGTTGGAGAGGAGATCCTATCTTTTTTGGACATATGAAAGCGTGAACCTTCGGACAGTTCACAAAGCCTTTAGAAAGCAGCGATGGCCGGCCAACCGTGAAGCAGTAATTTTGACACCGTGAGGTAGAATTTATTACGTTGGCGCATCCACGCCCCGGGCGGTGTCGAAAATTTCCCCAATTTTGCCGTGTTTGCCGGGATATAAAGTGATTACTGAGGTACCTACACTCTTACAGTACGATAGCTATACAGATTATATTTGATAAAATACCTACACCTATTTTTTTGTTTGTTATATAATCATGTAAGTACCTATACACTTATAAATACAAAAATACGAAATCTTAAAAAATAATGATTTTTTTGCTTTTAGTAGACAATACGTACAAAACAAGGTTAATACTGAAAATATTGAAAACAATCTCGGCTCAAGAGAAACAAATCAATAGTACAGCATTCAAAGAGCGTTCAGAAACAATAATTTACTCTTGTCGAGCATTTCTGCCGTAGTGTGGTACCGTTTGAGATTTCGTACAAGACGACTTGCATACTTTGGCCCAGTTTCCCATTTACCTTCTACCGCAACAAAAAAAAACGAATACTATAATTATGTGTATAAAGTTGTTTGTTATTTGACATAATTTATGACGCGCCAGCTGTAGAAAAAAAGAACAAACAGGCGTATTTTTACATACACACTTTAAATATAAGCCAATAGGTACAACATCAACAATCTATGCTAGCGTACTGGAAGTAATGAACTCCCGGGATTATCAACGCGAGAATGAGCAAGTTTCGTAAATGAACCTAAGCCAGGGTTAAAATATTATAGTCACAAAATGAAATAGACAAGTGTATCTTAATTTTTAATTTTGATGCACAGTTTACACATTAATTATGAATCAGCTGGATGGTACAATTCTATTCTGAGGGGTGTGAACCTCCTGTACGTGACTCACTCGAGTGGATCAAGGTACATATCCACCTAATTTCAGCTCAGCCAGCCTGGCTCCCGTGTAAATTGGAGCTGCAAGCCTGGATGCTATAAGCACTTCCAAACAGTAAACCTGCTGGAGGTTGAGTAAGGTTGTGCATTACATATTTATAAAATATGGTTGCATTGATAAATACTACGAAAAATCTATTCTGAGACCTAAACGAAAATTGCAATTGCTTACAAACTAAACGAACGAACTAAATCTAGTCGTTACGAACAATATAAAATACAAAAAAATACACCAAAAGCGTTAACACTTTTAGTGTAAACTTCAGTCGCATGTTTACAACGCGAAATAAAAACCAACAATATTTCGCTCAGCAAGTCTACAACAAGGAAAATGGAATGAAAGCAAAAACGCGATTTCCGTCCAACTTTAGTTGTAGTGCACTGGCGGGCACATAACGTGGTACAATGAGTAGGCCTCTCCTGCCCTCATAATGTAGGACGCACTGTCCCCTGTAGGACGCAGCGACCGTGCTCCAAACTCATTTCTTTGATGTTTCGCCGGCGTGCGTTTTTATACAAACCTTTGTTACCTACTCGCAGAGGACTGACTAAATAGAAAGCGAAAATCAATGATGGAGTTTTTGTCTGGCAGTACTTTTTAAGTTTGAAAAGAGTTTTTGATGTCGTTAAGCGTTTTATTCAAGTATTCGTTTTTGTTGTTTTCGGTGTTTTCTAATTAATTTTATATTATTTTAGTGTTTCTCGCTACAACAGATGAAAATAGAATCCGGGAACTTACACTTAGTACAACAGTGTGATACTAAAAAAAATGTTCTAATAAAAAAAAAAAACTACAATCCTAAAATTATAAATATATTTACTGTTAATATTATAAGTATGTGGTTATTATGATGTCCTGTATAAAGTTAAATAGCGTAAGGTGTTACCTAGTAGAAGGATTATGTATTTACAGCTAAGTCATTAAAGCCTGTTATTGTTTGCAACATTAACTTGAAGCACATAAAAGGTGTGTTTTTTTTCCTAGCGACAACTCAGGTTTATTTTTTTTACGCGCGCACGGGTTTTCTTTTAGTTGAACATGATAATGCACTACCTGGTTTTATGTGTTTTGCTGGAAATAAACATGATTTCCTTTCCATAGTGATCTCTCTAAGGCGATCCACCCGTGAAAAGGGTGTCGTATTTTTTTAACACATTTACTTTTTGTGAGATTTCTAAACTAAGGTTTATACTGTTTTAAGTGTCTTGATGATATGCTTAATGCTTTACTTATTACCGTTAGAAATTGGATTGTACAACGTTCAATGATGATACGGTATGTAAGTATTATGATTCAGTTATTAATTATTAAGGTTATTATATTGTCATTATTAAGATTTTAGATCAAGATAAACTAAACATCATCTAGAAAATATTCGTCAAACCAAAGAACAACGCAAGTCGGCTCTACCAAAACAAACGTAGGTACAGGGAAAAAAAGCACTGAAATTCCGAAATAAGACATAAACGTCCGTTGAAACGACATTATTTTGGGCAAGTAAAAAGAAAATTAAGTGAACATTCAACCGGAATACAAACAGGACTCAAAAAGTCGGCAAAAAGTAATTAAGGCTCAAAGCAGAATTTTAATTAAGTCGAAACGCTGCTCCGCTCACCTAGTCGCCGCCGACATCCCTATTGTTCTGTATTGTTCCGAACATGGCGTTCTGTATGTAGACTTGTAGAGCCGAATGACGGAAACCTTACCCCACCACCACGCAAATATGTTACATAATTAGCTTATCATCCATTAACATTTTACTCCCTTAATAATGGGTGTTTTATACTAATTAACAACATTGCAGTACATAAATTTACGTTACCGTTCTTGCCAGAACTACTTACTGCTTTGTTAGGTTTTTATAGCTGATTGAGTAAGCGTTTACTTATGCAGAGAATGTTATACACACAACATTGGTCAGTCAGCAACTGGCCGCTAATCGTACTAATCCTTTCATCACGGAGCACGGTGACACACGCTACTCTATCTCTAAATCTCTAGTATTTGTCAAAGACACGCTAAGAAGACTGTTCAGCAAGTCTAAAGTTAAATCCTAATCCTATCCTAACTAATATTATAAATGCGAAAGTAACTGTGTCTGTCTGTCTGTCTGTTACTCTTTCAGGCCAAAACTACTGGACGGATTTGAATGAAATTTGGTATATATATGGTCTAGACCCTGAGAAAGAACATAGGCTACTTTTTATCCCGGAATTCCCACGGGAAAACTTTTTAAGGCGAAGCGAAGCTCGCGGGAACACCTAGTATAGAATATAAACATAGGGCAAGTTCTAGCATACCCAACTCTGTGAGCTTATTGAGTTTATTAAATTACCTAACCCATCTTCATGGCTCAGTAAAGCAAGTTTGCTATTCCATTAAAATTAAGTGCTGAGCAACAACAAGCTAAGTGATATGGGCACACCTGAAAAACAACTTTTAAAATAGCTTTTTCGGGTTAGGCCGATAAGTTTCAGGTAAAGCTTAAAATAATTACTTAAATCTATTGTACAGAATATAACATTTTCTATTGATAAGTGCTTTGTAGGTCACGTATATTTTTGCATAAATTAAATAATGCCCTAGTTTTTTTCGACTTTTCTAAAAGGTGTATAGGTTACTATTTTACTTGTATTTGTTGTCTCAATGAGATTTGAATTATAGTAATGTTCTTACTAAACGAAAAGACAGCACACATATTCCGATACACTAATATTGACGCAAGTAGATCATAAACAAACTTAGTTGGCCGAATAAACAATGGAGTGGGTATAACTATCAATATTGTTATTATAATTATGATACTTTGGTCGCAGCTGTTTGCAGCGAAAATTAAAGGGAGATATTTATGCAAATTGGTTAGTTTTTATTTTGCATAATAGGTAGCAGGAATATTTTATGTATTGTATTAAATTTATATATAAAAGGAAAGAACTAAACAATGTTTTTCTCTTTAATATACGACTTGGACGACCTATCATATTAGTTGATGGTAGGTATGTTCTACCTCTATACTCAAATACTCACGTAACAGCTAATTCATTAAATAATAAATTTAAAAGTTTTTTTTCAAAAACCGGCACTGTGCTAATTGAAGGGTATGCGAGTATTATACAAAGAGCAAAAAGCTCATTCCTCAGAGCTTTTTCGTTCTGTACGGCCGCTATCTTCAAAGGGACAGAAGATAACGACATTTTGTTTGTCATTTGTTCAGATTTTGTGAAACACGCCGCTTATTGTGATGTCTACCTGAACAAGACCTGCGCCTTTCAGGGACAAACTTTCAGATAGGCACTTTCACCAGAGCTTATATTCTCATGTCACAAACACAGTTTTGCGACCTTCATGGAATCGTTAAACTAGATTATTTTTATTTCCTACGAAACTAGGAAAAGCTAGGTCTTACGTCAATTGTCTCTCACTTTTGAGCTGTTACATAAACATGATCTAAGTAAGATCCTATTCGATTCTTCGCGCCGGCATAGCTTCTAGTAAATCCTTTGTACATTACCCTTATTAACCAGCCAACCCAGCGCCAGTAATAACTGAGGCAGGAGACCTGGATATTCTAGTACACAGTTCAGCCAAGCGCTCTGTTTGGCTAAGAATAGCTATTCGGATCATTAATAGATTTCAAGCTACGGTATTTCTGTATCTTTATGGCAGTGCATTATTGATCCCATAGAATAAAGCTAACTTGTACTTTGATACCTTCTACGAGTAGGTAACATTAAACAAAATCTGAGATTGCATACCATCAAGTCACATTTTAAAAATGAACATATACTGTTATGGAGTAAAGATCACGGTCTGAAGGTTAACCCGACCAAAACGCAGGTCATAGTTTTAGGCAGCCCCAGATTTACGTCACTCGTCGACCTAAATACCCTGCCTCCAATAGTATTTAACGGAGTCCACATACATTGGAGTAAATGTGTGAAGAATCTGGGGGTTTACATGGACAGCGCTATGACCTGGAAGAATCAGCTCGACGAGGTGAGCCGGAAGGTGTTCGCTTCTGCAGGCTCACTCCGGAGATTGCGGAATTTCCTACCCACGGCCACCAAAATTGTTCTTTCTCAATCCTTACTTCTTCCTATTCTAGATTATGCCGACTCTTGTTACACCGATCTTACCGAAGAGCAACTTAACAAACTTGAGCGCCTCCAAAATGTTTGCATACGGTTCATATTTGGCTTACGCAAATATGACCATGTTTCCGAGTTTCGCACCAAGCTCAAGTGGCTCCCCATTCGCCTCCGCCGGAATACCCACATTCTTTCTCTCTTGTATTCAATACTGTTTAACCCATCATACCCGGCTTATCTTAAAGAGCGCTTTCAGTTCCGGTACGAATCACACAACCGCACACTGCGCTCTGCCCACAACTTACGCTTAAATATTCCTCCCCATTCCACAAAATTTTATAGTAACTCTTTTACTATACAGGCGATCACTTTATGGAATGATCTCCCATTAGACATCCGTAAAGCACAATCACTGGCCTCATTTAAAAGAATGCTGAAGGAACACTATCTTAGAATTTAACTGCACATGTTGTCTTGTTTTCGGAGCTCTTATTACCTATATTATTTCAGACTTACATATAGATATCCTATTAAATCTGATTATTATATTTATGTAGGTCTATGTAGTCTATTATAAAATATATATTATTATTTTAGGTATATAAGTATAAATACATGTAAGTTTAAAGACTTAGTTTGTAGGGACTTATATAATAACTAAATAATTATTTTAATTTTTCCTTTATTTTTCTTTAGTACACTTGACCCCTCTTTAATCAAAATATCCTTCCACCCTAAGGTTGTCTTGAAAAAATCGCTTTAAGCGATAAGACCGCCATTTTTGTACATAGTTAATAGTATTTAAGTTATATAAGTTTCTTTTATGTGTGTGTGTACAAATAAAGAATATTCTATCTATCTATCTATATTCTATCTAAAAAGATAGATTATCTATAGGTAATAAATAAAAGTAGGAGTAAAAAATTTTTATATTCATACAATTATGCACTTAGATATAAATTGATCTGAATGGAAATTGTTTGTGGTAAACTGAAACGGAATTGCATATTACCTACAAATACACAATTCCAATCGATAAAGCTTATCTAGGCACTCTGCACAATAGGTCTCTGGGCTGCTACCACAGCAAACATACGCACAGAAAATACACTTGCAAGAACCAATTCGAAGGTTTCATAGTGTATGTAATATAAGCCGTCTCTTTTTCTTAACACAGCATAGACACTGAATACGCTTTCTTATATTATAACTGCATAAACAACTTGTTGTACAAATGTAAGTTTTTTGGAACACGGTAGATACATTAGTTCAAACTCTGTATACCAGTACCACCTAACTTAATCAAAAGTGGAAAGTTTTATTTTTCGAGACGTTTTTTTCTCGGACACTCCATCTTGTTCGAAGGTATATTGTTAATCTAAGCGTTGCGTGGTTTTGATACAATCCACCCACGCCTCACCCGAAACCTCCAAGAAGCCGAAAAGTGTATTCTGCTCTCAAAATAAGTTGATTCTAGTGTACGCTATATTCACTGCAGAAGTAGTCGACTGTTGCTTTGCCGTCCCAATTTACTACGTGCACACTAGTTGAATACGGTGTCTGCTTCTATGTAACAACTAATTATCCTAAGTGGAGTGCCAAAGGACAAAGGACAAAGCGATGATCTTCAATAGCCTTTCAGAATTTAATGGCGCATATACCGTTATACTATCGTGGAGTTTATTGATTCTGCAGAGTATTACTTACCTGTGATGTGTAATTTTATTAAGGTATTGATCTTTAATTACTGATTTCAAAACCGTATTTAGATATGGATTCTTACAAGATGATGCTTTTTTCAGATTTGTGTAAATTGTAGTTATTGCGGACGACCGAATGGCGTAGTGGTTAGTGACCCTGACTACTGAGCCGATGGTCCCGGGTTCGATTCCCGGCTGGGGCAGATATATGTTTAAACACAGATATTTGTTCTCGGGTCTTGGATGTGCCCGTAAAATGGCAATAGGCCCGCCCCCTATTACATTGGGACTAACATAACGCTCTGGCGAAAAGTGGGTGCAGCAATGCACCTCTGCCTACCCTGCAAGGGAGTACATTAGTACAAGGCGTGAGTGTGTATGTGTGTAGTTATTGCATATAGTGGGGTAATTTATAGAATACTAGCTGTTCCCGCGCGCTTCGCTTCGCCTTAAAAAGTTTTCCCGTGGGAATTCCGGGATAAAAAGTATCCTATGATCTTTCCCAGGGTCTAGACCGTATGTATACCAAATTTCATTCAAATCCGTTCAGTAGTTTTGGCGTGAAAGAGTAACAGACAGACCGACAGACAGACAGACAGACAGACACAGTTACTTTCGCATTTATAATATTAGTTAGGATTAGGATAATATTATGCTTTTGACTACAAACAAACAAACTTATTTAACATTAAATAAATCTTTATACTTTCTAACCAGAGTACACCTACCTAGATACACAGACTTTTGCATGTTAAGTATACTGGTTACCAAACCTAATCTATCTATTCAATGTGGCCAAGACATTTCAATTGAACCCATGTTAGTATCCGAAAACTTCCCAGAAAAAGGTAGGTGTTTACTGATGATAGGTAGGTATAAAGGATATATTGGCAAGTAGATCTCCGCCAGTTACCATTACTGTTAAAGTAATGAAGGGTTTGAAGGAAAGAGTTCGTTCACCATTCAATTAGTAGTAGTAGGTATGGTACAAGTGTTAGGTAAAGATTCTAACTCGCAATCGAGAGCCTTGGGTTAAAATACTAGATACCTACTATGAAATAAATATGCTTACTCGTATTTAACAAATCTCAGTGTAATGGTAAATATTATAGGAACATGTCATAGAATCACCTGTAAAATGTATTTTTTTATATTATTAAAAAACAAAAGTCAAATATTCCAAGAGTTATTCAAGTGAAGGCAATATCTGTCACCGTGAGACTGGCAGGCCTTTACCTAAACAATAAGAAATGAGCCCCCCCCCCCTCTACACCTCCTGCGCATAAATCAGACTCGATGGATGACAGCAATATGCCCCTTGCTTCGTTTCCGTGTTTTGTTTATGAATTCTTGCCCCCGAATTCATAGACCGAACTGTCAGTTTACAAGAGGCTTGCAAGCGTCATCGTGGTACTCAAAGATAATCTCTTTGGGTTAGACAACAAAGTTAATCAAAATTAAATCTATGACCTCTTGCTCTGACATTATACTGTCAGAGCAAGAGAAAAACTATTTAATTGTATTTAAATTTGCTGTGCAAGACGCCCTAAAAGTTGAAATTCAAGTATTACGTGACCTTGCAAGTTTCTCATAAGTGATAGTTTGTTCTACAATCTCTGAGGTTGGTTTTTTGTAAACATACAACAGATTTATATTTATCTTAATAATAAATAAATAAATCCTACATTTTGAACATTTAATGCTAACTCTAACAAATTAAGAACTAAAACCGACGAAATGACAAAAATAAAACCATTCCATTGCTGTAAAAAATTAACTTTAATGACTTGACTGTTTAGGACTAAAAGAAAACTGAAAATTACTTTCTAAGGCCTGGGTCTCCTATTTACGCCGCAGGTCGGGTCCAGCGTCACGCCGTAGGCCGCGTCAAGATGCTCACTATAGAAATGTACTGATGCGGTCTCCCTCACACGCCGACGTTGGCGCGTAGATGTAGTGAGCATCGTGACGCGGCCTACGGCGTGACGCTGGACGCAACCTACGACGAGAAATAGGAGACCCCGGCCTAAAATGTGAAACAAAATGCGGCACAGAAAATGTATGTGCAGTCTTTCGGCAAGCAGTTTTAATTCCATAATAATGGGTTCCATAAATAATGTCTATTCATTCACAGCAGGAAAGTAAGTGGGACTATTGTGAACTTCACGCAAAAACTGTTTTGTGTTTAATGGAACAATCCTTTTTGTGAGCTACGTCCATTTCAATTACGCCGACGCTATTCTTGAAGTTACTCATTTATCACGAAATTAATACTCTTTAAGATTTATAAAAAATCTGTACCTAATAGAAACATAATAATTACGAACACTTTTTACTCTCACTGATCAAGACTATTTTGTAGCATGTAGACTACGAGATTTTGTAGCACTGAGGCTACGAAATTTCGTAGCATTAATGCTACGATATTTCGTAGCAAATAATAAAATTATTATGTTGATTTGTTATTATTATTATTTATTAACCAAACATATTTTTACAATAAAGACTTAAATACTAACAGTGTGACAAAAACCAGTTCAGGCTTTACCGCACACTGGCACTCACACGATATTTCTCATTAATAAAAACTATCTTAGGGTACTTACAGACAGATAAAGTGATTTCGTAGAAATAACTATTGGGTTCAATTGGAAAAATATTTTCGTAGAAATAACTATTGGGTTCAATTGGAATTCAGGCTTGTTACTTATTAATATAAGCCTTAAATAAATCTACCAAGTATAGTAGTTAAGCTCAATCTATTAGTGAACACAGAGAAAAGGATTGCATTTTAAAGATCCACTCTTGTCAATCACCAAAACTGTTGTTTGATTTCTAGTTAATCATAGACGCCAAGATTAAATAAATTTGAATATCATTTAATTTAAATACATTTTGGTACAGGGACTATACACATTACATAATTCTTCGGCCACTAAGCAATATTCATCGTAAAATTTGATGGAAATTAATTACCCAACTTTCAGCCTATTTCTGAACTTAACCTTATGATCTACGTTTTAAAGTATAATTTACCTAGAAATGCCATTTCTTGTACAGCCAGTGCGTGTCATGAAGGTTCAGGATGTTAATATTTTTCATTCATATTCATAATACCATTCTAGATTAATGCTGGTGCGCGAGCCACGACTCTATCTCATTGTATTAAACGTGCCAATTGCACGAAAACTCTCATTTTTTATTTTTTCATCAGCATGGTGTAACCCTCCTGATAAAATTTCATTGTGTATAAAAATTCCACCCTGTATAAGCACAATGCAAGTGTAAAGGCATGCCTCCCTGAGTAAATATGTAAAACACGCTTTGAGTAACTGCAAAAGTAATTTCTCATCGCCCGTCCCCTCAGCCAGACATAATTAAACTTTGATATAATTTAGTTTTGCAGCTAATAAAGCTAGGTAAATAAGGTGAATTCCATTTAAAATAATCTACTAGTCCAAGGTTATTTAAACCCTCCATGTTGACCAAATATTGCTTTACTTTTGATAACTAATAAACCGATTTTTATAGAAAAAATAATAATATAACCTAAGAATATGACATGCTTCTATCGTATGTGATAATACCACAATAGGTATATTGTTTTAGTTAAAGAAAAAATAAACATTAACCACGTTTAGATACTTACACCTACGTTAAAAGATGTTTATAGTGTGCATAAAATATTTAACTTTGGTACACCACAAATAAGCATCAGTAACCAACCGTACTACCAGCTATTATTTTTTATGTTACATTTTTTTTAAAATGACCCATGACTCATCAGTCACCTTTCGACAACTCTTTTGCAATATCACACATGATGTAGGTATTGTATATTTAACACAGTTCACCCTCTGCTCCCCACAAAGCCTACACCGGGACCGTAACCTATTATCGTGTCTCCATCGTACATTTATCCCTGTCAAGAAGTTTCTTCTAGTGCTCGGAACTCAGAACTGATTGAATCGTACGATCAGCCGTAAACCATTGATCGTGTAACAAAATATAACTACTTTTACATAACGAAGATATGGATGACAATGAAAATACTTATAGGTACCTAGTAATTACCTATAATTAAATTTCTAGCTACTCCATAATTATTATGGAGAAAATATTTTATAATTACCCATAAACAATAAACATAATTACATATAAAACCAAATGAAAAATGTACACTTTAATAAATAAATATATTATATTATTATTATATTTATTTATTATTATATATATAATTTAAAAAAATCTAAACTAATAACACTTTCAAAAGTTGGAGTACAATTCGCCATAAGCTGGACTGCGGATGTTTTCAACAAAACTAAATTTCCCAGTTGGAAAAAGTCCTATATTTTGAAGAAATACTATTCTAAATAAGTGGTGAGACTGAAAACTGAAGACCACTCCTTTGTCAACTCAAAGTACCCTTTATACCATCGTTCCATTCTTTTTAAGAACTCTTTTATTTATTTAATACTGTAGTGAATACAAAGCTTTCATTCCATATTTTATGAGAAGCATATTTTCAAGTATAAAATAACTTGGAAAAGTCAATTTAAATATTTAGCTTTTACATTCTGGAGTACTTATATGGAACGAGTTCTTTTATCTCCATACAGCTCAGAAAGTTTTATAAAAAACTTTTAAAGATATTTAGGTATTAAATTTCTGAGCTCTGCTAAATCAGTTGTGAAAACATTGCGTTTTGTCATCGTTTAAGTTAAAGTATATCGGTACATTGTATCGATACATCATCATACCTATCGATCAGTATCGTTCTTGAAAAACTAGTAAAGTTAGTCGGATTTGCGAGTGATATGTTTTAGGTAAAATTGACTTATCACGAAGTTAAATTAATTATAACAGACATGTTTTTATTCATTTAAAAAAATATTTAGGTACTGCTATAAATGAATTAAGACTCTCGCACAATATTGGATTTTCAGCTTCAAAATATTTGACGAAAATAATTTTGGTATATCTTTGTCATAAAAACATCTATAAAGCTTAGGTAGTTTTGTAATAGATTTTAACCCTCTTATTCATAGAAAAGAAAGATTGCGAGCAACAAAAACTGTTGTGATTTGTTGTGATTAATATTCTTCTAACAATAGTTAGCGTGGTCAGGCTCTATTACAGTAGATTTCCTTAATGTCAATGTATGTGTTCGTAACACAGACGTTTAGCAGAAGACATGTTGTTTTTCCTCCTAACGAGACGTTAACTGACCCCAGAGTCCTGATAGAAAATCGACATAGACTTTTAATCACGCCATTTCTACCCTTCTTTCCCAGGAGTTACTGATCAATTTTGAGTAAGTTTGTGGGCAAAAACCGTTCTAACTGCTATTCTCTGAGGCATAGTGGTGGGATTAGAACGTAGGTTGTGAATATTGACATTAAGCAATTTACGGTCAGAGTTGACTGGGAGCAAGTTACTGCTTGTCGTCAGGGAATTAAATGGTGGCAATTATTTATTTTTCCAGAAATTGATCTTGAAGTGCCTGGAGACCACTGGAAGTTTTATTTGGAATCGTTCAAAGAATCGTTACTTACATATTTTAATTATAATTTTCATGGTAGTTTTTGATTCACAGCTCACTTATAACATGCTGTTAGAATATGACATGATTCTATAATCAATCTCTTATATAACATAAAAACGTCACTATAGCGCGATTCGCCATAAATACGGCGTTGTGATTAGTGGAACATTAAACGAGTTTATCGACGTCAATGAAGAACCCGTGTAGCGGCAACATATGAGTTTTCTATTTATGACAGTTATAACAGTACAGTCAACAAAATAAATGAGTACCTACTCAGAGTGCAAACAGAGTGCTCATTCGCCTCGGTCATTACGTCAGTAAGATTTAATTAAGTACAAATAATTTTATAAAATGGTAAGCGCTGAAGGAAAAAGAAAAACGTTCCGATACAGTGAAAACAAATAACATGATCAGTAATGCGTGAGAGCTATACAATACAATAAAATATAACTTTATTGGTCACCGCAAATATAAAACATACAGACAATACTTATAAACTACCTCTCAAACCTCTTTTGCTGTCTGTACATCATTCCTTTGTAACACATAGACAAACAATTTCACAGTTGTAGTAATAAAAGATGATGAGCAATGAGTTTAATTGTGCTACTATTAAATTCTTGGCTGCAGGTTATGGTCCAGACAAACGACAACGACTATATATGAGTATGGCGACATGACCCAGAATATTGATGAAACAATACTATAGATAGATAGATAGATAGATAGAATATTCTCTATACTGACGTAGAGTCCTTGGGTAAAGAGACTAGTGTAGGTTTTTCTTAATCGATCAAGAAGTGAAAATCGACTCGAAATTTTATAGCGTATAGGGCTTTATGCAGCAGTTTAGTTGTAACACTTGTAACCTCGAGCAGTGAAACTTAAGGCAAAATTGTATAGCGTGGAGCTAGTGCAGGTAGGGTTGACTATATTCTCTTCAACCAAGACTGTATTCTTAGAAACTTATTATTAAAAGCATTAAGGCATTTTTATAACTATCGCTTAATTATTAAATTAATTAAGACTGACTATGCACAGTCTGAGGTCTTCGGGCAGCTTGAAAACATCTGACAGTCGGGTTGCCCATCACTTACCCGACAACTGTTTCAGCCCAAGCTTGCTTGTGTTGAGGTCCACCAACCCGCACTAGGCCTAGAACCTTCCTTCATTGGAAGTAGACCCGTGCCCCAGCAGTAGGTACTTGATGTTCTTGATCGTGATGATGATGTACAGTACATTTTGGGTAGATACATACATATGTATTTTTGTCACAATTACCTACAGGTCACAGTAATCGAAATATGCAAATGACTTAATTTACGTAACAAGCCGCAAATACTTATGAATTTTAATGAATATAATGCCAAGTGCCATTTCTCTGCTGTAACTCTGGACTTTTAAGTTATTCAATTTAAAACAATCGCGAGGAACCTTCGGCGCCGTTTCCTTGAATGAAAAACATGTTTAAGTGAGTCGATTTTCAATTAGTGAAAATAGATACCTATTTATGGTTTGTACACAATACACAACAGGGCCTAAAATCATATACATACTAATTCTAACCATCTGTACCTATAATTTGTAAAATATAGTTTTTTCTATATCTGTGTTTGATAACAATAATAAAAAAAACCAAAGTCTAGCTCTAATGTTCAAATTTTCAGAGACGAGCATTAGAGGGTTTGTTATTAGGGTTGGTCACATTAGCCGTAAATCGACGATTTTATACATCAGCAAAATTAAATTAGTCACATCAGTGATTTTCGAGACGTTTCAAAAAGTAATTTTGTTAATTTAGGACCTCCAAGGCTACAGGGACCTCAATAATTGTCTTCCTTTTATCGACACCACAACGTTATATTTTTCACATCTGCTGAAATTAATCTTTTATTTTCGCCGTCTCAGGGTTTTATTAAAAAGCTCAGCCATTTCCAAAAATTGCACGATGCTTCAAATCAAAAGCCTTATTTTTATCCCTGTCTGAAAAGGATGGATTTATAGGTTTAGGATAATTTATAGCATATTTATAAATCTATTTTAATATCTACTTTTGGTAAGTATACTTATAATCAATGATTCGGAAAAAAAAAACTGCACAAGGGTGTGAAATATTTTGTACTGCACTAAAATATAATCAACCTATGAATATTTTAGTAGATAATTAATAAGTAAGTCAAACAACATAATCACCAACCTCTGCATGTGTAATTAATACCAAAACCCGTTATTGGGCCATCTAATACCAAAGCCTTGTCAGCTACAGACTCGAAGGAATCATTCGAGACATGAGGAATTGTACTCAACCTCCGACTAATACGTTTCCTCTATCATCTGCAGTTATACTCCGTTGGTCAGGAATCAATAGCGTCTCGTGGCCCTCATGGGTAGCAAGAATACAATGCTGTTATTGATGGTAATATTATTATGATGACCAGAATCAAACATAAAAAAAGTACCTGCTAAGGTATTTTTGTACTATCCCATAGAAATTGTCTCTGTATTTCTGTTGCTGATGACGGTACTAATTTTTGCAAAATTTTGAAACCGTGTCCGCGTTTTTTTGTAATGAAATGAGTTGGTTGGAATATACCTACATATGTATATGCATAAACATTCAAAATATAGTGTTAACTATACCCTTAAATATTGTCAAGACATTTAACTATAAGATTTCTCAGAAATCATACCAGTGCATAATTAAATTATAAATTAAATTTCTCAAAATAGCGGGTACAATAATAAACAGCTCGTAACACCGTAACTAATTAATGAAATTACAAGACTAAAATCGCGCAATCACATCTTCGAGCAAATTCTTAGGCAGAAATCCCCCGATAAAAATGCCGGTATTTCTCTGAGGAATAATCTTAAAAGATCTCTTGTAATTTTGCGTCGAACAGATTTACAATTAGTGCTTCGCAATTTGCTAAGGGACACCCTGAAGTGTTTACTTTGATATACTTTGTTAGCAGTTATAGTTTTGGTATTTAGCAGTACACATAAATAACCTAAATCTATAATTATTTACATGCATAGAATTTTAAAGTCTAGGAATCGCGGTTTTGGTCCGAGGTATGTTGATCACAGTGGGGGAAAAGAGGTGTTATCGGTCTGCGTGGTAGGTTATAAGCAGGTCATATGACACTCTAAAAATGTTTTTGATAGTTAAGACGTTGATTTTGCCTCTATTAGTTTCAAACATAATATCTTAACTGTCGTGGCATATTGGGCATATCTAATAAAAATGTTTTACAGTAAATGTTTAACAACTTTATGCTATGTTTATAAACCTCAATTTACTAATATATCTTCATCATCTTCTTTATATCAATAGTTGGTAATTCAAAGCTCTAAGGACTTGTTTGTGAGTAAATAATTTTGCTTCAAAGAAGTTCAACAGGAGCAAGATCGTGTTCGAATACTTTATCTATCCTCATTTTTAATACTTGTCTATTACCAAAGAGTACTATAATTTCATGCTTTTAGTACTTATAGTACATGCACAAACAACTGGAATTAAATAAGTCATTATTAAATTGTATTAATTTAGGGAGGTTTTTTTAAAAACAGCTATTTTAATATCAATCTCTTTCAGGGACCCTAACATATCACAGTTCTATCTTTAAGACGAGTATAGCGTAGCATGTGTGTAGATACAGTGACTTTAGCTAGCAACTCCAAACATTAGCTCATATAATTATTAAACACAACTATTCCAGCTGACCAGGTCGTATTCAACGTTGCCAAAATCATCTCAATCTATTAGGTGATTAAGTAGAACCTTGAATAAGTAGGTCATACGTATTTTAATATTCGGCTCAGCATATTATCGTTATATCTGAATGAGCACTCTAAAGCATCATCGTTGAGGGGACACCGCTCCGGAAATATCTGCTAAAATTTGAACTACAATTTTGTAAATTATGTTGAACCAAAAATTATCCGGAAAAGGAAACTTTAAATAGGTTTTAGAAAGGCCGTGGGTCGAAAGTTGACTTCGTAATAGTAGATAAATGCTTAGTGGCCGAAGGAAAGCGAGACGAATAACTTATGGAATAAATATTAAGTAATACTTTTCATTACTTCTATACAATATTCCATAAGCCATTCGCCCATACAAGGTTACCTGTAAAAGATCGCTTGTAGCTTTAAGGTGGCCTAAGTTAATACATTACGAATCTAATAAAGGGCAAGCTCATTTTCGTTTACTACTTTACTATAATTATTAAATAAAGATACCTTCCAATATGTAAAAACAGTGATTCTACGATATGAGTTAAGTTCATAGCTCATTAAAGCCACCCAACTTCAACTCCGCACTGCCTCGCCACGTGCGGTTAGTATTCTTTATATGAAATTGTATAGGTATGCGCTCACAACATCAACTATTAATTATCTTAAGTCACATATGTTTTATAAGCGCTGTTAGTTTCCTGAATAAACATAAAATAAAATAAAAACTACGTAGCATCACCGCATCGCCTCAGCCGCATGCCTTTGTGCCCCTCCGCGGTGAAAACATATTGCTCGCACGCTTGCTTTGCGTTGAAAGCGCGATGCCCGCGAGTGGTTCACGTATCACGTGAGGACGGTACGTCAATTGTTAACAGATTGCACGAAAATTCTTGGACTGACCTGCCTCCAGGCGTAGATCAAGCGGCGTCCAGCAGTTGCCAGCGCGGGGTCCACTGGTTGACCACCTGTCGACAACGAGTGGACGACGTGTGGCGAGGCGATGCGGAGTAGATGCGGGTGGCTCTAATGAGCTATGAACTTTTTATCGGATAAATTACCGTCATACAGTAGGTACTTAGGTACTTAAGATTTAGGAGCAACTCAAGAAAAAACACTTTATCTAACGTGTATGATTTATTATGTACTTAGGGCAAAGATTTAGAAAATCTCTTTATTACACGTTATGATATGACTACAAAAAAGCTCGATACGAAACGATGCCGCTTTTCTAACATCCACCTTATACCGAAGGCTTTAGGGTTTAAGTAGCAGTGTAGGGCCGAATGAGAATTTATAACCAAAACTCAATGTCCTATTTATATTTCCTTTCTTTTGTTACAGACGCTGTTTCGACAATACGTTCAAAGGAAACCAGGTTTCTGGTGATGCTCTTTGGACAAAATGTAAGTACTTAAATACTTACTGAGTGGTTTTGTTTGAGTAATTGTTTATTTAGTCACCCTTCCTTCCCTTGTGGTTCCTGTGCAGAGGTCAGACGTTGTTGTTGTAACAAGACTTATAATAAATTACTGATAATATACCTGCTTCCAACTTATGTATATTTATATTTTTATTTTAAGTAGTGATATATGTGAATCCCGAATTTCCCCACACTTAGTCCCTAAGAACACGGGTCATTTATTTGTTATCTTTATAAAGTTTTTAATCCTCTTGATGATTTTACACCAACATGTTAATTACTGTATAGTTTTGATGATGATAGTAATTTTAGTCTGAAGAATTAAGTATACTTTAATAGACAAGCTCCTTGATTTAATAACACGGAAAAGTGTAAAAGTATAATGTTTTCAGTCTTAAATTTAATTACTTATTCATTGATGGTGTTATTACAATTTACGTGCTTACGGAATCGGAGAATTAATTCTTTAAAAGTTCCCATATGAGTTTGCAGCGTGAGACATAATATTATTACGTGCGGAAACTCGGAAAACTCAAGTTTTAACAAGATCGCTCCAAGAAATACGGAACAATAAAACTTGACACTTGTCAGCGAAACATTTAATTGTAAATTTTATTAAAATTATGATAAAATTTCATGTTCATCATCACGACCCATTACGTCCCCACTGCTGGGGCACGGGTCTCCTTCCAATGAAGGAAGGGTTTAGGCCTAGTCCACCACGCTGGCCAAGTGCGGGTTGGTGGACCCCAACACAAGCAAGCTTGTGCTGAGAGAGTTGTCGGGTAAGTGGCAACCCGACTGTCAGATGTTTTCAAGCCGCCCGAAGGCCTCTGACTAGGCTTAACGACTACTGCCGAAGCAGCAACCGGGACCCACGGCTTAACGTGCCGTCCGAAGCACGGAGGCATTAATTTGAAAATACTGCAACTTTCAAGAATAGAGTAGAATATATTTTATTGGACATAAAATTATACAATTCTTTGCCCATTGACCTAATATGTATAATATTACTCAACCACCATTTCACAAAGGCCCCGTCAAGAATTTTCAAGAAAAATTTCTTTAAAAATTGCTTCTAAAAATACCTATTAATAATACCTTTATGTGTCAGGATATATCATCATCGGCTGTAACCAATCAGCTGCCGCTACACGGGTGAGTTATCGGCATAGATAAACGTCACAAGTACTGCGCTGTGATTGGTGGGACGAGTAACGGATTAAACGAGTTTATCGACATCGATAACGAGCCCGTGTAACAGCCGCAGCTATAGATAGTGACGTATCTATAGCTGCGGCTGTTACACATAACATAATAATAAATATGTATCTATACATGACTAATAATTTACACATACATTATTAAACGTTATATTCACAGTTAAAGTTTAAACAAACACATTGAACATTACTTATTATATAAACTATCTATGTTTTAATTTAGTATACAGGATGTTGCAAAAAGGGTATACTAAGCCGAAAGCTACATATGCAGCATGGTATATCTAAGCCCGAAAATGAAATCAGAATTTAAAAATTCGCGAAAAAATATATCATTTTCCATAGAAACAATGTTGGTCACGTGACTTTTTTATGAAGTTTAGTTTTTTAAGTTTATTATAGGTACTTATAGATAGATAGATAGATAGAATATTCTTTATTTGTACACATAAAAGAAACTTACAAAAACTTAAATACTAACAAATATGTACAAAAATGGCGGTCTTATCGCTTAAAGCGATTTTTTCAAGACAACCTTAGGGTGGAAGGATATTTTGTTTAAAGAGGGGTCTAGTGTACTAAAGAAATGTAAAGGAAAAATTAAAATAATGATTTAGTTATTATATTATAAGTCTCTACAACCTAAATCTATAAACTTACATGTAATTATACTTATATACCTAAAATAAGGATATATATTTTATAATAGACTACATAGACCTACATAAATATAATAATCAGATTTAATAGGATATATATACGTAAGTCTGAAATAATATAATAAGAGCTCCAAAAACAAGACAACATATGCAGTTAAATACTAAGATAGTGTACCTTCAACATTATTTTAAATGAAGCCAATGATGGTGCTTTACGGATGTCTGATGGGAGATCATTCCATAAAGTGATTTATAGTTTTTATATTGTGTTGTTTTATTTATTTATATAGTCTATAGTATGTACTGTTTAAGTAGTATACCTTGCACCTGTACTCCCATTAATTATGTTAAAATTGTCTCTTCCATCCAAAGGTTGTCTGGTATAGATTGCTTTAAACAATAAGACCGCCTTTTTTTGTACTATTTTATATATGGGTTGTGTTTTTGTAATGTTTTCTTTAATGGTGCAGAATAAAGAGTACTGTATTCTATTCTTTTTACTATAAAGAATGACTTTTTTTCGCGAAATTGGAAATTCTGATTTTATTTTTGGGCTTAGATATACCATGCTGCACATGTAGGTTTCGGCTTAGCATACCCTTTTTGCAACACCCTGTATAGTATGAATGGATTCGTATTAATAACAGATATCGCTGGCGTGGGCCAGCAATTAGTCGGACCGTAACTAGTAATCGGCTTTAGCTTTAGGATTAATTCAGTTAACCTTCATAATATGGACACAAAAGGGATATGCCAATTCACTATGTGAATTGCGATTGGAGGCCATTATCGATTGAAACTTCAATTCGCATATTCTAAAATGTGGAGTGATGTATTAAATGGACTAGTAAGATATATATTTTTTTTAATTCAGACAGTTAGATGTACTTTTAAACAATGAAAATAATCATGAAAATAGAGAGTAGAAACTATCTAAATCAAAAGTATCTAAAAAAACACACACTAATCTATTTAACAAATTAAGATGAACTGTATAGAAAATATTGACACTTTTAGAATTGAACATGTATATTTATCTTACCTAGTTACCAAGTAAACTAGGTTAAGTAAGTATACGGCGAATTTCGCAAATTCTCAATTTCTGCAAAGTGCCTGACGTCACAAGGTAACTGGAAGGCCCGAGTAAAGTTACGGAGTATTGGGAAAATGAAGAATGACAATAACAAATGGCTCTAGAACGCATTCTCTTTATCGATTATGCCTCGGTAATTGTTATATTATACTACCTAGCTGCCCCGACGCGAGCGTCTAAATAAGTATCATTTGTGCATCCCTCTAAATACGATTTTATAAAATATAGGTATGTCATTTAACCATTATACTTACACACTCCCGGGCAATGAAAAAGTTCCACTGAAAAAATACCGACACCATACGACCCCAATTTTTCCAAAGATATATTATTTTACATAAGATAATTTAAAATTGAAACAAAATATTACCGTATATAGTTGGTAATATCCTGATGCTCTTTTAAATGTACTTTAATGTTGCAGAAGACATCAGTAAGCTAGTATTTTCCGTTTAGAAGTAATTTGGTGCTTTTTTTGGCCTTTTCATTGTCCGTGAGTGTATTATACGTTTCTACACTATCATTAGCCTCGACATGTAGGTACTTACTGAGTTGCGTGGGATGAGGTCCTTATGAGATACTCAAAGGCCCGACGACGACGACGCACGGTGTATATTTCCAGTGCTATTGAATCGTAACTATTTCAATAGAACGACTTTAGCGATGGATTTACTCGAGTAAGTATAATGAGATTGTTCGCCTGAGTGCTCGATATTCGTAAGCCAAAAACGCGTAAACACGTAAGTGTTTGACATAAAGCTTTTTATGTATGATACTCGTATGTTTTATAAATTAATAAAAAGTGGTTGTAGAAGAGGTATTTTATTGTATGACTTTGATAAATGATAAATAAATACTGACGGCTCGCAGCTAGGGACATATAAGATGTCTATATACATCTGTAGAGTTATACTCTTAATCAATATAATTTTTCGTACAGCCACTAGGGACAACGACTGCAAAAAAATCCATTTGTAAGTTGCTCTATACTAATTTATTCAAAATGAGTTTTTTTATATATTCTTAAGATCTGTGAAAACGAAATATTCTTGGCTTTAAATATTCTTAGGTATTAGAGAAAACCGCAATGTTGAAGAGTTTCAGGTGTTATCATAATATCGACTTCTCTATTTAGTTACACGCTTACTTTAACAGTTTACTTTTGACCAAGTGTGGTCTACCGCTGGCAATGTGTTAGCCGTTGCGTGTTTGACTTGAAGGCAGGAGTATCCCGCGTGATATTCTCAATTTGGTCGTATTACATGCTTCAAGCTGATTTGCCTATGTCCAATTTCGCGAAGAGCCTTTACTACTTAGTTGGATTGTACAGCTATCGCGGCACGGCACGGGTCCGTTATCGACGTAGATAAATGTCACTTATTATATCTCGACATTAAAAGTCAATAATGGACCCATGTCTCTCAGACAGGTACATAGTAATTCGTTATACACCCGAGTCCGCGTTATTCTATGTGACCCACAATGGTTTCAGTAGTCGTTTTTGGAAAATAGAAATAAATGACTGATGAAAACAAACAGAATGGTGTAATCCATTTCGGGGTTTGTACGTGCTAGTCACGATTGTAAATTGAATTCCAGGAAGAAGGTAGCATCACTGTTTCACGCAGCAGTATTCTTCGATGGACAATCGATTTTGAACGCACAAAATTTTGTCATAGCAATTTCAAACTATAAATGTTGCCAGTGGAAAATTACAAAAACACTCATAGAGTTAAAGTTTAAACAAACAATTCGTAGTTTTGACATCTGAATGGTGTAGTGGTTCACTACCCTAACTGCTGATATTTATATTTAGTTTGTATCTATCTATGTATTTGTGTGGATATATCAACTGTCCGACACCCATAACACAGGTTCTGCCTAGCTTGGGGTCGGATGGCTGTGTGTGAGATGTCCCCACATATTTATATTAGCTCTAAAATTAGAATCTATTCCTTCACAATCGACATAAATTTCAGTACATCTTGTGCACCAATCGATAACTCCCTCGGATGCGTGGTGGTGTCGCATCGCCTTAGCCTCGTGTTACAGACGCGAATAGAGCACCTGTAATATTGAATTCTGACATTGACGGAACAGTGTACTCGATACTGGAGGGTCACACTAGCATGACAAATTCGAACGAACGAGAGTCTGTCGCTGTCATGCTATTGATACGTTTAAAGGCCGATTCACACATAAATCAGTGGAGCCACAGTTCTGACACAGTGCTGGCATAGTTCAGTGTTACTGATATAGTGTTGCGTCAGTGATTCAGTTCACACATCATGTCTGTACTGCAAAGGATGCACAAAAGGCTAGAACTCTTAAACACAATTTAAGAAAAGGAAGCTGAAATACTTAGGCCATATAATGCGCAATGACAAATATGCCCTCCTGCAACTCATACTGCAAGGGAAAATACAGGGCAAAAGAAGACCTGGCCGTAGAAGAACCCACTGGCTACAGAACCTCGCCGAATGGTTCAATATGTCTATAGAGCTATTCTGAGCTGCGACTTCCCGGGCCCAAGTGGCCATAATGATAGCCGACCTACGATAGTAGATGGCATATGAAGAAAAAAAATAAGATCATTTTGTCTGTACTCAATTTCACCTTCAGTGAAAACAAGTTTTTTTTTGTTTTTTAAATTTAATTTCAATCAAATAGCTTGTTCTTATTTTGAATATAACATATAGGTACTTTACATGCGACAAATCATACAAAATGCCATACATTCTCTATGCTTTACATTTTCTATCAAATCATTCACACTTGTCAGTGCCGGCACCGGCAATCATGAAAGGATTTGATGACAACGATATTTTGGCCGGATCACTGAGGCCTACAAAATGAAGGACGAGCAATTGATAGAATTGGTTCGAGAAAATGTAGTTTTGTATGATTTGTCGCATTCAATTTTCTACTTTTTTCGTAAGCTAGAGTGATCCCTGTGCGCCGATCGCTTCCCGTCTCCTCGGTACACCGAAGGTTGTTTCATTTCGATAATGTATTGGATTGTTACCGTTGTATTATTTAAGAGTAAAGTACGGGTAAAATGATGGATCAAACATTGATGTAGGTATTGTAGGTACAGAAAATGTTTATATTCAATTACTATTTTATACCGTTCTAGTACCTGGCAGCAATGCCCACATTGCAAACATAAAGAGTATTATTTGCCGTGTGTAAGAATGAGAAAACATTACTTCTGCATTTATAATGACACTATCTACATGCCTACAATGTATACAATAGTGTAGTGAATACTATGTCAATTTCGGACTAAAAATGGCTAATTCAGAAACCGAAACAGTCACGATTTCACTAGTAAGTTCATAAGCAATGGGGGTGAAATTTCCTGTGATAGCGTTAAGAGCATGAACTAAGGGAAATCGCCGTGGAGTCATCAGTCGAGGACTGACCCTGTCCAGGGTCTCCGCATCCGCAAAAGCTCTTTATCGCGAACTTGTTTTGAGATTGATTTTCAGATACAAATTGTATTGAATTTGACACTAACTACTAAATGTTACTACATTTTGACTTCGCTATAGAGCTCCAGGATCCCGCGAGCACAGGATTCGATACTATTTTCGAATCTATACAAACATATGGAAAAAACAAATGCTGACAGTGACATTTCACGATACGCAACGTAAACGAGGTTTCGAATCCTGTGCTCGCGGCTTTAACTCGGGATGGCTCCAAGCACTCCAACATAAGTCAAAATACCAATTATAAATCTCTAGAGTGCAACCAGATAATTCCTTGTTCTAAGTCTTGAAGTGCATAACTCCGCGTAATTCCCTGAATATAACAAATACCCTCTTCAATTTCTACGAGCTAATATCGCGATTTACGTAAACATAAACACGAGTCTACTTTCATGCCAATTAGCCGTGGATAAGTCTCGTATTCCACGGTAATAATGCTTGTGAAAAGAGGCCGGATGGTACTCGTGTAACAAGCAAGATGGCCTCAAGTATAACAATATTCGTTACGCGTATCGTGTATTTATTGTGTTATTGGTGATTATGATCTGCTTATTGCTGTTATTATTTTGTTGTTACAATTTTTTGTTCGTTTGTTTATTAAGTAAATGCGTATGGAACATCGCAAAATATATATTTTAATGTAATGCTAACCAATATTTAGAACGAAAACTTACGAAAAATGATTGACAGGTACAATTTTCAACAATGGCTCCAATTCTGATAAAATTCGATAAATTTCACTGATAAAATTCAGACTTGTATAAAATCCATCTTGACAACCTATACAGTCAGTGATCATATTCAACTGTAGGGGAGGGATCGTAAAAAACTGAGTTCCGATGCAAATATGAAATTCTGATACCGGGAATATTTTGCAATCATCCTTTGTTTTATGCTGCACGAAATATCTGATGGGCACCTGAAAATATTAAGTTTCATAATATTCATTCATGGAATTTCACAGCGTATCGATGAAGCTCCGATTAATTTTGGAGCTTTTATTTTAAAGCTTCCGAACTCATAATTATGTTGTATTAACTTTATTATACATGAGAGTAATTTAAATATGTGATGGGTAATTTACGTAATACTCATCGTGTAAGAAAGTTGGGGTGCCCCGAGCTATTCGGTTTGTTTTTATACTCCTCACGAATAAGATGGGTGTTAAATGGTGTTGGGGGTTGTGCGGGTAAATAATTATATAAACAAATTTGAAAGATTGTAGTAGTAGGTAATTTAGATCCAAATTCCGTATTTTGCACTTTGCTATGAAATAACGAAACTTGTTTTTACCTTTACTTATTGTAAAGGTAAAAGCAATGCAAAAATGTAAGTGGTCTAATTATTAACTTAAATAACACCAAAAGTTGGTCAAAGCAATAAACTTTTCAAACTTTGATGTTTCAACTTCATAATATTGCGCTTCAAAATGATCTAAGTACTAACTTAACATTTCTGCGTCAACAAATAACAAATTGCAAGCTAAATGAAACTTTATCCCCAAGATTACAAGGTTAAGAAATAGATGAGTACGCCTACACGCAGGCCGCGACTGTGGGAGTTTTTCTCAATAAACTCGTAACTCGTGATTACTCTCCGAGCGAGTGGGGCCAACAGGTCATTTAAACTTACTTTGAATCAAGACGACTGATAGAACTGATAGAGTGGAATAAATCACTCGCTATATAAAGCTTTGAACTGTAACTATATGTGTATACGAGTAGGTAGATAAATCCTATTTATATATAGGTACAGCATCAAGGTTCTTAGGTACTGATTACAATTTGTATTTTAGGAGGCAGCGTTAATTATACCTGTCGTTTGTTTTTACTTTCAATATTAAATAAAATAGTTGTTACCTACAACGTTTAATATTTAAAAAACATGAAAACATTACAAGATAAATTTAAAAAATTGTAATCCTGCTTTCACGTAGGCATTTTCTAGATATTCACCCGGATCCTATTCAAAAGCTTTTTGGACAGAAAGCCCGGGAACGTGACCATTTCAATGAATACGTCTGTAATAGCAATTCAGATTTTGAATCTCTATTCAATATTCGTAACATCAAAGTTATCTAATAATTTTATTTGCAAGTAAATCTGATGATTTACAAAACCAGTTTATTATAATACGACCTAAATTGTCTTTTAAATCAAATTAAATTAACTAAGTGGGTTGAGCTTTTTGTATAACTTATCAATTTGAATGTGTCCACCGGATCTTGTATAGGCCTAATTCAAAGAATATTCGTCAATTTATAATGAAGAAGTAGTAGCTGATATGATAAGGTCTCCTTCAACCTTTGAAGATTATGTAAAATTTAATGAAAAAGCTTATTGAAAACTGTATGTATGTAAGTTCTTACCATGTGTCGGTGACAAACACTAAAGTCTGTTTTCTTGATACAAATTAACAAATTGTGAACAGTTCATCATCAATCGATTGTCCCGCGATTAAGTGACGTATCGTTGACGAACCGTTTACAATCTCTCAATTTAGTATCTGAGATAAAAAAACAGACATTAGCGTTATCCAACAAAAATTTCAAACCAATTTGTTTGGATCACGAATAAAATATGGATCTTTATAGAAAGAAAATCGTACTGTAAGTGGCCAACTTTGTCGATAAATCTCTGGTTCCGTATTATTGCGGCTGTATGTCTTATGCCCCTCGGAATAATAATAATTTAATAATAAATTTTTTTTTTATTAATTAAAAACACAGATTTTAAGCCTAGTTACAGTCACTTAAAACTAAATTTTAATATCTAGGTAATTAAAGTTATTATCTTACTTATACAAGTTATCATTTGTATGTTAACAGGACTTAAAATTTATAATATTAACTTCTCACCCCTGATACCTGAACTAGGTGTTAACCTGTATCTCAGGCACCAGGTTTCTTCCAACAGGTGCATAAACAAAAGCTACCAATTACAAATTTATAAATGATGAAATTAAATTGACAAACAAAAGGACAGCAAGTAATCATCATAGCATAGTAGGTGCAAATTATAAAGTTTAATAAGTATGTTGACGATAAAACACACTAAAAGATTGATGTTTTTCTAAGATTTTGTGTGCCAGCCGTGATGTCGTCTCTCCGAAGAAAGTAATTCATGGGAAATTGAATTTACTACGTATATACTTTATATTGTGTGCAATATACGAAAAAAACGACGCATGTTCATAGTTTCATGATCATGCAAAGCATAATATGCAAACGAAGTAATTTTGACTATTAATTCAATATGAATTGAAAATATCTATGAGGGTTTTACATAAATGATAATAAATTTACAAACAATTAAAATAATATGAGGTTACACATAAATGATTACAAGCCTAGTTATACCTGTCAAAATATTTATTTTAAATATGTACCTACCTACCTACTCATTCTTTCTCAAAATATCTACATTCTAGGAAGTCTCAATGTGAAATATCACCCTACGGACTCTGCTTTTTAACAACAATGTTAATTGGTTTATGGTAGGTAATAATACTAGGTATATACCCATTAACTACCATACTATAATTTATATCACAAGCAATATATATATAACACAAGTTCTTGACCCAACTATTGCGTTTTGACCTATTTTCAGGAGATACTTGACTCCATTCAATTCGAGTAACAGAATTATAAGTGATCCCCAAAGAATTGTAAGGTTTCTTAATTAATTCACTCCTTAATTGTGTGCGCGGGAAAGCGTACAAGCGTCGACCCTTGGGACGATTTTAGGTAATGGTAATAGTATCAATTTTATTAATCACGATTAATAATAAATACCTATAATTTTGGTTTATTTAAATACACCATATTTTCTTTGTAGTGTTCGTCAACTTTAAATACATTAATTTAGAATCAATATAACTTGTAAAAGTTGTATGAAAATACACATATAGTTTCAAAAAAAAACATCAGAACTGAAGCAAGCACAATTTTCTAGTCAGCATAAGAGATGCGTATGCCGCCCCAGCGCAAACACTTAAATTCTATATTCCATAATCTGCACTTTAGCCCCCTGAAAGCTTCGGCCAAACAGTCCGATTCCTAGAACGAGCGCAGCAACACTGATGCTTTTGAAATGGCAACTTCACCGACAGTTTAAGCCGATTACGAAGAATTAATTGAGAAAATACCCGTGTAGCGAGTGACGAGTGGCGCCTAATTGGGGATTCTGTATGGATGCGGCCGTAACGCTACTTACTGTTTTAATTGTAGGGATTGGGGGCCTGCGTGGTCACTCTAGCTTACGAAAAACTAAGTTTCAAACTGCAACTGCGCTTACGACGATTCTCTCTCGACCGATAAGCCGTTTGTTTAAAAAAAAGTTTACTGTTTTGGAGAAAAAGATGGTGTCTGAGTTGGACCCATGGAAGTAATAATACAACAGGAATGCGCACTGCACCAAAAAAACGAGCCGACAGAGATAGTCAGCACGGAGCCCTCCATCTCTTTCTATTTTTGATGACCATAATTTTAGGTAATGCATGAGACATCACTTCTAATCTATCATGTCGCGAATAGGTGTCGATGGTCTCAAAGTCACCTATTATTCGAATAATTCGATTGCAATGTAGGTACGAATGTATTTTGGTGATATGACAATTGAGTAAACAAATGGGGTGAAGGTAAAATTTGTATAGATGTGTTGTTGCAGCGCAAACTGCAATGTAATATTAATATGTTTTTTTCCATATCAATTAGATATTCCCAAGGTTTGAACTAGCAACAACAATCTGTCTTTTTACCACTACACTTAACACTTTTTACTACTAAGATGGTCTTTATAGTTCGACTATAACGATAATAAACACTTGCAATGAATCGGGATTTATCAAATCGGGTTTAAAATGATGAAAATTTGTGGGAATTACTTGGAACCACCTTTGCTATGTTTCAGGAAAGCTGAAATTTGGGAAAATATAATTTTAAGTAAATAAAATTAAGTTGGGTATAGTGTTGACAAGAAAGTGTCAAAACAGGTTAACATTAAACGCAACTATGTACCTAAAACGTGTTTACTCTGTGGGTGTTCCGTTTACATAGTCTAGTAGATGAAAATCATAAGATTTAAAAAAAATTATCTCAACCCTTAGGTTACTTATTTATGCTTCCGCTCAACTCAAATCAACAGCTCATAACTCTATACCAGCCTTATAAGATAACAGCCACAATAATACCTAATGATACTTAGGTTTAAAATAAAACAAAAAGTTGAATCAAACAGGTCCTAATTAATGGAAAGTGATTCAAAAGTACGAATGAATGGTCACCCTAACCATAACGTCTCTCACAACAGTATAAACGTCATCCGTCATCTTGACAACTTCGGTCTTGTCGTAAAGTATTTAGAAAAACTACCAATATATTTTATGAAATTATTATTCATACAAATACCAAATATTTCATTAAAATTACATGTTTATAATGATTTATTATAAATTTGTTTTTGAAAATGATATGATATACAGTAGTCTATGAGTTAATTTAATATTTTTGTTGCATAGCTCTCTTCGTACAAAATCTACTAAAGTTTACACAACTAAATCCTGGCAATTGTTAGAAAGAGAGGTAGGGCTCTGTGGTAACCCTCTCTATCGGCTCGCGGCCTCTTTCACTTCAAATATAAATCTTGAGGTGAATTCGTTAGATCTATTTTTGTTTGCATCATTTTGGTGAGTGCGCATTCCTGTTGTATTATTACTTCCATGGTTGGACCAAACTGTCAAACCCACACAACTCAGATGTCAGCTCACATCTTATTTCAACGGAAGAAATTATATATCTGGCCTCATGCGTTCCCTAAAACAATAACGCTTCGAAAATAAACATTCTGGACTTGTAAACTACAACAACTACAACTACAACTACAACTACAACTATTACTACTACTTGTAGACTAAATAGAGAGACTATTAAAAGTAGTGAGTCCTTATTCTGAGTTTAAAACGTCAACCTCTTTGCTTTGTGTGTGCAATATTTGACAGTACTGTACACTATGTTGTCACGACATCTATCGGCTTACCCAAAAACTCAACTGACAGCTGTCAAGGAAAACAGCTCATTGCATGGTTAATCTCGTTCGTTCGTTTTTGTGTTAAGCCTTAAGCTAGAGGACCCTCCAGCAAAATGGCTGCTACGATCCGTACCTACCTAGAATTAAAACCAACACATAATTGGAGTGGTTACGATAGAAAATAAGAAAAGGAATAAATTGAAGTCATACAATAAGAAGCCTCTCTTGCGTTATCTCTATCTTCTCCAATCTATTGTTGTGTTCAATTAAAAACAACACAGCAACAGACCACTAACTGCCTACCTAATATCTATTAATAGGTAAGCAACAAGAGTTCTTCGTTATTTATATTCGCCGGAATTCAATTCCTTGAATCTGTTTTTGGGGAAATCACGGACCAAAATCCCTCAGTTTTTTTTTTGGGAGTAGGTAGGTAAATCGCAGAAAGAAAAAGTTAAAAGCGTTGTCTTTCCCCAGGGTGGTAATTAAAAAAGTACAATTTTAATCCCCGTAAATGGAGAAACAATGCAAAAATTTAGCTAATGGAAATGCATTTAGAATTCAGACTCAACCGTTGTTCAATAAAAAAAAAGTTTAATGCCCGCCGCTCGGTTGGAGCTGCTAAGCTAGTATTATCTACTTAAGTAAGTACTAACCATAAATTGGAGTTTGATAGTTTTACACCAGAAGCTTTAATGGAACTGCTAACATTAGGGGTGATGCGTGTTTTGAAACTATACAAGGCCAGAACGCAGAGGTTGGGACTGCTCGCGTATATTTTCAAATTAAAATGGTGCCATGATTTACTTGAAAGTATACAAGGCCACAAGTAGTGCAGGTCGCCGGCCCACTATGGACCCGTATTACCAAAGACAGGCAAAAGTGGATGGAAATGGAGGAGGCTTTTACCCAAAAATGGGTTCCCAATGTATAATGAAATTTTTATGATAATTAATATTTTTAAATAATTTAATGCATGAATGTTATGTTTACTAATGTATAAATTTAGTTAATTGATTTATAGATTTTAGTTTTTTGATTTATTATAATGCATGTATATTTGTAAAATTTTTGGGAAATAAAAAGCTTTATTATTATTATTATTATACAAGGCCATTACGCACTAATCACGTATATTTTCAAGTCAGTTGGGCCAAAATTATGGCTTGAAAATATACTGTACCACTGCGTACTAATCGTGTATATTTTCAAGTGCTAAGCGGCAATGCGAGCACTTGAAACTATACGTGATTAGTTACCAGGTAGCCCTTTTCAATTGTTCCTCTCTCTTTCTTTCATGCGAAATAGCAATAAGTCTATTGCTTTCTAAACATTGTACCATCATTCCGCACTTGGCATTGTCTTCATAACGTGATTTTTTAAAAGTATATTGATTTAAATTAAACTGTAGAACTGTTGTAAATAGTAAAAATTATCTCAGAAGAGGGTGTAGAACAATTCATACAAGACAATTACGGTGAATTGAAAACTTGATGAAAAATATGTCTGTAATAGGTTTATAGACCTAGAGATATTTAGGGTAATACCTACTACACTCACGAGCATATGAATAAGTCCAAGTAGCAAAAATTCAACACCAAATGACCCAAATTTTTTAAAACATTTAATTTAGAATTTGATCAAAATTTACGTTTTTAATTGGTTATAATAAAATTTTAATGCGATGTTAAATGTACTTTAATATTGCCGACGGCGTCATTAAGCTACTCTTTTCCGTTCAGGAGCTATCGTCACTGGAACTTTTTCATTGCTCGTGAGTGTAGTAGGTATTACTCTTAATTCATATAAATAATAAGATATTAGTATTATTACTTGCAGGTATGATTGCTATATATATATCTATTTATCAATCAAATTAGAGCTTGCTCATCTTTATATATTTACATTCTATAGGTATGACAGGCAGAACAAGTAAATTGTAGACATTTACTTTACCGAAATAGTTTTTTAAGTAAATCAGAATCAGCATGTAAGTATAAATTATATGCGACAAGTACGCCAATCAAGCAATGTGCGTAATAGCAATGTATATTTTCAAGAACGATTCAGTAAATCCCAACTTGAAAGTATACGCGATTAGTACGCACAAATCATGTATATTTTCAAGTAAAATATATATTTTTTTCACTTGAAACTATACAGTGCTAGTGCACTATGGGTGCGTTCTGGCCTTGTATAGTTTCAAAACACGCAGGGGTGATACATATTGCCAAAGTGTACCAAAGCGAAAGTGTATAAACCAAACATAATCAAAACCTGTAGGTAGTTACTAGGGAGCCGTGGATAAAAAATATTATTGCATCGGGATTAAATTTTCAAGGCCCTACTAAGGGGTACATCCATAAGTAGTAAAAGTAATTGAAGCGCCATCTATCAATGGGCATAAAAACTACGCCGACCGGCGGCGCAGCAATGGTTTGCTCAGTAGCGACATCTGTTTGAGTTTATAGCTGTTGGATATGAACGAAAACAAGACAGAAAACGGTAACATTTTCCTTCAGAAAAAGCTTTTGGAAAAGTCGGTTAGGTGGCGCTAGTAAACGTAAAATTCGTAAATAAATATGATGTGGTAAAAATTTGTGGTTTTGTCCAAATATAATCGTTCGTAGAAAATGTTTTTTTTTATTTCATTTTAATTTTAATTGGCACTAAAGGCATTAAATTTAATTGCAGAAATTTAATCAAGGTAATGTGAAATAATACATTATCAGAATCGTTGCAGCGTGCAGTGCGTCGCGTCGATTACTTCGTAAACCAAATAATTTTGGATTTTGATAGCGCTAGCTTTAAATTTAGTGTCTTTAAATTAGCTGTTAGTAAGTCAATGTTCATCTGTTCCGCCTTATTTAATTTTATGATTGTGTTCACCACATAATAAACATTATAATTCTAACACATAATTACTATAATATTTTAAAACATTACATATATACAAGAATCAGTACTTTTGTCTAATGATGATACTATGGTGTGTGTAATAAAAGAGAGCCGGTGACTCCGTTGGTCATTCTGAACAACTTTTGTTCTATAAATCTGTAAAACTCACGCATTTTTTTTTACTTTTCCGAGTTTCTTCAATTAGCCTAGTCACCTGATTCGGTTCATTATACCAGTTTTGCAACACCCTGTATATTTAACCTGTTTTCATAATCAAACTTTTCCACTTTTCACAAACATTCATAGCAAGACATAGGACGCTAGTTCACAATGTTCCCGAAAAACATTTAAGTACTTACCTCTCATATTGTCGGACAACCCTCACCCGCCACAGACTAACACAACCCTATTGTTTCAGATATACCAACTCTTTGATGTGATATAGTAGCAGTGATGATCCCTGACCTAACGTTCTGCCCCAATGCCCTGGCTTACGACATGCCCCAGTCTCCTTCACCGCGTCTCCGCCATTACAGGTCCCCCCCGCATGCCGCATGACCTCGCATGACCCTTGCATGATGAGGAACAAAAGGTTTAAATTTAGAATCTTCTTCCTCTTCTTCTTAGCCCCTTCTCTCACTACGCGACTCTCAGTGACGCGACCGCGACGCAACCCTTGGTCGCATATATTTGACGAGTCAACGATGCGTCGAAGACCCGTTTTTATAGGCGATCATGGGTTGCGTCGCAGTTGCGTCGTTTGAGAGTCGCGTAGTGGGAGAAGGGGCGTGCGACTTGCACCTTTGCTACGACTATGATAGAATAACCCAGCAATCATGCGTGGGTTTTATGCTTCAGGTACTCAAAGCCAACACATAAGGTACAGTGGTCTGCAGAGAAATCTGAGGGCTGAATCTGGCCACTTTTGTTGGGACGCTATCAAGCAATGTGAACTGAATATTACGAGTACCTATACGAAGTAAGAGTTTTCTATCTAAAGTGGCCAGATTCAGCCCAATGACCCCTCTTGGTACTGAGAGGGTTTAGGTTACTGTACGGGCCACTGTACATTTTTGGTGCAAGTAATCTAATAAAAAATTAAACTTCAACTGTTTTCTTTCAGCTTTTTTTCATTTTTTTTAAATATCAAACTAAGCGCGCGTTTTACTCATACGCGCGTTGTACACAATACTTTAGTTTTTTCTATAAATCGTATTTATTCAAGCAACCTTTATGATATTAGTTACTATTTTCTATAAATAGTTATTATATTATTAAAACTCAGAAATATTTTCTAAATAATTCCATCATGTACGGTAATTTAGCTATCAAAATCACTCAATCACTAGGTATAGTTGAATATTATAGTAAAATTCTATAATGTAATATTTGAATCATAGAACATTTTATTCAACTTAAATATTCATAATTTATTGCACGTGCACAAATTTAATAAACTAAACCTCTCTATTTGGTATTATTAAACATTATTATTCTTATCTTCGACTTCCCTTAAATAATGATCACGTTTACTTTGGAAAATGTTGTTCATAGTACCAACACGCGTAGATACAAAAATGTACCATTATATCAAGATTTACACAAGGTATTTTAATATGCAAGTAGGCTTTAAAACTCGTCATTATGAACAACTTTAGTTCCTAAGTCTTACCAACTTATGTAGCTCTAAGTTGGCTCCCAGACTTTGTCATGCTGACTAGTTTGATACCTCTTATGAGCCACTTACGATCACTCCCTTCTGATTACAAAACCATCAACACCCGGTAACTAAGTACGGGCGTATCAGGAACGTTTCCAGTTCGTCAAATGTAAGATAGGAATGGTGGTTACGTAACAAAAGATTACTTCAATCGAGGGTTTTCTCATCTGTAATGCCGGTTGATAAACCTGTTTCGGTGTAGCCTGTTCCGATGCCCTTCTAAACTTTACATTTGCTGTTCAAGTATTAAGGTACGCTAGTTTGCCATTGTAACCATAGAGATAGGGCAATGTGTAGAAAGAGTCAGCAAACCATTGTTATGAGAAATGCTTATCGTATCTTAGTCTTCTCCGTAAAAAGTTATTTTAAAGCACAAAGTAGGTATGTATAGTAACTACGGGAATCAACGATATTTTATGACGCATAAATCCGTAACAATACTTCATATCATAGATGATGGTTGGACGTCTAAACAACACTTTTAAAAACAATGGAAACATAATATCCCCTACTGAAGCTATCAGTTTTTCCTCATGTAGTGGGTTGTTTTCTTTTAGCCATACACGTGGCAAACTGTAAGTACTTTATTGTTGGTTATTAATAGGTACCTACTATCACTTGTTAGAGTAACAAATTTTACAGTACAGCAGTAAAAAAAACACTTAGGGCCTGTTCCACAATGTCTGGTTAGTGGCTACCTGTCGGATAAAATACATACTGTCACTGTCTAAAAAATAATGACAGAGAGTGACAGCATGTATTTTATCCGACAGGTAGCCACTAACCAGACATTGTGGAACAGGCCCTTATAATGACATTTTAATAAATGTCTTGAGTTTGAAATTACTTATAGATATATGTACCAATAAGACAATAAGTAATTAAATAAATCCTTAGACTAGAAAATAAATAATCAATACTTTAGATACTTAATTTAGATATATATAATATATGTAGGAATAATATCAATCCAAAACATAAATAAATAGGTAGCTATATCATTGTAGTTCTGCAACAAGAAACCTCTACCTACGATAATAATAATATGAGTACCTAACATTAGACAATGAAACTCCCAAGGACGCTGTTATTACTTGTATCGGTTCACTCATAGTTTATCTGTTCCCTGAAGCGCAGACAAGGGCGCGATACGGCCGCACTATTCAGTATCATTCCACATTTCAACAAGCATGAGAGCAAACACGATGGATCCCCAGCCGCATTTCCATAACAATAAAGCGTGAGTGAACCACACAGAATCATACATCATAATGCACTTGCACGCTCTTTGACTTCAGAAACATTGGATTCTTAAACAGACTTCTTTACCCTATCCTTGTTATTCATAAAAAGTTATTGAACGTTTTAGCTATTAAACTGTAAAACCTTATTGTTCTGGCAAAGAACTTACTGTTCTGCCAGAGATCAATAAGTTTTTTATGATTATCAGGGTACGTGTTTAAATTTAACGTTCTTCCCAACAGGACGATGACGGCGATATGTTTCGTGTGCAACCTGCCGATCCTCTCCCACCAAGTGGGGCTGGTGTGGGCGGGCGGCAACGGCTGGGACGAGCTGACGCGGTCCACTCTAGAGGAGAACACGCTGAGGCAGCGGCTCGGCAGCCGGCGCGACTCCGCGGCGCAGGTGTCGTGCCTGTCGCCGCCGGAGCCCGACCCCGCCGAGCAACGAGGTGAGGATTACTATTTAGGAGTTCGATAGACTATTTACTGATTCCAATGATCGAGTCGATCTCCCTTTTTATAAAACGTCGACTTCAAAGCTTTCATACATATCAGTAGTCTAAAGCTGGGTTAAGGTTTAAATTATTCTTTGTTTTTTTTTATAATAAAGAGCGATGAGTTTCAAGGCGTCACTATCACTACTAGCCACTTTATTGATTCAAGTGATCATTTGAAAGATACAAAGTTTGGGAGGTCTACTAGGAACCATTATAGTTTCGCCATGTCAGTCCGTCCGTTCGTCCGTCCGTCCGTCGGTCCACCCGTCTTGGCTCGTTCTCCGCCGTTTCATTACCGATTGCCACGAAAATTGGTGGAGATATGTTTAATAATAATCCAAAAATTGGTTTTTAAAATTATGGAAAAATAAAAAAAAATTACCCCCTCTCCCATAAGTACATCAAAAAATTTATTCCAAAAAAAGCGACCCCCCCCTTAACTTTTGAATTGCTATTACAATAATTCTGAAAAAAATGCGCTGTATACCTCCAAGTAAGAACTTTCAACGAAAACTATAGCGGCCTCTGTATCATACATAGTTATGTTTATACAACTCGACCAACTTATGACGTGCAGTTGCCCTAACTAAATGGTAATGTATGGTTTTTTTTTTGTTTCAAGCGGTCGGCCCCTCTAGTCTACGGAACCCTTTCATGTGCGTGTCCGACACGCTCTTGGCCGGTTTTTACTGGAAAGGCAGCCATTTCTAGGTTGCATTCCTTGTAGGCAAACTGCACTTTTTTTACGAGAAACTAAACTGACATTAGGTTGATCATCATCATCATCACTGACACTATTCCCTTCATAAGCTTCTAACATAACAATCTAAAATAATTATCTTTGTACCCAGGTGGCACCCGCCGGCGCCGCTCATCACTCGCTCAGCTGACAGACATCCTCCGCGAATGGGGCGGCGGCGGCACCAACGCGCCTCGCCTGAAGCGCGCCCCGCTGTCCCGGCGGGAGACGCTGGCAGACCTGGCCCGGTCCATGCCCTGGATGCGCCACGAGCCGCCCCCGCGCCGCCGCCGCGACTCCTCCGCCGACTCCGGCATCAAGTCCATGGCCTCCAAGCGCCGAGACTCAAAAATTGCCCCAGATTTCCGGGCAGACTTCCCAGCGAACTGGGATCGAAGGGACTCCACAACCATAGCGCCCAGTAAAGAGAGGCGCATAAAACGACGCAGCTCCGGCGATGACCATCATAAAGATCGCCGAGATTCAGTAGACGGGCACAGGCATAGACGGGAATCGGTGATAACACCGTCCCCTAGAGTCGTTTCTGCTCAGAGAAAACGACGAGGTTCGCCTCCGAATCTCGCACCGCCATCGTTTGTTGATGCGTCTTCAGATCCAGGCCCGTCGACGCTTTCGCCGCCTGTAACAGTTGTATCGGTTCCCGAGCCGAGTAAATCTGATGGAGAATGTCAATCGACATCACTTCCGATGCCGACAATAATAACATCAGCCGTCACACCATCACCCACATCACCGACACCACCCAGCAGCTCGCATCAGGGGACGCAGGCTACTCCTGCTACAGGCTCCATCTCTCCTAGTGGCCGAACTCCGCCTAGCCTCGGAAGTAGGAGAGATTCAACCACCCAGTGTGGTCGGGCCCGCAGGGACTCCAGAGCAGCTGTGAGTCCCGAGCGTCGGCTAGGAAGACTTCGAAGACAAGCTACTGCTTTTGATGATTCAGACCCACCAGGAGCCCGACGCAGGGATTCGGGTCCATCTTTGGAGCCGGAGGACAAAAATAATGCTCGACGAGATTCCCTAAGCCCGGATTCGGCGGCCCGTCCGAGACGTGAGCGTTCTCAGCTGAGTCCTGATCGGTCTGGTGGTGGGGAACTGAGTCCATCGGCGGCGCGACGCAAGAAGCGCCTGCAGCGTCAAGCTTCATGCGCTCGAGTCGGGCGCGCGCGCAGCCCGGAGTCCAGCTCGTGCTCGAGTCGCGACCCGAGTCCGTGCGCGAGGCCCCCGGAGCGAACCATCATCCGTCGCCAGTCAACTACTGAGGAGATCCTGATCGCCCGCGGGTTCCGCCGGCAGTCCACCACCGAGGAGATGATCCGGTGCCGCAACTTCCGCCGGCAGAGCTCCCAGAGCGACGACGCGTGCATGCGCGCGCGCGGCCGCCGCGACTCCAGCACGCAGATCCTCGACGGCACCTTCGCCACCATGACCGTCGAGACCACCAGCACGTTCTTCGACTCCAGCACGCAAACTGGTAAGTGGAATTTCCGCGATACTCTAACAATCATTCCATGCTTAATTAAAATTTCCAGCATTACAAAACTTTAACGAAAATCCTTTATATCAAAAGCGCTTCAATGCAATAATGCAGTCTATTGAAACAAAAGTACCTCGTCCTAAAATTCCTCCCATTCAAAACGTGCAAAAGCCAAACTAAGAACTTTGCCATTCAAAAGTCGAATTAAATCCAGTAATCTCGAATGCGCCGGGAAGCTGAAAGCGCGCAAACTGCCAGCTGTAACGGGTGCATTTACAACAATAAACCCTATGCTCTACGGCGTTGGCAGTCACTATCCATATTCGGGATGACATCTCTACTGCCACGTGCTCATCCTCCGCCCCTTTTTGTTAGCCAATCGATTTTGAGGGTGGTAGTGTGTCTCTGTCTGGCGCCGGGAGCTGCTTTATCGACTGCGGCAGGTCCGTGGCGCGGGTGGCAGTGGCGCCGCGGCGGGCGGCGGCTAGTGGCGGCGCGCGGCTCTCCGGCGGCGCAGGCTGTCATCTGTTGCCGACAGCCGCTGCCATGTTTACTAGTTTACTACGGCGACCGTAAAACGCGCTCGAGAATAACCTCACAAAATGCCACTCCGCGATCCAACCCACAGTTCAACGTAGAAAAACAACGAATTTTTTAGTTCCAAATAGACTTCCGTTTGGTTAGGCAATAGTGATATTATAATTTTTTTGAATGGTTGGATATTTTGATGTAGTGAACAAGATGATATTTTTGTTATTAAATTGATTTGAAATCGATTTATATTGTACCAAAACTTTAATAGATTTCTTTTTACAATAAGACACTGTGTGGTTGATAAGTATTTTCAAACTCTTTAACTACAGTGTTTTCATAATAGTGAACTTGACATAACCTAAAAAGTATTTGTAACAAAATATTGCCTGAAAACACACCAATGACTAAAATGCAATAAGTGCAAAGTGATAATTTAAGTAATCGGACTCTAAAACACCAAAGAACACCAACTTTTTTATGTATGTTTACAAATAAAGTGACAGTGCGCGATGGTGAGTAATAGTAGCTGTAGATCTGTAGATACGCGCGATAACAGAAAACAACACGAAAACTAGATAATGAATAAAGTAATTGGATAAATCGCATTAAGTATGGTTTTTAAGAAATTAACATCACTTTTTTGGCTTTATCAAGATTGAATTTTTATTACCAGGCTAATTAATCACTCACTTTTAAATTCTATTTTTTTAACGTTGGTTTTATGATTGTGGATACTCAGTCAGTTTTTTTACAGTAACTATTAATAAATTTAATAGTAAATATTACTTTATATTTCTTAATTATTAAAATAATACAAACTAAAATGTGTTACTTACCATACATAAATATTATACGAAACTTACTTACCGGGACTATAGATACTTACGGTATTTAATTTGGACCGTATGTAAAAAGTATTTGCATACAATTTTACTTCCTCATTCCCTTGGTATTTAATTTGACAACGACAAATCTATTTTACTTGTAAGTTATACCTATTATACTAATGTTTGTGGTGAGACCGCAGGTAAATTTTTCGACAAAAGCCTTGTCCTCGTCTTTCCTCATACAGCCTCTGCAGGCCGACTAAGACGTCTCAAGCTTGAATACCTCTATAGTTCCTATAAATTACAATGTTACGTACATATCATTTTTACCTCTTATTTTGGGCAACGTATGAGATTTTCTCCGTGTAACCTCGTTTGTCACAATTCTTCACAAAGTCTCAGCTTCGACAATTTCAGCATTTCTCCACATAAATTGAGTTTCCTCCACCGTTGGTGAAAGTCGCAACGGCAGGATGAAAAAATATCAAATCTTATGAAGCTCAACAAGAACTTATTAAAAGTTGTAGAGCCAACTCCATCAACGACACGGCTTGCGTTGTGTGTACAATAAAGTGTATAGTTTTTGTGCACTACTGAGGGCAACTCAATGTGAGGGAAAAGTGTACAGGTACATTTTTGACCTAAAATATAAAAACAAAAAATTTATTTAAACATTTAGCAATTTGAACCATATAATATGATTCTTCGCTGAGATTAAATCTGTTTACTTGCCAATTTCTTTAACAATACACATAATACATAGATTTGCTGTATCATTTGATTTTTTGTAAGGTATACCCTCAAAAGTAGATGTTGGGTCGATATAAAATAGTAACAAAGAATAACCCCGCCCACAGTTACTTTAGCTAACGGTCTGTAATTTAATTTGAAAATCTGTTTGTGACAAACCTTTTTAGTGTGCCAATTCACCTTGTTGGCAAGTCCTATTGAATTGACTATGTCATTGAAAACAAATAGAAACCAAACAACTATTCAATATTTGAACAAAAGCTCGTTTGAGTTCAAAGCCCGTGATCCATTTTCAGGCTTCTCTAAAGTTCTTCCAAACAATGCCGACTAAGCTTTCAAAGAAACAATACTATAAAGACTTAAATATTTACTTCATTTTAGTTTAAGGACGGATATTTAAATGTTGACAAATAATGTTGAACGTATGAACTTCCATGTTACAAACAATATTTTACAAAAAGTAAAAACAAATAAAATACTATACGATCTTAATATAATATTGGAAATTAAATTAAAATTAAACTGCGAGCGTTTCATGTTTATGTAGTTTCAATTAATTTATTTGTTGATATGGCGGTTTATAAAAATATTGTTTAAAAGTGTTTTATTCATCTAAAAAGAAAAACCAAAAGGCCCTGAAATCATGTTTGTTAAATGTTAATATGAAGTAAATCCGTAGCGCTACAAAATCCGTAGCGCTACGAAACCCGTAGCGCTACGAAATTTCGTAGCAAAACTAAATTAGTTAAAAATAACGAACTCTAACGGCCTTTTAATTTGACTGTATAGTATTATCATAACAATAATATTTTATCGTTCTGTTTTAGTTAAATGTATAGGTGTTAATAAATAATACATTTCATCTGTACGCTAATGTTAATTAAAACCTTTATCTTGGCATTGATAAAAAAAAATGTAATCGAAAAATAACCTGCAAAAAAAATATGGTGAATATTTAGAAATAATAACAATACAATATTAGCTAATATGACCGAAAAGATAGTTAACACTAATAGGTTTATGGTCCGCCGTAAACTAACCGCTTACATTTCTAAAGATTATGATAAATCGCTCCTCAGAAAACTTTTAAAACAAGGAGTAAAATTGTAGTTTAAAGTTATTGAAGGAGCCAAGTGTTGGCAACGTTTTCCCTCATGGCAAGAAGCCAACTAAGGCCAGATAATATTTACCGCTGTTTAAAAATGTTGTACTCGTACCTGAGGTTGTAGCCTTAGTTTTACCTGACTTTTCCACCGCTTATGGAAATTTTGGGATTAATCTTTGTACTTTCGTGTCTATTTTTATGTTTTTATTAATGTAACATACTAACGAATATAAATTTAATTATTATGTAAAACGATAAAATATTTTATCGGTTGCCGGTAAAAGAATATCAGTTATTAAAATATGGATTTATACATAGAATGTGTGTTATTTACTTCTTTTAAATTTTCCGACCATTAAATTATACAAATAAAACTATTTTAATACAAATAGTACATTATTTCGATATTTACACACATACTCTTCACATATTATTTGCTTTGGTAATTTAAAACGCTTGAAGCTTTGTGTTAGGTATTTCCAATTTTTTTTTTACTTTTTTTGATTGACAAAAAAACAATTGTCGTACACAATAAAAATATATTAAGTATTTAAAAAACCCGTGTCATATTGGTGACAATTCTAGAGTAACCAAATTTTAATATATTTTCCTTTATTATAGTAAACACATCACCCTTTATTGTCTAATGGCCTACTCGTCACTAATCGTACAAAAAGACTAATTGCAATAAACTGAACACAATGTTAATTAAAAATATATTACATGGACAACAATATTCCGCTTTGTCCCCCATTTTACTGAGTTACTTTCTAAAGCATATGTGAAATTAGTATTTAATGTTATGGTTGGTGTTGTTTGCAATGATACCATACATACTACTTTTCACCAAGCATCGATCAGTATGTTTGTATATCTATTCGTAGCCTCATTATCATCAGCCTATAGCAGTCCACATCTGCACGTAGGCCTTTCTCAAAGTACGCCACTGGATGCGATCTAAAGCCAAATATATAATTATCAGATAGTCACTCAACAACCCCTTCCCAGTAGATAATAATGTTGTATATACAATATACGTTTGTAAGCCATACAAAACCATGTAGTGTGTAAATCCGGCAACACTATTCTAAAGGCAACATTCTCAGATCGAAATATCTCTTACAGCACATGAATAAGATCGATAGCCAGTCCGAAGCGTAATGTATATCGGGAACCTACTGTAACTACCTCAGTGAGCTCAAATAACAGATACGTCCTTTGACAGAGCAACTATTTGATATTGAATGTGGTGATATGCGAGCGCAACGCTGTATGTGTACATGTGTGTTTGTACCTCTAGGATTTCGTATTTGCACAACTCTCGGTAATTGAAGCTTTGATAACATTTAATGTTAATATTAAATACGAAAATAACCACCCGGAATATGATTCGTTTCGTTGTTAAGTAAATAGTCATTCACATTGTTTTTAATTAAACTTAATTTATTCATAGGCGATGTCGAATATTGATATCACAAAAACTTTTTACTCGTAATACCAACAAACAGATAATAATTTATTTTTTCTTTATACGGTGTATCTTGATTGATGAAATCAGAAAAAATATCAGTAATCGGCAACTATGAACTTATGATCGAAAAATAATTAGCCTAAATTAATCCTAAATTATACTGAGTCCCGGAAATAGTGAACGAACGAAAAGATGACTCAGGGAGTCTATCTGAACCAATTATTTTCAATCAATTTTGCAAATTCGCATAAAATAATTTGCTTCTTTACCTCTCATACCAATACACTAAAAAGTAACGAGACGGAGACGGGTCATCTACGGAGATGCATAAACTATACCTATATTTTTTCCAATTTATCAAAGAGAAACAGCATATTTATGCTAGACGTGTGACTAACACACATTTATGTTGCAGAGCCGTCGCCGCTGTACGACAACAACCACTACCACGAGGAATGTCTGCGCTGCAACTCCTGCGGCCTGAACCTCACCGGGCCCAACCAGGTATGTACCCACACCCTTATCATGTTGACTTAGATCCTAACTAATATTACAAATGCGAAAGTAACTATGTCTGTCTGTTACTCTTGCACGCCAAAACTACTAAACGGATTTGAAATTTGGTATACAGATGGTCTGGACCCGGTTCTGGAAGAAAGAACATAGGCTACTTTTTATCCCGGGGTTTCTACGGGAAAACTTTTTAAGGCGAAGCGAAGTTCGCGGAAACAGCTCGTTAACTATATGCGAAGAAGATGGTGTGACATGTGACACATAGAAAAATAAAACAAAAAACTGTCGCGATAAATATTATTCTGTGATTGGAGGATAACAGACCCGTGCCGCGGCCGCTGGGGAGAATTGGGGAAAAGCAATAGTAGGTTTAAGATAAGATAAGATAAGATCTGCCTTTATACCGATGGTGTTTCTCACCAAGCACTCTGACTTCAAATAAGCCTTCGTAATATTTTCATTTGCAACCTTTCTCGGGAGTCTGTTGTTTTATCTGCCACTCTCACTCAACAATTCCACCATTTTATAACCAGCCGAGAGTCGCGCGTATAGTTTACTAGCTTTTACCTGCCAGCTTTTCTTCGCTTTAAAAGGCTTTCTCGTGAAAATCGGAATAAAAAGTAAAATATGGTAAGTATTTGAAAACTATACTACTTAATATGCTATTGTCTTTAATTATAAAATTGAATAATATTCCAGCTGTTTACACTTTGAAACATAATGAGTATCTCACCTATAGAATACATTTTATCCACTTATATTATTACATAAATGTATTAAACATTTAAAGCCAGTAAGTATAAAGTTATGCAATATTTTTCTGCAGAATTACTGAATAAACTCCACTGCAGGACTTCATTAAATAAACTTGTTTTTTGTGTCGTTTGATACGATCTAAATAAGGTAACGGGTCCATATTCCGAGGTAAATAACAACATTTGAAAGTAAGTAAGAAAAATAAGCATTTGTAACCATCAATATTGATGTGAAATATTGTCTTCTGTAAGAATATACGTTAAATTTTATATTTCTTAACACAGATTCATTGATAACACATTAATTATACTTAAAAAAATATAATTTATTACACATGTCGATTTGCCCTTATACCGAGGTAGGATTATGGTTTCTTCCATATACCGAGGTAGCCTGTTCCATATTCCGAGTTAGTCCTGTCAGTGGCTCCATGAGTGTGGCCATGAACATAAGGAAATTACAATCTAAAATATCGATATACTTTTTTAACCCTAAAGTACTCCAAATAAATTTAATTATTCTAAATAGTAGTTGAAAACAATGAAAAGAATTAAATACTCTCCATTTATATTGGTTTTCGTGATAATTTCTATTATTTATGTAACATTTTCATAATTCATTATTGCAACTGGTAACATTGGCTAGAAAAAATATTCATAATGCTTCTATGATGTTCTATGGACTTTTCCAAGCGATTAAAAAAAAAATATAGTAGAGATGGGGTAAATTGATGGGTAAATAGTGACAGTAATCGAATATAATCGATTATTGAACTCGAATGATTTAAACATTTTTTACTATAGTTTTTATCTAAGTAAGGTCTAAAATTTTTCCACGATATTTTATGTTCTTACTTAAATGTTTAAAAGTTGATGATACGTAATAAAAGTAGATGTGTAAGGGATGAGGAAAAGTATCGAATACTTACAAAAGCCAAATACCTTATCAGTATACTAATTTCCGATGAGTACCTAATGTATTTACCATAAACAAATATGATTATAATAAAAGTATCTACCCAGGAATCGATCCAGCATCGATTATTTTTTCATTCAAGCATAGGTCGGAAGCAAGGAACATTGCACTAGGTACATCTCTATGGCGCATGCGCGCTGGACTGGAGGCGCGCCGGCGCCATGTTCAATTTTCCGCCGAAAAGTTTGCCGCTATTCTTTGAAAGTATTTTTGTTAAGTCTTTACATTAGAAAACAAACATCTTTTATTAAATTATTATGTTTGTATTTGCAATATGCAATTGGAAAATCGATAAGGTAAGCTTGTGTGCGAATTATTTTAGGAAATTACGTAAAATGAAAATATTTGTATGTTTTTATCAGTAATTTGGCATCAGTTTAGTTACTAACCTAGGTTTTTGTTCTAGCGTTTTCGTTTCTAAACTCACTAAGTTTTGTGAAAATGGGTACCAACTTATAAGGATAAGCTTAATTCTGTCAACTATCCATACAATTTACCTACTTACTTTATTTTTCAGTGACAACAACAAGAAAATGAAAAAATCAACCAGACCCCTAAACCAAACATGAAATGCAGTATACAGGACATTCATTTATCTGGGAATTCTGGGATAACAATATTACAACGGCCATCAGACCTCGAAGTAGAAGGATAATGGAAATAAAATACAGAAATGAAATTAGGCAATTGTGTATATAAGTGTTATAAAAACTCCACGGTCGTGTGTGTTATTTTATTCACCCAAATAAAGTTTTACGTCTACAAATTTCTTTCTTTCTTCTTTTATAAAGAGTAATAAGTAGGTAGTATCTAGTAGTAGTTTCGTAAAGTCAGGCATATCTATCCACACCCCTTTTATATTTAGGAAGAAAGTCGCTAATTCATCTTGATTTTATGGTTTGATGACGGCATCGGATGACACTGCGAAGGTGTGATGTAGTCATATTCCGATTTCCGAGGTACCTACCTATGTAAAATGTCATACTCCATATTAGGGGTTCAGCAAGTATTTTAATAATCCATATTCCGAGTTATCAAATTATCGATTTAGAAACAACATAGATTTGTTACTCAAATCATACATAAAATATTGGTAAAATTATGTATCACTTACGTTAATAGCGATGAAATAACACTGTTTTTTATCATTTCAAATATACATACTAAGTTAAGGTTTTCTATGTAACCATGATTTTTGGGTCAACAATTATCGTGTCATATTAAGATTCCTAGAGGATATTTTGTACCGCCGAATTAGGTTATAAGCTTGTCACGTTCATCATTATTATTATGTAATCAAGCATATACTTCAAATGTTATTATTTGTAAAGTTATAAGCTTAAAATCATGACATAGTATTTTTCCTTATACCGAGGGTAACTCGGAGTTAGGAACAACGTATAAAAATCAGGCCCTTATACCGAGGTATTTTGTTTTTGAGTTTAAAGGGGTTAAATTAGTTTAAAAAGAGTTAAAATTTAAATTTAATGTAAGTATAAGAATATAATAAACTAAATATAAACTATTTACAAAGTTGAACGTCGTATAAATATTAAAAAACACAATTATTAAATATGGCTGGCCTTACGTAAGCCGGGTCGCGTTTGTATGAAAAACATGGCGGCGTCGCCCTCACGGCACATTACATGAGTTTTTAGTAATTTTAGGCAATTTTAAACATATTTACTACATCAAGTAGTTTCAGTTAAAGATAATGAACGATTAAATGTAATTTTAGAGTATCCAAACCTATTAAAATGAGTAATAATCATGAAAATAAATATAACTCGAAATAAGGACGCCATTTTGAATACCGCGATATATGGACCCGTTACCTTAATCTTCCTCTTTGTAAGTTTAACCATGAGGAAAATCAACATAGACTACTGTCGTTACTGATGCTGCAACGTTCTCAATCGTAGGAAAATATTTAATATTTCTACGCGGTTATGTTTAGACTGGAATAAAAAAAAAGATTGAAAAAACTTCGTTGTAGATAGTTATAAGTAACATAAAAATCACGACTTAAAGCATAAGCAGTGACAGAGGAAACTGGTGACTATACTATAAAATGTAAAACAACATTTTCAATTATCGTAGCTCAAATAAAGTCTATTTTTAACCGACTTCAAAAAAAGGAGGAGGTTCTCAATTCGTCGGGATCTTTTTTTTATATTTTTTTTTATTCCTAATAAATCTTTTAATAAAATATTTTTAGATATCAGCACAAAAAAGTTGCGCCGTGCGTTGGATAAGTTGGATTAGAACTTTACTATACCCTAATATAACCAGTACCTATGTTTAATTAAATAATTAATTGAATTTCCCGAACTCACCATCAGTGCCTTTAATGTGATCATGGTCATGATGATTAAAAAAACATAATATGAAAAATAGGAAAAAGAAGGACGAAATCAATACATAGTATGAGTCCATCTGACATTTTCATACTTTTTTTTATTCGCAAGCGTTATAAATGAACCTGCAACCCCGACGCATGTCAGCTACCCGATACTGCAGCACCTATTGAAGCACTATGTAGCCACTATGTACTAGTGACGCATCATAGACAAAGAGACGGGTGTAATCGAGAGCTATTGCTGAGAGCTCTTACTAGTGATCCAAATTAATCAACGCCCGGCACAAAGCGAGCTCGATGTGACGGAGTGACTGTATCTGTAGGTAATAATAATATTTCATTTCATTTCATTTATTTATTTCATAAAACAATGTACATTGTATTTGAAAAAGTATTTACATAATCAATATTTACAGCTTAAACTAAAACAATATAAATAAATTATTATAGTAAACATCATTACAAAAATCATTACCTAATACAGAATTAATAAATTTACATTAATTAGATTTATTAGCAATTTACAACATTTACAAAAATAATAGTATTAATTAACAATATGCTTATTCAGAAATAAAAGACACAATAAATTAACGTTAAAATTACCAACAAAATAAAAAAAGAACTGCGTTAATGTCCCTTATCATTTAAGTATTCCTCAACACTGTAATAGCACTTTTCAATGAGGTATTTTTTAAGTTTAATTTTAAATGAAATATATGAGTTAATTTGTTTGAATTCCAAGGGCAAATTATTGAACAGATGAAGAGCCTGATATCTAGATGAGTGCTTCACTATATTTATCCGGGGGCATATGGGAATTTTTAGGTCTTTCCTCCTTGTTTTCAGTCTGTCAATTCTTTCCAAAGCCGACTCGTGTCTGTGCAAGTGTTTAACTAAGTTAGATGTACAAACTAAGATGTATAGACATGGTGCTGTTAGAATTTTCAGTTTAATAAAGTGTTCTCTGCATGATTGTCTCTGTGAGATACGTAACATGGTCCTTATGGCTCTTTTCTGAATGATAAATGCCTTGCTCATATTGTACTCATAGCTGTTTCCCCAGAACTGGATACTGTATCGTAGTTTTGATTCTATCAATGCGTAATAAACTTGAAGAAGTTGTTTTATGTCTATTTCATCACGTAAACTACGTAGAGCAAAACAGGCTGAGCTCAAGACACTTCCAATTGAGTTAAGCTCCTCCTTCCAGTTTAGGTGGGCATCTATATATATGCCTAGAAATTTTACAGACTCTACTAATTCTATTTTATTACCATCAATAAATATGTCAATCTTTTCATCATTCCTACATGTCGATTTAAAGAGCATAGCACATGTTTTGCTAGTATTTAGCAACAGATTATTTATTTTGAACCAATTTGTAAAGGCCGATAAAGCTAGTTGAGACTTTTCATTAAGTGTTAAAATGTCAGGTGAGGAAATTACCGCGTTAGTATCGTCAGCAAAAACCACCAATTTCGTATCTGGTACAGATCTGGTTATGTAATCAATCATATCATTTGTGAATATTATAAATAGCATCGGTCCTAATATGGATCCTTGCGGTACTCCTCTTGTTATCTTCACTAATTTTGATCTGTGTAAGGTTTCACAATCACTATCTATGTTTGCAATTTCCACAAATTGGTATCTGTTACTAAGGTATGACTGAAGTAATTGGTGGAAGTTCCCTCTTACTCCGTAGTGTTCAAGTTTACCCAGTAAAATAGAATGATCCACCAGATCAAAAGCGGCACTTAGATCGAGAAATATACCTGCTACTTTCATTTTATCATTAAGTTTTGAAGTGACATCATAAACTAAAGAATCAACCGCATCGATTGTACCAACACATTTCTGATAAGCAAACTGTCGGTTGCTGATAATATTATTATGATTTAAGTGAAGAACGAGTTCCTTCTTTATAATTTTCTCAAAAATTTTAGATAGTGTCGGCAAAAGGGAAATAGGTCTATACTTTTGGGGATCAGCACGAGAACCTTTTTTATGCACGGGCAATATTCTGGCAATTTTTAGCTGTTCTGGAAAAACATTCTGTTCCAAACAGTTATTGAAAAAGGTACTGAGTGGCCCTGCTAAGATATCTATATTATTCTTTATAACCGTGATTGGAATTTCGTCATGACCAACTGACGTTTTTGTTTCCATTTCTTTAACAATTTTTGAAATATCTTGTGGAGTTGTAAGTCTTGGGTTTATATTACCTGCAATGCGGTTTGTATTTTTTTCTAAAATTGATATAGAGTCATCTAAGTTTCCATGCGAATTAACGTTACTCTTATCGAATTCACTTGAAAGTATGTTAGCCACTTCAGTTGGATTTTCTATAATTTTGTTGCTGATTTTTAAGATTAATTTATTTCTAATATTAATACCTTGTTTATTTCTGTGTCTATTAACTACTTTCCAAATACATTTAGTAGAATTTTTGGCTTTTTCAATTTCTTCTTTTACAGAAATTCTTTTAGCATGTCTGATCACCTTTTTGTACAGTTGTATATATACTTTGTGATAGTTATTGTTACTTAGATTTTTTCCCTTCGCTCCATTTAATATTCGCTTCATTTTACTAGATACCCTGATGCCTTTTGTGATCCATTTTAGTTTCTGTACCGATTTAACATTCACTCTTCTTTTAGTTTTCTTAAAACTTTCTTTGAAAGCATTAACAAGCTTTAAAATAAACGTGTTTATTCCGAAAATATTCCAATTTTGCTCTAGTATTTTATTCCTAAATATTGTATTTGATTTCTCACTAAAAAGTCGTCTTTCTATATTTACATACTGATTACACTTTTTAGAATTTGTGTTTTCCAATTTTAACGAACACAATATACCTGCATGGCCGTCACCGAGACCATTATGATCAATATTCGTATCAGAAATATGTGCCTCAGGTACATTTGTGAGGAAGTTATCGAGTCCCGATTCCGCTTCGTTCCTAATGTAAGTGACTGAGTTAATTAGATGTCTGAAGTTGTAACACTCAAGTAGATTCAGAAATGCACTTCTCTGTTTACTATCCGCCAAAATATTGACATTGAAATCGCCACAGATCACACATTTTTTATTAAAAGAGAATTCTAAGAGATTTTCCAATTTTTCTAGGAAGTCATCAAAGTTATTATCTTTCGGATTTCTATACACACAAAAAATATTCAGAGAAGTTGAACAATCCCTAACACCACATATTTCGAATGACTCTCTTTTATAAAGTTTTTTACAAATTTCTAGTTCTTCACAATCTCTGCCTTCTATCCCCAATATGAGAGTTCCACCTCTTTTTTTCTTAGGTCTAGTATTAAAAGACACCATATTATAATTTAATAATCTAAAATGTGAGATAGAATCTCTATACAAGAAATGCTCGCTTATACCTAAGTACTGAGGAAGAACATTGAAATCACTTAGGTACACGTTTAACTCATCCTTTTTATTCGATATTCCACAGAGATTTTGATGAAATACTACCAATTTATCCAGTTTCGGATTATTCTCGAAAAAGCTTATTTGTGGAATTAACAATAGTTTTAACATCTATTTTCTCTACGTTACACTCATCCATAGTGCCATCATGGATGGTTTGGGTGAATTTTTCAGCAGTCTGAGTTTTACCAACAACTTGTTTTGTCGCCATATAACATGTATAATTTTGTTTATAACATTGCTTTAAAATTTCTCGTAACAATACCCGACATTTATGGAACTTATTATGTGTATTTATATTTAAGGTTGTAAACTCTACAAATGTTGTGTGTTCAAAATTGTTACATATCATCCTGATTAAATTATTTAGTTTAAGTTCGTTTAAAAACAGACTTTTACACACTTCACCAAATAAAACATTAGTGCGCTCTAGCAAGTGTAAATTGTAGAAAAGGAAGGATTGCAATTTAAGCGGGTTTCTATCACTAGATCTAGTTAAGATAATGGCATAGTCATTCTTGGTGAAATATTTGCAAACACTTTCACAATCCGCCATTATTTGGTCCAATGTGGCATTTGGTTTTAAGGTTGTCGTGACTTCGAAATCTTCTCCTAGAAGTCTCTGCAAGAAAGGCCGCATTCCCCTTCCCTCACCGTCCGAGAACAGATGAACTCTTTGTTTACGATGGCTTTCCGTAGGTAATGGACAAATCGTCGCCATGTCTTCCTCAGGTTTATATACCTTTTTTGCAGTCTCAGTTTGAACCAATATCGATTTACTCATGCTTACAGATCGCTGAGTGTCACAGGGGATCTCCATTTCCAGATTTAATTGTCTTGATAAGGGAGTAGAGTTTATTGCAATTTTTCTGTATTCCAAGCGTTTTCTAAATCTATTTAGTGGCGTCCCAGATAAAGTATTCTTTGGAGTGGAGTTAGTTATTGGTTGTTGAGTTGTGAGTTTCATGAGGACCTCAACTTTTTTATTTAGCTCTGATATTTGTTGCTTTAATTGGTGGTTTTCTTGATTAAGATTTCCAATTTCCTCATGAGCGCTAGATAAGTCGTACTGTACAGCCATCAATTTCTCTTTTAGTTGCAATGTCTCTGAGGAATTAAAATATTCGTTTGCTGGCAAGCTTTTAATGGTTGAGTCTAAGAGTGAACTGCTTTTATCTTCATTAATATGAGAAAGATCTTCAAATGAAGACGATTTTTTTTGTCTTCTTACAGTGATATTTTCCATTTCTGTAATATTTAAGTATGCTAGCGCCCTCTGTACTTTTTATTTCGAACTTGCAGAGCAAGTTACCTACTTTGCAATGGTTTAATTTTAGTTTCGTCGTATTCTATATCTTAAAATGCATGAAGATATATTAAAACAAACAAAAACTATTTCAAGTCCCTGGTCTCGAACCCGCGGTCACCGAGCTTACTTAGCAATTTCGGTCACTTATTCCACTGCACCATTGAGTCATTAAATGTAGTAGTGAAATTGTCAATAGTGTTTCTGAGTTTGTACACAATATGAACGTTAGTGGACTTTGGACTTATGTTATCTAACACAAATAAGTTTTTCTTGTTTTGTGTATTTATTCACTGTTTTTTTTTTGTTTATTCACACTGATACACACACACTTGATATTAATTGTTGTTCATAGTTAAGTTTTAATAGATATTTAAAAAGATTAAGCACGGTTTGTTATTGTCACTTGTTTATGTTTTATTTATAAGTAACTGCGGGATATTTTTCTTGCAAACACTATCACTGGTTAGTTATAAGGTAATAATGGTTTATTAATAACTTTTGTGTAATTTAATAACGAAATACTAATTTATATATTATTTACAAAATCTGTCGTAAGAACTTGACTTGCTCATGAAATAATAGCACAGTGGGGCTGTTACTGTACTTAAATGAAAACAGTGTCATGCTTGTTTTATTATTACTACTACTTACTTGAAAATTGTATGTTTTCTTATGTTATTATTTGGCTTGATTGGACACGGCTTACCCGTGGACATTTCCGGAAACTAATTTTTTTCAAATTTAGTAATCACCTATAATGTACTACTTAACTCATTTTTGTACGTCCAATTTAATAATACAAGGCTATTATTCCTCTCATAAAATACATTAAATAGCATACATTTACAGGAATGAGCGCAAACAGATAGAAAACTGTTTTCGTTTTGTGAACTGATTTTTTTGTTCTTGTACAGATCACAGAAACACCGAGTAACCCCACAGTTAAATAAATATTTTATTTTGCTATGAAAAGTATGTCAATTAAAAGTTATAAGTAATTTATAACTTTAATAGTGCAGCTTGAACTAATATAAACAACGGACGGAAGGCAAAATCAAAATGGAAGCCTGAGTGCCTGGTTTAATGGCGTCTTGCTTGCTATCTTCCAGCCAATAACTCACTCTTTGCATTCAATTAAAAATTGCCACTCTGTTTGTATGCAATGAAGGCTAGGTCATATTGACTTTTATCACTTCTATAAAATTAATTATTATAACATAATTTGGAAGCGTCCGTAGTCGAGCTAGCTTCAGTGATTGTAACTGGTCACATGGCATGATCACTCATTGAATGGGTCACCGATATGGAATGGTTGTTTTCTGGTCGCTTCCGTGCTTCAGATATCACGTTAAGCCGTGTGTCCCACTTTCTGTATCGGCAGCAGTCATAAAGCCTAGTCAGAAGCCTTCGGGCAGCTTGAAAACATCCGACAGTCAGATTGACCACTTACCGGACAACTTTCTCAGCACAAGCTTGCCACCAATCAGCACTAGGACGCGTGACTAGGCCTAAACCCTAAAATCTTTGGTAGGAGACCCGCGCCCCTGTAATAAAGCCGTGATGGGTTGTAATGATGATAACAAAAGTTGGTTGGCAACTTCTGTTGCTATGCAATACTTGAATGTGCAGTTTACCCTGATCATCTTTAAGGACAATCGATTGACGGGACGCTATCATCATCATTATCAACTCATAATCACGTATAGGCCTTCACGTGCCTAGATTTTAAATGGAGCTGTGTGTTAAAATAAAAAAATAATAGATGAAATTACTTAGACCTTAGACCTTAGACCTTAGGCGGGTGGCGGGTAGTGGTTGGATGAGGAAGGCCGAGGACCGAGTGTTGTGGCGCTCCTTGGGAGAGGCCTATGTCCAGCAGTGGATGTTTATTGGCTGATGATGATGATGAGATGAAATTACTTACCTCTAATAAATTATTTGCCATATTATTTTATATCTATTACTCTTATATCTAGGCTCTTACAACTGGAACTTGGAAGTGATTGTAAAATTACTGATAAAAATAAGTGCAAGAAACGGGTGTTCGCTGGCGCGCCATTTGTATACAAAAGATATAAAAATGTGCGCTAATGTCCCATTAAGGAGCTTTAACGGTTACTTCAAAGTAATTGTAATTAAAACTGTAATAAACAGTCAAAGTAGGCTTATTATTGAAAAATATGTCTGTCAATACTTGAAAGAAGGTAAAATTATATTATAAGTAAGTATTTCAAGTTCATTTTATGAAGCCTACTTTCCTTTGTTTCAATTGAGGCAAAAAATATGATAAAAAAGCGAATTTTTCGGAATTCACTCTTGAGTGCTGACTCAATATTTTGTAAAGTTCGTGAAAAATAAATTAAAATAAACTTTCGGCTACAGGCAAAACAAATATTTCCTGCATGGACGTTGACACCAGCAGTCGGAATGCTAATATACTAGTGTAAACTATAAAATTTCAGACCTGTTTTGATGAACAATAAACTCCGATAAATTGTACCTCTACACTGTATGTCGTAAATAACTCATAGACCAGATAAGAAAAGGACAAGCTCCAATCCAAACTAACATATACATAGTTTGAATTGCAAGGTCGTAAAACTGGAGTCTCTACATATTGTATACTAGTCACGTAGATGAAAGCGATACCTTTGACACTGAAAGAGATAACACGTTTAAATTTTGAGAGACGATTCTGGTATATTTTAAACTTACTCTATGACTGGGTGTCAATACGATACGGCTACAGGATTGTAGCGTCCCTTGCCATAAGCCTATGTTCAGCAGTCCTTTATTTTCTGATGATGGCGCCGATATATCACTTGTATTTGAACGAAACGGCAACTTTATGCTAAGGCTAGAGGATATTTTATGCAAGCGACTCCCTTAATTACTTTGTCCATTATGTTACCATGAAGTAATACTGGAACCGTCCCTATTACCTACTACAATATGTAGTTGGTGCTTGAGACGGAGCTTAATAGTTTCAGTTTATAGTGAGCCGCCTGTTTCCGCAGTAAAATGTGAACCCCTTCAATGATTGAACGGAATAATTTATTTACAAGTCTGGACCGTTATAATGTTTAACTATAGGGGCATGTACTCCGGAGTAAATTTATACCATTTTTTTATGTTAACAATCTTCACGAATCATCTATATATATCAGACCTAGTCATCACAAAAAGGCAAAACAGACAGTCAGACAGTTATTTAAATTCCTAAAATGGCTACCGATATAATAAAGTACTTATTCATGTAAAATGTCTAACGGCCTTAAAATATTCGCATAAATAATTACAAAGATTTTATGAAATTGGTAAACGAGGAATTCAACAGATTTAATTAACCCTGCGGAGCAAGAAATGAGCCTCCACGAGTGACGTGTCTACTGTTACCATGAAAGTAAAGAAAGTAGAGTAAAGTAATAAGTAATACTATTACTTAACCTCACCCTAATCTGACTATCAAATCTTTTCACCACGTGTGGTGAAAAACCCTAGCACTGATTGATTAGGTATACCTAGTATATTTGTCATCGACACAAGAAGATGAAGACAATAATTTCTAGCAGAAATGCTGTGGTTGCCGCGGATAGTGGAATTTATTATAACTGTATTTAGTCAGACCTTTTGGTCGTCTTCGCAAGAAGAAAAATTCGTTTAGAAAATATATGCATACATGAATATAATACATGAATAGCGCGACTAAAAATCGTTTCAGAAACTGTCGCGTAAAAAAAAAGCAGTGCGCGCATTCCCTTAGTCCGGTTTTTCATACGTATACGTATATTCAATTAGCTCTTTGGCATTCCAATTTTCAATCTAAATAATGTTTACAGTTATTTCCGTCTGCCAACCACGCTCGGCAATATGGAATAGCTATGCAGCGATGAAAAATTCCAATTATTTTGTTAATTTTACCCTCGCGGTTGAAATATTAGGGCGAACCCATTCAGCCATACCCATTCCAGTTATACATTATGATGTAATTTCATTTAGCGCTTATTAGCTCGTTGAGTGGAGTTAGAATACAAATCATTGTTTGTATTTTTAAGTACCTAAATAATATTTTTTACAATGACACGAATGTTGTGACGTGCATGAAAAGTGACAATAACACCAAATTACTCCTAAACGAAAAATACTTTGCAATATTGAAGTACATTTAGCAACTCGCCAGACTATTACCAAAATGTAAATTCTATATTTAATGTTTTTTTAAATTGCGGTAATTTGGTGTCAACATTTTGTAAACTAGTGGAGCTTTTTTATTGCTCGTGAGTTTATTAAATATCTGACCCGCCGCGACCTTCACTTCGACGTAGAACATTTTCCTATGCAAATGTTTTTTCCCGCTAATTCTCGTTCCCGTTGGAATTTCGGGAATTCCTTTCTTAGTGCACCTCTACGGTACCCATACTCTGTCCATTATATTATTGGTTTTTAGACATTCGAAATCCCATACATATTTGACGACTGCAAAGGAAAACCAACTTTACTTATCAGACATAAGGAAACGTCAAAAATACAATAACATAGTGGAAGCTCTATAAGCTACGTCCATTTCAAATTTCAACTGCCTACGTTAAGCAGTTTCAGCTGTGCATTGATATGTCAGTCAGTCAGTCAGTTTCTCCTTTTATACTTAGATACCCGCCGTGTAAGCAATATGCAAATATTTTTTCCCTCCTTCTTTAACCTGACGTTCCTCTACAGAAGCGCGCCCGCCGCTTCAAGAACCAGATCCTGTGCGACCTGCACTTCGCGGACGTGGCGCTCATGGAGTGCAGCGACTTCATGCAGCAGCTCCGCAGCTTCAAGCCGCAGTCGCTGGGCTGCGCCGTCGCCAGGCGCAAGTCTTCTACTACCCTCATCTTTCCGCTACCGCCGCAGGCTTGCTCAGGTAATTACTACCTTAAACTGAATCCGGCTCGAGGGACCATTCTATGTAGGAGCGATTTTGACGCTATTCTATATAGGAGCGAATTCAAAGCTATTTTTGGAGAAGCCAAGCTGCTTAGGTGGCTTCACTGTCGGCAGGCGCAAGTCTTCCACCACGCTCATCTTCCCGCTACCACCACATGCTTACTCAGGTAACTAGGATCCGGCTCGAAGGACCATTCTATGTAGGAGCGAATGTCACCTTTGAACAAGAACTAGATCCTGTGCGACCTGCACTTCGTGGACGTGGCGCTCATGGAGTGCAGCGACTTCATGCAGCAGCTCCGCAGCTTCAAGCCGCAGTCGCTGGGCTGCGCCGTCGCCAGGCGCAAGTCTTCTTCTACCCTCATCTTTCCACTGCCACTGCAGGCTTGCTCAGGTAACTTTAGGTGTTTTACGTTGTGATAGAAGCAATTTTTGCCCTATCTTTCCGCTACGGCTGCAGGCTTCTCAAGTAACTACGACCTTAAACTTTAGAAGGATCCGGCTCGATGGATTTTATATGTAGGAGCGAATTAGAAGGTATTTTGGAGAACCCAAACTGCTTAAGTGGCTGCGCCGTCGCCAGGCGCAAGTCTTCTACCACGCTCATCTTCCCGCTACCACCACAGGCTTGCTCAGGTAACTGTGGGTGAACTTTATGGTAGGAGCTATTTTAGGAAAATTTAAGCCAAAGACCCGTCTTTCCGCTTTGGCTGCCGCTTGCTCAGGTAACTTACCTTAAACTTTACCAGAATCCGGCTCGAAGTACCATTCTATGTAGGAGCGAATTTGACCTTTGACATAGAATTATGTGATAGAAGCCATTTACTAAGCTCTCAAGGTAAGCTAGCTGAACTGTCACCAAGCGGAAGTCTTCTACCACGCTTGTTTTTCCTCCGCGCCCACCGCAAGCGTGCTCAGTAGGTGAGGTGTTGAGTACTTTTCGAGAACCAAAGCCTCGTAGGATAAAGCTAAATGCCAAAGAATGATCCCGAATAATTCACAAGCAAAATAAATACTTACAGCCACAATCTAAGCTGTGAAATTAAAACCAGTGGGGAGATATAATCCGTCTCCATAATGCCAGAGGAAACTGCAAGTTCAACCGTGCAATAATCTTTGCCTCTACCATTAAGTTAGCATAATTTATGAGATACAATATTTAAGTGAAGTTCCTTCTGTAAAGGATGGCTTAGATGAGATTGTACAGTAATATTTTCCTCCTGAAGGTTGCGTTAGCTCAGTCTTAAAGAGGTTTCTTATGGGAATTATAGTGCAAAACCTATATTTAGCAAAGCCGCCCTAAGTTCCTATACGAGAACTAAACTCAAACAAAATGTAAGGATATATTCAAATAGTTGCAATCGCTCGGGCTACATTATGGACCTGGGAAGTAGCAACGCTGTCCTGTCGTCCTTCCATCACCCTCACAATGGGTAAAACTCCGTGGAATCACTAAATGGAAATGAAACGCAAAGAAATTCAATTTCCGGTCCTCCCCCAAATGTATCGATAAAAACCTGACACCGGACCGAAGGTAGAAATTTACATTTCTAATAGAATGAAACATGGGGCAAACACGAGATAATAATGTAGGTATAGATATACGTTCATAGCCCCAAAACGCTATTAGTACTCGTACATACGAGTACATAACGTTTTAATTAATTGTAAGGTTCTGTGCTATTCTTATTATATTCATAGTTATGTATGTGTTGTGTGAAACAAAGAGTTTATATTATTATACTTCAAGCTTTTTACGAATTTATTAGTAAGTATAGTCTGAAATTTTGTAGAAAAGAAGATACTTGAAATAAATTATGAAGACCGAAGAACGAAGACTCGAGAAGAGTACTACGGGATTAGATTTCGGTTCACTCTAAGTATGAACCCCAAGCGTTTTTAATAAGTTTGGTGTTCTACCTTACAGTGAACGGAGGTCTGAGCAACCAGCAAGGCCACGAATGAAGATCCGAAAGAAGAATAGAATAGAATAGAGCACCAAAGCACCCACAGAAAATAATATGTATTAACGCTAAGTTTCAGAAAGGGGCTTAAAGCTAATGTCCACCTAGTATACCGACATAAAGAGTCAGACATCGATTTTAATGTTGACATTAGCTTAAAGTTCCTTTCTGTAACTAGGCACTTTAGCTATTATACTCGTACATTAATGTACATATCTTAGGAGTATTTCATGTACCTAGGGTATATAAGTAACAGTAAAACTGTTTTATATCCACAACATTTATTAAGATAACCGGTGTTTATTTTTGTTAAATAAACATTTTTTCATTTTCATTCGATTTTTATCATTTATCATCGCATTATTTAGTTTTAAACTGATAATTATAATAATATGTATGACTCCTTATTCTAAATAGTGTAATGAAATATATAAGTATGGTCAATTAGTAATATCAAAAATTCATAATATTAAGTCGGTAAGTAATTCAAAGGGGATATACTATATTATATTTACCATACATACATTCGCTCCGCGTTGCATAATTGACGACGTGTCCACATAACAAGATAAAAATATGCAGTTTGTGCCGTCTGAATATTTCAGTATTTTCAGTTACCTCACCTCCACCGGGATCCCCTTTACGAGCTCACTAACAACAAATTTTCAGCGTTGGGGAAATATTAAAAAAGTTCTGAAATAAGGAATGGCTCAAGATGTTTAATGCGCTTAGTTACGACCCTGTAACCTTACGGTGATTGCAGACAGATATTCCAAAGATATTATGATGACATACTTGATGTTTCTTTTACATCATTATTAGGTCGTAATCATCACCAGAATTATTACATTATGCCTATCTAGATTGTTAGAAATTTGACCTAAGTATAAGAAATATGATGAACGTGTACCCTACCGAACCGTTTGATCATTTCTATGTTTCAGTAAATATGTATGTAGGGAAAGACAAATAGGTCCGAAGACGAATAGTTAGTTTTAATGTGCTCTATATTGGAATATGTACATTTTCACTGTAATCTGTAAATATTATTTGAAAAAAAAACATAAGCTCTTATAAAATTCATAATAATATGTTAATATGATAATCGCTTTAAGCGATAACACCGCCATTTCTGTACCTATGTTTTATAAGCTACTAGCAGTCCCCGCGCGCTTCGCTTCGCCTTAAAAAGTTTTCCCGTGGGAATTCCGGGATAAAAAGTAGCCTATGTTCTTTCCCAGGGTCTAGACCGTATGTATACCAATTTTCATTCAAATCCGTTCAGTAGTTTTGGCGTGAAAGAGTAACAGACAGACAAACAGACAGACAGACAGACAGAAACAGTTACTTTCGCATTTATAATATTAGTTAGGATGTAAGTTCTGTTCTTGTTTGTGTACCACTCTGTACCAGTCAATAAAACGTTATACATAATTTTGTAGGTACTTATTTATTTGTAACTAGTCATTCAATTGTGAGAAAGCTTCATTACAAACTCACTATCTCACTTTGTTGAAGTTAAATCTCTTCCAATCTAATTGTAAATTCTTGATGAAGTCTTTAAAAAAATATCCCGTCGGTCATGTCCCAAGTAATTATGCTCTGCAGGAATTTTTCTCTCGTTTCATCATCCGCTTTGAGAAGTGTTTAGGAATCTCTTTGAAATTACGTACTCATATTAATAGCTGACATGAAGTTTTTTCTCATTGCGTTTGCAGTCCAGACTGTAGTTAGCACACTAAGTATAAATGGTATAATGTGTAAATTTAAAAAATAATATTCCATAAGTCGGATTTTTAGTAATCAACTGCAGCAGAGCTGTTTATATGTAGTGCGTAGTAGTTTTCTCTTAAATTTATAAAATTTATAGTTAATTTTACTCATTGTGATGTGGATGTATGTGTCTAACGCTGAGTTGCAGAAAGGAACTTTACTGCCTTGCTTTGACAGAATACCAGTATACGGACAGATAGAGACATAGATTTAAAGCCGACGACGACGTTAGATTAAAGTTCCTTTCTGCAACTCGGCTTAAGGGAACAGAACTAAAATTATATCACCTAAAAATTACTTACTCATTAAATAATAAATAAATAAATATGTGGGGACATCTTAGACACGACCATCCGACCCCAAGCTAGGCAGAACCTGTGTTATGGATGTCGGACAGCTGATATATCTACACAAATACATAGATAGATAGATACTAAATATAAATATCAACACCCAACACCCGAGTACAAATTTAATATCTGTCTTTAAACAAATATCTGCCCCAGCCGGGAATCGAACCCGGGACCTTCGGCTCGGTAGTCAGGGTCACTAACCACTACGCCATTCGGTCGTCATTAGTTACTCTTACAAAAAAAAAAAAAACTATTTTATCGAAATTTTTACATGGCTAATAAAAACAAATCTACCATATCGCTCAAAACTAAAGCAATTTTCTGTAACAAGAAACTTTAGCACGAAAACTTGTTGGACACTAGCGCCGTATGTTTCGGATGAGCGGTCCGGTTGTAGCCTCCCGCCCGGCTTCCGGCCGCTAACCGGGCCGGTCCGGATATGCTTGTTTCCGGTTTTTACTGGCAACCATCTGGGCGGACTCATTACTCTCAGTTTGGAGAGCAAACACGATTTAGGATTTCGTTAAAATATCATGCAACTAAAAGTGTTGGCTATGTTGTCGGGTGATAATCTAGCAAGGTAGTTTACTTATTTCTGATATACTCTCACTTATTTTGAAAAACTGTTCAATTATTCAGATTCTTTGACAAATTTACATACAGTACTGTAATCTTTCTGAACCGATAAAATAAAATAGCAGACAGCAGCATCTGTGTAACATAACATCTTTGTACCAGTTTTCCTGTACCTCCTGTAGGTTGGCTGGTAGAAAATGCTCTTAGCATTTAGCCCACCTTTTGTGCATTTATTATATATTTGTGCAATAAAGAATTAAATAATACTAATAATAATAACCTTGGTGCCGAAAATTAAACAGCCCGATCTACTAATTAAGTTCCAGTGCTATTTCATCAACCAGAAATGAATATTTATAATGACAATAAGTGATAGCTAATTTGTAAATTGCGCTTTTTGTTATAGAGATGATGGTCCAAGTCTATTGAAAAATCTTGCCTTCTGGCTATCCACGATCTACGACACAGGCCTAACCTAGTGTTTTAACTCCTGGAATAACACCAACTTTTGTACTGCTACCTTTTTGTACCCATATTATGTATCCAATTTTAAATGTTTGGAAAAAAAAAAAACATTATTTTTTGTGACCCCTTGCACATTCAACTCTAACCCTTATTCTCTCCCCCAGACGAGTTCTGCGAGGAGCACCCGCACAACCTGTTCGTGACGCCGGGCTACTGGATCGAGTGCTCGCGCCAGAAGATCGCGTCCGACACCATCTGGGACGAGTCCGAGTCCGAGCACGGCAGCCTGCCCGACCGGGATGACTCCGGTGAGTTTACACCTTAATGCTTAGTTTCACCATACTCTGTTAGATCATAACAAGGGATTAGTTGTTGCCTTTTGGCATATCTTTCAAGAATTTAATATGGTGATGAGGTATAATTGATAACATTAGAATGTAACAGGGATTTTAATGATCTGGTATTTTGATTGGACGGTCGGAGTCCAAGCACTGCGTTCTGCCGGACCGGGATGACTCCGGCGAGTTTACACCTTAAGGCTTATGTTAATGCTTGGCGGTTAAGAGGGTATTTTGATTACAATAAACAACTCTGCGGCCGCGGCACGGGTCTTTTACTAGACACACTCATCATCATCATCATCATCTCGTCCCATCACGTCTCCACTGCTGGCTCACGGGTTTCAGGCCTAGTCCACTTCGCTAGCCTAGCGGTGTTGGTGGACCCCAACTCAAGCAAGCTTGTGCTGAGAGAGTTGTCGGGTAAGTGGGCAACCCTACTTGTCAGACACACTATTCACTGTTAAATAGTATTGTAATCACGATGAAAACAGTTTTAACTGCTTACACTAACTCAACTGTACACTTACACCTCCTCTGTGAAATGTTTCACAAAAACTTTATAAATCCGGTCGTTGCCAGTGAAAATGCACTATTGCAAGGAACATATAGAACGTGGTAAAAACACGGCACCTATCGCGACGACATTACCAAAGTGTGACGTGTGGAAGAAGTTAGATCCTGACAAATTACTTGCTGAAGATCCCCGCGACCTCACAGAGAACGGTTCAAGCATAATAACTTTAATGTGGTAATAGTTCTTGGATCCCTGTAATGGTGTTGGATCAAGGATAGGATAGGCGTAGGAACTGTGGTGTAGCTCCGATATATCTCTAAAATTATTGTGAGGAATGGAAAGTTTGCAGAAAATTGTGGTGTTTCTTTTGAATCAGCTTATTTTATTTTGTAGACTTCAAAAGCCTTGATACGTAATGATGGCGATGGTGGTATCGGTCATCTCCAGTGACTCATCGAGACAGTTAATATTAAGGGCCCGTACAGGGTGACGTGCCGCGCCAATTTTGGGTTTTCAATGCTCTTCACACAGCACACGCAGTGACACGCACACATGTAAGTTTGCACAGTGGGTCGATAAACTTTTACTCGCCAACTTTATTGACAATTATGTTCAAGTACATTTTGGGTGATTTTAGGGTAAGTAAGTATACTTCTTACTTACACTGGTAGGCACCAGGAAAGAGTAGAAATTAATAGGGGTGCCACTTTACTCTATACTCGGAACCCGATTAGCTTTCTCAAACAAATGTGGTATTTACTTGTAGAAAGGTAACTAAAAGTATTAAAGTGGAGATAATAAGTTTCGGGCATCCTCCAGCCAACTGAACCCCGACGACAAAGCAAAGTAAATACATAGTGTCGCAAAAGGGCTATACTAAGCCAAAAGGGGATGACTCAAGGGGTCATTCTGAACAACTTTTGTTCTACGAGATTTGCAAATTCGCGAAAAAAAATATTCGTTTTCCATGGTAAAAAGTCACATGTCCAACAAAGTTTCTATGAAAAAGGTTTTTTTTTGTTAATTTCCAAAACTCGTAGAGCAAAAGTTCAGAATGACCCCCTGTCTTACTCCTTTTTACCCGACTGCCGAAGGAGGAGGGTAATGTTTTTTGATTGTATGTATGTATATATATTATGTATGTTTGTCTGTTTCTTTGTTCCCTCCTGTAGCCTAAACGGCTTGATAGATTTTGATGTATGAGGTATTGTTAGAAGCGTATTGATGGCGCGATGGCTATAGGCTATGTGACGTTCCATTAAAATGTACATAGCGCCCTCTTGAGGACATAACGTGATGATCGAAAAAATAATAATTCAACTTTGCCGTGTAAGGTATCAAATGAAAGGACTTGATTTTCACATTACAAAAATATGCATATTGAAGGTATTTAAATAACAACACCAAAATTATTGAAATAAACCGGCCAAGTGCGAGTCGGGCTCGCGCACAAAGGGTTCCGTAGCAGCAAAATTACAGTTAAATCAACCTATCTCAAAAACTATAAGAGATACTTTGATCAAACCAAAAATCGTTGAAAGAATTAATTAGCATGCATCACCTCTATTTTTTTTAGAATTTTATACCCCGAAGTTATAAAAATAGAGGGGGGGGACATACTTTTTACGACTTTGAGAGCTGATATCTCAAAAACCGTTCACTTTAAGAAAAATGTTTTTTAGAAAACTTTATATCATTTTAAAAGACCTTTCCATTGATACCCCACACGGGTATGTACATCGAAAAAAAAAATTTCATCCCTCAGTTACATGTATGGGGGGCCCCACCCCCAATTCTTTTTTTTACTATTTAGTGTCATATTTTTGTAGCGGTTCATACAACACATATTCCCATCAAATTTCATCACTGTAGTACTTATAGTTTCCGAGTAAATCGGCTGTGACAGACGGACAGACGGACAGACGGACAGATGGACATGACGAAACTATAAGGGTTCCGTTTTTGCCATTTTGGCTACGGAACCCTAAAAAAATGATCATGAACTACCTACCGACGTAAAATTTCATAAAATAAAAACAACTAAAAAGTTACAAATAAAAAAATACAATTATAAAAAACTAAAAACCTGACTGTACGCTAAAAACATGAAAACGAGTCCCAATGTTAATGGAAAGTATCGCAGGCGGGGACCAGCTTGACCGCCACTCAAGGCCGTTTTCTAAGTAACATTCAGCTAAATGGTGAACCCTCTGCTGGTATAATTTGTTTATATACCGCTTTTTCAATACCTCTAAGTACATTTTTTGGCAGCATAATATTTTTACTTAATTTTAGGGTTTCGAACGTCAAAAGAAAAAAAGCAACCGTTATAGGATCTCTTTGTTGTCCGTCTGTCTGACTGACTGTCTGTCACCGCCCTTTTTCTCAGAAACGGGTAAAGATATCAAGCTTATATTTCGCATAGATGGGGAGTACCCCAAAAAAAATATTATGGTACTCCCTGTCCCACACAAGTAAATTGGGGCTTATATTTTTTCCAGTTATTTTGATGTGTATCCTTTTTTTTCTTTGTTGTTTTGTATAAGTATGTGTTTCTTTTCTTTAAATCTGTATTTTTTTGTTGTTGCTGTCTATGTGTAAAAATGTATCTTTATCTTCAAATCACGCCATCTATCGTTTGTTTTTTTTGTGGCTACTGTCTATAGAAGAAATTCCGTCATTGACAATTTTACGTTACGAATTTATTTTTATTTATTTTATTTTTATTTTTACATTTTCGTGGAGAATCAACAGCATTTTGTTAATAAATAATTATTACTTATGAACACATAACAACTTGATGCCATTAACAGAATGAACTTAGTAAACCCAGTAAACCTAACACATCCAGAGGAAAAACAAAATCTCTTTCTCTCTCTCTGAAAAACATACTTAATAGCCCAAACTCGATGCTTTTAGCTATTAACATCTTTGAAATAAAATTGAGCCACCACCGTGTTACTGCCCTCATCAGATCCTCACGAGACCATACCTCAACCAGCACCAAGAGACTGTATTTTTGATCCCTAACCTAATGTTCGTGCGTATTGTCATCACTTAGATCCATTCGCTATATTCCTGCTCCTCATCAGACCTTTACGAGACTGTAATATCACGAGAATATTGCACACTATCTAATTTAATTTAATGTATTGAATATACTGGAAGAATTATGCTTCCTCAATTTCAAATCAAATTATGTTGGTGTCATAAAAGTTGAAAAAGTGCAATGACAACCAATGTGCAGTGATTTTGTATCTGTACACGAAAAGATCGCGAGCTGTCAGTGCTGCCTAAACCGACGTGACCCTTCTTTGGAGGCCAGCGGCCAACTGAGTCAAACGTCACTTGTGTTTATGATTTTATAACACAGAAAGCCGCCATAGATATTTGTATGAAGATTTGAGGGAAAAAGATTGCTCAAGTTTGGGATTAATTTACACAAAATAAGTGTGTGTTTTTTAAAAAACAAGGTATTTAGCGCCTAGTCCAAGCCTTTAACTTTATAATATGATAGAAATCATATGAAAATTCTTAATAATTACGACACAGTTGTTACAATACGGGAGTGTGATTGACTGGTTTTTCTTGATATTCAGAAATTAATTTACAGTTATCCATAATCATTTACTTAAATTCGAATGATTCAGCACCTAGCTAGACTCTTCAACTACCTGTGTGATTTTTTTCAAGGCTGTAAAGCATCATTTACTACATAATTCTATGACAATGCCAACCCTCGATTCCCTATTGCAGACCCTTAACGATTTATGTCAATGTCCTTCCAGCTATTTATTTTGATCATGTATAGTGTACATAATTAGTATCATGTAGGTACCCATCTGAATATCTAGAAACTTTTTACAGCGGACTTCTATTATTTTTAACTTTTAACGAAGCTAACTGATCAAATTACTGTTTCGCTGAAAATTGCAGCGAATTTTTACATGGATGCATTTTACCCGTAGCAAAATAGTGAAAATGTAAATTATTTATAACGCAATAGATATACGTGTAGTTACGATCAAGCTACGAGTCCACCAACCACTAGGCCAGCGTGGTGGACTAGGCCTAAACCCTTCCTTCATTGGAAGGAGACCCATGCCCCAGCTTTGGGGACGTGATAAGTCGTGATGATGATGATGACGATCAAGCTATACATACACGCTAGCCTCTGCAAAAAAAATGCTACGTGTTTGACATGATGACATTAAAGTTTGGGTAATTAGGTGTCGGTATCTTGTGAGTGGAACTTTTTCAAAACACACAACCACATATTACACTCACGGGCAATGAAAACGTTCCAGTACGAAAAACACCAAATTACTCCTAAGCGGAAAAGCTAGCTTAATGACGCCTTCTGAAACATTGAAGTACATTTAACAGAGCATCAGGATATTACCTACTAAAATAGGTAATATTTTGTTCAAATTTTAAACTAAATGTTTGAAAACATTGTGGTTGTTTGGTCTGGGCATTTTGTGAGTGGAACTTTTCATAACACACAAGCACATATTACTATAGCAGACTGAAAGCCCCAACCTGGTGTCCTTGTACATAACTAGTTGGTCTCGATCCGCCCCCGCCTCCACGCGTGGCCAGTTGATTCTGCAATCATGACGAACTACCCACGGGAGTTCTAGAGGGATAGTTTGCAGTGTTGCACACTTGTATAACAGTAGGTAAAGGAGGTAATTTAGTTTTTATGTTATGAATAAAATTATCTTAAGAATAATAAGCGGTTTGTAAGTATGACGATGACTGTACTCTGTCTTAGTTTCGTGTCTTTCGGATGTCGAAAGCCTAGCCTATAATGTGGCAAGTTACTTGGCGACCCTCCTTGCGGGGTGAAAGAAGTGGCGGGGGCGAGGTAGCACGACATGCTACACACGTAGAAAAGTGTGCCCGGATTAATCTCGCGATAGCTTGTAACTATTTCTGACGTAAGTAAAATTTTGTTCTATGAGTGTTCCCGTAAATGTCATATTTAGCTTAAAATTTATAGTTTGACAGCATTAACATTTGGATGTTTACCTTCAGAATATCTACCAATTTGAATTTATTTATGTAAAAGTGTTTTATTTTATAAATCAATTTCCATGTCACTTTCATGTTCACTCTCTGTTTGAACTTGTTCATCGTCGTCGTCATCCTCATCTTCATCATCGTTTTCATTAACTTCAATTATAAATCTAAGACAAAAACCAAAAAACATTATACCTACTTTGAAGTATAATGTAGGTACTAGAGTACGCCAGTCATATTAGTTCAGTGTACACCTATAATATTTTATGTTTAATTTACATTAAATTATAAATAAACAATAACATACCTGTCCAATACATCGTCAAATACTCTATCAGATTTATAATATTCGTCTTAATTTTTTATGACATGGTCGTCACAATTTCTCCACTTTTCAGGCGAATAATTAGAGAAAAGCAACTCTAAGGGCGTCTTGCATAATGACGTTAAATAAAATTAAATAGTTTGTCTCTTGCTCTGGCAGTATAATGTCAGAGCAAGAGGTCATAGATTTAATTTGATTTAACTTTGTTGTGCAAGACGCCCTAAGTCTTTTATCTCTTTATCTAAGGTAGAGTCAATCGACGTTCTTGCGAACTCGCCTTTCACGTACCGCCACACAAGTTCAATAGGATTTAATTCCAGGTGGTATGGGGTAGGCGAAGCACGATATGACCATTTTCTTTCAAAATTTCATCAATTTTGTAATTTTTCTCTGTGTTTTGCTCATAAATTACTTTCATTAAATCACATAAATTTTGGTTGCTTTCCTAGTTACAAGAACTGACAACTGACGCACTGTCATATGGACTCTTCGTCTTTGTTGTTTACTTTTTCGTATCTGACTGCGCAGTACCAACCTTTAGCCGCGTAGCATGACTGATCCGGTACCCTGTTCTAGAAGAAGCCCCTATATTGAGACATTATACGATTTGTTGTTTTTAAAGTTATTTTGTTGTCGAATTATAGATACCTAATAATAATATAATGATAATATTAAAAAGGCCTCAACACTCATCCTAAGACTAATGGTCTCAGGGTCAATGATCTCATGTGGGTCGCACTCAAATTATGACAGACTATATAAGACATGTGGCCGCCTCGGCTGCGCGGCCGAGACTGCCGTTACTGCCGTAACAATGACATGCAGTGCACGCGTTGCCCTTCCCCGCTACCCTCCCGCTACCCGCTGTCGTCTTGGGTACCTCGTCCCCTCCGCGTCTTTCACCCCGCAAGGAGGGTCGCCAACCAACTTGCCAATCTATAGTAACCTACATTTACCATTTGCGAATATTACATATTTGATTCGAGATTTGTAATGCCACTGACAAGAATAAGTTTTCTATGAAAAAAAACACAACGTTATAGTACCTATGTACTATAACGTTGTGTTTTTTTTTCGGTGTTTGAGACCATAACATTGTCTGTATCTAAATTTTTTAACACACCTCACACTCGAATCTATGTATCATAATTATAATTTAAAACAGCTTTTTTACCATTTTAAAATGTCTATTCAGTACATTTTGTTGCGACCTGCAGAAAGTAGTAGCAGTATTTGCAAACATTCATTACTCTACAGAACGAATCTCTTACATTGAAAATGCAATCTGTTGCCATGGAAGTAGAAAAAAAGACGGAAGGAATCTCGCGAACTAAACATTGACGCACAGCAATGGCGGCGACATGAGAGTGTGTGGGTGCGTATGCGTAGGGTTGCCATTACAAAACCAATTTTCCCGAAAAATCGGGTAAGTAGCAATTTGTACTCATGTATTGAATGATTTAGGGGCAAATACTCATTAATGTAATGTAAATGATACTTACTTTTGTAAATTTTGCAGTCTGTTAATAATAATCTATAAAAATAAAATAATATGTAATCAGAATAAATTAAAATTCTACTGGTCCGTATACATCAGGTTTATGAGTCAGAGCCAATTCTTGTAGCCCATATATTTTAATTCACTACCGTTATAGGTTGCTAACGGTATTGCTTTTTACGAATAATAGAATAATGTAATTCACATAGGCTACAAAATCTGGAATCTAGATGTGCAGGTTTCCTCACGATGTTTACCTTTGCCATAAGAGTACGTGATATCATTGAACTTAGATTTCTTTTATAAAAATAATTTATAAATATAATTCAAAGTGTGCAAAGAAGCCTGAAATCACTATTTTCGTGCTCGGTATAAGAAAGTAGAAATTGAAACATAGGTAACTAGGTAGGCGATATAAATAAGAAAGAAATAGATTTATTCGGAATTTTTATAATATAAACAAAAGTATTTATAATATAAACATATATATATAAACAAAGCCCTACGATGAGTCGGTATTCTATCTTGGGATTGGATAAACCACTATATGTATAAATATGTTTGTAATATCTACCTATACAAAGCCCTATATAATATATAAGAAAATCTAAAAACAGAAGTAGGTACTGGTAAATTAATATTTTGTGATTGAGTTTGGTTTGGAGCATTAATAATATTAATAATCCTTTATTTCAGGCATAGTGGCTCACATCATAAACTAAACTCACAAATTTGGGGAAATTTAAAAAAATATTACTGGTAACACTGGGATTGTTTGTTTACCAAAATTTTTCCTAACAAAATGTTTTGAGTAAAAAAACGTAAACCATATGAAATATAGTATTAATTGAATAACTTACCTGTGAAAAGTGATCCCTTCACATTTTTTCTTAAAACCACTGTGATTCTTGCAAGATTTAAAACGCAGGACGGCATATTTTTCGCACTTTTCAAACAACGTTTATGTGTTTACTACGGTAAGGTTCGCGACGTAATGGCGGCGCAGTGACTTACTTTTTGTGTGAATGTGTGGGTGTGTCTCGTCGTTACATGAAACTGACTTACTTTGGGTGCGTCACTTTTTAGTTCGCGAGATTCCTTCCGTCTTTTTTTCTACTTCCATGTCTGTTGCTAATGGAATTGAACTGAATTTCGAATGCTCCACGTGCAAAGTTTATGGGCGAGATGCAAAGTGGACCGGCAACAACATTCCTTAATAGATTTTAGTTGTGGAAACGATTGATATATTTTTGCCTCTTTAGTTAAATGTTTCTAATTTAAACAATATTATTGGATATGTTTGTAATTAAAAGCGATGTAAACGTAGGTATAACTTAGTTAATTAGGTCAGTTTCGTGTGATAATTACTATTGAAACCTCTGAAATGGATGAAAATAATACATAGTTTCATACTATAAATAATATATAAACAGTAGGTAAACACTTGGTAAACACATACTGTTGCTTTTGACTAGTTCCATTCTCAGTAATCTGTCTCGCAACCTTCCTGTCACTAGAATGGACAGAACCTCGGCAAACCCAGCCGCTATTTAGAGATGCCACTGGGAATAAAAAATATGGAGAAGTGTAAGAAAAACCGGTAACTACATTAAGCTATATATATTATACAAACTGCGTAATAAAAAAAAAACATTTTTTTTCGCGAATTCCCAAAAGTCATACGTACCTATAGAACAAAAGTTCGTCCGCCGTTTTTTTGTTCTATGTTGATGATTCAGTATAAATTTCGCGTCTAGGAAGGAATAATCATGAATTTATCCACCTAATGAATGTCTGTAGCTTCAATCTCTCCACATACAGGTTCCCAGGATACAGGGATGCCTAATTATTATTATTTAGACGTGATATTTATTATTAAATCAGTACACTTCTCTCTTCCACACTATCCGCAGCCCGCATCGGTCGTGATGACTATTTCCCGCTCTCCCCTAATGTTATCTGAAGTCGATACGAAAATGGAGGTTTTTATTCTACCTTTGAAGTTACAAAGCAATTTTATTTTCCGTTATTCCTGCAGGTAATCCATCTGCCTTTGAGCAGTGTTCCAGCTTTTAATTTACCTATATTTGTATAGGGTAGAAAATTATCAGTGTATCGTTGATATGTCAATATATCCGACATATTCAATTGTTCAGCAAGCAGGTACATTGGAACCAACTCAGAAATATTAAAAACCAAAATAGCTGTTCCCTAAAAAAAGATATAGCATCTTGTTACAAAATTGTAGCTGCTATTTTAGATGCTGTATAAAGTGTATGTGACTGTTAAAAATAATCATTTACTAAATCGCACCTCATAAATTCTGCATAAAACGTGGAAAGAATATAACATTTCTGTATCACTCGTTGAAGCTGCAATAGAGACCTTTGGTCAATAAAGAATAATCTTGTACTCAACTGTGGACTGAGAAGGAATAGATTTGAGTACCTTCTGTACCCTGAACACTTTTACAGTCTATTCACTTCACCTTGTCCTATATACAATTAACAACTTACTAAAGTGAAACTTTTAAGTAGCTGTAAAATTTCATTTTGCGATGCATTTCATATGCCGATTTTTCATGAATAATAAAATAAATTAGATTGTAGGTAAGTGAGTTTAACTGTGTAGGTAGTTATGGACCAATTAGATTATCCATGTGACTGAGTTTGTCATTATTGCAGCTAATAAGAAGTTACATTATACAGATTTTGGAGGTGTTATTCTTATCGGGAACACCCAAATATTCCGAAAAACTTTTTTCCGAATTTGATAACCCCGAATATGTAATTTACGAAATATTGCAATACCGATTTTTTAAAATACCGTATTATAATAATCACGAAAATTATAATTTCGAATATTATAATCACGAATATTGTTATTACGATTGTTAAATATACGAATGTTAAAAAATACGATTACTTTAATATACGAAAATAAAATACCGATTTATTATAATCACGAAAAAGTCAAATCCCGATCGGAAATATGATAATTCGTGATTTTGACAAAAAACATAAACGTCTTTAAAACTTTAGAACCAAAACCAAAAGATAGGTGCGACGACGAGCAAAGCGAGGAGGAGCGTGTTAGGTGCACATAGATATCGAAAAACAAAGCGGAGCGCAGCGAAGCGGAGCGGAGCGCAGCGAAGCGGAGCGGAGCGTTTCAAATATAGAGCAAAACAATTGTTAGGATTTTTATGGTGTTTAAACTTAAAAACCTTAGGACCTAAACCTAAAGATAGGTGCGACGACGAGCAAAGCGAGGAGGAGCGTGTTAGGTGCACATAGATATCGAAAAACAAAGCGTAGCGCAGCGAAGCGGAGCGGAGCGTTTCAAATATAGAGCAAAACAATTGTTAGGATTTTTATGGTGTTTAAACTTAAAAACCTTAGGACCTAAAGCTAAAGATAGGTGCGACGACGAGCAAAGCGAGGAGGAGCGTGTTAGGTGCACATAGATATCGAAAAACAAAGCGGAGCGCAGCGAAGCGGAGCGGAGCGTTTCAAATATAGAGCAAAACAATTGCTAGGATTTGTATGGTGTTTAAACTTAAAAACCTTAGGACCTAAACCTAAAGATAGGTGCGACGACGAGCAAAGCGAGGAGGAGCGTGTTAGGTGCACATAGATATCGAAAAACAAAGCGTAGCGCAGCGAAGCGGAGCGGAGCGTTTCAAATATAGAGCAAAACAATTGTTAGGATTTTTATGGTGTTTAAACTTAAAAACCTTAGGACCTAAAGCTAAAGATAGGTGCGACGACGAGCAAAGCGAGGAGGAGCGTGTTAGGTGCACATAGATATCGAAAAACAAAGCGGAGCGCAGCGAAGTGGAGCGGAGCGTTTCAAATATAGAGCAAAACAATTGCTAGGATTTGTATGGTGTTTAAACTTAAAAACCTTAGGACCTAAACCTAAAGATAGGTGCGACGACGAGCAAAGCGAGGAGGAGCGTGTTAGGTGCACATAGATATCGAAAAACAAAGCGGAGCGCAGCGAAGCGGAGCGGAGCGTTTCAAATATAGAGCAAAACAATTGCTAGGATTTTTATGGTGTTTAAACTTAAAAACCTTAGGACCTAAACCTAAAGATAGGTGCGACGACGAGCAAAGCGAGGAGGAGCGTGTTAGGTGCACATTGATATCGAAAAACAAAGCGGAGCGTTTCACATAATATAGCTTAAAAAATATTGTTTTTATACGCATTATGCTTCATTATTCATAATAGATAACCATTTCTTGTTAACTAAGAAACATTCGGGAATTTGTATTTTCGGAATATTAAAACTTCGGGATTCGTAATTTAAATAATTCGATATAATAAAAATCGTACTTTTGAAACATCGAACTAATAATATTCGGAAAATTGACTTTCGTCATTTTAATAAATGTGTTGTTTGAAATTTCGTTTATAAACTATTCGTGATTTTCGTTATTCGGAAACTTAAAATTCGGGATTGTGAATTATTCGGAACTATGAAATTCGAAATTAAAAAAATCGTTATTTTCATATTCGTAAAAAAGTAATTCGGAATTATGTAGTGTACCCTTCTTATCATGTCAGCCAAACAATATTATAGAACTAGCATAAGGTTTGTCACCGTGGCTGAACGATTTGACAATGGCCAATCAGAATTTCTTTTATACTTACATCCGAGCACTCTGAGCAATCATTCGTGCACCGGACTTAGGTATAGGTACAATTAACTCGATTACTTATATTTTTATCTGAGTAATTAGTACAAAAATAAAAATATCGTACTGGATTGAACTAGTGCCTATCCCAACGATAGATAGCAGCGGACGGGGCGTAAAGTAGAATGTAACACATACCCGAGTCCGCGTTGTTCTATGGGTATAAATGGCGGTGTGACAGTGACCGGACTAGGACAATAAAGTCCAGGAAGAGTGGGACCCAATGTCTGTGTCGTAACATAATATAACTGAGTTATTTCATACTTTTATACATCATATTTTATGCGGCAGAATAAAAGCATAAAAAGACAGACCATAAACCGTAGTACAGTCGTAAATTAGACAGAGATAAGTTACGAACTGAAAAATCTTGGGCATTTTCCAAATGAAATCTATTTGTTATGTTACAACTTATTTAATGTACATTCAAAATGTTTATGGAGCTGATAAATGAATCATTTAACTTTAAAACGTTGCAAATTGATAAATTTAAGGTACTGTGGGATTACGGTTAATGTTACAAAATAGGACTTTATAATTATTAAATTAAGGTGTTCTTTATTTCTGTGCTCTAAAAGCTCAGAAAGATTCAGTTTTTTTTAAATAGAGGCTCTAATAAAGAGGTGGGTAACAACAAGCTGGTACTCACTGTAGGCTTATAATACCATTTTGGTAACCTTTGTATTTAAAAGTGTACTTACTACAATTTTCGCAGGCCACTCTGGCTATGCTCTAAGGTCATTCATAATTCCAATTAGGTATACTTACTACATATGTTTACATACTACGCTGTGTATGTTGTGATCATTATTTCCTGTTATGTTCAGAGTTAATAATCTTGGATTTAATTATACCTTGAATGGGGTTAGTTAGTGCTGCTGTGTGGTCGTACATAATATATTCAGAAATATATCGTATTATGTGTGAATGTTTTCGTAATTACGGGCCCTTTGTTCACGGCTCTGGCATTCACTGTATTAAAAAGCATTTTGAACGGACGAACGATTTGTATGTATATTCAAAAAGCTCGCGAATATTATTATTGTTCAACATAAAGTTTTTGTACCTATATTTAATTTGAGAAAGTAGTTTTGTAAGAATAGCAAGAAATAACCCAAATAGGCTATTTTCTCGCGTACCTTAGTTGAATAAAAAACCCTTTCTTGGACCGTAACATTACATAAACGTAGTGGAGTGAGGGTACGTATTATTGGTAATAGGTTTTTCCCTTGATAGAGCAGCCCCTTGTCAAGTGATCGATCATGATAGGTATTCATGTCATCATCATTGTCATGAGATAATGTTATTATAACATTCACATGTTACCTTTTGATAGATGCGTTGATTATGTCTGTATTATAAATAATTTAAATTTAAAACCTCTGCCTACCCCGCAAGGGAGTACATTAGTACAAGGTGTGAGTGTGTATATTTTTTTATTTTATATGTATAATATTTAATATAAATAATTTAAAGAAGTTACTTTGTAGTTAACTGAAATGTTGGTTGAAAATCGTAAATACATTTAAAAGGTTAAATGTAGCTGTCATGTTTGACAGGTAGCTTTGACCAATAGTTGAGTTAGTACGTGACGGATTAAAAATCCGGCCAATGTGTCAAATTTTAATAATGTGTTGTCTCTTAGCATTGGTTTTGTTTTGGTGTCGACGTCTTCTCATCGCTACGCGGAAGAAATAAATCCAATACACGGTGATGCAAAAGTTGTATAGTTAGCGTCTACTAACAATACAACTTTAGCAACACCCTGTAGCTATCACAATCAAGTACTTACCGAAGATTTGGAAGAGATGGCAGTGCAGAAGATTTCGTAAGGACGCCGGCAAATGAAGTTGTTGCTATTCAAGATCATGGTATGAAAATCAAAATCAAATCAATTTAAACTGTATTTAAGAGATTTAATAAAAACCACAAATATTATCTAATATCACGCCTCTAAACATAATATAGGAAACCGTTACGTCACTAACCCCCATCACTTGCATCTTAGATTTTAAGTTGTTTTATTTGGAAAAGAAAAAAATACGTTTTTAATATATATTACAAAGCGTACGTAAGCCTACATTTCCCTCTTTAAATTTTTACGTAAATTAGCCAACGATTTCGACTCACCTGGTGGCTCAGGATTCAGGATGAGGAATTAATATTGAACATTCTGTTGATACGATGGGCTCGGGACGGCCGCCATATTAATAATTATTATGTGGGCTCGGCCCAAACCGACTTTCATAGTGTCACAGAGAAAGCAAAGTACTTGTCTTCTCCTTTTTAATATAGAAGAAAATCTGCTTATAATCTGCTTCCGTTGATAATAATTGAAAACTTGTAATTATCTTTCCAAGATATGTACAAGTATACTTTTAGATGCACTTTAGCTGTAAGCTCGCTACTTAATAGATAAATAAATATTTCAGCAGCATTCCTGGTAAACTGTAATAATTCTATTCAATTCCAAAATATATTTATAATAGCCTAAATATACCTAACTATAACACACGGAAATATCTATGTATAACTTTCCGGTCTCATCCTTTTCTTTCGAGCACTCTCGAGCCGTCCAATGATCTTATTATCTAACGTTTTTGTAAAACCTGAGCTCAGAGTGGAAGCATTAAGTACCTTGGACTACATTTTAATAATTTTGTCTTGTTTGTTGTATGACGTGATCACAGTCACTTATTGTTATTCGTTCACTTTAGTAAGTACATTATATAAAATTGTGTGTAATAATATATACACCTCACCAAAAGCAAGAAATAATAAAATTTTATGTAAGTTTCAATGACGGACGTCTATGAATGCATCCTGTAGGCATAAAGCTCAATAGATTTATATTTTGCGCTTATAAACTTTCAAACTTTATCGCTATGAAAATAAAGCGGATTATATTGACGTTATAAAAGTAGCTCATTTACCACGGCTTTGCTCTATAATTACCTTCTAAATAAATACCACGGCTTTGCTCTTAATATAAGTAAAGGAAGATTTTTAGCAATAACATGAATATTTAAAATTTGTCTCTCTACTCTTCTGCGCTCAATGGTGTACACATTCGTAATAATTCGTATGAGCCACAATAAAGAGATTTGCTGTGCCGAAGGTCCCGGGTACGATTCCCGACTAGGGCAGATATTTGTTTAAAGACAGTTATTTGTACTCGGGTCTTGGGTGTTGATATTTATTAAGTATATTTACTTAATATGTATCTATCTAAGTATTTGTGTAGATATATCAGCTGTCCGATACCCATATCACAGGCTCTGCCTAGCTTGGGGTCGGATGGCCGTGTGTGAGATGTCCCCACATAATATTATTATTATATTATTTTGTAAATTTTTAAATAGTCAGTTCATATCACAATTGCCTACTAAGCCTTCCAATCACAATATTTATGTCTGGTGGCGCCATTTCGTACCCATTGTGGGTCATTCCGGCAATATTCTAGCGGTGTTGATTCTAGAATTCCAATTCAACCGTGTCCCAGCTCGGGGGTCGCGTAACTTCATTAAAAATACAAGCGCCGAGTCCGGTTGTTCGCCTCATTGGACGCGTCACCATCGCCGTGTACGATTCTTGACACGTTTTCAATTTATCGCGCGCCCGCCAATGAGTCGGGGTTCCTCTGTGGCCGGGGAACTGGCGGAGTTTACCTAAATCTAGGATCTTTGCCGAGTGTCAGTAACCTATTTCAATACAATATAATTAAACTTACTTATACTCTGTCCATTATACAATTCATATTATTTAATATTTAATCCCATACATATTTGATGACTGCAAAGGAAAACCAACTTTACTTAACAGACTTAAGGAAACGTCAAAAATACAATAATAACATAGTGGAAGCTCTATAAAGGGCCATAATTATCAGCAGCCAATAATCTTCCACTGATGGACATAATAATTATAGGTAATATGCCTCTCCCAAAGGGCGGTAGAAAACTTTGTCCTCGGCCTTCCTCGTCCAACAACTATGGGGTACATGCATCCAATACACAGACAGGTTACAGATTTCAACCTAGAGCTACAGCTATCTCATTATTTTTTATCCGGTAATAATCTAGTCTTTCAGACATTCCACGATGGAATACTAGGAAAATTGATAATTCCTTGAGAATGTCTTTTTAAACTGGGCTGCAACCATTATCGGTATCGCTAAAGACTATACACACACAAAAAAACACGCACTCACGCCTTGTACTAATGTACTCCCTTGCGGGGTAGGCAGAGGTGCATTGCTGCACCCACTTTTCGCCAGAGTGTTATGTTAGTCCCAATGTAATAGGGGGCGGGCCTATTGCCATTTTACGGGCACATCCAAGACCCGAGAACAAATATCTGTGTTTAAACAAATATCTGCCCCGGCCGGGAATCGAACCCGGGACCATCGGCTCAGTAGTCAGGGTCACTAACCACTACGCCATTCGGTCGTCAAAGACTATACATAATACACTTACGGGCAATGAAAAGGTTCCACTGAGAAAATTACCAAATTACTTCTAAACGGAAAAGGCTAGCTTAATTACGCCTTCTGCAACATTGAAGTACATTAAACAGAGCATCAGAATATTATCAACAAAAAACTGTAATATTTTGTTAAAATTTTAATTTATTTGTTTGAAAAAGTTGGGGTTTTTTGGTATCGGCATTTTGTGAGTGAAAGTTTTTCACTGTCCGTGAGTTTATATTTATCTGTAGAGTGTAAAATAACGCTATTTCTTGCCTTCTCAACGCTCCGCTGTTCTCGTGGCCCCACTCGGCCCACACCGCGGCGCCCGATTGTCGCCGCAGTGTTATTCTAACACTCCCGTGAAGAGTCTCCGGTCGAGTGTCGCTTCTGCTTGATTGTCAACTCGGCTTTCTTTAGTTTTCTAATTTACTTGCCACTGTTTTCTTACATTAGAATAGGGAGCAATCGGACACGCTGTGAAACTCTGCAACGGGTTTTTACAACTGCCGTATTTTTATAAGATTTAAAACCGTTCAATTATTATACGTACATACTAGTATTGCCCGATGATTGTGAAACGTGAATAATTACATTTATAATTACCACCAAAAAGGAAGCTTTTGTTTTTACTCTATTACGAGTAGGAAATTATGTAAGAAGGTACTAATGTAATTTACTGACTACTGAAAATGAAACTAGTATGAATCAGCAAAGTGATAATACTACAAACACTTTAAAGCTCTCAAAGATTAGCCAACTGAATATCAATGAAAATATTGAAATCTTACCAAGTTAAACTTCTGGAGAGAATAAAAAGTTCTGAAAACTATATAACTTTGAGCTAAGAACTTAAGTTCCTTTGGCATATTTCACGACTTTTAAAGTCTTCTGTAAGCAAATAAGTTGGCACTTTTCCAATTTACCGCGCTTTCTAGAACGCCACAGAGTAGCCGACAGTAACTTGAGCCGAACTTGACTCAGTTTAACCATGGTTTTATTACATACATTTTACAGAATTATTCTCTCTTCAACTATTGTTTTATTAGGAATTTGGTAGAAATTTAGTATCTACCTGTAACGTATATTTATTATAAACTCGTTTTATTCTACACAGACATCTGCTATTTCTGCATCAGTATTTTTTTCTAGAAACGGCAAAATATTTTAGCTGTACCTGGGTAATTCCAATCTGATTATCTTTTTAGGTTTTCCTCGTCGTTTTTCTTTTGTTCTCTGAAGTATTTCTCACTAAGCCTGTCTTTATTTTATCTTTTGCGCGTAATTTAGGGCTCAAGAAAGCGTGTCGTTCGGGAACGGACCCTAAAGCCGGATTTTCCCGAAAATGGTTTCTGATTTCATTTTGAAATAGTACCTACATATTTTTTACCTCTACAATGCAGTATAACTTCATCCTGTACACAACAAAACTGTTAATATAATTAAAGAATCTCAGAGAGGAAATAGTTGTTATATAACTATAACATACCTCTGATCAATAAGATAATAATAAATATTATAGTTTATAGTATTTAAGTTATGTAAGTTTCTTTTATGTGTGTGTGTACAAATAAACAATATTCTATCTATCTATCTATATCTTTCAGGAAACTTGGAAACTATTGTAATAATTTGAGTAGCCATCATAATTCGGGTTATTCCTTAAATCAAGGCTGGATGTAGCTATAACGTGGCACCAAGTGGTCATTTGAGCCGTAGTTATTATGTTATAAGTTATAACAGACATAATAAATACGGCTGCGGACTGGAGCCATAAAGTAGCAATAATGTGGCCGCCATCTTCCCGCTATAAGATATTACAGTAGAATAATTTCAATGTTTCTTAAATATTATTAAAAACGTAGGCGTACTTTGATGTTTCATATAAATGTAGAAAAAAAGAAAATACAATATACCTATAAGGAACAGGAAGTTGAACACTAATATTCACTACACTAGATTGACTGAATATTTCAGCTAGTTTCCTTCATAGATTTGTAGAGTTTGTATCTAGCTCATATACTAGTATGATATTTATCATATCTTCATAAAATAAATAATAACTGTTAATTCTTCTTCTTCTTCAGGTGCCATTTACTATCGTAGGTCGGCTATCATTATGGCCACTTGGGCCCGGGAAGTCGCAGCTCGGAATAGCTCTATGGTGGACATATTGAACCATTCGGCGAGGTTCTGTAGCCAGTGGGTTCTTCTACGGCCAGGTCTTCTTTTGCCCTATATTTTCCCTTGCAGTATGAGTTGCAGGAGGGCATATTTGTCATTGCGCATTATATGGCCTAAGTATTGCAGCTTCCTTTTAATGTACTTTTTAATTGATGTTATATACAATCAGTTTATAACATTATGTCATTGATTTATACAGGTGCCTAGCATAAACATAACAGAGAGCAATTTCTTTCATCCTATAAAACTAATAAAAACAAGTACCAATCAGTATTTTAATTAAATCCGCATTTTATTAGATGCGAAAGAAAAAAGGATTTAAAAGAGGCTTTCGTAATTAAATTAAGCTGTGAAAAAACGTTAGGGAAGTCGGCAACAATATCCAGGGGCGTAATTCAATCTGCCCACTTCACTGATAAAGGTTATCTAGCACGCAATGACCTGTAACGCTGTAAAAAGAAGTAATAAGACTCTTTTCAGGGTTCCACGGGGCAACTTTCTGAACCTCGGACCAAAAACTATGATAATAGGGTCAGGCAACGCTTACTTTGCAAAATAAACAGGACCAGGCCCAATTAATCGTTCATTGTAATCAATAACTACTGACACTAACGTACATGATTACCGAGAAACTGCGTAAATATTATCAATTCACTATACATTGCCATTAGGTACCAACATTTTTAAATTAAATGATTTCATAAAAACAACTAGACTACTGCCGAGTTGCAGAAAGGGACTTTAAGCTAATGTCGACATTAAATCTATGTCTGTCTCTTTCTGTCCGTATACTGTCAACGCAAGGCAACAATACATTTAATGCCGACATTAACTTAAAGATCCTTTCTGCAACTCAGTGTACGACGGCGGCGTAGCAATTTACTACGAATCCGCTACGCTCGTAGCAAACTTCGTAGACTTTATTTTGACCTGAAGTTTATTGGTTAAAACAAAGTTAGCATTTCAAAAAAAAATACTGACATCATATCGGCCATTTTCTACCTCAATTATTTCCAATTTTAAGAACAGCCGACGAAGGCTGAATATGCCCGTAAATACTTTTTATTTATCTTTGCTGTCTTCCGGTTTGATTTATATTGGCGTTACGTCAAAATTAACTTACCGTCCTATTCTTTGAGTACCTATCGAACTTAAATAACCTACCCTAAGTTAATAGCGTGATGACAATGAGAAAAAAGTTAAATTATTTAATTATCTTCTTGTTGTCGCTGGATAAAAGCACCAGGCAACTTTATTTTCAAAAACGTGTATTGTATGTTATAACCTTTTTGTTCACATGACTGCGAACAATGAACTTACAATGTTTCACCATCAAATACTTACATTAAATTACTACGAATTATCCTAAGCCCCCATAGACTACATCCACTATTCACAATATGATGTGTGTATTTCACTTCGTAATATATATGGTGTAATTACTAGCTGTGGTAATTTGATAGCACGCCTGTAGCGTTCATGTGTTGCATGAAGTTTAAACGTGCTAGCAATTAGAATGCTGGCTGTACACCTCGCTTCAATAAAATTATACACTTAACTTTATTTAACTTATTTCTTACTTTGTTACGTTATCGTTTCGTGTTCGGTTGTAAAGAATGTTGACTATTGGTGACTGTATAAATGAATGTAGATGGCTTTTAAAACGTAATTTCGTGGCGACCTCTTCTGCTTTAAATAAAAAATCCCCTTCTAACGTAGCGCCGCGGACATCTGCATACAATATTCAATTTCCATCTCAAAAGAAGATAATCTTGTTGCGAGAAAAGACTAAGAAATTGACTCATACTTGATTTTTTTTGTCATAAGTTAAGCGATACTGAAATTACTTTTAAATCTGATTAAATTATTTTCATTTTACGTTTAAAGGGAAACTTTGTTCAAACTTAAAAGTTCATTATCTTTAGTCTCAATAAGCTAAAAAATATATGAGACGGTAAGCAGTAATAAGTACTTACTTTCTCTACTTTTAAATGACATCATATATTACCCAAAATCAGAATTAAGTAGCAAATACTACACAATAATAAGTATTAAGTAGCTATCTTATTACAAAAGCAATAAAACCCATTCTAGCGTGAATGCCATCCGAACCTTTCTAGTTATTCCTATTCACTAGTCCAGAAGAAGAGGTAATAGAGACAGACAACCGAATCTCGAAATAAGCCAATTTCACAAATCATTACTTATTACTGTTTACGAACTAATCAACCTAATATTTATAAACGTACAAGTTTAAAAAGTGGCATGGATTTTTGTTACTCTTTGACGGGAACCAGTTTTTATGTTTGGTATGTAATGAGCTGACATCCTTAACTGTTTGACTGTCATGGAAGTAATAAGTACTCACGTAACCTATTACTTCCATGCTGTCTATATAGCAACATAGGCTACTTTTTATCCCGCAGTTCTCACGGCAAAGCATATTGAGACGCGAAGCTCGCGGGAAAAGCTACGTTTAGTAATCCGTCCTCCATCTTAAATTACCTCCCATCAGTCTATCTTCCATCAACCACTCAGGGACCATTAATTATTTGTGAATGTAACTTATTTTGAAAAGTCTGTCACAAGTCGTTCAACGTTTCGGCGGTAATCGTCGGTGGCGTTCAGAAACTTGGTGACAAACTCGCCCGCGTTACGTTTTTCCTCCGCGCTTCCTGATTCCCGGCACTTAGCTTAATTGTCGCGGAAAATCGGAATTCTCGATGAAATTCAAAATTTTCCCTATAAGAGATGTGTTGTGTAAGATAATTCTGCTGGAGAAGATTATACGACAATGTAGATCGTTATTCATAAATGCTTGTTTTTTTCGGGTCCATCGTTTGGCTTTCGGAAAGTTCTGAACAAATTCAATGTGTATGGAAGTAAGTGACAACGACCTACGTTTTTAAGGTAGACTTTGGAATTGGAAAGCTGTCGTTTTCAATGTGATGGCATTTATTTAGGTGCTCTAGCTTACGAAAAACAAATTATCGGAGTACTGCCGCGCTAACCCCGTGTGGATGCATAGAACAACGCGGACTCGGATGTACCCTCTGTTGATGACATGGCAGCTATCGTCCGTTTGTTTTTTGTTTTGCTAGAGTAACCCTTCTAGGGCCAAAGGTAACAATAACACCGATACTATCGATTGCTCTTTAAGTTATTCAAAACAATGGCTCATCGAAACCCTGCAAAGTGATTTACATTATAAGTGAATAATAATTTTGAAAATTCGAATTTGATTTGATCGTTTTTCGTATTTCTACCGAATATTATTTATTATTTTATTTAAACATAATACAGAATTTATGATGATTATTTAATTGATCATTATTCCTGGTTATGTTAAATTATCTTAAAGTTAAAATATTGGCAATAATATTATTATGGGGTGTAGTTTTTTCCTTGTTCTTCTCTATTGAATGTAGAGTAGTTCAATAATTCATTTTCCACTTTTCCGAAAGTATTTATCCTACTAATACTATAAATTTCCACTTTTTCTTAGGGCCACTTGCAGAAACATATTGAATCTAGATTTAGTGTCAAATCTCGATTTAAGAAACTTCAGTCCATATTAAATTTGACACTAAATCAAGATTTATTACTAAATCTAGATTTAATTTGTTTGTGCAAGTGGGGCTTAATCTTTTTACATTTAAGATTAAAGAAAAAATATGTAGGTAAAGTAGTAAAATGTATATGTAGGTAGGTACATTTAATTTATGTGAGTTATAACAAATCTACTAACATAATGAACATAAAATTACCACTTTAACTTATTATTTTATCGTCTGTGTAAGAATTTGCAGGTACACAGTGAAAGACATAATAAAAAATATGCTTCGTTCTCCTTTGAGCTATTAATGGTCCACATTCCACACACACACCTTGGCACAGCATTGTTCATGTGAACATTCTACACTCATGTAAATAGACAAAAACAAGACAGTCGTACAATCAGGAATTCTGAAATTTCATTTTTATAGTGAATACCAACTGTCAAAGGATTTCTGAACAAAGCCGGCGTCCAGCGGAAGAGCGAATGAAAAACTTGAATAAATATAATTAGTTTTTAGATGAAATGATTTCACAAAGCTCACTTTTCTGTTTTTCAGTGTATTATGAATGTGCTCAAGTTCAAATATGTTTCGGATAATACCATTGTATTAAGTTTTATACCTTACCGATCAGTTGGGCTACGACCACCGAATATTGGCAATGACAATCCTTACGCAGCGTCGGCGTCGCTCGCTTGTGAACATCTGCGTTACTGCTATGGATTTGACAGAAGTTTGACATGTTGCTAATGTGTCAAAGGTGGTATGATAGCAGTTAATTTCTGAATTTATTTTACTTTGACGGGGTATAGTGCCACAAACTTATCTGTTCCGGTGAGAGCGAACTAAATTGGTCCATACCTCATTACTTACTGTACTAATGAATTTCATATTGACATAGATTATATGGACCAATTTAGTTCGCTCTCACCGGAACAGATAAGTTTGTGGCACTATACAGCATTGTATCCGTGTTTATAGCGATGTAGCAGGCGTTTTCAGCTGTACGACGATAGTGCAACAACACAGCAGCTTACTGACAATGTGCTAAGTCCTGTCCCGATGTAGACATGTGACATACCTGAAGCTGGCGTGATAAGAACTTGGGGTCTTGCGACAAATCGAGGGATTAACTTGAGGATGGACTTGATACTAGCGGTAGATACCTAAACTGTTAGCAGCAAGTGCAAAACAAACATAAAACTTAAAATTCATTTAAGTTTTACTTAGTATTGCCACCACACGATATGAAAACCGATAAGTAGTTGTGATTGTGAACATTGATTCAGTTTTCCAAATAAATATTAATAATGTATCCACAAGTTTTAGTCCACCATCCATAATAAAACTCTTTTGTAAACTTAAATTCTTCTGTTTACAAAATGAAAATTATCTGCAAGTCTCATTGAGCGTAGTGGATTCTTTCATAAATTTCAGAATAAAGGTTCTCGTAAAATACGGAAGTAATGATAAATGGTGTTATTATTCCAACAGTATCCCGTGGGTTCTTTTATCATAGCCACCCCTATTTTTAACCGTCACGAGCGAAAAAAAGGTTATTTGGTTTGAGTTTAATACTATGTAAAGCATATAATTGCTATGTTTAACTTAATATCTCACCAATATCAATAGTACCGATTGATTTATACAAAATGTTAAAAAGTAGAATAGCCATAAGCGAAATTTTGACCAGTACATCACTTGTGGCTACGGCTAGATCGGTGATAGGAAGTTACTTACAAACTGTAAGTCGAATAAAACCAGACACAATATCAAACCTATTGTCTCTCCCCGTATTCGTATATTTTTTTTTCATTTCTCGTGAGTGTATTTAATTCAGATGCAGAAACTAAAGGCATCTCAAATTTCCAACCTAGCTCTCCAGGACTTCCACAATATTGTTTTGTATATTTCAACTGACACATTATATCCGGTGGTGAAGGTTTTGATGACATCCTAATCTAATTTAATTTCACGTGAAATGTTAGCACATTTTGTCACAAACATAAAGTAATTACCCAGTCTTCTTGTGTAGTAATAATGTGTGAGGGAGAGTTTTGTTGCTTACGTCTTGCCACTAGGTGTAAAATATGTATTCAAATTAGTAATTTCCACAAAATTTAAATAAGTTCTAAGCCGGAATTGTAATTTATAAAATTGCCTTTTATTGCAAGTGCTCTTCGAAGAGAAGCCATTGCCATAATGTTTTATAAATTATAACCATAAAACAGCAAATATTATGTACAGAAGTTATTTAAGCACATTACTGCACCTCTCTGAACATACTATTATCAGAATTTTCATAAAATTTTAAACATAATTATTTTCACAAACAAAAACGGATTGACACACACAAGTCGCATATTCAAACTTTAGCCTCCCCGCTTGAATCATGACTGCTCTATTTTTCTTTCAAAGACTTCTAAATATAAACCTCAATATATTTGTTGTCCAGATCACCACAAGCGGTCCGGTTCCCTGGACGAAGAGGCCGAGGACGGGGACAACGGGTCCACGCCCAGGAAGAAAACCGCCATCGAGGAGCAATGGGAGCGGTCCGGAGGGTTCGAGCTCACCTCCGTCGAACAGGAGACCTACGAGAAGTACTTCTACGGAACAGAACATTGGAACTATTTTACAAACGACGAGGACCTCGGCCCGGTCATACTGTCCATCAAACAGGAGACGCTCAATTCGAGGGATCAGTTCAGGTTAGTTGATTGAGGAATACCCTCACTAGCAATGAAAACGTTCTACCTGTCATTGACGTTCCATGTCAATGGAACTTTTCCATTGCTCAAGGGTGTATCATTTTTCTGTTACGTTTGGGGTCTGTCTGTACGCTTTTATCCGCAAGTAGGTAAGTGCAAATTCCACGATTCTCTTAACTGAAGCTGAATCTAAACTCGTAGGTACTAAAACTGCATCCGCATTACAATACCCGTCTAACCGAACTAATTGAAACTTGAGCGCAAACACAGCCGTTAAGTCAGCTGAACTAAATCTCATCATAGTTTTCTGCTCGACCAAAGTTACGAAATTAGCACGTCATCACCCGGCCCGGTTATTACGGTTACCGGATCGGTACGGAACACCCGCGTCCGGTATTTACCCGGATGATAATTGGCTGAACTCGCCAGCTATTTACCTTGCAAGTTGGAGCTCGGTTAGACCGGGAAAGTTAGACGCAACTTGTAAGAGAGACGTCTTATTGAACCTGGACTCTGGAGAGTATTCTGGTCTAGAGTATGAAGATGGCGTCAGTCTTTGATAAAAATGGAAGATACAATAATTTTGCATTAAATATGTCTGCCGGTTTCGAATATTTTCGGTTCTACAATAAACGACTGCATTGCAAAGTCGTAGTGGGCGAGCGGCCATCCGGCTAGTCATAATTTGATAAGAGGCGTGCATTATCAATAATTAATTGAATTAATATGATTATTGTATTTATGCTAATGAATGTAATTCTAGTTGTATTAATTAGATACGTCAACTTGGTAATTCTAGGTAAGTATCATTCTTATCTTTTTGATGACAAATACGAGAGCTAGGCTAGGATAGTAGCAAGACAAAACTAGTTTTTATCACCGTGGTGAAAGGATTGGCCAGTACCTACGATTTATAAAAAGGCTTGTCGGATAATACTTGTGTTTTCAGTACATTAGATACAAAATATTCATGCTACGTGTACACATGTGTGCTATGTAGAGTCAGCAGGGCGAGACAGGTCATAAAAATAAATATATATGGTGACGCACAGGTGCTTCGCTTTTATTGGATTTGTTCTGTTTCTCCGCCATTGCATTTTAAATTGTACCGTAATTAACAAAATTTATGATTTGGAATCTTCCCATTTGCGTGGATTTAAACGAAAAAAAACGTACGCGAGAATGAGTATAGACCTAAAGTATGTTAGGGGTCAAATTTCAGGTTGCTTTCACATCTTAAAATAATCTCAGTAGTGTCCCCAAAGTATGCCCTTAAAATTTGCGCTTTTATGACAAAACTAGAAGTTATTGTTGAGGTCTAAATCAGTTTCAGACCTTACAAAAAATTATTATTGCAAGAATTTTTTTTTTTGGTGTTGGCAATTTTCCTGTAGCAAAGTTAGCTTTGTTGCACTCTATGTGGCATGTCCCACGTCACTCGCCTCCACACACGCCGCTGCCCGCTGCCCCCGTCGCAGTGTCCGGGACAGCCTACTGAAGCGGAATAACTCTTGAGTGTTTTATGAATTATTATTTGCATTGTATAAGTAATGGGAAGCCTTTTTGTAAATTAAAGCAGTTGGGACAGGCCACAATTTTAAAAAAAAGTTATGTTGGAATTGGAAGTAATGAATTTGCAATATTGTGCAATGAATAGATAGATTTAATGATTATGAATGAATAGATTGTTGGGTTGATCCCTGGCTGAAGCGCTGCCATACGAGTGAAGAAAAAATGTATATGAATAATGATAATGGATGAATATTATGATGACGCGACAGTCATTAGTATAATATATAGCTACACATCACAACTGTTAGATTAATAGAAAACCAATAAATGTAATCATGATAATATCTATAATTTATTGTGTATATTAGTAATAAATCATAACGACATTCTTACATAATTTTAAACGTGTAAGTAATTATAATTTTAAAACTTTCAAACCGCCTCACCAACCCGTTTATGCTAAACCTATGTTGTGAATATGAAACCCAAGGAATCCAAGGTTGTGGAGAAAATATGAAATTCCAATACACCCGCATATTTGCCCCGGGTACTGCCACCGCGGTGAACGTTTCTCTCAGTTGCCCATTTACTTATCATATTTTTATTCTAAACTTTTTACAGCATCTTTGTCATCTTACTTATAAATTTAAAACAAGTGACATACCTAACTGGTATTAATTCAACAGTTATCAAATTACCACATAAGCACAAACAATTCCTTCTTGTTAGAGAAAGTACTTAGAACAAGACACTATAATGCGGCAAGTTACTTGGCGACCCTCCTTGCGGGGTGAAAGAAGTGGCGGGGGCGAGGTAGCACGACATGCTACACACGTAGAAAAGTGTGCCCGGATTAATCTTGCGATAGCTTGTAACTATTTCTGACGTAAGTAAAATTTTATTCTATGAGTGTTCCCGTAAATGTCATATTTAGCTTAAAATTTATAGTTTGACAGCATTAAAATTTGGATGTTTACCTTCAGATTTGAATTTATTTATGTAAAAGTGTTTTATTTTATAAATCAATTTCCATGTCACTTTCATGTTCACTCTCTGTTTGAACTTGTTCATCGTCATCGTCATCCTCATCTTCATCATCGTTTTCATTAACTTCAATTATAAATCTAAGACAAAAACCAATTTATGTTTAATTTACAATAAATTATAAATAAACAATAACATACCTGTCCAATACATGTTCAAATACTCTATCAGATTTATAATATTCGTCTTAATTTTTTATGACATGGTCGTCACAATTTCTCCACTTTTTAGGCGAATAATTAGAGAAAAGCAACTCTAAGTCTTTTATCTCTTTATCTAAGTTAGAGTCAATCGACGTTCTTGCGAGCTCGCCTTTCACGTACCGCCACACAAGTTCAATAGGATTTAATTCCAGGTGGTATGGGGGTAGGCGAAGCACGATATGATCATTTTCTTTCAAAATTTCATCAATTTTTAATTTTCTCTCTGTTTTTTGCTCATTAATTACTTTCATTAAATCACATAAATTTTGGTTGCTTTCCTAGTTACAAGAACTGACAACTGATGCACTGTCATATGGACTCTTCGTCTTTGTTGTTTACTTTTTCGTATCTGACTGCGCAGTACCAACCTTTAGCCGCGTAGCATGACTGATCCGGTACGCTGTTCTACAAGAAGCCCCTATATTGAGACATTATACGATTTGTTGTTTTTAACGTTATTTTGTTGACGAATTATAGATACCTAATAATAATATTATAATGATAATATTAAAAAGGCCTCAACACTCATCCTAAGACTAATGGTCTCAGAATCAATGATCTCATGTGGGTCGCACTCAAATTATGACAGACTATATTAGACATGTGGCCGCCTCGGCTGCGCGGCCGAGACTGCCGTAACAATGACATGCAGTGCACGCGTTGCCGTTCCCCGCTACCCTCCCGCTACCCGCTGTCGTCTTGGGTACCTCGTCCCCTCCGCGTCTTTCACCCCGCAAGGAGGGTCGCCAAGCAACTTGCCAATCTATAACATAATAATAACTCCAAACGTCAAAACAGCCGTTAGCATTATTATGTTATAATTATAATACATTTTGTGTATTCAAATGTACTCTACATATGAATAAAATTGGTTATTTCAACCTCGATTTAGGTATACCGGAAAGCTAATCCTGTCTTAATCCGTTTTTAGCTAACCATATAAAATTTATACTTTACTTTATGTCGGTCAAACTCGTAGTCCAGCCAGGTACAATAACACACTGTCCCGAACTGAATACCGAACTTTCGTAGCAACAATCTCCTTATTCGTCACACTCATAAATAATATGAATGGTTTTTTAAATTAGGGAAATTAACGTTTTTAATCCGTTTAACAGCAGTGTGCAAAACGCCATATCTGACACATAGTCAAACGCACCCGTTTCGCTTCAGTATGCTAATTGGACTCTTGCCAAATTCAAACTTAGTAGATGCAACGCGAAACTAATGAGCGAAACATTATTCCCACAATCATGTAGTTCTAAAGTCATCATTAGATAGCTAATGTTCAGGAAATTGCGAAAGAGGAAAAATATGTCAGAGATAATAGGATAAAAGTGATTTATTTGTACCATATAAGTGATTTGATTTCTTAAAATATAATAAAATCAATATAACTCCTGCGACTGGTACACAGGTTTTTTATCGACGTTCATGCGCGTTCATTCAATCGCGATATAGTTACGTTTATCTACGTCTATAACGAACCCATGTAGCTGGAAATAAAAACCCGTTAACTCTACTTGACGGTTCCTCGTGGCATTTCTGTATCATATAAATTATTATGTTCGCATGTCTCAGACCTATCACACCCGGCCACAGACTCAAATAGGCTCGAGGTCAACAGTTGAGTCGATAATGTCGTATGATACTTGACATCTCTTGATAGTGCAGGTAGACCTGAGACTTCGAGGTGGTTAAATTGCGATTCAAATTTTAAATGCTTTGTGCGATTGGGCGAATGACTACGCAATATTTCGTAGGTACGTGATATTGGTTACCATTGGGTTTGGGACTCAAAGGGTTAAAGCTCAAAAAGCTGGTTTATTTAATTTTATTGAATTTTTTTTATGATTGTCTGGTCACTAACAGCTATTCATTACACAGTAAATTATTATAATAATAGAATCAATAAACCATTTAAAAGAGACCACTGATGGAATACAGAACAAGAAGAAAAGAAAAAAAAGTGATAAGCGCTTACCCAATAAAACACACTATTTACGAGAAACATAGTACATACTACTATAATATAGTCACCTTATTAGTTATTAAGTAATTTGTTCCGAATACGGAGCTATTGAATAACACGTCCTATTTCAATATATTAGGAAGAAATTTTACTAAGTACTTTATAGTCTTTCACTATAAACCTACAATGTCGGGAGGGAGATGCGGCCAAATTTTTCATACAAACGCGAAAGCAAACTTTCATAAATACGTAAGTAGGTAACTATACTATAAACAATATGCTTGTAAATCATCATCTATCACAAATTGATGATACAAGCTTTTACACCAAGAGTCTGATAAATAATTGAATAAAAATCTGATACGAGATGCCATGACGCAGTTTCAATCAAAGCTTTGTGTAAGGCCGAAATTACTTGTGTGTGGGCCCTAATGTCATTATTTGAGGTATTTCATCAGCCTTTCGTGGTGATACAATTTCTTGTATGTATTGTTACTTTATTAATACTGTGAAATGATAATGAGTGATGCCATGCGACTTTTAAACTATTTACTTTCTCGTAGATTTAAATAATATATGTATGTTCTTGCGGAGAGTTGCGGAATTTTACCGAAACAACAAACTTCTACTATTATTTTAAGTTTTTTGTCTGTTTTGTAATTTTGAGGAACAAGCAGTAAGACATCTTCTTAGAGAAGGCGTTGACCTGCAGCTTTTTTTCCAGATCATGGTAAACTAGGAGTTGATGGGATTTTCAATATCTGATTTTCTCTCACAGAGATTTATTCTCCGTAACGGAATAATAGCTATTGATGGATAAGCCGTTGCTCCATCGGGGCTCGCTGCTGAGAAATATATATTGACAGCGAGGTTAATGAACCTTCTTAGCTTAGCTTTTTACGTGGAAGGAATGAATTTATTCATGCAATAAATAGTCTACCGTCTTCACGGTTGACAGAGTGTTCTGCTGCTAATGCGTTGAAACCTACTCTGCTGGCTAATTCTCTTTCTTAAAAAACATAATAAATACTGTAAGACATAAAGATAAGAGATCAGAAACAAATCTATTCCGTGTTGAGTTGTCGATCTGTAATTAATTATTATTTGTAAACAATTAGGCCTCATCATCATAGATTATTTTGATGGACCCTCAAGAATCTCTCAAAAATGAGGGTCCGTTAAGAAATTTATCGAATACTCCTAATGCGTTTATACTTCGAGTATAAATTTGCTATTCACAAGTCAACTCTTTTATAACAAGCCCTGTTTCTTCAAGACGTGTTGAATTTTCGATGTTGAGTGTAATCGAAACCGACGTGCCTGACAGCCCCTAAAGATCGTGGAACTGATTACATTACTTTATGACAACTTGACAACAGTTAGAATTATTCAGCACTATTACATCACAATACAATTAACTTTAAAGAACACAACATAAGTAGGTACCTATTTATATTAGAATTTTACCTTATCCAATCGATGTCTTCCAGACAATCTTTGGACCAACAACAGCACGACTTAGGTTAATGTTCTCTTTCTCAGTTTCCCCGCTAAGTCCGCAGACATATTGTACCTGTGTGTTTCGTGTTTCCTCAAATATTTAGTTCCAGAACAATCAAGGCACGGCTTGACTAATTTGCGGTGCGAGCCGCGTGGCCCGGGGGCTCACTCCGGAGAAATGCTATCCGGCTATAGATAGATAGATAGATAGATAAAACTATATTGCACACAAAGACAGAAATTACAAAAAAATATCCAGAACATAGGGCTTGTTGCGACTTCGCATCGCAAAAACCTGCGACAGTAATCAAGCATTAATTGCCCTGAAAAACTGTCATAACAGTCAGTTTTTCGAACAGAAACATAATACATATATCATCAAATAGCGGTGCCCGCGAGCTTCGCTTCGACTTAAAAAGTTTTCCCGTGGAAATTCCGGGATAAACAGTAGCCTATGTTCTTTCCCAGGGTCTATACTACATGTATGTCAAATTTCATTCAAATCCGTTCAGTAGTTTTGGCGTGAAAGAGTAACAGACAGACACAGATACTTTCGCATTTATAATATTAGGATAAACATCATACTAGGACAAAATTATAACACCTAACGGCTGTGTTAGCCTCCAGGCCATGCGATGCCATTATTGGAGTACATGGCGAGTGGCGACTATTTCCTTGTACATTGGTCCTATTGCTATTAACGTTAAACGATATCTAAGATTTTTTGTGTTTTTTTCTATGCAATGCAAGAATTTTATCTACTAAAGAAGTATCAAAAAACACAGTAATTTGCTGTTTTTGAAATCGAAATTCTAAGTCATACTTATCAGTTATCACAGTTATAATGTTTACATCCGACTTGCTAATCGAGAGTGCATTTCATCAAAATCCGTTCAGTCTGAAATAGATATTATCCGTTCATTTTACTATCAAAGGATCTTATTTTTCATTTAACTTTTTCATTCCGGAGTAGACCCCCTAGTTTTCAAAGGGTGCGAAGCGGTGTACTCTGTACATTGCGGGATCCTACTTATTAAGCCCGTCATTTGTAAGTTCAGTGTGTTACTTGCTACGGGAGGGTTACTCTATGCTGACGAAATACGAACAAACGAGAGCTGTCGTGCAATCGACATGTTTAATACAACGAGACAGACTCGTGTTTAGCGCTGCAGTTGCTTATCTCGAGTAAATAGACCACTAATTATCGGATTTATAAGCCTTATTCTTCAATGGTGAAATCGGGTCAACACATAGGTATATTAGGTATAACGATAAAAGTATGACTGCAAAACTTTGATTAAGATTTAGATTTAGAGATTAATAAATGAGTTACTTTCTTAGGTAGTTGTCTAAATATGCTTCCTACAATAGACAAACTAGACACAATTATATTTACATAAAACTTACCTTTCTAAAGACTTGCTCGAAAAATGTGGCTGCTCTCAAAGGAATATCCGAAATCCTGGCTGTCTGAATACCACTTGAAATACCGGGGACAAAGGATACCACCGAACCAGGGGGTTACTCTATACTGACGAAAAACGAACGAACGAGAGCTGTCGTGCAATCGGCACATTTAATACAACGAGATAAGAGTCGTGGCTCGCGCAGCTGTAAGTTCGTTTCTCGTAATATAGAGTGAACCCCTCAGCACTGAGCACTCCATTCTACCTTGTCATAGCGAAACTGAAAAAGGTGAAGAATTTAATTAAACGCAATGTTTGCTCAAGAGTTTAAGGTTCCTTTCGAGTGCGGACAAACCATCATTCTTTTGTCTTTGCACGGATTTAATAATATCCTTGTTATTATTACGGAATTTAATTAATTTTCAGATTTTGAGGCGGGGTTGGACGTGTTAATTTAGCTCATCATTTACCTACACACACAGACACACACTCAAATCACTCCTCAATCTCCTGAACGAGGTTTTGCTATAATCGCTACATTTACACACATACATACTTATATAGTTACACACACAAACACAGACATACAGAAGCCCTCTCACTGACGGCTGTAATCCGCTGGCTATAAATACACGCAGAGAATACTCAACACTAACGTTTAAATTTCAAGACCCGAGAGCAAAATTGTATCCGTGACTCTGTACTCACTGTATCACATTCGTACAGGTTCTTTTATTTCCTGTTTTAGGCTGCTTTTCCACCAGATGCTGAGCTAGATGTGTCTGATGATAGTAGCATTTGTTTGGTCATGGACTGCTCATGATTACTATATAGTCTAGATACTACACTATCGCGGCATATGCACTCACAAGCAATGAAAAAGTTCCACCAGCCATTGGGGTTCCATATATGTATATTACTGGATTTTTGGTTTATTGCTTGCTTTTCATAGCTTGCGAGTGTTTCAAGGCAAATTCTATCTCTATAATCTATTTATCCCTTAGTACCTGCTTTCAGATAAATATACTTACGTCGAAAGATCTACGGCCTGAATCTTAATTACTATTAGAACCATTTAAATAAGATTAATAAGTATATAATTATTACATCTACTGAAGGAACCCAGCGCTGGGCGTAATAAAATTGTTGTGAATCTCAACAAGTTTTTGAATCGGTTTCCCGTTGGTGGATCCGCGTCGGCGTTTCAAATAAAAGCACCGAGTGTCCTGTAAAATAAACTCACCCTAAGAGGCTTCCATTGTAGAGTTAATATTCTTAAAACAAATGTTTGAAAAAAGTAAGTAGGTATTTTGTTACTAACCCGAAACTTTTATAGGGTAAAGTGGTGTATATTTATTATGCTTACACACATTTGCACTCCTTATAGGTAATATCGATTTTCATGCACCTACTGTGGGTTGACTGGTAGTCATTACGTTCACCTTTTGTACACTTAAGTTTGTTTTTGGGCAAGAAACAATGATATAATATATAGAATTATTTATACATATAATAAATAAATACATAGGTACATCTGGTGTACAATGTCCATCGTGGCTTTTAAATGTAGGCGAAGGTCAAGGAAGCTTTTGCTTGCGTGTGCAATGCAATGCGACTACTCACAAGCAACCTCACCTTCATGTGTGTTCTATGTAAAAACATGCACATATCATTCGAATATAAACTTATACCAGAAGCATAATAGACAATACACAGGGTGTTGCAAAAAGGGTATACTAAGCCGAAACCTACATATGCAGCATGTTATATCTAAGCCCGAAACTGAAATCAGAATTTCAAAATTAGCGTAAAAATAACTCATTCTATATAGTAAAAAAGTCACGTGACCGACATAGTTTCTATGGTTTTTTTTTGCGGCTTAGTATACCCTTTTTGCAACACCCTGCATAATTATCAATCACCTAAAGAAAGTCTACAAAGAGTTTTAAACAAACATAATATTAATTAACGATGAATCATAGTCGAGCGGTTGTTTGTACCGACTGAGCGGGATCGATGGAGGAAATTAATACCGAACTGAACATACATGATGTACCTTACTACGTACACTTATATTCTGTACGGAACCAATTATCATATCAGGTTTCTCCTGTGCTAATACATAGTATGATCATGTATAGTGGGCTGAAAGGAAACCTGACCAGTAGCAATGTCACTCTAAGAGGAATAGGTATTTACAGACCATGTCATTTCCGCCAGAAACAGCAGTTTTTATAATTTTTTACACTAACCTCTACTTTCTAGGAACTAGGTATGTGGAGGAAGGTTTCTAAAATTGCAAGCCAGTTTACTACTTGCACGACGAGGGCGCCGAAAGTAGCAGTTTTGGGCAAAAAAAAATTTAACGGAAGTTTTTTTTTTTATTTTGGCTTTGCTAGTTAGCCTTTCACTTCACCTTAAGGCGCACCCTATACCTACAATAATATTGTGCAATATACATATGTATTGTGCAATAAAATTGAATTTCGTTTTGTATCCATAAGACGTTTGCAAAATCTTCACCCTAGACCAGGGATGCACAGACTTATTAAGACTAGGGGCCACACGGACAAATTATTAACTGATGGCGGGCCGCCAGAAATATAGGCAATTAAAGACAACAAATAATTGATAATAAAGCTAAAATTTAAAAATAACTTATTAATTTGAAGCATGGCACTGCATATTGCTTACAATCTTTTTTTTATATTTGGCTAAAATTTACTTGTGTTACTCGTAAAACTGCTTCAAAACTTTCGTTTGCAATGCAGTTTCGATTTCTTGTAAAAAAAAATAATAGCCTAATTTGTGTCTTTCCATTATTAAGTATTGAAAAGGTTTGTTCAAATATATGCGTAACACCAAACTTAATAACCTGGCACATCTTGGTGCGTATTTTTATCAAAGCAGCGGTAAAAGTTTAGCAAGTCTCCTTCGTTGATTTTGTGGCGTAAATCATGGTCGTTTTGAATGTCGATAATTTCTAACTAAGGTACAGTGACTCTGGCGCATTTTCATCTGAAATTGTGAAAGGATTGCTGAATACGTCCAACAGAGGTTTCATGTTTTTGAATTCCGAAAATCTGTCTAGAAAATATTGAATCATAGATATTTTGACTAGGCTTAGTAATGGTTTGAATTGCCTGTGATTGAGTACTTTGCGAACATATATATTTTAATTGGTTTTATTCTGGAATATTATTCGAATGTACGAGAGTACAATTTTTCTGTCGGCGGGCCACCAATATTCGACTGGCGGGCCGCATGCGGCCCGCGGGCCGCGGTCTGTGCATCCCTGCCCTAGACGATCAATTATATTGCACAATCTTCAATATTGCGCAATATAATTGATCGTCTAGGGTACGCCTTTCTCGTTCAAGATCTTAGCGCAAGAATAATCCACGACTCTTATCATTATCACCTAAGTAATAAAAAAACACTCGATATTTCCCGACCTATCACTGTTCGAAGTACGTGGCGAAGAAGACAAAGTCCCATAATTTTTCCTTTGTGTCCACGGGCTTGTTTGGGAAAGTTTTCTCGTTACGCAAATGGGACATCCTGTATATTAGTGTATGATCGGATAGATGATTTCAGTGCAAATTTAACTTACAGCCTACGATTTAAGAGTGTTAAAAAGTTAAGCTCCGCAGTTTCTCACTGTTCTAAACCTGTGTCAACACCGGTTGTTTATTCGTTTTTACGATATTTAAAGTCGTTTTATAAAACAACGTTCTAAGGATTTTTTTATAATAAAAAAAAACCCGAAAAATGCTAAAGGTTTTTCTATTTAGCCTTACTGATGGTATACTATACGTAGAAATTTAGATTTTTATGAAACCAGAGATTGAATTTTCACGTAAAGTCTATTCGTACACCGCAACCGTAACATAGAGTACTGCTATTTTAATTTGACTGCAACCAATACCATATAAACTCAGTGTACAAGGAAACGTAGCTTTGTATGCAATCTTTGATAAAGGTACCTTCAGCAAGTCAATTACGTAATGGCTTTCATTGATGTCCTTTATGGCCCCAGTCATAGAACAACGTGGTCTCGGGAGTTGTCCCTCAGTCATGATTTCAGAAGCCAGGAACAAAAACGTAGGTACGAAGGCTGGTGTCTATTGATGGCCGGTTTCTATGGGTCATCTCATCAACCTACCTTCTATTCTTTACCAAAAGTGACAAAATTACATTAAAATCATTAATCTAATGTATCTATTATAGTTATACAATTTTTAATTACTTACACTAAAGTTTAAACTACCATTTATTATTTTCATCCCCATAGTCCATTTATCTACAGCATGTGGCGAAAATGGTATTGTAAATCTAAAAAACCGGCCAAGTGCGAGTCGGGCTCGCGCACAAAGGGTTCCGTAGCAGCAAAATTACAGTTAAATCAACCTATCTCAAAAACTATAAGAGATACTTTGATCAAACCAAAAATCGTTGAAAGAGTTAATTAGCATGCATCACCTCTATTTTTTTTAGAATTTTACACCCCGTAGTTATAAAAATAGAGGGGGGGGGGACATACTTTTTACGACTTTGAGAGCTGATATCTCAAAAACCGTTCACTTTAAGAAAAATGTTTTTTAGAAAACTTTATATCATTTTAAAAGACCTTTCCATTGATACCCCACACGGGTATGTACATCGAAAAAAAAAAAATCATCCCTCAGTTACATGTATGGGGGGCCCCACCCCCAAGCGTGTTTTGAAACTATACAAGGCCAGAACGCAGAGGGTGGGACTGCTCGCGTATATTTTCAAATTAAAATGGTGCCATGAGTTACTTGAAAGTATACAAGGCCATTACGCACTAATCGCGTATATTTTCAAGTAAGTTGGGCCAAAATTATGGCTTGAAAATATACTGCAGCAGTTACCACAGCGTACTAATCGTGTATATTTTCAAGTGCCAAGCGGCCATGCGAGCCCTTGAAACTATACGTGATTAGTTACCAGGTAGCCCTTCTGAATTGTTGCTCACTCTTTCTTTCATGCGAAATAGTAATAAGTCTATTGCTTTCTAAACATTGCATTATCATTCCGCACTTGGCATTGTTTTCGTAACGTGTTTTTTTTGTTTACATTACATCGTACAGTTAAAAAGTAAATTGATTTAAATTAAACTGTAGAACTGTTTTAAATAGTAAAAATTATCTCAGAAGAGGGTGTAGAACCATTCATAAAAGACAATTACGGTGAATTCAAAACTTGATGAAAAATATGTCTGTAATAGGTCTATAGGGTAATACCTACTACACTCATGAGCAATGAATAAGTCCAAGAAGCAAAAAGTCAACACCAAAAGACTCCAATTTTTTAAAACATTTAGTTTAGTTTGATTGATATTTTCGTTTTTAGTTGGTTACAATAATCTTTTGATACGCTGTTAAATGTACCTACCTACTTTAATATTGCCGACGGCGTCATTAAGCTAGTCTTTTCCGTTCAGAAGCTATCGAGACTGGAACGTTTTCATTGCTTGTGAGTGTAATACCTACGTATTACTCTTAATTCATATAAATAATAAGATATTAGTATTCTTACTTGTTATTTATTAATATTCTATAGGTATGACAGGCAGAACAAGTAAATTGTAGTCATGTACATTTACCGAAATAGTTAAGTAAATCAGAATCAGCATGTAGGTATAAATTACATGCGACAAGTACGCCAATCAAGCAATGTGCGTAATAGCAATGTATATTTTCAAAAACGATTCAGTAAATCCCAACTTGAAAGTATACGCGATTAGTACGCACAAATCGTGTATATTTTCAAGTAAAATATATATTTTTTTCACTTGAAACTATACAGTGCTAGTACACTATGGGTGCGTTCTGGCCTTGTATAGTTTCAAAACACGCCACCCCCAATTCTTTTTTTTACTATTTAGTGTCATATTTTTGTAGCGGTTCATACAACACATATTCCCATCAAATTTCATCACTGTAGTACTTATAGTTTCCGAGTAAATCGGCTGTGACAGACGGACAGACGGACAGACGGACAGACGGACATGACGAAACTATAAGGGTTCCGTTTTTGCCATTTTGGCTACGGAACCCTAAAAAGGAGAAATAAAATAGCGTATGGAGGTAAACACTAACTCGTTGTTCTAAAATACTTTTGTTTTCGGATATCTGCAAAAAGAATTATTGTGATTTTTTTGTATGGGGATTTTATTTCAGGAATTTAGAATGTGATTCCCTTTGTAGCTTATGAAATATCATTTTTGGAACGCTGCATTGAGTCCATACCTTTTATTGTGGAAGTAGGTGGATAGGTTCATATTGTTTTACAGTTAGGTATAGAAAAAGCCAGTGATAATAAAATTGTTAAAAAAAAAACATCCTGAAATTAAATTGCTCACATCTTCGCAAGACAAACAAACCAGGTAAAAATGTAACCAAAATGAAATTGCGCAGGTTAAAACTTAACTTTATTCACGCGTCCACAGCATTGTACTGTTAAAATGATTTTGTAGAACAATGACAATGTAAACATGGCTGCAGAAACAATTCAACCAGACAGTTTAAAATTCAATATTTTTTGTCCCCTCACAGTCGCTTGCCTACAATACCTCTGCATGGCGCGACGAGATATTTTCGTTATGAAACTCGATCGTAAATTGACAGGACTGACGTATTGAGCTTCAGGCAGAATTAAATTGTAGACAGTGAATTATTGAGACATTTTTATGCTTTTCGGTACTTAAAATGTGTATTGTAGGTTCAATATTAACTTTGTGTGGTAAACTTATGTGTACCTATATTTTAGGCTAATTATAGGCTATTCCTTTTTTTTCTCCACATTTATTTGATACTTGTCTTTATAAAGGCAGGTATGTATGGTAATTATCAATTTAATAAACTATAATTTCAAATTCAGAGAAATCACACACATCGTTTCATTAAAATAGTTACAACCGGTACACCGGCATCCACGACACAGGCCGAGCCTAGTGTGGAAGCCACAATTTTTTTTAAATTTGCTTCCACTTCCAATTTATTTTCATAATTGTGTCCTTACTAATTTAAATTATTCTAAGGTGTTTAAAATAAATATTTTAGATATTTTTTTGACATAAAAACTCAACTAGCAGCGTCCAAGTAAAACGGTTCATTACAGTCTTTTCGTACCATAGAGTTAACCAAACCTCCCGTCCCCAGGATCCTGGTGCGGGCCATCAGCTACACGGTCCACGGGCTGATCCCGGCGTCGTGCGTGTTCGCGGACCGCTACAACCGCGAGGAGGTGGTGCGCTCGCTCGGCAAAGAGGTCAACATCAACCCGCCGCTCATGCTGGGACAGCTGCCGGATACGCCTGAGGAACTGCTCAAGTTGGACCAGGTGGGTGTAGACCTCTATTCTATTCTTAGAGGGGGCGAAGTTCCCGTACGTGGCTTTATCGAACCTTTGTACATATCCTCTTAATTTCAGCTCAGCTAGCCTAGCTCCCGAGTAAACCGGAGCAGCAAACCTGGGTGTTGCAATAGCTGAGATAGGCGCTCTGTTGGTCCAAGAATAGATAATTTTGTTTCTGTAGTAGGTGGACAAGCTAACAGACCCTCTATAGTCATTTGTTTTTAACTAACGAGTACCGAAGCTGCGTTGCTATTGGTCTACGTAATTTTTTTGCTGCGTTGCTATTGGTCCTAACAATGACCCATCTGACTCTGTCAATATCGGAAATGTGTGAGACATACTCAAATTAGTAAACTTTTGTTAAAAAAATAGACTGTAACGTGTTACTGTCGCGCTCTCTCGTAGTCATGGTATGGAATTCATTGCAGATTGTAGAGGTAGTGAACCCACCTTAGAGTATTGTAGATGAAAAAAAATGAAACTAATGACTTAGTTCAGTTAGCTGGTAGTGAAAAAAGCAGATAAATAAATACCTATATTATATTAAATATTGCCATGCCAGCTATAAGTTTAAGATAAAAGTCAGAAATTATGAGAAACACTCTTCAAAAAAGTTTTGACGAGCTCAGAAAGTTTATAAAATTAAGTCAGGTGGAATTAGTCTCGTACTGATTTGAAAAGTTATTAAGCCTTTGATTTAATATTGCAGTGAAGTATGTAAATATACACTATGTACTTAAATAATTTAAACAAATTGTTTAATCAATACTTTATACCGGACACGTCTTTACTATTCCTTTTCCTGTCTCACATTCATTATTTGATAGTTTCAATACCCGCAGCGGGGGCGGGCTGAATCGAAAAACCGATAAACGAACGTTAGCAACACAATGTAGCGACTCAATAAATCCCTATGTAAAGTACGAGCGGGAAGAATGGCTGCGAATGGCCAAGAATTACGAACAACAAACGGGAAAAATCGAGCGCTTTCTTACCTCATTCCCTATTCAGTGGGTCCGGGCTGCTCCTAACTAAATTAGCAACGAAACCTTTTCGCGGCGCGATTGTTTTTTCAGTTCCCAATTACGAATAAACGACGCCTCCGCTTAAGCGCGTGAAACATTAATGAGCCGTTAGTAGGGATGTGTCAAATCGCCTCAAATCAACGTTACTCAGGAATATGTATATAGTCTACCTGGAGCAGACTAGGTACCATGGACTAGGCAGAAGCCACTTCAACAAAGCAAGTCCCATCCTACTAAAATTTCGTCTTATATTCGGCCGAAACTCAAGACCTCAATAACATAAATAGAAGTGTGGCAAACGAAGAACCTATCACCGTTAAAGCAAACGAGTCCTCGAGTGTTCCGTGGAGCAACGGAAATCTTTTGTCACGTCTTGCGATCCATGCTAGGCTAGCTGGTGTGGATCACTACGGTGGGTTAATGAATTACATAATTATCGAATATTTGATGCAGTATTTTGAAGAATGCTATCTACATTAACTATTTCAGTAGTGTACTGTTTTTTTCTAGATCTACTACCGAGTAACCGAATAGTAAATGTTCCCATCTCTAACAGCCAGTGTCAGAGGGGGGGTTCCAATCACAGGGGAGAGGGGGAACCCTTCAGCGAGAGGGTTCAGTTCCTCGACTAATCACGGTAATGGACTAATGACAAGTTGGATGTGGAACTACTTACCGGGAGACATGTCTATGAAGTTATTGGCCCGGGAAGACCTGACGCGCCGGCTATGTCACTCGTATGATATGATATGAAAGTTGAGAAAATTACTTATGCTGAAATACATAGGTAAGAAGACGGTTTGGCTTTCTCGAATATTGCTGTCTTAAACATCGTAAAGATAGGTACTTAAATGACTCGATAATTTAAAGATTTCAAGATAAAGATACCTACCAACTCTATTCACGAATCTATGTTTCCAGACACCATCATATTCACCAAGCGTTTTCCCCCTCGTAACCGTGTCTAACAATGCTTGAAACAAAATACATATTTTACACATCAATAAAAGCTTCTTCAAATCATTTTCCGACATCGCACGGACGGGAAATCTTTATATCGGAGTGAATTCGCGAGTGTAACGAGACGCCGCCTCGAGCCAGTGCGCTGCCAATTTTCATTACCTCCAAGCTATAAGTCCCCGCTTTGTTGAGCTCGGCTGTCTGTCCATCCTTTGCATTTTGAATGGGCATTAATTCACTAAAATGTCGGATTTTGTGAGCACGGTGCCGCGCTCACACATGGGCCGTCGTCTCAACTTGGAACTCTTTTTGTTAAACCTATTTGAATATTGTATGTGTTGGCGTTGCGTCTGTTAGTTTATCTTGTTTAGCGCTGCCACCTATTTGAGAGTCTGTTAAAGGTTTGTCGGCTTCATTCGCATGACTTCTTCCACTTTGATAAACTCTATTGTGTTGTTTCTTTTATGTTTTAGATAGATTCGTTAATTCAACCTACATATTCCATTAAGTAATAGAGGTTTATCTAATTACCTACCTATAAATACATTTAAATCACTATCACAGGGATTACGATCTCAAGTTATTTGTACAAGTATGGCGGTGTTATATCAATGTTGTTGGTAGAGTCGGCTATCCATTTTCCTTTATCCTCTCAACCCCGGTATGATTTAGTTTAGAGTCCGAGTAATTTGCACACACGATACAGGAATCCGACAGCCTACCCCCGAAATACCACTGGAAAATTCCACAAGCCTGTATTTAGGTCGCCCTGAACCGTATGCGATAGTCATAAAATTCCGTTTTTGTCCCCGTGAAAACTTCCAAATATACGCGAAAACTCTGCAAGCAATATCTTACCCGTGCTTATGTTTTGTATGTTATTTCCAAGTTATTTCAAATAAATATTGGGAATTTTTATGAACGTAATTTTTTGTGGCTGTTTTAAATTCAATTATGCTTCTGAATAGCAACCTGATTTTTGGAATAAAATATATATATACTTACCTATAAATTTGACCTTTAAAAAAATAAAGTATACTCCTTACGAAAGTCTCTCCTGGCTGATAGGAGTAAATACAAAATAGCTTTTCCTTGTGAAATCTTAAATTATTAAAGTCTTGGTGACGCTAACTCGCGCACGTGAGGGCAACTTCCTCAAACTTGTTCATCTCACAAAACAATACAACTTTTTGTTCCTTGAGAGTTCGACTGAATTAGTAATATGAAAGGAATGAAACAACTTCGCTCATTTGTAACACCTCTAGGTAGATTGATCATAAGTTTGTTTGAAATCTACATACTTAAGAAGAAAGAAAAGAAACAAAATTCCTCTTATCCGACGCAATTCATTTACTTTAGGTACCTAAAGTATAACAAATCATCACCAGCCCGTAAACGTCCACTGCTAGAGATAGGCATCTCCCAAGCAGCTGAAAAACACTCAGCCTTCATCCTCAATGCACTATCGGGCACCTACGTCTAGCGGGCCGGAGGGCGTCCCACGTTACTCTTCCCAGTTTTAAGTTTCCACGCGACTCTACTTGCCACATCTACTCGACTCACTATCACTCCCTGAACACCACAATCATCACAACCACATACGTGTTATTAAGACGTGGTTTTCGTATATTTTTTGTCTATGAAATTACAGTTTATGTGCCGACATCGCACGAATATTGCCGCACTTGGCTTGATACAATAACAAAGTAACGCTTACAGAAGCTTTACCGAGCGAAGAATACTTTTTATACGCATTTTATTAGTGAGTTGTGGGTCGTAAAGGGCGATCTCATCAAAGGAAACGTCTGCCTACTTCTTGTTCCTACTTGTGGGTAGGTTGGGCAGTGTCTTTGATGGAAACATTTCGAGCTGCTACCTACCTCTACTACCTCGCCCTTAAACATCTGTCAAATCCATTTATTAAGTCAGATTTGACAGGTAAGCAATGCTGTTTAAGGATTGTCGATTGCTAATATTCGGCAGTGGTAACCCCGCTTGTATTTATAAGCGATTTCTGGCTGTTTGGCGCCTGCTGGACTTTTGTTAGCAATAAGTCTCAGATTGTTGATTATTTCATGAAACAGTATTGATGTTCTTCCTTTTATCAACTGCATCGTCTGTCAGTTTGTTTCATGAATCATGATAGGTTACCGCATGGTTACCGCTTAGCCTTGCGTCAACTTTTGCCCATAAACTAACCCCCTTTTTCATAAAAAAAAGGTAGTGGATGCTATAGCAATTGAACTGTTTTGTCCCTCTCTGTCAAAGAACAAATTGTTCTCTGTCATCCACTAACTTTTTTATGGTTAACGGGGGTAACGCTTGGCAAACACTGGTAGGTATTGACTGATATAAGCTAGGATAAAGAATAGAATAATATGCCACGTGAATACGCGGATATATTTTTCCATTTAAATCTCCCTGCCCACTAATTACAAAGCTCTCAAACACATCCCCGGCCATAGCTGACAGCCATTCAAAGTGTACACAGATATAGAATTTTTTAATCTTTATTTTTTATGGTGCTGTACACTTTTTTAGTCGTGTTGGAATATTCAACGTATGTAGCTTTTACCCGTGAGGTAAATCGCTTATTATGTACTTTTACTACCAACAACAACAAAAATAAATATTTTATAAGTACGTCACTAAAATCTACACGGTGTAGCCAAAGTGGTATAGTACCTAAGCCAAAAGAGACTTCAGACCCTAAACGCAACGCAGCGCAACGCACCAATGGGGCCTCACCCTCACACTAACATGGCGTCGACTGAGCGACCATTCCGAAAAGTGGATAGTCGTGTTGGTCCAGCCTTCACTCGACGCATATTCAATTGAATATTAGTGGAATCTCTGAAATATTCGCCGGTTTGTGAATTAAAATTTCTAATTGATTTTCTGTGTCGCATAAATTTAATCTACCCACCTAATGAGTTGAGTAAAGCTGTGATCTTCCCCAATATTCACTTATAAAATTTAAACTTTGTCTTTTAAAATGGTCTTCAGTTCATCTAAATCGAGTCTGGTCAATGACAAAATGCCATAAATATAAGTACTTACATCCGCCTCAGACAGTACAAGACTTGGGGCATCTAGCGTCGTCTAGTTCTGTCATCTCGTTATAAGTAGGTACCTACGTTGTTGTAACTGCTTTGTGTTTTTCGCAAAATATGTACCGAAATATAGGTAATATCTTATTTTTACTTAGTTGTTATACTGTCGTCGTGGAGATACAGCGGCTAATGAATAGATAATCCTGTGAGAGATGAGCCTAATTCCAATTTACTAAGAAAATAAATTGCCCTTCGATATATTGAGTTAATTAATGAATCTCTATAAATGGCTACAAAATTATTATATAGATTCTTCCAGCTAAGCTTTGTTGGTTGATAAAAGCTTTACATTATTAGCTATTTAAGGTACCATAGTAAAAATAAATTATTCCTTATTTAAGTTATCAAAGTCACACAGTGGGTACTAAAACTTAAAATTTGTACGTTTGAATCGCTATCAACACCTAACCACGGTCTATATCTGGATAATAGCACGTGGAGATCCATAGTCTTCGCCTCTGACAGGTGGTAGTATACAGGGTGTATGGTTGTATACCCTTTTTGCAACACTCAGTATATATGTATGCATAAGATAAAATAAGATAAGAAGCCATTTTCAGCTAACAAACTGTGATTAAAATGATATATTATTTTTGTAGTTTAATTTATATCATGCAGAAATTATCTATGTATACATAAGTATCTAACTTACATTTTCTTGTACCAGGTGTTCATAAAGTCGGAGCTGAAGGTGGGCGTGATCTTCGTGAAGGAGGAGCAGAGCTCGGAGGAGGACATCCTCGGCAACAACGAGAACTCGCCGCTGTTTGATGAGTTCCTGCAGGTGTTGGGGGATAAGGTCCGGCTTAAAGGTAAGGGGATAAAGGGAAATTTTGATTGCATTCTAATCAAATATCGGTCAGTTGCTGAAAGGAACTTCAAGCTGATCTGTCACTTTCTGTCCGTATACTGGCAAAGCAAATCAGCAATATATTTAAGGACGACATTAGCTTAACGTTCCTTTCTGCAACTCAGCGTATGTGTGCTCATATTTCAATGCTATTTAATTTTAATTCAGTGCATTAAAGTTCCAATTTGAAGCATGTTCACATTCATTGAGGAATAGGATGGACGAATAGAACATCAGACAGATATGTTCTGTGCTCCGTGCACCCTTCGTACAGCAACTTATGAAAATGTAACTGCCTATCCTTTCTAAAAAAGAAAAATACTAGTCCAGGCCGTAACATTAGTCACGGACTAGCTGAAAAGTGAAATGCAGAAGATTCTGCCACACAAATAGTAAACATTGGGGTAGTGAGTGGAGCTGACCACGAATTGGCAATCGTATGATGAGTTATGTGTGTTTGTTCACCTCCATACAATTATATTGGCAACCCAAGTAGGAGGAAACAGGCTGACTGTAAGCCTAATCCGGGCGAGTCCATTATTTATGCATGCGTGACGGACGAAGGTTGGCCGAGGCGGAAGCGGCTGACGGGTCGGACCTGGCAGCTTTTTGGCAGAATCTATCGTATTGTCAGTGTCACACTTCCTGCCGCATTCATTGCTTAGTAGGATGTAGCCGATGTAGTATTCCAACCACATTCCAACGTACGTACTTACAGTCGACATTCATGTGTTTCTGTTTCTCTGATGTAGGTAGGTACATATATGTATTTATTAAGTATACGCGATAACAAGAATAGTTGGAGTGCACTCACTCCATAAATGTAACTATAATTATACATATACTTATTTATACGAGTATGGTTGTATATAAGATGAACCTACCTACCAACCGACCAACCTAGTCTTACAGTAAAAAGTGTACCTACTCAATAATTTTCAAACGCTTTTGCAAAACTGAGCGAAGCGAACGGGCGCATAATCCGCTTACGCTATTCCAGAACCTCCATCAATTACCAACCAAAATATTTGTTACAAAGCACTCAACCAACTCTTCAAGTTTTACTCCTACCTATCAGTCCAATCGCTTACAAAACTCCCCTTTCCAGGCTTCGACAAGTACAAGGGCGGACTGGACACTGTCCACGACCTCACGGGATTATACTCCGTGTATACCAACTGGCGCGGCATCGAGATCATGTTCCATGTGTCCACGCTATTACCCTACGAGCGGCACGACCCTCAAAAGCTGCAGAGGAAGAGACACATAGGGAACGATATCGTCTGTGTGGTGTTCCTGGAAGCGGACAATACTACGTTCTCGCCTGCCTGCATTAAGAGCCATTTTCTGCATACGTTCATTTTAGGTGAGTGGGATTTATAACTTTATTGTTTTTCTAGGCTCGGTTGGGTTACCGTTGCCGTTGATTCGTCGGCGAGGACCTTAGTTAAAATATTTGAAATCTGTTTGTCTTATTTTTATTCCCTGACTAATATATTATAATAACCTTCACTGTACAGACACACTGAGTCCACATTACAGTTAACAGTAGAATGGTGGACGAGAATTAACTTTGTTCCTTTGATTCCTCATTTAGTTAGATTATGTATTAATGGATTGTGAGTAGTGGCTTAATGGAGTCGGTGAAATCCTTTTCGTTAATCCTTGCATTTTTAAGTAGCACGTAAGTGGATATAGTTTCACAATGAAAATGATACACGGTATTCCTCGAATTGTAGCTAACAGGAAATGAAACCCAAGTTTATATTAGATTGGAGACAATGCAGGGGGTGGGCAAAGTGACCCAGAATCTAGATGCGGCGTCGGTTTGGTCTAGGCCAGTGCAATCGAAAATATCCTTGTCAATTATCATTAGGGCCCATTAGCCGGCTCGGCGAGCACGGAGGCTGCACTGAAATAACTCGTTTCAGAAGGACTCGGCTGACAGGCTGCTGTTAAAAATACAGTTCTGTGATTGTAACTTTTACAAATATTTTCAGGCCTGGATTGGAGGTTGTGGTTTTATTTATGGAAATACTTTTATTGTTATTTATAGTGGGGGAATGACAATCGTTATTTATAGGGATATACGTCAACATGTCCACTGTATGGACTTTCGGATGGTAGTGGTTGGGTGAAAAGGGCTGAGGTGACATTGTTTCGGGGGCGATTTCAGCTGGGCTATTATTGGCTGATGATGATGATAAACTAAAAAATTCGAATTTGATTTCCTTGCAACAGAATTTTATCGCAGACCGTATGGTTCTGTTGGATAAATTTTACAAGAAAAGCTGATCACTGATTGATAGATCATTCTAATTACCTAAATTGAATCTTCTTTTTAATTTTGTTAATTATTCAAAGGAAAATAATCATCACGGCTTGTAGATTTTTACCTTAAAATGCTTGTAAGTAGATTAGTAATTATAAGTGTGTAATTGTTATTACATTTATTAGAAGATACAACTTTGTAATCATTATCATAACAGAGGTTCATAATAATTTTGTAAAATTTAAACAAATTCATATGTATCACAACGGATACGCGGGCAAATTACATTTAAAATGAGTTACAAAGTCATCAGCCAAATTATGTGTAGATACTTGTAGTGTGGAGTGAAGAGAACCGCTTAGTTTTGTAATAGATGAGGAAGAGCAAGTTTAAACTTCCACTAGCGGAACGTCGAAACTTGAACCGCCATACAAGTTTATCTAACACTGTAATATTTAATGCAAGCTAGTGTGTGAGGATACAAGGGTGAATTGTAATTGTAATCTAATATTTAATTGCATTTCTATAAAACGACCTGATAAATGACATAGGTACGAGTACATACCTAGTGTAATAAGAATAAGTACCTACACACCGAAGCTATAATCACGACAAGTCAAAAATAAATAAATAGAAGCTATCTTTCTGTGTTTAGGATTTAGTTTAGAGCTTGAAATATGTGTGTATAGTCATGTCTAAAGGAAAATCACAAAAATAATAATTCTAAGAATAGTTACAGGAGCTTCAATAAATATTTGCAAACAAAAAGCTTTTGCCAGTCACAAACTTTTTTAGTATCGGAATTCGAATACCTTTCCCCAAGTTAACAAGACCTTTCGAACAAAGTTGTTTTGTTTTAGGTGAATATATGAGAATAATCCCCTTAGAGACTAAATACATTAACACTCGCGCCAGTAAATCCCTGTAGTGAGTATAAGACTGCTAGGGGTATATTGCTCTTACAGGATTCGATATTTTTCTTCCAGTTTTTCATAATATGCAGGGTGTTTACGGGTGTTAGAAATGTTGTTTAGAATGAGCCTTCGAATCCCATTTTGCTTACCATATTTAAACAACAATATCCCGTATTCCTTCCAATACCAACACCCTGTTCACAACGCCTATCACACAACATGTGGGTTGGCTCACAGAAACCGCTTACAGCACTAAGTCCTCCTTTCAGTGCGGGTGTCGGCGCGGATCAAGCGGCGTCCCACGCGCTACGAGATCTCCGTGGTGACCCGGGACGAGGTGGGGGCCTACAAGCCCTACCTCTGGGAGCAGAGCGTGTTCGACAAAGGCCCAATGTTCAGGTAAACGCGCAGGAATCCCGCCTTTGTCACAATCAAGGCTGAACGCGGGTGGAAATTCCGAACAATGCAACGGGATTCCGGAGCTCAAAGTTTACTGCGAGTTGCAATATTGCAAATACAATATGCCCGCGACTTGTTTGAGTTGCTCTGAGGTTCCGAGTTACGCGATACCTGCTAATTTGTTCTTCCTGTATCGCAAGGTAGACGTTGAATGAATTTGTAGGAGAACTGAAAGTTTCTGCCTTTTGCTAAATAGTTTTCATTTGTCTTCACAACGTGTTCCGTCATCATACTGCTGCACCAATACGTATTGTAATATAACTAAGTACATACAATTTACATGCTATGTTACTACTTGTAGCATTATTAGGATGATTTTGGAAAAAGTGAAGTGCTAGCACCTAGCACAGGTTGAGCTGTTTACATTTATTTTGCACAGAATACCGAAAAGTAAACAGGGTGGAATTGCATCAATGATCGACCCGAAGGCAGGTCATATTTCCCAACATCCTAACTGAACAACATAGGCAAAAAAATAATGAAATTTTGCAAAAAAAATAACAGAACCTATATGGCTTTGCGATATTTTTCAAAGGGATAAATAAAGCTAAAGTAGAAATTTAAGTGTTGATTACTGACAATATTCCACCCCGTGGTACCAATACACTACATAGGCTACGTAGGGTACCCTGTCTTACACGAGACTGAATTTGCATATAAATAAGGCAGCTCCGTATCATTGCAAGGCTGCAAAGCTTAAAATAAATGGACTGTTTGCGGAGCTTTTTCCTTTGTGATGTAACTTTCTCACGGTTAGAACGGGTAAAAATATTTTTAATTAACTATAGTGCCGGCTTTATGTTTCGCTAAACATTTTTATGCGAGGTGTTAAAGTTCAAGCCTTGGAAACGGCTACCATATACCTCCACCCTCAGTGGTAAATGTCGTATCTCACAAACTTTTTTAATGCCTCTTGCTTGATAGGATCTAAATTCTTTATAGGGTTAGGAGATCCTATCCTATATGAGGGCAAATGCAAGAAAAGTCAGATAACAATAAAACAGTTTTCTTAGAAAAATATAACTATTACTTCGGTGCAAGCAAGTTAGCACGACAGAATCGAACGCAGAAGAATTTATTAATGCTAATTAAAACTATAACAGCAAGTTTTTTTAACATCCAACATGCATCCAACATGCCTCCAACGAAAACCAACTTTCAAAATAACCTCTCCATTAATTTCCAGAGAGTGGTTACTAACGAAAATCGTGAACGGCGAGCGAGCTTCGTACTCTGCGCCCAAGTTCGCGCGAATGCAGGAACGAACTAGAAGCCAGATGCTGGAAGACATAGTGGCCAACCTACAGAACCATGCGGAGACGGGGCAGATCCCCAAACCTTATAGAAGAGGCGAGTTTGTTCTTACTAACGGTAACACTGATTTTAACCCCCCGTGGCCCTCGACCCAGCCCGCACCTGCCTCGTCTGTAGCCGGCAAATAAACATATAGGTTTACTCAAAAATGAATGCAATGAAAAGGTCCCGGTGAGAAAAATAAGTAAATTACTCCTAAATGGAAACGGCTAGCTCAATGACGCCGTCTGCCACATTGAAGTTAATTTAACAGCGCATCAAAATAATATAAGTAACTTAAAACGTACATAAGGTTTTTACATTTTAAATGAAATGTAAAAAATTGGGGTCATTTGGTGTCGACAATCTCTTTCCCTTCAAGAGGTTTAAAGTTTCAATAAGTAACTCAGAAACATAGACCGTTTCGAGTGAAGTTTATAATTTTTGAGGGGTGACGTGAACGAGCGTATTCAGTATTCGGGGTCCCATGCCGGTACATATTCCTGATCAGTATTTTACTTCTTAGATTATCTTAATGTCTCTCAACTTACTTATAATTTAAACTTTATCTATCATGTCTTTTCTAAATCATTTTGAAAATACTCATTTGATGTTTTCCTTTCCTTCTCTCCTTACACCTTTCTTTCAATTCATTTGTTCTTCACATACGGTATACAAGAATAACATGTTATCTACTATATTTTAGGTTCATGGCGCCCTATTGGCCACATGCGGCCTTCTTCCCCGCTTCTGGATTCAGTGAGAGATCAGTTCGAAGACTACGACCAACTAGCCAAAGATTTCACGAGAGTGTTTCTGAATAGTGACGCGAATATATCGATAAATGCCCAGCTGTTCGACGTGGTATTCTTAGTGGGGCAGTCGAAGCAGAAGACCAAGTTTATCGGTGTGAGAGCTATTTTGGGAGTTCGCAGCAGGTTGGTGATTCGGTTTGGTTTTTTATTTTATAAATGTGCGTCCGTACCTTCAAATATATAATTATACTATATTACTACTTCTATGAAATTTAATAATACTTTTTGGGACTCTAGAACAGAGCAAAAAACAACTGGACCAATTTAGTTGAATTGAGCATCGACAATGAAATAAAGAAAAAGATCGTTATAATTAATCCAGATTTTCAAATGTAAGAGTATGACAAATTAGCAACAGTAGTGATTGACAACAACTGAAATTCCAGTTTGCCACAACCACCACCTTTCCATTCTCCATTCCCATATCTCTCACATCTCACACGTCCGCCTTATCTACAGGGTGTTCCAAGAGATGCTATACGGCATCCAGACGGGGTTCGGCTCGCCGCAGGTGCCGGTGGCGGAGCTGCTGGCGCGGCCGGCGCCCACGCTGCTGTCGCCCACGCCGCGGCAGAAGAGCAGCAACTTCCTGCAAGTGCCCGATATTGAGTCGCCGAGGTTAGTTTGTGGTTTTAGAGCAGCCTGTAGCAGGGGAATTGTTGCAAGTCATTGCTGTAAAATATAGGAGTAGGTATCGTTTTTAGAGACGGTGATACAGCAATCATAACTGTCAACTGTAGTGAGAATGAAGAGTGAGAGAGACGAAGGCAGGTTTACATAATAGTAGCCTCTATACCTACTAAACAATACTAGAAAGAAAAAAAACGGTTGGGAAATGTTATTATAATTATTGCAAAATAAGAATACCTAAGTAATTACTATTTCCTCCATTAAACTTTGCTAGGCTCAGAAGAAAACGAATAATGAACATAAATCCGTAGCTACAATCGGTATAAGTAGTTACCATCTGCATATAAGTAGTTACCATCTGCAAAAAACAGATCTACAAATTACCTACATTTATAATCCATTGTTTACATTAAAAAAAACTGGCAGCCGTCATTAAACCGGCGACGGGCCGTCCGAAAATATTCAAACATGTCTATTCCTGGCGTCTTTAATATACATGCAACAATTAACATATTTCAGGCCAAAAAGTGTGCCAAGTTCGCCGATGGTGAAGCGAGCGTTTTCTCGCCTGGGCACCATCACGGCCGGCTGGGGACGGTCCATACGGAAGCAACACTCACACCTCAGTGCTGAGGATAAGAAGAAATGGGCCAGCTCGCAGGATTGCTCTAGTAAGATATTCTGAAGTAATGTTTGGTTTAGTTAGATTTTAAAATCAACCATGTATAGCTACGTTAATAAGTACAAACTTACAGCACAGCAGTTCAGTTTTTGATTGACAAAATCTATGCATTTAAACACCGGCTTTTAATGAAAATGTAATCGATCAGATACATTTATTAAATATACTCCTAACACTTAAATTCTTTACACAATATGTTCAACTTGATGGGAAAAATAAGCATCAAACACTATGCTTGGCTCTACATTGGTAGATAAGCAATGAAAACAGTTTATTTATTTAAGAACTATAAGGATCCTTTGTCATATCTGCCTCTATATTTACAGATAAAGAGGCAAAAGACAAAGAAAAGGAAAAGAATGCTGCCCTAGCGGTTCCAAGACTATCCGTATGCGCCGACGCACAGAAAGTTGACAGAGCCAAACTAGCACAGACTGAGGTAAGGAAACTATTATTTGTGAATACAAGTACAGTAACAAAATATTTATTATGAGGATAGTAAGTCGAAAACGGTGACCCAGAGGGAATTATGAACCCTCCTTTGTCCTACAACTTGAATAATCGAAAAAAAACTTACACTCCCTTTCCGCAATACTTATTGATTTTATTTAGACTACATAGATTCGTAAAGTACCTATTCTGCACCATATTGCGACTGGAAAAAAAAACACCCGAATTTGTGAAGGTACCGAAACCCATGTTCCCGAGATAATTTACAATCTCTTCCAGTTCTCAATAATCGAGTTCGACCCTGAAACGTTCCGCATCCTGCTGGACTACCTTCACACGGGCAGCTGCCCGCTCACCTGCGCCTCCATCCCGGGGCTGATCTGCGCCGCCGAGCACTACGACCTGCCCGAGCTGCTGCAGGCCTGCTTCCACCACGCCAAGCAGTTTCTGAGGATAGAAGTGGTGAGGGCATTTGGTGGTATGCTTTAGCGGGGTCTTTAGTGGGTGTTTTTGATCATATCAACATACAGGGCGATCAGTGTAGACCAGGATGTATATGTGGGGACGATCGTCAAAAATGTACAGATGCAAAATATGTACTTGTAATTGCATCCTGAGTTACTTTCAGTCAATGCCCAGTGACAGCAATTTAGACGAAAGAGAGTACAAGATCATGTAACTAAGCGCTCACTATCATTGTTTTCCAGGTGTGCACGATGCTGATATCACTGGAGAACTACTACTGGCGGTACACGTCGGCGTCGGAGCTGGTGAACATGATCCTGGCGTTCGTGGAGCAGCGAGCCTCCGCGCTGTTCCAGACGCCCGAGTTCCTCAACCTGTCCGAGTCCATGGTGCAGATGATCATGTGCCGCAGCCTCGAGGTGCCCGAGGTCCGGAAGTTCGAAGCGATGCTCAACTGGGCGCGCAACAAGATACAGAAGTCTAAATCAGCGACAACAAAGACTGACGTCAAGAATGAATTCAAATGCACGATGGAGCGGCTGGCGCGGGACCTGAAGCTGCACCGGATCTCGCCGCAGGAGCTCATTAAGGTGGTGCTGCCATCGAAGGCGATCAAGAACGAGAGGATCCTGGAGACGCTGATGTACCAGGCCAACTCGGGCATGTACCGCATCCAGGACAGCTACATCGAGGCCTGCCAGGAGCGCCTGCAGAAGCAGGACTCGCGCTTCTCGGAATGGGAAAGCTTCGACTACGGGGTCTGAGCGGAGCTGTGAGGAATATCAGTGTATTAGATAGATATATAAACAGTGACTGGGTACCTCCTTCTCACATTGTGGTATGTTGACGCCTTCTAAAGTATTATTGTTATTAATGTACTCGAGTAGACGAGCGAGAAACCATTGTACACTTCTCGTATATTCCTTGTTGTTGTTTATTGATACCTATATTTTTTACATGTAGTCGTGTTCATCAATATTCATCTCTATTTTTTGTAATAACCACGTTTGACATGTTTGGCGGAATTGCAATAAGAATTGTCATTGCTGGTACAAAATTTTATATCCCTTCTGTGATCCACAATAGTGAGAACAAATATAACATTTATAAATATGAATCTAGCAAGAGAATATACCTAACATAATGATGTACCTACTTAATAATCAGTTAACCATACTTCTTACACGTCTGTTTTATCCCATTAATGAAATGTAAGTAAGTAGTTTTATATCCAAGATCGACTGATTCTTATTTCAGTTGACATGTTCTATTTTGAACGATAAAGTATTGAAGATGTTCTATGATAAAATATATCTGTGTGTTCAGCTAGGAAAATAATAAAGGAAATTAACTTTACAGATTGTCAGCGTGTAGTTTTAATTGTGCTTAAAAGCTTTCAAAGTTCAACATTACTTTTATTATTTTCGTAGAATCAAAAACTGTAGCAGAGAAATATGTATTGACGTCCGTAAAGTGTGAAATAACAAAAAAAATATCTGTTGTAATAATTGTTGTTGTTATAGCCGAGCGCACTTTCATTATAAACACTCCTCAAACTATTAATTGCAGTTATAAAATAAAATAAATACGTTCTCTAGGAAATTTGTTCATTAGAATAGATAAATCCGTTGATAGAGTACTTACCTAAATAGGTATCTATATTTTCCTGTTGATATATCGCAATACTAAACTTCATTAAAACTATTCTTTGTTTGGTTTATAAAGGTATTTACTGCCTTTCTAGATATTTACTCATATTCATTATTGTCTGTCGCTGTTTCCTGGCTTTATCCAGTGTTCATCGACAATTTACTTACAATAAGTTTACACCGTTTACGCTTATTAATCTCAAAGTAAATGAATAAATGTGTAATAATAAATATAGCAATCTTCCTTCCCATTCCGTGTGTATTCTTTTTTTCTGTGATTTGTGCTTATAGATTGCGTTTCTTAGAATCCTGTAAAACAAATATAAATTTTGTATGCGTACCGCACTATATAATATTATGTATAATCATACCACTTCTATTAATTATGAGTATTATGACTAAGGAGAGTATAGGTACCCTATGATTACCTAAGACATTCATTCATATGGTTTAATGGAAACTTTCAAATGTATTTTGTTGTGTGGTACGCAGCTTCTACCTATGAAAAAAAAGGTATTTTATCACCTGCTTTTATCTGTACATCTCAGCTTTTTACATTAAGTAATTATGCATACATACTTACTTACTTATGTATAACTATTTTAAACATAACTTATGGCAAAAATGACTGTGTTTATAGTTAGATTATTTATATTATCATATCTTGAACTCCACTCAATCTAGATACTTGTATCTCTTAAGTCGTATACATGGTGTATGTACTTGTTAATGTGAATCTTCTGAACCAATTAAAATCGTTAAAACGTTTGTATCTCTAATGAAAAATGTAAGCCTGTATTTTCATTCATTTTGATCGGACCCGTAGTTTTCCGAAACATTTGTTTTAGAACTTATATCTTTTCCAATCTTAGTCGAGTACCTAATAAATTTAGCCAAAGGTGAACATATCAATCTTCATCAAATATATATTTAATAAAATCTGTGATTAATTGAAAAAATCACTAAGTTTTCTTTAAATGAACTTGATGGAACTACTTATGACGGGTCCGAACCGATTATGGTTAATAAGATAGTTGTTAATATATTATATATAAACTGTAGCCTAAAAGTTTTATGAATTTCAAAAGATACTAACAAATTCGTGAAAAAATAAGAATCGTCAGTAACATTTTTATACCTACTTGAAAAATAATGAACCTATTCTAACTTCTGTAAGTTTATAAAGAATATATATCGTATAGTTGTCAATATATAATATTATATATTTTATTTAATGATGATTTTGCTCAACACTAACACAACACAACACTTATTAGATGTTAAATAGACACTGTTATGTGTAGTGTAATCAGTTATTTAACTATGTCACAAGTTCTGTTTAAACTTTTATTTTATTTATAAGTACAGGAAATAACACACTTTCTACGATGAGGATGACGTCAATTTTAAATATAGCAGAAATCTGTATGGTGGTTTAAATATCTAAGTAAATAATATAATTTATCGTCAAATCCCCTGAGATAAGTGTGTTAGGAGTCTATGTAATATCAGTTCATCATTATTTAATAAAATACTTAGTGTATGAAATATTTTCTGAAAACATATTGCGCAAACGTAGCTATCAGTTTATTAACGTATAATAAATGTTACGTTATTGGTAAAGTATAATTATTATTATAGTGTGTAGTTTTCATTTTGTAGTGACACCAATTTCACATAATTATGTGTAATTATTTAAGTTTAAGTTTTCTATTCCAATGTTTTAACCTTCCTGTGAATGTTTACATACGTGTATTCTATGTAATATGTTAATAAATATGTGAAATCTAAAATGAATATGGAACTTTACGACTATGTTATTTTGCATGGGCAAGATGATTATTCGATGGGACATTTTATGTGGTGAATAAATTTTTTTGTGTATTGTTTTGTTTGTTTTATTAAGATTTTGTCTCCATGCATTACAATCACATTTAATTGAATGATCCTGTAAATAATTCGATAGCAATGTGTAATTGTGTATGTCAGTTTGATCAGCGCCCCTGTCGGTAACGTTATAACTAATAAAACGCATCTATCAAAGAAAATGAAAGATTCATAAAAAATTGGTGTAACAGTTAATTAATGTAAGAATAGTTGAGTAGGTACTAGGTACTTAATGATTTAGAATAAAAAGACAAACAAAAAAATATATATATACGGGTCAAAATCAGAGAGGTGAGCATTTTAGGTTTTGAAATATCTGAGAAATTTAGTTTTATTTTGATGAAAACTAACAAGTGGAGTCTGTTGTGGCATTTGTCATGAACCTATCCTGTGATGGGGCACGCACAAAATTATATATTTTAGAAATTATACCTGTTAATAACAATAATGACAGGGTCAAGAGTCATTTCGGGAACACTTTTAATTATTTTTTAAATAATAATATATCGAACACGTTTAAGAATCCCCTTCAAGAAATTGTAATTAACCTTTTCCTAAATCAGAAAATATTTTTATTTAGATTTTTTTCATAATGAAAACACTTATTTTTCAAATTACTCTCCATAAATTTCCAATTTGTGCAAATTTCGTTCCATAATTTCAATTTATTGTATACATTTTTGCACTACGTTATATATTAATAATATAAATACAAAGTTTTCAAGGTAATTTAATGCTGTATATGCAAGATTTAATTATAGCATTACATAATAGTGACTTATTTGCCATTTTTGTCATGTTCCCGAAAATGATGGGAGTGTTCCCAAAATGACAACGAAGTTCCCTAAATGACGTTGACCTTCCCTAAATGAACGCAAAGCTAGGTTTTTGGTACATTTGGTGTATGAAAATAATATAATCATCATCATCATCATATCAGCCATAGGACGTGCACTGCTGAACATAGGCCTCCCCCAATTGTTTCCACCTTGTCCGATCGGAGGCGGCCCGCATACTTGCTTACCCCCGCGGACTTGACTATATCGACCGTTCATATCGCGGGGGGCCGCCCAACAGTGCGCTTGCCAGTACGTGGTCTCCACTCGAGGACTCTTCTGCTCCACCGACCATCAGTCCTTCGAGCAATGTGTCCGGCCCACTGCCATTTCAGCTTACTGACTCGATAAGCTATGTCGGTTATTTTGGTTCTTTTACGGATCTCTTCATTTCTGATTCGATCACGTAGAGACACGCCGAGCATAGCCCTTTTCATAGCTCGCTGGGTGACTCCGAGTCTATTCAAGAGGCCTAAAGTTAGAGACCACGTCTCGGCACCGTAGGTCATCACTGGCAACACGCACTGTTCGAAGACTTTCGTCTTGAGGCACTGGGGAATTTCGGACGTGAAGACGCTTCGTAACTTCCCAAACGCTGCCCAGCCAAGTTGGATTCGCCGAGTGACCTCTTTCTCGAAGTTGGATCTTCCTAGTTGGACTGTTTGTCCAAGGTAGACGTAATTTTCCACCACTTCAAGAATCGAGTTCCGTATAGATATTGAGGTGGGCGCTACCTGAGAATTGGCCATGACTTTCAACTTGTCCATATTCATCTTGAGGCCTACCTGTTGGGAAACTCGATTGAGGTCAGCATTTTGCTGAGGTCTTCCAACGATTCTGCCATAACCACGATATCGTCGGCAAACCGAAGGTGAGAGATGTATTCGCCGTTAATTGCCGAGTTCTTCCCAGTCTAGGAGCTTTAAGACATCTCTCACCATCGCATTAGTGAAGAGCTTCGGAGATACTTATAACATCTCCTTCTCACACACCTTTCGGCAATAGAATTGCTTCCGTAGTCTGGTCCTGTACTCAAACTGACATGGTGGCGTTTCTATACAATCACTTCAACACTTCGATATACCCGTAGTCAATGTGACACCGTTGTAATGCGTTGAGCACCGCCCACGTCTCGATCGAATCAAAGGCCTTCTGATAGTCCACAAACGCTAAGGTTCTATTCTATTCTCTGTGGGGGTACAAGTACCTGCACCTGGCTCTCTCGAGTGGAACCTTTGCGCATATCCCCAAGGTCTAAACTGCCTTCCTAACCTTGGACCATTTCCCACCACGCTGGTCCACTGCGGGTTGGTGGGTTCACATATCTAGATGTGCTAAATCTAGATATGCTGGTTTCCTCACGATGTTTTCCTTCACCGTAAGAGCGATGGTATACATTGTACTTAAGTTAAAATAACTCATTGGTACATGTCAGCGCCGAGATTTGAACCCGCATCTCTTGCGTGAGAAGCGGGCGCTTACCCGACTGAGCTACCAACGCTAAGGTTTTTTCGGACGTTTTTTTTGACTTCCTTTTCTCTTAATTTTCATCGTTCTTCATCTTACTCGTACTAAATGGATACCTAAAACCTAAATTTTGCATGTTTATGGTTTTATAAGCATTAAAGCATAATTTTGCCCAAAAAAATGGCATTTCAGGAACGTAGGCGTCATTTCGGGAACATCTGTCATATACCAGAACGTTCCCAAAATGACCGTTCCCGAAATGATTATTCGTTAAATATTTTCATGTCTCGCTTGACGCCGCCATGTTAAATATTGCTTTTAGAGATTATGAACAAGTGAGCAACAATATTTATAAGAATTTTACTAAAAGTACGCAAATTTTCGAAAAACTACTTACTAAAGAGCGTTCCCGTAGTGACAAGGAATTAAAGTCGCTTCACACATTTGAAATTAAAAGGTACTTACCAACAAAATCTAATATATTTTTTTCGAAAACACAACACACGCCTTTTGCTTTGAATTGTGAACTTTACACTGCTGCTCGCTAACGCCACCTGGCGTGTGTTGTTTTATTTACATCGACCGATATCCACCACGTTCACGGAATGATTTTATAAACGACGGACAGCATTTGAATAGCCAAAATGTGAAGAAGTTTTATTTATTTATTTATTTATTTATTTCTTGGAAAACAAACAGCATGCTTAATACATAATGTTACTTATCAAATGAATAGTACATAGGCCAGTAAAGTTTTCACAAACAATAATTTGGTACGTTCGTTGTTACAGAGAAAAAGCTATAATTACTTAATACAGTTTAACATATTATTAGAACTTAAATATCTCAGTTATATTAATCTACTTAGTTGTAAGTTATTAATTTGTTTTATAGATTTGAATAACATAATATATAATTTATATACTTACATATATACCTAAGTATAGTATTTATGAATACATACATAAATAATAATATATAAATATATATAGGTACAGTAATACTATAAAATATTAATTTTAATTTTACCTGTTAATGTTAATGTTATTACCCTCTTGTTTTGAAAGCAATCTCTTAAAACAGTTTAGGCTTGTATTAAACAAGTCCAGTTTATTATATGTGGTATTATATTTGTTGCACGCTCTTATTATGAAACGGTTTTCGGTGTAGTTCCGTTTACACACAGGCGTGGAGAACAGTCTACCCGCGGACCGAGACAAGAAGCGCGGGCACCGGAGGGACAGCCTGCTCACCAGGTAGGGCGAGTCAATATGATTGTTAAGCAGCTTAAACAAAAATAATTGGTCACGGTGCTCCCTTCGAGTTTCTAAGGATATACAACTGGCATTATATTCTGTAAACTTGTAATGTAGACGTTTAATAAATTTATTCTGAATTCGTTCAATTGAATCAATGTGACATTGATACTGGGGATTCCAAACAGTTGAAGCGTATTCTAATATGGATCTTACAAAGCAATTATAAAGTGTTATTAGTGTTAGTGGATTATTAAAGTCGTGACCAATTCTAAATATAAAACCTAGCATCTTATAAGCTCTGGCTGTTACATTATTGACATGATTTACAAAAGACAACTTATGGTCCAGGAGCACACCTAGGTCTCTCACTTCAAAAACTCTAAGTAACGGTTGATCGGATATTTTATAAGTATAATCAATTATGTTTAGTTTTCTTGAAAAAGTAATAATGCAGCATTTTTTTACGTTAAGATATAGTTTGTTTTGTACGCAATACTCTGATACCCGGTCTAGGTCACTCTGCAGTTTGAGACAATCGTGAATAGAAGTGATTTTAACAAATATTTTAGTATCATCGGCATAAAGAAGTGGAAAAGAACTATTGAAACATTTAATGACATCATTAATAAAAATGTTAAACAATAGAGGACCAAGGTGGGATCCTTGAGGAACTCCGGAAGTGATAGGTACAAAACTAGAGACGTAACCCTTGACAGCTACTGCTTGAGTCCTGTCGCGAAGATAAGACTCCAGCCACCGTAGCAGATCGCCGTGCACACCGAACAATTCCAGTTTTTTTATTAAAGTATTATGACATATTTTATCAAAGGCTTTGGAATAGTCGGTGTACACTGCATCTACTTGGTGGCCTTTGTCCATAGCATCGAGAACAATATCTATATATTCGCAAAGGTTACTCTCCGTGGACCGTTTGTCAATGAAACCATGTTGGTTTATTATTAAATAAGGTCTGACAGCAGGAAAAAGCGCGTCGTAAATAATCTTTTCAAAGATTTTAGGTATTATACACAGTTTAGATATACCTCGATAATCTTTCGCATTATGCTTATTGCCGCTTTTGAAAATTGGTGTTATTAAAGATTGCTTCCACCTAGCTGGAAGATTACCAGTGTCAAGTGACATACGGAACAATACTGTTAGAGGAGTGGCAAGTTGCTCACAACACTGCTTTACAAACAAAGGATGTATGTCATCAGGACCACAACCCTTGTTTACATCAATATTCTTCAGATACTTCAATACTAAGTCGATGGTTATATTAGTGGTACTTATGAGGGCAGTGTTACTTTCTTCTGTGTTACCCGTGACATTAATTTGACATTGACTGGGTTCAAAAACAGATGTGAAAAATTCATTAAACAAGTTGCATATTCCTTGGCCGTCCGACGCTGTGCGATTATCTAGGTTTATCGTATCCGGTATATCATTACAGCTTTTTTTGGATTTAACAAAGGACCAAAAATGACGAGAGTTACGACAAATATTATTTTCAGCATTGCAAATGTAGGTATTATAGCATGAAACTTCAAGACGTTTTTGATCTCGACGGAGCGAACAAAACGTTTCATAGTCCTGAAGTCTACCATAAATTTTCCACTTTTTGTGAGCTTTTAATTTTTTATTAATTAATTTTATGAGAGGACGTGTATACCATACAGGGTGTTTTTGACTTGGGATATGTACTTTGACAGGAACATGTTCCTCGATAACTTTGTAAATGACAGAATAAAAGTTATCCACGGCAGTTTCTATATCATCAACAGATAAGTTGGAATCCCAGTCAATTTTGGCTAGCGATTCATTGATTGCGAGATAGTCGGCAGCATGATACCTACGCGCGGTCCGCGGCGCCTCGGGCAGGCTCGCGGGCGGGGACGGGAACCGGACAGTTAGTCTCAGAGCGGGGTGGTGGTCGTCTTCACGAACAAACGGCTCGGCCTTACTTACCTCACACTCACAACTCGAAATCACCAGGTCTAGCATTTTATTGTTTTTATTTAATATGTGGTTGTACTGGCCAAGACCGGTCAGGGACAATAAAGCCGACATATTATAAGTGAGCCCGTCAGCTTGTGGGTTAACAAGTACATGACTGCTAGACTGTGAAGAGCTCAGAGTCCACAGGCCATTTGAAATATTAAAGTCCCCCAGTATTAAAATAAGATCATTTGGGTAGTCCATAGCTATATTTAAAATATAATCACAAAAAGTAGCCTCAGAAGACATTTGATGGCGATTGTGTGGAAAGTAGCAAGAGTAGATCCTTAGTGAATTGGTTGTAGATGAATTGCCAAGTCGGAGGTTGACGGACGTGATGTCGGCGTCAGGCAGAACCGGGGGCGGTCGCGAGGCTCGCGAGTCTACGGAGAGGTTGCGTCTCACGGCTATGAGTGTCCCGCCCCCCAGCGTCGTCCCCGTGCCCTTATAATCACGATCCGTACGATACAAGTTATACCTACCATCGAAGATCTCAGCATCAAAAATACTATCCAACAACCAAGTCTCGGAGATACAGATTATATCGTAGTCACTGTTCAGGACGCTCCTAAAAAATACATTTGTTTTCGTTCGTAAACCACGAACGTTTTGATAAAAAACCCTAAGCATTATTAGTTAAAATGTTGGAGTGGCATTACTTAGGTATGTATATATAAGTAGAATGTAATTGAACAAGTAGTAGGTACTTAATTTGTTGGAATACTTATGTATACTCACAAGTAAATTCATCACTTTAATTCTATTCAGCAACAGAGTAAAGAAACCTGCCATAAAGGTATTTTTAACAAAAGCGTCAGAAAACACCGACAGTACATTTATTATAATATGAAAATAATTACTCAAAAGATCAGAATGATAAATAGGTAATTCATAAGAAGTTAGTTCCTTATCTCTAAAAAGTGAACACCGCATACCAAATAGGGCAGAAAATATGATATTACCCACAACGCTATCCATAATATTGTAATAATAAAGTAATTGCCAGTGGTGTACATCGCTTGGATCGTCATGCATTGACGCAGCTATAGCAATGAAAGCGTACCTATATGTTTTCTTGAAAGCAAGCAATGTATGTTTAACTTATTATTTTGTTCAAGACTGTGATTCCTATAATGCAAGCGAGAGGGATACATTATACTGCGATGACAGAGAGCGAGCGAGATGCGTGACCAAGTGACCAGCTCAGGGGCTCTCAACATTTTGGTACAGGTTTGGTGAAATAAAATGTAATCATAGTTTAATGATAGGTAAATATGAAATGAATACATATAAAATATAATAAATACGATAATAATATTTTTTAAGTATAATACATAGACTAAATTACGCATTAGAGATATTTTACGTGACGTTATTATATAGATCGTACTCATACAATTTTGTTTAACGAGTCGATAGTGCTTACGTGTATAACCGGAGAAGTAGCGTCTCGGCGCACCATAACTGTGCAGTTACGCACCCAGCAGTAGGTATATCCTTTCTGTTTCGACTTGAGCTTGGCTTGTTGAAGCAGGAACTTATTATGAGCTGATAGGTGGTCATTAATATAAATCCTGTTGTCCGAGTCCAAGATTCCGATATCACTTGCTTTGAGTGTTTTCAGTTTCTGCAGTGCCGCCATGAAATCATCCTTTTTATATCTGGCTTGCATTTTCAGGATAATCGGTTTGGGTTGTTTCTGATCAGCATCCTTCCGAACAGCGACCCGCGTAACGAAGTCAATATCGGACTCCGCGTTGAGTGTAAATCCGCTGACTGCTGCAAGTTTTTTCACCACATTAATCAGGTTCTCATTACTCTTCTGCGGGACGCCGTTAATTTGAATATTGGATCTACGACTACGAACCCATTGATCATTTCTTCTGTTATCTTCAGATATCTCCTTTAAAGTTTTTTTCAGCTCGCAGACTTCTCCTTTAAGTTGTTCCAGAGTAGATACTCGACCATCTAGTTCGCTAACTTTTGTTGTGAGTTCATCCATATTGGCTTTGAAGGTAGTTTTCATGTCGCTTATATCGCTTTTCAGCTCCTTAATGTCGCTTTGAATGGACGTCATTACAGATAGCTTCGACAGAATATCCGATATTTGGCCAGAAATCAATTCTAGGGTGGCTTCTTTTTGATTCGCTGTGGACGACGCCGACGTCTTTTTGGTTCCGACCTGCTGTTTCACCAAGCTTTGCGGTTTATCCGGCATCCGTGACTGAGCGTCATCCTCGGTGAGAGATTTAGTAGGAGTTCCTCGGCACTGAGGGCACAACCAAGCTGCACGGCCGACGGCTCCCAGTCTCTCGAAACCCCTTTCAGTGATGGTGCCACATTTGAAATGGAATTTCTTGCTGCAAGCACTGCACTGAGGTCCACAGCCAACATTCTCGGCACAGTGAGCGCATGATGTTGGTGTATGAGTTGACATGGTTGGGAAGCACTGACTGTGACTCACTGTACGGCGGAGATTGGTAACACGACTGTACCCAGCAAGGAATTGGGCGAGAATGTACTTGTAATAATGTAATTTATACGTATATTCTTAATTTAATTATACTAAAAGCTAATATTAAAATATGACAGTTTTAAGTGGTAATTTAAAAAAAATTGACTTGTCTGAACTATGAAACATGGTATAAGGACGCATTCCCGGAATGACGATTTAGACCTTTTTTGTTTAAAATCAAATAAAACTTACCATTGCGAAATAAATTAGCTGAGTGCGCTGTAATTATATGCATAGAACCTTTATTTTGAAATAAGTATTTTAGTAATATCATGTAATAAAATGAGGAAAAACTTTGTCGGAAGCATAATGCTCACCTCTCTGATTTTGACCCATACATAAGTATAACGCAAACACATTTTAGGCACAGGGCCAAGTTTAATCATGAAATTAAATCTAAAATTTTAAAAGGAGACATTTCTCTATTTCAAGGGCTCAATTTCGAATCTGCCATTGAATTAAAGGTGGCGCCCTCTAGGTTATATAAAGTCGTGAAACTCGTGAATACACATAATATTAGGACTGTAACATAAACCGACTACTGCAAGACTGCAACAAAGTATAAATCTAGCTTTACAGCATAGTGGATTATGAAGAACGGTGTTCATCATTGGTATCACTAAGTACCTTCTTGATCCAATTGGAGGTAGCAGATAGAACCTACAGTGGTCTCTGTATCTTAACTTGAAATGCCGTTATCTAAAAAATAGGCTAATAATTAAAGTCATCTTCACTAAAGTATGAACAAATCAATGTAAGTACTTAAATGAAACAAAAATATTAGCACCTTCAAAAAATCTCAACTAAACGCATTGTTTGTACTTAAATTAAAATATTAACATAGGTACTCGTCCACTGACTCTGTACTCAAGGGCCACCATTCACAATCCCCACCTGCGATCCCCACCCTACCCCAAACAACGCCGTTCCAAGCCACGCAAACCGTCCCAACAACTCCACCTACGCTTACGTAAACCGGAACGCAAGTTTCCACCTTTGGCCACGGCAGCGCTGCGTCGCGCAAGTCGCGCAACCATAGACTAATATCAGTCTACGGATAGCAGGCGCGCGGCCGGCTGCGTGCGAGCGAACTAGTGTTCGCGATACACCGGGCGAACGATCCGACGGTCAGTGCGGTGACCATGATGGACAACGGGGTGAACCACTATGACGGCCAGTACGGCGACCAGGCGTACATGGAACAGGAGGAGGAGTGGGAGCGCGAGGGACTCCTCGATCCCGCCTGGGAGAAACAACAGAAAAAGGTCAGTTCCGAAGGGACCAGGTAAACTAAACTACACACGTGAAATTGACGAATGTTGTGTTTGTTATCGCTCGTGAGCCTTATCGGAGAGTGAATCATCGGTTGTAGTTGTTATTTATTTATTTACTAGTTCGGAATGGATAGGGAAAATCGATCGGTTTAAAAGCCCGGGAAAGTTTGGCTGCGATTTAAGAGCTCGGGTAAAAGTTAACGAAACAAATTTTGACCAAGATGTGATCTTCTATATGAGCCAGGGAAATAATTCTGAACCTATGCTTTTTTCTAGTCAAAAAATAAATACACACTGGAAAATTATTGGAAAAGTATTTTTTATTAATAATTAAATTTATTGAATCAATCGTGCCCCATTAAACCACATGAAAAAGTAAGCGCGCGAATTTTCAAATTTCAAATAAATCCCGCTCATTTCCCGCGTAGAGATGAAAGTAGATCGCGGCCGTGGACACTATTAAAAGATTTCTTGGAGCTTTTAGTGCGAGCGAGACGGACGCACGTCCCGGCCCGCGCGAGGGAGCGGAGCAGAGAGAGGAGTCGAATTTCCGTTAGTCATGTCCTAAAATGGGTCCAGCGCTAGCGCCGCTGAAAGCGCGGGCGTTCGACTTTACGTCACCATGAAACCCGTATTTCAGGAAATTGCTTTTCCTGTTCCACCGACGTATTGTGCATCCTACGGCACAGGCTATTTCCGTGGGCTCGAGCCTGCTGACGAGCTCTGACGCAGCTCTGAGCTCAGCCTAAGTGGAATGTCATTAACAAAGTTACGAAAGCACTCGCCATTCGCAAAGCGCGCACGCTGAAGTCCAATTTATTTCAGCCGCGCGGCTGCTATCAGATGATCATACACACGGCGGCGTCATGCGATATACCTGCCTCCTACAGCTGATTCATCTAACAGAAGCTGGATTCTAAAAGTTTCTTTTTTGAATTCAGATGCTAAGTCGTTTAGTCCTCGTTACGAGTATATTCTCGCAATAAAATTTTACTATCACTGCGAAGTCTGCGAGGCAATATTAGATTTTTATGTAAACACCTCCGCAATGCTATAACATAATCTTACTTTCGCCTTTATGATTCTTCTACAACAATATATTGCCAAAGTGGTGTCAAATTCGATACAGAGCTTTTAAGATACACTGTAACTAACAGTACCTCTAATGCACGGAATATAAATTTAAAGTTAGTTGAAATGAAATCATCATAAAAGAGGGCCCAACATAACACATGCATGATATAACTTTGTAAGCGCTTAAAATTCCAGTAGCGATCTATGAATTTCTAATGAGAAAAAGGACAACAAAGTTAGAAACGAGGAGGCTCGTGAGTCGGATAAAGGATTACGAGCGAGCAGGCGAGCGCACAAAGGCTCTGCGGGAGCACGGAGGATGTAAACAAAGGAGGCTGCGACACCTCGGTGCATTGCCCGATCGTGTATGGTAGGTCAATGTCGCCCGACCCACTAGCGGGCACCGCGACGCTCAGCCACACATCACGATATAACACAAACAACAACCACCAATCCAGAAGTTAACCAACATCATATTGATGATACAATTATAATACATATCCGCTACAAACTTTCTTAACCGTCGAATACCTACGAAGCACTCAATAAATTAATTGACCAATAAAATGCATCAGAAATGTTTAGAGTGTCGCTAATTGAGAACAGCATTTTATCAAAAGTAAGATCAGCAAAAGTTAGAAATCGTCCGTGAAAGTGATGTCGTCTACAGAACAGGTTATTAAAATCTTCATTTACATGAAACCTTCTCCGGTAATAGAAACAGAGAGGTTTTTAAAAAAAACAATCTTAACCGTGTGCATCGAAATCCAATTTGTTGTTATTGGCAATTATTTGTATTGAGCCGTTGGGCCTATTTACAAAGTGAAAGAATGGATAACTCACGGGGCTTAAGCATTATGTAAACGATCATTGGAAAAAACAAGGGTTTCGAAAGGCGGGTATTCTGAGTGGAACTAAATGAAGCTCCAGAATAGCATTCACCTTGTCATTAAGCCGAAGAGTTATCACCTTGGCATACCTCTCGCGTAATTCCTTGTGAAGCCGAGGTTGTTGACACCATGCCGATAAGCCATGGCGTTTCCAAATCGATTTAAGGACCAATAAATGCTTTAAATTGTAATGTTATGTCTCATTTATTATCATTCGGGACGCTTTGGACTTTTCATGCTTTGAGATAATAATGATGAATAAGTGCTTAGTTTATTGGTGATAATTTTATAAAATGGATCATAATGCTTTGTAAAACATAAAAGAAGCTTATGATTTGTGACGAGTAAAATGGATGATTTGTCTAGACATTCAAATCTGTGATGATGTACGTAGGTTTAGTGACATGAATACTGTGGCGACGTCTATTTTTTCTTTGTCGTAGTTAGCTCGGCTGGCACGGAGTCAAAACCTCACTCGAAGGCTCACTTGTTTGCATCTCATCCCAGTCACGGTTTACCTTGAGAATTGTACTATTTTCTTTTTTAATAGATAAAACGGGTCACTGAATGTCTACATTTAGAACCAGAAAATATCAATTTCTATTTTTTACTTCATTGACCTAGAACTGTACCTTGTATGAATCACTTAGGGTGCTTTTGGGACAAAATAGCTTCGTTCAAAGCCAAAGGGGAAAGAATTTACAAGTGAAGTCCCCTAGGTGGTCTCACAGGAACATCGACCACATCCACAATATCCACATCCGCGGTGTCAGATGTTTGTTCGTCTGCGGCAAGCCCGGTGGCTCTATCCAATGGTTTGTTAGAAAACTAAATAAGACTCACTCTGTTTACAAACCATTTGTCACTACATCATCGACACTCAAACAACCAGTTATTTCTCGATTATTTGGCTTTGCTTCGTTGGAGAAACTTTTATCGAAGCGGTCATGCATGTTACGATCGTACAAACCAACAGTGAATCTGTTCCGACTAATAATATTAACGGCCTTGAATATTGAACTACGACACATTGAGGTTGTATGGAATACATTTACATTAACTTAATGTTCGGAGAAACTGAACTTTCTAAGCGGGTGTTATCAGCATCGCCGAACGTGGTTTGTTTGGAACCAGATTTCCGGTTCACGAGAGACATTTCATTTGGAAGGTCATAAATCGGATCTCCTTAATTCCGTAAGTAACAGCTTTGATAACTGTAGGAAACGTACGTAATATTATTTTCCTGTAAGTATAAGTTATGTTTGTAATTTTTTTGCACTTTCCCCTTTTCTTATGTATAATTTCTCTCCTCCGAGGTAGTCTGGAAGAAATTACTCTTAGTAATAAGGCCGCCAATTGTACCATCTATGTTGTGTATTTCCTCGTGTGATTTCTGTGTTTGTGTGCAATAAAAAAATATCTATCTATCTACGTACGAGTGAATGTTTAGTAAAAATTAAACAATAACAATGAGATAACTATGAGGAAATAACATAGCTATTTCTACTCGTATGTATCACGGGTCGAATGCAACGAGTCATATTTTTCCCATTGCATGGTTAATTAAGTTCGTTACATAGGTACCTACTTACAATATATGCAATATTTGTTTGATTGAATCATACTATATTTAGGTTAGGTTAATATTTAGGAAAACCATTGGTTAAATATTTGAATGACATCTTTCCATATTTAAGGAAAACTTATTTTTGTTAGGTAATGAAAGACTTGATTTTTATTTTCTTTATGATGTATTAAATTAAATTTAAACTAACAAAAACTAAACTCACATCATCAGAGGCGTTCGATAGTACCTCTTTCTTACCAAACAATTGATCAATAGATACTCGTGCTGTCTGGGTTGCGGTTACAGAGTGTATCGTTGTCGGCGAAGAGCTTTCGAGGTACACCTAACCGCAGATAAACCTTCTGAGTCACAAATGAGTGGAAATGCCACCTAATAGGTTAACTGGTTGACAAATATTTCCCGAAACCCTTCTACTTCTTACTCATAGGACCTCAATAAAAATAAAAGAGCCAACACCACACTTATGCAAGAGAGGGCCGTGGTCCACACACACGCGCCCACGCCAATAATATCATTTTAAGTGGACCGGTTCTAGCCCGTACTACACATAGATGCATGGAATTATAGACCCTGCAGTTACTTCATTATTCGTGTTATTAAGGAGCTCGTTCAACCTGATTTCTAAGTAAGAGCCTCATACTTAAATTAAATTTTAATCGTTATTTAAAATTTCTATCATGCTGCGCTTTTATACTGCTTTTGTGATACTGAGTGACAATAATTCTGATGTTATTTTAGTGATTAAACTGTTTACTTTCTATAAATACTTAACAAGTCTCAAATTACTATTACTTTTAAGTTGCTATCTATACGTATAGCTACACTAGGCTATCGGTATGGGTTCAAATTCGAATGTTTACAACATTGGAGGTAGGTGTAGCACAGATAGCGCGGGATCGCCCACTCCCTGCGCCCAGGTGCGCCGTCGTCTTGTCAATCTAGTTCGTTCGGTTCTGTCGTTACACAATTTTCTGACGTCGCTTCTACTTGTGTGCTGTCATCTAGCGAGGCAGCTTGGTCCCTTACTTTTTATTCTACTGCGAATTCTTTACCGACATTACGATGGAACTACTTACTGGTTTTTCTTGTCCATTTGTAGGATACTAACATTGCTACGAGCGCTTTGATTTCTTGAATGTATTTGAAAGTTTTCGCTTCTTGTCTAACGCGTAAGCAATAAAGCTATCGCCAAAATTCATCTATGATGATAAATCAAGCTTGATCGGGCACCAGACGGACGGCGGCTGGTCGATGCCAACACCTTCTATTTCTGACCCAGTCTTTCCGCCCACGATACATACTTACACTCACTTGTTATTATAATTAGAAATGTATGCTATTTCTGAAAGACCACTCACGAATCTCTCTGCAATTAGGTACATAGGTATAAACTTTAAAACATAAGACTAAGACTAAGAGTTTGTCACACTCTTCAAATGGTCCACAAAGAGCATATTTCAAATGGATTTATACTAGTTTTTCGATACAAGTTTTTGCACGATCAGTTGAAAAGTAGTATAACCTACCTACTGACCAAGTTTGTTGTGACTGTCAGTTATTTAGTGGAGTGCAGCAATACAACTGTCTTTGTCGCACCAACGTGACGGCTGCGCACGATAATCTGACTAGATAAATCCAGCTGCAGTCATTGCTGTAGCGGTGATAGGGGCTTTTGAAATTATTATTCATTTAGACCCCTCGGTTGAACACAATAGTATGAGGGCTGCAATTGAACCAGCTGTGCGAATTGATAATGACCTTGACAGCGCGATAAAATATTTCTGCTTTTATGGCAGATTAGAAGTTTATTTAAGTAAAATTAATTTCGCAGCATCATTAATTTGGGTTTTCCCATGTTTAAAGTTATGAATGGATGTAAATTAAGCTCTCATTGATGAGTCACTATATTTGGCCGTAGGACCATCGGTGGCTTTAAATTGCAGCCCAAATATCAAAGCACGAGAGTCACTTCACGTGGAGTGATGCATCTGAAGAGCTCTACAGAGGACACGTCCGCCTCACCACACTCAAATATCACATTCTGAGCCAAAAATATTAATTATAAATACTCATAATCGTCACTGAGATAATATTTTCATATCATTCAACGATAATTTTGTAGCAAGGTATTTCAGGAAATAAACAACAAGCGCTGATACTGAAAAGTAAGATAAAAACTTTCATTTATCTAATATCCGTCTTTAAGATCGCTGATAATGGTTACAAAATAATTAAACTGTGTATTTAGGATTACTTTAATGTTGTATTTGCATAGTACAGTTAATTATCCTTTGGCATTATTAATGATCTTGCATTAAATAATATGTTTACATTTAAAGTATCCTTAAAATGCTAGTGGTAGGCAGGTTATGTTCACTACCATTATCCATTATCTTCATGGTCTGCTTTTGTATTTAAATCACTGGGTATCTACCAGTTTTAACAACATACTATTCCATAGACTTTCACAAGAGCGACCTTCATTTCCAAATAACACATTATTATTTTGGTCTTCATTCAAAGATCCTAAGATACGATAGCCTTTATTATCTGTTCGTGCTTTATCTTTTATCTGCATTAATAATCTATATTATGCATGTCTGACGTTACTTATTGTCTTATCGTGTATAATCTGTTAGTATAATAAGAAATTATGGAATTCATCTGATGATCAACACAATGCATTGATTTGATATTCTATGGACGCTATGGGATCTGATCTAAGATTAGTTGAAACACAATCTACCCAAGTTTTTTGTAATTTCTTATTATTTACCCCTGGAACGATCACGGGTTTTTTTCGTATGTGAGCTAGGATTCTACGTAAATAATATCTAGGCTTTACTATTTAATATAAACTAGTAGCAATAGCAATAGGCCGATACTATCGTCTCACTTCTTATTGACAGTAAGTAGGTACTACGAGTTACGACAACAGTTACTGAGAGTAATTATTTCAATAAATAGTCTTACTTTTTTCTGCTTAGTTAAAACAGAAATACCAGCAGTAAATGTTATGGCTAACTTCCAAACACGAGAATCATTTGAGTGGGTAGGCGGAGCTGTTGGCTCACCACTAACAAGTGTATTGTTTACTCACTCTACCATTTAACACCTTCGGATTGTCGTTTAGTCATAAAATAAATACTGTGCAGACCAAATACTTAGGTATACAACATTTCAAAATACTAACACTTTTCATTCCTTATGTTTTTCTGAAAGTACTGGGAAATTAGGCTTAGGTACCTCACTAGGTACATTAACAATATCAACGATGTAAGTTTTTCTGTTTCCATGATTTACTTTACTGCGGTCTAAGTTGGTACCTATAGTTATGTTTCTATGTCTTTTGCTGCCCTAGAAGGAATACGATATGGCTGCATTCTAAAGCGTTAATTTTGTCCTTTCTATTTAGCCGACACCTCGATGTAAGCGACACCGAGCTCGGTTCGACAACAAAACCTTTTGAATGACAACACGTAGGAAGAGCCATTCATAATACAGTAACTGACTACGCATTGTAGCCAAGCCTTCGAAACTGACCACGCTCTTTTGTCTCTTTTTACTTTTTTAAGTCGTTCTGTTGTTGAAATTTGAGTAAAATGTAAACCACAGAAAATAAAAGCCAGCGTAGAATGTAGGCCCTTTTGTCGCTTTGTCCAGTTTTTAACCATCTTAACTAGATTTAACATTAGATGCATATTTCATTCTGATTATTTATAAGGTATGAGTCATGAAAGTTATTGAAAATACCTGCTTACCGTAAGGGGAAAACTGTTATAATTTCCTAGGTCTAATGTTTGTCAATATTATTAAGGAAGTCCAATGGAGTCACAACAAACACTGAGTAAAATATCTGTTCACATTCAATAACGGCAATCCAACACGAGCGATTATTTTTTTAACTTGTTGTGGATTTTTATGCCTAGCTAACTATTCGATTGATTAATGTATCTATCAGACCTATAGATTTAATAGATAGGTTATCTACTATAGATTTAATAAGTAGTGATTCTGGACGCGCCAATTTCTTACTATTAAAAATATGGACTTTGATGCTAGCATCGAAAATGCTGTCACATTTTACCAAAACAACTGTGCATTCAAAAGTTTCTAGGCTAATGCTAAGATATGTGTGATAAAAGCAAAAATAATCGATGTATTGTCGAGAGTTTTTGAGACAAGTGAGTTGGAACAAACACATTGAGATGGAGAATGGATTGTCATTGTTGTACATGGAGTGGAACGATGCTGATGCCCTCCGACTGACGGCGGGCTGAGACACTGACACTACACAACTAACGGTATATTCAAAAACAAATCTCCATCCTTGAATGATGTTAGAAGAATTTTGTGATTTGCAAAGCATTGAAGCTGAACGACTTATCTTCAGAGCAGTTATAAGATGCATCATTTTATGAATGAACATATGGGCCAGATTCCAGGTGTTAAACCCCAAAATTTTACTATTATCTTAATAATATCGGATTTTACCAAATTAAAAACAAACAATCACTAGAACCGTACAGTTTCCAATGACAAGCAAAGAATTGCCTTACTTCAACATTAAATGAGGTCAACTCGAACAGACCTGCAGACATTTTATTGAACTCTGAAGACCGTAATAAAATATCATTAGCATTTCATTCAGAAGCAAAAGTGAAACTTTGACTAGTTCCAATGAAATATGAGTACGAGGTGGCTTTCCAAGTCATCTTCACACGGCAGCCGCATGGTAAAAGCGAAAACACAATGGTGGATTGTGGGATTTAATTACAACAAAAAGCGTAACTGCTGTAATTTGTGAATTTAGCTTGAAAAACATAAACGTGCTAATGTCTAGCTAGAACGAGCCTGCGACGAGAGCTGGTGGTTCGGTACATTCTTCATCAACGGCCTCTAACCAATGGTGAACATTTGTGGAAGACTATATGGACTGCTGATCATATAGATCATAGCCGTATCCTCAAAGATTGGGGATGTTTCTGTGTTCCTAAACTGCTAACCAATATTCGGGTCCAGAAGTTTAATCGTCTGTAGCGTCAGTGGAAACCTTATACTTAAGTATATGACAGGCAGACTTGCAGATCCAAAACTCATAATCTTCACTGTTTCCACAGAATTGCATCACTCAGCCTAAATCCCGTATTGAGCACTTAAAACCCGAAAACAGCTTGAAGACTTCGTCGATAAGGAAGCTGGTAGATTATTTATAGTGTTGGTTCTATTGATGGAACTGGGTCGGTCGGTATTTCGGAGCTGCCGAGAGGCGCGTGGCGGAGTCGAACCATGGTGACGTGGACTAGTTTCTAACGCCTCATTAATAAAGTCTTGACGGCTTGGATAAGTTTAGCAGCGAATTGTTCATCTAACTATAGTCAGTGTTACAATAGTAATTCACAATAAGTCATTGTCGTTTTTTTAACGCAACCAGCCATTCTTGTTGGCAGCGTCTCTTGTTAGTTGTGTGTTGTGTTTAGCTCACGTAATATTTTTGTTTACGGAGTCATAAATAAATAACAATTTCTTTGAGACATAATACCAGCTAGGAAGTAGTAGCCAGAGTTAAAAGTTAAATTTTTAAAAAAACAAGTGGAGAAGCGAAGTCGCCCACATAGCTTGTGTTATTTATATAGGCAAGTATCATATATAATCAAATATTTCATATCTCACTCATCTGTTACCATGGAGGAGATATTTTTATCGCGGCCGATATATTAAGAGTCACCGTCATTGGTGGGACGTTTGTTATTTTAACACATTCCGGGATCGTTCAGTACGAATCTTGGCGGAAAACACGCATCGGGTGCGAACCTTGCTCGCCATGTTCAATGATAAATTATAACCCAGTTTAAAATTTACCTACATGTTTATGATTATAGCTCTTGAGTTATGAAGTTAATGGTTATCCTCTTGTTTCCAGGTATGTCCAGATGACGAATAAAGCTCAGCGAACCTTGAATTCTACTGAGAAAAGTGAGTGTTATGATGTGAGCATAATCAATTAACACGTCAGTATAAATTGAATCCGTATCCTTATACTTGGGTACCTACATTGCTTTATAACATTGTATGACCCCGTTTTCGTCATACATTTAGGATTGGCATTCGTCACTCCGCCACCGCCGCCGCCGACTCATTATTTGCACGCCTTCAGTTTTGCGACACTCTGTATGCTAACAAGCCAAGCCCTTCACCAAACCCACAATAAGTATTTAGGTAGGTTAAAATGGCAGACACACTTTAAACAAGTGTCTAAAAGTAATTATTATCTGGGTACTTATGTGAAACCAACTTCTATCCTATGAGCACATTGCAATATCAACTACCGATCGATGTATAAGTAAACATATTGTTTATGTTTTTTTGGCAGCCCTCCCTAATATTTATATGTATTACTTATTATATAACGTTGTCAATTAAGTATTTATGGGTTGATTGATTGTGGACACATCAAATATCTACAAGTGCAATTGTTTTTAATTAATGATGCAGAAGACACTTTAATCAATCGGCGCCATACATTGTGCTTTATTTTTATATATGTATTTATTTTAATTTTAATATATCATTCATTAAAATATGTATAGTATTCATCTACTTACTTATAATTAAACAGATGATAATGAAAGGAGAAGTTCTGAAGTATATGTACATACCTATATTGATCAAGTGCCTATCTCTAGGTCCTAAAAAGTATAACTTTACACTAATGCGTACTACTTAAATTAAGTACAGTTATTTTCGTTGACTACTAACATGGCAAATTAATAATGATTTTTTATAGATATAATCTTTATTATTTACTTAGTAAAAAAGTTTTATAAAACTTTAGTAGACCATACATGATGGGCACATTATTTTTAATGGCCCCTTTAATTCAAGGTACAGTTAAATAATTAGTATTCATAGCTGCGGCTTAGATATACCACTGGTAATTGATCGATGCCCATACTAAGATATGTTTATAACTTGTCATTATCATAATAACAATATAATGAATAAATAGAAACCGTTATATTTCCGCCTACCTTGCACGGAAGCGTAGGATATGTCATCCGATAAAGTAATCAAATAATTAATTAATATACACATTTGTTTGTTTGTCTTTGTACCAATAAAATTAATATCAATATGGGTTACATTTCTCTGCCTTTGGAAAGTAGGTACACACTTAAATTGTCCCCCATTATTTATAAATATGTCAGAGTAAATTGAATAGATAATACAAGTAACATTAACAACATATACTAAGAAGTAGCAATTAACCTCTACTCTAACTCATGCAGTCACTGTGTTGAGAGAAGTTTAGATTTCTTTGACCCTAGAGCTGAACTTGATCATACTTATACGGCCAGTGCCTAGGTATAGTACGACACGATTCTAAGTGAGGTTTAAAAGAAAAACTGTTTTTAAATACAAAACAGTACCTATTGGTTTCCTTAAGAAAAACAACGCACTAAAACTAAATTCGTTCTTTAGAGATTTTGTTGGATGTTAATTAAAAGTTTTTTTCATACTAACATAAAACCTTAAATTGAAAAATAAAAGTTTAAAATGGTTGTACCTAATAAGTACGTTTCTGTTAGAAACTTAAGAGTTTTTGTTTTAAGTCCTTTAGGTTAAGGGTCCGCAATAGGCAATCGAGGGTTGGCATTGTCATAGAATTATGTAGTAAATGATGCTCTACAGCCTTGAAAAAAATCACACAGGTAGCCGAAGAGTCTAGCTAGGTGCTGAATCATTCGAATTTAAGTAAATGCTTATGGATAACTGTAAATTAATTACGAAAAACCAGTAAATCACACTCCCGTATTGTAACAACTGTGTCGTAATTATCAAGAATTTTCATATGATTCTTATCAAATTATAAAGATAAATGCTTGGACTAGGCGCTAAATACCTTGTTTTTTAATAAATACTCACCTATTTTGTGTAAATTAATCCCAAACTTGAGCAATTTTTTTCCCTCAAATCTTCATACAAATATCTATGGCGGCTTTCTGTGTTTTAAAATCATAAACACAAGCGACGTTTGACTCAGTCGGCCGGTGGCCTCCAAAGAAGGGTCACGTCGGTTTAGGCGGCACTGACAGCTCGCGATCTAATTGTGTACAGACACAAAATTACTGCACATTGGTTGTCATTGCACTTTTTCAACTTTTATGACACCAACATAATTTGATTTGAAATTGAGGAAGCATAATTCTTATACTATATTCAATAAATTAAATGATAATGTTTTTTATTAGTTAAGTCCATGGTACTTCTTGATTAAATTATAATTATTAATGCCTAACTAAAACTCACTAATATAAAATTAAAATTAAACTAAAAAGAAGATGCTGGCCAGATCGCTGCCACTGTCGGGTGGGGTACCCAAGACGCTGGCCGCGTTACCCCGCTATATAGCGATGCTTAGCCTTTGTGATAGGTAAGTGCCAGCCCTAGGGTCCCTTGAGACTTCTATTAGTCTGCTGCTGATGTCTTTAAAAAGCTGACGTGCCTCCCCACGGCCCTGGGAAGAGGAGCAGGAATATAGTGAATGGATCTAAGTGATGACAATACGTAGGAAGATTAGGTTAGGATTCAAAAACACAGTCTCATGGTGCTGGTTGAGGCATGGTCTCGTGAGGATCTGATGAGGGCAGTAACACGGAGGTGACTGAATTTTATTTCAAAGATTTAATAGCTAAAAGCATCGAGTTTGGGCGCGGTGGTAGCTCAGTCGGGTAAGCGCCCGCTTCTCACGCAAGAGATGCGGGTTCGAATCACGGCGCTGACATGTACCAATGAGTTCTTTTAACTTAAGTACAATGTATACCATCGCTCTAACGGTGAAGGAAAACATCGTGAGGAAACCTGCATATCTAGATTTAGCACATCTAGATATGTGAACCCACCAACCCGCAGTGGACCAGCGTGGTGGGAAATGGTTCAAGCTTAGGAAGGCAGTTTAGACCTTGGGGATATGCACAAAGGTTCCACTTGAGAGAGCCAGGTGCAGGTACTTACACCCCCACAGAGAATAGAATAGAATCGAGTTTGGGCTATTAAGTATGTTTTTCAAAGAGAGAGAGAAAGATATTTTAGGTTTCCTCTGGATTAGTTAGGTTTACTGGGTTTACTAAATTCATTCGTAACGTAAAATTGTCAATGACGGAATTTCTTCTATAGACAGTAGCCACTAATAAAAACAACGATATATGGCGTGATATGCAAAAGTACCTATCTAGTCAACCTGCCACGGGGTGACTTCGGTGGGTAACTCAGAATAATACTAATTATATGTTATTGCATCAATAATAAAAAAATCAAGAAAATATTCAAAGTTTCCATCCTCGCTTTTCACGCACACAAATCACAAACTCATGCCTTGTTCTAGGAGCAGGGTCTACCCTGGTGCATTTCCATGACCACTTTTCATTAGCGTCCCACCGGTTTCGATGCTCAGCGGAATAGCACCATTAACCATTATTATTCTGAGATATCATCACTTCTTATTCTGAGTTACCCAACATAAAATCACGCCATCTATTGAAATCATTTTTTAAATTAGGATTTGTCTATGGTGTGGTCCCCAAATTTAAGGGTTAAAGCCAAATAATTATATTTTAACCTTTTTTTATACCTATTATATTAAAAGACCTATTCAACGATACCCTACCTACACCATCAAAATAACCGGAAAAAATATCAACCCCAATTTTTTTTGGGTACTCCTCATATCTATGCGAAATATCAGCTTGATATCTTTACCCGTTTCTGAGAAAAAGGGCAGTGACAGACAGTCAGTCAGACAGACGGACAACAAAGAGATCTTATAACGGTTGCTTTTTTCCTTTTGAGGTACGAAACTCTAAAAATATGAAAAAATATTATTCTGCCACCAAAAAATATACTTACAAACATACATTCATACAATCAAAAAACATTACTCTCCTCCTTCGGCAGTCGGGTTAAAACAAGTGAAACTGATTCTGAACTTTTGTTCTACGAGTTTTAAAAATTAACCAAAAAAAACCTTTATCATAGAAACTTTGTTGACACGTGACTTTTTACCATGGAAAACGAATTTTTTTTTTTCGCGTTTTTGCAAAACTCGTAGAACTAAAGTTGTTCAGAATGACCCCTTGAGTCATCCCCTTTCGGCTTAATATACCCTTAGTATAACTTATTATCTACACTTTAATACCTGTAGTTACCTTTCTACAAGTAAATACCACATTTGTTTAGAAATCTAATCGGGTTCCGAGTATGGAGAAAAGTGGCACCCCTATTAATTTCTACTCTTTCCTGGTGCTTACCAGTGTAATTAAAAATTAAACTTACCCTCAAATCACTACTTGAAAATAATTGTCAATAAAGTTGGCGAGTAAAAGTTTATCGACCCACTGTGCAAACTTACATGTGTGCGTGTCACTGCGTGTGCTGTGTGAAGAGCATTGAAAACCCAAAATTGGCGCGGCACGTCACCCTGTACGGGCCCTTAAACGGAACCTTTGAGTCGTGTGGCACCATAGTAAATGTATCTTATCCTAACCCGACTTGATGAACTTGTGACGTTACAACCTTTGACCCTGTGACCTGTAAGAGTTTCCAATACAAAAGTACCGTCCCAACTGTACTTAGCACTATCTCTCCTAATAATATAGGTACTTACAGGGTTTGCTATAGTGGTAAGTACAGCAAGTTGTTCAGAATGACCCCCTGAGTCACCCTCTTTCGGCTTACTACGAGTACCACTTTTGCAAAACCCTGTATGTAAATGGGGTAAACCTGCGTATGTAAATGGGCGTGAAGTAAAAGTTAGTTAATAAAGTAATCATTATGTTAGGGTAGTAAACTCTGGATCTCGAAAACTGCTTAAACAAATACATATTTAAATTGGTGGTTGGTTTTTATACATCTAAAGTTGACTTAATGCTAACAATCGATCGATTCCTCGCGAGCAACCAAATCGACTCAAGCCTTGACGGCGCAAACATACATTAATACAAGTAAAATTATGAATAGAAATAATAAAAATGATATGTCATTTAAAAGCTTAAGATGTCAGCTTTAATTTGATATCATTATTATTGAAATCCATTCATCATTTTTGAAATAAATGATGTCTGAACGCAATTGTAGGAAAAACGGGAATTTAGGAAAAAAGGGTATGGGTATCGTATTATACAAATTAAACAAAAAATGTTAAGATAAAAATTTATTTATTTAAATCAATACTTTGTATTGCCCCCTCTTGCCCTAATTACAGCCTGCAGCCTGTTTCTCATAGACCTTATCAACTTTTTGACAGTTTCCTGAGGAATGCCGTCCCACTCCTCTAATAAAGCTGTCTTCAGCTCGTCCACGCTTGCAGGGACTGGATTCCTGGCCCGAACTCTTCTTTTGAGCTCGTCCCATAAGTGTTCGATGGGATTCAGGTCAGGACTGAGCGCAGGCCAGTCCATCGTGCGCAATTCCTTCTCTCTCAGAAACTGCCGACTGACTCGTGCCGTGTGGCAGCGGGCATTGTCGTGCATTAGCACGAAGTCTTCACCGACAAATTCTGCATAGGGCACAACATGACCGAGTAGAATGTCGGTGATGTACCGATCAGCTGTTAACCCGCCTCCTCGGCCGCCTCCAGGCACGAAAACAAGTGCGGTTTTTCCCTCTAGAGAAATACCAGCCCACATCATGCAGGAACCGCCGCCATATGCTACTGTTTCAGCGAAACAACATTGGGCAAATCGTTCCCCCGGACGCCGGTAGACCCGGCCTCTCCTGTCACTGCCATGCAGACACACTCTGCACTCATCAGTAAACAGGACCGACCGCCATTGCGCAATGCTCCAATCGAGATGCTCTCGAGCAAACTGAAGACGCGCTTGTCGGTGGCCTGCAGTCAATTTGGGGCCTGATGCAGGTCTTTTTGGTGTCAAGTTGGCTTCCTTCAAGCGTCTTCTCACTGTCCACTCGCTGACAGCCACTTGTCGTACACGTCTCAGTTCTTGCTGCACATCAACGCCCGTAAGGTGTCGATTGCGCAGCGAGGTTGAGACAATGAAGCGGTCGTCTCTCTCTGAAGTGCAGCGGTGGCGGCCCGTTCTTGGTCTTCGATTGAAGGCACCAGTCTCTTGGAACCGTCTGTATACTCGGGATACAGCAGACTGGCTCAAGTGGAGCTGGGCAGCGACTGCTCGCTGACTTAACCCTTGTTGCAGCAAGGCAACAACTTGAGCAGCTTCTTCTGGTGTGGTATCCATGGGTTTGCGAAAACAAGGAATACAATGCAACGAGATGTGTACCGGTCAACTTGCAACAAGCGACTGATAAGGTACACCGGATGTGGAAAGGTTTTATAGCGGGATCAGGTAGCGCAAGGCGTGGATTCCTAATGAGGTAATTAACACTGACGGGCAATTAAAATGCGTCATTAAATCTGCGCTTAGTTTTTTTTTATGGTATTGATCTTAATTGAAAGCCTAATTCTTCAGCTTTCGAATGACATATCACTTTTATATTTACCATTTATCGTTTTAGGAAAATCAATGTATATGTGCGCCGTGAAGGCTTGAGTCGATTTGGTTGCTCGCGAGTGTATTTCTGATTGAAATCAATCACGAATAAAAAGCACAGGCGAGGCTTATGATGTAACTAATATACCTACGGGGGTCGCAGGCGTTGATATTTATATTATGTTTACTTACTCAATTTATACATACGTATAGTAATAACGCATTCCCGTCTTATTACTCAACAAATTAAATGGTAGCTAATTGGGCGTGCGAAGTTTTTGGCCACCCGCCATATTGTCACACCACCTTGAAATGCATTTCATTATTATATTGTATATTCGCTGCTACATTTACCTATGTACCATCATGTAGATCTCCTGTTCATATACATAGCCATGACGTACATGACATGCATTGGAAAAATGGAGATTTTCTAGCAATTTGAAGATTGAAATTAATGTTAACTTCTAACGCAAGGAAAATAGAATAATAATATAATATAAAAATATGTGGGGACATCTCACACACGGCCATCCGACCCCAAGCTAGGCAGAGCCTGTGTTATGGGTATCGGACAGCTGATATATCTACACAAATACATAGATAGATACATATTAAATATAAATATCAACACTCAAGACCCGAGTACAAATATCTGTCTTTAAACAAATATCTGCGCCGAATCTATCTAGAATGATGGTCTTTGAACTTAAAAGTCTTTAGTTAGCTTATTAAAGGTAAGTGTTATAATCATTCAAGTGGGTGTAACCATTGTTATTCTCTGTTTGGTTACTTATTAACGTCACATAACTTTTTCAAGTGGGTATAACCTGAAATCATTTTAGGCTAAACCAACTAAGAATTCGTGTTATTATTTTATTAAAGCTAAGTTCTTTGCAACTGTGTTAACAAACCAAACCATAATATCTATAATCAAAAGAATTAATTAGCTATAAATTACTTAACAACCTCATTATGCAAAGATATTTTAAATGAGAAAATCCTTGGTAAATTATATTTTCAACAAATTAAGTTTAAACTAGTAAATCACAGTCAAACTTTCTTTTGACTCAATCACAATTTTTAGATGAAAGTTGCGTTAGTTTATTGATTGAACTTTTCAAAGGAATTAAGCACTAAAATGTGCTACAGGTTGCAACATTTCTGTCTTAAAAACGTTTTTAATTTCCTTATATTCTTCTTCTTCTTCTTCTTCTTCTTCCTTGCCTTATCCTTATTTAGGGTCGGCTTTGTTGGTCCTTATATTATGATCTTAAAAGGTAGGAAGATTTATCTAAGCTGCAGTAGGTAATCGGACTAAACATGTAAGAAACTATAAGTGCTATACGCAAAGAACCAAGTTGTTCAAACATTTACCTATGGACTAAGCAGAACTATATTATGTACAAATACATATGTGTGTACGTACGTACTATAGGACCATTCCGTCAACAAGATGATTGCCATAACCGCTTTCAATGAGCTCAATAGCTTCCCGTGTTTGACCCATGCCTTTCCAATATAGCAAACTAGACTACTTACGTATCTAAAATAAAAACTGTAAAAATTATTTGAAAACGACGACGTAGACTTTGAAAACCTATGAATGTTGCGTTGAAAGCTGAAACAAAAAAAAAGCTTACAAAGCTATTCACAAGCCCGTTTTACTCCAGTGACCTTTCAATCTTTCCTCAAGGTATTTAGCAGATGTTCACACATCCGCGCATTTGTGAAGAGCTGTACTATACATACGCGCGCCGCCCGCAGTTGTACACCTGTGATCCTTAATATAGATCTGCACTGGCCGTGGATCTACGCAAGGTGCTGGATATTCTCTAACTAGGCCACTGTCTCAGGGACATCGCGCATGGTCACCTATGAATACTGCACTCACTACTCTATTATTTAATATCTCTCTCACGCCACCACCCGTGAAATATCGTGGACGACACACGGCCGCAAATCAAAGACATTTAAACGGCTACGACTGATTTACAACTCTAGATTTATGACGTTATAAAATATTGATGATCCGGCAAATGCTTTTAGGTACAGCGTTTAACTTTCTTTTATGGGATTTTGGCGCAACTGGTTGTCGTGGAGGAGGCAATTAGATGCTGTCACGAGGAATGATGATGTATGGCATCGTAACTCAGCATAATACACATTCGCCGCTTCACCTGGGTTTTGTAGGTCATGTTGCTATGTTGTGCCGTGTCGTGTGCCAAGAATCAAACTCCGCCGATGATTCATATATGCAGCGAACTCAAAACGCAACGGAGTGAATGTAATGTCCGCATTTTATGCAAGATTTTCAATGGTCGTCAATCGTCACTTTGTGAATCTTGTGATCAAACTGTGTTGATGTTTGTCGGCCATCCCCATCACACAGATGGCAGGTAAACATTTTTTTCGCATTCCTGCTAGAATGTGAAGGTGCGGTGTATAAAAAGGCCAAGTTGCACAGTTTGTCGGCACTCATTAAAATTGCAACGGTGCATTTGCCATTGTTTAAAACTGGCATTCCGCATACCCATAATAACTCTACTTACTAAGGTAAGTATATCTAAGAGTCATATTTCTTAGATACGAATAAAAATAACTGCTATAATTATCAATAAAATACTTGGTAATGACTGCTATTGAAAACATAACACTATAAAGCCTACACCTAAATCAATAAAAATAAATCATTGCTTGTGTTTATTAAACTAATTGTCAACAACAAAGGAGGCTCGATCACGCAACGCATCAAGCTTTATTCAATGAAATCTATTGCAAATTTAATCATTCCTTTTCACGATGGAAACTCAGCCGTATGTGCTAAGAAATAAGTTAAATCGACATTCGACGACAACAAAGAGTTAAGTTCGTTTTATGTTTATCAGCTCTACGGCCTTGCTTCTGACGGTGGAACCAATCGCCTCTGTTGCAGTTTGCAGGCAAAGCATTTACAATACATACTGTGTATAGAAATATGATCTTATTGCAATCTAAATAGAGTCGTAATATCCTCAAAGTTATGTAGCTACGTAGTACACACGGCATCGTCAAATGGTCGGCAGGGCACACTAACGTAGTGTATGTGTGCACACTAACGTTGTCTATGTGTGCATAAACGCAGAAATCGGTTTACACACCAGTAACAAACCACACACACACACACACAACAGCACAAACGAGTTTGCGCGTAGGCAAACGCCCGTATACCAGCTGTGACATAAAAATATCAACCGGTAGTGTTAGTGAAATAGTTATAAAATTGATGTGAAGCAAAATTTCACTACCTGTGTCTATACACTTCGTAGCTCATTGGTAGAATGTTAGACTAATGAAACATAGGTCGTGAGTTCGAGTCCACGGATGGTTATTTTTATTTAACTTAATTCAAATTTTGCGTTAATTTAAACGCTTTTGAGTATAAAATTAATATATTTGAAACTGACAAATGACTACAAGCTGCATAGCTGTAGACTATTTCTCTTCGCCAAAAATATATGATTCGTTCTTCATTTGAGAATTAAAACCATTCTACCCTCATACAATATGAATAAACGAAATTTGTTTTTAGTTTTAGTGACAATTCACCTCTGCGTCTGCAAAGTGATTCACTTTGTGATTTGTCAATTTAATTAATTACTCTTCGCAGTCAGTATGGAAAGTCACTTAACCATGTTCAAAAAGGCGGAGATAATCGTATTTATATGAACAAAACATTACAATTAGTGAAATCGCAAGACGTTTAACGGTAAGTAACATAGAATTGTAAATATTTTATTTGACTGTTAGAATATTTGTATTTGTATAAGCTAAGTATTTGTTTTTTTTTGTTTGCAGAGGAGAACTGTTCAATTATGGGTTCACATCGGTGAACTGCGTATCGACGCAGATTCGGGACATGTAGACAGTAGTCGTCTATACGGATGCATCACCACGCCATCGAGATATCGTAGCTGCACATAGCGCTGATCCGTTCTGCAGCACCCGTTCTACGGCCACAACACATAATCTATCCCTACAAACCGTACGGGTTCACTTGCGTGCTGCTGGGTTGCGGTGTCGGAAGCCGACGAAGAAAATTGCTCTAACCGATCAGATCCGACGATGTCGAAACAGAGTGTGTTTTGCGACTGACTATTTTAAACTTTGATTGGTGCAACAATGTGGTGATATTTAGTGATGAAAAGTCCTTTAAGTCAGACAAGGATGGACGTAAGACATTATGGCGAAAAAGTGGTGAAAATTATAATTATTGGGGTTAGCTCAGTAATTTTTATTTTTCCATTTGTATAAGATTTTACTTATTTTGTTAAAGACATATTATTATTTACAATTATGGGTAAGCCAATGTGTTAATGATGTTATTGTTACTGAGGTTGGAATAAGTTATCTTATTTCTAGCTAATTAACATGTTGATTCATATTACTAATGACTTGCCTATTTACTTTAGTAAAACAGCCAGTCCATCCTTTTCTGATGTTTATTATGATTTAAAACTGCTTTTTGAAAAATTTCCTTATTAATATAAACTACAACTATGTTTTAAAACGAAAAACAACAAAAACGTAACATCCTTAATGTTTATGTTACCGCAAGAATAAATTTGGTAATTTTAACAATTAATAACTTGTTTCATTTACTTTCTGTGTTGCTTTTATTCGTTTATACTACAATACTATTATTAACCATCTTAAAAAATAAATTAAATCTATAAAAAAAAACAAAAAAGGAATATTGTAAGTTCAGTGGGATTTGAACCACCATACCTATTATTGTATTCTTGTATCATACCAACTGAGCCATTCAATCTATTACAATGCCTTGCAAAATTTTGCTTCATATCATAAAAACAATGAATCATTGTCACTGGCACAACTACATGCTTACAATATCCGTGTGTGGGTTGCCTAGAACTAAATAATTACGTCGACGTCGCCGACACACACATACACTACCTACGTTAGTGTGCCCTGCCAACCATTTAACGTTGCCGTGTGTGGTACCTATGCAGACAATAGTGAAGAATTTCACAATCGGACCAGTTCTATTGTCAATCGAGAACATAATTGACATCTAATACCTACATCATTATCGAGTAATTTCTTACATAATCACCAGCAAATGTGTATTTGATGACTTCACGAGACTGACCAAAGCAAGGCTATGTAGGAATCTAACGAAGTATAATAATACACATAGCATTAACTCCTGAGCAACGCTACAGGGAACTGAATATCTATTTTCCTTTTAATTAATGACAATCGCTTGTACAACCAAACTATTTTCTAAATAATGTCTCTGAAGATAATAGATTACGTTAGAACGAAAAATAATCTGTCGAATTTGAAAACTGAAAGGTACAAAGAAAGTAAGTCATTTAGGTATTATCTAAAGACCTTTAATTAGCTTCCAAGCATGATTAAGTATTAAAGCCGTGTGGCATTTTTTTAAAATTTTCGAATAATAATAATATTACCCAGTCTGGAATATATTTTACTATGTGAGTGCTCTGTATGTAACTTTGATATCTCCATGTGTTCCAATTCCAAATTTAAGGAGTATTTTAACTACAATTTGGTCGTCATTTATTCTGTCCTTCAAAACCATCGGGGCTTTATTAATGTCTCTCGCAAATTCAGCAGGGGTCGTCCCCTCAGCTGTCCCCCCCCCCCCGCGCGCCCCGCACACCCCCGCGCTCCCCTCGCCTCCACCTGTGTGCAATGTGCAGTTATCGATTTTACTACTCTACTCACTGTTTACTGAATACCGTCTGTGTATTTACATCTCGGAGGGACGATGTGTGTGCATTTTTCTACACGTTAGATTGTTTTTCTATATTAGGTAATCTATTGATAGATTTAATAATCATCCATAACTATGACATAAAGCTACAAATAGAACTTTACTAAGTCCTAGGCGACCTGAATAGGATTTCATTCTCTATTTATAAATGTGTTTTATAAAGCTAACATCCAAGAAAAATGACGTAAGTTTTAGGTTGTTTGATCTTCGATTAAATTCCGATGTAAAACTGCAGATTAATGATTCATCTCGTACCTTTTATGCATGAGGTTTCATTCTGTTAAAAACTGCACAGCTTAGGTACTTTAATAACATCTTAGGCATTCGTAATCATGTGTTTTTTTTAACCGCTCTTAATTTACCGTATAGACCGTATAGTTATTATCTTCTATTCAACAACACATACAGAGTATAAGACACATCTAAGGGGTCAAACTTCGCACTCATTGACCACAAAATCCACCACCAAAACCCTACACCCCCTTCTCTCTTTCCAGATCTTCACATCATAGACCAACGCTTAGACAATCCTATTTAATATAATGCGTTACAAGCAAACACCGACCACAAAATCGACCACCAAAACCTTAAACCCCCTCTCTCTTTCCAGTCCTTCACATCATGGTGCAATATTCAGCGAAATACTATTCAATATAATGCGCTACTTCAATATAAGTCGACCACGAAACCTCTAAACCCCCTTCTCTCTTTCCAGACCTTCACAGCATGGTGCAACAGCCACCTGCGCAAGGCCGGCACCGGCATCGAGAACATCGACGACGACTTCCGCAACGGTCTCAAGCTGATGCTGCTGCTCGAGGTCATCTCCGGGGAGACGCTGCCCAAGCCCGACCGCGGCAAGATGCGCTTCCACAAGATCGCCAACGTCAACAAGGCTCTCGACTTCATCGCCTCTAAAGGTAACGCTTTCTGGGTCTTTAGAAGTCATGATAAAATGAATCATTAAACTGTTGGCAAAACCTGCCGACAGATTGCCACAAAATAAAGTTGAAGTTGAAGTTGAACGGCTATATGTCTAAGGTCAACGATACAGCGAAATGGAGAGGGGTCCGAACCTTCGTTTGCCAGTTCGTGGTCCAGAAGTAATCTAATGCAACGGCTATTGGTTCTTCGGCAGTTTTTTGTCCGAATTCTGTGAATCTAGACACCTTTCCTTACTAAAATATGTATGGCGAAAATGTTCAGTTACAAATATTTGCTTCGTGATTTATTTTCGAACATAAGAAGGTATCTACATTATGTTAGTATTATGTGGTGCCTGATTGAACTCGCGTATAGTCACAAAGCACACGGAACACGACGCGAGGTACAAATATGGCGCATATCTAGCTGCTTATTTGGACTCAAGATAGTCTTCGCCTTTGTATGTGTATCCAGATAATTGGTTCTGCGGTCACTTAGTTTAATGAGAAAATCCTGCAGCGGCTTTACCCGTAATCTCCTTAGAAGTGTTAAGTTGTATGTGTTCTCAGCAAAAACCGATGCAGTAATAGCAGATGACTAACGGGTTCCCTGTAATAAACTACGAGTAGATGCGACATACTGACAACAACATGCGCAGCATATTTTATGCGACTTCGTTAAAACGCACTAAAATTTTACAGAAATTTTAAAATGTTTAGTACAATTTTAGTGTATTCCCAAGGTTTTACCTTCAGACAGATATAAACAAAAGTTACGTAATAGACAGTAATAGTGGTTAACGAAACTGTTGATGTTAATTTCAGGCGTGAAGCTGGTGTCCATTGGTGCCGAAGAAATCGTCGACGGTAACCTGAAGATGACCCTCGGTATGATCTGGACCATCATCCTGAGGTTCGCCATCCAGGACATCTCGGTTGAGGAAATGACCGCTAAGGTATACACATACTTCCTTGTGTTCTTAATCAAATACAATCTAAGATACCTATTCATTTAATTTTTATCTCTGTGCGCTGTTAATTCCTGTACCTGCCTTAATAGATCTAGATAGTTTATTTGTAATGAAATGAAATGAAATAGTTTGTTTGTAACTACACCAAAAAGAATATGTAATACAATTTACAAGTCGAAACTTAATTAGGCTACAAAAGGCGGTTTTATCAATATCTCTGCCAGATAATCTTTGGACTGAAGGAATAAAAAAATTGATTGGGTGCAATAGAATGGAATCCTTATGCATATCCCCTTTCCAATTCGCAGGAAGGTCTCCTCCTCTGGTGCCAGCGCAAGACCGCGCCCTACAAGAACGTGAACGTGCAGAACTTCCACCTGTCGTTCAAGGACGGACTCGCGTTCTGCGCGCTGATCCACCGCCACCGGCCCGACCTCATCGACTACAGCAAGCTCTCCAAGGACAACCCTCTGGAGAACCTCAACACCGCCTTCGATGTCGCCGAGAAGTACCTCGACATCCCCCGCATGTTGGACCCCGACGGTAAGCAAACACCAATATTTACTCGAGAATTTCTTTCTACGGTCAGCAAAAAGGCTACTGATGATGTGGTCAATTAGGAGCCACCGAGACTTGCGGTCGCAAACACGTGTAACTGGAATCTACTTAATGCTCTCCCATCAGCGGACTACATTATCGAGAGTGCACACCTAAAAGGAAATAAGTGCCGTAGGTGATCAGATGCCACCGCACAAATAAGGCCCCTCGATGGGCAAATTGAAATTTGAACGTGGTGCACTAAGAAATGTTTTTAATGTAACTTGGGTACAATTACAGACCTTATAAACACGCCAAAGCCGGACGAGCGCGCCATAATGACCTATGTGTCGTGTTACTACCACGCATTCCAAGGCGCGCAGCAGGTACCTATTGGACGAACAAAAACAAACACTAAGCTACGGCAAAACCCAGAGTTTCAGACCTGCCTTGCCCCTAACTACCGCCTTGATTTGTCACTTATAGCATGGTTTTAAATGTAACTGCGTTCATTATCAGTACTGGTGGATTCCAATGAATCTTGTCACTCCAGTGCGGTACTGTATGAAAGCGGTGCTTCGTTCATTATGTTTTTTAGCCCGCATCCCGTAATTTGTGGGTGATGCGAATTATGCAATGTGTTTAAATCTATTTGTGAATTCTAACAAACTATATTGTTGTTGTTGTAATACGAAAGGGGCTCAGTCTTTATGAACAGATTTTTTAGACATTAAAAAGATATTTCTTAACACTAAAGGATTGTAAGGACAAGAAGTATGAACAGTATTTTATTCTGATTAATTTCTAAAAGTATAGTGGTTAGGTACAGCTATTCGAAATGGTTGGACCGTGACTCCCCTTTCAAATTACTTCAATACTTTTTTGGAAACACCTGCGTTTTATGAAATTTTAAACGTTTATTATACCTATTTTAATCATAAATCCTCATTATCGTAGCTTTACATGTTGTATTCCAATTTGATTTATTAATTTGTTTTTACAAGTAATAAAAGTACAAAATCAAATAACAAGATTTTTTATACCTCTAACAACTTTACTTGTAAAAGCATACGAATCAGATAAAATTGCCAACTGTACGTCTAATTTAAAACCATTGCATGAAAACTAACAAAATGTCGTGCGTGTGCGCTTGTCAGATCTCCAGAACACGGCGCTTCCGGACGAGCGAGCGGTCATGACCTACGTCTCCTCGTACTACCATTGCTTCTCCGGAGCCCAGAAGGTTTGTGCTGATTGGCTGATTTATGTGCTACTAACGACATCTCGTTCGACGACCAATGGCTAACTGGCTTTGAATGATTCCAGGCTGAGACGGCCGCGAACCGTATCTGCAAAGTTCTCAAAGTCAACCAGGAGAACGAACGACTCATGGAGGAATACGAACGTCTTGCCAGCGATGTAAGTAATACCAGAAGTATTTGTCAATCCTAAAAATGTTTTCAGGGTTTCAGGTGATATAATTAATTGTTAATGTTTTTCAGCTTTTGGAATGGATCCGGCGCACAATGCCGTGGCTGAACAGCCGTCAGACCGACAACTCGCTTGCCGGATGCCAGAAGAAGCTGGAAGATTACCGTACTTACAGGTAAAACACTATTCCCTAGAACATTATTACATCATCTAAATACACCAACTGGTCACTAATACTAATAACTCTATTTCAATTATAGGCGTAAACACAAGCCACCACGTGTTGAGCAGAAAGCCAAGTTGGAGACCAACTTCAACACCCTGCAAACCAAGTTGCGCCTGAGCAACCGCCCCGCTTACATGCCAACTGAGGGCAAGATGGTTTCTGTAAGTACACACCTTTGTAAGCATCAGCTTCAGCCTATATCAACTTACTGCACAGTATATGCTTGTAAGCATAATACATATCAGTTAATCAACATAAACAAAACACAAATAGGTAACTTATTAACTTATACGTTTTATAGGACATCGCCGGATCATGGAAGGGTCTGGAAATCGCCGAAAAGGCATTCGAGGAATGGCTACTCAGCGAGATGATGCGCCTTGAGCGTCTCGAGTACTTGGCCCAGAAGTTCAAGCACAAAGCCGACATCCACGAGGACTGGACCAGAGGTGAGATAAACTATCTACCTCCTTACTATTATTAGCTGTAAGCCAATCAAAAGATCTTCATCCTTAAAAATTAGGACATTAAAAACTAGCAGACATTTTAAATTGAAGACTTTTTCTCCCACGGCTTTCAAAATTTGCCGTTGGCAGTCCGGAAACATCTAGAATCTTAAGATCCGAAATGAAACGAATGATCTGCAAGAACCGTATGAATCAGATTTAGAGTCAAAAACTGACGATATTTCCAGGCAAGGAGGAGATGCTGCAATCGCAGGACTTCCGCCAGTGCAAGCTGAACGACATCAAGGCGCTGAAGAAGAAGCACGAGGCGTTCGAGTCGGACCTGGCCGCACACCAGGACCGCGTCGAGCAGATCGCCGCCATTGCTCAGGAACTCAAGTAAGACTTTTTTAAGGACTATAGTGACTATAGTTAGGTAATACTAAATTTAAGACACCGCCAAATGTAGATAGATAGATAGAATATTCTTTATTTGTACACAAGAACAGTTTATACAAAGCTTAAATGTAGGTATTTTTGGAATATGGAAATTTGTTCAGAAGGAACAACTGAACATCGTCTTTTGATTTACAATACCTACCTATTATCTATACCTTTTTTTCAATACTCAGTCCCCTGACAAAACCTCTGTACTCTTCTTCTTCTTCTTCTCTGTACTGCATTTTGCAATTCACAATTGCTCGTCATAATATTAATTTTACTTCATAAATTTAATGGAACAAACGCTTTCCATATTATGACCTCTTTTAATACTATATTGAACCTACTTATGGCATCAAAAACTCAAAAACTTCCCAAATTAAAAAGCTCCCATTCAACCACCCTATTCACCTTCCAGCACCCTGGAATACCACGAGGTGGCGAGCGTGAACGCGCGCTGCCAGCGCATCTGCTCCCAATGGGACCGCCTGGGAGCGCTCACTCAGCGCCGGCGCCAGGCGTTGGACGACGCCGAGCGAGTGCTCGAGCAGATCGACCTGCTGCATCTGGAGTTCGCCAAGCGCGCTGCGCCTTTCAACAACTGGTGAGTGTTTTGGAGGAGTGGATAGAGGAGGCATATAGCTGGGATATGTAAAAAAAAAGCCAAGGAGAAATGGCTTCCTTTTTTTAATTCCGAGTGAGTGTTTTGGAGAACTGGATAGAGGAGGCATATAGCTGGAATAGTCAAGGAGAAAGGAAACAAGAGAAATATTATTCTGGAGACGTGAATGTGGCTTTCAATGCTTGGTTAACAAGCCACCCAAATAGTTGAGATAACTATGGGCAATACCGCCGCAATGTCATTGCCATTCCCATTAAATTACTTCAAGATTAAAGTAATTATGACAATCGAAATATTTAATATTCCCACACTTCAAGAGTTAAATAACGTATTTTATTATCTCAGGTTGGATGGAACCCGCGAGGACTTGGTGGACATGTTCATCGTCCACACCATCGAAGAGATCTCCGGGCTCATGGACGCCCACGCTCGCTTCAAGGCCACCCTCGGAGAAGCTGACAAGGAATACCAGGTAAAACCCTAAGCCGACGATGTTTTAAGATTACGATAGATACTTTTGGAATCATGGACTAAACATTCCATCTTACATTTCAGGCGATCGTCAACTTGGTACACCAGGTAGAATCCATCGTCAAGCAGCACCAGATCCCTGGTGGTTTGGAGAACCCCTACACCACCCTCACTGCTCACGTAAGTTCACACTACCCTGTCCAACCAACCCTTATATCCCCAAAGAATTCGGCAATCTGCGTCTGAACCTAGAATTTCATTTTCTTCTTTAGTGCCTCTCCATTGCTGGAGGTTGGTGGTCTGCTCTGCATACTCCTCTCTATTCTTCGCCAAGCTCATCAACGAACCCAATATACCCAAAGAATTAACCAATCAACGTCTAGCCCTAGATTGAGTTAGCCAATCAAAAATGTTATTTATATCTTCAGGAGCTGAACCGCAAATGGTCGGACGTGAGACAGCTGGTGCCGCAGCGCGACGGCACGCTGGCCGCCGAGCTCCGCAAACAGCAGAACAACGAGAACTTGCGGAGACAGTTCGCCGAGAAGGCCAACGCCGTTGGGCCCTGGATCGAGAGGCAGATGGACGCCGTCACCGCTATTGGCATGGGACTGCAGGTACGTCTACACTTACAATTACGAAACTGATACGGTAGGACAACATATTAAATTATTTAAATCACAAACACAATCAAGCTTTTCCAAAACGTACATACCTTATAATCTATCCGAAATACATTTATAGTCATATTCATACAAGCAAGCAACTATTTTGACTGATCTGGCATATCTAGGGATCATAAGATTCATAAGATGTAGGCTTATAACGCTTGCTATCGCGAATGCTTCGAGCTTCCCGATTTATCTCGAAAAAATTCCAATATTTTTCTGGTGTAGCTCAACCAGCAAGCTTCGAATATCTCAACCGCCACTAACCATACCATCCTCTGGCCAGGGTTCCTTGGAGGACCAGCTGCAGCGGCTGAAGGAGTACGAGGCGGGCGTGTACGCGTACAAGCCGCACATCGAGGAGCTCGAGCGCATCCACCAGGCCGTGCAGGAGGGCATGATCTTCGAGAACAGGTGAATATCATTTATGAAATAATGGAGCTGATACATCGAGTTTCGCTTCGACTTAAAGAGTTTTCCCGTGGAAATTCCGATATGAAATGGAGCCTATGCCTTAATCCAGGCTCCAGCATAATAAGTTTCATGAAAATCCGTTCTGTAGTTTAAACTAAATTTCTCTTTTTTAATTTGCATTCGTATTTATGAGAATTTGTGTGGGAAATGCGGTTGTTAATAACTTATAAGTATGGTGTAAAAATTAGACCTTAAAATTAAATGGTATAAAAATAAGACTAGTAGTAATATATTTATTATAAGTCAATGCAATAAGTATATTTATAAGTCAATGCAATAAGTATATTTATAAGTCAATGCAATAAGAGGGCAAAATAGGGCAAAAGTAAAAAGGAAAATGACATTGAACTGACCACGAACTGACGAACAAAGACGATTGATGATTGCCCGCTTATGTTATAAATAAAACCAAAACAACATCAATAATATGAAAACTCTTTTCCAACGTATCTACAACCGATCGATACTCACTAAACTCCCGTCCCCAAGGTACTCACAATACACAATGGAGACGCTCCGCGTCGGCTGGGAGCAGCTGCTGACGTCCATCAACCGCACCATCAACGAGGTGGAGAACCAGATCCTGACCAGAGACTCGAAGGGCATCACGCAGGAACAGCTGACCGAGTTCCGCTCGTCGTTCAACCACTTCGACAAGAACCGCACCGGTATGTTTATTTGTTACTGTTTTTTAATTAGGTCAATGTTATCAGAGATCCAAAAACTGATAAAGTAGAAGCCCTACATAGTGAGCTAATAGTGAGCAACAAAACTATGATAATGGGAATGGAAACTGAGAAAACTTCGATGGCAAAATTTGATTTTACTATATTAGATAGACAAACTATCCATTTTACTTTTACGTGCCCATCAATATGTTAGTGCGTTCAACCGACATCGACATTAATTCCACCTACCAATAACGATAATTTAATTTCCAGGCCGTCTGGCTCCCGAGGAACTCAAATCGTGCTTAGTCTCAGTCGGCTACAGCATCGGCAAGGACAGGCAAGGAGAGCTCGACTTCCAGCGCATCCTAGCCGTCGTCGACCCCAACAACACTGGTAAATACAACTTTACTACCAACACAAACTTCATAACTTCGAATGAGATGGATTGGTAGTAAATGAAATGTTTGTTTACCAGGCTACGTGTCATTCGACTCATTCTTGGACTTCATGACGAGGGAATCCACCGACACAGACACCGCTGAACAGGTCATCGACAGCTTCAGGATCTTAGCTGGAGACAAGGTGAGCCTTTCATGAATCTTAATTCATAAATAGTAATAACGAAATATTCACATTTCACTTTAATAAATTGGTATAATTGGCCTCTAATTGGTATTCTTCTATTTTACAATCAGCCAAAGGATCAGGTAAGAAACCTCAAAAATATCTCGACTATCACTGGTCCAAACCTAAAAGAAGTTTTAAAACACTCGAACTCAGCACCTTCGATCTAACTCGCGCCTACCACCAAATGCCCATTGAGCTCAAACCACCCATTTCTCCCTCCGCAGCCCTACATCACGGCGGAGGAGCTCCGTCGCGAGCTGCCCCCGGACCAGGCGGAGTACTGCGTGGTGCGCATGCCGCCGTACCGCGGGCCTGGGGCGCCGCCCGGCGCGCTCGACTACATGGCCTTCTCTACCGCGCTGTATGGGGAGACCGACCTTTAGGTGAGTTTTTTGATGATGTGTTGTTTGATGGAATGGTTTCTGGAAAGTTCGCTGTCACATTGTTTTGTACGAGATGTTAGTCACTGCAAATACATAGGTGCAAATGATCTAGTAGGATACCTACACGAAGCTAGATTTTCATGCTAAGATATCAAGGTTAGCAATTGCCTTGTGTAGACATAACTAGCGTCATTTCTAATATCTAGAAATACTACATTGCTAGCTTACTAACTTAGCTTGAAAAACCTATCCTGGGCATAAGATCTAATTTAAAAAGAAAATTTCTGTGAGCATTATACTCATATTACCTAACGATTGATGAATTCCGCGCACATACCTATGAATTACGTATACTCATAAATTCCTTTCAGCTGACGAGCTCACGTACGCACATATCCATTACATTTTGGCAGCCAATCCACTTATTGTCTGTTCAAATGATGTTCATATAAATCACTAATATTATCCCCCTAATCTCAATGTGTCTAGGGCAAAGCTCAGAAACAGATTTGCAACACATTGGCGTTGGTCCAGAAGATTCTGTCTTGGACGGAGACCCAAAAATTCTGATCTATTTTTACACCTTATTTACCGTATGTCTTACAAAAATATGTAAGCAAACTGAGCTATTTGCGTGTTTTTTTCAGACGCTGCTCTTGAGGAGTGCAAGTCATATCATCGGACACCACCAGACCATCGCCAGCAAGGCTGATACCGGAAGCGCCTTGTCGGGCTTAAGAAAGTCCACGCAAGCACACCACGCCACGCACTAACCAACAAGATCCGAACTAGTGTGGTGTCGACGACGTAACAACAAAAATTATCTCCATTACATTGACTCTTGATTAATATAAATCGCCCTAAATGACCGTCAGTGTGAAGCAGACAATTTTTGTTTATTCTAATGCAGTTAAAACATAATTATATACGTGCAATTATCAAACCAAAAAAAGCCATTAACTTTTCATACCGTAAAACTTCTCTCTAATACTACTGTAACCATTTTGGCTCAAATCGGAGAATCATTTAAGTTTAGACCACACTATTTATACATTTAGTATTAGGTATTTTTAACTTTTATAATGAAATTCTCAGGGAAGTCACAAAAAAAGTATTTGTAAGATGAAATGGTGCTAATGTTAGGCTCGACTAATGTGTGACACCAAATAAGACTCATTCACATTGTGAGGATGTTTTTTGTTATATTTTTTTATTTATAAGTAAACACTTATTTATACAAGTTCATTTTTTATTACTGCCATTAGTAACTATGGTACTGGATGTAGTTCTATTAAACAGCAAAATTAGTAATCAAAGTTGCAGGGAAGTGCCACACAAATTATTTATTTCATAGAATGCCATAGCTTGCCTGCATTGATTTATTTACTATTTGAATATCATTAGAATTTACGATTATCGTTTGTGAGAGTATTTAGGATTGAGTACTCTAAAAATAAATGATCTGCCATATTTTGTCTTTTAATAATGACTGCATGTATCCAAACAATGGTAAGAGAAGATAGTGGTACGTAGGCTAAGGATGAATTATGTGCCCAAAATATACTAACTCGAATGTACAGCTAAGTTAATAAAGAGCTCTAAAACTATTTATGTGTTTCATTATCTATTATCTTGAACAATCCATACAATAAATGTGAAAGAATTGAATTTTTGTCCATTACTTAATCTGGTTTGGGTATGCTATTTTTTGGAAAAATGTATATGGTGTGTTATTTATTTTTATCATTAATCTTCGCTCATTGGTATCAAAGTGATAATCAGATTTGTGATGATGTGGTAGACTAAAAACAATGTCTGATATGAATCACTAACATTTTATTTATTAAAATCATATAAGTAACTACATATTATTACATAACAAAAACAGATACTCTAAATATACAGTACAATAGTGCTTATAGTTGAGCTTGTCCTTTCTATGAAGAAAAAGCAAAAAACATGGGGCCATCACTTAATTGATCTAAGATTATAAATCAACAGATTTTCGGCATTACCTAATTAATTTTAAATTACATTTGCTAGGTTCAAGGAGGTCAAATATTATAAGCCAACATGAACTAATAAAGATAAGATATTCAAAACATCATTAACCAACAATTTGGTTAGCACTCCTTGTTATCAAACTTTACATAATCATGATTATGCCCCAAACATCTTGCCTATGCCTAAATTAAATACACCTAGGTAAAGGAAGACTACTCATACTTTACTGTTGTTTGTTCTCTTCGGCGGTGAGGAGCGCGCTTTTGATGCCGACCTTCTTGAGTTCCTCCACCAGCTCCCCGGACTGGTGCATCTGCAGCATGATGTCGCAGCCTCCGACGAACTCACCGTTTATGAACACCTGCGGTATTGTCGGCCAATTCGAGTAGTCCTTGATTCCTGAATGTAAAACAGTCAGTTGGGTGAATAAATTTGAATAGTTAATAATTGTAATAATTATAGAATCATTTGAATAAACAGTACAGTAGTAGCGTGTGTACCTTGCCGAATGGCCTCGTCAGAGAGGACGTCGTGGCTCTCGTAAGGAACTGCGTGCATCCTCATGATCTGCACGACCGCGTTACTGAACCCACATCGCGGCGCGTCCGGGACACCTTTCATGAACACTACGACTTTGTTGTTCTTTACTAATTTATCAATCTTCTCGTTCACATTAGCTTCTGCAGCGAAGGTACGAGCGGATAGCCTCAAAGTGTTGTTGTAGACTGAGAAAAGATTCCTCCGAAGTAGGGTGTTCATTGTGAATGCTTTAATACGATACTTCTATCTATTTAAAGTTTAATTATATCTCCGGGGATGATAATTGTGTAGTTTTATCGAATTTTTGTAACTTTTTACGGAAAATCACAAAATAAACAAAATGTCAAACTGACAAATCATATGATGGAAATGTCAGTGCTGTAATTTATTCACAGATCAGGTTTTAATGACTTATTCTGAGATTTGTCAATGGTAAAATTGGGTAAAATCATCCATGGGTAAAATTTAGATCATCATCATCGGTCCGTGATTACGTGTCAAACATTTATGCCAGTCTTTTATGGCGAATCCACACATGCCCGGCGACACGGCCGGTGGCATGGCCGGCGCCCGTGCCGCCAGCATTTGCCGCATCTCAGCCGTGGCACGCGCGGCTTTTGGTTTCGGGTAAAGCCGGCGGCCTGCATTCAGTGGCAAGGCGCTAGGCGGTCTGAAACCTGGCGGCATGTGTGGATGCGCCATTATAGTAGGATTTGAGTAGGATTAGTAGTTATAAAAAAAAAGCAATATTTATCTGTATCGTTCTCATTATTCTGAGCCAAGTCATTCGTAAATTTCTTATCTGTGGAAAAAACAGTATTGTCTATTCCACTACTTCCATTTTAAAAATAAAACTGTCTATCTCTGTCTTGTCTATGCGTGCGTGTGTGTGTTTGCGAGTGATTCAGTAAAACATTAATTTCATAAAAATCCCTTTGTTTAGTGAAATACATAATTGTTCGTAATTCAGTTATCATTATGGAAAACGCTGAAGAGATCCTGCATTTCCTAGAAGAATTTTCAAAGCGTAAGCCCAAGTCTATACCGCAGGAACTCAATGAATACTTAGCGTACGTAGCACGAACCGGTGATCCAGTCTACCAATGGTCGCTTGTGAAGAGTTTATTCAAGGAAAAGCTTCTCAATGTTATAACCGACTTCTACGAAACCACTCCAGGTTTAGACATACCACCTTATCCAAACGTAGATCCATTCAATTACGACATAATGAAAAATATGCTTCTTGAAAGACTTGACGCCTTCACTGCAGCTCCATTTACTGTACAGCGAATTTGTGAGTTGCTGACATATCCCCGTAAGCAGTACAATAGAATAGACAAGTTCATGCGTGCGGTAGAGAAGAACATCCTAGTTGTGAGCACCCGGGAGCCAGGACACTTGCGTCATGCCGAGCTCGAGAATGGAGACCCCCTAGAGCCACTTGTGAACGGTTCTGATAATAATTCCGAATACAATGTCGATGTAGAGATGGAAGACATGTCTTGGAAAGAAAATGCTGAACAGAAGCAAAATGCTGAGCCACAGCCCAGCTCATCTGATGCACACATTTCAGTAGATGATATTGAAGCGAGACTTCAAGCCAAAGAAGAAATGCCGATGGAAAGTGTACAAGAAAAGCCTGCTGCACAATATGAATCAGTTACTCCTCCTGAGCTCAATGTTGCCAATGAACAAGTTGACAAAGCTGCTGGTGATGCTCCAAGTCTCGTGAATAAACCTGTAACTGAGGAGAAAGCTGACATTACAGAGCCCCCAAGCATACCAACTGCTTCAGAAGAGCCAAAAATGGAAATAGAAAGCTCTGAAACTCCAACTGACGTTGCCACAGCTGAAACTACAGCCCCTCTTGTAATCCCTGAAATTACTGTTGATGATGCTGAAATGACAGAACAGAAGCTCATAAAGCAGGCTTCAGTAGAATCAATAGAAACTAAACCAGAACAGGAAATCATAGCGCCCACACCAGTGGCCATACCTCCTGAAGTGAAAGAGCCAGTTATTGAACCTCAGCAGCCTCAAACACTTGATGATAGCAGCTCAGACTCTAACAAGGATGAAATAATTGAGCCCAAACTAATATCTGAAGTGTGCACCTCCAGTGAGGAAAGCTCTTCGTCCAGTGATATTACTGATGGAAGCAGTAATTCACCTAAAAATGACAGTGAGAGTAGTATGCCTGCACAAGAAGACTCAAATCAATCTGAAATTATAACTGATGAGCCACCAAAAGTAGAGAAAGTGGAAGTTAAAGAAGCTACTCCAGAACCAGAAAAGCCTTGTGACGAAGAAATCAAAAGTGAACCACCACAAGTTATTCAATCTGAAGATTATTCAATATCAGATGTCAAATCAGAGATACCTCAGGTAACAGAAACAGAACCTGCTGTTGTGGCTGAACTGCCCCCAAAATCTCCTGAAATAGTCCCTGAGGTTGACATGAAGGAGGATGTGCCAGTAGAAACACAAACAAAGGAAGAAGTACCAGAAGAGCCAAAACCAGAAGTAGTAGCAGAAGCTGAACCAGAAAAGGTTGAATCTTAAATGGATTAACTGTTATTAGGAATACCATGACTTACCATATTTGAAGCTCAAAATAATAAGGGGCATCCTAATCTTTATCAATTTACCTCAACTTAAAATTATTGAATTACAAGTAAGATTTGCATAGCATGGCAATGGCATTACTAATGAATAAGTTGGAATTTGTTGTGTGTAATTTCCTCAGACTGAATGACTGTATTCCTGAACCCAGATGAAGCTAGACATACTCTGAATCTGAATAACTGTGGTGTGATAGTCGAGTTTTTATATCAAATTAGAAACTTATGATTTTAAGATTATAATTTAGTTTAATTATATTTGTATGTGAAATAAAACAATGAATTTGTAAAAATTCGTGACTTTATTTAACTTTTTTTATATTCTTACATATTTTAACATCTTACTCTAATCATTTAATACTAATATCTCACATTGAGCAAACTGTAACAATGCTATCCATCATCTAATATTAATACTATTTACAAAATCTTACACAACATTTACTACTAAATAACAAAATATCTACTGCATTACTTGCGCTTGCCAGAAGATCCTAAGACTTTGAGTTCATTCCTGAGGATCTTTCCAGCAGCATTTCTAGGGATAGTTTCTAGGAATACAACACCACCTTCGAGGTGTTTGTACTTGGCTAGCTTCTGTTCCACTAGGTCCGTGATATCTTTCTCGGTGAGTTTGTGGTTCGGCTTCAAGACGACGAATGCCTTGGGCACCTCCCCGGCCAGCGGGTGCGGGACGCCCACCACCGCCACGTCGGCCACTTCTGGCTTCTCCATGATAATGCTCTCGATTTCCGTTGGCGATACCTGAATAAAGAAAACAGTGGATATTACTAAACGTCTATATTCTAGATAACACTTAGACTGGGAATTCCGAAGTACCCTGTCCCTATCACTGCCCTTATGGAATTTAAATTTGATCATGCCCCCACTCTAATTTGACATCCATGCCTGAGCACTCCTAGAGGTCCTATTCTGAGGCAACTTCATGTAAATCCGATCGGTGAGATGCAGCTGGCGTTATGTTAAGTAAATCGAGGCACTGATTTGCATCATCACATAGATAGTTTAGTACAGCTTCAAAAGTATCTATACACTTTTATCATTTCACAAACTGCATACTCATTTTAAAATTACAACATGGGCGAGACCGGACAAGGTACAAAACTAGCTACTTATCAAGCCAACCGTTCCACTGACTTCCACCTATTTCTACATCAGCATAATACCCATACCTGGTTCCCCTTGACCTTGATGAGTTCCTTAGTCCGGTCCACGATGTAGAAGTAGTGTTCGTCGTCGTAATACGCCACGTCGCCGGTGTGCAGCCAGCCGTCCTCGTCCACCGTCTCCTTGGTAGCCTTCTCGTTGTTCCAGTAGCCTTTCATTATCTGGAATAGGGTGGAGTTGACGTTTAGTTGGTGAGAATTGGAAATCATAAAATATATGTAGGTAGGTATCCGAATAAAGGTGTTGCGGTGCACGAAAAGAGCACCCTCGAGTTGCGTATCACCTTTCTGCATATACAGGTACAGCAGTCACCGACTGACGCTGTTCTGACTGGCTAATTGGGCATTAGCTACAGCGGCTCGATCCACTGCTCCATGGATTCCATATGTCTGGCTGACGGTATAGTGCCTGTAGTTTATGACCGAGTTGTCGAGCAGGTCACTATAAATATACCTACTCATCACGTAGTTTAAAAAAAGCGGATTGCTTGGCCAATCCGGTTAATCACGGTGACAAACCCTAGTCTAGGCAGCCTGACCGGAATGCGGTAGCTCGTAAAATATATAAGAATCCGTGCTAGCCGCCTAGTGCGCGGTCGGCCTTAGACCTTATGTTAGCTACTTCAACGAACCTGCGGTCCCTTCAGCAGCAGCTCCCCGCTCTTGTGCGGCCCCAGCATCTCCCTCGTGGTGAGCGAGAGCACGCGCGCGGACGTGCTCGGCACCAGCTGGCCCACCGACCCCACCTTGTTGTAAGGGTATACGTAGGGAGTCATCAGGGTGACGGGCGAGCTTTCTGTCATGCCGTAGCCTGGAAGTTGGGAGGATTTTTGTGAGAAAATAGTTTTTTATTTAGCTCAATGTACCCGACATAGTGAGCTGCTCCCACTACGGTAGTTACTTACGTTCTTAGTTACCTACTTACTATCGTAGAACTTACAGTCGTTAGTATAGTAGCAAAAGGTCTACAATGCGACAAGACTCAAGAGTGAATAGTGATGCACGAATTTCGATTATCGAAAAATCTCTATAAGTAGATAGGTACGTAGGTAACCTAAAGTATTTATACGTTCTACAGAATAAGGGCAATAAAGAAATTTAGACGAGTTACCATAGATGTATTAGTTATACCTAGTTAGGCATGTGGCAGCAAAAGCTGAATTATAAGTTCAAGCGTTAAAAAAAATTATCTCATCATAATCCAAACCCAAAAGACCATCCATAACCACCAACCTTGCAACAGTCGAATCTCGTCCTTAGTCTTCTCACACTTAAGCAAGAACTTCTCGAGCATACTATCCGTGGTCGGGGCAGCTCCCACCATGATTGTCTCCACAGACAGCAAGTGTTCTTTCTTCACAGTCGGATGGGTGGCGAGGAAGGCTAGTAGAGCTGGTACCACGAAGAGGGTGGTCGGTTTGTACTCAACTAGGCACTTTATGTAGTCTTCTGCCGTGAACCTGGAATGTGTGGAGAAGAGAGTAGATATATAGTGTTAATTAGGTATGTGGGCAGATTTCAGACAGACTAAATATGACAAACTCCGATGTGCTGGCCAGTACTACCTAGTACATAGTGCATAAGAGAGACACTACATGCCTAGTATGTTGGTCAAACAACGGGATTCGGACACTACATGCCTAGTATGTTGGTCAAACAACGGGATTCGTTTTCTGGTTATAGGTAAGCATTAACTCTAACATGATTGATAAAAGTGATGATTATTAATATAGAACAGATTATAAAAAATCAAGTCTGTTCTTACCTTGGCATAGTGACGACATGATATCCTAAAGTGAGGTTGTAGTTCAGGATTCCGTTGAAACCGTATATGTGGAAGAACGGTGGTACTGTCAGTACCACATCTCCTTTGCCTGAAATTAATAAAAGGTGGTAAGTTGTTATTAAATATGTAACTAAGTACACTCACGGGCAATGAAAACGTTCCACTGAGAAAAGCACCAAATTACTCCTAAACGGAAAAGGCTAGCTTAATGACGCATTCTGCTACATTGAAGTAAATTTAACAGAGCATTAGGATATTACCAACTAAAAACTGTAATAATTTTTTCAAATTTAAAATTAAATGTTGGAAAAAATTGGGGTTGTTTCGTGTCGGCATTTTGAGAGTGGAACTTTTTCATTGCCCGTGAGTGTATATAAGTTTATATATGCTTTGGATCCTGGCCAAGATATGGAGGACTTACATTATAGGGTACTTATTATAGCATATGCATGGTGATAGCATAGACAAAGCAAGTAGCATAACTGCAACACAGTAAGGGTCCTGTCTTTCATATTCTACAACCAATGGAACAAAGTATAGTTAGGTACAAGTATACCTATCGTATAACTCACCGGGAGCGCCCTCATATTTCATCATCTTGGGCATCATCATCTGCTTCAGATTCGACACCAGGTTCTTGTGCGTCAACATCACCCCCTTGGGCATGCCAGTGGTCCCGCTGGAGTAGGGGATCAGGCAGACGTCGTCGGCACTCACGTCAGGGAAGTCAGCCTGGTGGTCCGCCACCAGCAGGGACTTCAGGCCGAATACTCCTGGAGGTGAGGAGGATTTTTTGGTTGTTTTGTTGTTTTGAAATTTTGTGGAGATCCAAGGAATATTATTTTTTCCTAATAAAGGAAATTATAAATATTCCCAACTATCTCAAACCGTCTCCATAAATGGGACAAAACATTAACTATCATCGAACTTCAGCCTTCCTCATCTATAACCACTACCGGCTACCTGACTAAAGACAGCATCGGTAAGGGCGTTCCACTCGAGCTCGTTTATCCCATCGATCGTTCTACGGCATACATATGAGTTACATTTTTTTAAAGTATTCTAAAGGTAATCTTCTGACTAGTGCTTCCTAGACTCCTAGATGGCGCCACCTACGCAGCCACAGTACTAGCAAATTTTTGAACGCAGCGTCACAGTCATAGGCCACTGAAGCCACTCTAATCCACCTAAAACCATTATCTCCTACCTTCATTCTTATCATCCTCGCCGCCCACCCAGATGGTGCCCTTGTAGTCCTTGAGCGCCTTCCCGACGGCGGTGGCCACCGGCATGAACATCTCGATGGTGGCGATGGCCTTCACTCCGCAGTCCACGAACTGACGCTTCACTTCGTCTGGAAATATGAGGAGGAAAAACGTGAGGACTAGTTTTAATAGGTAAAAGATCCGAGAGAGGTTTGTAATTTTACAAAAATACTTAGGTATTGCACTGAATTTCGGCTACGCTAGGGTTATCAACGTAAAACGATAAACCTAATGGAACCTAATTAATTAGCTATGTATTGCATGCATTTCAAATGTGTTTTATTTACAAACTTACTAGATACCTACCCTTAAATCTGGATCTACTACTGAATAGTACGCTGTAAGTATAATTGAATATAGTTAACTACTTACCTACCTACCTTAATATCTAGTCCTTGGCCTTTTTGCATTTTACTTGTGTGAGATAGTTAAGTAGGTACCTATTAGCGTTATCTTCTGTAAACAAGCACCCGGATAGAAGCGTCTATCGTTTGTCTGCTCTTTCGAGATAATACCTACTATTTAGTTCAGTATCCCTGTCAGCAGAATGGCTGATGATGATGATAACATACACGTAAATATTTTCTAAATAATTATTTTTATATATTTAACAATATACCTAACCCATATGTTGTACATGAGAATATAAAAACAGTAGCAAGGTGAGATCGCGGCGCAAGGATGAACCACTGATTAGTGTCTTCCCGGACACGTGTTATTGGATATGAGTTAGTAATGTTATAGTTGTTAGGCCAAATATAGAGTTAATATACACTATGATAATAGTAGTTAGGTAGGTACCTTACAACATTGTAGTTAAAGGTTAGTTACCTTTTACCGTCAGCGACTGACAACCAATCTGACTGGCTAACCCTAAAGGTGGGTAGGTACTGACCAATGTTACGGGGTGCAAAGTAACATGTTACACAGCGAGCACTCATGCAGTCAGTACCTACGTCAGGTTACAGGGTAACCAGCGAGCAATAGGTACCTAACCTACCGCAGCTCGGCACATTATCCAGACGTTGTGAAACCAGCACATATTATTATGTTGTATCGCTTCCGCTGCGTCGAGCGTAGACTACCGGACGCGGAACAGTCTTCTTTTGTTTTTCCACATAAAAAGACCTCACCTTCAGTATACAGCGGGTTGGCGAACGTGACCACCAGCCCGGCGCGAATGGCGCCGTGGATGAGCACCACGAACTCGGGCAGGTTCGGCAGGATGAGCCCGAGCTTGTCCCCCGGCTGCAGCTTACATAATGTAGTCAGCGACTGACGCTGTTCTGACTGGCTAATCCTAGTCCAATCCTATCTAGTGTTTTCCCTGACACGCTAAGAAGAAGAAGAATCTGAATTTTATCTGACGCATAGGATATCCTAGGTACCTGGCCGGCACACTATCCAAAGCGTTGTGCAACAGGCACATGTTACACCGCTTATAGAAGCATAGGCTTCTTTTATGTTGAGCGTTGACAACCGAACGCGGAACAGTCTTTTGCTTTTCCACATAAAAAGACCTCACCTTCAGTATACAGGGGATTGGCGAACGTGACCACCAAGTTACAGTTTTTCACTGACACACTAAGAACAATCTGAATTTTATCTGACGCATAGGAATAGGTAACTATAACCTACCAGCCCGGCACTACATTATCCAAACGTTGTGAAACAGGCACATGTTACATAGCTTCCGCTCTGTAGAGCGTTGTCAGATGTCACCCAGACGCGGATAAGTCGTCTTTTGTTTTTCCATGTAAAATTACCTCACCACGCAACCGGGCGCGGAGCCGTCTTCTTTTGTTTTTTATAAAACAGCATCAGCATAGGTACATACCTTCAGTATATAGTGGGTTGGCGAACGTGACCACCAGCCCGGCGCGCATGGCGCCGTGGATGAGCACCACGAACTCGGGCAGGTTGGGCAGGATGAGCCCGAGCTTGTCCCCCGGCTGCAGCTTCAGAGCTCCGAGCAACGCGCCGGCGCAGCGCTCGATCATCATGCGCATCATCATGTAGTCGTAGGAGCGGCCGCTGGTGCCGCATGTCTGGTGGGGGGGTGGATGGAGATTGGGTACTTTATTATAGCAAAAAACAAAACACTATATAAGTAGGTATAACTACTAAAAAAACTTTTAAAGCATCATCTAACTCTCATGCATCCTTAAAGGATTCTCATCCGTTGTGCAATGTGTTTCAGGATGTGGTAACGTTGTTCTTACAATGCAACGGAGAGTGATGATACGGTTTACCTAACCATGGATTATACTTCTCGCACACTGTTGCCATTCAGCAGTCCAGTATATTCAAAGCCAGATTTTAAATGACAAAGTTGATATTTTTAAATGACTGCAAATATGTAAACGTCTCACTATGTCTGACTATTTCGTTAATCATAGCAGGACAGGTGGATACATACTTACTACATACTATGTACTTACTTAGGTAAAATTGTACCTACATACCTACCTCCTTATGTCAGTCTAGCTTGTAGTTAGGTATAATTATTATATGCCTAGTTGTGCATAGTAATTACTTTAATTGATGTCCTCTCCTACACATAGGTAGTAATAGGTACGTAATATGTAGATATAGTTACAATACCTACATATACAATACCTATTTCCTGCAGAAGGTATATATCTAATCTATCTGTTAGGCACCTATTTATCAAGAAGATCATAGAGTAGATATCTACATTATAAATTAATAAATATCTAAGTATCTGAATAGTTTTGTTATTACTACGATTTTTTGAACTATCTATACATATAAGTACTTACTACGTATTTTAATCACCATCATCGGTAATCATCACTCAATTAGGAATTAGTTAATTGATTCGAAACATCAAATTGTAATAGGGCGAAATATCTGCCAATGTTTATTTTCATCCCGAATGTGGTAGGTAGGTAACAACAAACAAAAAATACAACACGATACATTGGGGGCAAAGTCCTATTTACTGCCAAAGTATTTAAAGTCGAATAAAAATGAAGCAAGAAAAATATTTGGCAAGAACTAAGGGAAGAGATGGAAATATTATCAATGACCAATGACCTATTCAGGTCAATTTCAGTTTAACTAGATCAGTTTTCAGAGTAACCACGATCCTAGTGCCGGATGAAGGTATTTATAGATAACGCTCACAGCTCATAGTAATATAGACTACGGTATTTCAGTCATGTCTGCGTTTGTATCAATGCAGTGTTTATCAAAATACCTACAGTATTTGCATTAATGATTCGGTGCATAGTAACTAACTAAGTAATGGGTGCACCTCATAGATGGAATAGATATCTAACAACAGCAATGACTGGTGATGACTGTCCCATATACAACCTAAGTAAGTACGTGTAGGTACCTGTCTGTATGCATTTTATTATCTATTAGATAAATGCATTCACGTGCATGCACAACAAGATAAATATTATGTATCAGTTCACGTTTTATGTGAAATGTAACTGTATAAACTGAATCACGGTCATTCATGTTTAGAATGCCCGTATCTTGGCAGTGCCCTGTGGAGGCCTTGGCATGGTATATTTATACTAGACACACCTTTAATATGTTTCCATCAGCATATTTGAATCATTCAGTACAACTTCATAAAGTGTAGTAGGTAAGTGTCGAGAGAAATTTTCCAGTTATACTTAACTGTTTTCAAAATGAAACAATTGGTAATTTAATTGTTTAAAATTTAACTTTAATTAACGATAGCGTCTGCTTATTGCATTTTATACCTGAGTATTCGAATGCACCCGTTTGTTTCGCATCACTGCATCGGCGAACTTTGTACTAGACAATGTTAATAGAAGTGATCACGAGTTCAAGTGCAGTTTTCATTAGGTAAATTGTTTGCAATAGGTACGCGCAGCTGACTTGAGGAAAATTACATTTTCCGCTAGAGATATCGTGAATTATTTTCGCAAGCGATTTTATTGTTTGAAATAGTTTTCGGCCACGGTATTTATTGAATAGAAACTGGCGATAAGGGCGCCCTGTAGCCTATATTGGTGTTGACTGTAAAATTAACCATTATTCCTGAATTAAAAAAACTATCTTGAGTATGTTTAAATTAAAGTGGTAGAGGTAATACTAAATAACTACATAAGTACTGAAGATATTTTCTGTAGGTACTACAAAACATGTAGGTATAGGACTGACTGAATGGATCTGCGAGGAGTACTGAATGAAATCACTAAATAACTAGGCACATATGTCTAACTGCACTGTTTACTAACAAACTGAATAAAACTCAAACAACTTACCACCGAGGGCTTGTCGCCCCACATCGATATATCCTTAAACACATGTTCAGTGAGTGTCTCGTTCCCCACTTGGATCTCCCCCCAAGGGGACGCCAGACTCTTGGGGGTCGAGGCCGGCGCGGTCTGCGTCGCGAAACTTCTGTCCGAAAACTGTAAACTTGCACATTTCTGCTTCTTGCCTCGTTTAGAAACGCTAAGAATTTGCCGCGCGAGGTTCCCGCGTAAAACTTTCATGTGTGACATTTTCGGGACGCGTTTTCGCGCCAAGCGTACGCTTATAAGTGCCGATAGTACGGGAGGATTGTTGGCGCGCGCTACCGACAGTCCAAAGTCTATACTCGCCTAGTTTATTTACTACTAAATACGACTTTAACCAATAAAAAATAAACGATACAAGCAATTATCAACTTTTATGGTACACTGTTATCTTTTATTTGTTTAGAGTCGGTGTCTAGAGTGAAATAGGTTGAGCTTACACGGGTTGAGAGATAAAAAGTCCAAAGTAACAAAAACCGTTTTATTGTTCAAAGAAATAATGTAAATGCTTACTGTACAATTTAAAAATATCAATGTCAATAAATAAAATATATCTTATCTATTGAACACATTATAAATACAAATTACACCATAAATATGCCCGCGCGGAACTAAAGTTTAATATAAAATTATAACTTGTCCTTAAATTTGCTCTGTAGGTACACTATTATCACAAACCTATTGGAATTAAACTATTACTATTAAAACTATCATAGTCACTACATTTGAGACAGATATGTAACTGTAACATTGCAAAACTTCAACACATCTCAAGCTATAAGCAACAAGAACTAATTTATAAAACCCAATTTAATTAACAAAATATAACAACAAATGTGCCTCGATTCTTATGTTCTAAACTTTATAATTTACCTCTAAAGCGTATATAATAAACACTACGTGACGTGTTGTGCTTCGGTTTGCGTTTTCGACTTGGACGCGAAGGTCTGGTGAGTGATGAGTTCTCGGAAGAAGCCATCTGGTTTCGCCATGAGTTCGTTGTAAGGGCCTTTCTCCATGATCACTCCGTTCTCTAGAACGGCCACTTCATCGGCGTTCTGTATCGTGCTGAGTCTATGGGCGATGGTGAGTACGGTTCGGTCTTTGCTAATGTCCTTAAGGGCTTTGTCGACTAGATACTCGGAATATGTATCGAGGGCGGATGTCGCTTCGTCCAGTATAAGGATTTTGGGGTTCTGGAAATAAAAACAGTGTTAAATTATGTAAAAAACTGATTAAAACTCTGTCGAAAACCCTATATTTTCGGGAGTGGTTAGAATTTTCAGCTAGACAGCTTCGGTTTATTGAAGAAGTCTGTTTGTTACATCGAGGATCAAAATAGGATGCTATTAAAAAACACCCCTCGTTTACGGTAGTGGTTAAAATTTACAAGATTACATTTACTTATCATTATCTTGATTAAACACACTAATTGATAAATAAACTGAAGATCATAATCGGTAACTGTGAAGGCACCTTTGGACCTTGTCATTTTTGATAATGTATCAGAAATATTAGAATAACAAGGTCAAAATGCCGAGTCATAGAAATAGGAGAAGGGCGGTAAGTAATAAATGTTGAAATGGATTTGCAAAACTTTTCAAATAAGTAGGAAATTAACAACAATGCACAAATACCTATGCAGAGGTATTTTATTACAAAATACCACAAGTCTACGCGACGTCTGTAATTATTTTTATTATTACTCATTTGTGTACGGTAAAAACTGTATTTGATAACCTTTATAACATATTGAACAGTACCTACATACTATAATATCATTTAACATTATGTAACACCTAGGTATTACATAATCTATCAGGTCTCTAGTTTAGGAACTATATTTTACTGTACCTACTCAACCTATACAGAGTGTTGCAAAAAGGGTATAAGTACAAAGCTTGTTAAGAATAATGTAAGCCCTCTTGGATTATTTTCTACACACGGCATATTTGGTAAATATTTTTTATCACTCACTACATTACCAATAGAAGATACTTAATCGCGGGACAATCGACTGTTGATGAACCGTTCAAAATCCTTCAATTTAGTAACTGAGATTAAAAAAGAGACTGTAGTGCTAGTACTTCTGTTGCCGCTACACGAGTCCGTTATCGACGTAGATAAATGTCACTAAATATATACTGTGATTGGTTGAATGCTCATTAAAAGAGTTTATCGACGTCGATAACGAACCCGTGTAGCCAAACTAGCTTGCTATTTTAGCTTGAAAAACTAGCCCCGGACAGGCTTCAACAAAAATCGTATATGTAGCCGTCTCGCTTCCACTCGCTGGTTATCTATAGGAGATTGCGTGACGTCGCATCAGAGCAATCGCATATTTTCTATACATAACTCGTAATCTACATTACCTTAACAATAGCCCTAGCTATGGCCACTCTCTGCTTCTGTCCGCCGGACAGCTGCCCCCCCCCACGCGCCCCCCTGCCACCCCTCCGCGCTCTCCTGAGCTATCTCCTCGAGCTAGTGCTAACTGCTGCAGCTACACGGGTTCGTTGTCGACTTAGATAAATGTCACTATATGGCGATCCACCATAAATACGGACCTGTGATTGGTTGAACGAGTTTATCGAAGTCAATAACGAATTCGTGTAGCGGTTGCTGTCGATGTTGTTGTGTAAACCAAAGTAGCTTGGTATCTTAGATTGAAAAACCCGGCCAAAAATTTAAAAGTAGCTGTCTCGCCACCACTGTAATATCTATGTTACCTTTACAATAGCCCTAGCTATGGCCACTCTCTGCTTCTGTCCGCCGGACAGCTGCCCCCCCCGCGCGCCCACCTGCCGCCCCCACCCCTCCGCGCTCTCCTGAGCTATCTCTTCAAGATGCGCCGTGCGAGCCGCTAGCAGCCAGGCTGGCTCTTTCTGTAGGGGGAAAGTTTAATGTTAGAATGGCCTATTGGCTTTCTATAAAGCATTGCCTTCGTCAGTAAACCAATGTTCCCTGTCTACGGAATAGTCATTCCGGCCAAAGTACTCCAGGCCAAAATGTTATCAAAGTTTTTTAATTTAGGTGGCAAAATGGAAAGCATCCATGTCACCACACTGACACGCAAGATGAAGTGAGTAAGTAGGGTTTACACGGGTGACTAAAGCCGCACGATTTTTGCCGCGCGGCTAAAATCGACCGTGTAAATGCCAATTCAGCTAATCCGCAAGTGGCTAAAGCCGCAAGCATTAGCGACGATTGGCGATTTATGATAAATGATATACATATTATGCGCATATTCTTCAAAATATATTTGTCTAGATACCTATATTTTATAATCGTACCTTATTTGATTCATCCACCACTTCAAATTCTTCATCCATAGCTCCATATAAAATGTTATCTTTTATTGATCCAGTGAACAATACGGGTTCCTAAAAAAATACCAGATGTATTAAAATAATAAAAGAACAATTAATTAATTAATTAACAACAGACAAAAAAAAAACACGCACTCACGCCTTGTACTAATGTACTCCCTTGCGGGGTAGGCAGAGGTGCATTGCTGCACCCACTTTTCGCCAGAGTGTTATGTTAGTCCCAATGTAATAGGGGGCGGGCCTATTGCCATTTTACGGGCACATCCAAGACCCGAGAACACATATCTGTGTTTAAACAAATATCTGCCCCAGCCGGGAATCGAACCCGGGACCATCGGCTCAGTAGTCGGGTCACTAACCACTACGCCATTCGGTCGTCAAAAGTTAACAACAGACAAAAGTTTCTGATTAAAGACAAACATACCTGACTAACAAATCCAATGTGGCTTCTCAGCCAAACAGGGTCCAAATTTCTTATATCAATTCCGTCAAGCAATATCCTTCCCTTTTCTGGATCAAATAATCTTAGCAATAAACTTGCTATAGTACTCTTACCACAGCCTGATCTGCCTACTAGCGCTATAGACTTCCCTGGCAATAAGTGCAGGTTTACATTTTTAATTAGGGGAGCACCTTCGTATGAGAAACTTATGTTTTCTAGTGTCACTTCGCCTTTAGGCCTCATTGCCGGTCTCAGGCCACCTGCGAAAATAAACAAAATTAAATGCCGAATAATTTCTAAAAATATAAGATTGACAGGTAGATGCAGGTAGGCGTTACAGGTAAAAATACTAGCAATTTTGTTTATTATAATAATAAATCGTGGGGCGTTTTACTTAAGTACATTTAAATCATTGTCATTAATTGAGAAATTTTGAATTCATTTCCTACTTAGTATAATGAATCCTGCCGTCAAAAATTATTCTTGCAAACAACGCACCGATGGTACAAAAGGTGTGCAAGCATTGCTAGAGCCCTGACTATACTACAAAATTATCAGTTACATATACGTACCAATAACAGGAATGGTGGGTTGCCGATCCATGATCTCCCAAAGCCTGGTCGCGGCTCCCATACCCTTGTTCAATTCCGTATAGAAACTGCTCAAGCCGCCTATACTTATACCCACGTAGGCCGCGTAAAGAAGAAAGGAGGTCAAATTGCCCACGGACAGCTGTTCTGTGGCCACCATGCCACCTCCGTAGTAAAGGACTAGAATTATTATTGTGTTGCCAGCTAATCCTGTCTGAAACATAAAGGAAATGAAATATTTTAGTCTTGTTTTTCGAGTAGGTAGATATAATAAAAATTCCGAATCAGTCGGGTCTAACGAATGTAACCCCTAATACCTTAAAATTTAACCCGTAATATCAATAGATAAATAATGGGTGGAAGAAAATAAAGTTTCCATAAGGTTAAAAAAAGTACTCACCATTCCATAAAAGCTGCCGACGGCCAAAGATTCCTTATACGCTAGTTGCAAAAGCTTCTCTATCCGATGACCATACGACTCGGCTTCCATCTGCTCTTTGCTGAATGCTTTTACAGTTTTGATGTTCGATATTTTCTCCTCGGCTAGCTGAAAAAAAATGCAAAATATTCATTGTTGCTTGCACATCATGCAGCTTTGAAAGACCATAATAGTACAATCATTTGGGGTCATAGCATAGGTACATTACTTGTCCACTCGTCACATTATGCAAATGCTGTTTAGCTATGTTAGGAATAATTTAATAGTTACGCAGTTGTAAATGAATGATTTATAAGGTGCATCTAAAAATATACCACTGGAGCGTACTGAGTACAAAGAGGTCAATATAGCTCGTTTTTCGGAAGTTATAGTGAGTATACCTACAATATACAGAAGGGCTAGCAGTCGGCGCTAATAAGACGTGACAAAAGTTCTCCGTCACCCTCGCTCTTGATGCTGCGCGATGTGAGTGAGCGCGATGTCAAACTTTTGTCACGTCTGTCTTAAATGCGCCCCTTCTGGATGTCAATGTCAATGAAAATATGGACCACACAAAAGGTAATAATAACGTTACCTCGCTGGTCCGGGCGAGTTCGTCCTGCAGCTGCCGGGTGATGCTGCGCACGAAGCGGCCGTACACCACGGCCAGCATGGACACCGGCGGCACCACGCACAGCCCGATCATGGCCAGCGACGGGGACATGTAGAACTGGAAGTGAACAGTTGTTGGACACGTTATAGTCACTTCAACGTGCAATTGGTCTTGAGTGACCATAAGCAGTTGTTTTAGGCACTCCCTCCCATTGTTGGGTTCCTTTTTTATTCAACTGAAGTAAGTAATATTATATTATTATAGCTTCCCACAAGCAACAAGTCAATAATTTCATGAAAATTGGTCCAGAAGTATTACATATTCATATATGTGAAATAGTTACAAATATTCATCCATCTATGTTTACAAACTTCACATTTATAATATTACTTAACTCTAAATATTGCTATAAGGTTTTCGCAAGGGAATTCTGGGAGACGAAAGTGTCCTACATGTTAATCCTGTGTGTCAGCTTCCGGCATACAGCAGCTTAATCTTTTGGCTTTTATCCCAATTTAATCTTTAGTTATGTCTGTTATTATACTTACTCATATTATCAGTGTATTGGCTCTCTCTATTATGTAACATCAATAGGTGTGATAAGAAATTCCGATTAAAACAGTGCACAAATATTTCTTATCAGCAACACCAATTTGGGGTCAAGCATTGTTGATAATAATCTTTCACTCTCATAAGCTTTGTGTCAATCTTGCAGAATATTTTATAAACTTCCTATAGTGATTATTTAGTGCTATAAACTTTACTATTAAAAATATACTTGTTTTAATATTTCTCATATCACATCTGTTTAAAAACCTATTTGTCATGAACTCACCATCATTCCTGTGCCAGCACCAACCATGAACAGAGATCTGAGGCCATCACTGACATTCTGACTAAGGTTCTTTCCGACCAGCTGTGAATCAGCTGACAGACGATTGACAAGTTCCCCGGTGGAGTTTTTACCAAACCATGCTGTTTCTTGTCTCAGTATTGCTGTGTATACTTGTTTGCGTAGAGTTTGTGTCATTCTTTGACCTGTAAAAATAATGAAATTTAGTTTTTAATTCACATCAAGAAATGTTAGCTTCAAAATTAATAGGTAGCAGAGATGTCTAAAAATATTTATTACATGTGATTAAGGAAAACTGTTAATCACAATAACAATGGATAGTATTCTCTACAATTAGTACATACATTAATAGGTACAAGTAATTACCTGATATAGACATTAAGTACACTCGTCCAAAGTTGCAGACTGCACCTAGCAGGAACACCCCGCACAGAGTGAGACATAGTGCATCCAGCTTGTCTCTAGCGGGGCCCAGACCTGTGGAGCTGCCATATATGATGTCCAACACCTTACCCAGGGAAAATGGTATAGCCATTGACACACTCGATGAAATCATCAACAAGCCAATGGCACCTGAAATACAAAATAAGGGTGATGTTAGATAAGAAGTTCTCAATAATTATTATTTGATTAATTCAGTGTTTCTGATAGAAACTAGTTACACACAGGATCTTACCCAACACCTAACAACAGGGGATGTGAGTGATTTTAGGAAGTTCTTAATCATAGTATGGATTGAACTCTATTATGTAAGAGGCGGTACATCTGGACTAGTAGCTTACCCGTCAGTTTCCATTTCTCGGGCTCGGCGAGGCCTAGCAATCTCTTTAATTCGGACGTCTTTAACTTCACATTAATCTTTTTAGAAGTTGAATGAGAAACATCACTTTTTAAGCTCTCGACCTTGTCGTTCTTGTTTTGAGCATCAACCTGGCTCGAGTGGTACCTGACTGTGACACCAAATAACCCTCGTCTGTTGAAGGTCCTTTCGAAAGAATTTTGTAAAACTGAAACTTTTTGACTAGAATATAACCTAAATCCGCACTGATGACACGAAACACTTTGCAGAGGTAAACGGCACAGCAAATTTTTATTTCTACTCGTAAATTTCACTTTTAAACTAGTAAACATAAGTCTCTGTAACATTTTTTTGAAATAATTTGGCTGGTCAAAAGTCAAAAACACTGAAAACCTGAAACCAAAACTTGTCAATGTCAAGTGAAATCTAATCTGTGGAATGTCAAAATAAAACCAGTGTGACCAACCATAAATAATTAAAAACACAAACGAAAGTTGTCGTTTTGGTGCCTAGATGGCGTTTATTCACCATCATCATCATCAGTCAATATCCACATCCGCCCACTATTCTACTGCTAGCTTTAGGTCTCACTCAAGTAAATTAGCGGCTTTAGGTACTGAAGTAACGAATGCCGTTGCCTTGCTACCATACCATCCATCTTAACTAATCCCCATTGATTATTGTCGGTTCTTTGGCACTTATGACCGGCATTTCTACATAAACATGCTGACTTTAGTTCGCAGACGATTAACCTACCTACTTCTACCTTATTTCTAATGCGATCCTTGGCAAGGGCATATTATGCAGTAATGCAGTATGTTATCTTCTGTCGTGTTAGTCTAGATAAGATATCATTGTTATGATTATGAATAGTAATGATAGATTTTAACCAGAGAGTGCTCTTGTGCTACTAATACCTACTTGGCCACATGACGATCAATGAGATTGGTCATAGTGGTAGAAATTCGGCCAAGAGGACAAAATATTTCTACATATACCTACCACCAGTCAAAGGGGTTTAAGCTTGGGGGATCAATGTAAGGATTGAGGTAAAGTGATAAATAAAACCACAGTATTTACAACATTTCATAAATAATTACTTTACTTTATTACAGTTATAAAATACATAGACAAGTGATTTCTAAAATACGATAAATTAAAACAACACATAGGGTATTAAATAAATAAAAATATGATCACATTTACTTTTCAAAATAATATAACAGTGCCATACATTCTTGACTGTCATTTTATTAGTTTAATACTTTTTCATGTAGCTTATATCTACATATTCCATATAAAATGAATGGCAGCTACGGGTATATAAAAACAAAATAAATAGGGAGACATAAAACGATCGATTATTATTATGATTAGAAACTACACATAAATGCCACAGTAATACTAATGTGATCGTACTATGTCACACTAACAGTATACTAAACAATTAAACATGTGTTTAAATATACGCCTCACTCTGAAGATAAATATCTAATAGAAATAACACGGAATAGACAATTTTGAAGTGCTTTTGCAATTAAGTACCTACTACTTACATACAGTCTGTTAAATAAAATGTGATGCGTAGATTTTAAAGTACAGTAATTTTATATGATAGCTGAACACATTATGCAACGAATATAAAATAACACAATTTGTGACTCAAGCGCAAGTATTTAATACCGATATTCATAATCAAGTATATTACGATCTGACTGGAATATATTAGATATAAATGTTATAAGTAATTAAGAAGTGAGAAAATATCACACATATTTTTTGGTCACAAAACCCTCGTATAAAATGTTTTTTTTTTAAATATGTTAAGGTCAAGTTTAACAAAACAACATACAGCAGTTCTCTAGTAATAAAAATATAGTAAATAAGAGGTTTTCCACGTGTAAATATTAGGCCTGCTGGTTTTGCAGATTACACAGATGATATTTCAACATTAGACATTTACTTACATACATCAATAAAATTTACTTAATTATGTGTATGTATTAAGTGTATCAACATAAAAAAATATTTGTTTTAGCCCAAGTTTTAGATGATGTTTTAAAAATCAAATGTTCCACGGGCAATAACTTTTACTGCGAACTAAACAACTTAAAAATACCTTTCTTATACGTTCAGCAAATACGGAATAACTTGCATAGTAAAAAAAATATAAATAAATAAAGCAGAAATCCTGTATTTCCAGTGAGTGACCGTTAAATTCGCTGCTAATACTTGTCATGGTAAATCAGCCGTTTACTGTGTGTAGTATACCTTGTAGTACAATGTTTTGGATCTCCACAGGCTGTATGTGTTGTCGAACTTCAGTAGGTAGACTCCTTCGCCGGGGTATGTGTGTGATCCTGCGTATACCTGTCAACAAATATACAAGATTACAAGATGTTATATCGGAGCGCGAGGTGTAAGTGAAACAAAGAGGAATAGCAAACTGAATGTATTAGTCAAGGAAAGGGTAATATATCGGGCGCAGCCACATACGTTTAGATACTGCAGTAAATACTTATAGCACATCCTTCTCTCATAGTGGGATATCATCGGGAACAACCTCACTTATAATACAGATAGTAAACACAAACACGCAACTTTGTGCACGACAAATGTGTTCGTAGGCCTATGTTTCGTAGTTTAGAGGGCATAATGGCTACAATACGTTGCGTACATACAATCAGTCTGTCCCTGCCTTTATTGTTCGTCGAATCTGTCAGTGCCCCGTGTACTCTGTGTTCACAGTAGCTAGTGACTAGTCTGTGTGCTCACCTCGGTGTGGCAGTCGCGGCGGTAGATGGGCACGACGGCGGACACGGGCGGCCGGCTCGCGTTGTACTCTGTGTTCACAGTAGCTAGTGACTAGTCTGTGTGCCTCACCTCGGCGTGGCAGTCGCGGCGGTAGATGGGCACGACGGCGGACACGGGCGGCCGGCTCGCGTTGTACTCTGTGTTCACAGTAGCTAGTGACTAGTCTGTGTACCTCGGCGTGGCAGTCGCGGCGGTAGATGGGCACGACGGCGGACACGGGCGGCCGGCTCGCGTTGTACTCTGTGTTCACAGTAGCTAGTGACTAGTCTGTGTGCCTCACCTCGGCGTGGCAGTCGCGGCGGTAGATGGGCACGACGGCGGACACGGGCGGCCGGCTCGCGTTGTACTCTGTGTTCACAGTAGCTAGTGACTAGTCTGTGTGACTCACCTCGGCGTGGCAGTCGCGGCGGTAGATGGGCACGACGGCGGACACGGGCGGCCGGCTCGCGTTGTACTCTGTGTTCACAGTAGCTAGTGACTAGTCTGTGTGCCTCACCTCGGCGTGGCAGTCGCGGCGGTAGATGGGCACGACGGCGGACACGGGCGGGCGGCTCGCGTTGTACTCTGTGTTCACAGTAGCTAGTGACTAGTCTGTGTGCCTCACCTCGGCGTGGCAGTCGCGGCGGTAGATGGGCACGACGGCGGACACGGGCGGCCGGCTCGCGTTGTACTCTGTGTTCACAGTAGCTAGTGACTAGTCTGTGTACCTCGGCGTGGCAGTCGCGGCGGTAGATGGGCACGACGGCGGACACGGGCGGGCGGCTCGCGTTGTACTCTGTGTTCACAGTAGCTAGTGACTAGTCTGTGTACCTCGGCGTGGCAGTCGCGGCGGTAGATGGGCACGACGGCGGACACGGGCGGGCGGCTCGCGTTGTACTCTGTGTTCACAGTAGCTAGTGACTAGTCTGTGTGCCTCACCTCGGTGTGGCAGTCGCGGCGGTAGATGGGCACGACGGCGGACACGGGCGGGCGGCTCGCGTTGTACTCTGTGTTCACAGTAGCTAGTGACTAGTCTGTGTGCCTCACCTCGGCGTGGCAGTCGCGGCGGTAGATGGGCACGACGGCGGACACGGGCGGCCGGCTCGCGTTGTACTCTGTGTTCACAGTAGCTAGTGACTAGTCTGTGTACCTCGGCGTGGCAGTCGCGGCGGTAGATGGGCACGACGGCGGACACGGGCGGGCGGCTCGCGTTGTACTCTGTGTTCACAGTAGCTAGTGACTAGTCTGTGTGCTCACCTCGGCGTGGCAGTCGCGGCGGTAGATGGGCACGACGGCGGACACGGGCGGCCGGCTCGCGTTGTACTCTGTGTTCACAGTAGCTAGTGACTAGTCTGTGTGCCTCACCTCGGTGTGGCAGTCGCGGCGGTAGATGGGCACGACGGCGGACACGGGCGGCCGGCTCGCGTTGTACTCTGTGTTCACAGTAGCTAGTGACTAGTCTGTGTGCCTCACCTCGGTGTGGCAGTCGCGGCGGTAGATGGGCACGACGGCGGACACGGGCGGCCGGCTCGCGTTGTACTCTGTGTTCACAGTAGCTAGTGACTAGTCTGTGTGCCTCACCTTGGTGTGGCAGTCGCGGCGGTAGATGGGCACGACGGCGGACACGGGCGGCCGGCTCGCGTTGTACTCTGTGTTCACAGTAGCTAGTGACTAGTCTGTGTGCCTCACCTCGGTGTGGCAGTCGCGGCGGTAGATGGGCACGACGGCGGACACGGGCGGCCGGCTCGCGGTCAGCGCGCTGCTCTCGCGCGAGTGCGGGCCCGTCTCCGGGTCGCTGCTCGCGTTGTACTCTGTGGGGACACAGATTAGAAATTTTAGTTATTCATCAAAACTTATTCCTACTAGAAAGTTAAAGTAACTATAAACATTCCGTATGTTATAAAAAAAATGTTTCCATGTCTATTTGAACAATTTGTTCAGGTTTTTTGCTTTACTTATGTATTTGTAACGAGCCGTTACAAACCAACCGTCCGACACACCTACCCTCACACCGCAGCCACAAGAGCGCCCGGCGTGTGCGAGACGAGGCGGGGCACCACACAGACGACTCCGGAGAATACAAGGGGCGCGGGGCGACCCGCCTATAAATAGCCGCCGGACCGCCGCTAGAGCACCATTCGCCACCTCCTATTCCGACGAGTGATCATTCCGTTCCCGAGATCCCTCCCCGCACCCATATCTATTCAAGTAATCTATTCACGCACACTAATCTCACAACACCGGTCTCCCCGCGAGGTAGGTTGCTCAACGGACCGAGGTCTCTCGGATATATGGATGCCTGGGGTGCCTAGTTTAAAGCATCCGTATACCCGACTAGACCCGACACAGTGGGCTGCCTAATTAGCGGACCGAGGTCCCCCGGATACGTACATGGATGCCTGGGTTGCCTAGTTTAAAGCATCTGTGTAAGTACCGAACTATACAATCACCAAACACACACCGGCCTTCAGCCACATTCTTGTCGACACAAATACACTCCACAAACCCTGGAACAAGTCCACACGCACCACCGATATTCGCCCGACCTCCTGTACCCTGTATCCTTCCCCTTATTAAGATAGGAACATCCGCGTAGGCCCCTTCAGGGCCCGACCAATATAAATATCAATAATCGTGATAAGTATTTGTGCATTTGTGTAGTGTGTTAATATTAAGTACGTAAGCTGTAAGTACCTTAGATATATAAGTTAACTTGATTGTAAATAAAGCGGGTCCAGTGCCGCCTCAATTGTGTTACACTAATTAATCGGCTTTATTAATTCTCACCCCGTACACCTACCGAGGTTATTTCTCTCCAGGGGCCTCAGGATCAAGATCAGGATAATTAGGACCGCTTCACGGTCATTGTAGATCCCCCAGGCGACCAGGCACTCCTTCAGAGGCCGGCGTCAAGCTGAGCTAGTCTAAGACCGCTTCCCGGTACATATTAATTGAGAGTTATTAGGTAGGTACCAGCCCTAAGCACTAGGGACGTTAGTCATAAGGGTAAATATCACATTACAATATAGCACCCAACCCCTACTCTCGGGGAAGGCCAGGCAGGTCGATTCGCCCAGGGGTCGCTCCCCGGTGATCCAGACCAGCTCCTGCCGAGCTGCTACATTACATTTGGCGCCCAACGAAAAATCCACATATTCTCATTAATATCTAATACTATTTAGCCCCCCGTAATAACACGTAATTCACTAGAAATAACCAACCGACTGACTAACCGTTCAACTTAAATATCTACCCGTAATCATTCTAAAAATAGACCGACAACCGACCGACCGACCCCGTTTCACAAAAATTACAATTCAAAAGTAAAGAGCAAATAAAATTTTGTTGGTCATTTTTATTTAAGTTGTAGTAACCGATTGCAAACTGGCCCCGTTTTATATTAGGTAAATATACAGCATCAAATGCCAACTTCTTGGATTTATAACCTTAGTAAAGAGGAATTAATAAGGGAAAGTAGGGAAAGGAAGCTACCGACCGTAAATTTAACCGTTGACAAGCTGAGGAAGCAGCTGTCCGACCACATCAGAGAAGAAGAGGAGGAGACCTTCGAGATGACATCTGAAGACCAGACCAGAACCGTGAGCCAGCTGAACCTGTCATCCATCGTGAGGGAATGGAATATATCGTTCGACACCGCATGCGACCCGGTTGAGTTCATCGAGCGTTTGGATGAACTGACGTCATCAGGTGACGTCCCGCAGGACCGATTACTCCAGGTACTACCTAAAGTACTAAGAGGTAAACCGCTGTTATGGTACAGGAACAACTCTGACAACTGGAAAAAGTGGGAAGACTTCCTAAAAGAATTCAAACTATTCTACTACCCGGCGGGATACGAAAAGAACCTGCTCGAGATGATCATCGCACGAAAACAACACTACCGTGAATCTTTCGTCGATTACCTGACCGACATACAGACCCTGATGAGAAGGTACGGAAAAATGACCAAAACGGAAAAAGAAGAAAGAATATACGAGAACATGACCGCGAGTTACAAGTACTACATCAAAAAGCAAGACTTCACCAGCCTCGGGGAATTAATAAGACAGGCAGCCGAGTACGAGCAGATCACAGAAGAATCCTCATCTCAACAGTGGAACCACCGACCAGACCGACACCGCCAGACACCGAAAAGTCATCCAGAAACGTCACCAGAACCTCGTAAAATTCACGAAAAATACGACAAGACCACATGCTGTTGGAACTGCGGCAAAGCAGGCCACTCACACAAGGAATGCCGGGGCAGGCAAGTACTGTTCTGTAGCCAATGCGGAGTCCTCGGGAGACTAACGCGCAACTGCTGCAGAAGAGAAACCAAGTTCGGAGACACGAACATAACTGCCGAAGAAAACCGACCGGAACAACGAATTTTCGAAGACGTGAAAATAGGTAAAATCACATACCGAGCGTTAGTTGATACAGGCTCCACCAGATCATACATCAGTAGAAACATTTATGAAGAGAACTCGACAAACGCCGACACAGAAAAAGTCACAGGGATGCGAGTAACCGTCGCAGATGGCAGAGTCATGGACGTGAAACTCAAAATAGATCCAGAAATCGAGATACGGCAGAGAAAATTAACACACGAACTCTTCGTGCTACCAGCTTATTCACCGCCAAACCTAGTTATCATAGGTATAGACCTACTAAGAAAAGCAGGAGCCACAATAGTCTGGAACAACAATACCGAAAATACACCGAAAGTCACCGAAGTCGTCACAAATGATTCAACACCACCGAATAATAATATAATCAACGGCCCAATAAAGACAAAATCCCGCAAGCATAAGAAAAAACCTAAGCAACAACATCCACCAAGATATCCCGACACAGCTTCAATCCAGGAAAGAAAAGAATGGTTCGAGAGGAAAATGACCGAAACCCGAAAATCACCTCAAAATGACCCAACATTCGCAATTAAAAACGGCTCACTCCAAAAACGAATTGTAAATCCGGCGTACGGGGTCAAGATCAATGCACAATCGCAGTGGAAATTATGCGTTCCGACACTGAAGAGAAGGTCGATTATCGAACAACACCTTAATGAACCGACAACAACAGGCTACGTGACCACGGGAAAAATCCTAAAAAGCATTGCCGAAACATATTATTGGCCCGGGATGTACAAAGATGTTCTTCATCACATGAAAAAGTACAAAGAACGCCTAAAATCATTGTCATCAAACTCGCCGCAACCGTATTCCACCGAACCGAAGCAATAAGATACCTACCGATGACGTCATCACCCATCGCCAGATGTGCCTAGCCGCGGTACTCATGCGATGCCGAACGAACCGATTATTCCAAACCTACCCTCAATCATCAACATAATGAAGATTGAAGTGGCTCTAGTGGGCTAGTAATTTATGTAGTACCTAAGTAGGTATTGTTAAACCATAGTTAAAAATAAACTTTATACTAATATGTTTATACTTTCATCACCTTACAAATGTATTTATTATAGATATAAAACTTATTGTTATTTACCAAACCTACCTTGTTTGTAAACTTTAAATGGCTAGAGCCGTAAAAAGTGTATAAGATAACATTATAATATAGTATAATTATATAAGTTGTACTATATGTTAAATAATTTTTATATTTAATAAAGAATTTTGAAAATCAAAAATCAAATCAATGAAGATTGAAGACAAATAGCCGTAAAAAGTTAAAACATTTGTATATTTATGACCTAGTCATTCCGTACCGTACCGTAAAATTTTTATTACGTTTAATTTGTAATTTAATTATAAATATACAACTGAAAAACCGCAATCTATATTAAAAATATAGAAATAGGTAAAAATGTAAACGCAAATGCACACATTTTACATCGTCCGTCCGTAGTATAAATGATATAAGTAAATAATAGACACACAGACATGTTAAACGTATAACATCCACCTTATTGCATCAAAGTCGCAAGTAAAATTTTGCTCAGACTTAGAATAAAGATTGTAAATTTTTGAACGCAGCCCAATACGTTACTCTGTGAACGTACACAGGTTAGAATTTTAGTTGTCAAGTCAATGTCAAGTGTCAAACCGACCGAGTAAATTTCAGCGCAAGGGCACATGCCGTATACATTTTAATTTATTTGATATGTAAACAATTTAAAACCGTAAAGCTGAAACCGTATACCTAATGTAATTAACAGGAAAATGTATATCAGTACACAATAAGTTATATACACATAGCCTACAATGTAAGTAAAACCAACCATCCATGCATTTTATCCTTGCTCATGTTTTGAAAAAAAACAAAATATTCACATTTTTTATGTAGAAAAGAATCCCGAATATAATATACCGTTCCCGTCCGAACTTACCGGCACCAAGCAGGGATGAAATGCTCATGGACAATACCGTGTAACTTTTTTTTTACCAAAGCTAATATTATACTGTGTAAAATTAACCTGATATAAATATCTAAGTAAATAAAATATATCCTGAATCCAGATGATAAAGTAAGAACCCGTTTGTAAACAAATGCACCAGTACATGCACCGTTCTCTTAATTTTTCCTTGTAGGTATCTACATGACCTGTGAATTTTTACCAGGTAAAAATTCTTCTGCTGAGGAGGGAGAATGTAACGAGCCGTTACAAACCAACCGTCCGACACACCTACCCTCACACCGCAGCCACAAGAGCGCCCGGCGTGTGCGAGACGAGGCGGGGCACCACACAGACGACTCCGGAGAATACAAGGGGCGCGGGGCGACCCGCCTATAAATAGCCGCCGGACCGCCGCTAGAGCACCATTCGCCACCTCCTATTCCGACGAGTGATCATTCCGTTCCCGAGATCCCTCCCCGCACCCATATCTATTCAAGTAATCTATTCACGCACACTAATCTCACAACACCGGTCTCCCCGCGAGGTAGGTTGCTCAACGGACCGAGGTCTCTCGGATATATGGATGCCTGGGGTGCCTAGTTTAAAGCATCCGTATACCCGACTAGACCCGACACAGTGGGCTGCCTAATTAGCGGACCGAGGTCCCCCGGATACGTACATGGATGCCTGGGTTGCCTAGTTTAAAGCATCTGTGTAAGTACCGAACTATACAATCACCGAACACACACCGGCCTTCAGCCACATTCTTGTCGACACAAATACACTCCACAAACCCTGGAACAAGTCCACACGCACCACCGATATTCGCCCGACCTCCTGTACCCTGTATCCTTCCCCTTATTAAGATAGGAACATCCGCGTAGGCCCCTTCAGGGCCCGACCAATATAAATATCAATAATCGTGATAAGTATTTGTGCATTTGTGTAGTGTGTTAATATTAAGTACGTAAGCTGTAAGTACCTTAGATATATAAGTTAACTTGATTGTAAATAAAGCGGGTCCAGTGCCGCCTCAATTGTGTTACACTAATTAATCGGCTTTATTAATTCTCACCCCGTACACCTACCGAGGTTATTTCCCTCCAGGGGCCTCAGGATCAAGATCAGGATAATTAGGACCGCTTCACGGTCATTGTAGATCCCCCAGGCGACCAGGCACTCCTTCAGAGGCCGGCGTCAAGCTGAGCTAGTCTAAGACCGCTTCCCGGTACATATTAATTGAGAGTTATTAGGTAGGTACCAGCCCTAAGCACTAGGGACGTTAGTCATAAGGGTAAATATCACATTACAATATAGCACCCAACCCCTACTCTCGGGGAAGGCCAGGCAGGTCGATTCGCCCAGGGGTCGCTCCCCGGTGATCCAGACCAGCTCCTGCCGAGCTGCTACATTACATATTGAATCTATTATGTCTCACTGCTGGGTAAAGATCTCTCGGTGGGTCTACCACCTTAAATACATAATTGAATCTCTCGGTGGGTCTTCCACCTTAAATACATAATTGAATACATAAGTAAAGCAAATTATGTATTTAAGGTGGAAGACCCACCGAGAGATCTTTACCCAGCAGTGAGACATAATAGATTCAAAAAAATATTAATTGATCACTTAAGACGTATCAAAAGTTTTCCGTCGCGCTCGCTCTTGAGGCTGCGCGATGTGAGTGAACGCGATGCAAAACTTTTGTCACGTCTTAATTGCGCCCCGTGCTAGCCCTCAGATAAAGCTATCAAAACCTCTGAAGTTCCATTAAGTTCACCGAATGGCCATATTTGCAAAAGACCGTATAACTTCAAAACAGTGTCCATACCCTCATCTCCGTATCCGTCATCATCACCGTCCTCATCATCATCGCTCTCCGACACGTGGATGGTGACCTCGCTGGTCGCGGACTTGCTCCACTCGAAGAACAGACCGAACCCTGGAATATAAATACATAGATATATACTGAGTACTGTTATTTTGTAAACCAAGAAATAAATAAAAAAATCGTTACAACTTAATTAGGTGTAAGCGATCTCGCAGACAACCTTTGGATGGACGGATTAAAAGAGACAAAAATAATAGGGTACAGTAACAATGATTAGTATTACCTATAGTTAACAATACAACATGTATAAGAGTATTGTGTCTTTTCATATTAATGGTAATTTGGCACGATAGAAATCAGAGATCTTGTCGGATTTAAAGTGGTAGTGTACATCGCATAGTGATTTTCGTAGAAGAGCGTTAGACATTATTAATATTTGAGCTGAATAAATTATTATTTATATGCCGAAGAACCGATAACCGTTGTGGTAGGACCGATAAAGGAGTTCTCGAGTGGAGACCACGAACAGGCAAACGCAGCGTGGGACGCCCTCCTGCCCGCTGGACCGTCGACCTTAGGCGGGTAGCCAGTGGTGGCTGGATGAGGAGGGCCGAGGACCGAGTGTTGTGGCGCTCTTTGAGAGATGCCTAGGTCCTGCAGTGGCTGATTATGATGATGATGATGATGATGATTCACTCACTCACTCCATCTGTCATTCACTCACTGACTCCCTCTTTCATCCCCTCACTAACCTTTATCATAATGGTCGGTAGCGAACTCCCAGCACAGACACGTGGCCTTCTCATGTGTCGGCACTCTCAGTGTGACGGTCTCCCCGTGACCTAGTCAGCATAAACTAAGCCATTCACTCCCTCTTTCATTCATTCACTCACTCCATCTTTCATTCGCTCTATCACTCCCTGGTTCATTCACTCAGTAACTAACCTATATCATAATGGTCGGTAGCGAACTCCCAGCACAGACACGTGGCCTTCTCGTGTGTCGGCACCCTCAGTGTGACGGTCTCCCCGTGGCCCACAGTCAGCTGGCCGCCGCCCGCTCGCGCCGACTGCTTGAAGTGGGCCACGTCGGGCCGCGTCCACATACGAGCTTCTTCCACGGGCGGGAAGCCGTCTGAAAACGGAGGTAGAGGTGAGGTAACGTTTATTTGGAATACAGACGGCAACAACGAAGAAATACAGACTATAATATAATAAATACGATAGAAATTGGACATGTCAGCCATCTATATAAGCAGACGCGTCGGAAATGGAGCTTAGGAGAAATGAAACGATTGTAACAATGTAAATTTTACGCCGCAATGTCGTGGGATAAGTAAGATTTGATTATGCTCTCTTGCGGGCATTACATTTAGCTAGGTTTTATAGAAGTTTATGGCAACGAAAACTTTCATCATAATTCATACATAATAATATGATGTAAGCCCCATTGTAAATATATACCTTTGCTGTCCAAAAATCGAACCTGGATTAATGAAAGAATAGCCAGCGTTAACCACAGAGCCATGGGTGAATGAATTAAAGTAAACTTACCATCGTCTGAATCCTCGTCCTCCTTAGCCTCCGCAACGTCCGAAACGTCGGTCACGTCTGTCTTCTCCGAAGTCTGCATTGATCTGAAAGACAGAATAAAAAAACATTTTATGGAACTTATCTTTTTCATTACATACATATTTGTAATAGGTACATCGCATCATCACGTCCCCACTCCAAGGGTTTTGTTTACCACGCTGGCCTACATGCGGGTTGGTGGGTCCCAACACAAGCTTGTGCTGAGAGAGTTGTCGGGTAAGTGGGCAACCCGACTGTCAGATGTCTTCAAGCTGCTCGAAGGCCTCTGATTAGGCTTTACGACTGCTGCCGAAGCAGCAACCGAGACCCACGGCTTAACGTGCCGTGCCGTGCACGGGTACAGCACAGCACAGTGCATGAAAGGTGAATCCTTGAGTGAGATATAAACCATGTATGTATCTCATGTATACCTTAAATACGTACGGCGCCTTGAGCAGTCAGCGACTGACAACCTAATCTGACTGGCTATACTTTTACCACGGTATGTCACAAAGCCTTGTGTTTGAAAACAACTTCAAAGTTAAATTATAATTATACCGTAACACTTTAAGTTTTATGTATTAGATACACATTTTAACTTCTCTAGATATAGCGATAGACTGAACTGAAGAGGCTAGGTTTTATGTAATTGTTTTTAAACGTACAAACATCCACTGATGTATTCATTATGCATGTCGTGATAAGCCCGTGGCACTTACAAAGGATCATACTCGGATAACTGGTTGAAAGGTTCTTTTGTGTGCTATTGTCACTTAATAACAATAACACTATTAATAGTAATATGGTAGTATAATTATGAAAATAGAAATTATAAGTACTGAGAGAGTATTCTCAATCCTCACAGCCGTTAGATATAAATATTTATAGTTATTTCAAAAATGGGTTGTAACTCCCACTGCTAATCAATAGTAGGTACCTATAATTATAGTAAACATAAACTTACTTGGAATTGGAATTATCATATATCGTATCGCCAACTATCTCTGTCTCATTCAGATTACAGTCCTTCTGTGTTTCTTTCTCGGTCTGATTCTCATAATCCTGTGTGGTCTGTAAGTTGGTATTGGCCAAACGTTGATCGACGGCCAACTGCTGTATGTATTGTTGGTAATGTTGGTCTTGAAGTTGGCGAATGAGGATGGCTTGTTGGTCGAAGTTGCCCGGGTATTGTTGTTGCGCGTAATTCAAGAACTGATCGTAGGTTTGTGCGTTAAGTGCGTCCTTTATTCTTTGCCTGCAATGAAGCACTGTATTAGTTAAATGGAAGTACTGTTAAGTGGTTGCACTGATAAGCTGTTGAGTGCCAGATAAATATTGCAAACACAAACAAGTACAAAGTATTTTGTGTCTAATATAAACTGTATGTCTGTATGTAGATTTCATTGTATTCTACAATTTCTACATGTGAGTTCTCATTTTTGTCTACACTTTGCAGTAATAACATGCTGTTACAGGGTAGGCTAGTAAATATGTTAGTTCGAGAGGGACTTATCTAATTTTAAAAAATTAAACTAAACTAGTGTTATCTGTGGTCATTGAAGTAAATAAATGGTCTAGCAATAGCTTACACTTGTTGTTCCTCTGTTTGTTTGATAGTGAGCTGCTTCTCCTCTTCAGCTGTTATTCTGTTCTGTAGTTCTATGTCGGCCATTTTCTCTTCCATTTGCTTGATTCTATAAATAATTCATAGAGTTCAGTACATTTGAATACCAAATTTCAAGATTATGGTACTGATAAACAAAGATCAACAAATGAGATTATAAGTTTAAAACTGCTGTACTATTTGATGCAACTCATCCATTTCCGAGCTTACACATAGCTACAAACACTCACACAGACCCAAGTCAAAATTACATCCCCACATACTGAAGCTAAGGTAATATGTATAATAAAACAAAGCAAGGTTGAGTTAAAGGGAAATCGTTCAGATGGCATACATAGTCAGGGCCATTCCCAGTGTTGTTTGTACAAAATCAATACTCCCAACAGGTGCATTTTTTAAATTGTTTCCCCTATATGTTTGCTTCTTTGTACTATAAATGTTAATTGGATGGATGTATATTTAATGTGTAAATAAAGTTATGAAAGAAACATACTCTTGGTTTTTCTTTTCTTCTAAATCCTTTTGAATAGCTTCAATGGTTGGCTTGAAAAGGGGGCAGAGTCTGAAATATAAAAAATAACGTTGAGACCAGTATACATGGCCAAAATTCAAGGTCTGGTATGGATTACCTACTATGATAGTATTTAGTTTAGCCATTTAGACTTTAGCTAACCTAGTAAAAAAATCAAATAGCTGTACCTGTCCAAAGTGTGTATGAACCCTGCCATAGCCTGCACATGTGACATTTGTCCCAGAGCCTGCCATGCGGCCCGGCGGTCCCGACCAATCACGTCCAAGACTCCCAGCGGGGATGCCGAGTTCACATCCAGTGGTCCGTGGGATGCTTGTTGTGTGTACGCCACCAGCTTCAGTCTGTCTTCATAACTCAGGTGGACAGCTTTGCCGTCTTTGTCTGTTAATAAAAATGATTTTAAAATGTTTCAGTTGAAAACTTTCTCTTGAAATTAAGAAGTGTAGATAACTTCTTAATTTCAGTTTTTTATTCACTGTGGATCAATTATAGCATCTTCAAACTTGTTTTAAACCAACTTCTACCTCTTAGCTACTGTTTACATTCACAGATGCTCAAATTCATTATTAGAATGAGGGACTCAGTAAGCGTTTTTGCATGCAAGTTTAAACATACATTAGTTAGTTTGCTAGGCTAGCAAATTTTAAAGAAAGAAAGAAAGAAAACATTTATTTGACACAATGAACAACAAAAACAGAAAAAAGAAAGAAAAGAATACAACACAAAAATACCAATACAGGAATAATACAACATAATACAAACAAACAAACTAGGTTGCTGTCCAGAGCGTCAAATCGGCACCAGCTCAGCATATGCTGTGGCCAAAGAGGCCACAGTGCTGGTTTTCAGCTGGCCCTTAATATTGGTGACCTCAGTCATGAACGCCTATGTATGTGTGTATAATAATCATGATGGGTTGTGTTGTGTGTATGTGTGGTCTGTGGTACACATAGGTATAGGCAAATAAAACAGCACTTACAGCCTGCAGCTTAAAATATTTTTCAGAGAGTTCAGTATGTATTTCTAAACTTCTCCACTTTGGCACACTCACTCGTCTTGGCTCACTTTTTAAATATTAAAGTTTATATAAACTCTCAGCCTATCGCACTACCAACCACTTTCTCAACATCAACAAAGGTTTACTGGTAGAGAATGCTACTAGCATTAAGTTCGCCTTTGCACAATGTTTTTATGTGCAATAAAGAATTTATAATAATAATAAACAAATAAAGCAAATTAATAGAGTGGTTCTCTACCTGGTGAATAATGAAATATTTGATATTGCCATGAAATGTATAATGTAGATGTGTGTAAGACTGCTAATACGTAAATAAAATGTATTTTGAGAATTTGCAGTGGCTCAGTAGTAAAAACGATTTTACAACTTTAAAAAAAGCTTCAAGTAGGTAAAAATCTAAGAAAGAACTAAATAGTTAGTACACATCAGCAATAATAAGAAAAAGAAGAAAAGACATTTAATTAATTAAATATCTCGATGTTGATAAGTATTGAAATTGATATTTCTCGTAATAAAATCCCTGCTAAATGGAATGGTATCAAATACATTACCTTTGTAAAATGCAAGTCCATGTTTATATACTTCTTTCAGTGGGATTCCCCATTTTCTCTCTTCACTTTCTAATATACCTTGGTCTGTATCCAACGGGACTTTTTCTGGGTTAATTTTCACACTATTTTCGTGGGAATTCGACATTTTTACACGTTTGAATCTAAATAATCTAAAATTCCGATAATAAAATTTGCGCCGATGCAAGAAAATACACAGATTAATCGATACGGAAAATGGGAATGTCATTTTGGCAGTTTCGTTTGTCTGTTTACATGATAGTCATGAGGTAACCGTTTTTATCCGAATTATCGATAGAAAATTCATGACCCAGCCAGCCCAGCTTTAATCCAGCCCTATACTAACCTGTTTACTGTCCCTGTGTAGAGATGCTTCTGTCAGCTGTCACTGTCACAAATCAAAACATGGAATTCGTCATTGCATCGCATTGTGGTTGGTGAATTTGTAGTGATTAATTTAATAAATAGTGTAAAATCTTATGGAATATTCTCAGTGGCCGTTTCATACATTAACCACCTAAAGTTCTATTTTTTAATTTGGCTTTACAAATGATTGGTTTCGGTTGTTTCTCGAAATCCCCACGTTTATTGCTGTACCAAAATAACACGTAAAACGTTGGTTATCATTATCATTTCCTTGCATTGATTAATGTTTGTTACATGACGTAGAACGTGTGAGCAGTGATCATGGAAGTGAATCCAGTGAATATATTTTTCGTTAAAAGTGACAGTAAAGGGGACAGGCTCCTCTTCAGATACCCATACACTGTAGAGGCTAAAGATGAAGGAAAACAAAAGAAATGTGGCCGCCACAATCCCTACGCCATCTCCACCACGGAGGACTTGTTGCAAAACACACAAACACAAACATCCAACATTTGTAAAGGTACTACTTTTTCCCTACTAAAGTATTGTGTTTCTTTTGAAGAGGTCTAAAGCCAATGGTAAATTATTACTGCCTGATGATTATAAATAATACTTTGACCACACATAGAATTGTGACACAAATATTTCAGTAAATTTAAAGGAATTCCACATACATTTTCATAAATTACTGAGATATAGGTGCATTATGCATACTCTAATCTATGATTGTATTGCAACTGAAACTTCTTTAAAACCATTTAATAAGTGGAATTACAACTTTAATATCTTACCACCACCTACTGTGGTAATGTGAAACTCTAAAATTTGTTGAAAATAATAAACCAAAGTAACTTTTAATCACTTATTAATATTAAAACAACAATTTGCAGGTCAGCTAAGTGGCTTCACAGACGAGATGCTGTCAACTCTGTTTGCTGTGAAGCCAGAACTGTGCAACCGGAAATTTGAGCTCAAAGTCAATGATGTAAGGTTTGTTGGACATCCAACACTGTTGCCGTACCGGACTAACAAGGATGATACTGCTGCCATGATACTCATCAACATTGTCTTCGCACTGCAGGCTTCGGCTAGCCACTCTATTGGTAAGTTAACTGTTATTGTATACCATGAATTTGTATTTTGTTTGATTAGTTAATCTTATTAACAGTAATTAAATATCCATTAGGAATTTAAAACAAAGTAGCCTCATGTTTTACCCAGCAGTCAACTTTCACAGTAATAATTATATTATTGGAATGGGTTAATTATTTAAACTCTAAACAAACATCTTTTTTTTCAGTTAAATGCTACTATGATCTTAGTAAAAGGCTTGGCAAAGCACTAAGACATGAAGAAAAAAGGTGCTCTTATTTAACTGAAGAAATGAAAATAATGGTAAGTTTTAAATGTTGGATGTAGACAATGTAATGTTAACAATAATAACTAGGCCTATTATAACTCTTCCTCCCATACTGCCCCAGAAGTGGGGATGTAATGATGATGAATAATTACATTGTAATACATAAATTTATCTATTCCCAACTATCAAACCTTTAATTTCTGAAAAAAATACCAATATCCAATCTCATCCCCAGTTAGCAGCCCACGACGAGGTCTCAACCCTGGACAATGAGATCAACACTGAGAATGACGATGATGAGGAGAACTCGCGGTACTCGGTCAGTTCCACCACGTTCAGCCTGGACGCCGCGCTGGACACGGGGCCCAAGTCCGCCTTCCACCTGATATTGCAGCGGAGCTCGCTGGCGAGATCCATGAAGCAAGTGTTTGAGGAGCTCAGCAGTACAGGTAATGGAATTAATGTAACTACATAATATTTGAACTGTACAATCTGTTAGGTTCTAAGAGCCATAAAACAAAAATGAAAGATTTTTTAACAGTGAGGAACACTAAACATGCTCTTGTGTAGGTCACAGATACGCAAAGATGAAGATAGGTTGGAAGTAGTAATGATTTGGTCAGTAACATTAGCTTGATACCAAGTAACAAGAAGTTGTACTAAACTAGTATTTTTTAATTACATTCATAATCTGGCTATACATTACACATTATTAAAATTTACTACAAGGTTATGCAGCTTGTGGGTGTGTCCATGACCCCCAAAAATATTTAAATTTCATAGTAAACAATAATTGTCTCTCTCCGTAAAGCATACAAGGAGTAACTTTGTATCCAGTATAGTTTTATCTAAAGCAATTAGTTTTAACCTCAGATAAAACTAGACCTTATCCAACAGTGCTCATTAAAATACGCATTAAATTTTACTATGCACAAACACATTAACTTACACGGCTTACACCTACGTGCTCTTGTTATTGACTTTAAGATGTAAATATCAATGATTGAATGTAAATATTATGTATATTTTTACACCTATATTATTTTATAGAAGGCTGGATTTGGATTAATTAATCACCGGTTTTGAACGGTGTAGATAATTGCTTTAACGATTAAAAAAGACATTGGCTCTTGGGATATTGGCTGAAGTATGGCAAAAGTTTATTACCTAACATCGTCGCTGCTGCAATAGACCTCTGCCTACCTCAAAAGAGACATTACCACAAGGCTTATAACTACCCATTGTTCATATAACACCTATCTATCTTCAGGTATAGTGCAAGTTCGCATCAACAAGTGGGTGCTATTATCATTCTGCCTGCCACACAAGGCGCATCAGATACACAATCGCGGGTTGATCATAGAGCCAGAGACCATAGACAAATGCTTGCAGAAGCTGCGGCCGTACCATGGGATTCTGTTGATGGTGAGTGTGGTAATAATTTAAAGGTATGGAAAGGGATGGTTGGGGGAGGAAAAATTTGGAAATTATGTTTTGAAGCTCCTTGAGAAAGGCTTATTAAGTCGGGCAGATGATGATATAGAAAGCCATCCCGTCTTACAGCTGAACAACGGCTCCTAGAACAACAAGCTATTTATTTTGATGAATTCATCAGGCAACTATTTATAATCACCAGTCGTTTGCACGAGAATTGAGAATAAAAATTCTTCTTATTTATGTCTGGCCATTTCCTCTTGGTCTTACCCATTTTTGGCTACCATTTTTTAACACCCTGTATATCAAATTTCCAGGTGAACCCCAACGAGCTCCTAGAGTGCATCCCTCTGGACGGCAGCCCGGCGCTGCTGAGACTCATCAAGCTGTACAGTCCGCTGAAGAGTTTACAGACCATCGCGATTGAGGCGGACCTTACGTTGACACAGGTGGATGATTCACTGATTATTATTAGAAAATAATGTCTCTCCCAAGAGTAGCGTGGGACGCCCTTCCTCCGGCCCCCTAGACCGACGATCTTAGACAGTAGTTGACTGTAGTGACTGAGGAAGTCCGAGGACAAAGTGTCTGTATGCCCCGCAGTTTCTCTGTGAATCTATAAAATGCCCCTTACAGACTTTAAGCCTACCTGCCGCTAAGATCGTCGGGTTTACAAAATACCTTGACCTGGAGAGTGAGATTTGACTCAATAGATCCTATAGGTCACAGTAGCTAATGGGCACTGGTTGCCATCACTTTATCAATAATCATAATTATAACTATATACCCTGCAGTTGACGATTACGAATGGATAATAATGCTAGGTTTTGTATTTTACTTGAAATTCCTCTAACTACCAGTTATTCATTTTGTCTTCTCCACTCCACAGGTGTTCCAGCTAACCGGGCACCTAGTCTACTGGGCGAAGGCAACAGTGATCTACCCGCTGTGCGAGGGCAACGTGTACGTGGTGGCGCCCGGCGCGGACACGCGCGCCCACTCGCCGCTGCCGCGGGAGTTTGCCGCGGAGTTCCCCGGACTGTGTCTGCTGCAGGTCAGTTTATGCTATAGAATAGAATAGAATAGATACCTATTCTTTATTTGTACAGAAAAACATGGTCAAAAATTACAAAAAACTTAATCTAACACATATGTACAAATGGCGGCCTTATCGCTTGAAACGATTTCTTCCAGGCAACCTGATACGTACTATAACAGGGTCTAAGAATGCTAACTCACGAGCACTGAAAAGGTTGCACCCACTAAATGTAGTGTTAGAAGGAATTATTCACAACAGCTTTGTGGCCGCACTCTTATCTCGAGGAATAACACAGAATAGAAGAAAGTTGTCTATGACATGTCTTGTCTATGGACTGAGCGTTTTCTGACGTTTACCGGCATCTTGTTCTCAAGCATAAATTGCGCATGGCTTCATGATTCTAATTTAATAGAATCCTAACAATATTAACATTGTAAGTAAATATTTTAACGTTTAAAAGTAGGCACCAACTTACTAAAACATTAATTTTGAATTTCATCAAAATATTTACTTTTAGCTGTGATATAGTCACGAGCAAAGAAAAGATTCCAGTTACAAAATTTAGACAGTATTTAACAGGTGTTTAGCGCTGTCAAACGCCTACAAAATCTGTCAAGTTTCGTTTTAAACACTGACTTGTTAAACAGTGTTTAAAGCACTCGCCGCTGCCGCGCGAGTTCGCAGCCGAGTTCCCCGGCCTGTGTCTGCTGCAGGTCAGCTTATGCTTATATGTACTATAGTTGTTGATGATGATGATGATCTCCTATTCGTATCCGGTGACAGCGACTCTGTCTATCTTCTGGCATGTGCTCTAGTGCATTGTCAGTTTCTTAACCCTAAAGAGCCTAGCGAAGCGAGGCCATTCAACGACCGTATTTCCTAAAACCTAGATTGCCGAGCGAAGCTCGGCTCTTTACGGTTTAGGAAAGGCCGTTTAGGTTTTTATTGCCTCGCTTCGCTCGGCTATCTACAGGGTGATGCAAAAGGTAATTGTGTGCGACTTATTTTTTTTATTTTCATGAGTCGAAGCTTCAATTCATAATTATGAGCCATATTTCCTCCAACAGATCCTAAGCTCCTTCTCCCTCCCCGCCCCGCTCTGGTACCACGCGCGCGGGGCGGGCGGCGGCGCGGACGTGACTAGACTGCCGCGCGCCGTGGCCTGGCTGCTGCGGCGCCGGCTGCTGCTGCAGCTGCACACGTACGTGCAGTTCAACTCCGCGCACTGGGCCCGCGATCCAGGTAAACACGTGTAGTGCAGTGACTAGTGGTTTATGTTGTTGGCGGTTACTACGGTACAACAAACACGAACTATTATGTAATCTATGTATTTATGCATCGGTGGCTGGTTGAATTCTTACTAAAGCTATGCAGAAAGATGTTTATGGCCCTGTTTCTCATTAAAGATCTACCATATCATGAACTTGTCTTCCTTCTCAGCGCTATATCATTTTAACTTGAGATTATCAATTATGGAGACGCAAACTTATCACCCATTACGCTAAGGTTTCCCATAACTGTAACTAATTATTCTAATATCAATTTCAGACGGCAAAGAGTATTTCTGCGAGAAACACAACATAATCTACAACCAGTCGTGCAACGTGTCGTTCTCATCACTCAACCAAATGCAACTGAACGTGCCCGAACCAGTGGACCAACGAAACAGCTCCAATATATTCCCAGACTCCGACGAAGAATACCCGACACAGAACAACCTCAACCAAACAGACTTCTCACATACTAAACCTATAGTAATCGAGTCAGAAGTCTCGTTGAAACATGATAAGTTTGAAGAGGTTGATTCTGCAAACCACTCGTTTGATGATGGACTTGATGTTGTAGACGGAATCATGAAAACAAGCTTGCATATCGAAGGAGTAGACAGAGAAAAGAAATTACAGGGTAATTCAGTAGATAGTGGTATATCGAACAATATTAACGGTAACACTAACGGTGAAAGTAATGGTGTTGAATGTGATAATGATAGTAAAGAGGATAAACCAAAGTTGAAGACGAGATTGTCGGATTTGTCACTGAAAGAGAGTGAAACGTCGTCCAAAGACACGACGAGTGATGAAGACAGGTTTGAAAGTGATCCGGAATTGTCGCCTCGACAGAAAGTCAGTAATGGAGTGTCGTTTACTAACGGACATGAGAAGAAAAATGGTATCTCGCTGAATCTCAAGTTGCAGAGCGAAATGAGGTGAGGACTATGAAAAAATGCGTTAAAGTGTGGTTAAGCAAAGATTACTAGATTTACAGGCCTTAGTAGAGCTGGGGAGCACGAACAATTGAAGTCTTTGTATCGAATCTCTTGAAATTAAATAAAATAACTCATTGATAGATGATAGAAAATTATTTATTTGTACAGGCATGTTACCTAAACTTCAGCCATAAAAACACGGGGACCCTGGCTCGAATACGAAACTTTTTGCCTAAATACTGCTTGTGAAATTAATGTTTTTCAGAAGCCACAAATTCTAATTGTTGTCAAAACCATAAATTCTTTGTATAATTCGACTCAGTGAGTGTTACCGTAGATCCATTTTTCGCTGACAAAATGTACAGTTTGACAGCCCTAAAATTGGAATATATGCATCCAGAATCGACATCATTATAACAATTAGACTCGTCTTTCTCTTCCCAGTTTCCAACCCCCCACCGTCTGGACGGGCCTCGGGTCATGCGACGCGATGGAGCCGCGAGCGCCGCCCGACGCCGCCGGCGAAGAGGCCGCTCTTCACGCCTTCACCAAGGAAGAGAGAGCCGTGCTAGCCCAGCTGCCGGCCGCGCAGCAACCGGAGGACTTGATGTTACTAGCACAGCTGCATAAAAAAGGTAAAAAACATACATAATATGTAGTTATATCCATACAACACGCATGAAATTTAAAGATGGCGTCGAAAATGGTGCAGCCAAAGTGCCGTATGTAACGGTGGTGAAATAGCGTCAGGTGAGGAGGCGGCTCTACACGCGTTTACGAAGGAAGAGAGAGCCGTGCTAGTCCAGCTGCCGGCCGCGCAGCAACCGGAAGACTTGATGTTACTAGCACAGCTGCATAAAAAGGGTATTTAACAAGCTTCTGCCTAATTTTTGTTCGCTTTAAGTCAAGATCCATCGAAAATGGCGCAGCCGAGGTGCCGTATGTAACGGTGCTAAGCATAGCGCCGGCGAAGAGGCGGCTCTACACGCCTTCACCAAGGAGGAGAGGGCCGTGCTAGCCCAGCTGCCGGCCGCGCAGCCACCGGAGGACTTGATGTTACTAGCACAGTTGCATAAGAAAGGTAAGTTATTGGAAGATAAATGCAATGATACCTACATATGCTCACTATTGTAATCCCCAAAGGGGTAGTCAGAGGTGACCCGCTTTTCGCTGTACATTTGTAGTCACGTGATAGGTCCGAGCCGTAACACCGTTTTTGAATGAGTACAATGCACTTAGGGTACAGATCTAGAGAATCTAGATGTGCAGATTTCCTGACGATGCTTTCCTGCACCGTGAGAGCGATGGTATACATTATACTTAAATTCAAAGAACTCATTAGTACATGTCAGCGCCAGGATTCGAACCCGCATCTCTGGCGTGAGAAGCGGGCGCTTACCCGACTGATCTGCCACCGCTCTATCCCGAAATTCCCACTCAAAGTTAAACAATACTAAGTTTTTTACGTCAATAGACATGCTAACCTCTCTCCTAACCCGCAGGCTACCTCCGCGGCGAGCACCACCTAGAAGAGATCATGTTCATGGAGAACGTGACTCGCTCGCAGCTCATGCAGCTGCTGGACAAGTTCAAGGACGTGCTCATCACCTTCGAGACCGAGGACCCGGCAGTAGCCATGTTGTACCCGTATCAGTAGATTAAATTGTGGATGAAGTAAAATTTTGTAAATAGAAATTTATAGTTTGCTTTTTAATTTCAGATACTAAATTGACAGATGCTGAATGGTTCATCAACAGTCGATTGTTCCGCCAATAGATAAACGATACGTCACTTAATAGCGGGACAATCGAACCGTTCAGAATCTGTCAATCCAGAGATTTCTCAAGTTCAAGGACGTGCTCATCACCTTCGAGACCGAGGACCCGGCCGTCGCTATGTTATACCCGTGTCAGTAGATTAAATTGTGGATGAAGTAAAATTTTGTAAATAGGAAATTATATCTGTATCCGTATCAATAGATGGAACGTTGAAATAATTATATTTATATTAGGGGCTGATTTGTTTATAGTAATGTTATCTGACATATAAAATTGTTGCGTTCACTGTCTAATACCAACATTCAAACGCGAAAGCATCAGAATTATTCCCCACATAACTCTTATCTGGCTATTGAAAAATCAGCCCAAAGTTAAATAGTGTAAATAGAAAATTATAAAACACTGACGCTGAGTGGCAGAAAGGAAGTTGAGGCTAATGTCGTCTTTAAATGTATTACTGCCTTACGTTGACAGTACAGGGACAGAAAGAGAAAGACAGATTCAATGCCGACATAAGCTTAGTTCCTTTCTGCAATTCATCGTGAGTGTAGGTTTAGATATGTCAAACAAAGTTATATTTCGCGTTTTCACGTGTCATCTGTTTCATGATAACTACCGCTAGAGGCGCTGCTATGTTATAACACGGTAACTGCTACGGTGTACGTTAATTATCAAAACTCACACTTGGCACGCTGTACAGTACCCCAAGTGTAAGTTTTATTGTTGGCAATAGATCTGGCGCCCAATTTGGAGTCGAACATACCGCATTTCGACTCGGAATCGCTAGCATAAATTTTCTTAAATTAAAAACTTACACTTGACTTACTTACTTACAGCAATAGATTTTTCATAAAACATTACATACTCGCTGTCGTATAATTATTTTTTATTTTGTATACTGATAATAGGAAATGTATTTGAAAATATAAAAAAAAAAAATAGTAAAATTTGAATATAACGAAATTTAAACGTGAAATACCCACTAACGGTTTTGTTAGAGACTGATATTTATTTTTCACGTTATTGAAAAACGTTAATTATCGATTACTGTAAACAGTAGAGCATTAGGCCAATAAAAGAATATTCTTTTCTATTCTATTCTAAATACCTATAACTCATGACCATTATATGTATACTAACCTAACCTAACCTTCATTTTAGGATAAAACAAATATATGTTTATAAATGAAATACTTACCTACTTTGTAACTTTGTATAAGTACCTAACTTCCATCAATATTTGGGGGCTTTTAATGGATCATGGTGGGATTAAATCGTGGTAAAAGTGATATCGCTGTAATTGTACTTATGGTACAGTATTGTGCAAATTAATGTGAACACGAGTGAAAATTTGAAAAAAATACATTTATTAGTTCTAAAATAAAAAAAAACAAAGATATATTAATACAATTTAAGTTATTTTAATAGAAAATGTGTCATACCTGGCTTTTATAACTTCTTCAACGCGTTTTGGCATAGAATCGACATGATTTCAACAGTTTTCTGATATTTACTGGTCTAAAAAACTTGTATGGATTACAGCCTCAATCATTTTAGTTTTTCTTGTGTAATCCGTTTTCCGAAGTCTAACTTTCACGATGGCCCACTTATTTTCAATGGGATTAAGTGCCGGTGAGTTCTCTGGCCATCCAAAGGCATGATATATTGTTGTTCTTGAAATATTTAAGCATAACCTTGGACACGTGGAATGGAGCCGAAATTTGTTGAAAAACTTATTGACCGTTATCATCAAATTTTCTTTGTTCAACTTCTAATCTCCGTTCTAGCAAGTCACTGTATTTTAGCGAGTTCATCATCTCTTCGATGGGCACAAGTCATCCGGTACCTATATAAGAAATACAGTCCCAAACTAAGAAAAGTTGATCCTAACGGTCAATAAGTTTTTCAACAAATTTCGGCTCCATTCCACGTGTCCAAGGTTATGCTTAAATATTTCAAGAACAACAATATATCATGCCTTTGGATGGCCAGAGAACTCACCGGCACTTAATCCCATTGAAAATAAGTGGGCCATCGTGAAAGTTAGACTTCGGAAAACGGATTACACAAGAAAAACTAAAATGATTGAGGCTGTAATCCATACAAGTTTTTTAGACCAGTAAATATCAGAAAACTGTTGAAATCATGTCGATTCTATGCCAAAACGCGTTGAAGAAGTTATAAAAGCCAGGTAGGACACATTTTCTATTAAAATAACTTAAATTGTATTAATATATCTCTGTTTTTTTTATTTTAGAACTAATAAATGTATTTTTTTCAAATTTTCACTCGTGTTCACATTAATTTGCACAATACTGTATATTTAGTGAGTTGCAACCGCCTAATGTTGTTTGTATTTTGGAAAGTGTACAAATACATAAAATTCAAACTGAAATATTTATCGTAAAATATACTTTTCAGATTAAGGGTCGGCAATAGGCAATCGAGGGTTGGCATTGTCATAGAATTATGTAGTAAATGATGCTCTACAGCCTTGAAAAAAATCACACAGGTAGCCGAAGAGTCTAGCTAGGTGCTGAATCATTCGAATTTAAGTAAATGCTTATTGATAACTGTAAATTAATTACGAAAAACCAGTAAATCACACTCCCGTATTGTAACAACTGTGTCGTAATTATCAAGAATTTTCATATGATTCTTATCAAATTATAAAGATAAATGCTTGGACTAGGCGCTAAATACCTTGTTTTTTAATAAACACACACCTATTTTGTGTAAATTAATCCCAAACTTGAGCAATTTTTTTCCCTCAAATCTTCATACAAATATCTATGGCGACTTTCTGTGTTATAAAATCATAAACACAAGCGACGTTTGACTCAGTCAGTGTTGCCGTTAGCGTACATTTTACACATTTGACGTACTATTTGAGCCTCCCATGTGTCATGTGTAATCGGTCCATGTTATGTAGGTACCTTTTGAACATAAAACATCCAATATCATATATAAAATATTCGTTTATTGGCTATTTTACCGTAAACGATCATAAGTTTTAGGGTATGTCGCATACGACCACGGCTTTCTTCTGAACATCACTATGAAGTATTTAAGTAGTTATTTATTTCTTCTTTAATACTTTTTAGAGCGTAATTGTTCAGTAGACGGGTGATAGTTTTTAAACTTAGTTTTTAATAGTTTCCTAATGGTTTCCTCATGTCTGTCCGTCTGTCCTGGCTCGTTCTCTGTCGTTTCTGCACCGATTGCCACAAAAATTGGTGGAGAGATGATCTAAAAAAAGGTTTTAAAAATTATTAAAAAATCTAATTTTTTATCCATACAGAGGAAAATTTTGTGAAAGATATCGTTAAAAAGGTATCTTTAAATACAAAAAATGCAATGAAACCATGTGGATCAAATCCGAGATATATTAATACAAAGATAAAAATAGAGGATATCCCCCTTAACTTTTAAAATACTATTTTACTCATAATAATTCGGAAAAAATGTGCCATATACCTCCAAGTAAGTACTTTCAACGAAAACTATAGCGGACTCTGTATTATACATAGTTATTTTCATACAACTAGACCAACTTATGACGTGCAGTTGCCCTAACTACCTAAATGGTAACGTAAGGATATGTTTTTGTGTCAAGCGGTCGGCCCATCTAATTTTTTTTTCAGATGGAATAGGTATCTAATTCCACAATTACGGTTTTGATTTTGTTGTGCGATTTCTCCACCAAGATACATTTTACTAAGGATAATGAGTACTTATATAATAAAACTGCGGGGATTTTCTATAACTTAAATGAACTAAAATCCAATACAATATAGCACCTCTGCTGACGAGCAGCCCCCTACTCTTGAAAGGCAATGTATTGCGCCTGTCTTGCGTTGTTAACATTTAAAAAAATCATAACTTCTCTTCCAAAGCGTTTTTACAAAACTTTAAATACTTATATAATCAGCTAAGTAATGCCTATTTTAAGAACCTAGAAACAAGAATATAATAATATAATATATATATGCATACAATTTAGAAGTTATTTTACAAAAACGCCAAAAAAGTATTTTTCAGCCTAAATCTAAAATAAATTCTTCATTCTGGGTACTTGGTTCTTAGGTTCTAAAAAAGGCTTTATCTTGATGAACATTTATGTATTTATTTTGAAAAGAAGTTATGATTTTTTAAATATTGACAACGCAAGACAGACCTTTCAAGAGTAAGGGGCCTGGTGCGAAAGAGCTAAAAAAAGCTAAATTTATTTCAGTAAAAGAAAAAACTCATGTACGGTTTTAACCCTACATGTACGTTTTCAACGCTGGATATGTGCGCTTTGAGAACTCCGTTGCGGCAACACTGGACTCAGTCGGCCGGTGGCCTCCAAAGAAGGGTCACGTCGGTTTAGGCGGCACTGACAGCTCGCGATCTCATTGTGTACAGACACAAAATCACTGCACATTGGTTGTCATTGCACTTTTTCAACTTTTATGACACCAACATAATTTGATTTGAAATTGAGGAAGCATAATTCTTGTACTATATTCAATAAATTAAATGATAATGTTTTTTATTAGTTAAGTCCATGGTACTTCTTGATTAAATTATAATTATTAATGCCTAACTAAAACTCACTAATATAAAATTAAAATTAAACTAAAAAGAAGATGCTGGCCAGATCGCTGCCACTGTCGGGTAGGGTACCCAAGACGCTGGCCGCGTTACCCCGCTATATAGCTATGCTTAGCCTTTGTGATAGGTAAGTGCCAGCCCTAGGGTCCCTTGAGACTTCTATTAGTCTGCTGCTGATGTCTTTAAAAAGCTGACGTGCCTCCCCACGGCCCTGGGATGAGGAGCAGGAATATAGTGAATGGATCTAAGTGATGACAATACGTAGGAAGATTAGGTTAGGATTCAAAAACACAGTCTCATGGTGCTGGTTGAGGCATGGTCTCGTGAGGATCTGATGAGGGCAGTAACACGGAGGTGACTGAATTTTATTTCAAAGATTTAATAGCTAAAAGCATCGAGTTTGGGCGCGGTGGTAGCTCAGTCGGGTAAGCGCCCGCTTCTCACGCAAGAGATGCGGGTTCGAATCACGGCGCTGACATGTACCAATGAGTTCTTTTAACTTAAGTACAATGTATACCATCGCTCTAACGGTGAAGGAAAACATCGTGAGGAAACCTGCATATCTAGATTTAGCACATCTAGATATGTGAACCCACCAACCCGCAGTGGACCAGCGTGGTGGGAAATGGTTCAAGTTTAGGAAGGCAGTTTAGACCTTGGGGATATGCACAAAGGTTCCACTCGAGAGAGCCAGGTGCAGGTACTTACACCCCCACAGAGAATAGAATAGAATCGAGTTTGGGCTATTAAGTATGTTTTTCAAAGAGAGAGAGAAAGATAATTTAGGTTTCCTCTGGATTAGTTAGGTTTACTGGGTTTACTAAATTCATTCGTAACGTAAAATTGTCAATGACGGAATTTCTTCTATAGACAGTAGCCACTAATAAAAACAACGATATATGGCGTGATTTGCAAAAGTACCTATCTAGTCAACCTGCCACGGGGTGACTTCGGTGGGTAACTCAGAATAATACTAATTATATGTTATTGCATCAATAATAAAAAAATCAAGAAAATATTCAAAGTTTCCATCCTCGCTTTTCACGCACACAAATCACAAACTCATGCCTTGTTCTAGGAGCAGGGTCTACCCTGGTGCATTTCCATGACCACTTTTCATTAGCGTCCCACCGGTTTCGATGCTCAGCGGAATAGCACCATTAACCATTATTATTCTGAGATATCATCACTTCTTATTCTGAGTTACCCAACATAAAATCACGCCATCTATTGAAATCATTTTTTAAATTAGGATTTGTCTATGGTGTGGTCCCCAAATTTAAGGGTTAAAGCCAAATAATTATATTTTAACCTTTTTTTATACCTATTATATTAAAAGACCTATTCAACGATACCCTACCTACACCATCAAAATAACCGGAAAAAATATCAGCCCCAATTTACTTGTATGGGAGAGGGAGTACCCCAATTTTTTTTTGGGTACTCCTCATATCTATGCGAAATATCAGCTTGATATCTTTACCCGTTTCTGAGAAAAAGGGCAGTGACAGACAGTCAGTCAGACAGACGGACAACAAAGAGATCTTATAACGGTTGCTTTTTTCCTTTTGAGGTACGAAACTCTAAAAATATGAAAAAATATTATTCTGCCACCAAAAAATATACTTACAAACATACATACATACAATCAAAAAACATTACTCTCCTCCTTCGGCAGTCGGGTTAAAACAAGTGAGACTGATTCTGAACTTTTGTTCTACGAGTTTTAAAAATTAACCAAAAAAAACTTTATCATAGAAACTTTGTTGACACGTGACTTTTTACCATGGAAAACGATTTTTTTTTCGCGTTTTTGCAAAACTCGTAGAACTAAAGTTGTTCAGAATGACCCCTTGAGTCATCCCCTTTCGGCTTAGTATACCCTTAGTATAACTTATTATCTACACTTTAATACCAGTAGTTAGTTACCTTTCTACAAGTAAATACCACATTTGTTTAGAAATCTAATCGGGTTCCGAGTATGGAGAAAAGTGGCACCCCTATTAATTTCTACTCTTTCCTGGTGCCTACCAGTGTAAGTAAAAATTATACTTACCTACCCTAACATCACCCAAAATGTACTTGAAAATAATTGTCAACAAAGTTGGCGAGTAAAAGTTTATCGACCCACTGTGCAAACTAACATGTGTGCGTGTCACTGCGTGTGCTGTGTGAAGAGCATTGAAAACCCAAAATTGGCGCGGCACGTCACCCTGTACGGGCCCTTAAAGTATTCTATTATTCATTTCTATTGCACTGACTTCCATCCTTTTCCATCCCATCCCAATAAGTTTTTTTTTTTAATAATAGATATTATACTCGTTCTTACAGGCAGGATGTCTCATCTCATCATACATCTCATCATGAAGGGAAATGAATAAGGACTGAAGATACACTTTTTTACTGAAAGGACACTTTAGAAACATACAAATATTTATAAAAATACATAGCAAAGGAAGGAGGAGTAGAAATTAATAGGGGGCATGGGCGTTTACATAGTACATGGCCACCCAAGTGGTAGGTAAAAATGCTTTGTCCGAGGCATGGAATTTTTTTTCTACTTATGGTCCGAGGATGTATAAACGGGCGTCTACGTCGACTGAGTATTGAGGCTCCGTCTCTTTTCATGCCACACGGGCACACGATGAGTAGAAACAAGGAACCTATTTCTCTAAGTACCGACGGCCACGCAATCCACAAGGAGAAGAGGAGTTGGGGAAGGGATCTGCGGGGTTATTGTCTATCTAGTTGATAACTCTCTTCACCGTGATCTTACTGTCAAAAAGCAAATTTTGACACTATTCGTATTGTGTATGTTCGGTTGGGGTGGAATAATGACGTCATAGTTGGTATGGGCTTCAATACCCACCGGCCGCCATCTTGTTAAAATTTTGTATGCGAATATTTTATCGAAACCCGAGATTGGTATTTTGTATCGGATAGTTGGAATCATAAGTACTAATTTGGGTTGGCCAACCGTCTTGTCTTGGGCAACTAGTAAATAGTAGCTTTTAAACCATAGAGTCACCATAGAATGTAGAAAATAACGTTTTTTTTTGTAAATTGTGACGCTGAAATCTTCTTGTTCTTATGATCTTGAACTGTCTTGAACAAAATCATATTTCTTTGATGTTTGTTTTGTGAATCTTGCAAATTTTTGGTCTTCCATAATTAGTAAATAGTAAGTAGTAAGTAATTAGTTAGAAGGAAATTATTTCAGTAGGTATTTGTTTTTTTTTCAGTAAGTATAGGTACCTAACTGTTGTTTTAAAATTGGTTTCAGGGGACTCTGGTTATGCTCTACGGCCATGGATATTAACACCTATCCTCAATGCAGCTGTAGGATCCCCAGAAGAACACTACACTGATCTACACTGCCGTGTCAGAAATACTGTGGAGTGGTGCATTGGGGCCCTTAAAACACGCTGGAGATGTTTGCTGGCACACCGTGTGCAGTAAATGACTGTTGTGTACTACACAATATAGCAAATGCACACAATATACCAGTGACGACAACTTGCCTGCTGCTGGTAACATTCGGGTGCAGCATATTGGTAACGTGGCTTATGGTGCTGCTGATGCAGATAGGGCGCATGAGGGCCAACCTTGTCCAGAGGCTGTGAATTTCAAGGAACTAAAATAACCTGACTCTGATAGGCTGATTTTTGCTGTATATGTATAATTTAGTAATAAAAAACACAATTTATATTAATGGCTTTTATTTTTGATTTTAAATCACATAACTTCCTTTCACATTTTGCTTCTACCAGTCTTACTATAATCATTATTAAAATATTTTTTCTACTTTAACCTTGTTTAAGTTATGATTGCACATTGCCACTTTACATGTGAATGCCCATCAGAATTTTTGACCAGTTTTTGTAACTCCAGACCCAATTGAATATAATTCATATAATTGTAATGCTGCACTGTCCCATAGCCAACGTGCTGATTGTATGCCTAGTGGGCCGGGAGGGTACCGGCCAACAGCAAGCTCTTTATGTCTTTCAACGAACTCCAACAAAATGTCCATTTGTCGATCTGAGACTTTTCTTAAAGGCGCCATCCTGGAAATAAAATACAATATTAATGTCCTATTCAATCTTTTTTCTTGGCACATGATATGCCTCACAAAAATATTACTAACAAGCACAACCTGCACAAATGTGAAGATTATTTAATGGCTCAGTGATCAATCTACTTTTAATAACTGAGTTCCCAGTACCAAGTGTTAGATCTCAATCATCGACTTATATTACTAGCGTATCGTCCTAGAAATCATTGATCTCAATGCTTTTATTAAGAACAATAAATGTTCATTTTTCACGACTTTGTAAAAATTTCCCATATTTCGTTCGTGTGTATGACTAAGTTTAAAAATTTAATAGTAATACGTTAATTATGTACTTACCTTAGATATAATGAACAATTAAAACACAGGATTCAGGTAATTATAAAAAAACACACACCAAAATCAATCTCTGTTTTGGATGGTTCCTTGTAGTTTGTTTTGACAATCATTTGACAATAGCTTCCAGTATCGCCATTTTTCTAAACAATGCGGCAAATTAAAGATTTGATAAATACAGTAGTCGTAGTTTGAAGTGAAATGAAGTTTTCATTTAGTCGGCTAACCAAATCACAGAATATTTTCACAAAAATTTTGCAACCTCTAGTGTATCGATAAATCTCATACCCACTATTCGTTTAGTGATCATGACCGAGATAGCCGATGCCAAAAGATGGTCAGAAACCCATCATAGATTTATACGGTTGGAAATCGCGAGTCCATGACACCCGAGATAGAAAATCACCCAGCTGTATTGAAACGACGGAGCGGCAGCGAATGATGATTCTGCTGGAGAAGATGGTAAGCATGAGTGATCATGTGGCATTAATTCACTGCGATAGCCACAACGACTTGTGGTAGCCGTGTATCATGCTAACAAAAGGATTCAAATCAAATTAAATATTTTATTGCCATCAAGTGTACATCAATGATTGGCCTTCAAATGTGAGTCCTCTGGTCTTGGTCCATATTCCGATATCCAAAAAAATATATCGATATATTATATTACGATTATTACCGGTTTGCACTATTTATGTCCACAGAGTAAACAAAACTACGTTTCGATGTGTCAAAAACATATGTCATCTCTTTGATGTCAAACTGCTTTGTTGTCGATTGTCGACTTACTTCCGTGTTGTTTTCACAATATCAATTTATTTCTGTGCTACAAAGTCGTTTGAAAATGAAGAACTTTCCTGTGTTCGTTTTTCCAGTTTCGCTAGAATTTTATCTGAGCGCGAGACACACGCACAAGCAGCTACTGACTCTCTACAACCCTTACGACTTCGCTGTAAATTTTAAAGGTGAAAATTCGTGACCATCTCGAGTTCTCATGTGGTGTTTATTTGTTTTTATAACCTGTTTTGTTTGTTTCAGTGTTATGTACGTCGCCAAATAAGTTCACAGTGATCGATCCGGAGGGAGTGATCGCTCCCCAGAGCTGCATAGACATCGTGGTCCGCTACACGCAGCCCTCAGTGGTTCACTGTAGCACCACTGAGAAGTTTAGGATCACCATGTATGACAGGAACACCCAGCAGGTCTGATATACTTACCTAATTATGTAGTTATAACAGTTGTATAATAACTTATGTGTGGAAATAATAGGTTAGTTACAAATGATTATAGTTTTTTTGGGTCAAACTTTGCTTATCAAGTCTGTTCCATATGTTCTTTAGATACCAACCAATTATTATCTTAACCTATTTTACAGGCATTGGGGAAGAGGGATATTCCTACTAAGCTCATAGAAGGTGAACCATTAAGCTCACATCCTGAGAGTATGAGTGATAGTTTTCACCCATTGTTGACTAAACCTGTTGCCATGAAACCCGTAGAAGAAACAACAAGAGTTACCTCATGCAATCATCCTCACAATATGCGCCAAAGGTTTGTTTGATTTTGAATGACTATTTACACTTTTGAGAATGCTTTTGATCTAGCTAGTTTAGTTACCAAGTATCCAATATCAAAATTTACAATGACTTTCTTTTTATCAAATTGGTGTTTAAATATGTGTTTCCATTAATAATTAATGAAATCATACATGATTCAGGTTTTTAAAGTACCAGGCATTAAAATTTATTATAATGAATTCTACCTTTATTTATTCTAGACTTTGTTCACTTTTGTTGCTGAACACATGTTTAGTTTTGTGTAAAGAGAATTAAATATTGGAATAACTGTTCCTCATTCACCCTACCTTATTTCACATTTAATTTTTTAACTAATGGTTTTCTCTTTCTAATTTCCAGAGAGCAGCAACCAGTGAATGTAGTAGCAGTGGCTGTGAGTATATGCTGCATTGCAGCATTGTTGCTACCAACACAGCCGGAGACTGTTGTGGAAACACAGTGGCCGGAGTGGCTTCACATTGGTTCTAACTTAAAACTAGTCTTTTCATTTGTCCTAGGTTTAGTCAGTATGCTAGTGCTGAGACCCTAGGACACAATTACAACTGTGTTTAGTCTATTTCACATAGAAAAGAGATATGAATGTTTGCTTAACTTCACTCCAAATAGGAAATGCTTTAATGGTTAATATTTTAAGACTGTGAGATATAAATACATAAGCAATCCTTATGTATTATCCCAGGATCCAAAAATCTTATAATTTGTTATGACACTAATTTCTTTGTGTGATGGTCATAGATGTCTTTAACCATCTATGAATATGGCTAGTCAAAACTTATATTGTTGATTATATATCAAAATATTTACTTAAAAAAAACTGTGATGGAAAATCTTATATTGCTCTCTCCATTTTCTGGTGCTTTGTAAATATCAGCATGAAACGGACTAGACATGGTTGAAGTTAATCTTTTTGTCTTGTAAATATTATACTAGCTGTTACCATGTTGGGGTGTGTATAGGAATTATGAACATTTCCTAATTCTGGTGGTCGATTTTATAATTAATATATGGTATAAGGTCTGAAGATAGTTATTATTTCCTTGGTGTGATAAGTATTTTTACTTAATGGTTCTATGAGTAATATTAATTTATTACTGATATGTAAGGATTGTTTTAATTATTGTAGTTATTATTAGTTTTGTATATTTTAAACGGAAAGTTTATCAGTGTGAAACTACCATTCCATAACCATTCTTACTGTGCACAGTAATTTTTCAGAATTTAGAGATATAATTATGCTTCGTTGCATATTTTTTACATAAACGGTTAAAGATTAGCATACCGAATATATGTACTTATTAATGAGCATCCCATCATCTGTAAATATTATTAATTAATGTAATGTTATGTGCCTAAAGTTCATTTCTGGTAAACGAACAGTGCTGCAAATCCTCAATGATATACATTTATAGTAGAATATACATTAGATCCTATCATTCATGGGTATCTTGTTATGGGTACATTTAGGTATCTTGCTTGTTAAATGCCTATGTTGAATGGAACCTTACTATACCTAACTACCTCCTGGTATTTTTTTTGACAACTTTGTATCTGCCATACTTATGTTATGTGACACGGTGTACCTACCACCACGTTTATATTTATTTATTTATATCACATAACTGCGAAGGGACCATCGCATTGTTTGTATCTACTAATAGTACCCATTATAATTGATTTCACCAAATATATCAATACCATCATAAATATTTTGCTTCTTATTTACTTCTTACACATAAAGACACAAGAGTTTTATATAAAAATCTGTTTATTATTCAAAACAATTGTTAGAAGACACCCAATGTTTGTTATCTTTTTAAGATTTGTGCATAAAAGGAACGCATACCGTTAAATTAGCGCATGCAATGACAAAATACATAAATATAACATTAACATTCTTATTTTTGCAATGATCTACCATTTCTTTACCTTCTAGGTCATCTCGTATATCTCATTCTAATCACTAAACTAATCTCACTATCAAATTTACTATCACAACTTCACTACAGATGATGACTAGAATTTGTTAAATACAGTGATATGCCGAAAACACGCTCAGGGCAATTTAACCCATAATAATTATAGTAATAACTATTATGATTATTGAATCTTTCTATCACATAGGTATGATATTTACTGCCTAATTTTTAGGAACTAGAAATTAGTTAGGTCTGTCATAGGTACTTCATTTTATCGTTATTTTATGAGTTTATGCCATTTAATTTTCTAAATAAGGTGCATGTAGAGATGTAAAATTGACAGTTCATAATAAAGCTTAATGGCATAGCTAATAGGAACATACAATCAATAATCGGTCTCTTAGAATCTAAATTAGATAGGTACTAGGAATTCAGGCTGACAAATGCGTATCACTAATAACTAGCCTAAGTATATTTAATTTAAAATTAAGATTTTGTACTCGAATTAAGGCATTTTTGGGCAATAACGGAGTTTAAAGTTTTACAAGACACATTTGCATTTGAGTTTTTCACAAAAAATCTGGTTACAAATTTAGATAGGCGTGGCCTATTCTTTTCACAATTTTTATTAGTAATTAAATTATAATAAACTTCTGATATCCACAACATAAATTAAGAGGCACTTTCTACTCAGATATCCTTATAATTAAATTTATCTCTAATAGATATGGTTATTTAAATTTACCTTAGTTATCAGATCTATTAAGAAAGACACTACAGATTTATCTATTTCCTTACGGCACCGTCTTACACATTTTTACTCAGGAAACACAATACATCAACAAAACAAATTGGTCCTTTTTCATTATAAGGATTATTACGCATAGTTTAAGTTAATATACGAGCGTACAGCCAGGTCTACCATGATGTGTGTGAACTGTGGGTGCAGCACCGTGGATACTTTGGTATATTTGTTGGTGCTTATTCCATCGTCATCAGTATATTGTTTCGTTGTTGATTGCCGCTCTTGATTTAGGCTGGTAACCCTGCAATTGAATTAGGTTAAATATATGAGGTTGTGTTATTATTTTACCAGACAATCGTCAGTAAAATTCATAATTTTATTATGACATAAGTATTAGTTATTAGACATATCCCTGTATCCAAACCGTTGCTGTTGACGATCACGGAAGGTACAATGTATGTAGGTACTTACCAGTCAGACTCATCATATTCTATATTATAGTACTTGCTGACTTCGGGCTCAAACTGGCACATCTTGAGCTCGTGAGCCTCCAGCCTGGCATCCAAACCCTCGATCCAGTCATCGTTTTTATTGCTTAATCCATTTATTGTCTTGAATTGCTTAGAAGTTATTGCTATTATACTATTTGTAGATATTACAGTGTATGGTAATCTGAAAGTTAGCAGAAAATATGATAAAGGTTTGGGAATTATGAGTAAATCACTGAAATATATTTCAGAGTTTAGGCATTATCAGGGGCGTATTTACCCTAGGGCTAAAAGGGCTACAGCCCGGGGCGGCAGGCGGCGAAGGGCGGCCCAGGGGCGGCCGGCAGGCCGCCCTTGGGGTTTTCGTTGGAGGATTTAAAAAGTACAGAACAATATTTTAGGACGTAAACCTAGAACTGCCCTGAGCCATATTTCCACATGTTAATTTCATGTCTTAAGCAAATTGATTTGAAGTATGAAAGGCGGCCTTTGTTCTTTTCTGAACCGGTGGAATAGTTTAATTTTTTTCCGCCTCGGTATTTTTTTGATGGAAATCTAAAGTTTTTTTTTTGCCTTACTCAGTCGCCCTGCACAAGTTTATTTTTAAACGTTCTAAAATGTACTCGTCCATCCAGTTTTTTTTTTGTAAGGATGATATCATTATCTATACAAATCTATCACCACCTTTTATGCAACTGGACGAGGCCCATTTTACCCTTTTGGGTGCACCTGTGTTGCCAGAGGGGTGCCGAAAATGAAATGAAATGAATGAATGAAAAGCGCCAACGGGATTGGGATGAGGAGATGTGACGGGTCACGGTAGATGCGCTTCTGGCACAGACTACAGGCGCGGAGGCGCGGTGTCGCAGCCGGAGCCGGGTGTTTGTATTGCCATCGCCGCAAATGGGACGTTGCTGGATGACGATTATCTGCGCGTGGCGGTGGCGCTGCGCCTGGGCTGCGATTTGTGAGCCACAGTGGAGTGACGGTGGATAAGCTAGGCCGGCATGGCCTCCATTGTGTTCGCAGCGCGCTGAGGCTCTCCCGGCATCAAGCAATTAATGACATCGTCCGTAGAGCTCTCGTCAGGGCTGGCGTTCCAGCGGTTTATGCCGTAGTGACGGGAAGCGCCCGGACGGTCTCACTTTGATTCCGTGGGAGAGGGGCCGGTCTGTGTTATGGGATGCGACGTGCGTTTGCACATTTGCCCCATCCCATGTAGGCCTAGCCTAGCCTAGCCTAGGTAGGTACTCTACGCTGACTGCTATAGGCAGGCTCTGGGGCGGCGAAGTAGTGGAACAGAAGTCGGAATAGGATTCATTTTTCCGGTTAACGTGGCGCAGAGCGTTCGAGGTGTATGTCTTGGAACTACATATATACACTATATAGTACCTACAGTACAATACAACGACGGCCACCATGCTCTCAGCTGCACGAGGTGTGCCGGGAGGTTGCCCCGTCATAGTGCCCTCAACGATATAATACGCAGAGCTTTGGTGTCAGCTAATATCCCGTGCGTCCTTGAACCTCCTGGTTTTTTTTCGGACCGAGGAGAAGCGCCCTGATGGCCTCACACTAATTCCTTGGAAGAGGGGCCAATGTCTGGTTTGGGACGCTACATGTGTAAGTACCTATGCCGCCGCTCATCTCGGCAACACAATTCGTGCTGGAGGAGCTGCTGCCGAGACAGCTGCAGGGGCAAAACATTTAAAGTATTCTAATTTGAAAGCCTCTTACAGCTGTCGAAGCAGCAGGTTCCTGGGGAACAGAGGCTTTATGCTTCATCAGAGAGCTTGGCAAGCGCCTGAAGGAAAAAGGTCATGATGCTCGCTCTGGGTCGTTCCTGGTTCAGCGCATTTCGTTGGCGATACAGCGCGGTAATGCGGCTGGCTTGTTGGGCACTTTCGAGCCAGGAACGATACGAGGCGGCATCTTTGACTAGTTAGACTAAGCTTAAGGCGAATACTTTGAATTTGTAAAATTTTATCTTTTAGTTCAGTTTTATACAATACAATAAAATTCAAATATTCTTTATTGCACACCAAAAAACCTACCTAACTAACTAAATACCTATCTCTATCTCCGTCCGGATCATATTGAACATTGAAGCTGATTTAACTAATAAAATTGATTAAGTACTATGATGTAGGTACTTAATATACAAGTTTGTTACGAGTTTTGTACAAAGAAAAAAAAAATATTTTTTTTGTTTTTTTTTTTTAATTTTTTGATGGGCGTAATTTTTTCTCTATGTTGATGGGGCGGAAAACTACAGGAGCCCAGGGCGCACAATCTTTAAATACGCCCCTGGGCATTATGAGTAAATCATCACTGACATTTATTTCAGGTATCTTATTTAGTTTAATCCAAGGATAAAACTGACTTATATAAGTATATGTAGCCCTGTAGGTACAAGGAATATAATTTATACCTACCTATGGTAGTTACTATAACTTCCTTCATTGGAAGGAGACCCGTGCCCCAGCAGTGGGGACGTGATGGGTTGTGATGATGATGATGGTACTATAGGTATCAATCCTGAGTGATAATGATAATATAAGTGAGTAACTTACCTATATTTAACATAGTGTGTCATTAATCTAGGCAGCTTCGTACACGCATACAGGTTGGCGGGCCTCACTGGCAACAGATTGAGGTCGTGCAGTATCAGGCAAGGAAACCCGTGCTCTATGGCGGCCGCAGCTCCGATGTTCAGCAACCTAATAATAGTAATAACGTCCTAATAGTTAGTACATTTGGTGTCTAACGGCCATAAAATGTACAATATTGGCTTCGGCCTGATGCATGCCTTAAAAATGTCCGAGATGGAAAAACGAGAACATAATAGGTACCTAATAATAATAAGTAGGGACATGTCACACACGACCATCCGACCCCAACCTAGGCAGAGCCTGTAATATGGGTATCGGACACCGGACAGCTCATATATCTACACAGATACATCCCAAGACCCGAGCACCAATATTTATACCTATTTAAACAAACATCTGCCTCATCCGGGAATCGAACCCTCCAGTCAGGCTCACCAACCACTACCCCTGTCTAACCTGGCTCGGTTGAGCGGCTCCGTGTCCATCTGCTCCACGATGTAGAGGCGGTAGTGGAGCTGCTGATGATGCAGGAAGCTGTGCATGAACATCAGGAACTTGTAGAGGCGGCTCACTGATTCCCTGGGAAGAAGGAATAGGTTGTGAGTGGACTGATCGATTATGAACGATAGTAAACGACAATAATGTTCTGTAGATCGGTTGATGGAAAAATATGTGTAGTACAAAACACTCTTCATCATCACCTCTAGAACATTTGGTACCTACCTACCAATAGAACATAAGTAGTTAGATAAAATATCGGTCTATTCATTCCGCAGCTAAAAGTGGCACACATCTAACTTAAAAACACCCTACTTTGATCGGTAGTTAAAAAGCCAGAATTAACTAAATTATTAATGAATAAAACCAAATGTACCTACCTATAGGGGACAATGACGGCAACGCTGTACTTAGGACGGCATTCGCTCGGCGCGTACACCCCGCCGTCCCTGACGCCTCGGCCGAGGGACCAGCCTGCCTCAGCACTCGGAGACAGGACCGCCGACTCCAGAACCACGCTCCGGTATTCACACTCCTCGTACGCGTAGCTTGTGAGGTTCTTACTAGTCACCTCGACCAGATTCTGAAGCATATCTTCTCGCTTTAACTCCACGTAGGATGGAGGGCTAGCTGGGCGGCTCGTGAAAAACAGGTTTATGACGAAAACGAAGCAACTGAAAACCAATCCGTAGCAAAGGAAGTTCTTCCACACGTTTCGACGCTTGTACATGTTTCGGTGAGTTTGGTAAGTAACAAAATGGCATTAATAAAGGTAAAGGGCAATTTTGTTCTCGTAAATAAAAAATAAAATTAGAAGAAATTTTGGTTTGTTTACATTTATCGATTTTCAAGTTTTGCGGCAAAATCAGCTGATTTGGTTTTTAAAAAATATTTCACTACAAAAGACACTACATTGCGTATTAATAAAGTCTACTTTTCAATAAAGGCCCAACTACTGCATTGGGCTACGTTCGTATATCATTGCTAGACTTGGTAGAGATCTCGAACTTTTACTTCTTACTCTAAGATTTGCAAAATGGAAATGTAGGTAGTTTTGCAATCCTTGGATATACGTTAGACAGATACAGTCATAAAAGTATTGTGATTCGTAGTGTGTAAATATGCATTTAATTGTTAAATATTAAGCATACATTTATTAAGTATAATTTCACATCCGAAAAAAAGTGCAATAAGGTAAGATCCTAGAAAAATGTTTACCAACACTGAAAAAGAAATCACGCCTGTCATGGACATGGATGCACAATCACAAGATTTATATACAAAATCTCCAGAAGCCGTTAGAAAATGCACTAATGAAGAAGCATTCAATACTTCGTGGAACATTGAACATTTAAATTGTTCCAATGATAAACTGAACTGTACACCGCCTTCCCTGAAAATTATGATAGACAGTTCAAGTCCTGACAAAATAGAGAACTCTACGCAGACAGTGCCATATTCAAGTCATGAACCACTAGAAGAGGTGAATTTGAACAAGCTAGAACTATCATTTGATAAAGACGATCAGCAGAACTCAGCACCCAATGACAATCCCGAAAAATCATTCGGGAGCAAGCGTTGTCGACGTGACTCTCAAGAAGACCCCAACGACCTCAACCCACTGAAGCGAACCAAGTGTGACAAATTAGCTGTACAATATGACGAAGAAATTGAAATAGAAGAGCCCGATTTAATTGATGAAATATCGACAGCCTCTAATCTGTCCTCATGTTCAGAGGTTTCGTTTAAATCTGTTAGCAGTAACAGTTCTTTGAAGGGAAAGAAACGGCGGCGCAAGTCGGATTCTAATTTGTTTCGGGATGTGCTGCTGAGGTCCAAACGAAGTAATCATTCGAACTATAGCAAACAAACGTCCAGTCGACAAGATCTGAATAATACGCCAGGTAACTTTTCAAGCATACATCTTACTACTAAGTACTTATAGACTCTATAGACTTATTAACCTATGAATAAAAAATACACAGCGAAGTTCGATGATACCTAAAAACTAAGTAGGTACCATGTAAGTAGGTAGGTACGTACCTACCTAGTAGTATCTACCTACTCCCTGGCTTTTCTAAATCCTATATACCTTCTAAGCTTATTTGTGTGTATACAGGGTGTCACGTCAAATTGATGCTAACGTAGCTTAATATAAAAAAGTTTTTTTTTTTTCACGGAGAAGTCAAAGAATAATAATTTTTCAGTTTGACCACCTGAGACACATTCTTTCGGCTTAGTATACTTACCACTTTTGCAATACCTTGTGTAAAAAAAACGCTACGTAAGATACCTACGAATACATTTACAGATAAATTTATATTTATTTTCTAACTAACATTAAGATTAAAAGTTGGTCAGTAGGTATTTATCTAAAGGTGAGTAGGTATTATAACAAATGCACGTCAGTGATAAGAAGTCAAATGATTGCTTGAACTCTTTTATCAGCTATAACGCAATAATTCACTTCATAAATCGATAACTTTTTATTTTTATTGTAAACACCCGGGACCCTGACTGGAGTCAAGAGAGTCAGTCGCGAATATAGACCAATGACATCATCAACTACATCTCAGACATATCATGCTCATTTTAAATTCAGCCGTTAGATTAGTACCTAAACATGTTCGCTGCGCGACATTTAAGTATACATAATTTTAATGATAGGAGCTAAACAGCCTAGTGTAAAGTTGGAAATAGAGATAGAAAGTGGTGTCGAGGCTGGCTTGTTGAGTGATGTCGACTGGTTTGTTTTGTCAGGAGGCACGCCGCGCAAGGACCGCGGTGGACGAAGGATCTCCAAGTCAAAATCATGGCGACTGATAGACTTATGCACCTGGATCGGGATGAAGGTGAGTATATTTATGTTTTTTTTATATTGCCCTGTAGATAGTAGGTAGGGTAAATGAAACAGAAGTTAAAATAGATACTTGCTTTACTAGATCTAGCTGATGCATAAATGCAGATTCCTAAATGTTACGCTTAGCGAGTCAGTACGAGATATAGACAAAATATTTATGTTCCCGTTAATGTAGGTGCTGCCACTACCCATAAGAATCCAAGTTAGTTAAATTGCTATGTCTATAAACACTAAGCGGCTGGCTTTCAATTAACTAGGTATTTTTTTACTCATTTCACATAGTTAAGTAATCCTAATCTTTACAACCACCAACAGGGATACGAATCTATAACAGCTCTATACACAGATGGAAAGGGTGAAGAAGCCAAAACTATAGAGAAACCTAAACAAGAAAATGATTCCGTAAATAAAGATGTTCAGCTTATGAAAAAAACTTTAGAGGATGTGGTCGACAGACAAGATCGACTAATGCGCGAAAATGAGGAAATGGCCATGAATATGAAAAAGATGATGCAAAAAATAGAAGAATTGGAAAACAAATTAAAGTAAGATTTTTAATAATTTTATGACTTTCCACAAGTATCTTCACAATCAGCAGCAGCATATTATTATGATATGTCCTACCTTGGGCAGGCAGAGACTAAATACGAATCTCACTAATTCTTTAACCAAGGCGACAAACCAAAGAATGATAGGACGACATTAGTCGTAGGTATCATGAATTAATCGATTACCGAAGCTCAAAGCCCTACGCGCGCTCTAAGCTAAACCAACTAACACAAAACCATTCCTTCCAGAAGCCAAACAGAACATAGACCTCCGACGTCTGGCAGGAGCCTGGCCACCGGAGACTGTGCGCCCCCTCCGCCGCCGCCCCCGCCCCCGCCTCCGCCTCCTCCTCCACCCATGCCGTCCTCCAAGCTGCCAGTTCGCTCCAACACCCTCCCTCGATGCGGCTCTGCACCGCCCCGAGTAGCGGCCCCGAGGCTCGCCATCACCCCACAGGACATAGCCAACGTGAAGCTCAGGAAAACTAAGGTAAGGATCTCCATTGTGTAAGGTGTATTACCTAAGATGTCTGTGGTATTTCAATCTGCAATCCCTCAAAATTTCAGGACAACCCTAACTTACGATCGAAGCCCAACCAGAACAAACAGCCGTTGGTGACTCAGCAGATGTTGCTTTCTACCAGAGCAGGACTCGGCAAGAAGAAGCACGTTTCAGCGGCGACCACTCAACAACAATTGAGTGACCTTGAAAAGTGAGTAGCGTAACTACTTAAGTACTTGTAGTTACTTAGGTTTACCAAAATAAACAGTTTTTACCACTTTATAATTTTACAACCAGATTCTCAGTTTGGCCGTTAGTACTATTGTAATGTTCCATCGATGCCGAAACATTAACTATTTCGCAAATAATGAATTTAAACTACGACTGGATGTTCCGAGGGATTTGTTGCGCTTTGGAAGGGTTTTCCCGTGGGATTTTTGGAAAAGTTGTCTATTAAATCATTCAGGGTGTCGGCTAACTTCGTGCCAAGCTTTGTTGTACCGATTGCGATTCACAGAATAATCAAGATAATTATTCTGAGTGTAGGTGAGCCTTAATATTGATATCGGCGAGTTGAGGGTAGACGATAATATCCACGTAAGCGAGCAGCGCGTGGGCACTTGGCACTTTTGTGTGAGCAGCCGTGGTGAGCAGACGGTCAGATGGAGGGGATGATCGGTGCCGTAGGAGCGTGAGGGACCAGGCGCGTGGAGCCGAGGCGGAACACCGAGTCCGAAGCTAAGTGATCTTTCTATTTACTTACTTTTTTATCTCTCGTATATGATTGATAAGTTATACACTTTATTTCTTGATGGACGCTAACCCACGGCTGCAATTTCCATCACACTGGTATAGGGATTAGATAGGTAGGTACACTAAAGGTCTTCTACCTTGCTCATTCAGTATTTAGCTAGCTAGAGAAAAACCTACACATTACACATTCCCTAGCTTTGGTTCAACTTATTTTAGTTTATAATAGGGACTTCTGGATATACACAAATAGGCAGAAGCGGGCTGATGATGATGATGATGATGATTATCAAAAAGCTAAAACCTGACAATGGATCTTACTTCAAAAATAATAAATTCTTATCAAATGAAAAGTATACACCTACCTTCAAATTTGTTCTATGGTTCTTTGTTCAAATTATTGATTTTTCATTAGGTAAATAAATACTTCTGTAGAATCTATGCTATAGTAATTATTCAAAGAATAAAGTAGATACATACTTAAATAAACTTTTCAAAGATGATTTATAGTAGTATCCATATGGCAGAGAAGATTATTTGACTTTGAGTCTTACAACAAGTATCAGCGCAGGGAAAGAATTGATTAACGGAGGAACATACTCTAAAGGTGTCAAGATATCACAAATAAGGGTTCTAGATACTTATTTTAAATCATTTCTGGTCCTATATTGCTCAATAAATACAAATAGCTTGAAGGTAGATCAGATTCCTGTCCAATTTCCATATTTTCAGAAAGTTATGTAAATTCTAACCAACAGAAGTATTTGTTTCCTTGTTAAAGCAATAAATTCTTATGTAAAAAAGGATAGCAAGGATATAGTAGGAATAAAGTTAGCTAGGATATATTTATTACAACTATTTATAATATATTTGAATAAGATTATATAATATTCACTATTTCATAATAATTATCCTATATTCCAATAAGATCAAAGAATATTCACTATTTCATGTTATATATTTAATCTTTTAAAATAATACCTAAATCACTTCCCACTTGGCTACAAAATTAGAGTCATATTATTATATTTTCAAATACTTATCTATTATGAAATTCATGATTTAATAAAGTTACTATAGTATAAATTATTGAACTATTCTAGTTTCAGTTTATTTATGATTATAAATAAAATTGTCCCCTTAGCTTTGATAACATGTATTCATGTTGATTTATTTACATGAACAAAAAAGACAAACCATGTAAATATATTTAAGTTAGGAGCAAGGGAAGTGATTAATAAGTTGGTCGGAGGAATGTCCAAGTCAATGGTTGTGTTCCACGAGGGCTCCAATTGAATATTTGCTATTATTATTTATCTAATTTAGAGTCTTATATATTGATTCAATCGGGTGTAGTGATCAAGGCCTACAAAGCGTATGGAGGGGCTTCCCTTATTAACCAACACCAAAAAACATTATTATCTATATTATTATCTTTATGTACTTACCTGTATATATGTAGTTATCATAAAAATAAAAGTTATACATTAAAGTTGTAGTATATAGGTCAATAATTATAGGCAGGTAGGAAGTATGTAATCAGTTCTAGGTCATAGTTTTATTTAATTCACTATTCTTTCGTTTATTGGGTTACAACACAACGTAGGGTTTCCCTGGATGTTTCATGGCCAATCTAAAGCAGTATTTGTTTCACTCTTATTTCACTCAGGTTAGTTTATCCTTAGTAAATCCGATAGGTAGCCGGCAGTAGGGCGAAACGTTACAATTTGGTACCGAAAGACCAGGATATTAGATTTTGCTTCATCTCTTCTTGTTAGGTGTCAGGCAGCTAGTTTTCTGTTCTATTATCTGAAATTTTACAAGTCAATTTGATTAAGATAGTACTTATTTACAAATAAACCACAATATTGAACACTCTTTTGCATAGTATTATTTTCAGGTAACTTACGTTTGTCTCGAAAAAACATTAAGGTTTGTTCTTTGCCTTTGCGATTATAGTAAGTAAATATTTACTCAATATGGCGGTTTTCACATAAACTACATAAAGGCATTTCTTTTCAAGTTTTGGCTAGAATAAAGTTTCAAAAGTTTGTTTTTACTTTAGTTGGAAAAACTTTATGCAGCATTGCACCACAAACAATAAAAAGTCAAAAGGTTATTTTTTTTTTACAGAGTAACTTTTATTGCGTCACAGACTAGTATAATATTTGGTAGTGTAATGCACACTCATGACTGCACAAAATCACTGCAAGATGTTAACGTTATAATAAGTCTCTTGCGTTTTGTTCGTAATGATTTGTTACATACTAGGGGTAGGAAAGTGATTATATCCTTGATATAATCACAATTTGTTGCCGTAGAGTGATCGAACTTATAAACGAAAGAATTATTTATCATGAAATAGGAAGCGCAAGAGACTAGGTTTTGTATTGGAACGGAATGTAATAGGGAAGCATTTGTGAAGATAGATAGATAGGTAGTTGATAAAGTTAGGATGAGGAAATGGAAATAATCCATTTATTAAAATGTACTTAATAAGTAGGGGTTGTAGTAATGTTATGTAGCTCATTAAAAAATTACAAAAGATTAGGGGTTGTATGTGGCTATGCTCCTCATGGAGAGGAAATAATAATCATCATCAGCAGGGGTTTGTATATGTATTTAAGATATGCTCCTCGTGGAGTAAGGGGAAATAATCATTATCATCATCAGGGGTTGTGTGTGTATAAGACTATGCTTCTCGTGGAGTTAAGAGGATATAATCATCTTCTTATTCAGAACATTTTCTATAATTTTTAATAGGTAGGTACCTACTTAACTTTAAAGAGATTAACATCAAACATAGTTGTATAAAGACTGATTTATCTGTAGGTAGGTCATATTAGTGTTGCTCTGAATCACTATGAACGATCTCTCTGATTATGTAGCTGATTAGGGAATTATTAGTGAATAGGGGTTGTAGGTAAAATAATGATATGGTCTTATTTTAGGTAAAAGCAGTAAATTTATTAAAATAAAAAAATTATAAAAAAAAAACAAATGTAACGAAAAGACGGCGCATTTTAGTCCTTATGAACAACCTGAAATTATTAGAATAGATATAGACATTCTGGCTCAGGTAGATGAGGGGTGGGGATTTTGGTCTGGAGGTGCGGTCGGCTGCATTGGTGGGTCGAGGAGTTTGCGTGGCGGGGCTTGTATGATTGGTGCTGGATTGGACTGGCCTGGTTGGAGGGGGATCGGTAGTTATAGCAACTAGTCTATGATTATTAATCATCCTTTTGGCTGGGTTGGTTCGGTTTGGTATTGGTTGTATGAGTTTTGTTGTGCGGGTTCTTTGGTTTGTTGATGTGGTTGATTGTGCTTCTGGATCGGATCTTTGCTTGTCATCGACTAGGTGCTTAAAAACTAGGCTCTAAAATTACTATACTTGAATGTTTGAAAGAGTAGATAATATATTATACAACATTGATCATAGGAGTTGGGATAGAACTGTAACACTATCTATGCTAACATCCTAACTTAGAGTAACCGGAAAAGCCCAAATGTCTTATTATCAGATTTCAGAGAGCCAATTAGTAGCAGATATTATCAGACATTTTCCTAAACAAATACAAGTATGAGTTACAGTCAATAAAGAAAAGAAAATTTAACAATAATTTCATTTGAAAAAAATTGCGATGAAAAGGTAGCGGTCCAAAATAACAATAAATTTAGAAAACAATTAATGTGTAGCAAGTTACTGTTGTTGATAAAGTGTTAGACCAGGTGAAGTAGGCTAGGACCTCATATAGTATCAATATATTGTTTGTAAGTTAAGAACTATGTGGGTAGTTTAGTTGTTCCTATTTTGAGCGCGGTTGCAATTCACTTCTTCATCTGAGTCAGGATGTTTACTTCATAGTATATAATCTCAGAGTTTGGTTGTCAAATAAAGAACATCATCATCATCATCAGCATTCAAAAAGTATGCCATATCCTGAAAAGAAGAATAGAATTTAATTTAAAAAGCTAGGTATTATGAGGATTTACATAATTATAGTAATTCAGGAAAAGGCTATTTAGTTCAATATAACTTAAGTAGACTAATAGGATAGGCATTTAGGGAATGGTTTTATGAATGGTAATCAATATTGGATCTACAGGGGTATGATTTTCATAGCAATCTAACAAAATCAAAGTACAGGGTAGTATAATTAAAATTGGATTACAACATATGTAGAAAATAAATAGGTACTTACTTATTGTAGAATAGTAACTTTGGTATATAAGTAGTGAGGGATTCTGAATGTTTTGTCACAGTGGATGGTTTGATCAGTGGTTTATCATGGGTTTTAGGTCAACAAAGAGTGTAGTTGGGTTTGCATTGTTATGTTTGGTCCTGAAATAAAACAAATAATGATATAGGAATAATTCAAATTAATATAGGAGTTGAAGACCAAATGATTAGGATAGGTACTTATTTAAAAGGTGAGGGGTTGACAATAAGTTAAATGTTGGTTAGTCTTGTCAGTATCAATTCAAAACTGTATGGGAGATATTTAATTGAGTTAGATTTTTATAACAATAGGTCTATTATAAACACTAGATCCGTAAAACAAAGCTATTGTACGTATGAATAACTAAATATTCAGGTGTTGTTTATTTTGAATATCTATAATTTGAGGTCGAGAATTTAGTTTAACAGCATGCATACACGGGTTTTCGATAAAATAATGACACTTACCTATTAGATTCACTCATTATTTAAGAGTTTCGTAAGTTTAATCCGGTAAACTCTAGATTTCTTCATGCGATCGATATTGTTAAACACAACGAAGCATGCTTTTGTTTTGTTTAGTGCCGAAAAAAAAAAGTTAAGGTTATGTCAGGTTGACATTGACAGTTTAGATTTTTAATAAATTTGACAGTTAGACAGGTAAGGCACATTACACAAACAACCTGAATAGGGAGACCGTGTTTTTCAAATAGGGGTTGTGAGGGAGAGTTGTAATATCTCAGAAATATTTTTAGTTACCTAGTAACATTATTTTCGACTTAGGTAGTTACGGAGGGTAGGAAAATAGTTGAAGTAGAAGTAGTAGTTAGTTAAATAGACATATTATTTCATAAAATAAATAGTGTATTAGGTTGTAGAAAAATAAACTAGATGGCGGTATTTTAATGTTTTGGTATCGATGGAATATTGGGGTGGATTTGTCTGTTACATGAGAGTAGGAACTTTCAATTTTGGTAAAATTAATCTGATATAATTTTCTTTTAAAGAGATAACAAAAGGATAGGATATTTACATAGCCATTTCCCGGGGATTATGTCGTGATTATAATGTTTCGAAAAATTGAAAGGGCAAAGAATGTGGAAGGAAGAAAAGCACTTTAAAGGTAATTTTAAAGTCTGAATGATAATAATGTTAAAGGTACCTGGCCAGGTCTTACATAGTTGATTAAAGGATGATGAAGAATGAAGTTTTACTTATTTAATATTGAGTGCGATTTATAATCATGACAAATACAACTGGGAAATGAAGGGTTTATTGATACTTCGTTCAGACACACACACACACATTTATAAGGGAAACTTTGGTATATTGTTTCTGTAAAACTTGATTGAGTTACCTATTATATAGGTACTTATTTAGCTAAAAAAAAAAGAAATTTATTCCAAAAGTTACCTTTATTTCACAAATATTTTCCAAATGATCAACTAATGTAGATACAAGAATTATTGCTACTTATGTAATAAGTATTTTAATAAAAATTTAAAAATAATAATACTGAGTAAAATCTTAAAAGAAAAAAAAGATTTTTATAAATAAATAGTTAATTTCATTTTAAAACTACTAACTTAATAATATGTGGGGATATCTCACACACGACCATCCGACCCTAAATTAGGCAGAGCCTGCAATATGGGTATCGGACCGTCAGTTAGTAGTGTGCAAATTGGTTCAAGTAATTTACACACCATACACTCTTAGTCTTGCTTTTGTAGTAAATTGGCGAAGAAAGGCGGTTCTACTCGGGCACAAACGTGGTACAAACGCTTTAGTCGATTTATTATTTAAGTTAGCTATGCACGCATTAACACATCGACGTCTATACAGGCTATAGATGTTTTTACAAAGTACCTTTTACAGACTCCACACGACACACTACACTTTACACAAAAAAAAATACAATTACTTTGAAACAATTTGCTTAGAAAAATATCTACATACCAAAAGTTGATCATGACGAAAAACAAATACACTTTACACTAAAAACACATTCTGATCGAAGTGTAAATAAACTAGATGCATTTCTTTTAAATTTAGGTAGGTAAATGATTGAAAATAAAATTAATAATTAGATACATTATATTTTATTGATTTAATCAGTGGGGAGGAAGAAGGCCTTGATGTTTATTAGAGTGGCGTGAATCAGAGAAAGAGGATGAGAGTTGTGGTGAATTGAATATCTAGGAATCTAAGTATTGGAAAAATAATACGTAGTTACAAACATATAGTTAAGTGAAAGTGGCTTTAGTAAAATATCATGGCTGTTCTCCTGCACTGAAGGAAAGATTCCGATTTCACCTTAATGACACAACACTATACAAAAGAGAATATTTATGAAGATTTTGGTGTTAGGATAGGACAGCATAGTCAAATTATACTGTTGTATGTACAGTATCTTCATAATATTCTATACTCAACATGTACTTACTTACTTAAAGAAAAAAATTTATTTTCAACACAAAATTTTGTCATTTTGCTGGATTGGAGGGGGATTGAAAAGTTGTGAATCAGTTGTAAACATGAATGCAATTATGGTTCACAATAATAATTCTCTTTCTAGTTTTGGTAGAATGATACTTGATATTTCTACACTCTACATCAAGCTCGGAGATTGGTGGACATTGTTCCTGGGGATTGTTAGAATGAGACTTGAACTTTATTAATTTCTATTGATGATGCATCGTCGAAAACATAGGGCGTGGGAGAGTTCGTGCTCTAAGAGGGCGTGCTAAAGATGCCATAAAATTCTTAAAAATAAATTTAAGGTTCTGTGGTTTCTCATTTAGTATTGGATCCTTCTGATCGACAGGGTATCCCCTTGTTCCCGGTTTATTGGAGCATGAATAATCTACTAAGTATTCGATCAATAGTTATGTAAATAATAAATAATAATAGGGATGGTCGATGATTTTTGATAATTTCTGGGGATCTTGTTGGCTAATCATCTGAGTCATTTTACACACATACACACAGACATATTGAGGTGATAATCGGAATTTCCTTTTACTAACTTTTCATCGTTTAAATTCAATGAATTTGATATTTGCGAAAATGGGTAGTGTATATTATTGTGTATATTTTTTCCATATCTCAATTATAATATACTTGCGATACTACAAAAATATAAGGGGTTGAATGTAATGTTCCATCGATGCCGAAACATTAACTATTTCGCAAATAATGAATTTAAACTACGACTGGATGTTCCGAGGGATTTGTTGCGCTTTGGAAGGGTTTTCCCGTGGGATTTTTGGAAAAGTTGTCTATTAAATCATTCAGGGTGTCGGCTAACTTCGTGCCAAGCTTTGTTGTACCGATTGCGATTCACAGAATAATCAAGATAATTATTCTGAGTGTAGGTGAGCCTTAATATTGATATCGGCGAGTTGAGGGTAGACGATAATATCCACGTAAGCGAGCAGCGCGTGGGCACTTGGCACTTTTGTGTGAGCAGCCGTGGTGAGCAGACGGTCAGATGGAGGGGATGATCGGTGCCGTAGGAGCGTGAGGGACCAGGCGCGTGGAGCCGAGGCGGAACACCGAGTCCGAAGCTAAGTGATCTTTCTATTTACTTACTTTTTTATCTCTCGTATATGATTGATAAGTTATACACTTTATTTCTTGATGGACGCTAACCCACGGCTGCAATTTCCATCACACTGGTATAGGGATTAGATAGGTAGGTACACTAAAGGTCTTCTACCTTGCTCATTCAGTATTTAGCTAGCTAGAGAAAAACCTACACATTACACATTCCCTAGCTTTGGTTCAACTTATTTTAGTTTATAATAGGGACTTCTGGATATACACAAATAGGCAGAAGCGGGCTGATGATGATGATGATGATGATTATCAAAAAGCTAAAACCTGACAATGGATCTTACTTCAAAAATAATAAATTCTTATCAAATGAAAAGTATACACCTACCTTCAAATTTGTTCTATGGTTCTTTGTTCAAATTATTGATTTTTCATTAGGTAAATAAATACTTCTGTAGAATCTATGCTATAGTAATTATTCAAAGAATAAAGTAGATACATACTTAAATAAACTTTTCAAAGATGATTTATAGTAGTATCCATATGGCAGAGAAGATTATTTGACTTTGAGTCTTACAACAAGTATCAGCGCAGGGAAAGAATTGATTAACGGAGGAACATACTCTAAAGGTGTCAAGATATCACAAATAAGGGTTCTAGATACTTATTTTAAATCATTTCTGGTCCTATATTGCTCAATAAATACAAATAGCTTGAAGGTAGATCAGATTCCTGTCCAATTTCCATATTTTCAGAAAGTTATGTAAATTCTAACCAACAGAAGTATTTGTTTCCTTGTTAAAGCAATAAATTCTTATGTAAAAAAGGATAGCAAGGATATAGTAGGAATAAAGTTAGCTAGGATATATTTATTACAACTATTTATAATATATTTGAATAAGATTATATAATATTCACTATTTCATAATAATTATCCTATATTCCAATAAGATCAAAGAATATTCACTATTTCATGTTATATATTTAATCTTTTAAAATAATACCTAAATCACTTCCCACTTGGCTACAAAATTAGAGTCATATTATTATATTTTCAAATACTTATCTATTATGAAATTCATGATTTAATAAAGTTACTATAGTATAAATTATTGAACTACTCTAGTTTCAGTTTATTTATGATTATAAATAAAATTGTCCCCTTAGCTTTGATAACATGTATTCATGTTGATTTATTTACATGAACAAAAAAGACAAACCATGTAAATATATTTAAGTTAGGAGCAAGGGAAGTGATTAATAAGTTGGTCGGAGGAATGTCCAAGTCAATGGTTGTGTTCCACGAGGGCTCCAATTGAATATTTGCTATTATTATTTATCTAATTTAGAGTCTTATATATTGATTCAATCGGGTGTAGTGATCAAGGCCTACAAAGCGTATGGAGGGGCTTCCCTTATTAACCAACACCAAAAAACATTATTATCTATATTATTATCTTTATGTACTTACCTGTATATATGTAGTTATCATAAAAATAAAAGTTATACATTAAAGTTGTAGTATATAGGTCAATAATTATAGGCAGGTAGGAAGTATGTAATCAGTTCTAGGTCATAGTTTTATTTAATTCACTATTCTTTCGTTTATTGGGTTACAACACAACGTAGGGTTTCCCTGGATGTTTCATGGCCAATCTAAAGCAGTATTTGTTTCACTCTTATTTCACTCAGGTTAGTTTATCCTTAGTAAATCCGATAGGTAGCCGGCAGTAGGGCGAAACGTTACACTATACGGGTACCCGGCTTCACTCATGGTTCTTGTTGGGTGAACCTATCCCTTGCTAGATTACTGCCTTAAGTAGCTGCCTAATTGCCGGCTAATTAACAAAATACCTACATACCTTATACATTTTCAGGTGCTTACTTCAGGAGACGTCTGTAACATCCATGTTCAGACGTCGTGTGGCCAGAACGACGTTCAAAAGTACAGAAGAGCTGCGTCCGCGGCCGTACCCCCATTCGAGATCCCCGAGATCTCCACGATCGAACTCCATACCAAGGATACCAGTAGCGCCACTGTCACCTATTCAATTCAATGCAAAATGTATTTTCACCGGCAAGTGACAGTTAGCAAAGTAAATTTAGGATTTCAGGAATGGTTCGTCAGCTATAAGTAGTTAGATAATTTTAGAACAAGGACTAAAAGGAGATGCTTTCGCTGCTGCGAAATGCTTATTGCCTAGGTACCTACATAATAATTTGTTATGTTTGATATAGGTAGTTGGTACTTATTTTACAACCATCATTCAATGAATGAAAAAATTAAATTGATTATGTGATTTATTTGTAAATTTGTTATACAAAACACTTAACCAATTTTTTATTTTCCGAGTAGGCAATTTTTGGATGTCGAAATTATTAAACTTAGGTAGGTACTTACTTACATTCCGATTCAATAAATATTAAAATTATTTATAACAAACCTATGAAGTTATTTCTTACCTAACCCATAAAAAATGTCGGACTCGTGTCGAGTATCGGCACAATAGGTTAAGTAATTAACTAGTACTTAAGTACAAGTACTCAAATTTATACTAACAACTGAAATACATACCTAACTACTGTAACTATATATTATTATTTATTATGTATATTTTTTTCTTGCCTTAAATCTCTACCGGGGCAAAGAAACCTGACCCTTCTCAAGTAAGAAAGAAAGAAAGAAGAAAGATCCGTTACTTATCATGGCTATGTTGGTCTATGGTTATTAGTGTTCGGAAAAGGCTGAGTAAACGTACCTATTGAGATTATTCCTCTGAGGTTCTTTTCGTTGCTCCACTATTTACGGGACACCCTGTGTAAGGATGCGGGAATAAAATTCGTTAAAAAGGTCGTTTCGCGGAGAATCCCATTTCTGATCTTTTGGATTATGGAGTTTTGAAACGGATTGAGGCTGAAGCACTTATAAAATATAATCCCAGAATAAAATAATAATTTTGTAATTAACATTTTTTGTTGTCGAATTCGCCTGACGACAGTACCTACCTACTTATTTATAAATTTTGCAACGTAGTATAGTGCCACAAACTTATCTGTTCCGGTGAGAGCGAACTAAATTGGTCCATATAATCTATGTCAATATGAAATTCATTAGTACAGTAAGTAATGAGGTATGGACCAATTTAGTTCGCTCTCACTGGAACAGATAAGTTTGTGGCACTATACAAGGATTTGACAATGTCACAAACAGCTGATTTTTGTTTTGCATTATTTTGCCATGCATATTAAAATTGAAATAAACTTTAATTCATAATTCAATTCTATTAGATATTTTAATATAAGTAAGTATGGATTTCAGTTCGTTTAATCCGCGCTCCTCGAACTCGTTGAATCTAGCGGCGCGTTACAATGACGTCGAGAACGTAAAGCGTTTATTGAAGAAGACCAATCCAAACTGTGTAGACAACAGAGGCTGGACGTGCCTGCACGAGGCGGCCGCCCACCAGAGCTACGAGAGCTTGCAGCTGATTCTCGCTCACCCCGACTGCCGCCCGCTGGCTGAGACCTTCGAAGGCCACACTGCCCTCTACCTGGCTATCCTCAAACACTACGACACAAGAACCGCTAAAGCATTACTAGAAAACGTTGAAGATATCGCAAACTATGCCAGTACTGAAATGGTTTCTCCCTTACACGTCGCCAGCGCACAGGGTTCAACAGAGTTCGTGCAGTTACTCTTGGATTATGGAGCAATCATTGATGTGCAGGACTTTGATGGTGACACTCCGCTGCATGATGCTGCGTTTCAGATGAAGCACGAGGTAGTGGCCCAGCTGCTGCACGCGGGCGCACAGGCCGAGCTCTGGAATGAGGCTCTGTACACACCGCTGCATCTCGCCTGCTTTAAAGGTTGCATGGAGACTGTGCTAGCCCTGAGACCTTTTATAAATGATGTCAACATATGCACAGGGAATGGGGAGACTCCTCTGATGCTGGCCACACAGAACAATGCTCTCGAAGTGGTCAAGTATCTCCTGGACAACAAAGCTGACCCACACATTAAGAATGAGGATGGGGATATAGCATTGAAAGTGGCTTTAATGCATGGATCTGCAGATATATTCAAAATCCTACTTCCAGTGACTGACAGAGATAAAATCAACAAAGATATAATTTTATTAGCATGTAAGCCTCACTATTTTAATATGGATATAGTTCTTTGCTTGTTAGAGTCAGATTTGGGTCCAGAGTTTTTTAATATTACAGAAGATTTTCATGTGACACTAGAGAAAATTGGTGGAATACAACCGAGTTATAGTAAGAATGCCCCTCTCAACTCATTCCTGCACATCAGTGAGTACATTTGCAATCACTCGCTGGATTTGTTTGAGAAGATGTTCTTCTTGTTCCTGATGAGAGGAGTTGCAGTGGATGCGTTGTACATAGATGAGTGTCCGCCATTAGTTTACATTCATTACTGTGAACATTCCAAGTATTTTGAGGAAGTAAGTATGAAATGTTCATTTATTCAACAATATTTGTTTAATAATAATTTCCATTCATTAAACTGGATTATGTCCAGCTTTGGATGACTTCAGTTTGATAATGATGGAATGAAAATAAAACTATTACATACATCTAACAAAACCAATCTAAATTGTTCCAGGTATTCACAATACTCCAACAGCAGGGTTGTGATGTAGACTACCACAGTGTGAGTGGGTTCCCCGATGCGTTCATAGCATCAATAGCGACGGGGGGCGCCACAGCTCCAACAATGCTGCGGTTCAGCCTCGCCTGTGACCCCGACCAGCTGATGAGGTTCATCTGTGAAGTCCACATCATTGGCCGGATAGTGTTACTTGTAAGTTATAATTTTTATATAGTTATTTACTGATATGTGACCTGAGTCATAAAATTGAATATCAAAGCATATCTAACTGATCACTGACTAATCCAGAAATTTAGTTGTTTCTTTATCATCATATTTTTTTTAACGAAAGTGTTATTTATGTATCATAAATGCAGTTGATTACAACATAGTTACTTATTTCCAATGATTTCAGGCCCAAACCCAGCTGGTATCAATGGTGGACATTCACGGTGAAGGACTTACTGTGGAAACTGTAGCAAACTTCGTACCGACATTGAAACACTTGTGTAGGTTAACAATAAGGAGTTGTTTAAGAAATAGTGGAGTGAAGTCTAGCCGACAACTTCCAAAGGTCTTAGAGCTTTTACCACTGCCGCGTGCTATACTAGCCTTTCTAAGATATTTTTAAGAAAGTCCAAGAGTTTAAAATCATAAGTACCTACGTAATGATATTATTATTTTGCCTGAAAAGATGGGTGTTACAATAAGTCTGAAGCCAAGGCTTGTGAATAAGTAAAAATACTGCAGTTGCTATGATGACTTCTGTTTTATTATAAACTTTGTAAATAAAAATAGATCTCTATCACATGATGCTTTAGTACACGATTATATATTTTTCTACAGTCTTTCAATTAATAGAAATACATAAGTATATTATGAATAAAAAAATTATCCCTATAGTTACGTACTGGTTATAAATTTATAATATTTACTTATATACAATATTGTACAAGTTAATATGTAGCTACTAAAATGATGTATTTTGATATTTAGGCATTCGTAAAGTTCGCTCCATTTTTCATGTGTTCTTCGATTTCGGCCACACTGCAACGAAAGAGATTCAATAATCAGTAAAAAATATAAATAGAGCTCTAAAACTGGAAAACTAAACGTAACTTCTTTAATAGTGAAGGAAAACATCGTGAGACAAACTGGATCCTTGCATAACTGAAGTGCATTGTATTTCGCATATAGTAATGAAATGTATTTTTACTTATACCGAAGACTTATCCATGGAGTCAAAAGCATATCTAATATTATCACAGCATATCTTATAACTAAACAACAAGCGCATTAGCAATTTACGTAGACTAACACTGAGTTGCACAAAGGAACTATAAACTAATGTCTGCATTATCTATTGCTGCCTTGCTTTGACAAGATACGTACAGAAAGATACACACATTATACATATTTAATGCCGACTCTGTAACTCAGCGTAATTTTTTAAATAGCCTAATTTGTGTCCCAAGCCCACTGCTGGGCAAAGACCTCCTTATGTTTGGTCCAACGATCGCGATCCTCCGCAACTTCGGACCACTTAGGTCTTGTAACTCAGGAACTTGTCAATGTAGTCGTCCGTAAACTCCGCGTTAGTTATCAAAAAAGATGCCCACAATAACACAGCACTTACGTCCTAGGCACGAAGGTCATATTCTCCACTCCAGTCTCCGTGATCACCACGTCATCTTCGATCCTCACTCCGCCGAAGCCGCGGAACCTCTGCAGCATCTCTGTGTTGAAGAAGCGGGCTTGCTCCGGGTTGGCTAGTGCTTGGTCTAGCAGCTGTAAATGACATTTAAAATAGATTAGGAGTCAAAGATTGACTTATTGCTGATGATGTTGATATGAATTATCGAAATATTTCAATTTTCGAAGTTTTGAATACTGTTAAGATTTATGATGGTTGAATCCTTATCATCGTCTACATCAGCTTATAATTATCCCCCACTGCTGGAATTTTCTCGATTAAACTCTGACTTACCGGAGAAAGTTACAGCCGAGAACTCATCATACCCAACAGTTTTTCGACCGGGCTACCATTTCAGATATCAGATTTAAGAGCTGTCGGCACAAGATAACGAAACCACAGAATCGCATCGCGTCTGTAAAAGTCACCATGAGCGAGGCCTGTTAACAAAACTCACCCGATCAATGAAGTAGCAGCCAGGCTCGACGGTGAGGCACATGCTCGGCAGCAGGGCGCGGGCGGTGCGCAGGCGGCTCAGCGGCGCGCGCGGCGGCCGCGGCGGGCAGCTAGCGAGGTACCCGCCTACATCGTGCACTCACCCTACCCATGCAGTAGGTACCCACGTTCGCGTTATACATTCAAGGCACTATTAACAATCTAAAGCACAGCAACTGTATCGATGCAAACACTCACCCTATCAATGTAGTAGGTACCCACGCACCCATTATTAACGCTCTAAAGCACCGCAACTGTATCGATGCAAACGCGTCGTATCGTACGATATTGGAGGAAGAATTTGGGAGAATCGTTTATATCGCTATATTCTTGCTGTAGAACCGCGACAGAATCGTGTTTACGCGGTCTCGCTCACACACCTAGCGACAAAATGGTTACAAAAAGCTCTAGCGACCGCATCGCTACAAAAACCTCATTCTCACTCTTATTTAGAATCTCTTACCCGATCAATGAAGTAGCAGCCGGGCTTAGAGTAAGGCACATGCGCGACCCGCATCGCTATAAAAAACCTCGTTCTGGCTTAATTAGTATTCCAAACTATCACTACAAAAAGCTCTTTCTTTCCCCTAATTACCATTCTATAAACTCACCCGATCTATGAAGTAGCAGCCGGGCTCGACGGTGAGGCACATGCTCGGCAGCAGGGCGCGAGCGGTGCGCAGGCGGCTCAGCGGCGCGCGCGGCGGCCGCGGCGGGCAGCTAGCTAGGTACCCGCCAACGTCGTGCACTCACCCTACCCATGCAGTAGGTACCCACGTTCGCGTTATACGCATTCAAGGCACTATTAACGCTCTAAAGCACAGCAACTGTATCGATGAAAACACTCGCCCTACCCATGCAGTAGGTACCCACGCACCCATTATTAACGCTCTGAAGCACAGCAACTGTATCGATGCAAACGCGTCGTATCGTACGATATTGGAGGAAGAATTTAGGAGAATCGTTTATATCGCTATTTTCTTGCTAAAGAAGCGCGGCTGAATCGTGTTTATTAGGTGGTGACCGCATTGCTAGAGAAAGCTCATTCTCCACTCACCCTGTCTATGAAGTAGCAGCCGGGCTCGACAGTAAACACATGATGTATGTTAGTAACTAGTAGCTATCGATAGATAGAGTATTGAAACTGGCGGTAAGTGGGCGATGGGGTATCGCTACAAAAAGCTCTTTCATTCTCTAATTTAGCATCTCTTACCCTATCTATGAAGTAGCAGCCGGGCTCGACGGTGAGGCACATGCACGGCAGCAGGGCGCGGGCGGTGCGCAGGCGGCTCAGCGGCGCGCGCGGCGGCCGCGGCGGGCAGCTAGCGAGGTACCCGCCCACATCGTGCACGTCCAGCCCGATGAGGTGGCCGAGGCCGTGCGGTTGGAGGATGCCGTGGATGCCGTGCTGGAATGTTTCATTTAATTCAATTCAATTGGATCCGAATATTATTAAAAATGATCATAAAAAGCAGAGGACCCAAATGGGATCCCTGGGGTACTCCACTGAGCATATTGATCCCAGACGTGTAATTGCTGACTAGAACCGCTTGCGATCGTTTTTCGATATAGGAGGAAATCCACAAGAATAAGTTACCTCGAATTCCAGCTCGATGTAGCTTTAGCTAAAGATGCTTATGATCAACTCGATCGAAGTCGCTTTTATGTACATACTACGCTCTGTATGTTAGCTTTAACGGAATGCTTAATCATAGTTTCAGGTCAGTAGACATGTCAGCTCTTATGAAAACAGAGCATGATCTGTAATCATCCACTGCTGGACATAGGCCTCACCCAAGGGGCGTCACAACAATCTGTCCTCGACTCTGTCAGGGCTTTCCACGCTACGCTTGCCAGTTCTTGGTTTCCACTTGAGAACTCGTTTATGAAAACGAGCTTTCTCGCACTGAGCTCTTTATAAGAGGCAGCTGAAAACCAACGCTGTGGCCTGTCTACAGCACATGCTGAGCTTCTGCCTGTTTGTCGCTGTCAGCAACCCGCTTTTGTTTTGTAATATAAATTTTCTATATTTATAATTTTCTTTATATTAAAAACTCACAGTGATCATGTCCTCGATATCTCCCTTCAGAAGGCCTCCGTCGCGCAGGTGGGCCAACATGGCGCGGTTGGCTAGCAGGTGCATCTCCGGCCATTCCACGCCGGGCTTGAGCGCTCTGGGGATAGGAGTAAGGATTGTGTTAGGTATAGCATAGATAGGTTCTCGCTACTCAATCATTTATTGCATCCATAACTTTTACACAGGTGTTAAATACATTAAATTTTAACTTTATGGACCCGACAGGGCACAGTGAACTAAAAGTAAATTAAGGTAGAGTTTATAGAGCTTTATAAGTAGCTATGACTTTCGGATAGGCAGTTTGTGAGTTTGACAAGGTACAAAAGTGTTGTCATCGTATCAATTTAATCGTTTGTGTTTGCTACCTAATATTTATAGGTTTAAGTGCTAATTTCTCCATAGTCGGTTAGAGCATAACCAGGTATTAGAAGTTGACTTATGACACATCTGTCAAGAATTTTATATGGAGATGACGTATAATTGATAAACCATTTCTGGTCGGTTAGATAACCGACTATGGAGAAATTGGCACTAAACATGACAATATGTTATTCCGAGAGTAATCCAGAGGCATACATATTTTAGCGAAACTGAATTGCATAATAATAAATAGCATATTACCAAGTAACGTAGACACGAACATGTTTCATAGTAAGTACCTAATAGTATTTATTTATTTATGCTTTTATTGCACAATTTACAAAAGTAGTTGTACAATGAGGTGGACTTAATGCTAAGAGCATTCTCTACCAGTCAACCTGCAGGAGGATCAGGAGCAGAAAGTAGGGAAGTGCAAAAAAAATAACAAAAATCACAATCAATCAATGAATCTCACAAAAAAAAACCTACACAAAATCTACCATAATTATACCTACATATATGTGTATAGTATGTGATTGTGCTTGTGCTTACATCAGATAGGTAAGCGTTTATTATTAGTATCTTGCTGTGTTATTGTTATTGCTATGTAATTTACCTACTGGAACACTTTACGATATTTTGTTTGATTTAGATACTAGCCGTAGCTACCTCAGCAAATATGTATAAACATGTGTACCTACTGTGACACGTTTTTATCGAGATTACAGTTGATTATTTATAGATAAGTAAACAGACTTGATGATTTATGTAAGTATGTAGGTTTGTTGTGGCGTTCCATGCGGGAGTCTCCTATGAAGCAGTTTTTACAATAGCATTGCTGCTAAGGTATTGTTGATTGTGGAGCGAATCCAGGCTGTTATTATTCCGAGTTTCTTGCTGATGTGTCGATGGTATATACCTTAGAGTAATAATGTATAAGTACATATATACAAGGCGGGCGAAATAACTAGACACCTGGGTTAAATGACATTTGTCTTTAGTACTGAGTGCAAAAAAAGTAATATCGATATTACAAAAAATATCCTCTTTGCTATCAGTAGGTATTTTTATAACTAAGCTTGGCTACAAAAATAATGAACCTCGCCATACTGCGCAGTTTTAATGAAGTAATTTTATAAAGAAAATTGTTGCGAGAACGTAAACATAATAACATATACATGTAGCGCCCCGATATTTGAAATTATTCTGGTTATCTAAAAACATACCTACTTACTTACCTGACTTTTGTTATATTATATTGTAATAAAATGTATAAATATTTGTTTATACAGAGGTTGTTGCAAAAAAGGTATTATACTAAGCCGAAACCAGCATGTGCAGCATGTTATGTCTAAGCCCGAATCTGAAATTGGAATATCAAAATTCGCGAAAAAAAAATCATTCTCCATAATAAAAAGTCACTTGACCAACTAAGTTTCTATGGAAAATGAATAAAAAAAATTACGAATTTCAAAGTTGTGATTTCAGTTTTGGGCTTAGATATAACATGCTGCACATGCTGGTTTCGGCTTAGTATACCCTTTTTGCAACACCCTGTATAAGTATTCAAGTTGATACCTACTTGTTAAAGTAGTAACAAAAAGTATGCAATAAAAAATATTTATTGTTAGGTAATCGTCTGATAATTCTTATGCTAACGCTACAAAAGGACGAGAGCGGGGCCTCGCGGGGGGAAAGGGGAGAGGGGTAGATTTTTGGGCCAGGTGTCTAGAAACTTTGCGCGGGTTGTACTTACCCTCGCCTCGTTGCTAATAGAGCCTGGAACACTTCGCTCGGACTTTCTCGCTTCGACGAGCTCAACAAAGACTACTTAAATATTGTATATTTTTAATCTAAGAACGACTGACTCACTGCATGACAGCGTCCCTGGCGGCCAGCACGGCCTCGTACACCAGCCTCTGGTCGGCGGTGAAGCGGCCGCTCGCCGGGAACGAGACCGTGATGTCCGCCGCGTAGCCCGCGTAGTTGCCGCCCATGTCGAATAGACTGGAATGGGGGAGATGTTAGTGTTAATAGGTCAGTTTGCTGGTAGGATGACTAGGATGGCATGAAAAGACCTCAAGTACGAGGGGGTGTTTCAGCTAGTTTCAAGAATCAATTTAAGAAATGGGGTGATTATTATCAGAGAAATAAAGAACCCAATATCGACATTGCTCGTATAATTTGCATGCTGAGGTAGTAGGTCAGTTGATTATACGCACCGACAGACGCCATCTTGGGTTACACTATGAGACGCCATGATGTTGCGCCACAGATTAGCTGCACTTCCAGACGCCATCTTGAATCATTATGTCATGCTATGAGACGCCATATTATTGTGCCACATATTAGCTGCTCTTTTAAGCGCCATTTTGAATTTGGGGTAGGTATACCTTATCCTTATGAATTTATAGACTAGCTCCTACATACTATACTCTTACCACATATCGCCGTCCTTCAACCTTGCATCATTGGGCGCGGCGGCGTGTCCGTGGTGCAGCGTGGCGCCGCTGTGGGGCGCCGCAGACGCACGTGTAGGACACGCGGCGACACGCCCGCGCGGCGGCGGCGACCAGTGACACACACTCGCACTGGCACTCGGACACGCCGGGTGTCGCTCGGCCAGGCTACACACTTATTGTACGCACCGACAGACGCCATCTTGAATTATGTCACTCTATGAAACGCCATACTGTATGTAGTGTTAAATTAGCACGTCTCGCTCTGCGAGGCTAGACACTAACCCCCTTATTCATAGAGAAGTTACAGAACGTTTTAACTAATAAACTGTTTTGTCCCTCTCCGACAAAGAACAATTTGTTCTTTGACAGAGAGGGACAAAACAGTATTTTAGTTAAAACGTCTTGTAACTTTTCTATGAATAAGGGGGTTATTATACGCACCGACAGACGCCATCTTGAATTATGTCACTCTATGAGACGCCATGTTGTTGTGCCACTGATTATCTACACTGAAGACGCCATCTTGTATGTAGGGTTAAATTAGCACGTCTCGCTCTGCGAGGCTAAACACTTGATATACGCAACGTGAGACGCCATCTTGAATTATGTCCCGCTATGAGACGCCATAGTGTTGCGCCACAGATTAGCTGCACTTTTAGACGCCATTTTGAATTTGGAGTAGGTATACCTTTATCCTTATGAATTTATAGACAAGCTCCTACATACTATACTCTTACCACATATCCCCGTCCTTCAATCTAGCATAATTGGGCGCGGCGGCGTGTCCGTAGTGCAGCGTGGCGCCGTTGTGTCCCGCGCCGCAGATGCAAGTGTAGGACACGTGGCGACACCCGCCCACCCTGTAGCAGTGGTCGAGGAACACTGATTCGCACTGGTACTCGGAGACGCCGGGCCGAGCGTATAGCATCACCTGGGAAGGGTGACGATGGTGAATAAGGGTTAGCGCACTAGTGGCGACTTGTTGTGTCTGAGGCCAAGACTAATTTCGGGTCGCTAGGCACAACGGGGCACAGAAACCTCACCCCCCTCAGAAGCATTATTACTATGAGAGGGGGGTCAGGTTTCTCTGCAACTGATCGTACCTAAGTTAGACAACATGGCTCATACATGCTAGAATACTGTTCTGAATCCTTTGTTCCTATCTTTACAATAAATGGGCGTTTGGGCACTCAGTCTTTAGTCATATCCTTTCATGCTGACAAACTGACAAGTTTTATGTTTGTGCAAGAAAAAAGGGCCAGTTTAGAAAGAATTACTGTGATTTAACTTCCATGGATTAATTTAAATTTTTTGGACCTACAAACCACTTTCTAAGCTATGCAATTGCAGTAACAAAGTTGCAAACTAGCAATATTATGGAATGACTAGTTTAGCCAACCAATTAAGAGCAATGTTGTGAGAAATGAGGAACAAAATGTAAAAACGTACTTGTTTATGGGCGTCAGAGGAAACTTTGCACACGTAGCGCATCACTTCGATCTCCTCCGGGGTTTTTATTACACGCCTGAAAAAAATTACGTCAATAAAAAACATAAATATTCAAGCCCAGTACAGCGCCTACCTCAGCTATTACAACACCCAGGCCTGCTACTCCAGTTTACTCGGGAGCTAGGCTGGCTGAGCTGAAATCAAGGGGATATGTACAAAGGTTCCACTCGAGAGAGCCACGTACAGGAATTTCACCCCCTATGAGAATAGAGAATAGAGAAGCCTAGTACAAAGTGAACCAAAAACCTGACATCTCTCTACTTGATATCTTGTCACTCTGAGAGGGGACCGGGTTCTTTGCCCTCGACTGTACAAAAATACTCCATTACAGGGATTGATAGAGGTTCAAAGTTGTAATTTTCAGCAATGTTTATGCTTTATAATATTAAACAAAATATGTGTAACTCTTAAGGCCCGGAATCGAATTCGAGTCCTAGTGCGTTTTAGTTGTGCATTAACGCTAGGTTAAATAACGCTATTAGGTTTATTTTATGTGACTGTGTAAATAAATAAATACCTACGCCTGCTGAAGTTATCGTTATCCCCACGACAACAGTAGCAATAAGATTTAATAAATCTAATCAGCATATTACTTAAGATTCAGCAGATAAATAATTACCTACCTCATCAATAAATACATAATGATAATATGTAATATAAAACTTGTTTTTTTAAACTTACAATTCAGCAATAATCGGGAACAATGTTTCATTGTCGACTTTGAACCTGAAATAGACAGAATAATTTTAATACAAATATAATCATAAATAATTCCCTGATACATAACAAAGTAGATGAAATACTCACTCATTGATTCCCTCGAATACTGCCTCTTTAGCTGTTAGACCACTGTCAGTATTTGGTCCAGACTGAAACACAAAATTATATTATTGTAAAAGTATTGTGAAAGTTTACTAAAATTGATATTAAATTTTGTTGAAAAAGTTGCTAGTTACTATAAGATATGGTAAGTATATGATGATTTAACTTACCAAAGTCAATAAGGAGTCCGGTTTCAGGCTCTTCAGTATTTCAGCAATCTAGAAGACAAATAATAAATATTTATATATTAATCATTTCAAAAAATTCTTGCAAGTGGCACTGCATTAATATATTTTTCCTTGATTTCTGAAGTAACACTGTAACCCAGAGAGGTCAGGTTTCTTAGCCCTATACTATACATAATCTACCTATTCATAATCAGTCAAGTCATCACCTCATCAACATAGTGCACTTCATCGACAGCATACAGCTTCTGGAAGTCGCTGCAGGTCAGCAGCTTGCCCATCCAGACCTCATACTCCTCGGGCAGCCGCGGCACAAACAGGTGGCACTTGGAGGTGGCCACGTCCAGCGCCAGGTAGCACCCCGGCTCTCTGACCCCACTCATCCATGTGAAGTATGCTTCCTAAAACAAATGAATGTGATGCATAAACTAATCTCTAATTTTTAATCTTACGGAATTCTGACATTACAAAAGTGATGCTACACAAAAAGCTCTTCACCGAAAAAAGCTAAAGTTTGGATCCATTTTAGGGCATGTTTTCATACAAAAAGATACATCTATAAATATTTACTTGCTCAAGTGAACTAATACAAAAATAACAAATATTTCAATACTAGCTGTTCCCGCGAGCTTCGCTTCGCCTTAAGAAGTTTTCCCGTGGGATTTCCGCGATAAAAAGTAAGCTATGTGTCACAACGCGAAAGCCGCGATTAACATCCAGGGTGTCAGCTAACTCCATTCCAAATTTCATTAAAATCGGTTTAGCCGTTTAGACGTGAAGAAGTAACAAACATACGTACATACACACATACACACATCCTCACAAACTTTCCCATTTATAATATTAAGTAGGATCACGACTCACGACCAATGTATCAAATGAATTTTAATTACTTTATTTTATTCTTTAGCATGGCATCACTTCCTACAAAATTCAGGGATAATAAACCTTTTTAATCGATTTCAAAAAAAATATTCTCAATTCGGTAAGTAGTAAGTTTGGTACGTATGTATGGAACTGCACCATATATTCATATACATATATAATAATCTATTAGGGCTAATAAACAAATATTCAAAATTTTATATAATAAGTATGTTTATGTATGTATGTTCCTATGCTTGTTGGTATGTATGTTTGTCCACGAATATCTCGGAAACGATTGATCCGATGTCATAATTTTTTTAAGGGTTCCGTACCTCAAAAGGAAAAAAGGAACCCTTATATGAACATTTTGTTGTCCGTCTGTCTGTCACCACCCTTTTTCTCAGAAACGGTTAAAGAAATCAAGCGGATATTTCGTATAGATGAAGGTACATATGATGAAATTAAAATAAAAAATATCTCAGGTAAGTAGACTTGTACGGAACCCTCAGTGCGCGATTCCAACTGGCACTTGGCCGTTTTTTTTATTCTTGACCTTTCGCGTTGTGATCGTTTGTTGATTTTTATAAACGTTATGGAGCCACAAAATGGCCCTTCTCAGGAAGCAGCCCTGACAGAGCACAAGTCAGACTTTCTCTCTCCCAGAAATAAGCATCCTCGTTGTTCTTTTGCGCCAAACGAAAAGACCATCATTCTAAATATTGTCCGGATTCAACAAATGATCAGACTCGTATTGAAAAAAGTACCCAGCAAAAAAAGGTTTGTGATCTCTGACATGTCAAAAATTGATAACTGTCAGAATTCCGCGGGACTAAAAATTAGAGTATAGGAACATAATTTTGGATTGGCATTGCTTGTATGAAGATTGATTTGTGGCTTGTTCAGGGTTTGGTTTTTTAAAAGATAGCAGCAGTTTTGAAACGGTAGGTATGATTAAAATATGCAAGTCATAGGTGATTATAACTATGCATCCTATATGTTAAGCAATTTCATGGTAGCTGTCTTTTAAATAATCCCTATTTATAAAATAACCACAGCATAGTAATATTAAATCATTAAAACACTTGACCGTAACTAGAAGCTTTATATTGAGAGAGCATTTCCGTTTCCCGTTGAATTTCCTACCAGTTTTCCTACGTTTGAAGCCCGTGTTTCCGGCACAGTGGCGCCACCTGGCGTTGGCGCGCCATTTTTAGTTTACTAGGAAGGGGGGAGCCATACCTTTGTCATTGGCGTTAAGTTTCCCGTTCGTGCAACATCGTGCGCAGCGTCTGCAAGAACGCTGCCTGTTGCTAAATAAATTCGATCAAGTTACAGTGTTGTGAGTTCCAATTATTATTATAGTGTATGTGAGTAAAAAATATTGGTGCATAAGGAATAATCTGTAAGTAAAATATTTTTTCCATTATGGCCTTGCTGCCAACTACCCACAATTTTTAATAAATCTATAAAATTTTATGTTTGAACAGATTTGATACGATTCGAGTCGTGTCTAGAAAAGTAACTTGATCTAATGTAGATGGGCAATACCCGGGTTATAATTTATCCTCATTTCACAATCATTATTGTAAATTATACTGATTTACTCGTAATATACAAGTGAAAATGAGATAAAACTGAGTGAATTGGAATGTAACCCGGACATTACTCATCTTATTTATTTATTTATTTATTTATTTATTTATTTATTTAAACTGGAACACCAGCAGCTTATACAACTTACATTTTTAAAACACATATTAAAATTAAAATTTCGTTATAGAAGCCATTAAAGGTGTACACAACATTCGTAAATTATCTAAGACAACTTAAAATAAAAATTTATATAAAATTAACAATTTTTTTACTTAACTAAAATATATAAAAGGTTTTTCTAAGTACTAAGTACAGAGATCACAGTATGAACACAAATATTTATACTTTCAAACTAAAACAAACAATTAGGCAGGTAAGTAATAAGAATATTATTTTATACATTGGATTTTTTTCTTAAAACAATTATACGAATCGTGAAAAATGTCAAGGTTAACATTATCCAATTTGTTGCTATAAATGTTATGGAGATCACATAGCCTATTTACTGGTGAATGTGAGCCTAAATTTGTACGGGGTTTAGGTCCACACATTAGTTTTTTAATTGGGTACCTCGGATATTTGAAAGGAATTGGGAAGGAAATACTCTCAAGTAGATCAGGACAGTCTATAAGATTATTAATAATTTTATAAAGAAATAAAAGGTCATGGGTCTCTCGTCTATTGCGTAATGATTTCATGTTAAAAAAAGTTAAGCGGTGATCATACGGAGATTTATGAGACACATTAGAGGAAATAAAAGCAAGATGACGGGTAAAGGCTCTCTGTATAGATTCGATACGATGTGAGTTGGCTGCATAAGAAGGACTCCAGGCAGAGGAAGCAAATTCGAGATGACTACGAACTAGGGAATTGTACAGGATAATCTTAGTGTCAGCTCTAAAGCCTTTACTTTGGCGTTTTATAAATCCTAACATTTGCGCTGCTTTTTTAATAATAGAATCTATATGAGAGGAAAATTGTAATTTCGAGTCAATTATTATTCCCAGGTCACGAATCTCACTGACCTCCGTCACTGCATTACTGTCGAGAAGGTAATCAAAGGAATGTGGAACTTTTTTACGTGTAAACTTAATATGAAAACATTTTTGAGCGTTGATCAACATGCAATTAATATCACACCATTTCAAAATATTATTAAGATCGTCTTGAAGAAGACAGTTGTCGTCGGTAGAAGTTATGGTACGGTAAATTTTTAAATCATCGGCAAACATTGAGTATTTACTATATTGGATGTGATGGGTCAGTCTTTGCCTATTCCACACCTAATAAGGTTGGTACAGATTGGATGATTTTTAAATTTGTATCCAAACCGACAGATTTACTGCTTCCTTTTGGTTCAGTTTAAATCTAATGATTTGAGAAGTAGTTTTTAATGTACGTAAATTATTTTTTAACGGTTTTTCCGTTCGAATAATGTTATATTTTTGTTTAATATCACAACGTTTGTTTCCGTATTCGTGTGTTTAAGTTAAGCTTATTTACAGTGAACTACCAGTTTAATAATAATTATTTTTTATAAATTTTCGTACCAGACCCGTATAACGGCAAAAAGTTTGAATTGTTTTTAAGTCGTGATTGTTTTTTCAGTAATGGATAACAGTAAGGATAATGAGCTGGCAGCTCCCGCCGCTCGAGAAAGGGGGGGCGGTGAACAAACCCGCAAGCGGACCCTGAGTAGCAGCAGCAGCAGCAGCTCATCCACGAGTGACACGTCCTGCTCTGACTCTTCGTGCTCAAAGCGGAAGAGATCTCGACGACATCGTCGTAAGAAATCTAAGCGTTCCCGTAAATCCAACCGTATGATGGACAAACTTTTCAAAGAAATCGGTGAGTTGAAAAACCAAATCACTATTGCTAAGAGTTCTGACCCTGTGGCCCAGGAAAGCGTGTCTATATGTTCCGATGTTAGTGGGGATTTATACAATCAACATGATTGTCTTGATGCAGATAGTTTGGATGATGTTGAAACCCAAAACTATAATTCTGACTTTACATTTGAAATTGAAACAAAGTTGAAAGAACCGTCGGTCCCTAAGACACCAGACAATTTCCTTAAAATGCTGCTTGATATCCAGCACTTTGGTGATGCCTCATGGTCTGAAGTCAGATATGCTGACACACAAAAATTGTACAACCACAGTCCCGGTTTTACTGAATTAGACACAAATGATGAGGTTAAAATGTTTGATACCTTACGTCACCTTGCTTATGCTGACAAATCCTATGCTGCCATCACATATTGCATCCTTAAACAGAAGGAGGCCCTGCAGGAAAGTATTCGTACCCTTCTCTCGTGGGCCAAAACTAACGATGCAAATTTAGACCTATTGGGTACAAAGGTTGAGGAGCTATTCTTAAAAGGTGACTTTCATAAAGTTTCAAGCGATCTTTTACAACTAGTGTGTGGCCACCGAGCCGAAAGTATAGAGATGCGCCGAGAAAATATTACAAGCCAAGTGCGTGATCCCTTAGTGAAAGTGTCCTTGAATAGAATACCTCCCACACCAACCCACATTTTTGATTCGGAACCTTTCACTGCAGCCCTTGAGAAAGCTGGTGGTGTTCGAAAGGCTTTCTGGAATCCAAAGGGAGTAAATTTTTCACAAACAAGACCTATCCAGAGCGGTCGCCGCCCCTCGCGGGGGCAAGGCACTCGAAGATCGGGTCCATCGCGTGGAACCCAGAATGTGAATAACACAGGCTTATTACCCATGTACCCACATGCCTGCAACGGTCCACCCTCGCGGGGTGCGTACCACACAAACACCACGTACCCTCCCAGAGGCCAGCCCTCTAATTTTCAATTCGATCAATATCATTCAGCCAGTGGGAGAGGTACCCACAACCGAGGCTCGCGGCCCGACCGTGGAGGTAATCGAGGAAGATCAAACTCTTCAAAGAGTTATCGAGGTAACCAGAAGAAATTCAAACAATGACTCGACCAAGATCCGGGCAGGTCAGTTAGCGTCTTTCCAGAAACAGTGGTCGAAAATGGGAGCACCAGAACCAATTTTAAAACTAATTCGAGGTTATCGGATACCATTCTTCGAAAAACCACCGCTTGCACATCCAATTGTGATAAAGAGTCACCTTCATACACCTGTATCCAAAGAAATGTCAGCAATCATTCTCAAAATGAAAGCTCAAGGTATCTTAGAAGTAGCAGCACAAATGACTCCCAGTTTCATTTCTCCACTGTTTCTGGTTCCAAAGACCGATGGTTCCTTCCGGCCCATATTCAACCTGAAAGCGCTAAACCAATACATAAAAACAGAACCATTTTATCTAATAAGCATGGCTCGCATACCAGACTTCCTACAATCGCAGGACTGGATGTGCAAAATAGATTTATCCCAAGCTTATTTCCATCTGAAGGTAGCCGAATCACACAGACGCTTCCTCAGACTAGTTTACGATCAAGAAATACTAGAAATGACTTGCCTACCCTTCGGCTTAAGCACAGCTCCAAAGACCTTCGCAATACTCACAAATTGGGTGGCCCAAATCCTGCGAGAAAGGTGGAACATGAGGGTCCTAGTATATCTCGACGACTATTTAATAGTCAGCCAGGATCGGTCCCAGTTGCAAAACCAAGTCAAAATAACAGTTCAAGTATTACAGTATCTGGGGTGGCTAGTGAATTTCGAGAAATCAATCCTCCAACCTCAAAAGAGCTTAGTTTACCTGGGAGTACTGTGGCGACCTTGGGACAACCTAAAAAGTCTCCCACTAGAAAAGACTACTGTCATAAAAGAAAAAGTAAAATACGCCCTAGAACAACGCAAGCTAACCTTGAAGGAAATGCAAAGTTTGACAGGCCTCTTCAACTTTGCAAGCTTTGTTGTACCTCGAGGACGACTAAACTATCGTCAGCTATTGATGTTCATGATTGCGCAACCAGACTACCCTTGTGTGACACAATACCAACTACCGGAGGCAATAATAGCCGAGCTGAATTGGTGGTCTCACAATTGCAACCTCTCGACTCCCTTGCATTACCCTCCTCCAGTAAATTTCATAGCAACAGATGCGTCGGACCTAGCGTGGGGAGCGCAATTGAACGATCTTGCCATATCAGGAGCGTGGTCACATGCAGAAGCAAAGTTACATTGCAACCAGAAGGAAATGCTTGCGATTCTGTATGCTCTACAGAGACACGCAGACTCCTTAAAACAAACCTCAATCCTAGTACAGTGCGACAACAGGACAGCAGTTGCACAGTTACGAAAGGAAGGGGGCACCAAATCAATATCATTGATGAAAATAACTCATCAAATCTTGAATTTAGTAGATCGATATCAAATTCATCTGAGTGTTCAGCACATACCGGGACGGTACAACAGTCAAGCCGACCACTTATCGCGCAATCGGCGACCGCCCGAGTGGCACCTTCTACCAGCATGTGTAGAGATGGTGTTTTCGAAGTGGGGGACTCCTGTGATAGACTTGTTTGCCTCAGAAACAGCGCACGTGGTGCACAACTATGTTTCCCGAGACTTGAAAGATCAGCAAGCAATGTTTCACAACGCGTTCAGTACCCCATGGAATTATCAGCTAGCTTGGGTGTTTCCACCCCCCTTCCTGATCCCCAAAGTGTTAGCCCACTTAAATCAATCAACAGGGATATATTTAGTCGTCGTCCCTCGATGGGAGAAAGTATTTTGGCGAGCGGACCTCAGGGCCAGAGCACTAACAGCACCGCTAACGCTGAAGAATCTGAGGAAACACTTAGTGGACACATCAACGGGCCTTCCACCTCCTCAGATAGACAACATCACTCTCGAAGTTTGGAAATGTGGGGGTGGTCCACGGCGGTAGAGTCGTGGAATAAGGAGCAGCTCTCACTCCTCAAAAATTCCTGGCGCACATCAACTCTAAAGACTTACGAAGTGGCTTGGAAACGTTGGCAAAATGGGTGTACCTCAAATAATGTTAACACTAAAAGTCCTACTGGATCACAACTAGCACAATTTTTAGCTGATTTATATTTAAAAGAAAAATTGTCATACAATACGATTCTTTTACACAAATCTGTTGTTTCCACACTTTGTAACGTAGAAACGTCTAGTCATCTAAGCACACATGTCCTGGTAAAACACATTCTAAAGTCAATCTCACTAAAAAATCCTAGAACATCTAAGCCACCAGTATGGGATGTCAGTAAATTAACAATGTTTCTTGCTTCTTGCTCAATAGATTTAAATAATGTCTTTCAAGTATCACGCCACACAGCCTTGTTATTGTTACTTTGCACTGGACGTCGTATACATGATTTGACGTTGCTTAGAGTTGATCCTAACCATTGTATAAAATCCGATGATAGTATAATCTTCTGGCCGGAATTCGGATCTAAGACTGACAGTAGTGACTACAGGCAGTCCGGTTTTAAATTTATTAGAAACCCTGATAATGTTAACTTGGATCCCTTATATTGGATAGATAAAACAATATTATCATTAAAAGATAGGAGAGAATCGGCCAATTGTTTTAACCTATTCATAACAGTGCGAAGTATAGCCAAGGCTGCCTCGCGAACAGTTATAGCAGGTTGGGTCAAAACATTATTTAAAGAAGCTGGTATCACAGCTACTCCAGGAAGCGTTCGCTCAGCCGTAGCCTCCAAGAGCTGGCTAAATAACCATTCCATAGATGACATACTGGCACGAGGGAACTGGCGTTCCGCAAATACCTTTGAACGTTTTTATAGGCGTCAAGTGATGAGTGCAAATGAAAATACTGCTGATTATAACGTTAATAATGTTTCACATTTGTTTAATCCAGTTGATTAATAATCTATATAAAATAATATACCTGATTGTAATGAATGGTTGTATATATTATTAATTTCTATACTAAACTATTTACCTATGTGTGGTGTATAACTTTGAAGTACTTAGTTTAGTTCATTGTCACAAATAATATAATAACAATGTTATGTTCTTAGTAAAAATTATAATGATTTTCAATAATTTCAGTTTTTTCTTTAAGACTTATCACTTATCACATTGGCGTTAGAGCAATATTTCTAATTATAATACATCCTTTTTAATATTGCTTTCAGTGGCGTCACCAGGCGATAACAAACAGGTCTCAATATAAAGCTTCTAGTTACGGTCAAGTGTTTTAATAGCCGCATTTTACCTGAAATAAAATGCATATTAAAATACTTACCTAACTAGAAGCTTTCGTTTTAATCCTGCCTGGTGCAATTATTGAGCCAATGACAAAGGTATGGCTCCCCCCTTCCCAGTAAACTAAAAATGGCGCGCCAACGCCAGGTGGCGCCACTGTGCCGGAAACACGGGCTTCAAACGTAGGAAAACTGGTAGGAAATTCAACGGGAAACGGAAATGCTCTCTCAATATAAAGCTTCTAGTTAGGTAAGTATTTTAATATGCATTTTATTTCAGGTAAAATGCGGCTATTATCAGCATTTCTGGACAAAGGCCTCATCCAACATGCACCACAACACTATCTGTATACAGAGATATGTCAACCACTGGATAGGAAGCCCATATCAAAATGAAAACCATATTTTGTGGGAGAGGGGAGGGTTCATTTGACAGTGGTGCATGACAAAGTTGATCTTTTTTAATCAATAATTAATAAAGGAAAGAATGAATGAATAATGGTGGAAGACAAAGTATAGCTTTGAAAACTTTGATTGGGCCAGCATAATGTTTCCTCGTTAACAGGGTGACCACTCTGACCAGTAAGTAGCACAACAAACTGTGTGGGGGGATAGCATGGGTCAAGGCCTATAAAACATAAACTATCCCTTGTCAAAGTCTGTATAGCATAGTAACAAGAAAAAACAAATGCACACTGACCTGTCTAAACACATACTGGACATCAGTGTCGTAGTGGCTGATGTCGTCTCCTCCTTGGAGGACCACCACTTGGCCAGCCTTCAGCTGCTCCGCCAGCCGGCGACGATTTGTGGCGAAGAGAGATAGCGGCACCTCCAGAGTGCCGGGACCCATGGACCAACTGCTCGCGGCCATTGTCGATGAAAGACTGAACGATTTGCTATGGACTTTGTGGTGATAAGAGCGAAATTGCTTCGATAAGGACAACACCGGTCGAGCTACGTAACTGCGACGCAATGGCTGCTTTAAAGGGTTTATCAAACTAATTGCACAGGTGATATTTGCGCGCCGCAGTACATGCATAGAAAGATCTACGCTACTATAATAGTATTAAAAAATCTTATCCAAAAATGATCAACAGCGACGAGACACGAGACGTGTTGTTATTTTGTGCGGTTTGGAATTAAAAATCCACTATAATTTTGACTACCTTTACCTAATGAATCAATTGTTAAAATCAGTATGGCCACGGGCGGCTATGTTATTATTTTATCTGAAAATCTGAAGCTTAGCGGAACGGGTAACAATAAAATTGCGTTGATTTGATTGATGACCAGCCGCCAGTGACAGATTGACATCTAATCTTCAGAAGGGCTAGTACGGGGCGCATTTAAGACGTGACAAGAGTTTGGCATCGCACTCACTCACATCGCGCAGTCTCTAGAGCGAGCGCGACGAAAAACTCTTGCCACGTCTTAATAGCGCCCTGTGCTACAGGGCCAGGTACTCTGTCTTAGCACAGACCAAACCTACAGTAAATACTGTATGTGACAGTGACGGATGATATGATTATTGCAACGCTATTCAGCAATAGATGGTGTTGGTTGGGCGTATTTTTCCTAGTTGACACCAGATGGCGCTATTTTATATTATATCCTTATTATTTACATATTATACGCTACTAAAAAACATTACCCTCCTCCTTCGGCAGTCGGGTAAAAACAGGGATGCACCACACACCTACAGCCCGAAATCTAGTTACTTGTTGAACCACTAAGTTATTTACTTGGACCCATTTCCTGTGTGGTTAAATAGTGGAAAATGAAAGGTACATACTTAGTTATACCTCATATTATACATATTAATATGCTTAGGAAACATGCCTTGAATGTTAATAATTAAATAATTATATGACTATTAACCTTAACCCATATGTTACATTCGTGTAACTGGGAAGAAGAGACTTACCCTTAAATGAAATATCAAGAATCTTCATCTCTCATCGAAATATTCTTACCGATGTAAACATTATTACTTATTAAAAAAGTAATATGATATTCTATTGGGCGAAACATCCTAGATAATTATTTAAAAAATATTTATATAGGTTTAACTTAATTTAAAATAATTAATCAATGGAAGTATTTTTGAAATTCATTTCATTTTATTAAGTAAGTAATTCTTATCTAAATCACAAGATCGACGATAAATTAAACTATCTAGGAATCACAAAAAATGCACTAAAACATGCACACATGTAATACGAAATACAATGCTGATTTTTATACCCAATTCGGTACGATTGTACGTTACTATTACATCGATGTATGTACTAAATTATACATAGGTAAGTATATTAAATTCATACTTTATATTGCCTAAAATTGCCTAACAGCATGACTGTTTATATTAGTACATTTTCTACTATATAGCATTGTGTAGAATGCTTTTTTAAATCTATGCGAGAAAACCTAATCATATTATGAATAAGTATTATAAAATTATGTACCTACTAAATATTTTAGAGTGCTGAAATAGTAGCGGGAAATTGGGTTTAATATTATTTTTTATACTAGGTAGTTAAGGTATTATTCTATATTCTTTTTTGATCAAATTTATACACTAATCAAAATGTTACATAGTTGTTATACGCAGAAAGTGTACACAGGTAGTCTTATTCTCATATTATGGTGTGACTGTGTGACTGACGATGAAATTGATGACATAATTTAATTATGTGGTTTTGATAGGTAGGAAATTTAACAATAAAATGAGTTTTTTAAAATATTTGTTACTTAATTATAAGCGTAGGACACTGTTTTAAACTAAACTATATAAATATATTGATTAAGTATAGAAGTAAATTTGATTAATGCTTCACTTTGAGTGAAAATAATTGTAGTTAATTCAGCTATAATTAAAGCTTGCAAATACTCTATTTAATATAAGTAATATTTTTAGCTGAGAACTGCTAGAACATGTTCTAGTGACATGTATTCTTCACAAATAAATATGAAGTTACAATGAATAATAGAATAGTATAAACTAAAAGTTACGTCATTCAGTACTTTGATCAGTTAAGGTCACCATAAAACGAAGAATAAATATTATGATTGTAGAATCCGGGCGGCCATTTTGGTTCGCTCTCGTGACTCGTGCGTGACACGTCATAGCTCGCCGTCTCGTTCTCGCACGCTCTCCGCATATAGCACCATTGTAACCCGACACGATTCGTACACACAAGCGATTTCACAACTCGTTCCACACTTTCACAGACTAAAATGTTTTGTTTATAAAAAATTAAGAGTCTATAGGGCACTTATGCATCGTTTTCTTGTCTTCTGATCGATGATCCTGTAAAGCTTGTAATCTTCTAACAGCTTCAGCGACGAGGGCTCTTTCCTCTAGGAGTCTATCTACCAAATCAACTGGTTCTTGTTTGCGAATGTAGTACGGGGCTGCTCTAGCTCTCGCCTGCAGGTGTAGTTTTTGCTTTAAGCCAAGGGTGAGTTCTTCCACAGCAGGTAATCGGCTGGCCGAGATTGGATTGCGGCCGTCTCCCTCTGTTTTGTTGTTGTTTGGATACCTCGTGGTCTCTTTCAACATACTGGACGACTCAACAAATGGAATGCAAGCTCAATGCGGTGAGCAAAACTGAATATCGGACCGGCGCACAGCAACGTTAGCCAATGAATGAGCGAGCGAGTGAGTTAGTTCGACCTCAGCGTAGCAAGACAGGTCTTTGCGGGGGATAAGGGGAGCGGGGAATGACGTAGACAGTTATGCGCAGCCGTGCCGCTGCCGGGCTGTATACAAACAATACGATGGACGTAAATAAACACAAGACTAAACTCACCCACGTTTGTATGTGGACAATAATGGGTATGTGTTAGTGGCCTAACTGGCATGCTGTTAGTACCTACCATAGTGATTTTTTTGGTAGAAAGGTTCAATAACTGTAATACTGTGGTAGTAGCTAAATGTAGACCGATTATTAGGTTCACCCACATTTCATTTTTTGACAGCTTACGGTGGGGAATGATGGTCCACTCTTTCATTTGAATTGGAAAATCAATTTCATCTATCATTGATAATATCATTATCAGCACCACAACAGGTATCATCTATTTACTGTGTGTTGTAGGAAAGCAGGTATGTTGTACACGTTGTTTGTATTTTTTCTGTTATTTTAACAAACGCGACGTGAGTCGTGAACTAAAAACGGCCATTGCCCTCATCATGATGTGGTTTTTTCCTGTACTGAAGTAGCTGTGATTGTAGCCTATCCAAATCAAGCTCATAAGTATTTATTTTTGTTTGACATCAATCAGTACCAATAGGTTAGTATTATGTATCTAACTTGATGAATCTGAATAACATAAAATGTACCTACTGTAAGTATTAAATTTAAGTGCTGATTTTTCTGTGTGGGATGCATCTATTCTGGTTGTCGGAAACTTCAGGGATCAGGAATAAAAAGGCTTCTGTGAGATCACCAAGTTCTGATTAGACAACCATAGTAGGTGCATTCCGCACATTTGGCCCTCCGAGCCAGATATTTAGATTTTAGACCATTTGAAGTCGGATCAAAAATGAAAATACAAAATCAAGTTCGCCACGAAACTACTATCACAGTCTTTCAGTCGAGTAAATAGAGAACAGTAAATAATATACCACCAGAGTATAAATATCTGTCTTTAAACAAAAATCTGCCCCAGCCGGCATTAAGGGTCACTAACATACCATTCGGTCGTAATGTAACGAGATCATTTAAAATATCATCTGAAAATAGTAACTTTACTCCATTACGTTTACCTGCCTCTCCGTATACCTAGGTACCTCTGTACAATAATGAGAGAGTCATTCTTTTAAGATCCATTTTGTATATTTTTTTATACAAAATGGATCTTAAAAGTTAGTCCGACAAGAATGGCTCTCGCAGGTAGGATGTATACTTGTATAGAGTCATTGACTGGCAACTAGTACAACCGTTGAAAACACGAGTTTTTTTTTCTTTTTTTGTTTCCTTTAGTTGACCCGCCATCTAAACTGCATTTTTTATTCGTACAAGGAATACAAAAACTAAAACCTTACTTGTTTACTTATAAATGTTTTATCGAAACCTCATTTACTTATCTCTGTAGTATGTTTGTAAACACGATTCATTAATTTATAAGCCAGTGAACCACCCGTTTTCTTTACTCTTTTAATTACAATATGTTGATATAAGTGTATATAGGTAGGAAGTTGCTATTTTTCTTTCCACTTCAAAATGTTTTTCCTGTACCTACTAGGATTCTACGATGAATGAAAGCTACCGAAATGAGTCTCACCCAGTTAGGCCCCTGAGGTTTTTGATGTCTCGGTCAATGGCAAGCTGACCCGTTATATGAAATATTCGCAAGCCCAACATAGACAGCCTAATGTTATGTTGTGACTGTGGTGTTTGCATCGCTCCGAAGTCTGCCGAGTTTCTATTACCCCATTTACACTCTCGCCTCGGCCCTCGCCTCCTCGCTCGCCTCGTCACTCGTGCGGAGGCGCGAATGTAAACACCCACTCGCGTGTGACGCGAGTGGGTGTTTACACTCTCGTGCAGAGTTCAGTTGTCTTTGAGCTAGCAACGATGGAGGACGTCGAAGTTTTAGCCGCAACAATAAAGAATTTATGTATGATCACCGATTACTTCGCCGTTTATGGACCGATTTTGAAAATTCTTTTTTTTATGTATTGGGTTGAGATCCCATGTGGTCCCATTTTTTTCAAATTTTGATTCCACCTCCAAGGGTGGGTAAAGGGTTAAAAACAGGCTATGAATTTCCATTTTGGGTACCTATTAACCGATTGTAGTTAATGAAATTTAGAAAGTACATAGGTACTTACCTATATTTTTAACATTAAAAAAATATGATGGTGACCTTGAGCTGATCTGATGATGGAAACGGAAGGTAGTCAAGGGAACTCCTCAACGGTAGGTATATAGCAACTACTTCGTGTTTACTACTGACTAGTAGGACTTATAGGTATCATTTGCTTCTTAATTTTGATTGTCAATTATTGCAAATAAACTAAGTATAAATAAGTATTAAAATAAAATAATGATAAAAAAACGACTTCAAAAAACCACTAAAACGTAAGAAATAATTTAAGGTTTAGACATGGTTTAGACCTATTCTATGTGACAGTACTAATATATCTAAGCAGGTAAGTACTGCTTTTATTTCTTACGTTTTAGTGTTTTTTTATTATTATTATTATTTTATTGAAATATTTACTTATATGAAATTAAATGTTTCGTCTTGCGACCAATCCATTATACAACTGAGGAAAAAAAACACTACGTTATAATTATACGACGACGAACACAACCTGCGCGGCACGATGTAGAAGCCAGAATGAAGCGGACGCGAGAGTGTAAACACCCGCTCGCGTGCGACGCGAGCTCGACGCGAGCTCCTTTGACTCGTGCCCCAAAAACCGCTCCGGACGCGAGCGCCGCGAGTGGCGAGGCGAGCGAGGAGGCGAGCCACGAGCGTCTGTTCACACTCGCGCCTCGCCCCTCGCCTTGTCGCTCGCCTCGCCACTCGTGCGAGAGTGTAAATGGGGTATACGGTGTGTGCTCAACGACATCGTACCTACGACGTATACACAACAGTATGTATGTATATGTGTGTGAGGTTATTTCAGTGTGCGCGAGATACATTATCATATTATTTCGTCCATGTAAGATATTTAGTTAAACCCAGCCCACTAATATTATCATGACCTGATAAAAACATCTTCTGATATAGGTACTTTATAGGTATACCTATATATTTTAGTGTGTGAGATTTTATAAGTATTTACAAATAAATGGTGATAGGAGTAAAAGCAGGTAGGTAGACTCATTATTATCTAGACTTCGAGAATGATAAATATATGACAAATACGTACTGAAATACAAACACGATCCCTTTAACGGTAGGTAAAGAAAATATAAAATAAGTACGTAAGTACCTACCACTATTAAATCTTTAAAAAATCTAAGTACTTAAGTAGATATACTCGTATAAGAATGTATGGATTTAAATCTTATATGATATAGCTACATACCTACTAACATAGGTAGAGGAAAGAGAAAATTCTCGAAGTTTCTGTAAGTGCGTTAGTAGGTAGGTACTTGTGCTTTAATTTTTATCTGACTATTTTTCTAAATACCTACCATTGTAAGTATAGATTATAATAAAATTGTGATAGAAGTACCTTGGTAAGTAGTAGTTTTTTAAAATAAACAAATTAGTAGGTACTTACTTAATTACTTATAGGTAATTTAGAAAAATCTTTAGACCGTACTTTTTATCTTCTAGTAATATTGATATTGACAGGTTAAGGATTGATATAAAAAAGTAATTATATAGGTAACTCGAATAGAAGTAAACACAGGAAATACAATGTACGTATATAGCGAGCAATAATAATTTTATCACTGAAATTGATAAGTACCTACGAATTTAAATTTTGCTTCATTCGCACATGTTCATGTTAATGTTTTGTCTGGCCTTCATTTTAATGATAAAGCTTTACAGTCCAATTAATAATAGTAAAGAAACATTTTATCCATTAGTACGATTCACGGCTCGTATTATTAACAAAAGTGACAAAGCCTACCTATCAGCGATGACTTTTTTTAATGTAGGTATTTTTTTGATCCCACATTAGTTCGAACAGCTTGCCCTTAAATAAGATTCAAATAAATATTAATGATTGAATTTTAACTTATCGTTATTGATTCATAATGACGTGTATTTCTTGGAACTAGGTACCTGCAGTATTTTTTCCGATGATATAAAATTCCAGTATCCTTATTATTGATATTTTTTCGTAAAATATTTTATTTAAAACAGCGATAAAAAAAATAGTTCGTTTGGGTATGCTAAATAACTAAACAATAACAACTAGTGCCATCAAGCGGCGAGTAGAAAATATAATTTCTCAATAGCTGTTATAAATTGTTTTAGTAATTGAATAATAGTGAGTGTAGATGGCGTTGTTATGTATGTTAGTTAATATTTTTTTACTTTTATGGCAGGTAGGTATATCTATTTATTTTCGGGCCATAAGTATCATAATCATAAGGTATTTATGCCATACATATACATAAGTAAGTAAAGTACTTTCTTAATAATTATTAATATCCTGAAATCCTGATTGACGGTTCCGTGTTTTACTAAATACTAATAGAAAATGTAAGTACTTACTTATACAAACAAAGTAGGGTATAATGGTAACACAAATCTATTGAATTTTTCTGTAAGTACATTAGGCATTTTTGATATTTATGATACTCATATGTATTGCTACAAATTAATTATACCTACTTATGCATTCCCTGTGTAAATTTCGCTTTCAGGATAAGAGGTGGGGTAGGTACTTCCCTCCATCGCATAGCGGTGTTGGTCGTCTTAGTGAGTTTCCGCTTTATGGTAGGTAGGTAATAAGTATCTTATCTTATCAATTTCAGTATCAAATAGGTAGATTACTTTATAGTTAGATACTTTCCGAAATAACTAACAAGAAAACTTGGACGCAGTAACAATCAACGCGTTCCGGTCAAGTCAAGACGGTTTGACGGCAACAAATCGCTGGATACTCGTATGAACCAATACGATAAAACCTGAATTAGGTACCTTTTGGGTACCTGCCGTTGGGCAACGCTCTACGCGCCGCCGCCGCCGCCGCCGCGCCGGGTTGCGCAGCCACCTCGAAAATGTCGAAAGAAAGTGAATGCAACATGAACCTCCGCGTCGATCGCCAGTCTCCAACGCAACGCGGCGTACACAACCGACTTTGCCGCCCATTTTAAACGCGCGGCTTTTTGAACTTGGAAGCGCGTTCGGTTTAAAACAAAAACAAAACAAACTTTTTCATAATGACCAGGAACTGATTCAGTGTGAACAGCCAGTGTGTTTATGTTTTTTTGGCTACAAAAAGAGGTTGTAAGATGGATTTGTTAAGTGAAGCAACTTCGGGGGGCGGAAGAGTGCTGGCGGCTCGGCACATAACAGCTGACCAGGCGGTTCCAGAGGTGAACAACGCAGTCAACACTTCCTTGGTCTGCCACTCTATGGACTTTATGCCGGATTTTAAGTCCTACATGACGGGTACGTTAAAGACGGTATTTTTTTAAAGTTTAATTAACTAACAAGGTATAACTAGTTGCCTATGTCTGATTCCGCTGTTGTATGGTGGGCTGGTGGGTCTACCGTGGGAACTGCATAAGTGTGATGTTACCCACAACCACAACCGACAAGGACAACCCAATTTTCTACTTCAGTATAGAATGTTCTATAATTCCTACAGCTATAAACTTCATTATCAAGGACTGAAACTACTTCTTCGAACTTCTAGGTATAAATTGACTGTTTCCTTTTCGTAAGTATGTACTAAAATAATAAAGCACTCGTTGTACCTAAGTACAAATTGGTGATTTTCTTAATAGAACTTTTTCATTGCCCGTGAGGGTATAAGTATTCCTAATGTTATAGCTAGGGACCATTATGTAGAGGTACTTCTTTAATTAATAAACCTTTGAATCCTTTGATCATTGTTCAATTGTAATTATAAAATAGTACAACACCATGACGAGATCTAATAGGTCTGATACGCCTTAAAGACCTTGTCTATTTATTAACATTCCTGAGTTATGAACACCACGGGTTTGCTTCAACCTTTAATTAATTGACATCAAAGATATTGTAGCTGTTGTGTGATGATACTGTGTGCTCTTTGATAGACTTGGCAATGAAAGCAAGCTCGACTCATCAATTATTTCTGCATGAAATGCAATAAATAATTAAAACAATCCCAGGCATACCGAGCTCATAATAAAATGCCATCCATCTCCTCTATTTTTGGAAAAATAAATTTAATTAAGTACTATTACTTACCTACACGTAAGTATTTAGATAAATAAATAAACCGCATCAAATAACTCAATAATATGACAAAAGTTTCCATAACTTTTGAATGACTCGTCCACATTAGATGATCTTCTATTCCCAATCTCCGCTCGGGAGGAAAGAGCAGACGAGAAGCACCGCCACTTTGTAATTTAGTCTTTACAATATTGGACCATCATCATTATCATCATCATCAGCCTATAGCAGTCCACTGCTGGACGTAGACCTCTCGCAAAGCACGCCACTGGATGCGATCTTTAGCTTTGCATATTGGGCCAACTCAGAGATATCCGCCCAACCCATCCCCGCCTGGCCCATTTCCTTCTTGACTGAGCGCTGCCATGTCTCTAAAAAGGCTGAAGACAACTCATCTTACACACATCAGTTTTCAAATTGTTTCCTATACGTTTCGGAGATACGAGCCCACAGACATACGTCAATATTATAACACCTTGTTATTTAGTTGGGGTTTCCAAATAAGACGAAGTTACCTAATTAAGGACCTATATTGTATCGCTGAAACCGTAGACTAAACCACTTTAGCTTCAGACCTTTGGGCGCCGGCGGCATCGATCTAGGCCGAAAATAGTGTCCTTGTGTAGGCGGATCTAATGTGTAGGGGTAGAGCTGACAAACAAGAGGATTCATTACATTCACCCTCAGTTTCTAAGAGGCCTTTAGTTTACATATATTAGTAAACGTATACTTACTTATCATAATCATCATAATAACTAAATATCTAAATACCAAAATTGTAAATAGGTAGGTATGTGAAGCAATTTCCAAAAACTAGACACAAGTTAAACAGATGTTTTAGTAATATAGGTGAATGAATATCTAATAACAAAGTAATTTGGCACTTGCACGGAAGCTACAACCTAGACTTTGTTAGAAGTTTCCGCATCTTTTATTAAAGAAATTGAGACTATTGGCCGATGGCCAGCATTTATAGTTTTAGTCCGGCCGGTGTAGGCATCACAAAAATGCTCATATTGATATAAGAATCCTCTTCTATGTGTCCATGTGTAACATTGTGATGACTAAGTACCTAAACAGGAACAGCACACATACATTTAAATGGGTCACAGACCGAAAAAGTTAAGCTACAGTTGGAAGAAACTGTGTACTTATCTGAAATCATACCTCTGAGACGCCAACAACATAGAGTTATTTTCGACTTCAAAAAATATTTCATGGAGGTGGACTTGATATTCATAAAGGTCAGGTGTGGTATTTTTATATCGACTTTCGACGTATTGGGTACCTATGTAGAGATTCAACTGTATCAACATAATTATTAAGGCTCATGAAAGTTTTATAAGTACTTAACAATTTCAAAAGTTTTAATTTAAAAAACGCGTTAGTATTTTTCGAAGACGTAGATCAAAATGACAATGGGCAGATTGGGACCACCCTCCAATAGCATTAAGACTAACATCGTTGGATAGGTCTTGTCAATAGGAATAACTTTTGCTATGACAGCTTTGTTGTCACAGTTGTCCGTTCAGAGATATTTGACTTATAAGTTCCGATACTCGTCAGTACATCTTACTGCTATTGGAGGCTGGACCACCCTCCAATAGCAGTAAGACTAATGTCATTAGATAGGTCTTGTCAATAGGAATAACTTTTGCTATGACAGCTTTGTTGTCACAGTTGTCCATTCAGAGATATTTGACTTATAAGTTCCGATACTCGTCAGTTCATCTTACTGCTATTGGAGGCTGGACCACCCTCCAATAGCAGTAAGACTAATGTCGTTGGATAGGTCTTGTCAATAGGAATAACTTTTGCTCTGACAGCTTTGTTGTCACAGTTGTCCGTTCAGAGATATTTGACTTATAAGTTCCGATACTCGTCATTTCATCTTACTGCTATTGGAGGCTGGACCACCCTCCAATAGCAGTAAGACTAATGTCGTTGGATAGGTCTTGTCAATAGGAATAACCGTTGCTTTGACAGCTTTGTCGTCACAGTTGTCCGTTAAGAGATATTTGACTTATAAGTTCCGATACTCGTCATTTCATCTTACTGCTATTGGAGGCTGGACCACCCTCCAATAGCAGTAAGACTAATGTCGTTGGATAGGTCTTGTCAATAGGAATAACCGTTGCTTTGACAGCTTTGTTGTCACAGTTGTCCGTTCAGAGATATTTGACTTATAAGTTCCGATACTCGTCAGTTCATCTTACTGCTATTGGAGGCTGGACCACCCTCCAATAGCTGATTTATTTATTGAATATTTATTTGATAGATGAACTGATGAGTATCGGAACTTATAAGTCAAATATCTCTGAACGGACAACTGTGACAACAAAGCTGTCAAAGCAAAAGTTATTCCTATTGACAAGACCTATCCAATGACATTAGTCTTACTGCTATTGGAGGGTGGTCCAGCCTCCAATAGCAGTAAGATGAACTGAGGAGTATCGGAACTTATAAGTCAAATATCTCTGAACGGACAACTGTGACAACAAAGCTGTCAGAGCAAAAGTTATTTCTATTGACAAGACCTATCCAAACGACATTAGTCTTACTGCTATTGGAGGGTGGTCCAGCCTCCAATAGCAGTAAGATGAACTGACGAGTATCGGAACTTATAAGTCAAATATCTCTGAACGGACAACTGTGACAACAAAGCTGTCAGAGCAAAAGTTATTCCTATTGACAAGACCTATCCAACGACATTAGTCTTACTGCTATTGGAGGGTGGTCCAGCCTCCAATAGCAGTAAGATGAACTGACGAGTATCGGAACTTATAAGTCAAATATCTCTGAACGGACAACTGTGACAACAAAGCTGTCAAAGCAAAAGTTATTCCTATTGACAAGACCTATCCAACGACATTAGTCTTACTGCTATTGGTTGGAGGGTGGTCCAGCCTCCAATAGCAGTAAGATGAACTGACGAGTATCGGAACTTATAAGTCAAATATCTCTGAAAGGACAACTGTGACAACAAAGCTGTCAAAGCAAAAGTTATTCCTATTGACAAGACCTATCCAACGACATTAGTCTTACTGCTATTGGAGGGTGGTCCAGCCTCCAATAGCAGTAAGATGAACTGACGAGTATCGGAACTTATAAGTCAAATATCTCTGAACGGACAACTGTGACAACAATGCTGTTAGAGCAAAAGTTATTCCTATTGACAAGACCTATCCAACGATGTTAGTCTTATTGCTATTGGAGGGTGGTCCCAGCTCCCATATATTTTTGCCCATCCTCTTTTGTTTAGAAAGAGCCCTTATGTCACTCACACTCGGCTCTCTTTGCAAACCCCTGAAGTTCCATTCCACTAACCCTACGCGACTAGGCAAACTTAATTAGGACGCCCTCCGGCTAGAGGAGTGACGTCTAGAAAGGTCTGGATGCGGAAAGCTATATACACTCACGGGCAATGAAAATAGTTCCATTGAGAAAACAGAAAACCACAAAATGGGTAGCTTAATAACCAAAAAACTTAGCTAGCTTACCAACTAAAAACGTTGATATTTTAGTACTTAAGTACAAATTTTAAATGGGTGTCATTTAAACGATCGCCAATTAAATCCGTTTTGAATTTGCTAAATAATAGGTTTGAAGGCAAAATAGTAGATTTGCCAGCAAATTTTTGCCCCCAAACAATTTTAAATCAATTCAACAATTTAATCACTTAAAATTGCCGGGATTTATGATCAAGTGGCAAGTTAACATTTATGTATATATTTTAATAGGTATGTCCACATAACTCGATGTTATGTTTAATATTTAAATGAAACAAAAAATTAAGTTTAAATCATCAATATTCTTAATTAAAAACAACATAAACAACCTTCTTCTAATTATAACTTAAACCTTAATCTTCTTCTAATCAAAAGCAATCTTATTGTAATTAAAACTTAAACTTCCTCTTTTCATCATCATCATCATCAGCCAATAATCATTCACTGGTGGAGATAGATCCGCTCCCAAGGAGTGCCACAACATTCGGTCCTCTGCCTTCCTCATCCAACCACTATCGGCTATCCGCCTAAGATCGTCAGTCCAGCGGGCAGGAGGGCGTCCCACGCTCCGTTTGCCTGTTCGTGGTCTCGACTCGAGAACTCGTCTACCCCAACGGTTATCGGTTCTTCGGCAGATATGACCAGCCCACTGCCTCTTCAGCTTGCAAATTTTGACAGCTAAGTATGTCGGTAACCTTGGTCCTCTGACGGATAATCTCATTTCTGATACGATCCATCAGAGAAACTCCAAGCATAGCTCTCTCCATAGCACCGTCTCCGCTAATTTGTAAACTCATGTATTAAATTGCTAACGAATTATAATGTTTTAATAACTGGACCAATCATAATGTAACTACTGCAATGCTGATAAAATATGAATTAAAAAGAAATCGCAACATGCGACCTAGAGTCAATATATTTGCTGGCAAATCTACTATTCTGCGGGCGCAGTTATTATTTGAGGAGCAAAAATAATATTCTGCATACAAAGTTTTTATTTATGTAATGAACTCAAATTTTTTGGCAATCCATCTATTATTTTAGATTTTTGTATTGATATTATTTGCTGATTCATACCAGAGGACACTTTTTATTTATTTGAGGACAAAAATATATTGTTGCGGTTGATCTATTAATTTGCTGATACAAGTTGATGACAAAAATAAACTTTGCTGGCAAGAAATATAGTTCCCATTTTAAATTAAATATTTGTGACAAAATGGGTTGTTTGGTGTCGATATTTTGTGAGTAGAACTTTTTCACTGCCCGTGAAGGCCTACGTCTGAACTGCTATGTGGTGACGATGATTATGTTGATGAACCCTATATTATAGTCCATCCACTTCGCAGCACTACACATGTACGGGCCAGTCCTATGGGCGCTGGCGGGCGCGGCGTCGCTGTGCACGCTGCTGGTGTACGGCCTGTCTCTGCGGGCGGCCTACAGACGACGGAGCACCTTCGCGCATGCCGCCGTCATACTCGCTGTGTATCCTGTGAGTGTTTTGACTTCTCTTTAGCTTAAATGTGCTTATGCTCACGTCAAGACTCGACTGAAAAGGTAAAGGTCCATCTACCACTAAAAACTATTTTATAAAATAAAAATGCACACCATGTCCATCCGACTCCAGCAGACTCAAAATGGCCGATGACAAAAAGCTTTATAACTCCCACAATTCTTGAGCTATCAGCGCCATCCACATTTTTGGGTAGAACTTTTATGATGTAAAATTGATTTTAGTCTGTCGTTTTACAATGAAGTAACTTGCAATTACTTCATTGTTAGTTGCAATTACCGGATAGTTACCGCACTTCACCTTATACTAAGTCTATGCAAGAAACCGATTGACATGACTGTATAAGAAACGGCGTCAGCAATGCCGATGAAGCGGACGCACTTGTGTGAGTTTCTATACAAAGAATACTGTATGCGATGCGTCTGTTGCGTACGACGACGGAGCACCTTCGCGCATGCCGCAGTCATACATACTCGCTGTGTATCCTGTGAGTGTTTTGAGTTGTTCTTATGTGCTCACGACTCGACTGTAAAGGTAAGCGTCGACCTACGTCTCATCTCTCGTCTACGGCATCGTACGTATCGCAAGAAACGCATTGTCATTACATAAATTTATGGAGAAACGGCGTCGGCTATGCCGATGAAGTGGACGCACTTGTGTGAATTTCTATACAGAGAATACTGAAGTCTGAATGCTATATAGGTATGCGTCTGTTGCGTACGATGCCGATGCCGAAAAGTGGACTCTTATTAAACCGAGGTGACAAGTGATACTTTTATAATGAACTAAGAAACTGCGACGGACGCAGGCGCCCTGGTAGACCTAGAAGGAGATGGCGGGATGACCTGGACAGATTTTTGCGGGATTGGCGTCAGGTGGTTGACAACAGAGACGTGTGGAATAAACATGGGGAGGCGAGAGCGGTGGTAGCTCAGTCGGGTAAGCGCCCGCTTCTTATGCAAGAGATGCGGGTTCGAATCCCGGCGCTGACATGTACCAATGAGTTCTTTTAACTTAAGTACAATGTATACCATCGCTCTTACGGTGAAGGAAAACATCGTGAGGAAACCTGCATATCTAGATTTAGCACATCTAGATATGTGAACCCACGAACCCGCAGTGGACCAGCGTGGTGGGAAATGGTCCAAGCTTAGGAAGGCAGTTTAGACCTTGGGGATATGCACAAAGGTTCCACTCGAGAGAGCCAGGTGCAGGTTCTTACACCCCCACAGAGAATAGAATAGAATAGAATAGAACATGAGGAGGCCTTTGCCCAGCAGTGGGACACTGAAAAAAAAAAAAACTGTAAGGTTTTTAGGGCAATTACCGTTGTATTGCTGTAACTAAGTATTATAGGTAGGTAGAAGTTTAACCAAGAGGGGCAATACATAGCTATATCGGATAACTGTTTCCTAGTTACTCCAATAACCGGTCGTAACACTCGCAACGTTATTATAATAAGTGTGTAAGGTAATCGGTTGAGTTACATAAATAATGCAAGTAATAATAAGTATTCAGAAATTCTTACATTTTATTAAGTAGCTCTGTAACTTTGTAATTATGGACTTAAATGTCGTTTAAATAAGTTTGTTCACCTTGAACTTATTTATTTATTTACGTTCACAGTGCGAAAATTAAATCCGTTTACCTCGCTGTCTTAACCACGCTGGCTGTCAAAGGTAAATGCAACGTTTACGTAATTCGTCCCCACTGCTGAGAATTGAACCCCAATTTTATTATAGGAAGTATTATAGTACCAAATCAAATCAATTGATGTATTTTTCTTCTTACACACAAGACATCGAGCGCGTGCGTTGTAAAAGGATTAGCACCATCGCTGACTGCGGATATCTAGGGCATAAAGTAGGATACAGTTGATACGTTACTTGGCGAGGCTCCTTACGTGCACGTATAGGATTTATAAGTATTATAAATTTATTATGTCATTTATTACGTTGTAGGTACAGTAACAGTAACATTTGTTGCGCATGCGCATCACAATGTGGTAGTTTCGCAAGCTGCAGCTTGTCGGAGGCTGCGGCTGATGTTGATTGCCCCATTATTTTTATCTTTTCAAGCCATAGAACAACGCGGACTCGGGTGAATGTTTCATGCATTCCAAAATCTTTGTGCTATAAAATCTAAATAAATTACCAACTTAGCTATGTCTTCCATTGATTACCTACTGTAAGACATGAGTGAATCATCATCATGTGCCAATATTAGTCACCTGTTTTTTCTTATTATTATGGAAATTAAGAGAAATTTCATTCAAATATTTACGTACCTACTTACAATGTTTTTCTACCTATTGCATGAGTCATCTTGTTCTAGAGCCCCAAAACATTTTGTTACCGATTAGCCAGGCTTATTTTGTCGAAACGTGACCACATTGTGAGTGCATAAAACTAAACTTACTCAGTAGACTGCCAACAAAAATACTTACGGGGAATCTCTAACGGGAAACCTACAACTGATTTTATTAAACTATTAGAATATTTTCTACTAAGTACTATAATTATAAGCGCATAAAAATACATAGAAATGAACACTACTTATAATAAAAGCATTTTCTGTCAGTCAACCTGCAGTAAAACCTAACATGGGTCTCAGACAAGGTTCACGATGCTTTCTTATGTAACCGTAGATATTTCTATGTAGTTCAATGCCGTTTTAGTTGGATTGTCAACAATGCTGTTAGAATGTAAATTAAGGATGTGAAATTATGCAACCACTTACTGTTTTATACATTTAATTATGAAACAAAGTATGTTCTCACGATTGTTGTAATAGGTACTTAATCATGAAGTTTAAGGTCCAAATTACTAGTTTCTTACATAAACGACTCAAAATTTAATGCATTCTCTTAGGTACCCTAAGATGCAAAATACCTATTTAGGAACTCTATAAGTAGATAAGACTTTAGGTATTGATAGTACAAAACTGGCAACAAATGTTTCATAAGTATAATCGTGGATAATTACCCCTCAGTAGCGGCATTTAGATTGTACAATCGTTTTACTAACCTTACCCAAGAGAAAGAGTTAAAAATGGACTGGTGAGTTAATTATATATATATTATAAAGAACGATTTACTTGTGGGTACCTATGTACTATTTGTTTTCTCGGAGATAATTATATCTGATACCATAAATTTTTACTTAACTCGATGACCGGCGTAGTTCCACGACTTTACAGTAACTTTCTCAAAGATTAAGGTCACAATATGTCACGGTCAACGGTCAACTGAGTGCACCTGAATAAAGACATGAAATTTAACATTGAATATATTGGGAATTCTTAAAGTTTAAATAGCAGTCCCTGTACACATAAGTAGTAGTACTACTACTACCCACTATACGGGCTACAGGGTTTATATCAGTTACCGTTACCCAACTTATTGAGAGCAGTCAGTATACCCGCCATCGAACTTTACCTCCCCTTGTCGTGGTACAGTTGATACTTCTCTCTCTTCTCTCCTTCCATCATCCTCTAGACACCCACAATAGAACCTAGTCTCATTCACCTCACCACCATCCTTGCAGGTGGTAGAGCCCTGGCAGCACTAGTCTCGCTAGTCGTGCCTCGCGCGAGGCTGGTGGGCGAGGCAGTGCCTCAGAGGCACCCACAATAGAACCTTGTCTCATTAATCCCTACCATCCTTGCAGGTGGTAGAGCCCTGGCAGCACTAGTCTCGCTAGTCGTGCCTCGCGCGAGGCTGTTGGGCGAGACAGTCGCTCGGAGGCACCCATAATAGAACCTTGTCTCATTCATCACCCCCATCCTTGCAGGTGGTAGCCCTGTCAGCGCTGGTGTCACTAGTCGTGCCTCGCGCGAGGCTGGTGGGCGAGGCAGCGGCGCAGAGGCATCCACAATAGAACCTTGTCTCATTCATCACCATCCTTGCAGGTGGTGGCCCTGTCAGCGCTAGTCTCTCTCATCGTGCCTCGGGCCAGGCTGGTGGGCGAGGCAGTGGCGCAGGAGGCGGTGATGGTGGCGATGTACCACCTGTTCCAACTGCTGGTGGCTGAGTGCGGCGGCGCGGAGCAGCTAGTGAGGTAGGTAATGGTGGACTGGAGCGAAATTGTGGTTCGCTGACTTTTCCATACCAAATAAAGTAGTAAGATTGTGATACGAGTACGGAAAGTGTTTACACGATACGCAGTACAGTAGTACAATAACTGTAATACTTAACCCATTTTCCACACTCGGAACACATTGTACTATTTGATTCATATGGCTCATCCATTTATTATAATGCCTGTTGAAAATTCTCACCGGCAACATCACATTGTGACAGACAGTGCAATCAGCATTTTCCGCCTGCAGTCAAAAATATCGATTCTGTAGCTTTTATTTTTGGATCTAATCTTATCTTTATTTGGCTACGATTATCTACCTACAAAGGTACTTATATTATTTATCAAGTGTCATACACTTTTGGCAGTGTTTACATTACAACTGCCAATAACATTAACAATTTAAGATATCGTAAGATTAGTTAGATTAGTTTTTTAATGCACTTTCAGATATTACAGAATTGCGGACAGGCCAATACTGCCTGCCTGCCCCTGCCATTAAAATGCTGTGCCTCTGAGCTATCTACAAATGAGTAATGTAATGAAATGAATGATCCATTTGAGTTTAGTCAGGGACATAAATAGCAAGGCATTATCTTCTTCTTAGTGACTAGAAAAAATTATAATATCCAAACCACCTACAAGTCCCTACTCTAACCAAAATCTTCCCCGCTGGTTGCAGGTGCGCTGAGGGCGCTCGGCTGGAGACGCGCGTGCTGCCGTGCTGCTGCTGGCCCTGCTGCGTGCTGCCGCGGCCGCTGCTGCACAAGTGAGTGAGATAGACAGTGCCTTCCTCGCTGCTGCGCAAGTGAGTGAGATAGACAGTGCCTTCCTCGCCGCTGCGCAAGTGAGGGAGAGAGACAGACAGTGTGAGTGAGAGAGACAGACAGTGCCTTCCCCGCTGGTTGCAGGTGTGAGTGAGAGAGACAGACAGTGCCTTCCCTGCTGGTTGCAGGTGCGCTGCTGGCCCTGCTGCGTGCTGCCGCGGCCGCTGCTGCACACGTGAGTGAGAGAGACAGACAGTGCCTTCGCCGCTGGTTGTAGGTGTGAGTGAGAGAGATAGACAGTGCCTTCTCCGCTGGTTCCAGGTATGCGAAGGGCACTCATCGCTCAAACGAAATGCAAATTAGTTTTGGAGAGTGGTTACCTCACGACCACTGGCATATGAGCAATCAGCAGCATTATTGCATCCATTCATCCAGATAGATAGAGTCGTGGACGACCACCGGCACATTAGCAATCAGCAGCATTATTGCATCCATTCATCCAGATAGATAGAGTCGTGGACGACCACCGGCACATTAGCAATCAGCAGCATTATTGCATCCATTCATCCAGATAGATAGAGTCGTGGACGACCACCGGCACATTAGCAATCAGCAGCATTATTGCATCCATTCATCCAGATAGATAGAGTCGTGGACGACCACCGGCACATTAGCAATCAGCAGCATTATTGCATCCATTCATCCAGATAGATAGAGTCGTGGACGACCACCGGCACATTAGCAATCAGCAGCATTATTGCATCCATTTATCCAGATAGATAGAGTCGTGGTTAGCGCAGCAGCGATTCGTTTTTAACCGACTTCGAAAAAAGGGGGAGGTCGTCTGTAAGTATTAGGTAAGTAACTAAGTACCTATGTATATTTTTATGTACGTACACCGATATATAGGGGGGGGGGGGGGGCGGGTCATAGGACGCCAAGGAGAAGAAGACACCGATATATTCTTTACCAGTTAGTTATTCGTAAGTTAGAGTTACCCCTCTGTACAGTAATTACATAGTAGGGGGTTTTGTAATTAAAGGTGCAATAGTACGTAGCTTCAGTTGGTATTTGCCTACTTACGTAAGTTTGACTGCTCGCGGATATAACTGTGCAAATGGTGCATAAAGGAATTTAAGTACTTACATTACTGCATTGGAACGCATTTAGGTATCCTATCCTATATGTAGAAGATTTTAATGTCATCGGCATTAGTCTAGATCTCAAGTTAACTCTTACAGAGGAAATTTTAATTTATAAATCTACTTAGGAAGTAGATACCTACAGTTCAGGGAGCCTATATACTTTTTGTACGTTCTAAATTGGTATATTTATTTATCGGACTAGTATTTATCATTTCCTTACCCTATGATCTTTGATTGATAGATTGATAGCATGCCAAAAAATACCCAATTTTAGAATCAGGTGCCATTTTACAATTTATTACTGGATCATACTGTAATTTTCTCTTTATCTTCGTGTACTTTAATAATTAAAATATTTAATCACCGTGGTAACTGACTGCCTATATAAGGACGTAAGGAGTAATAATATTATGGAACATGAGATATTTACGTCACCTGGGGAGGCTCTTAGGTACCCCCTCTATAATAATTATGCTTGTTTTGTCCATGAAATCTGATCCACCACCATCATAAACATGATGTATTAGGCAAATTTTCCACACCTCCAAAAGCGAATTTACTTGAGTAGCTCATCATTCTGACTATAGGTATACCTATACTTTTTAGAGCTAAGTAATTGCATCCAATCACCACGAAATGGGTTCCATAGCAATGATGATTAAACCATCTGTGAACAGTGATGTCATTAATTTAAAAATAGAGAAGTAGTAATGTTTCTTCATTGTTATAAATCATATATTTGTATAACCCGCAAGTAAGTACTTACCTAAGGTGTTAATTAACTTTCTGAGATCTATGCCGGTGACTTAATTAAGTACGTCTAACTATTACTTATAGCACGATAATGTATTCTCATGTTTACTCTTCCGAGTTGTAAACTATATAGGTACTTACATATCCACTAATTCTCACTATTGATTGATTTGTATTTGCAATTTATTTATTTAATTTCTTGTTTTAGTTGATGTTGGCATAGAAATAGAATAGCATACCGAGGAATTTCTATATTACTTAGTCCATTACAATTACAAAATGTATACCTACTTACCTACTAGTCAGTTTAATGTTTCATGTATATTTTTCAGGAGCAGAATCTCAACTCTACGGTATCTGGTGTTGCAAATGCCGATAATACAAGCCATCCTATACGTGGTCATCCTAGTTCTATGGGCTGAAGATAAGGTTAGTTTTACAAAGCTTAATACTAATATTTATAATATAGTGTAGACGTCTGAAAATTACCTTATTGTTAAAAAACGTACGTTATTTACCTCTAAGTACTTATATTCTTTCCCAAGACCCACTCTCACCTTATTTTTCAATACAATAAGTAAGTAAGTATACTTACAAAATGCGAAATCTACATAGAAGTGTGTCGGTATTGCATGCGATGTTAGGTCGGTGATCGTTATTTAGTATATTATGAGTTTATGACTCAATCACACTTCAATTAACTTAAATTTTACAACTACTTACCTAATAGCTACTGGATTGTACGTAGTAGGGCATGCAATACCGGAACTATTTTCAATACCGGTATTGAGTTCCGGTATTGCAACTCAATACCGGGATCCCGGTATTAATACCGGTATTAGATTTCCTTGTAATAAATGGCATATATTGTGATTAAGGGTCGTATAGGTAAAAATAAAACAAGAAAAGCAATGAAATTCAGTTTTTTGTAATAGATTTTTACGAGAATTGAGTATTAGAGTTTAAATTTTACAATAAATTATTATTTTTACATCCAGTGTCCGTTTACGCATGGACAACAGTAGATATCAAACGGCCTAAAACTGCACCAAACGGTTGGAAACAAGTGCGCTTTCACAGTACATAGGAATACTATATCTTAATCGCTTTATTATAGCCTAAAAAAGTCCGATTCCGGTATTACTTCAATACCGGTATTAACTTTCATTACCGGTATTGAAAAAAGCGTGAATTTTGTCCCTGATACCGGTTTTACGAATACCGGTATTGCGGTATTGCATGCCCTAGTACGTAGTACTAATCTAGTAGGTAATATTTGCTTGCGGTAAACCTACATTTATAAAGATAGGTAGTTATTACCGTGACCATAGCGACACTTGACACGCCATATTGCATGTTTTTTTTTAATTGATAGAGCATACACACGCGCTTCTTTTCTATTGATTCAATTGGGACCCTTAATTATACATGCAGTAGCCTACCCCTTTTTATATGAGTTGTGTAACATAGTTATCAAAGGTGACATTAACTTTTCAATTAGTACCTACTAGTCTAACTGACCTGCCCCCTGCTCCATACTCCTTTGACTAGTACAGTGTAACTATAAATACTATAATAAGTAATACAGTGTACTACCGTGGAGTCTAGTACAGTGTATAGTCTAGTACAACGAAACCTGATCCCTCTCAGGTAGCATTGTCAGTCTGAGATCAGGGGCCAGGTGGTACAGTCAGAGACATCCTTCGAACATGATAGAAAGAAAGATACAGAACTAACAGACCTATCTATCTCCTATACAAATATTACAGTTAATGCGGTGAATGTAATTCGCATGTTGATTTCTGGTTGTGTTGTTATGATTATGTAGTAGGCAGTGGACAGTGACTGTTCGCGTGAAAGCATAGACTGTTAGTAGGTCAAGGCTTGCTTATATTTATGCTTGATTTTAATGTGTGGTTGCCATCTAAGCTTAAAATGACTAGCCACATGTGATAATAATGCAATCAAAAACATTTATACAACATAAACAAGTGCCAACACCAAAAAGTATATTTGGGCCTATGTTAATTCTTTGTAATTTTTTACCGTGTCATTATTCTAGTCTTCATTCATAGGGCTACCAATTCACCAAAATGCAACCGCATCAGCAACCACCATTTTTTACCCGTACCAAAGTTACTTACCTAAACTTTCATTTCCAGAATCTCTACGCCAACTCCTTCATCATGATCCAGCCGTTCATAGCCTCCTCCATCCTGCTGGGAGTATGGGGCATGATCATGACGGTGCGAGCGGCGGAGGCGGCGGGCGCGCGGCCCCGGGGGAAGTTCCTGGCGGTTCAGATCGTGCTGCTGGTGGTGAAGCTCCAGGGGGGAGCCGTCAAGGTCGTGCCAGCGCTGGTCAAGATGCCGTGTCTGATGGCGCTGCATCCGTCGGTGTTCATTAATTGTGAGTTGTTGGTGGTTGGTCACGTGATATAAGTACCTAAGGTTTGGAGGAGGCAGTGGAAAAGAGCGGCTTAGGGCTGAGAAGTTGTTGACTAAAGGAGGCCTATGCCCAATAATGGGATAGAAGGCTGACGATGATGAAGTGATTTATGTCTATTTGCGAATCAAAATTGCTTCTACTTACGACCAACTATGCCCAGGCGCCTAGACCTATGTCCGATGGGGTGACGATTGGCTGTGATGATGATGATTATGATGATGATGAATAGCAAACAGATACCAAATGAACCTAATCTGCTACAGTTGATTTGAGAATGTTTTGAACCTTTTATGGTTTCAGAGAATCTATTCTTGGCGCGGGCAATGCTCTTGAGTCATGAGGATTAAATTAAATGTATTTCAGTGGATGTTTTAATCATTTTGGTAGAAAGAAATTTATTAGTTAGAGTGCTCACGTATAAACGTAAAGTACTTACCTTCGAAACGTTTGTTATTCGTACGTTCTAAGTCTAAACTTCTAGGTTAATCGACTGAGGATAAACCGTTTCCGACTCACCTTTTTGCGCTTCAACAACCAATCAAACCTTTTAATTCCAGTGATCCACAACAGTCTGATGCTGGTGGAAGTGTTTCTGCTCTCCGTGTGGGCGTGGTACCTCTACAGTGCGAAGACTGACAAGTTTGCTGACAAATTCGCTGACAAAGTGCAACACGCCGTGGTGGCTGTGTTGGAGGAATCACCCAAAGCCAACTCTAGGAAGTTGGACTTTACGCAACGAGGCAGCCGGCCCAATTCGTTTGGGAGCGAAGTGAAATGATGATGAAATTACAAAATTATATAGGGAAATGTTATAAACCAATTGGAAAATTATGTGAATATGTAGAGCTTCTAATATGCACTAAACTTATCCTGGCAAATATTATATTGACTCAACGTGATTGATTTTATTTATAAGAATATTAAGCGTCTTCAATAATTGTGATAGTGAATTTGTTTATTGATGTTGAAAAAATTTAGGTAAACTCAAGCCTTTAAGAAGCTACAGAAATAACAATTTATTTCTGCTTAGATTATTTAGATTATAATTTTATTTAGATTGGAATGGAAAATTGAAATCCCACAGGACTGGTCCTAAAATCTAAGCAAAAATTCTGTTTATTTTTTTTTGTTACGTTAATAGTTATAACTAGGTACGTACGATTAATGATAAGTACTCTACTTTAATCAAATTAAGATAATTAACGTCTAATGATCACATATTGTAATGTACCTGATTTTGTATTTAATACTTTTGACAGTGAGCTTTGCTAGAATTCAAATGAAATTAAAATTATACTCAGATAAATGTACACAATACATGTTTTTTTATTTCATACCAACTTGTTAAATTTTTAATTTAATTATTTAACAAATTTATGGTATTTTTAGGTACCTAGGTAAAGTGAAAAATAATAGATATTATTAGTCAATGACTTACATTACTAGCATCATTTTAAAATCATTGATGTGACAGTGCAAAAAATATTATGAAAACTTTCAATCATTGCAACCAAACCATAGGCTAGTTGTCCTGTAACAGTTTACGCCTTACGCCGTATCCTCTTCATCACCTTCCGTTTGTTCAGGTTTATCTACTTCTTCTTTGCCTTCTGAATTATCTTCAGTGCTATCAGCAGGTGTACTGGCTCGGGAATTTTCTGATCCGTATATGTTATGAAGTTCCTCTAACTTATAGTGAATCTTTACTCCCTTTGACGTAGTTTTGTTCATTTTACTCACCAATGATTTAGTCTGTTCTTCTAATCTGGTCAAGCGTAGATCCCTTGCTGCCAGCCGCGCTTCGTGATCGACTTCACCGGTTGATGTTGAAGGCCCTACTTCATTAGGCAGAGATTTGGTTTCATCAACATCTACTATATTATTTTTCTGTTCAACTTCCGAGTGCATTGTATCAATTTTCTTTAATATTGCGCCGCCTTTATCCAATGTTCCGGATATTTTTTTTACCACATCACTGCATTCACCTTCCATTTTAGATAGTCTTTCATCCTTTTTAGCCAGTCTTTCATTTTGTTTTCTAATACTCTCCAATATAGCTTTAGGATCAATTGTTGGCATAGTTATGGATGAGTTGTATTCAAGTTTAGGCAGGTCTCGTGGACAAGAATCTTTATTAGGTGCTTGCTCATCATTTTCAGAATCAAATTTATTCTGATGTGTAAGATCGTCAGTAACATTTTCCATATGTATGTTTTCAGAACATGAAGGATTTTGATCTACATCACTAACCTCAAAATTTGCCTGTTGCTTATCATCATTAGTTCTGTTGTCCGGTATATTCTCTACTTTTAGCTCTAATTGCTGATCTACACATGATGATACTTCTGGTTTTTCATTTCTTTTATTGTTATTTTCGACCTTAGTTTTTTCAGACGGAGTAATTAGCGTTTCTTCTCGAGATGTTGAAGGTCTATTAAGTATATGATCCAATGTATTATTCAGTGCCTCACCAAGTTTCACTGTACCCTGAGTTTGTTTCAATAAAGCTTCTCCACTTCTTTCTAATTGTTCCAACTTTTTATCTCTTTTAGCTAATCTTTCATTTTGCTTCCTAATACTTTCCATTATTGCCTTAGGATCAATGAGTGGGACAGTTGTATTATTTGGACTAACATTACTTGTTATTGAAGTATTGTTATCAATAGCACTGACAGGAGTTATAATATTTAACTCGATATTCGGCGTTACAGCAACATTAACATTATTTGCACTGCCAACACATTCAGAAATTGGTGGTTCTTGATTATCGGCTTCAACGCGTTCTAGAGAAACTGGGGTTGTATTTATTTTAATTTCACCCTGAGAAGTTGAAGGCCTATTCAGTATATGGTCTAAAGCATTATTAAGTGCTTCACCAAGTCTAACTGTACCTTGAGTTTGTTTTAGTAAAGCTTCACCCCCTTTTTCTAATTGTTTTAACTTTTTATCTCTTTTAGCTAATCTCTCATTTTGCCTTCTGATACTTTCAAGAATTTCCGCTGGATTTATTGTTATAACTTTATTTAATGATGTATCAGTTGGTATTGAATTTGTATTGCTTTGAGTGACTGTCTCATCGGTTGTGATTTCTAACGCTTCATCTTCGGTTTCAACATAGTTGTTATCATTTCTGACAATACCTTCACTGACTAAGCATTCAGAAATCGAGGATTCCTGATTTTCATCTCCACCGTGACTATCAAGAGGCAAATCAGCTACATCTAACATATCGCTAACTGGATCCTCCCTTTCAGCCACATGTACTTCTGAGCTAGAATCATGTATTGTTTCAAAAGATTTGGCTGCCATTTTTTTCTTGCATCGCATGATAGGTTCGCTATCATCGTTTGAATCTGAAGAGTCGTCTGTGAGTTTTTCGTCACTGTAGCCACTTTCAGCAGAATGGTTACATGATGCGGCTGTAGACTTTCTGCTGGAAAACTCAGCTCTTAATTGTTTACAATCTTTCTCTGATTGTAAATTCTTTTCACGAGCTTCGTTCCAGCGCTCACGACAGTATTTTAACTCATCTTTTAATTCATTTAGAAGTTTCCTTTTCTGTTGCAATTCATATTTTAGAATCTTTTCATGTGTATGCAGTTGATGGTGATGCCTCCGTAGCCGACCTACAACGTGCCAGGTTTTGCTGAGTTCAGTTGTAACAAGACACAATCTTTTCTCTTGAACTCCTAAACGACTCTCTAAATGGCCATTTAATTGTTTCATTCGGTTCACTTCCCTGATGAGCGCAAGTTTTTCTAAAATTAATTCCTGAAAATAAACAATTCATTTCATTAGTAGGAAAATAAGATGCACATTTATCTGGTAATGTTCTAGATATACTGCACAAGAACATCTTGTTTTTTTATGTTCTGCGTACCGGTTTGGCATGATACCAAATTGCTTTATTATTGCATTACATACTGCTCATGAAGTTGTTTTTATTTTTGTTTTATTGTGTTCTTGCGAAATATACAGTCAGCTTCATTATTAGTAGCTATACATTTTTGTAAATCGTCAAAGTAACAAACCAAAACCGTCCATTCAAACATTGACGGTTTGTAAAGTAGTGGTAAATAAAATGACGAATCAGTAAATAATAAAAAAAACTGATCTCACCTTTAAACGAATGTATGTTTGACTAACACTTGGCACTAGGACAGGACCTGATTTGGTTTCAACAGATTTATAGCATGTTGTCACTTTTTCATTATCATTGTTAGTTTCTGCAACGCTCTGATGACTCAAAAGTTCAATCAAGACCCTCCATACTTTTGGTAGGTTTTCAACTATTTCTTCGGCAGTTGCATTGATTTGAGGGCCAGCATTTCCTGTAAAAAATGATGTAGGTATTTTACCGATACTTTATAGATACGTAGACAGTTTTTTTGTTTTTTAAGTCAATATTTACCGTCTACGTCTGAAGAACTTGTACTTGCAGATTTAACTGTATCAGTGTTTTCTGTAGGCAATGGCGTGGGTGTTGGTCGTTTCTCTTCAGCGTCTTCTATTTGGCTGACGATTTCTAATAAAAGTTTCGGCAGAGCAGATGATGCCTCAGAATCATTCTCATTTTCTGCCAAGTGTGTTAGTAATCCATGATTTTCTTCGAGGCGACATACTAGCGTATCTAAATCTTTTTTGTTTTTGTAACCCAATAAAACTTGCGAGAAAAGCTGAAATAAATAACCATTTAGATCAATTCTGTAAGTTCCTTCTTTGCTTTAACAAACATATTCAGAGATAGTTTTATTTTAATTACCTTGTTTACTACAGACATTTCAGCTTGTAGAATTCTGGTTGTATCTTCCAACGAGCTTATATGCTCATTTTTACTGTCTATTGCTTCCTTGAGACTAGCTATTTCCGTTTCAAGTGCTTCAATCCTGGTTTTTAATTCATTGGATCTGAAATAAATTACTTAAATATGAATATTACAATTAGGTATTACTTTTTAATTCATATAAGTAAATGGTAGGTCTGAACTCAGGTAAATTTTGAAAAATTCATTATATTTTTACTTACTTGTCAATTTCTATTTGATTGTAAGTTTTCTGCTCTTCTAATTCACGTAGTATGCTTTGCCTCGTGACTTCAGCTAATCTTGCCCTCTCCTCATATAATCCTCGGAGTGTGCGTATGTTTTGTAATTGTCGCACATACTCATCTCTAAGATCAGTGGATAGCAAGTTGGCCTCTCTATCAGCTAGCGACTGTTCAATTTCACTTAATTTGTTTTTCAACTGTAAAAAGAAACTCAAGTTAGTTTGGTTAAGTACTCTTCTGATTGACTGATATTCGACAGGGACAAATTGTTTGGTTACTATAAGTTCCATGGTCAACTCCACCAGCTCCATCATCACTTACTAAGTATTTACTAACAATACAAGTCACTATGACGAAGCGAATGAGCTCAAACATATATGGTAATTTCAAGCTACGACATCAAATCAAACTATGAAATGGGAGTAATATGAAAGTAGGTACTTACCGCCTCTAGCTGTTGCTCACGTAATCCAATCATAGTTTTACTGACACTTATCACTTCTTTTAAAGCTTTGATATGTTTGATTGATTCAGTATTTCTTTCATTTAGATCAGCTATATCTGAGTAAGCTTCCTGTAATGTACTGTTAGCTTCAACTAAATCTTTTCTCAGTTTCATATTATTGCTTTTCAGTTTTTCCAATTCTTCATTCATACTAACTAAAACACTTGATATTTCTGTATCTTCAATAGTAGAATTTATTTCTTGCGGTATTTGTATGCCGTTTTGACTTAATAACTCTCGCAATCTTCTATTGCTTTCACATAAATCAAGATTAGCTTTCCTTTCTTGGGCTAATGATTTCTCCAATTCCTCCTTCTCATTTCTATGTCGGGCTAGTATAGCTTTGCGCTGCTCTCTTTTAGTTTGAAGTTCATTTCTGAACTCCACCATCGCATCTTCTTTGGCTTTAACGCGTTCATCATCAGTGTCGTTGACGGCATCGTGAAACTCCTCACTTCGTTCGTTATCGGTCGAGGCACTCGCTCCTACGTCACTCATTGTTTCGCTTTCACTGACGACGTCATTTGCTGCGTTAGGTCTTCCGGTCGCGGCGGTACTGAGGACGCTTCCCATTTTGGGTACTTTTATAAAGGCACTTTATTTTCCGCGCAATTCCTTTTTCAGATGCGTGATCAGTTATATGCGTATGGAGAGATATGTATTTAATAAGACAAAGAACTGTCGAGTGTTGGTTTGTGCGAGCGCGTAGGTACCGTTTGCCAAGCGTTCCCGAAATAGCGTGCCCGTCAGCCCCAGGCGTGACTGCGCCGACTCACACGCGGCTGCGCTAGCAAGGTGCGTGCTACTGCCGAGCGAATGCCCCTTCGACGAATGAACAGTCAATATTTTATTTTTATCAGGTTATTTCCGACTCGATGTTGCAAGATTTTTTGTTCCTGTATACTGAAAATGTGGGCGCCGTCTGATGTCTGAGTACGAAAGGCAAAATTTTAAGATTAGATGTTTAATTGAATGTGGTTTCTCAAAGGTAAGTAGGTAATTCATTCTTGATGCATTGTGATTGCATGTGTGTAGGTGTAGGTAGGTAATAATTAGGTTTATTAATCTTGGGATCCGACAAATTGCAACATAGAAAATCTTGATGGTAGACCCCATGGAAATAATAAGTGTGTAGGACTGTAGGTAGGTAGGTAATACCCACGTAACCTAATACCTAATTAGGTTTAGATCCGACAAATTGCAACCTAGAAAATCTCAATAAGGAAGGTAACTAGACCTACTTAACCCCATGGAAATAATACTTACTACCCTAAACTTGGCAGAGACAAAATATAACTAGTTATAATTATGTTTATAAATGACTTTTTCTACTACTTAGTAGGTAGGTATTACTAGGAAGCAAGAAAAAATAAAATACACTAGCCAGTAGCCAGCTGCTATGGCGTTGATATGTAGGTATACCGCGTGTTCAGTTGGGAGTTGAGAGATGCCATAGGTCCTATGGGATCTCTCAACTCCCAACTGATACCTACATATCAACGAACATATGTAGATACTTATTTTAATATAATTTTAATAAAACAACGAAAGATGTGTACTATACCATTTCTGTACCTACCATTTTATCGTGAATATCGTGATTACTGTTAAATCCTTAGAATACGGATATAAACATTTTTCAAAGGGCCCGTTCCAGAAAATATTTATATTTTTATGTCTCATACCTAAACAGGCTACCTACTCTACTGAGTACTCTACTTTTCTACTCTATATATATTTATTTCAGGTTTTTTAAATTCATGTTATTTAAATCCTGATTTTACTTTTTTGGAAAACTTTTTTTTTCCTTTCGCATCATTCAATGAACGGACCCTGCAATCGTAAATGTCTGTCAGTCAGGCACGTCAATATTTCGCAGATTTCCCTGAACCCCGAAAATTCCAATCCAATTCATTTTTGGTTTATTGGATTTTTGTGATAATTGTGTAGCACAAACTATTCCAAATATAATAGAATTTGTGTTTAATCTGTCCCTGAAAACTAATAAGCAGTTGTTGATATTCGAGCGTAAATATTATGTCTACACTTGTGTAATGATTGATTTTTGAGTTTATTTTATTTACGGTGGCTTATTGATTTGAATTGCTAAGAAATCACCCTACCTGTGACGCTGCTCCGTTATTTAGTGTATTGGGCGGTGTTACAATGTGATATGTGAAGTAGATTTCGGTTATTCAGTCATGGATGAAAGTATAAAGACCTCCCCTTGCAAGGTAATAAAATTTAACTAACTTTGCTACTACTGTTTCCTTCATATTTTGTAGTTCAGATAGGGAGAAACAGTCTTAGATTTCATAATGCAACTGCTATATTGTTATTCACCAAACTATCTTTCTAAATCTTATTTCAAGTCAGTAAAGATCTAAATTTACATGCCAGTTTGTAGCCAATGAACAGTTATTTAATAATTGAAACAAAAAATTACAAAACAAAAATGATCAAGGCTGTAGACTAGTAAAACCAGTTTGCATCTTATCTTACTCTGTAATAAATTTTGCATCCATACATCTCAGTATGTGTGTAATCTAAAAAAAAGCATTTTAAAATGCATGGTGTTATTGAAAATATGTAGACAACTAGAATAGAAAATTATTTCTTCTTTCAAATTGGCTCTAGGTTCTATTAGGTCTTAGCCAGTTCCGGATAGCACGGCTTCTCTTATTTATTTTGCATACATGTTTCTGTTAACTTGTTACCCCACACTATTTGAATAGCCAGTTTTAATGATTTGTGATTCAATATGTTAATATTGCTTAACTTTCATATATTGTGTAACCACTACAATTAATGTAGTTGGTTAAAATCATTAAAAAAAATATTCAATCACAATACAAAACTTTAGTGGCATGCAACAACAAATTCCTTAATAAAACCTCCCTAGAGAATTAACTAAAACTGGCTATTTCAACAACCAAGCTTCTTTTGTATTTTACTTTGATGTTGCACAACGGTTGCTAGGAGTGCACTGTGCGGGAGGATGCGGGCTCCCTGCCCGGCGAGCTGGACCACCTGCGCCGGCTGCTCGCTGAGCGAGACACGCACATTGTGTCGCTAGAGTCCGAGTTCATAAAGTGCAACTCCAAGGCCAACGAACTTGAGGAGCAACTCGGCACGTGGAGGGAGAAATACGACAGGTAGGCCTCTTACTGTATGTTTGTATCTCTTTAGTTTTATGTTATAAATAAAATAATAAAGTATCACATATTTTTATGTAGGTTCCTATCATGGTTTCATAATTATTTATTTCATACAAATACTTATCCTAAGAGTAATTTGCATAAGCACCACCAAGTCATAATTTAATGTATTCTTTTGTGCTAAATACCTATGTAAATCATGAATAACATTACTACTATGCTCTACAAAATTAACTAAAAACGTCATGTTATTGATTACTTTTTGCACACAGTATTACTTCAATCTGAGAGCACATTTAGTGATGATTACCACTATAAAATAATGTATATGATTACCACAACAATGAAAAAACTATTCATCTATAAATTTTAGCAAAAACATTTGATCAAAACCAAAACCCAAACCATCAAAAAATCTTTCCACCTTTCCAGGCTGTACGACTCACACAAGCGGGTTCAAAAGCTGAACCAGGTATTAGAAGACAAGCTCCTACATATGGTGGACAAGATGAAGAGTGAGAAGAGCCAGCTCACGAAGGACATAGCGACCCTGTCCGTGCGGCTCGCCGAGTCCAAGCACAACTATAGCATGCTGCAGAAGGAAAATGTAAGACGGGTTTTCTATATTTTGTGTTGAATAGCGATGAATGGAATAGGTTTGGTTTGATAATGACAAGAATCTTCAGTTTGGTTATTGTATATTGTATATGAATGAGTTTTTAATTGTGTTCATGTGATTGAAAGGAAATGGCAATGTAGTTGTAGGTATAGGTCACGGCGACACTGCAAGTAATAACAGATTTATCACAGAAAATAATTGATTATTACCTCACTACAAGTATGGCCTACTCTGAGAAGAAGTACCTATATGTACAAGGCATGAGTTTTATAGTTTATTTATTTTTTTAGCTAATGGACTATTTCATTGTTATTTCAGGAAAGGTACAAGAATGACATGAATTTAGCTATCCAGCTTCTGCAGTGCAAACCGGATAATTTCGTCTCACACAAATTGGACAATGTAAGTAAAAACAATGTTTATTTTGTTACATTTACATGACTATAAAAATAGCTTGGGCTAGTAAGTAACACGTGACGCATTTAAGACGTGACATAATTTTTGCATCGCGTTCACTCACATCGCGCAGCCTCAAGAGCGAGCGCGACGAAAAACTTTTGTTACGTCTTAAATGCGCCCCGTACTGATCGATTTTATTTATGATCAAATTGTGCACTAATGCCATGCCAAATGATGATCATATATGAAGTAAAATTATAATAACACCATACCAGGTTGGCGAAAATTGGGCTAGAGTACATTCCCTGACACTCAAGCTATTTTACTATCATCTAATTCAATTTATGTCTGATCATATATTATATCAAGTAAAATTATAATAACACCATACCAGGTTGGCGAAAATTGGGATAGAGTACATTCCCTGACTCTCAAGCTATTTTACTATCATCTAATTCCATTTATGTCTATCTCCACAGCTGCCAGTAGACACACAGGCTCGCGTCTCTCAGTACGTGATGTCCAAGTCGAAGCCCGGCACTCCTGGCGGCTCCTCGCACTCCAAGAACGGCAATGAAATAGAAAGCTTCGACGCCAGTGAGTATGAGTTCAACATCTCTGCCTCCCTCATGTCCAAGATCCTCGAGGACAGCATCCAGGACACCGTCACTAAGCATTGTGATACTTGTACATGCTCTAACTCGCAAACCAAACCGTTCTGCTACAGCGATACTTACTACTCTGTGGCTACGCAGACAGTCATAAGCGGGGAGATGAAAAATTCACTCTGTCTAAACTGTAACTCCGATCTCAAGTCGATTCATTCTAATCTGAGTCACAGGAGCGGATCGCCTCATGGGTTGAAGCTCATGAATGATAGGTTGCCGATGCATGGGTTGCCGAGCCCTATGTATATTATACCGCAGCCGGCGGTCGATCTACTGCCAAAGATACCGCTTGAGCCTGAACCGGTAAAGGTTAACAAAGAACCTGAGGTGCCGATTGAAGTGACAAAGACTGACGAAATGAAAACGCTCGAAGCGGCCATACAAAAAGAAGTCATTTACAAAATAGGTGAAGACCTGAAACAACTAAGAAAGAATAATGGCATGGACATGGAGCCGGCAGTGCACCATAAACTCTGTGATCGAACTAAAACGCCCATTTCAAGCAAGAAAAGTACCAATAGCATAGTAAATGATGATCTGCTTACCAAAGACATTCCGATTGCCAAAGAAACCAAAGCTGTAACTGAAAACCAAATAATGCTAGATAATATTAGTATTAGGAAGAATTCTTTAAGTTCAATGGGCGCTGTTAGCAGAACATCTTCTGTCGCGAAATCTACATCCAGCACGTACAAGTCTAATACACAAGTAGGTCCAGGCCCTAGGTTCTGTTCCTTGCGAATGCAAGCGGGCTCCAAAAACATTCTGCTGGATAATGCCCAGCCAGATGTTCCTCCCGTCTTATATAGACGTCAGAGCAAGTGCAATGACGCTACAATATTTAAAGAACCAGCTGATGGCATTGACGCTTTCCCAGATACCGCCAAAAATAACCTTGAAGATGCTAACAATACTTTTGACAAAATTGATAGTAACATAGTGGTAGAAAGTACGTTAGTAGATGTACACGTTGATAATAACGTAAAGGAGTCGAATGCTGTTATTAAAAATACTCCGCTCATTAATCCTATTTTGATGAATGTATCATCGTCGCCATTGCAGCCACTAAAAACTCATAATTTCTCAAATGGATCTGAGAAAAATAATAATCAGGAAAATAGTGTAACCAGCGTTAAAAACAATACAGAGCTCGATAAATTATTGAATGATTTTAATTTTATAAACAACAACACTTCTGATAGTGTTGATAAGTTCAAAGACAGCGATTGTATGTCAACACAAAACAAACCCGATTTATTTCCACCCACTGATAATCAAGAAGTGAAAATATTTAACTTTGATCGATATGAACAAAACAAGTTGCTTGTTAAGTTTGCTAACCCTATCAGAAAGATAGACATGTCAAAACTAAACTCTTTAGAAAACACAAAAATATCCAAAGATCACGTACCTCAAGGAGAGCTACCCAAATTGATTAAAAAAGATAACAATGTGAAACCAAATCTGCACACAGTCGTCAATGTTTATCCTAACTTGACGCAAACACATTTGAAAGTGAATGAAAATAAGAAAGTATTTACCAACGAACAAAGCACAAGTTCTCTATCTAGCGATGACAGCGCCGCGATACTGCAAAAGCAGCAACTACTAAGAGTGGCGGAGTGGGTAGAACAGAATCTCGAGCAGCAAAACAACTTCAATGATCCATTGCTAGAAGACGATGCTTCGTTCAATGCGAAAATAGCGAGACGTGAGAGTAGACTCCATAGACTTACCACGACGCTAAACGAATTGGCTTTGAACATGCCCCACCCTGTCAGTAAATATGCTAAGCCGTACACTGTAAGAGAAGACCATAAAAAATGGGTGCATCATAATAATACCGATACACAGAACTCCGCAATACCGGTAAACAATAGTTCTAAAGCTGTTAACATAAATAATGTGTCTAAAGAGACCACATTCCCGGCCGAGTGTAGCGTCTCCAATGATAAAGAAGCAGACGAGATGGCTATGCAGATAGACAGCATGAACTCTAGCGAGTACGATCTGTCAAAGAATTTAAACGATGTCATTAACGGTGACAAGGAAATAACCGCTGAAGATTTGGCAAGGATGGAGTACAATGTGAAGAAGTTCTTGCTGAGCGGGCCGCAGTGGGCCAACCCTGAGTCGGTTGGAAGAAGCCGACGGACTAGCAGCAAAACCGAGACTGATGTATAATTCCACTGTAGCTAGAACACAGATACTCTGTAACATTCCATTTGCGTACCTAGTGCTTGGTACCTAGTATAGGCTCGTTATTCTATAAGCTACATCGCCGCAAATATTATTGGCTAGAGGAAATTAACAACTCTTTGTATCAATGGAGATATCAGATTGTCTTGTCGCTTATGTTATTAATAAACATGGTGGCATATTTATTTAGGACTTTAGTACTTTCTTCGCATCACATTTCCTGCTATAATATAATTTGCTAAGACGCAAAATATGCTAAAATATGTTTCCTAGACTAGTTCAGTGTTGTATACTTATTGTTGTGAATGTTTATCAGAATAAAGGCTGCCAATAATTTAAATGTATCGTCTAGTGTAGTAACTGAGAGTATTAAATCACGAATTACTGAGATGCTTCAAAATTGTGATATATGCAATAATTGCATAGAAGAGTCTTGTCGTAAGGTGATGCACAAATGGAAGATACTATTGTCGTAGTTATCGTATTAGGTGTAGTCGTCATCGGATGTAAAGTGTGTTGTGTACCCGATGTAGCCTTTATTTCTGTGACTGTAGTCGGTATACAGTCGATCTATCTAGACGACATTGTATTTTTGTCTCAGCGATAATTATTATTATAATCTTCCATCTTCTTTACTGTAATGGCTCACAATAAACAGCCTCTATAATCTATGATACACACAATGAATATACCTACATAGTACATTATACAAAGGAATATTACAGTCCAAGTTGATGCCGTCGATGTTTAGCTAATATTTCTAGGAGTAAATACACTTGTAACATGCCTTCGCCTCACAATGTACAACTTATTTATAAATCAGCTGAATACACGTTATTATAATTAAGTATATCAAACTTATATTATATCGGAGGAATATTTTTCTTTCCTCGTAGGTATTTATATGTTTAAAGTCGAATGTTGTTTTGGTGAGCAGAATACTACCTGACCTGATAACATCACAATACATATAATATCTCATAGTATATCTAACATACAGACAAGGCAAATAGTGTAAATTATGAAATTCAGACCTGTGAACTATACAGACAGGATAATAATGTATCGGTTCATCAACCGTTGATTGGTCCATGAATTGTTATAAGACAAATACAAGAGCAAGACTAGGGTTTCTCAAAGTTAGTTTTGTTCAAAGGATTGGCCAATGTTGAATTAACGTTAGCTAACAGTTTACGGGACAATCAACGGTTGATGAATGGTCTCTGACTCATTTAAAATGTACTATGTGCCCGTAAAAAAATATTCTATGTCAGTGGTTCTGCTAGATACTTACCTACACCATCTACATTTAACAACTATGAACAGTTTTCCAAATCACTTACCTACAATCATGGGATATCATCAATAGAAGTCGCGTTAGCCGATTTTTTGTAAAATAAAGGGTATAAATACTTTTACTAAGTTAGGTTGCACAAGATTATCATTACGTTACATATAGGTAATTAAGTAATATTTTTTTGGTATATAATCTCAGAATGTTTCCTTATATACCTTAGGTACATACAGCATTTATTATTAAAAAACGGCAGAAAAAGTTAAGTTACTTATTTAAACTAAAAGCAGAAATGTATCAATTCCTATTGGTGATAGTCCGTGATTTAAATTGAAGATATATTTTTGAAATTGATAATTTTAACTGGGCTGTATTGTAAGAATTAGATAGTAATAATATATGTTAGATTGTAGTTTGCCAATGTGTCTAATGTTTATAGGATCAAGCACAAGTTTTAAGCATTTATTTCTAGTTTTGGATATTTTATAAGGGTTGAAACACACATGTCCTGCCATTTGACAAAATATTTAGCCACCAATTATTTTTACGTAAAAGCGCCTAGATTTTGCTAAAATGTCTGCTGTATGCGCTCCCGCCTGGAGGACCCCCACTACTTACAAACTTACCCCTTATTCATCATCATCATCAGCCTATAGCAGTCCACTGCTGGACGTAGGCCTCTCCCAAAACACGCCACTGAATGCGATCTTTAGCTTTCCGCATCCAATCATATTATTATCCAGCCACCTTTTGCAAGTCGTCACCCCATATAGCCGGAGGGCATCCCACACTACGTTGGCTAGTCGCGGCCTCCACTCCAGAACACGTTTACCCCATCGGTCATCGGTTCTTCGACAGATGTGACGATTTAGCTATTGAACTGTTTTGTCACTCTCAATAGCTAAAGCGTCCAATAACATTTTTCATGAATAAAGGTGTTAGCAATTTAGAAAATCTATAAAAAAAACACTTTTTCTTATCATTATTTTCTGATAAAAGTTACCATAGTTTCCACTTGAGGCGCCAGTTTCTATGTGAGAAAACTTTTATAGATGTGAAAAGTAACAAAACCCGTACTTGGCCTTCATGTGTGCGGCAACCCTTATTTTTGACTATTCACATTGTTTCCTTCACTATTTCTAATAAGCACAATTTATAGTTTTCTTTAGGTGTAAAATATATTTGCTATTTTTGACTTATGAGTTTACTAATATTTAAGTATGCCATAAAGGTGTAAAGACAAAATTATTTTATGAATATTTTATTTTATTTAAACTGCCATTTGTGGATAGGTTTGAGTTATTTTATAAGTTTGTGTATGTATTTTTTACACATTTTATGTACTTAGTCATACTGCAAAGTTCCTAGCTGTAATGTTTGTGTTGTAAAAAATGTGGAAATAAGAAACTTATTATCTCAATGTGATTCCATGGTCTCATTTTGTTGACGAATTTATTTTTATTTAATATTTATTTTTAAGGTTAAAAATTGCAATATAGAAACGCTTTACAAAATTGGCTCTATTTAAAAACAAATTATAAAAAGCTTCAACTGGAATGATCCGCTTCAGCCACGTAAATATGTACATGTGTTTATTTAAATAAATAAAATCATTATATTATGTAATCGCTTTGTTTTTTATTTAGTTTCACGTCTATTTTGCTCCTCTTCCTTGAAGTGTTTGCGACCATTATATTTACTGGATGGTAATTATTTTTAATTTAAGACTATCCAAACGTAAAATTATTTTTCGCAATTCGACTTTATGATGACATCTGAATTTCCATTTTTAAGTACTTATTATAATATAAAATAAATTGAAGTGGCCAGTGCTAAAGTGTTAGTGTTTTAAATGCTCCAATCCTATATTTAAACTTAAAGGGTGTCCAACAGGGCGTGAAGCCGTTATCTAACGAAGGTATATGACGGGTCGCTACACGCCATACAACTGTAACCTTCACTTTTCCAAAATAACTAAGCCCATTGTACACTGGCCTTCAAGACCCACCAGCTATTGTTCTAAAGGCGTCTTCAAATTTTGTACGAACATGAAATTTTACCTTGAATGATTTACAATTCAATTAACTAGCAATTTTATTGTACAACTTTATCTTGATTGTGTGATATTGATCCTGTTTGTAGAAAAACGTTTTAAGTAAATAATAAGATTTCGCAAATGATGCCCATTTCGTCACTCAAAGTTTGAAGCTGGATCAAGGTCCCAGGTGTCTTTATCTTGAGCCACAGGTACTCAGGATTTAAAACTCATTATACAAACCTATAACCTACCAATCAGACTTCAATGTCGATAAAAATTAAATTTACTATGGCATCTATATCTGCGAACATTTTATTATACAACTGTAGGTATTTCTAGAAATTAATGAGTGCATCTAAATAACACTTCAAAATTTTACTTCTGTTGAATGCATTGAAATTATTAATATTATTCAAAAGAGACCACTGGGGGTAGGTACTTGTAGCCTACGAAAAACGAAATTCCGGAGCATTACTGCGCTAAATCTGACTCTAAGATTTCTTCAAAACCAGTAGCTAGTTACGTAGGTAATTACCTACATCAACTTTTGTCACTGGACGTCTTTCAATCAGAAATCATTTACCGCCTGCGCGGATTTTAATCCTTTGTGTCCAGAAGCAATCCTTTCATCCAATAGATCAGCTTTACTAGTTTTATTACTTCTATGGTCCAGAAGCATGAATCCTTGATCGTGGTGAGTGTGACTGCGCATCCTCGTATTGTTCAGTTCAGCGAGTGAAGTTGAGTGAACGACCGCGACGCCGATTCTCTCCACCCGACAGGTGGCCGCCTGTCGCCAGGGACGGACTCAGGACAGGCTGGTTTTGCTTTTCGTATTAGGTAAGTAATATTATCATCATTATCATCGTCAAGATTCTTCTACTGATCACTAAACTAGGGTGACACAGGTTACCCTACTTTAGGAACCAGGGATACCAGGGTTTAGGGTAGGTACAGGGTTTTATGTTTACTGCTGGGTAATGGACATAGCATAGGCCTATCTCAAGGAGCGCCACTAACTTCTACCCTCATACATTAACTATCATCATCAGCCAATAATCATCCACTTCTGGACATAGGCCTCTCCCAAGGAGCGCCACAACACTCGGTCCTCGGCCTTCCTCATCCAACCACTACCCGCCACCCGCCTAAGGTCGTACATTAACTATAGTATAATATTATTTTAAACTATTTAAAGTATGAAGTACCTATGTCTACCTGGAATTACCTAGATCAAATACTTTGAATTATAATATAATATTATATCTTTTCAGCTTTAAGTGGAAATATTTTTTCATATTTTCAAGTTTTCCGAAACCTATTTTTGATTTCATGTTTCGTATTCGCTCAGAGATTGTTAACATCCATGTTTTATCAAAATGGATTCAGCTTTTCCCTACCTAGTTAAATATCTCTAAATTTTATTCGGATACATTGTTTTTAGTCTCGTTGGTTCCCAACGCCGGCTCTGTATAGCGGATGTGGTAATATTATTGCAATGGCGTCTTTGACACTTCACACCAGCTATTTCGCTTTTCTTTTCTAACGCGCCTAATGAGTCATAGCAATCCTGGAATCTAGTGTTCCTGGTTCACCTGCAGGTCGAAGCCGTCCCGCCATCGCGTCTGCCACGGGAATGATGACGATCTGACTCTTGTGCTTTTGTGTGGAAATCATTTAATTGGGATTAGATTTATTTTGTTGGTCAAAGTGTAGGTAGGTAGGGTTTTAAGTATAGCTACCTAAATGTGTTTAGGTACTATTTAACGTTATTTTAAAACATGCTTACCTACTTATATACAGTTTTTTTTAATCCTTATAAAGCATTATTAAATATAAAAGGTCAATTACAACTTTGTATGAAAATCTGTCGCCTACACAGGCTTTCTTTCAGGAGCCAATCCAGGAGGAAGAATAGAGCATAAACAGTTTTCAGTTCTGTGCCTCACTGAACCTAGTGAAGTTGTAAACTTTGTAAGGGCAAAGTTGTTACGCATTGCTGCCGGTCAATATCTGTGGTCTCTAGTTATTATAGTGAACTTGGAACCATTCGTCCGGAGAACTGTAGATTAGTTTCTTTTGTTGAAGAGAAGGCAGAGCGGGGGATCTTCCACCAGGAGGTGATGTGGGGTTAATGAGTTGTTGACCTCCATTGGCTTTTAGTCACTAAGTTTACCGTAACAAATTGATCCTTATGCTTCTAAAGTTTGTATGGAAGGCATAGTACGTGTTTGTATAATTATGTCGTCATTACAAGACATTAGGTACGCAAATGCTGAAATTTTTCAGTGTATTTGTAACACAGAGAATCAACCATCATCGTGGTTTCATTGAACTCTCTTTCAAATCCTGTAACCTCGTACCTTCACCTCTGACATTGCGAACCACATAACACAATAACGTCAAACATTATGCATAATAATATTATGCACATAAATGCAACAACGCAAACGCAACGCAACGTGCAGGTTCCCACGGTGGCTTGTCATCATGTCGTCGCCTGAAGTTCGGTGCTGTACCGCTACGTTACTGTTCGTTCAGATGTGAATTAGTCGACTTCGCACTGTCGAAAACACGCACGCTTTCGAACCACTCACCGTGGATAAGGCCATTGTAGGATGCGTCACGGGGAAACCTGATGACGTCACAAATAGAGTTACAATACAAATAATGGTGTAGAGTTTTAGTCAGCAATAGGAAAATCCGTTATTTCAGGTAAATAAACAATATATTTAGAGGGATTAAAACTATGTACCTACAGATGTATGTACCTATGTATTACAGACGTAGTTGTACAGAACTCACCATGACTCTAGTTGTCGAATACTCCACTCTACATATACTGACGAAAACGTGAGATAGAGTCGTGGCTCGCGCACCATCGCTCGTAATGTTAGTTTTTCGTCATATTATAGAGTGACGAGCAGTCAAGGTACCACATAGTTCATTATCCATCTATGATATCCTCCAAGATAAGGAATAAAATGCCTTCAGCTATCTATGTATAGTAGTTAAATATTTTGCAAGACAGTATTGCCGTGCCGTGTGTGAAAATGGAACCTTACCGTTTATCGCCAGCCTGCATCAGCGGCAGAGTGCGGAGTGCGTTACGCGGTTTATGTCACAGAGCGCCTCACCGTTACCGTCGTCACATCCACTTAAAATACTATTAACATTTCCGTAAAAAACACTCCATTTTCCGTCGTTTTGTTCATACGTCGGTCGCCGAATGGCTTTTGTGTTAGTACCGTTTATCGGCTTCACTTGGCTTCTGCGGCTAACTTAATGACTTAATAGAATGCTTCATGAAGTCGATGACCTAGCTTTGGCGGCACTTGGGATAAAGATTACCCATCAAAACAATACGTGTGAGGAGTAAGATTAAATTGTTTCCAGAGACGGCTTCACCTTTTCATTAATTAAGTACCTTTAATGTTCTTCACACGTATCTATGTACAATTCTGCACCTGATAGTTAATGCAAGAAGAACATCTACTTACCTAAAAAGCTTATGGTTCAGCATTTAAAGAACTGCCGTTGCCACACCGCCTCTCAAAACCAACAAACCTTAAAAACGCCGGCGCTGCCACTGGGTTAGATTAATAGAATCTGCAACGTTGTCAGAAGTGGTAAGTAGGCTAGGGTTAACAGGTGTGAAATATGGCGTAGACTGGGGGTTAGCTTTCACACGGCTGCGGACGTGCCGGGATCGGTTACTGGGCCAACACTCGCGCAGCTAATGTGCATATTTAGGCCTCAATGCCGCTTTAATTTCGTTTTATAATGGACCCAGTGCGAGAGCAATGCTGTTGATTTATGGTAAATTAAAGACCTATGTTAGGCACCTGCTTAAATGCCTAGAATGCAGAACTACGATTACGGTAGGTGTACGATAGGCATAGAGTAAATAAACGGTCGGTGTAGGCAGGGTGTAACCGCGTTTTTTTTTTGTTTGGAAATGGTTTAGAAAATGTTCCTTGGTAGGGTGGAATGGAACAGATGATGCTGGAAAAATAATACCTCAAGAGGAAGATCCAGCGGTAGGTGTTATAATCATAATTTATCGAACACGTATCCCTCACTGAAAGCTCAGCCAACTCAAATATGATTTAAAAGTTTTTAAAATAAATAAATAAATAAGTTTTAAGTTGGTAATATTAGGAAGCTCCTAATGATCAATGTTCCGTGGTTCCGTGCCTCATGTGATAAAAAACTTAAATGACAGTTAATTTTTGCACGTCTAGACTTCACTTTTTGTTTTGAATGTTAATTATTTGTTTGTGATTGTTTAAATTTCCCGTTAAGTATTCTCCTTTTTTATCTAAACCTAAGCAACACTGGAAATACGCGAACTTTGTAATGTGTTGCAGATGTATAGAGCTGTCCAATATTTGGTGAATACAACATACTAAATCATCATTTAAAGGTTAATTATTAAGTGTAGATTGTGATAGTGGATCATTATTTTATGAATGTAATAGTTTTTTGGGAGTAGTTCAAGCGAAAGTTCAGTATTTTCTTGTAAAACTCTATATAAAGAGTGATGTTTTTAAGGGTAACAATACCTATATTACAGCGCTGTGTGTAGACTTCCCTATACAGGTAGACTGCTGTTTACCGAAACCTACCTGATTTTATACCCATTTGGTTAATTTATCTTAATTTTATAATCCCAGTTAAATTGTTTGAGTATGTTTTTGTGTTATCACCTACTATGTAGGCACTTACGTATACTTACTTATACATAGTTTCACGTAAGTTACAAACTTTTAAAATTAAAATATAAAATGTCTTGTATTACGATACCATGCCATATATTGTGCCCGCAACTAGCTTCTATAGAAGCTATGATGTTGAAGGTTAGTAGCTACATATTATTATACCTCTGGTAGTTACTGTATAGTACAGTCGAAAATAATACTTACCCGTAAATGGCTACACACTCTGTGCTGTAGGCTTGTACTGTATTGCATTTACGTTTACGGTATAACACACTCCTAGGGCTGAAAATAGTACCTAAACATAATCGCGAGGGTGCCGTTTGAATACCTAGGGATAATAAGGTGACGAATAAAAAAAGCGGTTTCGGAAGGGCGTATGGGCCTCACCTTAGCGTAGTTCCAACTCTCTCCTTACAACTCACAACTCGTTACAACTCACCTTCTCACACATCCCCATCCACCCTTCTCCAGCTGATCCTGAGTGGCCTCAAGATGATGGAGGCGCGGGCGCGATCAGGGCGCGGCTGCGGCTGCGAGTCCACCAGCGAGAAGGTCAGGGAACTGCTGGACAAGTTCCCGAAACCGCCGCCGCCGCCAGCGCTTAGTACACTGTTCTGTGGACACAATGTAAGACAGTCCACAGAATAATAACTTGGTAGTAACTAGGACGAAGTATAGTGCCACAATCTTATCTGTTCCGGTGGCGACGTCACTGTGATCGAATCCAGTGTTGCTTTCGATAAAAATTTGCCTATTTCTGGTTTAAACGACAATGCATTTCTGCTATTACCTATTGTTATAATTAGGTACATCCATAAGTATAGATAAATCAAAATATAGGGTCGATAGTAAATGAAAGAGGATATAATATATCAAACGACATTTGTTGTATGGAAAATTTATCCACATGCTAACTAACGAAGTATAGTGCCACAATCTTATCTGTTCCGGTGGCGACGTCACTGTGATCGAATCCAGTGTTGCTTTCGATAAAAATTTGCCTATTTCTGGTTTAAACGACAATGCATTTCTGCTATTACCTATTGTTATAATTAGGTACATCCATAAGTATAGATAAATCAAAATATAGGGTCGATAGTAAATGAAAGAGGATATAATATATCAAACGACATTTGTTGTATGGAAAATTTATCCACGGCGAACAGAAATAAAATTAGTTCTGATTATGTTCTGATATAGGAGGTTAAATCTAGATTACAATGGTATGGGTAATATAATATATGTGGGTCGTGGGAATAAAGAGATACGACTTTAAAAAAACTATAAATTATTATTTTTGAACACTTTATTTTAAATTTTCTAAAGTAACAAGAAACAAGAGCATACAATCAAAAGAAATTCAGACAGTGTGCAAAGGCTAATTCATCATCATCATCATCACGTCACGACCCATCACGTCCCCACTGCTGGGGCACGGGTCTCCTTCCAAAGGCTATTTGCCAATTTCTTTCAGCCAACTCTTGATAGGTTGGGAAAACAATGACATGTCATAAATCATCATTATTTCGTCTAAAATCGCTGCAGGTGCGCGAAATTCTTCTTGGTAGTTACCTAAGATTTAAAGTATCATGTCATGTCCTCACACCTGTAATCATAGAAAAATAAAGATAATATACTGTTCAGCACGAGTATCACGACCCATCCCGTCCCCACTGCTGGGGCACGGGCCTCTCTGGAAAATATTTAATAAAAATACATGGAGTATATGGGTAAAATTATTCGTCATATTTGGCAACACTAACCTGTAGCCGCTGCAACTCGTTCTTCCAATTTTTCAAACGGAATTAAAGGCGCCTGAATACATTTTTTTTTCCTGCATAAAAGCCAATATATATAGTACTACTTTTCTTGCATCACATTTTAGCGATTTTGGCATTATTTCACACATAAAATCACAAAACAAATTAAATAACGTAGCGTCAGCCTCTTCGCAGAAATTGACAACTCAAATAACGCACAGAGTATGAAATGACGTTTGACAATGACGTCTCGTTGTTGCACATTTTGACCACCGGAACAGATAAGATTGTGGCACTATAGGTACAGTGCCACAAACTTATCTGTTCCGGTGAGAGCTCACGTAAATGTCTAATATTTCTTAATTCTTTAAGATGTTAAGTTTTCCCGTAATGGTAATTTACCCTTGCGGTTTTAATAAACCCATCTAATCTATATCAATATATAATTTGTTAGTAAATAATGAGATATGGACCAATTTAGTGAACTGTCACCGGAACAGATAAGTTTGTCACACTCTATGCCGAGGTATACGTAGCATCTCTATTTAGTCTGTGGCCGAAGTGTGGTGTGGTGGTCTGCCTAGACTGTAGCTGAATGCTTGATCGCTGGTTCAGGGGGGTTGCTCTAGATTTAAGAAGACGATTTCGTGGAGCACTGCTGCGCTAATTACGGCTCTATAATGGCTCCTGAGTAAGAAAGTCAATCTGGAAAAGAGTCTTGAATCTCCGGTGTTAGTGTATGTAGAGGTAGAAATGGTTATTTACCCTCCCACTAAGCTAATCGATTACCTACCTCACAAGACACGATAATAGACGCATTTTTCCTGAAATAAAAATGACATATTATGTATCTAGCCTATCTGAAACCTAGTTAAACATTGTGAGATATGGCGTTTCGACTTTCTCCGTGTTCGGCATCATAAGGGTCACAGTGACAGTTAAATAAAGTCCATTTTTCTCTCCACCTTTAGTTTGCAAGGTGCGGGTGCCTATATAAATAGAGTGAGTCGCCCGCGCGCCTCAGTTGTAATATCACCATGCAGAAATGACTAGGTTTCAGATAGGCTAGATACATAATATGTCATTTTTATTTCAGGAAAAATGCGTCTATTATGTAGTCTGAGCCTATCTGAAACCTAGTTAAACATTGTGAGATGTGTTTATTATCGCATGGTGGAGAGAAAACCAACTGTGACCCATAAGCTACTGATGAGTATATCAGTAGATAAATATTTGAATCTATAAATTTATAATGCATAGATTTCTAGGTAATAGATATACTAAAAAGAAAGGTATAAGTATACATAAGACTTTTTTAAGTACTTCCTTATTATTCCTGACTTGTCAGAAAGTTATGGAAGGTATGTACCTATACATATAGGTAGGTATTTATACATATGGATACACACAGTGCCTCTTCGAAAGCAATACTAATAAGTAATTATTGATCAAAATCTTGTTATTGTCAAGGCAATATTTTTAACATACACTAGCCGAATGGATGGAGCCAGTGAAATACTTTGCAACAATATTTAAAAGCTGTAAAATGTAGAATATCGATCCAGGCCGCTGGGGCTCAGGTCAGCACATGCTGACTAGGGTATGTAATTCTGGACTGACCTCAGAAATGCAGCAGCCGACCCTGGAGCCTCGAAGACCTGCTCAGTCAGCCCTGTACGACGACACGGCCTGCAACACCTGGCGCGGCATCTAGTCCTTGGAACGAGGAGTGGTGCTTGAAGGGAAGATAATTTTACTAAATATCTCAGCCTCATCAGCTACTGGAAAATATTAGATGAAGGCACGGGCGGATAACTAAGTATTCAGTTTTTCAAAACATGATGCAGGTCACTATATTCATATTCTAGATTGACAAGTAACACACAGTCTAATTTTGTATTCTAACTAACTCGGCGGTTAACGAGTTCCTGTGCAGTCCTACTAGGAAGGAAAGTTATTTTATAAGCCTTTGCACCCATTTTGTGGGCTACTATCATTCTGTATCATCATGTGTGAATATTATGAGCTCTCTCAGCATTCCTTGGTAGATGACATCAATTAATAAAATATATTGATAGATTGATTAACACAACAATAACAATTATAATAGTTGATAAATGAAACCCGGCTAACATGTCTTAACTGGGTAAGTTAATGATCAGTCATGCCACCAGGATAAGTAAAATGTTCAGTACTTCATATGAAAAACATTAACAAGGTCACCTTTAGGTATGTTCGTCAACACTAAGGGCAGGTCTCGGCCAAAACCTTAAGGCTTCGCCTTGTTGCAACTTCAAAGGTACGTAGGTAGGTACCTACTTACATTGTTGTAGGTTCGATTTTGAAACCATTAAGTCAACCTAGATAAAACAAAATAAAATAGCTCGATTAAATAAAGATGGTACGTAAAGATGTTAGTTGTACCTGATCAGACCTGATGCAACGACAGCCAACATAGACTCTCTAATCTGTGGAAGCAACAATCATGGTGGCGGGAACATGGACAGTTGGACGAGCCACCTCGAGCCTGACTTATCAATCAGAACTGACAGTTCGCCAACAGCAGATAGCTTGCGGCTATCTATAGGTAAACTTAGGTAGTTAGCTATACCCAAGAAAAAGTCCTTGGACATCGATATGACAGTGGAACGGCGAATAACTGTGACATTCTTTAAAACAAAAACGCTTGTTGTTGTCCAGCTAAGGAAGGTTACCTACTTCAGCGACCTGGTATTGCATCCTGAAAGAACTGCAAAGAGTTAATATAATGACTAATCATTATTACTTATTTAGAAAGTTTTCAGCAAACTCTAATAAATCAAGCAGCTGCCACGTCACCGCTGCCCGGTTATAACTATGTACTAGCTTAGTAGATATATATACCAGTTCTAGCCTTCAGCTAGAGGCCAGAGAGCTCCTAAATGAGATGCGTTTACGAGCATGACACAAGTAATTTTTTACTTGGTAACTTGTTACGTAACTAACTGAAAGATCCATAAAACAGTTGAGGATTACTCAAAATGGAATTGTGAAAACGGCACGTCTGCATCTTAACCAGTCAGTCTAAGTAGTTTCAGCAGATACAGTGTTGAAAAATAGTTATGAAACGTTTGCGCCAGAATCGAATTAAAAATACATTTATATTAGAGAAGCCGTTTAGGCATGAATAGGTACTTTCACACTTTGGATTGTGCTCCAAATGATGACCTTCGAAATTCATAGAAATTTAATGGCGACTGCCATTGTTTATTATCTAGCTCCGTACATTGAGTAGGGCTGCGGCTACACGTGATGTGATACACAGTACACAGTAGGTATATGCATGTTCCCAGAATAGTGGAAGTTATAATTTTACCAAAAGGTAGTCGTCTCGTGCAAGAGCACCGTTACTCGATTTATTCGATACACAACTAGTAGACAGCTGCTGCGTAGGAGGTTCACGCATTTTTCAACAAAGAGCTCGGATACACACTCACAATCCACTGGGACATAAGGAAGACAGCTAATATGGTGCCACTCAGAAACCGCGATGACACTCCGATCATGATCACCCGACAGTAGGATCATAATAAATTCGGTAACTTGTGAAGCGGTATGGTATAGCAAAAGCGACTTTCACGAAATCAGGAATTAGCTCAGTGCTTTTAGGTTGAACACTCGCCGGTGGGATTCCCTTTGCTCACAGCCGAGAAAAGAAAAGACTCAAAGCTGGAATCTGCCGATGTGTCATGTCACTTAAGATAGTGTCTGAGGGGTCACTTTATATGACGAAAAACCGGCCAAGTGCGAGTCGGGCTCGCGCACAAAGGGTTCCGTAGCAGCAATTAAATCAACCTATCTCAAAAACTATAAGAGATACTTTGATCAAACCAAAAATCGTTGAAAGAGTTAATTAGCATGCATCACCTCAATTTTTTTTAGAATTTTATACCCCGTAGTTATAAAAATAGAGGGGGGGGGACATACTTTTTACGACTTTGAGAGCTGATATCTCAAAAACCGTTCACTTTAAGAAAAATGTTTTTTAGAAAACTTTATATCATTTTAAAAGACCTTTCCATTGATACCCCACACGGGTATGTACATCGAAAAAAAAAATTTCATCCCTCAGTTACATGTATGGGGGGCCCCACCCCCAATTTTTTTTTTTACTATTTAGTGTCATATTTTTGTAGCGGTTCATACAACACATATTCCCATCAAATTTCATCACTGTAGTACTTATAGTTTCCGAGTAAATCGGCTGTGACAGACGGACAGACGGACATGACGAAACTATAAGGGTTCCGTTTTTGCCATTTTGGCTACGGAACCCTAAAAACGAACTTTCAGTGCACTGCGGCGCGAGCCGCTATATCTGTTTGTATGTATTAAACGTGCCGATTGCACGACAGCTCTCGTTCGTTCGTTTCTCATCAGTATAGAGTAACGCATCTGTACTTACCGTACGTCACCATTCCCATGAGCAGTCCAATGATCTTTAGGCAGTTTAGAACAAAAGCTGCATTAGACAGTTTCTTCAGCAGAGACATCGAAATAAAAAATTTATTGCACAACTATCCCCCGGAGCAGTCTACAGGTTACTTTGGGCAGTTCAGAAGAAAGCTGCTTTAATAGAATACCCTACCTCAGCGGAGTCATCAAATTGAAGTGCTATAACACTTTTAGAAGCGGTGCACGTTACCCGATTTGTCGTCATCCATGCCGATGTGGCTACGGCGACTGCAGGTGGTTACTCAGGCTTCGTTGGTGTGCCCTTGTATGGCTAACATGACCAACCTTGGCAGTAAACGTTCGTCTGCATATGCCAAAATCACTGATGAATAGCGCACGTTACTCGATACCTTCTAAATAAGTCACTCATAATGATGGCTGATGATGATGATGACCGTGCTAGCAATAGTGCAGGCGTTTCCGCTGAGCATAAAATCTCTTCCCAGACAGGGGGCGTTTGGATCTGGCAACCAGAACAGGAGTGCCAGGTGTGCGCAGCGATGCAGGTGGGACAACACAGCCGCCAGGGCAGGAGTGCATGGCTGGGTCTACGCTGCGATGCAGGTGGCACAAAACGGTGGCCAGGGCCAGGACCGGGTGTACAGCCGCCAGGGCAGGAGTGCATGGCTGGGTCTATGCAGCGATGCAGGTACCACAAACCGGTGGCCAGGGCCAGGACCGGGTGTACGCTGCGATGCAGGTGGCACGAGACGGCGGCCAGCGCAGGAGCACAGGGCCGGGTGTATGCTGCGATGCAGGTGGCACGAACCGGTGGCCAGGGCAGGAGCGCAGGGCCGGGTGTACGCTGCGATGCAGGTGCCACGAGACGGCGGCCAGCGCAGGAGCACAGGGCCGGGTGCAGGTTACACGAAACTTCAATTTCACCGAATCGGCCTGGTAGGCGGGTAGGTACCGGCGGATCACATTACTCGCCGCACATGCCACAATGTCCCAACATACTGAAACTCGGAGCCACGTGCTTCCTGTAAAAAATCCTATGACGGTCCTGGAAAGCTCCTGTTTGTAAAGCCTTACATAAGCTATAATCAAGTGCATTATTGTAATAGCAAAGTTTTTATCAACTGTTTTCTAAAAATATTAGAAATTGAGGGTAGAAAAATATATTTTTATAATTTTTTTCCTGTATAAAATTAACATATGCTTTACTTAAAGCGGTCATTAATGTAAGTATCTAGCTCAAGCGCCACTAGTAGGACCGGAATATGTGATCAATCATCACCACGACTATTGAATCGGACCCTACTGCGTGGGATAAAAACCCCAAGCGCCGGAGCATTATGACCAGTGGCTGAGCTTTTAAAAGCAGTAAATAATAGCATTTTACTCACGGCTTATCAACTCAAACCTTCGTTGCGAAATCCTCAGCAATGGCTGCGTGCGCAGCAGCCGGCAGGCCCCACGCCGCCTGGTCCGCATCACGCTACAGCTCCCGGCAGCGAGGACTCCGCAAATTCAATATTATATTTTTCCCCGTCGGAGCGAAGCCGACGAGAACCGTGGCTACATTGAGCCATTTTGCCGAAGTGTTCACTTCAAAAATCAAAAACCAACTGAGGCGCGCGGGCGACTCACTCTATTTATATAGGCACCCGCACCTTGCAAACTAAAGGTGGAGAGAAAAATGGACTTTATTTAACTGTCACTGTGACCCTTATGATGCCGAACACGGAGAAAGTCGAAACGCCATATCTCACAATGTTTAACTAGGTTTCAGATAGGCTCAGACTACATAATAATATTATCATCATTCATATTTAATGCATTACTAGTACGATATGATAAACTCGTAATAACAAATCTAACCCTGCAGGCTGGAGCCGGCGGCGGCGGCGGCGTGAAGTCCATCTACCACTCGACTCAGGACCTATCAGTGGCGCCCTTTTCACTGGACCCCCTCCACTTCCCCCCTAAAGGCAAGAAATGGGGAGGAAATCAGAGGCCACCTAAAGACAAACTTGACTTCGACACCACTACACTTGGCGAACAGATTTACTCGAGCAAGGAGAAAGTGACATACCATGTTAGTGTTTCAGCATCTTTTCTTATTTGCTGTAGAGTCTGGGGTGCGGAATTCAGAGGCAAAAAGTAGAGTAGAGTAAAGCTTGTTATAATATAATGTCGTAGGTAATCCATATTAATGGGATCGGTCAAGCTGTAGTACAAGCATGAAATAAGGAATAACAAAAACACTTTCGCATTTACATAATATGTATATTTTATTTTATAATAGTAGGTAGGTACGAATAGGTTTAAATGATTTATCATCGACATCAGTTTCACATATCTATTTGTTATACTTACTTACTTATTTATTGGAGCTAAAAATAAAACACAAAAACAAACATTACCATACTCCTACAATCCTTATCTTTTAAACCAGCGTCTAAATAAAACTGTCGTCCCTCATGTAAAGGCAAGCTCGTACTGACGAGGTTCCTAATTGGTGGCCGATGATACCATCGCGCTAAACCGAGTTTAAAGTTTAGTTGAGTGCGGTTCGTGTCGTCGTGACAAGGGATGGGTCGGAGGTCGTGGGCGCCCTATCGAGCATCGCCCCTCGTCGCGTCTTCCGATACAGCATCGGTGTCGTTACTCAGGAATGCTGTTGGTTGCATCGGCCCGCGCTGTTTCGCCGCCGACGATGGAATGCTTTCAGTTTTGTGCTCCAAATTTGAATTTGACCAATGTAGTTGATTCATTGTGCTGCTGCGGTTTCGATCGCACATTACTGTTGTGCAGTTGTGGTCGCTTAAAAAAAGATTTTGGCTGAATTGTGTCTTCCCAAATACCTCTATCTGACTGCATAAAGGAAACTAGGGCAAGTTAGGCTGAAATAAAACTGGCAAACAAAGCGACATGAACTTCTGCTTTGTTAGTGACCAGGGTAATGTAGTTAAGCGATAGATTCAGCGGTACGTCAGAGCCCTAGTATTTAATGGGAGCTCGTGAACCGATGATATGATCGGGGGTCGTGCCGGCCGGTCGGAGTTCCTAGTTGACGAAAGTTGAAGAGGAAGAAAAAAACTTTAACAAATATGTAATGCATTATGCGATTGTGCGCCCGATTGCAGATGGCCGGTGGTTTATGGGAGGCGCAGTGGTTTATTGCGACTGTCGATGGGTATCCCGCGGTGTGGGAATCTCTTCCTCGCCGTGGTGATACACTTGATAGTGATGAACTTTATGGGAAACAACCATGGAACAACGTGCTAGTACTAAGTAGGCACAGACTCTTCAGGTTGAATAAGTGAAGGTGTGAAATAAAACTCTATTGAACATCCGTATCATAATATATATGTTATATGTGATTACACGTAGTGTACAGTCTCTATGCATGTAGTCAGATCGACAAACGGATAAACAGCTAGTTATAGGACCCACAAAATATAAATTGTATAAGTACAGTCTCTATTATCATGAAGATTTCCTGTGAATGCATTCATTTTGCAATGTGCATTTACATTATGTGCATAGTGCATGAATTAATTAATAATTGATACTTATTTAATTTATTTTATCAAAGGTTAAAGCTAAAATGGCTCAAACAACCCTGACTTACATAAGAATTTAAATTATTATTATCAAACATCATAATTAATTACAGTTTCACATTTTTATAACTTTAAAATTTACAAAGGAAATGAACAAAACGGTTTCATGATATTAGATCCGATGGAAACCAATTAATTAAGTTATAAGTACTTAAGTAATTACAGTTTTTTTTTCACAACAGGATCGGAAACTCATATGGTTTCCATGTAGCTGTTTTCCTGTTAAGTACCTACACAGGTACCAAAACAAAACCCAATGGAGCATTCATAAAATTCAATTCAACATACCATCCACATGTGAATTCACGAAAATAAAGATTGCGCGATTTTGCAAAGATATTTTATCATTTTCAGTTAAGCGACACAAATACTTTATTATACCATTTCGCACTAGGCCTTGCCCCAGAGTGAGTTAACGAGAGGTAATGTTATAATTAGCGGTAACGAAGTGATACGGTCTCTTTGGGTTAAAAGCAACAACAGTATTTTGTTGTATATTATCTTACGAGTACTACAGGCACACGTAGGCTTTTTGAATGACCTGGCTCCTGATAGGTATCTAGATTGATCCTAAACTGGGTAAATAGCCAAAGGACACTAGGCTAATGTTTTAATAGGCTGTAATAAGACAGTGATGTTAGGTTAAATGTTCCCAAAAGCAAATAGATTTTAGGTTGTATGCACTAGTGAGTAACACAGTCTAAGAAAAAGTAAGAAGTGACCCTTCAGATAGCATCGTGCTTGTATAGGTTGTTGCAAAAACGGTTTAATTCCCTTCAGCTTGAAAGGGAAATACAGTTTGTAATTTTAAACAACTTTTGTTCTACAACTTAATGGGAATTCATAAAAAAAGAAAAGTCCCCATAAAAAAACGTCACGTGACCAACAGGGAACACTCGGTCCCCCGACTTCCTTATCCTTACACAACCAGCCATATTATTAATTATTAATGAAAACAACAAAACTATAACTTTTTCTCATATAAATGGTACCATCACATCTCACACACATGGCACCATAGCAACTGCTATGGTGCCATACCGTAAATGTAGTTGATCCATGCAATAAATTAATAAATAGAAAATATTATTTTCCAGAATGCAAGTGAAAAGGGGCCATGGTTTGTATTGAAAGAGGCGTTGCAACTATTACAGCTGGCGGTAACAGCGACTGCTCTGATTATATACTACCTTATATACTGCTATATGCAACTCATATACTTGACTTTGCAAAGTGCTGTATACTTCCGCAATGCTGATGGGTATGTGAAATTGTATGTCCTTATTTCCGTAGCTTTTAGGTCACCTCTGACTACTCCTGAATAATGGGTAAAAATATAGGGAACGTGGATGCATTCAATAATAATATTCATATCATGGATCATCTCTCTTTTTATCTTTTCCGTTAGTGATATAAGTATAGTCAAACAAACTTATAAGTTGAGAAAATGCAAAGTTACGTTTATAACTTTACACCCTTTACACGAAGTCTGATATTTGAGTGTTGTTGTTCGTAGTATCAAACCATACTTAGGTACAGAAACATTGCAAGATATACTTAGGTACAGAAAAAATGCGTTTCCGAATGTTGGATTTATCCGTAAAAGTATCTAGATCGTACGAAAGGGGTAACTCATGTGCGCTTCCTGAACAACTTTAGTTCTACGGCTTTCTTTGATACCTACGCACTTTTGATAATGTTATATTATTTTCCAGGGCAATGCGAGTGACAATAGCAGTTGTAATAGTATCTGCGCTGGTGGTGGCGGTCAATTGTTTCATAAGATTGCAGCGGTTATTGGGGGTTATATCATAGGTCCATACATCCTTTATATTGTTTTACCTATAATAAAATTTGATTCGTCTTCTGTACTAAATTTGCTTAAGAATATAGGTACAATACAACGTCTTGATTGTCCTAAGTTCGCTTGAGAATACATACATATAGGTACAATTGAACTAGCAATGTATAAAACCTGTTGTTTTTAGCATTTTGTAGAAATGTTTGTTATGTATAAATCAGATAATAATTATGTTTTGTGAAAAGGAAATAATATAGGTACTTATGTAAAAAGACCCCACCACAGTAACTCAGTAACTACGTTTGTATAATGTGCAAAACGATAAATGTACCAAAGCTTTTTCCAAAATAAAGAAAACTTTACTCAACATTTACCTCCTCGTTTTATTTGTCTATAGTAGGTAGGTGATTATGCGTGACGTGATTTGCACCTGGAGGAATGGTTTTTGAGTGATTAGCCCCCCTCCAGTGCTTTTGTTCGTAGTCAACGCAGCGGGAAGCATTTCGCGGCTGGGAAGGCACGACTGGGAGGCTGCGGCGGCCAAACACTTCGCTTTGAAGCCCCGAGAGAGTCGCGCGCGACGCAGACTATCCAACCTCCTTGCGTGCAAACTCTATGGCCAAATCCGAACGGCGGGAAAATTGACGTTTCGTTTTTTAAAAACATTGGTGCATTTTTCTTTTGTTTTTCATTTAAGAATAGTGGCCGTTTTGGATTGCTAATTTAAAAATAATAGTGTGGTTATTAATGACAGTTGAGTGAAAAAAAGTGTGATTAGCGGTGCATGTGCAAAATGGTGCTAAGTGTGAGGTAAGTGGAGTATAGAGATAATCGTTGTTTTCTCAGGTCGCCGATTTTGCAAATGCTTGTAAAGTTTTTTTTGGTCTTACAATTAAAATTACATTCAGTAGGTTTGGTACTTACCTAAACTTTACTGTAAATATTTATTGAGAAGTTGCTGATATAATATTATGAAGACCTGCGTACATTAATCTACATAATAGCTTTATACTTCTACTATTAACTAACTTGAATTTGCGACCTAATAACTGATATTTTAGCGATCGTTTTAAAAAGTGCCTTTTCTTACTTTTAAAGCTTTTTAGGAAATAAAATAATCATCAGTCACCGCCTCGTCAGGTCTAAACGCCGGAAATCGTTAAGACGTTCCGTTTTAAAACATACTTTTATCTGAACAGTTTGTAGCTTCCTAGAACAACAAAATAAATGTTTTTGTAGTTTAGTGGAGCAATACAATATTGTAAAGTTGACGCACGACACTATTTATTTGCAAAACTAGTTCTGTGACCCCGCCACGCTCGAATAAGATGAGTACCATGAACTATTCGGGATTCATAAACAGATTACGAAGATTTTTTACCCTGATATTAAAGCTAATTCACATACTATCCATTACAAAAATACGTTAATATGAGAAATACCTACCAAATTAAAATTACGAAGCTAATAATGAAAAATTCTAATAATCAGTTTTTCGCTAGTATAGACAACATGAATATAAGGCAAGCGCCAGATGCGTCTTTCAAATGGATGGTAAAAAAAAAGTTCAAGAAAAAAAAAAATCTAGTATATTTATATATTGAAATGACTTGTATATATTTTATGACAAGTATATGCCGTATACAAATGTAAAATAGTGCAATATTGTTAACAGGACTAATAAAACAACACAAAACACGCAGCCCTAACTATGCCCAAGCCACTACAGGACATAACCATGACTGAAGGAGGATTACATTGCTTAAATATCCACGCTTGGCAGCCGGGTTGGTCATACCATATCAACATTTAATATCCTAAATCCGAGAGCAAATATCTATCTTTAAATAAATATCTGCCTCAGACGGGGAGCCGGATACTCGGCACAAAAGTCAGTATTATTTGGTTAACCAATTCGCCATCCGGTCGTCAGAACTAATTATAGCCGATGTCACAATCGTAGGTACCCACCCACCCCTGAAAATTATAATAACTAGGTTTAGTGGCTGCAAATTGTCATTTCCGGTCCCAAATATTTTACGCATTGTTGTTGTAATTTCTGTAACACTGTTACAACATTCAAATTTAATCTAAGGTCGTAATTAACGAAGCGAGGAATCCTTCTTTTCGACAGTGAGACTGGCATTCATAGCATCAACTTTTATCAAAAGTAGGTTTGCGGTCCCAGGTTGGATGTTCTCGCGTCTTAAAAGATGTAGATTTTTGAAATATTTTTTGAATACCTAGCTAGTTATTCACCCATCTATTGCCAGAATTCCAGTACATTATCAAGGTTACAAACTTTTCAGACAGACCCCGAAGAACCAATAACTTGCCAAAAACAAACCTAACCTGAGGGCTCGAACACAACACAACGTCGCATCTCAACAACCTGCGACAGTAATCCAGCATTTGCCCTGAAAAACTGTAAACACAGTCGCACATTTCTCCGATGCGATGTCGCAACGCAGTGTTTTGTTCCTGGTCCTTACGCTTAACCCAGCGTCAGCCAAACCTAAACCTAACCTTACCCTTAGCACGTCATCAGCCAATCAGAAGGCAATGTGACACAGTGCCGTGATGGCGTCAGCACATGACACGCGCCCCGTGGCCCGTGGCGTGAGTAACGGCCGCTGCGGACCGCGCCTCCGATAATCACACGCACACCCATGCTGCATCTGCAGATGTGTCAAATAAATACTTCTTTAACTTCTTTTACATTGCATATTAGGATCCGCGAATTCGATTATCATACGCACGAAAAAAGACATTGGAGAAGACGGATGAGTAAAGGAGATAAAATGTAATCTTCATCATCACCATTTTATGGGATGCTGAGTTTACTATGGTAAAACACTACAGTAAACTCAAAAGTCGACAAATCAAAATTCCTCCTTGAGTCCTCCCTACTATTTTAGTAGGTCAGCTTATTGGTGTGATACTTTCATAATAATTATATACTAATTACAAATTAAGTTGTAAGCCGGCAATTAAACATTGCTCCTGACCTCTTTACTAAACGCTTTGTCGCTTACAATATTCAGCTTTAATATTAGCCACATTGGGAGAGGAAGCGCTAATGAGGTTGGAGATGTAGGAAGCTGCTCGAGGTCAGACGACTTCCGACGTGAATATGAGCGATGCGTGTAGTAGCCATCAATGAATGTGTACTTACATTGTTTTGTGAGCTCAGGGGGTCACTCTAAAACGAACGAACGAGAATTGTCACGCTATCGGAATGATTAATACAAGGTACAGTAAAACTAACATCCTGAAAACGGAAGTGGATCCTTACTAATTGATACAGACCGTATTTAATAGAAGTAATTTATTTATTAAAGGACAAATCCGTCGTAAAGCCAAAACAAATGGTATTTTGATGATAAAAAGTCTTTGTAAAATCGCACTCTTTAATGTCAGGACTTTATAAATAGTTGGACTGTAGAGTCGTGGTTAGCGCTGCAGTTTTGTTATTGGGATACTTCTACTTACTACCGTATTAAGCGTGCCGATTGCGTGAAAATTTTTGTTCGTTCGTTCGTCGATTTAGAGAGTGACCCCCCTGAGTACACGCTTCGTCTGGCCCCGTGCGTCTGATATCGCCTTTGTCTACATTCAAAGTGCATTTTTAGGCGGATTCTTCTCGCCTACAAGTGCGTACAACACATTCTTGCACGCAAATCGGGTGATTGTATGATGATGTTGTTTTGTTTTGGTATCGAATAACCAGGCTTATCAGTTATGACGGTATGAGTGACCCAGTTGTATTAAATAAGTACAGTAAATTAATAGCAAAAATGCTGTTACTGGCACGGGGTTATACATAGCTATCCTTCCTTGTAGTATTTGTGTGTGTATGTTTGTAACTTCTTCACATCAAATCGGCTGAACCGATTTTAATGAAATTTGGTATGCAGTTAGCTGACACCCTGGATTAACAGATAAGCTAAATCGCGGAATTCTTACTGGAAAACTTTTTAAGGCGAAGTGAAACTCGCGAGAACTGCTAGTTACTTATTTCATATTAGAGACATCGTAATAAACAAAAATTTACAAAGGTAAATCAATATAAACAAAAATAATGGTACAAACTTCGATTATTATGAATACATACCTACATAATTTAACAAAAATAAAGGTAAGTAATTATAATAAAGTAATGAATATCCGTAGCGTCTTGTCGTAGCGCGTCGTAGCGCGCGGCGCGGGAACAAAAGACATCAACGCGCGCGCTGCGTTGAAAGTTCCGCGTTATGTGTTTTTGACGATTGCAATATGTCAAAATAAAGTAGTAGATAACGTTAAATATTATATTTCTGCATTTAGCCTATTTATTTTTAGGTATTCGTTCATATGATAATGTAACTACAAACGTGTAAAGCAGTGAAAAGTTATTTCCTTAAATATGCGGGATATTAGACATTTTATTGACAAGTCGCCATACTAAATTATTAAACTTATATCCTAGGATTTTACACAATATGCATTCCCATACTTATGTAGGGAATGCATATATTATTCCCATACATATTTATGTACATACCTTGTAAGATACTTGACTATTTATACAAAAAGTGTTATTAAGAATTTTCATGAAAACGAATGAATTGTATCTTAACTTTAGGTAGCTTATACTTACACAGAATCCATCCTATAGAGATAATTAAATACTTACAATACATATAAGTAATTTCACCTAACCGAATTAAATAATGAAGTAATCCGTAACAGTTATAAGTAAATGTTGTAGTGATTGGCTGGAGCCGCGAAACAATTGATCTGTGGCCGGCGCGTGCGCATCTAATCCGACGTGAATGTACCGCTCCCAGTAACAGTGCTCGATGATCGATGTCGCGCAAACGACACAAAAACAAAGGAATTCACACGTATTTTGGTATTTATTGAGTTTAGCTGAGCTCAAGGCTGCGTTGCTGCGTATCTATAGAGTTGCGAGGATTTGCCGTCGTGGTAAGGATGTAATATAAAAGAGAAGAGAATTAAAATGATTAAACCTGCCATTATTCATCTGGGATATTATTATGTACGTACCTCTACTTATTATTATAAGTACATATTTAAAATAATGTCACCCATTTTTTTATAGAAAGAATGAAGAAGGTATTTATTTCTTCCAAGACTAAGACACAAAACGAAATTAAGATAGGTCAACAAAAATGGTGACCTAATAACAGTAGAACAAATGTTCTCTTTTCAAAACGGTCATCGTCTCAACATAATATCACAGGTTAATTCCGAAATACCGAAGAAGTTAAACAAGTTTCATCATTGTCAGCTGAACTGTTTCATCGACCAGTACTTGGACTACTTCGAATCTTAAAAACAACAACAACGAACGTTGATTTATCGTGGACGCGATCCCTTCAATACAGCTTCTTGGCCCAAATTTCACAAACGGAGTACCGTGATCTGAAACAGCGGTACCGGCAGTTAGAGCTGAGTCGAGGCTGGTGCAGCCCAGTAAATGTCCTCACTGAGGATATGCCACGAGATTGGATGAAAAATATTAGACTTATGGATCAAAACATATTTTAATGTATACGGTAGTAAGTAAATGTCAACAGGATGCAAAAAGGGTATAGGAAGCTGAAAGAGGGTCGCTGAGGGGGTTATTCTGAACAACTTTTGTTCTATGAGTTTTGGAAATTCGCGAAATTGATGATTTATCGATATAAGTAATTATTATTGTACATTAAACAGAAATAATACCATCGAATATGCAGCATTGTTTTATGTATCTCCCTATCAGTGATTAAAACTATGGCCACTGGGACCTTGCTAATACAGTCAGATTCTACATCGAAACTAGAGCCGATTACTACCGATATCTATCGTTCAGTATTCGATCTGCAGCAGTTAAATTGCGGAATCACGATCGGTCACAGTTCAGTTCGGAAACGAGATATTTTCCGCGACAGATATGCTAATAAGAGGCTACATTCCCGATTGTGGGTTACTCCGATTACGTTATCTGGACCTACTACTGTTCAGTAACGAATGATTGATCAGCGGTTAAATACAGCTTGTGTAGTCGAATTCGTGATTTGAAAATTCGTATGTTGCATTAACTAATGACCGACGTCAATTAAAATTCTACTTAGGTTGCTTGATAAATTGAATAATAACAGGCCATTAAATGGAATTATACCATTTAGCAGGTGTTAAAGGCATTGAATCTGACTACCGCGTCTTAATTTGTCAGATTTTATCATCTTTTCACAAAACAAATTCCCATACGGCGGGCACCTGCTGTTATTAAATCTGAGGGTTACACAATAACGTACTGTTTTTGCGGATTATAAAGTTGATAATATTGTCAGTTATCTAACAGCTATATTATGAGCTAAGTGTGAAATATAATTTTTAAAGTAAGTAAGTAGGTACCTACTTAAATAGTGCCGTAATGTCTTGTTAAAATACAAGGTAACTGCAGTACAGTCGTGAGACAAAAGATTTCATAAAACCGTTGTATAAATTGGCGAAGTTTTCACGATCCATAAATGAAATAATGTCGGGTAAACTGCGGACCGTTTTGTATTTTCGATATTCGAATTGAAATCCTTTTCCTGCACGGTCTAGCGGACATAACCACAAGGTCGTTGACACCTGCCAACTGCTCATAAAGTACGTCCAATATTGCCCAAAGTACCTACGAATCATAGAGTTCAAACTGTATGCTGGGTTTGGTTACGGAGTCACAAATCAAGTAAACGATTTGTGAAGTTCTTAGTCATGTCGATGAGTTTGGCTTCCTTGTACTTTTATTATAACGTTTTCTAGCAATACGTAAAACTATTTAAGTAGTTGTCACTGTTTCTGATTCCAAACAAGGATAAAAAGATATAAGACACCTTGTAATATACTTACCTAATTCTAATTTACTCGGATAAAAGCACTAGTTAAATCCATGTAGTACGGAATCCTAAAATGTGATGAATTTAATATCGTATCTGCAGAATAACGGAACTAATCAAATTTGGAGTTGTTTCGATTATACGCATGTTTCCAAATTGTTTGACCGAGAAAATATCCTATGATTAAGTCATGCCACAATTTTTATTGATAAAATATGCAGAACGATCTCATTTGTGCTCTCTTTAGCCGAGTTGAAGAGTACAGCTCGATTCGGCGATATAATATTGACGAAAATATATATACAAATAGACGCCCTGGCCCTGAGTTTTCGCTCTTTCTCTTTAATATACTTTTATGAATACATTACTGGTATGTACCGACAATACAACAACCACAAAGCCCAGATACGAATCCACTATTAGATTATTACATTAGATTCCCACATGCCGATGCCATGCTGATGCGATATCAATACAGAAGATGCTATCAGGGCCAATATCTTATACCAACAGTCGTGATACGCAAAGATTACGTAGGGTACAATTGTGCTGGCAATATTATAGGGTTCAATAATGGCAGGTCAAAAGACACCGCGGGTAATGACAGGGTTCCGTACGCGGGACTGAGAGCCAATATCGGGACAATTATGGAGCAATCTTGGACATCGCTAGCCACGTGCGGGAGCGTCAGCCCTTTGTCCATTAAGTATTGTTTTATTTGGGTATTAGTGATCGAGGTATTGGTTAGATAGAACGGTGGTAGCATTTAAGTCTGAACTATCTTTATATTACTTGAATTTGTGTACGCTGGTCGGTCCTTTACCTATATTATTAAGTTATACATATATTTTGAGAATTATACATTATTTTATTAATTATTGCGTAAATATATTGCATTCATAAATGTTGGGTTCGAAATTTTGGTAATTACTACATTCTCGATGTTCTGTGAAGATTTAAATTTGCTCGGTTTTATTTTTAACAGCAGTATTTAAAAGAAGTACTTACGTATCTAAACACATATTAATAACCTGAAATGAATCATGCATGACGCGTAGCACTTTTGTTCGTAGCACGAGGAGCTACGTAAAGTTGTTATGCTTAGGTGCTACGCACATGTGTTATTGATTTTAGATAATTGAGTTGAATATTTGTTTTAATTATCCTCATTTATTGTTACAGATTACTACTGTTATGCAGCGCATTATTATTAACTCAGGTAAGATTTTCAGATCGTTTCAGATTGTATAATTTATTGACTTTCAACTCTGTAGGTTATAATTTACTAAGTAACTTCACATAACATATACATATTTATATGTCACCTTATAAACCTATGGAGCCGATAATTATAATGATGTGCTTGTGGACTGCAAAGTAAGGAATGTGCAATCAAAACTGCACTTACGCTAATATTCGTTACTTATGCAGCTCCAATATACCACCAATAAACAATAGACAATCGATTTTTTTTCTCTGCAGCCAGCTCAGGCAGCCGTGGCACACGAGGATGCGATAGATGATTCTTCTGCGGACTCCACGGAGGTGTCTGTCGTGTCTGTGGCGTCGTCCACCTCCGTGGAGGCTCACGAGGACCACGAGGAGGGGTTCGAGGGGCAGGAGGAGCACGAGGGGTCGGGGGACGACCCGCCTGACCCGGCGCCGCCGGTGAAGAATAAGGTAAGCTTAGGACAAAGAAAAAGTCAATACCTACATATATTATTATCTAACATCTTTGTGTGTAATAGTGTAGATAATGAAGTTCCTACTTCTACTACATTTTTTATCAGTCTGGTTCTTGTAATACGAATAACAAGTTTTTTTAAAGTAGTTATTTATTAATGCAAAGAAATTGTACGCAGAACTTATTTTATGTTTCATTTTCAGAACGAAACCCGAGAAGCGCTAAAATCCGACAGCACAGAACAGGATCCGGTAAATACCCAATATATTTTATTTTACAAATGTGTATCTAGGTAATTAGATTATCCAAAAAAGCAGGTCACCAAGCCCTTTTTACCACATAACTCATACATAATAACCCCCACAAGATGGCTCGTTACAATTAACTGATCCGAATTGCGCAGTCTACGCCATTTCAGCACTGAACCGTGACTCCACGCAGCTGTAGAGACGCTATTCTGCTAAGGAATTGTTTTCCCAATATTTAACTATTATTTTTAAGGTGGTATAACCTTTGATGTATACGAGAACATCAAAGGTTGTAGCTACTCGAAAAATGTTAAAAATCCTTATAATTAGTTATATTTGACCACAAAAACATATAGTTTGGCCAGTGACATCAAAGCGCGTATCCCGTATGATAATTTTGTCGCGGTGCATGTCAGATTTCAGAATATCATAAACTTATACAATTTATAAGAACCTTCGAGAAAGTGAATCAATGCTATTATTTTATTATACATATTAACTGTATATAAACAGTTTTTTGGGACACATTCTAAAACTACAATTATGTGAACCTAATAAATAAATACAATAAATAAATTTATTTTAACAATTTTCACTTCGATATTTAGTAGAAGAGGGCCCAGTGTTAGTGTGTGGATTGTGATCTTAACGGACGGTCCAGTCCGATTCACTTTCACATAGAATTCGGCCTTGAGCAGTGTAAATACGTTATATCTAAATCACAACACGTTTACCCCATCGGTTATCGGTCCTTCGACAGATGTGAATGTGACTTAAGCTTACTAACTCGGTGAGCTTTGTGAAGTTAGTTCGGCGTGCTTAAAATTCTAGATAATGTTTTGAAAAGCTCTCGTGTAAAATGTTACAAGGTAACAAAATAATACTCGTATAACTAAAAGTAAATTATATAACAACCGGCAACCTGATAACTTTTAGGGAAGCGAATGCAGCTGAAAGCAGTAATGCAATAGATAGAATAGCATATTTTTATTAGAATTATAGTGCTATCTATCTTCATAATGGATCACGCGTACCTACCATAGTTACTGTATGAATAATATGCCATTTCTTTTTATTCCGTCATGGTGTTACGTCCGTATTATATCGCGCACACCATTCAACTTCAATGTCATAGGATATGATCGTATTGTTCACTCGCTAGCGTCCAGCTGAATAATAAAAAAATACGTAATAAAAATATAATTAATCGCAATTTTTTATGAATAATTTACCCTCATAACAAACTTATTGCTCTCGATCGACAACGTTTGATCTATTTCAAATATAATATTCTTCGCATAGTAAGGTGAAGTGCGGTAATTGCAACTATCCGGTAATTGCAACTAACTTCAATAACTCCCTCTAGAGTTACTTCATTGTAAAACGACAGACTAAAATCAATTTTACATAATAAAAGTTCTACCCAAAAATGTGGATGGCGCTGATAGCTCAAGAATTGTGGGAGTTATAAAGCTTTTTGTCATCGGCCATTTTGAGTCTGCTGGAGTCGGATGGACATGGTGTGCATTTTTATTTTATAAAATAGTTTTTAGTGGTTCCTCGCAAGGTTTTTCCAAAAAAAAGTAAAAACTAATAACGGTAAGTCATTTTGTATGTATTTGTTTTATTCTAACACGATTGTTTTCCGAGTTTTCTGTGTAGTTACATTTACCAGACAAAAAATGCAAAGTCTGGTAAATGCAACTATTTTGCAGTTTTTAGGGTGGTTACAATTAGCTGCCAATTTTTGTATGAAATTGGAAAAAGCCAGTGATGGGGCAGTGAACATGAATATATCGATACAATCACTAATAATATAACACACAAATAAGAATAAACGGCTGAGTAGCAAATTTTAAACATATCTGTTAAGCATACATTTTTTTAGAAAACCTGCATAATTCCACCCGGCATCCTTCCGACGGTAAATTCCGAAAACTTTCCAAAAAAATTGTAAAAAGGCTGTTTGATTAAACATAAGTAAAATATTTAATGTTGATTAATAAAAATATAGCTATTAATTTTTATCCCCGAGTTTTATTCTGCTACCATGGTCTTCTTGGCTTGTCGATGGCAGACACTACATGACTGTCGATAAAATTACGATAAAGTTCCCATCACTATTTTTGAGAAATTAGTTGCAATTACCAGACCCACGGCTAAACAGTAGTTTCATGCGAAATTGGTCGTAGTTACAAGGAGATAAGTGTCACAATCCTATGAATATTCTCTTAATCTTTGTGTTTCAAATACACAATATACACCACACATAGAAAAATATGGAGATAAAACGATTAGTTGCAATTACCCGCCAGGAGGGGTAATTGCAACTATTTCTGCCTTTGCCGGAACTTTTGGCAATAGCTCTTTATTTGGCAATAGTTTTTCTTTGTCATGATAGTTGAATAAAATCTACATAAAATTTTGACTTTGGCATGATTTTACAGTAATACTTTTTCCTTATATATAAAGAATTATCAGATGATGAAGTTACGACTTCAATATTTTTAGTTGCAATTACCGCACTTCACCTTACGCGATACGTAGAATACTTGCTAAAAAAACTCCTAATGCCTCATTTATCTATTTCTAGCAGATTTACAAGTGCATTAAAACGATTTTAAACAACTAAGTACAGTCACAGAAAACAGTGTAATGAAAATATACAGTGCATAACGTGAGTGACAAGTTCACAAGTATTAACGAGTAAATCATTTGAATATGAACACTATGTGGTGTACTTCCCGTATTTTCGTGACATGGTTTACTTTAGAAGAATACTATTAAATAAATTTTGGTCAAACCTCAAACTAATGCGTTTTCAATTCCATACCTTTCAGCTGTGGTTAGATTAAAATTAAGTAGCACTATAAAGTCCTCATTCGTTTTCTATGCATGGAATATTAGCCCAATTTCTCCTACTTTGGCCACTATGGTAATACAAAAATCAAATTCGATAATCTATATACACTAAACTCAATTGGATAATTTATCTTTTTTGGCGCATCGATCGTGACGACCGAAGCTAAATGTCTCTGTTCCGCTATTCGACAACGTAAACTATTACATTGAAATGGGTGAAAGGCGATTGGAACATCTTTAGTGTTGTTTTACTTCAATGTTAAAGAAGAATTGATCTTCGGTTGCATTCAAGATTAAGAGATACAAGGTGCAATAAAATTAGTTATTGTAGTAAAATTTGTTAATTAAATTGCGAGATTACGACTGTAAGGAAGGCAATCGGCCATGAAAATGAAAGGTTTTAGTATGATGCTTAATTGCAATTAAATTTACTCGTTAAGTCATGTTAATTATGAGAGTCTATTTCAAATCCGATGGATGGATAAGTCGACTCCGAATCCGATACTGAATTTCGAAGTAGGTACAGAATTACGCTGTTTGTGATTTATAAAGTTTACGATTCCGATGTAAGTACGTTAGTTCGAAAGTATGGAATTCCTCTGTTTGTGAGGCATAAAGTATATGGTTACGATGTACGCCAATTCGAAAGTATATTGTCCAGAACACTGCCTTACCCTACCCTATTAGGTACACACATAACTTAAATATTACTCAACTAAAATTTACGGATCAGCTGTTTTTTTAACGATTTCAGTGCTATAATAAAAACCTTACGAAGCAAGAAGAAAAAGGTCCTATACTCATTAAATTTGAAAAAAAAAAAACACCAGTTCCATACATTTCAGTTTACTTCCAAACTGGCGTACTTTCCAATCATATACTTTATGCCTGACAAACAGAGGAGTTCCATACTTTCGAACTAACGTACATCGAAATCATAAACTTTATAAATCACAAACAGCGGAATTCCGTACTTCAAAATTCAGTAGCGGAGACGGATAAGTCATGCCTTGGAGGCCTGATATCAAGTTCTTTTTTATATGATCGGTAAAACAATCTTATTACGAAACTAAATCATATTGCGAGGGCTTGCCTCCATAGTGTTAGATCTATCTATGGTTCTGCCGTGTATCTATGAAGATGCACAATTATTACTTACGAAATCATCCAGTAGGCCTGAAGATCGTTACCATTTGATATGAAACCGTGAATAAACATATCAGTTACAAGGTTCTACGGGTTAAGCTGTAAAATGTTGTAGCAATTCATGTTTATGTTACATAGATATGTGCTATAATAATATTCTTAGCACATATAAGCATGAGTTGCTACTTACTATACCATTAAAACAAGTACTAAAGTAATGTCGATAATACGATCACAAAGTAAGTAAAGTATTCCAGTGTAGGTTGTAATTAAGGTTCTTAATTTAAAAAGTTACGACTCTATATCTCGAGTATCGAATGTGGGATAATTATTATTGCCTATTATTTTTTTATATGTACCTAGAGTACCTACATATGTATACGTATTTATGTATGTATTATTGCGTAGTAACTGCTAAAAGTTTGTGACAATGCTGAAAATTTAGACGCTTTTATAACTGGACGAGTTTTAAACATAATTTCCTTAAATATAAATTATCCTATGACCTATGAACTTGACATACATTTTCTTCTTAGCTACTTACTTAATTTCTGAAAGCGAAAGAAGAAATAATTATACCGGCTCTGTATTATTTTATAATGTTTGTTTAATGGACCCGAATGTCGTCCACCGTTAGCCACTTCATAGCTCACAAATGTCGAATAAGTGCAAGTAAAGTAGCTACGTGGTAAAGAGGCTTTCGTGAGAAAAATCGTTGTTTTATTGCCCAATTACATTTGACACCCAAAAAGAGGAGATTTACTTTTGTTTGTTTTTTATCGAAAGCAATTTGTTAGAATAATGTGGCAACAAAGGCGTAAGTAAGTAGCTGTTGATAGACTTGATAGTTCTCACTCCAGTGGCCTGATTTTGAGTTTCGTGCAGTCGCATCGGGCGGCGGCGGCGGCGGCGGAGCGGCGTGCGAACTACCGTGGCACACTTTTGTCTACATTTACCATCATTTTTTTACAACAGTGCAAAAGTGCCCTCGGCCGTCGTGACTCTGAAATGGTGCATTACGAGCCGAGTGGCCGCGCTCCGACTATAATTCGATAGTTTGTTTTTAGCGCTTTGTCCGCCGAAGAATGCAATAGGAAAACCTACTTGTACAGTCGCACTTACAACTTTATTAGGCGCAATTCATTTCGTTCCGCTGTTATGTAGATGCGGAGATATTAGGTAATTAGTTTTAATTATGCTCGGAGCATTGAAAAGTGTTGAAGGTGTTCAAAAGTCGCTGGTGTCGGAAGGATGTAGTTAGGCGGGCGCTATCTCATGGCTATCGCGGTTGCCCAACACGGCTGCGGCATATGCTACTGTTCACCCGCGCACACACTCATGTTAAGAAATAACTACATATCCAACGTACCTACTTACATGAAGGAAGAATTGTTATACTAATTGCACAATCATGCGAGTTATCTTTATCAGATACGTATCATGAATAATTGAACCTGTTAAGTTGTTGTATCCGTAACTAAGTGATATTTGTCCGGGAGTACTATTTAGTTGATAGATGAACATAGTATCAATACGCTATGATTCAGGATAGGCCCAGAGCTATTAAAATAAGCTCTATTTAAATAAACCAAGCCGACCAACAGATCCTGATATTTAAAACGTGAGGTCATGCGGCGACTAGCAACGATATCTCAATTTGTTTCGCAACGCAGGGTTAGAGTTTACTGATAATATTAACTTAATAACAAATGAGTTTATAGTTCCCATGATCTGTCTCACAGCTGGATGGTATCTGGCAGCTCCTGACTGACTCCTGATGATATCTGGCTGACAATGAATGACTTGACAATGGTAACAACATCAAGAGGTCTTGTTTACGCTAACATCATAAATGATTAAGGACATCAAATGAGTCGTTTCTGTTATTAATACTTAAGTACTTATGTTCAAATAAAGAATATCTATCTATCATCTATTTTTTGGAGCAATTTGCATTGTTTAATGGTGTTGAAGCACTAGGTTTACTGTTAAGTATATGTGTTAACAAAAGCAATCAAATACATTAACAGTTACATTACATTAACCTAATTACTGTTTTACTCGTATTTCTCTCACTCAAAGATGCATCTTAGCATTCTTAACACTAATGATTCCAGCCTTACACTAGTTTTAGTACCATCATTTAAACTCTACACCATCTAATACACTCGCGTGCAATGAAAAAGTTTCACCTGCCATTGACGTTCCATTTGTCACTGAAACTTTTTCCTTCACCAATACAGGGTCAATGAGTGCATTTTTGACTTCCTCCCAAATCTATTACTGCCACCGTCTTTTATTTACCCTACTCTAACCCGTCATAACTCCACAGGTGGTGTTCGTGGGAGACAAGAACAGCTACGTGCCAGTCAGCATCAAGCCTCGGTCGCCGGCCGCGGACACCTGGCGTGAGCCCCCGGCCTGGGAGCGCGAGTACCGGCGACACAGGACCAACGGGAGCCGGGTGCAGTGTGAGTTGGAACCATGTCCGATTAAGAGATTTGGAGGAATAGGGCGCTAGGTGGAACTAGACACAGGACCAACGGGAGATTTAAAATATTTGCGGCAGAGAGAGGAAAAGCTAGGTAAAACTATGTTGGGTGTATGATGCCTGCTTTCTACGAGTCAACATTGATGACGTGCATAGGTGCTACTTATCTACAATGCCAAATTTTGAATGTAGGTGGCATAACACAGTGGCCCTTTTGAATAATATGGTAATGGCTATATGTATATGTATTTAAATTTCCAATGATTAACTGAAAATGTAACTAACCTACTGATTCCAATTCCTTCTCTACTCATTTCTTCTATGTATACACATCATATTATGAGCTTATAAACGTTTTTGGAAACGTAATGACGTGTCTTATAAATCTTGTAAATGCTTCTTGATGTGTATTTTCCGGCATTACCGGAGACGAGGGAAAAGATATTTCATGAAATGATACATTTGTAACTTTAATTAACATTTCGATGCCGAAACTGCTGGTCAGTGGGCCTTTAGATATTTTAGTGACCTACATTACTCCCAACTCCCAAATAACCTGAAATAATTAAAAAATATGTGGTTTATTTCTGTAAACATACATAACATCAGGTAGTCAGTAGTATTATTGCAAGATGGCTCATTAATGTTGCAAACGCTTTGGCTCTAGCCGTGATGCTATCGATATCAGGCTCTACCGGCGCCCTGACGCAATCTTCCCTTTGTTCAATTTTCTATCCTTTTAATGAACTTGGAAATTCATTTGCATGGTGGATTAATGAAGAACTAGCCAGGTACTTTGAGTTCATTTATTTTTTAAATATGTTACGGGATTTTACCATAACTTTTTCTAGTAGGTGTAAGTCCACACATTTAATTAAGGTATAGTTAAAATAAACGCAAATGAATATACCTACGTTATTATATCCTTGACCGATACAAAAAACATTTATATCTAACCATGACCTTGTCTCAAAACCAAGTAGGCCATGAAACCTAAACGGAAAGCGAAAATGAGATGTAAATCTCCAAAATGAGACTTTCCATCGATAGTTACTGTTTTATTTGTCCACAGACATTGAAGCTGAGTGCCAAGACGATTTCATGAAGATTCGAGTCGGGTTTAACGGATCTTTCACCGGACTCGTCTATTCTGCAGGTAAATAGACTTTATAAAATAATTTATGCTTACAATAAGGTGTATGTTTATGTAGATTTTACCCCCTGGGCAAACATGAGGATGTATAAGTGGCATGTGTTTGGATAGCCTGCATCCATAGCCAAGAAATGGATAATCAGATCGGACGCAGTTTTTTGCTTTGAATACCTTCCCCGTCGTGTTTCATTTAAATCGTGGATGAAGGCTATGATATTATTATGTTTTCCTATATATAGTTGTAGGGGTTCTATCATAGGCTAAGTTTACCTTTAGCATCTGCGTACCATAATATGTATGCCTATGCTTGTTTTTACTTTTATTTGACGACTCTACATTCTATGCTATCTACATAGTTGTTGACGATATAATGACTCACTCAGTAGTTTCTCTACATCATTTCCCTTTCCTATGGGACAGATAGCATCTTGGGTTCATAATCATAATTTCGCCGCTGACCCTCCAACTTACGCCAGCCTAAAAACCTGGTTTACAAAAGTAATTAATTTCCTAAGGTCATTCGTACATTTAGCATAACAGTTAGGTATGCTACGTGCGATAAGGCAAAAGGACATTATAGTCATATTTTTACTATATCAGGAACTAGATACACGTGACTAGATATTTCATGACATGTATTTAATTTTAATGTTTGTAGTAAGATTTTAAATTATTATTAAAACACTATAATATGTACGGTGGCCTGAACCTAAAAGTATACAGGCGGAGTTTTAAAAATAGCGATCCCTGATGATGAAGGGTCCAGCTACATCTTATAAATCCGGGGACGTATTGTGTGTGATGTGTGTAGCAGTGGTGTTTATGTGGATGTGCTTGAGCAGCATGTGAGCTTGAGATCGCTATTTTAAAAACTCTGCCTGTATACTTTTAGGCGCAGGCCACCGTACGTATAGGTATATGATAGTGGGGGTATATAAAAATATATTTAATAGTTTCTAGAATCAGTATTTATTGGTTATCTAATTATTGTTAGTGTACCTATTTAAAAGTTTAGTGAGATAACTTGAAAAGAAACATAAAATAAGCTCGTGTCGTGAACCTTCACCCACACCTATTTCATAACACTCGTTCGTCTCACCTATCTATGAACTAGGTACATAAACGACTACGTATAATACCGTAGGGCGATGGCAGATTAACCAGAACTAGCCTACACACGACGGTATGTCTCAAAGGACGGTAATAAGCAGGACTAATAGAGCCGTGGTCGGATGATATGATGTGAAGATGGAAGATGCGATGCTTTCATTGTTTATGGGGGAAGCGTGGGTGGTCTGTTTTGGCACAGGTCTTGTTTTATGACTGTGAGACTGATTCAAGCGCTAGAAAATATATTGTTATCACCCCTGGGATAAAATTTTGGTAGGTGGGTAATATAAAGTGTTGATACGTAATCTTCATAAAACTTTGAAGCCCTTATCAACATTTAATTTACGTCGATTAACTGATTTCTTGTAGAGATACACCACACATTGTGTAGTGAGTCGTGTCGTGAGAGTTGCGTGTAATTTGTTCTCGGTTATAAAACGCAGCCGCGCTTTGTCACAGGGAAATAAAACTGATTGTTCAAGTATGCTGCGTAGTGCGTAGGCATGATCTTGATACTTTAGATAGAAGTAAGGTTTCACAGGAAGTCGCTATATGACGTGACGTATCCGTTATTGTGCTTATTCTGCACCATTCTGCACGTATTTGCTGTGATATATTTTTGTATCTTTTAATATAAGAACTCCGAAAATTCCACCAATAAACAAACGATAAAATATGATTAAGGGTCTCAGCACATATAAGCGTAACGTAAAGGGATCGACTTTTTTCTTCGGTCGTCCAGGCGTTCGCGAGCCCGCAATCTACTGGTTGACTGAAGAAAAAGAGGTGATTGGTCCCTTTACGTTACGCTCATATGAGCGGTGACCTTAAATCAATATGTAACGTCGTAAGTATTATGAAATTATCTTGCACTCAATTTAACCCCCTACCCCTCTCCCCAGGCTACTCGTACGACCCGGACTGCATGTACATCAACGGCTCCGGGCGCGACTACTACGAGTTCTACATCCAGCTCAACCGCTGCGGCACGCTCGGCCGGAACAGCCAGCACGAGGCCAGCAGGAAGCATCCCACTGTATGTACACAACACTAGTGTTGATATAGTCGTAGGACCCGGACTGCATGTTACATCAACACATCCCACTGTATGTACGTTGGCCTGCGCCTAAAAGTATACAGGCGGAGTTTTTAAAATAGCGATCTCAAGCTCACATGCTGCTCAAGCACATCCTCATAAACACCACTGCTACACACAACACGTCCCCGGATTTATAACAGATGTAGCTGGCCCCTTCATCATCAGGGATCGCTATTTTAAAAACTCCGCCTGTATACTTTTAGGCGCAGGCACTTGGTTTTGTACATCCTACTGTTGTTGTTGACGTCCTGTAGCGTCCCAGAGGTGCAGAAGGTCTCCACTAATGTTCGGCACGTTCTCCTATCTACGGCTGTAGGTACATTTGGCTCCAGCTAAGTCCCCTGGCCCGCAGCGCGCTTTCAACACTTCAGCTCCATGCTTAGACATGGCGTCTACGGGAGCGCCTTCCATTTCCATCCACGTTCAATTTATTCATGAAGACTTGTAGAATCAATATAATAGGCCTTTGACATCAGGAAGCATTATTATCTTACATTTGAGAGACATCAAGAAATTACAGAAGCTGACTCCCTTTGTATTAACGAATAACCATATCTAGCAGTGAATAGTTTCGGCCTATTCGTGTGGCCATCCCCATTTAAAATACGAATCACTAGCAAGCATTTTCAAAGTAATCATAATACCTGACCATTGCCCAACAGAAGAACCTGATGTGGAACACAGTAACCGTCCAGTACAACGCACTGATCGAGGAGGAGCAGGACGAGCACTTCAAGGTGACCTGCGAGTACGGGTACGACTTCTGGAAGACCGTCACCTTCCCCTTCTTGGATGTCGAGTGAGTATGAGCTGTCACTTTATTAAGTGGTAGAGAGAGATACGGATTTTAATAAAGTTGGTTCGACTTCATAAGACGGCCGACTGGTGTAGTGGTTAGTGACTGATATGTCGAAGGTCCCGGGTTCGATTCCCGGCTGGGGTAGGACCTCATGTGGAACACAGTAACCGTCCAGTACAACGCACTGATCGAGGAGGAGCAGGACGAGCACTTCAAGGTGACCTGCGAGTACGGGTACGACTTCTGGAAGACCGTCACCTTCCCCTTCTTGGATGTCGAGTGAGTATGACCTGGAACTCTATTATGGTACGGTCAGGTGCAAAGAAACCTGACCCCCCTCTCATACTAATAATGCTTCTGAGGGGGGTCAGGTTTATCTGCACCTTACTGTACTTGCAAATGGTGGTTTAACAGCCTTTGTTCTTTTATAGGTAGTTCGACTTGTGAAACATGAGAGTCAATTTTTTTTTACCACGTTTATGTTTAAATATAATTTTATAAGGCTTTAGCCTCTTCACAGCGCTTATATGTAGCATGTGTCTGATTTACGATCTTTTTTTGATCATGGTCTGTGAGGTTCTGCTAGCGGACTCAGACAGAGACTACTCGCGATAGTCGCGATGATATTTTCCACTGAATTCATGAATAATAATAGTTTGCTGAATTTACATTGACGACATGGTTTCCTACAGTCTTTGAATTTGAACTGATGAAAACCCCAGTTGTAAGCTCGAAACAAAAGCTCAAAAAGTTATAATTTTATATGTGCCTACTAACTCATCCATCTCCAATCCGTCCTGTACAGTGAGTGATTATTTTCTTCATCTATATCTATGTACTAACTAATCCCTCTCTTCACCCCCTCCAGAGTGGCGACAGGCAACCCAGTAGTATTCACGCTCCAGCCGCCGGAGTGCTACATGGAGATCCGGGCCGGGTACGGCGCGGGCGGCGCGCGCGTGGCCGGCCCCGTGCGCGTCGGCGACCCGCTCACGCTGCTCATCTACATGCGCAGCGCTTACGGTCAGTTCATCATCATCATCAGCCAATAATCATCGACTGCTGGATATAGGCCACTCCCAAGGAGCGCCACAAAACTTGGTCCTCGGTCTTCCTCATCCAGCCAGTACCTTCAAGTTATATAGCCGTCTATGGTTATAAAATATTACGGTCAGTCACTAGTTAACTATACTATACCCGGTAGTGTTCACCCTCCAGCCGCCGGAGTGCTACATGGAGATCCGGGCCGGGTGCTCATCTACATGCGGAGCGCTTACGGTCAGTCACTAGTCAACTATACCCCATCCAAGATAACGAGATAAAGCATATATGGGGACCGTTACTGAGTTACATTGCGATAGCGAGAGATTATTATATCTGTCCTTGGCGTCAGTTGGTCTACAGAGTTGTGTGTTTCGTGGTACATGTAAATAAGTTCATTTATCCCGTTATCTTGGACGAGATATATTGTATACAAGATCTTCTGACTACCCTTTCGGGGATTACAGTCGTGAGCATATTATGTATGTATGTATTGCAAGTCCCGGGTCTGATTCCGAGTTCAGCGCACGCAATAATCCACTGAGGAGATTGACTACACTTGTGTAAAAATAGAGCGCTTTTAGTGGTATCATAAAGCTATTATCTTCGTTTATGTGAGATGGACCGTTTATGCAGTTGGCGCAGCTTTTTGTAAATAAGTCAACAGTAACACTGGGAGCACGTGGGGAATTCGTATTCGTGTTGTTTTAGAGGTAGGTAAGTATGTAATAAATAAAATTTAATTTATAGTTGGACAATTAACGATTTATGATTATTTACACCAACAATTTCCAAATTAGTTAAGTACAGTCTTTACAAAATCGTCTGCACAGTTTCAAGCCTTTTACGGCAACAATGTCAGTCATTAAAAATTCCGAGTTGTTTTACCAAAACACAGACATCTGCCGCTAACCGCAACATCCGAAGGGCGGGAAATTTAACGCTCCGTAAACACAACATAATCACAAATTCACGATGCTCGATGCCGGTTCGTCTGGCAATACCAAAACAAACCAGAATTACTGACCCCTGCATTATGTTTGTTCCCTCTCCCTCGGAGGATTCTTCGAGGGTTACTCTACCTTGACAAAGAATAAACGAACGAGTGCTGTCATGCAATCGGTACGTTTAGTATAGGTAGTTTAGTACATCGAGACATAGAGTCGTGGTTAGCGTAGAACCGCTCCAAAACTTCCTTTTTCGTGTGCTAAAGTGACCCTCCAAAAATCTTTCCGAGGAAAGACCATAATTGGATTGTCGAGTAATCACATTTTCCAACTATCCGGGCTATTAGGCACAAGTTTTCCAGCCAAGTTCAATGGCTCCTGTTTGGTTGTGGATCAAAGTTCGGTGACTGAATTGGTTCGTTGTTTTTTCCAGACGGCTTCGATATCGTGGTGAACGACTGTTTCGCACATAACGGGGCGGCTAAGAGGATACAACTGATCGATGATTTGGGGTGAGTTTGACCTCAAGTCGTTATAGAGCGTACACAGATCTTGTAATAGGTACGTCTAACTTGACTTAACAATCAAATTAAATGAATTTCTTCAGCTTTTTACGAATTATGAAATTATTAAAAAAACAGTCATTGTGTGTGATCAACACCCCTTCATCTACTGCTGAACATACCTCTCAAGAAGCGTCACAACCACAACATTGTCATCTTCATCATATTTCGGGAACCAAACTACCCACTTACTTATACAGGAGTCCCGAAGCATATACAGAATTACACTTGATCAATACCTACCATCTTTCATAGAAAACACTATTAACCGCAGGTCAGTTGATATTGATAGAAACTCTTTTTCGCCGATATGAAAGTTTACCTAACATCACGGCTCGCCGAATAACGCTACAAAGAATGAATGGTCTAACTAATCTCCCCCCATCTCCTTCCAGTTGCCCAGTAGACGACAAGCTGATCTCCCGGTTCCGAGGCTCATGGTCTGAGACGGGTGTGTTCGAGACACAAGTCTTCGCCTACATGAAGACCTTCCGCTTCACGGGATCGCCCGCGCTGTATATCGAGTGTGATGTTCGCATGTGCCACGGGAGGTGTCCGGTGAGTGTAATATGTGTTAATATGGTTTTAGAGCGGATGGTGTTCGGTGAGTTTGGGACTGATGTAATGAGTGCTAAAATGAGTTTCTATATGCTTTCATGTAATTGTCTAGGTAGCACAGGGCGCAAGGCCAGTTGTGACGAGGTCAATGGCTCTTTACTCTTGACACAACACGATGTGGTAGAGCGGAGATATCAGCGTCTTACCATAACCCGTCCTGTAACATCACTTGACCTCCCACCAGCCTTTAAACATAGGCTTTTCCCATCGAGCGTCACAACAGTTTGACCGTAGTATTCCACTATCATAAAAAGTATTTTGTTTCAGCAGCACACCATACCACTTTCAATACCTATTATACTCACACCACCAACACAAACTTGACTACTATAATGTACTTACACTATACCCTTACAATTCACTTGCAGTCACAACCCTGCCACTGGCGCAACATGAAGAGCGTGCGCAAGCGGTCGGCCGACCAGCCGGGGGCGCTGCCGGGGGCGGTCGCGGGGGCCGGGGCGGGGGTGGGGCGGCTCTCGGAGAACATCTCGCTGTTCCAGTCTCTAAGAGTGCTGCAGGAAGGTGAAGATGATGATGAAGCGCCCGCTAGAGCTGGTGAGTAATAGAGGGGAAAGATCTGTAATATAAGCCTCGGAAATGTATAATGCGCCTGTAGATTGATATGCAATTTATGGCATGAAGACGAATTATTGCTATCAGTACTGCACTTGGAGTTGGTCAAAATGATAGATTTTTGACATCGACACAGTAAATAATAGTAATTATCAGCCAAAGGGTGCAGCAGAGCTGTTTTGCTTGCCAGCTGGTCCCAATGCAAGTATTGGGCTAGGCTTGTGACAGTCGTGAAAGGAAATCTATTAGATTATACTCTGTCCATTATGTTATTGGTTTTTTGACATTCGAAATCCCATACATATTTGACGACTGCAAAGGAAAACCAACTTTATTTACGAGTGGTAGCCACTGACTGCCCAGTAATCCTCACACGTTTAAGGTGCAGTTTTCATTCGCAAAAAAAAGACAACCAGGCTATTACAGTCCTGCAAAATAATCTGAAAGCCACTTGACGCATCTTACTCTTGTTGTACGTAAATACTAACCAAAAACTTCCTTTCCAGCTACAGCAGAAGGTCAAACCTGCATGAAGAACACCGCTCTAGGCGCCCTGATCTCCGTGTGCGCAGTGCTAGCGGCGGCGGCGGGAGGCGCCATGTTGTTGGCTACCCGCGCCCTGCGTCGTCCCACTGTGTCAGCTTCCGCTAGCTATGTACCGCACAAGGGACGGATCAATTAGACAGCTAGTGTAGTGTTTGTAAGCGTAGATTTGGATAAACTCAAACTCAACATTTTTATTCGTTTACGCAGGTAAATTCAGATGTTATATTCCATTTACTGCTTATTCATTAAACATACGAACATTTTAGATTGTGTAAAAGCTATGTGTGAAAAGAATAGAAGAGATGGGTTTAAGAGTGTGATGTTTGTAATTGTAGATTCCGATGACAGCCGTGTAGCTGTAGAAGAGAAAAAATCAAGTGTGTTGTTTGTAATTGTACATTCTAAAATGTAGCAATAGAGGCGGATTTGGATGACAGTTGTGCGTCGCAAACGTACTTTTTTGATGTAGTTGTAGATTTTCATTAATTATTTACGTAGATTCATAGCGCGCGCGTTGATACCTACTCTAGATATGTATGCTTCTGTAGTTGGCAACACCAGTGCAACAAATCTTATGACACGTTTAACTTGGGCTGCACTAGATCAGTTATAACTCGTAGCTAAATCTCGCTTAGCAAAACTATTCCGATAGTTCTGATACCTAGAATTATAGGGAATTTATAACGATGACATTTAAATGGCCTCATTGTAAACAACGACCGTTATGTTATACACATCGGACAGATTAACCGAAAGTATTCAAATTTTTAATTATATGCCTTCAATTATTATCAGCAAGTCACTCAGGTATACTCTCACTCATATTTATAAGTAAGTATAGATGTATGTAATAACGTATACTAAGCAAAAGAATGATAAAAATAATGGCGAGCTTATGATAATTTGTTTCAAAGAAGTGCTTTTGAATGCTGCTATATTTTAATGTTACCTCATTGGTAGACCTGAGATAAGTGTTTTAGGAAGGACCAACGATTAGTATTAGTTTCTTTTTGTACGGTGGATCACAAGTAACTTTTGTTAGGCAATATTGGTATCCATTTGAACTATTCTTATAAACAGTCCGACCCATACATGCTAATTAATTCAAACTGGGGGAAAATTATTGAAATTCAATTACCTAGTACTTATAAAGTATTTTCTGGAATAAATTCTTGTTGTCCATTGTACAAATCATTGACATTAATTTAAGTAAGTATTTAAGTATCTATCTAAAATAAAATTTTGTTTAAAGAATTGGACTTCTCGTGAGGATTTATATTTGTTTTATCGATAAATTAAATATACCTCCTTCGGGTTGTCTTATTAGTTTTAGTGTTTGTGATAAATATAAGACCAACTTAGTTAAGGCGTATATTTATTGAAATAATTTATATAATTATGGAGTAATCATAATGTAGACGTAGACGCTTGTAAATAAATATTTTTAAGCAGTAGAATGAAAATGCTCATAATTTTAATTTGTACGACTAAGTGGCAGTAGAACTTTGTATTTTTACCTAGAACAGGATTGTGATTAAGTATTTGTAACGCAGAATTGAATTGATAAGGTATCTTAAGAGCAATAAAATATTATGAAATTTTAACGGTTCGTCATTTTATAACATACATAAAAAAAACGGTTCGTCATTTTATATTAGAGAGAAAACCATGAGAAAAAGTTTGATTCGAATGAAAACAATAGTTTTATTTAAGAAACGAATGTATAACAAAAGTTTACAAAAAACAATTATAAGCTCTTAGTAAAATTTAAATAAATTCTATTAATTATCAATATTTAAAACAAAGCAAACACACTTGAAGTATCAAAAAAATCACGCGCAGATTTTTTCGTAAAAAGCTCTCTGTTTTGGTTTAATACACCAAGAAAATAGTTAAATTAACAAAATACTGAACACATTATAAAGTATCATTTACCTTAGACAGATTATTCTCATTCCAGATAAGACACAAAAATATTTCTGGTTTTTAAATATTTTTATATCAAATAAGTAAATAAATCATGTTCACAGTTATTCCTTAATCCTATCTAAAATAGCCCTGAGGGCCTCGATCAAAGACTGAGTCTTGTAGTCCGAACTAGGGCATACAATACCGTAATACCGGTATCCGTAATACCGGGATCCCGGACCAAATTTCAGCTTTTTTCAATACCGGTATTGAAAGTTAATACCGGTATTGAAGTAATACCGGAATAGGACGTTTTTAGGCTATAAATAAAGCGATTAAGATTTAGTTAGCCTTGTGTTCCTATATACTGTGAAAGCGCACTTGTTCCCAACCGTTTAATGCAGTTTTCGGCTGCTAGAAATCCACTGTTGACCATGCGTAAACCGACACCGGATGAAAAAAATAATTTATTTTAAAATTTAAACTCGAAAACTGAATTCTCGTAAAAATCTACAACAAAATACAGAATATGATTGCATTTTCTTGTTTTATTTTGATGTATACGACCTTTAAAGACAGTATATGCCATTTATTACAAGGAAGTCTAATACCGGTATTAATACCGGGATCCCGGTATTGACTTGTAATACCGGAACTCAATACCGGTATTGAAAATTGTTCCGGTATTGCATGCCCTAGTCCGAACCTTATGAATAAGAATATCTTTGTAAGTTACATACTGTTGTGTGCAGATCTATTTGGTTTCTTCGACAGGTAACGAGTCTATGACTCCCTGCAGGTACTCGATAGCGCCATCTAGTATTCGAACTTCACACTCCTTCAGGAGTTTTACGTTATTCCTGTAAATAAACAAAATACAAGTTTGTTATTCGAATGACAAGGAAAAACAGTACTTACGAGACGACAGTGGAATGAGCCCGATGTAAAATATAATATCAGAATCAAGAACCTCGCTTTTTAAGGCTTGGAAACGGTAATTTCTTGCTGTCCCGCGTTGATATTCCAATTTCAGCAAAAACATACATATATAGTTTTTTACCAACGCTTTCACACAACCACCCACCACGCTCACCTATGCAAAGACAGTTCCTTATCCTCCGTCGCACTCCTCACATACAGAGTCTTGAGCAGCTTACATCGCGTCATCAGGTAGTTGTACGCCTTCCTGTCCAGAGCTGCGCCCACCGCCTCCGCGCTGCTTGGTTCTGAGGAGACTAGCTCGCTCGGCACGTTGTGGGATGACCATTTGGTTACGTCATCTGTAATTTAGGATGATAGTAGGCATCATTTTGGGTATAATTCTGGACGCACCTATCCTATAGGTATCTTCAGTGGTACGAAATATCAGTAATATTGTTCGGGCACCTTTATGATGTTTATATAATAAATGGATAAAATAGTTGCGAATATCGTCCATGTAATGGTAATGTGTCCGAAGGCATAACGAACATATTGGGTAAGTAACTGGATCAATTTTGCCTAGACTGCCGACTTGCGCTTGCGTATTCCAATTCCGGCTTCTTTATTTTTGGAGACTGCGTTTATGTACAGCTCTACTAAATACGACTGCTGCAATTCTTCGCCAACAAACGACACTTGAAGACCTATAAGACATCCCAACTCACCCTCATCCATACAGAAGATCCTCACAAACGCTCTCAGCTCGGCACTGACGGGCGCGGCGGCGGCGTACAACGGGTAGTGCGCCGCGCCCCCCAGCCCTAGCCGCGACAGCAGCGCCCGCCGCGCCGCGCGCCGCGGGTCTTCCGAGCTGATGCCCAGGCAGAGGGACAGGCTGTCGTACTGGTTGTCTGGGTACACGAAGCTGGAATGAGAGAAGTAATACCCTTGTTAGGCCTACCGGGTAGAGTGGCGAGACAATATCCTCGGTTAATTTTCTACCAATGAACGGCTAGATTTGACCGAGTGTTCTACTCGGTAGGTGTTATCAGGGTATAATGGTGGGTGTAAGTAAGGAGTACTGCAAATTGCTACTATCTATTGCATCTATCTATTCTATCTATCGTTCATTAAGTTTACGACCTCATGACATTAAATATACCATACTTTTACAAAAGTAAATAAGTAGGTTCTCGATTTTACTTTCATTTAAACCTGTCTTCTTATATACACAAGATTTCTAGGTATAATAATATCATAACCTTAATGAGAATATATTTTTTTCTGCCGGTAAAGCCGCCCTAGTTCCCATATACGTTACGTGACTCGAATAAGTCGGCTTTACCTTTGTTTTGTACTTATTTCGTATTAAAATTTTCATTGAAATTTCATTCAATTATTATTAGCTACGGTTTAATGTTCTTAAAACCCTATTTGATCTTCGAACTTTACACGAACTATAAAAAACTAGCATATTCACTTTTTTTTAACTTTAATACTCTTTTAAAATTTTAATATTATGGAGTTTAGACAGGCATGACATATTACGTGGCTTGTACAATAAATTGGCCTATGTCTGTAACTTTTATAGTTTAATTTGTCTGTCTGCCAACACAATTATACATGGTGATTAGCGATTTAATTATCCGATAGAAGGTTCATCTGGTTATGTAAATGTTTTATGTAATAGTTCTATGTTTGCTTATAACTGGGTAACGAGCATGTCAAATTGCTACAAAATTGCAAGTAGTAAATCACATTCTAAAATGTAGGTCACACATTAGTTCCTCCTAAACTAAATAGTCATCGTTTCCGCGCAGGCTTCGTTTTATCTATGGGATGGAAAGTACTCAGGGACACTGTAGCATTATAATGGTGAAATAATAAAAAAAACTGTTCTGAAGTTTTGGAGTTCATTCGATACAATCATACCAGTTCCACGGCGTAACATTCAGAGGAGGCATATAATATACCCTGCAGTGGGTTGACATATAAGCAGATGATAGATAGATTACTAAACCTTACCTTGACTATAATAACGGGATCCCTAGATACGGTCTAAGCCTAGTTTGGGAATTCCGCGATAAAAAGTAGCGTATGTATTAATCCAGGGTGTCTGCTAACTCCATACCAAATTTCATTAAAATCGGTTCAGCCATTTTGACGTGAAGAAGTGACAAACATACACACTCATACTCACAAACTATCGCCTTCATAATATTAGTAGGATAATTAATTTATTGAAGCCCTATATCAGCCCTTACTCACCCGTTATGCAGGAACAGGTCGGAGTTGGGCCGGGCGCCGTAGAAGATGAACAGCTGCTCGCCGGCCGCGAAGTCTCTCAGCGCGAAACACTCGCCACGTGATAGCTCCTTGTTGAAGTCTGTCGTTATCTGGGAATTGGGAGGAAGATGGTTTTATTTTTAGTATCGTATGGTTGTGTAGTAAGAGATAGCTGGGTAAGGCCGCATACATACAGGTTATCGTCTGTAAGTATATTTTTTCATAACATATTATTTTCTATGGACTAGGCCTAAACCCTTCCTTCATTGGAAGGAGACCCGTGCCCCAGCAGTGGGGACGTAATGGGTCGTGATGATGATGATATTATTTTCTAAGATTGTGATAGAATATGTAATTATTTATCAAGACTAATAAAAAAATGAGTCTAAGGGTGCCGTTCCATCAGAGAAGTTATATAAGCTATGCTGCGATGATGTTAAATTAATCCATTACCACCAGTGCTATACGATGTGGACCAATGAATATGATTGGAGGATATCAAACGCATCCATAGCAAGAAACGTAGCATAGCAAATCTCCGGTGGAAAAGCAAAGCATTTGTAGAGGTATTAACTCGTATCTGTCAATTTATATAGCGGAGCTAGAACGACGAAATATATACTAGTATATATTAGTTAATAGATGAATACGAAATAGATGGACACGTAGAAATAGATACAACCTATAACACCCCTGTTCAGTTGAACAGGTTGTTCCTATTTCTGCGCCTGGTTATTTCTGTCTCATTCATCCAAAGACTGTCTGGTTTAAGCAATAAGGCCGCTTTTTTGTACCGTTTTTATTTTGTAATATTTTCTTTCATAATGACAAATATAGAGTAAGTATTTTATGCTATTCTACAGTAGTTACCTTCCCGTGTTGGTGGTTGCACATGTCCCACAGCGGTATGAAGGCGGTGGTGTCGGCGTGCGACAGGCTGATGTTGTTCTGTCGAGTCATCACCGTCGACACCGCCCATCTGAGGACAAAACATTGTGTCTTAGTCTCTGGTTTGACTGTTGGAGAGACTGTTATCTATGGGTTTTGGCAATCGAGGTCTCAGAAGAGTCTACGAAAAAAAAACTTGAAAGTGGAAAAGCGTTCGACACATTCGATAATAATATTATTTTATTTAACTTTTTATTGTAAGCACATTATGAAGAGTCATGCATGCAACCAAACTTATTTATGGGAGACAACTTTTAACGCGAACTTCCAGAAGTTGTAGAACAGTGTGACGCTTGCATATACACTATTTGTTTTGTAACACTAAAAACTCTACAGAAAGGTGACAATCAGCTGAAACATAAACTATTGCAAGGTAACAGGTTAGGTACCTAATATCTATTAATTTAATATAGGTATCTGGGAAAATAACATAATAATTTTGTCATGGTTTTAAGACCATTATATTTATTGGGTTTAAAACTTACATACTCGTACATATATCTACTAGGTAACTACTTGGTGTACTTATCGAAATGCTGTGAAGAAATCAAGATTTCACATAGGATTATTTATTTTTAACAACAGATAGATCATATCACATTTTTTCTGCTTTTTAACCTATTGTGTGCGATGATATCATAATGAAGTATTACCAAGTTGCCATGAATGGATTATTCTAATCTAAGCTTCTTTTCTAGCTGAGGTAGGTAGGTTAGTATGTGGCTATAAAGAATATATTTTTACAGTCCCATATTTTATTTTTCATCAAGCCTACCTTTACTGGTCTTAACATATAAACTAGACACACGTAAAACAAATGTTTAGCGATGTCAAACACCTTATTTATGTTGATACTATGTTTAACGACCGGATAACCTGATTAAAACTAATTTGTGTTAATAGATGTATTTTTTGTAACCAATATAAAAATGCAATGAAGAAAAAAAAAATACAATAAGTATATTTGTCATTTGTTTCATAAGTAAGAACCTTAATATAAAATCACTTTGATAATCAATTTTATGTGTAGACGCGATTTAAACTACGCAGGTAGCAAGAGCAGTCCTTCCATTACATACCTCGATGTTTTGATCGTTAAATCTACTCGAATACAATAAGAAGATACTTAGAGATGTTCGCGATGTGTTCAATCAAAGTAGCGAAAGCGTCATCGCTGATCAGACATGGCGTTTCTCATACGACTCAAGTAATAGTATGAACATAGTGTACCCACTGACAAATGCAGTATGATCACGCTTTTTAACTTGTTTTAGCTATAAAAAAAAGATAAAAATTCTTGTTATGTAAAATGCATTAAAGTCCAAGTTTAAACTTCTAACTATTATCATAATTTTGTATGTACATTTAAAGCTAAATTGATGGAAATATGAGATGAAAAGCTACAAAAAACGCCTTTGGTAGTTTTTAACTACTACGCAGGTACTATAGTTATTATTCTGTGCTACTAGCTACTACTACTCAACTACTCACTATATTTTAGTGTACACTACAGTAAAAGAGATGTAACATAAACTGTGGAACAATAGACGGTAGACAAGTGAATTCGCCAATGGCTTTTACTTTCGTGCAAATGTCGGAAAGTCATTGTTGTTTATTTTGCTCATACTCGTAGTATTGTGTTTATTAATTACTAAGCATTTCCATGATTGTGTAATGGCTTAATGGCTGAATTTCCATACAACTATGCTAATTTTGTCACTTGATGAAGATTTACTTACGCCAGGTATCGTCTGTCTGTTATACACTACCGGGCAATGAAAAAGTTCCACTCACAAAATGCCGACAACAAACGACCAAATTTTTTTCAAAGATTTCATTTAAAATTGGAACAAAATATTACCGATTTTTGTTGGTAATATCCTGATGCTCTGTTAAATGTACTTCAATGTTGCAGAAGACGGCATTAAGCTAGCCTTTTTCGTTTAGGAGTAAATTGGTGTTTTTCTTGATGGAACCTTTTCATTGCCCGTGAGTGTACATGGCAAACATTTCTTTATTTTTACTACTGCTTACAAGCAGCATTGTTGTCTGCAAGACTTCACATTCTTATAAAATATATCTGTTCAACTAAAACTAATACAGAGTGATTATCACTTATCATAAAAAAGGTAATTTAAATTGTTAAAGTTAACAAAAGTGTATTAGAAAAACTCAATTTTATAGAAAAAAATCTACAGAGTTTCCGCAGCTGCATAAATAATCTATTAAAAGTCTTTGAACACTCAAACAAGCTACGTAATTTACCCAAACCGCATAATCTTAACGAAATTTAAATTGATTCCTGAATAACTGCTGTTTCTTCTATTTAATAATTATTTATTTATTCATATTACGTTTTCGTATTACATAAATTGCATAAGGTGTTATATTCATAGAAAGTAAGCATAATTTTCACCTTAAACCAGTGAAGAATAAGAATATCTTATAAAAATAACACTACGTATAGTGTCTGTAACATAATTTTGCATTTATTTGCATTGTTGCTAGGATTACAGCGTCACATATGGCTAGGAAGCTTTTGGCTATTCTGACTGGCCAATGCTTTCATCACGGTAACAAACCCTTGTCCAACTCTTGTGTTTGTCACCGTCTCGAAGAATACAAAAAAATTGCTATTTAGGAGTCTGTACCATATCTCCACATGATCATTATAAACGTTTAGTTATACATAATTGGAAATAAAGATTGGCATCATACAGTCAAGAGAACAACAATTTAAGTTATAAGTTTCATGAACAAATTGTCCATACGTGTTTAACCGGTATAACAAGCGGTACAGGCTAAATTCTGTGAAATTGTGTCATAGCTCATAAACATACCAACTTACGATTGTCAATGAAATTGTTGAATGAACGGGATTGCTCCACTGATAGCTTGTTTGGAACAACTCACTGTTATATTAATCAATACGGTTACATCGAAGGCCCGTTCTATGATCAACAGTTAGCCAATGAATGCTTGGTTCAGTTGGTCCAGTCCGGAATTGCATAAATTTTAGACATAACACGTGGTTAATTGACTTGTTAATTAAACCCATGGCTAATAACTTACGACGGTGTAAGTGGGCCTAAGTATACTATCGCTTTTAAAAAAAAAAAAAAAAAACTTTCTGTTTGGTATGATAGATCATTAAACTTTATATGTAGATATGGGACGCACTAACGGAGCCTCCCCGAGTGACGCATCAAACTGTAGCTTATACATAGGTAAGGTAGGTAGGTAAGTACATATTTTTTTTGTACATCGCATGCATCACTTACGTCACGTTATGCATAATTGTGAGACTATTGGTGGTCACTTTTATATTTCGCTATGATATTTCAGAATACGAAGCCGAGGTCAATTCGGGGGCACACAGGCCCTACTACAACTTTACGCGTTTTCAAATCTCAGCATAATTTGCATAAATAATAACCACCACCACGTGCATTTACACGATAGAAGAAGAATAACCACCTGTACTGCAACGGTATAGAGTTGTTAGCATACATTTCATAGCTCATTCGAATTATAGTATTCGTAAAGAGACAGTGGACCTGCAGGTATGATTACGATCTCGCGGCGTCTCACATAATGAGATGTTACATTTTGTCGGCTGAGCGATGTGAGTGCGGAAAGTAAGAGTCTGTGAAACTGCGCGAGTAAACAATGACCCGTTCAGATCATGAGTTGTACTCTACAATGTACCTGCATGTTTTGAGGCAATGCAGAGATTGCAGAATTTATTGGGAATCATTTATATAATTATTGAGAGTATAATATAATTATGTATATTATGCAGAGTGGTATATATGCTTTAAAACATTCACTTTTCTAACTTATTCCAGGATAAGTCATTAATCCATACAAAGATTACATGGAAGATACCGCATATCGCTTAATTAATATTTTAATATAAATTATGTTCACAAATACCCATTATATCGATACGATTAGTAGTAGCAGGCATAGAAATAAATACCTAATTTAATTAGTATTTATGTAAACTATCCTTTAACCTAAACAGTATACCTACAGTGTTGAAAGTTTATTCCTGAAATTCAAGACTTACATAATGTACGTTACTATGGAACTACAACCGTATTTGTACATACCTCCTATAATTATGCGCTAAACAGTAACAAACATCACAGCTAAATCATGAAATTAAGAGAGAATCAGAGCATAAATGTGTTTTTAGGAAGTAATTTTACTCGCATTTTTACTGATTATTCTAATTTAAAGTTATCAAAAATCGTTCCTAGCTGATATTTAGCAAAAGTTGGATATTACATATATTGCAGGTGTGGAGAATGTGCATAATTCCACTCACGTGAGACGATTTTTTTCGAACTTAATAGTTCATAGAATCTTTATCAAATCAGTGATTCAGTGATCAAGTATACAAACTTGATGCTAAAGAAGGCCAGTGGGGAACAATGGGCGATAGAGGATTATTTAAGAATATCGATGTACCTTAGCAAAGTGTTGCATTAGGTACCATGCAATCTACACATACACCAGGTTAGCAATAATGCTCCAATGTCCGAATGCCCCGGTTATGGTTATGTAAAGTAGAAATAATACTTATGAGTAGAAAAACTGGCAAGTGAAAGATACGGCCGCGGTGTGGAGTGTGGATTTATGTTAAAGTAAGGCTGCGGTATATGTTTGAGCACGCTGAATTCCATACTAATCACAATCATACATAACGGTATAAATGACTAGCTGCTTAATTTATATTGGGAGCTAGTTTATTTAGATCGCCTGGCACATAGGACAACGCGGACTCGGGTGTGACCATTCACTCAATGGCCTGGCATAATATATAGGTAAATTTGGTTAGTGTTGAAAATCAATGATCATTTTTTATTAATAAGCTACACATGAGATCATAAGACTCACAAGGAAACTTAGAAAATGTACATAAACAAGAATATAATGATTACTTATAACCAATTATTATAAATAATGTTTTTTGCAACCACTTTATCAGAACAATGTAGCCACAACCTTACCCAATGACTAACAATGAAAGGTAAGAGCTCTAACTCTAGCAGTGAAACATACACGTGATTATAGAATCTATAAGATATCATGTGTAAAAATAGAAAAGCGCATCTGCATACTAGCATAGGTAATTCTATTGCAGTTTTATAAATAACTAGCTGTTCCCGCGAGCTTCGCTTCGCCTTAAAAAGTTTTCCCGTGGCAATTCCGGGATAAAAAGTTGCTTGTCCTTCCGGGACAAAATGTTCTTTCTCAGGGTCTAGATCTAGACCATATGTATACCATATCTAGACTATATGTATATAAATTTCATTCAAATCCGTTCAGTAGTTTTGGCGTGAAAGAGTAACAGATAGACGACAGACACAGTTAGTTTCACATTTATAAAATTAGTTACATAGGATAAATAATGTATAATTATCTTATGGTCATGGTGAGGCCTACTGAGACCACTATAATGGCTCTAGGTTGGTAATGCCACCATAGTGTCAACATGTGTTTTTTTGTATTTTATACTAATGTTACTAACTTATCGTGTATACTAACAATCTCTGTGAGTGTTGTTACTTGAATAAATGAATTTAATTATTATTAATCCTTGCATAAATAGCGTTGATTGGATAACTTTGAGCAGTAGAATCGCTATTTAAATACATTGTAAATATGAATATACTTACAACATAATTATATGGCTACATAAATAGGTATGAAGTGGCAGTGTTTCTTTGAATAAATGAGGCTGATGAATTTTTACAACCAAATTCGAACTAAATAGGAGGAGCCATCAGTACATGTAAGGAAAGTGCTTAGTATTGAAAAAGGCTATAAGTAGCGTGTTCTTAAATTATGTATGATGACAGGCGTAATTGTAAGTGAGTGGATAGAACCGAACTTGTAAGTAACACGGCCATACCTTACTTACACACACGCAAAAAATACAAGCAGAAAGCCAATTTTGGTACTCAGCTACTCACTTATGTAATACCCAAATTTGATATCGGGTATAAATTTTGCCCAAAAGTCGTTTTATTTTATGATACTAGTACGTAAGAAATAAATAAATTATGGTTGTGGCTGTATGAGAAAAGCTTAGGACAGCTATGGCTGATGATGAAGATATAACAGTAAAAGAAAGTTTAGTTTAGCAGGACCGAAAGTTACAGTCAAATGAAATATTTCAATAAGGAAAGGGAGAAGGAAGAAACAATTTCATACAAGAAGCGATTAGTGTTTTAAGTAATGTCTCCGGAACGGACAAGACTATATAATTTGCTCAATCTTCACAAGCATAGTATAAAATAACATCAGATAGTAAAAACAACGAGTAAAGACAAAAGAAAAAAGATAACAATAAAAAGAAACATGGTATACATGACACAGATGGTTCTACAATGATGTTACAGTAATATTATGTTGCAAAAATAAAAATAAAAACATTACAACGGAGACTGATTTTCACATAAAATACGTTTGAGAAGCTTCCCATTTTCAACTTATTCTACGACCAAATATGATCGTAGTATAAAATATTATTATAGATAATTGGGAGATATTTAGAGAATCTAGGAACAAACCGCCAGTCTTAAAAAAGTACCAGGACATTAAAAATAAATGGAGGTAGAAGGAAAGCGGTCCTGTCGTACACGATGCAGTCAAGATCAACATCACTAGCGATCGTCACAAATCACGAATCGAGCGATATGTAAAACAGCCGGCAGATTAGTAAGCGAGCAATGATAATATCTCGGATGGCGTGACGCGGAGCGCATACCTGCCAGCAGCTGTAGCGGCAAGCATTCCGTTTCACATGGAGATGTGGTGGAGATGGTCAAGTGACAACTGAGTGCCCTGGCCAATGGTAGCTTGGGTAGGGACGTATGTACCGTAGTATGTAGCATGTAATTTATGACGGCAGGAATATTTTTCGATGAATTCAGAAACTATTCAGGACACTATGTAATTATGACAAAAAAATGTAAGACAAAAGATAAGCGAAGTACGATTTATGTAACAGAAACTCAGTAACTAAACAATGCTGGACATTTATCAAGCTGAAAAGTCGCCATAGAAAGTGCAACAACAATCGACACCAAACCATAACATCGTGTGCATTACGACTTCACCTGAACAGGACGAAACAAAGCCAAAAGCGAGGTTTTCAATTATGTCAACAATACTATACTGATACTGCGGATAAAACGAGAATATGAAAGTATTTGCGGTGGAGACGCCTAGCCGCGGCCACTCGCACGCACCACGCCAGCGCGGGCAAACGTGTGCGCGTTCACTTTCCAAATTTGAAAAAAAACCGGGAAACGACCGTTTATTTTTTCTTCTAAACGACCAGTAACATTACCTTCGGCCAGTGCTTGCGGGCTGGTTATCGGACTGTTTACAAACACTTATAATGTGAAATCAAGCGGCGCATGCAAACAGTTTTCCAATAAGGAGTGCGTTTACACCGGCCGGCCGACCGAGCGGACCGCCTGAAAGTTTTTCCTACACTTTCCGCTTTCCTTCTCTACCTCCTTACTTTCCTGCTCTCCTGGTACTTTTGAGTTTCGCTTTTCTTGTGTAGTGTTTTGTTTATCCCGTGCGTTCTTTGTCGGGTGCGTTCTGTTTGACTGAGTGGGGTGTGTTTGAATATGGGTTGTACTGCGAGGGTCATAATGCCGTTATTGAGTACGCTAGCTGCGCTGGTGATCCTCGTGCATTCGGCCGAGGAGGAGATGGAGAGACACCACTTGGCGCTGAGGCAGGCTGACCCCGGGGGACCCGACTATGAGTTCGATCAGGTAAACTAACTGATGTTTTAAAAACGCTCACGCCTTTGGTACAAGGTGTGTTTGGTGCACTCTCTTGGGAGCTAGAAGTGCATTTCTGCATACACTTTTCAATATTAAATACAGATAAAACATTTTCTGGACCACGACACGGAATTGAAAATGGACTACTTATATAACCTTTATATAGACTACGTATCCATAAGTTTCAGTAAAAGAATTAGGTATTGGATTAGGATGTTTTTTTTATTCAATCTGAATAGATGGTATCAATAATCATAATCATGTACCTTGCTCATTTTGTATGGAATATGCTTATTGCCTCATAAAATAACCTTACATAAAAATGTTTATTATATCGTCTAAAACGTATATTTGAACTTCGCACCTGCGATGGTCATTCAAAAGTTTCTAATTACAAGTTTACAACCATCAAGATTAAGTTAAAGTCACACGTTTACTTAACACTGTCTCTACACAAAACGTTTAGAAATATATCTGTACATAACCTAAGTAACTACCTGCGTAGTCCGCGTAAATTTAATATTACACTAATACTCATTTATTTTCGTTCACCGATCGCGGAGACGCAGGGGAAATGAAATATCACGGTACATTCAGAACAGCAATTAAATTACAATATCAAACAAATCAAAACATCTTTTGGAAGAGCTAAAATTTTATTTTGTGCCTCAATAACTGTAAAAGCATCTGAACTTTAACTTAAATCGTATATTGTTTGTAACAGCTCATTTTGAATCCTATATAATCCATATCAAGCCTGAATTTCTAAAGTGGATGGACTGGATTTATCATTCAATATTTTTTATATTTAGGTTTTATATCATACGAGGAAATTGATATTTTTGGGTGACAAAATAATAATAATCAACACACTGCATTTCGTTACAGTGTATTTTGGCTATTTCAAGTGTATATTTTGTATTTAATCATAATAGAAATTATTACCTACTAGCTGTTCCCGCGCGCTTCGCTTCGCCTTAAAGAGTTTTCCCGTGGGAATTCCGGGATAAAAAGTAGCCTATGTTCTTTCCCAGGGTCTAGACCGTATGTATACCAAATTTCACTCAAATCCGTTCAGTAGTTTTGGCGTGAAAGAGTAACAGACAGACAGACAGACAGACAGACAGACAGACAGACAGACACAGTTACTTTCGCATTTATAATATTAGTTAGGATGTCTCTCACTCAGCAAACTTCCTGTAAACTTACCTACAATCTTGAAAACAATAGACATTTTCTTTTTGTTAGGCAAGGTGCTTGCTATAATCGGTTTATGCTTAGCTTACACAAGTTACGTCGTTAATTTGTCGCGGCAAATAAATTTTCTAGTGTGGTTGTGGAGTAGAAATAAATGTTCTTTGTTTATGACGCGAGACCGATTAATGATACGATGACTTTTTAACTGCAGTTCTTAAAATGAAACACAAACAAATGAAGTCTTTACGTGGTTTATTGTAGGTTTAGGATTAGCAGGCGTTCTACGTTATACTTACAGTATGAATGGTGTTAGAGATGAATGAAAATGAAAATGCTATTTCTAACAACTAAGAACAGGAGCCTGAAAGGGAAAGAAGAAATACGGACCATGTGGAGTTCTTGAAATATTTAGCAAGTTACCTATTTAAGATATTTAGAAACTAGTAAAGTGGAAACCGCTTACGTTTTCCCGGATGAACAAGATGTTTGCGCGGACACCAACACAAACTTTACAACTAAGGAAATCTTATGGGTGAAGTTTTATCAATGTATTTCCTTCCAGTTGGCAGGCTAATGTACCCGACGTACGTATAATGGGTAGGGTACGGGTAGGTAGGTACATTCACATGACAACGGGAGTGACACCGGCAGTGAAAAATAAAAAAACTACCCAGATATGTGCAATCACCGACCAGTTTATGCTATAACTAGATACTATGCAAAAAATGGCAGTTATTTACACCGACAGATACATTGGTTCTTGAGAGCAAATAGTAGCCCAAAAACATACTGAAAAACCACAACAGGACCAAAAGTTGAACCAAATCTCGTACCTACACATAATGACTAGATATAATAGGCATAGGTTTATACCCAGGTACAGACTGGTCGGTCTAGAAACTAGTCTAGAAATCATGGGAGGAGCCGGTCCGTCTAAGTGGAGCGTGCTGCATATCGCGCTCGTTATTCAATGTCTAGTGCAATTACTGCAATGCCGACACTGTGCCGTGAAATAAAATAATAATAATAAAAAACTTTATTTTGACCATTAAAACTACATTGGCTATTTGGAACATTAACAACTGCAATAGTGAAACACTGTGGAGCAGGCTTTCGGGGGAAAATTAACGCCCTCCTTATCGGAATATGTTTGGGAATTCATTAGGTTCACGTAAATTCAGTATTCTTTCTAGATATTAATGGTCATGGATCGACAAGAGGACGAATTAATATTTATTGGAAGAGATTGAAAACTATGATGTACTTACTACTATGATGTACTTACTACTATGAATAAAAGCATGGGGAATATCTTGCCACGTAAGTAAATATTAACAAATTTTAAAAACTAATGCTGACTTTCATAATTTTTACATCCATAGTAATTTTTAGGTATTCAACTAGGTATATTCTTAACACAATATGGAACTCATATGAAAAGGTCACTTGTAAAAAATAATCAGCTATAATAATGTCTCTGCCTGGCTAGTGAGGTATAATAATGCCATTATTATATAACTTGAAAACCAATCCAATCAGAAATCAATATAAATTATACCATTTCGGTCGAGAAAGATCAATGCTAAGCAAAGTCAATCCCTAACTTCTGTAAATGCTTTCAAACTACCAATATAATCAGACCATGAAATCGGTCATAATGCTCCTTCAAATTATACTAAAGTTCATTGAACAATACATCAGTCGGCAGTGTAATGATAAACCACAGAAACGAGCGAAATCATTACCGCAGCACGAAAACGACACCTCAAAACCTGCGAGATATTTGCGATATTTCACGTTTACGAGTGAAATGCTTTCGATATTATGTCACATATTACGTTATTTGTGTAATCGAGATTCGAACTCGTTCGTTATTAGCATAAAAGTGACAGATATGGTTGTCGCATCTCTGACCGGCGGGTCGCAAACCGGTATCCACTTTCCCCGCTGATGCCGTATGTTTTGTAACAGCTTTCTTCACACAACGATGAGATAATACCACTCGTGTGTATGATTTACTGCTAATTACCGATTAAAGTCGTCGCGTCAATACCGGTTTCGGTAACCGATATTTTTGTTATGTAAATAACTTAGATCCGCGTTTCCTGGGTGAGCTTATTGTAAGGTCGTTGCTGTTTCGGTTGTGTAAGAGATTATTGTGAGTAATTTATTGTAGTTGTGGCAGTCGCGCGCAAGTTTTCCAGATGAAAGCGCATACAAATTATATTTATTTGTTGTCACTGTGTAGTGTTGTGCGTACTTTGTCATGTCATGTTATGACTGTAATCATTGAATAAACCCATGTTTACGTATGTTCAGTCAGTAAGTATCATTATTATGTTGAACATTTTATCTTACTACCAAACAAAATACCTTTAGAGTTAAAAAAGGAACCCCAATTACTTTTCATAACTTAGGTATAATCTAAGGGTACCTACATACTTAGCTTTGCTCTACCGATTATAACATTAACCTACATCTCACCGAGATAACTAAAGTATTTGCGTATTACATTACGAGATACTCGCTCGGTATTGATGACAGAATCTGGTATTCGTTTACACATCAACACTTTCTACTGTGCCTACTGTAGTGTTACCAGTACTAAGAAGACACAGATAATTTAAAGCACGCAACTGCAATGTGACTCTTACGATGCTTGAATTAAGACCCTGGCAAATTCATAAAGCGAATTCCACACTGATACCACGCTCGAGTGCACGCAACCATTCATACATAAATACGTATATTATTTACACACGCTTATTTACTCATCATTTAATTACGCCGGCATCGATGGCTGTGACCAAAAAACTATTTGATAATTCTCTTTATCCATTGTTCATGGTTCACATGGGTTTTATATTACAAAACAAAGTGGCGTATATAGAACAGAGCCTTTGCCTTATGTAATTAATTTCCCTTGCGAAATTAATATCTCGAAGGTGTGAAACTGACAATGTTATTAAAAGTAGGCATACGATTTTTAATAGATAGTAGAAGAATACGAACAATTGACGATAACCTTGTGGAATAAGAGGACCGTAACACGCACTCTTGTTATGTTAGTAAATAAATATTACAAATGATTGTGGTTACTTCGGTACTATCGAAGAGTCTATCTAAAAGCTTAGAACGGCTGGAAGCTGACCCCGGATTTTCGCTCCGACGACATGATGTCAACAAACGACATATCTCAAGGGCTACATACCTACAATGTTTTCTGAATTTTACAAGTCAACCTGCAGGATCCTAATTAAATCTATTGATAGGTAGGTATCATAATAACTATCTACATTTTTATCAAACATAAATAAATATAATTTTATTCCAAACAAGACATATCGTTTACATGTCTGCTAAAGCAGCTCAATAACAATGATGTTACGTCACATTGTAAACAAACGCCGTGAAAGCAGATGCGAACAGCCGTGGCATTAGACAAATTAACGGAATGGGCCATTACTTGCATTTTGCATTGCGACGGTTCACGTAATTCTGTGAAAATTGATTTAGTCACGGCACAGACGGTCAGATGGCGACACTACACCTGTTAAATAATCAATTAATCATACTTGACGTATTTTATACACATACGTAGGATTTGTTTAACTTTAATTTAAAAAAGGTTGTAATTGGCGATGACATGTTGTAATTGATCACGAAATATGTATAAAAAACGTTATCGTTTCATAGCAATTAACAAATTCGCTGAGCACTGTTAACTTTTTATATTTATTACTTTTCAACCTGAAACAAGGCACCGCGGTCATAGAACTTTAGAGCAATTACTAAATAAAAACAATTAATTGTTGAAGACATTTTAAATTGAAATCGTTCTTGTTAAGTCGGACATGCGTATTTAACTATTTAACTTGTATTTGAATCATGAATTTTTCGAATAATAATCTCTGGACACCGATCACAGAGAAATGAAAATCATCCCACTGATCCACTGATAGATTACAATTATTTCGCGCTTCTGAAAGTTGTCCTGCATACCAGAACAATAATTATGTTATGTCTACTTTAAATAAACAATGATTTGAATAAAGACTTTATGATTGATTCCAGCAATGGAGAGCAATACAAACGGAGCCGATGATGCAGAAGTCTGACGAATGGACGGAGCAACCGCAGGAGGAGCCCCCGCGGCGGCGGCGGCCCGGCCGGAAGCGGAAACGGCGGCCATTGCCGGACGCCATGGACGCCAGCGAGCCGGAGGAGCGACGACGCTTCCACGAGGACCAGACACGCCGCGAACACGACCAGCCCAGGGAACTAGAACCAGTCCCGATAGACCTCGACCCTCAACACGAAAGATTCGAAAGGGATCATTCCCCAAGAGACCACGACAGAGAACGCGAAAGAGATCACCCAATCAGAGAAAGAGACCCGGAACAGAAAGAAACGATGAGGAAACGAAGGAAACGACCGGAAATGAGACCGTGGACTGGAGAGGAAACCAGGCCGATGCGAAGACGTGGACAGAGACGTAAGAGACCGAAGCACAATGAGTTTGACGTATTCCAGAACTATGAAGTCCCCATCGTGACTGACACTCGATACCGCCCCAGTAACGTTAGGCACCTGGATGATGACAACAGCGAGAGATATCACGTCGATATTGCAGATCAAACTGAACAGAAAGCAGGCGATCCCACTGATCTGGTTGAAATTGGACATGTTCAGCTGGATAATGAACATGCTGACATTCAAAGCAGTCCTGGTAACGAGGCGCCTTCACAAGTACCGGTGGAAGAAACGGTTGGAATACCAGCGACAAGAGATGAAGATGACAAAACCTTTACAGTCAGTGAATTAGAAAAAGCTAAGGTAATCATTTTCTAATATTATCTAATAATTTTATGTAAATTTAGTCCCTAAGCTATCGTGACCATTGACCTGTGATAGCCAATCGCTACATCATTTATCACAGACTCTATTCCTAATTGATATCAGATATCCGTAGACAGCAGCAATGGCCGCAAAGCTATACGCCTTCATACTCAAGGTGAACATTGGGGCTGCTGTTACTCGTACATATTTTAAACCATATTTAAAAGGAAGTAAACTAATGAGTTTAAATATAATCTTAACTGTTTAGATTGCAATGACTGCCGTTATGCGCAAGTTAGAGGAGCTCCATTCCAGAAGTAGCTTTGAAAAGTATCGTAAGCCAATATTTAATCAAGATTCAACAGAATATAATGTAGACAAGGTATAATTTATGGTTATTCAATCAAAACTTTGGGTTAAAGTGTTAACAATTTCTACTTTGTAGTTAACATTGTTTTTGATGTGTGTTTTTTTTACGTTTGCTACTAATTTTATGAATCATGTCCTTCAATGCTCTATTTAACCTGGGGTAAATGTGTTAGGATTACAGTTGACTCCATAAATTGTACACACTTTTGTACTTTACATACAATCTGACTTCATTAGGCATAAAAGAAAAAATACGGATTTAACATTTATAAGTATTTTTGCAATAATAACAACTCTTAATTATTATTATTATTATGGAGTCGACTGTACCTTATTGTTTGAATCATATTGTTTCCTCAGTACCATTAAGTGGTTGTCTTCTCTTTTCAGAGTGGACCAATCAGCCCGATGGCTCTGAAGGAACTACTGAAAAGGTCCAACGGGAGTAGTTTAAGTGAGATACTGCAACAGCACAATCTTTCTTTGGCGGACCTTTTACATGGAGACAAAAATGCTCTGTCAGCGTTAAAATCAGATGATAATACAGACACTCAAGACAATTACAAACGTGAAAGACCGACAGTAAAAAACGACCAGGATGATGAAGTTACGACAACGGAAAAAAGTTATCCAGAAGAAGCTACAACTCAACCAATTTCTGTAGAAATTACGTACATTTATAATACAAGCGAACCAAGTACTCTTAATGTAACTGAGGCAACAACCGAACCAGTAACTGAGCCAATCAAAGAAATTCTAGATGTTAAAGAGAATGCACCGAAAATTGCAATGAAACGACCATACGCTATAAATGGGAGAAGGAAAATGAGGTTACGACGTCCAGGAGCTCCGAACACATACGTTAGATTTTTGTCAAACTCGAGACGGCAACCACAAAATAATGCCACCTCCTCGGTCCAATCTGATGAATCAGCTGATTTTAATGCCGCAACAAACAAAAGTAAAATTAATGATCAATCATATCTTCAAGAGAATACTAAAAAGGTAGAAAAGAAATCAAATCAAAAGCATGAAAATCAAGAATCCACAACAGTTCTTGAGGATTTTATTACGACTACGACTGAAGAGGTAACTACGATTGATACAAAATTTGAAACAACAGAAGTAGTCAACGAAATTGAGACAACCACCAAAGAAATAGAAAACCTAGAACCAAAAACTGAAGAACCGGTTACCACCACAACAGAAAAAGTCACAACTGCACCCACAACTCGAAAACCAATGAACAACATTGAGTTAAGACGGCAAGCTTTAACGAACAGATTGAAGAGAAAAAGGCTGAGACAAAAATTGTCAACAACGGAATCTCCCGAGGATAATTTAACTAGAGATCTGTTTGGAATGGCCAATTTAGTTTCGGCATCAGAGTTTATTGCCCGAGCGAAATCTCCGTCAAAGACGACTAAGTATAATGAGGTTACTGAAACTCCATTACCAGATTTCTTTGAAAATGAAGCGTCTAATAAAGTGGAAAAATCTAGCCGACCAATATTATCTGTAGCGTCAACTACTAAGGCACCAGTAAGGCAAACTACCATAGAAGAAGCTAAAGTTGAGATAGAAGAAATTTTCAAAGATGACGAAAGTAAGTAAAACTACGTTTTTCACTTAAGTCATTATCAACCAGCTATCGTCCACTCCTTGATCCTTCATCATCATAGGGATCACTCACCACTACAATCTGTCCTCGGCCTTTCTCATCCAGCCACTACCACCCACCTGTAATCGGTTGAGCGGCGATCGGCGTCTTACTACGTTTGCTTGTTGATGGCCTCCACTCGAGAACATATGGCCTTTTTAGATGACGCATTCCATGTGCAGTTGTTAATTGTTTTGATGATAAACCTTGAAAGTGATATTTTCTTTTTTATATTTTCAGCAGGAGAACGGCTGTCCAAGATCTTGAAGGAGAGAAATATGACTTTAAGTGAGTTAGTGGAGCACAGGGAGCGAGGTTCCAGTAACGTGCACCTCGCCGACATCTTCCACAACACGTCGCGGGAGCCCAACCCAGCCGAGCCCTTCCTCTCAAAGTCACTCATTGAACCGATATCCAAGGAAACTTACCCCCTAAGAGCGCTTTTAGAAGCCAATCAGCATGACCCTAATGTAAAGACATCCCCAATGGAACCAAATCCCAGTGAAGCCTCAGCGACTAGCGTTCCTGTTGTAATGAACTACGGTAACAATGTTAACCTTAACGGTGAAAACCTCGGCATCATGTCACTGTTTAACAAAATAACCAGCCAGCAAGATATTGAAGAACAGCCAGTCATAAAGAAAGATTCCAAAGGCTCTCTCTATATAGCATCGGTAACAAGTGAAAATGTTACAAACCATATCGAAAATACACGGGATGGACGACAGATGGAACGAAATGACAATGGCTTGAATGAAATATTTTCGTACATGCAACGATCGTTTGGAGATGGAAAACATGAGATATCTGAATCACTAACGAAACGTAAGTAGACATTGATTAACGTACACGCACAATCACGGCACCTTTTAGGAGATAAGCACAGAGCACAGTTTGAAACGATCCTTGCACACTTGTTTGACTTCTTTGTCATTAATAGGAATAAAACACATTCCTATAAATTATGAACACGTTGTACCGTTTCAGAGCGGACGCCAGAAACAGAACCGACGACCACCGAAGAAGAAATTAAACACAGCAAAGACGAAGACGACGTGATGGTACTAGAGGATCTCCAGCACCTCAAGGACTTTAACAACCGCATCGCGTCCGCCGCCGCTGAGAATATCGAAATGAAAGTGGTAGAAAACCACCAAACGACAAACGAGCCTCCACAAGGAATACTCGATAAGATACCTAATAGCACCAAATCCGTCACAGTGGCTACCGCAAGTATTCTAGGCCTCACCACAGTTGTATTCTTGCTCACATACGTTCTGTTCAAATGGAGACAGCGATGCAATGTGATACGAAAGAAAGATAGCTTCTGTGAAGAGCAAATACCCACACCAGTGTTCGAAAATAGAAAAGGCAACAAGAACCAAAGCAGCACGCGTAGTTTAAGTCCAATGCTATCGACAAGTAATATTTATACCCTAAACACTTTAGATTCAAGGAATGGTGATGAATCACCAGACTACATGTGGGATTCACTGAGGAAGCCATTCCAGTAATATAGGCAAAGCATTTCTAAATTAATTTGACTGAATTTTATTGATAAGTTGAGTGTAGATAGGTACTTTTTATGTGTAGGATAGTGGTAGTTTATTTTTAAGTGTATTTTGGTTTAGTGTACATACTTTCTTGGTCTAGGTATCTGATAAAAGATTCTTTTTCTGTAAAAAAATGCATGGATGCATATTCTGATAGGTAAAGATGGTCAAGGAGTTGACGGTTACAGGTTGATGATGATGGTAGGTGGGCATATATTTTATGCTGAGGTGTCATGTCCGCATAGCAAATATTGGAGGTTTTGTTGAGAATTTATACTCTCAAATGTTTTAGGATACACAAAATCATCGACGTAATGCAGTTTATATTTATTCTTGAAATAATCTATTTTCAGTATTACGAGGCAAGTGCAATGTTGGAAGTTTAATGTATTTGTGCATTCATTAGATAATAAATAGATCAATACTTGAACCTGTGTTTTACAACAAAACCAACACTTATCCTTTTGTGACTATTCTGAATATTATGAAATGGTAGGTATATGACACCAGTCTATAATCTTTCTAAAACAATAAGCCCTAAGTTGCAGATGGTAGTAGTCAAAATGAATGGACATTGTTAGCAGAGTACCTTTGCCGTTTCAATTTAAACTTACCTATATAGTTGTTAATCATTCTGATTCTTCAATAGGTATGTAGTTATCAAAGGTAAATAAATACTTTGTAGACTATTTACTTCAGGCGGCACTTACCTATAGTTTTCAAACGTGAATATATCTTGTAGATTCTTCACTACAGGCAGGTCTAGCGTGTGTATCTTCATGTAGAAGTATGCGTACTGCCGCGCGATGCTTCTGTACAGCTTCAGAGACGACTCCAGCACTGGAGACGGCTGAAATATGTACACATTTCTGGTTATTAAAAGGGAGGATAGAATTTAATAACTAGAATTTAAGTTATTACTAAATAGAATTTAAGTTATTTTATCATGATTAACAAAATATTGTGGCTATTCTATGTGACCTGGTGGTACAGGGCCTTCACAATTGTGTGCTACAACATCCTATCCTTAGCAACTGCCCTGATTTCTGAACTCAACCATAACTGGATGGGATGACTGCATCTGTGGTGGCTACCAGATGATTTACCAATTACCACTGGTCAACATTCCAGATTGTGCTCAACCAGAAGATGCTGGGCTCAACCGGACAATTGTGTCGGAATACAAGCCTTTATGTATAAAATATATCTAATTTACCTTGAGCTCTGCTAATTCATCAGGTGTGAAGTACAGTATTGTTGAGTACCGCTCCGGTAACACAGCAATGTAGGGTGCCCAAAATGAATCTGAAATTTATAAGTTGATCTTGAGAATAGAAGGCAAGATTGATTAGGTAAGTAATATTAACCTGGTCCAGAAATTTAACCTTTCCTATGCCGAACAGCCGCGCACACATGTAACTGCCGTCTGCCGGCGCTTTTTGACAGCAGAGAGCGCCCGCGCGGAAATCACATTTATATGAATATTTGGGTATTATTGTTTGGTACTCAATAATGTATCGATTGTAATTTATTGTCAGATAGCTAATGAACGTGTTACAATGAATTTTATTGGATATAATTGTTTTATTTGATTTCTATAGGTCATTGATTACAGATTTTTACTTGAAACTGCACCCATCACTGAAAAATACCTCTATTTGAATATAATTTTAGTTTCAATCCAGGTTTTTTTATATTTATTACTTGAAGAGATTATACAGCTATCAACTGATATCAATAAAATATAAACTCTAGAGGAAATAGATTCATAATTTATATTTTGAAAACTGATAATAATTTGCTTTATTTCAAAAGACTCCATTTTCTGTACATGTGCATGTGTGCGTGACAAGAGCTTGCTCCAGTGCGCCGTGTGCCAGATCTGTCCCAAATCAAGGGTGTTCACTTTTCATGAAATAAAACAAGAATGATAATATTTTTATAATGTTTCGTATTTTAGCATACTACATTATAAAAACATAAACGTAAGTTACTGCATCATATTTACTTATTTGTTAACCTACTTTTAACAAATATGATACTATAAATATATACATATATAAATACATATATTTATTTATATAAATAGGACAGGTGATCACCCTATCAGACTCATCTACACATCGATATCATTCTAAAGAGCCTAAACTTCACGATCACTACAGCGATGATCCTAAAAAATAAAACACGCTGTATAACAACCCAACGCACTTCGTGTACATACACGAGCGGCGGCCATTTTGTTTGCGTATGTGTGTGTGTGAATTTTGGATGCACCTTGATAAATATTGATTTTCTCTAATATTTTGGCTATTTATTGAATAAACCGATATAAATATGTATTATCAATAAAATTATCTTTATAAATGAAATAAATTATTTATTGATGTTTTTACATAACAGTCTAGAAAACAGTTTACAAAGTTACGCACCCTTCAGGCAATAATCCGGTACAATTTTAGATTGATAAAAACTCAATTTTTTGTATTTTTTTATACTATTGATTTATCATTATACCTTCAAAATTGAATAAATAACAAGAAAACATAGTATTTACTTACCTTTTGACGTTTTTTCCATACGAAATCACTATTTTATTACCAACAGTCACGAGTACAAGGACTGTTCAAGGTACCAAAATTTGAATTTCGCGCTACTAGTAAACAAGTGAAGTTTTTGGCTCAATGAATGTTGTCGATGGTTGTTTCATTCATATAGAATAAATTAAAGGTGATTTCATACTCTATTTCGTGGTAATTAATAACTAAAATCACAAAAATCGCGATGAAGTGCTCTTGGGACAGATCTGTCACTAGGCAGACAAGGGGGGTTGGGACAGATCTGGCACACGGCATTCTAGAGGTTAAAAGAGACAACATAATAGTAATTAAATAATGCCTGAGAGTATTGACACATTGAACTAGATAAGCACTGAGTTTTGGAAAGGAATGGAAAGGAAGCTAATTTCAACCATAAATATATCTTTTAGGATGTATACATACATGCAGTAGATGAATATTGTGCTAATTTTCGAAAAGTATAATTATTATTCACCTGGTTTACTTTTCTCCATCAGCAGGAACAAAGCTAGTGTGATGTTGGGCATGTTTTGTAACAACGGATCAACTTCAATAAACTTTCCAAGAATAGATTCCCTTGCATCCTGCTCGCTCATCATAACCTTCCTAGGAATGGTGAGCATCAAGGAACCTTCCTTGAAGTCTTTGGTTGCCTTAAGTCCCAGATCATAACCTTTAAAGCTGGCAATTTCAACTCCTGAAACATATACAAAATTATTGAGTATACCTTACTTACTATACTGTAATAAATATTGATTTTATGCAAATTTATAAGTTAAGTGAATGGCACAATAACAATACAAAGACAGAAAAAATATTTCTCACGGTCTAGTTCTTTCATGAATTTGTGATTTGAAGTAATTTAGGTTAGGACTTTTTATTTAATTATGTGCCTATTTTATATAGTGAGATATTACCTTCATATTGTGCTTCATTTTCGTTTAACCACTTAAGAAATTCTTCTATATTGGACTCCCTAGATGGAGTCTCAGACTTAGTTTTAGGCGCTTCAATATTTTGAATCTGCTTTAAAAGAGATTCTATCTCTAAATAGTGTTCCCAACTTTTAGCTGGAGTAACTGTCGCCTGAAATATACTCGTTAGTTTCAGTAACTTATCCACAAGAACCGCCAGTTCCTTTCTTTTCTGTTGTTCATATTTGCTGCCCTCTTTACTAGAGTTTTTCTTAGTATTTTGTTTAGATGAAGACTTTCTGCCCATGATTTATCACTTCTTAGTTTTTAGGCTATTCAAAATAATAGAAGCAAGTCAAGAAATGTGCTTAATTTTATATTTTTATCTAAAAATAGATTCAAAAACACAAAATTCTACCGAAAAAAGATGAACTTGTGAAATGAAAGTTGACACTTGACGTTTCGTTGACATTTCATTAGTCCACCGGTGGATTTAAAACGACTTTACATTTAAAACGTTGAGTATTTTGTTGAAATTAAAATAAGTTGCATGTCATGGCATATCGTGTCGTTTCGATTTCAGTAAATTACGTTACGTTCCATTCTCTGAGAATGACATAAAATAAAACGTAAACGTTTCATTTCAGTGTGTGCAGTTGCCCGAGCACAGGATTCGAAACCTCCGTTTACGTTGCGTATCGTCAAATGTCACTGTCAAAATGTAAGGCAAATTTGTTAGTTCCAAAAGTGGCATTAGTTTTTCCAAGTTAGGTGGAATTTCACCAAACGTTAAACGTATTTAGTAGCCTGTCATACGTCTGTCAGTTGGTACAAAATGTATTTAAAATTTGATTTAAATACGTTTCGCGTTTGGTAAAAGCGACCCTTCGTGTAGATTCGAAAATAGTATCGAATCCTATGCTTGCGCCTCAGGTAATATTTTATACATTACCAATACCGGTTTTACCTATTTTATCATAAATAGATAGAGTAAAGTAAAGTAAAAAACTTTTATTAATAAATTTGTTAACTAATATTTTTGAGATGTGGCTGCAAGAAGTTCCAGATAGAATGCTCAGGACTATAATCCCCAAAGGGGTAGGTACTCAGAGGTGACTTTCCAACCAGTCACCCGCTTTTCTCTGTACATTTGTACTCACTGATAGGTCACGAGCCGTACCGACGTTTTTGAATGAGTAGAATGCACTAGACATCTAGAATCTAGATGTGTAGGTTTCCTTACGATGTTTTCCTTCACCGTAAGAGCGATCGATTGTATAAATTGTACTTACCTACTTTACCTTTCCAAAGAAATCATTGGTCGCCGGGAGTTAAATCTGCATCTCTGGAGTGAGAAGCACTCTACATAATATAACTGTGTAATTAACTATGGAAAGAACGAGATATTCTGGGTTGCCAATGCTGTAAGTATGAAGGTTTCACTTAGGCCATCTATAGTCGGCTTTGCTGTTGGCGGTTCGGCTGTTGTCTATGGTGGGGAATGCCTCCCTTTACTTATCAGTCTTATCACAAAGATTCGAGCATAATCTCCCCTCGGGTTTACCTAGCCATGGATGCCAAGACCACCCCAGACCAGCCTTTCTTGTTAGAGAAGTACCTACCTACTTATGTTCCTTGGGAAGTACTAAGATAGGTACTTATTTTCCTTGGGGGTTCCGCTCATCTCGCATAATCTTTATTGACCAAAACTCATTTCGCATAACTCGTGTGGTCTAAACTTTTTTGGCCGAACCATCACTTTGCCAAGACTTATGTGACATAAGGCTCGTTTCGTCTAAAACTCTTTAGGCACAATCTTTAAACACCTAAGTTTCGTTTGCTCAAATTTATGTTCGTCTATACCTATGTATAATCTTGTTTCTCCTAATGTTATCTTAATAAATAATATATTACGTATGTAGTAAATGTACAAATTGTGGTATTTTTCTCCTACATCCCGAAAATCACGATATTGTATGATCAAAAAATCGAAAGTTAACGACCAATATAATTATTACAAACCCCATGGGATCGAAACCTAAAAATAGGTGCGACGACGAGCAAAGCGAGGAGGAACGTGTTAGGTGCACATGTTCATCAAAACCAAAGCGGAGAGCAGCGAAGCGGAGCGGAGCGTTTTCCAAACAGCGGAAACAATACAAGGTACCAGTTTGCGCTATGTAGGGAGACGCTCCGTCAAAGTTAAAGCCAAACGAATATTATTACTTTGTATAAACCTATGCCATAGCATTATTAGGCTATTCAAGATTTGGCCATACCATTATTAGGCTAAACAATGTTATGCGAAATAACTTTTTACTAAACGAGATTTATGCCATACGATTTTCGGCGTAACGAGACTTTGACCAAACGTTACTATGCAATACGAGATTAAGCAAATAAATCTTATGCCAAAAAAGGTAGAACCGTTCCTTGGACCTGCCCCTGTATTTTGTAACTTTTTAGTCATTAGATACCGGTGATTATACAAAGGCAGCAGACCCAGTTTTGTACGTTGTAGGTAGGTGCTTTTCCATTTTTGACTTTCTACAGATTTTTCTGTCACAATGTTTTATCTAAGTACCTGCAAGTGGCTGGCTAGGTAAACTACCTACATATAGGTAGGGTACCTAGATCTTGCGATGTTCCTCGGCAATGCTATCTGCTTTACCTATCCATCACGTTGTGTGTGTCTTCTATCTGTTGCAGTTACATCACCGATGAAAGATTAATGACGCCCCTTCCTCTTCTTCAAATTAAACGAACTCTAAACAATAACGCTAAAGGGGTGTTACAGTCGATTGGAGACTCACAATTAAACTTGGTCTGGCAATGGCAATGGCGCATCGCTCGTTGGCACGGACCGCGGCGGTTCCTCGAAATGTTATTTGAAACTGCCCCAGATTGCCGCAGCAGCATGCTTGTCCAATACCTCTGGCACTGAAGAATGCTCGTATAGAAAGGGCTTGTTCCTTGCCGCTAAATAGCTAAAGTGATAAATTATAATAAATATTAGGTATGATGATGATCATGATCCTATATCAATGTACCCACTGATTTATAGAGCCTACAGAATATAATAGAATAGAATACTCTTTATTTTGCACCATTAAAGAAAACATTAGGTATGTATACGTATATACCTTTGGAAGGAACAGACAATTTTAACATAATTAATGGGAGTAGAGGTACAATCAGTCGAAAATTTATTGCTTAATGTATTTTTTTAATTTTATTAATTAATTTTATTAAAAATAATATATAAAAGTTGTTGCTTGGAAAACGTAATCAATACAAGTTTTTTAGACCTGTAAATATCAGAAAACTGTTAAAATCATGTCGATTTTATGCAAAAACGTGTTGAAGAAGTTATAAAAGCCAGGGAGGACACATTTTCTATCAAAATAACTTAAATTGTATTAATATATCTCTGATTTTTTTATTCTAGAACTAATAAATGTATTTTTTTCAAATTTTCACTCGTGTTCACATTAATTTGCACAATACTGTAGTTAGTTCAATGGATAGGTAGGCATTATAAAATAGTATTATGATCAATCTGATCATACCACGATCATACCGAACAAATTCCCCCACTAAACATAGTTACTTATCCTTACGTCCCTCGGTCTTCCATAGAAAATTAAAACCTTATTTCCGATATTAAATTTTATTTTGGATTTGATTAGAATAAACCGGGATCATACAAACCTATCAGCTTGGACCGTAGACTGCTTTGAAACAAGCAATAGCAATGCAATGGGCGGGACATATCTGAATGACAAAGTGGCTTGGGGTGGACGTGATCTCAATAATCTGCCTTTGATCTTCCATCGGATAAGAAAATTTCATGTTAGTAAGTATCCTATATATTTTATTTTGTGGATGTTTTATAGTTATTTCAAGTATTTGTCTCGTTTTACTATTATCTTGTCGGTGACAAACATACCTAATATTTTATGTTATATGAACTAGACTAGAGTTTATCACCGTGCATGGTGAAAAGATTAGTCAGATTAGCGTCAAGCTGACTGGCCAGGATGCTCCAGACGTATTTAAGAGACAGGTGACATCAATCGAGGAGGTTCATTCGTGCTCTATAGGTAGGATGACGCTTACAATCTTATGGGTCCCTGAACACAGCACATTCGAAATCAGTGCGCAGAAAATCCAGAAAATCTAAGGGCAAGAGTTAAAGTTTTAAATCTACCGCAGACATCTATCAATATGTACTCCACTACAATGTACAATGACCAGGAATGCATAGTTAAATGAGCAGTTTATTGTTATTATCCGTGTGATTTATGTCATTAGGCAGTCAGCTCGAATGCAACTGGGCTAGGTTAGGCTCGAAAGTTTCTTCGCGCCACGACGTTAGGTAAGGCTGGCCGCACAGTTACAGGACACCTAGCTTAGTTAGCTGCCTAGGCACTGATTATATTTTACGTTTGATTATGTTCTAACAAATACACTTTTGCAGGGTATTTTTTTAAAACAACGGTCTCCTAGACAAATTTTCGGATGACCATATTAAAATTCAAGCTTTTTGTGGATCGGATAATTTGTCAATAATTATTATTCGTGTCTTCATAACCTAACCTAACTTGCATGAAAACGACAGTAAATATTAGATAAGTATACAGGAATTGTAGTGAAACTTATGAATACAACTAATGAGTATCATGAATAAGCTTAGATAACCAATAATGCTGTATGCAATATATGCTTGCACATGGAAACTAAGTACATAAATAGCCGACGCGACGTCCCTGCTATTTATAATGGTTATTGAAAGTTATAAAGCAGAGTGCTCTTGTAAACTATGCAAACACTTATCTGCCCTGGCCTCTTATTTTAAGTTGGCAGATCTCCATCCGATGAAACGATACCAACAAAAAAAACTTTTCGATCTTCGATTATACATAAGTACATTAAGTACCTACGATAGACCTAGATCCTGTTTAGCTCGGCGTCTGTCGCCAGCCTAAAGCTTAAGTTTCTCTAGCTCAGCACTACGGCTGGAACGTTGATTGAAAATTCTATTAGAAGCTATGATCTCACTTGTCGTGGCATACATTAGCGCCGCGTGAACTTTATGCTAAGCTTCGCACGCACTTAAGGCACTAGATTCCGTGAAGGTTCTAGTCTCTCGAAATAAGGCTCTTCTTTGCGGTAACGATAGCACGATCTTAGTGAGCATTGGGTTTTATAGGAAAGCGGGAGTGCGGGATGATCATGTTCAACTATATTTTCATTTAATGTTATATTTTCTAATTATATAGGTATACTTTTGCGCTGGATGTCATTGACTTAGCTTTCACAAAATTTACTATACTTACCTTCTTAAAGCCCCTCACAGATATTTACTTTTTCTCCCAAGTTCAGATAAGTAGAATTAGAGTGCCTTTAGCAGCTATGAAGAGTGAAATTCTTTTTATTATGTCAGAGTAGGGAATATTAGGACTAAGTGGACTAACGTAAGGCTATAATTAATTTAAAAAGCTTAAAATATTTTGACGTGTCAAGGTTTTAATCGCATAAACATTGTATTATGTGTAAAAAAAAGCATGAATGTTATCGACGAATTGATCATAGCCAACACGTTTACTAAGCTTTTCATAGAGACATGCTAATTCTATAGCCCAATACCTGCATACTTACATTAGTTATATAAGTAAATACAGTAAGCTGCAAAGAAACCTGAGCCCATATCTGTACCAATGTCACTCTAAAAGGGTTCAGAGCGGGCCACTGTGTACAAAAAAAACAGTTGTATAAAAACGCAAAAGTATATAGAAATATGTTTAAACACAAAACGATTTGGTATTTTACTGACTAGAGTGTAAACTAGTTACGCTCACGATAAGTTTCAACGACAGCATTAAATGGCCATTGAACTACATATGTGTAACGAAACAAAACATTCATTATTTAAAAGCTTTATTCATAAGTACCAGTATTTACTAGTATTTGATTGGAATGAACTTAGCTTAGGTACATTTTTGTAAGCCCACCTAACCTATGAGACACTTCCCCTTAAGTAAAAGCCTATGATTAGCCACGTAATGAAAATAACTAGGATTGGCTTACTCTCTGCAGAAATGTCGCATGTACTACTATCTACATTAGTTCTTTGTAGTTATTGCTCCAGCTATAACATAAGCCAACACGCCTACTAGAGGTAAACTTAAAATATCTTGTGACTCATAAAATGCACCCATTTACATGATTTGCATTAGATAATTGTTTTATATTGTCCCGCATTCTCGTAATATTCGATCATGTTTCTGTAGGTACGTTGGTGAGCTTTGATATTATTGAAAGGTTATTTATTATAATGTAACATATAGGTACCTACTTATCTTTTTTGTACATACTTACATAGTTAGGGTGACTTGTACCAAACAATTAAACGTAATTAGCCAAAGCCAGCAATAGATTTAATTAAATTTAAATGTTAGGTGCAAGTCACCCTTCGATTCGTAAAGCCGTCAAAAAGCTTAGCTAAAAGGCTGATTGAAAAAATACGTACCTACCTCAATGCAATCTATGTACCTAAGTACCGAAATGCAATAGGAAGTGCATATTAAATGCTCATCAAAGCATCCTTGAAAAGAACAGTCCTTGTGATGACTAACCCTGACATCCTGACCTGTTGCACAAGCCAATGTTTATTATTAACACGACTGAGACAAAGTGAGAAACTAAACTATGACTTCATAATAGTGACGTATCCTGTAGGTATTACATTAAATCGTGGGTTGGCGACGTCACGAAATGGAGATGAGGTGATGCGATGCATTCGATATAAATTTATCGATGTCGATAGTATTGAGGCCTTAAATGAAAATCCATTATGGATTTTCATAATGTCCTAAGTACATGTTATTCGTTTCGCTTTGGCGTTTGTTCTCAAAGTACATGCATCACAAAATCTCAACCTAATCAAACTCAATCCTAAAAAAAAAACAAATGTAGGGGCTGTCTAGGAAAAAGTGTAAGGGAAAAATGATCATGATCAATATATCAAGATCTTACTTTCAACCAAATTCACCTCAGGACCACCAAACTCTAAATCAGTTTATTATTAAGTCTTATTCTGCGGGCCATTTCTTTAGACCATAGACTAGATAAATTTAGCCGCTAGGGTAGATGGCTAGTAGAGTTGTTGCAGGAACTGTTGGGGACAATGTAGTCACCCAGATTTGAAAAAGCTTTTAATTAAGTTCCTAGTCCAGCAGTGATTTTTGTCGATTTCTAACTTGAATCGCATTTATGTTACAAGCTATGTTCGGTAGCAGCACTAGTTAAGAGCTAGCCACAACCACAACTGAACCAGTCACAATACAAATCTGTGAATTAATTACATAGGATTACCTCACCGATCGAAGGCTTGACTCACGGCCGTGGTGTGACCGGCGATTACTGCTCGAGAGAGCTCTGCAGATCCTTTAGTCATCACATCACGAGTGTGTGTTGTACTATTGTAGAGTTCTGTGTGGAAATTTAGAAACCCTTTTAGTAAGTATATATTCTATTATGTGTGGGGCAATCGATCATCTACGGGGCTACACAACTGGAAAACTTTGTTAACAACCTCAAAAACGTTCAATATAGGCTTCTACTAACTATCATCATGCTAGTCTACTGCAGATTTCCTCGCAAGAAGGTTTTGTGTAGAGATTATGAATTCATAATTATGCAGGAATTGCTAAAAAACCTTATAAATGTTAACCTCTAGGTAGAGGTAAATTGATGAGGAAGGCCGAGGACCGAGTGTTGTGGCGCTCCTTGGGAGATGCCTATGTCCAGCAGTGGATGACTATTGGCTGATGATGATGAGGAGGTAAATTTAGGTTATGTATGATTATTATGAAAACTATCTGTAGTAGATATTGCTGATCTCGAGTTTAGATCCATTTAGTTAGCAATTACCAATATAATGTACGATCTTGTAGTAAAATCTAGCGCGTGGGCACAATGCCAGTATGACAAATGTATGAGACCTTTATAGATCTGTCAAGTTTGTAACAACTTATTGTTAATAATCTTAATTTATCATTGCAGACTGTAGTCATCATCAAGTGTACACACGTGATTGAGCGATTGTTGTATTTTCGATCTAAAGGAATATGCCCGTATTGAGAATTTTCTGCTTGCGAAGTTCACGCCTACACTGTTTGACAAGTATATGTAATTTCAAATTAAGAATATTTTTTCAAGGGACCCTATAATGCGGCAAGTTACTTGGCGACCCTCCTTGCGGGGTGAAAGAAGTGGCGGGGGCGAGGTAGCACGACATGCTACACACGTAGAAAAGTGTGCCCGGATTAATCTCGCGATAGCTTGTAACTATTTCTGACGTAAGTAAAATTTTATTCTATGACTGTTCCCGTAAATGTCATATTTAGCTTAAAATTTATAGTTTGACAGCATTAAAATTTGGATGTTTACCTTCAGAATATCTACCAATTTGAATTTATTTATGTAAAAGTGTTTTATTTTATAAATCAATTTCCATGTCACTTTCATGTTCACTCTCTGTTTGAACTTGTTCATCGTCGTCGTCATCCTCATCTTCATCATCGTTTTCATTAACTTCAATTATAAATCTAAGACAAAAACCAATTTATGTTTAATTTACAATAAATTATAAATAAACAATAACATACCTGTCCAATACATCGTCAAATACTCTATCAGATTTATAATATTCGTCTTAATTTTTTATGACATGTTCGTCACAATTTCTCCACTTTTTAGGCGAATAATTAGAGAAAAGCAACTCTAAGTCTTTTATCTCTTTATCTAAGTTAGAGTCAATCGACGTTCTTGCGAGCTCGCCTTTCACGTACCGCCACACAAGTTCAATAGGATTTAATTCCGGGTGGTATGGGGGTAGGCGAAGCACGATATGACCATTTTCTTTCAAAATTTCATCAATTTTGTAATTTTTCTCTGTGTTTTGCTCATTAATTACTTTCATTAAATCACACAAATTTTGGTTGCTTTCCTAGTTACAAGAACTGACAACTGACGCACTGTCATATGGACTCTTCGTCTTTGTTGTTTACTTTTTCGTATCTGACTGCGCAGTACCAACCTTTAGCCGCGTAGCATGACTGATCCGGTACGCTGTTCTACAAGAAGCCCCTATATTGAGACATTATACGATTTGTTGTTTTTAACGTTATTTTGTTGACGAATTATAGATACCTAATAATAATATAATGATAATATTAAAAAGGCCTCAACACTCATCCTAAGACTAATGGTCTCAGGATCAATGATCTCATGTGGGTCGCACTCAAATTATGACAGACTATATAAGACATGTGGCCGCCTCGGCTGCGCGGCCGAGACTGCCGTAACAATGACATGCAGTGCACGCGTTGCCCTTCCCCGCTACCCTCCCGCTACCCGCTGTCGTCTTGGGTACCTCGTCCCCTCCGCGTCTTTCACCCCGCAAGGAGGGTCGCCAAGCAACTTGCCAATCTATAGCGCTGGATTTTACGTCGTCTAAAGGCTGAGCATCGCCATACAGTGGGGTAACAGCCAGCCTCTTGGGTACTCTACCCGACAGCAACGTCGTCGGTCTGGCAAACATTTTCTTTTCTTAGCAATAATCCATATAAAAATTATGTAAGTATTATTTAATTGAAATGCCATCATCAGTCACATCTTCATGCTACAACAGGTTCGTCACTGATGCAACTATGCGGATGAGACCAAGGAAGTTATTGAAAAGCAAGATATTATGCTACTCTACGTAAAGCTATTAAGTTCCTATTTATACGTATGTAATAATATTATGTTCTTTAAACAACATACTGGATATACTTTTTTATAAATATACAATACGCTTACATATTTATGCAGGTAGTAGGTAGGTACAACATAGATCAAGTACTTAATCTGTTTTTTATTAAATGAGCTGTTTACAAGAAAACTTAAGACTCGTACTTACGTTTATGTCCATCATGAAGACCTCTATGAAATAATACATAAAATACTTAAGTAAGGCATCTAAATATTAAAATTTATAAAAAGCTCAAAAGACGAGCCCCAGGAACAATATTATAAAAATGTACTTTACCAACGAATCTTTAAAGACCGTTTACAAAAATACACAAGATGCCGGATCTACACAAACCCTCTAAAAAATACTGTTAAGTTATCATTTTTATCATAATAATATCACTGAGTGATGGTTCTATGTTCCTAAGTTGTTTTTCTATAAGTAGGTACGATTGATGCGATCACAGGGTCAAAAGTGCAAGACTATCTGAAAAAGGATATGATTCAACCAAACGATTGCTTATAGCGTTATTTTGTTGTTCAGATATGCGCAATAACATACAATATTAGACATTGTGGTACTTTTTAAAGTCTTTAACTACTTGTCTACATTTATTAAAGTTTTATGTGGTTTTATGAAATTAAATAATATGGCTCTGGCTCACATTTTCGAATGCCACCGGCACAAGAGGACTACTATTGATTACAGTCCAAAAATACAGATATATTAAAAGCTTTACAATTTTAATCAATTAAATCTAATTCATAATTAATCAATATTTTTTCCATTGCATTTAGTAAAAATGAATTTTAGCATAAAATGTCAAGGCTAATTAGGTATTACTCATCATAACTAACAAGTTTGCATTATAACATAATGTATTCTTGTTTACATGTATTAAGTTTGTATATATTTTTATTCAACTCAACTCAGCAGAACTACATAGAAAAGTTAGAATTATCAACTTTAGACCCGACTGCCCGGAGAATATAACTTATTCATAATAATTCATATACATCGTTAAGTACATTAATACTATTCACTGTATTAACATGGTATTAACACTTCACTGAAATCTTGATAGGCTTTCACTTTCAATTAAATTGTACTTGCTTTAAATAATAAGAGTAACCTTTTAAAGTAGGTGCATTCATGTAAATATTCCGTCAAGTAAAAATTGAGATTCAAAACAAGTGTTTTGCGTTAAGTAGCTCAAGGAAAAGCTGCTAAGACAATAGCATAACATAATATTCTAACATATTACCAAGTATAGAAAGGTTTAAGTTAATAGTTAATTAGTTTAGGGATTTAAACGTCATTTAACTCAATTAACCTTTAGTTAGATCGTGACCAGAGTGGGTAATGCACTATGGGAAACAATTATCTGTTTACTATAAAGGCTTGTACTAAATATCTTGACATCAGAGTCTAAATTCTAAACTATTGAATTCCTGCATCGTACCTGCCTATAGTTAGCAAGAACGGTGGTGGTGGTGTCAGAAAATGGTATGTAACGCCGAAAAGAGGCACTTAACTCTGGTGGTGGCACTAAACCACTTTATTTTAATTTGAAAATTCACGAAAAAAATATAGTATGATTATTTTCCATATAAATAAACTCTGTTGGTTACGTGACTTTTTAAGACAGTTTTTTTTACGTATAGTTTATATGCTAGTACACTTAGTTCGGGTCTATCAAGGAGCCGTTTGTAAATCTATAATTTATATGTAATAAAAATACAGGATTTAAATCAGGAGGAAAATCTCTGTCCCGGTTTACTATTGGAATAGGTGCTAAATTTAGAAATAATGAAATAATTACGCAAAATCCTATACATATACCACAAAACAAAATTAAATGTTGATTCACTTCAAACGTAGGTACAATAAGTTTAGAAATAGGTAATTTGTAGTGTGCAAGATAATTATCTTGACAATCAGACATGGTAAAATAACATAGTTATATAAATGTACATATAGGTACCTTCTATAACTTCTATTTAAATGTTGATTAGCGCTCGCAGCTAATCATTTAAACATCTAAGAAGAATTAAAAAACCATTAAAGGTTTGTCAGCTACTAAAAAAACATTAGACTGCATGGTCATTTCAATGTGTGGAAGGGATTTCACCTGCATGAATAAGCAGTGGTCCCGGGTTCGACATGTGAGATGGCAATATACTCCCCCTACGGCCTTAATATATCTGGGGCCAGCATAAAGACATAAGTTCATCTGTTAGGTAGTAGAGGTACATACTACATACAGGGTGTTGCAAAAAGGGTATAATAAGCACAAAAAGCCGACAAATTGGACTCATAATCGCCCATGGGGTGTCGTATTTTTGTAAATAATAATTTGAATTGTATACCTAATTTCAAGAATGTATATACCGAAGACTTGGATAGTTATTATTACCACAAAATAATAATTATATTTAAGGAACATCTCCACTCGCGAAATGAAGGGTCTTGATCAAACTGAGGCAAGGAACCCTAAAAACACAGAATATCCAAGCTAATCATAATATCTGACGACCAATTAATAAGTCAAGCTGTGATGTTCAAGCAATAAGTTTGACAAAAGAGCCTTGACTAATGGATAAAGAATTAGCACCTTGTACACTGTATGAAGGTTTCCTAAGGACCGATTTATTTTGACACATCCTTAATGTGATGTTAATTTTAGGATAGGTTATTAGTATTTTTGACGGTACCAATTTTTAACCAACTTCGAAAAGAGGAGGGGGTACTTAATTCGTCTGTATGTATGTTTTTTATGACTAATATTTTGTTTAAGAAATAAAACAGAAGCTAGAAAAATAATCTTAGCTAATAATGCTCACACTTGCAAAGTTAGACAAAATTGTGATTGTATCCCTTTCCAGCAGGTAAACTCCATAAAATACCTCGGCGTTCATATAGATAAACACCTAAAATGGGTCAATCATGTAGATGCAGTAAAGAATCGCCTTAGAAAGCTAATATTCGTCTTCAAACGCCTGCGTTCAGTAGCTAATGAGTCGATTATTAAGGTTGTTTATTACGCACTGTGTCAAGCTATTGTATCTTACGGAATCGTTTGTTGGGGTGTAGCTTGCAAAAGTCTCCTAATCAAGGCTGAGCGTGCTCAGCGTGCAATATTAAAAGTAGCATACAAAAAGCCGGTACGTTACGCAACTTCTAAGCTGTATAGAGAAACGAAAGTTTTAACAGTACGACAACTTTTTATTCTAGCCACAACTCTGAGATTTCATAAAATTGCCCCTGTAAATCTTGTGGAGAGATCACGCCCCCTAAGACACGATAAATGGAAAGTTGCAACTACAAAGACTGAGTTTGGCAAAAGACGTTTCGGTTACATGGGTCCCTTCTTATACACTAGGGTTAACCAAACCTTATCCCTCTTAAAAACTACAAGACATATATGTAAACAAAAAGCTACTGCGTGGCTTATGCTTCAGGACTACAAAGATAGTGAGCTCCTCCTACCGCTAAATACCTAAAGCCACAAATTGCTGTTACTCGGTGGACATGGGTACTAATATTTTTATTTTATTTTATTTTTTTGTCTGCTACTTTATGTTTGACTAATAATGTTACCTTAACTAAGTGAAGATTAATAGAAAAAATTGTCTTGTCGCAAAAATTTATAAATATTGTGTTACTACTAACCTTAATTCTTAACTTATAATTTTTTTATTGTATAGCATAAGACGAAAGAGACTAATCCCTACGACACAGGGAATCCTAGTGTAGGGGTTAGGGATATTATAAGACTGTTTCAATGTTTTGGCTATCAATAAAGATATTTGTATTTGTATTTGTAATCATGTTTTATGAAATTTATACTTTACATTTGTTTGTTTACATTTTATGATACTTCTTGAGGAATAAAGAAGATGATCATAAACAGCTCTACTGCATCAAAACTATACTAAAATTCAGGTTTTATAAATCTCCATACTCTGGCTAGTGGGAGGGATGGCCGGTCGTAAAAGTCATAACTATTATTATAAAAGTTATTACAGCAGTACGACACAATGAGCGAATTAGGTCTAAGGTTACCTCCATCGCCGTAAACTATTTTAAGTACCACTGACTTTACGACTTTGTTCTCACTGCGCTTATTGCGCTTACCTACCATGAGCTGAGTATGAAGATCTTATTTTTATTGTGTCGACGACAAATGATCAATTTTCTTCCACCCATAAGTCTTCTTTTGCTGTCTGTACCTGCAAGGTTGTAGATTGCAACAAATAAAAAATATGGGCTTATAAACTATTTCTTAAATAAAATAAAAACATTACTGACAACTTGGTAGCTTGTCGGAACTAAGCGCCCAAATGCCAGGGACCGGTTATATTTAGCATCTTCTGTCTAATTCAAAAGATCCAAAAAAACGCAGACTTCATTACGCAAAACCATTTGTTACTTTAGATTTACTGCATGCTACCATCGTTTGTCATAAATGGCGGTTGTCATTTATATTTCGAAACCTAAATAATCTTAATGTGTTCTCATTATCAGCCAGGCGGCACGTGTTGTTACACTTTTCTTGAGAAATTCCCAACATTTGTTCAGATCTACACCAAACCTATTTAAATTCTAGCCAAAAATGAATCTTATTGTCACAGCAACAGAGCGGACTTTAATAGTTAATAGGGTGGCGCTGATAGATATCCCACACCCTTCAAAATCTGTTAGATTTACAGCCTAGAACAAAGGACATCAATTTTGGGCGTGACATGTGACTGGATGTGGCAGTAATGTGAACATTGCTCCTTGTAACGAAAGAATATGATGGATATTACACAAAGCTCTTATTAATTGAGATCAGTAATTTTAACCGTAATTATTGGTTCAAATAGGGACACTTCAGGCACCTAATTACTATCGTGATTTGTAGCTGAATACTATAGTTACTATGTTTTGAATCGTTAACCGTAAAAACATAAAAAGTATTTAACATTTCGTATTTTTCATTTCAGTCATGCTCTTCAAGTAGCTTTACTTAAAAAGCTTCAAGTAGCTTTACTTAATTATAAATTTTACAAGAAAAATATATTGTCTACTCATTTGAAGGAAATTATTCATTTAAAAAAAATTCAGTCCCTCCTGTTGTTTTTTTTAACAAAATCTTGACATAGTTCTCAGATTACTATCAGCTAATAATTTGAACTTTATTTTTTACATTTGACCTCACCGCGTAGTAACTGTTTCACAAAATAATAAATTTAGACACACCCCATCGTTTGCATAATGTCTCTTAAATGTAAATAATATTCAGAAAGTCGGTGCTAAATGGCATAGCAATAGAAACGGTTTATTTTATCAATTCCCTAACAATCTATTTTAGCCTATAAGTTGTAGAATAATAATAACCAATGTGCAGAGTATTAGAAAAAAAGTATGGCTCGGTCCCTTTTGAACTTTTCACAGTAAAATTGCTGAAATTAATATACAACAATCCCATTAAATATTTGTAAAGCAATAAAAGAAGAATACAGCATATTGAGCTGCAAATAAAGGAAATTTTTATTCAGTCAAGAATATATGTATGTAATAAAGATATGATCTTATAATAAAAAATAAATCCGATAAAACTACTAACTTCCTACTTATCCATTCATTTCCAGCTTCAATCACACAACACAAGAAGTCAAATAGTTCTTCCTAGCAGCAGCCCAGATACCGTCGCGATGTGGTAGATAAATAATAGTGAACGTATTCGGCCTCTTTGTCCCGTCAATATGTCAAACGTGAGTCTCCACATTCTGACACCCAACTATGTTCAGTAACAATCTTATTAAGGAAGACTTTAGAGTGTTATTTCAGTGCCAGTTGTTAGGTTTACAGCGATAAGCGTTGACGTGAAATCGTTACCCCGTCACTTTTATTTTGAATTTAAATTTCGAACAGTGACAATTATTTACTGTTTTCGTTCCGTGTGTAAATTATTGCGTTGACAACACAGCACTACTTGAGGGTGTGTAGAATAGTTTCAGAACATTGACGAATGTACCTATATTTTAAATGGGTTCCGCTCATCTTGCATAATCTTTATTGACCAAAACTCATTTCGCATAACTCGTATGGTCTAAACTTTTTTGGCCGAACCATCACTTTGCCAAGACTTATGTGGCATAAGGCTCGTTTCGTCTAAAACTCTTTAGGCACAATCTTTAAACACCTAAGTTTCGTTTGCTCAAATTTATGTTCGTCTATACCTATGTATAATCTTGTTTCTCCTAATGTTATCTTAATAAATAATATATTAAGTATGTAGTAAATGTACAAATTGTGGTATTTTTCTCCTACATCCCGAAAATCACGATATTGTATGATCAAAAAATCGAAAGTTAACGACCAATATAATTATTACAAACCCCATGAGATCGAAACCTAAAAATAGGTGCGACGACGAGCAAAGCGAGGAGGAGCGTGTTAGGTGCACATGTTCGTCAAAACCAAAGCGGAGCGCAGCGAAGCGGAGCGGAGCGTTTTCCAAACAGCGGAAACAATACAAGGCACCAGTTTGCACTATGTAGGGAGACGCTCCGTCAAAATTAAAGCCAAACGAATATTATTACTTTGTATAAACCTAATAAACCTATGCCATAGCATTATTAGGCTATTCAAGATTTGGCCATACCATTATTAGGCTAAAGAATGTTATGCGAAATAACTTTTTACTAAACGAGATTTATGCCATACGATTTTCGGCGTAACGAGACTTTGACCAAACGTTACTATGCAATACGAGATTAGGCAAATAAATCTTATGCCAAAAAAGGTAGAACCATTTTAAATACATCGCTATACAATGTCTGTAGATACATTGAAAATTATTAATATGTAGGCGTAGAAGAATTACCCATTTGATGATGTTTTTTCTTTTCGTGTAAATAAAATGTTCCTCTTGAATAAGAAAAAAAGCATTACTTACAGAATGTTAAAGCTCTGTAGAATTCTAAACTCAAACTCCAGTGTAATAATTTGTTAATTGCTCCTTTTAGAATTAGTATTAGTATCGATATCGGTCACCTAAGTGAATAGTTCAGCACATACAAACCGCACCATAACCGACAATCATAATAGTCTGAAAAATAGAGCACGAAAATACTTACCTATAATTTATAGAATTTTGTGAATCGCTTGCTGTGAATTACTGATAAAATAATACTAACAAAATAAATTGTTCATTAATGGGTAATGTTGCGAAAAACGCAAAAACGCACATCCCGTAATCATTTACAATACCGCAATACCCGGATCCCTCACAAAATTCACGCTTTTTCAATACCGGTATTGAAATCTAATACCGTTATTGAAGTAAAACCGAAGTCGGTCTTTTTTAGGCTATAAATAAAGCGATTAAAATATAGTTAGCCTTGAGCTCCTATATACTATGAAAGCGCACTTTTTTTAACCGTTACATGCTGTTTTTGGCCTTTGGAAATCTACTTGTTGTCCATGCGTTCTAAAATTAAAACTCTAATACTCAACTCTTGTAAAAAATATTACATCATACAGAATTTGATGGCTTTTTTCCCTTTATTTGACATAGGTATACGACCTTTAAACAAAATATATTCCATTTATAACAAGGAAGTCTAATACCGGTATTAATACCGGGATCCTGGTATTGAGATCTAATACCGGAACTGAATACCGGTATTGAAAATAATTCCGGTATTGCATGCCCTATTAATCATCCACTGCAGGAAATAATAAATATATGAGCTTTTTCCAAGACTCCAGTTTTTTAGGGTTATTGCCATAATCTCCACGTTTAGCTGGCAGGTTGCAGATATCACATGCACAACACAATTTAACACCTAAGACCCATTAAACACCTTTAAACAGATATCTGCCCGGTCGGTATCGAACCCGGGTCTTTCGGCACAGCAGTCAGAGATTGCTCTATACCACCCGGTCGGCAATGTTGCGTATCTACAACCACATCGACTGCAATACTCGTTTACTGCTGCTATCTGGACGGTGCGATTTAATACCTGAACTAAGCTAGATGGACATAATTAGGAAACAAGATGGGGACTGAACGGCTTAACATGTTCAGTGTTATCTTGATACGAAATTTAATGGCGTTTCCTATTGTTGAAGATAATTATAATGTTATGGTAAGTATAGTACAGTCAGCTTCGTTAGTATGTAGCTATATTTTGTATCAGTACATAAAAAAGTGTCAAAGCTAATGTTTCCGGATTGAAAATTACGCATATTATACTAATCGAATTTCAAGTCTTGTTTCTGTGTAAAGCTACAATTACCTATATTAATAGTCACACTCTTTTCAGTGAACTTTAATACAAAAAAGCCTGCGTTGTAATTATTTTTCAGCAATTTTCGCAAACGACCTTGTGCTACGGCGCGGCGTAGCAGGCTACGACGCTACGAAAGCTTTTGCGTAGCAATTATGTAGGGGTCGTAGCAATAGGGTGGTTTTCATTACGAGTCTCTTATCTTTTTCAGGATCGTTCAACCATTAGTTCTCATCTATAATAATTTGAAATATCCCTACTGGCTCAATCATACTGTAGACCGGCAAGAATGTATAATTTACAATTAGGTACCGTGTTTTTTTTTCTATATACATTCTAATTGGAAAAAGAGCAAAATTTTTTATGCAGTTGGTTATTGTGTATTGTTTAAAGTTTACAATTTTTTTTTACTTAGATACACGATACGATAACTTTAATTGCCATAGTTTTAATGAGTGTAAAGTTATAGTTGTTGCATAAATGTTTTTTCAAAAAAATACGGCGATCCTATTCTTATTTATACAGAGCATTCACATACTTAGTGAATATTTTACAAACAACCATTAAATAAATTATGTATTTACTGCACCCTCAGCAAGTTAATTTAGTTCAAAAACAGTGAATATTCAATTTTGAATTCGCATAAAAGGATTAGGCAAATTTGATTCCACAGCCATGCCATTTGGGCGATCCATTAGAACTCTACAAGCCACAATACAACATTCAAACCAGAATCGCCGGTCCTCATAACATAAACAATATTAACTATTCACCAATACATGCGCATTTTTATTAAGCTTTTTAACGCATATTATATTGTAAGCTCTGCCGCGTTTATGTTAGAGTCCAAATCCAATCAACGCCTCTTTTTACCGCGTTCGTGTTCCTCGTGTGTGTTTTAAATTCAACGCTATCAGTGAGAAATGCTTCAAATCTTTATGTACTATCTGTATCAAACAAATCGCACTTTTAAATTGCAATACATAGACCTTCTTTACAATTTCATATCAGATGGCTTTATCAAAAATTGTAGTTAATCGCAAATTGAACCGCCTCGCAGGAGCCAATCCGCCGCGGCACTTACAACCAATCACAGACAAGATCGCGTGATGTGGCGCGCTCGCGATTGGTGTTCGATGTCGTGATGTCTATTTTTAGCCGCAGTGTGAGAATGCGCGCGGCTGTGGTGTGCGCGCGTGTGCGTGTCGGCGTGTCGGTGTGTGCGGCGTGTGTGTGCGTGTCGCTCGCTCGTCTGTTTACGCTCGGAGTCGGCGGCGCGCGGGCCTCACGTGGTCGCGGCAGTCCAGCGCAGCCCCCGGAGACGCCGGTACAGTCCACAGCCGCTACATCGACACCCGCGCCGACGTTACCGCGGCTCATAAAAATTCAGTGTTTTCAGCGTATGCGATGAATAAATTTTGCGAATCGTGTCTGTGTTACAAAAAGGTTTTCGGTTGCTATGTTGTTGGGCTTCCACAAGTGTTAGTGAGGAACGGCTCTGATGCACATCGACTTTTGGAGGTGATCCCCAGTTGTGTGAGGCCTGGAGCACCGGGATACGGCTTCTGTAAGGATTCCGTGTAGACCGGCGGAAAAACTGATAGTATAAGGTAAGTTACTCCCAAATACATAGATTCATTGTATGTAACGTTAACATAAACATATGTACTCATTAAAAATTATAAGCAAGTACTTAAAAATGTAAACCTACACAGTACCTATGTAATTACATAAAACTTCGTGTAAAATGCCTGAATATTCTGCTGAAACTGAAACGCTTCTATGAATAACATATATATTTGTTTCTTGTAGAACATTTTTTTAATCTTCAGCTTCGCGCTAGCTTAATGTGACCAATCTTGTTATGTCCGATAACATATTTCAGTATTTATATTAAGTTGATAGTGTTGCCAATATTATAAAATTTACTGAATGTTAAACCTACAATACTATACCTGAGTAAACAAATGACTTTAAACGTATTTTAGTTAACACATGCTTATATCTTTACCTTATCAATTATCACCCGTAAACCTGCAAATACCTGTTACATAGATACATACTGATAATCGAAAAAATGTTTGGCATGCGACATACCTTATGGCAATCTTAATATATAAGTAGGTAGGTACCTAATAATTACAGATACTTAATTATGATAAATAAGAAATTACATAATACACATGTGCTCAAAATATCTAAATTGCAGCCTGAAGGATTCTCTGTCACTATGTAAAAAACTGTAGAGCATAATTATTATTATCTAAATTAAATTTATATATAAACCTATAACTAATATTCGAAATAGGCACCTAATACTACTCAACCATAAAAACCAATAGTGATATTCATTATTGGTAATGAATAACACGTGAAGAGCACTTGTTGACTAAATCGTTTGACTAAGTCGGTAAAGTGCCTCGCTATTCACTAGCTCTACATAGAGTGAATCTACTTACATTATACAGGTAATGCTTACTCTATCTTACTATCTAGGCCTTAGACAGCTACCTAAGTCTGAGATTCACCAACACTTAAACATGAAACTATACCATACGTGTCAACTAAAGCTTACATACATATATATTTATATATATATGCCTTCTTCTTAGTTTGTCGGTGACAAAAAATGGGAAGTGGACTAGGATATGTCACCGTGGTGTAAGGATTAGCTAATCGGAAAAGCGTTAATGTCCAGGATGCGCTGGACTAATACTAATATACATAAGGTGCAGTTTACTTTACATTTTACTCTAGGTAACATAACTAATATTTACAGTCATTATATTCAAACATAATCAATTATTTTAGAAAATATGTGTTTTATAACAAAAATATACGTTCATTATATTCTAAATATACGTTCATTATCTGCTGTATTTATGTAAGCAAAATGAAGGTCTATCATTCTCCCAACAACTGAATAACTTTTTTAACAAACTAAATGAAATAATGATATTGTACCCATTAGACAGGTTCTTGGTTCTCGGAGACTTCAACATGAGCCGCATTCACTGGAGTAGCGCTAGCAATGTGACCTACCTCTCTCCAAGTAACGCCAAAAGCCAAGATGAATTTAAATTATTAGACGAATTAAATACTTGTAACCTATTACAATACAATAATATTCATAACGATTATGGTAAAATTCTGGATCTTGTACTGTGTACTGACGATGTGGAGGTTAGGAATTGTGACTACCCATTTGTTCCTTTAGACTCTCATCACAAGGCACTCCAAATTAATATTAATTTATCTTGTCATAAGTCCCTTAAAAGTGCACAACGCACTAAATACTGCTACTACAAAGCTAACTATGAAGCTATTTTAGAAGAAATGTCACAAATTGAATGGGTAAATGAATTTTCATCGGGTTCCATAGAGTGCGATGTTAAAAGGTTCTACGATATTTTATACCGGCTACGTGATAAACACGTACCTAAAAAGAAACTAACCAACTCTGACAAATTCCCCGCATGGTTCTCTCCTGCCCTTTTAAAGATTCTTAAGGAGAAGTCTAAGTTCCTTAAAAAATACAATAAGTATAAAATGAAGTGTGACGAGTCTGCCGTTAAATTGCTCAGTAAAAGAGCCAAAACATTGGAAACAGAATGCTATCACAACTACATTGCACGAGTTGAATGCTCCATATCAGATAACCCTAAATACTTTTGGTCCCATATGAAAACTCTCTCAATAACCAAATCAATGCCTAGCAATATGACCCTCAATGATAGGACAACCAGCTCTGGCGATGAAATATGCAACTTGTTCTCGGACTATTTTCAGTCTATGTTCTTAACTCCAGATAGTAATAACCAATACGTGCAGGGCGATTGTGACGGCAAATCGGTCTGTGATATATCTTCTATTGAGGTTACAGTAGATGACGTATTGAGAGAACTTAGGGGGCTCGATATCAACAAATCTGGTGGGCCCGATGAAATCCCTCCCGCTTTCTTGATACGTTGCTCTGAACAGCTGGCCTTTCCACTCTCCATACTCTTTTCAAAATCCATGTCTGAAGGTATCGTTCCAGTCATATGGAAAGCAGCGTTTATATCACCGATTCACAAAAAGGGTCCAAAGAATCTTGTTTCTAATTACAGGCCGATTTCCAAACTCTGCATAATCTCAAAAATATTTGAAAGAATAGTTTACAACCAACTCTATGCAGCACTTCACAATTCTTTTAGTTTGTCACAGCATGGTTTCTTGAAAGGGAGATCGACAGTCACTAACCTTCTAATATTGAATGAACAATTAACAGAAAATATGGAGAATCACCTTCAAACTGATGTAATCTATACAGACTACAGCAAGGCATTCGATCGAGTTGATCATAAGCTTCTTTTGTGTAAGCTACATCGAGCTGGAATTCGAGGTGACTTATTCAGGTGGTTTTCCTCCTACATTGATAACCGATCGCAAGCTGTTGTGGTCAGCAATTACACGTCTGGTTGGATTAATGTGCCCAGTGGAGTGCCTCAGGGATCCCTTTTGGGTCCTCTGCTTTTCGTGATCTTTATTAATGATATCGATTCATGTTTTCATAGCTCTAAAGTTCTAAGTTTTGCTGATGATATGAAAATATACAAACCTATAAGAACTATCGCAGATGCCGAAGCCCTCCAGGCAGATTTGAAGCGGCTCGATAGCTACTGTTCCCAAAATAAACTAGATTTAAACCCTTCTAAATGCTTTCATGTTACCTTCTCAAGAAAAAAGGTGGGCATTAATTTTACCTATACCTTAAAAGATCACAGTCTACAAAAGGTAGATGAGATCCGCGATCTGGGTGTGACTCACGATTCGAAGCTACTCTTTGACACCCATATCAATAATATAGTTAAGAAGGCTTCTAAAAACCTTGGTTTCATTATGCGCTCATCAAAAGATTTTAAAAATGCGAAGACGCTCAAGATACTTTATTGCACCTATGTTAGAAGTAGTCTGGAGTACGCATCGCAGATTTGGAATCCTAGATATAACATCTATGCTAACAGAATTGAGTCAATCCAAAAAAAGTTCATGCGTTTTCTAAATTTTCGGGTCAAATCCAACGTTCGTGAATATCATGCTTCTTGTCGACGTATGCATCTACTACCACTAATCAGGAGACGTGAAATTGCTGACTCTCTTCTACTCATGAAAATAGTAAGGGGCGATATTGACTGTCCCGAGCTTTTGTCAAAAGTTAACTTCTATGTGCCAATCAGGCCCCGAAGACTTCCACCGACCTTTTATATTTCTAACGTATCCACCAACTACAGGCAAAATACGTATTTGTGGCGAGCGTGCAATGCTTTCAATAAACTAGTTCCTGATCACCTAGATATAGACATATTTCACTCTAGTATTTCATCAGCGAGGCGTAAGCTTAGTGACATGTTTTTTAAGCCGTAGTTCTTCTATAAATATATTTCATTAACTTAGTTAAATTATAACCTGTAAGGTAAATTTCGCAACTTGTTCAATATTTAATCAAATAAGCACAAGTGAACTTGTACTAATTACATATATGTACAATACTCTTAAGTACTTATTTAAATTTGTTAATTTTAATTACTGTTAAGATACTTTAAGTTTGTATTAAGTACTTGATTGTACAACTTGCTCATGACTTTTTCCTAATATCCACTTTATTTCTACCAGTGGAAACTTTTAATGACTAGCTGTTATTTATTTTAATATTTATTACTCAACATTGTAATAGTCGCTAGTTTTCCAAATATAAATAAATAAATAAATAAATAAATAAATAAATAAATAAATTAACGTTAATCAGCTTTTCCTGTAAATAATGTAGAGTATTGTAGAGGTAAGTACGGTCGACCGAACAAAAAACATGAAATCTCTGGTTTCCTGTTAAAAAATACAAAGTTCCTACGTTCATACCTATTTTTTTAATACATTAGGATTATAAGTAAAGCATTGGCATTCTTAATTTATGGTCAACACAACTTCACTAGAACAATGGTCAAAGGGATATAAATAATATTTTACGGTCACACAATATTGTAACCGACGCCTAAGCTAAGCCGTGGCAAGCAATTCATTTTAACAACAACTATTCAATGTAAATCATTACTAGACGCAGAATTATATGAACTCTACATTCCATTAAACCGTAATACTTACTTAAGTTAAAGCCTAAATACTGATTTACGAGTATTATGATTCTTGCGATAATTTGGATAGGACTGCAACATAGACATTCTACATAAATAATATAATAGCATACTTATGCTATGTACTTACATTATAAGCGCATAAATTTATAGATTACTTCTATAACCATAGCAAAACCATGTACTTAATTTAACTAAATTGGAAAACTTGCATTAGTTCAACTTTGAGAACCAGTATTTTTTATTGAAATAAATTGTCTTACATATAGGTATTAATATGAAACCAGTTATTTCATTCATAAAATCACCGCCTACATATATTATGTCCACCGTTTTTTTACTGCCGCTGGCTATAACGATCTTGGATATGAATGGTCTTGTAATTGTTATTACAGAGAGCTAAGTGTTCGACCTTAGCCTCCAGTTTGGTTCTCCTGCTTTACCACTGTTTTTTTATGAAAATCTATGAGCGAATATCTCTAATAAGTATTATTAAAAGCTAAATCGTAAGTAGGAAAATAATACACTGAACTGAATACACTCGAAAGCAATGTAAAAGTTGCCCCTGCTACACAACACTTATATTCTGTTCTGACGCGCTATTTATTTCAATATTGCAGAGTTTTTTTTTCCGTTAAGGAGTAGATAATTTGGTGCTCTGGAACTTTTTCATTGCTCGCGAGTGTAAGTATTAAACTTTATGATTAACTGAAGCTTTTAATAATTTTAGGGATGTCGCACTTGATGAGTATAATGTCTCCACCAGTTTATTAATAGGCTTCAATGAATAATCCAATGCACTTGACCGTATTCCGAACGTATCGGCAGTCCCGCAAACAATGTTGCATAAATTATGTAACCGCGCGAATATTGTATTCACTGGCAATTTTTATTCTTATTCTTGGTTATGAATGCCTGCGTAATCTTCGGAAAATAATAGTTCATTGCTGGACATACACCTGAAGTAGAGCCAACTTATGCTGTTCTCATCCAAATTATAACTGCCGGCTAGTCAGTTTTGTTTTTATGACAAAGATTCGTTAAACATTGTACTGTGTACTTAGTTCCTATTTATAGACTTAAATTATTCAGTTGGATTCTCCCATATGACGCCTAAATAAACTATATAAATAGTAATTGACTTAAATTTCGGTGGCTATTCTGTGACAGGTCAATTTATTCCATTGCAGTAGTACGCCGCATCCGCGATGAGGATTCGTTCTCACATTTGAATGAATGCTAATTAGCACGTTTGTTTTTTAACACCTCCACCTATACACATACACACCTACATTTGCACGCACCCACATAAAACAATGTGTGGACAGGTATCTATATGTGAATAAGTACAAGAGTGCATAGTGAACCTTCACATTTAACTATTGCTTATTGGAAAACAAACAGAAACACTTTGAGAAAGAAACACGGGATACTAACTTCTAAATCGCAGCATTGAAGATTCAATATCCGTATTATGCAATTTATAATAATAACGTGGGATGCTACGGCATGTTTTCGAGAACGTCTGAAACAAATCATAACAATGAAATAATAGAGTCCTAAAATCCACTTTACCTTCACACCTATGTTTTTAAGACAGCGTTTTTCGCCGTGATTGCTAGAATAACACAAAACTTCGTGGTTTTTTATCGAAGTAGCATTTAATCACTTCCTACAAGACGAAGGGCGGAAATCGCGCCTTTTAGTGTATCAGTAGGTACATCAGAATAAGCTTTTAACTATTGTTCCAAGGAAGGTCATACTGAAGCTACACAAGCACACACATTACCAGAAGAGGCATATTCCGACGCAACTACTAATTCATCTTTAAACTACTGTTTGTTTTCACCTCGTTTGGACGACACTTGAAGCGTTGAAGGATAATAAACACCCACGCTCCGATTGAAGAGCCACTCACACACACACACAACATCCATTTAGGTCAAAGCCCATAATCACCTAAGGGCAAACCTTCAACAATTCGGAAATGTTTATCATGTCAATCATTTTTGTAAACCTACACTAAATCTTGCTTGTCTTGTCCACACTAAATCTTGCTAGACCCGGAGTTGAAGATCACGAAGCAGCATTAAAGGGTTTAAGAATATTGTTTACACCAAATGGCTCGGCTCCAAACATCCTGCAACACATATTGAGAAATATTCTTGCACTTAATCTCAATTAAACCACGGGCAGCGAGATTATTTTTATCTCGAAAAATTTGCACTTGCAAATGGCCGCTACGGCGACGTCGCCTGACCTGTTTGTGAGATCTCAAATATTGACTTTGCTCCGTTCGCATACAATCTTATCCAAGACTCCGTTTGCTCCGCTCTATATGGACACTCGCCTATATGTAGCTATGGGTATATATGCGAGTGTTTGAAGAAATCTACTGAGCTAAGAATGTCAGGCAAACACACACTGCTTATAATATTGGGAACCGGCGATAAAGCACGGCCAGTCAACATTTTAGCGCGCGGCGATAAATCAGCAAAAACATGAGGAAATTTTAGACGTAAAACTTTTAGTTTTTTATTATTTCTTCGTAAAATACATACGACTACTAATAAATAAAGTTTGAAGAGCGGAAACAGTGTAACACTAGCGGATGTATGAAAATGTAGAGTTGGCTATAATAAGAATAGATATAATCTACAGTATATAAGATGGTAGCGCACGGTAATGTGCGTAACTACAACAAACATTATGTTTTTGGCACCAGACTGTGATTTGTTGTCTGCGATGTGCGAGGAATACCATCTCAGTGTTAAAAGATAAGCGTTTTGAGTTCAGATTCATATGTTTTAATTGATAAATAATGTTAAAACGTTTGGACGGCTTCCAATTCCAAATCGCAAGCGACTAAAAGTCTAGGGCTTCATTAAATATGTCCACAAACAACAAGCGAGTTTTTTTTACAGAACACCGTAAAAAAACAGCAATCAAGTGGCAAATGTGTGCCGAGCTTGACTCACGCGTGTTAGTTTTAGCACAGACCAACCTGTTTTAGCAAGTGGACTTCTGTAATAACAATCACGCAATACACATTTAAATCATCTGATGAAAAATCACCGTTGAATATGATATAATGCCATGCCATGTGTCGACCTCGAGAAAGTGTGAAATTCATTTTCTACTTACTTTTCCACAACAAGATGTTCTGTTGGCACTGCTTTTGATCGTATTATTCTCCACTGAATATACTTACTTACCTACACTACACTACACTACATCCATCTCAGTGAGTTATTGACAGCTGCTGACAGAGATTGACAGTCGAAACAACAATGACTTCCATGCTTCGAATCAAGTTTTAAAATTTAACCATAACGATTATGCAATATGGCGGACATTTTTTAACGATATTTCTTTTTTTATTTGTGCGATACGTATCGCATTTACGAGGACAGTTAAAGTCTTGACTACAGATTGCATAGCTGCAACGTCGTTCAATTTAACAGATACAAGGTCTGTTTTCATAAAAATATAAAAGGTTAAAGCAATATTTAGGTCCTTATTAAGTTTTTGTGCGTCAACACTTTAACAACTATTTAACATTTACTACAAAGCTACAATGTTGGAATCCACTAAATGGCACGGTATGCATGTAATTACGAAAAAACAAAATACGAATTCGATTTTCATTTTCGACAATTCGAAATTCAACGTTGCAAGTCCGAGAACAAAAGAGTGCAAACAAGTGAAAAGAGCTAGCAACTCCGTCTGCTTTCATTCAATTAGCGGTGCGTTTCCAACTGGTAGTTTTCGCTTTGACCCAAATAAATCAAATTCCCTGACCCGGCTCCCGCTCGGTAATCAGGTCGCAGGTCGCCCCCGGAATGCCGGCGAGGAGGTACCATTCACGCGTCTAATGGGCTGCACTCCATTAGCCTTGCCAGCTGGTAGACACTCGAGCTATTAGAGACCTATTATTCTGTGATAACAGATAAAATTCTGGTCGTCCATTCAGACAGCAAAGGTTTATAAGAACTAAGTAGGGATTTCATAAGTAGGTACATGTGAATACTGAATATGCGATATTGATTTTCAAGATGTAGGCAATTAAAACAAGTTTGAAATGAGAACAACTTGTAAAGGTACGCAATAACTAGGAAACAAACAAAATTATGCAAATTATCACCTGAATCGAAACTCGATACAAAAGGCCATCAAATCTTTGATACCTCTTGAGCATGTATCGTGAGCCTTGATTCAATTTACATGCTCACTACCGCATCGTCTTAGCTTGCTTCACACTCAGGATGATAAACCCACTATGTATAAAAGAACAAATGAATTTGAAATTGCAAACCGACCTCGACGCCTAATTTGGCTACTGCTAAAATTAACAAGTAACGTTTAGTGTATTTTTCTAGCCGGAGCACTTGAGAATTGGTGCATCATGGAGTCTACGGTCTAAGTAGGTCGATAGTGAAGTCTTAATTGCGATAAAAACGGTCACACCCGCCATATCTGACCATAAATTCTGTAATTATCGCAGAGACGCGCTTCAAACGGAGCCGCGCGCCTCACTCAGTAAATATGTACAACGTCTATTCTTCGAGACAGTCTTCATGGAAGAATTTCGCTAATGATGCGGTGAATTAGTTCACCCACACATTAAATACCTTAAAAGAACATAATAGATTGACTGAATTTGATAACGGGATTATTGTAAAAATTAAAGTTTAAGTTGAAAATCCTTTCTTGCAAAATCAACATTAACTTGGCACCAGAGTTAATTGAGCACCAATTAGAGAATATCCTTTGGTGGGTAATTATTTAATTAAATTTAGTAAGTTTACAAAAAGAGATGTGACCAGGAGAGCAGAGGATATTGGAAAGTCATTGGTAAGCTGGATCGATAAGCAGCCGCCACCCAGTGACCCGTCAGTCTCGTATCGGTGCTGTCACAATAACAATTTGTCACCAATATCGAGAGCTTGTGTGGCCCTTTCATGTATTCCGATTTATCGATTATGTTTACAAAGACTATTGGCCGATATGTAATTTAGATAAATATTAGGTTACAATAATTATATAAATTTGTTTTAAAATTAAACACGGTAAATACTGAGCTTTGATTAAATTTTCAACAGATCTATGTAAAAAACATAGGTAATATGTTTTGCTACGTAGCTTCTACATTAATAAATCTTAGAAGATATAGATGATCGATCGTAGCTAGGAGAATTATAAAACGAGTGAAATCCTTATTCGTAGTAGGAACTTAGTGCAACTAAAAAGCTTAAGAGGTTCGTGAAATCTACCTAATTTATCCATGTGTGAGTTTGCGCAACAAACAATATGTCAATAACTAAGCGAGGCCGAAGATGTACACTTGGTCGTAACGCGCTTTATCCACGCCTATTTATAATCTTTGACATTCGGAAGCTAATAAATAAAAAATATAAAATGTTAGTTTCGTGGAATATGTTCACCTTCAAGCCATGTGGTGTGATCAGTTTCGGACTGTGTGGGTGCTGCGGCGCATCAGTTTGAACTTGGAAGCTTTTGTCGTATATTTTTTTGTTGCGTATTACTAGCATTTCCGTGCGAGCTTCGCATCGAGTTTAGCCTGCCCGTATACAGAGCGGAGCGGGCTAGCGGAGCGGTGTGCGAGGAAAAATCGACCAATAAAAATGCTTATAAAAAGTCCGATCAAGCAATTTTCGCACCGCGCTAGCCCGCTCCGCTCTGGTGGATAGGCAGCCAAGGGTTTCCTTTGATATTTGTCGGGAAAAAAGTACAACTTACGATTTAGCCATATAATGGAATGTATATGTATGTAATGGAAACGGAATTAGGTACATATGGCATACTTTGCACATAATTGCATGAACTTAAAGTAGGTAAATATATTTGAAGACTTTGTTATAATCTGAATAAAATATATGCCACTGATTCGGCATCACAGTGACAAATGTAATTGCTTTAAAACACCTACATAGTCGGAATTTTACACGTTTACAGTACGAAAGTCAAAAACACATTTTAGAGGCAATAATGTGCGTCATTTTATTAGATTTTTATCTTATTCAGTTACACGTTAAGATTGAGTTGTAAGATAAGCTTATTATCGTTACCTTTCCTTTTCCAAAAATATACATATATTTCGCAAAGTATGTTATCCACGGAAGTAATAAATAAGAGTTTACCAAATACCTACATACAAACAATATATATTTGTATAATATATATTGTATAACACTTTTTTTTTTTAATATATATTTATTGACAAAAACTTAGCCTATTACAACATGTTTATGATCTAAATAAAGTAGAAGTAGTTAATCTTAAATAATACCGAGTTAACTCACAATTACTCACTTATCTTTTAAGTAAGTGTGCGGTTATTTGTCAAACATCCAAAGTAATCCTTATTTGTGTGTTAATATTTATATTTTATTAACTTATAAATGTGTTATTTAAAGACGATAATCAACGAAAACTCCACAGGTTAAGGGCTCACTAATTAATTCTATCACATTACGGAGCCATTTGTGGGCACAATAACCATAAAATAAACATTTACTTGGATATTTATTGTAAGTAGCTCAACTGCATAGATTTCATTCGATTTTGAACTTTGTGAACAATGCAGTAAGAGTGGTTGGCACAGGAGAGTATGGCCCACTTGTGTCGCCCTTGATTTTTTTCCGTTTAATTAAATGATTATAGTTATTACGTACGATAGAACCACACATACAATACATTACACGTATATTCAACAACATAAACATTACTATGCAGATAAGAAAATATACATAGTTACTCTTCAATTGCTGCTTTCCTAAATATTATAAGTTACAGGATGGTATAAAATGATAAATTTATAAGCTGGCTGTAGAGTTTCCGTCCTCCCATTATCCCCTCTTCTCCATGTCTAAAAGGTCCTCAATAAATACAGTGAATTTATGTGTTATCCTATTTTTAATTAATTATGTCAGGTTCTTAATTTACAGGAATTAATTGCTTGGCTAATATGTGGCCTACGTAATTACTACATGAAGGTAGACTCATGGGAATACCTACACCTAGTTCAATTTTTTGTCTGACCTAAAATTAAAACCTTACTAATAAAAAGCTGTTATGTTATTTATGCTATTTGTCTATAAGTTTGAAATTTGCATCTATTCTAATTTCAATTTGGAACTTTTTCATTGCTCGCAAGTGCATTATATTATGAATTAAAATTCTTCACCTTAACACGCTCTTTTGAACTAAGTAAGTATTCGTATTTTTATAACAACCCGTCCACCTATCATGGAAATCAAAGCATGGAATAAGTGAATTAAAAGCCGTCACGCCATTCAGCCTTCTTATTACATTTTTTTTGTAACTAAGTAATCCTAACTAATATTATAAATGCGAAAGTAACTGTGTCTGTCTGTCTGTCTGTCTGTCTGTCTGTCTGTCTATCTGTCTGTTACTCTTTCACGCCAAAACTACTGAATGGATTTGAATGAAACTTGGTATACATATGGTTTAGACCCTGAGAAAGAACATAGGCCAGTTTTTATCCCGGTATTCCCACGGGATAACTTTTTAAGGCGAAGCGAAGCGCGCGGGAACAGCTAGTATAATATATTGTAGGAATGTATATTTAAAAGTATTTATGCATATTGTATGAGTGTTCGTTGATATGATTAGTGCTGGCTGTCACAAAACGTTTTTATATGATTTATAGTTAAATTAAATCAGCGTCCTTGGATTAGCTAGGATGTTTATTAATTTGATTCTTGTTGTGAACTTTGTTTTATAATTTTTCAATGCATATTGCGTGTTAAAATGACGATATTTGAGAATTATTAAAAAACTAGCTGTTCCCGCGCGCTTCGCTTCGCCTTAAAAAGTTTCCCGTGGGAGTTCCGGGATAAAAAGTAGCCTATGTTCTTTCTCAGGGTCTAGACCATATGTATACCAAATTTCATTCAAATCCGTTCAGTAGTTTTGGCGTGAAAGAGTAACAGACAGAAAGACAGACAGACACAGTTACTTTCGCATTTATAATATTAGTTAGGATAGGATAGTTAGGATTAGGATTAGGATTAGGATTATGTGCCATGTGTACCTAATAAAAATATGTTTTTTATTTATTTGGTTAATCTCATACTAAAAGTTATATGTTGTAATTAGCCAATCAGAATAGGGCTGACTGCTCAGGATAATACTATTATGCGTATTTTAACAACAATAAAACAATCTCTCACCTTAATTACAGACTAAATATCATCAGGTGCTTGGTTTAAGACGGCTTTACTTGAAATTCATCATCATTCATCGTATTTTAGTTGCAAAATCGCAATTTTCCCCGGGAAAGAGCTATTTTCATGCCTCTTTTCAGGCAACTCACACCTGTTTTAACCTTAATGTTGTTATTTTAACCTCACAAACGAACGTAATAATAAGGTATTTTAACTTTTACGACGCCTAATTACAAGTCACAAAAACTATTAATGTAAATGTTTCGGTAATTATAGTGTGTTTTAAAATAACTCGCGGCCACTGAATGAAATGACGAGAATCACAGATAAATGTGTTGAATTTGTTTAAAGTTTAAGCAGATACCTCATGAATCGCGTATGATTCACAACCTAATCGTTTAGGAGCAACTGTCAACATTTATACTGAAACTTTGAAGATTTTCAGTTCAGGGCAGCCCTGAGGAATTTGATGTAGAGATAGCAAAACAGAAACTAACGCATGGCTAGAATAAAGTTATGAACATAAATTTGCTAAGGTTATTCCTGATTCTATGGTATTGAACGAAATCCTTCCTTATCATTTAACTGTGCTTGGAATATTTATTAGATTTTGTGAGAGCTCATTAAAAATAAACACGTAAATTAAAATATTGTCTTCACCAATAAAATTGTCGTCATATATCTCATATAATAAAACTTTGATTTATCAAATCCATCATTCCTCACACCAAAGTTTTATTTCTGATCGTAGAAGCTGCATTATTAATGGTGGTTAAATATACGAAATTCGGTCAAACCGCTAGCAAAATAGATGGGAAATGTTGAAATTAATAACATCGGTAATGCATAAAACTGAAATACCTACCAGATGGCAGACCTTGGAACATAAAAATATGTTTTAAATGTTATTGTAAATGTATACAGGGTGTAAAAGTGACGATAATAAAAACTGAAAATACTTACATCATAACCCTCCATCTAACTGAACAGCTTTACCAAAGTTTTTATCTGAAGTTTCTTTTTTTGGGATAGTTTTTCAGTTTGATCAGAAGATCGTGTGGTTTAATTATTTCATCTGGGATCGAATACATATACCCTAATACCGAGTAAATACGAACACGAGGCACTTTAAAATAATTCTGTTTTCACAACAAATAAATCGTCAACTTGTTTATTCAAAACGGCTTGGCTGTGAGCATAAATAAAAAAGACAAAGCTTTTTATTTCTTTTAATTTGAAAAGAGAACGTTTAATAAACTTCCAGATGTCGTTGGGAGATTTAAACGTGGACAAATGAGTGACGCGTCTTGTGTATCCTGTGTTCACCGCGGGCCGCTTGCCAACGCCGCTAGTTCAGAAACTGGGCTAATAAATCCACAATATTTAAGCAAAATTAAAATTTTATATTAATAAATAAGTACTAATAAAACGCTGGAAAATACCGTTAATGAAGTGGGGGCTTCAGTAAAGGGGATTTCAGTAGTACTTACCTCTTTATTTCTTTGGTCACAAACGGATCCTCGGGTATTCTTAACACACAGTATTATCCAAAAAGAGGCAGAGATAGGTTCCTCAGAAAACATAAATAATATTTAATGAGCAGTACGTATTACAATATGGGAGAATTATGTAATAGAAAGAAAATTGTAAGGGCAATGGTCGCTTGGTCAAAACTATCGTCAGCATATTAACAAAGAATGCTGTGTCTTTGAGAAATGATTGTTTACATAGCGTAGTCTCTTATTCCTTAACAATAATCATTGTTATGCATGAAACCATGTTTTATCGATCAAGTTACTCGTATGAAAACATTGTTAGATACTTACTACGAATAGGTATAATGTAAAAGTTATGTGGGAATTAATAGAAAAGTATGTAAGTATAGTGGTATTATAATGTACTTGTTAAAGTAAAACAATTCTTTCATCTTGAATAACTATGTACCTTGAAGATTAATAATTATAATATATTTATAGCAACTAATAGGCATAATAAGATGCGTTTCATGCTGGTAATACGTAATGTTCATAGGGTGGGAAGAGCTATTGTAAATTGATAATGCAGATGCCCTCGTGCCTTAGAATAAGGAGCATTTTAGAAGAAGTTTATTAAGAAATCAGATTTTTAGGACCTGTTTCTATTTTTAACGAACATTCACAAACTGAGTACCTACTAATAGATAGATAGATAGGTATAGTGTATAATAGTAGGTGGCTTATTTAGTTCTATTCTATGACACGTCCCCTTTGTTCTTTTACTGGATCTATTGAGAAACAAAAACATCTCTTTGTTATTTATTATACAAATGTAGATCATAGCGCTTCTGATTTATTTGTTGTTGTTCTATCAGTATTTGTGCTAAATACTTCTTGTATCTTCTTCATTGTATGTGTTATGTTTTAGTTCATATGATATATACATAGGTATAGTGCAGGATTATAGCCGCGTATCCACTAGGCAACTATTCGCTTCCGTGTAAAGTTTTGCGTGGAAAATCAGAGAAAAAAAGCAGCCTCGACGTGTTTATCGACATACCAAATTTTATCAATATTCGTTCAGTATTGGCGTAAAAGATTAAGAAACATCCTGATCAATGCTTAACTAAACTTAAAATATTTATGAAAAAAAATGTCCTTGCTCTACTTGTAAAGTTGAAACTAAATACTAATTGACGAATGGCGTTTTACTACAACTAAAGATCAAAGTGATGAAACAATTTTATTTAAAAAAATACACCGCTCTTCTATTAGTTTTATGGGTTTTCTAAGTATTTTATGACGAAGCTGCTATTAAAAATACACTCACGGGCAATGAAAAGGTTCCACTGAGAAAAGCACCAAATTACTCCTAAACGGAAAAAGCTAGCTTAATTACGCCTTCTGCAACATTGAAGTACATTTAACAGAGCATCAGGATATTACAAACTAAAAACGATAAAGTGGGTAAAAAATATAATTAAGTGTTTGACAAAATTGGGGTAGTTTGGTGTCGGCCAGGTATGTAGGGTAACGTAACGTACCTTGGGACGCTAGTACCTCGGGACATTGATTGTATTTTAAAAACCGGCTAAATAAACACATTAAAATTCTACCCTAGGCATAGTATTTTACTCGCTTGGCAAAACTAGTGAGTCTCGTGATCATACCAGCATCTAGTGTGTGGTGAAGACAGTATGAAGTTTTTTGGAGTCAAAAGTAGCTTTTGTATAGTTTTTTGTGTTGCTTTATCTCATTGAGGCATGCTCAAAATAAAGACATGGATGTCACGTATAACTATTTTCGGTTATTTAATTTTATGTCATGGCAATTATCTGAAAGATTCCTATTAATTGAAAATAAAGAAATTTAAATTTTGGTTAAATATTTCTTTTTTGTACCTTGGGACACGATTAAATTTGTACCTTGGGACACTGTTTCCTATGGCTTTGTACTATGAAAAATGCAAACATCTAAATAACGCCTTATATCTCTGTTCTTATTAGTGCCAGAGTGAAACTAGACAGAAGAGAGATGCAGTAAATAAATAAGAACAGAGATATAAGGCGTTATTTAGAAGTTTGCATTTTCCATAGTACAAAGCTATAGGAAACATTGTCCCAAGGTACAAACGTGTAACGTACCTTGGGTCAAAACCAGCATTTTTACTTTTATCTTAATTTAATAAAATCTGGCCACACTAAAGCTTAAGCACAAATACTAGTGATAATAGATTATATATCCTACCGAATAAAGAAAATTTCACATTAATATCTTAGTTGTACGCTGCGATAGCTTCATTCAAAGTTGGGGTAGTCGAAAATGTCCCTAGGTACGTTACGTTACCCTAAGCCCTTCTCCGTTTCTGTCCGTTTAAGTTACTCAGAGTACCCAAAAAGTAACCAAACTATGGTTTGACTGCTGCTGCATCTGGGGCAGAGACCTAACCCCTTTCAGAGAGCATTGTCCCTCTGAGAGGGCACTCTTTCTTTGCCATAGCTAGACTCTACATACACTCATATTATTATGAGTTTATGTAGAGTCTAGCTATATTTATTTATGTATTTATAAATAAATATTAGCACTCGTCTCACGCCCGGTGAAATGCAATGAACCAGCCAATCACGGCCAAGTGCAGACCACGCCCTCTTTTAATGCTTGCTCAATAAGCAACGGTAATCGTGCTATAAGGTAAAGTCATATTCACATAAATTACGTAATAGGGGTCTTCACTAAAGACATTGAGATTATAGCTAACCTGTAGAGGTCATACTCATACGAGTACGGCCGATCGTGAAGTTTAGCCTGTTATTTATGTATAGTTTTATTCGAAATGTAATGATTGGCCAATTGCGGTATCAGATTAAAAGAGCCAATTAGTATCTATTGGTAGGTACCTATTTCATTTCGCAACTACTTGACATGCGTCATTTTAATGCATAAACTATAGGCGGTTCTCACCAGGTTCTCACACTGCCCCGCATTACGATGCGTGTTGCGTGAGTTTCAATGAACGTAGTTGCGTTTTCTGTGTGTTGCACGGAGTTAAAGCAACTTTCGTTCACGCAACATCAAGCAGCGTGATGCGTCTAAGAAGTTGACAACCGCTTAAATCGTATGTTTCTTACCTACCAAATTAATTTGATACTTACTAGGTATTTCAATCAATATAATATCCACGGTAATTTAAAAAGGTTGAAATAGGAAACCTTGATTAAATTAACGACTTTAAGATAAAACAGGCTATAAATAAAACAATTAATACTTGTCAATTCTAATGCGTTTTAACACGATGTTTTCGATTTGGAATCGTGAAGAATATAATAATTATGATTATTTCCCATAATTAATTATAGGCAAGGCAATCCGTGCGGTGTTAACCTTCGTTGTTTTGTTGTTTTTTTTTCGATTAGACCTTAATTTAATTAGTAGGTATTGAACAACACCTCACACGTTTATTAATTAAGTAAGTGATCAAAAATTAAGTGATAGTAAAATCACAACATATCGTTTTCAGGTACATCATGTAAATACCTAAGGTACGCTTTTATTTCTCTTGAATGCTTTATTTTAAAGGTCTTATAGTATGACATCGCCGTGGGACTTGTGCCCTGTATACTCAAGTATACACCGTATTATAAAAAACAAAACAATACAGGAAAAGAAGAGTATGCAAAGACTTTTGTAAAAAAAATGTTGGGGTCTTATTAGATTGACCTGCTGGCCATGAAACCTGAAATGAACCACGATCAACAAAGTGCAGTGCAATACTGAATCGATGTACGAAGCAATACCAATAACACTAGAACTTAATAGGTGCCAGTCCGTTAAGCTATAAAACTTTACACTTATTACTTAAGTGCAAGTAAAGCTTAGCTACAAACGAACATATTGTGAACACACATGTTATATAATTATGTATGCTCCTACTAATACTTATTAAAAATGTGAAAGTTTGTAAGTCTGGATGTATGGATGTTACTCTGTCACGGGATTACGGTTGGACCAGCTGTATGAAATTTGGTGTATATGTAGTAAGATTAATACAAAGGCAATTTATTGTCCCGTAATTTCCACGGGAAAATCTTTTACGCTGAAGCGAAGCTTGCGAAAAAAGTTAGTGTACTCGTATGTACCTATATTGTATAATCCGATCACTAGTTAGTTGAATGTATTGACTGCGAGGCCACGGCTAAGTAGGTTTACTTAGTGCTAATGGGAAAGATATATGGGACTATCTACTGTTGATTTATATTTATCGGTGGGAATAAATCACCTGTCCGCAAGTTTGTAAGTAACTGTTAATTATAGTTGCACGTTTAGTTAAATTAGCTACTCTAAGTAAATACTGAACGCGTTCTTAGCACAAAAACTAGACACACGTAAAACATATTATTTATGTAAGGCGCTTTCGAACATCATGTTAAACAAACGTTTAGCAACGTTTTAATAACCAACCTAGGCTCAATAATTTTTTGGTTAGCAAAATTATGCCTAGTTTTTCATATATATTTTCAAATTGAGGATCAGCATAAAAGCTAGTTATTGATTTTTTAACTTCTTTATGATTCTGTAATGGTTCTACCTTTTTTGGCATAAGATTTATTTGCCTAATCTCGTATTGCATAGTAACGTTTGGTCAAAGTCTCGTTACGCCGAAAATCGTATGGCATAAATCTCGTTTAGTAAAAAGTTATTTCGCATAACATTGTTTAGCCTAATAATGGTATGGCCAAATCTTGAATAGCCTAATAATGCATAGGTTTATACAAAGTAATAATATTCGTTTGGCTTTAACTTTGACGGAGCGTCTCCCTACATAGCGCAAACTGGTGCCTTGTATTGTTTCCGCTGTTTGGAAAACGCTCCGCTCCGCTACGCTTTGGTTTTGATGAACATGTGCACCTAACACGCTCCTCCTCGCTTTGCTCGTCGTCGCACCTATTTTTAGGTTTCGATCTCATGGGGTTTGTAATAATTATATTGGTCGTTAACTTTCGATTTTTTGATCATACAATATCGTGATTTTCGGGATGTAGGAGAAAAATACCACAATTTGTACATTTACTACATACCTACTTAATATATTATTTATTAAGATAACATTAGGAGAAACAAGATTATACATAGGTATAGACGAACATAAATTTGAGCAAACGAAACTTAGGTGTTTAAAGATTGTGCCTAAAGAGTTTTAGACGAAACGAGCCTTATGCCACATAAGTCTTGGCAAAGTGATGGTTCGGCCAAAAAAGTTTAGACCATACGAGTTATGCGAAATGAGTTTTGGTCAATAAAGATTATGCCAGATGAGCGGAACCCTTCTGTAATTTTTTCGACTTACACTGATAGGATCCTACCGACCCTACAAACACATGATTAATGGATTCTAGCATTTGTGTTCGTATGACATTGAGGCAAGATAGGCAGTGTCGTGGGCGACAAAGATTAGGACATTACATTGCAGACCGTCCACCCGATAGATATAGGTCACCACGTTAATAAATGGAATAACTACACGTATAGAGCAACGCCTTTATGACCGCCTTGGATTGGATTTTGTTTTATTGTTCTCAGGAAGTGGCAGTCAATGTGAAGTGGAAAAACGAAGAATATTTTCGAGAAGGAAATCTATTTGTAGAGCAAATGAAAGGTGATATTTTTAAATATAAGGTACTTACCTACCTAATTGATGTATCGACGAGGAATAAAATCTAATCAGATATATTTGATCTTGGGTCTTTTTTGTGTCCGAGTTGGCAATAAATTGGGCCTGAACACATAAAAAAGTGGGTGCAATCAATGCACATTTACCTACCCAGTACTGGAGTACAGTAGTACCTACCAGGTGTGATTGCAAGTGTGAGTAGATGATAAAATTTAAGATATGCGCGAAGCTATCAAGAGATAGCATTTATCTTTCATTTAGAATGAATAGTTTTCAAGATACTTATTACAAAAACCGGTTCCACGCCCACAAAATTCTTAAATTCGCCTCGCATTTTTATTTTCAAATTGTTAAAAGGAATAAAATTTCATACGACGATGTCTGCGAACATAATTGTTATGCTTTATTGTTTTGTAGGTACATAAATTTACGTCAGTATTATAATTTAGTAGAAGTAGGTACCTATCTCAGTCGTAAACTCTCAACATAATAATGATTCTAGCAAAAAACAAGTTAGTAGGTAAGGTAGCTTGGTAGGTAAGTTACACGTGTTTAGTGGTCTACCATTATAATTGAATGACGCTTTTTGTGTTTTTGGCAGGACATTGAACCCAGGAGTTGATTTTAAGGTACTTCTTATATTATGAAGATATATTCACAAATTACCGTTGCTAAAAAAGTTGAAGAAATATGTTCTACTCATGTACTTACCCATAAGTACATAGAGGTTGAGAGATATTCCTATATGCTAACTATAAATTCATTTTCCACTTGAAATAAAAAGCTCACTAGGCTCTTACTACTTTTCCGAAATACTAGTTATTTCCATTTACGGAAGTTTCTTATTGTATTTGTTCTGTTTTGCATTAATAAATGCAACTTTTCCTACCAAAACTTAATTGAAGATATACATACCTACCTAGACTACCTACCTAACAGATGAGATAAGATGTGTACAGTGATTATATCTTATAGTATTATCTTTATTATCAGCATTACTTGTATAAACCATATTCATGACATTACAAAATTACTTTAAATTACAGTTACATTAATCCTTCCGGAACGTCCTATCAGTTCCCAAATAATTCACTTCTGGTAGTAAGTACTTACCTACCTATTTATTTTATATTACCTATAAACCAAAACTAACTACTTACTTATAATATTTACAAATAAATATAAAGTGAATTACCTAAATAAACAAATAAAACTAATATTTAGAATAGGTATGTATAAATTGAAAATGGCAAATGGTCCTTCGTCCTGAACATTTTCATTACAAAAGTAAGCCATATTATGTAAAACACAGTCATAAACATTAAGCACTAGAATAGCCAAGTATCCATAAATAAGTACTAGAAGAACATAAACGCTAAAAGTGGCTAGAACTAATTACTTAAGCATTTACTAATCATAGTCAGATAAAGGGCCGAGATGAGCCAACTGGGTATATTACTACAGTCATTTTAAATCTATTAACAGGGTGTCTGTATTAGCTTAAATAAAATTTTTGGTCACGTGACTTTTTAATACGAATACCTAGATTTTTTTACAAATTTATAAAAATCGTAGAACAAAAGTTGTTCAAAATGTGTCACTATCTTTCGGAAGTGCTCTTTAACCTGGGCCACCCTGTAGGTACATTATCTTTTTATTGGATTCCTGTCGTAAACTGTGCAAGGTCAGCCTTTTAAACGCATGGCTTTGTGACCTATACTATGACCTATCCCCGCCCACTTGCAGTCTCAGTACAGCTATACCTGTAAAAAATCATCGTAGGCTCTTCGACGAAAGTAAAAGTCAAGACTTCAGTTTTTCATTCATTTTTACAGTGATATTTACGCGACCATTATGAGAATACGATGAATTTCTTAAAACTTAAAACAACAAGCAGATTTCCACCACGACAACTTGAGGTAGTTAAGGTACACAGTTAATTTCCTTAAGTTTCTCACAAACAATTTAAGGGCCAAGAAGAAACCGGAAATACCTTCGTACATTTTAGTTTTTGATTTAATAGTATCTCATTACCCTGTTTAACATGTTTATATGGCAGGCTGTGTTACGAAATAATGTCAAGACAGTCAAGAGTATTTTTTATATTAAACCAGCCATAAATTATCAATTTGTTATTCTGTTTCATCGAGTTTTATGTTAATTGCATCAACCAATACTGTATAATATTTAATAATACATTTTAGTCTGACTTCTAAAGTTTATAATGAAGACTGTGTCAAAGTCACACAAAATAAAAGATTGTGAATCGAGTCGTGACTGAGCATCTTCATATCCATTACTTAACATAATAAAAAAATATTTAACTGAGCTTGCAAACAAACTGTGAAGTAATACTTAAGGTATGCAAGGTGCCTTTATTATACCAATAGCTTTAATTTAAATAAAACGGAGAATAATAGAAAATTTTAATGCTTCACAACATAATATTATGTTCCATACCGTTCATTTCATTAGATCCTTAGAACATTAAGAATTAACGAATAAAATAAATCATGCATTTATAAACCCGTCAAAGAAAATTTAAACGCTTGAAAAGAGATCTTATTTTTTTTGTTTAAAGCAGTTTACTAAGTCATGATCAGATGATCACGAAACATCTGGAGATGCAGTGTTTCTTTAGTTGTATTTTTTGTAGACCGTACCTTACTGCCTACATATTGTAATTTACATACCAACCAAACAACACAACACGGGCAGTCGAAAATCGAATTTACAATACGCTGCCAAACTTCCTTTGTTCCGTAGACGAACACTTATGTGTATGTATTGTATATTACTATGTATACCCTGTATAGATGTAACTATTTTCACGCACACAGTTAAAAAAACCTCGTGTCGAAAATGTAACTGTGTCAAAGAGTAAGCGACATAATAGATAGGAGAATAGATACACGTGCGATCTGAAATTCGTGTTGAATTATGTAATGTGGTTGTGATAGTAACAGTAGCGGGCATTAGTAACTTGGAGAGATCTGAAACTGTCAAGATGTTTTTGTTTCAGCTCTATCATTTTCTGTTAGCTGCTAGTATGTTGTCTAGTCAGATATTCAGAGGTCTCGAATGCTATTAGGAAGTGTAGTAAACATTTTTTTGTGAGAACAGAAGCCATTTTGTCTAGTCAAGCGATGTATGAAAAGTAAGATGAACTAGGCATGCTGTCGGATGGGCATTTAAAGAGCTGTCTCATACATTTTGATCCATCTAAGAGTAGCAATTAACTTAGGCACAGATTTAGACTCCCCGCGTCCACACCCACGCCTCACGCTCTACTCTACGGCATCACCGGGCAGTGCGCTTGTGTGCGTGTGCGGAACACACCCATCGAGACGTAGCCGAAAATTGCGGCCGCCGCGAACCCGAGTGCGTCCGCCAGCCAGTGTCAAGGACAGCGGCGCTTGCTGTTGCTACGTACGAAAATGTACGAGCGATTGTTCTGAGGCTTGGCTGTGTACGAACGTTTTTTGTGCATCCTGCCAGCGTGCGCGCGTTCGAGGTTTGAAAATGTTTGGTTTTCTGGTGTTGGGCGATCCAGCCAGTGTTTGAAAAGGAAGCCGCCGTGTATCATATGATAGACCGTCTTTAATATCCAGCAGTGGACGTTCATTGGCTGATGATATAAGTACCTATCTAACATTGGCGGCATAATAGTACTGTTGAACTTATAACCTAAATAACTCGTCTAGACCAACAGACGAGTACCTACTCCAGAAGAGACCAATAGCGAAAATGAAGACCATAAAGCACGAATCTTCTGATCATAATGTTAACAAAATAGCCATGGAATACAATATATAATGTAATGTGATCTCGGCATATCCATCTACAGTACAGTAGAAAGTTTGTTAAGATGTCAAGTACTTACCATAACTTGTCTTCAGATCACAAATGCAAAAAAATCCACCCTGAACGCTAGTAGGGTAGAATGATCACATCTGGAATATCATGAATCTCTCTAGTTTAAGAACATCGTGTATTGCCAATAATAATTAAACGAATACACAATACCATTAAAAATTAGAAATAAGCCTATTCATAAAATACCACAGCAAAAACCAAACCATATCGCGATGTAGAAACGAACTCAACAACGACATCTACTGATATTTGTCATGAAACACATTGATACTTTTAGCCCCAGTTCCACCATAGTCTGTTAGATAATTAACACCCCTGTTACATTGTCATAAATTATACGTCATCTACATATTAAATTTTTGACATTCAATGCGGTAGGTAAAGGTTATTAAATTTAATCAGAAGAATACTTGAATTGAACCGTAAAATTTGAGGATACACCGCCAATCAACCATTCTGAATCGGGCGAGAAATTCTCTCGGACAATAAATCGTCATTAAAATATCAATAAAATGTCAAAGAATGAGGTCAATCAAATTGACGAGTTATTAAATTCAATAAAGGAACAACTTCATTAAGAAATTAACTTCAAAGACCCCGTCTTCATTAGGATTGGATTAGCCGTTGCAAATTGTTAATAGACCGTTTTTGATGCAATCGGCTTCGTTATTCATTAGTAAGGACAACAGTCTTTAACTGCCTACGTGACATGACGCCAGCAACTGTTCTTAGTTTATAAATAAATCTACTAGCTGTTCCCGCGAGCTTCGCTTCGCCTTAAAAAGTTTCCCCGTGGGATTTCCGGGATAAAAAGTAGCCTATGTTTTTACTTCTGATTTAGACGATATGTAGGTATACCAAATTTCATTCAAATCCATCCAGTAGTTTTGGCGTCGAAGAGATATTTAAGATCATATATCTAAGTTTTAATGTATAACTGTTTGTTATCCCTAACAAATAAAATAAAATAAAATAAGAGTAACAGACAGGCAGACACAGTTACTTTCGCATTTATAATATTAGTTAGGATATAGTAGGTACTTAACTACTTACCCTATGTTTAGTGGAACTTTAGCTTTCAAATTATACATCTTAGGGCGGATTCGGCCAACGTCGAGTAACTTTTTACTCACGAGTAAAGTACCAGTTACTCGCGAGTAAGCAGATTTTGCATTCTACCAAACCTGAAACCAAGATAACTAGCTTATCCCAAGAATAAAATGTTATACCGCCAAAATTGACCGTGTAACGAGCTTATCCGAGAGTAATTTTGTAATGGCGGCAGCACATCAGCTGATTAGAAAACCGTCATAATGACATATAAACACATCTGTCAAAACATAAACAAAAGTACGTTAAAAGGCAAAGTCTCAGAATAACAACAGCGAATAAAATATTAAAACATAAACAATTTCATACTTTTATAATCCATTCAAACTAAGTTGGCATGTCATTTCTATTGCATGCTTTGAAACGCAGCTATTTTTATTTTAGTTGCATTACAGTTTCGTTCCTCGTTCATTCAATTTAATCATGGTATAACTTGGTAGAATGCAAATGTACTTATCCTAGATATTTACTCGCGTATAATTTTAATTCCGGTATAGTTATTCTCGTGTAACGTGATGTTTGGACGAATTCACCCTTAGAGTAATGGAGATTTATAATAGCAATAGCACTAAGGTAGGTACTATTAAAAAAAATACTTATATCATATTATTAAGGTCACTAAGTATAGATGGACATGTATCTAATAAACATGTCATCGATTATTGTACACCAGTAATCTTCAATATTTAAGGTTGATACTTGCTATTCACGTGCAAGGGACACCCTGTATACAATACATTCAGAAATTGATAATTTACTGAATGGTTGTGAATGTGAATATATATATTTCAAAGGGGTACATATAGGTACTCAAACAAAACAAAGTCACATTATGATGAAGCTGCAGTTACAGCTAAATCCTAACTAATATTATAAATGCGAAAGTAACTGTGTCTGTCTGTCTGTCTGTCTGTCTGTCTGTCTGTCTGTTACTCTTTCACGCCAAAACTACTGAACGGATTTGAATGAAATTTGGTATACATATGGACTAGACCCTGAGAAAGAACATAGGCTACTTTTTATCCCGGAATTCCCACGGGAAAACTTTTTAAGGCGAAGCGAAGCGCGCGGGGACAGCTAGTTATATATATTTTTTACTATAAAACGAAAAAAAATGCTATCATCAACGACAATTTCAGATGTAGATAAAATTTCATATATTACAAGTTACAACACCGATATACAAATTATGTTCCGTAAAGTAAAACAATAGAGGCCCTAATTATAGACCATTTTTGTGCGCCCACTAATTTCGACCCATCTGTAATTTAATACGTCGTAACTCGTAGGAATAAAAGGTTCAGGGACGAAATTAACGAATTTGTCTTTGTTTAGTGTATTATATGTGTTATAATTTTATATGATACAAACGTTTGTTTTTTTATATTTACTCTATCTATTTATAAAACGTCAAAACTAAATGAGGCACAAAAATTATTTTTAGTTCCTACAGTAAACTAAATTAATTCAAGTAGTACATTTAATAAGTATCTGAAAGTGATATGGAAATGCAATTAAGTAAATATAATTCAGTTGGCTCGCACTTAAAATCGTTATAAAGGAGCGTCATGAAACTGGGTTACCCATTTCCCGTAACCTATAATCACTTTGTCATCCACATAACAGCGCAAAACATCGTCGAAATAATGGCAGTTAAGCCTTTCTTAATCCCAGCTCCTCGGCCCCTACGCCATAAAACCCATTAAAGTCCGTTCCCTTTCCTCTTATAGAATTTCAGAAAAGAAGGAAAGAGAGGAAAAACTATATTTTAACTGCGTAGAACAACGTAAGTAAAAGTTTCCTTTATGAGAGAAGCTATCTTGATAACTACCTTGGTGCTTTGTTTATATTCGGAGGGAGAAAGTAAGTGTAGTTATGAAGTTAACCGCATGAAAACCGCAACTTGGTGGAAACCGATTGGATTAAAATTACGCAGCATTTATCAGGCTATAAGTTGAAGCCTACGCACATATAAGAGTCGCCGGATACATTTATTTCTCTTTTCCCTTATTCGGGGACGGACGTCCTACTGCTTTGGAATTTACATATTTTGCGCGCCCACGCGCCGTCGACCAAAAACTCTTCAACAAAAAGTAAGAAACTGTTTCTCCAGATGTTCTCTCTGTTCATAGTATTGCTTCAAGGTGACTTATACTTATTACAAAGTGCGGTAAATATGAGTGTATTTATTTTATTGCAATCTAGGTAGGTAGGTGAGTGGTGTGAAGTTACTCAGGTGTGAAAAATTCGGAAGTCAATGTCGTGTAGAGTTTTCAAAATGTTTGTACTTTGACTCAACTACAGTCCATATAATGTATGATGACTAGTTATGAGAAGGTTTCATGATTTTACTTATTGGCTTTAGTTTTTTTTCAGTAGGAGTAGATTATATAGAGCCATGTAGAGCCAAGATTGCAAAGCTTGCAAGTAAAGAATCAGAGAACTAGGGCTTAACATAGGTAATGGTATTATTTCAATCTTCTCTGATATTAACAAATTAAAATTTTCGAGACGTCGCCTACTAAGATTTGGTTTACAAATTAAAATGGTAACGTCAGTGTTAGTGAGTATTTAGTCATTGTTGATATTAGTGTTAATTCAGATGCATTGTGTTTGCTCTCCAAACACTAGCAACGTCTATGCATAATTAAAAAAACATTTTAGGTCTACAAGTAGGTAGATACTATACATAAGAAAATAAATACATAAGTCAGCCTATTAACAACCTGTAATGAAGCTGATTTGTTTATATATTCTTACGTAAAACGCTTTCGTGAATTACACAAGACTTTTGTTAGTGTGTTAATTTGTAAAAAGCTTGACAAGACGTCAAAAAGCTTTCAAGCATGTCTGGATACGATGTAATAGCGCATTGTGTTTGTGTATTGTCTGAGTACCTCGTACTTTCAGTTGAAACACTGAGGAGGAAAGACAACATGAGTACTTACATGAGTCTGCGATGTTCTAGGGATTTTCATAAAGTAGAAATACCTAGTGTTGGAGCGTTAGTTACGTTAGGAAGTAACTGTAAAAACAATACTTAAAACAAACTTAGTTATCATAAATCGCATGTGTTTTAGAATATCAGACACAAATCTGTAAATTATCCTTATTTTATAGATATTTATGACGCTCAGGTCAAATTCTTTATCGCTTAAGTATCAGCTAAAATCGAAGATGCATATTAAGTAAGTACCTAAAAGTATATCCTATAAAGAATGTAGGTAATACATTGAAGTCTAGAAAGTGAACGAAACGACCCACGCCTTAGCGAATGGTACCCTTGACATCGAGACCCGGGCAATAAAACTAATACGACAAGTAGGTGCAGGTACCTACATAAAGGGTGCCTTAGAAAATATGGAGGCCAATTCTGAAAGCAAAAGCCTTAAAACAGAGATGAATATTCAGTTTTATACGTAGTGAGCTGCATAACTTTAAACGTGCGCCAAAGTAGGGGAGCGGGGGGCTAGTTGTAACAGGGGTAAGTAGTAACAAGCATTTTTTACCTACATTATAGAAGAATATTAATTTAATTTTCAATCCAATGTACTACTTAATACGCAATGTATCATTTAAGCGTGGTAAGCATCCCGCCGGACGGCGCAGGAAGCGGTGCTGTGCAGGCGCTCCGAAAAAGCCAGGTTTCGGACTTTTTTTTGTTTATACGAAATTGACTAGCATAAAATTTAAATTGTTTAGCAGTTTTTGTATAACAAAAATACATTTAGAATTTGTTTAGTTTCATTATAATTAATTATAATTTTACAACAACAAAGCGGTTTATTTTTTAAATATGTTATTTTAAAAACCTGTCCTATGGGGTATGTTGTAACAGTTTTACGGGGCTAGTTGTAACATGTTATAACTTACCCCCTTATGTATTTATTAGTTATGAAATTTCGCGTCCGTACTTAAATTTATTCTTTTAGTATTTTGAATACTTCTTCGTTTAACTTCCATAATTTTTATTTTAGAATGATACACTACTAAAGAAAATCTACACGTGCTACCCAAAGTCAAGATGTTTACGAATTGGCCTCTGCTGAAGTCTTAAAAAATAAAATCAGTGTACGAAAAGCCGCAAAAACTTTTAATTTATGTCATGCATTTTTATATAGATATGTGAAAAAGAAGAAAAGCAACAATTCTTTATCAGTCGGCTATATCAAACCCAGATTGGTTTTTCAATAGGAAGAAGAAGCTAAAATATCTTAGTACTTGCTTACTTGCTTTAACATTTACTTTGGATTGCTTGATTACTTGAACATTTAAAACCTGTTAAGTGTCTGAAGTATTATTATGTCAAATAAATCTTTAAAAAATGTAAAACTAGTATTCTATTCCTAATGTTACAATTTGCCCCCAGCTCGTTACAACTAGCCCCAATCACGGGGCAAGTTGTAACACCCGCCACTTTTTTTTCAAAAGCGTTTTTACAAAAAGCCTTGACAGTTTTGATTATAATTTTCTTTGAAATTGATAGATGGATAGTTGTTAATTGGAATAGTATTGGTAGATTTCCTAAATACTAAACAAGTAAGTTTTCATAGCCAAGAAACCAAAAAATGTTACAACTAGCCCCCCGCTCCCCTACCTATATTTATTCTTACCTAACTATAAAATCAAGTCGAGGATAAACAGTTAAACACATGCAAAAAAAAAACATTTTGGTTTTCTTGTCGACAGCTGAAGTTTCATAAAATGGGTATAACTTGTAAGCATAATTATTATGAATGCACAGCGGTGACCTTGCATGAGTGTTCATCGTTTATCACCCACATTTCAGCGGTGGCACATTTTCCTACTATACTCGCGTGTAGAATAAGAAACGTCGCATCTAGGTTACTCTGAGCTTTATTGTGTTTACGTGCTGTTGATATGAGATACTGAGATATGCAGCCAGGTCAAGGCGCCACAGCTTTCGACTCAGACTGACATCGCTTAATATGGACTCGCCGCGTTAGCTCCTGTTCTCATTATGCGCACAGTTTTTCTTCGGTCACGACATGTCCCAATCAAAGTCCTCGCCTAATCTGCACATATTGTTGCATGCTAAGAGCCTTATCTATTCTGCTTGTCCGAAGTTAATCCAGCGTCCTTGTGTCCGCTAATCCGCACACTAGATATACAGAGCTCCAGCATTAATGAGCCACGCGGAAGATTGTTTAGAGACCGCTCGTAAAGCGCGCTAATTTCAATTTTATGGCACGTATACATACAATTGGGGCCTGTAAAAAGTGTTTTTTATTGGGCTCGCATCCTGCCGGCGAGGCCGCGATGCCCCGATAGCCCTAATTAAAAATCCACTGCGACCACTTGCGAAAGCGGGCCCCGGGCACACGCTTGCGAAACAGTCTCTGCCCTTTAGTCGTTACCGACTTTTTTATTCTGATAGTAAAAACACGCTTGTTTATTGTAAATTACATAAGAGCCATTAAACGAATTTACGTTTTATTAACAATCTGTTTCTGTCTTTCCAGATAACGCTCCGACCGTCGCCGCGAAGACTCGTGAGGAGGACCAAGTGCCATTTGAAACCAGTTTACCAGAGCAGTGATATTTAGCGTTAGCGTAGTGTTAAGTGTAGTGTAGCAAACAAGCGTAGACTTGTGGTGTTTAGTGAGAAAAGTTACCAAAAAACAACCACGCTGGCTCCGTACAAGGATATAATGAATTCGTCGGGCATTAGCGCGGGTGCTGTGCCGATGATCAAGTGTGAGGACACGTCTGCGGGGGTGGACGGGGAGGGTGGTGGGGGTGCGGGGGGGTACAACCTCAGTGTGAACGTGAACCTGGCGGCGCCGGTGGGCAGCCTGCTGGCGGCCGAGCAGGGCGGGAACACGCCGCGGACGCCCGAGATACTCAACTCACTCATCGCCATGACCAGCCCGCTTGAACAGTACAACTACCCTGACAAGAACACGGATGCGGGGTTTAAGGTAACTTTTTATACCAGGTCTACTTTTACATGTTCATGAAGTGACTGCATAAATGCATCGGGTTGTTCAGCGTGCGAGAGTATCTTTGGGTAATTTTAGAGGCGGTAGAGACATGAGGCCAACAACTAAAGAAGGTTTAGCGGTAAAGTAATAGGTAAAGAACATCAGAGTAGTAATAGTCATGGCTCGTATGGAAAGCTGAGTGAAATCATGTCGAAATCTAAATAGATAAGTAAACCAAACGTGTCAAAACCATTATTTGGGAGTCATAAACATGATCATGTCCAGAAATAATTGTTATGCCCCATGGTGGTCTGCCAAGAAATTTACAACATGTCATGCCAAAGAAAGTTGACGATCCTAACACATGAGGAAGAGTCAAATAGAGTCATAAACGTTTAAAGCACAGCATCAGCAGTTATATCACGAGTCTGCTTTGTAAATGACCGTTTCGAAGAAGAGTTGTTTTATATTGCAAGACGCAAGCGTGGAATAGTTGCATAAACTGCATTTGCATTGTACACTTCTATTTGACTGTCACATATAGGACAAGTCCCGTTTATGCAAATAAATCCAATAAAATAGTCAAAATCTGTGACGCTGAAATCGTTGTTATTTAGCTGTTTATAATAGAGGAAGGACCGTTACTAGGATACTTCTTCTTAGCTTATCAGTGACAAATGCTAGAGCGGGACTAGGGTTTTTCACTGTCGCAAAAGGGTTAACCAGTCACACTATTAGTTGTCAGCTTGTCAGTCCCTGATTGCCCAAGTCCCTTCGTTACCCGGAGTGGCTATCCTGCACCCATACACCAGAATTAAAGGAATTATGTTTTAGAACTTAGTCCGTAAACACAATACATGTTACAAATACAATACAATACAGGCGCATTTGAAGTGCTGCCAAGTAGCAGCGTATTGGCCGCGTGGTGTGAACATCACTACCCCATTATAAACATTGGATAACTCGCTTGGCGCCAACTGCATGAGGTCATACACCTTTCCTGTACACCTTGGTGTTTACTCAAGAAGGTAGACTCGACGGCGCCAACTGTGCTGGTTATCTGTCATGTGTCTTGTATGGTCAGTGTGTGCATTTAGGTTATGTTTTGAAGATTACTGATATGGATATCGAACTGTTATCCGATCTTCGATCTCGAGTGAACTTTCTGAGTATAATTTGAACCTTAGATCTTTTATATTTTATGCACAGATGGCTCATAGGTAACCTATCTATGCTACGGAACGTAACAATCACTCTTAATTTACCAAACTCTGAGCAATTTTGAAAACCATTTACCGCTCCTAATTTAGTCAACAACGAAAACATAATTAATCCATCACCCACCCAGCGGCCATTGGAAAACCGCAGCGGACGAATCAGAGCAAACCGCCGCTGAATGAAGCAATTATCTTCTGCTACAATGTGACACCGATGGAGGTGTTCATAGCGAGCCAGCGACCCGCATCGTCTTCTATTAGGCTACAGGGTCGAGGGCACAGGAGTGCATCTAGGGGCACGCCAAACGTAACATTAGCTAAGACCAAAGTCGCGCTTGCTCCAGAAGTGTTTTCGAGGTCTATATAGGCAATCGTACAAAACCGTGACAAAACTTTTAGCTTAAAAAAATAAAATTCTCTGTATTACGCGAAAAGTTAAACCAGGTTTAATGCGGTCTAACACTATGAAATAAATTTCCGCTTTCACTTTATTATGAAAATTTTAACTTTTTAGCAAGTGAGTTTAGCGTTCATTATATATTGCGTTGAAGACACAAATATTATTCCTCGATACGCCCCTGCCCCAGCACCGGTAACTCATTTCCCTATCTCGTTTCAGAACGGATGCGGAAATGACTCCAACTCTTCAATGTCCAATGGGTCGTCGGCAACATCACCTGCCTCGGGCACCCCGCAAAGTATACAAAAGGTAAATATTTTCAACGAAATTCATGGCTTAGCCTATAGGTACTCGGATATACCTCGCTATAGACAGAAAAGCTGTTAAGCATGTCAAAAGTACTTATACTACTTATACAGAGTGTTGCATAAAGGGTAATCTAAACCGAAAGGGGGTGACTCAGGAGGTCATTCTGAACAACTGAATGACCCCCTGAGTCACCCCCTTTCGGCTTAGACCCTTTTTGCAACAACCTGTATAATAATACCCCTCTTTTTCAGATAGGTAATGATGTATTTTTATTAATCATCAGATAGACCAAAAGATAAGATAAATTGTTAGGTATAATTTAACAAATAGGTCTCTAATGTGATGACAAACCGGCATAGCTAAGTACTGTAGGTGTTTTTTCAAAGGTTACTACAATTGAACATAACGAACAATGGGCGGACACTATTTAAATGTGAGAAAAATAGGAACCTTTATAACACAATCATAAATAATGAACTGAAAATTACATTTGTTTTATAGAATTACCATAGAACTTGTGAAGGGCCTTGAGATTCTCACTGGACGAAGGTGAACAGATCAATTGGACGTAGTTACGCAGAAAGGCCTCAATCCACAACTTTGTCAAAATTGAGTTATATACTAGAACATGCTATTTAATGTAGGGTCTACCTGTCAAGAAAACAAACACAGTAAAAAACCAACTACAACATACTTTTTTGATGTGGGGGACCAACCCACATTGTATGAAACACACATTTTTTAGTTTCACATAAAGGACTCAAACTGTTTGAGTCCTTTTACAGAAACGCATTTCCTATGAAACCATGAAAAATTTAGTTTTTCATAAAAGACTCAAGCGCTCTGAGTCGTTTTAGAGAAATACGTATTCATTAAAAAAAGACAATTTGTATTTAGCAGAAAGGACTCAACCCGTCTGAGTCGTTTTAGAGGAATACTTATTCATTGAAAAAAGACAATTTGTATTTAGCAGAAAGGACTCAAACCGTCTTGAGTCGTTTTAGCGAAATACTTATTGATTGAAAGAAGTCAATTTGTTTTTAGCAGAAAGGACTCAAACTGTCTGAGATGTTTCATAGAATATAAGTTTTTAATAAAACAGTTCAAATTTTATTTGGCAGAAAGGATTCAAACTGCTTTTGTTCCGTCTCTTGGCCACTATTCTGTCACCGCATTTTTCCACCTTCCGTCCCCCCACGAGCCAAGTATCCTGCCACGCCCATTTCAGTTCGGCGACCCGCATACCGACGTTGAACACTTTCCTCTTTTGACGGATCACTACGTTGGGAATACGTCTAAGCGAAATACTTAACATGGCTCGCTCTATAGCTCTTTGTGGAACTCTGATTCGGTGCACAGTTTCGTTGGTCATCGTCCATGTATCGGCACCGTGTGGGCAAGTCACATTAGCAATTAACAATCCATAAGCAGCGTCGCTCGACTCTCAAACATCTATCAGATTCATACAAGTTACGCCCGATTTGATAAGCGAGCGACGATGCCTAAGGATTGTTAATGGCTAATTTTCGGTGGTGGTAACTCCAAAGGAATGTCACAAGGTGACTTGGTTCTCACACGAACCAAATCGACCACATTTAGATTATTCGAAAATGAAGACATTCACTTCTAGATGTTAGAAATACTTAAGAAGGGTTGCTAAAGTCAAGAGTGATCACCACTTAGTGGTTGGAAAAATCTGCTTGACGATAGCGGGAGCTCAGAAGCAGGCCACAAGATTTGCCAAAGATGTCGCTGTAAATAAGCTGCAGGACCCAGAAGTCAGAAGATAACTTAGTATCCAGATCCACAACAAATACCATCAACCTACTAAGTGTGGGCGACGCGCCTCAATCAAAGATAACTGCACTGGCATTAAAGACATGTTTTAAAAAAGTTGCGAAGAAATAATAAGGCACAAGGAACACTTAAAGAAAGAATGGATGTCTAAAGGAACATGGCATATTATGATCAACTCTCCAAGGAAGACTTAACATCTAAAGAAGCACGAGTTGCGTACGAGTATTTTCTTTGTGAACAAAATATTAAACGTAATTTAAAAAAGGACCAACGCTGTTAGTCTGATTCTATATCTTGGAGAAAACAAATAGCGGCTGCCATGAAGGATCTATAGAAAGAATCAAATAAACTTTGCACCAAACCCCAGTCCTTGTTACTATGGAAGACCGACTTGTAAGATGGTATGACCACATTGCCGAAGTTTTTAAAGATCTAAACCTGTCTGCATCTGAGGAGTTGAATGCAGATTCAATAAACCAGGAGCATCTTGTATATCCAGATCTTGATATATGTTAAGAAGCATAATCGTAATCATTATGATTATAATAAAATCGATAGCAGTCGTTAAGCCTACTCAGAGACCTTCGGGCGGCTTGAAAACATCTGACAGTCGGGTTGCCCAATTACCCGTCAACTCTGTCAGCACAAGCTTGCTTGTGTTGGGGTCCACTAACCCACACTGGGACAGAGTAGTGGACTAGGCCTAATCCCTTCCTTCATTGGAAGGAGACCCATGCCCCGGCAGTGGAGATGTGACGGGTGATCCAACCGCAAAGTAATGTCGAAGTGATACGGACCATACGATTGCTGAAATCCCACTTTTCAGCGATTGTATGGTAAGCACAGGGAACGACGGATATCCTACGGAGGCATAAAAAGGAGGATAGTTGCAATATACCGAGGATGATGAAGTGAAGTTAGAGTAAAAGAGAATTTTATTTATGTCCAACTTTATCCTTTGAGGTTTGCTTATGTTTATATTGCTTTATCCTGAAAATTATGGGATAATATGGGATGGGACACTTACTAAAAAAGTGGGCTTCTATTTCGTAAAAAAATATATCAAAATCGGTTAAGTTGATCCAGAGTTTTGCTCTTGGGAACACATTTCCGGTTAGAATTTTATTCATGCCCAACTTTTTTCTATGAGGTTTGCTTTCCGTCAAAATGCCTTTTCCTGAAAATTATGGGATACAAACGGGTCGTAGATACTCACTAAAAACGTAGGCTTCTATTTTGTAAAAAAAATATCAAAATCGGTTAAGTTGATCCAGAGTTTTGCGCTTGGGAACACATTTCCGGTTAGAATTTTATTCATGCCCAACTTTTTTCTATGAGGTTTGCTTTCCGTCAAAATGCTTTATCCTGAAAATTATGGGATACAAACGGGTCGTAGATACTCACGAAAAAGGTAGGCTTCTATTTTGTAAAAAAAATATCAAAATCGGTTAAGTTGGTCCAGAGTTTTGCGCTTGGGAATACAGTTCCGGTTAGATTTTTATATAGATGTGCAATGTTGTTTCCGATTACATTTCAATATCAATTATTTAATAATAGGTTTACTTTTGATATATAATTTTTATTTTGTGTAAAAAAGTAATGTCTTGTGTCTACAATATAAATATTTTACTTTAAAAACCATATTGTTATTTAAAAAAATATTTTATAAAAATAAATATTTGGTTGGATCCTTTCTGCGAAACGTTGAATTTCCCTGCTTGCATAGAAAAAGCAATTTAGGAGAAAGGATCCAAGTGCATGTTTTCATTAATAACTCAATAAATATTCATTATAGCTACACCATGATTTGCAATAGTAAAATAACAATAAATATGCATAATTTAAGATAATTTCCACATATAAGATGCTTTTCATTGCTGAAGAATACCGATTAGAACTTAAAACGTCTATATCTCAGAACTAGGTTTGTGTGGTTTGAGTCCTTTCTGCGTAACTACGTCCAATTGATCGAGGCATGATTCATATTATAAACATTGCAAAGTAAAAAATCACGATTTTATACTCAATCATCTTTGATGACCGCTGACATATAATAGAATAATGCCTATTGAATAAATATAAAACATAAACACTCATACTATTTATTAACGACTTTGTGCTATTGTATGTAAGTAGATAGAGTGTATGGACATTATATCCGGGTTTGGGCCGTATGTGATTGATATCTGCTAAGTTATTGTTGAGAGCTCGGAATTAGCTCGAAGGTTGCCCGCCTACTAGTTATTCGGGCTTAATTATAAGCCTTTTGCTAGAATGATTGCAATAACATTATTCAATGCCATCAATATGACCTACTCATATGTATCTATCTATGCTGAGTGTTGAACTTATGCCGAAGATTCATTAATTTACTTATTTTTAAGTTACTGAACAATACAAACATCGAAAATAACATAAATATTAACTTACAAGAAGAAAATAATCCCCATAATATAAACATACAAATAAGTACCTGTAGTAAGTACCTATAGTTTCTACGAAAACCGTAGAGATTACCTAGCTCACTGCCTCATCACTGCAATCCCTATTCCTCTGCACCCACGCGTCAGGCGATAAGACCGTCATTTTTGTACCTATGTGTTAGTCTATAAGTTTTGTAATGTCTTTTACTTTTCTCTCTTTCCGTCTCTTCTTTCTAATCTCTTTCTTAGAAATAAAGAATATTCTATGTACCCATCTTCTTCTTCTTCTTCCTTGCCTTATCCTTATTTAGGGTCGGCTTTGTTGGTCATGTCACGCCACTTTACCCTATCCCCTGTCATATCCTCATTCACTCCACACTCTCTCATATTTTCTTTCACGCAATCAAGCCACGTCTTTCTTGGTCTTCCTCTCTTGCGCCTTCCTTCGGGTCTCATTTCCAACACTTTCTTTGTAACATAATCATCTTCTCTTCTCATGACATGCCCAAACCAAGAAAGACGATGGCTTTTCATCTTCTCCACTATAGGAGCCACTTTCATACTTCCCCTTATATACTCATTTCGTATTCTATCTTTTCTTGTAACCCCACACATCCATCTCAACATTCGCATCTCTGTCACATGCATCCTTTTCTCATCGCATACTTTGGTTGCCCAGCACTCAGCCCCATACAACATCACCGGCCTTATGACGCTTTTATATATTTTGCCTTTGATCTTAATTGGCATCTTGCGATCACACGTCGTGCCGGTGAGTTGTTTCCATTTCATCCATCCCGCACTCATTCGTCTCGTCACATCCCTGTCAATACTTCCATCACTCTGTAGAAGGGAGCCGAGGTATCGGAAATCCTCACCTACTGCCAGTGGCGAGGTACCCAGAGATATCGACGCAGCTGAAGTAGGCCCTCCGAATTGACAGAACATATATTCTGTTTTGGTCCTACTCAGTCTCAATCCCACACTCTCTAGGGTATCTCGCCACTGGTTCAGTTGCTCCTGTACTTCATCCCCACTCTCATCGACAAGCACGATGTCGTCTGCAAAGAGCATGCACCAGGGCGCCTCCTTCTGGATTGCAGATGTTAATGCATCCATTACCAACAAAAATAGGTATGGACTCAGGGATGAACCCTGGTGCACGCCTACTCTGACCTCGAACCTGTCGGTGACCCCGACTGCGGTGCGGACCTGTGTGTTGGCACCTGCGTACATGTCCTGAACAATACTTATGTACTTTACGGGTACACCCTTGTTCTGCAAGCACCGCCACAACAGGTCTCTCGGGACTCGATCGTAAGCCTTCTCAAGGTCAATGAACACCATATGCAGGTTTCTTTGTACAGCTCGAAACTTTTCCATCAATTGTCTCACTGCGAATATGGCGTCCGTTGTACTCCTTCCAGGCATGAAGCCAAACTGGTTTGCCGATACTGTCGACTCCCTCCTAATCCTACTTTCGATAACCTTCTCATACAATTTCATCGTGTGTGCCATCAACTTAATTCCCCTGTAATTTCCGCAATCTTGAATATCTCCTTTCTCCTTATAAATTGGCACCAGATAACTCCCTCTCCAATCAGTTGGTATTGACTCCTCTGCGAAGATTTTATTGAAAAGATAGGTCAACCAATAAATACCATCATCTCCCAATAATTTCCAAACTTCTACAGGTATGTTATCTGGGCCAACAGCCTTCCCATTACCCATTTTTCGTAAAGCAAGCTTGACTTCCCATTCATTAATCTTATCTACCATTCCTAAATTAAGGCCCTGCGGTTCCGGTAAACCAACTCTATCATTCTCTACATTCAGCAATTGTTCAAAGTAATTCTTCCATCTCACCTTTATTTCTTCATCTTTTGTTAATACTCTTCCATTCTCATCTTTCATACATCGTATCTGAATCATATCTTTTGCATTTCTTTCCCTATTACGCGCTAATCTAAATAGCGCTTTCTGTCCTTCCGGCTTTTCAAGTTGTTTATACAGTTCTTCTTGTACTTGGGACCTTGCAATCGCCACAGATGTTTTAGACTTCTTCTTCATAAGCTGATATATTTGCCTTTTCTCTGCTCTTAATTGGTCATCTATTAGTTCTTCTTGCCAATTTTTAAATGCATTCTTTTTGTCTTTCAAGGCCCTCTGTACTTCTGCATTCCACCACCATGTTTCCTTTTCTATCTTCTTGACTTCTTTTGTCTCTCCCAATACAGTCTTTGCCTATTCTCTTATGGTATTAGCGATGACATTCCAATCATCATCCACAGTTATGTTTTCATTAAATTCTACTTCTCTAATCTTTCTTACTATTCTATCTTTAAAATCTGCTGCAAAATTTTCATTTTGCAGTAGCCACCATTTGGTCTTTGGTACATGTTTTTGCCTATAATTAATTCTATTGAGATCAATATCTAATTCTACGACTAATAATCTATGTTGACTAGTTAGAGGCTCCCCGGGTATAACTTTACAATCCTTGACTTTTTTAATATCAGATCTTCTGGTTAACATGTAGTCTATCTGTGTTGCATGTTGACCACTTTTATAAGTTATAAGGTGTTCATCTTTCTTTTGAAAGTATGTGTTAACCAGAGCCAAGTCAAATGCTGTAGCCATTTCTAATATGCACTCCCCTTCAAAATTTCTACTGCCAAATCCTTTACCTCCATGTACGCGTTCGTAGTCATGGTTATACTTGCCAACATGCCCATTGAAGTCGCCTCCTATAACCAGCTGATCATCAGAGGGTACATTCATTAAGGTGGTATCGAATTCTTCCCAGAACTTTTCCTTTATCCTTTCATCACATCCAGCTTGGGGTGCATATACGCTCATAATAGTCAACGCCAGGTCGCCCAGTAAAATCCTTATGTAAATTATTCTATCACTGACTCTATTAATTTCTATTATATTATTCTTTAAGTCCTTATCCAACACAATTCCCACCCCGTTTCTCTTCCCGTCTTTCCCGCAGTAGAAGAACTTGTATCCATCCGACAACTCTCTCGCCTTCGTTCCTTTCCATTTCGTCTCCTGTAGGCACGCGATGTTAATTCTCCTCTTCTGTAGTATGTTTGCAAGCTCTGCTCCTCTTCCTGTCATCGTGCCTACATTCCAGCTCCCTATTCGTAGCCTCCTGACCTGGACTCGCTTCTTACGTCGCCCTCGCCCAGGGTGGTGCGACAACCCTAGTCCACTTCTCACAGGCGCCGGGTGCTGCACCTGCGCGTCGCCTGCAGGGGACGCCCTAACATTTACATTATTTATTTGACGTGACATGCATACAGATTTGGCAGGGGTTTTTACAGCCGGCCGCCGACCAGACGCCAACCTTTCCGTTTTTCTAACCCGGGCTTAGGTACCGGGCTTAGCAGGGATTGGCAGTAGCCTAGCTGACTAAGGCTATAGACGCCGAGACTCTCACCGTCCAGAGTACTGTCCTGCCTCCAACAGTACCCAACTCAGTGGGACCCTCACCCAGTGTGACACCAAGCTACCGCTCCCACCGAGCCCCCTTTACACTCGTCAGTTCGCCGACCTGATTTCCCACTGGGGTTGGTTACCCAATCTTCCACCAAGTTACTCGACTTAACGGGTTTCACTACGTGAAAGTGAGTGAAGAGTTGGGGTGGAGAGGCTGAGAGGTCACGCTTGATAATGACCTTATATTGCGCATCACACCCCCTTGAAACCCATTGCGCATCACTCCCCCTTGAAACCCATTGCGCATCACACCCCCTTGAAACCCTCACACCCCCTTGAAACCCATCTATCAATCAATCAAATTCTATGTACCCATCTATCAATCAAATTCCTCACCCATGTCTCACCACCCGCCTCCTATTCCAGACCTGCTCGGAGCTCATCAAAGCCGGCCTGAAGCTGTCCATCGAGTCGAAGCGCAAGATGTCGGGCAGCGACACGGACAGCGGCGGCGTGAAGCGGCTCAAGAGGGAGGACAGCGACGACGACTACGACAGCAGCCACACGCTCACCAAGAGCGAGGGGGTGCGTTGCCACAAAATATTACTTAGCGACTAGCGACTTACGAGCAATAAGCAGTTCCATTGACATAAGGAACGGCAAAGGCAGGTGGAACTTTTTCATTGCACAGGAGAATATTATCTACTAATATTTGGGGTCAGAAGAGCAAGTCTTCAATACTTTTTGAGATTTAGTGTCCATTTAAAGTTTACTTTTCTACTTTACCTAACCCCTATTTATTGTGAGAGGAAAGATATGTGTATTGGTGTTGAATAGACTCAGACACCAATGGACTTTTCTTTAGGTGATGCGAATCTTGTGCGGAAAAGGTACAATTAAATATCATTAATAATATACCTACGAACACGACTGGATGAGGAAAGCGAACCCTATAGTGCTCAAGGAGTGCTACAGCACTCCTTGAGAGAGTACCTACTGTGTTCATTAGAAAACGATTACAGGCTGATGATGACACTGGTGATGGTAATAATAAACACTACATGACTTAGGTCACGTCAGCAACAAAGAGAAACCTATAAAATCTAATTCTGTATTAGTAGGAAATCCCATTAGCATAAAATGCAAATAGAAGGAATAAAAGGCAATTAATTTTCTTAGAAAAAAGTATGTCAGCTAGAGCAGTAAATAAAGCCGTGACCCACATTTGTTTTGCGATCCTGCGGTTTACAGATGCGTAAACCTTCCTCATACAACGATGTATTACTTTGTGCCTACATAGTTTAGGTACATAGCTAGGTACATGAGTACTTATGTACACATTTAAGAGTTTAATTAAGTGTGCAAGTTATTACCAAGACGCATGGAAATTTTATGACATGGAGTTTAAAAGACTAATAAAAATCGTAATTAAAAATAATCTTTTAAAAAAATGTGAAGAAAGCTCTTTAAAAGAAAATAGATTAGATTCACTAGAGTCTAGACCTTCAAAATGTACCTACCTAAACTCAATGAAAAGGCTTCTACAGTTCACTTAACTACGGACAGACGGATTAATTTTCTGCAGTACCTATATACCTCTACGTTCGGTCAGAAAGCATAGCTGAAATCAGCTTTCCCTAAATCATTCTAATTTCTAACAGCTCGACGAAATGCTCTCTATGCACTAACTTGGCTAGGTGTGTCAGCTGCATGCCAACCATCGCTTATTCACGTGCCCTATGCAAATTACTAAGTAACCACCACCTGTTGAAAGAAAGATGATACACCAACCGAATGTTGCAACTTGCAACTGCAACAAAGCATAGACCGACCTCACGTTCGCTTCTGGAGTTTTCCTCTATAACAATAAGGTTCAAATTGCATCCAACATTGAAAATATTTAGGTTGGATGCGACCTCATTAGAATTCACAAGATTGATCGTATAAGTTTATGCCTTACAGACAGCGGTGAATTTTAAATGAACCTTTGTCGTGGTATTAGTTCCTGCTTTCGAAGCGAGCTTAACAATAGGTTAGGAGCTTCTATTGAATAATTGTTCGGGCGAGTTAATCGATTCTGTTATGCACTAGAAGGCAAAGCTTCATTTACATAGTTCTTCGTTGGTGTGTTGTGTTTAGATTGTAGTGAATATTTTGTTACCAGATTCTTTGTACGATTATTATGTTAAAGGAAAAATATATAAGTAATTTAGGTATACCTAGTTAGTTACAATTATTTATTACTTACCCATTTCGTATCAGTTAGTAGTCAGTTTTGATAAGATTATACACTGGTACATAAGTACTTATAACGTTAGATTTCTACTATTTCTGGGTACAGGGTACAGGAAAAATGTATTGCAAATCTTCAGCTAAGTAATATGTTGATGTTTTGATTTTGGTTTTTGCTTACTTTAAGGGACTCTTTACCGAAAACATTTAAGAATATGGTCCCGTAGCAAAGGTTTTTAAATACAATATCTGATAGGTAGGACGGTACATTACCAATCAAATGAGACGCATTTAACACCTACGTGTAAATAAACATAGCGGTAGTAAAATCCGTGGAAAGGTTGCTAATCAAAGATGTAATCTCGAAGAGGTTAGGCGTCAAGGATCATTCTTATGTAAACAACAGGCGAGAATTAGGGGCGTACGGCCAAGGACAACGTAAAATTTTCCTTCTGAACTGAAAATAACTGTCTATAAATAGGAATTAAAAGGCTTCAGTTATTTTTAATTATATCGGTACAGTCATGCGATATATTACGGTTATTCAGGTTAATATGGCGTGGAAAACATAACTTCTAACAATATGGCTATTGAACTGCCAGGTTAAATAGCGTTTTAGAAGACCTGGATTTTAGGTCCCTCGTCAATCGCTAGCACTCGATATATTTCGTATGTATTACTAAACTGAAATATTGTAAGTACCTAACACACGAGAATTATGCCGTGTGTCGAACGAGCCAAATATTATCCCCCATTCGCAATTTCCTTTTTTTTTTCTTTGCCGTGACCAAAGTACATACAAATTCATATTCACACATTTTAACAGTACCATTAACTCCACAGCTGACACCAGAAGACGAGGAGCGGCGGCGGCGGCGGCGGGAGAGGAACAAGATCGCCGCCACCAAGTGTCGCATGAAGAAACGAGAGCGGACCGTCAACCTGGTCACTGAGAGCGAGGTGCTCGAGAACCAGAACATAGACTTGAAGTCACAACTCAAGGTATATGTTAGCGTGTATTTGTGCAAACGTTTTCCTGGTTTGTGGATGTGATTGGATTTTGTGTGGCTAATCCCGCCTGCCAAATATCGTCATTTATAATAGAGAGAGTATAATAAAATCTCACGAATATTAGTGGAATCATCTAGATCTCAAACCCTAGTAATGGAACCCTATAATACATGACCCGTACAGGACCTACACTACAGTCTAACTAAGGAGACTAAGCCCCTGTTCCACAATGTCTGGTTAGTGGCTACCTGTGAGATAAAATACATGCTGTCACTTTCTGTTATTATTTTTGTGACAGTGACAGCATGTATTTTATCTCACAGGTAGCCACTAACCAGACATTGTGGAACAAGGCCTTAATATACTTCCTCTCCAAGGTCTACTAGAAACGCATCTTTCCCTTTCCTTACGGATTTAATGACATCATAATAATAAAGAAGAGATTGAACAATATCTGAACAACTCCTTTATTTCCAGGACTTGGAAGTGCAAAGACGGAAACTCATCGACATGCTCTCCCTCCACACCGCGTCCTGCGTCAAGAACAACTCCAGCAACTCCAACCAGCAGCAATACAACATGATCCGGCCCTATGAATCTCCAACCCCCTTCCCAGCTTGCTACGAGACTTCCTCCCCCTACATCCGACCAGAGTCCGCTAACATCCTGGCCTCTAGCTACACCTGCGTCACCCCGCTCAATGGAGACTCCTCAATCGACACCATCTCGTCTCTAGACAACTCCTATTTAGCGCCACAACTCTTAGACGGAGAGTACCATAGGCCTGACAGCGTCCTCAGTCTAGCACCCAACTCTGAAGGGAACTACATCACGGAAGGGTACCTCCCAAAGGCCGCTAATCTCCTGGTCATTGAGCCAACAGAACAGGAATACTATGAGGAGGTCAACTACAATATGAACGCAGCCCAACAGTGCCATACTTACCCCAACCACCACGGAGATCCGCAGGGCAAAATTAACAACGGCCTAAACGATGGCTGCCTCGTTTAGTCGCTATGGAAGGTGAAAAGTTTCATGTCGGGTCCAAATGTAATATTGACATGTACACGTATGTATAGTTAAGGAAAGGTGTCATCAAAGTTAAATTCGGAATAGAATCACCGTTTTGAAGTTTTCTACATTGCATAGCATCGATATAACACCGGCGTAAAGTAGATGTAGGTATGCTAGGTCACACGCTCGTGAAATTGTGTTTTCAGGGAAATATCATAAAGGTGGAGTTTATTTCGAAACGAAATGATATGTCTACTGTGTAGAACAACAACGTAGATTAGTTCGGTGCCTCTGATAAACGACATACTGTGTCCCATGGTGGAGATATCTAACACTGATATTCTACAAAATAAGAGATTAAAATTACAAGTTAAATAGCTATCGTCGCATTGTTAATATTGTTATGTATGACATATTATTTATTTCATTTTTAATTTACGTTTTTAAAATCAATAGCGTTGTGAAATAATACAAAAACACCGTTGTCGTCTATAACAAAAGAAACTGTAAAACAGTTTGTTTTAGGTAGGTATTACACATTATTATATTTTTATTTAGATGTTACAATCTAACATAATTTTAATATTTTACGTTTAATTTCGTAAGCTTTTTAATTTTGCTTTGCTCTGTGGCAAAATATCGACAATTAAGATCTGATTGTGGCGTTATGATGATGAATGAGTTTATTTTTGATGATTTTTTGATGAAATTTAATTTATAGTAGTTTCTCATTTTGTCACAAACATTTGACATACCTAACGCGAAATACATACTGCAGGCGGGTCAAGCCAGATTATCTATAGTCGTATCTAGATTTAAACAAAGTTAATAACATCACAGTAACAACTTTTACAAATACTTCACTTTCAGTACAATAAAATTTAATACCTCTTGTTGATATTCCGATAGTATATTTTACGTTACAGAAATATTATAACAGTTTAATAAATACACATAGTAGGCTGTAAGTTTATGTAAGGTGCTTTAAACTGAGAATAAGTCGTGATATATTTTATTAATAATTTAAAATTACTCGTAGCTTTTGTTGTTGAAAGTAAGTTTTAATGTGCCTATAATAATTAACATTTTATAATATGAATGTATTTGAAATCGCTTCTTGAGCGCGAAATGTACAACATTATGGTAAAGAAATCAAGAAAGGCATACATGTTCATGACCAAAAACGTACAAAAGTTTTCAAAGCACAAGATAAATCAGTTAGATGTTTATGGAAAATTATGAAACACAAATCTTTCAGTTTCATAAAAAGTTACCGTTGATAAATAAATCTTCATTTCATTACTTGGTTCACCATAGGAGATATCAAAGATTAATTAAGTACCAGCTACTTACTATAATCATGATTTAAAATTCAAATTTTGATATCCTTTCTGAAAGTAATATAGTTTTTTTTCAGATCAATGTGATAATTTATACTTTTGGAAAAATATAATTAAATTGTTTCTGGATACCCCCCTTGTGAATAAGGCCGTGCCTTCTACCAGTGATACCTAGTCTTTGACTGCCGACCCAAGATAGAGCAGTCAAGTCGTGTGAGCATTTATTTTTATATTGTTGGTTATTATATTGTGATAAAATACGTCTAGGACGAAGCAACCGGCACAAGTTTTGTAATATCGAGTATATAATGTGAGCCTTAAATGTCTTTCTTCTTTAAATACAATGGACTTCAGACAATCAGTGGCCTATGTAAATTTACATTCCAAAGGGATGTTCCTATTTACCTACTTCTAGTTTTGGAAAACAAGATTTTGTAAATATTTATAAATAAAATCGGGGCTGAAGTGCATTGTGTTTGTCTCTTTCTACTGTAGCGTGTAGTGAATGTACCGTCGTAGTAATCTTAACTGTAAGATTAACTTAAGAAGGTATAGTTTAGATTGACTTCGAGGACTCTTAAACGGAAGTTTCTTCTCATTTCTCATTCTTCCTACTTAGTATATAGATGTGATAAAAGTATACTAGTTTTAAGGCTTCTAGCGCAGGCCACACTGCCAGCCAACAAAGCTACGGTTGCAAAGTAAGTCGGTAGCTTGCAGTGTGAAATGTGTGTGAATCACGAATATTGTGCACTCAAGGCGATAGTAACTCAACAGGCGGTTACTGGAGTTTGAATGCGTTTTATTAGTTTCAAACGATGCTGATAGGGGCGCTGATCAAGATGCCATACAAGTTGCTATCGAATGACCTATCGACTTGAGTTCGTGATTCGCACACTGAAGTTTTCAGTAAAGATGTGAGACGATGTTTGGCCGTCTAGCTCACTAGATGGCAGTGAGGCCTGCTCATTATATTTGGTTGTAAATTTAGACTTGAGAAAATACTGTTGGCATATTTAAACAATGATTTTATTGTTGTTACACATATTCGTTTTAACCTAATATGATTTACAATGAAATATGTATTTAGTACTTGAGTTTAGTAAGAACCTTGGTCTGCGTAAGAGCCATAATATATTTTTGGAACACATTTTTGTTTATACCTTAGATATTTTTACTTCAGTTATAAGGCTATTCTAGGAATAGTTAAGAAGTAAAACTTATTTAACTATCCAATAAGTGAATATTGTATTATTACCGTTGGAATATTTGAACGATTGTGTTTTGTCATACTGTCACAAATATACTTCCATATTTTGTAATCGGTTAAAGTTAATAAAAACTTAGTTTTTGTAAGCATTGTTAACATCACTTGTACCTGCTTTCTATTTGGATATAATATTTTGACAGACAAAGCAAAATTATTGTGCTTATGTATTAAAAAATAAATCATTATATTGCATAATATTTTTTTCTTTTTTTTACACCACCCAATACCTTATAAATGAAAGAGTTCGTGAATTTTTGATGATATATTTAATATCACAATATTGACTTTTACAATTTATTGTACTAAATTCACTAAGACGTGGTACAAAAGGATCATTTTGACTCGCAAAAGAACAGTTTCGTATTTGATCTGATGGACGATGGACGTATTTCGCATTAAGAAAATCATATTTACACTAAGATAACACTTTCGAACATCGAAAAACACCAATTTCTATGAGACATCGTTGTGGATCAGAGTATTATAGAAATATTAAGACAATACCTAGAACATTGTATGGAGAAAGCCGCAACGCCGCCGTATCTACCTGGAAACATATTGCAATCATTACTATAGGAAACGTTGCCTAGGTGACTATGAAAATCTACATCAGTAGTTATGTTAATAATTGTTAGATGAGAAACTATGTAAACCTATTATGAGAAAGCGTGTTAATACATACCTTACAGTCAGTTATAATGTCAACTCGTTAGTAACGTGCACACATGCAGAAAGCTGAATTTTAAATGTATAGGTATATGGAAATATACGTATGTGAGATGGTACAGCGTCAATAGTGATTGTAGCCTGATTACGCAAAAACGCACTCACAGAGTTATCACTACAAACTTAAAGAGAATGCTTTTAGCCTTAAGTTCGCTAATATACAAATGTGCAAGAAAGGATTTAATAATATCAAAGGTGGGTAAAGCAACTACTGCCCCTATACATCAAAATGTCTAGATAGACTTTTCCCAGTGGCATGCATAATACTAGTCCACAATCATTGAACGTTACAAGTATATTGAGTCCCCCGTAGTTTCCCCGTAGGTGTAAAAAGTTATGAATTACATCGATCAATAGAAAAAAAAGGTATATTATGATGAGTAAATAATGTATGCGGTTCGATTAAAAAAACTTTAACCATTATAGTGCTTAGTTATCCCTACATAATCAGGGGGTGAGTTGCAGAAATATAATAAAGATTACTACGAGGGATGTTTGCTAGGAATGTTAAAGATGGGGCTACGAAAGCAAAGATGAACGACCTAATCTAGACAAGATATCAGCAAAAACATAATTTCAGCTATTAATTTTTGTAAAATGGAAACATATTCAAATGTATAGTGTGAACTTGAGTTTTGTTGATATCTTGTATACGGTAATATAGCTTTTCAAAAAATGCGTACGTGTTTGGAAAGTCTCCTCACACCTCCTTTGAACTACCACGGCAAAAGCTCACTCAAACACTGCAGACAAAAGAAACATCACATGTACTCTTTGTTGTATACATGTAAAATTCATATTCGCTTGGCAAAATTTGATGTTTTTAATTATCAATCAAAATATAGGGCAAAACCGTGTATGCCTGAATATCTCCTAGAAAAGTAGGTAAGGCACAGGTGTATTGGCTGCTTCGCTTTTCGTAATTATGTTGAAGTGAAGATCAACATTATTAGATTAGATTTTAAATTTTAAGTCAAAATAAACAGCCCTCCACTACGCAGTTTGCTGCCTTCAAAATTTACGTTAAGTATCGGAAAATTCATTTTTTTTTCTATAACTATGAAAGCAATTTGCAACTTTTCTCACCAAATGTAATAACTCAAAACATGTCAGAAAATCCACTCATCTTTATAAAAAACTGGGGCTTACCATTTGGATCTCTTGGACCAGTCCTTCGGAGTCCAGTGCAGGCATTTGGGGTCGATACGCAGTGTTCGCTTCTCCATAGCTTTTTCATGCTGCTCTATTGTTTCCTGAAAAGAAAGAAAGGTTTTTTTGTCAGATGTTTAATGAGTACAAATTCGACAATATGGCAATGACTTGCTACGTAGGAAAATCACACTGTTTATGGAAATAAAGTGATTTGACTCATAGAAAAAAATAATTGCATGTAATTATAAGTTAATTGGTATTTACCTGATTAACGGAAATGATATACTGTCCCTTGTAGTAGTTGATTAGATTCAGGTTCTGCAGTGTGCTGATCACGTCTTCTTTCTTTATACTCGTCAATTCACATATTTCACTGGAACAATGAGAATAGGAAATAGTTATATGTAATATGGATGAGGATGACGTTAACCCACGGACAGCCTTCTTCTTATCGTGTCGTCAACTTACGAACAGAGTCTTAAACAATACGCTCACGATATTGGGCAATCGATGCATTTGTCTGCACCGAAATATTCACATCACGTCGGGGTCACCAATTTCCCCAAGGGATGTGGAGAGGATATAATTCGAAACAAGATTTATGTCCAGGGGGAGCATTTTCACTTATTCGACATCAATTCGTAGCATACAATATTTCACTTAAAACACGCAATATTTTGATTACTAGGGTAGGTGGAGAGAACTGATATCGGTGGCCAGGGTAACTCAAGTAATAGTGATAAGCGGCTTCATTTGCATCGCGCTTACTCAAACGAGCACGACGGAGAACTTTTGTCACATCTTAAATGCGCCCCGCTAGCCCATCTGGATACTATTCTGCTCTGTCACTGTTCACAACACGTCGGGGTCACCAATGTTCCCGAGGGCCGTATCTAGAGGGTGATGATGATGATGATTCTGTCCGACCGGGTTCGGTCACGGCGACTGTTACGGCTGGGGAGGGCGTCGCTCGTGTGCCCTCATATGACTTATGTAGCCGATCTAGAGGGTACAACTCACTTGATGGTGATGAGCGGCTTCTCGTGGTCCTGCAGCGGCTTGATGGTCATCATGATGTCGAGGATGGTCTGCGCCCAGTAGCTGCGGTACGACAGCAGCCCGAGGTCCGACAGCGGCTTCTCCGGGGAGCCCGTCTTGCCCTCCCACTTCCATACTTACTACACCTTACCTCACTTAATTACTCTAGAAAAGGCTGTACAGCAATGCACATACTTACCTGATCGCATGTACCCAATGTTGCGTATGATATGTGTGTTTGTAGGCCTGTGTTTCATACTCAGCATAGTCTAGATGTCATAATGCGTAGCATACGTTGCGTAAATGGGATCAGGCGCTCTCTACCTTTAATGGAGATCAAGCCTCTCCAAATGGCTTTATTTATCATGTGTCTATACTTTATATACGTCTACTGCATCATAGATACTAGTCTGCTCTGTTCACATCGCGTCGGGGTCACCAATTTCCCCAGTCACGTATCTAGAGGGAACAACTCACTTGATGGTGATGAGCGGCTTCTCGTGGTCCTGCAGCGGCTTGATGGTCATCATGATGTCGAGGATGGTCTGCGCCCAGTAGCTGCGGTACGACAGCAGCCCAAGGTCCGACAGCGGCTTCTCCGGGGAGCCCGTCGCGCCCTCCCACTTCCATACTTACTACACGTTACCTTGCTTATTACCCGAAAAAGGTTGTACAGTAATGCACATACTTACCATTTAGTCTACCACCATCTTTTTAAAGTAGGGACAGGCTGATTTGACATACCAAACGTTGCGTATGATAAGTGTGTTCGAAGGCCTGTGTTTCATAGTCTAGATGTCATAATGCGTAGCATACGTTTCGTACGTGGGACTCGAGGGATCAGTCTGTCCCTACCATTAATGAGGTGCAAGAAAAGAGGCTCTCTGAGTGACGTATCAATTGTGCTTTATATACCTCTGGCACACCCTGCTGGATACCAGTCTGCTCTGTCACTATTCACATCACGTCGGGGTCACCAATTTACCCTAAGAACGTATCTAGAGGGCACAACTCACTTGATGGTGATGAGCGGCTTCTCATGGTCCTGCAGCGGCTTGATGGTCATCATGATGTCGAGGATGGTCTGCGCCCAGTAGCTGCGGTACGACAGTAGCCCGAGGTCCGACAGCGGCTTCTCCGGGGAGCCCGTCTTGCCCTCGAACTTGGATAGCTCGTAGCCTGTGAAGGATTAGGGCTAGTTAAAGCCTGGAGAGCATCGGAGGTGGAGTAATTCGTCAGAGAACTAAGATTATTTAATTATGATTGTAGCTCCCAAAACTTTGCAAGATGAATAATAAAGAACCGGTTCTACCTTTTTTGGCATAAGATTTATTTGCCTAATCTCGTATGGCATAGTAACGTTTGGTCAAAGTCTCGTTACGCCGAAAATCGTATGGCATAAATCTCGTTTAGTAAAAAGTTATTTCGCACAACATTGTTTAGCCTAATAATGGTATGGCCAAATCTTGAATAGCCTAATAATGCTATGGCATAGGTTTATACAAAGTAATAATATTCGTTTGGCTTTAACTTTGACGGAGCGTCTCCCTACATAGCGCAAACTGGTGCTTTGTATTGTTTCCGCTGTTTGGAAAACGCTCCGCTCCGCTTCGCTGCGCTCCGCTTTGGTTTTGATGAGCATGTGCACCTAACACGCTCCTCCTCGCTTTGCTCGTCGTCGCACCTATTTTTAGGTTTCGATCTCATGGGGTTTGTAATAATTATATTGGTCGTTAACTTTCGATTTTTTGATCATACAATATCGTGATTTTCGGGATGTAGGAGAAAAATACCACAATTTGTACATTTACTACATACTTAATATATTATTAATTAAGATAACATTAGGAGAAACAAGATTATACATAGGTATAGACGAACATAAATTTGAGCAAACGAAACTTAGGTGTTTTAAGATTGTGCCTAAAGAGTTTTAGACGAAACGAGCCTTATGCCACATAAGTCTTGGCAAAGTGATGGTTCGGCCAAAAAAGTTTAGACCATACGAGTTATGCGAAATGAGTTTTGGTCAATAAAGATTATGCAAGATGAGCGGAACCCTAAAGAACCTGTATGCATTGGGCAAATTTGACTAAGAACCGATAACCACAAGGGAGGAGGAGACAAACATAGCGTTAGATCCGATGGACAAAGACCTAAAGGCATTCAGCCGCTAGTGGGTAGAGAGAGTGGTGTAGTTCAGTTAGTCTTTGGGAGAGGCCTATTCCTATGTTCAGTAATAAATGTTTGATAGTGAGCATTTATCTGAATATGAATAAGTAAATAAAACTTACTAAATTCAATAAGGAGTTTTCCATATCCCTTCCTTTGGTACGGAGGTAGAGTCAGTATACAAGCCACGTTGTAATCTTCAGTACTTTCCTTCTCCTTGGAAAAGTATCCCACTATGTGGAAACCTGGAAAAACAAATTCACATACTAAAACCTTTTTCTAATCAGTGGTTAGTATATAGTCAAAGAAGTAAATGAATGAACATGTAGTTACAGAAGTTTTCCCCAATGATGAAAATGGTGATGATGAAAGAAGTAAAAATCTGTTTTACCTCGCTTACCTCTTGAGTCAAATTCTGTCATGACGTAAAATAAGAAGGGGTCAGTGTCGTAATACAGGGTTTTGTGATCCAGAAACAGTTTTGCCAACAAACAGAGGTTTTGAGCGTACGCCTTGTTCTTTCTACCGTCTATTTCGAAGAACGATATACTGCCTTTTCGGTAAATCTCGTTTCCCGGTGGGTGTTTTAGCTTACATTTAATCTGGAAAACAAATATATTATTAGTTTCATGGAGTATGTCATTTCTAGTAAAGGAAATATGATTATATGATTGAAATTCTTACCAGGTGTCTTTCCAAACACTTTTTACTTTTTCTATACTTGAGGCAAAATTCACAAATGTAGATACATGCTAGTGAAATTATTTCCTGTAAAAGAAAATAAAACGTATTAATATTATACTGAATAGAAGATATTTACGCCTTGCTGGTTAAATAAGTAGACCTCAGAATCAAAACATAACTATGCCTTCACAACCAGGCCAGCCATATACAAGTTCCATTCCATGTCAACAAGTCTTATGCTAAAGCACAAGCACAATTTTATCCTTTTATTTTTATCCTTGTGGATACAATAGAATGTCATCTCTCTTACCTGAGGACAAGATAGCCTATGCCTGCCCAGGTCAATCATCTCTATATTCTTCATCCTGGTCACCAGTTCGTCCTGTCCATGGCCCACTAAACTTTCAGAATGTAGGTACCTACACACGTGTCGATAAACATTGAACTCCCTTACCTGAGGATAAGGTGCAAAGTACCACGGCCGCAGTCTTTGTCTTCCCAGCTCGATCATCTCAATATTCTTCATCCGGGTCACCAGGTCGTCATGACCATGGGCCACTTAGCTGCCAGAATGTAATGCAACTGAATATCAACTCTCTTACCTGAGGATAAGGTGCGAAGTACCACGGCCGCAACCTATGCCGTCCCAGCTCAATCATCTCAATATTCTTCATCCGGGTCACCAGGTCGTCATGTCCGTGGGCCACCAGACTGCCCGACTGGCGCGGGCGCGGGGCGGTGGGCGTGGCCGCGCCGCTCGGCAGGGCTTCGGCCCCGTCTAGCAGATCTTGCAAGGGGAGGGTCACTTCTGGCAGCTGGTGGGTTGGATGAGAGGTTTGTTAAGAGATGTATAGGGCGTAGATGGGGCTAGTGACAGTGTTTAGGGAAATCACGTGAGCAAGAAATTATTAGGTACTTGTTTTTATTATAGATGTATATTTCGAATTAAGGGGTTAAGATACGTTTACGTACTATAACTTATCATAGATTAATCACTACAAATTACATTATTTCTAAACGATCATGGTATTCAGCTGTAAAACTTACTGCAGTATGACAATATAAGTAGGTATAACAAGAAACTGCTGACTGGTAGAAAATGCTTTAATCATAACATAACTAAACTATTACAATATGTAGTAGTCAGCACAGGGCCATAAAACTCAAAACCCAACCCCCTCATACCTCATGGTCCAAAGAGTTGGCCTTCCGTTTTCTGTTCATCTTCTTCTGCAGCGCGGCGGCCAGCACGGCGCCTCCGTTGACCAGCGACGAGGGGGCCTCATGGTGGATGAGCGTGGGGCTCGCCGGCCGTGAGATCAGCTGACGTGGCTCGCCTGGGTAATGGCAAGGGGTGAATAGTAGGGGAGTAGTAGTAGACTGGTGTATGTATAGTTGCATGAAGCTTGGACGGTATTAGAAAAGTGGCGCTGGTTTGGTAAAGATTTACTGGACCGTAAGTTACCATTAAAATACGGGCAGTTTAAATCTCTGCCATCAAAAATACGCTTCACACATTAACTAATAGGTAATAAATTGATATCGATTCTGAGGGCAGAAATTTTAAATTTAGCGATGTCAAAACCTTAATTTCTTTGTATAAAATTCGACTCTATGATTGTTTCCGTAAATGTCATTTTATGCTAGCAAATTTTTTAGTTTGACAGCGTTAAAATTAGAATTTCTGCCTTCAGAATCAACATCATTGATAGTCTATTTTTCGCCAAAAACATTTACTTCCGCCGAAGACATATATATGAAGACTTAAGTCAACGGCATGTTTTCTTAGTTTTATAGTGCATCTATAAAGATAGATCAGATTTCATAGTTAAATATACACTCCGACACCTTTAGTTCAATTCTAATAATCTAACCATGCATTTTTTTTACTATTCAAAACAAAATAAGTAGGTGACCTTGTGTGTTATCCTAAGTAACGCCACACCACAGTCTATCTAAATGGAAGCATTTCTAAGTACCTGAAAAAAGGCAATAATCTTTCACCATTATAAATCTACAGTATCTAGGAGTGCTATAAGCTACTTTTTATCCCGGAAATCCGTTGGGAAATCTTTTACGACAATGTGTAGCACCGGTGGAAAATGTAGTAAGTTGTTACTAATAAACGAAGCTCCTTACCCAGTCCAGAAAGGATTTTTTTTATGTGAAAACAGAAAACCAAGTGCAAGTTTTGAAACTTCTTGATCGCCGACCAACAAACTCAAATTTCTACAGCGCGGACACAACGCCATACAAATGACAGTAAAGATGACAGCGGTCGAATTGTATAAAAAACTCACACTTAGCTCTTAGGTTATGTTCTTCTTACCATGTCAGTGACATACACTAGATTTGACTAGGGTTTGCCACCATGGTGATAGGATCGGCTATGTATGATATAACTTTCAACGTACCGATGGATAATGGTGCAATTTTGGGTATAGAACCATTCAGTGCATCGGGAGGGATTTGTTTTTCTGTAAATTTTAGTTGATTGGAATTCGCGTCCTTGTTTAACTTCTGAGTTTCGTTGCAGACTGTTTCATCTGCAGACAAAATAGGACAGTTATAAATCAAAATAATCGTGAGTGTAAATAATTATCACCCACCCTTTCCAATGTTGTTGCTGCCGACATAAAAACAAGAAACCAGCCAATGAAACACATTTAAAGGAAATTAACAAGTGACCAATAGGGCTGATGTTGAATTAATTAAATTAAATGTTAAATTCTGATAAGTTATAACAGATACACAGGCAGAAGTAAAAATTCAGAAAACAATGACCCTTTCACCAGTAGAAGCATCAAGTATCTAAGCAAGTCATCTAAAAAGCAGTCACTCAAACAGCCTCCATGACTCCCTGCATTTAATCTCAAGTATTTATAAGTTAAGGTATGTTGTACCTGCCTATAGAATTCTAGGCTATTGGAATTAATTCAGAGATTCATTGTGGCTGAGTGAGGCTAAGAAAAAGTATAGTGCGCTCCAGACTCTCAACAAAACTACACAACACATTATATAGCAGACAGACAAAATGGCTCCTTCTGGGAGAACAATCATGTCAATGAGTCAGTGAGTGGTAATCCAGCTTTATATATTATAATAGTTTTGTCAAGACCTGAGACTAAACCTCTTGTTAAGAGTATGGAGTAGGCTTAATCTTTCATTTTCCACATCAACTAGTCTAAATATAATTATTGTTTAGAACTATTTTAAAACCATGGATAAGTAGAAAATAATTGGCCTAAAATCATTTCTGAACAAGGCATTTTTATTGAAGGGGTAAAAGTTAAACTCATAACTGCTATTACTAATCTGCTGATTTCACATAATTAGTATTGGTGATGAAATCGTAATTATAATTTGGATTAGGTAATTCAGTTCTTTAAAGTTCAAACTTAAAACATGCAAGACTATGATACTCAAATGTTTCAAGGCAAATTGCAAGTCAAATTATTTGTTCCCTAAACATAAAGAGCGTACTAAACTATTAACACCAGGAATCACTTATATCCCATTCCACGGGGAAAGAAATCTGACAGAACCCTTATTACATTCGAATAAGGGTAGTTTTTGTTTGTATCAGATGTCTTTCCCTGTGGAATGGGATATAGCAAGATGCTTTTTTACTTAGCCAAACGCATATCAGCTCTAATATAACATCGAAACACACATACTAATAACAACTTGAGGCATAATGCCACCTCCTGATCCTATGTGAGTCTTCTTCGGAGTTGTGGAGCCATCTTTCACCGGAGCACCATCTCGTCTTGGAAACTGAACCTTTCGGGTGTCCAGCCACGACTCCCCGACCCATTCATCCAGACGTTTGTTGACTAAAATAAAAAATGTGATTAGTGGGACATCTTATACATATTTTTGTGATTGCAGATGCTCTTTTTGCAAGTGATTTTTGACATTGATTATGAAAAATATTTGTTATTTAGAATTAGTATTTAAGAATGTTCTTAAGTAAATGTTTATAGTTGAATAACCCGTTGTAATCCCAATAATTCCGAGTTAAAACGCGCGAAAACATAGTGTAGATGTTTTGCTACAAGGTATACAAGTAAACAATCAACTTACAGTCAACATAATGAACATAATATCCTCTTTGTCCACGTAGCTCCTTAATACTGATAATTTCAGCTAAAGGCCAGTCATTGCCTCCTTGCATTCGCACTGGCAAGCGACATCCTTCCACCAAAGCAGCCTGAAAATATGGTCGAATATAAATTTCTGGTTTTTAACACAAATAATATACGGTTAGAAAGAGCACTCACTGCTGAATCACAAAATGTTGTAATTTCGTCATCATTTTCGTTCATTTCATCGGTAAAATTAATTAAAATCTAGAAAATAATCGACGCTCTTGTCAAAACAATTTGTTTTTTTAATGCCACAGACCAGAACAAAAAAATCTACAAAATATTTCAAATGGTATTCTGTTACAGATAAGGCTACCATTGCATTTTAGTCGAGGTCTAGGCGCAAGAGGGTTCTTTCGATTGCGTCGTCGATTGATGTTTGTGGTGGACTCATGCGGCTCATGCGGCGCATGACAATACGTTGTTCCATTGTGATGACATACGCCGACATCGACAACGCTACGTAACATAGCAATGGGCAGCAAAAACCACAACCTGTAGTCGTCGTGGCTATCACCGCGATGATAAAGGAGAGTTACATTCCTGGCCATTACCGTAACGTAGCCCTAGCCTGGACCTGGCCTAGGTATGAAAATAAAGCAAGATCATCTGAAAATCAGAATAGTCACTCGGCCCGAGCCACGTATCGTGTAACTTAACTGAGACACCATTAGATAGCAAGAGTGTAGAAAATTATTATGAAATGGCAAATGGCAACACTGACACTGACATAACCTCAAAATATAATTTTAAAATTGATGTGCAATATTTGTAAGCGAATTTTCTGAAATAATTTGTGATTCTTGTATGAAATACAGTGGTATCAATCGTTATTATTAAATTAAATTCAAAAACGAATAAATTTAACTATGGCAGCCTCACCAGAAATGACCGAAGCCGATCAAATCAAAACGGTGAATAATTTTTAATTAAACTTTTGTTCGTTTATTACTTACCTATTACTTAATATTTACTTTACCGCAATTATCAAACGAATACCTAATTTAAAAGATTTGCTTCTAATATTATGACACGGATCTTCCAAAATGTATTTATAAGTAAATTTTATTATTTAGCATTATCTAACCTCTTTTGTTTTGTACTTACCTAATTTCTGTAAAAAACATTGTGTTTCAGTTCAAAGACTTCCTTGTCCAGTACAATAAGCTGTCGGAGCAGTGCTTCAATGATTGCATTCATGATTTCACATCACGGACACTCAGATCTGCAGAGGTAATTGTTTTTATAGACATTAGACCTTCCTCTGTACAAATTTAAGCATCCACCTACCGGTATCGTAGGTACATATCAAGGGCACTATGGCGGGACTTATATTTTTTAAATATTTTTTTTTGTGTTGAAGTCGTCCCATATTGCCTTTAAACCTCCACTCCAACGCCTACAACCTGCCCACAAGATGACCCACTAACCATATGGTCAAATGGCTTTGGAAAAGATGATGAAGTGGATGAGCTGGATGGTGTGATAGCAGATCCTAAAGTGCATAGCTTTATGCCAGTAGTTGATAGAATTGTTTATCAAATAACCATGTAAGATTATGTTGTTCTCTCCAAACTGACTACAGATCCATAAAATATTTTAGTTAGAAGGTTCAGCAGGTTTTCTCTCAGATCATGATGAGTGACCCTGTCAGTAACATTTGAAATTAATTAACACATAAAAATCTCACCTATGGTAAACCCATATGTAAAATGTAGTGCACTAAAATAATAATATAATTTTTCACTTTTCAGGAAAGGTGCACATTAAATTGTATGGAGAAGTATCTGCGAATGAACCAGCGGGTCTCACAACGGTTCCACGAGTTCCAGATGATTGCCAATGAGAACATGATGGCTTTAGCACAGAAATCTGGGAACCCCAGCTAATAGGCCAGGTTAATGAAATACCAGGTTGTATTTATTATGTTGTTTAGTTTAATTAATGGATGCTATGAATGTTGGCAATAAAGTTTAGTTGACTATGTAAGTGTTTTTGTAGTCTCTAATAAGATAAGATTGTTTGAAATCGAAATGGGAAAGAACACTATCATCATCTACAAATAACAAATTGGCGAAGTAAGCAGCCCAATGTTGATGTTGCTAGTAACCCTGACTATAGTGCCAAGACTGGGTTCTAGCCCTGACTGGCTAACCTGATGACCTGACTGCTGACAACAAACACACACACTCACTCACACCCTTTTGCCAAGGGATTAGAACAAAGGCCCATCACTTATCATACCATGGCAAAAAAAATAAACAAATAGTTGTAGTTATAGCATATTACTGTATTTGGGCTCTGTAACCAATGCTAATTTATATGTTTCGATGTGTAACTAATAGCTTTCATCATCACAACCATCAGGGCACCCTGGTTCACATTTAGGCCCTGGAGGTGAGAAGTCCAAAACGAAAGAAGTCTGGGAGCAAGTGACATCAAATTGATAATTATTGAACTTTGCTTCAACACTAAATTTTACCGGCTTCTCTGGGTCAAAGTCATCACCGTCAGTATTCAACACATACTTCAGAGGATATGGACCTGATGGGGCATTGCTGATGTCTGAAGGCTTTGTGCAAACAGTGTACTGGCCATTATGTCTTATGATTCTAATCAAAGGCAGTGCTGGGTTGTTTCCGGTTGGGGCAGTCAAGTTGTTAAGGCATGTCTGAACGATAGTTGAGGCTCCTTTTTTCCGGCTTTGTGGTCTGCAACTCTTGGTTTTGGGGGGGCAGCAAGGTTTACAGCTCTTTGGCTTGCTGTAGCAAGGCACGGGACATGACGGTTTGGGTTTAGCACATGAGTAATCGGGACAGGATGGTTTTTCTGCTCCACAAGACCCAAAGCATTGTTCTTCCATCCGGCGTAACGCGTCACAGGCTATGTGGCCAGGTCGCCAACCGCATCTTAACTGAAACAGTAAATTGTACCTCTTTAATATATTCAGAGGATTCTAAATTAAAAAAGAAAAGGATGGGGGATCATAGGGATATTTTCTGTGCTTTGCGTCATACTGTTGAGGTATGTATAATGTACCTAACCAACCAGTCCATCAGGTCAATATGAAATTTTTGATAGTTATTTTCTCTATTTACCTACTCTACCTACCTAAACTATGGATAGTTTAGTAACTTGTTAGTTACCTGATGTTCAGGCCCATCCCTCGCTGTGTAAAGCCATCCCATGTCCCTCGGTATCGGGCCTTGCCGGATTTCCTCGTACACGAGGCACCTGTGCTTGGCCAGACCACACCGCCCCAAGCATGCTGCTGATGATTTTTGAGCTGTAAAGTAAACAAAAGTTGTAAACGGCAGCAGCACGGGTCTGTTATCGACGTCGATAAACTTGTTTAATACGCGTTTCTCAAATCAGAGCGCGTATTTCTTGGCGTTTATCTACGTCGTTAACGAACCCGTGAAGCGGCAACTGAAGTCGCTACGCTAATCTAAATTCCAAAATTCTCGACACCCTCAGTAGTTCCCGGTCCGATGAAGTATAGCTACTTTACAATGTGCCTCAAAATGATATTTATAGGTTCATTTATGTATAGTTGTATAGTATTGGTAGGTGCTTACGTATATAGTTCCTATTCCTAGATGTATTATACGAAAATATGTACCAAAGGTAAATAGGTAGGTACCTACTTGTACTTACATTTCGAGTTGCAACAACAAGCCATGTTAAATTCTGTAAAGATGTGAAAACATTTCTTTAAATTATATGAATGGTACTAATGTAATGGACAGTACTGAAGTAATCGTGTAATTTGGTAGAATCAGAAATCTAAGAACCAATACTTACTTATTGAATATGTTTACATTTCCTTCCTGAAAAACAAGTTTCCTTGCATTTTGCTATATTTCTTGTTTGATGCTATTGATGGAGAGCATCACGCTTGCATCATGGATTGCTACGCTTCTTCCATGTTTCATCAGGTTTGCCAGTTTGCCAGGTTTGTTTTGGGCGGATTTCATGATAGATGCATAGAGATGTTTGAAAATGACAGTTAATGACTTTGCGTCTCAATCTCAGCATAAAGTTTTAAAATAGATATCACACTTCCCTTCACTTCCGCTTCCGGTAAACATACACAAAAAAGCCACCGTTCTTAGCCAAGTTTTGGCCAAAGGTTTTGTGAATAAAACAAATATTTTTTATAGCCATATATTATATTCTGTTTAAAATTAATGTAGTTTAAACTTACATTTAAAATCTAATGCCGTTTAGGTTTAGCCTTAGCCTTTGGTTTCTTTACGTCTTGCTTCCTTGCCCGGCAACAAGCCAACCTAACCAGCCATACGATCACACTAAAGAACACCACAAACACACTCAAAACATCCAGATACATGTACTCATAGAACCACACGTCAGCCGCAGCGGTCCTGAAGGTTGAGTTGGGGTGTCTTGCTGCAAACTCCGTCCAGAACACAGCTGCGTCCATCGGGGACATAGGCCGGTCGTGCCACGTCTTCGATAGAGCTTTCACTTGCTGACGGTACCTGGAATTTTAAACATAGTTCTGTGAGTTTATATTGAGGTTTACGATGGTTTCTTTTGTCACCAAGGGATAGAAGTGTGGCTGAATATTCTCGTAGGTATTATAGTTATTGTTGCGGGTTTAGGAAGGCCTAGCAAAGTCATGGGTTTAAGGCACTTAACCCTTCTAATAGTGACTTCACTAACTACTACTTCTTCTTCAGCCTATAGTAGTTCACTGCTGGACTTTGGCATTCCACATTCACAATCACATGTGACTTACTCAGGGTTCAAAACTTTCTTCAGCGCCGCCACTAAGCTATCCTTTGTGAGTTCTCTGTACTGGATCTGCACTCCTAGTCCACACTCCTCAATAGACGCAGCGTTGGCCGGCTGGTCCCCTAGTACTGGCATCGCCACCATGGGGACCCCGAAGTGGATAGCCTCGGTTGTACTTAACATGCCCGAATGGGAGAAAAAGGCTACCGTTTTCGGGTGTGCTGGAAATTCAAAATGATTTATTACTATCTAGATGTACAAAGATTCGGCGCATTATGAGAATTATGTTACTTATTACTTCATGGTAATTTGGATTGTGTAGGGTAATTATCATACAATGGTAGACAAGACGATGCTTATGTGAAGGTATGATAATGGAAAAAATATAGGATGGCCTATTCCCATGAATAGATAATGCTTTAAAAAAGAATTAAGTAATTTAAATATAAATGTTCGATAGGTATTAAATATTTTAGTAAAACTTTACCTAAAATATCGATTTGAGGCAGCCAACTGGAAACATACAGGTTTCTCCTTCCTTCCAGTTGAGTCTCGTTTTCCCATTTCCATACAAACTTTTGTGGAAATTCGTCCAAGGCTGCCAGGATTTCCTCGAGTTTTTCAGCAGAAAGAGTGGAACTCTTCACGACTGAACCGAAGCTTATGTAGACCACTCCATGCTCTGCATTCGGCACGAAATCTTTGAGAGCCTGAAAAGATAATAATAATTATACAGGGCCTTGAATACTTATTTAACTAAATAGTTATAGTTTTGCATTTTTTCATGGAATTCAAAATAATAAATAAGATTACAGCTACTTACCCCTGTCAAAGGTTTTGCTTTTCCAACATGGTATCCTCCCACTTCTATCACATTAGCCGGAAAAAGCCTCGATCCAGTCAACACAAAGTTGTGATACAAAAGGACAAACTTCGCTTGACGCCCCAACTCTTCCAACGGAGGTACTTCTCCGATATACCTTGCTATAGAATTCTGATTATTTCTTTGAGTCCAATAGTAATACAATGTTTGTACGTAAACATCAAAAACGATCCGTTCAATCTTTTGGTAAAGGGTAGGCTTAGAGCCGCCCTCTAGGAAGTGATAAGGAACATAGGACGGGTTATCAGGGATGCCAAACCTTTTGTAATGCCAGGGCATGAGAATATGTGTTGTTATTGACACGACTGGAGCGCCCAGTTTGTACGCGAGGCCAAGGCCACAATCACTGTTGAACAGTTCCACTAAAGCGACGTCGAACTTTTGTTTATTTTTAACCAATCCCTGCACTCGTTTGTTTTGGAGCATCGCATCGCAGTTGGCAGTCCCGGTCCAGGACAGAAACAGTCCAGTTGATATTAAAGTCCAGTAATTTCTTTTTAATGGCATAGCATCTTCGAATATGTCACTAGTTCCCGCTAGGCTGATGTCGTGATAGTTGGCCGGGGGACTCTTCTCAGGGAAGTGAGAGATAACAGTTAGGTTATGTCCCCTTCTTTCTAGTTCTAGTAAAAACGTCTTGAACACGAAGAAATGGCTCTTTCCTTCGTATGGCAGGATGCACAGGATATTGAGTGAGTCCACGCATAGCGTCAGTAGGCTCGCGAATACACCGAATGTTTTTATTAAGTTCATTGTGCCCCAAACTCGTGAGTCACATAACAGGTTATGTGAAGGACTGACTAGAACATTAATCACTACGCTTTGACGGCGAGCGTCTGCAGAGAAACAGACAAGCGGCCCCAAGGCCTACTGACTGACTGACTGATAAATTATTATCACGTAATATTCAATTCAATGACTTGGAAGTGACGATTATAAGTGCCTATTGAAGTAGGTAAAGTATACTAGGTACCTAGCTGCTGATAAATAATTAGATAATTACATAAGTAACCTAATTGATAGCGTAGTTACCTATACAATAATTTTAATTGTCGGTGAAATAGTTTATCGTCTGAAGTCTGAACTGAAATGTTCATCTGATTTTCTCAATGTCGACAACGACAATCGTCAGGACTATGGATACATTTGGATCCCGTGCAAATCAAGTGCAAATACATGCCAATGATTGGTAAATTTATTAGGTATATATCTACTTAGTTTAAATTAATAATAGTTATGCTTTTGTTAAGGCAAGTGTATAGTGTCAAAATAAATAATCTTAAGGTGGGTTAACCGGGTTAACCTAAAATTAAATTAACCAACCGATCGGCTAATGTTGGTGTAAGTACCTACCTACATTGAAATGTTTTCCGCAACATATTGTGGCTATTAATAACTTAGTAACTACTTAAAGTTATTTTTGTTAAGTAAGTGTACAAGTTTTAAGTAATTTAACCCTAAAAATACTCAATTCACAAGGTTCAAAAACTGGTTCGGATATTTCGAGCAAAAAGTCATGGACCGTTGCCGTTGTCCGTAGCTAGCCGTAGAATTTGTATGTTATACATATATACTTTCTACGTACGAAGAAAAAGAACGGATCAATTCTCTTTTATCAATTCACTTTTATTCAGTTATTTTATTTATGTGGTAATTTATCTTATTTATTTGGTAGGTGTTTATTATTAGCTATGTATGTATCTACATTACATAATTATTAGACATTAAAAAACTTACTGCAGTTTAGATTTACGATTAATTTGCCCTCGACCAGTCTTCTTCGAGCTCGAACACCAGATTTTACAAAGAGCAAAGACAACAACTAAGGGAATACCTACAAGTATACTTAAAATATCTAAATTGAGGTATTGATAGACGGGCACGTCTGCCGCTCTAGTTCTGTAGGTGATGTTGGTGTGTCGCGCCGCGTACTCCGTCCAGAAGATGGCGCTGTCCATGGGAGACGAGGGCTGGTCGTGCCACGCGCGGGATATACTCTTCACGTTGGCTCTGAATCTGTGGTGATAAATGTGGGATTGGTGGTCAAGAACAAACACTTTTAGATACAGTTTAAGTACCGTAGCTTTATTTTAACTCTTTTTAAAATATTATTAAATAGCAACGCGCCTAATCAGTCTTCCATCTTTTATTCGTCTCCTTCCTTCCTTCTCGCTCTTCCGGTCCTTTCACTCACTCACCTTACGTTCCTTTCTACTCAAGTCATAACGTTCCATTCTCACATCCCACACTCGGCCATTCTGAAGCAAAGGCTGCCCTCAGCCTTTCATACTTTAACAGTCATATACCGTTACAGAAAACAGTCTTATAAATTTATAGAACACAGTCTTATACAGTAATAGAAAACAGTCTTTTACAATAACAAAAACAATGATACCTTTAAACATAACATGTTAAAACATATTTTACTCTTAATAAAACAAAACAAAATTAACTTTGTGTAATATAAGTTACACTTGAACATAAAAGTTACAACATAACAGTTACTTGAACATACCTTGAACTTGTAAACCTTAAAGTTACACATCCTATTCTTATTCTAATAATACTATCCTATCATACATTAACTCAACTTATACTTTACTTGCATTCTTAAATCTTTACTTCTTTCATTCATCTCTGTAAAACAACCTTACTCACCTAGACCTTCCTCCGAGTCATTAGTAGGCCATGGTTTCATGTAGTCACTACTACTACTAGTATTTATTGGACCCTCTTTTGATAAATCTATCTTTTCCACATTGTAACGGTCGTTTCGTTTCACTTTTGTTACTCGATATGGTCCTAGATACTTCGGCTTGAGCTTCATACTGGTACCAAATTGTGTCCTCTTTATGGCCACAATGTCACCTTCCTTATATTTATTACTTTCTTTCCTTTTCTTATTATACTGTTGTTGGTTTTCTTGTTGAACCTTTAATATTTGCTGTTTCGCTTGCTGCCGGAGGTCTTCTCTTTCTTGGTTAAAATTTTCTCTTTCTTCTTGCAATATTAAGTCGTAGATTTCTATATCTTCTTTGCATCTCATCTTTGTGCCAACAAGCAATTCAAATGGGCTGGTATTGATACTTCTTTGAAATGTGCTGTTCAGAGCCATCTGTACACGTCTTACATGCTTATACCATAGTCCTGGCTCTGCGATAGACATCTTTGTAAGAACAGCTATCAGAGTTCTGTGAACTCTCTCAACTTGTCCGTTCGCCCGTGGAACTCCAGTGGTTATCAACACATGCTGTATCTCTTCTCTTTCACAGTATTCTTTGAAGTCATGACTGGTGAAGCAGGATCCTCTGTCTGTAATATAACGACGTGGATTTCCAAATGTCTGCTGCAGAATGAGTAGCTTATCAATTGTCTCAGCACTTGTTGTTCCTTTGGTTGGAAATAGCCATACAAACTTGGTGAAACCGTCTATTACAGTTAATATGTAGTTATACTTCTTCTTAGTCTCCAGGAATGGTCCAATATGGTCACAGTGCAGAGTGTCCAATGGTAGACTGCCTTTTTCGATGCTGTTCAGAAATCCTTCCTGTTTACCTTCCTTCTTTGTTGCTAAAAGGCAGGGAATACAACCCACAATGAAATCCTCAATCTTCTTGTTAACATTCTTCATGTAATAGTCTTTATTTAGCAACTCTAGCATTTTCCTCTTCCCAAAATGTCCTCGCTCATGTATTTTCTTAATGATGTCATGCTCCATACTTCTGGGTATTACTAAACATTTATCTTCTCCTTTATACAGCATACCATTATCTAACATGTAGTCCTCGTATGGTTTTTCTTTCAGAATATTCATGATTGCATTCAGTCCGTCATCTTGTTGCTGTGCTTGTCTTATCTGTTCGCTGACATTTGTCACACATGCTATGCGGCTCAATGCATCTGTGTGCCTCATCTTGCTGCCTGGTCGGTGCTCAATCTCATAATCATATTCATCCAATAGCAAGACCCATCTTGCCACTCTGGTTGTCAAATCCTTCTTCTTTAAGGTTAGTTCGAACGCCTGACAATCTGTAACAATCTTAAAGTGTGATCCATACAAGTAGTGCCTGAACTTCTTTACTCCTTCTACTATGGCTAGAGCCTCCAACTCATAGCTTGAGTATTTCTTCTCTGCGTCATTCGTCTTTTTGCTCATATAGTGAACTGGGTGAAGTCCATCGTCATATCTTTGCAGAAGAATTGCTGAGTATGCAATACAGGAAGCGTCCGTGTGCAGTTCTATTGGTAATGTTGGGTTAAATATCTTTAGAACTGGTTGGCTACTCAGTTTTCCCTTCAGCACGTTGAATGCCACTCTCTGCTCTTCACCAAATTCAAATTCTTTGTCCTTCTTTAACAACTCTGTTAGCGGCATGGCAATCTGAGCATAGTTTTCTATGTACTTGCGGAAATACGACGTCAGTCCCACAAAGCTATGCAACTGCTTTACGGTTCGAGGTTCTGGATACTTCATAACAGCATCAGTCTTGTCAGGTGAAGGTCGCACTTCTCCATTCCCAATCACATGACCGAGATACTCCACTTCACGGCATAACAGCTTTGCCTTCTTCCAGTTGATTTGGAGTCCATACTCCTCGGCTACAGCTAGTACTTCTTTAAGTCTTTTGATACCCTCTTTCTCATCAGCAGCTGGAATTAACAAGTCGTCAATGAATATTACAACTTTATTCTCGGCTATCAGTTTCATGAAGATGATTGACACAAATCGCATGAAATACTTTGGGCATATTGACAATCCAAAGGGAGCACGCAAGAATTCATACTGTCCTTGATGAGTTACAAAGGCTGTGTACTTCACCGATGATGGCTCGACCTTTAAATGAAAAAATCCATCCTTTAAGTCAATCACACTGTATACTCTTGCCGGCTGCAGCTTGTCTATCAAGTCTTCTATGATCGGTAGAGGATACTCGTCTCTAACAAGCTTCCTGTTAATCAGCCTGTAGTCAACACATAGTCTTAAACGTCCGTCTTTCCTCTTTACCAACACTACTGGACTGGAATAGTCTGAAAAACTCACCTGAATGATACCGTCTTGTAACCATTCTGTTACCTGTTGTTCCACTAGTTTCTGCTCGGTCAATGACAATCTCCTTGGTCGTTGAGACACTGGAATGTCATCCTTCAAAACAATTTTAAGTTGTAGTGGCACATCCTTGATTTGTTTAGGGTTATACTGGTCCACTATGTCCAACAACTCTTGTTCATACTCATGGCAGCCAATTGTATCTATAACAGAAGAAACACACATTATTTTACCCAACCATTCTTCTCCTTTCGAACAGAAAAACACACTTCCCTCATTCATCACCAAAGTCACATCTTTCAAAAACTGTTGCCCAATTATCACATCATACGGCATACTTTCATTCGGCATAACATGAAAAGTAACACTATAATACTGTCCATCCATAGAAACATTGATTAAAACTTTTCCACGACTTTGAATGTTTACAAGTCCAAGTCCACACAACAATAACTTTTCGCAGGTTAATTCAGGGCTTCCTATCTTCTTGTATGCGTCTTCCGTCATGAGATTTACTTCTGCACCCGTGTCGATTAATACTTCGAACCATTCATCGTTTATTTTCAACTTTTTCGTCGGTTTGTTGTCGTTCGACTTCCATGCTTGTTTGTTTACGTCTTGAAATTGTAGTCTTTGGTCTTCATCTGTCAAATCTGTCAATGTCATGTCCGCTTCCTTCGTAAACATGGCGCGTTTCCGTATGTCCTGTGACGCCGCCAGATGTCGCTCGGGTCTCTCGCCTCCAGTGCTGCCAACTTGACCAACTTGCGCTGGAAATTGTGATTCCCGCCGCCGGAAGTTCGGTTGAGTTTGATGCCAAGTTGAATGACCGCACGCCGACGAAATATGGCCGAACTCATTGCACTTGAAGCACTTCATGCCACGATTCTTATATGGACACTCTCGCGATGCATGGTTCATTTCTCCACAGTTGAGGCATCTTATAGCAGGACTTCTCTGGGATGGCTGGACTGCTGCAGGCTGCCTCCTTGTCCGCTCGCTCGTCGTCGTCTCTCTTGAAGATGCTGCCGCTGTTGCCGCCTTTTCCTTCATCTGCTCGTATAGTTTAAGTTTTTCTTTCAGGACAGGATACGTCGTAGAGCCGTACAAGATTGTTTTATTCACCTCCGCGTCCTTGATGCCTTCTATTATGTATTGTATTGATACATAATCAGGGAACTTTGCTCTCTTACCCATCTCTTTCATGACGAGCATGTACTGGTGATAGGTCTCACTGGGCTGCTTCTTACGAGCTGACATTAACTCATGCATTTCTTTGGTGTTAATGCTGTCGGGGAATTCCTTTTGGAGGGCCGTCTTCAGTTCCTCAAACGTCTTGAAAACTTTCTCTGTCTTCAGCCACAGTGCTGCGGTACCTGATAGTGATCTTCTGGCTATAATAAGTTTTTGTTGCGGCGTCCAACTGAATATTTCAGAGTTGTCTTCGATGTCCTCGGCCCATTTTGTTGACGAGTAGGTGTCGTCTTCGCCGTCGAATTTATTCAGACTCAACATCCCGTCGAGGTACGTAGCCGTCGGATCCGTGGTGGTCGTCGTCGTGGTCGTCCTTTCTCTGCCGGTCATTTTGGTTTTGTCGTCGTAAAAACACAAAATGAAAAATTTTCGTCTTCGTCTTGTTGGATAGGGCACGTGCTTCGTCGTTGCGTCGTCCGTCGTTTTTCTGTTTTTGACCAAATCCCGGACGAGCCCCCAAAATTTGTGGGATTGGTGGTCAAGAACAAACACTTTTAGATACAGTTTAAGTACCGTAGCTTTATTTTAACTCTTTTTAAAATATTATTAAATAGCAACGCGCCTAATCAGTCTTCCATCTTTTATTCGTCTCCTTCCTTCCTTCTCGCTCTTCCGGTCCTTTCACTCACTCACCTTACGTTCCTTTCTACTCAAGTCATAACGTTCCATTCTCACATCCCACATAAATAAGTAATACTTAATTACATATTTACTTGTAAACCAACCCACCGACCCCAGTGACCTGCAACGGTCCCAAGGTTAGGAAGGCAGTTTAAGCATAATGGGTTACCGCGATGGAGGTGTCTGCGAGGATGCATACCTCGCAGACACCTCGGTACTGCCAGTTATCTAATTATATCCGAAAGCTCAAAATGCTACTTGGATGGGATTCGAAGTTTGCTGCTTTCTTTCTCTTCTTAGTCATCAGCTTGACAAATTCATTACATTTTTGCGAATAAGGATTCATAAAACTTCAGGTTTGCATAGATAGGGAAATAAATTCCTCTTACGTAAGGAAAGGGGTAGGGAGTAGCAACACTGGGGAAGCTCCTTTCGTGCACTATGAAACAAAAATATAGGAATAACTAAACATATTTACTTTTAAAAAAACTTACTCTGGTCTTAATACTTTTCTCAGCGTGTTCAGGAGAGTTTCCTTTGTTAATTCCTTTAGCTGGATTCTTAATCCAAGCCCACTTTCTTCAATGGCGGCCGCGTTAGAGGGTTGATCTCCGAAAATTGGCATCGCGACCATGGGAACTCCATGGTACATACCCTCAGTGGTGCCCAGCATGCCACAGTGGGAGTAAAACGCTAAGACCTTCGGGTGCGCTGAAAGAAAAGAAAGGTGTGTCTGCATTAAATGAGGCTCGTGTATGCCGAAGGTCATGGTCACCTGTCAGCCAAATGGGGCTAGATTAATACTATCTAGTATAACCTAATTAATCTCAGAAGACCTAGGTAACGACACTAATCAAATGTCTCATTATCATTTGGCACGCGAGTGTTAAATTAAAAAAAAAAACATGAATCTCAAGAGGGTGAAAGGAATTTACCTAATATATCATTTTGCGGCAACCATTTCGATATGTAAATATTTTTGGGGTTTCCGGGTAGCGCGACTCCCTCGAACTTCCACACCACCCTCTGTGGCAGCTCCGCCACCGCTCCCAATATAGCTTCCAACTTCTCTGCCGGGAGTGTCTCTGCTTTTAACATTGACCCGAAACTGATGTAAATGACACCGTGCTCTGATTCTTCAATGAACTTACGAAGAGCCTGAAAAATATCATAAAATATAGTTAGTTGCTTACAGTAGTAGTAATTACAATCGTATAATAGCTATCTACTAGCTAGCTGGTAATGGTTACAATGCTGCTACTAGCTGTAGCAGTGGAAATTTAAATATTATTAATTTAAATCATGATGACTTACGTCTGGTAAAGGCTTTGGCTTAGCAACATGATAGCCTCCAACTTCTTTAATATTAGCTGGAAACAGTCTGGACCCAGTCAAAACAGGATTGTGGTACACGAGATTCAATTTAATATCCCTGCCCAATTCCTCCAAATCAGGCACTTCCGTGAAGTGAGACAGCAACATGGAACGCTCATTTCTCTGACTAAAGAATTTATAGATGAACTCGAAGTAGGAGTCAATGATTGAAGCTTCTACTCGTTCGTACAGCGTCGGGTGGCTGCCTCCATCCGTCATCATGAAAGGAACATAAGAAGGGTTGAATGGCACCCCAAATCTCTTGTAGTGCCACGGCATCAGAGAATGAGAGGTTAGGCCTACTACGGGCGCCCTTAGTCCATAGGCTATGCCCAATGGACAGTCGCTGTTGAACTGCTCCACAAGCACTACGTCAAACTTCGTGCCCGTCTTCCACAAGTTCTGAACTTGGTCATGATCCAGCATCAGTTTACAGTTGTCGTTGCCCGCCGTCACAAGGAATACACTCATCATCACCAAGGATAGAAAAGTCCGTTCGATGGGAAACACATCTTCGAGAACCGCCAACTTTCCTGCCAAACTAATGTCACGATAGTTTTTCAGCGGTGCCTTTTGAGGAAAATGAGATATAACTGTAAGGTTATGTCCCCTGTTAGCTAATTCCCTTAGGAAAGGCTCGAACACAAAAAAGTGGCTTTTTCCATTATGAGGGAATATGCCAAGAATATTCAAAGGAGACACTTCGTTCAAACACAATAATACTATGGCAAATTGTATTGCCCGACGCACCACCGACTTCATTTTGTTCAATCAGACCACTGCCGCACTACTAATACGCTAAAGTGATGACTGAAAATTGAATGATTGATAGTGCCATATATAGGTGATAACGACCACCAAATATGTGATAACTATAGCAGTACGTAGATAGGTACATAAACAAAATGTAATCTAGAATCAACATGCATATCTAAAGCGATGGTTACATCATTAGTCGTGAATTTCTTTCAAGCATGTTTAAAAAAAAGAATTATTTTACTTTCGAAAAAAATTACCTCATAATCAATCAATGACCAGACAACTTTTCTCCAGAAATGAACTTTTTTCCGATCCGATCTTACATAAATACAAAGATTGGTAAGTTGTACCTACAGTACTTTTTATGGGTAAGTACCTACCTAATACCTAATCCATAAAAAAAGGTAATTTTCGATAGTACTTATATTTTATGGGGAGGATGGTTCAGCAAGTATAACCAGCAGTTCATGTGGTTAAATGTATCGGGATCATTATTACCTAAATAAAATGGATGCAAGTCATTGTTAGTAGACTATTATTGTCCAAGTAACTGTGATTGTTCAAAATTTGTTATTTATGAAGCTTTAAAATTTCTCAGAATTATATTAACGTTATCTTATGGTGGGTTACATTGCAATTTACGCCTCTAGGGCAATTAGATAAAACATTAGCTTCACAATATTTTATGACAAGGCTGAATAGATATCTAGATTTTGGTTTCTAATTTCAAATGTCACTAGGTATCCTACAGCAAGGTCTAATATTTATCCACGTGTAAGAAATTAAATAAGTAAGTATACCTACATAAATATTAACTATTTATACATATACAACTTATGTTCATGATTGTAAAGATAGACCTCCTCGACGAATGTTAGATAAAGAAAATATTCACAGTTCGACGAATGTTAGATAAAGAAAATATTCACAGTTAGGAGAAAAACAAAGTTTTTCATGTGCACGTTAATTTTTAATAAAGTACCTACTCGATTTTCGAGTTATTATTGTTTTATGTAGGTAGGTATCGCCCTCCTGCCCGCTGGACTGACGACCTTAGGCGGGTAGCCGGTAGTGGTTGGATGAGGAAGGACGAGGACCAAGTGTTGTGGCACTCCTTGGGAGAGGCCTACGTCCAGCAGTGGATGATTATTGGCTGATGATGATGATGCAGGTATGACGTGCCATTGATAGATGACTAAGGCGGGTGGCTGAGAATTGCCGTGCAGCTTAACCAATCTGGATTCTTGACTGCTTTGTGACCAAAATAATAAAATTATTTACCGTTTTAGACTGCATTGATTCTTACTGTACTACCACAAAAAACTTAAAAACATTGTTTTTAACAAGTGTTTAAAACGAAATTTGACAGATTTTGTAGGTGTTTGACAGCGCTAAACATGTATTAAATACTGTCGAAGTTTTGTGGTAAGGTGGCCTACTAAGCCTTACTAAGGCCCCTAATACCTAGGTACTTATCGGCTAAACTAACTTGATGGTTAAAGCTTAGATTAAACAACTCGTTTCGGATATTGTGCACATGAAACGCATAATATTGAAAAAATTGCAATGCCTTCTTTACGGTTAATCTTAGATTTAACCGGTTAATTTTAGGAATAACCGGTAAATATTAGGTATAACCAGTTAATTTTAGGTTGAACCGGTTAATATTAGGTTTAACCGGTGCATCTTAAGTTTCGACCCGAACTTATAGATGCAGTGTGTCCTTGGTTAAAGTTCACATCCGAAAGATACTTAGAGACATTACTGGAAAGACTTGATCCGAAAGACGCAAACATTTAGGTAATACTTATACATACCTAATAGAACAGATTTTGTTCTAAAACTTATGAAAGATAATGGGGCCTGGCCTGGAGGAGGTAGATTATATTTCAATAAAATACTGCTCTTAATATTAATAAATATATTATTTTAATCACTGAAATACTTAAGAAGTATTACCTACTTATAGTATAAGTACCTACTATTAATAATCATGGAAGAAAATACTATACAGGATGTTATTTTATCGTTCTAGACGGCAGGTGAATATATCCGTTTCTTTTTCGCGTTTTCAGGGTTAATCTTATATTTATGTAAGTATAATTTAAGTTACGTAAGTAGCTCAGTACCTACCTATGTTGGATAAGACAAGTACAATGACCTGCCGATGGGAGTATGTACACTGATAAAAGTTCACCCATCATATATAGTGATTGGATTCATCAATTTCATCCTTGTTTCATCACTTAGGTGGGCTTAGGTTAGCGTCCCGTTTTATTTATTTATTTAATTCTTTATTGCACAAATATAAAAATACATGTACAAAAGGTGGGCTTAATGCTAAGAACATTTTACTATGTTGTTCCTTTAAAAATATGTCAAATCTCCATTCTTCTTTGAATATTAATCAGGATACGTATCTCATGATGAAAATAATTTGTACCTACCTCTACTATCACCACCTGAATGGCCTAAAAGGATCAGGTCATGATCAGATCAGATGCATGATGATTGGTAATGACGCTGAAAATTCTGTAGGGACATGACGTGGATTGGTTGTGGTTTTTGAACTGAAGGTTGTTAAATAGTACTCTTGAACAGAAGACTCTGTGATGCATCTCGGGGTAGGGTCGATAAGACACTATATACTATAAGATAGGTATAATATAAGTTATATATTTTTTATTATTCCCGTTTAGACTTCGACTTACCATTACTCACATTTTTTACAGTTCTTTTCGAGTTCGAACAGCAAATTTTATACACTACAAACATTAAAGCTAAAGGAACTCCAATGAGCACACTTAAAATATCTAAATTGAGGTATTGATAGGTGGGCACGTCTGCCGCTCTAGTTCTGTAGGTGATGTTGGTGTGTCGCGCCGCGTACTCCGTCCAGAAGATGGCGCTGTCCATGGGAGACGAGGGCTGGTCGTGCCACGCGCGGGATATCCGCTTCACATTTGCTCTAAACCTGGAAATAAAGTAGGTTTTAATACTTGGAACCGGAAGCTAATTACGAATGGATATAGTTACTTGTGGAGGTCCTATGGCACCCCAGAGGTGGAGTCTCCACTAACGTCCGCCAATTCCGCCTATCTTCGGCTGTACTTTGGCCTCACTTCAGCTAAATCCATAACTAACTACTTTGTAATAATCATCGGTCGTTGATTTACTCTACTCCTACTCTTCTCTAGATTTACCGACAAAAGTCATTTCAATTCACCTTATACAAAATTGTTTCGTCATCCAGCCACATGCTGGCTAAAACATTAACGTACTGTAGTGGTAGAACTTCTAAAGCGCAGGTAACATCGCAAGCTATAGCGTTCGCTCGCCCGACCTAGGCGTGGCAGTAGGTACGAGTAGCTCGCGTGTGAACCAAAATACACCCACGAGCAATGAAAAAGTTCTGCCTGCCATTGCCATTCCATGTCACAAGAACTTTTTCATTGCTCGTGAGTAATAAGCGAACGGTTTTTGACCTGCCTAGCTTGCTCGATTCGATATAGCTGCTGACTATGTATTAGATTTTCAAATTACAAACTTCGATCCACAATGGCTGATAGAAACATGGAGTGACTTTTGCGGCGTACTTAAAAGGCGACAATTAATAAGGGAACGTCATTGCCATGACCTACTTTAGCCCCAGAGCAAATCCTGTCTAGTGTTAAAACGTGACAGCCAGTGAGACCTAGACAGATACACCTAGAGATTAGCATTCAATAGAGGATAATAAGAGCTCAGGCAGCATACGTAATATGGGATGACATAGAATGCGTCTACTTTACTGTTCCTCGGTCAATAAACCTTATAAGGTAAACATGGCTTCTGTTTATTAAGAATTTCGGAAAAATTGCGATACCTTTGCCAACGCTAACTGGAATTTGTTGTGCTAGGGTATTTTGCCTTATCAGTCTATGCTTCAATATTGTATTGATTTTTCGTATCAAACTTATTGGTGAACTGTGTTTTTATGAGGATCATGTGCATTATCTGCACTTACTTCAATACAATATTGAAGCACCCAACTTATTGGTGCGTTTAACATCCAATTCTTAAGAATCACTTACTCAGGCCTCAAAATTTGTTTCAACGTTTCCAACAGTTTTTCTTTGGTAAGATCCCAAAACTGAACTCTTAGTCCAAGGCCGCTCTCTTCAACGGCTGCCGCGTTTGAGGGCTGGTCTCCAAAGATCGGCATCCCAACCATGGGAACTCCATGGTACATAGCCTCTGTGGTGCCCAGCATGCCACAGTGGGAGTAAAACGCTAAGACCTTCGGGTGCGCTGAAAATAACAACAATTAGCTGATTAGTAGGATTTGGAATTTCCGTTATTTTATCATTGTTCAATCCGTTGGTTCTTTTATCACTTTGATTTGATAACCTAATTATCATAATTATTTATTTAGACTGGTTGGTAGGTATCTAGAAACTACAGAATTAGCTCCCAAAGGGAATACGAAACTTACCTAATATGTCATTTTGCGGCAGCCAATCCGATATGAAAATATTCTCGGGATTTCCAGGAAGGGTAGACCCTTCGTATTTCCACACAACGCGTTGGGGGAGTTCAGATAATGCTCCTAATATCGCATCCAGTTTTTCTTTTGGCAAAGATTTCGACTGCAACATTGATCCAAAACTGATGTAAATTACACCGTGCTCCGATTCTTCGATGAACTTGCGAAGAGCCTGCAAATAGACCATAACTAATGACTCCAATGAATCGCAACAAAAAATACGCCAAGAACTAACGGTAAAGTCATTATAATGTAGAGTAAGTAAGTATTAAATTCTCTTAGTGTTGATAATAATGGAGAAGCTTTACAACTCACGTCAGGTAACGGCTTCGGCTTAGCAACATGGTATCCTCCAACCTCTTTAATATTAGCAGGGAATAGTCTGGACCCAGTCATAACAAAATTATGATATACGAGTCCTATTTTGATATCTTTCCCTAATTCCTCTAAGTCTGGAACGTCACCGAAGTGGGGCAGAAGCATTGCCCGGGTTGGCCTCTGACTGAAGTATTTGTAGATAAAATTGAAGTACAAGTCGACAACTGTAGCTTCTACACGTTGGAATAGCGTCGGCCGGCTGCCCCCATCCGTCAATATGAAAGGCACGTACGAAGGATTGAACGGAACCCCAAACATTTTGTAGTGCCACGGTAACAGGGCATCCGAAGTTAAACCAACAACGGGAGCCTTTAGCCCGTACGCTATACCCAATGGGCAGTCACTGTTGAACAGTTCAGTAACCACTACATCAAACTTAGTGTTGGTCTTCCACAAGCTCTGCACCTGCTCATCTTCCAGCATCAGCTCACAGTTGGTGTTGCCAGTCTTCACAAGGAAAGAACTGATTTTCATGAGGGTTAAATAAGAACGTTCAATAGGAAACACATCTTCAATAACTTTCACTTTTCCCGCCAAACTTATGTCCCGGTAGTTTTTCAGCGGCGTTTTTAGGGGGAAATGAGATACGACTGTCACATTATGCCCTCTGTTAGCCAATTCTTTTAAGAACGGCTCGAACACGAAGAAATGGCTTTTGCCCGGATGGTGGAAAATGCCGAGAATATTTAACGGAGTCACTTCATTGAAATAAAATAATAAGACGGCGAATTGTAGCGCCAGATGCAATGTTGACTTCATTCTGTGCGCGGAGCTCAATCGCGGGTGACTGACTAAAGTGCTAGGTTTCAGAAATTGATATCCCCGATAGCCTCCCCGTCCGTGTCACACGATGACATTCAACTTGTGGCCGTAAAAAGTACCTACACTGAATCGTTATCTACCTATGTTGTACGATAGTGGCTGGGGTATCTACATAATCTTATCTAAATCGCTACAATTATCTAATAGCTTTACAAATTACACACCTACTATCGTTATATTTTTTTCTGACAGAATAACAAACGAATGAATACCTACGTTTAGCATTTATTTCTAATTTCTAACTCACTAATTAAACCTCTCAAAATGCATTTGATTATTATTATTTCAGGAGGTAGTGTTTATTTATGTTTATGTTTATTGCCCAGAACCAGCCATTCATAGTTAGGTCTTACTAATATAATTCTACTGGACGTAGCGTAGGCCTCTCCCAAAGCACGCCACTGGATGTGTGTTTCAGAGTGTTGCAAAAGTGGTAACAATAGGTACTAAGCCGATATCAAATATAAATTAAGCCTTTATTAGATTGAATAGATTAGGGAAACAAAATGCATATGTTAACTCTTTATTTATTGGTACAATAAATTATAATAGGTCAACATTCCTCTTTGGACGGCACACAGCAACATCGTCACTATCATCGTCAAAATTAATCGATTCAGAGCCCTCTTGTTAAAAGTTTCTGAACTTTTTCTATAAAACCCAAGCACCACTAATCCATGTGCATTTTATTCGAATTTCACCCTTTTACTTCTTTTCTCTTCTACAAATGCCGATTGAGATTCCGCATCATTATTGCAACAGCAGCAACAACAAAAACACAGTATTTTGTACATTACAAGAGTCAGTATGTAAAGAACAATAGCAACAAACGCTAAAACGTCAAGTTGTAGCTGTTGGTACAAGGGAAGATGGACAGATGTCGCTGCTAAGTTGGGAGCTCCTTTATGTCGAGCTACGTATTCTGTCCAGTAGATGGCAGTTTCCAAGGCGGACATAGGACGGTCGTGCCATATTCGAGAAATTCGGGTAGCGCGTTGTTGAACTCTGAAAATAGGAAAAATTGTTTAGAAAGTTAGGAAGCATAATAAAATAATTGTGCAAAAATTTTAAGTTTCTAAACTAATCAAAAACTAGTAAGTAAGCATTTAATATTTGGCAGGCAAAGAATGAATCTAAATGAATCTCCTAATCACATACCTACCTACATTAATTAACGTGTTTTGGATAAGCCAGATTCCAGGAGCAGTCATGCATGCCTTACTTATGATGATTAGATGATTATGGTACTCATCCATAGGTATCAATAATAACAACTCACTGATGATCCAGTACATCATTAATAGCGTCTAACAGGAAGTCCTTCGTCAGGTCCTGATAGTCCACGACGGTCGCGATGCCCGCGTCTCTCAGAGCCGCTGCGTTTCCAAACTGATCTCCGAAAAGAGGGATCGCCACCACTGGGATGCCAACATCAAATGCCTCTATTGTGCTGAGAATACTGGCATGCGAGATAAAAGCTTTGACGTTGTGGTGCCCTGAAAAATAATGGAAAATGTTTTATGAGTTATAGAAGTGGCCAGTGAACTTATTTTACAAATACCTAGTAAGTATATTATCTCAATTATTTATGTTGATTCGACGAACAATGATAATAATAATTACGAGTAGACCTCCAACTAAGTATCGGACGACGACTGTCATTGAATAATGATCAAAGGAATCATATTCCAATCCACGTAATAGGTATTATGATTCCTGTTGCATGAAGCCAGTTGCACTACTATGGTTAACCGAACTGTTTTAATCTTCGATAATATTTATATTCAGTATCCATGTGTCACAGAAAAGTTCTTCATCTTATCAAGGCAGATTAGTGTCAGTCACAGACTGCCCAGGGTGCTCCGGAAGAATAAATAATCAACCCTCGAATATACTCCTTCCGTGCATCCCAAAACTAATCCATTAAACAGTTATGTAGTCATCAGTAAATATTGGGAGGATTGCGTAAACTATGTTGAAAATGACGTCAACATATCGTGTATTGGAACTATTGGTCGCGTCCGCCTAATTGATCTGAATATAGGTTGCTGTAGTGAGGATTTGCTGCCCGCATACTATGCGTAGCATAATGCGAATTGGCTCATTGGATAACGCATTTAGAATTCCAATTGACGTAGGATTAACTGATACATCACCGCTGTGCTATACGCATTTTAAAATGTCTACTGTAGCAATTTTATAGATTTATTTTATTTGGAGATATGCCCTAATTTTCTTAATGTCAAATTTTGGTTAGACTCATGCTCTTCATAACGTTGATAGTGATAGTGCTGATTTGTAATCCTACTGCTTAGGTACATGGACAGTTTAATAAGACGTATGTAGATTGTAAATATGTTATCACGATATAGGTACATAGGTAATTATCATAGAGTGCATAGTCCTCATTTAAACTTGCTTAATATGAACCCAAAGCTACTATCACTAGCACTTACCTACCCAACGAACTAACTATATTGTTTACATAACAAACTACCACGAGAGTGATAACGCGAAACATTACAAACTTACTTAGAATATCGTATTGAGGTAGCCACTTCATCGTCATCACATTTGAGGGAAGGTCCACTTCTTCATCACTGTCCCACTTCCAAAGGATTCGTAAAGGAATCTTCGAGAATGTGTCTAGAAAAGAGTTCAGTTTCTCCTTCGGTAAAGTGGAGTCTTTTACAGTTGACCCCAAATTGACGTACAGTACCCCGTGTTCTGCTTCAGTAATGAACCTTTCGATTTCCTGGAAAAAAGAAAATATAATGATTGTAATAATTTTGTAAATTGGAACTAAGACTTAGGGCGTCTTGCACAACAAAGTTAAATAAAATTAAATAGTTTGTCTCTTGCTCTGACAGTATAATGTCAGAGCAAGAGGTCATAGATTTAATTTTATTTAACTTTGTTGTGCAAGACGCCCTTAAATTACTCTGAAATGAAGAGGACTGACTTTATGACACCCCGTCTGCAATATTAAAGTAGCAGTTCAGTTGGTAATAATATTCTGATGCGTTGTTAAAGTTGCAACATTTAACAACGCATCAGAATATTACCAACTGAAAACCTAAATATTTTGAACAAATTCTAAATTCAATGTTTAAAAAAATGGAGGTTAGGTAAGTGTTATTTGGTGTCGAACTTTAAGTGGAACTTTTTCATTGCTCGAGTCGTGAGTGTAATTTGTGGACCCGTGCCGGGAATATGAGTACCTAGGGCCTAACCACCTTAGAATTCCGGACAGTTTTCAAGGATGCTGCATGATACTTCCGTGATGGAAGAGCGTTGAGGGACTCTTTATTAATGGTACCTACCGCTCCTCTTACTTATTCCAGCAGCGGTATTGCCAACATGCCAACCATTCTAAGGCCCTGTTTCACAATGTCTGGTTAGTGGCTGCCTGTGAGATAAAATACATGCTGTCACTGTCAAAAAGTAAAAACAGAGAGTGACAGCATGTATTTTATCTCACAGGTAGCCACTAACCAGACATTGTGAAACAAAAGGTGGTAAAAGGACGCTGACTGTAACACGTTAAATGTACTTTAGTTTAGTAGGTACATGAAATTCAGGTGTATTTAACCCACAAAGTTATATGTATATGATTAAACCCGATTTATTACTTTCAAAGTACCTACGTACCTAAATGGAAATGTGAACTAGGCATAATTAAGCTTTGTTTAGAGAGTGATAGTGTTAATTTATATCATAAACTCATGCATAAATATTATACAATGTAGGTATACCTGTGTATGTATGAACATTGACATTCATTATTTGTTGAAGTGTTCCATAATAGTATTTCTACAATCGAGTCCGCATCAATCCCTATAATAATATTATACTTTGTTTGTTTACATATTTTATCACCAACCGTTCGCACTTCGACCTATATTATTATTATGTCTGAACAGTTCAATTATAGCATGCAATGCATGATTGATCATGAGCGCTTGTTTTCTCTCAAAGATTCACAGAACTTACCGTGGGAAGGATTTTCGAGGGCCTCACATGGATGCCGCCAATATCGACAACATTGTCGGGGCGTGGGACACCCCCGAACACCGACGGGTGAGAGTTCACCAGCACGAGGCTCGCGTTACTCGCCAAACTCTCCAGCGAAGGCAAATTATCACCTAAATACTTGTACAAGAACACATGGTCGGTCACTTGAGACGCTACGTAATACACCCAGTTCGCTACATGATACACCACGTAACTCTTCAGCCTTTCTAGGAACCACGGCTGCCGGCCGTACGGCAGCACCGATTGAGAAACGTAAGCACTGTTGAAATTGATCCCCAATCTGTTAAACTGCCATGGTTGTATTGGGTGCGGATTGAACGCTATGTACGGTGCGCTGAGATTTGCAGCTAGCGCTATGCCGCAGTCACTATTATGCGACTCGACGAGGATCACATCGAACTTCGGCCTCGTCCTTAGCATGAGCAACACGTTGTTACTATCAAACAGAGTCCTACAGTCATCGTTGCCGGCCTTTGTCGTCACTAGCGTCTCGAACGGCACTCGAGATACTTCATTCACTATCACTGACTCAAAGGACAGTCCTTTGTGCACCGGGGACTTGCTGAGCAGTATTTCCTTGTAGTTGGGTGGCGGCGCCGGCAGCGGGAAGTGGGTGATGAGGGTGACCTGGTGGCCGCGGGCGGAGAGCTCCCGGAACAGCGGCCGGTACGTGAGATGGTGGCTGCGGTCCGGAGACGGGAATATGCCCAGGATGTTGTAGCTCTCAGCGGCGACGGTTGCGGCGAGACAAACACAAAACAGGTAGAGTTTATGCATTGTGCGCGTACGCTTTGCATGACAGCTGGATGGTTACTAGGGCGTAAATGGAAGCGGCTGGCGTGATTATCTAATAATAGTTGGCGTTATGAGGTAAGCGGTGACGTGAGGCGCAGCGCATTTCGTAAGAATCAGAAAATATTCGGTGACGATGCTCCGCCGGTGGTACTGACCTTGATCAGCGGCTGGAACGCCCAGATCTGTGCTATTGTTATTGTTGCGTGTATTTGTTAGTTAAGTACCTATTCGTATTGATATTAACTACTAAGTTTATTTAATCATGCATGACACAGGAAGTCAGGGCTGATTTTTTGTTAAAACTTACGAAACTTTGAAACTTACGAACTTCTATGGGTCCGATTGAGTTTATCGTTGGCATCTCTCAGTGCTAGCTCTAAAGTATTGATAAGTAGTAGGTATCAGAAAGATCTTCCAACTGTACGTATACCATAATGTTACACGGGGATTAGGCCCCATTGGTGCGTTGTGTCTCGTGTCGTCCCAAAGTAACTGTCATAAAATATAAGACGGTGCAACGTACCAATGGGGCATCGCCCTAGCTAGATACTTCCTATTAGAATTGAATTGATTCAATGTCCGCATCCGAGCTATATACATACATAGGAAAGCTTGTCCGTTTGTTTACATTCTAATGTGAGTACATTGTGCGTCTACATATCGGGGTCATTGACTCGGCAGTGTACGTAACCGCTTGTTGACCTAGCCGAGCCGCGATTGCTGTGTTAGCATAGAAATCTGCATTTCACTTCCCTAGTAACTACATACTAGTGATGTAACGAATGTGTGTTTTTGGACATTCGCGAATGCGAATGCGAATGGGAATATCTGATATCGACATTCGCGAATGCGAATGCGAATATTCAGTTTGTGTTCAAATTTGGCGTCATTTGTATGGTTTGATGGCAGTCTCGTACTGAACGAGGTACGTTCCGTTCTAGGCGCATTCCGAATCAGATTAGCCAATACCAGTTGCAGTTTTTTTAAAAGTAGTTACCCTTTATTTATCTCGACTCATTGCGCCTGTGTGCGGTTTCTGAGGGTGACTTAAACACGAAACATTTGAACGTAAGGTACGTGCTCCTTTTAATGCCCATTTTTTGCAATAATTAAATAAATAAAAAAAGAGAAAAAAATATTAAAATTAGAAACAATTTAAGAATATAAACATGATTACCTGCTATATTCTGCATTTATTTTTGAATATGAATCAACAAATAAATCATCAGATTAAATCAAGCTTCTTTACGGAAACAATCATTTTCGAACACCTTTAATGTGGGCCTTCTTAGGAACATAGGCACTTATCATGGCCCGATATTAATCAAGTAATTTATAAATGCTATCAAAACAAAAACCATGTTTTACCTAAAACTTAAACTTGTAATATTTGTGCAATAAAGAGTTAAATAAATAAATAAACAAAAATATGAACATCTTTGTTAATTAGTCAATTACTATCGTTTTTTGGACGTAATAGTACGGTGGTCTATCTTAGGATTAGCAAAACTAAATCTAACTTCATTACAAAAGTCTGTAATGATATTAAAATAATAAAAATGTTCTTCTGTTATTCTAACATTTTTTTAAAGTAAAAACAGTTTTTTTACTTATTCACAAAAATAAAAACAATGCTTAAATATTGGCTTTATTAGGTTAATAAAAAAATATGTTTGAATTTTTATTAATTTTATAATTACTTAAATTGGAAAGAAGATACTTAAGAGACTGTAATACGCTTAAAGTTTAGTTTCTTTGTTTGAATATAACATAATAATAAAAATATAGCCGAAATCACTCAATGTCTCTTTCATGTTCCAAAGAAACTATGATATTGTATAGTCCTGTAAGGCCAGGGCCATCTTGGCAACGCGTGTGGTGGGCCTTCATAGGAACAAGGCGACAAGAACTAATTAAATAAAATAAAAATCAACAAAGAATACAAACAACGCTTAGCTTCTTCAGAATGCCATTGAACCTACAAAAGTCTGAATAAAAAAACGAAAATACCTAGTTTTATTTTTTATTTTAAAGAAATACTAATAAGTTTGTAAAAATGAGGATGTAAATCGTAGGCTATTTTTTCTATGGCACTAACCAAACATTAGAGCGAAATTACAACTTATCCGGGCGTCTAAAAGATTGAAATTTTGAAATTGGCCATCTTAGGAATAGTGCCATCTTTGGCGCACGTACCTTATTTAAATCTATGGCTCTCTTGCTCTGACACTATATTGTCAAAATACGCTTTTTGATTGTTTAAAGAGCTTATTTATGTTTAGGTCTTATGAAACTAATAACTAAATCTATAGTTTCATTTTCCAAAGTAAATAAATATGATAAAGTAAGACTAGTAATTAAGAGGGTAACTTGTAATAAAAAAAGTTATAGACGAATGGATTTTGACTTTGTTAACCTACCATTATTTTCAAATAGTTTTTTTCTAAAAAGTACCTACTGATATTCGCAAAACATTCGCACAAAATTTTGCGAATGCAAATGCGAATGCGAATATCCAAAAAAGTGCGAATATTCGCGAATGCGAATGCGAATGCGAATATTCGTTACATCACTACTACATACCTATGGAAGTGCAAATGCTTATCTATTCAGGGTCGGGTTTTTTTTGTCCGGTCCAGCCACATTCAACCCGTTGGCAATGAAGTCGCTTAGAATTCCAGAATATCATGAATTTTCCATAGTCGGAGGATGGCGTTGTTCAGAATGAGCCACCGAGTCACCCTCTTTCAGGGTAGGTTACTATACTTCCTACTTTGGCTATATCCCCTAAAATTATGTAGGTACTTAACAGGTAAGTACCTAATATAACTAATTGGTAAAAGTTCGTTTGCATTCTCAGCTCCTCACCCACAATCATCACTGGCTTCATAAATAATGTGAGCTTCGCTTCGTCAGTGTCCCTGCCCCTACCTAGCTGTAGCTAAATACACCAGGAATCAAGTCAAGCAGTTGTTTACATTGGTCTCAAAATATTATTTATCCCTTCGATTTTAACTTTATTTAGATCCTTATAGTTAGTAATAACGATGTGGTCTGCTGTCTGCTAAGTTTTGACAACCTAAATGTGAATATAATACGAGTGAAGAGAAACAGTTACTAATTTCCTACACTAACGGAACCTATTAGAATCAATTTACAATGATGATATTGCGTACACTCGCGAAGTGAAGTCGCTAACACAATTGCCTCGGCGGTCGCAACTCGCCAAGTCGAGTTAACGAGGCGCACGGCAGTTGCCCACACACTTTGCATTTAAATTGTACTCCTATAATAACTTGAAATGTTGAATTTGGAAACACATTGCAGACAGAATTGTGGGACAAAGGATACTTTGTTACGTTGGGATCGTCGATACGTCTAGGTCTATTTAAATCATGGGGTACAAGAAAAATGGCCGTCCGAGTCACGGACGAAGTGGGCAGTCACCTATATACTGACAACTTATGGGTGGCTTATTAAAACCGCGGTGATAAACGGTAGTCAACTCTAGCGTTTGTCACCGACACGGTAAAAAGAAAAAAAATAATTCTCCTCTAAAAAATAAGTATTTGTTTCAACTTTCTTCTATAGGCGAACCGCTGCTGCATAGTTAAGACTCTTGGCTACAAATGAGTGGAAGAAAGAAGCCTCTCCGATTTTAATATCAACTAGGGCATGCAATACCGCAATACCGGTATTCGTAATACCGGTATCAGGGACAAAATTCACGCTTTTTTCAATACCGGTATTGAAAGTTAATACCGGTATTGAAGTAATACCGGAATCAGACATTTTTAGGCTATAATAAAGCAATTAAGATATAGTATTCCTATGTACTGTGAAAGCGCACTTGTTTCGAACCGTTTGATGAAGTTTTCGGCCGTTTGATATCTACTGTTGTCCATGCGTAAACGGACCCTGGATGTAAAAATAATAATTTATTTTAAAATTTCAACTCTAATACTCAATTCTCGTAAAAATCTATTACAAAAAACTGAATTTCATTGCTTTTTCTCGTTTTATTTTGACCTATACGACCTTTAATCACAAAATATGCCATTTATTACAAGGAAATCTAATACCGGTATTAATACCGGGATCCCGGTATTGAGTTGCAATACCGGAACTCAATACCGGTATTGAAAATAGTTCCGGTATTGCATGCCCTAATATCAACTCCACCAAAACGAGAATGAACGCTAGAGAAGGCCACACACCAGAACAAAGCAATCAGTTAACAAAACCCCAGTTCCAATGAGGGCGTAATGTAAAAACAAACATTTGTAATGGCGAGTGTAATATTTCGCAACGCTCACCGCGACGAGACACTATTGTGTGGCTTCTGTTTAGGGTTGATTATACGTTTTACTTGTGTTCTTAAGTTACAAATACTTTAAATACGAGACATCATGCATTTATTTCTGAATATATGCATAAGGCATAAGTAACAGAGTTATGACATACCTACACATCAGGGGTAAACTTTTGATAACTGCCCGAAAAAATACAGCTGATTAGGGATGCCTAATAATTTAACAGTTATCTTAGTTTTCTTATGATGATGAAAAATCAATGAATGGCCTCAAGCATAGCATTTTAGCATAGCGAGCTCAGACTCAGGGTACACCTACTTATAATTCTAATGTATTCACGACCGTAATTTACTAACCTAATATCAAATCGATAGCATCTAATCGGTAATTGGCCTATTTGTCATCCGTATAAAATGTACTTTTGTGATATCACACAAAAGCATCGTCGGAATGAAAGAGATCTTGCGAGACCGCCGCTTCTTCTGCCAGTCTATTATATTCACATTTGTAAGAGGCATTAGGAAAGTACATCTGACTGAACCCATGGTGTCCTGGTAATTGGGCCTGAAATTTTGTCTTCCGGTTCTTTCTCAGTTTTATATTTATTTGCTTTTTTATTCAGATTACTATCTTTTTGAAGAGTCTTGATAAGATTTTCTAGCTTCCAATTTGTACCAATTATTACCTAAGTTGTTATGACTCCAATTACAAAAGTTACTATTTAACTTCTTACAATTACTTTTGGTTAGGCTTTATGAACTGATAATATTCCATCCTTTGTAACTAAACATTTCTAAAATAAAGATGAGTACAAACAGGTCTCAAACCGGAGGCGTTCGCCCCTCGACAACATAAAAATGTAATTACTACAGGAAAGTTCGCGAGGCACTTAAATATAGATTTACCCTTTGGAAGAGCGATTTGATGGGAGGTCCAGAGGTGTTAGATCCATCACTTGTAGATTGTGCGTCTCTCAATTATTCTCTCCTCAGATCTGATGTGTTCATTCATTTTTCAACAGGAATTGGCAGTTCGCTGGAGATGGCTGTTCTGTCACTGTTTATGGAATTTTTGTTTCATAGTGTTTGTTTCTGTAAAATATTAAATACTTACCTAAAATTTATTTTAAATGTCATCGAAGTGTATCTATTCTGAGATGTGGGTAATTTATAATGACTGATGACAGAGATAATGACATAAATTTATGGAGGAAGGTACTTATTGGAGGTATTTTTAATAAGAGCTTTAACTTTTTGGACATAATGGTAATAATACTAACAACAAAATGCTCTTCGTAGCTCGTAGATAATAAAATTAGATACCTAGAAATCTATCACAAAGGGATGAAAATTCATTAGAGTGTTGCGGTAAGACACTTTTACAGGATTAATAATTGAATAGTGAATAACTTGAACGGCATTATTAACAATGCTCTATCTCTAACTGCAACTATCGACACGGCTGTCGATAGCACCCCCGTTTTAATATCCACTACAGCTTTGTTAATAATACTTTGTTAACTAGTATTGACTAAAGCAGTAATGGAAATGCGAAAGTAGAAATTATCGCTAAGCAATGCGTGCGGTGTTGAGGGTATTCGTAGAAGGGTGCCTGTTGGACCTGCCCCACCGCCCCAAAGGATTACCTTCCATTCATGTTAGAATAATGAGAGGTGGGACGAATGCTCTTGCCATTAAAGTTAAAAGTGATTACTGACACGTCAGTTAGTAAGTGGGTTTCAAGTAGAGTGTAGGCGTAACGTGAAGGTGACTGCATGACATATCAGCTATTTTAACTTCATAATTTTTGAGTTCCTTTTTTTCTAAGCGCCTGTTTCACACAATGTCTGGTCAGTGGATACCTGTCGGATAGTCTGACAACATGTCTACTCTGAAACAGGCCCTTAGTCTACTCTGTTTAGAGCTGATTTAATTTAATAGTTACGCAAACGTTATCCGAGTTTTTTTTTTTACTATCAATGTCTTGATACATCATCATTCCGACGGGACAGCAAGGTAGCTTTTATAATAAATACCATAATACCTCTATATAATAATGACTTTTGAAAAATCAGCAAAAAACTTTAAACAATATAATTATAATAACTAACTTCATAACTTGAAAAAAGGAGAATCATAATCCCAGTTCAATATACTTCCACGTGGCCGGTACTCAGGTCTAACAGCTAGAAACCCTCTGATAGCATGAAGCTGTGTGAAAACCTGTGGCAATGTTGGAACAAACATTATGAGTCGTCACAGCGGCCGGGGGCTGCTCCGCGGTATAAGTCGGTTGCGCCACTCCGAATTACAAGAGAGCGGCCGTACCAGTAGCGTTACTGTCTCTAGGATGAAATATAATTATTGTATTCTCTCTAGGTATAAAATAATATTGAAGATAAGTATCTAGATAGCAATTTGTAAATATATTATAGTAATAGTAGTAGTAGTAATAGAAGAAATATTAATAAAAAATCTTGTATGGCCTGGGATAACTTGGGTTAAGATACGCCAGGCAGCCTTACCCGCATTTATTTAAATGTACTTAAGAATTTCTTAAATTATTCCTGGTGTACCATTTAAAAATACATAACAATTACTAAATAAGGAAATATTTCATTATATGAAAAATTAATATAATAGGTATAATGAAAAATATTAAAATGCCCCGACACCGACAGTGATCAATCAGAAAATGTTAGATTGACACTAACTACGTGTTTCGTTCGTTCGCCTGAAGAAGTTCGCGATATCGCGATACACCCCAACGGTAGGGCCGCTGCAAGCGAACGTGACCCAGTTTCAGTGCACTTTGCACTTCACACTTCTTATGAAGGTGCCGTCACAACAAAAAGTAAACTAGAACATTCTTTCAGCACATCTGACCTTATTCTTCTGCTCCAAAATGGGAGCACGGCGAAATTCGGAAGCTTTAATTATGTTTTGTTTATCTAGGTAGTGCATACGAAACTCTCAAAAGAGTGGCGAATTTGACTGAACTGTAGAATATTAATATGCGTAGGTACTTACAAATTGTCTTTATAAGTAAAGGATTACCCCCTTATTGGTATGAATAAGGCGGTTAAAGCCTAAATTGCTTAGAGTATAGGGAAAGTGCCATTCAAATATTCGTCTTAGTTATACATGTAGGTTCTAGTAGCTTATCGACACACGTATAAATACACTCACAAGCAATGAAAAAGTTCCACTCACAAAAATAGTCGACACCAAATGACCCCAATTTTTTCAAACATTTAATTTAAAATTTGAACAAAATATTACTGTTTTTAGTTGGTGATGATGGTGGTTCATGATGCTTTGTTAAATGTACTTCAATGTTGCAGAAGGCGTCATTAAGCTTCCGTTTAGGAGTAATTTTATGTTTTTATCAGTGGAACCTTTTCATTGCCCGTGAGTGTAAAAACATAAAATTGTACACCTATTCCTTTTGAATCGCGTTTCAGAATTCACTTTTTCCAACTTGCAATTACAATCCCTTACAAACCGTGTAATCCCCGCCTCAGAGGCATAATTCACGCTAAATTCACGGGAAAAACTGGTTCGGGACGTATTTTATCCGGGATTGCATTAGCCGGAGTGCAGCGTAGACGTGGGGCGAACACGCTGGTGCAATACCGAAACGATATTGATACCGCGCGATAGTGAAAGTAAAAAAAAGTATTCGTTATTCTATGATGTAACTAATCAGTGAAAGATTATAGTGTAATAAAATTCAGAGTCAAAGTTGTTTATAAAAAAATACGATTACCTTTTATGACTTTGAAAACCGTGTTTTTTTTAAACATACAGCATTACTCGATATTTTTTATTGACTGCGGTCAATAGCAGGGCTATACAGGGTGATGCAACACCAAACAAATTCTAACAATATGGATTTTTGTACCGGCGGCACGCAAAAAACTGATCCAAGGTGTCGATTTTCAGCAAATTCATAAAAGTGTCAATATCTCGAAAATTATCGAGTTTTTACTAAGGTCATATTGTGATATTCTGGCCTCTCATGATCTGACCTATCAGCCCTTTAAGGGATGACGTTGACTTTTGGGACACCCTGTATATATATCTGGCCATAGTCCATCAATATACAGCCGATGAAAAGTTACATCATATGTAGTTTCAGTTTTTTTAAATAATTGATAAGAATTTAAATAACTTCAAAATTTTGATCTACAGCAAACCGGTTCCCGATTCGCTACACTCACTCTCTAGCGCTCGGACACACAATTTAAAAAAGAGGTGCGACAGAGTTGGTTCCTCTTTGTTTTTGTAAAAGGAGAATCTAGGAGGTAATATGAAAGGACACGGCCCTCTGTGGTGTGTAATCCTCAGTGTGAGTTGTGGGCAAATTGCCCCCGGACACCGCATAGATACAGGGTGACATTTAATCAGTGAGCAAGAGGTATGGATTGATTCTGGGTCATTATTATTATTATAGAGATAATTTAGCCGTAACTTAATTAGGGTAGAAAAGGCGGCTTATCACTTGAAGCGTTCTCTGCCAGATAACCTTTGCATGGATGGAATAGGAGGTTGAGATTGGGTGCAGTATACATTATTAGTCTACGACTCTACGTAGTGCCCGTTGCGATGGAAAACTTAAGCAGATCTTATACATTAATTTTTTTCATAGTTTACAAGGGACTCTATTGGAGTGAGTTGAATTTTTATTATTGAATATTTTTTTAATCTACATTTCACAATCACTGATAAAACGCCACCCTATACATGATTGGAGAGACAATGCCGCAAGGCTATTATGTATCTTGCAGGTTACTAACGACATCGACAGGACTAATATCAAATGTCAAACGATTGACAGAGGCAGCAAAGTTTACAGAATAGGACCCAGACAGTTCTGCTTTTACCCGACTACTATAACGTAGAAAAAGGGTTATTTACTGAATCTCCATTGAATTTTACGGTCTCGCCAAAATAACTACTCGATATAACAGATGTTGTGGCTGTCCTAAGGTACCCCAGTGCTACAGAGGGCCTTCACGAGAGTGCGCCACGCTGTCCTGTCCTCAGCAACCGCTCTGGCCTCCGTCCAGCTCAGGCCTTGCGCTCGCAGCTCGCCGAAAACTGTGCGCCGCCATGTGTGCACGGGGCGACTGCGTCTGCGGTGGCCTCACTGGCCTCCTAGTGGTTTCCACTCCAATGTGATGCTTGCCATGGTCTCGGCCGCCTTTCTCTCTCTCTCAATCTCCATTTTCGCCTTGCGATTTGTTCAATGGGCGACTGTTTGCACATAAGTATATGGAATACCATTAAACCTGTATTTATGCTGCAACTTCTCTATTAAAGCTGAAGAACTTAAAAAGGTAAGTATTGTAGTGTACATCAAGTGGACTTTACAATTTAACGTGAATAGGAAAAAAAACCTACCATGCTTTTCTACTAACCGAGGGTTCCGTATCTATTTAATGAATTAGAGTTAGGTCTTAACGGTAGCAATTTAAATGAAAAGTTTCCTTAGTTTCACAGCGGCAGCGTATTTTGAGCGCTTAACGCGGAAAATACTTACTCGTGTCGGAGATAATGAAGGCAGCGTGGTGAAGGTTTACTATTACGGTAGTCATAAAAGCTGAATATACTTAAATTCCGACTAAAATACTAAACCAACCTAAACTAAAGTTAACATTTCGCAACTTCAATAGTCATAGATAAAATAAGAAAATCATCTTGTATTACTCGTATTGATAGCCCAGCACTTTAACCAGACATAGTGAAGTAGGCACTAATTACTGAATGGGTCTGGAGGTACCATAATACAGTCGACAATAGAACTCTTAATAAAAAATAGAAGGTCAAAGCTGTAACACTGTCCCAGCACTCCATAGGTCCAGTGTACCGGTACTGTACATAACAAAAGTGCATTTTCATGAAACTCGAAAATGCGAGGACACGTTTCTCTGCAGAGCTGTATAGCCCCATTGGGGGGCACTTGTCTATGCCACTGTACAAGTGGGGGATTGTTCACCGACTCCTATTTTCATTATGTATTTAGGCTACTTTGGCCAGATTGTATGATTCGAGAAAGAATAGAAATTTTATATTTTTAAGTCAGTAGCGGTGGAGGTATGATCGCATCGCTCCTTTAAATTTTACAAATGTATTTTTACCGTACAACATGGCTACTTAAAATAATATTAAGTGGTTTTTGCACTATTAACACCATAGCCCTATTAAGGGTTAAGCTACCTCGCCTGAAGGATTGATTAAGTTTCCACCCGCTACATCAGACAAAAATTTAAATTTGAAACTGAAAATGAAAATATTAGTCCAACTCCGGAACCCCTATCGCAAGTCATGTAAGGGTGCTTAAGACAATGCTACTGGCAGTGACGGCATTTACACGCGACGACAATTATCACGCCCGGAGATGAAAGGGACGCCATAAGCCTTTCTATCAAGTCTGACGCAAAAGTGGGGCTAGATAAAAAGCTGCGTTCTATCTATAGGAAAAGTTTGAAGCTTATTTTTGAAGCGTGAACCGTTGATTGACCCGTCATCTGTGTAAGGAATCGGAAACATAGGTCATCAGATTATCACATACTTAAGTAATAATAATGTTATGAAGAGGAAAGATTTTTATTGTTTGTATTGAATAAAAACGGATTTAAAAAGTCTTTAAACGAAGCTCGCTCCGAAAAGCTAGTGATCAAAAATGCATTTGTTTTTTTCCATTTATAGTCATAGTTTTTTTTAAGTTAGGTACCGTATAGTACGTACAGCCTTTCTTTTAACTGGACTCGGGTTTGTGTTCGTTACTCTCATCTTTACGATAGTGATGAAAGCTCTAAAATATATTTTAGTTTCCAGACGAGAGTGTTGAGGTCTATGCATTTAAATTTTAAACTCTCGTAAAAGTTTACATGAATAGGCAGTGATTAAACCGTTTTTTTTTTTACCAAACTCAATTTGACCGGCTTCAAAGGCCGGGGCGATTTTCAGTCCCCCGATTTTGCAATACACGACATATCTCGTATTGTAGGGGAAATATTGTATGTCGTGTTATAGTTAGTATCGATCGAGGTTGAAGTAAAATTCAGTTATAAAGTAGGTACTTAGTAGTAGTATTAGAAATTATATACCGAATGTTGACAGAGATATTTATAAATATATACAATTAATTAAACATCTTAACCATGGTTAGTATATCTGAAGCCGGAATTTGAACCCACAGCTTAGAATGACTATGACTACATTATAAATCTTTTTTGAAATAAATCAACATCAACGATGTGCTTAAATACTCGTAATTAAAGCCGAGCAAAATTCACATCCGACAAAATACACATTACACAGCCTGTAATTGTGAGAATAACGCTTGAATTAACTTATTAAGCAGCATAATTATGTTGTAACTTGCGCCTATAAATCTTGCGAGATAACATAATGAAGTTGGCACAAGCAAATTCGGTTGCGAATCTATCCGATTTGTTCTTCGAATGGGGTTAGTTCGGGATCATTACAGGCTTACCAACTTTATGATAAGATCACTTGTCGTGTTGTACGGAAGCCTGTGCTGATGGCAAATGGATGTTCGGATGGTACAGTTGTGTACGATACGACCCTGTCACATTAAAATAGTTTAGTCTACAGGTATTTCTACTGAAGGTTAGGAGAATTATCTTGGAGGGTTTATTCTGTTAAAATGGTTGTAAAGTTAAGTACCTACGGCAACAAAAATAGATATAGGCTGTTAGCCAGCCTTTTCATTGTATTTCACTATTTTGATTAGGTAGAACGATTAGGAATCTTCATAAAACCACCAAAACCAAAAAAGTATTTACAGTAGACGAAACTGTAAAAAAAACATTTGCTAATTACTTACTAAAATAAATGGAAGTTTGTACTGGAACTTAAATCAGTCATTATTGTTATCGTAATCGGTAAACTTAGTTAGTCCCTACTGTAACTCCAAACTATGCAGTAATAACTTGCTACAGATGCCTGAAGCTGCTTTATGAGCACACTCTTCGAAGTAGCACTGAGCCAGGAGGGTTACTCTACAGGGTGTTGCAAAAAGGGTATACTAAGCCGAAACCTACCCCAATGAATTTTTTTTTCGCGAATATCCAAAATCTGATTTCAGTTTCGAGCTTAGATTTAACATGCTGCACATGTAGGTTTCGGCTTAGTATACCAATTTTGCAACACCCTGTATACTGACGACAAACGAATGAACGAGAGCTGTCATGAAATCGGCACGTTTAATAGAGAGAGACAGAGTCGTGGCTCGCGCAGCAGCTCTCCGAAATTTAGTTTTTCGTCATATAGAGTGACCCCCCTGTACAGTAGTTGGGCTAATACACCACGAGATGGCGCTGTGATGCGGCGAACACTATACCGCACCTGTGACGTTGAGTGTATTTTATGTGCTCTTCGGAAAATATTGGCGCGTTTGAGTGAAAATGTCATTGGGAGTTTTATGATCGTTACTTACGTAGAGTTTCAGAGTCAGGATAGTACTCGTATAGGTAAGATAGATAGATATACTTCACCACCGGAATTAACTTAACAGAAAAAATACTTACTTGAATTTATTATCCTTCCGATAGGTAATCGTAACCGCGATTCTCGTGTTAAATTTCAACACAAATAGATTGCGCAAAACGAAACAAAACTACACCGAACCATAGACTGAAAATTTAATATTACAAAGCATAGTGATGAGCCGGGGAGACGGCTGGCCTTAATTGGTAAAGCTTTATTTAATATTTCCCGCGGTATCAGTGGGGCGACGGGTGCAGCAATAACTCCGTACAATGGTGGCGAACGATAAATTCCAACTTGTGCTAAGTGCAATTAAGATCTTGCGGCTGCACGCGGTGGTTCCCACGCGAACTGACGAACAAACGAATGGGTGGCTTCTGGATGTGGTGTTCTCAGTATGGCTATATCCTAATCCTAATCCTAACTAATAATATAAATGCGAAAGTAACTGTGTCTGTCTGTCTGTCTGTCTGTTACTCTTTCACGCCAAAACTACTGAACGGATTTGAATAAAATTTGGTATACATACGGTCTAGACACTGGGAAAGAACATAGGCTACTTTTTATCCCGGAATTCCCACGGGAAAACTTTTTAAGGCGAAGCGAAGCGCGCGGGAACTGCTAGTTGGCTATAGATATTAGTGGGGAAGTACCGGTAACATTTGATTTTACCTACCCTCGGGAGCAATAAAAAGTTACACTTACAAAATACCGACAATTGTATAAATTTTTAAAAATATAAGTATTTTCATATCTTGAACACAATATTTAGCTGTTAAAGGTACCTACTTTAATATCCCAGACGGCGTCATTTGGCTATTTTCACAGAAGTTACTTTTGTAATATAGTCAAAAGATGATATTGCAAAATCACAAGGCGAACTCTTTGCGTTGCAGCGTCGAAACGTAACGCACCGTTAAGCAGCTAGCAGTGAATTATAAGCACATTAGTTTACGATTTGAAACTTTCAGACTGATTTCAGTTACAATTGATTATCATAGCATATCCCAGATTCCATGATCTTCGTAGCTGAAGGTTTTTTTCGGTTGCACTTTCGTAGTAATCCGGCTCTACTTAACGGGGTTTTTGCTTTTGTGCTATTGTACGTGATGATGCTTTAAATTTTCAGTAATTTTCAACTTTGGAACTGCTTTGGAATAACTATTTGACTCCATTGCAGCTGCATGAATTCTGCGCAAAAGCCGAACAACAAAATATTAAGATATTTACTAAAAAAAAAAAACATGCACTCACGCCTTGTACTAATGTATTTATTTATTATTTATTTAATTCTTTATTGCACAAATATAAAAATACATGTACAAAAGGTGGGCTTAATGCTAAGAGCATTTTCTACCAGCCAACCTACAGGAGGTGCAGGAAAACAAGTACAAAGATGTGCAAAAAAAAAAAAAACGAAAAAGTATGTAAGATGAAAAAACTAAAAACTAAATAACTAAATAGTCACTTAATAATTATCTTAGTATATAATAACAATACATTCAAATAATTATATAAATTTATAAAAGATAATAATAATATACATATAATATTAGGATACATAACTATAATATATACAAACATATAATAATATAATATCCAGACAGGTACACGAAAATGCTATTTATTTAAGTTGCTGAGATAATGAGCGCGGGTTAGTCGCTTGAAGATGTACTCCCTTGCGGGGTAGGCAGAGGTGCATTGCTGCACCCACTTTAAAAAAAATCTGTGTGTGTGTGTGATCAATATTTTATTGGATTTTTCTTTAAGGAGGGCCCTTACGGTGTGTCGTCATACCAGCCTGGATTACTCAAGATATTTATAATAAGGTATTTATAATTTATATTAAATAAAAATTATGGTTATTTGAAGATCTGGCTTAATGCCATGATGAAAGGATTAGCCAAAATAAATAGCGTCAGTAGCTGACTGCCCACGTGCCCAGGCAGGGTGCACGGGACGTATACAAAGTACAGTTCATACGTCACTCGGGAAGGCTCATTTTGTGCACCCCATTTAATTATTGTTAATAATTGTGTCTACTCGTATGTGTAGAATCTAGGTAGTTTAATATGAAAAAACTGACAAACAGAAAACCACCAATACCCATAAAAGCGAAACAAGATTCTCCTATAAACATCCAGTGAAGCACAAAAATCAGTCCACTCAATCCGGCCGATTTTTCGGTCGGCCACGTTAAGTAACGTCCCGGCGGCATAATGAATGATCGCTTAAATCGAATCTCGTGTCATTCATCTGGTCCATCCCACGGTGCTTAGGCCCTAATCCTCTGGTAATCAAAATGGAGTTTGGACCCTGCAGACCTAAACGAGCCGGCTAACAAGAAAAACAAATACTCAAATGAGTTTTGGAGTAGATGTATCGGGATTAAACGATGGTTTCTGCCGAATTTATAGGTGTCGGTAATATTGTACGGGCGTCAATCTACGATCTACATCAACTATATAAGTACCCGGGTATATTATAGTTACGTTTACGAATCTTATATAATTTTTAATTAATTTATGTTTTTTAACCTAGATTAAGATTCTAAACCTAAACTTTTAATTAAGAATGAAAGCAGCTTTTTTCAGGAAGCGTCACAATTTTCAGTGTACAAACGCTTATTTAGAATTTTACTTAGATTTTATTTTAGAATTTTTAAGTAAGCCATTATTTCCTAGAATAAAGTAACTTCATTCAAGATGTACGATACTGCATTTTTCAAGCGAATGCGAAAATTGGTCTAGTTTAAGCTCGTGGGAGCATCGAGAAAATAATAGCCCTATAAATTTACTGTGCTGTAATGTTTTCGTTTCTCGCTTCAGGTGCAAAGTAAACTACACTTTATTTACTTTGGAACAGTAAGTAAACATAAATGTTATTACAATAGCACTGTTTGTTATCGTAACTTCTTTCATTTGATACAGTTTTCACTTACCTTTTGCGAATGTGATTGACTCAGTTACGAGTGACTGATTTGTTTGGATTAGATGTTTATTTGGTAACCTACCGAACATGGAATTGTGATTATTATTATAAAAAAAATATTAGTATACAAAAGGCGGGTTTAATGCCAATCGAATTTCCTACCAGCCAACCTACAGGTAAAATATGTACCTAAGATCGAACCAAAATACACACTGATAAGACCTAAGTATAAGTCGATTACCTTTCACACCGAGCGTCTCATCTGCGAAAGACTGATGAGTCCATGTTAATGATGATGATGAACCAATAAAAACCCGGACACCCCCTCCCTGAACCACACTGCTCTTTACTGTGTTCTCAATAGGGTTGAAAGTCGCACACATGAGGTGTTCATAGTTGGCAGGATAAAGAGGCACACCTGGCCTTTACTACTTTAATTACGTTAGCCATTAATCCAAGTCGCGGGCTGGGGGCACGGACAGAGACGAATTGGGGGCCGCCTTCAATTATTTAAACTAGTTGTGACGTTTGCAACGGTCGTAGGCTGTTGGGCACATTTGAATTCGGAATTGTTTTGTTTCGTTTTAAACGGTTGTTGTCGGCTTGATTATGTTGTTAGGGCGATGGCTGCTCCTCTTTTCATTTTGTGGATTTTCTTTACTGCTACTTTTTACACATTTTTTTTAAAACTAGCATTTTTTCTTTTGCTACGCCGTAGCAATCTCGTAGCACTTTCCAGCATTAGATTGAAGTTGTTGTTTAAGCAGTAACTGAACATTGTAAATCCGTTGAGTAAACTAGCTCGAGGTAAAAGTAGTGACGCAGACTGCTCTTACAGCACCACATATACTTATACCAGGATTAAAGGTAGCGTACATCTCACATCACGATGCCGCCACGTGTCCCGTGACTCAACAAGCGTATAATGGTCCTCAGCCGTATTATACAGCTTTTCTACAGCCTTTTACTAAGGAAATTATTTCCTTTGACATTAAACTTTGAAAGAACTAACAGCACTCAATTTTTTGCAGAGACAAGACTCATTAAGGTTTTTATTAAAGGAAAACGTGGCGCTGCCTGTCGTTCTTGCACTGAAATTAAGAGGGTTTTATGTTTATTGTTGTTTTTGTTTTTATTTAACTTGTTAACTAAAAGGGTGGGCAAATTGGCGGGGCATCCCTTTATAGCGACAGTTTCTCTAGTTCTATTCTATAGTATGCTATTATGTTATTTATGTTGTTTAAAATTTACGACTGGGTGGACTCTTTTTATATTTGGGAATCCCAAGTTACATTTCCGCCACGGGAAGTACCTATTTCCTTACAAATATGATTCTAGGGGGTTAACTGTTTGTGTTTTGGAGTATGCCAAACCCACCGGCATACTGATGAAATTATAGCAAATTAGTACCTAGAAGTTATTTTAGTTTTTATTGTCTTAAGATAATAATATCATTTTGTGAAGCATACACAACAGCATTGAGATTTATTTTATATAATAAATATTATATAATACATAAAATAAATCGTTCACTGATCAATAAATGCTTAAATATGAATCATAGAACCGTTAACAAATTATTTAGTATAATTTACAAAAAAAACATTGAACACGAATTGCTAATAAACACCATAATCCCACTTTAAGTAGATAAAACATCAATGAAACACAATTCCTGTACACAAAACACAATGTTTACAGCGTCTCAGGTGATTTTCGCTTTAATTTTGTCGAGAACGATTTGTCTGATAGAATCTATCAGCTTACCAGTTTTGTTTATCTTTGTAAATTAAACCTGCTCGATTTTCAAATGCGACCTGCTTGCTTGTAATCCTTTCACGTTAAAGCTGGCTGGAAAAAATAAATAAAGAATAAAGTAGAATATGCTGGTCGTATATGAAGCTGGCTGTAGAGAATATACAAAAACGTTGAAGAATAAAAGTTTCCGTTTGAGGCCGCGGTCGTAATCCGACAGTTCTCTACTCGTGTCCCTATATGCCGAATTAGAACAGAAGTGTTATGGACATTCATTTTTACTTGTTATTTTTTACAAATTCTTCTGTAGTAATTAGTAGCCAAATCATTATGTACATTATAAATTACCAACTTTTTCAGCGTCTGTTCATCTGTTGCATCTGTTAATTAAATCTCAGTTTCATGAAATTCATGTCCAGGATTTGATATGTATTTTTTTTGCTTATCAGTGCATGTATACCTATATCTATTTATTTATTAGGTTTTGATATCAATTCTGAAACGCATCCAAGTCGCATTTAGGAGGCTACGATAACACATTAACAACTACACTTACAAATTTTACATTTATAAGTTTAATAACCAAGTAGTACATAGTACTCGTACCTACATAGGTCTATGCAATTTTCTGTGCGGATACAAAGACTTAAGGCGAGTGAACAAAGTATGTAGCGACGTATCTACGTAAGTCCACTGGCGCTAATCCAGGAGTTTACGCCCGTAAACGTATTTTATGAATACCATCCACACCCGTACTCATTTTATAAATGTGATTGATTGTTTGTTTTACTAAGGGTCGCTTGCACCAAATATTTAAACAAATTGCTTTGACCAAGAGAGCAATAAGTAAATTTAATATTGAGATATTTTTTTGTGATAGTGATAGTGACCCAAAGTGTCGTAACGGAGCGGCGATCTTAAGTTTTTTTTTATTATGACAAGGTCTTCGAAAACTATGTATATAGAAATAGGTCTCAATGGCTTATTTTTGACCGTACGTAATTCATATATAATCTGATAAGGCGAAGTGAAGCTAACGGGAAAAGTTAATGTAGCTTAATAAAAGCTTTGTATTGTAATATGGATATACTACAGGCAAATTCATAAAATAGTAGGATGAATATGTAATGAAAACATAATTTTATTGTAGGTATTCAATGTAATGACAATATTAATTGATGATTAATGGTTATTGAATATGGATTACCGCTAATGGACTTTGCGACCTATACACTGCCGGGCAATGAAAAAGTTCCACTCACAAAATTCCGACAACAAACAACCCCAATTTTTTCAAAGATTTAATTCAAAATTGGAACAAAATATTACCGATTTTAGTTGGTAATATCCTGATGCTCTGTTAAAAGTACCTCAATGTCGCAGAAGACAGCATTAAGCTAGCTTTTTCCGTTTAGAAGTAATTTTGTGCTTTTCTCAGTGGAACCTTTTCATTGCCCGTGAGTGTATTACCTAAAATTGAGTTTTTATAAAGTAATATGAGTATAATATTATAGTATTATTTTTCCAATTTACCAAACTTTTTCATAAGGACGAGACATTCCCATGAAAAAGTATGAATTCTCCTCTGCTAGCTTTCTTTCAGCTTTGTATCGTAATAGTTGCAGTGGCAACAATTATGTGACAGTCAAGTGTAACAAATCAGCGTTTTTGCGTTCTGTCCGGCTAGCTAACAAAACACGAGTTTATTCAAGGGATAACACGGACGAAGCCTGTGTCGCTTGCTCTCGCTTGTCATGACATTGTGAGTTACTGGCCGAGGCGCGTTGTTCCGGTTTTTTGCGGTAAAACTCTAGGAGGATTGGCTGCCACGAAATGAAAAATACATTAATGAATAACCACCGCTTTCGTATGACGAATATTTGTAGTAATTAAATTTTCATTCAAATCTAGTAATGTTACCAATTGAATGTCCCAATCTAAGAACTCGATTGGTCTATGCTATTACATATTTAAAATTTAATGTAAGCTCGGTCAAATTCTTGGACTAGGATACCCGTTCGTCTAAAAATCTTTCCTAAGAAGCTATAAAGATAATCAGCTAGGTAATTTTGTTCTATCTTACCGATTCTTTCCTATATATATGAAAAACGACTAATATGAAAAAAAATACTTATATGTATAAAAACCGTGACGATTCGTATAACTTCACCATATTATATACCTCTACTTATGTACGTAAACAAAGTTGGAAAAGTATGGACCCCGCGGTTGTCAGCCGTGGTTTGCCGCAACTATGGTTAGTGAACAAAAAGTTCCGCGCCCTAACAGGTACATAACAGCCCCTCCCAAATGTTGTAAACACGCTCCCAGTGTTCCGAACTGCGTAAACTGTGCAACTTGCAAACGAGCCAGGCGAAGCCGGGAACGACGAGTTTGTGTATTGTACGGCAACTGTACGTGCGTTTACGTTGCGCTTTTGGTGTTTGTAGTGGTGCGCTGTTTTTTGCGGTCAATATTATACCTATGTAAACAAAAAAATACTGAAACAGCAGAAAAAATTAAGCATAGGTGTTGGTAGACATAAATACCTACTTGGACATGAATTCAAACTCTGTCTGTGCTATATCACAGAATGATAACTAGTTCACTATATTGAAGGTGTGTATATTGTGTAATACAGTGTTTTTCAACCTGTGGGTCGCGACCCCCTGGGGGGTCGCGAAGCTTCTGTGGGGGGGTCGCCAGCTCACAGCTGTTATAACGTACTTAAATAAATATAAATAAAATTATTTAAACAATTTTTACATCAACTAAAATGGCAATATTTTTTTCTCAAAATAGGTTTAGACCACCGTGTTTTTTTTAAAACATACAGCATTACTCGTTACTTTCTTGGACTGTGATGTGATTAGAGATGGCAAAATTCGGTAAACATTCAGTTCAACCGAACTTCGGCACGTTTAACCGAACTTCGGTATTTGACCACATTCGGTTCAAATCCCAATAGTGTGGAATTTTGTCAGTGAGTTTTTGTTGGCGGGTGAGTCTACCCGTTATGCTGAGAAACTTTTGGAAACACTCTGATAATCGCGAAAAAAAAACTGTTTCATAGTAAACATAAACTAAAATGTATGAGTACTGGAACGGCTGTAGTGTCAGCTGTCAAGTTATGAAGTTGTTCAGTATTTCGGGTACATTTCCCTGTCTTCGGGAACTTCTCTGAGGAAATTTCATCCTGTATTATAAAATAAAAAAGCAACAGGTTTTACCGAATGTTCGGCTGAACTTCGGATCAAACCACATTCGGCCCATCACTAACTGTGAAACTGTGATCAATAGTAGGACTATACGGGTTGATGCAACATCAAAAAAAAACCTAACAATATGGAATTTTGTACCGGCGGTAAGCCAAAAACTGAACCGAGGTGTCGATTTTCAGCGAATTTATAAAAGTGTCAATATCTCGAAAATTCGGGAATTTCTACTAAGGTCATATTAAGATATCCTGGCCACTCCTGAGCTGGCCTATCAGCCCTTCAAGGAATGACATTGACCATTGGGACAGCCCTGTATATGCCTTGATTTTCACCTCACAATCGACTTCTTCAGTAAAAGATTATGTCGATGAAAAAGCATCAAAGTTATTTTGTTTCAAAGACGACGACTACACGTTTTTTTCTGTAAAGCCATGTATTGTATCTTTTGTAGTTATGACATTTGATTTTGCCATTGAAGACTTTTAATTGTAAAATAATGTGTTATTATATTCGATAAGTATGTAGGTACTTATATCCAAATACTAATGACGGAGACCATAAATACGTCGTATGGAATTAATATTGGTAATACTATCATACAAATACATGATAAAAAAACCGAAGAGTCAAGGGGGTCGCGAAATATTTTTTTGTACCAAGGGGGTCGCGACCTGAAAAAGGTTGAAAAACACTGGTGTAATATATCTTATATAATAAGGAAGAGTCATGCTGCTGGTGTAACGGATAAGGTCTCGGCTCACATTCGTGAGGCCGTGGATTCGAATCCTGCCATGTACCAATGAATGCTTTAGAAATAAGTATGATTTAAACACAATTATACCATGTGTTGTAACTGTGAAGGATCGTGAAGAAATCTACACAACTACGACATCTAGATTATAGATATTTATCCTAGTACCTACATTATACTCATTCAAAAACGGCGATCTCTTGAGTACAAATGTAAAGCGAAAAGCGTCACCTCTGACTACACCTTCGGGGATTACAGTCGTGATCATAATTTGTATCGATGTAGCTGGTCCCTTCATCATCAGGGATCGCTATTTTAAAACCTCCGCCTGTATACTTTTAGGCGCAGGCCACCGTATGTAAGTTCGCTAATTATTATTTCTATAATAATATTTTACCTAAAATATATTTAAACACTCTCTCATAATAATATTATGTTTTACGATAATGTAAAATTGTAGGACCCTAATTAAATGTTTAAGTGTACAATATTTGCTACGATATTGAGTTCAAGTGAATGAAACACTTAATATATTGAAAACCTGCCTACATTTTAGTTTTTTATTTCTTAGACAGGAATTCTTTACAGAATTAATCAAGTTCCTTTCATTTCATTTTGTTTTCATGAAGGCAATTTCTTAGATACAAAGAGAAAAGGCCATGTTAGAAACCTTAACATGTCAGTCGGAGCCTTCAGTGTCCTCGTTTCTCAGCTTAATTATCCCGAGAAACCTGTAATCTTGAAATTACGACGTCAATGTCCTCTAGATAAGTTTCATCTCAATAGATTTTTGACAAATTGGTTGCTATGCCGAGGTTATTAGCAAATGTATTCGATAAATTGATAGAGATCTAGCGGCAAGTTACACACTTCTCGTAAACTGAGAGTTCTATGAAAAAGTTACCTGCTATGAGTTGAAACCAAATTAGGTACTTACTGGTGAGAGATGGTGGTCCTTAAGTAAGTCTTTTTAGTAGTCGTTAAGTACTTATAACATCTAATGTAAAAAATAGGGAGATTTTATTTGTAAACCTAACCGATATCCTTAATTTCCCCCATTGGATACCAATAAAATATCACGAAAAAAAACAGGGTGAACAAAAACGACACCTGCACTGCACACAAAATAACTCGAACGACAAAAGCGCGGCGTTGCGGTTCTATTATTTCTCCGCCCAAACAAAAGTCCACATATCTTCTCGGGACTCGAGTCAGTGCAAGGTGCGCACTAAATTCCTTACTGTTCCAACATATCCTCGTCTGCTATCGCTATTTTATTTGGGTCAGCACCGCCAGAACCGCGCAGATTTATCAGGGGTCAAGCCCGTATCTCGCGCTCGTAGGTTTTGTGGACACACTTTATGTGTGTGCGGACGTCGCATGCCTGCAAAAGGAAATTCTAATTCCTTTTTTGAAAAAGATAACTGGTTTGTTTAATTTTAATTGGTATGTATGTTAACGTGATGAAGAAACTGTGTTGTGCTTTTTTTTCTTGACACTGCATGTAGATAACAGTTCACTTTTTAACCCTTACAAAGAAGTTACCACGAAACTTTTCACGAGTTCATTGTAATTCTGTCTGAGCTGCCCTCTTATTTATGCTAATACAATTTCAAAAATAACTAAATTCAATTATAAAAGTTGACAACTTTTAATTTATGACCGGCCAAAAGCCTTTTCAATTTTCGAATTAACGTTCTTAAAAGAAGCCGTTATTAGCTTTAGCTATTCCAATTATTCTGTAATCTTAATAACCAGTGTCGGGGGAAGATATGATGAAGTGGGGTCACAAGTTGAGATTTAAATTGCGCTGTGGTGGCGGCGACTTACCAAACTTTTATTATCATGGGGTTGAAACTTGGAACTCAAAGAAATGTGTAATTTGACAACTTTAACTCAAGTTAAGCCTGATGGTATAAATAGCTATAAACGTAAAGTTATAAGAGTTATAAAGCTTGTATTTTGAAAGCGGTTGAAGTTATCTTCGTAAACTTGAAATCAAGCTGTTATAAAAAAAGAACAAAACTAAGCTTAGCCTCCTTTAGCACCTAAAATAGCTTATACAAACACTCTGTATACTACGTGTAAAAAGGCAGACATAATGCTATAAGCATTCTACCAACACTCGTATGTACATAAATTTGAAAACTGGCGATCCTTTTCACACCACCGTGCGTATTTTTTATAAACTACCTCTCCTGTCAATACGCAAGCAAAATTCACATCTATTGAGTGTCTCTCTAGATCTAGTGCCACGGTCACACGTCGTACCGGACACCCGGGCAGTACAGAGTGTGACAGGGGCTCAATTAGAGCCGGGCGGGAGGCGTTTCGCTTAATCCGGATTTGTAAACCGCCCGGCCCGGATATACACAGAATATGTTACGAACTGTATTGTATATCTATAAGAGTACGTATCGCATTGAGTTCGAACGTTTGTAACTCTGTAGTTGGCGGACTTTATCGATTTAGTGACAACTTTTTGATAATTTTAAGTTTCTATTGAAAGATAATCCTCCTAATAAGATAATCGTGAAAGATGGTAAGTATGGATGGATGTTTGTTACTCTTACACGGAAAAAAGGATATTTTTATATAAAATTTTGCATGTTGTAAGCCGGACATCGGGATCAGTAGAAAATTAAAGGGGAGGTGGGAAAATGTTGGAATTGTAAACGAAAAGTCATAGTCAAGAAAAAAGAAAATAGCACGTAATCTATGTGTTGGCTGTCATCTCTCACTTCATGTGTATCACTGTGTATCGATTTATATGAGACTATTAAATGGAGGCTAATCTTGATAAACTAGTGGCTTTTAATAAAAACCCAATAGGTTATGGGCCCAGGACAGCTTGGCGCGTGTCCTACAATAAATATTTTAGTTTTACAAATACAAACAGCAGTAATGGCGAGTTCTATTACGACACCAATTGGTCTCCCTGTAGACAAACTAAAGGGGATGGAAGACTACAATACGTGGAAATTTATGCTGAAAATGCTCCTCATGCACGAGGATCTTCATGACTGTATCGAAGGTGAGGACAGTTGTAAGGATGAGAGGAAGAAGCAAAAGGCGATGGCAAAAATATGCCTGTCAGTAGGTCCAACTGCGTTGCAACATGTACGCAATGCAAAGACGCCTTATGAGGCCTGGAGCAACCTCCAGCGTGCATATGAGGACAAGGGGCTGTGTAGAAGACTCGGGCTGTTGAGGTCGCTGTTTGGTGTGAAGTTATAGGACAGAGGTGGTATGCAGAGCTACCTAACATATATTACGGAGCTCGGGCAACAGTTGTCGGATATAGGCTCAGCAATAGAGGATGAGTTCCTTGCAATAATCATGCTGAGCGGGCTATCTACGGACTTTGACCCACTAATTATGGCGCTGGAGAACTCCAATACGAAGCTGACAAGCGAGACAGTCAGGAGTAAACTTCTCCAGGAGCAGCAACGGCGTGATGGCAAGGAAGATGAAATGAATGCACTGGCGGTAAGGAGACCTTGGATAGTGAGGTGCTTTCGTTGTAAGAAGCCTGGTCACGTGAAGAAGGACTGCCCCAATGATGAGGTCATGGAGCCTAAGGTGGGAGGAAGACGAAGTAGTGGAAAGGAAAACTCGCTACTGACGGCCTTGTCGGTGAAAGTTCAGAACGACGTATGGTACATCGACTCAGGGGCGACTCATCACATGTGCAATAACAGGCAAATTATGCAAGAACTGCAATGCAGCAAGAAGCTAGAAGTAAATGTTGCCAATGGAGAGAAGTTACTAACTGAGGGTATCGGCAAAGTAAAAGTATTATTAAAGACTGGTTTGAAGACTGTAAGTGAAGTCCACTATATTCCTAAACTATCAGCAAATTTACTTTCTGTTAGTGAGTTAAATAGAAAAGGGTTTAGTGTAGTTTTTGATAAGAATTTATGTAAAATAATTGATGAAGGTGAAGTTATTGCCACTGGTACTGGTGTTAATGGGGTTTATGAGCTTGATGTAGTTAAGTCAGGGATTGCCATGAACTCAGCATGTGAGGGGTTGGCGACTGAACAGTCTAGCGAGGTTCTGGAGATGCCTGCACTAGTTTCTGAGCAGGGCATTGAGAAGGAGTTGGTGACTGGAGAGTCTAGCGAGGTTCCGGAGGTGTCTGCGCTGGTGTCTGCGCAGGGCATTGATCACGAGTTGTGGCATAAGCGACTTGGGCACTTAAATGCCAGGAGTATGAAGCTAATGAAAAATGGGCTGGTCACAGGTATGGATTATCCAAATACTACTTTTAATCCATGTGTAGCTTGTATAGAAGGCAAACAGGCCAGACTTCCATTCCCTAAGAAAAGTCATACTAGGTCTAATGTCAAACTAGGGTTGGTACATACAGACGTATGTGGACCTATGCAGGTATCATCATTTAGTGGGAAAAGGTACTTTGTGACCTTCATTGATGATTTCTCGAGGAAAACATTTATCTACTTCATGGATAGAAAGAGCGAGGTCTTTGAGAAATTTAAACTATTCAGAGCGCTTGTAGAGAATGAAACAGATAGAAAAATCAAAACCTTGAGAAGTGACAATGGTGGCGAGTACATGTCTAATCAATTTCAGGACTATCTGAAGAGGAATGGGATAAAACATCAAACTACTGTCCCACATTGTAGTCAACAAAATGGTGTGGCAGAGCGGGCTAATCGCACCATAATGGATAAAGCCCGCTGCATGCTCCAGGAGGCTGGGTTGGAGAAACAGTACTGGGCGGAGGCGGCGAACACGGCTGCCGTACTCAAGAACTATACACCAACCAGAGCGGTCATGGGAACAACACCTGAAGAAAAATGGACATCCAAAAAGGTTAATGTAGCACACTTACGTGTATTTGGTTGTGTAGCATATGCCATTGATGAGAAAGCAAGGAAATTGGACCCTAGATGCAAGAGGTATATTTTTGTAGGGTACTGTGAGAATAGTAAAGGGTATAGACTGGTAGATCCTGCTTCTCCAAAGAAATGTATTAAAGCCAGGCACGTCACATTCATAGAAAGTATGTTTTTGGATAAAGTAGTGTCCAATGATGATAACAGTAAAGAGCATGATGATTTGTTAATTATAGATTCATCTGATAACTTAGATAGTACTACACAACCTGATCCAGCACAGTCGTCGACGGAAGCTTCTGAGACATCATTATGTCAGCCAGACGTGGTCGAGATGGATCAGTTGTTACCTGATGACACAGTGAATCCTCGGAGACAAACCATGTTCAGTCTGGATTCATCAGTAGAATCTGTAAATTCGGATAACCACTCTTCGGACCCTACATATATTCCAGGATGTTCAAGAATGGATTCGGAGGACTCGCTTGATTTTGAAGATGCTGATACGGATGGGTATGCTGGGTTTACAGCGGTTACAGAAGACGAAGATATACCGAAGACAATAGAAGAGGCTCTGGGTGGCTGCGAGTCTAAACATTGGAAGGAAGCTATACAAGACGAGTATAACTCTTTCATAGTTAATGAATGCTGGACACTGGTTGATCTGCCTTCAGGGCAAAAACCAGTAAAATGTAAATGGATATTTAGCAAAAAGAGAGACCTAAATGGAAAATTGTTAAAGTATAAAGCTCGTCTGGTGGCGAAGGGTTATACACAAAGATACGGAATTGACTACAATGAAACGTTTGCACCTGTGGTTCGCTACTCAACAGTTAGAATACTGTTAGCATTAGCTGCTCAATATGATTTAGTTATAGAGCACCTAGATGTAAAAACTGCATTTTTGCACGGGTTACTAACCGAAACTGTATATATGGAGCAACCTGAAGGTTTCATCCAAGGTGGAGGTCAAGATGAAAAGGTCAGGAAAGTATATAAGCTGAACAAAGCAATTTATGGCTTAAAACAGGCGGCGAAAGCATGGTATGAACGCATTAATGATGTTTTCATCAATAAATTGCAATTTAGTAGACTATCTTCTGAGCAATCGGTATATATTCATAATACTGATGATGAAGTAATAATCGTAGCGCTGTATGTGGATGACATCATGATCTTTAGCTCCGAAAATTCTGAGAAAAAGAAAGTTATTAAGGAAGGGCTGATGAAAGAGTTCGTGATGCATGATTTGGGACCGGCTCATCAGGTTCTAGGTATGAAAATTGCTAGATTACCTGATGTAAGCTATACTTTGGATCAGTCCAGCTATATAAAGAAAGTTTTAGATAAACTGCATATGGCAGAATGCAAAGCAGCTAAGACTCCTATGGAAGTTGGAATTCAACTTAAAAAGGAAGAGAATTCGGCATGTAAATATGATTATAGAAGCCTTATTGGGTGTTTAATGTACCTGTCAGTATGTTCCAGGCCGGATATTACTCATAGCATCAGCTATCTAAGCCAGTTCAATAACTGTTTTGGTGAAACTCACTGGAAAGCAGCGAAAAGGGTTCTGAGATATTTAAAAGGAACAATACATTACAGTCTACTATTTCAAAAGGGTGACGATTTGAAAATTACTGGTTTTACAGATGCTGATTGGGGAGGAGATCAGATGGATCGTCGGTCATATACTGGGTATGTTTTTAGTCTTGGTAGTTCAGTTATTTCGTGGGAAAGCCGAAAGCAACGGACTGTAGCGCTTTCTAGTACTGAAGCTGAGTACATGGCGGTTTCTGACTCCTGCAAGGAGGCTCTGTTCTTGCAAACATTTCTTAAAGAATGTACTGGTATTGTGTACAAAATAGATTTGTTTAACGATAATCAATCAGCACAGAAAATCTGTAAGAATGTTGTAACACACTCGCGTACCAAACATATAGATATAAGGCACCATTATGTTAAAGAGTTGATAAGTAAGAAGGTTATTGATTTAAGTTACCTTCCTACTGAGGAAATGTTGGCGGACGTGTTAACGAAGCCATTAACTTCAGAGAAGCATTATAAGTTTGTTTCTAAACTACTTAAAACTGATTAACTTGTTTTCATATATGTTTTTTTGTGATATTGTTTATTTGTACTCCGTTAGTCAGTGTTAAAGTTAAGTTTTAGTTTTATATACCTATATAAGTTATGATATTTTGTTTGAGGCCTAGAATTGTGCTAATTTTCTTTTGCCTATTTATATGATTTTTGTTTAAGGCCTAGTGTTGGAATTGTAAACGAAAAGTCATAGTCAAGAAAAAAGAAAATAGCACGTACTCTATGTGTTGGCTGTCATCTCTCACTTCATGTGTATCACTGTGTATCGATTTATATGAGACTATTAAATCGAGGCTAATCTTGATAAACTAGTGGCTTTTAATAAAAACCCAATAGAAAATACATAGACCATTAAAAAAAGAAAGCTTGACCCCCTTACTTTTTTATCAGAAGTCTCACGAGGTGGAACATATAAAGCAAGGCCTAACTCGCGGGAAAAACTAAGAGAATTCATTGTTTTATTCTTCATACAAAGAAAACCTTTACATTTATCACTTGATTCATGTCTGTATTTATTTTATTATCATTGATTATACCTATCCTCCGAAAGAAATTTGTATGGTTATTTGTAGAAAAATTAACTGCGACCTGACTTTGAAAAAATAAAGCTAATATTAACTTTGTATTGGTAATAACTTTACTTATCTTCTCATCAACATGCAATTCTCCGTTTCTCATAAAAACATCATAAAAAATAAACAGATTAAGAAAATAAGCAAATAACACAATGCAATGTTGATTCAGAACACAGATGCCGTAAAAATATAATGTTAGTATGTTACGAAAAAGAGGTAGACAAGCTTTTTATAAACTTGAACAACGTAGGTATACTTACAAACTATAAAACTTATTTATTAACTGCAATCTTATGACTGACGCGATTTTTACAATTCACCCAGCGTGTTTCGTGAATTGTATGAACATATTTGCGTTTTCAGTGTGTTACACCGTGCGTGTTTTCCAATACAGAATTACTTACAATTACAGTTACTTACATAGGTTCGGGGCAGTGTGAGAACCGATTCTTATACTGATGCACCATCAACCTTCGACAAGGTACAATCAAGGGGCCAAGAAACCAGACCCGTGTCAGGCAGCAATGCCACTATGGTCAGGTTTCATTACCCAAGACTAACCCCCTTATTCATAGAAAAGTTACAATTACGTTTTAACTAATAAACTGTTTTGTCCTCTTAAAGAACAAATTGTACTTTGTCGGAGAGGGACAAAACATTTTATTATAGATTGGCAAGTTGCTTGGGGACCCTCCTTGCGGGGTGAAAGACGCGGAGGGGACGAGGTACCCAAGACGACAGCGGGTAGCGGGAGGGGTAGCGGTGGAGGGGAACGCGTGCACTGCATGTCATTGTTACGGCAGTCTCGGCCGCGCAGCCGAGGCGGCCACATGTCTTATATAGTCTGTCATAATTTGAGTGCGACCCACATGAGATCATTGATCCTGAGACCATTAGTCTTAGGATGAGTGTTGAGGCCTTTTTAATATTATCATTATATTATTATTAGGTATCTATAATTCGTCAACAAAATAACGTTAAAAACAACAAATCGTATAATGTCTCAATATAGAGGCTTCTTGTAGAACAGCGTACCGGATCAGTCATGCTACGCGGCTAAAGGCTGGTACTGCGCAGTCAGATACGAAAAAGTAAACAACAAAGACGAAGAGTCCATATGACAGTGCGTCAGTTGTCAGTTCTTGTAACGAGGAAAGCAACCAAAATTTATGTGATTTAATGAAAGTAATTAATGAGCAAAACACAGAGAAAAATTACAAAATTGATGAAATTTTGAAAGAAAATGGTCATATCGTGCTTCGCCTACCCCCATACCACCCGGAATTAAATCCTATTGAACTTGTTTGGCGGTACGTGAAAGGCGAGCTCGCAAGAACGTCGATTGACTCTAACTTAGATAAAGAGATAAAAGACTTAGAGTTGCTTTTCTCTAATTATTCGCCTGAAAAGTGGAGAAATTGTGACGACCATGTCATAAAAAATTAAGACGAATTATAAATCTGATAGAGTATTTGACGATGTATTGGACAGGTATGTTATTGTTTATTTATAATTTAATGTAAATTAAACATAAAATATTATAGGTGTACACTGAACTAATATGACTGGCATACTCTAGTACATTATATTTCAAAGTAGGTATAATGTTTTTTGGTAAGTATTTGTCTTAGATTTATAATAGAAGTTAATAAAAACGATGATGAAGATGAGGATGACGACGACGATGAACAAGTTCAAACAGAGAGTGAACATGAAAGTGACATGGAAATTGATTTATAAAATAAAACACTTTTACATAAATAAATTCAAATTGCTAGATATTCTGAAGGTAAACATCCAAATTTTAATGCTGTCAAACTATAAATTTTAAGCTAAATATGACATTTACGGGAACACTCATAGAATAAAATTTTACTTGCGTCAGAAATAGTTACAAGCTATCGCGAGATTAATCCGGGCACACTTTTCTACGTGTGTAGCATGTCGTGCTACCTCGCCCCCGCTACTTCTTTCACCCCGCAAGGAGGGTCGCCAAGTAACTTGCCACATTATAGTTAAAACATTCTGTAACTTCTCTATGAATAAGGGGGTAAGACTGTACACCTCGTCTACCCATGTTTGTGACGATGTCCTCGCGTCTTATCCTCCGGGACATCCCGGCTGTCGCTTTGTTAGCGATTTCCTACAGTTTCTGTAATTTAATATGAAACGTGAGGTAGGTACATAATTTAAACAATGTTTTATGTTGCCTCGGCGATAAGCTTTTACCGTTTTATTTCGTTATCTAGTTTGTTATTACATTTGGGACGGTTATATGTCGTACATAAATAAGCCACAAGTTTTACGTTAGCATACTTTCTTTTATAAATTGATTGCCACTAATGGGCTTTTAACTTTTAAAGTTAGTACATCTTAATAGCTTTCCTTGATAAAAAAAATATGATCGCAATCATCACAATATCTATCTTCCATTGGAGACTCATAATGTAATTGCGGTTAATCCTATATGACAACGTGTGCATCCAATTGCCTTAACAAAGTGTTAAAAATATGAAACATCTTCGTAATTTCTCTAAGTACTTAGGTAAACAAAGTAGCAAATAAAAGCCTTGTTACAAAGGAAACTTTCTTGAATTACGATCAGGGCGCTCCATTATTGCTTCCTATAATAAAATAGTTGCAGCGAGATTGGAAGTGAGGCGGCGCGGCACTCATCTTGCAATCGCAACGCAATCGCTGTAGCATTTTATTACTTTTCCATTTCCACTGGGGTTTCAATTTCCTCCCTCATAATTAATAGCCTTTCAGCGGGTAGCTGTCGTTTTCTATTCTGTGTGGAAAGTTTCACGGCGTATTAGCATGCCATCTAGTGGCGGTGAGAGGATTGTTTCGACTCCAGTGACGTTCTCGTGCCCGCTGCAGTTGTGTTTGAATAATGTACGAGATGTCTGGTCGGATAGTTAATGTTTTATTTTACTACGCATTGTTAAACAATCTCATGCAAACAGAAGATCTATTAGGCTAGAGATTCTATTGTCTCTTCTATTAAATTATTATTATTACTATGCAAATAAAGATAACTCTAAATATCTATCTATATATATAAAAGGGAGGCGGAAAACGGCATAAAATCTATTGGCTTTTCAATTTACACGGCAAGCTCTTATTTCGGAAGGACTCTCAGGTAAAAGTGTACCCTTTCGTAATACAATTTTATCGGCTTTGATATTGACACGCCCGAATATGAGCTGTTTTCATAGGATATTGACTTTTTATGGGCCATTACTAGGTGTTTACTGCTTTAAAACCGATTTAGGACGGGGTTTTATAATATCCATAAGACATTTTGGAAAGTATTACTCCATTGAGCCTTTTTGGGCTCAGTAATATCATTAGATGCCTGAGTACACAATCTACCAGTTTTATGTTTCTTTCCCGAGTTACTTACAACGGATACACCATATAGGAATTATAGGTACTCGTATATGTGATATTTACATTAGCCGAGTTATTCAATTTACGCTGCGAAATGTTTCACGGATACATACACCAATTTTACGCCTACGTGTTTATTTAAATGTTATGTAATGTGTAGCATAACACACACACATTCAACTTTTTAGGACTTTCTTGGCAACAATTACTGGAAATTTACGGACAACTTCTTAATGAGAGAGCTAGAAATTTTCGTGGAGCAGCATTGAGTTTAAGAGATGTGTAAACTTTCATTCGTCGTCATTAAAAGTTTTGTCTCGGAAGATTTGTGCCAGCACTAATTAGCTGACTGTTAAAAAACAGGAAAGTTTGCTCGTATGTTGCGAGCCTTGCGAGTGACGGTTCCGGTGTTCTTATCGATAACTTATGTTTGACACACAAAAACAAACAGTCATAATTCTTATGTCATAAGTACTTTACAGAAATCAATTTGAACCAATTTTATATATACATATTTATATTTGAGTAAGCATCAGTAAGTAATCCATGATTTTTGTGTTAATACGACGAAAATTAAGATGAGAGCGAAAGATACAGGCACTACTGGTTACTTAGTCGTAGCCTTCTCTTTCAGTAAGAAAATAGTCACCGTAAAAAGTGTAGCATTCTGTCCCAGTAAAAATCTGACAATCCAAACAAGCGTGACCATTCTTACCTCGCATTACGCGGACGTGGCCGCACGGACGCAAAACAGAGCCAGTTCTATCGGTCGTTAGTGGTCACAGGGGGTGCACAAGAAAACAATTTAGATGCGATGCCACTGGGTGCCTCTCTGGACGCTACGTGCAAAAACTGCCTGGGACTGCGACAGCTGACCCGGCCGTGCCCAGGGCCGGACTAAGGACTGAAGGAATTAGGATTTTGTGAAAAATATTTCACTTTCAGCAGATGTTGAAACGGAACTGTTTTATGAGATGAGAGTACGGCGTTATTATTTACACAGATATATAGATATTCTAGTTATTGTATAAGTCATCATGTGTCTGAATACAGGTATTTACTATGGATTCGGAGCTGTAGTATCGTAAAAAGTATTAGATTAAACCGCTTCTTTAAAATCTCTTTGCGTTTGTTACTTGATTGATACTCAATAATTGTAAAACGCAATTCATGTGTTAATTTGAAAACATATAGTGAGCTAGGTATCTAACCCAAACTCTGACTTTGTGGGTCATTCCTAGAATTATATTTTTTGGGTAAACGGTGTTCAAAACTTAATACCCCTATTCACTTTAATCTGAGTAAGTAAGTTGTTCTCCCACGACTTGATGTCAGGAGGGATACTCTATACTGATGAGAAACAATGAACGAGAGCAATCCGCACATTTAATACAACGAGATAGAGTCGTGGCTCGCGCAGCAGCGGTCCGAAACTTAGTTTTTCGCCATATAGATTGACCCCCCAGGACCGTCCAGAAATATGATCTTGACACTTTTCCCATCTCGTTAGTGCCAACTGGCAGCCCTATGAAGATCAGATATCATATTCCCAGTGACGTTAATAGATAAGGGTCTTTAAAGATTCACTTTGGATCCGATATCGGCTGATGGTACAGTGTACGGTTTCAGGCTTCCTGAATGAGGTTAATGCTGAAAGACGCGTGTCTGTCCTGGGCTTTTTCTGAGCTGATATTTGACTTGTAAAGTAGTGCATTTTTAGAAAGATACGCGTATGTACATTAGCAAGCCTAATCTAAAGTTTTAGGAAACTTCTTACAGTATTGGCAACAAAAACTTTAAGAAATACCTAGAGAATTTTCAGCGGTACATTCGTAGCACAAAAGTTGTTTAGAATGACTTGCAGAGATATTACTTTTTGGTTTACCCTACCCTTGCCTTTACCTATACTCTTTTAGCAACACTAAAGGATGTGTCATAAAATATTAATTCATTGTAATTGTAACCATCAACAAAAATACAACCTTAATCCATAAGTTTACTCCCGTCCAATTAAAACGATATCCCGCTATGAAAACTTGCATCCGATACAATTTCACCACTAAATCCGTGCCTGGGCTGGCCTCTCGACAGGGATTAATGGCCAAAGCAATTAAAGTAGTAAACAGCAGGTGCATTTACACAGTGGCGCCCTCTCGCTGCCCGCATATAGTGTGGGAACGTTAGAATGGTAAGAAAGTGGGTAATAGAGTTTGGAAAGACCTGCATATTCGCTCGCAAGGTGCAGGAACGCTTTGTAACTAACTGAAACATACGAAACAGGTACAACGTTAGTAAGAAAATAAACGTCAGATAGTTAAAATACATTGGGTACTTATAAAATACAGGCCACCAATAATTTAAAGCGGTTTTTCGTTCTCATACTTTTAGTATTCATCTCGTAATTACCTATAGTTTTTGTTATGGCTGGCCCAAAAATTAGAGACACCTTACCTTAGCAGTCAAACAAATTGTTCAATGAAATAAATACTGAAATGAAAAAAAAATATGAAAAGGCATCCATGTCCGAAATTCTATCAACATCATTCAGTATTCCTAAGGTGAGATTTCCTTTCCGTGGCGAAGGTAATTTGGCCGGCTCTCCGCCCGGGGCATAACCCGAAAAGTCCGGCCATTTCTCGAGGAGACCGGATACATCCGGAACTTTCCCACCCGGCGGCGTGCGACCCGGGTGAAGAATCTAATTATACTTATTCAAAATGTATGTTCAAAGTAATTTAGGGTCACTCTTTTGTGATGTGTTACTAATTATGTAGCGCTGGAGGCTTCGATTGGGGTGTGCGGCGCGGTGTTCTGTTGGATTATTTTTTCTTTCTTTAATATGTTTTTTCTTACACTTAATTAATACCTACTTCATATCGTATAAGAAATTATCATTATTTTATCTAAATTTCTTGAATACAATTCGAAATGTTGTTATTTTAAACATAAATTATTATCTGCACGTTTAATAATGCATCTATTTCAGCCGGCAGATAAAAGGATGCAGACTGACTCGGGGGACTTTTTATCACATAATAAATACAACCGGAAATAGTAAGTAATACGTATATTCTTAATTTCCTAGCAAAGCTTAGTAATATAGAAACAACTACTTATCCTCTGGGACTCCCTCGCTGTACGAACAATTACACCATATTATAAACGTTAAGCAAATTCCTGAAAACGACTAAACAGTCCTGTTTCTCAATCACACAGTCTACCGTGCGCTAGCAAACAGTACTTTTCCGGGATGGTCTAAAGCGTTCTCTACGAAAGAAACAATAAAACAAGTCATCTTGAGACTAACTATACATAGTTATAGTCACGAGTAAGTTAGAGGATACTCTCTGTCTATTAGTTTGCTTGCAACGGAGAGGAGACACTTGACTACGGTACATAGGAACGTTATTAATACAGTGATATAGTGCACTTATAAATAGCATAGACGTAAAAAGCCACAAGCGGGTAAGCTGTTAACGCATCAACGCTAAAAAGCAATTTAACCGCTCGAATCACTGTGTAAGCCGACACTAACGGCTTGCGTAAAGTCATAAATTCTCTATATTGCTCGGTACTCTGCTGGGATAGTAATGAAGTTAGGCATTTATGCTCTCAAGGATGGCTCCCCTTTACAGCCTACGCAGCGTTTATGGCCAGTAAACTTAACGTCACTTAGCGACTGCTAAACGTTTACTGTCCAAGCTCACTTTAAACTACATAAAACTTTTCAACTCTATTCGGTCAATTTATTATCCAAATCCATAATTAAATAGCACAGCTAATCCATTTTTAATTATCTCCTTAATTGCAGGTATGTATGGTCAGCGACAAATCACGTTCATAAATCTACTGCGAAAGGTGAAGGACTCACTTGATGTTTTCTTGCGCTGCTGATTATTATAGTTATATATTACTAGCTGTTCCCGCGAGCTTCGCTTCGCCTTAAAGAGTTTTCCCGTGGGAATTCCGGGATAAAAAGTAGCCTATGTTCTTTCTCAGGGTCTAGACCATATGTATACCAAATTTCATTCAAATCGGTTCAGTAGTTTTGGCGTGAAAGAGTAAAAGACAGACAGACAGACAGACAGACAGACAGACAGACAGACACAGTTACTTTCGCATTTATAGTATTAGTTAGGAAGTTAGGATTAGGATGTTGTGTCTTCGGCATTCCTAACGTCAAGATAAATCTCCATTCAAAGATCGAAAATAAGCACCAAAATTCATCTCTCACATTTACCAACCAACTGAACAACTTAATACCTACTGTCAATAGATCTAGCCTGGTACATGAAGTATTTAGTGGACGAGACGGGGTGTCCACTCTGGACTCGCTTCATCGCTCTAACTGGCTGGTCAACTCTGAACCATTCGGATATGCTGAAGCCCGATCACCAGATTTTCGATACTCCGTTAATGTCCGTCAACTTTTACTGTCAAATATAAGGTGATTTTTTAAATTTCCAATTCCAAAAGTGCCTGCACGTTAGCCTGTGATAGGCCCTCTATATGCACTTGGCATCACTGACCGACAAACCTACACCCCATTCCACAGAGAAAGACAATCTGATACAAACAAAAACTACCCTTATGTAATTTATTGTATTCCCCGTGGAATGGCATATAACACGAGTCACGATTGTCACGAGTGATCGATCCTGACACTTGTTAGTTAACCGTTTATAATGCACCCTTTTATTTAGTCAAAGTTAAAGTTATAAAGTTTGTCCGAGATCCAAGACATATCGAAACTTTTGACGTTGCAGCCAGCCGACTATAAGGGTGCTTATCCACCAGAGACTTGTTATGCCACGTTTCCATGGATGAGTTTGATATCCACCAATCAAATTCATTGGTCCACATGCACTGGTGCACTGGTGGACAATTTCATACCTTTAACTACTTCATCACATCATAACTGCATAGCATATATGGTGGAAAGACACCCTAAGGTTAAAGTCCTGGCGGGTAAAGGGTTAAATCGATTTTGTCGTCTTCGCCGACTCGGCTCTCGAGGAGGTAACTTAATTCAATAAATACCTCCTGCAACTCCTGCACATAGTCTATGTGCAGAGTGCGAGTGAGTCACTGGAACTATCGCTCGATACATAAAATAAAACCTTTTTAATGGGTATTTATATAAAAATGACACATTTATACAGTGTTTGTCAGACGGACAGCGTTTAGCATGTGTCTAAGTTTTGATGGTAAGGCCCCTACAGTTTAGGTTCAAGTGAAGTATGATATCATATTACAGCGATAATGAGTAAAACCAAGTTTTAGTCAAAAATACAACTTGGACTTGAAGAGAGAACGAATATTACGGAACTTATAAATGTTAAGGTACTTATTTAAAAGTCAAGGGCTAGATTGACTAAAACACCAGTTGTACTTAATTGGCCTACAGTGAAATAATGTGGATATCTACATTACATTTGATTTACATTTTCTCCACTCGGGTTCTTCAAGCGACTAACATCGGCCATCAACTAACTGTATGTATTTTATTTACACCTTTACCTACTTATAAATACAGTATGGGTACAAAAATGGATTCCGTTAGAATAGGGTATTTTCAGACTGGTTCTAAAAATATAGACGTGTTGAATTGGGAGCTACTGCCCAAACTGGGTCATAGCAGGAAATTGATAAAGAACAAAATGAAGCAGAGTTGCCAATTGCCAGTGTTTGTCGTATTGCCGCACGGTCCAGCAGGACTACTGCTGAAAAAAATCATCACTGAAAGTTCAACATGAAAATAAAACAGCAGAAAAGATTTTTTTCGATTGTAATGGAATGTAGATATACATACAGACGAATTGAAAACGTCCTCCTTTTTTCGAAGTAAATTAAAAATAATTGTGTTATAAAAATAATAATAAGAGGATAATCTTATTACCTACTAGCATAGAAAATTATTGTCGGACAAATAAAATCAATCATTTACTTTTCCGTCCAGTTTGAGCTGGTTTCATACGTATTCCGCTCTTAAAGGCCACTCTACCTTACGAAAAGCTGCGCTCACCTCTATATCTCGTCGTATTAAACGTACTGCTCGCATGGCAGCTCTACAATACAATACTCTCTATTTGCACCAAAATAGAACAACATATAAAATAAAACTTAAAAATAAAAACAGTACAAAAAGGCGGCCTTATTGCTTATATCAATTTCTACCAGACAACCTTTGGATGGAAGAGAGCTAAAAAAATTACAAAAAACACGTTTTCTGTCAAGCTAGAGTCGCTCCTGTAGCCGAATGCATCGGGCGCTGCTCATTGCTCAATGCATACAAAGTGAACTGCGAATTCAGTCAGCTGTGATTTTCTACCTTCAGACTCTTTCCTTATTTACAAAGCGGGACGACTCGAATCTCTCAAGTATTTTCGATTATTGCGCAGAAATTTCGAGACGCTTAGCATCGCACTCAAAGAGAGTGTTGTATGATTTTGTGTTTCTAAAATAATCCGTCAAAAGAGATCGGTTTACGGGGTTGATATATCTGGGTATAGTCAGCAAAACAAATAAGTATACCAATAAAAATAGAATAGTATGTATATCTTTATTCTGTCTCAGTGTGTCAAATAAATGTGTCTTTCTTTCTTTCTATAGTAGCGTTTTTTTAAATATCTTCTGATGAGTAATATCTGCTTCGACGAAGAGCGCTGACTTCATAGATGTTGTGTTTATGTATCGATTAATTTTAACATGATTTGGCTCATCTATCTTTCACCTCTGACTTGTATTTGACATTATTTTGTTGACTGTACAAATAAAATTAATTCTTAACACGCCGTATTCGTTAACAATAGACGACTGAGGGTGGTTTTGCCAACATCACAGTAGGCAGAGCCGTGGAACATTCGGGAAAAAATATAATATATGTTTTAGTAAATATTGATAACAAATTCATTATTTAAAAAAATATTGAACAAACTGAACCCACGAAATATCAAATAAAAAAAGATTTATACTTTTATAGTGGCGCCATTTGGAAAAGGCTTAAAATTACAGTCTTCAATATGGACGACAATATTTATTTTAACACTTTTCCAATGTTCGTTATATTCCATTTTACTTATTTTCGTAGTTAAATCGATTCACTGTGCCTTTCATTTCCACAAGTACAGTCACGCACATAAAACACTAATTAATAGGACAAAAATAATTTCCTTTTGGGCCTTTTCCTCATTAAAGGAGGACTCAAATTGCGAGTTTCTTTGTGAAATTTTCTTTCTTCTTTCTTTAATTGACGGTGAAGAATGAAAAGGTAAATATTTTATTTATTCCAAGGGAATGGCTCTCTTTAAGCAATTACATTACGAAGCGCTTTTTGTGTTCTTTTTGTAATTTTCAAATTCGTCTCTAGTTTTTTTGTAAGTTCCTAGATTTTTGTTTACTCATTTTAAAAGAGATATTGTATTTAAAGCATTGAGTTCCCAATGTTGATGTTCGGAAGCCAACGCTTTAATTCTATATTAACGTTTTTTAACGGACGTGCGGACCCTCGAAAATTTGTGTGAGTTTGAGGTCTAAATGGAAATTATGTCAGTTTGTGATTTATTAGCGACTGTCTTTGAAGGAGAAGAATAGACCAACACTACACAAGTACACGTACAAACTAAACAACTAAAGTTACAGCTACTGAAACTTAATAGCATCACAATTAAATTTAAAAACCATCAAAGTTTCCACTGCCCGATAGAACTTGCTTGTTAAGTTTTTACTAAGTCGCCGCTCTCGTAAATATGCGCAGACTCTGAGGGGTCACTCTCTCAATTGACAAACAAACGAACAAGAATTGTCATGCAATCAGCACGCTTAATACAACGAGATAGAGCCGTGGTTAGCGCAGCACCCCGAAACTTCGGAACAAAAAATATGCACCTTTAACCACGACTATATCTCGTTGTATTAAGCGTCGATTTAGAGAGTGGCCCTCCTGTTCTATTTCTTCAGTACTGTAAAGTTGTACCTTTTTAATAGCTTCGATAAAACGAGTTAATACTTTATACTGTTTAGCCGTGAGCGTAAGTTGAGACTTCTCTTGCGAGCCTTTGAGCAATGCTTCAGACACAGATTTGTTGTAAACTGCTTGTTTTAAAGCGTGAGGCGCCTTATACATGGTGTTGCAGAAGTAGTATAGGTAGTGGTACGGCAGGTCTAGTACAGAAGGGCTAGTACGGGGTGCATTTAAGACGTGACAAGAGTTTTGCATCGCGCTCACTCACATCGCACAGCCTCAAGAGCGAACACGACGGAGAACTTTTGTCACGTCTTAATAGCATCCCGTGCTACAGGGCCAGGTTTGATAGTTTATCGCAAACTATAAAAGTTTACGTTTTCTCGCATACTAAGTGTCGCCTGTAATCGAAACTATCATGGAACTTTTGACAGATAATGTATGCACTGATACATGCTGTCAGTGTCAAAAAAAATAGTAACAGAGAGTGACAGTAGGTACAATATATTTTATCTCCCAGATAGCCACTAACCAGACATTGTGAAACAGGGCCTAAGTGTCTAAAAAAACTTTAGTCAGTCAAAAGGGTGCGGAACTACCTAAGTCACCCCATTTTGGATGAATATGGGTACCTACCTTTTTTAACATTCTGTATAAAATGTACCTAGCCTATATTGAAATTTATCGCTCAGGGACAAAATAGCTTTATAATGGACAACTAATTCTTATAATGGGTTAGCAGTTTCAGAGTTCCTTCAATACAAACAAATCTTTCCTCTTTACAGTATTAGTGGAGATAACAATTAATTTTAAATATCTCACTTTTGAAAAAAATACCTTAGCAACGGAATAATGTGAAAGCCGTGGATAGCTGGATTTGACATTTAAATCATGGTCGGAAGTGGGTCGGTACTTTGTAATACGATAAAAATATTAGTTTGCAGAGTGCCCTACTCCGCTCAATTTGCGTTGAGCGGTTTTTCTAATTCAGTTTTGCTTTTCCCATCAGTCGCCGTATTCTAGACCGTGAAATAATTATTATTATTAAATCATTTATTGCAGACTGTAAGTCCATAAATTTCTTAAAATATAAATATTAGGAAGACAGGTACAAAAACCAAAAAACAACAAACAACAAACAAATATTAAATGACTAAAACAAGGTAAATCAACATAGGTAGAATGAAATGCTCGTACTTTTTAACATAATTATTTATACCTTAGTACTAAATTGAAACGTAGCTCTCACTGTGAAGACAATAGGTTATGAAATCTGCATACTTATGCATTCAGCGTAACTATAGATGATATCAACCCCAACTGCAGTGGGCTAGTATGGGGAAAATGGTCCAATATAATTATTACGAAGGGAGTTTACAAAATTTCTTATAAACAAGTCCCCCCTCTCATAGTTACAATGTTTCTAAGGGGGGTCAGGTTTTTATGCCCCTTACTGTACGTTTAACTTGAGACTAAAAAATATAATTCATTACGGGTTTGCTCTGAGTAAGTCTCTATCTGCATGTCTATTTATTTTGTGACATGATACCTAATTAGATAGATAGATAGAATATTCTTATTCTATTTGCACACACACTAATTATATTATTTGTCAACGTTCATCTTTATTCTAGATCTGGTGGACTAGGGCTTATCTTTCTTATTATTATATGCATTTTTTATTAACATTTAAAATCGCAACAACATTGTTGTATTAACAAGAATAGAGAGACAGATAAACAACTTCCGCTGTAATTATAGAGAGTCTATTCGATCGGAACAAATCAGGAGTTGCCGCCATATTTATCAGTTTATTAGTAGAAGCTTCCCCGCTAGTTATGCCTCCAGAGGCTTTCCCGAGGGAATTCTTAGTAAAAATATATTGTGTCTCTCTTAAACTTCTCAATCTGCCATAACTCATAATACCTATAATTATCTCGTACGGTCTAAAGAAATAAATCTAGTTAAAGTTTGCCTAAAAATACAATTGTATTTTAATTTAAGATTAATTGCAAATAAATGAATGTCTTATAATCTAAGGCCTCTCTATAGGGCATGCACTCCTCCATATTATAATCTGCAAGATGGTTTCTTAGATAATATCGCCCTACTTAGATTGTTACAGCAAATAAAACTTTTTGCAGAAACCTATTTGGACATCTGGTTTTAGGAAACACTGCGCCAAACAATAGCATCTAGCAATTGTACCAACACTCATGAGTGGATTGCAATACAAATTCCTTCCCCAAATAAAGACTGAACTAAAACAAACCTTATGTATATGAAAATATTGCACACAATCATTGTGTTTAAATTTCATGCCACTATGTGTGAAGATTTTAATTATGGTCTCTTTGTTTTTTCCAGTTCCCCTGTTTGCCACTGCAACGGGATATAATTGCTTTTATACGTATTTGACGCCTGAAATAGCTACTCTTATTGACTTCTATTATTCTAGTTTACGTAGTGGTTTATTTTGTTGTCTTGTTCTTTTTATTTCCAATTTAGAATCATTTATTTTCTTATTGTATGGTGACATTTTCAGAAGTCATTTTCACTAGCCCAATAGGGAATATGCATGTATTTTTTTATATTTGTTATTCGATAGTTTTACATCGCTTTATTACAGTAAAAAAAAATCAACGCCAAAAAAAGTAATTTTAGGTATTTTAAAGAAAGTTATAAATTTATAACCGACTCGTCCACTTTATACGCCCAAAACTTTGTGTGAAGAGGTGTGACGTCATCACCTTCGTTTCACAGCTCAGAATAATGACTCTCGCTAGTCGCGCCGACGCTCAGTTCTATGGGCATAGATTATTCTGAGATTGACATATCGTCACATCCGGTCTAAAAAAATCCGTCACGTTTCAAAGATTTCAAGTTACCGAAGTTTTTTCGTACTTTTCAACAATTATTTACTCGCTCAAAAATTAATTATAATCAAAAATATTGATGGAGGCATACTTCTGAAATAACAAAGTTTATTAAAAATAATATTTCACCTTTATTTGAATCACGTGCATATTCCCTATTCCGATACCATTCAAAAAGTTTCATATTTCTTAAAAAAAAGTAACATAAGTTTGTCATGTTTACGATTGTGGCCGACTGTACTAACGCACAATCAATGCCATTGCGTCAGTAATAAGCTTTATAGAGCGATAGGTAGGTACGAAAGAGATTTAATAACAGATTAAAACAATGTCAAATTTCGTTGCATGATTTCGGCAAAATGGCCGTAATGCCACGGTCGAAATGCAACAACTCAAGCCTCTACACGGCATAATAGACTCTATGCGAACTGTGTGGTATTGTTATTATGCAAACGCGAGCCAGATAATGAACGTTTTGTTAAAAATGTAAATGAAAACAAAGCTATTTCGAAACAATAATTCTTGTTTGGCAACAAAGAGGAAAAACGTGGACATACAGTTTGAAATTGCCATTAACAAAAATATGAACGTTCTGTCAAAAAACGGAACTGAATAAAAATAAAAAGAGCGACCAAACACATCGTAACATCTTTTGACTTTGATTGCCTTTGAAATAGTTGGTTCTCACTTAAAACAAACAAACATACGTATGAGTAATGTTACTGAATTCATATTCATTAAGTCCATACCTCTACAGTGGGTCGTTATAATGGTACAGCAGATTGTCGGGAAAACTGCTCAAGCAGCTCTACTATAAGTTTTTAGCTATAAACAGAGATGTTTATGGCTGTATGTTAGCAGTCAACGTTTTTACTTGTATAAATGTAGTAAGGAAGGATAGACTGATATCTAGCAATATGAATACCGAAAATATAAACACTAAGTATACTTACTAAATATCAGATTGTTGCAAAAAATATGTAAGTACTTACCCACTTCTGCGGAAATGGTAATTAGGATTACCTATTTATTTATGTTACATACATGCACAAAACAAAAATGCAATTATCCATTCATCCTCAATGTTATTGTACAACCTCGCTCCAACTTAAATAAGTTTTATTAGTCGGCTTCAACGGCGCGACCTAATAGTTAGTTGGTAAAAGGAAAGTGTAAGGCGTGGTCGTCGATACCGGTTCTGGTATCCTTGCACCGACTTAAGGTGATCCAGTAGGTACAGAAGTGGAGAATGCGGACGCGGCCCACACCTGACTGGTGCGGTTAGTTGCACCACCAGGAAGCCAGGGATTGGTCAATGACCAATCATTGTAATTAACTTTGGTAAGTTTAGCTGTGAAAACATAGTTTTAGTTGCGTGAGTGGGTGACATGCATAAATTTGTGTTGATAACTTTTAAATCAGTAAAAAATATGAATCCGAGTAAAGTTAGTTCTATTGAGTATCAAAAAGCTCGAATTCAGTACAGGAAGTGAAACAAAACGCTCCTATTTGTATTGTATTTACTTATGATTATTTATTTACAAGTTCAGTTTCCATTTCTAATCCACAGCACCATCTGCCGACCCGCTTACGAGTAAAACAACAATTAACATTAACCTGTCCATTAACTCACAATATCACAGCGAACAACAATTGAGAAATGCTTTGATTCGGCCCGAGCGTGACGCAGCGGTTTCATACCGCGCGGCCGGGCTTTATTAAGCTGATGACCTAGTATTTACACTTTCTGGAACGAGTAGGTGTAGCCGTCAGGGGAGCGGTTCAGGCTGAACTTGCCCGGGGGGAAGAATCGGTTGGGGGAGGGGGTTGTGGGCTCGTAGTACTGCTGGCGGGCAGCGGGCTGAGGCGCCACGTACTGCTGGCTCTGCACGCCGCTGTACTGGGCCTGCTGCACGCCGGGGTAGATGCTGTTGGAGTACTGCTGCTGCGGCTGGTACTGCTGCTGCGGCTGCGCCTGGTACTGCTGCTGCGGCTGCGGCTGGGCAGGAGCCACGTAGTTCTCCTTCTCGTACAGCTCCGGGTAGTATTGACCATCGTCCTCGTTGGGCTTCACTGCTGACGTGTAGCGGGGTTGCGGCGCGCTGTACTGCTGGGGCGCGGTGTACTGCTGAGGCGCCGTGTACTGCTGGGGCGCCTGGTACTCGGGCGACTGGTAGCGCGGGTCGGGCGTGTAGCCGGGCGTGGGCGCCACGGGCTGCGGCTGCGTCGGCAGGTGGTCGCCGAGCGCCTGGAAGCCGTTCTTGCCGGCGATGTACTTCACTGTCTTCCTCTGTCCGCTGGGGTCGATGTAGGAGTACTGTCCGCGCCTGTCGCCGTTAGCGTCGGTCTCCTCTTTGAAGTCGATGCCGTCCTCCTGCTTGTAGGCGGATCCGAAGGCGCCATTGCCGTTGAGGTACCGCGCCTCCTGCAAGATCGCAGCGGTTTTCGGGTCCCCAGCGTAGTTGCCCTGCTGGCAGGACGCTCCGGCAATCACAAAGGCTAATACTGCGAGCCTGAACATTGTGGTATGTGCACTGCTCACGTGAAAGTAACAAAGTGTATCGTTGCGGGCGGGTGAACTCGCTTTATACAGACAGTAAAGGCCTTGAGGTGCATTGGAAGGGCCCGCGGGCGCGACCGCGAATCTTGCGCGCACGTTGGAGCCGTACACCCGACACACGCATCAGGGAAGTGGCATTCATTGAGGAGACCAGTGTCATCTATGGAACTTGATTTACTCTAAATGTCAACGAGTAGGATGCCGGTAGTTTAAGTATCTTTATGAAAGTAAAGGTCACACAGACCATACTACGCTATTCAGTTTATTTATTTATAAATTGGGTACTTATTGGGTCATAAAACGCAAAATTTGGTTATCCAGGTTAGTCTGTACTTTAAAAATTACCCAATTCAAACAGTGATTCTATCTTCTGCTACAATTTATTCACATCATTGTCTATGAGGAATCCACTAATTAAAAACTTATTGCACTATTTTATTTTTGAGAATTTTAAGCAGTGAGAATTTACTAGAGATTACCTCTATTCTAAATTGTTTAAGTTCTTATAATTATTCAAACATACAGGGAGTTATTTAGTAATCAACAAAAGCATAATTTTTTTCAAAAAATCAAATCCAAATTCGCTTTTTAGTTCAGTGATAAAATCTATCCTGGTATATTGTCTAGAGAAGGGACTTACCCGATATCACTTTATAGACGTTATGTTACATAACAAAACCTATATCCATATTTTACCGTTGGTAACTAACTTACTTTTTCATTACGTAACTCGAACTTATAATGTAATATTCACTAAGGAATGCACATAATAAGCTAAGTAACTATTTAAGTGGAGTAAGCACGTGGTATTCGGCCTTGTTAGTTATTTAACAAAGTGACTGCAATTATGTTATTGCATTACTGTAACATATTTGGAACACAATCGTAATAAATGTCGGCCTCTTTTATTTGTTTTATTCAATGTTATTATACAGTTTAGGTCACAATCATTATGCAAATTAGTACTTATTCTGTTTTCTTAATTCACATCTTAATTAGGTATAACACGGTATAATTACCTACAAACATGGAATATATGTATATGAAATATAAATTATATGGGGTCTACTCTTTCTTGACGAAATAAAAAGTTTGGGAAAGCTTTATTGCAATCGGTACCTACGTTTAATGCACGGCTCCGTAATATAGTTTTCTTGAAGATAGACCAATCCTCCTCGATGCCTTCATAAGCTGAGAAGACACATTTTCACCAAAGAGACGATTCGTTTTATAAGTGTTACCCTTATACAACGTTAGTATGACTTTTCCTGCGAGCTTCAATTTACTTTTAAGGCTTATCCGAGGGAATTTCAAGATAAACTATAGCTAATGTTGCATATAAGGATAAGTACTTAATAATGAAATGACTAAAATGAAAAAATGAAAAAATATTCATTTCAATTTAAGATTAATAATATATAATTAAGATAAAAAACACCATTTTTATTCGTACTGCAGTCTTTATTAAAACCCGTACAAAGTAGGTATTAGCGGATATGTAAGCGGATTAAGCGAGAGTAAAGATAAATAAATATTGGACACACAGAAAAAAGTATTAAATAAAATAAGAGTTCATAGATAGAAGTGGAAATACGCTTTGTTGGATTTTAAATTTGATGACTTATATGGCTCTACAATTGTATAAAGCATTATCAGCATGCCCTGCTGGCCACAGTCAGGCACTCATACGCACGGAAAACTTATAAAACTCCTCTTTCCCGCGGTAAAAACTATACAATATAAATATCTTTATTGGTCACCACAAATTAAAACATACAAAGAAAACTTATATAAACTAGGAGCAATGAGCAATAGGCGGCCTTATCGCTAAGAGCGATATCTTACAGGCAACCTCGGGTAAAACAATACCTCGGGTAGTAATTTACGAGCACAGTGCGTTGATCGATCGTGGAAGCGCGCAAAGGTCGCTCGCTGCCCGCGCCCAAGGTCCCAGACTTCCCCAGACTGGTGGGTTAGTCCCTGTTTGTACCCACCTGCTTCTTGGCGTCTTCTTCCTTGCCTTATCCTTATTTAGGGTCGGCTTTGTTCGTCAGATTTAAGGATGCTTGCAAGCGGGACATGAACTGTTTTGGCATTTAGATTGACGGTTGGGAAGAACGCGCTTAAATGAGACCTGAGTGGCGCCATGACGTTAAAGTTGGAACGACAAAGCACGACGAAGACTGGCTGGATAATCTTAAGCAGAAAAGACTTCGTCGTGATCTACCACCTCCAATACACTCATGTTTTGTTTGCGATCCGGCGAATGCCGTGCCGCTATAGGGTTGTACAGCCATCAACGGCGATGTGGCAACCCATAAACCTACGAGTGCTGCAACTACCATCTACAACAGATGCTGTGGCCAATGATGATGTTCGTCATGTCACGCCATTTTACCCTATCCTCTGTCATATCCTCATTCACTCCACACTCTCTCATGCTCTCTCTCACCTGCTTCTTGGCGTATCGGTGACAACCCTAGTCTAGAGAATGTCACCGTGTAGGGCTTGTCACCGTGGTAATAGGATTAGCTGGTAAGAATTGTGTCGGTCGCTGACAATGACAAAGGAATAAAGAGAGGACCTGGCATAAAAATCGGTACTTAAAAATATATCGTCGTCTCTTTTTAACTTATTGGTGTTATCCTACGTAAAAAAGGACAACGGTAGTTTTGTCTTTGCCTAAAATTACAACATTGCGACCGGTCGCCATGTTGATTGACATCCAAACACAAGGTACTTCAGCTGTCAAACAATTTGTTTGTTTCTCAGACCAACTACAAAGTTTGTTTACATTTTTCAAGAAATCCGCCGCCATTTTAATTGAAACCAAAGTTTAGGTAAGCGCATTTTTTTCGTGGATATGCCATGTCCTTTATTTATTCCTTTGTCAATGGTCGCTGACTACCCAGGGAGCGCCGGACGTACACAGGGAGTTGCAAAAGTGGTATAAAAGCCGAAAGCGGGTGACTCCGGGAGTCAAACGTTTGCTCTACGACTTTTGAAAAATCCTTAGAAGTTTTGTTGGTATTTTTTTATTGAGGTATGGAGACGAATCTTTGAAACAACAAGAAGTATTGATACGTCACTCGGGGAGGCTTCTTTCGTGCACACCTATTAGGAACATCGTTTCAAACGTTTATTCGACGATATTATTACGACTGTGATGTAATCGTATTTTTTCCTGCTACTTTCTTAATAAACATTTGTATAAATAATATATTTAAAAAAATATAAAAACATCAATGTATAAGTACCAACGCGGACAGCACCTTACATTTCGGTACGCGAGCTCGAAGAATGCTATCAAGTTCTGTCGCCTTTATTTTCTTATCTGTATGAAATTCTTTATTTAGCTCTACATTCTTATTGGATAGGTATTCCACCAGTTTTATTCCAGGTGTGAAAAAGAAATACTTAATTTTATTTCTTATCAAAACACAGAAGTAGTGCCTAGTGGGCCCAGGGAGAAAATTTATAAGTGAACGACACAAATGCATGTGGCGGTCAGTCACTGATAAAACGGTGACGGCAAACATCCACGTCGTAATGTTTCCACATCCTTGATCCCAAACAGTCTCTCACTGTCTTCATAAAATAATTGGTAGTTAACCTTGATCACAAATAGATCGGGAAATCAACTCTTAGTTATAGCGGATACAATTAGCAATTACCGAATAAAATAACAATTTAGTACTTATCTACGGATAAATACGTAAGAATAATTCAGTTACAATTTCCCATTTGTCTGGTCAGCTTCATGATTAATAATTATAATATGTGGGGATATCTCACACACCCTAAACTAGGCAGAGCCTGTACCTAATATGGATATCGGACAGTTCATATATTTACGCAGATACTTAGATAGGTACCTAAATATCTGCACCAGCTGGGGACCTTCAGACTATTCTGTCAGTATTATGTCAGTAAAAAACTATCAAACTAATAACCGTAAGTACTTATAAATCAGACTGTTTCAACCTACAGTACCATATGATCAATCAAAACTATCATAAGTACCTTTATGGGTTATAAAATCGACCGATTTCATAATAATAATCGCAATTCGAAATCACCAAATCGATTCGACACAGTACCAATACTGCAGGCAGTCATACAGCCAGTGTAGTTGGAAATCAAAGCTGCGAATCACATGTATCTCATGGTTAAGGTGAAATGAGACAGTAAGTAATCTACGAAAATAATTATGTTAAGTTTTAAAGATATGGCAAGATATGCAATGGGAATCGTCATTGCCACGCGTGAACTTGAGAACTACTCAATACGCGACACAAGAGGTAATAAATATTCAACAATAAACTGGTGCTGATAAAGGTGTTCCATAAAGGTAAGCGTCCACTTATCGGTATCGAACGTATCGCACGCATCGCATCAACCGGACCAGATTTTTACTATGCGTCCACTGTATCGGAACCAAGCGATGAGTGGCAGACCGCTAAGCTGAACCGACGACCTTAGGCGGGTAGCCGGTAGTGGCTGGATGGGGAAGGCTGAGGCCCGAGTGTTGTGGCGCTCCTTGAGAGAGACCTATGTCCTACCGTGGATGATTATACATATATTGGCTGATGATGATTTTATCTTAAGTGAAGGGACCCCACTGCTCTAGTTTCACCAGCCTGGTTGTGCAGTGTCGTGCAAAACATCATTTCCATCAATCATGCTAACGACCGGCCGGCCTGACATGGCGTGACGTCATCGACTGTATGACGTCACTAATTTGCCTCCGTCATCGTCTGATACTGACACCGGCAAAAGCGCCGATTGGATTGTAATGACCAATTTAGTCGCACTTGTGACGCTGACGCGACTAATATGGTCTCTATCGAGTCCCGGGTCGGTTGAGCTAAATGGTAATTTAGATTTGATTGCTATTGGCCTGTCGCTAAAAGTGTGAATCGTGTTTGAAGCGAATTGTTCACTTTAATTCTCATAAAAGCAGTGAATAGTTTTTTAAACTCGATTTATCTATTCATTTTATACGCATTCATGATATCCTGTTTGCGGAGATATGCCGAATGAACAGTCTAAAATCTGACGACTCTTTTATAAATCTGCTGTATTTGTACCTAACTTAAGAGTGTTATAGAGTAGATAAGTCTTCTAGGAAACGTAATGTTCCAGTGAGGCGGGTCTGATTTACAAAAAAGAGATGGTCAAGAAAGACTGTAAAATAATAAAATCCGCCTTTACTTGGAAAGTCTAGTACGAGGAACTGGGAGGTAACTCTAGTTAACGAAAAACTAAGTTCTGGAGCCCTGGAGGGTTCCTCTACACTGACGAAAGACGAACGAACTAGAGCTTAATTCAACGAGACAGAGCCGTGGCCCGCGCAGCAGCGATACGAAACTTAGGCCCGGGTCTCCTATTTACGCCGTAGATCGCGTCCAGCGTCACGCCGTAGGCCGCGTCACGATGCTCACTATAGAAATGTACTGATGCGGTCTCCCTCACACGCCGACGTTGGCGCGTAGACATAATGAGCATTGTGACGCGGCCCACGGCGAGACGCCGGACGCGATCCACGGCGCGTAATAGGAGACCCGGGCCTTAGTTTTTCGTCATATAGTGTGACCCCCCTGCGGTGACCAATGCTACTCTATGTAGTTGCATTAAACGTACCTATTGCATAACAGGTTTAATTTATTCGTTGTCTATAATTGTAGAGTAACCCTCCTATAGTCAAGAACGCTGGCACGTCTATAAACTTATGGTTACTTATCGACTACTTAGTCTTAAGGCGCTTAAATTGAGAACAACTTCTTGAAATTCAAAGCAAAGTCTACTAAGGATCGATCAATCTATAATTAAGTACCAACTATAAGGTTTCTAAATACATTTCGGTACCTATTACGTTAATTAATAAATAAGTTTACGAAGAAGCTACTGAAATAGTATCATACCTATACGAGACGAGCCTGCGATATTTTTTTAAGAATTGCCTTTAATTGCATTGCATTACTTACATGAAATATACCACCAATGTATTCTATTACATTATTAGTAGTGTACGTACTGCACTTTGGTCACACGTATGGGACCTTTGTGCATATCTCCAAGGCTTACTAAGTTTCAAAATAGGGTATTTACATATTTACCTACCTAAGAACACTTTCCTGATCAAACTTTCAGAGAAAAGTAAGTAGGTAAGTACCTATATTTTCCTATATTCAGAAAGTATAAATACTTCTTTTCATTACTTTTTTTACAAGTAAATGCGAAAAGAAAAACATATCATTGTAGTGTAGAGTAAACGTACAAAGAGAAGGAAAGTGTATTAGGTGGCAAGAACTCACGCGGCCGCGTGTTTTGAAACTATACAAGGCCAGAACGCACCCATAGTGTACTAGCACTGTATAGTTTCAAGTGAAAAAAAATAATATTTTACTTGAAAATATACACGATTTGTGCGTACTAATCGCGTATACTTTCAAGTTGGGATTTACTGAATCGTTCTTGAAAATATACATTGCTATTACGCACATTGCTTGATTGGCATACTTGTTGCTTATAATTTATACCTACATGCTCATTCTGATTTACTTAACTATTTCGGTAAATGTACATGACTACAATTTACTTCTTCTGCCTGTCATACCTATAGAATGTTAATAAATAAAGATGAACAAGCTCGTATTTGATTGATAAATTGATATTTATAGCAATCTTACTTGCAAGTAAGAATACTAATATATTATTATTTATATGAATTAAGAGTAATTAATACCTACTTACTAAACTCACGAGCAATGAAAAAAGTCCAGTGTCGATAGCTCCTGATTATCAAATTCTAAATTTAATGTTTAAAAAAATTGGGGTAATTTGGTGTTGAATTTTTGCTACTTGGACTTATTCATTGCTCATGAGTGTAGCAGGTAGGTATTACCCTATAGACTTATTACAGACATATTTTTCATCAAGTTTTGAATTTTCCGTAATTATCTTTTATGAATGGTTCTACACCCTATTCTGAGATTATTTTCACTATTATCAGTTATACAGTTTAATTTAAATCAATTTACTTTTTAACTGTACGATGTAAACAAAAAACACGTTACGAAAACAATGCCAAGTGCGGAATGATGACGAAATGTTTAGAAAGCAATAGACTTATTACTACACTCGCGAGCAACCAAATCGACTCAAGCCTTGACGGCGCAAACATACATTAATACAAGTAAAATTATGAATAGAAATAATAAAAATGATATGTCATTTAAAAGCTTAAGATGTCAGCTTTAATTTGATATCATTATTATTGAAATCCATTCATCATTTTTGAAATAAATGATGTCTGAACGCAATTGTAGGAAAAACGGGAATTTAGGAAAAAAGGGTATGGGTATCGTATTATACAAATTAAACAAAAAATGTTAAGATAAAAATTTATTTATTTAAATCAATACTTTGTATTGCCCCCTCTTGCCCTAATTACAGCCTGCAGCCTGTTTCTCATAGACCTTATCAACTTTTTGACAGTTTCCTGAGGAATGCCGTCCCACTCCTCTAATAAAGCTGTCTTCAGCTCGTCCACGCTTGCAGGGACTGGATTCCTGGCCCGAACTCTTCTTTTGAGCTCGTCCCATAAGTGTTCGATGGGATTCAGGTCAGGACTGAGCGCAGGCCAGTCCATCGTGCGCAATTCCTTCTCTCTCAGAAACTGCCGACTGACTCGTGCCGTGTGGCAGCGGGCATTGTCGTGCATTAGCACGAAGTCTTCACCGACAAATTCTGCATAGGGCACAACATGACCGAGTAGAATGTCGGTGATGTACCGATCAGCTGTTAACCCGCCTCCTCGGCCGCCTCCAGGCACGAAAACAAGTGCGGTTTTTCCCTCTAGAGAAATACCAGCCCACATCATGCAGGAACCGCCGCCATATGCTACTGTTTCAGCGAAACAACATTGGGCAAATCGTTCCCCCGGACGCCGGTAGACCCGGCCTCTCCTGTCACTGCCATGCAGACACACTCTGCACTCATCAGTAAACAGGACCGACCGCCATTGCGCAATGCTCCAATCGAGATGCTCTCGAGCAAACTGAAGACGCGCTTGTCGGTGGCCTGCAGTCAATTTGGGGCCTGATGCAGGTCTTTTTGGTGTCAAGTTGGCTTCCTTCAAGCGTCTTCTCACTGTCCACTCGCTGACAGCCACTTGTCGTACACGTCTCAGTTCTTGCTGCACATCAACGCCCGTAAGGTGTCGATTGCGCAGCGAGGTTGAGACAATGAAGCGGTCGTCTCTCTCTGAAGTGCAGCGGTGGCGGCCCGTTCTTGGTCTTCGATTGAAGGCACCAGTCTCTTGGAACCGTCTGTATACTCGGGATACAGCAGACTGGCTCAAGTGGAGCTGGGCAGCGACTGCTCGCTGACTTAACCCTTGTTGCAGCAAGGCAACAACTTGAGCAGCTTCTTCTGGTGTGGTATCCATGGGTTTGCGAAAACAAGGAATACAATGCAACGAGATGTGTACCGGTCAACTTGCAACAAGCGACTGATAAGGTACACCGGATGTGGAAAGGTTTTATAGCGGGATCAGGTAGCGCAAGGCGTGGATTCCTAATGAGGTAATTAACACTGACGGGCAATTAAAATGCGTCATTAAATCTGCGCTTAGTTTTTTTTTATGGTATTGATCTTAATTGAAAGCCTAATTCTTCAGCTTTCGAATGACATATCACTTTTATATTTACCATTTATCGTTTTAGGAAAATCAATGTATATGTGCGCCGTGAAGGCTTGAGTCGATTTGGTTGCTCGCGAGTGTATTTCGCATGAAAGAAAGAGAGAGCAACAATTAAAAAGGGCTACCTGGTAACTAATCACGTATAGTTTCAAGTGCTCGCATTGCCGCTTGGCACTTGAAAATATACACGATTAGTACGCAGTGGTAACTGCTGCAGTATATTTTCAAGCCATAATTTTGGTCCAACTTACTTGAAAATATACGCGATTAGTGCGTAATGGCCTTGTATACTTTCAAGTAAATCATGGCACCAGTTTAATTTGAAAATATACGCGAGCAGTCCCACCCTCTGCGTTCTGGCCTTGTATAGTTTCAAAACACGCCACGCGGCCGGCGCCTTTTCACGCAATTTTCATTTGTCTCTGCGCTGCCACTGGCAACACCGGACTAGAGAGAGCGGGGGAAGTGAAATTTATAATTAATCAGAATTTTTTGTAGTTTAGCTAGGTGAGTATGTCGCAGGCATCTGGTTTAATCTCCTTTTTAGGGTTCCGTAGCCAAAATGGCAAAAACGGAACCCTTATAGTTTCGTCATGTCCGTCTGTCCGTCTGTCCGTCTGTCCGTCTGTCCGTCTGTCACAGCCGATTTACTCGGAAACTATAAGTACTACAGTGATGAAATTTGATGGGAATATGTGTTGTATGAACCGCTACAAAAATATGACACTAAATAGTAAAAAAAAGAATTGGGGGTGGGGCCCCCCATACATGTAACTGAGGGATGAAATTTTTTTTTTCGATGTACATACCCGTGTGGGGTATCAATGGAAAGGTCTTTTAAAATGATATAAAGTTTTCTAAAAAACATTTTTCTTAAAGTGAACGGTTTTTGAGATATCAGCTCTCAAAGTCGTAAAAAGTATGTCCCCCCCCCTCTATTTTTATAACTACGGGGTATAAAATTCTAAAAAAAATAGAGGTGATGCATGCTAATTAACTCTTTCAACGATTTTTGGTTTGATCAAAGTATCTCTTATAGTTTTTGAGATAGGTTGATTTAAAGTTTATTATATTTGCTGCTACGGAACCCTTTGTGCGCGAGCCCGACTCGCACTTGGCCGGTTTTTTTTATTGAACCACTAGCCCGTTCATTGGATGGCGCTATCCAGTTGTATGACTAAATGACAACTCGTCAAGCCGTTGATTGTAACGTTCGACGTCTTGACTGAACGTCATTCAGCGAAGTCGTTGAATGGAATATAATATAGTATAGTATACCCTTTTGCCACACCCTGTAGAATTCTAGTCAACTGTGCAGGAGGCGATTATATTTCCTAATCTATGTACAGTGTAAGAGTTCGGACTAAAAACCAAAGTGTATTCGCTGCCAACTCCAACTATAAAGTTGTTCTGACGTAACTGTACGTACGTGTAACTACATTATATTGGTACCTTTCTCAAAAACTGGTAAACAAAGCGTGAGACGCCCTCGAACACGCTATACTTTTGATCTTAGACAGACTGGATGAGACGGCTGAGCGCTTCTTGGGTGTAGACTATGCCGAGTCAGTTATACAGGGTGTTGCAAAATTGGTATACTAAGCCGAAACCTACATGTGCAGCATGTTATATCTAAGCCCGAAACTGAAATAAGAAATTGGAAATTCGCAAAAAAAAAAAAAAAACCATAGTAAAAGTCACGTGACCAACAAAGTTTCTATGGAAAATAAAATTTTTTTTTCGCGAATTTTCAAATTCTGATTTCAGTTTCAGGCTTAGATATAACATGCTGCACATGTAGGTTTCGGCTTAGTATACCCTTTTTGCAACACCCTGTAGAACACTTCCTATGGCGTTTGTTTCATTTCTACCTTCATTCATTGTTCCAAGGTTGCTAATAAACTGTGTAACGTGTGTTCGGACGCTCAGTGTCTCGGCGAAGCTACGAGTGCGCGGGGGATCAAAATAAATGGATATTGTATGAGACTAACTGAGTATACATAGATAGGTAAGCGCGCTATTTTGTATGTTTTCTTATTATTTTAACCTTAAATATTAGGAATGTAGAACGTCATTATTTCTTAACTTGTAACATGGTTACACCATGCTTGATGATTGGTATTCACTTATCATTTTTGCTCCCGCTTTATAAATTGACAAAACAACTTTACAAACAGTTTTAAACAGTATAAAGCGCTGTTTATACTATTTTAACAAATATGTAGGTGGGTGTACACAATATAATTAATATTATTATATTGGGTAACCTAAATAAAGAATTACTTAATGTATAGAGAAAGGAGTTTCAAGAGGAATTTATTTTCTACACGATAAATAGCTAAGACTAAAAGTGAAAAACTGCCAGCAACTCCAGTATACAAAGGCGGACTTAGCTGCGAAGTGATTTCTTCCAGTCAACGTTCTGAAGTATTAGCCTGGAAGTCGCCATTGTTGTGTTTCCCCCAGTGGAGCTTCGCAATGGAGATTAATTTATTACTTCTGAGAGTCTATTCTCCCTAAAAGTCGCAAACGAATCGCAAACGGTTCTACCTTTTTTGGCATAAGATTTATTTGCCTAATCTCGTATTGCATAGTAACGTTTGGTCAAAGTCTCGTTACGCCGAAAATCGTATGGCATAAATCTCGTTTAGTAAAAAGTTATTTCGCATAACATTGTTTAGCCTAATAATGGTATGGCCAAATCTTGAATAGCCTAATAATGCTATGGCATAGGTTTATACAAAGTAATAATATTCGTTTGGCTTTAACTTTGACGGAGCGTCTCCCTACATAGCGCAAACTGGTGCCTTGTATTGTTTCCGCTGTTTGGAAAACGCTCCGCTCCGCTTCGCTGCGCTCCGCTTTGGTTTTGATGCACATGTGCACCTAACACGCTCCTCCTCGCTTTGCTCGTCGTCGCACCTATTTTTAGGTTTCGATCTCATGGGGTTTGTAATAATTATATTGGTCGTAAACATTCGATTTTTTGATCATACAATATCGTGATTTTCGGGATGTAGGAGAAAAACACCACAATTTGTACATTTACTACATACTTAATATATTATTTATTAAGATAACATTAGGAGAAACAAGATTATACATAGGTAAAGACGAACATAAATTTGAGCAAACGAAACTTAGGTGTTTCAAGATTGTGCATTAAGAGTTTTAGACGAAACGAGCCTTATGCCACATAAGTCTTGGCAAAGTGATGGTTCGGCCAAAAAAGTTTAGACCATACGAGTTATGCGAAATGAGTTTTGGTCAATAAAGATTATGCCAGATGAGCGGAACCCAGAATTAATGCATTTGGATGTTGACGTTCGGAAGTAAACGCTAAATTTTCTATGTTGATAAATTGTACTACAATATGAATTATTATTTTGTGTTGTATTAATAAAATGGTGTGAACGTCGCGTTTCAAAAATCGTTTCTAAGACCTTCATGGGAATTAATCCAGTTTCACGGTTGCATAATGGTCGCACAACTGTGTTTGCAACATGAGAATCTAAGCTGTGAGAGAAAACAGTAAAATAGCGAATGCTCTCTCTATTAGGGAAACGGGAGGAGTCCATGACAATTTATCAATTTGACGAGTGACCCGGTTCAGCTAACAAGAGATATGGAAGCGGTTTGTAAGTCTGTGTTTAAAAGTCTTTATAATAACAAGTAAGCCCCAATTTCTCCATAGTCGGTTATCTAAACGACCAGCAGGGCGATCACGAAAAACAGAGCTAACGTATAGAATCGAATGCGAGTGCGACAACTGTCAATTCGGTAGGTAAAAAGTGTTCGAAAGTGCTGTCAAGTTGACACTAGTCGCACTCGCATTCGATTCTATATTGTTCGTGATCGCCCTGCTGGAATTGGTTCATCAATTATACGTTAACTCCATATAAAATTGTTGACAGATGTTTCAAAAGTCAACCACTAATACTTCGTTGTGCTCTAACCGACAATGGAGAAATTGGCACTAAAGATTACAAAAACAAATTATGATAATCCTAATCCTAACTAATATTATAAATGAAAAAGTAACTGTGTTTGTCTGTCTGTCTATCTGTTACTCTTTCACGCCAAAACTAATGAACGGATTTAAATGAAATTTTGTATACAGATGGTCTAGACCCTGAGAAAGAACATAGGCTACTTTTTATTCCGGAATTCCCGCGGGAAAACTTTTTAAGGTGAAGCGAAGCTCGCGGGAACATCTAGTTCATAATAAAAGTAAAACGAACATGTTATCTACAGCACTGAACCGAGGCTACTTATCGGCAAACATATACGTGGCTACCTACGGTTGAATTAAATAAACCGTCAAATACACAACACTACTATTTTCCAATCGGTATTATAATTCAAATATCTTGAAACCCCAGCTAGGATTCAAACAGGGAATACTTCTCTGAAAAACGTTCACCTCACGTATGACTGGGTTTCAAAGGGTTTTTGGCCTCACAAACACCACCGAGGAAAAGGCAGTGGAAGCGTATAGGTATTAATTATGATTTCTTCTGTGCGATCGGTGGCTGCCCTCCGAATTGTGAGTCATTCACATTGCAGTATTTTACCACTCGCTCTAAAGGGAGTGCTTTACGTTTACCGGGTATCTGTGTCTTGTTTGTATTTAATTTGTGTGCTTTCCTTTTAAAAAAAAATTAAATCGTTTATTCATTTTCAAACAAAACATATACATTTATGCATAACACCCCAAACAAAATATAATTGTTTCTCGGGGTAGTACTTACACTCTAATTATCTAATTTTCACTTTTTGTCAGATGGTTTAGTTGGCTAGAATAGTATAATACTAAAAAGGAGGTGACTCAGGAATCCAAACCCATTCAAAATCACATACGTTGTACGACTTTGATAAAATCGTGTTTTCTTCGCTTGTCCATAGAAACTTTGTTCCTAATGTTAGTGTCGTGACTTTTAACTACCAATGGCCATGGGCAGCAGTTTTTTTCATAGAATTATTATAAGTACAGTAATAATTGTTCACAATTTTCGAATTAGGTTATTAGTTGAATAATTTAGTATAGCGTTTATATTTATTTATACCTACTTAGTTTAATAATTTAGTCAGTTACTTAATATTTAATTTTATCTAGTTATAAGTTTTTCTAGCACCTGTTACATTTTACATAGTCGTAATTATAAATAAATAAATCTATTCATTTTCCACTGATTCATGACATCCTGCTTACTTTACGTTACCACTTTTGCAACATTCTGTATCAAATAAATAGTTTCAAGCCTAACTCCCTTATTATAAAACAAAAACTAAAGATAGTTCTGGATTATTTCAACTACTGATTTTTTTAACACTGTTTTTTTCTAGACTATAACTGGTTATAAACAAGAATAATCACTTCAGTCTACGTTTTATAATAAGAGGGTAACAGTTTTAGTCTCCACACAGCTCGCGCCTTTAGCTCGCATTCTTGCCCTACTCCCCGCTGCGCATTTTGCCCCTCGCGCATTCTTTGCCCAAACTCTCGAAACTTCGTCGTCACGAGCCGTAATTAGTTCTTAGAGCTACTTGATGAACGATTTGTCCAAATTACTAAGATGGCCGCTGTAATGGCTGGAGCGATGCTTCTTACTTATTTGTTGTCTGGGGGATGTCGAAGGAAATTTTGAGAATCTTTAAAAAGTTGTAATCAATATATTTCCCCACGATGAAGTAGCTAGTGCAGAGTAAGATAGCGCAAATTCAACAATATATTCTAATGTTTGTTGAATACAAAAACTAGAAAATCTATACAATACTGCTTTACAACTTTATGTTTGTTTATTTATGTTTCGTAACTTAATTAGTAGCGTTTAAAAAAAAACTTGTACTTGTATCATTAAAACCATTTTTCATTTTCAATATGATAGCTGCTAACCTTGTCAAATAGGCTGGTTAGTTAACTTTCAGAAGTAATGGGAATATACTGTAGGGGCTTCAGCCGTTTATTTTTTAAGTAAACTACTTCAGATAAGGGGTGGGTTTTACATAATTTTTGTGATAACACTTTGTGAATTAGAGAGAACACGCGATTTGGCTTTTACCTAAGTATTTAATAACGTTACAAATTTTATGTTCCCACAAATTATGTTGTGAATTAGCAAAAATATTTTTTTATCTAGGTAGAAGGGTTGTTACCAAAATTACTTACTTGCCCATTCAAACGTTAAAAAACCTTACATAACCTATTTATAAATAAGTAAACTTTATACAGCATACTCATATATCAGATACAAATATACCTACGTAGGTAATTGAGTAATTGAGAATGCATGCGTGACATTATTAGAACCCTACATAATTTTACAACTGCGACAACTTCAATAATCCCCTAGCCCTCTAAATTTAACCCAAACACGTGATTTGACTGCATAAACAGGCAGCGTTTAAATCAATCCCATGGCCCCGCGATCCAAAGAAGACAAAGTAATCAACGTCACAATGGCTCCTCTCACTCTCCTCGGCTAAGGGCGGCGGCACAAATAGAAATATTGATTTACAGTCCGGGACACGGAAATGGAATAAATTGGAATATTAATTCCGCATCACAATGCTGGAGAAACAAATTAAAGTGCGGCAGATGTCCTCCTTAGGTTCCACTGGCTCCGGTTACCTACTCTGTGGAGAGCACTCTGTCAGTTTGAAGACTGTGATTCACGTTATTGGCCCACTGTGTTTCAAATTTTCCTCGGGCTTCAGGTTTTCATTTTCTTTTGGATGGAACTCGTATCAGCTAGAAGGTGTGCTGCGATAAGCAAATTTTCTATCAAAATCATGATGGACTTAAATATGATCAAATCATCTATAATTTATTTAATTACCATAATTTTTTCCTCGACGTCAACTATCCTCAGTGCCAAACATCAACAATCGGACGCATTTTTGCTTTGCCATTATATAGGTATACGTATTTATCTAACTCCACTAAGTGAAACCTGACGTCAGAAGGTTTAATCGTGTTAGCATCATTTTTACGGGCGATAAGCTCCGTTGCCGGCCATGCATTATTGTTAATTAGTGCGGTAAAAAGCGGAATAATAAAGCAGTGTGGCCAGACGTGGAAATAATTACATTATCTCGTACAAGCGTTTGTAGGAATGTCCGCATGCGATGCGTGCGGACGTCGAGTTTGAACGCTATTTAACCCTTCGTGTGTTTTAATTTGTGTGCGAGGAAAAGGTTAATAGAATTGGCCGAATTAGTCTCTGTTAGGGTGGCCATGTGGTGGGGACTGGCTTGTTAGTTTGTAAGTTCTGTAAGCTGCTATGGGAATGCATTTCTATGCATGGGTATTCCAGTTATCCATTTAAATATGACATGTATGTCTGTCTGTCATTTAGCAGTAATCAAACGATGACAGTAATGCAAAGTGATTCTGTTTCAACGATGAGGACTATAGTGCGACAAACTTATCTGTTCCGGTGAGAGCGAATTAAATTGATCCATATCTCATTATTTACTAATGAATTGTATATTGATTTAGATTAGATTGGTTTATTGAAACCACAAGAGCGAATTACTACTACCGGCAAACTACTACTAAAATCTTATAGAATGAAGAAATATTACACATTTACGTGAGCTGTCACCGGAACAGATAATTTTGTGGCACTGTACGATGATTTTTACAGGACCCATTTCATGCCAATAGTCTGTCCGTATGCTGTCAAAATTTAATGCCGACATTAGCTTAAAGTTCCTTTGTGCACCTCAGTGTTGACCTGCTACTGTACTGAACGTTAGTACAAGTGTTTCCCTAAACGCCTCACTGTATACTGTAGTTAATATAAGATACTAAGCACGTTTGGCACAGTTTTTCTATTCGAGTGCGACAATCGCCTTCCCGATCAGTACAGAGAATAGATGTAGTTCCAGCTAAGTAGATTATCTTGGCTCCAGGCTGAGCTGGCTCATGTGTGCTAGGCACCAGTCCAACTGGCGCGGTTCTTACCGAACAATTCATTTGGGCGTCACCCACTTCCGTTTTATTGAGATGTATATTGGATTCGGAAGAGTTTTTGAAGACTGCGCTGTATGCTGTGTCTTAATCGCCTCGGGGCTCGGTTGATGGTGTTATTTGTGGATTTATTCGAGAATATAGAGAAGATTGCGCTCACTTTGGTTTAGAATCAATTTCGATGATATAGGTACCTACAATAAATATTTTATAATGTAATAAAGCTTTGGAATATCAAAGAATCGTAAAAATAACATAGTATATCAAGAGCAAAGGTCATAAAATAACATAAGAATTCTTCACAAAAATTATAAATGCATGGCCGTCGCACACACAAATCATTAAATTGCGACAGGATGAATTTCCATTATGAAACGAAATTTCACAAAACTCCATCGAAAGAGGCGGCAATATTAAAAAAGAAAAGTTATCTGCTTTTTGTCAACCGACGGTACTTTCGTTATTAATATCAGCCTATTTACATTTTTATAAAATTTTCCACGCGAATCGCAGCAAACTTCGTGAATGTGAAATTTCCCCAATAACAAAGTTACGTTAGGTATTTCATCGAGGTATTGTATTTAAGCTGAACAATATTCTCGCATGAAAATCTACGATAAAATAAATAAAAAAATATGGCGGCGCGTATCGTCACGAGCGGTGCATCCGTCGGAGCCATTTCACTTGCAAATTGCTAATCCGTCGATATCTGAATTCTGTTGCGTTGCCCTGCGGACACCAACATCAACTATAGTCAACTGTACAGGATAGCACCATGACGAGTTTATCTTCGATCGCACTGCTGAAACCATTTCTAATAAAATGGTATATTTATCCATAGGTATACGTATAAAATATAAGAATAATTTTATTGTTCTTGTGAATATAACAAAATCGAATAAATTAGCCAAAAAGTTGTTTATTGTGATATTTTGATGTAGGGCGAGTCTGATGTAATCATTGATGAAAGTGTAAAGTTTTATCTGAACAAACAAGTTTAAAAAAATCACAATCTCTCTTTCACTTCTATAATAATATATTATCCAATCAAAAACATAAATGTGAAATGAGAGCCAAGTTCAATATTATTATAAATGCCTTGGTTGTTGACTACAACGAGAAAAGAAGTGAGATCTAAATGGGTGCCAAGTTCAATGGTCAGTCCTGAAATTTATTTATAAGTAACAGTATAACATATATCTTCTTATAACATAAAATAACGTATTGTAGCCCAAGGTCTGATTTGGGTAGTTTTTATACACCTACCAACGAATTATTATGTTCGAATTAATAAGAACCGACAAATTCTTGTTGGTTTAACTTGTGAAGGCTATAAGTAATTCATATACATATGAAGACTTTATAAAATGTACAATATTCACTCAATTGTTTAACCGATCCGATCCGGTTCGATTTGACACCTTCCGATTCGATTTGATCCGTTTTGATCCGATTTGGTCCGATTTGATCCGATTTGATCCGATTTGATCCGATTTGATCCGATTTGATCCGATTTGATCCGATTTGATCCGATTTGAGCCAATTTGATCCGATTTGAGCCAATTTGATCCGATTTGATACGATTTGATATGATTTGATCCAATTTGATCCAATTTGATTCGATTCGATTCGATTTGATCCGATTTTATCCGATTTGATCCAATTTGATCCGATTTGATACGATTTGATCCGATTTGAACCGATTTGATCCAATTTGATCCGATTTGATCCGATTCGGTTCGTTTCGATTCCACTCGATTCGATTCGATCCGATCCGATTTGACACCATCCGATCCGATTCCATTTGATTCGATTCGTTCCGATTCAATCTGATCCGATCTCATTCGATCCCATTCCAATATATTTAGGTACAGCTATCTTAGACTAGTTAACATTAATATTATGGATCTCAAAGCCATTTCATAGTTTTCGCATATTATGATAGTATTTAGTACCATAAGAGTTTTGATCTATACGTGAGTGAGTCAGTCAATGTTAAAAATTAGGTTTTTTGGACATAAATATCTAAATAACCGTTTGAGATACGCTCTTGAAATTTAGAACACTTATGTATCTCGTAAGTCTCAATATATGAGCCAAATTTCAAACATTTATATTAAATAGTTTTTTTATTTATGAGGGGGTCAAAGTGGCTCGAAATGGTTCGTGTAATATAACACACGGTGCGGCTCGCCAGTTCTGTTTCTCGAACTTGGCTTGACAGGCTACCGCGTGTCTAGATTATTGTGATTACTGCGATGCCGATGAGATGATTGATGATCTAATAATAATAACGAATAACTTTCGAACTCCCTGCTCTATCTACAACTTTGTGCTAATTATTGCTGTATATGATCGATATATCAAATTGATGCCATACATAATACTACTCCTTTCTCTCTAGACATTCTTAAATAACTGATTTCTGTTTTCTGTCGTGGATTATGCAAGTGTTTATGATATTATTATGATTTATTTGGGCTGTAAACAAGCTTGTATATCCTCTTGATTCATGATATTATTAAGTTTTTCCTTGCTTATTATTATATTTTTTGTTATTCCAAGACTTCCGGAACACCAATAAAGCAAGGGGAGACATCAGAAAAACATATTATGGTTCCGAAGAAAATGATAAAACTCATGCCTCATGGTGAGTTCGGTATTTCGTGTCCCTTACAGTCTCATATCCCTCCCCTATTGAAACTAATGTACCGAAAATCAAAATAAATTTCAGGTAGGTATGTGAGGATAATGATATATCGCTGTTAGCCGGAGACCGGGGCGCGGGCGGGGAGCGGGGGCGCGTTGCACTCACACTTTTTTATTTAATTTCGACCGCGCGGGGAAGGTTGATGTTACGATTAGGGTAAATCCGAAATTTCTTATTCACTAGTTTCTTGAGAAGCGTTCGGGAGTCCCGTCCGTGGGGAAGTTTTAAGCCTCGCAGTAAATTATTCCTTCGACAGGTGAGGCCGTAAAGGTAAGATTTACGCCCAAGGGCTCAGCGGGTCCCCTTTTCATAAGATGTATTGCTTAACGAATATCGTTGTCTATAAGTATCTATTGGAGATACACCTGGCCCGAAAAAAAGTTTTGCACCTCCGGTTTTACACCTCCGGTTTTATCGTCATAAATTGTAAACTTCGACCGTAATTCGGTTATCTGATGGCAAAGCCGCTCGCCGCTGAAAGGCCACAGCTCGCACTATGCAGTTGTTTTCAGCTCAAAAGCTAATGGATTACTTCCGTAAATTCCCGGTCGTCATAAATTTTGCGTGAACATCGCAAAAGGAAAAATATTCGCGAAATAAAAATTGCAGTGGAATTATCACGTGAAATGCCGCATGGTCTCGTGACAGTTTCCATTATTTAAAATTAAAAAAAAAACGCTTTCGTTTAAAAACTTGGAGAGGATTCAAATCGATGATCGAGTGGGTCGGGGCTGCCTAATCGCGGCTGATAGTGTTGCCAACATGCATGCAGTCTGCCGACGAACAAGCTGCTACATAAATAGTTCTACATTTTGACGAGGAACTTGTAACATCTTCAAGTTTGATGAAATTGCTGTATGATGAAACCCACTGTTTACCGCGCTAAATGTTAGTCAAGTCTAGGAAATAACATTTATTATTAATTATGTAATACTGTGAAATATATTTATTTAATTTCACGTAACAAATAATTTTACCAGCATTTAGGCGGTAACAAACCACGTAAGAGTTACGATTACGATATAAAGTTAGAAATTTAGAGTTAGATTTTCCGTGTTCAACTATATTCGCGATAAAAACTACTTTTAACAAACCGGCTTCACAGCGGAGTAGGTGGATCTCGATAACGCAAACACAACTGCGAACTAACTTCAGGCTAACAGCGAGTAGAATCTGTCCTTCAAACATGGCCGGTACATAAACGAGTTTGCCCGTATTTCCTACAGCTTACGCCAGTATTGCCTGTATTAGAGTACAATTGTTGCAGATAGTGCTACAACTACACACATGCATTTTATTTGAGCAACAACAGTGGGCTTTAAAAATAAGTACTACAGATTAGTTACATACTTTTACAACTTTTTTTCGATGCCGCCAATTTTTTTTATTGTTTCTTTTTATTAGGGTTCCGTAGCCAAAATGGCAAAAACGGAACCCTTATAGTTTCGTCATGTCCGTCTGTCCGTCTGTCCGTCTGTCCGTCTGTCCGTCTGTCACAGCCGATTTACTCGGAAACTATAAATACTACAGTGATGAAATTTGATGGGAATATGTGTTGTATGAACCGCTACAAAAATATGACACTAAATAGTAAAAAAAAGAATTGGGGGTGGGGCCCCCCATACATGTAACTGAGGGATGAATTTTTTTTTTTCGATATCTTTTAAAATGATATAAAGTTTTCTAAAAACATTTTTCTTAAAGTGAACGGTTTTTGAGATATCAGCTCTCAAAGTCGTAAAAAGTATGTCCCCCCCCCTCTATTTTTATAACTACGGGGTATAAAATTCTAAAAAAAATAGAGGTGATGCATGCTAATTAACTCTTTCAACGATTTTTGGTTTGATCAAAGTATCTCTTATAGTTTTTGAGATAGGTTGATTTAACTGTAAATTATATTTGCTGCTACGGAACCCTTTGTGCGCGAGCCCGACTCGCACTTGGCCGGTTTTAATTTACACATACAGCCCCAACGGATAATATTAATGCTTTTATAATGCAGCGTGAGAGTGGTTATGTGAAGTATTTATATAATAATAAGCACATATGTTTGGGGTAAAATGGCTGCTATAAAATCTATAAAACTCAAAATACATAAGCTGACTCGGCCCGGATCAGGATGCTTTATTCTATTCCATCAGAGACTACAATAAGCTCTCCGCTAAGCTCAACGCAGATTGCTCACTGTCTGGCATATTTTCCCAGTGCCTTCACTAAGGAGGACTTTGGAAAAGGTCGTATGTTAGCGTTCCGTCCCAAAGTAAACTTGGTCGTGCGACGGACAAAATCAAAGCTGCGTGGCGCCTCAACTCGATTTACATAAACAAACAAGACGCTCCACTGTGTTTTAATAGCACCCTGTAGGTTTCGAACAAGGCCGCCCCGAGATGACGCTTTTAGTAGCATTTAGCTGTAGATGCTTCTAAATGGCAATGGGGTTTGAAGACTTTTCAGGGAGACATTAATATAAGTAATATATTAAACATCAAAACAAAAAAATCTCACTCTCTTGGGCTCTACTGTCACATAAGGGCGAAATTAAGGTTTTTTCCTACACTTAGTTTGTTCCAAATAGGTTCAAATAAGTTCCGTATCGTCCGAACTCGCACTTGGCCGGTTTTTAATTATGCTGATAATAATAAATTATTTTATTTATTTTACTCAAATATCTACAGTAGGTACGAAAATAATTTGTAAGCTTTCCAAATTACATGCAATTTTGTTAACGTGTTAACATTTCATAAGCGTTAAATAGCTGAAATGGCTTTAAGCTCATCAAATTGATAATCATTTAAGTAAATTCTATTGACAATTTGCGGTACAGTGTTATTAGCAGTTAATGATTTCATTGTTATATAATTATATCTGCCCGTACAAAAAAAAAACTAATGTTTACAAACACTAACATAAGTAATTATATTTTAATGTCCCAATTGCCACGAAATAAGTCTTCTCGAGTTACTTATCATCTGTTCGACGCACACTGGTTGTCAGGGACTGAAGCAAATCTGAATGAATAGGTACGGTGACAATCCCTAGTACAGCTGTATAGCTCTTGTAATTTTTATCAACACGATAAGAATAACACTATCCCAGTGACTTTGAACATAAACATATAATTTAATAAAATATTTTCATATATACTTACCTAGTTATTTATGTATCTCCGTTAACACAGAATATCGCAGAAGATCCTAGAGTAGAACGTCAAATCGCCTCCCCGGCGGCGAAGCTGATTTACATAAACAGATAAAGCAGTCGGTACTAATCCACCATTGTTTCAATTGCAAGGCTATTCATTAGGCGGCCGCGGGTTATGCTAATGCCCTGGCGATTGTGGCTCCTCAAACAATATTGCTATTCCCAGAGCTATATCTGCAGCTTCTTTATTACTAGTGTTACAACTGGGTCAATTATGGAGACCATTGAAAATTTATATATTTTTTTATCTTCTCGTTATTGGTACATTCTTTCGTAGCCATGTTTATCACAAGTGCAGGTTATGGGTTCTTAAACTGAAAAAAGCGGGGTTTCATTCAAAAGTTTGTGATTTATCCTAATAATTCAATGTCAAATAATATCCTTAACATGATTCTCTCTAGCCCGCGTTGGTCTATGTACTTTTATTATTATCTTCATCTGTTGCAAAAGCTGAATCACCAAACCAAAAAACCTTGTTTCCAACCTTTTTAATCTACTTTTTTTTATTGGTGGCTAAGTTTGAAAATGGAAGCTACTATTCATATTTGCGGTGATGCCCTGTCCGTTTTGAAAGAAGAACAAAAAATGCGAGTGCAGCGCGTGCATGTGACTGCGAGGCTGTTTGGGCTGTGCTTGTAGTTGTCGTGTTGCCAACATACGGTGGACTGACTTTCATTTCTGAAAGTTAAATTGTGGCTTCGTTTGCGACAATATGCGCTGGTTGGGCTGTAAAACTGTATAACAGCTATATAACTATAAGCTTTACAGCTGTACGCGATGGTAATAATAGTAATTCGTTAAAAGGAACCCAGCTAAACGGAGTTTATCAGATATTCAGAATGGATACCACTTTTCATTATATTTTTAAACTTTGAATAGTTTACCCATTAAAATAATGCCCGGTGAAGATAAAGTTTCGGACCCGAGCTAAAATATGTATGAAATTTTAAATACAACCTAACTGCCTGGAAAAGCTACATCTAAATTCATGAAAAGTTTTCGGTGTTTAGATCTAACATTTTAAAATAGGCTGTGCGGTAGCGTCGCGATGATGACCTAGATACTAAATTGTTTTCATTACACCGGCACTATGCAAATGCATTAAAATTTTGCATTTTAAGTCCTTTGGCATTTTTATATTTCCGGAAAAAAAAACACAGAACTCAGGATTTGTTATTTCTGCGAATCTCGCTTTTATCAACAGTGGAACCAATTGAGCAATTAAAATGAGTCGAGTGAAGCAGGCATGTGGTGTTCAACAGATCACAGTTGAAAATAGAGGGGAAAATGCTGAGTGAAAATAGCAGTTTCCGGACTAGTTGCTACTTATACAAACGGTTGAGTTGGCTAGAATACTGCATTTGTTTCACTTAAAACTGCTTTCTGGCAACAGAGCCTTTATTCTTACGGTATCTCTTTATGTTAATGTCCGTTGGCATTATTCAAGTCTCGGGGATACGTCGCTGTTGTGTGGAAGACAAAACGTTAACAAAAATGGGTCATGAGTGCGGTCGAAATTCAAATTGGATGGCGTCATATACAATTGAATTTGTTTAGTGGAATGTGTAGTTTATGCGTTAAAACTATCTTCCTAAATCGAAGCGTAAACCAAAAAAATGTATCTTACTGAAGGACTGAAACATGAATCCACTGAAAAAACGCCGACCCCGTAACTCAAATAGTACACCCTCACAATCCTTGTCAAAACATTTCAATTACAACGACATTATCAAATCCCTTCAAACAAAAACGGTCGGATAACAAAAAGCGATAGAGTCCTTTCATCAACTAGGCTGTTCAAGTGACCCGGTTCGTTCAATACGGCCTCCGATAATGCGGTCAGCCGGCTGCTCTCGCCGGATTAAATTTTCAGCATTTCCTCACGCGGTAACACGTAAAAAACCCTTTCCGTACTGAATTGGCATGGATTCTGGTTAGCGCGTGGGCGCGATGGCCCGTCTTTCTGTGTTTGATATAAGTAATGGGTGTGTTTATGAATTGTTTATATTGTAAGTTTATGCATGGTTATTGCGTTGACGATTTACGGGCTGATGATGGCGATTATGATTGTATTTTATGACAGTATTTTTTCCACGAACTATACAAATAAATAAATAATAAATAAGTTATTGATAAGGATTTACGTTAATGGTTATTTGTATGAATGCACTAAGTAATTTGCAGTCAAACAGTTTTTGGGAAAAACAATAATATTTTACGTACGAGTGACAGTGTTCAGATTCAAATTAAATCCGAATTATGCGCAATGTACCTACCTACTCACATAAATCCGTCACCAACAAAATTATACTTCGTAATATTCAAACCCGATATAAATTTATAAAAATGGGGTTGATAAATTAAACAACGTGTTTAAAACACAAATCCCTCGTTATGGGCTGGTTGGATGAGCAAAATCTGTTTAATTGTACTAAAGAGCTTATTATTTCCCTTTTTACCGCTTGTAACCGCGCTGACGTATGAAATGAGGCTGAAACTCTGTAACTAATGTAAAATACAGTGAGTACATCGGAGCGAGATTCAACCTGCAACGTAGCAGTGGTGGGATTTTCAGACTTAAAAATAATGGAGGTGGTTCTTAATTCACCTATACGCTGTTGTTTTTTGTGTGTATTGTTCTTATGACAAAATTGGTGTAGGTACATGTATACTTTTAGGCGCAGGCCACCGTACTAACCAAGGTTCTGAATCTAAACCGTTTATTTTTGTAAATTACGAAATCTGTAAGAAATTACAAAAATGAGTAAGTCAATTTCAGAATACTCATTACAGTCTAAACTTGTGAGTATGATAAAAACAATATACAGGGTGGCTATTTCCGCTGGTGGATCATCGTATTTTGGGTCGATAAACATTATTAGCGTATTATTATCTAAGGCATCAAGATTTTAGACTAAACAAAAACAGAATTTTATGCGACATTCTCACACTCTGCACATACCCAATTCAATTAAACATACTGTATCTCCCTGCAACGCTGGTTTCTTTGGAAGCGGAAAACCCCAGCTTTTCCGCATTCGGGGGTCGAGCATAATCAATCCGGTTCTTTGTCGCCCTTGCCTACTAGATGTGTAACTTTTATTCGCGTGTCCGCCTCACCCTGTTTGCTCTGTCCGCTGAAGTTGCCCGCCGTATCTGCCGGGCTTTTGTCACAATATTTGTCTTCTCTGAACCCACCGCGGGGATTTCAACGTACTCAACTCCCATGTCCAACATAATCCGCTTTTCTACTTTAAAATGTTCAACTTTGAACTATTCTGGGTTGAGTGTCGCTAATGTCTGTCATAGTCTGAGGAGCTGGCTCGTTTTGTATTTTTTTCGTATTTTAAGCTGTGGTTCGTTGGTTGCTGCTGTTGTGTGTATTATTTTAGGAGCATCCTTCCATCCTTCCTTGCCGCTGCCTTGTCCCTGCAGCTGGGACGGTATAGTTACAAAGTAAACTTGTCTGCATCAAAAAACAGTACTAGAATTTTCAGTTTTTGAAAACGTTACCTACTTGAACTACGTGAATTCAAACTGCATCTTATCTTTCAATTATGCAGTTTCAATTCAAATGACAACACATATTTAACTTAAGTCGTGAACTTGGAAATGACATATTTAACATACGTGTTGGTGATTATAAGGGTTGTTAATCAATGAAACTTAATAAAATAACAAACAACCGTTTATTAACAAAGACAAAGCAACAATTAACAATTAAAAAGTCACTTTTGCCGAACACAGCACGTGCACATACATTTTGTAGTAAACTGTTTCGTATTACACGCAATGCAGGTATACCTAATTGTTAGTAATTAGGTCGGTAACTACCGCTTCTGTAGGCAGAAAATCACTGTTAAATACACTTGTGCATTATTTTAGCTAAGCACCTATGAGAGTATTTTTAAGTAAAGATTTTGCAAAAAAAATTCAAGATGTTTTCCGTCAAACTACGTGCTGAAAGGCGTCAAAAGGATCCTTACTTAAGAAATTTTGGTCTTACATGTCTATAGCACTTATTATGATGAAGTCTTTATTTATAAATATCTTAATTTATATAATATAAATGTGTTAGTATTTAAGTTATATTAGTTTATTTTATGTGTGTCTACAAATAAACAATATTCTATCTATCTATCTATATAAGGTTGATTTTATAACTCATCTTAATAAACAAATCGGATATTACTGTTAGTCTTGAAAATGAAAACGTACAAATGTATTTATGTAGTGTGTGAGATGTCCCCACATATTTATTATTTATTAAAGCCTCAATTAATATCGTTAGAATTCTTCCGATACCGATCCGAGCCTTCGATGTTACAGGCGAAAAGAGACTTGGACAATTATGTTTGTTTCCATTTTTACACAATTATTGCAAAGTGTAGGTACAATAAAATTTTACCGTAAGTTCTTACACAGTATAAATTACGATATTAGGCACATCATTTTTAAACACTAACATTAAGTGTGGGATGAAAAAAAATGCAATATTACGTTATTAGTACCTACACACTTATATCGCTATTGCTATGAAAAGAACAATATTTTAACCGTTAACACAATGGAATTAATTCATAAAAAAATAAGTAGGCACTCAATAATATTGGCTTGTAAGTTTTCCAATTACCTCTTTGTCAGTATCCAGATTAATTTCAAAATTAAACAACCGAAATACAATCCGCCATTTCCGTTCGCTCCATCCCTCAAGCCATTTGCAAACTGTATTCGTTCATTAACAAACACTCGGCCACGGCGAACCAACTTTCCCAATTCGGCCAACAAATCGAAATCGCTTTTAGCAAATCAAGTATTAATGTAGACGCTCTGCTTCTCGAGCAGATGAGATGGGCCGCCGATTGATGCGGCTCCTGAAATCTGTCTCAACTTCAGCATCATAAAATTTACTGGGAAATCATGGAGCCCTTGCTTGATCATGTACCTACATTTTCAGTCATTTGCGCCGTAAATGTAGATTATGTCTATTGCTTAAAGTCTTAATTTTTTCAGTTAGAGAGACCCCTTACTGTATTTACTAATTACTCATTTGCTGTATAGCAATAATAAACAGAAATACAGCTTCCAGAATAGCATTCGAATCGTGAGTAGCGGCGTGGAATAGGCTCGTAGACGTCCGGATACGGGCGCGGGCGGCAAGCGGTCTGCCGGGCGAGGGCGGGCGGCGCCCCCGCCCCAGTCGCTATCGAGCCCGCGCGCCCGCCCGACGTGCCGCCGCCCGCCCGCGCGCCGCCCGCACACCACCAACCTAACCCCCAAAAGAATACCACCATAAAAACAAAACCTCACCCAGAATAGTGCCCGTCCTGTGATCAGTGCGAAAAAGACGCCCCGTTTTCGACCACGTGCGGTTATTTACGTCCGTCGAACGAATGTAAATATATGCCATAAATTAGCGAAGCAAACCAACGAATTTCTAAATATAATGTGCAGTGTGTAGTTTGGTTTAATTGATATCGTTAACTGGATTGACATTTCGGTGGGTTCCAGGAACCGTGGGATGCCGGCGCCGCGGTAATGGCCCCAGTTGATGCAGGTATGCTCAATCCTCACTTCTAATTGAAATTCGTAACTGTTTGATGTGGGTTCGTAATTGCAACAGCAATGTTAAGTACCTGCATAGACCCAAACGACGTATAAGGTACCCTGATAAGGTACTTAGACAAGGTAAGATACCATGATGTAGAAATGACACATGGAATTCAAGAAAACAGAAGCATTTTTGTCAGCTTTTAGATACTTGGCATTATAACTAAAGTGTTTTTAAATTACCTACCCCAATAAGTAGTGATGTATAATGCATATGATAGATTTAAGCTAGGTTGTATAAAGCTAATTCCCTTAATTCTCATACTACTTATTGTTATTTTATGGTTAATCAAGTTAAGAATCATCACACTCGTACTGTTTTCAAATAATAGGTGATACGATTAATGAAATCCACTAAAGAAAAGCTTTGCAGCTATCTAGATAAATTGGTATCCATATCTCATTGCTATGAAAACATTGTAGGTATGTAAATGTACCAAAGCAATAACCTAGTGTTTCAATGCAAACTTTAATTAACTTGTTTGATCAATAAAATAATACAAACTACCTTTACTCATACCTAAACAATCTTTGGATATAATTGTTTATACCAGTAATAATAATAATTGTAAGTATACAGAGGAGACGAGAGTAAGCGATTTTCCCCTCAAAACCTTTTTAAATCACAAAACTCGAGATCGCATGTTGGAAGCGGCAAAGAAAATATCTTGCAGGTAAATTCCCTCACGGATTTGGCGCTAACTTTCGCCAAATCGCAAATGAAAACAGCAGGACTGTGGAAAAATGTAGGCTGCCTTGTCGATTCTGCCAACTGGCGGGAGTCGTATTTTATGTAAAGCCAATCTCAACAGTAGATCTTCGGCTTATTATGCTTATCTATCACAGATGATTTTCTTAGTTGACGTATTTAACAAAACTTCTTTCGTCTTTCATTGAATGGTAATGTTAGACTTCACAATAAGCAAAAATTTAAGTTGTAGTTTCATGACAATATTCTAAACTTGCTCTTTGGGTGACTTGCACCTAACATTTAAACACTATTAAATCAATTGCTGTCTTGCTTTGGCAGTATAATGTCAGAGCAAGAGAGCAATGGATTTAGATTTTAGTGCAAGCCACCCATAAGCTCGATTTACAAAACAATAAGAATAGGGACAATCGTTTCCCTAGCAATATGGACCGGTAATCTACAAAACCTTATTTGTTATTACATCTGGAAACAATCTTAATACGGCGAATTTTGTTATTGGAGATACTGACACCTAGCGGGTGGTGATGATAACTTTTAGAGCTTCTTCTGTTTACAATACCTATGTATAAACGATAACTGTGATGAATGAGAAAACATGCTGTCGCAGTTTAAAGTATAGTAACAGGGAGAGACAGACTGATTTTTATACCACAAGTAGCTTTTAGGCTGCATTCCCAGTAGCCACTCGCTGCTGACTGAGTTAGCGGCGTATTGGTTTAATATGCGCAGGGTTTTGTTGGTAAATAGTAGATCTATGACCTAATTAAGTTGACCACCCCTGCTGTAGCAACATAATTATAGTTGTTCTTAGTCAGTGCATAATATAAAGAGTCGCTTTTTCGCGTCTTTCTATATCTATGTATGTATGCATGCTTAGATTTATAAAAATACACAACGGATTTTAATAAATAGATAGAGTGATTCAAGAGGAAGGTTTAAATTTACTTGTATACAGAAATTCCCACGGGAAAACTTTTTAAGGCGTAGCGAAGCACGCGGGAAAAGCTAGTCATTTTATATAATAAACCAATGTTTATAAGCTAAGGTATAAATTTACTAAAGCTAAAAAGAGCAATCTCTTTATAAAGGTGTCGGCTATCTCTAGCGGTTGCTTAAAATATGCCGAAATAGCACCCCTGCAGGCTCCGGACACATATTATACTTGATATTACCGACTTAATAAAGATCATAAGTTCATTTACCGTGAAAGATTAAAACTTTATGCTAAGTACGGACCTTTTTAATTATGCATGAATATGAGAGTGTACTAAATTATTCACTTTTCGGCTTATTTTCTGTTTACCGTAATCACTGTTGCGTGGTTTGTATGTTTCTTAGATTTTCTTATTATATTGTTAATTATTAATGTTATAATGGTATTGCGGTGGCTGTACAGGTGATGAGATGTGGTGTTCTTGTAAATTTAATCATAACTAACCAATAGCAAATGTCTAAATAAGCATATTATTTTTGTTTGTTTATTTAATTTTCGACTTCGTGATAAAATCATCATCTATAGCTATAAAAGTGTACACGATTGTAATGCTTTTCGCTGTCGGTACATTTGCACAAACGTGGTTGCGAGCCATATCGCCGTTAAAATATTTCGTTGGTACGGTCAGGTGCAGAGAGACCTGACCCCCCTCTCATAGTAACAATGTTTCTGAGAGGGGTCAGGTATTTCTGCCCTTTACTGTACATGTCCGCATTCGACCCCACGACCGCACGAATGAAAGTCCAGACCAGAGTCTTATCCCTTTCACCACCACGTTTCAAAAAAAATGTATAAGCCTAGCTGTTATTAGATATATGTACATACGTACGTATAAATACCTGAACACCCGCGAGCAATAAAAAAGTTCCACTTCAGTGTACTTGGTACAGTAGCACGCTTCATGTAGTATACCAGTATGTTCGTCCGACAGTACGAGACCTACACAAGCGCCGGAAGGCAAGTCGCATGGGACTTTTTGTTTCAGCACCTTATAAATATTGTCGTAAAAACTTCCGGGTCGTCCTGCTTAAAAATACTTACCCGTCCGCGCCGAGATTACTCACATTTCACTCAAAAATGTATGTGGAGGCCGCCATGAAATTCAAATTAAGTTGGCATTTTTTTGGCGAGACATTACCGTAGCGTTACTCAAGCTTAGCAAAAAAATTACGAACGAGAGCTGTCATGCAATCCGTATGTACAACACAATGGGACAGACTCATGGTTCATGCAAGGGAGCCCCCAAACTTAGATTTTCGTTAGCTAGAGTAAACCCTCGAGCTGTATTTGACTTCCGAAGCTGCGAGGCTCGTTTGATACGCCTACTCCGTTTGATATTTCATTCTGTCTTCATATTGGAGCGTTTTATAAATACCTTTTATGCTGTATTTGTGAGCAGATGGAAAATGGTGCGGTGTTTTATGTGTGACACGATAAGCGCTGTTCAAATTGAATTGTCTTTTATGTATCCTTTTTACGCGCAATATTTTCGTGAAACTATAAAAAAGAGCGTCTATAAAAATGTTAATGTTCCTAGTTACCTGCCTTTCTACCTGGCTAGTGAATAAAGGTAACTACACTTTGCCATACTTATTTTAATTTCGACTTTAAAGCAATTTCTTACATTTTGATTAATAGAATAAATAAATAAATACCTTTATACCTACGTCAAACAACACTTTTTATAGTCCATGTTAGCCAGCTAGGTAATTTGTAAAAACAGTATGTTTATCTTTCAGATCCTTGGCAGATTTCAGATTGACTGTAGCTGTAGCAGCTGCGTAGCGGCTACGCCGTAGCGCCCGTAGCACGTGGCTACGAGCTACGCGCTACGAGCGTGCCATACAAATTGCTATACTTGGTGGAAATGTAAATGTTTTAGATCATTTGTAGATTTTATAAAACACATTTAATGTTTTATAAGTAGTCGATCTCATATCTTACAAAAGGAATTAAAAGAAACTTGTCAACTGAAAGAAAAATCTCCAGCCAAACTAATTTTCCCATGCTCTATACAACAGCGTTCTTTTGCATGACCATTTACCATTTGTACCTCTATATCACACACAAATTCGTATGACAGGTGGAAGTGTTTACACAAAGTACGTTTGCCACTGTTATTACTGTGCTATTACACAGTGTTAGTTACTAGTCGGTGTATATTTTGTAGGAGAGCGCGGGGGGCGTGGCTAGAGCGCTGTTGTCGGCAATTACTATCACGCGATCTCCACGTGCTCTACTTTAAAGCTTGTTTTTGATTTTAACTTACTCCGTAAATGTTCTGCTTTGCTATTATCTGGTCTATGTAGCTTCGGGTTTGTACAGCTATTAGTATGAAACGGGTGCACGAAAGAAACGTCTCTAGTGAAATATGGCCTATGCTCCGGCGCAACCTAGGCAGTCAGCGAGGGCGCTAATACACTCACGGGCAAAGAAAAAGTTCCTTTGAGAAAATCATCAAATTATTCCTAAACGGAAAAAAGTAACTTAATGACGTCTTCTGTAATATATAACTTCCTTTAATGGTGCATCAGAATATTACCAACTAACAACGTTAATACCACCTGTCACCTAATTTCTTGCTGATTATGATTGTAATATTAACTATTTGACATCTGAAATTATTTATTTATTTATCTTTTTATAATATCTCATGCATGTTTATGAATATAATTTACTAACATAGACTAAGGATACATTGTTACTAACACATTTTATGGATTGTTATATCTGAAATAAATAAATTATTATAATATTTTGTCCAAATTTCCTATTAAATGTTTGAAAAAATTGGGGCCAACTGAAGCATGCATTTTTTAAGTGGAACTGTTTTTTTGCACGTGAGTTTATGTCTGGCTAATATTTTCATCACGGTGCCAAACCCGTGCAGCTCTTTGTTTATTACCCACACGCTAAGGAGAAGATCATGGAGGTGGAATATCGAGTGGGACATATTATTATGTTCACTTACTTTTCGGCAGTACCAATTTCAATAAAATAATAATAAAGATTTTGGCAAAAACGTTTTTAAATAGCTTTTCAGCTATAAGGCCTCATGACTTGTATATTTGCAGTGTCGTTGTACTACCAACAGTTTCCAACGTTTTCGACTTCTGAAAGAACTGGCTAACGATTTATCATTAACCTACAACTTTCTTGAATTTTCTTGTAACTAAAACGAGACTCATATTTAAGTAAATTCCAAACTTTTATGAATGTCAAAGTAAAAATTACACTTTTTATTCTTTTAAAAGAGAATTAGTTTTAAAAACTTGGATGCCGTCCTTTGACAGAATTGAAGTTGGACGAATAAAATTATGAACTAATTTAACTTTTACATCTTTTTGATTTTATGATCTTTTAAGAATTCGACTGGAAAGTAGGTACACATATATTTATAGATTTGTAAAAATATTATGCTTCTAATATTGAACATGAAATGTGTCAGGCACTTGGGCAATTGAATTTGCATGCAGCCTGACTTGAAATCAAATAATCAGATTATTATTATTATGTAGGTAGATAATAATAATCCTAGTTATAAACAGTGGTTGACCGTCTTTTGGATTGCCGTCATCAAAGCTCTCGTCCTTTACGTGTTGAAACGAAGGGTCAACCAAAATACTTCATAGGCAGCTGCCTTCCATGAGTCCAGAAAATAATGCGTTTTAATTTCACTTAGGTACACTAAGAATCACGTAAATTGACCAGTGCGCAGAAGACACGTCTAAGTCCCTTAGGAGGTGCGGGACGAGGGGCAGATGGAATATCAAATAACGCGATGCTATTGGCGCGCGCTATGCCTCGATGTTGCTATTGCGGCATGGATGACATACGAACACTCTCTTATCAGTCGTTGATCATTGAAATAGACACATCAACAGCATATAAGCGTAAAAAAATATTAAGACTATATTTGGTATTAGTCTGATAAATGTGATAGTTACATCTGCACCAATTACAGGTGTGCAACAGCATTCAATAAATTATAGTAATTTTGACCTATATTATTAAACGCTGCCCTCGCCTATTTTTGGGGTTAACCGGGGCAGCTAACGCCACCTACGCCTAGTCAAACCGGGCTATTTTGTGGCGGCCTCGCAGTTTTCCGCGAACCCATTTCTAAAGTGCCTCGGGCCCTCAGCGTTATTAGATTAAAGTGTAACAAACACCTGGTTAAATTCCTTTCTTAATTCTAAGAACTATTCGAGAAACAATCAACTGAATGGTTTACGTAACATTTTTTTAATACAAATAAAATACTATCTTTAAATATTTATTTTCAGAATAAAAAGAGTAAAATTATATAGTCTTCTCGTTGGCTACGATAAAATATAGTACGCGCTCCCTAAAGCATTTTACGTAGCTAGCCAATGGTTGGCGCACTCGACCAGACGTATTGCACAAAGCCGTTTTAAACTTTACACCTGCGAGCCAAACGTGGACTTCAATATGGCATAAAATAATTCAATCTCCGTAAATCACTAGCCAACGCGTATATTTTTATTTTAAAAAGGTTCCAATTTCGAAATTATGGCTGACACTGGCTGGAAACAAACGGCGTTATCAAATCAGTGCACCAGAGTTAAAGTGCCGGTGAAATAGAAGGGGCACTTATTGCCTGCACCCCCGCCCCCATGCCTCCTCACCCCCTACCGAACCTCCCCAAAACTGGGGCGATTTCAGAACTACGAAAATGGAGGAGGTGACGGCAAAATTTGAGATCTTGTTCTTTAAAAGTTAAGTATATTTTTTAATATCTTGTATCTATGTACATATAAGTACCTACGAGTTATATGGGATTTTATCCTTACAAAAAGTATTCATCTCGTTGGAATCTATTTATCAAGTTGAAAAAACCAACCGTAAACCGTAGTAGATTAAATTATGAATGTATTTAATCAAACAAATACTGCAGATTATTTCTTTGTTTTATCATAAAGAAATTTCAAATCAGTTTAAGTTGAATAAGGGTTTATGGGTTACCTAACTAGCGTAGTTATAAGCTAGATATCAGGCATTCAAAATTTAAGCGCTTACTTCTTGAAATGGTAAAATTTTTACAGAGAACAAAATGTACCATAAATATTCTGGTTATTAGCTTCCGTTCATTAATTGAACGCCCGAAATGGTTATTCGGGTCAGTGATTGGCCTTGGTCACGGCCGGCCTAGTTCATAGATAACTTTATATACAGGGTGTTGTAATAGTATACTTGTATAGTATCTTGTATACCTTGTATAGTAGTAGTAGTAGTATACAGGGTGTTGCAAAAAGGGTATACTAAGCCGAAACCTACATGTGCAGCATGGTATATCTAAGCCTGAAACTAAAAACAGAATTTGAAAATTCGCGAAAAAATATTTTCATTTTCCATAGAAACTTTGTTGGTCACGTGACTTTTTACTATGGGAAAATAAATTTTTTTTTCGCGAATTTTCAAATTCTGATTTCAGATTCGGGCTTAGATATACCATGCTGCACATGTAGGTTTCGGCTTAGTATACCAATTTTGCAACACCCTGTATTGTAAATATTATAGGCCGGAAAAAGTATATCTTAGGTGGTAGGTAGTTTTGTAAAATTCGTGAATACATGTTCTACCTGCCTTAAATCACACATAATAAAATTATGATCTATGGTGTAAATAAAACTGATATACAAAATTATATTGATAGGCGTACAATCTGCACCGAATTCTCAATGATTGTCAGAATGCCGGAGGGACTGTATTGTGCAATTATTTTTCAGGCACTTGAACCCCCAAACTGGGAATGACAAAGTCAGCGTTACTGAAATGCCCCCTCCTATTATTGTCTAATTCTAATATTAGCCCGTGTTTTTTAATAAACTTTCCGGTTAATATAAAACAAGCATTTCTCTTAAATTTTATATAAAATTGTTTTGTGAGGCGAGTTAAAAATTGCTTTGAGTACTGAATACGTTGACGTACCAATCCGTTGTTTATTGAAAAGTTTCATAAAAATAGAAGAAAGTATTTTGTTTGGAGTGCCACTCAATGTTGGTTCCCGTTGGGAGCAGTAAAACTTCTTTCGATTTGTATAATGTTTTGGTTTTAGTTTACCTGGACGGAAAACGTTTAAATCGTACTATTTATGTGAGTAGTAGTAACAGAAACCCACTTTTTTACATTTAATGGTTAAATTTAACAAATATTTTTTAATAGTTTTAAACTAATATCACAGTTTATTATTTTGTTTGCTACCAAAATGGTTATCCATTCCGCTTACAAATTTTGTAGGATTCCTAGGACGAGGAAGCCGTTTGTCCACTGCCGTCATTCTTCAAGATGAGTTAATAGCACTGCAGTGGCGATGTCAACACTTCTGCAATACATACACATTTTCTATGGTGGAAATGTCCGGCGAAAACCGTTTATTGAGTCTCAATGGACAGGATCGTGGTCTGAAATTTAGTTTAACGGCAGCAGTGGAGAAACTTTCCGTCGGTAGTCTAGCAGGTCACGGATTTTGAAATAGCTTTTAGAGTAATTAAACTGAACCTCCTTCAGGCTACAATCAATAGTCTTGAGACCTACAATCAATACTCTTAGCTTCAAAACTAGATGATGGACGCAAACTTGAGCTGACTAACTTTTGTTCGAAGCATGGCTGCTTTATTGTATGTAACTTTTTGTTATTGAATGCGAACGAATATTTTCTTTAAAATGTGTAAGATATGCTACAAATTAATTTAATACGTTAAAGATCTGGACAGTTGTCAATATGATCGAAGAGGTACACTATTTATTGCACCAACAACTGAAGCAGACTATTAACCACTTAAAAATTGCGTATAAAACCACAATAGGTACTCTGTACTCGCATTTCCTTCCTTATAAAACCACTACCGGCCCGCCTTAGGACTTCCTACCACAGCTAAATTAATGTGGAATTTTAATGCCACCTATTCATTTTTGAAGATGCCTATTACAGTTTCCCTGAAAGTAATTTATTCTATTCAAGGGAGCTGTCCTTCACTAGCCGTCAGACAGAACTCAATTATTATTTTTGGTAAAAATCGCACACAGAGATCACTCGCTAACATAGCCGGAGCTAATTTTCCCGGCATTGTTATTTAAATTGAAAATTAGAATTCAATTTATTCGCTTTGTTGGCCGACGAATTGATCTATCCAGTCATTCGCGATTGTTCCAAAATATCGGCCATGTTTGAACACATCCACCGTTTTGCATGTTGTTTGTGTGTTTGGAATATGTTCCTATGTTGATAAAAAGTTGCCTCCGATATGATCATTTGTATTAAACTGGCGTAAAAAATTACACCGTTCAATAAAAAAATGGCGCGTTGTATTGGATTTTTGTATCGTTGTTTTCGCCGTTAGGTCTTTGTATTGTTGTGGCTGTGTATTTATAAAATTGATGATGATACGCTACTATTCATGTATTTTTTAAATTGACTTTATTTTTAATAAATTATTGTGACAATGATGTCGATTCTGAAGGCAGAAACTCAAATTTTAACGCTATCAAACAAAAAAAAATGCTAGTATAGAATGAGATTTCAGGAAACAGCCATAGAGTCGAATTTTAAACAAAGAATTTAAGGTTTTGACAGCATTAAAATTAGAATTTCCGCCTTCAGAATCGACATCAGTGTGTAGTTATATTCATTTATAATTATATTTCTGTTCTTACGATTCGATCGACTTTTTATCGTTGCCGTTATAAATAGGTTTCGGTTCAGTTTCCAATACAGTTCATAAGGTGAAATTTTGCCTGAAAAACTAAACAATTTTACAGCTACGGCTGCCCTGAATACTGAAATACTGACGAAGCATTCCGCGATACAGGATCCTACCGATTAATTAATAAACTCCGCTGGACCAAGGCATATTTGGCGGTCTTCAGACGTTTCTGATAGTCTATTCGGAGGTATTTGATATATAAGGGATTGATCTAATATGCCGGTATACACTGTAGGTAAAATGTATATTCAACTACCTGCAAAAATGGTATCCTTATCCTTACTAATATCCTTCCTTACTTCCTTACTAATATTATAAATGCGAAAGTAACTGTGTCTGTCTGTTACTGTTTCACGCCAAAACTACTGAACGGATTTGAATGAAATTTGGTATACCTACATATGGTCTAGACCCTGGGTAAGAACATAGGCTACTTTTTATCCCGGAATTCCCACGAGAAAACTTTTTAAGGCGAAGCGAAGCGAAGAAACAACTTTCGATCGACTACTTTTATAATGAATGCATAAAAAGTAAAAAATTACAACTGACTAAAGCACTTTGGATCCCGTATTCGATTCCCGTTTATAACTTCAAGTTTTTAGAGTTTGAGTTTGTATGATTATGATAATAAGAATAGATGTTGATGAATTTTACTCATAAAGTTCACCGATCGAGAATTGTATTCATTGCATTCGATGCAGTAACGTTTCATTTAATTGATATGTAATCCTTGTGTACATATTTATGTATTATTTACAGTTAATTGTCGATTATTGTTTATTTATAACAATTATACTGTTTGAAGATGGAACTATTTACACAGTTGGACTTGGACGTTTATAATTTATTCATTATTGTTTTAACATGATTTGAACACGATGTACTCTATACTAATGACGCATATCGCGATATGTACAGTAAGGGGCAGATAAACCTGACCCCCCTCAGAAGCATTGTTAGTATGAGAGGGGGGCCAGGTTTCTTTACACCTGACCGTACTAATCAGAAAAAAACTACCTTACTTCTTAGAACTCAAATCTGAAAACCAACATTGAAAATGGTGCCTATTAATAAACACCCGAGACCATTTACACGAAATGAGATTTTAATTACCGACAGCCAACTCAAGTGTTCGATAGGTGTACAATTCAAATTAATGTGTTCGCGTCCATTTCACCTCGCCCGCTCTACTCCATTATAAGCTTTAAACGTATGACCTTACGGCACGCGGGTTTGTTTAAGTAGAGTCTGAAAATAGGGAAATTTTCCACTGTTCTTCACACCCCCGTATGTTAAGCCGCTTTGAATATTTCATGCTCGATAATTTATAGAATGATTTAGAGCGCCAAGGCCTCCTTTATGATCGGGCTCGGGAGGCAAGGCTGGAGTACGCGGGGAAAAAGCCTTCAAAAACGTATTCTGCGGCTGTAAAGAGGTTTAATATGTTCTGTAATGTTCAGGAAACAGGTGTCGGGTTTACATAGTGAAGCTAATTTGGTAAAATATTGGCATGACGCTGCCTTCGGTACCTGCGGTTTTTAGTGAGGTTGTTTCACACTACAGTAGCTATCTAAAAGATAAATTTGAAAGAGTATTCTAATAATATAAAAAAAAAACTGTTTACCATCTACTGAACCAACCCCATACTGTAACTGTGTCCATACTTTATATCTCCGTCCATTTGATAACTCCATTTTATATCTTCCGAATACAGAGGGTTTAATGGCGCCCCTCCCACAAATTGCCTGACGAATAAAGTCATTCTCTACGACGTTATATAGTCTTATTATCTTTTAACAAAAAATACAGATTCCAGCATAATATATATTATTATAAAGGGTGTAAAATTAATGATGATAATGTATTTAGCAACTTAGCCAGACTTTTAGTAATATAAAATCTTCAGAATTACTTACCAACTCGGATTTATCTAGGTAGGTATGTATGCAGGGTGATTGTTGATGTATTCCTTTAAATGGGTTGTAGACGATGGCATTTTCAGTTAAGGGTCTGCAATAGGGAATCGAGGGTTGGCATTGTCATAGAATTATGTAGTAAATGATGCTCTACAGCCTTGAAAAAAATCACACAGGTAGTTGAAGAGTCTAGCTAGGTGCTGAATCATTCGAATTTAAGTAAATGATTATGGATAACTGTAAATTAATTTCAGAATATCAAGAAAAACCAGTCAATCACACTCCCGTATTGTAACAACTGTGTCGTAATTATTAAGAATTTTCATATGATTTTTATCATATTATAAAGTTAAAGGCTTGGACTAGGCGCTAAATACCTTGTTTTTTAATAAACACACACTTATTTTGTGTAAATTAATCCCAAACTTGAGCAATTTTTTTCCCTCAAATCTTCATACAAATATCTATGGCGGCTTTCTGTGTTATAAAATCATAAACACAAGTGACGTTTGACTCAGTTGGCCGCTGGCCTCCAAAGAAGGGTCACGTCGGTTTAGGCAGCACTGACAGCTCGCGATCTTATCGTGTACAGATACAAAATCACTGCACACTGGTTGTCATTGCACTTTTTCAACTTTTATGACACCAACATAATTTGATTTGAAATTGAGGAAGCATAATTCTTCCAGTATATTCAATACATTAAATTAAATTAGATAGTGTGCAATATTCTCGTGATATTACAGTCTCGTAAAGGTCTGATGAGGAGCAGGAATATAGCGAATGGATCTAAGTGATGACAATACGCACGAACATTAGGTTAGGGATCAAAAATACAGTCTCTTGGTGCTGGTTGAGGTATGGTCTCGTGAGGATCTGATGAGGGCAGTAACACGGTGGTGGCTCAATTTTATTTCAAACATGTTAATAGCTAAAAGCATCGAGTTTGGGCTATTAAGTATGTTTTTCAGAGAGAGAGAAAGAGATTTTGTTTTTCCTCTGGATGTGTTAGGTTTACTGGGTTTACTAAGTTCATTCTGTTAATGGCATCAAGTTGTTATGTGTTCATAAGTAATAATTATTTATTAACAAAATGCTGTTGATTCTCCACGAAAATGTAAAAATAAAAATAAAATAAATAAAAATAAATTCGTAACGTAAAATTGTCAATGACGGAATTTCTTCTATAGACAGTAGCCACAAAAAAAACAAACGATAGATGGCGTGATTTGAAGATAAAGATACATTTTTTCGACACATAGACAGCAACAACAAAAAAAATACAGATTTAAAGAAAATAAACACATACTTATACAAAACAACAAAGAAAAAAAAAGGATACACATCAAAATAACTGGAAAAAATATAAGCCCCAATTTACTTGTGTGGGACAGGGAGTACCATAATATTTTTTTTGGGGTACCTACTCCCCATCTATGCGACATATAAGCTTGATATCTTTACCCGTTTCTGAGAAAAAGGGCGGTGACAGACAGTCAGTCAGACAGACGGACAACAAAGAGATCCTATAACGGTTGCTTTTTTTCTTTTGACGTTCGAAACCCTAAAATTAAGTAAAAATATTATGCTGCCAAAAATGTACTTACAAGTATTGAAAAAGCGGTATATAAACAAATTATACCAGCAGAGGGTTCACCATTTAGCTGAATGTTACTTAGAAAACGGCCTTGAGTGGCGGTCATGTTGGTCCCCGCCTGCGATACTTTCCATTAACATTGGGACTCGTTTTCATGTTTTTAGCGTACAGTCAGGTTTTTAGTTTTTTATAATTGTATTTTTTTATTTGTAACTTTTTAGTTGTTTTTATTTTATGAAATTTTACGTCGGTAGGTAGTTCATGATCATTTTTTATTTCAATAATTTTGGTGTTGTTATTTAAATACCTTCAATATGCATATTTTTGTAATGTGAAAATCAAGTCCTTTCATTTGATACCTTACACGGCAAAGTTGAATTATTATTTTTTCGATCATCACGTTATGTCCTCAAGAGGGCGCTATGTACATTTTAATGGAACGTCACATAGCCTATAGCCATCGCGCCATCAATACGCTTCTAACAATACCACATACATCAAAATCTATCAAGCCGTTTAGGCTACAAAAAACATTACCCTCCTCCTTCGGCAGTCGGGTAAAAAGGAGTAAGACAGGGGGTCATTCTGAACTTTTGCTCTACGAGTTTTGGAAATTAACAAAAAAAAACCTTTTTCATAGAAACTTTGTTGGACATGTGACTTTTTACCATGGAAAACGAATATTTTTTTTCGCGAATTTGCAAATCTCGTAGAAGGGTGAATTTCCCGCAGCCAAAAATTGCGTGGCATCAATGAAATCGGTACTAAAAAACCAAGTTATAATTTTCTAATATTTTTTTCCGGTTAAGTGAAATAGTTATCTATGTGTAGCACTAAATATTGTATTAAAAGGATTAATGGATATTTAAAAAAAAAAGATTAAACCTCCAAATCTTTCATTGCCGTGTCTGTCCCCACGTCACCACGTTTTGTATTATTCTTCATTGATGAAAAAATATTGAGTATTGATAGTTAAACTTAGTTTCATTTGATACATTAATAGTTAAAGTATTGTCACGGAATACATTTATTGAAATATATAAAGAATATAACGAACGACGTATAACGAACGTTATACGGAGGTATAACGAACGGTAAGTGAAAATTCATGTGTCCCAGAACTTCTGTTCATCGCCGTGTCCTAAACATGATCAAGGATATTGTTTTACCTATGAACTTGGGTGCCCCTCTCAGTGCGCTAATCGTTTCTTACAAGTGTCGCCTAACTGCTCGACGTGGAAGGAGGTACATCGGTGCCCGCGTTTTTGCGCTATAGTGAAAATCAGTAAAAAATTTGGGGACTGGACATTTTTTCTTTCATTGCCGTGGATAGATATAACTTCTCTAAAATTAAGTTTGTCTTCTAGAGTAAGCATTCAAAAGAAAGCATTTTGAAAATATTTACCTTATAAAGTGTTTATTTCTTCGAATAGTTAATACTTTTTTAGTTATTTATATTTAATGCCTTGGTTTTCATCGCCATGCTTTCATTTCCGTGGCTTCCGTGGCCAATATTTGCTATGGCAATGAAAAAAAAGCCACGGCAATGAAAAAAATTTCATTGCCATGTCTTGTAAAATAATTTGTATTCATTGCCGTGGTTAGGTTATTCATTTCCGTGGCCTGGTTATTCATTTCCGTGACTTATGTTTTCATCGCCGTGGTATGGATGATTAGGCAAAGTAACATATCTTTACCATCTTTTACCTGTAATACAGGTAATACCGATCACTGACATATTACCTACAGGACTAGTCAAATTACCTCTTTTTGCAGTGCGTTAAAACGGGTGCGTATCGCGATGTATAAAAACGAAATATATAATATTATATTAATAATAACAATCACAACATAAATTATAATGAACGTTATGTATAAATAAGATCGGTGGTAGCTCAGTCGGGTAAGCGCCCGCTTCCCACGCCAGTGATGCGGGTGCGAATTCCGGCGCTGACATGTACCAATGTGTTCCTTTGAATTTAAATACAATGTATACCATCGCTCTTACGGTGAAGGAAAACATCGTGATGGATCCTGCATATCTACCTATTGATTTAGCACATCTAGATAATATGTGAACCCACCAACCCCCTGTGGACCAGCGTGGTGGGAAATGGTCCAAGCTTAGAAAGGCAGCTTAGACCTTGGAATAGAATATTCACATTGCACAAAGGTCCCATTCGAGAGAGCCAGGTGCAGGTACTTACACCTCCCACAGATAGTAGAATAGAATATAATAGAACATACATCTCTGCAGAAACTCAGCTGGATGCTAAGTGGCCTTAATGCTCTTTGCAACGTGTAGGCCTCCGTATGAACTTGGGCAAGACAAAAGTCATGTAGAATGTTCACATAAAACCGGAGCCGGTGATCGTTCGTGAGACAACTATCGAAGTTGTGCAATAATATGACTACCGGAGGCAGACTATTCGGCTAGGCAGAAGCATAGAATAACGAGACTAGCACTTGTAGGTATTTGTTATTCTATGGCAGAAGCAACTTCGACAAGGAGGCTGAAAGGCGCATCCAACAGTCTTCAACCATTGCGCCCTGCCAGTTATGAAATATGGTGCAGAGACGTGGACAATGATGGTGGGACTGGTCCACCGATTTAAAGTCACTCAGCGTGCTATGGAGAGAGCTATGCTTGGGGTTTCTCTAATGGATGGTACCTATCAGAAAAGAGGTTATACGTCAGAGGACTAAGGTTACCAATGTTGGGTTTTATAAGTAAAACCAGTGGATTAAAAGGATTGTAAAGATATATTGAAGAATAGTTTTCACACGACACAGGAAGGTATTGGTGGAAGTACAAAGAGACTTTTCTATTGACATAATTTTCTACAATAGACAATAGAAAAACTAAACTGTTGGTTGCGTTTACAAACTCTTTTCAACACTTTCCCTTAAACCAACCAATAGTTATAATGCCTGAACTCATATCCCTAAGTATTACACACTAAATAATAAGCCTCAGGAGTACATGAGTTACACTAAGTTGTGTTACATAAAATGTTCACCAACATAACAATAAACATAAACAGTTAAAACTTAAACATCCAACAATAAACAGTTAACGAATCTATTATGTTTCATAATAGGCAGAGGCTTTGTCAATAGATCCGCTGGCATTTCATCAGTTGGACAATACTTCAACTGCACCGCATTTTCTGACACAACTTGTCTAATAAAATGATGCCTAACATCAATATGTTTAGTTCTCGAATGGTACATTTGGTTGACACTTAACTTTTGAGCCGATTGGTTATCGTTATACATAGTTACACAAACGTTGATACCTAACAATTCATGTAAGAAAGAGCGAATAAACAACGCTTCCTTACAGGCATCAGACAGTGCCATGTATTCGGCTTCAGTACTGCTGAGAGCCACCGTTTTCTGCTTTCGACTTTCCCATGAGACTAAGTTATTACCAATTTTGAATACATACCCTGTGTATGACTTCCTATCCACTGCACTAGCTGCCCAATCAGCGTCCACGTAGGCAGTGAGACTTAGTCCATTCTTCTCGAACGTTAAACAATGATTAATTGTACCTTTCAAATAGCGTAGGACACGCTTTGCAGCTTTCCAGTGAACTTCAGCATAGCTTTGATTGAACTGGCTCAATGAACTCACGGCATATGCAATGTCCGGCCTGGTACATACTGCAACATACATAAGGCAACCAATTAAATTTCTATAGTTAAAGTTACCTAATTTCTCAGCTTTATGAAGTTTCAGTCCAGCCTCCATGGGAGTACTAGCTGGCTTGCAATCCGACATCTGGAATTTATTCAGAACAGTCTGAATATAGTTCGACTGGTCCAGAGTAATCCTGCCATCCTTGTTTGTAATCTTCATACCTAGTATGTGGTGCGCTGCACCCAAGTCTCTCATGGCGAACTCCTTCATAAGCTTGTCTTTCAGCTTCTTCTTTTCTTCAGCAGAACATGACGTAAACAGTAATATGTCATCAACGTAAATACTGATTATCATCGGCTTTCCCTGATGCGATTTGAAATAAACACATGGTTCTGTACTTACTCTCTTAAAACCGAAGTTTTGAGTCAAAGCAGTATCTAACTTATCATACCATGACTTCGCAGCTTGCTTGAGTCCATAAATGGCCTTATTAAGTTTGTATACCTTTCCATTTCCTCCTTTTATTTCAAATCCTTCAGGTTGCTCCATATAAACCTGCTCTTTTAAATCTCCATTCAGGAAAGCAGTAATTACATCCATATGGTCAATCTCCATATTATATTCTGCAGCGATAGCTAGCAACATTCGTATCGTTGAATATCTTACGACCGGAGCAAACGTTTCTTCATAATCGACGCCATAGGTTTGCGTATAGCCCTTCGCAACTAGCCTGGCTTTGTATCGAAGAATTTCTCCATCAAGCCCCCTTTTCCTTTTGAACACCCATTTACATTTTACCGCTTTGTGATTAGCCGGCCTATCAACTAGAGTCCAACAGTTATTCTTCTTAAAAGAATCATACTCATCTGACATAGCAGCTCTCCATTGCTCAGCCTCGCTTCCACTCATTGCCTCTCGAACTGTGGTCGGCTCGTCAGTGGCAGAACTCTGCATGTCGCAGTTGAAGGCGGCAAACTCAGCACTCTCTTCATAATCCGTGTCTTCTTCCAGTGAAGAACTGCCTGGAACGTACGTCGAATCCAACGGATCATCTATTTCACCAGATGTTTCAGCATCCTCAGAGTCATCTTTTGAATTATTATCAATCACTGAATCGGAATTTATGTCATCAGATTGATTTAATCCCTCAACAGATGGCTCTGTAGGTTGTTCATTACACTCAGACAAACTACTATTAGAGTCATTCACGTTAGGTGGCGGGCTATGCATGAATACCATATTCATATCAACCTTATCATCATGTGACAATTCCTTAGTTTTCAATTTATCCTCTAGGAATACCACATCCCTCGCTATTGTGAATTTACGAGGATCAGTTGGGTCTATCAGTCTGTACCCCTTTGTTTCCGTACAGTACCCAACAAATCTCCATAGCTTGCTCTTTGAATCTAGTTTCTTTCGATTCTTTACTAAAGCATACGCTATACATCCAAAAACTCTAAGATTTTTGAGGTCTACCTTCTTATTTGTCCACGCTTCCTCAGGAGTAGCACCCATAACAGCTCTGGTTGGGCTTCGATTCTTCAGGTAAACAGCGGTGTTCACTGCTTCAGCCCAAAACTCCATGCCCAAGCCAGCTTGCTGCATCATGCAGCGGGCTGCCTCCATCACAGTTCGGTTTGCTCGTTCAACCACTCCGTTCTGAGCAGGCGAATGCGGCACTGTCGTCTGGTGCCGTATTCCAGCCTCTTTGAGAAACTTCTGAAACTGAGAATTGACAAATTCACCACCTCCGTCACTTCTTAGGATTTTTATTTTTCGCTCGGTTTGGTTCTCTACCAACGCTTTGAAATGTCGAAAACTTTCAAATGTTTCATTTTTAGTTTTTAAAAAGTAAACATAAGTTTTCCTTGTTAAATCATCTATAAACAGCAAGAAGTATCTTGCTCCACTGAATGACGGCTTCTGCATAGGCCCACACAGATCCGTATGCACTAAGCCAAGTACCTCATCAGCCCTACTAGATGACTTCGATGGGAAAGGAAGTCTAGATTGCTTTCCCTCAATGCAAGCCACACATGACTTATAATCAGCACTATCATACTTAATTCCAGTAGCCATACCTCTATTCAGGAGACCCATGCTCCTAGAGTTTAGGTGACCCAGCCGCTGATGCCACACCTCTTGAGATACCTTGGAACTCGATGAAGCCAAGGACGCAGACTGCTGCACTTCCTCCTTCACATTGCCATTCCCTTGAGATGCCTTGCGGCTAGTTGAAGTCGAGGAAACACACTTCTTAGATTCCTCCTTCATCGCACCATCCTGTGAACATACTAAAGTATTACCTAATCCCAAGCTAGATAACGGTGGCTCTCTAGCTTCTTTCGATGCTATCTTACACTGCTCTCTGACACCTACAATGTCGAGCCGGTAAACACCATTGATCTGAGTAGCGCTACCTAGAAACTCACCGTCAGCATTAGTTATTTTACAGTGCTCTTTAGTAAATACAACTTTATGGCCTTTTCTTGTCATTGCACTCACCGACAATAAATTTGTGGTTAGTTGTGGTACAAAATAGACGTCACTTATCGTCCTTAGGCAACCACCCTTAAGTTGCACCTTGACCCGACCCATTCCCGCGGTATTGATATAGTCTCCGTTTGCGATCTTCACAGTAGCCGGTTTATCCGATACAAAATCGTACATAACTGACCGATCATTGCACATGTGATTCGTCGCGCCTGAATCAATATACCACTGTTTTTCACTCACAACACTAACACTTAGCGCCGTTAACAGAGCTGAATGGTCTGTGCTTCCTTCCTTGTCCTCGCCTTGCCCCGACTTCCCTCCAGACGTCACCAGTGGACAGTTCCGCATCAGGTGACCAGCCTCCTGGCACGTGAAGCACCTCTTCACCAGTGCCGAAGCTGATGTAGTATCCTGATTGTCCACCCGTCTGTGGTCTTCCTGCAGCAACTTTGCCTCCACAGTCTCGCTGGCCAGTTTTATATTGCCATGCAACTGCTCTCTAAAGGCTATATTTGAACTCGACATTGTTCAGTTTTTCACAATTTCGTTTTCACAATAACAACTGCGCCGGCCGGCCTCGGCTCCCGGACAAATTTTCAATCTGTGATACTTCGTGTGATATTTCAAAAATCTTACTACCAAATGGTCCTGGGCCCATAACCTGTTGGGTTTTATAAGTAAAACCAGTGGATTAAAAGGATTGTAAAGATATATTGAAGAATAGTTTTCACACGACACAGGAAGGTATTGGTGGAAGTACAAAGAGACTTTTCTATTGACATAATTTTCTACAATAGACAATAGAAAAACTAAACTGTTGGTTGCGTTTACAAACTCTTTTCAACAACCAACATAGCTGTCAAAATATGCAAGCTTAGGCAGGTAGCCGGTAGTGGCTGGATTCGGAAGACCGAGAACCGAGTGTTGTGGCGCTCCTTGGGAGAGGCCTATGTCCAGCATTGGATCATTATAGGCTGATGATGATAACATGTACATTTCATATTATTATACCAATTATTAAAATATACTATGATTTAGCATATAGTTGATAAAATATTCTATCATATCACATAATCTGTGTTAAATTACACAACACCATCAAAACCTCTAGCACCACAACCTAAAGATAGGTGCGATGACGAGAAAAGCGAGGAGGAGCGGTTAAGTGCACATGTTCATCAAAAGCGAAGCGGGGCTACATGGGGAGACGCTCTATGTTTAGGTTTTGATGCAAGGAGTTTTAACTGCGTTATTATTATTGGCGCTATATAGGGAGACGCTTAGCTGACCAACATGTGCACCTAACCGCACCTATCTTTATATTTTGGTGCTAGGTGTTTAGCCGATGTTGTGTAATTCTGCACAGATTATGTCATATTATAGTATATTTTATGAATTTTACATAAAATGAACAGTATACAAATTGGATATTATACCTTATGAAAATATAGATGTTATAGGTAAGGTTTATGATCAAGGTTTGTGAACGTTATTAGTGTGAAATGAAACATTTTGTTTTATACGTCGCAATACGGACCCCACAATGCTACTTAGAGAATTCCATACTATATTCTTATTTTTTATACATACTGTCGTTCTTTCTTTCGTTCCAATATCTATCCAAATATTTCTGCCATACATACCTGTCTAAGTTTGCGTTTCCCTCACAGTCTTTTTAAAAAATTGCAGTGGATTGATTCTTTCATTTACATTGTATACAGTTCTTTCATTGCCGTGGAAGTTTGTTTCATTGCCGTGGGCCTTTGTTTCATTGCCGTGGACGCTTGTTTCATTGCCGTGAACGCATGTTTCATCGCCGTGGCACGAAATTTTTAATCACCCGTATCTCGTTAAGTTTTTAACTTATCTGCTACCCATTTAGTAAGAACACTAACATTAACAAAAAATTTAATAAAAGCGTTTTTCTAATATAAAAAACCTTAAGATAAAAAAGTCCACGGAAATGAAGATTTTTTAGGACTTGTTGAAATCCACCCAGAACAAAAGTTGTTCAGAATGACCCCTTGAGTCATCCCCTTTTGGCTTAGTATAGCCCTTTTGCGACACTATGTATTTACTTTGCTTTGTCGTCGGGGTTCAGTTGGCTGGAGGATGCCCGAAACTTATTATCTACACTTTAATACTTTTAGTTACCTTTCTACAAGTAAATACCATATTTGTTTGAGAAAGCTAATCGGGTTCCGAGTATAGAGTAAAGTGGCACCCCTATTAATTTCTACTCTTTCCTGGTGCCTACCAGTGTAAGTAAGAATTATACTTACTTACCCTAAAATCACCCAAAATGTACTTGAACATAATTGTCAATAAAGTTGGCGAGTAAAAGTTTATCGACCCACTGTGCAAACTTACATGTGTGCGTGTCACTGCGTGTGCTGTGTGAAGAGCATTGAAAACCCAAAATTGGCGCGGCACGTCACCCTGTACGGGCCCTTAATTGAACCCCATAATGCATTATCCGAAAGTCGACCATTTCCGAGTTATTTAGGTTTTTTAGGTTTTTGCCAAAATTTCGCAATCACCCTGTATATTATGACACTCCTCAATTTACATCCGTAAGTGGCAAGAATCGTCTACATTGCACAAGTCTAATCTTATTTAGATAGCTCTAGATTAAAGCTTTCTTGAAGTGAACTGTATGCTATGTTGGTAGGAACATACATCAAAGTTGGAAGATTCCGCAGGATTGTAAGATCAAGTTGAGAGGTACCTACGAGTACAAATGGGGAAATTACTCCGCGCTGAATGAAATAAAGTATCACGTGTTTCCTTTTCAATATGTTAAACTTGAGTTTAAAAGGTAACTTATCAAAGCGTCTGGGTTAGGGAGAATATTAGATGACCAGGCTGAGTGAATATTTCAAAACAGCGGCATCATTGGTCTGGTCAAGTACCTATAGGCGTATATAAGTACCTAAACATAATTATTACGTACAAGAGTGAATTATTTTAAACAATGTGTAATATACATATACTCGCGTGCAATAAAAAAGTACCACTTTCAAAATGCCGACAGCAAAATGGCCCCAATATTTATAAACATTTCATTTAAAATTAGAACGGCATATTAACGTCTTTATTTGGTAAAGTAAAATTTACTCGGCTAGAAGTACCATGACCTTTTACAATAAGAAGACGAAATTACAACAGGATTTGCTTAAGATTCTTTAATGAAGAACAAAACATGAATTAAACAAAACGGGCTACCTTTTCTTGATCTCATTCGGGTAGCTATTCCAACTAGCTCGCAGGCAAAGGCTAGATCAATCATAAATCCAATATAATAAAGTTGTTTCTTGAAGTAAATGATAGCCAGACGGCCAGCCTTTTACTTCCCAGTTTCACACCTTCGAAATATTATTTCCCCTGAGAGATACCTGTATTGATTGCGTACCCACGCTTGCCGAAAATACGCACTTTTATAAGATAAATTTGGCGAAAGGATTTCTGATCGTATCTTGCAACAAGATTCTTATGGACCCGAGTACTCTTGAGACTCTGACGTAGTATATGTAGGCATATACTTACCTACATATTGGCATTAGGAACATAGTTCAACAGTAAATTAATAACTAATAGTAGCTCTAATCTTATCAATTCAATCATAGTTAAGCTTTCACTACAAAATTGTTGTACAGTTTTACTGGCCACACGCAAAACTAACAGTCTCACTAAAAGGCTGACCAAAATTAATGCGATACAAAAAGGTTGGTATGTTTTAATTTACAAAGTTAACCCTAAAATAACACAATTAAAACCTGTAGGGTTGTGTAATGAAAACATCGTGGCATTGTTTTCATAATCAAACTTCGAATTAGGTCAACGTGTCAAGTGGAATAATGATACTTATTGACTTTAGTAGCAGTGTAATAACATTGTGCTGATAGGGGAAGGTTTAGCAGCCGCTGTAGATTTATTGTGGAGATTGAAGGACACGGGTTTATTAACGACAAAGGAAATGCCAAAGAGTGGTAAGGTGGTGATTTTCGGGTACACAGGACCTGCAACATAAACAGTGGTTAATTAAAACTGTATAAGTAGTTAAATTAAACAGTAAAAACGCCAATAATTTTGTGTAGATTTTGGAAAAAAAATCCTTTTATAGGCAAATCATACAATTTAATACAAAGAGAATTTTTGAGTATTGCGTAAGTATGATAATTTATTACATGAAATACGTAATTAAAAGTTACCAAACAGCCTGGTTGAAAGTCAAATAGCCTGCCTTGTATGCGTAAGGCAGTGTTATAGCGCGGCACTCAGGGCGGGAAATGGGAATAGATAAGTAAAGCCAAACTTTGTCAACTGAGTCGTTTCTAAATCTATTGTCAGTATAAGCCGGCGTTCACAATGTCCCTACCCTGAAGAGAAAACTTACGTTTCAGGATATATGCTACCTATTTATTTACTTTTATGCCCTTTGCGTGTTTGTTATTGTTGTTTTCGTCGATAGGCGTAAGTACTCGTAGATATAGTGTATGTTATTAATGAAATTATTATAAAAGATTAATAATTAATGTTACATGTTGGCGAGTTCAAATTTAAGTTTGGCATGCAAAGCAGCGGTTGTAGTTGTAAAATGTTTATGCAAATTATTTAATAAAATTTACATTTTATGCGCATTTGGGCAGTAAAAACTTTATACTTTTATAACGAAGTACAAAGTACCTGGATGTGGGTGCAATACACAATCATGTAGTTAATAAAACCTTTTGCTTATCTAATAAAACGTTTTAAGCAAGTGGCCCCGTGGTCAGTAGATAGAATAATTCTTTATGCCGTGCCAAAGGTTCAATTTCCTGTCTGTGATATGTAAGGTAAATAAGTAATCATTTATTTAAAAAAATATTTTAATACTAGTAACGCGATACCATCCTCAATCACGTACATTCCCCTTCCAAGTAAATACTTACCTACCTGCTAAATGATAAACACAGTCATTTTATAGGATCCAGTCGTCCGAAAGTCCCTGCATCATAATTAGTATATGAAAAGGTCAATTTACACATATTCGTACCTGACTATTTCTCTTCCATATTTTCGGCAGCGCTGTTAATCAGGCGGCATTGTGCCGTGTGAATACAGCTTTACATTGGGGCCTCATTTCCGTCAGTACATCCCATTAGTTATACAAACGAATCATGAACTCGTGACATTTTCGCAGCCTATTTTCAGATGTTGTTAGCTTTTAGGGGACAAGATAGGCAGCTTTTTGTACGTACAGGAGCATTTTGTGAAAAAAGTAACATAAACCAACCTTCACTTACAGCAATAACGATGAAGCGGTTTCTTAGTCTATAAAATCCAGTAACTACTTAAGTACAAATTAAAATCACAAAATTATTTCAAAATTGCGTAAAAGTCACGATGAAAATTTGTGTACTAACAAATAAAATACGTACCACAAACTAGGTATAATGCATTTGTTCTTACTTGGCACAAATTGTTGAGCAATCTTAGTGTAACTTTTTATTTGAATGAATTTTAAAAACGTAAATAAAAAATACAAATGAAATACTAACAACCATAAATTATTGATTTCGTAATGAAACCATTTACTTTGGCTGCAGTTTATTTGTTTCATACTATTTTGATTAAAAAGATACACAAAGATTGTTTACCTTTTGTGCCAAATAAGAATGAATACAGCCAAATCTATTTTGTGTACAAAAAGTTATAAACCGCAAAAACGCCTATTTCCCAAAATGGCGGCTGCGGCTGACCAAATGTGTCCAGATCCGATCCGAGGTCAGACCACGGTGTACGGAAAAAATCTTAGAATCAGCCCACAATATTCACGGTTCTGAACGAAATATTTTTCCTCCGTTTCCTTGGGCTGAAGCTTCATGAATATTTCAAAGAAGATCAATTATTAAAATGATTTAGTACGGCCTAGTCCGGAGTGTGTAAACGCACCGGGCTAAATGTGGCCCCGTTTTATTTTCGCTCGAACGTTTTTTTTCTGGCTCAAGATTTTTTCCCTCCTTCCGTTACTTTAAGGATGCCTTAATAATTTATGAGCATTTTAACAGTGATCTGTTGGTAAAAAGAAATAAACTTCGTTTGTTGTGCAGATAATCTTGCAATGTGAACCCGTTTCATGTTTGTATAAATAACTTATTCAGTGTATCTTTTTTCAGGTAATTTATGATCTTCAAGATTGCTTAAAAGGTAACAGAAGCCTAACTACTTACTGTTTTACTTAGCCCTTGATGTTGTTATAGTTTCTAGGTACGAATTACATATAAGTATAGATAGGTGCGTATACGAATTATATTTTTATTTTAGGTAACCTGTCTTAGGTGCTTCGAATTTAAGAAACATATTTTTTTTATTATTACTTACCCGATAATACTTTTCTCATTCAAATATTCAGATATTTCTTAAGGCCTTCATGATTATCCTGAAAGATATAAAATATATTAAACAGAGCCTAGGGAGTACAACTGCCTCTTATACTGTAACAAGATGAACAAGGCACATAAACGCAAAGCTTTTATTAAGTCAATATTGTTATTTATTTATATTTATATACACTTTATTGTACACATACACAAGCAAACATAAAAGAGAACAGTTACACAAAAATCTCAGCTTTCCTTCAGAGTAACAAGCTTTTTAGGGTTCCGTAGCCAAAATGGCAAAAACGGAACCCTTATAGTTTCGTCATGTCCGTCTGTCCGTCTGTCCGTCTGTCCGTCTGTCACAGCCGATTTACTCGGAAACTATAAGTACTACAGTGATGAAATTTGATGGGAATATGTGTTGTATGAACCGCTACAAAAATATGGTACTAAATAGTAAAAAAAAGAATTGGGGGTGGGGCCCCCCATACATGTAACTGAGGGATGAAATTTTTTTTTTCGATGTACATACCCGTGTGGGGTATCAATGGAAAGGTCTTTTAAAATGATATAAAGTTTTCTAAAAAACATTTTTCTTAAAGTGAACGGTTTTTGAGATATCAGCTCTCAAAGTCGTAAAAAGTATGTCCCCCCCCCTCTATTTTTATAACTACGGGGTATAAAATTCTAAAAAAAATAGAGGTGATGCATGCTAATTAACTCTTTCAACGATTTTTGGTTTGATCAAAGTATCTCTTATAGTTTTTGAGATAGGTTGATTTAACTGTAATTTTGGTTAAGTTATTGTGCTTACTACGGATCCCTTTGTGCGCGAGCCCGACTCGCACTTGGCCGGTTTTTTATATTTTAAAATTAATATTCTATAGTTGCACTCGTGCATTGTTGTCTATGCTCTAGAGAGCACTAGTTAGGGACAGGAACAGGAAGAACACCTTTCCACACATAGCACCTCTGATTTTGCGATGTGTAGTAGTTTCAACTTTCATCCCACAGGTATAGAACACCGCGGTGGCAGTATTAGCATACCGTATCGAACAACCACTTACAAAGTGTTAAAAATGCGCTTTAGACGACATTAATATGTAAACTAGGTTAAGTCTATGCGCCTTGCTGTAGGCACGTAGTCGATGCGCCGCGGGAATTTTAAATGCGAATATTCTTATAAAATGTGGCTGCTTTGGGAGTCCATTGATGCCTGTGCATAAAATAACTTTGTATGTTATTAAAATTTATATTTCCAGATAAAAGCATATTTTTTGTATTTTAAGTGTTAGATAGGTACATAATTTGGTTCACAAATATATTGATTCGTAGCAAAAAGAAAATAGTTAATTATCTTAATCAGCCAATCCGTTAACCTATACCTACTTCCTTACATAATCACTAAATTTGTACGCTACTTGAACATAAGGCTCAGTTGCCCTACAAAGCCGGTTCTCATACAAATTCGGAGGTCTTTTCAGTTCCATTTACCAGCTAGTTTTCCATTGAAGGCGATTGTGTCGCCCCCGCCCAGCGATAAACTAAGCAAGACGACGGTCACTCCATTCATTGCGTCATAAAGAAGCGCGAGACGCAACCGGGTGGAAAACTGAAGGGTTACTCTATACTGACGAAAAACTAACGAACGAGAGCCGTGCAATCGGCACGTATAATACAAAGATAGAGTCGTGGCTCGCGTAGCAGCGCTCCCAAATTTAGCTTTTCGTTATGTAGAGTGACCCACGTGGGGAGAAGATCCACCGTCGACGTGTTTTGCATGTCTGTTTAAAAAGGCGACGTGAGGACGACGGAAATAGCATTCTGCCGCAGAGGCGATGCTGTTAGAATGTGATATACGGTTGTGTATGTGATGATAGGTTTATAATGTTTGTGTTTTTATTGCGTTAACAGTAAAACAATTCTTATCAGGAAATAAATTCATGTAATGAGTTATTTGATTATGCTTGGTACTGCTAAACACTATCTAACTAAGTGGATATACATATATAGAAACCACCATAATAGACAGACATAGTGTTAATAAGATATTAAATAAATCAGTCGTTACAAACCGAATCACTAACCGCATAATCCGTGGGTTAAGAACTCTATCCGTTCTGAAGTCCGTCGCTACATTAACACACATTGATTCCCAATTCCCGCGGCTCTAACAAGCAATACTAAGACAAAGACCAATGAGCAGAGCCAACAGTGGTAACGTCATTACTGGAGCGTTTGTCTGATTGGCTCGACATAAACAGGCAACGGCCGCCTCCGGCGAGCGCGGATGTTCGTATTTCCCCCGGGAGCTTTCCCAGTAAAATGCTCAGTCTTGCCCCTAAACCGTACTGGCTGTAAATAATTCTTATAGGTATTAAAGGTATAACCTTTTAAAGACGACTCGTTGCTTTCATCGCCTACCTTGCGGTTAACTGATAATTGTGTTACCTTGAGACGGACGAAATAAGTATTTCTGTTCATAAAGAAAGACTTCGTAAGTCGCTAGGTCCTCAACAATAGAAAGTAGAAAAGTACTTTTATTAAATAAAGTGTTGACGGGAAAACGGTGGAAAAACTTATCCTAACTTTTATTAAGTTACCGCTTCGTAAATTGGCAGCTTCTCGCGTGTCCTGTAACAATTTGCGCAGATTTCTGCAGTTCCTCTCATCATCATCATCATAATCACGTCGAGAATGGGCTCCCGAAGTCAGAATGGTGTTTTATTTTTCTTAATGGTGGTATTTGCGCGGTCGCGTGAGCCAGCCAATTTATGTAGGCGCCTTATCACTCGCGTTAATGTTCAGTGTAATACCACTTCCGGCATGGAAAGTGTTCTGAAATCATTGTTTTTCCGTACCAGGCTATTTAGGGCAATGTGTGTGATAATGTTTGTTTGGAAGAAAAGTAATCTTGTTAATTGTGCGCAATTAAATGTAATTGTAGGGGCAATTTAGTGAAGTGTTGTTCAGTTTTGTAACGGTTTGCTTGAAAACGGATATTTTTTCATTTGAATTTAGTGTCAAACCTTTGTATTCAATCAAACTCAATCCGCAAAAAACGCTGCCCATTTTCCGCTTCACCGAACTAAATAAATAACAAGCACAGTCAACATGGTGGCATGAACTAGGGCAAAAAAGGGAATTCAGCAACAATTTTATGTGAAATATATCGTTTGTCGCTACAAGCAGGTGCGGGCGGCGCACAGTTGACAGAATATCCGCTATTATTATTATTACTGCCCTAAACTTTCTTGCCAGCCAGTCCTCCGTCCGTCCTCCGGCCGTTATGTTTCGCTTTGTTGACTGTTCCATTCGATTCGACATTTGAATTGGTAGATCTCCAACACTTTATAGAGTGGGGATTCTGGAAACTTTGTCTCTTTTCTATTTAGATATGGGTTATTTAAGTTAAACAAACCTTTTAAATCATGATTTTGACATTTAAGTAGGTAGGTAATAAACACTAAACTTCCATATTATGCTTAACAACGATTTCTTTGTAAGTAATGTAACATGAGATCCTGTTCTGACAAAAATGCTTAGCTTATATATATTAGATTTAATTCAAATAAAAAAAGTAAGTCTCGAGTTTTAATTAAATTTCTGTCATAGTTTAGGGACCTGCTTGTACGACTTGTCTCTTAACCTACCCTATTCGAAAACGATATCCGGAGCAGCGAGGCACAAGAGTGATGCCCGCTACAGTTCCACAATGGGTCTGATGTATCGGCTCGGACGGCACGCAAGAAAACAGTTTTTCATTGATTCACTGTCGCATCTGGCGACAAAACGCCTCCAGCTTCTGTTCTGATGACCTGACTTGACATTTTTATTGCTAGCCATATTTCCTGCGGCCTCTAAGGCATTCCTCCTTCGTTCGAGGACGTAAAATATCGGGAAACTTCAACGGAACGGGACAGATATTATGATATTACCTATTGAGACAATATATTCGTGAACTTCGGACTCTCGTAATGTTATTACCCGGGGAATAGTTGCCTGAAATATTTTTTGTGAACGAAATTGTTTTTCAATTCTTCCCTTTGCTTTGTCTATAGAATTGGATTAAAAGCTTCCATGTTTGGCAAAATATTATGAACTTAGATTAGATTGTTCTCGAGTTTGTTGCCTCAAAAGAAAACTTCTAATCTGGAACTGTCAAACAACGTTACAGACAACGACTTGAAACAGAACACAATTTGTCATGATTGATCAAAGAAGTTGGTCAGGGCGAGGCGAGGGGTGCACAAAGGCGGACTTTTGTCAAAGAATTTTCAGAAAACATTATTGACAAGGCTAAGTTGCAAAAAAAATATTTTAGGAAGGCATTCTCAAGATACGTCGGTACATTTTGATATGGACATATTGGTGTGTGTTATTGATTTTGGGGCTAATTCAAAACGAAAAAAATCAGCCGGGTGGCATTTGAACCGGGTGAATTTTCATAATTGGTAGAACAAATGTTGTTCAGAATCATCCCCTGAGACAACCGCCTTAATGGCTTTAAAAAATAATGCTACTCTCCAAAAATAAGACAGTTTAAATGACCCTAATGCAAAAATACGGCCTCATTTCCATATCAGTCATTACCCGTGCCTGTAATACAAAGATACGCGTATTGTTTACATAGGCACAACACACATTAGAATTAAATATTCATATGAAAGCCATTTCTTGTCGTATAATTTTTTTAAAGAAAATTTCCCTTTCTCAGGCTAGGAAAATCTGCTTTAGCACTCGGTTTGAGAAATAAACAGCCGAGTGAAATATTCATGAGAACGTAAGCCCTGACATAGGCCTTGAGGGCCTGATGGATGTTGTAACGGAACATAGTCCGTCCGTAGCAGACTTATACATTATTACAATATTTATGTATAGATTGGCGAAATTTTTATTATAAGCAAAATAAGACTATACGCTGGTTGGAAAACACAACCATACCGCGATGTAGAAATGCCACACTAGTGCCATCTGGTGGGTTAGACTCGTTGACGCATTTCCTTATATGGTAATGTTCGGGGGGTGTTGTGTCGTTCGAATCGACAGATACCTAGAATAAGTACAAGTCTTATTGTTGACGCTTAGAGTTTAAAGAGATATCATACTAGATTCGGTTATGTTATGTTTCAACCGTTTATACGGCTCTGTTAATTATTGTTTGATTATTGAAATGAATGACGCCATAGTGATAAGTTATTATTATGAGGATTAGATTTGCAAAACACTAATTTACGCGACACTTTACGTACTACGCCTCCTTGACGCTCAACTGAGTATCTTTTAGTTCTAATTAATCGAATCAGGACTTAAAATGAGTAAATACTAGTTAAATAATAATAATATTAATTATCAATAATTATAGAACAATAGTTCATCGGTTTATTACTTTAAAAATATTTAATAGTTGTGTTATTGTCTAGCTCAGTGGCGCCACCTGGAGTCTAGGATCTGAGGGAGGGAGTTGAATCGATAAAGTTCGATGGATGAACCGGGAAAGAAAAAAAAAGAGGAGGGAGTCGATGGTCAGGGGGACTATAAATAGGTTTCGGGAAGAAAACTGGCCCTTGGTCTTCCCGCGGGATTTCGTGTGATAACATCAAGCCTTTGCATTTTAGAGTGTTATTTAAAGGGAAAAGGGGATAGAGAATGTATTTTTATAAGTGTGTGGATACGGTGGATGGCAGCTTCGACCAGCCGGCGGCGGCGCAACAAGGAACCTCAGCTAAGTGTCGATTGGATTTTATAATAACCACTATTTCGAGGTATCACAGCATATTATTATCTATATTCCACTCCATTCATAATATCAAAATATCTATTTATTTTGTTCTGGTTTCAAAATTCGAATATTTTCATAACCTAAAAATCCACTTGTTCCCCATTATTAATTGTTCAGCATCTTGGCCATTTTGAAATTGAAGGCTGCTAGGGTACCTAGGTTTATTAGGAGAGACCCAAGGAAACCACCTTTTACTTCATCAATCAGCCTTAAAGATTCTATCACATAAAACAATCAATTTACAAGCATAAGTACATTCGACTATGGGAAAATTACCCCACTTGTTTCATCAAGCTATGTTTGTTTACCTGGAAGGAATAAACTTAGTTACTTATATCAATATAGTACAGATATTGAATAGTATGTTCTATTGAGATGATGGCTAATGAGTCAAGTGTTTGTATGTTACTTTTACTCAAAGCAATCTATCTACCTGAAATTGTTTCACCCAGCAGTCTTTGCATACCCAGTAAAGAACAGTAATTAGCATAATACAGACCATTAGGTGTACCTATGTTTCATTGTGGTGGATCATAACCTATGTTCCAACATATTTGGTTTACAAACTTACTAGGCTTGCACAACAATCTGAATAAGTACCTAAGTAATAATAATGGATGATTCATCAGATATATAACATAATTATGTGGAATCCTATTCAGTGATAAGTGCTTGCAATTTAAGTAAATCTATTAGGTAACATATTAGATCATTCTGAAATTGTTTAGGTTCAAGAAGATTCATATTCCTAGGTAGTCGGTACTTATTTACTTATCTCCTGAGATACACAATATAAACTTATTTCTACCAACTCCATCTAGTTCTCATGTAAGCATGTACTTATCTATTCAGTCTTGAAACCAGAATGAAGAATATGCTTCAGGTTATTCATATTAAGCTATGAATCTATTTAGCAAAATTATATTCTTATTTGAATCAGCATTTCTATTTAGTACTTAAGTAATTTAAAATCTACAGCTAGCTCAACCTACTTTGATTCTCTAAGAGTGGTTATTATAAACATTACTTATTACTTGTATTCTTAATATTTGAAATGATTTTAAACATTTTTCCACCGGGATGAAAATTGGCCGGACCATATTTTCATAAAATACTATGTTTCTACTTGAATAATTATTGTGTGTACTTGTGTGATTCACTAGTTTAATGATTCTCTATGGTTTTATTATGGGTTTAGCTACACTTGGTAAATTCAGGTATTTGAAGTATTGTTTATCATAAAAGAAAAACATACTTAACAATTAGGCAGCAACAAAACCAACAAACATTTAAGGGACACCAGTGTTATACTTACTTGCTAGGTACTTGATACTAGGAACATTGTGTAAAATGTGGGATTGTATAAAATGCATTTCATCTTCAAACCACTTAGATGCTAAGCAGTTAGGTTTAGGCTGTGGGAGAGTAGGTTATTGAATTTTAGGGGAAAACAAGCTATCCTTTTGTATCTCATGTGTGGTGAATGTTATTGATGTATGTATGCTTAGTGAATCTAGGCTTCTTACTGATCTACATATGTGATAGGTATGATTGTGGTACTTACTTACCCACCTAAGTATGTAAAGTTTGTTTTATTGGAATTCAATAGGTATTTACTTACTACAATAACTAGTTATGTATCAGACAACAGAATAGAATTCATGTAATTATTCCTTTTATTCAATGGTTACATTGGCCATAACTTGTACCTGACTGACTGTGACTAAGACAATTCTTATATATTCAGCAAGTTAATGATAATTTATAATACTTAAAAACCTGCATTATACCCTTTTATTAATATAAATAAACATTGATTTTGCTTGAAAAAGATGTTAAGAATATTAAACAAAATTAATAAATAATAGGGTCAATGAGTCAGTTGGCGGCCTAGTTGAGCACCAACTTTACTTTTACTAAAGTTATCTACTTGTATGATTAAAATAAAATAAATACCTTCAATTAGGTAATTATACCAGTAGGGTCAATGTGTTGGATGGCGGCCATAGGAGCACTAACACTATTTTAATTTAACTGAAATATTTGGATAAGATAAAATAAATATTTTCAAAGTGAATATTCATGCAATTTTACTTTTGATGGTTAAATGGATATCATTGACTATATATTGTTGACTGTGACCATGACAACTTTTACATATTCAGTGATTAATATTAATTTATTATACTTATTATTCTACTTTAATTCTGCTAATATAAATAATGATTGATTTGGGTTTGGATAAGATGTTGATAATATTAACCAAAACTTATAATTAGGGTCATTGAGGCGATTGGCGGCAATAAGAGTTTCAACTGTATTCTATTCTAAATAAAATTTACTGAGTTTTGAATAAGATAGGGAAATATTTTCATAGTACATGAGTTACTTACTACCGATAAATAAATTGAAATGACTTCTTATCAGCTTGGGTAAAGGAAAGCAGTTGCTGAATTGGATTCTTCTTACAAACTTACCAATATACTATATACAGGAGGAGATCATGACAGTTAGTTATTAATAAGTAATGTTGAGCTTGACTGTGATGAAGTTAATTAGAGGCAGGGAAACCACCTCGAACAACTTGTAGGTACCATGGTAGATACAAGCCAGCATCGATAAAATATTAATTGTCACATAACTCTGAGATCTATAATATAGAGATACATTTGAGTGATTGCTCTTGACACAAGCTGAAATGGGAGATAATAATTATATTTTAATTATGTCCATTATTGGAAAACATTGTACTGTGACGATATACATGAGTAGACTCAGGAAATATCCGTGTCGAATAAATGTATAAGTAGACTCAGGAAATATCCGTGTCGAAAATACAAGAGTAGGCTCAGGAACTATCCGTGCCGGATTACTATTACACATTATTGATACATAAGTAGACTCAGGAAATATCCGTGTCGAATAAATGTATAAGTAGACTCAGGGAATATCCGTGTCGAAAATACAAGAGTAGGCTCAGGAAATATCCGTGTCGAAAATACAAGAGTAGGCTCAGGAACTATCCGTGCCGAATAACTATTACATATTATGGATACAGAAGTAGGCTCAGGAACTATCCGTGCCGAATTACTATTACACATTATTGATACATAAGTAGACTCAGGAAATATCCGTGTCGAATAAATGTATAAGTAGACTCAGGGAATATCCGTGTCGAAAATACAAGAGTAGGCTCAGGAACTATCCGTGCCGAATAACTATTACATATTATGGATACAGAAGTAGACTCAGGAAATATCCGTGTCGAATAAATGCTTAAGTAGGCTCAGGAGATATCCGTGCCGAATTGTGAAGCTGAATAAAATATTATTAACATCATCTGGATCCCAATCAATAGATCCTTTCCTAGGGACTGACTGACAAAAAAAAAAACAGTTTGAATAGAGCCAGTGGGCTAGAGAAGGTAGATGGGTCTGGTGGACAGATCTGGTCGTCCTTCATAGGGTGTGCGAGGCGGGGCGCACCTTCTATTCAAATTAAAAAACCTTTTTTTTATAGATAATTTTGTATATATTTAAATTACTTTTGTTTAATTAAATCATGTATGTTTTAAGAAATAACTATTGCTTTAGCTTTGTTCTGTTGTCCTAACAAATAGATAAACTAGGGATTATGAACTAGGGTTCTAGGGATTAGTGCTAGGGTAGGGATTCTCTCAACCTCCTAAAAGAACTTGAGTTACTTCGGAAATGTAGAGTCCTAACCGCTAGACTAGACGATCACGTATTGGCCAAACGAATAATGCAAAACACGTATACCGTTACAAGACTTCTCTTCAGTTCGTTTCAGTTTAGTTAGGGCGAAAAATACGTCTTAAATAGGTAGGTTAGAGTGCGCAGCGTATACTACAGGGGGGGGTATATTACAATTGGTGCCGTGACCAGGATAGGGTGATCAGAATTATTAGAAACAGGATCGGGTTATTAGGAACGTTATTTTATTTGTGTGTTGCATTATTCAAAACTTAAAAGGCTTTTAGCCTACAATTGTTGCCGTGAAACGGAAGGAGATTGAGAGAAAACGTTAATAGAAAAATCATATGTGTAGGCGTACAATAAAATAGGCATTTAGAGGAAAAAAAATAATAATAATAATATAATGTGTACACTTAGGTAATACATTTTGTTTGAACCATTTAAAAGGTCAATAACTGGTAACTTTACCCTTTACATTAAAAAAAAAAAAAAACTTAGCATAATATTTGTATACTTGTATACATTTTGCTTGAAACATTTGAAGTGCCGATATGTGGTACTTTTACCCTATTGTATACAAATTGTTGCATTCAAACTTAGTGTGCTTAAAATACGTGTAGGTTGCCTACAAATGCATTAGTAAAACAATCAAATAGGTTATAGGTAGCGTCCTGTCATTATTATTTTGGTAAAGACATGACATTGTGATTTAGAAGCTGCGCACACTTTACATGGTTCATTTATACCGATCTTACCATGGTGCACTTGAAACTGGTAGGTTTGGCGCATGGATGTTGCGTCATTTTCTGTAATTATTTCATTAAATTAATAAAGGAAAAGGGGTACCTATAGTAAAATAAAGTAGGTACCTACTAAGTAAACGAGGATAAACTAGTAAGGTCAAAGACCGTTCGAAGTTAGCGTGGTAGGTAGCTATAACTAACAGATGTTTTGGTGAATGCAAACTTTAGTAAGTACCTAAGTACTTGTTTACCTATTTAATTTTTTCTACGACTACGATTGTCTAGGGAATAGATTTTTTGTTATTTATACATACATATACACATATTATAGGTAGATAGTAGACACATTTTAATAAGTGTCAGTTTCACAGCGGCGGATGAGATATATCTACTCATGGCAAATTTATTTTGATTGTGTGCATCCGATTTTAGGTTTAATTCCAAGTGTACTGTCTGTCTACTGTTATTTTATACTTCTACTTACCTTTAAATAAAAGGTAAATAAGGATACAACAGGAAGAAGTTAGCTAGCTAGAATAGAATAGAATAGAATAGAATAGAATAGAATATTTATTCAGAAAATACTTAATGCTAAATGTTATTTACAATAATAGGTCAACTCTTAATGCTAAAGGTAGTTTAAAATGCTGATCTGAACTAGGAAATAACAGAGTTTTTCCTGTATTTCAGATGGAAAAGCTCTAAATTAAACAATTTTAGAATCTAAATTAAATAATCTTAGAACAGAAAATATTAAGTAATCTTACTTTCTAATTGTTTTATGTTAGATTTATTATAAACAAGGCAATTTATGTTAGGTGTAGGTAATTATATAGGTTAAAAGTATTGTTTAGTTATACATTAATAATAATAAGTTAAATTAAACGGTAACAATTCTCACTTGACAATAGTTAATAAGTTCTCTGTATCTTCGTAGGACATATCTTGTAGAGATTTCTGGAGAACGGTCTTACACTTGGTGTAAGTTAACGGGTAAAGGACCAATTTAGCATTTAACCTATTGTAAAGGATTGGTCCCAAGAACAAGTAAAACCTAGATGTTAACGCATGTTTGGTTGTTTTTATTGTGCAAACTTTATCTACTCTTCTTTTGTTTGTTAATTCTGGGCTGTAGGGAAGTGCCGTGTGCTGTTTTAAAACTGTACTTGAAATAAATAACTGGCGGACTGTTAGTACTTTGCATGATTCATATAGAAGTTTCGTCGGATAACGGAAAGGGCGAAATGTTGAGACTTTAAGAACTGCTCTTTGAGCTCTTTCGATCCTCAATAATAAGGTTTTAGCCGAGCCACCCCACGAAGTGATACAGTATGTTAATACTGATTGGCACAGCGCAAAGTAGACTTGTCTGATAATTTTGGAATCTGATATAAAACGAAGCTTTTTAAATACAAATATTAATTTACGAACTCTGCTGCTTAGAGCTTCTATATGTTGCTTGAATGATAGAGTTTCGTCGATGATAATACCCAGATATTTAGTTTTGTTTGTGTTAGTAATTGTAGGACAGGTGCAGGGATAGCCCAGGGATTTACAATAGTGAGCGTATACGTTTGGAATTTTTAATTGTGATTTGGGTTTTTGTTTTGAAAATTCAATAAAGTTTGTTTTCTCGGCATTAAGTGTAAGTAGGTGATGCTGAAGCCAGCGGTTAACAATATTGAAACCTCTTTGTGCATAATCGTAAACTAGATTTTTGTTTTCCGCGTTAGCAGAAAAAAGTAGAGCAGTGTCATCAGCGTACGACAGAATAATGCCGTTTTCTAGTTTAAGGTTGCAAAGATCGTTTATATATATTAGAAATAAAGTAGGGCCCAGAATACTTCCTTGAGGAACTCCAAAACCGGTATTTTCCTGATCAGAGCTGACGACATTGCCTATCTTCACGCACTGAGTGCGCTCGGTCAGATAATTTTCAAATAGTTTCAGCTGGGTACCTCTTATACCTAACATTTCGAGTTTATGTAATAAAATCGGGATAGATACTGTATCGAAGGCTTTGGAAAGATCTAAGAATATCCCTATTGTCTGATTACCTTTATCCAGATTTTGAGCTAAGTAGTCAGTTAACTCATGTACAGCATCGGCCGCTGATAACTTAGGCCTAAAACCAAATTGTGTTCTAGATAAAAAAGAGCTGTATTTGATGTTCGAACCTGATTACCTGTAGATATCAATGATTAATTGCAGTTCAAGAGTTTTAACACAGGTGGCGCTGGTATACATATTAAAATATTTTGCATTGTATAATTTTATTTTCTTACTCATTTATTTAGGTAGTCCGTTATGTGGGTTTAATTAAACCATAAAGGAAGAGTGTTGTTATAGGTTTGGTGTATGTTTATATGCTGATATATTTATACTTTCAACGCTAGAGAAAGGGGTGTAATGAGAATTAGTTATGTATGACAAATAAATTTTGCCAGCATAGGAAAGATAGGATTAGTGTTGGGTCTTATGTCAAGGTGACTTTTACCCACGATAGAAGGGGATTGGTGTCATGAATTTGGTATGGATGTAGGTGAGTTCTAGATACCTGACGTGTAGGTACCTTACGGACAAAGGAAAGGGCTGTTATAAGTTTAGCGAATATTATTGTTATGAGTTTTGTGGATTTTAGTAATAGTATATTCAGCTTTCGTGGGGTTAACTGAATATGTATATAGTTACCGCATTCGTGTCGACAAAATTAAAGACTGTTTTGTACAGGTTCAATGACCTTCATGTATGTACCTATTTAATTAGGCAATGATAGGTAATGTTACTTCTTATTATAATGTCAGTGACAAACAGCTGTCCAGCTCCAGTGATTGTCACTAAGGTGTTTGTCACCGTGGTTAAAAGATTATGTAGTGGGATCAGTTGTCGGTGGCTGTTTGCCGATGCCGAAGGCACTGTTCGTGTGTTGGGTACAGTGGATATGTCACTCCTTTCGTTGTACCTACTTCAATGGCATGTATGTAGTAGGTATGCGTTTTGCTAATACGCAGGTATAGGTAATTAGGTATATAATTGGAACTAGGAGGGGAAATCGATACCTAGCATGTGGAGAAAGAGAGGTTATGATATTATGATCTTATGTTTCTACATGTATGTAAATACTTAGCTGGCTACACTACCGAATGTTGTGGTGGATAGTGACCTTGACTACTGTCTCGAGTTCGATCCTCGGGTTTTTGGTGTTCAATGTGTGTTGTGGTGTTAAATTTATGTGCATGGAGATTGTGGAGGTGGCTCTCTGTTGTTGGGGAATTGGAGGAGGTTCGTGTCCTGCAGTGTATACCTAAATACAGGCTGCGCGTGAGTGCGTGCTAGCTACATATAGTATAGGTACTGGATTGCTAATTGCGTGTAGGTGCGATTGAGTATGGATTGATATTGTGAATAATGTGCACGACATTAGGGATATTATGAGATAGAGGAATGATAAGATTACGGTGTAAATAAAATGAGCTAGTGAAGGAAACTATGTTCGTATTTACATACTTACTTATATCTGATTTTATCAATGTGTTAAATTAGGGTGGCTTGGGTTCATCATCATCATCGGCCGTAACATCATTAGATTAAAAGTTACACACAAATAGGTATTCATAGGGTTACTTCAATGTCGTCATCACATATAGGGGGTGTTTAGGACTGTTCCCAGGAGAGGAAGCTGGAAGGCATAAGATAGTGGGGGTGAGCCTAGTGAATGTATGTTACAGTTCTTTAAAAATAGCTTGATTAGAATGACAGCTGTCAAATCCATACATTTTATTTGTCACTTCTTCGCTTTCAAGGGAAACCCAACTTTATTTAGCAGGCATAAGTCAAAGTCAAATGGTTTCATCATCAGCCAATAATCGTCCACTGCTGGACATAGGCCTCTCCCAAGGAGCGCCACAACACTCGGTCCTCGGCCTTCCTCATCCAACCACTACCCGCCACCCGCCTATGGTCGTCGGTCCGGCGGGCAGGAGGGCGTCCCACGCTGCGCTTGCCTGTTCGTGGTCTCCACTTGAGAACTCGTCTACCCCAACGGTTATCGGTTCTTCGGCAGATATGACCAGCCCACTGCCACTTCAGCTTGCATATTTTGACAGCTATGTCGGTAATCAAATGGTTTAGTCGACGTAAAACTTTACAATTATTTGTCGATAGTCATCTACCAGGAAGATCTGTCAATCAAACGTGGTATATTTTAAAGGGCTCATGCTATATTTTATAAACTATAATATGTGTATTAGATTATAATGATGTGTTAGATTATGATGGCCAAGATTCATAATCATCGGGCGGTTCAACATAATATTAGGTAAATGTCACAGAATAGGTATCCTTAGGGCTGCTCCGATTTTATAATCATCATCATCATCATCAGTAGGGGGTGTTTACGAATAGGTGACATAAGAGAGTGGGGGTGTCCCTTAAAGTGAGTAAATATGGGCTGCTCCAATTTTATAATCATCATCATCATCATCAATAGGGGGTGTTTACGAATAGGTGACATAAGAGAGTGGGGGTGTCTCTTAAAGTGAGTAAATATGGGCTGCTCCAATTTTATAATCATCATCATCATCAGTAGGGTGTGTTTAGGAATATGTGACATAAGAGAGTGGGGGTGTCTCTTAAAGTGAGTAAATATGGGCTGCTCCAATTTTATAATCATCATCATCATCAGTAGGGTGTGTTTAGGAATAGGTGACATATGAGAGTGGGGGTGTGTCTTAAAATTAGTAAATATGGTTTAAAAATGTAGGAATGTTTATGAATGAGAGTGTAGTGAGGTGATTGAATTGAGTCAATGAATACTATAAAATAGGAAAGACGGTTGTGATGTGAATGTGGGTTAAGTATTGTTCTGTTGTTACACACGTGGGGGTGAGAGTATTCATCTACAGAAATAGATAAGAGCTTAGGTTATTTGACAATTTGAATGCATTTTAAATTTGACTGTCTTGGAGTGAACGAATGTGCTTAACTTACCTAAGTATTTCATCAACATAGAAAAATATTTTAGAGTTGTTTAATTTTGGGGGTGATACACCATTTAAATCATTGGTACTCAACCTTTTTATGTAAGGGCCACAAACACGTTTAAGTCATAGTACGCGGGCCGCAGGTTGAGTATAGCTGATTTAAATTCTCATTGCACTCCTTTAAATAACTAATTGATTTTGTAAAGGATTTTGGGTAAAACTAAAAGTTATGGATTGGAATAGGATTATTGTATTATGATTAGTGATTAGGAGAGTGGATAAATTCTTAAATCAAGGGGGTGTGTTGTGTACTTACACAAGAGGGATAGCAAATAAGTTTCTACTTGGATTTAAGTTTAGGTACAGGTTATCTGAAGGTACAGTGATGATGGTCACACCGTGTAACCGTGTCATTTATTCATTGGCCCTGTAAATTTTATACTTTTGGGCGCGCTAATGTCGGTGACTATACTTTGTTATGGTAATGAAATGGAATGTAATTTTGGAGTACTTCTTCCTATACTTAATAACTTTACCGTGATAGATTACATTTTATAATATATATTTTTTTTGTGTGAAGGTGATAAGTGATGGTTTTTAAATTCATACCTACTGCTGAACAATTCGGATAAACTACTGATAGGCATATAAGACATTTGCCGAGCTTCTATAAGGGGGCTATCAAATGAGTTATCTAGTAGCATTGCTTATTGGATAATGATATCTTTGTCGTTTTTATTGTCTCGACCGACTAAGACTTTCTGCGATGGTCTACAGTGCGGGCTTTCAACGATCTCATATTTGAGAAGGGAATAGTGTGACTTTGGATCTCAACTCAAATATTTTTCATTAATGAGTTATTATTGATTTGCATAAATCACAAAGACATTGAGGAGGAACTAATTTAAATGTCACTCAATGCGCCGATCGTTCTAAGAAAGTACTGAGAGACATATAGAGCGTCTGGTGAGCTTCTATAAGGGGGCTATCAGATGAGTTATTCATTAGGCTAAAAATACAAGCCTCTTGAATAATGATACTTTTGTCGCCTTCGCGGGAGTGCTGGTTTGGTGGGACGATATTAATCTGCAGTGGGGGATTCGAAGTTGTTCCGTGTTCAAGGTAGCGAAGGGCACAACGACTGTTATCTCGAATACTTTGTTTACGCTTACCACTGATTACAATTTTAGTATGCCGTAATTTATTAATTAATATTTACGTAACTAAGCTATAATTAAGAAGTACTTCCAGAGATGCATTTCTTTTCGTTAAAAGTTTCGTTCAGTTATTTGTTTTTCTTATAAACTTTTATCCTGTTGTCACTATAGCTTACAGGTTTACATAAAGCTAGGTAGGTTTAGTAAATGCTGAAGGTGATAAGACCCAGGGATTCTTAAATTTACCTTACAAAATTCTGTTGATAAAAGTGTTGTGAAGGTGTTGAAGTGGAGTTAATCCAAGTAGAAAAGTAAAACGATACGGGTAAACCACTGATAGGCACATAAGGCATTTGGTGAGCTTCTATAAGGGGGCTATCGAATGAGTTGTTCAACAGGACTACTGATAGTGTAAGCCTATTGGATAATGATACCTGTGTCGTAGATGGTGTCTGCTTGACTGGACATTCGGTGAGGATCTACAGTGAGGGCTCTAATCGATCACATATTTGAGAGGGGATATGGGTCTCAACTCAAGTATTTAGTTTAACTTTGTTACTTAGGTTCTTTTCTTAATTGCAAAGACATTGGGAAGAAAACAGTAAGCAATTCACCCAATGCATCGATCGTATGGAGAAATCACTGAGAAACATATAAGGCGTTTGATGAATTCTTATAAGAGAGTTATCAAATGAGTTGCCTGATAGGATTGATTATGTGCACGCCTGTCGGGTAATGACACCTTTGTTGTCCTTATTGGGTGCGCTGGCCGAGTGGGTGGCATCTATCTGCAGTAGGGGGCCTCGAACTCGTTGCATATTCGAGATAGCGAAGGGTACAGCGACTGTTACCTCGAATATCCTGGTTTTAATATTACTAAGTGACAATAAAACACTGGTTACAATACTATGAATTAAGTAAATTTAATGTGAGAGTATTGGGGTTTATCACCTTCACTAAGATATAGAGTTATCATTGTCTATCAAGTTAAGTAGGTAAATTTTTATCCAATTGCATTTCCTAAAAATTTAGGGGGTGGTTGTAACGAAACTTATTTGTATTGTAAGGTTCTGATATTAGTTTGTTATTTTCATGTACCGTTATTCATGTATAATGTATAAGTCTTAAATAGGTAAATTTTTATCCAATTGCATTTCCTAAAAATTTAGGGGGTGGTTGTAACGGAACATAGTCCGTCCGTAGCAGACTTATACATTATTACAATATTTATGTATAGATTGGCGAAATTTTTATTATAAGCAAAATAAGACTATACGCTGGTTGGAAAACACAACCATACCGCGATGTAGAAATGCCACACTAGTGCCATCTGGTGGGTTAGACTCGTTGACGCATTTCCTTATATGGTAATGTTCGGGGGGTGTTGTGTCGTTCGAATCGACAGATACCTAGAATAAGTACAAGTCTTATTGTTGACGCTTAGAGTTTAAAGAGATATCATACTAGATTCGGTTATGTTATGTTTCAACCGTTTATACGGCTCTGTTAATTATTGTTTGATTATTGAAATGAATGACGCCATAGTGATAAGTTATTATTATGAGGATTAGATTTGCAAAACACTAATTTACGCGACACTTTACGTACTACGCCTCCTTGACGCTCAACTGAGTATCTTTTAGTTCTAATTAATCGAATCAGGACTTAAAATGAGTAAATACTAGTTAAATAATAATAATATTAATTATCAATAATTATAGAACAATAGTTCATCGGTTTATTACTTTAAAAATATTTAATAGTTGTGTTATTGTCTAGCTCAGTGGCGCCACCTGGAGTCTAGGATCTGAGGGAGGGAGTTGAATCGATAAAGTTCGATGGATGAACCGGGAAAGAAAAAAAAAGAGGAGGGAGTCGATGGTCAGGGGGACTATAAATAGGTTTCGGGAAGAAAACTGGCCCTTGGTCTTCCCGCGGGATTTCGTGTGATAACATCAAGCCTTTGCATTTTAGAGTGTTATTTAAAGGGAAAAGGGGATAGAGAATGTATTTTTATAAGTGTGTGGATACGGTGGATGGCAGCTTCGACCAGCCGGCGGCGGCGCAACAAGGAACCTCAGCTAAGTGTCGATTGGATTTTATAATAACCACTATTTCGAGGTATCACAGCATATTATTATCTATATTCCACTCCATTCATAATATCAAAATATCTATTTATTTTGTTCTGGTTTCAAAATTCGAATATTTTCATAACCTAAAAATCCACTTGTTCCCCATTATTAATTGTTCAGCATCTTGGCCATTTTGAAATTGAAGGCTGCTAGGGTACCTAGGTTTATTAGGAGAGACCCAAGGAAACCACCTTTTACTTCATCAATCAGCCTTAAAGATTCTATCACATAAAACAATCAATTTACAAGCATAAGTACATTCGACTATGGGAAAATTACCCCACTTGTTTCATCAAGCTATGTTTGTTTACCTGGAAGGAATAAACTTAGTTACTTATATCAATATAGTACAGATATTGAATAGTATGTTCTATTGAGATGATGGCTAATGAGTCAAGTGTTTGTATGTTACTTTTACTCAAAGCAATCTATCTACCTGAAATTGTTTCACCCAGCAGTCTTTGCATACCCAGTAAAGAACAGTAATTAGCATAATACAGACCATTAGGTGTACCTATGTTTCATTGTGGTGGATCATAACCTATGTTCCAACATATTTGGTTTACAAACTTACTAGGCTTGCACAACAATCTGAATAAGTACCTAAGTAATAATAATGGATGATTCATCAGATATATAACATAATTATGTGGAATCCTATTCAGTGATAAGTGCTTGCAATTTAAGTAAATCTATTAGGTAACATATTAGATCATTCTGAAATTGTTTAGGTTCAAGAAGATTCATATTCCTAGGTAGTCGGTACTTATTTACTTATCTCCTGAGATACACAATATAAACTTATTTCTACCAACTCCATCTAGTTCTCATGTAAGCATGTACTTATCTATTCAGTCTTGAAACCAGAATGAAGAATATGCTTCAGGTTATTCATATTAAGCTATGAATCTATTTAGCAAAATTATATTCTTATTTGAATCAGCATTTCTATTTAGTACTTAAGTAATTTAAAATCTACAGCTAGCTCAACCTACTTTGATTCTCTAAGAGTGGTTATTATAAACATTACTTATTACTTGTATTCTTAATATTTGAAATGATTTTAAACATTTTTCCACCGGGATGAAAATTGGCCGGACCATATTTTCATAAAATACTATGTTTCTACTTGAATAATTATTGTGTGTACTTGTGTGATTCACTAGTTTAATGATTCTCTATGGTTTTATTATGGGTTTAGCTACACTTGGTAAATTCAGGTATTTGAAGTATTGTTTATCATAAAAGAAAAACATACTTAACAATTAGGCAGCAACAAAACCAACAAACATTTAAGGGACACCAGTGTTATACTTACTTGCTAGGTACTTGAACATTGTGTAAAATGTGGGATTGTATAAAATGCATTTCATCTTCAAACCACTTAGATGCTAAGCAGTTAGGTTTAGGCTGTGGGAGAGTAGGTTATTGAATTTTAGGGGAAAACAAGCTATCCTTTTGTATCTCATGTGTGGTGAATGTTATTGATGTATGTATGCTTAGTGAATCTAGGCTTCTTACTGATCTACATATGTGATAGGTATGATTGTGGTACTTACTTACCCACCTAAGTATGTAAAGTTTGTTTTATTGGAATTCAATAGGTATTTACTTACTACAATAACTAGTTATGTATCAGACAACAGAATAGAATTCATGTAATTATTCCTTTTATTCAATGGTTACATTGGCCATAACTTGTACCTGACTGACTGTGACTAAGACAATTCTTATATATTCAGCAAGTTAATGATAATTTATAATACTTAAAAACCTGCATTATACCCTTTTATTAATATAAATAAACATTGATTTTGCTTGAAAAAGATGTTAAGAATATTAAACAAAATTAATAAATAATAGGGTCAATGAGTCAGTTGGCGGCCTAGTTGAGCACCAACTTTACTTTTACTAAAGTTATCTACTTGTATGATTAAAATAAAATAAATACCTTCAATTAGGTAATTATACCAGTAGGGTCAATGTGTTGGATGGCGGCCATAGGAGCACTAACACTATTTTAATTTAACTGAAATATTTGGATAAGATAAAATAAATATTTTCAAAGTGAATATTCATGCAATTTTACTTTTGATGGTTAAATGGATATCATTGACTATATATTGTTGACTGTGACCATGACAACTTTTACATATTCAGTGATTAATATTAATTTATTATACTTATTATTCTACTTTAATTCTGCTAATATAAATAATGATTGATTTGGGTTTGGATAAGATGTTGATAATATTAACCAAAACTTATAATTAGGGTCATTGAGGCGATTGGCGGCAATAAGAGTTTCAACTGTATTCTATTCTAAATAAAATTTACTGAGTTTTGAATAAGATAGGGAAATATTTTCATAGTACATGAGTTACTTACTACCGATAAATAAATTGAAATGACTTCTTATCAGCTTGGGTAAAGGAAAGCAGTTGCTGAATTGGATTCTTCTTACAAACTTACCAATATACTATATACAGGAGGAGATCATGACAGTTAGTTATTAATAAGTAATGTTGAGCTTGACTGTGATGAAGTTAATTAGAGGCAGGGAAACCACCTCGAACAACTTGTAGGTACCATGGTAGATACAAGCCAGCATCGATAAAATATTAATTGTCACATAACTCTGAGATCTATAATATAGAGATACATTTGAGTGATTGCTCTTGACACAAGCTGAAATGGGAGATAATAATTATATTTTAATTATGTCCATTATTGGAAAACATTGTACTGTGACGATATACATGAGTAGACTCAGGAAATATCCGTGTCGAATAAATGTATAAGTAGACTCAGGAAATATCCGTGTCGAAAATACAAGAGTAGGCTCAGGAACTATCCGTGCCGGATTACTATTACACATTATTGATACATAAGTAGACTCAGGAAATATCCGTGTCGAATAAATGTATAAGTAGACTCAGGGAATATCCGTGTCGAAAATACAAGAGTAGGCTCAGGAAATATCCGTGTCGAAAATACAAGAGTAGGCTCAGGAACTATCCGTGCCGAATAACTATTACATATTATGGATACAGAAGTAGGCTCAGGAACTATCCGTGCCGAATTACTATTACACATTATTGATACATAAGTAGACTCAGGAAATATCCGTGTCGAATAAATGTATAAGTAGACTCAGGGAATATCCGTGTCGAAAATACAAGAGTAGGCTCAGGAACTATCCGTGCCGAATAACTATTACATATTATGGATACAGAAGTAGACTCAGGAAATATCCGTGTCGAATAAATGCTTAAGTAGGCTCAGGAGATATCCGTGCCGAATTGTGAAGCTGAATAAAATATTATTAACATCATCTGGATCCCAATCAATAGATCCTTTCCTAGGGACTGACTGACAAAAAAAAAAACAGTTTGAATAGAGCCAGTGGGCTAGAGAAGGTAGATGGGTCTGGTGGACAGATCTGGTCGTCCTTCATAGGGTGTGCGAGGCGGGGCGCACCTTCTATTCAAATTAAAAAACCTTTTTTTTATAGATAATTTTGTATATATTTAAATTACTTTTGTTTAATTAAATCATGTATGTTTTAAGAAATAACTATTGCTTTAGCTTTGTTCTGTTGTCCTAACAAATAGATAAACTAGGGATTATGAACTAGGGTTCTAGGGATTAGTGCTAGGGTAGGGATTCTCTCAACCTCCTAAAAGAACTTGAGTTACTTCGGAAATGTAGAGTCCTAACCGCTAGACTAGACGATCACGTATTGGCCAAACGAATAATGCAAAACACGTATACCGTTACAAGACTTCTCTTCAGTTCGTTTCAGTTTAGTTAGGGCGAAAAATACGTCTTAAATAGGTAGGTTAGAGTGCGCAGCGTATACTACAGGGGGGGGGTATATTACAATGGCACAAGGTTCCAACGCAAAAGTATGAACACTTATTTCAGAAGTGGTATTCTGAAGGGACGAATTGTCGTTTTGCTTTTTATTACTGATGGTAACTGTAATAAAATCGAATGGTATGGTGTAAAGTTGTAAACTAGTTTTTTCCTGTGAAGTTTTTGTTAAAAGAAGGGTCTTCCGGATAAAATAAAAAGATCGCTTGTTGTTATTATTAATCTATGAATTTACCAATACTAACATACATGTCTATTTAGTGAAGCATAAATTTTATTATAGAGTAGGTATTTTCCAAGTCTAACCAGTCTTTTAGTTTTCATCCCCGATATCGCGCGGTGTCGTGATATAGATAAACATGGAAAGTTCCCGACTGCGGGTAGATTTCCAACAAGATTTCCTCACGCTGCCTTTAAACTGAGTTAGAGTTAACACTATCGATGCGTTCACGAAGTTAGCTTTGAGCGGGACCGCACTCGAAAATAGCATTTATTGTGACACGTTTAAGTTCTATAGGGCTCTTGAAACTTTGAGAATTTATATGTTAAGTTCGGAGCGTTTTAAGGGAGAAACGTAGAGAAGGTGGGTCTTTAAACGTGTGGTGCTTGGTAGTTCTAATATTACGTTAGTCGAAACTTGAAGATTTTTACTGCCTATACATTTTTTGCATTAAAGCTGATTATTAAATGGTTAGATAAAATGTTATCAGGGCTAACATGCTTGTTGCTGTCACTATCTATACAAATTGCAAACACTCAAACATCCCGCATCAGAACTATTCCCCAGATACCTTTTCTTAGACAATTGAAAATTTTGTATGTGGATGAGATGTGGATTGATTTTGTAAGTCGATTCTTGTGTTCGGCTTTAAACGTCATATTTTTATGTTTATGCTTACGTCAGTCTTAAATTAGACAAAAGTATAGTCTATCTCCCATTTTCTTCCCATATAGTAGGACTTACCGTCCGTTTCTTACTGTAAGTATCGATAAAATTTTCAAAAATAAGAAAAAATAAGCCTAAGTTACTGCCAAAATAGCTGCAAACTTCAGTAAAGTAACTACGTACAAAGTAAGTGTGCTATTAGAAAGGGTTGGACCTAAGCCGGCAATAATAAAGTATAAGTGATGATACTCCAGAGGGGCGTCTTGGGATAGGTGATCCATTCTGAGCGCTCAAGATTTATGATACTCACCATGAGATAAGGGGAGGCCGCACTCGCCGGAACTGGGTTGCAGTGCAACGGAATTGCAGAGTAATTTATTTGGAATTAAAAAGAAGTGGGATGTTTACTGTTTGTCGTGTGTGTATCTGTTTGTGGAACTGTATGGGATTCATTGATATATTTTTGGCCTTTAGCCATGTTTTGGTTTTGATCAAGACAATCAGACTGGTCGTTATCGTTGTTTGATAAAATTTATACATAAATTGGTGGAGCCTCTCCTTAAATCCGAGAGTGTATCGCTTCCTTTACAAACGTTTTAAATGACCTGCAAAAGTGACACTGGTCCAGGTGCCAACAAGAATATGATATTTAATTTTCTTTACAATAGAAAGTGCTATCTAAATTGATACCTAATGAAAAAGTATAACGGTTTAGGGGAAAGTACCTACCTGTTCAGCAACCACATAAAAATGAGCCTTAGCAAAGTCACGATCCTGCATAAAATATTTAATTTCAACGCAATTCATCTCCCATTTTACAAATTACATAACATGCCTAGAAGTATCCCTTTCCTGAGATACCTACCTGTGTTTTAATTACTTCATCCTACACATGATAGGCTTGATGTTCGGCCCCTGATGTTACATTATAAGGGTCAGGTAAATGAAATGACGGACTAACGTACTCTGTAATTAAAACCGAGAAAATTTTAAATTTTAGGTAAGTATACGTAAATGTTCTGTAAATTTTGGTTTTCATTGCCTACTGTACGCTTATTGCTAATTCAGGAAAAAAAAAGGAAGTTGTAGGGGGTGATTCCGGTTTATCAAAGGTTAGTTAGTTTGACAAGGTACAAAAGGTGTGTATAAATAAGCCGACCAGTAATGTATGCAGTGAAATTTTGAAATCACTAAGCCTTAAGCTACACTGGTTAACCGGCTTTGCAATTCCATTCCAATAGGCAGCCCATGGTTTAATCAAACCTAATACGTTGCGGTAAGACCCATGTTTGTGCTGACCATCTTCAATTATGTGTGCAACGGCCTCAATAGATGAACGAAAACCAGGTAGGCTTTCTACTGATCAGCGGGTTTAGCGGAATTTGATTTAAAACCAATTTCAGAGATTTAATACATATATTAGTAGTCAACAGCCGGAACGGAAGGGGCGAGTAGGTATTAGAAAAAGTAGGTATTATAATAATATAAGTAAGTACTTAATTATTTTATTTTAATAGTTGGACTCAATAAATCTTAGACGTTAAATTAATTTCAATCACTATAAGCAATTACCACATCAAAAAATATATGTATATTTCGGATGTGAGTTAAAAAGAACCTCTTTCTTTACTTTACATCAACGTTGCGCATTAAGAATTTACTCGAATCGAATCGACTCGATTAGGGATTTTGATTCCTGTTTACAGCTCGGCTGTGTTGTGTATTCCATGTGTGAGCACAGACGAGTCCAAACAATGCATTCTACGCTGGCTTAGCCGATCAACTTCGAAATCATCTCGAATTACATCCACCACACAAACCACCTTATTTGTATTCAATTTAAGGTTCAAAATTCACCCCCACAACACACCATAACGCTTGAATAATCATTCATGTAAATAGCAGGCCCCGGGACCATCGTGACGTAGTTTGCCCCCGATATAGGAGAGGCAAGTCGGAATGAATGGATTAACCGAAAGCTGAAATGTTAATGTGTTTTATAAATCCATATTTTGGGGAATACTCGGGATTGTGTGCGGACTGTTCGTCGGAGATAAAGATATGTTTTGATTTTGTGCGTTGAACAATCAGTGGAATATGCTAGGGTTTTCGTAACATAAATGACCATGAGAATTTACCTGTTATCAGTAAATGGGAATGTCCATTTTGTGTCTAAACCAACCAACATAACAAAAAAGATATAATTAATATGTAGAAGTAAAAAAAAAGTTATCTAATCGTCATGCACAGCTGGCTTTATCAAATACTTTGTTGTGTAACAAATCGAAGGTCAAACTTGTTTTTGTGTCTGTGTGTTGCACGCTCGAGTCAGTCGACAGTCGGCCGCCCACAGCGATGGACTTCAACAACAAAGTCGTAGTAATCACGGGCGCGAGCTCCGGAATCGGGGCCTCAGCTGCCGTCCTGTTCGCGAGACAATCGGCCAAACTTGTCCTGGTCGGCCGGAATGAAGAGAATCTCAACAAAGTCGCGGCACAGTGCGAGACGGCCCGCGGAATTAGACCCCTAGTCGTGCGAGCGGAACTAGACACGGACGCAGACGTCGAAGCAATCGTATCGAAAGCAATAGAAGAGTTCGGAGCTATCAATGTGCTGGTGAACAACGCCGGCGTCGGCGTGTGCGGGAGCGTTCTCGACGGCGTCGGACCCTACGATAAAGTCATGGCCACAAACGTGAGAGCGGTGTACTTACTAACCAGCTTAGCCGCACCCCATCTCATCAAAACTAAAGGCAATATCGTTAATGTATCCAGTGTTGCTGCTTTCAAACCGATCAAGGATGCTGATTATCTTCCGTACTGCGTTTCCAAAGCCGCGCTTGATCAGTTCACGAAGTGCGTGGCGCTAGAGATGGCCCAGCACGGCGTGAGAGTCAACTCTGTGAACCCGGGAGGAACTAGGACGCCCTTCGCAGAGAACGCCGGCTTCACAAAGGCGCAAGTTGAAGAATTATATAAAGCCCGCGATAAAAACTACCCGCTCGGTAAAATGGCGGAAAGTGAGGAAGTGGCTGACCTGATTGTTTATCTGGCCAGCGATCGCGCGCGCAGTATCACCGGCGGCGTCCACGTCATCGATAACGGGGAATCATTGATGTGAATATATTAGCGGGAATGTGTGGACGTAGACGTAATCTTGATATGGCTATATAACGAAAAGGGCGCGCTGAGTGGTTCCAGACAATGAGACGGTTTTATTAAAATTTTGTGCGTCCCGCATACAATTGGATCCTTACCTATCAAAAAAGTCGTCTCGACCTTTTCCAACATTTTTATAACATGGAATACTTGTGAAGGTACAGCTCTGTCAGCAGTAACTTACGCGTGTTATAAGAGCGGATACAAGGACTAACAATATAGGTCGCAGTAGACAAATGACGGCTCAGTGCTAATATAGTCCGTGTTGTGTTGGTCGTTAGTCTTGATTTTGCCGGCGCTGGCATGCTACGTAAAGCAGAACGTATGGTCGGCGCAAATGAGGAGTAACACACACGGTCGGAAGTAAAAACACACGGCGTGTGATAACTTCGCTGGAATTCCGTATTAAGTTTCTCATCTAACTACATGTATTCCTGTAATATTTCACATTTACCTTTCCGCCGGCATGTTTGTTTATGATATGGCGTTCTGCGTTTTAGCGTTTGTTTACTGTGTTGCAAATATTAATTAACTTTAGTTGCGAAGTTATTTGATGGCTGTTAGTATTCATAAGTAGGCAAGTTGCCGTTAAGTTAATGCACATTAGTTTTCAGAACACATTAACAACATTCTTAATACTCTGTATGCTACTTATAACTTCCGATTGGTGAACTTAATGTAAATTAGTAAAAAAAACTACATATTTATGTAAATATGCTTTTGTTGTAAATAGAAAAGAGATAAGTAAGTACCTAACAAAATAAATCTATTTAAAACTCATTAAATCTATTTGAAACTCATTAAATCTATTTGAAATTCAATTTTGTTTTGTTTGTTTAAATATTTAGTTCCCATGTTTCCCAATTTTGGAGTTGGTCAATACATTCATAATTTTTAGGTACCTATTAATGGCAGCTGTACAGCATGAATACGACAAAAGTGATGAGTTATAAGTAGTCAATTTAAAAATGACAGGGTTTTTTACAAAAGTAAAGGCTATTGTATCGGCTTCATTATAACTGCTATAGTGAGGGGGTTATTAAAAGTATGTATCGGTTACAGGCCTGCCTACCTGAGGTACAATGATCTAATTCCGCTGTAGATTTGTAAATGAACCAATTATTTTTATTCACTAAATGCCTTCTTACTAATATAATGTAGTATGGTATATGGTCTAACTGCACAAAACAGGCAATAAGTATAGATAGGTAGGTAATTATTGAAAGTGTTAATGAATTATTTATTTATCATTTAAACAACGGTTACCGGCTATTAGTATCCGCTGCTCCATCTCTTACTATTCAAAGTTCTACGCGCTCAATCTGTTCGAAAACTCTTATAATAATGGCCATTTATTTAAAGTTTTTATTACACGGTAGGCGGGGGTGAAACATGCTGGAGGCAAGGGGGGAGGGAAGGGACGGGAGGGGAGGGGTGCGTGTGGTACGTGCGAGAGTCCAGCCTCGAGGGATTTGCGGGAACTCGGATTTTTCAATTCCTATTTGCGCCTGCAAAGTGCCACAGTGAAGCAAAGTGTAGTGTTGTATTGTTAACACATATTTTATAGGTATACTGTACCATAATAATTATTAATAAGACATGTAAAAATGGAGTAATGTATTCTTTCAGTAAAGTTTTCTATCTAAATTATGAAGAGTAAGCTGGTACCCTTTCAGGTGGCATTTCAAAATTTCACCCTGTATGCATTCTAAATCCATTGTTAATAAATTTGAAATAAGTAATTTGTGTTGTCTTCAAATAAATTTATCTGCAGTTTTCTTCAAACAAATATCATTTGCAGACAATGCGGAATTTTGGTGATTTCGCTCCGTTTCTCCTCATAAAAAATTATGTGAGGAAGATTTTTTATGGGAATATGATCGGACAGGCCACTGGGAGTTCGTGCAAAAAGTGAGAGTGCATGCCCTGCTTCATACCATTGGAAATGTGAGTACCTCTATGTATGCTACTCCTAACTAATATTATAAATGCGAAAGTAACTGTGTCTGTCTGTCTATTACTCTTTTACGCCAAAACTACTGGACCGATTTGAAAGAAATTTAGTATACATATTAGTCTAGACCCTGAGAAAGAACATAGGCTACTTTTTATCCCGGAAATCTCACGGAAAAACTTTTTAAGGCGAAGCGAAGCTCGCGGGAACAGCTATGTCTTTATATTTTCTTCACTATTACATCACGAGCTGTGGTCCGTCTGAACGACCATGTACTTATGTACTACTCCGCTCAATCGTTCCATGTATGGTACACAAACGAATAACGTGATAAGTGGTACTGGAAGGAAATCTGATTCATTTGTTGTTTTATTTGTACTGTCTTTTTTCGTTTCATAAGATTGCCTTTTTACTAATAATGTCTCTGAAATATGTATATGTGTCTTTGTTTGTGGTGTGGTTAGTGCGAGTATTTGTGTTAGTTTTGCAGTAGTTTTGCCTACATAACACCACCGCTCAATCACTATACCTTAGTGTTTATCTAATTTGGTCAATAATTTAATTTTGAAATTAGGTACGTATTGGTTACATCAAAATTGGTTCACAAGCTATTAAACATTCAAAATATACCTAACGTTATTATTAAAGCTTTTATATACAGTGTATTTTTTATCCTATTAACACTCTCTCTCTCTCTCTCTCTCTCTCAGCCTTCCGTAGTCCACTGTTGGACATAGGCCTCTCCTAACGATCGCCACCCCAAACGGTCACCCGCCATCTGCATCCAGCGGCTTCCCGCTACCTTCCGCAGATCATCAGACCAACGGGTTGGGGGGCGACCGACACGCCGTTTGCCGACACGGGGTCTCCACTCCAGAACCTTTCTACTCCAGCGGTCGTCGGCTCTATTCACACTATTACACACTATTACACGGTATTAACACTATTTTTAACCAAAAATAATCGGATCGTAATGTTTTAATAGGTATTTCACACTTCACATCAACTCGCCCATTATTAAATGACTTATAGTATAAATCAATGTTGGTATAAAGGGTTAATACCCATCAGGCAAGGGCTACTTATACTAACGTACGGTCAGAGGTCACTACAGGGACCATACGGATTTATATTTACCCTGTTCATTGTATACTCCTGCACATATGATATATGAAAACTTCTTATATGAAATTAGTACATAATATTAACTAAGGTGACACACAACCACATTCTAGCCAGCGAAATCAGTACCTAACTTTTCCTGTTACCTACATATTCCATGACCTACTTTTCCCAACACTAGGAACAGATCTTGGCGAGAAAACTTGAGCATTAGAAGATGCTCTTGTCAATAATCGTTAAATGTTACAGCTGCGGAGTGGGCTACAAAGAGAGGTTTCTATGCGACATTCCCGATTATATCTTGAAGGCCTTTCTATCAATAAACCTGGTATAACGTAGGAATAAATAGCGTTTATTACGTGTTTCGGTCAATCGTGAGTCATGGCGTTAAATTATGTATTACCTGGATTTTCCACGGGAAAGGCTAACAGTTAGAAATTAATAATTACAGATTAATCTTTTTTATATTAAAAATATACAAGTATACATATATAAGTATAGGTATTTAAACCATTTTTTTTACATTTATTTTATATCTTACTACTGTTGCCAATTAGAATTATTTCAATATTTTGGGAAATATGTACTTAACTAAGTATAGTTTGAAAATCATGCTTTTGGGCATATCCTTCTAGTCCTAAACTACTGAAGCTACAGCCCTGTTTCGGGCCCAAAATATTGAAATAATTCTAATTGGCAACAGTAGTAAGTACCTATATTGAAACAATCATCAAAGTAAATGATTATGAATTGGCTTACAATAATTAGTAGGACTGTTGAACGAGGGAGATTGATGGTACCCGAACAAGGGCACAGTATAACGAAGTAACAGTATTATCTTGACTGCACACTAAATTAAAGAATACTTACTTAAGGGTGAGGCCACACGAACGTAATTTTGTGAGTTGTGCGCGGCAGAAAAGTGTGCGCGCGGTCGAGGGGGGCGGGGAAGTTACTCGCTCGAAAATTACGCTCGTGTGGTCTCACCCTAACTTAGTTGAACACCGCAATAACTAAAGTAAAATTGCTTCGTTTTGTCTTTCAGAATACCACCACCACCTTTCGTTGCGTTTTCTGACAGATTATATAGATTTAAAAACACAAATAGCAGTATTTATGCCTATTAAGGCCGACTTTAACAGCATGCGGATTTGATCACGCATGCGGGATTGCCCTGTACGCGTTCATACGAGTATTAATTGCTCGTGGAATATTATGTACGCGTGCAATCCCGCGTGCGTGATGAAGTCCGCATGTTGTTTAAAATAGCCTTTTTGCAGATTTTAGGGTTATGTATAAATGAGACATTCGAAATTTATGAAGACTGAAACGTTGCACTGTAACTTCGTAGTACTGTGCAAAAGGTCGGTCCGTGATAAATTGTTAGATATTAGGTCATGATTTGAGAAGGGTATTTGCCTATCCTACCGTTCTTGCCTTTTAAAAGATCTCGATTTTTCTTGCACTTGAAAAGGGACTTAATTTCTTATGGAAATGATGAAAGATTTTAAATACTTATCATTGTAAAAACAACTTACCTTGACCTAGGTGCAATTGAAAATCATTTAAGTAGGTACTTACTAGTCATATTATTTTGTAATTTATAACGATTAAATATAATAAGTACCTATTACAATTAAAATTTTCTCCATTATAGCTAATACGTTTACTACATTATCGCTGAGACCTATAAAGAACTTTATTTCTAGGAATAGCACACTAAAATGACCATGCAAAACTTGCAACGCAACGAATATATTATATTCATTTAAATCTAGTAAAGGTAACTTACCTACATTATTCTGTATTTTTTAATATTAACACACACATAGAACAGGGCTTTGCCACGACATTACCTTATACAAGACAAATATCCATCTTCCCTAATACACAGTCGGCGATATTAACTAACGTACACATTACACAAATAGTGGAATTTGCATGTGCGAATCCGTCGAAGTTAAGGCAATTTCGCCTATTTCCGATTATGCAAAAGTGACTTTGAGTTCTAAGCGCTAAGGTTCAATAAGCGTAGATTGGTATGTGGAGCACTTAGTTCCGTTATTATGGAAATCATGTGCTACGGAAGCACGACGTTACCTAGTCTCCTTTGCTTAAGAGGCAAATTATGATAAATGGTTCCGTTCGTACGAAATTCAGGGGGCGAGGTAGACGTGAGACAGACTCTTTATAAAGTTTCGATAGGTTTTGTCGCCTTTGAATCAAGTTAATGTTATAACATCACCCGAGTCCGCGTTGTTCTATTATATCATAGATATTATAAGTTTTTAGGTTTTGTGTAAGTTTTCTGGCCCATTTACAAATACACCACGTATGTGCTACTATTCAAGTAGCTGTAAGAATGCATCAAAGCAGGCCGTTTGTTGAAGCACAAATAACTGTTGTTCTTGTTCCTCTATCTTCGATACGTTGAATGGTCCTATTGCTCGTCTTCATAAGCAAACCGTTTTCAAAGGGCATCAGTTTACATTGTGTGTTTGGTCAGTTGTCTAACGCAATTAGGTCTTACGTACCAGGTTTGTGGTGCATCATGCTAAAGTTATGGTATAATAGATTCTGATGGTGAAATCTTTACAATAGAGTAGATTGGTTCATTATACAGGATGTTGAAATTCAGATACTGATCGACGTTTGGAAATTCGTGAATAACTAATAATTCTTCTCCTCATCTAAGGAGAGCAATTTTTTTTCGACTAAGTAGGTATTATAACTCCGGTGGGTCGAACGTATAATTGTCGAGTCTTTCCTAACATGAGGTATTTAAAGTTTACCACTCCAGTACACGGCAAGCTGTCCATTAAGCTCCAACATTCCACAGAAGCATATCTCTCAGATCACTCCACTTGAAACTATCCAGTTAGTAGCGACCACAAAACTCCGTCCAGAAGTCCGAACTAATCCTGTACAATGTATATAATGTACACTTCGGGTCACGTACATTAAGATCCCCTAATTTAGGGATTTCCGGAGGAATTTCAACTCGAAAACTATTTTGGGGAAGATTTGTTAGGACTAGGGTTCACGTGTTGATAGACTGACCCTTGAATAGTTTCATTTGCCCGCAAACTTCTACAATTAAATTTGGACCTGGATTAAAGGGATCACTTTGTATAATTGCTTCGATACATTTCGTATTTACTTTTAGTTAAACTTATGTTACCGAATGTACTTAACTTATTTAACACTCACGCCTTTTTAATAATAATATCTTATCATGGCAGTGCAGTAATACAGTGAAACTCTTTATAAGCTTTAATTAGATTGCAATATCGTAGTATGTAAGGTACTTTCGCCTGAAAGTCCCGTTTTCCGCGTAAAAGGTATAGGAAGTAATTATTCCTAGAAGAGGAATTCTTTCCGAATTTCGTTTTTGCAGCCTCGTTCATTATCTTCAGACGACAGCGCGCTCCATCAATCCAATTAGTTTGAATCAAGAAAAATCGAGAAAAAAACCCGGCACTGATGGTTTAGTTAGAACATTCGGTCCATAGCGAGACAAATACAAAGGTCGGCTCGATGTTACTTGTTGAAATGATTGAATATGAATGAACAAAGAATATACTTTTCTACTTTTTGAAAGTATGCTGAAAACAACAAATTTTGTTTTAAGCTTATGCTATATTTTCTTTTTTATATACTTGGCATTTCAGTTCCCTTTTTTGCCTAATAAATGGAAGCTCTCAAAGAGAACAAAACTAATGGTGTGTACTCAAAGTCGACACGAAAAAATACTCCTGACCACCATTAATTTTTATTTCACCGTATGAGCCGGGGCATCTTGAGGAAGCGTGTTGCAGATGAAGTCGTTTATTTCAATACAGTGGAATTGTTGTGAGTCGGCATTATAACATTGGATGGTATTTAACTGTAAGTACCTTAATGAATTCACGTTATGTTCACAACAGTTCCTTTTTTCGTCCAAAAAATTAATTGTAAACCTTCTTACTAAAATATTTTACAATTAGCAAAAATATTCGAAAAAAGATGGAAAACAAATAATACTTATAATTTTTACTGCTCATCTAAAATTATAAGTTAAGCTGAAGGTAGGCAATAAACTAATACACTTTTTTGTAAGATTTTATCACTGAATCATGTAAATACCTAGTTAGATAAATTCATTCAAATGATACTGAGTGACTTCTTGACTGGAATCGTCTAATGCTATCAGTCCGAGCATCTTCAGACCAAATATGTACGCAAATTCCCCACGCTCATTTGTCATTTGCGAAAAAAATACTTTCTTTCCTAACTGAGATAAGAGAAGTGCTTTTAGCAGAAGTGGCCTAAATTCAAGATAGTACCCTAATTTATCAGCATTGTCCTACAGAAGTAGAGAATCTTGGCAGGCTACGAATTATCCATGATTTTCTTTTCTCTTAGCTAATTAGAGCAATGGAGTGTGATGTCAAGGACAATTAACTCCAATGATTAATGATAGATTTTCTCGCCGTCGCGTCATGAAGATTGAAATTGTTTTGTGTCTTTAGTTTATATTAGGCCAATTAGGCAGTGACAGTGATAAGCTACCCTTACCCTGGGATTGCGGAAAAATAGGTTTGTTAAGATTAAAAGCGGGGTCAGCGAAAAAAATAATTGCTACATAGAAATGATGTTATCTACTTAATTATTTAACACAATATCTAGTAGAAAACCCAGAAGAGGTTTCTATTGAAAAATATGTCGTAAAAAGTCCCTTTGATTGTATGTGTAGCGGGGGATCGCGGTAAAGAATAGATAAAATAAGGGAAAAAGGTAAACACTTATTGCTGTAAAAGCACATTGCTCTTTCGTCTGTGAATTGTTTTTATCCTGTTTTATTGAGGAGCTATAGTACGGGAGTTGATATGGATTTAAAAGCATTATTTCAGGTTGTACTTACAAGAGAATGAATCGTCAGTTTCGTAATAACCTCAATCAGCCTTAACTAAGTCTCCCGCAGGCTGTAAGTATAATTTAAACTTAAAACTTATATGCCTAAGTTAGGTAGTAAACACTACATTTAGCACCAAGGCGGACTTAGTTATAATTTATGGGAATCATAACTCTGTTTGCCAGAATTATGGTGAGGTAAACTCGGTTATCCATAATTATACTTTTTTATCATTAATTGTGAAAGTTTATTTGTTTGATGGAATATTAACTAATTATTCTAGAAATAAGTATATGCAGGAATTTTGAGGGCTAAAATCTTTTAAATATTCTTTTAAATCAAACCACTGCATTGCGATTCTATAAAGCTAATTGTCAAAACTCGATTCTGAATTGGAGTTTTCAAATTGGCATTCTGTAATTTCCGTAGACACATCGAATTTCTAGATTTTGACAAATAATGTATGAGGTGACATATAATGTGATAACTGTTCGAACGTGAAGTGAAAGGTGAAGGGAGAATGAAGATCGAAGTGAGATGTCTGATTTTACAGAATCGCAAGGCTGGAAAAAATATATTATCCAAGCAATACATATAAGATAGGTATCTAAACAAACCTCAGTAATACCGAGCAAAAATACCATAACGTTTATCATCAGTTCAAATCTTCAGAAAGAAAAATCAGACAAATGGTAGTCCCTGTAGCTTCATTACAGTGCAGCCAAACAGAAGATCTATTGGCATGTTCTTTTTATTCGATGTGTAAGGGAACAATACAGTCGTTACTGCTAGTACGACTCGACCGATGCGCTTCATTGAGCGACGAGCAGATGTACTGTGGAGGACAGATCGAGCTTGTACTGTAAGGGACAGTTCTTACACAACCAGCTCGTTCGAAAAAAATATAGTTAAGATTGTAATTTCTCCTTTACTTATCTGATATACCTACACAGTTTATCGGTATCGGTTTGGTATGACAACAAAGTGATAATGTAAGTTGAGAGCACACAACTGTTCCATACATTTTGTTTTAGCAGCAGAATGAAAGGGGTAGAATCAATAAATGCGAATGTCAATGTTAAAATTCCACTCTGTTTAATGTGTAGTTCTACTTATACGTTTTCTTTGTTCTATGTTATTGCAGTTACAAAATATAACTAATTCTTGGAAACAGCATCGGTACTGAATGGTTTTTGCAAGATGACTTTTAACCGACATACATGCATACTTCCTAGGCCAGTTACTTACCTACTAAATATTAATATCAGGTACGTAATATTAGAATATTCTCCTAAAAATAGTACAGCAGTCTGTCACCTCAATATAAATCCTTGCTTACTAAGCTGTTATTAACGATATAGGTTCGTATCATGTTAATCTAACTATTCGTGTCTGTAATCCCTTCTGTAATCTCAGAAGAGCTGAAACCAGATAACAGGCGCGGATCCAGACCGCAAAATAGGTGATGGGCAAGTCAAAAAAATGTGGTTTTGCCTTCCCTTGAGGTGATAGCAGTTTTTTTGTATGTTGGTTGTGATAAGGGAATGCAATCTCGGACCGATATAGACCATTCCAAATCTCGAGTCTTTTTTCTGAATCGAGATTGGACAGTTCGAGATCCCGTCGAGAGCCGGGTCGAGATCTCGATCTCGAAATCGAGATTATTCAAGGTTGAACAGATAGGTACAAAAGTGGCTATCTTTGTCAAATAATATCTCATCATCATCAGCCAATAATAATCCACTGCTGGACATAGTCCTCTCCCAAGTAGTGCCACAACACTCGGTCCTCGGCCTTCCTTATCCAACCACTACCGGCTACCCGCCTAAGGTCGTCAGTCCAGCGGGCAGGAGGGCGTCCCACGCTGTGTTTGCCTGTTCGTGGTCTCCACTCGAGAACTCGTCTACCCCAACGGTTAAATAATGTCTGTAAATTGTAATAACCAACCAGTATTTAATTTCGCCAAAAACGTTGTGATTCGGGAATTATTAAAAACTAGCTTTGCTCGCGATAAAATTCTGGGAAATTTCAAGTCTCTAGGTTTAACGGTTCACCCAGTCAGTATTTTTTTTCCACAACTTCATCTCCATTTTCATTTTTATGGGGGTGGAATCATCAGAATCGCCGAGACACGTGTACCTTCACTATTTTTCAATCTCCAACCTAAATCCAAAATTTTAAGATCCTAACTTTAAAACTGAAGGTCTTTCATACAAACTTTTATCCCCTATTTTACCCCTTTAGGAGGAGTGGAATTTCTGAAAATCCTTTCTTTGAGCTCACCTACACTATCTAAGGAACCTACGAGTACGTGCTAAGTTTCATGACTGTAGCTTGAGCCGTTTGGGCTGTGCGTTGATACCCAATCAGTCACTTTCTTCTTTTATATTATAAAAAAATATACTTATGATTTTTATTAATCATCACCTCAACATGTTGGGAAAACTGACAAAAATTATGTGATTCAGACTTTGGTGGCACACAACATGTATGCCCTTCACGCGCACCCAGTCTGAAAATATCGAAATCTCGGTTGATATTGTCGAGATCCCGGTGGAATCTCGATCTCGCGGGATCGAGATTGCATTCGCTAGTTGTGATCATAATTATGGTTATGCTAAATGTAATTTTTCCTCCTCAGAAACCCTATGGATCATTGTTATATTCGTTGAGAAAACGAATGTAGATAACTGACACCCTGAACTTAAATACAGGCTGCTTTTTATTGGGGAATTCCAAGGGAATAATTTTTAAGGCAAAGCGTAGCCAGCGGGAGTTAGTAACTAACTTAAGACAAGTGCAGTGAGTATAATCTCAATTGCAATCGCTGCATTTTTGATAATTAGGTATGTTGTTTGGGATCCTTAACATAGTAGTAGGTATAATTCAAATTTTTCCTCATCCATAACAGAGCGGGCGGTCATTTAAAATTGCGGAAAAATTTGAATTCTAATATGTGAAGGATTCTATACCTAATTATAAATAGTTAATTACCCCTACAACTTAAAACAGCTGAATCCCAAGAACACTATAAAGAGTATTAATACAGATAACTCGTATCATTTCATTAGATTTTCACAATCACGAGCAATGAAAAAAACGTCGACACCGAATCGAATTACTTACTTACCCATTTTTTTAAAAACATTTTATATTGATCTTCACGTTTTTTTATAATAACTATAATAAAAACTATTTGACTAAAACTAGTCTCGTTTTATGCCTAAACCCTTCCTTCATTGGAAGGAGACCCGTGCCCCAGCAGTGGGGACGTAATGGGTCGTGATGAGTCTCGTTGTATACGTAAATTTAGGTACATTTTGCTGTAAGCCAAAACTCAGATTCTTGGTATGACCGAAAATTTTATGGTTTTAGAATCCTTTAACAACTATCCGGAGGGCTTTCGAGGTGGAAAAAACTTTGTATTTAGCATAATCCGATAAAATAACGAAATCATTATATTGAAATCCCGTGGTGTGATATGGCAAGTAATTTAGGTGATGGGCATGCCCATCTTGCTCATATGGGTGGATCCGCGCCTGCCAGATAATATTCTACAACTTACACATTCCTCTTCCTTCTAGCACAAATACTAGAACTTGACACCGTGGTAAAAAGATTATCCAGTCAGTTTCGTTGTAAGTCGTCGATTGCCCAGGTATACCCATACTTACAGTTGTTACATAAGAGGCTCCTTTCATGCATCCCAGCACCTTCATAAGAATTGATGTCTTTAACGATTTCTTTATCCAGTTTTTTGTGCAAGCGTGAAACGTTTTTTCTACGTACCCATTTTCTCCAAATGGGAAAGTCGATACAATGTCGCACAACATTGATAGAGCTATCTGCAATGAGATCCGGGACTGAGCAGCCAGATGGCCTGCACGCCGCGTTTGCAGTCCCAGTCTGTGTCCTAACTGATACTACAAACTGACTGACAAAAAAAAAATATAAAAAAATCCAGAGACAATAGCACCAAATTACTTAATAACGAAAAAGAATAGGTTAATGACGTCGCGCAGGTCTGCATTATTGATCAGAATATTACCTACCAATTAAAAACATAAATTATTTATTTTTTATTTTTTTGAGACATTGTGTTCTGAATTTTGTTAGTGGAACTTTTTCACTGCTGTAAATAGATTTGTCTTAGGTCCTAACTAATCGATATTACCAAATAACAGTAATAACTGGCTTTTCTATGCGTTAATAACCGCACTGCTTTTAAAGGGTTTCCGGAGGGAATTCCAGAATAAAAAAACTCATCGTGATAACGTTCTCAAAACCAGTTCCAAGAGTATTTTTTAAACCAATAATAATTCGTATGATCCGTTCGACCTCAGCGGACTGTAAACCACATGCTTTAAAGCGAATACGTGCCGACAAACTTCGGTGGACGTGCCCACGCCATGACACAACGGTAATGCAATCGCAACACTGACTCGAAACTTCGACAGTCACTGTTAATAATATGTCTGTTCGACATTGTTATGTAATCATGTAAACAGTGTGTTTTGAAGATTCTGTTTCATAGTTATGGAGAATCTAGTCCATGTAAATACTAGTAGTAATCACGCTACTCAGTCGTTTTTATACAGGGTATTACAAAAAAGGTATACTAAGCCGAATGGGGGTGACTCAGGGAGTCATTCTTAACAACTTTTGTACTACGAGTTTTGGAAATTCGCAAAAAAATTTATTCGTTCTCCATAGGAAAAAAGTCACGTGACCAACAAAGATTCTATGGAAAAGGATTTTTTTTTCGTGAATTTCCAAACCTCGTAGGGCAAAAGTTGTTCAGAATAGCCTCCTGAGTCCTGAGTCACCCCCTTTCGGCTTTACCCTTTTTGCCACAGCCTGTATACATTTTTAATACATCTTTATAATATCAACAAATACTTGTTGCACTTTCATAAATAAGTATTAAGTATTTCTATTGAAAATGAATGTTTATTTATCGATATGAGTAGTTCAGCACACATTATAATATCAAAAAACACCTTGGTAAATTATGTATGGGAGCAAGCGTGTAATAAACGGATTAATTGCAACGTTTCTTTTTCAATACAATTTCTGGTCGATTATCTATATAATCTACACCTGAGCAAATAAACTACACCCATACTTAATTTATTAAAGAGAAAATAGACCATCATGAAACAGAAACATTGAGTTGAAAATAATTTATTATGCAAAAATCATCACCTATCATAGTTACACTATAATGACTTTTAATTATAACAATAATAAAACAAAATTTGGCCTAAAGTTTTCATTCTTTACAAAAAATATTTCATAATAAAATCAAAGGTCATAAACATTATAGTCATGTAGATATTATAATAGGCATATTATGTGCCTGCATGCTGCATGGACATGTAAGCTGTACGTTGGTAAATCAGTCAGCGTCAATCAATCACCTTATTTACCTTATCGACTAAATAATCTATCCTATTTACATAGTTAATAATCTAATAGCATTCTCAAGATCACGAGGTCCAAATACAGCAGTTACATCCATGATCGAATATCAAACGAAAATACTACAATCCGTTTTTTATTAAATCAGCTGCTCTTTCAGCCATCATAATGACAACAGCGTTTAAATTTCCACTGGGCATGTCATAAAAAACACTCGCATCTATAACTCTTAAGCTATTAACTCCATACACTTTAAAGTTTGTATCTACAACCTTCCCCATAGCACATGTTCTTGCTGGATGGAATCCCGACGCGGACATCGCAAGAGCATAACATTTCCAATATTCGTCGCTAAGAAATGTATAATCTTTACATGCAGGTAAATCTAATTCAACAACAGAAGAATTAGCGTTGCGAAAATATGTAGTTTCTCGTACTTTGAGTACTTCTTTAATACCTTTTAAAGTTAACTCCAAGTCTTCTTTGTCTGAGAAATAATCCATGTAGAATTCAGGATCAATATCATAGTCCACACCTTTCACGATTACTTTTCCACTTGACTTTGGATGTAACAATTGAATTTGAACCACAATTATTTCTTGATTAATATTGTTGTCTTCAATATCTTTAACTAGATTGTCATTGTAATTTAAAACAAAGCTAAAATGCCCACCAATTTGCTCAGACGATTTTGAATAAAAGTTGGTAGAGACTTGAAATTCTGGTCTTCTAAAATTTTCAACAGAATAAAATCCATTTAAAGTTGGATAAACGCTATTTGCTTTGTCAGTATATTCATGGTCTTTCACTCCTGTTAATAAAATCGGCAGTAAAAAGTGATCTTGTAAATTACTACCAACGGGTAGTTCAGATATTACACTAATGTTCAAATTGTTCATATTTTCCCTTGGGCCAATCCCAGATGCCATAAGTAGCTTCGGAGTATTTAGAGCACCAGCACACACCAATATTTCTTTGTTTGCATAGAATGATACGGTTTTATTTTGGACATAGACTTCTACTCCGTAGGCTGTTTGGTTTTCATCAATCAATATTTTAGTCGCATAGGCATATTTCAAAATAAACATATTTTCTCTATCTTTATTTGGACGCAAAAACGCTCTTGCTGTACTTGATCTTACACGTTCATCAGAAAAAGTTAAAGATAACGGTGAAGCCCCAAATTGAGAAGGACCATTGTAATCTAAAATTGGTCTTATTCCAATTTCATCTAATGCTGTTTGCATAATATCCATGGCCCTTTTGTAATTAGAATCACCTTCAATTGGTTGGGTGACTTTGAGAGGTCCTGTCGTGTTATGATAACTTGAGTAAACAGGATCCCTCATGACGAGATCACCGGTAAAATTTTCACTTCTTAAAAAGTACGGAAAAACTGTATTCCAGTCCCATCCGTTGAAGCCCGATTCCACCCAGAAGTTATAATCTTCAGGATTTCCCCTGAAAAATAAATGTTATTTTTTATTTATCAAATAGATTATTAATTGTTTTCTATTGTGGATATTACTTATTGTGATTAAGAATTTAATGAGATATCCTGCGGTAGTACCGAGGTATAAATGACTCGAAAGAATAAAAAGATAGCACTGAAATAATCTATACCTCTTCTTAACAACCTGTAGAATCTATAGGTACTTAAAGATTCCAAGCTTAGAAATTTCTAAGATAATGACTAAGATCAGAATTTACCTGCAGTACCACATCCCATTACAACTTGAACTACCGCCGAGCATCTTTCCTCTCAGCAACGGCACCACTCCGGGGATCTTCTGAGCTTGGCCTGTACTCGCTGAATATTGCGATTGGTAGCTGAACACGTACTCACTATCTAGTACACTGACAAAACCCTGTAAGTTTAAATTAATTTGTAGCAACATATGTGGCCGGTATAAGCAACATTGGCACTACAAGTTGTATAAGTTTTGACAGGATTAGCCGATTTTGGTAAAATACAAATAAATACATAATAATATGTGGGGATATCTCACACACGGTCATCCGACCCCAAGCTGGGCAGAACCTGTGTTATGGGTGTCGGATAGCTCATATATCTACACAAATACATAGATAGATACATACTAAATATAAATATCAACACCCAAGACCCGAATACAAATAACTGTATCTAAACAAATATCTACCCCAGCTGGGAATCGAACCCGGGACCTTCGGCATAGCAGTCAGGGTCATTAACCACTACGCCATTCGGCCGTCTTTATTTGTCATAATACCTAAGAACTTTCGGGGTAACACTGCCTACTTATGATCGTATGACCCATAAAACAAATCGAAAATCGATTTAGCCGTTTAGAAGCTAGGCTACCGCAGACAGATACACACATACGTTCAACTTATAACACCCCTATTCTATTCTATTCTCTGTGGGGGTGTAAGTACCTGCACCTGGCTCTCTCGAGTGGAACTTTTGTGCAAATCCCAAGGTCTAAACTGCTTTTCTAAGCTTGGACCATTTCCCACCACGCTGGTCCACTGCGGGTTGGTGGGTTCACATACTTCACATATCTAGATGTGCTAGATCTAGATATGCAGGTTTCCTCACGATGTTTTCCTTCACCGTAAGAGCGATGGTATACATTGTACTTAAGTTAAAAGAACTCATTGGTACATGTCAGCGCCGGGATTCGAATCCGCATCTCTGGCGTGAGAAGCGGGCGCTTACCCGACTGAGCTACCACCGCTCCTATAACACCCCTCTCTCGTTGGGGTTTAAAAACGAACACCAAGCATGTTCTTACTTTATCGTTTGGATTGCCTCCTGCTTCAATAGTTAAAACGCGTAAATGTTTTAACTCTGTTAGTCTACTGGCTAGTACTGATCCGGCAGATCCCGCGCCCACAATAATGTAGTCGAATGTTTCGCCATCTGCAAAGTATTACATAAAATATTATTATTAATTACGGCCGCAATCTCTCTCTCAGCCTTCCGTAGTCCACTGTTGGACATAGGCCTCTCCTAACGATCGCCACCCCAAACGGTCACCCGCCATCTGCATCCAGCGGCTTCCCGCTACCTTCCGCAGATCATCAGACCAACGGGTTGGGGGGCGACCGACACGCCGTTTGCCGACACGGGGTCTCCACTCCAGAACCTTTCTACTCCAGCGGTCGTCGGCTCTGCGGGCTACGTGGCCAGCCCATTGCCACTTCAGCGTGCTAATCCTTTTGGCTATGTCGGTAACTTTAGTTCTCCTGCGGATTTCTTCATTACGAATCCTATCTCGCAGGGACACGCCTAACATGAGACGTGGTGCTTCACCAAAGGGCTTATCCACAAGCTCAGAGTTGCTCAGCGTGCTATGGAAAGGGCTATGTTAGGCGTGTCCCTGCGAGACGGCCGCAATAGAGACTTATAAATTATTAGTTCTGCATGTTGTGCACACATCATGCACTGAGAGAATTGTGTGGAATTAAGCCATAAGGTTAAAAAACCGAAATCGTACTACTACTAATATCGATTTGAGGTCTGTGTAGTCATAATTATTATGTAATATAGTGAGGTTGTTTACTGTGCGTGGTCCCTCAACATAAACTATAGCCATTGGCCATTTCCAATGAGCGCCCATCTTAACTGTCACTTCCCTTCCTCATCACAAACCAAAGTCATCACGAGTGTAAGGTCATCGCTCGATGTAGCGGCCGCGGGCAGAAAGGCGTATTACGGTGGGTTTTCCTAGCATGTTATAGTTTCTTACAGTAAAAAACACTTGTACATAAAACACCCGTACATACGTAATACAGTTAATAGCTACAGGTGACAAAATGCGTATAACCTTTTGGCCCCGGAATTCTCAAGGGAATGTTAATCTCGCTCGTAAAAAATAGTAATTTTATATTTTGTAATTAAACTCACCATTGACTTGAGCATTAGGAGGCCATTCCGAATCCTCTTGCATTGAAATGAATCCAAATAAAAACTGAAAAAATATTCCAAAGAATAACATGTTTCGAACCACTAACTAGTATAACTAAACACCTGTGCTAAACACGGATAAAGCAAGAAAGACTAAGATTTGCTTTTAGTTCTCACTGTGTATAAATATCTTTAACCCTAGATTATGCTATTTGTTTACTCAGTTTATCACACCCTTTTGTAAAAAAATATGTTCACATTGCTTGCTGAAAAGAAAACGAGGGTTTCGTTTTTCAAAAATACATTTTATCAAATTGTTAGCAAATTATATATTTTTATTCCTGCAATAGTCAAGTGGTGGTGAACCTCAGCAAAATATATTGAAAGAAATATTATAATGCAGCAAATACTTATGTCATAGACTAATGTGTAGGTACGAGTAAAGATATGTATAATAATTTTCATCATTAAAAATTAAATTTAAACCAAAGCTTTAAAGTATGTAGTAATATTTTTTCAAAACGTTGTAATTAATATAAGAAACCAAAGGTATTCACATTATGTTCAATTATTCACACTTTTCCGAGATAAAAAGTGTCTTGTGACGTACAACACAATGATCTTACCTATACAGATTTCCGTTTTTTATTTCACAGGTCCTACAGAACCCTAATAATCTAAGCACTTTATAAATAAATATTACAGCTCTAAATTAAATAGTAAAAATGCGTCACTGTTTATGCCCACATACATCATGTATGTATTTACTGCAACTAATCAAGAGTTAAACAAACTTTACTCAGTACTTTCTGATTAGCAACTTCAATGTAATTATTATATTATCTTACGAATATATTTATATTAATAAATTTTAAATTAAATTATAAAATATTTTTAATAGTAGTTTATTGTACTTTCTACAATACGTCGGTCGTGTTTTTTTTTCTTTGTGCGTAAGTATCTTAGGTATACCATAATTATCAGATCTTTTAAGGTTGTTTATATAAAAAACGATTAACCTTTAATGTTAAGTCTACGTATAAAAAATAAAAATAAATAAATAATTAGTGGTTCTTAAACACACAATTACAATTACCTTATTCCTAGAGAACATTAGGCAGTTAGTTGCTAAAACGAGATTTCTAGATTATTCTGGATTTGGATTCTGGACCATACATATAGTTATTGTTATAAAATTAGACCTCAAAAACTCAAGGCATAAATTTTTAATAGAATACTACTTAATTACTTCAATAAGTATAGTCGAGAATCGGGAAGAGCCTTTATCGGATAAACTCGAAGTATCAATAAATATAAAAAGTATACACAGGTTGAGAATGCAGTATTAAGCTTATTTACTGAAACTCAGTTAATTGACACTCACCGTCATGAGTCCAATTATACTCAAATTACGATCCACACTCAACAAATCAAAGCTATTCCATCTTTCATTTAAGATCAAGTTAAGTAGTTAATTAGAGATCTGCGAATGGTATTTACAGGCATGCCAGTATTTATGTTTACTGAGACAGTTTTCTTGTAGTTTTAATTGCTATAGTACCTACATTATTAGTACGTTTCATGTCTCACATCTAGATACCTATGTGAACTCACCAATCTGCAGTGGACCAGCGTGGTGGGAAATGGTCAAAGCTTAGGAAGGCAGTTTAGATCTAGGGGATAAGCACAACGGTTCCATTAGCCAAGAGAGATCCAGGGGCAGGTACCTACTTATACCCCTACTGAGAATAGAATAGAATAGTCTCTTCAAGATGGGCACGGCATCTGTTGTCTAGTGGTAGAGCTCTAAACTCGACGGGAACCGGTGTATCAATAGCTTGAAAGATCTAGCAGGCCGCTATACATATTATTATGGTGGTAATGGTAACGTTCAGTTTCACTGCACGAATGGTGAAGAAATACTCACTGGGAGTTGTACACAAAATTTATCATACTTAATAAAAAGTCACGTTTACCAAACCTAAAAAGAAGTCAAATAGGTTGAATGGAAAAAAATATTATTTACTCGATTCATATCGAAAAGTTAACAATAACGAGCACTTTTACTAGATCAAACCATATAGGTATTTACTGGCACATTATACATACTTCCCACTAAGTTAATTCCTGTAGGTGTGTAAAGGCCAGCCCCAACGCCTGGTAATGCTAGTTAGAAGTTAGAGAGTTTAGCTATTTGCGTAGAATTTCGGTTAATTGTGAGACTTTCACCGGACACAAGTTATTTCATTAGACGATGTTCTGTTGGCAGGTATTACATTCTGTTTGTTGCTGCTAGTTCCCTTTTCTGTTTTATAACTTTAAAAGATTAAATAAATAGAAATACTACATTGAAAGTGAGTAAAGATTTATATCTATCAAAAGAAACAAGAGAGGTCTTGCTTCTTTTGCTTAGTGATTAAACAATAAAAATCAGAAGTATAATATTATAATGGTGTGGAATCTGTCACTTCGTAGGATAAATGGTTCTTCCAAATTGCTAACTAACATTTTGTTTTTTTCTGTTTCAGGTAACATATTACAAGTCGTTAAGGATTATTATTTTGTAAGTGAAAACCTGTACAATCTACTAATAATTATGTATGCAATTCTTGAAATGTTGAATGAAATCAGCGGTATTTATACCGATCGCGATTGAACGATTAGGCACCCCTAACATATATACATACAACATATATACAAATAAACCTCGCGGCCAACAATACAACACTGTACATTTCAGTCCTTTTCAATTTAAAATGTAAAACTGGCTAAAAATATTCAAATTTGAATTTAGCTCGCGGCCGGTACAGGGTAGCTGTTAGTGGATGCATTGTGGATGAGTCGAGCTGCGTTGCGCAAAGGTCGCTAATGTCAACTATGGCACAGAGTACTATTTCTTGTAGAGTGCTCGCAGTCTCGCACTATTCGCATTTTGACCACCTGCCGCTACACTTCGATTTTGGAGTAGATAAACGTCAATATTTCGCGATTCGCCAGATATACGCATACGCACTGTGATTAGGACGCGCATTAAACGAGTTTATCGATAACGAAGTGTGCCCGTGCAGCGGCCTCTGAGGGGCGGGTACCTACGTCTAGTGCTATTCCAGTACGGGTTCAGGGTAAATTTAGCTACATGTGTAAATTGGTAGCGGAAAATATTAAGAGATTACAGCGATTAAATTATGAAGCTGACGCTGACATTTATTTCTTGTATCATTTGACAGCATCGAGTGCCTACGGAGCCTCACTTGCCTTGACTCATATTTTGAGTAAAATTTTTATGGGTTATTCTATTCTATTCTATTCTATTCTATTCTATTCTCTGTGGGGGTGTAAGTGCCTGTACCTGGCTCTCTCGAGTGGAACCTTTGTGCATATCCCCAAGGTCTAAACTGCCTTCCTTAGCTTGGACCATTTCCCACCACGCTGGTCCACTGCGGGTTGGTGGGTTCACATATCTAGATGTGCTAGATCTAGATATGCAGGTTTCCTCACGATGTTTTCCTTCACCGTAAGAGCGATGGTATACATTGTACTTAAGTTAAAAGAACTCATTGGTACATGTCAGCGCCGGGATTCGAACCCGCATCTCTTGATTGAGAAGCGGGCGCTCACCCGACTGAGCTACCACCGCTCCACTTTTATGGGTTATTTTCAACAAGATTTTTAGTTAATCCTCAATTAGTTATCAGGGTGGTAGAAAATGCGCCGTGGAGGGGAAGTAACTTCAATCCTTTAGATAGCTTATATTGCTGAAACCTGTAATGTATAGCCCAGTACTATCAATAAATTAACATGGGTAAAATTACATTGTGTCCATAATGACCTGTGTAACATCTTACTGTAACATGTTACTTATTGCAATAAATATATTTGATTTGATTTCATTTTATTTAACTTGATATTTTTGAATTACATCTATACTTACGCCTACTCTACAACACAGACAGCCTTTAAAAGTGTAGAGATATTGTAGCCACGCAAACTGAGCCGTGTCCGACGCAGGACGTAATTAGAGGGCAGATCTCCTTCCTTGTTTTACATCTGAAGGCGAACGTTGGCTAAAGCTAATGGGGATAACAGTAACTGTTGAGGGTGGCAGGCGGTAGTAGACCATTTTAAATGCCGGGTAAGAAAGGAGGTGTTATTGATTATGTCTCGATTATTTGCCTCATTGTGTCGTGCTTATCGAAATCGGTTTAGTATTTCCAAGTTCATGTTTACTAAAGAGTTTTCAAAGAAATTTTATTTTAGTCTAGCTGTTGCCCGCGAGCTTCGCTTCGCCTTAAAAAGATTTCCTAAAGGAATTAAAAGGAGCCTATGTTCTTTCTCAGGGTCTAGATCATATCAGTAGTTTCGGCGTGAAAGAGTAACTGACAGACAGACACACAGACACAGTTACTTTCGCATTTATAATATAAGTTAGGATTAGGATGACACTTAACAATGTAACAGTGACGTTAATGATCTTTTAGACTATGGTGAAACTAGGGCTTAGGTTGGTAAAAATAATAAAATATTCAGTTTCATTAAGTTCCATAGTCTAGTACCTAAATGATTATTTGTTCAGTCAAGTAAGCACTGGCTTACTTCCGTAACCACAAATGATTTATTTATGAGAAGTACCATCCAAACATGGCCGCGAAAAGACACACACGAGTACATAACTACATTCCTCTCGTATTTTTCCTAACAAACTGTACGAAAGGCAGGTGAGCACATACGTCCTATACGTATATATTATTCATACTGATGTACAGGAGGGTTACTCTATATAAACGAAAAAAAAAACAAAAACACACACTCACGCCTTGTACATTATACTCCCTTGCGGGGTAGGCAGAGGTGCATTGCTGCACCCACTTTTCGCCAGAGTGTTATGTTAGTCCCAATATCATAGGGGGCGGGCCTATTGCCATTTTACGGGCACATCCTAGACCCGAGAACAAATATCTGTGTTTAAACAAATATCTGCCCCAGCCGGGAATCGAACCCGGGAAGTCAGGGTCACTAACCACTACGCCATTCGGTCGTCGTTGACGAAAAAGTAACGAAAGAAAGCTGGCACGTTTAATACAACGAGATAGAGTCGTGGATAGCGCAGTAACGTTGCGAAACTTAGTTTTTACTAGAGTGACCCCCGGATGTGTGTGTATGCTTATGTGTGTGAATGGTTCATCCTGCTACTATTCAACTTTGTCTAGGGGATGTGGTCAGTTTCAAAGGGATTTCTCCTTACGTGAGCTTTCAGCATCTATCAATGTTTGAGACTTTAAGACTATATTGTGTACGTGGCCCTTAATACATATCAAATAGGTACTAAATACATATTAAAATAATGAAATTTTAATTCATGAATCGAATACATGTACTACATGCGCCGGTGACAAAACCAAAGCTACACTAGTGTGTGCCACCGAGGATATTAAGTCAGATCATAAGATCATGTAAAATAACATTACGGCATACAATTATAAATTTTGTAGCAAGTAAATTGGACACACTCGTTTATTATAACTTAATTAATTCACTCGTCGAAATCAATTTCCTCTCGATCTAATCTGTGGTAATACTTAAAACAACCGCCATTTCATAGAATTACACTGGTTCAAGGAAAACTGTTAATAACAAACTAATTTTCAACAGGTTCACTGATTTCTAATTACCCATGCAGTACTCGGTAAATGATTAATTTCACTGTTTAATCATGTGTTAAATTAACTTCATGGTATCAAACGTAATCAAATGATAGTGTATTTGTTTGACTTGTTGTAGAGTGAATAACTACCAAATAATAACAAAGCGTTTTTATACATAGTTACGGAGAAAAACGTTTTTTTTTGTGTCATAGATACCATTTTTACTCTAGATTTCCTACTTTTTATTCTTGGTTTATCTGAGCTTTTAATAATAATCAGTACCTAAGTATAATATCATAAACCTCATGAGCGCGTAAGAGCCGTCAGTATATTTTCTAAACCAAGTCAACAACGCCATCGTTTAATGTGAATGAAAGTGTTTTTTGAAGTGGCATTTTAATAACTCTCCTAAGCAAACAAATATCAAACAGCGAATCATGGCATGGAGCTCATTTCATATGACATTAATACCGACTCTCGCCTTTCTACACACTACAAGTAGGCACTGAATGTTTGCATGTTTTTTAATGAGCAAGTTAAAAGCGAAAGAGGCCTCCGCATTTTGAAATGCATCTGTGAATACCGACTTATTAGAGCTGAGCTTACTGCTAGTCTTAATTTCCAATTTGAGTTTTATATTAAGTCTTCCATGCTTACTGTGTTTAGCAGAATTAAGAGCTTATGTTTGTCGGGAAATCAGACACAATTGAAAATGTATTGTGTCTTGAAAGAGGTTGTGTTTTTTTTACTGTTGTCCTGTGCTTTAATGGCGTTCATAGATACATTTTCCAGGGGTATTACTGTTTTTATAAGCACCATTAAACTACAAAAGGATTGGTCAATCAGATTAATTTAATAAAGGTCGCGGTTTTATTACATAAACTATCCACGTAACACTACATATAATAACATTTTAATAGTTATACAGTTATGTATCTATAGATTTCTAAATAGTCCTTAACATAATATTTATAAATTGTAGGGGTATATAAATGACTCACAAAAAATAAAACGTGAAAAAAACTAGGTTTAAAATAGCCGCTGGTCGCTTGTATTCATCTGTTGTGTAACGTAATGGTCAGTTTCTTCACAAAGCGGCTCGCTCATGAAACATCCATAAAAAATGCGCCCTGAATACCCTCTTCAAGAACAAAACGGAAAGGCTTCTAGGGTGGAGATTCTGTTAGCTTAGAACTGCATCATTCTGCATTATTTCAGAACTAAAGGCATGGCCTAAAAAATCCTTCCTAACTCCGTTTTAATAGAGCCCGGAAATAAATGACATTTGATTTTGCCAGCGTGAAACATTTGAATAGAACGAAAATCCTGCCCGGAACATATTGAAAATATTTCAATTTTCGAACGAAAGGCACTTCAAAGTTGAGCAAACGAAATAAGCTTTTGCGTTTATTGGGAAACGTGTGAAACGGATGTAACGTATAAAAATAGGGAAAATCGCAACGCTGAAACAAATGTGCTTAGGGCATTGATTAAAACACGAGCTATTTTTTGGTGCACATATTTTTTATCCTTTGTTTCTCTGGCTCTGTCGTACTGTTGTATTGCAAAACATTAGGTAAAATTAAATGAATCAGAACAGTCATCTTCGAATCGTTTCTTTGACCAGATTATATATTATGTAAGTATTGTATATTGGCCCCTTGAGTGATGTTTTTGAAATACGTTCGGCGCATTCCGGGGTTTCAGCGACATACGTTAACTGACTGGACAATTCTTTCACCACGGTTAAAAACCGTAGTCTATATTGTTTGAAACCTGAATGTAAATAACCGTGACATGTTAGTATTTACAGTCGGTTTAGTTATTATTTATATCTACATGCATAATATTATATGTAGTATATTACATCTTTTTCTGCACATTTTTTCATTCAATCAACATAATAGCTAAGTATATTACCGCCATCGCTAGGTGAATTTAATTTTATAACCTTTTGAATTGTAAGTTAAATATCAAGCTTTGTGCTTTCAAAGAGCAGAAGGCTGATCCGTAGCTAATTTATTTAATTAAACGAACATCTTTCATTGCGGAATGGATGAAAGAATTTTAACATAATATTTTCTAGCCTGTATTTACCTTCATAAAGTATGAAATTCTTTTAATGGGTAACTGAAGATCAAAAAGCGTTGGGTTATTCTATTTTACGCCCAGGACAGGGAAAATATGAAAATGGTTCACTGTCTTATGCGATAAGTAGATAAATAAATAATAATAAATAAAATCTTTATTTTTCCCTCACACAGATGATTACAGAAAATGTATAGGTTGCTGTGCCAAGATTAATTGTACATTGATTAATTGTACAGATGATGCAACCATCGAGGAAAGTACTCGTAAGTGTAGATAGATGGGGACATAAATTAATTAGCAATAATTACCTACAACTAATAAATAGGGTGTTGCGAAACTGACATAGCAGGCAAAAAAGTGAGTCAGGGGTCATGCTAAACAACTTCTATTCTCAACTTTTGAAAAATATTTTTTTTTATTGGCGGTCACGTGAATTCTTACTAGGAATAGGTAGTTTTTTTTTCCCTAAATTTCCGAAAGTCGTGGAACAAAATTTGTTCCGAATGACCACATAAGTTATTTATTCCCTTACTTATCATACTTTTTAGGCATACTAACCACCGATAGAGAAGGATTTAAGCGGTTGCTGACTAGTGTTTTATATCATCACTGTCTTTTGCCAGAATAGGCAACTAAATTGTCCTCCTGGAGTTCCTGCTACAAGCCTCTTAAGACATGAAAAACTTTATAATTTTAGACACCAATCGAAATAACTTTTAGGCCTGGTCATTTAAGGAACTTATCTATGCCTTTTATGGCAGTTTTAATAGTCAGATGATTTATGAGTGATACAATATAGACGCGATAGTATCAGAATGATTATTCCCCAGATAAATTTAATCTGACCAATGAAAAGTCAGGCCTAAAAGTTATTTCGGTTGGTGTCTAAAACTTTGCAGTTTTTCGTGCCTTAAGAGGCTTGTAGCAGGAATTCCAGGTTAAAGGTAGAAGTTTATTCTTCATCGATATTACCTCAATTCTTCCAAACAATATGATGGTTGCATTGCAGCAGACGAGTTTAGGTATGAACAAAAAACAAACAAACATTTTTTCACATCCGGATTACATTCGGTGCTTTTGTCACTGGAACTTTACTATTGCTCGTGAGTGTATTTATTTATTTATTTATTTATAAACGCTTTATTGTATAATGATAGACACAGTGTGTATTAAGAACATTAAGTAAGGCAGAGTCTGACTATAGAATTTTATCATAATAAAAACGGCATTCACGTATAAACACTATGATTTCTATCTATTGGTACGAAAACTATCCATTTGCATAAATCGCAAACAGCAAACCTAATAATCTCAAAGCTGCAACAAGCCATGTAAAGTTAAGCACAATAATTTGCTGGCTACGTAACTAATTATTAGTTTACACAAATACATTGTTGATCGTCTCTAGAGGTCCCAGGTACGACTCAACTTTATAAAGCACTAATAACTTTGCCCGCAGCCCGCAGCACACTACGGAAATTATTTTACTCGTTGTTTAATTGAATTATTATATCATATATTGAAATAAATGTATTAACTCGTAAATTATTCTTCTTTTTTTGTAAAGAGGTTGACACGGGTCCCAAACTCGAGATTATAAGTGGGTTATAGAAAAATTATGGAAAGTTTCGCAATATGGCGTTTGAAAGTTTCAGTCGGAAGTTTGTTCATATCGTGCTTGCGAGACTGTGTACTGAAAATTTTGGAGCTTAAATAATGCACGTGCTTTGCGAAAATCTGTTTGAACATAAATTTTAATAAGAGACCCATAAGGTGATTCTTTTTTACACCCAAATAATGCAATAAAAATTTTAGGTGTTAGACCGGTATATACCTTCATAACATGGAAACCATATTTTAGTGACTTTTAGAGCAAACACAGTGGCTCCCTCTCACGACCAGGGGAGTACCGTGGCGAGCATCTCAAACGGCGAAGATATACAACGGTCTATCCAGCAACTATTAATTTTTTTGTGGGGTTTAGGTTGAGGCTATGTAACACGTGTAAATTTATTTTTGTAAAGATACAACATTAGAAAGGAATACAATACCGTCACTTAACATTTATCAACAAGCAAAATACTCGTAACATAACAAACATTTAGCTACCTACTTACTAACGAAACTTCATAACTACTTATTTCATTTTCAGTACAGCTCAAAAAAAGTTATTTACAGCGGTACGACTTGAAAATAAAAGCATATTTAAAATTGCTGGCTTTAAACTTTAGTGCTCCGAGTAAAAACTTAAAATTAAGTAGATAAACAAGCATGCCCGTACGCCGGGCAACTTTTAAACAAAACAGAACAATTCCGCGCAATTATTTTGAACGGCACGCAATTGGAAGCGGAAGTTTTACCAATCCGCGGAACTTTGACAACGTGTGGTTACTGGTTAGCGCTGAAGGGCTATTCTCAACGTGAGTTTTTTAAAAATAAATATATATCTTAATTGCATATTCGTCTTTACAGCCACACTTAAAGACGTCATTTAACGTAATGTTCATTGAAAAAAAAAAACTGATTGTCTTAATTTTTATTAACATAATAATTAAAATATATTATTGTTTTTTTTTTAGTAACCAATATCTCTGAGTACGGCAGTTAGTCATACATGTACGAATCATAATTATCCATAATATTATGTATCTGTTGCATAATCGACAGGTTCAAATACCTACATTTTCCACCGAGAATAAAATAAGTATGCTCGCTTCGCAAAAATGGCAGATTTTTATAGCTACACTACATTTCTCAGCAAGCTTCGCCTCGCCTTAAAGGGCCATAAAGGAATTCTGGAATAAAATGTATTTACCTACGTCTTATATCCTCAGATCTACTGAATATACATTCTGTGAGAATTCTGTGTGTTATTTGGTCTAGCCATTTTTACCTCTGCCACTAAATCAGTTCAAATTAAATCATATTTATTGACACCAACCCGCACTAGGCCAGCGTTTCTTCCTTCATTGGAAGGAGACTCGTGCCCCAGCAGTGGGGACGTGACGGGTCGTGATGATGATGATATTGATAGCATTAGACACAGGTATACATGCTTTTATTTACGGCAGCACATGCTGAGCATGGCATCTTATGCCAAAAGTTCGTTTATAAATAATTATATTTCACGTTAGTGTTTTATTTCTATCTGTTAAAACGGTTTCAGCAATAAATATTTTTTCTTTCATGAAAAATGCTATGTTTAAATTAAGTAGATATTATAGATACAGGATAGGAATAGCCCTCGCCAACTATAGCTGCGCCGCACAATGGCAGCCGGTCGGCCGCTGACACACGCTGCAACTTATATTGAATTAGCTCGTGCAGAATAACCCGCGCTATGACGCACCCGTCGTGTCGCTCAGTGTACCCACACACTGGACTGAGAATAGAATATGACTTTATTGGTATACAAAAAACACTTATAATCTAGGAACAGTAAAGGAATAATTCTCGCTACTCCTCCATGGAGTCTGGGGCTGACACCAGGCGATTCTATTCTTCTCTGTTAGAGAATGAAAGTTTACTTTATTCCAAATAGTAGGTATTTAATGAAAGAAATACCATCACAAAGTAAAAAATACGATCACCTATATTATTGTACTTCTCGTAGAACGTAAGTAAAAGCTACAAATTTGTAAAAAGTGACTGTAACTACTCCTTCGGGGATTACAACCGTGAGCATAATATTACGTATTATTACGTATACATGGTAGGTATATCAGTAATTTAGTACATTCCTTCTTAATGCGTGTAAATTAACAGCTAGGGACTCACTCGAAACAATAACATAAGCACATTAGTGAACGTAATCCCTCGTGGATTCAACTGTTCCTAAGCAGTCTGTTATGGGTAGTATATATATACCTACAACGGAATTGATCACGTTATGTACGTAACAGAATTAATTTATACATACACTAGAGGTATGTTGTATCCTTTTTTTGAAGAACCTCAGAGTACCTACATAATTTATATGCATAAGAATGTTTATTGTACTACATCATCAAAAATCGTGTGTAACTCAGCGACTAAAACCTTCTACAACAGTAAATACAAGGCTTAGAATGTATAATTTCTGTTAACACACAAACTCTATAAGAAATAGATTATAATATATCATTTACTTAACTCGGTTCCAATCTAACGTAGCTTTCATGTAACAAAACGACGCAAAATAAAAAGAAAATCCTTCTCAAAATGAAACTAAGAATTTAACCGTAGTAGGCAATTTTGTAAGGGAGAGCTTTTAAAAAATTCATAAAAGCCATTATTCTAACGGAGAAGATGCTTAGCCTGTTGTGATTTATTATTAATAATTTATGGTCTTCGTCTCGTAGCTACGGTAAAAACATGGAACAGTATTTTACTGTCGACGGAATATGTGGTGTGTTATAAGTTGCATAAATAAATCTTGGTAAATATTTATTTTAGCAGCGTCATTTTATTATAATTATCTAGTTATGAACCGTATGATGTGATGTCTTATTATTGTGTTTGTTTTACTACTGCTGACATTTATTACCGTTGAGTAATCAGTGGTGAGCAAGTTTTATGTACTTACTGTAAGTACTTAAATAATTTGGGTTATGGTTATATATATGTCGCAGGCAACTGGTTTAATCTCCTGTTTGATTGAACCACTAGCCCGTTCATTGGATGGCGCTGTTCAGTTGTATGACTAGGCCGAACGTTGATTGTACAAGCGTCACAAAACGTCCAACTAGTTAGCTGACTTAAAATCAGTCAGGTGGTGAATAAAACAAATATGGCGTCTAACAGCTAACAGCTGACACAAAAAGCACCTATATTGTTAGTTTTTTGAAAATAAATTAGCTTTAAAGTGCGTTATTTGTGTTAAAATAGTGTGACAACATGGATTTACCTATTATTACGCCGCGGGCGGATAGTTTCAAAGAAAAAAAGTGGCGAAACTGGATAGTTATGGACAACAATATGAAGGTACGTTTATTGTTATTGTTTAGTTAATTTGTGAGATAAGAGCTTTGTAACATAGTCTTTTTGTTGAGTCTTGTCTGGTGATGTTCACCCTAACCAGACATTACAAAGTTGCTATACTATATCCCATTCAACGATTTCGCTGAATGACGTTCAGTCAAGACGTCGAACGTTACAATCAACGACTTGACGAGTTGTCCTTTAGTCATACAACTGAATAGCGCCATCCAATGAACGGGCTAGTGGTTCAATCAAACAGGAGATTAAACCAGTTGCCTGCGACATATATACACTCACGGGCAATGAAAAGGTTCAACTGAGAAAAACACAAAATTACTCCTAAACGGAATGCTAGCTTTATGACGCCTTCTGCAAGATGGAAGTACATTAAACAGAGCATCAGGATACTACCAACTAAAAACGGTAAATTTTGTTCAAAATTTAAATTAAATGTTTAAAAAAATTGGTAGGCATTTTATAAGTGGAACTTTTTTATTGCCCGTGAGTGTAATTAATTCTAGGTATAGAATTTAGTGATGAAAAAGTGTGAAAGTGGTAGAAAGACTAAAGGACTAGTAGTTATAAGTCGACAGGCTGGCTTTTAACTGCCCCTTTATTTCATCAACTTATTCTGTGGCTAGCCTTGGTTTATTTACAAAGCTCATGTCGTCATTTTTAAAAGCTTCATGTTTGGCCAGTGACTTCTTTTGTTCAACTTTGAGACACTTGGGGCAGCTTAGGAGAACTGCTTGTTTCCTCTTTGTATCTCATTATTTCATTAGGTATACATCTTTATTAAGATTATTTCTACCAGAATTATCAAATTACCTATATGTAGCATGATAATTATGGTATTTTGATTATTTTATTATTCGAAATATTATTCTACTTGGTAGCTACGACAGCGCTCGGCGTAGCAAGCATAGCGTAGCAGTCGTAGCACGGACGTAGCAACTGAAACCGCCGTGAACATAGCAGCAGAAGCAAATTTTTTGTATGAGTGAATTTGTTTTCATGATCATGAAGAAATAAGAAAAAGTAGCAAAATTCTGTTATCACTACATGCTAGGGGATGCTGCAATGAACCTATATACATATTACACATTTAACAGTGTGCTCGAAATTAGTCAAAATTATTAATTATAAGGACACTCAATACGGCCAAATATTATTCATGATTATGAAGAAATAAGAAAAAGTAGCAAAATTCTGTTATCACTACATGCTAGGGGATGCTGCAATTAACTTACTAACTACTATTACACCATTCAGAGTGCTCCGGCAGATTAATTACATTACAAGTTAATGTCACTCATTAAAAAAAAAATTACAACTAAATCTACCCACATGAGTGTGTAAATAACGGATAGACGATGGTAAATACATTATAAATCTATATATGTCATCTTTGTGTTTGCTCAATTGACTTCAAAATAATCAATCAAAGAGAAAGCGCCTGAATACATTGTACAGCAAATTGCGCAAAGAAGCCGTAAATTTATCGTGGTGTAATTAATCTCTCGGAGCACGTTGGTAAATGTGATATATGTCTATAAGTTCATTGAAATATTCTCTAGCATCTAGTGCTAACAGAATTTGGGTAGATTTGCTTGTTCTTCAAAATCATGAAAAAATTGTCGCTCATATTTGCGGTTATGTCGCTATATAATGTAATTGTGACGTAATTAATCTCTCGGAGCACGTTAGTAAATGTGTTGTATGTCTATAAGTTCATTGAAGTATTCTCTAGCATGTAGTGCTAACAGTATCCCGCCACAATGGGTTATTTCTTCATAATCATGAAAAAATAGTCGCCCATATAGGAAAATATTATGTTATGTTAATCAAGTTAAAACTTGATAAGAACTAAATCTACCACTCATCGAGTGTATGTAATGGATAGACGATGGTATATAGATCGTAGCAATAACTACTTTATGTACGTATATGGTCAAGGGACTTCAAAATAATGAAAAGTGTAAGCATCTGAAATATGTATTAAGTAAGTTGTCGGCTAGGGAAGAAAGTGAAGGAATTTTTCACTAAATCAATTATCAGCACCTCAGCCCAGTTGGTTACAGCCTCGAACTAGATCCCTGTGGTCTGTGGATCGAATCTAACTAAAGCAACTAAAGATCTTTTTTCTTTTTTTTATTTTAATGATGGTTACTTTTAAAAATACATACAGTAATGAATGTAACCAGTTATATTACAGACTTATTTTGGGTTCTTAATATGTAGGTAAATAAAAGATGCCAAGACAAATTTATTTTATTTTAAGTATACAAATCCACATTAGAAACTACATCCACACAATCATGTTAAATTATTTTATATTGTTATAAGTAGGTATGATTAAAATCACAATGATATTTCTAAATTTATTATTTATCAATCAGAATATGGATACAAGTAACAGTTAAAATCGATAGCTTGAATTATATCATAGCTCTTTTAAGTAAGAGCATACTTTATTAAATAAAACAGAATAAAATGTGATCTACTAATAAACCTAAACTTAAATAGAACCTATAAATATTAAAATATATATAAATAATATAATTGTTACGTTCACTTCACTCTCACTGCACTAACTCATTGTTACTACTACTCGACAACAGGTGTCGCTATTATTACCGCTACTCGGCAACAGATGGCGCCATGTGTCCAAAGAGTTAAAATAAATACAGCTGTTTTCTCTCTCTCTCGGTTTTATTTTCTAGTAACTGTTAAAATAAAACTTAGAGCTAAAAAGTTTTCTGGTAGTGATTCTAGGATTTTTAAAAAGTTGCCTATCCAGGTTGTCTGTTGATCAAAATCCATTTAGTAGTTTTGTCGTCACATTCGCTGGGTACTTCGACATGTCGATGTTGCATCGTCATCTTCACCCAGGTGATCTGTTGGCAAGAAACGATACATTAGTAAATAGGCGTGCCAAATAAATAACATTGCTGTGTGAACTAAAAACTATAAAAGTTTCAGTTTTCTCGCATACAAAGTGGCGCCTCTAGCGGAAACTATCATGAAACTTTTGACAGATAATCTATGCAGGTGACAGAAGAAAACAAAAAAATTTTCGGTTACGTAAATTGCAAAACCCGTACTAGAGGCCCTGATATAGCTGGTCCACTGCGGGTTGGTAGAGAGGAACAGATCACATATCTAGATGAGCTAAATCTAGATATGCAGGTTTCCTCACGATGTTTTTCTTCACCGTAAGAGCGATGGTATACATTGTACTTAAATTCAAAGAACTCATTGGCACATGTGGGTGTTGACCCCCGTATCTCTGGCGTGAGAAGCGGGCGCTTATCCGACTGAGCTACACTGGTCTATCAGTTTCAATATCATTTAAATGACTTTATTGTTTTAAAATAATGTATTTCTACACTTACCTTCTCATTATAGAGGCATGGCCCGGGGGCAGCGGCGGTATTCCCGAAAAAATAGGAAAGCTGAAATTTAGAAGAAAAAAAATATTAAATAAAGATATAAGAAGAGATGTAAGAAGGCAAGCAGACAATGGGATGGTATGTCTGCAAAGCCAATCATAAAGAACCAAATAAACTGCTAATGGGCTTATGGTTATATTAAACCGATTGCATGTATCTATATACTCTAAGCATGTATCATATTTGTTTTCTCAGCCTCACACTTTAACTCAAGTAAGTTCTGAGGCACATTTACTGATTCTACACTATGTTTGAATTCAGTTTCATGAAATTGATTATTCAGTAGACTGTGAGGATCTACACCTCTTGACAGACAGTCAGCTGGATTTAATTCAGTAGGAATATAGTTCCCTTTTTCAGGTACCTTCTCACATTCCCAGAACCCATCTATTTTCCTATTTAAAGACTCTGTTGAGACAGCCTCAGATACTGACTTGCAAAAGTTACTTGGTAGTGATGAACATCCCTCGCTGTTCAATGGTGCAGTTGCCAGCAACAATGTAGCCGAACTGAGTGTTGTGTAGAAACAGCTGACCTGGTATCACTGGCAGTCTCTCACGCAGTAGGATCTGAAACATGATGTCACACCCAAGTAAAATATCTATATTTCTAGGTTCGCTGAAGCATTGGCAAGCTGAATGTGAGATGGTATGTTGATGTCCTGTACATTGACACGGAAATGAGGCATTGAAGATGTTATGTTGGGGACAATGCATGATAGAACAGTGAGTTTATAATCACTGTTGGCTGACTGGATAGCAAATCGAGCCTTTTGGTTGGTTGTGTTGGAAGCATTGCACACACCAACAATTGTTTTCTTCATCGAAGAACTCAGTATTAATTCGCTTAGCTAGATCCTTTAGGATAAAATTTACAGAGCTCCCTGAATCTAGTAGAGCTCTAGCATAGATATGCTCACCATTTTTAGCTTGAAGCTTGACAGATATTGTAGGCAATAATACCTCACTCTGTATGTTAGACATCAATGAAACATGATTAGTAGCAGCAGCGGCAGCGGGTTGGCTATTATGAAGCAAGGTGTTGTGCTTGCCTTTGTAGATACCACACTTAAAGAAAAATCTGCATTTTTGGTGGTTGTTGAGGCATATAGTGCATAGCTTATTGTTGGCCACATATGAAATCCTTTCATGCACTGCAGCTAGTTTAAACTTTTCACATCTAAATAGTTTGTGATTAGAAGCATGACAGTACTTACATGTGGGTTCTTCAGTGATGGGTTTGATGTTGTTAGCTATGTATGACGGCTTTTTTGGAGTGTCCTTACTCACACTCTGGCCTGTAGACTCGCAGGATGTGATGTTTCCCATTGCTGCAGCTCTTTTTTCTAGAAAAGTCAAAGAAAGTGAAACCCTTGCAATGTATATTGATCTAGTTTCCGCTGAATGATCGCAATTATTATTAAGTCGCATGAGTCAACCGGTATATTTAAGCCTTTCAACGCACTACTATGCTGTCTGACTGTAGCTATGAATTCCCTTATATTCTGTGCTGTACATTTAGTGATCGGTTTCATATCTAATATTGAGTTTATGTGGTGGTTTATAACAATCAATTTATTGTCATAACGCTTGGCTAGTAGTTCCAGAGCAATCACATAGTTAGAACTGTCCAGAGATAGATGTTTTATTAGATCTAACGCCTCCCCATAAACAAGAGAACGCAGATAGTAAAACTTATCACATCGGGATAACCTATCATGTGCCAATTACACTTTGGAACAAGTTCATAAACGCATAGTATTCACTAACTGTGCCACCGAATTTTGGTATCTCAATAGGAGGAAGCCTGTTGTGGTTTGTGTGAGAGTTAGTAGAGTTACGTACCTTTTCAGATGTCTGTACCATCTGTTGTCATTTGGACGCTTGCGCTGTTATCCAAGTAGGTAAAAGTCTTGTTTACTGTAATTCTTCACTTGCTGCTGTCTGTTTGTTTGGATAACATTTTGTTTACATTGAGATTTGAAATGCCCAAATAGGTTGCTGTCACAGACAATTCACCGATTCATGATGATTTTTGACCGATTTTGACTTTGATTGGTCCAGTTAGGTAGTAAAATAATTTTATTTATTATAGCGTTCGTTTTTTTCTGTGATGAAAATAGATTTACAAATCTGTTAAAACCAGAAGGAAAAGGTGACACAAAAAGTAAACTCATTTGTGAAATAGGTTTGTTTTACCATAAATCATTAATACAACTTGAAAACATGAGGATTTATATCGATAACAAACAAATTAAATCAGAAAATACAAGAACACGACTCCATATTCAAATCAACTCCCCCCTTCCTTGACAATGACATTGACATCTCCTTTTTGACGTTTCGACGTCGCGGTGTAATTACGATTGCTTCCTGTTATTATTCTGAGGTTCGGAGTTATATTTGTAACACGGCCTTTCCTGATGGCGTGACGTCCTCGACCGCAACGTCTTCTCAAAGTCATCAACACCACGCTCTAGGCAATCCAAAACTCAGCACTTCAAAATCTGTAAACAATTGATGTGATTAGAAGGGTATTTTTGCATTTTGTTCTAATTGGGCAGAGGCACACGAGTCGGCTTGCCACCCTCACCACTGGCAGAGGCACACGAGTCGGCTTGCCACCCTAACCACTGTATGTATAATGTGGCAAGTTACTTGGCGACCCTCCTTGCGGGGTGAAAGAAGTGGCGGGGGCGAGGTAGCACGACATGCTACACACGTAGAAAAGTGTGCCCGGATTAATCTCGCGATAGCTTGTAACTATTTCTGACGTAAGTAAAATTTTATTCTATGAGTGTTCCCGTAAATGTCATATGTAGCTTAAAATTTATAGTTTGACAGCATTAAAATTTGGATATTTACCTTCAGAATATCTACCAATTTGAATTTATTTATGTAAAAGTGTTTTATTTTATAAATCAATTTCCATGTCACTTTCATGTTCACTCTCTGTTTGAACTTGTTCATCGTCGTCGTCATCCTCATCTTCATCATCGTTTTCATTAACTTCAATTATAAATCTAAGACAAAAACCAAAAAACATTGTATCTACTTTGAAGTATAAAGTACTAGAGTACGCCAGTCATATTAGTTCAGTGTACACCTATAATATTTTATGTTTAATTTACATTAAATTATAAATAAACAATAACATACCTGTCCAATACATCGTCAAATACTCTATCAGATTTATAATATTCGTCTTAATTTTTTATGACATGGTCGTCACAATTTCTCCACTTTTCAGGCGAATAATTAGAGAAAAGCAACTCTAAGCCTTTTATCTCTTTATCTAAGTTAGAGTCAATCGAAGTTCTTGCGAGCTCGCCTTTCACGTACCGCCACACAAGTTCAATAGGATTTAATTCCGGGTGGTATGGGGGTAGGCGAAGCACGATATGACCATTTTTTTTCAAAATTTCACCAATTTTGTAATTTTTCTCTGTGTTTTGCTCATTAATTACTTTCATTAAATCACATAAATTTTGGTTGCTTTCCTAGTTACAAGAACTGACAACTGACGCACTGTCATATGGACTCTTCGTCTTTGTTGTTTACTTTTTCGTATCTGACTGCGCAGTACCAACCTTTAGCCGCGTAGCATGACTGATCCGGTACGCTGTTCTACAAGAAGGCTATATTGAGACATTATACGATTTGTTGTTTTTAACGTTATTTTGTTGACGAATTATAGATACCTAATAATAATATAACGATAATATTAAAAAGGCCTCAACACTCATCCTAAGACTAATGGTCTCAGGATCAATGATCTCATGTGGGTCGCACTCAAATTATGACAGACTATATAAGACATGTGGCCGCCTCGGCTGCGCGGCCGAGACTGCCGTAACAATGACATGCAGTGCACGCGTTGCCCTTCACCGCTACCCTCCCGCTACCCGCTGTCGTCTTGGGTACCTCGTCCCCTCCGCGTCTTTCACCCCTCAAGGAGGGTCGCCAAGCAACTTGCCAATCTATAGTTTATTGGCTCAGTGTTTATGAACGTTCTTTTTTCTCTGCGATGAAAATAGATTTATGAACGTTCTGTGATTTCAAAAATATTTTTTTTACTGGCAACACTACTACTATTGTAGTGATGTACACACGGTCTGTCTTGTTCGTCAATCGAGTTAACCTGTAATAATATAATATTGTCCCACTAATGAGCCGTTTTACTTGACAACTGTCAGTTGAGTTTTTGTACAAGCCTTTATTTTGTACAATATTCTTCTTACTTCTATTTAGTAAAATTTACAAGTTCAGAATGTTTATTTTTCAAGCGTCGTTGCTGTAGAGAACGCATGAGGGCAGATATAGAATTTCCTCTCTGGAAATAAGATGTGAGCTGACACAAAATCTGTGTTCTGAGGGTTTGACAGTTCAGTACAACTCAGACACTGTATAACGTTCGAATAGACGACAACTGTCAAAGAGGAGAAAAAGTAAAACATAATAATTTTAATAATACCTGATTCCCCAGTCCCCTATCGTGAAGTCGAAACAAATTCAATACAAGTTCGGTATAAGGGGTCAGTTCTTAAAATAAAATTATGCTTCCAAAATTGTTCCCCAATGATTTATACATTGTAATTTTCGTATTATGTAGACTAACGACTTCAAATATATAGTTTTTTTGAATGAATCGAGTACCTGAATGTGCTATCGAATCGAGTGACCGACAACCAAAGTGATGATCGAACATCCCTACTTTGGAATATTTTTATCCCCCAAAGAGAACGCACGCTAATTGGACAATGGCAGAGTTCTAAGGACGTTTGGTACCCCTATGAAAATGACGGGTTCCGTAATGAAAGTACCATGTTTAGAGAGTCACTGTATAGGTACACAAATAAATAAATAACTAGATTTTTAGAAGCTGGGAGAAAAGAGAAAAACGGAAAAAAAGAATCTTTAAAATGTAGTCGCAATGGAACGTAAACATTCATACAGGAAGAATGGAACGTCAAGTGAAGTAATGTTTATGCCAAGTACTCTGTGATTTACGTCATAAATGTCTAGGTTGGATCTCAGTATAATGATAAAAATTGACAAAACCAGAGCAGAAAAATTGAAATGATAAAAAAATGTGTCATGTCAACAACTAAACGTCAACACTTGAACAACATAAGACGAACAAACAACGTGAATAATAATTTGATAATAATATTATTATGTTAGGTATATCAAGTTGTATGTTTACGTTTAAATATATACGGGACGTGCAACGTACATAATAAATAAAATGATTTTATTAATATTATCGACTAGATCAGGCTACTACTTTCATTATGGAATAATGTTATACTTATCCAACTTCTGAAGTTTTAAATTGCCATTCCGCAACAGGGATCTGCTATGCCATTTCGAAATGCTATATGTAAAGGTTCTACTATATGGGTATGCATTTGGCGAGTAATGTAATGAAATAAAATATACTGTTTAAAAGATCATTGTTTTATTTACATAACATAATTTGCCTGGAATCAACTTTAGGAATTTTATGTTCCTATTACCTACTCTATTCTATTCTCTGTTGGGGTGTAAGTACCTGCACCTGGCTCTCTAGATGTGCTAAATCTAGATAGGTATGCAGGTTTCCTTCACTGTAAGTGTGATGGTATACATTTTAATTAAATTCAAAGAACACATTGGTACATGTCAGCGCCGGGATTCGAACTGCAGAACGCAGTTGCTCTTCTCATATTTGACTTAGGTATTTATCATCCTATGGTTCAAAGAAAATATTGTCAGAATTTTGCGTGTTCTTGTTCTGCTGCTTCTGCAGGTTCCTGATGAAGAAGTGGGACGGGAGCCTGCCGGGGAGGTGGAACAGGAACCGGGTCTGGTTCTCCCCTTTGTCACATTTGTTCTATATCTTCAGCAGTTTCAGCGGTATTCAAAATATTAAATAATTAGGTTAGGTAATGGAAAATGAAATAACAACTACTATGACAAGATTGACAAGCAAGATTCAGTGTTACTAGATTTAAATATTAAAAAAATATCGATGATAGTGAATCGAATAAAGAGAAAAAGAAAATGGTTTACTATGGATAAAAGTCTTCAAGACTTAAATATAATCATATTTTATAAACCAAATGTACTAGTTTTGGCACAAATAGTACCAGAACATGTAATTTATTGATAAATAAAATATCTTTTGTATTTAAGAATGTATCGATATTTCTATTCGATTCGATTACTTTTTTGCTCGGATTTGCTGGTTATATTCCGAGGTCTGGCACCACTATTGTTACGTTCCGTTCTCTATATGTTTGTTTTTACGTTCCATTATCCTTAGATTTAAATATTCTTCATTTATCATTTTTTCTTTTCCCCCGACTTCTAAAAATATTGTAATTACTGAAAATACCTTATCTACACTGTATTAATAAATGGTGAAAACATGGTTCTGAAACGCTCCAAAAAAAAGGCGGTACGCCCACTGCCGTTCTCCTTATTGAATTTTAATCAATTTAAATCGCACGCATAAGTGTATTTTTTTCAATAAATATCTGTAATTGTATGTATTGTATTATATTTTGTATATGTTTCACACACGGATAAAAAGGCAGGGGGTGACTCGCACGCACATTAAATGGGCCCCCCAAAACAGTCGCTAGTACATTACAGTGGCGTAGCAACAAGGGGGCAACATGGCATGAGGTGGTAAGGAAGGAGAGGTATTCCACGGCTCTCAGAGCAATCGCGTTATCGGTCAAGACCCCTACAAGCACCTTACTGGGTAATACATCCTACCTCGAGCATTTCTGCTCTAGCGGTACACCACTCAAGCCAGCCAATGAAGGCAAGCAAGAGGTGGGAAATCCTGTTCCTCGTCAGTTTTCTCTCTGGACAACCAATAAAGGCAAGACAGAGATGAGGAACAGGGGTTCTCCCCGGCATCGGGTGGGTGGTATTATTATTTTTTATTATTAAGATACCAGTAACGCCATCTGTTGGTCAGTAGCGTGCAACAACACTCATCGCAATAAAATAAAAATAATTTAATATGCTGATGTAGTTTCTAATGTGGATTTGAACAATATAAATACATTTTGTCTTGGTAACTTTTATTTACATACACTGATAAATAAAATTATTTTAACTAGCTACTGGATCAATATATAATACTTAAATGTAATTATTATTTCAAAGTAAGTTGTCATTCGGTATAGTTGATTTATGATGTTTATTGATACACTTAGTAGTTCATAGCATCATGATGCGTCATCAATTCATAATCAAATACGTAGGTTAGGCCTAATGCTAATTATCATTGCGTCTGCGTCATTTTACACATAATATGTATTAAAGAGTACAAGATAGTTAATTAAAATGTATATAGATGGCGCTTTTATGAGATGTGTCACCTATAAGTTATACTTAATATATAATTATGTTTGTACACACCCAGCTTGCTGATTTTTATTCTTATCAAGGTTTAACTTTATTTACAAAACATAATATTTTCCTATCTGCACCCATTAGTTTAACACGCTTTATTTTTAAAAATGTTGTCAACACACAGTTAAGGATATTGTTACTAGAATGTAAGACCTTAAGCATGTTACATATCATGTAATGTTTCATATCTGTAGTGTGATGCAAACAAATAAATAAATAAATAAATTAGCAAAATTAAATTTAATGTTGAGCAGTTTAACATGTCGAACATCCATCAAAAACATTAAACGTTAAATCCCAAAACACTGCACACTATCAAAATAAAATAAAAGAAGAAAAACGCTTTACACTATCAAAATAAATAAAATACAAAAAGAAAAACGCTTCACACTAATAACATAAAACAAAAGAAAGATCCGCGGTGTGTCGCGAACCAACGACTTTTAAGGACAAACGTATAGATCTCTTAACCAACTAGACCACGGTACTGATAATTGATTCAGTGAAAAACTCCTTCACATTCTTTCCTAGCCTGACTATTTTTCAGTTACTTACAATTTAATTCATTATTTTGAAGTCCCTTGACCATGTACGCATGTAAAGTAGTTATTGCTACGATCTATATACCATCGTCTATCCATTACATACACTCGGTGAGTGGTAGATTTAGTTCTTATCAAGTTTTAACTTGATTAACATAAAATTTTCCTATATGGGCGACTATTTTTTCATAATTATTAAGAAAAATACCAATTCTACACGATACGCTTAGCACTACATGATAGAGGACACTGCAATGAACTTATGGGCATACAAAACATTTAACAGCGTGCTCCCGGAGATTAATTACATTACAATTACTTCGGCGTTATTAAAATCGCTGCCAGCCAGCAGCAATTTTGGATGACATGACGTCATCGTCACACACCCGCGCCTTAGGACACGCAGCTAGCAGTTTAGCAAAACTGGTAACTGCTGCTAGCTGCACTTTATAAGGCGCACGCCACGCCGTAAAGTAATTGTGACGTAATTAATCTCCCGGAGCACGTTGGTAAATGTGATATATGTCTATAAGTTCATTGATATATTCTCTAGCATGTAGTGCTAACAGAATTCTGCTACAATTGCCTTTTTTTAAAACATATTCGGCCATACAAAAATTGCTGCTAGTTTCTGCTGCTATATTCACAGACCTGCAACTGAACTGAATCTATTATGGACGCAGCAGAGGGCGAGGGATGACTGACTACATGAAGCTTAAGTTTTGTAGTCAGCTTTATTAGTACCTATTTTCACCTAATGTGCACACCGCATATTATTAATTTATTCAATCATTGACGGTTTCATGGTAAAAACGTTTATAGCTTAGCTAATAAACTAATAATACAGCTGACACTTACAATTTTAGTAAATTAGTATCTATAACAGTACCAGTACTTAAGAATTAGATATTTCAACATATTCACCATATAGTTATATAGTTATAGTTATAGAAAAGGGGAGGGCAACCAGTGCCCATTCGCCACTGCGACCTAAAAGATCTATTGTGACTCCCCTTGCCGAGTCAAATCTCACTCTCCAGGCCCAGGTCTTTTATAAACCTGATGATTTTACCGGGAGGGAGAGACCTGACATCTATGGGGGCTAATTTGTAGCCGCCCAAGATTCTGTTTCTCTTGTGAATGATGGCCTCACATTCACAGAGAATATGCATGGGCGTTTCGTCCTCTTCATAGCAGAATCTACAAATTGGAGTGTCGGACAGACCCATTTTATGTAGGTGACGGTTCAACCTACAGTGACCTGATAAGGTTCTTGTCAAAACCCTTATCTGGTTGCGTGTGAGCTCCAAAACTCGACGCGTAAATTTCTGTGAATAGCCCACGATTAGGGCTCTTGCATGATGTTGCCCTGGTACATTATTCCAAGCTTCTAAGCTTTGGTTATGTGCCCAGTCCTTGATCTCGCGACGACTGGTGCATTTTGGTAGCCCGATGATGGGCTCGGGGCCCAACGGTAGGCTTTCTGCTCCCAGACGTGCGAGCTCATCTGCTTCCTCATTGCCATTGATGCCACAATGTCCGGGCACCCATCGCAGGGTCACTCTATTGTTAGCTCCAATTTTGTTCAGGATGAGGATGCACTCCATTATAAGTTTGGAGTTAACTTCTGCAGAAGTCAATGCTTTAAGAGCAGCTTGGCTGTCTGACAGAATAAATATATTCCTCCGAGTGAAGGCTCTGTCCAGGTTTTCGTATGCACATCCAATGATGGCATATATCTCGGCTTGGAATACGGAGGCAAACCTTCCCAGGCTCGCATATTTGCGTGCTCTTGGCCTTTCTCCGTAAATGCCTGAACCTGCCAGGCCTTCCTTTTTGGATCCATCGGTGTACCACACGATGTCTCCCGACCGGAAAGTTTGAAGGGCCTTATCATCATTCCACTTCTCCCTTTCTGGTATCTCAACTGAAAAGAGCCTTGAAAAACAGTACTCCGTTTCCATAGCGTCGGAAGGCATCGCCATGGCATGGGTACTGAGAAGCTCTCGGTGGAGCGAGCTGAACACAGCCGAGTGCCATCGGTTCCTGCCTCCTTTAGCAGCCCGTAGCATAGCTGATCGAGCCTCTTTCTGCACATGTATGTGTAAAGGGCTAAGATTCAGCATGGCTTCCATCGCTGCTGTCGGAGTGGACCTTATAGCTCCAGTGGCCATCAGGCACGCTAACCTTTGAAGACTACTTAATACATCTTGACAGGTTTTTTGTTGGGTTTTCCTGTGCCATACTACGCAGCCGTATGTTACCATAGGTCTCACTACGGCTTCGTATAGCCAAAGAGTTAACTTCGGCTTTAGGCCCCATTTTTTCCCAACTAGTCTACAGCACGATCCCATAGCGCATTTAGCTTTCTGGGCTATGTACTGCAGATGTTGATTCCAAGTCAGCTTCTGATCTAGGATTACACCAAGATATTTGGCTTCTTTGGAGAAGTTTACCGTTTCCCCAAAGAAATCAGGTGGTCTCAGACCATCTAGGATCCTTCTTCGGGTGAACGGTACAATTATGGTTTTGCTGGCATTTACAGAGAGTTCATACTCCCTGCACCAGCGCTCTACCATCCTTAGGGCTCTTTGCATCAGATCTGAAATCGTGCTGGCGCTTTTGCCTACGATGGTAATAACGAGATCATCAGCGTAGCCCTGAGTGTCGAAGCGAGCTTCATTGAGCTCGCAGAGCAGGGTGTCGACAACAATGGACCACTCCAGGGGCGATAGTACGCCGCCTTGGGGACATCCTCTTGTTATTTTAACCTCAATGCTCTTGTCCAGGAGTGTTGTTTTAACAGTCCTGTTGGTTAACATCGATTCTACCCACGTTAGTGTTGTGTTATCGATGTTTTTGTCCCTCATACATTTGAGAATGACATTCGTCGAGGTGTTATCAAAAGCGCCCTCTACATCTAGAAAAGCACAGAGGGCAATTTCTTTGTCCTCTAGTGCTTTCTCAATCCTATCAGTAAGTTCAATAAGGGCAGTTTCCGTAGATTTGCCCTTTTGATAGGCGTGCTGCTTCACATGCAGTGGGTTTTGTGTGAGGTAGCCCGTTCTAATGTGAAGATTGATCACCTTTTCCATAGCCTTGAGCATGAAGGAGGTGAGACTTATGGGTCTATAGGACTTAGGTAGGGACTTGTCTCTATTTCCCGTTTTGGGGATAAAGGTCACCCTCACCCTAGTCCATAGGTGTGGCACATATTCACCATACATACATACATAATGTATGAAAGACACTGCTTAATTTGGTCCAAAATAAATACACATACCTACCAACCAACCTTGCTTATTTGATGCATTATTCATTTTGGCCTCGACACCTGGCTGCGGGAGAAAGCCTCTCAAAATACAACTCTTCGCTTACAAAAAAAAACAAGAGTGATATTCAAATTGTTTCGCCCATCCCCATCACATCACCCATGGCATGGAAATATACTATATCCTCCTTTATTTAGATTGCCACCATTATTTATTCTTTGATTATCTTTTATTACCTATATATTATGTAGTTTATAATTTTGCACTTTTATCGAGATTGTTCAAAGTCATACAAAATACTTATATCTAGGTATATTACTGACTACATCATATTTAGTAAGACATAATAGTTAAATTTTAAACTACAACTTTTGCATCACTGAGTCCATCGAAAACGGTCATAACTTAATTTTTATCATCAATCTGCACCTGAATTCGGATAGGATTTTCGGATTTATGTATTTTGCAATTTAATTAATTGGATTCCGTCCCGTATGAATGATAGGTTTATCGTGATTGTGGATAATATTATGGTTAATGGAAATGCGTGAGTGAAATATCATGCACGTGCATGATGGCCGGCTGTGTCGCGTCTGCGGGTGATTGAGTTACTAACTACTATACAGCGTGTTGCAAAACTGGTATAGCACTACTGTTACTATACATAATGTTGCAAAAGTGGTTTAGTAAGCTGAAAGAGTTTTATTACTTCTATGAGAAAGAAGGGTTACTCAGGGGAGGGGATCATGTTGAACCACTGCAGTGCACTGTTGAACAATGTGGTTTATTCATGTTATGGTCTGTGGGCATAATATGACAGTATTCTTAAATGTCACAGTATTTACCAACAACAACATCGTTACGACATGTAAACAAGCTATTGTACCAATCTATCTTTTATAAGATTACACATTATAAAACACTGCAATTTATGGCTACAGTTCATCACTTACTTCCTTCAATTAGTGAATTCTTTGCCACACTCCAAGATCGCTCGGATTATGCAGAAACACAGAGACACAGGCGACATAAAGCAGCTATCCTTCTTCAACGCATGGCTAGAGGCTATCTTATTAGGAAGTACGTGAAATGGCTGCACTTTAATGCTACCATTATACAGTGCGCTTGGAGAAGGTATAAAGCCAGACAGATGTACCGACAAATGTTGAAGGAAGCTGTGAAGAGGAAACACGCGGAGTACTATAACATGATGGCTAGAAAAATACAGGTATGGTTAATTTTTTCCATTGCATTGCAATTTGCATAGGATTCCTTTATATTGAGTTTTTAATTTCCTTACATAGTCTTCTATTGAAAGGTTTGGTACTTACTTAATCCCTCACCAGTGGCAGCCATTTGGGGTGCACCACAGACCGAGGCTTACAGGGTTAATGAACTTTAATTATGCATTTGTATCATAATTTTAAGTATATCATTAATTTTGCAGGGTCCCTGGCGTGGTAAAAATAATAGAAGCGTGGGCTTTGACTTCTACGCCTACAAGCGGTGGCTGGCAACCGTAAAAGAGCTTGGGGAGAGGAGAGCGGCAGAAGCAGCCGAGTTTGGTATCACAAGTCGAGCCGATGACCTCAGGGTTCTGGAGGACGAGGCGCGGAAGTGGATGGCGTACGTCGTGTTCAAACTCCACCACCTGCTCCGAACCACAGTATGCGCCGGCATATACTCAAACAAAGGCTCAACCGAGCTCTCCGAATTCGAAAAGCTGCTCAACTCCATTCACTACACCGAATACATGAAAAGGTTGAAGCGGAAATACGATGACTATGTACGCAAGAAGCGACCAAGATTCTCAAACAAGCGATTGTTTCCTATCATTGGGGACGGCGCTGATTACTGGTACTTGTCCTTGCCAGAAATGTATGAATTGACGCGGCCGAGCCCGAGGGTAGTGAACACAAGACACGTGGCGACGCATCGCGGGGACATCCACGAGAAGCCGTTTATGTGGAGGAAAGTGAGACCGAAGCCATTTGAGGGAAGAGGACCATTTCTGGCGTCTTCAGCGACTGCGGAGTGTAAATGTTGCCCCTGTGCTGTACCCAACTCTGCAAATGAAGGCGGTCGCGGCGATGGCGTACACAAAGACCCCCGCTTCCATCTCTACGTAAAGCACTACACCCCACAACCCAAGTTGTTCGATTACGTCGACTTCCACGTAAACGCGCTACTGAGTCGAAAGTGTGAAATTTTCGAAACGAAAGAAAAATTCACAACCCGTGATGAGTCTTGTCACTGTATTTATAAATATGTCAGCCGAAAATAATGCGTGAGTGATCAAACAGTCGGGCAGCGCCGTTGTGTGTTTTTTCTTTATTTTCCCCGGCATCGGACATCCGTAATCAGGCCGCTAAGTTTGGAGGCTCGGGCGGTCGGATGTAACGGGCCGCGGGCCTTTTATTATTCCTCTTTTGTTGTTGTGAATTTTACACTTGTAATTCATTTCAGGAAACGCCTTGGTGAAAAAGAAATTGTGTAAGACTCTCCAAGAAAAATGTGTTTTTATAAAATTACGCTCCTGTAGATTTAGAGGCCGAATATTTTATTTTCTTATTTATCGCCGTGAATTGTGCGAGTAGCTTTTTCATGACGTGCCGCCTTGTTACCGTCAGTATTGCAATTCACTAGTGATATTAGATTTTGCAAATAAATTATAGATATTAAATCCACTGGTGTCTTATGTAAATACTTTAAAGAACATGGAAAATGTATAATACTAATTATTAAGATAGAAGACACATCAGTCTTGTGATTTACAACTAATTTCAAATTTAAATTCCGGTGCCTACGAATGAAATTATATTTGCGGTCTTAATTACGATTTACAAGGTTTTGGCCACTATTGATTCTGACTATTGTTTATTTCTTTAGTGCTTGCTATTGAACAATTAGTCTTATTAACACAACAATTATTAATCTTAGTGAGAATAAAATACCTGAAAAATGAATCTACCCAACCAAAATAGGTTTCAAGCTACCTGTTAGTAACCTCCATTCTATAGCTCCATTTGTTACACATACGTATAATGTTAACCCGTTCTACTTGTACGCTCCGAAAGCCGAACATTGTGGTAGGTACGCTTCACATTGAATTGGGAACTATTCAGGGTGAAACAAAGCCTTTTGCGATGTCCATTAATTAAGGCTTAGTTCTTGCAACGTTTTTAAATGGTATTGCTTTGTATAAGGATACGGAAGGTTTGTAAAAACCTTTTTTTATGCAATGCGATTGTTAACTTTACATTATTTTACAAAAAAATGTGAAGTGGGTAGGTAGATAAAATCATGAAAAGTTTCAGAATTACCTACTTAAATTCAGCAAAGTGGAAGACATAGTAAGGGCGTCTTGCACAACAAAGTTAAATAAAATTAAATAGTTTGTCTCTTGCTCTGACAGTATAATGTCAGAGCAAGAGGTCATAGATTTAATTTTATTTAACTTTGTTGTGCAAGACACCCTAAGTCTATCATATATTACATAATAATTATTATAGTGAATATTAAGTGTTACGGGTAGTAAGATGTCTACCGCATAGCCAAATTGGGTACAGATAATAATATAAAACAGTTTTTAAAGTTGCCGGGCTACAGTTGAAGTAGGCAGTGTTTGTTAAACTATGATTAAGCTTCTGTTTAGAAGTGAATTGTGCTAAAAGTCACTGTGGAAGTTCGTTGTGCAAGGTGTGACAGCCATTTCTTTGTTCTTTCACCATACTAAATGCTTGTTTTAGTTTTAGGTAATACCTACGTGCTAAGTATAATTATATGTAGTTTCCACCTTACGTCAAACTATCATACTATACAATAATTACGGAACAATACTGCTGCTTACAAATTAGTCTACCGGCGGCGCCTGCTACCAGAAAATAGGCACTGTCATATTCTCATAAAGCTTCAGCTACGCCAAAGTGAGAAGCCAGGCCGGAAAAAATGCCTGCCAATCTCGCTACAGACTAGTCTGAGTACAGTCCACGCGATATACACTTGGCGCCTTTCCCTCGACAGCGAACCGTAAGCTTGCCGCATAGTTTCACTGTTACAACAGGCCCTGCGACACTGCAACGTGGAGTAGACTGTACTTACGCGTTTGTTTTCTTTTTTGCACTCCAACCGCCTCTTGGGTGCGTATCAGAGGTGTGAAGTATCGCCGGGTGTAAATTGAAACACTTGCAAATTTACCCAATGCATTATTCATGTATCGCGTCCCCTCGAAGCGCGGAATTGTACGTTGTACATACTTACGTGCTTATCTACTCGGTTTTGTCGATTCACCTGTATCCTGTACCTATCCTGTGTGCTGTAAGACGTGTCTGGTCTAGCCTGTTCACTTTAGACTGACCATCGATAGAGAAAACACTGATGTTGATTGTGAAGGCAGAAATTCTCATTTTAACGCTGTCAAACTATAAATTTTGCTAGCAAAAAATTTGATTTACTGAAACACTCATAGAGTCGAGTTTTAAATAAAGAAATTAAGGTTTTGACAGTTTTTTTTTAATTTGTGCCCTCAGAATCGACATCACTGTAAACGTTGTTGTTGCCTCATATTTACGTAGAAACGAAATGCTTCCTGTGATATATGTAAAATTAATATTTTAAAATCACTAGGTGTGAATTCCAACACGAGATAAAATTCAATATTTACTCTTTGATCGGTATGCAAAAACTATTTTGTAAAACCATCAACTGCTAGGGACGTGGCATTTTCAATAGCACTGCTTCACCCGAGGGAATAAAATGGCTAGTCCGATCAGATTCCAGGATTCGTATATTTTCAGCGAAAGCTATTTCATTAAATAGTTTTACTAAACCAGTTCTAAGAATTAATACTTTATGCAAACGTTAAACGAGTGGTTTACGGACACAGTTATTCCTGCATTAAATTGTGTGGTTTTAAGTCATGTGAGTTTATGTACGTTTATATTAAATAAGACTTTATAGTAGATAATATACCACCAAATAGGAGTTTCTTCTAATTATTTGTCTCATTTAATTCCAACAAAGAACGCCATTGCCCACGTATTCCATCCCCTCACAACTTGTCTTCCTATAAAAATTCCCAACCAGCACAAATTCCAAAGGAGCTGCTTCAATTATAAGAGCATCTTATTCATTGGAAGATATGACCCCTGACTTCTTTTGGCATCGTAGAATTTGTTACAAAACTAGCATCTATTACCGTTGTATAGGGTCGACGACAAAGCGACAAACTTAGCTTCGAGAGACTACTTTACAAATAGTGGCGTCATACGTGCAATGACCGGACATAATTGTGAATGAAGGTCCCCTTTCCCAGTTCAGGAAACCTGTAGTTATTTCCACTAGAGGTACCAATCAATAGGGGTCGTGATCTGAGTGAAAAATATTAGGGAAGCGAGTGGGGTATGGAACAATTATAGGTTTCAGAATCGCGGCATTTTTTCTGGCCATGCAATTATAGTCTTAACCGGAAGATCTTTAATGCCTTCCTTTTTGAACCCTTAAGTAGAGACTGAATAAATAAACCGACTTGGTATAACGTGAATCTCACAACTTTTTACGGATGATTTGTAAGACTTTTTTTTTTCAAGTTGTGTTTTTGATAGCATATTATAATCAACCTCGTAGAACCAGAAATTGAACACAAATCGAACAAAATCTCACTAAAATCGTATCTTTTGAAGCCCTAAAGCCAACTTTACAGAAGCATTCGACTGAATCGTTCGTTCATGAGCCACTCTTCCCGTAATACGAGAGTGCTATCGAATTTTCCGGTCAGTTTGCACGTTTCCACCGGCACGGGTTTTGCAACTCTATGTATTTTGTTAACACTGAAAAGAGTTTTTGATGAGTTGATCTTTTCAATCAAATGACCTACTAAAGTTACTATATTGATGTCAAACTAATACAAAAATAGAGCCGAATCAAATTTAAAAAAATAATTTACTTAAAGTTTTGACTGTATTGAAATTAGAACTGAACCATCAGAACCGACATCAATTTACAAAAAAAAAACGAATGCTTAGAAATTCCCGATACACACTAGCCACTCACTTCTGCCAGCTAAAAACTGATCCTGCCACGTTCAAAGCGGCAAGCACTACACCGACGTGTGAATCGTATAAACAAATGAAAGTCGCAGACGAGGGCGAGCGAGTGTCGTGAAAGGAGCTGGGCTTTTCACACAAGTGCCAACTCGTATAGCTAGCTGCAGCATCGCGAGGCGCGGGAAAATCTAAGCAGCCAGTTGTGTTAAATACTAGCTACCCGTAGCCCGTAGGTATGACTGCGAATGCAACGAGACAATACGTGTTACAGGAAATCTTCTTAGCGTTTCGGTGAAAAACACCAGGGATAGGCAGTTACATTATTTAGGGGTCGCTCGCTCAGTTAAACAAATCAAAACTTAAATTATTTAAAAAAATTACTTTTATTGTATTTTATATGTAATACGTCTATTGTCTTTACCGGTGTTGTAGCCACAAGAATGAATGGAAATAATGGATACAAAAGCACAGGATTTCAAAGTAATAACTCGTTCTTAAGGAGACCTTGGTCCAGTAGTGGAACACACACATCTCAAACGTAAATAAATACGGCTTATGCTGTTTTTAACAACGTGCGGGATTCATCACGCATGTTGGAAACAGCCTTAGATTAATTTCCCGTAAACAAACCACACCCTAAACTAAACTGCGTCACATGTTCCTATGTCCTTCACAAAAGCAAAAAACGGGCCAAAAATAAAACCATCAATTCATTAAAGTGACTCCCAGCTTTTTGAAATAAAAAACCGAAATGGCATGAAAAAAGCCACGTCGATAGTAATTAAGATTTCCCGTAAACAAACCACACCCTAAACTAAACCGCGTCACATGTTCCTATGTCCTTCACAAAAGCAAAAAACCGGCCAAAAATAAAACCATCAATTCATTAAAGTTACTCCCAGCTTTTTGAAATAAAAAACCGAAATGGCATGAAAAAAGCCACGTCGATAGTAATTAAGAGCGATTCGCCTGAACTTCCTTCAAAGTTCTCATCACAAATTAGTGAGACCGTATGAAAGCCGGCTAACGAACGGGATGACTCATCAGAATGCTATTTGTCTCTAACTTTGAGACGGGAAGAAAATTAAGTAAAAAATAATAGCTTCATTCAATGCTTGACAAAATTTGAAGGTATAGGTACTGAGTCCGCCCAAACTTGTAAAATCTAATGCTATAAAATATTATACCTATGTTATCAAAAAAGTGTTTACGGATGGTACTTTCTTTGTAATTTAGTTGACAGTGTGTAATTTTATTAATTAACGCATTAATTAAGTGCCGACCAAGAATCCGTTTAAAATAGATATCAGAGGGTGGGATTCTAATAATTATAATATATCATCATTAAAACTTTACGATACAGTAGACATATTTCGAGAATGCCTTTGAGACGAGGGGAATTTTGAAAAGGTCACAGACTCACAAATTTTAAATTAGCTCAACATAAAGAAGCTAGAACAAGGTGTGAGTGTTTATAAAAAAAAGAAGCTGTGTGTGTTTTTATTTCAAAAAGTTACTTCATGAGCGTTGCCGTAGAATTTGTTACTTCTACGTAACTGGCAATGTTCGGTACATACATACTAGGTACATGGACCATCATTGAAAACGTAGTTATTTTTTTATTTTTGACATAGATTTATATAATGACTTCCTCTATCACCGAAAAAAAATATCGGTTCATGTACCGCACACCCGGTATAACCTTCGGTTCTCTATCTGCTACGTACGAGCGAGTACGTATTTAAAACCACCGTAATGTAAAAAATAGAATAGTCTATCTATTAAAAAACGTTGTACGTACGTAGGTATATGCCGAATAATAGACGGTGAAACATTTCCCGACCGCACGTGGATCTAATTCTAACTCATGCATTTACATGCACAGGTGTTGACTCCCGTTCAAACATAAAATTTCCATCCCATATCATTTTATCCTCATATAAATCCATCGTCCGTGTCACAAAATACTGCTATTGCAATAACTTTTCGCGGTGACTAGTAGACAAGCGAGAGTGTAGCGTGAAATAAACAGGATATGCACGTGAGATGGAGCTTTTTAACATCAAGGAGGTAACGAACGCCCCCATCAAGGTTCTAATATGTCCTTGTCACGCCACACTTATATTGTATGACATTATTGTTATAGCTTCTATTTTCTATCCCGCTATCCAGCTATAACTCAGACATACGGGCGGGTCTAATACAAGCTCGGAGATACTGTGACGTCACCGAGTGCAGGGGAGTGACGCAGAACACACGGCCCGTGACCGTCGTGTGACGTCATTTGTCACTGTCACTCACAAAACGTCAGCGTAAATCTCTGCTCCTGTTTGCCAAACTTCCCGGCTGATTTCAGAGATCATTGGGGATGATCATGCGAGTGATTGACTTTGTAGCTTACGTGTGCTGCTTACATGATTAGGGTGGGATCATGAAACCTCAACTTGATATACTGTACAAAAAGTTGAAAACTGAAAGCGTGCTCTTCAAAAATGCAACAAAGTTAACTAATGTACTACACCAAATAAAATGAAATCAAGAGAGAAGCCTTTTAAATTGTATTTTTGCTTCTCGTCAGAATAAACGTCAGCTTTCCGCTCAGGAAGCATTTATTACACGGCGACGCCTAAACAAGGTTATTATTAAAACTTAAACTTTTAATATTCGTGAAGAGCATCCCTTATTTCTTTCGCGTTTGTTGCGTCATCAATCTTAGTGGCGCGACCGGTTCACTCGGCTCTTTATTAAATTCACGGAAGCTAAACGCCTCATGTATTAGGATGACGTGATGACATGCGCGGATTAATCTGGAGACGTCAAATTTAATATCGTCTCAGTATGAACGAACGGTGACGTGATTACGTGGCATGTGGCATACGTTTGTGTCGTCAAGGCATTAGTTGATTGCTTGATTAATGTATCCTCGAGTCATTAGTAAGCTCACAATTTAATTATGTAGAAAATTCACGATGTAATTCATGCGTTGAACCCGGCGTCATAACGTGAAGCGAGTATTTGCGCGCTTTGTTCCCTGTGGAAGTTTTGCCATAATCTATCACTTACCCGTTATTGGGTAAATCGTGTGGTTTGGTTATGCACATTGCAGCGACGTGATAGCGCGGGCCGCATGCCATTCATATGTTAAATGTGATGTCGCGCCGGCGTGCCTCCGTATTGATGTGATTTTGAATACGGAAGCATGTTGCAATTTTCACGGCGATTAATTGTCAGCATATTTACTGGTATGGTGATTGGACGCTTTCATACTGGCTTTGAATGGCTCGGTTGATTTAGTCTGGCTGGCTTAATACGGCAGAAATATCTTTGTCGGTACGTATGCAAGGTGTATGTATGCAATGGGTACACCTTTACATACAATCATATTATTATTGACTTAAATTTATACAAAGTGAGTCTTTTGTAGATGGGAAATATATTTTATTCACGATTTTCCAATCACTTAACGAATGGTATCCAAAATGACTACTTCTATGACCTTTTGCGGATATGCACTAACGCAAGACCCACCCTGTATTATTATTACCATTGATGGATGCATTACCATTATCAGTCTGTCATACGTCATGCGTCACGCTGGCCACCGTCAGTGACGTCATAACTCACGACCTCCTGCCACCTGCATCCTGTTAGTTCCGTGATTTATAATAGGGGGCGCCACTGTACATAAACACTACAGCGGAGAGGCTATTCAGGCGGACAGGGCAATGCTAATGCAATATTAAGGTTTCTCTGATGGATTGCTACGTTGCTAGTCCCCACTTAGTACTCCTAAGTACTACATGTGGGAAACCCGCTGGACTGGATCACAATGACAATACGGAGGGGGGGGGGATTAATCAGTGACTTTGACGCAGGCCATTGAATGTGGCTACATTTGGGTTTTACAATTACTAAGCATCTTGCTAGGAAGCTAAAAATCGCATCCAATGGCGTGCTTTGGGAGAGGCCTACGTCCAGCAGTGGACTGCTATAGGCTGATGATGATGATGACGAATCATCTTGCAGTATAATGGAACAAACTGTTATACTGTGAAACAGCTGATTTTTTATTGGACAGTGGCATTTAGGATATTATAAACGTAAAAGTTTGTTAAGTATGGATAGATGGATGTTTGTTACCCTTTGCGGTAAAACGGCAGAACCATTTTTCAGAAATTTTATACGTTGAACCTGAATAGCGTAGTGGTTAGTGACCTGACTACTGAGCCGATGGTCCCGGGTTCGATTCCCGGCTGGGGCAGATATTTGTTTAAACACAGATATTTGTTCTCGGGTCTTGGATGTGCCCGTAAAATGGCAATAGGCCCGCCCCCTATTACATTGGGACTAACATAACACTCTGGCGAAAAGTGGGTGCAGCAATGCACCTCTGCCTACCCCGCAAGGGAGTACATTAGTACAAGGCGTGCGTGTTTTTTTTTTGAACCTGAATACCAGAATTTACACTAATGCTACATTTTATCCCGGATTTCTCACATGAAAATATTTACGAAGATAGACAAGAAGCTTGCAGGAAAATCTTCTTGTCGTATCATTTTGAATAGGCCTACTCGTAGTTGATTTACTTACGGGTAATGATGAATTTGCGTGCATTTTCGCAAGGAATGTCTTAGTTTCTGAGGGGTGTATTCTGACATCCTACTTTATTATTCATGGGTTTGTTTTCGTAAATTATATTATAAAGTTAGGTAGGATAAGGTAGAGTCTTTCTACCAATAGGTTGCAAATTATAGCAATGTGTTGGACAGCATTTTTGTAAAAAGAACATGGTTTCACTATACTGTTGGTCATTTGATTTTTGCCACAGCAAAAAAAAAAACAATTTAGGTACTATAATAGTAAAGTTGTTTTTTTACCTATCGTTGCCATGTTTTGGGTTCATTTAACAGAAAGATTACTTAAATGAACTCATTTACAGTTTACAGCGATAGGTACCATTGACAAAACCGACCCTATGTGCAAACGACCGACGTAAACACTTGGCCATACACATAACTCCTTAATTAAACTCGAACAGATGTCACACGAGCCTCACTCAGCCTAGATTTCAATTAATTCTTGTCACATGGTGTCGAATTTGTCCCGACGTCAAATATATTTCACATGTATGCTACAGCGGTCGTGATTGCCAATAAAATGTCGCATCATGTATGCCGATACGTTAGTAACTATATTTAGAAATCTGTGTATGTGACATGATGATGACAGCCGTTCGTCAGTACGGTTTCAAGAATAACACCCCACACCACACATGAGAAATTATAATTTTATAAAGAGAAACGTCAAGCTGCGTAATTTTAACGATTCATACAATTTAAAGATTATTCGGATTAATGTAGTGTACCCGAAATATTATTTAAAATGGACGCTGAACGCGACATTAACGTGTGTAAATGTTGTGGACTTCCGGTTCCCTCCCCCCGTGACTCGACCGTCTTGTTACGTACTTCCGGTTGTATAAAATAAAACATTTGTTTGTTTGTTTGCAAAATTCACCGAAATCATCGCTTCCGGTCTGAGGGCCACCGCTTCTTTTGTTACGGACTTATGCTTAATTACTTATGCCTTATATTCACGGAAATGAGAAGAATGTTGAGGGTCGAATATATTAAAATAAGGTTTGAGGATTACCCCCTCTCTATTTTCTTGAGTGCCACATTGTGTTTAATATTTATAAGTAAAGATAATAACAAATAATAATATGTATGTATTGTTGTTTCTTTCAGGTAAGTACCTACTATGACTTTCTAATCTGTCGCACACTTACGGTAAGTTTAAATATAAAATAATTATGATAGTTTGAAGAGATATTTTTTGCCTCTGTCTATCTGAAATTATTCCTGAAACGATTCTTTCGATGCTTAAATACTTACAGAAACCGAAAGAGTGAAAATATTTCTAACAAATAACTTTTTCCTTTTTAAGTTAGTAGTTTAATTAAATATATAAATACCCTGTTTAAATTGGAACCAATCTTATACTATTGGACAAAATATTATCTAGAAAAATATTAGAAGCGACTACAGCGCCATCTATATAAATTTTCAATTTGCTTCACGAGTAACCATAGAAGTTCAGTTGAATTTGACTAGAGGGCGGTACTGAAAACCACCCCTGCCGTGAGCTTCAGCTGCAACCAAAGCTACTTCAACAAGTTCCGTTACCCTCTCACAGATGGCGCTAAATACAAGTAAGGTAAAGGTACGGTTTATTTATTTTCTGTTCTACAAGGTCTGGCTGGGTAAAGTTTGTCATATAAAAATATCGTGGAGATAATAATTTAACTAAGTGCTAACTAATATTTCAAATCTTTTTCTATTTATGTTTTACAGAAGTTTTAGTGTTTTAAAATATGATTCAGAATAACCCCATGGATTATGCCCATTTGATATTTTATGAAATCATCCCGAGTATGTAGCTCAAAATATTACACTCTGAAAGTAGAAGTAATTTATCGTGAGTAAACGAGTACATTTACGAGTATATTTACTTATACAATAATTATTTATAGTGTAAGTTATAAGTACTTACCTAAGTCAACAGTATCTCAGTATTCCATGGATTTTCCCAACTGCAAAACAATTATAGTAACAAGGCTTGTTTAAAAATAAGCAAGAAAAGATAAGGGAAATCCTCTAGGGTTGTCGCATTTCTTCCAAGAACTAAATTTTTACAACAAAAATGGTTGCGTGTTACTTTGTGTATCGAGAGCGAGGTAACAAAAAAGTTTTTGATTTTAACAAACCTTTTCAAGGTATGGAACCTTAAGAAATATAACGTATAATATTATTACTTGATGTGTCGCTTTTAGGTCCGATTTTACCATTGAAGAATAACCCCCGAATTCAAAGAGCTTTTGGCACTTTAAAATGGGTTTAAAATTATTGACGTTGTGATTTCAACTTCTGGATTGACAGAAAGAGTCAAAAATTGTGTGTTTCAATGTAAACTCGTAAAATAATAGATACAAATTAGCCATAAGCTATGCAATATTTTTGTATTTTTACCAGCTCCCGGCCTTATACCTTATACCCTGTTTAAGTTTTTACGTAGCCGACGGTGGAATGTAGCCGTTAGCGCAGTAGAATTAAGCAATTACATGCAATTTCCAGGAAAACCTAATGATAACTAAAAAAAACCGCAAACATTACAGCTATTTCATTTGCAATTCAAAACTGAAGTTAATCATAAAGAGCTCTTGTTATTGTTTTATCAATTATAGGTAGGTACTTAGATCTCCTCAGTGTTCTGTAAATAGCCATATAATAGGTATAGTAAAACCATAGACTAAATAGAACACGATCTTTGTCTGCTGTCGACTAAACGCCAACACCTGCAGTCCAAAATTGACGACCTCGCCAGAGAAGCAGAAAAGGATGGACTACGCATAAACTGCTCCAAAACTAAAGAGATGCGTCTCAACACGTCGGATGATTGCGCCGTGCATGTAAACGGGGAGGCTGTGGAGAGAGTGAACAAATTCACGTACCTCGGCAGCGTCGTGGACCCTCACGGCGGAACCGAGGCCGACATCGACGCCCGCATCAACAAGGCCCGGTCAGCCTTTGCGCAACTCAAGCCCGTCTGGGACTCCTCCGTCATCGCTCGCCGCACTAAAGTTCGGATTTTCGAGTCAAACGTCAATTCAGTACTCTTATATGGTTGCGAAACGTGGTTCGTAAGAGATGACCTAACAAGAAGGCTACAAGTATTTGTCAACAAATGCCTTAGACAGATACTAAAGGTATTCTGGCCACGAACCATCTCGAATACGGAGTTATGGAGACTGACCAACCAGAGGAGAATTGACTCGGAAATCCGGCTTAAGAAGTGGAGCTGGATTGGCCATACGCTGCGGAGATCCGAAGACCATCCACCCAAAATCGCCCTGACAAAGTGGGCTGCATCTGGCAAGCGAAAGAGGGGACGGCCAAAAACCACGTGGCGTCGCACTGTCGTGCAGGAGGCAGCAGCCCTCGGCATGAGCTGGCACGAAGTCGAAGGCATGACACAGGACCGGTCAGAGTGGAAATCTACACTTCGAGCCCTATGTCCCTGATTAGGGATCCCAGGACCTGATGATGATGATGAAATAGAACACGACCGAATTATCAGTTATGCAGTTCCAGTGTTATATATTAACGAAAGAAATATTATAAAGACACAGAGAAAATGGTCTAAGAACAAGTTGAAGTATTGAACTTAATCTACTTAATGACCTATTTATTTTTACATTTTATCGGCAGGTGCTCTTATTTAGGTCGTTAAAGTATAAATAACAATAAAATGGCCGCAGCGCAGTACTGTCGGTTCTCACTGACAAATGGAAATATAAATGGCATGTCAAAATATAAACACATAGGTACTTTCGTGTCCGATCCTTATCAGAAAATTGCTTACATTTTGTGCCGACGGCTGTAGTCGTATTGTGAATTGTGTCCTTTGTATAAAAACCTAGGGAAGTACTACATAATAGTGTATAATAGTGGTGATGCAAAGTTCCACCATATACTGTATACTTAGTCTACGGTTTTGGGTCTCATAGACTTAAAATCATCGGCTTCTTTATAAATTTATATTAATCCTAGTGTGAGATTTTTTGCATAGAATGAGAATCCTAGTTGAAATTCGATGTATTATAATATTGGGATATATGTATTTGTCCTTTGATTACGGTGCAGTCTAAATTACATTAGTATCTATTATTTTGACCTATGTAGGAAGCTATAGCACAGAATAAAGCTACAGCACTTAATAAAGTTATCTATAGTGCTATGCAAGTGCGTACCATTTATAAAAATAGTTATTGAATTTACGGTTAATAATTAACAAGCTAGAGTTACTACTTTTACATCATATGTAAATAAAAAATACTACTAAATACGAACTTGAACTGATATCGTCCGTATCATGGCAATGTTTTATCTAGATCTAATCTGATTGAATTGCACGCGACAACAATAAGTATTATTTAGGAACAGTGTTGATGATGGTATAAATGAATCATTAGTATAGTGATTGTTTGCTTTCGATACGATACTGTTATTCAAGGAAGGATTTGGGGTTCTAATGACAATATTTACTTGTGCTTTATTCAGAGTGTCATTAAACATTTGCAAATAGTCGCTCATCTAAGGGAGGGAGATGTTACGCAGCCTCGTCATCCAGACACTGCACTCAGGGATTATGTGCAGGCGCGGCATCGGTGACGACGATGCCTAGTGACGCGACACGCGAGTGACGTAGATTTGTATTCCTCCGATTACGTAGAATTAAGCATAGGTTATATTTTCTTATTTAGTACTTAGACACTTCTCGGCGCGACGTACGTAATATCGGACGTCTCTAAATTTAGTTCTAATTAGACTAGATAACTATTGTGGACAATTGAATATAGTATTAGTTATAAATCATTCATGGTTTTACTTGACCTCTTCTGCTGCCGTTCCTCATAATTAGAGCAGAAATTTATATTTTTTTAACAATGAGAACAAAAATCTATTCTATTGCATAAAACTCCCTCGCATTACGCTAGCCTATGTATCACTGTTTGCATGAAATTAGCACAGAATAACATTACAGTTAAACAAAAACAATTCAGCCGTGGGTTCCGGCATTAAATCATACCTACACAAGCAGAGTTGCTGCTATTAATGGCACAGTTGCTTTATCACTGATATTAACATAATTTTAAGGGTTACCTATTAACTACAGAGTTAAAAAAGCTTTTTGAGAAGTTAATTGGAATATTTTTTACAAATATAGGTATTTGCCAATATGTTTGTATAGTCAAGCGAATAAAATAATTGTAGTACATAGCTATCAGAATGAAGGCCACAGCTTACCTAGTTTGCATCTAGTAGGTCCTAATTATAAATTTTTATTTTATTTTTTCCAGTTTACCTTAAAAATCAAAGAAATAGCTTTAAAATACTTGAATGATTGTGCAGATACAATCCACTGTTAACGACGACATACTATAGGTATGCAACTATGCAGTCAAACCGTCAAGCCCCAATGAGAAAAAAATAATACTAGAAGAACGTCTAGAGAATTCTAGAAGTCTAGAATTCAGATAAAGCAATCCCAAGTCCAAATTAAATGAAAAAACGTAAAAAAGCCCAAACATGCCAGCATCGGCCCTGAAGCTATGTGGTTATATCCTCTTTGTAACGGTGTATTTCAATAAATTACGGACACTAATCTGATTAGCATAAAGCGGCCAACACTCTGAATTTTACCCTAAAATCTGTTAACAAATTGTAAGCTTTGCATAATTGAACGAATCGACTGGCAGTATGGCCATATGGAGATTATATTTTACATGGAATTCGTTTTTCTCATTTGTTATATATGTATAGGTAGTTCATTGACAAAAAAATACTTTTATTTATTTATTTATTTATTTAAAGGAAAACTTACAGCTAGAGATATCAGTAAAAATTGCAAAGTATGAAACAGACAGCCAATTACAAGTTTCCACATGTAAGAAACAAAATATTGCCATTATGCCTATTAAGTTCTACTTATGTCAGTGAATAGTAATATAAAAGTAAAAAAAAAAACTTTTATTTTAGTGGTACAGGCTAAACCTAATGTGGATAGTGTGGAAGTAAGTCATATACATGGAGTAAATGACATGCTCCCGAAAACTGAAACCACGTGATCTACTGGTCAAACTGAACAACATTCCTCTTTTTCTTTTTTTTCGATTTCCCATACAAAGTTCGAAGAGAGATATCCAAGATCGAAAAATAAAGTTCATTTCCGAGGGTATGTTTCTTGGGGAAAGTTAATTGTTCAATTTGACCAGTAGATCACGTGGTTTCAGTTTTTGGAAAGATGTCATTTACACCCTGTAAATATAGCAATTAATGTTGGTATGATAACCCTCCCATCTACAAAACCGTATTGTACCTCGCTTGTACTTTACAGTTTAAACATGCTTTTCCCGCAAGTTTCCCCTCGCCCTAACAGATTTTCCTGCATACGCTGTCCGCTGTCCGTGCATGCACCTGCGGAATTATAGTTAAGCACTACCTACAAGTGCACCAAAAAACATGAAAATACCTATCATGTACCTATTTTTATCATTGAACATAACATATACTCAGAGAGACTCAAAGATTAACGGTTCAACACATCGATAGAATAATATGAAGAACTATAAATCTCTCTAAGATACATCCTACAAATATAATAAATGCGAAAGTTTGTGAGTATGTGTGTGCATATGTGTATGTTTGTTACTTTACTTCTTCAAGTCAAAACGGCTGAATTGATTTTAATGAAATTTGGTATGGAGTTAGCTGACACCCTGGATTAACACATAAGCTACTTTTTATCGCGGTTTTCCCACGGTAAAACTTTTTAAAGCGAAGCGAAGCTTGCAGCAACATCTGGCAATACAATGATCCATATAAACTAATGCCAAGAAAGCCCATCTTTAATTAACCTGCGTAACTGGCGAGAATCATTACCGCAAGCCCTTTCTATTTCTGCAAAACGTACTCTGTAATTACAATTAATATTAGAGAGTTACAATTCTAATTCTAACTGTATGCTGTCTGTGATCGTGGTAGTTATTAACGTTCAAAGGAATCGCTTGAGAACTTGCGAATCAATGGCGTGGAAACAACTTTATCGATCCCAATCCATGCTCGTGAAAATTGGGGTTGCACTGAAAAAGGAAAGCGTTTGAATTTGTCCCGTTTCAAAGGTCGTTTAAGTAATTTGAAGAATTTACTCTCAATTTGTATAATACATGCTTATTGTAGCTTGTAATTATAATTATCGTGTTAAATAATTGTATAATGTGTGTCTGTATCGTCGACCATTTTAGGTCCGAATGGACCACAATAATTTCAGAAACTATTTCATCCACAACTTTTTGGATAACTTTAGGTACTTGTATAGTAAAGGATTTAATAATATTAGTTCCCAACACAATCGACCATTTCGGTACAAAAATTCCGAAAAATATTTCAGTAACAGTAGCTACGTTTCGGCCCATTCGCTCGAGCCAAACGAATGAACGCACGTCTTAAATTCATATTGTTATTGGCTTCTTGTAGTAAGTGCTCAGTTTTCTACTCCACTGGCCTTCGTCTTTATTGCACATCTGCCTTTTTGTTTTTTTGTAACATCTTTCTCGAGTTCCCTTTGATAACTGATCGGGGTTGTTCGGAAATGTTATTAAATAGATACAGGATTTGGAGAAAAGTTTTGTATTTAAAATACAATATGGACATCTAGCTACAAGATGTTGTTTTTCATAGTTTATAGCGAGTTAAAGGATAGGTATTTCTAATAAATTTTTTTTGTATTTGTTTCTTTTAATTGTGTTTTTAAAAACGATCTCCTAGCAAACAACAGAACGACTAGGTAAATACAGATTTGAAATTCACAAAATAACGTTCTCACTCTAGAAGATATGAAGTTATGAAAAGTTTTAAATATATCAAATGCTCTCAGCTTGAGATCTCACGGAGGAGCGGGGTATATCAAGTAGACAGATGTCAAACTTTCTTCTGAAATAACTTGCTGAATCGCACGGTTCAGACGCTCGAAGGTGCGACGAAATTATGATGGCAGGCTCTGTATAAAACCGTGAAAAGATTGTAGGTATGTGGGTTTTTTGTGCAAGAGCATTATTTTTACCCGACTTCCGAAGGAGGAGGGTAATGTTTTTACTGGTATGTATTAAGTTTATCTAAATCTACAGAATCTATTGTAAAATTTTAAAATTACTTGGTCGTTAAAACTACAAACCTCACGAGTTATATGTAAAAAAATAAGGTATTTATGTATGATACGGAAAAATGTATAGGTGATGTGCGGGAATACCTACTCGTAATACGAATTCCTATCAAACACAAACATCTAGAACATACTTAGCTACATCCTGGTTAATCTGAAAATTTATCTCCACACTAGACATTAGCCGTAACAACCTAGAAACAAAAAAAAACACCGAACACGCAAACATGTCACAGACACAAATAAAACAGAAATTTTCTAGACGAAAGTACCTAAATCCACCTCACTGCACCGAGCAAGCCCCAGGCCGCCTCTTGAAAAACTCACCCGATCACTGGATTCAAATATTTCCTCTAAGTGCGAATCTTTTAGTGGAACCTTTGAGCTGAAAATGGCTTTTCCGGAGCAACATGTTCTAATGTTTTCGTAAACTTCTTTGTCTTATTCTGTGTTGTTATGACAACAATCAGTTATTGGGCATCGCCTATTAAAATGCTAATATATTCGCACTATAGTTTCTAGCCTTGTTTGTAAAGCGAACTAAAAATCCGGAAATAACCTCATTTATTGCAATGAATTTGGTGTGACAAAACACATAATTTTGTTCTATTCTATTATACTCAATTAAATTAGGAATACCTTATAAATAAATAAAAAAAAATAAAAATATATATTTACGGTAATACCTATTGATTGAATTGACGGCGTACACGGCTGCGCGTGTAAGTACTTACCTTCTATTCTCGATTTTACACCTAACGGCTTTCTGAAAGTCGGAGCGGAAGGCATACGGGGTGAAATTTGAGCCGCAACCACATGAAAGTGCCTGTAACGAACTACTCACTCGAAATTCACAATATACGGTAGATTTGTCTCGGAAAAGGATATTCCATCTGAGCAGAAATTTGAGGAGGCGTCCGTAGTAATTAATAGCATCCATTAAAGACGCTTGCGACACTCGGGGCTGGCTCCATCGGGCTAAATGCAATTAGTATACTCTCTGCAGGGCAGGCGACACCGCCTCTCAACCTAAATATAATTTGCAGCATAATAAGATTACCCTAGCTTAGTATTCATAAGAAAATATTTCAGAATGGCCCGCCTCGGCCTGGCTCGCGGTGATTTCATTTCCTTTGCCAGTTTTCTCTTTGGAGCTTGAGATGGTAAGGATTAGAAAAAATAATACAGTTATTTTATAAATGGAACTATTCAAGAAAAGAAACGCGTAGTCTGAGGCTGAGTTTTGTGTTTAAAATATTATTAGAACTTCAGTTTTTTCAATTAATAAACCCGATGAGTATAACTTTATCTATTACCCTAATAATAATAATATGTTAGTTTTTCCATGACCATTCATGTATAAATGACCAAAGTCAGTACCGCTTCAGAGATCACAAACAATTACGTGCTATAATGGCACCATTTCAGTTTCCAGTGCAATTTCAGAGTTGCTCCGGATGAATATATTCTAAGATTGCGTTTCCGAACTGATCTGAGTTCGTGGCACATTTTCACAGCTCGTAATCACGTTATCTAACCATCTAAACATAAAGTGGCATATATATTTAGAGGTACGTAAATACAACATGAGTTAATGCACTAAGATTGATTAAAAATCACTATAAGTAGGTACCTAATAAATTTAAAAAATAAATAAATACGAAACCTTATTTATTTGTAACAAAAACTTAAAAATAACAAAAGTAAAAGAAGGCAGCGTTATTGCTTATAGCGATTTCTACCAGATAATCTCTGGGTGGAAGAGAGTGAGTTTAAAAATATTTTTTATAAAATAGCTGTGGTGCTAGGCTATACAAAATAATATATACTACAAACAGTAGATACACAACGGTAAACCCACATCTCATAATAAATGACACACTTGGGTCACTTTGACCAAACGCTAAACGTATTAGCCCCAATTTCTCCATAGTCTGTTTTCTAACCGACCAGGGATTGGTTAATCAATTATATGTATGTGTATAGGTAGATTTTGTACTAACTGACAGACGATTGACAGGCCACTTAATACATTTACCGATTGGTGAAAATGGTTTTAGTAGCCATAGCAATATTCTTCATAGCAAAGGTTCTGCTTCACTTGTGCCCGTCAGTCTAGACTCACCCAAGGGGTCCTAAGCATAGATAATAGGATCATTTGAGTCGCTCTGTGCAAGTTCGGAGCAAACGGCATTACCCCCGGGTCGGCTCACTGACTCGCGACAAATTCTCTAAGACGGCGTTTCCTGACTGATCATGATCAGGTTTGTTAGCTTTGTAATGTACTGTACGAGTAGAGGCCTCAATTGGCAGAGGTTTGGTGTAGGTAAAATGAAGGTTTCATTGTGATTCAATCATCTTTCGTGCTGGATTTAGACCACTATTAATAGCAACACGTATGTAAAAGTCATAAAATAATATTGGCAATATACCTACGTGTTGAGTTGATACAGACACATCTGACATAAAATAGGTAACCTTATTGTTCCATCGCTGCTTAGTACTTAACCGAAAGTTTATATAATTTAGGTTAATTGATTTTATTTTCAATCTGTGAATAACTGAAGACCTTCCTTGTTATAGTTATAGTTATAGAAAAGGGGAGGGCAACCAGTGCCCATTCGCCACTGCGACCTAAAAGATCTATTGTGACTCCCCTTGCCGAGTCAAATCTCACTATCCAGGCCCAGGTCTTTTATAAACCTGATGATCTTACCTGGAGGGAGAGACCTGACATCTATGGGGGCTAATTTGTAGCCGCCCAAGATTCTGTTTCTCTTGTGAATGATGGCCTCACATTCACAGAGAATATGCATGGGCGTTTCGTCCTCTTCATTGCAAAATCTACAAGTTGGAGTATCGGACAGACCCATTTTATGTAAGTGACTGTTCAACCTACAGTGACCTGATAAGGTTCTTGTCAAGACCCTTAACTGGTTGCGTGTGAGCTCTAAAGCTCGACGCGTAAATTTCTGCGAATAGCCCACGATTAGGGCTCTTGCATGATGTTGCCCTGGTACATTATTCCAAGCCTCTAAGCTTTGGTTCTGTGCCCAGTCCTTGATCTCGCGACGACTGGTGCATTTTGGTAGCCCGATGATGGGCTCGGGGCCCAACGGTAGGCTTTCTGCTCCCAGACGTGCGAGCTCATCTGCTTCCTCATTGCCATTGATGCCACAATGTCCGGGCACCCATCGCAGGGTCACTCTATTGTTAGCTCCAATTTTGTTCAGGATGAGGATGCACTCCATTATAAGTTTGGAGTTAACTTCTGCAGAAGTCAATGCTTCCTTCAAGTCAAACCTTCCTTGTTATCCCATTATTTATGCCTTGTCCCAACTTTGTTTTGAAAAAAAAATACTTATTTTATTTCTGGTCGTTTCCAAATATTTTTTGTGTTTTTTCCATGATCCGCTAGCACTTTTCAGTGGGTGACGAATCCTGTGCAAATTATCGGCGCAAATGTAACCACCCTCTTTAAAACGTGGACGCTCCGGCAATCCTCAATAGACTCATTAAGATTTGTAACGAGGTCTTCCGGAATACTATTACCACTGTTTTGTTTGTGACAAATGCGATTACGAGTCATGTCCGACTAGCTCGACGCCCCCTGTAGCTTGCGCTTCGATATCCACGTTAATTTAGATGTTTCTTTTTGTTTTTTTTTTCATCGCATTGAGTATTCTTTGTAAAGAAACTCACACAAGTGCGTCCATATCATTGGCGTTGCCGACGCCGTAAATCGTTGTTTATATTTATGACAATCCGTTTGGTGTGATTACCGATAGGTGGACGCTAAGTCCACTAAGATTGCGTTCCCAGGAGGTGAACTGTTCACGTCAAGTGTCGCGCGTAACGCTGAAAAATGCGTAGACTGACCGCAAACCCGGCAAAAGCTTACGCAGTGTGAACACTTGGCGTACTAAACTGCCGCTAGCTCAGTCGACAGAAAATAGTTACTAACTCGTAGTTAGCCTACTGGGAAAGCTGCCTTAGCTTGATGGTGGTGGTGCTGGTGAGAGGCTTAGCTAGTCAAATTAGTTTTCAGTCGCTGACTGCCTAAAAGTTCAATTTAAAAAAGCGCTAAAAACAGCAGTATCAATTATTATATTTTAATAACGTTCATATCGCAATAATCAGTATTAATCCTTTATTGAATCAATGAATTCTATATTAGGAAGCTATTTCTTCTGAAACTCATCAATAAAACAAATGGCAACAAAAAGAAACAACCTACTTGCTTCAAAAAAGAATAAATCAATCTCAAGTTATCTACAGTTTGCAGGTAACAAAAATATCACGAAATCCAGAGATATAAATTTTACCCGTCACGCTCCTCAATTTCTAATGCAAATGTCGACATTAAACACCTTTATTGTGGCACTAAACTCAAATCTATTGGAAAGAACGACTCAGATTTTAGCTGTGCTACCATCGACCTCTTACTCAGTTACAGTACTTATACCTTAGATTGATTGATATTATTTATACATTTGTACATCATCGCCATACACATGGGTAGGTACACACTTCTATATATTTTCAAAGTAACAGTTCCCAAACTGTCAATTACTGATAATGTTTATTCCGATTAGTGCAAAAGGTATGTTTGCACATGACTGAAAAAATTTAAACTTTGTCTATTAAGTATAATGCGTAAAACTTATTGCTAAATATGTACCTACTAACACAATGAATTTATTTATTATGATGATACAAAAAAAAAACTATTTATGTAAGTAGTTACTTACTGTGGTATGCATAAAACAAAAAATATTTACAACTGTAGCGCGGCAATGGTAGGCCCGCGCCGGGATCACGGCAGAACAAATTTTTCAAGCCGACTGCAACCGCCCGATAAGCGACATTGAAAATGTGACCGAATTTCAATCAAATTTATGACTTATAATAATGATTATAGGCTATTTTATCTGGGAGGCGCATAAAATTTGCAATTTGGCTGAAAAGGTGTACTCTTCTGTAACAAATTCGTTCGCAATCGTAAAACGCTGATAACGATTCGGAAAATTAATCGAGAAAAAAACGTTATTTCGAGGGGAGGTCGATCCGAAAAATGCGACTGCAAAGCAAATACTTGTAAGACGTGATTTATTTAACTTGCTAACAAAATTACCTTTCAATTATTAGATTTTACTCAAATGGTTTCTAAAGAAAATAATATATTCTTTAGAAAATTCATCACGTATAAACCTTCTACGCATACTACAAATTACTTTCAGCATGATTGAACGTGTTTACTTTATCTACACAAGTATCAAAAGAATTTCGATGTACCTAAAAATATTTTCTAAATCTCATTCAGTTTCAATTCGTACGGGTAAATTAGACGCTATTGATGTTTGGCGCCAAAGCGTAAAAGGAAAAAAAACCGTAGTAATATTATTCTTATTTCAAATTACTTCATTACGCGCCGCAGCCAAAAGCAATAAGTTGCAACACCTCCTTGGCATCAACCGAGTCTCTCTTTGTTCCTACTCACCCCAGCAGAGGACGCTGGACCGCTTGCAGCGATTGAAATTTTAAAATATTGTACCCTTTGCCATTATGCGAGTTTATCCACCCTTGAAATATCTCCGGGGGGCGTCAGGTACAACGATTGGGGAAAATATTTTACACTTGTTACTAAGGATTTCGCTTTTAAGTCTGCCGACGCCGAGCTAATGTGGGGCTAAACAACTACTCGATAGAGTGCAAAATCATGTGGGCACAAGCAGAGTTTGACGCGAATATTTATGAAAGCACTTAATTAGTGTGTCGAGAATGAAAAATTGTTATTGAAACCGGCTTGATTGAACCGGCAATTCATAACTGTGTCATTTTGGATGCAACACTTATGAAAATACAATTAATCACTGAATGCACTCTCGTCAACGCTTTTACCGGGAATGGAATGCGATGATTCGGCATTTTATATCGAGGGAACGTCAGTTATTGCCTTTCGTACACATTATCATTTGTTTCGATTACCTACTATGAATAAGCTTGTACTATCATGCAGGTCAACAGCCACAAATCAATTTGTATTCTGCTAACAGAATAATGCTTCTCAGGCTGATTGCTAAATGGCCAAATAATAATTTTCTCAGCCGACTTTATTGAAATGCTAATAAATTACTGTCTGATCGAAAAAGTAAGTTGCAATGTTCTTTGAATCATTCCAGCTAACTTTATTCGTCTGGTTTATTTCATTAATCCTCTTATTAGACGTATAAATCAAACGAATATATATGGTATAGTGCTTGTGATTCCCAAACACACGTGCATCAAGTTGAAACGAACCGTTACCAAACCGTCCACCGCACCTACCCACATACCGAAGCCACAAGAGCGCCCGCAAGTCGAGGTGGGGCACCACACAGGCGACTCCGGAGAATACAAGGGGCGCGGGGCGACCCGCCTATAAATAGCCGTCAGACCGCCGCCCGGGCACCATTCGTCACCTCCTGCTCCGACGAGTGACCAGTCCGTTCCCGAGATCCTTCCCTGCACCTCTATCTATTCAAGTATCTATTCACGCACACTATTCTCACTACACCGTCCTCCCTACGCTGTGGGTCGCCTACTAGCGGATCGAGGTTCCCCGGAATACACGGACGCCTGGGTCGCCTAGTTTAAAGCGGCCGTGTACCGAACTATACAATCGCTGAACACACACCGGCCCTCAGCCACACGTTCTTATCAACACAAGTACACTCCACAAATCCTGGAACAAATCCACACGCACCACCGGTATTCGCCCGACCTCCTGTACCCTGTATTCCTTCCCCTTATTAACATAGAAACATCCGCGTTGGCCCCTTCAGGGCCCGACCAATATAAATACCAATAACCGTGATAAGTATTTGTGCATTTGTGTAGTGTGTTAATATTAAGTACATAAGCTGTAAGTACCTTAGATATATAAGTTAACCTGGTTGTAAATAAAGCGGGTCCAGTGCCGCCTGAATTGTGTTACACTAATTAATCGGCATTATTAATTCTCACCCCGTACACCTACCGAGGTTATTTCCCTCCAGGGGCCTCAGGATCAAGATCAGGATAGTTAGGACCGCTTCACGGTCATTGTAGATCCCCCAGGCGACCAGGCACTCCTTCAGAGGCCGGCGTCAAGCTGAGCTAGTCTAAGACCGCTTCCCGGTACGTATTAATTGAGAGTTATTAGGTAGGTACCAACCCTAAGCACTAGGGACGTTAGTCATAAGGGTAAGTATCACATTACAATATAGCACCCAACCCCTACTCTCGGGGTAGGCCAGGCAGGTCGATTCGCCCAGGGGTCGCTCCCCGGTGATCCAGACCAGCTCCTGCTGAGCTGCTACATTACATTTGGCGCCCAACGTAAAATCCACTAATTCTCATCAATATTTAATATTATTTAGCCCCCCCGTAATAACTTGTAAATCATTAAAAATAACCAACCGACCGACTAACCGTGCAACTTAACTATCTACCCGTAATCATTCTAAAAATAGACCGACAACCGACCGACCGACCCCGTTTAACAAAAATTACAATTCAAAAGTTAAGAGCAGATTTTTTTGTTGGTCATTTTTATTTAAGTTATAGTAACCGATTACAAACTGGCCCCGTTTTATAGTAGGTAAATATACAGCATCAAATGCCAACTTCTTGGATTTATAACCTTAGTAAAGAGGAATTAATAAGGGAAAGTAGGGAAAGGAAACTACCGACCGTAAATTTAACCGTTGACAAGCTGAGGAAGCAGCTGTCCGACTACATCAGAGAAGAAGAGGGGGAGACCTTCGAGATGACATCCGAAGACCAGACCAGAACCGCGAACCAGCTGAACCTGTCATCCATCGTGAGGGAATGGAATATATCGTTCGACACCGCATGCGACCCGGTTGAGTTCATCGAGCGTTTGGATGAACTTACGTCGTCAGGTGACGTCCCGCAGGACCGATTACTTCAAGTACTACCTAAAGTACTAAGAGGTAAACCGCTACTATGGTACAGAAACAACTCTGACAACTGGAAAAAGTGGGAAGACTTCCTAGAAGACTTCAAACTCTTCTTCTACCCGGCGGGATACGAGAAGAACCTGCTCGAGATGATCATCGCACGAAAACAACACCACCGTGAATCTTTCGTCAATTATCTAACCGACATACAAACCCTGATGAGAAGGTACGGAAAAATGACCAAACAAGAAAAAGAAGAAAGAGTCTACGAAAACATGAACGCGAACTACAAGTACTACATCAAAAAGCAAGACTTCACCAGCCTCGGGGAATTAATAAGACAGGCAGCCGAGTACGAGCAGATCACAGAAGAATCCTCATCTCAACAGTGGAACCACCGACCAGACCGACACCGCCAGACACCGAAAAGTCATCCAGAAACGTCACCAGAACCTCGTAAAATACACGAAAAATACGACAGGACCACGTGCTGCTGGAACTGCGGCAAAGCAGGCCACTCACACAAGGAATGCCGGGGCAGGCAAGTACTGTTCTGTAGCCAATGCGGAGTCCTCGGGAGACTAACGCGCAACTGCTGCAGAAGAGAAACCAAGTTCGGTGACACGAACATAACCGCCGAAGAAAACCGACCAGAACAACGAATTTTTGAAGACGTAAAAATAGGTAAAATCATATACCGAGCGTTAGTTGATACAGGCTCCACCAGATCATACATAAGTAGAAACATTTATGAAGAGAACTCGACAAACGCCGACAAAGAAAAAGTCACAGGGATGCGAGTAACCGTCGCAGATGGCAGAGTCGTGGACGTGAAACTCAAAATAGACCCAGAAATTGAGATACGGCAGAGAAAATTAACACACGAACTCTTCGTACTACCAGCTTATTCACCGCCAAACCTAGTTATCATAGGGATAGACCTCCTAAGAAAGGCAGGAGCCACAATAACCTGGACCAACAACACCGAAAATAATCCGAAAATGACCGAAGTCGTCGCACCAGAATCAACGCCACCAGACAATAATATAATCAACGGCCCAATAAAGACGAAATCCCGCAAGCATAAGAAAAAACCTAAACAACAACATCCACCAAGATATCCCGACACAAATTCAATCCAGGAACGAAAAGAATGGTTCGAGAGGAAAATGTCCGAAACCCGAAAATCACCAGAAAACGACAAAACATTTACAATCAAAAACGGCTCACTCCATAAACGAATTGTAAATCCGAGGTACGGGGTCAAGACCAATGCACAATCGCAGTGGAAATTATGCGTTCCCACATTGAAGAGAAGGTCGATTATCGAACAACACCTTAATGAACCGACAACAACAGACCACCGAAGCACGGGAAAAATCCTAAAAAGCATTGCCGAAACATATTACTGGCCCGGGATGTACAAAGATGTTCTTCATCATATGAAAAAGTATAAAGAACGACTAAAATCATCGTCATCAAACTCGCCGCAACCAAATTCCACCGAACCGAAGCAGTAATAACCTACCGACGACGTCATCACCCATCGCCAGATGTGCCTAGCCGCGGTACTCGTGCGATGCCGAACGAACCGATTATTCCAAACCTACCCTCAATCATCAACATAATGAAGATTGAAGACAAATAGCCGTAAAAAGTTAAAACATATGTATATTTATGACCTAGTCATTCCGTACCGCACCGTATAAATCTTATTTTGTATAATTTGTAATTTAATTACAGATATAACTACAACCGAAAAACCGCAATCTGTATAAAAAAATATAGAAATAGGTTAAAATGTAAACGCAAATGCACACATTTTACACCGTCCGTCCGTAGTTTAATATAATGTAAGTAAATAATAGACACACAGACATGTTAAACTTATAACATACACCTTTTTGCATCCAAGTCACAAGCAAAATGTAGCTCAGACTTAGAATAAGGATTGTAATATTTTTGAACGCAGCCCAATACGTTACTCTGTGAACGTACACAGGTTAGAATTTTAGTTGTCAAGTCAATGTCAAGTGTCAAACCGACCGAGTAAATTTCAGCGCAAGGACACATGCCGTATAAATTTTAAATTATTTGCTATGTAAACAATCTAAAACCAAAAAGCTGAAACCGTATACCTAATGTAATTAACAGGAAAATGTATATCAGTGCACAATAAGTTGTACATACATAGCCTACAATGTAAGTAAATCCAACCATGCATTTTATCATTGCTCATGTCTTGTAAAAACAAAATATTCACATCTTTTATGGAGAAAAGAATCCCGAATATAATATACCGTTTCCGTCCGAATTTACCGGCACCAAGCAGGGATGAAATGTTCATGGACAATACCGTGTAATCTTTTTTTTCCAAAGTTAATAATATTATAAAAGTAAATTAACCTGAAACAAATGTCTAAGTAAATAAAATGTATCCTGAATCCAGATGATAAAGTATGAACCTGTTGTAAACAAATGCACCAGTACATGCACCTTTCTCTTTATTTGTTTTCTTGTATGTATCTACATAACCTGTGAATTTTTACCAGGTAAAAATTCTCCTGCTGAGGGGGGAGAATGTAACGAACCGTTACCAAACCGTCCACCGCACCTACCCACATACCGAAGCCACAAGAGCGCCCGCAAGTCGAGGTGGGGCACCACACAGGCGACTCCGGAGAATACAAGGGGCGCGGGGCGACCCGCCTATAAATAGCCGTCAGACCGCCGCCCGGGCACCATTCGTCACCTCCTGCTCCGACGAGTGACCAGTCCGTTCCCGAGATCCTTCCCTGCACCTCTATCTATTCAAGTATCTATTCACGCACACTATTCTCACTACACCGTCCTCCCTACGCTGTGGGTCGCCTACTAGCGGATCGAGGTTCCCCGGAATACACGGACGCCTGGGTCGCCTAGTTTAAAGCGGCCGTGTACCGAACTATACAATCGCTGAACACACACCGGCCCTCAGCCACACGTTCTTATCAACACAAGTACACTCCACAAATCCTGGAACAAATCCACACGCACCACCGGTATTCGCCCGACCTCCTGTACCCTGTATTCCTTCCCCTTATTAACATAGAAACATCCGCGTTGGCCCCTTCAGGGCCCGACCAATATAAATACCAATAACCGTGATAAGTATTTGTGCATTTGTGTAGTGTGTTAATATTAAGTACATAAGCTGTAAGTACCTTAGATATATAAGTTAACCTGGTTGTAAATAAAGCGGGTCCAGTGCCGCCTGAATTGTGTTACACTAATTAATCGGCATTATTAATTCTCACCCCGTACACCTACCGAGGTTATTTCCCTCCAGGGGCCTCAGGATCAAGATCAGGATAGTTAGGACCGCTTCACGGTCATTGTAGATCCCCCAGGCGACCAGGCACTCCTTCAGAGGCCGGCGTCAAGCTGAGCTAGTCTAAGACCGCTTCCCGGTACGTATTAATTGAGAGTTATTAGGTAGGTACCAACCCTAAGCACTAGGGACGTTAGTCATAAGGGTAAGTATCACATTACAATATAGCACCCAACCCCTACTCTCGGGGTAGGCCAGGCAGGTCGATTCGCCCAGGGGTCGCTCCCCGGTGATCCAGACCAGCTCCTGCTGAGCTGCTACATTACAAAGTTAAGTGGTAATTTACCCTACAAATAAATATTTGAATGGAAGTGGCTTAGTGGAATGCATCAACTATACAAAACACTACGCTACAGATTATGCGCCGTAGCACTTGCTACGCCGCGCCGTAGTACGCCTACTACGAGTAATTTCGTAGCTCCGTATGATCCGTATCTCTTAGGCTACAGAGACTAGTTTGCTCTAAAATGGGATTTTCGTATAGTAGATCCGGTATTCGCGCCCGCATAACTGAAAATTACTTCCGGCCCAGTGGGCCGCGGGCCAGCGTTTACTTGATAAAATAAATTTGTACAAAACAACGGATGCGTTTGTGGCAATATGAATCCACTGAAATGAGTTCACCTTTGGTGACTAGCGGTGTGGAAGTGGAAAAATGTTCGGACACTGGCTAATATCGGACCTTTGAAAAACAGAAATACAAAGTGAGGTTTTTATCTTGTGAAGGAATAAATTGACGGAAAAAACAAACATTTGTGGCCAGTGACTCGCAAGCGTATCGCTTTCAATGGTACAATTAAATATTAATAATATTTTATCAGTAGTGTAAATGAGTAAGGCCAAGTATAAGAGAAATATCACCATCAGTGGACGGATTAACTATAGGTACACACAACTATTCAGAAATATCATCACAAATAAAATTGTATCATTTTTTTCTCATTATTAAGCATAAGCAAAGCACTGGCTCAAAGTAAACAGCTTATTAATTAAGTGTTAACAGCTACCAGCTGGTCACATGTTGCTTTTTGGCACGCTACCGCATCAGATTCAATTGTAGAGCCAAAACACTTTAAGGGCCTGCATAGGTGACGTGCCCCGCCAAATTTGGGTTTTCAATGCTCTTCACACAGCACACGCAGTGACACGCACACATGTAAGTTTGCACAGTGGGTCGATAAACTTTTACTCGCCAACTTTATTGACAATTATTTTCAAGTAGTGATTTGAGGGTAAGTTTAATTTTTAATTACACTGGTAAGCACCAGGAAAGAGTAGAAATTAATAGGGGTGCCACTTTTCTCCATACTCGGAACCCGATTAGATTTCTAAACAAATGTGGTATTTACTTGTAGAAAGGTAACTACAGGTATTAAAGTGTAGATAATAAGTTATACTAAGGGTATACTAAGCCGAAAGGGGATGACTCAAGGGGTCATTCTGAACAACTTTAGTTCTACGAGTTTTGCAAAAACGCGAAAAAAAAAATTCGTTTTCCATAAAAAGTCTTAAAGTTTTTCGTAAAAAGTCACGTGTCAACAAAGTTTCTATGATAAAGGTTTTTTTTGGTTAATTTTTAAAACTCGTAGAACAAAAGTTCAGAATCAGTCTCACTTGTTTTAACCCGACTGCCGAAGGAGGAGAGTAATGTTTTTTGATTGTATGTATGTATGTTTGTAAGTATATTTTTTGGTGGCAGAATAATATTTTTTCATATTTTTAGAGTTTCGTACCTAAAAAGGAAAAAAGCAACCGTTTTAAGATCTCTTTTTGTCTGTCTGTCTGACTGACTGTCTGTCACTGCCCTTTTTCTCAGAAACGGGTAAAGATATCAAGCTGATATTTCGCATAGATATGAGGAGTACCCAAAAAAAATTGGGGTACTCCCTCTCCCATACAAGTAAATTTGGGCTGATATTTTTTCCGGTTATTTTGATGGTGTAGGTAGGGTATCGTTGAAAGGGAAAGGAAGTAAACTTGAGTGTAATAATTACCGTGGAGTCAAACTTATGTGCCATACAATGAAGTTGTACGAAAGAGTGATTGATAGCCGACTGAGGCAGGAGTGCTCACTCTCAAAAAACCACTACGGCTTTGTTCCCGGCGTATCCACTACGGATCCCATGTTCGCTCTAAATACTATTGCCGAAGAATACCGTGCTAAGAACTGTCCCCTGTACATCGCATTTCTGGACATGGAAAAAGCGTTCGATCGCATACCGAGAGATGCTATTTGGTGGAGCTTACGTAGAAAAAGCGACCCTGAGAAGTATGTCAGTATCATTGCGGACATGTATAAAAATGCAAGGTCTGTTGTGAGGACGGTTGTAGGTGCTACTCGGCCCATTGCTGTAGCAGAAGGGGTACACCAAGGTTCAGTCCTAAGCCCTTTCCTGTTTTGCTTGGTCCTGGATGCGCTGACGGAAACAGCACAGAGTACGGCTGCGTGGACGTTTATATACGCGGACGATGTAGCAATCTGCACGGAGAGCAGAACCTCCCTACAAAAGGCCCTTCTGGACTATTCTGGAGTGGAAACATCAGTTGCAAAAAGGCGGCCTAAAGCTAAGTGTTACTAAAACCCAATACATGGCATGCAACGAACCAGACCCAGATGACAGCCCCATCATCATCGACGGCCAACAAGTCATCAAGTGCGACCAATATAAGTATTTGGGAAACATGATGCACAGTTCTGGTAAAGTGGAATACAACATCCAACACAGAATAGCTGCCGCCTGGCTAAAATGGCGCGTAGTAACTGGTGTTACTTGTGACAGAAGAATAGTAAGTTGAAAGGTCTTGTGTACAAAACCATCATACGCCCGGTCCTAATGTATGGCAGTGAGACCTGGGCAGCGACGCAAACGCATGTCAGAGCGGTCCAAGCGGCTGAAATGAAGATGTTGAGGTGGATGTGCGGGGTCACAAGGCTTGACAGAATCCGCAATGAGTACGTTCGCGGCAGCCTGGGAGTACGCGACATCGCCGACAAACTCCAAGAAAACCGCTTGCGATGGTTCGGACATGTCAAGAGAAGACCACCTGACTATGTTGGAAACGAAGCACTGCGCCTGTCCGCCCCCGGTAGGAGATCCCGAGGAAGACCTAAAACCAGATGGATAGACGTAGTGCAAAAAGACCTACGACACTGCCAAGTCTCTGAAGACGACGTTGGAGACAGGGCGAAGTGGAGAGAGAAAACGAGGAAGGCAGACCCCACCACCATATGGGACACATAGCCTGAAAGAGAGAGAGAGAGAGGTAGGGTATCGTTGAATAGGTCTTTTAATATAATAGGTATAAAAAAAGGTTAAAATATAATTATTTGGCTTTTACCCTTAAATTTGGGGACCACACCATAGACAAATCCTAATTTAAAAAATGATTTCAATAGATGGCGTGATTTTATGTTAGGTAACTCAGAATAAGAAGTGATGATATCTCAGAATAATAATGGTTAATGGTGCTATTCCGCTGAGCATCGAAACCGGTGGGACGCTAATGAAAAGTGGTCATGGAAATGCACCAGGGTAGACCCTGCTCCTAGAACAAGGCATGAGTTTGTGATTTGTGTGCGTGAAAAGCGAGGATGGAAACTTTGAATATTTTCTTGATTTTTTTATTATTGATGCAATAACATATACCTAGTATTATTCTGAGTTACCCACCGAAGTCACCCCGTGGCAGGTTGACTAGATAGGTACTTTTGCAAATCACGCCATATATCGTTGTTTTTATTAGTGGCTACTGTCTATAGAAGAAATTCCGTCATTGACAATTTTACGTTACGAATGAATTTAGTAAACCCAGTAAACCTAACTAATCCAGAGGAAACCTAAAATATCTTTCTCTCTCTCTTTGAAAAACATACTTAATAGCCCAAACTCGATTCTATTCTATTCTCTGTGGGGGTGTAAGTACCTGCACCTGGCTCTCTCGAGTGGAACCTTTGTGCAATTCAATTCAATTCAATTCAATCATTTATTGGTAATAACTTAAATAATATTACAAGTCATTTACATAGGTATAGGTAATTGGTAATTATGCACTAGGTATAATTAAGTTACTTATACAATATAACATAGACTAGCTAAAGTAGGTAGTTATATAATTTTATTCATAAAGTAGAAGCACTGATAGTTAGGTATTTCTTTATACATATAAATAATTTAGTTATTAGGTAGTACATCAATAGTTTTTAGATATTACTATTAAGTAACAACATTTCAGCATTATTTGCATATTTGCATTGTGTTTTAGTATGATAGTATCTTATTTGAAAGCTTTATACACACTGTTTTTCATCGTTATGAGAGTTACTGTTGGTAGTAGGTACCGGTGTGCATATCCCCAAGGTCTAAACTGCCTTCCTAAGCTTGAACCATTTCCCACCACGCTGGTCCACTGCGGGTTGGTGGGTTCACATATCTAGATGTGCTAAATCTAGATATGCAGGTTTCCTCACGATGTTTTCCTTCACCGTTAGAGCGATGGTATACATTGTACTTAAGTTAAAAGAACTCATTGGTACATGTCAGCGCCGTGATTCGAACCCGCATCTCTTGCGTGAGAAACGGGCGCTTACCCGACTGAGCTACCACCGCGCCCAAACTCGATGCTTTTAGCTATTAAATCTTTGAAATAAAATTCAGTCACCTCCGTGTTACTGCCCTCATCAGATCCTCACGAGACCATGCCTCAACCAGCACCATGAGACTGTGTTTTTGAATCCTAACCTAATCTTCCTACGTATTGTCATCACTTAGATCCATTCACTATATTCCTGCTCCTCATCCCAGGGCCCTGGGGACCGGAGGCACGTCAGCTTTTTAAAGACATCAGCAGCAGACTAATAGAAGTCTCAAGGGACCCTAGGGCTGGCACTTACCTATCAGAAAGGCTAAGCATCGCTATATAGCGGGGTAACGCGGCCAGCGTCTTGGGTACCCTACCCGACAGTGGCAGCGATCTGGCCAGCATCTTCTTTTTAGTTTAATTTTAATTTTATATTAGTTAGTTTTAGTTAGGCATTAATAATTATAATTTAATCAAGAAGTACCATGGACTTAACTATTAAAAAACATTATCATTTAATTTATTGAATATAGTATAAGAATTATGCTTCCTCAATTTCAAATCAAAGTGTCATAAAAGTTGAAAAAGTGCAATGACAACCAATGTGCAGTGATTTTGTGTCTGTACATAATTAGATCGCGAGCTGTCAGTGCCGCCTAAACCGACGTGACCCTTCTTTGGAGGCCACCGGCCGACTGAGTCAAACGTCGCTTGTGTTTATGATTTTATAACACAGAAAGCCGCCATAGATATTTGTATGAAGATTTGAGGGAAAAAAATTGCTCAAGTTTGGGATTAATTTACACAAAATAGGTGTGTGTTTATTAAAAAACAAGGTATTTAGCGCCTAGTCCAAGCATTTATCTTTATAATTTGATAAGAATCATATGAAAATTCTTGATAATTACGACACAGTTGTTACAATACGGGAGTGTGATTTACTGGTTTTTCGTAATTAATTTACAGTTATCCATAAGCATTTACTTAAATTCGAATGATTCAGCACCTAGCTAGACTCTTCGGCTACCTGTGTGATTTTTTTCAAGGCTGTAAAGCATCATTTACTACATAATTCTATGACAATGCCAACCCTCGATTGCCTATTGCCGACCCTTAATATAGCACTGAGTGGAATATACATACCTACCTATATGCCCTGCCCAAAATAATGCCTAAACGCCCTGTTACTAGTGCTATAGTTAAAGTTAGTTTTCTTTTTATTACAATATATTTTGTTATTCTTGTATATTTAAAAATGTATTGTGTTATCTTATAATATGGGCTACACTGCCGGGCAATGAAAAAGTTCCACTCACAAAATGCCAACAAGAAACAATCCCAATTTTTTCAAGGATTCAATTTAAAATTGGAACAAAATATTACCGATTTTAGTTGGTAATATCCTGATGCTCTGTTAAATGATCTTCAATGGTACAGAAGACGGCATTAAGGTAGCTTTTTCCGTTTAGAAGTAATTTGGTGCTTTTCTCAGTGGAACCTTTTCATTGCCCGGCAGTATATTATTATATTTGAGCCTATAGGAGTGTGCGATATCTACTTAATTATTATGTTATTGTTGGTATTACATTTATAATTCAGTTGGTCTATTTTCCTCATTAAAATACTGTCGAAAACAAATTGCACACTGTAATTTCCCATTTAGACCTCATACATTCGCGACGTTTTCGAGGATCCATTAATAAATTGCTTAAGTAATACAAATTAATGTATTATCCACATTAAAATACTAACAATAATGAGGAGTAGTTATTATAAATACTTAAGGATTTATTTATACCTGAGCTCCTAAATTTAGTATCTACATGTTACTATCTCCATTCCACTATATGCTTTTAGATGCTGGCCACAGTAATAGCAACGCTCAGTGGCGACTTCCACTAATCAGGTACACACAACTGCGTTCTGCTGCACTCGCAATTGGCTCCAAAGCGTCTTCTCATTAAATATGCAGTACATTATTAACAGTTCGGGCTAGCTAGCGGCCTCCCCCGGCTCTGTCCGTAAATTAAATTTTAATCCTTGCGCCGTGTTCGCAGCGCACGTACCTGTTACGTAGATGTTATTTGGAAACAATTTTATTGCGAGTCTCTACGGAGTTTATCACTTTATGAAGTAGTGAATGTACTTACTTGTTTATTCATGAATAGCGTTAATAATAATTTAAATGTCGGGAATGTTAAGTTGTACAGACTGCTGTATTTGCTCTAAAGTTTAGAGTCTAAGGGCCTGTTTCACAATGTCCAGGTAATGGCTGCCTGTGGGATAAAAGACATGCTCTGTTACTAGCCATTATCCAGATATTGTCAAACCGGCCCTACACCCTCAAAAGATACCAAACTAATACCTATACGATAGTATTATTTTCAAATTACGTAAATATACTCGAGTATTAAAATGTGTTATACACAATTGATAGCACTCATTTTTGTAATAGGATTATAATAATACGATCCAGGTGTACATTAATTAGATTTTCAAACACAAAAGTGAAGAGGGGGTGCAGAGAGGTGTAAAAGATATGACCCCTCTCACCGGCGGTTCAAAACGATGCTTGATTGAAAATTTAAATAACAAATAAAACTTTTAACTTTAATGTACAGACAGGGTCAAGTACATACGCGTAGTTAGAAAATAAAATTCAAATTTTAGTCTAGAAAATTTACTCCGTAAGTTTTTGAAATGGTAATCAAGTACGAAATCTAATTTGTAGTAGCTTTACCTATCTGTTTAAGGTGTTAGGTGTCGATCCAAGTGTCTGATTTTACTCGTAAAAATTTGGTATTTTTATTTTACAGACAATTATAAACATTAAAATATATTAAATCAATTTAATAAATCAATTAACTCCAATATTTACTAGTTTTTGGAATGTTACATTACATTTCTGATTAACAATTTAAACACACTTTTCCATAAACAAGGAGTACCTAAGTATACTTATACTCAAATAAAATGATAAATGTGGAAACTGGCTCATCTGGAAACTGGCTTTCATGGTTCCTGTTCCCAAAATACCTGTTCCTGCCGAGTTTAAGCACTACCGTCCTATATCTATCCTACCATTTCTTTCCAAGGTGCTTGAACGTGTAGTGATGCGACAGTTCTCGAATTTCCTCTCGTACAATAATCTCCTTAACCCCTATCAGTCGGGATTTCGTCCATCCCACAGTACCTGCTCTGCTCTCATAAAAATAACTGATGACTTTCGTAAGGCTGTGGACGATCGCCAATTAACCCTCCTGACACTCCTTGACTTCAGCAATGCATTCAACTGCGTAGATCACGATATCCTCCTGTCCATACTCCGTTCCCTCAACATATCAGGTTCAGTAGCCGAGTGGTTTACCTCATATCTCTGTGGTCGCCGTCAGCGCATCCGGTCCGATGGCATTGAATCTGACTGGTGTGATGTCACAGCCGGCGTCCCGCAAGGTGGTGTCCTTTCCCCTATCCTTTTCTCTGTCTTCATTAACACCCTTGTGTCCGTCCTTAAGTACAGCTCCTATCACCTATATGCCGACGACCTTCAGCTTTATGTTACATGTGGTCCCGATGAAGTCCCTGAAGCTATTAACAGGATGACTGCTGATCTTGAAGCTGTCAAAACCTGGACAGATCAATACGGTCTCCTTGTTAATCCCTCAAAAACACAAGTCATGTTTGTAGGCAGCAGATTTCACCTGGCAAGGCTTGCTGAACCATTACCGTCAGTTATATTTGATGGGATTAGCTTACCATACTGTGCTAGCGTTAAAAATCTTGGTCTCCACATAAAGAGCAATTTGTCATGGGAGCTACAAGTGTCTGAAATCAGCCGCAAGATCCATGCATCCATGCATGGGCTTAAGCGCCTACAGAATTTCCTGCCATACTCGACCAAAGTTACGTTAGTTAACTCCCTGTTGCTTCCTATTATTGATTATGCAGATGTGTGCTATCCTGACCTCACAGAAGAGCTACTTGATAGACTTGAGCGTCTCCTCAACTTATGCATTCGCTATATATTTGGCCTGCGTAAGTATGATCACGTCTCCGAATTTCGAAATAAACTCAAGTGGCTCAATATCCGTCACCGAAGGAATGCCCATATTTTATCTCTCATTCATAGTGTAGTTTATAATCCTTGTGCCCCATCCTACTTAACAGAATGCTTCACGTTCTTCGACTTCTCTGACCGTCCTCAACGGTCAAGTCGAAACCTTCTTTTTCGTACCCCAGAGCATAATGCGGCAGGGTATTCGGATTCATTCACTGTGACAGCGGTTCGCTTGTGGAATAGTTTACCACTACATATAAGGCAGACAAAGTCTATAGACATCTTCAAGGCCAAAGTTCGTCAGCACTACCTCCAAGTGCAGAACGATCAATAAAATTGATTTTAAATATATTTTATTTGATGATGATGATATTATACTATAGTTTATTATATTTTGTATTATTAGTATGTATTAGGTATATTATAATATAATGTAGGAATATATTTATATATGTATGTATATCATTTGTATAGCTATTATGTATAAGTAAGTATATCTCTGTGTCTCGATTTAAGTAGATAAACTTCTCTCCTCTCAGCCTATCGCACTACCAACCACTTTCTCGACATCACCAAAGGTTAACTGGTAGAGAATGCTACTAGCATTAAGTTCGCCTTTGTACAATGTTTTTTATGTGCAATAAAGAATTTATAATAATAATAATAATGTACCTATCGTAAATCTTCAGTAATTCGTTATAAACTTATAATCGATCGTGTTTATCGTATCGCCTCAAAGAATGTTTTAATTTTAAGTCCGAAGCGTTGGACCGTTTGGGGGCCTATTCGTTAGTGTAACTCTTTGGTAAAACGACCCCTGACTAAGCCGACGCTATGCTAACATTCTTCTCAATAATGACGGGGGGCAGGATTGCCCCCTTCACATGTTTATTGGATTTTTTGTAGCAATCTACATATGAATAGAAGTTGCAATCTGTTGGAAAAGAGGCGTTGAGTCGCGCTACTATTTTTTTTTTGCTTTTTATGTTTCTTATTAATCCCTAGACATAAAGTTTTTTTTTTTTTTCATTACGACATAAACACTTTTTTACCTAAAGCGCGGGGTGGGTGAGTACTCAAATATAAAGTTTACTTTTTACCACGCAAATATTTTACGTGATTCATGAATAAACCTAAAAACCTTGTATAAAGCAATTAATATAATTATTGAATTCAATTCAATTGTACGGTGTGGCCAAATGATTCATATTTGATAATATTGAAAAGTGTGTTCACATAAAATTCACGAAAAAGAAAAATCCAGTAACAACGACTTACTACATAAATGACATGCTTTTAAAAGAGGTTCATGAAGTGAGGGATTTGGGTGTAGTTTTGGATGGCAAATTAACATTTATTCCACACATCGACTCTATAATTAAAAAGTCGTATAGAATGTTAGGTTTTATATGGAGGAACTGTAAAGCATTTAAAAATTGGACAACTTTAAGGTTAATTTATTATGCGCTGGTTCGTAGTATTCTAGAATACTGCTCTCCTATCTGGAATCCGCACTACCAGTGTCACATTGATAGGCTTGAGAATATTCAAAAGAGGTTTTTATTTTTCTGACTGTACACCAAAATAAAAAAAACATTGCTAACATCCTCCAATAAACGCCTTAAGCATTTTAATTTAACATCCCTCCAAAACCGTCGCTGGATTGCAGATCAAGTCTTACTTTTTAAAATTGTTAGAGGCCTTATTGACTGTCCCGAATTGTTAAAGCGCCTTAATTATACAGTTCCTCGAAGTAACGCCCGCATTGTGAATTTCCACCCATTTAGTGTAAATTTTTACAAAACCAACACCGGTGCTAACAATGTCATAGCTCGTATTTGTCGAAACCACAATGAACTGTTTCACCAAGACCAGACTTTGGATGTGTTATCTAGCTCATTAGCTAAGTATAAGAAAATTCTCACACAGTTTGTTTTAGATCATTTATAAGCTATTTTTGATTATTTTTAAATACAAAATAAGTTATTAGGTTAAGTCATAACAATGCATGCTGTGATAGCCTGTAATTGGGTTTACACTATTATTTTTGGTTAAGTTTTTTTGTATTATTAGTTTAGTGTACGCCTGTTGGCTATTGTATTCAATAAATAAAAAATAAATAAATAAACAATTTTTGTAATAATAATAGCCTAAAATATTACACTGAAAATGCCGACTCCATGATTTTAAAACATGTTTAAAGTTCGGTCCTAAAGTAACAACACGGTTGTAGGTCGCTTTAATAAGGCTCTCTGATGATAAATAGGATCAACGGTGGATTGCCCGTCCCTTACTTTTATAGACTTGGTGTAGAGAGTTGAGGATTACAGTAGAGTAGCATTTACTCTGTACGGGAGGGTTTAAAGTTTGGACAGTTTTTATTTGAATCTTGGGTTGTTTCTGATGGTGATGACTAACTTTGGAATCATTGTATTTTACAGTGCTCATATTGTCTATAATCATTTGACTTTAAATTTAATTAAGTACGTATAAGTGTACATTAAATATTTTAGGTTGATACTGTTCATACTGTCGGGTACCTGTCTACAAGTCTACATATTATATTTTATAATCTACACCTGCAATCGCCTATCTGACTAAAATCCACCCTGTATAGCACCTCCATACTTTTTGTCTATGAAAGAGTTAATACTATTACTACATGAAACAAAACACAGTCTCTCAAACGACTCTTTTAAAATCGTGCAGTGAAAATGCTGTGAAGCATATCTGAAGTAGAAAATTAAATGAAAGTGTGGCGGCTCTAGCTCAGAGCATCATTATCAACAGCTTACTCGTAGATAAAAAGCTTTGGGCCCATTATGAAAACGTATGCCGGTAGGGTTAGGGGCCAAGCTAAGCGGAACCCGGGTAGAGTCGTTTAATTTTGCATCTAAAAATCTGTAATGTGTTATCTATTCCAGCATTTTTAAGAGATAGTCGTGACATTTTTGATGTGCTTAGAAAGTTTTCTTTGATTTCAGGTACATAATGTTTCGGTGTTTTTTTTGCTGATGATGATGACGTCAACAACAGCTTGGCAAGTATGATTTTAGCGCAGAACATCAGTTGTAAAATTGTCCCTTTCGTTTTTTAAATAGGTCTAACTACAACAGAAGGGCTAGCACGCGTCTCATTGTAGAAGTGATAAAAGTTTGGCATCGCGCAGCCTCAAGAGCAAGAACGATGGAGAACTTTTGTCACTTCTTAAAAGCGCCCCGTGCTAATAGCATTTAAATCACATATCAGCGACCTTAAAATATCTAGACACACCAATATGGCCCGAATTCCTAAATTCAACAGACATGTTTAGTTCAGTCACTCTTATTTTACAAAACTACAAAAAACACATAAGTAAATTGGGGATATTCAATCTGACACCACGCGCTCTATTACGTTAAGGGTCGTAACCCTAAACTGGGGGGTTACTTTATACTGACGTAAAATAAACAAACGAGAGCTGTCGTACAATCGACACGTTTACTACAACTACACTCACGGGCAATGAAATAGTTCCACTCACAAAATGACACCAAACGACCCCAATTTTGTCAAACATTTAATTAAAAATTTGAAAAAAATATTACCGATGTGAGTTGGTAATATCCTGTTGCTCTGTTCAATGTACTTCAAAGTTGCAGAAGGCGTCTTTGAGCTAGCCTTTTCCGTTTAGGAGTAATTTGGTGATTTTCTCAGTGGAACCTTTTCATTGCCCGTGAGTGTATATAGAGCCGTGGCTCACGCAGCAGCGCTGTGAAACTGAATTTTCGTTGTATAGAGTGACCCCCCTGCACAACAAAGTAGCATTTGTTTTTGTAGTTGCGTCCGTGACACCCCGCAACATTCGTCGGAGCGTAACGCACGCGGATCGCAATAACGGGTTGGAGGACATCTCTTTGAATTCGTTACGCACACATGGGCCTTTTAAAGTGGTGAAACGTCCGCTAAGTGACTGCAATTGTGCAAAAATAATTTGAATTTTGAAATTTATTTACCGGCTTTGGAAAAACAGGAAAACGTTTACTGATGTATTTTTGTTATCTCAGAACTTTTTACTGGGTGACTCGATTGCATTTTTGTTAATCTATTCGGAGATTTTAGCACCTGGCGTGGTTACCATCAATGATTTTTATATTATTTTACAATTATTGGTCGAAAGTCATAAATATTATTATATTACCCTTTCCACCACCATTTCACAAAAGCCCCGTTATTAAGGAGGAAAGAAATGGCGAAAGTTCATGTTACTTCAAACATTCATATCAGATCTGATAATTAGAGTAAATTAAACAATACAATGGTTTTTTTGGATTTTACTTAAATATAACACATATCGAAACATAATTATACCTCAGACACTCTACCCTACCGAAAAACTTTCATTATCCAAGCTACCAATGTACAAGAATCCATTACAACGAAATAGCCAGTCGACAGATACTAAACGAACTCATCAATACAGTTAGTTAGTTCTGGCGAAACTAGGGTTGTTTATGTAAATACACCAGACTATACCTACACTATACAAGTATACATACGTACGGATCCCACTACCCATTGCAAATAGTGCTGCGGACAGCATGGTTGAATAGTTAGAAATGCAGCTTTTAGTCCCTAGAGACGCAAACATTTTGTAATTCCACTTTTACATTTTAAATTAACAAAACTAACGAATCCGATGCTGAATTTTGTCTCGGGTTTGGTTAAACTATTGTTATTATTTATTGATTTTTTTATTTAATTTTCCACAATATGTCTATATACTTACATTTATTTAGTTTTACACATAGAGAAAAGAACACTACGTTTGGTTTGGTTTGGTTTTACAGGGCCACACAAAACTGACAGTTTATCTGTGGGATTGGAGTCTCATTTAATAAATACTGTTATACAAAACCAAGGACTTTACAAAACTAATTTCGTAGGTATTTTGTTATGCATTCTGACACTTTGAATAACAGTATACCTTACCATATACAATGAACTGTCCCAAACATTGCTAACAAGAGGGAGAAGTATATCGGTAAAGGAGAGATTAATGTCTCCCCACATCTTATTAACAGGCGTCTTCTGCAAGCGACATTCGACTTTATGTGGCTCATTTAACGATTAGCAAATTACGTGTTTCGATTGGAACTGCATCCATTCCCCAACAGCGTTATTATGTAAGGTACATCCAAATATTCGGTTGAAACCGAAACCCAGACATGTCTGTACACTTTACTACTGGTCCATCGGCTTAATTTTGAAATACCCGCAAAAATATCTACCTCTACAGTTGCAGTGGTATGAACAACATTTTCACGAAACAACGGGTGTTCACCCACGCAGACTGTATAAAAATATCGGGCCGTTCGACCACGTACAAAGCTAACAGACAAAGAACGCAATGCATGCGCGAATACCTCTTTTTTATCTATTGGAAATAAATAGTAACTAGTGAAAGCCTTTGGACCTTGAAGGACTACACGGTAGTTTAGATCTTTGATTCCTTATTGTGTATTCTAATAATATAATCAACGTGAAAGTTTGTATGGAAGGATGTATGTTTTCATCTCTTTCACGGGAAAACGGCTGGACCAATATTTATCAATTGTATTTTCACCGACAATAGTCATTTTATCTCAATTCAGCGAACGCAAAAGTTATTTTCAATTATTTTTGTTAGTGGCACACTCTTTTTGAATACCCTCGTAAAGTAGTTAATCGTATTAATCGCCTGAAAAACTAAATGAAATTTCACTGTTTTATTAATTGCAAAATATTAATTCACTTCGTTACGGTCTACTAATAATATTTCATTGAAAATACTGGGCAATTAAATCGAGATTACTGGGTGTCTAAACCGAGATACTAACACTTTTAATAAATAAAGTTTGGGTCAGTAACAATTCATTATCTAAATTAAAACCGTTGAGGCGGTAAATTGCAGTAAAAAATAAACGATTACGATCAGAGTTGAGAAGTTCTTGGGTGGAGGACAGCAGCTTAGCTGCTCGGCCTAAGTCATTCACTTTTGACGTAATCTTTTCTCTAGGTCCGAATTAAGACGATGATGATGATTACAACGAGTTCCGTCAACGATTTCTTGATTATATTACGTAGGTATAGTCTATTTTTCTTGTAAGTTTCAGAACCGATCAAGAGTTTTCTGATTTCCTAAAATGATACTGTAAAAATAACCAAGTTTCATAAGATCTGTTTTAAACTATACCATCTTTGGATTAAAACTTATTTAAGATGATACGAACCAAAAGCTCTCACGACAATCATCTTATTTTTTCACCCACTTGGGCCCGAGTCCAAAGCTTTCTTCTTGCTATCTGCGACGACGATCACTAACCTAATTAGTGTAGACTTGGGCAGAAAATATTTAAAGAAATTAACCGTTTCATCCCGGCAATGGGCGATATAATTAATATCTTTACCCACTTGAAGCTGGAATGGAGAAGTAGAAGTTGGGGTGGAAACTGCACGCAGTTACAAACCCTAATTGCCATTATGGTTCATTTTCCCGTTAAGTTTTCATAAAATTAATGTTGCGTTAAAATATTTTCTTCATTTATTTATAAATATTTCGTAATACTTGCTTCGAAGCGTTAAGTGTCATGCTTAGATATTTAGCAATACAAACTTTTGCAGAGCGTGAACAGAAAACGCTGAATTCTGTGCAAAATTAAATCATAATCCGCCGGACAACACATTTCCTGCGCGAGAAACTCTCGAAATCATCCCAACTTCATTCGCTATTTATTAATATAATTAGCGAAATGTATCGAAACTTTGTGCTTAAGGGGGGGTGTTTAAAAATTTAGCAGTAGCCGGCGAAGTTACGGGGCGGGCCGTAGCGTTCACTCTTAATTATTACTTTGGGAAATTAAGACTGTCGTTTAGCCCTGAGTGCCCGCACTGAAGGTTGTGCCTCTCTCCATTTATCTAAATGTACTTTATCTTGCCGAGGGCGCTACTGGAACAAAATGTGTGGAGTGGCGAAAACTTTGAGACCTGAGAAGTTTCTTGGTTAATTTTTCTTTAGACTTGATAAAGGTTTTGCTAAGCCTTTTTGATTTTTTACTTTATCATTGATATAATTTCTTTAGTTTTGGTATTTACCATTAAAACTAAATTATTATATAAAAAATAAGGTAGCCGTTTAATTTCTTTCAGATTGGCACACTCATCATTGATAGTTAGAATAATCTGTCAGTTAGTTTAGTTAGTACATTTTTTGTAGCAAAAAGAAAAAATACAAATTAAAAGAAACAAAACAAAATTGACAAAATAAAATAATAACAGTACCAAAATTACATAAAAACATTTTTTAGGTGGCTGCAAGGGTATTTCAATTTATTTAACTAAACAAAGGAAGTCTTCTCCACACCATCCGCTCCTTTTGATGGTGGAATAATGTCGCATACAAGGCACTACGGTGCTAAGTACATTACCTATTGTAAGTGTTCTTTGAGGCGGGAGCGGCGCAGATCTGAGTAACGCTTTTACTCTAATTATGAGCCGAGGCGTAAGCATGTATCTGTATAGACTACACTGCCTAATATTACTTTACCCGTGAGAGTGTGGACTAGGGTTCATTATTTTGTGGTCTCAAGAAAATGTGGGGGTGGATACGAAGAGAAACCTGTAGCCCTAAGCTCCACATAGGAGTAACAGGACTAGAAAATGTGCTTGTAATATTATGCTTAATGGAGACAATTATAGGGGCTTATAGTAAATCGTGCGATTTGGGAAGCCCTGATATAATATGTTTGAGTTGCAAGAGAGAATCGATGGTAGCCGTTTCGATGTAATTCGCACTATCATGCTCAAGTGGAGAGATCTTGAGAACAAACCGCCGCCAGCCTGTACGTGCTCCGGGATAATCTCACTTACTCACAATTAAAGACGTTACTAATTGTCAGATACGGCATTTTGGATAATGAGTCTAAAAGCCGTGAGGTATACGTTAAGGTTAGTCGAATATGTACGGAGTTTCTACGCATTCATATAAAGTATTACCTTTCATCTAATCTAAAATAATTGTCGCAATTATCCAAGAACTGTGTTTGTCATATAACGCAGTGAAACGTTTCAATTCGAAATTAATTTACAAAAGATATTACAGGAATTAATGGCAGACCAATTTGGTGAGAGATTTCATTTGCCACGCGTAAATTGTGGTTAGGTCTCATTTTAATTACAACTGTGAATAACAAAATTTTAATCTGATGTTTGGCCCGGGATTACCCCGTGGCCACAGCCAATTGCGGCGCGGCGTGCGGCGCGGCGAGCGGCGCGGCTAGCGGTGAGCGCCGAAAACAAACGCTAGACAACGTACGAAGTATGTCACAGCTAGCCGCGGCGCGAAATGCGGCGCGGCTAGCGGCGCGGGTTGACTGGCGCGGTGCGCGGCGGCGGCGGGCGGCGCTTTGTGCGAGCGAAACAAATGTACTAGAGAGTATCGAGGCGGCCACAGCTCAAAGCGGCGCGCGCGGCGGCATCAAGTGGACGGACTAGCCGACGCGCTAACGCCGCCGCGGTCGCAACTGGTCGAGCTGTGGCATGCCACCGCAATCCGCACCGCCCGCCGCCCCTCACGCCGCACCTCATCCCGCACCGCTGAAAGCTGTGGCTGGACCCTTAAGAACGCAATGGGACGACCCGCGCTTTATTTGAAGGAAAATGGCCGCTATTTTCGTGAAAATACAAGTTTTATAGATGGACGTTAGCGGTCTTACTTTTGTTTTTATGCGATTGTAACATTTGTAACTCATTAAAACAATATATATTTTTGTTTCACAAAATTCACTATGAACTAGTAATATTTAAGTATAGTTCACTATCATTGAGAACGAATGCCCATAAAGTCCTAAAAGCTGAACTTAAAAGTTGTATAAAAATTCGTTGACCATCTATAGAAAAAAAAACAAAAATAATTTAGGCACAGGTCGCCGGCGGACGCGAGGCTGACATGACATGAATAAAGATGTAGCTGTAAATTATAATTAAATGTTCTTAGCGACTCTCGGCTTTTAAAATTAGATTCACCTTTTGCTTGCTTTTCATCGAGTTCTTTTTATAGTATTTTAATGAACCTTTGTCTTAAGGTAATTTGAAATATGTATTTGCATAATAAAAAAGTTCTATGAACATAAGTAGGCGTGAAACTTTCAGTTTACTAGAAAGACTTGCGTAGGCGTGTGGTGTCTTGGTTGTACTATATTATATCTATTCTTGGATGTATGGCGTGTATAACGTCCGCACTCCGCAGATAAATAATAAAAAAATGAATGAGATTGGACTAATGCTTACTTGCCCCATTCATATGTTAATACTCCTTTTATATCATCATTTTCATATTATTTCTGTAAATGTGGGGTTAGCATTTAGTACATTATTACTCAATAGTTAGCATTGCCATATAAAGAGTCAAATAATGCAAAAAGATCTCACCTATTAGTCATCTTATTATGATCTACCTCAGGTATGTTGTTCATGTAACCTACATGAAGTTTTGTTAAAAACCTACAAGTTTTAGTAACACATAAATAATTTATGATAACCTTTAAAGACAGAAAGCAAATGATGTGTACTCGCCTTTTAATTCCCCAAAAGATGAAAAAGATCGCAGTTAATACAAAAAACATTGTTAAAAAACTATAACTGGCTACACATACCGCCTAAGACCCTTCCTAATACTCCTGAGACATTAATAATCTTATAAGCAGTCCCTCAAAATCCATTTATAAGGAGAACCCCGTGAAATGTCGTCAGCTCTATATTTATTCTTTTCTCTTATAAACAGAGCAGATCAAATAGCCTTTGTCCTTCCCTTTTTACTTATTCAAACAAAATTACATATGCCTGCTTCTAGATCGCCATCGTAGTCCGAAATTTTACGCGCCGGAGATACTATCATGAATATAAATCTATCGTAAAGGACATCCAGGGCGGGTTTGGACGCGTCAAGACTTAATTATTAATCTATAGGTGCATACAAAAATATAATTATAAAATATATTTGTCACTACAGGCTTCGTTTTTCATTGAATGATTTTATCTTTAGAATTTGTGGAATAAAGGTAAATATTTTAAAAAATACGTATTTTCTATAGAGTAATCTGATATGATGAAATAAATAAATAAATATAAATATGATTTCTATAGAATATCTGAATGTTTTCAGTCGCCAGGTAAATTCTGTGAACTTCACAGATAAAATTCCACAGGCTAACTACCTACAAATTGTTTCAGAAAACACTCTCAAACTTAGTTTCTTTTATAAATAATCATTTTTTCCTTTAAATTATGTTTAAGCTTTTTGTTTTGACACAACACACTCTCTTAATGTTTTATAAATTACCTGTACCTATGCGATATGAAGTAATTATCCGAATTTTCATTCGGATCCAAACCGTAGGGCCTAGACCGTAGCACGGTCCTTGTGAAGCACTGAGTTTACGGTATGGCTCACTTTGCATTCTTTGTCCGGGCACCCTTTATGGGCATTTTATGGAGTAAGGTCTTTCTGCATAAAGTCCTGCTCTAACCTGGACATTTATACGTCTTGACGTGGTGTATCATAATAGTTTCAGTTGACTGTAACTCGTAATTTTGCAACGTCTTGTACAATACCCACTAGGTGATAAGTGAGTACCTAGGTATGTATAAAAAACGTGACAAGGAATGGAATGTTCTCTCCATACCTGCCTGTAGTCCTACCTAACGTTTATTAACTGTACAATAAATATTATAATTGTATTAATACCTAGATAATATTATTATGTATACCATTTTTTCTAGTGCATTAGTCTAGTATATTTATACAGTATAAAAAGCGATAAATTTTCTAGAGCTAAGCTTTTTCTAAAGTTAACCTTTGGCTTACTGAAAATTATTTTCCTTTACCTTTAAGTAGTCGTTTCTGCTTTTGACATGTGCGTTCATGCCGGTAGCAAAATGAACTCTCAAAGCAATTTATTAAGAACTAGAGGTTTCCCGCCAGATTCTTTTCGTTTTAAAAATCCAAGTTTAGTTCATTACTTTGTAGACTTGGTAAGATTATTATACAGACAGAAACTAAACTGAAGAAAATATGAAACACTAGACCTTACCTTAAAAACATTTCCCGTGGGAATTCCGAGATTAAAAGTAGCCGTTGTGCTAAATTAGGGTGTCATGAAAATTTATACAGTTGGTAGTTCTTATGTTATATACGTAGTAGATTTAGGTATGTCAACTTTACCTTTTTCACCCTTCTACGCCGACATCCGCCGTCGCTCAATATTTACCAATCTATGTAAAAATCAATTCGCAAATAACCTAAATCAAATCTTTTTTTTAAACGACATCACAGATTAGGATGAGAAACCTAAGTAGTTTAGAAAGGTACCTATTGGTTTGTTTCTAGCTGCGACTTTTACTGGCTGTATCGCCGGGGATGCGCGTCGACCGATCTCTGTTAACTATTAATCCCATTTTCTTTCGACGGAGATAACGAAACTCATTTAAGATATCTCGTGAACGCTCCGTTCAACCGTTTTGGGGTGCAGGCGTTAAACGGAACGACAAGTGCGGTGGAGTTGCCGATTTTAGAATTGTTCTTAGTTTTTTTTATATATTTTTTTTAAACTTACATAACCGAATAAATTTAAAAAGTGACCTAGGGCGTCTAGTCTACCTTTTGAGGTAGGTACGGGTCGATAAATTACATAAAAAATATCTTATCATAGCCGGAAGTATAGGCCTATGTCTAAATTTAAGTTCGATTTGATCTTATGATGGTCACGATGACTATTAAATAATTGGAACAAGAGCCATGCTATTCTAAGTAAAAAATGCTCATATAACAGCTACCTATAAACAATCATTAATTTTATTTAAATCAAGATACTATTAAAATTACAGTCTTCTAAATTATTGCGTTACTGAACCGGTTATGTTAATGTTAGAACAAAGCCGTCTCCACAGCCTCTCTGAGCCATAATACGTATTTCGTCTTAAGAGACCAAAGGTTTCTCTTTATGTCTAATAAAGTTTTCTTCAAAGTATCCTTAATTGAAAATTCAAATTTATGCATAAGCTCTGATTGTCGCAGTGAGATTTCTTCGAGGGGATCTCTCTAGTTGTTACGAGATGAGAATATCGCTCAATTACCTCTTTGACTTTGTTGCTGTTTCATTTTTAATACAATTAGCGTTGGCGATAACGGACTTAATTAACTATCGAGATGACACTAGCAAGCAATTGAGACGAGCTATTCTTGTATTATTAATGAAGTGGTTCCAATATTGTATAATTATACTTAACTAGCTGTTAACGCGAGCATCAATTATTCGCATTAAAAGTTTTCCCGTGGGAATTCCGGGATATAAAGTAGCCTATGTTCTTTCTCAGGGTCTAGACCATATACGTTATACCAAATTTCATTCAGATCCGTTCTTTAGTTTTGGCGTAAAAGAGTAACAGACAGACAGTCAGACAGACATAGATACTTTCGCATTTATAATATTAGTTAGGATACTATGAAATTTATTTTTAGGTAACCAGATCTGACTAAACATGTGGAAATATATCCCCAGTATTAGTAAAAAAATAAATTCGATTTACCTCTTTGCATTCATTTTATGATTGGAAATACTTATTAAATTTCTTCATCTTATTCGTCATCAAGTTGGATCTCTTTATTGCGGGTGCGCAATTTAAAGCACATACACCAACACATAATTAATGTGACCATATTATTATTATTTTCTGTGCTATGGCACCTTCACCACATATGATATAATACTATACTTATACTACCTTTTACATATAATTTATCGTTTTTGTAGCTCAGTACAAACCCGAGGCAAGGCGAATCTTCCCAAGCCTTTCTCTGCTGGGTTCCTCGCGAATCACATTAATGAGAATTGAATTAGGAAGGATTTTATTAATGCTTCTCAGAGACGGGTTGAGATTTCCTGGCTAATATTTCCTTTAAATGATTAAAATACAAGCTTGGATGGTGTAGTTAACGTCTCTAGTTCCGTTTAATCTCTTGAAAATGTTTGATTTATAAGTTAAAGTGTTTCACTATACGTTCCGTAGATACTACTAATATTATAAATGCGAAAATTTGTGAGTATATGTGTATGTTTGTTACCTCTTCACGTCAAAACGGCTGAACCGATTAAAAAAAAAAGCATGGTATGGAGTTAGCACATAGGCATTTATCCCGGAATTCCCACGGGAAAACTTTTTAAGGCGAAGCAAAGCTAGCGGGAATAGCTAGTATCTTATATATCAAACATCGCATCACATCAGGAATTAAGATTTGTGAGAATCTTACCAAACTCTGCAAGCTGAAGTGGGAGTGCAACAATGATAACTGCCGATAAACCGATAGCCCGACGGGTAGATGAATGTGTACGCCACGAATAAACATACGTAGCTTGTGGTGGCACCCAGTCTACTGGGTTAAACACCTTATACAGGTACCTGTTACCTGTTAGTGATTGGATGAGGTACCCCTTACAATATACCTAATGCTCCCGATATGAAAGGAGCCTACGTGATTAACGTATCAACAGTACCATACATAGGGCCACCCCCAACTAACATCGTAGCGTTAAAAAAACTCTCATATAACTTGTATAATGGTTCCATTCGAAAATTAAAGTGTTAAGACATAGCTGTATAAGAGTGTAGGAGAGTGCTCTAACTCACTTATAACCACGAAAGAGGCCCACGATTTTGAGAGTATAGGCTTTAGAAAGTCTGTAAAACGGTCTCATTGAAGTGTTTAAGTTATAGAAAGCCTGTAGTACGGTGTCATTGAAGTGTTAAAGTTACTATAGAAGAGCGTTTAATCACTCTCAGCTAGAACTTTTATCGGTATAGTTGTAGTTGTAGAATGGTTATTTAACTCCCTGACTCTTATTTGTTTGGTAAAAAAGGGTTAAGTGAGTATGTTACCGTTTTTAGAATACACTTTTACCATACAAGTCTTTTAAAATAATAGTGTCAACAGCAATCATACGCGACAGTATTAGAGTGACAGTATTGATCATTACTTTAACAGTAAATATAATATATTAACTTGACTTAACATGTTTTGTGAATTGAAAATAATATGCCATTGTAATTTTACTGTAATGTATACCATATTTCCCACCTCAATTTTAATGCGCTCCGAATTTAATAAGGATTTCAAATGATACATAAGTAAATATAAAATAGACGACTCAATTTTGTATTTTTTTGTATCCTTGCTGTATGTCCATTAGTTTCATAAATCGATTGGCATGACTGGAATGACAAAAATCACATAAATAAGTAAGTATTTTAAAGTAAAATATTGTTTATCCCAACAATTTATAGGTTAGGTCGCCAATGCAAATGGCGAACTTACATTTAAGACATATAGACTCACCTAAGTCATCTATTACACTTTTTGAAATAGAACACCCTTAGCCAAGGGTATTATGCAGTCTTAGTCGATCCGCACAGTCTTGTTTAACACCGTTACTTTTACAGTCTACTTGCCTAACGCAATAAGCGTAAGTTAAGTTAACCTTAAAGATTAAAACTGCATTGTTGAGTTTTCCAACACTGTAAGAATCTTGTCTTACTGCACTCTTGACAAAATCTCTTTTATAACCAATTCCTGCAGCCTAAATTCAATATGACACCTAAAGATTTATATGAGTATTAAAGGAAACCACTTAACAACCATAAGTGTTAACAGGTGTCAGTGAGCACTCTTGTATAGTTTTAGTTTCTAGAAACAGTTTAAACCTATAACATCTTAATTATAATTGCTTTGACTAATACCATTTTAACACTTAAACCTGCTGTTAACACTAATTTCATTTGTTAACTCATCTTTATCGCTTTATGTTAGAACTGAGATAATTATAACACAGTTATACAGGTTAAAGTTATAAAAATAGCTGTAATTGAGGGTAAAATGTTTGTTGGGCCTTGGACGGTCATTGACTGTCTACTACTTCACCTTGGTGACAAAACCTAATCCAGCTCTGGAATTAGTCACCGACACTAAGACAAAGAAAACCTAGCATAGGAGTTTACATTTAATAGGTTTTCCTGGAAAAGCTATTCGATAGTTTTATAGTTCACAATAAACTTTCACGTTTCGTTTGTTTTGATTACAACATTCAGCACAAAATTAGTTGCCGACCGTAAAACACCGGCGAATCTCTACATGGGTATAATACCTCAATGCTGTTTTAAAACTTTATGGCGTGTTTATGACGTGGACAAACATTTCCAACCGTCATCCATCAAAATTCAGGTCACTTTTGAGGTATTAAAACCCGTTACGAAAGTACAACCGTTTTTTACGTTGTTCCACGTATTTTTACCGGGAAAATACTTGGTATCAGCAGAAATAAAATCAAAAAGCTTTACAAATAAATACGGATAACCCAATAAATTCCAAAATTAGAACACGACAGCCGCCCCGAGGTCTGAATCATACAAATCGCTGTTAAGTGATAATAGAAGTACAACAGGAGTTCGGTACAAAATATCCATTTTGGGAGGGTGTGACAATCGGGGAGATATCGCCGTCCCCTTTCGACGTTATCACTTCGGGCTTTTCCCTCTCTCTTCCGCACATAAATAATCGGGACATTATTTCATAAAGACGGAAGTAAGATAGGCTGCGACTGAAAAGCTTAGTAGCGTTTCCTTGCTAGGGCTGTTCGAGCGAGTAACGCAGTATGATGGAAATCTTTTGCAGATAAAATTGATTTTCGTGGAAATATGCTCGCTTTTGGGATATTTAGGAGTTGCTTGTCAGTTTTGCGTACAGTTATCTGAAATAATTCAGAATCCTGAATATTTATCTTTTTCTGCAGGATTTACCTTTTATAATAAAAAGGCAGAAAATCGAAAGTAGCGAGTTTTCTTGGAAACTAAGAGCTTACAAGAAAAAACATAATATTTTTTTGGCACTTAATGACTTTATTTCGTATTCATTCTCTATTTTTATTTTCATTACCCACAAACATTGCCAGTACTTCCATATTTATAATAAACAGAGCTAGCTAAACGTTGTGGGCAATAATTTTTTGGTAAAGGCACGTCATATCTACCGGGTCACGTAAATGCTGCGAGGGCGAGAATTGCGTCGTGTTTGGCCACGTCCTAACACCGACAGAGACAATTTCTTTAGGCTAAGACCGGACAGGCAGGTGGCTTGCTTAGCGCCTAGAGCCTAGCGAGTCCCCTAGCGACCGCTTCTTTTGCTAAGCTACTTCGCTACTTGCTAGGTGAATCGGTAAGCTCTAGGCCCTAAGAAAGTCTACCTGTGCGGACTTAGCCTACTGACTGCTTTGTGGAGGTCATTATGGATGACTTCGATGATTAAGAGTGGCGACCTTCTGTTTTTGCCTAATTGCATCAATCCTTTGATTTTTAATTTGTTTTAAATGCTTATAAACAGGTACATTATTATCATCAAACCTCCATAAAACTGGGTTTCCATACAGAGGTTTTTAAAGTATATAATAAAGTTTAGTCTGTAAAACGCATGCTAGATATTTTGAGTTTGTAGGAAAGACAAGTACTTAATAAAAAAAAATTAACTTACATTTAAATTCTATCCTCGGAGGATCGAAAACGAACATTGAGCCAATAATGAAGTTACGTTAGTCCTTTGTACTTGTGCATATTATCGAGCTCGCGCTTGACTAGGCGACCGAGTCATGCTATCAAAACCATCTCAGCTACCTATTCACACGACATTAAACCTAACACTGACTAATTCTATTACAGCTACAGATACGTAGAGCATCCTGATTTATAATATCAAATTCTTCCTAGATTTATACAAAAAATACATCCCCTAGCACTGAGGGGAATTTCAATTTGAAAATACCAATTTAAACACGTTCGTATAATTACAAAACTGTGTACATAAAATGTGAATCACCTACATCTAGCCGTAGTTTACAGTCGATGGAATTCGGCTCTTAATGCCTGGGAGGAAAGGTTGAAAGGGTGGCGGCGGCGGAGGTGTTCTCCCGTTTGTACGTAGAGGGTTCTGTACACGAAGCGAGTAACATTATTTCAACATTAGCAAAGTTCGGACATCCGCTGTAACAGGGCTGCTCTGAGCAACTTTCGCCCCTCCCGGTCCGCCACCGTCGTGGTATAAAAACGGCAACAATCACGCTGCAAATTATAATTCTGCGGCCTCTTTTTCTTTTATAATACGCGCCACAGAAAAACGATTTAACTTTAAGGATCCTGTTAAGACCAAAGAGGTTTTCTTAATCATCTGCTGTCCTGAAAGCTAAACTACATTGCCGCCCAGTTGTTCTTTATTAATTTATTCCATTAAATAGTTACAGCCGTGGTGTCGCTGCATTGCAACAGCAATTCGATCTAAAAGTTCCATTGAATTAACTGCTCTGCTCAAACTGCAAATTTAAGCGGTCACTTTGCTAATTGTAGCCGGACAAGCGTTGATTTAATTTGATTTGATTTGTGTACATCGTGCCGCCGGTCTGGACATAGAAATAAAACGCGCCGAGAGAGATAGGCTCTTTTGTTGTGGTTGTAACAACAGTGGACTCCCGTTATTGTGGTTTCGAAATTCTTTCGTAAAATGCGTAAAGGGCGTGCGGTTAGCTCGACCATTGTTTCTATTTCAAAACACAAAAGTGGCGATAGGCTTCGCGGGAAAAAGATAAACTTTAACATCGAGTTATTTTGCGAGCTATTGTCGGTTGTAGGAATGTTTCCGGGCGTTCCCAACCACATGTTATGCTCGCCAGGTGGCCACGGCGCGCCATGCTCGTAACAAAGATTTCCTACCACATTACCAGAAACTTTGTAGGGGTGAACTAATACACTGTAATATCTTCGTTTTAATTTCCAACCGTAAATAATAATTTGGTCAATTTTCCCTACACAATTTCGGTTGCGTGTTCAAAGTTTTTATTACAATTTTATTGTTATTTAGCCTTGTTTGTTCTTTGTTCCAGATTACATCGGAGGCTTTAAAGGAGCTGCCAGGCGCTAATGTGAGTTTTCGAATTTCAGATAATTTATTGTGAGCAGATGTAATTGAATCTTCCCTTTTCCACTTTATTAAGGATCGAAACAACATAGAAATCAACATACCTATAATAAACATACCATCTTTATTCAAATGAGAATATCTGACATTAGAATGAATAAACCGAGGAAAATAATAGTTGTCCAACTCTGGCGTCCGGCGCGACAAATATTTGATGAAATGGCCAAACCCGGAGTACGGGTATGGTAAATGGAGAGTGTAGTGGTCGGGGAAAGTTTGGCGAATCCGAATAGAGGCATAGAGGAGAGGAAGGTAGAAACTATGAGCGTTAAGAAAGTTTTATGGGCGGGCGGCCATTTGACCGCGAGTCCGGGGCTAATCCTCCCGCCACACAACTATGCACCTGAGACCACGCTTTTTATTTCTCATTCGCATTTCCACCTAATTTTCACCCACCGCAAAGGCAGCGGAGGTGGGCTGAACTTTGTCGGGCGTCATAAATTTATTTAACGGCCCAAAGGCAATAAGAGGCGGAGTGTAAAAAGAAAAATACGATACCAACGTGCCTAGCCGTTATTGCAATTAAACAGAGGAAGTAAATCTTTCAATACGAGCAGCGAGCATTCGCCTCCAGTTTCCTCCTTTAATTTATAGCTTTGTTTTGCTAAGTGCCGTCCCATTGACGGATCGCGATGCGTTTGATTAAAAAACAAATTTATACGGAACCCTTTTTTATAGTCTTATCTTCGGTTGGCTTCGAATAAGAGTCAACTTAATCACGGGAATTATCGAAGCCGTCGCGTGTGGCGTGCTGATGCGGAACATTTCTTTTCCATACGTTCGTGTTTTTTCGCTGATTTATTTTATTTCGTCGCAGGAGTTTCGTTGAAAAGCGAAGATTTGGCTCCCGTCGCGCGATGTCTCAATCACTTCACACACGTATTTAATTTTGTTCTGTGTTGATTTATTCCTCTTCGATTACTCCATCTCGCTTTGAAGTAGATTGTCGCTAAACGATTTTTGCCTTTTACACTACTGAGCTGAGTAAAGCGAATTCGGGAGTTAGGTGTACTTCGAGCGAAATATACATGATTTAGTAAATTTTAACGATTTTCTTGTACGTTATTTTTAAACCTTAGGGCTACGTGAAAAGCAGAGCCAAAGCGAGGTGAATGAACTCTGTATACATATTAACTGCGTATGCTCGCCTCAGAGGAATGGTAGAAATTCAGTGGTTCTTGTACCGTTAATAACTCCCTTGAAGGGTTGCTGAGTAAGTAAATCGCGCAATTTCTGCGGTAATAGGAAAATGAAGGGACGAGTGTTAAATTCAAATTGCTTAATGGCTCGGAAGCTGGAGTTTCATTTTCCATACGAATTGTTTCGTAATTTACTACTCGCAGCCGACACCGCGTAATTTTTTATAAATTTATAAATATAAAACAAACGTTTCTCTTTACAAACAATACGCCCTTCTAAAATATGAGCCTCTGTAAGTATGTAATTACTGGATATGGATAAGATAGTCTTATATTACTTTTCTTATACGTACTTCTCATGAGGACCGTAGCTATGATTTGTGACAATTTACCCAAATTGCCCCAATTATTTTAAATAATATGTAAACCTTAAACTGCTTGAATTATTTATTGACACCTCCACTTACCGGGAACGTGGAATAACCTACATAAGCTATAACTATAGCGTTTATTGTTCCAAATTGTAGAGTCGGTAACCGTCTAACTATTTCAATTAGCTTGCCTCAGTAAGCGCGACAAATGTATGGACAGCATAAAAACTGTTCAAATATTCATAACAAGCGCGGCAGCTATCGATTGGTCGACGATGGTGGCTCGTGGGCACAGCGCTGGCGGTGTGCAGTGGCGAAAGAGGCTTACGAATTTACTAACCTACCAGAAAGTTAAAAGTTAGTTAGCTAGTTTAAAAGTTAGAATATAGGTAGATAGAATATTCTTAATTTGTGAATTTTAGATTGAAGCTTTAACTTATAAACTGTAGCATAGGTACAAAAATGGCGGTCTTATCGCTTAATGCAATTTTTTGTTAAGGCAACCTTTGTGTGGAAGGATATTTATGATCGGGTTTAAATCTCAATTCCACATTTAAAGACGGCATAAGAAGAACATCGTTGTAGAAGATAGGAGTCCATGTTGAAGAAGACTTTCTGATATTCGAGAAACTGCCTGTTTAAGTACTTACTTTCACTGCATTCGTTAAACTGTGCTAGTGAGGTATCATACGAGTAGCCACGAATACTCCCCAACAAAGATGTTATCAGCTACCGCGCCTTTATTATTACCTACGATGAAATGTAACCGCGTATTATATCTGGGTCCCACCTCAGATTAGGTAGGGCATGTTGTGGTACCTTCACCCTATCGCGGAGTCGTATCGAAAATATTTGTTCCATTCATCCAGGGCTTTGACCTTAGATAAGGTAATGCCTCCTAACGGTGCTTTCGTTTGTGTAACGGCATACCCTAATAACTCTTCAAGTTATACCTAAATCTGTTTATGGTTTGGGCAGAATGAGACCTGATTTAGCCAAAGTGAGGGTGAAGGTTAACGTATGATATTACGTAAGTACCTACTAGCTAACATTGAAAGATATACCATACAATTCACTCTGAAAGTTTAAGTATGTATTTTTGTGCAAAAAAACATTTTCAAATTCAAATCTTAAGAAGGCAGGCTATACGCTATACCTCGGGGATATGCACAAAGGTCGCATTCGAGAGAGTTAGATGCAGGTTGGTAATTAACACCGTTACAGAGAGTACCTATACCAAATAAAATACTCTAGGTACACAAAAAGTCTTACATTATACATACTACTCTTTGTCAGCCCCAATCTTATCGTGCCCATCGCGTAATGACATTATAGCGATGCGGAATACCCTGCAAGACTCTGACGTACGAACAAAGGCAGTTCGTATCATAAAACTAATTGGAAATTACGCCACTGTGGTATGACTATGGGAATGACTGTTCGCAAACCGATAATTTCAGTGTGAAAATTGCTGACAAGAAAATTGTCGTGTCATTGCTTTTATTTGAAAAGTTTACAGTCAGTATGTCTGATGATAAAATAAGTCAATGGTTTTGTGTTAAAATATGTGGCTATGCCAACCATATAAGACAGATCAAGCCACCAAAAGTTTTTTGAAATACGTTATAATAATAAGATGGAATATAATGATCCTTTTATTACTTACAGAAGTTGATTCACTGTCTATACTACTTTAATTAAAATTAAACATATTTAAAATTCCGAATGGTTGCAGCACGCACCACTTAAATTAAGAGATAAAAGGCAAAGCTCTTGTTAATTAAACATGAGTGCAAAAGGCAGTAATATGTCTAGGAATTTTCTTCATTTCATAATTAACTTATCTCGAGTCAGAATTTCACACGCACACTCATTCAACCCCTATGTTAAGCTGTCTTTTGACTTATTAAAGTACCGAGGTACTTACTTTATTTCATGTACTTCTTTATAGCTTAATTTATTTATTTATTTTTATGAATTAATTTACCGCAAAAGACTTACTACATAGTACAACATTCAACTCAGCTCTTCAGGCTAATCACTAACTTATACAATTCGGAATACCTTCGGCTGGAACCATTAATTTAACCAGACAACTATGTCCATTGGGCAAGCAACGCCACCCTGTAGCCAAGAATTCCTAGCATTATCAGATCTATATCACGCACCTACTTACACATCTATACATACCTTCATAAACGTATGCTAAATGGCACCTAAGGCACAGGTAAGCGTCGCAATCCTGCCAGCTGGGACCGCCGATAGCATTTAGGTAATTCATAAAGCGATACGGACAGCATAATCGTATAGGCGATGTATATTACCGTAATACAGTGACGATATTAGGATGATATTGGGTCAATTACACTGACACGGAGCTATTACGCAAGTGTGTAGAGACACGGCAGTTGATGGGGAAAAGGTGCTATTTAATAGAATGGCGTTTTTTTATGAACCAATTTAGTGAGTTAGTTAGTCTGACTGTCGTGGCGGGGGTCCCGGTTTCGGTTCTCGGTCAGGCAGATTTTTTTATAAATATTATCTTCTCAATTATTTTGTTTACTCTAGTCTAGGTCTAGTACTAGTTTCAGTATTAGAAAATGAAAATATTTAACTTTTCTTTTCGTCATGAGATCAGATCTGTACACGTTTTTGTAAAATATTACATATACTTATAGCTTTCTCTAGAGCCGTCACTTTGTATGCTAGGAAACGTAAAATTTTATAATTATTTATACCAGACCTTTTGCTAGATGTCTTTATTCACGCAACTGTACCTCCAGTATACTATATTTAGGGCACATGCTTACACGCAGTAGATCCCTTTATAGTGGTTCCAGCTTGCTACCTGATTAAGATTATATTTCGATTCTGATCGTAAATTATCTTGTAATAAGCTGTAATTGATTATCATTAAGCTGTGAACTAGATTTATGTGTCAAGTCTACTTATGAAATGATGTACATTATGTAATGAATAACTTTATTTCAGCCAGAATTACGGAATTGATTGGAAAAACATACTTTTAAAATCTAACTCTAAAGGCCGGTCTACATTTTTACGAGAATCTCGCGAGAACAGTTTTACCTACGGCCAGAAGAAATTTTAGACTTTTGAGTGTTGTTTCTAATGAAGAACCCGTTACCCCAATGGTTTCGGTTTTTCAGCAGATAACTATGGCAGGCACTCCTCCCACCAGCGTGCACATTTGAAGAGCTATGTCAGCGTAGCCTCGTAGCGTGGCCAGCTGGACATGAGGAAAGCTGATGACAGAATGTGGTGGCATACCTTGGTGATTATGACGTTGAAGTTACAAAGACTCGACGTTGTAGAAAAAAACTAATCTATAAATTTTGGTTTAAGCTTATGCTTAAGCTTTTTAAGTAGGAATTTAGATTAACAATAAGAAATCGCCGGTTCTTGCTCAGAGTTCAACGGGTAGGTACCACTACCAACGAAAAGGTCACTGATAAAACTGCACCCTATATGCATCTGTATCTGTAGTGCGCAATGTTTATCCAACTGATTTAATAACTGAGCCGCGTTGAACGCGCGCTGGATGCGGAATATCAATGCTGTGTTTCGATTTCAACGCATTAGCGGCATAGACTAATAGTAAACAGGGCAGGGACGGACTAAGTAGAATGTATTCTGATATATTTTTAACGTCCGACGAAAATTAGGGGTGTTAAAAGTTTCACGTGTCTGTGTATCTCTGCGTGTGTGTATCTATCTGTGGTAGCGTAGATCCAAAACCGCTGAACCAAATTTTGATTGGTATTTTTTTTGGGTCATTGCTAATTTAACCCCGAGTGTTCTTAGCCATATTTACGATAACGATAACGATAAAGATAACGAAAGTTTTGATTTGGATCTATTTTGTAGTCATGTAAGATCAATTAATTATAGTATAACGGAGCATTTCAGCTCTTCCGTTATTGAAATAAGAACTTAATCATTATTAATTAATTTGTGACCACTGTTTAACTGGAGCAATTATATTTTTACTTGTCTGAAACATATAAGTGAAAACTTGTAATTGGCTATCTATAACTATTTTAAAATTCTTATGTAAAATAAATTAGCTGTAAGTTTTCCTATAATAAATAATAAATAAAATAAATAAATAAATTTTATCTAATTAGGTTTAGCCGTTCAAAAGTTGAGCGACTTTTCGTGTTGAATGTCGGTGGTTTTTAACTTTGGTTAAATTGTTATTATGTTTTTTTATACCATCATTTTACAGACTGGCGTTGCCAGCAGCAACAAAAAAAACAATTGATATGTGACAGTTAGTAAAGTGTTAACCGATTTCGAAAGCCGAAAGGAGAATCGAATTAATTATTGGGACTAGGAAATTGACATTGTCTAAGTTTTTTTAAGCAATTAACTATACTGATGATATGTAGTAGAAGTAGTAAAGCCTAGGTAATACTACATTCAAACGCTTTATATTCTACGACCGTAATAGAAATTCGTGACTCTCATTGAAATTTCACAAGATAAACGTCATGTGATATGACAATTTTAATAAGCCATTAAATAGTTTGGAGTGACTTTTATCTCATGATTTCGGAGCCCTCTCTGAATGTGAGTCCACAGTTGAAACAGATAAGGGCAGAGTGAATGCACGAATGCGCTCAGGTACCTCGAGCAAGGGGGGAAGGGGGTAAAGTTTGATTAGGGGGGGGAGACGGGGTCGAACTTATTGGCACTTTAAAATTAAACCCATAAATTGCAATAATACCGCCGTGTTTAAGTGTGTTGTGCTGGGATTGTAATCTGTATAGTTCAATTTTTAATCAGAACGGGAAATTAATATATGTGTCATACTAAATTGAATAATTATGTTAAAATTATTAGAATATCTGAGAGAATAATTATGTTAAAATTATTAGAATATCTGATTGAAATATGAAATATACTCACTCAAAAATTTTAATTCTATAGTTCCAGTCAATGTAATCACACTTATGTATTTTGACTGTTATTAGGAATTCTGACAAATAAAACTATTATTTCGTCAAACACCTGAATTTCAGATAATCCCATGAACCTCAGCTGCCAAATCACAACTTCAACTATGAACCTTTTGCGCCACAAATTTTAAAGCTTCTTCTAAATCTTTCAATTGAAAGCAAATCTAAACTAAACGCACGAAGCTACAATCCAGGGCCGTAATCAGGAGGCCTAAAGCATTTAGCGTGTCGCTGCGTGCGATGGGGGCGCCAACAGGATACCTACGTGATTAATGGAATCCGAACGCAACAGTAATGATAATGATCCGTGTGTTTGCCGCTGCATCATCCGGCCCTATTCTGAAGCTCAAATGATTATGGTCTCGTCATGATTGCTCAGTGAAGAAATGGTTGATATAGATCGCGAGTCGCGAGCAATGAAAAAGTTCCACCTGCTATTGCCGTTCCATACAATGTCAATGAACTTTTTCATCGCTAATGTGTATATTAATTAAAACATTATACAGGTACCTACCTACATTTTTAAACAACATGGGTTTACATAATAATATCTAGATGTGCTAAATCTAGATTTGCAGGTTTCCTCACAGTTATTTTGTTTCACCGTAAGAGCGATGGTATACATTGGTACATATCAGCGCTGGGATTCGAACCCGGATCTATGGCGTCAGAGAAGCGGCCGCTTACCCTACGTATTACGTATATTCATTTAATTTTCGTTATGAAGTCAAAACCAGAATTGGGGCGTGCAGTAATGTGAATTCGTAGAGTTTGCGATTTTCCATAGATTACGTTGTAATCGTGTTTGCTTAATGAGAGTGGTAGTTTCGAAGCTTTTGATGTTATACTCGAGGTTTACCTGAGTGATTCCATAATTACGATATGCGCATATATTATGACTGTATATGCATTATCTATATGCTTTGCTAAAAGTGTTTCTTGTTATTATCAGACGCCAGAAGGAAATTGTACTGTAAAATAATACGAGGGTGACAATGTGCCACGTTTTTGTCAAGGTAAACACAAACCCGCATATTTAGTATTTTTACCACGGTTTTGTCACCTACACACCAATATAATTATGTTAAGATAGAATTTTTTATCTACCTATACGCGTCACAGTCTGTGACAAATCCTGACGTACTTGAGTAGGAAATGTTCTTTTAGTTTTGACCAATCATATTGAAAAGTACTCCCAGCATTTAACATGACGTACCACGCATTTAAATCAAGCGACAAAATAGCTAATATTGTTTGAATCGTTAGCATAACCCTAGCCACAGTCCTTCGAGACCGCATGTGAGTGTGTTCCACTATCACTGGCCAGCTCACTGCCTCCCCGCCGACATTAAACAAACTTAATGCCGGAAATCATCCCATGTCGTCGCGGTTCGTCGCACATAGCCCTATATTTCATTGACTAACATAATTATAATAGTTGCTTAGGTCACATTGTAGGCATTCGGGCTTCCCCTAAGCTATGCGGGGCGATTTGGTTAGCTGGGTTTGCTTGGTGGGGGACTGTTGAGCGAAACTGTTTGGAATGTATGTTGCTCTGAAGGTGAAACTACGATTAACATGGATATTCTGAAAGTCTCAATTATTACGCCGCGCCTCACATCCAGTACATGGTAATAATTATGTAGAACCATCAGTTTTAGTAATTAAAGAAAGAAACTATTGCTAAATAAGTACTTAATCTAACAACAGGATTATCTTGCTTCAACTTAACGAGCCCTCACTAAAACATTTTCAAAGAGAAAGTTGAGTACAACACCTAATTTGTTTCAATCCCTCACTCGTTCTTCAGTCTAGACGTCAAATGAATCTTTTAGTTTCATAAATAGCTGTGAAACAGAGATAAAAACAAAAATAAGAGTGCAGACCTCAAAAACAACAGACAGTGAAAAGCGGTGTTCGACTGTTTAAAAGTAAAGTTGGGTTCACACAGGGAGCAAGCGAATAGTCATTCGTAATGGCCGCCGACGTTTTGGCTCCACGCTTCATAACTCACTGGGAGTTGGGATAAGCCGTAAGTAAATCACGCTGCGATGAATACAGCACGCTCTGTTGCCCTGATAACGATTAAATATGGTGCGACCGCTCATATTGTGTGCACTTAGCCGGACAGCGCGACGAAATTCTCATATTTATGCGCCCGGTGTGCATCTAGGCTATGAAAATTGTTTCAACCAAAGTTTATGTGTAAATAAAACGTCATATTACGCGCTGGATTTTATTTTCATCGACTGCAGCCTTAACTTTTGTAATAAACTGGGAAAATGGTGTAAGCACATAATTTATTCTGTCCGAACACTTTTATTTTGTTCATGGATTACCTGCAATGTTTAATTAATTAATTCTTCGTATATTTACATATTGTGATAAAACAAAGTGTTATACCTATACTATTATTTGTATTACCACTGCAGTAACATGCCTAGCGGTTCAATTTCAAAGTGCTATTAACAGAATATAAAATGTCGTATTGATAAATCGGCATCCGATCGGTGGTAACTGCTAAATAGCGTGTGACTAATGACCGTTTGATAAATACCCACCAGACAACAAGGGTTGGTACGAAACGAATGCAAGTCTGAATTTTAGTCCAAATTGTATTTATCAACAGATGGCGCTGTTTAGTCCCTCTTTCTTATTTTTTTTTGTCACTATGACAACAATTTAATGAAATATTACTGTCATACTATAAACAATATTTAAAAAATATAAACACTCACACCTTGTACTAATGTACTCCCTTGCGGGGTAGGCAGCAGAGGTGCATTCACTTTTCGCCAGTGTTTATGTTAGACTGTCATACTATTTACCTTAAAGGCTTCAATTTTAAACATGTGTGTTTACTGCATGTACCTACTTATGAAACTGAAATTGTAATTGGAATATTAAAGATTATCAAAAAGATGTGGCCTTAAAGCTTAAAAGCATTACTTATCCAAAACCAATTCATTTTAATTTAAATATAATGAACTGTATATATACCTATAGATTGCACGCAGGCCAATACGACTGAGACGTATCATAAAGGTTTGCATGCCAACAGGCTATAAACATAGCCAGTGCCCTAATAAAACAAGTTTGGAAACTTACTGTGCAACCACAGCGTCGAAGATGTCCTATGTAGGAATCAGGTAGATGCTGATTGAATAAACAACGTAGAATCAGATATGAGCCAATCATTGATATAAAGTACTGTTGTAGCTGTAACAGCTATCGATTTTATAAACTGTGATGAAAATGATTTTTGAGCCACTTTTGATTTGTGAGGTAGATGGTTGTAGACTTAAATTTTTCAACAAGAACATTGGGTTGTAAAAAAAAGATAATAAATCAATTTTTAAAAAAAAACTATAAAACTATATCTAAGTATACACTTTTATCTATAGTAAAATAACGTATTTCAATATTGTGGTACAGTATAACATCTATGCAGCCAGCCACCAAAGAATTTTAAGAAACACAAACAATAATAATCATAGAAAGGGCTCCGCAGTAATGCGAAAACTTCGGCCTCCTTGTTAGGGTAATTTGAAACAAATGACTGTAACTACTCCGTTACGTGTTTTGCGCAGTTTTATATTGCTCCAGAGGTTAATAACACCACCAAAGAATGTATCTACCTAAGTTATTTTTTTTAAATATACTTTAATTATTTTATACGTGTACATTGGAGCATATTATACCTATAATAATGTAAGTAAATTTAAATGATGGTGTCGATAAATTGTTTATTAGCGTCGCTTCCACTCGTATCATAGCATTTGGCTCATGTGGCGGCGTATTAAAACTAATTAATTCATCCCTCCCACATTTAAAATGTTTGACCAGTGGCCAAACCAAAATCAATTAAAGCTGCAAACTTGATACAGCTTTAATTAAAATCTCAATTTAAATTGTTGGCAAGGTCTAATGCGTAAATGGTAGATCAAACATAAAGCAAACCCAAAATTCAGTAGGAGTGCTGTGGTTTATTCCCATTCGGCTCAGTGGACTGAACCCTTAATATCTGAATTAAATAATCGATGCCAATTAACATGAATATTGGCCTGCTCTATACTTTTCATTAATATAGATTCGTTCATCCATTATTTCAGTATACTTCTGAGTAGAAAAGTACGATAACACCTAAATAATGTATGCCCATGTCACGGTACTTATTATAACTGACAATACTGTCTTTCAATCGTCATTCTCGACTGAATTCGTAATGATTTCATGGCCTACTTTAAACATAACTTCATTTTGTCTTCATATTTTCACCTCAAATTGTTAGAATGATTGTTCACTGCGCCCTACAAACCTATTATAAATAAATAAATAAATATAAATATGTGGGGACATCTCACACACGGCCATCCGACCCCAAGCTAGGCAGAACCTGTGTTATGGGTGTCAGACAGCTGATATATCTACACAAATACATAGATAGATAGATTACTAAATATAAATATCAACACCCAAGACCCGAGTACAAATATCTGTCTTTAAACAAATATCTGCCTCAGCCGGGAATCGAACCCGGGACCTTCGGCATAGCAGTCAGGGCCACTAACCACTACGCCATTCGACAAGGAAGATACGCTTAAACTTTACACACACCCTCCCAAAGTCTAGACGATCATTTAGATTATTATTATTATTTTATTTATTTTTTTAAATATCTTTATTGGCATAAAAAAAGTTACATATGACATAAGATTATTCGACAAAACTTACGGCAACAACATGTAGGTAAAAATGCTTATAAGGCTGAGACATTCGATGCCTATTAAAACTTTAAACTTATAATATAAAAAAAGGGGTACATGTATAGAAACTACTAATTCTAACTAACATAATTTGCTGATTTGGTAGGTACACACGTTTTGTTCAACACAACATGCGTTTGTAACATTGATAATTAAATAATAATAAACGTAAAACCTACCTAAGTAGGTTTACGGTTGTTAGATACCATTGGTAACTTTATAAACTATATTTTAATATTTAAACATACCTAACTTGCATTAGTTATCTAGAAGTAATGAACTAACCTAATTACACTTACATAATTGATTAACTAAACTAACCGAATTTGAACTTGGTTACTACACTCATAGGTGGGTAGGAAACTTAAAAACTAACACACAAATTTAATACGATACGACAACAGCGTAATTAATTGCGCTCTGCACTCAAAAATGGCCCGTTTGTAGTAGGTAATAACTTATACGATGCGCCGACGCCACAGATGCACGGCCGGCCGGCGTGCGGTAGCTATACGAGCGAAACATGTTATTCGTTAAGTATTAAGTGATGGGGTAAACGGTAAGTTTTATAGCTGTCGATGTACGGCAAATTATGTGATCGTGATTTTCCAAGATTCGAGACTAAAGCATTCATATGTTTTGGGCTGCTTCGTAGGTAGAATTTGCGTGTTTGTTTGAATATGAATTCTTTGAGTGTGGGATATTTTACTCTTGAGTGGAGTCTCAGCAAATTGGTTCTAAAAGGCGTGTTGTACGCGATTTTGACCGCTTTATTTTGGACCACTTGCTGCTTTTTGTAATTGGCATTTGTAGTGCCGCTCCATACTGGGCATGCGTAAGTTAAACATGGTCTAACTAATGTGGAATATATGGAGAGCTTGGTGTGGGGGCTCAAATTGCTTCTCCTATTTAATAAAGGGCTGAGAGCTCCGAGAGCCTTTATGCCTTTCGATCTCACGGCAGTAGTGTGCGTAGTCCAGTTAAGTTTTCTGTCGAGATGTACCCCGAGGTATTTGACTGATTTACTCCACTGAATGGGGTAACCGCATATTTTTATTGATTTTTGTGGGAATTTGCGCTGTCTGCTGAACATTATGGCTTCAGTTTTTGTCTCATTTAGCTTCAGTTTCCATTTGGAAAAGTAGTCGTGTAACAGACTTATGGACAATTGTAACCGATCCACGACCAGAAAGACGAAGAAAGTTTTGACGAAGAAAAAGACGCTGTGTCGTCCGCGAATAAGGCTAGTGTAGTGTGGGGTTGAATCGGGATATCATTTAGGTACGAAAAGCAGGAATAGATAAGGACCAAGAATTGATCCTTGAGGGACTCCAGCAGGTATATCATACGCCTGTGAGCGATGGCCATCTATTGTGACGTAAAATTGCCGTTTCTCTAAGTAACTACGAATGAGTTTTACAAGTGGCAAAGGGACATGATTACTCATGAGTTTATGCAGCAACGCGTCATGCCACACCGTATCAAACGCCTTTTCGAGGTCAAGCAGGAACATTCCAGTCGAAGCTCCTAAGTTGAGCTGATGACTAACGTGCTCAGCTACACGAGCCAATTGTTGAGAAGTGGAATGGTGTCTACGGAAACCGAATTGCTCGTTTTTGAGTAAATGTTGAGTTACTTTAATGAGACGAACATAAATTAGCGTTTCAAACAGCTTGCTGAGACATGACAACAGGCTTATCGGACGGTAGTTGGTCGCATCAGTGTCTGCTTTGCCAGATTTTAATAGAGCTATGATCTTTGCTATTTTCCATTGTTGTGGAAAGTAAGCATGGCGGAAGCATGCGTTGAAAAGTTTAGTTAAAAATACAATGGCTTTCTGTGAGAGGTTTTTTAATAAGATGTTGTGGATCTCATCAGGACCAGGCGCTTTTCGACGCTTGAGCTTGCTTAGACATTTTTTGATTTCGCTCGGTCTAGTTTGAAACCGCAGTGTGGAGGGTTCCGCGTCGTAGAGCAAGCTAAGAGACGCTTTTACTACATTTTCTGTGTCTTCACTAGGACAGTCTTGAGTGAGTGTCATATTACTTTTGAAGGCATCGGCTAGGGTGGTGCATTGCTCTATGGTGGACTGAGTGAGTGTACCGTCGTGTCGTTTAAGAGGTGGAATAATGACAGGTTTACAACGAAGTTTTTTAGCAAGTTGCCAGAGATCAGCAGTGGGGTTATCAACTTTGGCAAGCCTAGATTGCCAAATTTTATCATTGTGCGCCGTTATCATAGAGTTAACTCTTTTCTGAATGAGGTAAATTTTGGATCGGAGCTCTTGTCGAGAAAAGATGCATGTCTCCTTTTGGGATAACCTGCGGAGTCTGTTTTTCGTAGTGATCAGTTTGCGGATGTCACGAGGTAATTTTGTAGGTTTAATTTGACTGCTGGTGCCTTTGGGAACAAATTTCTCTTTTGCATCAAGCAGCACAGTGGTGAACAAATCTACGGCTTCGTCGATCTCAGCCGTGGACTCAAGGATTTTAGAAGTTAGTGACAAGTTATCGTCGAGGTACGAACGAAAGCCATTCCAGTTGGTGTCTCCGTAGCGATACGTTATAATATTTGATTTATTTAGGGTACCGGGAATGCTGAATGTAAAGGGTAAATGATTAGATGAAAGAGCTGGAATAGTCCTCAAGTCAGTTATCTCAGGAACGTTGCGGGTTAAGACCAGGTCGGGGTTTGTAGGTTCGTGTTCGGTGTGATAGTGTACTAGTGATGGATCAGGGGGTGCGTGTATAAAATAGTCACTGTTAAGCATGTGATTTAGTAGAACTCGGCCACGAGTATTATTTCTTGGGCAACCCCACTCCCCATGCTTAGCATTAAAGTCACCAGTAATGATGACGCACTCACCAACATTAAGTAAGGCGTCTAGGTCTTCTGGTAGCAGAGGCATGTTAGGAGATTGGTAAACAGAGATGATGATGTATTTCTTGTTTGAGAGAGAAAGTTCTACACCAATGGCTTCTAGATGTTTTGTGTTTGGAAGCTTGACAAGATTATGTGGTATGTTGGAATTAATTAGTATTGCCACACCCTGGCCACCACCACTGCGGTGCTTGTCGAGGCGATAACAGCGCAAACCTGGTATGTTTATTGCCGTTTTCTCGGATAGCCTAGTTTCACATATTGCCATAACATCGACAGATAGTCCACTTACCGCGAGGTGCAACAGCTCGTCCAGCTTGGCCCGCACGCCATCCGCGTTCCAGGATAAAACACGGAGCTCCGCTTCTTTATACATACTTATCGAGATGGGTGAGAATTAAGATGACTTTGTCTACCATTGATTCGCAAGCTAAAAATTTTTGTTTTAAGTTTTTAACAATATTGAGTATTTGCAACATTTCTTTCGTGGTTGAATCTTCCGAAGAGGCCCTGGCTGAGACGGGCAGGACTGGATTTGAAGCCATGGATGTGGGTCTTGCGTCATGAACGCGGTCGTTAGATGTTACAGCTGCCCAGGATCGGCCGTCAAAGTTAGATTGCTTCGAGAGTTTCATTGATTGCTTGACTTGGGCATCACGCTGCTTCTGAAGGCGTTCCAAGTATCCTAACCGAGTAGTACACTGTTGATAGTTAGCAGGGTGTGACTCGTGACAGTTGCAGCATTGCGCTGGTGTTTGTCTATCTTTTTTCGGACAATCCATTGTGAGGTGGGCTCCTTCGCATTTGACACACCTTGGAGGCATATTGCAGTTCTTGGATGCGTGGCCGAATTCTTGGCACCTAAAACATTGTGTTACTGCGGTGTTTCTAGGATTATATTTGCGAATATTTACAACGCAGTTGCTGAGATACTTAATTTGCCTGAACTTTTGTATATCGGTACCAGATGGGAGCTGCACAAGAAATGGGGGGTAGTAGGACGACCCCTCAGCCGTTTGTTTCATGAGTGTTACCTTCGCATCTTTGAACCCAAGGGTCGCAAGCTCTTCAGCAAGGTCATCCTCTTCTATAGGAGGAACACCACGGATCACCGCCTTGTATAATTTCTCATCACGACGAGTGTATGAGAAAAAGCCAATATTTTCATCCTGGAGACTTTTCTTGATCTCAGCATGAGTTGATGGTGCGTAGCAGCGTACTGCCACTTTGCCCTTCCCCCTGTATTGTAAATGGAAACTGGTAGTGACTTTGGTTATCAGCTCCTTTACAGTATTGTGAGTCCAATGATCTTGTAGCTTGATCAGGATAGGTGGGATGTGTGTCTTCTTGCGCGTGGTAGCCGCGCGGAGATTAGTAGCGGACACAGGATCTAACCCTTGTTCGGCCTGCAGCTTGCCGAACCGATTAGTAGTGGGAGTTAGTGGCTTTGCCGGCGATTTACCAGTAGCAGTGCGCTTTGGCAGCTGCCATCCATCTTCGGAGATTCCATCAGGACGCAGGCGTTTGCTGTTTCCACTAGCGTTGGTGTAGGTAGTGGATTTCGATATGTACTTGTCCATTGTGTTTGTCGGTGTTATTGGTATCGACATTGCTTTTCGACGAGTTTATCGATAAGTCTATGTCCCATCACTATACAAAACTGGTTTATTAGATATCGGTAGAACTATGATGCGCAACAAAATACACGTCCGCGCGTCGCCGTCGCAAGAACGAAGGCTGATCATTTAGATTGAATTTATGTAAGTTGCATAGTAAGTACCTACAGGCGCGCACTTTTATTTTACTGTTTATATAATTGGCCCTACATAAAATAGTAGTGCGCTCATGGTTTAAGACAGGTACCACCTAGTTTCACCTGCCATCGCCATGAGATCACTCCATTGATAAAATAACGCCTGCATTTCCGCCCAATCCCGACGTCCGTACTCGGCTCATACCTATTGGTGGTTAGCAAACGACGTTGCGCATCTCCTATAGACGCTGGGAACACAAAGCGGGATGCCTATAAATTAAATTGCATCGGCCACATAACGCGCTGCGATATTTGTTAATCGACAAATAATCGAATGCTAGCGTAAACTGAAAAGGGGTGCCTGGCTGCCTAACTGAGGTGCTAGTTATGTTGGATGCACCGGCGGCATCGGCTATTGGGGGACTCTGACCGGTATGTACTTACATACTTAGGTATACCTACAGCTTATTGAGCAAATAATTGGTTAATGATTGATGATGTAATAAGTATATACTCATATAAGTTGATACTCATTCTATTTTACACAGTGTTTTTACGTATGAAAAGAAGAAAAACAGGGTGGCTATAATCCTAGCGTTATTTTTCTCCCTTGAATTCAATATAGTGTATTGTAGGAATCTACCCACATGAATCAATTAGACATCAATCACTTTACACATAAATTTGCATTCCATTTTCTCTGAACATTCATAAGGGCCCAAACTGATCTGCTAACTGATCCTTATCTTGCTAATCTTCAGCAGCTCTAATCAGAAACAGATTTATATCAATGTTATTAGAATACCCTTCTATCAAATCCCTACAACAACAGTCCCACCTTAAGTACGGCTGCACAAAGAACACTCGTTACGTTAGTGATCAAATACAGAAAAGAGCAAACCCCTTAAGTAAATCAACGTGCAACATCGACAAACATCTCTCTGGGTTGCGAATCGATGGTTAGAGAACGATAGCCGGGCAGTAAGTCAACTAATTTCATCATAAGTAGTTGTATCATGAATCATGGTTTATTCATTGCCTTCTTCCAGATAGCAGTAGTAGATACCACTAAATAGAGTTGAGGATGGTAAATAAAGCGATTGATTCTATTTTGTGTAGTGGTTTGTGATCTTGACTACTATGCCGAAGGTCCCGGGTTCAATCCCTGTGTTCAAACCGGGCAGATAGACACAGTCATATTATTTTTACTCGAGTCTTAGTGATAGAAACGGTTGTAGCTAAGTATTTAGTTATTAGGGTATAATACAATGTGATTATGTGAATGATTCAAATAATTATAAAATCAGACCTATACTTAATAAATTAAATACACGAGATTGTATTATGTTGTGACTTCACCCACTACGCCGACTCTATTAAAACTTCAACAATAACACGCACCCACAATCTCACATTTAGAAATAACGAACTTGGAACAAACACACCCTACTGGCTCAATTTTACTGCCTTGAAGTGAGCACGAGTGGCGCGCCCCTTATCTGGGCTCTGCGCACGTGTGAACCCCGTTCAATTTTAATTTCATGCTCAAACAATGACGCTATCGAGCCGCCTATTATTTTGTATCGCCACCGAGGGTTCAGTTCATCTAAATCCAGCAGATAAGCTCGGATCTCTTTGTCGCCACCCGATCCCGATGGCTAATTCGGGACTTCAGCCCCCGCCGATTGCGACTTTAATTTGGACTTAGAATATCGGAACTGCCAGCCTATTCCACGGGACAAAGCTTCGGCATTGCAATTTCGATTTTCAGATATTGAGCTCGCGAAATTACCTGAGCGTATTTGATGTCAATTTGAATATCTCAATTAGGATTAACAGGCGTGTTATAAGACTGGTACATTGCTTCATCCCTTCCCTTATTTCGTTCGCGTCTAGTTTCCACGTATTTAATTAAACCAAGTCCCGGCGCGGCGCTTGTAAAACAACTTTAATAATTTTACTTAAACGAATTATCTCGATTCGTATTCGATTCACGAGCGCAAGTAGAGTCGTTAATGTCGTAATAAACCATGTTATTGGCTACCTGTTTTACCTTCATTCGATTACGAGGAAGCTCGTTTGTTTTGAATTTGTTACAAGTCGTTTAATGCAATGTTTAGGGCATGCTAATCATAATTCCCTCATTCAATTTGTATTCTGGTCTTGCGACGTGATCAATTGAACCAAATTTTCATGAATCTCGCATCTTGTAAATACCTAGGTAGGTTATTCGTAAAGTTTATATTTAGCTACTACCTATAAAGATAATAGTTTATTTCAATATTAAAAAATCATTTTTAACATAAATATGAAATTTTATAGGTACCTATGCATAGATTCGCTAATGCCTTTAAGAAAGAACTTAATAACCCAATTTCTGACTTCACCCATACCCTACCTGCCTCTGCCAGTGCCTCGATGACTTCCCGTCTGAAATTGCCAATGCACTCTCACAATTGAAATCATCGAATGATCCCGGCCCCGCCTGCAATGATTTACCAAATTCCCATCGCATCATCGCTTAACCCCCCGGTGTCCATGTTTATCAAACCACTTAACGATTTAATATGTTCACTCAGCTATGCCACTGCTCTCCCTTCGATAAGGTATGTGTTATGCGAAACGTGTCATTTATGGCGGAGTTCACTACGGATTGGTATGCTATGGCATAATGCATTCTCAGCATTGTGATTCCTGGGCATGTAGGTATACCTACTTAAGATATGTACCTATGGGTCATTTGGGGAATGTATCGGTATTGATTGATTGATACCCAAAGTACATAAATATGTACAGACCTATAATAAATACTTACTCATAATATTCATGACACTTCTAGACATAATATTATACTAGAAACCAAAGTGAAAGTAATTTAAAGTTTAATTACACATAAGAGTGCCGTAATCCATTTTTATTTTCATGGGTTTTTATTCTTGAGTAATAAAAATCTCTGATTAATTATTCATAATAGACATTTTATGAGCTAATAATATTATCTACTTATGCCATAATGTATTATAGTACCTACCTATAGATTTATATATTAGGTATCTCTTCATTATTGAGTGAATAAACATTAGCGCTCTTGAATTGATTTGCATTAAGTAAGTGTTTGACTAAGACCAAATTACGTTTATGCAGATTTAAGTTTTTGTTTATTTACTTACTACAGGATGGTCTCGTTATTTGCATAGAATATAAATAATTTGGTGATACAGATTTCACATTTCTACCAGTGAGGCATCATATAAAAACAAATTTTTTGAAATAAATGTCACAATTTTAAAAATCTAATTTGCTTTCTGACTGAAAAAAATGTCGTTTTTGAAGGCATAAAACTTTTTATGATTTTAATCACAGACATAATTTTTAACCAAACATGCAATAAATTGAATGCCAAAATAATTAGTGTCATAGTACTGCGGGTCTTTTAGTAACTCTATCTGGAGGGTAAGCAGGCATTGTAGTAGTTTTAATTAGGTTAGAAATGAGTTTTTTTCCGTTTGATTTGTTATCGATCCGTTTGACTACCTGGAATAGGGGAACTTGTAATAAGAAAACTTGTAATAGTGTTACAAAGTCGTGTTATCGGACTAATGAGGTGAGGCTAGTTCGACTGACTGACGGTAAATCCGTATTTCACCCTAGTGATGCTCCAACAGGCCATTTGTCGATAGATGGACATATTTTTTTCATAGTTAATAGGTAATAAGTACGTAAGTACTTAATAATAATGGTATGTCCAATCATTTACAGTAAACGTATGGTTAATACGAATAAAGAAGAATCTTAGTAACTCGAACTTCATGAGGAAATACTTAGTTATAGACTGGCGCATTTTAGATATATCAAATTAGGTGGCCTATGAATGGAATAGCTACATACATTATGTAACATATTTTTTATCATGATAATGGGCATCGAAATGATCAAGTTTCGACTAATAAAAGTTGTACAGTATCAATTAGTACTATCTATCAATAATTAAGATATAAAACCGATCTACATAAAACCGACCTAAGACAAAAACACCCCGCTACAATCTTCGAAAAAAAAATATTTTTTTATGTAGGTATACGTTGTATTGACAGCACTATTGTTAGCCCCTGCCCAGCTTACATCCGCATGTTTCTATAATAATAGTGAAGAGAAACTGCTTGTGTATGTATGGCTTTCTGCGTAAGTCCGATTAGGATTTGGTTGTAAAAGTAGTAGTCACTACACTTAAGTATGTTTAGATGCGACCACGACACGTTTATATTTATAGTGTCAAAGGACAACTTAAGAATTGGTCACTCAGGCGGTCAGTGGAAATTCATGGAAAAATAAATTTACTCCTCACTGTAAAAATTTACGTGAAAAGAGACTGGGCACAAAATAAATGTATGGAAGCTGCATGGGACCATTACCAACAGAAATGGTGATATAATAATAATATGTCGTTGAAAATTTTTTTTTTTTTTGCAAAATATGAATACTTAATGGAAGCGCTGGTCCTGATTTACTGTTCAATTAGAAAAATCGTACCTTGAAAGTTTTTATATCTTATTTCTGTAATTCTAATATTTTTGTTATTTTTTCACATTCATTTTTATTTTTTATAACAAAATGATCATCATTCATTATAATATTATACAGGGTGTTGTAAAAAGGGTATACTAAGCCGAAACCTACATGTGCAGCATGGTATATCTAAGCCCGAAACTGAAATCAGAATTTGAAAATTCGCGAAAAAAAATTTTCATTTTCCATAGAAACTTTGTTCGTCACGTGACTTTTACTATGGAAAAAAAAATTTTTTTTTTGGGAATTTCCAAATTCTGATTTCAGTTTCGGGCTTATATATACCATGCTGCACATGTAGGTTTCGGCTTAGTATACCAATTTTGCAACACCCTGTATTTGTTTATTATCTCAGTAAGTAAAACCAGTTGAAAGTAATTTCTCCCATTTTAATAATACGTGTTTACGTGTATTACGCCCTAACTGTCATCAGGAGAGAGAGTGCAATGCCATAGAAAAATACTTCCTTCCGACGAATATATTTCAAAATGGAGTACTTATACGGATTTGTCGTCAAAATATTTTTTTGCTCACTTGAAAAGAGCTATCCAACGATGTATGACTCATCTTTATTGGACATAGGTCCCAAAACGCCCATTGCCATTTCTATGGAGTAAAAAAATAAATCATATGTTTAAGTTAGTGAATGTGACTCATTGAGTATGAATGGTCCGCCGCAAATGGACACCCGAGTCCGCGTTGTTCTATGATGTGACTAAAATAATTTTCAAATCCTCATAATATTGAAAAAGAAAACATTTGGAATTATTATCCAATTTCAAGCAAATGAAAATGAATTATTATTATTACTGTTGATCAGGATACGAAGCGCGCACAAAAACGGCAACAATAAGCACGAAACTACACGAGCTCAATCATACAACGGCAACGGTGCATACTGTTTGTTTGTTCCTGATGGAAAATCATTGTTTACATTATCTCAATTAAGACTTCATTTTATTTGCCAACGGTACCGAACAGCGCATCATTTTGAGAATTTTGTACTCACTCCCCCCCCCCTCCCTCTTGTCCGTCCTCACTTGGAAACGTATAGCCCCGTTTAATTAAAAGGGCCCCATAGTAAATACAACATAGTTTTGTTATGTTGTAGCCAAATTCATGAATGTTCACTTTAACTCTAATTCCCGAGAGCCCTAACCTTATTTGATTATTAAATTCGTATGAAATATCATAAATTCTAATAGTTTTTTACGTATATTCTAATTTATTTACGGTAGGAAGTATTTTGGACCGTTTAAGTTAATACTCTCTGAATTTTCCATTCGTGAGCCATTATATGCTGCCATTTGTTATATCATACAAGTACCAACAATATCACATACATATTTCTGTTGTACCAACAGTAAAGCAGCACTTTACTCTGGTAAAACTAAACAAATTCAACCACAGCACAAATCAACTCCCCTCCAACAATGCACCGCGATACACCTATACGAAAACTGAAAATCAATTTCATTGGAAATCCTAGTGATTCAGCGGAACTCACCTCTCGATTCGCATATTCCCATATCGAAGATTTCATTTGGCGACACTCGATCGCGAATGCGTGGAGGGCCCTCCAGACCGCGTCGACTATCCAAGTGTTAATTGAAATCAAACAGAGATAACCCTGTGATTGCAGCCGGTCCGCTGGACTAAGCTGGAGGGTGTTTTTAGTCGTTAAACTTTTTTTTATTATACAGGTCTGCTTAGTGAGATGGTTTGATTAGATATACGAAAAAAATATAATTATTGTTAATTGTTATTTTAACTACATTTAATAAAAACTTAATATAATGAACCAAGATTCATAGATTATAATGATATTATTTTACACTTCCTCAATTTCTGATCTTTGAACCATCTAAAGTCTACCTGATACTACATCTACTGTTTGTAAATTTTGTAATAAAATAGGTAATTAATAAATGTTTGGCATACCTACTGGCGGTTATTAACCTTAAAAACTATATGGAAAGCATGTTTACTGTGCATGTGTATGAAAATGAACGTCTTTTGGTTTAATTAATAAAAATCATTCGAATCAATCGAAGCTTCAGACGAATTAGAATAAGAAAGCGAAAGAGCATCACTTTTTCCAATTTGAGCTCGGTGCGCCAACCTCTAGACAGAACAAATGTTATTTTTGCCGAACCTCTATTAATTGAGTTTTTATCGATGTGGAGGTTCCAGGTTCCAGGTGTCGCAAATTCCAGTAAGAGCTGGTTTCATAATGCCTAGATATGTGGATAAAATATTGATTTTTGTCATAAATTAAAACGGGTTGTGTGACTGTATGTGTGGGATAAAAGCGCTCGCTGTCACTCTCTGAAATTATGGTTGAGACACTTATAGCATCATTTTTATCAACGTTAAATTATATAAATATACTCGTATTTTGGGGCCTATAAAGCTATTTCTTGATGTGTTTTTTTTATGTGGTCCATTCTGATGTAATATCTATATTTTTTTGTGCATACTGTAGATAAACTGACACAACGCCCGTGGACTACATAAAACCCATCCTTAGGGGAAAACTATTTCCAAAGCAGCACTTACTCACATTAAATTATTGTCTCCATAACTCAAACAAATAAATTCTCTTTGATAAAAACAGAAGTTGAGCAACTCATCCAAACTGCTGGGAAGTGAACAATGTTATACTACGAGTATTCAGAGCACGTCCTGTCGCCTTAAAAACGCCTCGGTTAAAGCCTTATATACTTGAAAGTATTACAATTCCTCATCTCGGGTTCCATTTGAATTGAGCTTCGTGTGTTTTTGAGATGATTTTGTATCTAAATAGTTGAATCATTGTAATGGACTGCGAAACGATTCAGCACTGTGATGTACTCGACACCTGTTTAGCACGGCGAGTGATAAAATTACTAATTGTGGTTTGATTGCACGTTTATGGTTATTCGACAGTACCTAATTTAAAAAAAACTAAAATGAAAAAGCAACAGTAAGAATTCAATTTCTGTTCAGTAACATTTAAGGAATATCAACCGATAAAATCCATTTAAATCAATACCGTAGGGTTGTCAACCCAAGTAATTATTTACAGACGACAACCAAACGTATAAACTTTGGAGCCTTCGGAGTATGCAAACTATCTAGCCGGGCGGCTATAGAAATTGAAATATCAAGTCCATGGAATGCCATAACAACGCCTGCATGAATCGATAGCGTGGCGTCGCTAGCGGTGTATTGAATTACAAAGATGATAAATGGATTTCTGAATTTATCCCATTGAGTTTTACATATAGCTACTGATATAACCGATAACTTAAGTTTGTTTAAAATTAGCAGTAAATACTATCCAGGACTAATGATAGATCTATAACTATGGACAATGTGTCTAATAATTATTAGATGTTATGTATACTTACTTACTTTTAAAAGGCATCGCACCAAGAAGCGGAGCCAAGGGCGTCCCATGCTAAACTTAATAATGTTGTCTAATTGTTGCACTGTGTTTATTATTTCCATAAGAACAAAAAAGAAGATTACAGAGCTTTTTTTATAAATATAGGTATAAAAAATTATACCTAACTAAAGTGATGAATGAGATCTGTCGTGCCGCGTACGTTATGAGATTTATTTAATAATTTTCGAAACAAGAGTCCTTATTTCACACTCGCTGCGCACAAAATGTATTCGTTATTCGTCTAAAAAGGAACAAAAAAATCATGCACAGTATTATTATCCGCTCTATATCCAGTTCGGAGAGATAATAATATTCTTGGAAGGAATTTCCAGTTCTGTAATATTTAACGCCATAATGCCATAGAGTTGCAACGTTCAACTTTTTTGTGGCACACTAAAAAAAAGATCCTACCTAACATGACGAAAAACCGAACTCAAACTTTAAAGTTTACAATGCAGTGTGTTTACATCGAATGTTCGTATTCCGAACACTGATGGGAGTTGACTACGAGTGGAGAACGAAGTGTAAAAGCATGTTTAGGAAATATTGTAGCCGCGGGAAGGGGGAATGGGGAAAGTTTGCCATATGATGTGACAGGTATCACCCCGGGCCGCGCCGTCGGCTGGAGCCATTACGGGGCTGTTTGACACAAGCCGGAATCTGAGCATCATTGTATTTACCCGGTATGCTTTTAAACAAAGTATTGCATGCAATGAAACTAAACGAATGCCTTTTAAGGTGACCAATACAACCTACTTAATATAATGTGTTTGATATTTTCCAACGATTATTGAGTTTTAATTTATACTGTCTTATTTAATCCTGAAATTTCATCACGCCACTGTCGGTGTCGCCATTTTAAATTACTCCCGAACACTATCCATAGTTTCAGCTCGTACCTCGCAAAGAATGCGAATGCTATACCGGGGGTATACCTACGTGGCCCAGACGCGTATAAGTCGGCCGGTCGAACTTCATATTTCATAGTTGAGCCGGCATGTCTGGCACGCCATGGCTCCACGTTGAATATTGGTCAGTGGTCGGTATTCCTGACTAGCTTCATTATTATTTTATGGCAGTACGCCGACGCTGGCGGAATTGAACTTGGATATGGCATTTCACAAGCAACCGCCGCCGCCGCCCGTCAGCTTTCAAACGACGCGCGGAAGAGAAAATCGAACAACTGCCAATCAAAAAGCATTCTTATTTTCCAGACCAAAAGTTAATTCAACTCGTAAATCACGATAGCCAAACTTTTGAAAGTCAATTTACATTTAAAAACCTCTCGTAATTTTCACAAAATGACATGTCAGATTTCGCCCTACAAAAGTAAAAGCTGCCGAAAAGCCGCCTCAAAAGCTTACACAGAAACATTGGCATTTGACTGAACTAAAAGTCCACTTCATACTTTTTCTCGCTTTAAAGCAAACTATTTTTTGTGCAACAAAAAAGTTTAATCGTAACGTGACACCACATACGAGTATATTCAGAAAAGCGTAGCGTCTACTGAGAAGTTTTTTTTTAAAGTGTGAAAAAGGTAACTCTCTGTTGTTCCGAAGTGCGAACCGACTCTCTTATTACCAATAGACAAAACGATCCAACAGCGGCAGCGGCAACTACTCACAATATCAGCTCCATAAAAGACACTCCATTTTAAGCTTTATTTGTTGAAAAGCAGGAACCATACTTAATTGCCAACCTCTAGTGAGTTAGTGCTTTATTCCCGCATTTCTACTACTTATCCTTGGAGACCCAAGAATAGACAGAAGTCACCCTATGCGACCTGCCTGCTCATTCAACTTTCAACTTTATTGCGAAGAATAAGAAGACAATATCAAATGTCATTTTTATTTTAGCTTCAGTAGGAAAATGACATGACGACAGGACGCCGTAAGCGAACGCGTCAAAGTGTAAAATGAGGGGTTTTGCGCCGTGTCAGTGAAAGTCATTAGGAATGGAATGGATGAAAATTGCGTGCATATTTACCTCTCCAACTTAATATGAATGTTATGATGGAATGAAAAATGTCCCATGGCTTTCGGTGGATTTAAATAAATATCCAGCTTAAAGATTTTGGCGCGTGCCTGGAAGTGCTGAGGGGCATTAAGCGGTGGCCTGTGAGCGTTTTGGACATTATCTCTCTCATCTCAATTCGTTGGACATAACTTTTAAATTTGAGAATCGTGATCCACTTATATCCCTGGAACTACAGTCGCGTCGCGTCGGAAATAAACTTGCAATCTACTCTTTCTTTTGCTGAAGGAGTCGTTGGTTCCCAATTTTCCGAGCTTAGATGTCAAAAGAGTGTAGTAGCTGACCTGAATATCTGCAGGTCTCATCTTGCGGGGCCTAAAACAAACGCAACAATGGGTGTCGGATTGTCTGCGCGGTGAGCACTTTGTGCCACTTTTGCTACTCCGCGGATTGTGGTGCGGCGGAGGTGGAATTAGACGGTACCGACGGCAGAAACAGCAGACGGTGCACTCAGGGTGCTAATAATCTGGAACTTTTATGTGAATCAATGTTTTTAAATCTATCGTTGAGGAATTGGTACTTTTATTAGCTACAATTAAACATAGAACGAGCCCAACGCGCTTTAATAAAGGTGATGTAGGTACTTTAAAAAATATCGTTTTCCTACAACACGCCTCTATCAGATGAGCAAGCTTTTATCAGTGAGAAAACTGTACATATTACTAATTATTTTAATAAAGCATAAAAACCTTCATTTCAACAGTAAAATATATAAAAAGAAGAATAACACACAAAGCAGCTTCACTTCCCAACACTAAAACTAAGTTTGCTAGCATACAATACTGTAAACTCTCAGCAATTTTATATAATATATTAAATAAAGAACTTGATATTTATAGCAAGCACACATATGAATGCAAAAAAACTATCTCAAACTGGCTACAGCCGCTAACTTACGAAACCACGGAGTCAATGTTAATAAGCATACAATGAATTATAATTATAATCATATAATTTACATATATCACTCGGACACACAACCACACACACACACACACACACACATACACTCATATTATATATAAACATATATTTGTTCCTACTTTATTTTTATACAATAAACATAATTATATTAAGATCACCGTATCATAATAGATTAAGATTCTAAACCCCATATTTACTTTTTCTTTTTCTTGTTATTTTGTGTAAACTATCTTTATTTAGCAATAATTTGTACCTTAGCACTTATAAATGATGTTATGAAGGAGTGGGATCACCTGGCACAGGCATTTCATGCTTAAAAGGTGATTCCATTTATTACTGATTAATTTGCCCAAACATTGTTAAAGAAATAAAGATTTAATGAATTAATTATAATTTAATTAACATAATATAAGTAGGTAAAAGATATAATTATGTATATTTATTAATTGTTCAGTTTATTCTGACTGTTATTGGAAATTGTCAAGGAGTCGATAGTAAAAAAAAAAATAGTTAGGTATTATTTTTATACGCAAAACAAATAAAATTCAACACACATACTTACATTGCTAAAACCAGTCCAGTACAGTAACAGTCATATATTTTTTATTCTTTAATCAAAAAGTATTTTGCCGTCAGTACTCTGCTAACCAGACCATTAAAAGGGAGGGTGTGAAAATTCGCTGCTTATTTTCGCATAACTATACGCGCGCGCCGCAAAATATCTTCGTCACTGGAGAGCCTGTCGAGCACGGATATCCTTTGTTCCCGCCGACTCTCGAACCGCCAGCTTAGTAAATTGCAATTTTGAATGCAACTAACCAGCATCCAAGTATGTATATACATACATACTTTTTTACTTACCTACCGTCTTAAAACTAATTTCTTTTACATACATACACACATATTATGCTCACGACTGTAATCCCCGAAGGGGTAGTAATAGGCGACACGCAATTAAGCGAGTCACCCGCTTTTCGCTGTACAATTTTGTGCTCACGTGAAAAATAATTATTATGTACTTTTTTTTTAGTAATAGTAGGAGCCTTTATTTGGTAAGAAATATTTTTTGTCTTCAAAGATTTTTTCTTTTGTTCTTGATTAAAAAAACTAAGAAAACTTAAATTCAATTTGAATGCACTTGGAGTGAAATTAAAACAGTATTCAGAAATACCAGCCTTTGCGGTAGTTTCCTGCCAGTGGCATGCTCTTATCTTGACTTCTGCCAGCTGGTGACATCCGAGGGGCCGTTCTGCTAATAGAGAAACGAATATAAAATTATTTTAATAATGGCTATCTGCTACAAGTTGAGCCGCTTAGATTAATAAAGGCATTGGAATTGAGCGATTCTTTTACAACTCTTAGGTTATGTTACTATAATAATTTAAGGATGTGAATATGATAAATTATTTGATTCGTTATTTATTATACTAAAAAGTACACACCCCTTTTTTGGGTACCTACAGAATCGAACGTGTTCACTACTAGATTGTGATTAGGCTAGTTTAGTAGAGTCGGTCGATGTAGTGCGTGTGTACGGTATACTATGAGTAGGTACTTGCCTTATGCCTGAGTATGTTTGGTTTCTGCATTTAGCACCTTTACTACTGCTCGACAGTTTCGTTCTGTTTTTGGAATATATTATTTTTCTACCGTGACCACCACCCTGATGAATTTCATCAAACTTTTGACTCCCTTTTCAGAGGACAGCAAAAAAATCGCGAACATCGATTAATTGTCGATCGATTTTTAAGCTATGATAAATAATAGATTTAAAAATCCTAAACCGATATAAATATTTCAAAATATACAAAACAAGTTATTTGTTGATGGCCAGCTGGAATTTATGCCACAATCTTAGAGCAACTGACCGCAGTGGAATAAGCATGTTGGTCAGAATCCGAATATTTGCTCGCTCGTCCGGCCAGATTGTTGGCATTTGTGTGTTTCCTTTGTGGTTTCCTAATATTGTGCTGCACTACAGCTTTATTTCGAAAACGACGCGTACATTGAAACAAAACATAGAGGTACTATGGAACTATCTACCATTATTGGAGACAAAAATTATACAACTAAACTTAACTATAGCTTCTATACTTAGCTAGATAGCGCAAATACATACCACATGATCTCAATAGTCTGTCAACCAGTCAAGCACAAGTAGTGGCAGTATCTATAGTAAAGACACAGCAACCGGCCTGATGCCCCGGCAGTTCCTTGCAACATGAAGGCTAGTTTAGATGTCGATGTCACTGAATATATGAGCACATGTTCCGAACGTGCCTGTACATTCGGTCTATACATACGTACGTAGAGACTGGAAGAAGGAAGGAATAGTAAGCAGACTTCTTGTTAAAGTCAGGTGAATTTGGATAATGCTGTTGTTAGCTTAAATTGCCAATCCGTTTCTAGATAAGGACATGGCTATTGAGAAGAATGCTTAACATTCTAAACCAGTACTTGATATAAATTGTTATCGTTAAACATAAAGGTTCTTTTCTTATTGATTTATCTAAATACCTATTACACTGCCAACACCACTAAACACATTTCAATCTGCTAAGCTTTTGTCTCTACATGAGACAATCAATTCAATTATTTTATTTAGAATATAATTTTCAAAGTTACTGTTTGATATACTGTACCTGGTCCGATAGAGTCGAGCAGCCTGCAAGGGCCCGATTGCGACGATATCAAAGCTTTACACAAACGCACGGTCGGCCATGAGCCGCCACTTGCCGGCACCTATTCTGTGTAAACCGGTAGCTGTTTTTAGAACACGCTGTACATTTAAGAATTTAACGTTCCAAGTTTGAGATTCGAATTTCCGTTTGCGTTCCTGATTAGGCTGATTAGCGTTGGTTTACAGATAGCTTGGAGAAAAAGCTGATCAAAGCAGAATTTATGTATTGAGTCCTTTACGATGGAACTTTCCTGAAACCAACTGTTACATCCGCCAGCTTTAGTAAGTTTTTATTTATATATGATAAATGTTAAAATATAAATTATTTTCATAATTATCAATGGATTTAAATAAATATAATTAAGAATTTAAATAGCTATACTTAATTCCTTTTTCTGCAGACCATAATATCAGAATTGATAACATGTTTCATTAGAGAGGAAACTATCCATTGCCAGCTTACATTTTATCGTGTTTCGGAACTTTTATTGCTCTCTGTACGCAATAACTCACACTAATCCAAACATATGTACGCCCTCACCACCTCGTGTGGTTAAAGTCTAGACTTCTGACTCGCACAAAGGCCCATGTCCGGAGCAGATATTATTATACTGTCTGCATTATAACCAGCACTTTATAGGAAATAACTCTTTTTCCTGTGTGTTGTACTTGCCGTTTTTGTTTTTGAAGTTTCCACAAACATTGTTTACTCTAAAATGTGGACATAAGTATAATACTATGTACCTTTGAGTTATCTATTTTCAGTGGTGATATGAGATTGTGAATATAAATGTGAGATTTTTGAAGCGAAGTATTTTAAAGTAGGTACTTACTTTAAAATGTCAAGAACGCCGCAAGCCATCAATTAATCTCGTGAAGTCTCTCACTTATAAAATCCTGATCTTTCAGCTAAATACCTTAGAACTCAAAACAAAAACACTTTAAAAACAAAGTAAGGCTCTGCGCGCATCAGATGTACTAACTACAACAAATTACACCGGCCATAAGACGCAATATCCCTTGCTGCCATTAAAGTAAGACATCACTGGAGGATCCCCATTGTCTTACCTTACCGTCCGTAATTTTGATAATAGGCTAGAAAATATTCCTTTGTCTCCAGCTATCAGGGTTGATAAACCGTTGTTCGATTATTCCCAGTCAAGAGATGGAACCATCTCGTCGAGGCAGTGAGTAAGGAAGATGTGTCACTTCCTTTTTTACTTATCATTAGCTTATTTTTTTTTATTAATACATAAAAGTAACATTTATTTTAGATTGATCTTGTAAGTACCATCACGCTACCACCGCACCGTACCAATAGCTAAAAATTTAATGGCGCTCATCAACCCTCAATGTGGCTGCCCTGCTTGAAACAAGCTGTTGAAGTTCATCATAAACAATTGGGATCATGTCGAACGACCCCAATTTTAAAAAACATTAAATATAGAATCTGATCAGAATATATACTTTTTTAGTTTTTCATATTCTGATGCAATGATAAATGTACTTCAACATTGCAGGCGGCATCTTCGGCTAGCCTTTTCCGTTTAGAAGTAGGTAGTCTGATGCTTTTCTCACTGTAACTTTTTCATTGCTCGTGAGTGTAATAACGATTTGTTTTCTTAAAGAGCCCTTCTCCATAATAACCAGTCCACAAGACGGCTCGTCGTCGCCTATCGCCCCACTTTTATAGCGCCACGCCGCGCCGCGTCGTCACCGGATCACAAAGGACTCGCAGGATACCGATAAATGGTGTACCTACTGTGGATCTGATTATCTTTCCAATACAACAGGCCCCCTTTTGTTTGAGCACACTTGCCGTAAATAGGACAATTATTATTGTTCTGCTCCGGACTGTAGACTGCAGAATTGATGAATTGGATTTGTGAAATGTATCCAGGTGATAAGTTTAGAGGCACACCTCTAAAGTTTGTTCTGAGGTAAAAAGAAAAGTCCAGGATGCAAAAAAACAACGCTTTTTTATTTAATAAGCTCATATTTTACATTTTAACATTAAATTTAATTGCGTTTAATGGGAAACAACTTTCGAGACCAAGATGAAGATTAGTAGATCCTGAAAATTTCCAAAATACATTCAATTCTAAGCTCTTTCTGTCATGCTTATATTTTTTGTTAAAAATTAAAATGTTTCGATTTTTTTTGCAATTATACACAAAGATAATGCTGCTAAGTACTTATGCTAAAGAAGTACTTAGCAGCATTAGTAAAGGCAGGTTGTGCGAGGTCCCTCCAGCAATTCTTAATGACACTGCAAGGGTATAATTGCAACAGTTTTACACTCAAATTTTATTTTTTTTCCGCTATGGCAATTATACGACTAGGTTTTTTTTTCTTTTGTGTTCTGAACCTGCACTATGTAAACTATAACACCTTTAATTGTGATTACGGGGTACCTACTTCAATGGTGAAAAACACAAGCTTTGTTAAGTCTGAATTTATTTCGCGGTTTGTCCAAAGGTATGTATGATCTATTCGAGGATAGGCTAGTCATACCGAAGCAAGACGGCAAATGGACCTATAACTATAACGTATACACAATATTAACACCCATGATTACAAATATCTGTAACTAATCAAATATCTGCCCCGGCCGGAGATCGAACCCGGACCTTCAGCATAGCAGTCAGGGTCACTAACTATGTATTAACTAAGTATACTACACTAGTCTAGATCAATATCATTTTGTTGAACATGATATCTATTAATAACACTTCATAATAATTATCGAGAAAAATTAACTGTCCCATTTAAATTATTCTGTCTGTCAAAGTTAATTAAGCAAATCGAATAAATGGACAATCAATTTCACTATGTACTAAAGTTAATCGAATCAGGCTTGATAAAACAGGAATATCCGAATATTTATATACTTGTCAACCGTTTATCTAATTTTGGATGACGGGTATATTACCTGACATTATGAGCAAAGTATTTTAGTCACCAAATAAATATATGATTTTCTATTCTATAAAAAGCTTAATATCTCATTCGCTTGTTTTTTTAAGTCTCTGGCAAAAAGCCTTTGAAAACATTGGCCCAAATTATTTCATTATCTCAGTTCATCCCACACAGACCGAGCCGCATCCATGCTGCATTCACTCGTCTCTTTAAGGACGTCTTCATTACGACCATAATGACACAACGATAACGAGCCTCATTTTCACCTTTTCAAAATTTAAGTTTGTCTACAACGGCTGCACGGCGCACACCAAATAATCACTCTTGGTTCAACATTAACTTGTCCTCTCGACGGAGATTAGAAGCGAGCGGTTGAGTCTTAAGTCTCTTCGATAGTGTCTATAATTGTCTGGTTTAGATTCTCTGTAAGGGTCGTCTGATATTGGACGAAAACCTAAGGCAGGTCTGGGTGGAATCTTTGATGCCTTAATCAGGTGTCGACGGGGCAGGAACGCCCATAGCCGTAATTAGAAAGCTGCCTTGTGTAGGTCGCACCTTTAACATGCGAATGAACAACATTGGCCGACAGGAATTGAATAGATCAAGCCTGTGCGGGTTTTCAATCAGGGAGGTAAAGGCACATTTATACTGAATTTCAGGACGGAGCTTAGAAAACTTGTGAACCGTGAGGTTGGCGCAGCTGATTTCACGAATTAGCAATAGAGCAATTATCACCTAATTGAGCACCGAATAAAGTTGTATGGTACAAATAAAAAATCATTTTCAACCTGTTGAAAATTTCATTGCCACTATAATTAATCGTATCAGAAATGAGGTTATCCGTCAGAGGACTAAGGTTACCGACATAGCTGTCAAAATATGCAAGCTGAAGTGGCAGTGGGCTGGTCATATCTGCCGAAGAACCGATAACCGTTGGGGTAGACGAGTTCTCGAGTGGAGACCACGAACAGGCAAACGCAGCGTGGGACGCCCTCCTGCCCGCTGGACTGACGACCTTAGGCGGGTGGCGGGTAGTGGTTGGATGAGGAAGGCCGAGGACCGAGTGTTGTGGCGCTCCTTGGGAGAGGCCTATGTCCAGCAGTGGATGATTATTGGCTGATGATGAAAATTAATTAGAAAACTGCACCTTAATTAGTACTTATAGTCAGAATCCTTTTACCGAAATCACCTTTTAGCAACTTTTCTCAAGTGCTTAAAAGTTTTGGCCCGTAAGGGTCGTTGTACACTAATGATGCACATTGCGCGCCGACATTAGCTGTCCCGTGTGCTGCTGCAGCAAAGCCAGCAATCTATTATTACTGCGTTATTCTACCGCGCATTCGCTAGTTGTACTGGGAACCTAGAGCGCTATTTAAAATGGGATACTTATCCGTCTGTTTCAATTAACGGTTCTGTTGTACGAATCATTGTGAAAGGTTTCAGCGAAGTCGAAAACATTAATAGGTATCTACCCTGACTCCCTGAAACTTTTTACCATCATGGTGCATGCAAATACTAACATGCGTATGCTCATGATTTTATACCTGAATGTGGTAGACGGAGGTGACTCACAAGCAAGACATCCACAAATACGAATGTATTTAAAAAAAAAACAAAAAGACAGACGAGACGGACATGAAGAGTCTCATAGAATCCCGTATTTTCCGTAGACTACGGAACCCTAAAAATAATAGAAACTTTTAACCCAATAACTCTCCAAACGTACAAAATCTACTATTAAACATAAAAGAAAAAAGTTGTTTCCTAAAATAACACAAATAACCTTTAATCCTCTGATAGAATATTCATTTTATACAGATTATAATATAAGTATAAATATCCTCGCAATATTTAGAGAAGTTTTTTTTAAATAATCCGATAGAATTGAGAGACAGTCTTAATCCACCTTGCGAACTTCCCCGGCGAGGAATAAACACCGAAAACAGATACAGAAAGAAAAGAAAAAATAATTTTCCTGCAGCGAGTTATCTCACAAATTCTACAATATTCAGATGAAGATGGGTTCGAGAGTTTAACTTTTTCCAGTTATTATTCATAAATGCAAAAACGTGAGATATTTGGAGAACGTACGAACTCGCTTTCAGAAGTTTGAGGGTTTGGATTTCAAAAATGTCTTGTCAATAAAACCTTTTTCATTGTTTCAGGTAGAAAGGGATCGGCGATGAATAAGTAGGCCGAACCAAAATGGACGAAATGCGGCGGCCTGTGCGGGGCTCGCTCCCTCTCGTGTGGATATTAGCGGCCGTATTTGCCGTGGATGCCGTCAAAATCGTAATAGAACCATTACCCAAAGGTAAGTGCCTAGCTATAGGGACTCGATTAAAAAATTCTACAAAAATTCTTCACTCCTTGCAGATTTTTCGTACACCTTTTTTGCTTTTTTCTGAAAACTTTCGACGACGCCGCCGCCCCGTGATCAACGGCTGTGAAACAGAAAAGCGTACGATGGAAACAAAAGAGCGACTTTTTAAACCTGTCGCTCACAGGGCCACTCGCATAGCAGAGAGTAAACAGAATCGGGAGCCCCAACTTTTTTTCGGAGTGGCGCGGCGCCTCCCGGGGTTCCTCCAGATGTCGCACGGACGACTCCGCTTTAGTTTCGTTTAATTTCCTATCTTTCTTGTCGTGACGTTTATTACAGACTCACTCACCCACACCGAGCTCCTTTTGTTCACGGCCACTAATAACCATTTGGAATTAATTTTTATTCGCAGTCACCGCCTCGACTCGTCGCCTATTTTCGGACTTCCATTCTGACGCTTTATTATTTTCGCATTAATTTACAGTCCGCAGCTGCGGGTAACGCTGATTTCTTAGGAGTTTTTTATCTGCCCTCAGTATTCTTTCTTTTAAGAACGGGAACCTCTATTAATATTAATTATAAGTTGGAATAATTGAATAGATTCGGGATTGTTTCCCGGTGTTGAATTTCTTTAGGTACGCGTTCGTGGCAATAATTAAAACTTGAGAGGAAGGCGCGGTCGAAGTCAATTATTTAGAGCTGCTCGCGACAGCTTAGCGCCGAGAGCGTGTAGTGCCAATGAGCCGAGCACTCACTTACCCGCATAGCTCTGCAATATTAACTATATCAACAGTTAATGTAGACTTTATGAATAATATTGCAAACATCCAAACAAGTCGCGAGTCACGAACAGAGCGGGCACAATTAAGAGCTCGCAGTCGGCATATAAAACACGAAGATGCATTCCTGCGCAGCACGGTAATTGCTTTGACGCAGAAAAAAATGTTTGCGAATACAATCCTAGTTTGCTGACAGAAATGCTCTTCGGAAAGTTTAATAAAGAGTGTTTTTTTCAGCGGTACTTGTTTCTCGCCGTTGGCGTGGTTTGAGGTTTGAGCGATGGCCGCTCGTGCATATTGTAATAAACGATCTGTTCTGACTGACCAGAACAAAACAAATCAAACACGAACAATTTCAAACGAAGAGCCGCAATCTACGTATGTGATGCAAGCTACAGGCTTTTGTGTGCAATTTTCCCCAGTTTAATAAAATGATTGCTCTCTTAAAACTATAATTATCATTTTAACAATCTTTTTGATGTGAAAACCTGCACAGACGTCATACATCACAAGAATGAAAGTCGAGTCTTATCGGTTAAATAATCTTATCCTTACTTATCCGTTAGCTATTCTAGTCTTTAAGATAAAATTTTGCATAAACCCTATACATTTATTTCCACCACTGTTCCTAATTAAGTATGAGCCGGGAGTTTCGATGACAAACGATGATTCAGTCGCATGATACGGCCCGGGGCAGGCTTCGGTTCATTAGGTTTGCATCAATCTAGAACATTTCAGATTCAGTGCACCGTATTTGTGTGCCGAACAATAGATACGATTGAAAACAATACAAAATAGCCGGTGGCTTTGTTTGCTCAATCTTGAACTAGTAACAAGTAGTCTGCTGGCTATACAAGTGCGCTGCACTGACCAATTAAAATGATGTATTTGCTACATATGAGATGCAGTGCTCACCGTTAGTACAATTCGCAATGAGACTACTTCTATCCTAGGATATTTTTGTGTGTAAATTTTAGAGTGAGTTAGTCAACTGTAGAGGTTGAAAGTGCTTATAACTTATACATTGAAGAAGAGTTACCTACTTATGTAAATTAAAGATAAAATCTACGCCCCCTATTACATTGGGACTAATATAACACTGGCGAAAAGTGGGTGCAGCAATGCACCTCCGCCTACCCCACAAGGGTTAGGCGGACATTAGTACCTACAAGATGGTGAGTGTTTATATTTATATATTTTTTATCTACGCCACTTACTCTCAAGAATCAAGTTATGTTCGCGAGCAACAGACAAACTATTTTCTCTCAACCTACCTAAGTACTCCATATCACCGAACTTTACAAGTTCCCGATTCAAATCTGAGATTTCAATTATCCGAGTGCAGCTTACACTTGCGCTGCGAGCGAGGCCTGCAGGCAGTGGATCTGCAACGACCAATTAAAAGTATCGATGGCGGCGTGCGGCGACGAATGGCGCTCCTCATACTCGGACATTGTCGGCCGTTTTATGCTCTCCGCATGCCGGTACAGGGTGCCGGAGCACGGAAATATTTGTACCGGTTCAATCTAATCCGAATATTTTTGGTTTGGTTTTTGCTCCGGAAACTCTGCAGCCTTGTTCGTGTAATGGACAAGTTTCATTACCAGCTCTGCTCAGGTACAAAGGAAATAATGTCGACGTTGTGTTTTAGTAACAAATTACGTCGCCTTGACGTTAGATTTTTTAAATCATGATATAATCATAAGGACTGGATTATTGGAGATCGTTGTTTTTATTTTCAATCTTACTAATACTTTTATCTAGCTTTCCGCATGTCAAGAAAACCAACAACATTACAGCTAAGCCAATTTTCCTCATACTTAGTGGTCGATGGTAAAATAAGTTATGCTAATACTAAATCTACTTATATGAAGTTTTCTTTGTTGTCTTTAACTACCTGTGAATAAAACTCCCAACTAGTGTCATTCTGAGGGACATTTACTTAAATTTTACTTTTACGAACAATTCCGTGTTTAATGTGCAGCTTAATTACGCTTGTACCGTTGTTGGTAATTTCATGCTTTGCCGACACATTTTGGTTACAATGTCCCAGAAATTTACATTCAAACAGCGTTTCTTACACTTTATAGGTACTTTTCTACACCCACTTATCTTGCACCTTTAAAACTAAGCAACATTTTGTAATGTAAAGGTTTCATAAATATATATATTTTTTGTTTCTTATTTTATTTTAATATCTGAAGATTATATTTCGGTACAAAGCCCAATGTTTAGAAACACTCTGTGTTGTTTGTCCAGGGACCGTGTTACAGTGAGGGACGATTTGTGACTCTAAAACGAATGACGCCCGCCTCGCTTGATTGACGATACCAGACCGGATGGACTGCATGTGCATGTATCCACCCGTAATAGCTCCTAAACTGACTGACTCACACGATTCTCTTTTCAAAATTTTGCACGCAAAACGTTGCGCATAAATTGTGCGATTGCGCTGCGGCAATTATTGGGCGAATACAAATTTCAAATATACAGGGTTATTGGTAAGTAGACCAGATCCTTTCAGGAGGTGACAGAGGAAGGTATTTCCAGTCGATTAAACCCAATAACGCATTATCCTAAACTTAAATATTTCTAAGATATTTAATATTTAAGGTTTTTATAATTTTTTGCCAAAATTTTGTGCTTAAGACCGAAAAAAAAAAACTAGCCACATTTCAATTTTTTTTTGGTTGTTTTGCATAAGTTACACCCTAATAAACTAATAAAAATAATCAAATATGCATTATTCGACTTAAATTAGACATAATACCTCATAATAGTTAAACATTTTGAAAAAATATTCAAAACGCAAAAACAAATAAATTAAATTAAAAAAGAATTTCATATTCATTTTTTTGTGCACTTCAGCATAAAAACATGGTCAACTAATAAGCTATCAAACAAGATAATTCAATATCAAATCGATTAAGGTATCACCAAGATATGGCCAAAACAACCAGAGAAAGCGAAAAAATACTAAAGTCAAAAGGACTGAACACAATCGAACTTTTTACCTTAAAATTGGGCTAATTTTGTTAGTATTCCGGTTGAATTTTGTCTGTCTGTGCTGGTTGTTTTGGCCATATCTTGGTGAAACCTCAATCGAATAGTTAATTATCTTACATAACTCGTAGTAGGACGTACGCATCAAAAGTGACTTATACTACAGATTCAAGTAGGTATATATCGGAGATTTTATTAGTCAAGTCATGTTAATATTATTATAACTTAAATAGGTATTATTATAATAATATAGTGTCCAAAAAACATTTTATTTAGGTATATATATCCATTCAAAATAAAATGGTTCACAGACCCATTACTTTTTATCAAAATAAAAACTCGTTTCCCCAAAATCTAGATAAAACAGGCGAACCTTTTGACTCGGTGTTACACAACACAAATCTCACGGGGTCTTCTTTTTAATTTCGACACCATCTTTAGGTGAAATATATTTGCCTGATACCGTTTTCCTTGAGAGAACGGAAACATAAATGTCCTCTAGGAAATGAAGGGAAAGAATTTCTTTGGGAGTGAAAAGAACCTTAAGAACGGAAAAAAACGTAGAAATGACGTTAAATCCTATTCGTTCATTGTTATTGTTGCACATTGTAGTGTAGCACATTGTTGACGAAGAGGTGAAACTTACGTATTTTAATTCCGGGTTTGGCGACCGACGATAGCGAGGGAGCTAATGAGTTCAAGGAATTAAATAAGCAATGTATCCTTACTGTACCGACCGTACCCAGTGTGTTTTTCAATACTATTTTATTGATGAAACATATACAAAAAAACCGGCCAAGTGCGAGTCGGGCTCGCGCACAAAGGGTTCCGTAGCAGCAAATATAATAAACTTTAAATCAACCTATCTCAAAAACTATAAGAGATACTTTGATCAAACCAAAAATCGTTGAAAGAGTTAATTAGCATGCATCACTTCTATTTTTTTTAGAATTTTATACCCCGTAGTTATAAAAATAGAGGGGGGGGGGACATACTTTTTACGACTTTGAGAGCTGATATCTCAAAAACCGTTCACTTTAAGAAAAATGTTTTTTAGAAAACTTTATATCATTTTAAAAGACCTTTCCATTGATACCCCACACGGGTATGTACATCGAAAAAAAAAATTTCATCCCTCAGTTACATGTATGGGGGGCCCCACCCCCAATTCTTTTTTTTACTATTTAGTGTCATATTTTTGTAGCGGTTCATACAACACATATTCCCATCAAATTTCATCACTGTAGTACTTATAGTTTCCGAGTAAATCGGCTGTGACAGACGGACAGACGGACAGACGGACATGACGAAACTATAAGGGTTCCGTTTTTGCCATTTTGGCTACGGAACCCTAAAAAAATGAAAGGAAGTTAGTTTCCGTAAAATCAATTGAAAAATCCCTAGAATAAGTTTCTTTTTTCCACATCTTCCTCGTCCGTTCCCCGTGTCCGTGCTCCCGTGGGACGTCACTGCCGCTCGTGATTAACGTCCAATGGGAACAAAGATTATTGTTTTGTTATAAATAACTTACGTTAGTCGCCCGTTTCGTTTATGGAAGACAGTGTTATTGGCACGTGACACGGCGGTTAGGAAGTTATTTGTAGGATTGCGATAAAGGAAGAAGCCTAAAAGAATGTAATGGTATACTTTTATAGAGGTAGTAAGTAAGTAGATGGCATTAGATATATGATATGATAAAATCTGTAAAGATATTAGCGACGTTAATTGGTTTTTAATATTGAATAACGGGACTTATGAAGAATGTATAACATCTTTTTATAATATAATTTACGATATTCGTAATAAATATGTACCATTAAGTAATCTGACAGTAGGTAAATATCCGCCATGGTATAATAGAAGCCTCATCAAATCTCTTAATGAAAAGTTTAAATACCATAAAAAGTACAAAAAATATGGAAATTTAAGTGATAAGTTTACATTTTCATTTCTTAGAGATAAAGTGAAACGACTTGAAAAACTTTGTTATGATCGCTATATTTCTGTTATTGAGGATTCCATAGAATCAAATCCTAAATCATTTTGGACTTTCATAAAAAGGAAACGTAAGGGGACCTCCTTTCCATCTTGCATGACATACTCGAATATTTCTTCTACTTCCGGTGAGCAAATTAGTGATCTTTTCTCGAACTACTTTCAATCTACGTTTAGACAATGTGATCAACAGTCTAATTGCACTCATGCTAGTAATTTTTTGGACCAGTCAAATGCAGTTTCTGACGTCAGCTCGGTCGAAATATCATCATCTGAAATTGAAAGATTGCTGAAATCTCTAGATTTAAATAAATTTGCAGGACCAGATGATCTACCGGCTATTTTTCTATCTAGGTGTTCCAAGGCCCTGTCAATTCCTTTATCTTTGCTTTTTAAGAGATCACTTGCTGAAGGTGTTGTCCCTGTAATATGGAAATCAGCTTTTATTAGTCCCATCCATAAGAAGGGCCCAAAAAACTTGGTCGAAAATTATAGGCCAATATCTAAATTGTGCCTAATAGCTAAAGTTTTCGAGCGTATTGTTTATAACCAAGTTTATTCGGCTCTCAAGTCAACGTTAAACGAACAGCAACATGGCTTCTTAAGGCAAAGGTCAACTGTGTCTAACTTATTGTTATTTAGCGATTTTATTTCGGATCAAATGAATAACAATAATCAGGTTGACGCTGTTTATACAGACTACAGCAAAGCCTTTGACCGTATTGACCACAGAATGTTACTCAAAAAGCTCCTTCAGTCTGGTATTCGAGGAGACTTGTACCGCTGGTTTTCATCCTACATCAGTAACAGATCTCAGGCTGTAGTTTTAAATGGTTACACGTCTCACTGGACATGTATTCCCTCTGGAGTTCCTCAAGGATCCCTGCTCGGGCCACTCCTTTTTATCATTTATATAAATGACATTGGCACCTGTTTCCGTCACTCTAAATATCTTCTCTTTGCTGATGACATGAAAGTCTTTAGGGTGGTCAATAGTCCGATAGATTCTAGCCTTCTCCAAGATGATCTTAACCGAGTTATATCGTATTGTATCCTAAACAAGTTAGATATTAATGTTTCAAAGTGTTTTTCGGTATCGTTTGGCCGTAAACGAAATCTCGCAAGTGTCTCTTACAGTATTTACACCGAAACCATTTCAAGTTGTAATAAAATCAGAGATTTGGGAGTGATAATGGACACTAAGTTGATTTTTGGTCACCACATTGAGAGCGTGGTTAATAAAGCATATAGAGCTCTTGGTTTTCTTATACGGTCTTGTAAACATTTTAAACGAATGAAATCGATCAAAATGCTCTATTGTGCTTTAGTAAGAAGTCATCTCGAATATGCATGTCAAGTTTGGAACCCACACTATGAGATCTACAAATTGAAGCTGGAATCCATTCAGAAAAAGTTTATTCGGTACTTGTGTTTCAAATTTAAAATCCCTAGAATAAGTTACGAATTCCATTGTAATCAATTCCATTTACTTCCTCTTTATATTAGAAGAGATGCGTCGGACATCGCATTTCTCCTGAAGTTATGTCAGAATCTCATTGATTGTCCTGAATTATTAAATAAAATTAACATTTTAGTTCCCCAACGTCAAATCCGCCGTAAGTTAATTTTGCATGTGCCGGTGGTTCATACGAATTACCGTCGTAACTCATTTCTTTTAAGAGCATCCCACTTGTTTAACTCACTGGCAATTGAATGCAGTGATATTGATTTATTTAATAGTGATGTCAAGAGCATTTATTATTTCTTAACTGATAAGTTTAGTTCTAAGTTTGTCTAGCTTTTTTTTTTTTTTTTGTGTTGCAATTATCTTACCTTTAAGAATGTAGGTTTTAGTTTTATTAAAATTTTATTCGCAATTGGTTGTACAAACAGCGGCTTCCCTGGCTTTTTTAATTTGTAAGCTATTAGTGAAAACTTTCAATTGGCTTTTTGTTTTTTACTTTTTACTATATATAATAAATGTGTTAGCTGTAAGTTTTCTTAAATAAATAAATAAATAATAATAAATAAATAAATAAATAATTAGGCTTGTTAGGTCAACCGTCACAGTCAACCGGTCGCGCTCACCGGGAGATAACGTGCGATATTGCGCCCGCGCAACCTTGAGTAATTAGTGGTATTTACGTACGAATTCGGACTAAGTGGTGTTTACAACGATGTCGAACAATATTAAATGTGCGAAATGTAATAAATTTGCTTCTGCAAGTGGTGATAACACCGTAAAATGCAAAGGAAAATGTAAACGTGTCTTTCACATTAATTGCATAACAAAAGGTATTTGTGACATTTGTTTAGCCCAAAAAAGTGATACACCGGGATCAGCAAGTCCTATAAGTCGTTCTAACAGGTTCCTGGACCTGGATCCAGAAAGCCTAACACTAAAAACGTTGCTGGAAGAGCTTAACAAAAAGATGGAGGTAGTTTTTAAAATCGAAAAGGATACTAGTTTCTATGCTAAATCGTACGATGAAATGCTAAAAAAACAGGAAGAATACCGGGAAGAGCTAAAGAAAGAACAAAACAAGGTACAAGATTTGCAAAATAAGTACATTCACCTTGAAAAAACTAATCAAGCCCTTGAACAACGGGTACAGGCGCTTGAACAAGGGGAGAAATCTAGGAATGTTGAAATAGTGGGCCTAAAAATGAAGGAAAATGAAGATATTAAGGTGATAACAGAGCAGATAACGAAGCAATTGGATGTGAAGTTCAGCGAAGTGGAGCGAGCGTGGCGCGTGGGGCGCGGGGAGGCCGGCAAGCGCGCGCCGCCCCTCGTCATCAGGCTGCGCTCGGAGGACGCGAGGAACCGGCTGCTAGACAAAAAAAACCGCCTTAGAAGCAACTCGGACATTTACCCCGATGACAAAAGTACGGACAGGGTGTTCATAAACGAAGACCTTACCAAGCACAACCGAGAGCTTGTATGGTACGCTAAGCAGACACTCAAACCCGCCTATAAGTTCATTTGGGTTAAAAACGGCAAAATTCTATGTAAAAAAACGGAAAATGATCGCACCGTACACATTACATCCAAAGTACTTATCGACAACCTCGCCGAAGATAAAGGGAACTGAGGCACCAACATGATTTATTTATAGTTAACTACCTATCACATATCTAACACAGGTACTTACATATATTTATGGGTCACGAACTCATAGATATGGCAAAAATAACCCAATGTACAATACACATGAGTAATGATAGTTTCTTAAGTACATTGCAAGAAAAAAGAAACAATAGTTTAAGAATAGCCCATATGAACATAAGATCGATACAAAAACACTTCGACGAGTTTAATACATACTTTAATTCATCATTGGAAGAGTTGGATATAATTATACTCACAGAGATTAATATAAAAGAAGAATATCAGAACATATTATCATTGTACAAGATCCAGGACTTCGACTTGCACGCGGTATGCAGAACAGGAAGGAAGGGAGGCGGCGTCGCGCTGTACGCGAGGAAGGAGCTCGGCTTCGCGCGGCGCGGGGCCGTGTTCACGTCCTGCGAGTCGCTCGCCGGATATGTGAAAGTGCGCGATACAAGTGTACTAGTGTTAGCCCTTTACCGACCGCCAAATAATAAAGTGCCGATATTCCTACGCGAGTTAAAATATGTGCTTCAAAGTATACCATGTTCAGAAAACCTGATAATCTTGGGTGACATGAACATTGACCTTCTGGAACGTGATAGACACCTGGTAATAGAATATGAGAACCTTATGAGTGAGTACAGTCTTTATAAAATGATCTCAGTGATAACTAGAGAAGAAATTAAGGACGGTAAATTAACTATATCCTGTTTAGATCACATATTTGTACGAACTAAGCTAGGTGAATACCACCCTAATGTTGTGCAGTGTAAGATATCCGACCACTACTTAACTAACCTAAACTTAACACTACCAACTGAACTAAAACATAATAATCTTAAACGTACAAAAACAATATTAGATAACCATAAAATAAAAATAGATATTAAAAAAGTGCAGTGGTCTGAGCTCTTAACATTGCAATGTCCCTTACTTATATATGAAAGCATATGTAAAAAATTTAATGATATATATGATAATTGTAAAAAAGAGATAAAAATAAGAAATGAAAAAAGATTAACTTGTCCTTGGCTAACTAAAGAAATATCTGATATGATTATACATAAAAATAGACTATTTTCAATCTGGAAGAACGACCCTAGCAATATGGTAAATAGACTTAACTTTACTAGATGGCGGAATAGAACTCATAAACTTATTTTTAAGACTAAAAACAACTACAAAAAAGAACTTATTAAGAAAGCAGGCACTAACTATAAGAAAATTTGGGAGCATGTTAATAAATGGCTAGGAAAAGAGAAAAAATCACTTGATGACGTCATATTGACCTATATGGGTAAAGAACAAAATGTGCCCGATATTTGTAATAACTTTTTGCATACCTTTACTGAAGAAATAATCAATATAAAATCCAAACATAACTGTAAAAATTACTTACTTGATAAAAAAGACTATTTAAAAGATATAAATGTAACAATGAGATACATAAAAGTAAGTGCGTCACAAGTTGAAAGGATAATTGCAAACTTAAGTGATAATAAGTCTCCCGGCATTGATAACGTCCGTGCCATCGACCTCAAGTCAATTAAGGCTGAGATCAGCCCGGTTATTGCCAAAATGATTAATCTATTCATTGAACAATCGAAATATCCACAGGCCCTAAAAACATCCATAATAAGACCCATATATAAAAACGGTGATCATAAAGACACTACTAATTACCGACCGATAGCCATCTTATCATGCCTAAACAAAATAGTGGAAAAAGCAATAACCGGCCAGATCTCTGCCTTTCTACTGAAGCATGACGTCATCGCACGCGCACAACACGGCTTTCAAAAAGGCAAAAGTACATCATCATTGTTAATGGATTTCTCTAACGCAATAAATATGGCCTTAAATAACAAACAACATGTCGGTGTTATATTTATTGACTTTAAAAAAGCCTTCGACACCTTAGAACACAACATACTACTGAGATCGATGGATAGCTGTGGTATCAGAGGAAACGTAAATAATGAGGCGTTTGTTAAAAAAAAAAAAAAGTTCCTTTTTGGAGAAATAGATGGCGTTGTCTGGGGTTGTACCAACTTTCAAACCCTCAGAACACACTCAGATCACAATATGTTATTCTGTGAGGCTAACGAAATGTGAAAGTGACGTAGGTAGGTAGAATTGTAGTATTATTTTCTCTATGATGTCGATGTCACTGTTGCTTCAGCGTTCAGTGCGATTGTGCGTACAGCCGTTCTTTTCAAGTTTTCTCAGTTTCCTTGTGTTTCTCCTGTATTAATTGAGTTGTAGTTGAGCTATCTGCTCCTCCTCCCTTGATACTGTAGAGTTAGTGCACTTGAGATAGTGACTCTTTTGAGATAGTGATAGCGCGGGTAGAACTATTCACAGAATACTTAGCACTATCCCAAGCCACATGCAGTCTGAGCCTCGGAAGGATGGCTCGCGCTACCACCCGACATTTAATCACAACTAGTGAGTTCTTATTCTGAGTTTAGTACTCTTTGCTCTCTATGTAATTTTTGACAGTTGGTACACTGCGTTTTCACGCCATCTATCGGCTTACCCAAAAGCTCAACTGACAGCTGTCAAGGAAAACGGCTCATTGGTTTAAAGAGTATCTTAATAACCGTAAAGTACATGTCAAAATAGCGGAGCATGTTGGCGAGTGCGGCGACGTCAGGTTTGGAGTAGCGACGGGGTCGGTGACCGGCCCATTGTGTTACATAATGCACGTCAACAGCATGGTCAATGTTGTAAAAAAATGTCAAATATTCATGTTTGCGGACGACACATGTATCATGTACGCAGATAAGGACCTAGGAACAATTCAATCAGCACTCCAAAAGGACTTTAATAACATTACCGCCTGGGCGCATGATAACGGTATACTGTTAAACGCAACTAAAACTAATATAATGCATATTCACTCCAGTTATACCAGATCAGATAAGAACTCATTAATATCAATAAAAGGACACAGTTACGACTGTTTACACGATCGTCTAAAAAATAGTATTACGTGCTCGTGCGCTCAACTAGAACAGGTACCTACCTGTAAGTACCTTGGAGTCATCGTAGATAACAGATTTAATTGGAATTATCATATCAACAAAATTGTTGATTATCTTAGACTAACATTATGTAAATTCTACCAACTTAAACGCTGGGTTTCGAGATCTGTCCTGCACTGCTTGTACTACGCTCTAGTAGACTCCATAATATCATATGCTGTAGGTACGTACGGTACTACATTCAAAACCTACCTAAATAGAATAACTAACTTACAAACTAGATTCTTAAAACTATTATTGGATAAAAATACACGAAAACAATGTAACGGACAGTACGATCACCTATATAGAAAATTTAAAATAATACCAGCAGATAAAAAAGCTAACTTAGAGATAATTAAAGAAGAATATTGGTCGGACAAATATAAAATAAAATTCACCTGTAAGCGTAGTGCAAGACGTGCGGGACGGCTCTCGGTACCCCGCGTCAACAATGTGTATGGGTCTAGAACCAAAAATTATCTTGTGCCTAAATTATTTAACCAATTACCAACAGATGTCTCAAATGTTAAACCTTTCAATAACAATAAGAAAAAAAAAGTACTTAAACATTTTTTTGTTCAGTCGTTATAATTTATTACTTTTCTGAATACCGTGTTATTTTTAGAGTACCTATGTGATTGTATATCATGGCATATGCATACTTACCTGTGTTAAACTACATCTTAGTTAAAACCTACATAACATAATTTAACTGTTAAAAATTACCTATAACATTGAAACTTGATATGAGCGTTTGCCCACATAAGCTACATTCTAGCTTGGGGCTCATAAGCATGTACCTTAGTCGTAAGCTTCACATGAATAAAATATTTTTGAATTTGAATTTGAATTTGAAAAAAAGGTCAATATCATATAACAACTTTAAAGTAAATATAGCAACATTTATATTTGTCTAATTAAATTACACTGTATTGCATATACAATGGATTATATACTAAATTGTACTCGATCAATATGTAAATCGCATGTAGTGTTATAATTATATGAGTTATTTTCACGCTGGTTTCCCAGACAGAAACATATTTGATGTCGGGAAATCTTATCAAATCTGAATCAAGAGAAGAAAAGAAACAACCTCTATATAATAAAGCATCAATGCATAAGAGGATAAAAACAATATCAAAAGATCTCAATTTTCACAACAAACACATTTCCGATATTCAATAAAATGGCACGAAATAGATCGCATAACATTTCTGTACATTTTCATACATTCGCCTCACATAAAAGGTTTAAATATTACTATGCAAACTGTATTTTCCCAAGCAAGTGACGCGGCAAACTGGATTTCCTAAAGCCTATTCGTATTCCTATGGCAATTTATATGTGGGTAGATAAAGTAAACGTATAGATATATTTTAAAAGTATGTACCAAAGTACTTACAGTTAGGATAATTATTAACTCATCACAATCATTGTTCCAAATGGTCACCTTAGGCAACAACTTTTACCTTAATTACAATACGCTTTTTCTAAGAGGCTGTATTGTATCACGTATCATACAATACGGCCTTTTAGAAAAAGTTTTGATTATGCAACTAATTTGGCAGTCCGTAACCGTCGACGCCGGCAAACCCACTGTTGCAAAACTACTATAACTACCTATAGTGAAACTATAAAGTCCTGAAATTAATGTTTGAGAAACTAAAATTTTCAGGAGCCTGGCACCATTAGAAAAGAAACATAAAAGTCATAACAATTGTTTATGTCAATAGGCGGTTGGCTGTTTTTTTGAATTTTTTTATTAATTATAAGGATATCTTGATAAAAGCAACAATTCACGCTTGGTTGCAATTAGGAAGATGAAGAAAAATATTCGTAGTCAAGCTAGTGAAGTTATTTATCGAGTTTTAATACAATGTTTAGCGGAACATCAAGCTGGACACATTTTGTCGAATTTGGAGGATGTTTACGCTCGCTCGTACAGCGTCTATGACGGGTATGTAGCATTGTACAAATTGTAATAACTAATTTTTTATTAGTACCAATGCTTCATTTATCGATAAACCTAGGTTTAGAGCCCAAGTCGAACATTGTTTACATACCACTGATTGTAGAAATTGATGTCTTTACTATGTGTGCCCTTCGTCAACAGATCCAGTTTTTAGGGTTCCGTAGCCAAAATGGCAAAAACGGAACCCTTATAGTTTCGTCATGTCCGTCTGTCCGTCTGTCCGTCTGTCACAGCCGATTTACTCGGAAACTATAAGTACTACAGTGATGAAATTTGATGGGAATATGTGTTGTATGAACCGCTACAAAAATATGACACTAAATAGTAAAAAAAAGAATTGGGGGTGGGGCCCCCCATACATGTAACTGAGGGATGAAATTTTTTTTTTCGATATACATACCCGTGTGGGGTATCAATGGAAAGGTCTTTTAAAATGATATAAAGTTTTCTAAAAAACATTTTTCTTAAAGTGAACGGTTTTTGAGATATCAGCTCTCAAAGTCGTAAAAAGTATGTCCCCCCCCCTCTATTTTTATAACTACGGGGTATAAAATTCTAAAAAAAATAGAGGTGATGCATGCTAATTAACTCTTTCAACGATTTTTGGTTTGATCAAAGTATCTCTTATAGTTTTTGAGATAGGTTGATTTAACTGTAATTTTGCTGCTACGGAACCCTTTGTGCGCGAGCCCGACTCGCACTTGGCCGGTTTTTTTATACAGTTGTAATAACGTTATCTAAATAAATATTTATTGGTTTCACTATTAGCCTTCATATTAACACCTTCTAGCTTGTATAAGAGCTTTTTTTGTGAATGGTAAGTGGTTTTTAGGGTTCCGTAGCCAAAATGGCAAAAACGGAACCCTTATAGTTTCGTCATGTCCGTCTGTCCGTCTGTCCGTCTGTCCGTCTGTCCGTCTGTCCGTCTGTCCGTCTGTCACAGCCGATTTACTCGGAAACTATAAGTACTACAGTGATGAAATTTGATGGGAATATGTGTTGTATGAACTGCTACAAAAATATGACACTAAATAGTAAAAAAAAGAATTGGGGGTGGGGCCCCCCATACATGTAACTGAGGGATAAAAATTTTTTTTTCGATGTACATACCCGTGTGGGGTATCAATGGAAAGGTCTTTTAAAATGATATAAAGTTTTCTTAAAAAACATTTTTCTTAAAGTGAACGGTTTTTGAGATATCAGCTCTCAAAGTCGTAAAAAGTATGTCCCCCCCCCTCTATTTTTATAACTACGGGGTATAAAATTCTAAAAAAAATAGAGGTGATGCATGCTAATTAACTCTTTCAACGATTTTTGGTTTGATCAAAGTATCTCTTATAGTTTTTGAGATAGGTTGATTTAACTGTAATATTATATTTGCTGCTACGGAACCCTTTGTGCGCGAGCCCGACTCGCACTTGGCCGGTTTTTAAATACATAAATAGGTAGGAAGTTAACAGACAAAATTTCAAGCATCAAAGTTAGTTATGTTTCTCTATATAGGGTTGCTACATGAAAGATAGCAGTGCCCTCATTTAATTTCAGGACTTTATAGTTTCACTGTACTATCCCAGCAACTCCAATTCCAAAAAATACAACCAACACTGTTTCCATTTTCGCAGAAAGAAGCACTCGATTACCTCTGTTTACTGTCAAAAAAAAGTTTTCTTCTCATTGACTGCAAGATAAAGCGGGCCAGAGATTAAATTCGGCTGTGTTTGCAAAGGCGCGCGCCCCATGTAAACGAACCCTAAGCTTTGTAGAACGGAGATAGTACTGTGTCTGCAAAACTATTTTATTAATGATTATAACGAGGTAGTTGTGATTATAAAATAAATTAATAAAATGTGAACGCTTCGTTTTGTTACAATTACCTGTATATTTTCATTTTTCTTGCAATGTTTTTAAGCGTTTCACCCGTACTTAACAACCTTAACAATCAAAAAAATACATTTTCAAACATAGCAAATTTTATTGCATTGCTTTGTTGAAAAATCCAAAAGAGAATTTTGCTAGTCTCAGAGAAATGCAAACCTTTCTGAAGATGTCTTACTGCGTTATTTTACGTTACCCCAAGGTAGGACAGTTCCAATATCATGAATCTCGGCCGCTTCCTTAATGAAACCGCTTTTTGTATTTAACTGGTGATTTCTAGCCCTTGCTGGAATACCAATTGTGGCGGTGGGATTGATTCCCTTTGATACGGCCGTATCGCAAATCTCAATTGTCAATAACTATTCTCATTGGGGATCTGGAATTCCAAGTTAGATAGCTTTTAAACTAATTCTTTCTGATGGAGAGTATAATTATTAAATAGCTTTACGATTTTGTTGATTTATTGATATTTATTGTACACACGAGACAACGTCACATAAGTTTAAAGAAAAAGCGTTAATACTTTATTGATTTTTCTAATTGATCCGTTTTCGGAATGACAAAAGTAGGTATAATCAGGCATATCTAGTATTTATTTTCACATGGCTTTGAGCTTCATATAACTTGGGCTAGCTAATAATGCGTAACTTATACTGTACTTACTACTTTCTAAAGTTTTAAACTATACAATCTCAAAATTATTTGCGTACGACAGGAAGAACCTTTGAAAGACAAAATATCATTTGGCATGGCTTAATGGCCTCAGCAGAAAGGTTACTTTACGACTTCTTATTTGTGGTATTGTGTAATGAGTTTTGTTACAAGGAGATTCTCATGATCCCCTCGTCTCCCTCCACCTATTTTAGAGATTTCGCTTGAAAGTTGCAAGCATATCAAATTTTGCAGCATTAGTAAGTATATGTACAGTAAGGTGCAGATAAACCTGACCCCCCTCAGAAGCATTGTTACTATGAGAGTGGGGTCAGGTTTCTCTGCACCTGACCGTACAGTATGAAAATGTATAGTCAGCTGCATAAATAACTATACACTTTTAGTTTGTCTAACTAAACTACTAAACTCACAAACTGACAATTAATCATTTAAACATTGAAGGTTTGTTAATAAGGTAGTTAGACATGGTACAAAAGCGTAATAGCTAATAAAGCAGTTGACCGTACCTAATGGTACACAGGGTGTCTGGATAAGATGGACCCATGGAAGTAATAATAGAACAGGAATGCGCACTCACCAAAATGATGCAAACAAAAATAGACCTAACGAATTCACCTTAAGATTTATATTTGAAGTGAAAGAGGCCGCGAGCCGATAGAGAGGGTTACCACAGAGCCCTTCCTCTCTTTCTAACAATTGCCAGGATTTCGTTGTGTAAACTTTAGTAGATTTTGAACGAAGAGATCTATGCAAAAAAAATACTAAATTAACTCATAGACTACTGTATATCATATCATTTTCAAAAACAAATTTATAATAAATCATTATAAACATGTAATTTTAATGAAATATTTGGTAATTGTATGAATAATAATTTCATAAAAAATATTGGTAGTTTTTCTAAATACTTTACGACTAGACCGAAGTTGTCAAGATGACGGATGACGTTTATACTGTTGTGAGAGACGTTATGGTTAGGGTGACCATTCATTCGTACTTTTGAATCACTTTTCATTAATTGGGACCTGTTTCATTCAACTTTTTGTTTTATTTTATACCTAAGTATCATTAGGTATTATTGTGGCTGTTATCTTATAAGGCTGGTAAAGAGTTATGAGCTGTTGATTTTTTTGGTGATAGATGAGTATTATAAGATAATTAATTATCAAGCTTAAAACCGGCGGAAGCACTTAGGTTGAGATAATTTTTTTTTGAAATCTTATGATTTTCATCAACTAGACTATGTAAACGGAACACCCACAGAGTAAACACGTTTTAGGTACATAGTTGCGTTTAATGTTAACCTGTTTTGACACTTTCTTGTCAACTCTACACCCAACTTAATTTTATTTACTTAAAATTATATTTTCCCAAATTTCAGCTTTCCTTCCAATGAAGAAACATAGCAAAGGTGGTTCAAAGTAATTCCCACAAATTTTCATCATTTTAAACCCGATGATAAATCCCGATTCATCGCAAGTGTTTATTATCGTTACAGTCGAACTATAAAGTCCTGCCCTTTTTATCATTGTCAGTTATTTACTTACCTGTACATCAATTTTCAAAATTAAATACCGATTGATAATGGTAGATTAGAAGTGATGTCTCATGAATTACCTAAAATTATGGTCACCAAAAATAGAAAGAGATGGAGGGCTCCGTGCTGACTATCTCTGTCGGCTCGTTTTTTTGGTGCAGTGCGCATTCCTGTTGTATTATTACTTCCATGGATGGACCAGAGCATCTTTTTTTAAGTTGCCGATGAGGGTCTCTGTATTCAAAGTCAAAGCTAACGTTACTTTTTCAAGGTCCACTTTCGAGCGGTTATCATCAATATACTAATAATATTTTAACAGCAATAATAATCTTAAAGCGCCATGACCTTGTAGTGACCTCAAGAAGTACTAAACTAACAACAAGTCAAGAGCACCCTAAAATCAGATTAAAAAGGCCTTCCGAAGTATAGATAGGTACATCTAAGGGATTCGAGGGAGTATTTACCTTGTATTCGGTCTATTCTATCCACACAGATAACTTGGTACCCTAAGAAACCTAAACTCTCGAGCAAATATAGAAAAACACACTGCGGTTAAGGGCATAGAGTACTAAAAAGGCACCTTATATATTTTATTACTGTATCCATAAAATCCAAAATAAATTCGAAAGTGTGTTTGCTTATCAAAATTGCAGGAAAACTTTTGGAGTTGCCAAAAATTGATGATGATGTCCTCTTCGTCGTATCCGACAACAGCGATTCTTGCTACACTCTGTTATGTGCTCTTATGTGGCTGGAACCGAACTTCGTCTTGAACACCCTGGCAAAAAATAAAGCTATTTTAAATATTTTTCTAAAGTAGCATTAATATGATATTTACGCATAGCTTTTTCAAAAATGTCTGTATGTCGTTAGGCATTTGTTACTTATTAAGAATTACTTTTACACCCGACCGTCGTCGTCGTAAGTGTAGGTACTAGTAAATACAAAACACAAAATACTCACGAGCTATGAAAAAGTTCCACCTGCCATTGCCGTTCCATGCGTCACTGGAACTTTTCCACTGCTCGTGAGGGTAACAAATAAAAGTAATGTGATCTCTCTATATTCCCCGTGTGCTCTGGTCCAGCGTCCCCTGAAGACTGGCTCACGATATCCTCCCGCGGGACTGGACCCTAATTGGACGTGACCTACCTACAGATTGAGGGCCACGTTCTTTAATCTTTAATACCACACACTGTTGGACCACGTTTAGGTCTCTTTTCTGTTCCTCTTATTTTTCTTACAAGCTGTTTGAATAAAATCCATTGCGTAGCGTAGGTACTTACTTAAATTTTTGATTTACATTTATGATTTACGTTTTTGTAGGTACTGTTTACATAAAATATATACTAATTCCCTAATTCATATAAAAATTTGAGGACGTTTTAACTATTTTGTCCCTCTCTGTCAAGGAACACACTTTTCTATGAATAAGGTGGTCATGGTAGGTATATATTGAAAAAAATTAACCAACTTAAAAAGACCACAGTTATGATATCACATTCAAAATAAGATGTGACAGCAAGTTAGGTACTTTAGAAAGCTTGTAAATCGCTTTTCGAAATACCAAATCGAATAACGAATCTCGAATGCAAGTGCCCACTTCAGAGACAGGAAATCAAGGGTTCTTAGGATGCAGACAGTACTCGCAACGAGCTTCTCCTTCAATGTTATAGTCTCCTAGTACTTTTAAACCAGCATGCGAAAAAAGGGGTATTATTCACAAACACACAGTCACACAAATAAAATAAGACAACACGAGGTGTTCAGCACATGAACCAACTTTTTTTTTCTGTTATAGAGGAGGCTTGGGAAGCATTTTCTTCTTTGAGACCTACGTCCAAAACCTTTATAGATATACTGTATATGTATAATTGTATGTTTCATGCAGTTACAACTTTGAATAACAATTAGGTAGGCAACAAGGGTAAAAGGCAATTGTTGTAGACGTTCAAGTTGAAACGAATTGTGGCATTGGATTAAGTACGGACTCAGCTCGAGACAAGTTCGCGCCGGGATCATTTCTGTCTAATATTCAATTTAACTTTGACACTTCGCAGCAAAACCAATGTAAGCGACCGCGGCGGGCTGCGTTCAGAATTATTATTTCTAATTTGGAATAAATGCCTACGGATTTATTTTGAACCCTGTGAGATGATGATAGGGTATTGGGTTAGCGACTGTCAGAATTAGAAATTAAATAATGTTTGGAAAAGTGGAATTTGTTTATTATCTAATCCTCAAATTCATAGACCGCCGTATTGTAAGTTTACAACAAGGTTAAAATGTAGAGTAAAACACACAAATTTTGACTCTTTGCGTCGGTTAAAAAGTTGAAATTTGTATATCACAACGTCAATTATAAAAGTACGTCAGATAAGGGTATTTTAAAGTATCAAAAAGCTTTACGTTATGGTTTATGGTATACCTAGCTACAGCATCTAGATTTTTATTGAAATTGGAACACTAACTTCAGCCAATTAATATGAAGGAACGATGCTACAATGTATGATAATATGCATCACATTATCGGGCAAGAATTCCCTCAAAGATACAATTCTCAAAGTTTGATAACAATTTCCTAAAGTTCAACTACGTCTCCTTTGAACTGAAGGCAGCCGAATGCAGCGGAGTAGAAAGGCCTTAGCTTAATATTAATATTGAATAAGCACTCAGTCAAGAGAGCAAAGCTAATAAAATTGATATCAATAAAACGTTTAATTATTTTAATTTATCTGATATTTTTTTGATAAAGTGATCATAATATAGATTTTGACCGCCACAACACTCTGTCCTCGGGTGTCCTCTTGCAACTGTTTATGGTCTTCGGTAGGTACAGAGGTCAGTAGGTACATAATAATTTTATGACAAAGATGTTTTTTTTATTATATTATTGTGCTTTCCTTATTCTTATCTCGAATGTAGAGCAAAAGTAGTTCAGAATGATCTTCCTGAGTCACCCCTTTTGATCTTAGTACTTTTTCGAAATCATGTAGGTAGTATTAATAAATGATATAGGTACTTAAGTATTAATCCTTAAAGAAAAAAATATAATATTATCAAGTCCGCAAGGGCTCTCAGGAAAAATGTTCTGCTTAGTTTTTTTCTAAAGCTGAACCTGTTTATTTATCCTTTGACCACGTTGTAGTGCGTCTGACACACTCAATGAGAAAAAGTCGTTTGCTTAAAGTCCAACGGATAATTTTCTATAAGTATTTATACAAAAGGTTCGGGTTCCGCTCATCTGGCATAATCTTTATTGACCAAAACTCATTTCGCATAACTCGTATGGTCTAAACTTTTTTGGCCGAACCATCACTTTGCCAAGACTTATGTGGCATAAGGCTCGTTTCGTCTAAAACTCTTTAGGCACAATCTTTAAACACCTAAGTTTCGTTTGCTCAAATTTATGTAAGTAATACCTACCTATGTATAATCTTGTTTATCCTAATGTTATCTTAATAAGTAATATATTTAGTATGTAGTAAATGTACAAATTGTGGTATTTTTCTCCTACATCCCGAAAATCACGATATAGTATGATTAAAAAATCGAAAGTTAACGACCAATATAATTATTACAAACCCCATGAGATCGAAACCTAAAAATAGGTGCGACGACGAGCAAAGCGAGGAGGAGCGTGTTAGGTGCACATGTTCATCAAAACCAAAGCGGAGCGCAGCGAAGCGGAGCGGAGCGTTTTCCAAACAGCGGAAACAATACTAGGCACCAGTTTGCGCTATGTAGGGAGACGCTCCGTCAAAGTTAAAGCCAAACGAATATTATTACTTTGTATAAACCTATGCCATAGCATTATTAGGCTATTCAAGATTTGGCCATACCATCATTAGGCTAAACAATGTTATGCGAAATAACTTTTTACTAAACGAGATTTATGCCATACGATTTTCGGCGTAACGAGACTTTGACCAAACGTTACTATGCAATACGAGATTAGGCAAAAAAATCTTATGCCAAAAAAGGTAGAACCGAAATGTTCATTATTGTTCCACAAATTTTTAACAACTTTACAGTATTTGATGATACTTTTCGGTAATTTGTGATACTATTAAAAATTAATGAAACTGATCCGGTTATTTAATGAATAAATATAACTTTGTTCGATGGATATTAAATGATACCGAGTAAAGATACATGAGATAGAAACAATTCACAAATAGGCGGCCTTGGCACGTCTGTACTGTAGCAATCTTATATGGAGTGAAATTTGAGTGTTAATAAAAGTAAGGGGTTAAGTCAAGAGATGAAAGGGTGCACCCTTGTGAGCAACGCAGCGATTCTGTAAGATCCGCTGAAAATGCACTGCCGAGCAGGAAAATGTCTCCGCGATTGACCGCGGTCACAAAGCTACTACCCCTACAATAGATACCACAGATACATAGACTTCAATGGTTGTAGAAAGGACTTCGAACTTCATTCCTCAACTTTAGTTTGGTAAATATTTATTATAAACTAAAATTTCTTGTCTTCAGTCTTTTTAATGTTACTTATCTACTTATTATCAATAAATATGCTTTGCTTGAAAATAATAACTTTTGTACCGTAACGTATTAAAATTAAAATATCCAGCGGCATAAATCTGTAAAATATTTATGACAAAATGATAAAATAGATCCAGGGAAAAGGAAAGATTGTTGAACGATTCTATGAGATTATGAGTCGCCAATCAGATCGAACGGAACCCGACATGGGAGACAGTTTTGGTTTCGTGATTTCATTGCTATTAGGGCGGCCGGGCCGTTTCACGTTTATTGTCCAAGATACGAGTGGATTTGTGGAAGCAATTTCCTTTATACATTTTGTTTTGTCCTTTTCCTGTAGTTTGATGGTCCACTTCAAGTGTGGTAGTTCCACTTCGATTTACCGAGAGTGTCTCTCAATCGATACAATATTACGGTTGTCTTACCTTTATAGGTATGTGCTCGGGTCAAAAGGGCAGCTTAATTATACAACCCAGGCACGTACGGAAGATTGAAAGAAAACTAATTTAGAACCGGTTTGTTTTGCCAAAAATAAAATCATATTGAAACGTTTCCGTAAATTGTGTATGCCGAGAGTAAACGACCCTTTTTCCTGGGAATGTCAACATCCAAAGTAATTTTAAAGAAAATGAAATGGACGACACGAATTTGCACTCCAGGTGGAAGCGTCTTACCCAAATAAAGTTCCGTTCGGGTTAAATTTAAAACTATTTACCCACTTCATCCCATCTCGGCTGGCTTAAAGTTTCATGGTTCTGCACTCCCATGTTACGCGCTTTTCTCAGCGAAAACACGGTTTTGTAGCACCACCCCATGTATAAAGGTGAAAAAGTGTGCCTTCCTTTTTAAGCCAAATAAACATGGCATTCAGCTTGGCGTCTTAAAGCGGACCTCCGGACCGTCGTCACGACACACGACCTCTCTCCTTTATTCTCAAAGTTTTTGTCAGTCTTTCCCATCTTTACCCTCGCCAATATTTGTTAGGAACGTCGTCGTTTGATGTCGCACGTTGACATTGAAATGTTTTTGCCTTTCATTCAATGGCTGACCATTTAGCTTTCACCTTTATTTTAAGAAAAGGTCGTGTCGCAATAAAACTCAACTTCCAATTTACTGACCTTTCTTCGTGACACTCGTAAATTGCGGCTCTTAACTATTATCCTTCTAAACAATTTAGGATACAGAAGCTACACCTGAACCTTAAAAGTTTCACAGTTTGTTTTAAATGGCCTCTTCGTAGTGCCTTCATAAAGGAATATCCCTTAACGAAGGCGAATATAGATGTAGCCGCTCAGTTGACCTGTATAAATAGCGGTAATTCGGCCCAGAAACGCGATATCAGCCGAAGGCAACAAAGTATTGGCGGAAAAATCGGCTCTCTGAACGATCCCATTTGAGGAATCAATCAAAGGCAAATGTTCGCACAATCAGCGTGCGTGGCCGGACGAGCTAATCAAACTAATGGGCTCGAGTGGACTGGGACCGGTGGAACAAATCACAACAATAACATTGACGGCTGATTGATTACGGCAACGCCGACTCTATATCTCATTTGCTACATGCTCGCTTATGATCATGCTCATTCGTACTGATACTTCTTTGAAGTCTTGCTTTGAGTGTTGTACATAATATTTCTACTACATCTACATTCACAAGTTTTATTATATATAATATATATATATGACTTTTGATACGTTTAATTGCGTTTTTGCAACATAAACGGCCGTAGCTTTTAATTATCATAGAGACTCCTATGATTGATGAGTTTTGTACTGCTTCAACTTCAAGGGACAGTATGTTAGTTTTAATTAATAAATTTATGTTCTTGATCGATTCCCTTTAACTGACAAAAAAAATACAGACGGATGGACTAGAAACCTAATTGAGTTTAAGTTTTTTTTTTCCTATACAGAACCCTAAAAATTGAGCTATCACTGGAAATCTAATACCGGCTCGGCTTGGGTAGAAACACAGGGGTGTAGGAGTCAGTAATATTGAACTACCGATCATTCGGAGTGAGCCGTCAGCTAACCGTCGAGTTAAAGTCAAAACTGGACCGCTGTCGAGCCCGTCGGACAACGGGGAGCCACGAGCGCTCCCTGCTCGTGCCTCGGACATTTATTAAATATAGGATACGGACCACCTCAACAACAACCAACAACATACAGACCACCAGACTTGCTGTTCAATTATTGTTGCAGAATATTAGCTTGTTGTCTGACTTCTGAGGTCAGAATAAATGCTCGTACCTACATAATATAGAAAAAGTAATATAACTTTCGAGGTGGTTGTTCAGAATGATGAGTTGAGTCACCCCGTTACCCCCTTTCAGTTTACTACTTTTGAAAGATCTGTTATAAATAATTTCTTCGAAGAACCTTTTTCTCTTTTTAATGATAAGTTGATAACAGGTACAAATACTTTATCTTATAAAATTATCTTTCCAGAATCTCTTCAGTTCCATAAAGTCTATTTCCTCTTTTATATTTATACTATATTTTCTGCAACATAGGTAGGTATGGCTATAACAATAGAAATATTAGTATTCACCTGTCCACGTGAAATAATTCCATTGGCCAGGACGTGCTTGCGAATCGCGTCCAGTGGCCAGACTTTTGCGGATAGAACACAAAGGATCTCTTTTTTTTACCTCCGGCCTAACGTAAAATCCAAATCAATGGTTAGCTCGACTCACTTTTGTTATTGCTTCCATTATATGGTGGACATTCGTCGCCCTTTCGTCGAGCTGAGCCTTTTACCCACAGTCCAACAATTGCCGCTCGTTTTTCACATAAAAATTCATAAGAACTCGGACAATTGTTTTATGTGTACTGTGAACTTTAGTTCTAAAGCACGCTAGTGCGGTAGAATTTTTAATGATTATCAGAGAATGGTTCTGTGCTATATTTTTCTGTGTAAAGTGAATTTCACGAAGCCGTGCAAAATAGAATATCTTTATTAAGATACTGCCTCTAAATCCGAGCACAAAAAGGACTAAAGATTTTCAAAGAACGTCAGCGTCCGCATTTTGCCCGGCTAGTCTTAAAGACAGGTAACATTACGTCATCTGCCGTGGTACGTCTTACTCAGTGGCTTCGACAAAATAAAGCACGAGCAGCTGCGTATTGTATCGCTGACAGCAAAGCCGTGGTGCGCCATTGTCAAGCTCCTCCCAAGAAATATAATAGCGACTTACTCGATCCAAGAAGCCACAATACGTCTCGTCATTATTTTGCGCTTATGGAGCCACGGGCCTCTTTTCACTCTATTTCCTCGCTCACTCCCCGCGACACGTTATGTCAAAACAATAATTTTAAGGCAGTCAGTACTTGCTCCAGTTATTTAAAATATTATGCACTCGTCCTTAAAGAATTATAAGCTCGTTCTTTAAAATTTCGTAATGTACCTGCCTAAACTTTATTAAATGATTTATTAAAGAGCAAATAATTAACTTTAAATACGAGTACCTATATTACACCTTTACAGACGGAAAAGTCATTTGCATCATCATGGTTAACTACACCAGGTTATCCCACTAAAAATTATAAGTAGTGCTTACATCATTTTTGGAGATTTGGAGATATTTTCTTTTAGAATATTAACCGGTTTGTTGTCAGACTTTTTGAAAGCCAAAAGTTAGCGATGTGTGCCGTAAACACTTTACCCATGTCAAACTGTCAGAAACACGTCATATTTCACGAGTTTCAACGATCGTGGTGTCGATATTCGTTAGGATTATGAAATTTGATGACGTTTGCGAAGGGATTGAGTAAAAAACATGGAACGATTTGATGTTCACAAACTAAACAACGCAAAAGGATTTAGAGCTGCTAAAACAAAAGGCTGTCTGTTCAAATTTCGCTTGAGGAATGAAAAGGGTAAAAAAATGGGAAGAACATAATACTACACTAATTCGAGGCTTGTACTTGGAAACAAGTTGTATATTGTGATACGCCGTCGGATCGCATCAGCCTCACCGCGGTGCCACCGGGCTCCGGTTTCCCAGAAGTGTTTTTAAAGATGCTTCTCACACGCTTTTTGTTTTGGACAAAATATTACTGTTATTTAAGAAGTTCATTAGTTAGTATGGGTGTGTTGAATTTGTTTTTTTGTACTGTGATTTATTTTCTGTCTTTTTAATTTGTTACCTATCTTCCCGTCGGCAGGTTAATTTCACTTCACTATTTCAACTTAGTATGACGAGTTTAATCACATGCCGACGGAAAGTGATAAATTCCACCACGTAGATTATATGAAGCTGTGGTCTCAATTAGCTTTAATAATCAACTCACAAAAGAACCGGTACCGTTTAATGAAGCCAGACATCTTCATTGTGCAGCGGCATAACAAAGATAAGTAGCCGAGGCAAAGCGAAACTTGCCAAAAACATGCGTCCCAAACGCCTGTCTCACGTGCGGGGACCTCTTGCACTCTACCTGCTACTCTGTAACGTCTTGACTTAGGGATGTCTACCTGACTGCCATGAAATATTTATTAGCTCCCCACCAGGTTTTACTACGCTGTACATTTTGTATTAGATCTACTAAATCTTCCAATTCTTCATTCATTTTTGAACTGCCATCATGCTTTTTATGGGCTTAACTGGAGATTGGCTCCAGATTTCTTGCTCCAACTGTTTTTTATTGTCTTCAATCTTAAAATTGTTTAAAGGTAATTACCGTACTTCTTTTTAATTAGGTACGAATATAGGTATTGTATTGACTGTCTCATCAGCACTCATTACGATCAGGTGACAACCCTTGAAAGGTTCATCTGCCACTCGAGCGATCGAAAGGTACGACAGCGCGTCGGTATCAGGAAGGAATGTACCGTGGGTGACTTGAATCGTTGCTCTTCCTTTCACGCACAGCCGGCATCGCATAAGCTAAATATATACGCTGTCTCGCTCTGGCACACGAACATTTCCAACACTTACCTGCCTGAAATGATATACATCTGTTGTGTTGTTTGCCTCTCCCTCCTGCAGCAGAGTAGAGATAGATTGTTGATATACTCTTCTCGCTCTAGCGTCTCATGAACAAGGGGTAGACGGTGTCGGCTGCGCCTGTGTGGGTGTCCGTTTATTTAGTGAACTTGCGAAGCTTGCGTTCGTGTTTGTGTATAGGGTGTCGGGTTTGGTTGTGTGTGCACGCTGTAGAGGCGCGACATAGCTTTGCCGTCTCCGTGACTTAAAAAGTTTTGTATGAAATGGGCCCAACGAGCTAGTTGAGCGCCGGCCGGCACGCGGGATGGACGTGTGCGGATCTCTCGCGTTTAACTATGTCGTACTTCGACTATCTCTGCTAAACTTAATTATTGAAAACTAGGTATATGTTTTAAAAGTGTTATGAAGCATTTCTGTACGAACTTTGGATACTTTTGATGCGAATGACAGTGTTGTTTCCTATATTTGGAGCGGAGTGTTGTTGGATTTTTTGTGGAACGTGTTGGTTCAACGGACTACAGAGGAGGTCGGTCTCGGACCATTCCATGCATAGGCCTATTTTGTGTGTGGGAATGCACCACGAGATTGCCTCAGACTTACTTTGTAGTGACATCGTTATAATATTCAGTATCATTTAATTGTAAACTAGTATTTTATTGACCATGTTTCAATTCAATGTTTGTAAAGTCAACTTTTCTGGTTAAGTAAAATTATGTACCTACAATATTTAAAATATACGAATCAGCTACAATGATAAAAAATCTTATACCTGGGTAGGTACTTATCAGACACAGATAATTTTTTTGTTTAGATTGTGGAAGTTTAGAAGTTGATATAAATAGTAAATGCTAAGCAGAAGAAAATACAGTACAATTTTATGAAATAGACATTGTATCTGGCTGCAGTTATGTGGAGTTGAACAACCTTGTTATAAATAGACACACCAACGCAATGTGGTACAAACCCACCTTTCATAGCATTCTCCCCTTTCAAATAAAATGGGCTTAAATTACCTACTTGAGATGTCAATGTTATGTAGATTAAAGCTGAAATGAACATGAGGAGTACCTAATAAATAATTCCTAACGTGAATTAATATATAACATAAATATTTTTGATTTATAACCTTACACTGTAGCTTTCAAACATAAGCTTCTCATAATAGTAGCTATACATTACCTGTTAGTACCTTTAAATTAATCAAAAAATAATATAACGTCGGTAGTAAAGTAACTTATCTTGAAATAACAAAAAAATATTACATATATGAAGTACCTAACTGGATAGGATACACTGCGATCAAATAAGTACTCTTCAAAAAAGAAATACCCTACTATCCTTGACTTTGATACTAATTTAAGATACACATCAAATCAAAGGCCTCTATTTCTAAAGGGTTTTCAACAAATTTCATGGGAACATAGAAATGTAATCCATCAAAGAAATTCGCCAAACTTTATCTTTTTCTAAATTTATAAAATCCTTCGGTCTGAATGACTAACTAAGACTCAACGCACAGCCAAAATTACGTTTGTTTGAATGTTGTAAATAATATTAAATATAAATACTTACTAAACTTTTTAGTAATAAAATATTTTATTTTGACACTAAATTCAAAAACTTAATTAAAGTCCGCCCCACTACAGATCTCAAAACCATGGATTATAGGGCTACCTAAGGAGGTCTCTTAGACCGTATGATTGTGAAACAAATTTTAATAAATGCGCAAAGCATATAAGTGAAAACTTGTAATTGGATATCTATAACTATTTTAAAATTCTTATGTAAAATAAATTAGCTGTAAGTTTTCCTATAATAAAAAATAAAATAACTACTGGGTACTAGGTATTTGCAATACTTCTAAAATGATTGATAAATTTGATAATTATAAACTAGACTGAACATGTTCATTTGTGAAATAAAACAACCAATTGTGCACTCAATATTAAATATTCATCAACAACTTCATCGAACCCACTAAAATGCACGATTCGACGCTTCCAACTTCCACTTACTCATCTATTTCTATTCTGTTTCAGTATAGAATTAATAAACGACAATCACACTATCACAAGCACTATAAGTAGCCCATAGTTTAGTATAAATCGATTCTCAAGGCTTGCCAAAAAGCCTTGACTTCCGACCGTAGCAATTGTTATCTCTATTTGTATCAATAATATATAGAGGCAGACGTTTCCGTGCTTTCTCTACGTGTTCCGAATGTAGCGGACGGGCGGTTCGGACACCACTTACACCGAAACTATTGATATTTATACAAGGATTTTGTTTTCTTTTACAGATACAATCAAGGGATTTAGATACTATTGGTTGAGGCAAATTTAGTGTTACTTTCTTAAAATAAAGAAAACTGGTAACTGAATATGTATAAAAAGTCTATCACCGGAATGCTTATTAAATTTAAACAGTGATTATTTCTTTCATAAGGCGTTTCATATTATTATTATTTTTCAAAATTAAATAATTTAAATAGAATGACAATGAATCAATACACTTTTAGTTTCAGAAAAATATCTAAATGATTCTTGATATATGTAGTTCTCAAAAATAAGACAAGAAAATCACCATTATTAGAGGCCCTCTGCCTCTATATTCGAAAACAGTTTCTGCTGTTGTATATTATGCATGGATCGATTTTATATCAGAGAAACTAATTAGTGTTGTGGTTTACGCCACCGAGCAGTATTAATAACTTGTACAAACTGTAGGTTTGTCCTAACGCAATCTACCGAGCAATCACTCTCTTGGTTATTGATTAATTAGTTAACTATTAATATTTCCTCTAAGACTGCGTAAGCTACATGTGAGCGGGTATCTTATTGTTTGCTAAATTAATTTAATATTGAATTTGTAGCCTTTGCTTGTGTAACTATAGTTTCCACTAATTTGAATTAAATTGCCGTTTAGGACGACCTTCAAAGAATCACCTTCGAGATACATTGTTGCTGTGATAACTCACATCCTTGTGAGGCACTTTTTATTTATGAATTTACTTTTACTAAAAGTAATATTATTAATAACACAAAATATTTATTTGTATTCAATTTAGTATCGTACTCACTTTTTGTTTAGTTTCCATTTTGCTAAGACGCTTACGATATGCTGACGTTTTGGTTTTACGTTAATTAATAATTCAAAGCAAATTTCAAAGGATTACGAGTTCGTATCTCTTCTGGGCAGACCGTTTGTTTCTCCAGATTACTTGTCACTTTCCACCGTATTGGCAAAGTTATTACGAAATTGGTAGGACCACTGTGAATAATATAAGAAAATACCTTCTTATTTTAAGTAATGTTAACTATTAGGTATAATTTTTGACAAGTCAAGTTGCAAATTATATCAATAAAGTGCTTTTCGTTTCTATCATCAGATCAGATCCCACTATCATATTGTTTTGTTATTAGAAGGGATATTTAGGTTGTAAATTTCATTACAATCATACAGGTTAATAGGAGCCTAAAATGGAAATTCATACCCTTTTTTTACCTTTTCTCTACTCTTGAGGGTGAAATTGACTTATCCAAAATCGGGTCATAGATGGCGGAGATATTGGTGAATATTACATACATACTTACCAAAAAATCAGGAAATACATATAGACGAATTAAAAATCTCCCCCTTCTTTGAAGTCAGTAAAAATACAAAAATACTTTATTTAACTACCTAGCTAAGTAGGTATAATCCGCAACAAGATTTTCAACATTTATTAATATAACGGAATATTTAATACTAACGGAACCAATTAATAAATGTAAAAGCACTTAATAAGATTTGTACTTAGTTAAGTAAGATGTGTCGGCAGATATTTTTAATGGTTTAATGGCACGACATGGATACGGGTTGAGGAGGAAACACCAAGTATTGTGTTTCGAGCTCACTGATCTCTATGGAGGCGAAATTTCATTATACTTACCCCCATTACACCTGCCTACCATTCAATTGGAACACCTTTGCAGAAATCGGAGGGCTGCCTCAATGGGCTGTCGGATGAAATTTCTTAGCATTCTTCGTCAATAATGAGCGGCGTCGAGAGTTGGGCGGTAACGGTATAATTGTGTTCATAGTCCAAAGATATTGAGGATCATTTAGATTTTAATATTTGAAATTTATATTTCTTTGATAACGAGGGGCTACCAAGCTATTAGGTTCGAGTTTCAGAGACTAACCGAATCCTTACTGAATCAAATTTATTAAATGCATCTATCAAACAACGAATTACCGAAGATAATAAAAAAATTAATAAAAGCCGAACCAATAAACATGGATCGTTAATTGTGCTCTGTGAAACTTGGTTTACCAATTACTAGCATAAAAAGTCGTTAAATTTTAAACTCTTTAAAAAAAATGCAAATTCGAAGAAGTCTGATGTAGACTATAATAATTTACGAGATAAACATAATAAGGCGGACGAGAATCTTGGAGTGGCTCGTGGTGAATTATACCCGAGTAATGAAGACATCATTATGGAACCGGTTTGGTTCGGTCAACCAAACTGCGCCGAGGTCTCTGACCATAGCTTACTGAGAATGAGAACTCAAGAGAGGGGGCTCAAGCTTTTCTAAAGAAACGAACACTTCAAATTGTACAATGTTGAGTTGTTTTGGACTTTCAACTTTTTTTTATTTTAAATAAGGAAATATAATTTGCATACGTCGCGGTAAGTTGTGTTGTAACAAAAAATGATATTCTGTCGCAGTAAATTTTTTACCTTTACTATATCATACGTAACCAAAGAAACGATATTCACATTGACAACGATATCCTCTTGTCAAAAAAAAAACAATTTATCAACCAGACCCTAAGAAACATCCGTTCAATCATTGCGATGCAAACAAAATAAAGAGGTGAATTTAATGTATATTTTCAAAATGGGGGTTCAAAAACCACACATTTATGAAGGATTTACTGTCAATTGAACAAAAATCATTCATGTGCCAAAACGATATCATTAATCATGTCAAATATTTTGAATCCTTCCTTTGATAAGACCGTAATCGTAAGCACGCGTAGGACACGTCAGAAGATTGCGTTTATGTTTACCAACCCTACTTGTTTGATGAAAGCTATATGGAAGTTTGTTTTTATGAACGTATGTTTTGCAAAATGTCATTTTCATTAAAACAGATAAAATAACAATCTCGTAAAGAGTGCGGGAAGAGACTTTAATTAACTAGCTCCCATTTGATTCGAAGGCACTATTTTTTTCGAACGTTGTTTAGCATCGTTTGCGAGTTTTGCGACTCATATAAGCTATGAGTTTTTTTTTTGTAAAAACTCGAAGCATCTGTTATGAAAATGGAATAAACTGTTTATTCATAAATGTTTGTAGAAGTGGGTATACGATGATATAGTCTGCGGATGTTATGATAATTATGTATTTTATTTAGTGCTTTTAAATTAAATTAAATACGTTTGTATAGTGTTGTGAAGCGTGATCTCTGACCGCATTTAGTGGAGATATTGCGAACACACAGAGGGTTGAAAAGATTCGGGTTAAATTTAGCAGAAGACATTTATATAACGTTATCGAATAGAGCGGGATAAGCTCTTTAAGGGTTACACGATAAGGATCAAATGTTATTTTAATGATACCATTCGTATACGTATTTTTGCGTTGCCATATGAAAAGTCTTGACTGTCGTGTTCTTTAATTCGGATGAAACGTATACGATACTAAGACTAGCCAACCCCCTAACACATGAGTATGACCAACACGGTGTCTCGATACAATTTTGTATTTATGCGCCAGTTACACAAATTTCGTTGTATTCATCGTTTCAGAGGGTACCGTGGAGTGTATTTAATAAAAAAAGGTGAGGTAACACAGTACAAACATGATTATTAAATTACTGAAACGTTCACACAGCCTGCTTCAGACTGATAAGACATTAAAAACATCGCTTTATTTCGTTGGCAACGCAAAATGTGGCAATTAATTTTAACGACTACCATACTATAGGCCAGAAGGGTTGCTTTCGCTAGCCCTGTTGCATATCCCATAACAGGAGGTGTAGTTAATACCACCGAGGTATGGTAATGGTCTTCGCAGCCATTAACCCACCCTTGTTCACCGGTCTCTTAATGTAAACCAACAAACAAAAATTGATATCGGGAAATGGGTTCGTGGGTTGCCGTTTTTATTTTTTTACCAGTAATTGCCTTTATTGCCAGTATTTGTATTCTGTATGACGCGCTGTTTGGGTGACATTTGGCCTTTGTTTCGCTTATTTTGTTGCGGTAACAGTTTCGTAACATTAATCATGAATTTTATGATTTTTATGGTACATTGTTCGCTATTTTTTGTTGGGTCAGCTTCAGGGAATTCGTTATTGATGGATGGTTGATCTTGTGTTCAGTAAAAGTTTATGATTCTTGATGAATATTATTAAAAACTACATGCCATAGCTCTTTCAAGGAGCGCTACTAGAGTATTTTTCTTGATCTTCTTCATCAGCCACTATCGGCTACCTATGTAACGTGGTCCACGCTACGCTTGCCTGTCTGTACACGAGGACCTGCTTTTTATTATTATTACCGACTATGAATATGTAATAATTCAAGGACAAAATTGATATTCTGACATTTGTCTAAACACTGTTTATTTACCAACCTTTATCATCAAGTAAATAATAAACTCCAACTGATTGGAAGTAAATTATATGATAATGTGCAGTGAGTGCATACAGTTATCATGTGTCTTCGTTTCTAACTAGCATATGAAACGTAACTCGTTTTACCTTGAATATAATTTGGTAGGTAGGTACTTACCTAAATACTTAGGATATTTTACTATTAAAGTAGGTATTCTTTGATAAACCTACACGTGAATATCTCGAAACTATAATTTTAGACTTATGATGGACTTACTTGTTAGGCATGAAGCGTATGTCCCGCATCATATTTAGGCCTAAAGTGGTGAACTCGCCCGCCGATGAGAACATTTTTTTAACTAATTCAGTGGGATTAGTTCATTAAATACAATGAAACCAGTTTATATGTGTTTACAAATCAATTTATTATGCTTAGAAAAATCACCTTACTTATTCAATTTTCATTAGTACCTAGTACATATTAATAAAAAAACAATACGCTGTGTGCGAAATAAAAGTGCCATTTTATCAAATTATGTAGATAGATTTAACTTATAAATACATTAGTCACAAAAAATTAACAATAATAATTAATATAATTAAATTGAACATGAACATGGTCAAATCTTTCCAACGCTACAAAGTAAGTCTGAGGTAATGAGTGCTTGTCAAGAATCGAGTATTCATTACCATATTTCTCTTTACAGATAAATATCATGTCAACAAACGTTTTGAATTGAACTGTAACCGAGTTTTAAGTGGCCCAGTTGTGAACTTTTAAGGACTTGATCATGTACAGGAGTTTGAGGACTATGGGGGCAGTGACCTTGGTGGTCCGGTGGTGTCTGATGCTGCTGGTGGGTGTGGGGTTCCAGGCCCACTCACAGGCGATCTCGCCACCCTCGGAAGTGGACAGTTCATACAACTTCTACTATGAGCAGCCCTGCTGTAACGGACCCACGATCAAAAGTAAATACCACGTGCGGCATAGAAGAGGTGAGTCTATTTTACTTTGCTTTTGGTTTTTTATTAATATAAGTAATTTTAAAAACTTTTGTACTACCGTATTTAAGTTGGCAGAACTTAAATCCTCTTGAGTTCAAAAGGGTATCCTTGAACCCATTTATCTTATCTTTTCCCAATGAAATTCCGCAAAAGACATCAAGATCTAGACCTTTGTGAGCAGAACACACTCAAAACATTTAACCACACTTTGCATGTGTGAGTGAGAAATCTGAATACAAACACGACGCACACATACCGACCTCAGACACGTTCAGGGTCCATGATGCCGAGTGAGATGGAAAGATCGATATCAATGAAGGGGAAGCGAGACGGAAGCCTTCTTTTGTTTCATTGCCCTCTTAGCAATGATGCTAAGAGTCAGGATTTTAATACAGTTGTAGTTACTTTGCTCGTACACGATGGGGAAGCTATAGATATACATGCAACACTCTTAACAAGTGCTACAATCAAAAGTGTTTGATATAATACAAGTACGGCGAGTATGGCTGCTAACAATTATTCTGTTTTTGAAATATTAAAAAGAAACCTGCAAAATTGGAAATGTCATTGGAAGAGTTGGTAAATTCAATTATATTCACTGGATTGAGCCAGGCACGTCAGTGTGGATGAGCTATCTCAAATCTGCGGTCAGCACACCCACAATATTAATGTGCAATTTACCACTTCCATTTAACATTTTGGACCTCAACACTATGCGTAGGGCATTAATGAATGTGGAAACTTGTATCATTAAGCCAACCCGCACTTAATGAAAACCTAATACCGCGTTAAATGTTATTAACCATTCAATATTTGCATGATTTTGTTTGTATAAAACTATTACATTTTACGTTTACCTAGTATCTGATATTTTACCAGTATCAGTGTACTCGTTTTTTGTGCAGCCTTAGCCAATAAATGTTTTCACCTCAACTTAAAATTCCAAAGACGATTGAACTGTCGTTCGCAGAAGATTATTTTAAAATTGCAAATTGGGAATACACTCACAGCATAACACCTAGCATAATAGAAAACGATTGGGTAGACCAGGGGGCTTATTCTGAACGCCATCGAACGTGTCAATCACGGAGGTTTTCGAATAGCAAAACCGATTATCGGGGATATTAAGTCAGTTATTGTTATCGACAGGCCGCCCGTTGGACCGTGAAGTAGATTAGGGACATCATAATATGCCATATTTCTAACGTCAGCTGCAAACTTCGCACACACGCCTTTTGAGCCGTTTTTAACGCGCTTTTTATAAAGAAATAGCTTTGGGTCTTTGAGGTTAATTATTTGTGATAGTTTTAAATTTCATAGCGACCAAAATGTCAGTTTGAACCAAAACCAGGTAGATAGTAATACCTACCTGGTTATTTAGAACCAGCGTTTCGTATTTTGCATATTCGCAATATTTTAGGGCTTCAGCTGTATGCACTAAATCATTGTTAAATATTGTTTTTTTATCTTTTTGTGTATCAGCTGCATCTACGTTAATAGTTTTATGATGTAGGTATATCAATGTATAAATTTATTGCTAGAATTGTAGTTTAGAAACCAAAATTAGGCTTCAACTCAGTCAATGCAAAAGCCTTTTAAAAAGCGAAATCCAGTAGTGGAGCACTAGTAACAATGATTGAAAAATCATAGTTACAAACGCTTTTTAAGTGCTGTCAATTCAATTTAAGTATCCTGATTATCTAGATGATGCATGGACATTGGTAAAAATATACACTTCTCCTTACATCAATAATGTTTGATCATCATACTTTTTTACGTTTGGGACAACAACTATGTCGGTTAACATTTATTAGTTTTACAATATATTTATTATGATAATGTGCAGGTGTGCTTATGCTGCACACCTAAAACCTGGCTGCACTAATTTCCACCCCATTTCATTCCATTTCCTCAAGAGCACGAGATTTTATGTTACTCGAATCGATCATTATCGATTTATGAAAATAATTGATTGGTTTATACCAAGACTCTAAATCCAGGACCGGCATATCTAATGAGAGGCAGATACACGATATTATACGATCATTAATTCACCTGAGCCCTTTTACATTACACTATTAGAAATATTTACTAAGCCAAACTTTGCGCTTTGATGCTGAGTTTTGACCAGTTTTAATTCGTAACTCTAAATTTTGTCACAATGCTCGTATTATGTCCAGTTTTGAAAGATTTTACTTGCACTGGCTATTTAAGCCACATTTTCTTTACTGCTACTAGTATAACACCAATATAATGGGGAACTGTATACGCTTTTATAATAAATTATCAAATGAAGCAATAAACCTTACTGAGCAAAAATTTAAGAATTATGTTAAAGCTACATTATGTAGCAAAGCTTACTATAGTATAAATGATTATTTAAACGACAAAAACGCGTGGTCTTGTCCACCTCAGCTAAGGCTATTGAAAAAATGAAATGGATATAGGTACTTAAGTAAAATTGTAGGTACTAGATATAAGTAAAAATTGTAATAGATTATAAGGAAAAAGTTGAAAAGATGCTCGAGGAGTTTCTTTCGCCATTTCTTTCCTTCTCAATGACGGGGCCTTTGTGAAATGGTGGTAGATGACTATCGACAAATAATTGTAAAATTTTACGTCGATTAAACCATTTGAATTTGAATTTGATTTGAGTCCATTTCCTGGGCCGCTCTCTAAAAAGTATTTACCAAAACAATGAGAAAACTTTTGCCTCTGCCAACAAAGAACTATCACAAAACATATTTCAGACTAACATCTAAGAAACATTCACTCGAGACTTTCCAAGTTGAATCGCAGTCAAATGTCCAGGCTTTAGTGCCGCAACAAACAAAAACGACTCTACTCGTGCTGTTCAGAAAGAAAAAGGCCACTCAGGCGGCCAGGGAGGAAAGGTGAAAAAGGAGGAAACATACAATAAGCGAAAGAGGCGTGCCTTGCGGACCTTGAAGTCAGGCAACCTCCTTTAACCACATGCTTCAGACCTTATGTTTATATAGGTACACTTTTATATGGTACTTTTAATTATAACACGGGAAAAATTGAGGCCTGGCTGATTGACCCTGATGGTACATAAAATAACTACAGGTTTGATAGTTTATCGAAAACTATTAAAGTTTACGTTTTCTCTCATACAAAGTGGCGCCTCTAGCGGAAACTATGATTAAACTTTTGACAGATAATGTATGCAGATCCCAAAAGGAAACCTAAACTTTTTTGGTTTTCAAAAATTGCAAAACCTGTATTAGACGGTCTGAATATACCAGTCACGATGTTGCTACAAAAAATATATATTAATAACTCTTTTGAACCGATTTGTGTTTAAATATAGGTAATATATTGATTGAATGTACCTATACAGGCTTCAACAATGAATTAGGATTGATTTTTGTTTCCATGACTTTATAGATGGGCTATGTAATCTTCGGCTGGACATAACGTAAGCAGCGCTACAACACTGATCTCATTGACCTATTTCAATTTAGTATTATGTGTACTCGTATCATACAATACATACCTTTGTTCACAGTTAGTTCGCCCGCGTCCAACTTGTATTTGTTAACCCTCATAGAATATAGCGTCTTAAATATTTGTCTTCGCAAATATCGCTTACATTTCCTCTAGGGGTGTGACTAAAACACACGTATGCTATAGTTTAGTCACGTATATGCAATAGGGGTGTCCCATTTCACATTTCTCAAAACCATTGCGATTGTCCATTGTATTCTCACGAGACAAAGGGTTGAGGACACTTGAAGGAGTACGTACCTTCGTCAAACTGCTTTTTGGAAACTTGCGGTTCAGGTATTTGTGTCGGATCGGCCCATAGGCGCTTTGTATCGTATTTGTTTTGTTAAAACTAAAATAGGTTGACCGAGTTATGATACCTGCCTGAAATACCTGACTATCCTATTTATTATGTTAAATTGTGTCCATAATTACGCATAACATAACCGTAACATCTTTATTGTTGAGTTTTCAACTTTAACTGTTATGACGATAGCTGCTAGGGTTGTATTTTGACCGTATGAAGACAACGGTAGATCATCATCAGCATAATAACCCGTCACGTCCCCACTTCTGCGGCACGGTTATCCTTCCAATGAAGGAAGGGTTTAGGCCTAGTACACCACGCTGGCCTAGTGCGGGTTTGTGGACGGTAGATTCTTGTTATAAATATACCTAGAATATTGTTAAACAATAGTAGAGCCCGCATCTTGCAGTAAACAAGATAGATATCTCTCCAATCGCTATATACTACTATTACGAGATTTACCAGTATTACAAAGTTGTCAAAATTAAAATGAATGTGTTTATTTCCCCGAGCCTATAATAAATTAATTAACCGAGCACAGTGTCGCGTAAGATAATATTTTTAAATTTCACCTCACTATTATTTTACAATGAATAATCGCTACAGTTAATCTTGATAAATCGACGCTACCACCTACGTGTATATTCAATTTTGAAAAGAATAATAAATTTTCGCTAAATGAAGGTTTCAAAGTAGGTTATAATTTATTAATATTGAATCGTAGTTGTAGTAATAAATTTTTCACGTAATTTAATAACTGTTGTACATTTTCTAGTTATGAATTGGTGCAGACGATTGATATATATCTATACCTAATTTAAAGCTTATTAAATATTTTTATATTATAGAGCTCCGATATTTACGATACATTTTGTGAGTCATGATGATGGGTCATAGAATCAATTCTTTTTTTATCGCGTTTTAAACTTTTTAGCTTTATTAACAAAAATAAGCCTTTGCCTTAATGAAAAAGCAACGATATAAAATTAATTAAATACGAGTACATCAGTACTTGTCTGCGAGGCCACTGATTGGTCGTGTAGTCTCCACTCTGCATGTCCAATTATTCCAATTAATAATTATTGTAATTCCACTGGTTATAAAATTATCACTGATCGCTAAATGGTAGTTTGTTTATGTGCTTCTCGTTATTAAATTTCGCATTGTAAATTGTTTGACTGAGGCCCGTTGTATTGTACAAATTGAAATTATTGTTTCGAAAGATGAAATTTATTACTTTAGCAGGGGTAAATAGTTTATACACTTGTTTAACCCTAGAGTAGTCGCGCCTTTTTTTGTGACGCGAGTGCTCGCGTGGCGGCATTTTGCCGCCCATATTAAAATGTATTTTTTGGACACTTAATAATTACGAAAACTTATAAATGTATAAAATTTGAATAAAATGTATCATATGGTATTAGAAAAAGTAATATTTATAGTTTTTATATTATAATTGTTCATTATATGAGCTATCGTTCATGCTTTGGGAAAAATTCTGATCTTTTAGGTATAAATTTGTCGTAAGCCACACAAAATCAACAAATCTCAAAATTATTTAAAAAAATTTACGTTATCGTCATCTACAGCATTTATTTCAGCAACACAGTCCTGAAACATGAACACATAGTGTTCGTTGCGCAGTAACTTTCTTCATGTATTGCACCCTTTTTTGACCTGCCATTTTTCTTATATGGATATTGTTATAGGCATGACCCTCTCTTCTTTAGGGTGTTTTTTGTTGGTCCGGTGGTACAAAACGGGAGATTTGTACCACCGAACCAATAAAAAATATTTATGTACTATCCATATGTAAGATTTTATTGTTATATGTGGTGTAGTTATGGGCAGAGCTATTTTTTCCAGGTAAATTCATCGTAAAATTAACTCGTTAGTAAATTAACAAAGTTATATCGTAATCAAATGTAAACTGAAATAGATACATATCTACATTATATTTACATTAATATTACCAAAAAAACACTGAAAAATCAACAATATTTCATAGCCATTGTAAAAAAAATAACTTTTATTTTACTGACGCGAGTGCTCGCGCTGTGAGCGTTTTGCCGCCCCGTGCGACACACTCTCTTCAATTCTCTCTTCCTGCTGTAACCTGTGCACTGAATTTCTCCAAATTTACGTAACATGTAGGAGAAGACCGAAACGGCAGCTACATAGGCGCTGGATCTTGAGGAGTGCATAGTTCACAAAATAATAAAGATTCTTTGCTGAGGGCGGCAAAATGCTCATAGCGCGAGCACTCTAGGGTTAATTTAATTAAAATAAATATCAGTGTCAATAAATAAACAGTATTCGAAGCCTGCACACGGCTGATGAGTAGTTGTCACTGATGATGGAGTTGATAACAAATTAATGTGACAAGTTTTGCAAAAGTGGCATACTAAGTGCCAATTTCTCCATAGTCGGTTAGAGCATAACCAGGTATTAGACGTTGACTTTTGACACATCTGTCAAGAATTTTATATGGAGATGACGTATAATTGATTAAGCAATCCCTGGTCGGTTAGATAACCGATTATGAAGAAATTGGGGCTAAGCCAAAAGAGAATGATTATTTAATGAGATTGGCCACATAAGTGGTCACTCTAAATAACGAAAATTAACAAAAAAAATTAGATTTTCCATAGAAACTTGGTTACGTGAGTTAATTAACTGCACGGTTAGGTCTGTCAGTTTAGTCAGTTAATTGACTTCAGCGACCATTCTACGATGTTTTATTACAGAATCACTTAGCAGCACTCAGCAGTCCAATCTTTTACACACGAATTACAATGCATCAAGTTCCATTCGGTTGTCCCTGAGACATCTTAAAAGTACTTCTGAACAATAATGGAATAAGTTTAATTAGTTCTGCGTAGTCTTAATTAACATTTTGGTCTAGTGCCGTAGGTTATAGCCTAGGCTAGACTTCTCTTAGCTCCAACCAATTTAAGCTCCGTACCTTGTAGATACTTGTATTGTTAAGATCACGGTAATGGTTTAGGTTAAATTTTGTTTTCTATTTGTAGTTGTAGTGTTCTTATATCCGCTTCCACCACCACCACTACTGCACTAGTGATGCAGCTGTAACGCTGTAAGTTACACATTTAGTCATGCAACATATTTAAGTATTTATGTTAGTTTTAATGTTTGCCTAAAATATTGTCATCCTCAATTTTATTAATAAAAAAAATATAAAAACGCAAATACTATTCCCACACATGCGAAACATTTAGCTCTAACGCTGGATTCCCGCAGATCCTTACAACTGGCGATAAAAAGGTAAACAGGCGCAAAAACCTGCATGCAGACTTCCCGATCAATACGAAGTATGTGGAGGGTTACTCTATACTGGCGAAAAACGAACGAACGAGAGCTATCGTGCATCGGCACTTCGAATACAACGACATAGAGACGTGGCTCACGCAGCGGCGCTCCTAAATCTTGTTTTTCGTCATATAAAGTGACCCTATGGAGTTCCTTTATTCGGATGCGCCACGTCCCTCCAACACGTAATTTGATCCCTGCAGTGGGTTGTCGTTTTGTTTTCGCACTCAAGCCTTACACGTTTTGTTGTCGATCGTAATTCTAGAATCGGGTCGTTTGCTGCCGGCATTGACGCCACTTGTCAAAACACGCCAAATGGAAATGCGAGCATTGATTCCTTTGTCTTCCACTTGTAGTTTGATCACAACGGATTATACTTGTGAAAAAAGTAAGACGGGAAATCTATGAAATATGTTTTCAAATGGATTTCATATTTTATCATAAGTGAATAGCGGACAGTCAGCTGCACCTTTGGGTACAATTACAACCTTTGGAAATATAGTATTGAGTTTAACCATTATGTAAGAATGATAAATCTTTAGTGTTTTCATGAGCACGTATGAAATCTATGAGTTTATAATACAATACTCAATTTACTTTATAGCAAATTAATTATTGCGTTATTAAAAAATACATACTAAAAAAATGGGATCATCAAAAAAATATCATAGCACACTTATAAAATGAAATTTTGCAACCTCTGTATTTAAAATATCGGTGCACTAATTTATTCACAGTGCAGAGGCTAACTATTTTATTGGTTGTTTACAGTGTAGTATTTGCATACTTTGAAAATAAACAACATTTGATAAACATCAATTTGAAAATAGTAATTTCCTATATTCTCCAAAAAACAAATAAGTCCTCTATACAAAAACGCACAATGGGCAAAAAAAACTTTCGTTTGAATACACATATAAAAACTGACACAAAAACTGTATTAAAACGAGCCAATAGTTAGTTTATTGTTATGGTAGCGTGATCTCTGCCCAATTTACGTTAGTTTGGGGGAACAAAGGTAGAAAAAAGAATGACAATAAAGTAATATAATTTGGGTTCGACATTACCTATTTGTGTCGGGGGACAGCCCTAATTTAATGAACTATGGGATTCATTCGACTATTATATCGATTGAGACGTGACATGATGTAGTTAGGGTTGCAATGCATGTGCATTTGCAATTTATGCCTGGGCCCTTAGTAGATAGGTTACGTACCTAAACAATTAATGTAACCAAACTGTCCTCTTTTTTGTAAACTTATTACTAAAAGTCCTGATATTCCTGAAAATCCGACAACTTAAACAGTTTTCAATCGTATCGCGCCGGATCTGACAAGTTATTAAATTGTTACCAAGAAGGCTTGTCCAGGCAGCGGGGCGAGCCCGCGGCGCCACCTGGCAAAGGCACTTTCTAATTAATTCTCGAAAACCCCCAAATATTAACTTTACTTTACTGACGTTAATACGGAAAATATAGGCGACCTATATGTATGTATACTCACTTGTAATATTTGTACAATAAAGAGTTCAATAATAATAATGTCCTCCTAGCCGAATTTTCGACCACGGCGGCCAATCTCAACTGAGATCAGCCATCTACGCAGGAGTAGATTATAGTGCCCAAGTGTGTGCGCAGTACACAGGAGCACTCTCTGTTCCATCACTCTCATAGCCCAATGGGACGGATTGACCGACACGACTGGAGAGAGCTAGGCGCAGGACCGACTGCTTTACATGCCCATCCAACAGCATGGATCGTTTCACTGTTTCAGACATCAGGTGATCAGCCTTCTATGTCCTAACCAAACTCAGAACCACAATTTAGAAACACAAATTGATGGTCCCACCCGGGAATCGAACCCGGGACCTCTGGGTCATGAAGCGAAGCTTCTACCACTAGACCACAGAGGCAGTTGTAGTTCCAAATCTCATGATTATGAATTTAGCTAATAGTGTATTGTACTAAAAACATAGGAAATAAGCTGGGGCTTCTTTTGTTTTACCAACTTATTTCAGCACACTGTGATTTGTTAGAGGTATATGAATTTTCAGGATGGTTATAGTAGACACCTGAAAAAATATAATACGCGTACGGATCGGATCGGAAACCACGCGTGCCTATACCTTCATATCGTAAGGTTAATTTACGATACAACCGTAAACCGGGAATCGTTAATCGTAAAATTTCCTTTTACAATGTCATTAGGGAAATTGGGAGTCGTTCGTTTATATTAAAGGTTCGCCTTAAAGCTTTTGCTATCGTCGAATTAAAATCGGTAATCCTCTGGTTTGTTTTATGGTAGCCTTATCTCATAATTTATATCGGTAATCGTTAAAGTTTAATGCTTTGTATGACTTGAATGCACGGTATGACGATTTATTGATTTTCTACTACTTTAAATGTTTTGGTAATCGTAGTGTTTTCTTTTCATGGCGATATTGATACGTAGGAAATAATTACAAATGATAATTAATTACAATAATTATTATGGCATATTAGTTACTTTGAATAAGCAAAAAAACATAATATCAGTAATATATCTGAAATACATAATATATATTATGTATTATGCATGGATATTATTACGATTATTTAAATAGTCTTGATAGAAATTTTCAAGAATAATTTTGTACAAATAATCAATTTGCTAGCTCTCCTATAAGAAGCTTGCATACTTTTAATTACAAGTTGGACTTGTGAAAAGAAAGTCGAGTCGGTAATTTCAGCAATTAAAGCCATTAAGCTTGTACGTTTCGTTCAATACGGTTCAAATTACAGTTTATGGGGACCAAATGCTTATTATGTATCGTAAAACAATTCATCCATGTTTCTTTACTCACCGTTTACGTATATGGAGGTAGGTCAACTAATTCATATGAGAAGCCAGGTATTGAACAAACGTTTTGTCACGCAAAGGAAGTTAGTTATTTTTCTTTTGTGTTTGGGGATATTAGTGGAAGCAAGTAGGCTCGAAGCGAGTAGATTTGTGCCTGCTAAAGTTCTATAAGTACTCCATATCTACGGATTAGAGATTAGGAAAATTATTATTTCTGTTAAATGTGTGGTTTCTTCGTCTGTAACTGTTCTTATGTTCTATTGAATATGACTTGCTTGACTGACTTGTTCCCTTGATGGGATGGGCAGAGAGCGTCCACAGTGACTCTATTGAATATACATTCTATAAAACTCTGAACAAAGTGTCCCTTCACATAATGTCACAAGTATTGAATACCTACGATTTTAGAACCGGGCGCTTGAGCTATCGAGCTGGTATGCCCTCGAAGAAAGTCCTACACTGCCGTTGACTTGACAAGATGTCAATCATCCTAATATAATTTACCGAATTCGATTCTAATTGGATCGCCCCGGGAATTCACGGATTTGCCGTGATTAAGAGGCTATTGAACATAATTATGAAACCATAATTGATATCAATCAAACTCAACTATCGAGAGGTCATTGAGAAGTCCTATCCAAATCGAGATCAGCCTATTGTACATTATTAATGATTATCTTCGATATCATCGTAGCTAGGATAATACAGAATACTTACCTGAAAAAATACTTAACATCCAATATACCATAATAATAATAATATAGCCGTGCCCAGCATTGGGGACGTGATGGGTCGTGATGAATAATAAAAATATAGTATAAACCTAAAATCTTACTATATCCCGCCCATATGCCAAACTGTGTTCCTTCTATTCACAATCAACCGAGAGCGTTTATGTATGCAGATATTTGAGACGCCAATAAATCAAACATATTAATACCATGACAGTTTCTCATCAAGAAATTGACGGAGGCCGTAAAAACCTACATACCTAAGTTCCAAAGGTACCAACATTGCTACAAACTGACGGACGATGGCTTGTTTTGTTTAGATAATCGAGTGGTACGCAGATAAACGTGGTTAGTACACTGGGTACACTCGCGCACGACAGGCAGTTATCCCGAGTTGTGAGTTGTGAGTGCCGTCGCCGCGGTGACAGCTGCAAGGCGGATGCACGCTACTTCCAATCTAATCACGGCCTGCCAACAATGCCTAGTGTTGCTAGAAAATGTGTGTTGGTTCATCTTTAGTTGATCCGGTAACTGAATTACAGTATCAAAATATCTTGTAAACTAGTTAAATTATCATAGAAATATTATTAGTACCTACCTGCCATAAAAAACAAAAACCTTATCTACTAAGTGCTTAATGAGAAGCTGAAGGCAACAAAATTGGTCTCTAGCAATAAAACTGCAATTATAATAATATTCATATCTACATATAGGTACATATTTATTACGCATAGGCCTAATACATCCTGATCATTGGCATATAATCAAATAATAATCCCAATTCGGAATATATAATCCGATTTCTGATGACTAAATTGGTAAGACGTGGGTTAGGAAAGTTTGTATCCATCTACCGAGGATCCATGAATATTTAATTATCCGTAATGGCTATATTTCTACAGCTTGGATAACGAATTTTACTGTATCGGTAGGTATAATACCTAGATACAATTTTACGATACGGTATTGGTTTATTTTATATTGATAATTTATATCTCACATTTTGTTACGAGTTGACTTGCTGAAAGTGGTTATGAACAGTACCTATAAAGTCGGTTTATTGTAACAAGATTTTAATTATGTAGCCATTTTACCACGAGTTACCGAAATTTCTCATTTCATTTTCGAGAGGAGGAAGAAAAACGGAAAAGTAAAACCGTAGTCAATTACAGGGCTTAAAAATATCTGTGGCATCCACTTCGTATTTAAATACGAATTCTCATCTCAATCCTTTAAACCGTTAGAATCAACTTAAGATTCATCCGCATTAAACCTTTCTAAATCGAGGGAAGATTTTTATATTTTTTACAAGCGTCTTAACCATTCCGGTAACCCTGAATAGTCGAGCGTTTTGTAAAATATTCTAATCCTCTTTTTTCACGGCTCGGACTCGAAAGGGAAGTCGGCATTCACCGTTAACAGTTTCATGATTAATGAGTGAAAACTCTTTGATGGCTTTTTAATTAGAGCTAGAAGGAGGGTCGGCGGCGGTGGCGCGGTCGCGGCGCGGCGGCGGCGTGGCGGAGCGTGGTCCGAGCGTCCCCGGCTGCCATATTTCATGCCGGGGGCGGCCACGAATTTGCAACGCTAATAAATTGCGGAGCACCTAGGCCTTATTGGCTCAACTCTTAATCGTTCTCAGATAATTCTTGCCCGGGAGTCGGGAAGCCGCTTTGTGTAACTCTCCGAAACGAAAAGTAATATGCTAAACGTATTCTTACCTTTGTTCGAAGCTCGACGTAAGAGCGTTTACTTATCGGTAACACAGGAATGGAATTTCTAACTTTGCATTACAAATTTATTTCCTTTAGCCCCTGGGCTCTCCTTTTGGATTATTCCCATTCTTCAGTGAAATGGCAATTAATATTCAGTTTGAACAGCCTGTTTGTTTGATTGTTTTTGTCGACCGACAATAAATCGAGTTCAGATTTAAAGGAACAAAGATATTAATAATAAAATAAGCAAATCTTATTACAAATCGAAAATCTGGCAGTGAGTATTTTAATTTAATTAAAATCCGTTATTCAAATTCGAATCGTGTGTTTTTTAGGGAAACGGGATATTAAAATTGCACCGTTCGCGAGCTGTAACAAACAAGTCTTTATCGGCGGTTGCTAGGCAACAGCGAGCATTTTGTGAAGTCACGAATTCCATGCGGGGGCGGTCTGCTCACCGAAAATATTCGTATTAGGGCCGTCGGCACGTCGCGCCATGACTCGCGGAAACTTCTCCAAACAAAACAACCACTCCGAGCAATTAGGACAAACAAAACATTTTTATGCGCGACTGTACAAGCAACTTTCCGATACTTATAGGTGCTTGACGCTGCGTCATCGCCGCTCATTTGAATAAGAAGATCATACAACAAATGCGTTCGCCGTTGCTGTTTGTTGACTTTTGAACTTTTAAAGGATTTGTGTATCAAAAACACTTTTTTATTATTTCGTTAAGGCGCCCTAAAAACGCATAATGACAGAATAAAAAAACAGCACACTTTGAGACAATATCTGCACATTACACTCACTTACAAGTTTTCCTGACGGACAAGGTTAAGCCCTGTGCGACCTGTGTTTCTCATTTTCGTCGGTTAAAAAGCTGAAAAGTGCTAAGCATAATTTGCGCATACATTTCCCGTGTCAGATTTGGTGCGGGAAGTATGGTGGAAGGGATAAATCTGCCAGGGCCGGACTCAGCTGGGCAGCAAGCTCGCGAGTGATAAACGGCATTATTAAGAAGGAAACTTTTAATTGCGAGCTAAACCTGAATTTGTGTTATAAGTATTACACAAACAAAACAACTTTATTGGTTTCGCAGCTTATACTTCCCTGTTTTTTCTATATTTTTTTAAGATTAAAGTTTCGACTAATTTGAGGGTGTTAGTTTATTTATATAACTGACGTGACTGAGTTTTTCTGCTGAAGCTAGGACGCTTTTTAGAAATAAGTCATAATGTTCGTAGTCGAGCTGGCCTCAGTAATCGTAACTGATCACTGAGGTTAAGCAACACATGGCACGGTCAGCCATTGGATGGGTGACCGATTTCAAGTGGTTGTTTTCTGGACGCTTTCGTGCTTATGTGGGGGCATTATTATTAGCTGTACCTACGGTTCTGCCCCGTAAGTCACGGATTATAAAAACTTCGATATAGCATAACATAACCCACTTGTAAAAGCAAGACCAATGAATACAAAAAGTCACAACTACTCACAACCCACCGTAATTCCCTGGGTACTTTTTGCAACTTGTCCGGGGCAAGTTCTGGCACTAAACCGTGTTGCGAAGCTCACAATTAAACTCACATTAAACGAGACAAACACTGGACTGCAGCTGGAGCCGGCGATTTGCTTAAACCCGTAGCAAAATGTTTTCCTTTCCGAACTCACACAAAACAATTTCTCACAGACAAGCTCTGTCCATTCGGCATCCGGAGTAAGTTAAACTCCAAACAATAGTTAAGCTCACATAGAAACAAAGAAAGTTGCAGGACGGGGAGGGTAATGGGAGGTTGAAGGTCTGTTTTATTGTTATTTGGCGTTCAAGGAATTGTGGATGGAATGAAGACTTTAGCTGAATATTTCTGACATGTATATTCTACTGCTTTGCTATAAGCGGGTAACAATACAAGATATTTTATGCAATTTAGTCACTTACGCGCCTTGTCTCTTAGCTGTAGCCGCGTTCATGTCTTTAAATTTGAACGCAAGCCAAGCAGACTAGAGTGCTTATCGAGACCACATTTCTAGCTCCGCTTATATTTCCGTCAACAACAAAGGTCCCTCTTTAACAGCATCTAACATGTCCGGGACACAATGCGCCACAGATACCTCCCTGCCTCGGCCTGTTTGTGTTACAACTCAGGGGGGTCACTCTATATGAGGAAGAATGGGGATTGGAGCACGGCTGCGCGAGCCACGACTCTATCTCGTTGTTGTATTAAACGTTACGATTGCTGGACAGCTCTCGTTCGTTCGTTTTTCGACAGTATAGAGTAACCCTCCAGCATGTTTGTTGTCACCGCAGACCTACGATAACATGGGTTTAGTTAAACAGCACTGAAGCTCGATCAACACCAACTTCTGATATACGTTTGTAAGCTGCCCATTAGTAAATGTAACTTAGAAACAACTTGTAGCTAACAGCTGGAACGACAGATGTTATGTGTACGGACTACGGATATTATAATTGGAGTTTTCCAGATTATTTCCACTGTCTAATTAATATTATAGATCCAATAATACATTAATAATTATTATTATTTATCTACAACAATTCTATTAATAGCTGTTTACATGTAATAAGCAGTAGGTAGGTTATTGGAGTGTATGTTTCCGACGATTTAATTATTACACATAAATCTATTTCAAAGTTTTGAGACATCAAAAAAGAGAAACTTGAATTTTCTTTCAGAGCTACAAGAGCAATAATTTCCCCAGACACATTTAAAGTGGCCCGGAACTGAAAGCGAGAATACGTCCGAACTTAGCAGACCCCTGAATTCACTTTTTACATTAGGGCTAGTACACACTCGTGTATGTTAGTTACGCTCCTTGCCCGGCGGTAAAGCCTCGGTATACCGGAGTATACGTGGTTCAGGGGCCACGTGATTTATTTGCGGGTATGAGGCGTGAAGCAAATGAACTGCTCGCTTTCTGAGAAATACGAGGAGCCAGCGCGGTAACTTGTGTAGAGGTGTCTTAACTCCTAACATAGATCGAGAAGGGGAAATTAACCAATTTTTACACTTCACAAAGTTATCTAGCAGTTCCGTGGGAAAACTCGTATTGAAGATTGATGACTCTGTTGGTATTTCCAACCAGCAAGCACTTGAGCTAACTGTTACATTGTTTACAATGACACGCTGGTTAGGGACCTGTTGACAATGAGTAGTGGGACCATTTGTCTAATTTGGCTAGAGGATGACTCGGTGCGTACCCGAAATTAATCTGACAAATGGTGGCAAAACCTCAATCTGTTATTCGCAAGCAGTTTGTCACCGAATGCATTAACAAAACGCATTAGGGTTGCGGCGGCGGGCCTGTAGCCGCTCCTTGGCTTGCGGTGAAGAAGCTGCGCCCAAATTCCTCGTCGCAACTGTCATTGCCGCCCGGCGATTACTCAAGCTGTTAAGTGCTACTTTCCGATTGTTTTTCTCTTTCTACTGTCTGAAACTGTAATTTATGCGACTTTACAGTTGCGCGTTGGCGTCGAAATTTGCAATCGGCGAGGATTCCGGAGCAAAACCGAAGGTTTATTTATGGGTAGGAGAGTTAACTTGTGAACTCAAAGTTCTGTGGGTGCACTGGTCCCCAACCTTTTTTGTTGGCAGTTGTTACCCACCGCGGCGACGGCAGGGGAATAAACTATTTCGATGTGTTATATATTTTCAGTTCTAAATCGTTGCTGTAAATTGTAAGATATAAATCGCCTTTAATCTTAGAAGTCTTAAAAGGAAAATTAGATTTAGCACTCAAAGGCAACTTTGTTTCAATCTTAGTGACATCAAAGGTTTGCACAGGCGAGGGCGAAAACTAGTCTATTATGAAGTTTGCTTTTAAAACGACAGCGGACTTTACACAATTACTTTATTCGTCAAGTCAACACGAGTCGCAGGAGGAGTGGAAGTTTAGAAAAATCAGTGTCGCAAATAGAATTGCCTGTACCTTTGTATCGGGTCCCTTGTTTAGCGAGTGTTTGTTTTCTATTTGACAGGCATCTGTTTTCTCTGAGAGGTAGAGGAGGCGCTCGGCAAACAGCCGTGGTGATTGCGCGAGGACGGCGGCGGCGGCGGCGGCCATCTCTAGGCCATGTTTGTTTAATCCTGAGCTTTGCCTTTGATTAGCTGCTCCGTCTCGTGATAAAAATGTCGGCACTTTAACGTCGAGATTGAGTTTAAAATACGCTCTTCTATTTGTGGCCTGTGATTGGTTGTATTAATTGTTTGAGAGCTTAGTTTGTTTTGTTCAGCTATAATTTTGTAAAGTTTGGTTGAAAGGAATTATACTTTATTTAACTTGCTTTAATATTTTACTAAATGTAAGCCGATATAGGCAAGTAATAATTACAGGAAAACCTTTATAAATGACGTAAAGAATATAATTTCTATATATATAATTTTATATCTATAATTCCTTAATCCTGAACCTTTAAAAGGTAAATAAGCGGTTTTATTTATTCCACTTGTTCGCTAAGGCGGTCCTTCTCAGTGAAGTGAGTTGGGCACTACTCTCTACTCCAGTCCTACTCTTTGATTAATGTTCGCGTGGACCGCGACCTGTGCCTCTTGGCCCGGGGGCGGCGTCCACGATGACTTATTCTACCTCTACTTACTTTAATGTTCTAGCAATCTACCTTCTACCTACTACTGTTTGAAACAAGTCAGCTACTAATTATTATATGATTGTGATGAATGTGCGTATGAATGGGTGATGATTTTTTTTAACACAACTATGGTGGTTTGTACTATAACATTATCAGGCATTTCAGATTCAATCAAATATTAATGATTTACAATCAATATTAATGTTTTTTTTTTATAAAATTTATTTTAGGCAAAAATATGATAAGACGTATGTATTATATCAGCTTAACTGATATAATACACATGTTTTGTTGTAAGTAGTATGTAAGTGTGACGATGATATTATTATATATATATATATATAAAATATTATTTTAGTTAAGTATATTGTAAGTATGTATGTATTAGGTTTATGTATTGTATATGTATGTAACTTATAGGTATATATTTATTATACATGTATTATATACAAGTAAGTGTATTCTAGTGTTTGTAGGTATTTTTACAAAATTATCTTTCCTCTCAGTCTTTCGCACTACCTATAACTTTCTCCACAACACCCAAGGTTAGCTGGAAGAGAATTCTGTTAGCATTAAGTTCGCCTATGTACATAATTTTATTATTGTGCAATAAAGTATTTAATAATAATAAGACGGTCATTAATATTTATTTTTACATAAGGACTACTTACACTAATTTGAAGCTAGGTCATACCTACTATTATGTACGATAGCCAAATTGCATGGTTATTGGCATGTATGTAGCTTGTAATTTATTTAATACTTATTCCACTAACTATAACTTACCTTAATAACTGAGTTGCTCCTTCATATTTTTACTACGGTTTTATATTAAGCATTAAGTAAATTTATTAACAAAAGAACTCTACAAATGTTGATGATGGCTAGTTACTAGTTTTTTCCTTAAAAAAATCATTTTGTATGAGATTAATGAATTGAAGTGCTCTTGCAACAATTTAATATTATTATTTTTTGTAAATATTTACTATTCAGCCACTATTCTCATAGATTTCTCGTTTGAAACGTTTGCATATTATCCGCCATTATGCATTGTTACCGGTGACATATTCTCATATCGATCGAGGCAATTTTATTTACTCTTTGACGTGATTGTAGCCGGTCACCGCCGGGTAATTTTACTGAATTTTTAATAATAATCGCGGATTTCCAATTGTACCTGTCGCCAGTGGGAGGGGGAAATTTGACAGTGAACGGGTCTTCTATTAAGGGCGGATTCGGCCAACGTCGAGTAACTATTTACTCACGAGTAGGGCATGCAATACCGGAACAATTTTCAATACCGGTATTGAGTTCCGGTATTACAACTCAATACCGGGATCCCGGTATTAATACCGGTATTAGACTTCCTACTAATAAATGGCATATACTGTGTTTAAAGGTCGTATACATCAAAATAAAACAAGAAAATGCAATCATATTCTGTATTTAGTTGTAAATTTTTACGAGAATTAAGTTTTAGAGTTTAAATTTTAAAATAAATTATTTTTTTACATCCGGTGCCGGTTTACGCATGGTCAACAGTAGATTTCTAGCAGCCGAAAACTGCATTAAACGGTTGGGAACAAGTGCGCTTTCACAGTATATAGGAACACAAGGCTAACTAAATCTTAATCGCTTTATTTATAGCCTAAAAAAGTCCGATTCCGGTATTACTTCAATACCGGTATTAACTTTCAATACCGGTATTGAAAAAAGCGGGAATTTTGTCCGGGATCCCGGTATTACGAATACCGGTATTGCGGTATTGCATGCCCTACTCACGAGTAAACTACCAGTTACTCGCGAGTAAGCAGATTTTGCATTCTACCAAACCTGAAAACAAGATAACTAGCTTATCCCAAGAATAAAATGTTATACCGCCAAAATTGACCGTGTAACGAGCTTATCCGAGAGTAATTTTGTAATGGCGGCAGCACATCAGCTGATTAGAAAACCGTCATAATGACATATAAACACATCTGTCAAAACATAAACAAAAGTACGTTAAAAGGCAAAGTCTCAGAATAACAACAGCGAATAAAATTTTAAAACATAAACAATTTCATACTTTTATAATCCATTCAAACTAAGTTGGCATGTCATTTCTATTGCATGCTTTGAAACGCAGCTATTTTTATTTTAGTTGCATTACAGTTTCGTTCCTCGTTCATTCAATTTAATCATGGTATAACTTGGTAGAATGCAAATGTACTTATCCTAGATATTTACTCGCGTATAATTTTAATTCCGGTATAGTTATTCTCGTGTAACGTGATGTTTGGACGAATTCACCCTGAGTACCTATGTAGAGTGATATTTTATTTATAAATAAACCAATCACCTACGTACCAACAGCAATCTGGATGAAATTCATGTTGGACGAACGCCTAAGAAACCGTTTTACTTAGTGAGTTTGTAATTGTTAATGAGTAAAAATATAAGATTCGCATTATGGTCAGTTACAAGGTTTTTAAATTATTTTCTGCACCAACTACTGTCACATTCTTGGATTGAGTATTTTTTATTATTTAATGCCTTTGCATACGTAGGAGGGGAATTTGAGGGCCTAGTGTTTCAACCCCCCAGTTAAGGCCTATTTACTTACTGCTGAGTAAAATCAACATGGCGGTTTGTATGTAAATGTGAGCACATCAAACTACATAACGGCTCCATGCGAGATGCTAGACTTGATCCACCCACCTCTCAGACGACAATTAAAACAATAAGGCCCTTACTGCGACGCGTGGAGGGGAGCTGACTACTCAGTGCTCGCTATCATGAGCCAAGCTCTTCACTTATCTGACTGACTTGTTCAACGAGAGTGAAAAGGAAAGGGAATATTGCGCTCTCACTCTCAGATTATTTTGTCAACGACAAGTGTCAAACTTTGGAAGGCACTTCAAACTGAAAATTTCACGGATTGATGAACAAAACTGGTCAAAATGATTGTCAGCTGACGCCGCCGACGGTTTAAAAGTGGTTGTTTGTCGGCGGATAAAAACTGAGGTAAATTATGTAAAGTCACGTCGTGACAAGCTCGGTTGCGTAGGTAAACTGTGGCATGAATGTTTAATATCGTAATGAATGGAGCCCCCAAAGTTCTTTTATATTTCATATATCAATTACTTACGGGACGTTAGGACAAAGTCAACTTTATACCGACACTGATATTTTTCTTTCAGAATTGCGGCTATTTTGCTAAGTGTTCGTGGTAGGTTTAGAACTCAGTTGGCTTGAATATTTCACTCGGTAGTTCTTGCAATATTTATGGATTAAGAATTGCTGCTCAGAATTTGTTCCACGCGGTTTGAATTCAAAGCAGTTGGAGGCAGATTGGAGTTGTCTTGTCTCGTTTATTTAGCTTCCGCATCGTCTATTTGCGAAGTTATGTTTTAGCAATATTTGTGTTGCGTGACGTGTGCGGTGCCGCGACTCCGCCGAGCTCTCGGATTTCATTCCGAGACGTGTCAAACGACAAAGCTGCTTGTGTTTTGTGATGCTGCCATTGCCAATGATAACGAGAGAACATGTTTTTTTGTGTAGAAATACTGACTTTTTTTACTTGTGTGGCATTTTTCATCAGAAATGTGTTTGTAACTATGTAATAATGCCGATATTACTTTATAATTATATTTATTCTCTCAATTTTTTCTACTGTCATTTTTTTCCAATTTTGTAACTTACTTCGAGGAGACATTATTTATGCTTCCTGTGAGTAAAAAAAAAACTCGACATGACATGAAAAATGGGCAGGTCCTTTTCGAAAATATTACGCACGCCTCCTGCCAGCGACACACAATACGTCCTAAAACAATGAATCCGATGTATGTAAAATGGAGGGGTGTTCGCCTCGGCGATAGTTCTCAGCGACTCGGCGATGCGGAAGGAAGCCGCACTCCAGTTTTTTTCAAAATGGCGGCTTGTCAGCCGTCACTCTGACGCGCGAAACAAGAAAAACAAGATGGCTTCCCGCGTAAAAAGGGGTTACTTAAGTAGTTTTGGCTGGCGCTTGTAATCGAAACCGCAAGTGATTAAAAGTTACTTGCTTGGAAAAGTTTAACCTACATTTCTTCAAACCAGTTTAAGACTAGTAAACAGGGAAAATCTCTCATTGCTATAAGTACTTACGAAAATCTTGGGAGGCCAATACGTATCTATTACCTTCGAATTCAGTCTGAATCAAAACCCACTCGAATGGAGTGACACATAAAAGTAAGTATTTACTGAAGCCGATATCTCGTTTCAAATGGTTTCACTTTGACAATCTCCATTTGAAGCATTGACGTTTGACATTGCCGATCCTTTTTGTGCCATATCGCAAAGGGTTTCGAGTGTAGTACGAAAACGGCTTTTTCTCCTAAATCAAAGTGAAGTCTTTGGCATGGCTCGCAGGGCAGGGCAGGGCAATATAAAGCAGGTCGAGTTGTGTGGAGGCGCACTCTAAAGGGACGTAGCTTCTCAGATGTCAGTCCGAGAGCCATTCGCGCGGCCCGGCCACACCCCCCACTTGACGGCACATAAGCCTCGCTTTAATTATTATGTACAGCCATTAACGCCAGTGCCATCATGGCGGCGCGTTTTTCAATTTTTAATTTCCCTCTTTCAAACACTTGGCCTGAAATGACACTTGGCGAGTTACTTTTCACTTCGCACCTGTCGAAGTGCTGTTAAAGATTTTATGGTTACTTTCGAAATGCTGCGGACGGCTCCTTTTACTGTTGCTTTATTTAGCGGAAAACATTTCGTATTTTCTTCTTGAAACAAGTAAATGGAAAATATGGTTTTCCTATTAATATAATACCAAATTAAGACTTTTTTGTATTTCTCAGCATCGGTATTACTTCTAAGTGAAACCAACAAATCCACATAGGTTGCTAAATCCACATAATCGCATAAGCGAAAAACAGACAGCGCCATTGCGATATACCTATATATTATTATGTATGGTATTTATCATTACAATTCAGGGAACACGATACCTTATGTATTCGCGGAATGGATCGTTTGTTTTGGTGTTAGTTACGCGTGCCCTTCTGTGGCTTCCTTCGATCACCTGCTGAGTGTGCGCCCAAAAACATTTCTACGGATTCGAAAGCTATCCAAAATGGCGACCGAAATTTATATTTGGCATTTTCTCGGCCCCTCATCAAATTTCAGACGTAGCCTTAAATATGCTAGTAGGAATTAAGCGGATAATTGAAGAAAGTTGAGCAAGTTTAGATCAGTATGTGGGTCCTTCGGTTGCCGTGGCCACAACATGTCCAAGAAGCGAGGTCAGACGCCCAACTATTCACCTCGACCCTAAAACAACTTCCTGATTGCACGAATTTTACATTAAATTTAATTCTGAGGGTTCAATTTGGTCAGCACCGAACGAGTTAAAGTTCGCAAGTACTTGCCAAATTAATCTTAAGGGAGTTTGGATGTTATCCTCCTCCGCTCCGCGCTAAGTCCCTGAACCATATAAATTAACAAACCCTCGTCAGTAATTAAGAGATGTGCTTCACAGTCAAGTTAATGAACAAAAATTCAATTAGCCTCATAGAATTAGATGTTTTTTCTCCTCTCAAAATTATTTACATAACTACTTCTCGTGCACGCCAGTCGAAGCAAATTCTGTGTCTACGGAACACTTGTTTCTTTGAAGTTGTCTCGTTAAAGACGTTATATAACATCATTAGTGTAGCAATTTACAAAATTGGAAACGTAATTTGTTTCTGTATTACTTAAATCAAATTTTGATTAAGATCATCTATCGCAGCTATTTTAAGATTCTACTTTGTGTACCAATAATACTGTTTCCGTATGTGTATAAAATATAAAATAAACTAATTAGTGTTTTTTTTTCTTTTCCAGGTAAGTTTTACAAATGATGCGCTAAGAAATAAGAGATTCCAGTAAAACATGGCAGGTAAAATAAACAAAATTCTGCATAGTGTCGTACGTAACATACGTTTTTGGACCGCAATGTGAAATGTCATTTAAAATATCGTACATCACATGCGGACTGCGCCACCGAACGTTTCCGCCGAATTAAGCCAACTTGAAACTTCATAATTAACACAGTTAAATATCCATTAAAATTCGTCAAATGAGTCGCCTCTTCATTTGCATATTTTGCTCCGCCGGTCGAGTTTCGGCTGGCTAAGCTTTCGTTTAATTTCCTAGGAGTCCCAGGACACTACTGCAGACCTCCTTTATACAGCCACTACACAGCGATATGGAATTAAATGTTGATTAATTACGTGCATTTTAGGGCCCCGCCGTGTCTGTGCCGGAATTCAGGTGTTCAGTTAAGAGCTACTTTGCAACTACAAACTAGTTAACAGTTAGTCCCCCGCGCCGCCCAGCTGAGCCATATTCATTACCCGACGACGAAGGAACTATCACTTTGACAGTGGGTATGAGTTGTGGCTAATTGAAAACAATAACCCGCATGGCACATGTCACGGAGTGCAACATTCGTTTCTAAATAAGTGGGGAAGGCGAATCTGATCGTACGCGAAATGGAATATGTCAGTGAAAATGGCATAAAACTAGTCATTTTGTAGCTGCGGGCGGTGGAGGCCGTCAATCAGCCGCCCACCACTCGACAATAGAACGGATAAAATATTTACAAACCTAATTCTGAGTGGCCGTGAATCCATTACCCGCCCTTTTATAAATGTGCGCTCTATCATATTGCCTTGGGGTGACGTTTAATAAGGCTCTTACCACGTAATAGTTAGTTATTGATGGCTTTGTCTAGACCTTACTATAGCCTTTTTAATCCAGCTAACGGGGTTTATGCGGTTCTTTTAACATTACTCACATTAATCAAAATTATCCTTAAATTTTATAATATAGAATGATAGGTACAATAAGAATATGATTGAAGTACAACAATTTGGCATTAAAAGTTAGTGGTTGGGGCAGGATCGCTCATTTCATCGTTGATCATTGTCAGAAGATAATTGATGTTTGACAAAGTGATGTCACCGCAGGACTTAAGCAACTCGAGAACCTTTTAAGAATAATGAATGTACTAAAGCGAATGACAGATGAAAATTTGTTATGAGAAGAAAGAATTGTTTTAGCAAATTTAGATTGGGGGATGCGTTGTGATGAATTGCTTTCAAAAATATTGATTATATCGCATCATGGAGGCTTGAAAGTATTAGGTAAATTCAATGATCATTTTAATTTTCAATTTCAATTTATCTCGTATTCGTAAAGTTTTTTTTATTATGAATAATTACAATAACATATTTTTTGAATAAATTTCTTACGATATTTTTTGTACATCTGACAAAAATTACTTGAACTCAATGGCGTCCCAAAATGTTAAACAAAGTCATTAAACTTATTTCTGACACTAAAGTACAAGATGAAGACTGAGGTATTGCGAGAAAAGTTCACTCTTTAAGCTTTCGTCGGTATATATTTACTTTTCGTGAAAGCAACTTTCCCCATTTCTCGTTATCAAGATGACATTTCCTCTCCTTATCAGTGGCACCGGTGACACTTTGATAAACTGGCTTCCTCGAATATACACTTTTTCCCAACTTATGTATTGCATGTAGACAATTTAAGTTAGACTGTCATAAAGTTTGTTGAATTTTTTAAAAGATTTTCAATTCCATTACTTTTTTCGCGGCACCTTGCGTAAGTTTTCTGCTTCAAAGTTCAAACACGTACTTAGAGGAAGCTGCCGTCTTTATTTTTTAACCATTAAGGCTTAATTTAGCGGCCACCTAACAGTCTCAAAGAGTAAACAAGGAAGTGAGACGAATTTTAAAGGGCTATTTTCAATTTTCTCGTAAGCCACAGTAAATCCGTGGTAAGCCCAGAAATCCTTCACCCTAAATCTTAAAGTTTGGTCTTTGAGAGCAAATGTCGTGCTATCAGCTCTCCTCAGTGTAAATAACGAGTTGAAAAATGACAGTAATAACTATCGGGATAATGAGTGGGGCGGCAAGACCCCTGGGAGTACAGGGTACGTGGGGCTCGGCCAAATGTTGCAGTTCTGCGCCCCCTGACTGGATGCCCGCAAGGTAAACAGTACACTGCAGATTTTTCGTCAGCTCCAGGGCAATCTTACTTTATTAAATTTGATGTTTATTTTCGTACACGTGATAAAACATGTTTAAGTGATTGCCCGAAAACAAAACTTTTTACCCTTGGGAGTGTCTTTTCCGGCAGCGCAGTAAAACCGGAACAGAAGTAACTTTGTATTTCATTCTAATGAAAGCAATAAAATCTGCTATTCTCTAAGGTATGGCACGTGAAATGTTCAATAAATAAAATGCTCGGAATCACCGAACGGCGTGTCACAGAGATTACGGTAATTTAAACATAGCTTTATCAGACAAGCTCATTTCCACTCATGTATCCGAGCGCGGCACTGGCAACACTGGGATTACACCTTTTTAAATTCGTGCGTTGATGCGCGGGAAAAATTGCCTGGAATTTATCAAAGCGTACTCCGCAACAGGCATCGTGACATTAGCAGCATCTCAGATTCGGCTATAAGCGGCGCCACGCTGTAAGTAATGACGTCATCACTGTAATATACGTGAGATCGTGTAATGACATCTTTTGAAGGCACAGATTGTCATTATAAAACTCACCATGATTCGACGATGTTCGCGTGAAATAAGATATCATTGTGGCAGCCTCGAATTTTGATGAGCTATCGAATTATTTTAGAAAATTGTTATCAGGAACAAAAAATATCAATTTCTATCTCCGCAGCAAAATTTAACCGAAGTAAACCCATCAAAAAACATTGTACGTAATATGGAAAATATTACGGGTCTGACCTATAGGTACCTATGTATCTTTTTTTTAATATCAACTTCATGCCTCAGGATTTCTCAGTGCTAGTTTAAATTTCTACAACGCAAATAACGAGTAGGTAAGCTTTTCAATTTAGCTTCATAATAGGATACTCATAAAGATGTTCAAAAGCGACAAAAGATGCAGAATGTAGCGCAGCAAGACAGAATCACTTTCCAACTAAAATGTTAAATTAGAGGGAGTTGAGATCCCAAGCGGACTACGAAAACTGTTGACGTTACCGACTGTATAATTATTATAGTAATACTTTAAAAAGTTTCTATTTTATTTCATACTGTTGTCTACTGTACTACCACTACTATCGCTGTAAAGTATAAAACACAGTAGGAAATTGTAGGCTTCAAAATATGCAGTTCAGTTAGGAATCATTGGGTGGAAACAAAACAAGTTTCCGAATGTCTAACTACAGTTTTGAAAATGTTAGTGTACTACTTGCAGGCACGCAACACGGAGGTTTCGGCCACTGAACAGCGTTCAGTGGCGTGTGCAACAAATTAGCGTCTGCCGAACTTAAAGCATGCAATTTCAGTTTCAAATATGGAAGAGGTTCATAACCGTTGCGGCCCCACGCCTCCCGCGCTCGCTATAGCGTATACTCGTACAGTAGATACGTTTTTCGTTTTACTCCATCTTCGTTTTATTGTAGTCTCCCTGCTTATTATGAGACACTTCTCGCGTTATTATATAATCGTCTCGCCTCGAGAAAGCACAAAAGGCGCCGCCTCGAAACGTAGGGTTTAAAATTTTCATATAACGCCTCATCTTGTATCATCCTTGTTAAGGAAAAATACGTAGCATTATGTTAGGCTTAGCTGGAAAACCGAATGTTTCTCAAATTTCTTTCCTTTCATAATGCTGTTGTTCCAAATGAGTTTTTTTGTTGACACATTTATTGTTGAATAGGTCTTTTTTATTTTTGACGGTATAATTTCAATAGGTATTGTACATCAATTTGCTAATATCATTTATATTTTCATTAGATACAAAGGAAAGACTCTAAGCAAAATTGCATGGCTTCCATAATCCAACCGAGTAAAATAGGCAAGACGTTTAGTCGTGACCCTACCTCGACCTCAAGACATGAAAATCTACCCATTTGTCGAGTCTCCCCTACTGCCGGCGGCCTGTCAGATGAACATATCAAATATCATTGGAAATTAATCACGGCATTCTCTAATGCAGGGAGGTTATTCTGTAACATATAAGTTTGGTATTATCGATAGATCGGGATCACATTAATTGTGCATTGTACGAACACGTTAGTGATCAATAAATTTATCATTCGACACTAAATAATTTCACGTCATCTTATTATGTTTCGTAAGTACCTATATAACTTTGAATTGCATTGCAATTTTATCAGTGCTTTTTTTATAGCAGAGTATTGTCTTCGTGGTTCTCAAAGGACTTGTGGGCCAAATGACAAACGCAGACACGCAGAAGCCAAATCGACATGTCTGTCTACCTGAGCTCCTCACTTAGCCGGCTTAACTCTGCGCCCAGATCATTTTGTATCAGCCCCTACGTATTAATATAATCGCGAAGAAGCTTTATTTTATACTGAAACCACCCCTCGAGACGGGAGATGTATGACAGTTATAAGTCAACTGAATTAATCCCTATCACTTGACAATAAAATGGAAGTAACATCTCAAGAAGTTAATAGAAATTTATTATTGTCTCGAGGGACCATCGCGGAGATGAATATTAACACGACTGATTTCGTACGCGCCGCGTGTGCGGCCTTCGGGAAACACACGCGTATCTCGGTGAACACAACTGATCTGATTAGTATAATACACTCGCGAGCAATGAAAAAGTTCCACCCTCAATATTGCAAACGCATCATTAAGCCAGCCTTTTCCCTTTAGGATGTGGTCCTATTTATTGTCACTGGAACTTTTTCATTGCTCGTGAGTTTATTATAAAATGCAGACAATAAAGTAAGATAGCTTTGTGTTTCCAAATGCATTGGCTTGCTAGTTTAGTTCTCTAGACGTCCGTGTAACGCAATACTCCGCAAAGCAATCAGAGCTGTTCGGTATCTTTGCTATTCGATCTATTCATTGATAGCGTTGATTCGTGCTGTTTGTTGAACTAGATATACTGTAGGGCCTATGAGGTTGAGGGTCTTTGAGGTTGTCCTGAATAATCTAGTCCAAATTTCATGAAGGGCAATACGAACCAATCAATTTTCCGTCATTCCGCCTCCGCTGCACCGCAAGGCACATTTCAAACAAATTGAAAATCAATTTCGGGGGACTCCCGCATGTCGAGACGCTGAGAAGAAACAGACCTGTTAGTAACCGACGAGAGGGTAGAAATAGGAAAATACATCACCTTAAAGCGAGTAGGGAAGATTCATATCTGACAGGAAATTCGACTCGCGACTTGCTTCGCCGGAGTGGTTTTTTTAAGGAAACGAACTCAAACGCCTTTCGCTTTCACATGTGGACTTCTGATTCATGAATTTTATCTTCCATGAAATGTGTATTCGACAATTGAATGTTGGTTGGCGTCTTGTCTTGCCGACTGGATGAATGGTAACGAGTATTGATTATGCGGGACGCACCTTCGGCTCGGATTAGCTTCAATAACGATATTTTATATTCGGCTGCTGTTCAAGGAAAACGCTTTTTCGAAGGTATTGAATACGAAATGTGTTGATGTATGTGTTCGGAAGATAATATTTTTTCAAGCAGCTTACGTGTGAATACATAAGATAAGGTGATATTTTGCAAGTCAATCTAGGTACAATAAAGAGATTCAATCTCTTGAAAGTTTGAAATATCTGGAAAAAACCGGCCAAGTGCGAGTCGGGCTCGCGCACAAAGGGTTCCGTAGCAGCAAATATAATAAACTTATTATGTCACCTATCTCAAAAACTATAAGAGATACTTTGATCAAACCAAAAATCGTTGAAAGAGTTAATTAGCATGCATCACCTCTATTTTTTTTAGAATTTTATACCCCGTAGTTATAAAAATAGAGGGGGGGGGACATACTTTTTACGACTTTGAGAGCTGATATCTCAAAAACCGTTCACTTTAAGAAAAATGTTTTTTAGAAAACTTTATATCATTTTAAAAGACCTTTCCATTGATACCCCACACGGGTATGTACATCGAAAAAAAAAATTTCATCCCTCAGTTACATGTATGGGGGGCCCCACCCCCAATTCTTTTTTTTACTATTTAGTGTCATATTTTTGTAGCGGTTCATACAACACATATTCCCATCAAATTTCATCACTGTAGTACTTATAGTTTCCGAGTAAATCGGCTGTGACAGACGGACAGACGGACAGACGGACATGACGAAACTATAAGGGTTCCGTTTTTGCCATTTTGGCTACGGAACCCTAAAAAGTGTAACATATAGCCGCGAGATTGTGTAGAATTCAGAATCGTCCATCTAAATGTGACGGAGGTGAATAACAGGCGAGTGGTTCGCATAACTCAATTTGCAGTCAGAAATTGTTATTCTTTTGTAGTATCCGTTTGATTCACCCCCCCGCGCCGCGACGATACTGCGATTATTTTTATGTTCGGAAAGCCATCAAAAGTTACAATTGAAAAGTTAAAGTATGCCGTGCCGGCTGGTGGGCTCCCCTCCCCGTACAAATGAGATTGTGTAGGAGAAATATTCTTTTGTGTACACACCCGATCTCGATGCAGTCGTTCGTAGGCTTAATTACGTCTGAGACCTTTTTATGTGTTGCCAGTCGCGGGCTGGGAATTGTATGCATTTTGTATTCGTTCCGACGGACGGCAGAATGGTGTCACGTATCGGCGCGCGTGTAATGAACTATGTCGTCTATTATGCACTTATTCCATAAAAAATATTATATACAATCAGATGGATTTAATGCTAAAATAATTTTCTATCAGTCTACCTGCAGGATTACATGAAAAGACTTAACTTTCTGACTGAAGTAAATTATTGTTATTTTATGAAATTTTGTAAATATATTAATTATCCACGGTGTTGTTGTATCTCTACTTACCTACATGGCAAAGTTTACCGGAAACAGGATTAGATATGTTTTATCCGTGTTTACTTACACTTATAAAAGCTCGCCCACGCGTTAGTCCCTCCCGTCAAAAGAAACAATATTTACATCTCCATTGCGTTTACTATTTTCCTATTCTATGTTTCCTCCTTTTTGGCGTAAGCATTATCGTGAGCAAGATTGAAAATCGATAGATACACTCAACTCAGAAGAACTTATCTCGTTCCGCTGCATTCCAAAACAATTTTATTAAACTTTGTTCTTCGGAGCATTAGCCGACCTGGGGTCCCAGACTCAGTGCAACCTCCCTAAATTCTTTTCCCGACGTTTTCTACAAAAACAAATTACCTTACCCTCGACGGACGCACCTTTAAAACACGAAAGCGCCGCCCTGAATAATTAATACAATGGAAGGTTAAATTCGTCTAAGTGTCAACTCTACCCCTCAACTTTTTAAAATACAACACCATCAAAAGTGCGGTCTTCCCTGGTTTTTATCTCATGGAGGGATATTTATTTAATTTCGCTGACTTTATTGGAATTGACAATGATTCACGTTTGTTCTCAGCAGCCATTTCACTTTTTGCTCGATACATGCGGGAGCAACTTTGATCCTGATTGACAAATTTATCCTCTACAAGTTTATAGAATGTGAGAAGTTTCTGTTGAATTCTTAAGCTTAAAGGAAAACAATCTTGACAGCGTGGGGTGATGGGGTGAGGCAAATTATTGATTGCGAGCCTGTACCGAGCTGCCCGAGGGCTTCCACCATGTTGTTAAACATTGAGAGACCATCAAATGTAATTAGTTTTTTTAGTGTAACGTTAGAATGTGTCACTCAAACGTCACTGGAACCAGGGGAATAAATGGCGGAGGCGTGCACAGATACAATCTATTAGAAAAGTTCGATTTTCGATTATAAGCGCACTATGTTTTTTATTATTTTAGCGTAAGCAATGCCCTTTAAATCCCGACAATAATTTCCCCCGGGGCCCGCGGCTGCCCGGACAGGGGGCGGCGGCGGCGGCGGCGGCGGCGCTGGCCAACATCTTGCACCCCAGTCAAGGGTTGCCGTGGGTCACTCCTAGCCGTTTATTGTTCCTTGACGTTTATGGTCTCCGAAAGGGCACCGAAAGGTTAAAATTCCCAACTCGGACCAAACCTGGCTGAAAGGTAAGTTTGCAACAATTAATAATGAATAAAGGACCCTGTTAACAGCCTAAGTAAAGTTTAATATTGATGACAATAGCCAGCCAATTATTTTGGGGATATTAAATTTGCTTTTAAAGAGATATTCACCGTAACCCTCTGTACGGAGATCCTTTGCTTTCATAATGATACAAAAGAAATATAATTTGCATTCTTTTCATGTAGGTAACAGATGCAAATTTGTTGAAAGCCCGCAAGGCTCTTCATAGTGCAGCGTGCTACACAAAGGTATCTAGTCCCCTGTGAGGCTAGATCGGTGTACAATAAGTATAACGCGAGGGAATTAAAGACTTATGCATGTTTAGCATACTAAAGTGGGTAAACTTACTGCAAAAAGTTAAACAAAACCAAAAATATAAGCTTAAAAAGTCCTAACTCTGAAAAAGGAATCAAATAGGTACCTATCAGAATTTATTTTTATTCTATCTATTCTAATTCTGTATAACACAGTCGCACGTAGACCCCAAAAATAGCTACATATGTACGTACATACGTTCATATACAATACATACAAAGACAGCGAGTGTCTAGTGCCGGTGTTTATGGCGTTTCCCTCACGCCGCAAGCAGAAGTTTCCGGGCGAGTCAATATTTCCGGGCTTGTATGAAATGCAAATACAATTTTAAAAGTTTACATATTTTCTCTGCGAGACACAGGGCTCGCGCCTACGCGCCTCGCTCTAAGTAACCCAGCGGTTACTCTATTTACTCACTTGCCTCGGGCCCGGACTATTTTCAAGACAAAACTTGTTTCTTTGACTTTGTATAAAAAGCTGGAGGACGTTATAATTTGATAAGCATACTTAAAATCATGACAGGACTTCAAAGCTCATTAAGATCTTTGTTCGCGTAATTGTGTTTATTTTTGTTTTTATAATATTTTCTTTTTTAAAAATAATTTCATTTATATAGTTGTGAAAAATTCAGATCTTATTGTAAATGGTGTAAAATCCAAATTATTTAAACACAAAACAGTTTATTACAATACCTACATAATTATTCCCAATCAAACGTATGTACTATATGGATGACATCATTTATCATAATAGCCAATGATATTGTAATAAACTGATGATGACCATGTGTTCCATCTTATTTTTATATTTAGCTCCATTATTATTCGCTTAACTGAAAAGAATGGTCATGGGCCGGGTAAAACAAAGTTTGTACGAAGCATAAAATAAGGATTCATAATTCAAATCGAAAAAAGTTGCGCGAGCCTCGGTAATTTTTCCCATCTTACGGCAAGTTTATCGAGGGGTCGGAATCTGAGAGGTTTACATTTTAGCCTTTTGCCTTGTCCTCTTCCTCACTTTGTATCTTCTTTTGATTACTCTCTCAACAAGTTATGCATATTGTACAAGGCTTCGACGCGGCGAGTCTTCACGTCTCTTTTACGAGAATTCTTTCGCGCATTAGGTATCTTCACTGTTTTCGGGTTTCATGAAGACAGTATTTAGATAATGTTTATTTTATCTTACGCTATTTGTCTTCGCGTTCATGTAGATAAAATCTACTTAGACTCGACTTGACTCGAGTAATTGCTTTTAAACGTTTGCCAACATTTAAATCAGTGTGTACTTTTTTGTTACCAAGAATCTAATAGACGCTTTTGCTTTGCTGGAATAGACGATAGACCTTATCGGTAGTAAAAACTAAGTCTAGACCGGACCTAGACTTGTAAATTATTCCAATAAACAAGGTGACAATTGGGTAGGAGGATTCTGTAAAGCAGTGCTAACACGCTATGCACTGTTAATCCCTCTTGAGCAGTACCACCCTAATTGTGATCGGCCCCTTAATGTCGTTTCTAATGCTTCTAATGTATTTTCGGGACATTTTGCAGCTTGCTTCGGGCTATTTTTCTGTTTGTATGGACGCAATGCGATTCCCCCGTCCCTCGGTTTCTGTAACTGTATTATCGGCAAATATGTCCCCAATTTCTATTGTCCAGTCGAAATGTATGTGAGTGCGATGCGAATGTAATAAGACGATATAAATTGTTAAGAATGGCACCATGTATAGGTTCGCCAGGCCAGACTTGCGTCTTGTGAAATATTGTACTTCCTTATCATATATCTTAGTTATGCCATTAAGTTATAGGGGAGCCCAATCTTCGTGTGACAATGTTGTACCTATCACGGCCATTTAGAAAAAGAAATATGTTCCCGTAATTAGATTCTCTAAGATTAAAAGTAATAACTCAGTAGAAGCGGAAAGCTTCTTTGCATTAATTACAACGTCGTTAAATACTCTCCATTTAATTAACAGAGTAATTCTTTTGCACTATAGGTACTTTACGACTTCTGAGTATTTTGTAGAAGAACATAAAGAATTGAAACAATATAAAATTAAATTAAATACAGAAATCGGTGGCGACGATTTCAAAGAAACTTAACTTAATCGAATACAACACAATAAACCGAAACTCCGTCAATAGAAAAAGAAAACATTCCAATCGAGTCAGCAGTGCTCGTAAAGCATTTCCTATAAACGCAGTAAGGCGGTAAATTAGATTTTATTTTATTTCTTCAACAATTTGCGGCCGGCAGAGACAAAAGGCACGTAGGACCGGCCAGGACCATGGTGGTCAGCAATTCAAAGTTTATGCGGGTCGGTTTATTACTGGCTACATGTTTGTGCTGCACTGAGCTGGAACTGTTTGCTTATCGATGAACACTAAAACATTCGTGAGTGGATCAGGTAGGGACGTAAATGTAGTTTCGCCGGTCAGCTTTTATCTGTTGTACGTGCTTTGGCTTTATTCGCTACTTTGTGTTGAATACGGTTGCTTATACAGTTAATCTAATGTGCCTACGTTTTTAAGTCATCGAAGAATGGTTTTGATAGTCGTCGATTGGTGGCAAACGGTGTGGAAGTTATCGATGAAATGCAAGTGACCGGACAGCTCTAAGTGACCGCGCGGTGACCAGTGCCCGGCGGACCCCAATCGGCGTCCATTGTGTCCATGTTCTTGTTCACATTAAAAGGCCGTTAACGGTTCTTTATTGTTTTATCCGCGCCAATAAATGTCCGCGGCTCCTGGGAAACCCAGCGCCAGCCTCCATTCCTCGATCGCAATTAAATTCGCCCTTTTATTACTAGAATTTGCTGCACTTAAATAACATAATACGTACGGTCATTGTAACTGTCACGGGTTTATGTTCGGTTGTAAATTTTGCATGAACAATAAATCGGGATTCCGTTCATTGTTCATAAAATTGGCGGAAAGGTAAACAGAGGCAGATAATCAGGACACCACAACGGCATTAGACGCACCCCAGATACGTAAAAGCGGTGGTATAAAAAATTCAAGAGCCAAAACGGAGAATACACGAGATCAGATTGTCTCAGGATCACACGACGGCCGCCCCGGCATTGTAAGTCGGCCTCCCGCATTTATAATTCAGGGAGCCTCGGATACAACTTGTGCCACTCTATTCTTGTTTAGAAAGCTACCATTCAGTATTTTTAGAATCGAATAATTTCCGTTCCGAATGCTTGTTTCGGCTGTTTGTGAAGCTGACACGTGTTCGTTCGAAATAAGAACGTTTCCAGCCCGATTAATTCGAACGCACCGCTTCCAACAAAGCTTCGAACACACTGTAAAAGGTACTGTGTTTCATAAACGTTTCAATTGAATCGACTATAAATATCTGGCTAGACTCAGTTCGATTTCCCTCAAATGTAACTCGAGTTTAAATGAAGCAATTTGAAGTTGAAGTTGGCTACCAATAAGTGTAACTTTGGTGCGCAGTGTTCCTTTCAGGGACACAATGTTGACGGCTACCATAACTTAATTCGTATAATTACAGCCTGAGAATAGCATCATGTCTGGTACAGTCGAGCCGATGAGCAGGTGAATTTACCGAGGGGATTCAGTCCCTATGGCATGAAGCGTATGTAGGTAGTGGCCGCAGTAACCAGTGGTTAGGTGTACTTTTGTCGCAGTGTACGGCCGGTGTGCGGTGTGACTGGTAATTGCTAAATTGTGCCCCCCCCCCAACCCCCTCCCCCCTTGGTCGGTCGGTTCACAAAATTGTTCGCACTTCGGCAATTATCGGCGGCCAAGTTTTCTGTCTGCACAAGTTTCTATTCAATGTGGACTCTGTTCAATCCGCAAAAATACTTATAAGTCTATATCTAAATCAATAGACAGAGGGCAACAGTTGTGAAAGAACGGCGTAAATTAAAAATCCATTCCGTAGATATTAAATTACTGGTACTGATTTAATAAGCTATTAATTAAACCAGAATCAAGAAGGCGCTTGAACCTAACAGACCAATAACAAACCCGTGATAAACGATCGAAAGAACCGACACCCCCACTGCAAAGTTTTACTAATTAATTGCAAGATTTTAATCATTCTACTTGCGTAACTAAATTATTATGGACCATTTAATTTCCTTGCCCTACGCCCTTTGGCATCTTGCAGTAACGCATTATTGCCAAATTTTAATCAAGGGTGTGAGATTTTAATTATGAAATTATGCAGGGTGTCGTATGCACTTGAGGATTATAAATCTTCTACACGTTTGTTTAGGTAATACCCACTATCCATAATTGCTGCAGGTTCTGTAATTTAAGACTGCCCCTGCGGGCCTGAGCCGCCTAATGGCTGCAAGTAGCGGTGCACGGCGAGAGGATATGCTCCGCGTTTACAGCTACGAATTTCTAAGAATACTTGAATATATTTTGTACTATACGTACAGGTATACAAACAACGTTATGTCTAAAACTAGACTTAGCGGGTAGATGTGAAATAAAGTACACATTAACTTCTAAATTAAATTTAATTAATATAATTAATTACTAAATAAAAATAAATATTTTTATAATTTTATGAAATTGTGATAGTTTTTACCTGCGAGTGACTATTATAATCATTTATAACACCACAATATAAACAACACTGAGATGGAGCATATTGTTGACTCAATCAATGAACTGAAGGAGCATTTTACTGCAAAAATGGCAGACTTCCACACTCAGATGTCGAAGGCCCCGCCCTCCACCACCACAGACGGACTGGCTGCTGAATTCTCTGTCTTCCGGTCGTTCATCATGATGGCACTGAGCAGCCTCCAGCAGCAGGTGGGGATGTTGGTGCAGCACATCGACAAGATGGAAACACACAGCCGCCGGAAAATGCTTCTTCTGCACGGTGTTCCTGACAGTAAGAGCGAGGACACAGTTGCTGCCCTTGTGAAGGCTGTGACTGATCACATACAGGACCCTGGATTCGTCTGCGCCACCGACATTGCGCGTTGTCATAGGCTGGGCCGCGTTGGAGAGAAGCCTCGCCCTATCCTTGTCAAATTCAAAGACCTCTCAGTAAGGAACAGGGTATGGCACGCTAAATCGAAGCTCAAGGGCAGCGGACGGACGCTAGCAGAGTTCCTGACCAAGCCGCGTCACGATGCGTTCCTGGCAGCCCGGCAGCGGCTCGGCGTCTCGCGCTGCTGGACGAGGGGCGGCTGCGTCATTGTGCTGGACCGCGACGGGAAGCAGCACAGCATCACGACACTGGCTGAGCTCAATGTGATCTGCCCGGCCGCGGCGGCGCCTGAAGTACCAGCCTCTGCGCCTGCGCCTAGAGAAGCGAAAACGGCCGGTGATGTGGCCTCATCTGCTAAGGCTAGGGTCAAGAGGGTTCCAAGGAAGTAGTCCCCATCACATGTTCATTTCCTGAGTTCATTCTTTTGCGTTCAATTACTTAAATTTGGTACCCTCCACTGGTTCAATGTGTATTTTTCTATTTTATTGGTTATGTCCGTGACGTAGTAAATTGTCAACTTGACAACTGACATTATGTCTTAGCGTGCGTTACACAGACTATTATTTGGTTAATTTTTCCTGTTATAACTTTACTTAGTTTTTGTTCTAAGGCCAAGTGTTGTGTGTAGTAGTAATGTAAAGTTTGGAACGACATAATTAATTGCGTTTTGTTTCTTTTTGCTTTTGATGTTGTTTTGTGATGTTGAAATATTTTTGTTAGTAAAATTGTCTGTATTAATAGTTGCTCGCAGGTACCTACAGGTATTTGCAAGTTTAGTTAAATACTTTAGTATATTATTATTTGTACTGTTAGTGTAGGTTAGTATAGTATATTATTTTATTAAGTATATTTAAATTTATATTTATTTTTGCTGGTAGGTAGGTATAATGCAAGTAGCTCTTGATGTGAGTAGTGATGAAGAGTCACTAGCATCTGAATATTTCGATGGTTCCGAGTCAGATGAATTGAACAGTGCCGGAAGTAGTTTTCATAGCCTTCCTGATCTACCTGATGTCCTTGACTCCGTATTCACGGATGTGAAGGATAATTTCAACGTTATTCATATAAACGCACAGAGTATTCCGTCTCATTTTCCTGATATGCTGACATCTTTTGAAAACAAAAACCTACACGCCATTTTAGTTTCCGAGTCATGGCTCAAGCCATGTCTCCCGTCTGCTTCGTACGCGTTGCCTGGTTTTAGTCTCATACGCAATGATCGCACTGGCAGTGGTGGCGGTGGCGTAGCTATCTATCTCCGCTCGCACATTCCCTACTCCATACTTAGCTTGTCCCCTCAGCCACCCCCAGGCAATGCGGGCGAACATTTACTTATTGAAGTAACGTTGTCACACGCCAAAATATTACTTGGCGTGTATTACAGCTCTTCTTTGCGTGTAAATTTCTTCAGCTCTTTTGAAACGCTACTGGTCAACTATATTCCAAATTACAGTCATACCATTATTATGGGTGATTTTAACACTTGTCTCCTTAAAAATGATTCTCGGTCTTCTACCTTTCAATCTATAGTCAAGTCTAGCAACATGAATATTCTCCCACTTAGTGCCACTCATCATTTTCCTAACTGCGAACCCTCTCTTCTTGATATTATTCTCGTATCCTCTACTGATCATGTTGCTAAGCACGGCCAGTGCGGATCCACTGGTTTCTCTTATCATGACTTAATATACCTTTCGTATAAAGTCCGCCCACCTAAAGCGAAGTCAAGAACTCTCATGCTGCGTAGTTTCGGTGGTATGGATCTGGACAGTTTGCGTCGTGATGCTCATCGTACCGATTGGACGCCTGTTCTCAACGCAGCCAGCGTTGATGAACAGGTTTTTAAATTTAACTCCCTCCTTACCGATCTATACGATGTGCATGCACCAGTAAAAGCGATTCGGTTAAAGCATCTTCCGGCTCCCTGGCTCACTGATGATATTAAGAAGGTCATCCTTGAAAAGAATTCAGCCAAGACCAAATATAAACTCCGTGCCTCTGAAGCTAACAAGGAGAAGTATATTGCTATTCGTAATCGCTGCAATAAGTTGTGTAGGGATGCACAACGCCGCCATATCCATCAATCTGTAGAAAATGGCGATCCAGCCAAAGTTTGGAAGTTCCTTAGGTCACTGGGAGTTGGTAAATCTCGCAACAGTCCTATCCGTAAAGATTTAGACATTGAATCCTTGAATTCACATTTCTCTTCGTCCTCGGCCATGAATGATGCCGTGAAATCTAGCACACTCGGTCGCCTATCGGCCTTACCAACCCCTGACTTTCCTTCTTTCCAATTAAGTCAATTTTCCAATTGTGATGTTAAGAAGGTCATTATTTCCATTACTTCCAATGCAATTGGAAGCGACAGTTTAAGTCGTAACATGATAATCCCTATCCTAGATATTATCCTTCCCATTATCACACATATCCTCAATTCCTCCATCTCCTCTGGCATATTTCCCTCTGCCTGGAAAGAAGCTCAAGTTGTCCCTTTACCTAAGAAATCCAACCCAACCTCATTTTCCGATTATCGCCCTATATCTATTCTTCCTTTCCTTTCAAAAGTCCTAGAACGCCTTGTACATTTCCAACTATCCAATTTCCTTACCCGCAATAACCTTATGAATCCTTACCAATCCGGTTTTCGCCCTGGCCATAGCACTGTCACAGCGCTCGTAAAGATCTCTGATGACATTCGCCAGGGCATGGACAATGGTCAAATCACAATCCTCTCCTTGTTAGACTTTAGTAATGCTTTCAATACTGTTAACTTCGAAATCTTGCTGGGAATACTTCGATCACTTAACATATCTCCAATGGTAATTGACTGGTTTCGCAGTTATCTGCAGGGGCGACGGCAGCGTATACGCATTGAGGACTCATACTCCCAATGGTGTGATATTGCAGCCGGTGTCCCACAAGGCGGTGTGCTATCACCTCTGCTCTTTGCTATTTTTATTAACTCCATTTCTAACAAACTTATTTCTTCCTACCATCTTTATGCAGACGATCTACAGATTTATACACATGCTTCTCCGTCTGATATAGCTCAAGCAGTTAATTTTATGAACACTGACCTGACTAAAATCGTAGACTGGAGTAAACACCATGGCCTTATGGTCAATCCGAAGAAAACCCAAGTTATCCTCATCGGAAGTTCTAGGTTAATGAATAACAATTTTCTTCGGATGGTGCCGCCAATTTATTTTGACGGGGTTCATGTACCTTATAGTGATACAGTCAGGAATCTTGGCGTAATTTTTGACAAGTTTATGACATGGAGTCCTCAGCTGGAGGCGGTTAGCCGGAGTATGTTTGCATCAGGGGGATCACTTCGAAGACTACGCAATTTCCTTCCTACCTCCACCAAAATTGCTTTAGCTCAATCACTCCTTCTTCCCGTTCTTGACTACGCCGATGCCAGCTATCTTGATCTCACTGAGGAGCAACTTAATAAGCTTGAGCGTCTTCAAAATTACTGCATACGATTCATATTTGGCTTAAGAAAATATGATCATGTATCTGTATTCCGACAAAAACTCAAGTGGCTCCCAATTCGCCTTCGACGGAATACTCACATACTTTCACTACTTTATTCGGTACTGTTCAATCCTTGTTCCCCAACATACCTTAAGGAGCGTTTTGAGTTGAGATGCTCTACACATAGCCGCTCACTACGTTCATCTCATAACCTTCGCCTTCATGTTCCATCTTGCACAACTGTGTTTTATGAGGGCTCATTCACATTTCAGGCTGTTAAATTATGGAACGATCTGCCCATTGAAATCAGACTCGCACCCTCTCTACCATCCTTTAAAAACAAGCTCCGACAGCACTACTTAAATTTATCTTATCCTGATTAGAATGCACCAGCAATTATTTATTTATTTTTAATAATATTTATGTATTATTATAGAATATATAGGTATATATTTATTATTAACTATGTAGGTTTTATATATTATTATATGTAGGTATTTACATATCGTTATACTTTATATTAATGTAGTTTATAAATATCTCTTATTTTCACACGCTACCCTTTTTCATTATTTCTATGTCCTTTCAATTTGGTTGTCTGGAAGAGATTACTTTTAGTAATAAGGCCGCCGATTGTGCTATTTATTTTCTGTTCATGTTTGTAATACTGTTTCTTTTTGTGTGCAATAAAGAGTATTTTATCTTTATCTTTATCTTTTATCTTAGAGGGTTAGCCTAAAAACTTTACTGGCCTATCATTCATTTGATAAATAATCTCGTGTAAAAAGTATGATGTCTGTTTTCCGAAGAAATAAATAAAATATGTGCTGATATGTACTTTAGTTAGTAATTTCAAATATTTATATATCGGGTATTGGTATCTTACTGACATATCCAATGATGCCTTTGCAAAGTTAATCATCAAACACGTAGCCATAAAAAGCGATAATAAAACAGATATACCTAGTATAGTACATCTTGGCCATAACACAGTGTTTGTATAGAGTTTACAGCGCTCGGTGGAAATCTCAGCCGGCGACACTGTCTCAGTCGTTCATAGTTGCACTTCGGGCAAAGTTCACTCAACTAATTCAATATGGATTTACGATGAACATTTCAAATTGAAAGAAGAATTTATATCCCTAGCCAGGCAATTTATATACTTACAATTTATATGTTTATACATACTTATGTATACTTATAATTTATATGATGTACGAAGACATAAAAGTCATACTAGAATAAGACCTATGTATGTAACTATAGTTTGAGAATGCTTTGTATTGTGTACTGTTTGTCTTCCTTTATCAATAAATAAATAACTCCTAAAAATAAAGAAAAATAATCAAAACTTTATTTAAGTCAATGCATTATCAGCGTATAAGTAAAGTTTAAAATAGTAATAATGGCGGCGTGTAAGTTAAGTATGTTTGTAACAAAAAACTCAAAAACTACTACATAATTATGTCAAAAATTATATCGTCATCATAATTCTATATTTAACTCATTTCTATCCCGTATTCTAATTAATAATGTAGCGTTTTTTTGCCGTACTTATAAAGTTCATAATTATTATGTAGTCTGTCAAAAGTGAAAATCCTAAAAACAAAACGAGACTCCATCTACAAAGTTGGAGGAGAGCCGGCAGGACTGGGCCGCGTCGGCGCAACAAGATCAAATAATTCCATGAAAATGAGCCCCGGGTATATTTAATTAACCCCGACTTCCCCGATTAGACTGCACTAAGAGCTCCCCAGCTCAGCATTACCGTCCCAGGAATTTCATTCGTACAGAATTGAAAATATTTATCTACACTTTTTGTACATGCAAATTTTCTCCCTCACGTAAAGCGTCGCCGATTTGTTAATGAAAGTGAGTGTAATTAATTTTTATTGGATTTTCTTTTCGCAAGAGAAGTTTTTAATTACCGTCGGGAGGTGCGTGTAATGTTTTCGTCATGTAATTTAATACTGAAAGTACTCACTTACTTTGTTTTTCATCGTAAGTAAACACTGAACATCAGTGTTTTGTATTAAAACATGGGACAAAACGACGTACACATTAACCCGTTTACGTTTCAAGTCAACATTTTCTAAACTAGCTTTCTGTTTCTGCTAGATTCTAGTTATCCACTTATCGAAACCACCTGATTTGGCACATCTGCTATTTCCAATTCCATTCCGCAAGCGCCGAAACAATTAAATTAGTATCGCACAAACAGCAGATACGTGATCGGACTTCCATTTAATAAGACCGACCACAAATTAAGGACGTCCGAATCAGATCTCATCAAACATGAAGCCCCTACTACAATATACCTGGGGGCTCTAAATAAATAAGTTGAGCAAATGAAAAACAACCACGTTCCCAGTGATCGAGCGTCGTGAATCGGGGTGTAATAAATATGCATGCCACGTCTATAGCACATCCCCCGTGATTAGTGGCGGGGGGGCCTTAATAGTGATAGCGTTACACGGGGCACATTTCGGGAATCTCGAAGGAGTCGACAACTCAACAGTATGTGCTATGTCATGTTGCTTGGATGACATGTTATTTTTACAGAGAATTAACATTCAACTTTTAAAAAGATGTTGCGCATTGCCAAACGTTGTTCTTAAAAATAGGGTGCTGATTTAGAAGCGTTGAATTTTAAGCTTAATTGGGCCTAATCCTTCTAAATCAACACGAATCAATCCAATTTATGCCTAAGCACAAATGAAGCACAGACCTCGAACTTCTTAATGGAAACTAAGCTAGACTTCGCCCCGGAGTGACGGGAGCGTGCGGGGGAATCCCCCCTAGCTAATAACTGAACGTGTCACTGTCTCATTGTGAGAGGTTCCTTGGATATTGCCAATATAGCATGCTCAACCGTGTGTGCGGCCCGCGGGGAGGTAATGATAGTATTGTCTTTACTGATGCGCCTTCAGATTGTCTTTCGGAGGTAAATTATTTACCTTTACGTGAATGCTTCGTATCATTGGAACGATATTTTTGCTGGAGGATCTTCAACTGTGAATAGGGGAAAGATATTTCTACATAATATTTCTATTCAATTCCAGTATAAGAGATAGACATTGTTTTTTACAGTCCCGTTACGAGCCCCGGATTTCATAAAACTAATAACAACATTTATGAACAAAAACAACACAATGATGCCGACATAAGATCTTGCATTTTATTACCTCGGTGTGTCTGAATGCGGAAATGTGCGAGTTATACGCACCATCGGGAACCCTCCTCCTGCAGAATGGCTCCCAAGGTGGAGGGGAAGTACTGACGTACCCGCCCAGAACTAAACGAGTGATATGTAGAAAACTGGGAACCATAAACTGTCAGCTCTCAGCCTCAGTATGTGGAGTTATGCACTTCGAAATTTAAATGTATCACGGCATAGAGCTTATAAACATGTATCACATTACTTACCGACGTTTTAAAGCCAAAGTATCATAAAATATATCCAAAATTCATAACTTTTCTTGATGTTAATGGAAAAACTGTGTAAGTAACTAGATACGGTAGCCGGCGATACGCACACAAAGAGTGCCTAAATGACTTAGATGAAGAGTTTTACTGGTAATAAATAACAAATAAATGTAAGATAGTCTGATGTCGCCGGGGTGCAGGCGCGGGGTTGCTAGGCGACGGCATGTTACGACGCTGCAATGTTGCCATAAAATCCCTTTTATAATCATACAGTCTTGCCTCCACTGATTATTTTTTTTTTTTTTTTTTTTTTTCTTTATTTGGAAACAAACAGCTTTATAATATTTCACTTATAAACTAACATTAAGTTCATACACAAGCCAATAAAGTTTCACAAAGAATTTAAACATTCAAACAAAACATCACTAACTTATAGTAGGTACATAATATATAACAACATGATTTTACTTATAATCTAAAATTACATATAGTAAGTTCAACTTTGCACATTTTATACTTAATCAGTTTTTAAGGTAGGTACTCATTATTTTTTTCTTATAACACAATGGTTTTTCATGAAATAGATCAGCTTGCTTATGCAACTTATTATAATTCTCGCAAGCTCGTATAACAAAGCGATTCTTTGTATAATTTCTACTACAGTTCTGTATCACAAAAGCCTTTTGATGACGGGAATTGTATTTACAATATAAATATATTCTACTAAGTAGGTATGGACTATCGACGTAGTGGTTGATAATCTTGTAAAGAAACATCTGGTCTCTCATTTCACGACGGTTTTCGAGTGATATAAAGCAACTAGTGTCAAAAAATTTAAATTTATATTTTAATCTTTTTATGAATTTATTTTGAATTCTTTCTATGTTGTATATATGATTTAGGTATTGAGGGTTCCATACCGTAGACGCGTATTCAAGAACGGATCTTACAAATGAGTTAAAAAGCAAAATAAGAGTGTTCGGTTGTTTAAAGTCTTTACTTTGTCGGAAAATAAAACCAAGCATCTTATATGCCTTTGCTGTAATTATGTCAAAGTGTTTACGGAACGACAATTCGCTGTCGAGATGAACGCCTAGGTCTCTCACTTCGGTTACCCTTCTTAAACTTTTATGATTAAAATTGTAATCGTATAAAATATGGTTTCTTTTCCTAGTAAAAGATATAACGCAGCACTTATCGATATTAAGAGAAATTTTATTAAGTTCGCAGTAATTTAATAGTTTGTTCAGATCTGATTGTAAATTATGACAGTCTTCTATTGACTTAACTTTAATAAATATTTTGGTGTCGTCGGCATATAATAAAGAATCTGAGTTATTTAATATATTTGTTACGTCATTAATAAAAATGTTGAAAAGAAGGGGACCTAAGTGGGAGCCCTGGGGAACGCCAGAAGAGATAGGAATGAACGACGATGTATATCCCTTAATAGAAACCGCTTGCGACCTATTTTTTAAATAAGAAACCAACCATCGCAGAAGGTTACCGTGTATACCGAATAAATCTAGTTTTTTTACTAGCAGATTGTGTGATATTTTATCAAACGCCTTTGAATAATCGGTATAGACGGCATCCACCTGAAATCCATCGTCCAAAGCATTCAATACACTATCAATATATTCACATAGATTAGATTCAGTGGATTTTCTGTTAATGAAACCATGCTGGGAGTTTATTAAATACGGTCTAACTGAGGGAAACATAACATCGTATATAATTTTTTCGAACAGTTTAGGAATAACATTGAGCTTAGATATGCCTCTATAATTACATACATTGTGCTTATCACCACCTCCTTTATAAATAGGTGTAACAAGAGACTGCTTCCATTTTACTGGAACTACGCAGGTATCCAAAGACATTCTAAATAAAACAGTAATTGGGGTTGAAAGTTGACGATGGCAGCGTTGCAAAAATAATGGATGAAGACCATCAGGCCCACATCCCTTAGAGGTATCTAGCATTTTTAAATATTTTTCAACTAGATCAATGCTTATATCCACAGAGCAAAGTATTGTGGTGTTGTTAAGATAATTCTTATTGTCAGGAATATTGTCAGCAATTTGGTCCTTTTCGAAAACCGACTGAAAGAATGTGTTAAAAATGTTAGCTATTGATTGGCCGTCTGAACCCATAGAACTTTCACCAAAGTAAATTGTGTCTGGGATTTCATTAATACTTTTTCGTGATTTTATGTATGACCAAAAATGCTTTGAATTTATTTTTATATTATCTTCCGCATTTGAAATAAATGCGTTAAAGCAGTCCTTTTCTAACTTTTTTTGCATCCGGCGCAACGAAGAGTAGTTTTCGTAGTCGGATAGCCTATTGTATATTTTCCATTTTTTATGAATTTTATTTTTTTTATTGATAAGGCTAATTAAAGGTTTTGAATACCACCGCGGATATTTCATTTCATTACGAACAACTCGACTGGGAATAAATCTGTGTATAATATCATTAACGACAGTGTAAAAGTTATCTACGGCAACCTCGATGCAGTCTACAGATAAATGCTGTTCCCAATTTACGGAAGCAAGAGCTGTGTTAATGATATTATAGTCGGCAGCATGGAAGCGGCGCACGGTGCGCGGGGCGGGCGGCAGCGCGGGCGGGGCGGGCGCGGCCAGCACGCGCGCGCGCAGCGGCGGGTGGTGCGCGTCCGCCGGCACCAGGCCCTCCGCACCCTCCACCGAGCACGACATGTTAGATACAACTAGATCCAGCATTCTGTTGTTGTGATTTAATAACAAGTTATGCTGAGTGAAATTTGTAAATGACAAAAAGGTAGAAATATTATAAGTTAGGGAATCCTCGGATGGATTCTCTAAGACGTAACAATTAGAACTTTGAGGGGCGGGATGCCATTTACCGTTAGTAATATTAAAATCACCAATAATAAGGAATTTATCATCTGGGCATTCGATGAATAAGTCGGAAATAAATTCAAAAAATGCTAGCTCCGAATTAACTTGGTCTGCATTATGAGGAAAGTAGCAGCAATATATACGAAGTAAGTTATTTAAAGGTGGTTCGGATATTCGTATGTTAACGCAGGTAATGTCGGCGTCGGGCATGGCGGGGGGCGCGCGCACGTCGCGCGAGTCGGCCGCGAGCGCGCGCCGCACGGCCACCAGCGTCCCGCCGCCGAGCGACATGTTCCTACCCACATAGTCCCGGTCTGTTCGGTATACACTGTAGCGTGAATCTACTAACTCGCTATCAAATATGCCAGGTAGCAGCCATGACTCACTGACGCATATTAAATCATATGTCTCACTTGAAACATTTTTTAGGAATGTGTTTGTTTTTGTTCGTAATCCACGAACATTTTGGTAAAAAACACTAAGCGCTGCCATGACTACATTGAATAAATAAAATTACTTTAAATAAATATGCCATCATTAATAAAAACCAGATGCTTAGAAACAAAATCATCACACCCGACTTAACACAGTGGGCCAGTGAGAATTTAAAAAAGAAATAAATATTTTTAGCTTCAATTAAATAAAGAATAATCCTTAATATTATCCTATAGCTCTTTATTATAGTTCTCAAACGATAGTCTGGATCATTAAAGTTAAAGAGGAACAATAGTCCAATCATCAAAATTGAATACGCATTGAGAAAAATAATATTTATCGGACAAACAAACTCATTCAATGAGACAGAAGGCAATGTTAGCGCGTGACCGCTCGCTGCCGCAAAACAAGTTAGTCTGTCGAATGAATAGAAAAAACAAGCCCGAATAAAAATCACCTTTAAAGCGCGCTGTGCAAGACTTACAATAAAATGAGGTGCGTTATCAGTAGTGTTCGTACCATTACAATTTGCGCACAAAAGCAAGGCAGGGGTTTGCAACCTTTTGTACAAATAGCAATAACATGTAACAAATGCAATAGCGAGAGGTAACAACAACATTTTAAAAATATAGTTAGCACTTATGTAATTTTTTTTAAAGCATCGGATGACGTTATATAAATTATTGGTGATTTTTCGTTGCGTCGAACCATTACAGTGCAATTACGAACCCAGCAGAAAGCGTAATTCTTGGCCTTAACTTTGGCTTTCGCCTGCTGCAAAAGGTATCTATTTTTTGTTGATAGATGGTCATTCGCATATATTCTATCATCAACCCCAACAAAGCCAATATCGGAACATTTAATACCTTTCATTTTCCGGAGAGCAGCCAGAAAATCGTCCTTCTTATATCTCGCTTGAAATTTAACGATAATTGGTTTCGGACGCTTTACATCGGTATCGTTTTTGGTCGCGATTCGGGTTATGAAGTCGATATCGGTATCCGGTTTCAGAGAAAAATTGCAATAATCTGCCAATCTGCTCAAAATAGAAATGAGGTTTTCACCCTGCTTCTGCGGCACACCATTAATTTGGATGTTTGATTTTCTCACCCATTGCTCATTCCTACTGTTGTCCTCAGTCAGGTCGGCGACAGTCTTTCGCAACTCGTTCACTTCGCTGCGTAGCTGTTCCACCTCCGTGACGCGGTTTTCCACATCAGAGATCCTATGGGTTAATTCTTCGATACTCTTACTGAGGTTACTGTTAAGTACCATGATATCCCCTTTCATCTGCTTAATGTCCGCTTCAATGGAAGAAACAGAGTCAAGCTTTTTCAGGATAACATCCATCTGCTGAGACATCTGCAACAACATGTCTTCCTTACCCGCCGTTTGCTTCGGTTCAGCCGTGGACGTCCAGGTAGTGTCGAGATCGGTAGGCGGCTTCACCTGCTTGTCCCGGCATGATGAGCATATCCAGGTCGCTTTACCGGTTCCAAGTCGGTCATATCCTCGCTCACTAATTCCAGCGCAGGAGAAATGGTATCTCGACTTGCAGCTAGAACAGTCCGGACCATGCCCGACATTATCAGCACAGGTAGCGCAGTTGGCAGGAACACAAGCTTTAGGCATTTTCTCGAAATAGTGTTGTAGTCGAAAATGTTGACAACCTCTGACTTAGAATAAACGAGTATAATATGTGGTGATGTTCTGAGAGCGCGTGCAAGCGAGACGAATGCACGATCGCGAATGTGATGTGTGATTATGGTGATCCCGTGGAATCCTCTCTCTGGTTAGTTAATTTAACAAACTCGATTATTTCGCTGCTGATGCAGCACATAACAACATCCCAGCGAGTGCGGTCGCTGTAACGCAATCAGCCCACGATTGTGGGAACAAATGGAGATCCACCTCAAGTTGCGTTGAATATTTATTGTTATTGCTTTCCGATTGCGCGCGAGCGTCGCGCCGTCGCCGAAATCAAATTAGGAACCCTGCGCTGTCCTAAACAAATTTAAATTTTCAATTATGAACAGTGTCAGGGAGGTGGAGCCGCTCCCCGAGGAGCCGTGACTTATTGCGGAGTATCGGCGCGGGTTGATGCCTCAATAACGTATTCAGAATAATTATACGCAGTGCAAACTTCGGACGATTGAATTTGCTCTCCAGAGATATTTATTTTTTAATACACATGAATTGCGAGAGAAATAAACATGATGAGTGTTTGCATGATTTCCGATATAAATCTGTTGAAAAAATTCGCTTCGTCACGCTTCTTATTGATTTCACGCGGCAATAAGAGAATCAACACGGCTCGACCTCCCTATAAACTTTGTCCGGCCCAGTGGGCATAAACTGCAATAGGATTCCACGGTGGATGCCCCCAAATATTTCTCCGGTCCGAAGCTGTCACGAGGCGTAGCTACAAGAGGTGCGAAGATTTACCTGAGACCCTCCCGTGCTCCTATTGGCATTGAAATATTTATTATATTTTTCAATAAAGCAGTTTCGGGGTGTGATTGCCGTCGGAAAAATTCGGCCGCTCGGATTTGGTGTTTTGGTCGAATGGACATAATCTCTGTAAGTTAACGTTATTGGAGGCAATAAAGTGTTTTGGGGCATGGCGTTAGGATTTTCCTGGTCGTAGTTTGTGATTTGTAATAGGAAATTGAATTTCTTTTCGCCATTAATTTAGTTCTAGCTGCTGGAGGCGCGGAGGCGGATCGGCTGATTGAAGTTTACGCAGCTCGCCGGCTCACTCTACATTTTATTTAAATAATTTTCTGAGAGTACATCGACAGCTACCTACTCTCAAATGGTTTTTCCCCTTTTTCGTATTAACTAAATTGTGTGTTTGATGTGTTGACGTGTAAAATCTTGCAACAGTATTTACTTAAATTCGTCAATTATTTATTTCAAATGTATGGATATTGGACATTAATGATTGTTAGCACAAATAATTTATATGCTAGAAAAGATACATTGTTTTTTACTTATATTTTTATTACCTAAAGATAGTCTCTTGATATTCGCAAAGTACTTAAGTAATACAAACAAACATTTTAAATTTTTAAACATTCTAAAGTGTGATTCCCATTTGCCTCTTAAATAAACGGTCTCCTAAATCAACTACTTGAACAAAAAGATAACTAGAAGTCGAACATCCGTAAACCGTACATATTGGAAAGAAGCCGTCCCATTCAAACGACGCCACTCACCCCAGTCACAGCCATGAAACAGGTGAAGCTGGCAATTCTGGCGAGAGATGTCGAGAAGAAGCAATAAGGAAAAAGTATAACAATAAAGATGACAATACCTTAGCCAATATTATAGACGATGCAAGACAAACAGGTAGCAATATTCTGCAATATGAAGCCGACAGTCGACACCGGTGGTATCAATAACGGAGATTCTGCGTCGAACCGCGCGCTTCTGACGCGGAATACCCAAACAGATGCCCTAAATAAGGATGAGTCACTTCGAGAGTTTAGAGATTAACGATTCAATTCTAGCAAATTCGTAACAAAATGATGACATTAATTTCTGCTATTATATAAAATATTAATAAATTTAATTAATACCTATCTATAATTGAACCCAATGCAATCAGCATTATAAACTAAGTTATATTTATTTTGACTGAAACAAAGCTAGTAACCTACTGGATTACTTGATTTATATACCTGTTCTTTAAGTTTCAAATTGAACGATGATGCTGACAAAACATACATTATATCCTTAAGTAGCCATATCTTTTCCATCATAGTTCTGTTGAGATCAGGGGGGACGGCGCGTGCCCGCGTGGCGAATACAGCGATTACACTGTTGCGACTCTCCTCAACTACTCCCGACAACCATCTGCGAGCGTCAAGCGATTCTCAATTGTTTATCGAAATATAATCGCGTCTAAAACCATAATCAGGCCTTTATTATGCATACATATTACACTTGGTGATAAATGTTAAGCGTTCGGATATTTTGCTGACACATGTCACGTCTAGCGGCTTGCCTAGTCAGCGAAATTAGTTTACGATTTGTTGACAGCTATTAAGTTTTGCTAAGCGCTGAGGTGAGAGGCAGTGAGGCTTTATTATGTTAGTTTAATTGTCATGAGCCATTTGCTCAAGAATTTGCCACGGAATTATTTATACATATACCAAAACTTTTGAAATCCGTAACAGCTATAATACAAGACATCTGCCTTTAATACATTTTCAATAAAGATTATATCGTGAACGGGTGTAGTGTTTCAAAAACTCCATTTGGAGGCACCCTATTAGTGGGGTGGGTGAATCTGTGATCTCAAAAGATTGAAAATCAAACAATGCGCGCGTCCGGAACTTAATACCTTCCATTATTAAGACGCGAATGTGGCATTAGAGGGAAATAAGGCAAGAACAGTGCCGCCCTCGCAAAACTGAAAGTGTTTATAGACTGAACAGGGTAAGAGGGTAATGTCCGTAATAAAATTTTATACACCGAAATATTCCGGGCGATGAGACGGGACGTGTGAAATTATGGGACTAAAGCTTCCGGGTAAAGTTTACAACTCGCGAAATTTTATTACAGTTGCGTCAATGAACTGAAAATTCTCATTAGCGCACCGCAAGTTTCGCGGAATTAACCTAAGTGCTCTAGTAAGCGAAACTCATTAGCCACTAGCGCTTTAATTTTTAAAGGCGTCGAGGAAATTAATCCCGATAGGCAGATTGCGAACGTGTTGAGTAAACAGGCGTGCCCCGCGCCCCGCGCCGCCCCCGCCCTCCCCGCCGCCGCCGTCTATCACATCGTTTCGACAAATAATTTATGTAAATTAAATTCACATTACCCTGTTCCACATTTTGAGCCTCGCACTCGTCGCGCGGCGGTCTCCTGCCATGTTTATTGCTGTATTTTGTCTTCATTATCTCGTCTTTCGTTTCACTATCTTGTTGTCATGCTTTTTCATAATTTTCTGCCGCACTCGGCGTCGACTTCACTGGCTTTTCATCATTCGCTGAAAGCTATTACATTTATGAGATTTGTGTTCAATTATCAAAAGAGGTTTTCTTTTTCAATTTTGACAATTGTTGGAAATTCTTCTTCTTGTTTAACTAATATATTTTATTGACAAGCACCAAGACTAAGTAACGTCTTCGTCCCGAGTAAATTCTCTTCAGCAGTAAAGTTTTAACGTAAAACGGCTCAAAACGAAAGCTTTCGAGAGAAGAAGAAAAACATTCCGAAAAACTATTACCATTCGGCAAACCTAATAAAGGTTTAGAAGTTTTAAGAGTGCTTTCGCTAAAAATACGGTGTCGCAGAAGTTTTCTTTATTAGTTTCCCCTTTAATCCAGGCAGGCGTGTTCCAATGTCTTTATGGCGAATTTTCAATCTGAGCCTGGGCGGAAGCCAATAAGAAATCAACTATTTGTTCCCTGATTCCTGCACCGGCCGAGGGGACGCTTCTTTACGACTTCTTTTACGATTCGAGGTGCATTCGGAATTAGTTCGCGCGGAGAGCCTTTCCGTGTCTGTCGAAGATGAATGCCAAAAGGATTACAATGACTGACTGTCGTCGCGACTGTATCTTGCTCGTTCAACTTTTTCTGCGGTCAATACTTCTTCTTCAGGTTTTGATAGTTTAAGCAAAGTTTTACTCTTTTCACTCTGAAAGAAATAGCAGAACAAAACTTTAGTGTTTATTATTGTTGTTGGGAAATAAATATGGCTATGTTATTAAATTTACGGGGCAGGTTTAAGTACTCGTTAAACTAGCCAAAGCTTGAACACAAAGCATGGTAACAAAAAACTTCTTCCGCCGGCTGAGCACAAGAGTACCTGAAACAGTTACAAATTTCATTAGCAACAGTTTATTCCGCTTTCGTTGGACTGCTCAAACGAAAATCTCTATTATTTGGTTCGTACTAATAACAACTTTGTGGAGGCAGCCGATTGAATAATGCGGAGCACTTTTGAAATCACTGAAGTTTTCCATAAACGGGAGCGAACTGTTACTAGTGCGTTACGAAGCTTTTCAACTGAACAATTTTTCAGTGAATTTAAATTGAATCCCTACCGCGAGTTTCGATCATTTCATTTGGAGTTCTTTAATCTTTATCGCAGATAGCTTTTGTTTATTTCCGCTGCTATTTTTGATATTTTTGCTCTTTTAATTTTATTTTGCTTTCAATTTGGGATCCGTTTAGTTTTGTGGTCAGTGTGAACATTGCGATTCTGTTTTTGTGGTTTTGTGGTACAGTTTTATGCCATTTAAACTTTAGCACGGTATAATAATGATTTATTATATTTTCAATTATTTTTTCTACTTTAATCATAAAACGAAGCTTATATTCTATTTAAATGTAGCTTAGACATTTCAGGTAACTTGGTAATTAAATAATGTAGATGATAAGAAGTTATGACGAAAATAAGATTACTAGCATCATACCTTCTCCACATATAATGAACTTATGAGGCAACAATAACTTGCACATTATAAAAGCACAAATAAATTTCTGAAATATGTAAAATATATAAGTTATATATTTAACATATAAACACTTGACGGTTACACCGTTTTCTCCGTCCATTAAATGTACAGGATGATTCGTACGTACAGGCTGTGACACGTCTGCGCGTATATTAAACAGGCAGATGTCTGCTGCCGGTAATTAATATCACCCTGAGATTTCATCCTCACTTATGAGAACTAGTTGACTAGTTGTGTTTAATTTTAAACTTGTAGACGGCTGCGGCTCACGTCTACCGTCACTCGTGGGATTACCGCTCGTTACCTTGCGAAGTTTTATAGAAAGAAAGAAAGAAAGAAAAACTTTATTTGGCTTAGACACCAATATTAATTTACATATATTGAGAAAGAGAAATAGATAGGTAATTAATCTAATATACTGGTGATACTATATAAATACTAGGTAAATAGTGGTCAAAATTATTATAATATTTTTTTACGAAAAAAAACTCATAGCATCAGAGAATAATACAAATCCATCTGTAAACTACATACTCTTAGGTACATAGGCGACTTAAATCATGTAGCCCGGTCCCAAAGAACGTCATAGTATCCAAATAAATTCCAAATTAGTTTGAAATAGTCCATTTATATATGTAAACAAATAACAAATAAACCTTTATCTAAAAAAATCGAACTGACATAAAAAACAACTCATCAAGTAAAGAGTACCTAACTAGTTAACAATACTTATACGTACCTAATTATAACACCAAATAGAAAGAGACATAAAGTAACACACATAAAATAATATTAATTTGGACGACACTTTATGTTCAAGAGCAGATAAAACCAAGTGGGCTTAATACGGAAACGTATTTTGTCATTTTACCGCCTGGCTGCAGAAAATAAAGTTTCCCGATTAAGAAAAAATAAAAGCACATACAAAATGCTATAAAATGTAGGGTGATGTCGGATGGAGTTCCAGCTTTAATACTTTATTACGATCCAGAGTAATCTCACTCTCTGCATTTTTATGGCAGCCGTTTAATCGCATTAAAGTTGAAATTCGCTACTTTTACTTCTCAATACTGAATCCTTTTTACTACATCACTTTCATGAAGATTTTTAATATATTTTATTAAATATGTACGTCCATTATAATGATTAACCTAATTTATAGTATATTTTAAGAATGTTACATATATCCTGGTTGTGAAACTTACAACAGCGCAATAGATCTTATTGAAACCACTTTCTTCGATTACAGTGTTTTTACCAACAGATAAATCTGCTACGCTTCGTGCGTAGCAGTTTCGTTGCCAAGCCTACGAGGCTACGTGCTACAGTGGTGCTACGAACTTTTGCTCTACGAAAATATTCGTAGCATTTTCTCACATCTTACCTACTTTATACCTGTAACCTTTTCTTAGGTCCAAATTATAAGCTAGGCACTAAATAACATGAAATTATAACTATTATCTCTGGTTAACATTGCTCAGTTTTATCCAAAAGGGATTAATTATGCAGAAATGAAGTTCGACCTGTCCCATCAGAGATTACCTATTTGAAATTAGTAGGTACTATCCGGATATGATAATAAATGAGTGAATTACAACATAATAAATATATTTCCATTTAAAAGTTTGGTTTAATATTTATCGGAGCGCGCATTTTTGCAACTCGTGCGGCAAAGTTCGATCTATAACTCAGTTGAGTTGAGCTAGACTTGGATAGTTCTGTCGGTCGGTACATTATCTTTACACGTGTTGGGATTAACTCGGTAAACTCCGTGCTTCACTTCAACTCAGCTTCTGACGAAGTGTAGAGAAGGTAGAGTGGGTACGTTGTATACAATTTCAGTAGAAAGTAGAGTACCGAGTCTAATTTCAGTTTGTTTAAGTTGTGACACATAAATGTTGGAAATATAGATAGGTCATAGGATACATCTAAATTAAGGTATTGAAGTTGTTATTAAAATTCATTTACCAAATCCAGAGGATGGAAGGAAGGAGGTACGCAGATGACAGAAAAAACCTAAACTGTTTTCGTATTTCTTAAATTACAAGACCCATACTAGAGGCCCTGTACCTCCGCTATACGTAGTGGCAACTCCGCGCCGCTTCATTCAGTTGACTCGTGACTGAAATCTCATAAGCGGACTCATCGCATCGCGTAAGTCGGCTCACCGACGCCGCCGCCGCCGCCGGTGTGAGCACTAATGAGACAACACTACTTTATACACCCGGTGGAGAAGCGAAACAAGTGCTGGCTATTAACTGCTGCTGGTTTATGACTACTCTTTTAACCCCGGACAAAAAGAGAGGTTTTGTAAGTTTACAGTTTACACGGATAGTGTATCTGTATGTATGTGTTTATGTCTGCGGTGGCGTAGCTCCCAAACGGTTGGACCAATTTCCTATTTGTTTTTTTTTTAACCATGGTAAATGTTACCCCTAGTTTAAATACCCATAAAAGCCGAGTTTAAATAACTGCGTAGACATAATATGTTTACACACAAACTTATAACGCCTCTTTTTTGTAATCGAGTTTTACAAACAGTAGCCGCACAAAAGCAAACAAGCTTACGCGTTTCAGAAACCCATACCAATTTAATCCAATTTCTGGCTTTGTATAGGCAATACGCGTAGCTCAACTAAGCCGCTCTAATAAAACCCTTAACAACAGCGATATAAGAACTATATTCTCCCTTCGCTCAAAGCTATTCAGTCACCTAATGGGTGAAAGTTTCATGTAAGGCCAATTGTGTGTTTGTAATCTAATCAGGCCGTGTACTGCGATATTTTCAAATTCCCTGCCTTCCGGAACAGTGATGTATTTCAGCTGTTTTGACGTCGCAGTTAAAGTTAGTGTAATTAATTATTGCCTGCTGCTCTTAGTACATATATGTAGTTTTCAATAAATAATTAAGTAAATATTAAGAGGTTTAGTAGATATAATTAAGTAAGTACTACAAAAGTGTACACTAACAAACAAAAGTGTATACCTACAAACCACTGGAAATCGAAGTACATAATAATGTAGACAGTGAAATAAGTGTCAAAATAAATATCGCGTTAAATTAAGATAGATAGATCTACCCCAGCAGACGGCTAAAAATATCGAAAGACTTACTCCAACTGAGCTTTCCATAATAAGTTACTCAATTTGCGTACTTACAAAGTACTGTACAAAAATGTGTCAACAATAATCGTCGCATAATCCATCACCGGTAAAGGCTGGGGCAAAGCGCCGCCCGCGCGAGCGAAGCCGTCGATGTAAACGAGAGCTGTCACTCGTTTAATACGATTGATGTATGGGAGTTGTTGCGCGTACTTGTGCTGTGTTACTGTTGATTGATTGAGTGGAAGGTGGACTTGACCGTGAAATTTTGACATATTTTTGGAGATTTTCTTAGATGGTTAGGTTATCGCTCAGCTGTACGAATGAACTTTAACAGATCGATCTTTGTCTTTGTATTCTGACAAAGTATGACAACTACAGATTTAAAGATGCAGCTGTGCTGCTGTAGGCCGTATAACTCTGTGATTTACAAAAAAGGCTTAGTAATATATTATATTTTGGTTGGTTTTCTATAAAAAAACACTTTATTTCAGTAATTAATCTACTAATTGATTAGCTTAAAAACCTCCACTAAACTAACACAAAATTTGCATAAATAACAATCAGTCTCAACTCAACAAGGGTCCCATTTACTGTACAAAATGAAAATAATAAACCTAAAACCCGGCTTAATACTTGCTAACAAATTGTTATAAATAGCGACACAGTAATCCCGTGCTTGGTCGAAACTATCCTTGACCAAAATATGCGATAGGATCTTTTGGGCGTGCGTCTCGCATGGCTTCGCTTGTTATGGGCTGGACGCAGCTGGAAGCCAAACGCTAACTTATCACAGTCCACCGCGAGCGAACAGCTACCACCGCAGCAGGCTTAAACTTTAGTCCTTGCTTCATGTATTCAGTAGGTACTTTAGTTATTTGGTTGGAAATAAGGGGATAACGTCTATCCATATATTTTGAGTTTATTTAGGACTCGTGTAGATGAGGCTCATTGTTTTTTTTATTTATTGCACAAATATTATAATAGTACAATATGTAAGTGTACAAAGGTTGACTTAACTAATGTTAAAAGTATTTTCCACTAGCCAACCTACAGGAGATACAGGAAAACCAGTATAATTATTGTCAAATGTCTTCTTCTTTGCAACTGGACAATGTATCAAAACTCTCTTTTGGTTGTATAATCTATGGCACACAAATGCGATGACCAACCCTACGTATTCCATGTACGACAGTTTTACAAGCTAACAGTGGGGCCCAAACAATGTAACAGGCGTCATGCGATAAAATAAAAAGGCGAATGAAGTCGCCTTCGTTAGGATCACGTGAAAGGGAACACGACAAGCGAAGTTTCGGCTATAACTTACACAGCTCGCGTGTGATTGACGTTCTTCTATTGTTAGTTCAAAATTGTGTACGTACTTACGTATTTGTTTTGACTGACACGTAGATTGATGGTAATTGTGGGCCACGGAATGTAATACCTACGGTGTGTACATTTGTTATAAGTGTGTGTGTTGTAATGTGTGTGAAGCTTTCAATGTTAAACAAAGCTATCGCTGATAGCAAATAGAGTAGGTTTAAATCCACTTTGCGTATATTTCCTAAATAACCAGGCCGTGACTCGAGTGGCTGGCTGTGCTAGCGAAGGTTTATATATATAAGTACTTAGTTAATATAATGTATATAGCATGCTTGCAGATAACATGCTACCTCAAAACTAAGTAAGGAACTTATAGTTTGAAGATAGTTACCGTTCGCATACAAACATTACAGCGGATTTAACGGTAGCGGTAGGTGACTGTATTATAAAACTAATAACAGGAGAGGTTACATGAGAATTTGACAGTTGGGCAAACCTTTTAGTTTGCTGTTAGCACAATAGGAAAGAGGCAATGAATGCGAATCGATCAAGTTACCTAATCTACATGTAGTAACCTGCGATAATTAAAGCATCCCATAGTAATTTCGGTTATCTTGCAGCGTATGTTTAATCTATCCGTGTGCGCCGCAGAGCCGTGTCGTGCCGTCGCGTGCGGCGCCTGCGCCCGCCCGCATCAAGATATACCACCAGTAATTGTAGTTTTGCTTATTACCGACCAACGCAACCGGCTGCCCTAATTGTACTTCCGTTCTGTGACCGGCCTTACGTCTGCGGCGCCCCTTAGTGAATACTATACAACAACTGGCACAGAGAATCGGGAATCTAGGTGGGTTCTAATTTGGAACGGACTGACTCTACTCTTTGAAAGTGATAGCGTAATGAAAGGTAGGAATGGTAGTGGGAATTGGTCTTGCATACGCTAGCCGCAGTTCTGCATGAAGCTTTCAGGTGGGGCTTTTGTCGAATTACGGCTGGAAGCCTCAAATGATTTGCATAAAAATGGTGTTCTGCGGGCGAGTCTGTTACTGTGAGGTTTATTGTACACATAGGAGATTGAATTATGAAAAATGCACCACTACTGTGCGAGTACGGCTGCGATGAAAGATAGCGCGAGCGTCACCGGTGAGGCTTTGAAATATGTATTTCATAGTGTCGAATCTTGCCGCCGCCGCCGCCCCGCGTCGGGAGAATACGACCGAATATTCGGCGCATCTCGGCGCGCCATAAAATAGTCATGTGAATGTAAGGCACGACAATTTTGTTTGGAAATATTCGCCCTGCTAAATTTTGTTGACTCAGTGTAGCGATCGAACTCGTTAGAAGCAGTTTTTATTGAGAAAATTGCTATTGCTATCGTTTCGACGTCTGGAAAAATCTAAAATGACAGTTTAAATCGCTCTGTTGTTTTCAACATCGCTAATAATATCTCTATGATAAAATACACATACTTAATAAGATATCTAAAACCTTAAAAGAACTATAAACACGTACGTCTCGATCGTGAACATTACATTATGTGTGTACATAATATTATATGTATTTATGTACACACTAGACTAGACGAAGTTAAATAAATACACATAAAAGCTTTCGCAGCTATATTTTATTGTCTTGATAATCTATCGTTATTTAATTCTAGGCACGCCTCAGAAATACTTTTAAAAGATAAATGTGCGACGGTAAAACTTCTTAGATATCGTCGTTTGAAATATTTATTGCATAGTGTAGTGATGAATATCACTGACACGCAACAGACATGTTACATTATTCTGCTGTATAACAGTTTTATTTCACCAATACCTAATAATACGAGACCCATAAATTAACTTCTTAGATCTATATCTACCAAATGCTGTATATCCTTTTAGCCCGTCACTAAATACTTAGAGCACCAACTTTGGTCTTAGTGCACCACCAAATCGTGATCTTAAAGGAAAATCTCCTGTGTGCAAACTGCACATACAGTGTACCTACACATTAGACGTTGTAGCCAAGGGGAGCACATCTGCATCGATCAGCCAGGAGATGGGATCTGGCAAGCGTGTCGCCAGTACATTCTGATGCGAATCGCGACGCCTCTGGGACCGACTCGGGAGTCTGTGACGTCGATTTGCATATCCCCAGCCAGCGCAGGGCTTGATCCTAGTACTGCGCCGGATACCTACGCCCGGCACTTTAGACGGCTTACGGAAGAATGTCGTGAAAAGGGTACGAGGATGATACAACTGAAGATGTATTTTTAAGAAAGCAGGAATACTTATTGAAACTTTTGCTTCAATAACATCAATCAAATAATTTACATAGGTACTAATCAAACTAATTTAATAATAGGTATTCTTCTTATCATGTCATGATGAAAGTAGGTATTAGTAGGATCCTGCAGGGCTGTTCTTATTTACAAATACAGGGCTGCTAGCTGCTATCCTACTGCCTTCAATACAATGTGACAGCGGTCCTTTATACAGACCGATATCGCACTGGCATCGTGACGCTCCAGTCACTAGATTTAGTTCCACTGCGGAGAGTTCCAACTCAAAGTGATTCTGATTTGTCTCCGACAGTCCAGGCCGTATGTGCCGTAGATTTGCAAGTTTGGGAATTCAAGTTGTTTACATTGTTGTTACAATGCAAGGATGTTGAGATTATTCTATGGACGAATACCAAGATACGTGAGGGCAACAAGTTATCATGACAACTGTGTTGTTCGATTTCATTTGCATGTCTCATTGTTTTTGCGCTGGTTTCGAATCGGGTATATATTCTTGTTTTGGAAATGCTGTACAATAATAATAATAATAATTCTTTATTTCGGATATCAAGATCCATATAAAAACACACACTTTACAAAAAACATAAAAACTAACTAAATACCTACACCAAAACATATATAAACTAATAATTACAAAAGGCATGCAAGTAAAAAAGATAGACAAACAGAAAACAAAAAAATAAAAACAAACAAAAGATGTGGCAAGATTTAGACCTATTTACACACATGTACACCCACCCAGTGTCTACTGATAATGATATCATACGTTTTTCAGTCTACTTTAATCAGATCAGATGTTATTTCCCACAAGGTTTTAAACTAAATACCAAATAAGAATTCAAGATAATCTACACGAACAGACTGTACTTGAAACACGCGTTTACTTTTTATGTTTTCTTTGGTGTAAACTATATAACAATACATTATCTAAATTCACACATTTTTGTTTTTCAAACGTATCTAGAATTAGACCTCTATTCATACGGTTTTTGATCCCTTTGAAGTGAATGTAATGTCTCGTGTTATACAAACAACTGTCTTATTTGTTACTTTTACCTTTTGTTATATCAAATATTTTTATACATATTATATGAGTCCCCTTTAACAGTAGTTTTAATTTATTTAATCATTAATGTACTTAAATAAAATTCTAAACATGATATTATGCAGTTCCACTACTAACGTTGGAAAAACTCTCTTAAACATTTTACAAAATAACATACCGATTGACCCTTTATACTCGGTCGTTTTATTTTATTGACCCTTCTGCTGTGTTGTTATTTTGTTTCACGTCGGTTCCCGTCACTTCGATGGCGAGAATTAGTCGGATTATCGTGTCCCTTCCACCGCACACCACTTTACATTCGTTATTCATAATTTAGTATGTCTGAAATCCGCTATATAGTGCGACTTTGTGAAACGTTTTTCAGAACTTTTTGTACAGCATTTAATTTTTATGACGTTATATTATGTTTTAACCGTGAAAATTGATAGATATTGCACATGTTATATGAGCTTATCCATTATTTTAAGAAATGAAAAATATACTTACTCCATAGGTATTTTGGAAGATGATGAAATTCCTGAAACAATGAAACTACTGCATTTATATTATTCCTTAGGATAACTTTAAATAAAAATTGAATATTCACAATTTTATAAATACATAATTCTAAGTATGTTATTTTTGTTTCTTTTCAGATCATGTTCGCGAGTTCACGTGCGGCACCCTGTACTACAGGACGTTCTTCATGGACTCAAAACGGGACGCCCTGTATGTCGGAGCCATGTAAGTGAATCACCAATTATGATTAAATTTCAAGCACAGTCGACTGGCTCATAGAACAACGCGGCCTGGCTATTCCTTGAAAGCCGCGTACAGACCGGCCCAACGAACGCCAAGGAACGGGTTTCGTTGACCTTCGTTGCTGCAATATGCCCTGTATTATGTATGATAAATATCCATCGTTGGGATAACCGTTGGCGTTCGTTGGCCCGGTCTGTACGCAGCTTTGGAACAGTGACAAACCCTAGTCCAGTGTTATCATCGACAAGCTAAGAATAAATTGAGCTATTTTATAAGCGAACAATGTATAGTGACAGGACGAAATTTTCAGGCTTTCAATTACTAGTAAATCCCATATTGTATAGCTGTCTGGCACGCCTTCGCTTCTATTGTTTTTGTAAGTGGCAACTGGCCAGCTGGGCCGGGTTAGTCACCCACTAGTCATTTTCTATAAAGGACATCTCTCCAATAGGATTTCTTATTCGTAGGGCGAGACATATTCGAACCCATACTTATTTACTTATAGTGATATTTATTATTCCTATATTATATTTATCCCACTTACAGTGGTGATCAAGTAGGTAGTAAAGTGCCGGTGCGTTTGCATGAGTCCCAGATATGTAGGTTTTCCACTTATCTAGGTCCTAGCTATCCCAGTTTCACAGTATAGGAAATACTGCTAATGTTGAGCTGTACATAGAAAATAAAAAATAGACCCCACGAATTTGAAGTAACGGCTGTTAGTAGAACAGTTTGTGCTTGTATCGCGTCTGAATCCATGTTCAAATCGCCTCAATTATGTTTAACCCTTTGTTTCAGATTACTTCATTATAATAGGCCTTTATTGAATCTGGGTCAATCGTTTGTAACACGAAAGGAATATTACCTCGAACAATATTGCTCGGAGGTGCATTTTTCTGCTATAAAACGATCTTCTAAGATTCCTTCATTATGCCTGATTACATTAACGATGTTACATTGTACAATTTAATGTACACTGTAAGTCAGGCGATACTTAGCTTGACTAACTTAGCCTAGTAATCCACCCACACTGGTGTTAAGTTTAATATTATGTTAATAACGTGGATGGAACTGTAAAAATAATTATGTCCTATGAATACGTATCTACTATAATAATAGTACAGAAATACATACGAGCTTAAATGCCTAAGCTTATTATTTCATTTTACAGGGACCGGTTATATAGACTGAACATGAACAACATCTCCTCATCACATTGTGAGGTAAGTTAAGATTTCTTTTTAAATTATCCTTATAATTCTTTGTTATAAAATGTATCAGCTAATCAGGGTGGTCCGGTGGCAGAATTAGGATTTAAAATATAAATACCAAAAAAACTACATCGCGAGCAATTAAAAAGTTTCAGTGACATAAAAACATACCGAGTGGGTGGAACTTTTTCATTGACTCGATTGTATTATTTGTGTTTACGTATGGACCAAATTTAAATAACATTACGTATTTCCCATATAATACCTTTCTTCTAATATTGTACATGCTGGCAGTTCCCTGGTTAAATTACTATAGACTGTTTGTGTTAAAACATTTCATATTGTTTCCAGCGGGACGCCATCAACTTGGAACCTAGCAACGTGGCGCAGTGCGTCTCCAAGGGAAAATCAGAGGTAAGAATCTTAACACTCTAGCAATACTCATAAGTGTATAGAAATGTTGTTTATTCGACGTAAAATTTTACAATTATTTGTCGATAGTCATAATATTAAGGCTCCGTCACTAAGGGGAAGAAATGGTAAAAGAAACTCCTTAAAAATACTGTTAGTAGTATAGATATAAAAACCAGCGTTTATTTATTTATTTCTATGCTAATGAAACTTTTTCCCATTTCTGTTATTTAAGTTATGTTTTACGGTGTGCAAATAAAGATTATTATTGTTATTGAAACTAGCGAGTAAATCAACTTTACTCAGTACTCACTCATTATCATTCCGGTCATAAAAAACTAGTGCATAAATTTAATAAGAGCTTACTAACCAGTGCAAAATTGCCCACTAGCACTATTTCTATCAAGCGTTAATCCCATTTTTAACTGTAACAGGCGGGCGGGGGTTATATTTCATGGCGGAGCTTAGACCGCGGCTGCCTTGCTATATTAAAGCCGTTAATTTTGATTTACAGTTGTAGCGTAAAAGCAATATTTGTTTTATTTCTCGGCGGTCCGGACCGCGATCCGTCGGGATGCGAGCGTAGGACGCAGACGGCCAACTTAGCTGAGATTATTAGTATACCTACCTACATATTATATAAAATATGCCTATACATATTTCACTTCTATTTCTTGATCTTTGTAAAAAACTGAATTTGAAATGAGAAATATGATAAGTAATACATGCCTATGAGTTTTTAGGCTACCATAAACATAATATTATACATATACCCCTATCGCCATTTACCATATCAAGCCTGACCATCATTTTAAGTAGCGTTAAAATGCTCAGACATGCAAAATGAAAGGGCTGTTTTAATAAGGGTCTAATTGGGAGGTGTAATCAGTCTGGCGCTAGACGACAATTACCGCCACTTTCGCCCCTGAGGCGAGTCCAACTAGAATGCCTACTTGGAAATGTCCATTAATCAATACTTAACCCTGAGGAAATTGGCTACAAATGCTGTGTTTTGGCAGAAAAGACCTTTGATTCAATATGGAATCACAATAGTTAACCATAGATCTTAGTTACTATAAATATATAAGAGGTATATTTTTATAAATATAAAAGGCTTTATTAACTCTGATAAACAATAGACGAATAAACTTAAAACTTTTATGTCCGGTTTCGGTTGGTCAGTAAACAAATATAACAGTAACATTTATAATTGAAGCAGATAGTATTTAGCTTTGATTTTGTATGTGAAATATGATACTCTATCTTATACGTTTATTGTTTATCAAAGCTAAATAACAAACATACCCAACATTCAAACAATAACTTGGCTTTTATGGGCACAAACTCGTACAATGATCAAATCTGCGTTTTACTGCTAACATCCCGATATCCAATCATGTATTCTGTCTTCTAAGACACGTAACAAAGTAACTGATCCTTGTAAACAAAGCAAATGATAGTCATAAAACTGGAGATGCAATACGAACATCCGCTCCAGTCTTAAAGCAATATCTAATGAGAGAGCCATAAAGTCTGACTGAACGAGGCTCATGCAAAATGAACATAAAGTGCGAATGTGCTGTAAACCAGAAGCAGGTAGACCAACAATATGACTCTTTACTCTGGCCGCAGGAACAGCGATTTCTACACTCGTGAGCAATGAAGAAGTTCCAGTGACAATAGCACCAAATTACTCATAAACGGAAAAGAAAGAGCTTACTGAGGTTGCATCAGAATATTAGCAACATAAATGTTTAAAAAAATATATGTATTTGTTGTCGAAATTTTCTAAGGGGAACTTTTTCATTGGACGTGAGTGCAATATACGTATACAATCTCGTGGCCCTCATGGCCCATACCTTAGATTTCTTTGCTGGTAACAATTGGAGAGTTTACGAGTACCTAAAGAAGTGAATACCTCGGTAGCACTACCTTAAGAAAAGGTGCCTATTTACTTTCATCAACTCCTTGTATAAAAAAGCCTTTTACTCCCGGTGGGTCATAAACTACAAGACTTTTGTATGATAAATATACTTCTTGTGCAAGATAAGATTTGTGTGAGCCTGATATAGTACTCTAATGAAATTAAGAACGAGACTGCCGAGCCATATTGCTATAATTGATTTATATTTAGGTTGAACCTCTTGCTGTTAAACCCGCCATTTATTTTATAAAAGGCAAAATTCACTATAAAATCAAGTCGATGCTCTTCGGAAAAAGATTGAACAACTCTTCAAGGGTATAATAAAAGTTTTCCGTTTTTCTCCACTAGTTTCCACTTTCTCGGTAACATGAAAAAGGCAGGAATAATAGCCACTTTTCGTCGCGTTCGCAAAAATTTGTGTCTCTCCACGTTCCGTTACTCTCAATTTTACCACAACATTAAGAAAAATGTCTATATGAGTTAAGCTAAATCATCCAACTTTGGTGATTCTGATGAAAAATTCATATGTAGCGAGAATCTCAGGTTTTACTTTTTACGAGCAAGACCTTCACTTTTTACGACTCAGCGTACCTCATCTTTCACGACGACGCATAAAACCTCAAGGAAATATCACCTGTGCACATCATCAAGGCGTATGATGCGTTTTGAGTTTGCATTTTTATGTGTCTAGTTTTAATGCCTAACGAATTGAAGCGATAAAGTTGCACGACTCCTTCAATGTAAAATGCAAATAAACGACTTTAATTTCTCAATAAAAGGAAATCGATTGCCATTAACTGAGGAGTCCAGGTCTGAATTGCTCTAAACAGGGCGTTGCTTCTGGAAAATCTCCGAAGCGGAAGAACTGTAGGCGAGATAAGCCGCCGTAAATCTACTTACGTACAAAGTGCGGAATAATTAACGGAATGGAGCGATCGAAGCATTAGTACCGAGAGGAGTTATGAGCGAGGCCCGTAAAGAACTGTTAAAAGAAACTTTTCCTAAATTGTGCCTCTAGTACTGATTGTGCGAACATTTCCTCCCCGTCACTATGCAGGCGCCACGCTCTCGACTATATTAATCCGATAATTACTTTCGAACAACGTCAGAGAAACTTGTTTGTGCGAAGTGTGCAAGTTCTTTCCTCCCGGAAAACAAAAGCACCACTATGGTTAATTTACTCCCAGTCACTAGCTAAAGTAAATTAAAAGTTATTAATCCGTGTTTTTTCGCTTTATCAATAAAACATACTGTTTTACTTTCATAAATTTTAGGTGCTACACCTTACTCTTGCACTCTTATTGAATAGGTCTTAAATATATGCCATTAGATATTGGAGTCGTGGTGGTGTAACAGATAAATAATCGGCTCACATTCGTGAGGCCGTGGGTTCGGATCCAGCGATGTATACAATTATACCAAAACCTGCACATATAGATTCTGGATATTTACCTACCCTAAGTGCATTGTAATCGTTCAAAAACGTCCATAATGCTGGTAGTAATACGAAATACATGTATCAAACATTTATTTATTTATTTATTTAATACTTTATAGCACAAATATGAGAAATAAGTGTACAAAAGGTGGACTTAATGCTAAAAGCATTTTCTACCAGCCAACCTACAGGAGGTACAAGTAAAATCATTTTACTAATTAAATTCAGCTTTCAGTACCCACACCATGATTGGTTCTGCTCCATACCGCGAGTCGCGACACATTGCTACAGTCGCTAGCCCCCGGACCCCGTCACCGGCCCGCGAATATTTGTCACATATTCGCTGTAGTATCCCCGTAGCTCGCCACACTGCATTGATATTTGACACGCTGTGCACCGACAGGGTTACCAGATCATAAACTTTTCCCGGTTTCAGAGATGTTGGGTCGGTGCCAGATGTGCACGGGAAATTGGTAGAATATCTGCATCCTTGACGTGGATTTACAGGGACTTGTTCCGTTTTATTAAGAACCTAGAGAAAGCTAGTAAGCTAGTACTAACATATGGGTACTTAGGATATGATTTTATTGTTAGACATCACTATTTTGAATCATTAGGTTGGCAGGTAAAATAGATATATAGGTATATATATTTATATTTATGTAGTATATATTTATATATAAGTTATATGTTATAATATTATGTTTATTTTATGTTGTAATCATGCACTGTTAATTTAATTTTAGATTTAAACCATAGGCTAATTTCTGTTTGATAATTATTAATTGTACCTACTCAAGTTAGTTAAAGGATCTAATGTCATTTATCTTTCACCCAGTCGTAGGTTGGCTGGAAGAAATTGCTTTTTGGCAATAAGCCCGCCTTTGTATACGTCTTGTGTTTTGATTTGTAACTGTTCTCTTTTATGTTTGCTTGTGTATGTGTACAATAAAGTGTATATAAATAGATTTTAATAAACCGTGATACAAATACATAAAATCCTATATTATACTACTATCCTTTGTTTTTAATAACGAAAGGCATATTTTAAACTATCTACGTATCAAAAATGCACAACAAAAGTTTTTAAGAGTCAACAATTTTCGAAACTTTTTTGTTAGTTGCAACATTGTCTCACAGTCGCCGGGATATGACGCGTCTCTCTATGACGTGCACAAAATTAGTTCCGATCCGGGGAACAACCGCAGAGACCGCACCAATCTAAAACTGAAAACTCGTTACGACTTATTTGGAAAACTGTGAAACTACGTACTTCTGCCGTTTGTATGCTGCTGGTAACTGGTGATTTCATGTTTGCTCATTCATTTTTGTTACGTGTATGTTCTCGTAAAATACTTTAATTGCATTGTTACTTTAGGTTTCATTATCACTGTCTAGGTTTAAGGTATTGTACCTTACAAAGATACAAATATACGTATTTATTTTATGTTTTGTACAGTATAGTTATACCTACACCTACCTATCCAAACATTTTACTAGTTTTATTTAAAAGGGTAACTGATCATGAGACTACTTTATCCACGCCAAACAAACCGGCTTCTGAAATTTATGAAGCTATAAGCTAAGTGAAACACTTATGCCAGGCTTCCAGCTGATATCGCATTAAACCCATCCATAGTATGAAAGTATTAACTGAATAGCGTTAATTTAAGCACTGTTTTATCAACAGAAATGAGCAATGCATTTTCTGTCGTTTCGGAATATTAATGTTTCGTTCAATATTTATATCGTGCACAAATTTGCATAATCACAGCCGCGGCGGCGGTGCCGGCGAGTGTACGCACCAACTATTATGCCAATGAATTCCGCCCGAGGTACTGAAAACGCACACACGCGGCAATATATCAATGAGTTTTCAATACAATGATTTTCCGGTTTATCGATTAGTAAATGTTTTCGTAAAAATCACTACCGCATTAATTGACTTTGGGGAATTGAATTGCAAAAGAGACGCTTGCAGCCATTCCGCAACATTTGCGTTCAATTATTTCGTTGGTGACATTGTTTGGTTCGGTTGGAAATTGTTTTGTTTTACGAACGCAACTAAATGGTCGGAACGAGGTACCTCTTTTTCCATAATAAATTTATACATATATTATATTTGTTTATATTGATTTCATTCATTTTCATTTCATTTATTTGGAAAATCAACAGCGATTAAATCGAAAAATTACATACTTATGAATGTGGAGGAAGCGAAAGAAGTATGTCAGGATCGTGGCACGTGGAGATCCATAGTCTCTGCCTACCCCTCTGGGAGACAGGCGTGAGCATATGTATGTATGTATGTATGTATACTATATGAAACTAAAAATAAGGCCAATAACGGATTTTCTCAAAGATGATTGTATTTGTTGTATACCGTATGTGTCGAATAAATGTTTCTTTATCTTTATCTTTATCTTTATCTTTATCTTTATCTTTATCTTTATCTTTATCTTTATCTTTATCTTTATCTTTATCTTTATCTTTATCTTTATCTTTATCTTTATCTTTATCTTTATCTTTATCTTTATCTTTATCTTTATCTGTTGCAGCACTTCGACTGCCGCAACCACATCCGCGTGATCCAGCCGATGGGCGAGGAGCGCTCGCGCCTCTACGTGTGCGGCACCAACGCGCACAGCCCCAAGGACTGGGTGCTCTATGTAAGTACCTGCCCCATGCATTATTCACCCCCTAAGAGGCTCCTTAAAACAGAGTCTACATCCCACCGAACAGATCAATAGGTAAGTATGCGGCTTAAATTAACATTAACCAACCGTTGCTGAGTAGGGGTGTAATAGAATTCCCTGAACTACATACCTAATGAGACATTTTTGGCATCCGACCCGTAGAACATTGTACAAATGGGGCTATTATCTAGAGAGCGGCCACTTCAGCCGATCCGCCATGAGCCTTGGAGTCCTGCCAGAGACGCAACAGATACACTGTAAATAAAGCCGAATAAGAAAAGTTGCATTCACTTTATTGTGTGTGTTTAGCTCGAGAGATCGTAAGATTTCAGCGACTGCACTTAGATGCATCCATGAGCTTTTATAACGCGCCGGCTTCCTTCAGGAACCGCGACAAATTTCACGGAGAGTGAATCCGAACGACGCTATAAGAGACGGCACAGATTTTCCCGCGTCAGAGATGAAATTTCTAACCGAACGACTCGGCTCTGGCGCACGCTCCAAATGACAATTTTTACGTCCCAACATACTCGATAATAAACATTTATAAATGAAAGAGACATTATCTTTTTATGGGATCGTTTTCATATCGCGTATACGTAAAGCAGGCCATCGATACAGCGATAAGGCACTGTAATTTTCATAAAATTATTTTCAAAAGTAATAAAGTGGGCCTCCCACAATAGGCTTCGAAAGCAGACCGCAATAAATTTCTCGAGGCCTGTTCACTTCTCAGCTCCCTGCACTTGACTTTCATATAATTTTATGATGTATCGACGGTTATTTTGACCCTTCACACGTTTTATCGCACGTTAGGTCGAGGCGTAAAGTTCGCTCCTTTATCATACGATTGCAAATTTTCGGTTTTAAAGTATGCATGGGCCGTGTTTATGGAACATAAAATGTAGCATAAATAGGGATGTGTCGTCCTGTTTGCTCTCCCGACCCCTGCGCACTGTGTCCAGCCGATAGCCGATAAGGAAGTGGATTGATATGGTGGCTAAACGACCGATGACATCATAAACTACATTGAAAGCGAGCCATGTTGAATAACTTGAGATGGAGTGCTATGTAAACATGCAACCGCACGTAAAATGAAGTAATTTTTCGAATAAATGATCCCAGCATGGATTCGCATTAGGGGCAATTGAAAATCAATGTAACGCTCATATTTTTTTCTGTGGCTTGTATTTACGCGTCGCCATTCTGTTCCCTCCAGATGATGTATTTGTGGCAACATTTCAGCATTTGAGATAAATCCCATTTTAAGTCGAAACTTGAAAATATATTACGTTGTAGGGGAGGAGCGCTGAATGTGTTCTCGATACTTGGGCGTCCTTTGTGCAGGGAAGCCTGTCAAAACACAGATAGCTAAAGATTTAAATGCGCTGAAACTGTCTTAATTGAATGGAAAATTGCGAAAATTAATTAACTTTTAGGGTATCTTCATTCGTTTTAAAGCTAACTAATGCCTTTTCATTTGTTCAAAATCAAATTTATTCGGAGTTAACGAACCTAATTATGAAGTCAAAGAAGCTGTTGTACAAGATGTGCCTGTATTAAATCAAGACTATATTTCCAGCAGTTGTAAAGTTTTTAAATACATAGTTAAGAATCTAAAAGGTTTAGAATATTTTCAACGAAGATAAATAATGCAATTTGCAATAATGGCCATAAACTAAATGATACAAACACTATGGCCCATTTCAATTACATTCAAATCTTCGAAACAGTGGCAATTAAAACGCCCTGAACAGAAACTATTTCATTTCAATATTGTTGAACAATATCAATTGAGAACATTCCATGATCTGTAATTTGAGTTATGTGCTCTTTTCACTCCCCACCGAGGGTTAGGGCGCGTTCAAAAATTGAGAGAAATCACTTTTCTACCAAATAGATACGTGCCATCGAGTATCACTTATCCGAATGCAATAAAGGACATAATACATAAACACAAAGCGTCTGGATAGTGGTAGTCTGTATGCAATTGATAGGGCAAATGCTACTAGTGGTTTGGACGCAACGACCCGACACGAAATCGACCAAATCTGTTACAAATGGTTTTTTACGATTGGTTAGGTATTGGAAACAAATGACGTACTCTGTTACTGCAGTTTTTATCTTTTATGTAGTGGCTACTTCCTTCTAATACTAAAATCATATCGACATTTGCTAAATATGTAAGAATTTCCATTACTGGAATTGAAATGGTATAAATGTATATATTTTAAAGCACCCTTTAATCAAGTAAAGCTGATAGCGTGACAACAAAAAACGAAGTGATTTGTTTCTTCTCTCTCCAATAACATTTGAACAAATTGCTGCAGGCTTTAAAAAAACATGTCGATTTTTTCTTGTTTGTTCAAAGCACGTTAAGCCGTGTTTATTGATTGTTTGCTATTAAATTGAAAAGCGTCTGATTCTCGTTTGAGTGCGAGTGGGATCGAATTACAGACAACATCATCATCTATTTTATAGGTCGGTACGGATTGCCAATCGATCTTCACTGATTTTGTAGTTTTAGTACATCCATAAAAACACATCTTCACTAGAAATTCAAATACTTAGTAATAACAATAAACCATTCAAGTTCAATAGGGTACCAGGTACCTGGTTTTTTCTTTATTTAATACTAGCGGTTCCCGCGCGCTTCGCTTCGCCTTAAAAAGTTTTCCCGTGGGAATTCCCGGATAAAAAGTAGCCTATGTTCTTTCCCAGGGTCTAGACCGTATGTATATCAAATTTCATTCAAATCCGTTCAGTAGTTTTGGCGTGAAAGAGTAACAGACAGACACAGTTACTTTCGCATTTATAATATTAGTTAGGATTTATAGTATGTGATAATTGATATAATCACACGTATAAGATTATATATGTATAAGTTGTATTTATGTAAGGTATATGAGTATAAATTAGGCTAAAACCGTTTAAATAATTTATCGTGCTTTTGGTTAAAATTAAAATGCGCTATTACATTAAATGCTATATTCTAAAACACCGATTTTTTAGCCTTACTAAGGCCTTAGTCTTACCATAACAATCATTATCTTCAGAATGGTCTTACCCTAATTCAGAAGCAATCATTATCTACGGAAAAGTCTAAACTTAAATCAAAAGCAATCATTATCTACAGAATGGTCTTACCCTAAGTATAGAAATACTAAATCAAAAATACAACATAGAACTGAAACACAATGGAAGAAGAGGGGAACTTTTCAAGTTTAATGTTATAGAAACAAATTTACACTAGTTACTAGAAAGTTTAGCACTCGCAGGTACGTGACGGAGCTGAGAGAGATTTCATACAGCACTTCCTTTAAACCCGAGTCACTCAAACTTGTAACAAAAGCAACTTGGATATCGAATCCGCTGACTACACAAAGAAGATGCAATCCCGAACCGCGATGCCTTTTTCAAACTTTATATTTCGTATAAAATAACTTTAATATCAACTAATAACGAAGACGATGTTCCGCAAAATAAATGCCCTTGTGCAGATTGTGAATGTAGCATATTATTCTGCGTCGTTTCTAAAGCCAACTCGGTCTTGCTTATCCGGATAAATTTGACAATGCCAAATAAATATGTTTCATATAAAATATTGATTCAAAATGACACAAATCCCCGAGGCGTAAAATGTACTTTGTAACAGTAAATCTGATAACAAGCACGAACAACGGGCTTATTTCAATCAAATCAAATTGTCCCGTTGAACAAAAACAGATAACCGTTAAAACAACTCATCAAGCCTGTCATAATGGAGTAAATTAATAATTGGGTCACAGGAATATCATTTAGCGGATGGTGTCACACAACATTGTTAATGTCATTAAGGTAAATGCTCGAAACAGGAGGACGCGGACGGTCGTCGTGTCGTTAAGTGCACTTTAGTAAATCACTTTATAATCCACACAATGAGCCGAGCCGCACTCGTCGCGTAAACCTGTCCAATGAAAAGTGTTCTCCAAAACACGGCTCCAGCCAAAAGTGCTTTTTATGTCAACATTTCATTTACAACTTGCACTGCGGCTATTTTACTAAAATAATTATTTTCAACCTCATCCTAACTAGAGTTACAGCTTAGTAAGTACCTATAGATCGTCAGATACAGGCCACTCATCGATACACACAAAGACCCGTTTCAAACAAAATGTGTCGGTAACTTACATCGTTCCGGAACCGAGCGTACGCTGGGGCAATACAATGTAACTTGTAGACAGATATTATAGTTGTGAAACCCATACTCGTATTTCACCTGAAAATACTCGGGCACAGGTGCACTATTCCATCGCGACTGAAATTAGAAGCCAATATCGAGACGACATTTTACGCTTACTTTATGCTCGTTTAATATTATCTTTTATACTGGCACTAACTTTTGTTCGAACTTGCGCGAGTGTTTTGGCAACTTCAGCCGCAAGATTCCACTACAAGTCTTGTAGTATGATTTCGCATTTTAGGAATGCCAAATGAGCTCGGTAGATGCAAGTGATACGCTCCGTCAAAACTTTACTGCCTCCGGTACTCTCGTGTACTCTGATTATGCAACTCGCACACCTCTGCATCTCACGAAAACTTTTACGCTACTCGCTCCCTTAATATTTATTCATAAAATGCGAGTGTGCCTCCAATACAGCCTGAAGTTTTGCCGACATGTAAGCTTACTCGTCACATCTTCGAATGTAAGTTGTTTCGTAGAGTGAAGATATGCTTCGCTCTCTGAAGGATCTCGGACACGAACCAAACTGCAAATAGGTTTTCAGGACACTTTTTCCCTTTAGTTAGAAAAAACAGATGACTGAAACCAGAAAGCAATTGTCACGGCAATAATATTGAGCAGAATTAACTACGTATAGTTATTTTTCTTAACGTGTTAGAAAAGTGTGTTCTGAAGGGATTAACCAGTCAAACGTATACATTTAAGGTACAGTTTATACGTCACTAGAGGAGGCTTTCATGCACCACATATACCTATAGATATTCCTCTCTATCTTTTCGACCCCAAGTACCAACTTCAGCAAGTATTCTTTGTTCCCGATGCCGCGAAATATAATTACAAAATCCGCGAGCTGCCGGCTCGTGCTAATAACTGATAGTGACATGTTCGCAGAAACTTCTCAGCCGCTACATCGCGCGTTCGTTTGAGACTTGCCTCTATTTAATCTGTAGCGTACATATAAATTACTTTATAGTTTCAACTTTGATGTTATTGATCGCGCCACACACACAGTGTAGTCATCTTTGACGTCAAAAGCACAACTTAATCTTCGAAACGATAAACTCATACAATGGGAGTATAGGATTATCCTCTTACTGAAAGACATTGCTCTCGTATAATTACTTTAGCTGCTGTTCTGCTATTTCTAATTAGGAATTATCTCTTCTTCTCACTGATATAGAAAGTTAATTGGACTTGTTAACAGTGGCATTTATATCGGCAATGGCTTCATTGAAAAATAAATTAATTTATAAAATACAGTATCAGCACCTTATTAGCTCAAATTAAATGTATAATTAGTGGTAAATTTTACTTTAGAACTTAAATTTAAACATTATGTTTGTGCCTTATTATTGTAGAACTTTGCTTATCGAGTAGGTACCTCGTAGAACCTGTAGGTATACATTAACCGACGTGTATGTGGCGGGCACAATGTATCGGGAGGCCATATTTCACGGGCGCAGCGCCGTGCAGGTGCCAACTATCTCTACGCTCACGTGTTTTACATACAAAAACCTTTGCCCAACTTCTACACTATCGACTTTTAAGACCCCATTCACATTTTAAACTTTGCGGTCGCTTCTTATAGCAAAGTTGAACAATTGAATAACATTATCAGGCGGTATTATGGTAAATTATATTTAAAACCCTCCCAAAAGATTGAAAGCTCAGGAGCCGCCGTGTTTATTGTTCTATTGGCGTCGGTTTTATTGGTCGCGAAACCGTTACTTCCATGAGCGCCTATTTTAAAGGCTTTTCTCGATGCTAATTTCGTGAATAAACAAAGCAAAGAGGCCTAATGAGACCGTAGCGGGACCGCGGGCAAACTTTCTTACTGCGGGAAGGAGCCCGCTTCCGTCCGATCCATTTGGTTGTTTATCCTAGACTTAGGTCGGAGTGCGCCCTCCCCCTCTCCCGAGGAAAATAATGTATTGGCCACTGAAAGTAAGCAATGGTTTACGAGTTCGGTTTAAGGTTCGCACTTTCAGTGTAAACACTGGGATTGTTTCTTTACCGAGGGTTCTTGTTTGTTCAGCAGTAAAATCTTCGGTGGAACGTTCGCTGAATAACTAGACAAAAATAGAGTAAAAATCGTTATTTTTTATGTAAAGGTGGCGGAACGCCGAGCGGGCCGCGTCTCTACCACGTGCGGGCGAGGAGTGAGGGACTTTCTCGCATGGCTAATTTAATCCTCAGCTTATTGAAATAAAAAAGACATAGGTTTTCGACAGGTGGAGGCCCCCCCTGCGTGAGGGGTGCGTGCGGCGGGGGGCGGGGGCGGTCACAGGTGGCCCCGATGGTCGCAGCGTCGTTAAAATTTACATAAAGTCTCAATCCACGGCGACGAGCGCGCTGCCCGAGTGCCCGCCCCACGTTTATGCTACATTTAGTAATTTTATGATAATTTCGGAAACCGTCCCGCCACCCATCGCATTATACTAATAGAGGAATTCTCCAGAGGACGCCGGCACGTTGTCGAAAAAATATGCGAGCTCCTTCAAAATAATAAGTCTCGGTTTATAAATCGTATCGAACACGCGGTGGATGTACTTTTTGTAAAATTAATAGCAGATGTGGCGGTTCTTCGGGGGGCTTTTCGTCTGACTTTTCACGGGAAGTGGGAGTGACTTTAAAATACATAAATATACACTCCTCGGTGTTTTTGATTAATGGTGCATAAAATTGAAGTGAGCGGGCATCCTCTTTAATAGCCAAACTTTTGATGCGCCTTACTAATTCTGGAATTTACGATGATAGCTCGTAAACAAAGGGTCTCGCTAGTCGAGTTACTATGATTTTTTTATGAGACGAACTTTGTCATTAGTGCAGTTCGAGCGTAGTAATTACAAAATTAATAAGAATAAAAATGGTTTTATGGTTCAATATCCGGGTTTAATGTACCAGGAGTCTATAAACTGTGAGGGGCTCATCTAACCTGATGTTCAATTGTTTCAGTCGAACTTGACTCACCTGTCGCGGCGGGAGTACGTGCACGGCATCGGCATGGGCGTGGCGAAGTGTCCGTACGACCCGGCGGACAACTCCACGGCGCTGTGGGTGGAGAGCGGGAACCCTGGGGGACTCCCCGCCCTGTACTCTGGAACCAATGCCGAGTTCACCAAGGCTGACGCTGTCATCTTTAGGACGGACCTTCATAATGTTACCAGCGGCAGGACGGCGTACAAGTTTAAGAGGACCCTGAAGTATGACTCCAAGTGGCTTGACAGTAAGTTACCTTTGCTTTTGTTAAATTACAAACGTACTCGTATTAATCTTGTTCATCCCGAAGATTATCTGTTCGGTAGAAGTATGAAATCCACTGTAAATCTACCATCTATTTCGGAAAAAAAATATTGTCGATTACTTATTTTTATACGGTTATAAGAGACACTTCGTCATTAATGTATGTGCCTATCGACTGTGCTAACAACATTGTCAATAGATGAAGTTAAAACCTAGTTTACACTGAGTTATAGAAGTGCTTATGAGCAGCGACCTACTTCGGCTTCCATCCAGCATACGTCAATGTTTCTCAATTACCGCTTTGTACCTGCCTACACGCTCAGAATGGTGCATTTCAAATAATTATTAGTACAACTGAAAGCCGTTCAGTGCAGCCTGAAGCCTAACGAACGGCAAACGTGAAAATCAATGCGAGCGCGCCGCTAAACTCATTCATTAACAATGCCGGGAATTTGCCGCTCATTTCAGTAATTATTAAAACAAATGCTACAATTATCGGCATTTACACGATTTAGAGTGGAAATTGGGCTGTTTGCGCCTAAACAATGAAATTTACACTGTGTTCTCTAACGAGACGCGGTCTTTGGACACGGTGCGGCCTGTTGACACGAGTTGTGGCTTAAGCTTTTTCTAATTTCAGTTTTTTTCTGTGAACAAGCATTGAAACAATAACAACGTTAGATAAACATACTAACATGGATAGGTGGATTATGTGAATATTTAAAATCCAACAAATATATATTGCTTTAAAAGTCAGTCTTTAATAGTCTGCCTGTTTATAACGGTTATCTCTCGCTTATTAAATAGCTCCGTCGCTCCGTCGGTAATTTGTAAATGCGCCACAATAACGCCGGAATAGAAATTATTAGATAAACATACTAACATGGATAGGTGGATTATGTGAATATTTAAAATCCAACAAATATATATTGCTTTAAAAGTCAGTCTTTAATAGTCTGCCTGTTTATAACGGTTATCTCTCGCTTATTAAATAGCTCCGTCGCTCCGTCGGTAATGTGTAAATGCGCCACAATAACGCCGGAATAGAAATTACGGCTCGTTGAGTCCGCCTAATATCCGTTAATTTCTCCCTAATCATTATTCTAGCCTTTCATTAAACGGTACACAACACCGACCATTATTTCGCAGAAGTTTTGCCAAATTCGGGATACAAATTCATTTCGACTTAAGGGCGGTTCACGGGAACTAATAACCTAGATATCTAATACGCAATACAAACGTGCGGCCTTGCCATTCCGACGAAATATACGACATAAGTTCCCGTGAACACAGCGTTGCGCTCATAACCAGTCCTAAACTAACAAAATCAGATACAGACATAACAATAGAATCGCATTACGACACTCAAATGAATATAGCTGGATTCAGTGCAGTATTTGCGGTGTAAAGCGTAAAGCGCTACAAATATCGGTCGGATGTGCTCGGGCGAATTATCGCCGCAGCGGTATGGATTTGCATGTCATTTATCCCATTCTAATTCAAATACTGCAACGGGTAATGCAGTTACTGATTATGGTGTGCGTAAAGAGGTTTTACCTGGATCATCGGATATGGAAATGAGGCTTTAATTGCATTATTCCATTTACATCAGATTCTTTAGTCAGCGTTTTGTGTACAGATTGCACAGTTCCTTATCTATTACACAGTATTCATACTATATGGCTCTATAGATTGGTGTGAAATTTTCCCTGTAAGCGTGTCCCCGATTGTTAATATTGTCAATCTGCTGAACGGTGTACTTACGAACCGTTAAACTAAGCGACCACATTAGATAGGTTCAATTTAATTCACGCGACACACGACATGTCTGAAACTGCCAGCAATAATCGTAACTGCACACGTTTAATATGTGAAGCCGCAATTTATTGCCGCCATTATTCTCATATATTAACAGTTACCCGAAACCTTATTAAAATTTAATAAGATCGCACTCTGATTGGCTGCAGCGGTTGCTAGGAGCATCGCTTTACAATATGGATCAACAAATGCCGCGCACGCCGGTAATCCTAGGCACGTGCCATTTTCATTATGAGACCGACAAATAAGCACTTATTAATGCTAGCTGCGCTCTCATACTATCCCAACTTAGTGATATTAGCGATCGTTATTAATATTATTATTAGACGGGAATATTTAGAGGTCCCATACCGTCGCGATACGATAATACTCATGTTTAAAATAACGTAGCGAAAGCGAGCGGCGCGTTTACAAAGTTATAATCCGAGCTTTAAGTGACAGTTGACGGTGACATTATAGTCAATGTGAGGGCAATATTCACCGAAATTGTCAGTTACGTTCATCTAATATTTATTAACGCATCACGCAGAATAACGGGTAATGTGTCCACAATGTGTACACGAACCGACGCATGCGTTGTATAAATGAAATTAATTTTGCAATCACTCCAATTGTGAAGTTCCATTTATTTGTAAAAGCCATAATATTAGTCTCAACGTGAATTTAATTAAAACATTTATTTAAAATACACATCGTAAGCGCATTCCGGTTATTCGCGGTTATTTTGTGTAACGTTATCGACTTTTAACACTCTTACGATATTATTTATGGTGACTTTAACACGAATATTAAAATATTATTTTTAAGAATGCCATTGCTAAAGCCTTTTGTTAACTAATAATCAAAGTGCTTGATACTACTTACGGATCTGAAATAAGTCGTAGGTATATTAAAATTTCGTAAGTACCTGTATAAAGTTAGCTTTATTATAGTAGTATTTAGTAAGCAATTTAGTATTAAATGTAAATGTAAAAGACACGAAAAGACATGAACACAGTAATGCTGGAGTCATGACTGTTTCTTAGTACTCTGTAGCTATTAGGATATTAACCCTACATACTTTATTCTGATTGGTGCGCTTATCTTACTACCACTTACACCCTCTCACCCACCAACTCTTCTCAACAGAACCGAACTTCGTGGGTTCCTTCGACGTGGGCGACTATGTGCTCTTCTTCTTCCGCGAGACAGCCGTCGAGTACATCAACTGCGGCAAAGCGGTGTACTCCCGCGTGGCCCGGGTCTGCAAGCGGGACACCGGCGGCAAGAACATCCTCAGCCAGAACTGGGCCACCTACCTGAAGGCCCGGCTCAACTGCTCCATCCCCGGAGAGTTCCCCTTCTACTTTAATGAGATACGTGAGTACAACTGTGTTTGATTATTAATTAGTCTAAGGTTTGTGCTACAAAAGTTTAAAAGACATGTATTTTTAAGTCTGCATTCCTATTGGTTGAAGTTAGCGCACGAGGGAGATTAGTATGCATACAATATTAAGGCGAGCATTTACAGCACGTTCGAGAATGCACACAATAGATTTTCCCTCAAGGAAAATAAACTAAACACATTCGCAAGCCACGTCCCAACACTTCGATCGGGCGCGGTGCGAAGTGAAAATCGGATGCAATTTGGGCGACAAAAGTCTAGCCGATTCTGTAGGTACAGTTGGAGGCCCCCAGACCCGTGGCTCATATAATATTAAAGCCGGTGCTTTGGCCCACCACGGTTTTTCACGCGAAGCCCCCGTCTACACTACGTGCATAACTCATGAGCACGTAATAGGTACACTCAAGTGGCTAGTATTTGCGATGGATGTGATATTTACACTTCGTTCGCGCGCTATTAGGCAATGGGTTCTCGGTATGTGCTAACGGCTCCACCGTAATCGATTTCTAAATATAGTACCTACCCTTTACCTTCCGTACGACTTAGCAGTGGCCAAAAGTCTAAGCCTCAAACGCTTAATTTTCTAAGGTAAAATCTTTAGGCACAATGAACTCTCAACATCTTACATAAGTTTAAAATATTCAAGGGACTGGAATGAAGACGGAAAATTCCTTAATTACTTGGAAATGTCCCAATTTAAAGTAGTTAAATATTACTAGAGTCATCAAACTCATCAAGCAAACAACTAACTTAAAATTTAGTTGAGAAATTTGAAATCACACATTTATTATTAATTGTCCTCGTTCCAGTCCGAAAATGATATTTATGGGTCAACTAGTTTATTTGTAACAGCAATTTATAGTGACATCAAGATATGAAGTTGGGTCCCTTGACAATTATTAGTTTAAAGTTTATAAACTTAGACAAACTACTTACATTAACGGATAGGATGTGTGGTAAGCACAAATCCAATTTGAGTTTAATTGAAAATTCACCGTATGTTCCATTCATGCTATAGATATACTTAGTAGGGATTTCCCGAAATAATCGATACATTTAGATTTTTTTAGTATCTAACATCATTATAAACTGCAAAAAATTTGTAACAAAGTAGGTACGCAGCGTGGGACGCCCTCCTGCCCGCTGGACTGACGACCTTAGGCGGGTGGCGGGTAGTGGTTGGATGAGGAAGGCCGAGGACCGAGTGTTGTGGCGCTCCTTGGGAGAGGCCTATGTCCAGCAGTGGATGATTATTGGCTGATGATGATGATGATGATGAGGTACTTTGGTGCCATTCGCCTCTACTTCTGAGAAAGCTTCGCGCGACGCTAACCGGCATGTCGCTGTCCTATGCTGCGACCTGTCGAAGGCTTTTGATGTGGCCGATCACTCCATCGTCACGGCCAAACTGGAGCACTATGGGGTCAGGGGACCTGCCCTCAATCTCCTTAGCGACTTCATGTCAGATAGACAACAAGTTGTGGTGGGAGAGAGAGGGCTGGTTAGGTCACTCGAGATGGGAACTGAGATCGGGGTTCCGCAAGGTTCGTCGGTCTCCAACATTATATTTTCCCTACTGATGAATGACCTACCTGATTCCATACCTGACGCTCACGTGACGATGTATGCTGACGACGTTGCAGCGACTGTCACTGGAAGCTCAGTTGAAGACCTGGAGGAGCGGCTGTGTGTAGTTGCCGGGCAGCTTGCTAAATGGTTTCGGATCAATGGCTTAGCCTTAAATCCGAAGAAAACTCACCTGCTGCACTTTAACCTGGCAGGTAGGCGCGGTCGCCCACTCCAGGTGACACTTGAGAACGAGACCTTGTCGCAAGTCAATGAGACCTGCTTTCTAGGGTTCAGACTGGACAGCGGCCTGTTCTGGGATGCGCACATCGACTGGCTGTGCGGCCGACTCGGGGGCGCGTGCTTCGCGTTGTCGCGGCTCGCAGCCACCGTCCCGAGTGAGGTGGTGAGATCGTGCTACTTTGCCACGATCCAGTCTCTCCTCACATATGGGATCGAGCTGTGGGGCCGCGCGGCTGACTGGCACAGGGTATTTGTCATGCAGAAAAGAGCAGTGCGTGCTATAGCCCGAGTACGATGCGATGAGTCGGCACGTGACCATTTCATCGCGCTCAATCTGCTGACGGTACCCTCCTTGTACATACTGCAGGTAGCCTTGTTTGTCAGGAAAAATCTGCAGTTGTACAAGCAAAGCCAAAGAGCCAGACGCGCGGGGCAGCTGCTCGCCGTGCAGCACCGGCTGGCGAGGTGCGCGCAGTCCGTGCACGTGTGTGGCCCGGAGGTCTACAACGCTTTACCTACTGAGATCAAGGATGCGCCGTCACTGCCAGCTTTTAAACAATGTCTAAAAAGGTGGCTTGTCCAGCACGCCTTCTACACTGTGGGTGAATTCATTAGCAGGAAGACTTAAATTATATTTGATTTTTTGTATTCTTTACTTATAACTACTGACATGTATATTCTTTTAATTTTTTTATTCTTGACATTTTATTATTGTATAATTTACCATTGACTATCTATTATATTATTTACCTTGACATTTTATTATTGTATAATTTACCATTGACTATCTATTAGTATTTGAATTTTTGTACTACTACGTACATTTCAATGTTATTTTAGTATTTAATTTTAGTTTAGGTATGACTTAATTTTTAATATTATTATTATTTTATTTATTTTTTCCCTGACATGTAATGAATATTATGAATAATAAATACAATACAATACAATACGAAAGCTGTTCAGAAGAATATGAATTCTTTAAACACTTTTTAGGTTAAACAAACGTTGTATTATATCTGTCACACACGATAAAAGCTTCCCATGGTTATTCCTAACAATCATCTACCTCTTTCTGCCCTACAGAGAGCATATACAAAGTGCCAGGCGACGACACCCGCTTCTACGGGGTGTTCACGACGGCGTCCACCGGGCTGATGGGCTCAGCGATCTGCATCTTCACCATCGCGGACATCCAGAAGGCCTTCGAGGGCAAGTTCAAGGAGCAGGCCACGTCCAGCTCCGCCTGGCTGCCCGTCATCAGCTCCAAGGTCCCGGAGCCGAGGCCCGGCACGTGTGTCAATGATACGTCGTCGCTACCCGATACTGTGCTCAATTTTATCAGGCAAGTGTTTTTTTACATTAAACTTATAGAGATATTTTATTATTATTAATTATTTATTTTACATACAACAAATATGTACAAAGGCCAACTTAATGCTAGCAGCATTCTCTATACCAGTTAACCTTTCACACAAGTTTATAAGTTTGTGTGGGTTAAATGCGTTTTTAGTCGAATGATAGCGATTTCCTGATAAAAAAAATATGCTGACCATTATAGATGATTTAGCAAAGAGTTCCACACAACAACGATACGACTATTCTGTGTCTTCCTTATCCAGCCGCTACACGACTACTGTCGGCAGTCCACTAGGACTGAGCTCGACTCACACTATGTTTATCTGCTCTTGATGTTATTCACAACAAACTTTAGTATAAATTTAAGTATCACAAAGAGAGTTCAGCAAAATAAGCAAGCACACCATTTGCGTAACATTAAAGCACAAAAGCACGAGATGCGCAACATCTGTCCCTGGCGCAATAAAAAAAACTATTCGAAGCTCGTTATGAAAATGGTAACTTTTAAGCGCGGTACGTCTCGGCCTCAGCGACAATGGTCCTTTCAAATCTCGGGACACTTTTATCTGTCGACACGTCCTGTTAATTATACCCCACTCTCACCTCCCTAGTGAGAGAATTATTTTTGAGTGATTTTTTCCCTTTTTCCCGTGCAAGCGCCGAGTCGAGTTTTTAACACTTCACCTGTCTGCTGGAAATAATATATAAAAATTCTGTGCTGCGAGTAGCGGTTTTAATTAAATGAATGGGGAGTTTGCTTGATGCTGTTATCTGGGACGTGATGACATTTGTATGGGACATTATCGTCCGTGTTACATTGTTGTTTCCGGGGGGTGAGGGCGCGGGGCGCGGGGGGCGAGGTGCCTTATTGTTTGTTCATTCATTGAATTGAAGAGGCACGACTTGTTACTAACAAAAGAAAGGTTGTGTTTGGTTCACCATTGTTCTTACTAATGTGCACAATTTTTATTTTAGTTAAATCATTGTTACCTCTACGCCTCTACATCATCATATTATTAAATGTTGGGTTGTGACAGGAATAGCTGATAACAAATGTGTCTCTATATCTAAGCGTAAATGTACATAACATCACCTTTATTTAGGGATCAGTTAAAAATCCTTAATTACTGTATTTTTAATTTCATTCCCTTGTGCCTCAAATAAATATAATTACAGTGGCCTGCACATAAACCTGAACGGTCTTAGAGTATCATTACTCAGACAGGTCTAGCCCTCTGTAGATAATATTTTGCGCAAACTGTTTCCGTTAAAGAATATTTTATCATTTATCTTTACTGTTATTTCCTAATCCCCGTGTCGCCCACAGATCGCACCCGCTGATGGACACGGCGGTGTCGCACGAGAACGAGAAGCCGATCTACTACAAGCGCGACCTGTTCTTCACGCGGCTCGTGGTGGACCGGGTCAAGGTCGAGGTCATGGGCCACATGGGCCAGCTCGAGTACACCGTGTACTACGCCGGGACGAGTACGTATTGTTGCTATAAGTTAAGGTTTAAGTATACAGGGTGTTACAAAAAGGTGTTTAAGATATTAAGTATATGAGTGAGTTAGAATGTCGTTTTTGTTACACCCTGTATAAATTTTAATCAATGCTGAGTGCGACAAAATGAACTTTCCCACTCAGCCATTTTTCAGCCACGTACGGTGATTCACTCTGCGCGATATATCAACGCTAAGTGAATATAACGTCAGGCGCATTTAATTTATTAATGCTGAAAATAAAATATTAAATTTTCGTAATCAAGATGAAAAAAAACCCGTTAACCTCCATAAACAGGGCGTTCCGGGAACAGCACAAAAAGCAATCTAAATCACGTATTCAGTTGCAAACAATAAAATCGCATTCGTGACACGAACACGGGACGGGCATAAAATTTCATAAAAGCAAACGAATTAAAAAATGCCTGCCGTACAGGGAAATTAAAATGTGGCGCTGGCCAGTGAAAGTGGCACAAAGGCTATAATTCGTCTAGCCCGTGACAACTAGACATTCGGACTCGTCTGGATTCCGACGGCATTTTCATGGCGCGTTCACGTTCCGATCCACCGACTGGAATGATTTACGCGCTCGATCCAGTATAAACTGTAGACTAAACTAACTAAACTAAACAACTTAAGCAACTTTGTATACTAGTAATTCTGTGTTATAAACTATATGTATAGCTTAGAAGGTGAATAAAATTTAGGCAGCTTAATTATAAATGATCATCTAAGAGTTTCCGATGTGGAAAAATTATTGACGAGCACCAACACATCCAGACTGATAAAATTCGAAAATTGTCATTTTTTATGTGTAAAATGACAATCAAACGCACTTTCGCACATTCTACTTATTAATATCATTAATTTCATACATATACCTATACCTAGATAGATCGGTAGCGGTAAACTCTGACAGTCTGACAGCTGGCTCCAGTAGCCGGACCTGAGTGAAGGAGGCTTTTCCCCTCCGCCATAGACCTATGAAAGGGCCATTTTGTTCGGACGCGGTCGCCGAAAACGATTTTTTAATTTTGTCTTTGATTTAGGGCCTTTCCCCTATCCCGCCCATGGTATCTTTAAATGACATCGTCGAAATGGAATGATAAATGGTCGAGGGAACTGCAAATATGCAAAAAGTAACTCTGCACTAGGCAGCCGTTGATGCATCGGCGTCAGAAACAAAGATCTAAGTACGTTGGTACTTTGAATTATTTATAGACGATAGTAGGTAACTCAAAACTTGGTATAGGTTCGGCTATAACCTGTGGATGAATGTCCCGCATTACACGAATCTTTATGTTGTACTGTAGCTGACGAGTCTCATTATAATAATGTGCTAAAATGTAAATATAAATCTCATGATATTAACATTAAATATTATTTTTTCCGCGGCAGCTCGACACGTACTTGTTATTGTCGATGTAAGTATGTGTGCACACTCGAGGCTCGGACGTCACTCGGCCACCGCGCCGCATAAATTCGAGTCGGAACACTAAACAACAACACCAAGTGGTAATTTTCGCCGATGTTGTTGCAATTTTCACCAATTTTCCCCCAAACCGACGCGGGACCGCTCCGCCGTACCGGTGAATTAACCTCACGTAGATATCTAACGAAGGGGGATTCGTTTACGGAACAACTTTTCCAAAAGGAGAGCTACGTTTGAGTTGGCGTTTGAAATGCTTGTGTGTAGAATATTAAATTGTTTAAACGTTCGCCTTTCACGATCCCTAAAGCTACGTGGCCACGTGCCATGATAATTACTCCAACTTTAACCGCACAAAGTACGCAGATGACAATGTGTTTCAAAACTTGTTTACAGTCTGTTTATTACAGAGCACCACTGCTAGTTCTGGCGTGCAATTAGACGTCATTCTGCCATGAAATCCCGAAAGTTTACCAAAGTGAAGTTCATTATGACCCACTCTCGAGCAGAAAATAAGTCGCGCAAAATTCTAGCGCTAGCATCACAAAGAGCTCAAGGCGTCGGTGAAAAAGGACAGTTTACTCTTTCAATAAAGAGAGCTCATGTGGCGGCGGTCGACGGGCGATATTTCCCCGCCGCTTAGCCCATTTCCAGTGCTTACCGCGTTATAATATGCATTAAACTGCAGCGAAACTTGCGGGGCGAGTGCGAGCAGACAATGAGGAATGAAGGTGTGATGCGCCCGCAATGCGGCCCGCGCCGCCGCCGCCGCCTCGACCAATCAGCGCGCGGCGTCACTGTTGTCAAACAACTGTCATCAACACACCCGGGCCTTGTGTTTCCCGATGAAAGGGTGCCGCCGAGGTATCAAAGACGTTAAGAGTATTTAGAAGTTAACGAAGTTAATTAAATTCGCCGCGTTACGTCTCTACAGAACCAAGGGCGCCTTTGTGAACAATTTGGAAACATATTAATGTTTACATATCGTACGGGCCCAAGTCTTTATGTCAACAACACAATATATCTAAACATGTATTATGTACTTAATTTCAACTGAAACTGAAATTTAATTACGATTGCTTTGTTCTCACGGAATTACTTGCGCGATGGATGTTTGAATTTTACTATTTTGTTGGTTTTCTCTCAATGTTTATGGGTGGGGGCAAAAATATGCTTCGTATTTGGCAGGCAGAGCGGGGCACTCCGACATGAGTGGCACAAGCTATTAAAAACAATTTAAAATTCACAGTCGGATCAACGGTCGGTCCGCTCCAAACGTTATTGCTATTTGATGATATAATTATAGAAGCTCAAAGTCGCAAAATGTTGTGTCCTTTGATGTCGAAATTTAGTTAACGATATGACGATGCACCCCGCATGCTTGCTCGTGACGTGTCATTATGAGGAGCAAGTACGGATATTATTAGTAAAGGAAGTCAAAATCACCAACGTAGGTACTAATGTCAGAAACCTTAATGGAAATAACACCTGAAAACAGTAACTCATACCCATTTAATGAAATTTAAAATAACATGCAAAACATTTTACATATGCAATATTTAGTTGGCTGGTTTACCGTAGTAATAAAGAACAGGGTGCTAGCGCTGCGAAAGTTTCACAAAGTAGCTAATATTTTTGACGCTACATGTATGCAACGTAGGTAATAATTTATATTACAATTTTCCATGCAAAGATATGATGATACTTCGGCGCTGTTGCTCTTTTAAGTACATATTGGAAACCCATTTGCTTAAGTGCATGAACTCCAAGTTTTGCTATAAACATGAAATGGGTATGGCGTGAAATGATATGTTAAGGTGCGTTTGAATCATGGTGCCTGAGCTGCGGGGCCCGCGGGGGCGGGGGCGGGGCGCGGGCGCGGGGGACATAAAGTGTTGCCAGCACCTCGTATTTCCCCGAGTGGCGCAGAGTTTCTCCCATTTTCCTTCTGCGGGCTGTAGTTGGCCTAACTTAGTATCGCTTGGGGCTCCATCGACGCGCATTACCCCTCCACTAAAATGAACAATATTTATCGCCGTGTAGCGATACGATACACCGCCGGAATTTCCAGAGTAATTTATAGTTTGCAACACCTCAGCTACCGGCTCTGCTTCCACCGCCATATTGTGTTGAAGTGTAGCTATCAAACTTAGACATTCTGACGTGACCTGGATGTGCCCGTAAAGGTCGGTATCTAATGAAGTAATGAGCCAAGATTTTCTTTATCCCCGTCGTAATCAAACAGGTGTAAAGAAACCGTAATTGTTATGCTCTCGAGAGACATTAGCAAAGCGATCGCACATTAACGAAAACGCAACACAATTAGCTATGCGGATAATTAGTATTCAAATCGCGTTCTGTGGAAATAAACATTGATTTTTTTATTCCCCCAAAACTGGAGGGCTCGCCGCGCCCGGCGGGTCCCGGCATACTAATGTGCTCACTCGGAACGCTTATTCGCGCCCGCTAACGTTTTTTGCATAAAACATCTCATCAAAGGATTGCCGGGTCCCGTATATTGAATATCAAAAGGTGCAGGACGGGGAAGTTTCGGGGGAGGCCGCGAGCCGGCCACCTTCTTTAAAAATACACCTTTGAACGTGCCCGGAATAATCGCTCGATCCGCCACGCTGCTATTTGTGTACATAAATACACTTTACGCCACTATAAAAAGTTATTTTTGTAAACTACTCCAATATTTATAAACCGACATTTCCATAATGGCCGATCGTACTTATTCAGAGTAGGTTAATGTAGGTAATCATTTTAGAAGTGAATATATAATTTCTTAAGCATTACATACCTACTGTCTCTATTATTATTTCTATTTCTAATTCAGAAATTGCCAAGTAATTGGGCCAGTTATAATTGCGTAGGTACAAGTTACATAACAGCCGTCCTTCATGTAACTTTTGGTGGTCAGCCATTGCGGCCATAAGATTTTACGATTGTGCGTGCGATCGACTGACCTTCATTATACAAACACGTATTGATTTCTTGAATATAATAACAACCAGGTATATTTCTCCAATCCCACGTAATATATAATACAGATGGGTCATAAAACTCATAAACATATTCATAAGCATGAAGGTTTAAGCAATTTTCTGAAACAAGCAACACTCACATAATCAACAAATTCGTTCGGGATCTCGTAAAAATCGGCTCTAACCCTCTCGTAGGCAAACGGTTAAAAGCTACAACACTCGATTTACTGCTGCCATAAAATACATATTGCGATTCGTGATAAAACTCCGCGGAATACCGACCGAACGTTACATATTCATACATTAACTTTTTCCTTACTATAAAATTGCTGACTAACCATGTGTGGGAAATCAAAGAGAAACCTATTTAGGGACACTAGCTTACACAGATGCAGCGTCCAATTTCCTAAACTATCTCCGTTATATTAAACCCGATATCATTGGAGAGGTTGTTAGATAAAATTGGGAGCGGATTTAAGAAAATATCTTACAATGGCTAATAGGTAAATCTAGAGGTTCTTTTTATGAAAAGCAATAACCTTTAACTTGGTACTTTGTGGTGGAATTTATACCACTTTCAGGAATAAAACTTATATTATTCGGGGGCTCGAGTTTTCACTTAGGCCGCGAGAGAGTTTTTATTGGATCATGGGGTTATTTTTCTTTGAAGCCACTTTCAAAGCTGTGAAAATCGTTCGTGTGTTAAATAGGAAAAAGTAATTAAGGCGTTGTTTACGGTGTTTTTTATTCATTAAAAAAAATATATTCATGAGAGTTGCGTCTTGGATTCTTCTAAATAAAATATACTTTACTGCATACTTCAAGGATCGGAACGACTTAGCTCATAAAAGTCTTTATGCTTTTTGTACGAAAAGTTTGAATATTTACAAAGGCTGTAAAGTAAAATTGTAAGGTTACTGGCCGAACATCTTGCCTATCATATTTAGAATTAGAATTAAAGCTGATCTTACATATCCACTTAAGTCATGAGAGATAGTTTAATGAAAAAAATACATGTGGTATATTATCACTACAGTGCCACAAACTTATCTGTTCCGGTAAGAGTTCACGTAAATTTCTAATATTTCTTCATTCTCTAGGATGTTAAGTTCTCCCGTAATGGCAATTTACCCTTGCGGTTTAAATGAATCCATCTAATCTATATCAATATATAATTTATTAGTGAGTAACGAGATATGGACCAATTTAATTCGTTCTCACCGGAACAGATAAGTTTGTGGCACTATAAATGGTTGTTACCACATCAGCTGGTGGGGACAATTCCTTATGAATTTCGTTATTGTTCCGAGCCCCAGGGGCGGCCTCGCACGTACGTTGTAGGATTGTTTAATTATTTTGCTTGGCCCAGCCGTGATCGGAATATGTCCACCCAAGACAAATTGGGTCAGACTCCCACATTTAGATGTCTAAAGGAATTTAGATGAATCATGTGTAGGTAGGTACTTACTTATGTGGTATGTGCCTTGTTTTGAGTGAGGTTCGGCAGGTTGAAATGAACGAAATCAGACCTGAAGTAAGAAATACTGCATTGCGATTGATTGATTTGTGTGCAAACAAAGTAGAGAAAACATATGCTGTTGTTTGTGAAAGATTATATAACTCAACTTAACGATTTAACTAGGCAAAAGTAACTTCATCATTTTAAAAGCGTTATTTTTCATATCCACAGCAGGAAAATGGACTTCCCTATTTTAATAGCCTTAAAAACCTAGTTACCATATTATATTTATAGGTTTAACACTACGTCTAATAACAGTGTAAGGCTGCAAATTTCACAATGCAATGCCTCATGACGTAATTAGTGCCACGTCAATACTGGTTCAACTTAATCGCGTCAAACACGTCACTTTAAGGGTTAAAACATGTAGCGAGCTCCGTAAACACATTTGTATAAGGACGCGCCCGCTGTCTGCCGTGAATGCTTTCTCTTGTTCTGTCTATTATCGCATCAAACGATATTGTGTCTTGTCTTAACTTAATAGTATAATGTGCTTTGCGAACTTTGTGACGATCCCCTTGAGGCGACGAAAAGAGTGTGTGATGCGCGTTTGTTTTGTTGTACATCAAAGAAGTATATTTTAGCTTTATATATTGTATCACATTGTATAACCTATACAGGGCGTTGCAAAAGTGGTTTACTACACCCTCACTCTCATTATATATTGTTGTAATAGTTTTCTATAATAATAATTGTCATTACAGCGACAATTCCGTAGAATACAGACTGTTAATGTTTACCATTAATTACCCAAACCAACGCCAAAATCAAAGTGTATAAAGTTCCATTATCGTGAACAGCATAATACTCTAACTAAGACGATCACATCATTCAGATCACAAGGATCCGAGAGCATTCGACAAGCCCGCGCCTGGGTAGTAACACGTCTCCCATTGTATGTTACATGTATAACCCAGTTAAGCAATTTCGGTACATACGTAATCCAATTAGCTATTAAGATCCGTGCTCCGAATATTAATTCGGTCTGATTCGGCCTCTTTGTGCAGCCGAGCTGTGACCTTCGCGAACAATGAACCGGCCTCCTTGGGGCGCCGGCCTCTGCGGAGTTGCATGGTGTAGAAGGGAGTGAATGTAAATGTTGATTTTTGTGTACGAGTGTTAGTTGGTTTGGCCGGTTAAAAGGTTAACGGACATCAAAATGAAATTCTAAATAAAAATATTTTACTGAAACATTTTAGTTGCGAAATATCGTTTTGTTATGGATGAAATTAAAATACTCGCTACAAATGTATTTTATTTTCAAATGAAACGATCCAAAACGACGTCAAATGCATTCGATCCCGAGGGGTTCAGCGAAATCTTGCGACCGACGTAATTGAAACGCACGATTAACCGTAACTACTGTCTCTGTTTCATCGATTAATTTTCTTTTATTTTGTTCCAGACGAGGGTAAAATCCACAAAATTGTACAGTGGACCCGCAACGGGGATAGTCAGTCTGCCTTGCTGGATATATTCGACGTGACCCCGGGAGAACCAATTCAGGTAATAACTGAAACTTATAGATCCTTTTGGTGCTAAGCAACCTACTGAAAGTCTAATGAAATATCACAGTAATAAAATTTACTACGCCGTAGCGGCTACGCGCTACGAACCGCTACGCCTCATTTGCTACGATTTCTCGTAGCACAAAGCTAGCTATGAACAAAATGGACAACCTGTTTCTAGATTCTAGTTACTTTAACATGAATATTTGTTAAGATTTTAATATTTTTATATCATGCACTCATCTTACGTTTTTAACCATTACTATGCGTCGTTTAATCGATGTACCCAATGTATATTTCATGACTTAAATCCACAAGTGTAATTATATATAGTGTATTAATATTAGGTTTTGCACAATACATATTTTTGTAGATATATTTATTATTGTAATTTTTTGTGTGCCTGTACTGTTTTACTCTCTGTACCTCCTGCAGGTTGACTGGCAGAAAATGCTTTTATCATTAAGTCCACCTGGTTTTACATTATTACTTTGTAAATTGTGCAAAAACTAATAAATAAATAATAAGTGTATAAGACAACCTGATCAACCATCTCCCGTCTCCCTCCCAGGCGATGTCTCTGTCGCGCGCGCACGGCTCGCTCTACGCGTCGTCGGACCGGCGCGTGCTGCAGCTGCGGCTGGCGCTGTGTGCGCGTCGCTATGACGCGTGCGTGCGCTGCGCCCGAGACCCGTACTGCGGGTGGGATCGTGACGCCGGGGTTTGCCGCGAGTATGTGCCTGGGTGAGTACTTACTTGGTTGGTGTGGCTGGTGTGGAAGGAATGGAGGAACTCAGTGGTAGGCAGATTTTGCCACATTGATTTACTTAGCCCCTGAATCATTCCAAGTATTATATTTATAAAAAAGTACTTAATCAAATTCTCTTGGGTCGCAGCTTGCTCTATCTATACGCAGACTATGCAGTGGAGCAGCGGTCTGTATTGTCATATAAAATATACACATGAGTGACTTTTGCCCTGCGGCCCTACACAATGTGCGCTAATTTAACAAAATTAATGAACCCAACTTTTTACCAAATCAATCCAAAATAATCATCATATTAAACCATACGCACAGCAACAACAAAACACTAAACCTAAACCCACCCACCAGCTTAATCCAAGACGTGGCGAACGAAACAGCGGACATCTGCGACTCATCCATCGCGCGCAAGTCCGTGGCGGCCACGTGGGGGCAGAGCCTGCACCTCGGCAGCTTCGTCAAGATGCCCGAGGTGCTGCAGCCGCGGGCGGTGACCTGGTACCACTACTCAAGGGAGAAGGGGCGGCATCCGATCACGTTTACGTAAGTTTTTTTGGCCAATATTTATGGACTTACTGAACTTTCTTTCTCCCAGAAATATGTTGTTGTAAATTAAGGGAGTTTTTATGTCACTTATAGCATACCATGAAAGTGTATAACTGTGATCATGTTTGATATAATAAAATCCATACATCTGAACGATGTAAGTGAGAGAATCAAATGCCGGGCAACTAAAGAGTTCTTCTTCTAAATTGCCATCAAAATTGAGTTCGAAGATACAAATAGAACCAAGTTACAGAATTGAAACAGTTTTCAGCAACATTTTTTATTCATTATTATATTGTGAATATAGGTCAAGAAAAACTACTCCTCCTAAATCAAAGTAGCTACCGCACAAACAAACCATTACAAAGCCCTGACAGTAGCTGTAATCGCGGCGCTAAACTACACCAAAGCCCGTAATTACCTCAAGTTTGCACCCTTACGCCAACCTTTAATTGTTACGTAAACAAGCTAAGAATAATTTTGAAAACACTTAAGCAGTACACGCATGCAACCATTAATTAAACTGTTTCCAAATCTGCCGCTATCGCACTTCCTTCGCAATAATTAAAAGCCGGGGGGCGCGGGAACTTCAGACATTGTTTATCGGCTCATTTTACTAAACAGGGGATACTTGTTTCGTTTTAAAACTCCACCAATAACGGCTTGGGGTGTTTACGCGGAGCGGTGCGGCTCGAGAAAGATAAATATTTTACGTATCGGTAATGGTTAATCAGTGGTAATGATGTTTTTATTGTTTAAAATTAGATTAGGTAGGATAACATAGACAAATATGTCGGTGACATTTCACATCCTAAATCTGCGATGAACCGATTTAAATATGTATAAGTACTATTTTTAAGTGTGAGCACAAGTGATACAAAGTTTTATTACTATACCTATGTAGGTATAGTTCCTAAAAATGGGTTCAACTGCAATTGCTTTTACTTCAGCTATTAGTAGTAGTAGAATGATTTTAGCGTACTATACTGTTACTGTCTTAATGTTAAATACGGTAACATTAAATCTTCTACCTACCTACCAATAATAAAGTATCGACACAACATACGGTTAGGTCAGGTTATACCGTACCCTTCTAATGATTTTTATTTATGAATGAAATACAAAACCGGATCTTTTCTTAATTATAATTATTTCTGTTTTAATTATACGGCCCCCAGTTTTAATCCAAATCAATGTAGCGCGGCCGAACGGTTTTGATACTTTTTATATATTGTGCATTTTTATTTGCAGTCGACCGGAGAAGTACATTGAGACGTCGGAACACGGACTGTTGATCATTTCTGTGAGCGAAGCGGACGCGGGGCGATACGACTGCTGGCTGGGAGGGTCCCTGTTGTGCTCTTACAACATCACTGTTGACACTCATCGGTACGTAAAAACTTTTTAAATCTTTGTGAAATTTATAGTAACTTCTAGTAATAAAAAAATATAAGTATATGAAAAATTTATAAAATTAACTAAATAATATGCATTATAATTTAAGTTAAAGAGTGTGGTTTTATAGCTGAAGCATGTATTCGTTTTCAGATGCTCACCGCCGGAGAAGAGCAACGAATACCAGAAGATCTACTCTAACTGGTGCCACGAATTCGAAAAGTATAAGACAGCCATGAAAACGTGGGAACGGAAGCAGGATGTATGTATCTGATCAATATTTAATTTTCTCACAATTAAAATATTAGTTTTGTGAAAATTTAACAGTTGACTAATAGTTGTCTTTTGTTCCAGCAATGCTCGAGACAAAACGACTCGAATCAGAACGCGCACCCAAACGAGATCGTGTGATAGCTTCTAAACATCGCCTATCTCATGTTCCAGTCAGTGAACTACTACGCCGGCGCCGTGCCCGTGCCGTACCTCACGGCCGGCCTCAGATACTTCAACATATTCTCATGAGACCATCCACGATATACTCCGCTCCACAGATACCTCTAGCGACTCCATAGGTGTCGAGATCCCGCTCAAGTACTAGTGATTTAACCAGGTGCAACGCCATCTAGTTAAAAAATTTAAAAACAGTTTAACAGTGCAGTGAATTTACTGTTCCCGTAAGGATTGGAACATGAGAGAAGGTGATTGGTTAAAATAATTGGACTAAAATTTCTACGGATTTTTAATAAATAATTTGAAATTTAAAGGAATGGTTAATGAAAAGTTATGGATTGCTTGTTGGAAATGTAAAAAGAGATATAGAAATTGAATTTTCGTATAGTATTGTAAGTACGCTTTGTTCGTTGGGTAAGAGTGTAGGAAAATAATTGTTAGACTTGTTTTTGTACGAGTTAAATTCCTAAATCATGCATTTAAGTACATTTATACTTGCCATTATTATAAATTTATATTTTGCCCCATGTTTAAAGAGTATTAGTAGTTAATGACACCCGTGTTTTGTTTATAAGTTATTATCAAAAATTTTGTGTTCGTGCAATGCGTCTTGATTAATTAATATAAATTAAATACATGTTAAACGATCAAGACTCAATGAGCGCACTAAAATGTTTCAAGTATAGAAGTTATAGATATTGCCGTGTGTTTGTAGAGTGCGCGGCAGTAATTTGGAATCTCTGAGGGTTGTGGGAGGGTACTCCTCATTATTTTCCCCCTATCTGTGTAAATAGTTACCTAATTTCATTCGACTGTACCTATAAATGTAAGTGTACGTACTTTTAGTATGCACGTCCCTAATCATAAAAAACGATATTATAATTTAAGCCTGTGATATATTAAGAGAACTCATTTAGGAAAATGTAATTTTTAATCTAATGATCGGAACGTTTTAAATCATAATAATCATTGTGTCCATCTTCGTAATTGCCATATTTATTTCCATTCAAAATAAAATAACAAGGTGACATATCTTTCCTTCAAGTTGAACCGTGAAGATGTAATAAACTGGCATGAGGTAAATTATACCCTAAAATATCAATAATAAATGGAGAAGAATTGTTATCCTTTATCAAGAACATTACATTAATTAATTTTATGTTCACCAGTTGTTTTATTTAGAACTCTTTTAAATCAGGAGCATAATAATTTTTGTACAGTGACATCATTTAACAACCTTAATAATGTAAAATAGCAATCAAATTATAAATAGTAATTACTTTGTGAGCAAAGATCTGCATTGTTTTAGAGTTGAAAATATCATAAAAAGAACTGAAGCAATTAGGTTTCTGCTGACAAATATAAACTTATTTACTCATCACAAATTTCATCTTAGCTATTGATTAACAATTTACTCAACTCCATATCATAATAGAAGTGGTACTGTAAGCCCGTGTAAATAGTATTGTTCGATTAACTAAAGCAAAATGCATATTTATAAAACATATTTTTTCTAGAGATTTATTGAGAACGCCAGACATGTTTATTCAACTGCCATAGACAATTAGACATATTAGAATTTAACGTAATTCTGCTTCTTCAACTTGTCCATTCACAATTTTTACCATTATTCGTCTGATTGTAGATAAAATATCAGCCATTAAGAGTATTATGTTATTTAAACAGTATTTTAATACTTTGTATCATTGTTATAAGAGGGAAATTAAAACTGAAATCCACTATTCATTTAGATCTCAGAATGCTTATAATTTGAGGAAATCGTGTCCAAAACTGCCGGCTGCCGCTCTTCCGGTAAAAAAAATGTAGATTTGCGGCACAGAATTTTCTTTTTGTGATAAAAAATTAAAACTAATGAACTATAATTATGTGATTTGGCAAGCGAACTGATTTCAAATAATATGCAGTTGAAAGTATTCTGAGATTAATTAAGATTTATAACGACATACAATATTTTGATGGTTTTATTTCTATTTTTAAGATTTTATCATTTAAATCAACAAAGTAGTTACAGTAATACAAAAAGGTAGAGTAATAATGGTAGGTGCTTTCAAAATATATAACTTTTGATTTTGCAAATAACTATAGTTATAATATATTTTGAGACTTTTTCATATCATTATGTATATACATAAAACGAAATAGGTAAGACGATCATAAGAGAATATTGTGAGCTTTGATGTTTATAAAGTTAGCTAAGACTTGGTAAGTACTTAAGTATTTAGTGATTATTATTATTATCATAAGGATATCTCAACCCTGAGATGATCTTGCGCAATAATTATATAACTAATGTCTATTGTCTGTACTAATTGAGTAGCTCTGTAAATTTCACAATGTTATTATACTGTAATAAGTTAAAACTCAAATGTAGCCTTAAGATTTTATATAATAAACCTATGAAATAAATTACATACGGCTTTTATTACTTTCCTCTGATTTTTATTAAATAAGTACCTATACATATTTATATAAGTAGTATGGAAAACTTACATCATAGAAATGTCGATGTAAAAATAATAGATAAAATATAGCCATGAGTTTCCCTTTTAAAAGTAATAACGTTTATTAGGAAAAGCTATTCTAGCTAGTCGCTTACCTATAACTTAGGTCACATTACCTTACATAGAATCATATCAGACACGATATCATTAGTCAATAATCGCCCTAAAATTAATGCCCTAAGTCCCTAACTATCTACAACATGGAATATTACCAGACAGATTTAATAACCCCAATCAATGTTATTACCAAACTTACCTACATAAAATATATTTAGTGCTGTATTGAAAGCCCCATTTGATGGGTGTCAGAGGCCGTAGAAAACAAATGTCAAAACTGCCTAATCGATCGTTTAGCAGAAAATGCTTTAAAATAGTGTCGATTCATCAAGTCACAGGCCGGGTTGACATTTTCGTCATAACACTAGCGGGGCCGCCCCTCCGAGCGACGACGGACCAGGGGCCCATAAAAAGTGAGGGTTCGTAATTATATAGTGCCACTAAACTAATTTCACGATACATTGCCGACGAAATCTGTGCTTGGCACCGCCACCACCCGCCTGCCGGCGAAATGTGATTTTTCTTTCATAACGAAACGCCTGATTACTATTGTTGTGTGTCATTACTTATGAACTACGAATTGCTAATTCTAGCTGGCGTGTTTGCAGCTATTGATGAATAGTTGATTCGGTTTGCGAGCCCTGATTACGCAGTAATCACATACATACATAGATCGTGCTAATATAATTATTTGATGTGCTAATTTAATACCGAACCGAAATACACACATTTGGTGTTTACTATTGTATAAATTATGACACCGCGAACATAAATAGTTGATCAGATGACCTAATAAGTGTTATTTGGTGTTGCGAGCACCGGGACAGAATACGTATTTAAGTGCATACGATTAATCAGAGGCGCATAGTAAATGAGAACTAATGCTTGACAAGTTAGCAGCCCGGCCGGAGCAGTGCTAAGATTATGTTGCAGATTGCATCATAAATTGACGCTGAGAGTTAGCAACTTGACTGCAGAATTGTCACTAGTTTAGAGCAGGGTTTAGTGTTGACATGCACTAACTGCACGACAAGCAGCGATAAATTGGACAGAAAACTTAATTTAACCAGACAGTCGAGTAAACTAAAAAGATATACCTATATGAATATGAAGGGAAAATGCAAGAAGTCATACCAAAATAATACGCACACAATCATTTGCTCAGAAAATTCCTTGTAAAAATGATTTTGTAAAAATAATAGGCATCAAATATCATAAGGAGAAAGGGTCCCAATTTTTCCCGAAGCGGCACCGAAGCATGTAATGTTTCATTTCACGGCGGCGGCGACACGTGTTGGTGCGGATCTTGGTGACATTAAACAATTATACACGGTCATCACTTGTAAGTACTCACTGCTTTTAAATTTAATGTATGTAGGTACAAAACGCATTCCGACAAAAGTTTGAGGAAAATATTTGAAAAATGGCAATGCATTTACTTAGGGATGATTTTTTATGTTAGTTTATAGTGCATTAATGTAGTTAACAGATTGGGGGTGCCATTTTCCACCATTAGATACGAACGTACAAAAAAGCTTTAACGGAAGATAAACTTTACTAAATTAAAACTTTAAACACATTAGAAATCAAACCACACTCAAAACAGTAGAAGCAGATTAATGTTTTATTTTAAACAAGGATGGCAAGCTTTAGCACCAGGGCCACATCGGTCGGAAGGAGCCAGCGGTCAGGCCATGCGTGTAATCCTTTATTACACGAGGAGATCAGCGGCCGCCGCCACAGCCGCGGTGTCCCACTCTCGTAAGCGCATTAGCCGAATTAACAATTAGTCATGCCTACGTCTGCCAACAAAATTTACACTAATTTACATAACAATAAAGCCCTTTCAGGGTCGCCTTGTATGGGTATGGAGGATTTTTAAAATTAATTGGATCACAAACCGTGGAAAATTCGGAGTTTACCGCGCCCCTTCTATTAGGTTACTCCGTGGTCAGTATTTACGAGCGAGCCCATCGGTGCCCTTTTATGCCGACGTATACATTTGCCATTTGCCAACAATTGAAATGTCTAATTGGCTTTGTTCGGTCTGCACTACGCAGACTGTTGTTGGTAAATAATTTATATGTATACCTACCTACATAATATTGTTGACTATTGTAGCTCCAACAACATGATTGCAGTAAGAAAGTGAAAAGTTTCAGCAATATTATCTAACTACCCACTATTTACTCTTTAAAGCGGCAGCGTTTTAAAATGTGGAAGCCAGAAATAGTATCCTATAAACGTTTTATTGTGTAACTACAAAGCCAAGTTGCCGTATTGCTCCGTCTTCCATCTAATTCAGGTAAGTACTAAAATATATTATAGTGTATTGTTTTTTTATTTATAATTTAATCCTGTCTTTAGAACTTTGCAATAATTGAACTGTCAGCAGTATGCGCGGTGTTGGCCACGTTCACACGCGCATTACTGCGAGTGCGTCCCGGGGACGGATAAATAAAGGCCGGCAGACACTATCGCGGAACTCAAATGAACAGCGATAAAAGCTCGCAACTAAATCGCGACTGAGCGACTGAGCAAGAACAATGACCGGTACAAATTGTGGCATTGTCCCGCACACCCGACTGAAAGGCAACGAAGAATAGACTCATTTGCCTTAACAACATTAATACGCGCCTGACCCTCACACTTTTTGTTTGTTAATCTACAGAAAAGGGCGTAACTCATTTTGTCAACTCGTAATTAAATTTGAGTAGACCCGTCGCAGTCGCGGTGTATGTAAACGTGACGGGGCCTTCCGCTGATTCAATTTGCTTATTATTGTTTACGCGCTGATTGCTTTCTAAATTAATAAATCTTGACACAAGACAATTAATTAGCCAGTGACATCGAATAGATAAAAGTTTTACATCGAACGCTCCGTTGTAATAGGCCATAAATTTGAAGCTTTCTCGCAAAATATCTCAATACAGGGGTCGTTATTCACAGGAGCTGCGGCCCGCAGCAATAACATCGCGGACCAAAGGTGACGGGCGCGCGTTTAGAAATGCTTAAAATGCAATTTTACAAGCACTTTTATTTATGGGGCCCCAAAAATGTAAAATGCTAACGTTTTATTGCCGAGCTTTATGAAAATAAGAAGAACAAACAATTCCCTGTTATCCCAAGACGGGGGACTGGGGAATGTGGGCGCCCTCCTGGCGGTGCATGAGGAAACTTGCAGGTAAGTACTAGCGGCACGTGAGGGGTGGCCGAAGATAGCGCCGAAACTTCTAAAAGTGGGTTCCTAATATAAAACTACGTTGTGTTCTTTTAGTTAAAAACACAAAGTCAAAAAGTATTTCCTTCTACATATTGGTCAACTTTGCGGCTCATTTTGTTTCTTTAATTTATAAGATTATTATTAGCTATCTACATTTAAAAAACTATCAAACAATAATAAACTTAAGCTTGAAGCTACAGTTTTTCCTGCAACTGTAACACATGTAAAAAAGAATTTACCCGCAAAGGTACTTACGTATACTTAATACGGAGTCAAAAGAGTTAGTTCATAAAAAGCAACTTTACACATTTCCATTATTCTCTTTTAAGACTGCTATTCCCTTGACAAAAACAACCCTATTCCGGCATCACACGTTTGAAAAATGTTCGAAATTTAAAATGTAAAATTTTATAATAAGACTGGCTGAGATTACACCTTGGCTTCTATTATTAGGTGGCGCTGTACGAAGTGGGACATTTTTATTGCCCCCAGCTTTAGATTAGTTTTGTTCTGTGAATTTGATGCATTTGGAATGAGGTCGATTATTCAACGCCTGCCCCGCGCAACTTGCTTGGCATTATCGCATGAATATGAAATGACGCAGTATGACTCTTCCTTGTTGGGAAGAATTATGAGTTGCATATTTGTTTTTATGCGTCTGAAAAAGTTTGTAAGATTTTTGTACGCTGTATATTTTATGTTTCTGGATGGGATATATTTGAACATGAATTTTCCCAATGTTTAAAGAAGCCATGTCAATATTTATGTATAGGTACTAACTAATTTTTAAAATACCAATCTTAACATATCATTTGGGGCAATATGAGTTAAAAATATACATTTAAGTTATCAATTGACTAAACTAGCTAAACATACAAAAACAGAATTCAGTCCCCTTGTGCGAACAATTTAAACTAAGAACGCGCGTGCAGCGTGCGGATTCCACAAAACAAATCGTCAGCGAACTGACATTCTGTATCGAATGGCGGACAAAGGACGAAAATATGAACATGTGCGAAAAATATCTCGCGTAAGCATTTGGGAGTTTCTCGTGACAGAAAATTTAATACGGGGGGAGTTCTAATATTAAACCTCGGGGACCCATCACTTTTAATATCTGCTCGTAGTCCTATAGGGCCCTTAAATTATTTACCAAATGGAAAGGTAATGGCCAACGAAGAGTGCGAATGAAGGTATGCAAATTTTATAAAGCAAACATGTTATATAGCTTTAAAGAGGACTTTGTATGGTTAAACATCCTAATGAAGTATGTCGTTGTTTTCAAATATTTATGCATATTTCTTTGGTCCGGTAAAAGTGTTTTTGGGTGGATTTGCGATGTAAATTATAATTATTGTGGTCGTTTAGATACGCATACGCTGCGGGATGAACATGGTTTTGCTCTTTTCAATCCTTTAAGTACTTTGGGGTTGTCGTAAGTACGTTATAAATTAAATCTTAATTTTATTTTGCTTTAAAGCGAAAAGGTTTTAGTATAATTTCCGGCTTACTTGTATAATATATCCTTAATATACGTACTCATACCATAGAATAACACGTTCAGTCTCATACCCACGAAGCTTATAAAATAATATACTTATAGGTACCTGCAAAGTATCTTTATTTTTCTACGATAACACCGAACGTAACTATTTAGTAATCTATGATTAAACTATCATGCTTTTTGCTGCATTTCTGTATCATTTTTAACGTAACATAAAACTCACTTATATGTCCCCATGTATACCTGTATTGTACATAGGTACTATAGCACACTTAGTTAATGACTAATTCGTAAAAGCCCATTTAAATGACATTCAACCGCGGCCAGGGCGGCGGCGGCGGCGGCGGCGGCGGCGGCGGCCCGCGCAGCATCGACCACATTCGAAATTGCTTGGAAAGTCCGAAATCGAATTGTGTGAGCCGGGCGAAAATTGAATTGTATAACAATTGGACCTTTTATCTTTGGTGGAGGCTCGCAGTGATTTATCGGTAAAAATCACGATTAATACTTGCACGTGTCCGCGTTTAGGGGTGAAGGGGTTGTGGGACCCCCCCCCCTGCCCCCGGGGTGAGGGAGGGGGGGTCACGGGTCATGAAGTGAGTCACGCATCGAGGCGCGCGGCTAATGACGCCGGCTCTGCGGACGAGCGGGATTGCGATTGTCTGTCTTAGAAATAATTTCATTGGACTTTCTTGATTGCTGTTTCTTCTGTTTTCTACATGTTCGGTGTGGGTTGTAATGGTTACGGGGGGTTTAGGTTTTAACTGCCGATTTGTGAGTCCTAATTAGATAAACCCTTTTTATTTTATAGCAACAAGTAACTAATACCTAAGTAAGTACATAGTTCTTAACTTTGATAACCTATCTACGATCTATATTATATTGGTTCAATTTTCTACTAATGCCACACTTGTACCCCTGAAATCAATCCAAATGTTAGTCCCTTTTGTATTTTTATACATCTTGTAATATTGTCATAAATCACAGATTATTCAAAGTAGAATACGCATACTTACGCAAAACATACGCACCTGCATTATTTCTCAATGTACTTACGTAGTACGTACCATGTCGTGTGGACTCGTACAGTGGTCGTTCTGTCTTTATGTGTTATTCAAATGAAAGTTCCAACTTCCGCCTCACGTCATGCCATAAAAAGAATCTCCCATAAATATACGCAACATAAACATAAAATACACAAATGTTTATTTAAATTTCAAAGCGAGACATAATAGAATAACCTTTAGTATACGAGCTTCAGTAAAATTAAATTAGTTTGTTCACATTTTGAGATTGAAAAAACTACAAAGTTGTATTTTATGAGAATCTACCCACTTAGTATGCAGAAGGATTCAAGTCTTACGTTTGAAGTTACTATTAAGTAGCTTGGCCGGGTGCTGTAGTAAAGTTACGTTTATTCCCTCGAAATAAGGATCAAGTCACATATCTTTATTCTCCTGAGTGCAAGTGACCGCGACTGCTGAGCACATTGGGCACTACTCTACTGTGAATGTGCAGTGTGCAGGAGGCGGGCGCTGGTCGCTGGTCAGCCATTACGAATCGATGCAGGTAAGGAAGCTAGCTAACTAAGTAACCATTGACAATAAAGTGAGCAGACTGATAAATAAGGACAAAGTTATATGATTTTAATATTGTGAAACTTATATTCAGATCGGGTACTACAGTAGATAGTTTACAGCGAGATAGTTTACAGTAGCTAAGCTACACGAAAACTGCATACATTTTTTGGTTTGTCTTACAAAGGTTTGCCGTTTTGAATATAAAATAAATTCATTACAAATCGTTTACGTACGTAATTCTTAATTATGCAGGTGTATAAAACCCGTATGTTCTACAAAAACTTAGTCCCCCTCAAACATCAGCTCTCAACCATTCCCTACGACCGAGCACTGAGTTCAATTTCTTCCTTGAAAATAAATCAAAAGGATATAAAAATCAGAGTATTATTGGCTCGTAGATTGCTAACCTGCTAATAATGTCTGCAGTGCAGATCGGCAGGTCACGGGCCATAGCCTCCCCCACCGGCACGCCGCGCTTTAAATCTGTACTCAGATTTGGTACCTATGTACTTACATATTATTTCTGTTCACATTTACCTAGGTTTATCGGTATTATAGGTGATCTGCACAGAAACCTGACCCTTCTTGTAGTACCTACTTACTGAAAGTCTAGTAAACACTAACTTTAATTTTATAAGTAAGAGACCCACAAGTTTACTTGTATAGTAAAATTAAAACAATGAAAGCAATTTAATCAATAACAATACGTGGTATCAAGTTTTGACTATTGACTATCGACTGTAGACTGTAGTATTATTTATTTATTTATTAATTTTTTTTTATTATAAATTACACAAAGTTACATTTTATATAAAAAGACAGTTACAGTGTGACAAAAACCAGTTTAGGTTTGACCGCACACCGACATTCGCACGGCTTCACTCATTATATTACATTGTACATTGGTCTTAAAATACTTAAAGATAAGGCTTACATTCTAACACATTATAAATAACATCGAGTCCGTGAGTAGGTAAGTACTTACCTAATATAACATCTAGTCCTCTTTCAGCCCGGCGGAACCTTGGGCGACAATAGTAAAAAAGTCAATATAAACTAAATACAAAGTCCGACTTCCATTTTCATAAAATGTGTGCCGTGTCCCTTATACCATTGTTGTGTCGTAAACAAGACGTCGAGAACGCTGCCGTATTAAAATATAAACTTTCGTGTGTTTTAAAAGCACTATTCTCTTTTGCTAGTTTTAAGCTGGATGCTGCCTGCGGCATTAAAAACCATTTGCAAACATAAGCTAATTCCTTTTTACGAAGAAAAATCCGTAGTGAGTGTTGCGTTTAAATAAACGCTGTGCTGTGTTCACTGCATCATGTGCTGGCGGCGAGTCATGAGTGCCCGCCACGCAATGGATCATTGTCATTTTTGTGCTTATATGTTGTTTTTTACTCCTCCAGTAGTTCAGGGTCCTTCACAGGAGTCCATCAAGATTCCAGCGGTTAAAAATAAATTTAAAAAATTGCTTTCATTGTTTTATTTTTAATACTTATAAAGAAAACTCTGTTCTCATGTTGCATATAAATATGTTATAAATACAAGTTAATGTTTTACGAATATAACTTAAGCGAATTCTGTAGTGAAATTATCATGTGTGAGTAATGTATGCTTCTCGATAACAAATCTATTCAATTAACACGTTAGCCGCCGGCGCTGGGCAGGCGTTGGACCGAACACTCACGCACTCGCTTACACATGAGCTCCTCAGGTTAAATCTACTATGTGTATGTTAAAGTATGGTTTTTTATGCTACACATTCTCCTTGCTAATTTTTTTTTTTTAAATACGGAAATAATAATAATTACCTATAGGAAAAAATATCAGTACTTAATACATTGGACATAAAAACAATATTCTTTAAAATTTCCACGTAAAATGAAGTAGATGTACATTCTGCAGTTATTTCAGACTTTTAATGGTATATATATAGACTTACCTAAATTAGTCTCTATAAATAACTTTACCGGAGTCAAAATAAGTGAACTTATTTCTCGTATCCTTATCATAAAACTTTGTATTTTTGTTAAGTATTACAAAGACATTTGAAAGAGTCCCGTACAAGTAGCGAGACTTGTGCGGCATGCGGCAGAAAACAATGCAGTTGAGTCCAGGAGGGACTCTAGATCGAACAAAAACGAACAAACGAGAGCTGTTACGCAACGAGACAGGGTCGTGATTAGCGCAACAGCACTAAATCTTTTTTCGTAAGTTAGAATAACCCCTGAGCGGTAATACAGCGTGAGCCACCTCTTTGTGAGGCTTTGTACATTAACTTGCTCTATACACCTGCATCTAAAGACAACATATTCTTTGTTTTAATTATTTGTATCAGCTCGCTCTTTGTACAGCTGAGCTGAGGCCCGTGCAGGAGCTTAGGGCTAGATTTAGGTCAACCTACAATGTGTAGAGACGTTTTTTATACGACCGAGTTGAGAAAATGTTGTGTTACTCGCTGCCCAGTGGTCTGCAAACTGTTAGGATTACAAAGAAAGTACGTGCAAACTCGTGTAGATATTTAATTAAACTAAGGTGGTATTAAGATGTTGTTTTGCTTTATGTCGGCAAAACGTGAAGATAAATAGAGTATTTTCGTACTGTATAGGTACTTATGCCGAAAATGATATATTCTGATAGAACAAGGTATAATTGGCATATTGTATCTAAGAGCGATCTCTAACAGGCAATGATCCCGCGCGATACCTACTCAAGCAATAGGCTGCAAGTTCCATTAACAAATTTCTGTTTACCGCGATTTGAAAGGCAAACAGCATCATGACACTCAGTAAGATTGAAAGACCAACATCCAGAAGGCATTTGTGGCGGCGCCATTTTAATCAACGTCAGCAAATGACGCTCGTTATCAAGGGACCCTCAGTGCGCTCCGTTCACAATAACACTACCCTAATATTGCGCTGATGATACGTGACACGGAATTATGATCTGTATTACCTTCACCTACAAACCAAGCTCCAGCGATGATGCTGCTAACGGGGGACAATTATAACGAATGGACCGTACAAATAGTCCAGTGAAGGGTCTGCATGTGGTCCCCTGTCTGACAGACTCGTCATCGCAATGTTTGTTGTGAAGATAAGCATGACCAATCTTGGTGCGGCCTCTTTCCGGATGTCCCTCAGAGATGAGTGGAGAAGCCTTTGACTTGACTGTGTAACGACGTCTACCATAATACGATTCAGTGAAGAAGTATAGCTGCACCATTGTAGATAGTTTTAGTCAAAATGTGAGAATGGAGAGATTATCTTATATTTGTATGGCTGACCTATATAGAGTACATAAAAGCAGATAATACAATGCTTTACTAAGAAAACGTTTTCAGTTATTTATAGTAATGATTATAGTCAACTTACTAACTTCTCGGCACCAGCAACTGACCGCATTTATAATACTAAGGTAGGTACTACACTTTACTACAATTTTATTCAAAAATGGACGTCATAGAACTTTGCCATTTCAATATTGAGCCCATAAAATGTGTTCGAAACCACTAGCTATCTTTTATGTTCCCCTTGCAAATATCAGATACACTTTCTAACAAATGGTCGCACTTCAAAAGTCTGTGAAACTCTAGCAATATGTCAGTAGGTGGCTCTATCCCTCTGAACAAGGAGTCCCCTTGCTAGAGCCATCGGAAGTGAGTGGTACCTTGACCTAGGTCAGCCCTCTCCGCCATTACTCATTGAAAATTATACGGCTCTAAGTGGTGTTTCGCGTAATGTCCATTGGAGCGAATCTTACCATGTTTGTGTGTATGCCTTGAGAATAGCCCTAGCGTTTGTACCGCCTACGTGTATCGGGTTCCCTGACGATTTATTGCGAATAAATTCGATTTCAAGTGGGGTGATTCTATTTTATACTTAAAGTATATTTTTACGCAAATATACTTCTTAACATATTTTTGGTGCAAACTTTGAAGTTTGATCCTCACATCTGCTTAAAGTGCTGTATTAAATGGCTTCTCTTCCCACCCTTGGAAATTAAAAAACAATACACTTAAGCTACTGGTGTCCTTGCCAGCAAGTAAAAAGTACTAAACAAAATAAATAACATCATGTGAAATCATAACTATTTCGCCACGTGCCAACTCCTTATCGAACTAGACAACTGCATTAAAACCCTCTTCAAAATCGTTTTATTAAGTTCTCATTTATTGGAACGCCCTCAGAGCATTCTGACAGCATCGTTTATCATCATTCATTACCCTCGTCTCACAGTCTCGTTATACGCATCACTCGCTACACTACTCTTGACTATTTGTCGGATTTTGTCTCCATTAATTTGTCACTTGCTAATGCTCTCTGGGAAGATATTCTGATTAATTTTACGAGAATATTAAATTACAAACGTAGCTGACATTAGTAGTGAGACGCCAAACCTTACAATACGATAAACTTTGTTTGCACAAAAAAAAATAATTAAATAAATAAACACAATATAAACACATCATATGATAACATAATATTAATGTACCAATCAAAGCGGTCTTATGGCTAAAAGCGATCTCTTCCAGACAACCAATAATTTAGTGGATTAAAATTATTAAAGTGTATATAAGTACATTAGGTCAATTAATTAAGTTTAAAAAAACATTAAGTTGTGCCGCAACCGCAACGGCAGCGTGGCATACCGAACCATTATTTGTATATTGATAGTGTCTTCATCTTAGTAACCTATGGCCGCCTGATGGGCTTGCACAAGAGTTTTCTGAAACACAACAGTTTTTTTAGAATGTACCTTATAAATATTTTTAAATTTTTTTTTTAATTTAGTGTCGGCATTTTGTAAGTGGAGAAATTCATCACTCGCGTGTGTAAAATACATTGGAGTCACTTACACGCACACTGCATCCCGACAAAATGTGCTTAGTCCTTAAAATGACACGTCGCGATCTCGTAGCAACAGTGTTCCACGTTTACCCGGAGTCGTGTCGTGGCGGACGCGTGAGCGCTGCTCCCGAGGGCAGATTAACAAAGGGTTATGGGATTACTCATGTCGGCGCTACCTAACTCGGTAAACTTGACTTTTTGTTCGGAAATCACCCTTGACAGACTACTTAAGTATGTTATGATTTTGTAGGCTTCTCTATGTTGAATTTGAGTAGTTTTGGAGATGGAGGTGTAACTTTTTAGGGATAGGTTATGCCAATTCAGTGTCACTTTGATCATAAATATTTTGAGAGAGACTTATTTTCTAAAATAAGCAATCACACATACTAATTCATTCATGCCTTTATACTCCCTTTAAGGGCCCATACAGGGTGACGTGCCGCGCCAATTTTGGGTTTTCAATGCTCTTCACACAGCACACGCAGTGACACGCACACATGTAAGTTTGCACAGTGGGTCGATAAACTTTTACTCGCCAACTTTATTGACAATTATTTTCAAGTAGTGATTTGAGGGTAAGTTTAATTTTTAATTACACTGGTAAGCACCAGGAAAGAGTAGAAATTAATAGGGGTGCCACTTTTCTCCATACTCGGAACCCGATTAGATTTCTAAACAAATGTGGTATTTACTTGTAGAAAGGTAATTCTACAGGTATTAAAGTGTAGATAATAAGTTATACTAAGGGTATACTAAGCCGAAAGGGGATGACTCAAGGGGTCATTCTGAACAACTTTAGTTCTACGAGTTTTGCAAAAACGCGAAAAAAAAAATTCGTTTTCCATGGTAAAAAGTCACGTGTCAACAAAGTTTCTATGATAAAGGTTTTTTTTGGTTAATTTTTAAAACTCGTAGAACAAAAGTTCAGAATCAGTCTCACTTGTTTTAACCCGACTGCCGAAGGAGGAGAGTAATGTTTTTATGTATGTATGTTTGTAAGTATATTTTTTGGTGGCAGGATAATATTTTTTCATATTTTTAGAGTTTCGTACCTCAAAAGGAAAAAAAGCAACCGTTATAAGATCTCTTTGTTGTCCGTCTGTCTGACTGACTGTCTGTCACTGCCCTTTTTCTCAGAAACGGGTAAAGATATCAAGCTGATATTTCGCATAGATATGAGGAGTACCCAAAAAAAATTGGGGTACTCCCTCTCCCATACAAGTAAATTGGGGCTGATATTTTTTCCGGTTATTTTGATGGTGTAGGTAGGGTATCGTTGAATAGGTCTTTTAATATAATAGGTATAAAAAAAGGTTAAAATATAATTATTTGGCTTTTACCCTTAAATTTGGGGACCACACCATAGACAAATCCTAATTTAAAAAATGATTTCAATAGATGGCGTGATTTTATGTTGGGTAACTCAGAATAAGAAGTGATGATATCTCAGAATAATAATGGTTAATGGTGCTATTCCGCTGAGCATCGAAACCGGTGGGACGCTAATGAAAAGTGGCCATGGAAATGCACCAGGGTAGACCCTGCTCCGGAGGATACGGAAATTCTCCAGTCCGGAAACTTGCTGTACCACCGGGAGGGCGACCAACTGTCCCAAGGGGGTGTCGGGTTCATCGTCAACAAGTCCCTCGTCAACAACATCGTTGAAATCGGAAGTGTGTCGACACGGGTTGCGTACCTCATCCTGAGAATATCTAAACGATACTCAATGAAGGTCATACAGGTTTACGCACCCACATCTAAGCACACCGATGATGAGGTCGAACTTGCGTATGAAGACGTATCGTCTGCCCTGCGTAAGTTCACTACTCATTTCACGGTGGTGATGGGAGACTTTAACGCGAAACTCGGAAAACAAGAAGGCGGCGAGACGAAAGTGGGGTCACATGGATTTGGAGTCAGGAACCATCGTGGGCAAATGCTGGCTGACTTCTTGGAGAAGGAGGGCCTCTATATGATGAACTCCTTCTACAAGAAGAAGCCACAAAGGAAGTGGACGTGGATTAGCCCCGATGGGAAGACTAAAAACGAGATCGACTTCATATTGACGGATAAGAAGCACATATTCAATGATGTCTCAGTGATCAGTAGGGTTAAGACTGGCAGCGATCACCGACTCGTAAGAGGCACTTTGAATATAAACTGCAAAATAGAACGCTCCCGTCTAATGAAGTCCACGCTCCGTCCTACTCCTGCTCAAATCCAGGATCCCGAAAGCTTTCAGTCTGAGCTTTGCGACCGCCTGATTTGTTTAGAGAATTGCGTTACAGTTGACGATTTAAACAATAGGTTTGTGGAAACTGTCCGAGAGGTAGGATCGAAATATTTTTCGTCCCGAACCAACCGAGGACCTCAAAAACTCTCAGATGGGACTCTGAGTCTCATAAGAGAACGGAGAGAAATGAGGTTGCAGTCTTCAGTTGATATGGTCGAATACAGACGTCTAAACAGACAGATCGCCAAAGCAAGACGTTGCGATATGAGACGCTACAATTGCAAGCGCATTCAAGACGCAATAGAGCAAAACAAGGGCTCCAAAGTCTTTGCTAGAGATCGATCTGTTCGGCAGACTCTGTTGACCCAACTGAAGACCGACACTGGCAACACCGTTTCATCAGTGCCCGAAATTCTGGGAGAAATTGAGAGATTCTACGGACAGTTATACACCACAACACAAAACCCTATTACCAGCGGTGCTCACGACAGCCGAGCGCCACTCACCCGACACTATACCGAAGATATTCCGGACGTCAGTCTAGACGAGATTAGTATAGCTCTCAAACAGCTAAAAAACAACAAAGCTCCGGGAGATGATGGAATAACGACAGAACTTCTGAAAGCCGGCGGTAGACCGATTTTAATAGCACTTCGGAGGCTGTTTAATTCCGTCATACTCGAAGGCACAAGCCCGGAGGCATGGAGCAGAAGTGTAGTGACTTTGTTCTTCAAGAAAGGCAACAAAGCCCTATTGAAGAATTATAGACCCATTGCACTTCTGAGCCATGTGTACAAGCTGTTTTCGAGAGTTATTACGAATCGTCTCGAGCAAAGACTCGACGACTTCCAGCCACCCGAACAAGCCGGGTTCCGAAAAGGCTATAGTACCATAGATCACATACACACGCTTCGGCAGGTTATACAGAAGACCGAGGAGTATAATCTACCTTTATGTCTAGCGTTTGTGGACTATGAGAAAGCCTTTGATTCTATTGAGCTCTGGGCGATGCTTCAATCCCTTCAGCGGTGCCATATAGACTATCGCTATATCGAGGTGTTGAGATGTATGTACAATGCTGCCACAATGTCAGTTCGATTACACGAACATAGCACAAAACCGATCCAGTTGCAAAGGGGCGTGAGACAGGGAGATGTTATTTCTCCGAAACTGTTCACCTGTGCACTGGAAGATGTTTTTAAGCTTGTAGAGTGGAAAAGACTGGGCATTAACGTCAATGGCGAATATATCTCTCATCTACGATTTGCTGATGACATAGTTATTATGGCGGAAACGCTGGAGGAGTTGGGCGAAATGCTCACAGACCTCAATGATGCCTCTAAACAAGTTGGGCTGAAAATGAACATGGACAAGACAAAGGTCATGTCGAACGAACATGTTTCATCATCGCCCGTAACTGTAGGAGGTGTCACCATCGAAGTTGTTGATCAGTATCCCTACCTAGGACAAGTGATCCGATTAGGTAAATCCAACTTCGATAAAGAGGTAGCTCGTAGAATCCAACTCGGATGGGCAGCGTTCGGGAAATTACGACACATCTTCACTGAAAACATACCTCAGTGTCTGAAAACAAAAGTTTTCAATCAGTGCGTGTTGCCAGTGATGACTTACGGAGCCGAGACGTGGTGCTTCACCAAAGGGCTTATCCACAAGCTCAGAGTTGCTCAGCGTGCTATGGAAAGGGCTATGTTAGGCGTGTCCCTGCGAGATAGGATTCGTAATGAAGAAATCCGCAGGAGAACTAAAGTTACCGACATAGCCAAAAGGATTAGCACGCTGAAATGGCAATGGGCTGGCCACGTAGCCCGCAGAGCCGACGACCGCTGGAGTAGAAAGGTTCTGGAGTGGAGACCCCGTGTCGGCAAACGGCGTGTCGGTCGCCCCCCAACCCGTTGGTCTGATGATCTGCGGAAGGTAGCGGGAAGCCGCTGGATGCAGATGGCGGGTGACCGTTTGGGGTGGCGATCGTTAGGAGAGGCCTATGTCCAACAGTGGACTACGGAAGGCTGAGAGAGAGAGAGAGAGAGAGACCCTGCTCCTAGAACAAGGCATGAGTTTGTGATTTGTGTGCGTGAAAAGCGAGGATGGAAACTTTGAATATTTTCTTGATTTTTTTATTATTGATGCAATAACATATAATTAGTATTATTCTGAGTTACCCACCGAAGTCACTCCGTGGCAGGTTGACTAGATAGGTACTTTTGCAAATCACGGCATATATCGTTGTTTTTATTAGTGGCTACTGTCTATAGAAGATATTCCGTCATTGACAATTTTACGTTACGAATGAATTTAGTAAACCCAGTAAACCTAACTAATCCAGAGGAAACCTAAAATATCTTTCTCTCTCTCTTTGAAAAACATACTTAATAGCCCAAACTCGATTCTATTCTATTCTCTGTGGGGGTGTAAGTACCTGCACCTGGCTCTCTCGAGTGGAACCTTTGTGCATATCCCCAACTTCTAAACTGCCTTCCTAAGCTTGAACCATTTCCCACCACGCTGGTCCACTGCGGATTGGTGGGTTCACAAATTCAAATTCAAATTCAAATGGTTTAATCGACGTAAAATTTTACAATTATTTGTCGATAGTCATCTACCACCATTTCACAAAGGCCCCGTCATTGAGAAGAAAAGAAATGGCGAAAGAAACTCCTCGAGCATCTTTTCAACTTGTTCCTTATAATCTATTACAATTTTTACTTATATCTAGTACCTACAATTTTACTTAAGTACCTATATCCATTTCATTTTTTCAATAGCCTTAGCTGAGGTGGACAAGACCACGCGTTTTTGTCGTTTAAATAATCATTTATACTATAGTAAGCTTTACTACATAATGTAGCTTTAACATAATTCTTAAATTTTTGCTCAGTAAGGTTTATTGCTTCATTTGATAATTTATTATAAAAACGTATACAGTTCCCCATGAATGATGTGTTTGTTTTCTAAAGTCTGAGTGTGGGGAAAAGCAACCTATTTTTGTTTCTGGTCTCAATACCGTGAGTGGCTCGTACTTTACTAAATGAATTTAAGTTTTTACGAACATACATAATATTTTCATAGATATATTGGCATGGAACAGTTAGTATACCTATTTCCTTAAACGTATCTCTTAATGAAATTCTAGACCCTAATACATATATGGCTCGAATTGCTCGTTTTTGCAGAACAAAGATTTGATTAATGTCAGCCGCTCGTCCCCACAATAGAATTCCGTAAGACATAACACAATGAAAATAACTAAAATACACAAGCCTGGCTGTATCTACATCTGTTAACTGTCTAATGGTTCTAACCGCATAAGCTGCAGAACTCAATCTACCGGCTATCCTCTCAATATGGGGTCCCCATTGCAACTTTGAGTCAATTGTAATACCCAGGAATACCGTTTCATTTACTAACTCTAGCTTATCGTTATTCAATGTCAAATATGTCTCTACTTGTCTTACATTAGGCAAAGTGAATTTAATACATTTTGTTTTCTTGGAGTTAAGAGCTAAATTATTTACAGTGAACCAATTAGCAACTATGGAAAGAGTACTGTTTGCATTGTCAAAATTGACTTCTTGTCGCTTTAACTTAAATATAAGTGAAGTATCATCAGCAAATGTTTAGCACATATCTAGATGTGCTAAATCTAGATATGCAGGTTTCCTCACGATGTTTTCCTTCACCGTTAGAGCGATGGTATACATTGTACTTAAGTTAAAAGAACTCATTGGTACATGTCAGCGCCGTGATTCGAACCCGCATCTCTTGCGTGAGAAGCGGGCGCTTACCCGACTGAGCTACCACCGCGCCCAAACTCGATGCTTTTAGCTATTAAATCTTTGAAATAAAATTCAGTCACCTCCGTGTTACTGCCCTCATCAGATCCTTACGACACCATGCCTCAACCAGCACCATGAGACTGTGTTTTTGAATCCTAACCTAATCTTCCTACGTATTGTCATCACTTAGATCCATTCACTATATTCCTGCTCCTCATCCCAGGGCCGTGGGGAGGCACGTCAGCTTTTTAAAGACATCAGCAGCAGACTAATAGAAGTCTCAAGGGACCCTAGGGCTGGCACTTACCTATCACAAAGGCTAAGCATCGCTATATAGCGGGGTAACGCGGCCAGCGTCTTGGGTACCCTACCCGACAGTGGCAGCGATCTGGCCAGCATCTTCTTTTTAGTTTAATATTAATTTTATATTAGTGATTTTTAGTTAGGCATTAATAATTATAATTTAATCAAGAAGTACCATGGACTTAACTAATAAAAAACATTATCATTTCATTTATTGAATATAGTATAAGAATTATGCTTCCTCAATTTCAAATCAAATTATGTTGGTGTCATAAAAGTTGAAAAACTGCAATGACAACCAATGTGCAGTGATTTTGTGTCTGTACACAATTAGATCGCGAGCTGTCAGTGCCGCCTAAACCGACGTGACCCTTCTTTGGAGGCCACCGGCCGACTGAGTCAAACGTCGCTTGTGTTTATGATTTTATAACACAGAAAGCCGCCATAGATATTTGTATGAAGATTTGAGGGAAAAAAATTGCTCAAGTTTGGGATTAATTTACACAAAATAGGTGTGTGTTTATTAAAAAACAAGGTATTTAGCGCCTAGTCCAAGCATTTATCTTTATAATTTGATAAGAATCATATGAAAATTCTTGATAATTACGACACAGTTGTTACAATACGGGAGTGTGATTTACTGGTTTTTCGTTATTAATTTACAGTTATCCATAAGCATTTACTTAAATTCGAATGATTCAGCACCTAGCTAGACTCTTCGGCTACCTGTGTGATTTTTTTCAAGGCTGTAGAGCATCATTTACTACATAATTCTATGACAATGCCAACCCTCGATTGCCTATTGCCGACCCTTAATGCATCTTCTTTTCGCCAGTTGTCATTCTCAGTGAACGAAGGTAGGTACAGTTCTCCCATATTAATAATGCGCATGCAAATCTTCGCATACTGTCGTATTCCCGGAAACACCCGAATCAGTGCCTTAAACAAAGCACTTGCATCTATAAAAATATATGGGCAATAAAAAAGAAAAAATTGACAGGCGTCAGCTTTTACATACTCTTTGGTCACACGTCTATCCATAGACCTACAACGTCACATCCATGTCACATCAAAACCTGTCATATATTTTTTTAATGCCTATAGAGACGATGGAAAAAGTCCTAAAGTGCCATCATATCCCCGTTTTGTGAAACTTAAAATGTTTTTATTTTTATAAAATTACTGACGCATAGGAAAAATCTGAGATTTTTTTAGGATGATACGGAGGGTTATTCCTATCATCAGAAAAATTATGAGCGTTGTTTAATTTTTTCAGACATAGCCTATTTTGGGGAACTGTATTTAGGTGTGACGGACCCACAGTTATCCTTTGAAGTGAAACCCCATAAGTCAAGAACAAAAAATATTTATTTGAATTTAAGGAGTCTAGTACTTACTACTGCTACTACTGCCTTCTGGTTGTCATATACAGATTATATTTTCAAGTCGTATAGACATAAATAAATTATAGATCCAAGCATAAAATTAATTAAGTATCACCGAACAGAATAACGTCTCGTACATCAAAAAGCCGAGCTTAACTTTCGTTAATGTCTCGTGACATTGGAGCCAAGTCCCAACCCTTTATAGATGGGAATCCCCACGGGCGCGGCTCATTGAATGAGTGGTCGCTCCCGGCAGACGCGATGCAGCCGATTAGCAAGATGTCCCGAAAATATATCAAATATTCATTCCCTTTTAGCCGCTTACCTACTTTCTAATTAAACGAGATAAGACTGGGCAGAAGGGTGATTAGAAAAGATTTGGAAAATTTATTGCGAAAAATTTTTGGGGACATCTGTGTGGGTTTCTTATTTTTGATATTTCGTCTATAAGTAGTAGCTATAGGTAGCTGGTTACTTAGTTCTTAATACATAACACGGTTTTACTCACGTGTATCACAATTCACAATCTATTTTGCGTAATAATAGAGCGTCAAAGTAAATATGTTACTGAATTGATGATAATAATATTGTGTTGCTGCGTTACTACGTATTTTTGACGCCACTAATCACCATATCCTGCCGATTTCCAATCTGACAAACGTCATCGAATTGGTGTTATTAATACAGTGTTAATCCTATAGATATCAATGTTTATTATGATAAAGATTTATTGTAAAACAGAATATCACTTGGATTACAGGTAGGTATTAAATTTGGTGATTTTGTGATACCTAACAGTCATTGTAGCAGAATAGATTGCTTATATCTTCATTTTTACTAATCACTACGTATTTTATGTTTATCAATAACGAAATATACCTAGATATTATTTTAAACATAACAATCGACCTATAAAAGTTTGCCTACGTACTGCTAAGTATTTATCCTACAGGTAATTATGACGTCAACTCATCATACTTATCATAGATCTGTAAATACCGAAGTTCCTCCTCAAGCACTCTCAATACTGTAGTCGCAACTTGACTGAAACTACCCAAACGCTTAAAATCGCCGGAGACAAAACTAGTTACAAACTTTATGAATATGGAGAGGTGAGGGCATTACCTGAAAATTGTGAAAGTTAAGACTGCCCCGAAGTGGGTCAGCGATGACGTCACAGGCGCCTCTAACAGCTGAGGGCCGGCGCAGGGGCGATGCAAATTGTTTCTGTGGCACCCTGATTACACCTACCGAGTAGAGTGGCCGAGGCAGTGTCCTCAGCCGAGCGCTCTGTCAACTGCTAGCCGTTCATTGATCGAGGATCGGCCGAGGATACTGTCTCGCCGCTCTACTCGGTAGGTGTATCAAGGGTATGAAGGCAGTTTGTGGAGAAACTATGTATGTAATTTGGTTCTGGAGCCATCCGGAAGCGGTAACTGAGTTGAGGAGCACTCGGGCCGAGTGTCCCCGGTCCGCGCCCGCCATGGCGGGGACGCAAGTTTAGGCGCTTGTGTTTATTGGAAACGTTTAGTTTACAGGTATATAATTATGTATTAGTGCCACTAATACATAATGATAAATGATGATAATAATAAAAATGTTCTTTGTTTCGATGCAATGCAAATAAAAATATTATTCTTATTATATAGTAGGTATACTTACCTCAATGTTTTGTTTTTATGTCAAGTGATTTGTATTTTTTATTATAAGTAGGTACCTACTTATTTTAAAGAATTATAAAGTTTGTCATAATTACCATAGAACAACGCGGACTAGGGATGCAAATTAAAATGCCCCAAATAAAAACTGTGTTGTTCGGGGTTGTACTTAAATATACCTATAGTATTATGTTATAGTTAAAACCTAATAAATGTTTTTTATTATTATTACTGAGAAATATTTATACAAAGCAATCATATTGTATATTTTTCCGCGAGTTTCATAGGAATTATATGAGGTAAATACTTCACATTTGCTACCTTGGTACACGTTGTGCTGAAAACAATGAGTTTTTGTTACCCTGAAAAGTTTAATTCTGGGTTAAATTAATGCATGCATTGATTGACTCATTCATCGTCGACCAATTTCATTTCCTTGTACATTTAACAACATAATATATTTGGCATCACTCGCTGTGAAACAAATAATGGCAATAAAACTCTTTGTTACTGACATTTTTTAATTAAATTCGTAACTATGGGAAATCGGGCATTGCATTTGTAGAGCTATTGCTGCAGCTAAGCTTGAGTTTAAGAAAAGGAATGAAAGAGGATGGATTTAAAGTAGTGTAGGTACCTATAGGAACTGAATAAAAAAATCCCCCCGATAAATTTACAGACCAGTTTTCAGAGTTTCATTGAAAGCAATAAGATCTTAAGATCAAATCAAATCGAAATTGCGTAATCTAATGCGCAACTGTAAAATTTTATATTTAGGGGGAAAATAATTTAGAAATCAGAAAACTAAAATATGTTATTCAAAAGTCATATAATAAAGTCTTCATGAGTTGTTATTGATGAGTTCACAGCCTAGCCTGGATCCAGGACAGGTAGGAGGTGACGCGGCTGAAGGCAGCGGGGAGGCCGACCTGGCAACCAGCGGCAGAACCGAATGACGTCACTCCGATCTGGAAGAAAGAATACCATCAGTCGGTGCTGGACTGGCTTTTACAGTGAAACTATAAAGTCCTGAAATTAAATGAGGGCACTGCTATCTTTCATGTAGCAACCCTATATAGCGAAACATAACTGACTTTGATACTTGAAATTTTGCCTGTTAACTTCCTACCTATTTGTGTATTTAAAAACAACTTACCATCCACAAAAAAGCTCTTATACAAGCTAGAAGGTGTTAATATGAAGGCTAATAGTTAAACCAATAAATATTTATTTAGATAACGTTATTACAACTGTATAAAAAAACTGGATCTGTTGACGAAGGGCACACATAGTAAAGACATCAATTTCTCTTTTTGGACGGCCAGTTCTGTTTCTTCCAGGAGTTAGAAATATTCCATATTTTGCCCTCTTTGGCACGCTGGTCCGATATAACTATAAAATAAAATAAAAAAATCTTTTTGAGTTACACAATGCCCCCCAAATTCACACAATGTGAATTTAGTAAGTAAACAAACATATATCTTCAAGTATCAAAATGTTAAGGTTTGACTCAACTGAAACCAGATGAAACCTACAATCAGTGGTATGTAAACAATGTTCGACTTGGGCTCTAAACCTAGGTTTATCGATAAATAAAGCGTTGGTACTAATAAAAAATGAGTTATTACAATTTGTACAATGCTACATACCCGTCATAGACGCTGTAAGAGCGTAAACATCCTCAAAATTCGACAAAATGTGTCCAGCTTGATGTTCCGCTAAACATTGTATTAAAACTGGATAAATAACTTCACTAGCTCGACTACGAATATTTTTCTTCATCTTCCTAATTGCAACCAAGCGTAAATTGTTGCTTTTATCTAGATTATCCTTATAATTAATAAGAAAATTAAAAAAAACAGCCAACCGCCTATCGACATAAACAATTGTTATGACTTTTATGTTTCTTTTCTAATGGTGCCAGGCTCCTGAAAATTTTAGTTCCTCAAACATTAATTTCAGGACTTTATAGTTTCACTGTAGTTGGTGTTATGGTTAACGGTTAACCCACTGCAGGTTAACCGCTTCGCACATCTAGATGCACAAAATCTTCCAAAGAACTCTTTGGCACTCGACTGAGATACCATAGTTTTAGGCCTAGTTTCACCATAGTCTATTAGATCATTAACACCCCTTTTACATTATAATATCATCAATTACCTCTTCTCCATATTAAATTCTTGACAGATGTGTCAAAAGTCAACAACTAATCCCTTGTTATGATCTAACAGAGTAGGGTGAAACTGGGGCTCAATGTACTATTCCACTGACCAGGACTCTCTGGTTGTTGTGGTCGATGGCGAGCGGGCCGCCGGAGTCTCCGCCGCAGGTGCCCACGCCGCCGGAGCCGCTGGTGCACACGGTGGAGTCGAACACGTTGGCGGGGAAGCTGCGCCGGCACTCCGAGTTGTTGATCACGTTCAGGCGCACGTGGCTCAGGACTTGGTTGCTGGGGATGCCACCGCTGTCTGGAAACGGAAAGAAATGAAATGTCTTGTGGACGAACCGGCCAATAGCGAATTGGCCATAGGAGAACGGTGTGGATTCTAGTAAAAGATACTGGAAGACAAGTGCCAACTGATATCTGCAACATCATTATTTTTTTATTTTATTTTTTATTTTTTTATTCAACAGACAACTAAAGGTCTAGGTATATTAATTACAATGTACTTAGCCTATGTTAGTATCTATATTGAACGTTACCCTATTATCATCATCCCTTTCCGTTATAGTACACTCTGTGTGGGCGTCGGGTCTTTGGGTCCCACATTGAGTCTTTTTCAGGAGCTAATTGGTTATGATGCGAGCAGGAATGAATATATCACAAAAACACAAACTTAATCCATGTGGTAATTTGTGCCAAAAATAACTAAGTAATCCAAATATTTTTTTTATCTTTAGCCATGCAAAAACGGTGATAAAAGTATTTAATCGAGTGCAAGCGAACATACTGTCTCTGGTGGCGCCGAATCCTGAAGCGATGGCGGTGCGTCCGGCGAAGTTCTGGTTGGTCAGGCTGGTGGGCAGGGCGATGGCTCGGATGTTGTCTGTATGAGAAAATGGTACATTGTTAGCCATGGGGTGAAGACTGACTAGCGCTAATCAATTTGCTAACTCAAAAACACATTATTATCAAGCCAAACTTACTGTTGTAAGACACGTTTCTCCCCAGTCTGATCATGGCGATGTCGTTCCTGGTGGTCCTGGGGTTCCAGCTGCCGTGCATCTCCACGTTGCTGGTGTCGATACGGGTGCCTCCAGAGAACAGGCGGATGGACCCAAGCACCACCTGGAAGGAGCGGGCCTGGTTGTTGCCGTCGTACCAGCAGTGGGCTGCGGTCACCACTCGGCTTTGAGACACCAAACTGCCTCCGCACACTGAAGTCCTTCCATTGGTCAGGGTGATCACGAGTCCGGCCTACAATGGTGATATAAAAGTTAAAAATGAATGTTATTGTGCGTAATTGTAACGTGCGTGATATTGTAGTTTCAATTAATTTGGTATGATGATTCAATTTCATCGTGTTGGTAGACAGCGTTGCTTGACTCTATGGAAGGCTATTGCGGAGATGGAAAATTAAAAAACAATCTCAAAAGAATACATAGTAAGTATATAAGTGACCTGGTAGGGGTAGTCTCCAAGGCGGGAGTTGCTGCCTCCGACGATCCTGGTGGCCTCCTGCTCGGCGGCCTGGATGCGCGCCGCCTCCTCGATACCAAACTTCTCGTGGTAGTTAAACGCAGTAGTTTCCTCGAGGTCCTCAACAATCCTCAAGGGTACCTTGGCCGAAACGGCCGCCACCAACAACGCAACTGCAAGTAACAACTTCATCTCTGACACTGACTTCAGCACATAAACCCCAGCAAAATACAACTTGCTTTTATATCAACTGTTATCTTCCTTTTTTGGGAAAACAAATTAATCATCGTAATTCATCATAAGATCATCGTTACTGTATTTAAATGATAAAAAGATGATTTGGGAAAATACCGAAAAATGCATATGGCAATAATTACATTTTGTTTACCTATTCATCCTGATAATGCTGTATCAGTTTAAAATTAAATTCATACATTAAAATAAAAAAGTAGATAAAAGGAGAGCCTTATGACGCAAACGGTGGCGGTGTTGCCTTGTTGCACGGTGAGTTCTGTGCATCATTTTACATTTACTACAGTGATGGATCGAAATAGTCTTCATCAGCCTATCTTCAGTTCAGGACTGTCCTCATCCTACCACTACTGCCTCCTACTCGGCTTTACGACCTTAAATTTGACAAACAGTCCAACCATACTGTATTGTTTTTAAATAATACTATCTATGCTCTACATACTTTAGCTACTTACTACTAAAACAGTAACTCTTATCCACCATCTGTGCTCTTATCACTTTATCTACTAGTTTCCTGTGTTTATAACATCGTCGTCGCGTCGGTCGTTGCGTCGGTCCACGGTTACAGTCCAGGGCTAATAATCTTAACCCCTCCGAGGTAGCATTGCTATTCTTAGATGGGTTAGGTTTCTTTGCCCCAGGTTGTAGAGTAAAAGAAAATAAGTATCCACTCCCACTGGAAACAGAGTCACTCAAACCTTAGAGTCACTGGTAAAAGATATAAGATTAATAGATACATTAAACAAACTCTAGACAACGTATTCTCGTGTCCTCTATGCTAATAGCATAAATCTCAACTAGGGCACTCAGCTACACGATGACATCGGATAGCTCAGAGGCGCGAGCATAGGACTCGATACTATTTTCGAATCTACACGAAGGGTCGCTTTTACAAAACGCGAAACGTATTTAAATCAAAATTTAAATACATTTTGTACCAACTGAAAGACGTATGACAGGCTACTAAATACGTTTAGCGTTTGGTGAAATTCCACCTAACATTTAAAAAACAAATGCCCCTTTTGGAACTAACAAATTTGCCTTACATTTTGACAGTGACATTTGACGATACGCAACGTAAACGGAGGTTTCGAATCCTGTGCTCGGGCATCTGCTATCATCATTAATGATTTAATTAGAATGTAGTTATTCCTCGTGATTAGCCTTAGGGTCAATTCAGACGTACCACAACCACACCACAGCCACAACCACGCGATGTGGTCGAACGTATATTTTGTATTGACAATGAATAATCCAATTCACACGTGCCACATTTTGCCGTTGTTATCGACCACCTGTGTAATACGACCACATCGCAACCACATCGCAACCACAACGCAACCACATCGCAACGGCAACGCCGCCACGCGGCGGCGGCACCGCGGCCACCTGTTCTCCGTATTAATTGCCCACGACGACGTGGTTACCACATCGCAATGACAGCGACAACGCAACCACATCGACATTTTGTCGCTGCCACAACGCAACTGCAAAAAGCCGCTGTCACACAATTCACACGTAACCACAGCTTGACCACATTTTGTCGCTGCGACGTGGTGTGGTTGTGGTACGTGTGAATTGACGCTTAGATAAAAAAAAACCTTTGGATGAAATTGAATAGTCCACTTTTTGCGGATGCCAAAGCTGAAATCGACCATGGGATTGGCATATAAAGTAATCGTACTCTATTCGAATCGTCTGTCTCATTCGAGGTGCGAGCACAGAGTCGTGAGCACAAGTTTCGATCCTCCGTTAACGTTGCGTATCGTGAACTGTCACTATCAAAATGTAAGGCAAAGTTAGTTTCTAAAAGTGACATTTGTTTTTTCCATATGTTAGGTGGAATTTCACCAAACGCTAAACGTATTTAGTAGCCTGTCATACGCCTGTCAGTTAGTACAAAATGTATTTAAAATTTGATTTAAGGGTCTGCAAGGGGGAATCGAGGGTTGGCATTGTCATAGAATTATGTAGTAAACGATGCTCTACAACCTTGAAAAAAATCACACAGGTAGCCGAAGAGTCTAGCTAGGTGCTGAATGATTCGAATTCAAGTAAATGATTATGGATAACTGTAAATAAAATTCAGAATATGACGAAAAACCAGAAAATCACACTCCCGTATTGTAACAACTTTGTCGTAATTATTAAGAATTTTCATATGATTTTTATCATATTATAAAGTTAAAGGCTTGGACTAGGCGCTAAATACCTTGTTTTTTAATAAATACACACTTATTTTGTGTAAATTAATCTCAAACTTGAGCAATTTTTTTCCCTCAAATCTTCATACAAATATCTATGGCGGCTTTCTGTGTTATAAAATCATAAACACAAGTGACGTTTGACTCAGTTGGCCGCCTCCAAAGAAGGGTCACGTCGGTTTAGGCAGCACTGACAGCTCGCGATCTTATCGTGTACAGATACAAAATCACTGCACATTGGTTGTCATTGCACTTTTTCAACTTTTATGACACCAACACAATTTGATTTGAAATTGAGGAAGCATAATTCTTCCAGTATATTCAATACATTATTCTCGTGACATTACAGTCTCGTAAAGGTCTGATGAGGAGCAGGAATATAGCGAATGGATCTAAGTGATGACAATACGCACGAACATTAGGTTAGGGATCAAAAATACAGTCTCTTGGTGGTGGTTGAGGTATGGTCTCGTGAGGATCTGATGAGGGCAGTAACACGGTGGTGGTTCAATTTTATTTCAAAGATGTTAATAGCTAAAAGCATCGAGTTTAGGCTATTAAGTACCTATGTTTTTCAGAGAGAGAGAAAGAGATTTTATTTTTCCTCTGGATGTGTTAGGTTTACTGGGTTTACTAAGTTCATTCTGTTAATGGCATCAAGTTGTTATGTGTTCATAAGTAATAATTACGAAAATGTAAAAATAAAAATAAAATAAATAAAAATAAATTCGTAACGTAAAATTGTCAATGACGGAATTTCTTCTATAGACAGTAGCCACAAAAAAAACAAACGATAGATGGCGTGATTTGAAGATAAAGATACATTTATTCGACACATAGACAGCAACAACAAAAAAAATACAGAGTTAAAGAAAAGAAACACATACTTATACAAAACAACAAAGAAAAAAAAGGATACACATCAAAATAACTGGAAAAAATATAAGCCCCAATTTACTTGTGTGGGACAGGGAGTACCATAATATTTTTTTTGGGGTACTCCCCATCTATGCGAAATATCAGCTTGATATCTTTACCCGTTTCTGAGAAAAAGGGCGGTGACAGACAGTCAGTCAGACAGACGGACAACAAAGAGATCCTATAACGGTTGCTTTTTTTCTTTTGACGTTCGAAACCCTAAAATTGAGTAAAAATATTATGCTGCTACCAAAAAATGTACTTAAAGGTATTGAAAAAGCGGTACACAGGGTTATTGGTAAGTAGACCTGATCCTTTCAGGAGGTGATAGAAAAAGGCATTTCCAGTCGATTATACCCTATAATGCATTATCCGAAACTTAACCATTTCTAAGATATTTAATATTTAAAGATTTTTTGAATTTTTGCCAAAATTTCATGTTTAAAACCGAAAATAAAAAAAACTAGCCATATTTCAATACTTTTTTTGTTTGTTTTGAATTAGTAACATCCTAATAAACTTATTAAAATAATCAAATGTGCATTATTTGACTTAAATTAGACACAATACCTCAAAATACATAAACATTTTTTTTAAAATATTCAAAACCTAAAAAGAAATAAGTTAAATTAAAAAAGAATTTCATACAAAAATTTTTTGTGCACTTCAGCTTAAAAACATTGTCAACTTATAAGCTTTCAAATGAGATATTTCAATATCAAATCGATTTAGGTATCACCAAGATATGGCCAAAACAATCAGAAAAGGTGGACAAAATTCAACAGAAAAACTAACAAAATTAGCGCAATTTAAAGGTAAAAAGTGTGATGGTTTTCAGTCCTGTTCACTTTAGTATGGAAACCCCTGTTGAGTTTTCTTGACAAGTCCCAATGTTAATGGAAAGTATCGTAGGCGGGGACCAGCAGAGGATTCACCATTTAGCTGAATGTTACTTAGAAAACGGCCTTGAGTGGCGGTCAAGTTGTTCCCCGCCTGCGATACTTTCCATTAACATTGGGACTTGTTTTCATGTTTTTAGCGTACAGTCGGGTTTTTCGGTGTTTATAATTGTATTTTTTTATTTGTAACTTTTTAGTTGTTTTTATTTAATGAAATTTTACGTCAGTAGTTCATGATCATTTTTTATTTCAATAATTTTGGTGTTGTTATTTAAATACCTTCAATATGCATATTTTTGTAATGTGAAAATCAAGCCCTTTCATTTGATACCTTACACGGCAAAGTTGAATTATTATTTATTCGATCATCACGTTATGTCCTCTAGAGGGCGCTATGTACATTTTAATGGAACGTCACATAGCCTATAACCATCGCGCCATCAATACGCTTCTAACAATACCTCATACATCAAAATAGAAACTTTGTTGGACATGTGACTTTTTACCATGGAAAACGAATATTTTTTTTCGCGAATTTGCAAATCTCGTAGAACAAAAGTTGTCCAGAATGACTCCTTGAGTCATCCCCTTTTGGCTTAGTATAGCCCTTTTGCGACACTATGTATTTACTTTGCTTTGTCGTCGGGGTTCAGTTGGCTGGAGGATGCCCGAAACTTATTATCTAAACTTTAATACTTGTAGTTACCTTTCTACAAGTAAATACCACATTTGGGTGAATTTCCCGCGGCCAAAATTTGCGTGGCATCAATGAAATCGGTACTAAAAAACAAAGTTCTAATTTTCTAATATTTTTTTCCGGTTATGTGGAATAGTAATCTATATGAAGCACTAAATATTTTATCAATAGGATTAATGGATACTTTACAAAAAAATATTAAACCTCCAAATCTTTCATTGCCGTGTTTGTCCCCAGGTCATCTCGTTTTGTATTATTCTTCATTGATGAAAAAATATTGAGTGTTTAGATTTAAACTTAGTTTCATTTGATACATTAATAGTTAAAGTATTGTTACGAAATACATTTATTCAAATAAATAAAGAATATAACGAACGGTAAGTGAAAATTCATGTGTCCCAGAACTACATTTCATCGCCGTGACCTAAACATGATCAAGGATATTGTTTTATCTATGAACTTGGGTCCCCCCCTCGGTGCGCTAATCGTTTTTTACAAGTGTTGCCTAACTACTCGACGTGGAAAGAGGTACACAGGTGTCCACGTTTTCGCGCTATAGTGAAAATTATATTTGTTTTTGGTCACTGGACATTTTTTCTTTCATCGCCGTGGATAGATATAACTTCTATAAAATTAAGTTTGTCTTCTTGAGTAAGCATTCAAAAGAAAGCATTTTGAAAATATTCATCTTATAAAGTGTTTGTTTCTTCGAATAGTAAATACATTTTTTGTTATTTATATTTAATGGCTTGATTTTCATCGCCATGCTTTCATTTCCGTGGTTTCCGTGGCCAAAATTTGCTATGGCAATGAAAAAAAATTCATCGCCATGTCTTGTAAAATAATATGTATTCATTGCCGTGGCCTGGTTATTCATTTCCGTGGCCAGGTTATTCATTTCTGTGGCCAGGTTATTCATTTCCGTGACATATGTTTTCATCGCCATGGTATGTACGATTAGGCAAATAAAAATATATTTACCATCTTTTGTAATACAGTTAATAATACCGATCACTGAAATTACCTACAAATTGTCAAATTGACTTGTCAAATTACCTTTTTTTGCAGTTCGATAAAACGGGCGCGTATCGCGATGTATAAAAACTAAATGTATAATTTATCATTAATAACAATCACAAAATAAGTATTATTATCGTCACAGGACTAAGGTTACCGACATAGCTGTCAAAATGTGCAAGCTTAGGCAGGTAGCCGGTAGTAGCTGGATTAGGAAGGCTGAGGACCGAGTGTTGTGGCGCTCCTTGGGAGAGACATATGTCCAGCAGTGGATGATTATAGGCTGATGATGATAAAATACATTTCATATTATTATATCAATTAAAATATACTTTCATTTAGCATAGAGCTCATAAAATATTCTATCATATCACGTAATCTGTGTAAAATCCATCAACATCCACAACACCATCAAAACCCCTAGCACCAAAACCTTAAGATAGGTGCGATAACAAGGAAAGCGAGGAGGAGCGGTTAAGTGCACATGCTGCGCCCCACTTCGCTGTTGACGAACATGTGCACCTAACTGCACCTATCTTTAGGTTTTCGTGCTTTTGGTGGTTTGTTCGGTGATTTGTAATTCAGCACAGATCATGTCACATCATAATATATTTTAAAATTACTGTTCGTATACTGTATAAAATTATCATCATCATCATCATCATCATCATCATCTCAGCCATAGGACGTCCACTGCTGAACATAGGCCTCCCCCAATGATTTCCACCTTGTCCGATCGGAGGCGGCCCGCATCCAGTGCTTCCCCGCGGCCGGTACGTGGTCTCCACTTGAGGACTCTTCTGCTCCACTGACCATCAGTCCTTCGAGCAATGTGTCCGGCCCACTGCCATTTCTGCCATTTGACTCGATAGGCCATGTCGGTTACTTTGGTTCTTCTACGGATCTCTTCATTTCTGATTCGATCACGTAGAGATACTCCGAGCATAGCCCTTTCCATAGCTCGCTGGGTGACTCCGAGCCTATTTAAGAGGCCTAAAGACCACGTCAAGGCACCGTAGGTCATCACTGGCAACATGTATAATATTATACTTTATGAAAATATAGATGTTATACTAGGTAAGGTTAATTATATGTTGTGAACGATATTAATGTGAAATTAAACATTTCGTTTTTATAAGTTGCAATACGAACCTCATAATACTACTTAAAGAATTCCATACTACATTCTTTATTATTTTATACATACTGTCGTTCTTTCTTTCGTTTCAATATCTATCCAAATATTTCTACCATACATAATCTGTCTAAGTTTGCGTTTCCCTCACAGTTTTTTTTTTATTGCAGTGGATTGATTCTTTCATATCCATAGCACAGTTCTTTCATTGCCGTGGACGTTAGTTTCATTGCCGTGGATGTTTTTTTCATTGCCGTGGACGCTTATTTCATTTCCGTGAACGCATGTGTCATCGCCGTGGCACGAAATTTTTGATCATCTGTATCTCGTTAAGTTTTTAACTTATCTGATAGCCATTAAGTAAGAACACTAACATTAACAAAACCTTTAATAAAAGCGCTTTTTCAATATAAAAAACCTAAAGATAAAAAAGTCCACGGAAATGAAGATTTTTTAGGACTTGTTGAAATCCACCCATTTGTTTGAGAAAGCTAATCGGGTTCCGAGTATAGAGTAAAGTGGCACCCCTATTAATTTCTACTCTTTCCGGGTGCCTACCAGTGTAAGTAAGAATTATACTTACTTACCCTAAAATCACCCAAAATGTACTTGAACATAATTGTCAATAAAGTTTTCGAGTAAAAGTTTATCGACCCACTGTGCAAACTTACATGTGTGCGTGTCACTGCGTGTGCTGTGTGAAGAGCATTGAAAACCCGAAATTGGCGCGGCACGTCACCCTGTACGGGCCCTTAAATACGTTTTGCGTTTGGTAAAAGTGACCCTTCGTATAGATTCGAAAATAGTATCGAATCCTATGCTCGACTCGAAAAGTGAATTTCGACAAACCGTTATTCGACAAGGTTCTACATCGACAGCATGAAACTCAGATACGTCTTATTTTCGACAAAGCATAACTTCGAAATACCTGAATTCCGATACTACTGAACTACGGCAAAGCCTTTATTCGACATGACTAAAATAGGAAACGACGCGAGTTCGACGTCATTTTTGTTAGACAACAATGCTGGTCCGAAATGTGTCAATTCCGACGTATTGTACTCAGACGTGCTGCACTCCGACATTACTTTACATCGACTTTACACATATAAGACACGATACTACTTTGAAATTACTCTGCTTCGACATTCGACAGAAAGGCTAAAATTTTATAAAATAATAAAGTTGCCAACCTACACATATGCATTTTCACGAATTGTTAGGCATCAATAGTGCACATCAATATGAATTGCGTAAGTATGGCATGTAGATATGGATACCCTAAAATTGAATCGACACATTGTTGCATTTCGAGGTGCACCTAATAGTTGTTCATATTGATGGGAACTATTATTGAGTCCTAAGCTCGTTCATTCCGTCTTTGCGTGTTTGTGCCAAAATATGATTAGATAGGGTAAGTTAAAAATATGAAATTAATAATAACTTGTATTATAGAAGCACATTTTTTATTAAGTATAATATACTTGGGTATCCTAATTTAATAGAGGTACCTACTTATATGAGCAGTATACGTGATAAAGTAATAAAATGCATTTAAATGCATCAAGAAAAAAAAATCAATAAATAGCAACATAAAACGAACACAAAATCTTTGTCAAGTGAACACAAAAAAAACACTTTATTATACATATATTAGTTAACTTAACTAACTAACTTAACTAAAATTAGTTAAGTGATTCTAAAAATGTAACCACTCTTATTACTTATAAAAAAAAACAAAAAAAAATGTATAATTATTAATATCACAAGTATCACAACATCAAAAACCTACAAACAAAACTACAAAATCTCTGCTCAATTACAAAAACAACATGAAACAACAACAACGGGGACAAATGTCTGTTAAGTGATCAAAATATACAATGTAAATATACATAACAGTAATCATGTCATCATGTTTTTTTGTTTAATTTCTTATTTCACTATTTATAATTATAAATATAACAACGAATAAATAAATAAAAAACAACATAATAAGGAGACAAAATCTCTGTCAACTAAAGAAAAAATATCATACATTATAAAGTGCATAATACATAAACGTGTCAATCAAAATGCATCGCATTCATTCTTAAAGAAATCAATATAACAAAAAAGTCAGTCAATGAAACAACTGCACTATAAATTGTAACCTATTTCTTTTTGATGTACATAATGTATGCAATTCCTTCTAAAAAGTCAATTGTTTCCATTGTTTCCTTCATTGCCAAATGGTTTTTTAATCTGTCATCGTGTTTTTTTTGTCGGAAGTAACTCGGTTTTTGTATTTGAGCTGTAATGCGAGATATTTCATTTTCTGTGTTTCTTTGTTCTTTCTTTAGCTCTGTAATAGTTTTAAAAATATTCATTTTCTTTCTATTTAGGAGCGTGTTCCATCTGGAATGCCAGCTTTCGCAAGCATTTTGGGTTGTAGGAACATTACATGCTATTGAGTCAGAGATGGACCACATTTCAGGTGGAAACCTGGGTGGAAGGTTTCGAATAAAAACTTTTGAATGGCTTGCTTTTGAGACACATTGGCGTGTTCCAGTCACAAAATCTTTTTCAAACTTCTCACAAAAAGCATCGGCAGATTTTGGAAGTACATTTTCTTTTATCTGCTGATATGCATCTGGGATTTCGTTGGGTGGCAAATATGCCAAAGCTGTGATGTGTCTTAGTTTGTGAGCAAACCGGCTGTCTTGGCTGTACCTTTCTGATAAACCTGCTCTTTCAATACGTCGCCATACAATTTGAACAAAATGAAAAAAACAACACTTGTGTTGGCTTTGCGGAAAACTAAGATTGCAAGCGTTAATAGCGGCTTTTTCAAAATCCGTAATGATTATTTTTGGTTTCAATTTTAGGCCAATGCTATTATAAGTGTAACTTTTCAATAGCTCAAATAAAATATAATAGCAGTGTTCACTCTTGCTTGACAGCAGTCCGTACACTAATGGTAAAATTTGATGAGCTGCGTCTTTTTTCCCCACGATGGCATGAATTGTATAAAGCTGGTAAACAAGTTCAGGACTGCATCTAAATGTGCCATCCATAAGCCAAAAATCTGCTTCAAAAAGTAATTTTAAATTCTCTTTTGTTCCAAAAACAATCACAGTATCTCCCTTAAAATTGTAATGAGCAATCAAAAATTGTTTGTCATTCAACGTTTGGTACTCTTCGGGTATAACCAATTCCTCAAGTGTGGCAGGTAGTTTAGGAACATCTTTGTTTCTGGCTCGGTGAATCATAGATTGCATTGCGGCTTTGTTTGGCATGAATGGGGCACTTGTAGATGGAATAGCATAATTGCATCTTTGTATAATTTGTGAGGGTCTATCTCCACAGGAAACAGCGTTATGCTTTAGGTCATTGTGTAGTTTTCTCACCTGGACCAGTTCCGGTTGTGGCATGTGGGAATGGCTTCTGATAGTTTTACTGGCCACATGGTGCTCATTTCCGTGTTTGATAGTCTTCAGCCATACGTCACATTTATTGTTGCACTTTTCAATACAATGCCAGTAATAAACATCGTCACGATTTTTATTTATACAGTAAATGAAACCATCCACTACTAACTGTTCTTTTCCATTTCGCGATTTAATAATAGTACATAACGACATTATTATAATTTTTCGTGATATAAACAAGCTAAACACGTATTATTCTTTGTTAGTCAGTAAACACACTGATATGCGACTTAGATTGTGAAAGATTTTTCAAAGTACCCACATTCAAAATATGTAAGAGCATTGAAAACTTTTTTTATATAATAATAATAATAATCATTTTATTTCAAACAACAAGGTCCATAATTAATTACAAAAAATCATTAAAAACACATGCAATAAAATCATAAATAATTACATTACATTTACATTAAATTAACATTAAAATAAAATTTCATTAAAAATATCATAATTAAAAATACAAAAATATAAAATACCAAAATCATACATTATAAAATTAAAAATAAATTAAGTAAAATATCACAATCACGTCAGAGCATCATTCAATTCTTATCATTGGAGCGTGCAGGCTGGAACAGTGTCGCATGTACAGGAAGTCCAGCCTACTCGCGATCATGCTCAGGACGGTGTTGGTGCTGCCGCGCACTCGGCACAACAACGAGGAGGCTCTCTTGCGCATGGTGGCGTGGAAGCAGTCCACCCGCGCCTCCGCGAACATGCCGGACGCGCTGCACCAGCGGGGCCGCCCCAGCAGCGCCCGCAGCGCGTCGTTGTACTGCACCCGCAGCGCGCTGTACCGGCGCTGCGTGTAGCTCGCCCACAGCGCGCACGTGTACAGGGACGTGCAGTACGCCCTGAACAGCGTATAGGTAGTTTTATTGTAGTTAGATTAAATTTTATAAGACTAAGGTAGGATTAGGTACAAACATATAATTAAAGTATAATAATATTTATTAATTATTTACGTAGTTCCTATAATAATATAATATAAATAGAAAAAATAACTTCCCATTATTAAAAGCCACATGACCAACAAACTTTGTACGGACGATCATTAATTTTTTGATGATGATAAGTATGTAATGCTGCTCCCCCCATATGATAGCTAATACGAAATATAAAACAATACCACCTTTAAAAAAAACAAATTGAAGTCGAATGTCGAAGCAGAAAAATTACGAAGTAGCATCGTGTCTTATATGTGTAAAGTCGATGTAAAGTAATGTCGGAGTGCAGCACGTCTGAGTACAATACGTCGGAATTGACACATTTCGGACCAGCATTGTTGTCTAACAAAAATGACGTCGAACTCGCGTCGTTTCCTAGTTTAGTCATGTCGAATAAAGGCTTTGCCGTAGTTCAGTAGTATCGGAATTCAGGTATTTCGAAGTTATGCTTTGTCGAAAATAAGACGTATCTGAGTTTCATGCTGTCGATGTAGAACCTTGTCGAATAACGGTTTGTCGAAATTCACTTTTCGAGTCCCTATGCTCGCTGCTTAGTCTTCGTGTAGATTCGAAAATAGTATCGAATCCTATGCTCGCGACACAGGATTCGATACTATTTTCGAAACTACACTAAGGGTCACTTTTACCAAACGTTAAACGTATATATATTCAAATCAAATTTTAAATACATTTTGTACTAACTGACAGACGTATGACAGGCTACTAAATACGTTTAGCGTTTTGTGATATTCCACCTTACATGGAAAAAACAAATGTCACTTTTGGAACTGACAAATTTGTCTTACATTTTGACATTGACAGTTGACGATACGCAACGTAAACGGAGGTTTCGAAACTTATAATCGCTGCACATCCAAAAGTGTTCAATTTGTGTACTGTACCCGTATCACGAAAATTCGAGCTAACGAATAGAATCGAATGCGAGTGCGACTATTGTCAACTTGACAGCACTTTCGAACACTTTTTACCTTTCGAAAAGAATGACCACAGAGTACATAATATTATTCTGACAATGACCTATGGAATGATAGCTGTCAAACTTTCGCAAATCTATACACCGCCATTTTGTTGTTGACAGGTTGACAGCACTTTCGAATAGACTATCGAATAGAATGTGCTGCGTTTTTTCCGGATCGCTCTACTGATCACAAGACTGAGCACACATTTTTGTATTATACTCTACGCAGATGGCGCTACGATAGCTGCCAAGTCTAAAAAGGTCTGACGATAGAAGAGGATATCATTTCGATTCTGTTATTTCTGGTGTAAAATATCATGTAACTAGCTCACTCAAATGAAACTTTTGTGCCCATCGGTTAACCTTATTATTTTAGTTCTGAACTCCATCCCTAAGCGTGGACTATCCTCTTCCAACCACGTGGGTCTAGTAAAAAGGGGTAAAATACAAATATGACAAACATTATTTAATAAATAAGATTCAGGAACATTTATTTACTAATTTGAAAGAAAGAAAGAAAGAAATAGTTTATTCGCCTTCAAGAATATACAACATGGAAAATCACATAACAATACAAATTAGGTAGGTACACAGCTTATACATTAAATAAATAAACAATATTTTATGGTTGCCAATCTCCATTTCGCTATCACTGTGCACGCGCTATATATATATATATATATATATATATATATAGCGCTGATAATTCTGCCAGAACCAGTTCTTAAAGGGTACCTATGTGGCGTATATACATATATTATAAGTAGGTCTATTCTAAGTGCATGCTCCATAATTAGCATATAACATTTTATTAATTTTAACTGATCTTTAAATACGTTGTAAAAATATATATAGGTAGAAAGAATAAATGTGTCTGTTATACTGTGAAATAAATGGTATATAGTATACGTATATAACAGTGCATAAACAAATGCTTACTCATATGTACCCATGTAAATAACTATGCTTGTGAGTACTCTATTATTTATGTATAGTTGTAAGGCCAGCTGAAAGATAAGAAATATGTAATGTATAATGAAATGTGTGTGTGTATTTGTGTGTATGTGTGTGTGCGTGTGTGTGTGTGTGTGTGATATATATAACTGCTTATTACTGATTTTGTTTTTGCCTATTTAGTAAAAACATTTTATTAATAACAATTTAGTATATTTACAAGAAAACATGATGGTAATTCAATCGTTTCTTTCATTTAGAGGTGATGGCATCCACGACGTGTCCGTCGACGGCGACACCTTGTCAGTTCCTGGCTCCTGGCATGAATGTGCGGCTACAAGATGTTGCCCGCTTGTGTTGTAAAGTGTAGTTGTAGGACACCTTGGGACGAGATTTCCGAGCGTGGCGTTAGGCTTCGAGTTTCTTGAGGTATTTACAATCTAGCCTGGATCCAGGACACGTAGGAGGTGACGCGGCTGAAGGCGGCGGGCTGGTTGGCCTGGCAGCCGGAGCCCGAGCCGAATGACGTCACTCCGATCTGTGGAACAAAAGCACCGTCATCATTACATCATCAGTTAGTTTTAATAACGTGCGTTAGTAAAGTTTAGGTCATGGGTTTCGGAGCCAATAGAGTAAGTAAGTAAGTTGGACTCACCAGGACTCTCTGGTTGTTGTGGTCGACGGCGAGCGGGCCGCCGGAGTCCCCGCCGCACGTGCCCACCGCGCCGACGCCGCTGGTGCACACCGTGGTGTCGAACACCCAGTTGGGGTAGAAGCGCCGACAATCCGCGTTGGAGATCACGTTGAGACGCACGTGACTCAGCACTTGGTCGTTGGAGATGGCGGTGTCTGGAACCAGAAGTATCGAGTTATTTGTGGTTTGGTAAAAGTAGATATCGTCTAACAAACTAACTTAACTAACAAAGTCGCTACTGTAACTGCACCCCTGGTAGATGTTTTGAGCTCCTTCACAGTAAAGATGTATGAGCGTGCAGGGCCTGATGTGAGGTACACCATCGTTCACATCATCATAGTTGAGACAGCTCGAGTATATTCTCCTGCTGGGTTACACAAATACCTAGTTATCGTACCAACACTACCAACTGAAGGACTTTCACAAAATAATTATAATATTGACTTACTGTCCCTGATACGACCGAATCCAGAGGCGATAGCAGATTGTCCCGCGAAGCTCTGACTTGTGAGGCCAACGGGCAGAGCAATGTTTCTGATGTTGTCTGAAAATTACAAAAAATAATATTACATTAAGAACCATTATTAGGTATATATCTCACGAAAGTAGCTATACTTAAGAAAATAATAAATTTCTACACTGGTCAATGGAAAAAGCACAATCTAAGAAGCAAATTCAGTGAACCAAAACTTACTGTTGTAAGACACGGATCTCCCCAGTCTGACAATGGCGATGTCGTTCCTGGTGCTCCATGGCTCCCAGCTACCATGCATCTCCACGTTGCTGGTGTCGATACGGGTGCCTCCAGAGAACAGGCGGATAGAGCCCAGCACCACCTGGAAGGTCCTGGCCTGGCTGCTGCCGTCGAACCAGCAGTGGGCCGCGGTCAGAACGCGAGTGTTGGATATCAAGCTGCCGCCGCACACTGAAGTCTTTCCATTGGTCAGCGTGATCACGAGACCCGCCTGCAGATAATGTTTTGGTTTATTAATTTCGTAGTATTCCAATAGTACAAAATTATTTCAAAGCCGCTACACAATATTTTTATGATAATTACATGTATCATATATTATGTCACCGTCTATCTTCCTAATAAATGTATTATTAACCTGGTAAGGGAACTGCCCGAGGCTGGACGTGCTGCCTCCGACGATCCTGGTGGCCTCCCGCTCGGCGGCCTGGATGCGCGCCGCCTCCGCGACACCAAATTTCTCGTGGTAGTTGAACGCGGATGACTCCTCAACGTCCTCAACAATCCTCAACGGCACCTTGGCCGAAGCGGCCGCCACTAAAAGGACAAATCCAAAAATCAACTTCATTTCTATCCACACTGTTTTCATAAAAGTCAATCAGTATGTAACTTACCACTTTTATATCAAATGTTATCTTTTTTGCTATTTCAAATATCTAATAATTAGTCGTAATTAATCATCAGATTTATTTTAAATGATAACATGTTCTTAGCATACCTATCTGTGTTATTATGTCGGTGTAGGTACATGGGGAAACCCGAGAGGGCAAATGCTTGTTGACTTCCTAGAAAGAGAGGGGCTGTACTTGATAAATTCTTTATTTGAGAAACAGCCCCAGAGGAAGTGGACGGGAGCAAGTCCCGATGGTAGGATGAAAAATTTAATGAACCGTATGATTTGTATCTTAAATGCTAAGCAAATATACTACTTTCACCCTAATCTTACTCAAAATGTTGACAACAAGCCACCTGTTCTCAAATGATACAGTTTGCCTACTGGTTACTCACGGCACAGGCTTAGCCTAGTGTGCTACCATAGTTTTTTTAATCTGGTCCAAATAATTTAAAACTGTTTTATATCCATAACATTTATTAAGATAACCTGTGTAATTTTTTTTTTGGTTAAATAAACATTTTTTCATTTTTCATTTTCACTTAATTATGACTGGCAAGCGGCACATATTCAGAGATGTATCAATCGGTTTAAAACTGGGAGTGATCATCGACTTCTCCGAGGCACTCTGAATATAATTTTCAAGCTGGTGAGAAGACGTCTGATGAAGTCGACCATTCTTCCCACTCTGCACCAAATTGAAGCTGGCAACACCAGCTTCCAAAGAAAACTACAAAGCCGATTCGATTTTTGGTTGAATAACTAGCTCGTTCACTGAATGACGCTATTCAGTTGTATGACTAGGCCGAACGTTGATTGAACAAGCGTCACAAAACGTCCAACTAGTTAGCGGACTTAAAACCAGTCAGGTGATGAATTAAGTTTAATGTTTACCCACTGCGGCGGTAGTAGTCACCAAAACAAATATGGCGTCTAACAGCTGGCACAGAAAGAAACCTGTATTGATATTTTATGCAAATAAATTAGCTTTAAATTGACATGTGTTGTGTGATTGTGACAACATGGATTTACCTATTATTACGCCGCCGCCGGCTAGTTTAAAAAAAAATTTGAGGCGAAATTGGATAATTTATGAACAACAATATCAAGGTACGTTGATTTTTATTGTTTAGTTAATTTGTGAGATAAGACCTTTGTAACATAGTCTTTTTGTTGATTCTTGTCTGGTCATTGTCAACCTAACCAGACATTACAAAGTCGGCTGTATCCCATTCAACGACATCAAGACGTCGAACGTTACATTCAATGACTTGACAAGTTGTCCTTTAGCCATACAATTCAGTGAACGACCTAGTGATTCAACCAAAAAGGAGATTCAACCAGATGCCTGCAACATATACAAGCTGTTCCAACATGTCTTTCCCAACAGTTCCACGAGTTTCATCCCCCCGGCCACCCTGCTGTTCGAAAAGGCTTTAGTACAATAGACCACATCCACACAGTAAGGCAAATTATACAGAAGACCGAAGAATATAATCAGCCTGTGTCTAGCAGTTGTGGACTATGAAAAAGCCTTCGACTCCATCGAGACCTGCGCAGTTTTGGAATCCTTGCAGAGATGCCAAATCGACTGGCGCTATATCGAAGTGTTGAGGTGTACAATACCGCTACTATGACTATCCAAGTACAGGACCACAAGACAAGACCTACCCATTTCACCGAGGAACGAGACTGGGGGATGTGATGTCTCCGAAACTGTTCACCAGGTATCTACATCTCACTGAAAATATTTTAAAAGTTGGCAAATTAAATTTGTATGGATGAAATAGTTTTAGTACATAAGCATCCTTAAAAAGTCTGGCTAAACGATAATGTACGTATAATAGTTTGAAATATAGTTCCTGTAACTACCTCACTAAAATGTGCCCATTTATTATTTTAGATCTAAACTCCCTCCCTAAGTGGACCATTCACTTCCGACCACATTGGTCTAGTAAAAGGGGAAAACACAGATATGACTCATAACATTATTTAAACAGAAAAATCAAAGAATCAAGCTATTTATTTACTAACGAGAAAAAAATATGGTAACTCAATCTTTTCGTTTATTTAGAGCCGATTATGATGGCCTCAACGACTTGTCCGTCTGAGGTGACACCTTGACAGTTCCTGGCATGTCGAACTTGATCTTGAACTTGCGGCTGCAGATAGATAGTGTAGTTGTAGGGACACCTTGGGACGACTTTGAGTTGGTGTTTAGTGCTATTTACAATCTAGCCTGGATCCAGGACAGGTAGGACGTGACGCGGCTGAAAGCGGCGGGCTCGTTGGCCTGGCAGCCGTAGCCCGAGCCGAATGACGTCACTCCGATCTGTGGAACAAACGCACCGTCAGCAGTTAGTTTTACGAATGAGCATTAGTAAAGTTTATGTCATGTCAAAGTATCTGAATAGTATACCCACGCAAAGGTTTAAAGATGCAGATTTGTGAAATAAATGGCCTCCCTTAGTCTTAAAAGTTTTCACTTGAGAAAATCGGGATGAAAGTAACATAATGTTAATCTAGGGTGTCAGCTTCCTACAGTTTACCAAAATTCAACAACAACAAAAATCTGCTATTTTTACGTGAAAGGTCGCAGTTTAAAAGGAAGGTCACGAGACCGTAATGATCTTCCGCACCAGTATCACACGTCTACACAAAGCTGTACTCACGAGGACTCTTTGGTTGTTGTGGTCGACGGCGAGCGGGCCGCCGGAGTCTCCGCCGCAGGGGCCCACCGCGCCGGCGCCGCTGGTGCACACCGTGGTGTCGCCCACATAGTTGGGGTAGAACCGCTGACACTCCACGTTGGAGATCACGTTGAGGCGCACGTGACTCAGCACTTGGTCGTTGGCGATGCCAACGCCTGGGAGCAGGAGAATCGAGTTATTCGTGGTTTAGTGAAAGTAGATATTGTCAAACAAACTAACAAAGCTGCAAATGCAACTGCACCGCTGGTAGAGGTTTTTGAGCTCCACCCCCGTAAAGATGTAAGAGCGTGCAGGGCATGATGTGCCCCTCTTAGTTGAAATAGCTTGTGTATATTGTCCTGCTTGGTTACAGAATTTATCGTAGGTACCTACTGAAACCGTCTTTCTCAAAATTATATTGACTTACCGTCCCTGATAGCACCGAATCCGGAAGCGACAGCAGATTGTCCCGCGAAGCTCTGACTTGCGAGGCCAACGGGCAGAGCAATGTTTCTAATGTTGTCTGAAAATTACATAAAGGAATATTATCTACATTGCAAACTATATTATAATCTAACGAAACAAGCTAGAATTACTACAATGGTCAAAGGAAAAAGCAGAATCTATGACGTCACTGAACCAAAAACTTACTGTTGTAAGACACGGATCTGCCCAGTCTGACCATGGCGATGTCATTCCTGGTGCTGAGCGGGTTCCAGCTGCCGTGCATCTCCACGTTGCTGGTGACGATGCGAATGCCGCCATAGAACAGGCGGATGGATCCCAGTACCACCTGGAAGCTCCTGGCCAGGCTGCCACCGTCGAACCAGCAGTGGGCCGCTGTCAGCACGCGCGTGTTGGATAGCAAACTACCGCCGCACGCTGAAGTCCTTCCATCGATCAGCGTTATCACAATGCCGGCCTGCAGATAAGGTTTTTGTCAAGGGATTTCGTGAGCGTGATGAATTTTGAAGCTTCCGTGATCATTGAAGTTAATCAACACATATAAGCTAATAAATATTATATGTTGTTAGCATCCATCCGTCCATTTAATTGATTATTAACCTGGTAAGGGAACTGCCCGAGGCTGGACGTGCTGCCTCCGACGATCCTGGTGGCCTCCCGCTCGGCGGCCTGGATGCGCGCCGCCTCCGCGATACCAAACTTCTCGTGGTAGTTGAACGCGGACGTCTCCTCAACGTCCTCAATCCTCAACGGTACCCTAGCCGAAGCGGCCGCTGCTAAAAGGACCAATCCAAATATCAACTTCATTTCTATCTCCACTGTTCACAAAAACCCAGTCAGTATGAAACATACACCACTTTTATATCAACTGTTATCTTATTTGCTATTTCGAATATCTAATAATTATATAATTAATCATTAGATTTATTTTAAATGATAACATGTCCTTAACATACCTATCTGTGTTATTATTTCGGTGTAGGATCATGGGGAAACCCGAGAGGGCAAATGCTTTATCATGAGAAGTAAAGGCAAGAAGTGCAAACTTTCAAGCAAAATACTCCAGCTTATGAGGCAGAAGAGACGCAAATTGCCATAAGCAGACGACATTTCTTCAGAACTATGGGCACTCAACAAGCGTTTAAAGAAGCTTTAAGCCGAAGTTCTTGCCGAAATCAAAGGTTTTTACGGACAACTTTATGCTTCACAACACGTGAAGAACTCTGTGGCTCAGCTCATCAATTCCAGAGCGCCACTAACATGCCACTACACAGACGACATCCCTGACGTTGACATAGGCGAGATTAGGAAAGCACTTGAGCAGCTTAAAAACAACAAGGCTCCGGGTGAAGACGGAATTACTACAGAGTTTCTGAAAGCTGGAGTTATTGCAATCCTCAAACAGCTCCAGAGGCTCTTCAATTCGGTTCTTCACAATGGCACTATACCGGAGGCATGGTCGGAGAGCGTCGTGGTATTGTTCTTTAAGGAGGGTGACGAAACCCTTCTGAAGAACTATATACCGATCTCGCTTTTAAGCCATGTATACAAGCTGTTCTCAAAGGTTATCACTAACCGTCTCGCCCAAAAGTTCGACGAGTTTCAGCCCCCAGAGCAGGCTGGGGTTCGAAAAGGCTTTAGTAAAATAAACCCACACATTAAGGATACAAAAGAGTATATTCAGCCTCTGTGTCTAGCCTTTGTGGACACTGAAAAAGCCTTCGACTCCATCGAGACCTGCGCAGTTTTGGAATCCTTGCAGAGATGCCAAATCGACTGGCTACAGTGCCAGTCGATTTGGCGAGGTGTTGAGGTGTCTGTGCAATGCCGCTACTATGACTATCCACGTACAGGACCACAAGAAAATACCTATCCAACTGCATCGAGGAGTGAGACAGGGGGTGAGATATTTCTGAAGCTGTTCACGTGTAGGTATCTATATCCCCACTGAAGTGATCCAAAGTTGTTGTCAAATGAAATTTGTATGTAAGAAATAGTTTTATGACATAAGCATCCTTAAAAAGTCTGGCTAAACGATAATCTAGGTAAGAAAAAAGACCTAACGGTGATTCTCTGATGATTCTGTTATTTCTGGTGTAAAATATAGTTCCTGTATCTACCACACTCAAATGTGCCTATTTATTATTTTAGTTCTAAACTCCCTCCCTAAGTGGGCCAGTCATTCCAACAAGTGATTATTGGTCTAGTAAAAGGGGAAAATACAAATATGACTCATAACATTATTTAATCAATAAGATTCAGGCAAATTTAATTGCTAACTTTATATATTTACGACAAAATACACTCATGGGCAATGAAAAAGTTCTACTCACAAAATGCCAACTGCACACGACCCCAATTTTTTCAAACATTTCATTTAAAATTTGAACCGAATATTACGGTTTTTTTAGTAATATCCTGATGCTCTGTTAAATGTGCTTAAATTTTGCAGAAGGCGTCATTAAGCTTGCCTTTTCTGGAACTTTTCTTTGCCCGTGAGTGTATGATGGCAATTCAATCGTTTCTTTTATTTAGAGCGGATGATGATGGCCTCCACGAAGTGACCGTCGACGGCGACACCTTGTCAGTTCCTGGCTTGCGAAGTCGAACTTGATCTTGAACGTGCGACTGCAGATGTTGCCCGCTTGTGTTGTAGGTGTAGTTGTAGGGACACCTTGGGACGAGTTTTCCGAAACGTGACGTTTAGCTTCGAGTCGGTTGAAAGTATTTAGAGGTATTTACTTTAACTTGCGGCCGCAGATAGATAGTGTAGTTGTAAAGACACCTTGGGACGACTTTGAGTTGGTGTTTAGTGCTATTTACAATCTAGCCTGGATCCAGGACAGGTAGGACGTGACGCGGCTGAAAGCGGCGGGCTCGTTGGCCTGGCAGCCGTAGCCCGAGCCGAATGACGTCACTCCGATCTGTGGAACAAACGCGCCGTCAGCAGTTAGTTTTACGAATGAGCATTAGTAAAGTTTATGTCATTTCAAAGTATCTGAATAGTATAGTATACCCACGCAAAGGTTTGGAGATGCAGATTTGTGAAATAAATGGCCTCCCTTAATCTTAAAGGGTTTCACTTGGGAAATTCGGGATGAACGTAACGTAATGTTAATCTAGGGTGTCAGCTTCCTACAGTTTACCAAAATTCAACAATATCTTTTCTGCAGTTTTTACGTGAAAAGTCGCAGTTTAAAAGGAAGGTCACGAGACCGTAATGATCTTCCGTACATGTATCAAACGACTACACAAAACTGTACTCACGAGGACTCTCTGGTGGTTGTGGTCGACGGCGAGCGGGCCGCCCGAGTCTCCGCCGCACGTGCCCACTGCGCCCACGCCGCTGGTGCACACCGTGGTGTCGAACACCCAGTTGGGGTAGAAGCGCCGGCACTCCGCATTGGAGATCACGTTGAGGCGCACGTGACTCAGCACTTGGTCGTTGGAGATGCCGACGTCTGGAAGCAGGAGAATCGATATATATGTGGTTTAGTGAAAGTAGATATTGTCAAACAAAGTCGCTACTGCACCGCTGGTAGAGGTGTTGAGCTTCACCCCCGTAAAGGTGCATGCATGATGTGAGGTACACCATCGTTCACATCATCTTAGTTGAGACAGCTTGTGTATTGTCCTGCTTGGTTACACAATTTATCGTACCTACCGAAATCGTCTTTCTCAAAATAATATTGACTTACTGTCCCTGATAGCACCGAATCCGGAAGCGATAGCAGATTGTCCCGCGAAGCTCTGACTTGCGAGGCCAACGGGCAGAGCAATGTTTCTGATGTGGTCTGAAAATTACAAAAAGGAATATTATCTACATTGCAAACTATATTATAATCTAACGAAACAAGCTAGAATTACTACAATGGTCAAAGGAAAAAGCAGAATCTAAGACGCAAAGTCACTGAAACAAAAACATACTGTTGTAAGACACGGATCTGCCCAATCTGACTATGGCGATGTCATTCCTGGTGCTGAACGGGTTCCAACTGCCGTGCATCTCCACGTTGCTGGTGTCAATACGGGTGCCGCCAGAGAACAGGCGGATAGATCCCAGCACCACCTGGAAGCTCCTGGCCTGATTGCCGCCGTCGAACCAGCAGTGGGCCGCTGTCAGCACACGCGTGTTGGATAGCAAGCTGCCGCCGCACACTGAAGTCCTTCCATCGATCAGAGTGATCACAAGGCCGGCCTGCAGATTAGGTTTTGGTCATAGAATTTCGTGTGCGTGATGAATTTTGAAGCTTCCGTAATATTGTGCGCAGCGTCCGTAAGTGATCGTAACTGATCATTGAAGTTAAGCAACACATGGCACAGTCAGCCATTGCATAGGTGACTAAATAATATATGTTATAAGCGTCCATCCATCCATTTAATTGATTATTAACCTGGTAAGGGAACTGCCCGAGGCTGGACGTGCTGCCTCCGACGATCCTGGTGGCCTCCCGCTCGGCGGCCTGGATGCGCGCCGCCTCCGCGATACCAAACTTCTCGTGGTAGTTGAAAGCGGACGTCTCCTCAACGTCCTCAACAATCCTCAACGGTACCCTGGCCGAAGCGGCCGCCGCTAAAAGGACCAATCCAAATATCAACTTCATTTCTATCTCCACTGATCACAAAAACCCAGTCAGTATGAAACATACACCACTTTTATATCAACTGTTATCTTATTTGCTATTTCGAATATCTAATAATTATATAATTAATCATTTGATTTATTCTAAACGATAACATGTTCTTAGCGGTATGTATGTATACTTGACTTATTATATCGGTGTAGGTTCAAATCATCCACCTTCAAAAATAAGCAAGCATATAAATTTGTCTAAATTATACCGGGTGGCCCAAAGAGTATAGTTTTAAAAGTTTTTTTAAATCTCATACTGTTTTCGAGATACAAGCCAATTAGTAAAATATGCTTATTTCCTTCGAGGGTTATAGGCCAACGTATAGTCGTATAGTGTAGTTTAGCCAGACTTTTTAAAGGACGCTTATGTCCCAAAACTAGGTATATCTTTCAGACAAATTTTATTTAACATCTTTAACATAAGATTTCAGTTTCCATTTCAACAAAGTCCTCAACAAAGCCCTTAATGCCTATGAAACAGACTAAAATGAAACTACTAAGTTGTGTTTAATAAATACTGTTCTTTATTATTAGATAACATATCACATTGGTATAAATTACAGGCGAGCTTGGATCCAAGGCAGGAAGGAGGTGATGCGTGCGAAGGCGGCGGGGGAGTCGTTTTCGCAGCCCTGAGCTGAGCCGAATGAGGTGATGCCGATCTGAGGAGATATGACAAATGTTATACAGGTGATTGCATAAGAGGGGTAAATAAGCCGTAAGGGGTGACTCAGAGGGCCATTTGGAACCACTTTTGTTCTATTTTTATTTTATTGAATAAATATTTTAATTGCTTTTCCGTAGAAACTTTGTTAGTCTTGAAACTTTAAACGCGCATTTCCGAAAGTCGTAGAACAAAAATTGTTTAGGATGGTCCCCTGGTCTGAGTCAAACACCTTAAGGGACAAGCTAAAAATAAAAATAGTAACACAATCCTAAATGGGTCACACATCTCGTCAACATTGCGACTTTTAGAAATAACAAGAAGCAGCGATTGGCGTAATTCTGTCAGTTGTTTCCTTTTGCTGCTTGCTTGTAAGTGCCCCATCATCTACATTACATTAAATATTATTATGCTCACGACTGTAATCCCTGAAAGGGTAGTCAGACGTAACTAGTATGCGAGTAACCCCGCTTTTCACTGTAAAATTTCACTCAAGTGACAGGTCGCAAGCCGTATCACTGTTTCAGGATTAACACATTAAATAAAAACATTCTCACCAAGACACGCTTGTTGTCGATCTCGACGGCGAGGGGACCGCCGGAGTCTCCGTTGCAGGTGCTGGTGGCGTTAACCCCGCTGATGCAGATGGTGGAGGAGAACACGTTGATGGGGAAGCTGCGTCTGCAGACGTCGTTGGCGATCACCTCCAGCCACGCGTAGCTGAGGAACTGGGTGGGCTCAATACCGGCACCTGAGAATACGAACAAAATGCGCTTAATATCAACATCAGCAACAATGAATGACAAAAAACTACATAGAATATTTAAAAGTTTAGCTGCATAGGTCTTTGTAAAACAATTTAAAACGTAGTACGCCAGTAATATTACTTCAATGGTTACGTTTTACATATTTAAAAACATCTCTTGATTGAAGTTATAGTGCGGTGGGATAATTATTATATCATTATTGATTATCATTAGCTAAGCAGACACTCACCGTCCTTGGTCCTTCCGAAACCAGAGGCAACAGCCTTGTAGCCCACGAAGTTGTTGTCGGTCAAGCCTACGGGCAGAGCAATGGGCTGCACGTTGTCTGAAAACATAACGTCATCTATTTAATAAAATGATAAAAAGAACACGGCTGCTTAGATTTTTTGGTCTGATTCTGCAAATATATACTGTAATGGGTTTCCATTACTTTATTGCTTAATATTTAAGTGATTTATGCGCCACGTGAAAGCCAAATAAATCAAACGAGTCTCTCAAAACCTGCGTTATCAACTTACCGTCCAGGGTGACTGCGCTAATACGGGCGATGGCGACGTCATTGCGAACAAAGATGGGGTTCCAGTTCTCGTGGGTCTGCACGTCGGTGGTGTGCACGCGCTGGCCCCCGGTGAAGAGCAGGGTGGAGCCGAGCACCACCTCGAAGGCCTGGGCCTGGTTGCGGCCGTCGAACCAGCAGTGGGCCGCGGTCAGAACGCGAGTGGCGGACAGCAAGACTCCTCCGCATACGGAACGCGCCTGCCCGATGCTGATGACCAGACCAGCCTGGAAAATACGCGTGTGTTAGACACTTAGACAGCTGTCGGGTTATATTGTACGTGTTGCGTGAAGGCGTAGAACTCATCAGTCATCCTTGTTCTGCTTCGCAATAATTGCAATACTTAGATGACTTCAGTGAAGCGGATTCGTGTTTAATTGTTTATGTCTGTTTTGCGAGATTAAAAAGCAAAAGGGCGGTCTTTCTCCTGGTCTGCATCTTATTACACTTCACATTCATGTTACAGTGTCGTTTAATCGAAGTCTAAGAGCATATTACTAAAACAAACACATACCTGGTACTTGAAGTCTCCGGGCTTGGCGGCGCTTCCTCCGACAATCCTGGTGGAGATGCTCTGCTCGGCCGCGAGGATGCTAGCGGCTTTGGCGAAACCAATCTTCTCGTGGTAGTTGAAGGCAGTCAGGTCCTCAGAGACCAGGCGGGCGGCCGCCACCGCAGCGAGCAACAAAATTCCAACCAAGACCTTCATATTTACCACGGTTTGTCCGTTTGAGATGAAACGAAACGTACTGCCTAATTTATACAACCCATAATCACATTCTTAAAAAAAACCTGACACGTAGAGATAAGATCAGCTCCTTTATCTTTCTAATGAATGATGAATGGATCAAAATGTAATCCAAGTAGAAGTCAATTAGTTCATTGAAACTAATAAAGTGTTGGTAATTTTGTCACATTCATCTTCGTCACCAATAAGCTCCTTAAGATAATCTTTTTATTATTGTGTTTTACGTTACTGATAGCTACGCTACGTTTACAAACATTTTGATGCAGAATATACCATACCGTGCTAAGTGCGTAGAATCGTGTTATTGCGATTGTGGTTTTAAACTTGATATACAGTGGACAGTTCTTAATTATTATTTTCAAAATATGTTTTGATTTGGAAATTTATAATTGTTTACTCAATAATACTGATGACAATAGTGAAGTAGCGTCTAGCAGTAACACAATAAAGCAAGCAAACAACAAACAAATCATAAACGTCTGCTGTTCTATAGGTTTCCTAAAATAAGTAATTTCCAATTTACGATATTTATAGTGCATATAGTTGTAGAGCAATCCATGAGTTTCATTCTGAACGGGTAGCAATTTTAAGCAATTTCAACTAACTATGAAGTGTGGTGTGAAATCGATCGATAGTGAGGGTGCTATAGATGGAGCTATACTCTCGATTATTAAAGAAATAAATATTACCAAAATTTCTAACCAGAAGTAAACCACATCTCAAGTTGACTATTATAATAATAATAATAATAATATCCATTTATTTCAGGCATCAATGGCCCATAGTATAAAATACACAAATACAATTATAATTTACCTAGCACTAGGTACACCAATGCTGGCCTAGGAATGAAGCCGGTAATGTTTGTACGAGGAGGGTCGAGGAGAGAGCGTAGGTACGCATTTAAAGAGATGCAGAGGACTGCGAAAGACTGAGTTTGAGATGATGTAAAGTAAGAAAAACGTTTTAATTCATGCATATATCATATTTATTATATTCTCTTCAATGTGAATATTTGTTTCCTTTGTTTACAAACGCTCATTGATCCATGAGAGGTAGGAGGTGATGCGGACGAAGGCGGCGGGGCGGTTCAGCTCGCAGCCCTCCGAGGAGAAGAATGAAGCGATACCGATCTGTAATTAAATAAAATTACGATAAATATATATATAAGTAGGTACCGATATTGTCTCTCTCTCTATAGTCTTACTGGACCCCAGGTAGCGAATTCTCAAGCGCTCGCCTTTCGCTTCGAGTGATAGTTTAGTATTTCTTGCAAAATGATTACTATTACGTTATGTATGATGCTCCATTGACAGGTCACTTTTAAGGCAGATGATTTTGAATTTTACTGTCTCACACCACACCGCAAGTGATCTTTGTTCCGAATTCTGCTTTCCAGTTACTGAGAAACTGTGGGTCCCAGAACTCGGAACTGGCAATCTGGCCGACGGCGCCTACAATGTTAACAAAAGCTTACCAAAACGCGCTTGTCCTTCTGGCCAAAGTAGTCAATAGTGAGGGGTCCGCCGGAGTCTCCGCCGCAGGTGCTGGTGGCGCCGGCGCCGCTGATGCAGATGTTGCTGGGGGTCACGTATAGCGGGAAGGCGCGGCGGCAGCTCTCGTTGGAGGTCACGGAGACCTGCGCGTAGCTGAGGAACGCGTCGGTCGTGATGGACGCACCTGGAATGTGAACTTGTTGTAACTGAGATACGGAAAGAGCGCTGAGTCATTGGATTATGGTTCGGCACATTTAATGATACGGGCAGCTCTAATGCGCTACGTACTAGCGCTAACTTATAATATGCCGAAGAAAGCGCACTATACTCAGAAATGTTCACAAACACCTGTAGATTTTGCACTTTATAACAAAAACTAATTTACGTAGCGCATCCTGTGTTAGACGGCTGAATGGCGTAGTGGTTAGTATATAACCCTGACTGCTATGCCGAAAGTCCCGGGTTCGATTCCCGGCTGGGGCAAATATTTGTTTAGAGACAGATATTAAAATTTGTACTCGGGTCTTGGTTCTTGATATTTATATTTAGTATCTATCTATCTATGTATTTGTGTAGATATATCAGTTGTCCGACACCCATAACACAGGTTCCGCCTAGCTTGGGGTCGGATGACCGTGTGTGAGATGTAACCACATATTTACATACTTATTTATTTATTTATTTATTATTTTATCTTGATTGTATCTCGTTGGATTAAACGTATCGATTGCATGTTAGTTAGAATAGAACCCTCATACCCCTTATGATTTAATTGTTCCGATACTTACCATCCTTAGTCCTTCCAAAACCGGAGATGAGTGACGTAAATCCGGTGAATGAGGTATTGGGCAGCCCATTGGGAAGAATAATAGGCTTTACGTTCTCTGAAAAAACAGAAAGCAATATTATCATATCTAAACTTGTAAATATCATAATTAAGCATTTGAAAGAGATTAGCAAAAGTAAATAATCATTTAACATGTAGGTTATGTACTACCTAGGTACTTAAAAATATCTAGGTAACTATTTTCATATATACAGCTATCTACTATCTATTTTCTTATCAACAAAATATTTAGTACTGATTATTAGTCATTATACAGCGATAAACTATCCGGTTTTGATTTTACACTTCCGGGCAATGAAATAGATCCACTCACAAAATACCGACACCAAATGACCCCAATTTTTTAAACGATTTAATTTAAAATTGGAACAAAATATTATTGTTATAGTTGGTAATATCCTGATGCTCTGTTAAATGTACTTCAATGTTGTAGAAAGCGTCATTAAGCTAGCCTTTTCTGTTTAGAAGTAATTTTGTGCCTTTCTCAGTTGATACTTTTCATTGCCCGTGACTGTAGTTTGATTACCGTAACCATTATCTGATTCATAGTATTCATACAAAAATAGGTCCTTACCATCAAAGGTGACAGCGGGGATGCGGATGATAGCGATGTCGTTGCGGAACTGCCACGGGTTGAAGTCAGCGTGCGTCTCCACGTCGCTGGTCTTGATCCTCAAGCCTCCGTGGAAGAGCTGGACGGAGCCGAGCACCACCTCGAAGGAGTCGGCGGTGTTGCGACCGTCGAACCAGCAGTGGGCCGCGGTCAGCAGACGGGTGCTGGAGACCAGAGCCGCGCCGCACACGGAGAAGCGACCGCCGATGGAGATCACCAGACCAGCCTGGAATACACATTGAATTTCCACACTTGTAAATTACATACTGGAAAGAAAATGCTGTGCCTATTGTCGCTAGCCTAATATAATGGCAAGGTAAGAGCCTGTCCGAAGCCAAGCCGCTGGATGCGATCAGAAATAATAAGGTAGAGACGACACTCAATCAGAAGTACCTACCTAAATAGAAGATTTAAGCTGAGACAGGCATTACTAATAATAAATTACTAAACTCAAGATTAGAATAACAGAGAGTAAGTACAGAAAACAAACACTGGGAGTTGAAAAATAAAGAAATAAATCAACGTTTACTTACATGATAGGGGAACTCCCCAAGTGCGGCGGAGTCTCCTCCGACCACCCTGACCGCGGCGCTCTCCTCAGCGGCCTGGATGCGCGCCGCCCGGCCGAAGCCCACCCTCTCGTGGTAGTTGAACACCACCTGGTCGTCGATCTGACGAGCCGCCGCCACCGCGCAGAGCACCAGGATACCAACCAAGACCTTCATATTGACAACCGAGAGCGCCTTTGTGGTCAGCACATCCTTGCTGTCTAATTTATACAAACCGTAATCTCAAATCAGTCTGAAAATCATTTTGATATTGATCTGTAGTCTGTAGCTATCGTTCCAATGAAAGATTAAATGTCTGTGTATACCTAAGCAATTAGTGGAGGTTTCCACCTTTAGGCCGTTTCATGCCTTTTATAGATAGGTACTTAAATATGTAAATTTGTGAATTTCTTATCAATTTACAAATTCATCATGACTGGCAGTAATGTTTTGTTACTATTACTAATAATAAACCATTATTCTGAAGTATACAGGGTGATTTCTAAGTTGGTGGGTATCCATTTAAATGGTAGGTAAATTGTAGATGAAGGAATTTGCAGTCGAGAAAACCCCATAATGATCGATACCCTTTTTTGTATAGGAATGTAGGTTCGGTGAGTCAATCCACCGATTTAGTACTGTATATTTGCTATTAGTAACTGTGATCATGATAATATTGCGTACATTTTTAATACTGATTGCATTTACAGATAACTATGCAACAGATATGCAAAACGATATAAGTATAACACATTAAAACTGGTTTTAGATCAAGAAACATATGAAATAAGTATACTATTATAAGAAAATCCCAGGACACTGCTACCGTGAAACCAGTAAAACGCACAAGTATAGGTAAACCGTTATTATTCAAATACTTTGACCAGAACTCAGACGTCTGTTCTCGTTGCGTGCTCCAAACAAAGTGACCTGCCAGCCAATCGTTCAGCCTTTATATAGCAAACTCTTCGCCGTGCGATATTGCTGTTAGCTTTATTTTGTGAACAAATACAGATGCTTAAATGAAAAACAAAGTGTGAAATAGCCTAAAACCTAACATTCGACCATCCTGACGACATGCTTGTCCCCAAGCATGCTGACAGGCCTTGTCAACCTAACATTCGGTCACTCAATTAGTTGGATGCACGCAACAAGACTAACAAAATTGTATGTAAAAAAAAAAACACAAACTTATGGTAACTTCCAATCTCAATAAAATAATAGAAGAGAGTAAAACAATAAAAATAAATTGTTTCTTTAAATTACTAACAAAATATAGAAAAACCTCTATTAAACCTCTTTAACTCCTCTACATTATAAAAACTTCACTCTTACAAGATTATAACACCATTAATACATTAAATACAATATAGGTATATCACAATTCAATCATTTGCTCCGCTGATGCCTGCGAACCCTCCTTCTCACAGGCAACAACGAAACAATCTTGTGAACCCTCCTTCTCACAAGATTAAAATTATCATATAATAAATCAATCGATTCACCACAGTCAGTGAGCCTGTTTTGCTGATACCTATGAACCTTCCTTCTCACAGGTAACAGTCAAAACATATCCCGTGAACCCTCCTTCTCACAGGATTACTACACAATACTCATCATGAATCAACCGAACTACCAAAAATCGTCCTGCTGTCACCCATGAACCCTCCTTCTCACGGGTAACAACAAAACAATCTTGTGAACCCTCCTTCTCACAAGATTTCACACATATCAACGACTGCAGGCAGTGAACCCTCCTTCTCACTTGCCTACAATAATCAATATTTAGCCAAGAATCAAAATCACAAATTATCGTTTAAGTTATTGTAAGTAGGTAATCTGAGTGAAGTATATATAGATTAGTCTAATAAAAACATCAGTACATTAGTATAAAGAATAAGTAAATCATCTGTTACATACTACATTTACAATCAATCTTATTTCTCCTATCTTATCGTGGTTATTTCTACTAGGTTACTACATATAAAAATCATTTACTTATCACTTAAGTTATCATCCTGATCACTTTCCTCGCCACTCTCATTGACATTCAAAGCAGCCACATGTACCCAGGGCATCATTCGATCGGAGGCTACTGTAGTCTTGCGCTTGTTTTTGGTGCTGTTTAAGCCGGGTATAGCAGCAACCCTATACCGGTCGTTACCTAACGCTGACACTACCCTAAACGGCCCTATGTATGATGGAATGAGCTTTTTGCTCTTTCCATCATTACTGAACGAAGTTCTAGTAATCTTCACGAGCTCTCCTTCGCTGTAAATGCGAGCAGGGCACCGGTTTTTGTCATACCTTTGTTTTTGTTTGTGTTGGTCATCGTCAATTTTATCCTTAACGTTTTCACGAATAGTCGTTAAATTTTCGTCTTCCTGAGCCTCACGAACAACTTCATTAAGTATCGGTCTTATTTCTGAATTCATTTGTGGCCCAAACATGACTTCAGCCGGCGTCCTCCCCGTAGCTTTGTGGCAAGTATTATTAATACCCCATTGCACCCTGCCTACTTTATCATCCCAGTCTTTTTCATCAAAATTTAGGTTTTGCGCCGTTAAAGAGCTTAAAATTGTACGGTTATATCTCTCCACCTGTCCGTTAGCCCGTGGACAGGCGACCGCGTTTAGGACATGTCGTATACCCTTCTCCGAGCAAAAGTGCTTGAAGGTGTACGAAGTGAAACTTGTACCGCGGTCACTGATAATTCTATCAGGATTCCGGAAAGTATAAAATATGTCATCCAGTACTCTTATTGTCGTTTGGCTTTTTGTATTTCGGACTGGCTTAATGAAGGTGAACTTTGTAAACGAGTCTACTATGACCAACAAATAACAGTTTCCTCTCTTTGAGCGTACGAAGGGTCCAAGGTGGTCGATATGTAAGGTATTGAATGGTACTTTCACTTTGTTAATTGAGTGCAAAAGACCTTCGTTAGTACTACATTTCTTAGAGTAAGCGCACTCAAGACAAGCTTGAACGTACTTTTTGACGAACTTGGACATTTTTGCAAACCAGTATGTCTTTTTTATGCGTTCTAGGGTTTTCTCCACGCTAAAATGTCCAATTTCGTCATGATTCATGCGACAAATCTGCCACCTTGCACCCTTTGGTACAACCCAGCGTATATTATTTTTGTCACCATTCAAGTATCTGTATAATTTATCATCTTTAATAAGATAATTGTCTCTTATATACTTGAGACCTTCTGCATCCATATCATGGCTTAGAATGTCACGGATTCGGCTCAGTTCCGAATCTCCCAATTGTAATGTTTGTAGCCAGTCATCGCCACTAATGGTCATTACGCTGGGGTACGTGTCGCTAACCGCATCAGTGGTGGAATCGTCAACAGCAGGATTTCGTGACAGAGCGTCCACATGGGACATTTTGGCACCGGCCCGATATTCTATCGTGCACTGATATTCCTGGAGGAGTAACCACCATCGTGCAATCCGTGGTATCAGGTCACGTTTGGAAAACGTTGAGCGCAGCGCGCTACAGTCCGTTACAACTTTGAAACTCTTGCCGAGGAGATACACTCTGAATTTCTTCAGAGAACTCACCACGGCGAGAGTCTCAAGTTCATACGCGTGGAAGTTCTTTTCTTCAGGCGATGTTTGTCGGCTGTAATAGGCGACGGGTCGAAATGTATCGTCACCATTACGTCGTTGCATCAGTATACCACCAACGCCAACTTTGCTGGCGTCGGTGTGCAACTCAGTCTCGGCTTCGGGATCATATATTGCCAATATTGGCCGACCAACTAGCTGGTCCTTCAGTGTCATGAACGATGTCTCTTGCTCATCCGTCCATGACCAATCAACATCTTTCTTTAAAAGTTTGTTTAGTGGAAAAGACAACGCAGCAAAATTTCTAATAAATTTTCTAAAATATCCGACCAATCCTAAAAATTTACGCACTGAATGTGGGTTAGTAGGGCGAGGGAAATTCACAACGGACTCAATCTTTTTGTCTCCAGGGCGAACACCAGCGACACTAATTTCATAGCCTAAATAATTTATTTGGCTTTGGAGAAAATCGCACTTGGCTAGATTTAGAGTGAGATTTGCCCGCTCTATTAATTTCAAGACATTCTCCAATCTTTCCAGGCACTCCTCAACGCTTTTCCCGTATATGAGGACATCGTCTATGTAAGCAGTCGCCTCGGTGAACCTGGAGGATCCGAGCACTTTGTTCATTAACCGCTGGAACACGGCCGGTGCGTTTGCCAATCCGAACAGCATACGGTTGAACTCATATTGACCGTCCGGAGTGACGAACGATGTAAGAGGCTTTGACTCTTCAGCAATAGGGACTTGGTAATATCCCGATGCCAGATCAAGAGTTATAAAGTAGGCTTGTCCTGAGAGTCGTGCAAGCTCATCCTCGATCACTGGCATAGGGTAACGTTCTTTAACGGTTACAGAATTCAAAAGCCGGTAGTCTACACAAAGTCTCTGTTTTCCGTCCTTTTTACGTACCAAAATTATAGGACTGGCGTACTCTGAGACTGACTCTCGGACAATCCCCGCGTCAAGCATGTCAGCCACCATTGTCCTAACTTGATCTCGCTCCTGGTGCGATAGCCTATATGGGCGGTAGACAACGGGGCGCTTGCTATTTAACTCTATATTCATTTCGGTTAGACTTGTACAGCCCAAATCTTTCAGGGACTCTGCAAAACAATGCTTGTATTTCGTCAACAACTCAAGAAGCCGTTGCTTTTGGTTACCATCAACCCCGTCACCTACATGTACCTTACTGGAGTCTATGGTAGACCCTTCATGCCCCGTCAAATCTGTAGGATCCGAGCAAATTCGTTTAACAACTTGAATTCTCGTTCCTCTACTCAATACATCGCCTTCGCCAATGACACAGGACTCAGTTAAGGGAGTGAGATGAACATACAACTGCCCTAGCTTAACCTGGTATACTCCACCAGTAAGGGCGAACTCATGATTGGGTTTTCCCACTACCCTGCCACTTAACAGTATGTGACCGTCAATGGTGGTGCTGGCAGATGCTTTAACCATAGCGGGTCCGTATATCTTAGTTGTTGATATACTTGAAATGCTCACGTCAGGGCTATCTAAATCTTCACACCGTGCAAATGGTAAGTCATTGTTAACGCAATAGAATTTAAGATTGTCGGCGCTCTTTATGACAAGTATATGGGGTTGCTCGGTGAACGTTTGTCCAATTAGTAAGGGACAGTCCAGAAATTTATCTTCCACAACGTGACATATTATATCCGCATTTACGCCATCAACGCCCACAGTCACTTTTACACCGCCAAAAGAGCTGACAACGGTATTGCCAAAACCCTTTAATGGAGTTGGCGGTTGATCACAGACAAGCCCTAAAGACTTTGCGGTAGTATTCTGGATAAGTGAAACCTCACTTCCAAAATCTACGAAGGCTTTTGTCGGTACTTCATTAATCAGGCTCTCCTTAACAAATTTGGAATTAGATTCGGATGTCATTATACGCATGGTTTTAGGAGCATTACCTTTACCGTCACTCTCCTGCTTGTATGTACAAGTATCTACGTTATGGCCGATCCGGCGGCACTTGGTGCACATATTCAAGGGTTTTGGACACTTTAAATATGGGTGCCCTTTTTCTTTACAATTAAAGCAGAAAAGTTCTCGATTTGAATAAGGTGCGCTCCTATATTGTCTTTGATTTGTTTGGTTATTAGTGAACGATTCGACATTTTTGGATTTAAAATTAGAACGATCAAAATTTTGTGGCGCAGGAGTCTCCTTGTTTGTCATCAGAAAGTGAAGAAGTTGATCAGGTTGAGTACAACATAGAGCGTTAGCACTAGATCGCATAGTTTTATCATTTAACCCGTGGATAATACATTCCACAGCGCGCTTGCCTTCAATATCACACCGATTTAACAAGGCCAACTTTTCGTAGTAATAAATCTCTAGGGGTTCATTGAATTTACTTCTTCTCTTAAGCATGTCCTCCAGGGATTGGCCATAATTCTGCTCAAACGGGAAAGCGTTAAGTAATTTTTGTTGCCATTCGGCCCAGCTGAATAGTATAGAATTGAGGCTTTCATACCACAACTTAGCCAATCCTTGGAGCTTCTGCATTGAGAAATGTATGGTCGTTTTCTCATCCCAGCCATAGACAGTGGCACACTCATTTACTTTTTTAATCCAAATATCGATTCTTTGACCCTTTGACGAAGGGTCAAAATCAGGAAGGATATTTTGGTGATTGATATTATTTGAATGTGATGAAGTCGGCACGGTCAATGGCTGGGATTGCCTGAATGAATTAATAATGGACATAAGGTCCTTAGAGGTAAACGTTGGACTATCTGACCTGCCGCAGCCCTTCAGTCTTGGTGTGCGATGCTCGTCGCGCTGATCTTCTCGGGAGCGTTGGATCTCCGGTTCACGCTCGCGGAGGTTGCTTCTCTCGCGGACGCTGTTGACATGCCCTGCATCACGCTCACGATGACGCACTTCCTCACATCGGTGACGGCTGCGTGACTCTCTTTGCGTCACGCTATCTCGGCGGTGACTGCGCTCTCGACGCAGCTCATCCTCGAGTGTGCGTACTCGTTCGCGCTGCAACTCCAGCTCTTGCAGTCGCCTCAGCTCAGGGGTACGCAGCCGGCTGCGACTTCGGTAGTCTTGGCTTGCCCGACGGGTGCGGCTGCGACTGCGCCTCTGGGACTCCCGGCTGGGACCCGCTTCTCTTCGGTCAGGCGTTGTTAGGCGCCTCCGCGAAGCATCGTCGCCTTCAGGCATCGTATTCGGCACTCGAAACAAAGAAAAACAAACGATATTGAGTAAAAAAAATAGGTTAATCACGCAAATTAGCAAAAGTGTGGGTATCTCGAAAACGGTGCGTCGTAGCTCAAAAATAATGAAATTTTTGCCCCCCTTTTGCAACCCACCATATAGCAATCGTTGCCATAGAATCTGTCATAAAAACTGTCAAATGTCAAATATTTAACAAAAGTGCGGGTATCTCGAAAACGGTGCGTCGTAGCTCAAAAATAATGAAATTTTTGTCCACCTTTTACAATCCCTTTCGTCATAAACCATATAATATGTCATAAAAACTGTCAAATGTCAAATAAACTGTCTATTAACTTCAAAGAATGGACCTTTCTCAGCTTTGCTCAACCACGTGTTTAATTTCGGTATATTGAATTGTCAAAACTAATAGAACTGTATTTTGCAAAAAGTGTAAAAACATAATAAAATAAACGTGTGTACTTACCACTTCTGAAGTATAAGAAAATCCCAGGACACTGCTACCGTGAAACCAGTAAAACGCACAAGTATAGGTAAACCGTTATTATTCAAATACTTTGACCAGAACTCAGACGTCTGTTCTCGTTGCGTGCTCCAAACAAAGTGACCTGCCAGCCAATCGTTCAGCCTTTATATAGCAAACTCTTCGCCGTGCGATATTGCTGTTAGCTTTATTTTGTGAACAAATACAGATGCTTAAATGAAAAACAAAGTGTGAAATAGCCTAAAACCTAACACTATTTAAACGAGAGGCTTTAGATGCTGTAAACAGATTCATAATGTCCACAATGCATACGCAGACATGCTGTAACAGCAAACTGCCTAGCTCAGACATTCTCTCGGACTCCCCCATTCATGAGGGTACACCCGAGTCCGCGTTGTTCTATGCCCCTATTACTATTACATAAAATGGACAAACACAACATCTACTAATCTATAAAATTCTAAGATCTGACCATGACATACATAAGGTCTGTTTACTTGAATATTAAATTATTATTCGATACATAAGTGAATACCCGTATGCATCTTTGAAGTAGATTACTAAATTGATGACTAGGTTTTGCCCGAGAGCTTCACTTTGCCTTAGCTCTGGTAGTTCATGGATCAGAATAAGAAGCGGCTTATCTCCTCATCAGCCTCACAACACTTCATTCAAAACAATCATTTCAGATACATTAAGAGACCCTCGTGTGGGTCCATTATTGTCATGTAGGGAAAGATGAACAGACAGACTTTCGCGTTCATTTCGCGTATTATTACAGTATGGATAATTATAACGTTAACTTCACTATCATTATTTTCATTCAAATTAATGTTGGTAGTTGCAACATGTAAACATTTAAATAAAAACGACTTTTATGAAATAAGTTTCATAACTCTGAGTAAATAGGCACAATGAAGAGTCTCATTATTACCTCATTGTTAGTAACAGCCATTTCAGCTCAAGATGGAACAGAAGATTTAGAACAATATGACATATCTTCATTTAAATACCACGAAAGAATTGGTATCCCTGAAGCTGCGTTAATTAAAATTGCTGAGGAAGAAATAAATAAGCACCCTTCTAAAATAGTTGGTGGAACCCTAGCTAAAGCTGGATCATTCCCCTATCAAGTAAGTAAATTTAGTTGCGTTTATCGTGAAATTTTAAATGTTTATTTTTATATTGTGTAGATTATATTTGTCAGGCTGGTTTACTAATAACAACAGAAGAGGATAGGACATCCATGTGCGGTGCTAGTTTGTTGTCTAACACCCGGCTGGTGACGGCAGCGCACTGCTGGTGGGACGGAGACAGGAGAGCCAAGAGGCTCGAGGTCATCCTCGGCTCCACACAACTGTTCCATGGAGGCACCAGGGTTGTCACCAAGAACGTCACCATGCATCCCAAATGGAAACCCAGCAGGGTGCAGAATGACGTGGCCATTATTGTTATTCCTTGGGTGGATTTTAATGGTAAGCATGAGGTCCAGAATATCTGGAAGTAGTAAAAGGATAGATAGATTGATACTAAAATAAAATATTGTTTCAGATCAAATAAGGAGCATTGCATTACCTTTTGGTTTTAGTCAAGACTTTGCCGGGTCGAAAGCCGTTGCATCAGGATTTGGAGTTAGGAGACGGGGTAAGAGCGAAGTACTATTCCTCTAAATCTTTGTCAATATATAACTATTCAGAATGTATCATCCTCGATGTACCTATCATGCAAAATTATCACTCGTTTCACCCAGGCGAGGAATGGACGGAAGACCAGTCGGTGAAGTTCGTATGGCTGCAGGTGATCAGCAACAAAGTCTGCAAGGAGACTTACCCGACGGTGGTGAGGTCCAGCAACATCTGCACGAGCGGCGTGGGGACGGTGGGCACGTGTGCTGGGGACTCCGGCGGACCCCTCGCGTTGGAAGCAAATGGCACTAGGTACTTGGTAAGTTAAGCTTTGAGGTTTTACTATCATCATCATCATGTCATTCTGTGATGCACGATCACCTTCCTGTTCCCTATTATACGTCCGGTGCACCCTTGGGGGTCACCTTGACTAGCTCTAGCATTTTTACGGGTATGCTGGCTGAAAAGATGATCCATAAAATAATCATCAGCATTATATAATCCAAACCCTGCCGCCTACCTATATAGTTAAGGCATTTGCGAGTCAAGGCGTCACATCCTGTCATGCCTAATTACTTGACTATCGTGTCATCAGATTCAAAGATACCAATTTACATTACAGATTGGCATCAGCTCATTTAGCTCTGACCGTGGTTGCCACAAGAAGCGGCCTAGTGTTTACGCTCGTGTAACTGTCTACATGTCGTGGATCAAAGAGCGTCTATAGTGCTTCGCACCATATTCCGAATACATTAGTTTTGATGTATTAAGATTATCCTTTCATTCCAATGCCATTTATCAGTAGATATTTTAGTAAAGACCTTTTATTATTGTCGCTCTTCCATGCTGCTTATGTCCACCGCTTAACTCTTATTTTAGGGATAATACGATACGATACGCTACACATAAACGCAATTATCTCTTATTATCCGTGATCTACCACCACAACCTTCAATATTTTGTTAATATCTACATAATCAAGTACCTATATATTTAATAATGTATTTATTCTTTCCAGATCGGCATCGTGTCTTTCGGCTCTGCTCGCGGGTGCCACACGCGGCGACCGAGCGCGTACTCTCGCGTCACTTACTATCTAAAGTGGATTAATGCTCGCCTGTAAACTTTTCACTTGTACAGGGTGGAACTTTATCCGTGACCGACCCGAAGTCAGGCCAATGTTTGTCTAACCCTTACGGACCAGTTGTGTGTAATAAAAAAAATCAAATGCTGTTTGTTAAACCATTTAACTATCGCTTTGTGGTACGGTCGTTTAAACTATTTCAAAATTATTATTAGCTAGATGTTATATTTCGGAAAAATAACCATTCTTTGGATCTATCAGTGATAAAATTTTACTCTGTAAAACAGTATAAATGCCTGTCGTCGCAAGTCCACAGCCTGAATAAAACAAAAAGCGGTTTGATTCTGAATTGCAAATGAAAATAGCAGGCGCTTGTTAAAATACAACATTGCAGGAACTGACAAAAATATACAGTGAAGTGAAGGGAGTGTACCTACACTGTACCTACCCCCACTTACGTTTGGGAACAGACTACAATGATCTACGAAAGATTGCATCTTTGAACTCTAATAAATTTATTTCAATTTAATAATAGCTTAGTAATGTTCATGTTACTACGTTGACGTTACAACAACCTAACCAATTTGTTTTTTAAAAAATTAGGTAGTTTAAAAAAAATCAATGATGAAATTATGTGGTTATCCTTTGGTATAGAAAATTATCATTGGCACATCGATGAATAGGATATAAGTGTTAAAACATAACTTTTTCATACATTTCGGAATTCGTCGATGATCCTACACTGTAATTAGTAATCTTACGGAATTCTGACAGTTATCAATTTTAGACAAATCAGAGATCACAAACCTTTTTGGGCTGGGCACTTTTTCAATACGAGTCTGGACATCTGAGACTATAATATATTTTTTTAGTCCTTGTATCCATTTTATTAAGTGCGGCGCTCCAAATTAAAAGGGGATTTACCTACGGTGAGAAATAATTACCGTACCTAAATATATTACAAACAGTGAAAAATACAATTAAAGATAATCTCAATTATCTTATATAATCATCGCTGTCGTAGAAAATATATCTAAAAACAACTAGTAATTCTTTTTGAAACGGTAGCCGTAGTACGCCGATGTCAGGCCGATGTTCGTATTTGAATAGAGGTGAAAAAAGAGATGTCGCTCTATAAAATTTTATTGTGTGCACTGACTGGCTTGCGTGTCGTCACAGCAAACTGTGCGTCTAAAATGTGCGGTGGTGGTACCAAATTAGCGATACAGGTGAAATTGTGTCAGCGACTCATCACTGGGAGTAAGACAGCAGAACACGTTTACCCCATCGGTCATCGGTTCTTCGACAGATGTGACCAGCCCATTGCCACTTAAGCTTACTAACTCGGTGAGCTATGTCGGTGACTTTAGTTCTCTGTCAGATTACTTCGTTCCGGATGCGATCTTTCAGAGAGACTCCAAGCATAGCTCTTTCCATAGCTCGCTGAGTGACCTTCAGTTTGTGAACCAGTCCCACAGTAAGTGTCCACGTTTTAGCCCCATAGGTCATAACCGGTAGGACACACTGATCAAAGACTTTCGTCTTGAGACTTTGTGGTATGGGCGACGAGAAGACTTGACGAAGTTTGCCAAATGCTGCCCAGCCCAATTGTATTCTTCTATTTACCTCTGATTGGAAGTTGTTTCTACCCAGCTGGAGAGTCTGTCCAATCGCATCCAGTGGCGTGCTTTGGGAGGGAATACGTCCAGCAGTGAACTGCTATAGGTATGACGATGGATGGGTGATGATGGGTTTGTTTATTAAAATCTCTACCTAATCATCACTAATATCATCATCATCATCAGTATCTTCATCATCAGCATCGCTGACATTAATTATTAGAGATTCTGTAACTCTGTCAATAAAATCGTCGGGAGTGCACATCTTATCTTCCTCTTTTATTGTGTGGCGGATGCATTCTTGCCATTTCTCAGGAGTTACATTTTTTATACCTTCTAGTAATAGTTTTTTAACTTCCGCCATTTTGTAGGTTGTGTTGTGTCTTGCGACATGCCCCTTCACTTGAGCCCACACCAATTCTATAGGGTTTAGCTCACAATGATATGGGGGCAGTCTAAGCACAGTGATGCCTTGTGCTGCGGCCATTTCGTCCACTAAACACTTTTGGTATTTGTGTTTCTCCTGACCCACAATTTCCAACAAATTCACCTTTAACATTCAAAGAACTCATTGTTACCTATATGTCAGCGCCGAGATTCGAACCCGCATCTCTTGCTTGAAAAGCGGGCGCTTACCCGACTGAGCCAGTTGGACTCGCACAGTGAGTGTTCCGTACAAGTATACTTAATTACCTGAGGTAGTTTTCCTTTTAATTTCATCATAATTATGTACATCTACACGAAATATCAGCTTGATATCTTTACCCGTTTCCGAGAAAAAAGGTGGTGACAACAAAGTGTGATCCTATAAGGGTTCCTTTTTTTTTCCTTTTGAGGTACGGAATCCTCAAAAAAAATAGTGACAATCGGATCAATCGTTTCGGAGATATGCGTGGACAAACATACATACCAACAAGCATATAAACGTACATAGGTACATAAACATTTATAAAATTTTGAATATTTGTTTATTAGCCCTAATACTCGTATATTGTCATATGTCAATATGGTGCAGTTCCAATAATCTTACATACATACCGAACATATTATATGTACTTACCGAATAGACAATCTTTTTTTGAAATTGATTAAAAAGGTTTATTATCCCTGAATTTAGTAGGAAGTGATGCCATGCTAAAGAATAAAATAAAGCAATTAAAATTAATTCGATACATGGGTCGTGAGTCGTGATCCTACTTCATATTATAAATGCGAAAGTTTGTAAGTGTATATGTGTATGTATGTATGTATGTTTGTGTGTATGTTTGTTATTTCTTCACGTCAAAACGGCTGAACCGATTTTAATGAAATTTGGAATGAAGTTAGCTGACACCCTGGATTAACACATATGTTACTTTTTATCGCGGAATTCCCACGGGAAAACTTATTAAGGCGAAGCGAAGCTCGCGGGAACAGCTATTATATTGAAATATATGTTTTTTTTGTATTAGTTTACTTGAGCAAGTAAATATTTAGATTTATCTTTTTGTATAAAAATATTAAGAAAAAATTATTGCCCAGAAATGGATCGCAATTTTTCATTTATTCGGTAAATAACTTTTTTAGTAGCATCACTTATAAAATGTCAGAATTCTTTCCAATTAAAAATCAGAGATTACGATGAATTTCTTACTGCCAGTTTCAATTATTCTATCTATCGATAGCTGACAGTTACTTTCATACAATTTTGACAGAATGCAACTTTATATGTGTCAAAGTCGTAGTTACAAAAGGTTACGTAGGCAGTTACAAAATCACCCAGCTGAAGCGGCTAAATTATTTTTTTGTCATAATAATGTAAGTACTTATTAGTTATAATTCCTAGCTGCATGGCGGTGATTCCGTGGCTGTTGCATGTCAGTGTCTGCCTCTCGCAGGGGACTGTCAGTCAAGCCCTCGCCTAGAACAACCCAATGATATTAGCCGGCCAACTCCACGGGACCCCGACGTCACACAAACTTCCTCCCGCTGCGCCTATACTCGGTGGCCCGCCGGGGGGCAACGAGGCTCAAGTTATGACGGCAGATTCACATAATCTGCCCGCCGAAGCCAAACTCTTTAGTTATGCTGACATTGTATTCAGATTCAATTTGTGTACGGTTTGTTTGTTTGCTTTTCGTTTTAGATCAAAGTTTGTGTTGATATGGATGTTCGGATATGGGTATGTTAGGTCGGAGATCACAAAAGGTCTTTGATAGTATTATTTTGTTTGTGTTTCGTTTTTATTTTTTGGTTAAGCTTCGCCACAAATACCTGTATACAAAACACGATAGAAATCTGGTGATAATAGATCGATAATGTATACTTGTACAGATAACAGGGAATTTTATATTTCCTTTCGAATTTAACATCTACAGATTGTGGTCATAAAATTAATGTCTGTAAGTCAAAGTGTTTCACTGGTAACAATGGCATCTAAGTCAAAATCAATCACCAGCATCACCGGAACTATATTTAGATACATAACTAACTTATTTTAAAACTTCAAATTCAATTGTCATTCGACAGTTACTTAACACTTTGTTAGTTTTGAGTGAGTACCTAACAACCCTTTTGGTAGGTACATAACACACATACATACCATATTATTATGTCCTATTATACATAGGTACGAGCATGTTATCATATCAGATACGGCGGCAGAGAGCCCGCATGTCTGGCTCGACGTGTCGCCGATCCTCTCTATGAGATATCAATCAGTGTCCCGCGTCCGCACATAATTAGGATCCCCACCCTTCAGCCGGAGTACACGGACAGCCGGCATGTGACACTACTACCTCGGTACCTACCAGGCAACGGGAAACTTGAAGATGACAGATATATGCCATCAAAAACTTGTAAAAAGCCAAGTCACGCAAAAACTTGTGTGATCCACGTAAAATACCATGTAGGTTTATTTATTCAGTCTCAACTTCAGGGTTCTCATATTCTAAATTACTTATAACGTAATCCCTTACCCCAACACTTTATATTGTAGAGACAAATAAAAACAATGCTCTATATACGCTGGGAGGGTACATAATCCATAAAACGGATTTGGCACAATATGTGAATATCTTCATATATTATTGAATTACTACTAATATGATGATAATATATGGTCATCATCAGCTATTGCTAATTTCTCAACTTTTCCGTGCTTTTCTCAAACATAATATGTGACATCGTTTTGAAATACAATGGGTACTTATCACATTCAATACTCAGACTCTACGTATAATGCAAATAATGTGTGCCATAACACGACACAACACCATAAATTCACCAAATACACAAATAAATTGATACTCACACACCCATACCTCCGAGCTAAAGAGAAAACGTACAGTCGACGGATAAATGGCCTGTGGAGGTAAAAAAAAGTCGATGGCCAGTGAAAAAAGAACCTCAGAGGATAAAAGGAGTATGAGTGGTAAATCGTGTAGTGATGATTTTTTAATCAGACCGCTCCGATGCCGATCCCAGTCGAACGCTTTTGTTTCAGCATTTTCCTCGGATGAATTGACTGCTATAGACTGTGTTGCCAAAGCTTATTAAGCAACTTTCGATCGTAACGTCCACAAAATAAAAACTACGTAGCGCGTCGCTGCGGTTCGCTTTCAGTAATCTAGTTATAACACAACACAACTCTAACACAAATAGAGAGTGGCGTTTTGACATAAAAGGTTAAGATGAAAATAAAGTTTGAAAACTGATTTTCTATCATGTTTTTATGAGTCTCGCTGTGAGAAATATCGTGAACTTCATTTCATACATTAATTACAGTGAATTTCATCTCACAATAAGTTTGAAATAACGATATTTACCCTTGTCTTCTGAAGTCCTTACTTCAGAAGACAATCATAAAAAAAACAACTCATACCCTCCCAGAACACTCCCGAAACAAAATTCACCGGAAAATACACCCTGCCGCTGTGTTAATAATTATATTTAATATGAGAGAGTCGCAGCACGTTCCAGATGCACACAGTATCGCAATTTCGTCTCAATTTCGTCGGCGCTGCGAATGTGGGCCGCCTGCTTTTGACGTTTTAATAAACTAGCGGGATTATTGAGCTGCCGTGATACGCTCCTGAGGAACCCGATTAAGACGACTTTACGTTGGTGCAGGGGGGTCACTCTCTTAGGGCTTGTACACAAAACTGCGACGTCGCATCGAAAAAACTGCGACAGTATCAAGTATTTGCCCTGAAAAACTGACGAAACCGTCGCATATTTTGTGATGTGACGTCGAAAACTAAAACCGAAGTGTCGGTGTGTTACTGCGATAGCCACAACTCTATCTCGTTATATTTAATGTGACGATTGCATGACAGCTCGCGTACCTTGGTTTTTCGTCAGTATAGAGTAACCCTCAAGACCTCTCGCTTGGAGTTCTACTCTATATTAGTGCTCTCATTACCTTCCCCTCGGACCGCGATAGCGACTAAACGTGTAATTTGCTATTGCCCAAAATTCAAATAAAACATTTAAATATTACGAAAATAAACAAGAAAAGTACCAGGCGCGCTGAGAAGTGAAGAGCCCACAACCACCTGTCCAACGTTAGCTGAGCTACGCTTCGTTTATCGCCGATAAGCGAACACAGATCAAGGTAACTGGCATAACAAACTGTCCAACGTTTATTGAGCTGCCCATCCTTACAAACGCCTAGTCGAATACAGACCAAGTTACCTGGTTTCACTGCATCATTGGTGTGATCGCGAAGACTTCGAACTTCATAAATTATGTCCAAATTGGAACGCACTCCGCCACGTGGTGGCTTGCTACACACATCATCTGATTCTGACATATCTAAAATAAATGTGTCCCAAAGAAGCAAAAGACAGCGTTCAAGTGAAGACGAGTTTCCATCTATCAAAAATGAACTCAAAATGATGTTTGATGAGTGGAAAGAAACTCAACATACTCTTCTTAATAAGCTGGTTTCGGACGTTGCTGATATAAAGAAGCAAAATAAAGATATTATCAGAAGTAACGAAGAAATTGAAAAGTCTATGTCCATGATAAATAGCATGTACGAGGAAATGAAGAAAAAAGTTGAAACTCTTGAAGCGGATCGCAAACAAAGTTTACTGCATATAGCATCCCTTGAATCAAAACTGGAAGATATGCAGAGGGTTTCGAAGGCATCATGCTTTGAGATTAGAAATGTTCCGTTTCCGGAAAACCATGAATCTAAAGCTGAACTAAGTGATATCGTTCATAAAACTGGGAAAGCGCTACAAGTAGCCGTCGATAAGACAAATATAAGAGACGTATATCGGTTAAATGGAAAATCCGGCAAGGGCACAATTATAGCCGAATTAACTTCTGTTGTTTTGAAGAATGACGTGATGAAAGCTGCAAAAGCGCACAACAAGCAACACTCTGACAGGCGTCTCTGTGCTGCAGATATAGGCTATAAAGGGCTGAATACACCAGTTTATATTTCTGAAGCTCTGACAAACAAAGCGCGAAGACTCTTCTTCCTTGCCAGAGACTTTGCTAAAACCCAGGGCTACAAGTTTTGCTGGACAAGTAATGGAAGAGTTTTTCTTCGTAAGACGCCAGACTCAACACACATTGAAATAAAAGAAGAATCACAACTTATGTCGATGAGTACTCCTAAATGACTAGACATCACTATTTTCTTAATGGATAGCTTAGGTATAGATAATACTAGTTTACCTTTCACTAATTTATTTTTATATTTTGTGTATTTTGATATGTGTGAGACAAAATCAATTATTAAGAAAAACAAGTATATTGAAAACAATGTAACAAACAAAGCTGCATTCTTCTGGAGTCACTCTATTCCAAAAAGTTCAATTCGATTCTATGATTAACAATAATCTAATAACCAACATTGATAAAATCCAGCCAGGTACGTCATTTCTTTGCTCCCCGGAATCTTTCAAAACCTATTTACCTTCGAGTAATACTGAACACAATACAATAAAAATACTTACGCAAAACATCAGGAGCATATCAAAGAATTTCTCTGAATTTGAACTTCTCCTAACTAGAATTGATATACCTTGTGAAGTGTATATACTTACTGAATCATGGAACAGCAAAGCTACAAATTTTCCAACATTACCGAACTATGACTTACACTATACAACAAACAACTATAATCAAAATGATGGAATAGTTATATATACAAAGCAGGATTTACATTGCTCCGTCGAGCATATAATTTTGTGTGATGCTACATGTATTGTTGTTCATATCGGTAAACACACAACCGTTATAGGAATCTATAGATCACCATCACAGAAGAAAATTGACCCTTTTCTCAAATCTCTTGATGAATTACTTACTCAATACAAAAACTATCCAAATATTGTCTTAATTGGAGACGTCAATGTTGACATTAAAGATAATAGCATCGACCCAAATTCAATAAGTTATCTAAACCTTATAGCAGCACATGGCCTTTTGCCCGGCCATACATATCCAACTAGGGAGAATAACTGTATTGACCATGCTATGATCAAATCAACGCTTCCAACAGTAACAATAGTTACGGATACACCGCTAACAGATCACTCAGCCGTTATGACTATGTTTACTCTCAAAAAGAAAATAATTATTTCAAGCAATGCTATATTTCATAAAGTAGACTACGAAGCCATCACTAATGAACTACATTGCAAAGACCTCGATGCCATACTAAAATCTTTCGATCCTAATTGGTGTGCCGAACAGCTTATCACTCTATTTAACAATGCTATAATGAGAAATACCCTTAATGTTATAATACCAAGACGTATGCGCTGTATAAAGCCATGGATTACAATTGGCCTAATACGATGCATCAAAAATCGCGATCGGATGCACCTTAAATCCAAAAACGAGCCTAACAATAAAATACTCAAAATTACTTACAATAGGTATAAAAACTATTGTAACGATCTACTAAAACGGCTGAAGCGAAATTATGAACGTCACCAACTAAACAAACATATAAAAAATCCAAAGCATAAATGGAAAGTTATAGACAGTATTACAAATAGGAACAATAAGATAAATCATTCAACAAAATTACTTAAAACGGAAAATACTCCGCAGTTGGCCTTGAATAAAATAAACGTTTATTTCTCGGGTGTTGGTAAAGAATTAGCTGACAAAATTAAGAATGAGAAATCCATTCAGCTGAATAATGATGACCCAAAACGTACCTTTTTAAACTCAATGGTTATGCATGAAACGACAGAAGATGAAATTGAATCGATAATAATGAACCTAAACTCGGATAGTGCTATTGGTTGGGACGGTATTCCTACTAAATTGCTTAAAATGAACAGAGATATAGTTGTGCCACTAATTACACATATCGCAAACGTCTGCATAAACACAGGTACTTTTCCGGACAAATTCAAAATATCAATCATACATCCTATCTACAAAGCGGGAGACAGAAACTGTGTCCCTAACTACCGCCCTATTTCAGTACTACCTGCTTTATCTAAGATATTAGAAAAGATTTTAAACTGTAGACTTATTTCCTATCTAGAAAAAGAAAATATTTTATCAAATAACCAATTTGGCTTTAGGACGGGAAGGTCCACCGATCATGCTGTAGGTGAGTTGACCGAATACGTAGCAAATAACATTGAAAATAAATACAAATGTATTGGCGTATTTTAGATCTAGCGAAGGCATTTGACACAGTTTCTGTCCCAATACTGCTCAACAAGATGGAAAAAATTGGTATAAGAGGCAAAGTCCTTAAGATTTTTGAAAATTATTTGTGTAATAGAAAACAGAGAGTAAAGATCAATAATCAAGTCAGTGATGACATATCATGCTGTGAATATGGCGTGCCGCAAGGTAGCGTCCTCGGACCTACACTGTTTTTAATTTATATTAATAATCTATGTGAGTTAGAAATAAGCAATGGTAGGTTATTTACTTTTGCTGACGACACTGCCCTAATTTTTTACGGCAAAAATTGGGAGGATGCTAAAACAAATGCAGAAACAGGGCTTCAAAAAACAGCAAATTGGTTACAAAATAATCTTCTAACATTAAATAAATCAAAAACCAAGTTTATGCTATTCTACAATACTAAACGATCACTACCGGCAGGCAATAACATTAGTATTCAACTTCATACTTGTGATATTAGAAATCGTATCAATTGTAGTAGTTGCTCTCTTGAACGATCCACTACGATAAAATATCTGGGTGTACTGCTGGACGAAAGACTAACATGGGCTCCGCACATTAATCTTTTAACAGAACGGACAAGGCGGCTAATATACATATTTAAGAAATTAAGGCACGTCGCCGACTACGCGTTGTTAAAAAATGTATATTTGGCTCTTGCACAATCAATTTTGACGTACGTGGGGCGGGGCGTGTAAAACCCATCTTCTTACACTAGAAAGAGCCCAAAGAGCACTACTAAAGGTAATCAAATTTAAACCATTTAGATATTCAACATTCCAGTTATACACTGAATGTGACATTCTCACCGTACGACAATTATTTATACAGAGTACCATACTGTCTCAACATCAAAAATTGGCCTACAACTCAGAACTATCTAGTGTGCGCCATAGGAATAGGGTCTGTCCAACAAAATTTTTCAAAACCGCTTTCATTAAAAAATTTCAATGTTGCGTTGGCCCTAAGCTTTATAACAAAGTAAATGAAACTATCAATATTTATCACCTAAACTATCACGAATGTAAAAATGTATTAACGACATGGTTAAAATCATTAAATTATAACGAAACGGAGAACTTGTTTATATCTATGCAATAACATAATACCTACTTTTTAACTAAACATACAATATAAATACCTAAAACAAGTGAATAACCTACTCACACATTATCTTTCTTAAATTATTATTTTAATATTTATCTATCTTCCAAATTTTTCGAGGTTTACAGTTTACGTGGTCTAACCACACACCACTTTAGTAACAGATTGAACTCGCAAGCTACCCTCATTATAAATGTTATTAATTTATAAAATGTATGTTAGCAACTTTGCAAATTCATTTAAGTCAATGGAAGGAACTAGTGCCTAAGACACAGGCTCTGCCTAGTTTAGGTGCTAGTAGTATTTAGTATCTTACTGTGTAGTTGTGTACCTATAGAATATTTTATTAGTGATATTATAATTTTTTTGAAATGTAAAACTACTGAGTTTTATAATTAAGTCATTGTACCTTTATTAACTCAGTTATGAAATAGATTAAGATACAAAAATGTAAACCTTTTAGTGCCAATAAAAAACATTTATTATTATTTATTATTATAATAGTGCTGTGAGTATTTACTTCTAACAGCAAAAGAAACCACTCTTAATATATTTTAGCTAAACAGTGGTAACATGTAGCAATGCAACTCTGCCTATATCGCATCAGCAAGGAACATCTACATAATATAAGTATAATAGCACAATTTACATAACTTAGGTATATTATGGTTGTTATGTTAGGGCTGATTTTTCAATTGTCAGATAAATGTTATCTGAGGAATAAAATTGTTGCTGTCACTGTCAAACACAAACATTCAGTCGGGACAGCATCATAATTATTCCACAGATAACTTTTATCCGACTATTGAAAAATCAGCCCTTAATGCAATAAATGACAACCTATTTCCAAAAATAACAAACTCATAAAAAAAACAAAAGCTTTTTTTAAATTTCGTATTTGAAGCATAGAACTCGATCGATTTGAAAAAGGAACTCCGAGGGCTGGCTCGTGGTTCACGATAACGATCAACGGGCGGCTCGGCACGGCAATTATCCTACTAATTAATTTTACGCAGCGATATGACTAATTTATCCAAACAACGCCTTAGCCCCCCACTCTACGTCACTCCACATCAGGTGGAAGGCTAAAACTGCCACCGGGGGTGAACAGCTTAACTAGAGAATGCACTGGCAATTATTAAAACCAGAATAAAATATATCGTAATATTTAAAATAGAAGTTAATTATTTGAAGAAAAACTATTAATTTTAGTAACTTAACTCATACTTAACTGTTAATCAAAATGCAATTACTCATACGATTTAGAAAATGCTTTATTTTTTAATAAGTAACTGGTGTTTGTTTTGGTTTCCATAAACAATAAATTACTTGAGTAATTATGAAAACAATTTTCATTTTACGAGTGAATAAAGAACATAAACGCTAGCAGCAAATAAACATCCAGCTAAAGCGAAACTGTATATTTGTAGTGCATATTTTAAAACGTTATTTGCAATAAAAACCGTTTTATTTGGTTGCGGGCGATATGGTGTCGGAGTTATGACGTCATCGTCAATTCTAATTGGCGTTGGACTGTGCGGTGGTGTTGGCCCGTGCGGCGGCGCTGGCCGGTTGGTTGGGCCCAAGAGTGGTAGCCAACAACCAACGTTTCTGTACTGCCCTTGCAACCCTTGACTCCATGCGTTAAGTTGCAATGTCGCATGGCAGGAAGAGCAAGTAGATTTGGCAATGCTAACTGCACCCAATGCTGAGTGCGTCTAGTAGTGGAGTAGTCTGTTTACGTGCATTCGTATTAATTTAAAATGAGTAGTTAGCTACCACATCTTAAACTACTATACTTACGCACTTGTGATAATCGTAAAATTACTTATCATTTGATAATGTGATTATCATTATAAGGTATCTAATATACCTATTTTTCATCCTAAAATAGGTAATTAATAAGAAGTTTATCATGGTATAGACAGCACACGATGATTTTATAGAATAGATATGATATGAATTAGCCCATGATAATATGTTTGATAATAATCAATGTAAATGTTATGGATAGAATAGACTACAATCTACATAAGCATGGCAGAACAAATTAATTACCCTAGCTATCAAAATATTCCAAATAAATACCTATACTTAAATACTTTTTATTCATCATTAGCATGAGTAGAATAGTCAACTTATGTATAAATCGACCGTATATTGGATCACGGCAAGCCAGCTGGAAGAGCACTGAAAATCCATCCAAATGCTTCTTTGAGAGGAAACAATTCTCGGCGATATCATCCGAAAACCGAGCTCCAATCGCACAACCGAGTACGAACACCGATTCGATTACAAATCACTCGAAGTCAAAGTCAGGGAGTGGCGAGTTCAAACATTAATCGGATTTCAGTCTTCACAGCGCGACCGATCAAGAGTGCGTTAGTTCACATTACGGCAGACCACTCTAGAATCACTCGATACCTCTCGAGTTGTCGATATTGGACTCGAGATCTGGCTCGTGATTGCAGTATGTCAGTGGGCGCATGACGGCACACCAAACGTTAGAAGCTGTTGCATAGCTGAGCGTAGCACTTAATGCTGCATGCCGATCAGGCGAATCAGAATGGCGACTGGAAAGCGACGACGACGTAGGAATTGTTCCCCTCCTCATTTACATGTGTTGCTTTGTTACGTGATTCCATTAAACAAAAGAGACACTCAAACTACAAATCCGGGAATTCTCAAAATTTTTACGCCGCCCAGAAATAGCAAGAGGTATTGATGGCTGGAATTCTGTAGCTACTCCAGCCTGCATTAAAACCTCCATTGAGGTCGAAGATTAAAAACTTTTTGGTACACGCTAAAGCGGGATATAAGCCCCAGGAGAGGAATGCAGGCCGCTCAGCTACGTTTTGCATTAGCGAAGCCGCCAACGCCACTTTAGACGGATTTTAAAACCTATTAATGTGTGGAAAGGATGTCCATTAGGAGAGGTTAAATTCTTTTACCTCGCCCATTATGAGGTTAAAAAGCTTCGGGACAGATTTTGTACTGGAGGTAGGTTATGTGGGAATTTCAGTAGCGTGCTATGTAGAGAAACCGCCGAATTAAATTATTACACACTCTGTGTTCTGCAGGGGAAGGTGTTTCAGATTTTCACTATCTATTTTTCCTGGAAGCTTTTCAATTATAGTAAGGATGAAGGGTTATATCCGGGATGTGTTTTTCATGTACGTGGCTGGATGCGGCAACATGCGAGTCTGCGCCGGTGCGTGCCGCGGGCGTCGGCGCAGAGATTACCGACGAGGCGCTAACCCCGGTTTAGCCGGAGTTTAACACTACGCAAGGACTTTTCCTACTAACTCCTCTGTACCTATAAGTAGGATAGAAAAATTATATGATACGACGAACGCCACCGCCGCCGTTACCGTGCATTTTATTTAAGATATCGTTTAATACTTTTTTATTACTGAATTTTTTCATATTAATTTGATGATTTAGTAGGCATATGTCACAGAATGTTCCTTAAAAAAAATCGTTAGTTTGAGACTTTCCGTAACCGGTCTATAATTACGTAAAAACTTTATTTACTACTATTTTTTTCTACGTAACTGTATTTTCTACATTTCGACACCTCCTAAATATGTAGGTAAGTTTTAAAACCTCACCCCCGCATCAGACCGGAGTGAGCTGAATCGCGTGATTGACAGCGAGGGAGCTACTGCCAGCCACGGTGCCCCTGCAAACATCACCCAGCGACGACTATATATTTATACGTAAACTTCTGATAATTAACTGGTTCCCTTCACAATTATTTGACATCGCAAGTTTTGACTGTTTGGAAAGTTTGTGTTGATGTCTGCTGTGTAAATCTTTTGTTATTCCGGTCCTATTGTGTCTTATGAATCAATATCTTCTGCATACATGATGTATCCGATGACAACAGAATACATGATTAAAGTAGCATTTATGAAGAGCGAATGATTGTGGCTTGAAAATTAGCACCATAATGGTATTATCACTATCCACTTCCCACACACTTAAATCCAGTGGGCCATAAAAGGTTTATTAAATAACAATTTCTAAATGCACTGCATGTTTTTGGTCCACTTCATATACCATTAGAGCTCATTTAGTAGATTATCACTGACGCTATGTGTATGCAAACGTATGGTCTATGGGTCTGCAAGTACAAAGTTTTACAAACGGTTGTGCCGAGGTAAATTGAGCTTTAGGGTGGTTGGTTTAGAAGTGGTGGTGAGTGCAAGGGTGAGTTGGGTGGTCTGTATGAACTGCTATTAGTCACTTGATGTCACATTCACGGCGCGATGTTTCAGCGGCCGACATTTGGCCCTCCCTCCATCTACACTCTACATTGTACCTACAAAACTACAACTAAATGGTTAGGATTGTTATTTTTGACAGTCATTAAACTTTTAGACTTTTTTATGTTTTCATGTAATTAAACTATTATTATTATTATCAATTTATTAAAAACATACTGGGTGATGCAAAAATTGTATAGTATAGTAAGCAGAACAACTTTAGTTGCGACTTTTGGAAATTCACGAAATAAATAACTTACAGTAAAATACCTGCATAGTTACTCAAACCCCTTTTACAATACAAAGCCATCAGAACAAAAATAATACAAAGAATTATAATTCAGTTTTTCGAAATAAATTATACCTAGCCTTTGTCGCGTAGTTTAGTTACCCTTTGAGAAAAACTGCTGAAACCTTAAAATTTCATTTACGAACGCCATCCTTTCACTGTTGCTTTTAAAAGCGATAAAATTGCGGTGTCAGAAAAAAGTGGCGGCAAAGATTGCAAAATAAATAAAATTAAATTTAAATTGTGTTGCCAACGTGACAGCGTCGGGACGTTAATGCCACAGGACTAAATATCATTAGAGCACCCTTGTTACTGCAATTACGCCCGTCCGCTGGACTTCCGTTTAGGAATGTGCATTTAGCCATTAAAATTGCAAGAAATAAGAATTATGTGAATTAAATGTTTAATTGATTCAAATATATATATTTTTACATTTCTATTATTGCAAATTCTTTCATATAAAAATACGACATTTAAAAAAAGTTGGCTCATTTTCACGCTGAATCAGCTCATTCCCTTACCTAAGCTTGATTCTAACGCGCTACTTTAAGGATGGATAGCATAGCACAGCGATCCTAAGCAACTTTATAACTTGAGTTACAAGTTGCAAATTGACAAGACGAGACTGGCCCGGCAGGGCAGGTTAAAATGTCGAGCCGATTTAAAGTTTTCATCCGGGTTGATCCGGAGCCGGGCGGGCCGGGCGTCCGGCATGGCGAGCCGGAGTTAAACCATCCATCAGCAGCCACCGCCACTCCGACGCTCCCGTTTATGGACTTAACGCATTTTGATTGTGTCTGCGTTTTCCCTTTTTAGGGTTCCGTAGCCAAAATGGCAAAAACGGAACCCTTATAGTTTCGTCATGTCCGTCTGTCCGTCTGTCCGTCTGTCACAGCCGATTTACTCGGAAACTATAAGTTCTACAGTGATGAAATTTGATGGGAATATGTGTTGTATGAACCGCTACAAAAATATGACACTAAATAGTAAAAAAAAGAATTGGGGGTGGGGCCCCCCATACATGTAACTGAGGGATGAAATTTTTTTTTTCGATGTACATACCCGTGTGGGGTATCAATGGAAAGGTCTTTTAAAATGATATAAAGTTTTCTAAAAAACATTTTTCTTAAAGTGAACGGTTTTTGAGATATCAGCTCTCAAAGTCGTAAAAAGTATGTCCCCCCCCCTCTATTTTTATAACTACGGGGTATAAAATTCTAAAAAAAATAGAGGTGATGCATGCTAATTAACTCTTTCAACGATTTTTGGTTTGATCAAAGTATCTCTTATAGTTTTTGAGATAGGTTGATTTAACTGTAATTTTGCTGCTACGGAACCCTTTGTGCGCGAGCCCGACTCGCACTTGGCCGGTTTTTTTTTGCATAGGTGCGATGGCAACTCCACTTTTTGACAGTTTATTTTTTTATCCAGCTATCCCATAAATAGAGGAAAACTACCGTGTTCAAGTGAAATGTTTTTGACAGACTCTGCCGCTGTCGTATTTACATGGAAGTAATAATACAACACTCACCAAAATGATGCAAACAAAAATAGACCTAACGAATTCACCTTAAGATTTATATTTGAAGTGAAAGAGGCCGCGAGCCGATAGAGAGGTTTACCACAGAGCCCTTCCTCTTTTCTAACAATTGCCAGGATTTAGTTGTGTAAACTTTAGTAGATTTTGAACGAAGAGAGCTATGCAAAAAAAATATTAAATTAACTCATAGACTACTGTATATCATATCATTTTCAAAAACAAATTTATAATAAATCATTATAAACATGTAATTTTAATGAAATACACTCACGGGCAATGAAAAGGTTCCACTGAGAAAAGCACCAAATTACTCCTAAACGGAAAAAGCTAGCTTAATGATGCCTTCTGCAACATTGAAGCACATTTAACAGAGCATTAGGATATTACCAACTAAAAACGGTTATATTGCGTTCAAATTTAAAATGAAATGTTTGAAAAAATTTAGATTGTTTGGTGTCGGAATTTTGTAAGTGGAATTTTTTCATTGCCCGTGAGTGTATTTGGTATTTGTATGAATAATAATTTCATAAAAAATATTGGTAGTTTTTCTAAATACTTTACGACAAGACCGAAGTTGTCAAGATGACGGATGACGTTTATACTGGTTGTGAGAGACTTTATGGTTAGGGTGACCATTCATTCGTACTTTTGAATCACTTTCCATTAATTAGGACCTGTTTCATTCAACTTTTTGTTATAAAATAAACCTAAGTATCATTAAGTATTATTGTGGCTGTTATCTTATAAGGCTAGTAAAGAGTTATGAGCTGCTGATTTTCTTGGTGATAGATATGAGTATTATAAGATAATTAACAAGCTAAAAATATCTACATAAAAACTATTTGATAACTGAACAAAGCTTAAAACCGGCGGAAGCACTTAGGTTGAGATATTTTAACCTTGCGGAGCGTATTGAAGGACAGATTTAATTTAATTTAATTTAATAAGGTACCTACTTATCCCACAGAAAATAGAATAGAATAGTAACGTGTAACTAAAGAAGATCCAATAAATACATTGTATTATACTTATTATAAAAATGTGTGTTGTTTCATTTCGCTCATCTTATTATTTACGTCAATCCTAACTCTCTAATTAAAACCTATACAAATTTTACCTACACCCCATTTGTTTACCTACTCAATTGTCATATCACCAAAATACATTCGTACCTACATTGCAATCGAATTATTCGAATAATAGGTGACTTTGAGACCATCGACACCTATTCGCGACATGATAGATTAGAAGTGATGTCTCATGAATTACCTAAAATTATGGTCACCAAAAATAGAAAGAGATGGAGGGCTCCGTGCTGACTATCTCTGTCGGCTCGTTTTTTTGGTGCAGTGCGCATTCCTGTGTAGCGAGCATAGGATTCGATACTATTTTCGAATCTACACGAAGGGTCACTTTTACCAAACGCTAAACGTATTTAAATCAAATTTTAAATACATTTCGTACTAACTGACAGACGTATGACAGGCTACTAAATACGTTTAGCGTTTGGTGAAATTCCACCTAACATGGAAAAAACAAATGCCACTTTTGGAACTAACAAATTTGCCTTACATTTTGACAGTGACATTTGACGATACGCAAGCAATACGCAACGTAAACGGAGGTTTCGAATCCTGTGCTCACGACTCTGTTGTATTATTACTTCCATGCGTATTTATAATAAAAAAAACAATAATGACATTAGTAGGTAAATTTAAAAATTTATGTAAAGACCTAAATTTAACTCTGCTTTGACATTAAGCATGAGAGTCATACTCATCATTACTCGTATCTTAAAATCTTGCGTACCCATAGGTCAAGGTATTGTTTATGCTCAAAATGTATACCTACTTTTTTTGATATTGTAGTTAGATAGACATGTTAACTATGTAATCTACTGATATTACGACTGGTATCATTCAAATCGCATAATACTTTAAGTCAAACGTGACTTTTGTTTTGCAATTAAATCAGGCGATCGATGAATCCTTATCATTCATAGTCTTATAAAGTATTAGTTAAAGCGAGTATTGATTTCAAAATATTGCAAATTAATATGTAGCTAGTTTTTATGGTTCCTTATCTTAAAAGTCAAAAACGAACAGGACCACTTTTTCTGTATCGACCCCGACACAAACAAACATAAAACCTAATTCCTTAGTTTAATAAAATATCTAGACATGTATTCGCAGCTACTTTAACTAATCCGAACAGATTGTAGAGCACTGAGCAGCAATAACACAACTTATTCCTCCACTAGGTCGTATAAAAAACGTCTACACTCTGTAGGTTGACCTAAATCTAGCCCTAAGCGCCTCCGCTGCCACTGCCACAGCTCAGCTGTACAAAGAACGAGCTGATACAAATAATTAAAACAAAGAATATGTTGTCTTTAGATGCAGGTGTATAGAGCAAGTTAATGTACAAAGCCTCACAGAGCACAGAGAGCTACTCGCGGTGGATTACCGCGGCTGTTCTCCACTGCATGGGAGTTTTTATCTTTCAGCGAAGAGATATTTAAACAAAAATATTTTTTTAATTTCTTCGCACTCTGCATGCTGATTTTATGAAACATGGCTCAAAATAATAACGGCTTCGAGTTTCGGTCGGATTTCTTTAGCTAAGCGAGGCTGTTCTTATTTTATTAAGTACAAAATTAAATCCATCCCGAGTCAGCATTCATATCTAATCCCTGAAGGCGTAATAATGATATAAGTCAATAACATAGCATAGTTCAGAAATGGCAATGATCCATTGCGTGGCGGGCACTCATGCCTCGCGCCGCGCCGCCCACACATGATGCAGTGAACACAGCACTGAGTAAATAAACGCAACACTCACTTCAGTTTTTTCTTCGTAAAAAGGAATTAGCTTATGTTTGCAAATGGTTTTTAATGCCGCAGGCAGCATCCAGCTTAAACTAGCAAAGAGAGTAGTGCTTTTAAACACACGAGAGTTTAAATTTTAATACGGCAGCGTTCTCTTCAGAGTCTTGTTTACGACACAATGGTATAAGCGACACGGCACACATTTTATGAAAATGGAAGTTGGACTTTGTATTTTGTTTATATTGCCTTATTTTACTGTTGTTGCCCAAAGTTCCGCTGTTTAGGTTATGAGTATGAGCGGGAGAGGTCTAGTCTAGCTACTACAGCAAACTTGAAAGGTAATTTGATGTTAAGTATGAGTCTACAGACAATACAATAATGCAGGGTGAAATGTGTTCTACTTATAATAATGTAGTTACAAAATAATACGACAAGGTTATGTTGGTGTTGGTTATACTGGATAAGAACGAAGGTTTAAGAACGCCATCCCTACCACATCCTGTATACAATACACATAGCTAGGTGGATGCTCCACATACAGGGTGAGGCAGCCGCGGGTACATTCCGGACAGGTGATCGGTGACTGCGGTCGCTGAGCGATGTGAGAGGTTCGCGTCCCGGCCGGGGCATGCCGACTGCACCACGCATTGTGTTATGTTATTTGTGCTTATGTAATTGTACGTAGTGTGGTGACCGAATCATACCGTCATATTTGAGAATACTACGAATTAGAACGTTATACAAATAAATAAAGGTTTGGTTTGGGTTTATTAGAAGATTTACAAGTAAGTAACTATTTTGGGTGGTATTTTTATATACTATGTGTCTACGGTTATAGCAAGCTTGCCCGCGCAACCATTGAAGACATCTTGAATCTGTTAAAATATCTGAATCAGATAAGTTATTATACATAGTTTTGCATATATAGATAAATGCAATCAGTATCAAAAATGTATGCCTATAGGTATTATCATTATCCTTGTTAATAATCGAAGCGTCCGTTGTTGAGCGACCTTCAAGTTAAGCAACAACTGGTACGGTCAGCCATTGGATGGGTGACCGATTTCAAGTGGTTCTTTTCTGGACGCTTCCGTGGTTCTTTGCTGGACGGCACGTTAATCCGCGGGACCCGGTTGCTGCTTCGGCAGCAGTCGTTAAGTCTAGTCGGGTTGCCCACTTACCCGACCACTCTCTAGGGCATGCAATACCGCAATACCGGTATCCGTAATACCGGGATCCCGGACAAAATTCCCGCTTTTTTCAATACCGGTATTGAAAGTTAATACCGGTATTGAAGTAATACCGGAATCGAACTTTTTTAGGCTATAAATAAGGCGATTAAGATTTAGTTAGCCTTGTGTTCCTATATACTGTGAAAGCCTACTTGTTCCCAACCGTTGTCGAGATGGCGCTACTGAGCCCACGATAACATAAGCTCCGTATTATTTACAATTAAAAAATATAAACAGTGGACAAATCGTAAAATAAACAAAGTCATCTTGTAAAATAAGTGATTTTCTTGACCTATAATAATAAATTTTTCAATAAATTGGTGTATAAAGTGAAATTTAAAGCTGTGACAATAACAATAACTATGAGTTAAATTGTACGTAAACAATAGTGCTACTTGTTAAAATCCAGTGACTCGTAACTATAACATCCTAAAACAAGTGAAACTGTGAAGTGAAATACTGATAAAACGGCGTTATTACAAAGTGAAAATAACAATAGTGCAATTCACTAAAGTACACAGTTCAAAGTCCACTAACGTCTTTTTAGTCCGTGATCATATGTCCGAGATTATATCGCCTATTTTCAAGCAATCTGACATCGGCAATACTGGTGTACTGGTCAAGACGTGGTCTCATTAATTGACAGAGTGCGGGTTCAATCCCCAACATCGCACGTTTCTTTTTTTCATTTTATAATTACTTTGTGGGAGCGCGGGTTCAATTCCCAACATCACATATTATTTTTTTAATTTTTGTGAACTATATTATTGTTCTAGTGTGATATTCCAAACAAAAAATGGAAACTTTTTTGGACACTATCACTCTTAGAAGACGTCGACGCACACGAACAGTAAGTAACGACACTGTCGAAAATGCTGAGAATTCAAATTTATCACTAAATGGCACCACGAACAGCATGCCATTAATATCCGATGATGAAGATGACCAAATAAAGACCCTTAAGGATCAAATAGAATCTCTAACCATAGAGCTGAGAACGGCTCACGAAGAAATATCCACATTAAATTTAGAAAATACAGAACTGAAAGGTAATATTGAAAAACTCAAAAAAGACAATGACATAATGAAAAAGGTCACCAACAGTCTGAAAAGTGACATAACAACCCCGAACAAAAGAAAAATTAATAACACTGAGGGCTCACTGAAGAAGTCAAACAGTTCAACTTTATCTAAGAAGAAGGGGAAAAAAAAATCTGACAATATGTCATCACCAATGTCATGTGGCGATCCCTTGGAAACACCAAGAGATTCGCATCTTAAAAAACTCGATGCCCAGACACAAACTAGTATTTCAAGTCCTATACCAGCTAAGACTAACCCTGAATCGGAGCGAAGTCTCAAAGCACATAAGCACGCAAAATCGACAACCGGACAGCCACCAAAGTCTATAAAGCAAGACAATAAAAAGAAAGTTTTGATTATATCCGCTAACAAGACTAACAATATATTGCAAATTGGTGAAGAAAAATTAGGACCAAACTACAAAATTTGCCATAACTTGAATACAAATGCAGGAATCAGGGAACTATTTAAAGATCTTGCTGAAAATACAAAAAACCTGACTAGAAAGGACGTCTGCATTGTAATGATAGGAGAAGAAGACTTTAAAAAAACTAGCGACTACTTTGAACTAGTTCTTTTGATAAGAAATGCTACAAGGCATATTGAAAACACAAACATTCTGATATGCATGCCGACCTATAAATATAATGGATATAAGACTATGTACAATTGGAGAGTAGAGACATTCAATAATCTATTGTATTTGGATGTATCAACACATGAGCATGTTTTCTTAATGGACTCTAATGAAAATATAAAATATAGCTTTGACATGTTTTCTCAACAAGGATGTGTAAATAACGTAGGAATGAACGTAGTGTTTGATGACATTGTACATTCATTAAATAAAATCATGGACATTACTAATAATTTTGATAACTCTTCACCTGTAAATAACCTTTTTCGTTAATAAAACTAGTACTTGTAAATCAACGAATGCAAATGGTGCATACAACTCTGTTTTAAACCATATCAATATATTACATCAAAATATCAATGGATTAATATCAAAGTCAGATACTCTAGCGACTCACCTAGACGAATTGTTAGACAACAACATAAAAATTGATTTACTATGTATAACTGAACATAACATGACTAATGGTAATATGACATTATTGAATTTGCCGAACTTTAAATTAGGTGCATGCTTTTGTAGGGAGAAATGTCACGGTGGATCTTGTATTCTTATATCAAGCGAGCATAAATATTTAGAAATAAAGGAAGCATATAAACATAACATTCCGAATATATTTGAATGCTGTGCAGTCAACCTGACTGAACATAATATAAATGTAGTTTGCCTGTATAGGCCACCCAAATATGACTCAAATACTATTGACATTTTTTTTTAATGCACTTCACAATCTTTTGACATTACTTTCTAATAAGACTGCGAATAAGACAATTATTTGTGGTGACTTTAATATTGATCGCCTCATAAAAACAAGAATAAGTACACACTTCGAACATATTTTATCATGTCATAATTTAAAATTGATCATTAATGAACCAACCAGATTGAGCAGCGGCACGTGTCTAGACAACTTTGCCCACAACACACGAGGCTCTAAGGCTGAGGTAATAGAACTTGCATTGTCCGACCATACTGCCCAACTATTTAAATGCCCTGTAAAAAAATATTGTTCATTGAAACATTGGTTTTTAGAGAGAAGGCAGTATACTGCTGAAAACCTTGATAAATTTAAATATTATATATCTCAATTAAGTTTTGAAGAGGCCTATAACTTAAATGATCCAAACGCAGCGTTTGAATCTTTTCACACAAGTTTTAAATTATTTTATGAACTTTGTTTTCCTCTGACAAAAGTAAAAATAGCAGCAACTACACGTCCTAAATGGATATCAAAGGGCATAAAACAGTGCTCTAAAAGAAAGCGTGAGATGCTATGGAAATATAGAAGGTATAAAAATAAGGAAGATAAAATAGCATTTAAGGCATACGCCAAAAGATTAAAATCCATAATAAAACAAACTCAACGATCACAAAATGAATATAATATTATAATGTCCCAGAATAAGTGTAAAGAAACTTGGAAAATTATAAATAACTGTAAATCACAGTATCCTAAAGAAGAGATACATCAAATTAGAGAACAAAATGAAATTATTCAAAATCCTCAGGATATTGCTGAAGCATTCAATAACTTTTTTATTGACCAGGTTCAGCTTATTGGTGAACAAAAGGAGAAAAGAGATGGTAATAGCTGCAGTTTCCCGCAACAAGAAAAATCTGTTTTCCTAGGCCTTACATCACCTGAGGACATATATAGAATCACAATGTCTCTAAAAAATACCAACAGTACTGGATACGATAATATATGTACGAAAGTCCTGAAATACGTAGCACATATAATAAGCCCGATTTTAAGCCACATAGTAAATTTATGTATCATAAATGGTATTTTTCCCGATATCTTGAAAGTATCAATTATAAAACCTTTATTTAAAAAAGAGGATCGAGAAAACATGGCATACTATCGACCAGTAGCTCTCATCCCTATATTCTCAAAAATATTGGAAAAGGTGATTTACAATAATATATATAATTATTTTGAGCAGAAATCGCTGTTTACAGAATCACAAGCTGGCTTTCGAAAGAACAAAAATGTTAACTTAACAATATATAAGTTTTTGTTGCAAGTCACTGAAAGTCTGGATAAAAGGAAACTAGTTACTGCCCTATACATGGACTTGACAAAGGCATTTGACCTAGTAGATCATGCTATTTTAGTTAAAAAGCTTTACTCATACGGTGTAAGAGGTAACGTACTCGACCTACTAGAATCATACCTACAAAACAGAAAACAAATTACAGTAATATCAAAAACAAATCCTCAAAATAAAGTAGTTACACAATATCAATCTCAACATAGAACTGTAAAATATGGTGTCCCACAGGGAAGCGTATTAGGACCACTGCTTTTTTTGATATATATTAACGATTTTCCCACAGCTGTAAGTTGTCCAATGTACCTATTTGCTGACGATAGTACCGCTGTTTTTACAGACACAGACAATAACTTGATAATCAATGACATAAATACAAATTTGAATAATTTAATAGACTGGCTGACATTAAATAATTTAATTTTGAATATTGATAAGACGAAAATTATGACATTTACGAACAATTATAAAAATAGCAATTTTAATCAAGTAAACATAGCTTGGGATGGTAAGGCGATAACTTCTACTGATAGTGCTAAATTTCTAGGAGTACAAATTGACTCTAACCTGAATTGGAAGGAACAGATTGAAATAGTCTGTACTAAATTGTACAAATTTTCATACGCACTACATATGCTTTCCAAAGTAGTCAGTCAGAAAACGGTTTTAACAGCATATCATGCCTATGTCGTTTCTACCCTTCGCTACGGTATAATTTTTTGGGGAAACTCTACAGACAGAGATAGAGCGTTTAGAGCCCAAAAAAGATGTGTTCGTGCTATGTGTAGACTGAAACAAACAGATAGCTGTAAACCATATTTCAGAAAACTCTCAATTTTAACGCTGACTTCCTTATACATATTTGAGGTTTCAATATTTGTCAAATCAAACATGTGTCTCTTTAGTTCTTTCAGAAGTGAACGACTTCAGAATAGAAATAAAATATGTGCTAGACCAAGAAAAACGGCACTACTTGACAAAAGTATATTCGGAATGGCAACAAAAATATTTAACCATCTTCCTAAAATACTAAGGGAAACCGATGACATCAAAGAATTTAAAAATAAATTAAAAAACATATTAGTAACAAAACCGTATTACAATATTAATGAATTTTTTGATGATTTGATTATTGAATAAGTTTATATAGAATTGTTGATATTTTAATGTTTGCTGCATGACATTGTATACATTATCTAGGTACCTTTATTTATTTATTTTCTTTGAATTTTAACTGACATTGATTTTTATTTTAAATTTTATAATAGAATTGTGTAATTAAATTAATTATTATCTGCATGCAAATATGAAAATTTGTACACCCTTAAGGGTAGAATATAGCTGACCTCTATTGTAACGAACATCATTGTAATTACCTATATTCAAGCAAATAAATATCTTTATCTTATCTTTATCTTATCTTATCTTACCGTTTAATGCAGTTTTCGGCTGCTAGAAATCTACTGTTGACCATGCGTAAACCGGCACCGGATGTAAAAAAATAATTTATTCTAAAATTTAAACTCTAAAACTTCTACAACAATAATATGATTGCATTTTCTTGTTTTATTTTGATGTATACGACCTTTAAACACAGTATATGCCATTTATTAGAAGGAAGTCTAATACCGGTATTAATACCGGGATCCCGGTATTGAGTTGTAATACCGGAACTCAATACCGGTATTGAAAATTGTTCCGGTATTGCATGCCCTACCACTCTCCCAGGACAAGCTTGCTTGTGTTGGGTCCACCAACCTGCACTAAACCAGCGTGGTCTTCTTCTTCTTCTTCTTCCCTTCCTTAATTGGAAGAAGACCCGTCCGTCCCCTAGCAGTGGGGACGTAATGGGTCGTCATGATGATGGTGATGATTGTTATCAAATAGCAAACATACAGAACGGTTGCTAAGTGGATGTACTTACTCCTTTAAACATTACTGCCAGTCATGATGAAATTGAAAATTGATAATACCTACAAAACCAAAAATAAACATAAGTATACATAAATAGCTAAAAGGTTTGCGTCAACCTGCTTCAACACATGTAATCGTTCATTTAAATGATAAAACAACAGACTACAGTTGCCCGAGCACAGGATTCGAAACCACCGTTTACGTTGCGTATCGTCAAATGTCACTGTCAAAATGTAAGGCAAATTTGTTAGTTCCAAAAGTGGCATTTGTTTTTCCCATGTTAGGTGGAATTTCACCAAACGCTAAAAGTATTTAGTAGCCTGTCATACGTCTGTCACTTAGTACAAAATGTATTTAAAATTTAATTTAAATACGTTTAGCGTTTGGTAAAAGCAACCCTTCGTGTAGATTCGAAAATAGTATCGAATCCTATGCTCGCGCCTCAGATCAATATCACTGTGATTTTCTGACTGATTTGCCATTACAATCCTAACTAATATTATAAATGCGAAAGTAACTGTGTCTGTCTGTCTTTCTGTCTGTCTGTCTGTCTGTCTGTCTGTTACTCTTTCACGCCAAAACTACTGAACGGATTTGAATGAAATTTGGTATACATATGGTATAGACCCTGGGAAAGAACATAGGCTACTTTTTATCCCGGAATTCCCACGGGAAAACTTTTTAAGGCGAAGCGAAGCTCGCGGGAACAGCTAGTTTTGTATAAATCAGACAGCAAGGATGTCCAAAAAGGCGCTCTCGGTTGTCGATACGATATGAAGGTGTTGGTAGGCTTGGTGTCCTGTTGCTCGCAGCGGTGGCAGCCGTTCGTTGAGTGACGAGGTTTGAAGCTCGAAATTCTAAGCATTTTTCTTTGGTCTTCTTCAATTTTTTCAGTGTGTACGTCATAAGTATAATTTTGTCAAGCCACTGCTAAGCTTCTGAATACCGAAATCCTAATCCTAACTTCCTAACTAATATTATGAATGCGAAAGTAACTGTGTCTGTCTGTCTGTCTGTCTGTCTGTTACTCTTTCACGCCAAAACTACTGAACGGATCTGAATGAAATATGGTGTACATACGGTTTAGACCCTGGGAAAGAACATAGGCTACTTTTTATCCCGGAATTCCCACGGGAAAACTTTTTAAGGCGAAGGAACAGCTATATAATCATATTTTCTATTGTTTCGTGTGTGATGTAGGCTATGTGTATGTATATCATATAAACGATTCCCGAACACTGACAAAGTAAGCGGAAGTAATACTACCTACAAAAAAACCTGCAAAACTGAAACAAAATAATGACCACTGAAGTTAGCCATCCTACATTCCTACAGTGCTTAGGGCCGAGCCGTCCAAATTCACAACAGTCTTTGAAAGGCTGTTAGCGCATTTAATTAGCAACGTACTTATATAGCTACGGTATTATCTGTGTACATCCAACAAATGGAACAACTTACTTACACCGCAGTCTGTAGCCAACACGGTGCAATGAATGGGTGTAAACTTGCGCAGTTTATAACGACTACAAACTTTGCATTTCGCAGAGTTGGCTGCGAACATTGTTCTTGCCCTTAACATAGACTACACAAACACATCAATACAGTCTCCCCTCCTCACTTAACACCATTCTACAAGAGCGTAATGAGTTGTGAACTCCAACTGAAACTCTTATTTATTTAAAACTTTTTGCCGACAAATGAACAGATACAATATGTTGGATATTTTTTGGTGCAGATTCCACTGTATTGAAGGTGTACTCTATGCTCTTAATCAGCCACCCCAGACAGTTACTGGTTCATATTGTTTATTTCAATCTAAGCACAGATTTAAAGCGCGGCGTGCCCGGTGGGGGAGGCTATGGCCCGTGACCTGCCGATCTGCACTGCAGACATTATTAGCAGGTTAGCAATCTACGAGCCAATAATACTCTGATTTTATATCCATTTGATTTATTTTCAAGGATGAAATTGAACTCGGTGCTCGGTTGTTTTATTAACGGATTGCAAGGGTTGGTGTAGCGTGGATATTTAAGTAGGTAGGTACAGGTGATCAGTTATATCTGGATATCATTATTTGATTATATTTCATTCTTTTGTCGCTGTTTACTTAAGGTGTGCTATATTTGAAACTTTCCTGCAATGGTGCCTGTAATGATCGTAGCTCACCGAAGGTTCACTATAGATTTGAGCCCTATGTCCTTTGCAGTCGCAGGCACTTGCACTAAATTAACTGAAGATATTTTCTATGCTATATCCGGAAGTAGATACGAGTATTAATAAGTTGGATTCTTCACTCATGTAGGTAAGTACAGGTACGGGCATCATGGTATCGCACACCATAATTTGAAAAAATGAGGATGCAAAAATATTTTACTAAATGCACTTTATTTTTCTTGCCTGGTCCATTTGATTAAATAAATATTATTATATGTAGGTTATACAACTTGTATATGTAAACCAAAGTAGTTATTATTCTAGAGACGAGCGTTGATCCACGTCATGTAGGTGGTGACGCGAGTGAAGACAGACGGCAGACCAGCCTGGCACGACGATGTGTGACCGAAGCCAAATGCACTCACTCCAATCTGTAGATACAGGATTAATTTATGGTTAAAAGTAAACGCAGCGTATGATAAAGTACCTACATACGCTAGTTATTTAAGTTATAAACACACAGGCCGTAATTAGCCCAATGCAGCTGCAGGACTTCAGCCTCCTACAATACTGGAATGTTATGGTCATAATAATTATCTACGCTTCAAAAGCGCATAGCACACATCACAAATATTTATCACCCAAGACCGAAAACAAATATTATGCTACGGCCGGGGATTAGGTATTGAACACTATACCCACACATGCTACTCCATCCAGCCATTGTAAAACACCTTCTCGCCATGCAACACTAAAAAGAGTATTCCGTCATCATCCTCTGCAGCTATGTGTGTCGGATTCCCTACGGTATTGGCCTGTCCACAGCCAGTACGAAAACTAATAGCGTCTCTAGTTTCAGTCTGAGGTAAAAGAGCCAAAAACGATTCTCACCAGAACTTTCTGGAAGTTGGAGCCAGTCTCGACGACCAGCGGCCCGCCGGTGTCGCCCTGGCAGGTGCCCACTGCGTGGTTGCCGCTGATGCAGACGTGTGAGCTGGTGACCGAGGCCCCGTAGTGGCGCTGGCAGGCAGTGGTGCTTAGAACCGGGCTCCACACGTAGCGGAGAGTGGCGCTGCTGCTGATCACGTCATCTGGAATGGAGAAGCCGTTCGGTAATAGGTACGTCACTAAAAGTACTACACTACTTTCACCATCATTGGTTGTTGTGAATTGTGGACTGGTATTTTCGTTAGGATAGGTTACTGAAATTAAAGAAAGACTTTTTATTGAACAGAGGTTTATTGTAAGGTACAATATCGAGATAGCCACCAAGCCACCATGATATTATAAGTAAATTGAATGAATTAATACATGAATGAACGATTGAATGAATCTACTGAATTAATCTAATATTTAAATTATTAACGAAACAATCATCGTAACATTAACAATCGATTTCTGGGAAACTTTTGTAAGATATAAAAACTTCGATGTCAATCGTCGTTCGATGATGGTTTGTTAAAGGTTTCCTCATCAAGCTTACCGTTTGTAGACCGTCCGTATCCTGAAGCCATAGCGTTCACGCGTTCATAAGTAGAGGATCCAGCCGGTAAAGCGACGTTGCGGATGCTATCTGAAAATAAAACAGAAAGTACGTTAGTTGCAATATGTATAACTACAGTCCAACTATAAAGTCGTGAATGTATGTAAAAGTAAGTAAATAACTGATGATCATAAAAAGTCTTAGCAAAATCGCACTCCTTGATGTCAGGACTTTATATATAGTTTGACTGTAGTATCTTCCTTAGTTCCGTTTAACTAAAACTTTTACGGACTTTCCGGTTCCCTTACGAACCAGAAGCAGATACAGGCATAACGACTTCGGAAAGACATTCAGGAATCCTCAGGAATTAAGACACAAAGCTATCGGTATTTACCAACTTAGACCATAAACTTACTGGAATAAGCCACCCAGGGTATGGTGACGACGGCGATATCATTGCTGAGCGTCCAGGGGTTCCAGTTGGCGTGGACCTCCACTGTGTTGGTGTTGATCCGCGTGCCGCCGCTGTACAGCGTGCGCGAGCCGAGCACCGCCGTGAAGTGGCGCGCCTGCTGGCTGCCGTCCGCCCAGCAGTGCGCCGCCGTCAGCAGCCGCGTGTTGGACACCAGCGCCGCGCCGCACACCGACACCGCGCCCGACACCAGCGATACCAGCAGACCCACCTAAAAGGGAGGGGGGGGGCAGTAAGTTTGTTGCAAAATTATGTTTGGTATATACCTTTGCAACTGATCCATGGGGCCTCTCCATTTTATCGAGGGTTTCCAAACAAAAGTACTCTTTGAGTACGGTAAGTGAGGGTGCCATCATATTCGTATCGGTAGGAGAATTACCTCCCCGAGGCCACTCTCCTAGAGTAATGAGGCATTAGCTTCAGCGACAAGATCCACTGCTCCATAGATCCCTGATGTCAGACTGTTGAATGATTGACGATATAGTGCCTGTGCCTCTCTAAACGAGTTGACGAGTTCTGATCATGGGATGGGATTCTGGATCTCTGGGAGCAAAAAATATTTGTCCATCCATACCTGGTAAGGAATGTCGCTGATTTCAGCAAGTGAGCCGCCGACGATTCTTTGGTACTTCATTTGCTCCTCAGCGTCCTTTATAAGCTTCGCTTGCGGGATGCCGACCTCCTCGTGGTAGTTGTAAGGAGTCAGCAGCCGGTCACCCGTCGCTGGGCTGCCCTGCACCAGGGCTGCTAATAACAATACTCCACAAAGACGGAACATTTTGGATGAAATACTTGTGTGAACTGTTTACGAACTCTCTGTGTCAATCTATTTATTTATATGTGTCTAGCAATCTATTAGTTGCAATAAAAACAATCTTCAGATAAGCATCTGATTTGCGATTAGGTACTTTTTTAAGGTACAATTTATTGCATTTAGGGATCTCCCATCGAATACAAATAGATATATAATGGTTGTTGGATGAGAAAGGCCGAAAACTGAGAGCTCTAATAAAAGCTCCTTGGCAAGGTAAGCGCCACCTATCGGTAACGGTATCGTACGCAACGGACACATCGTATTCAGTCATTATTCGTTGTACAGATTTTCAAACAATTGTGCGTCCACTTCATCGACATTGTCGACGCCGTTTCTCCATACATTTATATTCATGACAATCCGTATGGTGCGTACGGAATACGTAGGTACTATACCTTTCGGATTGACGCAAATGTCCAATAGACGATTGTTGGCATGATCACAACGAAAAATAATGTAGTTAATTTTAAGACCACAGGGCCTCTAGTACGAGTTTTGCAATTTATGTAAACGAAAAAAGTTTTGGTTTTCTTCTGTCACCTGCATACATTATCTGTCAAAAGTTTCATGATAGTTTCCCGTAGAAGCGCCACTTTGTATGTAAGAAAACTGAAAGTTTTATAGTTTTCGACGAACTATCAAACCTATACTAGAAGTACTGTATATTTTTCTTAAAAGCATAGGTTTAATCATACATATAAGCGGGAATTAAGTAAGTAAAGGATGGATTCGATATTGACCAACGATTACCTACCATCATTTTATCAATAGGGTAGGTAATCGATACATATCAGTTGGCCATAAATGTAGGTAACTATTAATTGGTTAATTACAACAATATTCACGGTTCTTTCCCCTTTCGGGGAACCACTTGAAGATACTTATCATCATTTCCTGACGTTGTTCATTATCTTTATTCAAGGGCAAAATAGAGAAACAGGGTGATGTGTTATTCTTAGATATATCAGCTGTCCGACACCCATAACACAGGTTCTGCCTAGCTTGGGGTTGGATGGCCGTGTGTGAGATGTCCCCACATATTTATTTATTTATTATTCTTCAAAGGTTTTATATTAAAATATTGTAGGTATGTACGAGTCTCCGCTACATGTGGAGCCCGGTGCTGGGCACGGCCGCCTGCCAGCGCCACTACGGAGCTTCCGTCACCAGCTCACACGTCTGCACCAGCGGGGACCACGGCAAGGGCACCTGCCAGGGAGACACCGGCGGACCACTCGTCGTCGAAATTGCTTCTGAATTGCGAAGAGTTCTGGTGAGAATCGTTCCTGGCGTTTTGCCCAAGTGTTTCTATTATTATTTTGGTAATGTCATGGTATATGTGCAGCATTAAGTTTCGAACAATAATACATTATCGATGATCTTTGCAGATTGGTGTGAACACATTTGGATTCGGCCACACGTCGTCCTGCCAGGCGGGGCTACCGTCAGTCTACACTCGGGTCACCTCCTACTTGACGTGGATCAACGCTCGTATCTAAACATATCTTTATTTCGATACCCAGAATATATATAGATATGCTGGTTAATGTCCAACCCGCCTAAAGTTACAGCTATTTTACTTACACTTAAGCTCACTAACTCGGTGAGATAATGTCAGTAACTTTAGCAAAATGCAAGTTTAAAATAGCTGTAACTTTAGGCGGGTTGGACATTAACCAGCATATCTATATATATGTTAAAAGGAAATTTAAAAATCTACAAATTCTTTCCTATTATTTTTTTTCGTTTATGAATCGGTTTAGAAAATATGATGCAATGTTTATGAATGTTTTGACTTGAATAGATTTTTCTTGTAAATTTTAACTTTTTCCGAGGGTAATAACTCGAAAACGGTTAGGAATTAGAAAAATACATATGGTATAAAAGTTTTAGGTAATTTAAAGAACTCCATTTTATGCTTTGAAAATATTTCTCTGCGATGCACCATTTTCAAGATATAAGCGAAAAACCAAAAATTCGTACCTTTACCCCCCTCTCCTCCCCCCCGCTCATCACCTAGGAGTCAGGACTTTTGGTATGTTAACAACCTAAGCCCCCTGAACAAGTTTCTGAAGGAATCGCTTAGTTACCTGCTCACGCACTCTACACCTCATTTTGGGTCATTTATTGACTGGACTAAACGTTTAAATACCTACCGTCAATGCGCCAAAGCCGTACTTAGATATTCCTTGAACAAGACACTGAAGAAGAGATGCTCAATTATTATTCTTAGTAATAAATATTGCATCTGTGAAAACGATTGTTTGGTAGGCTTTTGAACAACTTTTTTATTTCAGCATGGATTTTTTTTATGCTTACTACTATTCTTTTTCCAACGTTTTATTTATGTCGTTGACTTTAAAAGCATATTCGATCACACGAGATGACAAAGCGAATATTTTGACATTTCACGAAAGCGTCTGACGTTTGACGTTGACATTTTGTTTGGTTGAAAAATTGCTTCTCACTGTGCTATTTTTCAGAATTTTGTATAAAAATGGAAGAAATTGGTATTATCTTGCCGGAAAAGGTGAATATTAAGTTTAATTAATAACAGATTTAGTTTGAAATGTACCTCTGGTGTTATTGTTTACGTAATAATCGATTTTAACTGTTCCAGGACGATCCGATCGTAGATGCAAAATGCATAGCTTTTACTGGCCCCCAAACATTCGATGACTTGGAGTCTGAGGACCTGTACACAAAATACAAGGTTTGTTTGCTTTGATAACTTTTTGTAAACCATAACAAATACAAAGAGCTTCAAAATTAAGTTAATAACCTTAACAAAAAAATATGTTTGCTAATGATTTCTCTTTGTCTTTTAAATTTACAGAAGCTACAGCGTATGTTAGAATTCTTAGAAGTTCAAGAAGAGTATATAAAAGATGAACAAAGGAACCTGAAGAAGGAATACCTCCATGCACAGGAAGAAGTCAAAAGGATCCAGTCGGTGCCACTAGTCATCGGACAGTTCTTAGAAGCTGTTGACCAGAACACCGGCATAGGTATTATATTACTACACATTATTTTCACTTAAAATTAGATCCTTTTTAGAATGCCCTAACATATTGTGTTTAGTGGGGTGTGGTCTTTTTCATAGATACAATGTTAGTAAATGCTTACATGCAAGATTGCAGCTTAATATAAAATCTTATTAATCTTATAAACCCTTAGTAAGTAAACAGACATTACTTTAGCATTAGTGCAAGGCAGCATTTTTATTCATGTCTAATTACACATAGTAGTTAATCAAGTTTATAAATTTGATAATATTTTTTAACTTCTATGATTAATTTGATTGCAGTGGGCAGCACAACGGGATCCAACTACTATGTCAGGATTCTGTCAACAATTGACAGGGAGCTGCTTAAACCCTCAGCATCTGTAGCTCTTCACAAACACTCCAATGCCCTTGTGGATGTGCTGCCTCCGGAGGCTGACAGCTCCATCTCTATGCTGCAAGCTGGTAAGATCATTAAGTTTCTTGTATCAATGTCATGTTAGATAATTTTATGCAGTTTATAGATTTCATGTTAAACTATCAATTCATATTGAAACCTATCAATTCATAAAGACTTCATAGTGAAAATACAAATTCTAGTTCTTTCTAACTATATAAAAACCTATCTATAAAAAAATATCTAATACCAAAGAATTTATTAATAAACGCCAAAAAAAATATATATATAAAATGCCTCTGTAAATTTCTAGACGAGAAGCCCGATGTGCAATACTCAGACATCGGAGGCATGGACACGCAGAAGCAGGAGATCCGCGAGGCGGTGGAGCTGCCCCTGACCCATGTGGAGTTGTACAGACAGATTGGTATCGAACCACCGCGGGGAGTGCTCATGTACGGACCCCCCGGATGCGGCAAGACCATGCTGGCTAAGGCTGTTGCCCATCATACTACAGGTTTGTACTCTTTATAATGTGCATCACTGTTGTAATTAACTGACTGAAAGACAATTTAATGTGAAGCTTATTATGTAGTCTGAGCCTATCTGAAACCTAGTTAAACCTAGTTAAACATTGTGAGATATGGCGTTTCGACTTTCTCCGTGTTCGGCATCATAAGGGTCACAGTGACAGTTAAATAAAGTCCATTTTTCTCTCCACCTTTAGTTTGCAATGTGCGGGTGCCTATATAAATAGAGTGAGTCGCCCGCGCGCCTCAGTTGGTTTTTGATTTTTGAAGTGAACACTTCGGCAAAATGGCTCAATGTAGCCACGGTTCTCGTCGGCTTCGCTCCGAACGGGGAAAAATATAATATTGAATTTGCGGAGTCCTCACTGCCGGGAGCAGCGTGATGCGGACCAGGCGGCGCGGGGCGCGGCCACCGCGACACGTGGCGTCGGGGAGCGAGGCCTGCCGGCTGCTGCGCACGCAGCCATTGCTGAGGATTTCGCAACGACGGTTTGAGCTGATAAGCCGTGAGTAAAATGCTATTAATTACTGCTTTTAAAAGCTCAGCCACTGGTCATAATGCTCCGGCGCTTGGGATTTTTATCCCACGCAGTAGGGTCCGATTCAATAGTAGTAGTGATGATTGATCACATATTCCGGTCCTACTAGTGGCGCTTGAGCTAGATACTTACATTAATGACCGCTTTAAGTAAAGCATAATGTTTATTTTATACAGGAAAAAATTATAAAAATATAGGTATTTTTCTACCCTCAATTTCTAATATTTTAGAAAACAGTTGATAAAGACTTTGCTATTACAATAATGCACTTTATTATAGCTTATGTAAGGCTTTACAAACAGGAGCTTTCCAGGACCGTCATAGGATTTTTTACAGGAAGCACGTGGCTCCGAGTTTCAGTATGTTGGGACATTGTGGCATGTGCGGTGAGTAATGTGATCGCGCCGGTACCTACCCGCTGAAGGGTAGGCAGGCCGATTCGGTGAAATTGAAGTTTCGTGTAACCTGCACTCGGCCCTGTGCTCCCGCGCTGGCCGCCGTCTCGTGCCACCTGCATCGCAGCGTACACCCGGCCCTGCGCTCCTGCCCTGGCCACCGGTTTGTGCCACCTGCATCGCAGCATACACCCGGCCCTGTGCTCCTGCGCTGGCCGCCGTCTCTTGCCACCTGCATCGCAGCGTACACCCGGTCCTGGCCCCGGCCACCGGTTTTTACTACCTGCACCGCTGCATAGACCCAGCCATGCGCTCCTGCCCTGGCGGCTGTACACCCGGTCCTGGCCCTGCCCACCGGTTTGTGCTACCTGCATCGCTGCATAGACCCAGCCATGCACTCCTGCCCTGGCGGCTGTGTTGTCCCACCTGCATCGCTGCGCACACCTGGCACTCCTGTTCTGGTTGCCAGATCCAAACGCCCCTGTCTGGGAAGAGATTTTATGCTCAGCGGAACCGCCTGCACTATTGCTAGCACGGTCATCATCATCATCATCAGCCATCATTGTTAGTGACTTCTTTAGAAGGTATCGTGCGCTATTCATCAGTGATTATGGCATATGCGGACGAACGTTTACTGCCAAGGTTGGTCATGTTAGCCATACAAGGGCACACCAACGAAGCCTGAGTACCCACCTGCAGTCGCCGTAGCCGCATCGGCATGGATGACGACAAATCGGGTAACGTGCACCGCTTCTACAAGTGTTATAGCACTTCAATTTGATGCCTCCGCTGAGGTAGGGTATTCTGTTAAAGCAGCTTTCTTCTGAACTGCCCAAAGTGACCTGTAGACTGGTCCTGGGGATAGTTGTGCAAGAATTTTTTATTTTTATTTCGATGTCTGCTGAAGAAACTGTCTAATGCAGTTTTGTTCTAAACTGCCTAAAGATCATTGGACTGCTCATGGGAATGGCGACGCACGGTAAGTACAGAAGCGTTACTCTAAACTGATGAGAAACGAACGAACGAGAGCTGTCGTGCAATCGGCACGTTTAATACATACAAACAGATAGCTCGCGCTGCAGTGCACTGAAAGTTCGTTTTTCGTCATATAAAGTGACCCCCCAGACACTATCTTTAAGTGTCATGACACATCGGCAGATTCCAGCTTTGAGTCTTTTCTTTTCTCGGCTGTGAGCAAAGTGAATCCTACCGGCGAGTGTTCAACCTGAAAGCACTGAGCTAATTCCTGATTTCGTGAAAGTCGCTATTGCTTTACCATACCGCTTCACAAGTTACCGAATTTATTATGATTCTACTGTCGGGTGATCATGATCAGAGTGTCATCGCGGTTTCTGAGTGACACCATATTAGCTGTCTTCCTTATGTCCCAGTGGATTGTGAGTGTGTGTCCGAGCTCTTTGTTGAAAAATGCGTGAACCTCCTACGCAGCAGCTGTCTACTAGTTGTGTATCGAATAAATCGAGTAACGGTGCTCTTGCACGAGACGACTACCTTTTGGTAAAATTATAATTTCCACTATTCTGGGAACATGCATATACCTACTGTGTACTGTGTATCACATCACGTGTAGCCGTAGCCCAACTCAATTTATTGGGCTAGATAATAAACAATGGCAGTCGTCATTAAATTTCTATGAATTTCGAAGGTCATCATTTGGAGCACAATTCAAAGAGTGCAAGTACCTATTCTTGCCTAAACGGCTTCTCTAATGAAAATGTATTTTTAATTCGATTCTGGGTCAAACGTTTCATAACAATTTTTCAACACTGTATCTGTTGAAACTACTTAGACTGACTGGTTAAGATGCAGACGTGCTGTTTTCACAATTCCATTTTGGTTAAGTTTTGTGACGACCGAATGGCGTAGTGGTTAGTGACCCTGACTACTGAGCCGAAGGTCCCGGGTTCGATTCCCGGCGGTCTTGGATGTGCCCGTAAAATGGCAATAGGCCCGCCCCCTACATTGGGACTAACATAACACTCTGGCGAAAAGTGGGTGCAGCAATGCACCTCTGCCTACCCCGCAAGGGAGTACATTAGTACAAGGCGTGAGAGAACTGCAATACCAGGTCGCTGAAGTAGGTAACCTTCCTTAGCTGCCTTCTTAGGTATAGCTAACTACCTAAGTTTACCTATAGATAGCCGCAAGCTATCTGCTGTTGGCGAACTGTCAATTAAAAGTCTGATTGATAAGTCAGGCTCGAGGTGGCTCGTCCAACTGTCCATGTTCCCGCCACCATGATTGTTGCTTCCACAGATTAGAGAGTCTATCTATGTTGGCTGTCGTTGCATCAGGTCTGATCAGGTACAACTAACATCTTTACGTACCATCTTTATTTAATCGAGCTATTTTATTTTGTTTTGTCTTGGTTGACTTAATGGTTTTAAAATCGAACCGACCAGAAAGCTTTGTGTATTCTACTTAACACGCTTCAACATTCATAACCTACAACAATGTAAGTAGGTACCTACGTACCTTTGAAGTTGCAACAAGGCGAAGCCTAAATTAAGGTTTTGGCCGGGACCTGCCCTTAGTATTGACGAACATACCTAAAGGTGACCTTGTTAATGTTTTTCATATGAAGTACTGAACATTTTACTTATCCTGGGGGCATCATTTACTTACGCAGTTAAGACATTTTAGCCGGTTTTCATTTATCAACTATTATAATTGTTATTGTTGTGTTAATCAATCTTTATTAATTGATGTCATCTACCAAGGAATGCTGCCAGAGCTCATAATATTCACACATGATGATACAGAATGATAGTAGCCAACAAAATCGGTGCAAAGGCTTATAAAATAACTTTCCTTCCTAGTAGGACTGCACAGGAACTCGTTAACCGCCGAGTTAGTTAGAATACAAAATTAGACTGTGTGTTACTTGTCAATCTAGAATATGATTATGGTGACCTGCATCATGTTTTGAAAAACTGCATAGGTACTTAGTTATCCGCCAGTGTCACAGCCTTCATCTAATCTTTTCCAGTAGCTGATGAGGCTGTGATATTTAGTAAAATTATCTTCCCTTCAAGCACCACTCATCGTTCCAAGGACTAGATGCCGCGCCAGGTGTTGCAGGCCGTGTCGTCGTACGGGGCTGACTGAGCAGGTCCACGAGGCTCCAGGGTCGGCTGCTGCATTTCTGAGGTCAGTCCAGAATTACATACCCTAGTCAGCATGTGCTGGCCTGAGCCCCAGCGGCCTGGATCGATATTCTACATTTTACAGCTTTTAAATATTGTTGCAAAGTATTTCACTGGTTCCATCCATTCGGCTAGTGTATGTTAAAAATATTGCCTTTACAAATAACAAGATTTTGATTAATAATTACATACTTATAAGTATTGCTTTCGAAGAGGCACTGTGTGTATCCATATGTATAATACCTACCTATATGTATAGGTACATACCTTCCATAACTTTCTGACAAGTCACGAATAATAAGGAAGTACTTAAGTCTTATTTATACTTATACCTTTCTTTTTAGTATATCTACTACCTAGAAATCTATGCATTATAAATTTATAGATTCAAATATTTATCTACTGATATACTCATCAGTAGCTTATGGGTCACAGTTGGTTTTCTCTCCACCATGCGATAATAAACACATCTCACAATGTTTAACTAGGTTTCAGATAGGCTCAGACTACATAATAGACGCATTTTTCCTGAAATAAAAATGACATATTATGTATCTAGCCTATCTGAAACCTAGTCATTTCTGCATGGTGATATTACAACTGAGGCGCGCGGGCGACTCACTCTATTTATATAGGCACCCGCACCTTGCAAACTAAAGGTGGAGAGAAAAATGGACTTTATTTAACTGTCACTGTGACCCTTATGATGCCGAACACGGAGAAAGTCGAAACGCCATATCTCACAATGTTTAACTAGGTTTAACTAGGTTTCAGATAGGCTAGATACATATGTCATTTTTATTTCAGGAAAAATGCGTCTATTATTTATTCCTTTAAAGAACTTGTATGACAATGCTCTAAAAACATTTATCATATTTATCATAATTAAGTAACCATGGTCACATTAATATTTTAATCAATTTAAATATTTATTTGTGTCAAAAAGTTGTTTAGAACGATGACCATTCAAAAGTACCAATAGTATGATACAAAATGTCACTAACTTTTACCTGCACCAAATCCCCTAAATGCTATTACATAAATCCTTCCACCACCTAACGCACACTTCCCCGCAGCGGCGTTCATCCGCGTGGTGGGGTCGGAGTTCGTGCAGAAGTACCTGGGCGAGGGCCCGCGCATGGTGCGCGACGTGTTCCGCCTCGCCAAGGAGAACAGCCCCGCCATCATCTTCATCGACGAGATCGACGCCATCGCCACTAAGAGGTATGGAATATGTTAAAATTGTGGGTAGTAGAATGTAATTTATATGTCATTATTTATAATAGTGCGAGGCCTCTCCCGTGGAGCGCCTATTAGCCGTAGACGATTGCTACATAATGATGACAATTGTTGCTAATGCTATTCCGGCATATTTAGCAGCAGCCTATGCATTGATCCACCGTGGATGACTCATCCACAGTGTCAACTTCCTACATACGCACTATTACACACCTAATTTCATCAAAATCGGTTCTGGCGTTAAGGCTCAAGCAGTAACTATCTACCAATGCCACTTCACAAGACATAAACTACAATAAACTCTCTCCTTACAGATTCGACGCGCAAACGGGCGCGGACCGCGAGGTGCAGCGCATCCTGCTCGAGCTGCTGAACCAGATGGACGGCTTCGACCAGACCACCAACGTGAAGGTGATCATGGCCACCAACCGCGCCGACACGCTGGACCCCGCGCTGCTGCGCCCCGGCCGCCTGGACAGGAAGATCGAGTTCCCGCTGCCTGACAGGTGAGGTGACGCTGCTTGTCTTGAGAAATATCCGGAGGGTTACTCTATACTGATGAAAAACAAACGAACGAGAGCTGCTGTCGTGCAATAGGCACGTTTAATAGATAGCTAAAGAATTTTTTTCGTCATATAGAGTGACCCCCCTTGTGTTCTCCAATAGCGGTGGCGTCCGGAGACGGACGTAATAAAGCGGTAAACAAAATAACTGATGCCGCCGTTTCATGTTGCGGTGTCCAATATTTATTTTTACACATAATGCATATTTACATGTATCCACCTGCCTAAGACCGTCCGTTGTGACCATCATATAGCGTCTATTCAGAAAAATCTCTCAACGCGAAGCGCAATTTCCAGACGAAATCAAAAACTTACCAATCCCTTAATTCGCAGGCGTCAAAAGCGTCTGATCTTCTCGACGATCACGGCCAAGATGAACCTGTCGGAGGAGGTGGACCTGGAGGAGTTCGTGGCGCGGCCGGACCGCGTGTCGGGGGCGGACATCAACGCCATCTGCCAGGAGGCCGGCATGCAGGCCGTGCGGGAGAACAGGTGTGTTTTGTGTATATAAATGTATAAAAATTAAGCTGTGGCATTGAAAAATCACTTTCAATACCACAGCTTCATTTTAAAGCATAGCAATTTATGTCGTATTTCTGTAAAATTAGGGTTGAATGTGCACGAGTAAAAATTAAAATCCCTTGCCATGCCGTCCCGGTCTGCGTAGGCCATTATGCTCTCGCCATTATTAGTACCGTTTTTAAAAATAATGGATATTTTTAACCGTGGATTATATGGCGCGTTTATCCCTGCTGGATTCCTTCATCCCTGTAATATACCTTTTGAGTGTAAGTGGAGATGACAGAACTGTTAAGCCCAGTTTCCACCAAAGTGGAGAGGAGAGATGTCTCATTTTTCTTCGCTTAATCCATTTCCAACGAAGAAGCTAAGCGGAGAGGAAATGTGTAAATAACGAAATCTGATTGGTTATTCAAAACACATATCCTCTCGTCTCCACTCCTCTCCGCTTTGGTGGAAAGCGGGCCTTATTAAGTGTCAGTACTTATATTTTTATTTTAATCCAGGTACATCGTTTTGCCGAAAGACTTCGAAAAGGGATACAAAAACAACATCAAGAAGGATGAAAGCGAATATGAATTCTACAAATAATTTTATCTAGTTTATTATATCTACTTATGTATTGTCTGGAACTAACGTACTTTTTCAATAAAAGCGCCTAGAAAGTAAATGATATTTATTTTAAACATTACCTTTATAAGTTAACATAAATGGTTTATTGCAGATAACCTAAAGGGAAGGATCCAGGATTAAAAAAACAAATAGCTTCAAATCTATAATTAATAACAATTCTTATCAACAAAGTGATATAATTTTACAATATATTTGGCATATACCTTAACTAAGTTCAGTGTCGTAATTAAAGTATGGAATTGATTGGAAAGATTTGTGATGTAAATTGTCTATTAAATTTCATTTGATCAAAAAGTTTTAAGTTACACAACATGAGTATGTAAATAAATATCAAGTGCGTAATATTCTAATTAAGTATGTTCCACTAAATAAGGCACTAACATTACTCTAAAGGCTTTTTGTATTAACTATTCCTAGTGAGAATGTTGATAATGAAAGTACAGAAAAGTTAGTCACTTTATGCACATTCAGAATGTAAGTACATTTATAATATTTCGTTATGGAACCAATGCATAAAGATAGCAAAGCACAAATACACTTTTATATTTGTGACAGTTTAGTGTTGCAATAAAATCAGACATGGTATTTTGATGCATTGAATTTTGCTAATATTCCATATGGTTGGTTGGATTGAATCACAGGTACTTAGTAAAATTGTCATTGTAGGCCTTGTCAGCTAGCTAAAACGTTGCACAATCATACGTTGTGACTGGTGTAAAATAACACGAAAGTATAAAAAAACAACACTAACTTACACTTATCTTAGTTCATATTACATAAGTAAGTACAATAAAAATAGAAAACATATTTGTCGGAATGTAGTCTAAGGCCTGATTTCGATATTAGGTTCCACATGATATTTATTCTTGTGTGGCCAACTAAATTTAATACGCCTTGCAGCCTCCTTGATTAATATTAATCGGTATTTCCATTTCCCCACAAGGTGAAAATTTCACTAATTTATTTATATCAGCTGCCATAACATTAGCAACATACGTATATGCAGGCAATAGACCCATAGATAGAAAGATAAACAACTAAGCTAATACTTTAGTAGTGCAATTTAGTACCTACTTTAAGTACATAAGTTATACATTGAAGCAAATTTAGTAATACTGATGTCACATTGTCAAAAACAACCAATTATTGGGATCTTTGCATTTCTGGCAAATACAATAAGTAAATAACTTTTAAGAATTTGTACATACCTGTTATATAATTTTGTAAGGCATATCGGATTAAGTACACTAACGTGCTTTACGAACTAATCATCAACTTTTAAGAAACTTTAACAATTTTAAGTACATTTTCCTTTGTACTTTTAAGACACTTTCGAACACATCAGGACGGGTGAAGTTTAGAAGAGATTAGATTACATCCCACTCTCACATTTATCACTCATTATCTAAGGCATAAGTTACTTATACGTCTACAGTATGTTTACAAAGACTATGGCATACATCTAAGGGTGATACCTCACTAATACCGTTTCTTACAATATTAAATCTGTAAATATCAGCATCGTTTTCTATTTCAAAATATGAATTCTATCAATAGACGAAGAATTATGCTTCCACACTGGAAAATCTCTAAACTTAGTTTTAGGTACCTATAAAGAAGGAATGTTTGTGTGGAATGAAGAATAGCATATATTAAGTCACTGGAATAAATATTTTTTGCATGTTATAATTAGGTATTATTTGCTTACTCGATGGGACATTGCTTATATGATAATATTATAAACAAAATAAACGGTTTACTACAGTATATAAAAAATAAACAACTGCAAACTACAGTAAAAAGATTCTTGATCATGATTTTAGAGATTTTGATTAGATATCAAATAATGATTTTGTCAATACAAAGTAAATTTCTAATAAAATATAACTTCTTACATTGTGTAATCTAGACAGATTTTAAATATCTTTTTAGTGATTCAGTAATAATAATTTTTCAGTATGTATTGTACGAAATAGATAAGTAATTTTGTAAAAGTGCTCTGTTAGTAATATCCTAGTGATCACTTAAAATTACAAATATGGATAAGGTAAAATCTTCAGGCTTTCTCCCATACTCGTATTCGTTTCAATCGATACTTCAGCAGTCGGACTCACTGGTTGGCATTCTGTAATATAATAAAAACATAAGCATAAGAATGTATACTTGACTGTACCGTTTACGCTCGACAAGCAGACCTTACTTTATTCCACTAAATCACATGTGGCCAATATTACTCTATCTCTTCCACCCAAAGGTAGTCCGCTAGAGATCGATTGCAATAAGGCCGCATCTTTGTACTATTTTATTTGTTGTATTGTAATTTTTGCTGTTGGTGCAAATATTACCTGATGCTGCATAAGCGGCACAACAAAACTCGGGCCGGCCGGCCGGTTAAGGAAACCTATCCCAGTTTATCAACTAAACGACACATTCTCGACAAGTTTGTCATAACGTTACCTGATGCTGCATGAGCGGCACGAGCACGGCGGGCGGGCCGGCGCGGCGCAAGAAGGCGTGCTGCAGTATAGTATGTTATCTACATAACACAACTGACTAGTCAAGGCACACTTTTCCCACACATTTATGTAACGTAGATGTCAGGTCTCTCCATCCCGGTAAGATCTTCAGGTATTTCTGGGATTTGACTCAGCAAGAGAAGTTACAATAGATCTTTTAGTTTCCAGTGTCGAATGGGCACTGATTGCGCTGCCCTTTCAATAAGAACTGTAATAATATAAAGCTAGTATTACCTGATGCTGCATGAGCGGCACGAGCACGGCGGGCGGGCCGGCGCGGCGCAGGAAGGCGTGCGTGAGCAGCCGCGCGGCCGCGTGCCGCAGCGCCGGGTCCCTCACTAGAGCACACTCCACGAACGACAGCAGGTCGGGCGGGCAGCGCGCCGAGTTGCGCGGCCGAGGGGGCGGCATGTCGCGGATGCGGCGCATGGCCTGGGGGATGGGGTTGGTTAGTGGGGGAAAAGGTATTCTAATATAACATAAGTAGGTGGTAACACAGCTAGAATAGAATGAATCTTTATTTAAGAAAATAAACATATAACATATACATATATCATATATCCCATAAAACCAATGGTTTGAGTGTGGGAGCTAGTAGTCCATGTTCTCATGATTATAATCCCCATGTAGTCAAGAGAGTCGGAGGTGATTCGCAGCACGTTGGTAATCACGTGATAGATCGCGTGCAGTATCGCTGTTTTAGAACAATCTTGAGTACAATTTTGAATTAAATGCATAAGTATTTGGACTCTTACAAATTCGCAAACAATACCTACAACATAATACACAAATATATCCTACACTTTAACCCCCTTATTCATAAAAAAGTTACAATACGTTTTAACTAATAAACTGTTTTGTCCCTCTCTGTCAAAGAACAAATTGTTCTTTGTTGGAGAGGGACAAAACAGTTTATTAGTTAAAACGTTTTGTAACTTCTCTATGAATAAGGGGGTAAAATTATAATCATTTATTACATAATTTCTTAATTAAGTTTGTATAAATGGTACTGCAACTGCAATGCATAATCTAGTAAACTACTGCGTTTCTCCAACACGCCCATTAAAACTGAGGTAGGTATATCGATGGCGGTAAAAAGTTAATTGCGAGAATGCAGCTTCTAACGGAAGTCGTAACAACCTGCGCCATTCAATATCCGTCGGCTGTGTGAAAGTGATTTAAATGTGCGACCGGTTTTTATGCCATTTTTATACTCGATTATTTACCACTTTTCTTTCCCATGGAATTCATACTTTTTCTCCCAGACTGAAAGATCGGGAGATTATAACTTTGACATTTGTATCTATGAGCGACGATGCATCTCCGAAACGGATAGGCTTATTCAAATGCAGTTTTTGTTTAATACGTGATTTGATCGCCAGTGCTCTTAGCTAATATGGCTAAGACCAACAGCGATTAAATACCTAATTTTTTTTTTTAATAATCTGTGCAGTCATTGTTTATCAAAGGGCCCAGCAGTTCAAAAGTATTTTTAACTTGTCCTAGGTTGTATTTACCTGCAAAGGCGGCTCATTGAAGAATGGCGGTTCTCCGTCCACCATCTCTACCAGCATGATGCCCAGAGACCACACGTCCACTTCCGGCCCGTAGGGCAGTCTCGATATCACTTCCGGTGACATCCAATATGGCGTCCCCACCAGTGATTTACGTTTTGGCAACTCCTGCAAATAAAACAAAGGCGTTAGAAATGCAACTTCATAGTGCATTTATATATTTTTTTTATTACGAAGACTATTCCATAAATTACCTGTGAAACTTGAGCACAAAATCCGAAATCGGACAGTTTGACGCGACCGTCGGCCGTCATGAGTATGGAATCAGACTTGATATCTCTGTGTATGACGCCTTGGCCGTGGAGGAATGATAATGCCTGAAAGGAAATAATAAATATTATACATCTGTTTCTATGACCATTTTTGTATTCCACACATGTAATGAATGACACACTTTTCTAGAATGTTATTATTTAGCATAACAGTTACAAGGTGTACCACGTTGTAATGCTATGCATTCTAAATCTAACACCAAGACCAGTTACTTGACTTATAAAGGAATATGCATGATACTACAAAGCATTTTCTTAGGCGCAGTATAAAATATGTAGGTATTTAACATCTAAGTACATGAATCATAAAGGAGAATGTGTGTTCTCTGGTCCTCGTTTCAGAGCTTTAAATGTTTATCCTGTATATCCCACAGGAAAGTAAAATTTATAACACAATTAGATTGATAGTGCCTTGTAAAATTTTAGCTTTTAACATTACAACAGAGCTAGGTAAAATGTATATTTTGTATATTGACTAAACTGCCAGCCTACATCCAACAGTGGAATGCTTTAGCTTTAGGCTGATTATGATATTGTCTAAAATGAGTGAAATGTACAGTCAGTTCAAACTCACAAACTGCCTATTAAAACATTGTCAGTTGTTATTGAGCTATTTTCACAAGGAACAAAACTGTACATCTACTTATGCAGCTGACCGTACAACGTACCTTCAAGCACTGCTTGCACACGGTGGCGATCTGCTCGGGCTCCATCCTCGCGCGGGTCACGATGTCGGTCAGCGCTCCCCCGGCCATGTACTCCATCACCACCCACAGCTCGTCGCCCACCAGGTACGACGCGTGCATCTCGACTATGTTGGGGTGCGGGTAGTCGCGCATTATCACCTAAGAATTGAGCAATTGATCAGGGTAGGGGAATGTTTGTCGCCATGTGTATATGTACCTATATGGTGACATAGTTTGGAAGATGGTTGTGATATGATCAAATGTTTATGCTATTCCGGCCATGTTTCTTCTAAATCAGCCTTCTATGTATAGCTTAACTATGCTAGGCTTATATTATTGGATCAATTTAACTCTGAATCTCATTTAAAAACTACACGGATTTTTTATGAGTTCCACATACCACTTCATTGAACAGCAGCTCCCGTCGCTGCTGCTTCCTGAGGTCCATCATTTTGACGGCGACGCGCCGGCGCGTGCGCGTGTCCGTGGCCGCGCACACCACGCCCGTGCTGCCCTCGCCGATCCGCGCGAAGCCTGTGAGCGTGGCGCGCGGGTCCCCTTCGCTGACGACCAATCGCAGAGCAGCACGGAACTGCTCGTGCGTCAGACGAAGCTCGTGTTTGGAAGCGTTGAGAGGGAGCGCCCCCGCCGCCGCCCCGGGAGGCTGTCGCGCTGATAGTGCACTGCCAAAGGAGCCTTGCATCTCGCCGGCTGGAATATAAAACATAATTAAGATAACTGTTTTGAAACCATAAATATTATTTAATCCTTCATATCAATAACTGTACTAGGGGTGGACTTAATGCTAAAAGCATTTTCTACCAGTCAACCAGTAATGTCACCAATATTATTAACATGCTTTGTTTCTTTTATACATGTATTGGAAACATAATTCATAAGCATATTATACAGCAGAAAATTTACAAACATGTGAACTTACCCATGTGAATACTGTTTCCATTTGAGCCATGATGCATCGGGTGAGTGGGGTGGTTGTGTTGATGGAATGGCACATTTGCATTTTGTATATTAGCATTTTGTATAACAGGGTATGAGGATCCAGTGTTGTGATTGGTGACATCTCTTAGATCTCTCACTACAGCCTGATTTTCAGGTTTAGACCATTCTGCAGGAGTCTCAACAGCATTGTTATAGTCATTCAGAGTGTAGTTACTGCTGTGGTCTCTTCGTAAGCTAGGGTACTGCTGGGGGGCAGGGGGCACGGGAGGCATCTCTTCTGGAACTGACGGAGGGACATTTGCCTGGTTTCTTAAGTCCCTCCTGATTCGAGGAGGACTGGTACTTCTTAATGAATTTGATCGGGCAACATTTGATGTCTTCGGCAAGATAACTCCATTTGGTATTTGCTGTGGCACATTTATGTTGGACATTGGGCGGGAAATTGAAGATACTGGTGTAATTCTGTGGTCTCCTCTTACAACTGTTTTTAAATCCAATATTTCGGTGGGAGTGATTTCTGATGGATCGACCAAAGGCAAGGGCCGATTTGTTGACTTTAGAATCTGAAAAAAATATTTAATTTGAACCTGAACTTGAAAATCAGTATAGAATATACAATAGATTAAATACTTTATAACTATTGCTAGTTTAGAAGTAATCTTTGTATGTTTAATTATTTATGGTGACCAATAAAGATATATTCTATTCTGATTGTATTACACTATACCTGATTATTTCCGACAAGTGAAGCCCATTGCAAGGGCAGTCCCACAAACTTTCCTTCTCTCTTATCAAACCCAGTGTGGACCCGGTGCTCAAAATTACTGGGAGGTGATATCAGAGGCTTCTTCTTCTTCTTGGAAAACATCTTGTGCTCTGAAAAATAAAACAGTCGTAACATAATGAGCACAAGCACATAGCGAAGGGAAAGCGAAAGGTTTACTACTGTTTCTACGTGTTTATTTCCTTCATACACTTCACTCATCAGTAATTTGACACACGCCCTCAAAACTCATGTTTTCATAAAACAATACTCACGATTTTACGGAGCTGCTCTTGGTTTGGCTTCGATTGAAACAGCTACTGAATACCAATCAGCATACACTACTCCATGAAATTCCTGGCATATCTTACAACAAATTGAATTAGGCGTAATAGCATTACATGCACCTGTTCACCTGCCGTTTAATAAAAGAAAATCACGTTTTTCTTTGTTTCGACATATAGATTAGAATGTTGTTGAATCACTGATTCCAGCTATACATTTCCCCTGACAATAATTTGGCAAATATTAATAATTTTCTAAAATATTGTTTGCCGTGTCTTTTCTAATCATAGCAACATGAATGAATGAATGAAATGATTCATTGAATGAATGAAAGTTAAATGAAAAGAATCGTTCTCGACTCTGTAGTCTATGCTACGATTTTTTTTCAGGGCTATTTTCGTGTCATGCGTAGTTTTTCCCGCGTGTTTATAGTTTCGCGCACTGCGGATGGAACCTGCAATTTCTGCCTGTGCGGGCACCCTTAAGCACACAGAATAGAATATTAGAATCTGCTGACATATAAATTTACCTCAGCTGTTCTGTGGCACTCGGTGTTGTGTTCATGTGTTGTTGGTGCATTGTATTTTGCCTATTTTAGATTATTTTTCTTAATGTATTAATAATAATATAGTGAGATTTCAGCCGAGTGAAGCATAATCTATTACTTCTTCTTCACCTTCCTTCCGGAAAGCTAAAGTCCTTGCTCAAAAATGAAGGAGAAAAAGAAAAACAAGGAGAAGCGCAGCAAACATCAAGACTCTGAAAAACATTCTAAAAAGAAATCTAGACGGGTAACTCAACGGATTAGCTTTTTGTCTGTTAATCATCATCAGAATTTACAATAATATACATACTTTATCATGGTTTGTTTATTCTTTCAGTCTTCAAGCTCAGAGTCAGATGAATGGGTAGAACAGGAAAAGACATCTAATCCAGTTACCAAAGAGCGGGATGACTGGATGGCTATGACGGGGATGCTCAAAACATACACAAAAGAAGATATAAAGCCAAAACGTGAGGAGAAAAATAAACCTAATATTGATTCTTACAACCCCGCCACATGCAGTAGAGAACTAAACCCATATTGGAAAGATGGTGGCTCTGGTCTTCCACAATCTTCTGAAAGTTTCAAAAAATCACGACCTTTCATTAAACCATCCAATGAGGATGATTACTATTCAAGATCATCACATTCCAGAAAATTCATCAAGCCCAATGATAATAATTATTACTCCCCAAGCAGTGAAAAGTATAAAAAACCTGATGATGAAGATGATTACTATGCATCATCTTCATCAAGACATAAAACTGGTAGAGAACACCATAAACCTGGAGATGATGATATCTACTATTCATCCTCAAAGCATAGTAAGAGTTCTACTGAGACTAGAAGCAGAAATTGCGAAGCAACAAAATATGAGTCTTCAAGCTATAAGCAGTCCAGTAACTGGAGAGTGAAAAACAACAAAGATAGAGGTAGACAGGAGCCTAATATTGAAACACATTCTAATGATGACAACTTTTCTGAAAGTACTAGGGTACAAGAAGATGGACATGAAAATCAATTTATAAAACAACAGCCAGAGGAACCTCGTCAACCAAAACAAATTGATGGAAAATATCTGAGTGATGAAAAAATGAATAAACTTGCAGCCAAAATTGTCAAGGCTGAAATTATGGGTGACATGAAAGTAGTCAATGACTTGAAAGCTAAACTTGAGGCAGCCAGGGAATACAGGAAGCAAAATCCTGATGCTGGTCCAATGGAGGTAGATGAGGGAGTAATTCTTATGTCAACAAATGCTATGGGTAACAGCCGACCACTGACTAAAACTTCTCAAGGAGATGCTAGAAGCAAGGGAGGTAAACGTAAAGCAGAAACTCATAGTAGTGGTGAGAGGCAAAAGTACTTTGGCAATGATGACAAATATAATCTTGCACAAATGGTAACTAGATTTTTGTTTTTCATGAGTATGAGTATATTTGAATTTTGAATGTATTGTATGTACCTAGTCAAACTAATTTGATAAACAATTTTTCCTTTTCCAGTTTGAACAGGAAAAGTATGGCACAAACTATGATAATGATGCTCAACTGGCAAACATTACTGCTAAACATCGGAATCCTAATGATGATCTAGAAGACATATTTACTGATGAAATATCTAAGAATACCAATGTAGCTAAGGATGAACAAAAGGAGAAGGATAGGGCTATTAAACAGCATGTGAGAATGGAGAAGTCTCTAGAAGGGTGTCTGCATTGTGTGGACTCTAGGGCTATGATCAAGCACCTGATGGTCAGTTGTGGTAGCAAGGTGTACCTGGCTCTACCTGGAAGGAAATCATTAGTAAATGGGCACTGCCTCATAACCACTATTCAACATGCAAGCAGTGTGACAGCTGTTGATGAGGATGTATGGGAGGAAATCATGGTAAATACTTCTCTTTTTTCAAAGTACATGTAATTTTACTGTGCTAAAAAAAAATACTGTTCATGACAATAATTTATATTGCAGGACTACAGAAAAGCTTTGACAAAGTTTTTTAACTCTCAAAACCAAGATGTTGTCTTCTTTGAAACAGCAACAAGACTGCACAAGTTTCCTCATCTAGTCATCAACTGTGTCCCCCTGCCGAGGGATGTGGGGGACATGGCTGCCATTTATTTCAAAAAGGCCCTGCTGGAATGTGAGGCTGAGTGGTCAATGAACAAAAAAGTAATTGATTTAAAAGGGAAAAATGTGAGGAAAGGTGTACCAAAAGGTCTGCCATACTTTTGGATCGATTTTGGAATGGACCCAGGATTTGCCCATGTGATAGAAGATCAACAGCTATTTCCTAAAGCATTTGCAGAGGTGAGTAATTAATTTGTTACAAACTGAACAGTCAAAGCAACTGTTTTTTATATCTTGTCCTGTTTAAATGTAGCATTAAATAAATACTTTTCTTTCTTATCATTATTTTGTATTTTACTATAGGTCTGACCAAGTGTGTCTTGTTACAGGAAATTATTGGAGGAATACTAGATCTGGACCACAATCTATGGAAAAATCCAAAAAAGGAACATGGAGATCAAGAAAGGAAAAAAGTTATGGAGTTTTTATCAAAGTGGAAAGAATTTGATACTGTAGCAAAACGATAAAATAAGCAGTAGCCATCTACTTGTTACCTTAAAATCCATACCAAGTATGATAAAATAAAGTAATTTTTAAATCAATAACAAAAGTTTTAATTACCTACCTGCCTGTTCAGAAATCTGCCACACAAAAAAACAAAATTAATAGCAATTATAATAGTTATTCATTTAATTTCATGTTTAACTGTATTCAGTTAGAGCTCATTCACACGAAGACGAATCGTGATTTTTCACGAATCGTGTTTTTTCATGATTCGTTATTTTTTTTGACGGGAGCAATGCTTTTTATATACCCATGTTCACACGCTTCACGAATCGTGAAAAAAGACGTAGACGGATACGTCGGTCACTACGGTCATTAGAATGACGATTCGTTAAAAATCTATTTCTATTCGATAAAAAATCGTTGAAAAAACACGATTCCGTATTCAATGTGAACATCTATCCGTCAAGGCGAATCGTGTTTTATACCGAATCGTCAAAGACGTATCCCGTGTGAATGCGCCCTTATTTGATCTTTATTGTTTTCTATTTACAACAAATTACATTCCTTGGTTTTCTTCTTTTTTCAATTCTTCTATCAGTCTTTGTCTTTCAGCAGCTTGCCTGACCTTGGCTAATACTAGTGATTCATAGTCTCTATCAGAAACTAATGATGGACCTCCCAAGTCTTTCTTTGTAGTTAACACTGGCCTCTCATTAACCCATTTCAATGTAAGAGGGTTCTCAGGTAGCCCTGTAAATAATGAGGATTATATTTATTACATCAGAAAATCATCATAAGTAAAGTTTATTAGTTTGCAATAAAAAACATAGTGAAGACTCATACCCTTTTCAAAATCAACAGCCATTTCTGATGCCTCTTTGGTTGAATATTCAACTAAAGCCACACCTTTCTTTGCAGGAGATATGATAAGAGCAACAATATCTCCATATTTCTTTAATATTCTTCTTAACGTTGCTTCATCATAACCTCCATTACTAGGATCAGTTTTGTCAGCTTTCCATTTAATTTTAATCCGGTTCAATGCTGAGTCCCACACAGGCTGGCTCACATGCGCCATTGTTCTCCTAATCTCTTCTTTCATCCTCTTCTGCTCCTCCTGTAGTAGGCGACTTCCTTCTTTCTGTAATCTATCAATTTCCATAGCAAGTTTCTGTTCATCAGTAAGGTTACTTTGACTTCCAGAACCTGCCTCGCGTTCTCTGCGTTCCAGATCCTCTTTCAGTTTCTGTCGTTTGCTGTCTAGTGCTTGGTGTCGGAGCTTAGCTGCTTCTTTTGCTCTGAGCACTTTGTCGTAGGCTGCTCGCGCCGAGACATCAGTAAGAATTTCCAAAGCGCGGGAAAGCTCATGAAATGTTTCTGCTGCCTTTGGATCATCTGGATTTTTGTCGGGGTGGCATTGTAAAGCCTTTTTCCTGTAGGCTTTTTTAATCTACAAAACGTACAATAATTTTAATAATACTCCAATACAGATACAATAACCTCGACGTGAATATAAATAAAAACCCTATTATTATATTTTAACCTACCTCAGAATCAGTTGCAGTAATTTGGACATCAAGTATCGCATACAAATCTATTTCTTCAATGCCTTTCTTTGCCATTTTAATAAATAAAACAGTATTTCACAATCTCAAGCAAATAAACAAAGCACAAATATTGCCGAGTGACAGATGACTTCACTAATCATAGACTAGAATATTATAATGTATGTAGTCCCGGAGTCGGATGATCGACAAAGCATACAAAACTCTTCGATTTCTTTTATTATGAAAAAGTGAAGGGAACCCCAGAAACCGAAGGCGCGCAACGTGAACCCGTTCCTCCTCTTTACTACCGTAATAACCGTATCCGATTTTCTTTACAAACGTATAGGTTGCTGACCCAGTGCGTGCCCGCTTAGGTTAGCACTTAGGCCATTCTCATAACACAGAGTACCCATATGAATTATTGACATTTGATATGACAGTAGGTAGGCTTTCTGTTTTTGAGGTTATGTTTAATGTTATGGTTAAATCGAAAATTGATTAACAAATTAGATAATATAAATTAAATACTTCATCAGCTATTCAATACAATGTTGTCAAGAAAATTAGGTAAGTGGCCTATCAGATTTTCCCAAGCCCCACTTAACTCGGTCATTCGTTACAATTTTATTGTAGGTACGTTTTTTGTACTGATGCATTTTTTAATATTTTTCAGCTTTATCAACCCTAACGACAAGAATACCATTGTTAAAGAAGTATTCCGCTGTGGTCCAAAACGCTCCGCAAGCTGTGCCAGAAAGTAAATCATTTCTTATTCTACGTTTTTCTTACATAGTATTTTTCTACTTTGATGAGTTTTTCCTCATGAAACTGTGGTAACTAGCCTTTATATACTTTCAGGTAACAACAAGACAGTCAATTCTCCACTTGATCATCCAGATTACTTTCATGTTCATGACTTGTTTACAGTCAAAGACCTATTTGAAGCTCGGATCCATTATGGCCACAAAGAGGGATCCTTGAATGACTACATGAGACCTTACCTTTATGGCTCTAGGTTGGGTCATTTGATATTTGACTTAGATATAACAGCTGAGCATCTACGAAGGGCACTGAACTTCACAGCCCACATAGCATACAGGGGTGGAATTATTTTATTCTTCAATAGAAATGCACAGAATGCTCATATTGTAGAGAAGACTGCTCAAGAAGCCGGTGAATACGCCCACACTAGGTTCTGGAGAGGCGGTATCTTCACCAATGCCAATTATCAGTTTGGGGCTATCACAAGGTTGCCTGACCTTTGTATCTTCTTGAACACTCAGAACAATATTCTGAATCAGCACACAGCTGTTAGAGACAGTGCTAAAATGTTAATACCTACCATCGGTATTGTTGATTCAAACTGTAACCCAAATCTGATAACATACCCGGTGCCTGGCAATGATGACTCACCAGCAGCCATCAGCCTCTACTGCCGACTGTTCAAACAAGCCATATTGAGAGGTAAGGAGGAAAGGATGAAGTTTTTACAAGAAACTGAATGATTATTTGATAGGTTATAAGATAGTGGTATTTGTTTAGAATAAATCATAAGTATTTATATTATGGTATCATTGTTTTCCTTAGAAATTTTATCAATAGGGTTTCATCATCTTCAATTCTTCATTTTTATTGTTATTCTCTGAACTAAAAACAAAAACTGAATGAAAATTGAATCAGAATTTACGCATATTATTTTAAAACAGGTAGAAATTTAAATAATTACTGCTTTGCACTTAAACCAAACAACAATTAATATTTCTTGTTCTTTTATTATGCTTACAAAGTAACCTTTGTTTATAGTTCATTTCATTCAAGTTTTAATATGTTATTATGGTATGTGTATTTGGTACAATTTACAATTACTTACTTAACTCTATGAAGTTACAAAAATAACAAAACAAATAACAGTAATAAAATGTATTGTGATAAGTAGATAGTTAAATTACATATTATATAATCACTAGATATAGTTTGGTCTAAGATTTACATACAGCTGCAAAATGAATCTAATGACTCTGCAGACATAGAACATACCTTAATTAGCCTAACAGTCAATCAAGTTATCATAAAGTTTTAAAATATAATTTGTTACAAATCTTACTTTCTAAATTACCCTCAAAATGAGACCAAAAATAATAAAGTAATGTTTCTATTTCTGATAAAAAATATGTTTTGATTCAATGGCAAAAAAATCTTACAATTTATGACTACTTACAATTAGCTTATTATGCCCAAAGTTTGATAAAAAATGTACTTAAACGTAAAATTCATAAACTAGGCTTGTTTGAGGGACCTTATACCACAGCCACAGCTCTCAGATGTCCTATTCAGAGCTGTACCCACAGCGTTTTCATACTGACAATGAATTCATAATAAGTATGCACATGATCTGCGCGCATTTCTAATTGACGCTTGAGTGAAGATTTACTATGAATTCTCTATCACTTAAAATCGCTAAGTTTCACTATACATAATGGTAGGTATCGTAAGCCGAACGACACGTCGTTAACCTTGGAATTTACAGCTTTTTTTCTAAACACATCTGAAATCGTTCAGAATATACATTTGTGTTCTATTTCGGCGTAAAGAACATTTTTCCGACACTCTGAACCTATAGGGTCACTCTAGCTAAAACGATATGACGGACAACTCCCAAGCAATAGCCACATTTAATGCGACTATAATCGCAATGAATCGTTTTCGTAGAATGACCCTCAAGCATTTAAAGTCCCAAACAAGCCAATTAGCCCAGCAGAACCTTCCGCATCATATGCGGGTGGGCATTATTCTCCTCGCGGCTCTCCCAAGCTCCGGTGATGCACTTGGAGCTACACAGGAACTGCAGCAGGGGAATCCGGTACTTGCCGCAGAAGTCCACGAACTTGATGTGCTCGACGCGGTTGTCAAAGAATACACCTGCGGAATGGAGGAGTTTTAGGATGTTTAGGCAAATATATATTCTATCTATCCTGAAGGGCTACCACGGGGCGCATTTAAGACGTGACAAAAGTTTTTCATCGCGCATCCTCAAGAGCAAGCGCGACCGACGGAGAGATTTTGTCACGTTTTAATTGCCCCGTGCTAGCCCTCCTGGTGTTTTGTACAGTGTTGATAAAACGAAGGGGGTGTTTACGATTTTTAAGTGCGTATTAGTATATGTGGTGGTAAAAAATGATGGACAAATGCGTCTAAACAAGGTACCTATACCACATCATGCGATCCGAAGAATCTTTCTTTGCCAAAAACTTTCTCATATCCTCGGCTTACTTATGTAGCTGCCTCGGCTAACATCGACTGTACCGTCCAAACCCAATCTGCGTCTGCCAGAGATATGTCAACTTACTAAGGCATCTGCCTATTATGCTGCTCATTTCGCTTCCAAGGCTTCCCAGGGTTTCACTATCAAATAAACTTATTACGAAATATGGAATCCATTTTCATAACTAGCATTCTTAAGTTTGTGGGCCAAAATAAACTTCTGGGAGTGACCATATTTCCGTCTTGTTCATGCCTAGGTCATTACGAGTAGGAGTAGGACACACTGAACAAAGACCTTTGTCCTTAGATTAGAATAGTCCGTTCTCAATGCCTGGCTTGTACCGAAGTGGTACCGAACTGATAATTTTGCGCTGTAAAAATGGCATGACTTTATTATTTGTTAATACGGTTACTCGCCCGATAAGTTTTTATCAACAAATGGCTTTGTTTTGTCGCGTAATTGCGCAATGTAAGTGTATTCATTATTATAGTATACTTATATGTAGTTATTATTGTTGGTCCATGAACATGATGATGAAAATAAGGCAAAAGTAGACTCAGGTATGCTCATACACATAAACACTACATAACTTTACGCATGCCTTTCCTCGAATAATATAACTAGGTAGGTACTCCCGTGACTGAAAGGGTATTCTATAAACAGCGTAGTTAGATCAAAAACCCGGTAGGTACCTACTCACCTTTCAGCATACCTACCTAAAGTCTGTTTTTTAATCTCAGATACTAAATTGACAGATCCTGGACGGTTCATCAATAGTCGATTGTCCCGTGATTAAGTTGATGAACTATTCAGAATCTGTCAATTTAGTATCTGAGATTAAAAAGCAGACTTTAGTTAGTCGAAAAACCCGATACCTACTCACCTTTACACTTAGGGTTGACGCAGCACTGAGCAGCGTTGAGGTATTTGAGCAAGGTGGCGGGGACTTCTCCGGGCAGTATCGGGATCTGGTTGAGCTTGATGGAGCGCCCAGCCAGCTCCAGGAGCGAGGGCGGCTGCAGCGTCATGTCCCGCACGAAGCGGACCACTAGCGGGTTGTCTCGGAGACTCAGCTGAGGTGGAATGAGAAACAAGTGAGTTAGTACAGGATAAAGTGTCCAATAGGCAGGGCAAAGTGCTATCGGTAATTGGTAGCGTCTCCGCTGGCTGTAAGTAGGTATGTTGTTCTTTTACTAAATAGTTAGGCGCTAGGAAAGAAAGAAAGAAACATTTATTTGACACACTGAACAATAAAAAACAGAAACAAAAAGAAAAAGAATACTACAAAAAATTTATACGTATGAAAAAAAAAACAGAAAATAATACAAACACGGTTGCTGTCCAGAGCGTCAAAAAGGCACCAGCTCAGGAGGTGAGGTTTAATTAATACTTACGACAACAAACGAAGTGGCTTGGTTAGGTAATCTTGTGCAAAATGGACACCTTTAAAAGTGATAAAGGGTAGCAAGCATAAATTAGGTAGGTATATCATGTCAACAAGCGAGCAAAACGAGGGTCATCAGAACGAGATAAACCTGCCCAGAAAATGGCACGCGTGTGGTATCTTATCAACTTGTCACTCACAACAGAAATCCTATATTTATTGCAAGAGACAGTGACTGGTCAAAACTGCATGGGTGCGATAGCAGAGATAGTCCTGTTAAAAGCGTAAACAAACAACACAAACTGAAATTTTAAGTAGGGCATTTACATTACACCTTCATAAATGTACCTACCTAATGAAGGTGCCCTATATTGGTATTAGCTATAGCAAGAACCACTAACTCCATACTGGGAAAACATAAGTCTACAATGGAAACCTGATAACAAATTATCAAGTAGGTAAGTAACAAAAGCAAATACGTACCTACACGTATACGTTGACAAATAATTAACTTAGAACAGCTTGAAACCCTGGAAACATCGCACGTTACTGCTAATTCATCAAACATTTCGCAAATCGCCGACTCACCTCATTCAGACATTTCAACTTAATGATTTGCGTCGGCAGTGTCTTTAGTCGGTTTCTGTGCAGCAGCAAGGATCGCAGCTGCTTTAGGTTGGCTATGCTGGGAGGGAGCTGCTCGATGAGGTTGTCGCTCAGAACCAGCGCTTGGAGCGACGTCAGGTGCCCCACCGACTCCGGCACGTCGCATATTTGATTCCCACCCAGGGACAGGATCTGTAAGCTGAAGTTGCAACCGTATTACTTATTAAAGTAACGAACACTTGCTCGGATATTTTTATTGTGCATGAATTTGGTATAATTGCCATTCAGGATTTTAGGGTTCCGCTCATCTGGCATAATCTTAATTGACCAAAACTCATTTCGCATAACTCGTATGGTCTAAACTTTTTAGGCCGAACCATCACTTTGCCAAGACTTATGTGGCATAAGGCTCGTTTCGTCTAAAACTCTTTAGGCACAATCTTTAAACACCTAAGTTTCGTTTGCTCAAATTTATGTTCGTCTATAACTATGTATAATCTTGTTTCTCCTAATGTTATCTTAATAAATAATATATTAAGTATGTAGTAAATGTACAAATTGTGGTATTTTTCTCCTACATCCCGAAAATCACGATATTGTATGATCAAAAAATCGAAAGTTAACGACCAATATAATTATTACAAACCCCATGAGATTGAAACCTAAAAATAGGTGCGACGACGAGCAAAGCGAGGAGGAGCGTGTTAGGTGCACATGTTCATCAAAACCAAAGCGGAGCGCAGCGAAGCGGAGCGGAGCGTTTTCCAAACAGCGGAAACAATACAAGGCACCAGTTTGCGCTATGTAGGGAGACGCTCCGTCAAAGTTAAAGCCAAATGAATATTATTACTTTGTATAAACCTATGCCATAGCATTATTAGGCTATTCAAGATTTGGCCATACCATTATTAGGCTAAACAATGTTATGCGAAATAACTTTTTACTAAACGAGATTTATGCCATACGATTTTCGGCGTAACGAGACTTTGACCAAACGTTACTATGCAATACGAGATTAGGCAAAAAAATCTTATGCCAAAAAAGGTAGAACCTTAGTTTATGAATTGCTGATCGACTAGATATATAAACTACGAGTAACTACTGAAATGCCTAAAATTTTCAGGCTGAATCTATGGGAATAGTACCTAAGTAGAAAAAGCAGAGTGTGTAACTACTGAGCACCTACACATTGCACCATCCACCAGAAGTGCACCACTAGATAGCTGATGCTTCAAAGTGTGGGCCCTAAGTTCTCACACATACGCAGAAACACCATTACGTTTGTACCTACATAGAAATACCTTCCTAAATAACCTAGTTACATTAGTCAGATACTTATCATACCTACTTGTGTGAATGTTAGTTAGGTACTGCATGTGCATGTAAAGTAGCATGTGTAATTGTGTAGATAGGTAATTTAATTTAATTTATTTAATTTCAATTGTATTATTCTGTAAACAATGTATCGTAAATATATGATCATTTTATACTATTTATTATGAACTATGAGTGCTGCCAATTATCTAATTATTGTAATTAATTCTTTGAGGAAAGCATTAAGGGAGTAAATCAAATGTTGTATTTAGTAATTAAGAATTGTGTTATTTAAGGTTTACTGCTGTGATTTTCCCATAAATAAACACACACACACACACGCCTTGTACTAATGTACTCCCTTGCGGGGTAGGCAGAGGTGCATTGCTGCACCCACTTTTCGCCAGAGTGTTATGTTAGTCCCAATGTAATAGGGGGCGGGCCTATTGCCATTTTACGGGCACATCCAAGACCTGAGAACAAATATCTGTGTTTAAACAAATATCTGCCCCAGCCGGGAATCGAACCCGGGACCATCGGCTCAGTAGTCAGGGCACTAACCACTACGCCATTCGGTCGTCGCCATAAATAAATAAATACTTAATATATCAGGTAGCTGATTTCCATGATATCCAATATCCAACTGTAATTTTAGCTCTCGCCCCAAGGCCAAGTTACACTTCAGTTCACTCCCTATTTCTTAAATTGCTACTACATAGAAGTAGTATTCAGTAACCTATAGATATTATCATGGTCAGCTTCATGTACTTAACTACCTACAAGCTATATTTTTTATACCTTATCAAACTAACAAATTGACAATGTTTGAATGAATGAAAAGATGAAGGTTCTCCTGAAGGGTCCTACGCCCTTTGAGTTGCTCGATAAAGGTTTTATCGAAGTGTGTTCCATTTCCATTAGCTAAGTACTTTGAAGTTAACTGTACAAGGTACCTTCTTAAAAAAGTAGTTTGCTAAATGTCAAAATACTCTTGTGTGTTGGTAGTGTGAATTGATATTTTTACGGAGTCGATAAACTCGTTTAAATATAGCCCGGGCCTCATGTTTACAAAGTGGTACAAATTCAGAAATACCTACCTACCAAATGTTTCTACGCTGCGACGCAATAATCCCCAAAATAAATATGTTCTTGCCTAGATAAGATATCAAGTCTTTATGTAAGTCTGCATAAGGTCTACATTACTATTTGATTGCTATACCCACCTAGGTAACATAGGCTTCTTATAGTTTCGCATTCGCAGAGATCATAAAATTTAATGTTAATCATAATGGCCACATTTTAGTACGCTACACCATACGTGCGCCTTTATTTTTAATGGTTTTGTTTACTAATCTGCTGTTTTGTTACGTAGTGGGTACCTACCTATCTACTTCTTTTGAGTTTAGATACTTACTGAAATCTGATGGTAGGTACCTAACTAGTTGGTAAGATATGATGGTCATAAGTATTACCAACTCAGACAATAATATTATATCGGTCAGCTTCTTTTAAACATCATAATAAAATAGAGATTATTACATTTATAGATTGTATAGGTCGGTATGTAGATCGTAGTACTGCGAGGACTGGATAACAAATGAAATCTCAAGTGTATAAGTGATTCTCACTACACGAGCATTACACGAGCTGCCTCGTGTAGTGAGAACACCGGTACCTACAGGTATTCATATCCCCCATGTTTTGTTTGGCGTTGTTTACCTTGATTGGCCTTGACATTGATACACATATACAGTAGTAGGTATATAATATAGTATGAGCGATGTATTACTTTTTTAGTTTTTTTATGTAGGATTGTGATCTATAATAATATATAGGTATACTTACCTACTTACTCACTTATTTTTAAGGGTGTTTCACATAAGTACTGTAGATAGACATCGAGGCTGGGCAAACCAGCCAACTTATCATCCATCCTTAAAACGCAACGATGCAAATAATAGTGGAAAGTCTAAAACCTTATTGATTGGCCGATTCTGGGCCAGCAAGTAAAAGGGGTAAAAGGGCGCAGAAATGATATATATGATTCATTTAGCTTTAGATTACTACTGGGTACACAGAGTTGTGTCATGTGCCTACCAATATTGGAATTAATATTTATTAGTAGCTGTCCACCCGCCAGCTCATTGTTATCTTTTAAATAATAATAATAAGTGATAGTGATAATGGATTACATTAAACATAATCTTCTGTTAGCTATGTCATTAGAGGTGAGGGCCTTGTCTGAATTAAAATGTAAAGTGTTTCAATCTGGATGAAAACGCAAATAGGGAAATGGCATTGTTATAGATCAATTTGACCCTAATTAAATTATGTAAAATTTAATAATGTTGATGTAATAAAATAAAGAATAATATCGCGTCCAACATTTCACATTCGCTTGGGCCATGAACAAATATTAATAAAGCTTAATGAATTGATATTAAGTATTGATCGTTAATGTAACAAGTGACGAATGTGACGATACAATACATTAGCACACATTATGTATAGTTAGGTAGGTAGGAGGTACTTAGATATAACAAAGTAGAGGTCGTTAGGCACTTACCTACTAAGTTTCCAAATGTCTTTCGGTATATTAGTAATATTGTTCCCTCCTATGTACAGGTATCTTAAGGACGCTAATTCTAACACTTGTTCAGGGAAGGCATTTAGCCGGTTTCCGCTGAAATTGACCTCTCTGAGGGTGTTTCTGTCCACGGTGAAGCACTTGGGCAGAGATTCGTTGGTGAGTAGGTTGTGCTTGGCTATCAGCGAGGTCAGAGGACAATGCTCGAGCACGTCGGGCAAGCTCGTCAGCCTGTTGTTGCTCACGTCCAAAATTTTCAAGTTCCGGAATTGGTGTATCGAGTCTGGAAGACTCTCTATCCTGTTGCTGTAGAGCAGAACAATCTCATAGTTATCCGAGCAGTTCTTCTCGTCCACAATGCCGCTGAGTTCCGACGAGACGCTGACGGTGTCCAGTAACTGTCCGGAGAGATCGAGAGTTTTTTGTTCGCGACTGTCGCTATCGCAGCTGTCTGAAGTGTAGCACTCCATGTTGTTTGTGAATGTCTGATACGTTATCTACTCGGGCTGGGGTCGGGCGGCGCCGCTGCTCCGCGCCACGGCGTATGCGCAACTGCCGCCGCGGCCACCTCCTCCCTCCCTCCTCTACGCCACTTGATTCTATTGATCAATCGTTCGACCAACTGGTTCAATATGCTCGTGTGAATTACAAATTTCTATACCTACCTAGGTATTAATATGCACCGTCCAACGTTTGATACTTGTTGTTGTGCCCCCGCTAGTGCCGATTCTGTCATCTATCAACTATGTCTATCATATGATAATATGACCTTTGTCATTTAACAGCGAACCTGCCGGTGCCGCGTTTTACTTTATAGATTTTAATTTTAACATTTTTAACTCAACTGAACAGCACAGTACTTTAAATTAACTTTTTTATGTTTTTGTCGCTGCCGCTGTTGTTATTACCTAGGTAAGTATACATAAGATAGATCGTGGAAATTTTACCATTACCATCCTTTCTTATAATATAATACCTACCATTACCATCCTTTCTTAAAAATATAAGAGGCAGTAAAATTCAGTATAACTATCCGTGATTGATGCAGCAGTAATAGGTCACTTTATTTTAGTATTTTTAGTAACAAAATTGGTATAAATCAAGAATACTATTACCTACTAGATATTTACGACGAGGAGTATAAAGAACTATAGGTAGGTACCTATGGTAGTGGTACTATACATAACTTCATTTCAATAAGGATAGATTTAAATTTTCGCGCGCCTCATTGCAAAATGGCGCGCCCACCTCCCCCGCGACCAACTACTGTCATTGTCATTCGCTCATAGACAAAACTCAATAGTGATGTGCAAATATATTAAAAATGTTAAGTCGATTGATTATTTCTAATGTTAATACACACATTATTATGTAGAAAATGCAGCTCTACAGTAGGAAAAACATTACGCTTCTCGTTAAGCTGCGTATAGACCGGCCCAACGAACCGCCAACGAACGCCCAACAATGGATATTTATCATACATAATACAGGGCAGATTGCAGCAACGAAGGTCAACGAAATCCGTTCGTTTTCGTTCGTTGGGCCGGTCTGTACGCAGCTTTATCCAAATTTTTTTTTTTTTTATGAACATAAACAATAACTTCCATTAGACAAGGGCAGTGCTAAGGTAAGTTGTAGGCTGGATGTTTTTGTGTGCGCCGAACCTAATAAAAAATAAATAAACCATAGACAATATCAATTTGACACTGTTTTATCATTAGATATGCCACTTTGTAAATGAACCAAAAGATGTCGCTACTGTTTCTACTAAAATTTTGTCGTGACGTCACCATCGTTCAGTGATCGAAAGTACGACCAAAGCCGAAAGCAGCCGAATGCGTACAAGTCAGAAGCAACTAAAATCTGTAGTTCACCTTTGTAGTGATGAAAAATTCGAAAATTGATCAAAATGCTATTGTAAAACTTAACTGAGACATAAAACTTAATTCTCGTTGTGTCATAGTGTTAATTAAGACTTCCGCAACTTTGTAATTCGTTGGCAAAGTGAGAGAGTTCAGTGCCAGTGCAAGGGTGGTAACGAGAAATGTGAAGTATCTATGAAGTTCAGGATTCTACGGCCGTTTGTTTTATATATTTAATAATGAGCGGACGCCCTAGGACCACGTCATTCGCTGAGGGCAGCAAATCCGTTCGAAAGACATTCGATAATAAACCACCGAACCCACCTCTCGGAGGCGTAAAAATTAGCAGTAAGTACAACCTAACCATTCTTTTGTCGGCCATCGTGATTTCTTTACCTACGTCTGTGACGTATCTCCTGACAATTTTTAAATATGGCTGAAAACTGCCACAAATCATCTTTTCTATAGGTTAAAATCATCTGCTGCACTGAATAAAATGTATGTTTTATGTCTGCCGTACAGCTAAAATGGCTACAGGCTGCGCTTGGGTTTTGCCACATATGCGTGTGACAGACAGCTACATCTTAAAAATAGGTGATAGTGGTTTTGGTCAAAATGCGTTTCAATTTTTGATATTACGAAATATCATATGTGTCTAACTTATGTCGTAATTTTTTGCGGTTTCAAGGTAGCCTAAGTCGAATTTATACCTATTTTGAGGTTAAAATGACGTAATAAATTAAATTATAATTAGTTATTGTGGAGAAACAACTTTTGAATTGTTCTCATCTCATACATCTGTCATGAGCACATTGAGATTTTTTGAAGCAGATGTTCAGGGCCACTCTTGTCACACTGTGACATATTGTGAATTTTTGGGCTAAGGTTGGATAGCACAATTAAGATGGTACTGTAGTGAGATGTTCTCTAGCATGGCCATCATTGAGTACTTTGAATAAAAGTTAAGTACACCTCTGTATTTCCATTTCCAGAGGGATTTCAAAGTCCGTTCCCTCACAAGAACATCATAAACTTGGCATAGTGTGGAGAATTTTAGAATATTTAACTCAAGACAACATCCAGACCACATTTTCTTTTTGTTATCTTTATTCATCAAAACCTGGTATTCAAGTGATTATGTTAATAATTTTAATTTGGTCCCTGCAATCACTGGACATAAGTTTAACCATACATTTTCTTCACTAGGACTTTTGCTTGGTCCCCAGATTTAGATAGATAGATATAGATAGAATATTATTTATTTGTTCACACATAAGAACAGAAGTTACAAAGCTTATATACTGACACATAGGTACAGGCTGATTTTTCAATGGTCAGATAAGCTAATACAAAAATTCAGATGCGACGGCTATGATTGTATTCCTCAGATACTTATCTGACTATTGAAAAATCAGCCCTAAGGAAATTAACACTTTCAAGGGCTGGGCCCTTACACATAATCTCTCACCGAATATATTGATAAAACTGTTTCTTGCATGGGAAGGGATATAACAAGGTACAAGAGCTATTCATTTAATATTAATCATTATTCAAACAAATATACACAAATCATATTAGGTAGTAGGTACCATTTTTTTTTTACATCAATTTTTACTATAGACCTTTAACTAGATAATGGAACTTAAAAATTATTACAATAAAAGATTTACAAAAATTTTCAAAATTTTGTCTTAAGGCATAAAAAGAATTACCTACCTATTTTTTTAATACACTAACACCATGCACTCTGGTTCAGTTATTTTTGTTCTGTGTCTTCTTAATTAAATTCTTTAATTTTATTTGTATTATTTTTACTTTACTGTTGTGGTAAATGTAAATTCCTGTAGACTCGGGCATCACTAACATTGCTTCAAGTAAAACATTAAAGTTTGTTTTTCTTTAGCTGTTTGCACTAAATGAATGTAGAATAAAAAAATTGACACTATAATATATTTGGCATTGTCACTTCTGTCTTCTGTTGCAAAGTTAAACTCTAGCAGAGAATGTTAAAAACTAAATGTTACTAACACAAAGATGTGTATTAGTATGGATTGGGCAGAAAAAGGCAGGTAATATTAGGTTTTTAGTAGGATTAGCCATAGAACCAAGATATTTTGCATAAAAAAATACACTTTTATCCTAAATAAAAATTTATCTCTACTACTTTTTTCTACATTAAAATCAATCCGCTTTTGTACAGCAAAATGTTTAGTAAAATAATCTGGAAAAATGCCAGAAGTCCTTGGCCTAGACAGAGCGCAAGTTGTCCTTGGTAACAGATGCACCTGCAGTCCTATAAATCCTTCCATCTGACTTGACTTATCAAATGCACACACGATAAATAATTAAATGTCTAGATGGCAATTACACGAGTTATCAACATGGTGTTTAGCTAACCCACGAGAGATCAACACTGACGTCAAGTCTTGGCCTGATTGGTGATAAAAAGTTAGACTGGAAATTAGCATTTGTTAGTCGTATACCTCGAAATCAAAAAATCCTTGTAGCTTTTCACCTATTCGCATTTCGCCGCGATATCAAAAATTTTGAATAGATTTTTATTGTTGTAGTATAATTTTTGATCGCTACTGACAATTGTCTGAAAAAATCATAGTAGATTTACTTTCCTGCCTGCCTTCACTGTAGTCGCTTTTCACCTTGATAGATATTTGTTTTTAATGCATTATAAGGTACATATCGCGATATTTCTTTTACACTACAACAATATGCTACCCAAATAAGATGCGACATAAAATACTTACCTGCTATTCAAAATATATGCAGCTTAATAAATAAGCTATTGATAATACATGCTACATAAAAATTTGCTACTGTTATAAAAATCTGTTAAATATATATGCTAGTAACAAAATATACTACCGATATTATACGCTACAACAAAAAAATCTATCAAGGTGAAATGCGAATAGGTGAAAAGCTACAAGGATTTTTTGATTTCGAGGTATACGACTAACAAATGGAAATTAGCTGAATCCACGCTTTTAGCTCTAGGATGACAGAAGTTTTCCAAGCAAACTCGCCAGAAAACTCACTGAAACTCCGTTAAGTTTAGCACTTTAGTTCCTCTAGGCAAAATTATTTACCTAATTCAAATAAAATAGACACCAACATTTATAAATGAGTAATTCGTGTATCGGCTTTATCTCAATATTGTTATCTGCGCTTATCACGTGCTGTCGTGCATCTGGTCGGTCACTCGCGGAAGGATCGCGGCAACGAACGCACTCTCGGTTTTAGCGGTGCCTTTCGCCGAGCGGTCACAGTCGGCCGCGGTCGTCGCCTGCGCATGTTGCGAAATCGCCGATTGATTAGCTAGCCCACTTCCTCACCCGTTCTGTGCTAGTCTGCAGCTATTCGAAGCTCGACCTGCCAATTCGAGCAACCTGTGCGCCGCACGCGAACACTTGTGTTTAGTGTATCTAAATATTATAAAGTGTCAAATGTGTGTGTGAACTTTCTAAGTTGCCACTTGTTTGGGACCAAACAGTGGTCGGCTCGGTGAGACCTGAATATGCTCGTCGCGAGTTCGTCGAAGTGCATTATTAAGTTTGGCGCAGCGCGCGGACGATGCTTCGCCGCCGAGGCACCTACACGGTCAATGCGGTGTTGGACACTAAACCCGCCAAGGACAAGTCCACAGAAACGACTGTCGTGAATAAACGCGGTACGGTATAATTCAATTCGTACATAATGTAAAAACAAGCACCTGTGACACCAACTCTCAAGTTCAAGATTCTGCTTACGATTGATTGGTGCACATGCACATTTTATAATGCAGTAGGTCATTAACGATGTCATACCAGCTGCTCCACGTCACTCCATGGCACAATGACAGTAAATAATTGTCGGTGATCAAATACTTTTTTCTTTGTATGTATGAAAGTCGGGCGTGCATAATCGCAACTAATCTCAAGTATCGCTATACTGATAAGTTTTCTTGAAAATATCGGCAACGATATCTGTGATGATGTTATACTGATAGATATTCATCAACTTGACTCTTATCATTATCACTATTGTGACTTTCATGGTTTCTATAACTGTTTAAAGGTAAGGTTTCTCACTGTCCAGTGTCCATGTCCATCGTATACAATATGTAATTGATACATGGTGTGTAAATAATCTATTTTGAATTTTTCATAATTTGAGACCCGACATCGACAAGGTTCTACGTTAGCTCGGGCTACACTTAATTTTAGTTTCTCCTGTTTGGGAGAGTCGAGAACTCGTATATCCCAAACATTGGCCTAGAGTAAAATTCGTCGAATCAATAGTACCTAGTACTTACCTGTTTTTATTGACTTACGACCCGATCGAACACGTTGAATTCTGTATGACTGACTATAATGCTACCATGCACCCCCTAAAGGTCTTTTCCTATTTCTAATTTCACTGCTATGAAATTCATCCGTGCATTAGGTACTTCTTGTTGTCTCATGCCCGGCGTAAAGGACATATTTAACTTCTTGGATTTAAATAAAATGAAATTTTTCATCTCAGCCTATCGCACTAGAAGAGAATAGAAAGAATATCATTTCATTTATTTTATTGAATGCTATTAGAATTAAGTTAGCTCACAAATTTAATTATGTGCAACAAAGAATTTATTATTAATAATAATGAGAACACATTACGCAGAAAAACTCTTTAAAATGTTGAACTCACGACAAACTCCAAGGAGCTGGCTGACGTCACGTCATGCCCAGCTTTGGAAATACGCCCAAAACTAAAATTACATATTTTGCTTACAGTATTATAAACCCAAGAGGTCGCGCACGTTTCACGTTAAAATTAGAAATCCTCTTTACAGGAAACAAAGAATAAATTACGTTAATCCTACAATAGAGAACGAGCGTAATCATCTCGTTATAACAGATAAAGCGAAACAGTGCAGTGTAGTTGTTGTGTTGCGGCGGCCTTGAGAAGTGGATCGTCATCGCGAGTGACGGACGCGTGTCGCATTAGAGGGCTAGCGACACCTGGCAACCGACCGGTCCTCCATTATGTCCAGACCTGGCGACAATGACGGCTCCACAATGCAAGGTGTCGCGGTGTCGTCTTCCCACAACAATGCAGGGGACGGCTCGTGCCCACGCATTACCGACAAACAAATGAAACGCACCCATTGTTTCCCTCGCTCGGGAGAATAGCTCTTTGTAATTATTTAGTTATCTCAGTGTTACTATCAACTTACGTTTTTAACCCACGTAACAGTGAAAGTGCTGGGCGATACGTCGCTCTGCTGTGCGTTCGGTCGCGTGCCTGAAACCGACAAACTCCGCCAAAACTTCTAATCCAATTGTGCCGTCGATGTCAGCCTTAATTGTATTAGTAGACATGTTTTAGCTGTTACCATCCAGGACAATAAAGAGTCTACAATAAAATACTTTATGAGGTAGCGTTGCGTTGATGCAAATCTATTTAACTGAGGAATAACTCATTTGTTTCAAAAACCAATTTGTTTGGTTGAAATGTTACAATATGAAGTGCACTACTTCTTCGTTTGTTTGCTCTTAATTTTATCACAAGTGTTTGTATTTTTGTTTCCACTTAGGGTCGAAACGTCACGATCAAATTATCACCACTTGTATAAAGAATAGGTCTCGCGATCGGAATATTGATTGTGTTCCCGCTCTTCAGTTTCAGATACTGATTCACAACAGTGAGCGTATTCTTAGACCTTGTTATAATATGATAATTATCACAGAGGATTAATAAATGGGAACATAATTTTTATTAAAAATTAATTCTGAAATTAAGTTTACTGTCCAATTACCGCCCGGCCCAACCGATTTACCGTCGTATAACACGCAATTTTAAAACAAAGTTACCGTTACATAATTATACCTAAATATTACATATTAGTAGCTGGATAAGATATGCTCGCATGACTCAATAAAATGTTGAAGCTCGTTGCATAGTTTTTGATGCCAAGCTTATAGTTTATATCAGCTCATCATACATTCGACAATTATCAATTGACATATTTTTTTATATGACCCCATATTAAAGTGACAGTCGGTACGGTAGTCATTGTTGACTCTGTCGTATGGCCGGCCCATATGAGTAAACAGAAGAAAATACCATTAACATCACACCTGTGTTTAAATTAGCATGATTAGTAGTGATTGTGCATGCGGCTGTACACTCGGCACCCTGAGTCGCTATTTATTTTTTCTTGTCACAATGTTGCTGTGAAAATTAGAAGCGACCAATGTGTTTCGACAGGTGGTAATGAGGCGATATATAAAACAGTAACCGACTCATGGAGCTGAGTGTACGTGTCGTGGGGCGGGGCGGTCGAGGACGGTCGCCACATGCCGGCACAGTGTAGCACGAGTCGCGCCCGCGCGCGATCCTCAGGCAAGCTGGAGCGGCCCGCGGGGGCACCGTGCGCCGGCTGGGGCGGCGACGTGGGCGCGCGCCCCGTGGCCGCCGTGCGCTCCGAGCCCTCGCTGCTGCGCCTGCAGCTCCTCGACACCAGCCAGCTGCACCGCGCCCGCCACCGACTCAATACCTTTTGTAAAAAACTACGACGCACCATCAGTGAGTCACTCATCAGAGTTTCCCACCGCCTATGGCGTTTCTGTCCGTTTGTGCGCTTTCTCTGTGTATACTACCAATACCCGTGCGTGCCCCAAACTTGGTGGAAATTGGTATGTTTATGTTCTAATATTGCTTTTGTGTTTCTTCGCGGTGAACAGGCGACGCGGAAACCCCTAAAAAGGCCGAGCTGGCTTCAGAAAAGAAGGCCTCGGGCACTCATCGTAAGTGCTAGCAAAAGGAACACCATTAGACCAGTTGTTGTAGTTATTCACTCTTTATCCCTTCATTCTCTTCTGTGGATCCCAATTCTTATTCGTGCGACCATCTCGCGACTTTCTTTTCATAGAACATTTTGTGTCGCTGCTAAAAGCGAATGGTAAACGTTTACACTTTTTAGTGCTAGTGGAAAATAATATAAATCTTATTTTCCATGAAAGACTGGCTTACTGCCAGGGGATGGTCGCACAATAATTTAGATTTTAGATTTACCTGGATAACGTCACAATTATCAATCACGTATCCTTGTGTTAGATCGTTTGTTTGTGTTTTGTACAATTATTGATGTTGTGTCTTAGATTTACTGTTTCAATGTTTGTGTGCGTATGGAAGTCAGGTTGTAGCAAACATGTAAATTCTTCAGATAATTACTAGCATTGTATCTTATATCTAAGTATCACCACATAAAATGTAGTTCAGACGTTATTTGGATTGCGGTTTGATGCAGTAGATATATGTTTGGTATAGTTGATTGTTCAACGTCGCAAGCTTGTTGCTTGGGTTCCGGCCGCTATAATGATGGAAAGTAAAGCATTGGCATAGTGTATTTGTAGTTAGACGTGTAGGGTGGAGTGAGCATGTCGTGCGTCAATAGGGTTGCGACACGGGCGCGGCCGCCGCAGGGCAAACGCTCCTGATTGATTGATGCCACCCAAACGAATGTATATCTTACTCAGCTTTCTAACCATTTGTTACCAACTACACATTGTGGAGTTCGAGATTCCTATCTGTTGTCAGTCTTCGTGATATGAAGCAGCGCCGCATCGATGCTATCAGAAGCTATATAAAAATCATCTCGTGCTATATTATATCTGTATGCATATTATTACAGTTGGTATTAGGCCGCGTGACGGACTCTTTTAAACAGAGTTTTATCCTTTTAGCAACATTGCGTATAATTTGAGGTAGGTACCTACTTACACGTTTGTAAACGTGACTGTTGAAAAAAGTTTTCCGCCTTAGAAACAGATTTTTCACTAAACGTGACACTTTTTAACGGAAAATTATTATGAACACAAAAAGTTAGCCTGTAAACCTTAGTATTGATATCAATACAATTCATAGTTTTTGCAGGAATCCATATTTAAATGTAACAATTATCTCACAATTAAATAATTACATTGCCATTATGGCAGCCTATCATTATCTATATCTAGGAGAAAACATGCACTAGCCATGAATGAAATGTTATACATTATACCTCTAAGTAACATATCTATTATGTACTCGTATTTATCTGGACTGTAGCGTCAGCAGCTTTACTCGTTACTTAAAAATAATGCCCCTATTTTCTGAAAACTTTGTCAATAGAAACCTTTTGTTTTTAACTTACCATACAAGATGGATACTTAGTTGTAGTAATGTGTTTTAAATTTAAAGAATTTTAATGTCCGTGTTTTTGTATTGACTGTTTCTAAGAGGAAACCACTACGTCTTTGGTAGGAAATTCAATTAAGTAACTCCAACTCCAATTAATACCTATAAATAATAAATAAACAGGCAACGGGCTTTTTTACTATTATGTAAAAACATGCCTAAGGTACTAAAATTTATTCTGGGCACTATCCTAGAACAATTTAATCAGGTCCTTACAAATGGCAACTCTGGAAACGCACAAGGAAGTAGTAATGACATTTTCCACTTGGGGCCGTACGTTTCCATAATATATTGACTGGGCAAGACACTTTTGGAACTAATAATCGTAAGTTGGTTAGCTGGCCGGACTCCAAAGACCTCTCTGCTCTCAGCTAGGATCAGAATAGGTTTTACGAGGGTGCCAATTTTTATTGTATTTAATGAATACCTATTCTCATTCCGTAGAAAGTCAACGACTGTTGTATTATTTATATAGGGAATAAATATACTTCATGAATGAGGACCGTTAAAGGTAAATGTTTTGATTCGGCTGTATGAAATCAAAATTAATGGTGATTAGACAGCTAAGCTTGTCGTTTGGAACTTCCCATAAATATACACTTTTAAACTTTTACACATTTTGTACTGATTCAAAAACGGTTATAAATTTTCTGTATCCTGCGAACGCAATGTTTTTAATTTGTATGACGTAGCCCGCGTATATATTATTTAATTATTGAGTGTTGTCATGTATGTTGTAAAAACTGTGACATGAATTGCTAATTAAATCTCAATAACTGCCACTTTGCGTTGCTATATGGCTTATCATTATATTATCATCTTCTTTATAGTTATGTATGTATAGCTGTGCGCATTACACACGGAAATCAGTAATGAGGAATGACTGTGGTATACGTACTGGTTAAGAAGTTGACAGGAAATGTATTTTATGTACGGTGGCCTGCTCCTAAAAGTATACAGGCGGAGTTTTTAAAATAGCGATCTCAAGCTCACATGCTGCTCAAACACATCCACATAAACACCACTGCTACACACTTCACACACAACACGTCCCCGGATTTATAACAGACTAGCTGTACCCGCGCGCTTCGCTTCGCCTTTAAAAGTTTTCCCGTGGGAATTCCGAGATAAAAAGTAGCCTATGTTCTTTCCCAGGGTCTAGACCGTATGTATACCAAATTTCATTCAAATCCGTTCAGTAGTTTTGGCATGAAAGAGTAACAGACAGACAGACACAGTTACTTTCGCATTTATAATATTAGTTAGGATGTAGCTGGTGCCATCATCAGGGATCGCTATTTTAAAAACTCCACCTTTATACTTTTCGCAGGCCACCGTACTTATATTTTTTTCATCCGTTCTATGAACTAACAACGAAGAAAAACTTGAGGAAACTTCGATCATATTCTTACAACCACCACGTCGTCAAAATAATCTCAATAACTTGCTACATAATTCGTTTTCCTTATTACTTCGCAATCATTGCTTCGCTTTGTTCTCAAAAGAGAGACGGGAAATTGGTGAAAACAAACAAACGCATTTATAATATTGATTGACATAAAATTTGATCTGGCGCCGCGGCCGGTCGTTCCCCGCGGGGCTCTACAGAGGCGCTGTGTAGAACAATACGGTTGGAAACCTTACGACCTACGAAATACAACACAAGGATTGCGCAAATAATCTTCCGGACTTCCTATTTCTTAAATTGTTACCTTTTTTGAAACCCTAGCTTGCACCTTTTTTTTATTAACAATCCGTTAATTGAAGGAGGCGGTAGACTCGCTATAACTGAGTCCCATATGACCTACTTGAACCTCAAGTTATGGTTCCGAAGTATTGGTTCTAATCCAATTAGAACTGAGTGTTCCTTTGTACTCTTGTACAAACGTAGACTATAAAATTGACGCACTGGAAATGCTCTGCGGTTGCGGATACTCACGTCCATGTTTCTATTGGTTTTTGCCTTTTTTGCGCACCGCAGTGTGTGAAGTGCAATAGGGCAGTAGTGGCATGTTGTAATTACGCACTGAATCCTGTAACGCCACTTCTGAAGCGACCAGTCCGACCGTGAAGACGCGACTGCGCCAGTTTCACGCAACCTCTCCGCGCGTCCGGTGCGACGCGATCACGCGTGACTGAATCTAGTGTCGAGGGAATAAGGCGTGTTTCAGAACATTTCACACGTTCATCGTATTTGCAAGAATTATACGCCGTAGATGTCTCACAAAAGCCTGTGCTCAGTCGTGTGAGAGCCAGTCCTATTGGCGAGCCATTCATGTCCGACTATTTAAGCCGACTGGCCCTTTTTATGTGTTCGGATTTAAAGATACGTTATGATTTCCATTGACTTTGTATGAGCTTAACCTAGTTATTGGTATACATGTCTGTGGAATTAAACTTAAAACTCGTAGTATGGAAGTCATTAAGTTATCGCTACAAACTCAAATAACTAATTCATAAAAGCGTCAGTTTGATAACATATGTTTTTATCGGTCTCGCGCGAGTGCTCCCTTTGAACGAAGCTCTAAAGAGCGTTAATGAAAAGCGACACGGATATTGCGTTTATCAGCTGTGGAAAATTAACTATTTACTTCTGAGGCGCGAGTTGAGAGTCGAGTTAGCAACGAACAAGTTCCTCTGTGTGTCTGAATAGCTAAGCACGTGCTTGTTAGTATAAATTGCTAATAACTGGAGCGAGTTTGTCATAAGGGTAGCTACTAGTAATCTAACCCCTATTCAAGACTATGAAATTAACAAGGTTTGCATAATTTTTACCATAGCTACTTACTTTACCCAATAGGAAACTTCAGAAGGTTATTTTGAAGATCAATTTCTCAGTTGCATTTACCATGACATCCGGCATCCATGCTTTTGTTTCATTGTTTATGGTTAGAACTTGCAGAAACAAAGCATCAATACCAGGTCCGGTGGGTCAGCAATAATTAGTAATTCCGAGTGCTATTTCGGATAGTCCTCTAAATAAACCTACTGGTAATGGCACGCACACAGCACGTGCACGTTACGTCTCGCGGCAGCGTCATGTCCTGAGCAATTGCATTACGGAGGCCTTTCAATTCACCTACGTTGCCATTTTACCTCACAAGTTGATTTAATTATTTTCACACACATCCTGAGTTCACGGTTCCTCTCTATTATGCACGACCTATGCACAAAAAGCCTACAAAGATAAGGAATCGGCGTCATTAGCATAGTTTTTCATAGTTTATTCTTTGTCGGTGTTTGCTTGTTGGTATTAACTCTCGTGCCAATCGTCAATAGTAGACCAGTCTACAGCTAAACTTTGTGCATTGGTGTTGTGTGGATCTGTCGTCTAATTCATGAAAGGCACGTCTCATTTCATTCTTATTGATTTTGTATTTCCTCGTAGAGTGGTGGCTGATAAATATCTCAATGTTTCCCCTCTTCGAACCAGAAGTTAAATGACGTTGGAAAATTCACTGAAGTACCTACAGATCCTGCTCATTTTAATATTCCTGCCTATTGCGTGTTTGTTGGCCCTTTGTTATTCGGACCACTGTTTCTATTTAGAATTTTATATGAAGCTGTATCATTCCGCCCAGAATTCTAAATTTCACGTCCACAGTAGAATAGGAGCAAACATACGACGACGTTCCTTGTTCAATAAAATTTTTGGAACAATGCCGTAATGATTTTCTACGAGTTTTCTACTGATAATGAACGCAGCTATAGCTTTAACATGTCAACGTCACAAAATACTTTATGTCACTGTCATGCTCCTGTCATGTCCCGATCTGGATCAGGATTCAACCGGGAATCCTGATCCAGTCACGCAATATGCACTGGGATCCCTCGCACACAAATGGATGGTAATTTCGATGGCCGGTTTTATGAATTAGTTGTTTCTGTGTGTGTTACGCTGGAGTAGAAGTGGTGTAGTTTAGTGTTAGTTTTGGTGTTTCTGTGGTGATGTAAAGGTGTGTTGTGTTGCAGGTAAAGACGGCTCGAAGGTGACGACCGTGGTGGCGACGCCGGGGCAGGGGCCCGACCGGCCCCAGGAGGTGAGCTATGCCGACATGAAGCTCATCGGCAATGGCAGCTTCGGCGTCGTCTACCAGGCCAAGCTGTGCGACACGGGCGAGCTCATCGCCATCAAGAAGGTGCTCCAGGACAAAAGGTTTAAGGTGAATACACCCAAATTACTGTTAAATAATAACTGTTGCTTGCGTTCGGTAACTGAAAATCAGATGATGTTCTTTACAAATTAGATCATGTATTTGAATTTGTGGGTTACTTATGTACGAATTGTGTAATAATCAGTGAACAATTCTTTATTTTCAGAACCGAGAACTTCAAATTATGCGACGACTGGAGCATTGTAATATTGTCAAGTTGAAATACTTCTTTTACTCCAGTGGAGAAAAGGTAATTGTAGAGTTTTTGCATGATAATAGCTTAGTGCCTATTCAAAATTAAAGCTCGTGTACAAAATGCGATAGTGAATCGGCAACACAATAATACTCTGAAATTATCAGTTCGTAAGCATCGCTGTCATGAATAATTTATAGTCAGACCCACTGTGCCGTAAGGCCGCTTAACTTATCTCTGTCCCCGTCAAGATCTATTGAACTATTGGCAAACTAAAGCTTACCTTTGATTTTGAAGATGAATATGTGGTTGTTGTACCTGTATGAGGTTGTTGAAGTTTGTTATTTGTGTGTTTTATTTGGGGAAGGCGGCCGTGCCCGCGACTGTCAGCTCTATGCTAAACGCAATGCAGTCCCTCGAAGTCGCAGTACGTCTCAACCAATCAGATTGTTGCGCTAGTGTGCTCCCGCACAAGTCAGTCCGCCGTTTGCCCGCGCTGCCGGACGCGGGTCACCAGCCCCCTGGCGGGACCAGCTGTGCCTCCAGGCACGCTCGCCGTCCGGCGCCGCGAGGCAAACTGATTCGAGCGGGTTTAAGAATGTTCTCTCATCATCATTCCTCGCCGTGGCTATACTGAGCTTGACCTTTGTTTGGGGCTGTCCAGATGAGCCGTTCCTATATCATACTCCTATAGTCGTGCATCATTATCTAATTCATGTATTTACATTTTATTTTTGGTTTGAAGAAATTTTTATTCTAACATTTGTTATTTTTGAGTTTTCTTTTTCATGAGCTTAAAAACTTTTAGTTTCATGGTTATGGCTCCTCATTTACTTGTATGTTTTATTGATACATAATCGTTAAAGCTCAGAAATTACAGTAGTTTCATATTTTGCTAAATTTTGTATGATATGATGGTAACATTTTTTCTGTTGATTTGATTACGCATTTAGCTTTACTGAGTTTTGGTTTTAATTTATCAATACATATAATAAATATATGTTTAGTCTCTCACACGGGATCGGGTTTAATCACGAGAATACACTAAACCTGTCGTTGTCGGTAGACGAAGTCGACACCGTACTATGCGCAACATTCTGTTATTAGATAGCAATACAGTCCTGGGGCCGCTAATATGTTATTTACCGTGTTGTGTGTTGCAGAAAGATGAAGTGTACCTGAATCTGGTGCTGGAGTATATACCTGAGACCGTGTACAAAGTGGCACGTCACTACTCCAAAGATGAACAAACCATACCCATTAGTTTTATAAAGGTGAGATAAGATGTAACAGTTTGCTTGATCACAGGGAGCGGGCTCACAGGGGCGATGCGGCGGTATGTTCTCTCCCTATACAGACTGCATGCTTTGTGTAGCAGAATGCGTAACTACTGCATAGCCACATTACAAAGATCCCGCATAGCATTCGCTTTCCACCTCTGTGGGTTCGCAGCCTTAGAACTATGTACAATATCAAGAGTCAAAGTAGGTTGCACTGCAATTTATCATTTTCATTTGCACATAACACAGATACACAGTCATGTTTGTAATGCATTGGTGCTTTGACATTTGGGAAGTAGTTATTTGCATTATTTTGCACTGGGTGCATCATTATAAAGTTATTAATGAAGATTTTAGGTTTACTACCACACCTATAGTGAGAAACCTAACTATGTGGACCAAATACTCTTTTCATTAGGTATATGTGTATTTGAAACGCACCAAGAGCATACAATAACAAAATACAAGGACCTAGTGTTTATTCAACAGTGTTCCCTGTATCTGACAAATATCACTTGCTGATTTCTGCTTCTATCATGTTGAGGACACACGATATAGTGTTTATTATGAGTATGTGAATGTTTCCTGTGTTAACGTTATCAATTATCATAATAACATACGTAAGAAAGTGTTTGTGTATTTAGTGTTTATTTTTAGTTCACGAAATAGCTCTTTTATGTAGAATACGTATGTGTATATGCAATTTCGAGCCTTGTCACTTTCGGTACCAATAAATGGTCGTTATTTGTAAAATCAACGCTTCCAATATTTTAAAAGTAGGTACTCTATGATTTGTTCTTACCATATGCACTTTACACTGCCATTACCATTCACGCAATCTAGCCTCGCCTTTCTTCCTCACGCCCGTCACATCTCAATTCTAACCACGCACCAACGAATCCGTTCCAGCTTTACATGTACCAGCTGTTCCGGAGCCTGGCCTACATCCACTCGCTGGGCATCTGCCACCGGGACATCAAGCCGCAGAACCTTCTCCTGGACCCGAAGACCGGAGTCCTGAAACTCTGTGACTTCGGATCCGCCAAGCACCTCGTCCGCGGGGAGCCCAATGTCAGCTACATCTGCTCCCGGTACTACCGCGCCCCTGAACTCATCTTTGGCGCCATCGATTATACTACGAAAATTGGTGAGTTGCTGGCATTGACTTATAAATTCATATATTGATAGCGTAAGGGCAGGGCGATCCGGTCAAGGAAATGGCACCCTCACTCTGGCCCCAAAATCTCATATATACATATATATGTCATATTTTGTTTGAATTGGGGCTAGCGCGTGGCTGGCTTTTTCATAAGACAATTTTTTCTGACTGTCGCGTCCTTACTTGAAATCATTGGTTGCTGGTTTGTTTGTTTTGGGCTAATGGGGCGGTAAACGGGTGGGTTTATCGTTAGATATGGTAGTGATTGATGATCAATATTGTACGAATAATAAAAACAAAGCAAATAATGTTTGTCTATGGACGATTGTTTTATACGCTTTCTATTGCATAGTACATTTACAGGCACGTATATACTATATACGTATACGTACGTATATATCTATTTAAGTAAGTTTAATAACTAAATAATAGGTTGTTGTAGTTATGGAGATTGTAATATTATGCTAGTGAGCGCACTAGCAACAGGCCGCGACCACCCAATCGGTAGGGCCCTATCTATATTGAGTAGTATATGCACACACTGCGAATAGTATTTAGCTTTCCGTTTTTAGTGAGAAATCAACACGAAGTATACATGTCTTATTGGCTATAGCAGACAAACAAGAAAATCAATACACACTGCTTTAACTGGGCATACGTTTTTATTCTTGTTGAATTGAAGGTCATAAGATACCATAACAACTTTGTTATTCCGAAAGCGATCTAATATTTACGAAAAATACAATTGGTAACGTGTAATATAAACACGTCAACAAGTACAATGAGCGATGACCTGTTGGTCTCCTTAAAGTCTGCTTGCTCTAGCATGAATATTTATCACAATACCAGTATCTTATCGTCACCGTAAACAACGATCGCAGTATATTGATTAAATATCTGTTATACCTACTTTTTAATTGACTTTGAAGTGTTGCAATTCTGTTGTCAGCCCGTTTTACTAACTAACTACCTTCTAATAGAGCTACATTATCTACGTTCGTAGGTATTTTATGCTAGTTTACATGTCTAAAGAGATGGAACTCAGTGCGCCATAGGAGATTCAGGGAAAATATTGGTTCCCGGAATTCATGGTTCCCGGAATGGAAACAGATAATAATGTTTTTCTTGGTAACGGACGAGAGATGTGAATATTGACAATTACAAGCCCTTGCTTCCGTGAAAACAAACGAAACAACAGGGATGCTTTTATCTGTATTTTTATAACCAAAAGTAGGTTCTGTATACTTATAAAGTTTTACTCTGTATATCTATGTAGATATTGTAGATGTCTGTGTTGTCTCCGATAAATTAATTGCCGTATACTTCATTAACTCGATGGGGCTCGAGCGATCGTGGCAAGGTCAATAGGGCTTCCAGTTTTCTGCTGTTTCTACGCTGAATTACTCCTTATTTTAAACGCTGTAGCGTTTAGATCGAAAATGAGACGGATTTATACTGTAGTATAAAATTATGCATTAAAATCTAGGCAATTTGGCTTTCTTGATAATAAAAATGTTCAGTTGGCTTAGCAATGAAAAGGCAGCAAAAATGCCTCATGAATAATTCAAAGTGCGTTTAACTCCTTAGCCGGTAATTATTCTTGTTATGAATCGCGCGGACGTACATTACAATACTCGCGTGATGCCTTCAACTTTGATTAAGATTCTCTTGTGTGCTAATTTACTCATATTTACTTGTAATTTCATTAAAAAAATATTTTTCTTACCTAATATCATCCATCCCCCCTCTAAATCTTTGAATACTGCTCATAATAATTCATTATTTATGTCTTTACTAACTAAATTACTAAGCGTTTCCGGAACTTTTATTGGCCCTAATATTCCAACTTTCTGAGTAGAAAAAGAAAAAAAACCTCCCGTAAAAAATTCCCGTCATAGTGTTAGATTTATCCAAATCTCGAGATTCTTTAAAACATATTTATATTTCAGACGTATGGAGCGCTGGTTGTGTCGTGGCCGAGCTCCTTCTGGGCCAGCCAATCTTCCCAGGGGACTCAGGGGTCGACCAGCTCGTCGAAATCATCAAGGTGAGCCCTTGGCACACTAGCAATAAATGCCTCATTGCATTGTACCTCCATCGCCAGCATTGGAAACAAGGCCTTATTGCAGTGTAGGGCGGCGCGATGCGGGAATGTTAATCAATGTCGGTTTGGCAATTAATGGTCGCGTATTGTTCCAATGGGAGTCAGCACTGTCTGTTGTGGCAGTAATAACTTTCATTTAGATGCGTCATGGGGACAATTACTAATAAACGACCCGAATTAGGTGATTGCATGTGAAGAAACTTTCAAAATTACGATATGTGTAATAATGTAAAGACAGTAACATAGCCTTGAAAATTAATAATGCATGGCTAGTGTGACAAATTCAGATTTTACACTGAATTCCTCATCGGATAAGTAATACCTACATGTATTCCGTAGACTACAAGCAATAGATAATGGAGCAAATAGTTTCATGTTGCATTCAATGGTTGAATAATTGGAAACATGTAGGCGATCGTCCCACGAGGCGCGTCGACACAGTCACCGCGGGGGCGGCCTCGGTGCAGTGCGCTTCGGATTAATACATTGAAATATTTGTGCATTCAAGGCCCTCATTCATCACGGTCATGACTTCAGACACTGATGTATATCGCCCGCTGTCTTGTTGATCCTTTCAACAAATTGCTCACATGAATATGCTAATTTCTTTCAGGTCCTCGGCACTCCGACGCGGGAACAAATCCGAGAGATGAATCCCAACTACACGGAATTCAAGTTCCCACAGATCAAGAGTCATCCTTGGATGAAGGTAAAATATCGAATGTTTATCCTGCTATCGTATTGATTTAGTTAGACCTCGATACAATAGATATTATCTTAGATACTTCAGAGACATCAATTTTGAAAGATGTGCGCGTTCGCTTATAAATTAAACATTTCGTGGTATTTGCTTGCATAATAAGAATAGTAGGATATTCGAAAATCATACAAGTTTTACGAAAGTTTGGCCTTCAATAGTGGCATGTGACTACTTAGTTTTAGTTTTCAAGCATACTATCCATAAATGATTTCATTTGTATAAACACATAAACTGAAACTGGTTAACTGGCCATAACGTGCAGATGTATATTTTGAAACAATAAAAGGGAGGTATACAGTCCTCTGCCGTGCCCACGGCTGCCATCAGGTCCCGGCTAAATCATCGCGTCATTTCAGTATATGTTGGAGCGAATGTCCATGCCCAAGTCTGCCACTGACCACCAGCGCATCCGAGTAAGACCACAAAGCACTAACTGCCTCCATTACCCGTCACACAACTCTCGACCCAAAACATACGGCATAAAACACATTCTCCAGTCGACAGTAATGGTGGCATTTAGTGCATCACTTTTCACATAGCATGAACTGCAGACTAGAAGTCTCTTGAACCTAATAAGTTGAAGCTGTTTCTTACAAGTTGTTTGTTGGTGTTCAGTGTGCATTCGTACCGACGAGCGGAGTGTCTCTCCTCTTGAAGCGAATTCATTCAATATTAAACCGTATCATGCATCGTTCACCGTTCACATCACCATAGACCTCACGAAGTTCTCACTAATAATCTCTAACAATTAACAGTAAATTGTGCCCTTGGTTGTCCAATTTGTATAAAGCAATGCTAACTTTGTACAGCGGTTGAAACGTTCTAATTGCTTTGTAAATACGCACTACTGTTATCCGAACTGCTGCTAGCCAACTTCACATGTAAACGAAATTTTAAATTTAGATGTTTTTAAATTTTGATGATGTTTTAGTGAAAATAGGCCCATCATGCCGGGCACAGACAGCCACTGATGTACACTGTATACTGTATAATTTCAAAATATTAGCATAAACGAACGATAAAGCATTGTCACTTGAAATTTCATGCCTTTGGCACTGTTACAAAGTGCCCTGGATCGTGAATATGTACATATTAGATTAATATGCTGATACGCTTTTCTTGTATAATGAAACTAGGTATATGGTGTAGCTTTTGTAAGACACTAGCAGCAAGCTATGTTTTAATTGGCGTTTTTATACTACTCTCTCCATCTAGACGTACATTACATTTACAAACTACGGTATTACTGCTGCCGTCACAAGTTTTTGATGCGTCCAATGGTTTCACCACGGATATTGTATTTCGGGGCTGCGTGTCCCAATAAGTAATGAAGAAAATATTGTTAATCCAACGCCGTTATAGGAAGCCCTTATTGCTGCAAACTTCAACTTAACCAACCCTGTTGGCTACGCTGTCCAATATTTCCCTACAACGCGACACAAAGAACCCCCTAGAATCCAACCAGACCAAACCTCAACTTAACCCCTCAACCGCTACAACTCAAATGCAAAAAACCTCACCTTAACCCCTCAACCGCAGGTATTCCGCGCGTGCACTCCCCCCGACGCCATCTCGCTGGTGTCCCGCCTGCTGGAGTACACGCCCCTGGCTCGCCTGTCGCCGCTGCAAGCCTGTGCCCACTGCTTCTTCGACGAGCTGCGCGAGCCCAACGCGCGCCTGCCCAACGGACGCGCCCTGCCGCCGCTCTTCAACTTCACCGAGTATGAGCTGGGTGAGTGGACAGGGATTTATTTGTTAAGAGAGAGAGAGAAGAGAAGGCGTGACGGGTAAATCCCGGGCGAGTGTGAGCTGGGTGAGTGATTTGGACTGTTTGTTATGTAAGTTCTGCGGCTAAAAGTATACAGACGGGTTGCAAACAGTGGTTCATCTTAACGACAATGTATTATGTTGTGTATGTATGTGTGTGTCAGCGTTATTTATGTAAATCGCTATTTACCTGCACCGCCTGTATACCTGTCCCAATAATCATGCTGGACAGCCGGCTGAGTGAGATACGTCGAATCCCATAATATGTGACCCGTCTCGCGTGATGATCAACTTATAATACTGCTGTATACAAGATGGCACTGTCTTGACGTCTGCGGACTTCGGACCACTACTAAGGGCGTCTAAATAAACAGCTTCTCTCAAGTATTCCCTGGAAGAAATGCCAATTGCGAATACCAAACCATTTAATAAAATACACACACACACACTCACGCCTTGTACTAATGTACTCCCTTGCGGGGTAGGGAGAGGTGCATTGCTGCACCCACTTTTCGCCAAAGTGTTATGTTAGTCCCAATGTAATAGGGGGCGGGCCTATTGCCATTTTACGGGCACATCCAAGACCCGAGAACAAATATCTGTGTTTAAACAAATTTCTGCCCCAGCATTAATAAAATATGAACCAAAATATCATGTGCACAGTAGATAATAAGATGTTATCGCATTGCAGGCATCCAGCCGTCGCTGAACGAGTTTCTGAAGCCGCGCGCGGCGCCGGCGCAGCCGCACGACGCGCCCTCCGCGTCCGCGCAGCCCGCCGCCATGCCGCCCAGCGACGAGACCGCCGGTCAGTACTGCATTTACACGATTTAAGCTGGCTGAGAAAGACATCTGAGTCGTGAGCACAAGTTTCGATACTATTTTCGAATCTACACGAAGGGTCACTTTTACCAAACGCTAAACGTATTTAAGGTTCAATTCAGACGTACCACAACCACAACCACGCGGTGTGGTCGGCCGTATATTTTGTATTGACAATGAATAATCCAATTCACACGTGCCACATTTTGCCGTTGTTATCGACCACCTGTGTAATACGACCACATCGCAACCACATCGCAACCACAACGCAACCACATCGCAACGGCAACGCCGCCACGCGGCGGCGGCACCGCGGCCACCTCCTCTCCCCATTAAATGCACACGACGACGTGGTTACCACATCGCAATGACAGCGACAACGCAACCAGATCGACATTTTGTCGCTGCCACAACGCAACTGCAAAAAGCCGCTGTCACACAATTCACACGTAACCACAGCTTGACCACATTTTGTCGCTGCGACGTGGTGTGGTTGTGGTACGTGTGAATTGACGCTTAATCAAATTTTAAATACATTTTGTACTAACTGACAGACGTGTGACAGGCTACTAAATACGTTTAGCGTTTGGTGAAATTCCACCTAACATATGGGAAAAACAAATGTCACTTTTGGCAGTAACTTTGCCTTACATTTTGACAGTGACAGTTGACGATGACAGCGTTAACGGAGGATCGAAACTTGTGCTCACGACTCTGATACAAACAACAAATACCCTTATTCGAATGTAATAAGAGTTCTGTCAGATGTCTTTCCCCGTGGAATGGGATATAGTTGTTTTATTTACTGCCATCTTCAGAGTTAGAGTTACGAGTATTACGACGTGAATCCAATCGCGGAATAACCCAACAAATGGAAATTGGTTCAATAATTATCTTGATAAGAATGTAGGTCTGCTTGTAGACATGTAGATATATTCTCTTCTAATTTGTGGTTGTATGGTGACGTAAAGCTGTGTACTCTCGCACCATGATCGCTCGGTCTATGATACCCCTGACTAACAACAAATGTGTGTTGTTTCCAGGTGAAGCGGCGTCGGCCACCGGCGGCGGGTCGCCGACCGCGTCGTAGGCGCCCCTCCCCCCCGCCGCGCCCCGCGCCCTCCGAGGACTCCTTACAAGCATTTACAAGCTTACACTCGTCCGTGTATGTACCACGCGGCCCCTGTATATAACTCAGCTCTAACGTGTTGCATGTATTGGTATAAATTCACTATTAAACTTAGCTGGTTGCCGCCGCCTCTTGCAGCGGGCGCCCCTCCCGCCACTTACTATCGTCGGTATGCTATTTTAGTAATAGTCCTTTTCATGTTGGCCACCAGGATTTTTTATGCATAATAGGTGTTTCGACGAGTAATCGTGTGATACTGTAGTGTAATTCGTCAATGAAGCTTGAGCCGCCGTAGTCGGTAAGAAGGGTAAATCCACTGTAGATTCTAACCGTTGCAATGTGATTGATTAATTTGTACTTTTGTAAGCTCAAATTGTCTTTTGTGTACATACCTAAAAGCTGAGTTCTCATAACGAGATCATTGGTAAATGACAGTATGTCTGTACATCCTTTTTTATTTAATACTTTTATTTCTTGTCATTTTTCATTTTAGTAATCTTTGCAAAATTATTAAGTTTGTTATTTTTATTTTTTATAGCTTGTATTGTAAATTGGTTTGAAAAGTATGTCTAGCTGCGTGCATTAGAAACCTAGCTTGAGTCTTGTAACGAGTAGAGGCGAGACATCGGTAGCGTAGTGCCGGCCCGGACTGTGCTGCGCCACGGCACGTCACTAGCGTGCAGTGGTACATCACTAGTACCACACAAGGAACTACGCGCAACACTCTGTTGCATACATACTTGTACATTTTTATATTTAGCGTAACTGATCTCTCGAGATAATTTATAATGTGTAATGATAACTCAGAATATTATGTATTTGTATAAACAATTCAGAAAATATTAAAATTTAGATTTACTACATTATACAAATAGATATTGTTTCTCAAGCAACTTTCTATGATAGCCATTTTATTGATTATCCAGCGCTGGATAAATGTATTATCACTGTCGATGTCCTTATGTAACAAGCATAGTTTTTGGATAAAATTGTATTCTATATTCAATAAATTATATTTCTATTATGTGAAATTTATCATTGAAAACATGATGCGTAGTCATTTATCGAAACAGACGTTAAATAATGCTACAAATTTCATTGTCATAGTTTTAAGTACGCAATTTTTTTAAAGATAATTTTGCACTACGTTTTGGCATTCAAATTAGGCGGAGGTATTAAAAACCTTTTATGAATATACTATTTAAACTTATTCTTCATGGTTTAAATCTAGACTTAGCCTATTTCGTAACCGTATGGATGTAATTGAAGGGAACCTTTTTAAGCATCACCATTCTGATATAGTACATAGCGAGAGGAAGTGAAGTCCATCACACTATGTGGATCCATGGACCAAGTCACAATCACACATATCTTGAGGCAGACCTACAGTCGACATTGCACTCTGGCCAGTAATGTTGGGGTCTCGAGACAAGTCAGTAAACCTACAAAGATTTGCGTTTTGTCATTGCAACATACAAATTTTATCTCACATTATTTGTATTACTCACACTGTACTTAGTTTTAGCATGAATTTGGCTGTTAGTCGTGTGAACCTGAGGTTAGAGGTCAAGTCTCGAACCGGACACACAACAACTGACCTTTAAATTAGCTGATATATATAAATTAATCGTAATCTAGTGTATTGTATTGCCAATCAATGGAGAGTTGGTCGCCGCAGTTTCAAATCACATGTAGTTGAGCTTAGTTGTGGTCGTTAGACTATTAAATTCGCTGACACCTAAATATCTCGTGTAAATATTATAATTATCTTTATGGTATGACTCTGAATAATGTATTGGTTAGCGGGTGAGCCTGTCCCGGCCCGAAGCCCCAGGCCTGCAGCGCCGCAGGCATTCGGCAAGGGACTTTAGTAGACTAGATATGCATATTTTATTAAGTCTATCTAATATGGATTTTGTAATCGACGTTGCTTCTAAAGACCTCTGTATAAAAGATTAAGACATACTAGTGACCTGAAATGTATGAAGCGATGTTATCAGAACTATATCCCACTGGATTCTCACAATCACCATTTGAGTGCACATTCTACATGAGAATTTCACATTTAAAATTAAAAAGAAATATTTCGAAATGGGGTTATGATTAAATTATAAAAGTAAAAGGGAGTTTTCTTATTACTATTATTGTAATATTAAATTTAATAGTGAGTGAAATTTGTATTTTGTTTTAATTTGTTTTACTGAATTTGAATACTTCATAACACCCATATCGTTGTTAGTTATGAATGAAAATAACATAATTATAAAAGTAAATATTAAATGACTAGTATATGTGGCCTTTTATTTTAGATTTATGCTATACCTAATCCCAGATACCTATAATAGACGCATTTTTCCTGAAATAAAAATGACATATTATGTATCTAGCCTATCTGAAACCTAGTTAAACATTGTGAGATATGGCGTTTCGACTTTCTCCGTGTTCGGCATCATAAGGGTCACAGTGACAGTTAAATAAAGTCCATTTTTCTCTCCACCTTTAATTTGCAAGGTGCGGGTGCCTATATAAAAAGAGTGAGTCGCCCGCGCGCCTCAGTTGTAATATCACCATGCAGAAATGACTAGGTTTCAGATAGGCTAGATACATAATATGTCATTTTTATTTCAGGAAAAATGCGTCTATTATGTAGTCTGAGCCTATCTGAAACCTAGTTAAACATTGTGAGATGTGTTTATTATCGCATGGTGGAGAGAAAACCAACTGTGACCCATAAGCTACTGATGAGTATATCAGTAGATAAATATTTGAATCTATAAATTTATAATGCATAGATTTCTAGGTAATAGATATACTAAAAAGAAAGGTATAAGTATACATAAGACTCAAGTACTTCCTTATTATTCCTGACTTGTCAGAAAGTTATGGAAGGTATGTAGGTACCTATACATATAGGTAGGTATTTATACATATGGATACACACAGTGCCTCTTCGAAAGCAATACTTATAAGTAATTATTGATCATAATCTTGTTATTGTCAAGGCAATATTTTTAACATACACTAGCCGAATGGATGGAACCAGTGAAATACTTTGCAACAATATTTAAAAGCTGTAAAATGTAGAATATCGATCCAGGCCGCTGGGGCTCAGGTCAGCACATGCTGACTAGGGTATGTAATTCTGGACTGACCTCAGAAATGCAGCAGCCGACCCTGGAGCCTCGAGGACCTGCTTAGTCAGCCCTGTACGACGACACGGCCTGCAACACCTGGCGCGGCATCTAGTCCTTGGAACGAGGAGTGGTGCTTGAAGGGAAGATAATTTTACTAAATATCTCAGCCTCATCAGCTACTGGAAAAGATTAGATGAACGCTGTGACACTGGCGGATAACTAAGTATTCAGTTTTTCAAAACATGATGCAGGTCACTATATTCATATTCTAGATTGACAAGTAACACACAGTCTAATTTTGTATTCTAACTAACTCGGCGGTTAAAGAGTTCCTGTGCAGTCCTACTAGGAAGGAAAGTTTATTTTATAAGCCTTGGCACCGATTTTGTGGGCTACTATCATTCTGTATCATCATGTGTGAATATTATGAGCTCTGGCAGCATTCCTTGGTAGATGACATCAATTAATAAAGATTGACTAACACAACAATAACAATTATAATAGTTGATAAATGAAACCCGGCTAACATGTCTTAACTGGGTAAGTAAATGATCAGTCATGCCACCAGGATAAGTAAAATGTTCAGTACTTGATATGAAAAACATTAACAAGGTCACCTTTAGGTATGTTCGTCAACACTAAGGGCAGGTCTCGGCCAAAACCTTAAGGCTTCGCCTTGTTGCAACTTCAAAGGTATGTAGGTAGGTTACCTACTTACATTGTTGTAGGTTCGATTTTGAGACATTAAGTCAACCTAGATAAAACAAAATAAAATAGCTCGATTAAATAAAGATGGTACGTAAAGATGTTAGTTGTACCTGATCAGACCTGATGCAACGACAGCCAACATAGACTCTAATCTGTGGAAGCAACAATCATGGTGGCGGGAACATGGACAGTTGGACGAGCCACCTCGAGCCTGACTTATCAATCAGAACTGACAGTTCACCAACAGCAGATAGCTTGCGGCTATCTATAGGTAAACTTAGGTAGTTAGCTATACCCAAGAAAAAGTCCTTGGACATCGATATGACAGTGGAACGGCGAATAACTGTGAAATTCTTTAAAACAAAAAGGCTTGTTGTTGTTGTTGCCCAGCTAAGGAAGGTTACCTACTTCAGCGACCTGGTATTGCATTCTGAAAGAACTGCGAAGAGTTAATATTATGACTAATAATTATTACTTATTTAGAAAGTTTTCAGCAAACTCTAATAAATCAAGCAGCTACCACGTCACCGCTGCGCTGCCCGGTTATAACTCTGTACTAGCTTAGTAGATATATATATACCAGTTCTAGCCTTCAGCTAGAGGCCAGAGAGCTCCTGAATGAGATGCGAATACGAGCATGACACAAGTATTTTTTTTAATTGGTAACTAGTTACGTAACTAACTGAAAGATCCATAAAACAGTTGAGGATTACTCAAAATGGAATTGTGAAAACGGCACGTCTGCATCTTAACCAGTCAGTCTAAGTAGTTTCAGCAGATACAGTGTTGAAAAATAGTTATGAAACGTTTGCGCCAGAATCGAATTAAAAATACATTTTCATTAGAGAAGCCGTTTAGGCATGAATAGGATTGTGCTCCAAATGATGACCTTCGAAATTCATAGAAATTTAATGACGACTTCCATTGTTTATTATCTAGCCCCGTACATTGAGTAGGGCTGCGGCTACACGTGATGTGATACACAGTACACAGTAGGTATATGCATGTTCCCAGAATAGTGGAAGTTATAATTTTACCAAAAGGTAGTCGTCTCGTGCAAGAGCACCGTTACTCGATTTATTCGATACACAACTAGTAGACAGCTGCTGCGTAGGAGGTTCACGCATTTTTCAACAAAGAGCTCTGATACACACTCACAATCCACTGGGACATAAGGAAGACAGCTAATATGGTGCCACTCAGAAACCGCGATGACACTCCGATCATGATCACCCGACAGTAGGATCATAATAAATTCGGTAACTTGTGAAGCGGTATGGTATAGCAACAGCGACTTTCACGAAATCAGGAATTAGCTCAGTGCTTTTAGGTTGAACACTCGCCGGTGGGATTCACTTTGCTCACAGCCGAGAAAAGAAAAGACTCAAAGCTGGAATCTGCCGATGTGTCATGACACTAAACTTAAGATAGTGTCTGGGGGGTCACTTTATATGACGAAAAACGAACTTTCAGTGCACTGCGGCGCGAGCCGCTCTATCTGTTTGTATGTATTAAACGTGCCGATTGCACGACAGCTCTCGTTCGTTCGTTTCTCATCAGTATAGAGTAACGCTCCTGTACTTACCGTGCGTCACCATTCCCATGAGCAGTCCAATGATCTTTAGGCAGTTTAGAACAAAAGCTGCATTAGACAGTTTCTTCAGCAGAGACATCGAAATAAAAAAATTGATTGCACAACTATCCCCAAGAGCAGTCTACAGGTCACTTTGGGCAGTTCAGAAGAAAGCTGCTTTAATAGAATACCCTACCTCAGCGGAGGCATCAAATTGAAGTGCTACAACACTTTTAGAAGCGGTGCACGTTACCCGATTTGTCGTCATCCATGCCGATGCCGGCTACGGCGACTGCAGGTGGTTACTCAGGCTTCGTTGGTGTGCCCTTGTATGGCTAACATGACCAACCTTGGCAGTAAACGTTCGTCTGCATATGCCAAAATCACTGATGAATAGCGCACGTTACTCGATACCTTCTAAATAAGTCACTCATAATTATGGCTGATGATGATGATGACCGTGCTAGCAATAGTGCAGGCGGTTCCACTGAGCATAAAATCTCTTCCCAGACAGGGGGCGTTTGGATCTGGCAACCAGAACAGGAGTGCCAGGTGTGCGCAGCGATGCAGGTGGGACAACACAGCCGCCAGGGCAGGAGTGCATGGCTGGGTCTATGCAGCGATGCAGGTAGCACAAACCGGTGGCCAGGGCCAGGACCGGGTGTACAGCCGCCAGGGCAGGAGTGCATGGCTGGGTCTATGCAGCGATGCAGGTACCACAAACCGGTGGCCAGGGCCAGGACCGGGTGTACGCTGCGATGCAGGTGGCACGAGACGGCGGCCAGCGCAGGAGCACAGGGCCGGGTGTATGCTGCGATGCAGGTGGCACGAACCGGTGGCCAGGGCAGGAGCGCAGGGCGGGGTGTACGCTGCGATGCAGGTGGCACGAGACGGCGGCCAGCGCGGGAGCACAGGGCCGGGTGCAGGTTACACGAAACTTCAATTTTACCGAATCGGCCTTCATCACATTACTCGCCGCACATGCCACAATGTCCCAACATACTGAAACTCGGAGCCACGTGCTTCCTGTAAAAATCCTATGACGGTCCTGGAAAGCTCCTGTTTGTAAAGCCTTACATAAGCTATAATCAAGTGCATTATTGTAATAGCAAAGTTTTTATCAACTGTTTTCTAAAAATATTAGAAATTGAGGGTAGAAAAATATATTTTTATTATTTTTTCCTGTATAAAATTAACATATGCTTTACTTAAAGCGGTCATTAATGTAAGTATCTAGCTCAAGCGCCACTAGTAGGACCGGAATATGTGATCAATCATCACCACGACTATTGAATCGGACCCTACTGCGTGGGATAAAAACCCCAAGCGCCGGAGCATTATGACCAGTGGCTGAGCTTTTTAAAGCAGTAAATAATAGCATTTTACTCACGGCTTATCAACTCAAACCTTCGTTGCGAAATCCTCAGCAATGGCTGCGTGCGCAGCAGCCGGCAGGCCCCGCGCCGCCTGGTCCTCATCACGCTACAGCTCCCGGCAGCGAGGACTCCGCAAATTCAATATTATATTTTTCCCCGTCGGAGCGAAGCCGACGAGAACCGTGGCTACATTGAGCCATTTTGCCGAAGTGTTCACTTCAAAAATCAAAAACCAACTGAGGCGCGCGGGCGACTCACTCTTTTTATATAGGCACCCGCACCTTGCAAATTAAAGGTGGAGAGAAAAATGGACTTTATTTAACTGTCACTGTGACCCTTATGATGCCGAACACGGAGAAAGTCGAAACGCCATATCTCACAATGTTTAACTAGGTTTCAGATAGGCTCAGACTACATAATAAGCTTTCGCATTATCTGAGTTGGAACGTCATTTACTGATGATATAATAATTATGATAACGTAATATTCACGTGTATATTTAAGCCAAAATAGGCTAATTATTGAGAAGGTAATTCTTAACAACATTACATTTTACTACGACGTGAAATTCACAAAAAAAAAAAAATCTTCATACTAAAAAAGTCAGTGCTATTTAGAATGTTCAGATGAGTATCCCTTTTTCTCCTTACTACTGACCAGAAGTAGGTATCTACTATCTACATGCCCGGGATCAAAAGGACTTGGACTTTCGGACTTAATGTACTATTTATTGTTAATAGCAATTCCAGCATAGCTTTCATAGCTGAGCCAGTGCGCAAGGGTGTGGTGGGCCAAGAAAAGAGGGGTATCATACGTCGAATGTGTAGATACTGTCAGTGGTACCGTCGTAGGTAGCTCTGATACTGATACTTATAAAATAAGGGTACGATCAGATGACAAGTTATTTTTACATGGAATGGAAGCAGGTGTACCTTTACTTACTATGGCTCCTTGCTTATCATCATCTTTTCGCTTTTCATATTATATTGGTAGGGAGTACCTACCTTAGTCCCTTGCGCTAACATGCTACTACCGGATACCGGAAATCGAGAAATAAGAAAAATAAATCGATGCAAAATCTTGGCATTAATTTATTCTGGAATACATTATCCAGCCGAGAACCATAGAGCACCAGGAGTCAGTCATACTGGAGCTGTGTAGTGCAGGCTGTGAGGCCTTATTCCAAGGCATAATACACAGATGATTAGAGACATGAAAATGACATATGTCATAAATGTCATTTTCTTGTGTGTTCATGTCGTTTGTGTTGTTAAATTTTTGATTATTTTTATTGAATTGTTGAAATAAAATCTCAAAACAACGAAGAAAATATCTTATAACTTTTGCTACACGCTCAAAATAAATAGTGTGTATCACGAGTAGTCTTGAGTATTTTCTCCAAGGAACATTTTCAAAGACATCGACTATCTACTTCCCATATTTTATCATAACAAAAATGCATGAGGCGTATGAGATATCTCATTTACTCAATGTTACTTTGCAAATAGAAGCTATAGCTGCTTATGGTGAGTAGCAGTAGACCTTATTGTTGGAATATCTCAGGACATTGGCATGTTGTACATTTTATTAGATTTTTACCTGACAAACATACTTGTGGGAACTGAATAAACTTTTAATACTGCTGTTTTCTATACTATTTGGTATCGAAAAGCACTAGCTACTTTAAAAGATTATTTAAACGATTTTTTGAAAACCATTTTTGGTAGTAAGGCCTGGGTCTCCTATTTTATGCTATATGCGGTGTCCAACTTTGACGTAAACGTTTTGATCAACGTTCTATGGCTTACCTACGGCGTCTAAGCGCCAACGTCGGCGTGTGAGGGAGACCGCATCAGTACATTTCTATAGTGAGCATCGTGACGCGGCCTACGGCGTGACGCTGGACGCGACCTACGGCGTAAATAGGAGACCCGGGCCTAAAATAATTTAGTTTCTACTTCTATTCTAATATACTTTGTTATAGATTGCAATCTCTTAATCGGCACCAGACAAGGCCAGCTGTTGATGTACTCACTCTCAAAGAGCAGGGAGAATGGCAAATATGAGGTGCAACTTCTACAGCTCTCCAAGAACTTCAGCAAGAAGCCAATACAGCAGATAGAAGTTATACCAGGTACTACTTGTGGTGTGAAGTGTTCGCTAAGTGAGATGATATTGTGTGTTATATGTATTACTTACCAGAATCTTACGAAAGTGACAAATAATCCTCTGAAACTTTTTTATTCATGAGGCTATCCAGGCATTAATCTTTTTTATAGAAGACAACTGTGTAGAAGTAAATCAATATTTTTCTTTCAGAGAGCAATATCCTGTTATGCTTAACAGATAATGTTTTAGCTACATATGATTTAGGAGGAACCAACTTTCCTTTACTGAAGACATTTCAGGAGACCAAGGGTGCATCTATATTTGCTCTAGACAACAAGGTAAATCACTCAAAGTTCGAAGATGAAATATTTTAATTGACATAAAATTTTACAATTATTTGTTGATAGTCATAATATGTATAACTCTAAAGTCTACCACCATTTCCCAAAGGCTTCTCTGTTAGGGTTTTTTTGTTGTTGAGTAGGATGATTTTACATAAAATGGTAATAACTGGGAAGCCAGACTGTTTGTTCTCTAGTAAATGATAGTGGTTTTGACAGAGTATTTTTATCTTTCTAGCCTGCTACATCAATAACTGGAGAATCCAAGTCAGTGGTCCGACTCTGCGTGGCAGTCAGAAGGAAGCTGTTCATTTACTTCTATGATGCTAAGAATGGCGAGTTCAAGAAGCACATATTTGACTTCACCGTGCCCGATGTGCCGAAGGCCATGACCTGGGGCCAGGAGTACTTGTGTGTTGGCTTCAAAGCCGAGTATACCTTGTTTGATGTGAGTACTCTTTATAATAATAATGCATTGCAATAAACACATTGCCACTGAATGAAAACTTTATACTCCCATATTATCAAGCAGTGTTAATTTAGCTACGACCACTGCTCCATCCTATTAGACTCATTGCAACCAGGACAGTCTTCATTACTATGATAATCAATTATTTTCAGCTATCATCAGGGAACCCCAAGGAGTTATTCCCAACAAGCAGCTCGAAGTCTCTAGAGCCCACTGTGTCCAAGTACTCTGAGACATGCTTCCTGCTTGGACGTGACAGCACTTCCGTATTGGTGGAGGAAGCTAAAGAGATTGAAATAAAGAACACTATCAAATGGAAGGAGGCACCGGTCGCTGTTGGTATGTTCACTCAATGTTATCTCATCTTTTTGAATTAATATTTTTAATTCTTACAAAAATAATATATTGGTGGTTTCAGTTTGGGATGAGCCTTACATTGTCGGCCTTCTTCAAGAGGAAGTGGTTGTACAAACCATAGACCCGCCGCTCTTCATACAAACTCTACCTGAACTGAATAAGGCGAGAATGATGTATAGGTGAGTACGAACAGAAACAGTAGATATTTACATTATTATTAAATATATTTTGAAGTAAAGGAAAGTATATCTTTGCTAGCAGAAAGTGCCTTCATCGAATGGAAGAAGTTTATATTATACTACTACTATGGTAGGTATGGTATGGTTATTTACTGAAACTTTTTACTTACCCAGGGTGGTATAGTAGTAGTGTTATGATATCCTAATAACTGAGTAATAACAGAAATCTGACACAAAATGTACCACTGTAACAAGGCCCTATTAGTCCTATTAATCCTACCACCCCGTTCCGTTAGGGCCATGACTTACAGGGCCACCACACATATCAGGATATATCTTTCATTACTCCCCCTGTATACCATTAATTTCCTCCCCGCAGATGCAAGCGCGGCCTCATATTCGTGTCGTCGATCGGGCAGCTGTGGTGCCTCAGCGCGGTGGACGTCACCAAGCAGCGGCAGCAGCTGCTCAAGGACAAGCACTTCCAGATCGCCATGGACTTAACGGTAAACACTTTACTCGATATTGAATACAATAATTATTGATGTCTTAAATGTATTGGAATGCATAGAAAGACTTAAACTTCCATAAAAAATATAAATATTATTTGAAAGTTGTATTACGTAGATAAGGAGATAATATGAAAAAGGAAGGGGTATTGAGTAACTTAAATTATGGCACGACTGTGCCTGCAATCTTCATATTGTATCTTTATTTGCCCCGTTATAATTGAATACCACATAATAGAAGAACTTTATACACGTTCTTTCTAAAAAAAAAGTTTAACAACAGTTTAACTAGGTTTATGTAAACATTGGTTATAACGCTAACGCTACGATACAAATTAAATACGCTATCCTTACAGAACCTCTCAGACGCCTCGGAAGAAGAGAAAAAACAAAAAATACATTCCATTCAAATGATGTACACTTTGGAGCTGTTTGACAACAAACAGTACTCTCAAAGCATGAAGGAGTTCATCAAACTGAACACGGACCCGGCGGAAGTGATCAAACTGTTCCCGGAACTGGACAACGTTCCCGGGACCGAGGGGAAGAGTGGCACTTTGTCCGGGAAGGATTTGGAGAATGCTCTGAACGCGTTGATAGAGTATTTGACGGAATTGCGATCGAAGATTGGGAAGGGCGAAGCGAGCGGCAGCCAGGACGAGGGAGGGTCGCAGAGGAATGTGGCCCAGCAGTTGGAGCTCATTGATACTACGCTTCTCAAGTGCTATTTGCAGGTATGTTACTGCCCTGTAATACATTATTATTTCATCAATTAAATGTTCTCTTCCTGAAACATTTTTGTATACTTGCCTAAAAAGTTCGTACGTAAATATTGATGTTCTTAAAAGATCCATATCTTATGGTACATTGTTACTATGAGAGGGGGGTCAGGTTTTTCTGCACCTGACCGTACTAATGTGTGTGTTTTTTGACCTTCCTTTACATCGTAACGGACATTTTTAGGACTTCTATTCTATTATAATCAAATAATAGAATAGAAGAGCTTAGTCTGGAAAGTAACTTTACCATAATTCCTACAGAAAACCCCGTCCAAAATGCCTTTATTCCAGCTATAATCAACCTGTAACACCTCTCTCTTACAGACAAACGACGCATTTGTAGCGCCACTCCTCCGCCTCAACAACTGTCGTCTAGAGGAGGCCGAGCGCACTCTCCTGGCCCACGGGAAGCACAGCGAGCTCATCATTCTGTACCAGACCAAGGGACAGCACATGAAGGCGTTGCAACTACTGAAGGAACAGGCCAAGCAACCGGATTCTAGTCTCAAGGGGTACCATCGGACGAAGAGCTACTTGCAGCAACTGGGTAAGGGCGCTTGAATAAAGCTAGGAAATGGCAGATGCATTCGTGCTTTCTGGCAGGTCAATACGCCTTCCTTGGCCCATATACGTAAATGCTAGTAAATGCGGCTATTTTCATTTCGTTTATTTATACCGGTAGTGGTTGAATACGAGTAGCAGTATTGGCGTAAGCTGATGATGACAACATTCCTTGAAACGTTAGTGTTACAAGCGAAAGACAATGCTGGTTGGATCTGGCTCCGAATAAGTGATGTTAACTTGTTGTATTTGTTTCAATTCCCCAGGCGCCGATCACCTCAACCTAATATTCAAGTTCTGCGACTGGATACTCAAAGAGCATCCCGAGGAAGGACTCAAAATATTCACAGAAGACATCGCTGAAGTAGAGCATCTACCGCGACCGAAGATTCTAGACTTTCTACTGAGAGAACACGAGACTCTAGTCATACCTTACTTGGAACACGTCATACATACGTGGAACGAAACCAACCCGTCTTTCCACGACGCTCTAATTACGAAATACAGAGAAAAGATAACTGATAAGAAAGCAACAATAACTGACGAAGAGTTGCAACATACCAAGTCCAAGTTGGTAGCATTTCTGGAGGAGTCTAGTTGTTATACGCCGGAGCGGATGATCCTACACTTCCCTAATGATAGTCTGTTTGAAGAAAGAGCTATAGTGCTGGGGAAATTGGGAAGGCATGAACAAGCGTTGGCTATCTACATACAAGTATTAGGTAAATACCTATAAGTTTTTAAATTTCTTTAATTAGGCTATTAAATGTTATTTTTTTGTAATTTATGCGTGTCTAATTTGATGGCAGATTATCCAATCCCTATCTTAAAAAATACAGTTTTATTTTATGGAATACTTACAGCGAAAATTTTACAGTTTTACACTAAAAATAAACAGTTGAAAGCTCCAGACAGTTTTTTCCAGCCTCAAACTTTGTTAGGAAATCATCACGTCGAGTTTTTTTCAACTTTCCATAAGCCCTCGTTATATTTTGTATATAGAACCAAGCTAATTCAATTATCATGCCATATAACGATAACAACCCTTCACACCACAGGCGACGTAGACCGAGCCATCCGCTACTGCGAAACAGTGACCGAACGCAACCCGGACAAGTCGCAAGACGTGTTCGTGACTCTCATGCGGGCATTACTCACTCCTGAGAGAGTGAGTGCTCTGACGGGCCCGCTGGCCTCCGCGCCGCGACATCCGAGGAGCTTGGAGCCTGATGTGGAGACGGCGTTGGAGATACTGGAGAAGCATGCCGATCATATCTCGCCGTTGAAGGTGGGTTTTGTTGTGTTTGGAGAGCCGATAATCGTATTCATACGGATATAGGCATAGGTCTAAGATGGCCTGTTATGTCTTCGGCTTTCCTAAACCAGTGGCAATGGCTATTTTTCTAAGGACGTTGGTCCAACTGACTGGAGTACGTCCCACATAGTATACAGCCCGTTAAAAATCCACTATAGAGCTTCCACTATGTTATTGCATTTTTGACGTTTCCTTATATAGAGCTTCCACTATGTTATTGCATTTTTGACGTTTCCTTATGTCTGGTAAGTTAAGTTGGTTTTCCTTTGCAGTCTTTCGAATGTCAAAAAACCAATAATATGTATAATGGACAGAGTATACAAGACATCAGCCACTTAGATAGATATCCAACCGTCAGTGTACATGTATGTTCACCCTACATCATTACGGGCCTGATGCACTGGTCTTTTGCATCTCTTATTACATTCGAATAAGGGTAGTTATTGTTTGTATCAGGTGTCTTTCCCCGTGGAATGTAATATAATCATACTCCAATCCCCTTCCCTAGGCGCTGGCAGTTCTCCCGGACTCGGTGCCTCTGCTGCGGCTGACCCGCTTCCTGCAGGCCGCGCTGGACTCGCAGCTCGCGCTCAAGCGACGCACGCAGCTGCTCAAGGGACTGCTGTATGCCGAGCACTTGCAGGTGAGCACTACTAGTATTAGTAAGTGGTGTTACCTCTGCTGCGCCTAAACACTTCCAGAGGACCTACTGTAGGTTTTTCAACCGTAATTTGTATGGCGCAGACCTAGTGCACCGCGTGTACCGCTAGGTGGCGACTCTAGCGCGTCAAACACTTGCCATTAACTCACTTTTACTCAAACGGAGTAAAAACTCGCACTTCCTATGCTGTGCATTAGCAATATACGGGACTTATTATTTCAGCATGTCACCCCATAATTCCTAACAATCGTAATAATTCCACAGGTGGAAGAGCTGAAGCAGTACCACGAGTCCAAGATGGTGGTGATGACGGACTACAACGTGTGTCCCGTGTGCAAGAAGCGCTTCGGCAACCAGAGCGCCTTCGTGCGCTACCCCAACGGGGACATCGTGCACTACTCGTGCCGGCAGGACAAGTAGACCGAGGTGACACGTAGACCGAGGTGACACGCAGGCCGAGGTGACACGTAGACCGAGGTGACTAGTGGACCGAGGTGACACGTAGACCGAGTGGAACGAGGTAGACTGGAGTCAGATTAGTAGACTACGGTTGGATACGAGCTAGACTTCATTAGTGCGTTGCTTTGCGTCGACGTAATGTCATCGCTGCGTCGTTTTTCTTATATTTATATATGTCATTCCCCATTGATGACGCTGACGCGTCGTAATGTAGTGCAACGCACCAATGGGGCTTCACCCTTGGTTGGCTCACGACAAGACATGACAGTAAGTTACCATTGGATTGAAATCATGCCGGCGCGAATTTATCTCATAATTACGCCGCCGCGTATCCTGCATTGTTGAACGCCATTTTCATATTGTTTCTTTATGTGCGAGCGTTATACCAGTTCGATAATGATGCATGCGTAAGACTGTGGTAGTTACTTTGTTATAGATATTGTAGTTATTATGATTACGCTTTATCATTAGTTTATATGTTACTTCGTTTATGGTATTGTGAATGACTGAATTTTGTATATAAATGTAAGCTAATCTGTATATTAAGTGTATTATTTAAATGGATAAGTCATTAAGAATATTTAAACTATTGTATTATACCTACCTATAAATAGTAATGTAATGTTTATTTGATTGAATATATTATCTATACACCTAACGTTGTATTTTATTTAATATTTTAAGATTTAGAAGAGTCTAGTAAGTTATATTATTATTGTTAGAATTGGATAGTGAACCAACCAGCTAATTTTAATTTACAAACAATACAATCGTGTGATAAATGATATTTGGTAAATGGCCAGCAGAGGGATGGTAATATCTGCTGAAAAAAACGATAGCCATTAACTGCCAGTTTCTATAACTCTATCTATCCATAACTGGTAGTTGCTTAAAGTAAGTAGTGACTAGACGCAGGCGCGGATCCAGACCTCAAAATAGGTGATGGGCAAGTCAAAAAAGGTGGTTTTGCATCGCCTTGATCGAGGTACTGATAGCAGTTTTTAGGGTTCCGTAAGTCTACTAGGAACCCTTATAGTTTCGTCATGTCTGTCCGTCCGTCCAGGCTCGTTCTCCGCCGTTTCTGCACCGATTGACACGAAAATTGGTGGAAAGATGTAGGTATACTAATAATCCAAAAAATAATTTTTAAACTTATAAAAAAAAAAAAAACCCTCCCTCCCATAAAGCGAAAAGTAGATTCGAAAAAAAAATCGACTTACCCTATCGTGGTGGGTATCGTCAAAAATGTACCTTTAAATACAACAAAAATTGCCCTGAAACCATGTGGATCAAACCCCACAGTCTCGAGATATATTAACACAAAGTAAACTTAAATTACCATCGTCCCCCCCCCCTTATTTTTTGAAATACTATTACAATAATTCTGAAAAAAATGTGCTATATACCTTCAAGTAAGTACTTTCAACAAAAACTATAGCGGACTCTGTATCATACCTACATAGTTATTTACAACTCGACCAACTTATAACGTGCAGTTGCCCTAACTAAATGGTAATGTATGTTTTTTTTGTGTCAAGCGGTCGGCCCATCTTATGGCTACGGAACCCTTTCATGTGAGTGTCCGACACGCTCTTGGCAGGTTTTTTTTGTTTGTCGGTTATGCTAAATTTAATTTTTCCTCCTCAAAAGCCCTCTGGATCAATAATTGTTTAATGATTCTAAACTGAATATTTTGAATTTTGAAACCTATACATGAAACTCATATTGAAGAAGAATAATCGTACTAAGAATTTTACAGGACAAATATTAATCAGAGTGGTACCTGAACCATGACTATATTAAAAATATTAGATTATAATATATTATAATCGTTTTTTCGTTTCACCCGGATGGAGCCATACCAGGAGCACCTTCATCTACTGGCTGGTCCGTTGGAAAGCTGGCTTTCAGCGAGCGGACAGCCAGACTTCCATTGCTACTACAAGACCAAGTATGGTCATCAACATGTTACATAATTATGAATCAGTACATTATGCCGGACACTCCTTAATTATGTATTTATATTTTAAAAAATGTGAAAGTAAAACTCATTGATTGACCTTTGATAAAATTATAATTTATGTTAATAAATCAAAAAGGAAATGTGATTCTGAATTTTTTTCCGGAAATCGGAAAACGGACACGCCATAATGAATCTGAAGAACGCACTTGAAACATTTTTTTTGGGAAAAAAATTATATTACAGGTAGAGATAACTAAAGCTAAACTGTATTGAAAAAAAATATCGTGTCGTTATCTTAATTAGTAAAGAAATATACTTAACGCCGTCGAAAAAACGGTCCCTGAAGATTCGCCCAAAACATTATAAAATTTGATCAAAATGTTCCGGTTTATTATAATAAAATACCAAATTGACATCATAATATAATATAATTATAGTCTCCTTGTATATGTCGCAGGCATCTGGTTGAATCTCCTTGACTTGACTTTGACTTTGACTTTGGTAGAATCACTAGTGCGTTCAATGGATGGCGCTATTCAATTGTATGACTAAAGGACAACTCGTCAAGTCGTTGAATGTAACGTTCGACGTGACTGAACGTCATCCAGCGAAGTCGTTGAATGGGATATAGTATAACAACTTTGTAATGTCTGGTTAGAGTGAACTGGTGCTCTCATCTCACAAATTAACTAAATAATAAAAATAAACGTACCTTGATATTGTTGTACATAAATATCCAGTTTCGCCACAATTTTCTCTTTGAAACTAGCCGCCGGCGGCGTAATAATAGGTAAATACATGTTGTCATACTATTTTAACGCATCATCTAACGCACTCTAAAGCTAATTTATTTACAAAAAATAACAATACAGGTTCTTTTTGTGTCAGCTGTTAGCTGTTAGACGCCATATTTGTTTTATTCACCACCTGACTGATTTTAAGTCCGCTAACTAGTTGGACGTTTTGTGACGCTTGTACAATCAACGTTCGGCCTAGTCATACAATTGAATAGCGACATCCAATGAACGCGCTAGTGATTCATTCAAAAAGGAGATTCAACCAGATGCCTGCGACATATACATAAAAAGTAAATTTGGTTGTAACTAAGCCGAACCTCAGACTCTGGGCATGGCCGAAAATTTTTGTGTTTTGAATTCTTTAAAAGCTATCCGGAAAGCCCTTTCGAGGTGGAAAAAAAAATTAACATAACCCGTATTCATCACCACCAACATAATTATAAAAAGAGCCATACGAAAGTGATCAAATAACGAAATTATTATAATCAATTCCCATGGTGTGATATGGCAAGACATTTAGGTGATGGGCATGCCCATCTTGCCCATATGGGTGGATCCGCGCCTGACTAGACGAGTTATTGAGTGGAAATCACGAACATGCAAACATAAATATAGGTAGTATGGGGGTGTACGAAACGAAGGAGTCGACTTGAGTGACGTATCACGTGTTCCTGATATACGTCCAAGAGGAAAAAAGGAACCGTGATGAAAGGATTGGCCAGTCAGAATAGCCTTGTAGTCCAATCCTTACATCAGGGTTCCTTTTTTTCCTTTTGAGGTACGGAACCCAAAAAAATATAACAACATACAAAATTGAAATTATGATTCACGATTATACATTAATTATCTACAAATATGAGCAATCGCAGCTGTTGGTTTAAGTGTTACCTAATATGAAGCCAAATTCAGTCAAGTGCTCACGCGCCTCTTTAGCTCAGTGGCAGAGCACTGGTCTTGTAAACCAGGGGTCGTGAGTTCAATCCTCACAGGAGGCAAGTCTTACTATAATGTAAACACTTTTTGGTGTATGTATCAGTTATTCTGTTTTATTTTGATAGTGAGAGCTTAGTAGATAGATAGGTATACGCTGCCTTGGAATTGGTCTTAAAGTATCTTGAGTTCTATCGGTGGACCCATTTTTAACTAAGTTTTAAACTTTTAATCAAGGTATCCCTTCGTTTTCGCTGGTTTTTTGAGTTAGTTATTAAATGTTATAATAATTCATCATGTCAAAGTTGGTGCACATGCAAAAATAAACCTTGTTATAACGGCTCAAGGTTTTATTTCTAACGTGATAAAAATGTGATCTCCTAGTCGGTCTGTGTATACGAGTACGAACCCTTAGGTTCTCCAATATCTCACTAGAGTAAAACTAGCTAAGCATGAACTTAAATCCTACTCTACACAGTCAAATTGCATTCCATAGTTGAAGTTCCAATAGTTGAATTGACAGTTAATCGTGCGCATGTTAGAGATTGAATTTAGTAAAACAACAGAATACAGTAGGTACCTACAAGTAAATCTAGAGAACAAGACAGCCGTGACGCTATTATATCATCCACCTACTATTGTCTAAAAATAAATGATAGCTAGCTACACCCACACTCACACACACATCACACATACGAAAACTCTCATTCCGTAATACCTATCCCATTAGTATGGGTTTGTTATAGTAGGTACAAGTTGATCGGAACACATTTTTCTATTAATAAATAATTCATCGAATGCCTAATTAAGCGATACTACTTATGCCTGTTTACATTTCTAACTAGAATAGGTATAAAAAGCTACATAAAGCCCGGTCTACACTGGAGAAGTGAGAAGATTATTGAACTCCAGACGGTAGGTTACCTCGATCTAATCTTGATCAGGGATATAAATTATTACGTAGGTACTTGGTATGGCATTAAAATATGTTTTAGGTGTAGCAAATGGCTTTAATTTATTATTATTATAATAGCGGTACTTACCTAGTCGTAGAATACAAATTTTAAACTAAGTAGTAGCGACAGTCTATCCTAAGAATTATGATGGATATGGAATTTAGAGTATGTATGTATGTACGAGTAAGTACCTTCTATTCTTATAGCATCGTAATAGAGATACGCACTTGTAACATGAGTACACTTCATTCATGGTGAGGTTCCATTTATAACCGGCAATTAGAATGTCAAATTAGCGGCCTCCATATCTGGTTTGAGTAGCGAGTCTGGTTAGAATCCGGCGCGTCAGGGTCGAATGTGTTATCAGTGAGTATATAATGTTTGGTTAGGTGTGTGAACACCGGCTTTAGTATACGTTAGCGATGACGCGTGGCGCGTGACGTGTGCGCCGCAGATAGTGGCGCGACTGTGGTGACCACTAGCCATCGCCTCTGTGGCCCAATGGATAAGGCATCGGCCTCCTAAGCCGAGGATTGTGGGTTCGAGTCCCACCAGAGGTACATGACCACTTTTTGTAATAGAACTGGGCTAGCCGGGACGGCTGCCGGAGTCTTATGGGAAACCGCGTGGCGGTTTGACTGGAATAGGGATGTCGTTCTAATAAGTTTTTTTTTCTTATTGCTTTTATGTTTTTTGTAACTTCTTCTTGCGCTATATTTTATTGCGTAACTTTCGTATTTTTAGTTGTGTAGGTTTTTACAAATCGACTTGCTCAGTCGCACTGATTGATGACCTATTTTTTATCGTTGACGAAGGTTAATGATAGCGTCGTCATCGGTAGCGTTTCCACCGTTTTTTTAGCAAATTAGTCACCGCCTCTGTGGCCCAATGGATAAGGCATCGGCCTCCTAAGCCGAGGATTGTGGGTTCGAGTCCCACCAGAGGTACAACATTTGTTTTTGTATGGGAGGGAAAATAATTCCTAATTAGAATAGTCTGGTTAGACAGGTTAATAACCGGTGTGGAGGTGTTAAGGAGACAAGGAATGCTGTACAATAAAATAAAATATAAAATCTTAACATCTGGATCTTCATAATAATCATACAAACAACCAAATTCTATTCTATTTCTACTAAGTACATCATTGGGAGCTTTCTTAATATATTTTTTCAAACTTCGAGTATTTGTTACATGTTACAATTTTAATGTAAAAGTTAAGAAATAACTCTTTAGTTTTCATACTTAGATTTAATTAATTTATGTTTCTAGTTCTTGGTAGGTATATCAGCTGTTAAAAGTTTTATCCTGAAAAAAATCTTTCATACCGACGAATTGAGAACATAATATTCCTTTTTTGAAGTCGGTTATATGGTCTAGCTAGACTTTTTGATTATGACATTAATCATTCAATGCATACCTACGTTGTAGTGTAGTGTAATAAATGTAATGACGTAATACGGCTCCTGAATTGAATACCGTCCTTGGATCTAGGATGATAGTATGTTGCACGTCTTATCAATAAAGTACACACAGAAACACATAAGTATTAAAAGTCATTTCTTAGAAAAAGTAATGCGATGAGTCACATAAAACTAACAAATAGCGTGAATAATAAAGGTGGATGAGGTATCGTGGATCCCTATTATATGTTGATGCGGCTACACCTGTCTTTCAAGAAATTTCATAACAGCTCGTCAATCCCAGCATTACCTACATCTGACAAACTCAATAACCGCCGCCGCCGTGCGATGTCGCTTATTTGTAAAAGTCCCACGTATCAGGGGAAAGCTGCTCGATATGATAACGATATTAATGATAAGGGCAGAGCCATCGATTTATCGATGCGATTATATCAGTCCCGTTGGTGCCTCGGAACCCGCGCCTCTAGATGCAATAGACAATTTTATATTTTTCGCGTGATTTGTTACCGGCCAGTAGGTGCGGCCTGTTTGTACAGTGCGTGTTTTGAGTGTCGGATGATGAGAATGATGGGCGACGGGGCTGACATGGGCTACGGAGAGTACAGTGGCGGCTACATGGACAACAGCTGGGCGATCATTCCGCCAGAGTACATGCCTCCTGAAGAAGACTACAGATACAACTCGTATGCGTGAGTAGAGATGAACTTGCTCATAGTTGCTAAGTACAATTTGTAATGTAAGTATAGTTTTATATGTCTAAGAAAAAAACTTGGGGGTGCGATAGCATTTAATGCCACGGGGTCGTATTCAGCAGGGCTCTGATTATACTGATAATGAGTGAGTGCTTTGTAATTTATTAATTTAATTTATGTTTCTCAAACTTTATCATACCTACATAAATTTAAGTACTAATTATATAAAATTATATGTCCTGTCAGTACCTTTACTTTATTTGTAAGATATACTTATTAATTTTTAAGTAAATAGTGCAGTGTAACCGTCCGAACCACGTAAATAAAATAACAACATACAAAATTTATTCGCCTAAAATGAAACTTTGCCGTCGGCCGACGGGCAAACAAGTAAATGCTTAAAGGTACCTACTGCCTCGCGATAACCCCTAATAATAGTTAGGTAGGTAGTATTAAAAATACTGTAGACATTTAGCTACCGAATTTTCTATACATATCTACAGGCCCTATATATTAACATATTATATTGTCATTAAACCATTGTTTTTATGTAAAAGTCTTCTAGCGGAATATGCGAAGATTATGTAGTAATTAAGTAACTAAATGCCTCTGCCAGTAGTTAAAATTGGTTACTTATGTGTTTTCAGGTATTAAATTATGTAAGTACTTAACTGAAAATACGTAGCAAACACCCATACTTTATGCCTTAAAACTTATTTACTACTTCGCTTGAAGTCGTCGGCTCTCTACCACAAAAGCATCTATTCTATTCTACCACATAAGCATCACATCAATAAATAATTGGCACGATGTCGGTGGATTATTTCACAAACCATTATGTACTGAGGTCTTGTAGAGGTAGAGTAGTCGGCACGCGAGCTGCAATACGGCGGTGCCTCAGAGTGCACACAAATGCTCCTTACATTGTAGTGTTGGTACTCTGTGCTAATCATGTTTTATGAGGCATTTATTGAAGTTGCAACATTGCTTAAAATCTCTGATTTTGCTTTGCTGGTAGTCGAATTTGTATTATTTGACGATTGTGGAAGTTTTCAACCTACTATGGCAGTTTTATTTATTGTTAAAGTATCTCTAGCTAACATAAATTAGCATACGTAAAAATTTGCAACGTCGATTAGGTTAGTTTGTCGATGGGTATAGGCTAGTACTCATTCAGTAGGTATCCCGAAAGTAATGATTGTTGACACAACAAGCCTACGGAAAGTAGGCACTGCCTATATGTAGTGTATGCTAGTGAGCGGCGGCGGCGGAGGGTTGCGTGCGGCGCGCGCGAGTGGAGCCTCCAAGTACCATCGAGCTGGTCCGCCACCTGCCTCGTTCCCAGGCCTCCATCCTACCCTTAATTGGTTTGGAAATCCTCTTCGCAGTAGCGTGCCGCCAGACGTTTAGACCCCGCTCGCCTAACCAGATTGCCATAACAAAATATTCGTGAAAACCCATCGACTAAACCTCATTTCTTTTCCGGTAGCAGAGCCAGGCTTCCACCGTCGTAAATTCACGATAAGTAGCGAGGTGGTGATGGTGTCATGTGTGCGACTGTCGTTTATTTTTGGGTAACCCGACTCCGGTCACGAAGGCGAAGAGGGAAAGTTATGTTGTTACTTACAGTCATGTGAAAAATGTTTTATGTCCTTGACTGCGTAAAGTTAGTTATGTAGGCGAAAATCATATTCTTTAGTAAAGATTAAAAGTTAGTTAATCAGGTTGAGTCGGTAACAATGTATGTTGAATGTTGTTTGTATTGCCTCACTAATGCCGTGTAATTTGTCGCGGCCGGGGCTGGCGGCTGCGGCCGGCTGGCACCGACGGCACCGCGACTCGCGGGCTACACATCTCCATTATACTTTTACACAAATTACTTTCCTATCTTTCCTACGATCAGCCCCATTATTTTATCATTAGTCTATTGCGAATACAGAACCGTCTTTTTAAATTCGGCGCCTAATTATACGTTTGAAACGGTATATTAAACGGTTTATGTCATAACTTCATTTTGAAAGAGGTCGACTGTCTGCTCAATTTGCATAACAATAGCTTGGGGATTTTTATGTTGAAAACATTTGGTTTTTATTGAGTATTCATCGATTTTTACGTCAAGGTGTTCCGATCGGAGGGCGGAGGTCGGAGGGCGCTGCGAAGAGTGAACATTTACAATAATTCATTATCCACCCCTCGATCCCTCAGTACTCTTTACAACATATTGCATCTGCTCTGATCTAATCAGCTAAATGAAAGCAAGGATTGTTGTTGGTCCTTTACTTTGTTAGTCAGTAATTAACTATCATTTATGTTTTGATTTTGTAAAATTTGCCATAGATGGATCTTATTCACGCCTTATACATATATTTCCTTTTAAAAAAACACATAGCAAAAGGCACAATATTTGCGTCCTATCCCAATCCATCCATCAACTGTGTTCCCATAATTACCGATCAATGAGCGACATCCTCGGGGGCAGATCGGCCATCAATCGGGCGACACGGTCACCGGCCGCGCAGTGAGCCGTGGAGGCGAGGGCGGCGGCACCTGCTGCTGGCCACGGTAATCTGGCTCTGGTTTCTGAAATGGCATGAACAAGTTAGATGTGCAGATGAATTTTGTTTAAGGTGCTTAAAAATTGAACTTATGTGAGAACAAATGAAACTTTTTTCTATAAAAAAGGGTTATAAGAAAATATTTTGAAATTTTGATTTCAGTTTCGGGATTAGATATAACATGCTGCACATGTAGGTTTCGGCTTAGTATACCCTTTTTGCAACACCCTGTATATTTGATTCCAACTTAAAATAAATCAAATATATTTAAAACATATTGCTCATTCTAAATTCTAAGACATATCCATGAAAATTTTCATTTAAGGAAAATAAAATCTGTTGCTATCAAGGAAAAGCATAATTCAGAAAGCTTTCCACAACTTCAGTCATAAAACGCTGAAAAGTTTAGCTGTTTGTTCTTGTGTTTTCGCGTATACTGCGCGGGGGAACCCGGGGGCCCACGCAACGATGGTACGATAAATATTTTTTAAAACGCAGTCTCAATAAGTCAATTAAACATTTCGTGAGTTGCGCGCCACTTGGGGGAGTTCCCAATATAAATAATTGCCCTTTGTTGTGATGCGCTTTCATCGGCCGTGGCGTCGCCAGGTGGTTACTCATCTATGCGGTAACTTGGTAAAGATCTGATTTGTTTGGTTTGTATGGGAGGTCATTTTTAGACCGGCCATGCGTACACAATTTTGATATGATCAGTGAATGTTGTGTAGAATAGGCAAATTCTATATGCTTATCTGTGCATTTTATTCTAAACTATCCAAAATCTAAGTAAAAGTTTTTTTCGGAATAATCGTGGCCATGAAATAAAGGTTATCAAATCATCAGGGTGTAATATTTAATTCCACTGACATAGAGCTTTTACCCATTGCGAATATGACCAGAGTGCAGTCATAACTAAGAATAACGCTGTTCATTCAGTAAGCTGTTACGGTGATACCCATTAGGTAAATAATAATTATGAATTAGTTCTTAGATGTATTTTTCAATCAGTTCTTAAGTGGATTTAACTAAAAAGTACTATTAAACCAAAAAAACACCCGAAAAAACAGTAAGAACTTACCTTATGAAACGAGAGAACAACTCTGTGTACACCTGCATAGAATTATTACCTGAAACGGTATTTTGAATCCTATTTATATAGATAACTACTGATTGACACATGTTTTGACTTCAGCGTGGGATTTTAAGTTTTAATAATTACAAAGGTACTTGGAAATGGCCGATGTCTCGCAGTGGATGATTAAAAGAGCTAGTGGTTTCATAAAGTACCTACTTACTTAAATATACTTTAAAAGGCCATAACAATACAAACACTCAGTTCCAAAATGCAACTTTTAACTATAGCTGTCTTGGTTTGACAGACATGATTTCGTCGACCTTAGTTTAAAGTTGTCTGAAACACAATAGGTATGTAATTGTTAATAAAGTGAAAATTATTAAGTACCTACTTGGCACATTTTTAGTTCTTAAAAATTTGCATCAATTACTTACATTTAAATATTCATGTACCAATTAGCACGGAAAGTTTTCATTTATCGGCCAGTCCAGCCTTACTCTTATCAGTCTTTGTCCTGAATAAAGTCTCCGTTGCACACCTGCATGTCGTAAAACTGATACTTAGCGCCATTGTCCAGTGCTTAAGTACCTTCTTTTGTTCTTATGAACTCATCTAGCCGTCTAGGCTAGGAGGGTGGCGGTCGAGTAGCGTAGTGATACAACGGTAAACAAACGAATTCAAGGGTGTCTTAGATAAACAAAAGTAAATAAGAAAAAAATATTAAATCTTTTATGTGTGTGTGTACAAATAAAGAATATTCTATTCTATTCTAAATATTTGGTAAATTCTTTAACTGTAACTTAGTACCAATTAGTATTTTTTCTAATTTACATTTTAGTTGTAGTTCCTTTAACTTCCTCATAAGTAGAATGTACCAAGTCAAAATAAGAATACGAGTAGTAAAGTTGGCAACTTTTAAATAAAACTGTTGCATTGTAATAACTATGTAAACACCGAAGACACATCCATTAATTAACTAACTTTACAAAAGCTGTATCTAACGAATAAATGTATTTCGACTTGAAAATGCCGCCGCCGCCGTGCTACGCCGCTCGTAGCCAGGCGTTACCGCGTAGGCCTACGAACGTAGCAAAAAGCTCACCGTTTCTTTCCAGCGCTAAGTGTAATTTTAAATATTAATTTACCGCTTTACATACAAATAATATATTACAAGTTTTAATTGAAATTTTATACCAATCTTAATACAAAACAGTACCTAATATAAGGTATGTGTTTAAAATACATCCGTCAGTGACGCTAAAGATATATATGACCTTTTAATTAACTTAATTTTAACTTTGTTGGTAAGTAAAAACGGCGAAAAGCAAGTATGGATTTGTCACATTTATTCAACAATGTTACGGGAAGCCTCGTTAAGCTTTGCAAAGTGAAGTGCTTTTGTTTAAAACTTAATCCTCTGTTGCACACCTGCGCGCCATAAAACTAATTCGCATTGTTTTATTGTTTGCTACAGTTTTTTTAGTGTACTTAGTACCTATGTAGGTCTGTTTTGTTGATCGCCTGCATATCTAGCTAGGTTTGCGGAGGAATTTTATAGAGTTTCTATAATAATTTACTGCACTTATTAATGCAGTGTCTCAGTCAACCGTGGTATCGATACAGACATTGATATTATCATAAGTAAACAGTTGGTTGCTGAGGACAATAGACGCCTAGGTAGTGGAGTACAGTCAGAAACAAAAGGATCTGCACACGTGTTCATCGTAAAACTGTAGCCAGTACCTGTTCCCGGAAACTTTACTCTTCTTACGATTATTGTGAAGGCTTTGTTTAGAAAACACAAAATGTGTTAAGTATTAGCACATGTGCAGGCTAAGATAAGAATAGGCGAGAAGTGGCCACATTTGTTGGGGTTTGAAAGCTCTCTACAAGCTTTTTACAAACTGCAAAACTTGCAACCGATGTTTAATTTATGCCCGCTAAAGATTCTTTTAAAGATTTAAATGAAGAATGCATTTGAAATTATTTTATTTAAATAGGTTTTATTTTTCAATTGGATTTAGCTTAGAACTTCTATTATTCGATAATAAGTAGTGAAGTTATTGTATCAATTCAATGCGAGTACCTACTTCAGAACAAAATAAATTATTTCAATGCAGCGAGTGCAAAATAACAATAGGCTTTTGAAAATATAAACTTTAGCTTTCTACACAAACATGGTCGCCATCGAACAAAAAACATTTCAATTATTCCCCAAACACGCGGGCTTACACGGACTTAATAAAACACTCCGAGTGAAAATCGTTATTCGCCATTTAGAGCGGCGTCCATAACGAACCGGCCTCAACAATGGGCTTAACGCTCACTCATTACAAAAAGCGACATAACATAACGCGATCCGTCGAAAGCTTCTCTATTCAGAGAGTATACTCCAGTTTTTTTTTCGGGAAGGCAGCGGGGATTGGTCGGGCGCGGCCCCGCCCAGCGGGTGGAAGGCCGCCATTGGCCGGGTGGATAGAGCACCCTTAAGCCTGAGGGCGCTCTCGGCACGAGGGCGGTGTTGAGCGGGAGTGGTGCTCGAGGGTTGTTCAGTGCGGGCGCGACTCCGCTAGTGACTGCACGTGTCGTGTGACTATGATCCCGAAGGCGAGCTCCCCCGCGCGGGACGTGAAGGGCTCGGGGCGCGCGTCGCCACCGCTGCTGCCGCCGGGGCTGCTGGCGTGGAGCCCCATCCTGCTGCCGCCGTGGGGCCCGGCCTTCCTGCCGGCGCTGTACCCCGCGGCCTTCCGCTCCGCGTTCCCCGGGTGAGCATCCTCATCACCGTCCCAGTGCTTTACGGAAATGTATTAGTGAATGATTTGTGTTAGTGGATGATAGGGAAAATTTAGTTTGTTGAATTTTTTAAGTGATCGTCGTGCTTTGAAGTAAGCTCTGAAATTAAGTAGGTAGGGTCTACGTGCGGATTTCTGTTGTTCATGAGTGTGTTACTTCGGTGCCCTGATTTGGATAGTGCATATTTTATTCACTTACTTATATTTATATTAAATTCATTGATAACTTGATGAGGAATTAAGTGTTCAAAAATAAATCCATTAACATAATGGACCGTCACTGGTTTAAATGAAACGGCCGGCGGATTAGAAATAATTATTTCAGGCACCGAATGAAACATCCATAAAGCTACATAAATGTACCTAACTTGCCTACTTTAAATAGGTACATTGAGATGAGACCATGTCTATATAATTATGCGTCTACCTATTATAAGTATTTTTTTAATTAAAAAGCTCATTCTCAAGCTTCGTCGGTCAACTGTTTGACCAACATTTAGCGTATAAATGCAACAACACGGCAAGTTATCACTCTCGCTTCACTGTCTCGAACATTCGGAGGAATCGCTGGGATCCTCGTGACAGTTTCTGCACCTCCTGAGAGAATGTGAACAGCCTCGTTTACAACCTGCGGAGCCGCGCCGCCTTTCAGCGAGTCACGTACGGGACACAAACCTCTAACACAATAAAACTACACACTTGTCGCGCTCTATCGCCTACGCTTTACAGTCTAAAGTTGACTGATGAGATTAACAGTTGTCGTCGGCATTTCACACAGTCAGTGATACTTTTAATAGACAGTACTTGTAATACAAATGCTGGGTCCTTTCATAGGGGTCACGTATTCTGGAGAGGTCCTCAGCGGGCGGCTACACGAAAGATTTTATGTTTTTATTCAATTATACATTCTTGAGACGTGTTTTATTAGGGCCGTCAAGTGTTGAGTTTGTATCCATTATGGATGAACATTTTACGTGCGTCTGCGTGTTTATGGAGAGTTTGATCCCTTTGTTGGAAGGTTCTCTTTATTGACTTCGCGTTTTAATCTGTTAGACATGATTTGGCTGTATTGCTTACAAGTTTTAACACAATATGTGCATAGATAATAATACCTGGTATATTCTTAGTTAACTTAGTACTCTTACACTTATTTTGTTTTATTCATGAAATTTTATAAGTGTGACCGGAAGCTGTAGTAATTAGTCCCCACTCTTCACTCAAGTGGTTTTGTCATTAATCACGTACCTTTGTTGTGAGAGAACAAAGAATCCCAAGTAACCAATTCTAAAAAGTTTCAATCCGATCTTTACCAAAACATTTATAGTAAAATAGCAAAACATTCATTGACTTTCATCTACTTAGTTACTTGTAGGTTAGGCACATAGCAGATATCTTTGCTTTGTGTGTATTTTTGAATTAAGGAACGGCTATTTCCAGTAGCTTATCAATTATTAACAACCTAAGGCTGGACTAGAGTTTATGATCATGGTGAGAGCATATCCTGCAAACATACCAAACAAACCCTAGCATAGAATTCTACCACCGCAAGAACGACACATCGCCCCAACTCCCACCATCCATTAACCAGCCGTCTCCCCCACAGGCTGCTGGACAGCATGAAGATGCCGGGGCAGCGGCCGGGGTTCCAGATCTCGGACATCCTGGGGCTGAACGAGGGCAAGGAGGAGGCCGCGGGCAGCGCGCCGCCGCCGCACTACGCCCATGACTACCTGCGCCACCACCAGCCCTGGCTGGCGCTCGACCATCATGATACTAGCGGTAAGTTACTTTATGTATACTAAAGTCTTGAGGTGAGGGCCTGTGACGCTCCTACAGTCTAACCGTCAAATGTCAGATAAATTGGCCTATGGAATGTCAGCCACAGGCCGTGCGCTGGAAGCCGCTGCATCAGTGATGCTCGAAAGGTTACATTTATGTAGAAATTGGGTTACTAGTTTTAAGTGTTTATATCACAGTTAAACAGACGGTTCAACTGAATCTATTTTGTATTCGTGTTTTATTATTATGCTAACTATAGCTATTAAATAATTTACCGTTGCCGTTGCTTGTTAAAATATTGCAGGTCTTACACCTTATAGCACCCTACAGCAGTCAAGTAGGATAGCAGCAGATATTTAACCTCCAAAATAGTATTGTCTTGAATTAAGTTGTATATGTAGTATTTGCAATAAATTGAGAGTGGTTTGGGAATTCATAATAATCTTAGAAAATGTAGAGTATTTCATTGATAAGAGCAACTTGAGATAAATTTTATAGCAGCTTTCCATCAGAGTGAGCCTACTCTATGTATGAGTAATGAGTAGGTCCTTGATCAAGCACCAATATAATACCCAAGTATAGGTACTTTACTACTGTAAACTTATTTCCTAATAGTAGGCCTAAATATTTTGCCATCAAATTCAATTTATGTTTTTGCCGCAGCGGATGGCTCGGATTTTCAGCCTTTTATAACTAAAACCTCAAAAGTACATCATTTAACGTGCGTGTTTTTGTTGTAATTCGATAAATAATCAATAACCGAGTCTCCCGTGGCGCAACTATTTTATTTATCTCTGTTATCGAAGTAGGCGAGATGCGGCCGTCACCGCCGCGCCGTATCTTGCCGAACTGTTTATCTGAGCTCCACTTCAATCAATAATTCTGATAAAAAATTGCCCATCACCGAAGTTGTATTCAAATAATCCACTTGTAGTATGTAAGTAGCGTCTATGAAAGTCGAATTTTATCAAGTGTAATGGGCCCACTCGAATATTTATTCGATTTGGTAGTGGTGTGGAGAGCAGCAGATTACATTCAAATGCTGCTCCAGTGGAGTGCGGGCTAATCTGCGTGTCATTAATTATTTTTATCGTTTTATCGCCACTTTTGGCACTCGGCGACTCTTGTCGATTGTTAACATTAACTTGAAGTTGTCTCGTTTGTTGATCGATTGCTTGTTCAACACTTCACGAGCATTATACCTGAAGAAGCAGTAACAAGCTACTTAAATGGCTAACACATATTTTCTATTATCCGTAGTGAAAATAACGTCTTTAGAGTTAAAGTACGAACCAAAACAGAACGATTCATAACAAATAAGTAAGTAATTTCGACAATATCGAGATTTGCTATATCAATTCTCATGATCCCGTAGCGAAGTTTTACATAAATCGCAGCAAATCATTTAGCGGCAGATTGACAATAGATACAGCGTCGCATCACGCCCTACAAACAGGGGTCGCCACTTACATTGTTTAACTTTGCCGAGGGTGCAACGCGGAACAAATTTGTCACCAATAGCGGGTGCTTACGCCCTTGTCACAGTAACCGGCAGCTGCAAATAGCTATCAATTACACCGTGTTTGCGGTTGTTGGGGACGCCATTCGTTGCTCGTTCCTTTCAGCTTCGCAGTTACAGAACTCACTGTGTAATTTGATACGTAATTAATTACACATAAATTGAAGTAAGATCAATCAGAATTTCTTATTAAAATAGATAAGTAGATATCGATTGGTAGGGTTCTAGAAAATCTGTGCCATTATCTACTGACAATACCACCACCTATTTGATTGGCTAGTGTGTTATCAATTATCATTATCAATATGAGCTAGGCTAGGCGTCTTTGTTTAGCTTAAAGCAATAGGTATAAAATTGATAATTTAATTGATGATTCACCGTATAATGAAATGTTTACCTAGCTACCAGTCATGCTTGTACCTATTGTTTAACTTGAGCCTTAACGTGACATGATCTTACACTTTATTAAATTTCCTCTCGGCCTCGTTGAACAATAGCGAGGCAGCTGGTGGGAGTGCCTCCTCCCGCCCCGCGCCCCGCACCCCTCGCCCCGCCCAGCCCGGCCCCGCCACCACTCCCGTGAGAAACAAGGGGTGAATCACTCATGCACTGTGATTCTTTTCCATCACGCTTTGTATACCAATATTTGACAATGTAACCCTCACTTAGCTTAGTGCTCTTTACGATTTTATTTCACAAGCCGCCATATTTAAAAACGGCAATCACAATCGTAACTTACGATGATTCTCCTTTGTCGCAGGTATCTTGGGCCAGCAAGCGAGTCCGGACAGCACATCGCGTGCCTCCGAGGTGTCATACGTTGGCGTGTCCGCCTCATCACCCCCGGGCACCTCCCGCGAGGAGTATGAGGAGCACGAGCTGGAGCACGACGTCGATGATGATGACGACAAGGAGCAGCCGCCCGGCGACCCCAGCATGGTGCACAAGAAGCGCAAGCGACGCGTCCTGTTCTCCAAAGCGCAGACGTACGAGCTAGAGAGGCGGTTCCGCCAGCAGCGGTACTTATCAGCTCCTGAGAGGGAGCACCTGGCGTCGCTGATCAGACTGACCCCCACACAGGTGAAGATCTGGTTCCAGAACCACCGGTACAAGACGAAGCGCGCGGTGCAGGAGAAGGGCGGTCACGAGCTGGGGTCCCTTTCCTCTCCGCGGAGGGTGGCGGTCCCGGTGCTGGTGAAGGACGGCCGGCCGTGCGGCAAGCCCGAGCTGCCGCCGCTGGGCCTGCTGCCCCCCTACCCCCCGCACCCCGCGCACCCGCCGCACCCGCACCACCAGCCCGCCTGCTGGTGGTGAGCCCGGGAGTACTAGTCCAGCAGCCGAGTTTTTGCAGCCGTACCACCATCGGTTTATAGCGCTGCCAACTTCATACTTCAACTTTGAATATCAATTAAGAAAGTGAACTGCAACACTTTGAGATGGTGGTACTGGTACGGCATCAAGTTGAAGCTTTTACGAACATGTTTCGTGAATAAGTATTGTATCTCGTTCTGACATAGTCAATTGAAAGCGGAATATGTGGATACAGTTGTGTTTAAGGTTTCAATGTCCGTAAAAGTTTTAACAGGCTGCATTATTTATTGTAAGAAATGTTGAAATTAGGTTTTGGATTTTTGTTATTGAAGATTTAAAATTCTGTTGAAAATTACTCGAATACTACGAAAGTATAAGTCGAGTCCAGCTTATGGATTCTCATTTCGGACTAATTAAGGTTGGAGTTCCTACTTGTTTGTAAATTAAGAGTAACTTATATAGTGGAAACCCTATTCCTCTCGTGCATATTTCTGTGTCTCTTATATCTATGACTTGTTCCATTCAGATGTGATTAGAAAATAACATTCCAGTTAGTGTACATTTTGTAAAAAGTCTTTGAAGATGTAGCCAATAAGTAGTTAAATACATATAGATACCTATTATGAAAATGACCAGATTTTATCAAATGCAATATTTAGCCTTAAGAAACAGTATTATCATAGTCCAATATAATGTTTAAAGCTATTTATATGAAATGATGAATATTTCTTTAGAGTTAAGCGAATGTATAATATTATGCTGTATATAAGTTAATTGTGTGATAGTTACCGTACCTTATGTACTTAAGACATTTTATCTGTATGTATATGTTTATCACAATCATGGTGACATCATGTTTAGTAGATAGAAGTGAATGTCGTTGCATTAACTGGACTGAATTGATTAGAAAGACTAAACCAAATCTTATATTATGTAGTAAGATTCGACTCTAAATCTCCATTGCAGTAACCTTCTAGTATTTTTATGTTTTCCTCGGGTTAGTCTATTGAACATTTGAGTATGATAATAATTAGAATACCATACTAAAGTTACATTACCTACCCGTATTATTATAACATTCCAAGTTTTACCTTTTAGAACTTACATATAACTGTAATTAATAATTATGTATCACTTATATCTATGGTGTATATTGAAATGAATAAATTATAATTATATCTATGTGTGTTTTTCATTAAACCATTTCACGTTAAATTGAGCTGATTCCTGACAAAACGAATTAAAATATAGGCACTGTCAATACAATAGCACGTTTTCGTTTCAGCAGTAGGTAAAAAGTTTAAAATCTGGGCCTTCAGCAACGTCGACACGTTGTCTTGTGTAATTTTAGGGCACCCGCACCCTTAACTCCTTTATGTTGCAATCTTGCAATACACAGTCAATTATATACATATTTGGTGTGCACTGAACAGTATAGGTTTTATAAGTTTTATATTTTAAAGCTAAATAGCTTAGCATTGTGACAAAAGTATGTAGCAGCCTACGCTATACATGCACTATAATAATAAAAAAATATTGGATTGCATATTTCAAAAACGCCAATCTTAATATCTCACCTGCAAATCCTGCAATAGGTAGTTAGTTTAGCTTTGGCTCGTCACTGGGTACCTGTAGTTCAATAAACTAAATATTGACATTTGCCGTCCTTTATCTAATCGCGGCGGAGAGTACGACAGATAGCCGCGACATCGCTCCGACCTGGTTTCAGGAACATTATTCAGGAGGACACAGCGTTAGTAAAACGATACTCAACTCGTAGTAGGTAATTATATTGGTGCTATTTGGAAAGAGCATGGAGTATAGGTATGTTTAAATAATTGTGACCGGGTCATATTTAGAGATTATCCCCCTTATTCATAAAAAAGTTATTGGACGCTTTAGCTATTGAACTGTTTTGTCACTCTCTGTCAAAGAACAAATTGTTCTCTTTTTTATGAATAAGGGGGTATATGACAGACATTTTAAAATCTGCAAATTATACAGCGCTACCAAAGTTACGATAACCATCGTTGGGGCAAACGTAGAACAAGCAACAGCACAAATTAATATAATTGTATTTATAGCTTAAAAACCCTGAAATAATACTGAATAGCGCACCGCAATACCCACAAAGCACACATACAGTCATACATGCGTAGCATACACTTGTGTGTCTGTGACCTGAAATACATAGCATAGGTATTGCTGTTGCTAGTTCACGACAACTGTAGGTAGGTATTGTAGTACATTTATACCTGATCGATCGGTAAAATATTACTAATTATATTTATATATGGTAATTGTATGTGAAGCGTCCGTAGTAGAGCTGCCTTCAGTGATCGTAACTGATCACTGAGGTTAAGCAACGCAACGACCGACTTCAAATGGTTCTTTTCTGGACGCTTCCGTGCTTCGGACGGCACGTGAAGCCGTGGGTCCCGGTTGCTGGTTCGGCAGCAGTCGTTAAAAATAGTCAGAGGCCTTCAGGCAGCTTGAAAACATCTAACAGTCGGGTTGCCCACTTACCCGACAACTTCAGTGCATTGTACTCATTCAAAAACGGCGATACGGCTCGCGTCCTATCACGTCAGTACAAATGTACAGCAAAAAGCTGGTGATTCTCTTGCCAGTCACCTCTGACTACCCGCTTCGGAGATTACAGTCTTGAGAATATGTATGTATGTATTTATGTGTAATTCAATCATAATAATAACTATGTAGTTGCTACTTCTTATATTTATTAAACACTAGCTGTTCCCGCGCGCTTCGCTTCGCATTAAAAAGTTTTCCCGTGGGAATTCGGGGATAAAAAGTAGCCTATGTTCTTTCCCAGGGTCTAGAACATATGTCTACCAAATTTCATTCAAATCTGTTCAGTACTTTTGGCGTGAAAGAGTAACTGACAGACAGACATACAGAGAGACAGAAAGTCACAGTTACTTTCGCATTTATAATATTAGTTAGGATTAGGAAGATAGGATAAAATAAAAGAAGAAAAAAAATCTAGGCGCAAGTATAGTATATTTAGTGTATTTAGTATAGGTAATAGGTACCGAACTATTTATATGTATAAAAATAATAGATGGGTGCATGTGCATCGACATCACGTGACACGTCATTGAAGGAGGAATCTTTAACTCCCAAATCCAAAAAAAAAAGTACTCGCTAATCCAAAACTCTATCATCAAACACATCCAGCTCTCGACAATACGTAGGCCCGCCCGACCGCCCCCGCTCGCCCCTCGCCAACAAAGGCAACTATTAAATAAATAATAACATTCCTTACAAAAGGCTCAAAGTCGGTCGGTAGCGCGACAATGGGCAAACAAACTGAGAAATTATTTCTATAAATTCTTCAAACGCCTTTGATACAAGGGCCCAATAGTGGCAAATAGACGGCCGATGAATGGTTAAGCCGATTAGCGATATACAAACACACATTCACACGTGGGAGAAGCTGTTTGGACGCTGAATACATCCATGTTGGATGTAAAAGGACTGTATGATTGGCAATTTGGTAGTCCTTCCGTTGAAGTTCAACCGAGGGACTGCCTTCAACCGTTCATCTACCCACATCGAGACAGAGCTTGCACCTGTGCGTCATGGGAGCATGTGCTTGGGTATATTTTATCGCTGGGACTACTTATCAAAACTGTAATTTAAAAGTCTCTAGCTACTTATGCATATAAATATACTTAATGATAGTTAAAAGAGATTTCATTCATTCATTTTATTTTCATCGTCGGATAAAAGTCTTTCAGTTTCACTGGAAATTCATAGTTTTTCACTAGTGTAAAAGTGCCTGTCTGAAAGATTGTAGCTAAATCATATAAGTACATATTCACAAATTAATTGCCAATTTATTTCACAATAATACAAGCGCAGGTGTATACCATATTCGTTCAGAGTCGAATGGTCGAAGAGTGTATTCAGTGAGTGACAGTTATCACCGGCGATCTCTACTGATGGGCCCCAGCGCCGTCGCTCCGCCGATATGAACTAAGTGCTTTATGTCTATGACAGGGCACATTACAGCCGCAACCTGGACATCTCAACCCCTGACTATACGACCTTTACACCAGCCCCAACCCCATCGGTATTAAACTTTATTGTGTACCCGAAAGAGACTATAACACTCTGTAGGAGCATCGCGCGATATGAATCGATTACGCCTGGAAGGGATCAAGAGAAATTGAAACGTCGGTTTATTGTGGTAAAGTGAGTATTTCAGTGGCTCAGGATGGGTGTTTGAAAGACAATATTGTTGATGTAAGCGTAATGTGGTTATGATGGACGAGGGCCGGCCGGTGGGCAGTGGAGCCGAAACTCTGATAACATTTCACTGGAGAGCTCATCGCTATTAGCCGCGCCCGCACCTGATTTCATGGCACGTAGGTAAGTCTAGATGCCTCGTAGGTACTTATGGGTATTGTTTCTAAGATTTGAGATTTACTTATACAGTGCAGAATTGTATTAGTGAAGAAGGCAGTTTAATTTCTTTGTGTAACATACTACAAACACAATACGTACATACTTACATGTAGTATCCTGATGTTCTTCAAGAAGGAAAAGCTCGATCTTGGGCAGCGGCTGTGTGATCCTCCCACTATAGTGGTAGTTTTGCCTGATTCTCCACAGAACGGTCTTCCAGGTGGCTGCAAGGTGAAAACTTTACCAGTAGAAAACATCATGACATGTAGGTATCTATTAAAAATAGAAAATATTTTTACAAATGCCTGTATTTAGTTTTAATTAAACCCGAAACAAGTGAGAAGCTATAAAAGTTTGAAAATGCAAATATAAAATATCCGGGAAACTATTAGGAAGGTAGCTAAGTAATAAAATGTAATGTAATTTCTTCAAATTAATTCACAACACACCCACCAGCCACACTCATCAGCTTAACCACCAACGCCACGTCTAATATTCATGGGAATGTATGAAGTGTTAATAGAGTCGTCGACAAATCCTAGTTGTAAATCAGAGGCATCGCGGCGTATGTGCTGGATCAGGGGGGTCACTCTACAATTACAATCCTCTTTATTTGCACGAAAACAGAAAAAATAAAACCTAAAATTAAAAACAGTACAAAAAGGTGGCTTGCTTAAGTATAGCAATCTTTACCAGACAACCTTTGGACAGAAAAGAGTTACTTATTAAAATTATAAAAAAATTAAACTCTGTATTATTATGAGGAACAACGAAGCTTTCAGGGCGCTGTTATGCCAGCCACGTCTCTAATTGCATGACAGCTATCGTTCGTTCGTTTCTCGTCAGTACAGAGTAACCCTCCAGTGCGTGCCGCCGCCGCCGCCGCCGCTGGGGCTGACGGTCTGAGGGCGAGGCACGTGCCGGGGCTGTCCGGAGGAGTCCTGGAGGATACAGGCTGATCATACAGATGGAGGGAAAGTGCACTGAGCGGTTACATTCCTTAAAAACTAGTACAAGACACAATTAATATCTAGGAAAAACCGAGCATAATACAAAATGAATACGGATTACGGACTAATTATAAAATACATCAATGCTAGAACAATAGCAAACGTTAGTACCTAGGTAAATAATTCGTTTTCTGTAGCATTATGAATCCTGGGTTTAGTATTAAATTATTTAATAAGTCAAGTAATAATCACTATATTTTTTTATTATTATTTAATTTAACTGAAGATAAACTGTTCACTAAAATAAGGACCAACGGTAGCCTATTTAAATTTTATTTGGCACCCTTCTATGGTTTGAACAACACCCTATATTCATAGCCGTACCTTAATAAAGTCGTTTACGTTGTTCACCCAAACGAATATTAATAACCAAGTTTGTGTAACGCCAAATGATTTTCATTTTCGCGGCCGTTGTCAGCTCGTAATGGGTTTGTTAGGATTACGCCGGGTTTAGTGGATTTCATTGGATCTTTTTAATATAATTTATGTGAGAATATTTATATTAAGTACTTTATTCAAATATCTAATCATTTCTATAAAACTCAATTGCTTATTGCTATTTGCCGACGGTTGGTCGGTAGAGTTTCAGGAATTTACTCAATAAAGCAAAGTAAGTAAAGGTTTCCACTGGATTGTATCCATATCAATCATGGTTCTCCGATAACTTTGTTTCCCTTCAGCACCTAACGCATTACAGTTTCGCTGAAAGCGCGTAACAGTTCCACTATTAGTATCTGTTGTGCCAACGCTCATTTTTCACGAGCCAGCGACATCGCGACATAAAGGTTTACGACGGCCGTCATATTTATGGCTCGGGTATTGTGATATATTTTTTGTTGTGCGCATTACGTTTTATCTTACTTTCCGCTAAATCAAGTAGCTACTGGCCGGTGTCAGGATGTGCCCTCGCATATATCATACAGCCGCGGCCGGATGCGCGCATTTTGGGGTTACGAGTATCCATAGATTCCGTGGGGCGATCGCGGGGCTATTGTGTCATCGATCGTGTTGTTACAAGATTGGCGAGGCTATTGATTTGCTTACTTCATTAGGTCTGTTGTCTTGTTTAGATGTTGTATTTGGTACAGTTGGATGGATGTTATGGTCTGACTGGTGAAACAACCTAGTTATTAATGAACTATGAAACTATAAGTATATAGAAGCTTAACGTAACTTATGTACAAAGCTACCAAGAATGTAATGATTTGAATCTGACAAGTAAATAAGTGTAAGAAATGTCTCTACTTATGTACCGTTAAACAAAACAATGCTTTATATCCGCATTCACGGAATGCACGGTATAAAAGCAGAATGCTCGCGATGCAGCCCCATAAATCGAGCTTTCAACGGAGCGTTCACGAAGTTCGTTTTTTCTATCAATAACTCGAGATTAAGACGTCTCGCGCCCTTTTTTCTGCTAAAAAAGGAAAACTGAATGGTGAGGGCGGAAATATTAGACGGCGGCGCTGTTTCCGCGCGATAAATCGCCGACCAATCAATGGGAGCGCTGCAGCGGCCGCGCCGTATTTCTTTGCTAATGATACACTTTATTTTATTGGCTTTTTTATCGCTTGTTGCTGTTTTTACTTGTTTTGTCAATTTTGCTGCTTAGCTGGTTCCTTGGAGAAACAGCCGTGCTATGAACGATCATTTCTATAGTAATTAATGTAAGCCTAGAGATAGGTAAGTCTTTTAACTCTATTATTTGAGTCAATGTAATTATTCTATAAGTGCATTGAGTTTCGTGCCTTAATTTAATATAAAAACGATTGTTTCTATTTTTTTACCTTAGTTTTCCCAAAAGCAGAGTTAATTTGTTGTTTCTATAAAGTGGATCGAAAAATCACAAAGCTCACTCCACGTAGGTATATAATGTGAGGTGTGTTTGTTATAAAGATACCGTCACGTTATCTGGCGGGGGAGCTAAATCAGAAAATCGATACAAACATGGAGGCGCTCCAATTTAAACTTGCTCCTGCCATCTGCTAACTGAACTAAAGAAAACTCACTTGTTTGTTTCCTCTACCTTCTTTCTTAGCTTTATTTATTCAAAACATTATTTGTTGCAAGGGTCATCAGCTGCCATGCCATGGTGAACAAGATAAGTCAGCCACCAATTACAATAATGTATATAGCAATCAATAACATCCTTAGCCCTATAAAGGCACGTCCACACAGCCGGAAGCAGACAGATTGAGACGTCAATGCGCCACGCGCTTCCGCACTCCCGCTGACATCGCCATTCACCGCTGATCAACTCCTGGAGGTCCTTCACTTACATCACACATGCATCTTATTCCCTAGCAATATCAGCTACTTTAGTGCAAAACTTAGTTGCAACAGGGGACTGGGTTAAAGTGAACTGATGGAAGACGAAATGGCGTCCTGCTGTTTGTTGTGAAAGAGATGTCAAATATCAATTAATGAGACCACAATATAATGAGCAATTGAATGGCCAATGAGTTGACCACCAGAGTGGCCCATGGTCTAGTGTAGAGGATTATTTATGAGAACCCACGCGTCGAATGTACCAACAGAACACCTGGTGGTCCACCTGGTCTGCAGTTAATTACACCTTGGATAAGCCACAGGCAATTTTCAATCAAATTTATTGCAATTGTTCATTGAAAATTAACTACCAGGTTATGTGATAGAATTTTAAAAACGTGTGAATGAATGTGTTTATCCAATACTGAAATTAAATTTTATTTAAAACATTTTCGATTTATGTACGAACATACATATAATTAGTAGTTGCCGAGTGAAGGGGAACAGAATTAAGTAACTTCTTACCAGATGGTTAAGTATAAAATATTCTTAATCATTTTGGGTTCAAAGTTATTCCTAAACTCTATTCAAAATGAGGAAACTATTAAAGCCACCCATTAACCACCTTCAAACTTAAACTAAATTTAATACAAATCGTCTGTAGGAGTGCTTATAAATACTTGTTCCACGGACCACCGGTCACCGCATGACTCAGCAGAAAATAAAGAGTATTCACCATGGCGACGCTAAGCAAGTATTTTTAGTACATCGACGCTTTCGCCTGGAGATACAATGCCACCTCAGCTTGCAATAGAGTAATGGATGCGTACTGCTTATTTGAACCGCTTAGAGGTCGCAGATATGAGCAGCAGACCAGCCAGGGCTAATGGTCATCAGTGGAGTTTGATTAATTATCCTTATCGCGGCTGATGCCTCTATGATGAGACCAGGATTCATGTTTGAAAACCAGATGGATCAATGAAGTGTTGGGGTGGTAAGATAAGGTAGGTGGTGAGTACGAGTAGCAATCATAATGTTTGTGAAAATATTTGGTGTAAGTAATTTTTTATACTGTTTAGATATGGGTGTAAGTAGAAGGACAATTTTTGAAAAGGATTTTAAAGTTATTTGTTAGCGTTTTGGCTCTACAAAGTTACTATCCATGCTCACAAAATTTTAGGTGTACCCTATTACCTAGTAGGAAATATTTTTATGAACGTTATCAAAACAAATGTTCATGGTATCTATCTTTTGTAGGTAGTTCCAATCCAATCCAACTCAGTCCTTAATAAATTAATTACATCATTAATTTTCTAATAAGCCTATCCCATGTTTCAATCCTAAATCTTGGTTCCATAAGAATGTTTATCAAATGGTTATTGACAAAGGTTTTAACAGGTTTTTATTAAATCAACGGTTACATATTTAGCACGGGATAAATCAAATCTACTTTTAATGTTTCTTAGATAGGTACTGTTTTTGCAATAAAGGTGTGTATGTATTTAATCCAGACCAGCAAACCCAAGAATTAAAAATCTTATTATCGGTAAGCAAGACAATTTGAATTGCTCTTGTTCTCCGCACTCTATTCATTCAGCATCTGTCTCTAACAGACCACCTTAAAAAGTTCAAAATGACCGTCGATTGATAAATAAACTAGAAATTAGATGACAGCGGGGGGGCCCCTCGTCGCTGGACCTCACCAACAATACAATACGCTCCTCACAGTAAACAAAACAGAATGAAACTGATTTATATTTCCGCATATAAATCTTAACCGTTTATTTTATTGCGTGTTTTTTAACAATTTCGCTAAAATTGGTCACCCTTGAGGACGAATCAATTTAAAAAATGAATTAGACTTATAAATTAATCCCTTATCCTTTTAGCTGAAACAGTTTCTTTGGAAATCGGAAGCCGCGTGTGGACGCCATTGAAGAGGGCAGATCCTCATAATTCTTATAATTGGGTCCTTTATTTGGGGACCGGAAAGAAGACCCACGTCAAAGCAGCTATTTCATAAAAGGATTTGTAATGCAAAAATGAAGCGTGAATATGCGCGGGAAGAATGGCGACTCCGGCAGACACGCTGTCGCCGTGAAGTGATCACGTCAAAAAAACTAAGCATTTTGGAACTTAAAGTTTGTTTAAAGTTTCTTAAATATATAGAAATACGTATTCTTAGCGTGTCGATGGTGACTGGTTCATAAACTGGGCTGAAATAGCTTTGCTAATTTTTCAGCCGTAGGGCTTTCATTTCATATGAGTGGAAAATTCAACTGTCATATTAGATTACGATTATAAGTAGGTTTTTACTTACATATTAATTGAACAGACAGGGGACGTTTTATTCTGAATTTAATTTAAGTACAAAGCAATTATTAATTATGATTATAATCAGAATTTTCTACTAGCGACAGTGACAGTCACGTAGGCGATGATTTAGTTTTAAATTTATTATTTGTTATGTTGTTAATAACAACATAACATAACAACTTGTTATGTATTCATCATCAGCCAATAATCATCCACTGCTGGACATAGGCCTCTCCCAAGGATCGCCACAACACTCGGTCCTCGGCCTTCCTCATCCACCCACTACCCGTCACCCGCCTAAGGTCGTCAGTCCAGCGGGCAGGAGGGCGTCCCACGCTGCATTTGCCTGATCGTGGTCTCCGCTGGAGAACTCGTCTACCCCAACGGTTATAGGTTCTTCGGCAGATATGACCAGCCCACTGCCACTTCAGCTTGCATATTTTGACAGCTATGTCGGTAACCTTAGTCCTCTGACGGATAACCTCATTTCTGATACGATCCATCAGAGAAACCCCAGGCATAGCTCTCTCCATAGCACGCTGAGCGACTTTAAATCGGTGGACCAGTCCTACCGTCAGTGTCTACGTCTCTGCACCATACGGCATCACTGGCAGAACGCACTGGTTCAAGAATTTTGTCTTCAGGCTCTGAGGAATGGCCGAGGAGAATATGTGACGAAGTTTCCCGAATGCAGCCCAACCCACTTGGATGCGCCTTGCAGCCTCCTTGTCGAAGTTGCTTCTGCCTAGCCGAATAGTCTGCCCGAGGTAGACATATTCTTGCACAACTTCGATTGTTGCCTCACCAACGGCGACCGGCTCCGGTTTAATGTGAGCATTGTACATGACTTTCGTCTTGTCCAAGTTCATACCGAGGCCTACACGTCGGGAAGCAGCATTTAGGCCACTTAGCATCCAGCTGAGTTCCTGCAGAGATTCTACCATAATAACGATGTCGTCCGCGAAGCGGAGGTGTGTGCTATGTATTGTTATTTATTAATTAATTAATTGTCTTTTCTTAAACAAAATTAAAATGTACCATGTAATACATATAAGTTTGATATGATATTCCTTGTCGATGTATTGTTACCTACTGAAACATAGGTAACTAGTTAATACCTAGTTAATACATAGGTATCTTTCATATAGAAAATTGTAAAGATACTATTTCGATAAGAAGCCGAGATTTTATCAATTATATGTTATCCTTAAGTGCCCAAGCATTATTTAAAGATAATAAAATCAGTAATGTCGATGTCTAGTAAACATTGATTAATAGACATTATTGTTTGATTAGGACTATCGGAATCGTTGATAAAATAATTACTTGCAAATTGATAGGAGTAAAAGCAGTAGTACGTATTTAATGTCTTATTATACCTACCTAACTATTAGGTAGCGGTAGGGACCTACTTATACGAAATCGAAGGCTCAATGAAAAAAAAAAACGTTTGGAGAAACATATTTGCAAAATCCTGCTTATTTTACATTATATTCAATGTTTATTCGCAACGGTTGAGTTCAATTGACATTAAATGGCCGTATTACATGTTGGGGCAACAACAACAATGCAATAATAATCTCAAAATGTCAGTTTACCCGGTAAAATGGGCTCACTGATCGCGTCCAAATCCGAAATTCAGCTTATATTGGGTTATTCTCGGGAGGCGTTCGCCCGCATGATTCGACAGGCGCTGGAATCGCGAGGGAATTTTCAGAAATTCCAATTATAAAGGCTCGATTGCACTGTGGTGTTTGAGTTGCCTGTTACTTTTATGCAACGGCGAATGTGCGTAAAATTGATTCGCCATTGACGCAGCGGAAGCTGCGGCCCATCGCCCAGGTTCATTCATCAGATATCTGCCATTCATAAAAAGTACAACTTATCGTAGTACTCGCATAGTGGACCGCAGGTAGCCTTGTTTATGAATGAGTCTCATTTTGTGCTCTTACTATACTTTCTTTCTTTCGCTATAGTAGTTAGACGGTCATCGTAGTAAAGGCCACCTGTGTGAAGCAGAATGCTAGTGATTTTATATTTTTATTGCTTTTATTTATTAATTTAAGTACTAATATGTACCAAATTATAGATTTATTTGAGTTTCAAAAGTTAATGATAGAGGTTTTCATAACAAGAGCAATTGTGATAATGACTCAGATTATTAGAAACATAACAACTTGTTATAACAATAAGCCTTTGGAAGGCTTATTTTAATATAATTTAATACGGGAAATACCTCACCTCAAATTGGAGAAGACTCTTTAGAAGAAGTCATTCCATTTCATCTCGTTCTCACAAGTTCGTCAATTGAATCCTTGATCATAAACAAAAGCGATTGGTTCCGCGCTCTCTGGGAGACCAGTGAGTAACTGCACAAAGGCCGCGCAACAACCTTCGCTAAGTATTCCTTCCTTCCTTCACATCAAAAGGCGGCCACTCTAGTCAATGCACCGGACAATAGACACCCATTTAATGCTACAAGTGTTTTACAGCGCAACGCAAAAAATAAACTCAGCCCGCACGAATAACTTTGCATTCCGTAGCGCTCTTCACCCGATAGTCTTAAGAACTATTCCGCAACGAGCCATTATAAAGAAATGAGTTTTTTCCTAGATGACAATCCGGATGCGAATGGGCAAGAGTCTGCGTTCCCACGCTGGACCAACAGTTATGTTATTATTTGGCACTTCGGCAATTGTTTTGTCCGTCTGTTTGTCAAGAACAAAGCGCCACGTGTGTCAGCGATGAGGTAATGGCGGTGACCAGATGTTGGAAGGTGTGAGGCGGCACGTCGCAGCAGCATGTGGTATATTTGATGCTCCGTAGAGTGATCCGGATACCGGAGTATTGAGAAGGTATTTTTATACTGAGAGTACTTAGTCATAATATGAGTATGAACTGTGATTGCACTTAGTAAAAAAATGCACGAGCTGATCTTAATCTTAATACGAAACGTGAGTTCTGAGTTGTATAAGCTAAAATATTGCCTATGAGTGTGTTAGTTTTATTTAACTTACACTTAGGCCCTGTTTCACAATGTCTGGTTAGTGGCTACCTGCCAGATAAAAGACATGCTGTCACTCTCTGTTATTATTTTTTGACAGGGACAGAATGTATTTTATCCCACGGGTAGTCACTAACCAGACATTGTGAAACAGGCCCTTAAAATCTTAAATCGGCCCTTCACCCGTCACTAACATCACTTATAATATAACATTCGTAACTGTTCTATCATGCCAGCGTGAACTGAACATGATGTGAACATAAACTTAGTTTATTTATTTTTTAATTCTATAGAAGTTATTCATCTTATGAGTTTAAAATTACTGAAATAACTACCAAAATGACCACAAATTCCGGCAATTGTGTCCAGTATACATCCGTTCGGAAGTGTTCCTATTCGGCGTCATTATTCTGAGCTGCGGCTGAATGCACTGTTTACACAAATGCCACGGCACAAAGCCGCAACTCAGTGACAGTCGGCCACCCAGCGCGCCTCCACTTGGACACAAACACTCCAACTCGGACATTACTCATCTCATGTTGTGACAAAATTCACATGCACACACTTACAGAATAAGGGCTGGCACCTTTATATATCTAATGCGGTTATGTGTCCGTACTTGTTAAACCATGGACAAGCAATAAAATTTCGAAACATTAAATGATTTTCCTATAATTTAAACTTTCAGAGCCGGCTCCTATTTAACTTACCTCATCATACTACTACCAGCTGCCAGCCGTAAGTCCAGCTTGTAAGTTTACTTGTAACTCAGCAATTATTTAGTATAAAATACGCCTATAATATAAACACAAATGACTGCAAAGCTCTACAAAGTAACCTTCAGAAAAGTCGAGAAAGACCGAAATATTTAAACTGAAAGTTTCAGTGACGCGCACAGTTTTTCAGCAAGTAGCGTGTATCCCCGCGCCGCCGCCGCCGCCGCCGCCGCGCCGACACCGTGCCAATTCCTACGACCTTTGTTCTCTTTATTTTTGATGGCCACAATTATTTTTAAATTTAATGTTATGTGTTTTATCGTCTGGGATTACAATTGTTACTTTATGTTTGTTTTGTTATTTTTGGCGGAAATAGAACTAGCTCTTTGGTTACGTAACGGGATTTCTCGATTCTTTTGTGCCTAACCACGGATTAGTTTTTTGTTTCAACCACAACATTATGATCAACAGTGTTTTTTCTTCGGCTACCACACGCAGCATTAGGCCACTGGGCGATTCAATCGCACATTACTATCATTGTGGCGAGGCGTTATTCTGTGATCTATTCTTCATTGTACAGTCGCGCTCTCTGTTTGGATCTAAGCTCTCGTGTAAAGGTAAACATGTATTTTTTCTGTTGGTCGGTGAGAGAATGTGGTGTTTGTGGCGAGTGATGGGCCCACAATGGCACAATGAGGCGGTCGTGAATGGAGACCGCACACTGCTCGCCACATTACTATGCCACATTCTAGAGATCGCGCTTCTTACAATTTGTCAATGAATTACGACTGCTAGTTATGGCTGTAGTAATGATGAGTCAGATTCTTCAATGAGCTTTTATACTTACTTAAAGTTTATCTCTAGAGGTCTATGTAAAACGTATAAAAAGTTTTCTCTTTAAATATTCAAGGCACGATTTTATTTATAAGATCTATATTGACATGATACCTACATTGTCGTAAATTATTAGAATATGTTTATGGAACTGATGGTTTTTCATATATCACCTTCCTGCGTCCGATGGACAGTATTATAAAATACACATACTTACTTACCGACATAATTTGAAGATATTTTATAGAACTTAACTTTGTTTCTTAGAATTAGAAAAGAAAATTGTTGTTTTTTCATCCGCCGAAAAATAAATATTGGCAATGATAACGAGTTCTCTTTCATTCCCGTCAAACAATTGCAAAATATATTTCAAACCGCTATAAAGAGAATCACACCCACTTTAAAATAACGACTGGTTTTTTCTCTTCGTTTCTAGAAGTATGCGCGATTCACACCTATTGTCGTTTGTTTGATTAATATGTAGGCGTGTGGCGGGCTTGCATTATGTTACTCTTTTGTAATAGAATATCACAAAAACGATATTCACAAAATATAAATGATCAAAAATGAAAAAATAACTCTAAAATGTGATTTTGCTACGAAAACGCTACGACTTGCTACGCAGCAAAGCCGTAGCCAAATAAACCTACGTGACTTTCAGAAAATGATTTCATTCCTATCATCTCGTTTGTTTCATAAAATATAAATATACATGTACCTAACCTATACTTAAATCGTAAACTGGCCGTAAATAAGCAAGCACAAGCTCAGCAAAGTGAAAAAGGAGACTCGAAGCTAAAACCGTTTGAATTTAGAAGGTAATATTTCGTCCCCCATATTGGAGGGGAGGGAGCGAGACGAAGCGAGCAGAATGTGTAGGCACTTACGTCTAACAAGAACAAAAGGCTGTCGTCTCTATTACATAAAGGAATCATGAAACCATAGACTACCTAAAGTTATACGATTAATTTATAATCATTCAGGTTTATGTTATTTATGAGTTAGTCTCGAGTTACTTTCGTTTGATTCCTTCATGAAAAAGTTTCATTTTGTTATTCACATTTTGTAAGATATTTCAGAAGTTTAGTTAGGTGTTCATTTGTTTGTTGGCTAATGATAACAATCATTGTTTAGTAGGTTAATCACTTTTAGAAGTTTGGGATGCAGCCATTGTTTGTTTCACGATCGAAGGTGTATCTGTAGGTAGAGTGGTCGTAATTAAATCAACAAAGTGACGACATTAATTAGGTATGTATGGAACATCAAGAAACAACAAAATAACATTGAGATGATCGAATGATCGAAATCATATGAATGCGATCGGTTTACCATTCATGCTCGGATACGTTTCACGACAAACGACTACTCTACTTAATCTTTCACAGGCAATCTACTGCTGAAAAGTGATCTATCTTCCCACCTACCGTATACTGCCACGTAAGCGATCCTGTAAAGCTGGGACAAGCCGTCTCGAGTAAATTGAAATTGGAGGGAGAAGGATGCAACGTGAAGTTTGACTTTTCACCTTTGTCAGACAGGGACAGAAACAAAAGGCGTGAGAGGTCAATAACGAGGCAGCCAAGGGTTGGCTGTTTCTCTTACTGGCCCGGATAGTGAGGCAATATGTGCAGATTTACGAACCCCCTCCCCTCCCTCCCCCGGGAGCCGCTGCGAGGTGGAAGCCTCACGAGGGAACTCAGCTCCGCTCTGCACATCCTTTATATTGCGCAGACATATTTTATAGACGCTGCCGCTGATCTCCCGTCATGTGATGTTAGATGTAGTATCGGAGTGGTACCGGAGAGCCATATTTTACATTTTTATAAAGTTGCTACAGTTGCAAAGGCCGCTGAGTTTTTGATATTAATATTTAAAAATACTTTACTACAGTTTATCATTACTTAATAAAATTATAAAAAATAACATGGCAGCATAATTTTTATCGCACTGATTCGCTTTTATGGAGACATTGTGAAACAGTATGTAGAGATACTCGCGAGCCATTAAATAGAAGCAGTGACATAGCTCATGGAAATGGCAGATGGAACTGTTTCATTGCTCGCGAGTGTATATTTTTATAATTATAGTTAAGCACATTAATAACAGGAAAGCGAAACAAATAATCTCAGCAGTGCAAATATACAACAAATCCTATTGGTTCCAACTTGCTAAACAAACATCATATTTGAATTTAGATCTCTCCCCTTGTCCAATAAGAACCTCCCACTTAATCTCAGAGTATCGTTAACAAATTTAATATTTACTCCCTCGACTGATCCTTATAAATCGACGACAATATTAAAACCGCTATCGCTAGTGCTATTTGATGGCCGCGGTGCCCTCGCTGCTCCTACATTGATTTTGTGGTCCAAGTGCAGAGGAGTTGGCGTTTTTATCATGCTCATAACTGTTTATTCTTCAAAAGTTATAGACTTGTAAGAGGCTACTCTGTAGTTGGTGTAGGTACCTGAGATATAGAATCAGAATCAATAATTATCTACTTACCCCCTTATTCATAAAAAAGTTAGTGGACGCTTTAGCTATTGACACTGTTTTGTCCCCCTCTGTTAGAACAGTTCAATAGCTAAAGCGTTAGTTTTTATAAATAAGGGGGTTAGCTTATAAATTTATTTTATGCTATACTTACCAGAAGCTGTCTATTTAATTACGATTTAAACCATCACAATTCACAGGAAAATTTAAAATTAGACTATGCAATTCCTATTTATGTTTATCTAGATACGTAAGTTTTTTAAACGAATGATGATTAGACAAAACCTTCACTTTAATAATTATTGACGAACGGGCTAATTGTCAGACACTTGTTGAGTTCCTCTGCCTTGCACCGCCGCCGGCAGTAGAGCCCCGAAGGGCAACGACGCGCGGATTTAAAACTAATCCGCAGTCGATGTGTCGGGCTGCTCGTTACTGCATATTGAAACACTACGCTTTATCACTCTATTGGTAGGCACTAGGCACCCTTTGTGATTTTTATAAACTGTTCTGTAAATAAATGTACCTACGCGTAGGTACGATTGAACCCAATTTGACATACAAGTACTATTACATATTTATCATCAACTAGCTGTTCCCGCGCGCTTCGCTTCGCCTTAAAAAGTTTTCCCGTGGGTATTCCGGGATAAAAAGTAGCCTATTTTCTTTCCCAGGGTCTAGAACGTATGTATACCAAATTTCATTCAAATCCGTTCGGCGTGAAAGAGTAACAGACAGACACAGTTACTTTCGCATTTATAATATTCGTTAGGATTCATCACTTAATGAAACAACAATTGATGGACATATCAAGTATGTCTTTCTAGACAGGAATGTTTTCGAGAGTGATCCAAAGGTATTAAACATGAAATAATTTTTTAAATGATTTAATTATGTTAATTTCATCACTGGGATTTATAAATATTATTCTTCTGGTATATATGAGGTACGAGCTACAAAAACCTACTTTATTTACATCAACAGCTTTAACTTAAACCCTACTCCCAAACAGCATCAGTAGCATCCAATTTTCAGCTTACCAGTGGACACAAACAGTGGGTCGCTAATACCCGGCCAGGCCAACAAAGAGTGTGTAATTAACCGAGTGCGGGCCGTTGTCACCACCGCAGATCTGGCGTGATGGATCCGTGCAATATCATTGGAGGCCGCGCTCGGGGTGACAGTTTAAATTTAATTACTGTTTGCTACTGAACTGGGGGTTATGTCTGACTTTGCGAAGCGTGATCGTCACGCCTCTAAGCGCCATAAGGATAATTTGAACACTTTTTCCTGAGCTTTCTTCAACCACCACCTATCGAATGAGACGTTGCTTTCCAGTACCAATAGGCTGCTTACTATTCCATACCAAAAACCTTACATATGTATTATGTCTTCTTGATGCATTTGTGCATAAAATTTGGAGTGTATGTCATCGAAAAGGTCAATTTCGTTAAGTCAGAGTAGGCCTCTGAGACAGTTATCTGAGGCGTATATACGCAATAATAACAGAGGGGATTTTAGGATTAACCACGTGTTAATTGAGAAGTCATAAAAAATTTAACTACATTAATGTTTATATGGATACTTAATAAAAAAAAATATTATGTTAAGTTAATCATATTCTTAAAGATATGCGACAGTTAAAAATATGTAACTAAACTAATGAGATAAAAATCTAAAAAGTAGGTCGCTTCTTTGAATTTATATTAGACTTGGGAATTATTCCTAACCTACATTATGTCAGATAAGTGACTAATTAGTTAAATAAGAAAACTCTGAAGGGGAATAGAAAATATAAAGAATTTATTTTTAAAAGTACCTATTTACCTTATTCTAGGATGTGTGTGTGTGTGTGTGTTAAAACGATGTGATCTGATTCTCCAGAGCTTCCGTCTATATTAATACTAAGATTGTAAGATTGCAGTACACATCCATATCTCCACAGACATTCTCAAAACCTCAATTACCACAAATATATTAGAAGTCAATACATCAGAGTGAGCTAAGTGATGTAGCAGCGGCGGGGGCGGGCGCGGGGCGCGGGGCGGGGGCGGCGAGTGAGACATCACTGAGGGCAGAGGGCGCGCCCGCGGCCCAGGGCTGGAGGGTGGTGACCAGTAGGACCTGCAGGGTTGGCCCGGTACCAGTAAGACGTCTACAGCCAGGCAAAGAGTTGCAGCGCCACCAACACTTTTTAAATTACCCTGTTTTCATTTGTTTAAAGAAAATTTCCATTATTTGGTAACCAGAAACATTACCTGGTATAAGAGAGCCATTCGGTACAAACGGATAACAACTGAATAATTGGCTCTGTAACTCCGTAGTACTTAATCACAAGTTATATGTATGTATACGTATTTTGCAAAAATACAAAACGATATGGGGCGACTCAAGCTCATACCTCCTCTGACTCCTCTCCTCCTCTCACCCAGTTCTATTTTTCCAAAGAGAGTCAGCGGTCAAAGTGCTAGTGTGAAAAAGCCCGGGATGGCAGGATATTGCCTAATCATCGCCGGCGGCTCCCCACGGGGCAGTTGTTTTAGCATTCATCGCTTTTATATCGCTCATATACAGCGAGCATCATCGCGCCCCGCTGGGGACTGACGGACGCGCTTTAATAAAGACTTCGATAGCTGTTGCAGCAGCTTAGGGTAACAGTACAGCCCTAATGAATATTGATTACCGTTGTATGTTTCTGTCTTATTGACTGGGTTATTTTATGCATTTATACACTGAGGTTTGGCATAAAATTTGAAAGATTGATTGAAGGGCAGACAATAGGATTAGCTACTTTTTGCCAATAGGCCCTGGGCTGCCTAAAAGCTTCCAGGCTTTTTTTGCCCTTAGTCTTACAGATTACTGTTACCAAACAAATTATTTGTAAGCTAAACATTCATAACAATAATTATATTCGTACCGTCCTTATTTTAGTTCCGCGTTGACGGATAGCGTAGGTGAAGCCATGAATGCATTATTAACTCCCTCCGAAACGTACGTAAGCTTTTTATGCAAACAACCTTTTTAATCTTAGTACCGTAATTGGATTGTCGGGTTAATAATGCGTGAAACAATAATTCCGAAATCCGAAAAACTTGTGGGGTCTGCGGGGCCGCGCGTTCACGGGTTATAAATCCTGACAAAGTGTAGCCGGAGCTCGGGGATAGGGTTAACTACGGCGATGTTGCCTAAAATATTGTGACAACTTAATAAGGATCACTTACGAAGAATTGTACCTGCTTCACATTAGGTACTCATGGTACTGCTGCTGACTACGTCTTTACGTACAGACTAATACCCAAGTATTCGACATGAGCTGAATAGGTAATAGTTTCGATTTTATCGCTCCAATAAATTTCATGTCGTACAAATACCCATTCGGTTACAAAATCGTAATGTTCAGTAAACATGAGGGCAGTAAAGATCGGCACGGCAAATGAGACCGGGAGATGTCCTGGCCATCCATCACCCGTTCAATGAGGCTACACAATCGACATCAGCTATTGTGTGACGTCATATTATCAAAAATATCGGACGCGACAATGGAGCCGACAAGCGTCAAAGTCGGAAGAGCGGATGTGATTCGCGCCGACTCGCCGCCGCCGCCGGTTCTTTACGCAATCCTGCGACAAAGCGTGTCGTCCGATTGTTGCAAGGGGATGTTTCCACCCACAACCACTGGGCGGAATAGACCATCGCTCATTACCGACAATCGGAAATGACTTCAGGAACTTTTGAACCACTTGTGGACTGTGACTTGAGAAAAAAACGTGTTCATTCATCTGTGTGTCTATTGTCCGGTGTTGTTCAATTCAATGTACACACAGGTGTCGATGGTTGCGTTTCAAATTGGGCTTTTTCTCATGACTAAAGTAGATGCGACGGTGAATATGAGAAAATGGATATGAGTATTAAATGTATACAATCAAAACTGTAAAAAATCTGAAACTGTTAGAGAAAGAGAACCCTTTATTTATAACGATCCAGGAAATTAAACTGTAACAACATTTATAGGAAAAACATCAATTAATCGAGGGGACAGCCATTAAGAAAGCGCGACGGAGTTGACACGATCCGTGCCGCCGCCATTATCGGACATTTAATGTTATCGCATATCGTAACGTCGACCATCACACACCATGTAATTAGCCCGTGACATAAAACTGCCCTAAATACTAAACTTTCTAACGACACTTTAACTCAAACTCGTTACAATTCCTCCTCTGCAAAAGCTGATCTTTCAGGGGTACTGTAGAAAGAGCAATGGTAAGCGTACAGTATAGAACTTTCATGATAATTAATGTCCCCTAGCTACCCCGTAATTGCATGTTGGACCGGCAGACAATAGCTTCACTTTGGTCGTTGCAACAGTACGATGGGCATGTCGTGATACAATTGATTTTTCGGTTCCCATTGTTGTGATTTCAAATTAGTTTGGCGGGATGGTTCCCCTTTTGTTTTAGTTTTGACGTGGTTTCCGGTATCGCCTCTAAACTGACGTGAAACTACAAATGAGCATTTCAGAATTTACAGGTATACCTATAGTTATCTTATTGGTATTTCTATATATTAGTTAACGTAAATAATGTCATCAAAGATTATGTAAATTTCAGCCCAAGGGATGCCTAAGAGATACCGATATATCGAAGATATTTTTCAGTCTGTAACTTTTATAATCCGGAGAGAGTAATCATGGAGTAATCAAAAATTTAATATTAGTACCTAGACCTACCTATGTACATTATAAGTATTAACACTAAATGCTTACTTCTTTATAATTAATGTGGCTCTATTGTCCCTAATGTGTTCCTGTGTGTCAGCTATTTTGTGAACTATTGATTTCTTTTGACCTCCTCTTACACAAAGTGTACAATACTTTGACTTTTGTCGGCGTCAGCCCTCGTGCAAGACTTGCAAGAGTACGCCCTTCTGCTGACCGTACACCGAGCACAATGGAGCTTCTTCCTTTGTATCTGTAGAAGGAAGGAAGTGAATAATTTTTATTCGATTAGTAGATATTCGTGCCGACATTCTACAAAGAAATATTAATACAAAGCGAAGCTACTGTTGCGTAAGAGCAAAAAAAACTACACGATAAATCGCTTTAGAACGCTAATGGAGGAGGCTACGGTTACGTAAACGTAATCTGGCGTGAGTGAAGCTTGTTTGACGTGAGGTTAGACTTTACTGTAATGTGACGTGTCTTATTTTCCATACGAATTTCAGAACCATCACGGCTAAACGAAAGAAGATCGGGAAAGCTTGAAATATGAAACTTCAGATATGTGACTGAAAATGGCTTTTCCTATGTCAGGTTAAATCCTTTCTCATGCCATTTAGGTATTAGTTTATAGGCTAATAGGACATACTGACTAATAGCACAGTCGGCTTGCGGTGAGCAGTCACATCGTGCCTCGTGTGATGGATGTGAACAAACATTCGCCGCACAGTAATTGCAAAGCTGCCAGCAACACTAATCAATTCAGAAAACTCATTTTCTTTGACTGCTCTTGACAATTGACTATTTATTTACTGTAAGTAAGGTAAAAGTACCTAACCATTAATTTTTCTTTCAATTTGATACATTTTGTTGTTGCAATAGCCATTAATCTGGATTTGTAATATTTTTTTGCTCTTTGCGAGGTTGAGCAGGATTTAGGCGCGAGTCTGAACTATGTATCTATGATTTCCGAGCTATTATTAGTACTGCGTTTCAGATATTAAACAGTGCTATACATATAATATAACCATCAATTCGAGAATAGAATTTTAGTATACTTAGAAACTAATTTCTGTTCACAAGAAACATTAGAAATAGGCATCGTCTAGTAAGTAAACAACGATTAGCATATCACAGCCGCCGATCAGTGTTCCACCACGAATGCGGTTAATTGTTTGTTAGTAATGCGTTAACTACCCGTCACTCCGACTGAGACGAGGACCACTGAAGGCTCAACCAACGATAATGGAACAAGAAATCACTAATACTCAATTATGAATGTAAATTGTTCCGTCGGTTAACTATAACAAGCACCTACCTAACCTACGGTCGCTTTCAGTTAGGTAGAAACATTTTCTGCTTAGAAGTGCGTATGAAATGAACTGTATTTGCTGCACAAAGGATCTCAATAAAAAGTAGCATCGATTTTATTGCCTTTGTAGTGTAGAGATACAAAAAGTCGTTCAGAGAACACAATGATAATTTGTCACCGAGCGGCACCTGGCCGCGACCCCAGACCCACGATTCGCGACACCCCGTGCCTTTGTCAATATGATTGTTTAATTTATATTATGTGATCTTCAAAATGTTATTTAAGTAGTTCTTTAAACATGTGCAGATGCGGCGGGAGGCGGGCCGAGTGAATGGCAGATGTTCGCTCCCCTTGTAACGTTTCGCCCTACCTCCAGCCTAACTGAAGCCTGCCTACCTAATGGATTTACTAAGAAGATATTTGAAACTACAACAAAACTTACTTGAGTGAAATAAAAGTGAAACAAATACTGCTTTGAATTGGCCATGAAACATCCAGGGAAACCCTACGTTGTGTTGTAACCCAATAAACGAAAGATAGTGAATTAAATAAAACTATGACCTAGAACTGATTACATACTTCCTACCTGCCTATAATTATTGACCTATATACTACAACTTTGATGTATAACTTTTATTTGTACGATAAATACATATTTACAGGTAAGTACATAAAGATAATAATATAGATAATAATGTTTTTTGGTGTTGGTTAATAAGGGAAGCCCCTCCATACGCTTTCTAGGCCTTGATCACTACACCCGATTGAATCAATATATAAGACTCTAAAATAGATAAATAATAGCAAATATTCAATCGGAGCCCTCGTGGAACACAACCATTGACTTGGACATTCCTCCGACCAACTTATTAATCACTTCCCTTGCTCCTAACCTTATATATTTACATGTTTTATATTTATTTCATGTAAATAAATCAACATGAATACATGTTGTCAAAGCTAAAGGGACAATCATATTTATAATCATATTGTAACTGAAACTAGAATAGTTCAATAATTTACAGTATAGTAACTTTATTAAATCATGAATTTCATAATAGATAAGTATTTGAAAATATAATAATATGACTCTAATTTTGTAGCCAAGTGGGAAGTGATTTAGGTATTATTTTAAAAGATTAAATATATAATATGAAATAGTGAATATTCTTTGATCTTATTGGAATATAGGATAATTGTTATGAAATAGTGAATATTATATAATCTTATTCAAATATATTATAAATAGTTGTAATAAATATATCCTAGCTAACTTTATTCCTACTATATCCGTGCTATCTTTATTTACATTAGAATTTATTGATTTAACAAGGAAACAAACACTTCAATGGGTAAGAATTTACATAACTTTCTGAAAATATGCAAATTGGACAGGAATCTGATCTACCTTCAAGCCATTTGTATTTATTGAGCAATATAGGACCAGAAATGATTTAGTTTAAGTATCTAGGACCCTTATTTGTGATATCTTGACACTTATTAGAGTAAATTTCTCCGTCAATCAATTCTTTCCCTGCGCTGTTACTTGTTTTTAAACTCAAAGTCAAATAATCTTCTCTGCCATATAGATACTACAATAAATCATCTTTGAAAAGTTTATTTAAGTATGTATCTACTTTATTCTTTGAATAATTACTATAGCATAGATTCTATAGAAGTATTTATTTACCTAATGAAAAATCAATAATTTGAACAAAGAACCATAGAACAAATTTGAAAGTAGATGTATATTTTTTATTTGATAAGAATTTATTATTTTCGAAGTGAGATCTATTGTCAGGTTTTAGTTATTTGATAATCATCATCATCATCACCAGCCCGCTTCTGCCTATTTGTATCTATCCAGAAGTCCCTATTCTAAACTAAAATAAGTTGAACCAAAGCTAAAATAAGGGAATGTGTAATGTGTAGGTTTTTCTCTAGCTAGCTAAATACTGAATGAGCGAGGTAGAAGACCTTTAGTGTACCTATCTAATCCCTATACCAGTGTGATGGAAATTGCAGCCGTGGGTTAGCGTCCTTCAAGAAATAAAGTGTAGGTATAACTTCTCAATCATATACGAGAGACAAAAAGTAAATACGAGTAGAAAGGTGACTTAGCTTCGCACACGGTGTTCCGCCTCGGCTCCACGCGCCTGGTCCTCAAGCTCCCACGGCACCGATCACTCCCTCCATCTGACCGTCTGCTCACCACGGCTGCTCACACAAAAGTGAAAAGTGCCCACGCGCTGCTCGCTTACGTGGATATTATCCTCTACCCTCAACTCGCCGATATCAATATTAAGGCTCACCTACACTCAGAATAATTATCTTGATTATTCTGTGATCCGAAATCGGTACAACGAAGCTTGGCACGAAGTTAGCCGACACCCTGAATGATTTAATAGACAACTTTCCCAAAAATCCCACGGGAAAACCCTTCCAAAGCGCAACAAATCCCTCGGAACATCCAGTCGTAGTTTAAATTCATTATTTGCGAAATAGTTAATGTTTCGGCATCGATGGAACATTACATTCAACCCCTTATATTTTTGTAGTATCGCAAGTATATTATAATTGAGATATGGAAAAAATATACACAATAATATACACCACCCTTTATTTTCGCAAATATCAAATTCATTGAATTTAAACGATGAAAAATTTGTAAAAGGAAATTCCGATCATCACCTCAATATGTCTGTGTGTGTGAGTGTAAAATGACTCAGATGATTAGCCAACAAGATCCCCAGAAATTATCAAAAATCAACGACCATCCCTATTATTATTTATTATTTACATAACTATTGATCGAATACTTAGTAGATTATTCATGCTCCAATAAACCGGGAACAAGGGGATACCCTGTCGATCAGAAGGATCCAATACTAAATGAGAAACCACAGAACCTTAAATTTATTTTTAAGAATTTTATGGCATCTTTAGCACGCCCTCTTAGAGCACGAACTCTCCCACGCCCTATGTTTTCGACGATGCATCATCAATAGAAATTAATAAAGTTCAAGTCTCATTCTAACAATCCCCAGGAACAATGTCCACCAATCTCCGAGCTTGATGTAGAGTGTAGAAATATCAAGTATCATTTTACCAAAACTAGAAAGAGAATTATTATTGTGAACCATTATTGCATTCATGTTTACAACTGATTCACAACTTTTCAATCCCCCTCCAATCCAGCAAAATGACAAAATTTTGTGTTGAAAATATTTTTTTTTTTCTTTAAGTAAGTAAGTACATGTTGAGTATAGAATATTATGAAGATACTGTACATACAACAGTATAATTTGACTATGCTGTCCTATCCTAACACCAAAATCTTCATAAATATTCTCTTTTGTATAGTGTTGTGTCATTAAGGTGAAATCGGAATCTTTCCTTGAGTGCAGGAGAACAGCCATGATATTTTACTAAAGCCACTTTCACATATAACTATATGTTTGTAGGTATTATTTTTTAAATACATAGGTTCTTAGATATTCAATTCACCACAACTCTCATCCTCTTTCTCTGATTTACGCCACTCTAATAAACATCAAGGCCTTCTTCCTCCCCACTGATTAAATCAATAAAATATCATGTATCTAATTATTAATTTTCTTTTCTATCATTTACCTACCTAAATTGAAAAGAAAATACATCTAGTTTATTTACACTTCGATCAGAATGTGTTTTTGGTGTAAAGTGTATTTGTTTTCCGTCATGATCAACTTTTGTTATGTAGATATTTTTCTAAGCAAATTGTTTCAAAGTAATTGTTTTTTTTTTTTGTGTAAAGTGTAGTGTGTCGTGTGGAGTCTGTAAAAGGTACTTTGTAAAAACATCTATAGCCTGTATAGACGTCTCATGTGTTAATGCGTGCATAGCTAACTTCAATAATAAATCGACTAAAGCGTTTGTACCACGTTTGTGCCCGAGTAGAACCGCCTTTCTTCGCCAATTTACTACAAAAGCAAGACTAAGAGTGTATGGTGTGTAAATTACTTGAACCAATTTGCACACTACTAACTGACGGTCCGATACCCATATTGCAGGCTCTGCCTAATTTAGGGTCGGATGGTCGTGTGTGAGATATCCCCACATATTAATAAGTTAGTAGTTTTTTAAAAAAGTTAACTATTTATTTATAAAAATCTTTTTTTTTCTTTTAAAATTTTACTCAGTATTATTATTTTTAAATTTTTATTAAAATACTTATTACATAAGTAGCAATAATTCTTGTATCTACATTAGTTGATCATTTGGAAAATATTTGTGAAATAAAGGTAACTTTTGGAATAAATTACTTTTTTAGCTAAATAAGTACCTATATAATAGGTAACTACTCAATCAAGTTTTACAGAAACAATATACCAAAGTTTCCCTTATAAATGTGTGTGTGTGTGTGTGTCTGAACGAAGTATCAATAAACCCTTCATTTCCCAGTTGTATTTGTCATGATTATAAATCGCACTCAATATTAAATAAGTAAAACTTCATTCTTCATCATCCTTTAATCAACTATGTAAGACCTGGCCAGGTACCTTTAACATTCTTATCATTCAGACTTTAAAATGACGTTTAAAGTACTTTTCTTCCTTCCACATTCTTTGCTCTTTCAGTTTTTCGAAACATTATAATCACGACATAATCCCCGGGAAATGGCTATAAAAATACCCTATCCTTTTGTTTTCTCTTTAAAAGAAAATTATATCAGATTAATTTTACCAAAATTGAAAGTTCCTACTCTCATGTAACAGACAAATCCACCCCAATATTCCATCGATACCAAAACATCAAAATACCGCCATCTAGTTTTTTTTTTCTACAACCTAATACACTAATTATTTTATCAAATATGTCTAACTACTACTAATTCTACTTCAACTATTTTCTACCCTCCGTAACTACCTAAGTCGAAAATAATGTTACTAGGTAACTAAAAATATTTCTGAGATATTACAACTCTCCTTCACAACCCCTATTTGAAAAACACGGTCTCCATTATCCTTATTCTAGGCTGTTTGTGTGAATGTGCCTTACCTGTCTAACTGTCAAATTTATTAAAACTAAACTGTCAATGTCAACCTGACATAACCTTAACCTGTTTGGCTGTTTTTTTTTTCCGCACTAATCAAAACAAAAGCATGCGTCGTTGTGTTCAACAACATCGATCGCACGAAGAAATCCGATGTTTACCCGATTAAACTTACGAAACTGAGTGAATCTTACAGGTAAGTGTCATTATTCTTTCAAATACCCTGTATGCATGCTACTAAACTAAGTCCTCATGCCCAAATTATCGTGATTCAAAATTAACAACCTCTGAATTGTTAGTTATTTATACATACAATAGCTCTGTTTTACGGATCTTGTGTTTATAATAGACCTATTGTTATAAAAATCTAACTCAATTAAATATCTCCCATACAGTTTTTAATTGATACTGACAAGACTAACCAACATATTTTAACTTATTGTCAACCCCTCACCTTTTAAATAAGTAGGTACATATCCTAATCATTTGGTCTCCAACTCCTATATTTACATAATTTTATTTGACTTATGCCTATAGAATTATTTGTTTTATTTCAGGACCAAACATACAATGCAAAACCAACAACACTCCTTGTTATAAATTCCATGATAAACCACTGATCAAACCATCCACTGTGACAAAACATTCACAATGCCTCACTACTTATAGACCAAAGTTACTGTTCTTCAATAAGTAAGTACCTATTTCTTTTCTACATATTGTAATTCATTTTTAATTATACTACCCTGTACTTAGATTTTGTTAGATTGCTATGAAAATCATACCCCTGTAGATCCAATATTGATTACCATTCATAAAACCATTCCCTAAATGTATTATCCTATTAGTCTACTTAAGTTATATTGAACTAAATAGTCATTTCCTGAATCTTTATAATTATGTAAATCATCACAATACTTAGCTTTTCTAATTAAATTCTATTCTTCTTTTCAGGATATGACATACTTTTTGAATGCTGATGATGATGATGATGTTCTCCATTTGACAACCAAACTCTGAGATTATATACCTACTATGAACTAACCATCCTGACTCAGATGAAGAAGTGTATTGCAACCGCGCTCAAAATAGGAACAACTAAACTACCCACATAGTTCTTAACTTACAAATAATATATTGAAACTAAATGAGGTCCTAGCCTACTCCACCTGGTCTTACACTTTATCAACAACAGTAACTTGCTACACATTAATTGTTTTCTAAATTTATTGTTATATCTGACTGCTATCCTTTCATCATATATTTCTTTAATATTTTTTTTTCAAATGAGATTATTGTTATATTTTCTTTTCTTTATTAACTGTAACTCATACTTGTATTTGTTTAGGAAAATGTCTGATAATATCTGCTACTAATTGGCTCTCTGAAATCTGATAATCAAACATTTGGGCTTTTCCAGTTACTCTAAGTTAGATCAATGTTGTATAACATATCTACTCTTTCAGACATTCAAGTATAATAATTTAAGAGCCTAGTTTAAGTAGTTGATGATGAGCAAAGATCCGATCCAGAAGCACAATCAACCACATCAACAAACCGGAGAACCCGCACAACAAAACTCATACAATCAATACCAAACCGAACCAACCCAGCCAAAAGGATAATTAATAATTATAGACTAGTTGCTATAAGTACCGATTCCCCCGCAACCAGGCCAGTCCAGCCCGGAACCAACTATACAAGCTCCGCCACGCAAACTCCTCGATCCACCGATGCAGCCGACCGCACCTCCAGACCAAAATCCCCACCCCTCATCTACCTGGGCCAGAATTTCTTTATCTATTCTAATCATTTCAGGTTGTTCATAAGGACTAAAATGCGCCGCGTTTTCTTTACATTTGTTTTTTTTTTTTTTTTTTAATATAATTTTTGATTTTAATAAATGTTTTACTGCTTTTACCTAAAATAAAACCATATCATTATTTTACCTACAACCCCTATTCACTTAAAATTCCCTAATCAGCTACATAATCAGAGAGACCGTTCATAGTGATTCAGAGCAACACTAATATGACGTACCTATAGATAAATCAGCCTTTATACAATTATGTTTTATGTTAATCTCTTTAAAGGTAAGTAACTTATTAAATTTCATAAATAATGTCCTGAATAAGAATCCATTATATCCAACCCCTGATGATGATGATTATTGTTTCCTCTCACTCCACAAGGAGCTTAGTCTTATACAACCCCTAATCTTTTATAATTCTGTAATGAAATACATAACATTACTACAACCCCTACTTATTAAGTAAAATTTAATAAATGAATTATTTTCATTTTCCTCATCCTAACTTTATTAACTACCTACCTATCTATCTTCACAAATGCTTTCCTATTACGTACCGTTCCAATACAAAACCTAGCCTCTTGCGCTTCCTATTTCATGATAAATAATTCTTTCGTTTATAAGTTCGATCACTCCACGGCAACAAATTGTGATTATATCAAGGATATAATCACTTTCCTACCCCTAGTATGTAACAAATCATTACGAACAAAACGCAAGAGACTTATTTTAACGTTAACATCTTGCAGTGATTTTGTGCAGTCATGAGTGTGCATTACACTGCCAAATATTATACTAGTCTGTGACGCAATAAAAGTTACTCTGTAAAAAAAAATAACCTTTTGACTTTTTATTGTTTGTGGTGCAATGCTGCATAAAGTTTTTCCAACAAAAACAAACTTTTGGAACTTTCTTCTAGCCATAACATTAATTAAAAGAAATGCCTATATGTGAAAACCGCCATATGAGTAAATATTTACTTACTAATCGCAAAGGCAAACAACAAAACTTAATGTTTTTTCGAGACAAACGTAAGTTACCTATATACTATGCAAAAGAGTGTTCAATATTGTGATTTATTTGTAAATAAGTAATAACTTAAACAAATTGACTTGTAAACTTTCAGATTAAAGAACAGAAAACTAGCTGCCTGATACCTAACATGAAGAGATGGAGCAAAATCTAATATCCTGGTCACGGCACCAAATTGTAACGTTTCGCCCTACCTCCAGCCTAACTGAAGCCTGCCTACCTAATGGATTTACTAAGAAGATATTTGAAACTACAACAAAACTTACTTGAGTGAAATAAAAGTGAAACAAATACTGCTTTGAATTGGCCATGAAACATCCAGGGAAACCCTACGTTGTGTTGTAACCCAATAAACGAAAGATTTGTAGGCCTTGATCACTACACCCGATTGAATCAATATATAAGACTCTAAAATAGATAAATAATAGCAAATATTCAATCGGAGCCCTCGTGGAACACAACCATTGACTTGGACATTCCTCCGACCAACTTATTAATCACTTCCCTTGCTCCTAACCTTATATATTTACATGTTTTATATTTATTTCATGTAAATAAATCAACATGAATACATGTTGTCAAAGCTAAAGGGACAATCATATTTATAATCATATTGTAACTGAAACTAGAATAGTTCAATAATTTACAGTATAGTAACTTTATTAAATCATGAATTTCATAATAGATAAGTATTTGAAAATATAATAATATGACTCTAATTTTGTAGCCAAGTGGGAAGTGATTTAGGTATTATTTTAAAAGATTAAATATATAATATGAAATAGTGAATATTCTTTGATCTTATTGGAATATAGGATAATTGTTATGAAATAGTGAATATTATATAATCTTATTCAAATATATTATAAATAGTTGTTATAAATATATCCTAGCTAACTTTATTCCTACTATATCCGTGCTATCTTTATTTACATTAGAATTTATTGATTTAACAAGGAAACAAACACTTCAATGGGTAAGAATTTACATAACTTTCTGAAAATATGCAAATTGGACAGGAATCTGATCTACCTTCAAGCCATTTGTATTTATTGAGCAATATAGGACCAGAAATGATTTAGTTTAAGTATCTAGGACCCTTATTTGTGATATCTTGACACTTATTAGAGTAAATTTCTCCGTCAATCAATTCTTTCCCTGCGCTGTTACTTGTTTTTAAACTCAAAGTCAAATAATCTTCTCTGCCATATAGATACTACAATAAATCATCTTTGAAAAGTTTATTTAAGTATGTATCTACTTTATTCTTTGAATAATTACTATAGCATAGATTCTATAGAAGTATTTATTTACCTAATGAAAAATCAATAATTTGAACAAAGAACCATAGAACAAATTTGAAAGTAGATGTATATTTTTTATTTGATAAGAATTTATTATTTTTGAAGTGAGATCTATTGTCAGGTTTTAGTTATTTGATAATCATCATCATCATCACCAGCCCGCTTCTGCCTATTTGTATCTATCCAGAAGTCCCTATTCTAAACTAAAATAAGTTGAACCAAAGCTAAAATAAGGGAATGTGTAATGTGTAGGTTTTTCTCTAGCTAGCTAAATACTGAATGAGCGAGGTAGAAGACCTTTAGTGTACCTATCTAATCCCTATACCAGTGTGATGGAAATTGCAGCCGTGGGTTAGCGTCCTTCAAGAAATAAAGTGTAGGTATAACTTCTCAATCATATACGAGAGACAAAAAGTAAATACGAGTAGAAAGGTGACTTAGCTTCGCACACGGTGTTCCGCCTCGGCTCCACGCGCCTGGTCCTCAAGCTCCCACGGCACCGATCACTCCCTCCATCTGACTGTCTGCTCACCACGGCTGCTCACACAAAAGTGAAAAGTGCCCACGCGCTGCTCGCTTACGTGGATATTATCCTCTACCCTCAACTCACCGATATCAATATTAAGGCTCACCTACACTCAGAATAATTATCTTGATTATTCTGTGACCCGAAATCGGTACAACGAAGCTTGGCACGAAGTTAGCCGACACCCTGAATGATTTAATAGACAACTTTCCCAAAAATCCCACGGGAAAACCCTTCCAAAGCGCAACAAATCCCTCGGAACATCCAGTCGTAGTTTAAATTCATTATTTGCGAAATAGTTAATGTTTTGGCATCGATGGAACATTACACCCTTCTTGCGGTTTATGTGTTTTGATGATAATTCCTACAAAAGGTAAAATTCAAATGCAGTTGCGGCAGAAGCATTAACTTTATGGAAAAGGATTTTTGTTTTTCATGTCGGTTTGTGCGAAACGATGGTTTGTGCTGGCATCCCCCGCGGCAGTGGCGCCGCCGCCGGGCGGTGAAGCCACTTCCGGTGCACCGTTTCCCGGGAAAATGGATCGCTTCCGCCACGTATTTGTCATCTCTGAATTACAGTAAGACAATGGAGTCGTTGTTCCAGCTGTTTATTTGCTTGTTTAAACTTTTATACATTCAGTAATATATTATTATGACAGAGTATCTTTCAAATGCAACCGTAAGTATAACGGAATATTAAATTTATTTGTTGCTTACTAAAAGTATTGATTGATTCATCTAACTTCAAAGATTTGTTAGTTACCTATGAATTCACGAATTATACCACAGTTATAATATTATATTATAACTTATAAATAGGTACCAAGTTTTCTTACCAAATTCCCAATGGATATTTCAAACAACAAGCCTCAACTCGTGTAATAATATGAGTTTCCAAAGTTTTTCCGAACCGTAGCATTCCGGAACCCAATTTCCTTCGTGTACAGCAAACAAATCATGAAACTGTCTTCCAGCGATTATTATTAACTGAGGGTTGTACCCTTGCCGCATGACTGATGTCCAGAGAGCACTTTCAGGTTGCAGTCAATGAGCCCTGAATTCCTGATGTAATTATCATAACTCTCGCATAACGGAAGGGCGAAAGAAAAGTAATTGGGTAAATAATCTAAAATTTTTATATCTTTTATCTGCATCTTTTATTAAACAAGTTATTTTTATTTTGGGATTTTCGGAATACACCCTAATGAAAACAAAGGTGATAATGATCAGTGTAAAATATCCCACGCATTTAGGGAAGCAAGGTGAAGATGTCACAGTTAATTGTGAGAACTGATTGCGTAATTAGCGCGCTGTGTACCGACTACCGAGGGCGCGGGAAGCCCCACCCTCGGGTGCCATATTGTTTTTTACACTACCCGTGACCGTGAGATTGTGTAATTAAAATCCGTGTTAATAATACAAAAAAACGAGTGTTAAATGACGTAGTTAAGTTATTTAATTTTGTAAGTATTTATTATTGTAATATTTAAATCATTTATATGGTAGGGCAGTCTGAAAGTTACTACAGTATACTATATACTCTCAGAAATAACTGCAATTGTATAGATATATCGTACTCTTCAAGGCTTGTGGATGATGTAGACGCTTTCGCACTCAGTTTCACAACTCCAATATCTGCTAACGTGATATCGTGTATTACTTACTACATTACAAAACAAAGTGCGAGAGTCAATTTATTTCAATTTACACGAACGTATTGTTTTGCAGCGTGCTGGCCGCCGCCGCCGCCGCGCTTCCGGGAGCGGCCGCCACGCGCCGCCACGTGCCGCCATCTATGGACGCACCCTCGCAACAATTACCGACCATTGCCAGACTGAAAAACAAACCCCGATTCCAGGGAAACCTCAAACTAATACCAACCATATCAACTTTGCCTCAAACATCAATTTTGCTTTGTGGCTGGCAAAATTAAAAGGTGTCGGTGCTGAGTTTGCGTTCGGTGATTGTTTTATCTGTCGCGCTAATGTTGTTTAATAATTATCTGCGACACGGTATCGTGTGGTGAAAGTTTTATAGAGCATACGTTCGCTTTCAGTAGGGCTGTAATTAACTTAAAAGTCACATCAACAAATTATTGTATCTTTGTCATTACAGGGTGATGCTAAAGTTTTAGTTTAATACGATAGGGATTTCAGAATGACCCTATTCGTCATTCTGAATAACTTTGTTTCAAAAGCTAAACTAAAACAATGATTCCGCAACAAAAACATAGATACTTACTCTTATAAGGTTGGAATAACAAAAATGTCTCTTTTGATGATCATGTTCAGAGGATAGAGCCGTGGTCATATTTCCTATCACTTTTTATGTTGTGTTTTTTTTATCTCACACCCATTCCCCAACAGTAAACTTTGTCTAAGATCCTCTGTAAGTATACTGAAAGTGTCGTGCCGATAATCTTCGCTGCATCTGTAAAGATACTTGCGTGGGAATACCAACATATATCCTTCCTGTATCCCGAAATACTACCCAGTGTTGCACTTCCATAATACATCGACCCCAATTACACGGCTGTATGTAGCAGCAATTACAATAACTATCAATTAATACAATTACCAGTAAACAGTGGGAGCACACAGGAGATGTGTGAACTGCAAACAGGTGAGTGCGTGACGACGACGCAGCGCGATCAAACAAACGCACCCTCAGCACACGACGACACCAACAAATAAACGTACACGGTACACGGTACTCATTTCATAGACACTTTTTATTATAGGAGGCTACTCTTTAAAACTAGTTACTTACCTAATGCACCTGGATGTTTTTATGTGGGTTAATAATGTATTGCCACCTCTCATATACTTTACTACTTATACCTAGTATCTTTGCTGAGGCTTTGTGCCAAAACTATAAAGAGTTTATAACTAAGTCGAGATCAAAGCGGAGATATAAAGAATTCACGAAAATCACATACTCGGTCATGCAGACCTTGACTTATATCGCGCATTCCTGCACATTAGCATAACATTTGAAAATAGAATGCGCAAAACTTTTTTGTTTACGCAGGACTTGCTAGGGGAACCGCTTCAAGAATTACTGGATCAAGTATGCTTGTTGTTGAGAGCATTATGTTGGGAAAGTTTTCTGTAACAATGTGTAATGCTGCCATCTATATGCGGGCGCCGGAAGTGGCGGGCGCGCGCGCAGCCCCGCTATTGTGGCGCCATCTACGACTGTCCGAACCTCTGACACGTTTCCGGCTTCTCTTAAAAAGTCTGGAACTAAAGCATGTCAAGTTGAGAGCCGTGAGGGGATGCTCAGTTTCCTCGAGGGGCTGTTTACGTCTAAGAAGTTTTGTTGTTGTGATCAATCGCTAAACTCGTAACTGAACTAATAAAGCTGCCAATTTCTGCTGTTGCAAATTACGACGTGTAATTGGTATTCAAGTGCCCATAACATCTGTTATTCAGACACATAGCACACATTGTAGAATATTATTGGATTATGCCAGTATTTCACCTTCAGGAGCATCTTAACTCTTCCTACGCTGATAGGAATCTTTTTCAGTGGCCTGAAACGCAGAATGATTAAATAACGTTATGCCAAACTCAAATGTGCTATGCTTAGTGACGTCCCTGAACCCTTGGAAGAGGTACATCATGGCCAAAACACTTTTTTACTGTTGCCAAACATTTTCAAACGAGACTAAACATCATCACGGATGTTATTCGCACAACATAGCATTAATGTGGATATTTGATAAACCAAGAAAAACCAACAATACATTAATTTTAACTCTTTATTGAACCTAAGATTACTCTTTGGTAAACATAAGTACCTACTGAAAAGTGTATTTAACTATTAAATGTACCGTGTGTAATTCACAAATTAACCTATTTCTACCTCTGTATACATTCGCAGATAACCTGCAGCGCTCGAGCGCTGCGCGGCCGCGAAGGCAGCGCTTCACCGCTGCGCTGGACGAGAGTTAAATCAAGATTTTCACACGGTCCGCGGGGCGAAGCGGTTTCCTACAGTTGACTCAGCAGTAATGTCGCTCTACTTCCCTGCAGATATTTGCTCCGTTCACAGGTTGCCTGTAAGAGATTTCTTAGGTACTTACTTATAAGTAGTATAAGGTGTTTGATGTAAGTATACCGACTTTGACTTTGCCCTATATTTAGTTTATTTAGCTCCAATTTCGCGAAAGTCGGTTAGATCGTAACCAGGCATTGGTTCATCAATTATACGTCATATCCATATTGAATTCTTGACAGATGGTCCTTGGTTATGCTCTAATATATTATGGCGAAATTGGCACTTAAGTTACGGCGTGTACCTACCTAAATCTATAAGTATCATATTATCTAAACACAAATAAATATACAACTACCTATACATGTATAGGTAGGTGCAATCCAAATCTATTGTAGGTATTTTGAGTTTTATCTGTAGCATTAACTGAAAAGAAAAAATATAATGTAGAGCAGCATTCCCTGCAAGCAGCTCGCTGTAGTGGGTGGGCGGCGCTATTCGCGGCAAGGTCGCCATATTGTATTACACCTTCTCTCACTACACCTCTCACTAAAATTCTGGCTCTACGGTATCTGCTGTCATTCAGAATCATCTTGATTGATGAAAATATATCATTTGGGAAAAAAAAAATTACATCTTTAAACAAAAACATAATTAAATCAATTAAACTTGATGAGGAGAAATTCGTAACAAAAAGTTAACTTTTTTTCGTGAACCATCGCTAATAAAAGAAAAAATAACAATTATTATCATTTAGGTAGGTACAAATTGCCAATATGAAACACAAAAAATGTAGTAGGTACGTGAGTGAGTACGATCACCCATAATTTTTTTGCGTTACAGCTTTAATAATTATAGAAAGCTGCCTTTTAAGTTCCACAGAGTATGAGTGTTTACGTTATGCTACTCGTGTAAAGCTCTGACTAAAATTGACTTCGCACTGAGTATTTTCAGTACCATTACGTAACGCAGAGTCACGTTTCAGCTCACTACTGAATCTTCGTCACGTTTAATCTCGTTATTTCCCTTTCTTCGACCGCCACTTCGGAAGCTTGTAAATCTTGCAAACTAACGGCGCACATTATACACACACACATACAGAGATACAGTAGTAAAAGCTATTCTCAGACAATAAGTATGTTGTGTTTGTGATAGACACTTATGGGATGATGAGATCGTTAGGATGTTACTTTGTTCTAGAATCTAGATTATAAAATATTCTTATTGTAAATTCCACGATACAGGTTCGTCTAGTGCGGAAATTGCAAAAAAACCACTGTGTGTTATTATTTTATTTCCTACTTTTATTTATTAACCGTTACACTGGGATGTCAGCGAACAGTTTGCCTACTGGGAAAGCTGTCTATTAGTTTTATTTATATCTGATTTGACAATGTATGAAACGGAGTTTCAAGGTATAATTAAAAATATGAACTTGGCATCTTTTGGAAGATCCTCCCACTGGAACAGACTCATTCACAGATGACTCCGCAGTACAAACACTCATTTCAATGTGTTAGTAAACAATAATATTATGTCCACACGCTCTGGAAATACCCCTTCTTGAATTATCTTACGTATACCTACCTAATTTTTAAATATTAATTTTGAGTACTTAAATTAAAAACAAAATGTTAATGTTTTAACTGCAATCATAGTTAAATTACACTCACGAGCAATGAAAAAGTGCCAATGACAATAGCTATTAGCTCCAAATTACTACTAAATACAATATTTTCGATATTTCTTAGTAATATTTCTGTCAATATTGCATACGGCATCATTGAGGTAGCCATTTCCGTTTTTAAGGAGTAATTTAGGGCCAGTTTTTTGATCCGTGGTCAACTTTAACCATTAGTCAAGTCACTTGTCAAGCATGACAGCTGCATACAAATTTGAGTGGTTTTTAACTAATGGTCGCCATTTTTGACCAATGGTTGAGTTAATGTAAACCATCTTCTTTCTTCAAAGCCATAAGCACTACCAATCACTTTTTCAACATCACCAAAGGTTAACTGGTAGAAAATGCTGCTAGCATTAAGTTCGCCTTTGTACCAATTTACTTTGTGCAATAAAGAATTTAATAATAATAATAACTAGGGATCAAAAAACTGGCCCTTAGTGCTATGTCACTGGAACTTTTTCATTGCTCGGAAGTGTATTACAATTTACAGGGAAAATGAGATGGAAAGAAAACATTTGCACGGGAAAATCTTGTCAGATGGTAAAGCAGCAGGATTCCGCAATGCATGGTGGCAGTTTCCTCCAGTTTGTAGTTTTATTGGCAATTATCCCGCGGCTCACTGTCCTGTCCGCTACATTCAGCTTGCTCTAGTTTATTAATATGTTTCCTTCACGTTCCACCCTTGAAATAATATATAACCGACTTGTAATCCTACATTTGATTTTAATTTTAGAAGTAATTTGTACAAAGTCTTTGTTTTAAAACGATGTATTAGGTACCTATGATATATTTTATTTATATAAAATAATTAAATATATATGTATGTTTACATAGAGCTCTTTTTCAGAGATATATACAGTTTTTTTATGATCAACGCAGCACCAATACCAACATCGCCTTACAAAATCATCAATTTTGCTATTTCTATCAAAATTATTTAGCTCGATTGAACCAAAACTCTTATTGTAAATCAATGTTTCTGAAGAGAATAAACACTGAATCAATAGATACTAATAGCTACATAATTATTATCCACCTCGTGTAGTATCTATCGAAGATGTTTGTTCTAGCAAGTGACATTGGGAACACTGATTGCAACAACTAATAATAATAATCAATATCTTATCTATTGATCGCTCAACTATTCCATGCACAATGCACATGTGCACAAGATAGTTATAGCCATATTCGTAGGTACATAATAGTAATTTGGTATTGTTCAATATATTCTTATAAAGAAGGGGTTGCATTTTTCTTAGGAACCATTTAAGTAGACTTAAACGTTTAATTATTTTCTCATAAGGCATGATAATAATTATAGTCACGTTTCTAGCCAGCATGCCAACTTCTGATATGCACAATTGATTCCAATGTCAAGAGCATGGCCCAGTTTAACATTCGACGGTCAATCGAACGCATGAAATAATTGCCGCACGGCAAATATAGAAACTATTAAAATGTATTACAAAAGGCAGATTAGCCTATTGAAAGTCGGGGTCAAAGCTATTGAAATCAGGGGGTACTACTGTCTATGCGTCTGCATATAATAATATACTTTGACAAGTTAGTTACCCGAGTTTATATTCAAGATAGTGCCTCTGCCTCAAACTAAACAACGTTTTTAGGGTTCCGTAATTCAAAAGGTAAAAACGAACTCCTTTCGACGTATTTTTGGTTTCTCAATCTCTCTTTGCTGTTTACTGTTTATTGCGTCCGATTTACCCCTCTACTTCTGGCACAGCCAAAAGTATGCATAACACTAATAGCACTTTATAATAAGTATAGTGTTAACAAACAACTTACACGCAGAGAAATTGGTGACAAACAGAACTACTAAATCGATTAGTTGAATTAGGTTACAACTCTTCTAGTTTGAAATACTGTGTCCTTGTTATCTCTACGACTACTTATTCACTCTTACTAATCGTATGTTTCGTTATATTATTTCATTTGTGTAGCACACAAAAAATATTATTGAACTAAAACATCAATAATTATTGCATCCTAAACAATAATTATGTTAGTATGTACAATAATGAATTGTGTGTGGGTTCCGCTCATCTGGCATAATCTTTATTGACCAAAACTCATTTCGCATAACTCGTATGGTCTAAACTTTTTTGGCCGAACCATCACTTTGCCAAGACTTATGTGGCATAAGGCTCGTTTCGTCTAAAACTCTTTAGGCACAATCTTTAAACACCTAAGTTTCGTTTGCTCAAATTTATGTTCGTCTATACCTATGTATAATCTTGTTTATCCTAATGTTATCTTAATAAATAATATATTAAGTATGTAGTAAATGTACAAATTTTAGTATTTTTCTCCTACATCCCGAAAATCACGATATTGTATGATCAAAAAATAGAAAGTTAACGACCAATATAATTATTACAAACCCCATGAGATCGAAACCTAAAAATAGGTGCGACGACGAGCAAAGCGAGGAGGAGCGTGTTAGGTGCACATGTTCATCAAAACCAAAGCGGAGCGCAGCGAAGCGGAGCGGAGCATTTTCCAAACAGCGGAAACAATACAAGGCACCAGTTTGCGCTATGTAGGGAGACGCTCCGTCAAAGTTAAAGCCAAACGAATATTATTACTTTGTATAAACCTATGCCATAGCATTATTAGGCTATTCAAGATTTGGCCATACCATTATTAGGCTAAACAATGTTATGCGAAATAACTTTTTACTAAACGAGATTTATGCCATACGATTTTCGGCGTAACGAGACTTTGACCAAACGTTACTATGCAATACGAGATTAGGCAAAAAAATCTTATGCCAAAAAAGGTAGAACCATTGTGTGTACTAAGAAACAGGGATTCACAGTCACTAAATGATCTAGTTCCGGTTAATGATTTGGAATGTTACTGGTGGACTACGGGTGTGTCTGTAATCAAAACAATAATCTTTTTATTACAACTAAGTTATTGTTTGCAGTACATATCGTTCTAAGTGTCGTATAATTTGTGTTTAATTTGGTTTACTTTTTATGTAGTGGTTTTGCCTAACAAGAATATTATAGTAAAAACCACCCCGGAAATAGTAAACGGTACAATGTATGTAGGTATTAATGCGTGCTATTCTGTTAGCGTGTTTTAGATTATTTAAAATAATAATGTTACAATAACAATCTAGGTGGTATTCATAGCTAAGTATCTTGTTCTGTTTATATTATGTTTAGTAAATCATCATATAAGCCATCATAAATACTGTTTGGCCGCCATTGTGTCTTTGACCACGCTCGCTTAGCGCTCACCGATTATAAATTATTTGTTTTTGTGTATTTTACGCTAAATTTGACGTGATTTTGTGCGTGATATCCGATGACGTTGACGGAGATATCCCACAGCTGTTGCAGCAGTGGGGTTTACCTCAGTATATTGATACGTTTCAAAGTAAGTTTGTACCTCTACCTATAAATATTAGTGATTTGATTGTATTTATTGGTAATAAAATGTACGACTTCATTTATAAGGTTATATTATAAGGTATACCATTTTAAATATTTTAATTTAATCTTTTGTTTTTTAGATGATGAAAATTACGAGGAAATGGAGTCAATATAATAAAGGTTTCTGGGAAACATGCAGGACGAAAAAATAATTATGGCGACCATCCAAAGCTAAGAAAAAAGGACAGAAACTATAGCACTGTTAATGCTTTCATATCATAACTGATCTGGATATTGATCTTCAACAACTTAAACAAATAAGTAGTTAAGTACATCATTTAAAAAAAATCCTGTTATCCGATATTTATTCGAGTCTGATATTTAATTGATCTCAATTTAAGATAATTATAAAAAATCAAGTGGTTACAATGAGGCGTTTGTTAAAAAAAAAAAAAAGTTCCTTTTTGGAGAAATAGATGGCGTTGTCTGGGGTTGTACCAACTTTCAAACCCTCAGGACACACTCAGATCACAATATGTTATTCTGTGAGGCTAACGAAATGTGAAAGTGACGTAGGTAGGTAGAATTGTAGTATTATTTTCTCTATGATGTCGATGTCACTGTTGCTTCAGCGTTCAGTGCGATTGTGCGTACAGCCGTTCTTTTCAAGTTTTCTCAGTTTCCTTGTGTTTCTCCTGTATTAATTGAGTTGTAGTTGAGCTATCTGCTCCTCCTCCCTTGATACTGTAGAGTTAGTGCACTTGAGATAGTGACTCTTTTGAGATAGTTTGAGTTTGAGTTCTTGTTCTGAGTTTAGTACTCTTTGCTCTCTATGTAATTTTTGACAGTTGATACACTGCGTTTTTACGCCATCTATCCTCTTACCCAAAAGCTCAACTGACAGCTGTCAAGGAAAACGGCTCATTACAATAGTTACCACCCAGATGATTCTATTGAGAAGAATTAAGAATATAAAATAAATGTCATTTTTCTATGTACTTCATATTTTTATTTTTGATTCCAGAGAGAGAGCTACTACTCGTATTTCGTATGCCTGTACCTTCTGGTTTAGGGGTCGGTGCAGAAAGACAACGGAAAAATCCCCGCGGAAATTTCGAGGTAATTGAAAAATTAACTATGTCACCATTTTTAGATATATTTTGTAATTTAAGCTATGGTGACATGGTTTTTTTCAATGACCGCAATAATTTCCGCGAGGATCTTTCCGTCGTCTGTCTGCGCCGACCCCTAAACCAGTAGGTGCTGCACACGAAATAGTGGCTGTAACAATATCTAGGATGCTAGTATTACAATGTGTATTGTACTTGTTACAATAAACATACAGCTAGCGTTGCAATACGAACAGTAATCATTAAAGTTCGAGTCGTTATATTACACAAATTCATTAGTAGATACAACAAAGTATTTAGCAAACCCAAAGAAAAAAAGTGTTTATGGTTACCAGATTGCATAGTAGTCCTAACAATCGATCTAGTAATCTTTACTTTAGGCATGGTTACAATTACATTGGTATTGTAACAGGCGCGTAATTTAACTTGTAGTTAGTATTAAATTGTTTGGTCGGTTACACTAAACATCTAGTTGTTATAAATAAACCGACAGGTAAAATAATAACAGAATCGTTTTTGTAAAGTTAACTTCGCGAGTCTTGCTGTCACGTTTGCAAACAGAAGTTCTAGTTACAGTAGCGTTTTTTCTCGTTTAGGTAGCCAGATATTTCTCTGCGTGTACAGTAAACATGGCCATATTTATGGCTACCTGTCCGTCACATTTCTTCCTCGTCAGTGTGATTCATTCCACAGGTAAATATCATTGTTGTGGCATATTCTGGCAAGAGATATAGGTAGATACTTAAGTAGTTCGGTTTGCCATGAGCTGGCATTGAACCCGTGACCTCACCTCTACTGCTGCATCACCTGTCATCATCATGATGATTCGATGTGGAGGTAAACAAACACAGTAATACAAACTTATTTATACTTATAATTATGTACCGTGGGGTCTTAACACCGCAAATAGCGTTTTAGAGACTGCAAATTTAATAGAGATCCTATATTAACGTCGACCTCCACTGCACCAGGCACCTAAGTAAACTTCATGAACCTGAAAAGAAACAAAACTATTTGAAAGCGTGTTGTCTGCAGACTCTGCAGTTCACGAGATCTATTCTTGCATTTTTTATAATTTCAGTTGAACTTGAGCCAACGCTGTACTGAAATGCTGAAAACACGTGAGTGTACGCTGAAAGATTCATAGACAAGACTTAAGTATAGCTAAATAGAACTGTAAATTACCTACCTACCTATTGCATGCTATTGCTAAGGAGAATACTTACATATTAATATATTTCTTATAAAACTTTGTAAGTAAAACTTTATAAGTCCTTACGAAGTAATAATAATAATAAAAAAACCGACTTCAAAAAACCACTAAAATGTAAGAAATAATTTAAGGTTTACACGAATTCTACTCGTATGTGACAGTACAAATATACCTAAGCAGGAACTGTTCTTTTTTGATGTTGGTGCGGTGACAATGTAATCTAAAGAAATATGGCACCAACTTCAAAAAAGAACAGTTTTTGTGTATTTGTGTAAACCTTAAATTATTTCTTACATTTTAGTGGTTTTTTGTAGTCGGTTTTTTATTTTTTTTAATTATTATTTTATTTTATAGTTTTTAGTTTATTTGCAATAATTTTCAATGAAAAGTAAGGTGCAAAAATGATACCAAAAAGTCCTACTAATCAATACGAATCATTCAAGCTTAAACACGAAGTAGTTGCTATATACCGTTGAGGAGTTCCCCTGACTGCCTTCCGTTTCCATCATCACATCAGCTCAAGGTCACCATCATATTTTTTTTGTTATAAGAACTATATTTACGTTCTTAATTTCATTAGAATCGGTTAATATGTGCTCAACCCAAAACAACAAAAAAAGAATTTTCAAAATAGGTAAAATATTGTATATTTCAATTTTGATTACAGTTGGGACTGAAAATTCTTTAATGATTTGTTAGTAGGTATCATCAGAATCTCCATTTCAGTATCTTGTAGGTAGTAGAAGTAGAGGGCCGATTTTTCAATGCCAGGATAAAAGGTCAAATAACTATCTAGCGAATAATTTTATTTGGCTGTTTATCGGCTTGGTAGTTGCTAAACCATTTTTCAATTGTGATTTATTCCATAGGTAACTATCTTGCCGATTTTTCTACTTGAACTCTGGAAAGGTGAAACAAGTATATGTAGACACCTAGTGCTAAAGCAGGACAGACTACTATTTTGATTGTCAGAGTCAACTGTCACTGTCAAGCCACAAGCCTCATTGACTGTTTTGTTTGGTTGTTTATTGGGTTGTTTCAATTTTGGTATTTATATTTGTTATTTTTGGATCGCAATGGAATCACAAAAAAGAGAGCGTTCGGCGAATTTTAATATTAATGAAGTTACTGTGTTAGTGAGTGGTAGATAAATTTTATTCAAACATGTCATAGAAAATAAAAAGACCGATGCAGCAACAAATAATAATTTTCTTCCATGCAGTCTGCATGGAAGAAAATTGAGTTTCTTTTAACTCCAGTGGTATAACCAGTCCGCTCATTGAAAATCCTTTAATTTAAGTACGAGGGCATCAAAAAAACAATGAAGAAGAAGTCGTAAGAAGAAGTCTTCCCTGCAAAGGCAGGAGATGTACAAAACTGGAGCTGGGCCCTCAAATGCTCCTTCATTTAACGATGTAGAAGAAAAGGTGTTAGGCATTTGCTCCAACATTAGCATTCAACGTATTCTTAATTTAAATTTAATGAATAAAAACTGAAAGAAATAACACCTATGTTTTATTATCAAGTACTGGATGGTTTCTCTCTTTTCTCCTCAGCCTATAGCCGACCACTACTGGACATAGAAGATCATGCCGCCAAGCAGGAGGGATGTCTTAGATACTTAGGTATATGTAGCATAGGTTACCTACTTATCATAAAATGAAAAACTATAATGTACCTTAATATTTTATTATGAAGGAAGTGCTACTACATTCCTCTTTTTTTTTTAAATTAATGCTTGAAAATAAATCAACATAATGTTTGTAGTCTGGCGCCTTTCGGCGATGAAATTCTTTTGCATCCCACATGCTGTAATGATCAGGCCTCGTTTTGACGACTCTGACTTTCCTTTCAACAGGATTAATACATTCGTTCATTACCTACTACCTATTTTTCGATCGCCAAATCATCAATATCATCGAAAATATCCATTGAAAAGACGATTATTCTCTGCGCTTGTATAGTTTAGAATTGGTATAAACACAAAAAAGAACTTACTTAATAACCTCAAATGTCAAATTATCAATCGAATAAGTACTATCTGGCGGCTCAAGCAGCAGATAGATTTATTCTCCAGTTAACTGAGTTATTGGACGAATAAGTTCTATCTGACGGTTGAAAAATTCAATATTTCGCTATCTGTCGAATAAACGCTATCTGGTTGTCTATCTGAGCATTGAAAAATCGGCCCTTAATTGGCAAAACAGCAAGCTAGAAAATGAAAATACTTTTGAAATTATAAAAAAAACCAATGACAAACACTGATTAGTCTAACATCTGAAGGTCGCGGTGATCTACGCGGAGCCGGCCTCCACACTTCCACAAATAGACTCCGCTCCACACCAATATATCAAAAGAAGTATTTTTCGCTCATAAAAACGAATATAATATCTGATTTACAAACATCCGGTCTTGAAGCGGATTCTATCAACAAGTTAACGCTTTTAATAGCGTGCAAAAAATTATGTTTCATAACAATAACATCGTTTGGTAGATTAGAAAAGAACGCAAAATTGTCTCATGTTTTTATGAAAAAGTTTCAATAATGGAAGCGCGTGTGGTGTCAGCCCCAAACTCCTCGCAGGAGTAGTGGGAATGAAGGAATACCCTAAGCTGCTCATTCCGATAAGGTTTTCGTTACTTATTTAATGTCGTAGAGCAAAAATTGTTCAGAATAACCAATTAGGAGATAGTAAAAACATACTTAATGTGGAAAACAGTACCTTCTACTTACCAATATTTTAGTAGTATTTAATAATGATTTAAAAAATACAGGCTAGATTTCTGTGTGTAGACGTCCCACTCGGATAAAGAAGGCCCCAAGGTGTAGAAAACGTATACCTAAGGTAATAATAATAATACCACATGAACTTCAATGTATTTAAATCGTTTGACCTTAAATAAATGAACATAAATATCACGAAACAAGTCGAAAAGCGAGGATATAAACAAATGCGTCAGATAGCAAGAATGTGAAGACCGAAAGTGAATCAGCACTGAACTTGCTAGTTTCTCAGGTGAGATGCTATTTCTGCTGCAATGATACAGATCACTCGATATCTGGTGCCTGCTGCCATTCCTAGTAGCTTTCACTGCGCGTGGCCGCTAAATCACCCTGTATAACTATTTCAGTTATTGCTATAGAGCTGAATAAGGAGAATACAGGACTTCTACAATATAGTAGCAGGTAAGTATTAAACAATCGTAAGTGTAAGTACTTCGTTTAACTGTGACGGTTCTACCTTTATTGGCATAAGATTTTTTTGCCTAATCTCGTATTGCATAGTAACGTTTGGTCAAAGTCTCGTTACGCCGAAAATCGTATGGCATAAATCTCGTTTAGTAAAAAGTTATTTCGCATAACATTGTTTAGCCTAATAATGGTATGGCCAAATCTTGAATAGCCTAATAATGCTATGGCATAGGTTTATACAAAGTAATAATATTCGTTTGGCTTTAACTTTGACGGAGCTTCTCCCTACATAGCGCAAACTGGTGCCTTGTATTGTTTCCGCTGTTTGGAAAACGCTCCGCTCCGCTTCGCTGCGCTCCGCTTTGGTTTTGATGAACATGTGCACCTAACACGCTCCTCCTCGCTTTGCTCGTCGTCGCACCTATTTTTAGGTTTCGATCTCATGGGGTTTGTAATAATTATATTGGTCGTTAACTTTCGATTTTTTGATCATACAATATCGTGATTTTCGGGATGTAGGAGAAAAATACCACAATTTGTACATTTACTACATTCTTAATATATTATTTATTAAGATAACATTAGGATAAACAAGATTATACACAGGTATAGACGAACATAAATTTGAGCAAACGAAACTTAGGTGTTTAAAGATTGTGCCTAAAGAGTTTTAGACGAAACGAGCCTTATGCCACATAAGTCTTGGCAAAGTGATGGTTCGGCCAAAAAAGTTTAGACCATACGAGTTATGCGAAATGAGTTTTGGTCAATAAAGATTATGCCAGATGAGCGGAACCCAACTGTGACATTTGTTATAATAAATAATAATGATGAATGATGCAAAGTAGTCTTATTCTTATTAAAGTACTAACTCGGTTTACGATGCACTCATAAAACAAGTCATGTACCTACCCATAAAACATGTCACAACTCACAGCCCGTGGAAGAGATGACTGTGCTGACTATTTATTCCCATGGGATTCAATATTTCCTTTTGGCTGTAAAATTAAATACTGACATCACCATTTAATATTACAACATTTCCAATAGCTTTCTATTTACACGAGTGACGTCAGTAAAATATTGAAGATTCACAATACAGTACATATACATTAAGCATAATATTATAGCTACACATGCGATCAATAAAATTATGGAAACCTAGAGACCCACCTTATACTTCAATCATTTAGGTATACCTAACATTATATTTACTGTTTTCACTATCATCCTATTAGTATCAAGCAATATTTATTTAGGTGACGCGTATCAACATCATTACTAAATATAACGTGTTGTTTTTCATAAATGTTACGTTATTATCAAGAACGCAAACGTAATATCTCCACGTACGCCTGAAGGAAGCTGTACCTTATCTTTTGATATAAGTATAAAGTAAAGTATTTAGTGGTGCGGACTGGGCGGGCGGCGGCGGGGCGGCGGGCGCGGGGCGGGCGGGGCCCAGGGCGGGCGGCCGTGGCGGGCGCGCGGTCAGCAGTGCGCGCCCGCCCTGGTCCGACACTCCACGTCGGCTCGTCAACGAAACAACTACCTACACCAATTATTTAACGATATCATCCGGTAAGCTGCGACCCAGTGTTCAATAAGGGCTGTGCCAAAAGTGTATGCAACCGTGCAATAGGGTCGCGCCGCGCGCCCGCCTTGCGCAACCCGCCGTCCCCGCGCAGCGAGTCTCGACGTCTCGTGCGGTCGTATTCGCGAGTGATTGCTCGACACTAGCGAGCTCAGACCCGGGTAACTTGCTCATCAGCACGTAAGTCTCTCAAAGTTAAATACCATCGACCATCGTGCTATTGTCATAGCAACAAGTGCCTGTGTGTCTAGTGTCAGTTGATTACTGTGTTTTATCTATCATCAACAAAACGGACATTTCTATCGTGCCGTGCTCAACATTTGTACAATGTTGCAGGGCAACTTAGCAATGGCAAAATTTTCTGCACATCAGATATCTTACAGTGTTGTTACTCATCTCAACCATCTAGAAAGTACCTAATTGCATTATACAACATTGTTAGATAACCACTACGTCTACAACTCGCAACTATGCGACCTCTGACTGCATGTGTATAGCTACGAGAGGTGTTGACGGACATTCGTGTTATCGATCATCGCATTGGTCATATCGTCGGCGGGCGGCGGGCGGGCGCGGGCTAATCGGCGGAATGCCGTGAATCCGATCCGAGCGGTGGCGCGACTATTTCGGGCCGCGCCGCCGCCGCGCGCCAAATTTGCGATCCCGCCAAATGAACGCACGCGATTATTTTTGAAGCAGTTTCACAATAGCGGTGCTCTTTACGATCGCCTCCACAGAACTAATGCAACACTTCACATAAACGGGCACATGTAATACGCGATACAGTAACCCACTGCCCACATGAAACATAAAAAATGTAAACCAGAAACGCCAAGCATGGGGAAAACATGAATGACATTGGCCTTCAGAGACGTGACCGCGAATCATGCTCATTGTCTGGTTGATATAGACCTTACTGCCAAAAGTATACAATGATTGGAATTTGGCCTGAAACAGTTTCCTAATATTATTTCAGTAATACTTCACTCTATTTGTCTAACCAGAAACCAATTTAGCCCTTTGCTACGCCGTAGCTCGTAGCCGCGTAGCTACGAAATGATTTTTGTTGTTTATTACTTTTTTAAATAAATTTACCATCCATTTCGTTTATTCATCTACCTATGGAACATATCAAAGTCAAAAGTAATTAACTTTAACCCTTTACATCGGCGGTCTAGATCCAGCGCGCATTCCAGGCATTTGAAGCGGCTGGTAATCTATACGAGGCTTGATCTTGACTGTCCAGATTGATGAATGGTGTGTCTGGCTTCTAAATATAGTCCGGGAGTGACGCACGGGCTACGAACACCAAATAGACGCCATGGAGTGTGTACATCGATACCGTACGCGTCATTGCGTCACTCTTCCACAACATTCGTGGGCGGAGAATCGCGAATTTACATTTCGCTCGGCAAATGTAAGCACCCGACTCTAGATTGGTTTAGTAATGCAAATATTTAGCTTTTATAAACAAACGGTTCAGGGTTACGAGTTTGCGACTCTTTCTGGAAGCTGAAGCAAACTTAATCGGCAAAATTCTTACAAATGACTTCAATGGGATTTGGAAAATATAAGAGCTTTGATTTATACCATACATTAAGTGGCAGCAAATGCCAACGGAAGCATCGATGTTTCTTCTCTCTGAAATACAACTACAGACAATGCCTAGTATCTACCTATACCTATAGAGAAAACCTGTGTAAAGACATTGAACACTGCAGAGAAATGTAACGTGAAACACTTTCCCACGCAACACCTTCTATGAACCTTGAAACCCACTCCTGAGTCGGCCACTCCAGCTAGGACCCTCGGCCGCTGACTCCGGCACAAGGTCGCGTGGAAATCGAAAATAGCCGCAGCAGACATTTGTAAAAATGACCGTTTTCTCGCATCTAGTCGGCGCTGGCGCCGGGCCAGCCGTATCTGGCACCGCCGCGGCCTATTTGCAGACTGCTGCTAGCGACCGCCGTCACTGCTCTATTTAAAAGCCACCGACTATTGTGCTTAATTATGTCACCTGGAGATGGAACCGCAGGACTCGAGAGGGAAATCAAGGTTAACGTCTAGATAACGGCGGAGAATGTTAGGTTAGGTTATTGCGTATCGTTGCATACAGTTTTGGCAAGCCTGTTAGTCTAGATCGGAAGGTATATGAATGTGTGTAGACATGTTTTATCCGTTTGTAATTTCGTTTCAGAAACGAGCACGACATAATCTGCCAAAATGTTTAAAAATCATTTAGAAATGATCGGCAGAAACGAGACGGCATCGAAGAAAGCCAGATTCTGGCAATCCTACGTCCGTTCTCTAAAAGGTAATATTATATTTTAATTTGTAAGCATACATAGAGATCATCCGATTTCTCATATCAGAACGTAATATAAACATATAGGTATACGCAATGATTGATTAAAAACATTCACGAGTGTGTGATGCAACTTCACTATTGCGTATTAATAAACTGACCCATTTTTTATCAGAAAAACACTATTTTTAAAATAATTTGTTCAAAAAATTAATTGAGATACAAATAGCATGTCCCATCTCTGGTGTAAAAGCATCCTTCCTTTCCACCATTTCCTTTAACCCCATCCCGTGCAAAGTCCGAAGACATCGGTGGAAGAGTGGTACCGGCGCTACTATTTTGATTCACCTATGACTCCTCACTAACAGGACACTAGGTCGACAACCGTCCCACTATTCTCTGCCTCCACTCACCATATTCTTCTCTCTACAGGGTCCGAAGACATCAGGGCCGAGGAGCGGTACCGGCCGACGCGCCGCAGCGTGTTCCCCGAGCTGAGCTCCAGCTCGTGGCCCTACAACAAGTCCATCTACGACGAGCCCGCCGTGGCCGCCGACCGCATCAACGTGCCCGGATACCGCTACCTGCCCGTCCACCGCGAGGTACGTACCAGCAGCATCAGGGTTACTGGAACAAAACAAATGAATGAGACCTGCCGTGTCGTGGGCCTCGAGAGCGATGCTGCGTTGCACTTGACATACGAAATTTACTAATTAATCTTATTCTTTCGTGATTACTATCTCAGGCACATGGTATAATTTTATTAGACCATGTCTCAGACAGTAAACATTGTGTATCATAATCAGGTATTGCCAAGAAGAAAGTGTTTTTATTTGTTGTTTAGGAAAAAATACGAGAGGACTTTCGGGAGGATGAAGAGTGGCATAGGAAACTGTGAAAATTTCAAATAAACAGAAACCCTCAGATGTGTTTGTAGTGATTTTTAAGGTACAGCAACTTAGCCTGAAGGGTTTTTATCACTGAAGATGATTAAACTATGTGTCTGATGCTCTTATCTTCTTCACAGACTTACGGCTACTCCCCCCGCAACATCTACACACACAACTACCCGCGCACGCTCGACCGGTACCGGCCAAGTGAGTAGCTATGTCTGTGTACATCTACACGCCATCCTTGTACCAACACAGTCCATCAGAGTAAGAGAATGCTCGCCACTTGACCCTCGAAATATTCCATTGCTCAAACATTTTTCCATTGCTATTAAATGTTGACGGTCAGTTGGCGGCTAGAACCTTCTTTTGATGGCTGATGTTTTACAATTTAACATTGCATCTGTATATTTCTCATACACGTTAACAAATACACTGTACATATAATCCGGCACCGGCACACAGCATACGCCACATTCACGTGACACTAACTACAATACAAAAAGCAGCTTCAGATTTTTTACATGGTAAATCTATAATAACCTATTGTAAATCAGCATCGTACTCAGATGCGTATAAGATTTGATTTCAGTCGATTGTACCCATGTTAAAATACCCAGTACAAAAACTGAAGTTGCTTTCGTTAACTATGCTATCGTAGTTGTTATAAATGTTGAAATGAGTAATGAGTATGTAAGAGCTTTTTATACTGTCGATGGTGTTAACACAGCTTGTCTTGACCCGCCAACTCTCAATTGTTTCAGCATAAATCATCTCGTCTGACTGATCATAACATCGACATAACAATACTGGGTTGCATGAAACAACAAAATATTTAACGAGCTTTTAAAATGTACAATTTAGGTAAAGTTTATCGAAAACCAAACTCGAAACCATATTTGCTGGTTATGTACAATATACAATCAAACTGTGTTAAGGATTACATTTGTAATAAATTTTTAAATAAATAAAGTATTGAAAACTATTTGATGGAGATGTGGCCCTGTCAGATGCTCGGAGACATCGTTGTAACATTACATGGAGTCACACAAACACCAACCTTTATTCAGTTTCTGAAAAATAAAATACATAAATTACCTTCTGAAATATTTTGGGTATCTTAAACTACAATTTACTTGGCCGGCCAAAATATTCTACTAATATTTATAATAGTGGTACTATAGCTGTATGACACAAAGTTGTTAATGTAACGTATGCTTGCAGTCATGGCTAAATAATCGCATGTCACAGTATTACTAGGATGTCGGATAGAAACCACCTCTTATTAAGTACATAACATTTACACATGTATATTATCCATGAATGTTATTTCGATCTCATCAGTTATATCTTCAAGCATTTGTCAGGTCATGGTATTTATTTCCCTGTTAGTCTTAATAAATAAAATGTAACCTCTCTGTTCCAATTGTTGTAATATTTTCACCTCATTTATCATACAAATATCGTTCAAAAAAATAATATTTCCTGCATAACTACTTATATATTATATTGGCACAAAAAGGTTATTAGATATCCGATGTTATTTGTTGTAAGTAACTTAAGCTTTTATGTACAATGCTTCTGAAAGGAATTATATAAAGAGGTGAGTTCTACATTATTGGATTAATCTACTGAAACTAATCAAGCTTGGTTGAGTGCTTTAATCATTTTATACTATCAAAACTTTCATGGATCTTACTGGTTCTGCTTTCTTACTATTTCAATGAATAACCTAACTTGTGAAGTGTCTGTTTCTCTATCACACGGAAAAATCTAACTATCTCTACAGCGTCACTGTACCACCCAGTTTTATCCTTCTGAAAACCTCCCGAAGAGGACATATTTATTACTTCTAATCAGTTTGATTTTCACATACCTCTATACAACTGTGACGTGGTGATGACATTGTTTGTGGTCGGCAGTCTACCACGTGCCGCGGCGCGTGCTGAGCCGCGCGGACCCGTTCGACGCGCACAAGGCGTGGCAGGAGCACCTGGACCGCATGTCCGCCATCGACCGGCTCTACCCCTCGCGCTACGGGCTCTACCTGAAGGACCGCGCGTACCCCATCACCGACCTCTCCGCGCCCTCCAACCCCATCGAGAAGAGCCTCAAGGGCATTGAGTACGAACCTGACAACAAACCCCACTGGGGCGCAGGTAAATACTAGACCCCCTAGGCTAGAAGTAGGCTAAGCGCGGCCGGCGCTCCCCCGCCCGCCCCAGGTGTCTCGGGGCGGGGGCGGGCGCCGGTCACTCTGGCTCACGTTCATCATCCTATACGGAACTTCCACCGCTCCAATTAAAAATATAAAGATAAAAATATCGTTTGGTATTGTATTGTTGGAGCTTTTTGTTGGGGTTCCGGATAAGACAAAAACGTGAACTCGGACCATCCTGTATAAATAATACCGGAATGGATCCACCTGTTAGATTCGATTTTGTCGAATTCAAGTTGTGTGGTGACGTTCCACAGCTCGGAATCACTGAAATTTTGGTTAGATTTTCAATTCAGTCGAAGTTTCACTGGTTTCGTAGCTGACTTACTTATACTTTTTCTATTCTAGTCTAAATTATTTACTACGTATTATTACAAGTTTCACAATGTTACAAATTCGTATTCTTAAATTCAAAATTATTGTTGTACATAAAATGTTTTGGTTTGGTTTGGCTACTTGTATGAGATCATTCATCAGCATCATTAAGTTTACCATAAAATAATCTATTGTAAGAAAAGACCCAAATTATTTTTCGAAAGTTTGTACAGTCGTTTTTAGTACTTTTATGTTACTCTATGTTTCAAAAGATCACGTTATGAAGGTAAACTCTTTTGGGAAACCTTATCTATTTAAATGTGGTCGTTAAGTGAATGGACCAAGTAGATTGGCAAGTTCATTTTGAATTTAGGTACCCTGAAAAGAGTTTACAGATTGTAATCTAATGGTACAAATTTTCACTATCCTACATTGACTAACATGAGACAGAATTTTGTATTAAAATTATAAAGACAAGACTGTGTTTTGATTTAGTAGTTTTAGCACCTATCTTAGCTAATAGAAAAACAGTTTACCAATACATACATTTTTCCAAAATTATAATGATGCTTTGCATCGCACGATTCGGTCACAGCAATACGTATCAAAAATACATCAATGTTTTTAATGCATGAATGGCATTGTAAAAAGTCCACTTGCACCTCTAAACGGAATGCAACTCACACAGGGATAGAACACAACACTCCACAGACTTAGATTAGGTACAATCAGGTCCCGAGCTACCACCAGCTCCCGACACACACCCCGTAAGATCCCCAATGTATAACTTTCTGAGTCGGTATTAAATTGCCATGAAGGAGCGTTCCCGGGGGCTTTATCGGACGTGTTCAAATCGGACCCCTTCTTCGCTGAAGCCGAAAAATGGGGAGATTTTGACCGATCGCTCCGAGGGAGGTCCCCGACCCCCGTGAAGCCGCGCATCAGCCAGCCGCGCGACTGCGAGGTGGCCTTCGACGCCGACGGTAAGGACAACAGTCCATGCACGCTGTACCTTCGTCCGCCCTGACCAGAGACCCTCTGGACCTGTTCAGTATGGCACCGACACGCCTCACCGCGGATGCACTCGCCATCCTCGAGCATCCTCCACCACTTTTTATGACGATTGACTATTCTATCTTCATCTTACTCTTTCAGTGAATAAGATACTGTGACATCTGACCATTCACATTATTTATATTTAATTTATCAGTTCAGACTTTCAAATCCTCACCTTACTTTAGTCCTTCAATTCAACGAAATCAAAGTTCTATCCAACGAGTGTATACTGTGTTCTACTTCCATTTTTATTTATTACTTTATTTACTTAATTATTATGAAGCATGAAATGCGCATGAAACAATAACTTGATTTACGTTCACGAAAAATATGCAACTTACAACAAAACTTAGCTCTCACGATCGCTGATCATTTCAGCCATTAAACCATAACTGTGCACTTGGCTGTCATGCTGTACTGAACGCTTACGATCAGCTTTATTGTGACGAAGTACAAGTGTAGCGAGTGTTGTCCGCACTGCTGGGTTGTAGGTGCGCCGCTGTACACGGCGGGCGGGCTCCGGCGCCGGCCCTGGGCCGACATCTTCAACCCGAGCCCGTCGCTGCCCATCTCCGCCATCACGCGGGACCCCTTCTGGTACGACTGGCCGGAGCTGCGGCCGGTGGCGCGCTGGGACCGCAGCCCCTCGCACATCCGGGACTCCTACCTCTCGCCCGTCAAGAGAACCTTCCTCTGGGACAAACATCCCGTCCGACCATTAGGTTAGTTCACACTCCACACTCTCACAGACGATGCCAGACGCGACCTAAGCTGTATATATTCATGTCTCTAAGTGTTTTATTTAAGTTGAAATAAACAGCTTATTTGACATGTATCTCTGATCACGGCAGAACACGATTTACTGTGGGACGACCGTTTCCCCATCGCGGATCACACCAAGACCTTACCGCTATACCGTCTCGGTCTCCTACTATAACCACGCACCAGGTATCTGCAGGCTTTTGTGTGCTATGTCCCCGGTCACCGAGTTACATAGTGAACGTAGACTGTGTGGGTTTATGTCTATATGTGAATGTCTTGTGAAAACACCTATAGAATAGAATATTTCTGAAAAAAAAACCGTATGAGGAACACAATTATCTTCGATTTTCTTCTTATGTGAAGTGTTTATTTCCTGTGCCTACTTGTTTATAGAGCTTAGTCTTTCATACCAACTCCCTACCTACAACTAGACTTGTAGTCGTTAGTGAACAATAGTTTCCTATCGTTTGTAATCGTTTTATGTTTAGGGTATATTTTTCAATAGAACTAAAAGTTATCTAAGAAATCAATTTTACAAAAATAACAACTCAGATAACTTTTATTCTCCTAATTGGCTAATAAGCCATAAACTTTTATGTGTATCTACCCTCGACAGACTGAGAGGTGTGATGTGTGTCTGTGTACCTGTAAAAATGTATAAATAAATATTTATATGTATAAGTACCTACATACTTAGTATGAGTGCTCACCGTATACGACAAAACCACCGAAGCGCTTTAACTTTTCGCAAATGACGACCTCTTTTTTATACTTAATAGAGAACCCAAGGCAATGCAACGATACCAATGTAGCTACTACATACCCAAATTACCCAACTATCATGGCCAAAAATCTTCTGCATATGCATATTCTTAGAAGGTAGGTGGGATATGTATACACGTACCTAGTACAAGTAGACACGCTGCCGCTGTCTACTGAATTACATGTGGAGTTTATAGTGCTTATGATAACTTGATAAGCACCTACATAGGTACCTATAGTACCCACTAGGTATGAGGTAGCAGAAGTAGCTTTGATTATGATAAATTAGTTTGTAAAGGTTTTACGAAAGCAAAAGTTTTGTTTTTTGTTTTCATGAAGTAATTTAAAATATCTTCGAAGGGGTTTGAGAAGTTTAAGAAGAATAAGGCATTATAGAGTTCAAACGAATGCAAATGCTTACAATCCATTTAAAAGACTAGGTAGATCGACTAAGACATTATTATTACTATTATTATATATAAATTCTTTATTGCATCAAGTACAAAGGCGAACTTAATGCTAGTAGCATTCTCTACCAGTTAACCTTTGGTGATGTCGAGAAAGTGGTTGGTAGTGCGATAGGCTGAGAGGACAGAAGTTTATCTACTTAAATCGAGACACAGAGATATACTTTATATATATACATTACCTTGTATACTTAACTTATGTAGTTACAAACATACAAACTATCAATGGGGTAGATCAAAATAAACCTAAACATAAATAATATAGTAGGAATAAACGTAACTAGGCCATAAATAATCTACATAAGGATTTATAAATATGTATATGTATAGGTACTAAATAATATAATCTTGGGTAGGATAAATAAACTAACGTATATTTTTTCTTCCAGCTGCTGCTTTCTAATGGGCCGGACATCGAACCCGCACTAACTATGTACAATATAAATTAATTTATTCTTTTATTACCACTTATAATAATTTATTTACTTATCTGTTACTGTAATTGTAACCTTGACTATGTTAAAAGGGAAAAACTAAAATATTCAAAACGATATTCTTACCGTTTTACCTACAATTCAAACTCAAAATTATAATCAAAGATTTTCACTTAAGATCTCAAGACTGCTATAGGTAACATAGTCACTGCCAACAAATTATATCAAGAGAAAAACAAATTAATCTAAACACCTATTCGTTTTTATTAAATATTTTTTCTATGTAACCACGAAAATGTGTAAAAAAAACTAATAAAATTATCAAAACCGCTTCTGTTCTTTATTTTAGTTTCCATGCCTATTAAGTATATAGTACTTACCTATCTAAACTATGTATTCCCTTGACCCCATTCTCTTAGATGTACTTATACTGGAGTCTACGTTAGGTTACAGGTTACAGGTATGTTCTAGGTTACCTAAGTCTTCGAGGACTTCGACAGTGACTGCTATGCGAGTGTGTCGCTAGGCCGCACACGCAGGTTCGATTCCTGTCCGAGGCGACGTAATTATACCCTGAAATTAATATTTGGAACTAATACCTACTTGGACACTATACCTATTATATTTTTATCCATAACACCAGCAAATTAAACAGTTAGTTAGGTAGGTTTTAGAACTTTGGTATAAACGTGCTTCTGCTTACCATACAGGCCTATTATGTTATGTGCAATAGGCATTTTTATGACTATTTAATTTAAACATCTTACTACAGGTACATTACGTAGGTAATAAGTTAGGTATCAGTCTTGACGATGGTCCTGGGTTCGATTCGAACCTATCCACCTACCTACTTACCTACAGTCCAACAATTAAGTCATGAAAATAAAGAGTGCGATTTTCCAAAGAGACTTTTTATCATTGAAAGCGGTTTAGGTACAAACATCTTTAAAAATAAAATACTTAACGATTGATAGTATCGTGGCTTTTTAACGGATTTTTGCCTAAATAAATATAATTAAGAAAAAAGTGAGGTCGTTTTTCTCATTTTTTGACCCCCCCTCCCCCCTGGTGATATTTGGTGAGGTTTGGGACCAACCCCCTCCCCCCCTGGATCATGTGTATTTTTTGGAAGTCTATGTAAAGGGAATTTTTGACTAGAAAAAATATAGGTCATACTACAAATCGTTAAAATTTCTGCGCCGTCCAAAATATCGGTTCAGAAATACCTAATTTTTGACAAAAAATTAATACACGTACAATGTCTAACGAGAACCCCCCCTCCCCCCTCGTGATGTTTCGTGAGGTTTTCAGTACCCCCCCCCCCCCCCCTTTGAGCATCACGTGATTAATGGACGGCCCCTTACTTTAACAATTAGGACCACTCCCCTTTTTCGGACTTATTTTAGTTGGACCTTACGTGGAATTTTATCGAAACTGTTTCAATTTGCCTGATTTAGTTAATGTCGTTAGTACTTAGATAAATATAATAAGCAGCATACCTAGCACGAGGCACATAACGCAACGCATGATTGTTTTCTCGTAGGTTCCCCGTGCTACGTAGATACGCAGATTTTACAATGGGACCAACAGCCAACAGTTAACATCACGGTTTCAATCCCATCCAGTACTTATATCTAAATACACTTATTATCTGCAAATTAGTGGAAACTCATTGGGATTGGGCAAGTATACGTACTTACCAATTTTAACATACCACCTCCACCACAAGAGGAAAGTTAGTGCAGCAATAACTAACTATAACCGATAAACCGTAGCAGCTCAATATTTAGGATCTACCTCCTAATACAGTCTAGCTAGGGCAAAGAAACCCGACCCCTCTCAGACAGCATTGACTGTAGTAGACAGAAATTCAATTATTTTTTAAATTAAATTCTAGAAATAATAGTATCGGTAGCGCCATCTACATTTATGATTTTATAGTGTAACAAGGAGACGAACGCCATCTAGTTCTTTTAATAAAAACTAAATAGCATGTTAGTATTTTCTCTATACTGGAACACAAATACCCATAGACAAACATTTTTTTACATGGCAACACCACTTACGTCTGTGAATGACATTGACAGATACGAGTTCGGGCGTCGTTTCTTGATTGGCGTTATTTTTCAAACAATCGCAGTGGTTTTATCCAAATATCTTGTTCAATATATTTATTTTAAAATGGAAAATAGTGTAGACCGCATAGAAGATGCCGACAATACAAACGCTACAGCCATAACGTTTGATAACTTGACTATTCTAAAAGAGTTTGGAAACATTGCCAATCTTGTAAGGTTTGTATTTGAATATTTTTACTCTATCAGTTATTGTAGTGTTAATGTGTTACTATAAACAGCATATCTTTTGTTATAGGGAAACAGACTTTCTTGAGACAGTACCCAAGGCCAAGTTGCGGCGGTTAAAATGGGTTCAAATGTTCAACTGTTTGAAACAAGGTATTCTGGACGACATGGTCCACGAGTTGAATGTGATGTGGGAGTACGAGGACATGCCGCAGAAACTAGAAATACTCGACAAGCAAAAAGAGAAGTTTGCGGAAAATGATAAACAGATGTGGTAAGTTGACCAGGAGAACTAAATTGTTAATAAAGTAAGCTAATATCCTCTATATCTCCTTTATTGTTCTGTATTTTGCAGCTCTGATTTGGTCAGTACAAATATACATGAATGTGTTACCTAAAAATATTAATCTAATTTTACAATTTATTTGTGTTTCATACTGATTACTGCTGAATTTCTACTTACCAATCTGAAATTTTAGGTATTGTTCAATTATTTAATTGACACAGTTTCTAACAGAATACATTAAAAACTAGTATAAATATGTATAGCTGTTTCAAACCAATAAATATGCCTAGAACTTAAATGATTAAAACCTAATAATTGCATTCCAGGCGTCCTCAGCTGGCTGATGTGGGAGCACAACTGAAGGCTCATGAAGTGGCTAATTTACAAAAACAAAAGAAGTTACTTGAATCTCTGGCTAAGGAATATGAAGTGAGAGTGAATAGACTCAAGAAGACTGTGTCTGCCAGACGAGGATATTTAAAAGCTCTACAGCTGGATATACAAAAATATCAAAAAAAGAATGAAGATATCATACAGAAAATTTCAGAGAAATTTCAAAGCCATAGCAGTATTGTTGAAACAATAGCTCCAGAGGTTGATATTGAGTCCGTAGACTGGTCGGATAAAATGATGGAAGTAGACAGTGAGAGAGATAGGACATAACTATTTCAATAAATTTTATATTTCAGAAAATTGTACACACCTGATAAAAAGTACAATGAAAATTAAGAAATACTCTAAACTCAATCTTGAAATGTTATACTTTTTATTAAGTGTAGATGAGAAGTGTAATTTAAGTTGATAAAAGTGATATTGTTTAGTAAGATACACAAAAATCTATTTGTGGCTTATTACCAGCTAAAATCTAAATTAGACATTTATAATTATGTAAACATGGACATAAACTGTCACCTCTGTAACTTATACAAGTATCAATAAGTTATATTTTAATAGCAACACATTATACTAATAGTAAATTCAACAAGTTTATGATTTAATAATCAAACAAACAGTCAATAGTCGGAAAGAAGTGAAAACCTTACACATAGCAGAATTAAAAAGCATCAAGAATGAACTGTCTAAATGCAAACATGTATCAGAATGACTGAAAGTAAAATAATGTTTTAAATAGTAATATTTATTCAATGAAAATTATTTGACAATGTTAACATAGCTAAAAAATAAAATTGTACAATGCAAAAATCTGCATATAATTTTATATTATGTAATAAATTGTAATATAGCAATTGCACTATTGTTGCGAGGACTTCGCCGCTCCTACACCCTCCACGAACTGACGAGGTAGGCCTCGTCGGGACATCACGCCAATAATATACAAACAATTTTGAATGACTTACTTCATAATGTTAATACTGAAACAAAAGGTGACTGGGATGAGAGCTCGAGGCAGCGGCCGCGCCGCCTCTCTACTTGATTATTATATCATTTTCACTCCGTTATAAATAAAGAACAAAAATATATTCTAAAATCTTTTAAATTAATTCAATCCACTTCAAACAGAAATTTGTAAATCCAATTATCGTCACTTATACGAGACTTATTTACTTTACATTTATAGGCACATTAGTTATAGAATAAACAAAGCAATGTGCTTTCGATCCGCTACAACTTATTCATAGACAAATGTAACGACGTCCGTCTCCAATGCCGCGTCTCCTAGACTGCCACCTCCAAAACATCAAACTATCTCTTCAAAATCAACTTAACAATTTACTAAACTTTAACATGTTACGATAAAACAACAGTACAATCCGATTTAAAGGCTGCAATATAATCAATCAATCGGGGATCGACACAGAAAAGCAAAAGTCACCGGGCAACTCCGAATAGATCAAGTCTGCTCAATACGCACACAATCTCGGTAGAAACTAAATTCATAAATTAATATCACTCATATTAAATATAATATAATAAAAATTAAACTAAAAATAGAAGGCACAAGCAAATTGATAAATAATTTTAACAATACGTGACATATTCGGCTTTGTCGCATGACCGCACTAAACAATAGTTATAATACATGATATAGTGAATTATTTGTAGCATTCATCTCACTGTGCGCTGCACTGGACAGGCCGCGTCAGTTATTTCTTCTTGGGCGGCGCGCGCTGCGGCGTGGCCGGCCGGCCGCTGTTGATGCCGTTGTATTGGTATTTCGCCTTCTTCTCTGACGGTTTTAATATCTGCACGTGACAAAATTACCACTGTTATCTTTATTATTATAAAATTATTGACATGACAACATAAAAGAGATTCTGAAAGCACATCTGTTAAATTTAGATAGCCTTCAGAATTGGCTACAATACGTTTCTAAAACCATCGTAAACTATAACTACCTACACACAAAATACATTATAACTAAGGAAGGTCAACTAGGTATCTAAGCTTTCACGTTATTCTCAGTCTAAAGAGATATACTGAATACTAATAAAATGATGTAGGATCATTGCTACGGATATAGTGTAGTTTGCATCATCATTACCCACAAATCGAGGCCGTTTCACAAATCGATGAGCTTTTTTTTATTATTTTTATTATTACTTCTCTGGTTTTATAATCTGTACAAAGAAAAACAGAAAAAAATGATGTTCCCTGTATTTGCATCAATCTGTACACATTCTAGTACCTAGGTATTTTAAAAAGCAGGGACCTATTTAAGAAAAAACATAAGTAAACCGTGAAAATGAAAAATTATCATAATATGGATCGATTCCGATCTTTTTCAGAGTGCCAATCACGAGTCTTTAGTCATACTAAGCTGCTATAGTCTTTGGAAAATTGGCTATACACTTGATTTTTAAAAATATCTTTTTGCGCCTGCTGCTTTTCCAAAACTTGCGAATTTCATAAATTATCCCTAGAACTATCCATCCATCCAAAAGAAATCATCTCCAGCTTTACTACGTAAACCGCCATATGTCATACCTGGAAGGAGCACATGAGCGTCTCGTCGACGGACATCATGCCGCCCGCGTTGTCGAACTCGCCGCAGTAGTTCGGCGCCGAGAACAGCGTCACCAGCTGCCGCTTCGCGAAGAACTCGTACCCGTCCTCCACCACCTGCCAATGTGTTATTATGTCAGCAACGTTACGTATACAAAACAATGGAGTAATAATAAAGTTTTGCGCAAAAGAACATTATTTACACTTTTTCTACATTGTACCTAAACTATAATAAGGCACATGTCGGAATTTAACATTACATTACAAAGAGCAGGGGTCCTCAAACTAGACTCAGACAATTTTCTACACTTAGTCTTTCAGATATTATCTACGATGTGTGAAATACACACTCAAACTAGCTGTTTATCAACTAAAGCTAACGCCAGGGAAATCTACGTTACCAAGAACCTGGAGAGAACTTAGTTATCTCGCGCAAATCTGTTCAGTTTAGACTCGTGCATATTTAGTCGGGAGCCAGGGCAGCTAGCCGTATTTATTTAAATGAAGCAAAACAGAACTGCAGAAGAAGATACGGTAAGTAGCGTTACCTGGTGAGCCCGGCAGATGAGGTCGAGGTCGTGTCGGTTGAGGAACTTGGCGACCACGTCCGGCCCGAACGTAAAGGATACGCCGCGGTCGTTCTCGCCCCACCCCTGCACGTCCTTGTCCGGGTCCGACCACAGCAGGTCGCAGAGCAGACCTGGGGAACGGGGGGAAAAAAATAAGTAAGTGGGGACATCTCACACACGGCCATCCGACCCCAAACTAGACAGAGCCTGTGATTAGGGTGTCGGACTGCTGATATACATACATATTGTATTATGTAGGTACACAAATACATAGATAGGTAGGTACATATTAAATATATAAAATGTGTTGGAATTATACTGTAACTGCAGTCCAATGTAGGACATGAGCCCGCTACAAGAGCTTCCTGTTGCTGTTGATGATGCGATTAAAGAGAAAATAACCGACAGTCGAAGCATTCAGTTAAATGACCGTAGATTAACAATAAAGATGTGTCTTTAATTAATCATTCGTTTTCGTATCAATGGTAAATACCTACTGTAGAATCTAGGCAATGCAAAATTGATTATCTGATATGATATTTCAAATAAAATTAATAAATCATATTTGTATAATGTATTGGTGATAATGGGTATGTGCGTTTTGTCAGGGTTGTGGTGTGTCACAGCTCAATCAAGATTAGGACTACATTTTTGGACCTGTCTCACTTATACTGGATTACGTTACAACTCTGACAAGAAATGATCAAATTTATCTCCGTTATCAAGATACAAATCATACATAACACAATAATATACTGTCGAGTTTCTAAATCGAGCTTCACACCGATAATTTGTGTTTTACACATGTTTTGTACCTTATATCTGCATAGTAACCAAGAACTAGACAAAACCTAAAACAGTACCTAATTTACTCTGTTGAGAGTTGAGACGTTACAACATTGAGCTAATGCTTGAATGCAATAACAAGCGGTTACTATCATAGTTAGTGTACACAAGAATAGAACGTATCTGTTCTATGACCTACTTATCTTGTAGGAGAGGAGATTATTAAAACAGTATGCAATAATTATAAAGACAAATATTGTTTCAATGCATACATTCAAAACAATATGACAGGGAAGGTATAGTGGCACTTCTATTACGGTATCGGCGATGACAGCAGGCTACTTTAAAAACAATATTACAATTTATAAGACATTTTATGACATTGTAGATGGCTAGGTGGGGATTATCGGATGCACAAATCTGGGGGCACGGCAGTGCCCACACCAAGTCGAGCAAAAAAGCGGCACGGCCGTACCATCCTTTTCTCGAAGCAATTCAGGCCATTTTCGACCCCCTGTAACTTCGTTGTGGATAAAACTAGAAGACTGAATTTTCACTAACCATGCAGGCATTCTAAAGACACGGTATATTTCAAATTTCATTCAATTTGAACCAGTAGTTTAACAATTATAACGGGTCAAAGTTTCTTAATTTTGTCACTGACTCACTCACTCACTCACTCACCGATCATAAAAATTCTAAGGCACTTCTAGCAGACCTAGAAGCTTCAAATTTGGAATATAAGTAGTGTTTGGTGAATGAATCAAGGGAAAACTAAAATATTTGGGGGCACGGCAGTGCCCCCACCAACTAGAGTATTTTTTTTCAATTTTGGTCCAGTTTTCTAGATAGGTACATAACTGCTTAAATAATTTCATAATCACATATCTGTAACCACCAAGTAAATATAGGCGCACGGTAGTGCCCCTGCCAAATCTAGCAAAAAATTCATGTCATGCAAATTAAGTCCGCAAAGGATGGATTACCTAACTACGGACAAAGTACATCAGGCTACCAGTGCTACCACTTATAGTCAAATTTTCTTAATGTACAATGAACTTTGTGTATTGGAAACTAAGGTTGAAATTTAATTAGGGAAATTTGATGCAGTGCAATGTATCAAAGTTACGTTTATTCATTACGTAGCCAAAAATAAAGATTCTTGATTCTTATCTCAAGTTTGCGAGTTATGTAGGTAGGTACCTACCAAACTAAGTTAACGCACCTACGTACCTAGAAGGTAGGGAAATGAAAAAAAAGTAGAACTGTCTACAAAATACAAAAAGAAATGAGCAATTTACTTGAGTGGAGCTCCGCAAACAATACTACACATCATGCTCTGAGAAGGTTATGAACCGTTACCGTCGTGCGACCGTGCAGTATTATGTTCACCGCACATATTACCGTAAGGTAAAGGGATCGCTTCATTATCTTCTGTCAAGCAGTAGAACGCGAGCTCGCGTAGAAAAAGAGGCGACCCCATTTACGTTACGGTAATATGTGCGGTGAGCTTTAGACGCCCAATTCTTAGAATAAATTATGAAGCGATTTTCATTTGTTTTTAAAAAGAAAATTCCACATACCAGTATCAGGCACGTCGGTGGGCCGCATGATCCGGCGGATCTGCTCCATGCCCTGCAGGTCGGGCGAGAGGCCGCCGTGCATGCAGAATATCTTCTCATCAACAATGGCGGCGATGGGCAGGCAGTTGAAGCAGTCCGTGAAAGTCTTCCACAGCTTGATGTTGTACCGGCGCTTGCACTCGTCGTAGAATCCTGGGGATTGGTGGGAGGGGTTGGTTATGTGGTTGGTGGATTTTATTAGGCAGAGATTGGGTTTTTAGAACCTACCGCCCAATATTATGGATGTAGTAGTGTGTTGTTGTATGAAGAACCTAGAAGTTAACGTTATCTCCACGACTTTGAAATGGCCGTTTTCTAAATTAACTTCTAGACTACTAGAGTCTCGTAGTTATTACCTAGCAGGTAAGTAAAAATAATATTTACATGATAACAGTTTGTAGTTTTTCGAAAAACGCTTTTATACAGAAGTTAAGTTATTTTTAATTGGAATCGCTATTTGCCCTTGTAACGCTCTTAAGGCGATTATAAATCATGCAAGATTATACCTATGGTCTTATAAAATAAACTGCGTAATACCTGGATTTTCATAAATTGTAGGTAAGGATTAAAACTAAGTAAGCACCGAGTCTCTCGTCTCAGTTGGATAACTTCAGCAGGATGCAATGACATCACGTCACATTACATCACTGTGTAATATACTTAAATCGCTATTAGAATGAAGCCATGCAAGGCAAGATCGTGATAGGATTAGAAGTATTTATGTAAGCAAAGACAATCGTAACGCAATTAAATGTATTGTTGATGTGAGGTTTGATTTAATGATATGACAGTGCTGAAAATAAAATCTGTGGCTTCAGAATCGGGTTCAGTGCTTGGTCATCAACTTATTCTGAAAGTCGTAACTGACTTACCATAGATACGATTTATACTGGCGCACTCGTGATTGCCCCGGAGGAGAAAGAAGTTTTCTGGATATTTGATTTTGTAGGCAAGCAGGAGGCATATTGTTTCCATAGACTGTTTCCCACGGTCTACATAGTCGCCGAGAAATAGATAATTAGCCTCCGGCGGGAACCCGCCGTACTCGAATATACGCAGTAGGTCTGTAAACTGGCCGTGGATGTCACCTGTAATTGGATTGGAAAGGATTTCATTACATACTTGCAAACTTGGTATACTTATGCATGCGTTACTTATTCTTATTAATACTGCAATGCAGTACTAACTATTTTGAGTAATATTATATAAATGGTTATTAGATGCAATGTAAAGGTGCATCATCAATCGAAATCAAATGAGTATTATCAAATTGTGTTACCTAAAATTTTTAAAGGTGCCTCTAATTCCAGTAGTATGGGCTGCTGAAGGAAGATTTCCCGGGACTTGGTGCAGAGGCTTCTGACTTCACCCTCAGACATCTGCACCGACTTCCCGGGCCTCATCCCCCGAACTGGCGACATAATGAATAACCTGTTAGCAACCACTCTGCGGCTCGCGCGCAACACATGCCATCTGGGAGGACAGATACAGATGCAATACACAATGCTAACACATCTCACATTTTCAACATTATGCTAACACTACACATACATAATCTTTTCAACAACATCATATGCATACAGAAAGTGGAATTATTTATATTAAAAAGTAAAAACAGATTAGTTTGGCATTTAGCAAACTATACATTCACATTATTACCATTAATATGGTAATTTGAGATATCTGTTTGAGAACATATTATATTGAACATATTCACAGTTCTTATTGGAAACTGCACAAAAGATTAAATATTTATCTTTCAATGCAGTACAGTATGAAGTCCAGGCACATACAAGACAGATCATAAAACATGCTAAATTTAGTTCAACTTTTAAGATTTTGTAAACACTCATGTAAAATATAAGCATAAAAATTGCATTCATACAAAATTTATGAGCGACACACATAGGCACTTACTGTAAACTTTCAGTACTTCAAAATGAACTAGAAATAATATGGTCTAGATATTAACTCATGCTTTGTACTAATACTTCAAACCAAAATGCTAATGGAAATTAGCTACAACATAAATATTAACACATAGGTAAGTAATTGAAGTAAATAATTAGCTTGTTAGGGTTTTGTTATGATAACATTTGACACACACAGGGTATAACAGTACACAAATGTAAACTGTATATTTGGTTATTGAGAAATAACAGGTGTTTTTGACATTATTATCAGAGTATCGGAACATGGCTGGTAATTTTTATCAGTTAAAATTAGACAATCAAATAACTTTTAAAATTTATCAGACCAGTGAGTAGCTGCGGACCATATCAGAATGGATATAGTGGGAAAAATAAAAGTGACCAAAGAATCTAGCAACTTCAATTTCAACTATACTGCAAGTATCCATACATTCTCCTGAAAAGATGTCTTTCAATTTCCCCTTTCTCCTCGCGGTTTCCTGCTGCACTCTGTATACTGTGGTAACCCATCAATAAGCAGCATAATAAAACGAAATAAACATATTTAAATCAATCAAAGTAACAATAATTTGCGGATAAAGCATAACAATAGACGATGGTTCTATTCTATGCAATTTGAGTTGACGTCTCTAGTGGTCTAGAAGTGGAGGAGTGTGTATTGTGTTGCGGTCTCAAGTGGCTTACAGGGAGCATTCCTTGCTAACGACAAAAATAGTCTCCTGCGTGATCTCTACATACTAAACTTCAAAAGTAGAATCAGATAAGAATTGAGGATAATCGATTTATTTATGAGTTTGACGTTTCCATACCTGCATACCTCGATGATAATTACGCAACTAGAGGATGTGGGTATGGAATTTATAGATAAAAATATTGCTTATATTTTGTACAATTATCCTACAATCCACAAATGTAAATATAACGATTCTTACCTTCTAAAAGCCTATGAATTAGACTGTCAAGATTGAGTTCGTCAGCCGCCATATTTACTACACGAATAATTTACGTCAAAAATTTCCAAACACACACCACCATCCATAAACAATACTAACTTTTTTTTCTGTGTAAACACAGAAGAGCATAGATATTATAGAACGGTCAATGGAAGTGAGGCCGTTATTATTCTGAGAGACAGATCCCTTTTCGTTTTTAGGGCAAATAATGTAGGTAAATACTACAACCAACTACTTACAGAAGGCGGGCAGCATAATCATTCTGAAAATTTTGTAAATTTCTCTTTACAGGAACCATTGGTGTCGTAGGGACCATGGTTCTTTGAGTATTGCGTGTGATTATCATCAAATCGCGTAAGACATACAAGACCCGAGGATAAATAACTTAAAACACATATATGCCCGTGCCGGGAATCGAACCCGTGACTATAACTGGCCACAGTCCTTATTTTCAGACTGCCTTTTGAATAAAAACTCAGAAGAATAACGATCTTGTTGAATAATATAAAGGAGATTTTCTAGCATTTAGTTAAAAGTAGAACACAGCACATTGATAAAGTTTTTTTATAAATGTTGCTATATGAAAAATTTACCATAGACAAAATTATTTGGGATCTTGAGCAAAAATGTCGCTGTGTTTGGCTGTCAAGCTATTTTCTCATCGTAATGTGCCGTTCTGGCGCATAGTATGTATGAAACCTCGCGATTTGGCGTGTGCGTTCTATTTTATTCTCGACAACACTTGACGCCAATTTGAAATACTTCATGGCTCGCAGTTCGATTTTTCGACACAACATTGCTCCGGTTTTTCGTAAACATTACTCGAAACAAAGCGGAAAACAAGTGCACTCGGTGGAAAATTGCTAATAACGCGACGGGAAAGGGAAGATATTACATCATTGAAGCTTTACTAGTGGGCAATAGTGTGTGTACCCCACCATGGAGTCGGACCAGAGCTACAGCGGTGACAGCAACAGCTCATCGGGCAGTTCCAGCGACAGTTCCGACGGCGAGGAGGAGGTCCTGGAGCCCGTGCGCATCCTCGGACACACGCTCGAGCTGCCCCAGGACCTCTGCGAGGACTACGGAGTCTTCAAAGAATTCTTCTCCATGAAAACCTGGGAGGCCCTAGATGACAAACACAGGGAACACCTGAAAGCTTTTCTACCAAAATTTCCCGACAACCAAGAGGAAGAACAAGAGAAAACATTGAAAATGCTGTTCAACCGGGAACCCTTCCACTTCACATCTCCACTCAATGACTTCTACAACAACTTGAGGCAAGGCAACTACAGGCCAGATATAGCTAAAATGAAAAAGTTTCTACTGAAGGCTAGAGCTAAGCAGCAGAGGCATAAGGTATTGTATAAGTAATACAATCATTGTATTGTGTAAACAAACCATTGGAACCTTTCACTGAATAAACAACATAAACATTAATTTATTACAGATAAAATCTTATTATGCCAAACTGCTCCCAGAGCTGTTAATATCAAGAGAGCGATTGTTGGCGGTGGCCCGGGCAGCTCCGCCGGGCCCTGTCCCTGGCCTCCCACCATTACCTCCAAAACCCTCTACTAAAAACAACTACAGGCCTCCTCATGTAAGAGCAAGACAGAGGTACTTTGAAGAGCTGGCGGCTATCCGAGGAGAGGTTGGGGGTGATGTGTCTGATGATGAGAATTATCCAGAAGGTCCTCCGAGCCAGCCCGGACGGAAGAGGAGCCGGCCATCTGCTGCTCATCCACTGCAGGTATAATGTATTAAATTTAAAAATAGTTTAAATGGTTTAAGGAGCTATTCCCTAGAAAAGAAAATAAATATAATAACTCATTCACTAAGTAGATGGTGAATATTGGATCTAACTGTTGGTCCAGTACCTACTGGATTTTATTTACAGTTACTGCAATCATTTGTGCATTATAAGTCTAGATTTTGTCCAAGAGATAGTTATTACTGTGTTTGTTATGAAGTTGTAAAGACATCATTGTGTAATATGTGTGCACTGTGTAACTTACAATACTTATAACAATACAATATTATCAATTTCAGGGTGCAGATGGTAACATTTCTGGAACTCTAGGAGGTCATGACTCGTCATCTCTGAACTCTATGGAGTGTTTGAAGAATGTTCTGGCAGCCCACAGAGCTAGGAGACAGTTTAGAGAGGTACAGTTCCAAAATGATATTTTAAAATTATCTGAAATGGAAAATGGAAAAATATAAAAAATGTGTTGTAAAAGCCAACACAAACATGGTCATTGCAGCATTCACAGATTGGTTCTTGACAAAAGTTGTTTAGAATGACTTCTTCCTATGACCCTAAAAACAGTTTGTGAACATTCTCAAATTTTGGTTACAATTTAATAAATGTATTTGTGTATAAATATTTTAATTATGTAATAATATGTTTTCCAGAATCATCCAGAGCTCAACACGGCAGGCATAACATTAGACGACATAAAGCAAAGAGTTGCTTTAGTAAATGGTACAAAGAAACTCATGTTTGGAGGACAGAAATCTGACACCCCAACACAGAAAGTAAGGCGAGCGCCAAAGAAAGAAAACACAAAATCTAAAGCAGACCCAAAGACCACTAAGATCAAGGAAGAAATAGAAACTGTAGAGAATAAGCCACTACTGCCAAATATTAAGATTAAATGTGAGCAAGAGGAATCTGATTCGGAAAGCTCGTCGTTTGTTGATCCGGTGACAAGCCCTCCACCTAAAAGATCTAAATCACCAGAAGTAGAAATCAAGCAAGAAGTGGTTGATATCAAATATCCAGACAACACAAAGTATGCTGATGTTTTGTTTACTATTGTTGTTAATTCATTGGTAGTGTCAATAAAATGTGCTTTATTTCAGTATCAAGTATGTGGATCGCAAGGTGGACACTGCCATCAAACAAGAGCCTCAGGATAATGGCCCTAATTCGAAACACATACAAGCTGTGCCTATCAAATTGGAAGACTTGGATGGAATTGGTAAGATTCTTACAAGACCCACAACACGGAAATTCCAAACTTTTGGCTTTTGGGAAACCTTTCATTCCATGGTATGATGGTATTTTCTAGACAGCATGATTTTATCACACCCAAATATTATTATGTTTTATCCAGACATTGAAGCGTCCGTAGTCGAGCGGGCCTCAGTGATCGTAACTGATCGCTGAGGTTAAGCAACAACTGACACGGTCAGCCATTGGATGGGTGACCAATTTCAAGTGGTGCTTTTCTGGACGCTTCCGTGCGGACGGCACGTTAAGCCGTGGGTCCCGGTTGCTGCTTCGGCAGCAGTCGTTAAGCCTAGTCAGAGGCCTTTGGGCGGCTTGAAAACATCTGACAGTTGGGTTGCCCACTTACCCGACAACTCTCTCAGCACAAGCTTGCTTGTGTTGGGGTCCACCAACCCGCACTTGGGCAGCGTGGTGGACTAGGCCTAAACCCTTCCTTCATTGGAAGGAGACCCGTGCCCCAGCAGTGGGGACGTAATGGGTCGTGATGATGATCCAGACATTGAAAATCGGGCTCTTATACTTTTGCTCTTGTTACGCCAGTCAAATAACACTATTAACCATCACCACTATTAACTACACACAACACTATTAACCATCACCATTCTCTTCAGACATGATGGCGCTACCAGTGGAGCTAGCCGACGAATCAGGGGACGTGATGGCGGCGGCCAACCAATCAGCGGACACGGACGAGTCGCTCACTGAGACGACATACGCCAACTTCCTCAGCCTAGTTCGTGCCTTGTTCCCGGCTCGCGCGGCGCATAGAGCGTCTAAAGCTCAGTTGAGGGCGAGGTGTCGCGCTGTGCTGAGGTCGCCGATTGCGCCGCTGAATACTTGGTATAGTTGTGAGTATTGTTTATCTTTGAAGGTTGCCAGCGGCCGCTACACGGGTTTGTTATCGATTTCGATAAACCCGTTTGGTGCGAGTTTCACCAATCACATTGAATCGCGATATATGTAGTTAAGTTTGTCTACGTCGATAACGAACCCGTGTAGCGACAGCTGTAAGGTAAAGCTCTTGGCAATAACGTATTCATTAATAACTTTTTTAAGTGAGGTTAATGAACACCTCACATTAGACCGCGTCGTTCATGTTGTAAACTTAACACATTTTGTGTTAAGTTTTCAACGACCGTTTATCACCGATGCGATCAGAGAACTACTAGAAGGTCTAACTAAATTAAGTACAATCTAATCATATATAATTTTGTTCCCAGTGTCGAATGACTGGTGCATAGAGCTGGACTCGGCGCTGGACTTCCTGGCGGGCGAGCGCGGGCCGCACCCCGACGACTTCGTGCCCTATCTGCAGTTCATACCTGAAACACAGGTAACACTATTATTCTCTTTATATCATATAGATATAGACTATCTAGTTTAAACTTGTTACGTATTCGATAGGCAGCAACAGAAAAACGAGAAGAACATTGTAAAAAAGCAGTACTAGAATCTCATGCAGATTGACTGCTAAAAACCGGCCAAGTGCGAGTCGGGCTCGCGCACAAAGGGTTCCGTAGCAGCAAAATTACAGTTAAATCAACCTATCTCAAAAACTATAAGAGATACTTTGATCAAACCAAAAATCGTTGAAAGAGTTAATTAGCATGCATCACCTCTATTTTTTTTAGAATTTTATACCCCGTAGTTATAAAAATAGAGGGGGGGGGACATACTTTTTACGACTTTGAGAGCTGATATCTCAAAAACCGTTCACTTTAAGAAAAATGTTTTTTAGAAAACTTTATATCATTTTAAAAGACCTTTCCATTGATACCCCACACGGGTATGTACATCGAAAAAAAAAATTTCATCCCTCAGTTACATGTATGGGGGGCCCCACCCCCAATTCTTTTTTTTACTATTTAGTGTCATATTTTTGTAGCGGTTCATACAACACATATTCCCATCAAATTTCATCACTGTAGTACTTATAGTTTCCGAGTAAATCGGCTGTGACAGACGGACAGACGGACATGACGAAACTATAAGGGTTCCGTTTTTGCCATTTTGGCTACGGAACCCTAAAAAAGGCTGAAGCGAAGGGCTACGCCTGAGAAAGAAAGCAACGTACATTTATTTGACACACAAAATGATACAAAACAACAACAACATACAGACAATAGTACTATACAAAACAAAGTAAGGTTGCTGTCCAAAGCGTCAAAGACACCAGTTGCCCGAGCACAGGATTCGATACCTCCGTTTACGTTGCGTATCGTCAAATGTCACTGTCAAAATGTAAGGCAAATTTGTTAGTTCCAAAAGTGGCATTTATTTTTTCCATGTTAGGTGGAATTTCACGAAACGCTAAACGTATTTAGTAGCCTGTCATGCGTCTGTCAGTTAGTACAAAATGTATTAAAAATTTGATTGAAATACGTTTAGCGTTTGGTAAAAGCGACCCTTCGTGTAGATTCGAAAATAGTATCGAATCCTATGCTCGCGCCTCATATTGTAAAACTTAGTAGCGTAGCGACATGAGCTTGCAACAGACCACGAATCGCATCGTCTTTGTATCTCTGTAAGCTACAATTTTCAGCCATAGTTCTAGAAACACAAATAACACAGCGACTCCCGCAGATGTACCAGAGGATAGGCTTAGGCGCTTTATGTAAGATTTACTTTTCAGCCATAGAAATACATAGAGACACAACTAACACAGCGTCCCCCGCAGATGTACCAGTGGATAGGCGCGGGGCGCGACTGCGACGCGATCCTGGGCCGGCTGTGCGAGCGCTGGCTGCGCGCTGTGTCGCCGCAGCCGCTCACTACCAACCTGCCCGCTCCCAGGTATGACAGTTGAAGCTTGTGTGTATGTATGTAAGCTGAAGGAGAAGCGAATTAATAATTGAGGCATATAAAATCCGGCAGTCTCCATACTTTTTAAACATGGTGATCTGTGTTATAAAGTCATTGTTTACCTTTCAATTTCCTTGTTCTGAATGAATTCTACTAATATTATAAAGGCAAAAGTTTGTGAGTGTGTATGTTTGTTACTTCTTCACGTCAATAATGAAACTTGGTAGGTATAGAGTTAGCTGACACCCTGGATTAACAGAAAGGCTACTTTTTATCGCGGAATTCCCACAGGAAAACTCGCGGGAACAGCTAAAAAATATTTTCCATCTAAGTTTTGCTACTACAAAAAGAAACGCCTTTCGCCAAAAAAAATGCTTTTCCAACATCTTGCTAGGTTGATTTCATATGATTCAATGAATGACCCCCCATTCCCGGCAGATACCCGACGACGCGGTCAGTGCGTGCGCCGTCGGCGGCCGAGGTGGCGGAGTTCCGCGCGCAGGAGCGCCGCCGGTTCAGCGCCGCCGGCAAGCCCTTCACCTACTCGCAGCTCGGGTAAATATGAATATTGATATACTTGCAACTTGGGTAACTATTCGTATTGAAATACTCGCAGCTTGGGTAACTATTCATATTGATATACTCGCAGCTTGGGTAACTATTTATATTGATATACTCGCAACTTTGGTTACTAAGTTTAGGACTTCTTATTTAATATTCCGTAATAGACTAGTTATAAACGGCATCAAACGTTTCACATAGACCCATTAGGGTAGAATTTTAGCAGTTACTTTGCCGTAATTCCGTTGCCGTTGGCAGGTGAATGTAGCCGTTATACTGAGCATCTTACATTATAAACTTATAATTATGGCCCGATTAACATACAGGTACATTTCCCAATCTCGGAAGTCGTGTCAAAAGCAGATACTTCCCTATACGCATCTAAACTCAGGGAATAGCCTAAAAACTCGTTTAAACCACTCCCCTCCCCTCCCCAGCTACCGCTCCGTAGTGGGCCCGTGCGCGCGCGCCCCCGCCGCCCCCAGCGCGCACGCCGGCCTACTGGCGACCCCGCGCCCGCGCCCCGCCTCCTTCCCCGCGCTGCTCCGCGACGCCCTGGCGCGCCTGCCCAACGGACAGGGCACGCGCCACGACATACTCACGCTGCTCAAGTGAGTATGCTCAACATGGTATACAGTATACAATATACATCGTGTCATATCGTATTTATGTACAAATGATTAGGGAGGATCCGGATCGGTGTAGCGCGCACCAACGGCGGCGGCACATAACACCCGCACCTCCAGCCTGAAGCCAGTCAAGACATCATAAGCACTATATCATCTGTACTGCAAATTTTAGTGGAATCACATCACTCAAAATCTGTCCATAATATAATATGTCATCATCATTGCACATAGGCTTCTCGCATAGCCATTCCATAGCCTGCTATGCTTCTTATTTTGATCTATATATATTTTTATATTGTTTCTTTATTCACAGGATGTCACAATACATAAGTGCGACGAACGACCAAGTGCTCCTGAACGCCGTGTCCTCAGCGCTAGACCGCATGCACTCGGCCAAGCGGGACCCCGTGGTCAAGTACGACCAGAGATCCGCCATATGGACGTATCTGCATCGGGATAGGTAAGAGAAATTAGAAATTCACTAGCTATTCTTAGCCCAGCGAAATATTTATTTTTGAGTCGCCAAATGGTAGGTACTTACTAATTTACCAATTCTTTCTTTTCCACCCAATGTGTACAACTTTTTAATTGTTAATTCTCCTAAGCTTAAGCATATTGTTTTAATGAAATCCTTATTCATTAGAAGCTCTTTAATTTATAGTATACTAAGCTATAGAAATATGGTATTGTCCTCTCACTTGAGGGTCAGCAGCAGCATCATCATTTAATATTGAAAAATGTGTCCAGGAGCGAAGAGGAATGGCTGAAGGCGACCAACCGTCGCGCCAGCAAGACGCCCCCGGCCAAGTCTGCGCCCCCCGCCCCCACTGGCACCGCCCCTGCAGTCACCGCCCCCGCGCCGCGCGAGCCGCCGCCCCCGCTCGCGCTGCCAGGGTCGCCGCCGCCGCCAGATGTGAGTGAAAAAGTTTTTTTTTAATAGTGCTTAGTTAAACCAGCTATCAGTACATTCAGTACTATCACATTCTTCTTCAGCCTATAGCAGGTCACTGCTGGACGTATGCCTCTGCCAAAGCACGCCACTGGATACGATCTATGACTTTCCGCATACAGTCATTACCACCCATCTTTCACAAGTCGTCACCCCATCTAGCCGGAGGAAGTCCTACAATACGTTTGCCTAGTCGCGGTCTCCACTCCAAATCCATCACATAAGCAATCGACAATCAGCCGCGGCGCTGCATTGTGTTGTGACACAATAAAAAGTATTAGTTATTTGAAAAATATTTATTGCTATTGTGTCGATGGTATTATGGTGACAAGATTGGGAAAATGAAGTGTAACAAAGCAAAAAACTACTATCCTATCTAAGTTTACTGTATTAATTATATTTTGCTTGAATTTTTTACCCAGATGGACATGGACGTGGCGGTGGAGGAGGTGATCGAGTCGCGCGACGCGTCCGACAGCGACGTGGACGTGGACGACAGCGGCGACGCGCCCCCGCACCTCTCCTCCGCACAACTACTGAGGCAGGCCACGCTCGCCACGCAACTCACACACGCCACGCAAGTCGTGCAACACGCCACGCAACTCGTGCAAAACAAGCCGAAAGGAAAGCTCGTGCCCGCCCCCAAGAAACCACCGCCCACGCCGCCGCCGATAAAGCAGAATGTAACGCCTAAAGCACAGCAGAAACCTAAAGTTCCTACCACCCCGACTACTAATGCTACGCTTAAACAAAATACTCCTACGCCGAAGGTAAATACACAGTCCCCGAAGCAGAAAGTTAGTCCAGTCCAGAAACAGAATCTCCAATCGCCTAAGCACACGGCTAAAGCCAATGCGCAAGCGAAGCCAATTCAAGCGGTGAAGCCGGCTGTAGTGCAGAACAAACCTCCGCCAGTCAAGGCGAATACGCCAACGCCGGCTCCGAAGCAAACACAGCCGGTTCCAGCCAAGCCGCAGCCGCCGAAGCCAGCCCAAGCCGCCGCCAAGACAGCTCAAGCCAGCAAGCCAGTGGCCCAGCCAGTGCCAGCCAAGCCCGCGCCAGCCCCGGTGGCTCCGCCCAAGTGTTCTCCGCTGCCCGCCGCCGCGCCGCCGCGGTCGCCGCTCATCAAGCAACGACCGCTGCTCAAAACTGCCGACCAGATCAAGGTTGAACCGGTGGTGAGTAACTAAATGTATAAATGATGATACAGATGAAGTAATGAGATTCCAACTTAAAATAATCAGCAAAGCCTGTAGGCGTAAAATGGCACGCAAGTTATGTAGCAAACGTAACAGTAAGGAACCTGTGCCCTGCTAAAATTTATTATTGCAAGTGCAACGAGATAGAGTCGTGGTTAGCGCGGCAGCCCTCAGAAAATTCCTATTTTGTGAGCTAGTTCTTTTGCTACGTATGCTATCAATGGGTCACATGCAAGACTAACTTCTAAAATATAAATTAACAACACACGTATATTTCAGATGGCAGTCCCCACTGCAATAAAACAAGAAGTGGTGTCAACGCCGTCGCCGCTGCCCGCCCCGCCAGCCCCCACCCCCGTCTCCATACAACAACAAATACAGAATAAGGTTAATTTTGATTATAGCATCACATTTAAGAGGGCTCATTAATTAAATTACAAGTGTATCATTTGTTGCTGTTAAAATAAATAAATAAAAATGATTATACTACGCTAAGTTCCGCACGACCTTTACATCAGTCGGAATTCCGGAATGAAATCGAGCTAGTGGCTTCATTAAACAATTCAATCTTTTCTCTATATAACAGTAACAGTAATACATCGTTCTCTTATGTCTGCTCTATTGGCACACGATGAAAAATCGTTGTTATGAATTTATTTCTTTAGTGTAGGTTTGTGACTTATGTAAATGTGCATTTTCCTAGTTGGCGCAAGCGTCTCAAGGCACGCGCTCACTGCTGATCCGACCGCCCGCCGTCGCCGCCGTGGTATCCACAGCGGCCGCGGCTACTGCCACTCCACAGGTTGGGTCAACTACATTGTTGTTTTTATCTCTATTTGCTATTAAAATGAGTTACACTCCCAATTATTACTATTGCCACCCCAAATTTCTCGTGGTCATTAGCTTGGCATAGCTTCTCGCTTTCACGTAAGTCGAAAGGAGTTGCATGTTAGTACATAATGTTTTCAATTACTATGAACCTTAATTTTAACACGAACTTTAAAAACAATATTGACGTGTCTCGTGTGTAGCCGTTTAACCAACTGGATGGCCTGTGGCTCTATGTATATCGTGATTGGCTTTTAACTAATTAGAAGAATGAGAACTAATCCTAATCCTAACTAATATTATAAATGCGAAAGTAACTGTGATGTCTGTCTGTCTAGCTGTCTGTCTTTCTGTCTGTTACTCTTTCAAGCCAAAACTACTGAACGGATTTGAATGAAATTTGGTATACATACGGTGTAAACCCTGGGAAAGAACATAGGCTACTTTTTATCCCGGAATTCCCACGGGAAAACTTTTTAAGGCGAAGCGAAGCGCGCGGGAACAGCTAGTAATGAATAAATCTGTCCCCAGGGTGTGGCGAGCGCGCGGCGCGGCGTGGTGCGCGTGCTGAGCCCGGCCGCGCCCGCCGCCGGCAAGTCGCTCATCTCACCCAGAGCACTGCTCACGCAGGGTAAGCAAGCATACGTGTTGATTACTGCACTACATCCCATTCCACAGGGAAAGACATCTGACAGAGCCCTTATTACATACGAATAAGGGTAGTTTTTGTTTGTATCAGATGTCTTTCCCCGTGGAATGGGATACTGAAAATTAAACAATGTGCAGAAGATACTTTTTAGGTACTGTGGAGGTGCGAATGAAATGTGTCAAGACTGTGCAAGACACGTTTATAAACCGCCATTTTGAGGCATAAATGTATTTCTGTTGTATGGAGCTGCAGTGATGGTTCATTATCACCGTCGGCCCGTAATCGTTCACTTTGTTCTGCATAGGCAACTCACAAAAAGCGTCACAACAGTCTGATCTCGGCTTGCTTGCTCGTGGTATTCTCTCGATGGTTGATTAATTAGTAGCTGGTATTACGGTTTATGTAATATCTTGCCACATGGAACATAAATGGCCTCACACCAAATAAATCAGAAGTGGAGGCATTTATAAACGTTAACCATATTGACATATTGCTGATCTCTGAAACTCACTTTAAAGAAAATACTATCTTTTCCATACCGAGATTTAATGTTTACCATACAAACCATCCAGATGGAACAGCACATGGTGGTACAGCTGTCCTAATAAAGTCATGCATCAAGCACTACCCATTGCCGTCATTCTGCACGGAACAAATACAGGCTAGTACTGTTGCTATTCAACAGAGAGGCGGATATCTCAATGTATCTTCTGTATATTGCCCTCCCAAGCACAAAATCGATGAATCGAGGTTTAAAGATTATCTTATTACCCTCGGCCCTCGCTTCATAGCTGGAGGTGACTGGAACGCGAAACACACTCACTGGGGATCTAGACTGATAACAACTCGAGGGAGAGAACTCAAAAAATCTATTGACAGTTTAAAATTAACTACACTGTCATCAAACGAACCAACTCACTGGCCAACAGACCCCAATAAGCGACCAGATCTCATTGATTTTTTTGTAATTCGCGGCTTGTCCACGTTACACCTTCAACCAGAATCAAGCCTAGATGGTTCATCTAATCACACGCCAGTAATTCTTACATCAAACACACCCATAACCAACCGCAAGTTTGCTGAAAGACTATACAATGAAAAGACAGACTGGGACGGTTTTCGAAACTACATAGAAGAAAACATAAATCTCAAAATGAAACTCAAAAACAGTGATGATATAGAAGTAGCGACAAGATACATAACCAACCTTATCCAAAATGCATGCTGGCGATTTACTCACTTTACTGAAAGAGTACACAAACAGTCCAAAAATCTATCGGCGTTAATAAAAAATATGATTCTTGAAAAAAGACGTCTTCGCAGAATATGGCATAACAGCCGACATCCAGACGACAAAACCGCCTTTAACAAAATGAGTCGTGAGCTAAAAGAACATATTACAGAACTAGAAAACAAAACATTCCAATCAAAACTAGAATCATTAACAGCGAAGGCAGATACAAACTATTCTCTATGGAAAGCCACCAAAAACTACAATAAACCTCATAATGTGAAACCACCGATACGGGATGAACTAAACCAGTGGGCGAGAACCTCCAAACAGAAGGCAGATGCATTCGCTGCACACCTCGCTGCAGTGTTCGTACCAAATCGGCCGGACCCCAGTCATGACGATCGCATCATAAATGAAACACTGAGCCATGAATTCCAACTCGAGCTACCAGTCAAGTCAGCTACTCCCTCCGAAGTAAGGAAAGAAATACGGAGACTGGAAAACGGGAAAGCACCAGGTTACGACCTCATTGACAAAAAAGTCCTTCTAGAGCTGCCTAAAAAGGCCATTGTATTCTTGACAGTGCTATTCAACAGAATATTCTATTTGGAATACTTCCCTAAGCACTGGAAAGTATCTCAAATCATTATGATACACAAATATGGAAAACCAGAAGATCAAGCTGCATCATACAGACCTATAAGCCTGCTGCCTATTATGTCTAAACTCCTGGAAAAGCTGATACTATCTAGAATAAGACCAATACTAGAAGGAAAAATTGTCCCGGAGCATCAATTTGGTTTTCGCCAACGCCACTCTACGGTGGAACAAGTGCATCGAGTGTGTGACAAAATAAGGAAATCACTAGAGCAAAGGGAATATTGTTCGTCTGCATTCCTAGATATCCAGCAAGCATTCGATAGAGTGTGGCACAAGGGCTTGCTATGCAAAATAAAGATGATGCTTCCACATAACTTTTTTGGCCTCCTGGAATCTTACCTGTCAGATAGATTGTTCCAGGTTAGAGAGTCTGATTGCACGTCAGGATTCTACGAACTAAAAGCCGGTGTTCCCCAAGGATCAGTACTTGGCCCCGTGCTCTACACAATTTACACAGCTGATCTGCCTGAAACACCTGGAGTCACTACAGCAACATTTGCAGATGACACTGCCCTGTTAGCGAGTGACCGAGACCCCATTGTTGCATCAGAAAAACTGCAAGAAGCACTGGACAGTATTGACCTGTGGCTTAAAACATGGAGGATTAGTGCAAGCGCGTCCAAATCCACTCACATAACTTTCACTCTTCGAAAAGAAAACTGCCCACCAGTCTCTCTTGGAAACCAGATACTTCCTCACAAAGATAGTGTTAAATACCTAGGAATGCAACTGGACCGTAAGCTACTATGGAATAAACACATAAAAGCCAAAAGGGATGAGGTGAACAAAAAATTTAAAAGCCTATACTGGCTACTTGGCAAGAACTCTAAGCTGTCCTTGGATAATAAACTCCTTGTGTATAACACTATCATCAAGCCGATATGGACCTATGGGATACAGCTGTGGGGCTCTGCTTCAATATCCAATATCAACATCATACAACGAGCCCAAAATGCTATCCTAAAGAGTGTGTCAAATGCACCCTGGTTTTTGACTACAAATGAGCTGCATGATAATCTTCAAATGACTACAGTGAAAGAGGAAATAAAGAGATTTGAAAAGTCATACAAGGATCGGCTAGTGAACCATCCAAACCCACTGGCTACACAACTTCTCCAGCCAAGCTACACAAAGCGCCTAAAAAGACGATGCATATTAAATATAAAAGAAAGGCAGTAGCCTAATAAACAAATGAAGTTTTCCTTGATGAAGGACTACTTCAATACAGTGAGTTTATGGACAACTCATCTGCTTATAACCAAGGGGTTGATTGCAGATAACATTACAAAAAAAAAAAAAAAAAAAAAAAAAAAATGTAATATCTTGTTTTTACAGGCAACACACCGGTGGCGAAGAAACGTGCGCCCACGCAAGTCGCTTCTTCTGTTGCTGCGGTCTCGCAGGTACGAACAGTTATCCACTATCCTCACACCATAGTAATAACTTGGTTTGATTTGACTTTATAGACATTTAATCTGAAGTTCTACGTTTTTTAAAGTAACCTGTACCTATTAGTATGCTTACACGATAATGAGTATTGCAATGCAATTCCAGAGCACGATAGTGGCGATATCGACCGCGGCGTCCCCCGCGCCGGCGCGCACGGTGCAGCTCGGGGCTCGCACCGTCCAGCTCGCGCCGCAGACGGTGACCCTCCCCGCCGGGGGGCAGCTGTCGGCCCTGCAGCTCTCCGCCCTACAACTTGCCCAGAGCGTGCGATTACCCAGCGGCCAGACCGTGCAGCTCGCCCACCCTCGCGCCCCCCACCCCGCCCCAAGACCCAAGCTCGCCGGACAAACCGTACAAATAGCCGGCCAGAGCGTGCAACTCACAGGACACACGGTCAAACTACCCAGCGGGCAGAGCGTGCAAGTCGCCGGACAAAGTGTGCAGTTGCCGAGCGGGCAAACAGTGCAATTGGCGGGACAGAATATACAAACAGTGCAATTGGGACAGAATGTGTTGACGAACGCGCAAAGTGGGCAAAGTGTGCAAAGTGTTCAGTTAGGCGCGCAAACAGTACAAATAGGTGGGCAGACTGTGCAGTTGGCTGGCGGGCAAACAGTGCAGTTGCCCAGCGGGCAGACGCTCCAGTTGCCTAGCGGGCAAACCGTGCAGTTGTCCAGCGGGCAGACCATACAGTTGTCTGGGCAGACCGTGCAAATCGCGAGCCAGGCGCAGGCGCAGAAGGCTGTGACGCAACACTTGGTGAGGACTCAGGCGCCAAGCGATAAGACTGCTCAGCCTATTGTGGCTAAATTACTTACAAACGCACAGGTAAGCACAGTATACTTTTACCATTATATCAGATTTAAACAATTCTAGATATAAATTTAAACAAGTCTAGTGAGTGTAGATCACGTGTAGATACTTATGTTCCGCTCAATATGCGAAAGGATCCGGACACGTACACGATTAATATCAACAAACTAATACTATGACTCCTCAAAGAAACTGTTACATTACCTTGTTATTACAACCCCTTTTTCTGACACCCTTAAAATTTTATCTAACACCCACAGGGTCAAATGATATCACTAGAAGGAATGATGAGCGGCGCGCGAACGCTGCAACTGTCAAACGTGCGGCCTCAGGGGCAGAAGACTCTACAAGCGGTGCAGGGCATAGGCGGAGTGAGGGTGGTCCAGGCCGGGGCCCGGATGACCAGGCCACTCATACTCACTGCGGCTAAGCCACTGCATAATATTATACTGCAGCAAGATGGCAACGCGATAAGAGTTACATCTAGTGGTGGATCGAGTTCAACGCAGGCTATTGTGCTTAGTAATATTGGTAAGTTCTATTTTATTTAAATCTATGGAGGAGCAGACTTTAAATTTGCCAAGGGTGGGGTTGATAGGGGGCTAGCACCTTGTCTTTCAGTGGAATATAATGGGTTGTGGTGTAGAGGTTGTCCACTTTTATAATGCTCATTCAGTGTATAATGTTGCTGATGCTTCTCTATAAGATTCAATTGACACGTCAGCGTCAGTGGGGGAGAATCCTTTCCTACGTCCCATATAATGCTGCTTATACACTAGACTTTCAATTGAGTCACAAAGCATAGATGATAATGCATGGAGTTATAGTAATGAATGTATTGTATTTATTTCGCAGGTTCCCAAACAGTCACGACTCCTACAAACACTACGCCAGTTCTCAAACTGCAACAGGTCAGTACCATGTTCATACAAGATATTTTTAAACAAATAAAACAACACAAACCCTGTTTACTTTACATGAAAACTACATACATTGTGTAAATTTTAGGTGAGTGCGTTACAACAAGTAAAACTACCGCAGGGGATTAAAATACAACAGGTGACCATTTGAAATACATGCATGGTTTGGAAACGCTAGTAAAATATATACGATTCACTATTATGTAGATACTAAAGCTTGGACTGATGCACCTAATATTAAACACACGTGTGATGGACTTACTGTTACTACCTATACAAGTATACATATTTATTGCTATAGATATACACATAATTTCTAAGCATTACACTTCTTATTATAAAGCTTTTTTGGATTTCATACCTCTAAAAGAACAAACTGAACCCATATATGGGATCATTTTGATGTTCGGCGGTTTGTCAAGTTTGTTTATTGGGCCTCTTACGATATCAGGTTGAAATTTAAACCACATCTTCAATATAAGAACGGTATATAAAAACGGAAATGCGAACTAAACTTTATACCTACTTTATAAATGTACACATCTGCATCTGCTAATATCAAAATAATGTAGGTACTTATATGCTTGCTTGAAGGTAATGGGGGAATGACTTTATTATTGAACTTCCTAATTATCCTTATTTTAGATTTCCTTCGAACACATTCCTAAATATTTTGTATAGGTTTTGTTGGTGACAGAAAACTAAGTTAAACTATAACTACGAAACAGCTGGTTGATATTAGGAAATGCTAATATTGGTTCCTATTCTCTTAATTGGTTCGTTCCTGAGGTATTATAAAAATGTTAGGATAGGGCTACAATATAAAAATTACGACCGGCTCTACGCTCAAGAAATTAATTAAATTAAATTTGCTTTGCATTACCTATAATATTATTCATTTTTACTCAGCTTTGCATTGAGACATGCAACTTAGGAAATGCCTTTGCGGAATTTCCAACATTTTCCAATTGATGATATACTTACCTATCTATTTCTTATATTAAACTGCAGCATGTAAAACATTAATAAACATTACAAAGATTAACCCCCTTATTCATAGAGAAGTTACAAAACGTTTTAACTAATAAACTGTTTTGTCCCTCTCCAACAAAGAACAATTTGTTCTTTGACAGACAAAACACAAAACAGTTTATCAGTTAAAACGTTTTGTAACTTCTCTATGAATAAGGGGGTAAATCTTAAAGTAGTTATTAAAACCTGTAGTAATAACTATCGTTATATTTACAGGGAGGGTCAGCAGTGTCGGTGCCGACGTCGGGCGGCGCGGTGCGGAGCGTGCTGATGGACGGTCAGCAACTGAAGCTGGTCGGAGGCAGGCACGTGCTAGCGCGGCTGTTGAGGCCCAACCTACCGCCGCAGTAACGTATGCTGTTACACGTTTATGAAAATTTCGGTGATTTTGTAATACATATAATAATATACTTATATAGGTATATTTTGTATGCTGAAGCTGATAGAGTTGTATGTGGCGCTGGGCGGTACGCATGATGTAAATGAAATGGTGATATTGTCAAGCCCGGCACTTATGTATTTAACTTGTTTTTCACAGCAAAGTACGTACCATTTTCCAGTCCTAATTGATACATTTGATATAGTGAAAAGCATTTTATTGCTGCTGGAATTAGGACTAATATCAACTGCAATGCTATGAACACTTTAGACCAGTTGAAAACCGATTTGTTCGTCCACGGTGTCATGTTAAACTGAAGTCAAACTAATCAAACTATACTTTTCCACCCCCCAAGGAGCCTGTGATTTAGTTGAGATTACAATTGCTACCCTAGTTTTATATCATATTCACCTTTTATACAAAATACTGTGGCTCCGTTAGAACCTAAATGCAGACGAACAATAAAGCAAACGCATTTAAAATTATGATGGATGCTTGACAATAACAATTACTTATTAATTATTACTCAAAAGCTGAATGGTTGATTGAACATTGCACAATAGTCTGACGGCTTTGCCGGATTCTACGCAAAGATTTATTTATACCTGTCTTGAAATGATCTGACAATTGATCAACAGGTTAGAGTGTGCTTGTGTGGACACTCAAGCTTTTCTATGAATTGTTTTCTTCAGAAGTGGATAAGTTAAAGAAGTATGTAAATGAGTTTTATGTTGATAACAAAGTGCAAAAATGTAACTAGTTTTACTGTATAGTAATGTAATACACGTAGTTTTAAAACTTTTGTATTTTATGGTACGTATTAAGTAAGTGAGATAATAGTTTTAAAAACGTATTGTCTGATTATTTCTGATAGTAAAGGCTAGACTATTATTTCAAAGACGTATGTGAGCGCATATTAAATTAACGATACTTACTTTCAAATTTAATTTCCTACTCTCACATCTATGCCCGGTCACGAGATAACGACGTATTAAAAATTAAACGATACCTTTGTATTGAAAATGTGTTTAGGTCAAGTACAGTCAGCTGCATAAATAGCTATACACTTTTGTCAAACTCACAAACTGACAAATTCGTTCTTTAAAACATTGACGGTTCGTTAATACTTATAATCTTTATTGATTTTGTAAAGGTTTAAATTTTCTCTTTAATGGGTTATTTTTATTACACTACTTACTCGAGAGTGCGATTTTTGTGAAACCAGTATTAAATGATGTAGCTTTGTTGTTAATGTTAGCCCAGGTAACTTTTATTTCGCGTTATTACATTGTTAATAGCATAAAATGTGCATCTATTCACCAAAAATATTAAACAATTTGTCTTTTACTAACACATGAATATTTTTTGTATAAATAATTGCAATATCGTATTGTATAAATTTATTTTAAGTTAATTTTGTTTGTTTCAAATGTTTACTGTGTATATATAGAGCTTATTATTGTGGGTCTGAACATTATGAAAACGAAATATAACTCAATTTCAAACAAGTTAAACTACTTTTAATTACAATAAACCATACCATATCCACATAAAATAGCACATAGAAGCATAGACAGAATATAATTAACTACCACAAACAACATTTAAACGATGTTTTAACTATGATGCATAACGTATCGGCCGCGCTAAACAACTGTTTTACTTGTGTCTAGTGTTTGTGGTAAGACCGTACAAGATTAATTATTGGGATCGTAACCTGTAACGAACTTAGGAAACTTACGAATATAGGTACAAGAAAACAAAATATAGGTGGGAAAACACATTTTATTATTTATTTACATGTGTGGTGTCCGCCAACACAAACTGAAGGACGCTGCTCTCTCGGCACTAACATTAAAAAATAAATTGACACAAGCTATTTTATATATTATTATGTATACGAGCTAAGATTATATAATACTGTGCGGGTCCTTCCATAGCATGATAATGTCATTCTGATATAATTATGTCCGTGATATTTTAACAGAATATATCAATCTGTCCTTACTTATAATGTCTATTTTAATTATACAATTAATCTTATCAAGTCTGAATTTCACGTAAAAGTTATACATATTTGGAAAAATAAAGCTTTACGATACTACATTTTATAAAGTAAATAGATTAATGTTGAAAATATTTATATATTAGTTGAGAAGTAATACGTGAATAAATAGGCCCAACACAAGTGTCCTTTCAACAATAACTAGGCAACGTTCCGATATCATCGTGATGAAAATGAATTGTAAAATAATTACATCAGTCTTAATATCTAGATTAAAATGATTTAAGCATTTGTTAAAGTATTGAAAGTGTGTAGAAGTGATAAAGAATACGAACACAGAGTGATCATGATACACAAGGTAAAGATGTTACATCAAGAATTATATATTTCATCTTAAAACTATTACTACACAAAAAATAAATATTATATATGCTTATACAGTTATAATACCACAGGGTTTTGTTTAATACTGACGAGAGTTGAAACTTGTCGTTCAATATTTTCAGAGATAAGATATACATACAAACTTACCTACCATGAGATCACTTGGTTTATATTCAATGTGAAACGAACCTAAACATATTTGTATTACGTGTTACTTTCGCTGCATCGCTCTGTATGATATTTACGTGGTTCCTTAGCGAGCTACCGTAAGCCGATTATGGTCCATAAGCCTCAATGAAATTGCTAACGAATATTCAATATTTTATACTCGGAATTCCGCTCTCTAAGCTTATGTTTGAACGCTGTTTAGCAATACTTAATGTCATTCCAAGCTCATGAATTAAAAAAAGTTACTAAGCTAAATTTTCATCACTCGAAAAATATTTATCCGTAACAAAAATACGTTTTTGTTTCTTTTAGCTTGTGTTAAATCCTCTTCTCTAATTACGAAAAAAATACAAAATACACTAATCTACATTATTATATCGTATCTCTGAACATGAAATCTAACTTTGGGCCACTCGTGAGTCTTGTGACGCAACTGTCGTGCTGTTATGGATTACATCAGCGGCGGCCAAATCGTATTCTTATTTACAAACAATAGGCACTGAAAGTTTGAAATAACCCGGACCGACTGCAGGCGAAGCCTTGAATAACGTCCCGGCCCTACGTGCCTGCATCCGAGGACTAGTCTATGGCTGCTAAATATTACAAGGTGCGTCGAATGCCCAATGCACACTCCAAACGTAGTTATACACATAGCGTGGCAATTATTTCCAATCTACCTTATTTCGGATTCAGTTATTACAAAAGGCACATTCAAAACATGTTTGTGAAGAAAGTCATCCCTTCTGGCACATATCTTCGACGATTATTCAAATGACCTTTTATAACGTCCTGTGGCTCAAAATTTCAGATTGCTTTATATGCAAAGTTAATACGTAGAAAGTTGGGCGTTTGCACGTGAAGATGACGTCATTTCCTCCGCTATGGACACGTCCTGGAAACTCGAGCAGGGAAACTAAGGATTTCTATTTCCGTCTGTGAAAATGGCTGCCTTCCGATCGATACTGTTCGCAATAATGTAAGTATTTACTTGGTGCCTGAACATTTACATAATCACATAGGTATCCTTATGAGTACAAATCTTAAACTAGCGATATCTCAGACACTTACCCTCCTTACCAATCCTTATTGCACACATTTATTCCACATACACAATTACATTTCCTTTAAATATTCCTTCCAGATAGTTTTGAGAATAATATTTGGACAGCGGACGAATTTTGAGCGCTCTGTCTCTGTGCAGTAACAATCGGTAGCCAATGGCCAGAGCTGGTGGATGCCCCTTCGACCAATGAAACGTAAGTAAATTATCAATTTATCACAGGCCAATAGCGCTCAAGATAAGTACTGCGTCCAGTATAAGCCCAGGTTGGCTACGGTTGTGCGGGTTGTTTGTTCATTGGGCATTCATTAAGTATAAGTTCTGAAGCTGCAAGCTGGTGCTCACTCCTCGGCGTCCTCCGCGGTGTCGGCGAGCAGGTTGGTGTTGTCATCCGCCTGCATGTCCGTAGTCAACTAAGAGTGGAAATTAAAGATCATTTAGTACTGCCCAACAAGTTTACGCTACGTAGGTAGGTAGGTACTCCAAAATTAAGAACCAGTACAGTAAGGCCACCCGCGCACTAGGCAGCCTGGCTGCGCAGCCAGAGTTGCGGCAGCCAGTAAAACATATGATGTTGTATAGGAGCCCGCGCACTAGGCAGCCACGAATTCCCATATATTTTACTGGCTGCCGCAACCTGGCTGCGCAGCCAAGCTGCCTAGTGCGCGGGGGGCCTAACAGCTCTCCAAAAATTTGCCCATCGAGATGTTTAAAACTGTATCTACTACACACTACACTGTACACTAGGTATTCACTTAGGTAAATTGTATGCCTTCAGTTCAGTTTGAATGAAAGTTTCGAAAGACAGCGATCTAATTAGAGGCAATGAAAGAACCCCTCGGGCTTAATCCGTCCCATCTAATTAAGATCACGATTCCACCCTTTGATGGAATTGAGACCCCACTTATACTGTCTACCTGTCATCTAACACCAGCCTGAGTATCGAAGCTATCTAGGCACCTTTTAACAAGTTAATAGTTTAAAGTTACATATAGGGTATTTTGTTGCGGTTGTAAATCAAGGGGAATCTGGGAAATACACCGCTCCTTCCAAAATATATGTGGATTCGGGAAGGAGGAGGATATCCATTATCCAAATGGCCGGGGGCCTAATCTAAGGATTTATCTGACTGCGGATTAACCAATCACAACCTGTCAGATTTAAATCGATCGTGATAGTAGGGCAAAACTCAAAGCTTCAGTCCCGGTCTCGAGTCCGATATAGTTCATACAAATTGTGTGAAGGTAGGTACCTATATTTTGTACTGACTACACTATGATGAAACTGTGGCTTCACTGATATCTATGAGTATGTCTTTAGATCCTGGTACCTACTGTCCACTAACCCGCACTAGGCCAGCGTGGTGGACTAGGCCTAAAACCCTTCCTAATAAGGAGACCCGTGCCCCAGCAGTGGGGACATGATAGGTAGTGATCATGTGATGACCTACTGGGCTTAAGATGACTTACCCCGATGCTATTGGCGGGCGCGTGCGTGCGCTTGCGCCGCCTCACTGCCAGGGCCAATAGCAGCACCAGGGCTAGAGACGACAGCGCCGCTACCAGCAGCGGCAACAACAGGTTGTCGCCTGGAGAGTAGCCCTGGAAATATAATCTTAAATTAGTCTGGATACAATTACTATTTTATTATATTCTGGGAGGGGGTAGAGTTCATCTATATGGCAGGGCAGTAAAACCCGGCGGTTGGACTGGTCCACTGAAGTCGCTCAGCGTCAGCGTGCTGTGGGTGAGCTGTGCTAGAGTTTTTTTTAACTAATTATCGCCTTATGCAGGTGTAAAGCTCCTTGGGACTTTCACATCCAGCGTTAATGTCTAGAAGCTAAAAATGTTTACAAAGATAACATTACCAATGCAAATTTTCCTCATGCCTGACGCCTGTGCTAGCACATGAAAAATATTACAGTTTCTGCTGAAGTGGCTACGTAAATGGTACCTACCCCAGATCCCTAGAGATCTAATAAAACCTAGAAATAGCTACCTAGCTCATAAAACGTCTTGCTAGCTCAAATAATAATTCTTTCGCCTTCGTTCTGGATTTTAGGATGAATTTTAAGTACGTACTAGGTGGATAGGTAGGTATATAATGTTATATTCATAATTTTATTTTGTCTGTTGCCCGCGAGATTAAATTTGCCGTAAAAGCTTTTCCCGTCTTTCTGTATTTTTTCCATAAACAAATCCCTTAAATTAACGAATCCCCTACCCTTTCCCTCATCTCTCCCGTTCCCTCGTCCCTTTTCTTTTCCTGCCTTCTCATTCTCATTTGATATCTGAACACTCAGTAAAAATCATGAAAACGACACATATATTGAATTTTGATTCATTTTTACCGTTTTATACCACAACAGGTGATGACCGTATACTTACCTGTAAAGTATATATGTCCGAATTCAAAATACCTAGATTTGTTTACATCGACAACAACAAGATTTAAACTATAAAGTACCAAAGATACAACATGTTGATTTTCAGAGTTTGTTAAATACCCCTTGATTGAATACTAAAGAATCCTGAAGTATGTATACCTACTTGTAAAATATGTAGAAGTGAAATAACTTTAAACAATACAATCTGAGCAAACTGGTTTCCCCATACAAACTCCGTTACAACCCTTCAGGAGGTGAATTACGAATAATTATTTCATAGTTGAGCTGGAGGTCAACAAATTTATTTCAAGTTTCTGGGTATTTGGGCTGTGCGAGTGGTTTTGTGTTTTGGCTGTCCACTAGACTCCTTAGTTTTTTCACCATAAGTCCCAAGAACCAAATATAGAACTAAATTTTCTCGGAAGCTTCTTGCACGTGTTTGCAGATTTTCCCGAATTTCTATTTCCTAGGTTAAATGCAACTACTACTAAATACCTTGATTAAAATATAATCTTCCTTTCAAAATAATTTGTCACAGTTATGTACCTATAAGCATATTTTATTTTCTTTGGTAGATACGGTCGGTTTTGTAGTCAGTCTGTCGATACGGAGGAAAAATTACGTTACATTTCTAGATGGTAACTACCTATATAGAACCTAATAAACATTTTACTATGTGGGTACGAACCTAAGGGTCAATTCAGACGTACCACAACGACACCACAGCCACAACCACGCGATGTGGTCGGGCGTATATTTTGTATTGACAATGAATAATCCAATTCACACGTGCCACATTTTGCCGTTGTTATCGACCACCTGTGTAATACGACCACATCGCAACCACATCGCAACCACAACGCAACCACATCGCAACCACAACGCAACCACGCGGCGGCGGCACCGCGGCCACCCCCTCTCCCTATTAAATGCACACGACGACGTGGTTACCACATCGCAATGACAGCGACAACGCAACCACATCGACATTTTGTCGCTGCCACAACGCAACTGCAAAAAGCCGCTGTCACACAATTCACACGTAATGTGGTTACGTGTGAATTGTGTGAATTGAGCTTGACCACATTTTGTCGCTGCGACGTGGTGTGGTTGTGGTACGTGTGAATTGACGCTAACATAGCACAATAATAAGGAAGTGTTATAAAACGATTAAATAATGCAAGATTGTTTTAGATTTGTTCCAAACAACTAAATCACGGTCTTCATAATGCGTAAAGCATGAGATATAATATTTACTGAAGTACAAGAGATAACATTTATAAGTGTGATTGAATAATTTATAAGATCATCTCCATAATGTTATTAATGGTACGCAGGGTTTGTTATTGCGGAAGTAACACCAGACTACATCGAAGTCATAATAATAGTAGCGCATTTTTCATTGAAATAATTACCTCACTTATGGCTTTATTGCCTCGTTACATATTTAGGGAGGTAATCCGAGTCTCGCACGAAACACGCAGTAACAAACAAAGGTTATGTAACAAGTCATATAGTGAGTGATTGAGTACTGACCGACCACTGGAAGTACGAGGAGGTGTCGACGAAGGGCCAGCGCGCGCCGTACCAGCCGCCGGCGCGGGCCACCGTGACCTCGTCACCCGCGCCCCCCGCGCCCCCCGCCGCGCCCTCCGGCTGCAGCGGCGGCAGCGAGAACACCTCGTCCACCTCCAGCGACTCCTTGAACTCGTCGTCGTCGTCCACCGACAGCAGCGTGTCCTTCAGGTCCTTGAAGCTCTGGTTGCTGATCTCCGTGGTGGCGGCGGCGGCGGCGGTGCTGGGCCGGGTCGTGATGAGCACGTCGTCCAGCACCCGGGCGGTGGGCAGCGGCGGCCGCGTGCGTCGCGGCGGCGGCGGGGCGGTCGTCCGCGGCGTTGCCGTCGCCCGCACTATCACGTCCTTGTCCCACGGCCGCACCGACATGTAGTCCAGCAGCGGGATGATCCCCGACGACGTCCCCCGCGGCGCGTCCGCCTCGCCGCCCTCCGTGGGCAGCGGGGGGACGGTGGTGGCGGCGCCGGAGCGCCAGGGCCGCAGCGCCGGCATCGTCCACACCAGCGACGTCACCACGTCGGCAGGCGTCGCCGGCGCCGGCGTCGTCGTCGCGGGGGGCAGCGATGACATCCGTGTGCTCTCGAACTTGGAATTTAACGTAGTCACGATATCCGGGGACAGTTTTAACTCTTTCTTCCTCGACTTGACTATATCCCGGGCGGTGGGTGTGAGCGGCGCGGCGGCGGCGGCGGGCTCGGGCACGCTGGGCCGCGGGAGCAGCGCGCCGTGCAGCAGCGCGGCGGGCACGGCGGCCAGCAGCAGCGCGGCCAGCAGCGCGCCGCCCAGCAGCAGCGCGCAGCGCGCGGGCGAGCGCCGCCGCCGCCGCGCGTGCACGGACGGGCTGTAGTCGCGCCCCTTGCCGCGCAGCCCGCTGTTGCTCAGCACCTCCTCCGTCTGCGGCAGGATGGTGTACTGCAGGCTGTTCTCGCCGTGCCTCACCGTCTTGTACATGGCTGCTGGTTCTTCGCTCACCGACACAAACACTACTAACGTTTGTTGCAATGCACCCAGTTATCACATATTTTGTTCGGGACGTGTGTGGAGGATGACGGTGTGGCGAGTGCGCGCGGGTCGCGGTGGACGCGGCTCCGCTTTGTGTCGCGGCGCGGATGGAGCGGCCGCAGCGCGCACGCGCCACAACATTGAGCGGCTGCGCGCTTCCTCGCCAACCGACAACCCCAGCTGTTCACCAGGGACCGTGTAAAACCGACTCTATCGGCCATGTTTATAGAGGTCATGAAACTGCCGAATCCCCGAAGGCATAAAGTTGCGCCAGTGTATTGCCGGCTGGTACATAACAATTACGGCCAGGTTTGAGGTTATGAGCTAGAAGCCGGCACGGAGCGCACGACAACAATAACATTTTGACGGCTCGTTGACTACACCACCTCGTTACAGAGATGTCTCCGCTCATCAAGATGCTTGTGTAGACACATCAGCGCACGCTCGCTCCGTCAAATTAACAACTCACAATACAATTGAACGTAATTTGTCGCTGTTACGAAACACTTTCGTACAAATGTGTGTTCATCTAAGATAATGGGTATTAATTTTGTTGGGTTTAGTTTAGAGTTGAGTACCAATGTAGATGGAATACATAAATGTGATGTTTGGGTCTACAATCTAAATGTTCTAGATATAAATGGACTCGTGATGAATCATTGAACCATTTATTTATAACTACACACTATATATTATTGTAGACTATTGGAATTGCATGATTCACATAACATTTCCTGTGTAACCGACCAATTAAACATACAATAATTACTAACAATTATTTTTAAAAGCTGTCAGTTGGCAGTTATGTAACCGACCGAAGTCTTTACGATAAGACCTGAATCAAGCGGCATTTTGAGCTTATGTTTGAAAGTGAGACGCTAAAGGCAGAATGATGTTATGAAACGAAGCAACCAGATACCTAGAAGCACGAGGCCCCGATGGTAATCTGTGATACGCCGGCCCACGGCCCGGCTACTACGTTTCGCCACGGGCTACAAATTTTAATGAAGATTAGAAAAAACTTGACAAGGAGCATATTAACGAGTTTTTGCGTCCGGTCAAACTGCGAACACTCGACTCGAAGCGAATACTAATTCACTTGACCTTGAATACGAATCACGTTTCCTTTCGAAATTGGTTCGTGAATGCGATATTTTTAGAATAAAAGTAAAACAAAACACTTGGAGTAAATGAAAGGGTTGGTGGAAGCGTCCCAAGTTTTGTTTGGTGGAGCCTCGTCTGTTTTATTCTCTTTATGGGCGACCCTTGTTGCGTAAATAAAAGGATTCAGTGTCTTTATTCCGCTATCTAAAGCCTTTTAGACAGACGGCGAGACAGACTTTTGAAATGTCTTTGTGCAGCTTACTTACCTTCCCGTAGCGTGTGTTAGCAGGCGTTTATTTTGTCTTCGCTACGAAGCTCTACGGCGGTAAAAATGTGGTAAACAGCCATGTTATTAGGTATTTTACAAAGTAGAGTACTTATTAGAAATAATTATGTTTAATTACATTCTATAACACGCATAATTTAAAATTATCCTCAACATATCTGCTTGCATTTCTTGACATGGTAGTGTAAGGTACTTGTCCATTGTCGGATACAATATTTGGAGCTGCAATAACTTGTAGTAGGGAAGCACTTCAGACAACTATGAGGCTCGTATAAGGGTATCAGCTACAATTTATCTTCTAGTTTAGCTACACCTGTGCACAAAAGGGCGGGCAAGTTGTCTAAAGAAGGGCAACTTGGTGCGATAGTACAATGACTTGGCTATTTCCGTGAATGGACTTGGAAAATGGCCAGCGAATATTCGCGGGGAGGTGCACCAAACAAACGCACACAACGGCAACGTGCTATGACGACAGTTTCACTGAATTTACAATTTGTAAATTTAACTTGTACAAACTTATATCTAGGTCTTAGGCCTTATAATCAGTTGTACAAATTATGGTAATATAACCAGAACAATAGTCATTAGTTAGTTTGCATTCATAGGCCATACAAGGAGATGGAGTGCTAAACTTAGCATGGCATTTACAAATCGATATCGCAGCAGTAAAACTCGCACAGTCAATGGATTGTCGAGGACGATGTCATCTGGCCAAACATGATTATTTTCAAATAGCCTTGGGGGTTCAAAGCGTATCCTGTCGGTGAGTTTTACGAGTAATTTAGCCCAAATAAATATTTTAACGATCATGTGTTTGCACGCTGTGTGTTTGAGTCTGCGACTCATTGTCTTTAAAGTGTAAAAATATTACTTCGTTCGGGGCCCCATTTATTGTCTTCTTTAGGCATTCACTAAGCTTCTACCTGCTGAGTTAGGTAAAGACTACATACTAAAGAGAAGGGTACTTACATCTTATCCTAGGGTATGGTTATTGTTTTTAAACTGAAGTTAAGTAAGATTTCTCACGTTTCGTAAATAGCTGCTCAGTCCCTTGGGATCAGCTTTCGTCTTTATCTCTACCAGATAAAGTCTGAATTAAGATGAGGAGATTATACTGGATGGAGAGTTTACTTATCTGTCTAGGGAAGTGTGCGATCTTAGATCCTTTCAGGAGTAGGTACCTACATATAATGTTATAAGTGAAATCTATTTTAGGCATAGGTAGGTGGAGTTGTATTTGAGATTTGGTACCGTTGAAATACCTCAGTCAATATACACGGACAGCTTGAAGTAGCCACTATCAACAGCTGTGAAAGTCCTATATTCTACGTATCTTATATACTCACATATTTCTGCTCTAACAAAGAAAGAGTTTGAGACCGCAGCCGCCGCTGCCACCGCAGCGCCTACAGTTCTACTTTGCTCTTAAGTAGCAAGAAGACAAGAGCTCGTATGTATCCACTGTAATCTATATACCTACTGTTATTATGTGTTATGTTTATACAGACAGTTGCAAAAAAGGTAAGTATACTAAGCTGAAAGGGGGTGCCTCAGTAATAAGTACGTAAAAATATTGCACAGAAAACGTTAACCAAAATCACTTAAGTAACATTTTGTCACTATCCTGAACTAACTTCCGTCTTATAATATCACCATTTCACCATCAATTTTTAATAGGTACCATCCCATAACTGTTCCAACACATGAGCTCTTTAATCTGCGAATGTGTGACCTACTTACCACCTACCTACTTCCTTATCTCTTCATATAGAGTTTAATTAGAGCATTCGTAACAGTCGCAGTCGTAAAGTCACATTCACATCTGTTAGTTGTCAGCAAACGGAGTCCCTTTGCAAACAATTTTATTTCTGTAATTTCCTCAGCAGTCCTTTATCTGGATGGCACTTTAGTTTTGTAAGCGATCCATTGAAATGAATGAAATGACCTCTATTAGATCCTCATAAATTCCAGTTGTAAGTACTGTAAGGTTGCGAAAATATTGAGCAGTAAAGTACTTATGATCTATTCACGTGGAATCTAGTTCTTGGAAGCTTATTATAGCTTTACATAAAACTTACTCCGCTTTCATTCCTACTGTAAGTTCCTACCCACCGTGCTTCCGCCTCCTCTATGCCAACAAAAATTATCACGATGCCAGAAAGTTTCAGTTGACATGACAACCCAAAATTTATGAGTAACCATTATCATTATACATTTGCGGAAACTCGGGTGGTATGTGCCGCTACACGGGCGTGCGCTACACTTTGTTATCGACATAGATACACGTCACTTTATCGCGATTCGCCATAAAGACGGCGCTTTGATTGGTGGAACGCGCTTTAAACAAGTTTATCGACGTCGATATAAAACCCGTGCAGCGGCGGCAGAGCTGGCTGCTGGTGGCACGGCTCCAGCGGCCAGGGTCAGTGCGGGCGATGCACTCACTCATTCACGCACGCAGTCTATTTACTGCTGCATCCATCGATGTTTTATTTAACGACCCGATTGGACATGCTGCGGCTCAGCGGACAAAACGATTAATGGAAATTATTGAAGCTATTGTTGGCGACAGCCAGTGCCTATAGTGACTGGTATATTTAGTTACTTATACCTATAGTTTTGTTACATAACGATATCTACTTGGTTGGCAATTTAATGTTGTTGTCGTCGGCAATAAGTGGGTGAGCCAGTCTTGTAGGTTTTGTCGCGAAAAGACGCGCAAAATTCGTGATTGATGTTCTTGTTTACGGAATTCATCATAAATTCTAATTTAATATTTGAAAATCTTCCTGTTTCCGTTACGTAACGGAGGGTTGTTTATATACCACGTAGGTATCCTGTCTTGTTAAATCCTGAAAGTTATGAAATAATAAAGTAGGTATATCTTATTAAATATGAAAAGTAATCGATCGATATTGCAGTTTTCAGTGCTACGACATCGCGCGCGGGGTCGCTGGCCCGTGCTATTGCCAATGCCAGGGGGTTACTCTATACTGACGAAAAACGAACAAACAAGACCTTCGTGCAATCAGTACGTTTAATACAACGAGATAGAGTCATGGCTCGTGCAACAGCGCTCCGAGACTTCGTTTTTCATCATATAGAGTGACCCCCAGCACCGAGCTGCCAATAAGTCTAATGATCCCCGCTGCGTTGACATACGTTTATTTGTGTTGTGTGTCCGACGACTGGTGTTCGTTGTACTAGTCTAGATAACGGGTTACGGAAAATTATGATATATATACCTACTGGATAATGGAACACCTATGGGGTTACCGAATTTATGATAGACAGATTTATAATCACCAAATAAATTATTTCACCACGGTGCCTAATGCCTAACCATAGTCCAGCTGCTATGTTATTCTCTGCCGATGACAAACGCTAGGCTAGAGTTTGGAAAGGAGTGCCTCCATATAGGTAGGTAGTACTTACATTAAATCTAAAGCTCATTTTTCAGTTATTTTTAGTATGTTAACGACAACCTAAGTACATTACTTATTTATTATTGTGTAAGTAATAAGTATACACATTCTATATTAAATACTTAGTACCTAGTTAAGAATAGTTTTCCTTTTTTCATTCTTGGAAAACAAACAGGGACTTTTATAAGTTTCGTGGAAATTTTGATTAATTGACGTAGCTTTATGAAACTGCAGTCCGTGCTAGTTAAGTAGTTATCACAATTAATTAAATTCACTAGCGTTCTCTACTGAACTCGAAAATAAAAATATAGTATTGTCAGTTTACTATTATATTTATGTATAAGTAAATATCTAAGGTTGCTAGGTACTATGGTTTCGTAATAAAGCACATGGTTCGTATTGGCCTTAATGATCTTCAGATACGGGTAAGTATGTACCTCTACATTTCTTAAGGACTTACGCAGTCACTTCATTATTTACGAAATCGTAATCATGTGTGCCCATTAAGGCTTACTGGTGCGAAAGAAAACCTATTACTTATTGCCTATTTATAAAATTTTAAGAATGCCTATTGATACGTTTTCAACAAAGAAAATATGAAAAATTACACGTCATGAATAAAAAATCCCTAATGGAATGCGCAATTTGTTCCCTGGATGCACCTCGGCGGCCTCGCGTCCACCAGGTCGAGGTGAGAGCGTTGGACACTCGCCAGTCCAGTTCTGAAGATTATTGAAATACCCTACCTTGAACCTGACTTTGGGTTGCACGAACGCGCGGCCCCTGCCAACACTCGCGCCTCCGGACGCGTCTACTCGCGACCTGCCATCTGGCATTAGTAGATTGCTAGATTTCGCGGTAGTTTTCCAATTTCGTCCAACGTTTCGTAACGAGACTGTAACATTTTCGTCAACCCGATATTTATTACGCAATTTAACGACCACTCGCCGATTACTTTTACAAGATTTCGACCTTTTTCATCATCAAATTTGTGAGGCTTGAGAGGCTTTACATCTTGATGGTTATTGCTGTTCACCCATTACGCTACAAGCATTTACATCAGTCGGAGTGAAGCACCCTCGGTCGTCATCAACACTAAGTGCGACTATAATAGCTGGCCAGATAAAACACATAACGAGTAACTACACAGATACGAGGCGAGGCGGCAGGCGGTGCTGGCCCATCACGACATCGTTGTAGATTGCCTTATTATTATTATGTTCGCGTAATATGCATGGTGTAAGATAAGTCTGGTGTCCACATGTGCGCGGGAGACGTTCCCACGCACCCTGCCCCCCTCGCCCCCCGCTTATCTGCACCATATGCTGACAACCACTGTACCCTGCACCCTGTCGCACAAACTGTGGAGACAAGATGAGAGATCCAGTTAAACCGGAGCAGTCTTACCTCCCGGGTCTTCTCAGTGTTCACGCCTAGGGCTTCAGGAGTGACGGTTTAACGGTAATTGATCGAGAAGTAATTGATTAATGAAATGGTTATTAGAAAAAGTGCATGTGAAGGGTTATTTTTTTAGTTCTATTCACGACACGTGTATAATAAGTATGCATAAGGCTGTTGATTGATTCAATCATTGTTAATTTACCAAGGATAGAGACTTATCTCATACAACCTTTGCTTCTAATGTTGTTAGCGCATTTTCCTGGTTTCATAAGATCGTTTATATTGCTAGGTACCTAGGTATTTAATAGGTTAAGGTGTTATTTGATTATTGGCTAGTCAATTAACCGGCGTGTAAGCCCGGTGAATGTTAATACGACAATAATCAGTGCAGCGTGACAGATGCGTAGGGTTTCACTTCCAATACACGCATATTGCACTTAAATAGTTTCCATTGAGGAGGGCCCAAATTTTAAAAAAAGATACTGAGCTTTCATATTTAACAATATGAACCGATTAAAATGGTAGAGTACCTGTACCTATTTCGACATTAGTAAATCGTATACGTAATACTAATAACTTGTAGAAGGTTTTTTTGTTTCTTTCTTGTTTGTGTTTTGTTTGTGATGTCACGTGACCTGCACTTGCGCCTCCCGCTGAGGAGAAATAGGGATGTCTTCACAAAAAAATATGAATTATTATATCGATAACTGGGCTAGTTTTTCTGCTGATTGCATCATTTGAAAAAGATTTTCCGGGGATAGGTAAAAGCATCATTGCGTCGCGTCACGACATAATATTGTTATGTTTAAAGTTTTACTTATGTAGCAACTAGTAACTAAGTAGACAGGTATTAAATACTTAATTGTGATCGAATGTATCCTTAGGTGATAAATAGCAGTAGGATTCAGCATAACGCATGTTGTAGAGGTATATCCTACTTGAGTGAATTAAGATGCGTGTTTAATCCATGTGTGTTTAAAGTGTTTAAACTTACATGATTAACTATTGAGAAAGCTTTATTTTACTGTATTAGTGTCAAACACAACCAAAACTGAAAATCTACCTCATTTAAATAGTTACATAAATATCTAAAACCATTCGTACATGGCCAAGTTTTTTGTCACCCAAAGAAGTGAGTGGCGTTTGTCGTTGGGCGGAAAAAAATAAAAAATACTGCTTCAGCATGGTGACACCGTACTATTCGAGGCCCTTTCTAAAGAAACACTTGTCATTCGGTTATTGAATACCGCACCCCCGCCACGGTGATTTGAGAACTCCGTAATGGACCATTAATAAACCGTCAAGGTTTCTAATAAATAAAACACTTGACTCACGAATTATCTTCGCCATAATGTGTTTCCTATTTGCTGTGTTTATTTTGGAGTACTGTTTCAATGGTAGTGGACCGGAAGGTGAATACATAATACTCATCATACCTACCTAATGAAAGAAAGAACTTTTGATTTCTGAGAAGTTTCGTACCATTAATTTATATAAGTGCTCCTATGCTGCGGTAAAGGAAACAATAGTGAAGAGACTTGAATGTGCAATGTGTAATATTCTCAAAGCATGCAACTTCAACACAGTTTATTTTTTTCGCCTAACTAAATAACTATCTAAGTATTTAGGTAGGTACTAGTATTTAGTAACTTCAGTCTATTTTCTCGATTACAGTCGTTGTAGACAACTACGATGCAAAATGTGATGTCTGTTTCAATATCCTGTCCCATACGACCCCTACGCGCTTGTTGGTTCAAACAAATTGTGTAGACAGTTTTTGAGAGTTTAGTCACGTATTTGCATGCGGATCTCTTTGATTCCTGTACGTGTTTTGGCGACCGCTCAAATCTAACTAACTGCTACTACTATTACTACTAACTAATGTAGTTATCTTTATTGCTCCTGTTGCAGTGTTTTACTTGCTAAGGTACATTAAAGGAGCCTCCTCGAGTCATGTATCATCAGTTCGTTTTATTATTATGTAAAGATTCGTACGTCCAGCGGTATACAATACACCAACACCTCACCGTTGTCATCGACACGATGAAAAAAAAAGTATTTTTTACTGAAATTAGAAAATACTTTTCCTATACATTACTTTGGCTTCTCGCAAGATAAAGATGGTGAAATTCTTAGGCCGCAATAGCACCCAGAAAGATTAGTCGGTGGTACTGTAGAACTTATTATTAAGTATTATAGAATAAATGTATTTCTTAGATAAAAGCTACTAATCAGGTACACACTACAACTACTAGGTATAAATACATATCTGCTTAATCTAGGCAAGTATGTTTTCCAGTAAATGCATACTTATGCCAAATAGTCGGTGTATCTGCCATCTCAACGGCCCACTAATGTGCTACGAGGTGCCAGCCGCGTGTTTTTGTTCGTTGCTATGCTAATATCTCCTTTGTCTTAGATTCGGAGAATTCTTCTGATTTCGTATGCCGCGGTCGTGCGTCTACACATATTATGGTTATTTGGATTTATCATCGCCAATGGTTGTCTATTAATGTTCCAACAAAATTACTAAAATAAAATATTGATAGGTAGGTACTTACATAAAAATGTTCAACACCCATCTTCGTCGTAATTTTTGGTCTTTGATTCGTTGCTGATGATGATGAGCATAATTATATACCTACTCTTAATTGGCAGGGTAGGATACTTTCGGAAATAGCTTAGACTTATTATCATTACAAATAATATTTAGTGGCTACGCTACACGCATCAACATTCACTAAGTCCCTATACTCACAAAACGATTCATTCTGCAACAAATATATTTTTATGTAAAGTACATGTAAACGTGCAGATTATAATTTATTTATGTAGTTTTGTCTTTAGATGATGTGGCATGATTTCCAGGAGGTGTACAATGTACTAGTATGGTATGCCAGCCGCGTAAACCTCTGTAGTGTTGATGGAATCAGTTTATTGAAAGCTATCGATATAGATAAAGTAGAACATCTTCTACAATATATATGTTTATTTTTTTACAAAAGCATTTCACAGCAGTATATTGTGTGCAATAGGTGGTATGTATAGTTACTCAAATAGTGCTGGATGCTGGATGATTATTTTAAACAAAACTGAACTAGGACTAGGGTTTGTCGTTATGCTGGATGTAGGCCAGGATAGGGTTCTACCTTTTTTGGCATAAGATTTTTTTGCCTAATCTCGTATTGCATAGTAACGTTTGGTCAAAGTCTCGTTATGCCGAAAATGGTATGGCATAAATCTCGTTTAGTAAAAAGTTATTTCGCATAACATTGTTTAGCCTAATAATGGTATGGCCAAATCTTGAATAGCCTAATAATGCTATGGCATAGGTTTATACAAAGTAATAATATTCGTTTGGCTTTAACTTTGACGGAGCGTCTCCCTACATAGCGCAAACTGGTGCCTTGTATTGTTTCCGCTGTTTGGAAAACGCTCCGCTTCGCTTCGCTGCGCTCCGCTTTGGTTTTGATGAACATGTGCACCTAACACGCTCCTCCTCGCTTTGCTCGTCGTCGCACCTATTTTTAGGTTTCGATCTCATGGGGTTTGTAATAATTATATTGGTCGTAACTTTCGATTTTTTGATCATACAATATCGTGATTTTCGGGATGTAGGAGAAAAATACCACAATTTGTACATTTACTACATACTTAATATATTATTTATTAAGATAACATTAGGAGAAACAAGATTATACATAGATATAGACGAACATAAATTTGAGCAAACAAAACTTAGGTGTTTAAAGATTGTGCCTAAAGAGTTTTAGACGAAACGAGCCTTATGCCACATAAGTCTTGGCAAAGTGATGGTTCGACCAAAAAAGTTTAGACCATACGAGTTATGCGAAATGAGTTTTGGTCAATAAAGTTTATGCCAGATGAGCGGAACCCTTGCCAGCAAAATATCGATGGCTGTCGCTTCCCAACACTATTCCTATGAGCGTAGGTTATAACGCGGGTCACGCATTTCCCTAAACGTCCCGACGTATTGTCTTCTAGCCGGGACATGGCCGGGACGTCGCGTCGCCGGGACTCGGGACAATGGCTACCTCACTACACCACAATAGACCGTTTCATTTTAATGATGACTTTCGGCCCACGAAGTTTGGCTATTGTTTCGAACGTGGAAGCATTTCAGTAACGGATTTGTCGTAAAGGTATGAGTAGAAAATTGATAGTTTACGAAGTTTACTTGCGTAAGCTATAAATTTTCATTAGCCATTGTCGTTTTGAAAATAAGTAAGTAACTTCATCAATTCATCTTAGAACAAGATTTTAAAAGTACATGAGAGACGAACCTAACAAGAGTATGATGAAAGTGACTAAGTATATTGCAAGCTAGAGTAATTTCTTGCTACATTAGTAGAATTTTAGTTTCAGAGACAACGTCTTTGTTTTCCGACATTACAACATAAATACTTGAGCGTAAATGTGTGGTCTGTTTAATTCGCTTTGTTTCATAAACATACCCTTCTTTGTTCGGTGGCCTGCCGTATTGGTAATAAACAAGTGGAACATTTATTTTCGGACAAACGGGAGAGTTGTACAAAATGAAATATCATCATTGTAGCACGTTTTCTCTTTCTTCTGCTATTTATAGTGGATTTAAAACGGCACTTCACGAGCGTTTAGCCACGGCTTCTCTGAGTGGGTGGTGCGTATTTTGTTTTTGAATTAGTTCAGGGAAGTGCTAATAATGTGAAGGCACATCTATGTAATTGTCCGCTCGAGTCGAAGACTGTCCAGTCAGAAGTCAGGCCTTGATCGTGGTCATGACGAGGTTTAGGATGGGTTCTGCTACAGTTCAGTTCGGAACTAGGAAACACTAGTATCGTTGGATGACCTTTATGAGTTTCCGGGCGCCATTGCCATAAGGAAGAGATAATAGTTTTTACATGTGTACGAAGTCAGTTCCTAGTGTTAGTCTAGTTTGTGTCGTCACCGCGACACTGCTGTGACTCATACAGAATACGAAATTAGGTTTAGCTTCAATTCCTATAGCAATGTAATATGCGTTAAGTATGTATTAGATTTATACCAGGATAGTAACCTAATGTAAAAATAGGTTTTAGGTAGAGTTGTTAAGGTTAGATATTATAACACTGAAATACACTGTATAATATAAAAATAATGCGTACAGAGATGCGTAGCTCCCATTAGAAAAAATATTTATGGATAAGTATTTTCTAATTAGGTTCAATACAGGTACATTTAACTCAGATGTAGTAATAACATAGCACTAAAGATTGATGACACTCTACTTTACTTGTAAACCTTTAAAAATCTCTTTATAAATCGTTGAAAAGAGGTAGTGTTTTTGCTACGAGCCTCCTTATGGCCATTAGGCTGTATTATTTAAATTAAAAGAGGTCTAAAAAACTGGTCGTGCGGGTGTCGGCCTCTTTGTGGCTGAGCGGCGGCGGCGGCGGCGGCGGCGGCGGCGGCGGCGGCGGCGGCGTGAGACCTATATCGCGAAATGGTTTCTGAACGCGACCTAACGAGCATCATCGTGATTAGTTTAGGTAACCCTGGGAATTTAAGCTAATAGGTACTAACGCAGGGGTACTTTAATAACGTCTCTATAACAACCAACATCTATACATGTATAGTTAGGAAAATTATTACGATAGACCCAAAAATGCAAGCTATAAGTACTGTTGGTATCCTGAAATACTGAAAACTTATTATTTTTCAAGCTTTTTAGTTATGTAAATATAATTTTTATTATTTTCCAGTATACTTACTGAATACTTTACTCCAGCAAAATAATATTATAGACTGATAAATACAAAACTACACAGTATCATTTTACTATTTATCCCTTACATACTAACCCCCTTATTCATAGAGAAGTTACATAACGTTTTAACTAATAAACTGTTTTGTCCCTCTCCGACAAAGAACAATTTGTTCTTTGACAGAGAGGGACAAAACAGTTTATTAGTTAAAACGTATTGTAACTTTTCTATGAATAAGGGGGAAAAAGTATAAACTTCCCACGGGTTTCCCGGTACTAGCGCTGATTGAGCTTTGGCCAATTAAACCATAAAGTTAGCATAAATCGTGGCTCGCCAAGTGTAATACAATAGTATTTACAAACCAGCTCGGGCCGTATCGGTTTGTTTACCCATTGTGCAATTATGACTAGTAGTCACAGTACCTACCTATAGGTATGCGACTGGGTTCTATATGAATGTATAACGAACGTATACCCAGGAATATATCAACATAAGCCTTAACAGTCCTAGTAAGAGTAATAGTAAGTATGTAAGTAGATAGGTACATAAATAAATAATTAACTCGTTGGAATGAAATGATTGTTGGTAACCCATCCACATTTACGTTTCGTAAATCTGTACAATAAAAATTAAAACTTTACAGACCTAATTAACAGTAAGGTTTTTTTTAACGCTCGGTGCAGTCATTCAAAATAATTATCACCTACATTTACAGAGCACGGGCTGAGTTCTCTAGAAGGGCTACTAAGATGCGAGATTGCGAGAGCAAATAAAACAGCACTCGTAGTATTAAAGGTTAGTTAACGAACGCACTCCGCCTTACAGTAGGGTAATGTATTTGCAACACAGTGGGTCGCCATATTTAGAGTATCGTTGAGCCGGTTTCCTTCCCAGAGTGTTCTGCCATATACGAACTGGGCATGCATAAACATCTCGTTTGTACTTACTCACATAGTTTTGAATAACTATTGTGGAGATACAGTATACCTATAGGTGCCTACTTACTCTTTTTATAGTTAACAGTAGTATTATTTTATTGAAAAATTACTTAGCAGAGTAACTCATTTTCAGGCATCAACTGCTTTTTCAAGCTCTTATTTTCATATTCAAAAACATAACATAAGACCATTTACCATCTGAAATCCTATAGGCCATAATTGTTTTTCAATTTACACAGAAGTAAGTTAGGTTCTTCTAAGAAGAATCTTACATTGCTAACCCTCTATCGCCCGACCAATACATACTAAAGGTCGCCCAAGCGAACTTCTACAAGATACCACTATTGACACAGCGATAAGTCCTCACAACTGGAGGTACTGTGCTGTAGCTCCGACACACAGTGTTGTGAACAGACAGGCCTTGTTCGTGAACCTATGAAGGTCGCCCGCTGTGACAACGCTTCCTATCCACATGTACTCTCTATTCTATACTATATATTGAAAGCTTTGTGACAATAATATGTTAATTTTCATTGTGTAATGTAGTGCGAATAGGCTCGCAGCTCAAACTCGTAACAAATTCTTAAGCTATTATAAATGTTATAAGTATTACAAAAGTCTGAAAAAAACACATTCAGTTTCTTCTACTAGGATTTCCTTATATCCCAGTAATAAACTATTTTTTTCAGGAGTTGAGTAATAACGTAGAAGATTCCTACCATCAGTAGAATATGCTATGAGTGATCGCTTTTAAATGGTTTCAGTATTCAGAATAGGGAACCGGAGTTTGTGAGCATACTCATATCACACGCGGTTTGTCTGTAAACATATAGGGTTCATGGTAAAAAGTATAAGGGTTCTTGAAAGAGCGTGGGAGTAAATCGGAAATGCGGATGGTTTTCTGGTTAAGTATAATACACTCCCGGGCAATGAAAAAGTTCCACTCACAAAATGCCGACACCAAGCGACCCCAATTTTTTCAAAGATTAAATTTAAAATTGTAACAAAATATTACCGTTTTTAGTTGGTAATATCCTGATGATCTGTTAAATGTACTTCAATGTTGCAGAAGTAGTCATAAAGCTAGCCTTTTCCGTTTAGATGTAATTTGGTGCTTTTCTCAGTGGAACCTTTTCATTGCCCGTGAGTTCACATCCACACTCGCAATATCTTTACGTGTGGTGTTATGGAACACAATACAATACAATACACTTTATTTATACAAAAACAAAAACTCAAAACAGTTCAAAGAGGCGGAAAACTGTCAATCATAACCTTTTGATCTTATCAACATAACGTTATAGATTACGAACGTTTCAATTTGAAACTTATTTTGACATGATCGTCCGAAAAGAGTCTTAATTTTGAACTAATAAATTGGGTCAACGCTATTGCGAAGCTTAATTAACCATTTCACGATTCAACGTCTTCGGATTGTTTGAAATGAAATTAATTATTTGATTTAGTCAATGAATTAAACATAGATCTATATCTGTAGGTTTGTACTATTACATAAGATGTTTCATTTAGTAAATACATTCCGTGACACCCAGACTATTTCTATCTTGTTGTTGTAACTTAACGTTGTTAAGTTTTATAAAAATATCGTATTGGCAGCTCACTGTTATTGAATATGACGTAGGTAAGTACTTTGCTAACTTATTGATACAAGCTTCGTTATAATACTTATAATAATAACACCTACCTGCATCGGGTTTTATTACGTTGTACAGTCTGCAACACTGTTGCCGATACTTTATGTCAGCCTCGCCCCGACGATATTTTATGATTTGATACATGTTAATGGTTTCTGGTGTAAACCTCTGCCTTCGCATATATCAATGAATGTCTTAGAACGACATGCCTATGTCAGTGTACGGAGCAAAACAAGCCAAATTGTTAAAATGCAGACGGGAGGGTATTACAAATTACTATGATGTCAAGACGACGACGCATTATCGCATAGCATCCAAAGCAAATGTCAAATAAAGAATTCAATGTATCGCTTTAGAACTGCGAATTACCATTTCGGCCCCCCCCCGCGCCCCGGCCCTAGTCGCTCGCCCCCCTGTATCGTCCGTCCTCGGAATAAGGATATGCTATGTAGATCGAACATGTTGCAAATTTTATCGCTTCTATCCATATTTGCATCGACTGGCACGAGCCCAATCTTTCTTACTATGGACGTATCTTGAATAAAAGATAGGTTGTAAAGTATAACCAGCAAATTGTTACGAGTATACTTACTTACGTATAACTTTTACTTCCAAGCAGGTATGTGCAATATATCTTACATTCCAAATATTGTTATAAGAAAGGTTTTGGTTTTGTTTTGGTTATCTCAGGCCAGCTAGAATGGCAGGGTGGGTCGTATCAGTAATCTTCAATATCTTACAGCTTGTAAATGATATACTTACTTATTTACAAGCAAGATGCAAGGCTCAAGGTTCAATGAACCAAATGTCACGTCACGCTTTACCAGAAATATCAGATAAATATTACGAACTTGTGCTATAAAAACCTCATTTGGCCTTCGCATTGAGAATTGTGCTTTAATTCATTGAACGTTTGGCATAAATTACCATGGTAGGTCCATTCGAGCATAAAACAAAAAAATGCATTTAAAACTGATGTAAAAAGTTACATACTTATACATATATCACGAGTCCGAAGTATAAATGATAGTATCATGTACATACATAAGTACATGGATTTCATTGAAATTACTAGATCTAACACTCAAATATGATTACGTAGATAAGATATTAAATTATCATACAAGCAATAAGGTGACACTGCTGAAAACTCTCTGCTGAAATCTCTCAATTGCGATCAAATGTGATCAGATGTATAAGGGAAGGGACTTTTTAAATTCTCCAAGGCACAGAAAACCAGCAATATCTGAGTGAGAAAGATGAAAAGGGTCGATATCGAAAGCGTGATTACGTTGTGGGCATCAAATACTCGAACATAAGTACATTCACAATTATGTTTGAATATGGCAAAGATACAGCCGCGTATTAAAGAGCAGCTTTTCATCGAAGAAGGCGGAATAGGTTTCCGTCCTCGTGAGCAGTCTCCGATGTAGGAAGCGTCACTTCCGCCACCACCGGAAGTGACGCAGAGGTCGCGCAGTTCCGCCCTGCAGCCCTCGACACCAGCTCAGCTTGTCACGACATACTCCGAGATAATAGATGTCTGTAAAATGTAAACACTCATGTATCGGTTAATGCCCCGCTGTCCTTTACAAATCGTAAAATTTTTCCTTGGCAAAACTTTTAGTTCACGACTAAAAATAGAGCTCATAATCGTTACTTGTGGGTTTGTAGTTTGCTAATTAAACATGTGTTGTGGATTGTGAGATGTAAACAGAGTGAGATGTGTGCTAGCCGGTTATTGCACTGTGTCCTCGGTACGCGATAAGACCTTTGTTTATTTGATAATACTGTTTTTAGATTACTTACGAGTGATTTCATTGAGATATTTGAAGAGAAATAATCGCATACAGGCTTTCCAAAGGAAAATATAATTATCAGTAGGTATAATTATATTTGAAGGTCTGCAATTGTCGTCACATTCTTTTTTGATAGTTGGGATTGACTCAGAGATTTTGTAAAGTTATGAAACTGAATAGTTACTGCTGTTAGTCAACCATTGGCACTTTTACCGGCCGCTTTGAAATATGACCAAGTAATGCCTAGGCACTTCAAGGAAATCCTATAAAGCCGTTATATCTACGGCGCAGCGCTGCTAGATGCAAATTTCTTACAAGCTGCACCGGTTTTATCGCGACCAGCTTATAAATTAAACTTGTCTTTGTAGATATAAGTGAAGGGATATAAACAAAGTAAAGGGAACACCAAAATAGTGTACCTAAAATCAAAATTAAAATCCAAACAAAATTGTGTAACATGAAACTGTCGTTTAATTAATTATTTAGTAGACAGATAGATAATTCTTTATTACACAGACAGAAATTAAACAAAGAAATGTACAGCATACTCGTAGACGGTACAAATTGCGGCCTTATTACTAAGAGTAATTTCTTCCAGACTAACTCCTAGTACTTAAATATATCATACCTACTTATACCTTTATTAGGAAGAAACAGAGTTTGGTTCCCTGGTGGGGGCAATAATCCAGCCAACTCTGAGTCGCAAATTGGACCGTGGTACGGGGGCAGATACCGTGGTAGAGTGCTGGAACAGGGTGTTCTGACTCGCGGCTAGTTGCGGCCGCGCACTGGAGGAACCGGTCTCCAGGTGCCCACTGCGATTTACAGGGACGTATTTGGAAATATGTTTTGTGTAGGTACTTGTTTATTAAGGCACCTATAATATGCGGTCTAGGCATTAGATACCTTAAACGCACCCTGGCCTAGCAGGTATTGTGCGAGCTCAGTACTTAGCGTACTATTTAATCTTTTCACAACGACGATAACAAACATTAGTTCCTCATCTTCTTTTACTGCTCAATTAATTATATTTTTCCTTTACTTATGGAGCCCATTTTTTGACAGGACCAAAATTCAGTTTTTTGTTCCAGGTCGAGATGCCGCACAGTGGGTCGAAAATGCTAAATCCGGACTCGTAAATTTATGTAAATTAATTTCCTATCCTCATCGCTCCTGAATGCGGCCCTGGGGCAGAAATCTAGACTGAGTCGCTAAACGGGTAAGTCAATATACGGTTGTTTGTGTGAGCTATCCGATCAGCTGTGCACGAGGAGCACTCTAGCTTTACGAACATGAGAGCTGTTATACAATCGGAACGAATATGCAACGACATAGAGTCTTGGTTATCGCAACAACTCTCTGAAAGATAATTTTTCATAAGCTAGAGTGACCCCTGATGGTCGCGTAATGTCCGCAAAATTGGTTACATCCTTCCTCGCCTTTCCCAGAATATAGGTGCTAGGGTCAGCCGTGATATAATTAAACTTGATATTTAATTTAATGAAGAGGCATTAAAAAGCATTTCAACACCGACGTATTGCCGAATTTAATTAGGGACATAAAGTTTTTTAAAGTAAGTATTATGATGACTGTTGCGACTGCTATTATGGAGGAATGAGTGCAAAAGACCTTCTAGTAATAAGGTGTTATCGCTATTGGCTGTTATGCTGAAAGATTGCTATTACACACTATTATAGGTACAGTTTTCATGATGTAATTATATAATGCCATGTACTTAAGTACTTCCTGAAGAGATGCGCGTAGAGTTCCATGACATATTTTCTTCTTGGGGTAGAGTAAACGAGCTAGCGATTCAATCAAAAAGGAGATTCAACCAGATGCCTGCGACAAATTATAATATTTTTGAAATACTACTATTTATATACTATTGCTACTTATATTAAAATAGTATTAAACATTAGGAAACGGCGTATATTACTCTGCATTTATTGGCGAAACAATATGAAATATTATGTACATTTACATCTAATCTGTTATTTAACTACTGCGTACTTACTTGATTGTAGTAGCACTGAACAATTTATTAAACCGACGAGGAAATCTGTTCAAGTACTTGAAACCATTATGTCTGCGCAGACAGGCCCACTTTATCATTACCTAGTTGTATAACAAATTCAGTACTTTGCTTTCATTACATAGAGATATTGATATATTTTAGATAAGATAAAAATATTTAAACTAAACTCTATAACTACCGCCATTTGAAATAAATCTAGAAATTATCACTAGTATATCTCTAGCATCATTATTGTCACAATCGTTATGCCTTACTTTACTGATTCTGATAGACCAAACGATACTATTGTTATTTGTGTCTGAATCTTTTCGCATAAAATCATATATTATTTCCATCAATCATATAATATTTTCTACTAATTAAAGCTCTTATTTTGCACTTTTGATCAATTTTGATGCATCCCTTATGTTACTTCACTGGTCATAGATCGTCGCCATTTGCTGTGTGTTTGTGATTCGTAGCCTTTCCTTTCATAAAAGCACTTCAAAAATAGGTAAGAATATCAAAGCTTTGCTATCAGTAGCAAAAACATTAACGCTCCTTTCTTTTAACTATATACCTACCTACGCTAATTAAACAACCCCGTTTTTACCATTACACAGAAACAACAGCGAAAACATTTCAAAAGTGGTACGCAGCGTTGTTATCACATCCCCAACGTTTTCTGTGTCATAATTAACGAGTAACCGTAGCTGTTCGTGCTTAATCTCTGCCACTTCCTTTGATAAGCGAGTGAAGTGACCGATATAGCAATTGTAACAGTTACAGCTATAATATGATCAAACTGCCACTTGCTTTGCTTCTCACGGTGAGAGGGTATTATGTGATATCGTGATAAATAAGTAACTCTAGTGTGAGTTTTGAAAGGCCTATGTGGAGTTGCGGACTCATTTTCACAGTAAGTACATTACTTGGACATGTTGATGTAGCGAACTTCGAAAACACATAGATCGACAAGTCATTGCTACAACTAATAGTACTTCGACAAGTCATCGCTTCGACTGACAATTACTTCGACAAGATATATTAAGATAGGCAATGGTATATTAAAGATTTACCATAATATGTAGGCATAAGTTTCTAGACAACACATTTAGTATTCGTGATACATAGAATTGTGAGTACTGCTTATTTATATTCAAGAAGGGATGCTATAGCTCAGCTCGATCGTCCTATTCTATAACCAACTGCCACGAGAGATGGCCGCTCGACACAAAGATGATACACTAAACAGCAATATGGATATTTATAGGAATTACTTTTTTAAACTTCTTCTTCTTCATGTGATTCTCCACTACTGGAGATTGGCGGTCAGCTGCATTCTCCTCTCTGTACTTAGCCAAAGATATCAGCTGTTCTAAGCTGAACTCCCGATCATTTTAACCGACTTCGAAAAAAGAGGAGTTTCTTTAATTTGTGTTATTTTTATAATGTATGTCCACCGATATCTTTGCCAGTTGAACCTTTTTTGAGGTTTACCTCATATAAACACAACCTAATAAATCCGGATTTATGTTATATTTTATGAAAAGGGGTGTTATCTCTATGGTCACTTCTAAACCCGAGATCTCGGGAGATACCTGGTATCATAATATGTTTCTAATCCCGCAATCTGTTATTTCTCATAGTGGTTTCATTCAAGTTTTAAGAAAGCTTATTTATACCCATACTTAACATGATTTTCAAAGAGTACAAATGTTTAATTCTGAAAGTACTTAATAGAATAGAGAGTATCAATATAGTAGGTACTTAATTAATATGTACAGTGTACCTTCTTCTTATTATTTGCTTCAATTCATTGCTTTTCAGTTTATGAGGAAAAGTGAAGTAGTCATCATGGATTAATTAAATTGTACAAAGCTAGCGAAATCGATTACTATCATCATTTTGATCGAGGCAGTAACTTACCAAGCTTTTAGATACGTCGGCCCTTTTAACTTATGTGAAAGTAGCACACACAGACTTAATAGAAATACTAACGCTTAGCAATTAATACATTTACTATCTTCTGAATATCACAGTAGTAAAATAACTCAAAGTATTCTGTATAAACTAACAGATTTGTAGGTTTATGCTTAAGTATTCGTTTCTTTTCCGAGTCTATGTATTTAGAACTACGAGTATGTAATAGTCATTAAGTATATTTGTTTACTCTAGTTTTTAGCCCTATTTAACTTAGCACAGTCCATGAACTCCAGTACCATACTGAGATAAATTATTGTTTAATTTAATATCTTTCGCTTAGGTCTCATACCTATAAGGGCCATGGTATGATACGTTGTAGTGGGTAGAGTCCTTTATTCATCCTCTGTTGAACACGCTTTACGCATACAGCAACGCATGACTTTTCATCATGCAGCTGCGAATGACTCAAGTAATAAAATTACGAGCAAGACGATTCAATCGTTAATACTAATGTCATTATACGTATTCACACAATCAGTAGATAGGTAGTTCGCTGCAGGACATGTGCCATGTGCCTTCTGCGGCTGCGCAGTCTTGCAAGAGGCTGATTGCAGATATACATACATAAAACTACATACAAACATTTTACATCCAACAACCTAACAAAATATCCGTGTTTTAAACAAATATGTATCTACCCTGGCCACGTACCAAGCCCTGGATGTTATGGAGTTGAGAGTGGCCGGCAGTATTTGGGAGGTTTCTTTAGCTTTACAAAAAACTAACGAACGAGAGCTGTCATGCACTCAAGCAATCAGTAGGTTGGGTCGCATTTAGGGCAGCAGCTGCTAAACTGCGTGTTTCGTACTTACGCTGAAGTGACCCCCGCTGCGTGTCCGCACTCCCCAGCAAGTTTGTGGCTACATTTTTAATTTGTTTTTTTAACAAAAGCTCACGTTTGCAGCCGAGTGGCGGGCGATGCGGACGAAAAACCAGTTCTGTGGGATCCAACCGAAACTTAGGCTTAATTATAGAAAATTGATATTTTTTACTCTCCAGCATAAAAGTGAAGGTAAGAATTGCAAAAGGCAAAGATTGCCTAGCAGTGATGTGTATGATGGACGAAACACTTCGACAAAAGCCATTTTATTTCTGTACAGTGATGTAATAAAGAACTGGTTTGCTGTAAACTTATTTCGTAGCAAGAAGTTTATCTTAACCAGACAATACAGCAAAAACGTAACATCCTGAACATCATCTGGCAAAAATAAACAGTAAAAATTAGTATTTATATCGGAAATCTTGTTTACAGCTAGTACGAACATACGCATTTCTTCGTTGCTGCAGCTCTAAGGGTCATTTCAGACGTACCACAACCATACCACAGCCACAACCACGCCGTGTGGTTGGGCGTATATTTTGTATTGAAAATAAATAATCCAATTCACACGTGCCACATTTTGCCGTTGTCATCGACCACCTGTGTAATACGACCACATCGCAACCACATCGCGTCGGCAACGGCGTGGTTGTGGTGTGGTTGTGGCTGTGGTGTGGTTGTGGTACGTCTGAATTGACCCTTAAATGCATACGACCACGTTGTTACCACATCGCAACGACAGCGACAACACAACCACATCGACATTTTGTCGCTGCCACAACGCAACTGCAAAAAGCCGCTGTCACACTATTCACACGTAACCACAGCTTGACCACATTATGTCGCTGCGACGTGGTGTGGTTGTGGTACGTGTGAATTAACGCTAAGTCATTGGCCGGACGTCAGAGTGACCCAAATATCCATAACATTTACAAGTGAATCTCCAAATATCCATAACATTTACCTAAGTTTAGATGAACACTAGTTAGCTGTTGCTTGCGAAATTCGCTTATCGGAATCAAAAAGTATTTTTTATCGTAACATCTGATCTATAACTGAGGAACGATTTCTTTATTAATATAGCCTAAATTTTACTTAAATAATTAAAAAGTCTGTGTCCTGTGAGTCATATTGTATTACTACTTTTACTGCATTTTAAGTCCTACCTTAACTAGGTACTTAGGCATACGCATCAAATTTACTACGTCTGGCGAGACGTTTACTACGTCTTGAGTATTTGAGTTACTAACGTACGCCTGCATGCACAAATAGTGCCGATGTCCCAATAAAATATATAACTTATGTAGAAATGTGTAACTAATGCACCTGACTTCTAACTACGCTATAACCTTAATCAAAGAGGAACTTATCGTGTTCCAAATCTTAATTGCCGTACAAACTTGCACAAGGGAAACACACCAAAACACCTTTTCGACTTAATATTATTATGTACCAGTGACGACGTAATACCCTAATTTGTGCTAATTCCACCTTTTAACATTTGGTACGTAAATTGTATATTTTAATCTGTTTCACAATAGGGGAAGTGGCAATAAAAACTATTAATAAAAATATAAATGAACATGATATTTTAAGAATTAATCCATCCTGGTGTAGCCGGACGTAGGTAAGTATTTGCTGTTCATCTTGCCATCGCGAGATCGAGAACCAGTCAACAGGCTTTAAATAAACTTTATAATTCGCATTATAAATGCAATGCGGAAATGTTTACGTGTTGATGTAGCAAAAATATGTTGTTGTTGTGTTTTTTCGCTCAGCATGTTTCATGTTCTACGTTGTGAGGGGCTAGTGAAGAGCCTTCTACGTATCGGTGTATACCCCGTGTAATGTAGGGCGGACTATTTTTTATTGTGCCTCATATCCAGCTATTATACAGTATCGTCGTGTCGGAGACATTGATCAGAATGGTTTTTTCAAAATATTATAGGTACATATTAGGTTCACAACTTTATCCAAGAGAGATACGACTCCGAAATATTAGTTTTATAGACATGGGCATTATGATAGCCATCCTCTATAAGGATATTGAATTTTTTGTAAATAAACATAGCACCTAACTACACTTTATTTTATTACTATAATACGCTTGCCGTCAACTCAATTCACATTTTCATGTGGTAGCCATTAAAGTTAATTATTTATTTTGTCATAAAAAAACTCGTGCTGAACATTTTATTTTATGATACGCATTGCGCACGGATGTTCTATTTTTTAAAATAATAACATTATAATCACATAAATTTCACTGTATTGTGCCAACAAACGAGCCTTAAATATTGATATATTGGTCGACATTCCTCTAAAGTTAGATTAAGATTGCGGTTCGCAATCACGTCAACCGGACAGCAGACCTTTTATTTCGAAATACCTTGATGCCTGGAAGCTTTGATAATCAAAATTATCTCGTTTATTCCTTGCAGAAATTCCAGGCATCTTTTTTATTGCATAGAAACCCAATACTTAACAAAACAAGTCTTTAAAAATAGCCTTCAGTAAAGAAGCAATTTATATTCCGTGCCTTAAACGCCGCTACGATCGCCACCCCAAACGGTCACCCGCCATCTGCATCCAGCGGCTTCCCGCTACCTTCCGCAGATCATCAGACCAACGGGTTGGGGGGCGACCGACACGCCGTTTGCCGACACGGGGTCTCCACTCCAGAACCTTTCTACTCCAGCGGTCGTCGGCTCTGCGGGCTACGTGGCCAGCCCATTGCCACTTCAGCGTGCTAATCCTTTTGGCTATGTCGGTAACTTTAGTTCTCCTGCGGATTTCTTCATTACGAATCCTATCTCGCAGGGACACGCCTAACATAGCCCTTTCCATAGCACGTTGAGCAACTCTGAGCTTGTGGATAAGCCCTTTGGTGAAGCACCACGTCTCGGCTCCGTAAGTCATCACTGGCAACACGCACTGATTGAAAACGTTTGTTTTCAGACACTGAGGTATGTTTTCAGTGAAGATGTGTCGTAATTTCCCGAACGCTGCCCATCCGAGTTGGATTCTACGAGCTACCTCTTTATCGAAGTTGGATTTACCTAATCGGATCACTTGTCCTAGGTAGGGATACTGATCGACAACTTCGATGGTGACACCTCCTACAGTTACGGGCGATGATGAAACATGTTCGTTCGACATGACCTTTGTCTTGTCCATGTTCATTTTCAGCCCAACTTGTTTAGAGGCATCATTGAGGTCTGTGAGCATTTCGCCTAACTCCTCCAGCGTTTCCGCCATAATAACTAGTTTGGGGTGGCGATCGTTAGGAGAGGCCTATGTCCAACAGTGGACTACAGAAGGCTGAGAGAGAGAAACGCCGCTACGCAATACGCGCATTGCCTACCTTTGTTTACCACACACACTGAATATGAATCAATGAGTTTTTTTTTGCAACATTTCAATCGTTTACCAATGATGGCAAAAACAGGTCTACCGGTTTGCGATATGTCACCTGCCGCATTAAGGAATATGCTTTGAGTATAAACTGCTAAAATAAATGACAGCATCAGCGTATGAAATGCTGGGTTTCGCCTGCGTTTTTAAAGTGGTGGATTCTTCGAAGGGTAATTGCTGTGATAGTTAATCGCATTCCTCGGCAGCTTCCTATGTGCTCGAGGTGAGCCGGTGATGGGTGACGTCACCCCACTGTCTCCGACCACAGTGCCACCTGGCGGCTGCACGGACCTTGTGGCATTTCAACCAGTTGTAATGTTATTGCCACACCTCCTGATACATCGTACAACCAAAAGTCTAACTTCCGCTCTCCCTCTACATACATTATATGAAATTATTTTTGCAACGTCGATATGCAGTGTAGTGACTGTAGTGACTCTCTCACTAGATCTGACTAACTGGAGTCTATAAATGTCTATAATACGAAGGACTGGATTTCATCTAGACTCTTAACTATTTATTTTTAAGCACACTAAATAATTATAATGTAATCTATAACAATTAATAATTACTTACGTAAGTTGAAATTGTAACCGTTACAGTATAATTTTCAGTCGAAATAGATATCCTTTTATACGAGAGCGGTTTCAGCAGGTTTTCAGGCAAATACGAGAATGCTTTCTTCGCCTGAGCAATCCATTCTCACAAAACAAAGGCCACACAGATTGGGAACATGCTCAAAGCTATTCTCGAGTGAGCTTGTTTTGTGCAAACATCCGGCAACTTGTGCTTTTAATGGAGACATTGTATTCCACGTGTTAAAAGTTTAAAACCCTTTGTTAAGAACGCATTACATTAAGAAATGTACACCGCGCGTAGGCGACACTTGCGATCCAGGCACATGTAGGACGTAGGTGCCTACCTATACCTACCTATTGATAACATATTAAATACAACTACCTATTTAGTCAGCTGAATAAATATTGAATCTGCAACATCATGTAAGTACCTGTACATACAATGTATCGGTACAAACATGTGTCAAACATAGTTCCTGATTGGCAGACAATGTAAACATTGGTGGCTGGGTTTCGTCAAGCCTCGGCCGGGCAGCAGCCGAGTGAATGTCCAGGCTGTCTGCAGCCATAGCTCAGCTCCACGACAGCAGCGGCCGCACCCGCCCTAACCTTGGATGCTGATAAATGCGACAGGCGAACCCGCGCCGTTTATGTAGATTTATTTCATTATTCATTAGCATATCGCCTGACGATTGCTAATTTTGCAGTCGCGAGATTAACATTTATTTATTTGTTTGATGCGGTCGTGTTATGGACATTGGTATTCTGACGCCGTCGGCCTTTTGGAGTGTCGTGTCGTGCCCGCATGTGTCCGCACGCCAATCTAGGACTGATTAGCCACACACTACCCGGCCGGCTCCCACTGTTGTGTGTGCGTAATGAATGCAATTATGTCCTGCACTGTTTGGTCTACACTTTAAGGGCATGTCAGCATGTCTTAAAATAGTTTACTTACCTACTAAGTATAATGTATGAACTTGTGTAGAATTAAGATACTTTAAATGCTAATATGAATTTACCGGCCTATACGCACTCGTCGTACATTCTGTATAAGTACATAATAATATTTAATCAATCATCTAAGTTCGTAAAATCATGATAATCAATTTCGAAGTAACAAATACCCGTCGGTCACCTCATCAGTGGCGACGACGTGTCGCAAGCAGCGACTCGGTGAGCGGACGCCGCGTTGCCCAAGCAGCGGCCCAGGAGGGTCACTCTTGCTTCACAAAAACTGAGAGCTGCCATGCAATCGGTACATTTAGTACAACGAGATAGAGTCGTGGTTAGTTTTTCGTAAGGTAGAATGGAGAAGTTGCGACGAGGAAGCGCGTGGTGCGCGTGGTGCGCGCAACCGGCCTTGGCCCGCACCAGCCGGCGCGGCGCTACGCAAGAGGACTCCAATGGACAACCTATTTGCGTAGCATTCGAACCCCTTCGTGAGTTTACACATTACACATTGAGAGTTATTACGAGAATTTTAGTTTATGGATGAAGGCCTGATTTTAAATTATATGGTCCATACATTGAACTTATATTTCTAGCGTAATATTAGTTCAATGGGTCCATTCTCCTGATAGATATACTTAATTCCACTGTGACTGTGGGTATAAATTAGTAAAATAACATCATTACTCAAATTTAATTAGTAAACATTTAAGTAATATGCATATCACTACATCCACCAACCAACATGTTGTGTTCATCATCACGACCCATTACGTCCCCACTGCTGGGGCACGGGTCTCCTTCCAATGAAGGAAGGGTTTAGGCCTAGTCCACCACGCTGGCCAAGTGCGGGTTGGTGGACCCCAACACAAGCAAGCTTGTGCTGAGAGAGTTGTCGGGTAAGTGGGCAACCCGACTGTCAGATGTTTTCAAGCCGCCCGAAGGCCTCTGACTAGGCTTAACGACTGCTACCGAAGCAGCAACCGGGACCCACGGCTTAACGTGCCGTCCGAAGCACGGAAGCGTCCAGAAAAGCACCACTTGAAATTGGTCACCCATCCAATGGCTGACCGTGTCAGTTGTTGCTTAACCTCAGCGATCAGTTACGATCACTGAGGCCCGCTCGACTACGGACGCTTCTGTTGTGTTAGAAATGTCTAATAAGAAACTAGTTATGAACCCTCAACCCCTTAGAGTAATCCAAGTACGCGCCTAGGCTTGCATGCCTTGCACTTTCCAGGTGGTCTGTTAGCAGTAAGTTAGAGTAAGCAAATTGTTATCTTGTTTAGCTCGTAAGTCATTTTGGTCATTGAATATATCAGATCGATTTAGCATGCGCTTCTGCTAAGACGTGTCTCGTTTTAATTAAATAATTAGTTTTTAAAAACCTTCCGATCGCTCCCGCAATCTTGACTGGCGCAGCCGATTCGGTAGGATAACTCAATTATCCCGTGAAAATTCGGTTATAGAACTCTTACCGGTTTTCCGCGCGTTCCGGGAAACGCGCCGCGGATAGTGTTAACAGTGTCCTACTGCGAACCAAACAAATGTGTCAAGGCGGAAGGATTATACCGACCGGCTGGTGAGTACAACTTTTCACCTCCTGTCCAAATTCCCTCTACAAGTAAAATTTCTTGGGTTATCTTGAGATAAGAACTCTCTCATTATAACGTTATCTATAGTTAGAAATATTAGTACTTACTAAAATTTGTAATATATATATACCCATAAATACTTGTGTTATAAATAAGATTAAAATTTAAACTTAGACTAAGTGAATTGTGTAATAAAATATTCAAAATGCCTGATCAGGTAGGCATGGAGAGTATAACGCTCATTCCGGGCGAAGTACTAAAGATCATACCCATCTTTAATGGGGATAAACGCATATTAAATTTGTTTTTGGCTAAAAGCGAATATATTATAGAAAGATTTAGAGGTAATGAGGCCCAAGACACATATATCATGCATGCTATAACCAGTAGACTAGCAGGTGATGCTGCTGCCCTTGTAAGTGAGAGGCAGGATATTATGCACTGGGATAATTTTAAGGAATTACTCGTGCAACATTTTGGAGACCCGCGAAACGAAGAGTGTATTGCCATAGAATTAGAAACTCTCAAAATTAATCCTAACGAAAGCTATCTTGATTTTTGCAACAGGATCCAGTCAGTGCGTTCTATTTTAATTTCAAAGGTAAATAGAATCGAAGACGCGAACATAAAAAATAGTAAAATTGCTATTTACACCAATACGTCACTCAACGTATTTTTGTATAATCTCCCCGAAAATATGGTGCGCATTGTTCGCCTTAAAGCCCCCGCTACTTTGGAAAAAGCATTGGAAATTGTATTGGAGGAGGTCAACTTCCACGATCAGTATGTTATGCGTAATAAAATGACTCTTCCTAGCTCTATGGTAAAGTCTCAGAACACACTAGTAACAACGCCCACACAAAAACTCGACGCAAAGCTTATCAGTTATGGCCAACTCCAGCCAACCGGCCTTAGACCGATATTACCCACCGGTTACACCCCTCGATTTAATAATAGTATGGCAGTCCAATCATTTAATAATCAACCCTATGGCTACAGGCCGCAGTTAGGGAACAGCAATCCACAAATTGGGTATAGGCCACCACAGCCACAATTTGGCTACAAGCCTCCGCAATTCGGATACAAACCCCCGCAGTTCGGATACAAACCCCCGCAGTTCGGCTATAGACCACAGTTTGGTATGACAACTGCACAAAAATTCGGAAATAATAATCCTCAACAAATTGGGTACAAACCCACAGTCCCTACTTGGAACAAGCCCGCGGCCGCACCACAGCATGTTTATTCAAACGATGTGTCGATGAGAACCGCACCTCAGAGACCTAACCAGGGTTTTAATTTAAATGAACTGTGCCTCTACGAAGAGGACCAATACCAACCAAATTATTACAACCCGGAGCAGTACGTCTACCTAGACGATGTACCTGCAGAACAAGTACATCATCCAGATATCGAAGGTAACTTTTCTGACTGTCAATTACAGGAATCATCCGAGGAACTGACACAGGAAAATGCAACCCCTGAACAAATAGAAAATTTTCACATAACAGCCTCAAACATCCCCCGGAAAAATTAGAATTAAATTGTGACCCGAACTTAAAATTACCGCATATTTATCTTCCCGAAATCAACGGTAAATTCATGATAGATTCAGGAAGTATGAAATCTTTTATAAGCCCACGTTTAGCATATCAGTATTTTCATGACCAAATAGTTCACGAACCATTCGAAGTGATTAGTACACACTCATCAAGTAAACATAACGAAGTCATAAATATTCCGCTATTTCCCAGCTTAAATAATTCGGGTCAGCACAAATTCTATATCTACAATGTAGATGCGCGGTACGATGGACTTATCGGCTCTGACTTGTTAGAGCAGTTACAAGCCATTGTTGATTATAAACATCACGTGTTACGAACGAACACGACATCTATACCTATTATACACAATCGCGAGGACCACGTCATAGAACTGGCCCCCCGCTCTGAACAACGAGTGAAATTGCCGACTGATTTATATTCAGGCGAAGCTATTTTAAATTATACGGAATTTTGTGAAGGAGTAAGGATGCCTAGCGCGCTAGTTAGGTGTACAAATGGATATGCTACCACGGTTATTCAAAATACTCGTGATGAACAGATGACATTAACTATAACACACCCGTTTAAAACAGAACAGTATGAAAGTAGTACGGAATGTCAGGTTAATAGTATGATGGATGAAAGAAATATTGAAATAGATGAGATATTGACACAAAACTTAGCCAAATTACGACTTGATCATATGAATGCGGAAGAACGTCAGCAGATACATAACTTATGTATGGAATATAAGGACATATTTTATAGCGACTTACTTCCTCTCTCATTTACGAATCAAGTAAAACACTTTATAAGAACAAAGAACGAAGACCCTATATACGTAAAACCCTACAGACAGGCCCCTATACAAGCAGAAGAAATTAAAAATCAGGTGGAAAATCTTTTGAAAAATAACGTCATTCAGGAATCATTTTCCCCTTGGAGTGCACCAGTGCACCTCGTCCCTAAAAAGATGGATGCATCCGGTGAAGCTAAATATAGGATGGTTATAGATTACAGGCGCTTAAATGACATCACTATAGACGACAAATATCCTCTCCCTAACATAACCGACTTATTTGACAAATTGGGTAAATCATCTTACTTTTCTACTTTAGATTTAGCCAGTGGCTACCATCAAATCGAAATCAATGAAAGCGATAGACAAAAGACGGCATTTAGCACCCAGAACGGCCATTATGAATTTTTGAGAATGCCGTTCGGCTTAAAGACAGCCCCAGCAACATTTCAACGTGCTATCGATAATGTCCTTCGAGGTTTACAAGGAATACACTGCCTGGTATACCTAGATGATATTATTATCTATTCTGCAAGCCTAGCAGAACACATACAAAAATTAAGGGCAGTCTTTGAACGACTTAGAGCCACCAACTTGAAAGTACAGCTTGATAAGTCTGAGTTTCTTAGAAAAGAGGTTTTGTACCTTGGGCACACCATTACAAAAGACGGCCTTAAGCCCAATGACGATAAGGTTAAAGCTGTATTGAACTTTCCCTTACCTAAAACAACGACAGAGATTAAAAGTTTCTTGGGTTTGATTGGATATTATCGAAGATTCATTAAGGACTTCGCTAAAATAACTTACCCTTTAACATCTTGCCTTAAAAAGAAAAACCGAATTATAATTGACCAAAAATACATCGACTCATTTCAGAAATGCAAGGAACTTTTGACTAACGCACCCCTACTACAATATCCAGATCCATCTAGACCGTATATTCTAACTACTGACGCATCCTCTGTGGCATTAGGCGCGGTCTTATCGCAAGGCACTGTTGGCAGCGACCAACCAATCGCCTACGCAAGTAGAGCACTCAGCGACACCGAGTCTCGCTATAGTACTATCGAGAGAGAGCTCCTAGCTATAATATGGGCTGTAAAACACTTCAGGCCATACTTATACGGCCACAAATTTCTGATTTACACTGACCATCGCCCATTGTCGTGGCTATATTCCATTAAAGAGCCAAATAGTAAACTTACCCGATGGCGGTTACGTCTATTAGAATATGACTTCGAAGTAATTTACAAAAATGGCAAACAGAACACCAACGCCGACGCCTTATCTCGAATCAAAGTGAATGCTTTGACGTCCGATGACGACGCAATGTCTATGCAAGTTAACATTGACGACAAAGAGAAACGGCTTCAAGACCACATAAACGACTTGACTAAAAACATAGAAGACTGTTCTAATAAACCCCAACGACATGATTCTTCGACTATCACTATTTCCGATTCCTCTGCAACGATAACAGGCTCTGAAGAACCTGATAACTATCCGGTCCGCTCATTGTCGAGTCATTCACAAACTATTCACTCTGCTGAAGACTTAGAATCATTTGGTATTCCTATATTACAAGAGGCTATAGATACGAAGCCCAATCAAATACTTGTATTCGTTTGGTTTAAGAACGACATACAAGTCACACATACAACTAGAGACAACCAAAAAGTAATAGAGGTATTTTTGCCACCAGATAATGAGGATTTAGTGAAGCGCTTTTTAAAGGAATATATTAACCTAAAAACAAAATATTTTATATATTTTGAGGACTTAAGACACCGGAAGTTATTTACGAAAGTAATAATATATTTATTTAAAAAGGGTTCCGTTGAGTTTTTAGAGTGTACCGAAAGGGTTGTATACATAGAGGATGAGAAAGAACAAAAGGCCATTGTGTTGAAAATGCACGAAGGTAAGACCTGTCATCGCGGAATAAAAGAGACGTTAGTTAGGATACGCAGACATTATTACTGGTTAAATATGAGAGATACTGTTGCTGCAATATTGAATGGATGTGATGCATGCCAGAGAATGAAGTATGACAGGAAGCCCATAAAGCCCGTTCTACAACTTACACAAACACAGGATGCTCCTTTTCAAGAGGTGTTCATAGATTTGTTTACAATTGATGGGATATATTATCTTACCCTCGTAGACGCCTTTAGTAAACTCGCACAGGCAATAGAAGTCACAAACCGATCAACTCCTGAAGTTATTCGGGCCCTGATTAAATATTTCTCATACTACGGAATACCTAGGAAAATTACCTGTGACCCCGGAAAAGAGTTTAATAACGAGCTCATGAAGGAACTAATGACTATGTATAAAATAGATTTACACATAACAACCCCCAATAATCCAAACTCCACTAGCATTGTAGAAAGATTCCACTCAACTATTATCGAAATTTATCGCCTAGCTAAATATGATCAAAAATGTACCGACGCAGCATCTGTCATGACGTACGCCATACTTGCATACAATAACACCATACACTCCACCACAGAACTGACACCGTTTGAAGTAGTTTTCGGACATACAGACTCCAGTAAAATCTTTGAGGGAAACTTTGAGAAAAACTACATGCAACAACTGTTAAAAGACCATGCAAAGCGTACCAAATTTCTGTATAAACACATAGCTCAAATGACTCTGTTAGGAAAAGAAAAGGTAAAGGAAAAGAAGGGAGGTGAGACCGGACATGAATTCGCGACAGGTGAAGATATCTATGTTAAAGATATCAATATTAGGAAGAGTAAAGATAAGCCCAGATATAATAAAGCGGAAGTTGTAGGTCAGGTACAAAGAAATATTATTCCCGTAAAGATAGGACATAGAGATACCAAAGTCCCCATTAAAAATGTGAAACGTCGCCCACAGGTGGTGTCTGGTCACCCTGACCCTGATCACGTTGAGCCAGGCCCATCATCTGCTCAAAATTGAGAAAAACCCAGGCGTACTACCCGTTAAACGAGGCCATGCTTATAAGCAGGAAGATAAGTGGATTATTATTAAAGTGTTAGATTTAAGCGACTTATACAAAGATTTAGTTTTTAACATAGATAAGTATAATGAGTTTTCTAAATTAGTAGATATAAACAAACCAAATGCATATGAGTTTTTCGATTTACGCAAACAGGTAGATTTCCTTAAAGAAAAGGCTATAAGTAAATCCGGAGAGCTAACGCCCACGCGTAGATTCAAACGAGGCATTATCAACCCCTTAGGATCACTGATTAAAGTCATTACAGGAAACCTGGATAATCAAGACGCTATTCGTTACGAGTCACTAATATCTCAGTTAAAAGGCAATCAGATTATTACAGATAAGAAAATTATGGTTATCTCCAAAATGATGGACAGTTTCATAAATAGTACTGAAACCTTACATGAAAATACTTTAACATTAGACGCACGTTTCAAAAAGATGGAAAAACTTGTAAAAACTATAGCAAATAAGGAAACCAGTTATATATACTCAGTATACATTTTAAGTATGTTTAATATGTTCTTAAATAATTTTCGAACCATTCATACTACTATACAAGAAATTGAAACTGCGTTGGCCTTCAGCAAATTGTCAGTATTACACCAAAGTATTGTGAACTCTACAGAATTATTATCTTTGTTACAATCTATTTCTAAAAATGCAAATTTAATGTACCCAGCAACTCTTGAAAATTTGGTTAATCTGGAAAAGACAATAATTGTTAAAAGCTATGTAAAAGAGAGTCAGATAACGTTCATAATGGAGGTACCCTTAATAGATAATAATACCTATAGCTACTATCAAATATATTCACTACCTATATATAATAGCAGTCGCAATATAACCCAAGTAATTATTCCCAAACACCCCTACCTATTGGTGAAAGGTTCGGAATACCTGCCGGTCCAACACCCCTGCGAGCAGCTCGCCTCCGACGACCAGTTCCTGTGTACCGAGGATAGCACTGTCTTGTACTCACCACCTACCTGTGTAGAACAGCTGATGAAATTTAGTATAAATTATAATGCCTGCACCCCATACGCTATAGATATAGAGACAATCAAAGTTCAACGGATTGACTCTACCAGCTGGATTTTATATGCACGAGAAAAATCCATGTTTTCCACTCAATGTCAGAATGATATAATACACCAACAGATACAAGGCACCTATATACTAACTATATCTAACATATTATGTGATTACCAGCTGGAGAATTTCTACCTACACCATAGACAACACTATTTTACTAGTCTACAGTACAAGGCGCTACCAATAATAGATCTACCAGAGCTTCCACAAGACAACGTGACTACATCCCGCACCGTGAACGTGAAGGGTGTCAATTTAGACAACCTACGACAGATGTATAACACTCTACAAAGTGAAATTAGTGAAAACAGTGAAAATATCTCAATGCCCACAGTGCAAGTGAAAAGTGTTAGCTTAGCAACCCTTATTCTGTATTTCTTGTTAATCATATGTGCCATTGGTTTTTCTATGTATAGTTATAGAGTATTGATAATGTCGAAGCTTCGAAATTCCCGGAATCAAGAATCTTCCAGTAATTTCGATCTTGGGGATGGAGGAGTTATGAACCCTCAACCCCTTAGAGTAATCCAAGTACGCGCCTAGGCTTGCATGCCTTGCACTTTCCAGGTGGTCTGTTAGCAGTAAGTTAGAGTAAGCAAATTGTTATCTTGTTTAGCTCGTAAGTCATTTTGGTCATTGAATATATCAGATCGATTTAGCATGCGCTTCTGCTAAGACGTGTCTCGTTTTAATTAAATAATTAGTTTTTAAAAACCTTCCGATCGCTCCCGCAATCTTGACTAACTTTATTGGTGTTGACCTAAACAACGATCGTAAACAGCGTCACAAGTAAGCCACCGAATCGACAAGATAGCGTATTTGCTAACGGAACGGACTAAATGATTAAATGACTAATAGATAACTAACTAGGTGCAGTTACAACTCATACTTACTTACTTAGTGTAAAATTCATGGCTTAAGCATGATAAATTTCATGTAATTATAATTTTTAAACATTTATTTAACAATACAGAAAAAAAATATTGGTCATAATAAATATATTTCCTTAAAACATTATCGGTGTAGGTATTGGCTATCAAAAGTAACAACTTTGTTTCTCTAGCAATAAGTAGCTTTTGCTTTTCATATTATCATTATGTATGAGTATACTTACCAATCTATTGCTTATTATTATTCATATTAACTTAATGGCTGTAAACACATGATTGCAATAATGTCATTAGTGTTAAAGTTTAAACACATGTAACTCAAACACATGTTATAATTAGCTAGATACATATTACTTATAATTAAGAGGCGGGCGGTTGAGAAATCCACAAAAACTACTTGACCTTGTCAAAGAAGACTAACATGGGTTCTTTAAAAACACCCAGTAGGTAAGCATGCCGTTTTGTATGAGTTGGGTAGGTACCTAATATATTTTATGGTTAAATTATAAATTTATGAATATGTTTGAATCCGGTTGAAATTTTACGTTGTACACATACATCTACCTGCTAAACTTATTTCTTAGTTATCAGTGAAGTTCTGAATAGTTATGTTTCGAAGAGTATGAAATTAAAAGTTATGCAATTGCTCTAAACGTAATAGACAGAGATTAAACAAATGTGCGTTAATAACATTAAAACTGATTGCATTGACATTTTGAGCACTATCTCTGACCTGCAATGACTAAGCACATGCAACCAAACTGGTATACTGAAGATGGTGTGCAGGGAGGTGGGAGTGAGAAGAATATATAACTGGTAGGTAGGTAGGAAAGAGATGGCTACATGGCTGATGCCTCCTCTCGCAAGAGGGAAGTGAGGCCGCGACCGGCGCGAGCGCAACGAAAGTAAAAGTGAACGATCAACTTAGACTCGTTACATAGTATTTTGTAACCGATGTTTTTTACACGTTATCTATAAATTTGTAACAATCTTCATATAAAATGAAAAGCGTTTAAATTTGAAAACATAAGATTCACAGAAAATTTAAGATATGAAATCCATTGTGAAACGCAGACGCTACTGAATTTCCCAATAGATAAATATGCATGAATTTGGATGGACATCGTGCATAAATTACGCTGTCGAAATATTTTTTTATAGTGCAACATTGTAATAATGATAATTAAAGATAACGTAAGTTATCAAGTCGAAATTGTGTCAGTGACTTGATGTCTTGACTCCGAGTAAACTAAACCAGATACAAAATTAACGACTTATTTATTATTGGTAGGTATAAATAAGTCGTTAATTTTGAGAATGATATACCAATACGATAACTACTACTACTTATAGCTATTCTTGGATTTTGCTGGTGGAAATTTCGGCAAAAAAGGTGAGGTGACTATACCTACCATGCAGTCTTTTAACTAATAATAATTAAAAGCAATCTGCATTGTAACCGGAATTCAGGATTAACCACGCTACACTTTCCCATTTTATATTCAAATTTTATGGCAAATTACGCTACAGTACTCACAGCCAACATTCTTCCTCATCATCACATAACTTTAATGTAGGTACACTACAAATCCCATTTAGTAGCCGTAGATCGCGGATGCTATGAGCGGGCACAATGGTCCTCCTGTCTAGCGCATCCACCCGCGGCCATCGGCAGATAGCCTCGACCCCTGCTCTCCGCCTCTCACCACTGATAACAACATACCAACAGCACCATTAAACACCCAAACACTAACAAAATAAGGTAGAAAACTGAACTGTGCAACACACAGCGCTTCAACGCTCATAAACAAATATTTACTCCAATATCGAATTTAATGTCGGAAATGGATAGCTTAGAAAAACTCTTATCAGCTTATTTTAGGCACAACACAGTTAATAAATATACCTAAAGATAATCTTTGACGTCTTTGCCCTGTGTGTGGACTCGATAAGCTGACTCGGTTCTGAAAGAAGTATTACTGATAATGATAACTCTGTAATTGCCTTCCTACTAGTATTCTTACTTATTGAACGGTGTGTCTGTCCCAAGCTATTTAAGTAATACAGATAAACATATTTAAATACTTATAAAGATTTTTTACCATTTTATACATAACTACTATTGAATAAGTTAAGTACTACAATTCAAAACCTTTATACCCAGCCAGGTTTAATTTACTATTGTTACTGCTGATGTTGTTTTTCAGGTATTTGGTTTGGTTGGTATTCAAAAATCATGCTTCCATTATGTGAAGTGTAAAACACGACACCCCGGCTCTGCCACGGTAGTTAACAATATTGCCAAAACAAAAAATGATCGGCAAGTTCGTCACGAATTAGCAATTTAGACTGCAAGAGGCGTCTGGGCCGAGGGCGGTGTCTGGATGGTCACTCCAGTTTGGCAAAAAACTAACACAAAAGCTTTCATTGGTACCTTTAATACAACGAGTAGTTAATACGAAATTTCTTTTATCTTAAGCGAGAGCGACCCCTCTGGCCAAATGACTCGCCCCTACAGCATGCAGCACGCAAGGATATCCACGAAACATGTTTGTAAAGGTATTTTAGGCACCCTCCGATAGACTAAATACAAAAGTTCCTATACCGATACCTTAATACTCACACACTATGTTCATATTTATATGTATGTATAGTATAAGCCAGGTCATTCCAAACTCCGGAAAAAACCATATTTAGGACCTCGTACATCATTTTATGGACCTAATTACGATAAGATCGACTTTCAGTTCTATTTGCAAAACTTTGTGTTTCGTGGGAATATATTTTTGACGTAGAGCCACAGCTTTCGGCTTTGTTCTTGTTCAATTGATTGTCCTTAAAAGTAGGATGTGATTTGTAATAACACGTCACTTACGTATATAGGAAATGAATCGCAAAAGGTGGTTATTGGCGATGTATGGCGATGTTCAACGTCAGTATGAGTCACGAAGACGAAGTGAGTGACGCAGACACAGCATGTTTATGTGATGAAAAGGGGTGATTTCACACACTTTAATGATAAAGAAATAAATAATGTCTGAACCTTGACGGCACAATATAGCAGATCTGTGCGATTTTACGCTCTACAAAAAATACAAATAAGCATGCTGAGTCATAGAAGACTTGCATTGAACAAATCATTTTTGAAAAGTATAAAAAATACAGTTATAAAGATGTTTAAGAGAAGCAAAACTTTTTTTCACAAATTTCGTAGACCAAAATTTATTCAGTTCTAGAACTGTAGCTCTTAATAGTCTTAATGTTCCCATAGGATAACAGCGCCCTTAGTTTTAATTTTGAAATTAAACCGTTGATCCATTTTGGTGAGCACACCCTCTCGCTTTAAATAGCTTGTTTAATAATGTTTGGTGCGAGGGGAGGCGCGACTAGATTGGCGCACCGCTAATAATTCTCATGCGGGTCATTCATTCCCTACTTTACCCACACGACTGGTATTTATGAAGAGTAACCGTCACCGGATGCCAACCAATTAACATATTGATTTCGCCAAGATAATAAGTGGGCCTATTTCAACTCGGTCGGATTGGCACGTCATCCTAATTAACTTGTTAAGAACTTACTCATTTGATATTTACAAAATTAAATTTTTCCTTATCGGTGCAAAAACATTTTACACTGAATGACGCACAATGTTTTTTTTTTAGAACGAAAACAGAAAACAAGTTTTATATAAGTACATAATATGATCTAGATTTATTATCTACCACTTATTTCGATAGACCTAACCTAAGTGACACTAGGTTCGTTATTTTTATTCAAAAACAAATGAACTGGAACGTCATTATAGTATTGAAAATCACTAAACATTGCGTTTCATCGATTGTTTAACCGAATTTGCCACATGTCAGTGCTCTTCAACCCCTGATAATTCGGGACTCTACTTCCTAAACGTCGGGGTGAGACCACACTGATGGGGTATTAAAACATGCGGGTACTCCGGACCGTGGTACCTTCTAAAATAAACTGAGATTTATCAAATCAATAAGGGCTTTATTTACAGGCACATAGAGTCCGGCTTTTATAGCAAATTAAAACCCATCAAATCAGCAATCAGCTATTAATAGAGGAATCAAAACAGGGAAGATTGATGTCGTGGGAATAGAAATCGTTTTCATGAGTGTATTTCTGTATAACGCGTGCGTTTCGTAAACATTCAGAACTTTTTCGGGTCTCTTAACTACAGATAATAAGTTATGTTATATGTACATATTTAAGTATTATACATGCCTGTGTACGACTGTACGTGTACATGTAGAATACTTCTTAAGCAAATTAAAACAATAACATGTAAACAGTTTTTTTTCGATTACGTTTTAGTATAGAGGTAGTTTACTTAAATTTTAATATCCCTATCATGATTTTCCATTGAACATTGAGACTGTGTGTGTGTAGTGTGTAGATTACTTTATGGAAACCAATGCCAAGTACGTAAGTTTAGTTAGAAAAACAACACGGAACTTCTCAAGCTTTCATTCCCTGACCGATCTTAATAAGTTCCTCGATATTAATCCATATTCATCAAGCATTATCCACCGATAATTTGTTAATATTATTCTCGTGTGTGACTTCAATGGCCGCTGCTACAGGCCAGAAACAATTCCCCAGCGTTTGAGACGAACTCCCATCGCCTCGCTGAATCTATGCTCTCGATCTATGACTATAATCGATAAAGACTTCCCGTATTAGTTTTTTCTACTCGAATACATTTATCGAGACAATGTCGGAGCTGGAGGCAATTACGCAGTACGGAAGCAGTGGAGGCAACGTGAAACATTACGTAGTAGGTACAATAAGTTTTTTAGTTCTCATGTAATATATTACATTATTAAATTTTACATCATACTTATTAGTTACCTCAATTATTGCATTTTTTGTACTGTACGTTTAACACAGTATGCCTAATGCCTATGGCTGTTCAGAGATTAGTATGAGTACCTACAGAACATTATCTGTTCTGTGATCTTAGAAAAATAGTCCAAACTAATAACAGTACTATTCAATTTCGCGCTTACATTGCAAAATTGATAATGATACCTAATTTATTGTTTCCACATAATTGGAAAGTCTTATTACCTATCTAGTAATCTATTATTGCGATATTGTAGAAACCTTATGGTTTTGAAATCGACTAATGTTTATCAATAGTTCGATATGAGGGGAAGCGGGAATTCGTTATTTGAAATAGTTTAGGGGTTGGATTGTTGGTCCTGTCAAATTGCCAACAAATGAATGACCCTTGCACTCCACAGTTAAGGGTGTAGATTTAGATTGTATAGGTGAGGTTGATTGAATATTGTATCATCCGTAATGCTTATAAATATGTATGATAGGAGTTAAATTCAAAAGAAAATATAATTTATTGACAATTCATTCAGGTGTATTGTATGTACTTATAATAACTAGAAGTATAATTTGCGATTCTCATTAACATTTCGCGGAACTATTATTGGCGATATTATAAGGTTATATACAATCAAAATTAAAATACGTTTTTAATATTTATGGCTATTATTTTTTATAGTAAAAACCAGTTACTCAATAATGAAGTCAGAAAATACCTATTGCCACACCCATGGAATGTATAAAAAAATAATTCAATCAAGCTTAGTATGTACGAGTTTAATTCATAATCAAAGTGTCAGTAACAACAGAAAAGTTGAGGGTCACATGAAGAGGACATCTCACGTTCACACCCTGTCACCCCTTCACAACTCATCCTCTTGAAAAACTAAGTATTCATATTGTTGATGATGTAGTTTATCCTTGTTTAAAGTGTTAGTAAAGCTTTTTATTGTGTGGAAATTTGCGTTTTATGTGGGACACGCGCGGGGCACGCGGCCCGCATGGGGGCACGCGAGGGGAACTAAATATGCTTTACTTTTTTTCACACACGATTTGAAAATGGCCATCATTTAAAAGTAAAGTTAGTTTCCACGGCTGGTACCTATAGGGTTAGGGTGCTGTGTTATTAGAATAATAATTGACACTTCTAAAATGACTTTTACGGTAAATATGAGTTGGGATGAAGCGTGTTTCCATCCGTGCAAAAGCTCTGTTTGTCGCAGATCAAAGAAAAAGCTTTTTTGTGTTCTTCAGTAATTTGACGAATTGCTTTGGTGACAAAAGTCACCTACTTGCTATGATTAAAGGATTTGAATGTTATATAATCTGGATCAATTAAGTACAGTCTGCCCCATAATTCATTCTATACGAAAATAGAATTAAGTATATACTTTGTCAACATATCAATTAAGAAACCATAAATTACTTAATCGACGATTTGTGTTAAGTTTTCAGAACGTACAAACTTATGCATAATTCATTATAATTACCGACGGAGCATACTATACCTACACTACCCAAGATACTTTCGTAAGATTCCGTTCCGTTTCGGTGCCTGGTGATAACACGGTTGTAGGTCCCTCACCTACCTACATGTAGGCATTCATAGATAATAATATGGATACATTGTCACAAACAATTCTGTAAATCATGTACACGAAGATATATTTAAATGATACCTGTTATCGACCAATAACCTCGAGTTCATTGATCTTCAGCGGTAGGTGATTAAATATTTTAACACAGATTTTTTTACTTATTTGTAGTCGCTCTAGGTAATTACCATTAATTATTACTGTACTACTTTAATCCATGCTTTCAAATACAAAATTTCATAGCACCTTATCTTAAGTGAAATGTGCACACAGACATACGGAATACATTTTTATTAGATATCTAGGTACTCGTATAATTTTCGGTCTTATCAGAACGTACTTACTATAAAAATAAATAAGAAACGGATCTGACTATCCGATCAACTATATTTTTCGTAGTGTCCGAAAAATTACTAGAGCTGTCATAAATTGGTCACCAAAAGGAGTGGCCAGTCAGATTTGTGTAATTTTCACTATACTTACCACCTATACACATACTTATTCTTCCCTGCACATAACGTGTAGTTTATACCTAACGTGAAGAGGCTCATTTCGTGCACTGATCTGTAATTAAATACTAAATAATTTAATTCGATAACAAAACAGTTCAAATGGAAATTTCTTTCCTGTTGGCAGCCATAGATTGCTATATCCCCTGCCTACCCTGTGAGGGAGCACAGAGCCCTCAGTATATCTCCTATGTTTCGCAGTGTTGTCTGATTCATGAGTAATTCATACCCGACTAGTGAAGTAAACAAGCAGTCAACAAGCCACACATTTGAATAAAAACAAAACACAACAAGCTCTGTCGTGAGGAAACCAACATCCGTGCAGAAGTGCTGCTAGGAATATTATATTTTTATTCAGTGATAATACTTACTCATAACTATAAATTATGTACTTATGTATTTTACGCCATTTTCACGTTATCAAATACAGTGAGAAATACAATTTAGGTGTTATAAATAAACGTGATACGGGGTCCACAAACATAAGCAACAGATCGACAATATCAGTTTAAAAATCATGTTTTTGTATTCATAATTCAGTTGTGCGCCTTGAAGCCAGCCAGGGAGCTGAGCTGATCACATATGTATGCTCGTCATAAATACATATCTACACATACAAGATGTTTGAGGTACAAACCCCGCCATGACAGCAGAAATAACAAACCTACATGTAAAAATATTAAAAATTATAGTAATTTCAAAATAGGAACGTCAGCTGAAATGTTACGGAAGTGTTCACTATATCTTATCGCGAAGACGTTACGTCTTATCATTTTTATTCGAGTAGTTTCGCAACCGCTACCAAAACTTACACATGGTGGCTTGATGTTGTTGACATTACTTAATCGAATACCTTACCCATATTCTCTACATAGTAACAAACGGCTGTTCTGTTACTTCAATTCGGATCTATGCCTCATAACTTTATTTATACTTACTACACCAATAACTGTGTCAACTATTTGTGCAGATGTTAGGAGGTTGGAAACTGACATGGCTTTTATTTTTATTATCGATTTCCCATAGAAAAATATTTCAAAGTCAAGCGAACTTCGTAGGCACAAGCAGGAAAAAAATTTAAAACGGATAAGATCTCTACTTTTATCCGGTCGTGGGTTAGAATCCTACCATGTACCAATGAATTATTTAGAAATAAGGAATTATACCACGTGCTCTTACGGTAAAGTAAAACATCGAGAGCAAACCAGCACATCTAGATTTCTAGATGTGTACCTACCCTAAGTGCATTGTACTCATTCCAAAACGGTGATATAGCTCCCGACCTATCACAAAGCGAGTGTAAATGTATAGCGAAAAGCGGGTGACTCCCTTGCGATTACAGTCGTGCATATATTACCTATGTATGTGTATTTCAATTTGCCTACGTGGCTATTTGCATAACCACGTATATGTAGAGACTGGTTAAAAGTGAAATCGCATCCAGAATCCGAATTTCTCAATTTTCAATTCAGATTGAGCGCGTGCTAAATAAATCAGTTCACTTTCTCGCTTCCACCGATTTGTGAATTGCACATTCGCTGCCAATTATTTGTGTAACTACCGCCAGCACCCGAGTGGTCTCCACGGCAGCCGCGCTTTGCATACCTTACTGCTGATGCAAACTTGCCAGTGTCCTTTGGTATAACCGCAGAGACACTACCTACGTAAATATATTTATGACGTATCAACTGTAACTTATTACGTCCGGTGCACCCTGGGCGCTCACCAACTGACATTCTATCTGATCGGCTATCCTTTCACCACTAGAGGTTTTCTATAGTTTTTCACCGACAAAAAAGGCAAATCTATAATTGTGAATGGCTCAGCTTCAAAGACTCTTAATTTCAATGGTGCATAGTCTTGTCCTACACTGTACCGCGCGACTGGTTCTAAGCAACAGGCCAGTAATGCAATGTTTACATAAACGCTATTATTTATGTTATTGCAAGACGCCCATTATGTGCGCGTTCGACTCATGCATAAGCTTTGAGCAAACAGGCTGCAGCTAATATCTTAACTACACGGGAACGTTTCAGGTGTTCAGGCTATTGTAATACCTAAATCAAATCAAATCAAATATTCTTTATTTCTTTAACAAACTTATAGCTAGTTACATACAAGGTTGGAACCACCTAGTAAGCATAAAGATACTTGTGACAGGTGGTCCCGCTCTTTTCATAGCATACAGTGGCTGTTTTCTAATTAGGACGTTAAGTAAGTACAAACATTATTTTTAACCTATATACCTAGGTACTGCTGTCAGCAAAAGTGACATGTGGGTATAATATCTAGCGAAAACACTTTAATGCCACAAAAATAACTTAGACTTATAAGTAATTATCGACTAAATATTGTGAATTGATACAATTTATCCATGGCTTTAAAGTTAAGTTAAAACAGTTTTCGGACGGATAACATTCACATCGACCGAAATAGCACCATCGTAAACGGAAGCATTTACGCGAAACGTGTAAACAAGCAATAAATATGCCGTAAAAATATTAATTATTTTATTTGCAACAATTGCAATCAAATATATGTATACTGATTGCACAATTTAACTCTCAGTAGGATATTACGTAAGCGAACATTTTAAATGGCATCGCCAATGAAAACCTATCCGCGAAGTAAAGTTTAAGATTGTTGTTATTTCGAAACATTTGTAAGTTACTTAAATAAATACATATAAATAAATAAATTTAGTCAATATTGTTATTAAGTACATATATTTTTTTACTATTTTACTATATTAGGAAAACTTAACTAATTTATTTTGTAGATAACAATGTCAGGGTAGCTTATGTTTCACAAGTTTCCACCTCTAGGTAGATTAGTTAGGTAGTATAGAGAGAGTTAACTAAAGCTATAATTAGACTTAATCTAAAAAATACACATAACTTTATAACAAATAGAGGGAGTTAAATTATAAAACAAAAAACAAAGACTTACAAAGAAATCAAACTAAATTAAACTAACTAGGTTTATGAGAACCAAAGTAGTCAGAAACCAGCTCATTGGAAATAGATGCTATGCTATTGATAAAAATGTCTACGTCACTGTGGTCACGCAATATATTATTTAAAAGATTAGGTACACGCCAGAAGAAAGAGTTCTGCCTGTAGTTACTTGATACAAGGGGGACATAGAACAAAGACGGCTGACGAATTTGCTTGGATGGAGTGAAAAATTTAATTAAGGAAAGCAACTCAGAAGGGCTAGTACGGGACGCATTTAAGACGTGACAAGAGTTTTGCATTGCGCTCACTCTTATCACGCAGCTTCAAGAGCGAGCGAGACGGAGAACTCTTGTCACGTCTTAATAGCGCCCTATGCTACAGGGCCAGGGCTGTCTACTAAGCCGTGAATAATTTTTAAAAAGAATATGATATCAGCTATTTGACGGCGGTTGGATAATGGAAGTAGGTGATGACGCTTGCAGCGATCATCATAGCTGGGATCAGCTATACCGGTCCTGTAGGACAAGTATCGTAAAAATCTTTTTTGTATTTTTTCGACCCTGTCAATGTATTCATGATACCTAGGATTCCACACTTGTGAGGCATACTCGAGTATGCTCCGAACGTATGCACAGTAAATTATTTTTATAGTTTTGATTTTAGTGAAATTCCTAGATATTCTAATTAGGAACCCCATCGATTTATTAGCCTTTGATATAAGTTGATCAATGTGATGATCAAATAAGAGTTTTTCATCATGAACAACTCCCAGATCTCTGACCTGATTGACCCTTATTAAATCGGTGTTTTTCAGCGAGTAACCAAACTGAAGAGGGTGGATTTTGCGAGTAAATGTGATTGCACTTGGAAACATTAAGATCCAATTTGTTGGCCAAGCAATAACTATCTAATCTACATAGATCAGACTGCAAGTCAGTTTGGTCGTCTGCGCTACAGATCCTCTTTGCAATCTTCATATCATCAGCAAAAAGGAAAAGCTGAGAGTGCTGAAAGCAAGATGTTATATCATTAATGAAGATTACAAAGAGGAGAGGCCCGAGAAGGGACCCCTGGGGAACTCCTGAGGATATTTCAGTAAACGGAGATAAAAATCCATTTACAGCAACAGCCTGAGAACGTCGGGTAACGTAAGATGAAAACCAACGAAAAAGGTCGCCATGAATTCCCAACCTATGTAACTTGCACAAAATATACTACTTAACATTAAGTATACCAAAGAGAGAACTCTAATAGGTAATAGTACTACCTATATTCTTATATTCCTCAAGCTACTGAGCTCTACTTTAACCATAATAACACTTTAAGTGTCTGATTCACAATGTCGAGTTAGATTTCAACGTAAGTGACAGCATAGGTTTACCCACAGATAAACTTAATGTGAAGAAAAACCAAACCATGCAATGCTGTACTGAGCAAACACAAAAATAATGTAGTTAAATATTTTTTGTAACACTTATGCTACTATAACAGTACGTATTTGAATTGCAAAGTAATTTTTATATCGTCCATATTTATTATAATTATAACGATAGTTTGACAACATAATTAATTCCGTAACTAAGTTTAAGGTTGCTTGCTGAAGACGCAGAGTCGCCACTTAATAAGACTCTGATAATGCAATGTGGAATGTAGTGCTTTGTGTATAAAGCACGTTTTTGTTTACGCGCAGTTTAAATGTAATATCGTTGAAGCGCAAGTATTTTTTATCGGTTCGTCGTGACTGGTCTCCGCTATGAGTGTAAAAAACTGGAAGTGTAAAACTCTGAATGGAACATTTTGCCCACCAAACTCCTTAACACTTTAACACACAAATTACTTGCCGAACATTGCCTGTTCGATACCAAGAAAATGCAGTTTTTTCCGCAGTTGAGATGAAAAATACAAGCATGAGTTGCTTCAGAGCCTATTAATTTATTCCTGTCATGTCCTATAACAAGTACCTAAATGATGTTATAAAATAAAGATAAAATAAAATAAATTATGGTTCTGTAGCACAATGTCATCCTTATGATAGTCTTAATTCTCATTAAATCCTTATCAGATCATGTCTACGCATTCAGTTGTAGTATCCAAAAGTTACTAACTATGACACTAAAATATGGTAAGTTCCCGTTAATTTATGGAATCCATGAGGTCTATAAATTCAATGCTGTTTTACGAAACAATTCGTTGATCTCTGAATCGTAGGTTCTAATCTTAGTAGAGTGAGTTACTAAGCAGTCCCCAAGGCCGCCCAATACGGATATGCCGAACTTAATAATCATTCAGAGTGTAGCCAGCCCACACCGGCGAATAGCGCAACCTACTTAACAAACCTCTTTGTTATATTCAGTTGAGACTTTTTGTAACCAACTCACATAAGTACGTACCTAAGGATTTGAAAAAAAATTAGGATTATTTTCATTACGGATTACAGATACAGAACTTCAAACAATAAGAAAATCCTTTAATTACTTAATTAGAAGCTCAAGATTTGCAAGTATAACCTAAGTGTACCTACATAGTTCATATACTCACTTGGGAACCACAACGATATCCACAATGGAAGCAAAAATACGTAGGTAAATAGGTCAGCACCTCCATTCACTAGCCTCCAAACTGTACGTAACATCAATTTCTGGTTATGATCATACTTGATTACTAATGATTACAGTGCGCTCCGAAGATAAGAACTGTAACTCTATGGCTAGCCATTTCCTATTGTGTATGTAAGTGTGTAAATAAGGCAGTGACGTAGCGGAGCTATTATCTAAGAGTGAAAGTATGTGTGTGTGTGTGCGGCTGATGACGTAATAGCTTTGCAGCTCCTCACACCAGCACTCTCACTGCAAGTGGAAGCGGAGAAGCTATAGTCGACTGTTTCCCATTCTAATACAGCACTATTTCTTACAATAGTGTACTCGAATAGTGGTTTTAATGATGTGGTGTGGTATTCGCTCATAATTCAGGCCAGAAATATACGAGTAGGAAACTCCAGGTGTACTAGATTCTGTTAAGCGGTTGATTGTTTCCTCTAGTATATTATGTTGTAAATGTGTTGTTTATTTATACAAACAGTGTCGTAAGGAATTCATTAGCTTTGCGCAAGCTTATTGAAATAAAGTTCTTTATGTTTGGCGTGCGTTGAATTCTTTTGTATGGGAAAATAAATATATAAGGTGCAAAAACTAAGTGTGACATTTAGTTTTTTTTACATTATTTTATGATGTTTTTTATTATAATATACGTATATATAAGCTAATAACTTTATGTTGAGTTAATTTAATATAGATTATAATGTAGTACGTATGTTACTGGGAAGAAATCTACAATACGATTACTCATAAATCTCTTAAGGTCATCCTGACGATTATGATATTTATGATTGTCTCGAAGAGTTATCATAATTTTATTGTAATTTAATGTAAATTATTCAACATTAATGAATATATGCTCAACGTGGCCGAATTCCTTAGGAGCTTTGCAAACGTAAGCAATATACCCACTACATATTTATACTGTGCTGGTTTTTACTCAGAAAACAAAGACAATGGTAGAATACGATGTCAAAGATGATGGAAACATTTATAATAGCTAATAAGTGGCTAATAATTTTACAATATTTTGAATTTAAAAAAGTTTATATTTTTAAATTTAGTTCTGTGTAAAAATAACAGATCTCTATTGTTTAGCTTCAACTCATATCATCCAAATACTGTAATAACTATTAGGGCTAACTAGAGATCACGATACGCGCCTAGGATACGAAACAGAGATCTGATACAGGTAAATAAAACAAATGTATACCAGCTTTACACTGTTGTATTATTATTAGTTCGTAGTAATGTGTAAGGGTCAAGTTTGACGTATTTATAAGAATACGCATTCGTTTTATTATTATATCTGTCGCAGGCAACTGGTTTAATCTCCTGTTTGATTGAACCACTAGCCCGTTCATTGGATGGCGCTGTTCAGTTGTATGACTAAAGGACAACTCGTCAAGTCGTTGATTGTAACGTTCGACGTCTTGACTGAACGTCATTCAGCGAGGTCGTTGAATGGGATATAGTATAGCAACTTTGTAATGTCTGGTTAGGGTGAACATCACCAGACAAGAGTCAACAAAAAGACTATGTTACAAAGCTCTTATCTCACAAATAAACTAAATAATAACAATAAACGTACCTTCATATTGTTGTTCATAATTATCCAGTTTCGCCACTTTTTTTCTTTGAAACTATCCGCCCGCGGCGTAATAATAGGTAAATCCATGTTGTCACACTATTTTAAGACAAATAACGCACTTTAAAGCTTATTTATTTGCAAAAAACTAACAATATAGGTGCTTTTTGTGTCAGCTGTTAGCTGTTAGACGCCATATTTGTTTTATTCACCACCTGACTGATTTTAAGTCAGCTAACTAGTTGGACGTTTTGTGACGCTTGTACAATCAACGTTCGGCCTAGTCATACAACTGAACAGCGCCATCCAATGAACGGGCTAGTGGTTCAATCAAACAGGAGATTAAACCAGTTGCCTGCGACATATCCATAACTTGTTAAGATTTTAAAAACCAATATGTATAATGTCATTTATTTAACCAGTTTCGATAAAACTTTTCCTCTCGTGAGAAATGTAGCTTGTTTTGAAATAATTTGGCTTACTTAACCGGTTCTATCTGACATAATGTGTTAGTAGGTGATATTTTATGGAATCTGTGACGGAAAGGAGATCTTATTTCGCAACTTTGCAACCGAGCCAATACGAAAAATCTCCGAAGTTAATATAAAAAGGTAATTTAATTAAACAACTTTTTAATTGCAAATTTTCCATAAACATGGTGACATTTCAAACGCAACGAAATTAAATCCATCCCTAAACGGAGCTTCCGCTACAAATGCACAAACACACACGTAAAACCTATACGACTATTTTTTTCGGTTGTTGGTTAAAAAAGAAAAATGGAGTAGAAACTGATGACGGCTCCAGAGGATGGACCCTGGGGGCGGGGGGCGCGGGGGACGGGGTGAGGCAAACACCAATTTTGAGCAGACACGCTTCGGCGGCGCCCGCGGCTATTTTCGATTTTCAAACTTTTTTGAATTTTAGGTTTGACGCACACTCAATGAAGTCCTCATAGAAGCATTTTAAATTGTTTGAATATAAAAAAATAATGATAAAAATATATTCCTGGATCATATTAGAACATGCCTGGAAAAGCTTCTGGTCCGCTAATGATGGGAAGAACTGAAGGTTTATGGTGTAAATATGTAAGTAAGTAGGTACTTAATTTAATTTCAGTTTATACCCTGTCAAACTCTAACAAAAGATCCGTGAGCGTGATGATCAATTTGTTATACCGATTGTCTTGGCGACGTGATGACATCTGACATTTACACTGACGTGACGGAGGAGTGGGCTTGGCACAACGTAATCACTAGTAATAAGCGACAAAAGAATACGGATACTACCGCTCTAAAATACCTACGAGTACAACATAAATCCATATAAAGGTCTCTCATAAATGTCTATGTAGCACGTACCTATACATAATTATGTATCTATCTAAGGCAGATTTTGCTATTCGTGGAAGGCTTGGTATTAATATAGGCATCGAAAAAAAAATTACATTTAAATTATAGACTCTCTGACGTTCATAAGGACTAAAACATTATTTCCTTATTTTAAATTGTTTGTTGTTTTTTTATTAGGTACCTATTTTTATTGCTTGTTTTGAAAATCTGATTGGGCATTTGAATTGGCTGAATGAAAATGAATTAAAAAGACTAAACTAAATGATAGCAGCTGCTTTTCTTACAACTATGATTGGCCAAACCGCAATTCATTGGACGTATATCACCAAGCTAATAATAGTGATTGATAATGGATATGTTAATTAGTATGTACCTATTACGCAGAGTTCTTTTTTTCAACGACAGTAGCAAGTTTCACAAGATAACCTATAGTATATTGTTATAGTTGGGATCGTCCTCTTCAAGTTACTATGCTATCAGTGTGCGTTGGCCCTAACACCTTTTTGCTTTAAAGTAAAGCTTTCGATTATCTGGCAGCGGTAACGTTCTAAATGTTTTGCTCGACTAGACGTGTCACAGAACTACGGCCGTACGTGCCGGGACAGCCTCACAACTGGTTAGACAGCCTTATCGCCGGCATCTAACTCCTTAAATGATCCTTATCACGCACATCTTAAAGACCGTTTTCAGTCAAACGCACCGTGAATTTAGCCTTTATAGAGCGATATTTCCTTGTAAGTAATTATGTAAGTCAATGGTTTAGATACCCGTTTAGATGATCTGTATACCTAAATGGACCCACGTCATTGCATATTTTATAGCCTATTTGCCTGTAACATATAAAAGTGTCAAATTATAAAGGTGAGATGAGCCAAATGTAATTTATTCGAGAATCTTTCCCAATCCTTTGTTATTCTTATTTTTGGTGGCAAAATAATTGATGCATTGACCCGATTTCCAAAGATCAGAATAACGAACGGAGTTTTGTGAAAGAATTTATACAGTCTAATGGAATTCGTATTGGTTGTTTCAACATAACAGCTTGGTTCCACAATCTGCGTAAAGACGTTTTAAAAAACCAAAAACTGCGTCAATTTTCTTCTTATTTGGCGGAACGCCGGCGCAGCTCGCCATTGTTGCCGTTGCACAGGCTCAATTGGCTGCAAAAGGCCGCACCGAGCCGCATTATACAATGTGTCACGTCACAATGATGTAATTTTGTTTTCGTGGGGTAAGTGTGCCACGAATCGTGGTCAACCGATGGCCCACTAACCGGCGCGGCGGCGGCGGCGGCGGCGGCGGCGTGACATAACCAACTCACAAAGTCACAACAGTGAAAGGAGCGCTGGGAAATACCCGGCAACTCGAGCTGCAAGCGAGCTCTTTACTGATAAGCTCTACTGAGCTAAGAGCCCGCAACTAGATTGCAATACATAGAGGTAAACTTCGTAGTCGGGATAGTTAGAGTTATAACCTCATTTTTGAAAAAAGTTTCCATAAAGGTTTTAACCACACTGCCAGTACAATGTAACGAAACCAAATCAGACAGGAGAACTGCGGATTGACTGATCTATTGTATAGGTGCTTTAATTATTTCCTACAAGGAACAGGAAGTTGCATGTCGCAAGGAAGTAGTGGACACTTTTAATATTTTTTACCAAGACCGCATCGCAGCTTCCATATCGATACTCGTAGTTCGCCGACACTAACAAGGACATCGAACACGGTAATTATTTTTAAATAAATTACCTATTGACTTTAAAAGTTTCTGTCAATAAAAGTAGTTGTGACTTCCACTTTGTCCACTAGCGACAATTCAGCCAATCACAGCGGTGCATGCCATTCTAAAGCTGTGCTTTATTTGACATTCTCAAATGAGAAACTTGGCATAAGTAAGCTTTTAGAGCACGCATAATTGATTGGTGTTGTTCCACACGCGTGGTGTTGCTACCTCAACAATGTTAGGTAATGTTTACGTCTCTTGCTCTTACATTCTTCTGCAAACAATCCTTTGTACAAAAATGACTGGCATTCAACATGATGTCGCAACACAATAATACTTAGCATTTAATTGTCTTGTTCATCTAGCGAACTAGACTGAATGTATTAGAGCATGTTGCCATTACATTATGTGGCCCTGTTTATATCTGCATGATGCAGATGTAAGGAAATATCCAATGGTTTTATAATGACTACTTACATAGATACTTGCATAAGTTAATAATACGGTTTCTAATTTTTTTTTTACACCAATCAATCACCACTATGTGTAAGTATACGATAATAAACGATGGCAGTTGGTATGAGCACAACTAATTGGGACAATCATTTTGCATCTGAATTACACCTGTCCCCATTGCACGGGTCCATTACCGACGACGTAGACTAAAGTCACTATAATAATATCTCGATTCGCCAAAACCTTGATTTGTGGAACGCACGGGCCTGTGCAGCAGTGACTGGTCAGAAGGTACTGTACTTACCAACTTTTATCTGCTGTATGCCTAATGTATAGTATATTGTACTTACTTTGTACTTTGGAAAGTCGACTTGTGGTTGCTCCCTCTCAGTGAGCAGGACATCACACGCCTCAAATTAAAACACCACGGCCGTGTTTTGTTTCCTATTGTTTGAAACATTTTTTTGTGCCGTTGCGACATTTGACTCCTCACGCAAACAATGGTAATTTGGTCGGCTCACAGAGTGAAAACAATAGAGTTTTCCGTCGACGCCTTCGCTTGGAAACTGCAAATTATTGGGCTTTATGCAACTGATGGAGGTGGAAGAAGTGTAGCCACACGATGATGATGATCAGATGATACTGTCACGAACTAAAGTTATCTAATACTTACCTGTTTGGATAATGATGGAAAATCATATTTGTATAGTACCTATTTATTTTATTATAGTCACCAAACCTCAGTTATTTACTGAATATAGAGGTATTAATCAATACAGGTCGTCCGACGTCGACGATGCCACCTGCGTGAAGTTAGCAGCCTAAAGTTAGCAGCCTTTGAATACCCGACCAAATTAAGATGGTCACTTCAGTTATTGCCTACTTTATCAATTAAAACACGTAAAAAGCCCCAAAAACATTGGAATAATAATGCTAGGTATTTATATAAACACTAAAATATGTTCTAAAATAAATAAATTCTAAAAAATACGACGTTTACTTACTGAAGCTCTTGTTGGTTAATGGATATTTTGTATGGGGGCGCCAAGATGCTATAGACCTGCCCGCATCTCACCTGGTTTATTATGTGTGTTGTGTCATTAGAAAACACTGACAGAAGTTTCATCAACATTGAAACGGTATAGCAGGTGTCCAGGAGCCACTTTCTGATGGATTTTGGGTGAAAAATTGACAATATTTATCGAATATTCAAGTTTGCAGATGGAACCTGAAGAGATTCAGCTGCAAATGATAGTTCATATGAAAGGTATTATTAATACCTAGAAATGTTTTCAGCAATTTCAGATTAAATGACTTTTGGTGAATATTCAAGGTGAAAACCAAAAAATAAAACTTAGCAGCCCAAGATTAACATTTTGTATGGGGGCACCAAGATGCTATAGACCTGCCCGCATCTCACCTGGTTTATTATGTGTGTTGTGTCATTATAAAACACTGACACAAGTTTCATCAACATTGAAACGGTATAGCAGGTGTCCAGGAGCCACTTTCTGATGGATTTTGGGTGAAAAATTGACAATATTTAACGAATATTCAAGTTTGCAGGTGGAACCTGAAGAGATTCAGCTGCAAATGATAGTTCATATGAAAGGTATTATTAATACCTAGAAATAGTTTTCAGCAATTTCAGATTAAATGACTTTTGGTGAATATTCAAGGTGAAAACCAAAAAATAAAACTTAGCAGCCCAAGATTAACATTTTGTATGGGGGCACCAAGATGCTATAGACCTGCCCGCATCTCACCTGGTTTATTATGTGTGTTGTGTCATTAGAAAACACGGACAGAAGTTTCATCAACATTGAAACGGGATAGCAGGTGTCCAGGAGCCACTTTCTTACAGATTTTGGGTGAAAAATTGACAATATTTCACGAATATTCAAGTTTGCAGGTGGAACCTGAAGAGATTCAGCTGGAAATGATAGTTCATATGAAAGGTATTATTAATACCTAGAAACAGTTTTCAGCACTTTCAGATTAAATTACTTTTGGTGAATATTCAAGATGAAAACCAACAAATAAAACTTAGCAGCCCAAGATTAACATTTTGTATGGGGGCACCAAGATGCTATAGACCTGCCCGCATCTCACCTGGTTTATTATATGTGTTGTGTCATAAGAAAACACTGACAGAAGTTTCATCAACATTGAAACTGTATAGCAGGTGTCCAGGAGCCACTTTCTGACGGATTTTGGGTGAAAAATTGACAATATTTAACGAATATTCAAGTTTGCAGGTGGAACCTGAAGAGATTCAGCTGCAAATGATAGTTCGTATGAAAGGTATTATTAATACCTAGAAATGGTTTTCAGCAATTTCAGATTAAATGACTTTTGGTGAATATTCAAGGTGAAAACCAAAAAATAAAACTTAGCAGCCCAAGATTAACATTTTGTATGGGGGCACCAAGATGCTATAGACCTGCCCGCATCTCACCTGGTTTATTATGTGTGTTGTCTCATTAGAAATTACTGACAGAAGTTTCATCAACATTGAAACGGTATAGCAGGTGTCCAAGAGCCACTTTCTGACAGATTTCGGGTGAAAAATTGACAATATTTCACGAATATTCAAGTTTGCAGGTGGAACCTGAAGAGATTCAGCTGGAAATGATAGTTCATATGAAAGGTATTATTAATACCTAGAAACAGTTTTCAGCAATTTCAGATTAAATGACTTTTGTAAATATTCAAGGTGAAAACCAAAAAATAAAACTTAGCAAACTTGAATATTCGTGAAATATTGTAAATTTTTCACCCAAAATCTGTCAGAAAGTGGCTCCTGGACACCTGCTATACCGTTTCAATGTTGATGAAACTTCTGTCAGTGTTTTCTAATGACCCAACACACATAATAAACCAGGTAAGATGCGGGCAGGTCTATAGCATCTTGGTGCCCCCATACAAAATGTTAATCTTGGGCTGCTAAGTTTTATTTTTTGGTTTTCACCTTGAATATTCACCAAAAGTCATTTAATCTGAAATTGCTGAAAACCATTTCTAGGTATTAATAATACCTTTCATACGAACTATCATTTGCAGCTGAATCTCTTCAGGTTCCACCTGCAAACTTGAATATTCGTGAAATATTGTAAATTTTTCACCCAAAATGCGTCAGAAAGTGGCTCCTGGACACCTGCTATACCGTTTCAATGTTGATGAAACTTCTGTCAGTGTTTTCTTATGACACAAAACACATAATAAACCAGGTGAGATGCGGGCAGGTCTATAGCATCTTGGTGCCGCCATACAAAATGTTAATCTTGGGCTGCTAAGTTTTATTTTTTGATTTTCACCTTGAAGAGTCACCAAAAGTCATTTAATCTGAAATTGCTGAAAACCATTTCTAGGTATTAATAATACCTTTCATATGAACTATCATTTGCAGCTGTACCTGTTTAGGCTCCACCTGCAAACTTGAATATTCGTGAAATATTGTAAATTTTTCACCCAAAATCCGACAGAAAGTGGCTCCTGGACACCTGCTATCCCGTTTCAATGTTGATGAAACTTCTGTCAGTGTTTTCTAATGACACAACACACATAATAAACTAGGTGAGATGCGGGCAGGTCTATAGCATCTTGGCGCCCCCATACAAAATATCCATTAACCAACAAGAGCGTCAGTAAGTAAACGTCGTATTTTTTTGAATTTATTTATTTTAGAACATATTTTAGTTTTTATATAAATACCTAGCATTATTTATTCCAATGTTTTTGGGGCTTTTTTACGTGTTTTAATTGATAAAGTATGCAATGACTGAAGTGACCATCTTAATTTGGTCGGGTATTCAAAGGCTGCTAACTTCACACACCTGACGATGCCAGCAATTGCAGTTGCAGTCGCTGCAAAAAACAGTATTCGATCCAATTACAAAAGCCACCGTCCAACCACAATCCAACTACCAATTTAAACGTAACCTAACTCAACGAGACCCGTATGACCGTTGTTAGTGACCTTAAACTGCTCTACTTGGTTCCGAATCTTATTGTACAGTAAGGATCAAAACTTTGACTACTTACAATCCTTAATTCCGTAATTGTAAGAGTTTATTCGGAATGCATTGTTACGTGTAGGGCGTCTTCCACTGTACATCATACCATACAGTCCAAACTCCTATTCGGTGAATTAAAACAATTTTAAAGCTCGTCCTTCAAACAAGGAAGTGCCTTTGTGTCCTTACATTATTGTAAACATAACTAACCGAAATTATGTTAGTGTCTATCCTAGGTACTAAAATTATAAACGCGTAAGTTTGTAAGTATAGAATGTTTGTTACTCTTTCACGGGAATGGTTGAAGCAATTTTATTATGACATTAGGTAATTTGTACGTAGGAAGCTGATGTGATGATGCATAGGCTACTTTTATCTCGGTAATCCCCCCAGAAATTTATGTTAGGAAGCTAGATCTATAAATCCACCTATTTATCACATCATTGATCGTTTCGAAGTCACCCTGTTGCTCCGAATTGGCGTCGGGAGGCTACTAGCACGTGACTACAGTAGGGTTACTCTGCACTGACGAAAAACTAACGAACGAGGACTGTCGTGCAATCTGCATGTCTAATACAACGACATACAGTCGTGGCTCGCGCAGCAGCCCTCCGAAACTTAGTTTTTCGACATATAGAGTGACCCCCATGCAGCGGGTTCGTACCACAATCAGGGACGGGTCAATTGTGTGTAATTGTGGCTCCGAGAGTACAATGTTGTGACTGCACTGACGTGGGCATGTCACTGGCCGCGAGTGTGATCTGCATCTGTAAGTGCTACCTCTATGTTTGCAGGTATAATAGATACTGGCTGGTGTTGTGGCGCCATATCCATATAGTTTATTGTTCCTTAGTCATCATTCAGTAGGTGATTACGATGCGCTATTCTACAAATGCTATAACTATGTGCAGCAGTATCCACAATTTACAGCTTATATCTGAACTGCCTAATCCTTTTCCCACGGTGCTGGTAAACCCTAGTAGGTCTTGTTTTCCTCACAGACACTATAAGAAGTGTTTATTTATTTATTTATTTGGATAAACTACAACAATATGCTAAAGATATCTTAAATATAATATAACTAACATAGGTTAACATATTGCCTTAAATGTTCATATATTACTTATACTATACCTAAGTTACAAATGACAATGGGCAGATTGGGACCACCCTCCAATAGCATTAAGACTAACATCGTTGAATAGGTCTTGTCAATAAGAATAACTTTTGCTATGACAGCTTTGTTGTCACAGTTGTCCGTTCAGAGATATTTGACTTATAAGTTCCGATACTCGTCAGTTCATCTTACTGCTATTGGAGGCTGGACCACCCCCCAATAGCATTAAGACAAACATCGTTGGATAGGTCTTGTCAATAGGAATAACTTTTGCTTTGACAGCTTTGTTGTCACAGTTGTCCGTTCAGAGATATTTGACTTATAAGTTCCGATACTCGTCAGTTCATCTTACTGCTATTGGAGGATGGACCACCCTCCAATAGCAGTAAGACTAACGTCGTTGGATAGGTCTTGTCAATAGGAATAACTTTTGCTTTGACAGCTTTGTTGTCACAGTTGTCCGTTCAGAGATATTTGACTTATAAGTTCCGATACTCGTCAGTTCATCTTACTGCTATTGGAGGATGGACCACCCTCCAATAGCAGTAAGACTAACGTCGTTGGATAGGTCTTGTCAATAGGAATAACTTTTGCTTTGACAGCTTTGTTGTCACAGTTATCCGTTCAGAGATATTTGACTTATAAGTTCCGATACTCGTCAGTTCATCTTACTGCTATTGGAGACTTGACCACCCTCACCATATACGATGACCACAATCACAACACTCCTCCACCATTAATTATAAAACTACATTTTATCCTATCGGAACTTATATGTCATATATCTCTGAACGGACAACTGTGACAACAAAGCTGTCAAAGCAAAAGTTATTCCTATTGACAAGACCTATCCAACGACGTTAGTCTTACTGCTATTGGAGGGTGGTCCATCCTCCAATAGCAGTAAGATGAACTGACGAGTATCGGAACTTATAAGTCAAATATCTCTGAACGGACAACTGTGACAACAAAGCTGTCAAAGCAAAAGTTATTCCTATTGACAAGACCTATCCAACGACATTAGTCTTACTGCTATTGGAGGGTGGTCCATCCTCCAATAGCAGTAAGATGAACTGACGAGTATCGGAACTTATAAGTCAAATATCTCTGAACGGACAACTGTGACAACAAAGCTGTCAAAGCAAAAGTTATTCCTATTGACAAGACCTATCCAACGACGTTAGTCTTACTGCTATTGGAGGGTGGTCTATCCTCCAATAGCAGTAAGATGAACTGACGAGTATCAGAACTTATAAGTCATATATCTCTGAACGGACAACTGTGACAACAAAGCTGTCAAAGCAAAAGTTATTCCTATTGACAAGACCTATTCAACGATGTTAGTATTATTGCTATTGGAGGGTGGTCCCAGCTCCCATATATTTTTGCCCATCCTCTTTTATATGAGTAAAAATATTGATTATTTTTGTGCCTAAACAAATAATTTCATGGATCACGTTACCCGTTTTCTAAACTGCGTATTTATCTATAGTGACCTGTAATTCCCGACGACTTGGTCATAAACTACAGGCACTATACCTTCAGTCAGACGGCAGTCTGACATCAGGTATCCATGGAGCAGTGGATCTAGCCGCTGCAGCAATTTCATGGATCAAAAAAACTTTATAATTTAAAGAAATTACTTAGTTTATTGTACGCTTATACCTGTACCTTATATACTAATAGGAAGTTACAATCCGCCTACATACTATCTACTAGGGCTATCGATAAATAATCCTACTCAGATTAGTAGCATTTAGACCAGAGTGGTAAACTGTAACTAGGCACTTCTTATCGCCAGAGTAAAGTCATCAGACTCATAATTGGGTTATAAATACAATAAACCGGCTAAAATTTGACTAACACACAGGGTGTTTCAAAATAGGCCTATAAAATCGGAATCCCGAACTTGAAAAAACTAAAAAGATTACTAAAAGTTGTCGGTAAATACCGATATAGTTTAAAAATTTGTTAAATATTACAAATACTTACTTACTTAAATAGATGTTGTTAAAGTAAATGTAACACACACATGGTGGAAAGTATTGCAACTATTAAGTAAGTGGTCCCTTCAGTTTTTTCTCGAAACTCGTAGTACAAAAATTGTTTTTAAATTAATGTGTTTATCTTGTTACTTTTTCATTATTATTATTTATTTATTTTTAATTATAGTTAATAAAAAAACAATGTCAAAGATGCTGCCTAATTCTCGCAGGATTGTGGCAACTCATGTAAGTACCTACTAGGGCATGCAAAACCGCAATACCGGTATTGCGTAATCCGGGATCCCGGACAAAATCCACGCTTTTTTCAATATTATTTTCGGTATTGAAAGTTAATACCGGTATTGAAGTAATACCGGAATCGGACAATTTTTAGGCTTTAAATCAAACGATTAAGATATAGTTAGCCTTGTGCTCCTATATACTATGAAAGTACACTTGATTTCAACCGTTACATGCGGTTTTTGGCCTTTGGAAACCTACTTGTTGTCCATGCATTCTAAAATTTCGACTCTAATACTCAATTCTCGTAAAAAATATTACATAATACAGGATTTGATTGCTTTTTCTTGTTGTATTTTGCCCGATACAACCTTTCAACAAAATATATGCCATTTATAACAAGGAAGTCTAATACCGGTATTAGTACCGGGATCCCGGTATTGAGTTCTAATACCGGAACTCAATACCGGTATTGAAAATATTACCGGTATTGCATGCCCTAGTACCTACCTATTTCAAAGTATTATACTTATTCATAGCAAACTTACAACATATAAATGAATTATTATTTATTCTTTAAACGTTGCAGTGTTATACATAAGGTAGAATACAAGTCCCATAAAATATGTTATATATCTTATAATTATGTTTTTTTAATTCATTACTACTTATACTATTTTTGCAGCATCCTGTATCTGTCGGGCCGGCCGGCACTATCGACTGGGAACCCAGGGAGGGTCGGGAACTCTGCTGATAGCGCGAGGCTATCGTATCATCGACACAATTTTTTGTTACTGCCAGCTTAAATATTTATTTTACCAAGTCTACGCGATTGCAGAACAGACTTATTTTTTGTTGTTAGTGACATATTTACGGAATATGTGATACTATACGGACATAGCTACCTATGTAGCATATGTAGGACATAGTACCATGCTCTTGCTTTATGATTTTTATGAATAAAATTTTGGTATCCCCAATCACACATAAGTACATACATAATATTATGATCACAACTGTTATCCCCTAAGGGGTAGTCAGAGGTGCTACTACTACTACGGTATGCTACTACGGTACTAATTTCGCTGTGAAGGGACATTGCACTCAGTGATAGGTCGCGAGCCGTAGCGTGTTTTGAAACTATACAAGGCCAGAACGCACCCATAGTGTACTAGCACTGTATAGTTTCAAGTGAAAAAAATATATATTTTACTTGAAAATATACACGATTTGTGCGTACTAATCGCGTATACTTTCAAGTTGGGATTTACTGAATCGTTCTTGAAAATATACATTGCTATTACGCACATTGCTTGATTGGCGTACTTGTCGCTTATAATTTATACCTACATGCTGAATCTGATTTACTTAACTATTTCAGTAAATGTACATGACTACAATTTACTTGTTCTGCCTGTCATACCTATAGAATGTTAATAAATAAAGATGAACAAGCTCTAATTTGATTCATAAATTGATATTTATAGCAATCATACTTGCAAGTAAGAATACTAATATCTTATTATTTATATGAATAAATACCTACTACACTCACGAGCAATGAAAAAGTTCCAGTGACGAAAGCTCCTGAACGGAAAAGACTAGCTTAATGATGCCGCATCAAAATATTATTATAAACAACTAAAAACAAAAATTTTGATCAAATTCTGAATTAAATGTTTTTTAAAATTTGGGGTCATAATGGTGTTGACTTTTAGCAACTTGGACTTATTCATTGCTTGTGAGTGTAGTCGGTATTACCCTATAGACCTATTATTACAGACATATTTTTCATCAAGTTTTGAATTCACCGTAATTGTCTTTTATGAATTGTTCTACACCCTCTTCTAATATCATTTTTACTATTTACGACAGTTCTACAGTTTCATTTAAATCAATTTACTTTTTAACTGTACGATGTGAACAAAAAACATGTTACGAAACGAAAACAATGCCTAGTGACGACTGAATGGCGTAGTGGTTAGTGACCCTGACTACTGATCCGAAGGTCCCGGTCCCGGGTTCGATTCCCGGCTGGGGCAGATATTTGTCTAAACACAGGTATTTGTTCTCGGATCTTGGGTGTTGATATTTATATTTAATATCTATCTATCTATGTATTTGTGTAGATATATCAGCTGTCTGATACCCATAACACAGGCTCTGCCTAGCTTGGGGTCGGATGGCCGTGTGTGATATTTCCCCACATATTATTATATTATTAGTGCGGGATGATGATGCAATTTTTAGAAAGCAATAGACTTATTACTATTTCGCATAAAAGAAAGAGAGAGCAACAATTAGAAATGGCTACCTGGTAACTAATCATGTATAGTTTCCAGTGCTCGCGTTGCCGCTTGGCACTTGAAAATATACACGATTATTACGCAGTGGTAACTGCTGCAGTATATTTTCAAGCCATAATTTTGGCCCAACTTACTTGAAAATATACGCGATTAGTGCGTAATGGCCTTGTATACTTTCAAGTAAATCATGGCACCATTTTAATTTGAAAATATACGCGAGCAGTCTCAACTTCTGCGTTCTGGCCTTGTATAGTTTCAAAACACGCCGAGCCGTATCACCAATTTTTTTTAAGGAGCTGGACTTCTCTGGATCAATGCCAGAAGTACAACCGAAGATATAGGCGGAAGTGGCGGTTCTGTACCTCTGTGGTGCCATAACTACACTACAGCAAGCCATTTCTGGTTACCATAGGCAGATAGATAAAATCTTTATTTCTTTTCCTCAGTATACCTTACCTAAGCTTTTAAAAAAACTTAGGATATACCTACAATAAAATTATAATAAGGCAAGTAAGTAGGTACTGTGGTAATGAAAAAAAAACTATCAGATCAGCATGTTGTTATGACTTGGTACCCCTGCCCCATGCAATGTAAATAAATGTTAAATAAAATTAGAATAACAAACCGCTGAACAAGAATAGGTAAACATATTAAACTGGTACGAATAACGATTGATAGACCGCAACCCAGTTTCGCATTGATAAGTCGCCGAGTTAATTAAATGTATGTGTATCTGAGCTCAGAGACCGATTATACTTTTTAATGTTCATTTATTTATTCAACTGACAGTAATGATAAAAATATGTTTATTATGACAAAAATATTGTTATAACTAGGTAGGTACATTCATACTTAGCTTCCTGGTGCCAATGCCAATTAGATGTTTACTTCAGTTTAAAGTTTTCAAAACTCCTGCCTGGTCATGGTTAGCCTGTTATTTAGTTAACTTTATCAATTTAGTAAGTAAGTAGTATTTTTTCTTATACCAATTATTTTATACCATACATATTTTTCTGTAATTTTTTCATATGTTATTCTATATTTATTTTTAGATTTTCTCAGTGAATTGAATTCAAAATGCCTGACTAGCTTCCTACATATTTAGAACAAGGAACGAAATAAAAACACAAAAGTTCCTTGTCTTGAAAACGAAACCTTGGGGCTATGTCGGCGCGCTATCTAAGAGAATTTAGATAGGCACATAGGTATAAGCTATACATAGTATATTACGTTCCGCCGGTCTAAAATTGGCTATTTCGCTGGAGACCAAGCAGAAAAAAACTTCGAGGATCGTTCTCATTTTGCTTCTTTATTGTTACCATTCGCGGGTGCGATTTATGTGACGTTTTAAGTGACCGGGCTACTTCGGCCGAACTTATAAAAACATAACTTGGCCAATACGGGCTTTGTCCCGGTGCGGGCGCAGCGGGCGCGTGCTTTTTGCCCAATCTTTTGTTTCTGTAAATTATGTAACGTGACATTCCGCCCCAGTCAGTCGTCTTGTAGGGCGCATTTGCCTCAGTCTGGTATGAGCAGGCCTGACAGACTTCATTTCCGAGATTTATGTTGTTGTTGCAAGTTAGGGGATAAAAATCAATACTTGTATTTAGTTTATTTATATCCTTATTCTTTGATCTATGTGTCTACAAAACTACCAGTACATAATATGTTGTTAAATAACATTCGCACATCACAGTGTGTTTACACTGTTTGTTAACTAATGGAATCATTAGGAGTCTATGCAGGGGCGGCGTGCACTGCCTCTCGGACGTTACACGTGTGATTGATTGATTGGTGATGCAAGGCGAGCCCCATCGCTGTGTGGAGACAGCCAGAGAATGCATGACTACGCCATGGACGAATTAAAGTTTACGACATGATTTCAAACAGTCATATTCCATACCGCGAAGAGTTATCGAAACGATCGTACTCGTATATCTATTGATATGCTTGCACCAGGCCTTTTCGCCACTGCTTGCTAGCAGTAACAATATAGAATTGAAATCGTTTTCGTTTTCTGAATAAAGGTGTGGTGCAGTATGCAAGCAATCGGAGTGGTTGCGATCGTAAACCGCGGCCGCGTCGCAGTCTGTGCATAAAGATTGCATTCCTCCTCCGTGGTGTGGGCAGCGGGCAGCGGCGGCGGCGGCGGCGGGCTCGGCCGCGCTGGTCGCTGGTCGCGTGATAAAACTGGTTGTGGGCCGGAGCGCCGCCGCCGCCGCCGTCGCCACTGCTACATTGTTCATTATTCAAATTAGTGCGTGCGGATACTTCGAGACTCGCCGGCCGATTAGGCACCGACAATTCCACCGTCAGATCAATCGGAATTTTGTTACAAGATCGCTCGGCACAATCTGCATCTTAAAGTGAAGCTTGCAGTGATGGCTTCATCCAGTCCTGATATTGCATTGGACGCAGACGGTGATACATAGGACGAGTGTCGAGCTACGTCAACGGCTAGTATACTCACGATAAGGCTAACAAACAACACGTTTCTCGAAGAATTTTAATAAATGGCATGTGTAGTGGTAGGTTGTGGTGGCGGGCGAGCGCGGGGGAGGCGCGGGGGCGCGGGGGACAACCGGTCCTCACTTCCTTGTGAGCGATCAGTTTATTGGAACTATTAGCGACCCGCCCCGACGACCAACGCCTTTTAAAACCAGGTTTTTTGTCATCAGTCGCCAGCTTTATAAAATCTCGTCTTCTCCCGTCTTTTCATCAAAACTGAAGGCTTGTGAGACGAATACCTTCCCAGTACTTTCCTTGGTTCTCACTGGTACATAATCATACGATTCATGCTGCAAATGACAATCTCTATAAATAATTTATAAAGTCTTATCACTATTAAGTTATGCGTGCTATAAGGAAACAAACAGAAGAAATAGTTGTTATTAATGATACGGTGCACAATCAACCCTGCAGTTGCGTTTTATGCGAACTGCGGCCTTTATGCTGACCTGAATTCAATAAATAATATAATAATAATATAGAGCGATGTTTATCATCATTAGTCGGCACGTTATCTAACACTCCTGGACATGTCTGCTAAGTAGCGTAACGCAATATGTATATGTCTGCCTGTAGGGCCTTCCTCTTGCTATGTCTATGTAACATGTCGTATATGGTCGTGGATCAGGACTGAGGAGACAATAAGCTAAGTCTGCCTGTTTGGGGTCTCCACTTCAGTGCTCATCTACCCCAACGGTTGCGTAAAGTATTTCTATAACCATTCCCAATCCGAGGAACATTGTCAAAACAGAAAATATTATGTGCACTACTTTATTTGCAGTGTCATCTTTTGAAATGCAATCAATGCCTGTAGTAACTAAATAATGTTAATTTAATTTGTCCTTCCTTGTTTTTCTGTTACAGGTTTCGGATATCAATACGGGTAGTGCGTACTTAGGTATGTACATTGTTTCGTGGAAGTCTACAATAACATCAAGTTTGCGTTTAAATGTAAATTGAAGAAGGAACAATGTCTAATCACACGTTTATGGGGCGGAAAGCCACAAACCTTGAAACAACTAGCTCTGGAGGGTTACTCTAGATTGACAAATAACGAACCTACAAGAGCTGTCATGCGATGGGTACGTTTAATTCAAGGAGATAGAGCGACCCCTCAGAACAAGACTATGTTGTAGGTATTGACATAGTATACTAAACCTATCGGGAAAAACCTGCGTGTCTAATAAAATAACATAACATAAAATGAAGTAATTACTAAAACTATTTCGTTGTTTTAAATAGAATATCTCGAACTTTAAGTACTTACATATTTTTAGGCCAAAAACTTAAATGATGTCATAACTTATAAAGTATACCTATCTAGTTTAACTATTTAACTAAGTATTTGCTCAATACACTCAGCGGAATCAATGGTCCTCCATACAATATTACACATTGAATGTGTGCAATAATTACTCTACCAAGGTCTATAGTAATTGGTAACAGTTACTCGAGTGCTTTAGTATTATTGGCTGTGTTTAATGTAATTTTCGCCAGGTGCATCCCTATAGGCAGTCTTGACAATCCTGACGCGAACGGTAAACCGCACTAACCGGCTTAAAGCGCTGTATTTTTATTAAAACCATGGTTTATTAAACACTTTTTCCCTTTATTTTAAAACTATGTTAGTAAAGAGACAATAATAGAGCGGTGTTCTTGAGCCGGTTGTCATAACTGGATCGTTTAAATAACTCCCACTTTTTTATTGATGTCGTTTACCGCTGAAAGCAAATAATTGCTGTAGCTTGTTAATCTGAAGTTTTTGTATGTCTAGACTTCAGATTACAAACAGACTCTGATTATGACAGACATTACGTATTTTATGGGACACAACTAATCAACGTTCTACAACGTTATAGTTTACTAACTACTACTATCTATGGAAGTTTACGTTTTTTCGCACAGAAAGTGGCAATGGCGCCTCTAGCTAAAACTAGGTGACAGAAGAAAACCTAAACTTTTTTCGTTTTCGTAACTAAGTTGCAAATCCCGTACTATGCAGGCCCTATACAGTGAAAGAGGTAGTTCAAGACAGTGGCATTCTGGTCTGTAAGTATATGAAATGATAAATGCATAAAATATTATTTCTGTTTTCGTTATTCATTATTTAGGTAAGTACATGATTAAGAAACGGATTCGTAGTCTCAAGCTAAAGCATTGCCAGTTGCGAAACAACACACTGGATAGTACTTACAAACCGACATGTTATGTACTCATTTATTCAAATAAAATTCTTTCAGAATCTTCATGTTTTTAGGGTTCTGGTATTAGTTTTACTCAAAAGGCAAACTAAATAAACGATGACGGAAAAGTTACCATAAAATAAGAACTTATATAAGTACATACACAATATAATAATATACAAGAAGTATACTTGTTGTAAATGAGTTTTTTCTACAAATTACCTATATTGTATTACGGAACCGTCATTGCACATATGCAACTCGCTCTTGCCGGGCGTTATGTTCAAGTTACTATTCTAGTTCCCATAACACCCAGAACTGACCTCAGACCTCCTCGTCACATAGTGACTGCCAGACCCACGGGCCAAACCCCACATCTGCCCAAAAAACTCGCTCAAGGTTTCTCGTGACTTCAAATTACACACAAAGTGTTCCGGCAACCAGGCAGAGTGAAACAATGTATGATAAGCCCTATTAAACTGCCAAATCATGCACAAAACATTACAAAACTGCGTTGTATAACATATCAACATAGACATTATGATAGCTATAATTACTTAGTGCAGTAACTTCGGAAGGAAGCAGGCAGATACACTATAAAATGTTGCTACACTTACGTATCCCAGTGTGGTAACTAGTGTTAGGGCTCTCTATTTATAAACTGTATCAACGATAGCGAAATATTATGAGAATTTATTATACGTATTATAGTCTTCATTAATTTTTTTAGGAAACCATAGAGCTACCCAGCTGAAACCCACGGAACCCTTCACACACCGTCCTCGTTGTCTCCATCTCATGAAAATAATATTCAGCCCACTTCGACACACTTATTCAGCATGCTTATGTATGACGAAACGATTACATTAGAGGCAGACGATGCCTGATGCCCACTCGGCACGTAAAGCTACTTGCGTGCGCGCAGTAAGTACGTCTATGTACAGTCAGAAAAAGAGATATGTGTGCCACCCCAGCGCAAACGGTTTGATCCTGAAACTCATGGGTGGCAGATAGATGAATTAAAACATATTTTTTACACAAAATCATATTTCTATAGCTTAAGTATTTTATTATGACACGTATCGGGACCGGTCACATTGGTAAAGTGTTAGCGCTGTGATGTGATGGCCAATCTAGCTATTTTGCAAGCTGTACAGTGTACATCATACTGGCGCAAACGCGATTTCGTACACGAATACAGTCTGGTCAAGCCTGCGGTAACTCGCGTTTTGTAATTGTAATAATTACACAATCGTGATACGATTATAGTGTAATATTGTAATTAATTATGTATTGCTGATTGCCCCACTAATTAGACACAGCAAACATCTACAACTTGGAAGGGTCGAGAGCAGAAGTCCGTAATCTTTATTCGATTAGTAAATAGTACAAATCGGATTTAAATTGCAATATTTTTGTAGCTATGTAGGTAGGCATTCCTTTCGGGGTAGGCGGAGGTGCACGATCATTTCGTGCTTTTATGTTACAATGAAGTCTCAATGTACCTAATAAGGGGCGGTGCTGGGTACATAAACTAATTTAACCTAGTTTTAATAAGAAATACGTGACCAACGCGGAGTGTTTACTAACTTGACCGTCGTAGGTCAAGATATCTACATCATGCCAGATAAGCAACTCATTGTGTGGTCATGTAAACTGTAGGTATTTCGTTATTACTTTATATACGGATTTTATCTCGAGTTCCGCGGACATTCGATTAAGAAAACCATTAATTCCGGCCATTTATTCCTCGTAACTAATAACTTAAAAGTTGTACCATTACTAAAACAATAAACTCGACCAGTCATTTCATTTAAGGTTACCACAACTGAACTATAATCATATTTTATTATCCTCTGCGCGTTTTAAAGTGTGAAGTCATTTCGCTGCTCTCAGAACCATATTTGTTTTCATTTCAATTATTTAGCAGTCCCCTGGTCGGACTTAAGAACTAAAGCAGCTCAGTATCAGAACTTGTAGCAATAATAAAGTTATAATAATTCAGCAAGAGCTATAGTCACATAAAACGCGTATGCAAATATACGGAAAGCAGAAACCAGAATGGTCGTAACATACGGGTAGTATTGAGTGGTACGCGTCGGCTATCGGAACCCGGGGGCTTACTACCTAAGACGAAAAACGATGTTTAGGACTGCTGCTGCGCGAACCACGACTCTATCTCGTTGTGTTAAACGTGCCGATTGCATGACAAATCTCGTTCATTCGTTTTTCGTAAGTATAGATTAACCCCCTTGGTACCCGGCAGTAGCAGAGGTCACTGAGAACGCTCACTCGAGGCAATCAAGGAACTGCCCTTTTGAAACTATGAGCTACCAACCTGCCATAAAGGGAAATGCTGTGTGACGCTCTGACGCTGTACTCACGTATTATTTTCCCTCCGCGAAGAGGTATTTTTTTCTGTACGGAAATAACCTTTCGAATTATGAATTACTGTCACGAACTGTATTTATGGGAACGGTCTTCAGTTGCATTCTGAGGTGGACAAATTGCTGCCTGCGAATGCATTAATTCGTTTAGGTCACCTGCCTACTTTTACTTTCAATAATTACAATTAATACCCGCTGTGTCTTATGAACTAAAACAATTGAAAAATTCAATTATTCTTTATTAATCAAGACATTAATCAGCAATTAGATAAGTACCTGGGTACATGAATCCTTCAGTATCATTGACAATTTAAAATTATAAATAGAAGTTAGCGCAATCAGAAAGTAAATAACAATACGATATTTTAATTGCTTTGTTTACATACAGTTTACAGACAAGCCTGGGGTAGTCATAAAGTTAGTAATTTGCCTTTGTATAGGTTGGTATATTACATGTAACAATTATGCGAAATGTACTTCTTACGTATCGTATACGTCTTGGTTTAATTTTACAAAGCCATGATCTTTTTTAGTGGCGTGCTTTGTGGGTTGAGAGGGACCCACGTCAAGCAGTAAAGCTGAAGGCTGAAGAAGAAGAAGATCTTTTGTCTATGGTCCTATGCAAAAATTAAAAAGTTGCTTTATAACATATTTTTAAACATTACAAACTGTAAACCAAGTGTTAAATACCTATTAATCTAACCATATTACAAACAAAATGTTTCTAAGGAAATAACGTCTAAATAAATAAATGCATGTTGGTAAACATTAGAGCACCATAATTACCAAATTCAAATAACTAAGTACATAAATAGAGGCAGAAAATCTTATCCAGTTTCTTTGTTAAAAAGTGGATGAATTGGCTGATACTGATGATGATGATGCACAGACAGTAGAGATCTGGTAATAAGAACCCTGTTGACTTAAAAGTAGGAAACTTTATAATAAGTAACCTGTGGATATCGTTGTGGGCTGTACATTAAGTATCATGTGTTTTTTTTTACTTAAGTAAGACTCATGTAAGTACACCCGTTTGTTATCCTAATCCTAACTAATATTATAAATGCGAAAGTAACTGTGTCTGTCTGTCTGTCCGTCTGTCTGTCTGTCTGTCTGTCTGTTACGCTTTCACGCCAAAACTACTGAACGGATTTAAATGAAATTTGGTATACATATGGTCTAGACCCTGAGAAAGAACATAGGCTACTTTTTATCCCGGAATTCCCACGGAAAAACTGTTTAAGGCGAAGCGAAGCTCGCGGGAAGAGCTAGTCCCTAATAAAAGAAAATTGAAAAAAATAACTTTTTTTTACGGATCCCTGAAAACTACCGTGAGGAATGTATATGTAGATTTTGTGAAGAAAATTTAAGATACTTAACATAAATTACCAAATAAATTATAACGTTAGATCACCATTACCAAATAATAACCAGATACAAGTGACAAACAAATGAAACATATAAGTACTATCTGTGTTGTTTGAATGGCAATAAATAGTCGGGTGGCAGAACAATTGACCCGGGTAAAGTAGAGAAGATTTTCGTTCAGCGTCCATTAATGTGTGAATGGGAATTGAGAGCACATATTGACAGTTATCATTTCGGTCATATTCATAAAGAGCCGCTGTCATAGGTTCCTGGAATCTTCGCGAGCTGGATGCAGAATACGGATTAGGAAGAGCGTCTGACAACTGTAACGATAGAGTGATGCGGCAACGAAAACGTATATGTGATAATGTGACCATTTGGAGATAAATATAGAGACGTTATGATTTTATTTCCTGGAAGGTTCTTCACCACATATTTTGCAGTAACATAATGAACTCTGTATTGTTTATCAGCTGACTGGGCAGTTCCACGTGCCAGTGGTGCCAGTCATATTCAGTTTCAACTGAATTGAGCACTACCAACAACATAGCGATATCATCGCAAGTCCCTGCCATAGGAAACTGGCCTTTATTACTGAAGCAAGACGCCTGAATGTTTTAGTTCTTCATCGCTTCAAAGCTTTAGTTGTTTGTTCAAGTTGTATACATATTGTTTTCAAGCTGAGGATTGTATTTCGAGGCGCCTCAGCAGCTAAGCATAAGCACTACGTGATAGTTATTTGACACTGACCCGTATTAAAAGGGCACGTTTTACTTTCTGTTACGGATCGCATTTCCATTTTTTTCCCATGAGACTGCTGAAGTGCTAAAAAAATATTTTAGTCTAAAAAATATTTGCTTTGTGCAGTAAATACAAATGTCGGGCGAAACGATACGATACGGCGGCGATAGGCGAGGCCTTGGCTCCGAAATATCTAATCGGGTTTTCGAAGGTCAGACCGCGCTCCAAGCTAAAGCCAGCCTTTAGAGCCAAATTAAAAAAAAAACCTCTACGGGGAAAAAAACACAGTATACAATAGCTCTATACGTAAGAGGTAAGTAATATGTATATCCTCACGCAGTTAAAAAAACATTCCCCAATCTAAACCGAGACCTTTAGATACAATACAGAAAATATAGGATATAGCGTCTGCGAGCGGTTGATGATGATGATGATGCGACTGCATGCAGATGTTTTGGTACAATCCGTCTCAATACTCTCAATTCAGGGTAAGCATAATTTTGATTGTTGCTATGTGTTTCTTCCGTAACATTTTAATCGTGCTCACACATGATCCTACCATTTGGACACTAACTATTCTCAGAATAAGGCCAAGGGTCAAGCTTATTGTGCATCGGGAAAAATGCAGAAAACTGGTAAAAATAGTACTCAACCGATTGAATTAATTTCGAAAAGAAATTGACACGGTGGAACTTTATCTGTGACATTCCCGTTCGAAGATGAACTTACCCGTCATACTGAGCAAATGTTATTAAGACTTATTATAAGGTCACATAAAATATCAAATGCCTACTATATTTTAAGTATATAATGCTATAGAAACAGATAATTGTGCTACTCACTCCCTAACTAACCTTAATTTACATGGGCACGATCACGATGTAGGTAATTCTTCAGTCCAGAAACCTTGATCTGTGGAGATAACACTAAATCGAAACGGGTTTGTGCGACGGAACCCGTCCCGGCGGCGCGGGCGCAGTAAAAACTTGCGGTCGAAGGACAAGGCACAGGCCAGCCCCCAGGATGCCTACAGACCAAACTGCTCGAATGTTCTGAGATTATTATAACCGAACGCGCTGTGGCTCAGTTTTTGGCGAGTCGGTACTCATACATATAGCCGCTGACCGAAAAAGGATAGTTCTAGGTATAGTTTTTCTTCTTCAAGAGTATCCTGGCTACATAGACCAGGGACAGTAGTGGCTCACTTGTCTGCCTACTAGGTACCTACTGACTTTTCAGCTTCATACCGTAATGCTCGCTGTTTTCAACTTATTTTATATACTTACCTAATAAAATAACTTATAAGTAGATTAATATTTTAGTGTAAAAGCAGCGTTTACACGATTACTGGTACTGACAGCGTACTACTTATCTAAAGCATGGACCTATTGACTGTTCAAATTCAGATGCTACCTGCTAGTCCTTATTACCTGATAATCCTGCTAGACCTATAACTACTTACCTATACTTATAAATGTTTATAAATCAACGTCAAAACAAAAAACCCCCGACATTCGAAATAAAAGTAGCATAACTTATCTTATGGTCAAGAACACTCAGGGTAACATTATTTTTGATCCGAAAATGAAAAAAACCCAAACGAAAATCAAACATATAATATCCCTTTCTGTCGGGGGTTAAAACACGTGATGAGCGCCCTGTAGTTAGGTATTCTCTTTAAAAAATATATTTTTAAAAATTGTGCTTTTATAGCTAAATCTCGAAATGGTTTTTTTAATATTGTCCGTCCAGTCCCCCAGATCAAACGTGCTAAAAAAACGATATTGTTGGAATTTTTCCCATCGTTCAAGCAGTGAAAAGCAATCACGAATTTGTATGGCGTTGAAAAGACAGTATGCAGTAGTATACATACAGCATTTGCAGCGCGTGTCGTGTACCGCACCGCAAGGAGGCCGAAATCGCCTGAATCATGCAAATAATTTGCGTTTACTTTTCACAGTTCGAGCGGTGTAAAAAGTAGTAAAAACTCGCAATCCCCGTTTATTTATCGTGACCTAACGGGTCTAAATTAATATTCTAAATGTCCTAAAACAGAGGCCAAATTCGGCTGGACCCATATTTAAAGAAACCTAAAAAGTAGGTATTTGGAACTAAATATTACTTACTTATTGGACCTACTATTTTATACCTAAATAGGTACATAGTGTACTGTACATACTAGATACATTGAACATATTACGTATGTACTACAAAGTCCTTGTATTCGGACTTGGGAAGATTATTTTCATAAAAGTTTAAAAAACTTGCAGCCATCGCATTTAGTTGTCTCGCTCTCACAACTACAAAATAACATCAAAAAAAGGGCCGAGGGTATCCGAAAGTACCCGAGTCGTAAACGAATCTCGCTCGTTCCAAACCAAAACGTGATCGCGCTGTTTGATTTGAAAACAAAATTCATCCAACCGCTGCGCTGCCGGTTCGTTCAAGTTGCCGGTTCGTTCGACTCAGTGCGCGAGCAAGCGTGATACGGAATGAGCGTGTGGTGCGTTTTGCGCGAGCGTTGACGCTGCGATATATTTTTTATTATTTTGCGATTTATACCGCCAGACTATCAAAGTTTTGGAGTATCAAGTCGAGAAGACAAGAAAAAGTATTTATTCAAAAAGTTACTTTCATTTAGTTTGCGCAGAATTTGACCAAAAACTGTGAATTTCCGTATAGACGCGAAAAAGTGAAACATTTCGAAACAAAGGACTGTTTTGTACATTTTCGCAGAAGTGCGAAATTGTGTTCAAAAATTATTTAAAAAGGTATCGTTTTGACAGTGAGTCGTTGCTCTGTTTATATTTAAAAAAAAAACCACCACGGCCAACTTGTTGGACGTAATATTTTTGTACTTGAAGAAGGGTAAAAAAAACAATTAAGCATCTATTTTATTATAAAATTATTGTTCTATAAATCCATTCGCTTAGCTATCATAAATTCTAGTTATTTATTTCGTGGACATTAAAAACATAACCTAAAAATTGCAGTGAGTTCGTCGACCCTTTAAATTCGTGCTTCAGTGGTTTACTTCAAGATTTTCATCAAGAAATCCATAACCATAACCCTGGAATAAGTGTCGAGTTGGTTTTTTACATGATGTCTACTGCCATAATGCATCAGTCTGCGCTGTACGACTTTGGTGATCTGTTCTTGAAGGTAAGTTGAGTTTTTTATTTCCTTTCTGTAAAATATGCTTAAATAATGCTTTCCTCTATCATTCTACAAACTCCAGTAAATCCGATATGTCTACCATTAGATACCTCAAGCATGAGGTCTTGTGTTGTTGTCTGTTTATGTACCTACCTACCTAGGTATACCGGATACATAAGATAAGAACCTTATTTACCTACTTCCCACTTTAATTTTGGAGGTGGTTGGTACCTATTAGGTATTAACCTACTTAAGAATTTCATAAAATCATCAAAAGTTTAAGCACATTATTTTATGTTACTTAGCAGGTACCTAATAGTACCTATGTACCTATAAAAGGTACCACCATCCTGTATTGACCACGTACAAACCTTACTTTCCTACCACTAGTTTACTAAATACCTACTTAAATACCATTTTATGTAATTCCTAGGATTCGGAAGGAAGACTCATCGATGTCTTCCCGAATCCCTTTGTAATTAAGTACCTACCAACCTATTTAAACAGACCCTTCAAAATTATTATCTTTTAGATAGGTACTTAAAATCTTGTCAGGTCGTTGCCATTGGTCTGTCTGTACTGTAATCATAAATAATCATAATCGCCATACATTGCCCAAAATTCAAATCACCACATACTAACTTACCCTAGGCTCGTAGGTTACCTAACCTACCTGTTGCACAGAAAGGAATTGTAACTTTTTTTTCTTAAAAGTGGAGATACATAAACGATTTGGTACTGTACTGATACATAATGATAGCTTAGGGCTTAGGTTGTTGGTAGTGGTAGGTAAGTAGTAAGAAGCACTGCTATGCTAATTACCTATTTTACTTATGTGTCCATGCATACATGTATAGAGGATAATAGTATTGAATAGGCAAACAAAATATTAAAGGTACTAAATTGAGTTTACTGCATAATTTATTGTATTGTAGCCTTAACAGTATTTATTGTACATAACCTATACTTAGACCTAGCACTGTAGGTTTAGGTTATAGGTACCTTCCTATGGGGAAGAGGGTTCTAGGTAGGTATATTGGGTATCAAGTCAATCTATACATATATACGTAATTACCTACTAGTGATGTAACGAATATTCGCATTCGCATTCGCATTCGCGAATATTCGCATTTTTTTGGATATTCGCGCATTCGCATTCGCAAAATTTTGTGCGAATGTTTGCGAATATCAGTACTTATTAAAAAAACTATTTGAAAATAATGGTAGATAGGTTAACAAAATCTAAATCCATTCGTCTATAACCTTTTTATTACAAGTTACCCTGTTAATCACATTTCCAGTCTAACTTTATCATTTGGTATTATTTATTTACTTTGGGACATGAAACTTTACATATTATAGTTAATAGTTTCATAAGACCAAAACATAATAAAAAAGCGTATTTTGACAGTATACAGGGTTATTTGCAAGTAGACCTGATCCTTTCAGGAGGTGATAGAGGAAGGCCTTTTTCAGTCGATTGAACCCTATAGAATAGAATAGGATAGAATAGAATAGAATATTCTTTATTTGTACACACCCTATATTGCATTATCCAAAACTTAACCATTTCTAAAATATTTAATATTTAAGTTTTTTTAATTTTTTGTCAAATTGTTATGCTTAACACCGAAAATAAAAAAAACTAGGCATATTTCAATATTTTTTTAGTTGTTTTGCATAAAAAGTGTAAAATAATCAAATGTGCATTAATTGACTTAAATTAGACATAATACTTACCTCAAAAGAGTTAAACATTTTTTTTTAAATATTCACAACGTAAAAAAAAGTTTAATTTAAAAAGAATATCATACGACAATTTTTTACGGACTTCAGCTTTAAAACATTATCAACTTATAAGCTTTCAAATAAGATATTTCAATATCAAATCGATTTAGGTATCACCAACATATGGCCAAAACAACCAGCACAGGCGGACAAAATTCAATAGGAAAACTAACAATATTAGCCCAATTTAAAGGTAAAAAGTGTGATTGTTTTCAGTCCTGTTGACTTTAGTATGGAAACCTCTATTGAGTTTTCTGCGCTTTCTCTGGTTGTTTTGGCCATATCTTAGTGATACCTAAATCTTTTTGATATTGAAATATCTTATTTGAAAGCTTATAAGTTGACAATGTTTTTAAGCTGAAGTGCACAAAAAATTGTCATATGACATTCTTTTTTAATTTAACTTATTTGTTTTTACGTTTTGAATATTTTTTTAATGTTTAACTATAATATTTTGAGGTATTGTGTCTAATTTAAGTCAATTAATGCACATTTGATTTTTTTTATTAATTAATTTTAGGTGTCACTTATTTATGCAAAACAACCAAAAAAGTTATTGAAATAGTTTTTTTTAATTTTCAGTTTTAAGCTTAAATTTTTTGAAAAACATAAATAACTTACATATTCAATATGTTAGAAATGGTTAAGTTTCGGACAATGCATTATAGGGTTCAATCGACTGAAAATGTCTTCCTCTATCACCTCTTGAAAGGATCAGGTCTACTTTACCAATAACCCTGAAGTGTCAGAGCAAGACAGCCATAGATTTAAATATTTTAAATGGTTCGTGTAAGTCGTCCTCAAAAACCGCACACAGTCGCAATGTGTCGTAACAGTTACGGGGCTAACTAAAGTGTACTTAAAAAAAACTGCGACAATTATTGGCTAGACTGATTCGGAATGCGTCTTGAACGGAATGTACCTCGTCCAGTACTAGATAGTCACCAAACCATGCAAATGGCCCCAAATTTTAACACAAACTGAATATTCGCATTCGCATTCGCGAATGTCGATATCAGATATTCGCATTCGCATTCGCATTCGCGAATGTCCAAAAACACACATTCGTTACATCACTATTACCTACTATATCCATAAAAGCGGCGGTAGCTTTTGAAATCAATCCAAAGCAAAGTGCATAAATAACCATATACATATTTTATAGGATATTGGGTAATTTCCTACCTAACGCCTCCGTTAACATGAGGTGTACAACTTACCATAAGCTAGCTACCACCACCCTGCTCAGGCAGTTATGGTTATGCACTTAACTGGCACCAGCACATTCAGTCGGGTGCCTATCAGCTACATGTAACATACGAGCTCTAAAAGGTAAGTCTTGTTTTTTCTCCGCGCCTAAGTCAACGTACCACGTAATTACTTACCCGCATGGTACGGAAAATAAAGCGAAACCAGTCGTAGTAGTGGCTGGTCTCCGGGCCTGCAGAGAATCCGACCGGACCAGCTCGGTCTAAACTCCAAACCCGTTGTTGTTCGAGGCCAGTTTCCTTGGAAAAGTAACTCGGTATCGCTGTGGTCTTGCAAAAGACCGACACATTTTCACGACTGATCGCGTTTAATTGCATTACCTGCTTCAATTTATATCATGATTATGGGCCCTGTCGTTGCGTTGGGCGAGCACTAAATTCGGTTTGGCAAGCGGTTTTAGACGGGCAGTCGGCAACAATCACCTTCGTATTTCCTATACATTATACAGGGTGTTTACACTAACTAAATAATATTTATATATTTAGTAAATATCAACCAATCTTTTAGATTTTGGTGTCAAACGCTTCAGCATAATATATTCTAGGTTTATAGGTTTCGCGTTTAAAAAAAAAATTGTTTTTGTTCAACCAACGGCTTGATTCAACCCACAAAAATTACGTTATTTGGGGTGCCTATAACTTTGTAACTATAAAAAAATTCGGAAAAAGAAAAAGCTATAAACCTAGTTATTCCTTTTGTCAATAACATACTAAAAAATTCTGGAGATTGGATAATATTTAGAGGTAGTAAAACGTTTTCTCTTTTTGTATGGACGAGCAAGTGCTATACTCTCCTCTTTAGAAGATTAATATTCTTCATTTATCATACATAGTGCCAAAATCAATTTCAAATTACATAGAAACCTGTTCTAATTATTGTTATTAGGTAGGTATGTATTTTTATTCCAAGGACAACGATTGGTTACGGATGGGGTCGTGTGGTATCGTATAGTATACTTGATCCCTTCAAATCTTGCAGGGGTGTAGCGTAGCAAGACGTGGTTAGGGTAACATACGTGGGGTCTTGTTTCTTGAAATTGAATCTTAGTTGGTCGTCTTTGAGATTACAATCGGTTTGTAGAACAAGTTGTTTGGTATCCATCCATGCTAAGCTAAAACCGGTTCTATTTGATGAGCGCACGGTCGCGTATCGTACATCAACATTAAATTACCTACCTGCTTATGTTTTTGTGGTGGTTTCTTTGCGTCACAGACACTTGTTGCTTATGGATGCCCTTATTTTAAATTCCGTTGGGGATAGCCGGCTCAGCACATCAGTAGTCAGAGTCAGTTCTTTCTTAATTACCTTAAAAATACCTTTAGAATAATAACTCCACATGAAAAAGTTCATTTGCATTTTAAACAAGCACCTCAGTTGAAATAAATAGGTTAGATACAGAAATAGAAGTGTAGAATAGAACATAGTATTACAAGCTTCATTGCATTCACTGCAGTGAATCAACCTATTCCATATTAAACTTTGACACTTGAAATAAAACGACCAAACCGTGAGCTCTAACGTTGGAAGAGCAAAAATTCTTACACCTACAATTCAGCCTTCTACCTGCTCTATTTACTAATACAACCGCTCCTCGCAATAAAAAGAACTTTTTGTGCCACTTCGGGGCCTGGATAAAGAAATCTTTGTCCCGTGATTCCCTATTGTCCCACTTTATTCCTTGCAGGTTCAGACAATGTGAAGGGGAACCCTCTATCTTTCGTTGTACTATACGGTCTGCTGATTAAAAGGGAGATCGCAAGGTGGAAATAATACCGATTACATAAGGTTTTTGTTCGGTATCGAATTCAGTTGGAAGATTTTGTGTTGTGGGATGTGGCAAACCTGTCACATGCAATGCCAGCCACCTGCACGAGCAAATAAACGATTCCGATGAAAATAGTAAAGCGTTCGTTACGTGAAGTTACGTCTATTTCTCCGTCTGACTGAGCAAGTCAGATTTACACATGTTTGAAAAACTTGTACTAAATAAATTTGGTGGAAAGATATTTGGCTGCAGTGGTGGTTGATGTCGTTGCCTGGTTAGTTGGTCAGTAAGCCGTATAATCACGTGGGGCGGCGAGGCGTGCGCTACTGCCACGCCACATTAATTCTGCAATATTACTTACCTGTGCATTACCTATTACCGTCACTGCGAGTTACGTCGAGGTTTCCCAATATATTCTTGACCAATTTACCCCGAGAGTTGTTTATCCTCACGTAAGGTCAATTTTCGATGCTAATGCTCGACCCTTAATCATGATATGAAGTGGTAGTTGAATAGATTGAATGATAACAATTAGCAAATGCAATCTGTATAGGAGTGAGGCCGCGGAGTCACGCGAAGTGATTACTGATGCGCGATCCACGTGTGTTTGATGAAGTGATTGTTGCCCGACTGCGCAAGCGCATCATTTTAAAAATATTATTCAAATACTTCCTCGGTGTCCGCACTACCCTACCTACTGTGGACTATAGGACTACTATTATATATTATATCGTAGTATCCCCTGATTTACAATAAAATCAAATTTTGAATCCAATTGAGTTTTTATACCTCATTGTGGAACAAATGTATCTTCGAAAGCTAGGAAGCTGTAACAACTTTTTGAATTTGAGATAACAATAAGTGCCATACTATTTCAATGGAAAATTTTATCAGTTGGAAGTACAGGTTGAACTGTAACACGAATAACGTTGATTTTCATGATGTTGGCTTTTAGTGTAGAATTTCTGCAAACACTGCTTTCCATACTTTTCGCACGGCAATAGTTGGGTTTGTCGAATAAAAGTTGTAGACTTTGCGCTGACACCTCAGCGGTTTCCTACAAGTGAGAATTGCAGAAACCTACAACAGCAACGCTAACAATACTATTTGATCGTGGGAGCCATGTTTCGCTGATGTCGCATACGTTTGTAACACAATAAGTAACTACCTCTCATGCTTCATCGACGAAATCTGATCTTCGAAAGGGAGCATGTTTACTGTGCAGTGTTGTAAACTTTTCACAACACTTATCTATGTAAGCATAGATCTGCAACTCTGTAGCTCTCATCTGGAGGACCCTGTAAATATTCTTAGAATCTTAGAAACATCGGACCGATACCCGTCTTCTCGTGCTACAAGATTGTTTGAAGCATTTATTGATTCTTCAAACGTGCTCCGCGTGTTAGTAATGACTTGTGTGGAAACTGCCTTTACCTTACCGGAAAACCCGAAGCGTTTGCCTAGCCATCGTCGCCTTGAACTTTATTCTTCTCGCATTTGCAGAGTGTCCACAAGTGTATTGCACTGAAGGATACTCACCTTGTATATAGAAGGATTGGTACGACTTGATCATCTTTTATTGGTGCATTAGTATGCTTGGCTTGGAATATCGCTTGCGAGGATCGTGACGCGGCATTTATTGGGCGGCAGTTTACGGAGCAGTGTAATAAAGTGTCCTGGCGTCGCGGCGGTCGCTCGTAACCGCCTCGGCACTATTTTTAGCGTTTCCTTTCTCCAGCGGCAATAGTTCTGACATGCATGAATCAACCCTTTGTTCCTGCGTGTGCTCTTGAGCGCGGCCTCGGGCGGGACGTGCCATTCGCACCAAGTCTCCGGGACCATGCGCCATACGCCCATTGTGGTCAGCGACATAAGGCATTGCGCTTTCCAGAAACATGTTAATATATTATTCACTCCTCTTATGCTGCTCGCCTTGAACAGCTCTTGCTCAACCGTTTCAGAACGTCTCTCGGCGGATGATCATTTCATTCTACTCTATGATCAGCAGAAACTTTTTCATTTAAGTTTTTGGGTTGTAATATTTAGTTTATGTCTGTAGGTATATTCAATGAACATTTCTTTATTCAAATTGATTATGAACATTAACTTCATGTTTGTTGTCAGTTAACGATGTTGAGCTATTACTTAGTTAGAATATTTTGATGTCGTAATACTGGTGAAGGGCCTCTCACTAACCGAAACGAAATCGTTGGAAACTTCCATATTTTATCAAAAGGCTTTATAGAATATTGTTGTCCAATGTTATAATCACTTAGTAGTTTTGTTTATTACCTCCTTCATTAAATGTTAACCAGTGGACTCCGTGACGAAGCAGCTTTGCTACGGAAAAGTGAAGCCAAATGAAGAGGGCAACTCTATTGATTCATTTTTTTCATTAAAATGCAATCTCTAATTGGAAATTCGAAGGTCAGCTTGATCTTCATCCTACAATCTTGTAATCATCTTGTATGTATGTGCATAATATTAGCAACTTTTATTCGTGTTTTGGACTTGATCTGTGAGCTGGCGATCGAGTGGTATGCTAATATTCGGTATTTAATTGACCTTAGCAGCGTAACCGCAGACGACATTCGTTATTTTCGTTCAAGTCATTATAAACGTGTTCGCTGGCGGTGCGAACAAAGGATTTTTATGTTCCGGTTGCTCATTTGCAAAATTAGTCTGAACGTTGCCAGCATATTATCCACCGCTATTGCTACAGACAGCTAAACGTGTAATCGGACCGAGTAAAGCCGAAGTTGTTTAGCCGGTACGTTCCCTGTACGTGTTCATTAGACGGCTACTGTTAGTAAATAGTGTCGGTGTAGTCCAGCCGGCTGCTAATTGTTCGATGGAGCAAACGCCAGAGTTGATTGCCGGAGGACTGCGACTACTGCGAGCAGTGGCCACCGCCCACGACCCCGACGACCGCGGCCGCGCGGCCCACGTACCATCCTCCACACGACGCCATTCAGCAAAACAAACAATAAGCCGAACACGTTAGCTTACATGTGCACACTTGATTCAGCTATCGTTTATAGCACCCCTGTACTATGATAGCGTGTGTTCAAATATCAATTACTTCGTTATCATTATCACGTATTCGCATAAATTATCTTAAAGTATCCGATAACAGGGCATTGCCTGATTCAGAGATATTTTAGACAAGAGCGGGAAAATCACTCGAGGATGTAATGTTACTGTTATGTATTTAACAATCAATACAGACATAGACATCACTCGTATCAGCAATGTAAGAGACATGTAAATGCAAGTATTAAAAATAGACGGCAACCGGTGTTAGTTGTTATAGTTGTGAGTAATGGTCGTTGTACTTAGCGATAATGCATATCAGTGGTCTTACACACTGCAATGCATAAACAAAGGGATACTGTATTGTAGTCTATCTTATCGCGTCGTCTGATAACGGGGCACATTGTGCCGTCTGTTAAATAGTCAGCTTTAGTTGGGGACGACATTATTTTTGTACGGCTCAGTCTGCGGTTATCGTAGACACACTGGAAACGTTCTCGTTACAGCACTGATAGTATTTTCTAGATTGTTCCGTGTAACGATGTATTTAACAAACGCTAGATTAGATGAGTAAAGCGTGGTAAGTTGGGCAGAAGTTGTGTTTGGTCCTCTTGGCTGCACCGGGCTGGCACACATAGCGGTTGCGTCACTGAGGCCGCGGTATCGAGCACGCTGAACGCCCGTAACACTTTTACCAACAGCGGCGGCGGCGGCGCCCCTCCACGCTGCCTGCTTGGCCGCACTCGATCCACCACTTTACATAATTGCACCAACAACACAACCTCAGCTTACGCAACACCAAAACAACATTAAATATGCGCTCGGAGTCTCCAAAAGAGGGTCAGCACGCACGTTGCGGACTGGTCTAGTTTTAAGCGCTGTCCTCAAAATTTTAAATTACTTAATAAATTACAGATGAATAATAAACACCACGTGCTTTTTTATTTTTGGCACTGCAGTTAATTGTTATGTGATTGATGTGTTCCTTGCTCGCAATAGTTTTTCGTGTAATTCACGCACGCAGCTTCCGACAACTTTATTATTACAATCTACGTCAGTTCTCTAATGTTCTATTGTTATTATCAAATTATAGTAATCGATTCATCCACTACTCTTCACCAGTGCAGTGCATCTAAACCGTAATCCATCGAAGCTCGTAACTTACGCCATCTATGACTATTACTTAATAGTAAAACAATCACTAGAACCAATAGAGATGGAGAGCAGCGAGAGTGGAGGCGCTTGTGCCCATTACTGCGCACACAAAAAGTGCAAGTTGATGTAAAGCCGAGCTACTGTGACGAGCGGAGCGGAAGCGTTTCGGTCACACCTCAACTAACTTACTGCTATCAGGTTTTGTGTGGGCTGGTTTAGTATCTATTGCCAATCATTAGACTATTTGCGCCCTGTCACATTAGCATCCATGGGCATTACCAACAACAAGTCTGGGCGACATTCTTCCAACCGAAATAATATAAAAACTTTCTTTTCTCGTTTCGTAATTGACAGAGAAGTGCCCGGCGCCAGTGTCAGCCAACACCTTGGCGCCGTTTCACAACCGGTGCCCGATTAACAATAATTTTATAATCGATTTACCATTTAAGCTAATATTATGTGCAGTCATACTTGAGCGCTCTGCATTTATCTAGCCATACGATGGTATAAAATAACATTCTACCGACCGATTGTTTCAAACAGTGCCCACTTACTGTTATGTTAGATATCGATTGGAAACTACCGCAAAGATTTAACCTAACTTTAAGCAAAGATGTTTCTCTCTGCATCTCTGAATCCCCGGGACAGTTTTAGAACGGTAACAAATAGAGGAGTGTTTGCAACCTCCGCCGCCGCTTGCGCATGATTCACACGATTGTAGTTTGCATAAGCACGTTGCACAAACCGCGGCGATTACATCGAGATTACCGCCGTGTCTTATGCACCGGGCAGCGACGCAACACGCGGGAACGCTTTCCATCTCCGAATGTGTTCGTTCTTATAAAAAAATATAACTAAGTACTTAATATTGTACAATATACTTAAATATTTGCGTATCTGGTCACGCGTATTATGTTTAAGATTTTCCTGCCCTTGTGCTAACACCGTCCTCGTCAGCCAATCATCGATTTCCAAAGTTAACATGTTTCCAGTAGCCATTCCAGAGCAGCGTTCGTCATTGGAACGGACCACTGACATTCGATACAGCAGCGCAGCATGGCCCACTGGACTGGAATGACTACTGGAGTCATGTGAACGGTCCATATCTCTTGACGAATTCTCTTAGAAAGCTGAAAGTTAATGGTTCTGTTGTTTCCGCACATTTCACAATGTTGTTGTTCGCGTTATCGGCTTTACTAATTTCGTTTTGATTAGCTTTCATAATAACAACAGCACACACTGCCCGATAACGATTGCCGCCATTTCATATTCACATAAATCATTGCACTCTAATTTTACAAAATGACCGATAGTACTTGTAGCAATCGTCAACTTTTTCGTCGATCAAACAAACCGCGACATAATTATTGAAAGGCTCTTATAAAATGAAGTAACAAAATATACTGCATTTCAAATGAAAAATGCTGTGTATTCGGGAATTCGACATGGAAGTTCCCAAGCGATTAGTCAGCGAGCAGTGGTATTAGGGCACTAAACAAATGAGACTTGTGTATGGAATTATGTAAGTAGTTAATCGGGTCGCGGCTCATTCATTAACTAGTACCAGGTAATTTACATATTAGAGGGATTTAATTAAAAACGTCCTCTATTCGATACATGAATGTTTTAAATTCGACCTTTACTTCGCTGCGCAATTGAGTGCTTAGCAATCGGAAGTATACAAAGTGCTCATTTCGTAAATGGATCTCTACATTTAAATTTGAAGTCTAAAATTGTGTCAAGAAAAAACACAGTACACTCTTATACGAGTATAGGTAAATGTTTTTTGTTGCTATTTTAGACTACTGGTGTAATGTAATTTAAAAAAATAGCATTGTAATGCTTTAAATATGCCGGTTATCTATTGTTTGACTAGCTGATTTATTCACTTCCTTGTGTAAAATTAAACCTTTTTGTTCTGTTCACACGGTAAATAGGAAAATGGCTCATTTATTAGGTTATTGTTTAGCACAAATGGTACTGAAGGGATTTATGTATTTATATCTATCTAGCTCTAAAGGGCAAATATTTTACGATATCACCAAAATTTGTACAGATAAGTTTTTCAGCTCAGCAATAAATGTGCGGATACTTTTGGTACAAAACTGATTGTTGTTGTCAAAGCACCCAGTTATTATTCCCTCAAGCCAACACATAAAACCACGTAGCATTTTGCAAGGCTATCGCTATCGAGTGTCTCGCCACCCACACTATGGAATTGTCTACTCGACATGGACGAAAATACATATATTGTTTAGTTCAAGTCATTATACAGGGTGTTCGATATTCAATAACTTTTGGCTTTTGGGCATAGATCTCAAAGAAGAAACTACTTCCTATGACGTCTTCTATCACCAAAAATTGTGGTCCGTCAATGTGCTGAACACCTCGTATAACAAATGTATGTATGTTTGTATTACAAAAGTGTAGTTAGATAGAGGTATAAACCGCGAGGATTGCTTCAGAGCGGCGGCGGCGGCGGGCGCGTGGCGCGATCACGTAGCGCGGCCGGCGATAGTTGCCGCTTGCCCACTACAGATTGTGTGTCAATAATGAAAGTAGTACGCCCGCGGTAGGTCAGTGTCGAACGTTGCATAACCTCTCTCAGATGATCCAACGTGTGCCAAATTTGGGAATCGCACCAATATTTCCGCTCGCAATGACTCAAGCTTTTTTGCGCGCGCCAATACTTAACCTAGATTCAGAACTATAGACACAGAATCGATTGTAAACATAATATTTCTATATTTATTGTCCATGGAATTAATGCTGCCTGTTAGCTGATGTCGATTGTGTTAGTAATTACCCCGTAAACAAGCTTTTAATAACTTAAACAATTAAACTGCAATGTTGTTTACTAATTGTATTATGCTGTGTTTACTAATTGGCTTCTGACGAATAATATACGATTTTACGTGTACATACGTAAAACTTTATGGGCTAACTCATTTATTGCTCATAAACGCACACGATTCTGAAGAATCTAGGAGTGTAGCTGAATTAAACAAACACCTGACAGGTTACAGGTCCTCTAATGTGCGGGCTAAGAGCAAAACAAACAGTGTTGCGCGGAGACGAGCAACGAACAGGCACGAGATGCGTTGCAAAATCAGCAAAGGGCAGAGCACAAGGGTCAATTTTCTCTTATTGCGGAACTGAGTGAACCCAGACCGAGGTGGGTAGTAGGGGCGCGATGCGTGGGACGTCGTCACCGATGTCGTTGAACTGAACAAGGCCTCGCCGACACTTCCTGCTCACGACATCGACACTACTTGAGAGCTTGCCAAAGCCTGTTACACACGAGTAACTCTCGATAGCTAAGTGCCGAAATGCTGTTGATGAAATATCGATTCGAACTGTTGAGCCGCGTCGCTATCTGCCACTGGCCTAAAACATAAGGTCTTACTTATCTGTGCTATAGTTACATTCATATCTTTTAATTTGATAAGATATTTCCTTATGTTACAATTTACAAATGATGGGCTGTGTTGTTGCTGAGCAGTTTTAGTAACACGTGTTTCGTCCTAGTGTATTTCCATAATTTCCTCAATCTGTCATATTTTTTTTCAAATAATCTACCTTCAATATTAATATTGCGTAACGAAACGACCAAATATGTCTTGCAATTCGAGTTCTGTAGATTATTATTCTATAAATTATTATCTTTATCTGCAAAATTGTAGCACGTAAACCTGCGAGCCACGAACGCAACCCACTAGTTACGTATCGTACGAGTAAATTTTAATTATAAATCCAATTTCTTCACGGACGATTACACTTATACAGTAAGGTGCAGGGCAGGTTAAAAACAGGTGGTCATTGGCGTTTTTTAAGTTTTTAATGCATTAAAAATACATTTCATTAATTGGTGCGTTGTTTTAACCGCGTCACTGCACCGGCCAGAACTGATAAACGCGAGGCAAGGGCCGTGAACACATCAACCGACCTACTGATACATCCATTATAAATTATAAAAGAACCTCATAATTAGGACCGTGTCAAGTTTATGAAAAAAAATATGAAAGGGAACAGTTAGTAAGTGAGTACGAATAGGTCATGTCCGCTGCACATAGGTCGTTGTTAGCACCAGCCGTACATCAAAAACTAAATGTCGAAACTAATTAAAATAATAAACGCATAAAACGTTTAATATTGAAGGTTTGAAGTGTCATTAAATTGTTACGGAAGGTAGGTGTGCTCCAAATGATCATAGATGTACTTCGCGCTCGTATAACTCGTTAATCAATCAGTTAAAACCTGGAGCATATTAGAGTTGGGCGATGAATACAGTCCGGGGTAAGGTTTCGACAGCACGATTCATTGTTAGGGCAGCTCTCAGCTCACATCGCTGCAATGAAGGAGTCATCACCGTGACAGTGGGGTGGTGTATGGGAGGCACGCTCGGTTGCGCACGCGCAGGGCCCGTGGAGAACGGTTGCGGCGCTGCACTTGTCCAACATTCGGTAATGGCCGACGAAACCCACACCGGTGCCGCAATTAATGCCGTATCTACCGTTTTATCTCGGCTAAGGACTTGTTTATGGTGAAGGTCTGTTGAAGAGACGGCGTAAAAATGTGTATTGCTTCTATGATGATTTATTGAACAGTTGTTTTGACACAAGATTCATGATCGGTACCACACCATTATACTTTACGTATACGTACGTATACGTATAAGTTTAGCATAATTAATCTTAGTGTTAAAGCAACACGATTAAGTTCACTCTTCATTATCGTTGTAGTTCTATCTAAATAGAAAACAGTTTCACTTGCATTATTATTATGAGCTATGACATGTGCAATTAGTATAGTTTTATTACCGTATATGCCTACAGTGGAGTATCTCCTGACTGTGACGCAAATGTGATATGAGGAACGAGCTCGCCCCAGGTCAGGGGCTATCTCCGAGACCTGAACCCAGATAGCGGGCGACTGCCGACTTATAATGGAAGTTTGTTCAACTTACACCCCGTTTCGTCACTCGCACCGCTTTATTTACAATTTCTTAGACGACCACGTCTAAATATAATCTCTTAACTGCCATATCCTGCTATTCCTGCCGTGTACGTTTCTCTGAAATTGTCTGTAACCATACACTCAACTCAAACCCTCGGAATACGTAACAAAGAAAGAATAGTTCAGTTCGCATCTAAATGACTGCGAATAGTTGCGATAAATGGCAAGATGTTTCGAAGCGATTAAGAGGTCCGATATGTGTGCAGGCTGGTAAAAATAGCCGCATAAAAAGATACATACAATAAAGTAGTGGAGATGCTCATTTAGATTCTGTAGAGTAGTGTTATTGCGGTGTCGTTGCCTGCACTGGAGCGTAGTGTGCTAGTGCGGGGGCGGGGCGGGCGCGGGGGGGAGCAGGTCGCCCGGAGCATGAGTCGCATGACCCGCATGCACCGAACGAAAGTGAAACTCCTCCAAGTAGTAATCTCCTCTATTTTTGTTCTACAATACAATACTAGCCACCGCTGAGCTACCTACATCTCCGCCCTTACAGGTGAAGCTGCCGCGATGCCGCTCCCTTGTACTGAAACCCCATACATAAACAGATGAAGTTTTTATTAAAATTAAACAACTTTGATTGCAGAAATTCATGTGTGAACTCTGTAATTGTACTTATGAAACTGGAAAAGGTTTTAGGCGAAGGTTGTTTGCGTTGCTTTTCTACGAACTCACTGTAAATAATTGCGCATACCTACGACAAGACGTCTCGCAGAACGTGTGATTTAACACCCACACTGCGCCGGCGCAACCTTCTTCAGACCTTTTTGTTGCTTCTACGAGTACCTACTTACGTTGTTATTTTAAACTTTTGCATAAACGATTTCTTGATTGTCTATAAGATTCCATCGAGTAAGCCGCGTTTCAATTTACATTAATTTGCGGGGAAATAAGAAGCTTTCGAGCCGGAGTCTGAGAGCGGATGTTGCACATCTGTTGCGTTGGCGACATAATAACAAGCAATTAGCGAAGGAGCCTCGGAGACAGAGCAGTTCGCACAATGTGTCCCGCACGTTGCCGCTTCCGCCGCCGCCGCACCCCCGACCGTAAACAGATTGTTGTTCACTCCCCAACAATTGCTCAATTGATCGACTAAACTGACCGATGACGCACCAGCCCCAACAAATAAACCGTTGCCCTACTCAAGACGCGGCCACAAATCTCACTTCTCCGAATACAACGTCCTCAACGACTAGCTATCATGGTGCTGGGGCCGCCAATTAAATAATAATAATGGTAATTACAGGCTGTTATTAGATGCGTGTTGCTGCTTCATGAGCACACACACGGCCTGACTGACACCACCTCCCGCGAAGGCCACACGTTCGCCATCGCTGCCATTCGCTACCATCCATTTGGATATTTTAACTTCATGAGTGCTTGTGCATATATTTATGTTGCTAGCGCAACCCGAAACCCACATTAGTGTCAAGTGTTGGAAGGTTTCTTTGTGTTGAGGCCGCGCCAGCTAGCAGCAACATCGCGAGCGAACAATTAACCATAATATTTAATATGAGCCTCATTTCTTAGTCCGTCTTTACCCGACTTATCTGCTCACACCGGCGTCTTAATGCTTCCTCGTTATATGAGTTCATAAATAAGCGTATTACATCCTGCTACTTATTGCCTCTCTGACAGTTTTATTGATGTGATTCTTTTGATTGTTACAGGTAAGATTGAGGCCTACTTGCACACTGCCATCACCATCAAATGTACTTGGTAGATATAGTATAGATATAAGTATTGTTATCAAAAACCTTACGAAAGCATGTCTTATTAAGGCGTTGTATTTGCATTGGTTGCGGTATGCAGATTGCGGATAATAATGGTGGGTGTAATGCCAATAATCCGCATTAGAGTGGGCGAAGCGGTCGCGTGGCCAATGGCTCTAATAGTATGTTTCAGTGGAGTTGTGAAACATTCCGCAACCGCGCTACTGACCGCATCCACCCGCCACCGCCGCCGCCGCCGCACTCACACACAACACTAAACACCTCCCTTCGTATTGTAAACAACCTTCGATTAACGTTTCTAATAGCGTTTCCATAGATACCGCAAACATTATCGCAACTTAACGTTTACCCGATAGTTCAAAACTGGCTTCACACCTGAGTGCGACCCACAAATTCTATGTGTTAATTCTATGCCGAGTTACATAAGGGGCCTATATTTTGGCGGTCGCGTCTTAGTGCGATCACATATTAGTATTCAGATTGGTAAGCGATCGCTATGAAATGCATTCAAATCAGCAATTTAAAATTCATCTTGGTCATGACCACATCGATGAAGATTAGCTTATTGCTTGGCCGATCGTGTGGTTGTTGCTAGCCGACGTCACTGATTGATACCCGACGTATCTGAGGCTTATTCAAATTTAACGTCTATTTTATCAATGTAGGTAGGCCTTTTGTCCCTCTACCATGGAACGACGAGGTTAACTTGACACGTTATTAAAGTGTCAAAGTAATAACGTCGGTCGTAGGATCACGTATTTTAATTGCAATTGAGTAAGACGTTGCCGAGACGAGGAGACTGCGAGCGCCGCCGTCGCCGTGGCGCAACTCCGCCAGAACTAATCTTTACGAGCTACTGCGCTAAGCTGTCGTGTCGTAAACTGATTATTTACTGCATTCACATAGATTCTACCTAATGCCACGTCTAATGGACTGATTGAGTAATCAATCTTCTTTTGGTATTCGTAGGCCGCATGGCAGTGCAAAATCCGACATGCACTTACGTCAGTGTTCATTAAACAACAAAAACATTTATTCCGCGTTTTTTACGCGAGTCATTGTAGCAAAGGTTAAAATGCATTTCCTTTTGGTCGGTTATTAAAAAATAAATTGATTGTGAGAAATTCCAGTATTGGATGAAATCGAAAGGAAACCTTGTTTAGCTGGCTTCAACCCAAGTAGGCTAAACAAGAAAACGCGTTTTATTACGAAACCGAATGTAATAACTACAAAAGGAACGACCATAATAGTCTCAGCCAAGGCTTTGTTTGCCCACAGAACATCTCGCTAATATGATCTAAATTGTCGCCACAAAAGCCGTGTATAGTTGGAGGAGCGTAATTTGTGTGATTATGTCAGGTGTTCCATAGAGTGCGTCGGTGTAGCGACGGACGGGGCCAGTCGTGGTGGAACAAAGTATGGTTTGTGGGTTTGTGTAGCTCGTAGTTAGCCACGTAACGTACGCACGTGGGAGCTGAGCGGCGGAGAAAGTGGACCGCCGCCGCCGGCGGCAAGGCCGTCTCCCGCGACCTTCGGCTAGACGCTTCCGGGACCAGCCTGCACCGAACTGACCGAACCAATTAACATTTACACAAATACACATACCAATTAAATCTCATTTTTGACACTCGGGAAAGTCATAGAAGCTGTTGGTGAGAAGTGTTGTCCATGTCCGGCTGAGCTTGCGTAAGTGGCGCCACGGCTCGACCAAATTCCATGGCCGTTTTAATAAAACCTTTAGGGCTCGCAATAAATCATAATATTTTCAAATCGTTACGAATAATCGTTGGGAGTTGTAAATCATGATCAACGTAGTTACGGCAATGAAATTTAATTACAGGAACATAATATATGTAGAAGATTTATTGCATTATAATATCGTATCTAGTTAGGAAGTCGGAACTGTAAAAGTTCTCTCTTACATTTGCGGAATCCCCGCGTCCGCAAACATTGCTAGAACTGTACAACACCTACTCGTTGAAAAAAGTTCGCGCATTTATAAATCCTAGACTAAGCTTGGTAACTTTACTAAGCTGAATGCCATCACATAAATAGCTGCTCGTTTGTAATTAGCTGAGCTTTGGTGTGAAGGCTGTGCAAGTGCATCAGATAGGCGCGGGTGTCGCGTGACCGGCTCGTGATTGCGCCACGTCGCGTGCGCCGGCGCACATCCTAGCCGAATGTCTCTATACTGCATTTAACTAATTGCAGGGAATCGCGATCGAATGTGAGCACGACATCACGCGATGACGGAACATTAGTTGAGCCACCGCCGCGCGCCGTCCCACTGACTTAGTTGCGCGCGCGCCGCATGCTAGGGATGCTGAAACAGTTGAATCCAACTTTTTGCATTAGATATAATTGCGTCGGATTTTCTAGTCATGTCTGCTGTCTATGACGTGAGTGGATAGTTAATGGGTGTGGTTACGTCGTTGTCTTAACTACAAGTACATAAGAGCCGTGTCGGCTTTATCTTAATTAATGGCTGGGCAACACGGCAGGGTAAACCCTGCGTGAGAATAACAACAACGACAATCTGACGCGATCTCTGTGCGTCGAATCAACTTTTATTACATTCAAAATTGTTTGCATCGCGCTGTGCGCCCAACGCGGAATCTTACCGCGGCCGAGCGCGGACTGACCAAACGAGTTGTATATAAATAATTTAATTAACAATTACGCTTTGCTTACAACAAAATCAACTTTATCACACAACCTATAGTGAACAATTTCAAGTGGCCGGCAAGAACCGGACGCAAGATTCATTTTCGCATGGATCCACACGTTTGGCGTGCTAAGTCCATGTGGAGTTTCAAGGTCGAGATTTTGGTATCTCTGCTTCGAGATCCCGCTGTATACGGCACACAGGCTAGTAGATCGGCCATCGTAGCGTAGACTACGTATATTTGAATTGAATTATTAATTTAATTTACAAGTGTTTTTAATATATTATTTCGTATTGTATTTATTAGTCATCGCTGTTCAGTTAATAACATACAACTGAGCACGGAAATAAGCTAGGTGCTATATCATATTTTACATTATTTTATTTCTTAAACGAGTTTTTGCCTAGATGATACAAATAGGATGTTAGTACAAAGAGATATCCAGTTGGGTAAATAAAAGCTCAATGATACATAATACAGTATGCCAGTTACAAACTAGACAGTGAAAAAGCTCGTAAACAAGCACTGATAAGATAAAATATCTAAGCTCTACTCTATTTAGATATTTACTACATGTTGACTATGTAAGGTACATTAGGTACATTTTTAGATTATTATGAATGTTAGAGCTTACCTCTTGACAAGCTATAGTTAAGAGTCATGTCCTAGTTTGTGACTCAGTATATAACTAACATTAATGTTGACACAGGGTTAAGGCTACTCGACGTAGAATAATCTTAGTCATTATTCATAACGACGTCCATTGATTTCACATTAACCGTATGTTTGTATGCTACAAGCTTGGTCCTATCCTAGTTATTGCTCAATACACTATTTTGCTAACAAGAAACAGCTATATCGAATGTAGATGCCAGTTTAATGTATAATTAATTACCCAATGATAGTCGATTAAAAACAAGATTGTACGTACGTAATATTTACAAGAGAATATCGTGCCTCAAGCAAAATTACATTTAAAAAAGTTTGGTTTCATTCAATTTATTAATTAAGTAGTTTGGTATGTCTATATTTAGCTTAAATCTATAATTTATTCCCTGTTACTAAGTCACTGGCACGGAATGTTTATGTAGTTATTCGTTATTACTTATATACTAAAATAAATTTAAATATTGATTAAAATTATTAGATGTTACAAGATACACAAGGCGAACTGGTTCACTACTCATCAGACTAATAAATAAAGTATATTGTTGGTAATCTGTCGTATAACCAGTTTAATTGGCAGTTACAAATAGTTAAATATTAAAATATAAGTTAGTTTTGAAGCATCACCTATAAACTATGAATTACAATTCAAGGTTGTTGTTATAGTTAAATATATTGATCTTGGCAAATGAGCAACCGAGAACCTACCTAGCGACATCATACAACCAATCTGTTCAGCAATGGTTTCGCCAGATAACCACATGTTATTCAATTCAGAGTGTCATTTATATTATCTACGTGTGTTTGTATAATTGACACGGTTCATAGACGTTATGTTGTTGTAACGATAGTAAAACACTATCCACTCGGTTTACTATAGAACTATTACGTTCATCAACACTCGAAGAAATGTTTCAAAATATTTCGAGCTATGTCGTGTTTAAGAAGTGGATAGGAGAGACGTACCTCTGAAAACAATAAAGATAACTTGAGATACGGCCTCGCCATACACAGCGAATACATGTGGTTAATTAAATGTAAGTATTAAGTTTTTGTGACTATGTCTGGCCTCGTTATCAAGTTATGACCTCATGTTTTTAATTGAGAGCGGATGTGTAAAAATTTAACTACGTAGAAGACTCTTTGTGAAAAACTTAAATGAGCTAATTTTGAATAAAATAAATATTATTTAGTTGTAATATTTCCGCGGTCGGCGGGTTGTTATTCTGTGAGCGTCTTGTCAGCGTAAACAGAGTGTGTCTGAATTAAAGAACCCAATTCAATTGAAGTGTTTCATTAGCACAAGTGGCCCCGATTGCTTCGTTGATGGGCGGAGAGGCGCGGCGGCGGCGCGGAGACGGTGTAGGGAGCTATAGGGACTAGGCGCTGCCACGAGAGTGGGCCAAGACTAAGTCTCTTTAGATGATCTACTACGTGGGCTTACCCTACGAGACAGTGTAGATTTCCGGACATGCCCATTAATAATACAAACTCGTTTGAAAGTCTCGAGGCATCTCAGCAAATACTTTACAATAATCCTTAAACAACCTCATAAAAAAAATCTTCAGTCTTGCATTACCATTGCCGACTGTGCAAAGTTTACACCGTAAACAAACGTGATGGGTGTGCATAAAAAACTTTGTATATGTATACCATGTGTTTACCTTCCATATTCTGTTCCTTTATCTTCGAAGGCTCGTTGAAAAAATAACATAAACAATATATACCTACCTTCGTAAGAAGAATAATAGTTTGCATGTTTTAAAAAGATAGTTCATTAATCAATTCGGAGTATAATGTAACCCGAGCAGACTTTCGCGTTCATTTGGCTCGTTCAATTAAAGACCATCTCGGTGATTAAAGACCCAGCGACTACTCATCGGTCAGGTCACGGCACCGCAAGACTGGACAACATTTCGTGTGGTCTACATGGTACAATAATGTGGATATAAAACCAAAAGACTAACAAAAATGGTATGCAACAAATGTACAGAAACTTTCGATAGAGATGATAATAAATATTTATAGGTAGGTCCATAAATGCGTTCGTTTAATGTTCTCCATGTAGGTACGTGCACGTTATTAGTACGCGTCCGTGGTTTGTACAGCGATATTAATTATGTAGCTTCAGCGCATTGTAGTTGGTAACTGGCGGCGGAAAATGAGGGAATTATCGCGGCCATATCGCGCGCGAAGGACACCAGATGGCATCAGCGAGTATGGATCGCGCCCACATCCACGTCGTGCCCGCGGATTACCGACTCTAAATACCATTTCGAAACCACACTATCGGTTACAGCATTTTATGTAACTTTTTATTGTTTCGTTTGTTAAAGAGCTAAATGCTTCCGTGAGACTGTGCAATGTGCGGGTTGCGCAAGCCTCCCCGCGTACGCAGCAAGTTTTCGATCTAAGCATAAATAAGTCCAGCGTCGGTTATAAGTTTTCCGGGGCGATAGCGGTCGGTTTTACTTTCTTGTAGGAAGTAAAGCGTACTGTCGCTTTCGACGGCGACCGGTCCGGCGCGGCTCCCGCTCACGGTGTTGACCCCCGGCCGCCATGTTGCGAGCAGCACTACTGAGCGCACTGTCGGTTTCAATATCTCGCAATGCTTCCGATACCGCCGATCCGATGGACTGGCTGCTATACCTGGTTTCCGAGATCATTGCGTCATTTTGTGGTGAATTGTTTAGCTAGTGATGACTTTTGCAGTTATCGTTCAGGAATCAGAATCCCCTGATGTTTTTTTCGTTGTTATTATGAAAGACCGAAGTACATAGTCGGATTCGAATGCAATATTCGAAATTGTACCACCTAAGAAATAACAATAAATTATGAAGTGTTATATGACTTGGTATTTTAGTTTCAAAATCATCATTTATTTGTATTTCTTCGACTGATTGGTTTTGTTTGTGGTCAAGAATTAACATATAGTTTCATGGTTTTCCTCGTACATGTCAGACATTATTGAGATTGAAGTTGAATAACCTCTACATGAAGAATAAAATTAATTTCCTTGAATTTCTGTTGACGTGATTCAATTCTACAAAATACAGCAAATTTCTAATAATAATAATTTTATGTCGTTGCTCTTTCAATTTCTCTATTGCACGAGGTGGTTGCTCTCTGTTAGACTCAATTATATAAATCATAAATAAATTAATTCCTGATATACCTACCTCCTCTAGGTTGACTGGTAGAAAACGCTCATAATACATAAGTCATCAGTCCATTTAAGTAATTTTGTCAAATAAACAAATAATCTAATTTATATATTGAACTATGTCCTCTTCATCATCAACACAAGACTGCTGGGCAATCTGAGCACTTGCCACAATCCCCTTATTTAGGGCACATTCATATTATCATGTTCGTTGACTTTACCGAAATGCCACACTAAAGCCATCTGTTTAATGTATTTCACTGAACTAATGTATGAATTTCTTTGTTCGCAGGTGAGCCCTGAGTTTGAGGTCGACGTCGCTGGTCTCACTTCCGTAAGTTGTCGAGACGAACTCAATACGGTTTCCTACATAAAACAACCTGGCCTTGCCGATAAAGTATAACTTATTTGAAAAAGGGCCCTGTTCGTTATGATCGATACGATATGATACTTTAAACATCGGAAAGATCGTGAGAATCTCCGCGAGCCGAGTAATAAAAGATTGTTGTAGTTGTTGAGCAAAATACACATTAGTCATAGCGTAATAGGCTCCACCATTATTTCTTTGTGCGGGACACGTCATCCAGCAGGGAAAGCGTGCGTGACGTAACGAGATATCTGACTGTAAAAATTACACGGACAAAGGAATTGCAGCGGCTAGATGTCCCTCACGTAAGGGCCCTCTTGCCCGCTAATGACCAGCCACTACACTGTTGTACAACAATGGCCCACTGTCATGATGACTTTCATAACCGCATGGATTTCGAGCATCCCATGTAATGTGTCGCATTATGCGACTGTCACAAACGGGCATATTCATGCACTGAACCATTTACAAGTTGTTATGGCGGCGGCAACTTGTTTACTTGCGAGTTTCTGCAAATGAGGCTCGCAGCGGCGAGTGGTGTTGCATCTATAAATAAGGAGGTGCTAAAAGCGGCCCGGCCGGGGGACGTGCTTCCTCCGCTTTGAACCGGCCCGGGTAAACACGCCCGCCCGCCCTTTATGGCCTTACACCTCCGCTCTACTCCGCACCCTACTCACGACCATGCTGTATACTAAACCCAATAAAACAAAGAGGAAATTACTATGATGCAGCCTTATATAACAACATCATCAATAAATAGCCGTCGATCGAAGAAAACCTCAGTAATTTTCGAGTGATGTCAACCGAGGCAATGAACTCTGACGAAAATTAGTTTGGTGTTTAGAGTCACGGTGTTAATCACATGGAAAATCACGAGTTGCCGTCGAAAAGATTATTTTCTTGTTTTGTCTCTGCTATTGGTTATGTTGGGTTCTGCTATAGTACAATACCTACAATACAGTGATAAAGCTATGTGGATGCGGTGCACGGTGCGACGGCCGGTGGTGTCATCTGCATGCAGGCGGCGCGCAGGGCGTCCGGGCTTACTCATCTAACGCTCGCCATCTAAACAAATACCATCACTAGACTTACGTGCCATCTTTACATTACATATTCTCAACGTCTAACTATTCAAATTTGTTATCCTTACAACATTCGGTCTAATATTCAAATGAATTGCGTCAGTTTTCGGCAATCTGACTGCAATTGTCTTCTGGTTTGTAAGCTGAATTTCTTCAGCTTAAATTAACCGAATGAGTCGTTCACTGTTCTTTATTGGATGGCTCTCCGCGGTTATGACTTCTTTTGGAACAAACCATGTGGTCGTAAATGCTAGACTTAGATTAATATTAGCTTTAATGTGTTCCAATCATAGTTACCTCCTACAGTATAAAGTAGTTCATTCAAAACATGTGTGTGTGTATGTATGTGTGTGTCGCCGCGATAGCGCCGCTGCGGGAGAGCAATGCACTGCTCTAATTGTCACTGCACCGTCTCACACTTTACCAACTATTTTAAATACGTCATGTTGAAATGTTGTACACCTCATCGCAACTAGGCACAATGTTTAATTTAAAAGTTGGGCAACGGCTTAGTTTTGTTACTCACTGTAAGTAGATTACTTCACCTCACTGCCTGACGGGCTGTCCATAGCCGCGGCTGCTAGTACTAAAGTAATTAATTAGAATTGTATCCGTGTTTGTCTCTAACTGATTGTTATATAGATAACATGGCTGTAACCTGGGGAAACTACATCTAAATAATATAAGTTCGAAACGCAATAGCAGTTTCTTTGTTGAACTCGATGTAATTGTTGTTAATGTGTCATAAATCGTAATTAATATTAATTGTTTACGGTTAACATGGGCCATGACCAGCAAGCAGGGCACAGCACATGACTCACTCGCGCGCTTCCCAAAACAACGGTGCATTGTGGAAAATCAAACTTTGCATTTCTGTGAAATATCGACACGCAAATGACGTTGATTCTCAGACAAAGACGAAAGGTTGAGGAATAACCTTTAACAAGTATAAACAGTTAACGATTGTATAGGTTGTTGCCATTAGCGGAAGGTTGCAAGTCGTACCCACTAGGCGGCTGAGGGGCCGCAACGTCTCCAAGCTTGTAATTTTCGCGCAATCATTCAATAAACGTGATGGGCACAATCGACAAGACCCTCGGCCACTCTTCGCTGAGAGAAATGGACCAATTTCGATGACACTTATACCCATTACTCACTTGTGCCGCTCGCTCGTTTGTTTTGCTGAACTCGCGAATCGCGTCTTTGCACTCGTAATTGTGAATTTGCGAAAATGCATTTGATGACTGGCGTAAAACCGTAAACAATAATAAAGATTGTATGTTTATGGGAGCCGGCCAGCAACTTTCCGCTGTCTACACCAGGCGTGTTATAAGTTCATTTAAATATAGAACGCATTCGATTAAAGGCAATTAACGTTTAATTAAAGCAGTTCTCTTGTTTGCATTGCGCGGCTGGCTAATGAGAGTCAGTGTTGGGGCCCGGTGGTGGCAGCGGGCTGGTCGCCGGCGTCATTCGTCAGATCAAACGACAGACTCTGCACCGATGGAGATGGAGAGCAATTGTATTTTAATTGTAACCAGCCGTGATGGCAACTACCTACTTGCTATTTTATTTTCCTAGTCTCGTTGAGCCACTTTATGAAGTGTAATTTAAGATACATAACATAACTCGTACTAGAGGACTACACGTTAAATTGTTATAAAAATACCCCTCTATTACATAATTCCGCCATGAGGAAAATGAGTCGGCTCGTTACAGACAAGTTCTACAGCGACCAGTCGTTAATTAAATATTCTGATTCTGCAACGCAAACAGGCATACGGCAACGATGACCGCCATCTTTGTGCCGTACAATTTCCCATGACTTTGTAATGTTAGCCTCTGACGTGTGAATGCGATGAAAAATAGTAAACCAAATTCAGTAGCATTGTACTCGCGACCGCATGAACTGGGGGTTATTCGTCAAATCATTGACGTGTATTTGTATCACAAAGAGGAAACGGTAACTGAAATTATGTTGATTTGTTGGAATGCGTGCAACCATGCAGTTATAACTATTGTTGTTTATTGAGGTTTTCCTCAAAAGTGTAAAGATGAGACTAGAGGGTTCAATGTTCATGCAGTCTTGCAGTGTTGAACGCGAACTTCCAAACAGTAACTAAGCGGCTGAAACGTGAGTGAGTTCACGTGTTATTGTTTACGCAAACAAAGATTGCTGACGAAGGATGCTCGCTAGGTATGGGAGTTTGTTCACCTCGGGTTAACGCAGTTATTTCTGTATCACTGTATGTTTAATGATTGCTATCTATTGGGAAGTAGGACTCGGAAAGGTTAAAGTCTGAACGGTAATACACGATATTTCAGATCATAGGTGCCTTTCGTCTGTGTTTGCACTTCATGGCTTTCTATGTGGTATCATATAGTATGCAGTTTTTTTTTTAGTTTATTGAATACATAGACATTCTGTATTTGTATATAACATCTTGCCCGTATGACACTGCTTATGCGAATTACGTCCCATGCGAACTTTATTTACAAAAGCTTTCATTCCTAATGCAATCTTGCGTTTCCAAAATATATCATGTCTTCTCGCTTAAAATAGAACTGTCGAGTCGAGTTAGAATAGAATCCCCACTATCATTGATGTATTGAATCAATTGCGACAGGCATTGTTTGCTTATATGTCGTGCCCCTGAGAAGTATTTAAAAATCAATTTATTGACCCATTGTATTTCCATTTCTTTATTGGACTCGTAATTAGGAAGTTCCCGTCAAGATACATGTTTGTCGAGTCCCTTGTTATGACATTAAATTTGTCTTCTTAATTAACGTCCGTACGTTTTAAGATATACAAATAGCGCGCAGCAGCAAGATCATCAATCAACAGAGTATGGGTTCACGGCCGGCCTCGGCCAACTGTTGTGTTGTATGTAGACGCACATTGTGCTGCAGCAAACTTGTTCAGCTTTAGACTGGCTCGTATGTGATCTGTGGGGCTAATGAGCTATTCAAACAAACAAGCCATCGTGTCCTGCTCGTTGGACCGAGCGTGCTAACACGTGACCCGAGTTACACCACCATCTTTGTCATATTCAGAGAAGCTTTCAAACCTCCTAAAATTATAAGCGTATTTATCAACAAACACGGTCACAAGGCACGCCGTACAATAGTGATGGAGCAGTTTGTTGCCCTGAACAACGTAAACTGTTGACGTGGACTCGCTTAAACATATGGTATTATAATAAACACTGCAATCGCGGCGGTGCGCTGTACGCGTTGCAGTTTCGAAGGCAACAGCCGCAGCCATTTGAAATCGACAGTGATTACAATTTTCCCTGCGGCATGATTGCGCGGGCGCAACGTCCGATGGAAAGCAGCGTTTAACCAATGTTCCGCTCTGATAACTCTCTAATTACGCGGCGGCCGTTTTCATTCGACACTTGCCCACCACCGAGTTAACCTCTGCGCTTTTCCCTGCAACATTTCACCCACCGCCGCCCGCCGCCGCCACCGCTCGTCCACCGCTCATTTGTTTGCTACACTTTCGCCTTTGACGCTTGAGTTCCATATTGTTCCGCTGGACACAAATATATGGTTCCCTATAAATTCCCTACAACGTTTCGCTTCTCGACGTTTCTGGAGTAGGACAATGGTAACTTTCCCAAGTCGTTTATTAATAGCCGTTTTCCAACGCCTGGTTTATGTTATAGGTTCCAATGTTGCCTGTGAATTTGTCTTCGCGTTTAAATATAGCTGAAGCTTCTCGGCTGCTATTTAATAACTGCATTTGCATCCCTTGCGACATGGACTGTTGCGGATTTAGCAAATCACGAGTGGTTCCGCTCAGTCACGTAAACGATGTTTGCTATTAGCGTCTTGCGCCGGCAGAGGAACAATCTCCAGCGAAGGACAGCGGGGCGACCTTTACTCACAATCGTTCTGCCATTACCTGCAGAACAATACACCCATATCATGCCCATACGTATAACTAGAAGCGATGTAATTATTTATTATTTTGTTGCTAACTGTGGCTATTCACACACCAGCCAATCCATTGTTTAGTTTTCATGGCAAAAAATGCTCCGTCTAAATAAATGGTGCTGTGTATCGGTTTGTACTTATTGTTTTGTTTCTTACAGGTAGGTAGTTACTTAGGTTGAACACCAAGGTTCACTATAGTACCTGGTACAACCACTTCTAGTAAAAAATACGACACAAGCGTAAACGTAGATACTAGTTCTCTATACGGCTTCGGTGGCTGCTTATAATAATTTGTCTGTTGTATTCTAAAACACTAGTGTTTGCGTGTTTACGATCTCCGGACGAGGCGGAGGCGAATAGAATATACAATGATGTGTCATTCACATCGATTGGGGCCGCATACAAGATGGAGTGTGTCATACATAATGTATAGTGCTATGTTCCGCGTCTCTTCGACTCGGCCGACCTTCGAATTCACTCACGGCTCCGGCGGCGGCGGCGGGCGACTGCCACACTGGGCGACTTGCGAAACCAGCGTGGGCCACATTGTCTCAGCTGACTTATACCCTCCTGCCTACCCTTTACTCAACCGCCAGTCGCAACCACGTAGGAGGTAATAGCCACGGTCGGCACAATGGCTCCGTGTGTAAATTTCACCTAATAAGCGTAACAGAACGTCGCCGCGTGATCGCAGAGCTCGTACAGTACACATAATGGAATACTGTTAGCTAACACGACACGCGGCGACCGTTGGCCCGCGCCGGCGAGAGGTGTCGCGATGGCACGATGACAATAACTCAGGCCAGCGCAAGTGACAAGCGGTCGCTGAAGCCGCGCGCGGGCGCGCCGCCGCCGCCTGTGCCTCGCGCCCCGGCAGCGCGGCGGACAACAATAGTGCACAATCACCGCGTGTCAACCGCCTCTCGCGTGAGGACACCATTGTTATGGTGATGCCTAGCATCGCCAAGTTAGACGCTCCGTGAAAACAAATAACGCATCGCCCATTTGCATAACGCATCACATACTTTACCCGACATTTACAAACGTAAATAATTCATGGTAGAAGACCAGACAGCGCTGTAATAAACGGTAACCATTAAAATTCGACGCACCCCAGGGAATACAAAATAGCTCGGTTAATTGGAAATATTAACCATTTTTAATGTGGAAGGCAGGCCATTAGTGAAAATGTCGAAAAGGTCCATGGGCTGCAGTAAACATGGTGTGTGGAGGCGCAGGTAGCGAGTCCCGGGGCGCAGTTTTTGTCCGCGCGGCAGGTACCTACCCGGCCGGCCCGAGCTCAGATTGTTGACGTTTTTTTACAACATAAAAACACACCAACCTCGGAACCCCTGATAAGTGCAGCGTTGTAAACCTTTAGAAATAAGGCTTAAATTTATTTGTCGTCCCGTGCATTTTACAAAAAATCACCACTTTAGAAGATTTTGAAATCTCTTTGTAAAAACTTTCTAAACGAGACCCAACAACCCCCATGATAACGGACCTAACCTTTGTTTACTTTTTAACACAATAAAGTCTCGTCTTATTATATTACTTGAGTTTTAAAATTTATCAAAGAAACAATACGAGGTCAGGTTGTAGGTAGTGAGTTGTAAGATCTAGGCAACATTGTTTAGTTGAAGCTTTGTCTGAGAAACCTATTGATGATGTATGAAGAATCCACAATACAATTTATTGCATATTTCCCTGTACTTTAAGATAGAAAATGAAAATAAACATCGTAACTAATTCGTAATTTCTTTCAATTTCAGAACCAGTCTCGTCCAGTGCAGACGATGGGCGGGTCTGCGTCGCCGACGGGCGCGGGGGCGGGGGGCGCGGGGTGGGAGCACGGCGCGCTGGCGCGGGCGGCGTCCGTGCCGGCGCAGCAGCGCGCGCTGGTGGCCGGGCTGCTGGACCGCCTGGGCCACCGCCGCCTGGAGCGCACGGCCAGCGAGCCCGCGCCGCCCGCCGCCTCGCGCTACAAGACCGAGCTGTGCCGCCCCTTCGAGGAGGCCGGCGTGTGCAAGTACGGCGACAAGTGCCAGTTCGCGCACGGCATGCGCGAGCTGCGAAACCTGCAGCGGCACCCCAAGTACAAGACGGAGCTGTGCCGCACCTTCCACTCCGTGGGCTTCTGTCCGTACGGGCCGCGCTGCCACTTCGTGCACAACGCGGAGGAGGCGCGGCGGCGCGAGCCCGCGTCCCCGGGCGGCTCGCTGGCCTCGCTGTCCTCGGGCTCGGGCTCGGGCTCCGGCTCGGCCTCGGGCTCCGGCTCGGCCTCGGGCTCCGGCTCGTACAGCGACGGGTCGCGCTCGCCGCGCTCGCCGCCCGCCATGTCGCCGCCCGCCTTCGCCTTCCGCCGCCCGCCCACGCCCGACTCCGAGGAGGAGCGCCTGCCCGTGTTCAACCGGCTCGCGTCCGCCTTCGGGGACCTCGTCATCGCCTAGAGGCCCCCGCCGCCCGTCTTCCAGCCGCGCCCGTCCCGTCGGCGCGCCGTCTACACACCCGCTCAACGAATGATCTCCAGTTTGTCGATGCTCTTTTATAACTTCACCCTGTAATATATAACTTAAAAACGAAGTGGTAACTGGCGTCTCGAAAGTTTGCGGTGTGAATATATAGTGGTTATGAACGCTCTATATTTAGTTGTCAGCACGCACTTGTAAATTGCACTCACATTAATTAGATATTTATTATGGTAGGTCGCGGAAGTCTTCCCGACGCGATCCGCCGCCGAGCGGCGGTCTCTGTAAAGTTAGATTGTAAAACATTTTATTTATTTAGTCCCGCCGTCCTCGCCCCGTACCGCGGGGAGGCGCTCGTGATCTATTTTTAAGGATTTAAGATAATAATTTATTATTTATTTCGAGTCTCTTTTTTATGAATGTTGTAGCTAGTGGCGATGCCGCACCGCATTCGGTCGAGGCGGCGTCGACGGGACGCGCGGCCTCGCTGGGGGCGCCTCGGGGGCTCGGGGCTCGCTGTCCTCTCTGTCCGACACCTGTCCGTCATCGTCAGCTCGCGGCGTCGTGTCGTGGCTCCTACTTGCGTCAGTGTCGGCGGCGCCCACAGCCGGTGTCCGGTCTGGTCACACTTCCCCGCCGGCCGCACCGGGAGCCACGGCCCGCGCCGCGACGCCCCACCGCTGACACACCAGCGCAGCACCCAGCTCCCGCGGCCTCCTCAACCAACCTGTAATAAAGCAAAGTTTATAACGATATAATATATGAAGCATGTTTATATGATTGTTGACGCGCGCGGGGCCCCGCTTCCATCGCCCCGCGTGCAACCACTGAGTGCCTTCTACTTTATGGACAAAAATCTATAAAAAAAAACATATTTAATTTTAGTTGATCGAGATAGATTGAATGTTTATTTATTATCACTTTTTGAATTAAATATTCAAATTGGCACAGTTATTACTTTTGTACTTTGACAGAGCTAAGTGATTAGTTTCGATTTAGACTAGTTTTTTTTTTCTTTGAATTTAAAGTGTGATATTTTTATATTTATAACAAAGTTTCAATTTTAATTAAGGGACCAATATAAGTGATTAGGAGAAATTCTGATAGATCCAGATACGCTTTCGAATCTTATAACAAAGAGACTGTTTCCTCGCGCCAAGACATCGATATGTTCAATAAGAAAGATCTTTTGTATCCATTAAAGTTATATTCAGCCATTCTTGGTATTTTGTTTGATTGTAGCAGCTAGCTAGAACCTAAATGGTTTGTTTTTGTTTTTTATTTTATTTGTATAATTTCAGTTTTTCTCCATTTCATAGTAAGTCGTTGCATGGTGACACTGAAAGATGATAATAATTTTGTACCTTAATATTAAGTAACTAGTTTGTAAGCATTCAGTGTTCGCGAATATTATTTATTATCAGTTCATTACGAAGTATAAACCATTTAAGCTGATTTATTTAATTTCTTTTGTATTTAAACAACATTTGAGTACTAAAGATTACATACCTACATTGTGTAAACCTTAAGCTAGTAATATATCATGAGTCATTTAATATAATAGACATTAGGTTAAAGTCTAGTACCTATTATCAGTTGTAATTAAGTATTTAATTTTTTTAATTTAATTTCAATTATAACTTAATCGTAAACTTCCAAAAACATTGACTACGTATATTCTTTATTACGGCCAAGACAAATTAAAGCCTAAAGCTTGTTTATGACATTTTCTTATAAGTTTTCCTTATTTCCATCTGCATTTTTATTGAATTATAGTCAAAATATGTTTATTTCTATTGTTTTTTTTCTTATCCCTATAAGCAAGATAAGCACTAAAATACTAAAAATACTTAAATTAGTACCATATGAATCATCATCAGCCTATAGCAGTCCACTGCTGGGCGTAGGACGTAGGACGTAGCCTAGACAAATTGTTCTAAAAAAGTCTAAACATTTCCTTATAGGTGAGTTCCACAGATTGATAGATTGAATAAGATTATTTACTTCATATATTTAAATGTGAGGTATTTAACTGGAAAATATCCAAAAATATGTATATATTTGGGGAATCAGACTACTTGTGCCATCTACTGCCAGTTCGAGGGTACTATGGGATATATGACCTGTTTCTATCAGCTGAAGTAGGTAGATAAATAAAATTATTAGTTTAGATAAAAAAAAAATCGAAAGGATCATCTACTACGCATATGTACCGGTGTTTACTACTGTGTCTACTGAAGATGAAGATTGGGGATCCATAACTTCAGATTCGGTAAGTACAATTTTTTTCTATGAGAGAGCGCACTTCGCTGTATAACTGTTGGGGATTTTTATAAGTACAACGTAAAGGCTTATTAGATGCAGAAAGTACACAATCTGAGAGCTACTTCATCTGTCCAACAGTGTTAGATAGGCTGCAGATAAACGGAGATCTTTCAGCATGTTACTAATACCTCTAAAATACGAGTTTAAAATTAACACACTGGGTTCCTCATTCAACCACTACCGCATACCGGCTACACTAAGGCGAAGGCCGTGGGTCCAACGGGCTAGTGGCCATCCTATGCTACGTTAGCCTTTATTAATATGATAAGACTAGAAAAGAGGTAAACTTAAACGCAGGTAACTACCTATCTAATAAAAATACCAACAATATTTTCGGCTTCCTACCTCCATAATAGAAATACTGTTAGAACCTACAAAAATATAAAACAGCCAGATAAAGATAAAAATTAAATGAATTCTCCGATCCCTAAGAAATGGTTATCCTTTGAAGCTAGCCCAAAAAAGTGGTGATATGTCACTAGATAAGACGCTCGAACCCAAAGTAAATCCTACAAGACATATCACTCGACACACATAGCTATCAAACACAAAATAAATACTACAACAGATAACAATAATTGCTGCTGGATGGAGGTGATAAGAAGGGTTATCTCATATTTGAACACCGAACCAAGTGATTAGATAATTACGATACAACCCGACCAAAAGCTCAGTCGAAAAGTTGTTTTGTAATGTTTAAATTAGCTTTAAAGAGGATTTTACACAGAAATGGTTCTCAGATTCTTGAAATGTACCTACTTATATAAGTTATATACGGTTCTACGGGAGTTTCCTTAGTGGGGTCCCTGTATTAACTATTATATTTCTTCACCAATCCTCGCAGTACCTATTCCTTCGGATCGGTTTGTCGCTAGATGTTCCATCTCTTGCCAGTTTGGTCCTATAGTATAGTATAGGTAGGATTTCAGTTATTATTCAACTTCACATTCTGACACTAGACACTAGTACACTTGTCCAAAATTAATAATGCACATGCAGATCTTCACACCCGAATCATTAAATCGTAAGACCCTTAAAAAACACTTGCATTTTGCACCTTGTTCGAAAGAAAAAGGAGTCAATATCATGTGTCACATAATCGAAAACAACCGATCTGTCAAAGATTTCTATACGCATTATCAATTTTGGAGCACTGTACTTAAATACGAGATCCGAGTAAACCTTATTTTATGTTATTGAACTGCATTAACTCTGATTAACAGTCTTTGTTTTAAATTGATGCTTTGCAGTCATAGATAACATTAGTATCTAGTAATAAGTACATTTATTTAATCGATATCTTTATACCGGGCGTTTGACCGTTAAATTAGGTGTTGATTAGATTAACATTATATTCTGGAAGGAGGAGGTAGTACCTACTTACTACTATACTGCAGTGACTTAGGGATATTGATGATGATGATGATTGTTATTTATATCCGCCTCCCCCCGAAAAGGGAAAAGTTATTAACTAGGTAGGTAGTAGAAAGAAATGGTAAAATTTTCAACAGTATTTAAGATCCTATAATGTATGCATCGTAGCTCTAAATCTGAGTATTTGTGTATCAGTTTAGTATTTATTAATTCATATATAGTATTCGTAGTACTTGTTATAGGTTCCTATACTTACTAGTTAACTGGTTGGGTTTATTTAAATAAGTGTTTAAAATTGTAGTCGGCTATCTTAGGTAATTCGTGGCATCGTCAGCCATAAGTAAGTAAAAGTAGTCAAGTCGAACACAAAGGAACATAAAGATATGCCATATCGCTGCCCTGCTTTACGGATATTTGTAGGTTGGTACCTTAGTTGATTGGAATACTTTACACTTACCTGCCTACTTTTAAAAAAGCTTAACTAGTAAGCAACTTAATCACCAAAAGTTAAATGATAAATACAGGGTGAAATTTTCGCCTCTGCAGCTCAATGTTCTACCTACCCGACACGATAAATATCAACTTGAAGATTTCCATTTAGTAGGCACTAAGAGGTAAGTAGGTATATATTTCAAAATATAAAATCGTAGTTAAAATATACTTAATTCTTTATTTACAATTATTTTCATAATTTAGAAACTAATGACTAAATAACTTAAACTTTGTTCCACGGCCATACGATGAACCGACAGCCAGCGCTCTCAGGGTAGTCACAAACCTGGAAGGAATTTAGACACGTGAATTTCTGAGTAGGTAACCAAAGATATTACCTAAACCATTTAGGTATCTACTGTTGATAAAGGGCCTCTCTCGTTCAGCAAAAAGCTATACTTATTATGAGAACCAAATTTAAAAAGTTACCTGTAGGAACCGGTTGAAGTGCAACCCTCGCGGACAACGCATAGGGATTTTCTTCCCGTTACTGCAAGCCCAGTAGTGGTGGCAGAACCAGCCGGGCAGCAGCCAGGGCACGTCGCCACGCGCCGGGCAGCCGTTGGGCAGCCAGCCCTCCACTGGAACCGGGGGCCAGAGCGCGCCCGGTTGCAAGAGCTGCTCCGAGGAACTAAGTGGCTCGGCGGGTTGCTCCCAGGGACTAAGTGGCTCTGCAGCTTGTTCAGAGGGACTAAGTGGCTGTGCGACTTGTTCAGAGAGACTAGGTGGTTCCGCAGGTTGCTCCAGGGGACTGCGGGCCAGCGCGCCAGCCACGCACACTGCCACTAACAATGCTGACACCCATGCTGCAATCATAATATTCCGTCATGCTCATGCTGATCAAGAATTTTATAGCAGGAATGAGAAATTGATGAGGAATTAATAAATAAATAAATAAATATAATAAATAAATATGTGGGGACATCTCACACACGGCCATCCGACCCCAAGCTAGTCAGAACCTGTGTTATGGGTGTCGGACAGCTGATATATCTACACAAATACATAGATAGATAGATACTAAATATAAATATCAACACCCAAGACCCGAGTACAAATATCTGTCTTTAAACAAATATCTGCCCCAGCCGGGAATCGAACCCGGGACCATCGGCTCAGTAGTCAGGTCACTAACCACTACGCCATTCGGTCGTCGAATTAGATTTGAGATGAAACCAAAAGTCGGATTCTTATTTTGTGTCGTTATGTGATATTCGTAAATACCTAAGTACTTATATTTTCCGTTATTCTTAGTATCTTACCGTTCATGTTGATGCGTTTGGATTACTGAGACTGACTATGAAAATATTTAAAATGAAACAGTTTTTATACAAAAATTAAGTAGCATAGATTTTATCAGAATTAAGCATCACTGAACTTTTTTTGATTGCTATCAATAATGATAAAACATAAACAAAAACACAAAGCATGTCCTCAAAAACTTTATCTAAAAAGGATTAGCCTTAATGAGTTATTAAAAATACAAAGGATTGGTTAAAACCTAATATAAAATTACAGACGATGAGACGACTGATTATGATCGTTTTAAGGGTTAGAGCATTGACCAAGCGATGTTTGATATCTGGCAGATATCTAATCTAGGCCGATTAATTAAAGTTCAATAATTGAGAATGTTTAGACAAGAATTTTCTTTTGTTTAAACTGGTGAATGCATTATTTGTATTTGAATGCATTTTATTTATCTACTGATTGGGCAGATAAAAACCTACACCTAACCTAAGTAGATAATTTGAGTATAAAAGGAGATTTATTAAATTAATTAATATAGTCAATCTCGAAAAACAAACAAACCAACATGAACGGTAAGAATAACTGGAAACATGTACCTACATAAATGTACTTATATTTAAATGAAATTGTTAGCATAACTCTATACCTACTTTTTTGTTTAGAATAGAATAATTCTTTATTCAAAGAAAACAACTTATGTTATTACATACATCCCACAAAACAAATGTTAATATGGTTTGACTGTGGGTAAGGAGTCCCACTACATAACAAATTTATCATAGCTTAGTAGCACACACACACTTAACGCGGTAGGTAGTGAGATTTTTATTATTGCTGATCATCACTCATTGAAGCCATCAAATTTACAGAGCTGTGAGTTTAACACAAGCCCAACGGTGGTATTTGATTGCAGCATGGGTGTCAGCAGTCTTGGTCGCAGTGTGCGTTGCGAGCGCGCTGGGCCGCAGCCCCGGAGAGCATGCTGCAGTGGCACATAGTCCGTCTGAACAAGCCGCAGAGCCGGATAGTCCCTGGGAGCAAGCCGCGGTGCCGGATAGTCCCTGGGAGCAACCGGCAGAGCCGGATAGTCCCTCGGAGCAGCTCTTGCTGCCGGGTGCGCTCTGGCCCTCTGCTCCAGTGGAGGCGCTGGACTGGCTGCCCAACGGCTGCCCGGCGCGCGGCGACGTGCCCTGGCTGCTGCCCGGCTGGTTCTGCCACCAGTATTGGGCCTGCAGTCACGGGAACAAAATCCCCATGCTCTGTCCGCGAGGGTTGCACTTCAACCGTTTCCTACAGGTGCTATTCATTTTATGGTTTTATCCTGAAGTAGCCTATAATACCTGTTTAAAGGTACAATTAGGCACCTTCAGATTTATGAACACTACGTAATTGTTTTGCATTCTTCTTTATATTTTTTTAGATAGAAATTAACATGTAAATCCCGTTTCAGGTGTGCGATTATCCGGAGAGGGCTGGCTGTGGGGTCATAGTAGCACCGTAGCTACGTATTTAATTATTAATTAACTAAATAACTTACATACTTAAATACATATATTATCTACTGTAAGTTCTAATTCTTTCCATGTAGTTTCTAACCTGTAAGAGCTTCAGATATTACAAAATTTTATATAAGTACCTACATAGTTAACATTATTATAAAATTGCCTTTTCTGATTTATCCTTCAGATATTTTATACAGGATGCAGTTTAACTTTAGTAGGGACCTAACTATAATATTTATGTTTTGTCTGATTAAAAAAGTGTAAGTATACTTAGGTAAGTATTAAAATGTGCAGTTTAAAATTTGACTACCACGCCGGCCGAGGGATTGAAAATTCACGAAGTAATGTTACAAAATAACCCTGAGTATCTGAATAATTATTAATTATGCCGAATTCAATACTTACCTACAACTACTTATATTGCAATTTACACAGTCTGGTCTGATTGTGTTCATTTCTGTGTCTAGACGCAATTAATGCATCAGTCGTAATTTTATTATGCCATTAATCATTATACAATGCAGTTAAGTGGGCAGGTACCTAGTTCTGTTATCATATCACGGTTTGTAATAATAGCAGACACGCAATATTCAATGTGTTGACTACAATACATCACGAAACTGCTAGATTGCATTCATGCAACAGTTTAGGTACGTAGATACCTACATAGTTGCATCAAATAACACTATGATGGAAGTCATTAGTATCATATACCTAGGTAGGTTCTAGTTCTATAATATTATGGAACCAAAGTACATTCCATGGATTTACCCTGGTGCTTTGCAATGAAATCTATGTATACTGAAGCATTACCATAGTCAAAAATTATATAAGAATAAGTTGCCAATACTTATTCGATAAGAAAACTTCAAATAGCATCCAACTCGGATGGGCTTCAGGAAGCTTTGTCACATCACGGCCATTGTCGTTGTCGGCCATTGCAGGGCATGTCCGTGAAGATTAAATAATGGTGCTGTAACGTGGGCGTCAGACCATCGATTTAGGAGTATAGATACGGACGCCAACATTGACAATGTTTTCCATTAAACTTTCGTCAATCTACCTAGCTCATAAAGCCAGCCGCTGCAAACAGATTAATCCAAATGGAGTCATTCTGCACGAAGATTCAACCATTTTATTGGGGGTAGATTTACCTACCGAAAACTAGGCTATGGGTAAGCAAACCAAAAGCAGGTATAACACGGTCTGCATAAGATGCTCATAATTATTCTCAATAGTTCCACATACATGCATTGTCTTCTTTCACAAATAAATTGAGCATACCTACTGCTACCAACCACAGTGTTATGCATGTCGCAGGCAACTGGTTTAATCTCCTGTTTGATTGAACCACTAGCCGGTTCATTGGATGGCGCTATTCAGTTGTATGACTAAAGGACAACTCGTCAAGTCGTTGATTGTAACGTTCGACGTCTTGACTGAACGTCATTCAGCGAAGTCGTTGAATGGGATATAGTATAGCAACTTTGTAATGTCTGGTTATAGGGTGAACATCACCAGACAAGAGTCAACAAAAAGACTATGTTACAAAGCTCTTATCTCACAAATTAACTAAACAATAACAATAAACGTACCTTCATATTGTTGTTCATAATTATCCAGTTTCGCCACTTTTTTTCTTTGAAACTATCCGCCCGCAGCGTAATAATAGGTAAATCCATGTTGTCACACTATTTTATCACAAATAACGCACTTTAAAGCTAATTTATTTGCAAAAAACTAACAATATAGGTGCTTTTTGTGTCAGCTGTTAGCTGTTAGACGCCATATTTGTTTTATTCACCACCTGACTGATTTTAAGTCAGCTAACTAGTTGGACGTTTTGTGACGCTTGTACAATCAACGTTCGGCCTAGTCATACAACTGAACAGCGCCATCCAATGAACGGGCTAGTGGTTCAATCAAACAGGAGATTAAACCAGTTGCCTGCGACATGCATACCACATAAGGCCGCGCCAGATGCGTGGCTTTGTAGCGATATTTACAAAGACTTCATTAATTTTATGGAAATTCTAGGACGGAGAGCAAACACGGAATTGAGGGGAGTGTGCATAAGACACCTATTCAATCCTAGTTTAACTAACATTAACATACTTATCCGTTATTTGTTTAAAGAATTTATTGATATTTATTCAAGTGAAGCTGTAGATGTAGACTATTTATTTTCGGGTCTCTGTCGGGCTGATTCATTTAAAAAATTCTTTTCCTTGAACGTATTTCAGCAGTTGGTGAGGTCTGGTGTTGTCTGGCAACCGAATTTCATCTAAAATGAAAAACTATAAAACTCTGCCTATGTGGTCGTAGCGGTCGTAGGTAACATTCGTAATATTTTGAGGTCCGTCCTCATCATTATGGTCTGTATCGTGATGATTAAATTTTAACTCTTATATCCTACAGTCCACCAAATGGATACCCAACAACGGCCGCCGGCGCAGAGGCAGACCAAGAAGGAGATGGCGGGACGACCTGGACAATTTTAACACGGAATGGTGTGAGCAGGCCCAAGAAAGGGATAAGTGGAATGTTCAAGGAGAGACCTTTGCCCAGCAGTGGGAAACTAGAGGTTAAGGAAAAAGAAAACCTACAGTCCTCCTATCGCCGTTTCCGTTTTCTTTGACGATATTATTAGTCACCTATTTAACCTGAGCTGAAACCCTCTACAGTTTACTATTATTAAAACGTTTTATAGTGTTTAGCTCTATTGTGTTGGAGTGCTGGGGCGCATGCGTGCGTTCGATAAACTTTGTTTACAGCATTACCTATAGGCGATATGGCGGTCGTTGACACCGTTTGAAATTAAAAATCTTAAGTACTTAAATTTTTTGCGGACATAAATTTTACATAAATACTTACCTATCTACAAAAATATAAATAGGTATCCTCCACATTATCCACATAATATGCTCCACCGCTGTGCTGATGGTGATTGCAATAGGTATATTTTGTGCAATAGGTACTTCCTTGATATACTTACACACCATCCTTTTTAGATGTACTTAGTACTTATATCGCACGCTGCCGCTGGCGATGATCTTCAAAACACTTTTGAGAGGATCCTGTGACTGTGGCCAGATTTGCTAGTTTTTTGCTAATGTCGATTATTACTAGTATAACCACCTACTATACAAGAGATATGTCAACCGCTGTGGTTTACTTGTCTACTCGTAATATAGTAGTAAGTACCACTCATACCAACTCCTTAAATAGGGCTTACAGTCAAAGTCAGTCTATAAAGTTCTGAAACCTGTACCTATCGGTCTTATTCCCGAGACGTAGTTATTTGTACACAACTACACAGCCTGTGTCGTTTTAGTTGAGTATTCTACATAGTTTAGTTTTCTTGGTGAACCCATCCCTATTCCTATATTTTGATATCTGTTTGCATCATCCACAAATTCCTCGATACATTTCAAAAAATGTGTTTTATAGGCGTAAACCGCATCTATCTACTGCCTGTAAACACACTGAACAACACGGATGCATATAGGCAGAATCATACAGTTGTAATAGGGAGGTTAAGACTAAGGCGTTAATTGAAGGACTGCTATCAGCTGTTCTTAAAATAGAGAGACATTAGTAAACTATCATATTATAAGTATTATCTCGAGTGCCTAGCTCATTGACGTCCAAACGAAAGTGTTTACTATCTGTGCTTGTAATTGTACGTCGTAATAAAACTATTATTCTAGAAAATGGAATGTTTATCATTATCTCACAGCTGGGTATGATCGTGCGGTATGATTGTGTATCAACTGTTTTACTTACCATATTATAAGATCTGGACTGCTTAGTTGTAAATGTGAACAATATACTTAGGTACTTAAATATAACAATAAATCCTAATCCTAACTATATTATTAATATTATAAATGCGAAAGTAACTGTGTCTGTCTGTTACTCTTTCACGCCAAAACTACTGAACGGATTTGAATGAAATTTGGTATACATATGGTCTAGACCCTGAGAAAGAACATAGGCTACTTTTTATCCCGGAATTCCCACGGGAAAACTTTTTAAGGCGAAGCGAAGCTCGCGGGAACCGGGAACAGCTAGTACTTAATATAATCTACATTTTGCTTTTCACTTACGAATTCATACACAATACAAAGGATAATAGGTAGTTAGGTAGGTAATACTTACTTCAAGTCCGTATTATATTGGTATGATCAGCTAGGTAATGTACTGTGTTTGTATATATATTTCTCCTAAAATATGAATTTTACACTAACGCAGCTAAAGAAAGTTATTACGGATATTTCCCTCCACATGCGTACATAAGGGCCCGCAGGCAACGCAACATGACCGATAGGGGGGCAGGTCGACAACCTGCTTATCAAATCTACCTCGAGGTTAGAAACCTATCACCTACAGTAAAGCTGAAGCATTGTCATTGCTTTATGATGGGACATGGGACAGAAATTATTTTAACTTCAAACTGTGTCCGCCTTCTACGTCCAATGGAAAATGGGACTGAGTTATGCTGATTAATATTATTTAATTAAATTTATCCTGAATTTACCTAGTCATTAGTCACTATTTAGGTACCTGTACAGCACTGGACTGCAGCACCTATACGTTGTACCCATACCACATATACATAATATATCCATACGTTATATCCATACACACACACCACACCACACAAGACAGAATATTTGTTACTAGTTACTCCACCTTAGCTATTCAAAGTATTGAAACAAGTAGCTAATATCAAATTAATAGGCACTCACCACTATGCCACAATCAAACAAAACAACCTCATGTGTTTCATTACTTCGTCGAAATATAATAGGCCCGTTTGAACAGCTCGAAAATGTATGGGATGACAGCTGGTGTCAAATCTAAATCATAGAAAATCATTGACAAAAGAATAAAGAGGACTTGGCATAAAAATCGGTTCTTAAAAATATATCGTCGTCTCTTTTTAACTTATTGGTGTTATCGTACGTAAAAAAGGACAACAGTAGTTTTGTCTTTGCCTAAAATTACAACATTGCGATCGGTCGCCATGTTGATTGACCAAGATTGACATCCAAACACAAGGTACTTCAGCTGTCAAACAATTTTTTTTTTTTTTAAAGGGTTTTGGCTTGGCCACTGGGCCTTTAAGCCATGTCTTTATTTTCACATTTCACAGCACAGTTGCACTTTAAATTCTTCACTATATTTTATTGAAGGTATTTTTAATATAATAGTATATAGCATTAAAGCACACTTTTAATTTTAGTAGCATAATGAGGCGGCGGGAGGGATTAGGGTGCTTTTCCACCAGAGATGTGCTATGCTACGATGCTATGGATGCGTTTGATATCCACCAATCATATTATTGGTGCACATAGCTTAGCACTGGTGGAAACGGATTCAACTAAGATATGTTTTTTGTATGGAATGATGCGTGCTATGGATGTGTGCTATGGATGCGTGCTATTGATATGTGCTATGGACCATCGCGAGTGGTGTAGCTATGGCGCCGCCGCCCCCGTCGTTTCCCTACTATCGATACATAGCATAGCTCGAGATGCGCATCTTTCTCGCACAGCTACTTTGCGGCGGCGCATCTTCGTAGCGCATCTTCCTCGCACAGCTACCTAGCGTAGTATTGGTGGAAACGGTCACATATTTTCGTAGCGTAGATATCACATCTTCGCAGCATAGCTGCATAGCACATCTCTGGTGGAAAAGCACCCTTATCTTCATTTGTTATAAATTCACTCACTTCACTTGCAAAAACTAAACGTTCCATGTTGTGGGTAGGGCATTCAAAAAACATATGTTCTAGCGTTCCAACAGCATTTTGACATGATAAACATGTGCTATCTTCTATAATATTAAATCTTTTTAAATGCGATGGTGCTTTTGTGTGACCAAATCTTAGTCTATTCATTGTTGTGATAAAATCTCGACTGGCTATTTTCAAATCATTATACCAGGGCTTCGAAGGTAAGTCTTCTTGTATACTTCCATACCATTTTCCTTTCCCATTAATTTCTTGGTCTTTTTTCCAAAAATCTTTCCATAAACTGTACATGTCATTACTAATGCTATTATAACAATCAGTAAATGGTATATTTACAACTGTACTTACATCTAAAGAGTTTATACCTTCATAGGCTATTCTATCTGCTATTTCATTACCTGTGATCCCTCTATGAGAAGGAATCCACATAAATAATATGTTTATACCCATCAATTCATATTTTTGTACATTATTTATAATTAAAAATAAAATATAATTAGTTTTAAAATGACATTTTGGGTTCCTCAAACTTTCCACCAAACTTAATGAGTCTGTTAATATTATGAAACACTTGTAATTATGTACAGAATTTATACGCTTCAGGGCTTCTAACACTGCAAAAGCCTCTGCCGTGAAAATGCTACAGTAATTATTGAGAACAAAGCTCTGAGAAAAGTTCAATTGTGGATCATATACAGCACTATGCACATGAGAGCTTGTTTTACTTCCATCAGTATAAAATTTATAATATTCTCTATTAAGATCTAGAAATTGTAAAAGTTCTGTATTATTATTCACAGTGACATCTATTATTTTAATTTTGAATAGAAGATTGCTATAGTTATTTAAATACATTGGCCATAAAGGCCTAATACATATATTTGAGTATTTACTTTTAATTTCCAGGAGAATCTGAGACAAATTGGGACTTCTGTTGTGTAACAAATCATCACCTGAGGTCATAGGTGTTTGATGGACAGTTGAATTAGGTAAGATTTTTTTAATTATCTGTTGATTATTGGATGATACAAGTTTTAATGAAAATCTTTCAGCTAATAAAAGCCTTCGTATATTAAGAGGCATTACCATGGCTTCAATTTCCATTGCATGAATAGGAGTTGAGCACATAGCACCTAAAATAATTCTCAAAGCTCTGTTCTGAATAATATCTAACTTATTTACATGAGTACTATTTATATAAGCAAAGCAGCTGTAATCAAAATGACTTCTGACTATAGCTTTATATAGTACGGTCAGTGTCTTTGGGTCTGCACCCCAAGATACACCAGCTAAACATCTAAGAATATTTAAGCCTTTAAGGGCATTTTGAATTATATACATAATGTGTTGTTTGAATGTCAATTTATTATCTATGATAACACCTAAAAACTTGTGACAGCTAGCTGTTGAGATCTCTACATCATTGTACATAACTGCATCATTGTTGGAGTCCTTACTAAATATTACTACTTTACTTTTATTAGGATTTATTTTAAGTTTCAATCTACCGCTATAATAATGATGTAATTGTGTTAAGCCACTATTTAAATTATGTATTGCTACATCCACATTAACATTCATACTGTATAATACTAGATCATCCGCAAATTGCAGTATATTTACAAACTTATTATTTACATATTTACATATCTCACTTGTGTATAAATTATACAACAATGGCGATAAAGTTGCACCTTGCATTGTGCCTTTAGAGGCAGTTTTTGGTCCATATAAGTTATTATTATGCTTTACATATAAAACTCTATCAATCAAAAAATTATAAATCCATTTACATAGGATACCGGGAATACCCAGCCCTGATAACACTTTTACAAGTATACTTGGTTGTACATTGTCAAATGCACCTTGTACATCTAGGAAAGCACACACAGCACTAACTTTATTATGTTTTGCATTTTCCAGATCTGAGATAAGGGAGACGAAACTGTCATACCCCATTTACACTCTCGCACGAGTGGCGAGGCGAGCGACAAGGCGAGGGGCGAGGCGCGAGTGTGAACAGACGCTCGTGGCTCGCCTCCTCGCTCGCCTCGCCACTCGCGGCGCTCGCGTCCGGAGCGGTTTTTGGGGCACGAGTCAAAGGAGCTCGCGTCGCACGCGAGCGGGTGTTTACACTCTCGCGTCCGCTTCATTCTGGCTTCTACATCGTGCCGCGCAGGTTGTGTTCGTCGTCGTATAATTATAACGTAGTGTTTTTTCCTCAGTTGTATAATGGATTGGTCGCAAGACGAAACATTTAATTTCATATAAGTAAATATTTCAATAAAATAATAAAAATAAAAAAACACTAAAACGTAAGAAATAAAAGCAGTACTTAGATATATTAGTACTGTCACATAGAATAGGTCTAAACCATGTCTAAACCTTAAATTATTTCTTACGTTTTAGTGGTTTTTTGAAGTCGTTTTTTTTTATCATTATTTTATTTTATGACTTATTTATACTTAGTTTATTTGCAATAATTGACAATCAAAATTAAGAAGCAAATGATACCTATAAGTCCTACTAGTCAGTAGTAAACACGAAGTAGTTGCTATATATACCTACCGTTGAGGAGTTCCCTTGACTACCTTCCGTTTCCATCATCAGATCAGCTCAAGGTCACCATCATATTTTTTTTAATGTTAAAAATATAGGTAAGTACCTATGTACTTTCTAAATTTCATTAACTACAATCGGTTAATAGGTACCCAAAATGGAAATTCATAGCCTGTTTTTAACCCTCTACCCACCCTTGGAGGTGGAATCAAAATTTGAAAAAAATGGGACCACATGGGATCTCAACCCAATACATAAAAAAAAGAATTTTCAAAATCGGTCCATAAACGGCGAAGTAATCGGTGATCATACATAAATTCTTTATTGTTGCGGCTAAAACTTCGACGTCCTCCATCGTTGCTAGCTCAAAGACAACTGAACTCTGCACGAGAGTGTAAACACCCACTCGCGTCACACGCGAGTGGGTGTTTACATTCGCGCCTCCGCACGAGTGACGAGGCGAGCGAGGAGGCGAGGGCCGAGGCGAGAGTGTAAATGGGGTATCAGCACAACTTCTGCCTTTTCTGAAGCCATATTGAACATTGGGAATCAAGCCATTTGACTCAACAAACCAATCAAGACGAGTTTTAATCATATTTTCAAATATTTTACCTAAACCAATCAAGACGAGTTTTAATCATATTTTCAAATATTTTACCTAAACATGAAGAGAGAGAAATGGGTCTATATGAATTTGGATCTTCTGGAGGCTTATCTTGTTTTAAAACAGGAATAACACATTGAGTCTTCCAAGATTGTGGGATTATTTGATTCACCCAAAGACTATTAAGTATATTTAAAAATAATTTCTGCACTGAAGTATCTAACTTTTTTATAAGAATATAAGGAAAATCATCTAATCCAGGTGATGTATTCTTTCGCGAGTTCAAACTATTTTCAAATTCGTGGAAAGTAAATTTTTGTATAAGAAAACTTGATTTAATGTCTGAATTATGAAGATCAAAATAGGTATTTAATTCATGAATGTGTAAGCCGGTTTCTGTTAATTTATCAAAAAATCCATCAATGAATTCGTCTGAATAAGATTTATTGGAAGCTTTTCTATGTTTAAACATTTTAATGTAATTCCATATTTTACTTATCGGTGTAGTTCTATTAAAACTGTTACATAGTCTACTCCATCCATTTTTCTTTTCTTCTGATATTGTTCTTTTTTTAATAGCATTTAATCTTTGATATTTTACAAAATTTTCTATTGTAGGATTACTTCTATAATACTTTAAAGCTTCATAAGAGTCTGTAACACTTTTTTCACATCTATCGTTCCACCAAGGAGCTGGTAGTTTACTTTTGTATGAGCTATGTTTTGTAAATTTCCTAACGCATTCTTCTTTAAGAGAGTTTAACTTGTTACAAAAATATTCATAAGTTTCTAAAGGATTATCACTATTAATGGTAAAATTTGTAAAAAAGGACTTAGAAAGTTCGTGGTATTTTTGCCAGTTTGCTTTACTGTACATAAATTTATCTATTGGAGGATTTATTTGATATCTATCAATTGAAAGTGCAATAGTAATGATCACAGGAAAGTGGTAGCTACCCATATTGTCATCGTGAACAGTCCAATCACACAAGGGTGCAATGGCTGAGCTGGTAAAAGCGACATCTATAGCCGATGGGTTTCGATTAGGATAATTAATAGTAGTAAAATTACCATCGTTAAGGATACATAAATCCAATTCATCTATAACATTGTATAATTGTTGTCCTCGTCCTTTAGTGGATAAGCACCCAAAAGCAATATGGTGAGCATTAAAATCACCTGATACTAAAATAGGTTTAGGCAGATATCTAATTAAATTACGTAATTTATTAATTCTAATATGACTACTTGTAGGTGGACAATATACACATAATAGAGTTAGTTCTCCACATCCTGTAGAAATTGATATAGCTATTGTTTGAATATCTTCGTAAAAGACAGTATTAATTAATTTGTATTTGATATAAGGACGAATTAAGATGGCAACACCACCATGCTCATTTTTTGCATTTTTAAAATGAAGATTGTAACCGGGTATTGAAATATGTTTGTTCTCCTTAAACCATGTTTCATTTAAAAGACAAATATCAAGATTTTTTTCCTGTAGAAATTTGATAAGTAACGGCTTTTTAGGGTTCCGTAGCCAAAATGGCAAAAACGGAACCCTTATAGTTTCGTCATGTCCGTCTGTCCGTCTGTCCGTCTGTCACAGCCGATTTACTCGGAAACTATAAGTACTACAGTGATGAAATTTGATGGAAATATGTGTTGTATGAACCGCTACAAAAATATGACACTAAATAGTAAAAAAAAGAATTGGGGGTGGGGCCCCCCATACATGTAACTGAGGGATGAAATTTTTTTTTTCGATGTACATACCCGTGTGGGGTATCAATGGAAAGGTCTTTTAAAATGATATAAAGTTTTCTAAAAAACATTTTTCTTAAAGTGAACGGTTTTTGAGATATCAGCTCTCAAAGTCGTAAAAAGTATGTCCCCCCCCCTCTATTTTTATAACTACGGGGTATAAAATTCTAAAAAAAATAGAGGTGATGCATGCTAATTAATTCTTTCAACGATTTTTGGTTTGATCAAAGTATCTCTTATAGTTTTTGAGATAGGTTGATTTAACTGTAATTTTGATTTGCTGCTACGGAACCCTTTGTGCGCGAGCCCGACTCGCACTTGGCCGGTTTTTGTTATTTAAACTTTGAATATTAAATTGAGCTATTTTGAGTTGTGTTATGTTCAAGTTATTATCCATATTAGGTTAGGTTTTTAAATAATAATTCTTTGATAAATGACGTAGTTATAGGATTATCGTCGCTCTTATTACCCAGTTGTATTAGGGTGCTCACTATGACGTTAACTAGGTCATCATTGTTGATTAGCTGCGTCTTTAAGTCAACAGTCTTAGGCGAAAAGTCTTGTGAGACAGGTTCGTTACCTTTTTGTTTATTTTTATTTACATTGTTAGATACACTTTGTACAGACTTGTTTACATTCTTATTATTAAACTTATTACTATTTACATTTTGAGTTTTATTTACAGCTGGTAGAGGTGGGAAGTTTACTTCAAGTTCTAGTTGTTTGCTGGCAGCAGCGCTAGCATATGTGATTTTGCTCTTTTTTTCCATTATCTTTTTTAATTTAATTGGGCATGACTTTGAAATAGCCAAATGAGGCCCGCTGCAATTACAGCAGCGAACCTCATCCGGTGTGCTGCATTCTTTGTAATGGTGCTCACCAGCACAGCAGCTGCAGCGCTGCTTGCCATTGCACACCTTTGCCGAATGATTGAATTTAAAGCACCTATAACATTGTTGTAGTGGTGGTACGTAATCAAAGACTCTATATGAAAATAGGTCATATTGGACATGGTCTGGTAGACAGTTTGACAGAAATGTCAAACTGACTGTTTGCAGTGGGATCCTTTCTTGCCCTACTTTTTTGGTAAATCGCCTTATTGCAATGATCTCACTTGTGCTTGAGAGCTTGTTGTATAGCTCTTTGTTGGAAATGTTAGTTGGTACAAATCGAATTATTCCAGTTTTCTCAATCTGAGCCGCTGGAATATAGGCCCTTAATTGGTGTTTAGCCAGGAATGTAGCGTTGGTAATGAAGTTATTCGCATTGTTGGATTGTTTGAAAACAGCCGCAATTTTGTTAGCGTTAACTCGGTGAATGCCAATTACCCCCTTAATGTCCGTCGTGAATATATGGTTCAGATATATTGGACTTTTGTTTCCCAATTTGTCCTTTTTATCCGCACTTTCAACAAACACTTTGAACTCAACGTTTGTAGAATTGTCTGGATATAGTCTTATATAGTTTTGTTTTAAAAATGGACTGTACGAATTATTGTCTACATCCTCACCGCCGCCGCTACTCTCCGCAGGTCTCTTTTTTTTATTTACACTGGCACTACTCGGGTCCCCTTCATTTCCATCCATTTTATATACATTTATTCACAATATTCACACTAAATTTACAATATTTATAATAAAATTTAAATTTTTGAAAATAAAATTTAAAATAGGCGCCCTTTCTCTTTCCCGCCAAAAAAGAAAGTCCTGTCAAACAATTTGTTTGTTTACATTTTTCAAGAAAAAAGCCGCCATTTTAATTGACACCAATGCTTAGGTAAGCGCATTTTTTTCGTTGATATGGCATGTCCTCTCTTTATTCTTTTGTCAATGTAGAAAATCAATAAAAAATCTATTCTAAATTTGTGAAGCTGTCAAAACAGGCCTATTATATTTCGACGACTGTGGTAGCCCCATCACCGTGGAACTTCCATGCCCATCACTAGTTTTGTCACCGACTGTGTCAACTGTCAATATAAGGTTGTCTGAGTTGCTTTGCTGGAATAATAAAAGCTATTTTCATATAATTTATCATATTTTTTACTCAACGTTGGAGTACATGTTGGAATTGAAATACACCGACCCGTCTGTCATCTGTCACTATCAGTGTCATTCATTGCATAGTTTACCTTGCCTTTGGTTTGACAAATTTTATCAATTCAAGGTCAAAACAATATTATCATTTTTCAGTCAATTTAATCAGTTCAGTTGGCCCGCAACCGCCTTATATGTAGATTAGTTTATTTATTACTTAACATTTTACGTTCCTGTTTAAATTAAAGTAACCATGTTGAAGCTCTTGAAGTCCGAAGTAAGTTTTACAAAGTTTTACTTTCTAGTTAACATAACCTGACAAACTCTAGACTAGTAACTAGTTAATAGTTGTATTTTCGAGGAGGCCCACCCTCTTACATGCGGTAGGTATAAGTATAAAAGATCAGAACAAACAAAGAAGGACTTGATACAAGATTCATATCATTTGGTATTTAAACATGCTCCATAATTCATGGTGGTTTCCAGTATGCTTAGTGTTGCGCAGTTCAGTGTTTATTCCTTCTTTTCTCGAGTTTTTCATTTTTTATTCAGTGTTTCTTGTGTAATATTGAGAACGTATGCTATGGATATTAATACCTAAATAAAATCAAGGTACTTTCTATGTAGGTTGTACTTGTGATGGAAATTACAGAACTCTATACTTCGTAAGTACCTACTTATACCTATTTTATTCATAAAATAGTAGGTACTAACTGATGATGATGAAATCCTGTTATCCCTCATCAGGGACATAGGGTAGTACTTAGTACTACTTAGTACATAAATAAATAAATTGAATTTGGCTCGCTTTGAAATACTTACATAGTTAATTATAATGGCAGCTAGTAGGACATCTCAGGCACAATTTATAGCATTAACCACCTACAACTATAAATACCAATCTGTTGCTGTTATTTCTATCTCACTCAAAAATCCTTTCAACTATTTCTATAGAATTATTTTAGAAAAAAAGAAATATGTACCTACATAAAAGAACAAGCTACCAAAACTTCTCTCATATTTTTTTATTAAGTAAATAAGTTTCATCTTTCAACATTTACACAAGTATATTACTTATTTATTCTCAAAACTGAATACATTTTAGATAAAATTGCTGAATAACATGTTGTTTACAAAACTCACTGAGAGCTCAATAGCTACATGAGTTACATCATATTGATATGGTCCTTATCTGGAATTAACTGAAACCAAAACTTTCACATAAACTCAAACTCAAACTCAAATTTTTTTATTCATCGTACAAATATAAAATTTTCTGATGAACGTCAATTTTTACAAATTACTCTCCGTTCGGATAAGGGGGGGCTCTTTCTGTCTAAGGAGAAGAACGGAGGCAAGAAACTCCTGAGCCATCTTTTCAAAAAAAGACTTAAAACTAGTTGGTATACAATACATATAAGCTTAATAATTATTATTATAATAATATGAGCAGAGCTAACTACTTATCACAGCCATGCATTAACGTCCTCTAAGTAATCATCAATTTTATAATAAGCTTTTTTACTGAGTTTCTCTTTAATGTAACACTTAAACTTATTCTCTGGCATTTGAGCAACTTCTGCTGGAAGCTTATTATAAAATCTAATACAGTACCCTAAAAACGATTTATTAACTTTCGCCAGACGCATCGCTGGAAAAGCCAGCTTATGCTTGTTCCTAGTATTAATGTCATGATTACTGCCAATTGTATCAAAAGTTGAAATATTCTTTCGTACATACATTAAATTGGAAAAAATGAACTGACATGGAACTGTAAGGATGTTAATTTCTTTAAATAGTTCTCTCAATGAATCCCTGGAACCAAGTTTGTATATAGAGCGGATGGCTCTTTTCTGTAATACAAATATAGTTTCAATATCAGCTGCTCTACCCCAAAGCAAAATGCCATACGATAATAAGCTGTGGAAATAACTAAAGTAAACTAATCTGGCGGTTTCAACGTCGGTCAGCTGTCTAATTTTCCGTACAGCAAAAGCTGCGGAGCTCAACCTTCCAGACAATTTTTCAATGTGAGGTCCCCACTGTAACTTTGAATCTATAGTCATCCCAAGAAAGACAGTATCATTAACTAGGTCCAATTTATTCCCATCTAGAATAATGTTAGTATCGCAATGTCTAACATTCGGCAGTGTAAATTTAATACATTTCGTTTTCTTAGAATTCAATAGAAGATTATTAACGGTAAACCAATCGTGTATGTCAGATAGAATTGAATTAATTTCATTAAAATTATTTTCTCTTCTTTTAACTTTAAAAAGCAAAGAAGTATCGTCAGCAAATAAAACTATATTAGTCAATTTTTCAACCATAAAAGGCAAGTCATTAATATAAATGAGGAATAAAAATGGTCCTAGAATAGATCCTTGAGGGACGCCTATTTTTACATGAGCCCCCTGTGATTTAGTATTGTTAATATCGACCCTTTGTTGTCTCTTGTCTAAATATGAAGATATCAAATCTAAAGCCTTTCCTCCTATTCCATAGTATCTAAGTTTCGAAATTAAAGTCTGATGGTCTACACAATCAAACGCCTTCGACAGATCACAGAAGACTCCAATAGCATCGTGATGGTCTTCCCAGGCGTCAAATATGTGCTTAATCAACGCAGTACCGGCATCGGCTGTTGATTTGCCTTTTGTAAAACCATACTGCTGGCTATGAAACAATCGAGCATCATTGAAATGCAAAAGCATCTGACTGAGTATGACCCTCTCAAATATTTTACTCAAAACTGGAAGAACCGAGACAGGCCTGAAATTTGCAGGGTCCTCCATATCCCCACTTTTGAACAGAGGTATAATTTTACTAAATTTCATAAGATCTGGGAACACACCTTCAGCGATACATTTATTAAAGATGTTAGCCAAAATTGGGGCGATTTTATTAATAATAGAAAGAACAAATTTAACTGACATTCCCCACAAGTCTTCAGTTTTCTTCATATTTAATGACTTAAATGTTTTTATAATAGTTAATGTATTAATATATCTGAATTTAAATTCCTTATCGGTTGAAGGTGCGTTCTCCTTCGTCAGGGTTTCAGCTGCTGCAGCCGAAGAATCCAGGTTACACGTAGTCTCTAAAGGAATGTTCGTAAAAAACTCTTCAAAGACCCTCGCCACCGCATCATTCGATGTTATAATGTCATTGCCTACCTTCAAAGATAAATTTGTCTCGCGTGTTCGATTCTTCCCCGTTTCGTTATTAATAATAGTCCAAACGGCCTTAGATTTGTTAGCAGAGTCTTTAATCTTGTTATTAATAAAAATTGTCTTCGCACAGTGACAGACACATTTATACATCTTGCTATATTTCTTCACATAAGATTGAAAGTCAGGTCGGAGTATGAATGTTTTCATCTCATACAGATCATATAATGTCGCCCTGCTTTTGCGAATACCCTCTGTAGCCCAGTCACAAAATTTAATTTTATTGTCAATCAAAACTTCCTTCGTTTCAAAATTACTCTCAAACTCATCAGCTATTATCTTAAACAAGTTACTATACATCTCATTAGAATTGCAATCTAATTTAACATTCGGAAGTTTTTCGTCTAGTTTCTTCAAGTAATTGTCAATTTTCTTTGTAGTAATCGGTCTGCATCTCACCTTAGTTTTATTTGTCTTGTCAGTGTTTACTAAGGTAATGGTCTGCCCACTGTGGTCTGACCTCAGACAATTAATCACACTACTGTCTTTAAACTCACAGTTACAGAATATGTTATCTAGACAAGTGGCTGACGTGGGTGTAATTCTAGTTGGTTCCAGAAAAACATTAAAAAGATTAAATGATTTAAAAAGTAACAACAATTTCGACCTATTAGGAGAGTCACCTAATAGGTCAACATTAAAGTCACCACACACTATTACTTCCTTTTTACTATTGGAAGCTAACCTTAGAACATCCTCCATGACAGTCTCAAAGGTAATAAAATCACCAGTAGGTGGCCTGTAGGTACATACTATTATATACTTATTAAGCTCTGCACATGAAATTTCTATATGGTGTTTAACAGAAAGAGCAACTATATCCTTTCGTTCTTTACATTTACAATTTTCTTTAAGAAATATAAGTGACCCACCATGCTCGTTGATATTTCTGTTAAAACAGCTTATAAGTTTGTAATTTTTCAATTGGAACATCATTTTATTCTCGTCTAACCAATGTTCTGTGATACATAAACAATCAATGTTAAATTTTTCCGAAAATAGTTCTATTTCTAACAATTTAGAAGAAATACTCTGAATATTCTGATGTACCAATTTAAATTCATTCTTAAATGTCTTGTCCTTCGATAGTTTTGAGCCGAGAGAGCAGTGAACTGAATCAATCTTTATATCAACGCTATGATGCTCTCCCGTTGTCTGAAAATCTAATTTAAATCTACTGTACTATTTTCAGTATTACTACTGACGGTGTCAATAGGGACACAAGTTTTCTTCGTTATAATGCTTATAACTGAGTTAATAAGAGGAGCTACTTCTGTAGCTAAACGTCGTTTCTGATTTAAGGACAGAAATAAACTGTCCCAGGTCAACTTAAAATTATCTACATACAAATTAGTATCAAAGAAATTGATACAGTCAGATTTATAACACGCATTGTACATATTTTTATTTAGGCTACATGTCATATAATTGTATTTGTCAGGCAGTGTGCAAGAATAAGGAAATGCACAAACAAATATATGTTTTGCAGGAATGCTTTCTAATATAGCAAAACTTCTATTTATATCAGAATTTGACACACCTAAACTATTTCCCACCATAATTAATATAGTAGTTTTTTCGGTGTACGACCTCTCTGAAATCAGTTGTACTATTTGTGCGAATGAAAGTTCTGGGTAACAATGATTAACAACATTTCCAGTTACATGATTACCCAACATGTGCCCGAAATCCTTGCCAAGCCTATCGGAGTATACTACTGTGCTGTAATCCTTGGCTGAACTGCTACTACTAAAAACTACTGATTGAATTTTCATGAAATTTAGTATGCGGTAAGCTGACACCCTGGATCTACATAATAGGATAACTTAACTGTTTAAGGCCAAGCAGAACTGGCAGGAAACACCTTACCTGGTTCCTACATTTATAATAAGTAATATCTATTACATTTCCAGTCTCTGCAGCTACTGCGCCGGAGCTACAGTAGTGCGGCTCCAACAACCAAGTTGTACATCGATGGCCAATATGTTGAGTCCAAGACCACCAACTGGATTGAGCTCACCAACCCCGCCACTAATGAAGTCATCGGAAGGTATGTACTATCAGAGAAGTAGATAATCAAATGTTGTGGCTCTAATGACGCTGGTGTATGTAATGAGAAATTATGACTTCACTGAACTACCTACTTATCTTTAAATATGGATTGTTATGAAGGCATAATAAGGTGGCTTTTATTCCATCCATATTATACAAATTCATCCTTTTTGTACTTAATTACAAATTCCTAGCTTAGATTTGCTTATCACTGGTATAGCAGAAGGTTACTTAACCATTTTATAGGCATAATTATAATACAAAGCGAAATTGCTATGTAACACTTATTTGATTTAAAATACCCATTATCTTATTTATCTTGTTATGTAAAATCTCTCAATATAATGTAAACAAATGTACAAGCCCACTTTACAATAATGATAAAAACATGTTATTGCTATGCAAGATAACAGACTCTTTATGATGATGATTAAAAATGTACTAAATTTTTTTGTCAATTTCTTTAAAATGACTCTTTTGAAAATATAAATTGATGTATTTTTTTCAACAAGTCACCACGGTTGTATGCTAATTTCAATGATATTCATTCATTTGCCTTTAAAATACGAATGGTAATGTCTGACTGAATACCGCTATTTTGATTTTTAAATGTTACTGGGTAGGTAAATAAACATACCATTACCTAGGTAGGTACATGAGTTTGTGCTCTTTCTACCCGACTTCGGTAAAGCAAAATGGAGGGTTGTATGTTTAACTGCTATGTGGGTAAATGGAGATGGTTCCATATTATTCCAGTCAGGACTAAATAAAAGAGGTACTTACAGAAGGTTACCTGGTTATAAGCTATGCCATCATAAATAGTAATTTAAAATACCAAAATGAGTGATCAAAAAAAGAAAATGCATACAGACGAATTGAGAACCTCCTCCTTTTTCGTAGACCGTTAAAAAGTGCGATTTTGTTATCCCAAAGTTTTATTTAAAAATAACAAATTATAAATTATATAATGTAGGAATATATTTATATATGTATGTATATAATTTGTATAGCTATTGTAAGTATATCTCTGTGTCTCGATTAAAGTAGATAACTTCTCTCCTCTCAGCTTATCGCACTACCAACCACTTTCTCGATATCACCAAAGGTTAACTGGTTGAGAATGCTACTAGCATTAAGTTTACCTTTGTACAATGTTTTTATGTGCAATAAAGAATTTATAATAATAATAATAATATGATCTTAGTATAACTTTAAAAAGTATATACCGTTTGTACCTATTAAAGACATGTTGCGCTGTGTTCCAGAGTGCCGGAAGCCACCCAAGATGAGCTGAACTCTGCGCTGGAGGCCGCCAAGAAGGCCTACAAGTCCTGGAGCCAGAGCACCATCCTCACCCGACAACAGCTCATGTTCAAGTAAGATCATTACTTCCTATTTAATTTTATTCATTGTATTCAATTTTCAGATAATAATGCCCTTATAAATTATTAAGTTATGCATAGTTTCATAACAAAACTTATCGTCAAGTTAGTAAATCAAGTTTATACAGTCTGGTACAGAGAAGCCGTATAATAAAGTTAGTTTGCAACAGCATACCTATTCAATCCTAACCATTGCTTCAAAAAGAATAGTAAATCGCCGTTGAGTTGCTACTAGAAACCAGTTGCCATTGCAGAAATTTACAACGAATTCAACATTGCTTTATTACTGTAAAGTTTTCTATTATTGATTACATCGCGATGTTTTAATATACATTTTAGAGTGAGATTAAAGTTCCGGAACCACTACTTCAACAGACTTTAATCGATGGTGTACTTATGTGTTTCCAGCTTCGCCCGTCTCCTGCGCGAGAACCAGGGCAAGCTGGCCGCCAAGATCACGGAGGAGCAGGGCAAGACCCTGGCTGATGCCGAGGGAGACGTGCTCAGGGGCATCCGTGAGTACACTTGTTTATACTTTACTAGCTCTTACCAGCAAACATCGCCTTTAAAAAGAACGGCAAGAATTTTGGGGATAAAAAGTAATGTGATAATCCAGGGTGTCAGCTTCTTGCATACAAAATGTCATGAAACACCTTTCAGTAGGTTTTACATGAAGGAGTAACAAACATTCATTTATTATTTTATTTGAACACTATTGTACACAAAAAATAGTATAAATACATAACAAATGAAAAACATAGTAAAAGCACACAAGGGCATTTATTCATACAAGCAACATTCATACAAACTTTCGCTTTTAAAATATCATTTTAGTAAGATCGATCGTAGCTAGCTTGTTTTCCGCAAAATATTGCAACGTCCCATAGATAGCCTCCCAGGAGCTCGTGTAGTATCTACTATTACTTAATAACAACTATCTTATCTTTATTTAAACAACACACACACTTTTTGACATTGGCTCATATTGTATGTTTGTTATCTACCGCTCAGGCAGTTGATGATTACAAATACGTTGTATGACTTTTGAGAAAGCTATATTATATTTTATATAGTATGTAGTTAGTATACTTTTTAGGGTGCCGTAGCCAAAATGGCAAAAACGGAACCCTTATAGTTTCGTCATGTCCGTCTGTCCGTCTGTCCGTCTGTCCGTCTGTCACAGCCGATTTACTCGGAAACTATAAGTACTACAGTGATGAAATTTGATGGGAATATGTGTTGTATGAACCGCTACAAAAATATGACACTAAATAGTAAAAAAAAGAATTGGGGGTGGGGCCCCCCATACATGTAACTGAGGGATGAAATTTTTTTTTTCGATGTACATACCCGTGTGGGGTATCAATGGAAAGGTCTTTTAAAATGATATAAAGTTTTCTAAAAAACATTTTTCTTAAAGTGAACGGTTTTTGAGATATCAGCTCTCAAAGTCGTAAAAAGTATGTCCCCCCCCCTCTATTTTTATAACTACGGGGTATAAAATTCTAAAAAAAATAGAGGTGATGCATGCTAATTAACTCTTTCAACGATTTTTGGTTTGATCAAAGTATCTCTTATAGTTTTTGAGATAGGTTGATTTAACTGTGCTACGGAACCCTTTGTGCGCGAGCCCGACTCGCACTTGGCCGGTTTTTTTCTATACATTTTTTCGTTCGAGATGAAAATCGACACTTTGAATCCTATGTTCCTGAATAAGTATCGATAACAAGACTTGAAGTTTAATGTCTCTTAAGAGCGCGTACCTACTTTTACAACATACAGGCTTGCTGCCCCAATTTAAATGGGATCTAGGCTGGCTGAGCTGAAATTAGGGGGCTTCACCCCATCTCAGAATATAATAGAATGTCATCTAATAAAACTATAATATGTGGTTACAGAGGCGGTGGAACACTGCTGCAGCATCACGACCCTGCAGCTCGGGGACGCCATCCAGAACATCGCCAAGGACATGGACACGCACTGCTACAAGACTCCCCTCGGAGTCACTGCAGGTAATGAGAACACTGTATACAAGGTGGAATTTTATAATTCATGTTGCCTTTGCCATATCTGGTCAATGTACGTTAATTTATGTAGTATGATAGATGAGAAAACAGCTCTTCTTTACTACATATACCTATATACATAATATACATATCATAATAATATAGCTATATATAATACCCACGGAACCAAATTTTATAAGAGCACATGTTTATTTACAATGAAATATGCTTATCTAGTCCCAGATTCCACCAATCACAACACAACTAACGAGCGATGTCAATTATGTTGACGACACAAAAAAACCTCCACTTCTCTAAATCTTACCCCCAACCCCTCTATCGCAAACTGGTTTTGACCACGATTTTCGCATTCCAAATGCATTGAATTTGACACTAATTACTTCGTAAATGTTACTTTGTTTTGCCTTTGCTCAACATTCCTCACCTCACCCAATAACTCAACAACCCACACAGGAGTGGCCGCCTTCAACTTCCCCGTAATGATTCCCCTCTGGATGTTCCCGGCGGCGCTGGTGACGGGCAACACGAGCGTGGTGAAGCCCTCGGAGCAGGACCCCGGAGCTACCCTCATGATGATGGACCTGTTGGCGCAAGCCGGGGCGCCCCCTGGTGTTGTCAATGTACGTACTTGTACTGTCATACTACTTATATTATAAACGCGGAGGTTGGTAAGTAAGTAGGAGTAAGTTTGCTACTCTTTCACGGAAAGACGGGTGAGCCGATTGTGGTTAAATTTGGTATGTAGGTAGCTGACACCCTGGATTGTAAGCAGGCTACTTTTAATCCCGGAATTCCCATGGGAAACCTTTTTAAGGCGCGCCTTGGTTCAAAGTCATCTTGAGCTACTTGAAGGTATGGTTACTTCAATTAGTAGCTAGACTGTATGCTGTCAACTTCCCGGTGATGATTCCTCTGTGGATGTTCCCGGCGGCGCTGGTGACGGGCAACACGAGCGTGGTGAAGCCCTCGGAGCAGGACCCCGGAGCTACCCTCATGATGATGGACCTGTTGGCGCAAGCTGGGGCGCCCCCTGGTGTTGTCAATGTATGTATACAAACGTGTTTGATACTCTTTCTAGGGGAAACGGGTGGACCGATGGCGGTAAAATTTGGTATGTAGGTAGCTGACACCCTGGATTGTAGGCTAGTAGGATAGTAGGCTATTTTTATCCCGGTATTCCCATGGGAATCCTTTTTAAAGCGAAGCAACCGCTAGTGTTGACTACAGACGACTAGATTTATAATATAGACTAAATTTTAATATTATAGACTAAATTTTCCCTTTTGTATAGGCCATAGTCATTCAGTTTATTATTTATTTAGATCTTGTTCGTGGCGCGTGTGTAATGTGTAATGCATCAAGAGTCAAAACCCAACAACACGATTGACTCGCTTCGATAGCTCTCTTACCATTAATTAATTATTTCATTAAAACATTATATTCAATTTTATATTCTATCCCCAGGTGATCCACGGCACCCACGACGCGGTGAACTTCGTGTGCGACCACCCCGACATCAAGGCGGTGTCGTTCGTGGGCGGCGACGCGGCCGGGAAGCATATCTACAAGCGGGCTTCGGCTAATGGTTAGTAGAAGAAAGGATCGTGCAAAAGTTGTACCTAATTCTCTTTTAAAAACATGAATCTTTTCAAGCCAGGGAGCGCGAAGCCGATGTCGAATAAACCGAATTTGGATGCGATTAGAAGTAATTTTTCATGATACTCTACTTATGTGAGTGCATTTTTAAAAAGCTAGACCGATTTTGAAGAAACATGGCTAAGAACCATATTTATTTAGTAAAATCCAACGTATTCGAATCGACCCTTCCGTTTCGGACTCACATGGCCCAGATAGAAACAAATGCCAACAAATGAAATACAATTCCTTATAGAACATTTAAAATTATGGTATGGGCAATAATAATGATGTTAAAAAACTAATCCATTCTTTCTTTTACAGGCAAGCGTGTGCAATGCAACATGGGAGCCAAAAACCACGGCGTCATAATGGCGGACGCGAACAAAGAGCACACTCTGAACCAGCTCAGTGGCGCCGCCTTCGGGGCCGCCGGCCAGCGCTGCATGGCGCTCAGCACCGCCGTGTTTGTTGGTCAGACTATACCCCTACTGTTAATTACTCACATATTTTAGGTTGCCTCTCCACCAGATCGGAGCAAGCTAGCGGAGCTAAAAATCGAATAATGAAATTGGAGAAAACCTCCGATCATGCAATTTTATTGGATGATTATTGCTTCGCACACGTATTAGTCCGCTCCGCTCTGGTGGACATCAGCCAGCTAATATGTTGCAGAGATGATTGAAGCCTTACTAACATGTTGCAGAGATGGTTGAAGTGTATAGCTACAGCCACTTCGCCAGTATATTAACTACGTTACTAAGTTAGTCCTACTAATGTAATATTAGGAGGCAAGTCTATTTCCGCGCATCAGACACATCGATTAAATAAGTATAATTCAGTCATCTGACGGTCATCATATTAAAGCTAAAGCTTGAAGCGAGCGCTGTCGCTGTTAAATATACCACTTATTCCCTTCCACATTCAGCCAAGCAGTTCTACTTCATCCGTATATTCACCATTCTAACCCACCCCCTACCCCCACACAGGAGAGGCGAAGGAGTGGATCCCGGACCTGGTGGCCCGGGCCAAGGCGTTGAAGGTGAACGCGGGCCACGTGCCCGGGACGGATGTGGGGCCCGTCATCTCTGCGCAGGCCAAGGACAGGATTAACAGGCTGGTGGAGTCTGGTGAGTCGAGAGATGAGTAAAGGATTATACAGGGTGTTGTGAAGTTAGTACGGTAAGGCTAAAGGGACTCAGGGGTTCTGAACGAAATTTGTTGTACGAATTTTGGAATTCGGGTAAAAAAAATCCTCCACATAGTAAATAGTATGGTGAAGCGAAATTGTTTTTTTTTGACAATTTTATTGCGACACCTTTTATTTATTAGACAACGAAAAGTATCGTCCACTGCTGGATATAGAATATAGGCCGCTCCCAAAGAGCGCCACAAATGTACAACAATATTCAGTTTTCAGGCGCCCGTCTCAGTCAACTAGGGTCACTAGTCAACTAGTCAAAAGTTAGCTTGTTTGCTGTAAAGTAAAGTAAAATATATATTTAATAATATCAAAATATTTAATTGAAGTAAATATAATTGTATGTGCTATGAATTCAATACATTACCTTCTTTGTCAACATCAACATTTCTCCTCCCAGGTGTAAAGGAAGGCGCCAAGCTAGTCCTCGACGGCCGCGGCGTCAAAGTCCCCGGCTTCGAGAAGGGCAACTTCGTAGGACCCACCATCCTCACTGACGTGAAACCAAACATGGAGTGCTACAGGGAGGAAATATTCGGCCCAGTGCTAGTCTGCTTGTTCGTAGACACACTGGACGAGGCCATCCAACTCATCAACTCAAACGCCTATGGAAACGGCACTGCTATCTTCACAACCAACGGAGCTACAGCCAGGAAATTCTCCTCAGAAATCGATGTTGGACAAGTTGGGGTCAACGTCCCTATTCCGGTCCCATTATCTATGTTCTCGTTCTCTGGAACTCGAGGCAGTTTCCTGGGTACCAACCACTTCTGTGGCAAGCAAGGTATTGACTTCTATACGGAGTTGAAGACGGTGGTTTCTTTCTGGCGGCAAAGCGATGTGTCGCACACTAAAGCGGCGGTCTCTATGCCTACTCAGCAATAATAGGACCATAATTAGTATCGCTAGACGTCTTATGCAGGGAAAATACCTCACACTTTCTTTGAATCACTATTTATAAAGAAAGCTTTATGATTTGTGGTATTATATTTCACATACCATAATGGGATCTGTATGAATAATTTTCCCTTATCAATAATTAGGCGTACACAAGTATATTATGCTATGACGTTGGACGATGTTTATAAACTTTTCTAAATCGGTATTTGTTTTTGGTACCTACGCCTTTTGTGTGATGCGTTGTAATGAAGTCTTGTCATGTAACTTGCTGCCATATTTCTGTGTATATTTTAAGTATAATGTGTATATTATGAAAATCATATTTTTATACATTAAATGATACGTATTTACCTCGTATTTAAGTACCCTTATAAGAAAAGCTTGTCGATAAAAGTCTAAGGAGTTGTACCTTCATATTTTATTGCATTTATTTTTATAGCCCATTATTATTATTGAAATGGATAACTCTGTAACTAAACTAGTCTTCCAAAATGTTCTGATATACACTTGTTTTAATGGCACTCTTGTTACGAATTATTATTAAATAAATATGTTATTTATATCTTATAAAAAACTTGTATGTAATTATTTTTATCCCCAGTCATGTACGTACTGTATTATTTTTTATTATAAACAATAGATATTATACATCTTGATAGTAACGTGATGCCCATGATTCATAATAATCTAGCTCCTATAACAAACTCATATGGCGAGTACAACACGACCAAGTAAGGTAAACTGTAAACTTGAATAATCCTCTCATCAATCACGCTTTTGAATTTGGTCGGTTAATGTTCTTTGTGTACAAACTAAGCTAGATTGAATGGAGCCATGGCCATTATCTGCCCTTATACCTGCGCGATGCAAACCGAAACTAGTTTTCAAACTTAACGGTTGTAATTCTATAGAAGCACATTTACGCGAAATTCGTATAGACTACATACTACTAAACTAGCGAATATTTTAGCGTATTTATGAAACTTTAGTGTGAAAAGTAGTGTTTAGAATTTATAAAACCGGATATAAATGCGGTCTAACAGTTTTGTAGCTAAACCGCATAGTGTTAACTTAAATATTGTTTGTAATATGATATCGTAAACAGTGCTGTGTTTAACATAATTTCCGTTCACATTCAAATAGTTTTCGCGCTTATGCAGACGTGATATATGTAATAATGGATTCTATAAAGGGTTGTTTTGTTTTGTTTGCAATTATTGTGTCAATTCTGTCTGGAGTAAACGCATCTCCCCAATGCAGAGATGAAAAAGGGGATTTTGTTGATTGGTAAGTATAGAAAACAAATATATTTCTTCTATCACAGTTTCCAAAAGACGATTCAAAATTAATCGTTGATTAAATATTTTTTACTTCTCAGGCCGCGAACAGAAAATTAAACTTACTGAAATAGGTAGTATCAACCTTATTGTTAACCGTTGATTTCTCCATAAAACTTTATTCATTTTATGAGTGTAGTACCTAAGTAAAGGTATAAATGCATTATTTGATTACGCCTATCATTGAAGGATAAGATTCATAGATAATTTAGATAGTAGGTAGGCCTTTGTTTTAATTATTCTAATATACTGTAAATATTTATCTTCTGTTCATATTTTAAATATGTAATTATAATATACATAGTAAGAGAGAATTATAACTATGAATATACATAAGTAGATAGGTACTGTATATTAACTTAAATTTTTTGAAAATTCTATTTTTGTGCCAATAATAAAATTGAAAATAATTCATATCCGCAGGTTTTACGTATACAAGCTACCTCGGGAGAGGAATCACCTGAACCCGTTAGTGCGACAAGGTTCCGCGTACATGTACCTCACGCCTGCCACACTAAGGAGTGGTTGGACAATGTCAGACTTAGCCATTGGCGACCCCGAGTCCATAGTGGGGAGGACTTTGGAACCTATGTATCATGTAAGTTCAAGAATGCTAGTTGTCTGCCTTGTTAGGAAAAGGAATAAAAGTTATATTCTATACTACTCTATATGACTTTACCTTAGCCATCTCAAATTAGACCCTAATGCGGCGCTCACACGAAAAAAGAAACAGGCGGTTAATGTGGTTATTAGGATGCCATAAGGGGCCGTCCATTAATCACGTGAGGCTCAAAGGGGGGGGGGGGGGGGGAGGGGGTACGTAAAACTTCACGAAACATCACGAGGGGGGAGGGGGGGTCTCGATAGACATCACGTGTATAATTTTTTTGTAAAAAAGCGCTAGGTATTTCTGACCCGAAATTTTGAACCGCGCAAAAATTTTAACGATTTGTAAGTATGACCTTGATTGACTCGCCCGCCGTTGCTAAGCAACGACTCCCCGCGCTAAATTTCATTTTCGTTATATTTTTTGTACTCAAAAATAGCGTTTACATAGACTTCCAAAAAAATACACGTGATCCAGGGGGGGAGGGAGGGTCGGAGTCAAACCTCACCAAATATCACCAGGGGGGAGGGTCGGGTCAAAAAATGAGAAAAACGACCTCACGTGATTAATGGACGGCCCCTAAGGTACAAGCCCGTAATCCGAGCGTTTTACGTTGAATAAATGATGAATCTATGAATGTATTTTACCTTAATGTTAATTCTGTTTTCAGGATAAAAGCCTTCTAGCGCTTATCTATAATGACCAGCCTCCTCAATCGGTGGACCAACCAGACATATTCGAAGCGGTCGCTGAAAAATATTTAAGACAGAAAAAATGTAAGATGCTACAATAACGTATTATGTTATTTACAATGTAAATTACAAGTGGGGTGTATGAACCGGGCCACCTCAAGTGACGTTCGGGGTATCCTAGACAGTCAGAGTTAATCTGACTGGCTAATCTGGTTTATTTTTCTAACTTTTCAGCGTCCAGCAGCAGCCACGCGCGTAAATTCAAGCGCTTCAAACTTGGCAACCGATACTACGACGACTATGACGTAGCGGAGATGTGCAAGGTATATATAATGATCATGATATTATAATTAATTATTAAAAGATCATAATTATTTTTTCGTTATGGATTCACAAAAAAATACTGAAAAATACAGTACATATAAAATACAGTTACAACGTTAGCTGAGGGGCTCGTGGAAAAGAGTTTCCTTCCACCCTAAGGTTGTCTTGAAAAAATCGCTTTAAACATTTTTGTACATATGTGTTAGTATTTAAGTTATGTAAGTTAATTAAGAATATTCTATCTATCTATAAACTTTAGTCCAACTGTAGGTTTTTTTCGCTATATTCGCTTTTATTTTTTTTAACGTTCATTTAACCTGCGAATAAATGTGTCTTCTTCATTTCTCCCCAGGCACACGCAGAATACATGCGCGCGCGCACAGACAACGGCCACACGAAGGGGGTGGTTCTGGGGGACAAGCTCACGGCGCTGTGGCTCGTACACTCCGTGCCCAAGTTCCCACCAGTACCTGAGTGTAAGTTTTATACTATTGTGTGCTGTTGCTACTAAGTGAATGAATGAATAGGTGAATTAATCTCTATAACTAGCGTTTCGAGATAGTTACCTTTCTGTATAGGTAGCAGCGCCGCAAGAGGGGGAGTGAGATCTGTTTGGATGAATACGTGGACTCGGCTTAGGTACATAGATGCTGCGTGTCATAAGGAATTAGGTGAATCTAGTTATACATAGACAAGTAAACCTCTAGTTATGTTTTTAATCAAATCCAACCTGCAGTCGTAAAGCTAACTAACCCCTTTATTAATTTCCAGTGAACTCATTCAACACAAGTACCTACAGCTACCCAGCCACCGGGCTTAAATTCGGCCAGACCTTCCTATGCATGTCTGTTCAGACGACGACATTAGAGCAGATAGCTGTTCAACTGTTGTTCAACGAGCCTCTAATAGCCTACGCTCAAATGCCTCATGAGTATGAGAGTGAACTGCCGACTATGGTCGATGTTATGAAGAATAAGAGCATTGATACTTCTCCTTGGTAAGCTATTATTTACTACCTCTTGCCCGTGAGCTCCGCTTCGCCCTATTATGTTTTCCCTAGGGAACCCCGGGATAAAAAGGACTCTATACCCATGTACCTAAACCTATATGTGTCAGCTTCCTACAATTATATACCTTATTTCATCAAAATTGTACAGGAATTGTACGCTATTTCACGTCAAAGAATAATAAACATCCATCTATTCATACTTAAAAACTGTCGCGTTTATAATAGTATCACCGCTAAAGGCCCTGTGTAGATAGTGAAAACGGTAAATTTAAAATTCTAATGAATGTTAATGAATATTCAAAAGTTAATTTTATGGTCCTAATATTTCAGGTACCACATCCAGAGCTTCGACACGCTGGACGGGCGCAAGTTCATGTCGTTCGCCAAGAGCGCCATGTTCAACGACGACCTCTACAGCGGACTCGTCGCTGAGGTGTGTATTTATAAAATAGTTTAAAAAATTAATATTGTATTAAATCAATTTATGGCTGACGTCAGAAGGATAGACAAAAGTTTTGTACTTAATTACTTTTGTTGCCATATTATTTTCTTTGTACATATACATTGGTATTTGAATACTTACAATCTGCACACAGGTGCTGCAGTCAGACCTACTGGTGGAGACCTGGTCCAATGGGCCCGGGACCCTTGACTCCGAGTGCAACAGAAGTTTCCAGTAAGTAGTAAATACTAGGATATGGACATATTTGTTGAAATATACAAGCTAAAGTGACAGAGGGCCAATAACCGTTGGAGTTGACGAGTTCTCCAGACAAATGTAGCGTGGGAGGCCCTTTGACCAGCTGACGATGGTGGCGGATGAAGTTGTGGCGCTCCTTTGGGAGTTTAGCCCAAATGTATTTTGGATAATTAATAAGAGACACGATCTCAACTAAATGTAACTTTATGAATAGAAAATGCACGCCCTCACTATAAAAAGTATGTATTTAATTAGCAGCTGGATAATACTAACCAACATTTACTCGTAACTATGCAGATCATAGCTCGACTAACTTATTGGGCTAACTCTCCACAGAGTCCGCAACATAGAGCGTCTGAAAGTGCAAACGGCCAAGATGTCGTTCACGACGCACAACGACCACTCGAAGTGGGCCGTGGCGGTGGCGCACAAGATGCACCTCAGCCAGGACACCAAGGTCGCTGATTATTGGGTCTGCGTTGGAGATATTAACCGAGCGGTAAGATATCCATTGCTGTGTCTGTCTGCGGTATCGTTGTTCTGAAATGGATGATGATGAACCTATTTTAGTTTTTTTCTGAATTATTACAAACTCTGTCCATGAAACACTAAAAGGAAAGTTTTTCAGGAAATGCAATGTTCTTGTAATGCAATGTTTGGTGTTAAAAACCAAAATTATATATGAGTATTTTATACGAGATCCATTGGTTCAAAATATTATATTTGATCAGACCATGATGTAATAGTTAAGTAAAAAAATATGCGAGAACGGATTAGAGTGAATGTCGGATAAAAAACTCATTTAGTATGTAAGTCTTATCAAATCAAATCAAATCATTATCTTGCGAGTCTTGCATCCTGTTCTACCCTACCTACCCTAGTTTCTAGTATAAAAATTATTATTATTAATTAAATATCATTTTATTTCCTAGCTCCCACAAGAGTCGCGCGGCGGCGGCACGGTGTGCACGGCGGGGCCCATCCTGTGGGGGAACTTCGCGCACCTCATCGACTCCGTGGAACCTTGTAAACTATAACCAGAAGGAATATGTAGTTGATGGTAGTAGTTGGAAGGCAAAATGTAGGGTGGGGATTGGCGTAACTTGAGCAATTTTTCTGAGTCATTTTTCAATTTTTTATAGGCTGTAATTTGATTAATTCTTTCAGTCAATTATTGAGCATTAGCATCATAAATAAAACGTGGCATGAACAGAGAAAATATCAATTTAAGTCTCACGAGCTGCTTTTGGAAATATTGTAACGCCATTTTTGGTAAATTTATGTGAATCGCATTGTACTGTATGTATATTCGGACAGTCGATATCTACTGTGCTCTTGTAAATATGAAATTACTTAAGTAAGTTTAGCTAGCTCTTATTGATTAGTACAAAATAAGTAGGTAAACATTAGTTTTAATTTAGAATTACTATGATTTGTGATGATTACTAAGAAATCGTTTTTTTAACGGAGTAAACTTAAATAAACTGTTTCAAGAATTCCCAGCTGTTTGTTGCACACCAATATTCCGAGCCGAAATAAAACACAGTTTATCACCTGTGTAGTAATAAAATTTTAACACCTTATCAAAATTGTGGACGTATGAAAAAAAAAATCATTTTACTTTTAGTATTTTCCATAATACTCAGGCAATGTTATTGGCATTTTTGTACTATTTTGTGTTTGCGTACTTGTATAAGTTAGTGGTGAGTGGTCCAGCGCAGACTTGGGAGGGGATCAGTATCAATTGCCGCGACAATGATGATTCTCCTGTTGATTGGTAAGCAAGCATTTATAAATAATATCTGGATCTAAACTCAAACTACTTGTTACACACTCACGAGCTAAACTCAGTGAACTATACAATCTTAGTTACATTTCAAGAGTTATTTTCGGATTATTAGTTAGTTTGTCTACGGACTACGACCAAAAAGTAAGGGTTTAATGCCTGTCTTTGTGTTAGCATTTGTTTGTGATTGGTGCACCGAATTTTGCCTACCTTTGACGTTTGTCCACTACCTATTATAGGTACTAGTTAGGCTGTTGCGGATTCGGCTTGGCTTAAATTTGTATCAATCAAATTGTGAGTTTTTTTTCTGTTTTTGTGTGTCTTATAACCTGCAGGTGGTACATTTACAAGCCGCCGGCAGACAAGCTGGACTACACCGACGACGGGTCGCCATTCATCTACGTGACGTCACGCCAAAGCGACAAGAGATGGAACTACCCACGGAAAACTATCATGGGCAACTCGCTGCTGTATAATACATTGGCGCCGAGCTATCGGGTTTGTTTATTTGTTTGTTATCTTTAGGTATATCTAGTAAACTGTATCAAAGTTTTTTTTTCATGGGCGACTGTGTGTTTCACTACCCCTTCGGGGATTACAGTCGTGAGCATAATTATGTACCTACTTATGTACCTATGTATGGATTTTAGATAGCATTAAGCATTAACTCTAGAGCTAATATATTTTTCTTCTTTAGTAGATATAGTTCATATAAATTAAATAGTAAATCATAAAAGCTAGAATAGTAATGAAACATTTTATTTTGTAGCCAACCTACAGCGCTCATATGGCGTCCATATTTTTCGAGGTTCCAAGTACTAGCAGCAGAACCAATCAGTCTATGCAAGGGTTCATGTTGGCTGATGAACTGGGAGGCGTGCTTGTTTTGCACACTGTACCAGGATTCCCTACTTCTTACAGTAAGTCTTGTAGTATCTATGTAGGTACCTATCTATCTGTAGTTTGAAATTATGTCAAGTGATCAGGCCTTTGGGGCCAGATATGAAGTGGGATCCCACGAACAGGTTATCTTACCGGCTGGTGGATGAGGAGAGAGTTTTGTAGCGCTCTTCGGTAGAGGCCTATGTCCAGTAGTGAATGATTAGATATCTAAGGGCTATTGATGAACTAATCCACATATTTAACATAAAACCCTCACGTTCTAGCAAAACGTACCCACTGGCCTTCAAACGAGCTGAAACACGGCCACCTATTCACCTGCCTGTCACTGTCTCTACAAGAGCTTGTGTATGCTGGCGCCACCATCGCGCGGCTGAGTCCCACAGTGAAGTACAGACAGATGCCAGGGAAGTTGGAGCCCGCACTACATTCGTGGGACTTTCGGAATAAAGCTGAGTGAGTATGTTTTGTGCCTCGTTTAGGTATGTATTCATTATTCTTATCATGTCGATGATAAAACCCTCCAGTTAGACTAGGCTAGTGTTTACCTCACCGTGGCACAAGGACGGAAGGACTATACGTATACTTAGATTGCGTACAGTCCAAGGTGCGCCGGATAAGGAAGAGGTGATACGCTACTTGTGAAGGCTCCTTACGTGCACACCGTGCTTACAATATCCTACCAATTACTTACTAGAAAAAATATTTTTTACAGTATTATCTTATTTATTCCACAGACCTCACAAAATATTCTTTAGTCCTCTGAGCACGAAGGGAGGCCAGCAGTTTATCCTCTACCTGCGCACGCCACGGACTATCGGATGTCTGTATCGCACCTTTGCCAAGGAACACGAACAAATGATGAACGTGTATGGACCAGGGAAGCCGGCTAATGTTTGTCGACCACGATTTGGGTATGTACAGTCAGCTGCATAAGTAGCTAAACACTTTTGTACCTTGTCAATCTGAAACAGCCTATCCATCCATTGAAATATTGACGGATCGTCAGTTTGACAAGGTACAAAAGTGTATAACGACTTATGCAGCTGACCGTACCTCATAATTAATATAAAGTGGAAAAAAGGGGTGATGCATGTTTGACTGTGGCGAACTACTGCTACTTAGCTTCGAAACGAATGGAGCGATAAGAAACCTGTGTGATTGAGTATAGAGCTCCTATTTGGCAATGATTTATCAAATAATAATATAAGTAAGTACTTACAACTTTTCGTGATACCTACTTACTAGACTTACCTAATGCAAAATACGTTACAATTTCAGCATCAGACGCATAGACATGATCTGCCTAAAAGAACCGGACTCCTCACCGTTCTACATCAACCAAGATTTCAATGAAGACAAGATTAGCTTCGGAGTTAGTACGGCAGCGTCATGGCAAGACACCCTGACTTCTAAACCGGAGTATTGGACCTGTATTAGCAACCTGGCCATGTCTGATAGCAGCGGCGCGCCAGGGTTTATGCTCTGCACGAACCACTACGCAATTTGGCAGGCTTTTGATAACTTGAAGGTGGCTGAACCTAAATGTTAGGGCGCTAAAGGTCTTACTTTGAAGTAGGTGAATAAAGTACACATGACTTTTATTATCAAAGAAGAACGTTTATTATACAACAATTATTTACACGAATAAAAATGTCATGCATTTGTTATTTGTTATTAAAACAAACAACTAACAAAGGATGCCTGTTAAAGTTAAATTGTAAAATATTTCACATAAATCTATGAAATTAGACTCAAAATCCATAGCTATAATAATCTCTTTCGGCTAGCCAACAAACAACGTAATTATTATCAACCTCCCTTATGTATTATTTATTAAATACCAATACACTGGATACACTAAAAATTAAACTGAATAGATCCTTGTTATTCGCATACATAATTGGCACAAGTGAGATTGAAAAGGTAAATATTTACATCATAAATTGTTTCTTAAAGCGTGACGGAGGCGAGAAATCCATCACCGTCGATAAATTAATTAACTCGTAAATAACATTAAGGTACTGCATTTATGTATGTTAAATTACAGCGCTTACACGCAATACAATTAGCACCTTATAATTTGGCACATAGCATCCACTTTCCCGTGCCTTCGATCGATAAAGGGAGAAGTAGGTCGGTGATACAATAACAAAACTTAACACTACGGATACAAAGATACTCCAAGTTGTAAAAAGGTTCAAGAATGGTTCTTTTTATGTATAAGGTTATATTAAGGTCTTACAAAACATTGATCAGAGTACCAACACCCTCAAGCGAGCAATGAAAGAGTAAACCAATGAAGTGGGTATGTGCATTCTTGCATTGGCTGAAAACCTTGAAGACAAACGAATTGAAACCGCATCTTAACCTTCTAATCATCAGAAGGATCATTAACCACCCTTTACAGCTACTCTTACTAAGCGACCCTCAAAGACGGCACTCGTGTGAACCAAGTATCGGGCTTCATCTTGAGATAGTAGGCGTCTTTAGGCGAGGGCGTGGTGAGGGCGTCCTCCAGTACCTTCAGTGCGCTGGTGGGCAGCACCTTGGCGCTGTACTCGGCGGCCTCGCCTGGCATGGCCACCGCGCAGGTCGAGGCACTGGACTCGGAGCTCGGGGTGTCGGGGCGGCTGGAAGGGAGTAAAGGTGAGTGGTGAGTGAGGGTGGGGAGAAGTAGTTATAGGAACTCTTAAATCAGTTCAGTACACTATTGCATATTTAACACTTGTTGGACACCAAGGGTGTATTGGTAGCTGTACAGAAAATATTTAAAAGGTCCTTCTCAGTCAGCACACAGTAACACAACCTAATAACTTACTGAAAATGTACTGATTATTGCACACTATATGTATAGGATTATAGGTGGTAGTCTAGATACACAGAGGATATCTACAGAATATAGCTCAGGAATATAGAGTAGGAAGGTATGATGTTTTAGGGAAATACCTAATCTATGAGTGGCTTCTCTCATAAATCTGTGTTACAAAAACCAACCTGGCCGGCTGACTCGGCGCAACGATCTGCGCGGGCGGCGCATACACCTCCGCCGCAGCTATATCCGGCGCGTGTAACATCACGACGTTTAGCCCGCGCGCGCGGAGTGACGCGCGTAACGCCCGCGCCGCGCCCCACACGCCCCAGCGCGCCGCCGCCGCGCCCGCCGCCGCCTCGCCGTCGCACGTCGTGTTAGTGGTCTCGCAGGCCGTGTCTGATGTTAGGCCTGCACGCGTAGCACAGTATGGCGGTGACAAGATATAAATGACAGCTAGTTGCAACAAATTGTGTGATACCAGTTGTCCTCACAAACGCTAACATGGCCAACACGAAATAATCACTACAAGATGTGAGTTACTATTTTGACAGCGAGATTGGAAGATTTGTCTTATTTCCTAACATGGGTGTACCAATTTATCCACACATGTCTCAGTTTGACATTTGTTTAGGTAGCATTATATCACTCAAGTTCGAAGGTGGTGATAACATGTGACACAAATAATTATTTGTTTAGTTTTTGTTAATTTCATCCTTGCTCTACAAGAAGAGATGCAGGAAAGGAAAATTACTATAATACTTATAGGGAGGATGATCCGGGACTCTAATAACCCGTTGAAAATGCTTTAAAAACAACATTTGTCAAAACACACAATCTTCTTTTTTATTTGACTAAAATTATACATTAAGTATATTACTTATATGTAGCGGTGTTAGCTCAGACGGGTAAGCGCCCGCCCCTCACGGAAGAAATGTGGATTCAAATCCTGTCGCTCACATGTGCTAAGAAGTTAGATAGATAGACATTAGTTTGTTTGGAAGCAACTCAGTGCATATGTTTGCCCTTAGGAACAAAAACCACTGATTTTCAGTTGTCTCCCATATACTTTAAGTTTGCCTATTCACGTCAAAGTATGTAGGTAATGAAGTGGCTAATTGAATAGTTTGAATGCTAAATGTGGAGTTCACGAAATGTAAATCATATACATTGAATAGGTCCGGCACACCGGGCAGTCAGCGACTGATGCTATGATGACTGGTTGTCCTTTCACCACAGCGACAAACCCTAGTCAGGATTTATTATTTATCAACAACACACTAACTAAAATGAAGTGGCTAATTGAATAGTTTGAATGTTAAATGTGGAGTTCAAGAAATGTAAATCATAATATAAACTGTACATATAATAAGTCCGGCACACCGGGCAGTCAGCGACTGATGCTAATCCTTTCTCCACAGCGACAAACCCTAGTCAGGCTTTATTATTTATCAACAACACACTAACTATAAAAAAATAAGTGGATATGCTAGCATGTACAACTAAATTAAATGGTTATAAAAATATAATATTTTCTTTAGGTAAGTAAAACATTTATTAAACTTTTAATTAATAAATTATAAAAAGTATACTATTTCACACACCATAAAAGCATATTAGGTATTCTTAGTTATCAACTATCACAATAATCAGTCTGAACTTGGCTTATATCAGTCATCAAATAGGTCTCATAGTATGTATGCCAAGTTTTTCAACTTTTTCAGTTCGGTGCCGCTCCGGTTCATTGTTTCACCACAAGGTTGCTGATGTCATCTGACCATCTCCAGGTGGTTTCTGCCAACAAGAGCTCTCCAACCGTGTCTAGGCCATCATTTTCTGACCGGTTTTGACCATCTTCCGTCTTGCCTACAAGCCAATTTCAATGTTCTGTAACAAACAAAAATGTTTCATTAGATTTTAGTTATACTTATGAACTAAGATTATGCCCATCACGTCCTCACTGCTGGGGTACGGGTTTCCTTCCAATGAATGGCCTAGTTGACCAAGTACTGCCAAGTGAAAAAAGTTTTTTGAGTTGTTTTGTGTGCATGTGCCCAATTATAATAACATGTGACTGGTACTGGCACTTACCTACTGTTTTTTTCCTTCCATTGATTATATAAATATTATTCAGTCAGGCCGTGGGACAGGCATCGTAGATGATATTCTGTTGCACCCGTCAGGATTCTGCCCGAGCTTTTGTCTCAAGGCCTTCTAGCTCCTGGGGCCGGGTAAACGGTGGGTGGGTCATCAGTCAGGTGGCATGCTGTTTTTTTCTTCGTCTCATGGAGCCGGTGCATAGAAATCGTCTGCCGAAGAACTCCCAAGGAATCTGATCGTGCTTGGTCGGGAGCAAGCTCGGTCGTATATTATTTCATGTGACGATGTCCAAGAAACTCAAGAAAGTAGTTAATGAGCCAATATGAGTCCATGGGGTAGCGCAATGCAAAAATGCAATGGTAATATTACCAAAATATTTCACTCGAACGCACCAAACAGCAAAAATTTTCTTCAAATTTGACGTTTGGTGACATTTAAATTGTCAAAAAACCATAGACAATACAAACAAGAGCCACAAATGAGGGATTTTCAAAAAAAAGAACGAATGAAATACATATTTCCACAGAGCAGAAAAGTTTCAGTGTCACTGTGGCTTATATCCAATCACACCAATAAAATGAGTCCCATGTACACCCTATGCTAACATTTAAGACTGATATGAAAAAGTGACTCAATTTAATCAGTCACTTCACATGTTGTCTTATTATGGCCATACTAGCCGTGCTGGAAGTTAAATGTTCAAGTTTAAATAGGTGTATTATTGGTAGGTTACTAGGGTAAGTACAACTTTCTCTTCAGTCTATTTCTGAAGGGAACAGGGGTCTCTCGCTGATTGATAGATTTATAGATAGGCCAGAAAAAAGTTCAGAGTGCTTCAGAGAGACGCATACAATCATGTGTCTGTAAAATATTTCAGTCGGACCATAGTCGGACTGATCGGTGTCAGTCCGAGCTTCAGTTCGCTCAAGTTGATCTGTCAAGTTACTTATCATAGTAACTAGAGCACTCATGTTTGAACCCACACATGAGGCGTAGGTACAGAGGGGTAAAAGAATTCCATAAACCAACATACCGATATAAAACAGTCTCCCCGCGTGCGGGTGCGAGGCGGCGGCGGCGGCGAGCAGCGGCGCGAACGTGCGCGCAACACGCAGCGCGCCCAGCACGTTGCCGCGCAGCACCGCCTCCCAGCACGCCGCGCCGCCGCGCCCGCCGCTCCCGGCTGTGTTGATCACTGCCCAAACTCCTGGAAATGCAATGAGTAATGAAGGTTAACTTTTAAGGTAAGGTCGTTACTCTGACTCTTAAGTAAGTACTTAAACATAAATTTCAATATTGATTAGTAAATAGCTAATAATTACCTACCTAACTAATTAATCGGACAAGAGAAATCAATCTACCAACCTTATCTACTTAACAAAATATTGAACGATATGCTAGTTAAATAAATTAAATAACTTTGAATTTGAAATACTTAATTAATAGGTATTATTAGGTATGTACGGTCAGCTGCATAATTTGTTAATACACTTCTGTACCTTGTCAAACTGACAAACCGTCAATGCTTCAATGAATGGATAGGTGGTTTGGTTTGTTAGATTGACAAAGGTTCAAATGTGTATGCTACTTATGCAGCTGACTGTACATGTGGTACATACCTACTACATACCATAAAGCTTTTCCTAATTACGTACCTAACTGAATCATGTTATACGTTAGTTACATAAAAATATACCTACGAGTCGTTCAAGAACTTAAATATAAAAAAAAAACTTGTAAGTATAAAGACTACTATTCTGTTTCAGTTGGTTACATAAAATCTGAAAGTTGTCGAACGTTCACTGATAAAATTACACTCTGTTTATACAAACACAATAAAAGCGCCATCTAGAAGCTGTAAGGCTAATTTACTAGTTCACGTTACGATACGAGTCCCGATCGTCACAGGTCGCCAGTGGTGCCACCTTGTAGCCATGTTTAGATTACCTAGCGCCAACATACAGAGGGCGTTACTATGCAATTTCAACTTGAATGCAATAAGCTACCTACGCAGTTCGCACCTTCGCTCATGTATTTGAATGATTGTGATTCTACCCATCATTTTCTCATATTTTGTGAGTAAATAGTATAGTAAGTTCCTTTGATAAGTTATATTTAAGTAAGTTAAGTTAATTTTAGCTTCCCTACTGACACCGGTGAGAATGGTGAGACAAGCTCTAATTTACTCGGTAAGTAGAATTGATACTTCATTGAAAACTTACTTGTTCTCTGAATGTAATTTGTAGGTAAATAAGGGACCTACAACGGAGGCCAACACCGAGTTACTGATTATTTCAAATCGCTATATAAACATTATTTTCGCCTGCAAGTCTCAAGCACTGCTGGTGTAGTGGTATCATGCAAGATTCCCATTCTTGCGACCCGGGTTCGATTCCCGGGCAGTGCACGTACCTTTTTGACTTTTTTTTCTTGTATTTTAAAGTGAGTTTTTGTGACTACGAATATTGATATAGATAAAGGTCCACTGGCCTGGATGTAGCTACGCGTACACACTGGTATAATACGCGTACCTACCTAACGGTAGGAAATTTTGTGTTAATGTTTGCAAAAATAGGAACTCATACTATTTTCACAAAAAACATTTATAAAAAAAATATACGTCGTTAAGTACTTCAAACATACCATGTTCCCCAGCCGGCAGATGCTGCGCGGTGGCCCTCGCCGCTTCATCCAACAAGTCCTCCCTCGCCACATCCAGCTCGAGACACACCAGCCTCGGGGGCGGCTGGTCCTCGGGCAGGTCCGCCGAGTGCGCCGCGAGCCACGACTCGGCCAGGCGAGAGCCCAGCCCGCCGCCGCGGCAGCCGGCTATCACGCGCCAGCCGCGACCGCTCAGGTATGTTGCTATCTGTGAGGGGATGTTTTGTGATGATTAATGCTTGATACTTACTATGTTTTTCGTGTCTCTCCATGAAGGGAAATGTTTTTTACAAAGATCGTTATTGAGGTTCTTCTTAGCTCGTTGGTGATAAACGCGTGGTCTAGGGTTTGCCACTGCCCGTTGTGATTAGCCAGTCAGTGGGTCCGCCAAACGTACATAAAGTATAGTTGATAACGCCACTCGAGAAGAATCCTATCGCGCGCCCGTTGCGTTGGTTTTATTTGATAAGCGAACATATCTTCGCAAGTGTCCCAATATTACCTATTTCAGCGATTTTAGCTATGTAGCTTATGAAATTCACTAGACGTTTCTATAAGTAAAATCGCGAAAATAAGTAGGTAAAATCAATCACCTACGCCGCTTCCACTGACACAGCCAAATAAACTCCCATACCTGCAGTCCCAAAGCGGTATCAACGGACGTGACCAGCACAGTCTTGGCGCTCTCCACGGGCGTGACCTCGGCCACGCGCACCTTCCTCAGCAGGTACAGCAGCAGGGCTCCCACGATGGAGCACAGGGCCGCGAGCTGCAGCCCCAGGGACAGCCAGGTCAGCGGGTCCATGGTGGTCACTGGCGCATTGTAGGGACGCTCTGGGGAGGGAGGTAGGGATGTTAGTGCACAACATTATTGTGACTATTCACAAGGTGACATTGTAATAATAGGCGGCCTTATCGCTAAAATCTCTTACAGGCAATTTTAGTAGGTATCTCTATATACATTAGGATCGGAGGCAAGGCAAGGCAACATACGTTAAATTAAATACATCCGGTAAAGGTGTTTGGGCGCCCACACATAACACGACGCGTCGCATCCCGAAAATCTGGGACAGTAATCAAGCGTTTACATTGAAAAACCGTGCCTACATAATAAATTATTTAGATTTTACTTATATCAGGTGTAGCATATCGGAATCATTATGCATCAAAGTTGTGGGTTTATACGAGTCATTGTGCTGTGTGCTACAGTTGCGTGAGTGATAGTATGAAGGTCGGATCGCCAGTTGCGTTGGTTTTAATTGCAGGTTTATTTAATTAATCACGATCTTGAGGTGTTACGAAAATTCTATCCGAAAATTACTTGTTAACTGCGCATAACATCAGCGGTTAACGTAAACGCAACTCGTAAAGTAGTAGCTTCTCGTATATGGGTTCTACAGTACAGTTAGGTCAATGGCGGATGATGATTAAAACAAATGTTTAAAGTCTCACGAGATCTTGATCTTGGAACAGTTATTGCGATGTTATAGCTTAGCATTAGCCAGCCAGGTATAATCAGTTAGTAAACATCGACGGTATCTACACGGTAGAGAATGACCGTGGCGGCCTAGCAGTATATTGTATATTCCTACCTAGGTAGGCACTTACTATGTAATTGTAGCTCAATGTCTTTCTCACACATTGTCTGTCGGTCATACACGAAGAATCTTTCGGACATTCAAAACTTCCTTTGTTTATTTGGTGATTGTTGTTACTTAATGGTTTTGATTGGCTGGTGCAAATATTCTGAGATGAGTGATGGATGATGAATGAATGATGATGTATTATTGAATATTGATTTAGTAGGTACAATAAATAAGATATAAAACCTACATACACCTTAAATACTTTTACTGAACGCATTATTACTATCGAGGATGGCTTTCAATATTTTCCTTTATCAATATTCAATATGTTGGTATACCGTCCTCTACCTATCACCTTCTAAATAAAAAAAATGAAAAATACTGTGAAGTACTTATTTTAGTCGAGACCATATTATTATTATGTCTAAGAATTTAACACTTCATTGTTTCGACTTTTAATAGCACTATTAACTTGAAACAATAGCGGCGGCAGTGGTGTGTTGGCGGAATTAACATAAGAAATAATACTTTGACTAATAGACCTTTTGTGCCCAAAGATTTTTGAGTAAGTACCTCATGCGTTTACCTACATCTTTGTTGAGTTAGCAACACTCATCTAGCTATTTTTATGAAAAACTTATGCATTTTTCTACATAATTATCGCCTCCTTCATTATTAGTATACTATATAGGTATCTTACAAGACCAAATCTACCTACTTGATATAGGCTACTTTATAGGTATAGAATAGAATAGAACATATCTTTATAAAGATATCAAGGGCCAGCTGAAAACCAGCGCTGTGGCCTCACTGTCCATAGCATATGCTGAGCTGGTGCCGTTTTGACACTCTGGACAGCAACCTTTATTTGTTTTGTTTGTTATGTATTAAGTATTCTCTTTATTTTGTTGTTGTTTCTTTTTCTCTCTTTTTTTTGTCTTATTATTCTGTCTCAGTGTGTCAAATAAATGTATCTTTCTTTCTTTCTTTCTTTCTTTATTGAACACCAATAGGTATCGTGGAAGTATAACCTGAAAAAGACAATAGGTATTCGGGAGGAAAACCTAACTTTAACATAATCTGTTCTGGCCATTTTTGTTTTAAGATTTTGAGATGTATTCTTAGATCGATTTGGCAATAGCTCATATATACCGTCTACCTACTCAGGTAAGTACCTTCTTAATGCTGCATATTGTACCTACCAATATGTGTTCACGAAAAGATCTGGTGACCGATTTTCCTCGCTTCGTTGATTCCTACAATCTCATGCGTCTCGGATCGCGAGATACACACACGGCGCAATGCAACAAAACTTACGAGCAAATCAATTTGTGCCAGTGGAGTAATGGCTCATGCCAAAATCATTAAGCCGTAAAGAAAACTATGAAAATAATTAAGTAGACTGAAATTAAAGATGAAAGCGCTGAAGATGTATTCTGGGAAAATTAAACTACTCTGAAAACTAAACCTATGTTAATTAAAAAGTAAGATTTACGACGTCACGTTGCGAACCTTTATAATGTACGGTGGCCTGCGCCTAAAAGTATACAGGCGGAGTTTTTAAAATAGCTCCCTGATGATGAAGGGACCAGCTACATCTGTTATAAATCCGGGGACGTGTTGTGTGTGATGTGTGTAGCAGTGGTGTTTATGTGGATGTGCTTGAGCAAAATGTGAGCTTGAGATCGCTATTTTAAAAACTCCGCCTGTATACTTTTAGGCGCAGGCCACCGTACGAATACTCGTTTTCAAACATAGTTATCTGAGTAGCTAGTAGCCGTACATAAATTAACAACTAAGACACTTTTCTGATTATGATTTTTACTTATATCCTCAACCAAAGATCGCCCCATCATCTGCCTCCTGACGTGTATAGGATCGTAATAAAGTGGCTCCACAGCAGAGAATAGTTCGGCAGGCTATTGGATATGTGATTTATGTTGGAGAGTGGCCGGCGCGCTCTCATTGTGCTAGCTTCAGCCACACTGAAGATTAACATTGGAAACTCCGGGGAAAACAAAGGGGGAAAGTGGACCAGAATATGACAGGCTGTGTTATCTAAATTGGATATCTGCTTCCTACAAGTCGGTAAGTAATAAACTAATTCTAGGTTGTTGGTATGGATTGATTTGTGGGTTTTTAAGTGTAAAAAATTGCCTGCATATAAATTTACATAAAAATAAATCGGAAGTTTGCACGTGAAAGAGTAACAAAACCTAACAAACTTTCACGTTTATGAAATTAGTAGGATGATTATCACGTTAAAATTACCAGTTTTAAATTAAGTAGTGTTTTATTTTGCGTAGCATGTAAGATACATGAAATATAGGAAATAATTTATCGTGTTTTGGTAACTAGAAATAAGCACCAAAGAAGAACGGGCCGGGAGTCAGTCGTGTGGCGATCTAGCGCTTGTTAGTAATGAGCTAATCAACTTGATTTACGACTAGAAAACAATAACACGAAACTTGAACTAACATGATTTATGTGATTGCTGTAGTGTTACGATAATATAACTGCTCAGGTGATTTAGCAATATCATCATTAGGCGATGCCGATGTAAGTTATTATTCGGGATGTAACGTAAGTTATCAAGTTTTGTTATGTTTTGAGTAGTATTTACAGCTGGTGAAAATAAGTTATTTCGTATTCGTGTTGGTAGTATTTTGTTTAATTTCATCAGTTTAAACCAGTGTTTTTCAACCTGTGGGTCGCGACTCACTGGGGGGTCACGAAGCATCTGTAGGGGGGTCGCCAGAGGTCGAAAAAACTGCGTACTTTAGTGAAAAAAAAAACCATAAAGATACCTAATTAAATAAATTAAATCTTTTCAGATTTTTCAAAGTGAATCCAGACGCTGTTAATAATAACAGAATGGAATTATACAGGGTGTTGCAAAGGTAAAAGGGTGTTAAAAGGGTATTTTTTTCGCGAGTTTTGAAATTCTGTTTTCATTTTCGGGGTTAGATATACCATGATGCACATGTAGGTTTCGGCTTAGTATACCCTTTTTGCCATTCCCTTCGCGTCATAGTCCTTCTTTTAAGGACCATAATGGTATCCAATAAAACAAAACCCAAATTTTTTTTTGGCCCCTTTATACATATACCTACATGTTAAAATAACCGAAGGGTCAAGGGGGTCGCGAAATATTTTTTAATACCAGGGGGGTCGCGTCATGAAAAAGGTTGAAAAACACTGGTTTAAACCTTTGAAGTCCAATGTCGGAAGTAGGTATCGCTCATCTCTTAACTTATCTAAAATGACGCCAACTCCATGGTAGATCGCTTGGTTAAAATTAAAATGTTATGTAGGTATTTAGGGTCCCAGAAAATATATTTACCTATGATGCAGAAGCAACGACTTATTAGCGAAAAGTCCCGCTAAAACAATTTTAAGTAGCAAGCAGTGTGTCAATGAACAAGGTAATCATGACTGATAACAACACACCGTATGATTATCATTATGCGATATGATACAATAAGCAATCAAAACAGACAAAAACGTGAGAAAACGGCGGCGTCACAGTAATCTGTGTGTATTGTCTTTCATTATTCTCTTCACAGATAAACTCTGTAATACTGAAGATCACGGTCAAATGATTACGATACTTAGAATCTGGTTAACGCATTTATCACGATTTTAAGCTATCTATTGGGTAATAAAAAATATCGTTTAGGTTAGAATCATGCTTTCGATAGCAGTTACTGTTTTTCTTTGTATACCTAGATAAATACGATAGGTGTTCATGGTTACAAATAAATTAGATTTGATAAATCCATGTTGGATTGTTAATGCTTGCTTGTACCGTTACAAAATAATAAGAAAGTAATTCTATTGTTCTGTCTGCTAATCGACCGTGAAGTTGTTCGATGTTCGATTTTGTGAAGCAACTTCCCTAATGTTGTTAAGTAAACGTACATAGTTATACTTAAAGTTATTGTGAGTAGGTATATATTTTTGGGCAATTTTTGTATAGTAATTTGTCGTGGAACAAAAGCTATTCGGAATGACCGCCAGTTTCACCGTATAGCTTAGATACCTAGATTTTTGAACACCCAGTATAATTTTAAAGAAGTATACCACTACGTTGCAACTAGATTCGAACATGCGTCATAATATCTCCACAATTCAAGTATGCACTAAACCTATTTTCAGATGCGACTAGCTTTCAGTCTATTTATTTTATTTTGCAATAAAATACATGAGGTGTGGCTGAGAGACTCCCGGTCCTCACATTCCAGTGAGCTAGAACTATGCTGGAGCTGGAGGGTTACTCTATAGTCTCTATACTAATCAAAAACGAACGAGTGCTGTCGGGAAAACGGCACGTTTAATGCAACGAGATAGAGTCGTGGCTCGCGCAGCAGCGCTACCAAACTTAGGTTTTCGTCATATAGAGTAGCCCCCCTGGAGCGAAATGGTTTGCGGCTGCCAAGTCCTATTTTACTCACTGTATGTTTACTTTTTAGTCTTATTACCATACGGATAGTACTTCATATTTTAAAGAGGTAAGATTAACGTGCTGTATGTAATGAATAAAATCAAACGCTTAACATAATGCTCAGGAGTTCGAATGGGCAAAGGCTAGTTAGTATTATTATAAATAAGTATGCTTGCATAATATTTAATACAGACCAAGATCTTGGTAATTTGGTAATTTTTATATAAGTAGGTATTAGCTGTATATTTACTTTAAATTATATAAGTAGGTATTAGCTGTATTTACTTTAAATTGAGCAAAACTTGTATTGATGATATTTTAGTTCATTAATTTTAATACTCGTAAGGATACAGTCAGATAAACTCCTATATTGACTTAACTACGTGCTGTCAATTTTAATTTGATTTATTATGTAAGGTTAGTTCTATTGTTACCACCTTATTCATAGAAAAGTTACAATACGTTTTAACTAATAAACTGTTTTGTCCCTCTCTGTCAAAGAACAAATTGTTCTTTGTTGGAGAGGGACAAAACAGTTTATTAGTTAAAACGTTTTGTAACTTCTCTATGAATAAGGGGGTTAGTCCCTACTTATGACATAAACTAAATTGGCCATTGTCTTCCCCGTGCGTATGTACAATTGTACATACCTTCTCTTGGGAATCTTTGTTTGGATTATCATGGCTAAGATTACTTATGAAATGACAAATCGAATTATGGTTTCGCATTATTTCTTACTAGTGAGAGGATACGGTGTTTTAATCATAATTTATTGCCTAATTTTGATCCCAAAAAGTACTGAAAAGTAACTGTTGAACTTATGTACACTTACAAATTCCCGGTAAATAAATGCAATTAGGTATTCGCTATATGTAGAAAAATAAAGGACTAGCAGCGATACTATAGTAATATATATCTACGAAATATGGGTTTAAAATATGAAATGCATAATTCTATACGTACCTAGAGTTAAACTAGATGTTGAAATTCTGGTACTTTAAAGTCGATCAGTACATTGTTATGCTTATGATATACCTATTACCTACACAATACTACATACTTGAGATGTGTTCATAAATATTACGATCTTGTTCTGTTTATGCTAAAATGGTTGTTACAAAAGAGCGATTTGAAACTGATGATCTACATGTAGATTGCCCTACATCTATCGCTGCAATACTTCAGCAAGCTAACATCTCTCAGTTCCGTATGCTTTGAAATATGAAAATTACTTCTACTTATCATTATGCTGTTGCAATCTCACATTAGCCATTACTCAAAAAAACCTACATAGTACCTACATTATAAATGTTTGTACTTTTTTTTATTGTTTTTTGACTTAATATGCAACGAGGTGTTGAAAAATAGTGATCAGTGCAGCGTTCTATAAAATCTATTAAGTACATTAGTAATGAACAATGCTGTGTCACCGTCGCTGATTGTGGCACAACGTGTACGAATCTGACAGTTGTTCGACAGCATCGCTGTAACAGGATCGTTGATTGCTAATCTGAGATATTATTTACGGTGCCGGTGTAGTTGGTGGTGGTTTTAGCTTTACTTTTAGCCATAGCTGGTGGCCAGTGAAGCAGGGCGGGTCCGTTGGAGCGCTACCGTTGCTAGACCCGCAAGGTGGCGTGCTAATTGTGTTATTATGACTACACCGGACATGTGGGCTAAGCTACTACAGTAGTACTTAACTTACTAATAGACTACCTCAGCCGCAGTTGAGAAATGCACATAGATACAAAAATTCATATAGGTAGATATTCAGAAGTAGGTCTTAATTATTTCTTTCTTTCTAATAAATGATGAGCAAGCTACAAAATATTAATATTCCTATTTGGACTAATTTCTACATTATCTAGAGAGGCCCAAATTTCTAATATTTCTTGGCATACTGTCCGTTGATGGTATTGGTTAGTTACCATCAGATGTATTTTGTTCTGATAGCTTAAACAAAGCTCTAGGAAAAAATGGCTTCATGAAAAACTCCTTTCAAAACTTTTCTCTTACTTGTTTTTGTCAATATCCAGCTTTCGATAATCCGCAGATGTACTTATGTAGTGACGAAGGAGAGCGACATCATTCGTAGATAAATAATAAAGATGTCGCAACCGAAACTAAATAATTTTAACAGTTTCGAAATAATATCGTTAAAGCGTCGCACGTCGCGTCTGCCCGTCATATTATGAATATTAAACTGTTAATTATAGTCTTCATAACATTATGCTCATGTCTGGCATTCCAATCAGGTGACTCAATGCCGCTACAATATAATAATTATATATATTTTTCATAAGTACATACATATTATAAATTAAATATCTGTCTGAGATTGTAAATATTATAAATTAAAGAGATATGTATCTCTCTAATTTCTCAGATCTTTTACGTAAACACAATTTCGACTTGAATCACCGACTAATTAAATCATACTTCTCCTGACTCTTAATTTTAATTCTACTCTTTTATTTTTTTTCCTCTAATAACTTCCAAACACTCGGCTAACGTGCGCAGGCGCAGCGGCGCGTGGCAGTCACTTCGCCATCGGCCGTCGCGAGTGAAAGTGGAAAGTTTGGGACAAGTCGCGCTGAATGCCTAATAGTGTCGTCCACACGGTGACCGTGCGTGAACTACGTGTTCTGCTGCGTGAGTTGAGATACTCGCAGGTGGAAGAAAGCCTTGTGCGATAAGCTATTGGTTGACGAAGGCTCAGAGTGACTACGGCTTAAATTCCTCAAAACACGGAATTGCTGTATGAAGAAGATTTTGAACGGAACTTCAAGTCTCGTCTTATAATAAAGCGAACTGATAATCCTGGTATTTCAAATCGGATTTCTTGTCTCAAAGATTGTGGTGCATATGTCACCAAGATGTGCCTGAGTACATTACAAAATGAATAAAATACCTAGCAAGTTTCAGGTTACATCACAAACTCCACCTTTATAAATGAGATTTGTTGGTGTGACTTAGTTAATTTCACATTGATATTATAATTACTATAATAGATTTATTATTTCACAAGACAGGTGTTGAACGCGTGCGCACTTGTCACAATGTTGCGCGTTGAACTCTTTTACTCACGCGAATAAGTTAACCGGTGTTTAAGTAACATGCAAATGTAAATAATTAGTCTTACTTGCGTTTGGCTATTTAACTTTATTACATTTTACGCCAACTTAGTTATGTAAACGTACTTAACCATTTAAGACTACGTTAAATGTTTTAATAACCTCACCATTCTAATAGAAAATTACCAGTTACGAGGATAATAACTACTTTTACTTTTGTGAAATGATTTTTTTATAGTCTTATAAACTTTTAATAGAGAGTCGAGTAACGGTGGTATCTACCATATAAATTATTTTCCGGTCTTTTTGAAATAAAAACATATACACGAGTAGTTTAGATATTGAATATGATACTATCAACAAAATAAAACCTTGTTGAATGTGTGTTTACATGAAAATTTATAAGGCATTTGACGGTCAACTGATAGCGTTTAGCATGTGTCTAAGATTTGATGGTGGCTCTAGTTTTTATTGGTCACCATCCATAATAGTAGCAGACAAAAATACAACAAACAATAAAACTACTAATTATTTCAATGTCCTATGGGTCCTAACTCCTAGTTAAAAATATATGGGTAAATGATCACTTAAGTATGCTATATGCTATGTCCAAGATATGTTTTGGTCAATGATGCAACCAATCGAGTTTCACTAAGACCTGTTTTAACCTTTTGAATATCATCGATAGAAACTATGCAGCCAGCGTATGAATGTGAAAGTTTATAAGAACCTCATATAGTTATTATAACTTCAGTAGGAAAGGCAAAAAGTAGGAACAAGAAGTACAATATTTACTCCAATACTTATGATAAGTACCAAGTCAGAATTTTATTATTTATTCCACATTTTCGATGACTAATAGACACTAATTAGGTAAATGACTAGTTTATTTTTTCAGTTTTTAGCTAAACATTCAATCTACTTGCGAGTCAAAATCCGAATTTATTTTAACTATATTATTATACGTAAATATACTAATACATTTTTTACATACTACTATAGGTATGTATTGACATTATCTGTGACATACTTTATCATCAGATCATCGACCTGAGAGGTGTTCGTCGCTGGGTGTGGGTAGTGGGCGTGAAGCTAAGAATGGAAGGAAGCTTATGATATTATGATTCTACACGAACACAACACATTATTGTGATAATACCTATGTAAGTATGTACTTATGTACAATATTATACGAAGGTAGAAACAGTGTGACTTAAAGACTTATAGGTACCATGAAAGGCCGTTTAGTTGACAATAAATATGAAAAGACTAGCCTTTGTTTGCCGCACAAGATCTGATAAAAAAACACGACAGATTTTTAATAACATTATGTAGAACTAGAGAAGTTGGTAAACTGACAATTGTATTAAGAAGCATAGATAAATAAAACTAGTGTACCTATGTTTTTACTTCCTATACAATTAAGTTTGCTTTAGTTCACTGACTAAACAACTTTAGTTCACTGTTAAACATTTGTTTTAGTTCACTGACTTAGCTGAGAAATGAAGGAGGGAGAGGATCCCGAGATTTAATAACAGTACTTAGCTTAACTAGTGTATAGTACTTACAAGGTTACAAGAAATCTTTAATAAGGTACTTAAATGTGAGTGAAGTACGAAACAAGGAAAGGTGATGGGCCAATGATGTGTGTAATTCATGGGTTACACACATCAGTGATCGTGGGAAGAATAAATTATGTACATATAAGTACCCAGTTCAATAATTAAATTATTGTATTTATAATATTTATGATTAGGACAGCGATACCTATACACTTACTAAAGATACAAATTGTACTTCTCTTAACGTAACGTATAAAATAAAGAGTTACTTAGTGACTTTGAAACGCCCACACTACGATGTCCTCAACAATAAAACTATCACATACGATTACCACACAATAGAATAGGCCTCCTCCGCACTCCTTCTGTCCCCGCATTGTATATTGTAATCCATACACTCCATCCAATCCGTACAGCCGACCGTGCCCGGCGCAATCACAACTTGTTCACTGTTCACGCTTTCCTAGACCTTACGCATCCACCGTGTAATTGTCAGTTACTAGTACGTAATCGAACCCAACTGACCGTACGGTCCTTGCCGTCACTTGTAATTATCCTATTAACTTTCCTGTGGGTCCACTGATATGCTGTCAACCATTACATTGGCACATCTATGTCGGAGCGAGCTTTCTATGATTGGGTCGGGCCTCTTTCGATGTTCAATTGTCTTTACGACCCGATTCGACTTACGGTTACTGACCCGCCATTTGAATTTGGAATGTAAGCTTAGCTGTTATTCTTAGATGGGTACTATTAAGTATTTGTTTTTGCACACGCTTAGATTGATGGTGATTGAAAGCTATAATTTGTTAGGCCGTGAATCACTTCGCCGTTCGTCAATCACTATTTCTTACATTAACAGTTTTTACTAACTCTTTAGCTGTCAATAAACTCTAGAAGTGAGTAGTAGTTAAAGATTAATGCTAAAAACTGGTTTCGTAGTGAAAAGACAACACAATTTATCAGATGGTTAGAGTCCGGGTGACCGGCAAGCCTCCGGCCGACCCACAATGTGGTAATTGCTGCTACAAATCCATGGTAATTTGTTCGCAGCTCCTCTCGTGTTCGCGCTAACAAGCATGTGCTTGTGCTTGGGAACCTCGCACATCTTCTCGCTTCTATGTAGGTTTAAGACCACATTGAGGTTTACATGGAGTTTCTATTGGATCCGTGTTTATGATGTTCTTTATGTTTTTTTATAATCACATTGCACACTTATCATATTAAAGTTAAAGTCATAATGCATATTCGTAGTTTCTTCAATAACACCTCAGTTTTAAAATCTTGAGCTCATGTAGGTACCTATTTAAAAAGAAACCGTATCTGATTTTATTATAAATATTCTAGTCACGAGTCTAAAGGTCGTCAATTTTATATATTATCTATGTTCTCGTATGTTAACAATGACCACTGATGCAACAGCCTTTAGTCGTGATATAGTACTTATTTACAGTTATGTACTTACTAAGTTAGATTAAACATACGGCACTCCTTCACATTCCAAGGCTTGTCATGACATACATACGGACCATTCTTGTAATGAACCACAGACAAATGAACGAAGGAATGGCATTTCTAGTTTGGGTAACCGAAGCAAATCATATGTTCCATTGTGCATACAGCAGAAAGACCATATCGTAATCGGCCACCTGTTCCTTTGGAAAAGGGACTTACTAACCTATATTTTATTTGGTTTAGGTAATAATTACTTATGTTATTAATTTTTTTTTATGCTAAATAAGTATGATGAGAAATAAAAACATTAATAGATCGCCTACGGCATAACGTAGTAATCTGTGCTAATTGGATTCAAATTAAAAAACGATTAACCGTGATTCATCAAGAACGACGCAATGATAAAAGATCATAACAATGTTGATTGAAGTTGAAATGAAATATATGTAATTTTTAATATCATTTTAGTGCTCTTACAGAATATAACTATTAACTATTCGTACTATTCGGCTTCAAGATATAGTTGGTGTGGGTTGCATTGACGGAGTTTCTCTTTATACTTAGGATAGTAGAAAGTATATGAACGGCGAAGTAATCATTGGTTATGGAATCACATCTTCTCTATGTACTTGGTTAGCATTAGATATAAGGTGGGTGAAATTATTTCCCCATGAGAATACCGGGTTAAATAATATTCCAGTATATTCTTATGTATCATTATCATCACGACCCATCACGTCCCCACTGCTGGGGCACGGGTCTCCTTCCAATGAAATAAGGGTTTTAGGCCTAGTCCACCACGCTACGGGTTGGTTCTTAGGTATAACTTACACAGAAATATTATATATTATTATATAACTTACATAGAAATAGAAATATGTTTAACAACAAAATCTTATTTTTTCGTAGAAATTGTTTTAGATACTGTTGGCTTTTGAAACTTTGGTAGATAAGTACATACCTACCAAAGTTTCATGCCAAGCCAAGCAGACGATATTATATGCAGAACGGTGGGACAAAGTCGGGGCGATTCATGCGTTTGCCTCTACAACAACAACCACCACGTCTACTCATACCTACTTGGAGTGCACTAATTACTATGATTAAATACATTTTATAATTGTCACTATACTAATAGTAGCCAGCCGAGGCCGCCGCCTGTACTCACTATGTTACACAATGGATGATAATAGGCAGGTATTTTAGTAGGTGGCACCAACGCAAGTCTATTAAATACTAAATTATAAATATGTAATGTAAATTAAGTATTGTAAATTGAACCCTGCTAATTTGTTTCAGTAGCCTTCATACGACAGGCACTGAGAATTTAAACGGGAACTGATAATAAATTCATACATGTTCATCTGGTACCTATATTATTATGTATGGCCTATTAGATAGAAAATACGTAAGAATATCGAAAAGTATACAATCGCTATGCAATTCGTTTAATACTGAAATAAATAAAAATTAATTCATGATATTAAATTAGTATAAATCTGTTATTATAATGATGGCCGAAGAACTTGGATTATGAAAACTAATTGCCGGAATTGCGATGTTTGAAATCTGATACCTTTGTAAGTACCTTCTAGTAACTTATTACGATGCGTTCATTATATCTATAGCTATAATAAGTTACAGTAAGTTGCAATACATTTACGGTTGCAAAATGCATCTTATTCCTGTTAGTCAAAAGCTTGCTTGTGATAGACATAGACTGAAAGGTTGTTGAATGGAATCGTACAATATATTATGTAGCTTTGTAATATCGGTTTCAATCATGTTTTGTCGACATTTTCCCGGCATTTAGTTTCCTTATCTAGGTGTATTTGTGTATTGCTAGTCCCTGGAGGGTTACTTTAGCTTAACAAAAAAACGAAAGAACTAGAACTGTCATGGATTCATGCAATCGGTACGAGATGGAGTTGTCGTTTGCGAAACAGGGCTTCGAAACTTATAGAGTGACCCCTTGACTTGTATAATAAATGTAGTAAAGAATATAAATATATACCTCTACTGTTCCATATCTGTGCTGTGCCGAAGGCCTGCAGTTTCGCCGGTAGTTATGCGTGCGAGTTGAAATAGTTAGAGCCGGAATTTTAATGATTTAAATTTTAGTTAGGAAATAGTGAGTATTACGTAAAATTCTAACGAAGACTTACTCAAATGAAATATACCTATTCAACAGCCAATTTAAGGTTGCCGCAGTGGTAAATCGCTTCGAATGAAATTAATATATTTACTTACAGGTGTTGTAAAAAGGGTATACTAAGGATGACTTGTTTAGACCCCCTGAGTCACCTCCTTGCGGCTTATTATTACAACCGGCTTTTTGCAACAACCTATAGATACTTATCGCTTCCAATCACAGCGCTGCATTTCATCCAATTCTGCTTAGCTTGACGATGTCAGGTGTTAAACGGACTGTTGGTATGTGCCTTCATCGTTCTCAGTCACACAATATCACCTGGCCCTGACACTGTAATCTGCAATCTGCATTCCTGGCTGGTTCGCAGTCCTCGTGCGGACAATAGCACGTTTGACCCACATCGAGTGTTTGTTTGTGTCCAATGTCATTGAGATGGACACTCCAGGTGTGGAATTCATCATAATATGCTAATTTTGCTCTGCACAGGTTGCTAGGTACTGGTTGTTATGTTTTATACCTATTCTAACGTATTTTTTGCTAAGTCATAAAACGATTGACAATAATCAATAACTTTATTACGTAGGTACATACAAACTCAACCACATTTAAATTATTTACAAGCCCCACAACAAAGAGGTGCTTTCTACAGGTTCTACCACAAAATGATATTTCCGGCTTATAATATTATTTTACCTTAGGTACTTATATTTGAAAGTGTGTTTTGTACGGAACTGTTATGCTGACAACAACTTACAGTTACATTTTATAGATAGAAATTAAACTGTGCCTACCTATTGTAATGAAAATGGAATCACCTACCTGCTCTGATTGTAAGTACACCTATAAAACTGTACTCAATTAAAATACCAGCCTTGTCCCAATTATTTTAGATATTTACTGCTTATAAACGAGGAAAACATTAAAAGTTAATTCGTAGCAGTTACTTTTCTACACTTAATTACGGAACTAAACACTCAATAACGTCTGTACTAACACTTCTAACTAATCCCTTAATAAGTAGGTACTCTGTTAGTTAACTAGTAATCATTATTTTCATCATCCAGTTATTACTGAAAAGACATGTTTCGTGACTGTGCCGTAACATCGCATGAATAGGACCGCTGCGGGAACCGACAGAACAAACTGGAAACAACTGTTGTTGTAAGCAATATAGTTTACAATACAATACAATACAATATAACTTTATTGAACAAAACACACAACATACATTAAATTACAAAAGGAGTAAGCACAATAGGCGGCCTTATCGCTAAAAGCGATCTCTTCCAGGCAACCTTTGGGTGAATGAGAGACTTATTGAGTAGAAGAGGAAGGTGTACACGTATTGCATTTAAATACTAGTGATAGTTTAGGGTTAATACAAACAATTTGTAGGAAAACTGTGTTAGAAACTTTAGAAATCAGCACTAAAGTGTGTTTACAACAATGTTTTTTCTTTGTTTAGATAAACATAGGATAAGCATTCTTGATATTAGATCTGCAGGTATGGGACCCTATTACTGCCTACTACCCTACTATTACTATAACATAATAATAATTATAAATATGTAACCTATCCATAGACATATTATACGAGTATATTATAAGTAAGTAAGTAAATTGCACGAAAATTTCAACCAATAACTGACAGTAAAATGAAAAAACTACGAATCAAATTGAACAATGCCACAAGAATTTCAATTATTCGTCAGCACTGTTGTCAATTGCTGTGAAAATAAACACTTGTAAGTTAATAGCATCAAGTCACGGCAAAGATGAATACAGCGGTAGAGTAACTGTTATGAAGTGAACCGCAAAAACGAGTCACAATAACTAGTCTTTCCCGGACAATCTCATTTACTGACTGATTATTTACTCTTTGTCATGAGTTGACACGATTCAAACTAAATTAGGTTTACTCATTACTGTATCGTATTATTGCATTACTTTTATTTATTTATTTATTATTTAATTATAATTAAATTATACATTATCATTTAGAGGTTTCTAATTTGGATAATATTCATAGACAATAAGAAGTATGAACAATAATTATTTTAATACCATTAATAAACTTTCCTACCATAATAATTCAATCGAGAACGAATGAACTTCATAAATCTATCACGCGTGGTGCACGGGAATATTAAAAAGTGCGATCCGATTATATCAAATAGTACGTTTTCCCGCTCAATCGTGAATATTATAATGCTCTATAAAAGCAAATAAGTAAGTAATTTAATTTATGATACAGTACGGTAACTACTTACTTACTAACTATTCTCTACATTCTATTTTCATGTTCGATTTCGGTATTACCTATAGAGCTCAGTCTGTTTTTATTCGGTGGGCATTGTGCAAACAGTCGATGACATAATTCTGACTGTAACATAACACTAACTGAGCTCATCTAAAACCAATCAATCATGACTGGCACGGACTAAACTGCTGTCAAAAGAGATTGCAGCCATTTACACAGCAGATTTATAAGAAAAAAATAAATTTAGCGTACAATTTGGTAGGTAGATACAGGTAATTATTATAAATAAGTAGAAATAAAATGATAACTAGGTAAGTATGTTTAACTGCATGGCCCAGTCAAGGCCATGAGATGACAGGATCATGACGCTATCGACTGAACAGTCCTTAGATATTATTGTGATGACAGAATCCTGTGGTTATCTATAAAAAAATATTGGTATTTTCTTAATATTTTTTTTTATTGTGATGTCACAAATTTTGCCTAAAATATAAAAAAAAATTGTTTGCCATCCATGACTCATGCACAGGATAAAAAAATATAAAAAGTACTTATTATTTTATATGGGTGCTGCCTGAAATAAAGAACATTTATTATTTTATTATTTTATTATTATCAATTCAATCTTGAGTTCGAGAGCCTCCATCTATAAAAGTGACAGCCATGTTTAACTGTAAGTTATTCAAGTTATTATTGTTGTCCCTAAGTGTTGTCCATACTTCCGTCCAGAGTCTATTATGGAGTCACGTAGGAACTATGACTGTAGCACGTCTGTTATTTATGGTTAAAGTTTTAAGGCGTTGGATTCATTGTCCGATGGTGTTTTTTTCCGACAGATGGACATACAGGGTGTTAGATCTTTTACATTGAGCATTGAACATTTAAATTAGTAATTATTGTTTATTTTAAAGCTCTGGTTTCTTGAACCATGTCGGTCGTCTTGTTAATATGGTCTGCTGGTTTGACCTTGAACTTCGTCCTTTTTAAATGGCTTCGGACTCTTCCCACGGTGAGTTTTAGTAAAACAATTAATAAAATGGTTATTTTAGTTAGCGTAATATAATTAAATTTGGTTGTTTTTGAATTATTACTTGTGCAAATTTATGTTGCTTTAACAACAGTAAGCCCAGGGCGTAATGGCAATTATCGTAGTGCATTTTTAATAGCGCCTCGCCTACTTCACTTGTATAATTATTTATTGCCCTATGATTAGTTCAGTAAATTGATACTAAGAAGGACATAGCCACGGGCCCCAATAACTGTAGTAATTAATTACAGTCACTGTGCCATAGTTACACGTTACATACTTACAATGTACGTATATAGAATAATACGTATATACATATAATATGATAGTCACGTACCTAGTGTTAATATAGTTTGCAATTTACTTATTTGTTGATTCAATATATTTCACTATTTCCTTATTACTTTTAGCAAGCTTCTATTGTGTAAGAAACTGTTATTAAGTACCTAACTACTTACTTATAATATAAGTAAAGTCACCTATCTTATTAAAGTCTGTTTCAAAACCTGTATCAAACTACAGCAAAAATTAAACAATCTGACATCACTGATGATAGCATTTTTATACATTCTCACGATCTATTATTTCATTTTATACCGTGAATATAAACATGGAGAAGGTATCACATCACATACATATCAGCAGACAGGAATCATTTTCCGGAAAAGCTTGGTGCGGAAATGTTTCCTTACAAGCGTGAACATGAACATGGCTGCCATTGGCAGAGGCGGAAGAGCGGCTGATATGGATCTGTTGCACTTAACACTTTTACCACTTTACTGCCTCGTCTAATCTGTGGTCACAGGTGGCGGCGCGTTGGGTAAGCGGTTAGCAAACCGATCCAGTGTTGATGTGGAATGTGTATTGTGCTGCCTGTTTACCTTTAGGGGCAGTAGCCATAACTGCAGCAGACATGATTCATTATGATAAAACTATCCTTTGTTTTACAGTCTACTCAGTTGCACGGTCACAAGAGATTCGTCGTAACATTTGTGTACATATCAGCTGCCCCATTTACCTAAATAGCTGAGTATTCTCCAGAGCATTATTAGCATCGCCGACACCAGCCGAGCACAAGTAGTCACGTAGTCGTCGAGTTCATTGTAATAGCGTCACGTCGTATCTGCCAACCGCACGCCTGCAGCTCTCTACGTATCACCTGCATTATCTGTTTCCGCTTTCTCACTTGACCGTTTTCGTTCCTTTTCCAAAAATCTTCTTTTTTCACCACCGGCCAGTGCTTTAATTTAATAAAAACGGCCTTGATATTCACACATTGCGCATTCCAATTTCATAACGAGTTGTGAATTTTGGCTGCTCGTTTCATTTCCAGCCAGTAGGTGGTCTGAGAAAAAAGGTGCCCTTGATACAGTTCGGTATCGTGTAAGTGATCTTTTCACACGGAGATGGCGCGGCGTCTTTGGCAGTTCATTCACATTGCTCCCGACATGCTTTTGCTCTGACCCTCCGTGACCTCAGCCACAATATACATCAACAATAGTATAATCACGGTAATATCACAGGTGATATATTACCTCTATTGCGCTATTCAAACTGTAAAAGCCAAGCATATGGTTAAAACGAAACGGTACTTCTTTGGGGGACATATTCATGACACTTAAATCTACAGTTCAATCTCTTAATAATATTATTACACGCATTATTCCCATGATGACATTATAAATTCAACTTTAATTTACCTAACTGTATATTCTAGGATAGGTAGTAAATGGTTTCAGAATTCGATACGCGTCCAGTCTACCTATCACTAGTGATTAGTAATTATTCCGTGGTATCACGCAGCACGCTTCGCAAGTCATTTTCTAGACGTTGTGCGCAAACTGCACATGTATGCAAGTTTTTCCACCTTTAGTTGCTTCGCTCAAACTTATAAATTTTCAACTGTTTCGGCTAACTCTCGCATTAACATTGAAGGAAGACGTCGACACAAACCCCGTGTATTGTCAATTGTGAGTCGAAGCACGTCGAATGACGGCGGCGACACGGCCAGCCAGGGCCCTCCATATTTGGGTCATCGAGAGGCGCGGGCGCACCTAAAGGGTTACTCTATATTGACGAAAAACAAATGAACGAGAGCTGTCGTGCAATCGGCACAGTTTAAACAACGAGATAGAGTCGTGGCTCGAGCAACAGCGCTCCTAAACTTAGTTTTTGTCATATAGAGTGACCCCCAAGTTCTAACTGATGTCGACGTTTACCGATAGACGATAATGAACAACTAATATCGGGGACGATAGCGGACGTCTGTCAATGAAAATAAGATGAAAACTGGGGATTTTGTTTTAAGAAACTTTCATATTAGATAAACAACCTTTACTATTTATAAGAATATATTTTGCGCTGTATCTGTATCTGTAATTATCAGAGTTATTACTTTATAAATGATCATAAAACGTATAAAAGTGCAATAAAAAAGTTCATATATTGCAAAACTTTCAACAGAATGGCATTTATCACTCGACTGCCGAAAAGGTAACATGTCGCGTCATCCATGCCACTTTCGCTGAAAGTAAACACTGAGGTCGTTACCCCCACTAGGTAGGTACGTAACTTACGTCACTGTATGAAGATTATATGCTACTTATTATTAAATAGGTGGATACATAATAATATTAAATAAAGTAATAATAGAAAACTTATATTTGGCTAGATGCATATATTTACAAATGTTAAATTTATTAATATTATTAAAATATAACAAATCTGATAGAGATAATTGAAACAGGAATGTACCTACTTAACAGAGGGGTACTTACTTAAACTTGAATGAGTTTTAGCCCCTGTTCCACAATGTCTGGTTAGTGGCTACCTGTGAGATAAAATACATGCTGTCACTTTCTGTTATTATTTTTTTGACAGTGACAGCATGTATTTTATCTCACAGGTAGCCACTAACCAGACATTGTGGAACAAGGCCTTATAGTAGGTAAGTACTAGATAATAAGTAAATAAATGACACCTAAATTGGAATAATTATTAATACAAGGAGGTACCTACATCTACCTCAATGGTAGCAACCTCAGTAGCAACAAATAAGATAAGTACACTGGGCGCAAGAGACTATAGCGAAAGAAAAAACGGCAAAAAGCAACTGTAGTAACCTGTTACGAATAGTAACGATTATTACTTATCTCTCTAATACAAGAATAGTTTTTGTTTGGAGGTACTATAACAAGTTTATGCCTTTTTAGATCAAGAATATCATGACATCATTGCCCGTAGTTAACCAATGTTAACTGCTTGCTACACGTAAATTTGATCTTGAAACTCAGAATTGGTGTGAACTCGGCAATTCCCCGCACCGCATACTCTGCCTCGCTCTTGTAAATTAAACTATTGTTTTCTGTAGGTGTTGTACGGTATGAATGAACATGCATATTATTACCTATGAGGCTCTTTTTTCACCTTGATGAATTGCGTTTTTCTTCCAAGTTTGTAAACAATAACTTGAGTTTTGTCTGTAACAGCAAGGTGATTAGTTGATTACTAAATACTTGCATGCTTGCATATTGGAATTAGTGCAACTGCAAATCCGTACATTTTTACATAATTTTTATTTAGTGATTGTTAAATGGTCGAAGGATTGTTATTTGTGTTTTTGTAGTCACATGTCATAAAATTTATATTGTATCACCTTTTGACACTTTTAGGGCGTCTTGCACAACAAAGTTAATCAAAATTTATGTTTGTCTGTTGCTCTGACAGTATAATGTCAGAGCAAGGGGTTAGATAGAGGTATAGATTTAATTTGATCGAATTCGTTGTGCAAGACGCCCTTAATATTGAATAGATAGGTATATTTTAAACATTAACATTTCACGAAATTATATGTATTATGTATTTATTTATACGGACAGCTCCACATGTGTGTCTTACGAAAGAAGTTCAAAGGAATTTCGCCAAAGGCTATGTTTTGAGGCCGCTTTATAACATTTCGGTATTGAAACAGGTTCTGTGAGCAATCACCTTTATTTATAATGATATGTTATGTGGTTAGGCCGTCAGGTTAGTCTCGAGTCTTGTATGAAATTAAATATTACTCTGGTAAAACTTGATGCGCTAACTAACCGCTACAAAGGTATAGTGCGACAAAACTCAAAGGTTTCATCGGATATTTTGAAAGCAATTTATACTTATTTCTACGTAACATCATGTTATCATTTTTTTATTATTTAAGTATTAAGTAGGTATGTATTTAAATAACGAACACTAGCAGTTAACAATTTGATCAACATAGATATTTAAAATGTCTTACAAATTAATGAATCTTAAGATTATTATATTGATGATATACTAAACTTCTTTAATTAAAATAACTTGTAGTCGTGCACGTTAATTCTGGGTAAAACCAAAGATTGCATTTTCCATAAACGGAACGTTAAATCATTGAATTGAAGCGTAAAAAATCTTAGCAAAAACACCATTAAGGTTTCCGTCGCAGTCACGTAAACGGCGGATACTTTAAATAAATCTGACTAGGTATTCCAAAAACTGCTATACATATACATATGTATACTCTATTCCGCACACGACCAGTGATTCCGCATGACTGCATTGGAAACACACACATACTCACACGCCACGGGGGGGTTACTCTGACTTACCGACTGTACGCATGGTGGCGCTAGACCAATGATCTCACTAAGGTACTTGTGTAGTAGACTTCAGTGGGAACAATCGTTGTCATACAAGGACTTTGTTATAATACAAAGTCTTTGTTGTCCTATATTATGCTTGTCTTGTCTATGGGCTTATCTATGGTAAGTAGCGGGTAATTTTATGAATCGATAAGCCGTAACTCTCTACTATGTGTTATTATTACTACCTATACATAATATTGTCTTGCCTACATACTAAAACAGAAATAATTTTGTTAAAATTAAAGTATTTCATAATTTATACGGAAGAATCAGATTGGAGAATGCCGATAATATTGAAAACCGAAAATATTGGGGTTCAATAATTTATGTAAGAAAAATACGAAGGATGAATAAAATAGTTTCTACTATTTCCGTTCACTTGGGGCGATCTACGTCTACGTCTAAAACAAATCCAATGTAAAGTCCTAAGGTTGTCCACTTTTCCCATATCGATTCACAGCAGATATCCTATCCAGCCATCGATAGCTGATCTTAGAAATCCGCGCAGAAATAAATGTGCCAAGTCGGTGAACGTATCACATTTCCAACTTAACCACGAATAGGTTGAGACTGCAGTCTCAACCAAGTAGTATAATTATTTTATTAAAATAACCACGATGGTTCTAGTTAACCTAATACTCCTAATAGGGTAGAATTCAAATGATTTGATTAGATACATTGATAGAATTTGATTAGTAACGTTTAGTACCAATTTTTTCATAGTCAGTTAGAGCATAACCAGGTATTAGTGGTTGACTTTTGACACATCTGTCAAGAATTTTATATGTAGATGACGTATAATTGATAACCCATTTCTGGTCGGTTAGATAACCGACTATGGAGAAATTGGCACTTAAACTTTTAATATAGGATCAATTATCAAATCGCAATCTGGTAACGGGAACGTCACTTATAACATTTGCCTGTAAGCCTAAAACATATTATTTATTAAAAAGATCAAGAACAATCTTAAATCGACATAGTTAAGTAGGTATTTAAAGTATTTATAGGCTTATGATTACTTGAAGGCAAGCGGAAACGCATTCATATCCTCAAACGGAAGACTTGGCAATCTCAACACACATTCAAATCAAAGGAATCGCTTCGAAAGGGAATGGACAAAGGTATTGAATAGCATTGAATACAGCACCCGCTATGAATTAAATATTGGAGACCTCTATAATATTATATGTATGTATTATGATGCTTAAATACATAGATAATCTGTTGGATTATACGGATATAGGCATCTATCTAACAGTAAAAGATGAGTCTGTACAAAGAACCTTATGTCATTTTAATTAGATAGACCTCCCTTGTCTATAGTCTAGCTAGACGATTAATGAAACCAAGAGACTAATGGTATACTTTTTTTTACAGTTTGCACTTATATAATTTGCATTTTGTTGGCAAGATTAAGGATTTATTTTATTATAAAAGGATTTATTTGTCAAAAACAGAAAATAGGAAAAATAAAATAAATAAACACATTTCAGAACGGGAAAATCATTTAATTTGAAGAGAAGCCTGCAGGCAACTGCTAGTAATTTTATAAATGTAAAATATAAATCTTTAGAGGTCAGTATTTTTTTCTTGACCTTTGATTTGAAATAAATCACATAAATAGAAATAAAGAACAGATAAGCATTATACATATAAAGTTTAGTACCTATTTATAAGTACGTGTATTTTATGGTATAAATATTCAAATTCTATTCTTTAATTTCTTATTCGTATTTTAGAAGTTATACTCATGATATAGTAAGTATAAAGTATAGTAAGTATAAATTGTTTTCATGATAATAAAACTTAATGTATGAGTGTTTTTATAAGTTACAATTATAACAAATAATAGCGTCCAATAAGGTATGTAACTATGGCTATAATAGTAACGATTTCGACATGTAGAGACCGTGTTTCTAATATGGTTGTATGCTTTTAGATATTGTTTGCAGAGGTTAGGGGGCCCTTTCTGTTACTTCGTGTAGTAACGTGGACTCTCTTAACGTCGCAGTTCCAAATCTTGCATCTAATATAATAATATGTATATAAACTGCGTTGAGACAGCTGTACCTGCTGTTTAATAACAATGAATTCATCATCATTGTATACTTATATAAATCTTACAGAACCTATAGTCAACGTCCAATAATCCTTTAAAGTAAATCTTATGTAAATAAGTAGTAAAATAAAAAAACATGCCTCCGCGGAGAAATCGGTTCCGCAAGAGACGACCACCGCACGCTAACCACATCACTAAGCAAATGTCACCACACTATTTTGTGTTTACTTAAACACAAATTCATTATCCGCATTAGCACAGTGAAAGGAATCAACATTAAATCGGTCACGTTAGTCGAAGAGGTGGTATTTCACGAAAAATTATTTATATTTAGCCATTCAAATGTTATGAATTATTACACTAATTAGCAAAATAACTGATTTTATAATTGGTGCTAAAATAATAGTCCAGTCAATAAATGACTCAAAATTAGGTGTAGAGTGCGTGAGCAGGTAACTAAGCGATTCCTTCAGAAACTTGTTCAGGGGGCTTAGGTTGTTAACATACCAAAAGTCCTGACTCCTAGGTGATGAGCGGAGGGGAGGAGGGGGGGATAAAGGTACGAATTTTTGGTTTTTAGCTTATATCTCGAAAACGGTGCATCGGAGAGAAATATTTTCAACTAATGAAATAAGTTCTTAAAATTATCTAAAACTTTTATACCATATGTTTTTTCTAATTCCTAACCGTTTTCGAGCTATTACCCTCGGAAAAAGTTGAAATTTACAAGAAAAATATATTCATGTCAAAACATTCATAAACATTGCATCATATTGTCTAAACCTATTGATAAATGAAAAAAATGAATAGAAAAGAAGTTGTAGATTTTTAAATTCCCTTTTAGAATATATATACATGCTGGTTATTGTCCAACCCACCTAAAGGTACAGCTATTTTACTCACACTTAACCTTACTAATTCGGTGAGCTATGTCAGTGACTTTACCAAAATGCAAGTTTAAAATAGCTCTAACTTTAGGCAGGTTGGACATTGACCAGCATATGTAATATATTCTAAAAGGGAATAAAAAAATCTACAACTTCTTTCCTCTTCATTTTTTTCGTTTATGAATTGGTTAAGACAATATTATGCAATGTTTATGAATTTTTTGACATGAATACTTTTTCTTGTAAATTTCAATTTTTTCCGACGGTAATAGCTCGAAAACGGTTAGTAATTAGAAAAAAACATATGATATAAAAGTTTTAGATAATTTTAAGACCTCCATTTTAGTAGTTTATAATATTTGTCTCCGATGCACCGTTTTTGAGATATAAGCAAAAAACCAAAAATTCGTATCTTTATCCCCCCCTCCTCCCCCCCGCTCATCACCTAGGAGTCAGGACTTTTGGTATGTTAACAACCTAAGGCCCCTAAACAAGTTTCTGAAGGAATCGCTGAGTTACCTGCTCACGCACTCTACACCTCATTCCTTGACTGGACTATAAAGAAAATCTTGCAATAAACTTTAGACAGCTCTGATGTATTTTTTCATTAAAATGCTTCATTGAATAGTTTCACGTGATTATAGCTGACCACAGAAAGAAAGTATTAGCAAATTAACATACTTGGCGCGAAAAATAAAGATAAAGTGGAATGTTACCCAACTGGTTCTATAATATGCTAAGTGGAAAATGGAAAATGCATGCAAGACACTTACACAATCAACAATCCAGTTGGGCAGAATCAATCGACGATTCTGTATCCAATCCCGCCAGCTAATGTCGGATGCACAATTTGTAACTGAATTCCAAAGTTGTATAAACACTACACTGGCCACTTGCACATAAACTGATTAAAAACAAAACTTTTTAAAAAGTGTTGCTGTCAAATTTGAATTTCGAATACGGATCGCGCGCGTTTCTGTCAGTCTCGCGGAGGCGTCCGATACTCAGTGTGTCTACCTTCGTACTGTGCGGCGGCGGCGGCGGCGGCGGCGGCGAGTGGAGGATCTTGTCTTCCGAAGAATGCAGGCCTAAAACCAGACGCGAGCTATTCCTATACATGGAGCAGACTGGATCTCAGCTCGGGGTAAATAAAAAAATAACAGTACTTGAACGATTTATCTATGTCGATCAACAAGTACTTACTGGATTCTTGGCCACAGCTCTATCTTTCAAAGGTAATTATGGCTCAAGTTAACGCCTTATTTTATCTTCATTAACTGTCAACCTATATCTGTTTTGATTGTGTAGACCTAAAAGAATTATCGGCTCATGATGTCTCTGAAAATAACTATGAGTAGTACCTACATAAGTGAAATCCAACTATGACGGACGATCATTTTTGTCATGAATATTGGTGTTGATTGGGTCATATGAGGAGGATATTCCTTTAAACAATTCAATAATTTTATGTATTTACCTCAAATTTTTAGAACACGCATATCTAATATCCTATTCCCAATTATTTTTTGCATGAATCTTTTGGGAAGCATATGGCTGTATGGGGTATGTTTCTCTACATTTTGTGTATGTTACTTTTAAATGATACAAGCAAGATGAAGGGGCGACGACCGGTGCAGAAGGTTTAACACGAGGAATTAGAAAGGACGACGACCAAGAGGCTGGTAGTATGTTAATGATGATAATAATATAGCAGCAGACCAGACCAACAGGAAGCTAGCGCCCTGGATTCCATCAACCTACACTACCTGGATAGAGTGCCTAGACTAAACTGCCTGTTAACAGAGTTAACGGTCGAGTTCGGGAAGTAACGTCGGTGTGTATGGACATGATTCTTGTTTGTCTTTATATAATGTAGAGAATTTATGTATATTATTTTACCTTAAGAAACTGTTCATTATATTATGATCCCAAAAGGTTTGAAATACCTTAGTTTCACTGAATAGGGTCCATTTAAGAATAATTGCTGCAACTACTTTACTTACCCGCATTAAAGGCCGAATTTCTTCTAGAAATACTTCTTGACAATTTAAGATCATGATATACGTAAACTTAATTAATTATAATGAATGCAGGAAGGTACACAGGTTATGCCCATACAAAAGAGTTCAACGATATGAAAGTGTTAACAGAAAAAAAACACAGAGTATAGTACCTCTATTATTAATAGTAGTTAATATAAAATTATGCATTCCCGAAAATTTTACAAATAAGAGATTTTTTAAATTAATATGTTTAGTATGAAATAAATAGGCAAGTATAAAATTTTCGGCATGAGTCGCCTACATAGGCGAATTTTTCCTACATTCATTAAATATGAGGCCGACATTATTCGGAGTGTTAATGTATGAAAAACGATCTATCAGCTATCTAAATAACCATGTATTTTTGCTATAAAGGTTCAAGCATAAAAATATGTTTTAGAATCGTTATATGAATAACGTTTTAAAATAAAGGCAACATCGAGACACGATGCTAAACAATTTGTTCTCGTGATATGAAATCCGGCGGAGTTATTACCGAGTGTCACTTTTCGCTCGCCTCACCGCACTTCACCGGTCAAGCACGCATGACGGATGCGCGGCTGTCATATGTTTATTGTTTATACTTACTGCACATCGATTTACGTTTTTTATGCGTATCGAATATCTATCGATTATTTTGACACATTCTTTAAGGGCCCGTACAGGGTGACGTGCCGCGCCAATTTTGGGTTTTCTATGCTCTTCACACAGCACACGCAGTGATACGCACACATGTAAGTTTGCACAGTGGGTCGATAAACTTTTACTCGCCAACTTTATTGACAATTATGTTCAAGTACATTTTGGGTGATTTTAGGGTAAGTAAGTATAATTCTTACTTACACTGGTAGGCACCAGGAAAGAGTAGAAATTAATAGGGGTGCCACTTTACTCTATACTCGGAACCCGATTAGCTTTCTCAAACAAATGTGGTATTTACTTGTAGAAAGGTAACTACAAGTATTAAAGTGTAGATAATAAGTTTCGGGCATCCTCCAGCCAACTGAACCCCGACGACAAAGCAAAGTAAATACATAGTGTCGCAAAAGGGCTATACTAAGCCAAAAGGGGATGACTCAAGGAGTCATTCTGGACAACTTTTGTTCTACGAGATTTGCAAATTCGCGAAAAAAAATATTCGTTTTCCATGGTAAAAAGACACAGTCATGTCCAACAAAGTTTCTATTTTGATGTATGAGGTATTGTTAGAAGCGTATTGATGGCGCGATGGTTATAGGCTATGTGACGTTCCATTAAAATGTACATAGCGCCCTCTAGAGGACATAACGTGATGATCGAAAAAATAATAATTCAACTTTGCCGTGTAAGGTATCAAATGAAAGGGCTTGATTTTCACATTACAAAAATATGCATATTGAAGGTATTTAAATAACAACACCAAAATTATTGAAATAAAAAATGATCATGAACTACTGACGTAAAATTTCATAAAATAAAAACAACAAAAAAGTTACAAATAAAAAAATACAATTATAAACAAACGAAAAACCCGACTGTACGCTAAAAACATGAAAACAAGTCCCAATGTTAATGGAAAGTATCGCAGGCGGGGAACAACTTGACCGCCACTCGAGGCCGTTTTCTAAGTTACATTCAGCTAAATGGTGAACCCTCTGCTGGTCCCCGCCTACGATACTTTCCATTAACATTGGGACTTGTCAAGAAAACTCAACAGGGGTTTCCATACTAAAGTGAACAGGACTGAAAACCATCACACTTTTTACCTTTAAATTGCGCTAATTTTGTTAGTTTTTCTGTTGAATTTTGCCCACCTTTTCTGATTGTTTTGGCCATATCTTGGTGATACCTAAATCGATTTGATATTGAAATATCTCATTTGAAAGCTTATAAGTTGACAATGTTTTTAAGCTGAAGTGCACAAAAAATTGTTGTATGAAATTCTTTTTTAATTTAACTTATTTCTTTTTAGGTTTTGAATATTTTAAAAAAATGTTTATCTATTTTGAGGTATTGTGTCTAATTTAAGTCAAATAATGCACATTTGATTATTTTAATAAGTTTATTAAGATGTTACTAATTCAAAACAAACAAAAAAAGTATTGAAATATGGCTAGTTTTTTTTTTTTCGGTTTTAAACATGAAATTTTGGCAAAAATTCAAAAAATCTTTAAATATTAAATATCTTAGAAATGGTTAAGTTTCGGATAATGCATTATAGGATATAATCGACTGGAAATGCCTTCCTCTATCACCTCCTGAAAGGATCAGGTCTACTTACCAATAACCCTGTATACCGCTTTTTCAATACCTTTAAGTACATTTTTTGGTAGCAGCATAATATTTTTACTTAATTTTAGGGTTTCGAACGTCAAAAGAAAAAAAGCAACCGTTATAGCATCTCTTTGTTGTCCGTCTGTCTGACTGACTGTCTGTCACCGCCCTTTTTCTCAGAAACGGGTAAAGATATCAAGCTGATATTTCGCATAGATGGGGGGTACCCCAAAAAAATTATTATGGTACTCCCTGTCCCACACAAGTAAATTGGGGCTTATATTTTTTCCAGTTATTTTGATGTGTATCCTTTTTTTTCTTTGTTGTTTTGTATAAGTATGTGTTTCTTTTCTTTAATTCTTATTTTTTTTGTTGTTGCTGTCTATGTGTCGAATAAATGTATCTTTATCTTCAAATCACGCCATCTATCGTTTGTTTTTTTTGTGGCTACTGTCTATAGAAGAAATTCCGTCATTGACAATTTTACGTTACGAATTTATTTTTATTTATTTTATTTTTATTTTTACATTTTCGTGGAGAACCAACAGCATTTTGTTAATAAATAATTATTACTTATGAACACATAACAACTTGATGAAATTAACAGAATGAACTTAGTAAACCCAGTAAACCTAACACATCCAGAGGAAAAAGAAAATCTCTTTCTCTCTCTCTGAAAAACATACTAAATAGCCTAAACTCGATGCTTTTAGCTATTAACATCTTTGAAATAAAATTGAGCCACCACCGTGTTACTGCCCTCATCAGATCCTCACGAGACCATACCTCAACCAGCACCAAGAGACTGTATTTTTGATCCCTAACCTAATGTTCGTGCGTATTGTCATCACTTAGATCCATTCGCTATATTCCTGCTCCTCATCGGACCTTTACGAGACTGTAATGTCACGAGAATATTGCACACTATCTAATTTATTTAATGTATTGAATATACTGGAAGAATTATGCTTCCTCAATTTCAAATCAAATTATGTTGGTGTCATAAAAGTTGAAAAAGTGCAATGAAAACCAATGTGCAGTGATTTTGTATCTGTACACGATAAGATCGCGAGCTGTCAGTGCTGCCTAAACCGACGTGACCCTTCTTTGGAGGCCAGCGGCCAACTGAGTCAAACGTCACTTGTGTTTATGATTTTATAACACAGAAAGCCGCCATAGATATTTGTATGAAGATTTGAGGGAAAAAAATTGCTCAAGTTTGGGATTAATTTACACAAAATAAGTGTGTGTTTATTAAAAAACAAGGTATTTAGCGCCTAGTCCAAGCCTTTCACTTTATAATATGATAAAAATCATATGAAAATTCTTAATAATTACGACAAAGTTGTTACAATACGGGAGTGTGATTTTCTGGTTTTTCGTCATATTCTGAATTTTATTTACAGTTATCCATAATCATTTACTTGAATTCGAATCATTCAGCACCTAGCTAGACTCTTCGGCTACCTGTGTGATTTTTTTCAAGGTTGTAGAGCATCGTTTACTACATAATTCTATGACAATGCCAACCCTCGATTCCCCCTTGCAGACCCTTAAGATAAAACATAGCGGAGAAATGATAAACGAACTTACGAACGAGATAAGCCGTAGTAAAGTGTGTGTTATGCTAAATTGCACTGTTTGAGGTTGGGGTAAACGAGTTATCTAATAAAGAGCATACTGAGCCAAATGCCTATATAATTTTGGAATAAAGAGTTAAATAAGTAAATTAATAATTAGCCGTGGTAGTATCGAAGGTCACAGATAGTGGTATTGTGGCGTTTCTTGGGAAAGAGCTATAACTATCCCTATTGTGTATAATTATTGGACAGCCACAGGGATGATGGAAATCATGTTACAGGGGTATAATTTAATGAAGTTTTAAGAGCATTTCACTTGCAGATTCACCTGTTCAGCTACATATAAATACTTACATATTTAATCTTTCGGCGGCGCAGCCGCAAGCAGAGTTTCGAATCACCTGCCGTAAGTCCGCCGGCCAAACAGGTTGTTGCATAAGTAATTAGTACAATTTTATGTTGCGATTGAAATTTATTTAAATTCATATTCCATACTGTATTCATGTATTGCACTTAAAAGTGACATTGACACCCAATAACGTGGGTTTATTCACAATGAAATTAATGATTTGCTATGATAGAGCTACCTTGTTATTTTTGCAAATGAGTTGCGATTGTGCGAATGGCTTTTTACTCCTTATAATTTAGGTCCGGGCAACCTGGGCAGTCAGTATCTCCGTTCATAACTTAATTTAAACAATCAATAGTGAACATAATACTATACTGTATTGGTGGCTAAGCCAATCATCAATGACAAATTGAATTCGGTATCTTGTTCATTACAAACTGCTAGATGCATTTCCCCATTGAGTAGACCCGAGTCCTCGTTGTTCAGTGCATTTCCCTATTCGGCTAATTCGACAGATTGGCAGATGTGGAAGACAAAAACACTTCAATATGACTTGTGTATGCTACTATGTACTGCTAGTAGATTGTGTATGATCGGCCACGCACGGGCGACAACGCGCGTCAAATCAGGAGGGTCACTCTATAATGACGAAAAACTAACCCTCAAATTCATAGAACGTATTGAAAATTTACAACAAGGTTAAAATGGACTTTGAAACACATGAGTATCGACTCTTTACGTCAATAAAAAAGTTGAAATTCGTATGTCACAACGTCAATTTTAAAACTATTGTAAAGTGTCAAAAAGCTCTATAAATTTAGGGGTTGGTTTCGGAGCGCTACTACGACTCTATCTCGTTGTATCAAACGTTGCTCTCGTTCGTTCGTTTTTCGTCAGTATAGAGTAGAGTAACCCCACTGCGGCGGTCGCAGTATTTGCAATAATTTGCATGAGATTGGCTCGCCATGCGCCGTGCGCATCACAGACATAACGGCGGTTTCATTCTGTCTTCGCTTATTTACATTATTGTGCCCGTCATTATTTGATTAAATCTTTTATGTAAGAACATACATAAGTAATATCTTCCCAAATATTACATTAAAAAGACTTGAAGACTCGAGGCAAAGGTAGAATGAAAAAGAATTGGTGAACCTAGTTGTATGATGTCATTGATACTTAACTCATACAACTATAACTATCGACTAGATCTAAACTTAACACACACACACACATCAAAGTCACAGTGCTAATAGACTTGAACTTTTGTTTTGTGTCAGGCTAGGGGACAGATCCGCGAAAAAAAAACTTAATGTTTGACTGAATTCATGAGAAGAAGACTCATTACGATAGTCTACCTGTAATACCCAACCTTCTATCAAACCTTACACGGATCTCCCTAACAAGGTTAGATCGTCAAAGCCCTGTCAACAGTTAGCTGACCCACGCAGCCTCCTAATGGCGAACATTCTGTGTCATCTTGTTAACTTAAACAGAAAACTGGGTGCTATCGCCCATAAAAATACAATTATGGAGCTGCGGCGAAGTGAAAGTACTTGGGCACAGATTTATTTGTGTGACCAATAGTTTTATTTTGTTTTGTGGTAATTATCGCTTAGAAACGGTCGCTTGTGGTCGGCAATGTTTTCTACAAAACAATATACTTAGTCTTCAAGGAAACTTGTAGGGCTTGTAAGCACAGAGAAAGTAAATCATCACATTGCTGTCATGTAAGCGTACCTATGTACCTATATGAATGATATTAAAAATTATTATTTCTATCAAAGACGCATAGGTTCCTACTTGCTACTTACTAGGCATTATTAGGAAATGTAGAAGAAAACGTAGTTATAATGAAAACTTGGGCGATATCTTACTTTGTTGTTTTTCAATTGGCAATAGAAGCTAAACATAGTGTTTTACTGCGTGTAGGTACAGTAGGTAGATACAAATTACATGTTATGGAGATCTGTAATCATAACATTCTTAATTCGTTAGACGTAAGAGTAACATTTTGTTGCAACTGTTACACATAGGCTGTCTTCCACTGTACTCTACTGCGTATTATGTCCGTATGAGTGCACAAGTGGGTCGAACCGCATTAGCTATTAGCTAAATACTACTAAAGAATTAGGTAACTTCGGTTGTGCGATCGATCTGTAGTACAATACAATACTCTTTATTTGCACGAAAAGGAAATAATACATAAAACACTTAAAAACTAAATACTTACAAAGCAGTACAAAAAGGCGGCCTTATTGCTTAAAGCAATCCCTACATGAGAACCTTTGGATGGAAGAGATAATGGGAACGTATCTGTAGTAATCATTTGGACAGGTATCTCGGTACTAAAATACAGGGATTTGCAGAAAGGGTAGGCATATTAAGCCGAAAGGTTCAAACTCAAAGGGTTATGCTAAACAATAATTTTGAAAATTCACGAAAATATATTATTTATCCTTAAATAGATACTTTGTTGGTCACATGGTCTCGTGACTTTTTACTATGGAGAACTCAATATTTTTTTCGCGAATTCTTATAAGAGTGCCCCCTTCCGGCTTAGTACCTAGGTACTTACCTCTTTTGCAACACTCTGTAAGTATAACAGTTTTCTGGAAAGTTATATTACTTATAGCGAAAACGTACCTAGTTCATAATCAGCGAACATTCCTAAAAGCTTGTTTACGTAGAAATAGTGCGGATGGATTTCGGAAATCTGCTGTACACTCTCATCGGACTACGTCAAAATTTTGTTTCAAAAAAAAATATATAAAAAAAAAAGATCCCGACGAATTGAGAACCTCCTCCTTTTTTTGAAGTCGGTTAAAAAGAGCAAAAAGATCTTTTGCTGCAGTCATTATATATGTCAATGGAGTCATTTTATTTATTTGCCTTATCACAGTATCATCAGGTAGGTAACTAGGTACAAAAACAAAACTAAATTCTATACGTATGTACCGTAATTTACTTATTCAAGGTTATAATATAAATTAACATTTAACTAATGAAGCCTAACCTAATTGTAAATAAAATGATGAAAGCTGAAATAACCGAATCTCTTGGAAAGTGAAATGTTATTTTGTCAAAACGTTTCTTGTGCACCAACACCATTTTGTTCGTTTATTGTTTATGAAAAAGTTCCACGTGTCATTACCGTATCATAATACACTGGAACTTTTTCATGGCTCGAGAGTGTATAATGGGGGTCAAAAAGTGTAAATAGGTACCTAGCTGGCAGATAGGCCACAACACAACCAACATAGGTTGCACTAATCCACCTATTTAAATAAATAAAAAAATAGCATGAAATCCCAAGTAATATGTTTATTTTAAGCAAATTTAAGAGATTTTTTTTTTTCAAAAAAACTGCGGTCTCTAATTTCTAGCTATTATTCTGTCGTTGTAAGTGTTAGGTTAGGTACCATTAGGTCCATCATCATCACTCCAAGCTAAGAAGCTAAGTCAGTACCTACCTATAACGTACTTACGTATTATTATTATAAATTTCGCAGCTAGCGCTATCTGACGGCAAACGCTTACAATAGAGCAAACTGAAGTTACCTCGCCGTCTAATATAATTTTTGATTGCAAACCATTCGTGAAAATCCAATATGTAACATAAATAAAATTATAATTTGAATTCACTTCGTAAATTACGGGAAATTTAAGAAATTAGCTTGGTACAGCACTGGAACAGTCAGCTAGCGATCGATTTAGTTCCGAGTTTGGCCGCTAGATGCGCTGCGGTGCCGCTCGACACAAAACTCAACATGGCGGCCCCATTCGTGTCCGGAATAGGGCGGGGAGAGCAGTCGCCCCATCGAGTTTACAATAACTACGCGTATTTTTGTCGAAACCGACGTGTTTCGTCACACAAACCGGAGTGAAATCGCAAAAATAAACAGTGTTTCAGTTTCCATTTTAATATCTTATGCGATGTTCAGTGATTTATGGTGATTTTGTGGTGAAAAACGTGAACAACTTAGGGTAACAATGTCTAGTGGTTGACATGTTTATCTGTGCCGTGTGTGAAGATTTTCCCTTCGCGTGAGGTGTTGTGTGTGTGCGTGCTGTGAGAGTGTGTGGACTCAAGGATTGTATGATGGATTGCATTTCCATGGATGTATAGGTAAAAATCACTTGATCATTTTGTAATTGAACATTCTTCGATGTGTAAATTGTTTACAGGGATTCGTCGGCGGAGTTTCCAGTTGGATTCCGTCGCAGTGCTTTGTTTCATGAAGGTGTCTTGTGGGAGCGCATGTATTTTGGTGGAAGAATCCTTGAATCGATAGGCCAGCGCGGTTCAGACGTGAATAAGCGAGGAGCTTTACTGTTTTCTAGTTTCCTTATCGCGGGAGATTGAGGTCGTCTGAACCTTGAGCTGTTGTTATGGTGTTTCGAAATGTTTCCTCCTCGTTTCTTCATTGTGTCTGTACGACATTACGATTACTTACAGGTTATTTTTTTACGTATTAGTTTCTTAAAATGTTTGGATATAAGTAGCTACTTACCAATAAAAAACTGAACTTACTACTCACCTTAACTACGGACTCGGTAAAAATTTAACTAATAAATGGAAAATAAGTAAGTAAGTAGGTACCTATTTACAAATCCAATAAGAATTATTATCATTTTCATTTCACATCCTGGCCAACAATTCCTATACTTAACATCATTAAATCTAAAAAAATATTATTATGGTAATGACTAGTAAGATAAAGTAAGATGTCGACACTCGATAGCATTAATAGCATATTCATGATCATCATAGAATTGGTACTTGGGCAATCCGATGTCAATGCCAATTCCCATAATTTTCAATTTGTCGCTTCAATGCACGGGCAATAATATTACTAACGTACTTTATAGATATTTACTAAGAAGTTATATTACTGTTCTACTAATAACACGCCCCTCGAGGTCAAGAACCTAGGGTGCTTTTTTAGTTTCACAATTTTAATGTTAAAATTGGTTAATTTAAAGCACGATTTAGTTAGTCATAATCATTATCGTCAGGACACTCAGGACCACTACTAAGGAGCGCCACCTGTCTTCAGTCTTTCTCAGGTAACCATTAAGTACCGACTACTTGTGTAAGGTCGTCGGTCTGGGTTTAGCGGGCCGGAGGGTTCCCCATGCTAGGTTTGCCTGGTCGTGGTCTTCACTGGAGAACTCGTCTACCCCCACTGTCCTCAACGGTCATCGGTTCTTCGGCAGATATGACCGGATACCTATCTATTGCTACTTCTGATAGCAGATTTCAGGAGCTACTATGACCGTAGGCCCTCAATTTTATGCAAAACCTACTTCATTTCTGATGGAGAAACTCCGAGCATAGCTATTTCGATAGCTCTGTAATGTCCAAATATTGGTAAAAGGATTAGAAATGTAAAGCTGACAGTAACTAGTATAGGAAATACGTAGGTATGCTCAAAAGGTCTAACTGTAGTACCTACTTCAATATCTTGGTAAAGAGTTCAACAAAGAGAGAGCTTTTTCCAGCGAGATTCGCATGCGAAATAAAAAAAGAATGCAACTTGAGCCATTTGAATCCTAATTCATTTCATTAAATTCATACAGACCCGCGAGAATATGGCTCCCCTTGCGTTACTTATCAGCTTACAAAACGTTTCATGCCGTCACTTTCTAACTCGGCCCTAATCATTACACCATCTCGCTCTGGCGCGAATTGCGCGTTTTTCCTTCGCCGAGAGTTGGTGATACCACATGAGATGTTCGGTGGTCCCGGATGCCACAGGGTTGTTATTTTCATAGCTGATTGGTTGTTCCTAATTGATTAAGATGCCTTTGTCCGAGGAGGTGATGCGTGGTGGAGGGCCAGTCTGCGCAGCCCTCGGCGCAGTCGCCCCCCGGACGCCGGCAGGGACGCACGTGCCTCCGACCCACCTCGCGGCTCCTCTCAGAGACAACCCGTTACTTAACAAACAAGTGAAAACTTGTGGCTAGAGCTGGACTCTGAACATCAGTTGCCAGCCACAGCAATGTAAGTTCGATGTGTAGTTTGCAGATCCCTCGGCCAAGGTTTTGGCGACTGTCCTTTATTTTGCGATTCTGTGTAAGGTAGCCGTTAGTTACTCGAGAGGGTATTTTTTTCAAGCTTGGTTTTCTACTCTATTTTTATGAAACTTCCATAAGAAACATAATTTTCCTATGATGTTCTTAAGCTCGCCGCTGTTATTTGGTTTCACTGTTTCAAAAATTTGCGACTGAATAACGCCTACTATCTAAACACACATTTATGTATTGAACCTCTTAAATGACACAGAAACTTAAAAACCTGATCTTTACACTGTTTATTTATCTTACTTTGTATTAGCGAATGTCCCCATAATGTTGTTATTCGCGTCCTTTGCGCATTATGCTGAGCAATATGCTAATGTTATGCGGATGATAACAAATAATGAGTACTCAGAATTACTCTGAATCCTGTTTAAAAGGACAGTATAGAAATGAAACTCACTGAGGAGAAAAAGATAATGGTAAGCTTCTCTGCAGTACTGAATCAACAAAATGTATTCAAGGTAGCGAAAGCAGACTGTCTAAGGACGAAACATTGGTATCACACAAAAATCATAGTAATGATGTTGTATAAAAATGAAATGGTCTGCTTTGTTCATTTGATTTGTAAAGTTGGCAAAACCCTCACGTTACCAACTTAAAAAATCTAATATTATTAATATTCGTAAAAACGAGACATTCTATTGAAAAATTGTACAATAGAATAGTTACAAAAAGTGTCAACACGGCGAATGATTGTAAAAATGAAATAAACATTATGTAAAACTCACTCGGTATGAATAATATCTTAAAAGATCCAAGCGCAGTTGTGGACATTTAAAATAATTTCGTATTCATGCATTCCCGAAATTAAAATGTTAAAAGAGAGTCGACCGTGCGAACGCTCTTAAACATCACAGAAAATTCAGCAAAATTCAACATCCCCAGTGTTGGTAAACCATCTCATTGCTACCGGAATATGCTACTGCTTTATTACAGAATACCAAATTGAAATTCTAAAGCAGTCCCGCTCAGATTCATTTTCAAATTAAACTATGAAATTATTTCCGTAATAATCAAATTGATGATGACACGCGCTGGCTCTGAAACTAAATACCGCAAATTATTACAAAAGCATAGATCTGTTAATAGATTAAACTGCACCCCATCAAGCTAAGTAGCTTAATTATGCTAGTGTTAAAGGGAGAAAACTAATTAAATTTACAATAGGTATCCCCAAACCCCAAATACAGTATAAATTGGTGTCCTATCAAATTAAAATATCAGTATAATATGGAAATAATTACAGAGATGACCCATTTGTAACTTTAGAACGATTTAAGATTTTAATGAAACAGCACTAGAAAATCGTTCTGGATGTCTGATTCTGGGATTCGTGGACTGACTACTACACATCAGAGCCTTGTACCTGGTAAAAATACTATCAAGTAATAAAACATAGAATATACAGGGTGAGTCTTTCGTAGGTGCATATCCGGAACGGAAGTATGTTACAGAGCTCTTCATTCTGAACAACTTTTGCTATAATGACCTTGGGATATAACGAAAAAAAAAGATACTGCCCCATACAAAAATCGGTTGTTTACGTGACACTGTGTATGGGGAGTAGATATTTTTTTTAATGTGTGTGGGGGGAACACCCAAATATTCCGAAAAACTTTTTTCCGAATTTGATAACCCCGAATATGTAATTTACGAAATATTGCAATACCGATTTATTAAAATACCGAATTATAATAATCACGAAAATTATAATTTCGAATATTATAATCACGAATATTGTTATTACGATTGTTAAATATACGAATGTTAAAAAATACGATTACTTTAATATACGAAAAATAAAATACCGATTTATTATAATCACGAAAAAGTTAAATCCCGATCGGAAATATGATAATTCGTGATTTTGACAAAAAAACATAAACGTCTTTAAAACTTTAGAACCAAAACCAAAAGATAGGTGCGACGACGAGCAAAGCGAGGAGGAGCGTGTTAGGTGCACATAGATATCGAAAAACAAAGCGGAGCGCAGCGAAGCGGAGCGCAGCGAAGCGGAGCGGAGCGTTTCAAATATAGAGCAAAACAATTGTTAGGATTTTTATGATGTTTAAACTTAAAAACCTTAGGACCTAAACCTAAAGATAGTTGCGACGACGAGCAAAGCGAGGAGGAGCGTGTTAGGTGCACATAGATATCGAAAAACAAAGCGGAGCGCAGCGAAGCGGAGCGGAGCGTTTCACATAATATAGCTTAAAAAATATTGTTTTTATACGCATTATGCTGCTTATTCATAATAGATAACCATTTCTTGTTAACTAAGAATCATTCGGGAATTTTCGGAATATTAAAACTTCGGGATTCGTAATTTAAATAATTCGATATAATAAAAATCGTACTTTTGAAACATCGAAATAATAATATTCGTAAAATTGACTTTCGTCATTTTAATAAATGTGTTGTTTGAAATTTCGTTTATAAACTATTCGTGATTTTCGTTATTCGGAAACTTAAAATTCGGGATTGTGAATTATTCGGAACTATGAAATTCGAAATTTAAAAAATCGTTATTTTCATATTCGTAAAAAAGTAATTCGGAATTATGTAGTGTACCCGTGTGTGGGTGTATTAATAAAGTTTTATCTTCTTTGGCCACAAAAGATTCTACATGTAAAGAGAACTTACATACAAGTCCATTGTTCAGTAAGCTCGAAGCTACGGGTATCATTCGTCAAAAGCCCTCAATCCGTGAAGGTGTTCAAAGGCTTCCTAGTAACAAAAGATTTTCCTCTGAATAAAATTCCTTCTTTATTCACCATCTGGATTATCCCAGTAAACGTTACAAAGAAAACCCGCGTATGATGTCTTAAATATCCTGGATGTATTTATCACTACACACCTATGAGTAGGTTTAAAAGCGAAGTCGCTTTTCGCGTTTGTCATTCCGCTTAACGGATTTTGATTCGTTTTTATTTTAATAAATAGTGTGATTTAACAAGAAGGCTTAATTTATGTATTTTTAATTATCCCAGAATACCCACAGGAAAACCTAGGTGAAGCGCGAAAAGCTGAGAGGTTATATAAAAACACCTTATTTTCGTTAATAGAAAGTTGTTATGATGTAAATCTACCCATAAATAACTGCTTTGGTAAATAATGGAATTTTTACGTCATTATGATGAAAACAACATTAAAATATAAATTGCAGGTCCACCTGAAATTATTCATAAGTATCTAAATAAGGTTTCATCAGTAAGTTTCCCAACTGTGGCACAATAGTTTCACGTAATATTCAACTGAAACAGTATTCACAAATAAAACTCCTAAGCTCTCTCTTAACAAAGTTGTGTAACATTTTGAGTGTAAATAATATTTGGACGTTCAGTTTGTTTTCTTTGAAGCGTATCCGTAAATATACACTGCCGATAGTACAGTTTACATAAGTTATTTCTGTATGGGCGCTGCCGGCGGCGTGGCTGCACAAAAATGTGAAAGGTAAAAATATGTTTTATGGTGCGCTTTCCCTTTGAGGGTCTTGGAAATTGAATCTGTATGGTTAATGTGTAACCAAAATGGAATTCTAAGTGGACTGTAAGGTCTAGTTATGTAGATTCAAACTGTCATATTGATTGGCTGAAGAATGGATGTACCCCTGGTTTTGTAAATGATCATAACAATAAGATATGGTTTAGCAAAGTTAATTTTTCCGTAGTAAAACATTGAATGATAGGAAAGAGTTATTTTGTAGCCTACTATCGATTTTTCCTGGAAGTTCCCGGTTGAATCACACACACCCCAGAGTATACATTTCATGATCAAACTAAACATATCTTATGAGACACCTGGCCCTGGTAGCACAGGTCGCTGTTAAGACGTGACAAGAGTTCTCCGTCGCGGTCGCTCTTGAGGCTGAGCGATGTGAGTGAGCGCGATGCAAAACTCTTGTCACGTCTTAAATGCGCCCCCTACTAGCCTTTCTGGAAGAAGGAAAGTAGAGTCATTTTAAAAGGCCAGATTTGACCATTCGAAGCAAATAAATAAGTCTCCTTGTACAAAGATCTCTGTGAAAGGCTAGATAAAATAAATTCGTTTTATTTTTGTTAAAATAGACTATTTTATCGGGCAATAAGTCCGATACCTATGAATTGAAAGCAGACTCATACTTCAATACTAGCTTGTGTTTCATATTAATGTGCTCCATTAACTGAAGCCAGTGTGAATTTAATAATTTACGGTCGCTTTAATTATATTACTTGAGTATTCGGCTCTTATTAGCTTAATTCTGATACGTTATTAGGGCCCGGCTTAATAAATTAATCGTTAACGGCCGGGCTTCGCATTTCAAACATTTTATTTGTTTAGGCACGATTCTTAGAAATGTCTTTTGTACCGACGCGACGACGGCACTTTATGAATGACATGATGATTAACGTAATTAGATATGTATACTAATATTTTGAAACAAACTACATACTTTGTTTAAGCGCTTTGTTAGATCAAATGTAATTTTAAAAGAGGTTCTGAAAGTATCGTATGATATTATGTAAAAGTAAATATCATCTTCATCCTTGGTAAAAAGCGATGCTAGAAAACCAAAATATGTTATCAACTTCTGTGCTTTACGGTTATTGTTGAAAAACTGTTCTGTAAAGGTGGAAGCGCAATTTATTCGCTCGTAAAGTCAAAGTGTCGCAAAATTCCAACGAAACTGTGATAGCAAAAAGCTCATAACATTCTCATTTCAATGAAATAAAATGCTCTGTAGGGTCCATGTTTATAAACTTCGTACAATTTAGTCCTTTCAATTCAACTTTGAATATAAATTCTAGAATTCCAACTAGACCTGTAGCTGACGACATTGTTTGTGTAGTTTTGAACTTTTGCTGTGCTCTGTTTGAAATTGAAAAACTATTACGTACGTAATATTACATTAGACATTTAGCTATAAGTACATTTACTTACGTTTAAATCATATGCATTTCTAATGTGTATAAATACAAACATACCTAAATCTAGACAATGTGGAGAGCCCGAAGCACTTAAATCAACTTAGATATTGTACATATTCCGAGGCCTTCAACACTACAACATGTTTTAGCACTGACCTCTGAACTGAAGCAACTACCTACCGCTTTTTCACACAAATATGCGAATTATGCGCCGATGCTGTATTTATTTAAATAATAGAGCCATATTACTACTATACATATTACATACCATGTTTGAGTATAAATGCAAATATTGAAGTTTCCTACTTAATCAACTGTTTCCACGCTTAATTTAGCGGAATTTTATGCAAGTTACATAATATTATGTAAATGTACATGTTTTATGTCATATTTAGTACAGCTAAGAAACTAATGATGACGCGACTGTAAATAAATAATTCAAGAGAACCAAACGCAATTTAATTCTAAAAGAGTGTGACTACTCTAGAACTCCTAGAGTCTAGCTAGACTCTAGAGTTCTAGAGTAAGTGCACGACCATTACAACTACTGTCAATCGTAAACAGACGTCATCGTTTTCCCTATAGGCGTGGCGTTTATGCAGTTGTGACTATACGGCCCACGGCACAAAACTATACAACCACACGGGGTTCTTGAGACCATGTTAATTTCTAATGCATTTCTTATTTATTTACTATTTATTCCTCGGCATTCTTCTCACCGAGTTGACCGTTACGTATGTAGTAGTTAATATGCCTTTAGTATATAAAGAGTACCTATGCCATCATGGGGGCCACAAGGGTACGCCGGACGAACACTATATGATACAGTTGGTACATCACTCAGGGAGGACCTTTTGCGCACCCCTAATAAGCAAGTCATTTATTATCTCTATCTAGCTTTACTGAACTCGTCTATCCACAAAACATGGTTAGGTAGGAAAAGCTCACATTGATCATTCGGTCCGGACTAAATTCGGCGAGTACAGTGTAGATAATTGGGGTTGCTTTAGCCAATGATTAAAGTGAGTGTAGCTCTACTAAGTACCTACGAGCGGTTAGTAGTAACTAGCATATTACCCAACCCCGGCACTCGCTCTGATCAAAAATCAGAGGCTGGCGGCGGCCGTATGACCTGAGTAACTTTTATTTGTTTTGTCGATAAACCGGTTAGTATTTATTTGTAACCCCTGAATGAGAAATAGAGCTGATGTAAGTTTGACATGCTCAGTCTGTGTCTTTCCGTTAACGACCTTTCCTCCTAGTACTAAATGTAAGGGGCTGATTATTTGATCGTTATTATTTTGTAAAACTACGGTTAGTTTTTCTTAACTTGTTCATAAGATCGTGCATTAGCGAAGAATGTAAAAGAATCCGCGTCTGCCAGTGACAAACAGTCTAATACGTTGTAGTTGAGCTGCAGCTAGTTTCTGTTGCTAGAGATAACAACTGTATTCGGTTCTCTAACTCGGAGTCTGTAAACTTTGACGTCGTGCTACCAGCAAGGAGGCTCCTATTCGGATGGTGTAGTGGTTAGTGACCCTGACTGCTATGCCGAAGGTCCCGGGTTCGATTCCCGGCTGGGGCAGATATTTGTTATTAGATATTTGCACTCGGGTCTTGGGTGTTGATATTTATATTTTCTATCTATCTATGTATTGGTGTAGATATATCATCTGTCAGATACCCATATTACAGGCTCTGCCTAGCTTGGGGTAGGATGGCCGTGTGTGAGATGTCCCATATTATTATTTTATTATTATTATATTGAACATTGCTCCAATTTCTCTGCGATTGTAAGACAACACAGCCACTTGAAAGGACACAAAAAATACCAATCCTCTTTTCATTATTGGCAACGTAAAAGCATCAGCTGCATCACTAAATCAAAAAGGAAATTCAAAGTCGAAGCTGGCCATTCTTAAAAATAATTTCCTTTCGTAATTAAAAACTACAAAGTGCTTTCAGGGGCTACATTGAATGTTACAGAAACAAAAGCAACTCAACTCAGTCGCTCGACTCGTCGCGCGCGGGGTGTATTCTCGGCAAACCGCCCCAGTTTTCATTCGACATTCGCCAATGTAGTTTATAAATTCGCAGTGAGTTTTCCGTGGCGCTTCCAGAATTCGCCCCCAGTTAGTCAGCGATATCTTTGTTTTGCTCGCTGCGTCAACCGATCCGAAACAGATTTACACAGAGATTCATCGCGCCTGATGGATCTGCGCTCTGTCGGATTTATGGGATACAATGTGGCAATCTTGTCATTCCGAGTGTCATAATCACGAGCTCATACACAAATCAAATGTCTATGTGGGAATTACATTACAATTTCTGTTCAAAAATAAATAATGTCTTACTTGAACTGCCGGTACATTGTTTCGAGAACATTATTCAATTCATTTTATCCAAACACAAATTTGTATCCACCTTACCTTGACACTAAATAAGAATTTAACTGTAGTTAGAACACCCTCGACACGCTTTATTCATGGCCAAGTAAAGCCTTTTAACTTAAATTTGCAAGGTTCCGCTCAGCAATTTATGAGGTACACTTCGGAAAGTTTAATCGTTGATCAAACTCGAGTCGCCCTCGACTGTGCCCAGATTATCTTCGCTTATATTAATTACTTTGCGCATTATTTGCGTAAATACAGACGTTGGGTTGCTTCATTAGACGATTAATAAATCTCAGGTTATCTTTCTAGCGGTTAAACGAGTTGCTAACAAAATAATCCTTGATTTCCACTGGTTTCCGAGCGTGGAGTGGAATACTAACGACACCGCGAGTGTCATCAAACCGCAGTGAGAAACTGTTAAACTCCACGCGACACTAGGGTTGTGTAACATGTGAATCACCGCCGTTTGTCACTTGAAACCCGTCGTCCGCCATCGACTTGCAATTTATCGACACTTTTAAACGGTCGAGCCAATACTAGGCGATTCATGTAGACTGGCGAGATCGATTAGTTGGCGACGTGGTTTTATTGCGCCGCGCGAGCCGTGCCAACAGTGCAGCACCCCTACGGACCGGCTCACCTGTCAAGCGAGATGTAATAAACGTCTCAATACGTCATACTAGCGCCTCCCGACGTTGAACCATCTTGATACTTCCGACAACTGTTTAAAAGATATCGCGCTCGTACTAACTTGTTGAAGGCTGTTAACGAGTTAACGATAGTTCAATTAAGCTAAATTGCGCTTCAATATTAGTTAAACAGATGGCTTCTCAATGATCTAGTTAAGTGAATGAAATGCTTAAAATCTTCCCCGTTTTGCCTGGAGGTCTCTGAATTTGTTGAATTATGACTGCGAGCGTTCCCGAAATGGGCGACAAATAGTCCCGGCGGCGGCGAAGCTTTTCCTTATTTTCATTGTGAGAGTCGAAGTCGGCAGTCCCAATCAAAAGTTCTCAACTGTATTTAAGCACTTTATACCTTGTAGGAACGAGCGTGGAATGGAACGCTCGACCCGAACTTCGTATTAATTAGCTGACAATCTACAGACACGGGAGGTGTGCTTTTGCTTGCGAATCGTTACTATTTGTCTGCAAGAGTCCTTTTATGTTGTATAAGTGCGAATAAATAAATGTAGTCCAGAAATTTACTATCTGCCGTCATCATTTTGGTTTTTTAGATTTTTAGCGATAGTTAAGCAAGTCTTATTTTATTATTTTAGGATTAAGCAGAAGGATAAAATAAAAATATATATTTTAAGTATTGATGTCTGTTTATTGACTGTCAGTGTCATTTATTATTTCGTTTGTACAGGCCAGTGCTTTACTTGTAAAAAAAAGGAGGTTTTACCTTTTTAACACCCCCCCGCAATGTAAACACCCTGTACATACAAACCAAAAAAATATATAAAAAAAAACTCGTAACTCGTAAGTGAATAAAAAAAAACATCCTATATACACTTAACACAAACACCATAAAAATATCATCCTGTATATACATCTATCACTAACTTTTCACAACATAGAAAACGTACGAAAGAGAAATATACAAAACAGGTAGGTACCTAGGCCAACCCTAAAGCGTTTAAACATCTATTGTGCTTGAGTTTTGGCAAAGGTTTAGTCAAAATATCTGCTACCATGTTCTGTGTAGGTACGTATGATAGTGTTATGTTTTGGTGTGAAAGTGTATCTCGTACGAAATGATGTCGGATGTCAATGTGTTTTGTGCGTGAGTGGTATGCATTGTTGTGGGCGAGTTTTATCGAGCTTTGGTTATCTGTGTGAATGATTATGGAATGAGTGGTGACGAATATTTCGCTGATGAGTGACTGAAGGTAAATAGCCTCCTTGCACGCATCGGCGAGAGCCATGTACTCTGCCTCTGTGGTGGAGAGTGCGACGGTACGCTGCTTGCGCGCTTCCCATGATACAGGCGCACCACTCATTAGAAAGACATAACCAGTAAATGATCGTCGGTCCACAAGATTGTTACCATAGTCTGCATCGACGTATGCATTTGGCAGGAATTCAGCATTGACGGAGAAATTCAATCGGAGGTCTTTAGTACCTTTCAGGTACCGAAGGACTCGCTTGGCGGCCTTCCAGTGTACCTCCCCGTAATGTGCATTAAACTGGGATAGGTAGGAGACGGTATGAGCGATGTCAGGTCTCGTACAGATCGCGATGTACATTAGCGACCCTATGAGTTCCTGGTAAGGTACTTCCGCATTTTCTTCATTTTTGCCAATGACTGTTAACTTTAGGCCAGGTTCCAATGGGGTCAAGACTGGTATTGCCTCAGTCATCCCAAATTTTTCGACTAGTTTTTCAATATATTTGGTCTGGTCTAGTGAAATTTTGTCACCCCTGTGCTCTACTCTCATGCCTAGACAGTCCTTGCACGTACCAAGGTCTTTAACAATGAACGCTTTCTTCAGTTGATCTTTGAAATCGTTCTTCATATTCTCATTGTTACTAACCACAAAGAAGTCGTCAACAAAGACTGCCACTATAAGTAGGTCGGCGCCTTCTCGTTTATAGTAAAGGCAATGCTCATTGGCTGTTTGTTTCAGTGACAGCTTTTGCATCGCTTCACATACTTTTGCGTTCCATTGACGCGGGGCTTGTTTAAGGCCGTAAAGTGCCTTTTTAAGCAGACATACTTTCCCTTTCGGGTCCTTAGAGAAACCTTCAGGTTGCTCCATGTAGATCTCCTCATCCAAGTCTCCATTTAGGAAAGCAGTTTCGACATCACAATGATCAACCTGCAGTCCATGATGAGCAGCATACGCGAATAATAACCTCACCGAAGACAGTCTAGCAACTGGTGAAAAGGTCTCGCCGTAGTCTACTCCTGCTACTTGAGTGAAACCTTTAGCTACCAGTCTGGCTTTGTACTTGGTGATATTTCCACTTGTGTCCTTCTTGATCTTGTAGACCCATTTGCACTTTGTAGTTTTCCTATCCGTTGGTCTATCTACAAGAATCCAGGTTCCATGTTTCTGTAAGGAATCATACTCAGCTTTCATTGCCTCTAACCAATTTTCTTTCTGTGGATGGTCTGTAACTTCCTTGTAAGTTTCGGGCTCGAGATCTGTCGTCATATACAGATTTTCCTCGTATCTTTGAGGGGGGTGCCTGTTCCTACTAGGATATCTCCGTTCAGGTTGAGGAGTTGGTACCACAGACGGCTCAGGTTGCGGAGCTGGCACCATAGATGACGGTTCAGGTATAGAAGCATTCGATGAAACTTCAGGAGTTGCAGATACATCTAAATCTGACGTTTGTTCCGATACTGATGACGTATCAGTACACACAGGTGTACTTGGCTGAGATTGAAACTGTGGCCTAGAAACTGGTTCTTCATGATTAAGATCTATGTGGACTTTTTGTGGTGGAAATTCACTGCTCGGTGAAATGGGCTTGGATGGCACTAGTGGTTTTTCTTCTATGAAGGCAACATCCCTTGCTATAATAATAACTCTAGGGTTCTGGGGGTCTATTAGGCGGTAGCCTTTGCTTTCAGTAGCATAACCTACAAAGATGCAATTTTGCGTTTTAGAATCCAGTTTTAATCGCTTTTCTTTTGGAACTAGAACGTGGGCTTCGCAACCAAATACTCTTAAATGAGAAAGGTTTACCTTTTTCTTCGTCCACAGTTCCTCTGGAATTCGGTTTTGCAGTGCTTGAGTAGGTACACGGTTTTTTAAATAGATAGCCGTATTTACCGCTTCTCCCCAGTACGCCAGTGGTAAGTTGGAGTCTTTCAGCATGGATCTAGCTTTTTCAATTATAGTTCGGTTCGCGCGTTCGGAAACACCATTCTGTTGCGGGTTGTACGGTACTGTGGTTTGATGCACAATACCGTTGTCTTTCAGATATGTTAGCATATCAGTGTTGACATACTCGCGACCGTTATCTGAACGCAGGACTTTGATACGTTCGCCAGTTTGGTTTTCTACCAAGTGTTTAAACTCTAAAAACTTTACAAAAACTTCGGATTTCGCTTTTAAAAGGTATCCAAAAGTTTTGCGACTAAAGTCGTCAGTAAAGGTTAGCAAATAAAGGGCTCCGCCCCACGAGTGTGTACTCATTGGTCCACAAAGGTCTGAGTGTATCAGCTCTAGTACCTTACTCGATTTGCTTTGAGATTTCGGGAATGGTTTCTTAGCAAATTTGCCTTGGAGGCAAGGAATACATTGTTCCGTAAGAGACCCATTGTAATTTATGCCTTTGTTCCTATTTTTAAGGATTTGCATACTATTTGCATTGAGGTGGCCAAGGCGTCTATGCCATAATTTTGCTGATTCTTCGGAGGATGTGTACATGGCATTCGAACTATTGACATCCAATCTGTACATGCCTTTATGGTTTGAGCCTGTTGCAATGACATTTCCTGTCAATTGACATCCACCTGCAAGGGTAATTGACGCACCGTCCGATGTAAACAGAACATCATACCCCTTGTGCACTAAATTACTGACCGATAAAAGGTTTGTAGCTAGCCCAGGGATGTAAAGAACTTCACTTATTCTATTTACACTATCAGACACATGGATATTTACAGTACCTTTTCCATGACTAAGGAGTTGCTCCTTGTTGGCCACTGTTATTGGCACGGCATGCGGCGACACAGTCTCAAACCAGTCTTTCCTATTACTCATGTGCGAGCTTGCGCCAGAATCGAGGTACCAATCCTGTGAACCTGAGGATGAAGGAGTGAGAGAAGATGAAAGTGTAAATTCAGCTATATTTGAATACTCCTTTGCCAACTTATTTTTATATCTACACTGTTCTACAGAGTGCCCTGACTTTTTACAATATACACAGAATTTCTTCTTTTTCTCGTTTGTCAGTAGCGCCGCAGGTGTAGGTTCGGTTGGTATTCCTGTGCGAGCGGCGCCGGCTGCTCGAGAGTCCTCCTTCAGAAGCGCCGACACCACGTTGTCCGATGTTATTTGTGTGTTGGAATGTTCTAGAGTCATCACGAGCGGCTGGTACTGCTCAGGGAGTCCAGTTAGCATAATGATGGCCAGGAATTCATCGTCGACGGAGGCTCCTATGGCCTGGAGCTCTTGCTGAGTAGCTAGTGCGATATTAACATAGTTTTGCATGTTTCCTTCGAAGGTATTCGCTAGCAGCTTCTTCATGAGGTACAGACGTCGCGTGAGGCCGCTATCAGCATACGCCTTCTTTAGACAATTGAACGTTTCGTGAGCCGTTTTTGCTGACCGGATGACTGGGTATACCGACTCCTCGCAGGTAAGGCACAGCTTAGCTCGTGCCCGTTGGTCCTTCCGCTTGGCGTCGACATCATTGGGGTCGACTGCAGCCGTGACGACGTCCCAGAGGTCGAGGTCGATCAGCATGCACTCCACCGCAAATGCCCAGTTATTAAATTTTTTCTTCCCATCCAGCTTTGTTATACACATCGTGGACGAGGGGACAGTAGAAGACATCGTCGACGGTGCCGACTGCTTTAGAGCAGATGTATTTTGAGAATCCATAGCACAGTCGTCTTTTATATAAATTATTTATTCTACCTCTGGGCCCATAACCTATTATTTTAGGATTAAGCAGAAGGATAAAATAAAAATATATATTTTAAGTATTGATGTCTGTTTATTGACTGTCAGTGTCATTTATTATTTCGTTTGTACAGGCCAGTGCTTTACTTGTAAAAAAAAGGAGGTTTTACCTTTTTAACATATTTATATCGTTCCATAGAAATAAGTAGATATGTCAAATATGAAATAATATAAAATACCTATACAATACAATTTGAATTTAAGATACAGATCGAGTGATTGTCTTAATTTTCAAGTAGGTCAATCAAATATATTTATACGTGTACCGCCATTCATCGTGTTGGGTAAAAATAAATGACCCCAAACTTTTTTATCTATCAAGTTGGCAACTCCGACGACACGGCTGACAGAGTACGGCGCCGATCTCCTATAACTGCGATGAAAAGCGATTAAACTTAATTTGATGGATGATAGATGGTTATTTTTTGCAGAATCCACCCGTCAAATTGAAAGCATCAGACGACGAGGCGGCGAAACTTATAAATAAGTTCAAGACATCAATTTTCATTCACGGAATACCGACCGCCTCAGATACGGAATAGGTATAAAGGGTGCCGGGAATCCAAATTAGTGCGATAACAATCTTATTAATTAAACAAACTCGGGTTTAATAAATGCATGCTGTGCAGTTTGGAGTTGGAATACGCGAATGCCTCCTATACTCGTTTACTACATATTTAAAAGTAATGTTTTCCGCAACGAATTCGAATCGCCTTTAGGATTTCCCGTGGGAATTACGGGATGAAAAGAGTCATTTTATGTCTGTACGATGGTTACATATTTGATTGTTTTAAGAGCTACCGAATTAAAATCCAACTAATAATCTAATCTTTCCTCTTTAAGATTACCAGTTACACCTACAATTCATTGAATTTTGATACGCCCTTGATATCTAGCGGAGTCGCTTCGATACGAGTCACCGGCGACCTCACCCCGCTCTCATGTTTATTTATAGACTACAACAGTTTACTACACCACGTGCCGGCTCTATCAACAAACAAACCTACACTCGTATCCAATATATTGTATGTACAACTCTTGGCTAATTGACTTTTTCAACGCGACCACAAATGTTTGTTCCAGTCCTGTTTCTAGCTAAAGCACGCCTATTGAACACGTACAGTATCCCTTTATACTCGTATGTACTAGAGGTACTTATGTAGGTACTATTTAAGTCCACAATGATTGTTTGGTATCCCTCCAAATACCGCGATGGATCGGCGTGGGGTTTCGGATCGTGTTATATTCACACAATTTTGATCATAAACCGGTAAATTAATATTGAATTCATTCATTCCGCTCGTAATAACAATATTTGCTATCTGCATACAGAATCGATTGCTCAGGTCATTGTTCAATTTGGTTCTGTTCTCGGGAGTGGAAGCTACCAGTTTGTACTCGGACCGTAATTAATTTTATTATAATATTTTAATTAATAAAGTTATAGACTTATCTTTTTTAAGTCAACTAAAGCGAACCGTCGGATGTTATTATCATACATTGTATTTAATTGTAGTATCTGTGTGTTTACAGCATCGTAACTTGCAAAAAGGTTAATTCCTTTCCATAATCATACAAATAAATCACAATATGTATGTATACCTATTTCAAATTATTTTTTCCTAGTTACTTAATTGTTTTTATTTAAAAAAACAGTTGCTACGTAGAAATCATTGCTGGTAGAGATATGAATTTTATTAAATTAGGAAAACCAACTGCATATTACATAAATGATTAGATATTTTAAAACAAGTATCTTAAAGCTATGACAAACTATCCGTGGTATCTCAAATTAGAGGCCCATGTCTATAACCCAATTTTCCACCGGTAATAACAATTTGAACTTTATAGAACATCAAACAATTCAAACAAAGAACAAGCGCTCGCAAAACCATTACTGTATGCTCTCCCTCCACCTCGTGGCAGCAGGCGTAATGAAACGTAACGTTATGAGAACGTAATCTCGCGGGGAGCGCGTCCTTGCTCGCATATTAAAGAGGTCACGGCTCCAGATACACTCCTTCACTAGACTACTGCATCTCATCTCCAAACAATTATAGCCGCTAATGCGAAGACATACGATTCACGCGTCCAACCTAAGGGTCTCAGCACATATAAGCGTAACGTAATCACCTTTTATTCTTCTGTCAACCGCGTTCGCGAGCCCGCGTTCTACTGTTTGACAGAAGAAAAGAGGCTATCCCTTAACGTTACGCTTATACAGGCGACCTAAACCTACTCAACGCTCGGCAGATTGCTTGTCAAAGCACTGACATCTTGAGCTTTGCTCTTTGATTGACACACGTAAGCGAAAATCCTTCGCACGGGAAAGCGAAAGATTCTACTTGGAGTGAGGAGCCGATAGAGAAAGTGGCGCGAAGTTGAAAGTGAACGAAAAGGCAAAGTGTCGAAGCGACAAGTTGGGCGTTCAATGCAGTTTAAAACAACAGGGTAATTCCAGAGATGAAACCAGACGATGAAATAAGAGATGAGCTGCTATCTTTGATAGCTGAAATGCAATACAATGCTGCCAATCGCCGGGATAGCAGTCAAATAAATATCTGTTTAAAAACTTTAGTTAAATGTAAACCGAATGCGAATATTACAATCTTATTATCGCATGTAGGACTGTAGGTTCTTAATAATTGTTAAGTACCTATAATTTTCTATAGTTTCATTCACCCGTGAGTCACGTGATGAATGGAATATGACTCCAAGTCATTGTTTGTCAAATATGGAACATTCCACAACTTCGATCTCAGAATACCAGCATGTGCAATGCAATGACAAAACAAGCAATACCTGATATCCAGATCGTGATGGACCTGATCTAGGAGATTCAGTAAAGAAGTACTTTTTACTGATTTTAGATGTGTTTTTTTAAATAACCTTTTATTTTACTGACAATGACGATTGGTTGTGAAGCTGCCAATGATACCAATAAGTCATACTGGTATTTACGAGTCATTCATGCCTAAACACGAGATAGTTGCTATAATATTATGCCGTTCGAGAGTTACCTTTAACCCCTGAAAATGGGAAATAAAACATAGTGGGCTAATCACGAATGTAAACGTCAAAAGAAGGAGTTCTACAAATTTTGACAGTAACGTTTTCATATGAGATTCAACGATGAGCCTGCAATGAGTTTCTTACAGAATTGGGAAGGACCTCTTTAGCCTCACTCCTCTCACTCCATACTCCGTAGTTGACTGCCCTGATTCGATAACCCAACTTATAAAATTTTAAATTTAATGACCATATTATTTACAATTTTTTTTTAAAGATTCACAGTAAAAATCTAATGATCAGATAAATGCATTTAAAATTATGTACAAAATATTATGGTGGTTGAATCGAAAAAAAAACTTCAAAAATAAAAAAAAAAACACTTTTAAAGTTTTGACTGTGTGAAAACGAAACATAATTTTATTACGCTTGTGTCTGTTCAAGGTTAAGTGTTTACGGATACAAATTACATTTATTCGTAGCTTTACGGTCATAAAAACACAGGTTAAAAACACCGTCAGAAATATTTCCAACTTCCAACATCATGAAATCAGCCAAGATAATTTGAGGGCAAATCAATTCCACGTTATGTCCCTATATTCTGCATTCAGTCACAGGGAGCCACAAATTGGGCGAGCGTCCCCACATTCATGATCCAGTTTAAACTTCAGCCAACTATCGACACACAGAATAGCTTAAACACGGCTAGTTATGTTGCTGTATTGACATTTCGGGGAGCAACCACCACCGCGGACCGCTCCGGTGGTAACTTTTAAGCGAGTTTAGTTAATTCGGTTTTAGTCACCGAGACAGATGGTAGAATCTGCCTTCTCTAGTTTTTGTGTTCTGTTTCTTCGTTAACAGTTGCCTGCACCTTATTTTCTTACTAAAGATTGCTATTTTTATATAAGGTTTTGCTTGTTTTTAAGATCGAAGTTATTATTTCACGGTTGTTAACACGTTTGTTGTCACGCGAGTGTCGTAAACGGCTCTAATTAGCCACAAGCCCCCTGCTAACTGCTAAACCAGCATGGCCATAATGTGATTTGCATAAAACAACCATCGTAAAATTGTATAATGCAAGTCAAAGAGCTCTATAAGATACAAAATAAAAACTTGTCGTTTAATGCGCTTCTCGGCGGGAATTAATATTGTTAGTAAATGAGGCGCGCCGCCACTGCCGATGCCGGTCGTGTAAATTGAATATTTTCCATATTGAATATTAATGTTTATCTCTTTTGGGTTATTATTAAATTATGCTTGCTTACTCACTTAAATATAAGCGAGTTCCTATTTCGCTAAATTATGTTGATGTAAATTAAATTATTCATAATAATTGATAATAATCTATACATTTTCAGCGTACCCGTAGGACTAACGTCAGTGCGAATAACCCTATCAGGCGTGTATGCCGTTATTATGTGTCGTAACCGGCCATAACTAATGTCCTTTATCTAAATCTTACCAATGGTCAAACGTCGCTCACCCAGTACGACATCACAAATTTTATCACTGTTTTCTTTCGTGGTAGAGGTTTTAGGCCTTCCACTCCTAGAATCATCTTCAATGCTCTGCAATCAGCTACTGTTTACGTTAAGTAAACAATTATTAATAATGGAGTCGATGAAATAAAAGAAAAACTTACTTCCGCACCTTGAGAAATGTTCACTTGTGATTGTCACAACTACATCACATAAACTATGAGTAGTTCACTCGTCGCCCGTCGCTCGTAGTCTCGTGCACATTTCATCCTGATTATCTGCACACAAAGTCTGACAATCTTCGCAGAACTTCGTTAAAACTCAACGAGTTTCCAAGAGTCCCATACAGCGATGTAAAATGGAGGGAAACTCGGCAGCCGGCATGAAATGTGGCGTGTCGACTGCGAGACAAACACTTGTTTACCGCCGCGACACGCGAAAACAACACCTATTATACGATATTTAGGTTCTAATTACCTGCATTCTCGTACTGGTAAAGTAATCCTTATTGACCGAACTGAAGCTAATTGCTCCGCCATTTTGACAGTGCGGCTACGGAACCTGGCTGTTTAATTGCAATGAAAAATTGCTAAATTTTAGCCGCGCTCCGTGCAAACACAGCCGCAGTGGGCACCGACGATGTTCGCGGACGATCCTAAATAACTAAATCGTTGCTGCGGTTTCACACATCTGTTTGCTGTCGGTTAAGGGTTCCGCTCATCTCGCATAATCTTTATTGACCAAAACTCATTTCGCATAACTCGTATGGTCTAAACTTTTTTGGCCGAACCATCACTTTGCCAAGACTTATGTGGCATAAGGCTCGTTTCGTCTAAAACTCTTTAGGCACAATCTTTTAACACCTAAGTTTCGTTTGCTCAAATTTATGTTCGTCTATACCTATGTATAATCTTGTTTCTCGTAATGTTATCTTAATAAATAATATATTAAGTACGTGGTAAATGTACAAATTGTGGTATTTTTCTCCTACATCCCGAAAATCACGATATTGTATGATCAAAAAATCGAAAGTTAACGACCAATATAATTATTACAAACCCCATGAGATCGAAACCTAAAAATAGGTGCGACGACGAGCAAAGCGAGGAGGAGCGTGTTAGGTGCACATGTTCATCAAAACCAAAGCAGAGCGCAGCGAAGCGGAGCGGAGCGTTTTCCAAACAGCGGAAACAATACAAGGCACCAGTTTGCGCTATGTAGGGAGACGCTCCGTCAAAGTTAAAGCCAAACGAATATTATTACTTTGTATAAACCTAATAAACCTATGCCATAGCATTATTAGGCTATTCAAGATTTGGCCATACCATTATTAGGCTAAACAATGTTATGCGAAATAACTTTATACTAAACGAGATTTATGCCATACGATTTTCGGCGTAACGAGACTTTGACCAAACGTTACTATGCAATACGAGATTAGGCAAATAAATCTTATGCCAAAAAAGGTAGAACCGTCGGTTAAACGACAATTTACATGGAAACTAGCGTTTTTGTGATTGTGTAGCTACCTACCTAGATCTATCATAGATTAAGCTGAAATAAATGTAGGTTATCTTGCAAAAGCTATCGGCTCTTTTGCAGACATAAGACTGCTGAAAATTACGCTCCTTTTTACTATCCATAAAAATATATTAATTCCTGAACATAGGCCTCTCTCAAGGAGCGTTATAGAAGCATTTGAAACTAAATAACTTATTAACTTTAAGTGCTATTTCAAACAGGCATAAAACCATGAATGCAAACAAACTCAACTTCGATGTTTGTATGTGTGTGTGTGTGTACACAAACAAAAAAGAAGAATGCCATCAAAATAAACGTTCCGCTTTTGTCAACAAAGTTTGTTCATAAGTAATTCGAGGAGCCCGCTTGTTAGAAAAGAAACCAACTCGGAGCCTCCAATTGTACCTACAATAAAATAAACTTTATTTCTGCCTTTGTTTCGTAACTAAGTACCTACTCATTTGTTACAACTGAATTATTACAGATACAAACGAAGCAATATTGTTCAATTTAACTTTAACTGTTAGAGCTAAATACTAGATGATATTTTTCTTTAACTTTAACTTTCTCTGAGATTGCATAAATTCTCAGAAAATATTCACTTTTTAACTTCAGCGTTTTTATTTAATCAGCACTGGAATTATAATCTAGCGATGCCGGTCAGGTCTGATGAAGTGGCTAGCATTTTTATTTGCTTAGGCTAAGCTCTGGTAAAAGTAGAGAACAGTTAGACAAATTTAGCGAAGGATACAGGCAATTAGACAGACGAGTGAAACGCAGCATCAGAAGGGACCTAAGAGCATTTAACACCAAACTTGTTGAGATAGCCTTGCTGAAACACAGATCTCTTAGAGCAGCCAAACATGGTAATACTACAGGGAAGTCTTGGATTACAAGTTTGAAGGATAAAGATGGTCGAAAACATACTAACAGGCAGAAGATTGTGGAAATTTGTACAAGTTTCTATAAGGATTTATACGCCGATACAACCAGAGATGCAAACTCAAATGATGAATATACATTCCGTGATAATATTCCGCTCATCACAGGCTATGAAGTTCATGTAGCTCTCAAGAGTATGCAATATGAAAAAAGCCCTGGAGAAGACGGCGTCACAACGGAATCATTAAAAATAGGAGAGCCCACGTTATTACCTCATCTTGCCAACCTTTGCAATGACATATTAGTTTCAGGAAAATTTCCCCTTAAATTCTGTCATTCCAACATCATACTTCTTCATAAGAAAGGCGAAAAATCTGATATCGGAAACTACAGACCCGTTAGCCTGACATCACACATCTACAAATTATTCATAAAAATTATTCACAACCGCATTAGATCTCTGCTGGACCATCATCAACCACCAGAACAAGCCGGTTTCCGACCTGGTTATTCCACCACTGACCACTTACACACGCTCAATCAAATAATAGAGAAGACCAACGAGTTCAACACACCCCTTTACCTTGCGTTTATTGATTACACCAAAGCTTTTGATAGTCTCCACCACCAAGCAATATTTTCCGCTCTTGCAAATCAAAAAATAAACCCGACCTATATTGAACTCGTTGGTGCTATCTACAGGAACAGCACAGCTAACGTGAAACTGGAAAGGCCAGGTCCGGCGTTTCCAATTGAGAAGGGCGTCAAACAGGGCGACCCGCTGTCTCCTAACCTGTTCACAAGTTGCCTTGAGGAAGTCTTTAAGAAGTTGACGCAGTCATGGGAGAATAAGGGCATCGATATCGGAGGCCACAAATTGACAAACCTCCGGTTCGCTGACGATATTGTCCTATTCTCCCACTCAGCACCCGAGCTCCAACAAATGTTGCGAGAGCTATCCACGGCAAGCCTTGAAGTTGGACTGATGATGAACCGGTCGAAGACGAAAGTTATGACCAATAGCACGAAACGTAGGGTTGAGGTAGACGGGCAGGAAATACAATACGTCAATGAGTACATTTACTTGGGCCAGATAGCGTCCTTCGAAAACAGGCAGGACAAGGAAATTGATCGTAGGATTGAAAACGCCTGGAAGAGCTTCTGGTCCATGAAGTCGCTAATGAAGGGCAACCTACCTTTGTCCCTGAAGCGTAAACTCATTGACATGTGTATCCTGCCTGTCCTAACCTACGGTGCTCAAACATGGTCACTGACTGAGTCTCAAAAGTCCAAACTCAAGGTTTGTCAGAGAGCGATGGAGCGCAGTATTTTGGGAGTAAAGCGAACAGATCGCATTCGCAACACCGACCTGCGCTCCAAAACTCAAATAGCTGACGTGGGTGCCAAGACTGCTAAACTGAAGTGGGACTGGGCGGGGCACGTCTGCCGTATGCAGCCGGAGAGGTGGGCAAAAAATGCCACCAAATGGATACCCAACAACGGCCGCCGACGCAGAGGCAGACCAAGAAAGAGATGGCGGGATGACTTGGACAATTTTAACACGGAATGGTGTGAGCAGGCCCAAGAAAGGGATAAGTGGAATGTTCAGGGAGAGACCTTTGCCCAGCAGTGGGACAATAGAGGTTAAGAAAAAAAAAAAAAAAAAAAAAAAGCTCTGGTGTATCTCAGATCTACGCAGATACCTACCAGTGGTAGCGGGACTACACCGGGCTGGCTAGATTTCCACGAGATAAAACCGACTCGAATAAACATCTCGTCTTGTCAGTGTCCATGGACTTTATTTAACTAAATTAGCATATTGAATAATATTGCTTAGGTTAGAACTTGTACTCGTTTAGAGAGTCGTAATAAAAGGTTTGCCGGTTCCGAGGAGCGACGTCCGTGCCTCGTCCGTGCCCGCGCATCATTTATTCAGTGATTGATCCGTGTTTACGTTTACAGACCGACTCTACAATTTAGTAGTGTGTGCACACCAATTACACCACTACCGGGTGACTTTGTCTTTGTGTGCAGTTGGACACGGTGGTGTGGTAACATTAACATCGCGAACTTTTAAGCTTTGAATTCAAAAAATCACAAAAAATAATAACAGAAGTTTTGTTAGTTATCGAATAATATAAATATAAATAAATATAAACACTCACACCTTGTACTAATGTACTCCCTTGCGGGGTAGGCAGAGGTGCATTGCTGCACCCACTTTTCGCCAGTGTTTATGTTAGTAGTCTAATAGCGGGCGGGCCTATTGCCATTTTACAGGCACATCCAAGACCCGAGAACAAATATCTGTGTTTAAACAAATATCTGCCCCAGCCGGGAATCGACCCCGGGACCTTCGGCTCAGTACTTACATACAATCATACATCATATTAAACGGATATGTCCTTTTCATAAAAAATAAGTCGAACGGACGATGGCCGAGGGTCCAGCATTTATCAGCGACTATTTATGACGTGTTCATAACGCTTTCGCGTGGTCGTCGAGGGCAGGATATGACGTCATTACTGCCGGACCAGAGTGACACGTGTCACTGTTCCGACTTCACCGTAACAATCTCGGCGGGACCCCATGCTCACCCGAAACTGACATCTACTGCTATTAAATTAAGGTACACGATGACACTAACACATTATGTTACTATCGCCTCTTCATCTTGGGAGTTACAACATAACAAACTGTCCCCTTCCTTCTTCAAGCGAAAGTGACGCTTATGCAGCAGTAATTTACAGTGGCAAATAACTTTCGGATTTTTTCTCAGAGATTCTTCTCTTACTTACGAAGACATATTTACGTCACCACGATCGTAAATAAATCATGAAGCGCACACTGAAATAATTGTTTTTAAACGGGCTGGGATTAGTGCTGTAAACAAAGCCGAGTTTATTTATGGTTCTTGGATAACGCATCGTTTGTGAGTGCTTAAGTGCATTAATAAAAAGGTTGCAATCCTGAAAACACATAATAGTTACCTTAAATCAGTCGGGTAAGCGCCCGCTTCTCTCGCAAGAGATGCGGGTTCGAATCCCGGCGCTGACATGTACTCAATGAGTTCTTTTAACTTAAGTACAATGAATATCATCGCTATTACGGTGAAGAAAAACTGCGAGAGGAAACCTGCATATCTAGATTTAGAACATCTAGATATGTGAACCCAACCCCAATGGACAAGCGTGGTGGGAAATGGTCCAAGCTTAGGAAGGCAGTTTAGACCTTGGGAATATGCACAAAGGTTCCACTCGAGAGAGCCAGGTGCAGGAACTTATACCCCCACAGAGAATTTATAATAGAATAGAATATAGTAAATCAGTGATGTCGATTCTGAAGGCGGAAATTCTAATTTTATTGCCGCCAAAACCTTAAATTCTTTGTTTAAAATTTGACTCTATGACTGTTCCCTGAAATCTCATTTTATACTAGCATTTTTTTTTTGTTTGACAGCGTTAAAATTAGAATTTCTGCCTTCAGAATCGACATCAAAATCGATCTATTCAAAACGTAATCACATTTGGTATGCAATCAAAACAAAGAAATTATGGCTGCATGTAAATGTCTAAATTAAAAAAGCTATAAATAAAAATATGTTTTCACTGTGTTGTTAACGTGTAATTCCTCGCCACTTATTTCTTTATTCATGCATCGTAAATTGCATTAACGATGTCATTATGTTAATTCATTCAAGAAATATAAAATAATTATCGAATATCTTTGAAGCGATCACATGTGGGACGGACCTTGCATTTTTATTTGTCCTGTGAGGACTTGACCACACCCCACAATATTATAATAAGTACTGTGGTCTGAATTTGGTTGTTATAGATAGAGCAATAGTGATTGTTATGAAGCAAACAGCATTCACCTATTATTATTTAGCGATTATTATTTTCAAAATTTGATTCATTCCTTGATTCCATCCTTGAAACTTGTTTCGTTAAATATTACTACGAATTTATGGGACTGTAATAAAATTATTAGGATAACTGAGTGGTGATGTCCTTCGGTTGCCTACATAGAAAAATGCCGATGGATGATTTTCAGACGGCAATTTTTTCGCTCAAATTACTAAGAGCGTATTAGTTTCCAATAGTTTCCATATCCACCCAAAGTTAGTTAAGTACCCTCTCTCACATTTTTTTAAGTTATATTAATGACACATATTGTTAGGTATACAACATTAGTTATCTTAAGAGCTTGAGATTGCTGTTGCTTTTAATATAAAACATTATAGATGCTGCCAATTCAGAAAATAAGCCAATTTGTTCAGGGCATTTCAAATGAAAAGAAGTTTCTGTAATTTCAGTATTGCGATGTAGATAAAAACATGTTTCATAGTCGGTCGTCTGAATAGTTTCTTAATACATAAAGACTCTTATTACGGCCCTGCTGGTGATCTGTCACTACGGATAATTCCTTGATTTCTTATTCAGACAAGTAGTATAACAAGCTAGAGTAATGATGTTATTTCTTGCAGTTTCTAGAAGAAGATATATTAAATTGTTATTGGACTTATTAGGTATTTCTTATATTATTTTAAAATATGATTAGCCTCAATATAGTATAATTTCAGTGAGAAACTCATGGAAACATCTTTATTATCTATTGAAAATGGAATGCCAAGAAAATGTGTAAACAAAAAATGTATTTTATAAAATTTACTATTGGTTGTCTTTGCTTTAACCCGCTATAATACGTCATCTCGATGAACGGACTATAGTTTGTAGTACATAACATGCCTATGTACCTAAGTAATTATAAAATAATTTCAGTGGGTATAGATATTAGATACCAATATAGGTTACTCATGAAATTTATAGATAATCTCTACGTAACCCAATACAATACTTATCCTATTAGAGGTTAATAAATTACAGCAACCTGTAAACGGATTTATTAGTTAGTACTCGGGGGCGATTACATCTAAATTGAACAATTTCAACTGTTAGCAGAACGATATCCGAGATTTACTTTAGTGGCACACACTTGCTATATTTAAATGATAATAATAATATATGTAATAACTTTAGGCTGAAAAGGAAATTATGAATAAATCCGTGGGGATCATCGTCTAGTTTCCGGACTATGAAGTTTCTTCTGAGCCACCACGACACTATTTCTTACGTTTTTTCACAAACTAGAGTTAACCTTCTAAAACAGATGTTAACAAAAGTATTACAATAACATACTTACATCGGCTACATCCACAGACATACATATATTATTATGTCTTGTGCCTACATCGGTATAATGAACAGTATTTGAACGTTATTCCAATTCAAATCTTTCTACTCCGCTCTCCGCCGCTCTTCTATATTAGTGGATCCGCGACACGCTCACGCATTCAAGTACACCCTGTAACAAGCACCGCGCAAACATCTCACAAGTCAGACATTATTGCTCGGAGCTCATCGATTGCCGCTTTGCCTGCCACCTCCCCCAGGCGTCTTCATAGACACGCCGTAATCTCAATGAAAATGGTGGTAATTGTCGCTCAAGTAGCGTAAAAGTGAATCTCATCGGGCAGATGCCGCGATCGATAGCTCCCCCTGCGCCCGCCGCCCCCTCGCGAGACCAATACTAACTATCGGGGGCACAACTTTGAGGCTTGTTTGCAAGATCTTCAACGGAAAAAAGCGGGTTATTGTTGGGTCAATGTTGTCGATGATTGGTTAAAGGCGGTGGTTAAACTGATGTGTCGTGTTGTGTGGGTGTGAAAAAGTGGATCATACGTTAACTAGGTACAGAACATGGATTTGTAAGAATTAAAGTTTCTGAAAATTATAGGTAGGTTAATTATAAGCAGTTAGTTACACTGTTATTTGATATGAAAATTATAGGTACCTAGGTATAAATAGTTAGTTACACATAGCCCCAGCAGAATACTCAAGAGTTTTTTCCACGAATATTTATCTTCTCTAATTTCAGGCTTGTCCTAATTAGATAAAATTGTAATTGACGTCGGAAAAAAATGTATAAAGATTTTACTACATCTGTATAAAGGAAGAAAGGTAAACTTGTTGGATCTATAGGTTAAATTTAAAATTTACATACGTACCTATACATAGTCCAAATCCTACTACAGTGTCTACGAAATACATAAATTCGCATTTAATAATTTAACCCCTAACAACAAACTTAATTTCAATTATTCCAGAGTTTACTTCGCTCATTTAATTAAATAGTAAGTACTTATTCGATTTAAACCTATCCCTTTATATTCTAATAGAAATATTGAGATAAAGCCGGCGGGCCAGCTTATCGTCAATTAGCAATAATCTAATTGGAAATGGCAGTCCATTTCGAACTGCCCTGAGCGGCCATTATTCCTAAAGGCCAGTTCCCACAATATCTGAGCCGGGACTAAGTGCTACTGCATTGGTATGCACAGCCAGAGTGTAGATGTTTCCTCTTTAGTTGCTTACTAATAAATACTTATTGAAGATTGAGAATTTTCTGAAAGGTTTTTGTGAATTACTTACAGCAAGCTTTCGAGAAGGAATTCTATTAACTAAGCTCACCGAAGTACCTAACTGTATAGAGAATATTATAAGTACTTACGTAGGTTCTTCTATTCTCTGTGGGGGTGTTAGTGCCCGTATAATACATGGCTCTCTTGAATGGAACCTTAAGGTAAAAGGGGTTATATTCGGCCTACCCATACCCACCCAACCAACCAAAATAAGGTGACAACCCTTATAACTTTTACCTAGACTACCTTAGACTCTTAAGGACCGACGCGCTAATAACTTTTCATATCTGCCTCTATAATTATGTCTTTTGTTTTTGCAACCCTGCCACTGATTCCTAGAGAGAGATGTAGAGCTGTATTCACGTGGTTATTGATTGCAATAAATGGAATTGCATATTTCTCAAAGGTGTAATTACTCGAATCCTAGATACCTGTGATACCTAGATGAATCAGATATAGGTTTGTAATTACATCGCAATGATGTCTCCGTGATGGGTCTATTAATGACGTATTTAATTTATATGGACTTCCATATTTACCTAATAGGTTTACACTAAACTTGCTATTCGGGCTTTCGGGACATAAATTATGTAGAATGCTTACTTGCTTAAAATAAACCGTGACTTTAATTCAGCATTCGGTATTCATGACGTAAAATTCAAGCAAGCCATAAAATAACTTTATGGCTATAATCATGACGTACTGCTGGAAGTAAAAAAAATCGTTGAATTAAGAACTAAGTGCGCACTTTCTAATTAAAATTAGAGTGCAACACTAAAATACTCAAGTCAGTATGCAACGCCATGATTGGCTGAAATCTAGTTAAGTTCATGTGTAGATTAATTTACTCAAGTAAGAAACTAGTCCTAGACCCCTACTTGACAGTGGGAAACACTATCGTACATCCTTGCATTTTAAAATGGTTTACTAAAGCCGTCATTCTTTGTTGTATCAAGTAAGTACCTAGTCCAAATAACAAAGACACAAATGCTACACAATATTTTAACTGCTCTAAACGGTTTTTCCATGTGTTTTGTCGAGTAGCCGGGATTTTTCCCGTTTCGTTTGTTTGTGAAGCCGCTCAAAACTTTTATTAGAATAGTTTTGGTTCCGTACAGCGGAGCGCGCTCGCACCTTGCTTTCAATGGATATTGCTTTTTTACGACTTTCCTCTTCATTCTGTTTGCTTTAAGTAATAATTTATGCTCTCTAAATTTGGTATCATCTTTCTCGTGGATTGGCTTAACACGCTATAAAATAATCTTAAACGAAGGTGCCAGAATGAATAAAAATGAATAAATACCGATAAGACCGTATTGAATTTAATATTATAAGAAAAAGTATGTATTCTTTTCCTCTATTTGCAAAATCTTAATCCGTGTCAGTTTAAAAAGTACCCCAATGTAATTTTAAAAAATGCAATATCTTTGAAAAGGGTCATATTTGTATGAAAAAAATGGGGTATCGAATCCTCTTCAATGCGTTCCCTCATTTAGATCGAATCGTGCACATTGCTTTTTAATTAAGACGGCGAAATGTTTCTTATTGATCGTAACTATCACCTGCTCCTAAAAAAACTACCTTCGAAGCCTTTATCTTACCTTGTTTTTTCTTTATAAGCATTAATGACACCGGCGTGGCACGTGGCGGGCAGGTATAAAATTCGGTTAGTTTGGTCCCTTTTTTGTCAAAACACAAACAGAGCTTGATCGTGAGGAAGGAAACATATTAAATCGGCTGCAGATGCAAGCTTTATTGTGGTTGATTTATTGTTCCACTTAGTAATTACTTTACTTCGATGTTTATTTTTACTGCATGTGATAACGACGGAAGCCGTTGATGTTATTTTTAATTCTAAAGTTAGTTTAGTATTCTTGTAATTAAAACGAACATCAGTTTTGTCAATTAGAAAACATAATATAATATTCATTAGATATGTGTATTTAACTGCTTAGGAATAAAAGTATTTAAAACTACATTATTGCCTAACAAAAATAGTACTTACTGAATATGATAATAAATCTCCCGATCACTCTTTTGTTTCAACAGCGACTTATAATGTAATCAGAATAAAATAATCGGTTTATAATACTAACTACTACCTGGCTTTCAATATTACCTTCCTATTTATATTTTTCCATTTGGATGTGAATTTGGATTTGAATGTGAAACGGAACAATAGTGAGTGCCCCATCTGCCGTTTTAGCCTCTTGTCGTGGGGCCAATCACACAAATACACGGTTTTTGTTCACCATTCTGACGGTTACAACCCCCAATAGTGTTAAAAATGGGTTGCAGCCGGCAATTTCAACTAAAATTTTAAATTAGCCTTAAAAAACTTATATTAACATAGTTTTGTTTTTGTTTCAGAATGTGATGTGAGCGGGAGTGAGGGTGAGTCGGTGTCGTGTCGATGACGGTACCACGCGAGTGACAACGGCTGACAATGCGGTCGCAAGGGACCAAACCTTTGCCGAAAAAGGGAGCATTGACAAAAACAACATTCAAACCTAATTCGCCTACAAAACCGGTGAAAAAGAAAGTCGTAACAACTAAGAAAGTAAAGAAACTGGTTAAAAAATCTTTGGTCAAGACCCCTAAAAGAACTGCAGTAAAAGATGATTCTTCAGATACAAAAACTGAAGATGATTCTAGTACTGGGGAAAAATCGGACTCAGACTCCGCTAAATCGGGAACTTCTAACGCACCATCATTACCCCGAAGTGAATCACCGGCCAAAAGAACCAAAAAAGAGTTAAAAGAAAAGAAAAAAACCCCAAGACCAGCCACTGAAAGTGTAAAATTATCTACAAAAAAGATTGTCAACAAAAAAGGCAATATTACATCAAAAGGGATAAAGAAAAAAGAAGACGACAGTGACAAAATCAGGTACAAATTGAATTCAGAAATACGAAAGAAGGCTCCTCCTAAAATGTCAAAATTAAAAACAATACCGAAGAAAGAAACTATAGCACAACAAAAGAAAAAGCCTAAAGTATTGAATAAAAACAACGTATCTGAAACGGATAGCAAAGAAGATAAAAACACAGACAAAAGTGATTCTAAAGGTGATCAAGAAGTTAGTAAAAGTATTTCTGTGGACAAAAAAGAACAATTACCAGGAACCAGTGAAAGTAAATCCGCAAAGATTGATTCTGAAATCGATACCAAATCTGATAATTTGGATCAAAATTTAAATACTTCGACGCAATCGAATTCGAAAACCTCGTCAGCTGAAACATCCAAATCAGAATCTGACAGACCACCAAAATTCTTTACCTCTGCTCGTTCTCCAAGGACAGTAGATATAGATGTTAGGTGCTGTAAAACTTCTAAGGGTAACCTCAGTGTATATGAAAGGTTCATATCTTCTAAAATCGTTGACACAAAAAATCATGAGGTCTCTAAAGAAAAATCTTCATTAAACAATCCTGTATCTCAGGATCCTGAAATTGACGTATACGCTTTTACGGACAAAGCAGACTCACCAAAAAGTATTTTGTCGGATTTCCGTAATCCTATGGACAAAAATACTGAACAAAAAGTGCGGCCAGTTGCAAGAGTCAAAGGGACAGTAATTGACAAAAAAATTGAAATCGAAAAGAAGAAATTTTCTCCACATCGTCCCATAGAAGAAGTTGTCAAGCAACTAAAAGCTAAGAAAGGCTCTGAAGTATTAAAGGTGTGTCAAACTCAAACTAGTCCTGATGTTACATCAAGCGTCGATTCAAGCATCGGATCGGACGAAAAAGATAAGGTTGAGGATCCCAAGCCTATTGTAAGCAAATCATATAAAATGGTGGCTAGAAAATCGAGTATACCTGGAAAGCCTTTTAGTCCTATAAAGTTTCTTGATCAAGATGAAAATTCTCAGGGAAGACCTGGTAGTCAGTCTAAATCACCATTAACAGGGAAGAAAAGTCCTAAATCTAAATCAAAGTCACCAAAGTCTACATTATCAGATGATGAATTAGAGAATTCTAAATTTTCTCTTAATACAAAATCTCAATCCCGTCTTTATTCGTCATCAGATGAAAGTGTAAACGATTCTAATGACGATAATGACACCAAAGAATCTTCCGAATCTGAAAGCAACACTAATAAGAAAACTAAAAAAACTAAAAAGTACAGAAGAATAACCGATGCTGGCAAGAAAAATACTTCTCGAGAGCTTAAAGAACTCTCAAAAGACTCTATAATTGATTTGAAAGACGATACAATACTAGGGAATGAAAAACCCAGTAAGCGACGACTCAAGCTACTATCGATGTGGAGTGGCCCAAAGAAACATCGTATGGCTTCTCTCAATGCTATAGCTAAGGTTCACTGTTTGTATGAAAATGAAAGTCGTACCCATATGGAATTGGGTCTTATGAAAACAGTGGATAGATTAGTAATGCCGACCACCTCTAAACCATCAAACTCAAAGAAAAAGGAGCCTAAACCAAAGGATTCTAGCGATGAAAAACAAGACACTACATCAGAATCCGAGTATGAAAGAAAGGAAAAGAAAGATGAAAGTTCAGAAGACGATACACCGGAACCAAGTACAAGGACACTGCGGGGTGAACCTGGAATAAGAAGTGCTGGAAAGTATTGGGACCCCAAGTCCTGTACCTCATCCAGCGAAGATAGCGAACATGATTCCAAATTTAAAGTTAAAGAGAAGAAGAAAATTACGCCTAAACCATCGAGTTCAAAGCCTGAGCCTGACAAGCCGCCAGCCAAGATGAAGAAGACGGCCGGAGTGCCTGTGAAAAAGAGGCGCATCAGAAATGAAGTCGTGATGGATCTGAAGGACATGGTGGTGCAGAAGCGCATGGCGAGTTTGAACGCTACCGCCATACTAGCGGCGAGCTACGAGAAAAGATCTCCCAAGTCGAGCAAGGACGGGACCACGTCCGATTCGTGCAGCGACGAGTCTTTTTCTCGGAGGCCAAAAAACGGGGCAGGTTCCGGCGTGAAGTCGGAAGCCAAAACTGATGGGGACAAAGCGGACGCTAAGAAAGATACTGAGGAAGTGGCAGGAGATAGGAAGCAGAAGGTGGAGGTGATAGTGAACCAGGACACGGACGTGACCATTACGGGGGTGTATTCTACGCACCACGAGGGGTTCTGCACGGTGTCGGGCCTGCAGTACCGCATCTCCGCCACCAGCCACACGCAGACCACCGCCACCGCCAACTGTGAAAAGGTAAGAGAAAGTTATTCAATTTTATGATATACTTACCTAGGTTCCGACTGGCAAATCCATACTAGCCCGAATATAATATCGCATGAAGGGCAGGCCTCAAGCGATTCTAAGCTTCAAGTTCCCCAATAGTTTAATGTAGGTATTTTATTGACTTTCACAATGAGTAGTCAAAGGCGGACTGATTGCCGATTTAAGTACTCCTGTTTACCTGTCATCACCATCATCAGCCAATAATCGTATTTTAATTGCTAATCTTTTAAACCTGTTAGAATCGCGTTTTCAGCTGATTTATTGTGATTAACTTACAAAATTGGACACGGATTACTGCGTTAAGCCCAGTTTTATAAACAAGGGTAATATCACGCCTTAGGGCGCTTGAACTCCCATTAATACGCAGTATTGACGTAAGTTCTATGTAAACACGCCTGGGACCCCATCGGCGCATTATCCTTTATCGCCTTGCCGCCCGAAAGTTTTCATCGCAAAGTAAGCTTTTTACCGAAGTGACAAAAAGGCATTATCGTGTGAAAGTGTCTGCGCAACAAGGTCGGGCACGGTTCACGGGTGAAAGAGCCAGCCGCGTCACGGCCGTAGATTAGATCGTCTAATACGTTAAACCTTATAAACGTGTTATTTAACATTCAACGGCCGGAAGACTTGATGGGTTTCAATTTGGCGGGTCCGCAGCCCGCGGCGCTTGTAATTATAAAGCAAAGTCAAAACACGACCTCCTACTTGGATTTCTTGGATTTGATCCAAAAATACTTATTATAGTTTCGATGACAACAGTGGGATGACATAGTCAAGTGGTCTCGCAAAGTATTTTTCGTTATCGTGAGGTCGTTATAGTAGAGTCACCTCAACATTCGGTCCTCAGCCTTCCTCATTCAACTATGTAATAAACAACCTACGGGCTATTCCTGCTTAAGATTTGTTTGTTATTGATATAAATCCTCATATTTTCAAGTTGTATTAATGATTTATGGTAAAACGAACCTATTTCACGAATGAGTTTACTTTTTGTGTCACCTTTTCCTTCTGGTTCTAACAGAAGGAAAAGGTGACACAAAAAGTAAACTCATTCGTGAAATAGGTTCGTTTTACCATAAATCATTAATACAACTTGAAAATATGAGGATTTATATCAATAACGATAGGTAATGATAGGTTTTAAGTTATTAAATAAATAAATAAAATAAATAAAATAAATAAAAGATTTTATATTTCTTAGTCCTTCAACCTTGTAGTTGTGACCCAAGCCAGAAGTACTATTTCCCAGCAGTTATCTATCACAGAGTGTCAAGGAAATCTTAATAAGAGGCTTAGGAATATCGGCAGTGGAAAATAAGGGCTGATGGTGGTGTGATGATTTTAATAGTTACTACTAAATTATTTTTCCTGTCAGCGATTCGACCAATTATTATTGCTGCCAAGAAGTTGACGACTGCAATAGCAGCAGTGACAGCTTTTGTTAGCACAGTGGCCATTGGAGTAGGAGTACCATAAATTGTAACGGGGCTCCTCAAATCCCTTCAACTGTAGGAAGTAGGATAAGCACTTCACGAGCAATGAAAAAGTTGCAGCATGCAGATGTGACTGGATATTCATGATTGCTCGTGTACAATATACAATTATACACTATATTTGACAGCTATCAAAATTCTACAATAACCTGTGTCTCTTTCAGGAGGGGTGCGGGCGCGAGGAGGGCGCGCGCTACACGCCGCTGTCTGCGCTGTCCTCCATGCAGCCGCCCGCCGACCATGCGCACGCGCATCCAGGTAAGCACTAGGCACTAAGTTTATTAGTACTTATTAATAAAATGTACCTATACGGCTGTTTGCGTCGCCATGGTGTCCCGGTCAAATAGAACCAATAGAGTTGTTTACATTTAGTTGGTAGCGGGCGACTGGTTGCGCCGCCGCCGCCATGGTGTCCCATACGTGAAATATAATTATGTAGGCAGCCAGGCTGTGGCAGACAGTAAAACATACATATGGCGTTGTGAAGCCACAGGAAGCAACGAATAACGATGGGGATTTATTTTAATTCATAATCTTATAAAGACAATTTAACGTTATAGGTATGGATTTCTGGCCACGACATAAGTAATTACCTATAGTAATAGTTATCGGCACATTCCGTAATTGTTATTTCTTTTTCACTGACAAGGATCCTGTATCACATAATAGGATATATCCTTAATAATTAAACTAACTGTAAGTGATGGTGATGAGCTGAATGAAGAGACTATCTGCTTACGATGTATGGTTATGGGTATACCAAATACCTACATACTATATCAGATGTAAGAGAAGCCAAGCTGAATAAAATTTGTCATAAATTTACAACCAGTATCCAGTTCATTAACTTAACCTCTTCAATAAGTAAGTCAATCAATCAACAAGCCGCATTCCACGCAGCCACAAGCGCGGGCCTGCGATCTGTTTATCAAACATATGAAATGCGAATTTTAATATGTCACGTTTTCCATAGGGACGATGGTCCAACAAGTGACATCATAAATAAATAAAGGACAGTCGGAATTTGAACCGCACAGTTTATCTCGCGCCGCCATTATCGCTGTATTTCACGGCAAATGGCGCATTAACTATAACATCACCAACTTGGAGAGTCGTAAATGACAGAGGAGTTGCTGCGTTTGCGTATACCTATTTAATTTACTGCCTTTGTAACTTATTGTTACGTGTTGAGTGGAGTTTAGGATTATTGTTGTGTTGATACCATCAGTATGGAGTAGAATGCACGTAATAAGCCGATCTAAATCGTTATTAATTAGGTATATTAAATCACATACATACGTAGGTAGAGGTGAAATAACTTTATGATCAAAAAGATAAAAAGTGTATTCAGCTTCGGTTTCAAAACAAAGGACCTCCAAACTAGTTGTAGTAAAAACGTAAATATTTTTTGAAAACAGAGGACATCTCATCAAACTAGTAGAATAAACGTAAATATTTCCATCTATTAAAGTAAAAGCCCCACAGAATTCCTTCTTGCAAGTTTGTGGCTCCCCGCGAGCGACGCGCGAGTGAGATTTCGACAGCGCATCGACCCCGTCCACACTGCGGACAGATGCCTACACATCACTGTCTGAAATGCTTATGAAACCACTAAGTCTCCCGCGATTATAAAGATTCCATAGGCTACAAATGTGGATAATTATAACATTTATGATCATGAGTTAATTAATGGAAGTTAGTAAGTAAGTACTTACATTTATAACTCAATGCTTGCGCTAAGCATTTTCATGTTAGTTCCAATGACACGGGCCATGGCAAAGAAATAATTGCATACGTAATAAACTTGAATCTGTTCATTTGGTTTTAAATTTAATCACGATATCCACTTTAAATTGGCCATCTGATCACACCTACCGAAACCTGAAAAGATAATTGCATTAGCATTCGAAGTCTCTTTATGCTCCTCTTCATACTCCCAGCAACCATTTCGTTTATTTATAGACTTTTTTATCACCTCTTGCTTACCTATAATAGTAAAGTGGGGTAATAATATTCAACATACAGCTCATGCATATGCATGATATTGGCAGGCCGCCAGATGTCATCACAGGATCTTCGCTTCTGCGCCGATTTTTACTGGAAATATCTGCAAAATGTGGCTGTTACGTAGTAATTCATTATTGAAAATACAGCATCGTATACAGGATAAATTGCTGAAGTATGAATATCTAGTAAAGAGATAACACATTATCGGTATCGACAAGCCGTCACAATATACAATGGCGTAAATCTAGACTTCATTGTTCGTCTCGTTTCTAACACATAATAAGATGAAAAGAAAACACGACACCTACTTTACCGAACATGATGATGTATTGAGTAAAATACTAAGCTAATGGACACTAACAAAGAGATTATATTCTAAAGATTCTGAGTAAAAACAAGTAAACAAGACCAAGTTAAAAGCATTGAAAGTTCTCCGAAGCATTGTATGTAGGTAGGTACCTACATTGTACTTCAATATGTTATTGTCACGTTTTCAACACTGTTGGTCGGAAAGATTACATTTTCTCTTCCGTGCCGCACCTAATCTGAAGATTAACCTACATCTTCACAGAATAGTTTTGTGGCTACACGACATGGTTGTTGTAAATGAGTGTTGTTTTACGATAAAACAGAAATTCTGTTTACACATAGGTACATATAAAACGAACTTATGTAGGTACACACTCTGTGACGCGTAGGTTTTGTAGGTATTCTTATTTATTTTGAATTTCGAACCCCTAATTCATAGAGCTTTATGGCACTTTAAAAATTTACGGTCTGATAATAAAAAAATGTATTCAACTTTTGGTCTGACGTAAAGATTCGTGTCTCGTGTGTTTCAAAGTCAATTAAGGCCTGATTTTTCAATGGTCGTATAAATGTTAACTGAGGAATAATTATGATGTATTAGTTGTATTAGACAGTGTCAGCAACAATTTTATTCCTCAAATAACGTTTATCTGACCATTGAAAAATCAGCCCTTAACCTTGTTGTTTTACAATACGGTCTATAAATTTGAAGGCTGAGCAGAATTTTTGCATTGCTTTTTTTATGAATTTTCTTCTTTCTGTTACTCCGTTACTATCATTAAATCATGTCCCTTCATACTTCACGTACAACTCACTTTACTCATGTACAGACGAATTAAACAACACACACTGGCTTGCGTCCCACTGTACCGGCCAGGCCGCGGGCCGCGCTGGCTCGGCTCCAAGTAGCCACCTCAATAACTGCAGATATTAAATAGCGCCACTTATCTGAAAGCTCTGCGCCGTCCGCTCAGCATCTTTACACGGCGTCAGCGCCCCTCGCACATATTAATTCCTTAGTTCGTTGTTCAGGGGGTTACTCTCTACATCGGCGAACGAACGAACGAGAGTTGTAACACAATCGGCATGTATAATAACCGAGATTGAGTCGTGGTTAGCGCTGTAGTTTTTTTCCTAAGCTCTGCGTTTTTCATGACAGTTGCGATTTCGTCGATTTGAGAGTGACCCCCCAGGATCTTCGCGGTTCTACAAGTTCACGGTAGGGGAGGGTGAACATGAGATGTATTGTTTTCTGGTTCAGCTGATAACTAGCCCTGTGGCATTATTGAGCAGACCGAACTTCGAGCTGGTAAAGACCTCTAATATAGTTCGAATACTGTATATTAACAAAAAAAAATTACTTCTCAAAACATGCATGTAAAGTAATTAATGTTGTCTATTACATAGTAGACGTAATAAGTTTAAAATCGCAGGCAGACGTGTAAATTATTCTCAGCCAGGCTTAAATCTGAAACCGACGGCATTTAATAGCATTGGCTTAATGAAATCCTATTTCAGTAATTACCCATCTGGTGGCGTATGGCGAAATGGTATACTGGTTTACGGTTCCTAGAGTATTGTAAAGTAAAGTGGCTACTCTAGGAGAAGTAAACGCCAGGAATTTCTATTCATTTACAAATTTTAAATTATCGTTCTATACCACGGATAAGTAGCCTCTTTCACACCGAACATGCATAAATACCTACTGTATTATAGTATTTAATATACTGTAATTTAAATTTTAAAAAATCTTTGTAAAATAAGGACTATATTGATTTATGACCTTTTCATATCTGAAATAGCATAACTAACTAACTAATAACCTAGTAATATTGTGTTGTATTATGATTTAAGTCACTGATTCCAATGGTAATCTACAAAGGTAGGTAGAATTTGACGTAAAGGGAAAGTTGGGAGTTTTGAAAACTTTTCAGCATTTCCAGGAGACAGGGCTAGAAAACATCGACATTTTAAAAGTTTTTGACCCTCGTTTACATAATTTAAGTTACCGTGGAAATAAACATGCAACTAGAGATTATACATTACAAGTTAAAGACTGAAATACAGTCAGTACCTGTTTCAGTCACTTTTCACGGATAACACTGACGTTATTTATAGTGGTCCTAACACTCCTAAAATTGTCGTTTGTACATAATCGGTACCAAAAAATGCTCGCGGCAAAATGTATTCGACATGTAAAGATTGATTTACAATTATTGGTTAGCGCAATTTAGTCAAATAGACATAAATTTGATCATGTTTTATAATAATTTTCTTAATAATCTTATTGCTTCTACTTGCAAAGTTGCACTAATCAATGAGTAAATTGACGTTAGTAGGCGCCCTGCGGCTGAGGCGGCGACACTTGGTGACACTTGGCGACCGCCGGCGATCAATATACCATTGAGTTGATGATTTTCGCACAAAGGTTTAGTTCTTCATGGCAATATTGGCAATATATGTACTGTGCACTCCTATAGCAGCTTGCATTTTTTTTTAATTGTGTCGGTAGGTTCTCTTTACTAACTTACTATCCCTTGTTTTTTTGCTCTTGCAGGTTTATAAGTTTGTAAGGCCTATGTAACATGTAAGGGTTAATAATTAGATATGTCATCATCATCATCATTATCAGCCCGTATCTGCCCACTGCTGGGTATAAGCCTCTTCCCTATCACGTATTAGATATGTAATCAATAAAAATACACAAAAAAGTATGCAGCGTATTCAATTCAACTATTTTTACACGATAATACACTAATCTGTGATAAAAGAACTATCTAATATCATTAATCATATAACAACTACAAAACAAAGACCACCAACTGGATAACAATAAGCGTCACAATAAATCTCGGTCGGATTCCGAGAATGAACCGAACAGGCGCGCTGGAGATGCTTCTCGTGTAAAGAATACCTTCCGGTGTCCGCACCTGGGGGGTTACTTTAGATTACGAAAAACGAACTAACGAGAGCTGTCATGCAAAGGGTAAACGAAATGCAGTCGTGGTTAGCTCTAAACTGCCTTCTTCTATGCATTGCGGAGCACTGCGCTAATACAGGGTGTTCGTCACATGGACCGACTATTTTTTTTCGGTGATTACCTATCACCGTTTTTTTTGTCGGTCCATTTACCAAACACCCTTTATACTCTTTTTCGTTGTATTGGGACTAGGGTGTACCGATTGCATCACAGCTCTCGTTCGGTATTTTTTTGTTATATGTAGTGACCCTCCGTGAGCGCAAGCCTCCTATTCAACCCGCGGGCATGACGTAGGCACCAGCGAGAAAAACTATGCAGGGCCCGAAGTCTGCTAAATTTTATAGATGCCAATAGCATAGCTATGAAATGACATATAATGGGACCTATCAAACACCCCTCTTCCCAAGCTCAAGAGAAGATGACGACTTTTGATAATTTGTGTTTCAAGTATTTTCTTCTTATTATTTTTGCGTCTTTGTTTTTTTGGCATAGGCCAAAAAAACATAGTTCAATTAGTTCATAGTTCAAATTTCGATTCGCTGCGCTACTTTTAGCGCAGCGAATCGAAATTTATCAGTTAAAACATTCCGAAGTATGGTTTTGTCGGAGTTCAGCATTGTCCACACAAAATATTATCTTATAACAGCTTGTCGAAATTGAGTGTTTGAGCCGTGTGATTGAAATGAAGCACCGAACCTACATTCTGTGTAAAGTAAGTAGGTACCTACGTAGACTCCCAGATTGTTGGTTCTTAGTTCTCAGAACTCCACGGTTTGCCACAACGACGACGAACGGACGTTAACTTCATAAAAGACGGCTTTTCTATTGTTGCCATGATATTATAAAACTTGAACGGTTTCTTCTTATTTCCTGGATCCTGTTGCTTTTAGAATATTTGCTTTAGCTCCGGTGTCAAAGGAAATTGAAAATGTTTAACTTACATTTACAGTTTTTTATTATTACTTTTTCCGATTAGATTCTATTAGCGCATTTACTGGTTATTCCGACCTTAGCGCTATAAATGGAATAACTTAATGCAGTGGGTAATTTAAGGTAAATCATCGTCTGTTTATGGTCATTTCTATTTGAATCCTGCTAGTGGCTCGTCCTCTTTCCTTATCTGTACATTAATTCTAGTAATTGGTACGTACTGTAGGAAAAAGGATCAGAAAGAAAACATAAAATTAAGCTAGACTAGTAATTACCGCCACGCTATCTTTTCACGACTTTAGCGATAAACAAACCGCTTGAGTATATTCTTATTTCTTACTTAGTTGGACTTTAATAAAAACATAGCAGATAATAGTCTCTCCTAACGAAGCACCTGTTAATTTAGGAAAAGTTGTTATTCATGCTTATTTGACTTTTACCGCGATTTCAACGCTTAGGTACTAGCAGGATTTCACACAGTTCTGTTATGCTACTTATACTTAAGCCTAATGTACTTACTAGAAATAAAACTATTATTAAACATTTCGAACATAGCAAACACCTCCATAAAAACTCAAAAGCAAAACCTCGCAACTCCTCCAACCACCACCACCTACCCTCTATTAGAACGGAGGGCGTCCCACGTTCGCCTGTTCCTGTTGCTAACCCACACAATTGTTCCACAGTTCCGGAGCTGGGCGGCCTGGCGCGTCGCGCCGGGTGCTCCAGCGCCTTCTCCGCGCCCTCGCCATCTGCGCATCATGAACCAGGTACGTGGGTGTATTGTTACTAAGTGCTGAGCGAGCTTTGTGATGAAGAGCAGAGAGTATAAAGATACCAGCGAGAATGTTTGCAATTAGAAAGAATAATTGTTACCCTAATAATCATTTTCTGGTGTGTGCAGTTGTGCACTTGATTCCGTTGCATAGAAGGTTGTCAGATAATATTTAAGCAATGAAAATGCTGCTTATCTGTCCGACCTATAGAAGTGATATCAGATTAGACAGACTCTTAGGCAGTGGCAAGTTCGATCGCGTTCTTTGATAGTTTATACGAATCGGGAAAACGACACCTTCGATCGACACTTCGAGCAATACCTAAATCACATCGCGACTACTTAAATAATAATAATAATACTCCAGACTTTATTATTATAATCACCAGTTCTATATGCGTCGCCGAAACCGGCGCGCGGTGGATGCTCAAAGAAGCATAGAGTTCCGTGGCAACGCAACGTACCGTCGAGAGTTGGCGGCAACGTTGCAAGCAACGTTGGAAATCACTTCAGTTTCATGAAGTCGCTGAATTAACTACTTGGAAGGCAGCGCTACTCGCTACTTGCCGCCCCGTTTCTACTTTAATTAATGTTGTGAGGATTTAGAGTTTTATGTGCAGTTTTCAGCTTTTACTTAGTTAGCGTAAGATGTTTCAATTGAAATAGTGGAGATTTTTCACTTACGCTCCTAATGCTTTAAGTGGAAAGTTTTATCTGTCTAGTTTGGACGGTCGGTGGAGTGGATTAATTTCTTTTAGCACCATTCAAACATATGTATTACTAGTATAAATATAATATTCTGTCTAGCTAGAATGATTGTCTCTCAATAGTGTAGGTACCTTCAATCCTGTAGGTCACCAGAACAGTTCTAGTACAACAATACCTCTACAGTCTACACTACATCGTCCGTGGAGTAAACTCAATATGCAAAGCGGCTCTTGTCTAAAAATAAAGCGAAAAGTGCGAGACGCCGGCTGAATAAAAAATAGGCCGGGAAGCACCAGCCTATTATTAACGAGATATCCTTTTATTATGATCGAATTACTTTCGTATTTTCTGTGCGAAAGCCGGAAGCTTCCGTTATGTGGAGTGACTGGAGATTTAGAAGTTTTTCGTCGGAAAATAGAGGTGGTTAAGGATTAGAAGTCCTTTTACCTATGTTATATTATTACGCTTGGGCTCTCTTTCCAATAAATGTTAAGATAACTCATTATTACACTTAATATCCAGAATTGTGACTCTGCTAAATATTATAGAGTTTCATAGAATGTAAACACCACGACATTTGTGTTATAAATTAAACCTCTTTACCTACATATAGCTACACAACATATTTTAGGTACTTACACATTTCAATTGACATCAGAATTCAGAATAAAACAGATGAACAGATCATATCTATCTATTAACGGGTTATTAACAAAATTCATCAGGTGATGTGAAATGCATTTCAATTTGGATTATTGAACATAAAACATTTTCAATAATGTTATATCATACATATCATTGATATTTTCTCATTTAAGTAGGTGCTCAGGACGCGTAAAATCGCATATCACGAGCAGAAAGAAGCCGCACCCTGTTAATAATATAGTTATTTTCGTACATTTTACTGCATACTGTATTTTCATACTGATTGAATTCACTCGATATAATTTACTCACAATATCAAATTGCCGTGAACTGCAAAGCGATTCTGTTTTGATTTCATTTCGTAAATAAGCAAAGTATTTACATTTTGATGCGTTAATATTTTTAAAACTTGAGGTTTCTGTTCGTGAATTTAATTTTATTGTCATTTTATGCATCGTTAATATTCATGCTGTGAAATATCGGTATTGTATAGTAGTGCCTCACTAAAGACGATGGCTACATTATCTTCATAATTTAATCTCAATTCGCATATGCCCGCGACTGTAATTCTCGAAGGGGTAGTGAGAGGTCATTCATCTGAAATTATTTAACAACGAAATCATAAGAAAACTTGCTTAATTATAGCAGAAAAATAAAGTAGGTCGTTATATACTTAGTAGCTTTCCCAGCATAAATTTTATTCATGAACAACTACGATGGTCCTGACGTGACAATTCTAACAAAGAAAAGGCCGTAAGCGTTAACCGTATTGCTACAAATGTTTGCTCGTCGCGGTTCCACGAGGGTTACTCTAGCTTTTCAAAAAATGAACAAACGAGGGATGTTGGAGGTAGGCTGTTCTTACACTACCCTGCATCGCGCGGAGTATTGCGTGAATGTATAAACACGAGTAGATGCGTTTTCTGTATGTGTCTTCTGTACAAACGGAGATAACTTCGTTATTCGTAATGTAGAGTGACCCATTGCCGGCTCTGTGAATGCGAACAGTATAAATATTTGATACGGCGTCCGCAGCCGCCGCCGCTCTCGCGGTAAACCACAAATTTTACTTTATTATGGGTCGTGTTTCTGTTATTTTAGCACGTTTTTTCTACGCTTCTAAGGCTTCTAACTTCCAACAGTTTACAAACGGACTTACTTAAAACCATGCTCTTTAAATATTATGAAAATGTGATTACCACATCATTTATTTGCTTACACAATACATGATGAGTCTCCATGTTTTGTACAATGCATATTTTGTAATTGAAGGTAATCCCAATTTTTGCTTCGTCGTAGTTGAGTAAGTAAAAACTAAACACCAGTCTTGCTAACCACACCTAGTTCGTAATCTTCAGCATCACAAAATATGCATACAAAATAAAACGATTTCCCTTGTTGCGAACTATCTTTGTGTTTATTTAGTAGCTACACGCGGGTTTCTGAACGCTTCTTCTTTCAGGGAACAAAGGCGCGTGTTATTTCAGAACAATAAAGAGTTACAACAAAGAAACGTTATGCAATACACCGTGAGGTATTACTGCTTTAGTCACTTCATTTTAAAATTAATTTAAGACCTGTTTAGGGCTATTTTACTGTAAATGGTATTTATATTTTAAAAATATACTTTACGACTATCAAGGAAGTTTCTAGTCTATAGGAAAGAGCCCAGGACAGAAATGTCTGGAGAAGAACTGTGGAGTGCTATACTCGCTGAGTTGGAGGAATTATAAAAATAATCATTAATCATCATCATGATCACTCGTGCTTATCTAGACTTGCCTTGCCGCGGTGCCAAACATCTGCTATCTATCTTCTTAGTTATCGATTGATAGTCATATTCGATCGATTCTAATGCAGATCTGCTTCTCTATTAGACTCACATAAATATTTCTCTTAAGTAAACCATGGTAATATTTCATCTTTCTGGTAATTTCGAGCGACGGAAGTCGTAAGTACAACATCAATGTTCTGATAAGTGATTAAATTAGAAGTACAAAGAGCTATAATCGTTATCTGTGTCATTTAGGGGGCTGACCGACGCGATGACTCCCTCTCAACCAGCTGAGGGTAAAACATCACCAGTACGGTCTTCGCTATAAACACGATCCTATCTACCTTACCTTGTCAAAATATAAATTCAGTACGTCTAGTACGGGTTTGATATCTTGTCGAAAACTATAAAAGTTTACGTTTTCTCGCATTAATACTAACTTCCAGTTTCAATACTTTATCTATCGATAGCTGACAGTTACTATCATACGACTTTGACACATAAAAAGTTGCATTCAGTCAAAATCGTATGAAAGTAACTGTCAGCTATCGATAGGTAGAGTTATCGAAAGAGTGCAGTTGACAGAAGAAAACTTATTTTTGCGTTTACGTTCATTGCAAAACCCATTTTAAAGTCTCTCAAAACGTAAACGTAAGAAGACGCTGGACTGCAAGGTTTGTCTCCTCAGTGCCCCGCGCGCCGGTCCCTTGACCCAGTTTGAGGGGACGAGGAGGGTGGAAGGACTCCACGCAGACAAATTATGTATAAAGCTGCGACCACACTGGGCCGATCGTCTTTGCTAACAGCGGCCTGTTAGATTGCCGTGGAGCTTTAGGACAGTGTTATGGCGCTTGAACATTACGAATAGGCCAATGGCATTCGTTAAACGTACGGGAAATTTACAGTAATTGTGAGAAGATTTCACGGGTGCATGAAAAGGCAAAAGATAACTATCATTTCACCATGTCACAAACATAAAACTCTACGTATAGTTTTAGTGTTTTTCACTGACACGCTAGAAGAAGAAGTCCAGAGTACTTACCATTATAGTGATACTTAATTTAGAAATTCATTGTACTTCGGCTTAGTGTGTCAACACCCTGTAGGAGGCGACGGGAATATGCCATAGGCCATAACTCGCTAAACGTTGATTCGACTGCCGCTCGTAAAGGATTATAATTTATATAATACAGGGTGATGTCTCGCGCCATTTTCCTCGACTTTGGAGGTTAGGGCCTAATAGAAAAAGTTTGTTTGTGTTTTGTTTTTATGCTAAATTATTGCGTTTGCTTTGTTTCGGCCCCGTGAGACTCATTTAGGTTATTATATTATTTGCTGTGCGTGCTTCCAAAATTTAAACATTGCGTCAGCAATGGCGACTTGCTATTATTTGGTTGGGTATACTTATTTTCATATTGCCATTATAATTGCCGCTATATTAACTTCCAATGATACTACATAATACCTATATTATACAAGTAAAATACCAGCATATACTGAAGTGCCGGTAGACATACGTTCGATAGGGTGCGCTGCCCATGTGCCGGCGCGGCCGTAGTTAATTACTGCATGTTATGGCGAGCTGTCATCCACATTCGTCCATTTACCGGCACCATTACCTCTCCCGATGGCTCCGGGACCACGCTGTTGATGATACAGCTTTTATATTCCGAATAAAATATAGATGTTAAAAGTTTGGCTTGTGTCTGTATGTCGGCCTGTCACTGTGCCTCTGTACCTACACTATAAATATTTAGCCAATGGATTATACTCTAGTTTGGACAGACGGAGATTATAGATATGTAGACAAAATGTGATATAAAATAATATTATTATGTAGGTACCTATATGTATAAACAATTTATATCGGCGATACGGCTCGCGACCTATCACGTGAGTCCAAATGTAAGGAGAAAAGCGGGTGACTCGCTTCGCTTGCGAGACACCTAAGACTACCCCTGTAGGGGATTACAGTCGTGAGCAAAATATAAATGTATTTATTTTCTCGTGTACATATAAAAAATTACCTACAAAGCTAACTTATAAAGCAAACGTTTCCGAAACATCGTTTGATCGGGTGACGCGACAAAAATGCCGCAAAATATTTTCCACGCTCGCGACTGCTTTTTTGCTGTTGTATTGTGAATATTGTGTACATAGACCAACGCTGACTCGGTGAAAGATATAACTGAGATTTTTCACCACATCGCCGAACGTGTTGAAACATCGTATCTGTTGCGAATTATTTTTACACCTGTAGGTCCTTCACTCGTTGGAGATAAAGCTTTTTACTACTTCATAATTTTTACGGTGTTTTTTCTTTACAGGTATGTTGGGTTTATTAACCGCTGGCATCTTATTATAGTGGTAAGTCTTGTGAATTATAGATTGTCCATATGGTCCCAAAACAACTCAAAAAACTTTTCATGAAATCAGTCAACTTTGAGAGGGGTATGCAATTGTATTTCATATTTTTCTCTTTTTATGTTAGAATACCTAGTCACTTATTCCTTTAAAGCGCACTTTAACGCATAGTCACAACTTCAAAGAAGATATAACGTGGTAACTTTTCCATCTTCGCTCTAATCTCACCTTTTCACAAACCCAACTCTACAAGACTGACTTGTGTATAAAAGAAAATTACACATGCATGAAGCTATCTCTCAGTCTTTAAACATAAAGCTCGGATACACCGCACACAAGAATGGGGCTAGCAATATTGTCCTGACTAACTCATGCACAATTTTGTCTTTTGAAGAGGCAAATTATCTTTTTACACGCAGCGAGTCGGTCTTTTATGGCACACTCTGCGTATATTAGGGCCATATCTGTCATCTCGGCCGGGCATAATGGCCATCGTTTTATGTATTCTATATCTAGAATGGATTGTTAAGACATCCTTAGAGTTATTTCCTTAATTTGAAGCGGAATCACCTAGAATTTTACTAAGTGTGATAAAATCTAGTATTATATACGTTATAAATGTATACGTAGTAAATATTATGCTTACTAGTAACGAAATGTGTGGCTCTCTACAGCATGGTACATATACATGCCGAATAGTATTTTTATTTGGTAGTTCTGATTTTTTTTATTTCTAACTAAGTTTGTATTAGAGTATAGTATATTTTTACATAAAGGTAAAATCAAAATTCAATGAGCAGTTAGCAAACAACAAACAGTACCTAAGTATTGCAATGTCGATGACGATGAACTCAATACGTTGGCGTTTGTTATTCGTTCCTGTACTCTATGCTCTATGAGTCTATACTGACAACGTCCCTCCCAGCTACCATTCGCGTCGTCGCCACGGTCTATGCTCGTTGTTTTAGTCACACGGAAGTCGTCGGAGTATTTCAGCACGTGTCGAAAACTAGATAAAAATTGTGAATAAAAACATCAGAACTGAATTCGAGGCAAAGATTGTAATCCTTGACCTGTTGGCCTAAATTCAATTCAATTCAATTTTGTTTACAAACTAAAGTAAGTATTATGAACTCAGATGAGAAATGAATACTTATCTCACAAACCCGAAGTGGAGGATAATCTCAGAAAGTGTTATCTTCCTACGACTTACTTGATTAAGTAAAATTAAAATTCTTACTTAAAACAAAATAGTTAAGTAATTCTAGCGACCGCATCGCCTGAAAGCTGCAATACAGGCAAGGCCTCGTGCAACACAAACTAGTCCTCTAAGCAGGACTCATATTCGGCGGGAGGGCGGCGACTGAAGGAAGCACTTTCTAGAAGCATTTCCCGCCGCCCGGCGCGCATGCCCCGGGCGCCGGGCGCCTCCGCCGGTCCAGCACGCGGCACCGGCAGTGCGCTGCGCCCGCCGCCGCCGGCAGTCGCGCCATGCTGGACACCGCGCCCCGCCCGCCCCGCCGCCCCGCGCCGCCCGCCGTCACTGCGTCATCGCAGGATGCGCAAAATGGTACTATTCATGTTTGTATGACGCTAGAACAGTAAGTACGAAGGACAAAAGAAACGGATGTTTTTGTTTTGATAGCTGAGCGCTGCGGCTAGGTTGACCTTTTGTGACCCTCGGCTTTTGAGTAATCCATTAATGGGATTCCGAGAGTAGCTGCTTAATGTGTCGATTACGAGGATTCTGGTGGTTTACGAAAAATCTGACTTTGTTAATAAGTCGGCTGAAGACGCCTGGTACTGAGCTAACGTTGAAGGATCGCGTGCCGTAAATCTTTCATTATTTCATCACTTCTAGCTACTTGTTGCATCGTATTTAGTAACATCTATTTTTAAAATAACTACCTTGAGTTGAGACTTTCATTTTCTATGAAATTATGTTACCTACTATATTATGCTACATACAAAGTTCAATTATAATAATTGGAAGTAAAGTCAAGGCTTTTCAGAATTCATAGCAATTTGACCTACCTTCACAACCAAAGCTTCAACCATTGGCCGTTATAAGATCAGAAAATTTCATTTTCTTCGCTTTCCTTCTTAAAAAGCATGTTTTCAGGCTTTCACCGACTTTTGTCGACAGCCTACGATCGCATATTAAACATTATATAGGCAGGACATACGTAGAAGTTTACAAAACTTTAATTCAAAATAACAAATAGGTACTTAATCAGCTTTATCGTGTATAGGTACTATTAGGTACTGTGCGTCACAATTCATACATTTTATTAAATTAAGTACCTATATTATTAGCCTCTAGTATTACTGAATGAAACAGAAAGCTTAGACAAAGCAAATTTCACAAATATTGAAAAAAAACCACTCAATTTCGGTCTCAGTGAAACAGGCGGAGGGTCACAGAGGTCGCCGCGACCTCCAGCCGTCTCGCACTTTGTTTACAGACTTACCAAATTACCCGCCTATTGCTCCTTACCCACCTGTCATAAGGTCCACATTCACTTGCGGGTAAACACAGGTATTGTGCTCAAGTTTTTGATGATATATTGACAAGGACGCTACGTGTTAAGTGCCCGGAATCTGTGCGTCTGATGGTAATAAGGAAAGTTTATCTTTGAGCCGCCGTCAGCGGGAATTCTTAGAATGAATCGGGCAAGGGCGTGTGTCACGCACATAAATAGAGTTCTCATTGTCTATTTTTACATTCAATAAAAATCATATGGTGTAGATGACAAACACTTGAGGTATATAATGTAGACTAGGATTTACCTCCATGGTAAAAAGATGGGCAGTCGCTAAGGGGCAGGTGATACCTACACGATTAGGGGAGACTTCTTTCGTGCACCAAAATAAAATAATCATTAGCTCGAATAAGCGAATGCTTACAACGGACAAGAAAGGGTGAAAATGGGAAAAAATGCATTCATACAAAACTAACATAAACCTATAACTTACAAACCTATAGCAGATAGCTATGCCGACATACGCTTTCTATCCGACAACACCTTTGTGTGCGGAACCTTAAAAATGGTTTTCAACTTACTGATTTCCATTACAATTGAACGTCGTCGGATTTTGCTCCTTAGAACTGAAACTTTCCTGAAGATTTGACTTAATGAGGTTTTAGTTACAGAGAGTTTAATTCAATCTTTGAAATTGATGTGATTATTATACAAATTTAGTTCATTGAATTTTGAGATATTTATGACCATTTCCCAAATATTTATAAATACTACCATGTGAGTACAGAGTCGCAGAAAAGTATGTAGGTATACATAATACATACATAGGCCACCCAAGGAGCAAAAAGTATTTGGGCTTCCTTGAGCGGCCTAGTAGATAGTAATGTTAGCTCTAACAGTCACTAACATGATAAAAAATAGTTACCTACATATTTAACTTATTACATCGTCTTACCTAAGTGCTATTATATATTTAAGTAACACTGGAAACTGAGCGCTAAGGGGTGGTAATCTGTTGACCTAGAAACAGTTTTAATACAGTTCCTGTAAATAGGACAGTTCCGATAGAAGTTCAGCAGGAATACCGGCCGCGGTATTACCAGTTTACGAGCATTTTATTTCTGTTTGCATAAACTACTTAAACATTTTTTCATAGCATTGGTCGAGCTTACGGGGTACGCTAGCATTTGTATGATTTTTATAAGTTCATGATTACGTTTTTTTTTTTGTTTACGTAAATATAATATTCATAGATTTAAATCTATACAGGCTTATGCGTAGGTAAATGCTGTTATTTTTTATTAGTAAGTTTTCTATGTCCATAACAATACCTATAAGGTAGCAGGTAGCAGATTCTCATCCGAATTATGAATCAGGTATGATACGGGTTTTTTCGACCAGCTCTATTTGAAATATTAGCTTCTCTTCAATTTAAAATGTACCCTTAAAGGAATTCCAAGATACTAAGTGCATATTCGCTTATAGTTCGCTTATAAATAAATACATCATAATTTATCATAATCACTATACCTAATTGTGCATAGCCAGGTAAACGTTACAACCGGCCATTACAATACTTTCACTATTAGGCGCAAGCACATTATTAAATGACAAGAAACTAATATTTGGGTTTTTGTGTATCAATGTTATTTCAACCCATTAACCACGATATTATATTCAGTTGGTGTAATTAAGCAATTGTGAGCTAAATTGGAGGTAAACATGAACGGAAGTTCCCTATCGCCCCTTCATTAAATAACAATAACTACATAACTAGTTTATGCAATTATTTTAAGATAAATAAGTAATATAATAATAGTAATAATCTAGTTAATTACTTGTAAATGGTCTAACCCTATATGCTTTTATATTATGTGATGCACGAACGGAGCTTAACGTTTCATCTATATTCCAAAATACGTCTGTCGTACACTGCCTGCAGCCGCTACATGGGTTCGTTATCGACGTTGATAAACTCGTTTAATTATTTTATATGTTCTACTAATAGCAGCGCCGTATTTATGGTGAATCGCGATATAGTGACGTTTATCTTCACGATAACGAACCCGTGTAGCGGTAGCTGGGTAGTCAACGAATGTCGCTTGTATGTCTGGCCATTCCATTCACCACGGTGGCAAAACCTACTCTAGTCTTGTGTTTGTCACTGACACGATAAGAAGATTTGCTTTTATAGTTATACCCATTTTTGTCCTAACAGTAAGTCAAACCCTGGACTGGCTCAGTCGTAACAAAAAACCGTAATAAAAAATAGCGCCAGCATCGCGCCATCTGTCGGAACTATTGAGTAAACAAAAACAGCCTTTGTGAATAAAGTTGCCTGTGCATCTGAACAACTTTGTTTCAATGAAATTTCGTGAATATTTTTATTCGCAGTTTACGAACGCCGGTAGTTTCGTGTTTACATTGTAACTTACACCGGAGCTTACTCGCTGTAATAGTCAAGGCAGGCGAGCAAGTCTGTTGATAGAAAACGTAAGTTAAGTCGAAAGGAGATGTCTTAGTGACCGTTCTGAATTACTTTTGCTTTACGGATTTGATAATTATAGGTTTTTAGTTTTAGAAAAAAATACTACTATTTGTTAACGTGATTTCAAAAGTCGTAGAAAAAATACATTGAACAGAATAACGTGCTGAGTTACCCACTTTCAGCTAACCACACAACTTTTGCGACAAATAGTATGAAAAACAATGCATTCAAACTTACATTTGAATACATTAGGGTACTTTACAATAAAAAGTACAAAAGTTAATTTGTGTATTTCTTAACAAGACTGTACTGAATACTGAAAAGTTTTTCCAAGGTTGTTTGAAATGGTTTCAGGATAAACTTTACTCTTGGCAAGTTAGATTAAAAGCATTAGTAAAGCTTCATGGGTTATTTTGTTTTCACAGAGTGTGTGTACCTATGGCTTTACAATTTAGTGCTAACGAAACACATCCCCAATTGTCTATGAAACAAAATGTTGTTAGCTCACTTTAACAAGGCAAATTTAAATCTGAATTTATAAAGTTATCCCTTTAAAATAATTCTTATAAGTGCACAGTACTATTACGGTTTCTTTTAAAGTTAAATACACTAGATTAAAACAATTATAGTGACCTAAAACCCATTGCTTAGTAATTAGATAAAGATAAAGATAAGATAAAGATAAAAATTATTTATTCGGTGACCAGCACTTAATAATTTCCATGTGCTTTCAGGCAGCTAGCAATTACCTCTTGTAGTTACATATTGCTGCACAACATTTCCACTCTGAATACACATAATTGCAGCGATCGAATCACCCCTTCCAACACCAAGTATTAAAATGTCAAAGAGCTACATGAAAGTGCGCATCGCAGTGTAGGCGTTTGATTGGCTGGCGTGGGCGGCGCGCCCTCGCGAGCGTGGGCGCCGCCCTAGCAAACACTTGTGTTGGCGACAGTATCTGCGCATTTTCCATACGTAAACAAACACTAATAGGGTTTAAAAGGTTAAAAATAAATCGAAATAACACTTTAGTATTGTAAAGTTGAATAAATATACATACTCGTGTGCAATATAGTTAAGTAGATATCGTAAAATGCGACTGTGAATGAATATATAATGGACTTGAGTTATGAACGGGGAAGTGAAGAAAGTAGTGCCAAGAGCAACGCAAGCGGAAAATTTGAAATAAATTGTCTCTCTCTGCACCATAAGACTAGGGGCAGTTCTTTTGTATAAGTACTATCATAAATAATATATTAAGTATATGGAGTACGTACAAATTAATGCTTCCAACTTCAGAACTATCAAGTTGTTTAGACCAAACTGTACAAACATGATACAAACATTGTATTGAAATAGTTTGAAATCCTGTTGAATCAACACAAAGTTCAAAATATCAGAGTTCCAAATCGCAGGGTTAATTATTTTTAATACACAAAGTTACGTAATCAAAACCAGAGAGTGTAAATGCATAGAGATTGGCACGGAGTGTGGGTATTGTAGGTAGTACACTGTGCCTTGTTACGCGTAACAAACTTTAGCGTAATCGTAGTAGGCAACTAAACTACCTTTTCAAGCCTATTTTATACGCCGTTTATCACAAAAAAACGGCTAGTTTATATTAATATCACAACAAATTAGGCTCGACACATAATGATTAATAAATAGCTTTTCTTTGTGAGCTTCGCATCGCCTTTAAAGAGTGTTCCGTGGCAAGGACGGGATAAAAATTATTAAAAATAAGCTTTTATTTTTAACATTTTTTAAAATATTTAGCACTGTGTTATACACATTACAAAAAAACCCTCAAAACCAATAATTTTGGTGTATTTGTGAGTTAAAGATGACAGTTTCAAAAAGTATTAGACTAAAATTTTTATTCAACAATCTGAGCTTAATTTACATTAATTAAGTAGGTGTTGCCAGCACAATAAAGTGTACATGCCGGTCGCTGCGATGAAGCTCACGTTTCGTTACGTGGATCGAGGCACTGTCCACAAACGAATGCCATTGTCAGCGATGCACAACTAGCGCCATTGTTTCAGGAGCGTATTTGTTATGCATCTCATACCGTCCGTGCATGTCCTCGGAATATGCGAAAGCTTTTAGAGGCGCCACTGGGCAACTCGGCATCCGGAATTCATATTCAGTGCTGTTCATAATTGAAATTTTGTATGTACCTGTGTTTGTTGTTTAGTTCTGGAACTCCTGGTAGAGCCATTAAATTAGACTCAATTTGTACGTTACTACTTAAAACATATAAATCATGTTTTTTTTCATCATGTACAGTATCATAATATGATAAACGTAACGCTAAACCATGCTATACCTAAACCATGTACGTATTTGAGTTCAAATGTTGAAAATAGATAAATTGAATTCGTAGTTGTAACTTGTAACACATTCAACTTCAGTAGGTCATTAATTAATTCAATTCGGTGCCAATGGTATGAATAGCTAACAATATAGTCCTGAAGACTGCTTTTGTAACTAAATAAATTATTCATCATAACAGTGCTCCTGTGTATTTCGCACACACTTGGGCACTATAATCCAGTCCCGCCCCGATGGCTGATCTCAAACGAGAATGGCAACCGTGGTCGAAATTCGACTAGGAGGACATTATTATAATACTATCAATACCATACCATAATACTCAACTCATCAGACAACATGCCCGACTCCTGTATCCTGTAGTACGCAATATGCCCGTCAGTACACACGCGTGGTCAATCTGTATCAGATTATTTGATTAGCCGCTCGCAGCCGCTCTGCGCCGCGGCCGCGCGATACATAATTCAACGGCTCATTTGTCTCATACAATCACTCCGTAGCTTTATTTATTGACTGTTTACGGAAATTGCAAAGGATGTGTCGTTTACGATAAGGAATTATTGCGATTACGAGGGTAAATGTGTCTTGGGCATAAGATTCTTCGCCTTCTATTAAGTAAGTTTAAGAATAAGTATCTAATATATTTTTTTTGCTAAATTACTTAATACGATAGATTTGTAGGTGTGAAGTCTAAATTATTCTAACCCCCAAATTCATAGAGCTTTTTGACACTTTACAATAGGCTTAAAATTGACATTGTGATATACGAATTTCAACTTTTTGTTTGACGTAAAGAGTCGAAACTCGTGTGTTTCGAAGTAAATTTTAACCTTGTTGTAAATTTACAATTAAATATTTAAACAATATTTTTCAATGTAAAGCAATCGCAATATTTTTTTTACTCTAGTCGCTCCTGCTGTTTGAAGCCGACCCGTTAAATGACGCAAATAATTTAACAAGCTGGCATCGTTGACAAAAAACGTGAACATTTTCCGTTCGCTAAATATCCGAAAGGAAATTTTAACAACATTTATCCGGTAAAAAACTGTTTTGCGAATGCTACAACACTAATCAAATAACAATAACTACCTACTATCCTATGAATTACTAAGCTTTTATACTCGTACCTATGGAGTAGAATGTAAATAGAGCACATTATCGTATAATAGTTGTGTATCAAACTGGGCCCGCCGCCGCCGCGGGGGGTCGATCCTCTGCCAACTTGTCACACTCATTGAAATTATAATGACATGAATGAGTCGTAATGTGGGTGTATTGTTTATTCTAAACTGTTTACGCGTTTTATTAATATTTATTATGTTAGTTTTTGCGGATCCGTAGATTGGTATTTAATTGGTGATGTATTATTATATCTGATTATGTTAGTGTTGCCTCTACGTCATCATCGTTTCATAAAAAAAAATTATAGGTAAATAAAAAAAATCTAAACTATATTCATGTAGTATTAACCTGAACATAGCGGTAATTTTAATAAAATAATTGTCATAATTTTATAGGCTATATTAGGTCTTTAAGGGGCTATAAAATAAATCATAACAGCCTCCTGTATCGTTTCAAAGTGGCTCTGAATTATTCGTTTGAAAATATCAAACTCCAATTTCGGAATCAGCCGCTCAGCAGTCGGCAGCGAGTGACATAAAATCAAATCCCGAGCACATTTCCCGCTAAACACTGCATCGGGCGGGAATCGCGAATCGGCGAAACTCGCGAATTGGTCGAACGAAGTTTCGCAGGTTATTTCCGAGAATAGGCCCCCGCGCACCGCGTACCCCAGTTTCTGGGTCAATCTGGCCGTCAGTAATTTATTTGGAGAGAGCGACCTGAACTCGATACCCCAAAACGAAGCACGATACTCTGTGTACTTGTTCCACCTCCGCCATTACACGGCGACAAATATTTTCGGCTATGTGCTCCGTGTAACCTGGTTTACAAGTTCATTTCCTGAACTATTCACTTTGATGTGGCTTTCGCCAACAATTTGATTTGGAAAGGTCTGTTTACAAACTCAATCCTAAGTCCACTTAATCCGAACCAGCTGAACTCTTGAGGTGCAAAGTTACTGTAAGAACAGTCCGGTTCTTGGAATAAACTTTGTGATATTGTAGCTGACCTATTCATTGGTCAACATTTTATCTATCATCCTCAGCCAATAATATATTACCTACTGCTGGATTTAGGGCTTTCCCAAAAGCATAACAACTATTTATCGTGAGTTCCTCAGTCTTTCTCTTCAGTCTCTTCCTACCTAATCTATCTTACCTCAAGGATATATTTTTCTGTAAATAGATAGACAGTTTTGGAGATTAATACAAGCTATACTATTTGGCTAATCAGTTTAGCGGCAGTCGCTGACTTTCCAGGGTGTGCCGGACATATAGGTATGTTTAAAAGTACTTTTAAGGTACAGTGGAAGTGATACTTACTCGAGGAGGCCCTTGTATTACTGAACTAAAGCTAGAAGGTAAATATTGCAAGGCTTGCCTAGTGCCTGTGTTGCGTAGCTTACGCACCGCTGATCGCCGCTGTCGTGCGGATAACATCTCCGTCTCTCAGGCATCTCTCAATTACCGAGTACTCTGCTGTCACAACTCCACGTAATGAATGCCTCATAAAGTTTATAATCCTTCGGTCTACTTGCACGAGCTTATAGCCGCCCCAACTTTAAGCCACTTCGTGTGAAATGAACACTAACAGCTAAATGGCTGACTGGCCGGAATTAGCACGAATTTATAATGCTACTAGATCTGCATTTCAGCTGAAAGCTGCTTTTTCGGTATTTAACACAGAAATGTAATTATGTATACTTTCTTGTGTTGTGTTTAGGTATGTGTACTGATAATAATGATTCATTATCATTTATCATAGCACATCCATCGTGAATGTTATCCTGCAACTGTAGCATGTGTAATTACTGGCGGTAATCAATATGCCGGGTTATAGGCAATTATGCGCATCCAGGCGTGCTTAGTCAAGTTCAGATCCGGTGCGGGGATAATAGATTATTAACTTGCTACAAACTTAACCACAGATAATAACTAGTCGCCTCAAACTCCCGAGAATTAAAACAATGCGCCACTTTTCTCAAAGAAAAGCCAACAATTACGTCGAAAGGAGAACACTTAACAATTTCCTTTTGCACGTTTCAGTGTTCTATTGACTTTTAAAACAAAACCAAGCCGAGGATTTATTTAAGATCTCGCGCGGCCGGCCCGAGCCAACAAAAAATACACCGCGGGTTACCCCATTACATGGATGACTTTGTATTTAAATTTAACCATTTTTGTGAGCCCAATAAGGGTCAAAGAGTTAAAATAGACCGTGAGAATAGACAAACAGTTGTTATTCTGTTCCGAGTACTGATAACACAAAAAGTGTGCTTTCGGTTGATCGGAAATCGCAACAAATACCTACGAGTTATTTCTATTTAATACGTAAATAATGGGGACTAAGTGTGGAGCATGTGATGGTGAAATATTTGATCTTTTATTTATGGAGTGTACAACTAATAACTGTCACAAGGTGTTTCACGTGAAGTGCCTCGGTAAATCGGTGGAGTCCTTTGAAGCACTGACTGAGGAGAGCAAACTTCAATGGATCTGCCCGGAGTGCACAAGGATGATTCCAAAGCAGGACAACACAAATACACCCATCCGCGGAGGAACAATCATGGATAAGACATTCACACCAACGAACTTCGTGAGTACGGAACGGGGCAGTCGCGGAAAAATACTTATTAGCAAGGTGAATACTAGGCGAGGGGCGGGTGCGAGCACTGCAGCAGACTACATGGAGGTAAAGGAGAACTCACCCTCTCCGGAAAGCGAAAGCATAGCTGTAGTATTGTCCGCTATACAGCAGGAGTTACATACAATTAGAATCCAGAATGAAAGTATTCTACCACTAAAGCAGGAGGTTGAAAGATTAAGTAAGGTAGTTGAAAATATGTCGGAAGCAATCGTTGATTTAAAGCGGATAATACTAGAAAAGAACAACCATATTTTATCACTGGAAGAACGCACTTTACACCGTTCAGAACATAATATTTCGTCGAAGTCATATTCATCCGTGACTGCGAAAAGGACCGCACCGCAGCAAAGCGTCACACGTCCGTCTGATCCAAGCGGTACTCAGCGACTGAGCGCGGGCGCACAGCAGCGGTCACTCGATGAGAGGCAAACAGCACTCCCACCTTCGTCGCCGCAGAGCAAGCGGGATAGCGCTAGTGCCCCCGCACGGAACATGTCTTCGGATGGAGCCAGGAAACTAGCGATAGTGTCGACATTGGAATCAGGGGAAATTACTACCCCTGCTAATAGGAATACGGAAAATGAGTGGAAGGTGGTCCAGAGTAGAAAGAAAAAAGAACTGTTTACGGAAGTTATGAAGGGTGGTAATAATAAAGACGTACCACTTAAAGGAATAGAAAGGAAAAAACACTTGCATATTTGGCGATTGCGAAAGAATACATGCGAGAAAGATATTTTGGATCATGTGGCAGGTGTATGCGGATCACAAAATGAAATAAAGGTCGAGAAGCTAAAAACAAAAACGGAGAGAGACTACGCATCATTTATAGTGGGAGTCCCGGAAAGTATGTATGACAAGATCTGTCAGCCGGAAGTATGGCCAGTAAACGTAGAATTCAGTGAGTGGATTTGGTTTCGTAAAAGATACCCAATTCCCACTAGCGACTCAGAGAAAGCAAATTGAGATTACATACCAAAATGTGAGAGGACTACGGACTAAGTTAGATAGGTTCATGCAAAATTTACAAACTGCGGATTCTGATTTATATGCAGTTACAGAAACTGGTTGCAATGATTCTATTGGAGATGCGGAGATAGTCCCACCCGGGTATAAAATAATTCGTTGCGATAGAACGGACGGACGAAAGCACGGAGGAGCGTTTCTCGTGGCCACACCCCGATACGATCTACGCGCAGTATCGATACCCGGCGATGTCAATATCAACGACCGAGTGTTTGAACTGGTGTGCGCTACTGTCCACCTAAACTATAAATGTTTGTTTTTGGTATGCGTAGTGTATATTCCACCGAATAGTTGTGAAACGGAATATATGTTGCTATTTCGTATAATCGAACAATTGTGTAATAGATATAAGCATATTATAGGAATAGGTGACTTTAATTTGTACTCTAGTCCGGTCAATGTACGTAATTATTACGAGTACTTTGTAAGTTACTGCGAATTCGTCCAGAGTAACAGTGTAACAAATTGCAATGATCACCTGCTGGATCTCGTGTTGAGTTCGGGTGAGCTGGGGTCACAGGTGAGCGTGCGGGCCGGCGAGCCGCTGGTCCCGGTCGACCCGCAGCACCCGCCGCTCGAGGTGACGGTGCTCGCCCCCGGGCCCGCCCCCGCTGCCCCCGCCGCCCCCGCCGCCACCGCCGTCGCTGCCACTAACGATCCCGTACCAACACACAGGGGTTGGAACTTTAATAAGGCTAACTACCCTTTACTATATTCCACGGTAGCTTCGATTGATTGGTCTCCATTGTATGAATTGGATAATATCGAATTGGCATTAAATTATTTTTACGATACTATTTACAAAATTTTCGATGACTGTGTTCCCAAAAAAAATCGGAAGCGTGTAAACTCGAGATACAATTACCCCGAGTGGTACACGCCAGATATAATCCGAAACATTCGAATTAAAGCAAAGCTGCATAAACGTTACAAAGAATCCAAGTTGAGGTGTGATTACGAGGCGTTTTCTGATTATAGGGCCAACGTCAAATCTCTAATAGATACAGCACAAGCGCAGTACCTAGGTAGAATAGAGAACCACTTGATAGAAGATCCCAAATCATTTTGGAATTATGTAAAGTCGAAACGGGGATCACGTAGCACTCAAAATATCCAAAAGAACGGGGTAACACTAACCGAGAATGAGTGCGCCATAGAATTTGCTACATATTTCCAATCCGTGTATAGCAGTGCTGAGCCGGAGCTGGACGTGGAAGCGGCGGTGCGGGGCGCGGGGGGCGGCAACGCGGGCGCGCGCGTGCAGCTGCAGCAGCTGCAGCCGGGCGACGTGCGCGCCGCGCTGCAGCGCTTGCCTCCCAAACGCTCCGCCGGGCCCGATCACATACCCGCCTTCATTTTTAAAGATTGTAGATATGCACTTTTGGATGCACTAGTGTATATTTTTAATTTAAGCCTCAGGGTTAAAGAGTACCCGGAAGTATGGAAGCTCACGCGAGTAATACCGGTTCCGAAAGGAAGTGCGTCTGCTAACGTAGATGGGTACAGGCCGGTTGCTGTGTTATCAACCCCGGCGAAGGTATTTGAGGCAGCTATTCAAAGAAATATGTTTCTCCAGGTACGATCTCAGTTGTCGGATGCGCAGCACGGGTTCCGTCCCGGACACAGCACCAGCAGTAACCTGCTGGCCTACATGGCGGACGTGCTGCCGGCCGTGGACGCGGGCGTGCAGGTCGACGCCGCCTATTTCGACTTCCGTAAGGCGTTTGACGTCGTTGACAACGATGTGCTGCTAATGAAGTTAGCGAGCGTCGGCTGCACCCCACACTTGCTGCAATTCTTTGCGAGCTATATGCGGAACCGTCGGCAGTATGTAGAATACAGAGGACATCAGTCGCAGCCATATAAAACCAGATCAGGGGTGAGCCAAGGAAGCAACCTTGGGCCTCTAGAATTTATCCTAATGATAAACGACTTGCCCAAGGTTGTCCAGAACGCTTCATGTCTCCTGTTTGCAGACGACCTGAAGCTGTACCTGCGGGTGAGCTCGCGCGCAGACTGCGAGAGACTGCAGCAGGACATCGACCGGGTGGTGGAGTGGAGCGAGCGCAACAAGCTACAGTTCAACTCGGCGAAGTGCGTCATCATTTCGTTTAGTCGAGCTCAATCACCACATTGCCACAAGTACCTGGTGGCCGGTACACCTATGGCAAGAGTCTCAGAGGTGAGAGATCTAGGAGTACGATTGACCGCACAGCTTACGTTTCGTGATCACATCACTAATATCTGTAAAAAGGCATTTAGAAATTTGGGCTTCGTACTGCGCCGGGTGCAGGGCTTTAATAACATTAGAACCATTATCGCGCTATATAATGCGTTGGTAAGGAGCCACTTAGAGTTCAATGCAGTCATCTGGGCCCCACATGAGATGAAGTATGGTCTTATGTTGGAGCGAATTCAAAATAAATTTATTCGGTATATATACTTAAGACAGTATGGAGTTTACCCTTTTTATCCCCTGATGTATCCAACACTGTTCGTATTAGGCATGGTGGGCTACAACGAACTACGGGTAAGAAGGGAACTAGCGTTGATGACATATTTATTTAGATTATTAAATGGTAGAACATCAAACTCTGCAATATTGGGTAGGATTAGTTTAAATGTCCCGGACAGGTACGTGGAGCGGCGGCGGCGGCCGCGGCTGTTGGCGGAGCCGGCGGCGAGGACCAACCTGCTGCGGGAGGCCCCCCTCACCCGCGCCCTGCGCGCGCTTAACATTGTAGCGGAGGGGTTGGATTTGTTTCACTGTTCTCTGGTCGAATTCAATAGGAATTGTTTATACGTGCTGTGTTATGTTATAAATAATAAGATATAGGGTTTAATTTTAACTAAAAATTGTTTGCTTGCCTATCGCATTGGAGTAGCTGTAATGATAGGTTTAAGTTATTAAATAAATAAATAAATAAATAAATAAATAAACATCGCACTCACTGGTACGCCTATGCATTCGCATTCGTTTGGGAAACTGAACGCTACGTTTGTGTACTAAGATTTCATTTCGTAGGGCAATGTGTGATGCAGGGAAGAGGCGACTGGTGTCTGGTCACGTCTCAATTAATCGCGAATGAATACCAGCGCTCACGCCGGCTCCCGAGGCCTCGGCAGTCTCAGTCCCCTACTATGTACTATAGTATTCATTCAACGCTTAATTGCATAGCTACTTCAGATAACATAATTTGAATTTGCTATGCAAAGTGCCGTATAAATTGAATTCAGAACCCAGCCGTATTATTACGTAAACCAACAAATACATGAATCACACAAATAAACAAATGACGATGAAATCTTGTTTACGGCTAACAAAACTACATGGAAGATTTAGAATGCAAAGTGCCGGCAAGATTAATGAGTATGCAAGCTGAAGCTTAGAGACAGCGAACAGCGTGAGAGCAGTCGTCACACCGCCGCCGCCGCCGCCGCCGCCGCCGCCGCCGAGTCACACTTCATAAACACATTTCACAATCAACTACAAACTACGTCTGTAAAGGGCAAGATTTCCATCGCTCTAATTGAGATATATTATGCTACGCAGTTTTAATCATAAAACCAGCATCAAAGCTCAGATTATCGTCACTCTCAATAGGTTTACGTAACCATTACGGAATTCGTTAACTGCTCAATATTACTATAGTTGGAATTCAAGTTTCCGATCCTCTACAAATTTACAGAGGAATTTAAATTTCATTTGAATAAAACAAACATTGTGTTGTACAAAGCCGGTAACTGATGACCTTTTGTTCGCGCGTCGCCGGCCACAATTTGCTGCGATCGCCGTCCATTTAGGTCTCTTCTCATTTGGTTTTCAGTTTCCTTTTTATATTCATCCCAATTTACAACATATACAAAATGAAATGTCCTTTGCAATCTGCTGTGCAAGTCTTTTGATCCTGGGAAACCAGATGCCATATCAGATCAGATATCCGTACATTAAACATTATATGCATAGAATACAATAGTTCTCCACCAATCGAAGGTTGGCTGGAATAAATTGATTTTAGCAATAAGCCCGCCATTTTCAATAAATAAACATTGTAACATACATATACCAGGTATATTCTACTTACTAGGTTTTTTCACAAGCACACTCGGGACCTTTTAACTCTAACCTCGGAGAAGTTCCGGCGCACGGAACTAACTAAACTGAGCAAAAACAGTTAATAGTTTCGAAAAGCTTCCTCAAATCGAACCTCTTGCGATCCGGATGTGCTGAGGTATTAAGCTTAGAATAAATAAAAGCTCTAGAAAGAACACAGAAACAAACAAATGCTTAGGTAAAGGTAATATTTATGTGGTTAATTGCTATTCAAATCAGTGGTAAGTTAAACATACTTCCATGTGTTGCTTGCCGCGCCAACAATTAATAAATTTCCTTATGGGTTAAAAAGGCATTTAAAAATAAAACTCATAACCATAAAAAACAAACAACAATAAGTACAATAATATCCCTAAAATTTAGACAAAATCGGCCAAGTGCGAAGAGTGGTGAAAAACTATTTTCCAACGATCGGCTCTTCTGGAGTGGTCCTATACTCCGTGGAGACTGAGTAGCGAGTAACTTGAAAACGTTTGCACATGCGAGTTTGCCAAATCACTTCGATAAGTCTGAGGCCGAGTTGGAGCGAGTGCTGGAACTTTCTTGGACCCTGCCGTAATTCGCTCCCACACTTTATTCGCTTCCTTCCGAGTCCCGTAACTGGGGCAGGAATGTGTGATTTAATTAAATGCTTGCCAAGTGCACGTCTCGACTTGTCTTCTTTCAGTTGCAAAGGCTTCAGTTTATGCGAGCTTTGTCATTGAGTCGAATGACTCCTTCTTGAGTATTTGAATCTTGAGATTCAACTAAGCACATCTGTAAAATAAAACTTTAGTACCTCAGGAAAATTGATGAATATGATATTCCAATAAATACGGGCATTTATACTAAGTTTAAAAGGATGAGACCTGTAGCTCGCAAGACTTATATTTGTAGTGACGGTGCAGCGTTTTACATAGTAGCGTGTGCAGAAAATATAGTTAGACGAGTAAATCAGAGGTACAGACAACACTTCGGAACGGAACAATCAAATAGAATCCAAGTTATCGATAAACTAACATGAAGAGGCTCATAAAACGTGGCACTGTTATCGCGGGGGACACTCCGAACCATTTGTGATAAAGATGTTGTTATCTCGTGTTTACAAGCTCTTTTCAAAAAGACACCAGGCGGTATCTCATGGGAATTACCGTATAGATAAGCATAAAGGATACCAATGCAAATGATGACGGGTGCGTATTGCGACGTATAAAAACGAAATGTATAATTTCACATTAATAACGTTCACAACATATAATGAACGTTACGTATAACAACAAAATCTATATTTTCATAAGGTATAAGATTCAATTGGTATAAAGTACATTTTATATAAAATCAAAATATATAATACTTACGAGGACTAATATCAATTCCTATAACATACATTACGTATATAGTTTAAAATATATACTATCATTTAGTATAAAGTTCATAAAACATACTAACATATAACATAATCTATGTTTAATTACCCAACACCGTCAAACCCCCTAGCACCAAAACCTAAAGATAGGTGCAATGACGCCGACGAGCAAAGCGAGGAGGAGTGTGTTAGGTGCACATGTTCGTCAAAACCAAAGCGGAGCGTATCCCCACATAGCGCCAATAATAATAATAATGTCAAAACCCCTAGTACCAAAACCTAAAGATAGGTGCGACGACGAGCAAAGCGAGGAGGAGCGTGTTAGGTGCACATTTTCGTTGAAACCAAAGCGGAACGCAGCGAAGCGGAGCGGAGCATCTCCCGACATAACGTCAATAATAATGAAAATACGATACGACAATCTTTTATACTTTTTGTGCATTATACATTATGATAGTTATATCCGTTGTAGAATATATGTTATAAACGTTATATATTATGAACGTTATGCATTTTAATCGTTATATCATTTGAAATTATACTTTTTGAACGTCGTTCTTTACGAAATTATGTATTTAGTAATTATGCCTTTCGTTTGTTATGCACAGTGATCGTTATACTTAATAAATTTATATCATATGGGCGTATCCTTGTGAATGTTATACCATTCGTTTTTATACCTCGTATTACTTACCCAATGATGACAACTCGTATGCTTTATTATGTTTAGTGGCGTTCTCTCGTTAGAGAAGTACTTATGTTATGGTCCTAGAGCTTTTACTATACAACTACATTCTCACATTTTTTTATCGTTTCTCAGACTAAATTTACCATACCACTAAAGGGCAAAATAATAGACTATAACGCAAACACGCGATGCTAAGCAATCCGAATAAAACCAATAAGTACCTACTAACACATTCAATCAAAGCCCTCCGGGCATGTCGGAATCTCAACATTTGCCACCGCCCACAAATAGACAGAAATATTATGAATGGGTGTTTCTATATCGCCCTTCTGACAAAAAAACAGTTTCCAAATGATCTCCCAATTACGTAAACATATTTTTTATTTCTATTTTATTTTTGATGTTCTATACAAACTAATGATACGATTTCTTCAGAATATTTTTATTTGATTGGGTATAAAGTGTTTGTTACCAACTCCGTTTTCGCAAAAAGGCTATGTTATTTATTATCCCCAACGAGGGGTGTTATAAGTTATAAGTGTAACGTGGTTTGTATTTGTGTGTCTACCTATATGCCTGGGATACGTTATATTTTAATAAATTTTTGTAAAATAACAATAGCAATAATCTTCTATTTTCTATAACATCCAACTGTATAATACAATACTTACACATAGGGATACATACTCTATAACTACGTGACTATTCACTTCTCATTGCTATACGTACCTAATCCTTTCTGGTTGATCTCTCAGTGATTACACTGATTACATATTATAATAATTTATCACATGTAGACAATAAGTATACTAACAAAATGGCGATAATTCGGAACAATTCGGTAAATTCTTATGATTCCTTTCCCTTAATAGTCGGCCCAAGGTGGTTATAAATAAGCAATTACCGGCACGCCCGCGCGGGCTGCGATTGGTCGTTTTCCTCCCTAGGGACAGCTAATCGCTCAATAAATTATTCTCATTTTGCGAACATCGTGGCCACACAATGTTTTCCTGGCCCACTAACCTGAAAATTAGACATTAATGAAAGTAGATAAAATGGGGTGTATGAAGTATTTAACGACCAATTCGATGGTCTGACTTTAATTTCAAAGTTGTATTTTTGTGTCTAAAATAAGTACATATCGTCACCTTAAATCGTAAACCGCCCAACTCCATGCGAGCAAATTTTTCAGGAGACAAAAAAAACTGATTATTATGTACTTCTAGTTAGGACACCCCCTAATGTGTTTTTATTACTAGACTAAAAAATCGGTTCCGGATTGAATGTGACTATGTAAAATTTGCTATTTTTATTTATTTATACATAAAATGGACTTTCGAGCTTTTCCCAGTCTCTATGTGAATATTTTTATTGGAGATACGTGTTTTTCCTGGAAATACGAGTTTTTCGGACTTCGATTAAGCAAAATATTGTTTTCTTTGATGGACTTAGGCTATTCAAATATAGATAAAATCTCTCTATCTTTTCCTATTACTTGAAATATAGAGTATTGATGTACTTAATAAAAATATGATTGTATGATCAGCAATCATCTTTATAAGCAGTAGTAAACATAAATCAGTACTAGGCAGACTGAGTCCATGGTTCCGCCGTCGCCGATTGTACGTTAAAGCACTAGAGTTCAAATGATAAGATGCTTGATTAATTAATAATAGTTTATTTCACTTCAATATGTTATAACTAGAATGGACTGATGGTGAACAATGATAATTATTGATATGCTGGTGAGCACACGCGGCGTAATTGCTGTCCGAACGTGAACTGATGTCTTTAGGTAAAGTGTCGCCAAGCGGCGGCGGCGCGGCGGGCGCGCACAAGGTGTTAGGTTGCAAATGCACCGAACATGCTCCCGACCGGGAAATGATGCTGGAAGACATTATACAATATTTGATAGTACTTCATGAAAATTATGAATGATGAGATGAATGAAATGCTTACAAGGTGATAAAACAATATTCTTAAATGTTAATGGCGGCGGGCGCACACAAGGTGTTAGGTTGCAAATGCACCGAACATGCTCCCGACCGGGAAATGATGCTGGAAGACATTTTACAATATTTAATAGTACTTAAGGAAAATAATGAGTGATGAGATGAATGAAATGCTTACAAGGTGATAAAACAATATTCTTAAATGTTAATGATAACTAAACTAAAGAATCGTGCACACTAAATACATGATTTTTCATAATTGGGGAGGTGGCTTTATTTTGCCTACCTTTCACTCTTTCACTAACACTACGACCGAAATTACGATTCGGTTTATGCACACTAACACTATTTTCACATGAATCACTTTTTACGGATAAAGAGACCTTTCGCGCACTACACAAATCTGCCATCTCACAAGAAGCGTGGCGGGAGCGCGCGGCAGCCGCGGCCCGGGCGGGGGGGCGCGGCGCGCTCCGGCCGGCGGCCCCTGCGCGCCGGCGGCGTCTCCACAGGAACACTGCTGCTGCCACTATCGCTGCTGACACCAGCACGTACATTATGGAGTACTGGTGTATGTCGTGACTCGATATACTCTCATTCTCGTAGCTGTTCACTACAGTTTTCATTTGTCTGATTTGTTCTCCTAGTCTGCTTAAGGATCCATTAATTTTAGGGTCCATATTTTCATTTAAGTTTGTCTCTATTGGTGTAGAAATATTCAACACATTGTTTATTGATATACTCGGTATGTATACGTCTGCCTCAATGTTTACTACAGACTTCGGGTTCTGCTGACGTGAGTGTATCGTGATATCTCATCCCCTTGCAATTGTTCTCCTTTTCTCCTATTCCAAATATAACGCCGTTGCATGATTGACGTTTTATACCTAGTTGCTGTGCTGCGCGTTCACTTATCAAGGAAATTTGGGAACCCTGATCTATTAAGGCTCGCATAATGTGTTGATTTCCATCCCTTGAAGTCACCTTAATTAATGCTGTAGTTAGTAAAATTTCCGACGCATCACCCTGTGATTGTGACACATGGGAATTATTATTTCTGTTATTTGCTACTCTAGTTACTGGCGGCGGCATTTCCTGGGATTTCTGCTTTGCTAAGGCGTCATGTAGCAACGTGTTATGCTTATTGTTACATGCCCGGCATGTTTTTGTCGAAATGCACTTTTTACCGCGATGGTCATACAAGCAATTTATGCAAAGTTGATGATTGTTCAGTGTCTTTAATTTGATATCATTCGGCATATTCAGAAACCTGTCGCACATGAACAAACCGTGTTCGGCTTCACACAGAGGACATTTGATGCTTGTTGATGCGTGGGAATACTTGTAAAATGGTTTGCCCACGTTTTCGTTGTTGCCGTTCCTGGGAACGAATGCTTTTCTTGGACTTGAAGTTGCCGAAAATTTCTGAGTAGGTACTTGATGAGGAAGTGGCTGTTGTTGAGTGTTGCTGCCTTTTGGTGTGCATTCCTGCCTTCTACGTGCTGATTCCATCGTGATAAATTTGAGTTCCAAGAAATCTAGGAAATCCTGTAGAATTGGTAGTTCTCGCGAGTTGCCTAATGATTCGACGTATTCACCGTACGTAATGCTATCTAGTTTTTGCGATAGGAGATGCACAAGGAGAGGATCCCAAGTACTTATGTCCACGCCTTGATTCTTAATAGCATGGAGGCTTTCTACGGTGATGTCATGTAACTTTTTAATTTGGTTACATGCTGGCGTTTGCATGTTAGGTAAATTCAGAAGAGTGTTGACATGTGAAGTAAAAATTAACTTCTTGTTTTCGAAACGGTGGTCTAAAATTTTCCAACAGATGCTGTAATTTTCTGAGCTGATTGATAAATGCTGAATGAGTCGCTCGGCGTCGCCTTTCACTTTGCTTTTTAAGAACTGCATCTTTTGTGCACTTGATAACGATGGATTTTTATGTATGGTTTCTAAAAATAGATCTCGAAATGACACCCATTGTTGATAACTGCCCGTGAAGACTGGTAATTCTATTGTAGGTGTAGACTTTTCAATGTGTGAAACTGACCACATCTTAGAATTTAGCGCCTTTTTGATACGATTATAGGTTGACTCATGTCTGCTAAACATACTTTCATATGCGTCGTCCTCCTCACCTTCCAATGCGTCGATGATGTCCCAGTGAAGAGAATCAATCACCGTCCACCGGCTGTCCAGAGACTTCAATAAATCCTGAAACTCCCATTTCTCGGAAACCGATTCGATGTTTATAGTATTAACCGTTCTGATAAATGCTTTGAAATTAACTGTCTGCTTACGGAGTAAGTCGTCGAGTTTGCTGTTAGTCCCTCTCGACTTATACTGTACCGCCGGTTGTGCTGCAGGCTCCACTGCCTGCTGCTGCGTGACTGATATCTGCTGCTGTGCTGATGTCCCAGGTTGGGGTTTTCCGGGAGGTTGCTTAGTCTGCTGCTGCTGTGCTGGTTGCTGACCTGCTGCTGTCCTGCCGGCGCTTGTTTTGATCTCACCTTCCAAGTTCTCGATGTATGCTTTGATGTCACGGTAGAGCTTCTTTGTTAATTCGAACTCACCTTTTTGAAAGTATTGATGCTCCATAGACTCATATGGAAGGAGCTTTTTGTTATTGGCGTCATACTCCGACCATAATAAGTCTAACATTTCCATTTTCCGCCTACAGTTGTCGACAGTCCGTCTATCGGCAGGGTCTTTTTTCATATTAGAAAGAAGCTTGGTCATGGCTTCGAAGATGTTCTTTTGACTCTCGTAGAGAGAATCCATTGCTGTATCCATGCTCATGGTTGATAAGGTATAGTAAGGGTAGATCTTACTTGATTACTGCTGCTGCTGATGCTGAGTGCAAGTTTGCGTCACACGCAAAGCCTTGCTATCTGTAGTTGATAAGCGAGGAGTATCCTCACTGAAATCCAATCTGCTAGGTTCACCACCACTTCACTGGTTCACACAAGTCACACGCGAGTCAAAGTTCCGAGTTACCGATACCGACGCGCGTGATCCTCGAGAGGTTTCGAAGGACCAAAAATGTACGTTAAAGCACTAGAGTTCAAATGATAAGATGCTTGATTAATTAATAATAGTTTATTTCACTTCAATATGTTATAACTAGAATGGACTGATGGTGAACAATGATAATTATTGATATGCTGGTGAGCACACGCGGCGTAATTGCTGTCCGAACGTGAACTGATGTCTTTAGGTAAAGTGTCGCCAAGCGGCGGCGGCGCGGCGGGCGCGCACAAGGTGTTAGGTTGCAAATGCACCGAACACCGATGAAACCCTGGTATTAAGCACGCTGTTTCCCATGGACTAGGAACATCATCATCTGACGACCAAGGAGTGACGGATCGAGAGTTGGAACAGAGCGCAAAAGACTGTTCCTTGCCCCAATGGCATACCAGACCGTGTGTGGGTGCTGGCGCTCAGAGCTGGTTTGTACAGACAGTTAATCTGTCTGTTAAACCGCAGCCTGAGTGCCAGTGAGCTCTCCACTGACTGGAAGAGGCCACGTTAAAGCTCATGAAGAAAGAAAGCAGTCCTGGAGATACTTCTTCTGTGTACCGACTCATCTGCCTGCTGTAAGAGGCTGACAAGCTCTTTAAACTAGTGATACCCCTGGTTGAACAGTCTTGACCTTTTGGATTGTCAGTTTGGCTTACGAAATACACAATCGATAGTGGATATAATACGTATAAGTAGAAGTACTTCTGCGTTCGTTCACTGTTGGAGCAGGGTGTGAACCGCGGCCGGGGATAGCTGCGCTGGGTGTTAGTTTAGACATGATGTACGCGTTCAACTCTATCCCTCGGAGAACCTTTAGGGCCACTCTGGAATACCATTCATGGCCTTCCTACCTCCAGCAAATAGTCAGAGGTTCAACTGGTACATTAAGTACCCGATCAGAAAGGGTTTATTTTCGCAGAATGAGGTCAGTTGCGGAGTTTCTCAGGGGTCGGTCTTGGACACCTCTGCAATGGAACTTGGCATACAACCATCACTGTCCTGTAAATCTAGCTCGCAAACGGTTAGCACAATGCATTCTGTTGATGACACACAGAAGGTGGCTGAGAGAGCTTCCTTCGAGGATGACATCCCGAAGATGAAAGTTGCTGTGTTGCATGATTCACCGCCTAGGCCTAAAACAGCGCCCCTCCTTACACCCTACAAACTCCTAATGAGCAGGGAGCCACCAGATCTGTGGGTGCGGGTTAGTGATGATCATATTGCTATAGAACGGCACATGTGCTACCTCAGCCTAGTCGTAGATAGTTACTGGTCATTTGAGGAGCATTTCAAGATGTTAGTTCCCCGGAATCAAAAAGTAGCTGGTGCTCTGCACGCCATGCAGTGCACGGGCTACTTCCAAATCTGGGGGCCCTCGCAAAGGAGTCCATCGCCTCTAAGAGAATGACTGATGGGATCGGTTGGAGGAGCCAAGGATTCGTCAGCAACGGGTTGCAGCAGCCGTCCTGCTTTGTTTGCAAAAAACTTACATTAGTACGTAGTATAGTGCTGACTCCAACCAAAATATACAAAATATTTTGTTTGTGACATACGCGTAACTTTTAATTTTAGAGCATAATATGGCAAAAAAAACAGCAAAATTTAAGTATAAATTGATCAATAAGTACTATGTAGTAATAAAAACAAAGTAAAAAACATAGTTTTATTGCAAAAACTTACGTTCACTCCCACCTACATCGCTCGTTGTATGGGAGTAGGAGGAGTTACGAGGTTTTATTGTTTAAAAATCACGTCTTTGAGTTAGGAGGAAAACGAAAATTTAATTTGCTCAGAGCACAATTTTTTTAGAAATTTACGAGTAATACGATTAGATGCGCCTTGAAAAAACGCTTCTATTGATACCAAAAAGTCATTTTCGCCAAAAAGTGGAGTTAGGCGGTTTACGATTTAAGGTGACGATATATGAATATAAACTCCACTCAGTGCAGAAAACAAACAACATAAATAGGTAGTAAAGTACGTAGTTACAGCAGGGCGGCGTCGATGCAGCCCGCTGCTTTTTAATTTAGCTTAGCCTGAAATATTAAAACCTGCGGAAGCGTTTACTGCGATTTCCGAGAATCAACAATGGATTTTTACACAACAGCCGATTTGACGGCAGCAGGTATGGCTTGTTTTTACCATTTTTATTGAAATCATTTTATCCTGAATGTTTTCCATCATTAAATAAAATCGCATTTGTAGGGGAGACCGGGGCAAGATGACATAGCTAAGACAAAACTCGTTATACAAGGAAAATTAAACTCTTTAGTAACATTCTACAACAAAAGAGATAACCATTATATATTCCTCTCTTATAATTAAACGTTGTAGCATGCAAAATCACAAAACTTTTTTGGGAAAATAATGAAAACAAACACTCGGCAAATTTCCCGTTTTGCCCCATAACTGGGGTAAGATGGGAAACGCTGAGGGGAAAAACGAGTACGCTTTTTATTCAGGTAGAAAAATCTGTGCCTTTTCGTCTTCATCTACTCCAGCACATGAGTTAGGCGCCCAACCGTGGCAGACATCGCAGATGACCCAACCTTCAGTTTAATCTAAGTATAAGTACCCACGATATAAGCAAGCACAGTCATCATCCTCTTCTTGGGATGAACTATCTTCCGATTCTGTTTCTTTTTTGTATCTTTTGGTTTGAGGTTTTTTCTGCAGGTTTTCCTTTTTGTTGTCTTTTTAATCTTCTTTGCAGTATTTTTTCCAGGTTTCTTTATTTGTTTTTTTATTATAGTATGTAAATTAGTATATATAGTAAGGGATAGTATCCCATTATGCCCCGTTCATCTTGCCCCGATCCACAAGTAGGTAAAAAATATGACGCAATTTTATCTTCAAACATGACCGTCGAATAAATCTGGTTTAAATTTAATGTTTTGGACTATTATAATAAGCTCAGGATTAAAATAATACATTCACGCCGGTAATTACATGTTTGCACATCAGTTTTCAAAACAAATATCGCGTAAGAATACTTGCAATATCAGTTTTTTCTCTCTGCAACCCAAAAATGAGTGCTAACTTGTTCCCTCTGCTTGGACGCACTAGCGGAGAGTTAAGTTCGTGCAAATGGCCCTGTCACCGCTCCGAACACGATTACTGTTCACGCACAGAAGCTTACTTCCCGTTCTGCCCCGGACCTCATCTTGCCCCGGTCTCCCCTATTCTGAGTTGGATATGAGCCGGAATTCACTAATTCCACTTTAGCACAGAAGCTTACTTCCCGTTCTGCCCCGGACCTCATCTTGCCCCGGTCTCCCCTATTCTGAGTTGGATATGAGCCGGAATTCACTAATTCCACTTTAGCCACGTATATCATATTTATAAGTGCAAATGCAACCTGCTAGTGTGAAAAATTCGTCCAACAATCCGCATCGGAAACTAATTCTTATTCTTACAATTTTCTTATTGCACATCTTTATTGCCCCAGCTTTTAACGTTATTAATTTTTTTGGTTTTTTTAACTCAGGCGAATCCAAATGTACTTATCACATATTTAAACCTACTGTTTTTTCCTCTGGGATTAAAATGTTAATCTTCATAAAATTACCGAAGTTATCAAAGTGATCGCTACGTTCATAATTATGAATGGCGGACAAACGCAAACATTCAACGAGTACGATAACTTTCACATTTAGTACCGTCCATCCTGCAGCATTGTGACCGCTGACAGCATTAGGGTGATTTTCCACCAGAGATATGCTATGCTACGTTGCTATGGATGCGTTTTAATATCCACCAATCATAGTCATTGTTCCAAATAAGTAGCTGGGAACGGATCTTGTTTACATCATCGCAGCGCAGCATACCTGCATATCAAGTCTCTGGTGGAAAGGCACCCTAAGGCTCACACTCTCCACCAATGCGTGGATGTGTAGAGATGTCCAAAGCCGATACGAGAAGATATGGTCAAAAATGAGGTCTATTGAGGCCGTAATTTAGAGGCCTTCTTAAAACAACCTTCACTTAGATAAACTGTGGTGGGGGCCAGTGACGTCACACCTTCTATTGCTGCTCTTATATATGTCGCAGGCAACTGGTTTAATCTCCTGTTTGATTGAACCACTAGCCCGTTCATTGGATGGCGCTGTTCAGTTGTATGACTAGGCCGAACGTTGATTGTACAAGCGTCACAAAACGTCCAACTAGTTAGCTGACTTAAAATCAGTCAGGTGGTGAATAAAACAAATATGACGCCATATTTGTTTTATTCACCACCTGACTGACAGCTAACAGCTGACACAAATAACACCTATATTGTTAGTTTTTTGCAAATAAATTAGCTTTAAAGTGCGTTATTTGTGTTAAAATAGTGTGACAACATGGATTTACCTATTATTACGCCGCGGGCGGATAGTTTCAAAGAAAAAAAGTGGCGAAACTAGATAATTATGAACAACAATATGAAGGTACGTTTATTGTTATTGTTTAGTTAATTTGTGAGATAAGAGCTTTGTAACATAGTCTTTTTGTTGACTCTTGTCTGGTGATGTTCACCCTAACCAGACATTACAAAGTTGCTATACTATATCCCATTCAACGACTTCGCTGAATGACGTTCAGTCAAGACGTCGAACGTTACAATCAACGACTTGACGAGTTGTCCTTTAGTCATACAACTGAATAGCGCCATCCAATGAACGGGCTAGTGGTTCAATCAAACAGCAGATTAAACCAGTTGCCTGCGACATATACATTCTGATAGAAGGTGTGACGTCTAAAACTATTTCATTCTTTAGTAAACGGAAAAAAGCAAAGTTCAGTTAACCAGCCTATTCTGTTGGAGGTAAAAAAACATCTCCGCTCGTTTCGTCTACTGGTGGAGTGTGGGCATGTGTCCCTCAGCATTGTTTGTCACAATAGCGGTGAAACTGCCAGTCACTGGTCCCCGTGGACTTTCGCTTCTACACATCATTCATAAACTGTGCCTCGTCCATTCTATTCTATGCCTGTAGTATCAAGACCTCGGTGACCTCCACAGACATTTATATGAATAGATGCCACAAATTCTATGAGAACCGGGCGTGCCGATATTTGTACAGGAGTTATTATTTTTGACAGTGATAATGACAGCTGGACGAAACTAAATGTATGAACCAAAAGTTGATCACAATATGATCAACCTTTTGGCACTCGCAGTGACTCTGTGGTGACCTCCTTATAAAGGCCGCTTTTTGTGAAGCTTTCTTCTTTTAGTGTAGAGAGATTATGTGTAGAGCTTTATCTTCAACTAGCTTAAGCTCATTGTGGCGTATAGTGTTTTAAAACATCAATAGACCATTCTTTATATAGTACCATGACAGTAAATAAAATTTGATTTTCAACTAACTGTTAAACCAATATCTACCGTTTAATTATTCCAACACAATCATCAAACACAAGGCTCGATATCATGTACCTACACACGCGGACTCAAATCCAATTGGGTAGGTATTTAACATTAAGAACCCATCCGTATCGAGTTCACTGAAGTATCCTTCGCGGGTCTTTCAAATGCCACTGAATGGCTGTTTGACCGGCTGTTCAGTGGCGAGTGTGTGTCCGATCGTACCCCATTTCCTTTGAATGACTCGCGGGCTACGTTTGAAAACTGCAGCCTGAAGGGTTACTCTACCTATACAAAAAACGAACGATCAAAAGCTGTTATGCCATCGGTTCGTTTAAATCAACGCTTTAGAATCACGGTTAGGTTATCGTAGCAGCGCTCCGAAATTTGGTTTTAGTAAGCTAGAGTGACCTTTTTTGAACCGTGAATCGGTGTTCAGAGGGGAAAAACGTGTGCCTGGTTCTGTGCCGGAAATGCAATCCACTCAGTGGTTAAACCAACGAAATGCCGAATCGGGCGGCAAATTTAACTCGTGAGGGAAATCTTCGCGATAGTTATTGAATTCGTATCGTATCAAACTTTGAGTGGAATCGATAGGTATAGTGGTTGAAATAACATTTATCTGCTGTACATAATATAGGTATTATGTGTAATGTTATTCAACTCTTCGCTACCTCCTTAAACAGAACAATTAACTGAACTGTTTTAAGTGATATAGGTATTAACTATTTACTTAATTGTAAGACAAGCAAGCTATCTTGTGTTTTAGCTTTTATTTATTTTTAAAACATGGGTTCCTTTATACATATTTCTATTAAGTTACTTAGAGGAGGAAACTGAATACGGCACTTCCTCAGCAGAAAACACTCTTGAATCTATCCAATTCCCAGCTTCCTGTTTTTCTTCGTTAGCCCTGAAACTACTCAGCTCTGTCTGCTACCTACTTAGTCAGTTAAGTATCTTCTTTCTCATTCTGACACTCTCTCTTGGAGTTGAAATATAGACTCGCTATCTCTATCATTCATGCCTCACTGTTTCTTACTAACATTTTCTCGCGAGAAAATTAGCAACGCAGATTAAATATCGTGTTTATTTATTACGATAGTAGTTAAGTACCTAGCAGATACAGGTACTTAACATGATAAAACGCATTATTCATGTTTGTTTTGTTTTTTGCTAAGGATAAAAAAGAGTATTCAGGATTATTTCTTAAACGACAGGACATGAAATCCAGTTGCGCCTGGCCAGAAACAGATAAACGGTGGAAGGCTGATAAAAATTAGGAAAGTCAGATGAATGTCAACCCCAAAAAAAATAGAGTGAGACACTAGTTTTTCAATTCACTTATTTTTTACTTTATACAAACCTACATTTTATACTCTGCAGAGTATAAATAGAGCCCTGGCTTAAAAATGGAGAATACAGAACTTTTCCTAAATTAATATAGGTACACGATATTGAACTAGTCAACCATATTACCATGCCAAGTGATCCGATTACATTTAACACGTGCTTACGTTTACCTCTAGATGAGGGCAAAAGCAAGATATATAATAATATACATAATACGTATAACCACCACCTGAAATACTAGTGCGGTGTTATGTTACTCTTGTCTGGTATGGTGGTATAATACCGGCCCTTGATTCCCGTCCGAACCGCTACAATATTTATCACTTCGCTTTTCATTTCACTCAACTCCGCTTTACAATCTGAAAAGTTTGCTTGTACCGTTGTTGTGAATTGAGATTCTATTTCGCCGGAACGGTACTGAATAGCTACGTTTTTATTTCAATAATTTGATATTTGTTGTAAACTTCTAAATCTTATGATGTACCTCATTAAGGTACCTATAGATAGTCTAATTTACGTATTTTATAACGTATAACAGTTCACGATGTATTAGCGTTCTACGGAAATATTTACAACTAATAGTCCTAAGCAATAGACTTGTGTCAATGCTCAATGGCCGCACTAAATCAACATCAAGTTGTCTAGCTATATGATCTGATCTTGACCTCAACCAGGATCGAAACCACACCCACTCCTACACGCAATTAGGCTTATAATCGCTTGGGCGACAACGCTGATAGTGACAAGTGGTATGACGTCAATGACTTCTTTGTTCGCAACTGCAAGCCGGTGACGCAGTTTCCTACGAAATTAACGTTATTTTGGCAGATTAGTGTTTTTGGTCGACAACTGAAATCTAATTAAGTTTGTTTTTTTACCCTTTGAAGCTCAGTAATTTTCTTTTGTTTTAGGTATATCTTGGATAAGAATTCAAAAGTGCATACAGTTATCGACAAATAGGTAGATAGATCATTATGAATTTATATTAGTATATTTTCAGCATTTAAACAAAATCGTGTCATTAAAATAATTAATATCATCCTGAAGAATTCGAACAAGAAAAGAGAGCTTATCCGATATTCCGCACGCAATTAGGGCAGTTTTTCATAAAGCGGTAAAACGTTTAATCACAGTGCTTTTCGCCGTCGAACATCACCCTTATTATTGCTTCCAACAGGAAAATGTTTCCGTTTAGGGAAACGGGCGTGATAAATGACGTACTAAAATAAAATATCTATAGGATATTGTCTACGGTAATAGGATTATGCCATTTTGAGTTTGGTTGTATGTAGGTATTTAGTGTTATTTATTGTACTAGTATTTATTGTAGATTATGTTGAGTAGCTGACGTATTTGTAGATGATTGACGGGATCCGTCATAAAGTCAAAGATAATAGGGAAGAGGAAAGGATACGAAGAAGGAAAGTAGACAAGTAGACGAAGTAGGATAGTAGACATAGGAAAGTATAGACGAGGGCTGTATACGGTGTATCGCTACAATGTTCCAACCATAAAGTTACAAAGTTTGAAAATTTACGGATTTCTACAATTACGCATTACGGCTTAAACGTTACTTTACAGGAGCTCAGGGCTGTAATTAGAACAACAAACAGACGGCAATACGGGGGGGGGTCCATCTATAAAATCATGAAAATAAAGAGTGCCAATTTGCAAATACCTTTTATCGTTTTCAGTTATTCACTTATAGTTAACTAAAATATAGATAAATAATATATTTTTAACAGATTTGGGCTAAAATAAATACATCGATTAAATACCGGCTGCAACAATTAGTTAGGATCTATTTCCGTTTTCATGACTTTACTAACTGTAGTGAAGATCGCAGCGCTTCACAGCTTATTACATAATCAACAAGCGCTCAGCTAATAAATTGTACCTACTTCCTGAGTTTAAGCAATCCGTGACGCAGCGAAGTACTACTCTTGTAGCTACTTTTCTGTGAGGTATGTTGTATGGCGTATACATCAACCCATATTATTACTTATCCAACGCAACGTATTGAATTTTTAAGTTACAGTAATTTCTGCATCTTTGCTTTGCACACAGCTTTGTTTTGTCTACCATTGTCTAAGGTGTAGTTTCAGGACGTATGAAGGTCTATACTTTATTTTATGTATGTGAGTAAGTGTCAATTTCTCCATTGTCGGTTATCTAACCGACAGGGATTGATTTATAAATTAAACGTCATCTCCATATAAAATTAATGACAGATGTGTCAAAAGTTAACCACTACTCCCTGGTTATGCTCTAACCGAGAATGGAGAAATTGGCACTAAGTACTTTATAATTTATGATCGCGACGTTTTTACGGAATAGGAATGACAAACAGCAGTCGGTTTCGGTCAACCTAGAATAAATTATTAACAATTATGTTTCAGTGTACAAATGGTGGACTTAATACTATAAGTTACATAAATTAATAGTAAACGAATAGATTTAGTGAATCCGGCAGGCTAAACACAAATTGTATTTGACTGAAATCGGCCTGTTGAGGTCCACTTACGTCCCTCCAGTAACATATGCAGGATCAGTTCGCTTACGAACACTATGATAATGTCGGATGTAGGATTCAAGATCCCTTCTCGCAAATTGAATTATTACAACGCCGAGCAAACTATCTACTTAGGTAAAACTAACTTTGTTTACTACTTACCTTTGTAACTGCGCAACTTAGCGCTCGCGTAGTGATGTTAAATTGTAATGTTTGAGAATGAGTGTAATTTTAGAAAAAAAAATGTTTTACAAACTATGTACACTTTTAATAACAGCACCTACTACCTACCTATGCCTATCTACCATTACAATGAAAATATAGGTATGTACGTTGCGTAAAATAAAGCCACGTGTTTTATAGTTGGCTTGTTTTGTTTCCGTTAAACTGAGAATGAGAAAATATATTTTATTTTTCCGCGAACACTACGAATAAGAGATTCTCGCGGGCCGCTCTCGGTCGTGATAAGGCACGCTCCCCCCCCGCGCCCCGCACCCCGCACCCCGCGCCCCGCACCCCTCCACCCGTCCTGAATTCGTCCCCCCGTGCTGTAGCAGAAAGCTAACATGATTACGCTTGTTATATAAAATACTAACTTGTTGGTCCGCTAGCTTCGCTCTAATAGGTGTGACTTTTTCACGATAACAGTGCCTTCAGGTCCTGATTTTCAGGCACAGTGACTGAAATACTGAAATACTGGGATGCTACTCGTAATGACGTACATATTTAAACACATGATTCTATCACTCTATGCTATGGACCGCCAATCGCCACTAAATTTCAATACAGGCAGCGAGGCAGCCTCCGGCCAAACAAGAGTATGTTTAAGTAGTATCTTGAAAACCACGCTATATAGCCTAGGAGACTTACATATATAGGCATTGACTGAGAGATAATATTTATACATCCGGGCACCCTGGGAAACAATAATTCCCTATGTTTTTTTTTTTTGTCAACGTGCCATTACAGTGATTCCTTTCGTTTACTTATGAAAACTTATAAAACTACTGAACATTTCGAAGGGGCCCTTCAGCCAACGCCACCTGAATAATCCTTTCATCACCAAGATACAGCCTCAATTAAATTTTAAATTATTAATAATTAGTATTCTATGAAGTCTGACTGCTTGATAGCTGACTGATCCTAGGAAATAGCGCACTGCACTCGCAGCGCCTATTCCTGGATATCTATTTGCAGATCAAATGAAGCTCTATTTATTGGAACAGGAAAATAATATGTAAACGAATCAATCAAAAACACAAAATACTAAGGTCACTACCGAATGTTTAACTAGTTTCAGCTTACGCGGAAGTCGTTGGAATTTGTATGGCTTTGCGTTGATTTGCATATGTATAAGGCCATGTAACAATTTTAGCTATGTAAAGGTCAACAGTGTGCGAATCTAAATTCAAGAACGGCAAGTAAATGTTGGCCGTTTCTGTATGTTTGTTTTAAATGTTGTGTATTGACTTATATTTGTATCACCTATATGCACAGAATAATAACTAGTACTTATATGTATGTGTTATGTACCTACTAGGTATAAAAAATTAGGTGCGAGCGTGGAAATCCATCTGAAAATAATAAAAACTTTCACAGGTTTATTACGTGGAACGATCTGCTATAGGTAAATTTATGAGATCATCCATCCCATTGAGTTACCAATTAATCTGTTTATTAAACCTAGTTGTCTGATTTTAAATGTTTGTTGACCTTACTATTATTAACCGCTAACATTGTTATCACTTTTGTGACTTCTAAATAATAGAGCCCTATCGAAGTTTATTAAAATTTCCATTTGTTAGTCGTATACCTACCTCGAAATCAAAAAATCCTTGTAGCTTTTCACCTATTCGCATTTCACCGTGATAGCGTTTTTTGTTGTAGCGTATAATATCGGTAGTATATTTTTTTACTAGCATATATTTTTAACAGATTTTTACAACAGTAGCAAATTTTGATGTAGCATGTATTATCAATAACTTATTTATTAAGCTGCATATATTTTGAATAGCAAGTAAGTATTTTTTGTCCCATCTTATTTGGGTCGCATATTGTTGTAGTGTAAAAGAAATATCGCGATATGTACCTAATAATGCATTACAAACAAATATCTATCAAGGCGAAAAGCGACTACAGTGAAGACAGGCAGGAAAGTAAATCTTGTATGAATTTTTCAGACAATTGTCAGTAGCGATCAAAAATTATACTACAAGAATAAAAATCTATTCAGAAATTTTGATATCGCGGCGAAATGCGAATAGGTGAAAAGCTATAAGGATTTTTTGATTTCGAGGTATACGGTATACGACTAACAAATGAAATTTCTGATCTGCTACCGTACCCTTACCGATAAGCATCGTCTCTCGCTTGTCAAATCTGACGTAACTTATATGGATCTGACTGATGATTGAGACGATGCTGCGAAGGATTGTTAATTACCAATGTGTCGGTGATAATACGGTAGCTGTGCCGACACGCAACACCTGTAGCATGTAACATGTGGCATGTAACTCAGTATGCTGCCTCGCTGTATCGACACAATACATTACAGTGAAGATGATTTACTAACACAATGCATCAGAGGGCCGGTGCAATGCTACGTCACCCTGTTCCGAATTACGTCACACTCGACACGACTGATGGTGGCCGATGACTAAACACAAGGGACAAATTGATACGCCTGAGCCTTGATAGATGATTCGTTATGATCAGAGATTTAGTTACAGTACAAAAATATAGTAAGTATTGTTGCTTGTCAAAGGAAGGAGTTTTGGTGTTTTCCTAAATGATAGGTAGGTTCTTAAATTTAATTAAGTACATGATCCACCCATTAAACGAAAAAAAAAAAGTTTTTTTTTTCTCGAAAGATCCGGTAGATAAGGCCCAGACATTTTATTTATCCCAGGTGCGGATAACAGTGAAACGGTGGATAATGAAACGTGACCCTGAGACAATGGATGTCTACCAGATGTATGCGATGACGCAAGAATCACTTTTATGATCCATTGAAAAGAAATCACGGTTCTGCGCTTTGATTCGGCAAGATCCCATGAACAGTTTGCTACAACAACAAGATAATCTAATTATCTTTCCAATAGTTTACCATGGGTAAATAATAATTCATAAAATGTATAAGTACTTCAATGGTACTTGTGCATTATAGACATTGGTAAAACAGGCTAAGCTATATCTTACATGATTTATTTGAAAAACTGTAAAATCAGGTATGTTGCATGAGATATGAAATAAAGTAGGAAAGGCTCGATATTATATTATGTGCTAGTGCTATATACTACTCGTAGTATATCTTCTCGGATTGCATAGCTTTGTTTTATCAACTGAGAGTCATAAATGTTATATAGCCGCTATCAAACCCGGACTAGGATTTAAACTAAAGTACTGGCCGATTGAGTATGTAACCAACATTATCTTAAGTAAAAAAACTATCAGTAAATAGGCTATATTACTTAGAGCAGATTTTTCAATAGTCAGATAAGTGTTAAAAGAATTTTATTCTTCAGATAACATTAATCTGACCATTGAAAAATCAGCCCTTAGCTAGATGAGACGATATCCGAAAAGTTTCTGAAAATGACGGGAACCGGATGCAAAGATTGGCCTATGTCCAACAAAGAACCGCGATCGGCAGTCAAAATTAGATTACTCACCGTATATTAATTTAAATGCATACTACGTAGCTAAGTGAGAAGTAGCTTCATTATTTAATGCAATAAATTCAAGTGCATAAAATTTATTCCTGACCCAAATATCCGCATAACAATATTTCAATTCCGGATTTGAAAGCCTGGGGCTTGCAAATTGGGTGAATCAGTGAGCACGACCGGCATTGTGTGAACGCCCGGACTCCGCATCATAAATGCAGTATACGATTGTTGTACGTGTATTATAAATCAGTTCAACAAAAAGCACTGTTCTTAATAATGAAAACTAAGATTAAACTAGCCTGAGCGTACTTATATACTGTTTGTTCTTAGAATATTCATATTATTCACACAATACCTAAATTATTATTTTATTTTATTTATTTAATTATTTATCAAATTATTTTACAAAGTTATTGATTAATTATAACATTGCATCACAAAAATCACAGAGATTTGTCCGTGATGAATCATTCTACGTAATTAGGTAGGTACTTAATAACTAATTATACTTATTTACATTTTATACAATAGACAAACTTATTCAATATTACATGTTAATTAAATAAGTAAAATAGCGGGTAGTTTAATAATAAACCATCAGCCAAACATACAAGACAGTTGGTGCATATTCGAACAGTGTAAGTTAAAGTAATGATATATAGTATGATTTTATTTTGTGTTTGATATTTTTATGAATTAGCATTCAAGCTAATGCCAAATTTTTTGAGCGTTCACGTGAAATCGCAACTTACATAGTCAAACCAGCACCGGACAGACGCTCCTGTCGAGATCAGAACATGAAGTGCTTTCTGCAACAACAGGCAACTGACAAATACCTTGACAGCACCGACGCCGGTTAACAATGTTCCCAGGAGCTCGCATTACACGGCCAATTGTAGGCGACACCGCTTCAATAACAGTCCTTTTCAAGGATTTGCCGTGCCGTTTTGTCGGGTAAACCCAAGATAGGCCACCGAATGCCGCTAAGATTCCGTTTTGTTCCGGTTCAGTCCAGCCAGTTGATCCTATTATGTCATATCGGGCTTGCTCTATTATATTACGTTTTGTTTTGTTTAACACTTTGTCTAGCTCTCTTGTAGCAATAGATTTGTTTGGCGCACATTACATACAATAGTTGTTGTTTTTCACTGGAGTTCGGGTTTCCACAAAACACCAGTGATGCAAGAAATACAGGGATCACAAACAGCCAAACCTACTTCACAAAGAATAAGCTCAAGTGACCGGAAAAAAAACTGTTGGCACTAAAAAAATGGTGACTAATAGAGGTGTAATTTGCCCGCTCCCCGCGCCCCCTGCTCCCCCCGGGGGGCGCTGAGTCACCGCGGAGCACCCCGGGGTCCCTGGTGGTTCCATCGGGGAAATCCATGACGGTCCTGTTTCGGAATAATATCCCCGGCGCATCTACTTGTCTTGATTACCCGATATTTAACACGTATCAGCAAAATAATTTGATTGTTTCTTTCATCATGTTTTACTGAGTTGGCCAAATGATATGCATTTATACATGCACATTTATGTCCTAAAATATTTTCTATTTATGTAATAAGTAGTAGGTAGTCATTTTTACCGATTACAACGCAAAAATATTTAATTTCTAGCTATAACAAATACGTATGACCCCCACCGTGGTGTGAACTCTGGCTAGACCATTATTAGAACTAGTTTTTAGTAAGCCACATCCTTTTCTTATCAAACTATCTTTTCTGTTCATGCTAACCTAAATAACTGCGACATATTCTAAACACGAATTCGATTAAAAATCCCATCATACACGTCCGCTTTCATTATGTCCGCTGTTTCTACACCAGAATTGCGGAAAAACTCATTTTACAAACTCTTATTCAAAAGAAAATACACGCTTGTGAAATATGTCTATTATGGTAAGTTTTATCAATTGGCGATAAAATGTTAGTTTTCTATTACCTGATTTGTCAAACAGGCCATTCAGTTGTCGCGTTGTGGGGCGACTTCGACATTTTGTAGTTGGTATTTGAATGTGTCGGGTCCGTTGGGCGTTTCATAGTGGATATCGACACGCCTCCCGATCGTCTAGTGACTAGTGACCGTGCTCGAGAGTTGCAACATTCTGCCTAGCCGGTTTGTGCTTGCCTATTTAAAACTACGCATTGTTGAATCGTAGACTTAACCGTGGATAAAGGAGTAATATAATTTTATTTCTTAGTTAAAAGTTACATGTTATTACTGCATAATTCTTTCGTTTCATATTAATACTTAATAACAATAATCATACATTACCATTAGCGAGGGGTAACTAGCAAGTGATTATGTATTTAAAAGTCCTACAAAAAACACCAAATATCATTGAAGGTGTTGAAATGTAACACCTACGTCATTCATCATGAGTTAGTAGGTAGGTTTGCCCCAGAAGTCTGCAACATTGTAGGCGACCAACTATGTTCCTACAAGTACACCTAGATCACTCGATACCAAAATAAAATCATGACTCATTTGGCACATGATGTAAAGAACGACGATATACCTACCTATCGTAGAGTAGGGAAATTACAGTGAGCGTTAAATAAGGTTGAACCGCACATTCAAAGACTCTATTCCTATGAGCTATAAACTATATCTAACTATATACTTACTTCCTACACAATAGATATTTCTCTAATAAAAAATACCCTGTGCCGTCTACCTACTCCGCGGCAGTCATAAAACTGTAAGAAACGCACCGATTGTGAGATATCTGCTATTTTATGGTTCTCTGTACTGACAGGACTATAAAAAGTATCTGTAGAGTGTTTTGTCGGATTTTATGTTGTAAGTTGTAACTGGCTGTAATAGACTGAATGTGGAGTTTCAAATCATTCAATTTATTAATATTTATTAAGATATCGGTAGCTTATCGGTATAGTAGAACTCTAGAAGATAACTCTTCTAGGTAATGGTACTCTAGAAGAAAAAACATCTGCCACAAACCATTTAATAAATCTTCAATTAAATAGTTAACTTATATTAAGGGTTATCCACATATGTTCGGGTCAGGGCTATCCGTATTCCGAGTTGTCCGTTTCAGTGTTCAAACTGTACTGACCAAATACTGACGCCTGACACGAAGCTGTGTGAACAAGTTCATACAATTTGTAAGTAACCGATTTTCCCCGTCCCAGACTGAACATGGAGTTCCCGGAAATGTGTGGATAACCCTTTAATCAACTAAAATATACTTACTTCATAAAATCGGTCCACAACTGGCGAAGATATCAATAGACATCATAACGAATTGAGATGCTCCTCATTTTTTCAAATTCGGTAAAAAATAAAATCAACTAGATTTTTTCATCTCAAATGTATTGTAATTTTCCATAAGATGCTCCACGTTTTGCCTCGGTGCTTAAGTACTCAGACAGACATAACATTGGAAATTTCCACCATAGCTTTTCTGTTTTCCTTATAAAATAAGGATTTTACAGGAATTTATTTTATTTTAATGGTAAATTGTTTTGTTTCAGGTAAGATAAAACTCTTTTATGAACAAAATTCAAGCAGCTACACGATACTACGAATATAAGGTAAGTGGAAAATTCCTTTTCTTCAGCAATACTTATACGGAATATTCCTGAAGAGACGGATTAGGTTCACTAATTGTACACTTCATAAAAATGACTTTGATGAGCAGCACGGCAACTCATTTTCATGTCAGTCTATCCGTTTCAGCTACGTCCTTCTATGTACTGATATTATGTATCAGCTACATCAATACACAAATACTGTTACAAGTATATATACGCTACGTAAAACTATAAGACTATTTGGATTTTAAGGTTGTATGTGTAACAATGGAATTTGACTAAAAGCAAACAATACGTTCTTTGTTTTCAATTTCCTTTCTGACCGAAAATGCCCGTGTACAAATTTAATGATCACTTTTTATTGGACCGTCAGTGAGTCACTCATGTCGTCCCCCGCTTCCCACTGGGAGTGTGACACCTTCTGCCTTTGTCCCGTGACTGTGGGACATTGCCCCAGCCGCAATTGGCCACGTGTTTGTAACTTCCATATTTACTAGATGCCAAAACGGTATTGAATCATAATCTCATCTGTAATAGTTAAGTTACCTAACCGTACGTGTTAATATTCAAAGATGGTTAAAGTGTAAGTTCATCGCATCGTTGGGTGGCTGAAACATAGCTTCAGTGTTGAATGGTTTTCAATTCAATGAAAATTGTACAATAGACTTTCATACTCTGATACCCGTATAAGCATCAATAAATTTCCGTTTGGAAGAATATTAAATATTCTGAGCTGCTGAAAAAAAACAGATGAATATCTGATCGGCTTATCTCATATTGTAATTAACTACTTGATATTCGTTTCCTTTTCATCGTTATCGTGTAGGAGTCAGGCATACGAGATTATATTATCGCCCGATACGTTTACATTATTTATGATATAATCTTCATTATCAGGTTGAGGCGCACTTGCTATTGATGTTAGAAAATATAGGTAAGAAGGATTCACATAAATGCAGGAAAGCAAATTAGTTTTCGTATAAATTTGCATTTTGCGGTTTATTATTCTTAAATCTACACTATACTTACCTACTGATCTCAGATAGAGATTACTCTTATCCTACTAGGTCATTAAAACAATACGTTTTGACTGCTACATTTTAGTAAGTATATCCAATCCACAATACTCTTCAGGAACTCTTAATTAATTCATATCGTTTCTAGTTGTAAATTTAGCTGTATCTCTTTCTAATAAGATTAAACTTACATTCTTTTTCCTACCCCTCGGCTCCACAACTTATTAACGTCTTATGTAAGTAATGTATGTTTTATAAAGTGAATGAATAAGCAGTGTTTTTCCAGCGGGTCTCAGAGCATGCCACCCACAAAGGCCCGCGCGCCAGACGCTCCCGGCGCGAAAAAATAATGTTGTAAACAAGCTTACCGCGCGCCTTCACGATCAATTAGCATAATACGTTTAACTTGCCAGCTGATAATAGACTTACCGTACGTACCTAACGCTTTGCTTTCCATTGTATTATCTGAAGTATTATGTTGTTTTTTACTCATAGGTAAGTAAGGACTTGGATCTAAAGATTCGTAATGTACTTAACGGTCTATATAATATTTACATGGGCTAAGCTAAGTTGTTCTGGTCATAAACAACACTCTTTTAGGTACATAATTATGGTGGAGCCGCTAATTTTTCATAATGAACAGAGACAAAATAATTGAAAAATGCATGCAGTTATCATCTTCTTCTTCCTTGCCTTATCCTTATTTAGGGTCGGCTTTGTTCGTCATGTCACGCGAAGTTATCATAAGGTCCATTAAAGACATCATCGTCAAGAGTTTTATCTTTGGTGAGGCTATTATCATATTATTATGGTCAATCATAGATAGTAAGAACACGGGTTCTATTCGAATAATTCTAATGTATTGTAAAGTTAAGACAATACTTTAGCGCGGTGTAAGCTTGCATAATGTGCTATTATACCCCACAGAAAAAAGTCCACTTCTCTGTTGGTTATAACGACTCTTTTGTTTTGAAAAGGTCTAACGTCTCATTCATCTGTTGCTGTTATTGTTAATGTAGCAGTGGCGCCTCAGTATTAGACTATTAGCAAATAATTTGTTTACAACAGGGAGCCTAACTCAGGTCAGGACCATTCCCGTTCGTTCCTCATACAATGTCTGCCTGCATGGATGTGGAAGAAAGTTTTTCCATTGTATCAATAAGCTGTACCTACCACCATCGACTCATATTAGCACTTAGTTAGGCCTTGGTCTCCTATTTACGCCGTAGTTCGCGTCCAGCGTCACGCCGTAGGCCGCGTCACAATGCTCACTATAGAAATGTACTGACGCGGTCTCCCTCACACGCCGACGTTGGCGCGTAGATGTTATGAGTATCGTGACGTGGCCTACGGCGGTGACACTTGACGCGACCTACGGAGTAAATAGGAGACCCGGGCCTTAGCCCTCAACAATATATCCGCAGCTTATCCTCAGTATCGCTTATCTGTCAAACATCTGTCAGATCAACAAAAGAATGATCTATGTCAGACTCAAAATATTTCTATTTGTATTAACATAAAATCTTTCCGATAAAAACAAACAACAGGAAAATCATTAGCCAACAAAACGTGACAGATCATTTGGGAAGCGGCCGCCGCGGGACGAACGATTTCGCAGTAACGGTGCCGCGTCCTAACCGTTAAACTGGTTCCGGCGCCCGAGACGAATACAGACCATTTGTACCTCTCGAGATACCGCCGCCGCGGCCAAACGACCAATTTGTCCACTGCTTTACATAAATACCACCTCTAGTTGCTGCTGCTCTGGTATTCCGAATTGTGAGAGCTAGCTTTAAAACCTTTTCCCGACGGATTGCCGGGTAGAAAAACTAGGTACTTAAATACTTTTAACAGCATTGGTGTGAATCCTTGAATCCGTTTACCGAGTGTTAAGTAATTAAAAGAGAAATCAAGATTTAAGTCATAAACACCATGTAAATACCTAAGAGTTCAAATGCTCTCGTCAGAAGACCGATTACTATAGTATGTGATGATGGCTTTAGAAGATTATGCACTACATATTTCATCCAAAGGTTGTCTGGTAGAGATTGCTTTAAGCAATAAGGCCGCCTTTTTTGTACTATGTTATGTATATAAGTTGTGAATTGTAATGTGTTTTTAATGGTGCAAAATAAAGAGTATTCTATTCTATTCTATTCTACATATTCTTTTCACAAGCGAAGAGTACTTGTACCCTGTGATCTTCCGAGGAGCGTCATTTTGGTGCAGATTACGAAATATATAGTTATAATAGATTCGTAGAAGCCACTTTTTACTTGCTTACCATTTACTTGTCTAAAGTCAACGTGTGCCTACACACCAAATAAAAGATCAATGATTAATATCATGCCTCACCATCATATTACACCGTGTCTTCGAGTGGGAATACTCACCATTAATGTAGTACTTAGTTTACTTAACTTTATTCTACCTAATACATCCTAGCTAACAGTGGCTTTTAATGGCCACAGGTTTACATAATTTTATTTTAACGCGAGCAAAAATTATGGAATGTTCACAAGATAGAACTAACGACCACTCTCAAGCTTATTTTACATAACATTTTCAGTGAGTTTGATACTAAATACGTTTTTCGTAAACTAAGAAACTGTGCACTCTAAAACCGAAAATCTTATAAATTATATCACTTCATCTTTTTGCTTCATTCTAACAAGAAACAAAGTCCAACAGTTTACCTACATAGTAGGTATGTAGTTAGATTTTACCAAGTTCATTAGGTCCCTATACATTTTTGCCTTAATTTGATGTAAGTACATAAGTTATTTATTTTTATTAATCTATTGAAACCTTTTTACCTAATTCAAGTTCAAGAGCTACAATTTATAACGCAAACAGCCTGAATGTAACATTCACGCTCTTCCTTTGTTGTCAGTGAATATAATTAACTCAAACCTTGGTTACAAAATTATCTATTACAGTATAAGTTTATGTGTAATGCTTAACTTACTCAGTTTTGTTTGTCTGTTATGTAAAACAAGTAGACGCAATAATAGTCAAATTGTGTTAACATAAAACAATCTTCTCTGAACAGAAGGGGTCACCGTATCTAACAAGAGCCTTCGTAGTATCATATTAAGATATAATACGCATAACCGGCTGGCAGCCAGGGAAACCCAAAATGTTAACTTCATTGTGTCATAACAATGACAATTTATTAACAATTGGGCGCCCTTTATCCCGCAGTCCGGCGTCATCCGTCGCCCCTTTTACTCACCCATATAAAAATTCACAAGCCACTCCGCCGACAACAAAATTCATTATCAAAGGAACACGGGGTGCTTTGCGGAAGACTGCCGTACTTAACAACTATTATAGTGATTATCTTGATGCAACAGCCAGAGTGGCAGTCGTCTCTTTCCACCATGGACCAAGCCGGTTCTGAAGCAAAGGACAGCAACATGTCGCCGTGATCAATGGATGCAAAAAGGTGTAGTGACGTCGACAGGATGCTCGAGCGCAGCTGGCTGGAACTTTTATATTTTTTCTTCTTCTTTTTCTCAAACAAAAAGAAGTTTCGTTTCGCGCGGTTTCGCTTCGAGCAGCCCGCGCCAGTTTCCTAATGGGAACGGAAAATGTTAATGAAGCATACGTGTCGAATACGTGTAAAATTATATGCCTCTGCGGCAGCAAACCTATAATTTGCTGGGAAGGTTTAAATAAAAGATGATTTAAATGAATTCAATCTAAAGTTTCATACTGAATAGGCTATAGATAGAAATACCAATGCAAATTAATCGCACTATTTGTCATCTCGGCCACAAGTATCCGTAGTGTACTGTCCTTACCGCTGCATAATTGTGGTGTTATTTCCTGTGTGGCATTCCACTGTTATTGATCGATTGATTAATGTTTATTTGTGTTCATTTTGTATTAGGTGAAGATAATAATTCTACTTTATAATATAATTTACCATTATTAATAGCATTTTTCCAAATTGTTACACAGCATAACAAACCATTTTCAATGTTTCTGAAATCCAGAACCATAATTCATTAGGGTTAAAAAGTTAAGATCATGGAAATAACAAACTTGATCGACGGTACCCATACTACACGATATTAAAATATATTTATGAAGTCACGGCACAATTTTTGGAAATAGTTGCAAACGTACTTACCTGCCTAGTTTCTAAAAGTTTTTGAAACAGTTGCTCTGAACTAGCAGCACAAGTCAATAAAATATTGATATAATAATGAAATTGATAAAATTGATGACCTAGATAGGCCAGTAGTGGCTGGATGAGGAAATCCGAAAACAAAGTGTTGTTGAGCTCTTTGGTAGATGCCGATGTTCAGCAGTGGACTATGAGCAGCAGATCTGATGATGATAATGAAAATAGAAATTTCTCATCTCAATTTTAGCGTCTAGTAATTTATGATTAGCGACCGAATGGCGTAGTGGTTAGTGACCCTGACTACTGAGTCGATGGTCCCGGGTTCGATTCCCGGCTGGGGCAGATATTTGTTTAAACACAGATATTTGTTCTCGGGTCTTGGATGTGCCCGTAAAATGGCAATAGGCCCGCCCCCTATTACATTGGGACTAACATAACACTCTGGCGAAAAGTGGGTGCACAATGCACCTCTGCCTACCCCGCAAGGGAGTACATTAGTACAAGGCGTGAAAGCGTGTTTTTTTTTTTTTTTTTTTTTATTTATGATTATTATTTTATATGAATATGTTGCATTGCAGATTGACTGGTAATAAAATTTGTATGGGTATTAGGTGCATTATAAAAATATATCCGTTTACCTTATCTGCTGGGTCAAATTATACACCCAAGATTATTAAGAGAATTAAGTCCTCCTTTGGTGCACTAGGTATTCTGTTATAATCGGACGGTCGAATGGCGTAGTGGTTAGTGGCCCTGACTGCTATGCCGAAGGTCCCGGGTTCGATTCCCGGCTGGGGCAGATATTTGTTTAAAGACAAATATTTGTACTCGGGTCTTGGGTGTTGATATTTATATTTAATATCTATCTATGTATTTGTGTAGATATATCAGCTGTCCGATACCCATAACACAGGCTCTGCCTAGCTTGGGGTCGGATGGCCGTGTGTGAGATGTCTCCACATATTATTGTTATTATATTATAATCATATTTTATATACTTACCTCTAATAACAATAAGAGGAAAGTACAATTCACCCGTATTACCTAGATGTACTTACTCTAAGCTAAGAACAGTTGTAAACCCGGGCGCGTGTTGGACCGGCACACGTGTCGTATCCACGTGTAGTTCAGAACTATCAAACTTTATGTTTCAAACATTTTAATTGTATTGTCCCCTATTATAGAATTGCAAAACCAAAGGTAAGTAAGTACTCGTTACTCCTAACTATAGATTTATCCATATCCATATGATTTTCTCTGAACTTTTTATATCATTTGATTTAAAAAAGCTCTCTTTCAAATTGTGATGTCATTCAATAGTTATATGGCTTATAATAATTATAACATGTAAAATATATTTGAAGCCTTCTTCTTATGTTTTACCCTACTTGATTTGACAATTATTTTTTATATGTTTTTTATACAAATACGTTATCGATAAGAGTGAATGCGGCTGTTCTTTGATTTATCTTGATTACCTCATTATCTTGGCTTAATATAGTTTTACTACCGTAGTGTACCTAGATGCAATGTTCAATCTGAATATGAATGCAAGGAAATGCCTTGTGTCTTGATTTTATGAGCATGCGCATGTAATGACTGAGCATTCGCTTGCAGCATGCAAAAGCTTTACTTGTTGCAGCTAAGGTGAGTATAGTTAGCAGTACCTTTACCTTTCAATATCGCAGAAACAAGCTTACGGTCACACGGTTAGGCGGGCCTAATGAGAAAGTTTATCGAGCGTTTATTGCGTAGTTAGTTCAGCGGGAAGCTCTGCCGCGAGCGAGCGCTCCGCAGGTGTGCCCCCCGCCCCGCGCCCGCCCCGCGCCCGCCCGCGCCGCACTACCGCACTCCGCAGCTTTCAGTCGACAGCCAGCCTTACAAGCGAGCGCACGCTCCGCTCACTCTCTCGGAAACGCAACGCGCAAACTGTAAACACGACGCATTATCTTCCACGCTTCCGTTCCCGACTTAACCTGAATAGAGTGTGCATATCCTGTGACTAGTGTCGTGTTGTGCCAAAACAGTTTGACTTTTGTGTGACGGATGATCGAGTAACTTCCTATACATGTAAATAAATGTCACTAGTGTCTCACGTAGTACCGGTGTAGTGTTTGCCGGCAAAGTTCTGCTTCGGATCGGATCATATCAAGAAAGAAATTGTGGGATTGTGCGAAACAGGTTGTGTCCGGCTAGCAAGGCCGCAGCGGTGGCTGGTTTCTGACTACACGTACTTGGATTAAACGTCAGTTAGCCACTCTATCTGTCACATTACGATCGATATCCTTAAATATATTGAATAAGTACTATAGATGAGTGAGTGGGCTAGTTGGCGTCACGTTCCTGTTTTCGTGGAACATGAGCTGTGATAAAATGTCCGTTGGTCAGCACTATAAGTAGTGTCTGTTTGATCAGCGGTCACCGGCGCGGCGTGCTCTTCCCAGCTCGACAGCAGCTCACTACTGTGACTGTGACCTGGCCCAGAGCAGTCATATCAAACTATAAATAAACAAAATACGTCCTCACAACACTATTAAGCAATAGCATGTTGTTTTGACAGTTGCAAGTATGAAGATTTGGAACCATGGTAAATTACGACTTTATTTGAAGAATGCAGCTTTAATTTTTTGCAATGCTTGTTATAAATGCGTACGCAACCGTTTTTACAGCTGCATGTTATAGCTAACAATGAGTGGCATCTTGAAGAATTCAATATAGGTAGGTATCTAAAGCTTATACAATAATTAATAGATAGAAAGAAGGAAAAACAAATCATAATGATAAGAAGTTACGATAAGAACATTAAAGAAATTATAAAAACAGATAACCCGCCTATCATAAAAACTAAAGCCAAGGAGAATGCAACAGTACTTAATGAAACTATGAAATAATAAGCGTATGTTTGTACCTAATCCAAACAAAACAACAACAATGTTCGAATACTGATTGTAAACACCACCGTCCAAACGGTTTTACTTTAACGAGGCGGGAAATTCCATCATAAAACTCTATCCTTTTAACACAAATAATATCCGCTTGGTGCTTGTCAAAGCGCGGCGTTCATAGTCGTGTGGTATCAATTAATTCCATCGAGCTGCAGCCTGCCCCAGTTTCGAACAAAAGCTGCCCAACTAATAAGATATCACAAAGGAAGATCTGGGACACCTATTGAATATTGATTAGATATAAACGACTGCAACAGCAACATACAGCAAACAATTTTAAAGTCACAATATTAACGTGAAACTGTGGCAATAAATTAAAATTATTGTAGTTATAAATTAATAGAGGTGTGTAATAGCGGACATTTATATATCCTTGCGGTACCTATATATTGCTGGTGGTTTCTCATTTAATTGTTATTGAGTTGGTAGGTAATTGCTGATTGAAATATTCCAATTTGTCATTTATGTCCATTATTGTTTAAGGCCTAAAAATTTAATTTTTAAAGATTGATTCAAGCACCTTCTGGTTTCTTTGTGACCTTTGTAAAAAGTGTGGTTGGAGTTTTAATTTTAACTCTGTGAAGTTCTTCAACTGCTTTCCTAACAAAGTAAGTTTCTGCTATATCTTTTGTTTTCGTTGAAAGTTCACCGAGTACATACACATATTGTAAATTATTAAGTTAGCCATTGTGCTCGAGTTGGCAAGTTTGCGGTCTGCACAGCAACTTCCACCTTTGTTGTCTTCAAACTGCAAGTTAAACTCCTACTTAGCTTGTTTTAATAGCAAAATCCCTAGCCTGTTGAGTCACTGCTTTCGTTGTCAGCCGAGATAATTGTGAAAGGAGGATAAAGAAGCTTGTAATTAAGTCTTTTTTGAACTCCTTCATAAATGCGGTATTTTCTAAACGCGTTAAATCTTTCTCGAGTTGTAAAGAGACTTCGTATAATGTCTTGATCGGATAGATGAAACAAAAGCATCATTGTGTATGATTGTTTAATTTAGTGGCACGACTGTACCAAGTCGGTAGGCAGCCGAGTGAAAGGAACTTTCTCCGGCCCTCCAGCCCTCTGCAATGTACGCGTACAACTCTATTGCAAAATTTCACACTCACCCACAAACGATATTATCTTCTATCGTATTTCGCTGATAAATGATTGTCTAAGAAAGTGTTCGATGCTTTCAAAGAAAGTCCAACTTGAACGTTATTTATTAGAACCAGAGTACTTTGTTTGCTTTCTTGTGTTATAGCTTCCAATTAATCGCAGCGGTTTCTCTCGGGAGGCAGGCTGTGAGCCGACTAGCTGTCCTGACTACAATCGATGTGTTATGTACTTGCCAAGTCAATCCTAGGTTTCATTTCAATCAGTATTAGAGCCGTGCCTGGGTTTACAACAAAGGTCCCATCGGGGGCCACGAATTAGCCCGATTATGCCGGCCCGTTACTCGTCCAACATTGAGAGTTTTTTCCACAGTTCCTTTCTATAGCGTGGCCGATGTATGTGGGTCGGCACGAATCGCTTTGTTTGCCTCGGCTCTGAGTGTTTGATTTATTCGTAGACCTGTTATTAGTCCGCCTCATCTGGGAGGAGCGGCGTCGTATTGAAATCTGGCAAAGTTTGTCTAGCTGCGACAGAAACATAATCGATTTGTCATTTGGCACAGCTTCGGCATACATGAACTTAAAGCTAAGTTACGAGCGGCTCAGAGCCTAAGTGGAGTTTACGCAAGCTGTGCTTATGTAAGTTGCTAGCGGTTGGTGATGCTTGTGAAACCAAGCCGGGCTTTCGTTGCTTGTGTTACATGAGCCAGCCATCGACAAATTGGTAGTATTGAGTGCACGTGATGATGTTACGACAGTTTTACTTCATCTTCAAACTCTATCATAGTTTTATTATCAATCAGAATGATCACGATTCATGGATCCTTCAAATAAATCATGTATTTTACATTTACATTTGAATAAATTGAGCTAAAAGATGTCTCTGAAAAAATCATATCAGATTAATTTTATTCATGCAATTTTCATGATATCGCTGTTACGATAATATGGTAATCGATAAGGATAGATAGACAAATACCTCATTGCGCTGATACTCAAATAATTTCTTTTCAATTCGCAAATAAAATAACTAAATTGTACGCTTAAAGTATTTCATACTACTACCGAGAACTATATAAGTACGTTGTAATGTAACTCAGTGTATATTTTACGAATTATGCGAAGCTTCGCTACAATAATAATTATTTCAATATCGGAGTTGCCTCCGCTCGTGACTAGAAACCGATTAGTTTCCATTATGATGTACCCGCCGTATCATCTAGTATCAGTTAATGCCGCTCCATACTGTACTTGGCATAAATTGGGCAAACGCCAGCATCCGCTGCCAATTACACGAAGGGGGCCATCCAACTGATAAAATCAAACAATTTTAGGTTAGCAAGTTAAATTAAAAAGCATTCTTTTTTTCACTTCATCGAGCAAAGTGAAGTTTTTGTACAATAACAGTTCATTGCATCAGAGGCCGGGACTCTTGAGTGTTTGCCAAGACCATGGAAGCCGGACCCTAGCCAACCGCTCACCATCATGATTTCCGCAGACAGACGACTTAGCGAACTTTAAAACTATAATATTCCACGCCGCATAACTTGGTTATTTCATCAACATTTCGCTGCACTTGATGGCTTCGCGCCTCGGGGATAGTTTCCGACACAGCTCGATATCTAGCTCCCATTCAGACGAGAAACATTAACACGTTATGTTACCTTACCTCGCTATTATCTCCACCAAATATTCAATCCATTCCACCAAATATCACGTTTCCCGAATTTCAGGCAGGATCAAAGAATTCTTCGCGGCGTTCAAGTAAACAGATCGGGATTCCGTTTTATGAGAAGCAGATTTCGCGAATTCCTCGAGCATTTGCGAGGGTCTTATCGGATAGGAGGTCGGCGGCTGTCGGGATTGTTTTATGAATTGGCGGTTAATTGAGTGGGTCCTTGGGGCTTATTTATTGCGGCACATTTTAATCTGTTATGTCAGGGTTGTGTGTTAATCGTCGCGGTGCTGGTCAGGTAGCGGGTGCCTGCGGGGGGCGGCGGGCGCGGGGCGGGGAACAGCTGTCGCGACAGCTGCCTCCTTCCGGCGCACGTGCGACTACACTATTGTTGTCGAGTTTTTGTGCTATGATTTTCCCTAACCTTATTTTGGAAGGATTCTACTTATATCATCGTCTCGATTGTAGCGCTATAGCTCAACGTTTCTTATGTGTTTGGATGGCAAGCCCTTGCAACTTTGTGGGCACCCATGAAAGTGTAAAATATACATTAGTCAGTAGGTGTGGTAGGTACGCTAGGTGCATGCGGCGTGCGGCTGCCCCGCGTGGCGCGACCACGTGACCGCTCAAGGTCGCGGACGATGAGAATTGCGCCGCGACGCTTTCGCCGACCGAACGCTACATTTGTAATGGAATTGGGGAAAAAATAAAAATATTTCTTATCCTGTTAAAATATTTCAGTTTGCATTACAAAAGTAATTACCTACTTATACTTACACAGTTTTCATAAAAGTCATTAGGTCATGTTGTAGGTTAATTATCAGGTAGCATCCTATGTTACCAATCAACTTAATTTTACTTCCAATAAAGTAAATATGCTACATCTGTCTTCTTACGAGCAATTTGATCGATGTTCCAGTTAACCTAAAACAGATGTCAGCCTAATTGACCTTCGATCGGCCAATAAATTTGAAAAAAACTTCCACAAAATGATGTAAAAAGTCTAGTTTCAAATTACAGTCGGTGGTTGTAAACATAAACAAGCGTTTTGTTTATTACGCGTCGCGACGCCAAGGCCGTCTGTGGCTGTCTGCATGTAAACAAATCCCACTGAAAATTACAGCCAACGCTGTAAATGTAAAAAAATATACTTTATGTATCAGTATGTTCATGAGCCATGGCATTAATTCCATGTCCATGATCCTCCCTTTGCGGTCAAGATGCACTACCACCATCGCATCTCCATAAATCAGGACTCGGAAAACTGATAAATACAGTTAGGTAGATAAAATTATTAATTATTGGTCGGTGGTTATTCTCATAGCCAATTTTGATTGCAGAAATTTTAAAATCTCTATATAGACTGCGGCGGCATGGCAGTACGTCTAATATACTGCAGAGTAGTCAGAAGGACTAAACAATGATGGACACCAATAACGCAGCTAGGCTGACGGGGATTAGAAATCCATTGCTTAGATCTCTCACACGAATGAATAATTTATTGGCTTACCTGACGTACAATAGGATCATAATTAGGTATCTAAGTGTAATAAAAAATCACCGCAGTCATAATTAAAACATTAAAATTAAAAAACCCAGGGTGCTACTGTTTACTTAGCCGGCACATGACTTCAGTAGCACAATCCCACTCGGCCTTTTACCTGTATCGGCGCCGCAATGCAGTTCCTAGCCGCTGCCGGCTACCACGACACACCTATTTATTTAGCGACACATGCATAATCGCCTGTACCCCGGACTCGAATAAACACCACGTGACGTCCGCACAGTTACGTAACTTGTTTATTAAGAACGAAAAACTAGCGCAAATGTACTTTAGTTATTCGGGCGGTGCAAACCTACTACATTTAACAGTGTTGTAGTTGGATCAACGATAACAGCGGAGTTAACTTGTTTCTGAATTTGAATTGAGAAGTTTTTCCAATACGACGACCCGACGTCATTGTTGCTGACGCAACCCGCTGCTATTGGTTCAGTCAGGATTATGTATGCAGCCCGCTCCGTGGGATGACATTTCAATGTAGCTAAGGGTCAAAGTGCAACTTATTTATTGACGACTCGTGAACAATTTCAAAGATAAAAAGACGAGAGTATACGAAGCGCGCTAGTTAGGCGATTTTGCATGTGATCGCCGGTTTCCGGGCTGATAACAATCTGTGTTTTCGTTTTAAAATACAATTGATAACAGCATTGAAACCGCTCTCTCGTTCACTCAGATACGGCTCCGATCCTTAGATCTGTGTTTAAACATCGAGCCATCGACAAACAGAACTAAAGACGGGAATCGTGTCAGTGAGCTAATTCTCGGAACGTTTTCAGACCGCTGAATGCCTGTGATAACCCCTGTGATGTGCGAGCAAACCTGTGGATATTTTTCTATGTGATTTACCAGTGCCCAAGTACAAACCGAGTACAAAAAAAAACGGACAGTTTAGTGTGTAAGAGTAAAGATGAAGGAGGAGTGCAAGCTGTGCAGCGCGAGCGGGTGGTGCGGGGCGGCGGCGCCCACGGACTTCTCCATCTCGTCGCTGATGCGGCCCGCCGCGCCCGCCCCCAGCCAGCGCGCGCTGCTGATGCAGCTGCTCAAACTAGGTGACTATCCCCCCTCCCCCCCGCTTCACCACGCCGCCGCCGGTGAGTACCACACGCACGCCCAGAGGCCAGTCTGCCTGCACCCTTATTAACACTTAACTCTTTAACAACAATTAGTGCCCACTATGATTAACCGCGCAGGATGCACTAGTTGCGTTGTTCCGTGCATAATTTGCTTGCCGATTTGTTTTCGAATTTTAGACGCTTCACGCTTCGTTTTTTGTGATGCGTCATCGTAATATTTGATTACAGCGTTTCGCTATAAACAGATAAGATTCGAAACACATGTTTGGCTTTTATATGAACAATTTGATTCTATCTAGTAATAATGACATGGAATAAGTTAGCAGTGAGTGCCAACAAGGCATAACATTAACATTCTTATTATCACGAACTGCTGCTGAACAACGCAGTTAAATTCTACGAGCTCGCTAGTTTCTTTTAATTTTGCAAAACTTGTGCGCGCTGCGTCGTAAACAACACAAATTATTTTTAATTAGTTATTCTTTTTTACCCTATAGTATGCACCATGATAATGATAATAATTAATCTTTAGACATAGAAATAGTTGTTTTCTTTCTGATCAAATGCTAATTTTTTTTATATATAGTGTGTTGTTTTTCGGACCCGACAAACTTTAAGGGTGGATTCTACGAGTAATTTCATCGAGCAAAAACCCCCATATCTGGTCCGAAAAACAACACACTGTATATCCTGAAACTGCTACGAGTCTATTGATAACACTGTTTTAGAATACCGACCGATTATTTGTATCGTTCCTACATAACGAATATATGAAACACGTCCTCACGATATCCGTTCAATTTCCGTCTCAACAAACCTATCAGAAGTTAACTTACTTTAATTTCACTACTTCCCTCATAATGGAAAAGCCGTAAATATTTTATTTCTGTTCACTGTGGTCTCGTGGTTATGCAACTTCATAAATGCACTTTATTTATACAATGATATAGGTACAATCTGTTTTTGCAGTTATGTTATTGTAGTTAAGTTATTTACTAGCTGTTTTGTATGTAGGTATACCGGAATAGGACATTGTTATTAATAAACGAGTGCGGAAACTTAGTCATTATCGTGTTAACGTAGTATTTGCACGTTGTCGAGCATTCGGAAGTTTTGGAACTCAGTACCCATCTTGAAACACAAAAGCCATCCTAGACAAACATTTGTCTGACATATTCGTGCATTTAATGGCTAACAAAGCTCATCTGTATTGGCTTATTCAACTACCATCAGTAGCTAATTAACTACGATAGCTACGTTAAATGGAAACATACCTGATTAACTGTATTCACTGACAAACCGTGATCGGTAACGTAAGTAAAGCTCGGGATCGTATGTTGCAGTCAGTGTGCGTTTTCAGTAAATGCGGAGGCCGCGCGGCGCCCCATTTCCCTGATTGTGAATTCAAGGCGGGTATTATTGGCCCGGTTATGGAGTTCTGCCGTCGATGTGGAAGGTTGCACACAAGTTCTGTGCACACTATACTACATGCAACATCAAATCACTGCTGGTGTTAGAATTCAATCGGATTTAAAAGTTGTGTTTGAATTGTTTACTTTGCTTATGCTTGATATCGCTTTGATGCTTTGAGGGTGATGGTTATGGATTATTGGATCATATTTTTTCTGTTAATTATAAAATAATTAATAACGATTTCACTCAACAACTAGGTACTAGGTACTTGTTACCTATCTTATTTACTTGCTTATAACCTTATGTACTGAAAATGAAGTCATGAGTTCCTGGACATAGTCGTAGAGTCGAGTGTGTAGTCCGCATAATTAAATCCGGAAACAAACGACAGTCGTGCGGCGTCCGGAATCAAGATCTGCACACGGAAGACCGCGGCCGACGACGTGGCCTGTTAGATCAACAACACAATCCAACCTCTATTCCCAAATCCACAAGGCTCAAAAATACGGGCAGTTTTTTCGCAAATCCAGCGATCTTTACCTTAATTTCAAAAGCCACTTAAAACGATGGAGATAATCCAAGCAGTTTGTCATTGAAGTATTTAAAGCTCATTTTTAAACGTTCTTTTGTCTCGGCGGACAAAAAAGGTCAAGTGCAAATTGTATTCTGTCGCCCAAGCGGTTTTTAGGTATGTGGACATTGTAGATTTTGCGACTACTTTAATCTAGATTGGCATTGCCATAACATCATCAAGATCTCTGAACACTCTGAAGGCATGATTCATTTTAATTGTAAACACTTCTAAGTTCACATATTGTCACCGTGTCATTTATCAAGATAGGATTTCAAGTTGTTGAGCTTTGCTTAGGGAGGCTCTGCTCAGTTACACTGTCATCTGTTTAATACTATGACGTCATCTACTCACCCCCGATGACTCACCTAATCCAAACTTCCCTTTATACAGATAGGTACACACACATAGGGCACAAGGGTGGTGAACAATCTAGAACATTAACGTACCAAAATCCCTACGCCTATGTAAAGCACTAAAAAGTCGTAGGTAGAATAGATGGATTACCTAGATAATAATATGGATTAGAAAATTTAAATAATTTACCAAATTTGTATTTTTTGCAATTTGTATTATACCTGGATCTTTAATTCGACGGAATTCTGACATTTCAAAAGTGATGTTACTTAAAAAGCTCTTAACCGAAAAAAGGAAAAATTTGGATCCATTTCTGGGCAATAAAAAAATAAAATGACAGATAATGTATCGAATTCATATTAATTACTTTATTTTATTCTTTAGCTGGCATCACTTCCTACTAAATTCAGGGATAGTAAACCTTTTTAATCGATTTCAAAAAAAGATTCTCTATTCGGTACATACTCGTATGTACCTACTTATGTAAGATTATTGGAACTGCACAACAAACAAATATACTTGCAAAATTTTATAGATGTATGTATGTTTATAATGTTTGTCCACGCATATCTCCGAAACAATTGAACCGACTGCCACTAATTTTTTTTTAATGGCTTACATTGAGCAGTCTAAGTTTCATCATAATCGGTTAGTATTAATAATGATTAGATATTCTATTCTATTCTCTTTGGGGATGTAAGTACCTGCACCTGGCTCTCTCAAGTGGAACCTTTGTGCATATCCCCAAGGTCTAAACGGCCTTCCTAAGCTTGGACCATTTCCCACCACGCTGGTCCACTGCGGGTTGGTGGGTTCACATATTATCTAGATTTGCTAAATCTAGATATGCAGGTTTCCTCACGATGTTTTCCTTCACCTTAAGAGCGATGGTATACATTGTACCTACTTGTTAGATTATTAAACATAAAACCACATATTTTTAAGATTGTTTCATGTATTCACTATCACGACTGAGCTACCACCGCTTTTATTATTATTTAATAATCGATTAGATATTTTAATAAAAAAAATATTTTTTTCTTTATTTATTAATTTATACTTTAAATAAGTATATTATTTTTGTGATGTAAAGGGACGTAATTATTACTCACCGTAGGTAAATCCCCTTTTAATTTGGAGCGACGCACTTAATAAAATGGATATGTCGCAGTCATCTACATTCACTAACAAATAAAATGCATAGAGTAGTTTAGACTTAGATGTTCAGGGGTCAGGGGGGTCACTCTCTAAATCGACGAACGAACGAACAAGAATTGTCACGCAATCGGCACGCTTAATACAACGAGATAGAGCCGAGCTCTTGTTCGTTCGTTCGTTTGATTTTGGTAGTGGCCCTCCAGACTCGTATTGAAAAAAGGGCTCAGCCAAAAAAGGTTTGTGATCTCTGACATGTCAAAAGTAGATAACTGTCAGAATTCCGCCGAATTAAAGATCAAGGTATAGTTAGGTACTAATATAGTACAAATAGAAAAGTAAATAAGAAAAACAATGATTTTAGTACATAGATACTTTGTTACAGAATACACCACATTTAAAAATGAAAAGATTCATACACACACCCGGGCTTTTCCGATCCAAGTTAAGCCGCCTCTTGTTGCGGACAGGCAAGCAGCCCACATTAAGGCCGCCTCTCGGGCACACTCGCAGTATTCGCCGCGAGAACGCTCGAGTGTAGTACGATCCTTCCGAAGCTTCCAGACTTTTCGAGAATAGCCGGGCTGCCTACGTGTTGTTGCAACGTGTTTCTTTTTCCCTTTGTGTTGTAGGCACGTTTATTTAGATGTTTTGTTAGAGAAATTGTACTGAATGGGAGTTATTAAGAAATCTTCGTTGGATTTACTTTGTGGATTTAAAAAATATATGTCTGAGTGAACTGTATTGTTTTTTTTTGTTCTTAACATCTTTTTTTTCTTTCTTTAAAATTTCTTACGTCTTTTAATTCTAGAAATTAGTTTAAGAAAAAAGAAACAAATCATTTATTCAGCACCCTGCAGCGTCGTAGTACCTACTTTGTTCCGTTCTTACTTCTTACAGTCATCTTGATTTGCATGAGTCAAAGTTGCACTATATTGCATTTTATTTCCACTAGGTAAACCCTAGGGTTGCAAAACACGACACTTTACATTACATATTATGTACCGACTTTACTTCGGAAGAGTTTTTGTAAGTATTTTGGCAGGTTTAGAAGAAAGTTTCTACTTTCGGATTAGAAATTTTCAGTCGTATTTAGACCTGTATCTGTATTATTAATATTATATTATTAATCAATATCACGTATATCGTTATGATGACATACATACCTAAACTCCTACAACGTTAGCTTTGCAATTGCAACAGAAAGTTGAGACGGCAAGTGGTACACACATATTATTTATCTACCAAATAAAAGCAAAAATTGCATGGTTGATATAATTACCTACTCCGAAAGTTACGGCAAAATAATAAGTTAAAGGGTAAACAAACAAGTAATTAAGCCTTAGCCGTATAATCCATAATCCACTAAATCCTTATAAAAAGCATTTTATTGATTCAAACCCATCTGAGTTCACTAAATATAGCATGAACCAAACTTTAATTTGAAACTGTGCGGGCCGACAGCCCCTCGACACGTCACTGTAGGAAGGGCTTGGCTATAAAAAAGTTAAGTAAAACAATGATCACTCAGCCGTGGCCCTTACGAAGTCCCCCTTCAAACCATAACAGGCTAAATAAAATACTCACTTGGTGGACTAGTGTGAACACACGCTTACTTTTTGTCCACACACAACATTCAAATGGCTACAAAATGTATTTCCATTCCCTCAGTCATCCGCTTTTATGGATCATTGTAATTTAATTTGAAAGTATAATCTGATAAGTACAACATGCAAGAGTGTCTTTTATAGAAGATATAAAGGCATTAATGCCGTTTTTAATAATGTAATGCCTTCGCGATCGCGAGTATGCGTGGTTTTTATATGCTGAACTTATCATAACAGATCTCAGAAATAGGATTGTGTCGATAAATGTTCTGTAAATATGTATTTTAATTTGCCGTCTTCCTGTGATGTTTCTCCCATCACATCGGGCTCTACCTTGTATTATGCGATGTTCACTCGTAATCTATTCCTGTCGCGGCCTATTTATTCACGTTTACTATACTTTATTATGTCGTTACTACGTATAATATACTAAGTTGAAGTATTAACCTGTAATGTATTGATATTAATGTACACCACAGTTACCCACAACTCTGTTGCTGACTGTAAAATCCATTTAACACTATCTTGTTCTACAAGAACTGTAGAAAGTACTACCTTATACAAATCAGCTTAGGTTTCGCTTGGTTTTGATTTTATAACAAAAATGCAAACGAAAGTAAAGTAAAAAATTTCTTCAAATAAAAAGAGTCGCACACATCCAAATGACTGCAACACAAAGCGGGGCTACCGAAGGAAGCATCCTATGTAATTGACGCGATGACTGCGTCACGCTGCAGAGCTCCACAGGGCACCATTCTGGGACCCAACTTGTTCCACTTACCTCTCGTACATTGTGTTTCGAATTGTACTCGTAAATGCATTACAGTGCGGCCAATTAAACCCTATGTATGCTACCTTTCAAGTGCATCGTTAACCCTCGCCTTTCCGCCTTTAGTGAATAAGGTAGCAATTGATGTAAGTAGGAATTTATTCAGATACTTTTAACTCTTTTACAAGTTAAATTATTCTGTGTTACTGACTGATTTTAAAATGTTTGTACCCATATAAGAACAATGTTCCTAAAATAATACATTAACTTTGAGAACTCCAAAACTTCGCTCAAAACAAGGTATGCGTTAAAGAACCTTAGAAAAATGTATTTGTATGGCTTCAGAAAATGTTTGTTCAACTCTCAACATGTTATTTTAAAGCAAAAACTAGGAAAGTATTTTAAAAATCTGCGAATGGAAGAACAATGTTGAAAGCCGTTTATTTATTCGCCTCGATCGAGTGGGGTTGAGGCTTTGAATTATTTATTGCCGTGACAACCGGCTCGGCGCTGACACCACACGTCACTAAACACGTGCTTTACTCATTTCCAGTTATTCCATTACATGTTATATGCTTAGGATTGAACTAATCGCTTCCAAATTCTTTGATTACTGGTAATAAAAATACATGGCCAACATTGGTATTTTTTTGGATAAATAACCCTTTTATTGGAGTCATACTTATTTCTATTTACATTTTATTATTATCTGTTCCAGGTAAGCCGACGCCATGCACCCTGTGTGACCCCCTGGCTACTGTTTGGCCACATGGTGAGTAACATAAAAATAAAGCTAACAACCGTAAAATACATACATTTCGTATTGATACGGTCTAAAATATGCAAACCTTTTAAGTGCCGACATGAAATTTAGAGCACTAGCTTTGACTTTTGTCCTAGATATTTTCAAAACATTTTTAAACCAGACTACAACAATAATTTTAAGCCCTGTTTAAAGAAATATTTCAGTTTAAACCATGTTAAAACTGCAAAGCCGAGAACATTTTTGACAGGAACTAGGTTTTGTACGCTCGCCGAATTAACGAAAATGGTGGAATGAAAGTCGCTTTGTTTTCGTGAAACTTGTAATTTTAGCTTAGTTTTGTCGGCATTTATTCACGCGTTACGTTCTCCGTAAAAGCGCTTTACTTTTCGACGGTGGAAGGCAGAATTTACTCGTTCACGCTACACCGCCATTTCAAAAGCTTTGCAAACTGTATTATGTGTTGAAAAATTCACAGGTTTTAAGTTTAGAGCTGATATTCAAGTTGAAGTAACATTCTCGATTCTAATTCTATTTGTGCACTCTAGTCTATCGACTTTTCTGATTTATTTCGTGCAGTGAGATTAAGTGCTACACTAGGTACCTACCAACTATTTAATCTGCTAAATATTTTAACTTGTGAATCGGCGAAGTCACGTGACTGATGAAAAATACATTCAAAATTTTTATGATTTTTTAAACGATCTTACGGTTCCCATCGGACCCACTTGTCCGGCCCTTGAGTCCACAACATTGTTTTTCGTGGCCGTCCCATGGCTCGTCGGTGCAGTAATGAGTGAGACTGGGTCAACGGGTCGTTCCGCACGGCTGGCCCGCATCGGGACGTCGGCGTGTCGCTCCCTTCGACCCACATGCTACGGGTAATGGATTTACTATTATGTTAACTAAACTTGGGTTTTTACATACTCTACTTTGATGATTTGCGTCTTAAAGATATATTAATATTTCTCATTATATAAGCTAATTTTGCTTGATAAGGAGGTTTTGTAATGAAAATTTATAATATACCTACATAGGTAATGGAACGTCATAATAACATCGTGTACTTTACATTTTATACTACTTAACTAGTTACTAGACTTTTCAAGTTTGCAGATTTACGTCCATTATTCAAACAATATCTGAATATGGCTGAAGTTCAATTAAACAACAAAATATACAGTAATTATCTATACCCAAATAAGTAACGAAATATCACGTAGGTACTAATCAATTAATGGTGTTTACCAAATTAGAATATAAAAGATTACTGGGCCAACTAAAGTGGTCGAGTCGGTCTCGGCAATCCCAAGTCACCAATGTGTTCCCATATTACATTATTCACATCATTCAACCGCCAAGTAGGGAAGGGTACCATGATGAATAAACGCAAGGGATGCGACGATTATCGTGCGATTAATACTTATATTTTATACGCACTCAGAATTATGTGCTGTTTATTGTGACCTTTTTTGTTATAATACTTAATTGGTTCATTTCTCTATAACGTCATACACTATGAATATTTGTGATACGTACGACGTAGTACCCATTTAAATGATGAAGAATCTATGACTCAAATGACTACTTACATGCAAAAACTATAGTTATCAATTATTCTAGTAATAATAGTTGGTAGGCAATAAGACGCACGAATATGACGCCGGAACAAGATCAGACCTAGTGTTTATCTCAGCGGTGTGACCTACAACACGGCAATCAAGTACGTCACTCTCAATACACTCGGCTTTGTCCTACAAAATCACTGGCACATTCGCTTAAATATTTATGGCAACTTGAATTTAGAATACAGCTGTATTTTTATGAACGCCCTATTTACGATTCCGCGTTCATCGCGACGGATCCTTGTTGTTAGGTGAAAATACGACTATACTAAAAACTCGTTTCTTTGCTTTGACATGAAATGAAGCAGTGTTCATTTGTTACCCGACTGCCGAAGGAGGAGGGTTATGTTTTTTTTTACTTTTTTCTTACACTACTTGGTGTAAAGTTTTATGAATTCTAAATTTACGAAACTACCTAAACTATTTTTAGAAGATCCAAATATCTGTGTCAACCTGTTGACAGAAACAAAGGTTTTACGCAACAAGCCCTATCCCAACCTTTTCATCTCACGTAACCTTACCCCTTAATGATTGACCAAAGGCTTTGATATCAATTAGGCGGCTATCGAACAATAAAGCGGCGGTTGGCCCAGTAATCTTTTATATTCTAATTTGGTAAACACCATTAATTGATTAGTACCTACGTGATATTTCGTTACTTATTTGGGTATAGATAATTACTGTATATTTTGTTGTTTAATTGAACTTCAGCCATATTCAGATATTGTTTGAATAATGGACGTAAATCTGCAAACTTGAAAAGTCTAGTAACTAGTTAAGTAGTATAAAATGTAAAGTACACGATGTTATTATGACGTTCCATTACCTATGTAGGTATATTATAAATTTTCATTACAAAACCTCCTTATCAAGCAAAATTAGCTTATATAATGAGAAATATTAATATATCTTTAAGACGCAAATCATCAAAGTAGAGTATGTAAAAACCCAAGTTTAGTTAACATAATAGTAAATCCATTACCCGTAGCATGTGGGTCGAAGGGAGCGACACGCCGACGTCCCGATGCGGGCCAGCCGTGCGGAACGACCCGTTGACCCAGTCTCACTCATTACTGCACCGACGAGCCATGGGACGGCCACGAAAAACAATGTTGTGGACTCAAGGGCCGGACAAGTGGGTCCGATGGGAACCGTAAGATCGTTTAAAAAATCATAAAAATTTTGAATGTATTTTTCATCAGTCACGTGACTTCGCCGATTCACAAGTTAAAATATTTAGCAGATTTGACTGATAAAGTTGTTAATAAATTACTTTATGTACTAAATTAGTATTTAATTGCATGCGATATACGGCTCTATGACGCAACACGTGTAAACTCACGATTTCCTGAAAATCCCGCCCTCGCGCTACAGCGGTTTGCAGAAATGTAGGGTATTTTCACTTTTCCTGGAATTTTCAGTAACAGCTCTAATAACTATTAGCTTTTATTGGCCTTATACTCAAAAATATTATAATAATATGATTATAATGTTATTATACTGCTATAGTAAGCGAATATGATATGTACATTCTAAACTCTATTTCTTGTGCTTGGGCTATAAATGTGCATTTACTACAAACTCTTGGGTGCCAATAATCAACTACACACATGGCATGCCATCGACACCTTAAATACTCGTAAGCTTTTTAAAATTCAAGTTCGATCTCAGATTCGCCACTTCAAGGCGGGACTAGAATCATAATGTATTTTTTTCTTGCTCGACAAGCTGGTGGAAACTACCTAAGGCTTAAATATTCTGTTGCCAACTGCTTCATACGATAAAGCGCCGATTTATTGATCTTAACTGGAACTTTGAATGTATTTTTCATCAGTCACGTGACTTCGCCGATTCACAAGTTAAAATATTTAGCAGATTTGACTGATAAAGTTGTTAATAAATTACTTTATGTACTAAATTAGTATTTAATTGCATGCGATATACGGCTCTATGACGCAACACGTGTAAACTCACGATTTCCTGAAAATCCCGCCCTCGCGCTACAGCGGTTTGCAGAAATGTAGGGTATTTTCACTTTTCCTGGAATTTTCAGTAACAGCTCTAATAACTATTAGCTTTTATTGGCCTTATACTCAAAAATATTATAATAATATGATTATAATGTTATTATACTGCTATAGTAAGCGAATATGATATGTACATTCTAAACTCTATTTCTTGTGCTTGGGCTATAAATGTGCATTTACTACAAACTCTTGGGTGCCAATAATCAACTACACACATGGCATGCCATCGACACCTTAAATACTCGTAAGCTTTTTAAAATTCAAGTTCGATCTCAGATTTGCCACTTCAAGGCGGGACTAGAATCATAATGTATTTTTTTCTTGCTCGACAAGCTGGTGGAAACTACCTAAGGCTTAAATATTCTGTTGCCAACTGCTTCATACGATAAAGCGCCGATTTATTGATCTTAACTGGATTAGTACACTACTTTAAAAGCCTCACGAAAGTCATGAATATTATGATTCCTACCTTATACCTACATTTCTTAGCTTGTTGTTTAAGCTTCATTCTTAATGACATGATGTGCTATTATCAATTATCAACAGCAACATCAAAATAAAACAGCCGAATTTGGACCGCAAAATATAGGTACAATTATTAAGCCTAGTTATCAATGTTATTATATTTTTTTATTGTGGATTAAATAAATAAATACTTAATCGTTTTTTACCTACTTTATTAAGTATTAAAAATCAAAGAGCATACTTATATTACTTACAATACCTAGATATGTCTGTGGTAGAATACCCAAGATACTTAAAGGGATAATGTAGCATTCCAGTCCAAGGTGGGGCACATTTAATTATGGTCTGATATACAATTATTATTTTCTATCGCACCTATCAAGTTTCCAGCTTAGATCCTAACTTTTTTTGTAAGTATTCTGTATTTATTTCTACTAAATTGAAAAGTAATAAGTAATATTATCTAGAAAATCTCAGCTACTGCAAATCCATATAGCCTTTACATAGGTTTGAAAATATAAATATCGAATACATTGCATGCATTTGTCAGCCTTCCAAAGCAATAATTGAATCAACTTCAATAGCAATGACACGGCGGCGCGGCGACTGTTCATCAAACAAAGCGTCTTTGTTTTAGCTTTATTTCGTTTAATCCAGCTATTCATCGCCAGCGAATAGGATTCAAATTTGGCTGTCGGCGGCCTCAATTCCGACGACACGTTAACACAGATACCTCGATGTTGTTGACAGGGGAATATAGTCTGTAGTGCGCAGTCGAGTACCTATAGTTGAAGTGAATTATTTTGTGGGAATTTTAGTTGGTCCAATTAGGGCATTGTCCCTGACTAACCCAAATTCCTACAGGTTCACTATCTAATCGGAATTACTGTTGGTTTTGCATTCGTTGCTTACAGAAGCTTCTCTATTTCTCCTTCTCAAATAATATCAATTAATATCCGTGACCTATTTATTGCAGTCAATTTAATCCGCTATTAAACTTTCAATTTGTTGGTAGGTACCTACCTACCTATTTCTATCGTTGATCACTTAGCTATGTACAGTAGGTATGTATTATTATTCAGGCAAAAAAACACATTATGACTCCATCTTCGTAATAATCCGAATTCGATGAGCATAACTAAGCATTAAAAATGTTAGCTATTCGATATTAAATTAATATCTCAGCCTTGACCTCATTGCAATGAACACACATTGATAACGCCTAGGTAGGTATCTACATAAATATTGTGGATCTACTCTACTTACTTACAAATCTTGCTGCAATTTACTAACTTACCAATCTTATTTGTTCCAAGAATCCAAATTACTAAAACTCTGCTTTGTTTATTATGTAACATTAAAAAAATTAAAAACCGACTTCAAAAAACCACTAAAACGTAAGAAATAATTTAAGGTTTAGACCAATCCTAGGTCACAGTATAAATATACCTAAGCAGGTACTGTTCTTTTTTGATGTTGGTGCAGTGACAAAGCAGTTAATCTGAAGAAATATGGCACCAACTTCAAAAAAGAACAGTACCTGCTTAGGTATATTTATACTGTGACCTAGGATTGGTCTAAACCTTAAATTATTTCTTACGTTTTAGTGGTTTTTTGAAGTCGGTTTTTAATTTTTTTAAAATTATTATTTTATTTTGTTATTTTTAGTTTATTTGCAATAATTATCAATCAAAAGTAAGATGCAAATGATACCAATATGTCCTACTCGTTAATACGAATCATTCGAGCCCAAACACGAGGTAGTTGCTATATACCGTTGAGGAGTTCCCTTGACTGCCTTCCGTTTCCATCATCAGATCAGCTCAAGGTCACCATCATATCTTTTTGTTATAATAACAATATTTACGTTATAAATTTCATAAGAATCGGTTGATAAGTGCCCAAAATGGAAATTTATACCCCTGTTTTTACCCCTTTACCCACCCTTGGGGGTGGAATAAAATTCTGAAAAAAAAATGGGACCACCCCTGAGCTCAACCCAATACATCAAAAAAAGAATTTTCAAAATCGGTCCATAAATGGCTGAGTAATCGATGAACATACATAAAAAAAAAAAAAAAACATACATACAGACGAATTGAGAACCTCCTCCTTTTTCGAAGTCGGTTAAAAACACCCGCCGCCCCCAGCGCACTAATACGTCACTTAGCAAAATACGACCGCGATTCATAGCACCAACATTCATACATAAATGATAATGATAATATTGCAACGCGGAGTGACGTCAATCTGTGCTTTCATCGGGGCTCCGAGCAACCCTCGCCGCTGCAAGGTCAGTGGGGGAGCACCACTTAGTTCACAATCACAGCACTCGCCCCGTCCCTGTCGTGCCACCAAGGAACAACAGAGATGCAAACAGGATGCGATCATACGTCACGTATCGATTATTCATGAATAAGAGAGCGATTTGTTGTTTTATTTGTACTTCATATCGCGCCTTTATACGAGCGAACCTTCCGCTGAAAGGTCGCAATTGAATACCGCTATAACACACGGCCACTTTTATAGCTCGTTATTAAAACTGTTAATGGATTTATGGAAACCTGCAGGATTCCGTGGCCGTTTTGTTTACACGAGGCCGCGTTTTCAATTACTTACAAAACCAATTTCAATAATATTATATAAAACACCTGCAGGATCTTCTAGAGTACATTTATTAGCAATAAATAAAAGGTAGACGGATGTTACGAGTACCGAGCGCGATCTACGCCGCTCCAAGTTAAGACCGCCTCCGTGTCAGCCGCGTAATAACAAATTCGCTCACGAACCACGGAGACAAATCGAAGCATAAAATCGAACGAACAGACACCGCGTAATTTGTTCCGCTTCTACATTATTTTTTGGAAACACTTCCCGAAATAAGCTAACAAAATTGTTTTTATAATCTACGATTTGTTTAACTCGAGTTTATGACATTCGTTACAGCACGGAGTGAGATGTTTTGACGATCACATCAAACAGTTTTGTACACTCGAATTTATCGCAATTTATCGAGTATTTTTAAAGTAAACATGTGCTCTTTTGCTTGGCCACGTGTCAAATGGGATAATAATAGCGCCGCCCACGGGGTCTCTGTCGTCTAGCTCCAGCTATTAGCTGGTGAAGTTCCTACTTACGGTAACTAAATTGTGTGTTTGAGCAACAACAGCGACCGCGGAGAGGGTAACGCACGCTCACATGAAGAAAAAAAGCGACAAAAACACACCTCGAGCTATTTCATCTAACTCGGGTCGGTGACCGCGAATACAACGCGCCAATTTTTTTCCTACAAAATAATGAACTCTGCCAGAGTATCGCTCGCGGAACTCGCCGGCCGATTATTCAAATAGAAACAAAAACAAGGCGCGAATGTAATTGTTTAATTTATGATCTTTGCATAATCCCGCGGACATATCTTAATGGCTTCATTACTGGATATATTTATTGGACAACGCCAATAAATAAATATTGGATCTACTCGATTGCGTTGTGGTTGTTTTCGGTTGGCCGCCCGTGGGAACGAGTGTCCAGTGGCCGTTATAAAAAAGCAATTACAGTTGACAAAAGCCCGCAGTCCGCCGGCCGAGAGTGCCCGGGCCGAGTGTTCCCGGGTCGGGAGTGCCCGGGTGTTCCCGGAGTAACAGAGGCGGCCGAGGACGCTCGAATCACGAATCTAATCTCACCCACAACCTTTGTTATGCAGACTCCATCTATTTTTGTGTCTTCTTGTTTTTTTGCCAAAATGTAGTTGAGCTCGCCTACTAGCATACCATCTAGGTTTATTTAAATTGGCGCCTCTGTTTTTCCCAAAATAGTGAACATTCTATTGGTATCTACGTGCCAGTATTTCTGGATTTATATCTATTTATTAAACTCAACGGCTTCAATTCTATTTTAGTTTAGTTAATACAGTAAGAAATGCAAGTCACTTACTTTAATATTAAGTTAATTGACTGAATTATTGGTGGAGATCTTTGAACCGAGACATTCCAATCACGAGTCGCGCAACAGCCAGCTACGATTTATCGATCAATTAGGTACTTACAGCGAAATAGTTTGTTAGTTTTAATAGATACCTACCCAGGTAGGTAAATGTAATATAAAGTGACGAAGGGTCCATCTAACAGGATTCCCATCTGCTACCCTTTGTAAAGTATTTACTTGCTCACTGATATTTAGATAGATATAAAAATAGAGCTTCTATAAACCGGATAAATAATAAATTTAAAACAGAGAATTCAAATTCCACTTTACATTCATTCCGATAGGTCCGTTTCATGATTTTATCGCGCGCCGTATCTAACGTTTAGATTCCAATGACCCGGTAAATGATGTTATCATTTATCTAGGTTTAATTCTAATTTATTGTAATTTAATTTGAAATTTAACCAGTAAACGCTTTTGATGTTTATTCATTCATAGTCTGTGTTGGTAATCAAATCAACTAATCATATTAAATTATGTTATTTCATAAGTACCAAAGGATTATTTAACCTTTATATTTGTTTGATGTACTTACCTAGATTAAATTAAGATTAAAGATCTATTTTTCTAGTTCGTTTATGATTATGAAAAAATCTACATTCATTCAATTCAAAAGGATATCCCATGGCTTTTTTTACCTAATATTAATTGTAATTCGTTGGTTGGTGGTCTCTATTGAAAAAAAACTCTATCGCATCGGTTACCGGTAGGTACTTCGGTGTATGGCTTGTTCACTTTGTCTCCGTTTCCGATACAATCCTTATAAATTGTGTGACTTTTATTTTATAGCTATGATCGAAAAGGTTCATATATGCACATAGAGATCGGAACGATTGAGGCTCGCTAAAACGTGCCAAATCTACATAAGTATGTTTCGAATGATTACAGCAGCTGAGTAAATAAGAAATGTGTTTATGCAAATATTAAGACTGATGAAACTGGATACGCGGAATAGAATAGAAAGAAAAGCGAATATATTGTTCAGACGAACTAGTTCATGATTTGCGCGTTTTCTCTGGTCTAGGAATATAGACGCCAGCCGCAGCCGGCCGGCTCGGGGACCTGAAGGGTTACTCTATACTGACGAAAAACGAACTAACGAGAGATGTCATTTAATACAACGAGATAGAATCGTGGCCCGCGGGGCATCGCTCTGAAATTTTATTTTTCGTCATATATAGTGAAGCCCCCCTGACATATAGGACTGTTGTTATTATTACGAGCATGTAGCCCCGCGCTCAGCGATACGTTTGCCAATAGTGGAATAAATGAAACAACTATGGAAGGAAGCACTCCACATTCCCATGTGGCATCATTTCATCTAAAGCCATACAATTATCTCTTCAGTTTGGTACTTACTTACAGTTGACTGGTTTTGATTTAATTATGTAGGTAGTCAATCAATAATTTCATTACTTTTTAGATTGCTCAGCCCTCAAGTATGCTTATATACCATTGTCTGCGCAGTTTGGCTCGCTGCCCGGCCTTTGTTTCAAATTATCACTGAAAATAGGCTGTATCAGCACTAGTTTTATATTACTTAACAGGTCATTGCCTCCTCACAACAGCAATCCGCGGCCGAGATAAATCTGTTCTCATGTTCCGGGTCAACGGTTTTCAGAAAGAGTAATCAATTCAGATGACGAGTTTATTCACGAAATCGGTTCACAGAACGTTCATGAGAGAATACTCCTACGCAACAAAAGGTTCCAGAATCAAAAGCGTTCATTGTAACGTCCGTACATAATAACAATTACGGGTCCCATTCGGTGATTAGTCACAGAAGCGGCGTCTCCCGTGTGGTCTGAGGCGAAGTATGCTTTCCACACGCGAGCGGTATAATGAGCCGGACAAAACATACAGGAGCGTAAAGCTACCGGACTTGTTTTGGCTTATCAAATAATTATTTTAAATTACTTGTTATAAGGTCGTCGTTTTAACCATAATGTTACTTATAATGTTCCTTATGTATTATTAGATTAAACACATTATTAATTTTGATCGCTATTACCGAAAATCCCCGACAGTTTAATCCCGTATCCAGGCAGCAACCCCTATTATTTTTAATTAAACGGCGTCACCTTTATTTGTGGCGCAATACAAACATGCCAGTAAACGGGTTAGGTGGAATGGAGTGGGGTGGGGGTTTATTTTCGTGTTCATGCGCTTTTTGCGGGAACCTAATTGCACGTCCCGAGACTAATTGAACGGTTTCGCCGCATGATCGGTGCAGCACTCAGCACTCGCGATCACTAGAATAGGAACTCACTGTAGCTGCATATTAAATATCTGGACCACAGTTTATTTTTAGACTGCTGAAAACCGCATATCCTTCTTTTGTAGGTTAGGATTCGCCTTTTGATGGAAATCTCAGTCAGCCTACTCTATACAATTGCATTATTATGTAAGTAACGCAGTACATACCTAAGTATATGGCACCAATATGAATACACATAAGAACACAAGCTGTTATTAAAGGCAGCCATTAAAATCGGTAATGTCCATAAAACCTGTTATTATTGTCCAATGTTTAGTGCATGTTCTGTCAATGACGGTGGATTCCGTTCCAAAGGTATTAATTATAAACAAATGTATACTTTCTTTTAACTTTATACTATAAGATTTTTTATAATATCTTTTTACCTTTTTAAATCAAACAGAGGAATTTTTTAATATATTTTATCCATTTATAGTTTACCAATTAAACGTTTACTTTGGTAATGTGGCTATGACTTAAAATAAATGCAAGTAATGTAGTTCAGACTTAAATTGTAGGTACTTAATTTAATTTTTAAGTTGTAATTTTGCATTTTTCTTTTATGCACATAAAGAGCATTTTGTATTGTGTTGAGTAGTTCAGGAAACTGTGACAGTGTGAGGCCGCACTGAAAACAATACGAAGTGTCCCTGATTGAGAGTGACTAATTAGCTCTCGGGGTCGGTTTTTCGATGAATTATTCAACTCGTGTAAATAATTCGTTTTAAAGCGAACTGAAAATCGCCTGCCAACTCGCCGACCCGCATTGGCCACAGTCGGCACTTATTGGTTTTATTTAAAAAAGTTCACTTCAACCGCTCAATCCAATAGTTACCATTATATGAAGATCTTATATCATTAAAATTAATAAAACAAATCACAATATTATGCCATTCGTAGTTCAATATCATTGTACCCACATCAACTTATATAAAGCTCTGGCGGTCGAAAATAATCATAAACAGTCAAAAGATGTAACAAAACAAATGTCTGAATTCTGAATCAAGAAAAGAGTAAAAAAATGTTTTACTACACTGGCAACACCTGCCGGGCAGCTGCCAGCCAAGGTGAACCGCTGCGCCTAAAGAGGATATTATGTTCTGCAACACTATTGGCGGGATTTTTTGTCTAATCTTTTGACGTTTTTAAATTTTATCGGATTTTATTGTGTTTTGTTTAAAAAGTTTAATTTAAGTTGAGCACTGTTATCCATAAACATAAAGTGGCGCGGCGAGTATATGTATAGATATTAAGGCATCGATTCAAATTAATATTTTAGCTTACCTTGATTGAAATTAAAACTTATATATATACTTTGCAAATACGCTCCTATCTACCTACCTTGTTAATGGGTATGGGTACGAAGTTACAAGTTTATTACGGTTAAATACAAGTGAGTAAGTAAGTACCTAGGTATTCCTAACCTACTTTTACCACTAACTTACGACTGAATGTTTTAGTTAGACATTACCTAGGCGCAACGCTAGTCGACCCATATTCAACAAAGAGTTTACGCCGATTACACCACCGGCTATGTAATTAATTTGCTAATGTATTTTCCACTTTAATACACTTACTTGCGGACCTTGGCTTGTTATTGTTGCCTATCGATCTTGTGTGTTGTTTCGACCTTTGTAGGGCCCGCCCTTTGCATAGGTTCTTAGAACTGCCTTGACAAGGATGCCAGACTACTTATTAGTGCAGTGTTGGTACTAAATAGGTGCTGAATTAATTACTAATTAGTGTCTGCAGTCTATAAGCTTAGTAAAGTTAGGAATTTAGATTGTGTGCATATATAAGCTTCTTAGATAATTTGTGGCCACTTTTAAACTAAAAACATGGTGGTTATTTCAAGGAATTGTCAATACTTACGTGTTTTTAAAATTCAAGTTATTTTTATAAACATTTATTAGCAATGTCGAACGGTTTTTAAACAGTCAAATTATTCTCAGTCACTCACGTCGCGAGGCGTAACAACTGCAAACCTAAGCAAATAAAGAGTAGATAAAATGAACAAAACAACACCAAAAAAAGAATAAACTTGAGCTCCACTAGCTCCAATTAGCAACGAGATATTATAAACAGGCACTCGCCAGTTCCCAAGATCTCATTAACCGAGTACAACCACCGACAAAGATACAGAAATACTCCAGAAAAAGTTATACGATATAATAAAGAAGAGGTTTTATTTGCAACGGAACAGAAAATTACTGGGCAACTTATGAAGAAGAGTCGTCAATTTGGTACGTGCTAGCTGTGCGGGGGTGTATTGTAGGTACTACCTGTACCTACCTATATATCTACCTATAGTTAGTGCTACCGGCATTGAGGAGTTTACCGGTAATTATGTTGGCATCAAGCGTAAGACAAAACTAGAAACGCTGAAATGAGTAACAACGCCCTTTGTCAAATTAATGGATGTTAGTTTTTACAGCTCGTAATTTTATTTTATTTTACTCTAAAGCGGTGTTGGTTATGAAAACTTTCATTTTTACAAACTTACGCCTCAATTAGTTCTGCCCTTTGCACGGTTTAATTTGCCACAATTTATAGTTTTATAAGATTACAACGTTGCCAATTGCCGTGCCAGAAGCTATACGCAAATATTATTATGACTATTTTATGACATTTATATAGTTTGGTTTAAAATATAACTGTACTTACCTGCCTACATAGATTAGGCTCGGATTAAGCTAAGAACGGAAATGATGATACCTACGCGTATAACAATATAAGTACCCTACTTTACTTAACTGAAATAATGTTAACTAGGTACCAAGAAAGCAACATTAATGATACAACCTGCGTCAAAATTCTCATACTTACCTTAGATCACCGACTTTGTCACATTACGGCGTAACAGCAAAGTGAGTCGGACTCCGACTCCAGTTTAAGGCCGCCTCTCCGCCCACGTCGCGCGCGGTAGCTACAAGTAACGGTACTCGCGCCGCCGCCAGCGCCGCGCGGCCAATTTACGAACTAATTCAAATGTCACGGCTAATCTAAAAAATACTGGAGTTTTTGTACGCTTTTTACTGTGCTCCTGATTGATAAGGTGGTATTCAAACGTTTGCTGAGCTAAAAAATTAACAAAAGCCTGAATGTGTTTACTTTCAAATCCGGGTTGGTAAAAATAGATGTATCTAGCTAACCTAAATTAATTAGAAACCTAGATACCTACTCGCATTTTCAAATTAGGTTTATTAAACCACATTCCAAAATACTTAATCTGTATAATATTTAAAGGAATCAGTAAGCCGCAGAAATGAAGATTAAAAATATTTTACGCCACAGGCGTTTTTCCGGAAAACGATAATTAAATCGGCTTCAACTTTCTGAAGGTTTACAGATGAAACATTCTGAGTATGTACCGAGGTATTGCGTTGAATTAAATGGCGGTGTTTATCGGTTTAATTTTAATCTCACTGTATGTTTGGAGTTCTTTTACGTTTAAACTTTGTATCTTATTTTTAAATGACTGATATTGACAATTGAAAAATATAATATGTAAGCATTCACATTACTTAATGAATACGTAGGTAGGTACACAATGGGTAGCAAATTTAAAGCAGCAACCGAAATTAGAACCAAAACTTATTATTTTGCACAATAGGAAGTGGCGATGAACCGCCGACTCTATCTTCTATCTCCAACCACATCCGCTACAGCCGTTGTCCTCATTAGTCTCTACTTTCTGTGCTTTTGTGGGTCTTAGTATGATTCTATCACACTTTAGTTACATATTTCTTGTTCTTGATTACTATGAAACAAAATATATTGTATCTGAGTGCCGCACTCGATTTTATTACTTTTAAAAAATTATTATTACCATGTAGATCTGAACATTTTAGTAGACATTGCATTCACATTTTCAATATCATCAGCATCGCAACCAACTGCTATCATCTACCGGACGACACAATACTCTACTTCTTAATCCAACCACTAAGAGCCCCTATGCCATAGGGCATAAAACAACTTTTACTCGGTTGTCTATGTAAAACAACTGTATGGCACTACACCCAACGTTTTCCTGTTCGAGGCCAAATTCGCACCACCGCATTCCCCACCTATTTTCAACCACATACACTTACAACCATATCGTTCTTTATTAACCTGCTTCCTATCTGTTGTCTCCAGGCTACTACCAGCCGGCGGGGCCGCTGATCAAGGAGGCCGGCGCGGACGCGGACCGCGCGCTCGCACGCTACCACCCGCCGCATTACCATCCGCCGCATCCACCGGTAATTACATACACCCTGTAGAATTACTCTAAAATCATCCTGAACGGTGCGTCGCAAGACGTGACAAAACGACGCGACGTGCGCGTCATGCGCCCCATGCGCCTTCTGTAGAGCTTAAGCTACAAACTTTAGGTTAGGAAACATAACCTAACCTAAAAGATAAGTAGAACTTAAGCTACACCCTAGGCTGCATTTCTTCTAAGCGTGGAGGTGTCAGACACTCGAGCTGGAGCTATAGCTAGTCAGGTGACTGTCGATGCAGGGTATGCCGGACGAATAAACAGACAAAGAGTTGGTCAATCCAGCAGGCTCCTTTCATGCAGGCTGCGACATGGCATGGGACACGGGACGCAATAAGATAGACATAAATCGTATGACCAGGAGGATTTACTTCGTTTTCGTCAATTATAATTATAGTAACCCACCTTGACTCGATCTTTAAGACCAGTTTCTATCAGTTGCCATCCTCATATCCATTCCAAAAAGATTTGTCAGTAAAACAATAGATTTGGTAAACTACACCTAATAAAGCTTCTTACTAGCCACCTTCACATCATCAGTAACTGACTCATTACATCTATTTCACATCGTACTTCAACTGCTCCCCAGGTGCTGCCGCAGTATGGCCCGTACTACCCGTCGGAGCTGTGCTACGGGCGCTACTACCGGCCGCCCGCGCCCGCCTACCACGTGCCGGCGCCGCAGCCTGACGCCCCGGTAAATAATTCTTATTGACTAGATAATAATGCTTATGTAAAGCAAAAAAGAACATTCTCCATAATAAAAAAAATATGATTTTATTTCCGGGCTTAGATATAACATGTTGCACACGTAGGTTGTTGGCCCGCTGAAAGCGATGAATTCCGGTTAATAAGGAGAAACTGAATACCATGCATGCTTGTTGTACAAAGTCTCCAATGTACAATAGAGCTGGCAGAGCCATCTACTAGTGGCTTTAATGAAGCACATTATTTTCTCAATGTGCTCGCTATATTGCCAGCCCAAGATATCCACTCTGATCTCATCCCACAAAGAGAGTTTTTTGTCTAGCACATCAAAATACATATATCTTTTTTTTAAAGAACGTTCTTTTGAATGAACCAATCTACGGTTGTGTGTCACACTTCTACTATAGGTATAATATCGCCACCATAACGCCATCTATGTTTTCCAATAGTACCTACTCACCTCTATGTTGTTCTCAGATGGTGGGCGTGGCCGGCGACCCGTACCCGCCGCCGCAGTACTACGGCGCGCCGCCCTGCTACCAGCACCCGCCGCCCAGGGTCGGATACTTAGGTAACAACCACACTATACTGTAATAGTTATTTATAGAAAAGGGGAGGGCACCAGTGCCCATTCGCCACTGCTACCTAAAAGATCTATTGTGACTCCCCTTGCCGAGTTAAATCTCACTCTCTAGGCCCAGATCTTTTATAAACCTGATGATCTTAGCGGGAGGGAGAGACCTGACATCTATCAGGGCTAATTTGTAGCCGCCCAAGATTCATTTTCTCTTGTGTATGATGGCCTCTCATTATACAGATAATTTCTATACTGTTGGTATAAGATTGGATTGGAAGTTATTTGATAGAGCATAGGTTATGCGCGTGAGTGGCTGTGATGAAAATTTAGTAGATGGATCTCTATGGGGCTTGAATCCTTGTTATCGTTGCTAATTTTTTTTTAATATTTAACTAAATTGTAAATTTTATGAATAAAGAATTTAATAATTATAATTTATTCTTGTGTATAATACCAAGTTTAATCAATCGTCCTCTCCATTCCAGAATACCGGGGATGCCCGTGTCCAATGAACGCGTGTCCAAAAAACGTCCATATTGGGCCCGCTACTGGTAAAGCCCCAGCCAGTGGCGGCCCCGCCGACGCACCCGCCCCCGCGCCGCCCGGGGCGCCCCTCAGGCCGAGGGGGCGGGCGCGCGCCGCCTCCCCCGCCGTGGCGCACGGCAGCGGGAAGGTAAGCCTCAAATAACAACAATTTGAACATGGTACATTGGCCAAAGGTGAATGGCATGGCAATGGCAGGAATGAAGGTGCCATGACCCGCCAGAGCAGCCATTGATGAAACATATACTGATGTGTAGCCCATGACTACAGTATATCCTGGTGTAAACTTTATTATTATGAGGCATAGGAGAACGAAGATATAGGTGCTGAAAGATCAAATCTTTGTACTGTACTAGATGTTTCCCTTGAACTAAAAAGTATAATTTTTAAAAGTGGTTTAATTTTTTTTTTTAATTTTCCCTCATAAAGAACACCTTTACATACATACATCTTGACGTCCCTCAGCAGGGACAAAGGGCTTTGAGACAAAGAACACCTTTATCTCTGAATAAAAATAGGTTAGGTTAGTGCTGGTTAGATTTGGCCATTCGCTTTTATCTATTATGACGGTACTAAGATGCATTATATTTTTAGGATCCTCCGTTAGAGCCGGAGCCGCCGGCCGCGGCGGACGCGCCCCGGCCGTGCCCGCTGCCGGCCATCGGCGGCGCGTCGCCCAAGCGCGAGCTATACGCGGGGCGGGCGCGGCGCGCGGGGGGCGCGGGGGAGGGGCCGCCGTCACCCGCGCGGGGGTCCGCCGGGGCCTGCGCCCCCCAGCCCCCGCCCGCGCCCCCGCGCCGCGCGCGCCTCGGCAAGGCCATGGCGCGACGGTCCCTCGCCGGCGACGACACCACCGTGCTGTCCCCGCCGCCCCCCGACGACGACGTGCTGGCCGTGTCGCCGCCCGCCGCCGCGCCCGTCGACCTCTCCTCCTCGGACGAGACGCCGCTGCTCGAAGTCAAGAAGGAGAACGAGCCGCCGGCACCCTCCCCCCCGCACCCCGCTCCCGCACCCCCGCGCCCCGCCAAGCGCCGCCACTCGCGCCCCAAGCTGGAGATCGAGCTGGGCGACCTGCCGCTGGACGACGGGTGCCGCACCAACGGCATCGGCGAACACGTCAAACTGCAGAAGAGGAGGAAGGTCTCCAGCGAACAAAACGACGCCGCCAACCGGACGGAAACCATCACGTCGAAGGATGTAAAAAAGAAATCCTCGCCGAAGCCCAAAAGATCACCTAAAACGCCACCCGCTGAAAAGAAAACTCTTAAGAGGAAAGGTGACAGTGAAACGGAGAACGGCGTGGCTAAGAAATTGAATGTAGGAAAACCAGAAGTCGAGGACGTTCGACTCACTAACGTAGCCGCTTTACCCCAGGAACAATCCGCGACCAAACCAAAAAATAAAAGTGCCCTTCTTCTTGACAATTTAATAAGAAAAAATAGTATAGACAGAGCCGATCCTATAGACGTGGAGATAAATCCCGCAGAATTATTTTTATCCCCGAGGGGCAATAGTCCTCTCAACTGTACAAAGAAAACTTTAAATATAAATAATAATGTTGTTGAGAACAGCACTCCAATCAATGGAGTTCAGCCCAAGACCATAGCAGCCGTTAGTCAACTGATTGAACGGAAATTGGCTGCCTCGAAAAATGCGCTCAAAACGCCAGTAGTTGATACAAATGTTACGCAAAGTTTGAAACCTGTGAAATCAGTATTAAAACCACAAAATGCAGAGGTGGTAAACCAAATGCTAGGAACAGAAGAAAGTGGTAAACCAAATAATGATGTATCACAATGTGAACCAGTAATTGAAAAAGACAATGCAGAAAAGACAAATGATATCATTATACCCAAGGACACTAGTGAAAGTGCAAATGTGCCCAGTGCAGCAGTGGTGGACAATGTTACAACAACACCAATCAAAATAGCTGAGAAGCCAAAACTACCCGAGTGCAATGCTGTCCAAAGCAAAGATCTTTCGCCTGTCTCTAACGGACCGGCTCAGCCTACAGAACCAATCCACTCAGAACCATCAGCCCCAAAACCTCAAGACCCAGTGAAACCACCCAAACCCAACGACTCCAACAAACCAGAAAAAGTCACCGCGAAACGATCCAAACTCTCCATTGAAAAAGAGCCTAAGAAAGGCGACAAAGCGGCTCACGAGAAAGTGGTCAAACTTATGGTGTTTAAGAAATCCGTGATTAAAGCTGATGAAGCTGCCTCAGTAGTTGAAGAAGCTTGTGCGTCGCCGCTGACGGTGCGTCCTTCAGTTGTTCGTCGCCGCCGGCGCCGCAGCGGGCTCAAGAGGCATCGGCGCCCGCCCGCCCTGCTGCCGCCGCCGCTCGCTGATAGGGAGCCGCGGTGGAGCAACGGCTGGCACTGGGACGGCGAGTGCCATGTGTCCAAAGTTTATCTTAATGTGAGTATTGTTATAAATTTCTCTTCCAGATTAACACCCTTAGGGCTGATTTTTCAATAGTCAGATAACTGTTATCTGTCGAATAAAATTGTTGCTGTCACTGTCTAATACAAACATTCAGACGCGACAGTATCAGTATTATTCCCCAGATAACTTTTATGCGGCTATTGAAAAATCAGCCCTTATTAATTTTTATTGTTGTTGACTATTTTTTAACAAACGAATAACTTAGCTCTTGCACATTTCCGATATTGACAGAGTGAGATAGTTCATTGTTAGGACCAATAGCATGGTCCATGCAACCAGTAGCAACGGAGTAAAACAATTTCAGTACTCGTTTGTTAAAAACAATAGACTATAGGTTAATAAAGAAGCTTATTTACCTATTTAGTGGAGTAAAGAGCTTTGCTAAATGAAACCCTCAGATTTTTCCTTCGAGCCGTCGAATATAGCTGTTCAAAACCAACTGACTGACTCTACCCATCCCCCTCTACCCCCGCAGAACGACATGCGTCAAGACAGGACGGCGCGCTGCTACATATTATGTAAACCTGACAACTAACTGATTCTCTACATCTATCTCCCTCTACCCCCACAGAACGACATGCGTCAAGACAGGACGGCGCGCTGCTACTCGCGCATGCTGCACGACAACGGGGACCTGATCTCTCGCGGCGACTGTGTGTTGTTGCGAGCGGCCCCGGCTAAAGCGCAGCCGTTTGTGGCCAAGGTGGCTCGACTGTGGGAGAACCCGGATGATGGTGAGATACTGTTGTAATAACTATTGTCTAGTGGAAGAATCTGGTTTTCAAAAGTAGGCCTAGGTTCAAATGTCCTCCAATAATTGTTTATGATAATTATGATGATATCAAGGAACGATAAAGCACGATGCACCAGATTCAGTCCGAATTATTTGTAAGAGTAGGTTTCATGACATACTTTTTCTTTTCGTGCAATTTTTTGTAGGTTGCCGTGCCATCTACCTACTCGAAAAAGTGCCAATATCCTAGGTATTATTATGACTGTGGTTAAACCGTTTTTATCCCTTCAAATCAGACACAATAGAATCCAGCGTCTTCACGCGTGATATCATGACTTCGGAACCCAAAGGTCAATTCACCATGCTGTAAGCATTGCATTTGCGCATGTATTGAGCTGTACCAACAGCCGCTACCACCGCTTAAACCACCTACCTATACCTATGACATGTATTAATGTTCTCACTCATCTACCACCCCCAGGAGAAATGATGGTCTCCCTAGTCTGGTACTACCGGCCCGAGCACACGGAGCTAGGGCGGACGGCGGACGACGCGCCGGACGAGGTGTTCGCGAGCCGCCACCGCGACGCCAACTCCGTGGCCTGTATTGAGGACAAGTGCTACGTGCTCACGTTCAATGAGTACTGTCGGTGAGTCGAGCGGGCGTTCGTACCATGAAGCCGAATGTTCACTGCCGGCTGAACTAAGTTAGTTCGCATAGTTGAGCCAGATTTTCATACATATATAGTGCAGGCTTAACTATGTGAACTAACTTAATTTTGCCGGCAGTAGACATTCGGCTTAAGTATGTAGGTCTAGGGAGCTCCGCTTCGCCTTAAAAGGAATACAGGTTTAAAATAGCCTATGTGATAATCCAGGGTGTCAGCTTACTAGGTACATGCTATCTCATAGAACTTGGTCAAACTGAGGAAATTGGAGAAACAAAACAACTTATACTTATAATAATAATTATATTACTTGCATGATAAAGAAAACAAACACAAGCAACCCCAACCGTGCCCCAATAACACCCCAGTCAAAGCATCTCGTATGCATACGGGACCCATTTTTTGCGAAAGTTTCACAATAATGTCCGCTGGGGGCGCCACATAGTATCCGAAAAATCGTTTAAAAACTTGACCCTGACTTCGTAATAAATACCTGACTAACCATAACCCTTAAACCAACAGGTACAGGAAACGGCTAAAAGCGGCCGAGGAGGGCATCCCCATCGCGCCCTCCATCGTGCCCCCGATGCCTGCGGGGGAGGTGTTCCCCGCAGTGGACACCACAGACTCCAAGCTCACGCCCGCCGTGTCGCCCGACCTGGTGCTCTTCTGCCGCAAGATCTACGACTTCCGCTCCAAGAAGATACAGATGCCCAACAAGTGAATCAAAGATGGAAAGAGAAAGATTATTAGTTACACAACCATAGTTGAAACAACACCAAAGTTTTGTTTGATGTACCTATTTAATACTTTTATAAATGGACTCGGACAAAAAGGACTGGACTTGAGTGTGTAGGTGTATTCCATCGCTTGGGACTCGCTAAATCTTTATATCGTAGTGTCTCAGATCTTACCCTATTTAGTACAAAGAAATTTGTTCCCATGCGACTTTCAAAGAGTAGTGCTTGATGCGTCGGCATTTTATGTGAAAAATGCTGATTTTTTACGTTTTTGTTGCATCAATAATGATCGCGGTTTTAAATTTAACGTCAATGGACAAGAAATTATGCCTTTTAGAAGTAGTATTAAGCGTGGATTTATATGGAAATCATGATTAGTTATTATATCTTTTGCTTCTATATGAGCAACTTTATTATATTTAGATAAGTACCTATGAGTAGGTATTTACTTCGAAATTTTGCTATGTGTATAAGTAATTTATAAATGTTTCAACTCATTGACCATGGCATTTATATTCATTTTAATTTAAATCGTTGTTGTGCTGTTGTCTAATAAATTATTCATTATTTTGTAAGGGATCAACATTGTAAGGTTTTATACATCAGTGTTGCCTAACCATCGTTTTATACATCCTGTTATACTACAATATTTGGTAATATTTCTGTGATAATCGATCAGAAATCACAGGTACATACATGAACTGTAAGTCCAAACACAAAGCACAAATTATAGTTATACATGAGTTCTACCTATAGTTAGTTTTTCTAACACAACATCAGCATTCAAAGGAATTGATAAAAACAGGTTTGGACATTTAAAAAACTAAAGTAACCAATAAACGATTAATAGTTAAAATACCTATATTTAAAGGTACTTTTGTCATACAAAATTAAGAATTTATTTTAAATGTTTAGACGACTCCAAAATCAAGTTGTACCAATTTTAGGTAGCGAGATTTTTAAGTTTTATCCGTGAAGACTGATTTTGTGGAAGTAAAATTCTATAATTTCCGTACAACCTGTAGTCAGAGTTTTGTTTCAGTTAGCGCTTCAGGTAAAACCGGAAACTTTTTCACATAACGTGTCAGCCAATGTAACTGATGTATCAACAAGTGGGAACATTGTAACATATTTTTAAACGTAATATTAGAACATAGAATATAAACGATGAAACATCTGCTATGTTTGAAGGAAAGAGATATATTTAAACCTAATAACTGTAGGTAAATTAGAAATCTCTTTTATCGTATATAGTAGAGTAATTATTAGTTGTGTGGTAGGTATTTACGTTACATACAAAAGTATATTTAATGTTATATTTCCCACGTGGAAAAATGTAAAGGGCATTTATATGTTTGCAAATTGTCTACTGCTGCCTTCGTCTTTTCTACCACTGTCTATCATTTAACTTCTCTTGTATCTGTCGTTCGGTTAATGTTAATTTTGTTGTAAATATTCTTTTGTTACTTATTTCTATTGATAAGACTTGTGAAGAATTTGGTATTCTTTAACTTGTTATTTATTCTACCTATTCTGTGTGAATGTTGTATGGAAAATTACATAAGTAGGCAGGTATTACCCAAGTTAAATAAGCTAACCGTCGGAGTGGTTCTCTATATAAGTTACAACTAAAGGCTGGGTGTACATTTGCCACCTACAACAGGTGGTTGTGGTATCTACTCGAGTCGATCCATACAACAGTTTACATCAGATGTCTTTCCAAAGCTTAGGTTCTCTTTGTCTCTTCTTTATCGCTTAATGCCAAAAAATTAGCTGCAATCGTTCTCATATTCTGTAATTGTAATACCAATTCCCTTCTCTTTAGGTTACGTAAATGCTAGCGGAATCTTAGCGTTCTTTAATAACGCACGTCATTAAATCAAAATCAAACATAGTGAAAGTAGTGCGGTCAATAACCTACCAGCACTGGCTGATACCTACAATAAATTATTATATTACATGACTGTTTGCTGTTACAGCTATGCTCTAAACTACATACGGATCTTAGTGAAGCTGCGTAGGTATAATATTAATACAGAAATGTAGAGAAGTGCTGAGCACATACCTACCTAAAATACTCTTCATACTTGCGCATTCTTAACTTAAATGAACCGTTGTTTTGAAACTTGAAGTTGACGTTAAGATATCACTAACATTTAACTCATTATAATTAATTGATTATAGATTTAATGAGTAAAATTCCATAATAATACTATAACTACTATAAGTGAGCTCCCTTGCTTGTAGAAGGTTTGTTTTGATAAATGTTACCTGGAATTTCGCAAACGCAAACCCTATTATAGTCAGTTTAGAACTAGGTTTTTATTGTACTAATACGAAAAATGATTGTTTTTATTTAATTTATTTGTGTTTGAATGAAAATTATATAGGTATATTTTTATTATTGTACCCTAGTTATGTTGGCTGTAATTTAATATTGATGTAATTAATATATGTATTTTTATTTCAACCTGTGTTTTATTTAAAATGTATGTTTATTTTTACCTTCCCGTCCGTGCGTCGTCATCTTATTACTTAGTAGGTACCTAGGTTAAAATACACACCAATTTAGATGTCTAAACAGAAAATAGCCTACAACACTCAGGCATTCCTTAAAATATATTACGAAAAAACAGGGGGTAGTATGTAAAACAAGTCCTGCAAATAAAGATTTCTATTTTAGTTTATCGAAATGAAAAAGATTTAACGGTAAATATCGATTATGTATTATCAACACACACCTAAGCAGTATATAATATTGCCGTAACTATAAATGACACGACAGTCAAAGTTTCCATCACATTATATGAACATTCAGAATTTACAACATTTATATTTACACCATTTATTTAAACATGTGTTCCACAATCAGTTACTACAGTTTTCAGACAGTTAATAGGTACTATAACGTTAAGCTTTCTACAAACAATCTATGGGCATAATTACATGATTATAATATGGCTACGAATGTTGTGAATTTGAAAAATAATATCAAACATGCTCAGAATTAGTCAGAGTCCTGTAAAACCTTAAATCTGAATGTGCCAGCAGTATTTCATACAAGAATGTCCAGAAAATATCTGCAAAGATATTGAATTTTCAACAAGGTATGCATATGTAATTAAGAATTAACATACAGTCTTTCTTGAATAACTTCAATTTAACAAATATCATAAATAATAGAAGATTCTCAAACAGTATACATTTGATAAGGAGCCTTAATAAATATCCAGCTATTATTGTGATGTAATTGTAACCCCACTAGTTCTTAGGCCTTTGTAAAAGAATAACTTGTTAAACATAAAAAATTATGTAATTTTTTTGGATAGAAATATAAAATTAACTAACATAAAATAATTAAAAGTATTAAGATGCAAGAAGTGTATTTCAAGAGATGTTTCATAGTAACACATAGTAATCTCCATAAAAAGGGAGATTAGAGTGAAGCAATCTAGCCTTCCCTATGCTACTATAATTAACACCAAAATATTGCTAATACTTTTTCAAAATACACCACATCTCATGAAATTATCATCTTGAATACCTGCTGAAACAATCTGAAGCTGAAGCCTTCTGAATATTGTCAACACAGTACATACATTGACACATAAACATTAAAATACCTAGTAATTATGGCGTAATCAAATCATGTAAAGCACAAATCTCTCAGAAGTTGCAGCAACTGTTAGTTTTCTTGGCTGTCTTGTAGAAGGCCTTGCTGTGCATTGACAGGCTGTCGGACTTGGCCACTAGGTCGTCCAGCTTCTCCCCGCGCTCCAGGACAGCCTTTATGGTATCATGAAGAATTATCTTTGTCTCATCAAGGTCTTCCTGGATTCTTGTTAGTGCATCTGCCTCTTTCGGGTTCTGGAATTTTGCTAAGTACTGAGGCAGACTTGGAAAGTCTATTGTATTCTCATTTCCTGATGGCCAGTTGGCGGCCGGCACTTTAATTGTGAACTCATCCAGTATCTTTGTGACCAGTGTGTGTGCTACCCGACTAGGGTACTCATGATCAGTAATCATTATGCCGGCCAAATTATCAGCTCTCACATAGACTTGTAACATGTATTCACCTTCTTTTACAGACTGTCTTGAAGCGGGCTGCGTCCTCTCTACCATAGTTTTGCTGACAAAAGTCATGAATTCCTGCACAGAGCCCCTTTGGAAAAAACTGAAGCTCTGTAAGTCATATGCAGCTTTAAGTATTGTGGCATTGTTAACTCCCTTATAGGCCACTCCTAGTGCGTAGGCCTTCACCATTGTGCTTGTATTTTATTATATATCTGTAAAAAATAAAATAGGAAATCAATAATAGCTAAAAAAGTCATTTGGGAGTTCGACAAAATAAATAGGTAATGAGAAACTATAAAATTTAAGAAATTACCAAACAATCTTTGAGCTGCGAATATTATAGAACATCACAAATAGTCATAAATTGTGCATTTATGCTTTTTTAAACACAATACTCGAAATATATTGAAAAAAGAGAAAGAAATCAAAATTTATTGAATTTCAAAGCACAATCAATTTGCTTACGTCAAAATGTCAAACAGTCAAGTTACATACGTCAGTCAAAATGTGAGACTGTGTGCTGAGGGTTCTCTGTGTGTATAATACTCCGCACAAAAGACCCGACCACCGACCATCACAATCATCACGTTACAGTGCGACAAACTTATTTGTTCCGGTGAGAGAGAGCGAACTTAATTGATCCATATCTCATTACTTACTAATGAATTGTATATTGTAAAAAAATAGATGGGTTTATCTATATTTACCGCAAAAGCGAATTAACAATACGAGCAAACTTAAAATCTTATAGAATTAAGAAATATTAAACATTTATGTGAGCTGTCACCGGAACAGATAAGTTTGTGGCACTGTACATAGTAACGAATACTATATGTGTGGTCTACAACTCTACATCATACATTTACGATTCTATAACTCTCTAACGAACGAGAAGGATACAATACAACATACCACCAAGGATTTTTTAGTCAAGGTATCTAGTCCTAGGTATATAAAAAGTCTTTGATACAATCTAGTAGTAGGTCTATGGATACAATCTTTTTATCTTCTAGTTTTTTTTATTTATTTTTTTATATTTTATTTATTTATTTTTAATTAAAAAAGTACAATTACTGCATATAATAACTTAAGCCTAATAATAAATAAATCTTCTAGTTAGAGAAATACTTATACAACTACAACGAATAGGCTTCTCTAAGGAAACAAAGAGAGAGAAGATAGAGCAAAGAAGAACATTGGGGCATGCCCAGCCCCCGTATTATGTAACTGCATGCCTAAACAGTAAACACTCTTTCTAGGAGATTAAATAATAATAATAAATTAATGCTAATATTCTAGTCTATGCGCGAATGGACACAGACCACAGGCAAAATTATCATGCATGGTAGGAGCAGCCCCCGTATTTTGTAACTTTTTGAGAGTTGGCAACCGGTGATAATTGGTATCAACTTAGAGACTTATTAACCGAAAACACCAAAAATCTTAGTGAAAGAAATATGCAAGAAGCCTAACAATATATCCTTACATTCAACATAAACGTTTGTGAAATCAGATAAGTCAGTAAAAGTTATTAATTAATAATGCTCTAAGTTGTCAGCCATTTTATACCAACCAACCCCACTCGGAGTTACATAATACGGGGGCAGGTTTGAAGTTTTGACATTGACATAACATCATAACATAACTGACAAATTGACAATATTGACATGGCTGTGCTGTGCTCGAGTTGCTCGACAGCCCGACATGTTTTGGTTTTCTTGTTGTTTCGTGCTAAACTTTTACTTTGATTAAGCGGCTCAGTGTAATATTTTTCTTCAGCTAAAACGAATATAATAATGGCTGAGAGTACAGAAAAAGTAGAAAGCGGCCCAGATGCTCGGAGAAGGATCTTAAACATAGCTGTTTCAACTGTATTACTGGAGTCAGGATTTGACGCTGCTGATAAACTTTCCTTGGAAACCCTTACAGAATTACTCCAGTGCTGTAAGTAATTACCACGACTTGGGTTTCTATACATATACCTTCACAGTAAAAACTATTTTCCATTTATTTACAAAAAGTGTTTGTGGGTCATTGGATATCTACTTTTCATTTTAGTTTTTTACTACCCTGTGAATCCTAGTTTACTCTTTAGTGTGGTAATAATCTGGCAAAAATTCTCCGGATTAGCAAGATCCTACTGCATTTAATGACATTCCCATATTGACCCTTGTAAATGTGACACCCTGTATTTAAGTACTTACCTTATTTGTTACAGTCCTCACTGAAGTTGGAAATTCAGCAAGAGGCTACTGTGAAGTTGCTGGAAGAGTTGAGCCTGTCTTATCAGATGTGGTCATGGCACTCATAAATATGGGTAAGTAGAGAGAAATACCTACTAAAATTGTACTACTCTGAGGAGGTGATCAATACCATAGAATAACATCAATACTAACACAATGATGCTGACAGCTTTATTTTATTCTTTCTAGAGCACAGCTAGGAAAAATTATATTAGGTCCTTACATATGAAATTGGCGTTTTCTATAAGAGGAACATAAAGTCGTTTTTTAGGGTTCCGTAGCCAAAATGGCAAAAACGGAACCCTTATAGTTTCGTCATGTCCGTCTGTCCGTCTGTCCGTCTGTCACAGCCGATTTACTCGGAAACTATAAGTACTACAGTGATGAAATTTGATGGGAATATGTGTTGTATGAACCGCTACAAAAATATGACACTAAATAGTAAAAAAAAGAATTGGGGGTGGGGCCCCCCATACATGTAACTGAGGGATGAAATTTTTTTTTTCGATGTACATACCCGTGTGGGGTATCAATGGAAAGGTCTTTTAAAATGATATAAAGTTTTCTAAAAAACAATTTTCTTAAAGTGAACGGTTTTTGAGATATCAGCTCTCAAAGTCGTAAAAAGTATGTCCCCCCCCCTCTATTTTTATAACTACGGGGTATAAAATTCTAAAAAAAATAGAGGTGATGCATGCTAATTAACTCTTTCAACGATTTTTGGTTTGATCAAAGTATCTCTTATAGTTTTTGAGATAGGTTGATTTAACTGTAATTTTGCTGCTACGGAACCCTTTGTGCGCGAGCCCGACTCGCACTTGGCCGGTTTTTTTAAATGAAATATATTAAATTAATCAAAGTATGTACCATTGCTATGTATGCACTTTTGCCATCTCATTGGTAGTTCATTGATCCCCTTACTAAAAAAAACATTCGGGTGGGAATCAATAAAATCTTTGAAGGCGGTTTGGACTGCCCCATCGGAGTTGAATTTTTTTCCTTGCAAGTAGTTATCCAAATTGCGAAAAAAATGGTAATCTGTTGGAGCAATGTCCGGAGAGTACAGTGGTGGATGTCTAAAACATTCTAATTGAAGCTCCTCTGATTTGGTAGCCATCTGTTGTGCAGTGTGTGGTCTAGCATTGTCCTGAAGCAGCAGTGGCCTAGAGCGATTGACCAGCCTCGGTTGTTTAGCAGCTAGCTTTTCCATCATGGTTTGCAGTTGCTGACAATAGATATCTGCCATAATCGTCTGGCCAGATTTAAGAAAGCTGTAGTGAACGACACCGGCACTAGTCCACCAAACACTTACAAGCAACTTTTTTTTAGTCAATTTTCGCTTAGGGCAGGATTTGGCTGGTTCGCCAGGGTTTAGCCATTGCGATGAGCGCTTCCGATTATCGTAGAGGATCCACTTTTCATCACAGGTAATGATTCGATTTAAAATTCCTTCATTATTGTGCCGTTGAGTAACGTAACGCAGCAGTCGACGCGCGTTTGTCGGTTTGCTTCACTCAATTCATGAGGTACCCACCTTTCAAGCTTTTTCACCTTCCCAATTTGCTTCAAGTGGATTAGAATAGTTTTATCACTAACACCGGAGCCTGCAGCTTCCACAATAGCCTTCAATTCTTCATTATCAACTTTGGTCTCCGGCCGTCCACGAGGCTTGTTCTGCAGGTCGAAATTTCCAGAACGAAAACGTTGGAACCAAAAACGCACTGTGTTTTCTTTTGCGACACCGTCACCATACACATCATTAATCCTTCGAGCCGTTTCTGCAGCACTGGTGCCACGGTGGAACTCATACTCGTAAATAACGCGATATTTCAAGTTTTCCATTTTGTAAACAAAGTGACACAAAGAAAAAAACAAAACAAGAAAAAACAAATGAATTAAGTGGTTTGAAACACAAATGCATGAGTAAATAGCTATATGAATTTGAATTTGGAATTCCTAACCATAAAGGTAATATTTGAGATCAAAGTGGCCAGTACGACAAAACGCCAATTTCATAATATGTCTGACTTAGTATCCTATGTCCCCTGGATGGGGCAGAGGGCGTCCACAGTGACTCTCCATCGCAACCTGTCTTGAGCTTCGCCTTTGATTTCACTCCAAGACTTCCCGATCTTTTTCGCTTCGTCCACTACCGTGCGTCGCCAGGTCTGCTTGGGACGGCCACGCTTTCTCTTTCCTTGCGGATTCCAATCCATCGCCTGTTTGGGTATGTGGTCAGAATTTCTTCGGAGGGTGTGGCCAATCCAGTTCCACTTGCGTCGCTTGATCTGCTGGTCGATCAGGGTATCGTGGCACCGTTCTCTCAGTTGGTCGTTGGAGATTTTATTGGGCCAGTATATTCGGAGTATGCGTCGAAGGCATCGGTTCACGAAGACTTGAAGCTGGTGCGAGATGGGTTTGGTTACCTTCCACGTTTCGCAACCATATAGCAACACGGACTTAACGTTTGACCTGAATATTTTCAGTTTGACTCTTCTGGTTAACTTTTGTGATTGCCATATTGGTCGCAACTGCGCGAAAGTAGCTCGGGCTTTGGCAATCCGCGAAATGACGTCCTCTTCTGTACCTCCTGTTTCTGAGACAACGCTGCCGAGGTAGGTAAATTTGTGAACGCGTTCCACTGCCTCACCACCGATCTGCAGCGGGGTCATATTCTGCACACCTGTTCGCATCTCTTGGGTCTTCCGGATGTTAATTTTCAGGCCTATTTTCGCCGCCTCTTGGCTGAGAGCATCGAGCTTGGCTTGCATGTGTGCATGTGTGTGGCTTAGCAGGCAAAGGTCGTCGGCGTAGTCTAAATCCTCCAATACACTGAAGGTTCCCCATTCAATTCCACGTCGACTGTTGCTGCTTACTCTCTGCATGATTCCGTCTAGCGCTATTAGGAAGAGCAAGGGCGACAAAAGACAGCCCTGACGGACCCCAGCGTGCACGGCGATATCCTCCGAGATTAGGCCAGTATGTGTCACTTTACAGGAGTAATTCTTGTAAATGGCCTTTATGAGATGTATGAGGGGTGGCGATCGTTAGGAGAGGCCTATGTCCAACAGTGGACTACGGAAGGCTGAGAGAGAGAGATGTATTATCTTACTCGGGACACCCACGGATAGTAAGCGGGACCACAAATAATAATAATATGTAAGGACCTAATATTTTTAATAGGCCCAAACCCAAATGGTGAATCATATAATTTATATACATTTTTGACTGAGCCCCTACTGATTATTTTTTTCTTATTTTTCCAGGTATTAGTACACAAAACATAGAGCAATATGCTGCCAGACCCAACAGGCATGTGATCCAGACTCCGCAGCAGGCACCAGCACCGCGGACACCGGCCATGCTGTCGGCCGGCTCCAAGGCCAAGCCACCTCCGCACATACCTTACCACTTACCTCCACTGCCTGACCCTCATGCGTATATTAGGACACCTGTGAGTATATTTTTATAATTATTTGAACTTTAATAAAAATAATTGTTTTTCTTATGAAAGGGCATAGGGAAAATTAGCATGACATGATAAAGCCTAAATAAGGCTAGGGAGAAGAAGAACACTCTTATGTCTTACAAGAATGTACCTACATACTCCTCTTTGTAGGGTAGGCATTGTTCACATTTCATACAAGCAAAAGTGGCTCTATTTAATATGAAAAATAACAATCACTTCCACAGACTCACAAGCAACCAGTAACCGAGTATGAAGCTATAAGAGAGAAGGCAGCCAATCAGAAGAGAGATATTGAGAAAGCCCTCACCAAGTTCCTGGCCAAGACCAGTGAGACACACAACCTGTTCAACACTGATGATCAGGTTTTCCCGTGTAAGTTGCATTTTAAACCTTATCTTGCCGAGCATTATTAAAAATTATTTTGGCATAAAGCAAAAAAGAGCAGCTCCACACTTTCAACAAACAATACCAATATAAACTTGATTTTCGATCCAATAACAATTCAAAGGTCAAACTTTGTGGCTTATTAAATTAATTTGTGACCTAACAGGAGGATGTAACTTGAGTTAAGTACTACTTCCAAAAGCTAATAAATGTGATTCCCTTCTTGACTACAAACACTAATTTATTTTCATGTTTCATAAAAAAACTTTCTAATACCTTTTCAGTGATAGCCTGCAAGCCAACATTCCCAGCATACCTACCATGCCTATTGCCGACTGACCAGGTGTTTGACTTCGACGAGCTGGAGTACCACTTCCAAGTGGCCAACAGGACTGAAGATATGCCAGCTGATAAGAAAGGTACATTTAAGACGTCTATTGTTATTTACAGAATTTCATGTTTTCATCTTCTTCCTTTCTCTGGCGTGACATGAGGCACAAAGCCGACGCCAACGATGATAAGCAAGGAACTAAGTACTTCTGTAAGTGCGAGGTCCCATTAGTGCGTTGCGCTGCGACGCGTCGCCCCATAGGAAAGATCGTCCAACCGTCCCAAAATGTATGGTAGTGACGACGCAACGTACTAATGGTGCGTCGCTCAAACGAAAGGATGATAATACATATAACATTCATCATCAATATTTAGGGTCGACTTTGTGCCATACACATTTGTTTTCATGGTATTTGAATAATGTGCTATTCATTTTATTATGAGTTAAATTTATTTATTAATACCAACATCACACTTCCTGTGTGCAAAGTACCACATATGTAGCTATGGACTACTTATTCTTGCAGAATCAGACAACGAAGGCGAGGGTGGTGATGAAAACGCCAACAACTCTCAGTCAGAGAACCCCAACAATGACAGCCAGCCGCCGTCCAGCCCGGACCGGAATAAATCTGGTGGTTAATCCTCTAGTGCTATGTACTCAGTGGTGGTAAATTTAGAATAAAGAAGTTTATGGATTCATCATTAAAATATTATTCGTACTTGTGTTGTACTTTTTCATACTTTAGCAAAAAATAAATTTTGTTTTGCTGAATCAAAACTGCCACTGCATGAAACTACACACACTTGAGTTAAATACTATGAAATTGTTACCAGCCCCTCAGTTTCCTTTGTGCCTAGTACTTATTTAACTATTCTGTAGTTCTATAAGTATGGCTGCTAAACATTCTGTCTAGTTTTACATCCATGTATGACTACTAGGATTGTGTTGTAGAATACTTTATTTTAATTCAGACCCATGGTAAGGGTACACACCAGAGCCTTATTGGTATTTGATTTATCAGAATAAACTGCAGTGAAACACATGAATACGAAATTAACATACTTTATTAAATTTAATACAAAAATTACTTCATGGATGCAGAGTTAATAATGGGCATAGCCTTGATTCCATCTCGGGTCACAACAGTGACTTGGAAGTTCGGCAAACTGACAAACAGACGCCGGTGCACCTCTGCCACACACTTCTGGAGGATTTCGTAAGCTTGCTCTTCAGTCAGATCTGTGAACAAATAAATTTTCAGATGAGCTTGTATGAGTTGTTGAAGCACAATACTTCTTTAAGTATGTGTGTGAAATATGTAAGGTAAAATTGTGTGTGAGTTCTCATGGATTTGATAGCGAGCAATTCTTTCAAATGTTGATTCATTATATAAATTGTTTCAGAGTTAATAAATTAAGGCCTGAACACAGACATATTTAATAGAACTTTATGCTGGAACTGGATTTTCGAACTAAATATGTGCAATAAAAAAGGGCCATGACTGAAGTGAAACTGTATAAATACATACATATCTTTCTTTCAGGCCAATAACAGGCACACTAGTCAGTAATAATTTGCATTGAATTTTGCCAAATACATTGTTTTTTACTGACCAAATTGAATGTTTAAGTAGTTTAACAGTTAGAGCAACCTATAAAAAAAATTCACTCACCTTTCTTGTGGTATCGATCCATGATGCTCAAACTGAGGTAACCACCAAATCCGTGAGCAGCAAAAGGCACTTTCACACTGGACGCTAGGTAGTCCATGAAGTATAGCTCGGGACCATTTTCCTTGTCATAACCACCCATCAGCACATTGACAAAGTATGGGGACTGAAAATTGCAAGAATAACATACTTATTAAAATGTTGGTAAGTGCCACTGTAAAGACATCCTGGTTTCTGGAAGGATGTTGAACAGTGATAAAGTTGTAAAACATACAAGCTAGAAAGTGGTTATTTAGTTAGCCCATAGTAGTCTACTGCCATTTAAACAATGAATACCTAGAGGTAGCTCTTAAAAAAACTGGTCTTTATTATTGTCCAGATAAGACTTACAAATTTGTTCATTCATAAACTACTTACACTGCTTCTCAAGTACTCGGCAAGGTTCTTGCGAGTGAACGTGGCGGCGGCGGTGGGGCCAAGCTCATAGCCATTGCGCATCTTGTACAGTTGGATGTTCTTCGCGATATATTCAGCAAACTGATTGGTGTCTCCAGAGTCACCCACCACGGCCATGACTAGTCTATCAGATATTTTGTGGATCTTTTCTTCATCTGTAATGTAAAGCATAGTTGTTAAAATGTTAATTATTGAAGTATTATTATAGAAACAAGTCAAAGGAAAGAATCACAACTTACCATCTTTCATGATCATAATACTGTGGCTAGCTGATTGATCCGCTGCTATCATGACAAAATCATTGCATTGTAATCCTAACAGGCACTGGAAATTGATATTCGACATGTTTTTGCAAGTAATTCGTAAATAACTTCGATTCAAAAATCCGCTAACCTCTTGTGAAAAATGTCAATTCACCGCTTATGTTCACAGACAAAAAAAATTGCTGAACATTAGCTGACTCATCTATCTAATCTGTGGTCATATTCTCCTTCCACATTCTCGCCAAAATAATGCAGTGGACCTTGGGTTTCATGTTCCTTGGCCTTAAGATATCAGATAAAACATCTGAGTTTGCTCATCACGCTCACCATTTGATCACGAAAAGGAGAGCACGAGCAGTGAAACTTATTATTCTGAGTCTATTATTTTTTCGAACGTCAAAGTGACAATTTGTGAGCCTTCCTCACAGAGTACGTTTATGTTATGACTTTCCTTTCCTAACCTAAAAATAACTTGCCTATTTGTTTTGGTTTTATTTAATAACATTTTAAGCAGTATAAATAATGAAACATGTTCAAACGGATAGCTGTTGGGATTTCCGGTGGCGTAGACAGTGCGGTATCGGCTCTTCTATTGAAACGAGCAGGTAAATTAACTTAAAATTCATATCTATTAAACCTCTGTAAATACTGATGAATGTTGATGGTATACGAATATTTTCTCATATTTCAGGTTACCAAGTAGAAGGTGTATTTATGAGAAACTGGGACAGTAATTACGAAGCAGGCTACTGCAATGATGAAAGAGATTTAGAGGATGCCACTTTCGTTTGCCGTAAGCTCGAGATTCCATTGCACAGAGTTCATTTCATAAAGCAGTACTGGAACGAAGTATTCACCGTTTTGTTAAATGAATATGAAAATGGACTGACGCCAAACCCGGACATCTTGTGCAATAGATACATTAAATTTGATAGCTTTTTTGAACATTGCAGGAATAATTTAGGAGTAGATGCCATTGCTACTGGCCATTATGCTAGCACATCTTTTGGACCATTCTTAAAAAAGTACAATGAAAATGAAGGTAATTTAGTATAAATCACTGGAAACTATAACTAACTTTATATGATTTAATGTACAAGTAAAAATAATATTTTTGTTTTAACTTGTAGGTACTTATTATTTATATTTATTTCCAGGAGTTCACCTACTTCAACCAGCAGATAAACATAAAGACCAGACATTTTTTCTGTCCCAAGTGAAGCAATTTTCATTGAGAAAATGTATGTTCCCTATTGCTAATTTGCTCAAGTCTGAAGTGAGAGAAATTGCAAAAAAAGAAGGCTTACTGAATGTAGCTGAAAAAAGGGATAGTACAGGAATATGTTTTATTGGGAAAAGAAGGTTTCAGGATTTCATTGCTGAAGTAAGTATTATATGGGATGTAAAAAATGTAGTTTAATTCAGTAAAAGTGCTATCTGATTGATTCTAATTGTTTATGTTATTATCATTTTCAGTACATTCAAGTAAAGAAAGGTCTTCTAATAGACATAGACACTGGGCAAGTTGTTGGTGAACACAATGGATTCCACAACTGGACCATAGGACAGAGGTGCTGCCTGGAAAATTACAAAGATGCATACTTTATTTTCAAGAAAGATCTAGAATCTAACAATATTTTTGTGGTAAGATATTTGCTGTTCTAGTTCCAAATTTTTACAGGATTCCAGAATAAGTAGAGTTTGTTTTAGGAAGGTACAGAGATTTTATCAATTGTTTCCTCTTATTTTTCAGGTAGCGGGCACCAAGCATCCGGTTCTATGGAATAATCTAGTATTCACTGGTGAACCTCATTGGATACACAGTGAACCAAGCAAGCTGAGAAACAATGATGTCTTGAAATGTTTCTTCCGATTTCAACACACGATGCACTTGGTTCCTTGCAAAATTGTAAAAAACTCTGAAGGACTAACAATAATGCTAGAATACAACCTAAGAGCACTAACTGAAGGCCAATTTGCAGTTTTATATGCAAATGGGGAATGTCTTGGAAGTGCTAAAATAAAAGATGTTAGCCATAACTTAATAACTACTCATGTACAATCAGATTCCTAGCATAGTTACCTATTATGTGGATAAAAACTGTTGTTGTTACAATAATATTAAATATTGTTACTTATATACTTTATTTTTTTATATATATTTTCTTAGCTAAATACTAGCACAGCTAGAAGGTCCTCTAGTATAATGTACTTATAATCGCAGTTCCTACCTACGCTACAATAGTCTGTTTAGTATGGCACTTGTAGGTAGGTACTATGAGGCCTAGCGCGCATTGCGATGCGGCGAGTTGCGGCTGCGGTTTTACAACCGGCACGGCGGTTAAACCGTAAATAATCTGTAGTAAGTCACAGATTATTGTGCGGCTGTTCCGCTGCATCTGCATGTGGTTGAACTTCTGAAGTGCGCATACCTCCACTGTGGTTCATACATCACAGATTTTTGTGGGAGCCAGCAACGATGAACGAGAAACGAGTAGAACTAGAAACTATCAGCGGGAAGCGAGTGTAGTTTTGTCGCCGGGTTGTAAGCGAGTGCGTTATTGGCATCGCACATCTACTTTCAATGCCGCACTGTATAGAAATGATGAAGCGGGCGAGTATCACTGAACGAGTTTATTTTTGAAAGCTCGTCGCTTAGCGATAAAACTAGCAATGCGAGTCGTCTCCGGCAGTGTGAACTGTCAGCGATTGTAGTTACTGTAACATTTTAGAAGTAAATTTTAATATTATGGAATATTATGAATTATCGAATCAAATTTCGTTACTGATAAATCAATTATCTCTTTTAGAACCAATTACATAATTCTACTAAAATTTAATGAAGAAAATGCACTTAACCACTCTAAATACATAATAGTTTTCTAACGCTCGGGAATACGACCGTTGCCGAACAATGACGAAGATTTCTATGTGCATTATCAATTTTGGGGAACTGTATTTGTATACGAATCTCTTTTATTTATTAACACGGAATGATATATCTATTATACGTTTCTTGAGCGAGAAAATAGTCGATAGTTAATCGTTTTCTAGCCGTTGGTGGGATCACTGCCTTATGCGCGCTAGCCCTAATAAATAGCAATATAAATTCCGCCAATATCATGTGTTGAGATAGGAAAAGTAGGGCAAATCAAAATCAACTTCAGTTTGATGACAGAAGGCGGTGGTCTGACATTGACAATTATTGACACTACTTGACACTGTCATGTCAACTATGTCAAGTTGACTTGACACTTGACACCTTGACAGTTGATGTATGTGTTTTTGGTGCAATGCAGAATGCATGCAATGTTTGTTTTGTCGACCGATTTTTACTAATTTATTACGAACAATATGTATAAATAAAACAAAGCTAACTTAAAAAATAGTTGTATAATGTCTCATCCAGTTGATTATAGTGTACCACCTCCATTATTGAATGTTAAGCCACCAATGACTCCGTTGCCGCTTGGTTCTATTCCAGCGACTGCATCGACGGCAACCCCGCCGCCGCCGCTGGCGCCGCCGCCGTACTCAGTGCCGCCTCCACCCCTTGCGGTTCCGTTGCCTCCACTGAACCAACCACCGCCATGCTTCCCTCCATTAAATCTTCCACCACCCATTATCACCAGCTTTCCTCCGCCTCCAATCGAGACTGCGCCAAACACGTTCACAGCTCCTTCGGAATACTCTTATCCTGCAAGATTGATGATAAAACAGGAACTGAACATAAAACGAGAAACTCCATTCAAAGTTGAAAGAGGGTCACCAGATTGCTACAGTCAGATCTCCGAGAGAAGCAGCTCATCATACCGACACAGCAGTGTCGCGTCTGACCGCCTCAGTGTCGTGTCTGATCGTTCTTCCTACACTCACATAGACAGAGCACATATTCCATCAACTTCTAGAGAGAGGTCAGACAGACCTTCTCACAGTAGACATGAGGAGTATATTAGGGAGAAAGAGAGAGAAAGGGAACTTTATCATAGAGCCAAAGAGAGGTATTACAGAGAAAGGCATGAAAGAAGGAGCCCAAGCCGCAGCAGCAGAGCCTATAGCCGCAGCCCATCACGGCTCAGTGAGAGGGAAAGATACTACAGGGAAAAAGATAGACACCACTCTGACAGATATTCTCATGAAAGAAGGAAGTATGAATATGAGAGATCAAGAAGACATGAATATGATAGAAGATATGATCATGAGCACCGCAGGCATGAGAGTAGACGTCCTGACTATGATCGAAGGGCAAGTCCTCCACACCATCGTGATTACAGGAGTCATAGTCGAAGTGTATATGAGGATAGGCGACTGAGGTCTCCCATCCGAGATCGTCGTTCACTGAGCCGGGAGTCACGTCGTGTCAGAAGCCGAAGTCGTACAAGAGCACGTTCTCCAAGATCCAGACATGACCTGGAACCTAAAAAGCCATTGTCTGACAGGGAAAAAATATTAGAAGAATTCAGGTACCCAATTTTATTATCACTTTTATTATAATTATATTTCTTCATGAATAGTATACTAATCCTTCCCTTTATGCTTGCTTTTCTATTCAGGAAAAACTACTGCCAAACTTCAGAAGATTTTGTGGAAAAAATGGAGCAGTGGTCCAAAGAACATAAAGAAGATGAAGAGGCAAGTTTTATGCTCAGTAATATAGTTTTTTAATCAGATAACACTTCATCCTTTTGAATGTTTTATTTTATTTTATTTATTTATTAGGTTCACCAACATCAGTTACATTACACAATCGCTGTTTTAAAACTAGACTTAAAACTAAATGCACTGATAATTAAAGGTGTACACTACATGTAAAATTAAGGCTTATTCTAAACTGACATACTTAAATGTGAGTTTGGTGAAATGCCGCACGTCTGACCTGGCCCTCAGGGTGGTCTCTTCATTAATCTTTTAGTTGGCAAGACTAGATTCTAGTACACACTATAAAAATATCTATCACTCTCAAGACACATTGCAACAGAGGACCTAGACCTAGACAAAAGAATTTTGACTCAAAATCAATATCTTTAAACACCTATCCCAAAGTCAACATCCAAGTTCTCCAAACAAAAACAGTTTCCCTCAATAGAGGTTGATGCAAAGGTTGTCTGGCAGAGATTGCTATAAGCACTTTTTTGTACTGTTTTTATTTTAAGATACATTTTTGATATTTTTTCGGTTTTGGTGCAAATAAACAAGAGATTTGTATTGTATTGTAACAGAACCAGAAGATGTGGTACCGCAGTTCCCCGGCCGAGCTCTACTACAAGCCTCTGGAGGGCGGCGCCGGCGTGCAGCAGTCGCCGAAACTGGAGAAGCTCTGTGAGAGCGTGCAGAGGAGCCTCATAGACCGCGGGAGGCAGGCGCGCCCGGAGGTCGATGAACTGCCTCCGCTGAAGCCGCCTAGGGCTAAGATGTGCAAGCATAAAAGTAAGTGGTTGTTTTACTGGTTGCGCTCTTAAGACGATGACCACATATTATACCGGAAATTGGGTCTATTTGATTTTTGTTGAGGATTGAGTGAAAGATGTCTCTGCTGAAGCCGCCTAGGGTTAGACCCCCCGCAGACTGCAGACTTTTAGTCAGCCGATAGTTTGTCGGGCTCTTAATCAGTATGGAGTATCGGCCGATACATAATCGTTGAGTGTGCGCACTACCATACATCTCCATACTGATTAAGAGCCCGACCAAACTATCTGCCGACTAAAAGTCTGCAGTCTGCGGGTGGTCTTAAGATGTGCATTTGTGCATAAAAGTAAGTTGCTATAGTCAACATGCAACTTTCAAGTTTCTTGATGTGATAGCTTATGGTTATATTAAACCGATTACATGTTGGCAAAATAAATATGAACAAAAAAAAATGATGTGATACGAAACAAGACATTGGGTGACGTCACCCGATTGCCTTGCCTGCCATCTTTGCAATGCTTTCGACATAATTTTATCTTCTTGTGGGTACCTAGATTTATTTAATTTTTCGACTATAACTTTAGGATCAGCTTCGCACGGGTACAATGCTAATGCTAAATACACTACAGAAAAATTGTGATGTTATTATTAAAATATACAAAAACCTTCTTCTTATTCTATTCAAAAAACCGCATCAAAATCCGTTGTGTCCCAAGTAGCAAAAATATGTGCAATAAAGGTAACGGCCACGTTCCTGTTTTGCTAATATGTGCTGTAAAAGTCCCGTAATTAGTCGAATAATGGTCACGGCAGCGCTGTCTCGAAAATTACTTTTTCCCCACTATTTAGCTGAATTTTAGTCACACTGTTGCAGAAAAATATATGGAAGAAAATCTGTGGATTATTGTGACTGATCTATCGTAATGACTGATTACAAAAGCATAAAGGTAAGTAAGTCTCCATTAATAACTAAATGAGTTATTACTAGTGCAATTTCTATTGTTGCATTTTACACATTCGTATACGAAAAATCTTAGGCGCATTTAACTTTATCGATAAAGTAATAGGAATTCTTTAACATATGTTTAAGGGCTACGTTAAATCTTTCTTAAAAAATAGTAAATATGGTCAAAATTAATTAAATAAATTATAAAAATAAAATAATAGCCATGTTTGTTCGTATATCGCTATTACAGCACTATTAATCGATTTTTGATGCAATAATAGTTACAATGTTGCACTAATAGCAAAACAAGCAGCCATCATTAAATAAATTTAGGGTTCCTCAATGCAAAATCCTTAGCTTGACTAACCCGAGTTGGGGTGAATGTCATTTGATGTATTTTATTAAATGTAATTAATTAACGATTGGTTCATATTTGCTTCATTTCATACTTAATGATAAATTAGCAACTATATAATTATAAAAAAAACTTCATTTTCTTCACACGATGAAAAATTTATTACATTGATTTTCAGAATAGAATATAGCAAACATTTAAAAGTGATTGATTGATTGCAAAGCAAGCAAGTATACAACTTGAATAAAGCAGAAAAGATACTAATCACGCTTTTTTTCCAGAATGGTTTTCAAGATTGTGCAGACAATTGAGAAGGGAGGATATGTTTTATGGACCGAGACACCAGGCCCACGATTTCTTCAGTTGTTTTCTGTGGAACAACGGAACCACTTGACGTTTCGGCCATCGCACTTGACGAATTTTGAGACAAATAATTTGTTTGAACCTTAGTTTGAATTTTTCCGTATCTTTGTTTTAATTTTCTTTTTTAATTTCCATGACTTGTAATCCATTTTATCACGTAATAAAAAATGAATGTGCAATGGAATTATTTATTTGCTTGTCACATTAAAATACTATAAACTGTATAAACGTAACCAAAATGCTGTTACTGAATTATTTATCGAATTAATGTGCCATAAGAGCATTTCAAATAGTATGTGAGCTATTACAGTTATTTGAAAGCTTTTATTCGAAATGTCGATTAATGAAGCTATGAGAGTTACAATGATGCAGTATAGTAAAATAAAATCTTTTATTCAGCAAATTAGATCCAAATAATACAATGATGAGTAATAGTTCTATAATAGCAACCTGAACAATCAATAAGCGAATTAATAACTCTTACAGCTCTCTTTCAGCACTAATGTGTGCGTTAAATAAAATAAAGCAGCTTTTATAGAAATGTCGAATAAACGGGCTATATAGGTCGAATATAGGTCGAGTAGATGTGTATTCGACATTGTTACAGCGCAAATTAGATAAAAGCGCTTATTAATAGCTGTACCACTTTTATGGCACAATCTAGTAAAATTTCAGCCATTAATCAATACTTATTCGATTTTAAGTGCTATAAATGGGCCCTTATTCGACCATTTTGCTTGTTGGGGTAGTTTTAAAGATTTTAGCATAAAAAGGGACAAAGAAAGTGACTTTGTTTTATGCTATGTAGTGACAGTGACGAGGCGTTTTATTAATTTGACAGAGATGTCTGTTGATGCTGTGGCGACATCTATAATGAATACGCGCAAGCATAGAAGTCAAGATATAGATCCAGCAAAGAGATAACAAGGACGACCAACAGATGGCATGGAAGAGTGAAAGCAAAAATACCAAATCCTACATCGCGGTATCTAAGAATTACAGCTACTCAGTATATATACAGAATCCCGACATGTAACCGTCGGGCAGTTGCCCACCAAGCTAAACCGCCCAGCTTGGTCGGAGGATCCTCCCTTTTCAATGGAGGAGTGGCAACACCTTCGCTCCTCCATATTGGTGACCCCTACAACCTGAACACGACCTGATGATGACCATGCAGAACAGCAGCAGCAGAACATCTTCCACCATGTCGATGACCTCACAGACGATCAGCAGACCTTCCAGCAGCTACAAGATGAAGTCCAGCAGTACCATCACCCCCACAGCATCCTTCAGCAGCCACCCGAGTCAACCAGCTTGCAGATTCCATGGGCACCGTGACCACCAGCTTGCAGCGGAAATGCGCGAGCCTGGTCACACCCTCGAGCAGACAGACTGCAGCGACCTTGCAGTGCACTTCGGCCAGCCGTAGCAGCGTCGGTCCAGGGTCCACCTCTCCTGGTCGAAGAAGCATTGGGGCAACGCACCGGAACAGTCGTAGCAGAGCGATCCTTGCAGTCCACTTCAAGCCGGTACGATCGAGCGGCAACTCTCCCGATTGAAGCTGGATTGGGGACATCGCCACGCGCCTAACCATGCACTACTCTTCAAGCCGGTACGATCGAGCGTCAACTCTCCCGGTTGAAGACGAAGTGGGGTTACGGCGAATGAAGACCGCAGATAGTCCTGAAAGGTGGACTAGCGGCAATCTGGCCTGGTGAACAAGACGTATCAGAAGCACTGAAGAATATCGACCTATGGTCTCGGGGGGGAGTGATGTGGCGACATCTATAATGAATACGCGCAAGCATAGAAGTCAAGATATAGATCCAGCAAAGAGATAACAAGGACGACCAACAGATGGCATGGAAGAGTGAAAGCAAAAATACCAAATCCTACATCGCGGTATCTAAGAATTACAGCTACTCAGTATATATACAGAATCCCGACATGTAACCGTCGGGCAGTTGCCCACCAAGCTAAACCGCCCAGCTTGGTCGGAGGATCCTCCCTTTTCAATGGAGGAGTGGCAACACCTTCGCTCCTCCATAATGCCATACCATACCATAATATTATAACTATAATTTTCCCGCATCTAAACCACTACCCACCTTCCAGCTGACGACAACAGCTCATCCGAGTCGTCCTCATCCGAAGTGGACGAGTGCCTGGACGAGGACGGGCTGCAGGGCTACACGGACCGCATCATGCTGGAGCTGCAGCGCAAGCAGAGCCACCCGAGGAGGCTGCATCCGGAGATGTGGTGAGTTGTAGGCTCTGTGGTGGGGGGAATAGGGAGGGTTTTGGAGGGATAACTTGGTGGAGGGTGATTTAGTTTTGACTATGGTTAGATGGTTTATTAATGAGGTACCCGATAGTCGTTGCATGACAAACACCAAGGAGAAAAGCTTCACGGGGAGTCCTTTGTCCAGCCATGGCTAATAATGATATAATCCATAAGGGCTTACCAACTGCAGTGCTAGCGTACCCACGGCTGTAATCTCCTAAAGGAGTTGACTAGTTCATGCCACTTTTCGCAGTACAATTCTACAAACATAGATTGCGACCTCTATAGTCCTTTTGAAATGTGTACAATGTAGGAACACATCTAGAACCTAGATATGCCGGTTTCTAGCTTTCCCTCTAAATCGCTTCAGCTCATGAACATAACATTGTATTTCTCACATACCTACTTTTCTATTGTCTTTCTAAACTTCTGTATTTTCTCCCAGGTTCAACCTAACCGGTGAGATGAACGGCGGCCCGCTCTGCCGCTGCAGCGCGCGCGCGCGGCGACACGGCATGAGACACGGGGTTTATGCCGGCGAGCAGGCCTTCCCGAGATGCACGCCCACTACTAGCAACATAGACAAGCTGTATCATTACCGGTGAGTCAGGGAAGCGAGAGATCCTACTAATACCTACACTCGCTAGGAAATTAAAAAGGTCCAGTGACATATGGAACGGCCATGGCAGAAAGGGGAAAGATTTTGAGTAGCTATGGATGTTTCTTACTTTTTCACGGGAAAACGACTGGAGGGATTTTGATGAAATTTGGTATGTAGGACGATGACTAGGCTAGGCATAGAATTCCAATGGGAAAGCTAAGGCGACACGGCTTGCGACACTACTAGCAATATCGACAAGCTGTATCATTACCGGTGAGTGGCCTTCCCGCGCTGCACGCCCACTACTAGCAACATAGACAAGCTGTATCATTACCGGTGAGTCAAATTCAACAAAAAATACGTCCTTTTTTAAAATTAGGTATAAGGAAATGAGTCCTCACCTCACTAATCGTATAGGTAAGTATGAAGGGAAGCAAGAGATTCTACTCATATTATAAGCTGAAAGATTGTGAGTATGGATGTTTGTTACTTTAACGTGAAAGCGCTGGAGGGATTTTAATGAAATTTGGTACGTAGGAAGCTACCAGTCTATAATATGTTACTCCATAACATAGTATAGTCTACTTTGTATCCTGACATTCCTAATGGAAAACTATCTACTTTATATTGTAATGCAGCGTTCAAATGCTGGCTGTGACTAGGCTTTTATCACTAACGTCAGTGTTTTATTATTATTAGCAAGCAACTCGCAGTTTTTATGCACTTTTCTTTCACTCCATCAGTAAGAATAATTTAATTATTTGTAGGTAGTTATAGAAATACTTTCAAATAATGAAATTTTCTAAATACATAATAATTTGTTCACAGAATCACAGTGTCTCCTCCGACAAACTTCCTCATAAAAGCTCCGACCATTATCGGCCATGATGAGCACGAGTTCCTGTTCTCTGGATTCTCTATGTTCTCACACTACAAGTTGGCCAAACTACCCACTTGCAAGGTGATAAGGTTCAATATTGAATACACCATCCTGTACGAAGAAGAACCGGCGCCGCAAAACTTTACTATTCAAGAGCTGGATCTATTTGGTAAGGTGTTTTCACATTATTACACTCACGGGCAATGAAAAGGTTCCACTGAGAAAAGCAATAAAATTACTCCTAAACGGAAAAGGCTAGCTTAATGACGCCTTCTGCAACATTGAAGTATACATTTAGTAGAGCATCAGGATATTACCAGCTAACAAAGATAATATTTTGTTAAAATTTTAAATGAAAGGTTTGATAAGTTGGGGTCGTTTGGTGTCGGCATTTTGTGAGTGGAACTTTTTAATTACCCGTGAGTGTATATAAATTTGTTGCAAATTAAGCTCCATATTGTTAACCGAAAGTCTATTTTCAGAGGAATACCTTTTCTACGAGTTGCTGGAGTTGGTAGACTTGGATCTGGGCAAGGCGACCGGGGACAACTGTTCGCAGTTCCATTTCATGCCGCGGTTTGTGAGGTTCTTACCGGAAGGCGGGTGTGAAGTAAGTTGACAAAAAGCATAGAAATCGCATAAAACCATAGAAAGTGGGATGGCTTCAAACGAACCCTTATCTGTCCACTACCCGCGAGCTCGCCTTCGCTTGTAATGTCTTTTCCAAATATTAAAACATTATTATGTAACCATTATGGAATCTATCAGTAATCTGTGTCTTCTATCGCAACATTCGTAAAAAAACTACATATGTATCATATTCACCACATTTTGTAACAGAGGTGAGTCATAGTGAAAGGTTATTATTTTTTTGTAGGTGCTGTCAATGTGCGAAGTCCTCAAATACTTACTGGACGAGAGTGGTCTGCTGATTCCGCCAGAAATGCTGGAAGAAGTTCATGAAATGGACCATTACACCTGGCAGAAATTTGTAGACGGAATCAAAGGTAATCTTAAAATGCCTGTATCTTTTTTTACGTAAACCTAGAAGGATGTTTTTTCACATCTTTAATTACCGGGATACACAAGAAACAAACATACATTTCTACTAAGTAGCGTACTAACACTAGCTTGCTCTGATGCTCTCCGAGCTTAAAAAAATAAACTCGGTCATAAGGGACCATAGATTTATGCCTCACATTTCACCGCATTCTCAAGATCTTTGGGTCTTGACAGGCAGACGTGGTTTACTTGTCTAAGAGGTAGACAGAAGGACAACAAAGTGTTCCTATTTTTCTTTTGAGCAGGGATATTTCAACCACTGAAGCTTTTAAGGTATGGAACCCTAAAAACAAACAACAACAACCAAACTCTCTCCCCAGGCATGATAGTAACCTACCCGGGCAAGAAGCCCTGCTCCGTCCGAGTGGACCAACTGGACCGCAGCCCGCCGCCCGGCGCGGCGCCGCGGCCGCGCGGCTACTACCCGGAGATCGTGCACTTCGGCATCCGCCCGCCGCAGCTCAGCTACGCTGGGAACCCTGAGTGAGTTGACGTAATGTTTAAGCTGAGCTGAGCGTTTTCTGGGCAATACTTTACTGGGAAGTGACGGTTCATCAACATTCGTTTGCCCAACGAACTTTTCGTCCGCACAGTTTGTTTTTTGTGGGTGGTAAAAAAAACTGTAGTCTAGCAGTTTACCCCAGATTAACCGTTTCAGACACGTATTATAAAATGACACTGGATGCTGATATTGGTTTTTAGGACACCATTCTGTGCCAGTCACTTTTTTTATCTTTGGCATACCGAAGCCTAAACACAGTTTACGCAAGACTACCCTACACTGTTACATTATCGAAATATATATTTAAATACTCATTAATTGCATTTCAGATATCAAAAGGCGTGGCGTTACTACGTGAAATACCGTCATTTGATTGCAAACATGGCGAAACCCACTCTGAAAGAGCGTCAGAAGTTAGCGGCGAAAGAGGCGAAACTTCAAGAGATGAGAACGCAGAGTAAAATGAAGCGAGATGTCACCGTCGCCATATCTTCTGAAGGGTTCCACACTACCGGCCTAATGTGTGACCTTGTACAGGTGAGAAACAAAATTATTTAAAAATATATATAGTTCCAGTTATAGTAAGTATTGAAACAATTATATGTATAAATACAACAATAACTAATATTGATAGTAAACAATGCGTATTCAACATATATTTTATCTTTTAGAAACCCCATCAGTCGGTATTAACTTAAAACCTCTTTCACTATTGGTCTTTTACTACGATTGCAAATAAAATCTAAAAGGTTTATAAATCTACCGTCTTTCTTTCAACAGCACGCCATGCTGATCCCAGTTCTAGTCCGCCACCTGCGCTTCCACAAATCCCTGGACAGTCTAGAGAAGAACGTCGGCTACGTATTCAAACAACGGGCCTTACTACAGACGGCCCTAACTCACCCGTCCTATAGAGAGAACTTCGGGACCAATCCCGACCATGCGAGGAACAGCTTGACTAATTGCGGTATCAGGCAGCCTCAGTACGGAGACAGAAGGATTCATTATACCAGGAAGAAGGGTGAGTTGTATTTTTATATTTTTATCGACGCGACTTTTGAAAAATATAAATGAGATGCACGTTCCACCAATCATAGTGACATACGAGGGCGGGTCAATAAGTCCGTGACTTTTTGAAGAAAATACTGGTTTTTGGATAATTTTATTTTTTATTATTCAACGTAGTCTCCTTTGAGCTCTATACACCTTGTCCAAAGTTTCAGCAATTATTTTATCCCTTCCAAAAAATAAGATTTCACGAGGTCATCAAAATACCCACCTTGGCCTTCTTTGGCGCCGATTCACCCCGAGAAACCCACTGTTTAGACTGCTGTTTGGTCTCTGGTGTGTTGTGGTGGATCCACGTTTCGTCCACGGTTACAAAACGGCGCAAAAACTCGTCCGAATTTCGGTTGAACAACGCCAAACACTCCTGCGAAGTTTTGTCATTCGATTGCGTTTGTGAGCAAACGCGGCACCCATCTTGCGGAAAGCTTTTTCATACCCAAGTGATCATTCAAAATTGAAACCACTGATTCACGTGATATCCCTGTGGCTTCCACTATCCCTCTCACTTTCAATCTCCGATCGGCCAACACCATGTCGTGAATTTTTTCAATCATTTCAGGTGTAGAGACCTCAACTGGGTGCCATGGACGTCCGGCATCTTCCGTACTTGTACGGCCAGAACGGAATTCAGTAAATCCCTTTTTACCATAGATATTGATGGTGCAGAGTCCCCATAATCTTTATCAAGCTTAGCCTTGGTTTCAGTGATGGTTTTTTTCCGCAAAAAATCATGCTTAGTGAGCACACGAAATTCAGGTTTTTCCATTATGTTTTTAAATCACGCGGTAGTTGCTAAGAACGGGTGTAAAACACAAACCAAGTGACGTAACTGGTCCAAATTTTGACAGATGTCAGTTGACAGTTGCCTGTTGACAGGAGCAATGTTGTTCTTTCAGTTAAGTGGCGGGAAATTATAAAAGTCACGGACTTATTGACCCGCCCTCGTATTATCGCAGTCGAGACAGAGCACCCAGCATCGCATCTTTATCTATTCCTAATACATAAATAACGTTGCTACGGTCGCTAAAAGGCTAGTCGCTAAGAGGCTAGTAGTAGCAAAGCATCGGATGTAGTGATGCCGTGGGCTTGGCATTACCTATCTTTGAGGAAAAGTTTGCACAACACGCCACTATAATCTAATACGGATCTTTTTAGCTAAACCAATAATTATACCCTCAACAACCTCCCATTACTCACCCAAACCCCCAATCTTTCCAGGAATCGTGACCCTCATAAACATAATGTCCCGCTTCGGCAAGCACAGCGAGACCGAGTCCGCTATCAAACACAACGAGCGGCTGGAGTTCCTCGGCGATGCCGTGGTCGAGTTCCTGTCGTCTATACACCTGTTCAAGATGTTCCCCGGGTTAGCGGAAGGGGGTCTAGCCACGTATAGAGCGGCTATTGTGCAGAACCAGCATTTGGCGCAGTTGGCTAAGGTATTTATAATCTCTGAAAATTCGACCGATATATTAAAATTGCGTGATATTTGTCAAAGGTACCGACATAGCTCTTAAAATCTGCAAGTGGAAGTTGCTGTGGGGGAGACAATATTGTATGCTGAAGATTCCATGTAAACGAGTTCTCCAGTGGAGGCCAAGAACAGGCAAGTGTGCCTGTACGCTGGATGAGGAAGGCTGAGAACATAGTCTTATGGCGCTCCTTGGGAGGGGAATGTCCAGCTGAAAACTATTACCGAATGGTGATGATCATAAAAGGGAAAGCAATTGATGTGAAACCGATTAAAAGTGTATTTCTGTGTCTGAAGCCATGGCTCTCTGACGTTTATTTTGAAAGTTTGTGGCCATGTTTCATATAAATTTATTAATCGTAATTCTACTGAACAAATATATTTGTCAATGGTATACAAACATCTCCTCACCTTTCCACGCGAAACACAACCACCTTCTATCATACAGCATCTATAGGACTTAATTTCCCTATACCCTCACCACCCCCCAAGCCACACTAATCTCACCCTTACCCCACAGAACATAGGTCTGGAAGCGTACATGCTCTACGCGCACGGCTCTGACCTCTGTCGGGATGTCGTCATGCGGCACGCGATGGCCAACTGCATCGAGGCCTTCATGGGGGCGCTGTTCTTGGACGGAGGGGTTGAGGTAACGTTAGTTATCTTATTAGTGACTAAGCTATTCATTAATGAAACAGAGCGGCTAGGACGGGGCGCAATTCGGTATGTTAAGTAATTTTATGGTGATTGTTTTTATAATTTTAAATTGAAGTATGTTGGAATTTAAGACACTAATTTGAATATTTTTTATTTTACTGCTTTCGTTAATTTAATATAAAATAATTAAAGATTTTTATTTATTTTTATTTATTTATTTATTTATTAACTACTTATATTATCTTACAGGATAAACCTAACACAATAATAAAGAAAAATAACAAACACAACAAAAAACTTTCTTAAAAAGACACAAACAACTAAAAATAAAAAAACAATAAACTAATCAACACATAACATATGAAACATAACCTTTGCGAACTCACCCAAAGAACATGTGAGAATGTCAGTCCTCTCAGATGCCTTGTTGATTAGCCTAATAGCCCTAGTGAGTGGAGCGTCATGTAGCAGGTTGGTGCGGGCGGTGGGCACCGCGAGCAGCCGGCCCGCGCGCCGCCGCAGCCCGCGCCCGCCCGCCGGCACCGCGAGCCCGATGCTCTCCAGCACAGTGGGATTGCACAACCATCCTCTAAACACCATAAATACCATTTTGGTCAAAGCCAGGTCTCTCCTAACTTCAATCTTGCTGTATCCAACCATACCTAGTATAAATAAAGATGGGTACAGCAAAGGATAGCCCGGATACACCCCGTACATTTTTAGGTAAAGATACCTTAAAAATTTATTTTGAATACGCTCCAACATGAGATTATATTTAATTTCATGCGGAGCCCAGATGACTGCGTTGCTTTCTAATTTACTCCTAACTAGCGCATTATACAGGGCTTTCACAGTACGTATGTCTGTAAAGCCCTGGCAGCTACGGAGCACAAAACCTAAAGTTTTAAAAGCACCTTTACATATATTCACAATGTGATCACTAAATGACAGAGTGGAGGTGAACTTGACGCCCAGGTCCCGCACGGAGCTGACCCGCGCCAGCGCGCCGCCGCCCAGCGTGTACTGGTGTCGCAGCGGCTCGCGCGCTCTGCTGAACGTCATCTGCACGCACTTCGAACCATTAAACTCCAGCTTATTGTCGCAACCCCATGCTACGACCCTGTCAATATCCTGCTGCAGCCTAATCGCGTCTTCTTCATTTCTAATTTCTAAAAACAGTTTGAGGTCATCTGCAAACAACAGACAAGTAGCGTCCATCAGGATTTCGGGAAGGTCATTGATCATTATAATAAATTCTAATGGTCCCATGTTGCTACCCTGATTTACTCCTGAGTATGTTGAAAAAGGTTCTGAGTATCTGTTTCCAAAGTCCACGTATTGCTGTCTATTATGCAAGTAATTCCTGAAGAAGGTCAGCGAATGTGTCGTGCAGCCGATAGCTGCCAATTTGGTTAGAAGGATGTCGTTGTCAACCGTGTCAAATGCTTTTTTAAAGTCGAAATAGGCAGCATCGACTTGCACTCCAGCATCCACTGACGGAACCACACGAGACATGAAGCTGAGGAGATTACTGTTGGTACTTCGTCCTGGCCGAAAACCATGTTGGCAGTCGGACAGTTGACTACTTACCTCATTGTATATCATTTTCTGCAATGCTGATTCAAAAACCTTCGCGAATACCGACAGAACTGCTACCGGCCTGTATCCGTTTACATCTGACCCCAAACTGCCCTTAGGAACTGGAATAACCCTAGTGATTTTCCATAGTTTTGGGTATAACGCACTTTCTAGGCAACAGTTATATATATGCAGCAGTGGATCGAGGAGCAGCATGCGGCAGTCCTTCACCAGGTAAGCAGGCACGCCGTCGGGACCGGCGGAGGTCTTGGGCGCGAGGCGGGCCAGCGCGGCGGACACGTGGCCGGCGCTGAGCGCGGCGAGGTGCACGCGCGCCGCGCCCCCCGCGCCCCCCGCCCGCGCCGCCTCCTCCACACTCAGCCGCGGCGGCTGTGCGCTGTACACCGAGTGGAAGTACTCAGCAAAGTAATCGGCGCTCTCTTGCTCGTTCAACTCCGTTCCATCTCGCGTTATAATAATTTTATTTCTTGCTGACCTTTTTGACTTAATGAAGCTCCAAAAGGATTTAGGATCTCTAGCTAGTTGTTTTTGAATCCGGTCATTGTAACTTTTTTCTGCGAGTTGAATACCAATTTTTACTTTTGTCCTGTATTTCGAAAATTCCTCATAATCACACTGCGATCGCGTAAGTTTGTAGGTTTTATGTAAAGATGCTTTTAAGGTAATGTCGCGAATTAATTCAGCCGTGTACCATTCAGGATAATAGTATCTTGAAGTTACAGGCTTTCGCATCTTTTTGGGAACACAATCATCAATAATTTCTCTTAAAATTGTATAAAAAGACTGTAAAACTGTATCAGGATCCTTTTCTTCATATAACTTAGTCCAATTTGTTTCAGCTAATTTAGTATATAACAAGGGAAAATTAGCCTTACTGAAATTCCATTGTTGAGCAATCCCAGTACCAAAGAAATCATCAGCACAGGATGCGGGCGAGGCGGGCGGGGGCGGCGGCGGCGCGCGCGCGGCCCGCGGGGCGCCCGTCCACTCCACCAGCAGCGGCGGGTGGTATTCGTCCACTTTGACTACAGGTTCGCTGGAAAGACTGACATTCACTGTTTCCAGACTGTTATTAGTTAAAACCAAGTCTAAGCATCTATCATTTTTATTTATTACTGTGTTCATTTGGGTGAATTCGCAAAAGGTTATGAAATATTCGTAGTAATTTCTTATATCTACAGAACTTGAGATCAAATTAAAATCACCTAAAACTAAAATATTTTTGTACTTTGCACACATAAACTCTAAAACACTAAACAACGTTAAGTAATCCTGATCTGAAGATTTAGGAGGAATGTACACTACACACACACGAAACAACAGTTTATTAGAGCGATAGACTCCCGCACACACTATCTCACTGACGGCACTGTCGACGTCGACGTGCGGCGGCAGCGCGACGCGCCGCAGCTGCAGGCGCGGGCCGGCCGCCAGCAGCGCGCCGCCCTGCTTGCGCCCGTCCGCGCGGTCGCAGCGCAGCACGGAGTAGCCCGCCGGCACCAACTCTCCATCAAATATTGAATCGTTGCAGCCCGTCTCAGTGATAGCAAAGATTTCAGCATTTGCTGCCAATAAGCTGTTTTGAAATTCAACCAACTTCGTCCTCAATCCTCTAACATTTTGGTAAAAGATGCTTACAGACTTACGCTTTTGTATTTTGTCCTTGTTCTCGAAATGGAGAGGAACGAAACCACGTCCATTCGCTGTATTCCACATCTAGGGGCCATATCTGTGGGTTAACTAGTTGGTCAAATTTACATTCCGGGACGCCAACCTTGAAGGAGGCGTAGCGTCTAGGTATTTTTGGTTTAAGTTTTAGAACTTGTACCTTTATGTCATTTCCTAAAGCATTTTTCAGAAACTCAGTCATATTCTCTTCAGTAATATTTTGTTCAAGTCTCCACACATGTAAATACTTCATTCTCTCAATAGCCTTCAAAACCGTTGAACCATTTTTACCTCTGTTTACTGGGTTGAACCTCTTCTTCTTGACTTCAGTCCATGCGTTCTGTTGACCTTCCCCAACCACCGCGGCGTAGCTGATTACCGGCTGTGGGGCAGACATCGGGGCCATGGCAGAAGGTGCCGGGGGCGCAGGCAGCGCCGGGGGCGCAGGCAGCGCCGGGGGCGCAGACAGCGCCGGGTGCGCAGAAAGCGCCGGGGGCGCAGACAGCGCCGGGGGCGCAGACAGCGCCGGGTGCGCAGGCAGCGCCGGGGGCGCAGGCAGCGCCGGGGGCGCAGACAGCGCCGGGGGCGCAGACAGCGCCGGGGGCGCAGACAGCGCCGGGGGCGCAGACAGCGCCGGGGGCGCAGACAGCGCCGGGGGCGCAGACAGCGCCGGGGGCGCAGACAGCGCCGGGGGCGCAGACAGCGCCGGGGGCGCAGACAGCGCCGGGGGCGCAGAAAGCGCCGGGGGCGCAGAAAGCGCCGGGGGCGCAGAAAGCGCCGGGGGCGCAGAAAGCGCCGGGGGCGCAGGCAGAGCCGGGGGCGCAGACAACGCCGGCGGTGAAACCGTCAAGGGCTGGGCACCGCGTCGGCCACCGCCGCCGCCGCCGCCGCCGCCGCCGCTCCTTCCGCCGCCGCTGGTTGCTGCATCCAACATCATTTTCGTGGCGGTACTCTTTGACGACTTCCCCTTTTTAGAGTTAGTTGCAGTTGGTGCGGCTGCTGATTGATTGCCTGGGGAAGTGCCTGTGAAACTGTTGTTAGTCCCTTCTATATTTTTCCCCGTCATAAACTTTATTTCCGTAAGTAGTTTGATATTCTCAGTTTTAAGTTCAGATATCAATTTCCCGTGCTCTTGACATATTGCCTGCTTAATTTCATCCGATAATTCCCTTTTTAATACAGCAATCGTTTTCTCCATTTCTGCTGCAAACGTTTTCTTGATTTCTGCTATCAGATCATTTTTAGATTCAGCAAAATGATTTTTAAATAGCTTATCTATTCTGGTGGTTGAAGTATGACAGTTTTTAGAAGGACTGTCATCTCCAAGAAATATTATTTCCTCGTCAACTGTGCAAACGGGTTCAGACGGTACAACCTTAGCTCTTAGGGTAACGTTATTACAATTTTCTACATTTTCTTCAGGGTTTAATTTCGGACTCTGTTTAGCCGGTAAAGTATTTTTTTGTTGGCGTAACGGAGTATTAAGGTTTCCATTTTTCGGCCTTTTGCAAAAACATGTATCACATATCCATGTTTTCTTATGTTCCGTCGACATAGTGTTACAAAACCTTTGAAAAGATACGTTAGCACAATCTAAGTCATATTTTTCATGACAAGTGGCACAAGTTAGGTACTGCCTACCAGGTATAGGTTGCAAGCAACCCGCACAACAGTTATCCACCTTATCCATATTTCATACCAGTAGTGACCTCTATACGTCAGACTATGTATTATTACAGCCTCAGGTGTTATGAGAAGTGGCTTTAATTGTAGTTGTATCTATATCCTTCAGATGGCGCTGTTAAATCAATTCATCGATAATCATCATAAAAAAAATTAAAGTTTATATAAAATCGTGATTCAATGAAAAAAACTCTCCATACTAGCTTTATTAAACACTTTTAAAGACACATAAGTTCAGTTTATGGTAAAACATACCTTTATAGGTTCTTATTTTTAAATTTGGTCCCTTTAACGGCCGTATGAATAATGTGTAATTTTAGCCACAATAGCTCACAGATTCAGTAGATAACACTAGCACTTCATTATTGCACTTGTTGTTAACTGGATATAATGAAATATTGGTCAAAAATCACTTAAAACTTTAAATTTTCAATATTTATACGGAGCTCCATATTTACGTGACCGTGGCGCCACCTCTACGGCTAGATCGGCTCTTCGACGATTTTATGACGTCATTCGCTACCATGCAGCCGCTGACGTCATCAAGATCGTAACTCTGTGAATATTTACACTTTAGATTGACAGAAGTGACATTTAACAATTGAACATTTTTATTCTCTTTGGTTGAAACTTTAACCTTGCGCAGCGTCTTGAAGGACAAATTATATTTTAATTTTTGATAAAATAATCGGAATCCTTGAATATTTTATATTTTTAAGAATGAGACACTTATTAAGAAAATAATATCTCGAAACGGTTTTGGAATTAGCATCAAAATTTTTTACTTAACATACCGAATTAAGACGTGGCAAAAATTTTCATCGCGCACACTCACATCACGCAGCCTCAAGAGCGAGCGCGATGGAGAACTTTTATCACCGTGCTAGCCCTTCAGGGTGTCTAAATTGGCCAATACGCAGCAGATATTTAGGTCTCTTGAGGTGCGGTGTGAGTGCGGGCGAAGTCCTTAAAAACCGACCGACGCTATTGGTTAGCTCGAGCTTATGCCGTTCGATTTCTTTTCGTCTATTATGGCTATGACAATGGCACAATCCGATTGCTTATCATTCGTTATTCATTGCACATGCAAAGACAGCAGCAATTTTGGTATCCTCTCCTCTCGTGAACAGAACTGTAAATTTTCATACGAGTAATGAAACATAAAACAAACTTTTTACAGGTGGCAGACCGTGTGTTTTCCCTTGCTCTCTGGTACAACGAGCCTGAACTCCTGGAGGTCTGGTCCAAGGAGCGAGGGCATCCGTTACAGGAGCAAGAGCCGTTGGGGGACAGGAAGTACATCAAGGACTTTGAGTTCTTGCAGCGGCTCACGGAATTTGAGGAGTCTATAGGTGAGTTTATGTTGTGTTTTCATTTTCATTTCATTTATTTATTCAAGAACAATATACATTGTATGTGAATATACCTATAAAATAAAATAATTTAACATAATCATTATAATTATAAAAATAGCGTGCAAAAACAAATTAAATACAAAGTCAAAAGAATAATAATAAAATCAAATAATTAAGTAGGTACATATTATGTCATAATGTGTATATTTTTATCGATATTTTGCTTTTGTTGAATGAATTGACTGAAAGAAGAAAACAACGTATAATGAAGTGCTAATAATCAATGATTGATTGTTTATATTATTGAACGACCAGATGGTACAGTGGTTTAGTAAGCCAGAGTAAGCCTTACTGAAGTGCCGGGTGAGGGCCCCGGATTCTTATCTGGATCGGGGAGATATATTTGTTTAAAATCAGATATTTGCTCGCGTGTCTTGGATATTAGATGTTTGCAATGTGTGAGGTATCCAATCCGACATCCATGCGCGGAGGCGGACAGTATGTGAATAACCCGTCTCTTCTCCTCTCGTCTCTTCTCGTGCAGTGAAGGTGAAAGTGAAGTTTTATTAAATGTAAAAATCTCCAATCCCCATTCCAGGCGTCCAATTCAAGCACATCCGTCTCCTAGCCCGTTCCTTCACGGACCGCTCGGTCGGGTTCACTCACCTGACGCTCGGCTCCAACCAGCGCCTCGAGTTCCTCGGAGACACCGTGCTGCAGCTGCTGGTGTCCGACCGGCTGTACCGGCACTTCCCCGACCACCACGAGGGGCACCTGTCTGTGAGTTATACTAAGCGGGCGGAAAGTTAGTCATAACAGTTATGTATATGGCATGTAGGTACTCAGGAATGAAATCTCTGAAGGAAGTCAGAGGGTTATCGAACGGTTACGGTTACCGTGGGCTACCCACTTTTTGTATTACATTAAAGGAGAACGGCAGTGGGCGTACCGCCTTTTTTTGGAGCGTTTCAGAACCATGTTTTCACCATTTATTAATACAGTGTAGATAAGGTATTTTCAGTAATTACAATATTTTTAGAAGTCGGGGGAAAAGAAAAAATTATAAATGAAGAATATTATAATATATAAAGCTGGATTACCACTGACTGACTGACTGACATAGTAGTTCTCCCAGAAGGAGCCATTTTTTGATATGAAAATGTTTTAGGGATATGTACAGGGTGCTCGGGTGAGTAGAGAAAAACCTCGACTTTTTAAAAAAAGTTGTAAAAAAAAAAATTTTTTTTGCTCCTCTTTTTTGGTGACCATACATTTTTTCATATTTCGAGGGTGTATTTAGAGTGTCTGACAGATTATAAAAAAAATATAAAAAAATAAAAAAACAAAATGGCGGCCGAGTTGCAGTCAAGTAAAGTTTAGGGTGTGTCAGACCCGACTTGAGGTGAATTGATCTCCCGGAAGGGGGGGAGGTGGGGGGATTCTGTTTTTTGTAAACGGTGGGGCACATGATGAAATTTATGAGAAAATTCCAAAAAAATATTTTTTTTTAATTGCGGGTGGAGGGGAGTTTTTTTTATAAAAACGTGTTTTTTCGGGGATTTTCAAAGCATTTTTTTATTGTGTTCGAGGCATTTGACAGGTTTGACTTGTATGGAGCGGTTGTGTAGTTTGACGAGTAGAGTTGCCATGTGAAAAATTTTTCCCCATTTTCAGGGTAAATTTCGAGATTTTCCCCAAAAACATGAAAAGTAGAAATGGCCACTTTTGATTTTAAAATTTGATGCAGTTTTGTCGGAAAGACCCGTACTAATGACATTTGACCATTTTTATTACTTTCGACTGGCAACCCTGCGCGATAGGCGAGATTATATTTTTTCGGATTTTTTTACGTCGACCCAACTTGAGGTGAATTGATCTCCCAGAAGGGAGGCAGGTGGGGTGATGATTCTTTTTGTACACGGTCTGATGTATGGTGCAGTTTATGGGAAAATTCCGAAAAGTTGAAAAAACAAAATGGCGGACTGCTTTGGCGGCCATTTTGTAAAAGTGACTTTTTTTCACGATTTTTTATTGGATTTTTTACCTATTTAGAGTCGTTGGGGAGATTTGTCTTGTATAGCGCATTTGTGTAGTTTGTTGGGTAGACTATACCAGTAAAATAAAATTTCCCCATTTTTAGGGAAAATTTCGAGATTTTCCCCAAAAACCTGAAAAATAGAAATAACCGTTTTGGATTTTAAAAAATGATGCAGTTTAGTCAGAAAGGCTCATACTAATGACATTTGACTATTTTTATTACTTTCGGCTGGCAACCCTGAGAAATACGGGAGATTATATTTTTGAAAAAGTTCGACGTCGATTCAAGTTGAGGTGAATTGATCTCCCAGAAGGGGGGGAGGTGGGGTGATATTTTTCTTTGAACATGGTTGGATATATGGTGAAATTCATGGGAAAATTCCGAAAACTGCAAAAATCAAAATGGCGGATGAAGTGGTAGCCATTTTGTAAAAGAGAAATTTTACATGTTTTAAGGCTATTTCACCTGTATTGAGTGGTCTGACAGTTTTGACTTGTAGAGCGCGTTTGTGTAGGTGGATGCATTTAGTTTTCTTATGAAATAAAAACTCCCCATTTTCAGGGAAAAAAACAAAATTTCCCTAGAAACATGAGAAATTATACATAAATATGCAATTTTATCGTTTTGTGATGGTCTGAGGAGATTCGAATGTATGGCGCGTTTGTGTAGAAAAATGCATAGATTTTTAATTAATAATAGAAAACTCCCCACTTAAAGAAAAAAAAACAAAATTTCTCTAAAAACATGGGAAAATTTACATAAATATACAATTTTGTCGTTTTGTGATGGTCTGAGGAGATTCGAATGTATGGCCCGTTTGTGTAGTTAAATGCATAGATTTTTAATTAATAATAAAAACTCCACACTTATGGGGAAAAAAATCAAATTTTCCCTAAAAACGGAGAAAAAATTACCAACATTAGCAATTTCACCCCGTTGAAGTGGTCAGACAGATTTATGGTATATGGCGCATTTGTGTAGATAAATACAAACAATAATTATTTTAAAATAAAAACTCCCCACTTGTAGGGAAAAAATCAAAATTTCCCTAAAAACGTAAAAAAAATTACCAACATTAGCAATTTCACCCCTTTGAAGTGGTCAGACAGATTTGTGGTATATGGCGCATTTGTGTAGATAAATACAAACAATAATTATTTAAAATAAAAACTCCCCACTTTTAGGGGAAAAAATATTTTCCCTAAAAACATACAAAATGTAAATCAACTTTACCACAGATTAGGTGCCGAGCTCAGCGAGGCCATAGTCCTCCTACAAGCTATACCAGAATGGACAACATTTCAAAAAACTAAAGCTGCTATAAATCGAAAACCATTTCGAGATTTAGCTCTAAAGGCCACAAAAAAAATGTTTTTGTATTTTTTGGATGTATCATTTTCGAGAAAATCATAAAATAGTAAAAAAGTGCTGATGACGTCATGGATCAGGTGCGATGCATTTTGACAATCAAAGCCTGTAGATTTAAAAACAAAGTAACTGTCACTTTCATTTTTGATTGACGTTGACGTTTTATCGTGATGTTGTTGTTTATTTGGGTCATTTTCACAAATTCTGTTCTGACACTTTCTGACTATTTTTTTTATTTATCATATAAAATGGTTAGTACGTATTAAGATATGACCTCTATATAATATGTCCCAGAGCATGCCACCGCCTACACAGCTGAAAAAATGCTTCTGCTTATTTTTTTCATGATAAGTAGGTACTTTGTATCATCAGAAATATCAATGTCATTTGAAAATGACCCATTTGTTGGTTGGCATGTAAACAAAGTTTAAATGTCACTTGTCAGTGTCATTTATGTTTTTTTCGAGACTAAGGCAATAGACAAAAATAAAAATTAAGCCTAATATGTGACGACACTTCCGGTTTTAAAATAATTAACTTTAAAGTTAAAAATAACATGCAAAAATTAATGTATATACAAAATAAAAAAATACGGGTCCTCTAATTTTTTATAAACTTTACGAATAGCTAATAAAAATATAGGGTAAAGAAAATGAAATGTTGTCCATTAAACCAGCCGAGCGCAGCGAGGCATCCGATCGACAAGTAACCCTGCCATAAAGAAAAGAAATCCGAGCGAAGCGAGGCATTACGTATCATAATTATTCTTATCAATAAAGAAAAACTACGGGAAAAGTCCCGTTTAAGAAGTGGAAAGCCGAGCGAAGCGAGGCAAAACAACCTAAACCATCAATTCAAAACCTAGAGAGCCGAGCGGAGCGAGGCAAAAATACTGAAATCAACATCCGGAAACCCGATGAGCCGAGCGAAGCGAGGCTAAAGCGCAATAAACAGCAAGTGCCTATGTAACTGCAAAGCCGAACGAAGCGAGGAAAATCAACCGAAATTATCATTCCGAGACCTAGAGAGGAGCCGAGCGAAGCGAGGCTAAACTACTTTAATCACTAACTGCCTGTTTGACTGGAGAGCCGAGCGCAGCGAGGCAAAACAATCCAAACCATCATACCTCAAACCTTGGTGAGCCGAGCGCAGCGAGGCAAAACATTTCAAAACATCATACCACAACCACTGAAGAGCCGAGCGCAGCGAGGCAATACAATTACAACTTAAGTATAACCTTACCGTAAAAGAGGAGCCAAGCGAAGCGAGGCAAAACAAGGCGAACCACCATACTTCAAACCCTGGAGAGCCGAGCGAAGCGAGTCAACACTACTCAAACCCTCGTCAACACAACTATATAACCTGAGAGCCGATTGTGGCTAAGAAATATCTTGAATGAATAAAAAAGAAAGACAAAGTGTTACTCGTAGTTTGGGCGCGTTTATAGTTCCATACGTGTGCAACCAATTATGGATTAAATTTAAGTTAAGCATTATTCTATAATGTTAAAAAACGCTCTTTATCCTACTTACTTACTGTGTCTTAAACAGCAAACCCACATAAGAAATTAATGTAAGTATCAAAAAAGCCTGTAAATTTCATTGCTATGAAAAAGTTTCTCTTCAGGACAGAGTAAACTAATAATCGAGAAGCTAGAAAAACGCGCAAATGGAGGTGACTCAGATTTTTTATGAGGTGTTAAAGAACCCAATATTTCTACACAAAACTATGTCGGTAAGTTAACGAAAGTAAGTAAGAAAAGTTTACGAAACCATAAAATGTCAATTTAGATCAGTTTCTCTACCGTATTTGTGTGAAACAATCCGTAATTCACCATGAAAATAGTTTTCAAGGCAAATGTTAACATTCCTGTGGAGTTTTTTTTTTGTGTAAAGCCAAATGCCAGAGAAATATCCGTTGTATTATGGTAAAGTCAATACCCATCTGTTACCAAATCTCATACTGAAATATTTTTACAGCTACGTTAAATGCTTCCATATCTATCTATACATTATACCTAAATATATTCATACTGAAATTAGATTTGAAGGGAAAACGTTATGGTCAATTTAATAACCGTATCTTACAAAAATTCATACTGAAAACTTTATCCCACCTGAAACAAAATCATCAGGTACCCCTTTTAAAACGAAATTTATACTGAAAAAACGAAAAACCGGCCAAGTGCGAGTCGGGCTCGCGCACAAAGGGTTCCGTAGCAGCAAAATTACAGTTAAATCAACCTATCTCAAAAACTATAAGAGATACTTTGATCAAACCAAAAATCGTTGAAAGAGTTAATTAGCATGCATCACCTCTATTTTTTTTAGAATTTTATACCCCGTAGTTATAAAAATAGAGGGGGGGGGACATACTTTTTACGACTTTGAGAGCTGATATCTCAAAAACCGTTCACTTTAAGAAAAATGTTTTTTAGAAAACTTTATATCATTTTAAAAGACCTTTCCATTGATACCCCACACGGGTATGTACATCGAAAAAAAAAAATTCATCCCTCAGTTACATGTATGGGGGGCCCCACCCCCAATTCTTTTTTTTACTATTTAGTGTCATATTTTTGTAGCGGTTCATACAACACATATTCCCATCAAATTTCATCACTGTAGTACTTATAGTTTCCGAGTAAATCGGCTGTGACAGACGGACAGACGGACAGACGGACAGACGGACAGACGGACAGACGGACATGACGAAACTATAAGGGTTCCGTTTTTGCCATTTTGGCTACGGAACCCTAAAAACGGTTTTTAATCCAAAACAAAACACAACAAAGACTTGCTACGGTTTTTTCAAGTCAATACCCTGCTGAAACCAAAATTCATACTGAAAACGTATAACTACCTAAAACAAAATCATACCCCTTTAATATAGAAATTCATATTGAAAACAGTTTTGAAAGCATAACAAAACGCAAGAAAGATTTGCTACGGTATGTTCAAGTCAATACCCTGCTGAAACTGAAATTCATACTGAAAACTGTTTCCCACGTCAAACAAAATCGTTAGTACCCCTTTAATTAAAAAAAAATCATAGTGAACACAGTTTTAAGGCCTATCAAAACGCAAGAATGATTTGCTACGGTATATTCAAGCCAATACCCTGCTGAAACTGAAATTCATACTGAAAACTGTCTCCCACCTAAACCAAAAGCATCAAAGCACCGCGCGGCTGCTTGCAGCCCGCGCCACAACGCAACCTCTAGTTTAAATCTAAGGATAATGGAACGTAAAAACAAAACATATAGAGAACGGAACGTAACAACAGTGGTGCCAGCCCTCGGAATATTACCAGCAAATCCGAGCAAAAAAGTAATCGAATAGAAATATCGATACATTCTTAAAAACAAAAGATATTTTATTTATCAATAAATTACATGTTCTGGTACTATTTGTGCTAAAACTAGTACATTTGGTTTATAAAATATCATTATATTTAAGTCTTGAGGACTTTTATCCATAGTAAACCAATTTCCTTTTCTCTTTATTCGATTCACTATAATCGATATTTTTTGAATATTTAAATCTAATAACACTGAATCTTGCTTGTCAATCTTGTCATAGTAGTTGTTATTTCATTTTCCATTACCTAACCTAATTATTTAATATTTTGAATACCGCTGAAACTGCTGAAGATATAGAACAAATGTGACAAAGGGGAGAACCAGACCCGGTTCCTGTTCCACCTCTCCGGCAGGCTCCCGTCCCACTTCTTCATCAGGAACCTGCAGAAGCAGCAAAACAAGAACACGCAAAATCCTGACAATATTTTCTATGAACCATAGGATGATAAATACCTAAGTCAAATATGAGAAGAGCAACTGCGTTCTGCAGTTCGAATCCCGGCGCTGACATATACCAATGTGTTCTTTGAATTTAATTAAAATGTATACCATCACACTTACAGTGAAGGAAACCTGCATACCTATCTAGATTTAGCACATCTAGAGAGCCAGGTGCAGGTACTTACACCCCAACAGAGAATAGAATAGAGTAGGTAATAGGAACATAAAATTCCTAAAGTTGATTCCAGGCAAATTATGTTATGTAAATAAAACAATGATCTTTTTAACAGTATATTTTATTTCATAACATTACTCGCCAAATGCATACCCATATAGTAGAACCTTTACGTATAGCATTTAGAAATGGCATAGCAGATTCCTGTTGCGGAATGGCAATTTAAAACTTCAGAAGTTGGATAAGTATAACATTATTCCATGATCTAGTCGATAATATTAATAAAATCATTATATTTATTATGTACGTTGCACGTCCCGTATTTATTTAAACGGAAACATATAATTTGATATACCTAACATACTATTATCAAATTATTATTCACGTTGTTCGTCTTGTGTTGTTCAAGGGTTGACATGGTGTTGACGTTTAGTTGTTGACATGACACATTTTTTTATCATTTCAATTTTTCTGCTCTGGTTTGTCAATTTTTATCATTATGCTGAGATCCAACCTAGACATTTATGACGTAAATCACAGAGTACTTGGCATAAACATTACTTCACTTGACGTTCCATTCTCCCTGTATTAATGTTTACGTTCCATTACGACTACTTTTTAAACATTATTTTTCTTCATTTTTCTCATTTCGCCCAGCTTCTAAAAATGTAGTAATTTATTTATTTGTGTACCTATACAGTGACTCTCTAAACATGGTACTTTCATTACGGAACCCGTCATTTTCATAGGGGTACCAAACGTCCTTAGAACTCTGCCATTGTCCTTTGTACGTGAACCATATTACAATATTATAATGAGTACGCTATAAACTAGTGTAAACAATGCATGGTACACTCCTATAATAATATAGACTTTAGATTTGTAGTTTATCAGTGATCTAACTATTTCACGAGACCTAGACGGGACTCATACCACTTGTTTCGGTTTATACACCCATAGTGTTATAGAACTAAATATTCAAATTTCAAACCTAATGTTCTTTTTCCAGCTCCTCCGCTCATCGCTAGTCAACAACCGCACTCAAGCCATGGTGTGCGACGACCTCAACATGTCAACATACGCCATCTACAACAATCCCAAGGCCAAGCCGACTACGAAGAAACACAAAGCGGATCTGTTGGAGGCGTTCCTTGGAGCACTGTATATTGATAAGGTGGGTTTTTGTTGAGTATAGGCCGTGCTAGTGATTTATAATGGCGGCACTAAATTAATATCCTTTACTTCCATACGCTATATTGTACTCAAAATAAATTGATATGTGTCTATGACATTACAGCCCCGAAACGGATAAACCAATACTTATACGAATCTTATTAATGAAACGGAATCGTTTGTTTACTACTTACATATCTTATTATGGCAATAAAATCAGACCATAAGCAACTATCACATGCATTTTTCTTTCTTGAAAAGAAAAGCTTGTCCGACTAATATTTCTACCAATCCCTTCCAGAACCTAGAATACTGCCAAGCCTTCTGCAACGCGTGCCTATTCCCGCGTCTTCAAGAGTTCATCATGAACCAGGACTGGAACGACCCCAAGTCGAAGCTGCAGCAGTGTTGCCTCACGCTGCGCTCCATGGAGGGAGGCGAGCCCGACATACCGCTCTACAAGTAAGATATACAGGATGTCTTGTATTCTTAATCTTCTTGACGATTGTGTCCTCCACGACGTGTCCGTCGACGGCGACACCTCGTCAGTTCCTGGCATGTGCTCGTATGTGGCTTGCGAAGCCGAACTTGGTCTTGAACGTGCGGCTACAGATGTTGCACTAGGTAGGTATCAACTGGCCAGTCCATAGAGGCTTGGTATTATACCTTCATTATGTATCTCACGGTTACGGTCTTTCTTCACATAGCCATTACCCCGTTACTTTCGAAGATATTAGGTACCTATGTTGTGGAAGTTATGCCAACTACTGGATTCTGCATTCGGTTCAATGAGTCTGGCAGATTGACGGTGTTGGCCATCTTTTATCATTACCACAACGATTATATTTACTAGATTTTATCATAGAATTTCCAAACCTCTTGTTCTGAAGTTGTCCCGCTATTATCAGAAATATTATTTGAATGCCTGTGTATAACATTGTTGTACAATTCCAGGGTGATCGAGTGTCTCGGCCCCACCAACACGCGCGTGTACACGGTGGCCGTGTACTTCCGCGGGGCGCGCCTCGCCGCCGCGCGCGGCCACTCCATACAGGAGGCCGAGATGAACGCCGCCGAGGAGGCTCTCAACGCGGCTCACGGTGAGTTTACAGGGTGTTGTGAAAGTGGTATAGGAGGGCGAACGAACAAGAACACTTAATATATGACCTCCTCGCATATTTTGTAAAGCAAAGTTGTTCAGGCTGTTGCTCTACAAGTCTACAACATATGCGAACCATATGAGAAATGGGGTGTCTCACACTCTATAAAATATAAGTTACCTGATTTTCCTTACATACGACTATACGACATTCCTTTATTTTTTTAAAGGGACAAAAATTGCATTTCTTATATTGCGTTTTATTAATGTCATTTACTTATTTTAATTACAGAACTCTTCCCCCAACTCGACCACCAGAAGCGTGTGATAGCCAAAAGCTTGAAGCACAAGAAGGGCAAATCTTCAGGCGACCGGCGCGGCGACTCACCCGAGAGGTCACTCAAGAACAAGCGACTCGAAGACCGAGTCCCCAAAGCGTACCGCCTCGGGAAACACAAAGACAAATACCTGAGTTCGGATGAAAGCGATATGCACCAGACCACTGATGAAGAAATTGATAACCGAAGTGAGTTAGGAGATAAGTCTGAAGACGATTCTGGACTGGATTCGGATGGAGAGTCCGTTGCGATGGATAAACTACAACATGTTGAGGTGAGCAGCTTGTTAACAGATATGGAGAAGATAAAGAAAGATCTCATCCAACGCAACCAGTATGATAAGCTGAAAGAGAAGAAAAGTTTGTCGGAATCAGACGATGAATGAAGTAGCGAGGTAAGAGAAAGTGTAATGTGTTATTTATGAAATCAAAGTGAGGAGTAATCTGTGGTATTATAGTCATTTTTTATTTGTATTAGGCAACCAATTTAATTAGGCTTATAGAGGGTGTCGCAAAAAGGAAATGGCTGGTTCGCACTAACCAACGATAACTTGACGTAAAACCTTGTCTTGAATATATTTTCCAAATATTGCTATTCTATGGATATTTTAAGTCTTTTGCAACACCCTAAATATTAAGGACTCGCAATGAAATCTAACTGCATTTATAGGAACGGATTTAAAGGAATAAAACAATCGAATCAAATTAAAAGCTTTTATTTGTAACATCATAAAACGTTCGTAACATAGTAAAACTAATTAGGTATGGTTATTTGATTGTCAGCATTGATTGCTTAAGCTCCTTTAATTGGGCGTAGGCGCTTATTTATTAGGATTATGTCATACATAACTATTGGATTGGATACTCTTACGCATATACAACTATCATATCGTATTATCTTTATATTTTCATATGTTTATACATAAACGTATTTATATTTTTAAGAAAATACAATACAACAGAGACTAAACGCTAGTGGTCCCTTCATTTTGTTGGCTCGTAACGTCAGCCATTGCTTCTGGTTGGGAACATACATTTCTGCCGGCATCAACTGTTCTGGGGCGTCGTTTTCTGAAAAACATAAAATATTTTGATTACTGATTTGACATAATATTGCATAATATTTAGTAACTCGGATTAGAAGATATTAAGATGGATAAGCTGATTAATAGAGTTCATAACTACGAGAAGATTCATAAATCATTAGTAGTAGACTTTATCAATTATTTATCCATTGAATTATTTATTGCATCTCAATCACAGAATTAAAGTAATAATAAAAAATAATAATAAAAATTCGTTTATTTGAAAACCAACAAAGACACATACAAATTGTTGAAACCTTGGTCCTCAAACTAGGATTCCCTGTGCTATGAGGACCAGGACCCGTCGTTGATTATTTATCTAATTTAAAAGTGCCTATTAGAAGCATATATAAATTACAAAAGTTAGATGCTTACTTGCTAATTAGGGATATACTTTAGATCTGATGAGATTACATCTGGTAGGTACATACTTAATTAATAAATAAAAAAAAAAAAAACAGTTATTGAACATTTAACTTTGTAGGTACATTTTATGAAAGTAGAATATAAAAAGTTAAAAAATAAAAAAAACCAAATCATGTATGATAGTGAGTGTTGTGTGTGAGCTGTGTGTATTTGTGTGAGCTGTGTGTATGTGTGTCAGGTGTGTGTATGTTTGTGTGTGTGTGTGTGTGTGTGTGTGTGTGTGTGTGTGTGTGTGTGTGTGTGTGTGTGTGTGTGATTGTGTGTGTGTATGTTTTCACATTAGAGCCCACTTAGCCCTGCGACTAAGTCTTGGGATCGAGGGACCATAATTAAGGTATCACTAAGTGGGCATATTATATACTTACATATTGTTGAAAACAGCAAATTATTTATTTATTTACTTTAATGACTTTTTCAGTGTCGTCGTAATTAAGTGTGAGTAACCAGGAGTTAATAATTTTTTTACAGACAAAGCGTGTTTTTTTAAATATGCAATGAGATTGCTCCACTTTAGTATAGACAAAAGGAGCCAGAAAGTTGTAGAAACGCTTGTAAAATTCTGTATTTGTTTTAGGCGTTAGCCACTTTTTCAATCTTGCATTTTCTTTAGAGTAAATAGTTTGAAGAGATTTCCGATGAAAGTATAATATAAGTGATTTGAGAAATTGTTGCCTTACTGTTAAAAGTTTCGTCTCTTCATAGAGTTGTGTTGTTGGAAAACGGAATCTTTTGCAATACATCACTTTGATTACAGCTCTTTGTGCTCTTTCTAGTGATATAAGGGTGGTTTTTGGGGCCCCGCCCCATGCTATTATGCAATAAGACACAACTGACTGACATAGGGCAAGGTATATTGATTTTAGTAAGTCTCGTGTGGCAACCTTCCGAAGACACCTAAAGGTATACATCAGCCTACGCACCCTTTTTGAGAGTACCTCAATATGGGGTTTCCAAGACAATTTGTGGTCCAACATCACTCCAAGATATTTTATTTTGTCTGTGCGTTCGATGGACGTACAATCACAGGCATCCGGGTTGATGTTGGGGGGATTAGCGTATTTGCCACAGGTATGTATGGTTAGATGGTCTTGTGTTGGTTCTGTTTTTTTTGTGATGTGAAAACCAAGAAATTTTGTTTTACCAACATTTAGGGTTAATAAGTTGCTATTTAGCCAGTCAGCTACCTCTGCCATCCCTTTTTCAGCTTTCTGGTACGCATCTTTCCAAGTATTGCCATTAAAGACAATAGCTGTATCGTCAGCAAATGTAAATATTTTAGAGTTCTCCAGATGGAGTTTTCCAAGGGTGCTAATGTAAATTAAAAATAGTGTTGGCCCCAGCACACTGCCCTGGGGGACACCAAAATTAATAGCTGAGCATTCACTTTTTGTTACATCCTCGGAAATTTTAACATACTGTCTTCTGTCTGAGAGGTAACTTTTGAACCATGCCCATGGTAAACCTCTTACCCCTATATGATTTAATTTACTTAAAAGTATTGGTATTGAAACAGTATCGAACGCCTTGGCTAAATCAAGAAAGACGCCAATGCACTTCTGTTTTTTATCCATGCTCTCAGCTATGTGGTTTACCAAATAGTTCACGGCGTCCTCCGTGGATCTTCCAGCTCGAAAACCGTACTGATTGTCAGGCAAAATTTGATTTTTTTCCAAGTAACTGACTAAACGTGAATTAATTATCTTTTCTAGGAGTTTGGCTATGACACTCAGTAAAGAGATGGGTCTATAGTTAGATACTTCCTCAGGATCGCCGCCTTTGTGTATGGGACATATGCAAGACTTTTTTAGGGCCATCGGGACGCTGCCATTTTTAATACTGAGGTTGAAAATATACTCAAGTGGTTTTAAAATTAGTGTTTTAGTATTTTTTAGTATTTCAGGCGTTATGTTATCCCAACCCGAGGAACTATCAGTTTTAAGGTTATCTATAAGTTTCGCAATTTCATATGAGTTGGTCGGTCTTAAAAAGAATGACTGCAAAACGGCCTCACCTTCACAAGCTTCTGCTAAACGCTGCTCCGTTTGATGATTTTTTTGCAGTAGGGTGTTAGCCAGATTACGTCCTACAGAGGTAAAGTAATTATTTACTAAGTTTAATGAATCTTTTTTAGACTCTTTGTTAAGGTAAAGCAGCTTATTACTGCTACTTTTATTCTCAGTGATATGACATATATTTTTTATGATACTCCATTGTTTTTTTGGATTACTACTGTTTGATACAAGTTTTTCGCTATTATAAGTGTTTTTTAGATTTTGTAGTAAGTTGTTGCAGTAATTACGGTAGTTATAATAAGTTTGCTTTAGAGTATTGTCTTTAGGTCTTTTTTTACATTTTTGGTGCAATCTATCTCGTTTTCGAATACATCTGAGGAGATTGGGTGTAATCCACGGTTGTTGGAACTGTTTCCTATGCGGGATATTCACAGTAACAGTACAGCTATCGACGGTGTCAGTTATTTTTTGTATAAAATTATTAGTTGCAATATCTATGTTATCCTCGGATACTACATTAGTCCATTCTTCGCCACTGAGAATAGCATACAATTTGTCGTAATCAACTCGCTTCATATATTTTTTCATATTTCTTACATTATTTTGTAGCCTACAATCCAACGTTAGTATAACACTGTCATGATCAGTAATTTTTGATGAACAAACAATTGTTTCGGGTTTACACTGTGATTTAATCAGAGTGTGGTCGATGCAATTGTTTTCGTGTGTTGGATAAGTATGTGTAGGGTAGAATCCATGCATTGTTATTAAATTTAGGTAGGAGTCAGAACGACTGTCTTTATTGAATGGCTTAATATCAATATTAATGTCACCCAGAATTATAGTGTGTGTTGACTTTGTATTTGAGATAACACTATCCAATGAAGTTAAAAAATTATCAATATTGTACATAGATGGGGATCTGTATATAGATATTAATGTAATTATGTTCTCAATGTTCACCATTAAACAACTGGCATCTAGAAAATCCGGTTCCTGTATCGTAATATTCAGCTGTATCTTAGAGTATATTATAATGCCATCATTTTGGTTTAAGTATTTTTTCGAGCAATTAAACTTATATCCATCTAGCTGTATAGGGATCATATCTTCTACCAACCAACATTCCGTAAGAACTATTAGGTCTGGGGTAAAGTTAAGTCGTGATAGAACGAGTAACAGTGAATCGAAATTGCGTGAACATCTTACACTACGTATATTTTGCATAAATATAGAAAATTTTTGTGAATTATTACACGTAAATTGTTTCACCTCATCGACGGAATTCACATAGTGGCTCAATGAAATGTTTTCGTCAAGTTCGGTACTTATTTCAAGTAAATTATTCACTATAGATAAATTTATTCCAATATTGCAGCATGGGGGTAGACACAATTTTACCAGCTGATTTAGCTGGCAAACAAAGGCGGACGTGTTTTGGTAAGTAGCGGTCTCCACTCTGCGAGGTGTAATCATAGACACCAGCGTAAGGTCGAGCAGTTCTGCTGTTTTGTATTAAGGAGTAGTTTAGTTGTGATGTATGTATTTTATAGGAGTGTAGTATTAATATGTAGGTATATAGTGTTGTGTAGTGTGTTATTAGTATTGTGTTGTGTGTTTGCGCTGTGTTTGTTGCAATGAGATGTGTTTTAGCATGATAAGATAGTAATAGGAAGATACATGAAAGCAATAGATAATACTGTATTTGGAAAGAGTAATATAAAAGTAGAATTAACTTAGCTAGTCATTCTTGGGTTTCGGTAATCTCTCGAAGTTGCAATTCACTTTTCAGGCAAATATACGGTGATCCTTCTTCTTTACGTAGAAAGACTCGGCCGTGGTTTGTCCAGCAGAACTTGAAGATTTTTTGTTTAGTTAGTTCCCTGCCATGGAAGAACAGTTTTTTAGCCAGCGGTGTTAGGTATTCGGATACATATATTTTGTTGTGTCCTGACAGCGATGACGCAATTGGCTTGCTTCCACCCATCGCCTTTTTCCAACATTTAATGAAGTTGTCGCGTTGTTTACTAGATGCAAACTCTGCAATTATTGGCCGTATCTTACCACCTCTGGCAGGAACACGAAAAACATCGCAAATAGTTGTGGGACCATATTCACATCCTATCTCTCCATGCAGTTTCTCAGTAATTTGCATTAGGTTTTCGTTCGGTATCTCGGGAAGATTTCTAATTTCAATTTTCTTGCAGCCCATGTGTCTCTGAACTTCTTCAAACTTTGATTCCAGATTCCCAATTAGCAGAATATTACCTTTTCGCTCTTTCTCCAATTTTTCAACTTTTATTTTCAGGTCATCGTATTCGGCTGAGAAGAATTTGATCGATTTCTCTAAATCCTCGTATTTTTTAATTATTGATACGTTTTGTGCCTTTACCTCCGATAAGTCTTTCTGGATATTTTTTATGATAGGAGCTTGTTCTTCTTTCCATGAGTTTAACATGCCCAATATCTCCGTTTTAAATATCTGTAGTTCCTGTGTCATTTCTTCTCTTGAATCACGCCTTTTTCTTTTATGAAAAATCTCGCCTTGCTTCGCCGATACAACTGATACATCTTTAGGGTATAAAGAGGTGGCTATGGGGTTGATGGTAAATGAAGAATGCAGGATTTCTTGAGGCCAAACTATTTACTGATTTTACCAATTACATTTTACAAGTATGTTGTCTAAGTGACGGGCGCGAGACGACTAGCGTCTGCGCATTGTTCGCTACTGGAAGTTACTAGAAAGCTGACATTGCAAAACGTGACTATAACATGTGTCGCTACATCACTTCCCCCGTTTTTCAAAATTTTTCTCAAAAATTTTCAAGTACAATACGTAATACCTATGTTACAAAAGCCTCTCTTACGGAGCTTTAAACTTGAAACATACAATATCAAACAAAACAGAAATCACTAAATTACATTTCAATACTGATACAAAATTAACAAATCAAACTTATAAATCACACAATAAACCACTTGGTAAAACTACGTAGCACTATGTTCACTCGCGACGCGCTTATCACATTCCGCTGACCGTGCAAGATGAACGCTGCTACCTCGGTTCTGCGAATCCGACCTCGTGTGTGATTGAACCATGTGGGAATTTCCGATCTAAAAATAGCTTCTTTCGTAGCACTTCTCATCCATCCTGGCGGGAACTTCCATGAGGACCCTCGAGTGAGCCTCCGCGTGGGGGACCAGTCCACTATGCTCCAGCTCGGCAGCCTCGCAGCGAGGAAACCGCCCAAAACTCGCTAACTCCAGAAGCGCCGATTACCGCCCGTTGACCTTCCGTCGTGAACGCGCAATCGTACCTTCTATGTGTGTTCCACTCGTCCAGGTCCTGACTTGAGATGCTTCGATACGCTAATTACTTCTGCGTTGCGTTACAAAAATTAGTGAAGGGGTGATGCACTTCCAGTAGGTGATGATTATAATTTCTTCATGTGTTGTCGCCTGTTACCCCATGGCCCTGCTGGGGGAGCCGTCTCGTCCACGCCGTTCCATGCTGCGCCGCGTCATCGCCGTGCTGACTCCATCGTTTCTTCCGAATGTTGCGTGTTCAGTTTGTCGGAGGTCACCAATTTAGGGTTAAATGTGGGTGACTACGGGTTGTGGTAAATGACGAATGCAGGATTTCTTGAGGCCAAACTATTTACTGATTTTACCAATTACATTTTACAAGTATGTTGTCTAAGTGACGGGCGCGAGACGACTAGCGTCTGCGCATTGTTCGCTACTGGAAGTTACTAGAAAGCTGACATTGCAAAACGTGACTATAACATGTGTCGCTACACATCTGTTAAATTCGGCACCGATGAAGCATGCTCCATTTCAGCCTTTGAAGGAGTCCTCAACATTTTCTATCAGATAGGTACTGTTTGTTGTGGCAGTAACTTACTCTGTCGCAGCCAGACGGTTCGTGTATGTACAGACCACGCGCGTTTGCAATGCGAACTGGTTTCTCCGACGAGACACTAGAAAGTTCACGGTATCTGTACGCGCACTTTGACTCGAGTAACAGGAGGCGACTGATTAGTTCGGACTCAAACGACGGAAAGAGACAAAACTTGAAGTAACTACACACGATTGTGATTTCAAGTAGGGTATAAAGTTATTTAGGGTATTCTCTACGCTGTAGGATTGTAGCGTTTTTTAAACATCAACAACTATTTAAATGAGCTTGCCCTTCTCTACAAAAACATGCAAAATACATCTAAATCAAGGTAAGTTCGTACCGTCCTTCCTGAGTTGCTGCGCGGACTGCATGGTGGAGTCCTGCATGGAGATGAGGTCGCCCGGCGCGTGTAGCAGCAGTCTACCTACGCCCTCGCATCTCCTGGAAATATTAGATAGATAGATAGATAGATAAGTTATTTATTTACTTAACACAACACATTACATACTATGTAGTAAGTATAAAGATTCCGGTAAACACGTTTAGTTACATTCTATAATAATAATAATATAATAATATGTGGGGACAGCTTCACACACGGCCATCCGACCCCAAGCTAGGCAGAGCCTGTGTTATGGGTATCGGACAGCTGATATATCTACACAAATACATAGATAGATACATATTAAATATAAATATCAACACCCAAGACCCGAGTACAAATATTTGTCTTTAAAGAAATATCTGCCCCAGCCGGGAATCGAACCCGGGACCTTCGGCTCAGTAGTCAGGGTCACTAACCACTGCGCCATTCGGTCGTCGTAGAGCAGTATTTAAGTAATGTAGAGCAGAAACTAACTAATGTAGAGACGTATTCGAGCAATGTACAGCAGAACCTAAGTAATGTATAGCAGTATTTAAGTAATGTAGAGCAGAAACTAACTAATGTAGAAACGCTTCTGAGTAATGTAGAGCAGAAACTAACTAATGTAGAGACGCATCTGTGAAATGTAGAGCAGAAACTAGCTAATGTAGAGCAGCATGTTTGTAATAGAGCGGATACGAACGAACGAATTAGCTAACCCGACGAATAATCGGCGCGCAAAAACGCTAAAAGTGTATGCAGAGCCGTGCTTTACGGAGAACACTAAACACGTATTCAAATACCGAACCTCAACACTTCGTTCTGAAGCATTTGTTTCTTAGCAGCCGGCGTGAGGTGCTTGCAGGCGGTCAGCCAGTTGCGCACTTCGTTGAAGTCTGCCAGCAGTTGCACCGCCGCGTCTTTACTGCAAATAACAATTTATCACATCTAACAGACAAATTATAAGGACGCCAACTTAATCAGCCCGTGATCTCTCCCAAGGAATGAGAGCACTCTGTACTCGGCCTCTCTCATCCAGCCACTACCGGCCCCCTGTCGTCGGCTCAGCAGAGGGCGTCCCACTCTTCGTCTACAAAAAGGGTATAGTGAGCCGAAAGCTACGCTACGCTATTTTGAAATTCTGATTTCATTTTCGGGTTTAGATATACAATGCTGCACATGTAGCTTTCGGATTAGTATACCCTTTTTGCAACACCCTGTATAACTAGTTTGTCGAACATACAACAGCCAAGCTTATTCATTCACTAGCGTTTGTGTGGGAGATATGGGATCGCCATAAAAATATGCTGGATATCAGGATAAACAGTAAAGTTTATAACTCTACCATTTAAGGAAATATCACGTACCTGAATTTAACTTTAGCGACGTAGATGTGATGTAGCCAGGACTCTCCCATTATTCTCAATATCATGTTGAGCGTTGTCAAGTCACTTGTGGCTTTTGTTACTGGCAGCAACATGGTGTCTACAAACAATACAATCAAATTATATAAATTTTTCCTAGTCTACCCTACCACTGAGATCCGATAGCCGCGGCGCAGATCTCAACGTAGTATTCACTCTATGCCAGCACTTATTGAACTAAAATGTCAGATAGTATCTGTCATATAGCAAGGTTAGTTCCCAATGTGGCCGTAAGACTTTAGTGGTGGCGCGGACTCTATATCATCGGTAAACTAACAGGTGCAATGGGCCAATCACAAGAGCTTTTACTGCATTACCTGAGTGGCTCCGCTCTACAACCCCCTTATATGTAGATGTCGCTGTTGTAACAATACTAAAGAGGCATTTACACGCTTTAGGAACCAATGCTCGGCCTTTGCTCGTTTGTATGAAAATATAGCATGATTCTATTCCGCAGATAAGACTACCGATATCCGAGCGCCCTCGGATTTGTACACATTACCAAACAAAGCTGGCGACCCTTATACTTATTCTTCCATAATGTAGAGGTATTATTTTCCGTCTGTCACTCAATCCGTTCCTACTCTTATCATATAAATGTCACATTACCTAAGAACTCGTGCACATAGCTGGAGAACACTGCATCAGGCGGGCGGGTCACTTGCCGCCACTCGTAGTTGGTCGGAAACATCATGGTGAGGTGGGCGAGGCTCGTGGTGGCGCAGACTGATGCTAGCACGGCGGTTATTTCTTCTGTCGCTTCCTGAAAATTTAATAGATATATTAGATACTATGCATAGGTATATAATAGATAGATAGAATATTATTTATTTGTACACACACATAAAAGAAACTTACATAACTTAAATACTAACAAATATGTACAAAAATGGCGGTCTTATCGCTTAAAGCGATTTTATAATAAGAATAGATATATTAGGTATAGCTGTCGCATTCGCTCTCTACATAATGCGTTTCAAATGCTATTACAGACATTGGTTGCATACTCTATTGCTATGTACCAACCTTTAGTTTTAGTATGTTAGCTTTTACTTCAGATACTAACTTCTCTCTCATTTTTGCGCACACGTTTTCATGTACTCCTATTTTGCCTGTAAAAATATATTGTTAACTATGAATATGTAGTAGGTATTTTGGATACATTGACGAGCCTTCTGGTCGTTCACTTACTAAATTCTACCCTTTAAAAAACAGTTAACTGTAAGTTTATCACATTTACCTGACTCAATAGTGACAGTATGATCTGCAAAGCGCAGATTGATCAGCTGTTCCATGCAGGCTTGCATGTCATTGTGGTTTATCCTGAAGAAGTCGTCCATTTGCCAAGTGTTAGCCAACCTTCGCGTTTCAGCCAAACACCACAGTCTGTACGTATGTACCGAGTGATCTAAAAAAGTAAAACATGAAAAATACAATTTCAATGGTTTTTATCTCTGTATATTAAAATCTGGATGAAATTATTCAATGGTTTCCCAGTTGTGTAAATATTAAAATCTGGATGAAATTATTCAATGGTTTCCCAGTTGTGTAAACCAAACGAATTCAAAATATAATTATTACGTAAAGAGCGGAACGAGGTAGGTATCTAGTAGACCCAGATCCCATGGTTGCATTTCGCTTATCAATACCCTAATCTTTATAAATTGCCCAGTTAAGTAACCGTCGCGTGTGCCAGCGACATTTTTCATAGAACGTTATTATCTGGGCTTACCTAATCTATGCAGGATGGGTATTTGTTCCACAATCGGCAAATCTTCGAGCGGGGCCCCTAAAATGTACTCCCAAGTCACTTCGCACTGGTTACTGAGTGTTACCAGCTCGTGTAGCATGAGCGCGAAATTAGCGCCCGAGCCCGTACACTGAAAATATTACCATGTTTCAATTAAGTATAATAAAGGAAAAATATTGTTCAGACACATTTAGATTTACTTAATAATCATCATTCTAATGAATTAAAGTTATTCGGCAGTGAAGTTTATGTTTTCAGTCATTAGTATTAAAAGTTATTATAAACCTAAAGTTAGTAGAGTACCTATAATATAGCATTTCTTGTGGACAGTTACCTACTCACTTCTGTTATGTAAATGGAAAGTTCTGGATGTGTTTTCAATGACATCGGTTTCAGGTTTGTTGTTAGGGTGGCTCTGTAAAGTATACGTTTCATTTATTTTTATTTATTTATATTTGGAAAAGCAACCAGCAAAATACAAGTTTATGTTACATAGGGGTTATATGACATTTCAAGCGAATAACAGGTTTTCACATTTTTCTAATTTAGGCACTTAATTTTAACTAAGATGAAACAGTAACTTAATGACATTGTAAAACTGAAAATTATACAACTTTATAGTCGGAAGAAAAAAAAAACAAGCAAAAAGAAGTAAGTTGAAGACTATCCCCCAAATTCATAGTGATTTTAGATACTATAAAGTAAGTTTAAAATTAACGTTGTGATATACGAGATTTAACTTTTTGACTGACGTAAAGAGTCGAAACTAGTCGACACCAGTACAGTTCTCCCATATTAATAATGCGCATGCAAATCTTCGCAAACTGTCGTATTCCCGGAAACCCCGAATCATTGAATCGTAAGAGCACTTGCATTTTGATCCTTGTTCGAAAGAAATAGTAGTCAATATCATGTGACACATAATCGAAAACAATTTGGGCGGTCGGTGGCTGTTACCGATCAGTCAAGGGTCTCAAGGTCAAGATCAATATTACTTTTGTGGAATTATAAAGAGCTGCAATTACACATCGTTCTTGTTATTTTTTTCAAATGTGAATTTAATTTCAACTTTAATTATTTTTGACGATGCCATATTATGAGGCACATTTAAGAATAAAATATACGTCACATTGATAGACTTCACTTTGCCAATAAAGCCACAGCCAAAAGACCAAGTTTGTAATTGTAATATTATTGTGAATGATCAGCGCTGTAAATACTTTTGAACTGAGATTTAAAAAAATTAATATAAACCTGTGTTTGAAATCCATTTCTCCTTATAATATAAACCTTGTGTTATTCAAACCTTCTTTCATCCATCTTTACATCAGCTTCAGTAAGACACTTGACAGTTTATGGCACAGTGTGGGCGCAGCACGGCGGCAGCGTAGGCACTGAAAGCCTTTTACAGCCGCGTGAGGCACTCGGGGCCGCTGAAAACACGAACCGCTTATGCGTGTGAAGTACCCCGGGTGACCTTGGTTCACAGCTGCCGGCCGTGCACTTGCCATAGTTTTAGTTTTTAGTTTTTATTTATAGTCAGTGGCATCATAAAGGGAAGCGGCTGAAAATCAGCGCGGTAGTAGGTAATATATTATCTTCTACCGCCTTAGCTGAGCCGCCGTCCGTTTCGGTGCCAGACAACGCACACATATCCTCTCATCTATTTCTTTTGTTTAGTCATAAGGTCTTTGTGTTCATTTATTACTGTTTTTCATTATGTTTTCTTTTTTTTTCTGTGTGTGTGCGAAGGCACGGAATAAACGTTTTTATTATTATTATTATTATTATGTTGTGTCTTTACCATCACGGGACCATGGGGTCCCGGGCATTTGGAAGGCGTGCATGGGGCCGAAGCCAACATGTAGAGGCCCGTTTGACAACATTAATCTATATGAAATGTGACACCAACCGACGATTTTCCCTGTGTAAACTATGGAGTAAACCCAAGGAAAATCCCCGGTTAGTGCAGGGCTATTGTAGGATATGGAGAAAACTAATACAGGGTTATGGAAGGGGGTGCTAAATGGACTGGGTAACTGGGACTATGGAAGGACTATGGCCCCTGCCTGGACCTATATGTTTCACACACGGATAAAAAGGCAGGGGGTGACTCGCACACACAGTAAATGGGCCCCCCAAAACAGTCGCTAGCACATAACAGTGACGTAGCAACAAGGGGGCAACATGGCATGAGGTGCTAAGGATGGAGAGGTATTCCATGGCTCTCAGGACAATCGCGTTATCGGTCAAGATCCCTACAAGCACCTTACTGGGTAATACATCCTTCCTCGAGCATTGCTGCTCTAGCGGTACACCACTCAAGCCAGCCAATGAAGGCAAGCAAGAGGTGGGAGATCCTGTTCCTCGTCAGTGTTCACTCTGGCCAACCAATGAAGGCAAGCCAGAGATGAGGAACAGGGGTTCTCCCCGGCATCGGGTGGGTGGGGTCGCTAATGCCCAACAGCTCGCCACAAGCTGCCCTGCCGCCTTATTATTATTATTATTAAAAGTACCTACTGTAACATTTTCGAAGTAAATTTTAATATTATGGAATATTATGAATTATCGAATCAAATTTCGTTACTGATAAATCAATTATCTCTTATAGCACCAATTACATAATTCTACTAAAATTTCATGAAGAAAATGCACTTAACCACTCTAAATACATAATAGATTTCTAACGCTCGGGAATACGACCGTTGCCGAACAATGACGAAGATTTCTATGTGCATTATCAATTTTGGGGAACTGTACGATTCAAGGTACTTAAATTTAAACCTTGTTGTAAATTTACAATAGTGTCTATGAATTTGAGGGTAAAATATGTAAAATCTTACTTATGTAAAACCATAAAACAAGCAGTATTATTTAAATTCTTACGTTTCAAATTAAAATGATTATTACTCCTGAGTGACATCCGGTTACTGTGTAACTGTGGTTGATATAATCAGCAATTTTGAATATCTTCGCTCCTATCGTCTGTATCTACCGATATCCGGTGTTTAGGACATAGGTCCATAAATGATCGTACATACCCAAAGTGTTTATCCCACGATGTGGAAGTAACATGACAACCCAAAGCATCAGCTAGAATCCGTAGGGCTGCTAAAATTAACTCTGGGGTGTCTGAAAGATAAAAACAATTATATTTTTTATGTATAATTACAACTTTTACAAAAGCATTTTAGGAAACTCTTAGGAAATTCATACTTACTGTTAACGTTGAACGTTAGAAACAACCACTCCCGAAGATTCTGACTTGTGTTTGGAGATCTGCAATAAAAATCTATTAGATTATAGTTACTTTAATAATTATTTAGAATAACTTTGTATATTTTATATGAGATTTCTTTAAAATTTATAAAAGGAGACACAAAATGAAAGTTTAATAAACAGCGCCTCTATTGGACATTCCGTTAAACTTTTATTTTGTGTCCTCTTTTGTTTTTAAAGGCGGAAACAACAAGTTAATACTTAAATTTAACAAAGCTCTAGGGCAGAAGCCAGAATGATAAGATACCTGGTAGCCAGAGGGCAGGTGGACCACCACAGCACGATGTGTTCGAGACACGTCCCCACGTCGCCCCACAATACATTCTGATAGTATTCTGTCACCTTCTTTGCGGCTTTTTTACTTGCGTGTACTCTGCCTGAAATACCAGAAATAATGGTGAGAAAAGTCTAATATTAAGATAGATAACTACAGATTTTGTCAACAGCCGGGTCTTATTCTTTGTGCAAAAAAAATTGTTTAGTTTTTTTAACCTGATTTTAGTTTCTTCACACCATTGGTTCCTAAGAGCTTCGGTGCCATGTTTGAAACTGTATCTAGAAGTATTTCGATGTACATCTCTTCACTTTGAAGGATACCGTTTACATTTTCTGTAAAAGAGTTAAAAGGTTTATTTTAGTTACTCATTTTATTATTTTATGCATGAACATGTCACATCTGTTCTGAAATTGTGAAGCTGCTATTGAAAGCAATATTTGATAGAGGTAGGAAACGTTTCTGGAAACAAAGGTTAAGGCAAAATAGTAACTTAAAGAAAGAGTTGAATTAAATTCGCTAACATACCTTCACTGCTATATTTCTCCATAATACACTCATTCTGCAATAGCGACGTATAATCCACTTCACAATCAGAGTTCTGTAGACACATCAATTCGCTCAACTTCTTGTTTTGTTCATTCTTCTTCTCTACGAGACTTTGTGCTTGTTTCATTTTCGCCTTTTTGTTCTCCATAAATGCTTCTCTACGTTTTTCTGTCGTCATTTGTCTTGATACAGTCGACGTTGGCGGTGTTATGTGCTTTGTTAGTGTGCTGAAATAAATATCAGATGATAAGTAACCTAGTTCCTACCTACCTGAATAGCGCTCAAGAGATGATTGCCTGCATTGAAAATAGCTGCAGCGGTATTCATAAAAATAGCCTAGGTATTCATAAAATAGAGATTGCTAGATTGGCCAGACAATTTACAACATAGGTCTACCTCTAAGCCCAGCACATGTTATGGGTTATGTGAAGTATACAGGTGTTGCAAAAGTCCTATCTAAGTATACAGGGTGTTCCACTCACTGGTAGATCTCGAGGCTCTCGGAGGTGGTGGTGGAGGAGGCGTCGTCGCCGTGCTCCTCCGGCTGGTAGATCTTGATCAGGCAGTTGATGAGGCGGTGGCAGTTGATCTCCACGCGACTCTTTGCTAGAATCTGTGAAATACATGATAATGATAAACTCCCTATTAGGTAAAGTGAGTCATTTGATGTGTAGGTACTTTTAAAATTCTGCATAGCCAATAACAGCAATAATGTGAATAGTCATACGTCTAACGAAGAAGTCGCAAATCAAATCCGGAGTTTCGGTGACATAAAAGTAAGTAAGTAGACATATAAAACTCATATCACTCCTTATTTCCGTCACGGGTATAATAGATGGCTTACCTAATTACCAAACCTGGATTGATGCAACTGAATCAGATGGAACCTAAATGGACTATGGTGGGGGTAGATGGATACTTACTTGAACAATTTTCGTCAGTGTTATTGGTTTTATTTCCGATATAATGGTTGGATATGTGTTACTGCAAATGCTGAACTTCGCTGCGAATTTCTTATAGCTCAGTCCGATCATCTGGTTGTAGAGACCTATAAGGCTGAAAAAAAAAAACTAGATTTAAAAAAAACCATTTGTTATCCAATTTTCAGTAAAGAAAACGTCCTTGTGGGTACATTTAATAAATTCGTCATATTTTTTTACCTCAGAGCCGACTCAATCATTTTCCTAGTATCTTCTCGATGCAGGCAGTTGTTCAATATGGTCTCAATCAGTCCTTTTATAGCCTGTAGCATGATGAACCTCGTGCTACATAGCTTATCAAACATGTGCTCCTGTTTGCTGTGAATAAGACCATTATCCTTCTTGAGTCTTGCTAGTCGCGGGTTCAACTTGTACAAAGATTTCACTACCTTCGCTAGATACTCTATTATTTGATCCAAAACCTGTGAAACAAAAGTGCAAATGATACGGGTTGTGTTATGAATTATGTACCTATGTGTAGTGAAAAATAAACCTCACCTGAATGTTAACAAGGCCCATAATGTAGCCGCGGTTAGACAGACTCACGTTGTGACTGGAGTTAGACCCTTTCCATTTGTTGTCGGCGTCTATGATGACTCTCGTGACGGCGTAGCACACGCGGTCCATCTCCACACAATACTGGAACAACTCCAGTTCTTCCGCCGTCTCCTCGCTGATCCATTTCTTGCTCACAATTTTAGTTGCCGTCATAATACCGAGGATATTAAATACATAGTTTAACTAGATGCTGGTTGGCTACCTTCCGCTTCGCATCCCTGGGGTATGACTGAGTATTCTAAACAACTGCATAGTTTTGGGTGAATTAAATCGATATCTGGCGTGGCCGGCGCCTGGCACCGCCGCCTCGGTGCCGCTCGCAAGCACTTGTACAACAACTTACAAATTGCTATCATAAAAGTTTTTACTGTTGTTTAGCCTCAACCTTGGATTTATGAGCGGGGGTTGGAGGCCACTGAAAACGAGTCCAAGTGGTTCTATGCGGAAAATGGATAAGTTGGTAGGTACCTCTACCAATAGTGAGTCCAAAGATCTTTTCATCTTTATATTACAAAATGTGTTTATACGAAGGATTCATTTGTCATTAATTTATGCAAACAGTTGCTTGTTAGTTTGACAAGGTTCATAAGTGTAGGTGCTTTTGAAGTTGACCGTACTATCAAGTCGCTTTTCCTACATAAAAAATATCTTGTAGGTAATTTATATTACTTTGTTACGAACAAATCTAAGTAAAACCATATCCACCTATAACTACAACCGTAAACCATAACCAATAGGCATGAACATCCATTTGTTTTGTGCGGGTCAAGGGAATTCCACTGGCGCAGTTCACCGCAATCAGAAAATACGCTATCTGCAGTGTTCTAGCTTATTTTAGCAAACGAAAAAAGGGCTAAAGAATACAAATATTTTAAGGTAAAATAGCCTATATTTCGAAGAAATTAATCCTAAATTAAATAAATAATAAAGTTTGCAATAAAGAAGAATCTTTCAACAAAAGGTTTTACTTTTTCTTCAAGTTCTAATCCATTATCAAGAAAAGCTCTATCACAGTTTTATTTCATAAAATTACGTATACTTACACAAAAGTAGGGTTCAATATGATATTTCCATTTTCGACTAAAAGCATAAATATAGTTCTTCAGTAATAAATAAATAAAATTGAGGAAATAAATCAGCCGTGTACCGCGACACATATCACACGCATCATTATATCCTCAACACACGCCTGAATTTCTTTTCTAAGCACATACGTTTTATGGCACCGTTTAGTCACGAAAGGTATTTATTTCCACGTAGGTACAATATTTCGCATTATGTTTCCTAATATTGTCATAGACACGCCTAATGTCGCCTTTCGCAATTATTCATTTATGAATACGGTATTAAATTATTTTCACGAATTTTAAGTAAATATTAAAAAATTAATGACACCTACTTTGCTTAAATTGCTTGTTTACAAATCTCGAATTAATAATATAGATAGGTACTACACAGTCGATGAAAGTTTTTTAAATTTACTACATGTTTAAATGTATAATTTATTATTTGTGTAGTAGAAACAGTAACGTTCAAATTTATCTAACATTTAGTCGAATAGTTTAAGATTCTCTTCACCAGATATAATATGATTATAGGCAAATCATATTTAATACTTAAGAATAACATACATTAAAACCACCATCTACCTACGTAAGTGATTGCTTCTCTTGATATGACTTCATACATTTGACTAAATACCTAAAGTTATAATATTCCCAACAAGATGTTGCGCCTCTATTTAAATTAAAACTTTAACTAAAATAAGCCCCGAAACAGACTTCACGCCATTTTAAAATAAAACATAAAACTAACTATAACTAGCGTCAAATAATAGCTTGTATACAATGTAACATCATGAAATATAAACACAACCATAGCAATATAACAGACCTACATTTGCATATAGTAATAATCGTTATTACATAAAGTATATTTCTTACGGAAGATAGAAGTCCACCGTCTCCACAGCTAACACCGAAAATCCACCGAAATTTCGCTAAAAATTACACTATTACATGGACAATGGACAACAATAAAAAAGTAAATTCGGCTTTGATTTTCAAAGTACTTAAACTTAGGCTACACATTGAAAACATCTTAACTACAAGACATCAAACTTAACGATAATATTGCTCCATAGTATCATATAAGCCAACTATTTACATAACTACAGAATTTCTAACAACGACTGAACACAGAGCGGCCCCATTTGACCACTATCAAGATAAGCAGAGTCCAAACCGTGTATTCCCAAAAATCTTGCAGTAATTTTAGATCAAATTTCATGAGTGCAATATATGCAGCAACAACAATCAATAGTTTAAAATCTTTAAAACTCTGACATCCTACGTCTGGTTGGGGGCCCGCAAGAAAGCACCTTATAGTTGGTTCCGCTCTTCAATCCGGCATGTCTATGCTCACAATAGGCACAACTGGCTTCAATAGCTCGTTTTTCTTCTGGTTTTTGAGTGACTTTTTGGTTTCTTTCACTCTTTTCTGTGTGTCGTCATCTCTGTAGGGCTCCTGGTTGACCGGGGGGTCATTGACCCGAGGCGGCGGCGCGCGGTTCCCATCGTTATTGTTGTACGCTATATTCGCGTATTCTTGCAAAAGTGGGAACACCGATAGAAGGAATTGACAGAAGTCCTTTCTGATGCCGAACCACCCTGTGAATAGTAGAATAACATTAAGATTTTTAAACATTAGGCCAATATTTGTATCTATACAAATTGCAAAAATTACAATTAGTGGATTAGAAATAAATCAAACTTACATTTATTGCCTCCTTTGGAGCTGAAGGACATAAGAATGAGAGTCGCGTAGCTCACAAACAGCGGGCTTACTACTATCGTATACGTCAGCGCCAGGCCATCGTCCAACTTATTCGTTAAAAGGACCTGAAAGTGTTCAAAAGAATTAATAAATGCACCTCGTTTAAGAAACCCCGTTTTTCACTTCTAATTTTAAGTGAAAAGTGTAATAACTGAAGTTATGGATTAATGATACCATATCTAACTAACTCATTTTGATTACGATTACAACTACATAGTTATAGTTTATTATTATTACAAAATAAAGTATTAGAAAAAAGCCTAAACTGAATTGTAATATCATTCAATACTGACACTCTAGGTTTTGTCCTAGCTTTATTGGTTGATATTCCAAACGAAGCCTTTCTATAGCTTGCTATTGTGTATACGCATATACGCACCTGGAACACCAGAATGGGCACCACAGTGAAGGTGTATGCGAGCGCGGAGTTGAAGCTGGTGCGTCGCTGCTGCAGGTTCACCTCCGGCGTGCGCAGCAGGATGCCCGCGAATATTATACTGTACAGCACCCCTGAGAAATAAGATACATGATGATAAAGACAAGGTTGGTTGTAAGAGATCCCCGCCGCCTATTACAGGTACATTTATCTAGTCTGTTAGTGTTATATATTTATAAGGGAAATTTATGTGGTGCATAATAAAGTTATATTGTATTCTATTCTATTTTATGGTAAGTTCTATAGAAGGCAAGGAAATTTAAATGAGAAGTGATTTTTTAGCGCGTCAGTGATTAACTTTGGTGTAAAGGTTGGCCAGTCAGATTAGCGTTAGCCATTGCCTATCTTTTGCTGTAGGCTTTATTTTTCTCTTTCTTCATATACATAAATACGTATAACAACGATAAATGTTTCAGCGCCATTCTTTTTAATGGCTGTTACACCCTAAAGGTTAAAATAAATACATGTATCACATTAAGATAAAATAATATAATGCGGAATTTGTAATAAACAATTTACACATAAATGTTGATACTTATTAAAAGCAAATTAACTAACTACACATAATTAGCTATAATATGAATGAATATTCTTCTCGGACGGAGAATTTGCCGGAGGCCTGCTCGCTTGTGGTCCATTATTAATGTTGATTAAAAATTTACCATACATACATGCTATACAAATATAAACATGCAACAACAAAATCAAACTACAGCGGGTTAGTAATAAGCAAACACATAGTACAACAATGTTAATAAAGAGTCGGTACATACACACACCTACTAAACTGAGGCACATGAGTATCCAGAGCGGCACGAACACCACCTCCCACGACCAGTTGATGAAGTCATCCAGCTTCAGCGCGAGGAAGATGAACTGCAGGATGTTCACTGCGCAGAACAGCTCCAACTGCAAGTGCAAACAATAGATTAGAGTGCCAATGAGATACAAAGTACATAGCATACCTTAGTTAAGGTTTGAATATAATATTTTAAGTTGTATAAATAACATATACCTTTACATTGTATATTGGTAAAACTGCTTTTTGACAATAAAGGTAAATAGGTTTTTTAATTAAAATACCATAGGGAGCTCAGATAGCTCTAACAGTAACTAACTAATCAGTCAGTTATTGTTTTTAAACACATGATAAATCTGCTTTATATGTATAGTGTATATAAACACATAAATGTGGGAACACACCACATCCAACATTTACAACCTAGAAAGGAAGGTTATTTCTATTACCTCATAATTCCTGTCATGTTTCACTGACCAAATACAGATGGCAATTGAGATTATGCTTATAAATATAAGTGGAATGAAGACAAGAATCCACACATGGCGGCCCGTGGTCAACTGGTCACATACGAGGAGCTCAAACATGAGCAATATCAGGTGTATGGCCAGGCTTATCAACATTGCTTTGTAGTGAATGTAGGCTTCCCCTTCTAGCCTGAAATAAAATAAATTAATAATTCTATATTTTATGAAAACTTGTCATATAACTGTACAGTTTTAGTATTATTTAGAGTAAAAAAACTTATTTATTAATTTAAATAGCGTGGCCTGAACTTCTAATCCTTATAAACACAATATAAGTACTTTCTATTTACATACCTGAAATGAGGGTACTGCCACCACACATAAGTTCCTATGGTAGCTCCAAGAACTACCAAGAATTTCCACACCCATATTGGAGTGAACACTGCCCAGTATGACCATGATATGGCGTTATCTAGCTTCAAGGCTAGAAGCGCAGTGAAGATCAGTAAACAAGTGTGTACAACGAATTTACTGAAATGAAAGTAAAAAGTTTGCCTTAACATATTTTTCAATATAGGTCACTAGTAAGGGTATTTTGGAAGAAGTGTGTGTTATTATTAAGTAGAGGAAATGTAAAGGATATAAATACCTAGGATTAAAATCCTGGAAAAGTGTCTGTAAATTCATTTCCATACACATTTATTACAGCAAATTGTCAGCTAGCATTTCACTTGAACACTGTGGTTATTACAACTATAAAGTTTCACAACTAATTTAAGGACTCTAAAGTTATGTAAATTATTGCTAACAATTAGCATTTATTTGAAAAATCGATTTAGCAATGCCAAATAAAAATAATTTCGCAAAAATCATCACAAAAATACAGAATTGATTGACGTAAGAATAAATGTTGCCACAGCAAATTATATTTCTATGCGATGACTAGTCCGTCCCTACACCTTCCAACATGTCGGGGGAAACGGGATACAGAATAATATGAGTGTGCAGTGAGTGACAGCTGTCAAATTAAATTAAATATCTGTTCTGTGGAATGCCGGAAAAAAGCCGCTATTCGATTCGTTTGCCTATTTATTTTGAAGAGTTTCAGATTTCAGAAAGAATTACTAGATACTATATCAAATACCACATAACATAAATCATCTCATCATGGCGTCCCCGTCCCCGAAGTCACCAGAACAGACAGAGAAGAACAAACAGTACGACAGGCAGCTTCGGCTGTGGGGTGATCATGGTCAGTCTGCTCTTGAGAAGAGTCACATCTGTCTGATAAACGCAAACGCCCTAGGAACAGAGATACTGAAATCAATCGTACTGCCTGGTATCGGTGCCGTGACTATAGTTGACGAACATATAGTTAGTGAGGAAGACATAGGCAGTAATTTCTTCTTAGAAACCACTAGTATAGGCCTGAATAGAGGGTCAGAGACGCTGCGTCTTCTTCTGGAGCTGAACTCTGCCGTCCAAGGCCACGCCGTGCAGGAACCGACAGACCAAATCCTCAAGGAAAATCCAGATTTCTTTAAAAGCTTCAGTGTAGTTGTGGCTACAGCATTATCAGAAAAGATAATTCAAGATCTGTCAGAGCATCTCTGGGAAAACAATGTTCCATTTATTTTGTGCCGGTCAGTTGGGTTCCTTGGATCATTCAGGATTCAGGTGAGGGAACATGCTGTGATTGAAACTCACCCTGACAATGAGCAGCCAGACTTGCGCCTTGATGTTCCATTCCCTGCTCTGGCTGAATATCTTGCTGACATTGATATTGATGCAGTTGATCTCAAAGACCATGGCCACATCCCATGGATTGTGATTTTATACAAAGCTGTTCAAAAGTGGCAGCAAGTTAATGCAAATAGATGGCCCATGAGCAGAAAAGAGAAGAATGAAGTTAAAGAAATTATCAGTGGATTCATCAGAAAGGATGAAAATGATGTGCCAATTAGTGAGGAAAATTTTGAAGAGGCACTGCGAGCAGTGAACACAGGCTTAGTGCCTACATTTCTGCCAGTGAAGATTCAGGACCTTATATACAGCAGTGCAGCAATTAACTTGAATAGTGAAAGTTCACCATTCTGGATTATGTGCTCAGCTCTCAGAGGATTTGTAGAAGCTGAAGGGAAGGGCAAGCTGCCGGTGAGAGGAGTGCTACCGGACATGACTGCTTCCACTGAGCACTATGTGAAGCTGCAGAATATGTACCGCAACCAGGCTGCAATGGATGCTGAGGCAGTCTACAGGAAAGTGCAGCAGATAGTAACTCAACTGCACAGAGACAGCATCAGTGAAGCTGAGGTGAAGCTGTTCTGCAGACACGCACATGATCTGCACTTGATCAAGGGCTCTAGCATAGCACAGGAGTATCAGCTCAACAGCCCTACAGCTACTTATATTGCTAAACATCTGGAAGAGCCAGATGTCATGATGGTCCACTACATTCTACTTCGAGCCTCTGAAAGATTCCAGTCTGAGCATTGCAGGGCCCCTGGTGACTGGGAGCCAGAGGGAGACATTGCTCAACTCAAGACCTGTGTCTCCAAGCTGCTCAGTGATATTTCCTGTTCACCATTCCCTAAGGATGATCACATCCATGAGATGTGTCGCTATGGAGGCGCAGAGATCCACAGTGTGTCAGCATTTTTAGGAGGCTGTGTGGCACATGAGGCCATTAAACTTGTAACAAAGCAGTACAAGCCTGTAAATAACACATTCATATATGATGGAGCCTCAACTAACACTGCTACTTTTACTTTGTGATTTTATTTATTATAAACTGTGAGGAATGATATAAACTATGTTTTATTTTCATTGTTCATCTTGGGACATGATGATTTCAGGATAGTGATCAAGGAGATATGAAAAACAATTATTCTTCAAAGTTGTGTATTTTAAAGTTTAGATAGGTATTTATGTAGAACCTTTATATTAAAGGATAGGTATGAAATTGGGACATAATATATTATTTAAAAAAATCCAACACATAAATAAGATAAAACATATCACATGAGTAAAAAGAATAACTGAAACAAACTATACATTTGGCTATAATGCACATAGCAGGTTGATAAAAGGTTATACCTATATCATATCTTTAACAGTAGAAAACCGATTTATACTAGAGATCGCTTGGTGCCATACAAGCCTCCTTGATGTATAGGACACAACATTGAGAACATCCCATTAGTTATCTACTTATTTCACCTTAACCATAACTTTAATCGCAATGCATCAACTCCATTTAAGTAATATCTGAATAGTCGCTTGTCCCGAACAAAGCCAAGATTCTCGTAGAGCTTCAGTGCGGGCTTATTTGTGATTTCTGTTTCTAGTACAACTTCATCAGCATTGTCATTTATCATAGCCTGGAACATACAAATCAATTTAGCAAACCATAATACTTAGTATCACCTAAATTAGATAATTAAGTTATGTATTGATTGAGATTATAGAGATTGTGAACATTAAAAAAAGTAGGTGTGGATGAGAAACATAATTTTGCCCCTTTTAAATAAAATTTTAAGTTACCTGTATTGCTTTCTGTACCAGTCTTGAGCCAATTTTTTTCTTCCTGTAGTTTTCATCTACAGCTAACATAGCAATGTATCCCCTCTTAACTACATTGCGGTGCATATCTAACTTACAAACAATAGCTCCAATACATTTCTCTTCAAAGGTGGCCAAAAAGCAGAGTTTAGGCCAATTATGTATAAAATATCTGTAAGTATAGATTGAATATGGTTCTGAAAGATCTTTTTGAATAAGTCTCATGATTTCAGGCATTTGAAGTTCAGACTCGTAGGAAATTATTTCTATTTCATCATTTGGTTTCTCCTGCATACTGAGAGCATTTTCAAGGTTTTCGAGAGCTTCTTCAACAAGGTTCCTTACAATGTGCATCTGGCCGGAGCTGGTCTGTGGCTCCGCAGTGCCGTCCCCAGCAGCTTCACTACAATGTACATTATTTACATGACTGTTGGCTTCACTTAGAGCTACATCGCGCGGTAGGCTGTCTTCGGGGCTGGCTGGACTGCCACTCCCTTGCAAGTGGTCACTGGTGCCATTGGTTATGTTACTGTTCAACTTATTCAAATGAAGTGTATTAGCTAATGACTCGGTTAGGGTTTCTTGATTCAATATAGCTACGTCGTCAGTCGGCTCCGTGGGGTCTTTGGCCTTTTTATTTTTCATTTTTAATATAATTTCTTGACTGTTCTGTATCTGATTTTGTAAATCGGGTTCGGATTCTTGATTCATAATGGGACCGATTCTATCTATCAACTATATTTACACATTAACACGCCATAAAGCTCATAGGAATAAGAAAATTTGTGAACTTCACAAATCGACAAGCTTCTCTTCATTGCCAAAACTGTGGACTATCACCGACATCTTGGTACAAAATTGTCGAAGTCTAACCAAAGCACTTGTAAACGTTTACACTGTTTATATAATATTTTATTTACTAACTTATTAGAATTGAATTAGAATATACTGATTATAATCTAGAGAATTGTGAAAAAATTACGATATTTGAGCTAGCCATCCACAAGATCACATTGCAAAAAAGGTAGTGTAGGGATAAGTATCTAAAGAAAGTTTATCGACATCGAACGCAATCGTTATTCCTTATTGCATTTATCCAAGTAATTTAGCTCCAAAAAATTCGTAACTCGATAAAATTGTAATCATGCTTTCGAAAAAATAAAAATTTAGAGGAATTATGCGGCTAACTATACAATAAAACAGTAAAACTGCAAGACGATAATTATTAAAACTATCGATACACTATGGTGTCAGAAGTCACGGTGGCACGTCACTCATTGATATTTTTATTTTTAAATTAATGTTGCCATACTTCAAAAATATTTTTAAGTAAGGCTTTCTACACACATAATATCGACGGTGGAAAGGCAAAATGGTTTAAGCGCCATGACATAAAATGTTCACCAGAGCGATTTAAAGTTTGAAATTTTCGAAAAAAAATCATATCTCTGTAATTATTCTAGCTATGGCTTTGAAAATTAAAATACGTTAAATTGAAATAGTTTTCTATGTTATTCTGTATATAAAATGAATGTACATATTCTATTTACTGAAATAAGGGACATAAGACATAGGCATCTGAAATCTCAGTCAGGTAAAATTGGCTTAAACGACATTAACATTTTAATTAAATACAAGTAAAAACAATTTAAACACCAAGGAGATTTAACCATCACACCAGGATAATGTTTTATAATAATTTATGTTACTTTAAACATTCCATAAGAATGAATTAACCGCCAGACTAAGGCAATTTATATCTAAGATGAATGACTTAAAGAATAAATGAACTTATAATTGGACCTCAGAACTCGAGAACGGTTGAACCGATTTTGGTCTAGAAACATTTGTGGAAGTCCAGGGAAGGTATAAAAGGTAAGAAGGGTAGGGTAGGGTAGGGTAGGGTAGGGTAGGGTAGGGTAGGGTAGGGTAGGGTAGGGTAGGGTAGGGTAGGATAGGGTAGGGTAGGGTAAGAAGCGGTACCTGCGGGCCAGCTAGATTGAAAACAAAAAATTCATAATATCTCACCAAGTCGAGCAAAGAAGCGGCATGGCCGTACCTTTTCTCGAAGCATTATTTTATTATAAACTTTATTAACATATTGTTCACCGCGAAATCACTTTGAGATTGAGATCCAAGTGATCAGCAGGTTTACTTATTCATTAATTAATAATCATAATCCAACCGACATTTCTTCGTCCGTCTCTATGCCACCATTCTGTCACCGCCTTTGTCCACCTTCCGTCCTGCCTTCGAGCCAAGTTTCCTGCCAACTCCCATTTCAGTTCCGTGACCTGCATACCGACGTCGAAGACTTTTGTCTTTTGGTGATTTACCACGCTGGGAATACGGTCTGTAAGCGAAATTCTTAACATGGATCGCTCCATAGCTCTCTGTGCAACTGTGATTCGGTGCACAGTTTCCTTGGTCAGCGTCCATGTATCGGCACCGTATGTTAGTGTGGGCAAGACACATAAGCAATTATCAATCCATAAGCAGCGTCGCTCGCTTTAAACTATCTGCCAGATTCATACAAGATACGCTAGATTTGATAAGCAAGCGACGATGCTTTAGGATTGTTAATGGCTAAGTTTTAGTGGTGGTAACCCCAAAGGACTATCACAATGTGAGTTGGGTCTCACCCGACAGCCGGACCGAGAACCAAATCGACCGACGATTAGTCGAAAATGGAGACACTTCTGGATGTTAGGAATAAGAGGGTTGCTGATGTCAATAGTGATCACCACTTAGTCGATGGAAAAATGTGCTTGAAGATAGCGGGAGTTTAGGAGCAGGCCACAAGATCTGCCAAAGGTGTCGTGTAAATAAGCTGCAGGACCCACAAGTTAGAAGAAAACTTAGTATCCAGATCGGCAACAACTGGCATCAAAGACGTGTTGTTAAAAATTTGCGAAGAAATAACACAAGGCACACTTAAAGAATGAATGGATGTCTAAAGAAACATGGGATATGATCAACCATCAAGGAAGACTTAACGTCGAACTAGACGACCATTCTAAAGAAGCACTTGCGTACGAGTATTTTCTTTGTGAACTTAATATCAAACGAAATTTATAAAAGGACAAACGCTGCTAGGGGTAACCGTATATCCAGCGATGGTCTCATCGGCTGCCATAGGAAACATGAAGGATCTATACAAAGCATCTTGAAGAACATTGCAACAAAACCCAGGATATCTCCTTGTTACTATGAAAGATTGACTTTCAAGATGGTATGGCCACATTGCCGAAGTTTTTAATGATCCTAACCACCACCTGGGGAGTTGGATGCAGATGCAAATATACCAGGAGCATCTTGTATCTTGATGCATAATCGTAATCATTATGATTAATAAAATCGGCAGGTCTTACAGGCTAGTCAGAGGCCCTCGGGTGGCTTGAAAACGTCTGACAGTTGGGTAGCCCACTTACCCGAAAACTCTCTCAGCACAAGATTGCTTGTGTTGGGGCCCAATAACCCGCGCTAGGCCAACGTGGTAGACTAGGCCTAAACCATTCCTTCATTGGAAGGAGACCCGTGCCCCAGGAGTGGGGACGTAATGGTTCGTGATGAGATTTATGACTATCCTGCATCTTGACAGAAATTTAAATATCCAACCCCCGAATAAGACGAATTGATACGGACCATACGATCGCTGAAGAGTGGCAAAGTACCAGGGAACGATGGATTTCCTACGGTGGCATAAAAAGCAGGATAGATGGAATATACCAGATATTGCACTCTTCAGCGATGGAGGATGATGAAGTGAAGTTAGAGAAAAGTTAATTTAATTCATGTCCAACTTTTTCCTATAAGGTTTGCTTTTCGTTGAAATACTTTATTCTAAAAAATTATGGGATACAAACAGGTCGTGGTACTCGTGGTCACTGGTCTTCTATTTCGTATAATTACCTAACAATTATCAAAATCGGTTAAGTTGATCCAGAGATTTGCGCTTGGGAACACATTTTCGGTTAGATTTTTATATAGATAAGAAATCCTGTTTCTGACTAGATTTCGATATAAATTATTTATGAATAAGTTTATTTATGATATATAATTATTATTTTGTATAAAAAGTAATGTCATGTTAATACAATACAAATATTTTACATTAAGAACCATATTGTCATAGAAAAAATATTTTATAAAAAATAAATATTTGGTTGGATCCTTTTAGAGAAACGTTAAAATTCCCTACTTGCATAGAAACAGCAATTTAGGCGAAAGGATCCAAGTGCATATTTATAACTCAATAAATATTAATTATAGCAACACTATTATTTAGAACCTGTGTAAAGAGTAATATAATAGATATCATAATTTAATGTAGTTATCGGTGATATAATCAAAAAATATTTACAGTTTTATACTGGCGAACGAATCTGAGTTTGTACCTACGTAATTACGCTGCGCACGCGGCGCCAACTGTCGCATAGACGCACGTCCTCTCCCTTTCCAACCGGTCCTATTTATATTATTGGCATTTTCACACAATATCCTTCTGGATATAATAATAATATAACAGCTTAAACACCATAGACCGCTTCATTGCGATTCTTTTGAATTGTTTTATATCACTTATATCAATTATATACAAATCGCAAAAAGCTGCTTAAGTGCCAATTGTACCACTAAACAGATTTAGGTAAAGTTGTATTAACCGCCAAACGCCGCGAGTAAGGCTGACTGGTAAAATGGTTTAAGTGCCAGTATGGCTTCAAATTACAAAATTGTAAAATGTATTAAGTGATTTTATGTTATTTTTGACCAGAAGGCATTTTGTTTTATATCAATTACGCAATCAGGTAGGTCGCTTAAGTAACTAATGATACAAATTCACATTAGTTCAAAATGAATTAAGTCACAATGTTTTACTGTTTTAGTGAGGGTACAATGTTTTATATAACTTTAGTTTTGATCAAGTATGTTTGAACATACAAATGACTAAAAAAGTGGCTCTTAATACAAGAAAAAAATATTAAGATTTCCAAAATCACCGTTGTCTTATGCGCCAAAAAGTGCTCAGATCGAAACGAGACCCGCACCATTCGAAAGAGAAAAATCAGGCGATTCCAACGGTATATATAACTCATATTCGCCAAAAGTGGCGGATAATACATTTTGCCTTTCCACCGTCGATATGTAATATTACGAAATCAGAATAATATGCAGTATAATGTAATAACAGAGATAATATATATAGCGCGGCAAACGGCAGCGGTCTCTTTTTATGAGTTAAAAAAAATAATACATATACCTCGGCTTTTGTGGTTAGTCGATCAGATACAGATCTAGAGCCTCGGCTGCTCCTTTTTTAAGTCGGTTATAAAGAAAAAAATATTAGTTAGTCCATTGAAATAAAAGGGTATACCTAAGTACTTTTAATGCAAGCGAAGCGAGCCGCTCGCATTTCGCTGTACTTACATTTTGTGTGATATGTCGTGAGCCGTATCGGTGTTTTTATTGAGTATAATAATGCCATTAATGCTAGATCTAATCTAGATGTGCTAGTTTCCTCACAAAGGTTTCCTTCTCCGTAAGAGTATGTACTTAATTTCCTTATTTCTAACGAATTAATTGGTACATGGCAGGTTTTGAACCCACGGCCTCACAAATGAGAGCTAGATAGGCATTGGGCATACCTTATCCGTTACGCCGCCATGACAACTTTTCTACTCTTTTGAGTTAACTATAGGTACGGTCAGCTGCATAAGTAGCTATACACTTACTTACGTACCTTGTCAAACTGACTACATAACAAACCGTCAATATTTGAATAGGCAGTTTGTGAGTTTGACAAGGTACTAAAGTGTACAGCTACTCTCTGATTTTTAATTGGAAAGAATTCTGACATTTTATAAGTGATGCTACTAAAAAAGTTCTTTACCGAAAAAAGGAAAAATTGCGATCCATTTCTGGGCAATAATTTTTTCTTAATATTTTTATACGAAAAGATAAATCCAAAATATAAACTTGCTCAAGTAAACTAATACAAAAATAGCAAATATTTCAATATAATAGCTGTTCCCGCGAGCTTCGCTTCGCCTTAATAAGTTTTCCCGTGGGAATTCCGCGATAAAAAGTAACATATGTGTTAATCCAGGGTGTCAGCTAACTCCATTCCAAATTTCATTAAAATCGGTTCAGCCGTTTTGACGTGAAGAAATAACAAACATACACACATACATACATACATACATACACACATACACTTACAAACTTTCGCATTTATAATATGAAGTAGGATCACGACTCACGACCAATGTATCGAATTAATTTTAATTGCTTTATTTTATTCTTTAGCATGGCATCACTTCCTACTAAATTCAGGGATAATAAACCTTTTTAATCAATTTCAAAAAAAGATTGTCTATTCGGTAAGTACATATATGTTCGGTATGTATGTAAGATTATTGGAACTGCACCATATTGACATATGACAATATATTAGGGCTAATAAACAAATATTCAAAATTTTATAAATGTTTATGTACCTATGTATGTTTATATGCTTGTTGGTATGTATGTATGTTTGTCCACGCATATCTCCGAAACTATTGATCCGATTGTCACTATTCTTTTTGAGGGTTCCGTACCTCAAAAGGAAAAAAAGGAACCCTTATAGGATCACACTTTGTTGTCACCACCTTTTTTCTCGGAAACGGGTAAAGATATCAAGCTGATATTTCGTATAGATGTACATAATTATGATGAAATTAAAAGGAAAACTACCTCAGGTAATTAAGTAGACTTGTACGGAACACTCAGTGCGCGAGTCCAACTGGCTCAGTCGGGTAAGCGCCCGCTTCTCAAACAAGAGATGCGGGTTCGAATCTCGGCGCTGACATGTAGGTAACAATGAGTTCTTTGAATTTAAGTACAATGTATACCAGGGTGATTCTCAAATGACGCGATTTAGGTATGTCCAAGCCATAAAATACATGAAATTGATAGTTTTATACCAGGATGTATTTTTTTTTGAATAATGGATATTGTGACCGTTTTTATACATTAGTAATGTAATGCATAAATTTATAAAGAAAGCGACAATGATTTTTTAAAACTCAATATCATAAGTTCTTTGGCGCGTCCTTCACTTGATTTTATTTTTAGGTCAAGAAAAAATCACTTTTTAAAGTAAAATAAACTTATGATTTATATGTTATCATTATAACAGATACTTATGGTAACTGTAAATTAGGTTTCTATTCACTCTTAGGTTTAGTTTTCAAAAATATAACGCATTCAATTTTGTCCGAGAAAAAAAACTAACTTCTTTGGCGTAACGATACCGTCGTCGTACTCTGCGTTTAAACGATCACCGGACATAATCACCATGCGTCCCTCACCCTTCAGTCCCCCACTATCTTCGACCAGGAGTAGAGGAGCGTAAGTTTACGGAGTATGAAGAAAATTTTTTTTTTTTGCGCCATAACGGGTTTTGGTCAGGTAAGTGCCTAATTTCTTCGATTGTTACTTTCATGCTATTATTTGTTTTTGTTGCATACATATTTTTGTCCACGTATGTCTATTTAAACAGTATGCACGTGTCACTAAGAGGTTCCAATTGTACATCAGCTTTCTGTTAAAATAATTTTTAAGTGATGATTTCTAATTTCGTTGGCAATAATTTCTTTGGATTTCTTTGGCATTCTGCGCCAACGAAATTAGTTTTGATACAAAGAAATTAGTATTGAGTATGAAACACCATTAATAACGCTAACTTTATGCATTCAATGTCTATTATGGTTAATTCTCTCATCATCATCATCAGCCAATAATCATCCAATGGACATAGGCCTCTCCCAAGGAGCGCCACAACACTCGGTTCTCGGCCTTCCTCATCCAACTACTACCGGCTACCCGCCTAAGGTCGTCAGTCCAGCGGGCAGGAGGGCGTCCCATGCTGCGGTTTCATATTTTGACAGCTATGTTGGTAACCTTAGTCCTCTGACGGATAACCTAATTTCTGATACGATCCATCAGGTTTCTATGGAGAGCCATAGCACGCTGAGCGGCTTTAAATCGGTGGACCAGTCCTACCGTCAGTTTCCACGTCTCAGCACCATACGTCATCACTAGCTTCCAGCTAGCTAGTCTTCAGGCTCTGAGGAATGGACGAGGAGAATATGTGACGAAGTTTCCCGAATGCAGCCCAACCCAGTTGGATGCGCCTTGCAGCCTCCTTGTCCAAGTTGCTTCTGCCTAGCCGAATAGTCTGCCCAAGGTAGACATATTCATGCACAACTTCGATTGTTGCCTCACCAACGACGACCGGCTCCGGTTTCATGTGAGCATTGTACATGACTTTCGTCTTGTCCAAGTTCATACCGAGGCCTACACGTCGGGAAGCAGCATTTATGCCACTTAGCATCCAGCTAAGTTCCTGCAGAGATTCTGCCATAATAACGATATCGTCCGCGAAGCGGAGGTGTGACATGTACTCGCCATTTATACATATGCCATGTCATTTCCGGTCCAACGTCTTAAAGACATCCAGTGAATTGGTGAACAGTTTCGGAGATATCACATCCCCCTGTCTCACTCCATGTTTCAGTTGGATAGGTCGTGTCTTGTGGTCCTGTACTTGGACAGTCATAGTAGCGGCATTGTACAGAAACCTCAACACCTCGATATAGCGCCAGTCAATTTGGCATCTCTGCAAGGATTCCAAAACTGCTTAGGTCTCGATGTAGTCGAAGGCTTTTTCATAGTCCACAAAGGCTAGATACAGAGGCTGATTATACTCTTCGGTCTTCTTCTGTATAATCTACCTTACTGTGTGGATGTGGTCTATTGTACTAAAGCCTTTTTGAAACCCAGCCTGCTCCGGGTGCTGAAACTCGTCTAACTTTTGGGCAAGACCATTCGTGATAACCCTTGAGAACAGCTTGTATACATGGGTTAAAAGCGAGATCGGTCTATAGTTCTTGTTTATAGTTATAGTTCTTCGGTTTGGTCACCCTTCTGAAGAACTGTAGTTCTCTCTAGAAGGTGGTGTTGACAGCTCCAATTTGGTGCAGTGTAGGACGTAGGGTCGACTTCACCAGACATCTCTTCTCCAGCTTGAAGTTGATATTCAAAGTGCCTCGGAGAAGTTGGTGATCACTCCCAGTTTTAAACCTATTGATCACTGGGACATCTCTGAATATGTGCCGCTTGTCAGTCATAATGAAGTCTTTTTCGTTTTTCGTCCTACCATCGGGGCTTGCCCATGTCCACTTCCTCTAGGGCCGATTCTCAAAGAAAGAATTAATCAGAAAGAAAGCCCCTCCCTTTCCACGAAGTCTACAAGCATTTGGCCTCTCTGGTTTCTGATACCAAAGCCATGATGTCCTACCCTCGATTCGTCGCATTCTTGTACTCCCACTTTGGCGTTGAAGTCCCCCATCACAACGGTGTATTGGGTCCTAGCAGTATTGTATTGTATTGTATTTATTATTCATAATATTCATTACATGTCAGGGAAAAAATAAATAAAATAATAATAATATAAAAAATTAAGTCATACCTAAATTAAAATGAAATACTAAAATAACATTTAAATGTACGTAGTAGTACAAAAATTCAAATACGTTAGTCAATGGTAAATTATACAATAATAAAATGTCAAGAATAAAAAATTTAAAAGAATATACATGTCAGTAGTTATAATAAAGAATTAAAAAATAATAATAATAATAATAATAGACGCATTTTTCCTGAAATAAAAATGACATATTATGTATCTAGTACACGTCCATCCAGTACACGTGATGCCCTAGAGATATACTCGTATATTACTTCGACTTCTGTGTCAGAGTGTCCCGAGGTTGGTGCATACACCTGTACGACCTTCAAGGAATATATACCTCTCGGTTAGTTTAAGTACTAGGTACGCTACCCGATTTGACACACTGCTGATCTCCACTACGTTGTTGACAAGGGTCTTGTTGACGAGGAATCCTACGCCACCTTGGGACAGTTGGTCGCCCTCCTGATGGTAGAACATGTGGCCGGACTCCAGGGTTATCGTGTCCTCGTCCTCTTTACACTTTTTCATACCGGTGACGCTGCTGCCCATCGCCGGCCTATGGGATTTGGTGTAGCTGTTTTTGGATGGTTATACCACCATCATCCGGTCGCCAGAGCCTCATCTGTTATTTAGCAGAGTGCACCACGGGCAGGTGAGGTTGGCAATTGGTTCATTCGGATGTTGAGAACCCTTGCACCCTTACGTGATCAGGTAATTATGTTAAAAACAAATAAAGATATGCGTGATTTTTAGTTTTGTTGTGTATTATTTGCAATCTACGTATAAAACTAATTTCTTTAAAGTAATTTCTAATTTCTTTGTTCTTAAAACTAACTTCTTTGGGACCTTTTATAATTTCTTTGGTGTGTTTTCTAATTTCATTGGAGCCAATCTAATTTCATTGGCCCAAAATTGTTTAAAATCGCTGTAACTTTGAATCGGCTCGATAGATTTCAGGGCCAATAAGAGATAACTAAAGAGGTCTAAAGCCTCTACAATATGTGGGGTATAATATTCAAACAACATGAAAAAAAAAATGCGCCAAAGAAATTATGCTTTTGGAGCCGCTTTTGGAGAATCACCCACCATCGCTCTTACGGAGAAGGAAAACATCTAGATATGTGAACACACCAACACAGCAGTGGACCAGCGTGGTGGGAAATGGTCCAAGCTTAGGAAGGCAGTATGGAGACGCTGGAGGCGCTTCCCCATGGCAAAGGGAGGATCCTCCGACCGTAGGAACCAAGTGTAGGTTTCATCAAAATCGGTTAGTGAGTTTTCAAGATATGGACGTGGAAGTGCTATGATGTGATACTTTATGGTGATAGCTATCACCAAAGAGGTTTATGAGATATATTTTTTCTGAGGTCAATGACTGTCACGATGCATCTGTCACATTGACTGATTTTCATTCGACTTCTTTGAATGCTCGAATGCGCTCATATGTTCTCAGTCTCAGTGTAATTTGCTTCTATTTCTTGTCTACATCTTGTTATATTTGTTAAGTTTCTGTTAGGTTTTTCCTTGTTGACTTTTCGCGTTGTGATCGTTTGTTGATTTTTATAAACGTTATGGAGCCACAACCTGGCCCTTCCCGGGAAACAGCCCCAACTGACAGAGCACAAGAGTCAGACTTTCTCTCTCCCAGAAAAAAGCGTCCTCATGGTTCTTTTGCGCCAAACGAAAAGACCTTAATTCCAACATCGGCCTGACATCGGCGTACTACGGCTACCGTTTCAAAAAGAATTACTAGTTGTTTTTAGATATTTTCTACGACAGCGATAATTATATAAGATAATTAAGATTATCTTTAATTGTATTTTTCACTGTTTGTGATATATTTAGGTACGGTAATTATTTCTCACCGTAGGTAAATCCCCTTTTGATTTGGAGCGCCGCACTTAATAAAATGGATACAGGGATTAAAAAATATATATTATAGTCTCAGATGTCCAGACTCGTATTGAAAAAGTGCCCAGCCCAAAAAGGTTTGTGATCTCTGATTTGTCTAAAATTGATAACTGTCAGAATTCCGTAAGATTACTAATTACAGAGTAGTTACTTAGAAAGAAAGAAAGAAACATTTATTTTACACACTGAACATAAACACAGAAACAAAAAAGAAAGAAAAGAATACTAAGTGCAAAAAATATATATGAAAAAAAAAACAGAAAACAATACAAACAAACAAGGCTGCTGTCCAGAGCGTCAAAAAGGCACCAGCTCAGCGTGTGCTGTGGCCAGAGAATCCACAGCGCTGGTTTTCAGCTGGCCCTTAGTGTTATGACCTCAGTCACGAACGCGAGGTAGGTATATTAATTAGGATGGGTTGTGTTGTGTTGTGTGCAGCTGACTGTACCTACTGGGGGTTGCAAAAGTGGTAAGAATCATAATAATAATGTATACTTATGTCATTGGGTATAATATGGTTCTACCTTTTTTGACCTAAGATTTATTTGCCTAATCTCGTGTTGCATAGTACCGTTTGGTCAAAGTCTCGTTTCGCCGAAAATTATATGGCATAAATCTTGTTTAGTAAAAAGTTATTTCGCATAATCTTGTTTAGCCTAATAATGGTATGGTCAAATCTTAAATAGCCTAATAATGCTATGGCATATGTAAGACAAAATAATAATATTCGTTTTGCTTTAACTATCACGGAGCGTTTTCCTACATAGCGCAAACTGGTGCCTTGTACTGTTTATACTATGTGGAAAACACTCCGCTTTGCTTTTGACGAACATGTGCACCTAACACGCTCCTCCTCGCTTTGCTCGTCGTCGCACCTATCTTTAGGTTTCAATCCCATGGGGTTTAATGGCGTTTGTAATAATTATAATGGTCATTCATTTCACTTTCGTCTTTTGATTATTCAATATCGTGATTTTCAGGATGCAAGAGAAAAATATCGCAATTTGTACATGTACTACATACTTAATATATTATTTATTATGATAATAATAGGAAAAACAATATTATACCTTTACAAAAATAAATTTGAAAAAACGAAACTTAGGTGTTTAAAGATTGTGCCTAAAGAGTTTTAGACGAAACGAGCTTTATGCCACATAAGTCTTGGCAAAGTGATGGTTCGGCCAAAAAAGTTTAGACCATACGAGTTATGCGAAATGAGTTTTGGTCAATAAAGATTATGCGAGATGAGGGGAACCCGTATAATATACTAACCCAAAAAGGGGTGACTCAGGGGGTGTTTTTTAAATTCTCCATATAAATTTTGTTTGTCACCAAAGACTTTTTGGTCAAAGGTTGACTTGCACGAAATATACGTATTTAAATCTATGGCTGTCTTGCACTGACACTCTACTGTTAAAGCTAGCGAGCAATAGATTTAAATAATACGTTTACTTAAAATATGTTTCGTGCAAGTCACCTTAAGTCTTGACTTTTTAATTCGTTGCTGAAAATTCGAATGCGAATTTTCCTATAATTTTCATTATTGATACTTATGCTATTTCAGGTACCTACCGATTCTTGTTTTGCAAATAATAGCCAACCATAAAATAGGTGTGCACTGTGCAGTGCAGGTGATAATTTATACTTTTGAGTCTGCGTGAGTGATGATAATTTTAATGTACCTAAATAATTATTAGACACCTGCGAGCAATGCTAAAGTTCGACTTACATAATGTTCTAACTTCTAAGGTAGTAGAGGATTTGTACAAAATAATGTAAGTACAGTGCCACAAACTTATCTGTTCCGGTGAGAGCGAACTAAATTGATACATATCTCATTATTTACTAATGAATTATATAGTGATATAGATTAGATGGGTTTATTAAAAACCACAAGAGCGAATTACCACTACTAGCAAACTTAAAATCTTATAGAATGAAGAAATATTAGACATTTACGTGAGCTCTCACCGGAACAGATAAGTTTGTGGCACTATAACTACGTTTTATGCAGTCTAGCTCTACTTGACTAGGATGTGTGATGGTGACTTTGATGATAAAGGTCAGGATGTAGATTCTACTTATTATCAAATGTGACACTGACCAAGTTCCTCATCCCTGAAACTTAACAGTTCTACCCTGGTGTTAGTAGAACCCTAGTGTACCGATGGAAGACACAGTGCATTGACGTCATGTCAGTGACTGACTTTGGAACAAGGAGAATAAGTACTTCTCTAACGAGAAGGTTTGGAAAGTGTCTACAACAGAGAACGTAGAGTAATCTTATCTAGCTCGAAAGATTATTGATTATTGTGGATTTATTTATTTTATGTCACATCAATAACAAATGATTTGATGACGCCAAAGAGTTTTGTGTACTAACAAAGAAACGATACATAATGATATCGATTCTGAAGGCGGAAATTTTAAATTTAGAGACGTCAAAACCTTAATTTCTTTGTTTAAAATTCGACTCTATGAGTGTTTCCGTAAATGTCATTTTATGCTAGCAATTTTTTTAGTTTGACAGCGTTAAAATTAGAATTTCTGCCTTCAGAATCAACATCAATGTACCGATATACTTAGCTAACTACGTACTTATAATTTGTGAATGCTACGCGTCGGTTGTCGTCGGCGAGTCCATATCTGACACAGGTCGTTAGCTTTGGGGACGTCTCATAATAGCCGCGTCTTGACTGATTAATGGATTGTCCTGCATGGATTATGGCTGTGTTTATGTGTGTTCACGTGTACAATGATTTAGGTAGCAGCCGACCGATACAGTCGGCAGGCTGTTCTGACGTCAGGAGCTCGCAACATGGCTGAAAGAGCGCGTGCCCCAAGTTGGCTATAGTTGCTTACAGCTATGTGAGATTGTACGGAGTTCAGTAGCCGGTTGACAGCCGGCCGAGCAGGCGGCGTGACGCACTGCTGAACCGCGCGCCGCCTGATCGCGATCAATCACTGTAAATAAATACATTTTATACTTACATTAACGTGCTCCGCGGCACTGCCTCAAGTGTACGGCCGGCAGTTTCCAAAATATTTTGAGTGCGCGCCAGTGTTTACAAAATACGAACCCTCGGACCTGCGTGTTACACATTTGATATGATTTACATCTCTCCATTGAAGTTACTGCCGTGTGTGAATTTATCAATAGTTTACTGTAGTATAATCCGATTTGACGAATGACGTTCAAGACTGGAGTTCGATCCTCGAGCACTGGCGAGCCGGGGCTCAGCTGACCGTGGGATGGATTTAACAGTGTACCCGTACTTCTAGTATTCAATTTAGTATTACACTAATGTTAGAACTTTGACTGTGCTTTATAGACGTCTTTTAAGTGAAAATTAAAAAGAAAACTGAACAATGGCGGAACGGGATCGTCCGGCGAATGCGAAAACCCCGATTAGGGTGGGTTTTTACGACATCGAGAGGACCATCGGCAAAGGCAACTTTGCCGTCGTAAAGTTAGCTCGACATCGAATTACGAAGACTGAGGTGAGAAATCATATTTAACTAAGTACATAAACATTGACTGAAGATTTCATAATCGGTATCAACCTTGAACCTATCAGTTATTTTTCGCTTCGGAAATTTATAATAACATGCTGGTATTTAAAGTAACAAGAAATCAAAGATCCTACAAGAGGATTTCAGGATTTTTAAAAAAGGTTGGCTGCTATAGTGAATGTGAAATAAGTTAAGCAGTTAGCAACTAAAAATAAGGTTAAGTATGCCTACTAGTTAAACATTTAAAATTGTGTCAAATTACTAAGTTACATACTTTGTTAGTAAATAAGGTGAACCTGCTTACTAGGTACCGAGCGATCTTTCTACAATGACTTTTCAGGCTTTGGAGTCTTTGGACAGATTACCTATAGAGGCAAGGAACATAAATAAGTACTGGGTAGCCGAGAAGTGTTTTGTACATTTTCTAAATAAAATTTCATAAGTACTTATCTATACTTACCTATATTATTTACAACACACCGAAGGTACACTTGTCCAAAATTAATAATGCACATGCAGATCTTCACACCCGAATCATTAAATCGTACGAGCCTTAAAAAACACTTGCATTTTGCACCTTGAACGAAAGAAATAGGAGTCAATATCATGTGTCACATAATCGAAAACAACCGATCTGTCAAAGATTTCTATGCGCATTATCAATTTTGGAGCACTGTAACTTAATAGAAAATTCCTGAAGTTATAATTTGACAAGGTACCGAACTGTAAGTGTGTTTACAACAATGACTATATCAAGTTGGAAACCTATGTGGGGAGTCTCATTACATATTATTATACTTACCTGTTATGCTGATGTAACTTAAATCACAGTAATTATACATACACCTACCTTACATATTAGTTATACATACATATAGGTATAGATACCTAAATAGGAAGCTACGTTTACGTTACGTTAACATAATGCTTATGTCAGTTATTTGACTAAGCAAAATTTTGTTGCACTTATATTTATCTACTTATAGTTTTCTATGTAGGTAGGTACTGCATCATTTAATTACGTTTTTCCTTGGTTTTACATACGTAGATAGGTAAAGTACCTATGAAATACCAAAAAACGACTTAAAATGACTGAAAATTAATGAGTAAGTACTTAAATTATTTAATTTTGTGACCTACTGATTGATACAACGAGAAATTGTAGGAAACGTCGTTAGCTTTAATCGACAGGTATCATCCAACAATTTAACATACTTACTTATAATTATTATAATTCTAAGAGCAATCGGATTGTACCCTCACTACTTAAGTACTTATATCAAATATGGAGCTACATATCGGACTGTACCTTCACTATACCCACCAAATAGTATTTAGAGCTCTACTTACCTAATATCTGTACGATACGACAGCATTCCGACACGGGGGTCACTCCAGTTAACGAAAAACTAAATTTCGGGTGCTGCTACAGATACCACGACTTTATCTCCTTGTATTAAACGTACCGATTGTAAGGCAATTCTGGCTCGTATGTTTTTTTAAAGCTAGAGTGACCTCTAGATCGAGAGTAAGCCGATAACGATGCAACGCCTGCGTCGTGGCGTCACGTGAAGTCACGTCGAGTCGCCCTAATGGCGGGAACACTCGCCGCTCTCTTCGATACCAGGAGATTTATTTTTTATTTAAGTATGCCTTGTTATATTTGAAGATACATACAGCTACCGTACCCTGCGTACGGTACCCATTAATCCATAAGCAGCGACGCTAGCCTGTCAAACATACATATATTCAATATTTCGATAATTAAAGTACTAACTTATCCGTAATTTGGTTTTCTAAAATAAACTCTCAAAATTTAAATATCTTGCCCACGGCTTTCCACAGACCTATTTTAGCCAACGATCTTTTAAAAAAACATCGACTGTGTGAATCAAACTAAGAGTGTACTTATTTATTATTAAAGGTCTCCAAAACTAGATATATGGGAACTGGTGATCCAACAAGTTTGGTTTATTTCCTAACTTTTAACGTGAGACCGGATTTCTTCCGTATGCTAATCAGCTGCCCACATAACATCGGGCTTGTACATACTTTAGCTTGTTTAAATTAACAGATAGGTAGGTATTAGGATATAACTTGTTTGTTTCACCAAACTCAGATTGTTTGTTGTTTTACGCAAATTACTGGCCGATATTAAACAATGGCTGAAGAACAGTGATGAACCATTCATTCATACATTAGTGGTGGGGATTTCATTATCTAGTTAGGTTCGTCGAGACAATATTTACTTCAATAAGTTTGATTATCCTGTCACACCATTGTCTTAACAAAATGCGTCTCAATTAAATGTTTTCAGGTCAGCCTATACCCTATATAATTATCATGGCCTAATCCCCGTTGGTAGCTTTTAATACCATTCAATCAAACCCTTCTCATCATTAACGAATGGCAAAGAAATCGGATACCGAGCATCATTTAAAAATCAATTATGCCTAATGATTGTCCATTTAGAGGTATCCACTTATTACTTAACATTTTATACGCATTCTAATTCAGGCCCTGTAGCACAGGGTGCTATTAAGACGTGATAAGTGTTCTCCGTCGCGCTCGCTCTTGAGGCTGCGCGATGTGAGTGACCGCGATGCAAAACTCTTGTCACATCTTAAATGCGCCCCGTACTAGCCCTTCAGGTCGAGTTAATCGGTTAACCATTTTCTACATATGCAAGGCTGCTTGGGTGCTTAGCTCTACACGATTAAATATTTAGTTCACCGCCTTTTTCATGGCATTTCCACTGTAGTGTAAGGTGGTAATGAGTGACCTTTCGTGGTTATTAGCGCATTGGCTGGTGTTTGTGGCTTGTTAGTTTGTTGCGTGTAGTTGTAGGGTTCAAGCCACGGTCGCGCGCTTCAGCGCCGAACGAAGTGGGTCGATGGCCGAATACCGGCGACTGTGGCCGCGTGACTCACAGCGAACTACGCACCGAGCGCGGCTGGATGCAAGGTTCCAAACTATTTGTACAAACACAAATGTGTGGCCGACGATTGAGGACGGATCTGAATGAATGCATCGAAATAATAGAACAAGCGTCCTCGGCCTTCGCCGCTGCGTGACTACTCTATGTTGAACGGCTGCCATATGGACGAAACGGAACATTAATATTCGACTAGACTGTTTTCCCCAGAGATTCTCAACCTTTCGAAAGGTCATAATGGTATGACGAAGCTGAGAAATTTGCTCCCGTCATTTACTCTTTCACCTATCAGGATGCTCCAGATTCTGCTACGCATCGTTTAGTCGCTCTACATTGGGCACCTACTAGTCGTTGTCAACTGGCATTCCACTAAATCACGATTGATGCGGCTATGCTGTCGGTAGTGGCTGCTGGCCACGTATGCGGGCGGCGGCGGCGGCGGCGGCGGGTGCTGTGACGCGCCGCGGCTCCAGAAATACCGCCGGCATCGACCTTGCCTGCGGATGCACGCGTTATTTTTGTTATTTCGCGTTTTTCCGACGCCTCGCCCATACCAAGGTGACGGTCAGACTCATTCATTCTCTAAACTCTTAACACGTACACATGGTTACCGACGATTTATTTTCCTTCCGCGTGCCGGGCGTGATATTTGCTCGGAACAAATACCCACCAAATTGGCATCCAGCTGCGTAATAGTTAAATATCTACCCGTCAGATATCATTTTTATCTTTATTCATGAATTTCATGATACAAGAATAGCATTCTCACTGTAAACACAGTCTAATGATGTTCGTGCCAGCGAAATATTAATTGAGAAAGTAATTCAAAGATTCGAGTGCAATGTGCCTAAGCACCGTATCAGTAGCGTCGTAGTTTATTGTCACGAGTTAATTCGATTTCTCAGAACACGCGATGTGTCATCCATCACGTAGTGCCACTGGACGTGTCACATCCACACGCTTGCGAGGCAAACGCTAAGTGGAGGGAAGGCCGCGAGAGAATGCAGCTAATGGTGCATTACGGAAACTAAGCAGAAACATTATCTTGTGCTAGACATTGTGGTCTTTCCGAAAGCGAAAGTTTATGTTAACAAGGCTATGATGATGTGTGACACGAAGCTGGAGACGTTTGGTCGGATCACTACCCGACCGCGTGATATTCGTCTCAGATATACTCATGATAAGTCTCACCAAATATTTCGCAGGGAAATCTTTCCTTGTGGTATGCGCTCCGTTTACACCGAGCGCCGAAAAAAAATCTTGACGCAAATACGTTATCTATTTTGGAGTTCTGCGTCACAGGCGAGGAGAAATCGCGAAGCAACTTGGCTTTGGACAGTCGTCGCCGTGAAGCGATCAGTCGATAGCATCAGACATGATGGTCATGATCATGAATACTGTGATCAATTCATCATCATTATTATTATGATAGGGATATAAGTACCACGCACTCAAAAAAAAACACGCACTCACGCCTTGTACTAATGTACTCCCTTGCGGGGTAGGCAGAGGTGCATTGCTGCACCCACTTTTCGCCAGAGTGTTATGTTAGTCCCAATGTAATAGGGGGCGGGCCTATTGCCATTTTACGGGCACATCCAAGACCTGAGAACAAATATCTGTGTTTAAACAAATATTTGCCCCAGCCGGTAATTGAACTCGGGACCATCGGCTCAGTAGTCAGGGTTAATAACCACTACGCCATTCGGTCGTTTAAGTACCAATATTGTACAATATGTACCAAGTCATTGTCAAAATCAGGTTATTTATGTAACGTTAGTTTTTATTTCGTATATTTTTATATGAAACAGAAAAAATAATAAATAAGCAGGACTAATTCATTTGTACTCTTAAATTAACCGTTGACGTCAGCTGTTTCTTGATTAAAAGATAAGACTAAAAATAGATCGTCTTTTTGTGATGTTTTCAATTATTTGTTTGTGAAGTTATTAGGAGCCGCTGTCAAGATTACATTCAGAAGAGCAAACTTGTCAGTAACTGGATATTTCGGAACTTCGATTAGAGGGATCAAATTAGTTCACCTTTTAAATTTTTTATCCGACAAAATGAGAAAATGACGGCGTTAACTTTTATCAAGAATAGAAGAAAGAAAAGAGATTAAGTAGTACCTACCTTAGTAGTAAATAAATCTTGTAACGTGATGTCGGCACTTTCACCTTTATAAATATTGGATGGAAATACCTATATGGAAATTTAAGACAGAGGCCTTCAATGGATGCTTCGTGCCGTGGCCGATAGTGTCTGGATGAGGAAGACTGAGGGCAGTGTAGTGGCACTCCTTGGGGGACGCCATGTCTACCAGTGGACTAGTGTAAACGAGTAGTAGGTTTATAGCTGGAAAATCCCGCTCAAGGCTTCCAATACAATGCATAGAAATGGCGCTTTCAATCATATATGAATGAATGAATGCACCCCACCAGCCAGGAGTCACCCTGTATCACGGAAATCGCCGCGCCTACTGGGGGGCGCTCAGTTTTGAAGGGAGGAGGAACACACGCTCAAGGATAGGTGAGGAAAGTGAATATCATCGACCGAGTATGCACCCTAATTAGCCAATCTAGGAGAATAGGTAAAGGTAGGAAATAGGTTTTCGGAGAGCGTAAAAGCCATCTTTGGCATAATCATTGTTGGTATGTAGGTGCCCGATGTAATCCGTGTGTCTGTAGGTGCCCGCTGTAGTCCCTGTGTCTGTAGGTGCTCGCTGTAGTACGTGTGTCTGTGGGGTAGGTGCTTGAAGTAATCCGTTTGTCTGTAAGTACCCGATGTTCTCCGTGTGTCTGTAGGTGCTTGAAGTAATCCGTGTGTCTGTAGGTACCCGATGCTCCCGTTTGTCTGTAGGTGCTTGAAGTGATCCGTGTGTCTGTAGGTACCCGATGCTCCCGTTTGTCTGTAGGTGCTTGAAGTGATCCGTGTGTAAGGTGTCCGATGTAGTTCTTGTGTCCTGTGCTGATGCTGGAGTGGTCCCGTGCTAATGCTGGAGTGGTCCTGTTCTGATGTTGAAGTGGTCCTGTCCTAGTGCTGGAGTGGTCCTGTGTTGATGCTGGAGCGATCCTGTGGTGATGCTGAAGTGGTCCTGTGCTGATGCTGTAGTGGTCTTGTGCTGACGCTGAAGTGGTCCTGTGCTGATGCTGAAGTGTGTGACTGTAGATGGCTGAGTGGTCCTGTGCTGATTCTGAAGTGGTCCTATGCTGATGCTGGAGTGGTCCTGTGCTGACCCTGAAGTGGTCCTGCGCTGACGCTGAAGTGGTCCTGTGCTGATGGTGAAGTGGTCCTGTGCTGATGCTGTAGTGTGTGACTGTAGATGGCTGAGTGGTCCTGTGCTGATTCTGAAGTGGTCCTATGCTGATGCTTGAGTGGTCCTGTGCTGATGCTGTAGTGGTCTTGTGCTGACGCTGAAGTGGTCCTGTGCTGATGCTGAAGTGGTCCTGTGCTGATGCTGTAGTGTGTGACTGTAGATGGCTGAGTGGTCCTGTGCTGATTCTGAAGTGGTCCTATGCTGATGCTGGAGTGGTCCTGTGCTGATGCTGTAGTGGTCTTGTGCTGACGCTGAAGTGGTCCTGTGCTGATGCTGAAGTGTGTGACTGTAGATGGCTGAGTGGTCCTGTGCTGATTCTGAAGTGGTCCTGTGATGATGCTGGAGTGGTTCTGTGCTGATGCTGGGATGGTCCTGTGCTGATGCAGCAGTGTTCCTGTGCTGACGCTGAGTGGTCCTGTGCTGATGGTGGAGTGGTCCTGTGCTGATGCTGTAGTGTGACTGTAGATGGCTGAGTTGTCCTGTGCTGATTCTGAAGTGGTCCTATGCTGATGCTGGAGTGGTCCTGTGCTGATGCTGGAGTGGTCCTGTGATGATGCTGCAGTGGTCCTGTGCAGACGCTGAAGTGGTCCTGCGCTGATGCTGAAGTGGTCCTGTGCTGACGCTGAAGTGGTCTTGTGCTGATGCTGGAGTGGTCCTGTGATGATGCTGGAGTGGTCCTGTGCTGATGCTGAAGTGGTTCTGTGCTGATGCTGTAGTGGTCTTGTGCTGACGCTGAAGTGGTCCTGTGCTGATGCTGAAGTGTGTGACTGTAGATGGCTGAGTGGTCCTGTGCTGATTCTGAAGTGGTCCTGTGCTGATGCTGCAGTGTTCCTGTGCTGACGCTGAAGTGGTTCTGTGCTGATGGTGAAGTGGTCCTGTGCTGATGCTGTAGTGTGACTGTAGATGGCTGAGTTGTCCTGTGCTGATTTTGAAGTGGTCCTATGCTGATGCTGGAGTGGTCCTATGCTGATGCTGAAGTGGTTCTGTGCTGATGCTGTAGTGTAGTGACTGAAGATGGCTGAAGTGGTCCTGTGTCTGATACTATATTTATGTCCTGTAGCGTTCCTATGCCTTGCCTCTGTGACTTCTGGGCTGGGTAGTGTGGGCGGGACTGATGAGACTTATTCCGTGTTTGTATGCGTCTTCGAATGGTGGCGATAATTGATGGAAAATAAATTGGTTGTTGTCTTCTATTTATTATTTAGTTCTAGCTGGCTCGTATGTAGGCAGCGGTTGCATGTCAATATGCAATAGTTAATATATTGATTTTATTATATTTTAACCTGTGTTCATTTTTCAGTTTCCCTTGAATGGCGTTCGTTGATGTAGACAGCTACATCTCTCCATATAACAAGCAAGGTCCATATAGCAAACAAGGTCAAAAAAATACTTGAAAGAATTCTATTAACATCTTCGGTGAGCTATTGTTTTAAGGGTGCAGTTTCTGTCTATAACATTTTTGTTATATTCTATTTGAAAGTATCTTTGTTGCAATGTGGGAATTTTGTTTAACCAACTTTGGCTTTGTCTAATTTTACCCCATTGTTTCAGTTTGGGTCTATTTTATGGCTTGCAGATGTTCTGTTTCTTTTAGCGCAATGGGTCTATTGTCGGAGTTTATTTTAATTTTTTATTCCGGTCTGAAAGAGAGCTTATTTTTAAGAATTACGTTTGCTGTGGGAAAAATATTAGTTTATGGTCCTAAACCCTGCACGTGTTTGTATAATAGGATACCTACGTTAGTGTCCAGGATTAATGAATGAATGAATTGGGGATATTTTAATTTACTAACTAAAGTTAAATTTATTCGTTGATATTTTGCTAGATGGTGTAAGCGTCGTGCTAGATATTTTTGGATACAGAACAGACGCACTAGTTTAATTATTAATCCTTTTCAAAATAGAACAGATATTTTTTTTTATTATACATTAGGCACACTGTTCATGCAATAAAGAATTTGAGATTTTTTGTTGTTGACTAAAGGTAAATTCATTGAATGATATTCTGCTGGATACTGTGCTATTTGGATAAATACATGGTAAAATAAAAGCAATATGAGATGAAAAAAATACGCATTAATCATCACGTTTTTCTTAGTTACTAGAGTAAGAAAACTAACTTCGAAAGTAACCACCACTCTCGTTCGGGAAATTGAGATACATTTCAAATTTAGCATTTGGAAGGATGATAATTTATTTATTTATTTATTTAAAGGAAAACTTACAGCTAGAGATATCAGTAAAAATAGCAAAGTATGAGACAGACAGCCAATTACAAGTTTCCACATGTAAGAAACAATATATTGCCATTCTCTCGTTCGGGAAATTGAGATACATTTCAAATTTAGCATTTGGAAGGATGATAATTTATTTATTTATTTATTTATTTATTTAAAGGAAAACTTACAGCTAGAGATATCAGTAAAAATAGCAAAGTATGAGACAGACAGCCAATTACAAGTTTCCACATGTAAGAAACAATATATTGCCATTATGCCTAATAAGTTCTACTTATTTCAGTGAATAGTAATAAATAAAAGTAAAAAACATTAAAATAGCCTTAAATAATAACTTTACGTAACTAAAGTGAGATTACAAATAAATGAAGTGAATGTGCCTATTACACAAAATATCTATATAAATATCTACCTACTTAACAAATTTTGAGCTGAATTTGTCGGTCAGACAGAAGTATGCCATTTTAGGGTTACTAACAAATAAGTCAAGACCTGGGTATTCTCTGGTCAGGGAGTTAAATGATCGTGAGGCTCTTAAAAGAAATGAGTTCTGTCGGTAGTTTGTGTGAACTACTGGTACATGTAAAATAGTCTTTTGTCTCATTTGACGATCGGGGGCTAATATGTTAATTTTACCTAATAAATCCGGACAGTCAATTTTATTTTGAGCGATCTTTAAAATAAATGCGATGTCTGCTGCGTCACGCCGTATATAGAGGGGCAATAAATGAAATTTGTTACACATAAATTCGTATTGACCTTTAGGGATTCTGAATTTATAACCTAAGTATTTAATAAATTTTCTTTGAATTGATTCGATCTGTGATATGTAAACATTATATAGTGGATTCCAAACCTGACTCGCGTATTCTAAATTACTCCTGACAAGGGAGCAGTATAGAATTTTTATGGACTTCATCATTTTGAAATTTTTACAGGAGCGAATAAGAAAGCCCAATGCTTTGTAGGATTTTTTTACTATATTTTGAACATGTGTATCAAAGATAAGCTTGGAATCCATTGTTACTCCTAGGTCTCTTATTTCGGAACAATTGGAAATTGATTGGTGGTTCAGCTTGTAACTATTTAAATATATATTTCTTTTCCGACTAAATGTAATAGAAAAGCATTTAGATACGTTGATGTCTAATTTGTTATGGCGACAGTATTGTTCCACTCTATCAAGGTCATCCTGAAGCAAAGAGCAATCTAGAGAGTCATTAACTACTCTAAATACTTTCATATCGTCCGCAAAGAGGAGAAAGTCGGAGTAACGGAAGCAAGTATCTATGTCATTTATGAAAATAACGAACAATAAAGGTCCCAACAATGATCCTTGAGGAACTCCTGACGGAATATCTGTCCATAAAGATTTATAGCCATTTAGTACTACTGCCTGAGTTCTGTTACAAATGTATGAAGAAAACCAACGATACAGATCACCTCGAATGCCAGCCATAAGTAACTTTTTTAGTAACATTTTGTGATCGATGCGGTCAAACGCCTTACTGTAATCAGTATAGATTGCATCAACGTTATTGTTACTTTCCATTTCCTTGCTAATAAACTCATTTAACAGTACCAGGTTAGAAACGGTGGAGCGATGCCTTAAAAAACCATGTTGCTGGTGATTAAAAGTAAGTTTAAGTGAAACGTAGACTTCATTATAGGCTATTCGTTCAAATACTTTTGCTACTAAACATAATTTTGAAATAGGTCGATAGTTGTCTACCTGATTTTTAGGACCCTTTTTATGAATAGGACTGATAAAAGCCGATTTCCAGATCACAGGAACTACGCCTTCAGCTAAGGATCTTCTAAATAGAGTGGCTATGGGGACTGATAGCGACTTTGAGCATTTGATGAGGAATATCGCTGGTAGATCATCTGGTCCTGCTGATTTATTGGGATCAATTGAACTCAATAGCTTGTGGACAGCGTCTTCGGTTATTTCTATAGAGCTTACGTCCGCAATATTAGGAGTCGCATCATCCACAGTACCACCATCCGCATTTTGATCAGGCTCCGGTTGAAGAAATGTCGAATGAAAGTAGGAGGAAAATAAATTGCTTATTTCATCTCCAGAAGAAGATGAGTTTCCTAGATAGTTCATAGTGGATGGGAATGAGGACCCTTTACGTTTGTTCTTTATAAAAGACCAGAAAGCCTTCGGGTTGGTGTGAAGTGAATTTTCGATGCGACTCATGTAACTATCGTAGCACTGTTTTTCAAGACGTTTAACTCTTTCTCTTAGTAACTCGAAAGTTGCCTTGTCACAGAGATTCCCATATTTTTTATATTTCTTGTGAAATTTGAATTTTTCTTTAATTTTTTTGAATGACGACCGAATGGCGTAGTGGTTGGTGACCCTGACTACTGAGCCGATGGTCCCGGGTTCGATTCCCGGCTGGGGCAGATATTTGTTTAAACACAGATATTTGTTCTCAGGTCTTGGATGTGCCCGTAAAATGGCAATAGGCCCGCCCCCTATTACATTGGGACTAACATAACACTCTGGCGAAAAGTGGGTGCAGCAATGCACCTCTGCCTACCCCGCAAGGGAGTACATTAGTACAAGGCGTGAGTGCGTGTGTGTGTGTGTGTTGTTTTTTTGAATTTTAATAAAATATAATGAATGCTTTCTGTCAGGTGCCTCAAGGGTCTAGATGGTAAACTACGGTGGTGCGGATAGTTGGTATTTCCGAAGCAGCGTCAGCAGGTCTCTAGATCGGGATTGGAATTCTCTCACCAGATTCTCGCGACGATTGTTGCTTTAGGTTTGGGGTGTGACGGTGGCGACTGGCGAACTTCTATCACGCCTATAAAGGGGCTGCGTCACACTATAATTATACACTTCACTCATACACTAGAACCGCACACTTTATTTAAATGACTATATTGGTACAAGGCAAGAGATTAGGTAATGTTATACTCTAGTATACACATTCCAAAACTTTATCAATAAATAAGAGATCACTTAATAACTTATAAAGACTCAAGCGCTTTCGTACAACGGTTACTTATTAACAAAAGGCAACGCGACACAAAGGATTTTTATGCGCAAGGGCCAGCGGCCAACACGTGTTGGGGCCCGGGAGCGCCCGGCGGACCCGACCGTCCCGCTTGCCTGTCACAATGCAACCATGGCGCTTTCAATCATATAAGTAAAATTTATATCAGATGGTGATACGTTCGAGTTTGTCGGGTTATTGGAAATTTTCTATTCGTAGCAAAGATTTAGTAGTATTATTTAGAAATTTCATAATAGTTTCACAATATTCCTGAGTGGTCACGTGTGGTGGTAGTCAGATATTGTGGTATTGGTCATATCATATCGCAGACGTGTTCTCTCTGTGTTTACTCACCAGTTATCGCATATATCTGAGTGACGTCAATCGACATAACTATCTACTAGCGCTCTATATGGCCCTGGTAACTTAGTTTCGATATATTAAACTTATGATTTTAAAATTCTATTTTTATTCTTAATTTCCATTTGCATGTTATAAATGCTGGCAATTTCTCCAAATTACAATAATTATTCACCTTTCTACCGAAAAAAATGAAAAAGAAAATCTCCTTACACGTATATTTTATATAAGTATATACATATCCTTGTGATATACGTATCAAACTAACAGTTTATGGACACCGCAGGAAGTTAAAGTTGAAGGGAAGACAAACATTATTTTAATATAAACAGATATTAAAGAGATAAGGTTATGGACTACCTATAAGTATACACACATATATTTGATATAGTGATAAGGGACACCTTCCTACTTATAAATGGCATAGAGAGTAACTTTGAACACACGGTCATACTCGTTATCCCAATTATGTTATGTTTAAAGTTCAACAAATAATTTTTAAACACAGATTTCAAAAAAATTTTAATCTAATGTTGTGGAATGTTTTAATATTCCATCAAACTCTACAGCACTCCATCCAGTTCATGTTACGTGTAAAGCCTAGCCTAGTAACTAGTAGGTATTAGTCTGCGGTAAAGCCTAGGAACAGGCTACAGAGAGGGCATCAGTCTGCACAGTGGTTTGGCAATACCACAGATTAGAATTAAAGCTGGATAAACCCACTGGCGCAGGCTGCAAGCCAGCTTTAAAATCCGCTTCACTGCTTTTCAGTCGACCACCTTTCCCTCTGTAAGTTTCAGTTCATACTAAGCCGTTCAGGATTATGTTATGCGGATAAGATTTAATACGTTAGAAACAAAGCTAAAAGTGTTTAAGATTATCTTTATAGTTATACGATTCTTTCTAGTGACTTTATTTGTAGTACGACTGAAACTGAAAATCCGAAAAACCTTTACGGAGCGCAGGCTGTCTACTGTCTATGCAAATGAAAGAGTGCTATTTCCATGGCAGCTCAGAAAAATACTCAGTTTCAGGACGATGGACTGTGCACGTGACGACTCACTGCATTTTGTTTAAAAAGAAGTCTCGGCGACTCGACTGAAGCACGCTGAGATACTAGGAGGGCACCTACTACGGCGCGGCGTAGCGGCTACGCTAAGCTACGAGAACCACTTTGCCTACGAATATGCTACGCGATGCTCTTTACAGCAAACGACCTTTTCAGCTCCTAAGTTCTATATTCGCCTGGTACTTCGTAGCATTTTCTCGTGACGGTAGCGTATTGCGATTTATTTTCCTTGTGGGAATACCACTGACTTAAGGTTCAGATAGATGCGATTGATTCATGGACTTTTTAAGAAGCAGTGAAATATCAGTTTTATAAAGAAAGACTTGCCAACATGATTCTTCAAATAAAAGCTCAGTAAAAATCGAACGCTGAATATGAAAGCAAGGATTCTCAGCTAGAAGCTGTCACCCTAAATCGATACTGCAAAGGCTGAAAGGTCATTTTCCTCTGCACATTAAGAGGGCAGGACGATTATGCCAAGTCACTGTACCAGACAGAATGCTATACTATACTATATAATTTTCTTTTACTATTAAGTAAAGTATAAACCTATTGCACCAGAATAGTATAAGTGAAAATGTTATTTATCAAAATGTAAACTTGGAAAACTACTGTGTGACTTTTATACGTACTATATACTACTTACACGTTCTAGTAAATACATTTGGCCTCAATGCTGTATCAGCTGATCACTGTATTTGTTTTGTTATCTAAAGTATCTGCTATCAGATTAATTAATAAGTGCCATTAAATGCGTCAATCAGAGCCTAGTACGTTATTCGCCGCGATTTGGATCTTTAAAAAGTGACTATGTATTACGCGACTCGTAAATCTAACACAAGGACCTCTGGGTGAAGCCCATGGAAATGGTAGACGGCTGAGAGCCCTCTATGCATCTCGCTCGCACGCACTGTCGTCTCGCTTTCCTGCTTATATTGATCGAGTCTAGACTTGTTGATTGCAGCCCGGAGCTTTACGCGCCTGAATTCAGGAGGCTCGGTGTTACACAAACCTCCGCCGCCTTACAATATGAGAGCGAAGACCTCGGCTCGGCCATTCGAATCTATTGTGTGCCTGATGCCTACTCTTTTGTAGCAAAATCCTTACGATGGAAGTAGGTAACGCTTGATGGATTTTTTACAATTTAAAATTCTACTAAATACCTAATTGCGCTTGCATAACTTTGTAATGAGCAGCAAAGCTCGTTTCTTTACGTTCTACTAACCGGCGCGGCGTGCGCGTATCAAATATGTTTTTACACAATGTATGATAAAATTAATTAGCCTCTTGAACAGCAATAATTCGAGCAGTTTTAATTGTGTTCCAAATGTGTTCATTGTTTCCAAACACTTGGAAGTTTACACGAGAGTTATCGCAATTTCAAAGATAAGGACCGACTGACGCACGGCTGTAAACATCCATTTCAGACATTTCAGTTGAGATATTTTAAAATACCTGAGTAGGTACTAAATTCAATGAAATGATTAAGCATGTTTTGTTTATACCTATAATTATGGAGTAAGAGAGCTAAAATAAAATATAAGTACTATTTATAGAGGTACCCCACATATTATATAGGTATACGTATGTTGTATTTCATAAAATAGAATGTCCTACAGCAGTGTCAGTAACTTATGGCTTTTTCAGAGATTCTCTCGTTAACCCTAGGCAGGTTAATTTGTATATTGTTAAACGTCATTTGTAAACCTCTTTTAAAGTCACAAAAAGCTCTATGAATTCGCTCTATGGTAGTGTATAAAAAATGCTTCTGAGCTTTCTGCTATTACCCAAGCACATATTATTTATGTATGTCTAGCCTTATGTCCATTATGTAATTGTAGAAGGTATCTATGCCCGCAAGCAAGGTTAGTACTTAGAACTTATATAGTATTTCGTCTACACCAACCATCTTTCAGTCGGTCAATGACTTAATTACAATGCCGTCGACCTCTGTTGATTTAGAGGGAACATTTATTATGAACTTACTTACCTATTGTAGTTTTATATGTGATGGTAAATAATTAAATTGATAAGTAAGCATAAAAAGATGTAATGAAAATCCTTGAGATTTGCAATAAAATACACCCACCGTCTGTATTTTAAGGTACTTACTTAAATTAGTCATATGGAAATTATAGCCAAGTTAGATTGTAAGTAGAGAAAATACTTTTTCCTGTTAACAGTTAACCATACTTCGAGAATATTTAAATGGAAACCTTGGTAAATAGAATGAGTAAGTCAATTTTATCCAGCACAGGTGATACTCCGCGATATGCACCTACTTCTCAAGTAGGTCAAGTTATATTTGTGGAGTGACACAGAAAATATAATCCAACAAACACTTAACGCATTAACAAAGGAAATGATAAGAGATAAACAACATATCAAACATAATATTAGGATTAAGAAAATGATGTCACTCTTTAATAATTATGAAATCTTCAATCTGTACTTGTTAGTAGTAGGTTGTTACCAAAATAATATAAAGGCTTGCAAATAGACATAATTTATCATTCGATTATACAATATATTTACTTACATATTGTGTTCTATGTAAATACTTTCCCTCACAAGAAACATAATTATCATGCAGTTTATAATATGTTCTACAAAAGTATTCCAGCACCCAATAAAAACCGTATTGAATTATCTCTTTAGCACTTGCGTTTTCTTAGTAATTAGTAGAAAGCACTATTTACCTAATTCTCAAGAGCACTAGATCCAATTCTCCACTTTTTATCAGCCGGTCGCGTGAACAAAGAACTGGTTTTAATTAGCTTCGTTATTTATAATTAGTATTTGTCTATTTAGAGCGTATATAATGAAACATTAAGATTTATTTTCTAGAGATTCGGTTTCTGTGGATGGGTAGAATTGCCGATGAACATTGGTATTAATTATGTGATATCTATGTACTGGTTTTGTTAAGGAAATTTAATCTAAATCTTGGACTCTAATTATAATAACGTTAGTTTAATCAATTCTATGGTTCCTTTACCAGTAATTATACTTTAATATACGTACATTTGTTTTGTTTTATTATGGTTATTGGACACAACAATTTGTCAAATACAAGATCTGGAAAAACTCCTGTAAGTAAACAATTTATAAAAAAATTCTAGTAAATAAGTAAGACTAATAAAATAATCGTACACGAGAAAAGAATCGTTAAATTAACCAAATAATATCTTCAAATCGAAGTAGACACGTGATACAGGAAATGATCAGATTTAATAAATGCAAAGACATAAAAGTATATTTCCACAGGCTTATGAAAAACAAAATGAGAAAATGAAATTGACCTGGGAATGTTGGGGTTGGAGGGCGCGGTGTAGAACCGCCAACGATTTAATTAACTTCCCGTATTGATCGATTCTAAATATAAAAATACCCATTAATGAATAAACTAATCGGTTCGAGAGACACAAATCACGCGAGAACTTTTTAACATTCTTACCCAGTTTCTTATGCGGTAATAAACGTAAGCTTGAACTTAAGTCCCAATAGTCAACACTAATTCAGCGTTGCATTCCTTATTTGAATAAGCTACAACAACGATAAAAATTGAGTTCTAGATTCTCAGGTGTGAAACTCTTGAAAATCTAATCCGTCCTAAACCGAGAACGCATCATATAGAGGCAGATTTATTGCATTGTAGGTAGTTCGGTATTTTAGAGAAATTTCCAGTCTGCAGTCTGCATAGTGCATTATACATTGTTCTTCTTGTGACTAGAGTGACGCAGTTGCTCACGTTAGAGTGAGTACCACTCAATGAGGTCAATGTCAATATGTCGCGTGTCGGAGTCGGCTGAATGATGAATTCTGTGCATGTTCAATGACTTTTATCATTCAAGTCTATAGGGAAAGTGTATTAGGTATCATCAGATAAAGGGCGCTTTTGAGTACCAATTTAGTATCCTAACCTAGCCTAACAAATTATTAAAGAAGTATGCCGTTTCAAATATCACTTTTTTTGTTGGCACTGGCAGTCCGGTAATAAAAATGTGCATGTAGTTTTCATTAATTATGTATCCTAGTAATAGTAAGTAATTTAAACGGTATCAAACGTTCCTACTTCGTAGTTCTTGTATATAGGAAATGACAACACACAGCTGTTGTATTTACATTAACCTTGTGTATTTTAAAACAGTCGATAAAAGATCGATCTAGCGTGTCGCGTGTATTGCGTATGCGCCGATAAAATCGCTTATCTTTAGTGTCGTTTATATGAAACATAAACATTTTATCAACCACGCACTTTCTTGAAGTATCTACCTATGTTCTTCATAATCATCTTTTATATAAATGTACTTATAAATTTATTTTTATGAATCTTGATAATTCTAAAAGTAGGTACAACTATTTGCGTAGTATTATCATTATATCAAATTTATCAACTATCAACAGCAAAGGTTAAATGATTATTGCACTGCTTAAAAAAACTTTTTTTAAATAACCTCTAGTGTGTTTGAATGCTGGGAAAAGGCCTCCTTATGGTTTGTCCAACGATCGCGATCTTCCAATCCGAACTTCAAAATGTTTCATCTGAATAAAAAATATTGTATAAAATAAAAGAAGCAAGGAATATCACCGGCGCATAGCAACTTGTCCTGTTGTCCTCCTCAGCATCACATGGCCGGACCGTGGGCTTCTCTGCTGACGTGACTCTATTGCTGCTCGGTTACTCAACCAATCATGCCAATTGCCTCAAACTGCTCCGGCTTACTTCCGAATGTACCTTGAGGTTGGACCTTATAGTATTACAAAAACATAGTGTAGGCTGAATCAGCGGGCTTATTTAGAGTATCAGTATGAAAATGCTTTATAAAATTTAAGGGCTCGTAAAAAACTTATGCAGAAGAAAAGTACTTACGTATGTACTTACTTATGTATTCTTCGTGTTTTCGGACCAAACTTTTTTCATACATTATAATGATTTTTTAACGTCGATGAACTTCAACATGTTGTTTAATGTAGCTTGGTGGAATGATCTCAGCCTGAAAAACACGAAGTCTGCACACAGATAGGACATAATCCAGGTTATACGTATTGCCTTTGAGCTGACGTCATCAGGTTATTGTCTGAAACCGCAGACAAGCGGGCAAATAATTCACCTTGAATTCACAACAGATTATTTTATGACTACGTACCAACTGGGTACTTTGTAGAGACATAAGATCGCTAGAATACGCTACCTTTTAGGAGTAAAAAATAAATGCTTATACGTATGTCTACCTCAGTTAAGGATACTGATACTCATACTATTTTTACTAATAAATTGTATATGTTTGTTGCAGGTAGCAATTAAGATAATAGATAAATCTCAACTAGACGCCAGCAATCTTCAGAAGGTGTACCGGGAAGTGGACATCATGAAGAGACTGGATCATCCTCATATTATTAAGCTTTATCAGGTAAGACAATTGTTTACACTAAATTTTTTAATACCTGCACTCACGAGCATTGAAAAAGTTCCACTGACATAATATTATGTAACGTTAATGGGAGGTGGAACTTTTTCATTGCACGTGAGTGTAATTTAAAGCAGCCAAGCCCGAGCATAATTTAACTTTAAAATTGTATTGGCAATATTGGCACCTAATTAGTTGAAAAACTACACAGCGGATTTTTTAACAGTATTGTTTTTTTGCGTTCAGGTTGTAACATTATAATAGAGACACTTTCTGGATTTTCCATGGAATTAGGAAATACTTATTACTACTTACTTAAGTTGGGATTTTCACACTAGCAAGAATTGGTCTTAGCATCTAGTCCAGTGAGTGACAGTAGATTAACTGCACAGGTCGGTTTTTCATACCTATCGATGGATCATGACCATGAAACAAATTACTTCAATTTCCATTTGCTTCACAAAGCAACATTAATTTTCTCGGAAAATATATTCCACCAGCGATTTTTCCGAGAACTTTCCCATTTTCTCCCGTGTAGCTTTTATTGCGGTAATGTAGAGTTTTTGTCACGTAGAAATCCATCAATAAGAAATTTGGTTATTTCCGTTAGGCTTCTTTATCCTAAGCAGTTACAGATATAGCTAAAATTAAATATGTAAAATGACATTCGACTGGCAACTTACATACCGGCTTTTATTCTCTTTTAACAATGATTGGCACTCGGGCAAACCCTACACAATGAATGATACCTACCTTTTTAAAACCAAAAATAAATAAAATCCTAGTCAATCTCCATTAATTTAGCTATCACAATTAGCAGACGGGACCCACCTCCGTCGAGTAAAAGCGGCAGATTTCACGAATGGTTCACATAGCTTCCCAGACTTTACCATTCGAGATTGCATTCTACCGCTTGGAAAACTCTTCGTATTCATTATGATGATTGCGATAAATACTTGGAATAAAGATTGTGGGAAAATTAGTTAATTACCTAGTTGTAATTTTTGGACATTGAGATTTGTTTAGTCATTGCGTGTGAATGTCTTGTGTCTTATACTAATGTAGCATTAGTTCGTTGACTTGAGGGTCAGTAGCGGTTTTAAGGAGAGATCCGTTAGTCGTCGGTGGAACAGATTGTGGTGTATTACATAGTGCCTGGTGCAGTTGATGAAGCGTGCGCCGGCGACGGCCGCCGCGCTCTGAATGTTGCCTCTACTCCATTATGTATATAATCATGTCAGGTGCCATACTGTTAGCTGCGATGTTATTCCTGTGATTGCGCGATAAAATTGGCAGCCAAACAAGGCCGTGGTAAATTGCACAGAATTTGTGATGTATCATCATCCGGCATTACACCCGCGGGCCGTGAAGCGTGGCGTGCTACCGGAATTCTCATTATTTCCAATTTTGGACATTAATATTGAGGTGTGCGTCACAGATAGATATCGCGATATGCAAACAATGCCAGATATCGTGTGACGTCTTCGTGTCTACAATTGTTAGTTAAATAGACAGTTAGACACCGTAGTTTAATGAACCCGTTACCATTTTATGTGGAGGAATCTTTTATGCTTACTGTAATGGTTGCGTGTGTCGCGTGGCGGCGAGTGTCCCTCGGGACCGGAGTCACTTGCCGCGACAGAATGGGGGCACACTCCGAGCGAGACCAATATTGAGCATCCACATGTTAATGTCACGACTGAATAGTTTAGCCGAAAATCTAGAGCAGGACAAATGTTACTGCTAGGTACTTGTGATTTACAATGGCCGATAGCATCTTTGTTATTGGAGTGTGTCGCTTACAGCCTGAACACGCGACGGACTTGACGTGAAAAAATGTGACCCGGTCGCGAAGCAAATATGTAGAGTTACCGGCTCTGTTAGATAACCTGTTGTTATAATGATCCGGGTAATTAATGTGTACAGTGTTAGTGAGTTTTTGCAAAGCAAGCTACGACGGTTTATTTAATTATACCTACATACTGTTACCTAGATGCTCAGGGCACACATTAGTAAATTATGCGGAATAATTTACAACAATATTGGACATTAAAAGGCTGAAAGCGCGTGGGAGCCACAAACGACTCTCTTGTTTTACTTTATTGGTCTGTGAGACAGATTTCGATAAAAAGATATCAAGATTTCTGTTTTTTTTTGTCATCATACCAGATAGTGGGATGTTGCCAAAAATTCGGGGTCAGTGGAACTTAATGAATTGGGAAATGTGAAAAACAAGCTGTGTCAGAGGCGATGTCCTTTACAGTTAATTGTGTGTTGTCTATGAATGAGCAGTTAGGTATATCTACCGACGGAACACAATGGGCAGTTACTCGCAGATATTTACTGCAGACGAAGTTTAATGAACGAAATTGTAAGCAGTTGCAACAGGGCGACAATAGGCTGTAGTAACTAATGAGACAATGACTTGCACAAATACTGTTGCGAAACTTTCTTCAATGGGCTGAAGTTTGTTAGCAAACTGACTGCAAACCGCTCTACACAAAGCCACGATGTATTGAGTGCGTGTGATTATTGTCTTTGTTAATTATAATATAATCCAAAGATGGTAATCAGTTGCAGTACAAGGTAAAATTGTAACTTTAGAAATAATAATTCACAGGCGTGTTTTCACACACTTAGGTACTTATATAAGTTTTTAATATTTGCATCGCAACTACTTCATAACCTTACTTACGAACAAAGTATAAGATAATCGGATCAGACAATTAAGAGCCTAACCTGCTAGCTGTTATAAACGGTACTTATATATAAATGTATTTACCTAATATACCTACACCATGGCAGTATATAAAATGAAACGAGGTGTTCGTTTGTGTTATCGGGGCTGTAGGATGCCAGTAGTAACCCTACTAGTTTGAAAAAAAAACAAACGAACGAGAGCTATTATGAATGCTGGCAGAGAAGCAGCAGCGTGAAGAGACCCCCAGGCTCACGCTGTGAGGCATCCGTTGTGATTCTATCTCTACAATCTATCCATATTACGCTTGACTACTCTGGACTGTGTGCACTCACTGGCGATTCTATTTGCCCTCTAACAGAGCCACTTTTGCTTTGATACAAAGTACAGTTGTGCCAACGCACAATAAGAGGCTGGCTAACAATTAAACAAACACATCCGGAGTACTAGGAAGAGCACTTGTGCTAATGATGCCATTGTATTTAAACTAAACGGATATGGGTTATTGCTAAATTATAGGCATAGGATTCTATTAAAACGCGAGATAGAACTAGATAAGAGTATCCTGAGATTTGCCAATCATGAATTTCGAAACGGCAAAAAGCAAAAGCACAGCAAAAGTTACATTTGATTCAGAATGAAGACAAAACTTTCCCACTTAAAATTTTCGAAATATCTTTAGCAGTAAGTAATGGAACTTTCGTCGAGTATTTGAGTTTAATTAATCAGTTTACGTTCAGTCACTGCAGCAGTGAGTTCATGTTCTATTCTACGTTTTAGTATGTGTTTTGTTGATAGTACGCGTGTATTATCTTCATACTAACTTAAGTCCGCGACACAGTTGAATCTGGTTGAAAGCTAGGCCGTGCCCGTGAACCGACGATCATCGGGCAGTAAAAATGTAAACTCTTGCTATAAATACTGCGTGATTCACCGTGTTGTTGTCTGGAGTGACCGCGGCTGCGCTTGCGCATGTACCGCCAGCAACACAAGTAGCTCTACACTATTGTACGGTTAACGAAAGAGATAAATGACGATTACTAACTGTGTCTTACTTGTCGAACTCACAGATCGTATAGTCGGTTTTTCAGTTTGACAAGGCACAAAAGTGTAGATGTACCTAAATGAAGCTTTCTGCTGTACCTACTTAGGTAATTTACACTCGTGAAACTCTACCTATATATAATTACATAATAATATATTTAATACACACCTATATTTAAGTTACAGGTTTATATATGATATCATTGATTAATGTAGCAACAAGCTATGATATGATTCGTAAAATCTGTTTTGTTCACAGGTCATGGAAACAAAAAACATGATCTACATTGTATCGGAATACGCTAGCAAAGGGGAGATATTTGGTAAGTTTCATTTCGATTATTTATTTACACAAATTCATATACAATCTTATCTATATTAAACTGACGTAGACATATACTGATAGTGAACAGGAAAAAAAAATCTGAGATGATGAAATTATCTTAAAAGTGGCTTATCTGAAGGACTTCTGTAATTTGTACAATTATCTCTCTTTGTGATTACACTGCCGGGCAATGAAATAGTTCCACTCACAAAATGCCGACACCAAACAACCCAAATTTTTTCAAACATTTCATTTAATATTTGAATAAAATATTACCGTTTATAGTTGGTAATATTCTGATGCTCTGTTAAATGTACTTCAATGTTGCAGAAAGCTTCATTAAGCTAGCATTTTCCGTCTATGAGTAAATTGGTGTTTTTCGCAGTGGAAACTTTTCATTGCCCGTGAGTGTATTTGGTCTGACTTATGCAAAGGTAAGTTAGTTTTATAGGTACTTACTTATTATTTTATATTTTATCTTATAATTTTGGGATTATTTAGAGGCTATTACCACACTGACTATAGGTACAGAGGCTGTAGGCTGTAGGTACTCTAATAAGTACCTACTCGTACCTAATATTTTATTTCTTAAAAGGTTTAAGTTTAATTATAGATTGATCTGGATAAAGTTTAACTCAAGTTAACCAGCCACTACTTATAACGAAACTAAGTTACAGAAACACGATAGAAATCTTGCTCCAAACCGTAACCTAGACATCGATTAAGGCCACTACGTACGTTGGCCGCCCCAGCCATGACGTCAGAAGGGGCCGTGACGTCACTCCCAGGGCCCGAGGAGTAAGGGGGGGAGGCACAGGGAACCTTTTCCGACTCCCCCTTTGTTGCACGAATTTTCCACATTAAAAATAAACCGCCGAAACGTCACGAATTCCTTTTGTAAAGTCGGAGCGAGCTTTCGTGTAGAAATAAGCAGCTTTTCGGGGAACGTTTGCAATGCTGAAAATGAAAAGAGATTTCGCCGATGTGCTATTGGTGTAGGCGTGTTCCATATAATATTATTATCAAAGACTTAGTTTGATGATTTTCCGTAGAGGTAAGCCTTCAAGATTGTGTTATTTATTATGTTGTTACTAGGCTTGACACTTATTTCTGTATATCAATCAAATTAACTAGCTAAAAGAAATCGGTAGCTTACGTATTATAAAAGCAATAATACAATTTCATATGTCTTCCTGCTACGCCACCACCACGTCTTCCTGACATCAAATAAGTATACTTTCCCAATAACGTCCCGTCGGTATATTGAAATCCGAGATAAGATATAAGAAGAATATTTATCATGACTTTATAATAATAATGAAATACAGGGAAAGAAGACTCTACTGCTAAAGTAGGAAGGGATAACGTGGGCGTGAATCCTTTGTATCAATACACTTGAGCGTCCCCTGAAACTACATAAACACTCGATAAAATAACGTTAACAAGACGTGCTTACGTCAATGAACATTTATCTTTTTTATGTCCTTACGTAGGCACCGAGTTTTTATATCTACGAGCTCTTTGAATTAGGTATTTTACCGAGTATCTACTTGAGCATAGGTAGGTACCTAAGTACATAGGTACAACATTGTAATGGTTTTTTTTCACCACAAAAGGACTGTGTGAGCATGTTGTAACTGCTAACTTTTGAGCTAATGAGCTTCAATGACGCTATGACGCAAATAGCAATGATCTATTCTTCGTTTTGACGTACGTTGAACGTAGCTTTGCTGTGTAGGTGAGCTGAAAGGCAGATCCGGTTATTTCCATTACAATACCGAGATAAACGACTAACGCACAAACGGAAACTGTTGACCGCCACAATGGTTATAGCTCGCTGAAAGATCAGTCAATCGTCAATGATAGCCAGCAAAATGCATGTATTCTACTGCTTGGTAATATTTTGAAAAGAAACAGTATAGCTATATATATTATAATACCTGAAATAAATTCACTCTTAGATACGAGCAGATTGAATTTATTTCATGATTTACTTAATTGATTTGTCAACAAATCTATTATTATGTTAATCGACACTCGTATGAGTGAGATTTGGTTATAAATAGGGAAATATTAGCATACGAAATCTGTGAGGAACCTACTTAATCAGGACGTGAAGCGTTTGCAGAATACAAACTTCGTATGGTGATGTTGAAGATGATAGAGTAAAATAAAAGGCTGACGACCAAGTAGCTAGGTAGGTGCTACAATATAACAATACTTATATAGTTTCGTACGATCATGAACCATATAGGTAACATGATGGCCACTACACTTAAATACCACATGACTCTTACTCCCCACGTCCTTACACGCTAAAATCCTTAGAAAATCCTCCTTACATCAATAACTCTGGCAGTGCAAAATCTTTAGAAAACCAACCCTAATCCCCATCGATTTGGTAACTAATCTTTGTACGATAAAAAAAACATATGATTAACACGCTAAAATCTTAAAAGACCAGCCTTGCATAAAAAAATCTGTCAGTGCAAAATCAAAACCCACCCTAATCCCCATCGATTACTAATTGTTCGTATGGTTGCAGACTACATCGCTCGGTACGGCCGGATGGCGGAACAGGCGGCGCGGCGCAAGTTCTGGCAGATCCTGTCTGCCGTGGAGTACTGCCACGAGCGGAGGATCGTCCACAGGGATCTCAAGGTACCTATCAACATCACGACCTATTACATGGGATCTCAATATACCTATCATCGTCACAGCCCATCACGTCCACACGGCTGGGGTCGGTTTTCTTCCAATGAAGGAAGGGGTTACGTCTAGTCCACTATATGCTGGTCTAGTGCGGTGGACCGTTTGTCGACCTATACCAATAACTATATAACTTAAGCACAATGAATGAGTGTATGTGCAATAACAGTAATAAGCGATATGAATTTCCTTTTTGTGAAGGCCTTTTGGCCCGATGTTTCATTTCTACTAGACATGCCAAAGCAAAGGGATTGATTCAAGTGAAGACAGACGAAGTTAGGGACTTAATAAGTTATTATTTCTTATTACAATATTTATATGGAGTGTACTGACTTCAGGGGCTTTTGTTCGAAGAACTAAATAATCGTCATTGACGTCAGAACTCAAGGTGAATGCGCCGAAAATATGTCTGAATGTCGAAGGTGCATTTTATTATATGAAACAGATTAAAAATGAACCCTAAACATTATGTGACTTCCGTTACTGTGTTTATTGTTTCCTGCGCAACTTAAAAGGAGTTAAGATTCACGCTAATAAAAAAAAAACGCAATTTATAACTTCCTCAAAAGGTGTCACATTTTTTTACGTATAATATTACACCTTTAGAATTGCATTCAAAAATGGTTTTATAAAAAAGCAAGGAAACAACAAAATCCGAAGGAACACTTTTCCCAAAATTACTGTAGTTCTTCTGCATTCCAAATCACTAGCAACATTTCCTAGACTTTTCTGCCCTGCAGTCCGCAGCAGATGCCCCTTTTTGTCTCCAAGTATTATTATTTCTTGTTTATTTTTCTGTGTGTTATTGGTCAAATAACTTTATTTTATTTATTTCTTTATCTCGCCTTCTCCCCCCAGGCCGAGAACTTATTGCTGGACGCCAACATGAGCATCAAGATCGCGGACTTCGGGTTCAGCAACTACTACGCGCGCGGCTCGCTGCTGGCCACCTGGTGCGGGTCGCCGCCCTACGCCGCGCCCGAGGTCTTCGAGGGCAAGCGCTACACCGGGCCCGAGATTGATATATGGGTATGCTGTTCTGTTCTGTTTTCTGTGGGGGTGTAAGTACCAAGGGAGTTATTATCAAAATCGAGGAACTAAGGAACTAGAATTTTCACGATATCGGCACGCTTAATAATACAACTAGATGCAACCGTGGTTAACGCAGCGCTCTTAAGCTTAGAAAAACAAAACAGCAGCGTTAACCACGACTCTACATATCTAGTTGTTTGAGTGTGCCGATAAGAGAGTGACCCCACTAAACCTGGTACTCTCGAATGGAACCTTTGTGCATATCCTCAAGGTCTAGAGAAATGGGTATGTTGCGTCACTTGAGACCACGCTACGCGAGGCTAGTATTTAGTGCTAGGATAGCCAGCTAGTGTAGAACTTCTGAGTTTTAGACATGATTTTTTATATACAAAAGCCAGAATTCTAACACTAGCTTGAGAAACTGGCCTCGTGTCGTCAGGGAATTATTGGCATTCCACCCGCCGATATTGGCCCCGTACGATATTGGCGTACTGTATTCAAATTGTAGAGACGCCGAAATATTCAGGGTAACCACATTTCATTCAATAAGAAGAAACTTTGATAGCATTCTAGTTGGTCTGGAGTAAATGTTTTTAAGTGCAGGTGGAAGCACTAGAATTTTAGTTAGCATTGAAGACTCTTGCATTCAATAAAAAGTTAAAAAGTAAGCTGCACATTTTACTATTGATTTGTAATTTGTTGTGAAGATGTGCAATAGCAATATCCTTTGATAAACGAAGATGTAGACTGACATTTCCTGATCTACAACGATTGCCTTGGCTCCGATGCTGCGGCAAATCATAATGCAAAGTATTGTAATCTAACTATTTGCTACGTACTGCTCCCGCCGGAAAGTAGGTTAAGGAGAATCGACTTAATGTAATTCCATGTTCTTGATATTAAATTTTCATGAAACGTCTGGAACAGGACAAGTGAAATAGACTAAACAGGAAAACTCGCTTGAAAATATCCAAGGATCAGCATTTTAAATGCGGAAATACATTGAATAACTATAGCTTAGAAGGCTTAAAAAAATAGTAAATGATTTGTTATCATAAGTACAAATGTATGGATAGGTATATGCAGCGAAACATCAACTGATCGAAACGTTTATCAACTATTCATTGTCATTACAGTCCTGTATAATTACTACATAGCTCTAGAATGCAATATTCCGCAAGGCTCATACTAATTGGACCACCTATGAAGACGTAAATCACATTTGACTAACAAAGGTTCGTTCTGTTCCAGAGTCTGGGAGTGGTCCTATACGTGCTGGTGTGCGGCGCTCTCCCGTTCGACGGGTCCACTCTGCAGTCCCTACGGGACCGAGTGCTGTCCGGAAGATTTAGGATACCTTATTTTATGAGCGAAGGTGAGTTGCTTGTTCATTTGAAACCAGTTTTAAAGTCACGTGGAGTTATGCCGGCATTATCGCGTATCAATGACATTATGATAACGGATGAAGGTCAAATTTTATGGAATTCGGTAAAATCTCCGGTTGAAGGACGAACGACGTAAATATCAATAAGTATCCATGACTTCTAAAGTTGCAATATATTTTTTCTTGAGGTAGGACGGTTTATCGTAATTACGTCAATTTTAAACTAATTACGGCTATTAATCATTCAAATACTTAAGACAATCAATTTGTTAGTGCCATAAGTTTGGCAAATGACTAAGTATATATTTTTATTTTTAATGCAAAGTCTACCAAACAATCTGCTCATAATTAATTTTGTATATTATTTTTATTGTCTTCGTCGTCGCGTCACGCAGTGGAGGTCACGTGGAGGCGTTCACCTCATGAACGTCTATAGGCTGTATGTTTGACATCTATTGAACTCTGTGACCGAATACACCTTCGGTAGATACTTTTTATAAGCATTTGTTCAAATATTTTTAATGAAAAATATTAAGTTGGACGACCGTTACATGTGGAGTATAGAATATTCCAGAGGACAGTCATGTACTTATACGTCTTTTTCATTTTTTGAAAGACCAAGAGAAATATTAATAGGTCCACCCTGTATTTATTTTATCCTATAACATTGCTGTACCTATCTGCAGCACACTTCATCAATTTATAAAGGTAACTGTTAGGGCCAACGTTATCTGATCTCATTTTCCAAGTCTCATCCAAAAGATTACCAAAGTTCTAAGATCCCAGATTTACAGAATAGAGGGTCTTGCCCGGAGATTGGAGTTCGGGATTGGTTGCGAAGCCGGAGTGATAATGAGTGCAATAATGAATCCAATACTAGTTCGTAACTGAGTTATTCTTAGGAGATTAGATAGCCAAGCTTACTTACAGGCATATCTACAGAGCAGTATTCGGGTATTATAGTGACTGACTAAGAATAGTTTTTAATGATGAAAAACTTTTAAGTTTCTACATACATAATATACACCGTATATATATAATACCTAGGTATGTAATACGAGTATAAAAAGATTCATATTTCGTTAAAATTAAAACTCTATATGCATAGGTAATATAAAACCTGGGTCGTCTTCGTGACCTAATTTGGCAAACTTTAACTGAGTTGGTGATAAACCTGACAAATTGCATATTTCCGCTCCGCAGCGTCATCCCGTCTGAGGGGACCATATCGGGTAAATTGAGACATCATTTTCTGCTCTCGTCTTAATTTTAAATCGAAAATTCTTCTAAAGTTTTTGTTAGGTTTTTTATGAATAAAGAATCCCAAAAATACATGTAAGTATTACTTAAATAATTATGTAAGTATCTCTAGCAATAGATGAGTATTTAATAAGCTGACGATGATGGACAATAACTTCAATAAACAAAAATAAAAATAAACGGTATCAAAAATGTAATCGGATCAAAAAAACAATTAGCAAAGTAATTAAAACAATTAATCGTGGGCGCGATTGGGGCGTGCGGGCTGGAGCGATCTTGTGCATTCCAAATTTAAACTAATTTTCGTTTTAACCGATTATCGATTAGATTAGTCTGTGCTATGCTGTTGAGACAGGGTTGTTATATATTTTCTTATATCTAAGTATAATTATTATGACACAAGGTTAATTATGTTAGTAGGTAGGTTTCAAGAACTGTCTCTGGATAGTCTGAAAAAACGGGCTAGACAAAACCACTTAATAATCTAATATTCTATCTTCATTGAAGTGATCAAATACTGAATAATTGAATATTCTCTCTTCATTGACGTGGGAAAATACATAAAGTCTTGTATACCTTAATCATGTACTGCATGTGCATACTGTACAGAAATAATTTGGCAAAGCTTCCAAGTCAAAAAATTCAGGAAGTACTTGTACCTGTTACGTATTGTTTTCCATTTAAAGACTCGTAAGCATTATAATAATTTCGATACTATCCAGGTAGTGACAGATTTTTCAGTTAACATATAGTATTTACTACAAGTACCTACACTTGTAGTAAATACTTTGCTGTCGGTGAAACAGGCATAACATTCACTTCTGTTATCTCAGGTGACTGCCAAGTCGCACAAGAATACTAGTGTTAATCGTATTAATAGGATTAGCTAGCCTCTACGACAACAGTACTGACCTACCGCAATAATAGATTACATCCATGCATTAACCATCGGCCTCGTATGGCTTCACACTACCCTTGTAGCGCTAAAGCAATGTGAAAATAGGCAGAAATGGCAAGGTGCGGCCTTGCGGCCCAATCGTCAAATGGCCTCTTTGCAGCCCAACTTTGTTATCAACAGAAATGTGCTCGAAACTCCCGAGCACTCAACCACTACGCTTCCAAATAAAGAGGTTTTCAGTTTTCATTCAAATAAAAGAGAATAATCCTTTCCGGCTTTTACCGTCTGCTATTTATGGATAGTGTTTATAGAAATCATTAGCTGGCTTGCGTCAAAGGTGGGGTAGGTATATTGATTTTATATCGACGTCGGTGGTTGGCGGTCGCCGGTAAACGTCAGACATGACTATTTCTGTTGCTGTCGTCATCAGCGTCTGAACACAATGACAGAACCAGAGGATATCTCGCCCCCTCAACCGATAACCTTCTGAAGGCGAAGGTTCTATCGTTCAAACAAATTATAATTATAACTGGTATAATAATAATATAAGATAGGTAGGTACTGCACATAATAAAGTCTAGGCAAGGAAGTCCGTCACAGACGATCACCGCCGGGACGCTTGATTGCCGGGGCCTACAGCCGTCCTGGGGGGTCACTACAGTAATCCAATGAACGAACGCTAACCACGAATCTATCTCGTTGCATTAAACATACCGATTTTTGTGCTGTCACATGGAATAAAATTGGTTTCAAAATTTAACTATTTCTTAGTTTCTAATTATTGTCAAGTTGAAGGCAGATTTTTTTTTAGTTTTCAGTAGTGACCCTCCTGACTCGGTCGGCCGGCGATGACGCAAGCTCACTTATCGATTTCATTACTCTTTTATCTCCTACCTACTTGGGGCTGACCGCTAAACGAACCGCAACTCCCACGTGTCGTCACCCTGTGGCACAAAACGACCTTCGGGCAATCATCGTCCTTCTAAACCGTTTATACATGAAGGACCGCCTTAGAAGGCGTGACCTTATTCTTATAAATATACTTTACCCCCTCTCAGAGTTAAAGAGAGCGGTCAGGTTTCTCGTAGAACCGAATTTTCTTTCTGAAGAGGTAGATATTACACCTCAGTATCGTACCTCATGCGTACCTACACTACCTATACCTATAAGATGTGCAGCTTTCTACTGTAATATTTTCATGAAACATGGCTAAAAACAGCCGGAATACAACTACCTATCCAAAAAATAAGTAATTGCAAAATCGTTACACTCTTTTGGGAGTTACACATTGATATCTATTTTGCAGGCTTTATTGTCCTCTAGCCGTATTTCGAAACCATAATTTGACCCATTACGAGATAATAAGTCTCCATCTCTTCATATTGTATCAGAATCTATTCCTAGAATATCATGACCCCAGTATGGTATTATTAGTCTCATCCCACTCAATAGGATAAAATAAAAAGTATAGTTCGTTCGTCACGAACGTCCTACAATTATCCTCTGTTTTTATTTAGCTCTAAAGTGGGGCTTAACCCCCTTTGGTCGACTTGCCCGAGGACTTAGCTCCAGCGAAGAACTATATTGTTTAAAGGAAAATAGTCCTTATCCGCTTATAGGTACACAGACTGTTGTAAGACCTAAAGGCGAATGATGATGATACCGTGATGATTTGATGAAGGTGACCGCACTTTGATTCGAATGCACACTTAAATTTGTCGGGTCAAGCTCATAATAAATATTCAAAAGCGATTTTTTACGGTCCACACCTCAAATGGTAAGAACGAAACCTCATCACTTTGTGATTTGCGATGTCTTGTGAATGTCTGACAAGCAAGACCCTTTTTAACCCCCGATGGAAAAAGAGGGAAGTTTAACTTGTCGGTGTATGTTTAAATATGTACTACTTATCTACTTATGTAAAGAAGATCCTGCAAATAGATCTGTCGTTTCAATAAACAACCATCCAGTTAGTGTGGCTTATTAGAGTAGTATTTGTTGTACCGAGACCACACGACGGACGGCTTGTTAGCTCAGTGTAGGTGGGACGTAAGCAGAGTACAAACTGTACTGAAACGTGCCTAACGAAGGGATTAACTTTTACGTCTCTCCATTTAGAATAAAACCTACTTATACCTATCTACACTGTATATTGTACAGTGATTTGGTTACAACATTCGCACTAAATATAGTTGTTATGACTACACAGGATATGCATCGCATGTATACTAGGTAAAGTACGTTAGATATTGGATATAGAGACTCTTGATAAAATTAGGTCCTATGAGACTATGAGTTACGGTTCATTCGTGCAGCATTTTTCTCAGACGCCAAACCCCGCTTCGGTGTCTAAATAAGCGGCTTTCATCCCTTGGGTAACTTTGTACTAAATTACTATTAACTCACGGAAGCAGCAGGAGCGCGATTGGAAAATTCTCGGGAAATTTAGTTATAAATTGCAGCCGTCGTTGTAATGGTATGCCGTCACGAATATTGAAAATTTAATTTATCCTTTTTTTTAATTTAATATAAGTACCTACGTTGAATGGTATACAACGCTACATTGCCTACGAAACTTAAACATAAACATAAAATTACTTGGTCACATACTATACTTATTTATCTAAGACGTAATTATACGATTGTGTTAATTATGCAATATGCATGTAGGTACTTGTAACGTTGTAACATTAAACAAAGGATAAAATTACGTTTATGGTTTCAGCAAATATGCTTTGGTAAAGACGCATACTTTACAATCATTATTTAAACACACTCTATCGATTGGTATTAAATTACTATTTACATTAGCGACCACGTAAAGTACACTTAAATAAACAGTAATTTATACGTACCTATGTAAGAAGTAGTGATGTAACGAATATTCGCATTCGCATTCGCATTCGCGAATATTCGCATTTTTTTGGATATTCGCATTCGCATTCGCATTCGCAAAAATTTGTGCGAATGTTTTGCGAATGTCAGTAAGTAAGTGTGACGCACCCCTTCGATCTAGCACGTCACATTAAAATCGTTTGTGAAAATCGTTTGTGAAGCTGATCGAAGAGCAAGCAGGGATTCTTCTTTCTTCCTATTGTAGGGCAGGGCAGGTGCTTGAAATGAGAAGGCTTTTTTCTTCTATTATTTGGAGGCTTCTTTGCTTCTTGGAGGCTGCGAGCGGAATGATCGAGGCGGCCCGGACCGCCTATATTTAAATGCGCTCTCCGCCGCGCGGGCGGTGGGAGGCGGGGCAAGAAATGCGTCGACCAATCAGAGCGCTTTGCACCATAAGCGCCCTCATTGGTACTATCTACTATCTATTATCGCGCCTTCAAGCCTCATACTTTATTTAGTAATAAACAACTTATAACTAGGTATATTTACAAACTATTAAAACTATTACCAGATATTATACCTACTACAAACAATAACTATGTTAGATCTCTACCTACCTATAAACATAATCAAATAAACTTTATTAAACTTAAACAATTCGAATTATAAACAATTAAATCAATAATCTAATCTAAACAGTCTTGAACATCTCTCCCGCCGCAGCTCTTGTAGCTGGAATCTTGCGTGTTCAAGTGTTGACTGGCAGGATGACCAATTTCTTCGTAGGCCGCCGGAGTACCCCTCTGTTGGTGCGCACGTCGACTGTTCGCACCTCGCCGTCTGGACCGGGGTAGGTAGACACGACGACTCCGCGTGGCCAGCAGTTCCGTGGTAGAGTCCCGTCCGCGATGAGCACGAGGTCGTCCTTCTTGATGGCCCCGTTGGTGGCTCGGGGCTCCCGCCGGTGTTGCAGCTCCGGTAGGTATTCTCGTACCCAGCGCGCCCAGAACATGTCTGCCAGGCGTTGACTCTTCCTCCAGTCCTTGCGGCCGGCCTCGTCGTCCTCGGTGAAGGCTCCCGGCAGCGGCACTCGTGACGGCGCGCCCAGCAGGAAGTGGTTCGGCGTGAGGGCTTCCTCGTCGTCTGCAGAGGTCGACACGTGGGTGAGTGGCCGACTGTTGATGGTGTGCTCCGCCTCGACCAGTAGTGTAGCGAGGACCTCTTCTTTCGGCGCGCGCTCGTGCAGTGTGACTTGCAGCGCGTTCTTGACGCTCCGCACCAGCCGTTCCCACGCGCCTCCCATGAATGGCGCGCTCGGAGGGATGTACCGCCACTGGATGAAGCGCACCGACGCCTCCTCCTCCATGGCCGCCAGCGCTGCTTTCTTCAACTCGACGTCGGCGCCCCGCAGGTTGGTCCCGTTGTCGGAGTGAAGCTCGGAGGGACAGTTGCGCCGCGCGATGAACCGTCGCAGCGCCATGATAGCCGAGTCCGTGCTCAGGCTGCCGGCGACCTCGAGGTGTACTGCTCGAGTGGTGAGGCACGTGAACAGCACGCCGTACCTCTTCTGCTTCGTACGACCCACAGTGACCATGAGAGGGCCAAAGTAGTCGAGTCCGGTGTAGGTGAACGGCCTCTGATGATGCGCGAGCCGTGTATGTGGATGGTTGCCCGTCGACGGCTGCGCAGGTGTGGCCTTCCGTATGCGGCAGGCCAGGCATTGCTTCACTTCGCTGCGCACGGCGTGTCGTAGTCTCAGCACCCAGTAGTGTTGCCGGACTTCATTCGCAGTTGTCTCGAACCCGCCGTGGTGAAGCTGTTTGTGTACCCAAGCGATGTACAGTCGGGTCCACCGATGATTGCCGTCGAGTACTGCCGGTTCACGTTGCGATGGGGTGATGTCGGCGGCAGTCGCTATTCTTGAACGTAGTCTAATGATCTTCTCTTCGTCGAGTATGACTGATAAGTTGTGCAGTCGACTCGTAGTAGGTATAGCGACGCTTTTCTGTAGCGCAGCTATTTCTTCAGCGAAGTTTTCTTGTTGTTGCGATCGTAGCCACAGTTGACGCGCGCGGTGCATGTGCCGAGCGCTGAGAAGTAGGTACTTCCGCACAGCTGTCTTCACGACGGGCGTAGCGGCCCGCGTAGCTGTTCTCGGCGTAGTACTCGTCCATGCAGGGTCGGCCTCTTCATTCTTCTTAGTGCGCTTATGCAGCACTGTTTGTTTCTTCGCACGTAGTAGCTCGATGAATTGTAGTACCCGTGCCGTCGCTCGAATAACTCGCATAAAGTTACTGAAGCGAGTTATGTCTGGCAGGGCCTCAGACAAGCGTGTGGCGGCGACAGTGACGAGTGTTCGCTCTTCTCCCGTGTCTTCTTCGACGATCTTCTCTTCTCGCGGCCAGTGCTCCTCCGGTAGGTATAGGAAGGCGGGGCCGCGGTACCACCGGTGACTTGAGTTGAAGTCCGGGGGCGTGTCGCGTGTCGCGTCGTCGGCTGTGTTCTCCTTTGTAGGTACCCAGCGCCACTCCTTTGTTTTCGTAGTGTCGCTTATCTCGGCTACGCGGTGTGCTACGAACGGCTTGTAGGTACGTGGGCCATTTCGTAGCCACGTGAGTACTGTTCTTGAGTCCGACCAGTACACTCGACGACTCGGCTTCAAGTCGTGTTCTTCGATGGCGGCTTGTGCGAGGCGGCATCCCAGCACGGCCGCTTGCAGTTCAAGTCGCGGGATGGAGACCACCTTGTTGAGCTGTGCGACTCTTGCTTTTCCGCTGACGAGTGACAGGTGTGTGTTTCCCTCTTGATCGACGACCCTCCAGTAGACGACAGCAGCATATGCAGACGAACTTGCGTCGACGAAGACGTGGAGCTCGCGGGTGGCCGCGCCGCTGTATGAGGCGTAGCAGCGCGGCACGGCGAGGCGCGGCAGCTGTTGCGCGTGCTCGATCCAGCTCCTCCATGCTCGAGCTTCGTTGTCTTCGAGTTGCGCGTCCCAGTCGATGCCGGAGCGCCAGACGTCCTGCAGGATGCGCTTCGCTTGCACGGTGACCGGCGTGGCGAGTCCGAGCGGGTCGTAGATCGACATGACTGTCCGCAGCGCTTCTCTCTTCGTAGGTGTGCGCTCGCCGCTCAGTATTGCCTCGGGGATGCGATGTCTGTTCAAGTTGAAGGAGAGTGTGTCGTCCTCCGGGTGCCACACCATGCCCAGCAGCTTCCCTGGGTCCAGTTGCAGCAGTCTAGGGTCTTCAGCTTCAGATGACGACAGCTGAGCGAGCACGATGCGGCTGTTCGACGTCCACTTCTGCAGGTCGTAGTTCGCGAAGTGATGTATCTTGTTGACTTCAGTGGAGATGCGCACCGCCTCTTCTTCTGTTTCGTAGCTCGCCAGGTAGTCGTCCACGTAGTGATTTCTCACCACGGCCTCGGCTGCCTCCGGGTAGATGTCCTTGTAGCGCTCGGCGTTGCTATTTTTCACGTAAATAGCCGTACACGGTGATGAAGTCGCACCGAATATAACGCTCTTCATGCGATACTCGGTAGGCGGGCCTGCTCGTCGATCTCCCCTCCATAGGAAGCGCTGCATGTCGCGATCTTCTTCTCGGATGTGAACGCGCATGAACATATCTTTTATGTCCGCGCTCACCGCCACTGCATGTTGCCGGAACCGCATGAGGACCCCCGGGAGTGACTGCAGGAGGTCTGGGCCGGGCAGCAGCATGTCGTTGAGACTTGTCCCTCTCGTTCGAGCGGCGGCGTCGTGGACGATCCTCAGTTTCTCCGGCTTCTGAGGGTTGATGACAGCGAAGTGAGGCAGGTACCAGATCTTCTCGTTCTTCTCACGCGGCGCCTCCTCAGCGTAGCCGCTGTCGAGCAGCACCTGCATCTGTGCGTTGTACCGCGTCTTCATAGTTTCGTTCTTGTCCAGCTTCCTCTCGAGTAACTCGAGTCGCTTCATTGTACTCGAGTAGTTGTCTGGTGGCCGAGGGTCGTCTTCCTTCCACAGGAGGCATGTTTCGTAGCCTCCCGCCGGTAGTGCGCGCGTGTTTTCTTCTAGCTGCGTAAGCGCGCGTCGCTCGGCCTCTGTGTATGACTTCTTCTTATCGACGCACAGCGACTCGAGTGCGAAGTGGTCCCGCATCATTTTCTCCATGGTCTCTTCTTGAAGCGGCTGCACCGTGAGGTGGTGCACGCGCTGCACTGCCGGCTGTCGGTACTGCACGCCGTGTAGCACCCACCCGAGCGTCGTGAGTGACGCCACAGGTTGTCCGCGCGCACCCGACTTGAAAGCGTGCGTGAGCAGCAACTCCCAGTTATCCTGCCCGAGCAGGATGGTGGCGGCGCCTCGCTCGTAGAGGATGTCTTCCTTGATGTCCTGCAGGTGTGGGCAGCTCTCGATGATCCCCGCAGGCACCGTCTGAGGCGAGACACCGATGTCCGGCACTGTGCGCGCGCAGATGTCGACTTCGCTCGTGTTACGCCCGCAGATCTTCAAGTTGACTCGGCGCGACTCGCTGGCGTCGATCTTCATGCCCGACACCCCTTCTATGTAAAAGGGTGACGGCGGTCCCGTCGCTCCGATCTGCTGCGCGACTGCTGACTCGATGAGTGTGCACGTCGACCCGTCGTCTAGTAGCGCGTAGGTGTCAAGCGACCCCTTTGGCCCGGTGACTCGTACTTGTAGTATCTTCAGGAGCCCCGTTGCACTTCTTTCTTCTCGCGCTGTTGTTACCGCTTCAGATTCTTGGACAACTTGCGTAGGTACTGGCGGTCGATGCGTAGGTACCGCCATGCAGCAGCGGATGGTGCATGTAGGTACACCCGTCCTTGTCGCACTGCTTCGGCTTGCAGGAGTGTCGGTACTTGCGGATCTTCATGCAGCGGAAACATAGTTTGTATTTCTTCGCTATGTCCCACCTCGCAGGTACTTCGGCTCGCTTCAGTGTCGGACAGGCGGCAGCTTCATGCTTCTCGCCGCAGATGGGGCACGCAGGCTTCGCAGCTGTAGTTGTGTCGACGTGGTACGTGCGCGCAGTCTTCTTTGGCGCGGGCTCCCGCCGGTCACTCGCTGCGATGTCCATGGGCGCGAAGCGGCTGCACCGTGCCGCGGCCCGCTTGGCGAACTGCGTCAGCTTGACTAGGTCGGGGATGTCTTCAGGCTGCTCGGTGATGTAGGTGTAGCACTCGTTGCGCAGTGTGGCCGGCAGCTTTTCCACGACGTTGTTGACGATCTCCGCATTGTGTAGGTACTGCTCCTTCTTCAATGCCACCACCGTGGCCGTCGCGTTGGTCATTGTCGCGGCGAAGTCGCAGATGGCCTTCGGAGTGTCGACGATCTTCGGTAGTCTGCGCAGCTTCTCCATCTCGTGAATGATGAGTGCGTCCGGCCTCCCGAATTGCGCAGACAGCAGCTCCATCACTTCTCTCGTAGAGGGCGTCCCGATGAACAGGCAGTGGACGGCCTCCTTCGCTGCTCCTTTGATGGCTCTGCGCAGTCGAGACAGGTTCTCTTGCTCCGTGAGGGACTGCGCAGATTCTTCATAGGCCGCCTTGAATGGCAGCCAATCACTCGATGCCCCGCTGAACGTTGGTAGCTCGTTGACATGGCGCGGCGCGGCGACATGTTGAGGCGGCGACGGCAGCGCACGTGCAGCGAGGGCGATGGCTTCGGCTAGCTCCTTGTAGTCGAAGGCGCTCGGTCGTGGGTCGTAGCGATGCTGCACCGGACGCGGCGGCTCGTACACGTGCGGCTCTGACGTGTACGGGTTCGGTGGCAGCTGTACTCTCGGCTCGTCGGCACCCATGGGACACGGCTCACGACGTGCAGACGGCGGCGCGGCGTTCTCCAGTGCGGCTCCCGGTGGACTGGCTTCGATGCGCGGCTCTGGCATCGATGTCCGGCGTGGGAGGCCCGCTGTCGCTCCGGCGTCTTCTCTCGGCACGGCGTGATGTGGTTGCATGGTCAGCGCGAGAGTACTTTGTTGTACCCACTCGGACATGCGGACACCCCTTATGGTGGAGGTGTCGTCTTCTTCTTCTTCATCGTCCGTTTCTTCTTCCAGCATGGCCACCCGTACGGCGGCTAACTCCATTTGTTTCTTCAGAAGCTCTTCCTTGGCCTTCAGCAACTCCCGGCGGCGACCCTTTGAAGACGCATTTGAACATGCGCGACGTGGCGTGTGCGGCTTGACGGGCTTCGGCGTCGCAGGGGTAGGCGCGGGGGGCGCGGGGGCAGGGACACGGGCTGTAGCGGAGGCGGGCGCCGTGACTTCTGAGGCGGCCGCAGTGCTTGATGCTTCGTTCGATGTGTCCGTGGATGCTCCCGTCGACGTGTAGGTATCCCCGCTGCTCGTGGTTGCCGTCGTCGCGGTGGCCTCAGTACCGGTGCTGTCCGTGGCACCGGCTACCGAGGCTGACTTGGAGGCGCTTCTTGTGTTCACCATGCTTGATCTTCAATCCGGCGCTCGAATGGACCAGAAAATGTGACGCACCCCTTCGATCTAGCACGTCACATTAAAATCGTTTGTAGAAATCGTTTGCGAAAATCGTTTGTGAAAATCGTTTGTGAAGCTGATCGAAGAGCAAGCAGGGATTCTTCTTTCTTCCTATTGTAGGGCAGGGCAGGTGCTTGAAATGAGAAGGCTTTTTTCTTCTATTATTTGGAGGCTTCTTTGCTTCTTGGAGGCTGCGAGCGGAATGATCGAGGCGGCCCGGACCGCCTATATTTAAATGCGCTCTCCGCCGCGCGGGCGGTGGGAGGCGGGGCAAGAAATGCGTCGACCAATCAGAGCGCTTTGCACCATAAGCGCCCTCATTGGTACTATCTACTATCTATTATCGCGCCTTCAAGCCTCATACTTTATTTATTAATAAACAACTTATAACTAGGTATATTTACAAACTATTAAAACTATTACCAGATATTATACCTACTACAAACAATAACTATGTTAGATCTCTACCTACCTATAAACATAATCAAATAAACTTTATTAAACTTAAACAATTCGAATTATAAACAATTAAATCAATAATCTAATCTAAACAGTCTTGAACAGTAAGTCAGTATTAATTAGAAAAAATCTATTTAAAAATAATGATACGTTAACAAAATCAAAATCCATTCGTTTATAACCTTTTTAAGAAACTTCACACTTTCAGTCTTTACTTTATCATTTGTTATTATTTATAATGATAAATCTGTCGGATGAGTTTATATCCGCTCGGCAAATCTCGGAACAAAATTGAGACTGCGTTCCTATACTGTGTGTTTTGAACTCGCAATAATTCTTGACTACCTCGACGTAGAGATACGATTTTGGTATCATTGTTTAGCTTATTTCAAATACATTAAAAAATACTTAATAATATCATCAAAAAGGGGATATTTTCAAAGTAATTCAAGTACTTAAATGTAGATTTTTTATGTTTTTTCGTCAAAGAAATATAGATTAGGTACTTTTAACTTATTTTATGTACCTTTTTAGCAGTTGTGGATATTATTTTTAAACACACACACACGCACTCACGCCTTGTACTAATGTACTCCCGGGGTAGGCAGAGGTGCATTGCTGCACCCACTTTTCGCCAGAGTGTTATGTTAGTCCCAATGTAATAGGGGGCGGGCCTATTGCCATTTTACGGGCACATCCAAGACCCGAGAACAAATATCTGTGTTTTAACAAATATCTGCCCCAGCCGGGAATCGAACCCGGGACCATCGGCTCAGTAGTCAGGGTCACTAACCACTACGCCATTCGGTCGTCTTTTACTGGATAGAAATGTCTATATTTTATGAATTTCATATCCGTAAGGCGTTTAAATCTCGAGATAGGATTTTTTTATGAAGAAGAAGAAAAAACTAAGTAAGTATCTAAAACTTTAAATGGTCGCCATTTTTAGAATAAGTATTGAGATTTGACCGCACATATGGGGGTGTTTTCTCGATGAAATTACTCGTAGAATCCACCCTTAAAGTTTGCCGGGTCCGAAAAACAACACACTGTTGTGTGAGAACACGATACCCGTTTTCTAAACTACGTATTGTTTTATAGTGCCTGTAATTCCCGACGACTTGGCCATAAACTACAGGCACTATACCTTCAGTCAGACGGCCGTCTGTGTGAGAACAGTCGCAATGTGTCGTAACAGTTACGGGGCTAAAACAAGGTGTCATCATCATCATCATCATCACGACCCATCACATCCCCACTGCTGGGGCACAAGTCTCCTTCCAATTAAGCAAGCTTGTGCTGAGAAAGTTGTCTGGTAAGTGGGCAACCCGACTGTCAGATGTTTTCAAGCTGCCCGAAGGCCTCTGACAAGGCTTAACGACTGCTGCCGAAGCAGCAACCGGGACCCACGGCTTGACGTGCGGTCCGAAGCAAGGAAGCGTCCAGAAAAAACACTTAAAATCGGTCACCCATCCAATCACCGTGCCATGTGTTGCTTAACCTCAGTGATCAGCAGTTACGATCACTGAAGCTAGTTCGACCACGGACGCCTCGAAAAGTGTTACTACTTCATAAAAAAACTGCGTCTAGTATTGGCTAGTCTGATTTGAAATGTGCCTAGAACAGCAAACCATACAAATGTCGCCAAATTTGAACACAGACTGAATATTCGCATTCGCATTCGCATTCGCGAATATCGATATCAGATATTCGCATTCGCATTCGCGAATGTTCAAAAACTCACATTCGTTACATCACTAGAAGAAGATACATACATAAGACAGTATACATAAGGAAGGTTGCAAGTATACATAATATATTTCATAGTTCTATTATATTTTTTTGCTTTCCAAACAATTCAAGAAAAAGATTTTGCATCCGTTCATTTTCATTATGTAGTCCAAGCAGCGGGTTCAGTCTATCTTGCGAAAAACGTTGCCGCTATCTTTAATTATTTATTTATTTAACTCTTTATTGTACAAATATTACAAATAAAAGTACAATTATTAAACATTCCAATAGTATGGCACCCCTCAGTCGCTTGTTTTATGTGAAGCTAGTGTAACCCTCCAGTAAAATACTATAGCTTCATGTACCTACCAGTCTATCAGTGTGTGCACGCGATCGCAATCTTTAATCCAGCGTTTTCGTATACTTATCGCGTGTTGGTAATTCATCCTCAATTAACTTGGTACAGTGCGTCCCGTTTCCTTTTGCGATATTAATTGTGTTTCTGCTCGTATGTAATCGTGGCCATTACTGATTATATTTCATGTAAGAAGGCGGGCAATTAACTGATTAGAAACAATAGGCTTGTGCTCGTAATAATTCGTTTCATGGATTACTTTATGTACTCGTAAGTCAGCTAACGTCAGCTTACTTATAGCTCTGAATGTGAAGCTCGTTTTATCATGAAAGTTTAAGTATTGAAACCAGTACGCCTATAAGCCTATTAGCTGGAGTTTGATAGTTTCTATAAATTGTTAATAACATTGAACTTTTAACAGGTAACAGAAGAAAACGTAAATATAAGAAAATACTTATACTATAGGATATATTTATATAATGACTATGTAAACATGCGGGTTTTGAGCTTAGTATACAATACGTGTATAACATTAGTATACATGTATAACGTCGTATATAATAAAAAAAATAGCATGTGTGCCTAGTCTACCCAACGGGCCAGGCAATATAAAACATACAGTAAATGAGACACTGTATGCCGTACAAAGAAAATTATGAGTGAACCTAAAATTTAGTGAGGGAAATAAAAAAAAAGCAACAGAAGACTTTTTTTACTGACATACACCTGTGTTGTTGGTAGTTACTGTATAGGTTTTATGGCCAGCTACATAGGAAAAATGGCCAGCTACATAGGAAAAATGGCCAGCTACATAGGAGAATTTAAAATCCAATCTTCGCGAAGTTCAGAGTGTACTCCTATCGTAGCGAGTACAACGTTTTACAACAAAAACAAATTTGTCCAAAACCGACTTTAGGCCCCTTGCGTGCCGACGCTCCGCCGCCGCTACGCATTGAAAATTTTATTTTCTTCAGGCGATCGCTCGCCGCTAGTGACGTCATCATAACGCTAAGCTCGGGAAAACACAAAGATTATTTTATTTGCCAACGTTGTTAACGACTCCGACTATTCGAGTGTGAACCACTGCGTATCTCCCACCTACGCAATCTCGAAACGATACATAATAATTATATTAAGTATGTATGTATTAAATATACATATTAATACTGTAATTTGCCAGGCAACGGTTTCATGATTAAACTAATAGGAAGTATAATTTAGTTACCTAATCCCAAGAAGCGATATCATGCAAATGCAGACACTTTTATATATTTTTTACTGTACGTATAACGTCTAGCACATAATAGCAAACACATAATTAGGTACAAAAGAAAACCAGTATGTAATTTTTATAGAAAATACATATTTTTCTTTGTTTTTTGGCGAGATCGTGAAACTGTAATAAATGATGAGTTATTGGCAATGAAACGGATTGTCAGCGGCGTCGGAAGTGCGTCACACGGCCGCGCCGCGACATGCCGTGTTTACTCGTGTTTTACGAGCCGTAATTAGTGCCTCGTTGGCAGTTCCTAACTTACGACTCGCGAGGTGCAAGCGTCCGCCCCACACATCACCATAATCTGATGAGTCTCTAAGAAAGGATACCGAAGTGACCATAAATGTCTATTGTGTATGTTATACATTGTTGTTTTATGATACCCACTCGCTTATGCCATATTAAAATTCCTTGTTGTCTAGACGAGAGCCCACGCAATTCATATTTTAATTAAGTGAACATTCTATAATGTGTATGACCGCCTATATTGACTTCAGTTCACCCTTGAGTTAACCTAACCTAGAACTTGGGTGTCTGTTCAGTCCTAGGGCCATTCACCAGGGTTAGAGGTTGGGAGTGTGGCATGTAATGCACATTTACTTGTCTAAGCCTGCACAGCATGAGCTAGCCCCGCCAGGGTGCTCCCCTGGCCGCGGCGCCGACTCTCCCCCGCCACTTCCATTAAATAACCGCGCACATTTTTCACGCGATTACGTCAGTACTCGGAAAGCACGCGATATTTGCGTCCGAGCAATTATTTATAGCAACGCCTGCTGAAAATCTGACTACTCATCGACTACGGTTATTTTAGAAAGATCCGACGAAGGTAAATAAAGTTGGGCGAAATGGCCGCGCGGCTTGTTTACGCAAAAATGCGCATTTGCTATTTCAGGATCGACCGCCGGCGTTTATAGTCGTCCTTCAGATCAGAACCTAATTTGTGTTAGATAGAGGTAATGAAGCTAACTTGGGAGAGCGGTATGAATGAAGCAGGTATTTGTTTAGTGATTATTTTCGGAGCTTATTTATTTCCCGGCGGGCGTCATCGTCAGCGGCAATCAGCGGATGAACGCAATTAACTTCACCGGGATGACGCATGGGCAGAAAGTTTTCTTAGTAGTGATAATTTGAGACACTCATGAAAGAAATATGATTATTGTAATAACATATTCCTACGCAAACGAGAAATTAATGTGATTGTTTGCTTAATTTATTTCTCTGGTACCGTTATTAGGTAAGCCATTCATTGTAAATAGATTACGTACTTATTTTTGTTGGTAACGTTCCCCTGCCAAGCTTAATCAAGCCAATTTATATCGTTGGATAATAATATAAATAGATTAATATTCAATCTGCCCCAAGAATGCTTACATATTATATAAATAAGGCTTGGAATAAATAGCATTTCACATAACAACGCTATTCTAAAGCGCACCATTTGCGTCACAAACTCTCGAGACTCCAGCCACCTAGCGCAGAGGATCTAATTCAATTAGAACTCTGCATCTTTGGGAATGACGAACGACTTGCCAATTACACACATCTCGCGAACATACGTGACTTGATCTAAGCTGCTATTTACAGTGCTAATTGCACACTCATACTGTGGAATTGGCTTAGGAATGGAAATAGCATAGTTTTGTTAACCAAATATGGGGCTCACAATTACTACATAGGTTATTTGTATATTAAAAAATTACCAATATGTACCACCTGTATATTACCTGAAGCTGATAGTGAGGGGGTGGTTGATCGTTCTTATTCAGCTGGTCGTGTCAGCATGTCACCCTGCGGCCCGTTGACGTCAACCGGCCGCCGCCGTCGGGCCCTGACCTTAGCTTTCTAATACTTTCCTATTCCAATCCGCTCAGAATGTAGCCAGTACCTGTATGACGTCAACTCCACTGTGGTTACGTTCTAGATTCGATACCTTTCGTATTAGGTATCGTTATGTATAGCTGGCGTCGGTCGAGCGGCTTATCTGGAGAGGCTTGTTATTGTACACTAGGTGTCGTGTGTCTAGCTAGAATATTTAATAGATAGATAAACATATGAATTTTCTGTTACCAAAAATAGTATTGTGTTTATTTTAATAATAATTGTAGGTACTTATGGTGCTACTCATTGTGAGAGCTTGAGTTGTAGGAAAGGCTCCCCGAGTGAAATTACGACTGTAGGTAGGTTATACTACCTTATGCTAAATTCGACGCATCCTGAATAGACAGACATTTTAGCCAATTTGACTGACCACAATCCTTTAACTTTAGTGTTTGTCATCGACATGCAAAATTATACCTACAATTATTATAGAACTCTATCCGGGATTAGCGTTACACTTTGGATAGCTTATGAGTAGGACATAGCAGTTTCAGTTTCAGGTGTGATGAATCCCCTACATTTCCTCTACATTTGACCTCTACTGCAGTTATCTAACGAATGATTGACACCGCCCACCACTTTGTCAAACAGTCACGTCTGTTCCAATTAAACGCGGCCAAATATGCAAATCACTCTGCAACCGTTTTACTGGACCAAGCAAAAAATGCGATCAGTTCTGGTACACTTAAACCTCGGCATATAGGCTGAATTAAGTGGGTAATTTATTACAGCCATCCACAAGCTTTGCCCCGTATACTGTCGCAGGGTAATGAATCGTTTCATTTGCTACTACAACCGTAAGCTACGAGGTTCTACGGTGTACATTCAGTAGCATAAGATAAATTCACTTTAACAAACCACTTCCAACATACTATACTAGACCGAGTATTACTCGTAATTAGAAGGTACAGAAATGCTTAGTTATTTTATTTCGCATTTGTGTTAGGGAGTGGCCTGGGGTACCTAATTACTAGCGTGAACGAGGTCACGCGTCCCACCTGACTCGCCCGTTCAGGCCCACCCTCAGGAGATCCTAATTCTGCGCCGTCTCTACATTTTTATCCCGAAAATTCTGGTGTTATGTGCTTGATGTTTGTGCAGATACATCTGTGTTGAAACATAATGTGCTCGTTTGCTGTATTTATTTTTAATGCAATATTCGTACTTACCTAGTTAATACATGAAACAAATGATTACGTATTATTATTTAAAATAAAAAAGTATCTACATGAAAGTAGGAAAAGTAACTAGATATCGGTGGTTATTGAAACTGGCAGTAATTTCTCTTTCTCGAAAAAAATACTAAATCTCTCTCTCTTTCTCCTTCCAGACTGTGAATCCCTAATCCGCAAGATGCTAGTCCTAGAGCCCACGAAGCGCTACACCATAGAGCAGATCAAGAAGCACCGGTGGATGTCGGCGGAGCCCTACGCAGCGCCGGTGGCAGCGGCGGACCCGGCCCGGAGCCCCGCGCACGCGCCTGCGCAGGACCACAACGAACAGGTGCTGAGGCTCATGCAGAGTCTCGGCATCGATCCGGTTAAAACCAAAGAGGTGAGGAAAGTGTGAAGGTAGAGTTGGTACCATTGATTGCCTCCAGCCCGCGTTGTTCTAATGTTGGTACCACTGGTAGGTAGTGATGCTACCATGTTCGCGAGGAGAGCAGGTTGAAGAGACTGTCATGTCTGTGGTTGTCTACGAGTATTGTAAGGGATGGTTTTCAGTCAGTCTGGTCATTCAAAATGTGTAGCTGTCGGATTTGAATTGAAATATTTTACCCACTCATGAAATCATGGAATACCTACATTGAAAAATGTTGTCGAGTGTGGAAAAGTACATTATCTATTCATAGCGAGAACCGGACCACTCTAAAATTCTAGAGACATTTTTATTTCAGATTTATAGCGGTACTTTACTTATTATTTATAAAATAATCATAGGTATAAAGTGTACAGTCTATCAAAATCCATCACTTCTCCCACGTTGCATTAAAGAGCGATAATGAGTCTGAAAATAACACGAAGGGACGGTTTTGTGCGCGTACCTATAAATTAATGATAACTTCAAAGCGTAACTCCGTTAATCCCTAATGAATACCTAAAAGATTTTCTATTCAGACTATTTATTCAGTCGTGACGCAAATTAGATTAATCAGGAAAGGTTGTCGCCAAGTGATTATTAGATTACCTTTCAGGGTGTTATTTTTAAATTCTCACCGAATAAAAGTGTGGGTTTAAGTTTCAGGACTGTAGGTACTGCTAGTACGTACCTATATTTGTCTATTTAAACGTTAAGGAAAATACCTCTACAGTTTTTTTTGTTTTGAGCAATGGATATTGTGATTTGTGATCGATTGTAGAGAAGTTTCCAGATTCAAACTCGATGATTCATTCTCTAACCTCCTACAACTGAGCGATTATCCTGTGATATTTGGTTCCCACAGATTAAATTCATCCATTTCCACATTCCAGAGTCTCCGCTCGAACAGCTACGACCACCACGCGGCGATCTACCTGCTCCTACTGGAGCGACTGCGGTCGCGGGCGGCGGGAGGCGCGGGGAGCGCGGGGGAGCGCCGGCCCTCGCGGCGACCCTCGTCCGTGGCCGACCAGGCGCTCTCCAGGGACGGGCTGGATGTGCGAAGGGATCCGCATACGAGGTACGTGGAGTTTGGGATATGTTGGAAGATTGTTAAAGAATAATATGATCTGTGGCTGTGGTTAAGAAGATTAGTTTACTTTTGACTTTTGTACTATCCACATAATTTTATATTCGATAGAAAAAACCTAAAGAATTTCCACTTTTCCATGTTCCAGGCTACTCCACAGTGGGGAATCTCAATCGCGGGACTACAACCGCGCGTCGCCGGCGCTGGCGGGAGACTCCAGCGCTGAGACGCAACGGCTTCTCTCCCTCGCCGGAGTCAACATGACGGAGCAGCGCCTGCTGCAGCGCAACTCCGACCCTTCCGCCAGCTTCCTCGTCAACAGCGACCTTCTGCCCAATAGGAACCACGAGACCGAGGCCACCCGCCTCCTCTCCATGAGAAACGTCGAGGTAGCACAGTCCAACCAGAGGTTAGGGAAGCTGAACGACAACGCGATACCGGCACACAGGCTCCTGTCGTCCACCTACGAACAGCAACAGAACATCCTCAAACAATCCAGTGAGGACTGCAGAAGACTTCTGCAGCAGTCGACCACGGTAGGATCCGAGTCCAGTAAAAGTACAGGCGACGGCACCCGACTCTTGACATCGTCCAGCTTTGACTCTAAATGCGCTATTGATGGTGGACGGAATTCACTGAACACAGAACACAATGCCATAGCAAATTTTCTGCAGAATTCTGCCTCTGCGACTAACTTTAATCTGGAACCAATGAAGCTGCCTAGCTCTACGACGTTCACGATGTGTTCAGAAGCGGCCAAGCTAATGAATACGTTACAACAATCGCCATTGCCACTGAAGGGAACAATCAACTTAAGCACTAGTCCAATACCGCCACAGTTCACTGACACTAAGTTGTGTAGCGTGTTAGAGCAGCCCACGCCGCTTGAATCAAGCCGGCTCGTCTCTCAAGCGCAACAACAAGACCTGAGCAGGCTACAGAGCAGCACACCTCCATTTAAAGAGTACATGAACCATCATCTGCCGACGTACTCCTCGCACTTGCCAAATACTGTCCTGCCAACTCTGACAAGCACCACAGACGCACCCTATACTGCCACATCATCAGCTACCGGTGATTTATTTCCGAATACACTGTACAGGCCAGATAGTAAATTTTCATTGAACAGATTCAGCACCGGACAGACATTTCAAGGGATTCAAGGTACGACCACGAGTGAGCCGACAAAATTTCAACAACAGTATTCGTCTTCAACAGATGAAGGGTGCGAGACAGATATGGAGGACGTAGCGAGCGCGCCGAGCGGCGGCGGCGGCGGCAGCGGCGGTGCGGCGCAGAACCGCCTGAGCTCGTACGCCAGCTCCAGCTCCAGCAGCGGCGTCGTCACCTTCTTCAACAACAAGAGCCTCAGCCAGAACCTCAGCTGCGACTCTTCGCAGAGCAACTTCTCCACGTTCGAAAGTCTAGACTACCAGCTCTCGGATTGCTCCAGTGAGCTCGCCAGCAGTTTGCCCAGTTGTACATCGACGGAAGATAAGTTGGCTTACGAAAACAGCTCTATAGTGAACACGAGTCCTATGCACCCTTGTGTTTATATTTCTTCGTACAATAGTAAAACACCAGGAACGGGATTACTGGCTCGGCACAATCCACTGAACTACCAGTCTTCTAACAAAAATTGCACCCGAGCCATGACGCGGAGCCCCGTAGACTTCAGAGAGGGGCGTCGAGCCAGCGACGGACTAGTCGCCCAGCAAGCGGCACAGTCAAACGAGTCACAAATGCCAAACTTGGCCTTCAACAGTCAAAGATTGAATGAAAAAGACAAAGCAAAAGGAGTTCTAGAGCTTCATTTAGTGCAACAAGAAGCACAGAAACTAAAGACGCAGTACCAGTCCACGCTGCCCGCGGAGGAGATGACACAGCGCCAGATGCAACACAACCAATTCGCTGCCAATTTCAGTCCACATTACTTAGATACTAAAACCCCCACGCCAAAGAGAATAAGTCTTCCCGAGTCTTTCAATTACTCGAGCACGTCTCCGCCGATGCCCGCGAGCCCCAAGATGGTGGCGCAGATCCCGGAGCCGGAGCTGCTGGCGCCGCCCGCGCCGGGCAGCAAGCCGCCGCTGCAGCAGCAGCTCATGCAGCACCGCCTCTACCAGCAGAAGCGGCAGCTGCTGCAGAAGCAGATGGCGCCGGCGACCATGACCGCGCACGACCTCAGCACCCTGCACTCGCTGCAGGCGGGGCTCAGCCGCCGCCAGATGCTGCGCCAGCAGAGCTACAAGATCGCGCAGCAGCAGCAAGTCCTGCCGCCGCTGCCGCTCACCGAGACTGAGAACCGGGACCTGCTGGCGTTCCAGGCGATCGTGGAGGGGCCGAACCGCTCCCCGAAGCACAAGCCGGAGGAGAGCCAGGAGGAGCTCGCGAAGTTTGCATATCAGGGGTCGATGGAGATAAGCATAATGAACAAGGATAGGTTAGGAAACGAGACGTGGTCGAACCTGCCGTCCAGCCTGCAGACTGCGTGCCAGATCTCGGAGGCGCGCGCGGCGCGGACGGGCGCGGGGGCCGCGGGGGCCGCGGGGGTCGCGGAGGGGGAGGACGCGCCGCTGTGGCCGGCGCAGTGGGCGGCCGGCCTGTTCCCGCCGCAGCCCTGCTTCCAGGTATTCCAACAGATCAACTAGATCTTCACATAGAGTAGTCTAGAATGTTGTTTCGTCGAATGTGTGCACGCGCTGTAGAGGCTGAACTAGTTACGTTGCTAGACTCCGAAGGTCGTCGCCGACTTGCTAGCTGTGGTTCCCGTTAATTAGTTAGATAGTAAGTAGAATCATTATTCAGTGTAAGATACAAGCACCTTGTATGGACTTAGTGTAATCATTGGACTTCCCTTACTCGTGAAAGTGCATGACAATAAAAACCTAAGTAAGTACTTAGGTATTCTTAAAAAAGCCAACGTCTCAGCGTTAGGCAGTAGATAAATTCGTATCCAAATTTATGAACCTAAATTGTGAACAAATTATCCGTAAATTATGGTTTTTAATTCATGTTTTCTATCAGCCATTGAGAATCTATTAATTGTTACCATTATACAATTAAAACCGAGCTTTTAACTTACCTACTTCGCATTCCTAAATTTGTTAAAACTAGTATTTTATTTCTATGAACATCACTTAAAAATGTTCCTACTGATTCAGTATCTATAGGTACTTCATGGTACATACCTACATTATTTATTATTATTAGCAATCGTTTTTATCGTTTTCATAAGTCTGTAGATATACTTAATTGTTTTGTTATTATTTGCTTAAACTATAAAGATGATAATATATTATGTAATTATGTATTTAAGATGTGAAAGCTTGATTTAGAAGCCGATTATAATTTAAATAAATGTAAAATCTATACTACCTAGACATTGTTTTATTTTACACCTAGTTTTTCGCACTTAGATGCTAGAAGATGCTTACTCTAGTGTGGATCACGATTGCATGCACTTAGAATGCAGGTAAGTTGGTAGTAGTACGGGACTCGCAACCTGTTTTTGGCTGAAAGTACCTATTTACATATTTTTTTTTGTACTCAGGTGATACCTAGGTCGCGAGTCTACTTCGTACCTGTCTATTTATACTGCCGAAACTACAATTGTGTCGTTTGGCCGTTTTATACACACGTATTAACTCTTGACTTACCCTCAAATTCACAGACGCTGTAAAGTGACAAAATGCTCTGTGAATTAGGGGGTTAGAATTATTAGCCCCATAATAGTAGAGTCTACTTTCACATTCCAGTCGAACTGGCAAGGGCACCCGCTGCCTGCCGGCGGTATGCTGCCACTGAGCGAGAGTCCCATCCAAGAACTGACGGAACAAATGGAGTCCATATAGAAGATCTCATTTCGGGCGTCACGAATATGATGTTACTCCACGACACTATAATGGCTTTACATTAGAGGGCCATGACTGTAATTCTGAGCTGCTACTTATTACGAAATACACGGGTAATAGGTAGGGTCCCGGGGGGGTCCCTGTCCATATCGACGAATGAACGAACGAGGATTGACACTCAATCGGCACGCTTCATACGAGATAGAGCCGAAGTGCTCTGTAAGGGTGCTTACATAGAGAATCGGGTTGCCTGTGTAATCTGTATATACCTGTACCGGTAACCTGATTATGCGAAAGCGCTCACTCACGGAGCATTTCCCGGATTTTTAAATGTCAATGAGCGCTTTCGCATAATCAGGTTACCGGTACAGGTAGATACAGGGAACCCAATTCTCTATGTAAGCACCCTAACTTCGGAAAAGCAAATCTGAAGCTTTGTTTTGACAATTCTTGTATATGTATGGAGATGGTCAAAACGTCTGTGGTGGCAAACCTTTGCTCAGTGTCGTGTAGTAATGCCTGAGTGACCCAGGAATGTACCTAGGTACCACTCGTTACGTTATACTGCCTTTTACTAACCAGCTCTACATATCCAATTGAAATTGTACGTTAAATTTTAACCAATTTTTACGGTATAGCCTGGATAGACTCTACTGATTTTTGAATTTAAGAATCGGTAAAAGTTATCCTATATAATAACGCCAGCAATTAATATAAATTAATAAGTATATACCTACTGTGATTATGATTTATTTTAATACTTATAGGTAGTTTGTTTCGTTTTATTCGGCGAGATATCTTTTGTGTAACCTTAATGTAACCTTCGTGCTTTTATGTCAAATACGTTTGCACCTTAGAATTGTTTTATAAAGTACCTAATATGACCATATATTGAACATAGTTAGTAACAGTACCTACATAATTTGTATTTACGTTTTAATTTTTGCTAACCGTCCATCGAATGCCGTTACAAATAGGTAGTTTGGTAGGTACGTTATTTATATCTAAGCATTCCAATATTTTAAAATTTAATCCCATTTCTTTTCTATATTTATTGTAAATTATTTAGTTAGAGAACAAGGGTCATGTTATGAAAGTCGATTTAGGAATTACATTTAAGTAGATATTTTGTAAGATTACATATAGAATTCAATTATGTGACAATATCAAAATTAGGGTAAAATTGTTACGAAGTATACTTATATCTAAGTACTTAGATACTTACAATATTTGAATTCGGATACTTTTGTACATAAATTACTTAGGTAGGTAGGTAGGTAGGTATAACATAACACACTTCGTTGTGTGTGTATAATTATATCTACCGACATAATATGTATATGAAACTGAAGTGTTTTTAACTATCATGTTGTATCACAAAGTCACAAACACGGAATCAATCACTATTGGTATTGGACTAACGCCACCACTGTTGATGATGTTAATATCCTGTGCCTAATTGCCTATACCTAGGAGGAGTGTGCAAGCACTCGAAGTCAGGATTTCATAATGTCTGTTACGGCTAATGTTAGGTGTGGAGATAAATTTAAGATTAGCTGATTAAATCTAACATTAACCATGAGGCTCGGTTAATGTTAGCCTGTTAGGTGTTCGATAGTATCTACTATTACCACCTAATAGATATTTTTTTTAAATTACTTTGGTAAGTATAAAGTTTATAAAATATGATATAACATCGGCCGCCCCTCCCGGACAATCTTAGGTTTATATTCACACACTTTTCACATGTACCTTTAGCCGTAGCCCGTAACATATTACATTAATGTACCCTAGGTACCTATATAACATATAATATACCTACCTGTACACCTACATAACTCATGGAAACCAAGTCCAAATGACAATATTGTTACTCTTTAATCTAGATAAGGACATCCCTTGTAAATAAACTACCTCTATGTTATCGTTGAAACAAGACTGAAATTCAGTGTCAATTCTGATTAAAAACCACCACACCCAGTTCAGTTTTTAAAACAATCTACTTACTAAAAGTTATCATCACATTATCAAAGCTTAGGTACATAATTAAAGTGTATGTTCGTATATTATACGTATTAGTTCACCAAAGACCTAACTTTAATAAAAATATGTAATAGGTAATTTCAATTTTCAGTAGGAACCTAGGAACCTAATTATTAAAATGTAGCTGAAAACTATGTAGAGATCCCGATTTTAATGATTGATAGACATATCAGAAACGTGTATATTACATTTAGGAGTTGTTACCTAATTTTGTCGTAAACATAAGGTATGTCTAGAAATACAGATTGATTCTCGTTTTATGAATTAGGTATAAATTAAGGCTTCTTCCCAACTCAGCACGCAAATAACGAGATGGGATATAGCCTATGATTTACTGTGTAGTAGTACTTATTATCCACCATGAAATTAATCGTATGATAAGATTGATAAGTTATTTATCAGATACAACATAATACAGATTACAGACTACAACCAACTTGCCATAAAGGAAATAATAGGTGTACCTATTACCTACGTTTGTAACCATTCACATTACTGAACAAAACAAATAGGTGCATCAAATTAATTTTATGGAAAGGTAATAATTTAGGTATTGTACCAACCTATTATAGTGTGTTATACTACATATATTTACTGAACATCACATGAAGGAAAAGTCTTTGTATGGTAGGCATAGTTAAGTGAATAAATTAAACGGTAAGTATTACCATGTATAACTTATGTAAGGACTTATGTCTATGAATTGCCTGAAATGTCGCCTACCTAAGTATGATTGTAAAATAACAGCACCAACCGAATTTTAAATAAAACATTTTAATGCTGCCGTATTTATGCTAAGTGTTAAGTAATAGCGAATTACAATAACGTTACCATAAATTATTGTTTATATTAATCTACTTATACTTATAAGTATACTTAGAAAAATATCAAGAGAATAGCATCGCTTGCTATGAACACTAAAGCTTTATCGAATGTAACAATAATATTAATTATATCTACATAATACGTAAGTAAAATGCATTTTTAAACAATATTATAGACTTCAAATAAACGTGCTAGTGAGTATTTATAACTACCTAGTCAGTCGTAGTTATAGGTGTTTCGATGCTTTTACACAATTAGGGTTACACCATTAATAGTCATTGTATGTAGATTCTGCCATTAGATCAATATAAATATTGTTAACCATCACTATTAAATCATTTTAAATAAGTAGTCAATTTTATCATTACTTACCAAATAAAAATGTTGGAAGGTAGCACATAGGTATAGGATCGTAATGGAGTGTACCTTAATCAATGAAACGCTACATTAAAATTGCTTGAAGACCGCTTTAGGGTAGTATGTATCAGCAAATGTAGGGTAACTTGTTACGCTACGTACCTACCTACTTACATAAGATTTTTACGTTGTTTGTACTTAATTTTGGTTGTGATATGTATATGGCTGATTGTTATTGAATGTACTGGAAAGGTCATAATACATATTAATGGATGATTTATTTTCTTTTATTCTACCCCACCTACAAAACAACCAATAAAGGCCAAAGTCATAATATCTCGCATAGTGTTATCTTCATGAGGTCGATAACGTTCCGAGTTCCGACACTCGACAAGTGTCTGAGAAACGCTTGGTATCGATCCACCGAGTATAGACAGTCACGTGCGTTCGTAGGTATATTATTTAACAAAGCGTACGTTTAAAAAAAATAGTTTCAATTACAATGACTTCAAACAAAATCACAGATTTACTGAAACAGGATAGTGAAACCATTTCACTAGAAGTGACCCCGGATTTAGATGTAAAAGAGTTGTTGAAGCTGAATTTTAAACCGTTGTTTGTGTCCATAACTTGGCATGCGCGGATGCATCATTGTGAAGACTTGGATATAGCTCCTTTACGTCTAGCTAGCCGGTTGAAAAGCGAAGGATACGATGTTCTCCTACACATCTCCTGTGACCAGTTGAAGCGAACCTACTTGGACCAAGTTTTGAATTATCTTAAAGAAAGAGGCATCTGCAATTTGTTTGTTGTACAGGGAGGTGAGTTAACGAATATTAACAATGCTTAGGTACCTAGGCATTTCTTTTATTTGTTTATTAACCAACATATCGATAGGATCAAACTTATTTTACTACATTTATTAAGTTGGTATCTAGGTAAGTATAGGTATTTATTATTATTAAGTATTTATTTTAATGGGGAGAAATGCAACCCCATTGTAACTTCATAAAAATATGAAATGGTGAGCCTTAGGTAAATACAAGTATAGTATAAGGCAGAGAAATCTGATCCCTCTCAGAAGCATTGTTAGTATGACAGGGGAGTCAGGTTTCTCTGCACATGACCGTACTAACCTATGTAGTTTTTTATTGAAGGCCCATTGTAAATTGTTACAGAAAGATACAATCCAATTGGTTCAGAATTCGCAAGTAGCAAGGAGCTAATTGCGTACATTAGGAAGGAGACAGCCGGTTACTTCTGCATAGGAGTCGCCGGATATCCGGGCGACGAGTCCAGGCTACCTAGTCTCAAAGACAAAGTAGAAAGCGGTGCGGACTTCGTTATTACTCAAGCCTTCTTTGAGTATCCAGTTTATTCAACATTTCTGGACAAGTGCAAAGAAATAGGCACACAAGTGCCTATCATACCCGGCATATTCCTCTTCGACTCTCCGCAACAGCTCTTGGGTTTTGCTAATTTGTGTAAAGTGAATGTACCGCAGTCATTGATGCAATATGCCGAGAGTGGCGGCACAACTGTGACTGGACACGCATTGGTCAGTAACATGATTGAAGAAATTACGAGTGCTACAAAGAGTAAATTTCATTTTTTTACGTTGAATCGACTGCAAAATGTATGTGATTTTCTGGAAGCAAGTGCTTTACTAGTGTGACTAAAACGTACCTATTACTTAAATAAAAATGAGTTTATTTTAAATATAACTAATTTTTATTTAACTAAGTGCCTATCATAAATTATTTATTTATTGAACTCTTTATTGTACAAATATTACAAATAAAAGTACAAAGGGTGGACTGAATTGGACCTAATTATATAACTATGTAGTTAACCAGTTAATTATTATTTAATCAAAACTGAGCAGACCTCGCTAATACCACCGCAACACTCGACCTCACACGCCTCGATTTTTGAATACTTAGTGGGAAATTGATATTCTGCACCCGCCATTAAACCTAGGCAAGGTAAATAACTACAAAGGGAGCTGCCGATTTCAAATCTGCAAGCTGAAGTGGGCCGGCCATATCTGTAACTGCTGGCTGACGTGATGACCGTTGAGATAAAGTTGAGAGGAGACGACGAACAGTCAAGCATAGCGTGGATACCCTCGGGAACCGACGACTATAGCACCAGACAAAAGAGATAGGCAGCGTTCCCACTACGCCGGACCGGCAGATCTGCCGCGCCGGTAAATCTGCCGGAAGAGCTAGTGGCTGTACAATTTATATGAAGCTATTCACATTATCCCGGGTCCGGCATTTTTGCCGAGCCCGGCATTTCTACCGAACGTTTTGTCACTACGAATTGCCGGTAGAACGACCGGGCCCGGAGTAATGTGAACGAGTTTGTGCCGGTATCTGTCCCCCGCTCGCCCCGCTCGTGCTCCCCTCGCCCCTGGATGTAAAATGAAAAGAATGGAAAATCTTTCCCGTAAAATAGGGTGTACCCAATGTTTTCCTTTATTTTGCCTTCTATTAAGATACCACCACAACACAACAATTTCGTCGTCCATTGTGCGCGCAGGTCCAAATTCAACTGAGGACTGTCTGAATTTCTTCCGGGATCCGATGTAATGTGAACACTCTGTCCGGTGTCCGGTTTTCGGCAGATCTGCCGGTCCGGCGTAGTGGGAACGCTGCCATAGTGTTGTGGAGCTCCATGGAGCTCCTTTGTAGGCTCTGGCTCTGCCTAGCTTGGGGTCAGTAGTCAAGTGGACGCTTACGAGCTGATGATGATGAATACCTAAAATAGATTGAAGTTACTATTCATTTGTCCAACAAAGAAAAAATAGCGTTATGGGGCTTGCTTTATACTTCGTACGCGTGTAGACAAGGCATAAAAAAATTACTGAGCATGGCAACACCAGCACAAAGCCACAGATTATTTCGGCGAAGCCGTCTGTCAACGTGACACTTGACTGACAGTGATTGCATTGATTTTTCGTGGACTTTTGAGGTTAGACTGTGTTGGTTCTAAAGTAAAGTAATAATTAAGATAAGTGTATTATTGTAAGCAGGAGAATTAAGTGAGCATCGCCAGGAGTTTCGGAATAACTGGTTCTTATTTAAGTAAGTATGAGGATGTTTCTATTAAGAAAATATTTAGTGGGACCTACAGTCATAGTCATTGTGAATTCGTAAGAGTACGATCTCCGATCAGAATTCAGTCAGCCTATTCAATTGGTAAATATTTATTATCGTTTTAGGTGTAACTTACAATAAGCTAAGACTATGTCTTTCCCGGATAGAGAGCAAAGAAAACAATGTTGGGATTCCAGAGACAAATACTGGGAGTGTCTCGATAAACAGAGTGTCAAAGACAGTAGAGAGAAACCCAAGCAGTGTCTAGAATTTAGAAAATTATTTGAGAAGTCATGCCCTGCACAGTGGGTCACACACTTTGATAGGAAACGGGACTTTAATGTATTCAAGGAGAAAATGCAGAAAGAGGGATTTGATCCTGTTAAACAATAGTTTAGCTTAAATGACATTTCCTGTACATAATTGTAGATGTTATTTAGTTGAGTAAATTATTTTTTTTGTTGAAAGTTTGTTTTTTATTTCTAACAATCCCATAAATTTTATGATAATGTAAAATTAATGAAAATGGTAAATATATTTTAATACTTCTGTTAAATTTACATAATTTTAAGATTTTGTTACTGTTGATAGTTCATTTAGATTATTTCTTTTTCTTTTCAGGACCCCAAATAAATAATATTATGGATGAAATGGACGAAATTGTTGCTAAACTTAATATTCCAACATACAATCTGAAAAGTGATAAACTACAGGTAATAATTATCTTTACAATATTATTATGCATATATTTAATTTACTCAGATACACCTAGTGTAGTTTTAATTTAATTAAGTACTTAATATAATTTACAATATGTTTTTAAAATTTTCAGTCTGTGATGTTAAGAATACAACAGATTCGTGTGAAGCAGATCACTCAACACAACTGGAAGCCAGTTCTGGATTTGCTATGGCAACATTTAATAAATGGCCTGGAAAATTATGATGATCAATTACTATGTGCTACAAGTTTCTTTACAGTTTTGTCTGTAACTGAAAAGCAGGAAATATACTTAAATAAAGTCTTAGTATATTTTGAAGAGAAATGGGACAGTAGTAATTATGTGAAAACTTCATTCCTCATATCACTTATGTATGGAATGTATCAGTCAGCATTTCTACAAAAAACACCTGAGACTGGTGTTATAGTATCAGTGACAGTGACAACATTCAATATCCTGACTAAACTGGCTTACGACTATGCATGGTACACTTTTCTGGTCTTTAAAACAATTAATTCATTCAAGAAAGTACATGGTACACATATGCAGGAACATATATTTAATACTGAAAACCAGATAAAACTGCTAAATTTGGTGAATCATAACTGGGAGAATCCAATCACAGGAGTGAGGGATCTAAACAAAACAATATTTCAGACATTAATATCTGTTATGGAACCTGAAGTTTATGAACTTGTAATTGTAGAAATAAATGGCTTTTATTGGAATAAAGCAAAATACTTGATGTTATCAGAGACAATAGAAGTGAAAGGCATGACTACACACAATAAAATGGACTGGGTTCATGGCCTAGTGAACAGTCTTTATAAACCAGGTTTAGTGTCTGCTGGTGCTGACATGTATTTTGCTATACTGAAGAATTTGAGATCAGACCAAGATTGGTGCGATTTATTTTTGGGAAAAATAATTGGCATTTTTACTGGCAGAACAGAAAAAGCTATTGAAAATTTTACTAACTACTGGGGTTTGACTACTTTCAAAAAATTCCCTCTGTTGGTAGACATTCTGCTGAAAGAGTTAAACATTACTGATGGAGATTCAAGCAATAAACTTTATAGCTTCCTTTCTATCACAAAACAAGCTAACAAACTTGGCTTGTGGAAAAGGAATATGATAAATGAAAAAGAAATACCAGAAATTATGGAAGGATTGCAACATCATAGAGTGAATATCAGAATGTCAGCATTTGAGATTATCTGTGTATCTCAAGGGAAGGCAGTGCCCAGTGACACAGAATTTAATTCAGTCTATGAATATCTGCAATATAACATCAATTCAGACTCGACTGTATTAAGGCTGAACATGCTGAGCAATTTTAAATTATTCTTGACAAGAATACACACCAGCCTGCATGATTTTTACTCTCCAAAAGATTCATTTAATGAAACATGTCTAGCCCAATTTTGTGAAGATATTCAACAGTTAGTCATATATTCTTTGAACTTGAAGGGAAACTATCAAAGGAAGATATCATCACTCAAAATGTACGATTGCATTCTGTCAAACTTTACCGAAATACCTAAAAGGAAGCAGAAAATAAAGTCGACTAACCAGTTTACTACAGCTAAAGTATTGAAACAGGAAGGACGGTGGAAATTATCAAATGAAGCTCATGTTTTAAAACTAATAAGTATGCTTCAAGACCCCGCTGATGATGTTAGAGAAAGTGTAATAAATATATTATACAAACATTATTTTTACGAGATAAAAACACATTTGAGTGAAATAATAAATTCCGCACTCTTGAGCTTGAAGAGCAAATTCTTCTATGAAATAAGCTGTGGTCAGAGCATGATCAAGTTAGTAGTAAATGTTTTGTTAAAAGAAAAGCAACTGGAGGGCACTTTTCAAAGTGTTGAAGGCGTATTTCTGTATGGCTGTGAAGAGTTAAATTCAGAATATAAATTGAAAACAAATATCATGGAGTCGATAGAAAAAGGAAGGCAACTTCACTCTTTCATAAGCATTATTATCACGGTCTTGGAAGTTTGTCTTGAAAAGACGTACCAACTTCAGGTCAATGAAACTGTTATTTTAGAACTGTTAAAAACTTTGGATGGAATCTCTAACCAGTTCGCTTGGGACGGAGAAGGGTCAATAAGCGCAGATTTCTCTAAAATGAGCAGCGTCGTTGATGACTTGATCCAGCAGTCAGGGTACAATCCGCAAGATGAGATTGATAAAAGCAAAATATCTGGTTTGCATCAGATTGTACTCAATTCTATGTGGCTAAATGTGAAGGTAAATAATTATTGATATTTTTTACCGGCATTACATAAACCTAATCTCTAAATACCTACCTAATAAAAACTCTCTACAAACGATATTGTTGGTGCGCCGAGGATTCGTTTCTCTGACGGGGCTTTGGTTCTTAGATTATGGCTGGCCGAATGATGGCTATTAACTATGTACCGGGTCTCCTATTAACGTTATGACTATTAAAACTGACATACTTATAACATAATCATCAAGTAGATGCAGCAATGCATCTTCTGCGTAACAGAAAAAGAAAGAAAATTTTAGGAAATTTTCTTTATGGACCGAAAGTACGTATTAAGTTTCTAATGCTTGTATGATAATGTTTATTGATTGTGTTTTAAAGGCATGCTGTGAACTGTCCTCACTCATCATCCGATACCATCACGAGGATTCTCACGCCGATATTTGCGGGAAGTCTTTGAGTATCATCACGCACGTCCTAGAAACATCGAGACACAAAGGAGCTATAGAAGCTGCGGGTGCTGCTTTAGGTAATACCAATAAATTATATAAATAATTCATGTTGCTGTGCTATTGGTACTTACCCCGGTGGTACAAAGGGCCTTCACAAGAGTGCGCCACGCTGTCCAGTCCTCAGCAACTGCTCTAGCTTCTGTCCAACTCGGCGCTTGTGTTCGTAGTTCGCCCTCAACTGTACGCCGTCATGTTTGCACGGAACAATTAAATTAATATCCTTCTATGGATGTTTGATATAGGTACTTACTCTGTCACGTAAAAAATACAAAAAGGAATAGTAATGTGGTATGGAACAACGGTTCCATACCACATTACTATGTGGTTTTCCCTACGGGAAAACTTTTTAAGGCGAATCGTAGCTTACTAGGGATAGTTTAAGTAAAAGAGAAATATTAAATCCTTAAATTACTGTTACAGGACTAAGCATTCGGCATTTGACGAGCCTGCCGAAAGAGTCAGTGCTATCGCAGTTGCCGTACAGCCTACTGAAACGCAAGCTAAATGAGCTGATATCTGAGGCCGGCAAGATGGCGTCCATCACCAGGAGAGGGGCTGGTCTCTCCATCATGGTGCATCGCATTGTCGCCAGCGATATGAAGAAAGGAAAGGTGGGTGCTTATGAGAATGTTATACGTACAAATCATGGTTAATTATGGAACGTGTACATACGACTTATAGTATATTTACGACATACCAGCGGCCGCTACACGGTTTCGTTATAGACGCCGATGAACTCGTTTAAAGCGCGTTCCACCAATCACAGCGCCCGCCGTATTATTATTATTTAATCCTTTATTGCACAAATATATAAATAAGTGTACAAAGGGTGGACTTAATGCTAAAAGCATTTTCTACCAGTCAACCCACTTGAAGTACAGGAGAAACTATGTTAAAGGTATTTATGGCGAATCGAGATATAGTGATTTTTATTTACGTCGATAACGAACTCGTGTAGCGGCAGCAGCATGCGTAGAGAGTTTACATTACACCGATGAACCGCTAGATGGACTCTCCTACGCTATACTTACTATACCTATACGTGCTCGAATGGTGAAAATGCGAAACATATTGCCTGCCTGTATTGAATTTACCTACCTACTAATACGCACGTTTAGATTGATGTGAAGATATCCTCCTGTTTTGTTTCTTGGTCAATTTAGTATTACTATCACTAATCCATGTTTGTTGGTCTTCCTCGAATTATAGCTACTATTACCTACCTACCTACTTATATTATACGAGAAAATATTCCCTTATAGTACCTACTTTAAACTTGTATATTATTTTCAGCCCCTATTCCACCATTTCATGAGGACATTGCTCGCGACTTGCAACCGAACAGAAGATATGCCAGCCACTCTCACCAATACGGACATTGACAACGAGAAAGACTTGCCAAAAGCTATTTACATACATTTCCTTACAAGGATCGTAACAGACAGCAGTTTGGCCTCCGACATGATGCATTATACCGCTAGTTTAGGCGAACTGGCGTTCAGTAACCTCACTAGCAACTGCTGGCAAATAAGGTAGGTTGTTTGACACACACGCGAAGACAAAATATTATAAAACGTATAAGTGCAATGTTTGTGAAATAAAGATTCTAAACGAAAAATTAATTTACAGAAACGCTGCTCTCCAACTATATGGTGCCCTGGTACCTAAGCTGATTGGGCAGAGAAAATCGTCGGGTCAGGATGAAGAGACCATCGCGACTGTGGCCTCCGATGAAGTCAGAACACATTTGCCTGAGTTGTGGCAATACATGTGCTCTCAGTTGAAAAGTAAAGACCGCACTGACAATGTGCTAACTCACTCGGACTTAGTGCCTATATTGAATATGCTTGCTAACACAGCAGTAAGGTACAATTTCGCACATGATAAGAAGATATCTGAGGAATCCTATGCAGAAATGTTCAGAAATCTTATGTGCCTATTGGGAAGCCCAATCTACACTGTTCGAAGACTCACTGCCAGGTGCATTTATAATAACTTTGCTTTTGAAGTTGTGCACACTGCCTTACAGGAACACAAATATATGACTGAGAATTACTTGCATGGATGCCTTATATTGACATCTATTTATCGCAAACAATTTGCATCAACTAGTTTGTATGAAACACAATTTGGCGAATTGGAAGAGTTATTTACAAAAGCAATGGAGGGCAAAAATACTTCGTTTATAAATAAAGCAATCTTTGATGAGACTTTCTGTAAGGAAACAAATATAGTAGAAGTTTTTGACGAACTTGGAAAGAACAAGCATGCACCTGGGATTCACTTGTGGGTAAATATGCATGTGAAGAGGCTTATAAATGAGTCTAAATGGGAAGATATTCCTGCCATTTTACAAATGTTACTGAAACAGACTGATATGGAAGATTATTGTGAATATTTGTATCTGAGGATTACAAGGGAGATGGATGAATCTAGGAATGTTGTGCAGGAAATAAGTGAACATCTTCTCAAGTTTGAAAATGCCTATAATAGTTGTGTGGTATGGAAAATCCTTCATAAGATATCATCAAAGATCACTGTTGATAAAGAAGATGCAGCCAAACTGGTGCAACATCTCAGTAACAACCCTGTTCCTTATAGAATAAGGTTTATAATTCCATTTATGGCTTCAGTTATTCAATCAGTTGAAGATAAAGTTTATGTGAAATTGTTGGCTGAACATATTTTTGCACTTACTGAGCAAGATTGCGAAATGAGATACATAGCAGCTTTAGCCACCAATGAATTGGGCAAAAACATCAGCTGTTTGTCAGATGAAGTCAAAATAGTAGCCATAAAAACTGCAGTTATTCTTCTACAAGATGAAGATGAAGATATAAGAAATTTAAGTATTAATTTCTTTGGCCATGTCGGGCAAATCAAGGCAGCACCACACCCTGCAATTACCATTAAAAGGGTAATGTCTGAAGAGTTCTTATCAAATGTACTAAAGGAACCAAAGAGATATATTCCGATTTTGCACCATGACATTAATCTTGCCCTGTGTAGCTATTCAAAAACTGGCCAAGAGATTGACGAGTACAACCCTTTTGCACATGATTCCAAAAACATTTACATTGAAGTAGATGTGATCCAACATTTCTTGGACAATTTAAAACACATTGATGTTGATTAAATTTTTAAGCTGTATTTGAGTTTCTATCTTTATATATTATTTATAAATCAATCTTAAATTTAAATTGTAAGAATAATGTACAAGATAATGATACTAACAATGAAGAGCATGAAGAGTCACTCATCATAGAAGTACTTCTGCGGAGGGGTGGTGTCGTCGATCTGGATGGAGACAATGTGGCGACCCGGCACCATCACCAGCCCCAGCACTCGGGGCTCCTCCGTCTCACCATCACTGTTCTTTAGGTATTCCGAACAGGCACCTGTAAACATAAAATCAATGAAAGGTAAGTTGCTATGCCACAGGAACGTTTTCATTCTGTGTGTGTATTACAAAGGTGAAAGTTTGTGGGTATGTTGAATGTTACTATTGTTTGCAAAAAGTACTGAATGGATTCAGATGTATCTTTACAGTAGGTATTATTATAACAAAGCGGAATCAAATGTAGGCTACTTTTTGACTTGGAATTCCAACTAGTAAAATTATAACAAAACTTGAGGGAAAAGCTAGAAATAGGTATAATCAGTCTTCAAGTTCCATTAATTGGAATTGTTAAATTTTTACCCAGAATGACATTAGCATCTCGGTCAGTACAAAGGAATACTCCAATTAAGACTCTGCCGTCAGTAATTTCAACCCGGAAATTCATGTTCAGCCATTTCATTAGCTTCGCCTTCCCATCAGTTACATCAATATCCTGAAAAATCAAATGGTCTAATAAAGATATAGCTGCACTAAGGGTATAACTACACTTCTTACAATGTTTGTGGTATCTAAGTACCTTGGATATAAGCAAGTTTCAATAAAGTACAAAATCGTTTCGATAAAGTACAAAGTGTGCAGGAAAAATGAAGTGAAATGAAATATACAATGAAAATATTATTTAATATACTAAGTTACCTTAGTAGAATCAGAAGTGGTGTCTAGGACAGCGGTATTACTCATTATTACAGTTTAATGTTATTGTTTTAGGAGACAGAAATATTGTACAATTTATTACAGTACCTATTGAATTTCTGAAAAATGAAAATAGTCAACTGTCAAAACAAACTATCACAGACAAAGACACAGAGCAAGAAAAATAAAAATATTAAAGGCGCGTCGGCGCCTTTAATATTTTTGTGTCGACACCATCGGACACGGCTTACGGACGCGGCTGTCAGCCGCGACTGATAAGTGTGCACGGTCGGTTCTACCTTTTTTGGTCTAAGATTTATTTGCCGAATCTCACATTGCATAGTAACATTTGGTCAAAGTCTCGTTTCGCCGAAAATCGTATGGCATAAATCTCTTTTAGTAAAAAGTTATTTAGCATAATCTTGTTTAGCCTAATAATGGTAATGGCCAAATCTTGAATAGCCTAATAATGCTATGGCATAGGTTATACAAAGTAATAATATTCGTTTGGCTTTAACTTTGATGGAGCGTCTCCCTACATAGCGCAAACTGGTGCCTTGTATTGTGACCGCTATGTGGGAAACACTCCGCTCCGCTTCGCTGCGCTCCGCTTTGCTTTTGACGAACATGTGCACCTAACACGCTCCTCCTCGCTTTGCTCGTCGTCGCACCAATCATTAGGTTTCGATCCCATGGGGTTTAATGGCGTTTGTAATAATTATAATGGTCATTCACTTTCGACATTTTTATCATTCAATATCGTGATTTTCGAGATGTGGGAGAAAAATACCAGAATTTGTACATAAATTTACAAATATACCTAATCTTAATAAATACTATATTAAGTATTTATTAAGATTATATTAGGGAAAACAAGATTATACCAATACGAACAATTTGAGCAAACGAGGCTTAGGTGTTTCAAGTTTGTGCCAAAAGAGTTTTAGACGAAACGAGCCTTATAATAATAATAATAATAATAATAATAATAATATAATAATAATAAAAATCTTTATTGCGCAAAAGAAATGTTACATATTTACTATATACTAAACAAGGTATTATACTTAAACTATATCTATGCACACGTCTGAATTGGACATTAATCACAAGGAGCAGGGGTCCCCAAACTAGGCTCAGCCCGTATCTTGGGGTACCAAAAATGACTTGACTAAAGTGAATTTATATTAATTAGTAAAACATAAACAGTGTAACTATGTCACACAAGAGTGAAATAAAATTTCAAAAACAAAACAAAACATAAAATTATCTTAAACAGTCTTCTTGTTATGGTAACTAATTATAGAAATAAAATCTTAAATAAAATCTTTAAATCAATCAATAGATAATGCTGGTAATAATTCTACGAGTACCTATTATAGGATATCCTCAGTACAATAATAATCTAGTTTGAGTAAGCATTCCTTCAACTTAATTTTAGCCTCAGGGACAGAATAGTTCTTAAGATTACAGTATTGTAGCATATTGTTATATACATGAGCTCTGATATATGAGCCAAACCTTTGACCAAAAGCTGTATTCAAAAAAGTTACAGGCATTTTAAAAACGCGTTGTTTGACGAGCTTTTCGTATAGATCGGATGATAATATATTTTTATGGGTGGAAAGACAAATCCTAAGAATAAAAAGTTGGCGTATAGTAAGAACTTTAGCTTCACTGTAGAGTGTCTGAGTTGGGTATCGATACGGTTTTTTTAACATAGTTTTAAGTACAGATCGTTGTGCCCTTTCTGTGGATATAATTACGGTTTTTGCTGCGCTGCCCCATACTGGGATGCAGTAGGAAGCGATAGATTGACAGATAGCAAAGTAAATTCTTGTAAGAAGTTTGGGTTCAGCTGAATTCCTTAGTTTCTTTAAAATACCTGCGGTTTTTCTTAAACGTTTACATAGGCAGTAAATGTGTTCTTTAAAGTTGAGATTTTGATCTATGATGTATGATATTATGCCACATAAGTCTTGGCGAAGTGATGATTCTACCAAAAAAGATTAGACCTTACGTGTTATGCCAAACGAGTTTAGGGCAATAAAGATTAGGCGAGATGAGGGGAACCCGTGCACGGTCTTTTGCGACAGTTCGTTACACATCGTTCTCGGACGTCTGAAAGCTGAAGGTCAGTCCAAGGTTACGTCCTCGACTTACATCCGAGAGCGATCTGGCACGAACTGTCCCAAAAGACCGTGCACATTATCAGTCGCGGCTGACAACCGCGTCCGTAAGCCACGTCCGCTAGTGTGACGGCGTCCTGAGCCGATGGATTTTATTCTGAGGTATGTATGTCACAGACTAAATAGAGGTATGAGGTACTCTATGCGACGTATGTCAATGTCAAAATCAGCTGTTGATTGTTGTGAAAATTTCAGAAAATTTTCAATTTTGTGGGAATTTTGTTTTGTCTTGGCTTGGTCCAATGCCTGAAAAATACAATAAATAACCTTTAAACTGTATATGAAATGATGGAAATGCCATTAGAAAACAACAACAATGATGCTTTTAGGAGCAAGTTTAAATATTATAAATCGAAGAAACCGAAACCCTCACTCAGCGAAGTACTAATACTAAACGACGATGGGAATAACGTTGACACGGTAAGATTTAATAATAATACCTTATTATGCTTATACCGTAACGAGTACTTATTATTATAATTGCCTATTTCCTTCATTAAAACCATGCTATCATAACAAAGTTTTTTTTATAGGTTAGCTTTATCCCTAAAGAGGTCGCAGAAGATAAAAGGGCAGCCGCACTGGGCCTCTCATCCACACTCACGTGGAAAGTGTATTCTTTTAAACAACACCCGGGCCTCCTGATGATAAGGAACCCCTTCACCCCACTAGGCCAAAGATACTGGTCCAGAAGATGCTTAGAAGAATACCCTAAGAAACCAAACAAAAGAAATATAGATATTGAAGTGGATGTGCAAGACTGGTGGTCAGAGTGCTTCAAGCTACAAGAGTGTGATAAAATACTGCAAAAGAAATTAAGATGGACAACCCTGGGTTACCACCACAACTGGGACACAAAAGTAGGTAAATATAATTATTAATTTCATAGTTTTTTTTATAAATAAATAAATAAGTAATAAATATATATCGAAATACTAATAGTATAGTGAGAGAGCAAAAATTATCAGCTTAATTTTTCTTTGGATGTTAGGTGGCAAATGAAAACGATTTTCTCTTTTTTAATTTCATAGTATATCCTATGATTAGATTCCTAACTAATAATAAATACTATGCAAAATTTCCAGGTATACACAGATGAGAACAGATCACCGTTTCCTGAAGACTTGTCGGAGCTGAGCGACGTTGTGGCTGGCTACCTCGGCTTCAGTGGCTACCAGGCGCAGGCTGCCATTGTCAACTACTACCACATGGACTCCACTCTGTCTCCACACACGGACCACTCTGAAGTCAACTTACAAGCCCCCCTGCTGTCCTTTAGGTATTTTAAAATTAATATTTAATCCAGTCATTTATGAAAGTTGAAAAATGTATCTCTCAGAGATGACCCTCCACTAGGGATGGGCAAATGGGGAAAAAATATCGATATATATCGTATCGATATTTTTAAAATATATCGATAATAATTGACTAAAAAATATCGATATGTTGATATATCGATATTTTCTGCGCAATAAGCAATTATCTATAAAAATTGTCAAAATATTCGAAATTTTAAAGCAAATACACATCTGGCTGTTTTGACATCAGTTTTATTATTAAAAAATAAGTACATAAAGCCAAGAAAAAAACAACATCATCAACACAACAAAAATTACATTATTCTAACCAGTATTTGTCTGATATTGACATCAAGAGCACTATAGACAAGCAGGTCATAGACTATAAAGTGTAATTTTTGTTTGCGTTTGAATTAAATTTAAGAAATCAGATTGGTCAAAGACATGATGTGACGCAGGAGCAGACAGCAGAGCTTTAAAAAATATATCGATTTTGATACCTAAAAATAAATATCGAAAGTTGATATATCGCGGGAAAAAATATCGCTGATTTATATCGATATTTTTCTGAAAAAATATCGATATTTTGATATATCGATATTTTTTTGCCCAAGCCTACCCTCCACAACGCTACAAACTTTAACTACCTATTTTTTTTATAAAAAATATATGAGTACTCTGTCCCATAATCTTAAATGTGCCACCAATCAACTGAGTAGCTGCAATTACTAATAAATTGTTGTTTGCTCTTTCCAGTTTTGGCCAGTCTGCAATATTTTTAATCGGTGGGACGGACAAATCTGTTGATCCAACTGCCATCCTGCTCAACAGTGGGGATATCCTAGTGATGTCAGAGCAAGCCAGGCTGTGCTACCATGCAGTACCCAAGATATTACCAGCCTCAAATATACCTTGGAACCATACTGAGGAAGTAAATCTAAAACACAGTTTGGATGCAAAATTCAAGTATATTACCAATGTTAATCAAATTGTTACAGAAATGAATAGAAATTTAGATTCAACCCAATGGAATAGATTTAATAATTATATTTCCGAATCAAGAATAAATATGAATGTAAGACAAGTCTTAAAAGGCAGACAAAATACATTAAAAGATTTGGTTGATGATACCTGAAATAAATTGTTACTAAACACTTGGCTTTTTGTAGTTGGTTAACTTTATAAGGTAGGTAATAATTTAATTCTTGTTTATTTTGAATGCGGCAAATCAGAGTATAGCCTCTGTTTTCGGGGTTGCATTGTAATGACTGAAACAAAGGGTGAGAAACATATATTAAGTTACGGCATTACTATAAATTGTGTCAAGTTCTCTCTTAACTGTGATGTCTATGGCAGGGTGCCATTGAGTTACTTAGCGCCCACCCTTCTATGTAGGTCATAGTACCTACCTACTGCATTTTTCCAGTCACTTTCGGAGTCACCCTCTAAATTGACCAAATCGGCACGCTTAATACAACGAGAGTCGTGGTTAGCGCTGCAGTTTTGTTTTTATTAAGTTTAAGGAGCTCTGCGCTAAGCACGACTCTATCTCGTTAGCGTGACGATTCTCGTTAGTTCCTTCGTCAATTTAGAGAGTGACCCTGCATACTTACTTCTCTTATCATTCTCCAGAGTGAATGCTTCAACGCTCTTGTGCTGGTGGCACATTCCCCAGAAGCATTTCACATAGCTCTCGGCGTAACATTCATAGTCGTCTGTAGTCTGCAACAGAGCTAGACGTCGCACGGGCGGCTTGAAACAGTGCCGGCAATTGTAGGCCTTGTCTTTACGTAAATACATTGCGAATTTTGATAATTTACTTTAAATTTAAGAAGCAGAGAAAACACGAAAGATTTTTATAACATTTCAGTTTAGGTTTGTCAGTTTTGACATGTTGGTAGGCACTTTTTCTTTCGTCATTGGTATGGACTCAGCCTCAGACCAACTAGGGACGGAGTTTTAAATCCTCTTTGCATGACAAATGTACCGTCATACAAATACAATAAGGGTCAATTCAGACGTAGGTACCACAACCACACCACAGCCACAACCACCCCACAACGATGCCGTGTGGTCGGGCGTATATTTTGTATTGAAAATGAATAATCCAATTCACACGTGCCACATTTTGCCGTTGTTATCGACCACCTGTGTGGTCGTGTTGACCACATCGCAACCACATCGCGCCGGCAACGCCGCCACGCGGCGGCGGCACCGCGGCCACCTGCTCTCCCTATTAACTGCATTCGACCACGTGGTTACCACATCGCAACTACAGCGACAACGCAACCACATCGAAGTTTTGTCGCTACCACAACGCAACTGCAAAAAGCCGCTGCGACACTATTCACACGTAACCACAGCTTGACCACATTATGTCGCTGCGACGTGGTGTGGTTGTGGTACGTGTGAATTGACACTAAGGTGTTTTCCCCCGTAGTAAAGTCTTCCCAGGTATCTTTATAAAAAAAAAAAACACGCACTCACGCCTTGTACTAATGTACTCCCTTGCGGGGTAGGCAGAGGTGCATTGCTGCACCCACTTTTCGCCAGAGTGTTATGTTAGTCCCAATGTAATAGGGGGCGGGCCTATTGCCATTTTACGGTCACATCCAAGACCTGAGAACAAATATCTGTGTTTAAACAAATATCTGCCCCAGCCGGGAATCGATTATTATTATTATTATTGTTCCAAATAAAGAAATAAGTAGATATTTTTTTCTTGAATTTTCAAAAAGTTGTTCAGATTTAACCACTGAATCACCCCTTTCGGCTTAGTATACCCAATTTGCAACACGCTGTATATGAGGAAGGCAAAAAACGCGTATTATCAAAAGTCGTACGTAACTAAGTTAAACAGAAGTACTTATCTGCATGACCCCCTAAATTAATCCCCTTCGGTTTACTATAGGTAGGTACTTGTGGTAGGTACCTACTTACCTTTTTTGTAACACCCTGTAGATATACCTAGGTACACACACACAGAATAAATGCTCAATATTCCTGTAATCTATCTAGCTAGAGTATAGGTCTCATTTTTTTCTATGCCAGTATTCAGTCTGTGCCATCGGCAGAAGTGGCTCCTATCGCACACAGTCCTATTTCATTGAATCCGTCTACGTCTCTACATACCCGACGACAAAGCGGCACGTCCCAGCCTCTCAATGGAAACGCCATTTGGCATTTCGATTCAATATGTTGATTATACGCAAAAAGCTTTGATTGCCGATCCTACATTATTGCCTTTGTTACCGACTCGCTAGAAGTCGGCGTTATTGTAAGCTGAAATGTAAATGCTTCTGACTTGGCACTCAGCCGGCTCAAATGCTATAAAGGTACTTTGATAATCGATATTGCTGAACTGGTAATAGGTACTACCCACTCTACTGTAACTTAAGTACTTACCTATATAGTCTATCTATGTGTGTAGGTATAGGTACTACTCGTGACTCGTACCATACACAAATCTCTATGCTATCTATCTAATAAATAATAATAATAATAAACACGCACTCACGCCTTGTACTAATGTACTCCCTTGCGGGGTAGGCAGAGGTGCATTGCTGCACCCACTTTTCGCCAGAGTGTATGTTAGTCCCAATGTAATAGGGGGCGGGCCTATTGCCATTTTACGGGCACATCCAAGACCCAAGAACAAATATCTGTGTTTAAACAAATATCTGCACCGGCCGGGAATCGAACCCGGGACCATCGGCTCAGTAGTCAGGTCACTAACCACTACGCCATTCGGTCGTCTATCTATCTAAGTATTAGAATATTTATGTAGCGTCGTTGAACTATACCAGCACAAACATTGAAATGTAGTTCTAATCACTTAGAACCTGAGCACACGAAGATACCTAACAATGTAATTAATTGTACGTTTCAATATCGCGCTAACGTGATTTGTGTAAGTTGTTAACTACACACAATCATCACGAACAATAGCGGGCAAATTGAGTTAGGTACAATGTCGTTAGCGGGCAGACTACTATGCAATTTGCTTGTCGTGTCGTGTACGTCTCGAGCACTTTCCGATGATTATCGAACAACGAACAGTGTCATACGCAACCGATGCGAACGACTCAATGGAGCCGCCGTAGAGAGCATCTTGCTGAACGAAAATAAGCTTTAAAGCTTCGGCTTTTAGGGGTAAGCAGGAGGCTTCGCCGGCGATCGGCTGAATAATGCTGACGGACAGTGGCAGTGACAGTTGCAGACGGCGCGCTGCTGACTATAAAACGCCGTATCTCGGATTCATCGGTGTAATTGAGCGCTATACGCAAATCTCTGGAGACTGACACTACCCTGCCTCCATTCGGCACACAATTGGCTCGACCCCCGGAAGTGCGAATGTGCACACAATGGGTGGCAACTCTTAGCCAAACAATCGCGTCAATTAATTGGAGTTTCTAAATTAAAGCTAGGGCTGATAATTGAGATGGGAGGTGGCTTGACAATACGGCGTAATGAGCTCGCATAAATATGGGAAGATCCTTAGACGGCTTTCTCTTAACTAGCATCATGATGTGTAGATGATATTTTTTGAACTATCATCAGTAAGAGGTTAGTGCTTATAGGTTAAGAGGAAGAATATAATAATTAAGTACCTATTACATTTTACGTAGGTATATATGCATGCATAATTTACATAACATCACATACTTAGTTAGTGTAAAGCTGTGTCAAGATCTTACTCACTGTGCTTAAGTATATACTACCTCTTCCAGCTAAGCCCTACATACAATGTAAGGGCTACCGTTAGGTACTAGGTACCTATCTACCTCTATCACAGACGCAATTCAGAAGCGAGAAAAGCAATGCTACAGCCAATTGAAGCGGCAACAAAGTATCCGCATTCTATTCTATATTCATCCCGGTCGTTAACTCTCAAGATTAATGTAAAGGACTTTTCATTGTCCAGTTCTGCGTCTGTCTTCGAAGAATGGCCTAGCTGAAGTCGCCGTATCCCCGAGCCAGTGGGCTGGCTGCGTGTCCTCAAAAGGCATTATAATCATTGACACGTCACCTTTGTATGTAAAATGAGTCCGGTGACATTTGGCGGGCTGCAAAAAGCACTAGCGCGGACCTCTCCGCTTTTATTGACATTAAATGGTCGATATAAATTCCGTTGGCGGATTACGAAATTTATTGGCTTCAAAATTAAAGGAGACCGATTTCAATGGGGACGGCTGACAGCATTCGTTTATGGGTGAACGGATCGGACGATTGAAAAAACCTTCGTTGAGAGGCCTCATTGAAAAAACGTATCGATTAAATTGAGTGTTTTTGTGGGTCACTGCGCTGGAACGTTATAAGGGTTATATTAATCAAAACCAACTGTTAAAAGCTTGTAATTTTAAGAAAAGTTTAAAGAATATTTACTCATAAGTAAGTATAATTTTAAATAAACACGGATTAAAGAACAAATAATGAAATAATACCTATAGTTAACCGGTTAACCTACCTATGCTAACTCATCATACCCATACCCATTTTGTATGATTACTTACACTGCCAACTGGCTTTTCATAATAAAATTATATGAATAAGTTCGATAAATTTTCGCAGAATTTTCACATCGCTTTAAGGGTTTTCCGTGGAAATGCACTGAGGTTTCTATTCGACATTGAAATATAGATAATACATAAGCAATAACTAATCAAGAAATAATCGGCATCCTCACATTGATTGGTACCGACATTGCCGTGTCCATGTATTTAAAAAATGAAGATAAATCCGAGATAAGTGATCGAGTAGGGCTGTCAGTCAGCTAGGCGGGTGCGTAATACGTCCATTGACTTTCATGAGAGACGGGTGCGTTTTTGCCAACCTTTAAAATGTTCCTCCCGATCTCTCTTAATAAGGCAGCAGAGGATACAGCCGCCTGTCAGCAGCCAAAGAAATTACTGAAATTTGTAGACGGACTCTATAGACAGGCAATTAATATCATCTGTAACGATGTTAGTAGCTCGATATGGATGCTTTTAAAGCGTCCAAGTTATAATCAGTTTATATAAGTTAGAGCTAGAGATAAAACAAAATGGTCAGACAATAAATAAGTACCTACGTAGGTACTGGAGAAAATATGAAGTTAATGTTTCAAGCGTTAGGCGGACTGCAGCACAGTAACAATTTAATTAAGGAAGTTTGTCGGTTTCGTTTCTCTCGAGCCAATCACTTCGTCTCGTTTGCCGACACTCAGTGGAAGCTAAAGTACCTTACAAGCTACTGTAGGTGTTAAGTTTATTTAAAACCTGTAGTTTTTACAGTATTTTTTTGTAAGAAGCCATTGCCAGCCCAGCAAAAATATTCTACTGCATTATGCAGCGCACACGCACTTTAAAGAAAATATTGATAATCCGATAAAAACGCTGTAAAACAGACAGGTTTTTGTATGGCATCACTTATCTGAAGGATCACCTTTTTTCAACGTCTAGATGCCAAAAGTAATGATCTGAAATCTTGATGTTTAAAAAATATTGCCTGCTGTATTGTATAATATGGATTGCTGAGGGTATTTTTTGTCGTATCTGCTTACCTGTACACATCAAGATATTTGGACATAATCAATTCAAGCAGAGGTAAGAAGGTACTTGAGGTCATCTTTTACACTACAGCCACATGGAAAAGTGTATTAGTGATAATGTGTCCTATTAGGACCTGTCGCATTACGAATATTAATAATCATCCGTGATTCTTTTCTCAAACCTCTGAGCGAGAACTTTGCCACTGCGAAAGTCTTATCCAACAACACTAATATTAGTGCTCTGTATATTTTACGTGTACTTATCTATTACGTTTATATACATGCATATAATTAGGTATGTACCTAAATGTAGAACACATTTGCTAAGCACAATAATTGTAATCCCTCAAAACTTGTATACGTTATTTGGCGGAAAGTCAAACCCGAACTAAGGCTACACTAGTGGGAATGTTATACTCCGCCTATATTAATTCCGGGGGCTTTATTGCACACGGTACTGTAATAATGGGCGAGACTGTTTGTAGCGGAGCCACAGACTATCTACAAAGCGTGTTTGCAAACGGCCTTATAGGTCTCAAAGCAAAATTGGTAGGTTTACTCCGCTTTGATGCGTTGTTTTTGGCTAGAAACGGGCTAAGCTAGCCCGTCATCATCGCCAGGAATGACTTCCGTGTAAAGTACCTAACCTAGTTAAAATTGACTTGCCTATGATGAAAGTACCTACTTTTTTAATATGATGTGTATTAGTTTAAGATTAAGGAAACCAAATACTTAATTAAAAGTAAACAAGGCCAATAATAAATGTCTACATAATGAACAAGCACTTACAGAGAACTACACTCACGGGTAATGAAAAAGTTCCACTCACGAAATTCCGACACCAAACAACCCAATTTTTGTCAAACATTTAATAAAAAAATACCTAGAACAAAATATTATTGTTTTTAGTTGGTCCTGATGCTCTGTTAAATGTACTTCAATGTTGCAGAAAGCGTCAATAAGCTAGCCTTTTCCGTTTAGGAGTAATTTGGTGTTTTTTTCAGTGGAAACTTTTCATTGTCCGTGCTACATACTTAAAAGTGATCAAAATACAATTTATTATTTAGCATATAATAATATGGGGTTTTGGGCATTTTCGGTTCCCCATATATTTATCGATTGGCAAGTAGGTAAGTAATTCCTTATATTTATAACTTGCAGTTCAACAACATCGAAATAGTACTTAATAGTAATGGACCAAGGTTACCAGGCTGACGTCGTATACACAGATTATAGCAAGGCGTTTGATCGTATTGACCACTCGCTCTTGCTGATCAAGCTCTTCAAGGCGGGAATTCGTGGCAATCTCTTCAGATGGTTTTCGTCTTATGTCAGTAACCGCACCCAGGCTGTCGTGGCCAGTAACTTTCAGTCTGACTGGGTTAAAATACCAAGTGGTGTGCCACAAGGCTCTATATTAGGGCCTTTGCTATTTTTATTGTTTATTTCCGACATTGATTCGTGCTTTAGTAACTCTAGTATTTACATATTTGCAGACGATATGAAAATTGTTAAACCTATTATTAATGAAAATGATATTATATTATTACAAAATGACTTAAATAACCTAGATAAATACTGTAACGACAATAAATTAGATTTAAATCCATCAAAATGTTCTACCATCACCTTCACTAGAAAAAGACAACCTACTTTAACTACTTACTTCTTAAAAGGTCATGCCATCGGAAGAGACAGTAAAATCAAAGACCTTGGTGTAATCCATGACTCGATGTGATGAATGATTGATGAATTGACTCCATGAATTGATGCGATTACGGCTAAAGCAAGCAAGGCTCTTGGATTTATAATGCGGCTTTCAACTAACTTCAAACAGGCAAAAACCTTTAAAATCTTGTACTGCACCTATGTCAGAAGTAACTTAGAGTATGCATCACAGGTGTGGAACCCTAGATATACGGTATACATTGATCGCATCGAACGTATACAAAAAAGGTTCATGAGGTATTTAAGTTATCGTGTTAGGTATCCCTTACAAAACTATAAGGAAGGTTGCCGCCAGTTTCACATTCTACCATTCATAAACCGGCGTGAAATTTGTGATTTATTATTCCTCCTAAGAATTGCCACCAGCCAAATTGATTGTCCTCAATTATTGGAAAAATTAAAATTTTATGTTCCGAATCGTTCCCGTCGCCTCAATCCGACTTTCAGTAACACCACGGTGTCTACCAATTACCGACAGAATTCGTATCTATGGCGTGCTTGCAACAACTTTAACCACGTATCGAATAATTTGGACATTGATATATTTAATACAAGCATTAATAAGGCGAGAAATATTCTAAGTTGTACCTTTTTTGATGTCTAATAGTTTAGGTATAATATAATTTCACAGTGTAATTGTTATTAAACATCTTTGTATATATACAGTTTAGTACGTTTGATTAGGCGTAGATAATATGTTAATGTACCTACTTTAGTTTGCTACTTTGTATTAGCGTAAATATTATTAAGTTATTTCTATCAGTGGAAACTTGTAAAAGACCTTTTACTGCTCATTCTATTGTTATACCTTTAAATTGTGCTGTAAGTTTTCCTAAAATAAAATAAATAAATAAATAAATAGTACTTAGCTAGTAGGTACTTAATAAAAGTATATTCAAAATACATAATAAAAACTGGTTTAAGTAGTTAAGTAGGTACAAAGCTTTGACAATATTCTGGATCCAGATTCCTCGTTTGAGTTATCTCAACCACGAAAGGTATGCCGTAATGAAGTTATTATTCTGATGCCGGAATGCAAAGGGGAATGCCCTAAACTTATTGAGTAAACAGAACGCTTACCGGACGTACAGGCACCGTAACAACAACGTGATCAAATTTATCAATCTTGACAATGTCCGTAATTGATCCACTATAAACAAATGATTAATTAATAATATTAATTAAACGCCACTCTGGTAATTTATTCCGATGGTGGCCGTAGGTAATAAATTTGTGAACGGCAGTTTATTCATATTTCGAATGGTTTTCTTTTAATAATCAATTAGTGAGTATAATTTGGTGACGATTGTGATCATGATCATCATCATCATCTATTACTTTATCATTTTCCATAGAAACTTTGTTGGTCACGTAACTTTTTACTATGAAGTATGAATACATTTTTTTCGTGTTATTTGAAATTCTGATTTAATTTTCGGGCTTAGATATAACATGCTGCACACGTAGGTTTCGGCTTAGTATACTCTTTTTGCAACAACGTGTATACTTATAGATAGCTTGGTATACTACCTATACCTATAGATAAAAGAAAATCTGAGATACGCTAATAAAGTGGCTAAGATAAATTGAGAAACCTCCAGAATTTCATTAGTCGACAGCGTCCATTCTAATTATGCCACAATTTATCAATCATGGTAATGATGATGGCGCTTCACTTTGTTTTAACTTGTAAAGAATTCATTTTTATTTTTTATTGAGTCAAGATAAAAGTAAAGTTAAAAGATTGATCCATCGTGAGCTATAAACTGTTTTTGTGCTATCGTCTTAGAAATATCGTCTTAAAATATAATAAGCTTTTGCTAATTTACTTTGGTACGTAAGTACGCCCATTAATATTATTTTCTCTTATTAACAATTCAATACCTAGATATAAGCAAGAAAATAAATAAATAGGTGTATTTGGAAAGGAATATTTCTCGTTATTCAAACATTTACGAAAATGTTATGCCGAAATACCGAAACTCGTGCTTCTAAAAAAACATCGGAACGAAATCTGTGCTCCAGTGATTTAAATGAAAGCCCTCGTCTAGGTTTTAGCAATTATGGCTAGATTTTATCGTCATTGCGGGAACAGCGTACAAATTTTAATTGGGACCAATTTTTTTGAGATCTATGTCAGACTCGTGCCATGCTGTAATCTGCTATATGTAGGTATGTAATCATTATACATAGCTATCGTAGTTATTTTGGGATTTGCTGTTTGTTTTTGCGAGGAGAAAAATATGTATGAATAGAAAATCCGTGTTTTTTACTATTTTGCCCTCAACTAGGAATTCGTTTGCAGAGGTTTTAATAATTGCTTTGAGGAAATATTTTTAAACCAGGTGCCTTTTATGCAGATGTAGAACGTCACCGTACCTATGTGTATTTTTAACGGACTTCGAAAAAAGGAGGAGGTTCTCATCGTGTCTGTGGTAAATTTTTATATTTTTTTAATAAAAATGTCCACCGATATTTTCGGCAGTTATGGACAGAGAGCCTTGGAGAGCGAATTCGAAGTAGGTACTTACATAGGTAGCGAATTTTTAAGTTCATTGATAGTGCGATACGAAGGTGACTTCATTCATGGTCTCATTGTGAAAATGGAACATCTGTCAAGATGTCGCCTGTAGCAAACTTTAAATGAAATCTCGGAGCCTATGTCTGTGTAATTACCGACAACAAAGCTTCAGGACACCAGACACCAAGTACATAAGACTAGAAGGTGCAGTGCGTGACGAAAATATGTAGATTTTGTCAACGACTGACCCGGTTATCATAATATCTGAGTCGCAACGTAAATAGTACTTACAAGCCTAGATATAATTAATTTTTACGTAGCTATAATTATGTACGTCTCTGTTGTCGATATTATTTTATTAATGTACAAAAAACAAAGATATAACTTAATACTTAGGTAATGTGATATATTTATATGTAAGTACAAATGGTAGTATTTACACAATAAAGCTATTTATTCCTAAAAACTTTCGGACGGAAGGATATAATATACTCTCTATATACTAAAAACTCCTACAATCATACAGGCTAAGTTTGCTATAGACTATTTAAATCGCTAAACTTTACCTAAATATTTTTTTCCGAATCCTTATTGCTATCGATTTATATACCTACATCGAAAGATTCCAACTTATGACACCCCTTGTAAAGTGGACCTTCTGTCGCGAGCACCGCGGCGCTGCTGGTGCCTCAGAGCGTGTAATGGACTTTTCAAGTATTTCTAACGTGGAAACTTTCGCCCCGCCAGCGCCATCTTACGTCGCCGAAAATGCGCTTAATGATGTTTTCAACAACTTCGCCCGATTCTTTAACTATTGCAGGTTGAATTAATTGTTTAACTGTTACTGTGCTGCTCTGAAATATTTGACAAAAACCCGGGAAGATACTTATTTGATTCCGGTGAGATTCATAAAATTTTCGACTCCTCATTTTTTTTCTCTCTACATGATTTTATATGCTGATTGCTGAAGTCGATCAGAAGGGACCTTTTCAGCCATATAATATATAAGACAGACCCCAACCCTAGCCCATACTAACTATCTTATAGCAACCGCAGAAAGGTATAATTTTGTATCTGCAGTGGCATTTGCAAAGGTATGATCTGATCAACCAATTACGGTGCACGTATTCCAGTCTGTCCCGCGATTGCCGCAGAATAAAACCCACTGATTGTACAAAGCCGGGTGCCCCCTCTCATTTCTTCCAAATGCAACTGCGGGGACTATTCGGAAATTGCATTTAGGGGTTGATTATAATTTATAGTACGAACTCGCACTGCATTGATAATTTGGTTCTACTCTAATTGTAACCACCTTTCAACTGGTTTCAGATATACAGAGTGTTACAAAAGTGTAATCCTAAGCAACTATTCTCAACAAACGTTTTTCAGAACGAACAACATTTACTGGTTAGTATACCTTTTTTCCAGAAGACTATATACATAACTTTATAATTAGTTTACGTTTATGATTCATGATTTTCATGACCGTATGCTACAGTGAAAGAGTGAAGTTGATTACTAAAGGGAGCAGAATTTTGCACGAAATGGAAAATGTGTGTGGATGTGTGGGCACAAAATTTTATTTGTGCTGAAAAAGTATGATGAAAACATGAAGTTATGACGGTTATACTGTTCGGCGTAATGTTTTATGATGATTACTACGTTTCAGCAGGTTGGCGTACTTAGTTGACCTTTGTACAGTGGAAGTCACAAGAAAAAAAGCAAACAAAAATTTATGAAAACGGTAATGATAATGAAGTACAAAAATATTAACGGTTAGCCAGTGCCCCAGTGTACATAAAGTTTGGACCAATTTACAAAGCTATTGATGTACGTATTTATCCCTAGAAAGTGAAGCATGAAATAAAAAAAGAAATAGCTTTTAGCGGTAAGGCTACTGTGTCATTGCGACTGTATATTATTGCAATATTTATATTATTTTGATCAATACAGCAATATTACCTATAGTGTTTTGTCACTATCATATCAATGAGGTACCAACGACGAGTTCAATGATGAAATGACAATGGGCAGATTGGGACCACCCTCCAATAGCATTAAGACTATCATCGTTGGATCGGTCTTGTCAATAGGAATAACTTTTGCTATGACAGCTTTGTTGTCACAGTTGTCCGTTCAGAGATATTTGACTTATAAGTTCCGATACTCGTCAGTTCATCTTACTGCTATTGGAGGCTGGATCACCCTCCAATAGCAGTAAGACTAACGTCGTTGGATAGGTCTTGTCAATAGAAATAACTTTTGCTATGACAGCTTTGTTGTCACAGTTGTCCGTTCAGAGATATTTGACTTATAAGTTCCGATACTCGTCAGTTCATCTTACTGCTATTGGAGGCTGGACCACCCTCCAATAGCAGTAAGACTAATGTCGTTGGATAGGTCTTGTCAATAGGAATAACCTTTGCTTTGACAGCTTTGTTGTCACAGTTGTCCGTTCAGAGATATTTGACTTATAAGTTCTAGTTCTAGTCTTATTGCTATTGGAGGGTGGTCCCAGCTCCCATATATTTTTGCCCATCCTCTTTTCACCCCGATTAAATCATGCAGTACCTACCTAAGTAATAATGACATTTCGTTCGCATTGCTTACATTTGGCAACTTCTGAAAAAAGGCGCAGGTCGCTACGGGCTTCATTTCCTTTTCATATCCGGTACACTTGTGTAATCCTACCGCATAATTTATATGTAGGTATCTAGAGATGGTTTTATTTCGTGAAATTACTTCATAATGTCGTGTCTTATTTCCCCCTTACTTTAGGAAGCTGTTTTTTAACCGACTTCGAAAATCGTTCCACTTCTTCTAAATTCGCTGTACTTTATTTTATTTTTATGTATCTCCATTGAGATGTTCGCCGCTTATGGGCCGATTTTGATCATGTTCTTTCGATCCGATGGCTCACCATAGCTCAACCCCGTGTAGACCGCGAGGCAACCTGGACCGACCTATTGGCTAGCGGTAAACGCTTCGGATATACACTCTTTCGAAGAACATAGCATGTGTTTGAGGCCATTGCTTAAAAACCTCAAGGCCTTCCTTTTGCTAGTCACTGCCGACAGCATCACACTCCACTGGATTTATAAACCCGCACTACCTTGTTCAATGTAAAACAGTGTCGGTACTAATAAATACTCACCCACACACTAGTGTTTAGTGCTTAGGAGATCTAGATAGCAGCTGAACCTGGCCTAAAGCACTACAACGTCATTGTCAACACGCGAGCTTGGTATTACTCGATCCTTGGACGTAGGCGTTTATTATGTCGTCGACTTCGATAGCCTCTTGTCACTTCCATATTATTTTATTATTGATCGCAGTTTAGCATAAGCACATTACCTCTTATTGTTATAAAAGGAGATATAAAAGCAGGCCAGATAATCGACTCAACGGTAAAAGGATCCATGAAGGTAGATAATCCCGATTTGAGTAGTTCTTTACTTTAGTTTGAGGTTATACCTACGACGGATAAAATAGTAAAATTAAAACCGGCCAAGTGCGAGTCGGGCTCGCGCACAAAGGGTTCCGTAGCAGCAAATATAATATTACAGTTAAATCGACCTATCTCAAAAACTATAAGAGATACTTTGATCAAACCAAAAATCGTTGAAAGAGTTAATTAGCATGCATCACCTCTATTTTTTTTAGAATTTTATACCCCGTAGTTATAAAAATAGAGGGGGGGGACATACTTTTTACGACTTTGAGAGCTGATATCTCAAAAACCGTTCACTTTAAGAAAAATGTTTTTTAGAAAACTTTATATCATTTTAAAAGACCTTTCCATTGATACCCCACACGGGTATGTACATCGAAAAAAAAAAATTCATCCCTCAGTTACATGTATGGGGGGCCCCACCCCCAATTCTTTTTTTTACTATTTAGTGTCATATTTTTGTAGCGGTTCATACAACACATATTCCCATCAAATTTCATCACTGTAGTACTTATAGTTTCCGAGTAAATCGGCTGTGACAGACGGACAGACGGACAGACGGACAGACGGACATGACGAAACTATAAGGGTTCCGTTTTTGCCATTTTGGCTACGGAACCCTAAAAACCGACTTCAAAAAACCACTAAAATGAAGAAATATGGCACCATATTGGTGCCATATTTCTTCAGATTACTTTGTCACCGCACCAACATCAAAAGAGAACAGTTCCTGCTTAGGTATATTTGTACTGTCACATACGAGTAGAATTTGTGTAAACCTTAAATTATTTCTTACATTTTAGTGGTTTTTTGAAGTCGGTTTTTTAATTTTTTTAATTATTATTTTATTTTATAGTTTTTAGTTTATTTGCAATATTTTTCAATCAAAAGTAAGGTGCAAATGATACCAAAAAGTCCTACTAATCAATACGAATCATTCAAGCCTAAACACGAAGTAGTTGCTATATACCGTTGAGGAGTTCCCCTGACTGCCTTCCGTTTCCATCATCAGATCAGGTCAAGGTCACCATCATATTTTTTTGTTATAAGAACTATATTTACATTCTTAATTTCATTAGAATCGGTTAATATGTGCCCAAAATGGAAATTCATACCCTGTTTTTACCCCTTTACCCACCCTTGGGGGTGAGATAAAATTCTGAAAAAAAAAATGGGACCACCTGGGAGCTCAACCCAATACAACAAAAAAAGAATTTTCAAAATCGGTCCATAAACGGCGGAGTAATCGGTGAACATACATAAAAAAAAATATAAAAAAAAAAAAAGATCCCGACGAATTGAGAACCTCCTCCTTTTTAGGGTTCCGTAGCCAAAATGGCAAAAACGGAACCCTTATAGTTTCGTCATGTCCGTCTGTCCGTCTGTCCGTCTGTCACAGCCGATTTACTCGGAAACTATAAGTACTACAGTGATGAAATTTGATGGGAATATGTGTTGTATGAACCGCTACAAAAATATGACACTAAATAGTAAAAAAAAGAATTGGGGGTGGGGCCCCCCATACATGTAACTGAGGGATGAAATTTTTTTTTCGATGTACATACCCGTGTGGGGTATCAATGGAAAGGTCTTTTAAAATGATATAAAGTTTTCTAAAAAACATTTTTCTTAAAGTGAACGGTTTTTGAGATATCAGCTCTCAAAGTCGTAAAAAGTATGTCCCCCCCCTCTATTTTTATAACTACGGGGTATAAAATTCTAAAAAAAATAGAGGTGATGCATGCTAATTAACTCTTTCAACGATTTTTGGTTTGATCAAAGTATCTCTTATAGTTTTTGAGATAGGTTGATTTAACTGTAATATTATATTTGCTGCTACGGAACCCTTTGTGCGCGAGCCCGACTCGCACTTGGCCGGTTTTTTTTTGAAGTCGGTTAAAAATAAAGCTGAATAAAACGCCATTTGAATTAAAATAATTATTATAATAACACTTTCTATGTGGCCACTTACATATATACTTACACCTAGTTCATAACACCTATCTTTTTTTCGTAGAGTTTAACAAGGATCTATGTATGTACACCAAGTATAGCAGTATAAATAACAAAAATGGTACCGTAACGTAACTACAGGGTGCGCCAAATGATCCGTATCAAATCACCGGGTTTCCATCTGACGTACGATCAAAGGATTCCCATTTGACAGGCTGCTGACAGCGATGTTTGTACGTGATTCTTATATCGCTTCCCTTGTAGAGCGGTAATTGAGTGATGTTGACGATAATGAGAGCCTGTAACCAGATTACGATACACATCGGGCGTGGGCGCGGCCCGGCTCCGACCGCTTAATGAGTCCGATGCAAATTTTAGAACACCCTGTACATTGTATTGACATGCTGCAGGCGAGATAGCTGCGAGTGGCAATTAATAAGATGATGATTATAGTTAAATTGTGTGTTCATTTCATCACGTTATATGGTAAGGTTATATTTATAGTAAAAATATTTATTTTAAAACCTGCTATGTAACTAGATAGTACCTACACAGGGGAAAATATTCCAAGAATTTTCCTCTTCCAATCACGCAACAATGACATTGTTAGTGTATGGTTTCGTACCTCGGTCCTCACGTAATCATTGCGCCCCATGTTATTAGCGTTATTCTTACCGCTACAACATCCCTACAGGGGGTCACTCTATATTACGAAAAACTAAGTTTCGGAGCGCTGCTGCGCGAACCACGACTCTATCTCGTTGTATTAAACGTGCTGATTGCACGACAGTTCTCGTTCGTTCGTTTTTCGTCAGTATAGAGTAACCCTCCAGGGTAGGAGGGGAGGGCCGGACGCGTCATCCCTGCAATGGACTAACGAAGAGGGTTCCGCACTAGTACGTGACGATAATTCCCTCCCAGGAGGGCCTTTGTGCAATCAGGGCGGTTTCTTCTCCAGAATCGAAGACTTGGTTTTTTCTTCAACTTCGAGGCACGTAGCGCTTTATGAGTTCGGAGCTCGATGGAGGCGGGCAGGATTTGTGATGTCAGTCCCTTGCCATGTTTTTATACCTACTTAGGACTTCCTAAAATAGTATTTTTCTTATAATATTTCTGGGTAAGTATTTTTCATGTCAAAGTGAAAAAAAAAATGAAAGTACTTAGTTGATATTGAGTTTTAGAAAAATCGTTCTCCATTAAAGTTAAAAGAAACGTAATTGAAAAACTAACAAAACATCAGCACCAGCATGCCCCGCCATTACTAGACAAAATCAAAGAAAAACCGCACCAAAGCGCCGCGAGTGGAACTTACGAGAATGCCACTATCTAATTCCATCTGCCGCTCTGAAAGAAAGATGGCGTCAAGCCGTGACACGAAGGCATTACCTTCAGAGACAATCCTCGCAGCCTCCGACAGTAGAAATGCTCGTTTCGCCCTGAGCGAGTATCTCAGCCCGGCCCGTATTGTCCTGCCTCACTTACATCTTGAAATAATAAGCCATGTAATTAGGATTTATGGGCCTTTTAAGATGATTAAATGGCAGCGTCCCTCATTAAAGCTAGCGAGTAATGGATCGCAATGGAGAGCATCGGAATTACAGATGAGATTTGTAATCGAGTACAATCCTGCGCATCTGCCAGTACATCACACGGCGCCGAAGACTAACTGATTGTAGGACTTTAATTGGCTGGTAAGGGATGGCCTCATATTTTTCTCTGGCAGTCGACGTTTTCTATCGTTGAGTTAACTTGCACGAGTAATGCCGGCCCGGCCCGTGGGCTGCCACTCAGGATTATCTTACAACGTGTAATACAACCGTTTTATAGGCGTATACGGTTACTTTAACCAATTCTATTCACTTTAAGCCGATTTGTTTGGAGAATGACGTTGTAATTTACTAGCTTTGATGAGATTTCACTAAGTCCACGCAATGTTTTACTAGAGCCTTTGGTAAATAGAATTTGCGATGAAGGTAGATCCTCTCAGTAGATTGTTTTACCACCTAATCGACTATAAATTTAACGATAATATTTCGGATTAATATTGGGTCATTTCAAATTCAAATTTGAATTTAATATTATGGTACAAAGTCATCGAAGATCAGCTCTACAAATACGATTCACGGCGAAATAAAAGGCGATTTCTGAGACTGTACTATGGCGGCTGTAGTTCTAAACTCCAAGCAAGACTCATGTCTGACTCAGTGGAAGTCTGAGCGGGGGTTCCCCGTCCAACCGTCGCGTCAATTAGTGCTGCAGAGATTTATACGACGATCTATCTTGTACCTTGTAGCGACCCGGCCACGGGTTGGCGAAGGAGAAATTGTTTTCCTATTACCTTGCTTTTGTGGCTGTGTATCACACGAGACTAAGCCGAGAAGCTGGGAGACTGTATGGATGGATACAATTTGTAAAACGTACGCTTATGTAACAATATTGCGCCATCTACAAGCTATGCAAGCAATATAAATATGGGGCATAGATAGTTTTAGATAGAATTTCTAGATCTGTTTTACAACTTCTGGATAAAATGTTAGTATAACCTGCATGCTGTATTTGTCTATAAACATAATTAGTAATAATTTGAGAGAGTAACAGTATTCTTTTGATACCGTGTAATTAAGTTTATCCCACGGATAACATTATTATCCAGAAATTATGAAAAATCTTATCCTTATCCTGTAAGATGCCTATTTACGCCAGGCGAACCTACGGACAACAAAACGAGTAATGTGAAGTTTGTGTACCATCCAATGAATGAAACTTTTTACCCTTCGTGTCAATTAAAGTCGAGCTAGATTTATACTGCAATCTATCTTGTGCCCTGTGCCGGGGCGGTTGAGTGGAAATTGTTTCGCACACTCCGCACTTTTTAACTGTCAGCCGGAGTGGCGTGTACCGGGAGTGTTATAAAAATCGCGTATCGAGCTAAAACTCTCTTCAAAAATATAATATATTTTTTGTACAGTGCGTATACAGCGCAGAGTTACCTATAAAAGAAGAGTAATTTTGTTAGTAAACTACAAAAAGATATTTGTTTTCTTTAATACCTATGTAATAATAAAGTACTTATGCATTTTGTTTGTACCAACCATGGAATAATGAGTGCCGACTACCTATCCTTGTTAAATGTGTTTGTACATCTGTGTGTGCAGTTTTTGGTGTCAAATAAAATGTATTATATAATTATGTATATTCTATTCTATTCTATATATAGGATATAGCTCATAATGTCAAATTATAATTAATCTTTATATTAAGGGTCGGCAATAGGCAATCGAGGGTTGGCATTGTCATAGAATTATGTAGTAAATGATGCTCTACAGCCTTGAAAAAAATCACACAGGTAGCCGAAGAGTCTAGCTAGGTGCTGAATCATTCGAATTTAAGTAAATGCTTATGGATAACTGTAAATTAATTACGAAAAACCAGTAAATCACACTCCCGTATTGTAACAACTGTGTCGTAATTATCAAGAATTTTCATATGATTCTTATCAAATTATAAAGATAAATGCTTGGACTAGGCGCTAAATACCTTGTTTTTTAATAAACACACACCTATTTTGTGTAAATTAATCCCAAACTTGAGCAATTTTTTTCCCTCAAATCTTCATACAAATATCTATGGCGGCTTTCTGTGTTTTAAAATCATAAACACAAGCGACGTTTGACTCAGTCGGCCGGTGGCCTCCAAAGAAGGGTCACGTCGGTTTAGGCGGCACTGACAGCTCGCGATCTAATTGTGTACAGACACAAAATCACTGCACATTGGTTGTCATTGCACTTTTTCAATTTTTATGACACCAACATAATTTGATTTGAAATTGAGGAAGCATAATTCTTATACTATATTCAATAAATTAAATGATAATGTTTTTTATTAGTTAAGTCCATGGTACTTCTTGATTAAATTATAATTATTAATGCCTAACTAAAACTAACTAATATAAAATTAAAATTAAACTAAAAAGAAGATGCTGGCCAGATCGCTGCCACTGTCGGGTAGGGTACCCAAGACGCTGGCCGCGTTACCCCGCTATATAGCGATGCTTAGCCTTTGTGATAGGTAAGTGCCAGCCCTAGGGTCCCTTGAGACTTCTATTAGTCTGCTGCTGATGTCTTTAAAAAGCTGACGTGCCTCCCCACGGCCCTGGGATGAGGAGCAGGAATATAGTGAATGGATCTAAGTGATGACAATACGTAGGAAGATTAGGTTAGGATTCAAAAACACAGTCTCATGGTGCTGGTTGAGGCATGGTCTCGTGAGGATCTGATGAGGGCACGGAGTAACACGGAGGTGACTGAATTTTATTTCAAAGATTTAATAGCTAAAAGCATCGAGTTTGGGCGCGGTGGTAGCTCAGTCGGGTAAGCGCCCGCTTCTCACGCAAGAGATGCGGGTTCGAATCACGGCGCTGACATGTACCAATGAGTTCTTTTAACTTAAGTACAATGTATACCATCGCTCTAACGGTGAAGGAAAACATCGTGAGGAAACCTGCATATCTAGATTTAGCACATCTAGATATGTGAACCCACCAACCCGCAGTGGACCAGCGTGGTGGGAAATGGTTCAAGCTTAGGAAGGCAGTTTAGACCTTGGGGATATGCACAAAGGTTCCACTCGAGAGAGCCAGGTGCAGGTACTTACACCCCCACAGAGAATAGAATAGAATCGAGTTTGGGCTATTAAGTATGTTTTTCAAACAGAGAGAGAAAGATATTTTAGGTTTCCTCTGGATTAGTTAGGTTTACTGGGTTTACTAAATTCATTCGTAACGTAAAATTGTCAATGACGGAATATCTTCTATAGACAGTAGCCACTAATAAAAACAACGATATACGGCGTGATTTGCAAAAGTACCTATCTAGTCAACCTGCCACGGGGTGACTTCGGTGGGTAACTCAGAATAATACTAATTATATATGTTATTGCATCAATAATAAAAAAAACAAGAAAATATTCAAAGATTCCATCCTCGCTTTTCACGCACACAAATCACAAACTCATGCCTTGTTCTAGGAGCAGGGTCTACCCTGGTGCATTTCCATGACCACTTTTCATTAGCGTCCCACCGGTTTCGATGCTCAGCGGAATAGCACCATTAACCATTATTATTCTGAGATATCATCACTTCTTATTCTGAGTTACACAACATAAAATCACGCCATCTATTGAAATCATTTTTTAAATTAGGATTTGTCTATGGTGTGGTCCCCAAATTTAAGGGTAAAAGCCAAATAATTATATTTTAACCTTTTTTTATACCTATTATATTAAAAGACCTATTCAACGATACCCTACCTACTAGGGCATGCAATACCGTAATACCGGTATCCGTAATACCGGGATCCCGGACCAAATTTCAGCTTTTTTCAATACCGGTATTGAAAGTTAATACCGGTAATGAAGTAATACCGGAATAGGACGTTTTTAGGCTATAAATAAAGCGATTAAGATTTAGTTAGCCTTGTGTTCCTATATACTGTGAAAGCGCACTTGTTCCCAACCGTTTAATGCAGTTTTCGGCTGCTAGAAATCTATTGTTATTGTATATAAAAAAAAAAAAAATTGTTGACCATGCGTAAACCGACACCGAATGAAAAAAATAATTTATTCTAAAATTTAAACTCGAAAACTGAATTCTCGTAAAAATCTACAACAAAATACAGAATATGATTGCATTTTCTTGTTTTATTTTGACGTATACGACCTTTAAAGACAGTATATGCCATTTATTACAAGGAAGTCTAATACCGGTATTAATACCGGGATCCCGGTATTGAGTTGTAATACCGGTATTGAAAATAGTTCCGGTATTGCATGCCCTACTACCTACACCATCAAAATAACCGGAAAAAATATCAGCCACAATTTACTTGTATGGGAGAGGGAGTACCCCAATTTTTTTTGGGTCTATGCGAAATATCAGCTTGATATCTTTACCCGTTTCTGAGAAAAAGGGCAGTGACAGACAGTCAGTCAGACAGACGGACAACAAAGAGATCTTATAACGGTTGCTTTTTTCCTTTTGAGGTACGAAACTCTAAAAATATGAAAAAATATTATTCTGCCACCAAAAAATATACTTACAAACATACATACATACAATCAAAAAACATTACTCTCCTCCTTCGGCAGTCGGGTTAAAACAAGTGAGACTGATTCTGAACCTTTGTTCTACGAGTTTAAAAAATTAACCAAAAAAACCTTTATCATAGAAACTTTGTTGACACGTGACTTTTTACCATGGAAAACGATTTTTTTTTTCGCGTTTTTGCAAAACTCGTAGAACTAAAGTTGTTCAGAATGACCCCTTGAGTCATCCCCTTTCGGCTTAGTATACCCTTAGTATAACTTATTATCTACACTTTAATACCTGTAGTTACCTTTCTACAAGTAAATACCACATTTGTTTAGAAATCTAATCGGGTTCCGAGTATGGAGAAAAGTGGCACCCCTATTAATTTCTACTCTTTCCTGGTGCTTACCAGTGTAATTAAAAATTAAACTTACCCTCAAATCACTACTTGAAAATAATTGTCAATAAAGTTGGCGAGTAAAAGTTTATCGACCCACTGTGCAAACTTACATGTGTGCGTGTCACTGCGTGTGCTATGTGAAGAGCATTGAAAACCCAAAATTGGCGCGGCACGTCACCCTGTACGGGCCCTTAAACCAAATTTACTGGCGCTTCAGTTTATTCGTTACAAAAAGTGGGTCTCATAAAAATAAGCGACAAACAAATTCATTTACATTCGGGCAAAACGCAGGAAAATTACGTAAAACTCTTCAGCCAATTCAGTTAATAAAGCAATAATCGTGATGAAGCCGACGTGGCAAGCGGGTGCGTAGACAAATTAAAGCGATTTAGTAGCACATTACAAAAGAGATTTAGTTAATAGAGTGAGGTCGTGAGGTGCGTGTGGAATTAACGTACGCGTGACGCGTGCTACGGTGCCACTCACGAGTTGTGTGCGGGACTGTACGTTACGTAACATCGGCTGAAAAAGTGGTCTGAAGGGTCACTCTTTATGACGAAAAACTAAGATTTGGAGCGCTGATGCGTGAGCTACGACTCTATCTTGTTGTATTAAACGTGCCGATTGCACGACATTTATTTATTTATGCTTTTATTGCACAATTTACAAAAGTAGATGTACAATGAGGTGGACTTAATGCTAAGAGCATTCTCTACCAGTCAACCTGCAGGAGGTTCAGGAGCAGAAAGTAGGGAAGTGCAAAAAAATAACAAAAATCACAATCAAACAATGAATCTCACAAAAAAAAAACCTACACAAAATCTACCATAATTATCTACATGTATAAAAAAATATATATAAACCTATACCTAACATTCTAATAATATATAATAATACATTTATATATACTTATACATACACATATATATATATATATATATAAATATTAAACATCTCTCGTTCGTTCGTTTTTCGTCAGTATAGAGTAACCCTCCTGATGTTAAACTTTCTGCCAGCAACCATATGGTAGTGGCTGGACTAGAAAGGTGTAGGGCAGCGTGGGATGGGATACATAATAATATGTCTGTGAAAGCGCTCCCAGATTTCCTAGGGTATGCTATGAATGGTTTGATCGCTGATGATAAATTGAATGAAAGCTTTATATAAGTATTATAAAATATACCTACCATTTACCCTGCGAGAAAATAATCTAAACATACCTTGGTATTGATTGTTATGTCTATGACGACAATAGTCATTAACGTATAGATAATCAATTAATCATAGTACCTACCTTTAAATAATTGTATTCGCATTGTAAGTGTCCCCAAACATATAATTAAAAAGTTTACAAATTGATTTAAGTGTTCAGCGGGCGTAGCAAATTGCAAAGTTTTCGAATTCTTTATAACAATGTGCTTTCAATTTGGATACTCTTCAAAGTTAGGCATTTGTTGATTGCATTGTTTCGATTGAAGTCTCTTTCTTAAAAAGACCTTAGAAACATTATTTTGCTGAAGTAACCTGTGTGAATCTATGCCTGAATAATGGTACCTAAAGCTTTTGTCCGCGAGTTTTACTTTAACTTAAATATTGGACAGAATGTTATCCCGTGGACGGTCATATATAAAAGGTTATGTTCTTATGTTCTCACTCCTCCCAATATATATTTCATGGTATGTCATTCAAACACCTAGCACTGAAAGCCAATTAATACTATGTATAATATAACGCGTATATAGGTATACATGTATAATTCTTATTTTTATAAAATATTACCTAGGTATTATCAACGATTTTATTGCTCAAAATCTCATGCACAAAACAATAAACCAATTTTCGTGTGAACCTGCAGAACCGTTAAGTTCACAACAAAAGGAACAATACTAGCGTTTGGTTTTTATTAACGCAAATAAAAGTGGGGTTCATTAAATTTTTTATTTTCCCTGCAGTAAACTGGGGCAGTCAACACGTCTCTAAGGTTAGTACTTCAGGAAGGTCGTAAACTGGTCTGAATTACCCTGAATTGTTTGGATTTGTCCACGGACTTACTGACCTTGTACCATAGAGCCGGGTAGAGCCTTAATAGAAAACGTGATTTGCCTTTCAAACTTGAAATGTCGATTAAACATGAAGATTGAAGCTGAAATATTCGCAAGAGCATGAGCGTGACGGATCGGACTTTTAATGACGTCTTTCATTTTAATGAAGTCAAATTAATTATTCTAACACTGGACGTTAAATATTAGGTTTGGATTGTGGTATAACCACGGTATAACCCTGTTTTATTTATACCTACCATCGTTTTCTTTTATCATGTTGGAAAAATCCTCTGTGTAAATATTACTACCTAATATTATTTTGTGTAAAAATATATAGTAAGTTCTAAGAAATAGTGAAAGGTACTTCGTCATCTCAGCGAAACTACACTCGCGAGCAACCAAATCGACTCAAGCCTTGACGGCGCAAACATACATTAATACAAGTAAAATTATGAATAGAAATAATAAAAATGATATGTCATTTAAAAGCTTAAGATGTCAGCTTTAATTTGATATCATTATTATTGAAATCCATTCATCATTTTTGAAATAAATGATGTCTGAACGCAATTGTAGGAAAAACGGGAATTTAGGAAAAAAGGGTATGGGTATCGTATTATACAAATTAAACAAAAAATGTTAAGATAAAAATTTATTTATTTAAATCAATACTTTGTATTGCCCCCTCTTGCCCTAATTACAGCCTGCAGCCTGTTTCTCATAGACCTTATCAACTTTTTGACAGTTTCCTGAGGAATGCCGTCCCACTCCTCTAATAAAGCTGTCTTCAGCTCGTCCACGCTTGCAGGGACTGGATTCCTGGCCCGAACTCTTCTTTTGAGCTCGTCCCATAAGTGTTCGATGGGATTCAGGTCAGGACTGAGCGCAGGCCAGTCCATCGTGCGCAATTCCTTCTCTCTCAGAAACTGCCGACTGACTCGTGCCGTGTGGCAGCGGGCATTGTCGTGCATTAGCACGAAGTCTTCACCGACAAATTCTGCATAGGGCACAACATGACCGAGTAGAATGTCGGTGATGTACCGATCAGCTGTTAACCCGCCTCCTCGGCCGCCTCCAGGCACGAAAACAAGTGCGGTTTTTCCCTCTAGAGAAATACCAGCCCACATCATGCAGGAACCGCCGCCATATGCTACTGTTTCAGCGAAACAACATTGGGCAAATCGTTCCCCCGGACGCCGGTAGACCCGGCCTCTCCTGTCACTGCCATGCAGACACACTCTGCACTCATCAGTAAACAGTACCCTTAGCAGGAACATTTCATCGTTTCCGTATTTCATTACTACACGTTAACTTTGAACGTATTGAAATGGCAGCATAAGCCTTCGTCGTTTGCTGGTCGTTACAACGTTACCAGAGTTAAAATAAGGTTGTACCACACTGAGATTGTTAAGTTCAAAACCTTCATAATAATTTCAAAGTAAGCAGCGATTCCTTATAAACGCACTTTAACAATTGTCTATGGATGATAACTATAATTTGAACGCACATCCTAACTTTTTTTTTTGACATTTGTCATCTGTCATCTGTCAAATTATCAATCTATCTATTGACACTGACAGGTCGGCTTTCATAATTATTTGTTAAATTTGTTTATTGTTTTATTGAATTCAACGCAGTGATATTTGCCTACGGATACCAACGCCAAGGCCCACGGATGGAGAGGTCGCCAGTGGTGCCTTAATAAGTGGAAGGAACTAGCCAAGCTCAATAGCGAAGGGACGGGACAAGGAGTGATAAGCAAAGGAGAAAATTAAACATGAAACATAACATTAAACATAAAAGGTTGTCATGACAGATTATCCCCTCGTCTCTCAATGATTTCCTAATACCTAGGTACTCTTAAAAAAGCATTAACTAGTTACCTTGAGATAAAGCATCGGCAGTACTCATGTTTCATTGAAATAGTTAGTAGTTATATTCTTATTCTTAATGATGCAATTATCATTTGTTTTGCAGGTATGGAGTGATTATAAGAATAATACAAAGAGAAAATGCTCCCAAATTGCCTAAGGGGCACAGTGAATGGTTGATGGTTCAGCCCTAAAATGGATATGTCAGATTGAAAGCTGCCGGTGAATGCTATATAATTGATGTGAACAGATATAGAATCAGCATGGAACATGTGCCTGGTACGAGGAGCCAGCCCAATCCAGCTATACCAGCGTATCCTGTACCCAGCATCACGGACCAGGCCACTGCCTGCAAGTGCACCCCCGTGAAGGCATAAATTATAAGTGTGCATTTTGATTGCTCGGTGAAGAATACATTTAGGAGAAAAGATAAATCATACATTTTGTTATACTATGCTGATGTTTGCAAATGTTACATGATACTACCTACTAAGATAAATATGTTTTTTTGTAAAATAAAGAATAAAAAACTGTTAAACAGAATGTAAATATTTTATTTATTTTGTGGTAATTTCATTTATCCAGAACTTTATACCCATTAGTAAGTGGGCCCAGAAAGTTGATGATTTATCATTAATGAAGTCTATTAATCCTGCCTACCAAGAGACTTATTACCTTTAGTTAGGTTAAGTGCCAATTTCTCCGTAGTCGCTTTGAGCATAACCAGGGAGTAGTAGTTGATTTTTGACACATCTTTCGTGAATTTTATATGGATATGACTTATAATTAATAAATCAATCCCTGTCAGTTAGATAACCGACTATGGAGACATTGGCACTAAAGTTTATAGTCAATAACTAACTGTCCTTAACTATTCTAGAGAGGGTAGAGTTCAAACACATCTAGACAGTAGCAATAATGGTATTTATTAATACAATTACACATAACTACAGTTAGGTACATTAGAATTTTACGAATTATAGCTTACAAAGCAAAACGTGAGTAAGTATAGGTGTTTGTGTACTGTGTTGCTACTTCTTACTGATATTGGTGCCATGGATGCCATGGATCTCATCCGTCACGATGGATTCTCGGCACTTCCAGTCTAGTAGGTATTCATCATGAGCTTCAATCACCACGTCATCACGGTCAGACACGCCAAAATCGAGGGCCACGTAATGCAACATACGGCACGCTGTACTTAATAGATTTTGCACACTGAACAGTTGTATAATGGTCTTGCTCCAAACAGCGCCATCGATTTTCAATCACACACATCACAACCCTACATTTCCCATGAATTTTTGTAAATTTTGCCTCTGGGCTACCCTCCTCATCTACGTCTCTTGCTGCGTGTAATAAATACTAGTTTAGTTTAGTAGGGTATCTACGTGGTCGTAGCATATTGGTAATGAATAAAAAATATGAAAACCAAAAGAAATAAATGCTCTAACTTCCATTTTAAATAGTTGTCACTGAATAATTTGCAGTGAGAAAATCTTCGAGTAAACTCACGATACGATATGTCAAAATCAAATTCATGCTACCATTTCCTATACAAACCGCAAAATACTTCACGTTACCATACACGTTACTACACGACGAAAAGTTCCTGCTGCCGATTTTAGTTCTGCTACTGCCCGCCAGGGGCGCTGTTCATATTTCCCTACAAAATTCATCGTGTCAGATTTACTTCACGTCCTCGACGAAAGTTCGTGCTAAGGGCTCAGGACCGACCGCCATTGCGCAATGCTCCAATCGAGATGCTCTCGAGCAAACTGAAGACGCGCTTGTCGGTGGCCTGCAGTCAATTTGGGGCCTGATGCAGGTCTTTTTGGTGTCAAGTTGGCTTCCTTCAAGCGTCTTCTCACTGTCCACTCGCTGACAGCCACTTGTCGTACACGTCTCAGTTCTTGCTGCACATCAACGCCCGTAAGGTGTCGATTGCGCAGCGAGGTTGAGACAATGAAGCGGTCGTCTCTCTCTGAAGTGCAGCGGTGGCGGCCCGTTCTTGGTCTTCGATTGAAGGCACCAGTCTCTTGGAACCGTCTGTATACTCGGGATACAGCAGACTGGCTCAAGTGGAGCTGGGCAGCGACTGCTCGCTGACTTAACCCTTGTTGCAGCAAGGCAACAACTTGAGCAGCTTCTTCTGGTGTGGTATCCATGGGTTTGCGAAAACAAGGAATACAATGCAACGAGATGTGTACCGGTCAACTTGCAACAAGCGACTGATAAGGTACACCGGATGTGGAAAGGTTTTATAGCGGGATCAGGTAGCGCAAGGCGTGGATTCCTAATGAGGTAATTAACACTGACGGGCAATTAAAATGCGTCATTAAATCTGCGCTTAGTTTTTTTTTATGGTATTGATCTTAATTGAAAGCCTAATTCTTCAGCTTTCGAATGACATATCACTTTTATATTTACCATTTATCGTTTTAGGAAAATCAATGTATATGTGCGCCGTGAAGGCTTGAGTCGATTTGGTTGCTCGCGAGTGTACTTTCATCTTGTAACTATACCCCTGTCGAAAATAACAAGCTCTTGGAGTAATTGAATAACTCACGTACAACACGTTATATTTTCTCCTCTCATTTATTATCTGGATAGAAATAATCAAGTGCAATGACATTAGTTGTTGTACTGGCCACCTAAGAATTTAAGAAAAGACAGTTGGACTGTTCAAAATTTCAACAATTCGGTGATATTATTCTTTCAGCGACGCGCCGCGGCCACCCAGGCGGAGAAGACGGCGATTCTGCTTGTCACTGTACAAAGTCGTTTTGTCTTTGAGAATTTCACACCCGGCCGCACTTTGTCGAATATCTCTCTCTCTCTCTCTCAGCCTTCCGTAGTCCACTGTTGGACATAGGTTGGGGGGCGACCGACACGCCGTTTGCCGACACGGGGTCTCCACTCCAGAACCTTTCTACTCCAGCGGTTGTCGAATATAAATGGAATGAAAAACGCATTTACTTGTATACGGATTTGTTTCATTGGAATGCCAAGCAAACGGAAGATATAAATATACAAATTCTTACTAAAACCTTCATCGTTTCAGCGAACAGAGAAGTAAAGGACTGAATATTTAAGTAGAGACCACCAACAACTAGATAAAATTTTGAGAAGTGAATCTTTCGAATGGCGACATTTACAGAATTTGGCCGTTTGATTTTATTCCCGGCGCGCCGCATTCAGCTCTGGCTGCGATTTTGCTTACGATTTGCGAGTTTCCTTCGACAATGGCACCTGATTTATCGTCCATCGATGTTTACATCGCTCCTATTCGGGAAATGTGACGCTGAGCACTCGCTATTCAATATTGGTGAATACGGACACATCGTGCTCAATGTTATTTTATTTCCAACACTGAATCTAGTTCAGTCGGAGAAGCGATAATGCATGGAAGTTTCACCTCGAGTTTTAGACCGCGGAATTCTGTAGGGAAACAGATTTCCTGAAAACTGTGCTCTGTGCAATATGGCTGCCTGTCCTTTACCGTTTCTGAATAACATACACGCAACAAAAATCAAACACGAATCAAAAACACTTTAAGTAATTTCAGTACCTATCAGTGGAGGTAGCTGTTTTTTTAAAACCACGTCAAATTATCTCCCATGAAGAGCGTGCCTAATGAAATTGCAAATGTATGTAGAAGCAGAATGGGAACGAGAGGCCCGAAGACGCGCGCCTCGCGTATGGCTTGTGTTTTCCTGAATAATTGAGTAAAGACTCCTCTTCATACGACGCGAGCAAATCTTTGAATTATAAAGAACAAGGGAACATTTCAGCGAAGCGCGGGCGCCATCTGCCGGGCTCGACGAGTTAGCAAGTTACATTCATACATATTAAAACTAAATGCCGCTGTTAGATACTCCATATTCATGTTTTGCGGGACAACTGTCGCTCCCAGTTCAAATGTTTAGCGCTTTCATACACTCGTATGTGCCTGTCTATATCGAGGATATACAGACATTTTGAATCCTGGCAACCCTCTCGGCAACTTCAGTGTAAAATTTTCGCGATATTCCTTTGTAACAGGAAAACTTAATGCAATAAGACCTACCAGACTAACACGCTTGACGCTTGAGCAGCCAAAGTGAATGTGATAGTGAATAGACTCATTATAAGCAACGCCTTTAATGATCTATGTCTAACTAGGGTACAAGGGGGCGTTTACAGTTTTCCTGAGGTCATAAAGTTGGGAGTCGAAACCATTACGGGAAAAGTAAATCGTACAATGTTTACGGCATAAAAGTGCGGGCCCAGGGCGGGTGGTTCGGTGTTGTTTGTTACAGGGCGCTGAAAGTTCGCAGTTCAAGTAAAGCTGTAATTTTAGTGGACGGCGGGTTGCGGGCGCCGAATGCTAGGGGGCGCTAGTCACGAGCGACGGAGGGTCATTGTTGCAAACTAGTAAAAAGTTCTTCAATTTGAAACGAAATAGTAATGAAAGTAAAATACCTAGTTGAAAATATAATGTAGAAGCAAAACGCTATAAAGTAGTATTTATAAACACATAGACCTTATAAATAATAGCTAGTGTTCTTCATTATAGGGTGTAGAAAGAGGTGCATTATCCAATCCAATTTTCACCAGTACCTTCTTATTCCTTAAATCGCCTCGTCTCCTATCTCTCTAAATTCAATATATTATCCCCCAATCAGTTTGGATTTCAAAAAGGTGTCTCCACAGAAGATGCTGTATGCTCTCTAACAAACCTTATTGTTGAAAAACTGGACTCACGTACCAAATGCTTAGCTGTGTTTCTCGACCTAAAGAAGGCGTTTGACACGGTGTCAATTCCCATACTTATATCGAAACTTCAAAAAATCGGCATCAGAGATGTAACTTTGAACATTTTCCAAGATTACCTATCAAATCGCGTACAGCAAGTCAAACTAAATGAAACTTTGAGTTCTTGCTCCTCAATAGAGTACGGTGTTCCCCAGGGTAGTGTCTTAGGACCTACCCTGTTTTTGATTTATATAAATGACCTATGCAGTATGAGTCTTGAAAATGGCAAAGTTTTTACTTATGCCGACGACACAGCCCTTGTTTTTTATGACTCCTCCTGGTCTGATCTAAAGTCAAAAACAGAAACTGGACTTCGACAGGTTGCCAGCTGGCTGCACAACAATCTTTTGACCCTTAATCTATCAAAAACTAATTATATTTCATTCTCGATTCTAGACGCACATCAACCTGATACTAACTTTAATATTAAAATGCACACTTGTGAGCAATATCCAAGAGTCCTCACAAATTGCAACTGCAGCAACATTTGCAAAGTATCGCAGGTTAAATATTTAGGAATTATATTAGACCAAAGACTCTCCTGGCATCCTCAAATAGACCTTGTGATATCCAGACTCCGCAAGCTTATTTGGATCTTTAAGAAACTTCGACATGCATCCTCTCCTTCTCTTATCAGAAATGTCTACCTATCGCTAGCTCAATCTATTTTATTATATTGTATTCCAGTATGGGGAGGGGCTGGTAAAACCAAATTTCTTGAATTAGAGAGAGCTCAAAGACTTCTCTTAAAGATAATATTGTTTAAGCCTGTGTTATTTTCCACAACAGAACTGTATAAAACAGTGCAAGTGCTTAGTGTTAGAAAACTATATATACTGTCAACAATCCTTAGAAGACACAAATCAACTCCATTTGTAGCTTACAACAGAGCCACAAGAAGAATTCCTGATGTAGCCATGGCCCCTGCAGTAAAAACTAAATTTGCCCAATTTCAATATGTATCAATTTCCATCTACCTTTACAATAAAATTAATAAAAATCTTAACATTTATTCTCTTACATTATCAGAATGTAAATCTATCATTACAGACTGGCTTAATACTCTAGATTACACTAAAACTGAAAGTGCGTTAATAAAATGAAAGAACTTCCTGACTAGCATAAAAGAAACAGTTATCATATATTATGTATACATATAAATAAGTAACACACCCCCCACCCACACACACACACACACCCACACACACACACACACGCACACACACACACACACTCACACACATACATACACTACACACACACACACATACACACTTAAATAAGTGTTAAATAATTAATGTTAACCTTACTTGTTTTTATTTTAAATATTTAATTGTTTACCAACTACTTGTTATATTTCTAACTACCTAAGTTTATTGAATTGTATACTAAACGGAAGAGCGGGGCCCCACTGGCACAGGTTTCTTTTAACTTACAAGTGAGGCTCTGGTCACTACTTTGTTACTGAATTTGTAGAAAGAAATAAACTATTCTTTGATATTCTTTGATTCTTTGATTCCTATCTCGTGAAGTAACCCCTCATATTATGATGATGATAATGTCATGCACAATGTACATATTCTCAGTTTTTTCATAAATTCCGGGATTAATTCCGCTAGTAGCTTGTGGATTAACATGCGATTGGTCGGGAGAGCTGTTAAGCCGCTGTTACAACAGATTTGCCGCTTTCAGCCGCAAGCGACGAGCGGCGACAATCGCAGGCTGTGGCTGTGGACGCGGACTGCACTCCATGTCCATGATACATGTACAAAATGTACAATGCATCGTGTGATGGATGTTGTCGCTCTGTGGAGAGATTCTCTCACTTGACAATACAGACAGTATTGACCATATTTTGACACCATCATCAACCCTTTCTTGCCCAGTGTTAAATTAGCCAACTTTTCGGTCCTGTGGCGCTCTTTACTCCACTATCACCCTGCTGCCTTGACGATGGTGACTAAAAAAACAGCATTGTAAATATACGATCATACCTACTAGTACATATTTCAGCATTTCAATCTTTAAAATATGCACTGTAAAAATTGATATGCAACAAACATTGAAAGAAAGAAAACAAGAAGTTTCAGTAGCAGTTGCAATCTAACTCTTGCGAGTGAGACGAAGTCTGTAACATCTAGTTCACCGAGTCTCTCGCTGTGCATAAAACGCTAGAATAATAATAGCGAGTCAGGTTACACAAGTGCCACCGGTGAGTTGTATGAAGTGAACAAGAAAGATAAAAACTGGTCAAAATGTGGCCCTGAGGAGCCGTGCGCCACCGCAGCGAGATACGACTTCTCAACAAACTACCCGCGGCAGTAAAATAAAAACTTTACCTTCTCCTCCTTCTATTCTATTTTATGTCTACTTGGCTGATGTTCACAATGAAATCTTTATTTTATACAAGTCCGAATGAGTTTATACGATCAAATTAACTGGAGCATGTGGCGGTGGAACATTTTTTTATTGTAAGTACCTATATTGTTCAAATAAATAAATACCCTCCTTACCTTCTTGCAATCACATACAGGTACCTAAGTATATTTAGTGAGAAATACAGTGGTTAGAAAAAAAAAACTTTGAAAATATACGAGGAATTATAAAAAATTATAACAACGGCCATTTTGGCATGTCCCTCAACTTCTTTATTTATTTGCAGCCATTTCTTTCCTTATATTGGTAAAAAATGCCTTTTAACTGCAAATATAACTTATTGACTTTATTTTAAACTAAAATATATTTAAGTCCTGCTTAAACTGAATTTTTCAAAAATATTTTAATAAGTCACCACCCACCATTTTGCCCTGTCCCCGGCATAAAATGAAACTTGTAGCTCAATTTATTCAAAAATTTCTTAAGTAGCCGAACTTTTGGAGTGGTTTTTACGGAAGATCTACTAAATAATTATCGTTTGATATCATTAAAAGTGTGAATAATAGCCGTTTTATATTTTTAAATCGAAAACAATTTCGGCCCTGATTTTGATACTTCCGGAAATGTCGGTTTTGTTACCGCATTTTTTCCTATAGAAAATTTACCAAATACTTATTTTTAGTTTTTAAAATATGGCAATACTAAGATCTTAGACATTGCCGGCTTAAAAAAAATAAAAAGGCCTCCGTGGGTAGCTCAGTGAGACTGTCTTTATTACCGGTCGAACTGTAGCCAAATTTGTCGTCAGGTTTGTTACTACCGTAATCAATTATTTATTGACACATTTCTTACGATAAATTAATATAAAAAGGCATGGTTAATGCTAAACAAACTGTTGTATTTGGTTTATCACTGCTAGTAACTGAACGGCTCATATATTTTTTCAAAGGTTAGGTGGGCGTGTTTTGTTACTTCGATTTTGTTACTGAGGGTAGGGTAACATATAGATGGAACGAAAAAGTAACAAAATCGACAGGTTTACATGGCGACTTTAATAACGGAAGTTGGATTGCTATGACTGTATATTTATTGTTTTTTTTTGTTATAAATGTGGTTTTTCGAGCGATATAACCCAATTTAGAGTTTAACTCTATTATTAAGATGTTTAAAGTGAATTTCATGTAAAATTGGGCCCATGTTCTAAATTTATCATGTTCAAATTTTGTGCTGGTGCCATGTAAACCAAGCCCAACAATTTTGTTACCGTCCGTTTAGTAGCTGTCCCTGCATTCTGTTCGAAGATTTTGTACTATTTTGTCTAAAACTCTTTACTTTTATAATATTTTTGGTTCTAATTAGTTAATATTAGTTATTCCCCAACCTATGTAAAAGTTATAAATGTGTTGTTGTCTAAATTACGCCTCAGGCATTAAAAAATATTCTTGATTTGTTGACTGTGGTAACAAAACTGAGACAATATTGGATTTTTAACTGATTTCTAAAGAATATAGGACTTTTTTCCCTTGATAATGTAATTTAAGAAGACTGTGGCTTTCCTTTAAATACTTTAAATTGAAAGAATACCTAAAGTTTAATTAATTATTTAGGCCCCAAGAATGGTAACAAAACAGAAATTTATTCATACTTACCGTCACATTTTTACATTTTATTAAATAAGTACTAAAAATACCGTAATTTCACAATAGATTTTAATAACTATAGATTATAGCGGTGTTATTTCATTTACTCAAAATATATTAAAACACCAAAAAATTAAAACATAACATTTTCATCCGTTGTTATAAATTTTTATAATTCCTCATACAATAAAAGGTGCATAGGTACATATTAACAGAAGTTCCTGTCTAGAATAAAACAGTGAAGAAGCAGCTTAGTAGGGTAGATGATTCCACAGAGAAATTTAGGAAGCAAGAATCAAAGGCGGAAATGATTCCGGAGGCCCCCCCGTCCCGCGGGCCGTGAGTTTGAGGGCAATTCTCATAAAACGGCGGCGGAATCCTCAGAGTAAGCACCTAATCCGATGGACAATAATTTGGCGAGCCGGAGCCTCCTAAGAGTTTTTTCTCATAACTCAAAATGAGATCATAACGTAGCGAATCTCGGGAGGCTTTAAAGAATAACAAAAGAAAAAGCTCAAATTACGTGGGGCGAGTAATTTTCGGGGCGAGCGACGGCGGAATGGCTCCCGAGGGGCAGCGAGGACCCTCCCCGATTATGTTGCGGTTTTATAAGCTTGTTATGTTTTACGGCCAGAATATAATGTTTACGGATACACCTTTCAGCGGTGATGACAAAATGGATGGGTGTAAACGCGCTCATCGCGACCCGCCGCGATGCAATCAATATCGACCGGTAACCATTTTGTAAACACGAAACTACTTTACAGTATGTTATAATTGAGACAACCGATATATGAACAAGCATTTATTCGACTGAGGACTGGGGCGCGGGACGCAGCCCGCGCTAACTTATGTCTACCCGAAACCTATTAATATAACATACCTCCGCCAATATTTGAATGCCATTGATAAGATAAGGCGCAAGCAGTTGCATAAGAAACCTGACAATTATTATTGAAAACAATTTAAATCAATAGGCACAAAATCTGTTTACACACTTAAAAGCAAAGCGTAGGCATCCGCTAGTATGATTTAAAAATAACTTTTATAATTAATAACTTTACGCTTGCGTTTTTCCAAAACCTGAGGTTCAGAGTCAGAGACGGAAGTCGTGGCTGAAGGCGCGCTGACGTCGTCGGTTTGTGTCGCCTGTACCTCAGGTTCGGGTGACACAGGTGCGCTAACACTAGACAACATTGTAATGTTCCATCGATGCCGAAACATTAACTATTTCGCAAATAATGAATTTAAACTACGACTGGATGTTCCGAGGGATTTGTTGCGCTTTGGAAGGGTTTTCCCGTGGGATTTTTGGAAAAGTTGTCTATTAAATCATTCAGGGTGTCGGCTAACTTCGTGCCAAGCTTCGTTGTACCGATTTCGGATCACAGAACAATCAAGATAATTATTCTGAGTGTAGGTGAGCCTTAATATTGATATCGGCGAGTTGAGGGTAGAGGATAATATCCACGTAAGCGAGCAGCGCGTGGGCACTTTTCACTTTTGTGTGAGCAGCCGTGGTGAGCAGACGGTCAGATGGAGGGAGTGATCGGTGCCGTGGGAGCTTGAGGACCAGGCGCGTGGAGCCGAGGCGGAACACCGTGTGCGAAGCTAAGTCACCTTTCTACTTACTTTTTGTCTCTCGTATATGATTGAGAAGTTATACATTTTATTTCTTGAAGGACGCTAACCCACGGCTGCAATTTCCATCACACTGGTATAGGGATTAGATAGGTACACTAAAGGTCTTCTACCTCGCTCATTCAGTATTTAGCTAGCTAGAGAAAAACCTACACATTACACATTCCCTTATTTTAGCTTTGGTTCAACTTATTTTAGTTTAGAATAGGGACTTCTGGATAGATACAAATAGGCAGAAGCGGGCTGGTGATGATGATGATGATGATTATCAAATAGCTAAAACCTGACTATAGATCTCACTTCAAAAATAATAAATTCTTATCAAATAAAAAATATACACCTACCTTCAAATTTGTTCTATGGTTCTTTGTTCAAATTATTGATTTTTCATTAGGTAAATAAATACTTCTATAGAATCTATGCTATAGTAATTATTCAAAGAATAAAGTAGATACATACTCAGATAGACTTTTCAAAGATGATTTATTGTAGTATCTATATAGCAGAGAAGATTATTTGATTTTGAATATAATTAGCTTTTGTACCAGATCAGGGATAGAATTGATTAACGGAGAAAATCACTCTAAAAGTGTCAAGATACCACAAATAAGGGTTCTAGATACTTAAACTAAATCATTTCTGGTCCTATATTGCTCAATAAATACAAATAACTTGAAGGTAGATCAGATTCCTGTCCAATTTCCTTATTTTCAGAAAGTTATGTAAATTCTAACCAACAGAAGTATTTGTTTCCTTGTTAAAGCAATAAATTCTTATGTAAAAAAGGATAGCAAGGATATAGTAGGAATAAAGTTAGCTAGGATATATTTATTACAACTATTTATAATATATTTGAATAAGATTATATACTTAATATTCACTATTTCATAACAATTATCCTATATTCCAATAAGATCAAAGAATATTCACTATTTCATATTATAAGTATATTTAATTTTTTAAAATAATAAATCACTTCCCACTTGGCTACAAAATTAGAGTCATATTATTATATTTTCAAATACTTATCTATTATGAAATTCATGATTTAATAAAGTTACTAACTATACTATAAATTATTGAACTATTCTAGTTTCAGTTAATTTATGATTATAAATAAAATTGTCCCCTTAGCTTTGATAACATGTATTCATGTTGATTTATTTACATGAACAAAAAAGACAAACATGTAAATATATAAGGTTAGGAGCAAGGGAAGTGATTAATAAGTTGGTCGGAGGAATGTCCAAGTCAATGGTTGTGTTCCACGAGGGCTCCGATTGAATATTTGCTATTATTTATCTATTTTAGTCTTATATATTGATTCAATCGGGTGTAGTGATCAAGGCCTACAAAGCGTATGGAGGGGCTTCCCTTATTAACCAACACCAAAAAACATTATTATCTATATTATTATCTTTATGTACTTACCTGTAAATATGTAGTTATCATACAAATAAAAGTTATACATTAAAGTTGTAGTATATAGGTCAATAACTATAGGCAGGTAGGAAGTATGTAATCAGTTCTAGGTCATAGTTTTATTTAATTCACTATCTTTCGTTTATTGGGTTACAACACACAACGTAGGGGTTCCCTAGATGTTTCATGGCCAATCTAAAGCAGTATTTGTTTCACTCTTATTTCACTCAACTTAGTTTTGTTAGGTGTTTTCAAATATCTTCTTAGTAAATCCAATAGGTAGGAGTGAAGTAGGCAGGCGGTAGGGCGAAACGTTACAATTTGGTACCGAAAGACCAGGATATTAGGGAATTTGCTTCATCTCTTCATGTTAGATGTCAGGCAGCTAGTTTTCTGTTCTTTTATCTGAAATTTTACAAGTCAATTTGATTAAGATAGTACTTATTTACAAATAAACCACAATATTGAACACTCTTTTGCATAGTATATAGGTAACTTACGTTTGTCTCGAAAAAACATTAAGGTTTTTTGTTTGCCTTTGCGATAAGTAAGTAACTATTTACTCAATATGGCGGTTTTCACATAAAGGCATTTCTTTTAATTTTATGGATAGAAGAAAGTTTCAAAAGTTTGTTTTTAGTTCGAAAAACTTTATGCAGCATTGCACCACAAACAACAAAAAGACAGAAGGTTATTTTTCTTAACAGAGTAACTTTTATTGCGTCACAGACAAGTATAATATTTGGCAGTGTGCTGTGTGCATTATTTTACATTCATGTCGGCACAAAATCACTGCAAGTTATATTTTTTAAATTTACTTATACTTTCAATATGTTTACGTTATAATAAGTCTCTTGCATTTTGTTCGTAATGATTTGTTGCATACTAGGGGTAGGAAAGTGATTATATCCTTGATATAATCACAATTTGTTGCCGTGGAGTGATCGAACTTATAAACGAAAGAATTATTTATCATGAAATAGGAAGCGCAAGAGACTAGGTTTTGTATTGGAACGGAACGTTATAAGGAAGCATTTGTGAAGATAGGTAGGTAGTTGATAAAGTTAGGGTGAGGAAATGGAAATAATCCATTTATTAAAATGTACTTAATAAGTAGGGGTTGTAGTAATGTTATGTAGCTCATTAAAAAATTACAAAAGATTAGGGGTTGTATAAGACTAAGCTCCTTGTGGAGTGAGAGGAAACAATAATCATCATCATCAGGGGTTGGATATAATGGATTCTTATTCAGGACATTATCTATAAAATTTAATAGGTTACTTAAGGTACCTACTTACCGTTAAAGAGAAAAACATAAAACATAGTAGGTAGGTCATATTAGTGTTGCTCTGAATCACTATGAACGGTTCCTCTGATTATGTAGCTGATTAGGGAATTTTAAGTGAATAGGGGTTGTAGGTAAAATAATGATATGGTTTTATTTTAGGTAAAAGCAGTAAAACATTTATTAAAATCAAAAATTATATTAAAAAAAAAAAACAAATGAAACGAAAACGCGGCGCATTTTAGTCCTTATGAACAACCTGAAATGATTAGAATAGATAAAGAAATTCTGGCCCAGGTAGATGAGGGGTGGGGATTTTGGTCTGGAGGTGCGGTCGGCTGCATCGGTGGATCGAGGAGTTTGCGTGGCGGAGCTTGTATGGTTGGTTCCGGGCTGGACTGGCCTGGTTGCGGGGGAATCGGTACTTATAGCAACTAGTCTATAATTATTAATTATCCTTTTGGCTGGGTTGGTTCAGTTTGGTATTGGTTGTATGAGTTTTGTTGTGCGGGTTCTTTGGTTTGTTGATGTGGTTGATTGTGCTTCTGGATCGGATCTTTGCTTGTCATCGACTAGGTGCTTAAAAACTAGGCTCTTAAATTATTATACTTGAATGTCTGAAAGAGTAGATATATTATACAACATTGATCATAGGAGTTGGGATAGAACTGTAACACTATCTATGCTATCATTCTAACTTAGAGTAACCGGAAAAGCCCAAATGTCTAATTATGAAATTCCAGAGAGCCAATTAGTAGCAGAATATGTTATCAGACATTTCTCTAAACAAATACAATGAGTTACAGTTAATAAAGAAAAGAAAATATAACATTAATCTCATTTGAAAGAAAAAATTATAAAAAAATATTTAGTGATGAAAGAGTAGCGGTCAGACATAACAATAAATTTAGAAAACAATTAATGTAGAGCAAGTTATTGTTGTTGATAAAGTGTTAAACCAGGTAAAGTAGGCTAGGACCTCATTTAGTATCAATATATTCTTTGTAAGTTAAGAACTATGTGGGTAGTTTAGTTGTTTCTATTTTGAGCGCGGTTGCAATACACTTCTTCATCTGAGTCAGGATGTTTACTTCATAGTATATAATCTCAGAGTTTGGTTGTCAAATATAGAACATCATCATCATCATCAGCATTCAAAAAGTATGTCATATCCTGAAAAGAAGAATAGAATTTAATTAGAAAAGCTAAGTATTGTGATGATTTACATAATTATAAAAATTCAGGAAATGACTATTTAGTTCAATATAACTTAAGTAGACTAATAGGATAATACATTTAGGGAATGGCTTTATGAATGGTAATCAATATTGGATCTACAGGGGTATGATTTTCATAGCAATCTAACAAAATCTAAGTACAGGGTAGTATAATTAAAATTGGATTACAACATATGTAGAAAAGAAATAGGTACTTACTTATTGTAGAATAGTAACTTTGGTATATAATTAGTGAGGGATTGTGAATGTTTTGTCACAGTGGATGGTTTGATCAGTGGTTTATCATGGGTTTTAGTTCAACAAAGAGTGTAGTTGGGTTTGCATTGTTATGTTTGGTCCTGAAATAAAACAAATAATGATATAGGTATAATTCAAATAAAATTATGTAAATATAGGAGTTGGAGACCAAATGATAGGATTAGGATAGGTACTTATTTAAAAGGTGAGGGGTTGACAATAAGTTAAAATATGTTGGTTAGTCTTGTCAGTATCAATTAAAAACTGTATGGGAGATATTTAATTGAGTTAGATTTTTATAACAATAGGTCTATTATAAACACAAGATCCGTAAAACAGAGCTATTGTATGTATAAATAACTAACAATTCAGAGGTTGTTCATTTTGAATCACGATAATTTGGGCATGAGGACTTAGTTTAGTAGCATGCATACAGGGTATTTGAAAGAATAATGACACTTACCTGTAAGATTCACTCATTATTTTAGAGTTTCGTAAGTTTAATCGGGTAAACTTTAGATTTCTTCGTGCGATCGATGTTGTTGAACACAACGACGCATGCTTTTGTTTTGATTAGTGCGGAAAAAAAAAAACAGCCAAACAGGTTAAGGTTATGTCAGGTTGACATTGACAGTTTAGTTTTAATAAATTTGACAGTTAGACAGGTAAGGAACATTTACACAAACAGCCTAGAATAAGGATAATGGTGACCGTGTTTTTCAAATAGGGGTTGTGAAGGAGAGTTGTAATATCTCAGAAATATTTTTAGTTACCTAGTAACATTATTTTCGACTTAGGTAGTTACTGAGGGTAGAAAATGGTTGAAGTAGAAGTAGTAGTTTAGTTAGACATATTTGATAAAATAAATAGTGTATTAGTGTAATAGGTTGTAAAAAAAAACTAGATGGCGGTATTTTGATGTTTTGGTATCGATGGAATATTGGGGTGGATTTGTCTGTTACAAGAGAGTAGGAACTTTCAATTTTGGTAAAATTGATCTGATATAATTTTCTTTTATAGAGATAACAAAAAGTAGGGTATTTACAAAGCCATTTCCCGGGGATTATGTCGTGATTATAATGTTTCGAAAAATTGAAAGAGCAAAGAATGTGGAAGGAAGAAAAGAACTTTAAACGTCATTTTAAAGTCTGAATGATAAGAATGTTAAAGGTACCTGGCCAGGTCTTACATAGTTGATTAAAGGATGATGAAGAATGAAGTTTTACTTATTTAATATTGAGTGCGATTTATAATCATGACAAATACAACTGGCAAATGAAGGGTTTATTGATACTTCGTTCAGACACACACACACACACATTTATAAGGGAAACTTTGGTATATTGTTTCTGTAAAACTTGATTGAGTAGTTACCTATTATATAGGTACTTATTTAGCTAAAAAAGAAATTTATTCCAAAAGTTACCTTTATTTCACAAATATTTTCCAAATGATCAACTAATGTAGATACAAGAATTATTGCTACTTATGTAATAAGTATTTTAATAATAATTTAAAAATAATAATACTGAGTAAAATCTTAAAAGAAAAAAAAAGATTTTTATAAATAAATAGTTTACTTTTTTTAAAACTACTAACTTAATAATATGTGGGGATACTCGTATCTCACACACGACCATCCGACCCTAAATTAGGCAGAGCCTGCAATATGGGTATAATATCGGACCGTCAGTTAGTAGTGTGCAAATTGGTTCAAGTAATTTACACACCATACACTCTTAGTCTTGCTTTTGTAGTAAATTGGCGAAGAAAGGCGGTTCTACTCGGGCACAAACGTGGTACAAACGCTTTAGTCGATTTATTATTGAAGTTAGCTATGCACGCAGTAACACATGAGACGTCTATACAGGCTATAGATGTTTTTACAAAGTACCTTTTACAGACTCCACACGACACACTACACTTTACACAAAAAAAAAACAATTACTTTGAAACAATTTGCTTAGAAAAATATCTACATAACAAAAGTTGATCATGACGGAAAACAAATACACTTTACACCAAAAACACATTCTGATCGAAGTGTAAATAAACTAGATGTATTTTCTTTTCAATTTAGGTAGGTAAGTGATAGAAAAGAAAATTAATAATTAGATACATGATATTTTATTGATTAATCAGTGGGGAGGAAGAAGGCCTTGATGTTTATTAGAGTGGCGTGAATCAGAGAAAGAGGATGAGAGTTGTGGTGAATTGAATATCTAAGAACCTACCTATGTATTGAAAAAAAATTATACCTACAATCATATAGTTAAGTGAGAGTGGCTTTAGTAAAATATCATGGCTGTTCTCCTGCACTGAAGGAAAGATTCCGATTTCACCTTAATCACACAACACTATACAAAAGAGAATATTTATGAAGATTTTGGTGTTAGGTTAGGACAGCATAGTCAAATTATACTGTTGTATGTACAGTATCTTCATAATATTCTATACTCAACATGTACTTACTTAAAGAAAAAAAATACATTATTTTCAACACAAAAATTTGTCATTTTGCTGAATTGGAGAGGGATTGAAAAGTTGTGAATCAGTTGTAAACATGAATGCAATAATGGTTCACAATAATAATTCTCTTTCTAGTTTTGGTAAAATGATACTTGATATTTCTACACTCTACATCAAGCTCGGAGATTGGTGGACATTGTTCCTGGGGATTGTTAGAATGAGACTTGAACTTTATTAATTTCTATTGATGATGCATCGTCGAAAACATAGGGCGTGGGAGAGTTCGTGCTCTAAGAGGGCGTGTTAAAGATGCTACAAAATTCTTAAAAATAAATTTAAGGTTCTGTGGTTTCTCATTTAGCATTGGATCCTTCTGATCGACAGGGTATCCCCTTGTTCCCGGTTTATTGGAGCATGAATAATCTACTAAGTATTCGATCAATAGTTATGTAAATAATAAATAATAATAGGGATGGTCGATGATTTTTGATAATTTCTGGGGATCTTGTTGGCTAATCATCTGAGTCATTTTACACTCACACAAACAGACATATTGAGGTGATAATCGGAATTTCCTTTTAAAAAATTTTCATCGTTTAAATTCATTGAATTTGATAATTGCGAAAATAAAGGGTGGTGTATATTATTGTGTATATTTTTTCCATATCTCAATTATAATATACTTGCGATACTACAAAAATATAAGGGGTTGAATGTAATGTTCCATCGATGCCGAAACATTAACTATTTCGCAAATAATGAATTTAAACTACGACTGGATGTTCCGAGGGATTTGTTGCGCTTTGGAAGGGTTTTCCCGTGGGATTTTTGGAAAAGTTGTCTATTAAATCATTCAGGGTGTCGGCTAACTTCGTGCCAAGCTTCGTTGTACCGATTTCGGATCACAGAACAATCAAGATAATTATTCTGAGTGTAGGTGAGCCTTAATATTGATATCGGCGAGTTGAGGGTAGAGGATAATATCCACGTAAGCGAGCAGCGCGTGGGCACTTTTCACTTTTGTGTGAGCAGCCGTGGTGAGCAGACGGTCAGATGGAGGGAGTGATCGGTGCCGTGGGAGCTTGAGGACCAGGCGCGTGGAGCCGAGGCGGAACACCGTGTGCGAAGCTAAGTCACCTTTCTACTTACTTTTTGTCTCTCGTATATGATTGAGAAGTTATACATTTTATTTCTTGAAGGACGCTAACCCACGGCTGCAATTTCCATCACACTGGTATAGGGATTAGATAGGTACACTAAAGGTCTTCTACCTCGCTCATTCAGTATTTAGCTAGCTAGAGAAAAACCTACACATTACACATTCCCTTATTTTAGCTTTGGTTCAACTTATTTTAGTTTAGAATAGGGACTTCTGGATAGATACAAATAGGCAGAAGCGGGCTGGTGATGATGATGATGATGATTATCAAATAGCTAAAACCTGACTATAGATCTCACTTCAAAAATAATAAATTCTTATCAAATAAAAAATATACACCTACCTTCAAATTTGTTCTATGGTTCTTTGTTCAAATTATTGATTTTTCATTAGGTAAATAAATACTTCTATAGAATCTATGCTATAGTAATTATTCAAAGAATAAAGTAGATACATACTCAGATAGACTTTTCAAAGATGATTTATTGTAGTATCTATATAGCAGAGAAGATTATTTGATTTTGAATATAATTAGCTTTTGTACCAGATCAGGGATAGAATTGATTAACGGAGAAAATCACTCTAAAAGTGTCAAGATACCACAAATAAGGGTTCTAGATACTTAAACTAAATCATTTCTGGTCCTATATTGCTCAATAAATACAAATAACTTGAAGGTAGATCAGATTCCTGTCCAATTTCCTTATTTTCAGAAAGTTATGTAAATTCTAACCAACAGAAGTATTTGTTTCCTTGTTAAAGCAATAAATTCTTATGTAAAAAAGGATAGCAAGGATATAGTAGGAATAAAGTTAGATAGGATATATTTATTACAACTATTTATAATATATTTGAATAAGATTATATACTTAATATTCACTATTTCATAACAATTATCCTATATTCCAATAAGATCAAAGAATATTCACTATTTCATATTATAAGTATATTTAATTTTTTAAAATAATAAATCACTTCCCACTTGGCTACAAAATTAGAGTCATATTATTATATTTTCAAATACTTATCTATTATGAAATTCATGATTTAATAAAGTTACTAACTATACTATAAATTATTGAACTATTCTAGTTTCAGTTAATTTATGATTATAAATAAAATTGTCCCCTTAGCTTTGATAACATGTATTCATGTTGATTTATTTACATGAACAAAAAAGACAAACATGTAAATATATAAGGTTAGGAGCAAGGGAAGTGATTAATAAGTTGGTCGGAGGAATGTCCAAGTCAATGGTTGTGTTCCACGAGGGCTCCGATTGAATATTTGCTATTATTTATCTATTTTAGTCTTATATATTGATTCAATCGGGTGTAGTGATCAAGGCCTACAAAGCGTATGGAGGGGCTTCCCTTATTAACCAACACCAAAAAACATTATTATCTATATTATTATCTTTATGTACTTACCTGTAAATATGTAGTTATCATACAAATAAAAGTTATACATTAAAGTTGTAGTATATAGGTCAATAACTATAGGCAGGTAGGAAGTATGTAATCAGTTCTAGGTCATAGTTTTATTTAATTCACTATCTTTCGTTTATTGGGTTACAACACACAACGTAGGGGTTCCCTAGATGTTTCATGGCCAATCTAAAGCAGTATTTGTTTCACTCTTATTTCACTCAACTTAGTTTTGTTAGGTGTTTTCAAATATCTTCTTAGTAAATCCAATAGGTAGGAGTGAAGTAGGCAGGCGGTAGGGCGAAACGTTACAACATTACAGGAGGTAACACTAGTTCAGATTCGCAAACATTTTCTGACTCGTTAGGTATAACTGATACATCCTCCTCCCCTTTAAATTTCAAAATTTGATTAGCATGTTTCTTCAAAACAGTCTGAGAGTTTAACAATTGAATAGAATAGACATTAGAACCGAGTTTTTCTAAAATGACGGCCTTAGCCCACTCACATTTTTGATTTTTAAACACTTTCACCAACACTACTTCTCCACTGACGAAGGAAACTTTCCTGTTTCCTGTATAATTTTTACACTGTAAGGACTGGTTCCGTGTTACTGTTTCACCGAGTGTGGTGTCGGCGGGGGCGGGGGCGGGGGCGGCCTGCGCCTGCGCCCCGCTAGGGCACAGCACATCTAATCTGCTACGCAATCTGTGACCAAAAAGTACTTCTGAAGGAGACCTTTCTGTTGTAAAATGCTTCGAATTGCGATATTTTAATAAAAATTCGCATAATTTAATGTTTAAGTCTCGCAAATTTGACCCTGACAAAATTATCGATTTGATAGCCTTTTTTATTATTTTTACATAACTTTCCGCTTGACCGTTGCTTTGCGGGTTGTATGGCGGTGAAGTTATGTGTTTAATTCCGTTACTATCACAAAATGATTTAAACTCTGTCGAACAAAACGATGTGCCGTTATCTGTTAATATTGTGTGAAAAAGGCCAAACCTAGCCATGACGTCACATAACTTTTCTATGACTATCCTAGATCCATACCCTGTAGACACATCGTAACATTCTACCCATTTAGAGTAGGCATCGACAATCACTAGATATGTTTTATTATTGATCGGGCCAAGGAAGTCTAAATGAACTCGATGCCATGGAGCGGGCGGGTGCGGCCACGGGGCGAGCGGGACGCGCGGGGGGGCGGGCCGCAGCGTGGCGCACACGTCGCATGACGACACATAACGTTCAATGTCGCTCGACATGCCCGGCCACCAGAATCTATCGCGCGCTTCAGACTTCACCTTACTAATACCTAAATGACCACTGTGTAACTCGACCAAAACATTTTTACGTAAACATTCTGGTATGATCAATTTTGACCCTCGTATCAAACAATCTTCTTCTAATGATAATTCATTTCGGCACATAAAATAAGGTTTAATATTGTAATATACCCCCCCTGCAGTGACGCTTCCGACTCTAACCTACCTATTTGAGACGTATTTTTCGCCCTAACTAAACTGAAACGAACTGAAGAGAAGTCTTGTAACGGTATACGTGTTTTGCATTATTCGTTTGGCCAATACGTGATCGTCTAGTCTAGCGGTTAGGACTCTACATTTCCGAAGTAACTCAAGTTCTTTTAGGAGGTTGAGAGAATCCCTACCCTAGCACTAATCCCTAGAACCCTAGTTCATAATCCCTAGTTTATCTATTTGTTAGGACAACAGAACAAAGCTCAAGCAATAGTTATTTCTTAAAAAATATACATAATTGAGAGTGATTTAAAAATGTATATTATATATATATATAAAAAGGGGTTTTTAATTTGAATAGAAGGTGCGCCCCGCCTCGCACACCCTATGAAGGACGACCAGATCCGTCCACCAGACCCATCTACCTTCTCTAGCCCACTGGCTCTATTCAAACTGTTTTTTTTTGTCAGTCAGTCCCTAGGAAAGGATCTATTGATTGGGATCCAGATGATGTTAATAATATTTTATTCAGCTTCACAATTCGGCACGGATATCTCCTGAGCCTACTTAAGCATTTATTCGACACGGATATTTCCTGAGTCTACTTCTGTATCCATAATATGTAATAGTTATTCGGCACGGATAGTTCCTGAGCCTACTCTTGTATTTTCGACACGGATATTCCCTGAGTCTACTTATACATTTATTCGACACGGATATTTCCTGAGTCTACTTATGTATCGATAATGTGTAATAGTAATTCGGCACGGATAGTTCCTGAGCCTACTCTTGTATTTTCGACACGGATATTTCCTGAGTCTACTTATACATTTATTCGACACGGATATTTCCTGAGTCTACTCATGTATATCGTCACAGTACAATGTTTTCCAATAATGGACATAATTAAAATATAATTATTATCTCCCATTTCAGCTTGTGTCAAGAGCAATCACTCAAATGTATCTCTATATTGTAGATCTCAGAGTTATGTGACAATTAATATTTTATCGATGCTGGCTTGTATCTACCATGGTACCTACAAGTTGTTCGAGGTGGTTTCCCTGCCTCTAATTAACTTCATCACAGTCAAGCTCAACATTACTTATTAATAACTAACTGTCATCATCTCCTCCTGTATATAGTATATTGGTAAGTTTGTAAGAAGAATCCAATTCAGCAACTGCTTTCCTTTACCCAAGCTGATAAGAAGTCATTTCAATTTATTTATCGGTAGTAAGTAACTCATGTACTATGAAAATATTTTCCTATCTTATTCAAAACTTAGTAAATTTTATTTAGAATAGAATACAGTTGAAACTCTTATGGTCGCCAATCGCCTCAATGACCCTAATTATAAATTTTGTTTAATATTATCAACATCTTATCCAAACCCAAATCAATAATTATTTATATTAGCAGAATTAAAGGAGAATAATAAGTATAATAAATTATTACTAATCACTTAATATGTAAAAGTTGTCATGGTCACAGTCAATAATATATAGCCAATGATACCCATTTAACCTTCAAAAGTAAAATTGCATGAATATTCACTATGGAAATATTTATTTTATCTTTTCCAAATATTTCAGTTATCTTAAAATAGTGTTAGTGCTCCTATGGCCGCCATCCAACACATTGACCCTACGGGTATAAGTATCTAATTGAAGGTATTTATTTTATTTAATCAGACAAGTAGATAACTTTAGTAAAAGTAAAGTTGGTGCTCAACTAGGTCGGCAACTGACTCATTGACCCTATTATTTATTAATTTTGTTTAATATTCTTAACATCTTTTCTAAAGCAAACTCAATCTTTATTTATATTAATAAAAGGGTATAATGCAGGTTTTTAAGTATTATAAATTATCATTAACTTGCTGAATATATAAGAATTGTCTTAGTCACAGTCAGTCAGGTACAAGTTATGGCCAATATAACCATTGAATAAAAGGAATACTCACTAAATTACATGAATTCTATTCTGTTTTCTGATACATAACTAGTAATTGAGGTACTGAAGTAAATACCTATTGAATTCCAATAAAGCAAACTTTACATACTTAGATGGGTAAGTAAATACCAAAATCATATCTATCACATCAATGAGTAAGAGGCCTAGATCCACCAACTATACATCAATAACATTCACCACACAAGAGATACAAAAGGATAGCATGTTTTTCAATTCAATAACCTACTCTCCCATAGTCTAAACCTACCGGCTTAGCATCTAACTGGTTTGAAGATGAAATGCATTTTATACAAACCCACATTTTACACAATGTACCTAGTATCAAATACCTAGTAAGTAAGTATAAATTTAGAATCTGGGTTTCTTAGTTCTGAACTAATGTTTTGAAAGTAGATTTGTTTTGCAAACAATACCACACTGGTGTCCTTTAAATGTATGTTAGTTTTGTTGCTGCCTAATTGTTAAAGTATGATGATGAACAATACTTCAAATACTTGAATTTACCAAGTGTAGCTAAATCCATAATAAAACCATAGAGAATCATTAAAGTAGTGAATCACACAAGTACACACAGTAATTATTCAAGTAGAAACATAGTATTTTATGAAAATATGGTTCGGCCCATTTTTATTCCGGTGGAAAAATGTTTAAAATCATTTCAAATATTAAGAATACAAGTTATAAGTAATGTTTATAATAACCACTCTTAGAGAATCAAAGTACATTGAGCTAGCTGTAAGATTTTTTAATTAATTAAGTACATAATAGAAATGCTCATTCAAATAAGAATACAATTTTGCTAAATGGATTCATAGTTTAGTATGAATAACCTGAAGCATATTCTTCATTCTGGTTTCAAGACTGAATAGATAAGTAGGTACATGCTTACATGAGAACTAGATGGATTTGGTAGAAATATGTTTATATTGTGTATCTCAGGAGATAAGTAAATAAGTACAGACTACCTAGGAATATGAATTCCTTGTAATTTAAACAATTTCAGAATGATCTAATAAGTTACCTAATAGATTTACTTAGATTGCAAGTACTTATCACTGAATAGTATTCCACATAATTATGTTATATATCTGATGAATCATCCATTATTAATATTCAGGTACTTATTCAGATTGTTGTGTAGGCCTAGTAAGTTTGTAAACCAAATATGTTGGAACATAGGTTATGATTATGATCCACCACAATGAAACATAGGTACACCTAATGGCCTGTATTTTCCTAATTACTGTTCTTTACTGGGTAGGCAAAGATTGCTGGGTGAAACAATTTCAGATAGATAGAATGCTGTGAGTAAAAGTAACATACTTAAATACTTGAGTCATTAGTCATCATCTCAATAGAACATACTATTCAATATCTGTAATATATTGATATACTTAAGTAACTAAGTTTATTCCTTCCAGGTAAACAAACATAGCTTGATGAAACAAGTGGGGTAATTTTCTCATAGTTGAATGTACTTATACTTGTAAATTGATTGTCTTATGTGATAGAATCTTTAAGGCTGATTGATGAAGTAAAAGGTGGTTTCCTTGGGTCTCTCCTAATAAGCCTAGGTACCGTAGCAGCCTTCAATTTCAAAATGGCCAAGAAGCTTAACAATAAATAATGGGGAACAATTGGATTTTTAGGTTATGAAAAATATTCTAATTTTGAAACCAGAACAAAGTAGACAGATATCCTAATATAAAGAATGGGGTGAAGTATAGATATGCTGTGATACCTCTAAATAGTGGTTATGACAAAATATTATCGACACTTAGCTGAGGATCCTGAGGCGCCGCCGCCGGCCGGTCGAAGCTGCAAAACCACCCCGCCATAAAATACACTTCCACTATCACTCCCATCTGCAAACGCTCCATCCTATCACCCGAAACTCCACGAGAAGACCAAGGGCGAGTTAACGAGTTTTCTTCACGAATCCTATTTTCAGCCTCTCCTGACCATCGACTCCCTTTTCTCTTTTTTTTCTTTTTTTTTTTTTTTCGGTTCATCCATCGAACTTTATCGATTCAACTCCATCCCTCAGATCCTAGACTACAGGTGGCGCCACTGAGCTAGACAATAACACAACTATTAAATATTTTTAAGGTAATAAACCGATGAACTATTGTTCTATAATTATTGATAATTAATATTATTATTATTTAACCAGTATTTACTAATTTTAAGTCCTGATTCGATTAATTAGAACTAAAAGATACTCAGTTGAGCGTCAAGGAGGCGTAGTACGTAAAGTGTCGCGTAAATTAGTGTTGTGCAAATCTGATCCTCATAATAATAACTTATCACCATGGCGTCATTCATTTCAATAATCAAACAATAACTAACAGAGCCGTATAAACGGTTGAAACATAATATAACCGAATCTAGTATGATATCTCTTTAAACTCTAAGCGTCAACAATAAGACTTGTACTTATTCTAGGTATCTGTCGATTCGAACGACACAACACCCCCCGAACATTACCATATAAGGAAATGCGTCATCGAGTCTAACCAACTAGATGGCACTAGTGTGGCATTTCTACATCGCGGTATGGTTGTGTTTTCCAACCAGCGTATAGTCTTATTTTGCTTATAATAAAAATTTCGCCAATCTATACATAAATATTGTAATAATGTATAAGTCTGCTACGGACGGACTATGTTCCGTTACAACCACCCCCTAAATTTTTAGGAAATGCAATTGGATAAAAATTTACCTATCTAAGACTTATACATTATACATGAATAACGGTACATGAAAATAACAAACTAATATCAGAACCTTACAATACAAATAAGTTTCGTTACAACCACCCCCTAAATTTTTAGGAAATGCAATTGGATAAAAATTTACCTACTTAACTTGATAGACAATGATAACTCTATATCTTAGTGAAGGTGATAAACCCCAATACTCTCATATTAAATTTACTTAATTCATAGTATTGTAACCAGTGTTTTATTGTCACTTAGTAATATTAAAAACAGAATATTCGAGGTAACAGTCGCTGTACCCTTCGCTATCTCGAATATGCAACGAGTTCGAGGCCCCCTACTGCAGATAGATGCCACCTACTCGACCAGCGCACCCAATGAGGACAACAAAGGTGTCATTACCCGACAGGCGTGCACATAATCAATCCTATCAGGTAACTCATTTGATAACTCTCTTATAAGAATTCATCAAACGCCCTATATGTTTCTCAGTGATTTCTCCATACGATCGATGCATTGGGTGAATTGCTTACTGTTTTCTTCCCAATGTCTTTGCAATCAAGAAAAGAACCTAAGTAACAAAGTTAGACTAAATACTTGAGTTGAGACCCATATCCCCTCTCAAATATGTGATCGATTAGAGCCCTCACTGTAGATCCCCACCGAATGTCCAGTCAAGCAGACACCATCTACGACACAGGTATCATTATCCAATAGGCTTACACTATCAGTAGTCCTGTTGAACAACTCATTCGATAGCCCCCTTATAGAAGCTCACCAAATGCCCTATGTGCCTATCAGTGGTTTACCCGAATCGTTTTACTTTTCTACTTGAATTAACTCCACTTCAACACCTTCACAACACTTTTATCAACAGAATTTTGTAAGGTAAATTTAAGAATCCCTGGGTCTTATCACCTTCAGCATTTACTAAACCTACCTAGCTTTATGTAAACCTGTAAGCTATAGTGACAACAGGATAAAAGTTTATAAGAAAAACAAATAACTGAACGAAACTTTTAACGAAAAGAAATGCATCTCTGGAAGTACTTACTTCTTAATTATAGCTTAGTTACGTAAATATTAATTAATAAATTACGGCACACTAAAATTGTAACCAGTGGTAAGCGTAGACAAAGTATTCGAGATAACAGTCGTTGTGCCCTTCGCTACCTCGAACACGGAACAACTTCGAATCCCCCACTGCAGATTAATATCGCCCCACCAAACCAGCACTCCCGCGAAGGCGACAAAAGTATCATTATTCAAGAGGCTTGTATTTTTAGCCTAATGAATAACTCATCTGATAGCCCCCTTATAGAAGCTCACCAGACGCTCTATATGTCTCACAGTACTTTCTTAGAACGATCGGCGCATTGAGTGACATTTAAATTAGTTCCTCCTCAATGTCTTTGTGATTTATGCAAATCAATAATAACTCATTAATGAAAAATATTTGAGTTGAGATCCAAAGTCACACTATTCCCTTCTCAAATATGAGATCGTTGAAAGCCCGCACTGTAGACCATCGCAGAAAGTCTTAGTCGGTCGAGACAATAAAAACGACAAAGATATCATTATCCAATAAGCAATGCTACTAGATAACTCATTTGATAGCCCCCTTATAGAAGCTCGGCAAATGTCTTATATGCCTATCAGTAGTTTATCCGAATTGTTCAGCAGTAGGTATGAATTTAAAAACCACCACTTATCACCTTCACAAAAAATATATATATATATATATATATATATATTATAAAATGTAATCTATCACGGTAAAGTTATTAAGTATAGGAAGAAGTACTCCAAAACTACATTCCATTTCATTACCATACCAAAGTATAGTCACCGACACTAGCGCGCCCAAAAGTATAAAATTTACAGGGCCAATGAATAAATGACACGGTTACACGGTGTGACCATCATCACTGTACCTTCAGATAACCTGTACCTAAACTTAAATCCAAGTAGAAACTTATTTACTATCCCTCTTGTGTAAGTACACAACACACCCCCTTGATTTAAGAATTTATCCACTCTCCTAATCACTAATCATAATAACAATAATCCTATTCCAATCCATAACTTTTAGTTTAACCCAAAATCCTTTACAAAATCAATTAGTTATTTAAAGGAGTGCAATGAGAATTTAAATCAGCTATACTCAACCTGTGGCCCTTACATAAAAAAGGTCGAGTACTAATGATTTAAATGGTGTATCACCCCCAAAATTAAACAACTCTAAAATATTTATCTATTGTTCATGAAATACTTAGGTAAGTTAGGCACATTCGTTCACTCCAAGACAGTCAAATTTAAAATGCATTCAAATGGTCAAATAACCTAAGCTCTTATCTATTTCTGTAGATGAATACTCTCACCCCCACGTGTGTAACAACAGAACAATACTTAACCCACATTCACATCACAACCGTCTTTCCTATTTTATAGTATTGATTGACTCAATTCAATCACCTCACTACACTCTCATTCATAAACATTCCTACATTTTTAAACCATATTTACTAATTTTAAGACACACCCCCACTCTCATATGTCACCTATTCCTAAACACACCCTACTGATGATGATGATGATGATGATGATTATAAAATTGGAGCAGCCCATATTTACTCACTTTAAGAGACACCCCCACTCTCTTATGTCACCTATTCGTAAACACCCCCTACTGATGATGATGATGATGATTATAAAATCGGAGCAGCCCTAAGGATACCTATTCTGTGACATTTACCTAATATATATTATGTCGAACCGCCCGATGATTATGAATCTTGGCCATCATAATCTAACACATCATTATAATCTAATACACATATTATAGTTTATAAAATATAGCATGAGCCCTTTAAAATATACCACGTTTGATTGACAGATCTTCCTGGTAGATGACTATCGACAAATAATTGTAAAGTTTTACGTCGACTAAACCATTTGATTACCGACATAGCTGTCAAAATATGCAAGCTGAAGTGGCAGTGGGCTGGTCATATCTGCCGAAGAACCGATAACTGTTGGGGTAGACGAGTTCTCGAGTGGAGACCACGAACAGGCAAACGCAGCGTGGGACGCCCTCCTGCCCGCCGGACCGACGACCCTAGGCGGGTGGCGGGTAGTGGTTGGATGAGGAAGGCCGAGGACCGAGTGTTGTGGCGCTCCTTGGGAGAGGCCTATGTCCAGCAGTGGACGATTATTGGCTGATGATGAAACCATTTGACTTTGACTTTGACCTATGCCTGCTAAATAAAGTTGGGTTTCCTTTGAAAGCGAAGAAGTGACAAATAAAATGTATGGATTTGACAGCTGTCATTCTAATCAAGCTATTTTTTAAAGAACTGTAACATACATTCACTAGGCTCACCCCCACTATCTTATGCCTTCCAGCTTCCTCTCCTGGGAACAGTCCTAAACACCCCCTATATGTGATGACGACATTGAAGTAACCCTATGAATACCTATTTGTGTGTAACTTTTAATCTAATGATGTTACGGCCGATGATGATGAACCCAAGCCACCCTAATTTAACACATTGATAAAATCAGATATAAGTAAGTATGTAAATACGAACATAGTTTCCTTCACTGGCTCATTTTATTTACACCGTAATCTTATCATTCCTCTATCTCATAATATCCCCAATGTCGTGCACATTATTCACAATATCAATCCATACTCAATCGCACCTACACGCAATTAGCAATCCAGTACCTATACTATATGTAGCTAGCACGCACTCACGCGCAGCCTGTATTTAGGTATACACGGCAGGACACGAACCTCCTCCAATTCCCCAACAACAGAGAGCCACCTCCACAATCTCCATGCACATAAATTTAACACCACAACACACATTGAACACCAAAACCCCGAGGATCGAACTCGAGACAGTAGTCAAGGTCACTATCCACCACAACATTCGGTAGTGTAGCCAGCTAAGTATTTACATACATGTAGAAACATAAGATCATAATATCATAACCTCTCTTTCTCCACATGCTAGGTATCGATTTCCCCCTCCTAGTTCCAATTATATACCTAATTACCTATACCTGCGTATTAGCAAAACGCATACCTACTACATACATGCCATTGAAGTAGGTACAACGAAAGGAGTGACATATCCACTGTACCCAACACACGAACAGTGCCTCCGGCATCGGCAAACAGCCACCGACAACTGATCCCACTACATAATCTTTTAACCACGGTGACAAACACCTTAGGGTCAATTCAGACGTACCACAACCACACCACAACCACAACTACACCACAACCACGCGGTGTGGTTGGGCGTATATTTTGTATTGACAATGAATAATCCAATTCACACGTGCCACATTTTGTCGTTGTTATCGACCACCTGTGTAATACGACCACATCGCAACCACATCGCAACCACAACGCAACCACATTGCAACGGCAACGCCGCCACGCGGCGGCGGCACCGCGGCCACCTCCTCTCCCTATTAAATGCACACGACGACGTGGTTACCACATCGCAATGACAGCGACAACGCAACCACATCGACATTTTGTCGCTGCCACAACGCAACTGCAAAAAGCCGCTGTCACACAATTCACACGTAACCACAGCTTGACCACATTTTGTCGCTGCGACGTGGTGTGGTTGTGGCACGTGTGCACCGACGCTTAGTGACAATCACTGGAGCTGGACAGCTGTTTGTCACTGACATTATAATAAGAAGTAACATTACCTATCATTGCCTAATTAAATAGGTACATACATGAAGGTCATTGAACCTGTACAAAACAGTCTTTAATTTTGTCGACACGAATGCGGTAACTATATACATATTCAGTTAACCCCACGAAAGCTGAATATACTATTACTAAAATCCACAAAACTTATAACAATAATATTCGCTAAACTTATAACAGCCCTTTCCTTTGTCCGTAAGGTACCTACACGTTAGGTACCTAGAACTCACCTACATCCATACCAAATTCATGACACCAATCCCCTTCTATCGTGGGTAAAAGTCATCTTGACATAAGACCCAACACTAATGCTATCTTTTCTATGCTGGCAAAATTTATTTGTCATACATAACTAATTCTCATTACACCCCTTTCTCTAGCGTTGAAAGTATAAATATATCAGCATATAAACATACACCAAACCTACAACAACACTCTTCCTTTATGGTTTAATTAAACCCACATAACGGACTACCTAAATAAATGAGTAAGAAAATTATACAATGCAAAATATTTTAATATGTATACCAGCGCCACCTGTGTTAAAACTCTTGAACTGCAATTAATCATTGATATCTACAGGTTCGAACATCAAATACAGCTAGCTAACTTCTTCTGTTGTATCCTTATTTACCTTTTATTTAAAGGTAAGTAGAAGTATAAAATAACAGTAGACAGACAGTACACTTGGAATTAAACCTAAAATCGGATGCACACAATCAAAATAAATTTGCCATGAGTAAATATATCTCATCCGCCGCTGTGAAACTGACACTTATTAAAATGTGTCTACTATCTACCTATAATATGTGTATATGTATGTATAAATAACAAAAAATCTATTCCCTAGACAATCGTAGTCGTAGAAAAAATTAAATATGTAAACAAGTACTTAGGTACCTACTTACTAAAGTTTGCATTCACCAAAACATCTGTTAGTTATAGCTACCTACCACGCTAACTTCGAACGGTCTTTGACCTTACTAGTTTATTCTCGTTTACTTAGTAGGTAGGTACCTACTTTATTTTACTATAGGTACCCCTTTTCCTTTATTAATTTAATGAAATAATTACAGAAAATGACGCAACATCCATGCGCCAAACCTACCAGTTTCAAGTGCACCATGGTAAGATCGGTATAGATGAACCATGTAAAGTGTGCGCAGCTTCTAAATCACAATGTCATGTCTTTACCAAAATAATAATGACAGGACGCTACCTATAACCTATTTGATTGTTTTACTAATGCATTTGTAGGCAACCTACACGTATTTTAAGCACACTAAGTTTGAATGCAACAAATTTGTATAGAATAGGGTCAAAGTACCACATATCGGCACTTCAAATGTTTCAAGCAAAATGTATACAAGTATACAAATATTATGCTAAGTTTTTTTTTTTTTTTTTTTAATTTTATGTAAAGGGTAAAGTTACCAGTTATTGACCTTTTAAATGGTTCAAACAAAATGTATTAGGTACCTAAGTGTACACATTATATTATTTATTTTTTTTTGTTTTTTTTTTCCTCTAAATGCCTATTTTATTGTACGCCTACACATATGATTTTTCTATTAACGTTTTCTCTCAATCTCCTTCCGTTTCACGGCAACATTTGTAGGCTAAAAGCCTTTTAAGTTTTTGAATAATGCAAAACACAAATAAAATAACGTTCCTAATAACCCGATCCTGTTTCTAATAATTCTGATCACCCTATCCTGGTCACGGCACCATTTGTAATATACCCCCCCTGCAGTGACGCTTCCGACTCTAACCTACCTATTTGAGACGTATTTTTCGCCCTAACTAAACTGAAACGAACTGAAGAGAAGTCTTGTAACGGTATACGTGTTTTGCATTATTCGTTTGGCCAATACGTGATCGTCTAGTCTAGCGGTTAGGACTCTACATTTCCGAAGTAACTCAAGTTCTTTTAGGAGGTTGAGAGAATCCCTACCCTAGCACTAATCCCTAGAACCCTAGTTCATAATCCCTAGTTTATCTATTTGTTAGGACAACAGAACAAAGCTCAAGCAATAGTTATTTCTTAAAAAATATACATAATTGAGAGTGATTTAAAAATGTATATTATATATATATATAAAAAGGGGTTTTTAATTTGAATAGAAGGTGCGCCCCGCCTCGCACACCCTATGAAGGACGACCAGATCCGTCCACCAGACCCATCTACCTTCTCTAGCCCACTGGCTCTATTCAAACTGTTTTTTTTTGTCAGTCAGTCCCTAGGAAAGGATCTATTGATTGGGATCCAGATGATGTTAATAATATTTTATTCAGCTTCACAATTCGGCACGGATATCTCCTGAGCCTACTTAAGCATTTATTCGACACGGATATTTCCTGAGTCTACTTCTGTATCCATAATATGTAATAGTTATTCGGCACGGATAGTTCCTGAGCCTACTCTTGTATTTTCGACACGGATATTCCCTGAGTCTACTTATACATTTATTCGACACGGATATTTCCTGAGTCTACTTATGTATCGATAATGTGTAATAGTAATTCGGCACGGATAGTTCCTGAGCCTACTCTTGTATTTTCGACACGGATATTTCCTGAGTCTACTTATACATTTATTCGACACGGATATTTCCTGAGTCTACTCATGTATATCGTCACAGTACAATGTTTTCCAATAATGGACATAATTAAAATATAATTATTATCTCCCATTTCAGCTTGTGTCAAGAGCAATCACTCAAATGTATCTCTATATTGTAGATCTCAGAGTTATGTGACAATTAATATTTTATCGATGCTGGCTTGTATCTACCATGGTACCTACAAGTTGTTCGAGGTGGTTTCCCTGCCTCTAATTAACTTCATCACAGTCAAGCTCAACATTACTTATTAATAACTAACTGTCATCATCTCCTCCTGTATATAGTATATTGGTAAGTTTGTAAGAAGAATCCAATTCAGCAACTGCTTTCCTTTACCCAAGCTGATAAGAAGTCATTTCAATTTATTTATCGGTAGTAAGTAACTCATGTACTATGAAAATATTTTCCTATCTTATTCAAAACTTAGTAAATTTTATTTAGAATAGAATACAGTTGAAACTCTTATGGTCGCCAATCGCCTCAATGACCCTAATTATAAATTTTGTTTAATATTATCAACATCTTATCCAAACCCAAATCAATAATTATTTATATTAGCAGAATTAAAGGAGAATAATAAGTATAATAAATTATTACTAATCACTTAATATGTAAAAGTTGTCATGGTCACAGTCAATAATATATAGCCAATGATACCCATTTAACCTTCAAAAGTAAAATTGCATGAATATTCACTATGGAAATATTTATTTTATCTTTTCCAAATATTTCAGTTATCTTAAAATAGTGTTAGTGCTCCTATGGCCGCCATCCAACACATTGACCCTACGGGTATAAGTATCTAATTGAAGGTATTTATTTTATTTAATCAGACGAGTAGATAACTTTAGTAAAAGTAAAGTTGGTGCTCAACTAGGTCGGCAACTGACTCATTGACCCTATTATTTATTAATTTTGTTTAATATTCTTAACATCTTTTCTAAAGCAAACTCAATCTTTATTTATATTAATAAAAGGGTATAATGCAGGTTTTTAAGTATTATAAATTATCATTAACTTGCTGAATATATAAGAATTGTCTTAGTCACAGTCAGTCAGGTACAAGTTATGGCCAATATAACCATTGAATAAAAGGAATACTCACTAAATTACATGAATTCTATTCTGTTTTCTGATACATAACTAGTAATTGAGGTACTGAAGTAAATACCTATTGAATTCCAATAAAGCAAACTTTACATACTTAGATGGGTAAGTAAATACCAAAATCATATCTATCACATCAATGAGTAAGAGGCCTAGATCCACCAACTATACATCAATAACATTCACCACACAAGAGATACAAAAGGATAGCATGTTTTTCAATTCAATAACCTACTCTCCCATAGTCTAAACCTACCGGCTTAGCATCTAACTGGTTTGAAGATGAAATGCATTTTATACAAACCCACATTTTACACAATGTACCTAGTATCAAATACCTAGTAAGTAAGTATAAATTTAGAATCTGGGTTTCTTAGTTCTGAACTAATGTTTTGAAAGTAGATTTGTTTTGCAAACAATACCACACTGGTGTCCTTTAAATGTATGTTAGTTTTGTTGCTGCCTAATTGTTAAAGTATGATGATGAACAATACTTCAAATACTTGAATTTACCAAGTGTAGCTAAATCCATAATAAAACCATAGAGAATCATTAAAGTAGTGAATCACACAAGTACACACAGTAATTATTCAAGTAGAAACATAGTATTTTATGAAAATATGGTTCGGCCCATTTTTATTCCGGTGGAAAAATGTTTAAAATCATTTCAAATATTAAGAATACAAGTTATAAGTAATGTTTATAATAACCACTCTTAGAGAATCAAAGTACATTGAGCTAGCTGTAAGATTTTTTAATTAATTAAGTACATAATAGAAATGCTCATTCAAATAAGAATACAATTTTGCTAAATGGATTCATAGTTTAGTATGAATAACCTGAAGCATATTCTTCATTCTGGTTTCAAGACTGAATAGATAAGTAGGTACATGCTTACATGAGAACTAGATGGATTTGGTAGAAATATGTTTATATTGTGTATCTCAGGAGATAAGTAAATAAGTACAGACTACCTAGGAATATGAATTCCTTGTAATTTAAACAATTTCAGAATGATCTAATAAGTTACCTAATAGATTTACTTAGATTGCAAGTACTTATCACTGAATAGTATTCCACATAATTATGTTATATATCTGATGAATCATCCATTATTAATATTCAGGTACTTATTCAGATTGTTGTGTAGGCCTAGTAAGTTTGTAAACCAAATATGTTGGAACATAGGTTATGATTATGATCCACCACAATGAAACATAGGTACACCTAATGGCCTGTATTTTCCTAATTACTGTTCTTTACTGGGTAGGCAAAGATTGCTGGGTGAAACAATTTCAGATAGATAGAATGCTGTGAGTAAAAGTAACATACTTAAATACTTGAGTCATTAGTCATCATCTCAATAGAACATACTATTCAATATCTGTAATATATTGATATACTTAAGTAACTAAGTTTATTCCTTCCAGGTAAACAAACATAGCTTGATGAAACAAGTGGGGTAATTTTCTCATAGTTGAATGTACTTATACTTGTAAATTGATTGTCTTATGTGATAGAATCTTTAAGGCTGATTGATGAAGTAAAAGGTGGTTTCCTTGGGTCTCTCCTAATAAGCCTAGGTACCGTAGCAGCCTTCAATTTCAAAATGGCCAAGAAGCTTAACAATAAATAATGGGGAACAATTGGATTTTTAGGTTATGAAAAATATTCTAATTTTGAAACCAGAACAAAGTAGACAGATATCCTAATATAAAGAATGGGGTGAAGTATAGATATGCTGTGATACCTCTAAATAGTGGTTATGACAAAATATTATCGACACTTAGCTGAGGATCCTGAGGCGCCGCCGCCGGCCGGTCGAAGCTGCAAAACCACCCCGCCATAAAATACACTTCCACTATCACTCCCATCTGCAAACGCTCCATCCTATCACCCGAAACTCCACGAGAAGACCAAGGGCGAGTTAACGAGTTTTCTTCACGAATCCTATTTTCAGCCTCTCCTGACCATCGACTCCCTTTTCTCTTTTTTTTCTTTTTTTTTTTTTTTCGGTTCATCCATCGAACTTTATCGATTCAACTCCATCCCTCAGATCCTAGACTACAGGTGGCGCCACTGAGCTAGACAATAACACAACTATTAAATATTTTTAAGGTAATAAACCGATGAACTATTGTTCTATAATTATTGATAATTAATATTATTATTATTTAACCAGTATTTACTAATTTTAAGTCCTGATTCGATTAATTAGAACTAAAAGATACTCAGTTGAGCGTCAAGGAGGCGTAGTACGTAAAGTGTCGCGTAAATTAGTGTTGTGCAAATCTGATCCTCATAATAATAACTTATCACCATGGCGTCATTCATTTCAATAATCAAACAATAACTAACAGAGCCGTATAAACGGTTGAAACATAATATAACCGAATCTAGTATGATATCTCTTTAAACTCTAAGCGTCAACAATAAGACTTGTACTTATTCTAGGTATCTGTCGATTCGAACGACACAACACCCCCCGAACATTACCATATAAGGAAATGCGTCATCGAGTCTAACCAACTAGATGGCACTAGTGTGGCATTTCTACATCGCGGTATGGTTGTGTTTTCCAACCAGCGTATAGTCTTATTTTGCTTATAATAAAAATTTCGCCAATCTATACATAAATATTGTAATAATGTATAAGTCTGCTACGGACGGACTATGTTCCGTTACAATATCCTTATCAGTAATTTTTCTGGGCCATCCGGTCAAACAATACTTCACAACTGACTTAAGGACGATGTCATTGTGTGTCGCTTCTTTTACCTCTTTTTGCGATAAGAGCGTGTGACCATTATAAATGAAGTTTACATACGATAATTCATCAACACTATCGCATGAGCTAGCGGCCGCGCGCAGTGCGCAACTACTCTCGGCTACAGATCTGCTTAGGAAATCAGCTGCATTATTAGCGCTCGAAACATATTCTATCTTGTAATTATACGCGGAGAGGAAAATTGCATAACGTTGGAGCCTGTTAGCCGATATTTCTGGAATTCCTTTGCTAGGGTTAAATATTGATAGTAAAGGCTTATGATCCGTGCGCAATATAAACGGATCAGAACGACCAAATAGGTATTGGTGGAATTTTTTTACTCCAAACACTATGGCCGCTGCTTCTTTTTGGATTTGGCTGTAACGTTTTTCAGCGGGTGACAATGACCGTGACATAAACGAAACTGGTTTTTCCACACCATTTTCCTCTTGCGATAATATCGCCCCTAGCCCGTAAGGAGATGCATCTACGGTTAATATTATTTTGGCATTTGGATTAAAATGTGCTAAGGTGTTATCCGATGCCAATATTGTTTTTATATTTGTAATTGCCAACTCATGCTCAGGGCACCATTGCCACATACTACCTTTTTGTAGTAATTTATGTAACGGGCTCATAATAGATGACGCATTTTTAATGAACGACCTATAATAATTTATCATCCCCAAAAATGACTTTAGCTCCGATACATTAGTGGGTGTCTTCGCATTCAAAATAGCCTTAACCTTTTCCGGCGACTTATGAATTCCGTTACGATCAATTACAAATCCCAAGTATGAAATTGAGTCCTGAAATAATAAACATTTTTGTTTTTGTAAAACAAGGCCGGCCTTTTCTAATCTATCAAACACTTGGTTTAACCTTTCACTATGCTCTTTTTTTATCCTTGCCGGTGACACAGATGTCATCCAAGAATAATAGCACGCCGTCGAGCCCGGATAGCAGCGCCTCCATCGCTCTCTGGAACACGGCCGGGGCCGACGATAGCCCAAACACTAATCTCGTGAATTTATACAGGCCTTTGTGTGTATTTATACACGTAAGATCTTGGGAACTGTCACTGAGACAAAATTGATTGTACGCCCTAGACAAATCTAGTTTCGAGAACTGTTGACCGCCATGAAGTTTTGCGAAAAGTTCATCGACCCTCGGCAATGGGTATTTGTCAATAAACAGTTGTTTATTGATTGTTGTCGAGTAATCTACACACAGACGCAACTTCTTATCTTCGCGAATAACGGGTACAATGGGGCTTGCGTAATCGGAGTATTGCACGGGTACCAAGATGCCCAATTCCACTAACCTGTCTATTTCTTGTTCTACCTTTTCGCGAATAGCAAAGGGGAGCGGCCTCGCTTTCCTAAAGATCGGTTTAGAATCTGGTTTAAGGTCGAGGTTCACTGTCCCACCGTTAAAACAACCTAACTTATCCGAAAATAAATTAGGGTACCTCTGTGCGAATTGGTCCAATACGTCCGAACATAAGTTCAATGGTGATATTTGTAATTTAAATTTCAATAAGAAATCCCTCCCTAATAACGGCGGGCCCCCATCACGCACTACATATACATCTAAGTTTCGACTTTGGTTATTGTAACTGAAACTTAACGAGACGTAGCCTAACGTGTGTATTATTGAATTATTATAACTTTGTAAAACTAATTTACTCGGATTTAATTTTAAGGTAGAAAAATATTTATTAAATATTTCCTCCGAAATAACGGTAACTGCCGATCCGGTATCTATTTCGAAATTCAACCTGACATTATTTACTAGAATGGTCTCTTTCATTGGTTCACCATGCTGCGTACGAATATTACAAATTATGCGCTTACCATCAACATCGTAACCGTCCCCGTCGGCACCACACTCAATGAAATGATGACGCGACGAGCCTTTTCCCGGACACATTCTTCGAAGGTGACCTTTCACGCCGCATTTCTTGCACCTGTACCGAGTAAACTTGCACCTGGACACGTCGTGGCCATCGTAGCCACAAGCTGGACATCCAGCCGGGTCCGCTCGTGCTGCCGGGGAGGCGGCCGCGGGCGGGCGCGCGGTCTGCGGGCGCGCCGCGGCGGCCACCTTGAGCACCTGGGCCGTGGCGAGCTCCGCCTGGCCCGGCGCCTCCTGCTGCGACCCGGCGCGCGCCGCACGCACTCCATCCGCCAGCTCCAACGCCTTGCTCAGCGTCAGGCCTTCCATGGCCTTGGTGAAGAGTAGGTCCCGCTCGGGGCCGGACTGCATGCCCAGCACGAAACGGTCTCGAAGAGCCTCCTCCAGAGTCGATGCGCCAAAATCGCAGTGTAATGCCAAGCCTCGCACCCGCGCCGCCCAGTCTGCTAGACTTTCGCCGCGAGCCTGCGTGGCACCGTAGAACTTACATCTTTCGGCAAACCCGCACTTTTTAGTTTCAAAATGTCCATCGAGTAACTCCACCACATTATTGTAACTAAGGGTACCGACAGATTTAGGTAAAGCTAGGTCCCGAATTAATTTGTACGTTGGTTCGGCTAAACTGCTTAACAAAATGGCGCGTCGCTTGCTACCGGTTTTATCGTCTCCTGTCCCGATATCGTTGGCTAAGAACCATTGTTCTAGACGATCTTTATATAATGTCCAATCTTGCTGCTCGTGATTGAATAGCGTTAAAGACCCGACCGAGAATTTAGCCATTTCTTTTTTTTATTTGCACGCGTTTTCTGATTTACTCGTTCGCCACTGTTATAATTGAGACAACCGATATATGAACAAGCATTTATTCGACTGAGGACTGGGGCGCGGGACGCAGCCCGCGCTAACTTATGTCTACCCGAAACCTATTAATATAACACAGTAAAACAGAGTTAAGATTTGTGTTAGAATGTAGTTTTTATGGAAATGTAAGTGCTCGAGGGCTAATCAAGGAAAGAGCCTTTTAAAATTAAAAAGTTGGTGGCCACAACTAGTTGGTGCGAGCCACGTTGCGAGCTGCCCACTAACTTGTTATTTACGCTAGTGCTTTTAGTTTCCATTGTAAGTAGTTGTTGGTTCTTTTAAAGTAAGTAAGATACTGTTCTTGAGGTGGGATAGACACGGACGTGCTTTGGCCTTCTACACTTACAGAAGTAGTCTTGGCTTGTTTATAAACACAGCCTTTTCTTACGAGATTACATTTTCTTCTTATTTTAACAATAGCAATATATGTATATAGTGTAATAAAGGGAGCCTTCATAGTGGATCTTGTTTTTCTCACTGAAGACATAAAAATAAAACGAATTTGTAATTATAATCATAACTTTATACTTATTTAATATTCACCAGCAAAAGTAACTTAAAGTAAATGTATAAAAAATATATAAGTAGGTAAGTATATCAATTTAACAAAATACCCACTTCACTGAAAAAACATGCCACTTTAAAGCTGATTGAGTGGGCGATATAGAACATGTAAATACTTACCGGATAGTTACGCCTGAGCGCCTTCTGGATGATAGTGCAATGACACTGTCAATCCTTCAGATACATTACAGCGAGGCCGCCCGTATTTGTTTATATCTCAACCGTGCGATAAAATATCTACAGCAAATTACAAGTTATACCTACAATAATTTGTTTCCAATATATATAGGTACTTATGTACTTATATGTATGTATGTATTGAGTCGAATCGATCACTTGACAAAACACATTAAAAATAACGTGTATTCGCTTGTCTGGTGAGTTGAAGTATCACACGACATTTAACATTAAAGACTCGAGAAAAATATTAATATTTAAATTTCAAAATATTGTTAGGATTGCAACCCAGAACCAACGTCGTATTCCGACTGATTAATTTGAAATTACATTACAATGTCCATGCTACAAAGTGCTACGAACTCACTTTCGGTTTGGTATCGCTGTCGTAGGGCCAGTAGTGCTTACTGCTGCATCTACGTCATCCTATATAAAAGCAAAGAAAAAAGTCAATACCAAATTTACCAACATTAAGGTATTGATATAATATCTACTGTTAAACAAAACTAACAAACTGCAAGTTATAGAAAACACAGCATTGAGCCTAGTCGACATGAGGGCAGCTCCCGAAACGGTTCAGTGGCTTCTGGCTACGTCACTTGCAGCCAGGATGGAATTGACAATACGACACACGGCCCCCAGTATTTGTAGCTCTCAAAATAGGCAAGCTATGCCTCACACTATTCATGTTGGTCGACATGCATCGCCAAATCTATTCTGTATCTATACATGTAGAGCCATAGGAAATTTGGTAAACTATTATTTTTGAATAAAGGGCAAAGTGGTGATACCGGATAATTAAACCACAATCATGATGAAATTGCACAGTTCAAAAGTTTTTCAAAGAAACAAACAGTAGGAAATTAACTTCTTTCGATCTCTCATTGATACAAAATTTCACAGAAGGTATTTTTATGGAACATCGACAAAAAAACTTAAAGATTTTCCGTTTGACTATCAAATCACGGGCATTTGGTTAACATGTAACCTGTATTTATTCGAAAAAAATCCCTTTATGTCCTTTTGGGACATTTTATTTGTTACCCGAAATGCTAGTTCCCGGAATGTCAGTTATAGTTACTAGAGTTTTCTGGATAAAGTAAACAAACCATTTTCAAATATAAAAGGTTCCCAGAACATTTCTTTTCGCAATATTTATTATAAATATTATATGTGGGGACATCTCACACACGGCTATCCGCAAGCTAGGCAGAGCCTGTGTTATGGGTATCGGACAGCTGATATATCTACACAAATACATAGATAGATTTAGATACATATTAAGTATAAATATGAACACCCAAGACCCGAGTACAAATATCTGTCTTTAAACAAATATCTGCCCTAGCCGGGAATTGAACCCGGGACCTTCGGCATAGTAGTCAGGGCCACTAACCTCTACGCCATTCGACCGTCTGAATTTGAATTTGTCATATCTAATATCATACACGTTACATTTAAACTCCGAGCGAAATAAATAATACTGATGGTAATGAAATGTACATACCTACATATGTATATTATACAAATATGTATACACATTACACAACGTGTTCTAAAAGTAAAATTATTAATACTTACAGTACATTTAAATATGTTTTATATTTGCCGCAAACCAAATTTTCAATTGAAGCCTTAAAGTTCTGTACTTTCACAACCACCCGTTCTATATCCAGTGTATCTAAGTGCTACGATAATAGAACTAGGTTGCGTACATTGTATCGATTCCCTATGACGTAGATGCCAATATCTACCGAGACGTCACTTAGAAGTTTGTAAGTCGATTACCGGAACTGGGTTAGTTATCTCAACTACCGCTTGTTCTATAGGGATTACAATGTTATTTCAGGATAGAGTCGATCGAGTTGGGAAAATAGAGATATCTCGCTACATGTTATTGCATAAGTATATTTTTATAGTTAATAATAAGTTTTTACAAATTTTAAGAGACGAGTCGGTAACAGGTTGGTTAATCTAATAAATAGAAACTTGACCTCTCTTAGTGCCAATTTCTCCATAGTCGGTTAGAGCATAACCAGGTATTAGTGGTTGACTTTTGACACATCTGTGAAGAATTTTATATGGAGATGACGTAATGAACCAATGATTTATTTATTTTTATTTTTATTTATTTTTATTTTTATTTATTTATTTACACATACACATTGTAACATAACAGGAACACAAAACCCAAATCGTTACAATATTAATTTAACATATAGCACTCATGATGAACCAACACCCTGGTCGGTTAGATAACCGACTATGGAAAAATTGAGGCTTAGTGTGATATTGCCACTGGGTCAGGCTTCTTAGCAGCCCACTGCACGTAATACCTTTAAAAATTATAGAAACATCTCACTTTGTAGTTGTAACCTCAAATAAATAATGATTCAGAGATATCAGGGTACGAGCAGCAGCCTAGAAGCGACACCAAGCATTCACAAAAGCTTTCCAATCTCAAACCCATTGCAGCCCAGTAACAGATATCCATTAAAATTTCCCCGAACCTGTTTCCGACAACGTGTGACTAGGTGACTACAGCGTCATAGCTGCAACTCTTGTTAGCCTACCGCAGGCCGCTGTAAAGCTTTGTTCACACGAGACGGCAACTGTTTCGGCAAAGTTAACAAACACAGGTGCTGTTGAAACTGCGCTCAAGAATGCGGCGGCCCCGCGCGGCATTCTCACTTTGTCGGGTTGTTGCAGATGAGCCGGGGTTTCGGGGTTTTGGGGGTTAGCACCATGTTAGCGCACCCTTGAGAGCTGTGCTCAGGTCTGAAATAGAATATTAAGGCATTTAGTGTTAAATCTCGACTTAGGGCCACTTGCACAAACATATTAAATCTAGATTTAGTGTTAAATCTAGATTTAGTATCAAATTTTATATGGATTGACGTTTCTTAAATCGAGATTTGACACTAAATCTAGATTTAAATGTTTGTGCAAGTGGCCCTTAGTGTCAAATTTTATATGGACTGACGTTTTTTAAATCGATATTTGACACTAAATCTAGATTTAATTTGTCGGTGCAAGGGGCCCTAAGTGTAAGTACCAATATTATGTTCGTATTCTATGAGACTTAACTCTTAAGTTTCATTAAGTACTTATATATATTATGTTTTTTATACATTAAAGAGCAATAAAAAAGTTCAACCTGTCATTGCCGTTCCATATTATGTCACTGGAACTTTTTCATTGCTCGTTAGTATACTTAGTTTAAATATTTTATTAAGTACTTATAAGCTATATGTACCTACCGTAATCAGAGCTTTACAATGCCATGCACGAGAGTGCATGACTGATTGAAGAAGTTAGCATGCAGTGATATGTATATTGTATAAGTAATATAAATTAGAATGTAAATTGTTAGAAAGAATCTTCTGTTAAAGTTAAATGTAGATGCAGGTATTACAAGGGGTGGGATTTACCACGAATACTACCAAAATGTTTTGAAAATTATGGAACAGATTTTTTGTTTTTACCTACTGAAAGTTATGAACGAGTAAAGCCAAACCCACTATTATTTGTGACACAAATTAACCACTCCACGTTCCCCAATAAACTAAACATAAAAATAAAGAAAACACTTCATACTATATGGTGGTATGTAATGCTAGAATATTATGATGAATGTTTCAGATTTACGACTGAATTTGTTTGTTACAACTGACACACACAGACCCAATCCATTACTGATTTTGGCGAATAGCCTGTATTTTCAGGTTGCGTGAATCCATTTCCTTGTTCCTTGGTCCTGTCCAGGGGGCCTACTCTATCTTGTCGAAATACGTCCTTACGAAAAACTGTCATGCAATCGAAGAGATAAAGTCGTGGCGTTCCGAAAGTGCGTATTTCCTCAAGATAGAGTAGTCCCCTAGGCTATGTCATCTGTCGTCGGTCAAGGCACCGAGGGGTCAAGGGGGAGGCGACTCGACCGACGCCTCAGTCATTTGTTTTACAGAGCACTTGCGCTCGAGGTCTGGACGTCTCGGCACTAACTGATGTTAACGAGTACAGGTGTACTTAACAGTTAATTTGTTAAGTGGAGTTTATGTTCTTTGCGGGGTTTGATTAGATTGAAGATTTTTATAGAGTCGTAGCGTATATGGTGTGGCCAATGGAATTTTGAATATACATAATTATTATAATGTAGAACAACATCGCGTAACATGTCATGATTTGGCAAGAACCGTGCCCGTACCGATATAACTTACCTCGTTATTTATACTTCTATCAAATAATACCTCTATAATGTAATAGAAACGCCATATACCTATAGTAATAAACATGAAAAGTAACTCAACTTAATAGAAAATTGACCTCACGATTCGATGAAAATAAGCTGAGCTTAAGTAACTTTCCAAGTAAGTATACTAACACAATTTTTCATCCGACTCCGTTACTTGGTGTTTCAAACTACGTTGATCTTTGTAAGTCCCTCGCTCTTAGCTAATGCATTTCAGACTTCTCCGGAGAACAAGAAAAGGTCAATAAGTTACACGTGAGGGGAGGAACCTGTCACCACGAGTTACCGCAACACATTCGTTTGTTATTTACCCTTGTTCCAACGTAATTGGGGTGGTTTTTCTTTACTTAAACAGAGTGTATGTGTTGCCTTCAGTGGCAGCATTAAACCCCAGTCAATCAGGGTCAGAACGCCTCAGCTTATACCGAAAGGAAGGCTCTGAAGATTTAGATGGATTTATAAAGTTGTGAGCTTCTTATCAAGAATTCAGAACAGTAATTTTTCACACACCCCCCATTGCAGGCTTCGCCGCTGTAACCTCGCTTCCTGGGTGCCATTGTTTTAATTCATCGGATAGCCGACTCATTCATACATAACTCATAAATTGTTCGGCTCTGGAGCGGTTATGAAACACTCTTGCACAAAGGTGGTTTAACTATGCATGACCCAGATTTATAATAGCAGCCAGTTGCATTTGCGCTTCAGACGGATTACCGTGACAAACTGTGACGTCGGCTAATTTACAGTACAGCTGTATTACAGTCGTAATTAACTTACGGACCTTACGATAATGGTCATATTCCCTTGCAATATTGGGCAGTATTCACTGCGGCTATAATATGCGGGCAGCAGTCGAATACGGTAAGGATTAATGGATTCAAAAGTAAAATCATACCGCAAAATGATAAATATCAATGGACTTAATGCGGCATAAAATGTTGTAGTGGTTTTCAGTTTCCAAAATTTTACAATACTTAATTATAAGTAGTTATTTTTAATGCTTATTTGAATACCATAAAGTGTTGACACTAACATAACCCTAATATTGTTTACCCCACCACCTACTCAAAATCGTAGGCAAGTTATTCAACAGCAAGCAACGACCTAATTTGACGAGCAGACCACTTCTACTACAGTTTGACCATTACAGTTAACCCTTGCGCCGTGTGAGCGCATACGAATGACACTCGCAGTCTCATTGAATATTGCACGAGAGGCGCTGGAGGGTTACTCTACATTGACGAAAAACCAAAGAACGAGAGCTGTCGTCCAATCGGCACAGTGGCTTGCGCTGATCTGCGAAACTTAGTTTTTCGTCAGTATAGAGTGACCCTCCTGGGGCGAAGTCGTCTAATCTACGGCGGACGATGCATGCAATATCAGATTACACAGCGTGCCAATGGCATTACTGACCGACGGCTTCACTGCCCACGATCTGCACACCGGATTACGTCCGAGGAACGTAAATGATCATCATCTTGGAATCACGTCACTGCGTGGGCGGCGCCACTCAAGCCTCAGGAAACGTCAATAGTTCACAGACCAACCTAAGTTAGGAGCGTTTTATTGTCATGCTTATTTCTGCTGCGTAAGACACACCGCAATATTACACATAATACATATAAAGCTCTAAATAATATTAGGATCCTAACCCAGTGTATTAGTTATCTTGTTCACAGCTTGTAGGTATCCTCATCGTGGTAGATTAATTTGATTAATCCGCACAAAGGCTGGCGGGCGAAGCCGCGCGCTACAGGCTAGTTAATTGTAAAACACTGGCTATTGCCGCCTCATAAATCCACGTCGACTTAACGTCGGCCCGTGAAATATTAACCACATGCCGGTTTTGACGCGAAAGCTACGGCCTCTCGGTCGGCTAGTGGGATCGTAACTAAGAATATTGTATAGTTTGGGCTGATCAAACATTGTGTTGACATGGCAATGATACCGTATCACTCAACTTGAGAGATAAATTTCAGGATTATCTATTTATTCAGGATTATTCTAGATAAATATTTCATATTATAAGCTAATACTTATAAGTTTTTAGATCTTAGATACATGTATGTTTCTATGACGGTCATCTTCTAACCGTGCGGTGCTGTAGTGCGATGCAATAAAGATTATATTTCGTAAAAATATAATTATAATTATGATTTAATTTCATCAGTAAAAACTGAATCTCCTCGATCAACTTCATAGAGGCACTTGATTTTGATTTGCCATTAAACACCAAATAGGAGATATATCCCTCGAGAATATCAAAGCATCTTTCGCAGTCTTCTTTGCTCCAAGACATGGCTTCGGCTGACGAATTGAAGAGTGATATACGACCTTGCCTATAAAGCTATTTGCCCACAAGGTCTCTTCTACTAAATGTTGAGTACGAGTTTCCATGAATAGAAAGAAATATACTTACTTATTTAATTTTGCTAAAATCCAAAGATACAACATTTCTACTAGTTTTTCTGTACCTCCTGTAGGTTGGCTGGTATAAAATGCTTTTAGCATTAAGTCCACCTTTTGTACACTTATATTTGATATTTGTGCAATAAAGTATCAAATAAATAAATAAAACATTTGGGTTCCGTTGGAATTGGTTCATCCCTTTTGACGTGAAGAGGTAACAACTAAACACCCCAATCATACTCACAATCTTTCGTCTTTATAATATTATTAGTAGGAAACCAGTTACTTACCGTCTGGAAACACATTAAAAACGAGAATGAATACCGGCTAAGTCGATGTAAATGTGATGTAGGTAGAATTGTATAACTACCTAAAGAAAAATCTCATTTTAGCTGTTTTTCCTAGCCAAATATGAGAAAAGTGCCCGGGAACGGGCGGGTCCATACGTTCAGTTTTTACAGAGATCCCGCGTGATGGACGACCGCTGACATTGACCCGAATCGCCTCCACCTTCTATCACATTATTGATGGACTGCATTATGCTCCATTTTATTGGGAAACTGCTAACTTTTTTCATGCATATCTAAGCTAACACCAGGTATAATTCATGTCTTTGAATACATACTTACTGGCTCAGTAAATAAAGGTCTAGCTTTGCTTGCTGTTTAAAACTATTTTGACTCTACTTTGAACTTAGAAGGTATTTTGACCTTTAGAGCACAAACTGTTGCAAGATTTAGTCTGTTATAACGTTCCAGATAATATACGTAGTCTACGGAGCAAAGGCCCGTACCCTCATCCTTTATGCAACATCCTGACCAGACGGCGAGCGTCCTTTCTCACGTCTTGGAGTATCTATGTAGCTCAGTTTGAACTCTGAAACTCTCAATATGAAAACCACGAATTACTAAGTATTATTACAACGATAAATTTGCTTCGAAGTTGAGATTGTGCAAACATAAACGGAGACAATTAAAATGAGTTTACAGCCGTTGTTACGGTGACGCGACAAAGCTAGCCATTTCACAGTTTCCGTCATATTAACATGCTGTATAACCTGCATAATTGTTATCGGAGTTTACGATAACAGTTGAATTTACAGCTGTCATAAACGCCAGGTCTCAAGTCCCCCTCCAGCGAATAACACTAAACTTTTGAACCTTCTCTACTAGTCATACTCATAAATATCACAATGCTATAATAAGTGTTGTTCAAATTTTAACGACATTTTTAGTAACTTCGATTATACAGTAATAACTTACATATATTTTTTATTATTATCGAGTTTTATTTTAATGTCTAATTAACTTTGCAATACGGTTGGAAATTCAAAGTAGAGCAATGTAAATTATAGCTTTTCATTTATAAATCTATAGCTTTTCACGTAGCCTAGTAATGCTTGCACTACAGAAGGTAATCCCATCCAACCTCAAAACTCAGCGCCTTGCAGCCAACTCTCATCATTCGATTTCGAAACTTACGCTCAAGTCCGAGGCTGCATAACTGCTTGCAGATGATGTGCTAAGGTCGGCAGAGTGTGCTTCAGAAGTTCATTAAGATGGTACGGTTTAGGTTGCAGTGGTCAAAGTTAGGCTCTTAGACGCGGCTGAGCACCTCTGTAATAGGGGGTAGCCGGTGCCTCCGAATGCACCTTTGCTCCAACAAAACAGCTCCACTTGAAGTTTGATGAAATAGTGCGGAACTTCTGGAGTGCCCAGTTGAGGAAGGCCTGGAAATACTTGGTATAAACCTACAGATTATAATAATTGGGGAATTATAAAACGAGCGAACAAAAAAAATCTTTGCGACTGATGATGGCATACTGTTTTAATAACTTGAGCGGTATGAATTTGAGTAAGCGAAAAATTAACTAAACTGACGACGAATATTGATTTATAATAAAATCCAAAACGAGCTTACAAAAAGTGGATTGTGATAAATCCATTTCAGATATTAAATAAATAAATAAATAAATAAATACTGGAAATACAGAGAGGGCAACTTCAATATTAAGATAGATTCGATTTTTCTAAGTGAGGTTATACTTAGCGAACTACTAAAAAGTTCACTTTGAGCAAAGTTTTGTATGCTGCTTTATTAACGATTATTGGTTACTGATATTCTATTTGAGGGCTTATGTTTTTTTATTTTGATACACTTTTTTAATGAAAACTACAGATTTTTAATTCAGGCCGGTATGATAAAAAAAGACGGGCCAATTGCACAGAACACTATATTCGGTTGGATACTGTCTGGACGAGTTCGGGAAAATATGGAAGGTATCAACAACTGAAAGGGATCAAAACGGCCGGTACCTAGTGCGATTAACATTTAAAGTTGAAGACTCAGAATGTGAATATGGTGGTACAAGAGAAGGGGTTCAATAGCACGAAGAAGGTTCAGTGATCTAGAAAGGAAGCTGGTAAATAATTCTGAGTTATATGAAGAACACAAGAGAGTCAGAAACGAAGGTGAAGAGCTAAATCAAATGGCACAGACAGTAAGAGGAGATAAAGAGATAGACAATCCAAACGCTAAAAATATTTACCAACAAGTTGATGAACCCATGAAGGCTGGCAGATTAGAATTAATAGATAGTAATAGAGTATCGCAAATCATACCTATCAATGTTTGTTAGTATTAATAAGAAGTTTTTTTTTTAGTTGACTGAAGCGTCTAATTTTATTTTTGTTCATTTGATTGAAATAAATGCATGCATATTACCTTATTTTTACGGAGTACATTGTTTTATTTAATTACCCTTATATTTAAATAATAAAATTTATCAACAAATAGAATAGTGTTTCTTCAAATAGTTATTTCATATTATTTTTATTTTTAAATGTGAGCTCATTATACTTTGCTCATTAGTGTATTTTTCAAAGTGGTTTTTGTAGTCGAAACACTTCATTTAAGATAAAATGCCGCTCAGTATAAAAAATACATTAGCCAAATATTGAAAAAAATGCAGGACGTAATGTTGACACTCAAACAAATATTAGGTCGCACAAATATTATGAAGCTGCTCATTTTGTATTTTAAGTAACTCAAATTAATGTTTGTAAGTTGCTGTTCTGTTGATTTTTCTTCACTCGCAGTCAGTCGCTCTCTTAGTAATTCTATAACCCAAATTAATTAATTTTGACACTTAGAACTGTAATTTACAGTCACTCGTTTTATTGCTACCCATAATAATTTATAGGCATACGGTTGGACTTTCTTGTGCGTTGGCAAAGTGGTTGGTCACCAGTGACACCTGTGTTCTATTAGTACTACACTCACGAGCAATGAAAAAGTTCCAGAGGTATATGGGAGGTCAATGGCAGCCCGCCTGCCATTGGCTTTTTCAAGACACGTGAGTATATTTAGTACCAATGTAGTATAGGGGCTGTTCTATTGGGAACATCGTGAACAAATATCAGCCCTGGACGGTAATCAAAGCCGGGTCATCACCGAGTGTACCACGCATTATTTAAATTCATCGATAGAGTATAATTAAGTGAGTATTGTGGAGCAGGAAATTAATACCATATAAATCCGTTTTCAGTAGCCGGAGTTTGATTTCCGGTAGATTGTGGATTTGGTCCGCTTATTAATTTTCAGCTCACTACTAACTACTGCTAAGCCAATACCTAGGATATCTGTTGGAATGGACTGGTAGCTTGTACGTAGGTATAGCTTTATTCATTTGCATGGAATGTCAATAATGTCATTACAGTTCGGCCCCATTGATAAATAGCATGCGTTGAAAAAAAGAAGGGTGCTCCCCCTTATCAAGTTTTAATGAATACTCTCCGGTGGATTCTTTCCTCATAGTTCTGATGAAGAGGAACGTCGAAACTTCAAATTAAGATTCTTGGAGTTCTTGCAACGGGAATAAGATTAATGAAGGATAGCACCTGGGGGTCGCGTCTAGGGATGTACCGTTCTAGAGGTTATACGAATAAAAGTCAATTGAAAGTAACCTAACTGTTTAAGTGCCAATTTCTCCATAGTCGGTTAGAGCATAACCAGGTATTAGTGGTTGACTTTTGACACATCTGTCAAGAATTTTATATGGAGATGACGTATACTTTATAAACAATGCCTATGGAGACTATGGAGAAATTGGCACAAAGGTTATTAAATGTTTTAAATTCGTTGCAGATGTTATTCGTGTATTTATCTGTTTTCTAACCAATCAGTGGTGAATTCATAGCATTTATAATTAATGTAGACCAATATTTTAAGTATGTTTACGTTTAGGAGCTAATCGTTTAATATAAAATATGAATATTTGTATTGGTACTTGTGTATTGAAAGCTGAACGAAAAATCTATGTAGGTAGGTATGTTTTTATGAGATAGTAAAGGGACTACGGGGCATCTCTAGACCTTTAACTGAACTCGACTAACGAATGGAGGGGTTTGGATCAAGGGAAATAACTGTTAAAAATAATAAGCGGAAAATCCTGTCGGTTTCCTCGCAAGAATAATTTTCTATTGTTCTGAAAGATTCAAGACAGACATTTGTGGGAATAATTACAGATTCACTGGTCATTATGAATTCTTTGAAATCATTTGCTTTAATCATATTCATATTTTATCTACTCAAGATTTAAGTAAGTATACTTTTAATCATTAGTAATGTCACAAAAAGATACACTCACTAATCTAAAATTCCTTATTCCTTTTTCAAATATTTTAATCCAGATTGGTCATAATCTGTGTTACTTAACGTTATCGCAATTGGTATCGAGTCCAAATGAGGCGCATCGTAGCGTGAATGAGCCGATTATCAGATATATCGGATGCACAATGTAAGCCGTTGTTATACACGTGCATCAGTTTTCAGTGTATGAGTTTTACGGTTTTGTTATTATTTTACATTTTTTCGGTTGGGGCATGCATCGGCGTCATTCTAATCGCGCGATTTTTTGTCGATACTGCAGAATGAACATACTCTCATTATACCTATACATGGTAAAAGGTATACGGTCGATTTTCAGTCGTACGGATTCTATAACTTCAGGTTGTGTGTTATTCGTTACATAAGTATATAGTATATAATTATAGGTTCTCACTTCAATATATTATTAGTGGCCTTTTTTCTCTAGCTTTTTAAACCCTATTACATAGATGAAGTTTCGTCAAACATTTTCAATAGGACTAAGGACGCCTGAAATCGTTGTAAAATTCCAGTCGCTGAGATATCGCCGACGTTTTTTACGTGAATAGAGGCGCAGTAGGTGTACCGATGCGTTTAAAGTTTAGCGAAGGCTCGTCCGCGCCGCGATATGGGCCCACTTTCAGCAGCCGGGATCTTTTTGTTCTATTATGAAAAGAGTTTTTGTTTCATTTAGTCCGCTTGGGCTTTCAGAATATAGGTCTGTTGCATTGTCCCACTGCATTGTGATATTCAACCAGCTATTTTCTCATTCAGTATTATATGCCTTTTATTATTCCCATTGTTCCTGACACTTAAACAGACCGTTTCTTTGCGATTTGTGATGAATTTACGGTTGAAAATGCAAGTGTAACAGGAGCGGCTTCAACGCTTCTCTTTACAATATATTTAAAGACAAAAATAGTTGTGGGCTTAAATACTTACTCCTCGAATTTCGTTGAATATATTTTTTGTTGTCCCTTTAAAAACTGCAAACAAAAATTATTGACCAGAAATAGATTAAAATATAAGATGCAAATCCATAGGCCAATATAGCTTCTGTCCAAATAAATGTATGCAGCTACGTTAAATGAAGTTTGACATGGTCGCAATACAGCAGGAGAGTGGTACAGGTGAACACGGAATATAGAGAGAGAGAGAGATACGTCGAAGAGTTAAATTATTTATGGTTGTAGTGGAATAAAACTCGTAGTGGCCAATAAAAAGGCAGAATGAAAGCTATTTCTACTATTACCCACTACTACTTACGTTATTCTGACACAGAACCGACCGGTAATAGTATCGCTGGAAAGTATTTCTTTCACTCATTTTCTATGGACTTATTATCAGTGTCGATTTGGTTGTTTTAACATAGGTACATGGTTTTTAGTAGGTAAGTAATGAAAATTATGACAGTGAAAATAATGAAGTTAGGTATGTCTTAATTAAAGATAATTATATTCGAATTCATTTGAACCCTTCCTTACCTAATGCAATAAAGTAGTCTTTTCCTGTTTAAATGCCTAGAGTATACCTACCTAGGTACCCGGACTGAGCACCCCACTAGGTTTCCTATTACTCTACGTCCTCGGCCGTGTTTTTATAGCTTTTCGCATGTCGAGCGTGAACTTTATGGTAGCAATTATTCGCGAAACAACGGGCGATTTATGGCAACAATCACCTTGATGACATAGTGGTATTGGGCCAGAAATAACGCCATTTTGATTGATCGATGCGGCTTACCGCATCACCTCATCAGCCAATTTACTTCCACTGCTGGACATAGGCCTCTCCCAGGGTGTGCCGTAATACCCAGCCTCTAGATTTCTCACCCAGCTTCATCCGGTACCTGATTATGCTTGTCAGTTCTAATCCAGGGATATAATTATGTACCCATAGATTGTTGTGAAATCTTGAAGCTTTCAGAGCTTCAAAGTTCATAAGCAATGGTGCAAGCTAGGGACAGACACTCAAAAGTAGCACAGTAAACTTCTGATTAAAGCAATAAAGGTTTTAAATTCCTAAGTCCAATAATAAAATAAAAGTTTGTTTACGCCAAACCCAACCTACGAAGAATATGTCAAAAAAGATAAAGAAAAATATCCTGTAGTTTAGAAAAGCAAAACAACAAAAAGTATCACTTATAGAAAGTGCAGGCTAACTTGATTTATGAATGTCAGCAGAAAGAAATATCCCCTGAAGACAAAACATGCCCACATTCGCTCATTTTGTGGATAACAAGACAATGCTCTTAAGTGATTCTCCGGATGTATTGTGAAAAAGTTCCACTTGGGCTTATGATTTATTTTACTCAAGCAACAACCTTTGTCTTTTGTTCATATAGAGTATTTTTCCCTCTTTATCTGGGTTATACAAAAGTAAAGAACTTGCAAATCAAACAGTTTTACCTAATTGCTATATTTTACGATTTCAAAAAGGCCTTTGATACCCTCGATACCGACACTCTATTAAATGCAATGGAGGAGTGTGGAGTGGGGCGCCCCCTGAACCAGTGGTTCCGCGAGTACCTGACGGCGCGCTCGTACCGCGTGAAGGTGGCCGACACGCTGAGCGCCGAGCAGCGCGTGCGCAGCGGAGTGCCGCAGGGCTCCGGGTGCGGCCCACTCTGCTATCTCATGCACGTCAATAGCTTATGCGGGGCCCTAAATTATAGTTCAGCTTATATGTTTGCTGATGACTTGTGCACATTACGTGCTGGCTTTAATCTCACAGACACTTGTTACTCTATCCAAAACGATATCGATGCTGTCGTAAGATGGTCCCATGATAATGGCATCGTCTTGAACGCTGACAAAACTAAACTTTTAATATTACACTCGCCTCACTTAAATCTGAAAGAATCACCTCCACCCTTAGTAACACATAGTTATTCCTGCCTCCACAATAATTTGGTTAATTGTCAATGTAAACCAATAGAAAGAGTAGATTGTGTAACCTACCTTGGTGTAAAGATTGATAATAATTTCTCATGGTCTCAACATATAGAATATATTAGCGATAAATTAAGGATATTATTAGGTAAATTTTATCATTTAAGTTATAAAGTTCCTATTAGCACGTTAAAATGTTTATACTTTGCTTTAGTCGATTCAATCTAAGATTATGCTCTTGATTGTTATGGGCTAACGTTTAAAACCTACTTAGATAAACTAGAAACATTGCAGACTCGATTTTTAAAGCTACTAGTTAATACAAAAACCAAATTAGAATGTAGAGATAATTATAAAAAACTGTATAAAATATGTAAAATTCTGCCAGTCACTGTTAAATTTAAATATCTATTAGCCATTCACAATTATAAAACCTGTAATAATTACCTTCATCCCATTACCCATAAACACGGCACAAGGTCTATATCTGAGGGTAAATTTGAGGTACCTAAAGTTAATAATTATTATGGTGATAGAACTCTAAAAAAAAGAATACCGTACCTACTTAATAGTTTACCTCAGGATATACGACAAGAGCCTATGTTATCTAAATTTAAAACTAAATTAAAAAAATATTTTTTGCATAACTTACCTTGATACAAGTTCACCTCAGATTATAATTTTATTATTTGTTGTGATATTACCAATTATGTATAACAATACCTAAAACATAAAAAAGTATTTTGTTTAGTATAAGAGACTCCGATCCCACAGGCAAATTGTATACAAACAGTTTTGTGGGACTCATTGTAAAACTACAACTAATATGTAAGCTTAATAAATAAATAAATAAAATAATAAAATAATGATTTTATCGCGTCGTTTGACGTCATTGTTGAAATTGAAAATGTCTTTTATGTACTTAATCTATATTTAAATGTGTTATTGTTTATACTTTCCAGAGTCATATTTTTTGTCCCAAACAAAAGTGACTAAACTATTCTTTAAAAAAATGTCCTTCACTGCTTCCCTGTCTTCAATACTTCCGTCGTCTCGAGTAGAGAAATCTAAGGTAGGTCCATATTTAGGTATATCAGATTTGCGTATCGTAGCCTCATCGCGTACCATGATTGCTAGATTGACGTAATATTTGACATCGTTATTGTGTCCAAACTAGCAATTATTACGCGCCAACGCTACGGAGATCTGACACAAGGAAACGATACAAATGTGGACACTGCCAATCCACTTCGGGCAACTTGAACTCCACAGGGCGTCTACTATTCCAATTTAATATGCACAGCTTCTGTAGCAGGCAGCACTGCGACCGTCCCTCAATTTGCATCTTCATCGACATTCTTTAAGACTCGGCGTAAATTCACATTCACACGTCAATGATTTATTTCATAATGGAAGTCATGAATCATCCGGACTCCGTGACTGTACGTAATTGCATTGCCAATCGAATTAATTTCTCCTTCGCGTATATTTTATGTTATAGTTGTTGCAATTGATTCCTTCTGGTATCAATAACTTTTGCAGGCGCGTGAGCTAAATTATGTTTTGCGCAGGACTGTTATTTGTATTAGAATAAGCTTTTGCATATAAACAGTATGGTTTATGTTTGATGTCATCCCGTATTCTCGATATGCGTTTGTATAATCATGTTTTTTAAATTTCTACGAATATATTGTAGTTATTTATAAATAATTTCAAAAGGAAAGGCCTTTGGCATCTTACAGGATACCAACCATTACACCGGGTCAAAGTGCCACTGATAGGTAAATCTAGCAGCAATCTCTATAATCACCACTTAGCAGTCATTTTAAGAGTTTTATTTTTTTATAAAGTACCGATCCCGTCAGATATCCCTAACACGAAGGGACACGTTATATTAAATAATAAAAAGAATACCAAAGGGGCAGGCTTTGATTTAACTAATACGTAGGTATAAGCTTTTTGTATAACGGGCGTTACTAGAACAAAAGCTGTACTCATGATAATTATAAATTTTAATCAAGAAGACTGTGGAGTGGAGGCGCTGTTTACTAACGCAACGATGCAATCATTTTCATAAGCAACACTTTATAGAGGCTGAGATTTGTCCTGATATGACCGGTTTTGACATTACTTTTTACGATAACGATTTTAGGCTTTTGCTCCCGAGTCTCGACTCCCACATTCAAAGTAATGACCCTCTTACGGCTGAATACCTACACGAAAATTCACGAACAATATTTGTAAATTGTAACCGAATATTCATTGTAGAGGTAATATGGAGGATTGTTTCGCTGAAAATTTCTACGTTAAATATACCAGCAACGAAAAGGCATTCGTTTGAAACATTCGAAAAACTTTTTACATTTTCAGCCCTAACTCCGCCGTGTGTACGTTGTGATCGGGTTTTTTCACGTTTTCGATAACTGAATTATTTTACTGAAAAGCGCAGGTGAAAGCCGCTTTTAACACAAAAGCATAAAGACGATAATCCTGATTCAATAGACCCAGGATGAAAAACGTGTGGAAGTTGCTCTATTTTCCACAAGCCCGCACACGAGTAAGATATGCTCTCAAAATATCCTACAAATCTCGGTATTTTTTATGAAAATACTTGTGAAGAGGAGTTAGGTTTAGGAAAATGAACTGTACTTCTCTATGTTTTTATTTGATTGAAGCTTATTTGATTTATTATCAATAGTTTACATAAAATTTTAAGGGGAATTATAAAACGAGCGAACAAAAAAAAACTTTGCGACTGATGATGACATACTGTTTTAATAACTTGAGCGGTATGAATTTTAGTAAGCGAAAAATTAACTAAACTGACGACGAATATTGATTTATAATAAAATCCAAAACGAGCTTACAAAAAGTGGATTATGATAAATCCATTTCAGATATTAAAATTTTATCCGAGCGACTTAATTACTAAGGCCCACTTGCGTGGATCACAGGGTTAAAAATATAAACTCAGAGGTAACTAACTCAGGGTTAACTTTGTAAAATTTTAACCCGGACTTTTGATTGCGCTAATGGAAAATAACCCTGAGTTAGCTAACCTGACGTTTCTTTTTGCACTCTGTGAATCTATGTCCTGTTCCAGGCTGAAAGGGACCAAGTTTCTATTGCCGTAAAAAAACATTATCTTCTATCTCACCTCACGTCTTTGGATAAAACTATCCCTCTCTATTTCCATTTTCGCAATCTGTCAGTAATTTGTATTTTGTTTACAAAGTGTCATATTTGTGATTTCCACATTACGAAAATTTTTGATTTTACATTACGAAAATTATAGAAAATTTAAAAGAAACGGCGGTAGCTCAGTCGGGTAAGCGCTCGCTTCTCACACAAAAGATGCGTGTTTGGATCCCAGCGCAGACATACCAAATGAGTTCTTTGTAATTTAAGTACAATGTGTGGCATACTTACTTACTACCACACATTCTACTTACCACAAAACGTTCAAGAACCTTATCATAAGCAGCTCTCTTCAATCTAACCGTATACCAGCAAGCAATACTCAACCAATAACAACAGCAAGTATTGAATATATTGAACACATCGCGGTTGCAAGTTGTGCTTTAGATAACAGCAAAGATAGCCCTGTAAAGAGCTGTTTCTGGAAACAAAGAGGGAGTTCCGAAAATAACTGTTCAGCAAGCTCAAGCAAGCAGCAGCAGCGACCACCACCGTCACCGCGGCAGCTCGGAGAGGAGAGCCTCCGACAGCGCAGAAAAGGAACGAGTCCCTGTGCATTCCCAACGCCACGAGTATTTAAGTTAGCACCGCGCGTATAAGTAGGTTTATTTTCTGTAAATAAATTATTATTATTCTGTCCACTCTGAGTATTATTTTCTACCTACTCTACACAATATCTCCAAAAATGTATACCATAGCTCTTACGGTGAAAAAACATCGTGATCTAAATGTGTACCCTAAAGTGCATTGCACTCTTTCAAAAGCGGCGATACGGCTCGCGACCTATCACGTGAGTACAAAAATGTACAGCGAAAAGTGGGTGAGTCACCTCTGAGTAACTACATTACAGTCATAGTCGTGAGCATATATATATATGTATGTAACCACACCATCGTGCTCTTAATTTAATTTCACAAGTGGGACCATTTGCTACTTTGCTAGATAGGGGAAAAATATAAGAATGATGATGATAATCATCATAATCAAACATTTCAAACGAATACAAGAATATTGATAAAAACCTTTTCTTTTGACGTAAGCCGGGTTAGCGTGTTAACCCTCCAATATTGGGGGGTTAAATATTTAAGAGTTTATCCCAAGGTTAGCGCTCATATTTCAGCGATGCAAGACAAATTAATAATCTAACCCTTCTTATGTCAAATATCTCCGAGTTAATTCGCTAACCCAGGTCTGCGCAAGTGGGGCTAAGTGAGCGACTGGAAATACAGAGAGGGCAACTTCAATATTAAGATAGATTCGATTTTTCTAAGTGAGGTTACACTTAGCGAACTACTAAAAAAATCACTTTGAGCAAAGTTTTGTATGCTGCTTTATTAATGATTATTGGTTACTGATATTCTATTTGAGGGCTCATGTTTTTTATTTTGATACGCTTCTTTTTGCTTTGCTTTGCAACGAAAATGCTACAGATTTAAACTATAGTATAAGTTTAGTCATATAAGTTCTTTTGTTTTATTTGTTGTTTCCTTGTGTATTTTTGGTGTGTGGTGCTGGTCACCGAATAAATATTTTTTTATCTTTTTTATCTTACCCTGACTACTGAGCCGATGGTCCCGGGTTTGATTGCCCGGCTGGGGTAGATATTTGTTTAAATACAGATATTTGTTCTCGGGTCTTGGATGTGCCCGTAAAATGGCAATAGGCCCGCCCCCTATTACATTGGGACTAACATAACGCTCTGGCGAAAAGTGGGTGCAGCAATGCACCTCTGCCTACCCCGCAAGGGAGTACATTAGTACAAGGCGTGAGTGTATGTTTTTTATACTCTGCTCATTAGTGTATTTTTCAAAGTGGTTTTTGTATTCGAAACACTTAATTTAAGATAAAATGCCGCTCAGTATAAAAAATACATTTGCCAAATATTGAAAAAAATGCAGCAAAAACGTTGACACTCAAACAAATATTAGGTCGCTCAAATATTATGAAGCTGCTCATTTTGTATTTTAAGTAACTCAAATTAATGTTTGTAAGTTTCTGTTCTGTTGATTTCTCGTCACTCGTAGTCAGTCGCTCACTTAGTAATTCTATAACCCAAATTAATTAATATTGACACTTAGAACTGTAATTTACAGTCACTCGTTTTATTACTACCCAAATTTTAATAATGATTCCGATGGGCACAATCTACCTATTTATATTTTTCGACACATTTTTGCATACTTTAGATTTCTTATCGAGGGATTTAGATATTTATGTCACTTGCATTGATAGAGAAACCACAATCTGACAGTACGTATACCAAATTACCAACTATTGTATTACGTAAAAGTTTTCGCGATAAGTAGGTATAGGTAATCTCAAAATTATTTTGAGCCTTTAGAAATAAAATGTGATAGGAGTAATTCATATTACTTATCATATTTCAATTCAAATAGGAGTAAATACTTAAGTACAAGCGGACTTTCGACTCTCTAATCGCGATTGATGAAGGGAAAGATAGGGTGTCTAGACACTGACGTCAGAACGCAAAGTACACTAATATTTTATTAATTACATATGATATTTATATTATATAGGGATTAAAGAGTACCTACGCTTTCTATGTGCATTAAACGTATTACTATAAACTACGCTAAACGTACGCAACCAAAACAGCATAAAACCTATCTAACTGTATCTTTCTTTGCACACTTTTAAGTCTTAAGTCTTTACAGACGTTAGAAAATTTAACTTGTAATATTTATTGGCGCATATCTGTTATCTCAATACGTCTAGGCAGACAACTGAGACACACTGGCTAGCTAAATTTAAGATAACAATTCAATATATCTGGCATTATTAGATACGTAAACATAAACTATTCAGCAAAATTTCCTACAAAATCCCGCTTTGCTGCTCTTATAGCAATTCTAAAGCATGCAAATATTAAAACATAAATATTGCGCATTGACTCGCAAAATGGGTGTTCTACCGCTATATTATTGTGGCGGACATGTATAAAATATGACTATCTTGGGTGTAATTGTTGTTTCCTCGACGATCCCGATCGTTCCCTGACACGGGACAAACCGCTGGGTAGTTAATCTCCTCGCAACTAGCGCCAATATAAAGTGCTCGGTCGCGTCAATGGAATACAAATAATGCGGCGCAGGAGGGTTACTCTATACTGACGAAAAACGAACGAACGAGAGTCGCCGTGCAATCGGCACGTTTAATGTAACTAGATAGAGTCGTGGCTCGCGCAGCAGCGCTCGGAAACTTAGTTTTTCGTCATATAGAGTGACCCCCAAGGGCCGCGACCAGGGTCGACACTTCTATGTTCATTGTCGGGTTTGTATTTTACGTTCTCTAGAAAACTGTTGGTGGCTTTAAGGTGGGGTAACCTATCTGGTAACCTGCACTAAAAGAATTGCCATAAATGTATGAAGAAACGGCGTAGGCAATGCCGAAAGGCAGACGCTTACTTTTAGCGATGCTCTCTTGGAAAAAAAGGGTCCTTTGAGTTTGAGTTTCGGATTAGTCCACGGAGGTTCATAACTTAAGACTGGACTGTTGAAGAATTACCCTGCTTAACCTTATAAATACTCTGTGGAGAATCTGTTATATTAAGTAAATTACATATTTTTTATGTAATTAATTGCATATGTAATAATTTAAAAAATACTCTTAGGGGGTCCATCTTACCTACGTATCCTTGGTTATAACTGTACGCGGTTTTATATTCAGTCAGCTTATCTTCAGCATTACTCTATCCCATAGCGTTGGATAGTAGTAATCGGACATAGCCTCCGTTAACAAACGACGATCAGTCGCATGCACTCGTACAGATACAGGCGTCTCGCGCCGGCATCGGCAGTGCCAACAATACAGTATCCCAGAATGTGTGTATCGAGAGCCATTAGTCTTGCCGGAGTTTCCTTTATGCGTTCAGATGCCATAAAGATAGACCCTGGAGCGCTCGGACTTGGCTGAAGGCAGTAGGGTAACTGTGAACTTGGGAGAGTATTTGATTGTTGTGGGTGAGTTTATTGGTTCCTCGACCTTACTTCAATGGAATCTTCATTTAATCTATAAAGTAATGTTTCCATTACGTTGGTAGGTACTTCTGGATATTTTTAATTTCACAATTTACAAGACGACATTTTTCGGTACAGTTCAGCAATTCTGTCAATTTTCGGCTCTACACGAGAGCCAAGATGCGAAAAATGCCGTCTGATGAAGTCCAGTAAGTAAGTTTTATGTAATCATATATATGATGTCTACTTGAGTAGTTCCATCGACTCTCGTGTTCCGCTACTACACTAGTGTAGGTATTCCAAGTTTATACCGAATCATCTGTAGGTTGAATTAAAATTAATTGTTAAATTATGAGGTTGCTAGTTATTTCTAAGGTTATTTTATGTCGCAAATAGGTAGTAGGAAGCCGAGGCTGTTGGAAGATACAATACTTCTCCGCTATGCAACTGAATGCTGGCTCCGCAGCAGTTATCAAGGAGATCGCTTACCTGCCCCGATGGTGTTTGTTCTGATGTGTGTATCGGTTTCGTTCATAAAGATAGTTCAGAACAGATCTCTTTAACTATACAGCTTGGGAGCGCCGTTTCTTATGTGCCTGTTAGATAGGTAGGTGTAGAGAAAGTAATTACTAACGTTATGAAAGTAATTATCGTTATGAAAGTACGTGCAACTATGAGTAGGAACTTGTCTGTATTTATTAACTATTTTGGGCATTTCATGACATTGTCATTGTGAAGAAATACAATCATAACTAGGAACTAATCATACATTTTACTGTAATCAAGATCTTTTTAATAACTTAATATTTATTGATAGTAGCTTTAATATTAATTTGGCATTGTTATGATTGCCAATATATACTATATGTGTAGATAAAGTTCTGTTTTTGGCATATTATCGTTACGTAAAAGTGGTAGTAAAAATATCTTCTTATAATACATTACGTATACCTAAAAGTAAATTAAACATTACACATGAGTTATTTTACACATCATCACCATTATTTTCGACCCTCTATCATCCACTGTTTGGTTTGGTCTTGTGCCGTTCATATCCACAGTTGCCCCGCAACCTTGTCAACCATCAAACAGGTAGTCCGATGACAAAAATGTCTTGCCCACTTCCACTTCAGTTCGGTGACCCGCTTTGCGACATCGAAAAGTTTCTTCTTTCGGCGGATCTCTACATTTGGAATACGATATCTGAGCGAAATACCCCCATGGCCAGTACCATGGCTCTCCTTGTAACTCTGATATGTCAAGAACTTTCTTGATCTAAACAAGAACTTTCCGGTTAAATTATATATTTTGAGATTCTATGCCGCACACATTACAAACACAGCGCTCATGACGTGGCATTTTTAAACACCACCCTAGATTTCCTATAGAAGGTGATCGCAGGGTTTATGATGATAATTGTGGCGTACACGGCAGTGACTGCAATGAGGGCATCAGCTACTGGGGTGGAGGCCCAGGTCCTGAAGGGGAACTTGTCGAAACCGTAGCAGAGCGTGATGGTGGCGGACGCGAAGGCGACGATGCCGAAGCAGACGTGAGTTAACTTGGAAATGTTCATGTTGAGGAACCGGCGCCACTCGACCCCGTAGAGGGAGGCCACGCCATTCACGAGGCTGAAGGAAGTGAAGACCAGGGCGACTAGTGCTGGAAGGGAATAAAGAGACAAATATTTAGTTTGGGATTATACAGACGATATAAGAAAATTTCAAAGAAATAGTATTGCTAGTTTTGAATAGCTGTGATGATCACGAGAATCATGAATGAATATAATTATAACGCTGACGGTTGTAGTTCACAAGGTAATTCGCAAACACATTCCTTACTTTTCTCTGTACTTTGGAGCTCCTTAGAGAAACGTACGTCAAGTAGGGAACGATAATTGGCTGATGATGATAGATCAATAAGTTAAGATAAAAATGAGATGCAAATAAACTAAACACTTACCAAATTTTCCGTGTAAAGTATTCCAATGGGCACTCTTGCCACAATCTTGATGAAGCTACCGATGATGGCCAGTCCAGAGCCGAGGATCTGGAGGATCCAGTGAGCTCGTCTCCGGTCCACCAGCCTCAACTTAGAAGACCAGCCATTGCTGTCGCTCAAGCTAAGGATTGCTTGGGCCATAAGAAGGTGATACTGGAAAGGATATTAAATTATTAGCAAATCAGCCGGTAAGTTTACAAATTTATTCCCACACAAGATTATGGATAGTGAAATAAGAAAAAAATAAAAAACTAAGACAGTTAGGTTTAAAAATTAATAAAAAAGAGGAGAAGAATAAGAGGATGTCAACAAAATGCTTACCCCGATTACACATAAAACAATGTGCAGCGAAGTGGCATTCAGAGGCAAACCGCTTCTAAACGCGAACAGTAGACTCGACATCACTGAGGCTCCGATCAAAACATGCGCCAGCACATTCAGAGAAGACTGGAAGATTTGCAACTTGTAATCAGATTCATTATTGGTGTTTAAATTTCTATTTCCAGTGTTGGGTAAAGCTTCAGCATCAGACGCCATTTTCAAGTATATTTTAGTCCTTAAGATGATGTCAAGCGTTGAATGCCTGTTTGATCATAAATCGAATGTATCACTGTATTGTAGTTTTATAGGTACGATTATTTTATCAATCTAGAGATAGCTCTATCTCGATTCTGTTCTGACGCGTAGCGATTATTTTATGGCAGAGTAGGTAATGATTGCTAATGCGAAACTTTTCGTAGTTTGAATACCTATCGGATAGTAAATATTCTTCGTGGTTTACTATTGGATAAAAAGTAAAACTAACTTTAGAAATTATAGAGCTGTTTTTTAATTTTTTATTTACTTATATTTATTTACACTAATTTATTTCAGCGCCCTGCTAATAATAATTTTATTAATTAATTTTTAATACATGTCATTTTGTATCCCTTTATTTACTTTTTTATTCTAAGATTAATCTTTGGATATGACCATGCGCATTGCCCATGCCATCAACACGTGGTAATCGGCATGTGCGTACCACTACCGCACGCAGACATAATCCTAAAATTATCACGATAAATATTCGATTATTCACTTACACGTAACGTAATTTGGGAAATTCATTGTGATTATTATAGACGTTATCATATTGGCTAGTCATTGACTCATATTAATAACATAACATTGATCCCTACAGGCAAAAACATACACGTTCTGGAATTTACAATTAACCCAAATTAATCTGACTTTTACTATTATTTACAACGGAAATCCTGTTGCTATCATTTAAGTAACTAAATATAATTTAGTAACATTCAATATTACTTGAAATATTATGTAACAGTCTAGTCACTGATTTCATTCTGAGTAGCATGGGACGTAAATTAGCTAGTTAATACCTATTAACTTTATTTAATAAAAGATAACATGATAGGTAGGAGAATAGGTACTTATATGAAGTAAATATTAAATACAGATGAGTATTTATTGAGTAAATATCGGCGAACAATTGCGTACAAGCAAACATTAAGTAAAGGGCCGCGCGGCCGCATAAATCGTCCGAGTAGCAGACAAATTGTTGCGCAGGCGCAGCACAGCCCAGGGGACACTCTCTACATCGACGAACGAACGAACGAGATTTTTCACGCAATCGACACGCTTAATACAACGAGATAGAGCCGTGGATACCGCGGCTGTTTTGTTTTTCCTAAGCTTAGGATCGTCGCGCTAACCAGGGCTCTATCTCGTTGTATTAGGCGTTCCGGTTGCCTGAAAATTTTGTTCGTTTGTTCGTCAGTTTATAGAATGACCCCCGTATGCAGCGCTCACTATTATCAATTAACGTGTCGTGTCGTGATCTACGCATTACACTATAGCCCACGATTACAAATGTGTGTTTAGTCTACCTCGAGAGAAATCCCTGTGTTTATCGTTCATTAATACTAGATCTACAGTAACCTGTAGGTTCAACTTCTGATTCGGTACACTTGAAGTAACTATCGGAACTCATGATACACTTTCTGAACGAGATTTTAAATGTATTTTGTAACAAAAAATATGTTTGTATCTAACGACTCATGACGCCAAACTCGTGCAGTTTATTTTATGTGGAAGAATATCCTTTGTGTCTTACATAGAAACTAATTAAATCTGAATGTATTCGAACGAGTATAATAGTATAATGAACGAGTCCCTCATAAATGTAAATGGCTCAGCTATAAAAAATAAAACAATACAAATATTATTTGTGGTTTTTCTTTATTAACCATAAGTAAAGTACAAAAATAATACAAATTTACAGTATTTATACTCATCTAAGCAAACGCTGACTGGTATCGAATTTACAGCACTGAGATTCAATATACATTAACGAAATCAGAATCCAATTTACAAGCTATTCTTGACGACCAACTTCGATTTCCTGTAGAAGCTAATAGTCGGGTTTATGATGCAGATGGCGGTGTATATGACAATCGCTGCAATAAGAGCGTCGACTACAGGAGAGGTAGCCCAGTTCCTGACTCCCTGCTTGTCAAGGCCATAGATGAGGCAGACGGAAGACATGGTGTAGGCGAGGACTCCGAAGCAGATGTGGGTGATCTTGGACAGGTTGGCGTTGAAGACGACCCTCCACTCGTACGCGTAGTGGGACGTGAGGCCGTTGAACAGACTGGCGACCGTGAACACTAGCGCCACTAAAGCTGTGGAATATAGATGTATGATTAATAATAATAATAAATTAAGTTTTAAAACGGTTGGTATAGTGTTTTATTTTTAAAGAACTAATAAGGACACCTTCCACCAAATATTTATTTAAAATTAAATATATTGCTGTTTTGATTTGTCAGTTTACTATCAGAGCTAGATAGCAATAGATTTATTTTGATTAAATATTTGGTGTAAATGCTTGAATAGAGAAAAGAAACATAATTAACTCGAATTGAAGAAGCAAATTGAGACCGGTAATACTAAACATTACCGATAACCACAAAAAGATTTCTATGAAAAACAAACACTAACCAAACTGTCCATGCAAAGTATTCCAATGCACCGGCTTGTCCAGGATCTTGTAGAAGGAGCCTGCAATGGCCATCCCGGAGCCGGTGGTCATGAGGATCCAGTGCGCGCGCCGCTTGTCCACGAGACGCAGCCGGGAGGACCAGCCGTTGGCCGGACTCAGGCTGAGGATCGCTTCGGCCATGAGGAGGTGGTGCTGGAAAAATAAAGCTTGCGTTATGAAAAAGGTTCTAAATTTCAATAAAAACTTATGTTTTAAAACTACATTTAAACAAAAATTGTTCATCCTAACTAATATTATAAATGCGAAAGTCACTGTCTGACTCTCCTACTATAGAATAGATTTAATATATTAGGTTTTGTATTTATTTCAGACAACTGAAAAACTTTAATACCGCGATGTAGGATCTTCATATTAATTGGCCTCAGTTCCATACAAGCTCTATGTATTGCTATTTTAGTGCCATCTGTTCGTTATATCCGGAACTGTCTGTCTGTCTGTTACTCTTTCACGCCAAAACTACTGAACGGATTTGAATGAAATTTGGTATACATATGGTCTAGACCCTGAGAAAGAACATAGGCTACTTTTTATTGCGAAACGGAGGTTGTAAGGAGTTAAAAGGGGGGGTTAAAAGTTGTATGCGAATACTTAATTCTAAAAGATAAAAATACTACGGCTGACTGGCGTAGTGGTTAGTGACCCTGACTGCTATGCCGAAGGTCCCGGGTTCGATTCCCGGCCGGGGTAGATCTTTTTTTAAATAAACTTTATATTTAAGCACTTGATAAGCAATAATTAAACATTTTGTTCTAGCGTTTTTGAAACTTCGATCTGTGAGTGGATGAAAATTGATGAAGATAGAGGTTCATATTTTGTATGAAGTTCGTCATTTTTGAAGATAAAAACATTATATTTTGTATTTAGGCACTACATAATCACAAAAAAATAATAATTAGCATTTAAAAAAAAAAACCCAGTGTGGGGGTGTAATATAGGGGTTGAAAGTTTTATGGGTGTTGAGTTTTAGAAGTTTAATTTATATAGTAGCTATGTCCTCTCCTAGATGGCGTTGTCAGATCGGATATAGATCGCGGTATGGTTTGATTTTAGCTAATGTACGTATAGTTTGTATGTAGTTGCAGTAAGATTATGAGGTCCTCGAAAACAACCTAATAAGCGACTGTAATTTTCAACACGAGTTTTCATTCATTGTCATTAAAATTTGGTTCTTATGCGTCTTTTTTGAAGATAAAACCATGAAGCTTATTACGTAGGCAATGAAGGTGTTTTAGGAAAAATGTGCAGAGATTTTCTATACGGAATGCCCATGACTGACACGCACAGGCTAAACGTAGCGTAGGCACTTGAAATTTGGAAGTACGTAGATCGTCAACGATTGATACGTAGATCGTCGATCGACGTAGGACGTAGCTTAGGTACCGTATTTTCACACAAAAACCGGAGTTAGCGGTTGAAATTCGGCATTAACTTAGGCTGTTTTTAACAGCATGCGGATTTGATCACGCACGCGGGATTTCCCCGCACGCGTTCATACAAGTATTCATTGTAACGCGTGGAATATGCACACGAGATGCGGGAAAATGGCGTGCTATCCCACGTGCGTGATGAAATCTGCATGCTGTTAAAACAGCCGTAAAGCTTAGTTACAGTAGGATATTGCAAGATACCTAGATGTTTTCAATCTAACATTTCTTGCACACCTTAGTAAAGTTATGGTTTTGTTTTGAAAAATGGGAGTTAAAGTGAAATAAAATAAGTAGTATGAAAAAAACCAAAACTGCATAAGTTAGATGCTTGAAATTAAACATTTATAAATTACTATTCTGCCATTGCTATACAAGTCTTTGCTCAATGAAGTCATGAAAATCATTTTTAGTCAAGTATCTTCGTACTTATTTGTCAAATTTCATCTAATTTAATACCACCATGGCATGTTATTGGGTAGGTAGTTCGGGAGTCGTCCACGACAACATAATTTTAAGGCGAAGCGAAGCTCGCGGGCAACAGCTAGTAGAATATAATATAATAAAGTAACTAATGCAATTAATAATCGGACTCACTAATAAAACGCCATCACATACAATTTCACAGAAACAAAATGATGCTGACTTACCCCAATAACACACAAGATAATGTGAACTGAAGTCGCAGTCAACGGTACGCCATTTCTCAGTGCGTACAGCAGACACGGCATCACCGTGGCTCCAATCAGAATATGCGCCAGCGCATTCAGGGAAGACTGGAATATTTGCAGTCTGTAGTCACCTTCACTTTGCTTCCCTGTCTTAGCACCATTGTCCACTGGCCCGGTGCTAGTAAAAGCTTCTGGGTCGGACTGATTCGGTTTATCCACGGGTGACGTCATGTTACACAGGTGTGCTTCGTAGAACGTCTGCACAAAATGCCAGCTGAAATAAATCATCCATTATGAAATGTCACTGTTTATATACCTCGCGAAGAGGACTCAGCAGCGATAAGCATTGCATTAGGTACATATCTGGGATTCATGGGCTGTTTCAATCATACTTTTAGAATGATTAGTAGATTACAGTGTAGTAGTACTACTTACTTATTTTTGTTCACTAGGTATATAGGTAATCACTGTATGTAATTATCTCATTTCGCTCCACTGCAAGTGATTTAAGTGATTGATGTCCATTGTTCAGGAGTATGCGACTGGTCACGTATTTTGTTATCGGTTGAGCTGAACAGTGCGTCAACGAGTCTACCATTCTACAAACATATATGATATAAATAAACGGTTTATGTTAACCTTGTAATACCTACTTACATAAACTTTTGTATCAGTTCTAATTTTGTTCATTCAAGCCAATGTTAAGGGTATTTTAGTGGTATCCTTCTCGGAAATTTAACCTTTTATATATTAAATAAACAAAGTAAAAAAAAAAAAAGTTGCCAAAATTTTCAATACAGTCGCTGCATTTTTTTTCTTTGTAATTTGTATTGTTTGTTTTATTCCATGTATTTACTTGCATCATTCTAAATTGTGCTGTGTCTAAAATTTAAATTTCAGTTCAATGATCTTATTTCGTGTAAGTCGGCATTATGTAAGTATCTGAGAAACCCATCCGACATAATCATACATAGGTAATACAGAGTACGTTATCTCAATCTCAATGACATTTTATCTTGATGAGTGTCACCATTGTGTATCGATACCGCCGCTGCATGTATGCAATGCACTCACTCATGTAACACTTTCGCTTTTGGGTTGTACTTATGTAGGTATTTGGGTAATTTGATATTGAAGTCCATTTCGTAACTGAAAAGACAATCACTACTTACAATGCTACAAATAAAAACCGACTTCAAAAAACCACTAAAACGTAAGAAATAATTTAAGGTTTAGACCAATCCTAGGTCACAGTATAAATATACCTAAGCAGGTACTGTTCTTTTTTGATGTTGGTGCAGTGACAAAGTAGTTAATCTGAAGAAATATGGCACCAACTTCAAAAAAGAACAGTACCTGCTTAGGTATATTTATACTGTGACCTAGGATTGGTCTAAACCTTAAATTATTTCTTACGTTTTAGTGGTTTTTTGAAGTCGGTTTTTAATTTTTTTAAAATTATTATTTTATTTTGTTATTTTTAGTTTATTTGCAATAATTATCAATCAAAAGTAAGATGCAAATGATACCAATATGTCCTACTCGTTAATACGAATCATTCGAGCCCAAACACGAGGTAGTTGCTATATACCGTTGAGGAGTTCCCTTGACTGCCTTCCGTTTCCATCATCAGATCAGCTCAAGGTCACCATCATATCTTTTTGTTATAATAACAATATTTACGTTATAAATTTCATAAGAATCGGTTGATAAGTGCCCAAAATGGAAATTTATACCCCTGTTTTTACCCCTTTACCCACCCTTGGGGGTGGAATAAAATTCTGAAAAAAAAATGGGACCACCCCTGAGCTCAACCCAATACATCAAAAAAAGAATTTTCAAAATCGGTCCATAAATGGCTGAGTAATCGATGAACATACATAAAAAAAAAAAAAAAACATACATACAGACGAATTGAGAACCTCCTCCTTTTTCGAAGTCGGTTAAAAAGTGAGGTATATTAACATTCAAATAGGTAGCTAATATGAATGAGCTGAGATTCTGTTTTCAAGTTCGGTTTACTATACAACAATATGAAATAGCATCAGTAACAGGATGCTCTGTTTTTTTCATTACTAATAGATCTTCAAGACTTTTATTCTTTCATACGATTTTGTTTGATATAACGCAATGTTCCATAATTTTAGTAGAGCAGACATAACACATTGTTGACTCCAACGGACTGTCTGTGGTTTTTAAATCTCGTTAGCAGCGGGATTAATTGCAATTAATCTCATTTAACATCCATTACGCCGACTGCCGTGTAAAACATCGATCAAGCGCGGAAACGTCAAGTTTACACAAGCTGGTAATGAAATAATTTCGTAGTTAATCAAGATTGTGGTATCGGGTAAATAGGGCTGCGGTGCATAAATTCCTGATTCGATTTGAGGTCAGGTTCGACAGGTCGAATTGAAATGTGGGCCAAGTGCGGTCTGCATAATTTAGGCAAACCGTTTTGCCCGTAACTAATGGAGTTAAGCCGGTTAGACAAAGGGTTCTGAATCGAGGCGGCCATAATCGTACATATTTGTTACAAGCACAGGAGGCCCTCGGAAGTGAAGTTGAGTTGCTCGCACGTAGCGATTGATGAGATTACATTTATTGGACTTGAATGGATCGAAATGCAAGATACATACTTTCTAATTCCGTATACATTTTACATAATATCTGAAAGAAAAGTGCTACTGTACTATTATTGTCTATATGTACCACAATTATAAATTATTGTTAAATTATAGGTGCTAGTGTTATATGTACTACTTAACCTAGTTCCACCACATACATGAATGTTATGAAGGTGGTGTTGTGTCGGCATTCCCGTAAAATAAAGTATGCGACCTAATGAAACCCACCGGCGACCAAGGAGCCGGCATAACCCCGCGGTCAGCACATTTAAAGGGTCCCATTTGGAGCTGGGTAATGGAATTAAATCCAATTAGATTTTAGGGTTACGAGGTGAAGTTTGCTGACGGTAAACAAATAGCTTTCTGTTAGCCCGCACCTGCTGTGCGAACGAATTTGTTTCGAGATAAATTGGACCGTTTTGTTACTTCATGGCTCGACATTTGCAAAATATTTAGTTTAGAAAACACTGTCGTATTTCATAGAAAATATTTTCATGTTACAATCAAAACGAACGCCGAAGCTCGGGGCAAAGTTGAAACAACTTTTGATTAATTAATATCTTCTAACTTACATTTCTCGACTTCGATCAAACATAATAAAGAGTTTCAACCGCAAGAGCATGTTTGATTTGAAACGAATGCATCGGGGATTGGATAAAATTTCTCGAAACTTCGCTCGCTCTTGAGTTGTTCGGAACATTTTCGCGAGTTGGGCGTTTCTTACATGTGGTTTTCTATCAAAGTTTCCCATTCCGTGTTGGAAGTGTTTAGATCGTCGATGTGTCAAGTCTGCGAGCGCTCAGCAAACATTGCAAGCGATGCGGTGTTGTCATAAAACTCGGAAACCATCTGCGGTGGAAGCTATACAAACTTATTTAGACATGTGAGATCTAGCACAAGCGCTTCAGTTACGGGCACCACGTACAATGAAGGCAAGAAGCAAGAATATAAACAATCCACACACAAAAAAAGTATATTACCTTTTCTTTGTTCTGTAGACATCCAGTCACATGTAATTTCGGGTTATCTGAAACAGATTTTTCCGAACCTCCCCAAGCATTCCCAGACTCTAGAATGTTCTTCAACTCAATATCTGGTCTCTCTGAGTCCACAAGAATTCAATGACGGGCGACGTGGTAACGGGCGGCGCGGTCCTCCCCTAGGCACTTAAGTTTGCATTAAGCTTGTCCAAGCGCAAAATTGATCTTTTAGCAAGGGGCGCCGCGAGCTAAGATCAACACTGCCACGTGCCTCTATTGATATTACACAGAACACATTAGATTTTGTTTGATCGACTGTGAAGTGATGGGAGCCTCAATTGCTTAATTGCTGGTTTTTAGTCGAACTAATCATGTTGGAAAGCTACGTTCATTGATTGTCGCTATAATGGCTCATGTATGTTTTTTGTGTATATCGGCAAAATAAATTTAAAATGAATAGATAGAGAACTATATTGTACAGAACCAAGAACAGAAGTTACATAGTTTATTATATTAACACTGTAAAAATGGCGGTCTTAAATTAGTGTACAAAAATTTCCGAAGGAATTGAAGGTTTCTAAATGCCACTGCAGGTAGCAGGGGCATGTTTTGATATTTGTCTTTTCCGGCGAGTTTTCGCCTTACTTACGGTTGGGGTACCTAACAAACTTTCGATATGAACCTATACAGTACGTATAAGTGTGATGCTCATATAACTCAGAATTAAATTCATCTTTCCACCGAAACGACCGAACAAATTTCAAATCAAATTCCTTGCAACTCATTAAAGCAAAACACCGTTATCTCATACGCATTAGACCAAGTACTTCCTTGTTGATAATCTTTCAGTTTAAAACTTCAGATCCCCAAAGGAAACTCCTGAAGGGGCTGATTTCGTTTTCATGAAACATGTACAAGTACATGCGAGGGTCTTCCCCCTATGCTTATACTACATGAAGGGGACGTAATCAAGGATTAATTTTATGCTCGAATTATTTTCAATTCAGGTTGTGTGAGTTTCTAAAATTGTATCTTAAATTCTAAGGCGCTACAAGGTACAGCGGCGATGTAAGAGATACGTTTTTCATTTAATATTTCAGCAGTGCCTATTTATATTTTCATTTTCACAGTGTTTTAGGATTTGTATGAATTGTTTACATTATAAGAATAAGGAATACAATAACAACAATACTTACAGAATAGATAATAAGTAATAATAGATAATATTATTATGGTAATCCGTAAAAAAAAAACATTGAAATGAAAGCTTAAAAGGTTTCTATAATATTAATTCAATACATTTTAAAGCAGAACATTTTATGAGTGGCTCCAACAATATTGTCGAATATGATGTAACGTTACATGAACTGCTTTCTTGAACGCTGGTTATTTCATTTTATGACTGGAATAGGAAGATTTATGGCGATGTTAAAGTAAAATACAATTTATTCCAGCCACACTGCCGACACTCCCCATGGAATTAGAAAAATCTACATAATATGGAATTTTCATATTCCCATGTATTCTATCTGACTTGAATTGCGTTTAAGGAAACCCTCAGGAATATTTAAAGCTTCAGTTTCAATTTTCTGGGAGATTTTATAAAAATATTTTTATTTGTCTTGTGGAATAAGTGCAAGATTTGACGTAGTGAGTTTTTTTTGTTGAAACGATTTCGTGGTAAAATGTCTTTTTCACTATGATCCACTCACTGTGACTGTCTAAAACATAATTTCAGAGAATCAGTATGATTTTTATCCCACAGATAACCATTATCTAGATATTGTGCAAGAGAAGCAAAATTTTAGAGTAAATGCAAAAAATATCCTTATGTATTCCTAATTTGATGTTAGTGGAATTCAATCTGACAATACGCGTTCTTGTGTCCTTGTGTTTCTAATTAACTACAGGCTTTTGCTGCAAAAGGCTTACACTTACTAGTAATATAATAATATGGTACCTACATTTCACCTGTTTCATGATTTCGGAAAGTTATTTACCTAGGTAATATATAAGATAGAGATATAAGGCAAATAACTTTCTGGTATCATGAATCAAGCGAAATATCTTTTAGCGGAATAAATTTTAGATTACGTAACCTGAATCCAATAAATATTACTGGATCAGGGCTATAAATTTGAGGGAATCATGAATCAAATTTTTCATGAGTGGTTTTGGTAAGGAACGCTGTGACAGATAGCGTTTTATGAAAAGAATATTAAAATCGTTGAAGTACGTTTAGAACCGGTAAGTTGTAAAATTAATGTATCATGTCTAAAAGTTAAGTAGTTGTGTTTGCTGTAAAAATATTTATATTGTTTTCTGTAAGGGCCAAAAGTAATAAACAAACTTTCTCTGTTACTGCGTTTTATTTTAAAAAATTACGTGTATAATTTATAATAAGTAGGTATTGATATAGCTTTGTCTCCGCTTTAATGGAGTAAATAAAATACTCATCATTAGCTGTCATCGAAATTCAGTACTCAGCTGATGAATTAAGGTAAGGTATGCTATGATTTCCTTATTTAGTTTATTTCCGAATTTTGGATTACTTAAATATAATAAACCATGCGAAACTTCAATCATAGTTTTTTCATATCGTACTGAGATAGTTTCGATAACTTCACATAATTCAAAAAAACATAAGTACTTACCAGATATATGTTCAAACCAGACAAAACTTGGAATATTTACGATAGCAGCTTATTATAAATAAAACTTGTAAGTTAATACTCTGAGCTTATGTTTAGTACTTAATAATAAAGTGGTGTTTTCAGCGGGTAACGAAGCGGGCGGAAGGCGAGCCTTCATAGTAAGCGGATGTTACGAAATTTATTACCGCGGCGAAATGAAATGATGGCTTGACTACGTACATTCGTGGGTTTACCGTGGAAATCAATAGTTACGCTTCTTTTTTTGTCGGTGAAGCACACTAGAGCTAGACTAGAGTTTGTTACTAGGTATTTAAATGAATATATTATTATTCCCAGTCAGATTAGCGTCAGCTGCTGACTGCTCAGGATGCTTATGAATGTAAATATAAAGTGACTGTCAAATCATTTTATAATAATCAAACTTGCAACTGTATATCTACTTATGTATGTTTTTATTGTAGCACTAGCTGTTCCCGCGCGCTTCGCTTCGCCTTAAAAAGTTTTCCCGTGGGAATTCCGGGATAAAAAGTAGCCTATGTTCTTTCCCAGGGTCTAAACCGTATGTATACCAAATTTCATTCAAATCCGTTCAGTAGTTTTGGCGTGAAAGAGTAACAGACAGACAGACAGACAGACAGACAGACAGACACAGTTACTTTCGCATTTATAATATTAGTTAGGATAAACCAGGCTTTACGGGTAAAAAATAGAAGACATAAAATGTGGGGGAAAGTTTTTGTTGAGGTCAAGGAACATTGCGTACAGAAGTGATGGAGTACGTTACGTAGTAGCCCCGCGGTACTATATCTCATTTTCACGGTAGTTTCCTTGGAGAGCGGAATTTTTGATATACAGAAATTGGTGTCTGAAGAATATCTGAATAGTTAATTGAGCAAATTAAATCTGCTTATGTATACCCATACCCACGCTCCTTGGGAGAGGCCTATGTCCAGCAGTGGATGATTATTGGCTGATGATGATGATGATGATGATGTATACCCAGCTCTCACGTCATATTTTTTTCCTTGTTATATAGGTACGTAGTAAATTCTGAGTCTTGTTCTGTCTTCTATAAAAGAGAAATAGTAGGGCTTACCTTGTTTTTTTTGTTTATTCTTTTTTCTTCATAATAGGTATTGTCTTATAAGTAAGTACTTAATAATATAATGTTAGGGGTTTAAATCCATAAAAAATTTAAGTACCGATCACCATTAATTTGAACTAGCTTATTATTCAAATCGCAATCATAATCCATCCACAATCCATAGGTACTTCCATGCAGCCATCGATCTGTGAACAACTGCATAATCTATCAGCCAGACCCCGGCAACATCAGTCCCGCGGGATTTAAATATAAAATGAAAATCATCTAGTGCAGGGAACAGGGCGCATCGCCTGCGGACATCCGAAAAGTATTTCCGGACGTCAGCTGCAGGGGCGCCCTGGAGCTGTGAAGAAATGGATGTGGTAACATACAGAGTGTTATAAAAGGTGAAGTATAGTGCAATAGAAACGGCAATAAAATATATTTTTTTTCTCCATAAAAAAATTGTGGGATGAGAAAAAAGAAACCAGAAAATATTTACTTTAAACTAGTCCTAAATCCATAACAAGACAGTCAAGACCGTTTTTTATGGAACACGTGAAGATATCAAGCTAAAATTAATAGTCTACGTATACGGTCTAGTCAGTCTAATTAAAAGAACCTGAAAAAAAACTTACATGGTTCTGCTACTAACTAACTTACATAGCGTGCCTTCACTTTCGTGCATCGCAAGGTAGAAATCCGCAGAGGTGTCAATTTATAAATTCTACATTTATCCAAATTACAAACAATATTAAACTAGAAAGCCATATAAAATTATTTAGTACCTCCACGGTACCCGCAGTACCATTCGTTCAAGTCAATATTACATCCACGCGTCTCGCTCGCGAGGAGGCTGAATTGCAAATGGAATCTTCCAAACATTGGATGTGGAATGAAAATCTTGAAGAAAAACTACCGCAGATACAGTGAACCGCGACGCGCGGTTTGGGGCCAGGCATGGCATGTAATGATATGCACAAAGGTTCCATTCGAGAGAGCCAGGTGCAGGTACTTACGCCCCCACATAGAATAGAATAGATACCACGTACTTAAATTCCCTCTCGATCCTACAGTAGGTATACTAGATTTCTGCAATAAGAACTTAGTTTTATAAAGTTATATTTTTTTGATTACGGGAAAGCAGCTCCCTAAAATAACATACATGTACCTATACACACATAAGTAACATAAATAAAATAATAAACACTTTATGAGTATAACTTCGGGAATATTCATTGTAATCATAGCATGCATGGAACTCAAATCAAACTTTATATTATCGCACTGTGTGTAGTTTTAAACTCTGATCAATCATCATCATTGCTCATTATGTAATTGAGCGTGATTTGCAGTTCGATACAGCAGACTGATAGGAAAAACTATGTTTGAATGAATGATTACTACCTTTGGGTAATCATGATAGGTAAGTAATAAATGTATTTCTAGAACGATTGGATTAGTTTCATATCTATCTTATCTTGTATAAAAATATTTAAGAATGAATGGTGAAAAAAGTTATTTAATAACAAATAGGCCTTAATGATTCTTCAATAAACAATGTACTTAAATGAATATAATGATTAAGTTAAGTGAATAACAGTTATTTAAAATATACCTAGGAACATTATTTCAATGATTATAATTAAAAAGTCCCGTGAGTTTGTTTGCTATGAAGAAATTAGACAACAAGGAATTTTGAGTACCTGTTTTCTTAATCAAAATCACGTGCACATGCCATGCTGTTATTCCATAATATACCTTCAATCAGTGTCATTCATAACACGATTTCACATTCTAATATTTCTAATAAACAAGGTTACAATTTTCCAACAGATCTAGGGCTCAATTTGCTAGTAAGTGAAAAGCTCTAGTTGCGAGACGTGCGGCAACAGGGCCCCAAGTCTGCTAAGGAATGGCGGCACAGTTGTGTGTCGGCAGCATGGGTTTCGCACCGTAGGTATTAATTATCTGCGTTTTAGGAAATATTTATTGCATCTTTTTTAAAGAACTAACGTTAATAAACAGTAATAAGTGTTAAGTGTTTCATATTGCACTACTGGGACTCACTAACCAAGAGAAAACGGATACCTAAAGTCGGGGAACTATTCAGACGACACAGCATTGGGCCGCCATTCCTTAGCAGACTTGAGGCCCAGGCATGCTACCCCGAGGAGGTGCGTGTGCCTCATTCCGGCCCATCGCCCGTTGCAGATAACGTGCTATTATAATTTATATTCAATCATGAGACGCGAGTTATGTGCCGGTCATTGCTGATTTAGTATCTGCGAAAATGTTTTATGATCGAATGGTCTGATTAGTAGAAATTTAAATGCATGTTTTTTTTTAGATGTGGGTTAATAAATGGTTACGACGACGTACATAAAAATTTATGTCAGAATATTTCTGAATAAAAAAACATACCTACATACAGACGAATTGAGAACCTCCTCCTTTTTTCGAAGTCGGTTAAAAAATAACAGGGACTTTACGGAAATCATAACTTGGCAAGACATAGAGATTCTAAGGATATGACTTCCCCACTGTCCAGACGCCAGTAACCTTGCAAAAAATAAAAATGTTAGAAAGTGAAGCTGGGGATAAAACTGTATGTAAGACACACACTAGGAACAATAAAGTTGTTGGCAGCCGACACCGGCTAGACTAAAAGTTTAAAATTAATTTTAAAGTTGAATTGAACAATTTTTCACTTTGTTGCAGTAAGCTATTGAAGACGGACAAAAGTTAAAGGAACGTCTGCTATTTATAAAAGATCAGTGGGTAATTTTCAACAAAAAAGTCATGTTGTATTGGCAACCATGCTGCCCACCACCTCACGATAATTACAACGTCTAACCTCTACAACTCGAATGTAAAAACCATACGAATTTATTTCATTTAAGGTTCACCGCATCACCTACGTGAGGGTAGATCATCCGATCTCAACTATCAATCGATATCAGCCTCCCACACGATCATTACTGACTCAACATCCACTACAGCCTGCGTGCAGTCATCACGCATCAACCATTGTACTCATCACGGTCGAAGGCGCACTTCAATCGGCATCGCAGCTAGTTCGATAGATGGCTATCATTGATGGACGAGGTAGATTTTTCTTGCATTTCAAACAATGGGGATCGTATCATTAATCTCGGGACTACCGGTAACGGGCGATCCGTCCCACGACCGCGAGCCAGTGATCGCTAACTACACATGGGTTTGAAGGTACAGTTGCTTAGTTTCGACTAAATCGTACCGTAGTATACCTACGTATGATTATCAACTAAAACTGCTGTTAGTTGAGAAGATTGTTGGAATATTACTGGTCCTATTCCATTTCGAAATAAAATACCATAAAAATACAATCCTCTTTATTTGCACCAAAAAGAGTAAAAAATACATAAGTTAGTTACTACTTTACCTTTTTTGTTTATATTCATTTCACTTTATATATCCTTCTTCATAATGTATATACATAATTACATTTGTAAAATGAAATTCTTCATTATTTTAAATTTCAAAAAGCATACACAACCAGCCTTATTGTAAATAATAAAGTTCTGTACAAAGCCAAGATGCCTTACCTCCAGTATATTGTGCTAACTACATACTGTCGATAACATCGATTGGTCGATCAACTAATCGGTTTACTAGTCCTCGTTGACTTTCATTAAAACTATTCGGTCACGTTCTCGGACGATGGGAGATGCCCTGTCTTTGATAATTGTCCACGGACAGTGGCCGTTAGCTGTAAATCACTATTAAAATGTCGATATAAATAGTGCATAATGGTTTTGATTGTAACTGATACTCAACTAGATTGGTAGTTTGGAAAGCGCTTTAATGTTTATGTTTACGCGTTTTGTTGTTTCGAATGGGCGATTAATACAATAGTTTTATTGACTTTTCATAGGATTGAATACATACCCAACCATACGGTTTGGAGAGCATTAGAATATATGAATAACCAATGCCTGCTATTAAACATCAACCACCTACACAGGCAGAAATGTAGTAAGTAGTTAGAAGTATTTTATTGAGATTAATCTAATTGATATAATATTATCATGTTATACCTAGTGTTTTTTACTAAAAAAACATTGAAATTATTTTACCCTACTTTCACAGCTTGCAATAGTTTGCATATTTCTCGTGCGGCGAAAGTTTGAAGGCCGAGTGAAATAAGCTACGTTTTTATCCCGGATTTCCCACGAAGCTTGCGACTAAAACCAAGAGACTAATAAACTAACTAACAAAATAACTACATGCCTTAACTAGCTCTGCTCGAAACCCACGTAACCTAACACCGGCAAGATAAAACGAACAGGAGCGGACATTAAACGGATCACATCTACAAATGCGCTCGTGGCTAAGAACATATCACTGGACTGAACCTATGAGTGCAAACACGGTAACTTAGCAACCAACACATAAATAAAACTAAGATATTTAATTGGCACGCCTGCGGTCCTACTGATATTATACTGCTTACTTGGAACAAACAGTTGTAAAGCGAGTTATTTTTTTATGGACACAAAATATAGACTATCTACGCTTAGTTAGTCTATATACCATACTATTGAGTGTTGCCTATGTCCAGCAGTGGATGATTATTGGCTGATGATGATTGAGTGTTGAACGCTTTCAACACTCAATAGTACCTATTGACTTATTTCCGATTTTCATGTGACAAATTAATAAAATCAAACCTCTAGTAGAAGTTTTTAGCAGTAGGCCTAGTTTGCCAATACAGGGTTGCCACAGGGAGTTGTTGTAGGGCCGTTCTGTTGGCCCATGCCGATACAAGCGAACAACCGGTCCGAGATGCACCGCGCGTGATATCAAAGCGAGACGTACTAGGAATTGCTTTCTGGATTCTTCTTTATCTTCTCTATGGTTAGTTGTGAAATGTTTGTACAGATGTAAGCTCTAGCGCATTTTTTTATGAATTAGATATGATATGGTTCTAAGTAGTCTTGAAATAGTATAGTATACCTACCTATTATGTGATATCAACTCATGTATCATATTTGTGTATGTAATATAAGTTTGAGAACCGCCGAAGACAGAGTGTAATGGTGCTCATTGGCAGAGACTTATGTCCAGATTGTCCAGCTGCAAATGATTATTGGATGATGAAGAAGCAACAAGTTTATGTGCAATAGATTGAATTTTATAAATACGACTTCCTAAAAGTTCACAGACAGAAGAGTGGTTATCATGATAATGAATGAGAATATTTTTGGTTAATATTTTGGCTAATGAACAAGTAGCGCCGTAGAAAGGAACTAGTAGTTGGCTGTTATTGTACCGGTGCAAACAGTCGCAACTCCTGACACGCAAGTTCTCTGTTCACTGATAGCTTTCACATTGGAAACGGATAGATTGTAAACTTTTTGCACGAGCGAAGTAATGAATTGCTTACTACGACATTATCCTTAGATCCTAATCTTCTTATGATTAGTTTACGTTTTATTCATGAGAAATGAACGTTCTTGTGTAACGTGAGAAAGGCTCTTATCTTGTATCTAGCGACAATATTAAGTGGGTACAAGGCTTCATAAAGATAGAAGTTAAGAAGTAGGTACTTTCTATAAAAATTAAAATATTTATAGAGTTCAAAAATATCAACAAGCCACATGAACTGTACATAATGTGTGTAATTGTAAACTTGAAGAGTGATGTATAAATTACCAAACTATAGAAGAGCTTTTAATGGTAACCTATAGGGTAAGCGGTTGTCTTTACATGGTGGAAGCACTATCTTATGGATTGATGATGTTTGATTAGTTATGAAGATTGACCATTGTATGCAAAATATAGTGAATTAATAATAGGCCCGCCCCCTATTACATTGGGACTAACATAACACTCTGGCGAAAAGTGGGTGCAGTAATGCACCTTTGCCTACCCCGCAAGGAAGTACATTAGTACAAGGCGTGAGAGCGTGTTTTTTTTTTTTTTTAATAATAATTTTATATTTTCTTTGCAGCTCAACATAATATTTTTTGTAGGCAATCGAAAAACGGAGACAGGATGCTATCATTTATTTACATTCGGTATATGGTAAACTGATCATAAGATGTACTTACTCATACAAGTAGAACTCAAACTATAATAATATGATCCCTAAGATTATTAATCTCCGCTGGTGGAATGGCGCGGTCGTGTGGAAGCACATCTTTGATGTTGCCCTCTAATCGATTTCAACTCGAGCGACTATCAATCTGGGCCCCAATCAAATGAACAATATACATGTGTTAGTATAACGTTATTGTTTGTTATATAAAATCACTGCCTCCCCAAGTCAAGAGTATTCTATTTTCATTCGAGGATCTTATTCTCGATTTATTTCAGTCGAGTGGACTTTGAAAGCTTCTTATTAATTTAAATTCAGCTGTAGCAAGTCAAGCGCTTTTATTTTGGCTAATAATTTGGCGCTCGAGTAGGGGCTTTAATTATGGAAGATTTAAAAGAAAGTATGTTGTGTTGTATACGACAATCACGATGCAAATAAATAAATTGCATATTGAATTCCATCCACTCGCGCAGTTCGTGACCATTACGTCGAATTCGCATTCGCAGCTCCGGGTCGTTAATCGAGGACCATTAACTGCTGATATAATAATGTCCAAATTATAAAATATATTGTGCCTTGGGACTATCGGGCATCGGGCTTACAAATTAACAATAAATATTCATGCGTCCGACGATTACGCATTCGGCCGACGCGGCGTAGAGATGCTATCTGGAAATTCGTGGTCGCTGGCTACAACCTGATTGAGACTCTGATTTTTCACACCCGACTCGATGTAGCGTTAATATGACAAAATAAATATTTAATCTCGGAACTGAACGACGAAATCGGATATTTACGCCGGAGGATCGCTGTTTGCCATTAATCGAGTAAGGAACTCGTCGAGTTGTTTACTTTAAAAAAGAAAGTAATTGATGGTGCTGAGTGATTTCACAGCAGTTGTTAGTTAGCATCATTGTCTGCTGATGATTGATGATGCCCTAATCACAATCAATGGATGCGAGCTTGATGTGAACATACACTTTAACGTTACAAAAGAAATCGAAATAAAAAATGGCGCGATGGCGGCTTTTGTTTTAAAGTTTGATAGCTGCGCGGTGGTCGCGCAGTAAAGAACTAAAAGCACTGTTTCTCACAGCTGATATAAATAAGTCCCGATATTAATTAACAAAAGGTCTTAGTTCGCTATGTCCTAAATCCTAGTCGGAGAGTGGAACAGAAACAGCATGTCGAGGGCAGTCCGGGTAATCCCCGGTCTTACTGCCCGGGGGCCTCCGGGAGCCCCCAGTCACGCCGTTTGATACCTAATTGGTGTCTCTACCCCCTATGTTTATTAGTTAGGTATAGGACTATAGAAACAGCCGTCTTCTCTGTATTTTGTTGTTGTCAGAGTGTCAAATAATTTTTTTTTCCCTCTGGAAGTGGAATCAGATGCTAAAGAAAGTACTTATATATATTTTACATTGAATACATAATACAGATCCACAGCCATGTGTTCCGGATCGTTTCTATATCTAGGTATACGTATGTTCTCTCAGTTCCGCCAGAGTTACCGGAAGCCATTACGGATTGAATCGGTTATTTTATCAAAAAAGTTTTTTAAACCGTCAGATCTTTTTGTGGTTTGCTAAATACATTAGTTTTGATGAAATAGCCATATTGAATTAAAGGTTTTTTGATAAATTTTATAACCCATATTTCACTATTTACAAACAGGTTTAGTTTGCGTTCCGATTCGATTATACTAACCAACTAAATACCATTAAACCTGTTACCTACACACATAACTAGTTGTTATCGAGAAACATAATTACAGATCCATGAAAAGTTGTTGAAAAACCAAACTAAGTCAGCAATCCCGAGAGTCCACCAAATACCGACGACTTCCGGAACAGGAGGGTTACTCTATACTGACGAAAAACTAACAAACGAGAGCTGTCGTGCAATCGGCACGTTTAATAAGACGAGACAGAGTAGTGGCTCGCACAACAGCGCTCTGTAACTTAGTTTTTCGTCGTACAGAGTGACCCCCCAGTTCCGACATAGTAAGTAATCCTCAGCTTAAACTTGTACCCTCAGTTGACCCCTGATGGATGTCGCGGAGGTGCGACCACACTGACAGATACCGTGTCTGGGAGGACCCTCGCTGTCAACACAGCCGGGGCAGAGGGCAGTAACTGCTATTTTGCTCTTTGATATGAAATTTATGAAAGTTTATAATAGAATAGTGGGTTGCAGTAGATTGAAGCTATTGTTATTTAGTATATTGTAATAGCAATATTTAGGACTATGTAAGTACCTATAGAAAGACTGGAGTTGGATTAAAAACTTGGATAGATAAATTACCTATTCAAGTCCACTAACAAAAAAAATCCACAGGCTACATTAGCAGCATTAGGTACATTAAAAAAACTTAAACTTACGAGCGCTTACTTTACTATGGATATTTTCCCGCGCTAATTCGCCAAAGTATGTAAAAATAAGCGCTTATAAGTTTCCAGCTTTCTTTCTGTATACAGCGCTAGTTACGCTATTCTCCCGCTAAACCGTGCGCGTCACCAGGGTCGAAGGACCAGTGTGGGGGGAAGATGGATGGTGCAGTAATCGACGCAGCCAGCGCGCGTCACTAGCTGTGCACCGCTAATTCTATGAGACGGCACCCAATTTGTACTGCCTTGGTGTAGTTAATTACGTATAGTTGTGGTTTGTGGATAGAAAGAAACTGAGGGGGGATAGTAAAGAATAAGGCTTTATGGTATTTGTAGTAGGTGCTGTATATAAGATATTGTATTTGTAAGACATTCCAGCTGTAGGATCAAATGTGTACGTAACACATTTTATTCTACAGATCGCTTTAAACGCACCCAACCACCCTATATTTTTTTGTATTGTAAGTAGGTTTCATCATAATTATGCTTAAATACTGTAAACTTTGGAAAGTTTTGCCATATTGTCAATTCTTAACAACGTTTATCATAGCAAATTCACGGGTAAACAAAATAACACCCCCTCTTACATATATTACAGGAAACAAATTTTGAAGAGAATCATATTTACCAACATATTTATGGTAGCGCAAATATAATATCGTTGGCTGAAAGATTAACAAACATTCAAATTGGGCCCGCGCAAACAAACCCATAACAAGGTCCCTGGGTACAGGGAGTTTGTTTTATATCATGTCCTTTGTTATTGGTTCACTCTATACGTACATATACAACGGTATACAAAATATTCTAGAATTTTAACATCAGGTTCAATATTTTATTAAAATCTCGATACAATGCCTATCTTTTTAATTGGATTGGATCAATTTTGATCTACCTAGACTAAAACTAATTTAATTTAGAGTTATAAGTTCTGAGTTTTTGATCACATTAGTGCTTACCTAGTTGCTCATGCTCTCATCTATACATTCAACTGTATCTATATATTTATCTTAGCCAATGCCTATGCCTATAATCCGATGCAGACAGCTAGAGTCAGTAAACAGAAGGCGCTTTGCGGTGTAAGCAACAATGGTGGTCGTAATCAAATCGCATTGCCTCGGCGGAATACACCAATTTCCTTAAGCGGTTTGAATTGGCTTTGTGCTTCACACCTGTTCGAGAAACCTTAAATCAATGCTGTCTTTGAGCACGTACTACAAGCGTACCTGGTTACAGAATCGTATCGGATATAACCACGACTGTTGCTGACGTAATATGTATAAACGTACACGAATACGTAATTTCTGAAATAGGTATTTGTAAGATTTGATTTTTGGATGTTAGTGTTATTTTTATTGTAATTTGTTATTAGCAGAACATGTTTCGCAAGTCGGTACCTACGTACTTAATGTAAAAAACATTGATCACCATTATCAACATCCTGTAATCCTACACTTTAACATGAGATGCTTCCAAGACTTGTGGGTTTTACCGCAATGTCAAAACTTTAAATATGCCTGATCAGATGACCTAATCTTAAAATGTTAATCTGTGTTTATTAGGTAGTTCTTTAATTATTTTGAAAATAACACATGTGTGCTGTTTACCATGTTATAGATTTAAGAATTCAACATACGTTTTGCATCGACCTGTGTGTCTGTATCCCAATACGAGGAATGAAATGCGTAAACAGATAATTTGACAGAGCTTTTAAAAAATAAAGACAAAAAAGGCTAGCAGTGTAACGAAACCCGATGCAGATCATGACAAAGCGTTGATTAGCGCCGTAGCACAGTGACCTGCAAACAAGGACTCTATCGATCTCAATGGACTTCGGTTCAATTCTAATCGCGTTTCGAGTGCAAATCAAAACGGCTGCAAAGCTCATTATTGCTCGTTCGGATCTCAATGGGTCTATTGGATTCCACAATTGACCCATTCGTGGAAGCTGTAATTACTGCGGTGACAGTCCTATTGTTATTTTATGGATAAAAATATCTGATGAAATTATTAACAAAGGTGAGAACACTATGAATGTAGGTAGGTCGAGGTCTAGAGGAAATAATAGAATAGGAAATAGACGTAAATGGTAGGAAGTGAGATCAACATAAAAATGATGGAAGTTAGAGTTAGAACCACTTGGGCCGGGTAAAACACGCTTGGCCATCAACAGACAGGTATTGAATAATCTTGTTGGCTCCTACTGAGGCTTTTAGGCACAAGAAGAAGACACAGCATCAACCAAGAGTATTGCTACTTACAAGTACATTACAAAAGCTTACATGCATTCATAACGTGCAGAAAACGCGCATGCACCGAACAAAAGACTCGACAATCGCAGCATTGCCTTCAGGGATTTTAATTTTTCTGCAAAATGAAGTTATTGGCGAGGCCATGGGGCCAAACATTAACCTGTCTGGAGATTTGCAGGTAAATTGTATCGTCACGAAGGCATGGCGTGCGGCGCGCAACTGTATATGACAACTCCGAGCCTTCCGTGTGCATGGACAAAAATATAAATAAAAGGCCCAGAGAGGATTTCACACCGTGAAAGGTTTTTGAAGATTTGTAAAAAGGTTAAATAAAATAAAACGTAGTGTTTGTTTTTGATTGTGGTGGGAAGAAACAAGGTTGCAACATCGTAATGGCTAAATGTAAACGCATCTTGATCAATCATGGACAATTGATAAATTGAGTTTCATTGTTTTCCTATAACTTGCGCCTTTTATTATCTTGAGCTATTAAGGGTCTGCAATAGGGAATCGAGGGTTGGCATTGTCATAGAATTATGTAGTAAATGATGCTCTACAGCCTTGAAAAAAATCACACAGGTAGTTGAAGAGTCTAGCTAGGTGCTGAATCATTCGAATTTAAGTAAATGATTATGGATAACTGTAAATTAATTTCAGAATATCAAGAAAAACCAGTCAATCACACTCCCGTATTGTAACAACTGTGTCGTAATTATAAATAATTTTGATATGATTTTTATCATATTATAAAGTTAAAGGCTTGGACTAGGCGCTAAATACCTTGTTTTTTAATAAACACACACTTATTTTGTTTAAATTAATCCCAAACTTGAGCAATTTTTTTCCCTCAAATCTTCATACAAATATCTATGGCGGCTTTCTGTGTTATAAAATCATAAACACAAGTGACGTTTGACTCAGTTGGCCGCTGGCCTCCAAAGAAGGGTCACGTCGGTTTAGGCAGCACTGACAGCTCGCGATCTTATCGTGTACAGATACAAAATCACTGCACATTGGTTGTCATTGCACTTTTTCAACTTTTATGACACCAACATAATTTGATTTGAAATTGAGGAAGCATAATTCTTCCAGTATATTCAATACATTAAATTAAATTAGATAGTGTGCAATATTCTCGTGATATTACAGTCTCGTAAAGGTCTGATGAGGAGCAGGAATATAGCGAATGGATCTAAGTGATGACAATACGCACGAACATTAGGTTAGGGATCAAAAATACAGTCTCTTGGTGCTGGTTGAGGTATGGTCTCGTGAGGATCTGATCAGGGCAGTAACACGGTGGTGGCTCAATTTTATTTCAAAGATGTTAATAGCTAAAAGCATCGAGTTTGGGCTATTAAGTATGTTTTTCAGAGAGAGAGAAAGAGATTTTGTTTTTCCTCTGGATGTGTTAGGTTTACTGGGTTTACTAAGTTCATTCTGTTAATGGCATCAAGTTGTTATGTGTTCATAAGTAATAATTATTTATTAACAAAATGCTGTTGATTCTCCACGAAAATGTAAAAATAAAAATAAAATAAATAAAAATAAATTCGTAACGTAAAATTGTCAATGACGGAATTTCTTCTATAGACAGTAGCCACAAAAAAAACAAACGATAGATGGCGTGATTTGAAGATAAAGATACATTTTTTCAAAATACAGATTTAAAGAAAAGAAACACATACTTATACAAAACAACAAAGAAAAAAAAAGGATACACATCAAAATAACTGGAAAAAATATAAGCCCCAATTTACTTGTGTGGGACAGGGAGTACCATAATATTTTTTTTGGGGTACTCCCCATCTATGCGAAATATAAGCTTGATATCTTTACCCGTTTCTGAGAAAAAGGGCGGTGACAGACAGTCAGTCAGACAGACGGACAACAAAGAGATCCTATAACGGTTGCTTTTTTTCTTTTGACGTTCGAAACCCTAAAATTAAGTAAAAATATTATGCTGCCAAAAAATGTACTTACAGGTATTGAAAAAGCGGTATATAAACAAATTATACCAGCAGAGGGTTCACCATTTAGCTGAATGTTACTTAGAAAACGGCCTTGAGTGGCGGTCAAGTTGGTCCCCGCCTGCGATACTTTCCATTAACATTGGGACTCGTTTTCATGTTTTTAGCGTACAGTCAGGTTTTTAGTTTTTTATAATTGTATTTTTTTATTTGTAACTTTTAGTTGTTTTTATTTTATGAAATTTTACGTCGGTAGGTAGTTCATGATCATTTTTTATTTCAATAATTTTGGTGTTGTTATTTAAATACCTTCAATATACATATTTTTGTAATGTGAAAATCAAGTCCTTTCATTTGATACCTTACACGGCAAAGTTGAATTATTATTTTTTCGATCATCACGTTATGTCCTCAAGAGGGCGCTATGTACATTTTAATGGAACGTCACATAGCCTATAGCCATCGCGCCATCAATACGCTTCTGACAATACCTCATACATCAAAATCTATCAAGCCGTTTAGGCTACAGGAGGGAACAAAGAAACAGACAAACATACATATATACATACATACAATCAAAAAACATTACCCTCCTCCTTCGGCAGTCGGGTAAAAAGGAGTAAGACAGGGGGTCATTCTGAACTTTTGCTCTACGAGTTTTGGAAATTAACAAAAAAAAACCTTTTTCATAGAAACTTTGTTGGACATGTGACTTTTTACCATGGAAAACGAATATTTTTTTTCGCGAATTTGCAAATCTCGTAGAACAAAAGTTGTTCAGAATGACCCCTTGAGTCATCCCCTTTTGGCTTAGTATAGCCCTTTTGCGACACTATGTATTTACTTTGCTTTGTCGTCGGGGTTCAGTTGGCTGGAGGATGCCCGAAACTTATTATCTACACTTTAATACTTTTAGTTACCTTTCTACAAGTAAATACCACATTTGTTTGAGAAAGCTAATCGGGTTCCGAGTATAGAGTAAAGTGGCACCCCTATTAATTTCTACTCTTTCCTGGTGCCTACCAGTGTAAGTAAGAATTATACTTACTTACCCTAAAATCACCCAAAATGTACTTGAACATAATTGTCAATAAAGTTGGCGAGTAAAAGTTTATCGACCCACTGTGCAAACTTACATGTGTGCGTGTCACTGCGTGTGCTGTGTGAAGAGCATTGAAAACCCAAAATTGGCGCGGCACGTCACCCTGTACGGGCCCTTAATGGATGTTATTAATTTATGTATTTTATGTATGACAGAGAGAAACATTTCATTAAGGAGTTCTAGAGGATTCTACGATGATGTTCACTATGTCTACCTCTACGCTATGATGATAGTCAGTGTCGTTATTCAGACTGAAGTGTCTCTCTCTGTAAAGAGAGTTCGTAGGCTTAGCAAATAAAATAAGTAAATAATTGTTTTGATAAATCACTCGAGAAATATTTAATCAGGGATAATGATAATTCTTAAAGAATCATGTTATGTGCCTTATCTCACGTCTGCTCTACTATGTATTGTATAGTCCTTCTGACGTAATGTTAAATATTAATTAAAGATTAAGATTACTAACAATAACCAATGTAATTTGATACTTGTAATGTTTCACTTAAACCAGCTTAATATACCTAAACACAATTTTTTTATGAATTAATTTATTTTTTATTTTTACAGTAGAGCCTGGAAAATAGGTTTAGAAAATATTAAAAATGCATGTAAGTAAACACTGTGTAAAATAATCAAAAAGCTTATATTTGTCGTTTTCTAAAAATATTCCAGGCAGTGCAACATTTTATAAAAAAACTTTCAAACTCCTCCGTTCTAATAGCGTAGCAAAATTTAAAATTGGAACGTAAACTTTTTCTCGAGGTCACGACCTAGACCGTTTCGCGGTTCGATATTCGAGCGCTACCCCGGTGCAGCTCCCAGCGATGGGTGGTCTGAGTAATCGGAGTTATTACTGCATATCCCCATCGGCGTACTCGTGCTGAGCTACTTGTATGATTGCCGGTAACCCTTCGTCGCGAATCGAATGGAATTTTTGCCGAGCTATGCGGAGTCCACTGCGTGTGGGGTTGGCTTTGGCTGGCCTGAGTTATGCGTTGATTGACATCACGCAGTTACAGGGTTAAGAGGGGGTGGATGATGAATATTGATTCGATGTTTACTCATGAATTTTAGTAACTAATAAGTATCTATATGGTCCGTATGTAGTTCTCACAAATAGCTAAGGTAAAAGGACAAATTATTATGACAAGTTTGACAGTCACGATATAATGTGTGGCTGTACCTGTTATTTGTCAACTTGAGGCAATAAACGATCCTATTACACAAGACGCTTTGAGTAATACCCAGGACCGATACGGCTTTAAATCGAGTAACAATGGCGTAAACACATTTATCATGCTCTTGCTAAGAGTAGGTTCAGTTTGCAATAAGGACACGTAACGTATAATTTTAGCCTGTGAACCGCCATGAGAGCGCGAGAACCTTGAAGTAAGAATATCGAAAATTTTGGATCGTACAAGCAGAAACTCAAGATTGTGAGCACTACTTACAGGGTAGAAATTTTTCTATAGAACTTCCCTTAAGGTTTCAGTTGTTTTATAGATAGGTATACCTTCATTGTCGTGCTGACTGTTAGTAGATTGATTTTATATAAGTAAATCACGTTAGGTATGACTCTTTTGCTATTAGTTCGTTATCATTGTTGAGTCGTTGACCAACCAAATGAGCTACAATAGATATTTCGGCTTTACAAGACACGGAAAACGTTATTTAAAGGAGTTACAAATTTTATGACATTTTAATCATTTTGCGGCAGCACAAGTAATATGTATATACAGGATGTAGCAATAGTCACAGTAGTAGTCAGAAAGACCCACTAAGTCACCCCCTTTCGGCTTATTACACCACTTTTGTGTACCACACCCTGTATATAAACCTTTATTTGCTGCGTATTCCTATTCCTATAGATAAAAATAATGTAAAATACAAATGTACCAGTATTCGTAGCTCCCTGTGGCCGCCCTTCTGATTGACTCCACGTTCTCTTAAATTACAGAGCGGGCTCGTTGCAGGTTAGTATCAATTAAGAGCAGCCATTCAGAGTTCAGCAAACACTCAGGGGGCCTACTCCCGATTTAACATCGTAGTTGGTGATAGGTTGATATTAGAGGTCTAAATAAAAAAAATACTTAAAATTTTCACAGATAATAGATAATTCAGCAAAGTGTCCACACAGCTTCCCATTGTCGTGAATTGTAATAGGGCTATGTAACTGACATAAGTAGGGTACTCTTAGTTAGCAATTATCGGAACTTACGATTCGTAATGTCAGAGTGGGCATCTGGGATCCAAGACAGTGATGGAATTATGAAGCAATTTTGTTTTCGTGACGATTGGTTGAATGAATTTGGAGAATTTATGTTTATTTCTGGTGCGGTTGTGAATGGAATGTGCTTTTCCGTCGCTTTTCCCATGTTGCTTTTTAGAAAAAAATCTGAGGAAACTTACACAGACACATTTATTTTAATGTATATTTCACAAAAGTAGTTTTTTATTTTTGAAATTAACCTACCTGTATAATTAGGAAGCTATTTAGCACAAATAAATACTAAACTTATTACACATTGTACAAAATATACTTAATCATAATTATCGGGTGATTATTAATTGAATTTTGCTCTTATAAGGTGCATGTCCGTTTTAAAATGAAATAAATAGGTTTTGTTGATTTGTCTGTGACACTACTGCTACGGAACGGCTATGCTAATTTCTATGCGCATTTTCATTTAGGTAAAATTTTACTTGGAAGGTAAAGTCAAAGTCCCGAGGCTCGGCGGTCGCAACATTTTTTACTAAGAAATAAAGTTAAAAGCATCTTTAAACGGTTTCATTCCGGTGACTTTCATAATTCATTCATCAAAGAATATTTTTGTCGTAATTTATGAAATACTTGAGAGCCGTCAGGGCAGGTGCCCACGAGGGTTCCTTGCCGTGATGGAATAATCTTGGAGGAGCTCATCAAAAGAGGTTACAATGAGTGATTTAGACCGCCACTCGGCCCTCTTTGATCTCACTCTCACTTCAACAATACCAAACATTTAAAAAAAGTCCTTCAGGTATATTTGTTCAGATGGAAATCTTTTTTGCGTGAGTTAGTGTGATTGAGTTTTTGTTAAGCTATGCCAATCTTTGTCAGCTACCGCTGGACTTACGACCGTCGAAAGGCAGGAGTGGCTATAGATGAGGAAAACCAACGACAGAGTGTCGGGGGGTCTATGTCCAGCAAAGAATGATTACGAGCTGATTATTTAAGAATGAAAAGTTAGAAAAAACAACCGTATAGACAGAGCATACAAAATATATGCATATTCAACGTACATAGTTCGGCAATTAAGTGGTGGCGAACACTTAAATAAATTGTGAAAGCCATATTTTATCGTCAGTCACCCACACGACACACACGCACCCTATGTTAGCGGTCAAATTAGTCAATGCCATTATGTAGCCCTATCGATCCCTATGTTCAAACCTAACCTGCCTCCGACGCCATTATAATAACGATAAAGACATTTTCACGAAACATTACTTATTAAAAGCAAAAATAATTTCAAGACCCAACTAATTCCTTTTAGTCATGCACGCATTAATGAAAGTTCTCAAGAAATATGTAATACAAGCCGCTGGTATTCCAGATACGCGGGATTAACATACGACTGATGGCGATCAGATAATGGGCGTTTGTGAAAATTTTGTGCCTGGTGTGTAATTACTGCGATCTAGATAGCATCTCGATGACACGCCCCCCGGGAGGCTAATGCGGCGCGGAATCGGGGGCTCCGTTTTTTAGCACCCTGTTTGCCTTTGTGCTTTGAACAAGTGAACTACCCTGCCCCGGCATGTTGACTATAACAATTTTACGAGTGCAGTGATAAAACGCCACGGCTCGTAACTTCCAGTCATACGTATGAATAATTTCGTTAACGGATCGCTACCGAGCCACACGTCTGTTACGAGTTTTTTAAAACAAGACCAACAAGAGTAGGAGCGTGCCGCCACCCGCGCGCTGTGCCCAGTAAACCGACTCAAGTCGCGTCGCTTTAATTAGATACTCGTTCATTTCAGTTCCACAAAATAAGCAAGAAGATTTATTTTCGGTATGTTTTTCCAATGTTTCGACCACTTGTTGCCACTTCCCACGCGAACGATCTGCATACATTTGCAAGCTCTTTCATTCGCGTACTTAGCATAAAACAAGGCCGACACCAAGTCATTATGCAGTCTCCGATTTCGAGGTACAGCCGCATAAATTTACGCCATTATCAAAATATCGCGAGTGGAACAAACCGAGCATGAAATGGATTTAACCAGTTTAGGGGCCATTAACGCACGCAATGCGTCTCGGCGCGGCCGCGTGTTGTCGCTGCGAACTGTCGCTAAAAGCGATCTCTTCCGGCCAACCTTTGGGTGAATGAATGACTTATGAAATAAATGTATGACAGATGCATTTATTATTATTATTTTAAATAAATATATGAATACAAAATACCTAGGCACTATTAACATTATCAATATCCAAACACAAGAATTCGACTTTGGTATTATTATGACTGAGGCGAAATACGAGAGCTGAAATTCCTGAAACAAAAGACAGCAAATGTTATTATAGATGTCAACTGCTCCTATCAAATATGTATTTTAATAAAAGAGGCTATGCTGGAGATTTCATAAAGCACAGGATTGTGGTGGAGTGGAGCTAGGTATTTCATCAGTCTCGGCTCCTGAACAACATGTCATTTACCTGTGCTGTATGTACCTACGGGATACAGCTGGGGAATCCTCTCAAGACAAGTGTCCTGCTACATATTTGGACTTAAAAGTTGAACCTGGAAAAATATTAGAAAATTTGTAAGTACTTTTGGGTATTGAAAGTATTTTTGGGGGGATTTAATCAAGACCGCACAAGTACAAAGTAAAATTGATTTCAATAATTACTAGCACGATTTGCGAATTTCATAAGCAGATGATATTTTAAGCCAAATATTTATGATTGACTACATAATAATTACTAAAAAACCCTAAGCTATAGCTAATGCTGTTCTCTACTTACTCTTATTCTAACTCAACTATAATGTAAATTAAAGAGAAAAAATGATTTACCTACATACATATATTAGGCACAGCAGCTATCAGCCCTAACACTATCTCTTACGGGTCTCCCACCAGAAGCTTTCTTTCCCGGGAGCGGGTGATTCATGAAGCGGCAGGATGCAGCGCTGAGGTAGATTTATGGCAGTCCCCGCTGACCTCCAGACGTTTATTGCTGTAACTAACCTTACCTTCACTATATTCTGGCTTCTCTATTCTCAGCTAGAGGACTAGCGTTAGCTTTTTTAGAATCTCGTTGTTGAGATTACTCTGTGATATACCTAGTATATATTATATGGCATATATTGTGGTCAATGGACAACATTTCAAAAAACGTAAGCTGCTATAAATCGAAAACCATTTCGGGATTTAGCTCTAAAGGACACAAAAAAAATGTTTTTGTATTTTTTGGATGTATCATTTTCGAGAAAATCATAAAATAGTAAAAAAGTGCTGATGACGTCATGCATCAGGTGCGATGCATTTTGATGATCAAAGCCTATAGATTTAAAAACAAAGTAACTGTCACTTTCATTTTTGATTGAATTTGACGTTTTATCGTGACGTTGTTGTTTATTTGGGTCATTTTCATTAATTCTGTTCTGACACTTTCTGACTATTTTTTTATTTATTATTAACAGATGACCTCTATATAATATGTCCCAGAGCATGCCACCGCCTACACAGCTGAAAAAATGCTTCTGCTTATTTTTTACATGATAAGTACCTACTTTCCATCATCAGAAATATCAATGTCATTTGAAAATGACCCATTTGTTGGTTGGCATGTAAACAAAGTTTAAATGTCACTTGTCAGTGTCATTTATGTTTTTTTCGAGACTCAGTCAATAGACAAAAATAAAAATTGAGCCTAATATGTGACTTCACTTCCGGTTTTAAAATAATTAACTTTGAAGTTAAAAATAACATGCAAAAATTAATGTATATACAAAATAAAAAAATACGGGTCCACTAATTTTCTATAATCTTTCCGAATAGCTAATAAAAATACAGGGTAAAGAAAATGAAATGTTGTCCATTATAGGAAATATAATAGTTATATATATATTACTCTCCATGGCTTTGAGTAAGCAAAACCTTATTATTGATTAAATTTGTAATTATAAGTTGGAAAACTTTACATGGATGGAGATGTAATATCGAGACTGTGAGGACAAACAAAACAAAAATATTACGATTACATAATGCGACAAAATATGACAGTTGTAACTCGGAACGCACAGTGCCTCACTGGTTGCAAAAGTCTAAAACCCAGCAGCACTTCTTCCCACGGGTCGCAGGATCCAAATTTTCGCTAAACTGCAATAATAGCCCCCCATTAAAGTGCTCGCTGAGCGTCATCCATCGCGGTAATTGCCGACGGGCGGAAGATAGCCGAGCAGAGTTATGACGACACATAACGTGCTAATGACGTCATAACTGCATTGCCTCGCTGCGAGGTGTGATGCACGGAGAGCAATGGATGTCATTTAGTAAGCAGATCGCAGAGCCGAGCGGTTGGCTAGACGCAGAAAGTGGCAGAAACGTTTGCATGAATTTGAGCATAAATGCGAGCTTTCCAAAAAGACGCAGTCAGCAGAACCTTCAGACGACCTTCATAAAGTTAAACTGAACTTGCAGTTTTGGTAAAATATATGTACTTAATAATTTTGTTGTTTTATGTAAAAATATGGTTCTAATTTGCATAACAGGATTAGTGTTTGAATTTTCTAGATCTGCAGTTCTACAAAAGTTACATTACAATTAATTAAAATAAACTGATGCGCTCTATAGCCTTGCGAACGATAGCTATAACATTATAACAATCATACCTTATACCAGAGTAAACCAAATACTAAAGTACATATGTCGCAGGCATCTGGTTTAATCTCCTGTTTGATTGAACCACTAGCCCGTTCATTGGATGGCGCCATTCAGTTGTATGACTAAAGGACAAATCGTCAAGTCGTTAATTGTAACGTTCGACGTCTTGACTGAACGTCATTCAGCGGAGTCGTTGATAGGATATAGTATAGCAACTTTGTAATATCTGGTTAGGGTGAACATGACCAGACAAGAGACAACAAAAGACTATGTTACAAAGCTCTTATCTCACAAATTAACTAAACAATAACAATAAACGTACCTATTAATACGTAATATTGTTGTTTATAATTATCCAGTTACGCCACAATTTTTTCTTTGAAACTATCCGCCCGCGGCGTAATAATTAGTAAATCCATGTTGTCACACTATTTTAACACAAATAACGCACTTTAAAGCTAATTTATTTGCAAAAAACTAACAATATAGGTGCTTTTTGTGTCAGCTGTTAGATGTTAGACGCCATATTTGTTTTGTTCACCACCTGACTGATTTTAAGTCAGCTAACTAGTTGGACGTTTTGTGACGCTTGTGCAATCAACGTTCGGCCTAGTCATACAACTAAGCAGCGTCATCCAATGAACGGGCTAGCGGTTCAATCAAACAGGAGATTAAACCAGATGCCTGCGACATATACACCGGTGCTTATACGCGGTGTGGTGTGACAAGAATCTTAGGATTTCGCAATCTACGCGAAGACTTAGCTCGCCTTTACACTAACTAGCTCAGCTATATGAGACGGTGAGGAAATAAATCGATAACTCTCAATGTTTTGTATTGTTTCGGTATAGCAAATACCTAGTAAGTAACTATATGTATTTTTAAATAATTTCGACTATGTAGCGCCACGTTACATTACAACCTTAACTCAATACAGAGGGTATCTATCTATTTATCTAATAATACGGTCTTTTATAAATCGTCTTTTATAAATTATATACCTAGATACCTACTCATCCATTACATAATGTAGGTGAGTTATGCGGTTAGAATTTAACACTTAGCCGTTATATAACATAATTGCGAATAGATTGAGTCCCAAACTATGCGATTGTAGTGCGGTTATGTCATTTGGCGCCGGAACTAGGTCGGTGACCTCATTGTAATGAGCTTGGCTCATTTGCACAGCTTAGCTCCCCGTCTAACTTTGATTAATTCTAATCTAATCTGACCTAAACTATACCAACCTACCTAAGAACCTTAATACGGGATATTGTAGCTAAGTGTTGTCATAATCAGTTCCCGGCTTACATTACGAGTTTGGAACTTGGGAGAAAACTTCTGTACAGAATCAGCATCGAAAGTTGCAGATCGTGCTGCTATTGACAAATGATTCGAGGCGATCGGAATCCTAATGAACCCACTTATATTCCGTCAGCTTATTATGTAAGTTGGACGAAAAAGTTATGGGCGATTTCGTAAATCAATACGTCAACTGAAGCGATATCAGGAGCACTATATCGGAGACTATTACAGTTCTCATTGCGTAGTTATTCCGCGATATCAAACGGAACGTCTGCTGCGCAAAAACACGAATACATTCAGGTGTATTCCATAATGCTCCTGCGCAGACGCTAATGAGTATAGCCGAGGCTCAGAGACAATGGATTCATAAATCGCATGATCGTATCGCGGGGCAAAACTGCTAAAATAGTACCGGCGACGACATTTATATGTGTATTTATTTCCATTGTAATGAATGTGCGCAGCGAACTACCAAATCGGGACCGAAAGGATACAAGATACGGCGTATAAAGACTTGAGGAAGTACAAGGATTCATGGTTTAATGAGAGCGTTTACAGCAGCACCACGACCACTTGGTAACAATGTGTTTGGATTAATTTTATTTTCCACTTGCTACCGCCTACGTGCATGCTCGATTTGCCTTTAAAGGGTTTCCCGGAAGATACAACCTACGTTTTCCGGTAGGTACTTGAATCAGTTCATTGCAATTAGTATTTATCTGTAGGTATGTATACTTACCTCTAAATAGGTATGCCTTATATGCATATCTAAAAAGCCACACATTCAAGTTCTCTTACCATTAAAATCGTAACAATAACCCTAAGTATCTAAGTACTGACTAGGTATCTAACTAACTTTATATTTGTTAAGTATTGAGGAAAACCGATGGAACCACCCTTGCGCTCGAAGTCTTCGAGAAAAGAAAATCTAGTTAACTAAAAGAAAAGGCGGTAGAGGAAACATGTCGGAACTCGGAATCGAAACGCCCGGAGTAGATTGAATAACATAGTGGCTATACGGGCTTTAACATACTTTAGTCTGGAGATTAGTAATAAAATCATTCCATTAAACGGCACGATCACCGGGGGATTTGTCGGAACCCGTTATCCTGTGGGACTCAAAGGAAAAAAAGGTCTAGTAATTTGTCTTTACTTGCAGGATTTATGTCGGGATCACTCGAGGAACTAGGCGCTCCGACTGAACCGAATAGATTACCGATTTTAATGGGACTGTGACGTAGATGTATACTACCTTTCCGTATGGGTAGCCGGTACTTTTGCGACTAAGAGTATAAACTATATTTTTTACAATCCATTAGAACCAGTATCACATTTTTTTGACCTTACTCTAAAATCAAAAGCAAGATGCTAAGAAAAACATTTTATTCTCAACTGCGTAAAGGAAATAATTTTCCTTTCCGAACCCAGGGCATAACTTTGAAAAGCAATCGCCCATATCAATTAGGCATTCCACCGCGGCGATTTACAAGTAATTACTGCTTTTGCCGCAGGTGTCGCTCGCGTCGCTGCCAGCCCGCTGCGGCCGCGCAGTGGGGCACTGCTGCCCTGCCAGGACATCTGCACCTCTATGACCAAGCTGTAGAGGCGTGGTTACCGTACATGTCAAGTGGAAGACACCTCCACTGTATGCTCAGTCTTCACACGCCGGGCGCCGGGGCTCGGGCCTCAGATTTACGCGCTCACCGCACGCACGCATTTCGTACAGACATATTGCATATCGACTTTCCATGCGCCAGTGACACCACTGTCAAATGGGCACGCAATCTCGGCAGCCTTTTTATTTTTTTATATCGTTTAATATTCATAAAAACAACATGAAGCCCTAGAGCGGGCTGCCTGAAAAGTTTTCAGGAAATCCTTACGTTGATTTTTATTTATAAAGGGAATTTGTTAAAACATTCGTACAGGGTTTTTCGCCGGTTTTTATGATTTAATTTCTAACTTCAAACGACTACGCTGTACTGGAAATTAATATGGCAATGCGTGACTGGTGCGAATAATATTAATTTAATGACAGTACATAATATTATTTGCATGTTACCATGTTCGGCGTCGTACCCACGACGTATTGACGGTGGGTGATATCAAATTTCCCATTTTTCGTACGGCGGGCACGTCCGCGACACTCGTTGCTTCGCTTGAAAGCCTGTCATGTACTTTTTTCAAAAAATAAAATAAATCTTCAGTTGTGAAAACAAAAGAAATGTGATATGCGACTCCAGAAAAACACATTTCGCTGTCACGTAGAACAACAAATCTTTCCCAAAATGTGTGGAGCAAGTGATATTATATTTCTAGAGTGTAGTAGGAAGCTGTTGTGAAGCAGCTTAGAAACACGTTAAAAGTATTATTTCCGCTCAAGTAAGTTTTGCTCAGCAAATATTATGAGTGGACGGAGGCAACGCTCATGCCTGACTTGTTCTGAGGAAACTAAACTTTTTGTACTCTCGAGGGAATTTTGTCGGCTTTGTGTACACAGATACTCTGTGTCTCGGAAAATCTCTATTGTTGGCACTAGGAAGATCCCGTCGTCTGCGTATCTATATAGCTTATTTATAATCGAAAGAAACCGTATTATAACTAATAAGTTATAATACTTGGGTACATGTTCACAATCCCATGTACCTATATAATGTTTCTAATTTTTCATTTCTCTTATAGTGTAAAACGGTGCAATGTAGATCCATAATATGAATTTTTCGCTATTAACCCTTCTTCAATATTTTTATTGGTTTTCGTCCTTAACTCAACGGGATAAAGATCAAAACGATGTGGGATCCATAATCATTTTGCCCAATAAAGGGTTAATTAATAAAATAAAAACCCAATTAAGGATTCATTAAAATTATGGCGCTGAAGAGTGAAGCCTGAAGTCCTGTATTAAAATATCCAAAGTTCTAGGGAAACAACTTAGCAATAATAACTATGGTAACATGAGACCCAATAACGAAATAATGGACATAAATATCATTAAACAAGTAAACAAGACAACACTGTATTGAGTGTATCTGACATGCTCGTGTAGATGTTTCATTATTATCTGCGATCTCCGAACAGTCCCGATTAGCCGGTCGGATTTCTGCCAAGGACGTTGTCTGGAGACTAGTCGATATCTTGAGATTTCACCATGATAATATATAAGTACCTACATTTTATTCAGATTAAAATGAAATAGAACAAACTTAAGTATATAATAAAAATCATATACGAACCATAATTTTATTTATTACCGAGTAATTATACAGAGTGTTGCAAAAATGGTATCCCTACTTACCTACTAAGCCTAAAGGCGGTGACTCAGGAGGTCATTCTGAACAGCTTTTGTTCTACGAGTTTTGGAAATTCACGAAAAAAAATTCGGCTTAGACCCTTTTTGCAACTCACTGTATAAACATAAAACGTACTTAGCAGTTTTTCAAACTGTAGTTACTTAGTTAAATAAACCAAAGTTACTCAACCGTATCAAATATGTAATAAACCGTCTTTGCAACCAATCAGAAGCAGGTGCTACTGCTTAAGTACTCAATTCCCATTCAAAGATTCCACTTTGAATTTATTTAAATCAGAATGTCCATGAATAAGCATTCCTTAGCGCCAAGCACCGGGACACATTACGTGCATTAACATCTCACAAGATTAATTTAAAGTGAAATGCACTCCAGCTAATTAAATCATAGAGTGAATTAGATCATGCAGCTACCCTCACTTCAACTTAACTTGTTGCAGGCTGCGAGACTAAACTAGAGATAAAATAAATAACCCTGTACAAATACGGGCATAAAAAGTTGTAGGGTAGTAAATTGTCGAGCAATGTACATTGTACAGTTAGTGTACAGATTATTGTTACTTTCTATACCTAAGTGAAAATCGTTGATTTATATCAGAATAATATATATTATTTAACTCTTTCCAATATTACCGTACTTTCGCCGTTAGATAATATGTGAAGTTGTTCAGAATAATTATTGGAATGATTTCAATTATCTCTTTCGGCAAAAACGTGTAACGATCCTGGGCACATAATTTCTTTCTTCTACCGTCTCTCAAATCGTCGCGTTTTCAGAAATGTTTTATGACAAGATTTGAATCGCCTCGAAACAGTCCGGTTCTCCACAATAACTCTGTCTGTATTCATAATGCATACTACACTCAGTTTACATGTAAATATCATTAAATATTCCCTTTGATCGGTAAGATTGATATATAACGGACATTACCAATAAGGGTCCGTAGTAATTGCAGAATAATTGCTGTGCCGCCGATGGAGCTCGTTATTCAATATTGAATATTTCACAATCGCCTGCGAGCTACTATGTGCAAATTTTATATTGGTCATGCTTCTGTGCGATGGAAGCATTTATTTGCGACCCGCTCCACTGAGAAGTTTTAAATTAAAAACAAGGTTGGTAACGGTTTAAAAATTATATCAGCAGATTTTATGAGATACGCATGCCTGTGCAGAATAAGTCAATTATTGTGACTAATGTGAGTACAAATGTACCTATACAATGACGACTGATGGGGCGTAATCGAAATATAAAGCTATTGACTTGTTTATTGTGTCTCTGTTGCAGGATTTACATGGATTGCATTGCAGTATGGAATTTGACAATCAGAACCTGGTGAAAATAATAATTACTAAATGTAGACAACATTCATTCAACCCAAATTGACATTTTCTCAAGTTATTAAAACAGAGACAATATTATGCAGATGCAACGAAATTACTCGCAAGAAAGTGCGATCAGGGACGAGTTCAACGACCTAAGTGGTGGAGCAATTTCCATTTTGAATGTTAATGACGAAATACACGGTACGCGACAACGACGTAAGCGCTGAAAAAAAAAACAAAAAGCGACAACAACTTTTTGTTTGTTTTTTACGTCTGGGTTCCGTCGGAGGCTTAGTACTTGGAGCAAAGGTTAGAAGACGTAAGAGAATGAAAAAGGATTAAGACCCCGGGCCATATTGTTTAGTCGTAGTACCTATCACGATCGCTTTAAATTTTACAAGGTCTAACATTTTAACGAAAGTGGAAATTTTTACAAAAGTATACTCTGTGAACGCCCTATTTTGAGCCTATTTAAGAATATTTTTTTGTTTTGTATTGTTTTCAGCTCAGCTATCTATAATAATAATTGGTATAATTAAAGACAAGGGTCCATTTTAATGATGATAATTATGTACCTACCTACTTAGATCATCCACTCTTAGATGACGGGGCGTCTGCCAATAAGTATCAAAACTTGAAATAGAAAACACTGAAAGAAAAAGTTAAACCAAGATACTTTGAGGGAGCGGATTAGAAAATTATGGTGAGTGGGGACGTGATGAAAGCAAGAAGAAAGTTGTAATTTCATTACATTTTCTTATCCCCGCGGACCCTTGATAGCAGAACAGAAATGCAATTACTGATGTTAACCGCCGTAATTAAAAATGTAATGCAGACAAAGAAAAACTTTAAATTACTTATTTAAAAGCGAAAGAACATTTTCTACTAAGAATGATACTTAGCCCGCCCATGTCTCTTGCGGGAAGAAGTGAAATAGCAAAGGTAACTGCGGGTAACTAATGAATGTATTTTTATGAAACGAGAACAAAATGAACAAAACTTTCTTGAAAATGTGTTTTTTTGTTAAACAGAATATATTTACTTGTAATGTTAGCTACCTATATGCTAGGGTTTAGGGAAATGAAATATTTTGTGAGAATTGCGATACGATAATGCATCCATGCTTGTAAAAAGGCCCAGGTATACCCTACAGTCAAATTTCTTTATTTCACATTTTTTTGCAAATTATGGCACGTAAGATACATTATGAAGTACAGGAGTGGGTAGGTGCTTCCAGCCCTTGTGTCTTTTGGAGGTCCCCCTTCTGCCTGAATATAATTTTGCAGTTAAAATGAAAACAAAAAACTCATATTCCAGAAACGAGTAATATTTCAGCATCGCTCACAGTGACGTCCATAAATCGAGTCGTCAGGATAAGTGTGTGTGTGAGGAATACTTTTAATAAATTTTCATGCTATTTTCCGGGTAAGTGTTCAAAGTTAATCAACGATTAAGTTGAACCGCTAATAATAATAATAATTAGATATATTACTCTCACATATTGTTATCCATACATTTTATATCAATTCTTTGTTGTCAAAGCTGAATACAGAGAGATTTATTAATGAGATCTTAGTAGAGTAGAACTTGCAGGTAATTCAAGCGGTAAGCAAGTGTGGAGTGGTAATAGTTAGTTAGTCTAAGTTAAGTAGATGAGTCTAAATAAAGTGAAAACAAAATTATGATTTCTTCTTTGTGTCTACTAACCATTAGAAGAACAAAATAATAAGAAGTATTTTGCTGCATACCATTTACGCTGTGTCTGTACTGTACTGAGAACAGACTGTAATCTTCATCAGCCCTGTAAGTGGCTTGAATTACCGAATGCCTAGGCCAGCCAAACATTTGTCCTCGTTCATATTAATTAAGAATGTTAGTACCTAAGGGACGTTCCAAAATTATACGCCACAGTATTTTTGGAATATTCTGATTTGGACATAAAGTTAACAGTAACAACTGTTCCTAGGCATAGTATACAAGTGAAAAAAAACCTATAAGTAGGTATATACTACTTCCGATTTTTAAAGTTTTATCATCAGATGGCTGCATGTATTTAAAAGTTTCATGATAGTTTCCGCCAGAGGCGCCACCTTGTAGGGCAAAAACTTTAATACTAAATGCAGAGCTCCTATTATGTATTAGCAATACACAAGTAGCTCCAGTGGAAAGTGTGTTTTGCGACATATAGTACATCGATTTATAACTGATTGCAATTGGATCACTGCAATAATTAATTGTGAACATAGTTACACCGCGCACCGTCAACGTCTACTGTGAAGTGTGATGGAACCTGCCAGGAGGCGTGGATGGGAAGAACCCTTGCTAACTACTCGATGCCCCGTCGCCCGCCGTTCACCAATTAATTTAAACATTCATGCTTAATTATCGAACTCTTCAATTAAATTCCCTTTTAATTTGTTGCTTTATTTATTTTCACTTGTTAAGTTAAATGCAAATATAGGACTTTTGCCTGCGATCTATAGCCGCGGTAAATAGCTTACTGGCTTAATTAATTTATTATGCGGCACAGGAAACGCTTTATGATAGTAGCGCTGTTGTTTAATTAAAATATCACAGATTATCGATTTTAGCTGCCTTTGTTTCAATATTTCAATAAGCTAGATTAGGCGTTACTACATCTACTATTAAGTATATTAAATTTGGTTTTCAATATCTCTTAAATGTGTTATGAACAGGACGTATTTTCAACGTTATTGTTCAGATGATGTATATTGTATTATACAGGTATATTATGAGATTACTTATAAGCCACTTTTACTACCTATTTATATTGTATTTATACATTAGGTATATAAATAAAAGAAATGACCTTATAATTAATTAATTAAAAGTGTATAACCACTACATGTTATACAGACGTGGTATTTTAACTTAGTGCTTAAACATAAAGTTTATATCCTGTTTCCGATGTTTGCGTGCATAACGTTAACGTTTTATGACATCTTCAGCCAGGGGAAATGCAGTTTTACTTTCCTATTTGTGCATAAACTTTAATTGGAAAACTACTGTTTACAGTTGCATGAAGTTGATAGCAAACAACGCTAACAAAGCACTCACAGCTGTTTGTCTATTGATTCATTTTTCTAATACCACTTTGACACAGACCTTATTGCATTTATAGAAAAAAAAAAACTTAATCTTTACAAGTAGAATGCAGCAGCAGTCGTTAAACCTAGTCAGAGGCCTTCGGGCGGCTTGAAAACTGTCAGACAGTCGGGTTGCCCACTTACCCGAAAACTCTCTCAGCACAAGCTTGCTTGTGTTGGGGTCCACCAACCCGCACTAGGCCAGCGTGGTGGACTAGGCCTAAAAACCCTTCCTTCATTGGAAGGAGACCCGTGCCCCAGCAGTGGGGACGTGATGGGTCGTGATGATGATGACAAAAGCAGAATGTCAAATATGTTTTTTTTTCTGGAGGTATCATCTGAAACATTGTTTTAAATAACTTAATACATGAGTTACGAGTATATGCAGAGCAGAGAAATCGATCGCTTCACAAACATTGAAATAAAATTCAGATGTTTGTTATCCTTGGTCTACATTTGTACCAGAGGTCAAAGGTATTTAATACAGGAGAAGGGTAGGTGCCTTGTCATCTGTTCGGATATCTGTTACTTCTGGAAGGCAGAAAAAAGGTTAGAGGGTACGTGACTTATGAGTATGAGTATGAGAGACATGATGGTATGAGATACATATAAGACATGATAAGTAATATACAATACAATGTAAAAGGAAATGATACAAAATAACTTTTAATCTAATAACAAAACAGCACACCAATGCCACCTTATTGCTTTAAGCAATCTTTGGATTTTTGGATGGAAGAGATAATATTAACAAATTTCGAGGTATAATAATGGAGAGGAAGAAAAATAAGTCCTTGTAACAACCACTTTTTTGTGAGAGTGAATTGCAAATAAAATTATCACTATTTCCAAACTCTATGTTCTATAGAAACTGAACAATCGCGGTCCTTATCAATAACCGTCTACCTCTACTTTATACAACAGCTTTAAACGAAAGGTTCAGGGGGTCACTCTTTAAATCGACGAACGAAGCTTTGGATCGCTGCGCAAACCACGGCTCTATCTCGTTGTATAAAGCCTCGAATTCACTAGGGCACAAGTTCTGAGACTGTTCCAGAACATCTACGGTGCGTGTTCTCAGAACATTTTGGTAACATGTCGTGATACAGAAGTCGCGCACGCGTCCACACTCTGCAACAGCGGTCGCTAGACCTAGTAAAAAAAATATACTCTATGCGCTAGACTGATGTCGCAGGAAGTTCTGTCTCGCGAGCCAAAACACGGAACCTGTTCTGCGACACGTAGATGTCGCTGTATAGTCGCGTGCGACGTCGCAGAACAGAGCGCGACGTCGCGGCGACACGTAGACGACATGTGCCTAGACAGGTTCTGCGACAATTTGTCGCCTAGTGAATACGAGGCTTTAACTTGCCCATTGCGTCACAATACTTGTTTGTTCGTTGGTCGATTTGTAGAGTGACCCCTCAGATTTGCATCCGGGGCGTGCGGTATGGGACCGCTATCTCGGAAAAGTCCCTCTTGTGGGACACTATCGGAATATTTTTAAGTGGCACGGTTCGTAAAATATAGGGGATTGTGTACGCGAGGTCTTAAAAAATAGGAAATGTGGTATCGGTTCGAGACCCGGTTTCTCGGGTGGAGACTATTTGCATTTATTAATGAGGCTGTATTCTCCCTTCTGAAGGGTTGAATAAATATTGGAGACACTTATTCAATGAATGGAAAATAAATAGATTGAATATTTTGTCGATATTTTATTATTTATTGGAAAAGTAACTTATTAAACGTAAGAAGATAACGTTATGGTACGGTTCGTATATTTACTTACGTAGGTACATCTACGAAGACGGTAGCTATTGTTTTTTTGGTCAAAACATGATGTTTTGACTATCACTACCTGACTATAAATATTCATACCTTATAAAAAAGGCTGCTTGATTAGAGTGATAACTGTGTTGCATGATTTGTAGACTAAATTAAATTTAAATCTTTCAACTTACCGCGTGAAACATTTTCCATCACTATGAAGTTGTATAGGTACAGTATACACGGTGTTGCAAAAAGGGTATACTAAGCAGAAACCAATTTTGAAATTCTGATTTCAGATTCGGGCTTAGATATAACATGCTGCACATGCTGGTTTCGGCTTAGTATACCCTTTTTGCAACACCCTGTAGATCCTTCAGAATGTCTTCATTTGAGTATTAAGTAAGTTGCAAAGTAATCACAGCTCATCCTTGCTCTTACAATATTAGAGGGCTAAAATATTTATTTGAAGCGTGAAATTTTGCGGCAACAAAACGAACAGTTTCCCAGTATCGGTGATTTCCCAGCGGAGTAGATTTGTCATGTCCTTCGCGAGAACAATTTTGAACCTCATGCATCCTGCACGGCGAAACCAGGAGGGTTACTCTATAATGACGAAAAAAGAACGAGAGCTGTCGTGCATTCGGCACGTTTAATGCAACGATATAGAGTCGTGGCTCGTGCAGCAGCGCTCTGCAACTTGGTTTTTCGCCAAGTAGAGTGACCCCTTGGACGTTGCGAAATCTTATTTGTACACATTTGCAACTTTTTTAGCTAAGACCGTAGTGTTGATGGATTTCTACGTATGCGAAGTAATGTTCTAGTTTCCATTTTGAATAATTTAATGTACCACCAGGGGAATTTAGTTATGGTGGCCTGATTATAAAACTATACATCGTGCGCAATTCGCTTGGTGAGATGTGTGTTTGTATGTTTCATGGTTGTTACTTTGTATTTTTGTGTGTTGTGTTGTAGGTGAACCCGCAGGTAGGTTTAAAAGCAGTTCTAACGCAACCGGACCAATTCACAATATTGAAAAATACCTACTTCAGATTATTAACGACATACACAATTTGTAAAACAAAAAACACATATTCACGCCTTGTACTAATGTACTCCCTTGCGGGGTAGGCAGAGGTGCATTGCTGCACCTACTTTTCACCAGAGTGTTATGTTAGTCCCAATGTAATAGGGGCGGGCCTATTGCCATTTTACGGGCACATCCAAGACCCGAGAACAAATATCTGTGTTTAAACAAATATCTGCCCCAGCCGGGAATCGAACCCGGGACCTTCGGCACAGGGTCACTAAACACTACGCCATTCGGTCGTCTACACACAATTTGTATAACATATAAAGTGTATTCCTTAACCCTAGAGTAGTCGCGCCATTTTTTGTGACGCGAGTGCTCGCGTGGCGGCATTTTGCCGCCCATATTAAAATGTATTTTTTGGACACTTAATAAATACGAAAACTTATAAATGCATATAATTTGAATAAAATGAATCATATGGTATTAGAAAAAGTAATATTTATAGTTTTTATATTATAATTGTTCAATATATGAGCTATCGTTCATGCTTTGGGAAAAAATTTGATTTTTTAGGTATAAATTTGTCTTAAGCCACACAAAATCAACAAATCTAAAAATTATTTAAAAAAATTAGAAGTTATCGTCATCTACAGCATTTATTTTAGCAACACAGTACTGAAACATGAACACAAAGTGTTCGTTGCATATTAACTTTCTTCATGTATTGCACCCTTTTTTGACCTGCTATTTTTAGGGTTCCGTAGCCAAAATGGCAAAAACGGAACCCTTATAGTTTCGTCATGTCCGTCTGTCCGTCTGTCCGTCTGTCCGTCTGTCACAGCCGATTTACTCGGAAACTATAAGTACTACAGTGATGAAATTTGATGGGAATATGTGTTGTATGAACCGCTACAAAAATATGACACTAAATAGTAAAAAAAAGAATTGGGGGTGGGGCCCCCCATACATGTAACTGAGGGATGAAATTTTTTTTTTCGATGTACATACCCGTGTGGGGTATCAATGGAAAGGTCTTTTAAAATGATATAAAGTTTTCTAAAAAACATTTTTCTTAAAGTGAACGGTTTTTGAGATATCAGCTCTCAAAGTCGTAAAAAGTATGTCCCCCCCCCTCTATTTTTATAACTACGGGGTATAAAATTCTAAAAAAAATAGAGGTGATGCATGCTAATTAACTCTTTCAACGATTTTTGGTTTGATCAAAGTATCTCTTATAGTTTTTGAGATAGGTTGATTTAACTGTAATATTATATTTGCTGCTACGGAACCCTTTGTGCGCGAGCCCGACTCGCACTTGGCCGGTTTTTTTCTTATATGGACATACTTAGTTATAGGCATGTACCCTCTCTTCTTTAGGGTGTTTTTTGTTGGTCCGGTGGTACAAAACGGGAGATTTGTACCACCGGACCAATAAAAAACACTTATGTACTGTCCATATGTAAGATTCTATTGTTATACGTGGTGTAGTTATAGACAGAGCTATTTTTTCCAGGTAAATTCTTCGTAAAATTAACTTGTTAGTAAATTAACAAAGTTATATCGTAAATCGAATGTAAACTGAAATAGACACGACACATACCTAAATCTAATTTACATTATTATTACCAAAAAACACTGAAAAACTAACAATATTTCATAAGAATTGTAAAAAAAATACTTTAATTTCACTGACGCGAGTGCTCGCGCAGTGAGCATTTTGCCGCCGCGTGCCACACACTCTCTTCAATTATCTCTTCCTGCTGTAACCTGTGCATTGAATTTCTCCAAATTTACGTAACATGTAGGAGAAGACCGAGAGGGCAGCTACATGGACGCTGGACCTTGAGGAGTGTATAGTTCACAAAACTAATAAACATTATTTGCTGAGGGCGGCAAAATGCCCATAGCGCGAGCACTCTAGGGTTAAGTCACTACGAAATATCCGGACTTATCGTTGTTATCCCGGATACGTTGCATATCCTAGATAATCGCGGCTCTTGGGGGAATAATAAAATACGCATAAAGCTCGAAGCAAAGCGGACGCAGAGCTTTCAGAAGGGCTAGCACGGGGTGCATTTACGACGTGACAAAAGTTTTGCATCGCGCTTACTCACATCGCGCAGCCTCAAGAACAAGCGCAACGGAAAACTTTCGTCACGCCTTAATTGCGCCCCGTGCTAGGTCTTCTGGGACTAATATTGCATAAACAAACTTCACACCTAGTCCACTCGGTAAGAGATTAGGGGAGTAATTACATGCAAACGAAACTCTACCCTTCTAATTCAGCTAATTACCATTTGGAGCTTAGTAAATAGAAATGTAGTTTCCAAGGAAGGAAAATAAATATTCTGCATTCTCTTTCCAGAAATCATTATGGTACCTACCAAAAAGATTATGTTTTTTGTGATTATCTAGTGGCCTTTTAAAACCTGCGTTATGGCCTACCATATAGCATCAAGCTGAGCTAGAACCCGTTTCTGCACAAAAAACAACAAATTTTTATTTTAAAAAATGTGTTGTTTCTGTGTGTTCGAAATAAATGGTTTGTCTTTCCTTTACATAAATAAATAAAAAACATTTAACCGTCGAAGAAATAACATACACAATAACATGCTACACCTAGGTACTGGTAAATATTTTATTAAAAAATAAAGCGACTTTACGCAGCGGGAGTCGCAGCAATTTTAACGCGCCCTTAAGCTGACTAGTATGAAAATGAAGCGGTTTACGCGCCGGCACATTTCAGCGACTGCAGGTAGCGGCAACTTCAAAGCGGTTTAGCACAAACGGACGCCCCCAGACAACATCCGCTAATTCACTTTGATCTCGCCGCCCCGCGTCACCCTCCAAGTATAACGAGAAAACGCCTTAAACTTTAATCCCCTGAATATTAAATATAAAAAAGCTGAAACAATTTCTAATTTATCTCATTTCAGTAGAGGAAAATTCTTTCAACTTTCAATTATTTTTCTTTTCGGAATGTCAGATATAATGAAGCTATTTTTGCTGCGTTCCGCCGTTGCCTGGTAATAAGTTGTTTGTTTTGTTTTGTGAACAAAGCATCTATCCCGGGATCTGTTAGTTGCCAGAATCATCGCTCGCGGCGAGCTTGGGGGAAACTTGGTCGGTGAGCTTACAAGCTTTGGAAAAATACAGCTTTTTCTGATATAAATGACTTTGTACATTATTTATTTTAACTACGTACGTTTTAAATTAACTGTGAGTTATTATTTCGATAATAAATTGTAAGTACCTACCTATTAACTACCTAGTAATATTTATTAATAATATCAAAACATTCGAACCTGTCGTAATCACTTCACATTAGGGCATGCAATAACGGATAAATTTTCAATACCGGTATTTCAGTTCCGGACTTCCGGTATTACAACTCAATACCGGGATCCCGGTATTAATACCGGTATTAGACTTCATTGTAATAAGTGGAATATATTGTGTATAAAGGTCGTATAGGACCAAATTAAAAAAGAAAAAGCAATAGAATAGATCTTTACTTACAACAATTGAGTATATATATTAGCGTTTAAATCATAGAATATTACTATTTTTTACATTCGGTGTTCGTTTACGCATGCACAACAGTAGATTTCCAACGTCTGAAAACTGCATTAAACGGTTGGAAACAAGTGGGCTTTCATAGTATATAGGAACACAAGGCTAACTATATCTTAATTGCTTTATTTATAGCCTAAAAAGTCCGATTCCGGTAATACTTCAATACCGGTATTAACTTTCAATACCGGTATTGAAAAAAGCTTAAATTTTGTCCTTTTTCCTCCTATTGCGGTATTGTATGCCCTACTTCACAACCTATTAACTATAGTTATAGTAGATAAAATGGAAGAAAGGTTTTTCATAGTTTGCACATGGAAAAATAACTAGCAACAGTAGCAACGTTCATTGGTACCTAACTCATAACATAAGCCATATACAATACAACTATATTTTCGTTGGCCATATACCTCTAACACTAATCCTATCCAACCAAATGCGATGAACCCTAAAGCCAGTATTAGCCCACTATAACATATTGTTAATCAATTTGATGCATCGATATCATTGATATAATCTATCTGTCCAGCCCGCACGGTCAGGGGTCACTCTAGCTTACGATAACCACGACTCTATCGACTTGTATTAAGCGTATCGATTGCATGTCACTCTCGTTCGTTCGATTTTGTAAGCCATAGTGACCCCCCAGGTAGGACAAGCGACGGAGCCTCTGTTAATATACGTATTAAGCTTTCAACGATATTGCTTTGTGGAATGGCCAATGGGTGAGTTCCCGTTGGCCTTTTGTAACTATTGGCAGTTATTCAGAAATGAAATAAATGTTGATGTCCATGCTTCAGATGTGTTTGTCTGGATACTTTCACCACGGTGTCAAACGCTAGTCCAGCTCTAGTGTTTTTCACGGACACGCTAAGAAAAGAGTACCTAGGTACTTATATAGTGCCACAAACTTATCTGTTCCGGTGACAGCTCACATAAATGCCTAATATTTCTTAATTCTATAAGATTTTCAGTTTGCTCGTATTGTTAATTCGCTCTTGCGGTGTTAATAAACCCATCTAATCTTTTACAATACACAATTCATTAGTAAGTAATGAGATATGGATCAATTTGGTTCGCTCTCACCGGAACAGATAAGTTTGTCGCACTGTACTCCCATCAACTGTAACTATCTTTACGGATATGTCATGAAATGTAATATAAAGATACTTAAAGTGTAACAAACTAAATTTTAAATGAAGTACACATACAATAGGTATAACTATGAATTTATTTATAAGTGTATAGTGTTGAGGTCAAAGAGAAGCTATGTGGGCAAGTCCGACCGGGAGCCGACGCGCAGTGGTTACGAAGTGCTTTCATAACGCAGATTGAAAACGATACAAAGCGACCGCAGGAACTCTGCGGTATTTAATATTTTTGTTGCTATTTTTGTTTTGCATACTTCCCCAGCCTCGCAGTTTCCCTTACACGAGGCAGGGAGCTACGAGAAAAGGAAATAGAATCCTTAACGAGATATAGAGGATTACGTAAATACGATGAGTTGGAGAACTTTTTTGCGCGAAATATTACGAGCGTATATTTGTTGAAAGTTATTCGCAAACGGAATTACTTTGATGAACTAATAATAGGTGTATTATTACTAGTTACTAATGTAAACCACATGGATTTGCAACCATCAAAAAATTGGAAATAAAAGTCCTCATTAGCAGTTTCCCTTCAACCTACGACTCCGCTTAACGAGGTACGACAAACTAATTAACCCTTTCGACGGTGGAATCACGCGCACACATGCCCGTGGATCGAACAATCGGACGAAATGCTTCTCATCGCGATTTTAATGCAGCGCCTCGGAACACGCAATTAAATGGAGGAATCTATCGCGGTGGTGGCGGCGGCGGCGGCGGCGGCCAGGCGGAGGAATAGCGACTGTTGGGGGAAGAGAATAAAATCTTAACTTTTTTGTGCAAGCTATCCTTACTGTTGAATGTCGGCGGCTTCAGCAACTGACGGTGTACTTACTGTGAGAAAAATAAATTTTCCAAGCGCCGTAGAGTAAAAATTAATCAGTAAGTACCTTCGAAAGAGAAAGGAATGAAAGTGAATGTGAGCAAGACGAAAGTGATGGTGTTTGAAAGAGAAGAAAGTAGAACGACGTGTGAGTTAAAAATTGATGGTGTGAATGTGGAACAAGTGGACGAGTTCGTGTATTTGGGCTCATTATTTAGTAGGGATGGAAGATGTGATAAGGATATAGAGCGAAGAGTGAATGCTGGAAATAGAGTGAATGGGGCCCTTCACTCCATTGTGGCGAGTCAGGCCGTGTCAAAACAGGCACGGCTGGCTATTCACAATGCCGTGTTGGTGCCGACATTGATGTATGGCAGTGAAAGTTGGGTATGGCAGAAGAAGCATGAAAGTAGATTAAATGCGGTAGAGATGCGCTCTCTGCGAAGTATGTTAGGTTTGACTTTGAATGACAGGTTAAGAAATAGTTTTATAAGAGAAAAGTGTGGTCTGAAAGAAGATGTAGTGACAAGAGTTGAGAAAGGAATGCTTCGGTGGTTTGGACATGTGGAAAGAATGAATGATGAAAGAGTGACAAAGGAAATATATAGAGCAAAAGTGAGTGGAAGAGTCGGGAGGGGTCGCCCTAGACGGACGTATGTCGACCAGAATGGCGACATACTGAAAAAGGGCCAATTTAAGAGTACCCGTAACCGACGAGCATGTATGCGCAGATGTATGAATGTTGAAGAAGCGAAAGAGGTGTGTCAGAATCGTGCCCAGTGGAAATCCGTAATCTCTGCCTACCCCTCTGGGATACGGGCGTGAGCGTGTATGTATGCATGTAAGTACCTTTGTACTATGAATCATAGACCAACGCGCACTCGGGTATAGATCGAGTGACGCTATTTCAGATTACAATATCGTGCAATAAATTTAATAATACGTTCAAGAACAATTTAATATTGCACTTCTTCTTCACTCGCTTTTCCCGAGCTAGTTCCTGAGAGTAATAGTCCACTGTATGCTAATCAGAGGTGCGCAATAAGTAGATACAACTATGTCGTCAGCTATTCGCATTGTTTATGCGGGTTGCGACTCAATTACCAACATAAGTAAGGAACACCAATTAACAAGAACTTCCCTGCCTTCCTGTCACTGTGGTAAAGGCACGTCTTCATTATATCTCTCCGTAGTATCACGAATAATTGTATTCCGCAAATGCTTTTGATTAGGAAAGTTATGAATTGATATATAATTTGAGGGAACGCAACAAAGAGCTGTGAACTGCGAAGCTAGATTCGTGCTTTTGTGCCGGTTCTGTTAATTTATCGAAATGTAGAGACAGATTCAGTTCGCTAGTCATTCTAAACTTTATTTGCGGGATGGTATGGAATGTATGTACCCAAGTAACATTTCATTCAAGCTTAGGTTGTAAGAAATGCCTTTAGGCATTTTATAAGGGTTGTGAAAAGGTTAATGCCTTGCTATCTGGTCATATTGAGTACTTGAGAATGATTAATCCTAATCGTTTATTAATACAACCTTGAAGCTGCTGATAAGAGTTAAATTAACGTTATTTTAACTTGTATTTCAAGAGCATATTATAGTTCTAGGATCTTATAGTTGTCGTAGACTCCTGATAAAGTTCTAGAGAATCCAGCATTTATGCTAAAGTGAGAGCTTAAGGTTAAATTTTTAACCTCGATACAACCATAAAGTTATGGAATGTTGAAATCACTTATAAGTAATTTTTAAAACCTATATTAAACCTTTAGGTTGATGAGAGTTGTCTAGGCAAACAAATTAGGACTACTTGGTGAAAACCAAAAGCGTTAAGCACTGGCTATGAGCTAAAGGCATGATTTAAGTCTATCAAAAATATTTTAAAGCTTTAGAGGCATCCTCAAAATATGTTTAATGCTTTTTAGTTATTTCCTAACGGCCGCCATATTTTTTCACTAAAATAAAAAAAAAAAAACTTAGCAAAAAGATACATTTTAATTAATTAGGGGAAAATTCATTAGCGTGTGCTATACTATTCCAAATATATGTTTTTTTATATAGACAGTACTTTTATTTCTAATATAACTTTACTCCAAACATAAAATTTTATCTATTTTTTTTAATTAAAATATCTTCAAATCTATTATTTACGAAAGGCCCTTCACGTATACAGAACTATTATCCTAAAGTATCACGATAAAGTGCTAGTCGCACAAGGTTTTCATATTTCCTGACTTCAGCCTAACTACCTACTTACTGTATTTTTTATTAATACAAAACTTACAAGTTAGCCATTTTGAATCTTGGAAGTGTCAGGTAATGGCGCTATTTATTATAATTATTATAAAATCTTACACAGAAACATTTTAAAACCAGAGAGTCCTGGAAAGGCATTACAAATATGTTTCAAGTTATAGTAGAGTTACATCCAGGACTAATTTAGAACTTAAAAGTTGCCTTCCTAGGTTATGTTAACGTTAAATTAAGGTTGTGAAGGTTATATTTAGGTTCTGTGTAATTAGATCAAAAGGTAAGGTGCTATGCTTGGGGTTTCTCTGATGGATAAGTCAGAGGACTAAGGTTACCGACATAGCTGTCAAAATATGCAAGCTGAAGTGGCAGTGGGCTGGTCATATCTGCCGAAGAACCGGTAACCGTTGGGGTAGACGAGTTCTCGAGTGGAGACCACGAACAGGCAAACGCAGCGTGGGACGCCCTCCTGCCCGCTGGACTGACGACCTTAGGCGGGTGGCGGGTAGTGGTTGGATGAGTGCCGAGGACCGAGTGTTGTGGCGCTCCTTGGGAGAGGCCTATGTCCAGCAGTGGATGATTATTGGCTGATGATGATGATGAGATCAAAAGGTTCTGGGTTTGAGCTATAGGTTTTGCTGTAGCTCTCAGAAAGGTTCTAAACGTGGGCCCTTTTTGCACTCAGGAGGTTAATATAAGGTTAATATAACGTTATTGAGCCTTGTAAGACTTACGAGTAGATTTCCATACAAAGGTTCTAGAACCTTTTCAAAACCTTTCTAAAACCAAAAATGTTATTTGGGTACGCTGATATTTTACTATTGGTTCTAGATGTAACAAAAGGAGCTTTCTAGAGTGACATTATATCACCTTGCGGGGCAGTCATGGCCGGGGCTAATCAAACTGGCCAATAACTTCACACCACGGTAACATGGTAGCATCCCTAATCCATCTGTTTGTCGCCACCATAAGATAAGGCTGTAACTACAGCTAATTAGCGCAGCTTAGTAAAATATCTCAAAATTAACAGTTTATTCTTTTTAAATTGGCGGATCTAGTAATCCCTGTATATAATATATACATTTACAAAGTTATAGCCTTAATTAAAAGAACAGTCGCTGGTTTCTAGTCTCCTCTGACAATGGAAAGGACTACTTCCCCTTATCCGTTGCTGTATAACAGGTTTTCGTCGCAAAGAATGATGAGCATTCATTTGCAAGTGTCTGTTCTTAGATTAGTTTAAGACGAGCTTAACAAACAGATACGGTGCAACAAACAGTATATTAATTGAAATATTATACGGCACAGTTTCAAGCTTTTCCTTTAAATATGCTAAGATACGGGAAGCATTGGATAGTTACAAATATAATTTGGACTTAATTTCTTCTTTTTAGCCATTTATGGACTCCTGATAAACATGAAAGTCTTTTTTTTCCTTTTTTATTACAGAAGAAGAATTACATACAAGCGAGCGCATGCGATATTTTACTTGCTTGCATGCGTACACCAAAGTAAAAGCTATGGTATGAGTGACAACGGTATAAGTTAGTATTTTTGTCTCTTACTGTTATCTTTCTACTTATTAACAAACAATGACATCTGCAGTTTACCTTCCAGTTCTAGCAGAAGCCTTTTGTTAGCAGAGAAACAATATCGGAACTCAAACCCGGTTCCACTTTACAAGTTGCACATGCGCGGGGTAAATATTTACACAAGATATACGAGCGACTGGAACTAAACAACTCGGTGACAGGGGAAAGAGACAAATATATAACCTTAGGGGAGGAGTAGAGAGGTCAACGGGATGTCTCTGAAATACTCTATTTTATTAAGTAAAAGTACTTATCTCAAATATAATACACATAATATTAAACGCACAATAATCTTTATCTTCATTCACAACTCATAGCACCATACAATTTACTAGTCGATCCTTATCTTATTAAGGCCTTTTAAGCCACTCAATAAAGTCACACCATAAGCATTGACTATTGAATGAAAATTTACTTTTACGAGGCTGCATTTGCAAACAGAGGTGCGATCGAAACACAATGCGTAATATTGTAATGCCATAGTTACAAGTACCGTAATATAATACGGGAAAGACAGGTGCTAATGCGGTTGCAATACAATACATTCCGACATTGGTAACCATCGCCATTATTGGTAACCGAGAAACGGTTCCTAAATGAGGATTTCGTACCGGCTAGCTGTGTCAGGTATTGTGGGTGTTTCCTGTCGAGTCTATTTTGTAATAACTTGGATGGTCCATATTGATGATCATGAACACGACAATTAAAATACTATCAACAACTGAACTTGTAAAAAGTTATAAGATCCAAGTAACATCAAGTTGGTTTATTAATTCAGTCTCTACTCTATCCTATCACAAGTTTACTTTTTTAGCTGTGCGGTAAATATTTGAGTAGGTACATCCATTCCTACATATCTGTATTGTGAATTAAAGTTGATGTATAAATTGAAACCTATAAAAGGCTTTTTTTCTTAACCTCTAGTGTCCTACTGCTGGGCAAAGGTCTCTCCCAGAACTTTCCACTTATCCCTTTCTTGGGCCTGCTCACACCAATCCGTGCTAAAATTGTCCAGGTCGTCTCTCCATCTCCATAAAAAGCTTAAACTTTATAAATATTTAATCATAATTATTAAGTAATTATTCACCATAATAATATGTATTTCATTGTTTAGGAAGTTATAGAACTATCATTTCGGAGGTCCCCATTATTACGAGTTTGGAGTTGGCCCAATGAGTGTCTGATAGTGATATAAGTTCATTGTGGTCAGAACTCAGAACTAGGCGTGAACAAACTTGAAAGTTTGGGCCCTCATCGCACCGCAAAACCGTACCTTCGCATAAGGGAACGAATAGTTTTCGTGTGTTTGTGATTATGGCCCTGGTGTTGTGTGACAAAGAAATTATAGATTATTAAGTATTTAATTTCCGTTATTTATATAGAGAGATTGGAGCTTTCCAATCTCTCTATATAAAAGTTCTACCTACGGGGATGCCAACCTTTTGTTGAAGTAGTTTTAGAAATTATCTCAACAGATTCGACCCAATTTTAAATAATATAATATAATATATATAATAATGTTATGGAGTGAAAAAAATATATAGGTACTTCACGGAAAATATGATGTAAAAGAAAATAATACTACTAAATTTTATGACGAATAACTACGGCATTAATTGCATAATAAATAAATTTTTCACAACAACAAAAACGCAACCTTACTACGAATTTACACGAATAGCTTACATGACCTAATTACGGGGACCAATTACATTCATGTCAGAATAATGCAACAAAACTCATTAATACTGGCAGCGGAGGCATGGCTCGTGACTCGTAAATACATCACGAGAAACCGCGCGCGACAGCTATATCGCTGCGGCTACATACTGGACACTGTTTGTTGATTACATTTTTGACTCCTGACCGAAAATTTGTGGTTATGTTGATATTATGTATTTGTGAAGATAGCTGCCCGTTACTCATATTCTAGGGTCTGCTTAGTTTGGGGTCGGATGGCCGTGTATGAGATGTCCCTGCATATTATTACATGGTACAGAAACCTTGTAGTTACTTAAAATTAACGCTGTGCGCCACAGTGAGGTTCATTTATTTATTTACAGTCAGGTACCTTACCTAGGTATCTTTAGTTGTTTAAAATAAGTACTTAAGCTTGCATGTAAAACTGTTTATAATATTTCGCTCCAATCAAACGAGTCATGCAACTAATCCCTGAATCAAGGGCCGGTAGCTCATTAAAAGCATGACATAATAAGCTGATCTTCACAATTCTCATTTAAACATTGTCCGCAAAGGGCAGTGGGAGACATACCCCGTGAAATTAACAAAGTAACCCCTCAAGCGACCAGCGGTCGTTTTTGACCGTGTCGCCTACATCTAACGGTTGATGACAGCCTGCTATAGAACAAAGGACACAGGACCGACCGCAAAGGATTTCGAAAGACTGCATTGCAAGGGTTGAACTGAAAGCGGTTGTGAATGCTAAGGGCCAATTTCTCCATAGTCGTTTAGAGCATAACCAGGGAGTAGTGGTTGAATTTTGACACATCTGTCATGAATTTTATATGGAGATGACGTTTAATTTATAAATCAATCCCTGTCGGTTAGATAACCGACTATGAAGTAATTGGCACTAATTCTTGTGAATTATAATGCTAGAATTAAGAGCCATAGGTAGGTAGGTACTATAAGTGTTAGGTGTCTTTTAAAACAATCCCATTGTCTGAAGTTCTATTCTAACACAAAAACAACTCATGTTTACAAAATATGCATGATTCGTGTCGTGTCATATGAATTGGGATTTACATTTTACATAAAAACTAACATAACTGGCGGCTCCGTCGACACTCACGATTTACATAGAACAACCGTACTGAAATACATTTACATAAAAAAAAACTTTAGTTGACACCGTTCTAACGTGGTTGACGCCGAATTAGTAATAATTTGAAGAACTTATGTTATTGTATTTTTAGTTATGTTATGTTATAATATAAACCCTGTTACAATCAATAATTTCTCTGGTAGAAAGAATCATAGGTAGTTATAGTGTTTTAAGTTAAATATTTGCTATCTTGCACCAACCGTAGAGACCGCAGCAACCAAGTCGGTACACCTCCAGGAATTTACCTAGCAAAGTTTGTACGAGTGTTATGTGGAAAGGTATTAAAACTTTTTGTACAACAAATTACAACAGTGCGAATAGAATGAATATTATTGCTACAACTGCCGTTGAATAACAAAACTTTTATGAAACTTTCCTATACATCGCGGTCAGTGTAACTGTAATACATAAAGGCTTTTCAATTAAAGCAATATTTCTGAATTATAGTGTAAAATAAAAGGTTTATGATTATTAGGACATTTGAAATGTACATGCGACACTAAGTATGAAAATATTATCTATTACCTAAAATACATTGCAATAGGACATTCCGTGTCGAAGTGAGATCATATTACTAGCTTACCTAAATAGGTACATAATTGCATTCATAATTTTTTTTCTTGCGTTTTAACGTGAATTTAACGAAACGTGCCTATCAACTGTAAAACAGGTGATAAAAAAAGAATATAAGAGTAAGTACTACATTTAGATAGCTAAGTTTAGTTCGCAAATATAAAATTCAAAAACTTATTTTTATGAAAAACTGGGCAGTGAATTTTATGTTCAACTGGTGGAAAAACACTATGGGGCCAACAATAATTTAGGCGCACTTGAGCAGACCGGCCCATTAGAAGATTGCAGATTCTTAAGGCAGGGTTGGCACACGCTTTTGGGTCGAGGCAATAATAATACGAACTTATTGTTGTCTTGTTGCTCTGTAACAGAATTATGTAAGCTTTCTGCTCCAGATTTTAGGTAACCATCTCTATACTTAATATTATATGAACTTTGTGGTACGAGTAAATACCTACAGACGCAATATTATTTGCTCATAAGTATACATATTATTTTGTTTGCTTTTAAGGTGCTGATGCTGACTGACATGATATTCGTTAAATTCGATGTGATCACTATACAAAAAGTGGAGTATTCGTCACGACATAAAAGTGTATAAAGATAGATTCCGGATTTCAGTAAAATGTTTCATTAATATATTTTTTACTGCATATGGCAGTAGCAACCCTCGGTGTTACTACTTTATTGCTCGCTTCATTAAGCAAAAAGTATGCTGATGTTACGATTCAGGAAAACAACCGATTAATTAGTTTAAGTAATTGAAAGGATCAACCGTAGTTTTTCCCCTTTGAAATCATTTCCACTCCGCATTAAGTGGAAATATTTTCACAGGCGTATAAATGTATCTGCCATTTTCAAATATGATATGATTTTTTGATTTTAGCTAAAAAATATGGATATTTGTGTTTGTGTACCAATAAATTCTAACGAGATACTAACACTAATATTCCTTTCTCTTTTCCAGCTTTGCGATTGTGTAAGATAAGAATTCACTTCGCATCTCACTTCGATCTTCATTCTCCCTTCACCTTTTACTTCACGTATGTCATCTCATACATTATTTGTCAAAATCTCGAAATTGTGGAAATTACAGAATGCCAATTACAAAACTCACTCCGGATTCAGAATCGAGTTTTGACAATGAGATTTATAGAATCGCAATGCAGAAATACGTTATGTCCTTGTAAATCTCCTAATGTTATAAGTATAATGATAATATATCTGCTGAATGATACTTTCCAAAAAACATAGTTCAGAAAACAAGTAAAACTATCAGTAGAACAATCTGTGTACAAAGCCGATAACTTCTTTTAAAAAGTTGTGCGCAAAAAGTCTTGTGTCGTCGGGTTTTGTTATACGTCCGAAAAGTTTTAACGACTTCCACTCGACTTGTCTGCCTATTTATGTACCTATATTATCGTATAACCTTCACTTCTGTAACCATTTGGTATTTCTCTTCAAAAGTAAGTAGTACTTCCTGAAAATGTTGTCAACCTCTTGATGCTATCCATAATATTCTTTGAAATTCTTGGCTTTTGGTTTTATAATTTAAATGAGAAATACGAAAAAGTGTCTTATTTGTTAATTTAAGAAATATACAATGTCTATTTTTTACTAAAAATGTATTCTATTTTCAAACACTATTTACTGTACAATTCTGCAGGCTTTAGCTAGTAATACTAACATCCATAAAAGCCGACATCCTCTAAAATATAACGCCTCATTTAACAAAATAATCCCACAGCTTCCATACCCTCGCTACACGGAATAATTAAAGTCATAAGCATATCCAAGCGGGAACACACGCAAGGAATTCAGTCCAGTGTGGGAGCGATTCTGTTTTGGAAGTATTTCGCTTCAACGATGTTGAATTTTAACGAAATTTTGTAGCTGTACAATCGTTTAAACTTGGCAAGGGAATTTCTGCTTCTGTTCGACTGAACAACGATCATATTCCTATGACTCGTACCGACTATTGGGGAGATAAAGCCTTCGGTACCAAGATCAAGAAGCGCTCACGGAGATTTTACGATTGTTGATGTTGTATGATATTATTTGAATGTATATTTCGTTTAAATTTGAGTCTGAATAAAATCATTGACATGAGTTTCAGATCAATTCTTTATGAATTTTTCAGCAATTAAAAATCTTTTGTTATGCATTAAAAGTACCTAAGTAAGTTAGACAAAAACCAAAAGTATTATGTCGGTAGTTCAAGTTATGTTTTAATTCTTACCGCGGACTGTCTTAACGAAGAGGATTTCCATGTAACTACAAAGTTACTTTTATAAGCTGAAACTCCTGAAACCAAACGCAGAGATAAAGATATACGGTGCAAAGTTTCAGCATAAAATGGCCTTGAGTTGAGTATATCCAGCGTGGTTTGCGGTAAATTACTGCTGGAGTAAAAGCAATACCGAGTAATAAGGTAACACAATAATTTTCTGTTAATTTACACTCACTGGGTCGCTCCAGGGCAGTTTCACAAAAACCGTTTGTGATCCGGGTTAGCCGACATTGTTGAAAGTTCCACTGACAAGGGTCCGTTCCATTGATCTCAAGTGCTTTTAATTTCCGTCAAGCCGCTTTTCATTGTTTTATTGTGTAAATAGTTTATTTTAGGCTTTATTTCATTTTCATGTCGGTTTGTTTATCTTGTTCGAGAGTCAACTTATCATTGTTTGTAAATTTCAGTGAATTGGCATTTTGCTTAATAAGAGTATTATTTTGCGTTCCATTATGGGTAGGTATTCAAAATATTTTAGGAAACCTCGGTTGTCTCAAGATTCATTCTTCTTTATCTTTGGAATAGAGTCATTATTGGCGTAAAGGGAAAACAACTGCTTGGGCGATCTTTCGCACGCCACTTAATTCCCAAAATTGCTCAATTTCCTGCCCCAAGTCTCAACTTTGCTTAACGTTTTAATGAAAACTAACTTTCCAACTTCGTTTGCATTTTCTTGGAGAAAGAAAAATGATTACTATTTAAAGTGTCTTCGTTGAAGTTTAAAGACTATTACTGGAACTAGAAATAACTAGGTTTTTGCTGAAGTCAGTCTTTGTAAGCTCCTTACATTTTATCGGCATAGTGCACTATGGAGGTACTCCTGAGTATTCTGTTAAAAGTGAAAGCTTTTGTAAAAATATATTAAGTACTTATATTAATTATCTTCAACATCATAACGTACCAATTTTTTTATCGCTTTAAACTTGAGCATAGTTCAGTTGAATAGTTATATACTAACTAATTATACTAACTAACTACTAATTATTTGTGGTGTGGTTTTTCCTTCACCATTTTTTATTATACATTCTATAGCTCTATCAGTAGGTAATACATTTCAACTTTATTCAACTTGATGGCGGCAGTGGCCACAGTTCCAAGCAACCACCTAAGCCTATTATCAGATTTAACTTCAGCTATTCATTTTAGTGGACTGGGCTGTTTCATAGGATTACATTTTATACATTTGAATTATTTCAGAAGCTTTAAATATGAGTATGAGTGTTTAATTTTGTCAATAAGTTTTGTGCGCTGATGAAACGAATAATCAAATCAAATTAAATATTTTCGACGAAGAAATTTATTAAGTACCTACTTATTATGTTTTGTAAGTATGTAATGTAGCAGCTCAGCAGGAGCTGGTCTGGATCACCGGGGAGCGACCCCTGGGCGAATCGACCTGCCTGGCCTCCCCCGAGAGCAGGGGTTGTGTGCTATATTGTTATGTGATACTTACCCTTATGACTAACGTCCCTAGTGCTTAGGGCTGGTACCTACCTAATAACTCTCAATTAATATGTACCGGGAAGCGGTTTTAGACTAGCTCAGCTTGGCGCCGGCCTCTGAAGGAGTGCCTGGTCACCTGGGGGATCTACAATGACCGTGAAGCGGTCCTAGCTGTCCTGATTTTGATCCTGAGGCCCCTGGAGGGAAATAACCTCGGTAGGTGTACGGGGTGAGAATTAATAATGCCGATTAATTAGTGTAACACAATTGTCCCGAATTATCGGGAGTTGTACCGATTTCGACTCACAGAATAATCAAGATAATTATTCTGAGTGTAGACGAGCCTTAATATTAATATCGGCGAGTTGAGGGTAGACTAATTTTATCCACGTAAACGAGCAGCGCGGCAGCGCTTTTCACTTTTGGTGAGCAGCCGCGGTGAGCAGACGGAGAGTGAGGGAGTTATCAGTGTCGTGGGTGCGAGAGGACCCCGCGGAGCGGAGCCGAGGCGCCCAGGCTCGGGGAGCCGAGGCGGGCGTGATGGCCCGGTTCAGACAACAGCCAGTTACTGCAAGTGTGCAGCTAAGTGACCTTTCTACTTACCTTTTATATCTCGTTTATGATTGATAAGTTATACCTACACTTGATTTCTTGATGTACCAATTGTGTTTATAATGAGTAAGGAAACTAAGGAGCTAATAATGTAAGGTTTAAAGGAGGTACGAGGTACATACCGTACCCGTACCGTGTGATAATAGATAGATTAGATATTCAGTGCGCCAGGGGAAACAATCCCATGTGATCAGTGTAAGAAGCTAGGGAATCAATCCCATGTGATCAGTGTAAGAAGCTAGGGAAACAATCCCATGTGATCAGTCCCAGGGAACAACCCTGCTAGCGAGGCACGGGGTGGCTATAGGGGAGGTTGGAGGCCACTGGGGTGAAACCCCTAAGAACATCAGGATTATCCTTGACATTCAGACGATCAGGTTATTAGACTGATCGGGCATCACGTGTGCGTGATACTAAGTAACTAATTTGTTTATGATATATCATATTCAGTTCGTCACCGTGATTAGTATGTTTGTACTAATCACGGTTATTAATTATTAACAGTTCAGATATTCGCGTTTACTCATATAAATAGTTAAATGAATACGCGACATGGTGGAGATGCTGGGATCTGAGTGCAGTGTTACAGCTTTGTTTGACTTACGTGTAATTTATTTTTCCCTGCAAAAGGGTTTTGCAAAATACAAGAAAAGTTATTTTGATATATCATGATAAACGTTCACCAGTGAATACTTTAGTTGTTTGAGAGAAATTGGGGACTATTCTTGAGACTCGTGAAAGGTTTTAATGAAAATATACACATAAAGATTAAGATACAAGTAAATTAGTTTGGTGTAACTGTTATATTAGTAGTCAATAGTATTTGACTGATTTAAGCATTCCTTATTGAGTATTTGATGAAATTACAAGTACCTATAAATTGAAGTAAACCTTTGAGAGTTTAAATGATACATGCATTAGAGTCGCTTTTAGAGTAGCGTAACATTATAGTGACAAGATCCTTCCAGTGGATGGCATACGATATTTGAGAGGATTATGATTGGAATTTTGCAGTATGTCAATTTGCAGTTAGCAATTGATCAAATTTAGACCTGCAAATGAGCGAAGTCAGATTTGAATTTATTAGTTATCATACTGAAATAATGTGATAGTACAGTCCGTTCACCGAAATGTGACTTTTAGATAATGAGTATTGTAGTCTACAATCTGTTCACTCAGCATATATTTTTCCCTGAGTATTATAGATATACCTATTTAGTGAATTTTTTAGTAATATATCATAGCGTGTGTGAGTAATTTATTCCTGGCACTTATTATGGTGCAGATTCAGATATTTAGTGATTGAATTAGACGCCATCGGGATAATCAAGTGGTTGCTCACAAGTTATTGGACTGCAAAGATATTACATAGTTAATGCTATCCTTGATAAATGAAGCACAAATTCTACAATTTTATAATGAAATGAAACTTGTAAAGGTTCAAGTCACAGTACGAGGCGAGTAGACAACAGGCGCCCGCGCTGGCGCCACCGCCCGTTTCTTTGTTATGTTACATTGTTGCAGTCTAAATAATTTGCAAAGAAATTTGTTTTTTATTGCCTATTGAATATGTTTCAGTTTAATGAAGGATTTCCCAGAAAATATTTTTTGATTTGATGATAAGTAGTACAAAACTCAGGTGATGCTCTTGCTTGTGGGTAGCTACTCCTTGAAATTTAGAATAACCAGTTGAAAAGCTATGAGCTAAAGAATATACCTATACCAGATGTTCGAAAGGAACAGTTTGCCTATTACCAAACATTTTGTAGTTCTCTTCGGATTGATAATTCGAGGATATTAGAATTAGATATCGTGAAAGTTGGTAGAACTTGTACTAAGTATCTGAGTTCGGCCGCCACGGCGCAGTCCGCGTTGCACGTGCACATACGGGATTTCCACTGAACTTCTTAGACGGTCAAGATTAATCTCTTGACATGGAGTCAAGTAATTAAATTCAAAAAATTGTACCGAATATGAATAGTGAAGTTGTCAGTTAATGAAGATTATACCCATGTATATATTGTTCTCTGAAGTTATTTTAATTAATTCTGCTTTATAATATAATAAAGCTTCAAGTTATTTAGCAGTTAAATGTATGTCTTACTTTAGTTCAATGTGAACTTTAAAATGTTTAGATTTCAGTAAGCGTTAAACTTTAGTTACAAGTGAATGGCCTTAACCAAGGAGCGACTCAGAAAAGGATCAGAATTTAAAGTACTTAGCTTATAAATCAAAGAACGTTTTTGGTTATTAATACCCAAGCAGGGTGGCCAATATCGGAGAATGAATCTCCTCTTAAAAATGAATATGATTCACATTGTGCCCAATACTGTTAAGAGTGTTTGAATTGTCATTGTATTGAAACTCGTTCTCTTACTGAGTATACTTACTTATACTTACATATATCTTAGCAATGTAAAATTTCAGATAAATTCTTGCGATTTTCTTCTCAAGCAGACCAAACGTAACATAAGTCTGTATAGTTGCTTAAGTACTGTAACTTCAACCTAAAGTTTCTGAAGGTAAAGGAAAACAAACTGTAAAATTGATATACTCAGATGAAATTAGATATATGAATACTGGGTTAACTAAGACTATTCTTTTTCTTTGCATATAAGTACCAAGTTGGGGCACACAATCACGTGCCAACGTAAACAAGATATATACCTTATAGAATGTTTATAGTAATCATATAATTTAAAGGATCACGAGTGATCTCAGAAGTTTTAGTCAATGAGTCCGAGACGAAAATAAGTAGTTTCAGTTTCATCAAAGTTGAAACAGTATGTGAGATGAAGTTGATTAGTGTCGTTACAGCTGTTAGAATTATATCACATTAGAATTATAAAACAAGTAATAAAGTAGCGCGACAACACTTGCATGGTTGCATGTTATGACCTATCAGTAACAGTAAGTTGCCTATACAGAGAGATCAAGTTAAGTCAGTCATTCAGAACGTTGCATTGTGGTATGTGGTATTCACCATATTTTTAAAATGAGTTATTTAGCTAATATTCAAATCTGTCGTAAAATTGGCCATTTTTATGAAAGTTCTGCTATGATTAATGTTATAACATTCTAGTAATAGCACGTAAAATAGCCCAGTTGCAGCAAAAGCAATGCTATTAAGAAATAAGAATTCAGATCTAGTTAAGAAGTTAATCTAGACTACTCATTGACAATGTGGAATACCTACAAAGTAACTAAAATCTTAGTGATAAATATCATGATGGTACAGTAGATCAATTATTAATTTAGAGTTTTACTTTACGAAACGTGGTCTTAAATCCATGGTTATAAACTTATAACAGTACTGATATAGAGGAACGTTAGATATAAGACATAGACCACCACAGACTTAAATCAGTCATCAAAGATAAAATTCAGATTCACGTTATTTTGAATCCAAAATAGTTATAAAAACAAGTTTGCCATAGGTAAATAGTATGGATAACTAAGTAGTATATAAACACATCCCTTTCATTGAGATCTGCAATATTCTTAGATTTTTATCATTTTTAGAATCCAATTATGTGTGGTATACAATGTATAATTGTATACATATAATGCACATGACCTTAACTAGCATGTGGTATTGGTACTCATAAAGTAAAGTACCTACGTAAGAACAGAATTATATTTAGATATACATGGGTACGTACGTACGTCACCAATGTAAGAAGAATTCAATAGACAGATAGACGGTAATCCTCTTTATGTTTCCTTAACATACAGATGTTATATCAGAAGAATATTGTATAAGTCAGAAGTTTAAGTAGTGTGAGTGTTGAGTGTTGAAGCAAAAGTGTACCTAAGTCTCAATTAAAATTAAAGATTAACAATTTTCATGTTAAATGTTGAGTACTTACTTACCTAACTAGAGAACGGATGTGCAAACTGGTGCTTACGTACTATGTATTAGGCTTGAAGAAGGATAGATAGAATATGTGCAACACATGTAGGTACATGTGATGCACATGATGTTGGCTGTGTTTTAGTGTGAATAAATGAAATGAATATTTGAGGCCCAATGGGGATGTAACTGAAATATTATGTAATTATAAGATAAGATAAGAAGACCTTTGTGCAAGGTATGCAGATTGGGGCATACAATTCCGGATAAATTTTTAAATTTACAACTCAATACCGGGATTCCGGTATTGGTGCCGGTATTAGACTTCATTGTAATAAATGGCATATATTGTGTTTAAAGGTCGTGTAGGACCAAATTAAACAAGAAAAGTTTTACTTACAACAATTGTGTATTAGAGTTTATATTTTAGAATATATATTTTTTAACATTGATTTTCGTTTACGCATGGACAACAGTAGATTTCCAACGTCCGAAAACTGCATTAAACGGTTGGAAACAAGTGGGCTTTCGTGGTATATAGGAACACAAGGCTAACTATATCTTAATCGCTTTATTTATAGCCTAAAAGGTTCCGATTCCGATGAATGGGTACTACTATACTTGTTCAGAGTCAGAGTCAGAGTCAGAGTCAGAGTCAGAGTCAGAGTCAGAGTCAGAGTCAGAGTCAGAGTCAGAGTCAGAGTCAGAGTCAGAGTCAGAGTCAGAGTCAGAGTCAGAGTCAGAGTCAGAGTCAGAGTCAGAGTCAGAGTCAGAGTCAGAGTCAGAGTCAGAGTCAGAGTCAGAGTCAGAGTCAGAGTCACAGTAAGAGTCACAGTCAGTCACAGTCAGAGTCACAGTCAGAGTCACAGTCAGAGTCAGTGGCAAAGTCAGTGCCCGTTGTAATTGGAAAGGTTGAGCTAATTTATAAGTAATGAACCTACCCATACATCTGAACTTTCATAGAACGTTGACCAGAACTATAGACAGAACATATAATTGCATATCAGTATCAGTATCAGAACCAGTATCAGCATCAGTATCGGTGTATGACTAACCGTGTCATCAAACTCTGTATAATAACCAAGTCCAGTCCCAGGTAGCACAAAATTGCTGCTTAAGCGCTGAACAAGTGCTGTATAAGAATACCAATGCTGCAATATAGTATTTAAATTGGCTGTATTATAGCTGTAGTGGCTCTGTTTCAGCCAAAAAGGGCCCCAAATTAACCAGCCTTTGGTATTATAATGGCTGAAAATTGGCTGTGGTTTACGTTAAAAAAGGCTTAATTAAAGCTGCAATAAACTCTTCCTAAACGTTTCATTCTGCTTAAGATTATCATATCCAGCCCTTGTGCAGCTTTTGACGTACGCGGTATCCAATTACAACTTTTTTTGCAGCTTTCCATATGAAAATATTTATTATTTTTCAAATATTTACAAAGACGTCACGTCATAACAAGAAAAAGAAAGAAGTTGATATTATTTAACAGTGCATCCATTTTGAATAAAATATTGTGTTTGGAGTTACGGTAAGTTGAACCAGTGAATATAATAATAAGTTCAGATTCTGATTGCGAGTGCAACTTTATCGTGTAGTTTATACTAATTTATAACAAATAATTGATGCGCCCTTAGAAGTATTTAAATATATTGAAAAAAATGTGTAAATAAATTTCGAGTGAAAAAGCGTTTTGTAAAATTTTACTTGTAATCATATGAAATAACCTTTTACGAACGTATTTTAAGTTGAAAAATAGGTAATATTTGAAATAAATGTGTAGTTTTGCAGAATATTCGATTTAAAATTTGATTCAAAATTATTTTTATAGGTTAGTTATGGCGTCCTTAAAGGTTTCAGCTTAAGTCGTTGAAAAAATATACTGTGATTCTATTTGCTGTAAATAATTCTAATAATCAGCCACAAGCTGCTTATGTTCTGCATAGAATACTTTCATTTACACTTTTAGTTTTTACAAGGTTTTGGGGTACGCAGTTCTAATTATTATTGAGGTATATCGTATTTCAGCAACTACTTTATGCAGCATAACGGGGTTCATAATGGGGTTCCTCTGACAAATAATAAAAACCGTTTCCATTGATTAAATAGGTACTAATGGCGTGTGCAAACTGCAATTATACATAGTAATAATAATTATATATAGTCTACGGAATAATACATTATCTTACTAATTGTCTATTTTTTCAGATTACACATGCGATGCGATGTCGTTTAAAATAGTAAAAACGTTTGAAGATGGGAAATACAAACTATGCGTCGTCCCCAACAAATGGGAGAGTAAAGGAGTTCTGAAATATCCTGTGAAGAACTCGGACTATAAGCTTTATCGCGATGGGAATTCTATAGATTGGCAAGTTGCTTGGCGACCTTCCTTGCGGGGTGAAAGACGCGGAGGGGACGAGGTACCCAAGACGACAGCGGGTAGCGGGAGGGTAGCGGGGAAGGGCAACGCGTGCACTGCATGTCATTGTTACGGCAGTCTCGGCCGCGCAGCCGAGGCGGCCACATGTCTTATATAGTCTGTCATAATTTGAGTGCGACCCACATGAGATCATTGATCCTGAGACCATTAGTCTTAGGATGAGTGTTGAGGCCTTTTTAATATTATCATTATATTATTATTAGGTATCTATAATTCGTCAACAAAATAACGTTAAAAACAACAAATCGTATAATGTCTCAATATAGGGGCTTCTTGTAGAACAGCGTACCGGATCAGTCATGCTACGCGGCTAAAGGTTGGTACTGCGCAGTCAGATACGAAAAAGTTAACAACAAAGACGAAGAGTCCATATGACAGTGCGTCAGTTGTCAGTTCTTGTAACTAGGAAAGCAACCAAAATTTATGTGATTTAATGAAAGTAATTAATGACACACAGAGAAAAATTACAAAATTGATGAAATTTTGAAAGAAAATGGTCATATCGTGCTTCGCCTACCCCCATACCACCCGGAATTAAATCCTATTGAACTTGTGTGGCGGTACGTGAAAGGCGAGCTCGCAAGAACGTCGATTGACTCTAACTTAGATAAAGAGATAAAAGACTTAGAGTTGCTTTTCTCTAATTATTCGCCTAAAAAGTGGAGAAATTGTGACGAACATGTCATAAAAAATTAAGACGAATATTATAAATCTGATAGAGTATTTGACGATGTATTGGACAGGTATGTTATTGTTTATTTATAATTTATTGTAAATGAAACATAAATTGGTTTTTGTCTTAGATTTATAATTGAAGTTAATGAAAACGATGATGAAGATGAGGATGACGACGACGATGAACAAGTTCAAACAGAGAGTGAACATGAAAGTGACATGGAAATTGATATATAAAATAAAACACTTTTACATAAATAAATTCAAATTGGTAGATATTCTGAAGGTACAGTGAAACTATAAAGTCCTGAAATTAAATGAGGGCACTGCTATCTTTCTTGTAGCAACCCTATATAGCGAAACATAACTGACTTTGATACTTGAAATTTTGCTTGTTAACTTCCTACCTATTTATGTATTTTAAAAACAACTTACTATCCACAAAAAAGCTCTTATACAAGCTAGATGGTGTTAATATGAAGGCTAATAGTGAAACCAATAAAAATTTATTTAGATAACGTTATTACAACTGTATAAAAAAACTGGATCTGTTGACGAAGGGCACACATAGTAAAGACATCAACTTCTCTTTTTGGACGGCCAGTTCTGTTTCTTCCAGGAGTTAGAAATATTCCATATTTTGCCCTCTTTGGCACGCTGGTCCGATATAACTATAAAATAAAATAAGAAAATCTTTTTCAGTTACACAATGCCCCCCAAATTCACACAATGTGAATTTAGTAAGTAAACAAACATATATCTTCAAGTATCAAAATGTTAAGGTTTGACTCAACTGAAACCAGATGAAACCTACAATCAGTGGTATGTAAACAATGTACGACTTGGGCTCTAAACCTAGGTTTATCGATAAATGAAGCGTTGGTACTAATAAAAAATGAGTTATTACAATTTGTACAATGCTACATACCCGTCATAGAAGCTGTACGAGCGTAAACATCCTCCAACATCGACAAAATGTGTCCAGCTTGATGTTCAGCTAAACATTGTATTAAAACTCGATAAATAACTTCACTAGCTTGACTACGAATATTTTTCTTCATCTTCATAATTGCAACCAAGCGTAAATTGTTGCTTTTATTTAGATTATCCTTATAATTAATAAGAAAATTCAAAAAAACAGCCAACCGCCTATTGACATAAACAATTCCCAAGTAACATTTCATTCGAGCTTAGGTTGTAAGAAATGCCTTTAGGTTTTATAAGGGTTGTGAAAAGGTTAATGCTTTGCTATCTGGTCATATTGAGTACTTGAGAATGATTAATAAGTCCTAAAATCAATTGTTTATTAATACAACCTTGGAGCTGCTGATAAGAGTTTAAATTAACGTTATTTTAACTTGTATTTCAAGAGCATATAGTTCTAGGATCTTATAGTTGTCGTAGACTCCTGATAAAGTTCTAGAAAATGTAGCATCTATGCTAAAGTGAGAGCTTAAGGTTAAATTTTTAACCTCGATACAACCATAAAGTTATGGAATGTTGAAATCACTTATAAGTAATTTTTAAAACCTATCTCAAACCTTTAGGCTGATGACAGTTGTCTAGGCAAACAAAGTAAGACTACTTGGTGAAAACCAAAAGCATTAAGCACTGGCTATGAGCTAAGGCATGATTTAAGTCTTTCAAGAATATTTTAAAGCTTTAGAGGCATCCTTAAAATATGTTTAATGCTTTTTAGTAATTTTATAACGGCCGCCATATTTTTTCACTGAAATAAAAAAAATACTTAGCAAAAAAATACATTTTAATTAATTAGGGGAAAATTCAGTAGCGTGTGCTATACTATTCCAAATTGTTTTTTTTTAATATTGACAGTACTTTTATTTCTAATATAACTTTACACCAAACATAAAATTTTATCTATTTTTTTTTAATTAAAATATCTTCAAATCTATTATTTACAAAAGGCCCGTCACGTATACAGAACTATTATCCTAAAGTATCACGATAAAGTGCTAGTCGCACAAGTATTTCATATTTCCTGACTTCAGCCTAACTACTTACTGTATTTTTTATTAATACAACACTTACAAGTTAGCCATTTTGAATCTTGGAAAGTGTCAGGTAATGGCGCCATTTATATAATTATTATAAAATCTTACACAGAAACATTTTCAAACCCGAGAGTCCTGGAAAGGCATTACAAATATCCATCAAATATGTATCAAGTTATAGTAGAGTTACTTCCAGGACTAATTTAGAACTTAAAAGCTGTCTTCCAAGGTTATGTTAACGTTAAATTAAGGTTGTGAAGGTTAAATTTAGGTTCTGTGTAATTAGATCAAAAGGTTCTGGGTTTGAGCTATAGGTTTTGCTGTAGCTCTCAGAAAGGTTCTAAAACGTGGGCCCTTTTTGCACTCAGGAGGTTAATATAAGGTTAATATAACGTTATTGAGCCTTCTAAGACCCACGAGTAGATTTCCATACAAAGGTTCTAGAACCTTTTCAAAACCTTTCTAAAACCAAAAATGTTACTTGGGTTGTTATGACTTTTATGTTTCTTTTTTAATGGTGCCAGGCTCCTGAAAATTTTAGTTCCTCAAACATTAATTTCAGGACTTTATAGTTTCACTGTAAACATCCAAATTTTAATGCTGTCAAACTATAAATTTTAAGCTAAATATGACATTTACGGGAACAGTCATAGAATAAAATTTTACTTACGTCAGAAATAGTTACAAGCTATCGCGAGATTAATCCGGGCACACTTTTCTACGTGTGTAGCATGTCGTGCTACCTCGCCCCCGCCACTTCTTTCACCCCGCAAGGAGGGTCGCCAAGTAACTTGCCGCATTATAGACCAAGCCACGAATGGCCCACAATGCAATGTCAAGTGAAAAGATCCGCCATTTTTACATATAAACAGGCAAACGAAATTATTGATGAGATGATGCGCACAAGTGACACTGACAATGGCGAAAATAATGAGCCGTTTTCCTTGACAGCTGTCAGTTGAGCTTTTGGGTAAGCCGATAGATGGCGTGAAAACGCAGTGTACCAACTGTCAAAAATTACATAGAGAGCAAAGAGTACTAAACTCAGAATAAGAACTCACTAGTTGTGATTAAATGTCGGGTGGTAGCGCGAGCCATCCTTCCGAGGCTAAGACTGCATGTGGCTTGGGATAGTGCTAAGTATTCTGTGAATAGTTCTGTGAACTTACCTCTGAACCAAGACGGCTTTCCGTCCAGTTAGTTTGGCATTCCGTTTTCGTAACTCTATCTTCAGATTGGCAAGGGACCATGATCCATAGTCCTTAGGCATTATTACAGTATATCAGTCACTATCACAAGAGTCACTATCTCACAAGAGTCACTATCTCAAAAGAGTCACTATCTCAAGTGCACTAACTCTGCAGTATCAAGGGAGGAGGAGCAGATAGCTCAACTACAACTCAATTAATACAGGAGAAACACAAGGAAACTGAGAAAACTTGAAAAGAACGGCTGTACATACAATCGCACTGAACGCTGAAGCAACAGTGACATCGACATCATAGAGAAAATAATACTACAATTCTACCTACCTATAGTGCGACAAACTTATCTGTTCCGGTGACAGCGAACTAAATTAATCCATATCTCATTACCTAAAAATCAATTATGTAACATCACTATCTTTAGTTTTACCGCGAAATTAAAACGCGCGCCTAAAATGTTAGCGTCCCACGCCGCCTCGCCGTTTCTCGCGCAGCTTCTCTGCGCATACCGCGTCCCGCGCGCTCACTCTTCACCCCCTCGCAAACCCGCTCGCGCCACCGGCCAGCGGAGCCCGCGCAGGCACGTCAGGCAGTCGGCGCCAAACCTTATTCCCGGCTGGATCACGCTCGCTTGCATCCCCTTCGCGAATTATTAGTTATACGCAAAAGACTACCTCAACTGCTATTTACGTGTCTGAAGAACCTTTAAATACAGTGCTTTGTATTCCCTGAGTTTTGTGTTTCCTATCTGCCACTCCCACGATAGGACCACCTCATAATTATATATTGTTAAATATTATATGGGTTTATTAATACCGCAAGGGCGAATTTCCACCACTGGCAAACATAAAATCTTACAGAATTAAGAAATATAAGACATTTACGTGAGCTCTCACCGGAACAGATAAGTTTGTGGCACTGTACGTCACTTTCACATTTCGTTAGCCTCACAGAATAACATATTGTGATCTGAGTGTGTTCTGAGGGTTTGAAAGTTGGTACAACCCCAGACAACGCCATCTATTTCTCCAAAAAGGAACTTTTTTTTTTTTTAACAAACGCCTCATACCAATAGTAATGTTCATGTGGCTTATAAGAAAAATACGGCAGACAGTTACAATGTTATGGTTGTCAAGTTTGTTACAAGTTGTTATGGTTCTCATCATGTTCTCATTGATATTCTATTCTCGCACAGATTTTTCTTAATAATAAAAGTATTTATCTTGGTATAAGGGGCCGTCCATTAATCACGTGAGGTCGTTTTTCTCATTTTTTGACCCCCCCCCCTCCCCCCTGGTGATATTTGGTGAGGTTTGGGAACAGCCCCCCCTCCCCCGCCTGGATCACGTGTATTTTTTGGAAGTCTATGTAATGGCTATTTTGACTAGAAAAAATAAAACGAAAATTGCGTTTTGAGGACAAATGGCGAGTCAATCAAGGTCATACTACAAATCGTTCAAATTTTTGCGCCGTTCAAAATTTCGGTTCAGAAATACCTAGGCTTTTTGACAAAAATTTAATACACGTGATGTCTAACGAGACCCCCCCCTCCCCCCTCGTGATGTTTCGTGAGGTTTTCCGTACCCCCTCCCTCCCTCTTTGAGCCTCACGTGATTAATGGACGGCCCCTAATATTGTTTTATTTTAAAATAATTTAATCCAAATAGGTATGTAGAAGAGGTATTAAAAACAATTCACATCCATGTTGAATGGAAACAAATTTAAAGTGCACATCCTTAGGGGCTATAATTTTCTCGACTAATCTGTTACTGGTCACCCTGGTTTTGTACATGTTTATGTATGATGATTTGATTGGGACGTCAAAAATATCAACAAGGTCTGTTATTTCAAAGGTTTGAATATTTATAGTCTTGCTATCCATATCTTCTAATACTTCTTTGACTTTCATCACTTCACCGTTTCTTGTCATAAAACAACTGTCCTTTGTTTTTGTGGACACTATAAAATTTTCAAAATTTAATATTTTTGTGGTTCCAACTTTAGTTACATATGGCACAGAACTCTTCTTTTCTTTCTTTTTAATACAATCATATTCACTCATTCTTTTCGCTACTTGCGCCAATGGTTTTGGTCCACTTCTCAAAAGGCGTTTACTCATAAAAAGTTTATTTTCAAAAGGGTATGCATTAAATGTTTGTAACGATCCAAATCTACGTACTTCTTCAACGATGTGAAGCACATTATGGACATTACTCGTTAGGTAGCCTTCCCCATAAAACTCTTTATAATGCACAACGAATGTCAAGGGAATGTCCATAGTTTCTTCTTTTTTATTTAAGTGTAAGTATCTGTATTAAACAATGAATAATGATTATGACTGCAAGCTACGGACCCCAACATAAATTGATTTACTGATGTTGGGAAGAAAAGCTGCAAAATGGAATCATCAAGAGCAACAAGTTCCATAAGGGTTTACCGGGATGCGATAATCTTTATAATAGTACGCATAAATGACACTATGTTTCTATAAGAATCATAAACCACTTGTAAAATTACACAAATCAGCTTTGCAATCAAGCTGTTATAATAAACGACTCGATACGCTTCTACAGCTTCAGGTGTAATAAGATTAAACTTTGAAGTATTTTAAGCAGCTGCGGGCTGTTTAAAGTATTTCTTTTACAGTTTTAACCAGACATCTGGTTATTGGTTTCAAAATAGACCACAAGTAGTGTAATGGCTTGATAAAAGATGCCTTCAAGATGATACATCAGCTTTTAGCGTTAGAAAACCACTGGGGCGTACTGTTAACCAGTTGTCTGTATAAAAGAATATGTTTCAGCCATTCAACAGCAAAAAACGTTATAAAACACTAACTATGAACACGTATGCAGCCCACAGCTTAATAACGTATTTTAGATGAACCTTTTACCAACCATTAAGTTATTAACTTATTTCAAAGCTTTATAACAGCTTATTGAAGGTACGAACACCATTAAACATCTTATATAACACTTTTACACTTAAATAAGAGGCAGGTTCGACATCTAATCAGCCAGTGTGCTACAGATCAAGTTAAGTCAGTCATTCAGAACGTTGCATTGTGGTATGTGGTATTCACCATATTTTTAAAATGAGTTATTTAGCTAATATTCAAATCTGTCGTAAAATTGGCCATTTTTATGAAAGTTCTGCTATGATTAATGTTATAACATTCTAGTAATAGCACGTAAAATAGCCCAGTTGCAGCAAAAGCAATGCTATTAAGAAATAAGAATTCAGATCTAGTTAAGAAGTTAATCTAGACTACTCATTGACAATGTGGAATACCTACAAAGTGACTAAAATCTTAGTGATAAATATCATGATGGTACAGTAGATCAATTATTAATTTAGAGTTTTACTTTACGAAACGTGGTCTTAAATCCATGGTTATAAACTTATAACAGTACTGATATAGAGGAACGTTAGATATAAGACATAGACCACCACAGACTTAAATCAGTCATCAAAGATAAAATTCAGATTCACGTTATTTTGAATCCAAAATAGTTATAAAAACAAGTTTGCCATAGGTAAATAGTATGGATAACTAAGTAGTATATAAACACATCCCTTTCATTGAGATCTGCAATATTCTTAGATTTTTATCATTTTTAGAATCCAATTATGTGTGGTATACAATGTATAATTGTATACATATAATGCACATGACCTTAACTAGCATGTGGTATTGGTACTCATAAAGTAAAGTACCTACGTAAGAACAGAATTATATTTAGATATACATGGGTACGTACGTACGTCACCAATGTAAGAAGAATTCAATAGACAGATAGACGGTAATCCTCTTTATGTTTCCTTAACATACAGATGTTATATCAGAAGAATATTGTATAAGTCAGAAGTTTAAGTAGTGTGAGTGTTGAGTGTTGAAGCAAAAGTGTACCTAAGTCTCAATTAAAATTAAAGATTAACAATTTTCATGTTAAATGTTGAGTACTTACTTACCTAACTAGAGAACGGATGTGCAAACTGGTGCTTACGTACTATGTATTAGGCTTGAAGAAGGATAGATAGAATATGTGCAACACATGTAGGTACATGTGATGCACATGATGTTGGCTGTGTTTTAGTGTGAATAAATGAAATGAATATTTGAGGCCCAATGGGGATGTAACTGAAATATTATGTAATTATAAGATAAGATAAGAAGACCTTTGTGCAAGGTATGCAGATTGGGGCATACAATTCCGGATAAATTTTTAAATTTACAACTCAATACCGGGATTCCGGTATTGGTGCCGGTATTAGACTTCATTGTAATAAATGGCATATATTGTGTTTAAAGGTCGTGTAGGACCAAATTAAACAAGAAAAGTTTTACTTACAACAATTGTGTATTAGAGTTTATATTTTAGAATATATATTTTTTAACATTGATTTTCGTTTACGCATGGACAACAGTAGATTTCCAACGTCCGAAAACTGCATTAAACGGTTGGAAACAAGTGGGCTTTCGTGGTATATAGGAACACAAGGCTAACTATATCTTAATCGCTTTATTTATAGCCTAAAAGGTTCCGATTCCGATGAATGGGTACTACTATACTTGTTCAGAGTCAGAGTCAGAGTCAGAGTCAGAGTCAGAGTCAGAGTCAGAGTCAGAGTCAGAGTCAGAGTCAGAGTCAGAGTCAGAGTCAGAGTCAGAGTCAGAGTCAGAGTCAGAGTCAGAGTCAGAGTCAGAGTCAGAGTCAGAGTCAGAGTCACAGTAAGAGTCACAGTCAGTCACAGTCAGAGTCACAGTCAGAGTCACAGTCAGAGTCAGTGGCAAAGTCAGTGCCCGTTGTAATTGGAAAGGTTGAGCTAATTTATAAGTAATGAACCTACCCATACATCTGAACTTTCATAGAACGTTGACCAGAACTATAGACAGAACATATAATTGCATATCAGTATCAGTATCAGAACCAGTATCAGCATCAGTATCGGTGTATGACTAACCGTGTCATCAAACTCTGTATAATAACCAAGTCCAGTGTCAGACCAAGAGAGAGTTAGCCTCAGTTTAGATATACTAAAGTATCTTATTCATGATCAGGACTTCTCTTGACTTTTATGTGGGTTTACTATCAAATAATATTCCCAGCAACTTAGTCCTATTACAAATACTTGTTGCAATGAATGTTTCCAAACTTATATCGTAATCTGTTAATGATAAAGAGACAGATTCTTTAATGGTATTCTAATATGAAGGGATGAAAAGACAGAATAGCACTCCTAAAGTTCAGGCATACTATAAGAGTCTGATGACTACTAAGTTAATGTTTTATGGCAGACGGACAGACATAAGTATACCTGCTTTCACTAGGTATTTCAGTAACAAAATGGATTTTGTTGTTTTGCTAGCATTTATTATCATTACCAATCTATAATAACTAGCACTGTTTTATACGAATAGTCGTAAGGATAAAAGACTTGCCATAGGGCAACGACGTAATAAGTCGAATACAAATCACAATTTTTAACTTTGAACTGCTGTTAACTTCCTATATTTGCCCTTGAACCATGTATGTGTTGGTTCAACATTTTAACTGACAATATGAAAGCATAACAATAATGATGGAGGTTACAGAATGTAAAATATTACAATACACAGAAATTTACTCTAATGCTTGTTATAATAAAAGCTAAGGCTTAGATGTTCAAATTAAAAGTTTTTCTGTGCCGGGGAGGGTCTTCGAACGTAGTTCAAGATAATAGCTTGTAGTAGCTAACACTCCACTTATACCAAAACATAAATACATATAGAATAATAAAATTGAGTTACAGTATGGTTATAGATGAAGAGATTAATATAGTTGTTGTACATTGAACATTCATTTGGGATACCTACTAATATTTATATCCTTAGAATAGCAAACAATAAATACAATATTAATAAAGATAAATGATAAGAATATGACATGATTATATTGTTTAGTCTGAAGCGTTAATTTAGCTATATGGGGGACGTGTCGACACCGAATACATTATTGTGTGTTGAAATAGATGTATTCTATTCTATTCTGTGCAGAGAGGGGGCGATGTTTCTGTGCGTGGCTCTCTCGAGTAGAACCTTTGTGCATTTCCCCTTGGTTTCGGCTAGGCCAGCCACAGCTCCCGAGTACACTGTCACAATAGTTTGTTTGCTAATTCTTATTTGATTTAAGATTATCGTTGATTGAGTATTAAGAGTTAGAGTGTTCAAGTGTCTACATGCTGAAGTCAACAGGACAAATAGCTAAAAGCAGAAAATTGCAGTACAGTCGTGTGTATTATGTGACAGATATCAGTAATAAATGTAAATGCAAGAAGAGGTGTAGTAAGAAAAGAAGAGGTGTAGTAAGAATAAAAGATAATAGAAAAATAGGATGAACTATTATTTGTAATAGAAGCCACATAGTAGAAGTATCAAATAGAACTTGCAATAGAAAATTGCTTGAATTACTGGAATGTTGTTATGGTACGAAAGGAGAAGTGCAATTGAGGAACTTGTAGCAAAGGAGCCAAAACTAGAGATTGCTACCGATGTACGCTTTATTCCTTATTAATGAAACAGGCATTAATATAGACGTAAAATCAAAACACGAAAAATTTGAGAAGGGTCTAATTTGTCGGTGGCTGATCTATACATTATACTTATGACCTATATTAGAATAGGTAAAAGCGCCTCACTCATAGAAACTTTTCTCTCGGCGGGAGTGTCCCGAATTATCGGGAGTTGTACCGATTTCGACTCACAGAATAATCAAGATAATTATTCTGAGTGTAGACGAGCCTTAATATTAATATCGGCGAGTTGAGGGTAGACTAATTTTATCCACGTAAACGAGCAGCGCGGCAGCGCTTTTCACTTTTGGTGAGCAGCCGCGGTGAGCAGACGGAGAGTGAGGGAGTTATCAGTGTCGTGGGTGCGAGAGGACCCCGCGGAGCGGAGCCGAGGCGCCCAGGCTCGGGGAGCCGAGGCGGGCGTGATGGCCCGGTTCAGACAACAGCCAGTTACTGCAAGTGTGCAGCTAAGTGACCTTTCTACTTACCTTTTATATCTCGTTTATGATTGATAAGTTATACCTACACTTGATTTCTTGATGTACCAATTGTGTTTATAATGAGTAAGGAAACTAAGGAGCTAATAATGTAAGGTTTAAAGGAGGTACGAGGTACATACCGTACCCGTACCGTGTGATAATAGATAGATTAGATATTCAGTGCGCCAGGGGAAACAATCCCATGTGATCAGTGTAAGAAGCTAGGGAATCAATCCCATGTGATCAGTGTAAGAAGCTAGGGAAACAATCCCATGTGATCAGTCCCAGGGAACAACCCTGCTAGCGAGGCACGGGGTGGCTATAGGGGAGGTTGGAGGCCACTGGGGTGAAACCCCTAAGAACATCAGGATTATCCTTGACATTCAGACGATCAGGTTATTAGACTGATCGGGCATCACGTGTGCGTGATACTAAGTAACTAATTTGTTTATGATATATCATATTCAGTTCGTCACCGTGATTAGTATGTTTGTACTAATCACGGTTATTAATTATTAACAGTTCAGATATTCGCGTTTACTCATATAAATAGTTAAATGAATACGCGACAACAATTGAGGCGGCACTGGACCCGCTTTATTTACAACCATTTACTTATATATCTAGGGTACTTACAGCTTATGTACTTAATATTAAACACACTACACAAATGCACAAATACTTATCACAGTTATCGATATTTATATTGATCGGGCCCTGAAGGGGCCTACGCGGATGTTTCTATATATCTTAATAAGGGGAAGGAATATAGGGTACAGGAGGTCGGGCGAATACTGGTGGTGCGTGTCGATCTGTTCCAGGATTTGTGGAGTGTACTTGTGTTGATAAGAAAGTGTGGCTGAGGGCCGGTGTGTGTTCAGCGATTGTATAGTTCGGTACACGGCCGCTTTAAACTAGGCGACCCAGGCGTCCGTGTATTGCGGGGAACCTCGATCCGCTAGTAGGCGACCCACAGCGTAGGGAGGACGGTGTTGTGAACTTAGTGTGCGTGAATAGATACTTAGATAGATACAGGTGCGGGGAAGGATCTCGGGAACGGACTGATCAATCGCCGGAGCTGGAGGTGACGAATGGTGGCTGCGCTGCGGTCCGGCAGCTATTTATAGGCGGGTCGCCCCGCGCCCCTTGTATTCTCCGGAGTCGCCTGTGTGGTGCCCCACCTCGACTCGCGGGCGCTCTTGTGGCCTCGGTATGTGGGTAGGTGCGGTGGACGGATTGGTAACGGCTCGTTACATTCTCCCCCCTCAGCAGGAGAATTTTTACCTGTTCAAAATTCACAGGTTATGTAGATACATACAAGAAAAAATAAAGAGAAAGGTGCATGTACTGGTGCATTTGTTTACAACAGGTTCCTACTTCATCATCTGGATTCAGGATACATTTTATTTACTTAGACATTTGTTTCAGGTTAATTTACATTTATAATATTATTAACTTTGGAAATAAAGATTACACGGTATTGTCCATGAGCATTTCATCCCTGCTTGGTGCCGGTAAATTCGGACGGAAACGGTATATTATATTCGGGATTCTTTTCTCCATAAAAGATGTGAATATTTTGTTTTTACAAGACATGAGCAATGATAAAATGCATGGTTGGATTTACTTACATTGTAGGCTATGTATGTACAGCTTATTGAGTACTGATATACATTTTCCTGGTAATTACATTAGGTATACGGTTTCAGCTTTTCGGTATTTACATTGCAAATAAATTTAAGTTTAATACCTATTTATACGGCATGTGCCCTTGCGCTGAAATTTACTCGGTCGGTTTGACACTTGACATTGACTTGACAACTAAAATTCTAACCTGTGTACGTTCACAGAGTAACGTATTGGGCTGCGTTCAAAAATATAACAATCTTTATTCTAAGTCTGAGCAAAATTTTTACTTGTGACTTGGATGGAAAAAGGTGGATGTTATAAGTTTAACATGTCTGTGTGTCTATTATTTACTTATATTATATTATACTACGGACGGACGGTGTAAAATGTGTGCATTTGCGTTTACATTTTTACCTATTTCTATATTTTCAATACAGATTGCGGTTTTTCGGTTGTATATTTATAATTAAATTATACATAATAAGATTTATACGGTACGGTACAGAATGACTAGGTCATAAATATATAAATGTTTAAACTTTTTCGGCTATTTGTCTTCAATCTTCATTATGTTGATGATTGAGGGTAGGTTTGGAATTATCGTTTCGTTCGGCATCGCATGAGTACCGCGGCTAGGCACATCTGGCGATGGGTGATGACGTCGTCGGTAGGTATCTTATTGCTTCGGTTCGGTGGAATTTGGTTGCGGCGAGTTTGATGACGATGATTTTAGTCGTTCTTTGTATTTTTTCATATGATGAAGAACATTTTTGTACATCCCGGGCCAGTAATATGTTTCGGCAATGCTTTTTAGGATTTTTCCCGTGCTTCGGTGGCCTGTTGTTGTCGGTTCATTAAGGTGTTGTTCGATAATCGACCTTCTCTTCAATGTCGGAACGCATAATTTCCACTGCGATTGTGCATTTATCTTGACCCCGTATATCGGATTTACAATTCGTTTATGGAGTGAGCCGTTTTTGATTGTGAATGTTGGGTCATTTTCGGGTGATTTTTGGGTTTCGGTCATTTTCCTCTCGAACCATCCTTTTCGTTCCTGGATTGAAGCTGTGTCGGGATATCTTGGTGGATGTAGTTGGTTAGGTTTTTTCTTTTGCTTGCGGGATTTTGATTTTCTTGGGCCGTTTATTATATTATTGTCTGGTGGCGTTGATTCTGGTGCGACGATTTCGGTGACTTTCGGTGTATTTTCAGTGTTGTTGTTCCAGGTTATTGAGGCTCCTGCCTTTCTTAGTAGGTCTATCCCTATGATGACTAGGTTTGGCGGTGAATAAGCTGGTAGTACGAAGAGTTCGTGTGTTAATTTTCTCTGCCGTATCTCGATTTCTGGGTCTATTTTGAGTTTCACGTCCATGACTCTGCCATCAGCGACGGTTACTCGCATCCCTGCGATTTTTTCTGTGTCGGCGTTTGTCGAGTTCTCTTCATAGATGTTTCTACTGATGTAAGATCTGGTGGAGCCTGTATCAATCAACGCTCGGTATGTCATGTTCCCTATTTTTACGTTTTCGAAGATTCGGTATTCTGGTTGGGTTTCTTCGGCGGTTATGTTCGTGTCTCCGAACTTGGTTTCTCTCCTGCAGCAGTTGCGCGTTAGTCTCCCGAGGACTCCGCATTGACTACAGAACAGTACTTGCCTGCCCCGGCATTCCTTGTGTGAGTGGCCTGCTTTGCCGCAGTTCCAACAGCATGTGGTCCTGTCGTATTTTTCGTGAATTTTACGAGGTTCTGGTGATGTTTCTGGATAAACTTTCGGTGTTTGACGGTGTCGGTCTAGTTGGTGATTCCACTGTTGAGATGAGGATTCTTCTGTGATCTGCTCGTACTCGGCTGCCTGTCTTATTAATTCCCCGAGGCTGGTGAAGTCTTGCTTCTTGATGTAGTACTTGTAGTTGGCATTCATGTTTTCGTAGACTCTTTCTTCTTTTTCTGTTTTGGTCATTTTTCCGTACCTTCTCATCAGGGTTTGTATGTCGGTCAGGTAGTTGACGAAAGATTCACGGTGGTGTTGTTTTCGTGTGATGATCATCTCGAGCAGGTTTTTCTCGTATCCCGCCGGGTAGAAAAAGAGTTTGAAGTCTTCTAGGAAGTCTTCCCACTTTTTCCAGCTGTCTGAGTTGTTTCTGTACCATAATAGCGGTTTGCCTCTTAGTACCTTAGGTAGTACTTGGAGTAATCGGTCCTGCGGGACGTCGCCTGATGACGTCAGTTCATCCAAGCGCTCGATGAACTCAACCGGGTCGCATGCGGTGTCGAACGATATATTCCATTCCCTCACGATGGATGACAGGTTCAGCTGGTTCGCGGTTCTGGTCTGGTCTTCGGATGTCATCTCGAAGGTCTCCTCCTCTTCTTGTCTGATGTGGTCGGACAGCTGCTTCCTCAGCTTGTCTACGCTTAAATTTACGGTCGGTAGATTCCTCTCCCTACTTTCCCTTATTAATTCCTCTTTACTAAGGTTATAAATCCAAGAAGTTGGCATTTGATGCTGTATATTTACCTACTATAAAACGGGGCCAGTTTGTAATCGGTTACGGAAATTTAAATAAAAATGACCAACAAAAATTTATCTGCTTTTTACTTTTGAATTGTAATTTTTGTTAAACGGGGTCGGTCGGTCGGTTGTCGGTCTATTTTTAGAATGATTACGGGTAGATAGTTAAGTTGCACGGTTAGTCGGTCGGTCGGTTATTTCTAATGATTTACAAGTTTACGGGGGGCTAAATAATATTAAATATTGATGAGAATTAGTGGATTTTACGTTGGGCGCCAAATGTAATGTAGCAGCTCAGCAGGAGCTGGTCTGGATCACCGGGGAGCGACCCCTGGGCGAATCGACCTGCCTGGCCTCCCCCGAGAGCAGGGGTTGTGTGCTATATTGTTATGTGATACTTACCCTTATGACTAACGTCCCTAGTGCTTAGGGCTGGTACCTACCTAATAACTCTCAATTAATATGTACCGGGAAGCGGTTTTAGACTAGCTCAGCTTGGCGCCGGCCTCTGAAGGAGTGCCTGGTCACCTGGGGGATCTACAATGACCGTGAAGCGGTCCTAGCTGTCCTGATTTTGATCCTGGGGCCCCTGGAGGGAAATAACCTCGGTAGGTGTACGGGGTGAGAATTAATAATGCCGATTAATTAGTGTAACACAATTGAGGCGGCACTGGACCCGCTTTATTTACAACCATTTACTTATATATCTAGGGTACTTACAGCTTATGTACTTAATATTAAACACACTACACAAATGCACAAATACTTATCACAGTTATCGATATTTATATTGATCGGGCCCTGAAGGGGCCTACGCGGATGTTTCTATATATCTTAATAAGGGGAAGGAATATAGGGTACAGGAGGTCGGGCGAATACTGGTGGTGCGTGTCGATCTGTTCCAGGATTTGTGGAGTGTACTTGTGTTGATAAGAAAGTGTGGCTGAGGGCCGGTGTGTGTTCAGCGATTGTATAGTTCGGTACACGGCCGCTTTAAACTAGGCGACCCAGGCGTCCGTGTATTCCGGGGAACCTCGATCCGCTAGTAGGCGACCCACAGCGTAGGGAGGACGGTGTTGTGAACTTAGTGTGCGTGAATAGATACTTAGATAGATACAGGTGCGGGGAAGGATCTCGGGAACGGACTGATCAATCGCCGGAGCTGGAGGTGACGAATGGTGGCTGCGCTGCGGTCCGGCAGCTATTTATAGGCGGGTCGCCCCGCGCCCCTTGTATTCTCCGGAGTCGCCTGTGTGGTGCCCCACCTCGACTCGCGGGCGCTCTTGTGGCCTCGGTATGTGGGTAGGTGCGGTGGACGGATTGGTAACGGCTCGTTACAAGTATGTAAAAAAAAAACACGCACTCACGCCTTGTATTAATGTACTCCCTTGCGGGGTAGGCAGAGGTGCATTGCTGCACCCACTTTTCGCCAGAGTGTTATGTTAGTCCCAATGTAATAGGGGGCGGGCCTATTGCCATTTTACGGGCACATCCAATTTGTAAGTATGTAGGTACCTAATCATGAAAAATATGTGAAAATAGCAAGATTACAATAATGTCTATTTGTATTCAAACTACTGATACCTTCAGACGTTAAATGAACGTTTGCCATATAGTATGAAAATACCCCAGAACCTTCCAAAAACGGACTTTCGAGATATTGCAGTTAGTAACATTTTTAAGAAAATAAATCCCGGTCGAGTTTCCGCCAGGATTCCGTGAAAATTCGCCTCGTGTTTTGGCACGTGTCCCTACTCGTTAGAGTTCCTCTTATGGACGCCCAATTATGAACCAAGTTAGCGTATGCATCGGGCATACATCTGCGGAGCGTCATGCACTGAGGGCTACTCTATACTCACGAAAAACAAATGAACGAGAGCTGTCGTGGAATCGGCACGTTTAATACAACAAGATAGAGGCGTGGCTCGCGCAGCAGCGGTCCGAAGCTTCGGTTTTCTTCATATAGAGTAACCCCCTGCCCCGCCAACCACACCGGGCCTGTCGCCAGACGAAACCCACCCCTATTGTCTAGAAACTAGAGCATGAAGGCGCGAAGCTAAATTGGTGAATCGAAGTAACGATCGCAGTGTGTGGGAACAATTGCAACTGTTTGCATCACGAAGCTTCTATTTAGATGTTGTGACAATGTGTTGTCAATAAAACTTTGTAATCGATTGTTAGCGCTTTGAAATTGCTCCATATTTCAACTTAGTGACTGAGGCTCTATTGCCTACCTTCTTAGAAGGCATTGATTGCAGTCAAATTATTTAGGTAAAGAGTACTGCGTGTGTACGTGTATTCAATCGTGTGTTCAATCGTGATCCAAATAATAATATATTACAACAAGCTGTTCCCGCGAGCTTTGATTCGCGTTAAAAAGTTTTGGCGTGGAAATTCCGGGACAAAAGTACCCTATGTATTAATCCATGGTGTCAGCCTACTCCATACCAGATTTCATTAAATCGGTACAGCCGTTTTGACGTGAAGAAGTAACAAACATACACACACATATACGTACAAACTTTCACCTTTATAATATTAGTAGGACAGATGCAGAGGAGCCTGTTTCTAATACTTTATCGGTCCAGAGAGATAGGCGTCGGGCGCCATCTGTCGTCGTCGCCATGTTCCGACCAGCCGAGCGGAAACTTCGTGACGTCACACGGTCCTCCCGATATTGCGCAACGTTTTGTGATGCGATGAAAACACGAGGCGGATAAAGTGTGATTTATGGATATTTTGATATCGCAACAAGGTCATGAAAGGGTCATTAACTCATCAAAAATATTTGGTAACAACTAATTCTGCTAAATGAAATTGAATATTACTTACTTATAAGTGGGTTCAAGTGGCGATAGGTGTCTCTTATCTTATATGTTGGGATATGGTAGGTAGTATATTATATACTTAATTGAAAGCTATCTCCTCTAAAACCCATCGTAACAGAAACCTCCGTTTGCATGCCACCACATACAGCTGCCTATTTCGGTTTCGCAGGTCGATCGTTCGCTACAGAGGGACAATCAACACATTTGCATGTAGTCGTATTGAATTGAGACAAGCGACCGTCACGGGCCACATTTGCAATTCAGTCATTTGCCGAAGGGACGGCCCAGCGGGGTCACTCTCTAAATCGACAAACGAACAAGAATTTTCACGCAATCGGCACGCTTATTACAACGAGATAGAGCCGTGGTTAGCGCTACAGTTTTGTTTTGTCGAAGCTTTGGAGAGCTGTGCAAACCACGGCTCTATCTCTTTGTACTAAGCGTGTCGATTGGGTGACAATTCTTGTTGGTTCGTCGATTAAGAGAGAGAGTGACCCCCCAGTTTAATTTGCTCACTTGTAATGCTTTACAATTTTCACTGGTCGATTGCCGGGACTCTTACTGATCAGAATGCTCATTGGTTTTAGGTGTTATAAATGTTATCACGATTAGTATAAGTACATGTTACTAACAAAAGAGTGTGTGCCGCAAAAAACAGCTTTCATGTTCAGACTTTAGAAAATTTCAGTTTTTTTTTTCAAAAATTAAAAAAAATAATACAATAAAAGTTGTTGTACGAGCTGAGTCATCCTCCTCTGGCTAACTGCCTATAACTCATTTGTAACAGTGCAACACATATAATTTAAGTACTAATGAATCTACATTATGTACCTATAATACATGCTTACATATACCTAAGAATATGACGTATCTGAATATTTCCTGTAGCTGTATCAACTGAACGAAGTAGCGAACTCTTTATTATTAATTTATTCCTATAATTTAGTGTTTCGATTATTTCAAAAGATAAACAGGAAATGTGCCTTATTTGGCAAACAAATTCAGTCTAGTCATAAAGTTCGTCGCAACCAAATAGAATCGTTTTTAATAATTGTATATAGTGGTGATACCTCTACCTGTAGCCGGAAAATATCTAAAACCAAAATATGTAAGTATTATTCATATTAGACGGAGTGAACTTCAGCTCCAGTATTTGTTGGAATAAGCGCCAGCAGCTTGCATTTTGTGATCAAAATGTAAATTGTATGAGACCCACTCACTCTCACAACCACCCGCCCGCTGCTGTATAAAATTCACTGTTGTATTCCAACCAACTTATCTGTTTTACCACTCGTGTTTTCGTGGACCGTGTGCCCTTCATTTAAGGACTATAGTTGATCGTTTACACCGGAATAAAAAAATTGCAGGTTCATGTGTGTTTTAGCTCTGCGTAGGTAGAAATTCACAGATGAACGGGGCTCCAAAAATAACCTGTTTATTGAGAACAAGCCTTTTTGTTTATTACAATGTTTACAAACTAGCAAAGATAAATAAAATAAATATGAGGACGCCTCTGCGGTTGTTTTGTGTGGAGATTCTACGCCGAAGACTTATGTGAGATACATTTTGTTTGTGGCTTCAAGGCTTTTGTGCGAATATCAGTCGTAACGTTACTGATGTGTGTTATATAAGCAGGGCGAGAATAAAGGCCTAGGTAAACTAAATAACTCTCTACATTGTAAATTCTTCTATTAGATAGCAGTGGTAATTTCAAATCACAACAACCAAACCAGAATCCATTATAAATAATTAATAATCCACGATAATAATATACATTCACGGGCAATGAAAAGGTTCCACAGAGAAAAGCACGAAATTACTCCTAAACGGCAAAGGCTAGCTTCATAACACCTTCTGCAACATTGATGTACATTTAACAGAGCACTAAAAACTATAATATTTTGTGCATAACTTAAATTGTGTGTGAGTGAGTGGAACTTTTTCATTGCCCGTGAGTGTAATATTACCTACCTAGCATTTTTTTAATACTTGAATTAAATAATGGTTTGGTTGATTGGTACAATTGGGTAAAAAACACATTGCCAAAGTTGGCTTGTATTTAACTGTATTTTTTCAGTAGGTAAATCATTTTGTGACTGTAACGAAGAGTACGTTTGTCCAAAGAAGTTAAAAACATATTGAGTTGAACTGACTAGCTGTTTCTGGCGAATTTCCAGAGCCTAATTTCTGTAAGTCTGAATGTTGAGGTTTTACCCAAGGTACAGCATCGGGAAGAGAAACATGTCCCTCTCAGGTAGCATTTTCACTCTGGAGGGGTCAGTTTGATTAATTGCATCAGATTATAAATGTCTATTATTATCTTGTTGAGCAAGTAAGCATCGTCTTTAAAAAAAACCGTACTTATTACGGAAATAAATATTACGTTCAGTTGCTATTGAGTTTTAGATCATCACTGATCTGCCTAGAATAGTTCACCTATCTAAGTAGCTTCAGGAATTTCTAAAGATATTAGAGAAAATGTGGTTCAGAATGACTATTTCACTCACCTCATTTCGGTTAGTATTATGTTTAAGTATACCTATAGGTACTTTGTTTAATACTTGTTTATTGATTTATTGAAACACCATTCGATAACGACATAAAAACTGGATCCCACCCGTATTTTAATAGGGATATATTCAAAGGAAACATAAATTTACCATATTATTTTCCAAATGGAAACAATACAGGGCTGCATAATAATATATAAACTCTTTAAAATAACGACTTCTACTTCAAAAGATAATAATAGATGGGCCGTAACTTTTTTACGATTACATTTGCCTACAGTATCGTTTCCGATGTGAGTAATGTAGGTTTCTACTGAAATAAATAAATCGATATTGCAACCGTTTCTATAAACGATTTATGACGAAGACACATTACTATTTGTCACGGATACTTTTTGAACGTGGAGTTAAAATGTAACGGGCAAATTATTATTTATGTACCTATATTTACTATGTAAGTATGATATATTGTATGGTTGTACTTACATGCATGCTTTTTTAACTATGGTGTTGGAATGGGTGACTCAAAGGGTAATTATGAATAGTTTTTGCTTATAGTGTTAAATAATACGAAGGCACAAAGGTAGGTGGTGTAGTGCATGGTTAGTGACCCTGACTGCTACGCCGAAAGTCCCGGTTTTGATCACCAGCCGAGATCGAAACCGGACATAATATATATACTCGGGTCTTGGGTGTTAAATTTATTGTTTGTGGTGTGTTTATATAATATGTATACGTTATATGTATGTATCTGTCCTATATGAAAAAAAAGTAACGTGACCAACAAAGTTTCTATGAAGAATCAAATAATAATACCGTCTCAAGATTATTTTCAAAAGCAAAGTTTTTACAACGTCAGCCAGGTCGATATTCAATCAGATAACATCTTCAGTGGATTTAGAAAGAGCAAATGGCACATATTATACGACCACGTTGGAGAGGCAACCCGGCCAGTGGAGTCACGTACTTGTAATGCCAAGCGCATTAGCACAAATGATTATCAAACTCGGTCAACTGGCGAATCCAAGTGAACTTTATGGTGTGAAGTTTTTTACTATTTACTTTGTGGTGCAACTAGAAGTTGAGATTTTTCAGCACACACAATACTGTGTCATTTTCATTTCGGTAACAGTCATATTTTTATGAATTTGAAAAAGTAACATCGGTACAAGGGTTTAGTGTAGTAGGACTAGTAGGTATACCTAATTAATTGGTTCATAATTATGTCCTAATTGGTGAAAACACCCTGTTCCGCTTGGACCACGACTAACAGGGCCACCCTGTATACTTACACAAAAAGTCTCAAGGCCAAGAAAGAAACATCTTAGCTAATCCCGTCCTTAAACTTGCTCTCGATGGATCAATAAATAAAGGTTGGTTGCCAGAAAAATACGTGACCGAGTGACTAAAGAGTTTTAAAGTCGAAGTTAGGAGAATGACCCAAAAAGCTTTAGCATTGGCAAGTCCTTAATATTCCCTGAGGGAATTTATCACAGTTGACTAATTTACAAATCCATTTGAGTAGGTAGGTAAACCAAAAACTAAATTGTCTGTACATTAGGTAAATTTATCAAAGAAATAACTATACAGAGTTTCTCAAAAGTCAACGTCATGCCTTAGGGGGGCTGTTAGGCCAGCTCAGGAGTAACCAGAATATCGCTTTTGCTAAGGTCACAATGTGATTTTCTCGTCACTCATGAGCTGGCCTTTCAGACCCCCAAGGCATGACGTAACCGCAACCGTCATAATTATTATACAAACTACTTCATACATGGTTTTAGCTCTCAAATTAGTTTTTGAGTAGAAAAAGTAGCACGTTTAATTAAAATTGACCACCTAACAGAAGCGGGGTCCAGCGGCCATAAGTAATTGCAAATGTATGCAGATGATTTGCGAGGGACGCCGACAGCTCCCAATCGAATTACGCGCAAAAAGAGCAGCGAATGGCGTGTTGAATAAAACCGTTTTTGTCATTAAAATCTACTTTTGGAAATGTTTGATCACTTTCATGCATTATACGATTTAGTTAAGGTTTTGGTTATTTTAATGGAAAATACATACTCTGATATAATAACTTTCTTTGCTCTTAGATATAATATTTGGTGACAGACTTTACAAAAAAATACCTACAGTAAACAGTTTTCAAACAGAATGGAAAAATATTCCAACCCTAAAAATTACTTGCTTGTTATAACAATAACGATTACTTTGTTTATGCTTGTTTATATTTTCACAATCGAAATATTTCGAAAAGCGTCAGAAATCCAATGAGAGATGGATTTGTGTAAAAGTTATTATTTAAAACGGATTATGGAACTTTATTCCGCGACGCCCTAATTCGGGTTATCCCGACGACACCCGGCGCAGGCGGAATACTGATAAATGTTGCTATTTATCTTCACGCCGTTTCGCAGTTGCGTTGTTCTGAGAGAAAAGTTCCGGTTGATAAATTTGACCTGATTCGCGCACAATAACTAGCTGGCAAATAAAGGAAACATAGATGTGTGTTAGTATCAAAAACCTTATAAATTAAAACGCAAAATATGTTGATTTAGCTTTTAATAATATTCGCGTTTCAACTCACGGTGTCTGCTTGACATATCGCACCTCCTTAAGATGATAAAACTGCAAAATCATGTCACCAGCTTTCTCGATACAGCCACTGTTCCTGTATCCACGTATGTAGACTGAAAGGTACAGAGTACACTTATAACTACAAGTGTTCACCCGCATTGTGTCATCCAGGAAAATTCGTATAAAGGGATAAAACAACAATCGCTTACACGTTTTATTTAGGCCAAAATGTTTTCCTAGAAACGTTCCTAAGAGAATGTGGCGTTACGCTATTTGCGTCACCAAACCTCATCCCACGACGCAATCTTGGCACGATAAGGTCAGAATATAAGTTGTTCGCTCTAAATGCAAATATTAAAGCACCCGGGAGAGGTGTTATAGCCACATTCGAAGTAAAAAGGACGAAAATACCTCTAAATGGTGCGTGGCGGTTTTTGGGTAACCACACTTTGTGCGGGGCTCTTAGGCTTAGTAAAGAAGAGAGACATACATAAAAGATAGATAGGTACGTAAGTTTAATGTACCTATGATGTATGTAGGTATGTATAATAGGTAGCGTGATGTTTATGTAAAGGAATGAAAAAATATTGTTACACCATTGATGTTTTAGATCATTTGATAGCATAAATAACTCAATAGTCCACACAATGATGAAATAACATAAAATAAAACAAACAATAAAAGCTTTTTCAAAAATGAAAAACAGTAAGATATTTCTAATACTGCCTAAGCTAAGAGAGCCCTGTAGCAGAGGTATGGCCAAACCTTCAGTAATTTATAAAATTTACTACCTACAACCAAAACAATAAAAACCACTACTAAGTAATATTCATGCGCAGAAAAGTAAACTAAGCTTCGATTTATAACCAGGCTAATACCAATTTATCGTCCATACATTTTTCATTTGTGATTAAAAGGTCTCTACCGTCATCATTTCCGTGGCGGTCACGACACTGTAGGAAGTCGCAGGGAAATGGAACCACTTAGCTGAGTTCGTTTCTCTTTCCAGAACGTTCTGTTATGGCTACAGACTGTGTGTCGTCAAAAGCAAAATATAATAATATATTATGTAAAGCAGAAACACATGGTATTTAGAACTACTTTGTCAAATTACGACTCAATAATACAATCTAGCTATATAGTGTATGTCACCGCCTAAGAAGGAAAACTTACTCTTGCGTTTAAAATCTTGGTTTTAAATTTATACATGCACAAAGTTCTACAAATGCTGATGCAAATAGTTAGGTAATACTTAGCTACTCGTGTTTAGGATACCTGGATTCCCTACTCAATGCACAACAGCATACAAATTGCTACCTGTGTTATAGGTAGCTCTTAATAAATAATGTAGAATATAGGTACACTAGCATTTCTATTAGTTTACTAAACTGTTTTATTCTTGATAAACGCTAAAGCTTGCTACTACATAAGTAAGAAACAAGTTAAATATTGAAGTTGACAAACTACACTCGAGTTGGGGCGGAGTTGCAGCCAATTTCACCACTTTGTCACGAATTGTTCAACTCCGCGGGGTCATTTGTATGGAACTTGAATAAATTATGCTGGGCTTCATACATAGTAGAGCTGCTTAGATTCAAATTGTGCTTGGTGATGAAAGCGCTAATTTTTTGCCATGCTTTGGGGACGTATTTTAGAGGTCATACTCGATGTTTTGCGTGTCTCAATTCAAACAACTACATAAACATTAAATGAAATTTCTCTGTACTAAGAAATGTTTCAAGCGCCCATAACTGCTACACTTTAAATCATTACAACTATTAGAAGTCCACTAATTATCATTATCCTCGGCTCTGCCACTAAGCGACACCCAGACAATATTTATCAGCTTCAGAGCAACAAACACATCGAATATGATTCACTAATCCCCCTATTTGAAGTCTCAGTTGACAGCTACGGACGATTTGTGGAGAGTGTTAGAATTCAAGACAGATTTATTCGTTCAGTACACGTCCTACTTTATGTCGCACCTCGTAAATATGTCGTTACGTTAAATTAATATTGAAGTACATTCATAGTTTGAGACGATAATTCTGCTGAAGAGCAATAAGTGCGGGCCGTAGTGAGCGGCTTATCAATGAAGTTTCATTTTACTATATTAATATGTATACAATGCACATTACACATAAAATTATGCTCGCAAGACTAGCAGATTGCAGACTCAAAGTTTTATAAAAGGTTCAACTTCTTTTTACTTTCTGAGCTACGGACCCTTGAAACAACAACTTTTATAACGACTAAGCGGAACATATTACCTGAGGCAGAAGCTAGCGCACATACTCTGGGCTTCAGGAAAATATGCATAGGGCATTGTTTCAGCCACTAAGTGGCGGAATGCTCGTTTATATGCTAAATGCTGGATTCCGTCCAGCACTTAACCACTGCACCTGTGCTGTTCTCAGCCCGCAGCCTCCAACCTAAGCCATACGAGACTAAACAGTGCAATAAGCAGAACAGTAAAAACTACTACCCAATGCGTGGCAAAATGAATAGTATGAATAGTAAAAATTTATTTTAAGTAAGAACATACTTACACTTGCAAGAGTACGTAGTATTCCTACTAATAACCTTAAATTAACTTCTACCATTTTCCAATAAAAGCGTAGCATGCAAGCAACGCCAATAAGGGTGTAAAAGCCACTTTAGTCATTAAGACGTTTCATATCGCTACCTAACCGAGTGGAACATAAAAAGGCAATAATTGTACCTTGTTATAAACTAAGTTAGTCCAACATGCAAGCTAAGCTAAGGGGGAAATGCCAAGTGATTGATGTGTGCCGCAAATTGCTGGGAGCGCGTGAGGTGTTTCACAAAATCTTTGACAGATAATTTCACCGTTCAGTGCAAATTAGATGGATCAAAAACATTAATTATATCATTTATATGAATGAAGCCACCTTTAAGGCAAACAATGGAATGATGTGGCCCAAATCCTTTTTAATATTTTTGAAGTTTTCAGTTTGGGATTTGCTCTAATAAGCATCTTCACTGTTCGGCTATACTGTACAAAGCTAGGCGGGGTAGTATTTACATAAGAATTTACGTACGATATCGGTATGTGGCACAGCAGATATGAGCTGAATGCGTCGGCATCGAATTTCATGACCGTTTCATGATACCAAGTTCAATAGGTTAGGTTAGGTTATCGAATGGTTGGAAGGAGGTACTCGTGAGTATTATTAGGTACGGGTACATCGATGTATTTGAATCTTTTTGTTTACTTCTTATATATTCAATTATATTTAAACTCTTACAGACAATATTAATCAAATACTAATTTGCTATGAGGGTCTAGTACGGGTTTTACTCAAAATATCAAAGTTTACATTTTATCTCAAACAAAGTGCCTCTAGCGGAAACTATCATTAAACTTTTGGCATATAATGTATGAATCTGACAGAAGAAAACCTTAAAAAACACGTTTTCGTAAATTGCAAACCCTGTTCTATAGAACATACACGTGTTGCCGCATTTCCATTCATTTCATGATATTTACAATGTCTGAAATAATAATCCCACTCCCTTCAAAATGATTCAATTCCGTGGTTGTCATCCATCAGTTATAATTAGCAGAATCTTTTGTGTTCTCTCGCTCGTCAAGAATCTTCGTCAAGATATCGGATCTCGAGTTACTGAGGAAATTAACTTGAGTGAGGATTTAAATTTTTCATCAAACCAAGCTAATTAACTTCTTAATTAAACTTGGGAATCTCGTTCACTTTTATAACTCTATAGAGACTGCATTCATTTCGATTTTGATTAAATTTGTAACTCTTGGTGTTTGATCAAAATCTACGTCTTTTTTTCTACACGGGAATTAGTACAGGTCTATAATTTGTTCTGGTGTAAAATTGTAACTGCAATTCGTATGCATGAGGTTGTAGGTAAAAATAATATTTTAATGCAAGAAATGCGTCCATAAAGTATGCATGCCAAGGTAAAATCTGACTTTTACTGGATTCAGCCCCAGCTCATTTCCTAGCAGCAGTAAAACATAACCCCAGCAAGTGACTGCATCCCGACTACGTAGATTTCAAGTATGTATTCGTAGCTGTTTTTAAAAAAAGAAATAGCAAAACAACTGTGTCATATACCTATGTGTTTTGTGTAAGCTTAGTAACCTTCGTGAAATAGAAAAGCCATGAAAGAGATTTTAGATACAAGATTAACACTGAAAAAGCTTTTACAGATAATCATTACCCGGTACTTCGGCCCAACATACATGATAATACAGTAGTAACTAGAAAAACCAGTAATTCAGTGAAACCTATTTTATTTATCCTGTCTATTTCACTTGAAAAGCTAGTATTCATAGAACCTTTAGCTGTACACTGTACAGGGTTACAAGAGGTATATTTTCTAGCATTAGAATAGAATACCTATTATAACTAGGTAATAAGGGTGCTGAGTTCGCTCCCTTGCAAAGGAAAACGCCAACATAAAACTGACACATAACTTTTAATTTCAGACTTCCTAAAGCTTTGAAAGTAAAAGTCGGAACTGTCACAAAATTAGAGAGAAGGAAAATTATCCCCTCAAAATTGCCATTGTTAAATCTTTTTGGCCCTAACTTTTTACCATTAAGTACAACTTAAGCATAGAAATTAAATGAAGTGGAAAACTTGACCGGTTAAGATCGCGAAGGACAAAGGATTAAGTGGACTTGGGATAAGAATAAATTAGTATTTTTAACTTTAGCTTTATCTATTTAGATGATGACAACTTAAAGCTATAAGCTTTTTGTTTAGTTACTAAAGTACAACTAAGTACAACTTAAGCATAGAAAGATAAGTTGGCATTAGATCTATCTTACTAGATTTCAGTTTGGGACCATAATATTATTATTTTTTATTCGGCGTCACACGAGGACATAATAGGTAGTGTATCATGTACATCAAACTACAAATAAATCAAAAACACAAAACACGCACTCACGCCTTGTACTACTGTACTCCCTTGCGGGGTAGGCAGAGGTGCATTACTGCACCCACTTTTCGCCAGAGTGTATGTTAGAAATCAAATATATAATTATATGTATTTTCAATAAAAAAACAATCTTATGTTTCTTGAATCGCACAGAACCCTTGAACTGAGGCAAGTCGCCTTCAATATCTAACAATTAAAGTTCAATTTGAATCAATAGCAATAGTCTTAAGTTTTAATTAATAGGCACTCCACAAGTGAACCAAATTAAGAGGTTTGCACTCTGAGAAGTTGCGATACCTATGTTCAAAGTTACTTTGACAAGGGTTCACTACACCCATGGTAGTTGACCGCCAGAGGTCGCTGAAAGCATGCATTAGCCAATAAGAGGATGAAGTTTCAAGACTGTTTTATCGTTGTTTATGGCTTTTAGGGCTATGGCGAGGGTGAAGGGAGTAATAACGGCTGGGCTTATTTGGGTGTTTTGTTTAAGGCTATACAATGTTGAATTTCATCAGTAAACTCTGTGACGTCAGTGTAATAAAAAAACTCATTATAAACTATCTCTGGGACCGGTCACTGCGATTGTGTTTAAATTTTACTTCATGTAAGTATATCTAGTTTGTATATTCTGATAATCACAAATTCTTTACCAACAATTTAAAAGTTTAATTCTGCATTGCGCAACTAGAACTTTTAGCATTCCAAATGCTCCATTAACCCAATAAACACAGAGTATCGATCGTGTTCTTTTTACAAAAAACAGTTCCGCAAACCTACAATTGCAATCTATCGCAGCATCGGATATTTATAGCGACACCAACCCGCCCCGAGTACCAGGGACTCACCGGCCACAGATTAGTAGATCCCACGTATTTAGAGCGAAAATACAGAGGAAACTCTTTCCAAATTCAGCTTCAGCCCAGCAAAATAATGGGATACGAGTATCGGCTGCAAAATCTGAAAATTCAATTGGATTTTTAGTCACAGATTTAAGGGTTAAAAAGGAAATACCGTTAGTTGAAATTCCGATATGCCGATTGAAAATTTAAACTGGCATCCGTGCGGGTTGCAGTGGGAAGTTGGATTGAAATACGAAGTCGCCTGTGAAAATCGTGTCGTTTGGAGTAGATACAAACTTTTTTCAGAAGTACCTACCATATGCTGTACTTAATTACATACATTCTAGGAAGAATAGGGATGTCTATGTATATTTTCATGTTCTAGTGTACCTTTTAGTATATCTATAGTATTCCAAAATATAGTAATTTCATGCATATAGTAGACTTGTATTGATTATTGTAGCTGAAGAAGTCGAAAAAGGATTTTCAGTTTTTTTAAGTAGTCAATTCAGTGTCCCACTTTCAGTGACTAGATAATAATATATGTACCTATTATAGTATATATCCAACGGAAACAGAAGGAAAAGAAGAGGAGAAAGAAATAAAACTAGTGAAAGTTGTGGCTCTCTGGTGTCTTCTGGTTAGAACTGGAAGCTGTCATGCGGGAACTATAGCACAATAGTGTTCCTTATATGAGATTAGCATAACCAAATCACAAACATTATTATGATTTTGTTGATGTATGAGTTGTATGACCTCAAGATGAGGTAGGTATATCACAACATTACGTTCATCAGCTGAACAAAATTTTCAACTTCAGCCAACCGACATGACGCTCACACCTCAGCGTTTCTCGTAGTAACTTCTAGAACATACATATTGAGACCTTAACTTCATACCTCCACATGGCGTTTATCTGAATTCAAACGCAATAACATTATGCTAAACTTATTTAACCGATTCAAAGTTCGCTCGTTAGTTAGGCTGACATTAAACATTCTAAATCCTTCTCAGAAGCTGCTCCAATTTGTAACTGACTGTAGCATAAGTTTTCGTAGCGCCGGCGGCGGATACGCCCTCTAGTTTCATACAAATTGATATTTACGGTAATAGCATGAGTTTTTCAACGAGAAGGCAAAGTTAGAGGATAACAGGCTCAGTTGGGCACCGGCCGGAATCCAAATGGGCGAAAACGCGGAGCTAAAGAAGTGAAAAACGGATCTACAATTTTCCACGAGCAGAATAATTCAAGACCAATTTAATGTTTCAAGAGTTTCGGATTGGCGAGAATAAAAGCAGCGGACCTCTCGCTGCGGGGATGGAAATTGGCCTTACTTATTCACATTGAGTGTGTAAAAATAAATAAAATTGAGCCGCGTCTATAATTTGACCGAGTTTCCACTTCTGGGTATCGGAGAGAAATTTTAAATTGCAAATATTGCGGATTGTGTAACGGAACATAGTCCGTCCGTAGCAGACTTATACATTATGTATAGATTGGCGAAATTTTTATTATAAGCAAAATAAGACTATACGCTGGTTGGAAAACACAACCATACCGCGATGTAGAAATGCCACACTAGTGCCATCTAATGGGTTAGACTCGATGATGCATTTCCTTATATGGTAATGTTCGGGGGCTGTTGTGTCGTTCGAATCGACAGATACCTAGAATAAGTACAAGTCTTATTGTTGACGCTTAGAGTTTAAAGAGATATCATACTAGATTCGGTTATATTATGTTTCAACCGTTTATACGGCTCTGTTAATTATTGTTTGATTATTGAAATGAATGACGCCATAGTGATAAGTTATTATTATGAGGATCAGATTTGCACAACACTAATTTACGCGACACTTTACGTACTACGCCTCCTTGACGCTCAACTGAGTATCTTTTAGTTCTAATTAATTGAATCAGGACTTAAAATTAATAAATACTAGTTAAATAATAATAATATTAATTATCAATAATTATAGAACAATAGTTCATCGGTTTATTACCTTAAAAATATTTAATAGTTGTGTTATTGTCTAGCTCAGTGGCGCCACCTGTAGTCTAGGAGCGGAGGGATGGAGTTGAATCGATAAAGTTCGATGGAGGAACCGGGAAAGAAAAAAAGAAAGAAGGGGAGTCGATGGTCAGGAGAGGCTATAAATAGATTTCGGGAAGAAAACTCGCCCTTGGTCTTCTCGTGGAGTTTCGGGTGATAGGAGGGGGCGTTTGCATATGGGAGTGATAGTGGAAGTGTATTTTATGGCGGGGTGGTTTTGCAGCTTCGACCGGCCGGCGGCGGCGCCTCAGAATCCTCAGCTAAGTGTCGATAATATTTTGTCATAACCACTATTTAGAGGTATCACAGCATATCTATACTTCACCCCATTCTTTATATTAGAATATCTGTCTACTTTGTTCTGGTTTCAAAATTAGAATATTTTTCATAACCTAAAAATCCAATTGTTCCCCATTATTTATTGTTAAGCTTCTTGGCCATTTTGAAATTGAAGGCTGCTAGGGTACCTAGGCTTATTAGGAGAGACCCAAGGAAACCACCTTTTACTTCATCAATCAGCCTTAAAGATTCTATCACATAAAACAATCAATTTACAAGTATAAGTACAACTATGGGAAAATTACCCCACTTGTTTCATCAAGCTATGTTTGTTTACCTGGAAGGAATAAACTTAGTTACTTAAGTATATCAATATATTACAGATATTGAATAGTATGTTCTATTGAGATGATGACTAATGACTCAAGTATTGTATGTTACTTTTACTCACAGCATTCTATCTACCTGAAATTGTTTCACCCAGCAATCTTTGCCTACCCAGTAAAGAACAGTAATTAGGAAAATACAGACCATTAGGTGTACCTATGTTTCATTGTGGTGGATCATAACCTATGTTCCAACATATTTGGTTTACAAACTTACTAGGCCTACACAACAATCTGAATAAGTACCTGAGTATTAATAATGGATGATTCATCAGATATATAACATAATTATGTGGAATACTATTCAGTGGTAAGTACTTGCAATCTAAGTAAATCTATTAGGTAACTTATTAGATCATTCTGAAATTGTTTAGGTTAAAAGGAATTCATATTCCTAGGTAGTCGGTACTTATTTACTTATCTCCTGAGATACACAATATAAACATATTTCCACCAACTCCATCTAGTTCTCATGTAAGCATGTACTTATCTATTCAGTCTTGAAACCAGAATGAAGAATATGCTTCAGGTTATTCATACTAAACTATGAATCCATTTAGCAAAATTGTATTCTTATTTGAATGAGCATTTCTATTATGTAATTAATTAATTAAAAAAAAAATCTTACAGCTAGCTCAATGTACTTTGATTCTCTAAGAGTGGTTATTATAAACATTACTTATTACTTGTATTCTTAATATTTGAAATGATTTTAAACATTTTTCCACCGGGATGAAAATTGGCCGGACCATATTTTCATAAAATACTATGTTTCTACTTGAATAATTATTGTGTGTACTTGTGTGATTCACTAGTTTAATGATTCTCTATGGTTTTATTATGGATTTAGCTACACTTGGTAAATTCAAGTATTTGAAGTATTGTTCATCAAAAAAAAAAACATACTTTAACAACTAGGCAGCAACAAAACTAACATACATTTAAGGGACACCAGTGTGGTATTGTTTGCAAAACAAATCTACTTTCAATCCATTAGTTCAGAACTAAGAAACCCAGATTCTAAATTTATACTTACTTACTAGGTATTTGATACTAGGTACATTGTGTAAAATGTGGGTTTGTATAAAATGCATTTCATCTTCAAACCAGTTAGATGCTAAGCAGGTAGGTTTAGACTGTGGGAGAGTAGGTAGGTTATTGAATTGAAAAACATGCTATCCTTTTGTATCTCATGTGTGGTGAATGTTATTGATGAATAGTTAGTGGATCTAGGCCTCTTACTCATTGATGTGATAGATATGATTTTGGTATTTACTTACCCATCTAAGTATGTAAAGTTTGCTTTATTGGAATTCAATAGGTATTTACTTCAGTACCTCAATTACTAGTTATGTATCAGAAAACAGAATAGAATTCATGTAATTTAGTAAGTATTCCTTTTATTCAATGGTTATATTGGCCATAACTTGTACCTGACTGACTGTGACTAAGACAATTCTTATATATTCAGCAAGTTAATGGTATTTTATAATACTTAAAAACCTGCATTATACCCTTTTATTAATATAAATAAAGATTGATTTTGCTTTGGAAAAGATGTTAAGAATATTAAACAAAATTAATAAATAATAGGGTCAATGAGTCAGTTGCCGACCTAGTTGAGCACCAACTTTACTTTTACTAAAGTTATCTACTTGTATGATTAAAATAAAATAAATACCTTCAATAAGGTAATTATACCAGTAGGGTCAATGTGTTGGATGGCGGCCATAGGAGCACTAACACTATTTTAATTTAACTGAAATATTTGGATAAGTTAAATAAATATTTCCAAAGTGTAAATTCATGCAATTTTACTTTTGATGGTTAAATAGATATTGTTGACTGTGACCATGACAATTTTTACATATTCAGTGATTGATAATAATTTATTATACTTATTATTCTCCTTTAATTATGCTAATATAAATAATTATTGATTTGGGTTTGGATAAGATGTTGATAATATTAAACAAAATTTATAATTAGGGTCATTGAGGCGATTGGCGACCATAAGAGTTTCAACTGTATTCTATTCTAAATAAAATTTACTAAGTTTTGAATAAGATAGGAAAATATTTTCATAGTACATGAGTTACTTACTACCGATAAATAAATTGAAATGACTTCTTATCAGCTTGGGTAAAGGAAAGCAGTTGCTGAATTGGATTCTTCTTACAAACTGACCAATATACATACTATATACAGGAGGAGATGATGACAGTTAGTTATTAATAAGTAATGTTGAGCTTGACTGTGATGAAGTTAATTAGAGGCAGGGAAACCACCTCGAACAACTTGTAGGTACCATGGTAGATACAAGCCAGCATCGATAAAATATTAATTGTCACATAACTCAGAGATCTACAATATAGAGATACATTTGAGTGATTGCTCTTGACACAAGCTGAAATGGGAGATAATAATTATATTTTAATTATGTCCATTATTGGAAATCATTGTACTGTGACGATATACATGAGTAGACTCAGGAAATATCCGTGTCGAATAAATGTATAAGTAGACTCAAGAAATATCCGTGTCGAAAATACAAGAGTAGGCTCAGGAACTATCCGTGCCGAATTACTATTACACATTATTGATACATAAGTAGACTCAGGAAATATCCGTGTCGAATAAATGTATAAGTAGACTCAGGGAATATCCGTGTCGAAAATACAAGAGTAGGCTCAGGAACTATCCGTGCCGAATAACTATTACATATTATGGATACAGAAGTAGGCTCAGGAACTATCCGTGCCGAATAACTATTACACATTATTAAGTAGACTCAGGAAATATCCGTGTCGAATAAATGCATAAGTAGACTCAGGAAATATCCGTGTCGAATAAATGCTTAAGTAGGCTCAGGAGATATCCGTGCCGAATTGTGAAGCTGAATAAAATATTATTAACATCATCTGGATCCCAATCAATAGATCCTTTCCTAGGGACTGACTGACAAAAAAAAACAGTTTGAATAGAGCCAGTGGGCTAGAGAAGGTAGATGGGTCTGGTGGACGGATCTGGTCGTCCTTCATAGGGTGTGCGAGGCGGGGCGCACCTTCTATTCAAATTAAAAACCCTTTTTTTTATAGATAACTTTGTATATATTTAAATTACTTTTGGTTAATTAAATCATGTATGTTTTAAGAAATAACTATTGCATGAGCTTTGTTCTGTTGTCCTAACAAATAGATAAACTAGGGATTTTGAACTAGGGTTCTAGGGATTAGTGCTAGGGTAGGGATTATCTCAACCTCCTAAAAGAACTTGAGTTGCTTCGGCAATGTGGAGTCCTAACCGCTAGACTAGACGATCACGTATTGGCCAAACGAATAATGCAAAACACGTATACCGTTACAAGACTTCTCTTCAGTTCGTTTCAGTTTAGTTAGGGCGAAAAATACGTCTCAAATAGGTAGGTTAGGGTCGGAAGGGTCACTACAGGGGGGGGTATATTACAATTGATATGCCGTAGACCAGGATAGGGTGATCAGAATTATTAGAAACAGGATCGGGTTATTAGGAACGTTATTTTATTTGTGTTTTGCATTATTCAAAAACTTAAAAGGCTTTTAGCCTACAATTGTTGCCGTGAAACGGAAGGAGATTGAGAGAAAACGTTAATAGAAAAATCATATGTGTAGGCGTACAATAAAATAGGCATTAAGAGAAAAAAAAAACAAATAAAAAAAAATAATATAATGTGTACACTTAGGTAATACATTTTGTTTGAACCATTTAAAAGGTCAATAACTGGTAACTTTACCCTTTACATAAAAAAAAAAAAAACTTAGCATAATATTTGTATACTTGTATACATTTTGCTTGAAACATTTGAAGTGCCGATATGTGGTACTTTTACCCTATGGTATACAAATTGTTGCATTCAAACTTAGTGTGCTTAAAATACGTGTAGGTTGCCTACAAATGCATTAGTAAAACAATCAAATAGGTTATAGGTAGCGTCCTGTCATTATTATTTTGGTAAAGACATGACATTGTGATTTAGAATTTATACCGATCTTACCATGGTGCACTTGAAACTGGTAGGTTTGGCGTATGGATGTTGCGTCATTTTCTGTAATTATTTCATTAAATTAATAAAGGAAAAGGGGTACCTATAGTAAAATAAAGTAGGTACCTACTAAGTAAACGAGAATAAACTAGTAAGGTCAAAGACCGTTCGAAGTTAGCGTGGTAGGTAGCTATAACTAACAGATGTTTTGGTAAATGCAAACTTTAGTAAGTACCTAAGTACTTGTTTACCTATTTAATTTTTTCTACGACTACGATTGTCTAGGGAATAGATTTTTTGTTATTTATACATACATATACACATATTATAGGTAGATAGTAGACACATTTTAATAAGTGTCAGTTTCACAGCGGCGGATGAGATATATCTACTCATGGCAAATTTATTTTGATTGTGTGCTTCCGATTTTAGGTTTAATTCCAAGTGTACTGTCTGTCTACTGTTATTTTATACTTCTATTTACCTTTAAATAAAAGGTAAATAAGGATACAACAGGAAGAAGTTAGCTAGCTGTATTTGATGTTCGAACCTGATTACCTGTAGATAGCAATGATTAATTGCAGTTCAAGAGTTTTAACACAGGTGGCGCTGGTATACACATTAAAATATTTTGCATTGTATAATTTTCTTACTCATTTATTTAGGTAGTCCGTTATGTGGGTTTAATTAAACCATAAAGGAAGAGTGTTGTTATAGGTTTGGTGTATGTTTATATGATGATATATTTATACTTTCAACGCTAGAGAAAGGGGTGTAATGAGAATTAGTTATGTATGACAAATAAATTTTGCCAGCATAGAAAAGATAGGATTATTGTTGGGTCTTATGTCAAGGTGACTTTTACCCACGATAGAAGGGGATTGATGTCATGAATTTGGTATGGATGTAGGTGAGTTCTAGGTACCTGACGTGTAGGTACCTTACGGACAAAGGAAAGGGCTGTTATAAGTTTAGCGAATATTATTGTTATGAGTTTTGTGGATTTTAGTAATAGTATATTCAGCTTTCGTGGGGTTAACTGAATATGTATATAGTTACCGCATTCGTGTCGACAAAATTAAAGACTGTTTTGTACAGGTTCAATGACCTTCATGTATGTACCTATTTAATTAGGCAATGATAGGTAATGTTACTTCTTATTATAATGTCAGTGACAAACAGCTGTCCAGCTCCAGTGATTGTCACTAAGGGGTTTGTCACCGTGGTTAAAAGATTATGTAGTGGGATCAGTTGTCGGTGGCTGTTTGCCGATGCCGGAGGCACTGTTCGTGTGTTGGGTACAGTGGATATGTCACTCCTTTCGTTGTACCTACTTCAATGGCATGTATGTAGTAGGTATGCGTTTTGCTAATACGCAGGTATAGGTAATTAGGTATATAATTGGAACTAGGAGGGGGAAATTGATACCTAGCATGTGGAGAAAGAGAGGTTATGATATTATGATCTTATGTTTCTACATGTATGTAAATACTTAGCTGGCTACACTACCGAATGTTGTGGTGGATAGTGACCTTGACTACTGTCTCGAGTTCGATCCTCGGGTTTTTGGTGTTCAATGTGTGTTGTGGTGTTAAATTTATGTGCATGGAGATTGTGGAGGTGGCTCTCTGTTGTTGGGGAATTGGAGGAGGTTCGTGCCCTGCAGAGTATACCTAAATACAGGCTGCGCGTGAGTGCGTGCTAGCTACATATAGTATAGGTACTGGATTGCTAATTGCGTGTAGGTGAGATTGAGTATGGATTGATATTGTGAATAATGTGCACGACATTAGGGATATTATGAGATAGAGGAATGATAAGATTACGGTGTAAATAAAATGAGCTAGTGAAGGAAACTATGTTCGTATTTACATACTTACTTATATCTGATTTTATCAATGTGTTAAATTAGGGTGGCTTGGGTTCATCATCATCATCGGCCGTAACATCATTAGATTAAAAGTTACACACAAATAAGTATTCATAGGGTTACTTCAATGTCGTCATCACATATAGGGGGTGTTTAGGACTGTTCCCAGGAGAGGAAGCTGGAAGGCATAAGATAGTGGGGGTGAGCCTAGTGAATGTATGTTACAGTTCTTTAAAAATAGCTTGATTAGAATGACAGCTGTCAAATCCATACATTTTATTTGTCACTTCTTCGCTTTCAAGGGAAACCCAACTTTATTTAGCAGGCATAGGTCAAAGTCAAAATCAAATGGTTTCATCATCAGCCAATAATCGTCCACTGCTGGACATAGGCCTCTTCCAAGGAGCGCCACAACACTCGGTCCTCGGCCTTCCTCATCCAACCACTACCCGCCACCCGCCTAGGGTCGTCGGTCCGGCGGGCAGGAGGGCGTCCCACGCTGCGTTTGCCTGTTCGTGGTCTCCACTTGAGAACTCGTCTACCCCAACGGTTATCGGTTCTTCGGCAGATATGACCAGCCCACTGCCACTTCAGCTTGCATATTTTGACAGCTATGTCGGTAATCAAATGGTTTAGTCGACGTAAAATTTTACAATTATTTGTCGATAGTCATCTACCAGGAAGATCTGTCAATCAAACGTGGTATATTTTAAAGGGCTCATGCTATATTTTATAAACTATAATATGTGTATTAGATTATAATGATGTGTTAGATTATGATGGCCAAGATTCATAATCATCGGGCGGTCCAACATAATATTAGGTAAATGTCACAGAATAGGTATCCTTAGGGCTGCTCCGATTTTATAATCATCATCATCATCATCAGTAGGGGGTGTTTACGAATAGGTGACATAAGAGAGTGGGGGTGTCTCTTAAAGTGAGTAAATATGGGCTGCTCCAATTTTATAATCATCATCATCATCATCAATAGGGGGTGTTTACGAATAGGTGACATAAGAGAGTGGGGGTGTCTCTTAAAGTGAGTAAATATGGGCTGCTCCAATTTTATAATCATCATCATCATCATCAATAGGGGGTGTTTACGAATATGTGACATAAGAGAGTGGGGGTGTGTCTTAAAATTAGTAAATATGGTTTAAAAATGTAGGAATGTTTATGAATGAGAGTGTAGTGAGGTGATTGAATTGAGTCAATCAATACTATAAAATAGGAAAGACGGTTGTGATGTGAATGTGGGTTAAGTATTGTTCTGTTGTTACACACGTGGGGGTGAGAGTATTCATCTACAGAAATAGATAAGAGCTTAGGTTATTTGACAATTTGAATGCATTTTAAATTTGACTGTCTTGGAGTGAACGAATGTGCCTAACTTACCTAAGTATTTCATCAACATAGATAAATATTTTAGAGTTGTTTAATTTTGGGGGTGATACACCATTTAAAATTTAAATTCTCATTGCACTCCTTTAAATAACTAATTGATTTTGTAAAGGATTTTGGGTTAAACTAAAAGTTACGGATTGGAATAGGATTATTGTTATTATGATTAGTGATTAGGAGAGTGGATAAATTCTTAAATCAAGGGGGTGTGTTGTGTACTTACACAAGAGGGATAGTAAATAAGTTTCTACTTGGATTTAAGTTTAGGTACAGGTTATCTGAAGGTACAGTGATGATGGTCACACCGTGTAACCGTGTCATTTATTCATTGGCCCTGTAAATTTTATACTTTTGGGCGCGCTAATGTCGGTGACTATACTTTGGTATGGTAATGAAATGGAATGTAGTTTTGGAGTACTTCTTCCTATACCTAATAACTTTACCGTGATAGATTACATTTTATAATATATATTTTTTTTTGTGAAGGTGATAAGTGATGGGTTTTAAATTCATACCTACTGCTGAACAATTCGGATAAACTACTGATAGGCATATAAGACATTTGCCGAGCTTCTATAAGGGGGTTATCAAATGAGTTATCTAGTAGCATTGCTTATTGGATAATGATATCTTTGTCGTTTTTATTGTCTCGACCGACCAAGACTTTCTGCGATGGTCTACAGTGCGGGCTTTCAACGATCTCATATTTGAGAAGGGAATAGTGTGACTTTGGATCTCAACTCAAATATTTTTCATTAATGAGTTATTATTGATTTGCATAAATCACAAAGACATTGAGGAGAAACTAATTTAAATGTCACTCAATGCGCCGATCGTTCTAAGAAAGTACTGTGAGACATATAGAGCGTCTGGTGAGCTTCTATAAGGGGGCTATCAGATGAGTTATTCATTAGGCTAAAAATACAAGCCTCTTGAATAATGATACTTTTGTCGCCTTCGCGGGAGTGCTGGTTTGGTGGGGCGATATTAATCTGCAGTGGGGGATTCGAAGTTGTTCCGTGTTCGAGGTAGCGAAGGGCACAACGACTGTTATCTCGAATACTTTGTTTACGCTTACCACTGGTTACAATTTTAGTGTGCCGTAATTTATTAATTAATATTTACGTAACTAAGCTATAATTAAGAAGTACTTCCAGAGATGCATTTCTTTTCGTTAAAAGTTTCGTTCAGTTATTTGTTTTTCTTATAAACTTTTATCCTGTTGTCACTATAGCTTACAGGTTTACATAAAGCTAGGTAGGTTTAGTAAATGCTGAAGGTGATAAGACCCAGAGATTCTTAAATTTACCTTACAAAATTCTGTTGATAAAAGTGTTGTGAAGGTGTTGAAGTGGAGTTAATTCAAGTAGAAAAGTAAAACGATTCGGGTAAACCACTGATAGGCACATAGGGCATTTGGTGAGCTTCTATAAGGGAGCTATCGAATGAGTTGTTCAACAGGACTACTGATAGTGTAAGCCTATTGGATAATGATACCTGTGTCGTAGATGGTGTCTGCTTGACTGGACATTCGGTGGGGATCTACAGTGAGGGCTCTAATCGATCACATATTTGAGAGGGGATATGGGTCTCAACTCAAGTATTTAGTCTAACTTTGTTACTTAGTTTCTTTTCTTAATTGCAAAGACATTGGGAAGAAAATAGTAAGCAATTCACCCAATGCATCGATCGTATGGAGAAATCACTGAGAAACATATAGGGCGTTTGATGAATTCTTATAAGAGAGTTATCAAATGAGTTACCTGATAGGATTGATTATGTGCACGCCTGTCGGGTAATGACACCTTTGTTGTCCTCATTGGGTGCGCTGGTCGAGTGAGTGGCATCTATCTGCAGTAGGGGGCCCCGAACTCGTTGCATATTCGAGATAGCGAAGGGTACAGCGACTGTTACCTCGAATATTCTGTTTTTAATATTACTAAGTAACAATAAAACACTGGTTACAATACTATGAATTAAGTAAATTTAATATGAGAGTATTGGGGTTTATCACCTTCACTAAGATATAGAGTTATCATTGTCTATCAAGTTAAGTAGGTAAATTTTTATCCAATTGCATTTCCTAAAAATTTAGGGGGTGGTTGTAACGAAACTTATTTGTATTGTAAGGTTCTGATATTAGTTTGTTATTTTCATGTACCGTTATTCATGTATAATGTATAAGTCTTAGATAGGTAAATTTTTATCCAATTGCATTTCCTAAAAATTTAGGGGGTGGTTGTAACGGAACATAGTCCGTCCGTAGCAGACTTATACATTATGTATAGATTGGCGAAATTTTTATTATAAGCAAAATAAGACTATACGCTGGTTGGAAAACACAACCATACCGCGATGTAGAAATGCCACACTAGTGCCATCTAATGGGTTAGACTCGATGATGCATTTCCTTATATGGTAATGTTCGGGGGCTGTTGTGTCGTTCGAATCGACAGATACCTAGAATAAGTACAAGTCTTATTGTTGACGCTTAGAGTTTAAAGAGATATCATACTAGATTCGGTTATATTATGTTTCAACCGTTTATACGGCTCTGTTAATTATTGTTTGATTATTGAAATGAATGACGCCATAGTGATAAGTTATTATTATGAGGATCAGATTTGCACAACACTAATTTACGCGACACTTTACGTACTACGCCTCCTTGACGCTCAACTGAGTATCTTTTAGTTCTAATTAATTGAATCAGGACTTAAAATTAATAAATACTAGTTAAATAATAATAATATTAATTATCAATAATTATAGAACAATAGTTCATCGGTTTATTACCTTAAAAATATTTAATAGTTGTGTTATTGTCTAGCTCAGTGGCGCCACCTGTAGTCTAGGAGCGGAGGGATGGAGTTGAATCGATAAAGTTCGATGGAGGAACCGGGAAAGAAAAAAAGAAAGAAGGGGAGTCGATGGTCAGGAGAGGCTATAAATAGATTTCGGGAAGAAAACTCGCCCTTGGTCTTCTCGTGGAGTTTCGGGTGATAGGAGGGGGCGTTTGCATATGGGAGTGATAGTGGAAGTGTATTTTATGGCGGGGTGGTTTTGCAGCTTCGACCGGCCGGCGGCGGCGCCTCAGAATCCTCAGCTAAGTGTCGATAATATTTTGTCATAACCACTATTTAGAGGTATCACAGCATATCTATACTTCACCCCATTCTTTATATTAGAATATCTGTCTACTTTGTTCTGGTTTCAAAATTAGAATATTTTTCATAACCTAAAAATCCAATTGTTCCCCATTATTTATTGTTAAGCTTCTTGGCCATTTTGAAATTGAAGGCTGCTAGGGTACCTAGGCTTATTAGGAGAGACCCAAGGAAACCACCTTTTACTTCATCAATCAGCCTTAAAGATTCTATCACATAAAACAATCAATTTACAAGTATAAGTACAACTATGGGAAAATTACCCCACTTGTTTCATCAAGCTATGTTTGTTTACCTGGAAGGAATAAACTTAGTTACTTAAGTATATCAATATATTACAGATATTGAATAGTATGTTCTATTGAGATGATGACTAATGACTCAAGTATTGTATGTTACTTTTACTCACAGCATTCTATCTACCTGAAATTGTTTCACCCAGCAATCTTTGCCTACCCAGTAAAGAACAGTAATTAGGAAAATACAGACCATTAGGTGTACCTATGTTTCATTGTGGTGGATCATAACCTATGTTCCAACATATTTGGTTTACAAACTTACTAGGCCTACACAACAATCTGAATAAGTACCTGAGTATTAATAATGGATGATTCATCAGATATATAACATAATTATGTGGAATACTATTCAGTGGTAAGTACTTGCAATCTAAGTAAATCTATTAGGTAACTTATTAGATCATTCTGAAATTGTTTAGGTTAAAAGGAATTCATATTCCTAGGTAGTCGGTACTTATTTACTTATCTCCTGAGATACACAATATAAACATATTTCCACCAACTCCATCTAGTTCTCATGTAAGCATGTACTTATCTATTCAGTCTTGAAACCAGAATGAAGAATATGCTTCAGGTTATTCATACTAAACTATGAATCCATTTAGCAAAATTGTATTCTTATTTGAATGAGCATTTCTATTATGTAATTAATTAATTAAAAAAAAAATCTTACAGCTAGCTCAATGTACTTTGATTCTCTAAGAGTGGTTATTATAAACATTACTTATTACTTGTATTCTTAATATTTGAAATGATTTTAAACATTTTTCCACCGGGATGAAAATTGGCCGGACCATATTTTCATAAAATACTATGTTTCTACTTGAATAATTATTGTGTGTACTTGTGTGATTCACTAGTTTAATGATTCTCTATGGTTTTATTATGGATTTAGCTACACTTGGTAAATTCAAGTATTTGAAGTATTGTTCATCAAAAAAAAAAACATACTTTAACAACTAGGCAGCAACAAAACTAACATACATTTAAGGGACACCAGTGTGGTATTGTTTGCAAAACAAATCTACTTTCAATCCATTAGTTCAGAACTAAGAAACCCAGATTCTAAATTTATACTTACTTACTAGGTATTTGATACTAGGTACATTGTGTAAAATGTGGGTTTGTATAAAATGCATTTCATCTTCAAACCAGTTAGATGCTAAGCAGGTAGGTTTAGACTGTGGGAGAGTAGGTAGGTTATTGAATTGAAAAACATGCTATCCTTTTGTATCTCATGTGTGGTGAATGTTATTGATGAATAGTTAGTGGATCTAGGCCTCTTACTCATTGATGTGATAGATATGATTTTGGTATTTACTTACCCATCTAAGTATGTAAAGTTTGCTTTATTGGAATTCAATAGGTATTTACTTCAGTACCTCAATTACTAGTTATGTATCAGAAAACAGAATAGAATTCATGTAATTTAGTAAGTATTCCTTTTATTCAATGGTTATATTGGCCATAACTTGTACCTGACTGACTGTGACTAAGACAATTCTTATATATTCAGCAAGTTAATGGTATTTTATAATACTTAAAAACCTGCATTATACCCTTTTATTAATATAAATAAAGATTGATTTTGCTTTGGAAAAGATGTTAAGAATATTAAACAAAATTAATAAATAATAGGGTCAATGAGTCAGTTGCCGACCTAGTTGAGCACCAACTTTACTTTTACTAAAGTTATCTACTTGTATGATTAAAATAAAATAAATACCTTCAATAAGGTAATTATACCAGTAGGGTCAATGTGTTGGATGGCGGCCATAGGAGCACTAACACTATTTTAATTTAACTGAAATATTTGGATAAGTTAAATAAATATTTCCAAAGTGTAAATTCATGCAATTTTACTTTTGATGGTTAAATAGATATTGTTGACTGTGACCATGACAATTTTTACATATTCAGTGATTGATAATAATTTATTATACTTATTATTCTCCTTTAATTATGCTAATATAAATAATTATTGATTTGGGTTTGGATAAGATGTTGATAATATTAAACAAAATTTATAATTAGGGTCATTGAGGCGATTGGCGACCATAAGAGTTTCAACTGTATTCTATTCTAAATAAAATTTACTAAGTTTTGAATAAGATAGGAAAATATTTTCATAGTACATGAGTTACTTACTACCGATAAATAAATTGAAATGACTTCTTATCAGCTTGGGTAAAGGAAAGCAGTTGCTGAATTGGATTCTTCTTACAAACTGACCAATATACATACTATATACAGGAGGAGATGATGACAGTTAGTTATTAATAAGTAATGTTGAGCTTGACTGTGATGAAGTTAATTAGAGGCAGGGAAACCACCTCGAACAACTTGTAGGTACCATGGTAGATACAAGCCAGCATCGATAAAATATTAATTGTCACATAACTCAGAGATCTACAATATAGAGATACATTTGAGTGATTGCTCTTGACACAAGCTGAAATGGGAGATAATAATTATATTTTAATTATGTCCATTATTGGAAATCATTGTACTGTGACGATATACATGAGTAGACTCAGGAAATATCCGTGTCGAATAAATGTATAAGTAGACTCAAGAAATATCCGTGTCGAAAATACAAGAGTAGGCTCAGGAACTATCCGTGCCGAATTACTATTACACATTATTGATACATAAGTAGACTCAGGAAATATCCGTGTCGAATAAATGTATAAGTAGACTCAGGGAATATCCGTGTCGAAAATACAAGAGTAGGCTCAGGAACTATCCGTGCCGAATAACTATTACATATTATGGATACAGAAGTAGGCTCAGGAACTATCCGTGCCGAATAACTATTACACATTATTAAGTAGACTCAGGAAATATCCGTGTCGAATAAATGCATAAGTAGACTCAGGAAATATCCGTGTCGAATAAATGCTTAAGTAGGCTCAGGAGATATCCGTGCCGAATTGTGAAGCTGAATAAAATATTATTAACATCATCTGGATCCCAATCAATAGATCCTTTCCTAGGGACTGACTGACAAAAAAAAACAGTTTGAATAGAGCCAGTGGGCTAGAGAAGGTAGATGGGTCTGGTGGACGGATCTGGTCGTCCTTCATAGGGTGTGCGAGGCGGGGCGCACCTTCTATTCAAATTAAAAACCCTTTTTTTTATAGATAACTTTGTATATATTTAAATTACTTTTGGTTAATTAAATCATGTATGTTTTAAGAAATAACTATTGCATGAGCTTTGTTCTGTTGTCCTAACAAATAGATAAACTAGGGATTTTGAACTAGGGTTCTAGGGATTAGTGCTAGGGTAGGGATTATCTCAACCTCCTAAAAGAACTTGAGTTGCTTCGGCAATGTGGAGTCCTAACCGCTAGACTAGACGATCACGTATTGGCCAAACGAATAATGCAAAACACGTATACCGTTACAAGACTTCTCTTCAGTTCGTTTCAGTTTAGTTAGGGCGAAAAATACGTCTCAAATAGGTAGGTTAGGGTCGGAAGGGTCACTACAGGGGGGGGTATATTACAATTGGAAAATAACAATGTAGTCAATATTGCATTTTGATACAAACTAAGTAATAGTTATCTGCAAATAAGATACTAAAGAATTTATGTGGAAGACTGGGAGAGGCACCGGAACAGATTTTTCAGTTAACATACTCGCTAAGTACATGAAACTGGGCATCCTATTATGTGTCTGTTTGTTGTCCATTTGTACCGATACTCTTTATGTACAAGTATTTATAATACACCTGCCAATCCTAACTAATATTATAAATGCGAAAGTAACTGTGTCTGTCTCTATGTTACTCTTTCACGCCAAAACTACTGAAAGGATTTGAATGAAATTTGGTATACAGATGGTCTAGATCCTGGGAAAGAACATAGTATACTTTTTATCGCGGAATTCCCACGGGAAAACTTTTTCAGCCGAAGCGAAGTACGCGGGACCAGCTAGTAGTACATAAAACTATAGAGAACCAAGATAGTAGTGGCGCGGGCGCTCGCACAGGGACTGCGCGGAGAGCTGGCCGGGCAGAGGTTGAATTCCACTAGAAAATCTTTAGTTATAATTGAAGCCATTTGGTAAATAGATTAATTCAAGTGGTGGTTTATAAATATAGTCCCACTCTTCTCGTTTCGGCATGTGGGCCTGATATATTAATCATAATAATATTATGTAAGTATATTATTTTGTTTCAAATAAACTAAAGGCTACATTTATGAATGGTGATGCAACAAATTATTGAAGTAGCGTTTCATTCATATATCTATTAATTTTCCAATTAAATGAATTATATTACGTGTATATTCGAAAGCATAATTAATCAGCTCTTTCAGGAATTGCCTGAACGGAGAAACTTAAACGGCAAATTATATCACCGTATGTTTTCTAACGTGCGCCAGAAAATACACGAACGCTCCCGACCAAAATATAAACGGGGCAACATTACAAGTAGCGCTTCCTTTCCGGGACGTTACATCCTGAACTGGGCACGAGTACATATCGGTTCTATAAATTATGCGGAGTCCAGCTTAGTCCCGGCGGGTCCAGCGGAAGCCAATTAGTCCCACACTGGATATTTATTTCCGCTTTTCTCAAACAAGTGTCCACGACACTTCGCTTGTGGCGTACACACTTGGTGACGTCAAATCTGATTTATTTTTCCGCCGCTGCCGCCGCCGGTCGCCCTATTCGATTGATTGTTTCCTTTATCCGTTCTGAGTGATAAAATGCTCGGTTTTGTTGTGTTGCTGGGGTTTTATATTGAGAACGTATTGTCGACGGTCAATCAAGAGAGCCTTGTGTTTACTGGGTAAAGCTGTGTTACATAATCATCTAAATTGATAAAATATTTCGGTCTGAATGACTGAGAATCAACGTGCAGCCTTAATGACTGAACGTATCATCCTGAAACATGCAAGGATTGTTATTATGTCTAAGGCGCCTACAAAGAAACGATTTCCCCCAAATTCGACCCCTTAATATTCATTAAAGTCGTCATTAAATTACTAACTATATTAATATTACTAACTGTAAATTAATGGAGAAAACGGGACTAAAGTTATGTAACGATACACACTGGTTATACTACCTACATAAAATCTAAAACAGATTTATCCGTAACATTACGTAGGAGATAAAATTATCTAATGTCTATGTAGAGCAATTAAATAACATAGCTTCCAAGCTATAGGCATTTCTCACAGCTTTATCTTATCCAGCAATACCCTATATGACCGTAATATTTTAAGATCGGAATGACTGAACGGCTTAAGTTTGAGAATCATGGCTCTATTAGTTCAGATAAGAGCAAAAGTTTCAGCATACCACGGATATGCTGTTTAAAGCTGTATTTGCTGTAAATAATACGTATATATTATGTATTTGCTTTGCTCGGTATGTGACTGTAAATATGAAGTTACGTGTATCACGTGTATGAGAAATTTTTTTTTATTGAGAATAGTTTGAGTAAAAAAGTTCAGTAAATAAGTATACTAATATTATTAATGGTTATACTTATTATTTATGTTTTACAGTATATTATTATACTTTATAAGGTCGATCGTTTTATCATAGTGGCTGAAGAGGCCGGCTACGGCTGGGAGATACATAAGTATTGTAAGTACTTCTAGAATTTTATTTTTTATTTTATGACTTTAGTATGATGTATATAGGCACTCGTACTAAGGGTCTGTTTCACAATGTCTGGATAATGGCTACCTGTCGGATGAAATACATGCTGTCACACTCTGTCATTATTTTTAGACAGTAACAGCATGTCTTTTATCCCACCAGAAATTGTTCCTTAGTATAGTATGTTGCATGGCACTTTGTGAATCAATTGGAGACCAAGCAATAGGGCCACCGTTTTTCTCTTTGAGAATTTGTTAACTGATACAAAATAGTGTCAAGTGTTATTTTATATTCTATTGATATTATGTACCTACATATTATAACAGATTTTAATAACATACAACTACTAAAATATACAAAATCTATATTTTTAACTAAATCTAAATGAAATATTGCATGAAATCCATTTGGTTCTTTCATCCACCTAACATATAGTTACTGCTCCAATCTGAAATCTTATTTAAAATGTACTAAAGGCACGTTTGATAACGAAAAAAGGAAAAGTAGAATTGAGATTCAGAAATGAATACGGCTCTGGGCGTTCTGTCGCCGATGAATAATTTATTTTAAGAACCCGCTTTTCACGAAATTACTTGCCATTTCATTTCGAAGAGTTTGTCGACGTAAGTTAAATATAGTTGCTGAAAAATCTTCCAGACATCGTAATATAATCGGTAAGAAATTATGTGTGGAAAAGATTTTGTTATTTGGGTAGCCAGGCAACCCTTGCAACTGCCATGACCCACCAATCAAACCCAGGACGTACATATTATTATAAAACTGAAAAGATCAAAAGCTCCATAAATGAAGGAGATCTCTTCGTCAGCTTTCAGTTCCAGCACTGGCTTGGATACCTTGTAAAAATAATGTAATCACTTTAAATATTTTCTGTTTTACGAAAAGCGCATTTTCAGTTATTTGGCTGTGAAATTTTGAAATGCAAATGCATAAAAGTTATTTTATGAGCATACCGTTAAATATTCACGACTGGTTTTCAAAGGACTTTAGAGAAAAATCCCAGTCTTTTTCATTTTCTTCAAAAATTCGCGGTTGGTGTGCCAGAGTTTGAGTATGAAAGGAATTCTCTTTAGTTAGCACTAAAATAAAAATGGGTCACCTGGGAATTTGAAGCACTTCCAGTACTTAGGAACTTACCTTCAAAAGTCTTAATAGTATATAATTTATATAATAGAATTTCTGTTCAGAGGAACATTATAGGTAACTTTCTATAATAATTCGCACATACTACATTGTCATTTACGAGAGTCAAAGATGAGCCTACGTTTTTAGGGTTCCGTAGCCAAAATGGCAAAAACGGAACCCTTATAGTTTCGTCATGTCCGTCTGTCCGTCTGTCCGTCTGTCACAGCCGATTTACTCGGAAACTATAAGTACTACAGTGATGAAATTTGATGGGAATATGTGTTGTATGAACCGCTACAAAAATATGACACTAAATAGTAAAAAAAAGAATTGGGGGTGGGGCCCCCCATACATGTAACTGAGGGATGAAATTTTTTTTTTCGATGTACATACCCGTGTGGGGTATCAATGGAAAGGTCTTTTAAAATGATATAAAGTTTTCTAAAAAACATTTTTCTTAAAGTGAACGGTTTTTGAGATATCAGCTCTCAAAGTCGTAAAAAGTATGTCCCCCCCCCTCTATTTTTATAACTACGGGGTATAAAATTCTAAAAAAAATAGAGGTGATGCATGCTAATTAACTCTTTCAACGATTTTTGGTTTGATCAAAGTATCTCTTATAGTTTTTGAGATAGGTTGATTTAACTGTAATTTTGCTGCTACGGAACCCTTTGTGCGCGAGCCCGACTCGCACTTGGCCGGTTTTTTTTCATAAAATCATAATATTTGATGATTACTTATGACAATTTTTATAGCAAAAGCTGTATATAGGCCGCTCCCAAAGAGCGATCCAGACTTTCTAACTATTATGATTATGTACCAAACTATGTCAAATACATAGAATACTTAAATATAATAATATCCTTCTAAAAGTTCAAATTCAAATTTTTTATTTCATAACAAACAAAAAAACAACGAAAAAAGTTTCGTATCTCTTCGGAAGAGATATGCGCTCGGAAAAGCTGCGGAAACCCTTCCCCACTTCCGGAGGAAGTTTATCAATAAAGTAGGCATAAATCACCAATAAGCCTCTCCGTACCTACAGGAAGTGTTTTCATCGTTACGAGTTGTCCGACAAAGGGTTAAAATGTACTTTCTAATTTGAATAGAAAAATATACCGCAATAGAAACAAGAAATACGAGTATTTTTTTGAACAGTATAGTAGGTAGGTACGTAATATTATTTATTATTATTGCCCATGCTTACTATTTGACAAACATATATATTCGTTATATAAATTTTAATACTTAAATGTAAAGGGAGAGCAGTTTTATGGTAGGTACATCATATTTACTGAAATTCGACATATTTCGTCAGACAGACATACTGAATTGAAGATCTGCTTCCCATAGTAAAAAAGTCACGCAACAAAGTTTGTATGGAGAAGAAACAATTTTTTACGCGAATTTTCAACTGTCGTAGAGTAAAAGTTGTATTTGTATCATGCTGTACATTATAGACATTTAGACAATGAGCAAACCAAAGTATTTAGGAGTACGTATGTAAGAACATAATCTACCATAATTATGTATGAAATTAAACCAATACCTTTTGTTTTACTAGACGCGGCACCGCATGCCCCAAGGTATGTTTTAATGAACCATTGAGTGATTGAAGTCTGCCGAGAATTTCATTTCCCTGATTGACATCATCCATTCGTCATTTAAAATTAAATTGAAAAGTGAGTTTCAATTTTCAAACTCACGAGAAAAATAATATTTTTGAACCTCTTTTAACTGTCTGCAATAACAGTGTGAGCATATTATTATGTTAACCTAACGTAATACACATCGCCACCCTACGAAGGTTCTGTTTAGTAGATGTCTGTAATTTAAATCATTGGTCACGTATCAACCATGTAGGTGCAGGTATGTAGGTATAAGTACGTACCTAAGATAAGTTTGATCAAAACTTTTGTAGCTGAAAGACCTTAAACAATCAAGCATGTTTTTTTAATTATTAAAAAGGTTCCGTATTGAGTTCAATAAAAACCTAACCGAGATGGACTCGCCTAAGGGTTCCGTAGTATAGTATCTCTATAATTCGTACTACAATATTTTTCCGGCAAAAATATTATATCGTTATCATAGTGTTTCTTAAAAATGCACAATGAATAACACATTACAAAATAAAAATAAAATCGAATTATTTCCAGTCTGTACATTATTTCTGCTCAGGAGATAACTGTCGAACTCACAAAGAAAGCCGTTTAAACTTGTGTCCGTCTCATCCCAACGGAGGTAGACAAAGATGTATTACAATTACCAACAACTAAAACAATAAAAGTTTCTTCTGCGGCACGTGATATTGATACAAAGAGCGGGACGTGCGCCGAATCATCAACTGCAGCCGACGAGTATTGATCTCCAACTCTCGAATAAGGGTCTACTCTAGTTTGAGAAATAACCCTGTAAAACTGAAAGCTAAAGATCGCATCCAGTGGCGTGCTTTGGGAGAGGCCTACGTCCAGCAGTAGACTGCTATAGGCTAATGATGATGAAAATGATGATGATGAAAGCTGAAAGAGCAGTTTCGTATTGTACCAAACGGATTTTAATAAATATACGGAAAAACTTCCTTAGTCTTAATATTTACGTCGTCATTAAATGTTAAAAGAAACCGTAATATAATCGTTAAATGGCCTATCTTTAGTTAATTTATGTTGGTTTATACTTGAACTGTGGATTACTATAAATAAATAAATAAAACGGCATCAACAATCAGATGAAGTTACCATTGCATATAAGGCAATCGCAGTCCATTGAAACTTTTAAGTCTAAGGTTCGTCTGCACTACCTCCAGAAACAGAACAATCAGCTTAACTGATATAATACACATGTTTTGTTGTAAGTAGTATGTAAGTGTGACGATGATATTATTATATATATATAAAATATTATTTTAGTTAAGTATAGTATGTATTAGGTTTATGTATTGTATATGTATGTAACTTATAGGTATATATTTATTATACATGTATTATATACAAGTAAGTGTATTCTAGTGTTTGTAGGTATTTTTACAAAATTATCTTTCCTCTCAGTCTTTCGCACTACCTATAACTTTCTCCACAACACCCAAGGTTAGCTGGAAGAGAATGCTGTTAGCATTAAGTTCGCCTATGTACAGAATTTTATTATTGTGCAATAAAGTATTTAATAATAATAATAATGAAGTGTGTGCACTTGTTTTGTGTGAATTTCTATACAAAGAATACTGAATGCGATGCGTTGCGTACGATGCTGAAAGATGGATGTTTAATACAACGGGATAGAGTGGGCATCTCGTAACGTAGATTTTTGTAAGCTAGAGTCTGTATATAAGTATACCCGAAACTAAGGAATTGACATGTCAGCTGGAACAATATAAGGGAATTGGCGAGCAATACTAATAATGACCCTTTAAGGAATAGTCTTGTCTAGTTATTTATTTTTTAAAGTCTTCATCATCATCATGGCGTTTAGATATACGTACTTAGAGTAGTTGCAGACAGTTTTACTAGCTGTGGATGTTGGGTGGGTAGTGCTCATTTCCAAGCCTATTCTATGGCACTGAAACATTTGCTTACTAGGCCCACTTTTTATGTGTGTGAAAATGAACGGTAAAACATTGTACTTATTATCTTCCCGAACTAATTTATATTCATTGAGCTCATGAAAATATAACGTATATTCGTTGTAACAGTTGCTTGTTCATTCGAAACAAATATTGCTCATTTATCAAAATGTCACAAACATACTCCACAAAATAATACGAATACGTGTGTCGACCGCACCTAATCCAAATTGTTAGACCTAATTCTAACTGGAACAAATGTGCTGTATCTCAAATCTAGGTGTTTAGTAATTATATTTTTGCTTTTAATGGGACAGTGGTATCTCGTTATTAAATCAAAGAGTTGGTGGATACTTAGTATTTTTTGCATTAAACAGTTTAAACTTATATACCCTCTTTGCGGTCGGTGGTTATAAACAGCTAAAAAGGGAAAACTCTGAAGTTAATTTTTATATTATATCAATCTATTATAATAGGGGCAGTGTCGCAGGTACAATTTGTAACATCTTTATTTACATTAAATTAATATGAAGTAATACATGTTGTGTGTTTTTGTCATTATGTTAGCGCAAATATTTGTTACTGAAGCTAAGCTATATGATCCATCCGTGTGACGTTTCTATTGCATATTTGAATTACTTTGTCATACAGTAGGTACAGATATAAGATATTTATAAGTACACTTCAATGGTATATAGATATAGTATTAATACATACCTTATAATGATTATGTACGCCTCAACACTCTGGAATAATTTAACTTTATTTTTCCACGAACTAAAACTTAGTTTCTATTTGGTCCAATTATCTCCTAGCATCGAACAAGGAACACCACGGCTACAACTCACAACTAAAGAAGAAAATAAAACTGGTCTTTTTCCGTTCACTTAATTAAGCAATGGCTACATTAGGGCACAAGACGAAGGGAGCCCGTCAACAAGGGCCGAGATTGTAGAACTTAACGAATTGTTATTTTGAGCTATTCATTCGGAAACACAATAGTCGGCGAACTCGTAAAATTAAGTGGCAAGTTAACGCTTTATCCACTCCGCCTTTGATCTATTCGGATAAATGCGAAATAAAAACATGGCTGAAGGTGTTTACAGAGTGTTTCTTTGCACATTAAACAAAACGTACGCGCCGTTTTTCACGACTCCACTTCTTTCTGTAAATTATTTAAAGGAAGGCTTCTACATAATAAATACAATGATATTTTTGTTATACATATTACTCGTAAAACCAGTCCATTTCGATAAACGGTTACCTATAAATCATCATTCTACCTACTATTGTGGAAAACCCAACATCGCGCGGCAAAATATTGAAAAAATATAATCCAATCGTTATAATAAAGTATTCTCTCAAGCACACTTCTCTGAGGTGGCAGTTAACGCCTTCAGGAGGGTTAAGTGGGGATAATTTCCCTTTGCGTGCCCACTCCTAATGAGGGGCGGGGAGGGGAGAGGGGTAAACGGTATCCCGCTGGAACATTACACCTAGTAAAGGAACTTCGCTTAGTCGGTAATTATGTCTGTGTATGTTTATAATTAAAATATGTATTTTTTTATTATACATTTTTAAATATATTTATTAAGGTTCCACTCGAGAGAGCCACGTACAGGAACTTCACCCCCTGATGATGATGATGATGAAATCCTCTTATCCCTCATCAGGGACATAGGGCTCGAAGAAAGGATTTCCACTTCTCCCGATCCTGCGCGGCCGCTTCCAGGTCGTCCCAGCCGAGACCAGTTGATGCAGCCTCCTTTTCAACTGACCGCCTCCAGGTGGTACGGGGGCGGCCCGGCCTTCTTTTCCCCTTCGCTTGCCATTTCAACCCTTGTTTGGACAGGTGATTGTCTGGTCTCCGCAGCACATGCCCAATCCAGCGCCATTTCCTGAGTAGGATATCCTTGTCAATGGGTGTCTGGTCAGTCATCTCCCACAGTCTTGCGTTAGATATGGTTCGTGGCCAGTAGATCCCCAGTATGCGCCTCAGACATTTGTTCACGAACACCTGAAGTCTACTGGTTACTTCATTCTTAACGAGCCATGTCTCGCACCCGTACAGGAGGACTGACTTGACATTGGAGTTAAAAACTCTGATCTTGGTACGCCGAGTGATGATGCGAGACGTCCAAACAGGCTTCAGTTGCCCGAGCGCATATGCAGCTCGGGCTTTGTTGATGCGTGCTTCTACATCCGCCTCCGCTCCGCCCAGTGGGTCCACGACGCTTCCCAGGTAGGTAAAACGCTGCACTTGTTCGACAACGTCGCCGTTCACATATATGGGGGCTGAATCGGAGGTATTTAGGCGCATATCTTTGGTCTTGCTACAGTTGATGCGCAGGCCTTCCTCAGCAGCAACGTTTGCGAGGAAGGCCTGCGCATCATCACTTCACCCCCTACCAGAATAGAATTATATGTATGGAAGAATGAATAATGATACGTTATTAAATGAAATAACAATTCTTACTCTCGGTACTTTAAGAAAGTGATGAAACATTACCACGTTTTCGTAGTCACAAAAAGGCAATTTTCAATATGTGGCCACATAATACGAATCATCCTCGTAAATACTTCATATTAGTTATATTGGTACTTTTTTACCGTACCCAAGAGGCTCCACAATATTATTTTCCTGAAGCAAGACGCAGCGTTGTATTATTACGGATCATAAATTTCATAAAACTCATATATGCTGAACAAAAAAACATATGAGGAAAGTTGAGCGCAAGCTCCATTCGAATTTGTATTTATTTACGAGTTTTTCGCGAGTCTCAAGGAAACATTATGTATTAGTCCAATAATGATTTATTCGTCGTACGCTTACAACTTTTATACTGTACCTTATAGCTGCCTGCAAATGTATTGTGAGTACGCGGTGTTCGTGATTTATGGAATAAAACATATTGAAGACTTTTAAAGTTGTTTTCTAGAGGGTTCAGTTCTGCAAGGTATTAAGGTACCTCTTGTCTTTTGTGCTTATGTGTCATGTAATGTGTGTTTTATAATATGGATTCCAAAATAAATAAATGAAAATGAAATAAATATGGGTGCACCAAACATTTAATTGCTTTTTTTTGTTTATTTCCTACTTCGTTCATAATTTAGTACGCACTACTAATAAGACTGGTGTAACGAGCTGAATTTCAGGTCACGCCAAAATAATTATTCAGTTATGAAACACAATAAAAAAGGTTAACTGTTAACCTTTTGTTCGTTATAAATTAACGTTATTATTTATGTTTAAAAGCCTCATGACATTAAGGTATCAATTTCAATCGCTCCCCAAATCCGTATATCATCTCATTTAGCTACAGATAGCCATAATAACTATTACTGTTACAATGGACCATTAGCTAGTTATCGGTAGTAATTATTCAGTATGACGTAATAGCTGGTTCCAATTAATGAAACCTAGCGACTGTTCAATATCGCTCCTTTTAATGAGTCGCGTTTTAAGACTAACTGTTGAGCTTCCTAAGGATGCGTTCATAGTTGTAAGTTTTATAAAATTTAAATAATCACATAATTAAAAAAACTAATTATTTTTACATTATAAGCGAGGCTTGAACGACTATAGGATCGGTTGCATATTAATAGTAAAAAAAACTATTGTCTAATACAATACAATAAAAAAACAGGCATTGAAAAAACTATTCTGCCCCAGCCGTTAGGGTATTTTATATTTAGCGAGACATTTCTATTTATTTTCGCGACGCGACGCCCTTGTCTACGTATAGTTATAGTTTACTCCACTTTAAAGTTTATTTAATTGGAGAAAAGTCTGTATCCTATAGTGTAGGTAATTGGCTCTTCTTGGAAATTGCTAGTCTAATTGATGCCAAAGGCAACAGCTGAAGTTTCAATTTTATAAGTATTGAATATAACAATTTTGTTGAAATAATTAAAAGTCATATTTTGATAAAACGTACAGTAGACATCACGACTTTTAAATACCCTTTCAAGCTTGAAAGTCGTTGAGCCTAATGAATTCGCAATTTCAAATATAAACCTATCCGATTTACCACGGAATTCAGTCAGATGTACATACTGAAGTCATTGTGAACACAGCCTTGTTCGCAAGTTTTAATTAAAGTGGGTATATCTCGACCGGTGGTGTGGACAGAAGCTAACTATGTTTGTGCGGGTGACTCCGCCTTCTGTGCTATATTGGTGCTGTATGTGTGTCATATTGAACTCTTATATTGCTTACTTTGTGTATTTTATTTACAATTTAACTGAATGAAATTGTATGACCTAGGTTTACAGATGAAAACCGTGATGCTTTGCAGGATTCTAAGAACAGAATAGCGCTTGAATTATTTCAAATGAGTCTTACGTATCACTTTAGCACTAGCAATATTTAACTACTTCAAAATTACAACATACTTTATCTTATTTCCGCTCAATTAAAATACTAACAACCTATTCGGAAAAACAAATCACACAACCCTAACACCACAAATTCTTGCGAACCAAACATCTTGGAGTTCCTTCCAATAACGTGTTGGGAATAGCCCCACCCTCATTACAGGACGTAGAGCAGAAGTCGTTATAATTGTTCAATACACTGCTAAACAGGCGTTAACCCTCTTGTGATAGCAATATATGAGGCCAGCTTAATATGCTGCTCGGGTCAGTATGACTATTTTTCGGCGCGGCGCACAGTGGGCGAGAAAAACGATAGTGGTGTAAAATTTTATTATTTACGTATTCAACAAGAAAACATGTTTAAATGTAAAATGTGAATAATATTCAAAGAAAAAAGTTTTCATCATTATAATTTTTGCCATTTAGAGTGATCGTTTTCAATGGTAGTTTCGAAATTTCATTTTTAGTTTTGTAAAGTAATAGTTTCACTGGGTTACCTCTGTGACAAACACTAATCTAGCTTTTGTGTTCTTTTTTGTAATTTGATATTATAAGTTATTTTCAAAACTCACAGCCTTCTACTTTTATTTTACCAACGCTTTTACCTTTCAATTATTGATGTTACCGGAAACTGTGAAACAAAGACCGAGCGACAAACTTTAAGCACTCCAGAAACTATTACTTTCTCTTTTACTCTGTCCTTGACAATACATTTTCACTGATCTAGTAACATCATTAATTAATTACTGTTGTATCTTGTACAATCAATTTGAAAAATAACGAGTCAGCCGTTTTGCAGCTACGTTACCAGCACACGTTACTTAATACGTTAGCAGCACATACAGATACACAGACACGTTAAACATATAACACGCCTATTTTTCCGTCGGGCGTTTCTAAATAAATACAAAGCCAGATAGTAGAAGCGTTTGTTTGCCTCATTGAGCGTCGCGCCTACAGGCTCGCCCGCTCATATATCACGAGTTCGACGGGTGTGTAAGCATTCGCGACGCCACGCGACCGTACTAGATTAACTGCCCCCATATTATTATATTTTGCTGACGTCACTACATCGTTAATATCCTCAATTTGCAGTTTAACTAGTCACCTGAAATGTAGTTGTTATATAAGTTTTGGCGTAATGCCGGCTTTTATGTTCTGATTACTGAAATCGGTTTTTGAGTTAATTCGTGAATAGTTAGTAAGTATGTAGTAAAAAATATCCTCTTTATCTTAGTGTTTATTTACTTAGATAGTAAAATAATATGTAGACACTATTTGGGGTAGCCCGGAAGAGCATTTTTAACCGACTTCAAAAAAGGAGGAGGAGGTTCTCAATTCGTCGGGATCTTTTTTTTTATGTATGTTCACCGATAACTCCGCCGTTTATGAACAGATTTTGAAAATACTTTTTTTGTTGTATTGGGTTGAGCTTCCAGGTGGTCCCATTTTTTTTTCAGAATTTTATCTCACCCCTAAGGGTGGGTAAAGGGGTAAAAACAGGGTATGAATTTCCATTTTGGACACATATTAACCGATTCTAATGAAATTAAGAACGTAAATATAGTTCTTATAACAATAAAATATGATGGTGAGCTGATCTGATGATGGAAACGGAAGGCAGTCAAGGGAACTCCTCAACGGTATATAGCAACTACCTCGTGTTAAGGCTTGAATGATTCGTATTGATTAGTAGGACTTTTTGGTATCATTTGCATCTTACTTTTGATTAAAAATTATTGCAAATAAACTAAAAACTATAAAATAAAATAATAATTTAAAAAAATAAAAAACCGACTTCAAAAAACCACTAAAATGTAAGTAATAATTTAAGGTTTACACAAATTATATGTGACAGTACAAATATACCTAAGCAGGAACTGTTCTTTTTTGAAGTTGGTGCCATATTTCTTCAGATTACTTTGTCACTGCACCAACATCAAAAAAGAACAGTTCCTGCTTAGGTATATTTGTACTGTCACATATAATTTGTGTAAACCTTAAATTATTACTTACTTTTAATGGTTTTTTGAAGTCGGTTTTTTAATTTTTTAAAATATTATTTTCGGGGACGTAATAGGTATTTTATTTACTCATCAACGGCGATTATGTTTTATTTTGCACGGCTGTGTCGGGCGGCGGGATTTCAGTCAGTATAATCCTAGCAAATTAAAAATACCATATAAGCCTGCAAAATATAAATAGTAATGAATTCACAATGTGAATCCGGTTAGGCCGGGGCAGTTAATTAAGTAAGCGGAAGAAAGCTCGTTCATTTTTGGCCGGATGCGGCGAAATTCACATCCGCGTTAAATACATAGTCGACGAAAGGCAACGGGGTGGGTTAGAAAGTGCAGTGGTTCTACTACTAAATAATACACTCGCGAGCATGAAAAATTATAGACGCAAAACTTGTATGCTTTTTATTGTTTTACCAGAAAACGTAATTGGATGAAGAATTTTTCTTTTATTTGTTTTTATTTATTGAGAAATCATCAGCGTAACTAACCAATGAATTTTTCATATTCATGTACCTACGGAGCTGTATATAGAATTAACACATAGCGAGGTATTAGGTATTATAAAATGCTACTTTTAATCCCGGAACGAGAAACTTGCGGGCGCAGTGAAGCACGCGGTAATAAGCTAGTACACCGTACATATGTATGAAATTTCTGAAATCAGGAACTTTTTGTGTAAAAAAGAATAAATCTTCATTTTTTATAGAACCAAAGTACTTTTTTACGATTTGTCACCATTTTATGAAACAAAGTGGAGTCTCTGCAGTACTCATGCGGAAACGCAGCCGACGAAAAGCGGCGGGCGCGAGTGTTTTCACTTGAAATTTAATTTGAGCCCCCAAATTACTGTCTTTTTGTTACGTTCCCTAACGCAGTCTAGCTTGCTTTTTGATCATTAATTCATGTTCATGAATACGCTACGATACGGAACAAACAAGTACTTAATATTTACTGTTTACTGTAAGGCTAAATGGGCCCGATTCTCCGTGGATAAAACTTTTATAATCATGTTTTAATCTTAGCGGCGACAGCGGCAAATATGGCCATGAAAATATAATGTGGAAGGAACATCCAAAAAAGTATGCCATCTATCCCAGTGAAATCTTTATTGTAACCACTGACATCTATCCATAAAACTTTACTTCATTCATTATGCTGGTACAACTTGCACCTATGAGTCTTAGTATTTGCGCTGTGGTGAAATACATAGCTCTTTTGACTGTCCTGTACATGCATAAAGTTGCAATGTAAAGCGCTTTCTAATTATTTAAAGCTTCAGTAAACTGTGTAGAACAGAACAATCGTCAACAGACGTACCCTTAACAAGCACCTCCGCCCACACATGATAACTGAGCCCATATTTCACTACGGACGGAATCGCGATAAACCATCACAACGACTGTCGACATGGCCCAATTGGACCATTAACCCTTTGCGCGTATCGCACATCTCAAATACAGTAGCCGGCCAATTAAAAGTGACCCTGTGTCGGTAACGGCGATGCACTCTTAATCACGTTGCCGATACACGGTTAATTAAGGATCCAGTCTATTTCTACTTGTTTTGTAACTAAGTGAACATGATCGTATTTTCCTGCGTTTTCTAGAGTTAATGAATCGCAAATTAGTTTCGTTCGGCGAGCCTTGTAAACTTCATTACGGTGGAGCGAAGTATATCAGTTTCTGAACAGAAAAGGTTCAGTAGTTTTAGAATAGGAAAGAACATTCAAGATCTTAATTGAGGAGACTCATTCTGTTTTCTCCGAAAAGCGGCCAAACACGATTTTCGAGTTTAATTTAAACCAAAAGAGCTTTTAGGTCTCTACAAGTATTATAATAATAATGTGTGGACAGCTGGTATATATGTATGTACTATAGATATAATATATTTATTAACACGTGAGACCCGAGTACAATTAACTGTTTTAACACTAATATTGGTCATATTATTATAGTAAGCTGTGACTGACACCCTGAATTAACACTGGCACCTGGTTTTTTATCGAAGGCGAAGCGGAGCTACTTAAAAAAGCTACACATGATAAAAATAAATATTAACTGATGGAGTAAGAAGACATTATGAAATCTGTCCATGGTCAGTATAACAGTTGAATAAGCTTCGCAATTTCAGTATGTTATTCTCTCCGAATGTGTGGTTTTCAGAATACCAATTAACATATTTTTATGTCTAACAATGAAGGGATCCCCGACCCGTGTGAATATATAAAACGGGCACACGTTTAATTTTAAGGTTTCGCATCAGTATGAAAACATGAAAGAAAAATATAGCAAGGTTTTTCTCTGCTAATGCTGATGCTAATGGTTTTTTTTTAAATCGAAAAAAATATAGGTTGTGGCAAATATGGTATACAGTAAGCTGAAAAGAGTTGACACAGGGGGTCATCCTAAACAACTTTAGTTTTTTCTAGGAATCAATTACTTTTGGAAATTCGCGAAAACAAAACTTCTCTCAAAAGTTCTCAAAAGTTACGTGACTAAAAAAGAAAGTATTTCAGATTCACTCCCTGAGTGACCCCCTTTTGGCGAACTAAGCATACCCTTTTTGCAACACTCTGTATTTAAAATTTTAAATCGAACTTCTGTACTTATCGGGCTGAAATTTTCACAGACACTGCCAGCGAACAGATTACCATTAATCGGCACGTGATCAATAATCATAAAGCTGAATGCAGCAGGCTTCACAGTAATTCTCCAGGCACGCATACAGGGGTGCAACGTCTATAATGCCATTAAGGCAGTAACACACTCGGGGCGGCGGGGGCCGTCCGTCAATCGGTTCGTTACCTCTACGTGACTACCGTCCCCCACTTTTGACATGCATTTTGACAAGCACGCAGTGTAAAACAAAGTTTATTTTGTCAATTTTCCTGTCAAACTTTGTTGAATTAAGAAGGGGAAGCTATTTATTTTCAGATGCAGGGGTGTTCTGTTGTATTATGTTGTTTAACATTCCATATTGGCTTAGGCGTGTTTCTATAGGAATTTAGTTTGCTCTTATTTTCAGGCAAATAGGGTTCATTAAATAAAAATGCATTGTGTATTATTTATTTATTAAAAGATTATAGGCCACTTGCACTAAAATAATAAATCTAGATTTTTTGTCTAGTCTCAATTTATGTCAATCCATATATTAATTTATGGCTTAAATCGAGATTTAACACTCTAGATTTAAGATTTTTGTGCAAGTCGCCCTAAGTGGCTACCATTCCTGAATAGCAAACTTTTATGTTAATGCTGGGGTACAGCACGGCGCATCTGCAATGGGAAACCGATTTCGTTTTAACATTTGGCAGCGGCGCCGGACAATTTGTTTTGCCTCTCGAAAGCTACAAATACTGATTAGCCGGTTTTATGGGGCACCAAAATTTACGCCTCCGTTAAATTTATGTTTGTTAGTAAACGCTCTCCATTTGGCAAAAATATACAGCTCATTTTAAAGCGTGTTTCGTACCTGTTTAATTTTATCGTTTTGCGACAAACCGCTAAGCGTACGTTTATTTATCGTCACCATCATCAGCTACTGTTGGCGTTACTTGATCTTCCTCTGCTGGTAGACATTATACTATGTCCTCAGTGTTCCTCATCCAGCTACTACCGGCTACCTGCCTAGTGTTGTCTGCCCACCAGGCCGTGACTGAGGTCACCATAAAATGGCCACCTGAAAACCACCGCTGTGACCTTATTGTCCACAGCACATGCTGAGATGGTGCATTTTTGACGCTCTGGATAACAGAGCCTTTGTTTGTTTTGTTGTAATATTTTCTGTATTTTGTTATTATTTTGTATCATATTCTGTTTTTGTTGTTCTCAGTGTGTCAAATAAATATTTGTTTCTTCTTTCTTTCAGGCTGGAGGGCAGCTGCCGCTACGTTCGTGGTTCTTGGTCTCCACTGGAGCACACAGTTATGGATGGGTTATCGGATGTGAATTTAATTTAAGAGAGAAACCATAAACCAGCTAACTCTATCACCAAAACAGCATAGAATTTTATTACTGATCGTGCTCAGGAATATTTTAATGTACTCAATAGTTCAATCATCAATCGCTTAATCATCAATTCGCTTAGAAATTTTCAACAGTTACATAAAATTACTTTCATACTTTTTATTATAATTAATAGTAGAAGTACGTGTTGTATTTTGCATTTACGAAGACCAGCCTTCCTCTATATCACTAGAAAATTTCCGTCCTGTTTATACAGCGACTACAATCCCTGCAGCTTGCATACATGTAATACGTCTTCGTTCGACGGCAGAGATGTGCAGTCAGCGAGTTACGCTTCACTTGAACTGTGGAACAGCGAACTACAATCAATAACAAACTTCTAACTTTTTCAGTCGACGCTACCGGCAGGGCGACCTATTCAACTGTTTTGTTGTCCGTACTTTCAATAGAACAACTAGCAACTTCTATCACGGTAATGGTTGTGGTAAAGAAATAGAAGTAGGTTAATGCACTTCTTTTATTCTTTGGCAGCCGCTAGTATGCTTTTCTTGGTAAGTTGGCTGTATGGATTTAGATAGGTTCCTGGAATTTTACCTGAACACGATTGTAATTAAAAATTGTACAACATTTTCATTTGGCTAAACAACTTTGTAAACTTAACGGTATTTTGTGGCTAGGCGATATCGCGTGAATCGGGAAGCTAACTGTTAAAATTACTCTTCTTGATATAAGAAGTAAAGTATAGCCTTAACTTTGCGAAAGTTAAGTAAAATATCTCAACTGCAATGGCGCTTGTTGTTGCTTTGCAAAAGTTATAAGTTCTCAGTTCTTAGCTTCAGTAATAAAGGATTGCCTGGAAGTCAAACAATTTTAAAGTTTTAGTTAGTATATTTATGGTTGAGATAACAAATGTACAATGCGGCTTCAATAAGGCTTCGATACAGAGAAGGGGGGGCAACTTTTAGTATGCTCTTAGACTGTATGTGGCACCGTAGGTTCTACCTTTTTTGGCATAAGATTTTTTTGCCTAATCTCGTATTGCATAGTAACGTTTGGTCAAAGTCTCGTTACGCCGAAAATCGTATGGCATAAATCTCGTTTAGTAAAAAGTTATTTCGCATAACATTGTTTAGCCTAATAATGGTATGGCCAAATCTTGAATAGCCTAATAATGCTATGGCATAGGTTTATACAAAGTAATAATATTCGTTTGGCTTTAACTTTGATGGAGCGTCTCCCTACATAGCGCAAACTGGTGCCTTGTATGGTTTCCGCTGTTTGGAAAACGCTCCGCTCCGCTTCGCTGCGCTCCGCTTTGAATTTGATGAACATGTGCACCTAACACGCTCCTCCTCGCTTTGCTCGTCGTCGCACCTATTTTTAGGTTTCGATCTCATGGGGTTTGTAATAATTATATTGGTCGTTAACTTTCGATTTTTTGATCATACAATATCGTGATTTTCGGAATGTAGGAGAAAAATACCACAATTTGTACATTTACTACATACTTACCCCCTTATTCATAGAAAAGTTACAATACGTTTTAACTAATAAACTGTTTTGTCCCTCTCCGACAAAGAACAATTTATTCTTTGACAGAGAGGGACAAAACAGTTTATTAGTTAAAACGTATTGTAACTTTTCTATGAATAAGGGGGTAAGTATGTAGTAAATGTACAAATATAAATATAAATGCAAGCTAAGCGTTCATTTAAACCTGCTTTATTCAGAGCGGAGTCTCATAACAGCGGTATTATTTAACTGCACACTGGACGTGTTACAAACCTAGTATTCGTGCACCGTTGATATTTCTAATCCAGATCCTTGGCACCGCCCGGCGGCGGATTACATATTCAAATAACGCACCGAGCCACTGAGTAAACTGGTTGGATTTACCCCAATTTCGGAGCTTATGCTGAGAGTGGTTACTTACGGAGCGCGGCGCGCTGCATGTTGCACGGAGCGCGGCGCGCTGCATGTTGCACGTAGCGCGTTGCACGTAGCGCTACACGAGCCACGGTTGTTACGCCGTGTGTTGCGCGGTGCAGTGTTGTGTTTGTCCGAGTTAGATCATTACGAGTAGTGTAGCAGGTAATGGTACAGAGCTGAATTAAGTAAAAGTCGTTTGTATGCACGTTTATGTGTTATGTGGGTAATGGTTAGGGTGACCTTACCTGGTGTCAAATGTTTTATACATAAGTATAGGTTACTAATTCTATCTGGTATTATGTAATATATATTACGAGTATGTAATGTATGTATGACAAAATACCTACTTACATTATTATTATTAGTTTTATATATAAGTGTAAATTAAAGAGTGCCCATACCGGCCATGGGACAACAACTGTAAACCTAAAGATAATAGATTCTATATATTATGTGTAAGAACTTTAATAAGTAAAATAAATAAAGCTATGCGTATGATCATACTAGGTACATAACAGATTTATACTTCAGAACAATCTCTGACGTGTTGAAGAAGCATGGGGAGACATTTTCCCAGCAGTGTCACACGGTTACATTAAAAAGGTACATCTACTTATAACTTACTTATAGCGTTTAATCAGTGGACTAAAAATATTTCAATTCGTGGATAAACAAATTTACAATAAGGCTTTCTGGTGTCGCCACCTATCTTTTAATATATTTACTTTCATAATTTTCGCAAGGTTTCGATCCTAAAATCCTTTTCCCTATTTCCGCTTATGTCGTGCACCGCAACGCTACGTGTGGCAACACTGTCTGCGCCACCCACAGACAATTAGTTCCGAAAACGAATTCATGGCCGCCGTCGCGCTAAGTTATTCGCGATTGAACTTATTTTCAAAATAGACGATTGGCTAGTTGCTAAAGTCTTCCGCTTCTTCTTTATTCGTGGTGAACCGCTAACCGAAGAATATCAGTGTGTGTGTTGAGTGCTGCAGTGCTTTGGATTGCTCTGATCTCTGATCGATCGAGCACGTGGCGCCAGGCGAGGGTCTGGAAGCCGGCCGCCTTTTCCTGGTCTCCTGAACTGCCTCCAGCGACCAGGTAGGTGCACGACACTTCATCAACCCTTTCCCTCGGTGAGACACCTTGCTGTAGTTTCTTTTATTTTTTTTTCTATCGAAGGGACTCCGGCTTAGCGGCGTTACCATGTGATCCTTCGACCCGCGATTACTATTTCCCCGCCCCTATTAGGTCACCTATTAGGAGAAAACCGCCCTTTTTAGCTTATTTCAAAGCCAAAAAGTGAACTTAAGCTAGTGCGCACGCGGCGCACTGCATAGGCTATTTACCTAACCGCTTTTTATCGACATACATTGTACGCTTTCCAAAAACGTAATTATCATATAATCATCTCGCTTCAAATACACATAAAGTATTATCCCGCTATTAGTAGTTAGGGCTACTGTACTTAAATAGGTCACGCATTTTTACGCTTGCTGCAATAATAGGCATAAGAAGGTAGACTCACATTCACTCGCCGCCGCGCCGGCGCGGCGCCATATTCAATCGCGTTATCAAGTTATAATTCCAATTGTACACCCACATTCCTGTGATTGTTTAATTTGTTTGTTCATTTTATTTTCCGACTTCACGATGTCGAAAGCATCAAAACCGCATAATGAAAAAGATTCGGTGCAACATAATTATGAACTCGCGACACTGCAAGCAAAACGTAATGCTTTGTTCGAGTGTTTACAATACGCGTTTGATTTATCTACCGAAATAAATAAAGGGAACGAGGAGAGAGAAGCTTTTCTCGATGCGAGTATTAATGTAGATACAATTCGTTCAGATTTCCAAAAAGTGTTAGATCAGTACAACAGCTGTTTAATGTCCAATGACCCTACTGCCAAGCCAGATTATAAATCGCTAGTTTCTTTCGAACAGCTGTACTGTCGCGTAAAACGCTTGGTTGCGTCATGTACCGTAGTCACGAAAACTACCCAAAATAATAATTGTTTTCCACAAAAAAGTAAAATTAATTTACCGCCTATCGAGTTGATGAGCTTTAATGGTGACATTCGCCAATGGCCACTATTTTATGCCAATTTTAAATCTACTATTCACGACAATAAGTCCCTCTCAGATCATGAGAAACTTCATTATTTGCTAGGTAAATTAACAGGCAAGGCCCAGGCCGCTTGTGCGGGCATTACGCCCTCCGCTGAAAATTATAAAACGTTATTTTATACCCTAGTAAATAGGTATGAAGATAAGCGCACGCTAGCAGCTACCTATTTACAACAGTTAATGGAATTCAAACCGCTGTCGTCGATTTCTGCGAGTAATTTGGATTTATTTAATGACCGATTTGTTAACGCAGTACGCGCCCTAAAGAATCTAAAGTTAACAGACTTACAAGACTTCATATTTTTGCAAACTGCCTTAACTAAATTAGATCCTGATACCGTGCGTACTTTTGAGAATAGTAATAATAATCAGTCTGAAATTCCAACCTTTGATAAGCTCGTTGAGTTCTTGGATAATCAAACTAAAATATTACAGCGCGCACCGACCACTGCGGCCGCCAGTGGTGGCGCTGCATCAGCATCACGATCGGCTGTTCGCCCTAGATCTAATAACAAAAACCCGCCGCCTCACTACAATGCGTACGTTAGTACCGTCGACTCTAATTCCGCTCACAAGTGCTTATGTACAAACATTGTACATCATCATTTGTTCAAATGTCCCGAATTCCATAAAATGTCTCCTCACGAGCGTTTTCAAGCCGCGAAGAATTTAAATGGCTGTATAAATTGCCTAAGTACGAAGCATAAGATTGCTTCCTGTCAGTCCGCTTCGGGATGCCGAGTGTGTAAACAAAAACACCACTCGCTATTACATTTTAATCGAGAGTCGAATCCGTCACCCGCTTTACAGAACTTAACCACTGTGCCACCGCGCGCCGCGGTCATTGACTCGGTTGGTGGCGGCGGCGGCGGCGGTGCATCGCTTACGTCACAGCCAGCTGATGCGAAATCATCCGTTCCCGCGCAAGCGGACGTCGCGTTGTGTTCGACGTTCATTGCTGCTCCGCGTCCTTGCGTGCTTAATGCCGCTGCCGCTCAAAGTAGTACGCCGCAATGTAATACGCCTACTACTGTTTTGCTCGCTACCGCTATGGTAGCTACGTACGATAGTAAGGGTTATAAACAATTTGTAAGGGTTTTGCTGGATTCTGCATCGCAAAGTCACTTCATTACCAGCGAATGTTGTGATCGTTTGGGGTTACGGCAGAATACCATTCAACGTACTACTGTGAGGGGCTTCGGGGGAACGGAGAGGGCATCCCACGGGACAGTAGAGTTACAGTTTTTCTCGCGCTTTAATAATAACATAAAATACAAAATCAATTCTTTAGTTGTTGATAAGATTACTGACAACTTACCTACCGCTTATGTCGACTCCACCGCCCTGCCATATCTTAATAAAATAGCATTGGCAGACGACCATTTCGCTACGCCCAACAAAATCGATGTTTTGATTGGTGCTTCGCTGTTTCCACATTTGATTCTTCCCGACGACGTGGTCTCCAGTGGACCATCGGGGCCGCCCGCTATTCATACAGTGCTAGGCTACGTACTCATGGGAGTCGTGCCTGCGCTCGCCGCCCGCCCAGCATGCGTGACGTCATGCTGCGCCATAGTGCCACAGCAGCCTATGGATCATTTAATTACCCGCTTCTGGGAACTGGAAGAAGTCCCCGGCTCGCCCGTTCAGCACCCCACGGATGTTGAATGTGAACATTTTTACCGCTCGACTACGGAACGTGACCCCGTGACCGGCCGTTACACTGTAGCTCTCCCGTTTGATAAAGACGTGTTTTTACTTGGGGACTCCACTTTTTTGTGTTTGGAGAAGAAGCTCGAGGCTTCTCCCGAGCTTCGTGCCGCTTACGATGACGTCATTAAGGACTATATTTCCAAAGGTTATGTGGAGCCACTGACCGTTCCCCCGCAGGCGTCATCGGACGATTTGTCCCCGAGCTATATAATCCCGCACCATGGTGTCCTCCGCGAGACCAGCCCGATGTCTTGGATTTCGCCTTGCTCAGGAATGTTTCCCTCCCAGTCAGAGAAATAGCAGTTAAACACGAACTGGACTCCGATCATAGACCGGTCATACTGCGGCTCGGCAGTGCAAACTCGGATTCTTCACTGCTTAAAACTGTCACCGATTGGGACTACCTTCACAGTAGACTCCAGCGTACAACTGAGTCGCCTGAATTAGAGCGAATACCACCCGTGATCCGCTCTAAAGCAGACATAGACGTGGCAATCGACGCCTTCAGCAACCACCTTCAATTAGTCGTAAAAGACTCATCTAGGCAAGTTCCGGCGATGGACCACCAGCGCTGGAAACTGCCCGAAGATATGAAGGCCCTGCTGAGGGCCAAGAACGCCGCGATCAGGGCCTACGATTACTTCCCTAGTCATGACAATCGATCAAGACTTCGGTCGTTACAGCGTCTGGTTAAAGAGAAGATCAAAGAGCTACGCTCAGAACGATGGGACAACCTGCTGTCGGACATCAGTCCTTCACATACTGCTTTTTGGAGCCTTTCACGTGCCCTAAAGTCCGATTCTATCTCCGAGATGCCTCCTTTAACCAGAACTGATCGCAATCTGCCCCCTGCCTTCAATGACGATGACAAGGCCGAGCTTCTTGCCGATAGTCTTGAAACGCAATGTTCGCCTTCCACCGAGTCGCTAGACCAAAATCACATTGATAAGATCAACGACGAGGTACAGCGAAGGGCCTCTATCCCTCCGGTCGACACTCTGGAACCCGTCACAGTCACTGAGGTCAAGACAATTATCAAGGACCTTCACTCAAAGAGGGCTCCTGGATGTGACGGGATCTCCAATAGAGTTCTCAAAAACCTATCGCTCCCTCTCATTGTCTTATTAGTATCGATCTTCAATGCTTGCCTGGCTAATTGTATCTTTCCTGACATTTGGAAAATTGCCGACGTCATAGGCTTCCCTAAGACTGGTAAAGATCGGAGAAATCCGACCAGTTACCGTCCTATAAGTCTACTGATATCCTTAGGCAAAGTCTACGAAAGACTCATCCAAGCCCGGCTCAAACAGTTCGTTTTCGCCAAAGGCCTCATTCCAGCTGAGCAGTTTGGCTTTCGAGCCAGTCATTCTTGCACTCACCAAGTGCATCGAATCACTGAGCACATACTCAAGGGCTTTGCTAGGAGAAAGCCAAAGGGCACTGCTGCCCTCTTCTTTGACCTAGCCAAAGCCTTTGATAAGGTTTGGCACAACGGCCTAGTCTACAAACTCTACGATTTGAAGTTACCAGACAGGCTCGTTCTGATTATTAAGGACTTCCTTTCGAATAGGCTTTTCAGGTATCGCGTCGAAGGCACTCGCTCTTCACTCAGAACGGTCACCGCAGGTGTCCCTCAGGGCTCGGTCTTAGCACCTCTGCTTTTCTCACTTTACACAAGTGACATTCCGAGACATCCACAAGTCTCGCTCGCACTCTACGCGGATAACACGGCTATTTATGTCACAGACATTCATAACCATATCATCCGGCGTAAACTACTCCAAGACGCAACCGATGCCTTAGGCGATTGGTTCCGTAAGTGGAGGATGGATGTTAACCCCGAGAAAAGCACAGCAGTGTACTTTTCCCGGACTAACGCCTATTACAGATCAATCCAGCCGAACATTCGCATGTTCGGCAAACCTATTCCGTGGGCTAACAAAGTAAAATATCTTGGAGTCACTCTTGACTGCAGATTGAACTTTAAGGCCCACATCAACAAAGTGAGGAACAAGGCGGCATTCTATTTATGCCGACTTGCTCCTCTCATTCGCAACCCCAAGCTCTCACTACGCAGCAAAGTACGCTTGAACTTGACATGCATTAGACCTGTCATGACCTATGCTAGCGTAGTGTTTGCCCACTCACCCTCCATTGCTCGACTTCAGGTCATTCAGAATCGCTTTCTTCGTCGAGCCACTGGTGCTCCCTACTTTGTCCGAAATTACAATCTGCATAAGGACCTTAAAGTTCCGACCATCAGGAAATTTATTAAGGATTCCTCAGCACGTTATTTCGACAAAGGTTCGCAACATTTCAACCAGCTTATATCCTCATCATGCGATTATACTGTTAGGGTGGACGCTCCAAAGGGGTGGAGACGTCCCAAGAACATACTTACAGACCCAGACGACAGTCTCACAGCTAGGCTGGCGACAGCGCCGTTAAACGTTAGATCTCCCCACTCCCAAGTCCGAGTAGCGGCATCATCATCACTATTAGAGGGGGCTATCCGGCGCAGACGCCGTAGCCTCCAAACTTACACACGCTTTCGACATGTGCCAGGGCGCTTCACGCCACCCCCCCCCCCACCGCGACGTCCTAAGCTGAGGACACTTCAGGAGGCAAGCCTCCTGAAGTGACCTCAACTTAGTCGCTTTATAACGGGAGAAGGCGCCTTACGACGCCTTCCCCAACCGTTCGGCAAGGCTGCAAAGGTCGCAGGACCGCAGCATATAGGATCCCTTAGAAAAAAAAAAAAAAAAAAAAAAGTCCTCCGCGAGGACAAGTCCACCACGAAGCTGCGCCCCGTGTTAGATGCAAGTTGCAAGACTTCATCCGGTGTCTCGCTAAACGAGGTGCTGCACAGTGGGCCAAATTTACAAGGGGACTTGTTTAAAATTATTTTAAATTTTCGCCTACACGCTGTAGCGATGACCGCTGATTGCAAACAGATGTTTCTGCAGATTATGCTTCGCGAATCTGATAGACGCTATCAGAGAATTTTATATCGTTTTAATCCAAACGATCCTCTGGTTCTATATCAATTTAATAGAGTATGTTTCGGTTTAAAGTCAAGTCCCTTCCACGCGCTCCGCACTGTGCAGCAGCTCGTCGACGATGACGGCGCCGAGTATCCCCGCGCGGCGGAGATCGTCCCGTCCTGCCTGTATATGGACGATATCGCCTTTTCTGTTGATACAGAACAGGAGGCGGTGGACGCAGCAAAACAGCTGATTCAAATGTTCAAGGGTGCCCAGTGGGATCTTGTTAAATGGAACAGTAATTCACAATACGCACTCAATGAGTTGCCCGCTTCGCACAAGATACCTACTGAGGTTGAATTCGACAAGGCTACAGAGCATAAAATATTAGGACTCGGTTGGTCTACTGATAATGACGACTTTTATTTTAAAATCGACCCTCCTGATTTGGACTCAGTGTGTACCAAACGCACCATAATGTCAACGATCGCCCGACTTTGGGACAGAATGGGTTTCGTCGCGCCAACTGTATTGGTAGCTAAGTTATTAATTAAGAAACTATGGCAGCTGAAGGTGGATTGGGACGAAGTCCCGCCCGACCAGGTAGTAAGGCTTTGGCGACAATTTTGTCGCGAACTGCCGGCGCTTAATGAGATAAAAATCCCTCGTTGTCTCAGCGTCGCGACTGGTTGCGAGGTGACCTTGGTAGGGTTCGCAGATGCTAGTGAGCAGGCGCAAGGCGGCGTTGTGTACGTGCACGTCGCTTCTCCGTCGGGTAATGTGGTCCGCCTTCTCTGCGCGAAGTCCAAGATAGCACCCACCCCGCCCCATACGATTGCTCGTATGGAGCTTTGCGCAGTTCTTTTACTGTCGAAATTATTACGCTCAGTACTTGAAACGTATAATTCCCGCATTCCAATTAGGGTCCGCGCCTACACAGATTCCAAGGTTGCGCTTTATTGGATAAAAAATTCGCCTCACCGTTGGCAAACATTTGTTGCCAACCGTGTTATTAAAATAAATGAAAATGTATCCGCTGAAAACTTTCATCACGTCGCGGGGACAGACAACCCGGCCGACTGCCTGTCACGCGGCGTCGACCCCTCTAAACTGAAAGCCCATCCGCTGTGGTTTAACGGGCCGTCCTGGCTAGCATCGAATGCTTCACAGTGGCCTTCCTTTGATGAAGTTAACGATTCCACTTTAGACGTCGTTCCCGAGCAAAGGAACCTAGTTCACGCTGTTTTGACACCTGCTGACGAGTGTAGTATTTACGCCGCTGCTTCTCGTTCCTCGTCATGGACCAAACTCCTGCGAATAATCGTTTATATATGTAGGGTTTTAAAACTATTACCACGCCGCGAACCTACGTGTATTACCGCTACTGACTTGGAGTACGCAGAAACAAAATTGCTGCAAATACTCCAAAACAAACATTTTAAAGATGAGTTATTAAATATTAAAAATGACTTGCCTGTTTCCCCGGTGCTTAATAAATTAAGACCGTTTTTACACAACGACCTAATCCGAGTTGGCGGCCGACTCTCCAATTCCGATTTAGATTTCGATAATCAACACCCGATACTTCTGCCTCGTGATGATCACGCGGTTAACCTGATAATACAATATTATCACAAAATATATTTGCACGCAGGGCCAGAGTTGCTCCTGTCATTACTTCGCTGCTGGGAGAGCATGGTGAAGGTGGTAAAGAATCACCTATTTAAAGTGATTGGTCAACAGCTGCTTTCATATGAAGAGCTGGTTACTGTACTCGCTCAAATCGAGAGTGTACTCAATTCGCGGCCTCTTACTGTGCTCAGTGCGGACCCCGCTGAACCCGCCGCGCTGACGCCCAGCCATTTTCTTCACACCGCGCCTTTACTTTCGTTGCCCGCGGCTGAAGTGCATGACGACAACCTTGGCCTACTTCATAGGCACTCGTTGCTCGATAAACTTGTACAATCCTTTTGGAGGAGATGGAGAGTGGAATACTTACATGGCTTGCAGACTCGACAGAAATGGAATGTTCCATCCTCTGCTATTATACCTGGAACAGTTGTAGTTATCATAGATGATAACGCGCCTCCGCTTTCGTGGCCATTGGCGATTGTCGACAAAGTTCATCCTTCAAGGGATGGAGTAACGCGGGTAGTTACTGTAAGGACTGCTAGGGGCACATACGCTCGCCCGGTTGTACGTTTATGTCCGCTCCCGTCACAATAAACAATACATTAGTATCTACCGCTGTAGTTTATATTTAGTTTTAGTTACCGCATTAGCTAGGCTATAATTTTGTCTCGTTTCACTTATGAATGTTTTAAAGGTGACCCTTTAAGGGGGGAGGAAATGGTGTCGCCACCTATCTTTTAATATATTTACTTTCATAATTTTCGCAAGGTTTCGATCCTAAAATCCTTTTCCCTATTTCCGCTTATGTCGTGCACCGCAACGCTACGTGTGGCAACACTGTCTGCGCCACCCACAGACAATCAGTTCCGAAAACGAATTCATGGCCGCCGTCGCGCTAAGTTATTCGCGATTGAACTTATTTTCAAAATAGACGATTGGCTAGTTGCTAAAGTCTTCCGCTTCTTCTTTATTCGTGGTGAACCGCTAACCGAAGAATATCAGTGTGTGTGTTGAGTGCTGCAGTGCTTTGGATTGCTCTGATCTCTGATCGATCGAGCACGTGGCGCCAGGCGAGGGTCTGGAAGCCGGCCGCCTTTTCCTGGTCTCCTGAACTGCCTCCAGCGACCAGGTAGGTGCACGACACTTCATCAACCCTTTCCCTCGGTGAGACACCTTGCTGTAGTTTCTTTTTTAATTTTTTTTTCTATCGAAGGGACTCCGGCTTAGCGGCGTTACCACTTTCCATCCCATACCATCAAGCTAAGTCTCGCGAGCAGTCCGAATAATGAATACAGTATGAAGTGTCTTAAACATTTTTTCATCATCATCATGATATACATATTTTTTGCGGTAAGTACGTATTATTAACACAGGGTGTTTTTTTTCGTAGATTGAAAACCAGACCGCTGGACATTCTATGTATCTTACGTACAACGAAGTGCCTAACATGCACAGATGAACTAATCTCGACTCAAGACTCTATCTCGTTATCTCGTTGCAACTATGTCGATTAATTCCTAAGACAACCATGCCTGATCAATTTAGCAAGAAGGCATTGTGTGCCACCTGTGCAGCGATCGAATTAAGTACGAGTATATGAGTGTCCCCTGTTGGCGAGTTAACCCTGACCACTGGTGGACCTGGCAACGGGACCATCACTGATAAAGCCCCACCCTGTGCGTCTTCCACTACACTTTCTGTCCCGACGTATATAATACGCGACTAAATTGCATCTCCCGCGTTCTCGGGCTGACAAGTTTAATCAACTCGATGGGAATTTGTCTTACTTGCTAGTTCCGCTCACGTCTCGCAAGATCCGGGTGAACAATGAGATTTGCCTTAGATAAATTTGTGTGTCAGAGCGCGGGGAGGATGCCGTCTTTACCTCGTTTTGCAGAATCATAGGTCCTTAGCAACGGAGCCCGAAGGCACGTGATTATGTGAGGAATTTTGAGACGATTGATATACGTTACATTCTGTAGGTACCTACTTACAATGTGTTCAATAAAACAATAATAATTCCTAAGTTTTCAATCAAAAACATTTGCAATTTACTGTACCACCTATTTCCAATAATCGGAAACTTTTGTTTTCACCGAAAATTAATGACTTTCAAAACGGTTATTATAACTTCTGGTTGCGAAATAAATTTCACTTATTTCCAACTCTGGAAATATTATGTGAACAATACAAATGGAAGTTGCTACTCGGGGCGCGGCTCATGGGCTGAATTCTCATTCTGAAAGACAAAAGACGATCATTGAAACGAGTCTTGACGATAATGGCCCGCAAAAGTCCTAATCGTACACTCAACCCAGATAAAGTTAATACATTGTAATGAAATGCCAGCCCATTCTTTACGACCCCATTAAGTTGTTGGAGTAAAAATAAGGGAAAGAGGAAATGGCAACCACTCAGCATAGTCCATTTTCTCGTCAAGTTCGAACCGGGGTGCGAAATTCTTTTCTCAATCGACTGACTTCCATGAATACTAATGCTTTGGGGGAAGAAACATCAGGGCCGCAATAATGGCACTACGCGTAATGGTATGGAGGTACCCTGGAAATTTCCCTTTATGGCATACGAAAAGTAATAGTACCTTAGTATAATAGCAGAAATATAATAAAACACCAAAATGGTAAAGGTGGATAAATAACTACCTACCTAGTATGCATTTATGATTATAACTAAGCAGGCAATTTTAAGTGTTCCCGTATGCATACTGAGAGTGTGGCTTAAAATGTTTTTAGTATGCATGAGAAAAAGTGTTTTTTATTTTGTGCATAATATTTAGAGCGAGTAGAGTATACTAAGAAGGCGGGCGCTGTAAAATTTTCCCCAATTTCCATGCGGAGGGCGTCATGAAAATTGGCTAGAGTGAAGGCTGTTCTTTAAAGAACAGGTGCATCTCCTAAGTCACCAGTTTGCTTTTCCTCGACACTGCATTAGCATATAAATAAGCGACACCCCCTTTGAAATGCGGTGGCAAAAGGGCGGGACGAAAACCGCTGAATTAACACGTTTTTACTACCGGAAAACCAATTATCACAAGCAATTTACTGAGCCGGCTGAAAAATAATGGAAATGCATTTTATTTTGTCGCTAATTTTCTTTGTTTATCGAAATTGCTATGTTCAATTATTATTGTTAAGTGTTTCATTTGGAAATGAAATTATTGGATGCCTGTGTAGCCACAGGACACACACAAGGGTATTCAGACTGTTCTGGTTCGCACCAATTTATTCTATTCTTCCAAACACGAGTCAGCCAGCAGCTACTTAAGCCTCGTCTAAACTGTAGGCAAATGCAGTAGACGTTCTGTACACTCACCACACACACACACACACACACACACACATATATCAAAGCGGTCGTATTAGAGGGGTGACGTACGCCGCGTCCGTAGCAAGCGACCGCAATGCTGACGAATCGTTGCGCTTTGCCACGGCGTCCGGCCGTTGCCATTCTGCACATTACACCAAGTGTGGTTGTGGAAATGTGGCCGCGATGACGTTTTGGAAACAGTTGAAGCTGCGGAGCAGATTTGGTATTCTGTCTCGGAATAGCTAGCTCACATTATTACTTGTTAGGAGATTCTAATATACAGGGTGTAGCAAAAATTGTGTACTAAGTCAAAAAGGGACTCAGGAGGTCATTCTAGACATCTTTCGTAGCTATGGGGCCTCGCTCTAACTCGTACACATAAAATGTTTTCGTCATAATTCCTAAATCATTTTTATTCGTTTACAAGGGTGACATAACTTTTCCGGGTTGTTTTTTGGACAAAAACTTATTCAGACGGACCAAATAACTCAAGAGTTGTTATCAAAGTATTTTATGGCTCAAACGTTACATTAGTTTTCTGCTATCTTGTATCGCGATGATTTATATTAAAATAGTTTTATTTTTGTTTGTAAAAATAAGATGTTTTCATATTAGTATTAATGTATTACGAGTAGGTATTATGATTCTTTTTATAAGTAGGTACTTAGGGCGTCTTGCACAACAAAGTTAAATAAAATTATATCTATGACCTCTTGCTCTGACATTATACTGTCAGAGCAAGAGACAAACTATTTAATTTTGATTAACTTTGTTGTGCAAGACGCCTTTAATGTATTAAATTTATTATTAATTTAATTTGTAAGTTAAAATATTATAAGTACATAATATTTGTTTAAAACACGTGCGTAAAAAAGGTGCATAGAAAATCTGGTGACTTGCTCTAGTGTGAACTTTTAGGACAATCTGCCTTGGCTGGAGTCGAACCTGTGACATGTCATTTGGGAGTCTTACTGTGACCCTACTCTGAGTTAATATACACGCCAATTGTACCATCTATGTTGTGTATTTCCTCGTGTAATTTCTGTGTTTGTGTGCAATAAAGAATTATCTATCTATCTATCTATGTATACATACCCGCAACGGTTAGTTCAAACTTCAGGTAATGTAACTTATTTCGGTAAAACCGTATGTGTTTTAAAAATTGTGCATAGTAAACAACAATGAGGTTAGTAAATTTGATGGACAGTCGAGTCATACCTGAGTTTTTACACCTTATTCGAGTTTCACGAAACAAGCGGCTATTTCATTTCGACGACCGAATGGCGTAGTGGTTAGTGACTCTGACTACTGAGCCGAATGTCCCGGGTTCGATTCCCGGCTGGGGCAGATATTTGTTTAAACACAGATATTTGTTCTCGGGTCTTGGGTGTTGATATTTATATTTAGTATCTATCTATCTATGTATTTGTGTAGATATATCAGCTGTCCGACACCCATAACACAGGTTCTGCCTAGCTTGGGGTCGGATGGCCGTGTGTGAGATGTCCCCACATATTTATTATTTATTATTATTATTATTTCAATTTTATCTTTTAACGACACAACCTTTAAAGTTCCTTGTGAACAGAAAGGGTCGCAGTATTCTGAAGATTAAACAATGGCGGAGGCTAAAACATTGCTGAGTGAAGGAATTATAAATTTTATATCGGTCATAAAATATATAATTTCAGCCATCCCACGCTTGTGTACGGTGGAGGATCCGTTATGTGGAAAATTTCGTATTTTAACACATCTGGAAATTATAGAAATAAGACAAGTCTTAAAAAAAAAACATCTATTTGACTAATACAATATCAACAATATGGTATCCAATTAATACTAGAAGTAGGTAACTAGGTACTTATAAATATTTAATCTGTGCTAGTTAAGTACTTACATGAACATTGTTTCGTAAATCCTAACCCAATTTTATTGCAGTACTTACTAAGATATTTTTCACCAAGTGGGTAGGTAGATAAAATCGTTAATGAAAAGTTTCAGAATTACTTACAGTTCAGTGGAAGACACAGCAAGTGGAACATGATACAAGTGAATACCTTGTTACGGATAGTGTGTGTCCAGTTTCCACCGCATAACCAAATTGGGTACAGTCAATAATATATAACATCAGTTTTAAAAGTTGCCGGGTCACAGTTTTAAAGTGAGAGGTACATATTATGTAGTGTTTTTTCAGCCGTGATTTAAGGTTATGTTTAGAACTGGATTGTGCTACAAGATCCTGTGGAAGTTAGTTGTGCGAGGTAGGTGTCAGCCTTGTTAGATTATTAAGTATAGTACTTAATTGCATGTTTTATTATAGCACTTCATTCCAATTTAGTTGCTAAATACAGAGTACCGTCGGGTGACATGGTTTGTTATGAATAGGCTTGATAATTTTCAAAAGTTGGTTTTGTTTGAAATACCTATGATCTTTATTTAATTGTTTATTGACTTGCTCGCTCAAGATCATTTTGTAATCAAATTAGATGATAATTTATAAGAGGGTTTTCAATTAATTTTATTGCTTAATTGAATTAATTTGTTGGGATGGTGATAGAATTTCAAGCTATCAGTGTTAATTACAGCGCCTGTTGATTATAATATTTTGTGGAATTGTTAGAAACGAATACTGCACACAATAACATCAACATTAAGACTGATTTGAAAATAATGTTTGCTATGTACCTATAGTTCGACACATAAACTAAACATTCATACATTCAGAATGCAGCATAATATTAATTCATTCGACATACAAGCAAAAGTTGCTTAAGTAAGTATATCGGCAACATTTCCACCGGACCACTCCACAAAATTTGCGGTTTGGAAAAGTCAGAACCGCGTCTGTTCGCTGCGGCTGGCGGGCTCGAAAACGAATAATTTTAAAACATTGTTATCACAGAATTTCGTCAGCCGCGTACATTATTTGCATCGCGCGGCCTCCCCGACTGTGAAACTGTCGTGAGATGTGCAAGTTTCGTCGAACTATGCAAATTTTAGTTAACACTTCCGAACGTGCTCTCCTGAGTAATTCGCGATTAAAACGCTTGTCGCTACCCGCCTCTTGGCTCTGTTGTTTCTATCGAATTAGGTGATGTTGTTTGTCTGTGTTTGTCTAGGCAGGCAGACAGAAAATTACGTTTATTTGTTAATGTGTGATGGACCCAAAATCTCTTTTATTAGAATTCATCCTTATGTTAAAAACGGAGACCAAATCTATATCTATTCAACACAGTAACAAATCAAACAGTACCGTACCGACAAATGATAATATCACAAGAAACCATCAATCAGTGTAAAGCAAAGCCTGTCTCCACAAACTCAACACATTAACAAGTGTGTAATTGATAATAAATTAATTACCATTGGGTTCGAAGCTGTCTAGGATATGAAGGAACAGTTAAATTAAATATTAGTCTTGTCGGAGCGGTGTTGAAGTTTTGCGAGTAGTTATTGGGCGGGGGCTCAAGTTGAGGCGTGTTCTACCGAGTTTTGTGTGTACCCACAATATTGACTTGCGGCTGCTATAATTCTATATTCCCTGTGACCGAATTACAACGAGCTAAGTTATATAAGTACTTGATGAAACACTCAATTACAAGTTAATGGGTGAAATTCTTATAGTTTCACTGGATTTCAACTTTCGCATTCGGTATCTTCGCATTCATTGAATAAAATTTCAATTAGTTGTGAAATGATGGGTTGTAGTCACGGGTCTCGTGCAATTAAGGCGAGGGTTTCGGTTTTACTGCAACTCAATATTACCCTTCACATCGCAAGTCGTGTTTACCTGACATTTACAAACTGTCCGACATCAATATGAAGGAACAAATTGTTAAATGCTGTCATTATAAACTGGCCCGACGCCAGGGACATGCAGTAATAATTTAGATTGTTTCGTGTATCACTTCGGCATCGAAAACGATAAAATTTTACGATTATAGCGCGCCATATGCCGCGTCACATAGTGACAACTCAGCGGAATAGCTCCACTAAATACAGAACCAACATTTTAATTGCCGTTTTTGTTCTATGAAACAACACATTAGTTGGGCACCACGGTCGTTTCCGATGATGTCCAAAAACATCCGTGTCACATAAAGCATAACTGTTACCGTTTATGGCGTCTTAATCTGAATTCAACGCCCAATAATAATGCTTAAAAGGAACAAAAACTACATAACTATCTCGTGTATCAGACATCCGAAATAAGTTGATATAACGACCCCTTAACAAAACACGAAAGCTCTGCCTAATCACCCGAGTGTTACAACCTCAGCGCAAACAAACTCACATTCGAAAACCACAGATTACAAAAGCAACTATTAAAAATAGATAAACAAAATATTGTCGGGGAGGAGTCCCCAGAGGCGGCACGTGGTGCCAGGAGCAGTCGCCTGGCAATTCAATTATTCCATGTACTGCGATACTAGCATATCGACTAAGGGAGATATGCGAAAATTGTTCCCTAGTATAAGGTCAGGTGACATAATTTAAGATGCAGAAAATACAGGGTGAATTAAAGAAGAACGAGTAGTTGACATTTTAAAACTTACCTCATTTATTTGAGTTGAAAATGTATGACATTCCACGTCTCCTTCAACTTTGTCCCACAAGAGTTTGACGGATTCACCTACCCCTCCCACCCAAGAAAATATCACTTCTATATCAACGACACAAGAGTTATAATTACGTGGAGCAGCGGCAATGCTGCACACTACCCGGGAGAAATCGAATAAGTAGTAATAGGGTAATATCGAGTTGGTAGTGAGAAAGATTGGATGAGAAATGAAAAATTCAGTGCACTTGTCTATCGTGTAGTTAATTTATTTGAGTTGGTTAACCGGCTACGAGTGGTCAGTCATTAGCTTTTTGGTTTTGTTCGTTCTCTCTTCCAGCTGGCTGAGAATTAACCGGCGCTGTTAAGTGCTCAACTGTCGTGGTTTCAGGTGCTTGTGTATTTTTTTTTATTCATAAGTTACTGCAAAGAAAACTTTTTCTTTTTACAAAAGCTCAATTTCCGGACAAAGTTTACCAAAAAAAGTGTTCGCGTCGAAAAACTAATCAAAATCATCGTGCTGCCTTAATTTGGTCCCGGCTGTAAATTTCCATCCTCTCTTCAAACAGCGCCTAAAATTCGGGGCCTTATGTAAAGCGTATGCACATATTTATGATTGAAACATAAACTGATGTGCGTCGGAGTCGGGGTGGCGGAGGGTGCATAGCAAATCGGTCAGTCTGTGTCGCCACAGATGGCGCGGCCCGCGATGCATCCGGAGATTGGCAACTGCAATATTAATAAAGATCTAAGTGGTATACCGAGCTTCAATCAAATTTATTGTGAAATATTTGAGATCCCGCTAGATTAGTACTTTGATTATTCTTATGATTCGGCTAGTTTAGTACTTTGAATCGACAAATTTTATAAATATTTTTTCCTACATTTAAAGTGAGAGCATACTTAAATACTCTAAGCTATATCCAATTTCGCAATAATTTAGAATTTAACCAAAGCCGGTACATTTAACTAAAACAATTTTCACTTCACAGTTGTTCATATTTCATTCACTTTAGCGAGTCCTCTAAAGCTACGACGTCTCTGCTAGTCGACAAACAAAATTTGACTCTATTGCTGTGGTATTAGTGTTGGTGAAGCTGTTGTTCTAAAGGTCAAAAGTTTTGAATTGAATTTTGTTTAAAATATTCGCGTTGAGTAGAATTAATGCTAAATGCGGCTGAAAGTTTTCCGTTATTTACTAACGTATACTCCGTGGGTTCGAGCCGTTGTTAACGACCGCTACAATTACACCGCCATTTGTATATAGTTAACGTCAAATGTGAAAATAAACATTATGCAGCCCAAAGGATATTTGGATTCATGCAATATAATAACATAAAAAATGTTTGACTCAACCCTATTAAATAGTTGCAAAATATGACGTCGAGAAAGATTGCAAACAAAAACACGAAGCAAAATTAAATATCAGGCACTGAATTCAAATTTAAACGAGAGTGATTCATAGCTGGGCTGTGACAATAATTTGCTTCGTCGTCGTTGCAAAACAAAAAAACGAAATAAAATCGTTATACCAATTGCATTAATTCAACTGCATAAAAATCAGCCAATTATTCAAATCCAGGAGTGCCGTGAATCGAAGACTTTGCTCCAATGAATATTTATTGTTTCTGATAGTAATGTTTTTTAAATCTCAATAAAGAAGCAGCGGAGATGTTTTTGTTTTCCTTTATTTTTAATTAAAAGCGAGGAGTTTTTGCCATTGTTTGCAACATTCCGAGATGATGGTAGGACTTTAATTGTTTCAAGATTTATGAACTTTCTCCTTTCATTGATTTTTTTACCCTTTTTTGAAGCCTTCTCATAGAATAAAATTCCAAACTTTTCGTTGCAAGCTGTAAACAATGCATTTCGTAAAGCATTTGGAGCATTAATAACTCTTTAACTGCTGCCCCATTTTTCAAGTGCTTCATTTCAAACAACGTGCGCCGTTCTCGCGTAATTTATACTTTTAAAATATGCATTTTCAGGCACAAAAACAAAAAAAAAACTTCAGTTAATGGCATTACTCTGTTTTTTCTGACTAAGCAACGCAAAGTAGTTTACAAATGAGAATCAAGTTTATGCAGACGCACCTATTTCTATTGGTATATCTTATGTTATTAACGCCACAGAGAGTAAATATCAAGAAGTCTTCAGGATCTCGTGATCTGTAAATTGTGTTTTCAGGGAACGCTCGGACCAGCGACGTCCTCAAGTGATGTGGAGAGGGTCAGCCGTAGTCCTTATTCGGAGAACTTTAACAATGGTAGGACCGATTTCGACTTTTACTCCATCACGTTTACTGTATTTTAATGACGAAAGTTTGTGAGTCTATATTATTATGTATTCTATTCTTTCAGCCATTAACAGTTAATAACTATGTAGGTAGTTACTATTGATAATAAACATTACAGAAATATCGTTTGTAATAAATTCGAATAACAATAAAAGTTTGTTTTGTAGTCAATTCACATTTCGCCAGAGACAAAACAACATAAGCATTTTTGTTACATACTTTTTTAATTCTTTTCCATACAAACTTATTTAAAACTAAATAGGATGGCAACACCGCCAGAATAGGCTTTGTATATTTCCTACCGTATTTCATGTCTTTGCAGTGAGGTAAGAAAGTCCGTGTGTTTATTATTCGCGAGGTGTAGAGACTCGCTTGTTCTGCACAAAATAAAACGTATTCTCTGCTGCATTTCAAATTGAACTCCTCTCTAGAAGCTTAGGTCTTATGGAGAAAACATTTGCTAAATAAAATTGCGGAACGTACGAACGATTCGGCAAAATTAGCCCAACAGTGAAAAAAAATTAAGTACCTACCTTGGTACTTCAATATTCTTCTACCAAAATAAATGGAAAATTTATTACGCTATGTATGTGTATGTATGCTAATAATAGGTATATTCACCTATCTCTTACCTTAGAGTTTCAGGCTTATAGAAAACCATATACTCACAGCACGACAGCTACAAATTTCCGTTTTCTTGGAAATCTCCTTGTATCTTGATTTAAGATGGTTATAGCTATGTACATATACTGTGTAACACCGTGCTGTCTACTCTACCTACCGAGGCGGAGGTAAACCCGAGCAAAACTATCCCGTTTCATGTAAACCCCAGCGTGTGCACTTTACTGAACCAGCCCCATCCTTTAGCATAATCGTGTTTTCCTAATGATAATGTAACTTCATAGTAACCCGGCATTAATTTAAGTTGTACTTTAACTTAATGGTGTCGGTTTCGCTAATTGCGCGTTAGAACATATTGTGCGCTCGGAACATTTCCGTTTAATGGATTTTGGGGAACATATAGTATAATATATAGGTATATATATATACAGTAACTCAGGGAGCCATAGAGGCATTAGACTCATGCGTCAGATGTACGTAATTATGCCGGTTTAGGCTAAGCATACTGATTGACCAGTTGATTTATGTATGTATGCTAGTAAGCATTAGTTTTAATTAAGAGCGATGCTTACTCGGACGCAGCGCAGCCTGTGTCTGCCAAGATTACTAGATTAATGTATTGTTTGTATTTTTGTATCTGTTACCCTGATTGATCAAAAAATATTTTACTCGGTGTGAAGTGGACAAGTCCTTGTTGGACACAGACATAGAATGTCAATTAATATGACTAGATTGACTAGTCACAGACATAGAATGTCAATTAATATGACTAGTCTGGAATTTATCAAAATCAAGTTATTATGACTGTATTGTGGACATTTGAAATAAAGATGAAACATAACGATAGTTGTCTCTTGGCATGTCTAGTTCTAATATCAAAACTTTATCTAACGTTACCCCAGTTTAAAACTTTTCCATTGTAACATCTACGTACGTATTGTAATTTATTTACAAAGTAAAAGCAATTTATTCTAAAAACCAAAATGGCGTCTTCGTACCCGATATATTGCTTCCTCGCGTGACGTCGTTACTGGCAGCTGTTGCAGCCTCGCCTACTGCCTACTTGTTTTTGCCAACAATATTTCCTTGGTCAATGTATATTACTTTACGGGAGTTCGCAAAACAAAAGACAAAGTAGCGGTTGTGTCATTTATCGGCAAAGTAGTAATATTGCAATTTGCAATAATCAAACAACAAGCAACAAAAATAATATAGGTAATATTTTGTCGTTAAGTCTTCCATTATGTTCACTATCATCCTAATGATTACAGTATTGATTATTTATGCAGTTTTCAGTAACAAAACACGTAAGTTTTCAGGCAGAATATTAGCTTCACTTTATCGAATTCATACGACAGGAAGATAACTAATTTAGTTCTGAAATTCAAAGAGAAAAACTTTTAAGGCAAAGCATCGCGGGCATAAGCTATTTTAAAATTTGTAACTTATCGCTATATCGTCATTTTAAAGTGATGTTAAAACTATCAGTGAATAATTATGCACTGGAATATTTGATTTCTACAATATGAAAACAGTGAAAATAAGTAGATAAGCCCTGAAAACGCTAAATCTTACCCGAATTGGCAAATAGTTTCAAAAGAGCCAATGAGATTAGGTAATTAAGTACATGGCTTACTTCTCGACTGATCATAATAAATCGGCACAGCTTGAAGGATACGGTGAGATTGACAGGGGTCTTCAACAGAGAATCTCTGAAGTATAAAAACAAAAGCATCAATAAGCAATAAGCTTCATAAAAGTTACTTATATATTTTTGGTCAGTTTATCGGAAAACCAAAAAATACTGCCCAATTTGCCTCTGTATTGTGCCGGCTTACTGATGCAAAACATACATACATGAATGGATTTCACCATCCATATTTTTGTGCTAACAACTTTCAAATTGACTTTGTCGAAAAGGACAATGGCAGAGTTCTAAGGACGTTTGGTACCCCTATGAAAATGACGGGTTCCGTAATGAAAGTACCATGTTTAGAGAGTCACTGTATAGGTACACAAATAAATAAATAACTAGATTTTTAGAAGCTGGGAGAAAAGAGAAAAACGGAAAAAAAGAATCTTTAAAATGTAGTCGCAATGGAACGTAAACATTCATACAGGAAGAATGGAACGTCAAGTGAAGTAATGTTTATGCCAAGTACTCTGTGATTTACGTCATAAATGTCTAGGTTGGATCTCAGTATAATGATAAAAATTGACAAAACCAGAGCAGAAAAATTGAAATGATAAAAAAATGTGTCATGTCAACAACTAAACGTCAACACCATGTCAACACTTGAACAACATAAGACGAACAACGTGAATAATAATTTGATAATAATATTATTATGTTAGGTATATCAAGTTGTATGTTTACGTTTAAATAAATACGGGACGTGCAACGTACATAATAAATAAAATGATTTTATTAATATTATCGACTAGATCAGGCTACTACTTTCATCATGGAATAATGTTATACTTATCCAACTTCTGAAGTTTTAAATTGCCATTCCGCAACAGGGATCTGCTATGCCATTTCGAAATGCTATATGTAAAGGTTCTACTATATGGGTATGCATTTGGCGAGTAATGTAATGAAATAAAATATACTGTTTAAAAGATCATTGTTTTATTTACATAACATAATTTGCCTGGAATCAACTTTAGGAATTTTATGTTCCTATTACCTACTCTATTCTATTCTCTGTTGGGGTGTAAGTACCTGCACCTGGCTCTCTAGATGTGCTAAATCTAGATAGGTATGCAGGTTTCCTTCACTGTAAGTGTGATGGTATACATTTTAATTAAATTCAAAGAACACATTGGTACATGTCAGCGCCGGGATTCGAACTGCAGAACGCAGTTGCTCTTCTCATATTTGACTTAGGTATTTATCATCCTATGGTTCAAAGAAAATATTGTCAGAATAATTTTGCGTGTTCTTGTTCTGCTGCTTCTGCAGGTTCCTGATGAAGAAGTGGGACGGGAGCCTGCCGGGGAGGTGGAACAGGAACCGGGTCTGGTTCTCCCCTTTGTCACATTTGTTCTATATCTTCAGCAGTTTCAGCGGTATTCAAAATATTAAATAATTAGGTTAGGTAATGGAAAATGAAATAACAACTTTGTAAAATAATTTGATAAATAAATAAATAAATAATAAATAATAACTACTATGACAAGATTGACAAGCAAGATTCAGTGTTACTAGATTTAAATATTCAAAAAATATCGATTATAGTGAATCGAATAAAGAGAAAAAGAAAATGGTTTACTATGGATAAAAGTCTTCAAGACTTAAATATAATCATATTTTATAAACCAAATGTACTAGTTTTGGCACAAATAGTACCAGAACATGTAATTTATTGATAAATAAAATATCTTTTGTATTTAAGAATGTATCGATATTTCTATTCGATTACTTTTTTGCTCGGATTTGCTGGTTATATTCCGAGGTCTGGCACCACTATTGTTACGTTCCGTTCTCTATATGTTTGTTTTTACGTTCCATTATCCTTAGATTTAAATATTCTTCATTTATCATTTTTTCTTTTCCCCCGACTTCTAAAAATATTGTAATTACTGAAAATACCTTATCTACACTGTATTAATAAATGGTGAAAACATGGTTCTGAAACGCTCCAAAAAAAAGGCGGTACGCCCACTGCCGTTCTCCTTTCAGCTCTAATTCCCATGACAGTTCGGGGTTGTCGAGCAAAATCTAAATATGTCACGAACATGTGCATGTTTGATGTCACACGACGAGACGACACAACGTCAATATCCTGAAACTCTGAAACGTCTTCCCTACGACACATATTGAAAGGGCTTATCAAAACATTATTCAAAGGTGGGCGGTGTGAAAATAGGGCGCCTAATAGCGTACTACTTTTGCTCTCCGTGTGATGACACCACTATCTTGGCCTAAATCTGCGCAGTGTCGGCTCGAGGGCTCTTGCCGTCGTGTGATGGGGCACGGGTTTGGCACATACATAGTTTTTTAAAATAAAAATATTTGCTGCTACAGCAGTTTATGCTTAAGTTTACGAATTTACGGTATCATTTTGATACTCCGAAGTTGGTAGGTCAACCATTTTATTGTTAACTAGCTGTTCCCGCGCGCTTCGCTTCGCCTTAAAAAGTTTTTCCCGTGGGAATTCCGGGATAAAAAGTAGCCTATGTTCTTTCCCAGGGTCTAGACCGTATGTATACCAAATTTCATTCAAATCCGTTCAGTAGTTTTGGCGTGAAAGAGTAACAGACAGACAGACAGACAGACAGACAGACAGACAGACAGACAGACAGACACAGTTACTTTCACATTTATAATATTAGTAAGGATTAGTAAGGATAAGGATAAGGATAGGGTGTGCTATCGAGTAATTCCACCTCACGATAGTGTAGTGGTCAAACTGAATACCATTGAATACCACTCTCTCGCGATTTTTTTTTCGACTTCCCACACTTAATTTTACAGTATGTATGAAACATACTGTGTCTGATAAATATTTTAATGTTCGGGTCGAAAAATAAGTTAGTAAAATCTATGAGAAAGCTGTTTCATAGACGTAAATCATATGGTTTAATTTTCAGAGCATCACTTTTACTCCCTGTATACCTATGTAGTTACAAATATAAAATGAGAGATACAATAGTTAATGTGCACAGAAACATGATTAATCCCTAACAAAGGAAATAGAAGTTTCACTATTAGCATAGGCAATGCGCGTGCAATGCATCACGGGATAGAGGCGCTGTATGAACAGTTGGTGTTAATGGTCCAACTTACCCCAGGGAAATGCGAGTTAACATCGCACACAGTCATTTTACATTACAACAATAGATCCCAGCAGACTTGCAACACTGCAACCAATGCCATCTGATGGTGGGGTTTATCTTTTTCCAATTAAGTTTCGAAATTGATACAATGGGAGGTGGAAAGTGCATTGAGGATGGAAATTAAAAGAGAAACGGTGAATGCTCTTTGAGCTCAGCTGCGTAATTAAAAACTTCTTCAGTGATAAAACGATATTTTTCCATTTATTTAAATTAGAGGAAATATTACAATATATTATTATGAGATAGTAACTTAAACCTAATAATAAAGAATGTTACAAACTAAACTACCTAACTATTTTTCCATCATTTACCTATTGATAGAAATAAGTAGGCGGTGCTTAAAAATTATTGTTATCGTTTTAAATGTAAATAAATAATAATCAGAGCTCGTACCTCTGGGTTCCTACTCTCTAGATACTAAAACCAAAACGATCAATCGAAACTTGTGCACTTCAAAGCGGGAGTCAAAGTTCCCGAGATAACGTCAAGGGGCTAAAGTTTTTAGTTTGTGTGCACCCTTGCGAGTGTGTTATCTACCCTCCGTCCGACTTGCCTTTGAAAAAGTTATGGGGAATACTGACGGCAGGCCTACTGTAGAAATTAATACTACTATGGTAGTACTTAAAATACAGTATTTTATTAGTAGCTTTAGAGCGGTGGTAGCTCAGTCGGGTAAGCGCTCGCTTCTCACGCCAGAGATGCGGGTTCGATCCCGGCGCTGACATGTACCAATGAGTTCTTTTAACTTAAGTACAATGTATACCATCGCTCTTACGGTGAAGGAAAACATCGTGAGGAAACCTGCATATCTAGATCTAGCACATCTAGATATGTGAACCCACCAACCCGCAGTGGACCAGCGTGGTGTGGAAATGGTCCAAGCTTAGGAAGGCAGTTTAGACCTTGGGGATATGCACAAAGGTTCCATTCGAGAGAGCCAGGTGCAGGTACTTACACCCCCACAGAGAATAGAATAGAATAGAATAGAATTAGTAGCTTTATTTTAATAGTAGTCATTTTTAATTCCTGAACTATGTCGTAACATGCTCTTTATTAAATTTCATCTTGATAATTAACCATAGTTAGTATAAATAAATACAAACTTTGTTATTCACTAAACACTTCACACGTATGTATGTACCTATTTCCTGAAATATTCCGGCGTGATAATTAGAATTATATACTTTATGTTATCTGCTATTCTATTTATTTTGTGGGTGACAAGCACAAGAGTTAGATTAGAACTATTCGCTCACTTTACTGTTGTATTCTGTATTACTACCAGTTCATCACGACCCATCACGTCCCCACTGCTGGGGCACGGGTCTCCTTCCAATGAAGGAAGGGTTTTAGGCCTAGTCCACCACGCTGGCCTAGTGCGGGTTGGTGGACCCCAACACAAGCAAGCTTGTGCTGAGAGAGTTATCGAGTAAGTGGGCAACCCGACTGTCAGATGTTTTCAAGCCGCCCGAAGGCCTCTGACTAGGCTTAACGATTGCTGCCGAAGCAGCAACCGGGACCCACGGCTTAACGTGCCGTCCGAAGCACGGAAGCGTCCATAAAAGAACCACTTGAAATCGGTCATCCATCCAATGGCTGACCGTGCCAGTTGTTGCTTAACCTCAGTGATCAGTTACGATCACTGAAGCCCGCTCGACTACGGATGCTTCCAGTTAGTTAACTACAATAACCTAACCAACATTAAAAAACCCCGCCATTAAACACTAAAATTCGCATAACGTTAGAACTGCTGAACCGATTTTAATGAAACACAGTTAAGAATATTACTGGCAACACAACCTACACTCCTAAAAACAAAACGACAATCGGTTTAGCCGTTTGGGAGCTACGCTACCACCGACCAATACACAGACCCGTTAAACTTTTAATAACACCCCTCTTTTTCCGTCGCGATTAAAAATACATCCCCAATTTCGTGAGTAAACCGATAGAACTCGATAAATCACTGAGCATTAGACATATCGCGCCTGTAAGGGCTCGCGATACTGAGCTGCAGCCGTGATGTATTGTATTTGTTTCTGAACGGGGAAAAAGTGCAGTTTGCGTGCTGCTGGTTTTTTGACCTCCGCACTTGACTCGCGCCTTGATTGAGTAATTTGTACACTTACCTGAAGGGCTAGCACGAATAATTTATTGTCTTTGGTGAACTTTATCTGAATATAAAATCTCTTTTTAAGAAAATAAAAGTATTGTATAATATTTTAATGTTTTTAATTGGCTGAATTATGACTGTGATAACGTAGAGTCTTCGGAAATGGACTAACATTTTTTTTTCGGTGATAGGTGAGGTCATGGGAAGTATTTTTCTTCTCTGGGATATTATTTTATTCAACTTTTTGAATAAAAAACAAAAATAAATAATACTTATGGTCTATGTCTTATTTTCCTTCATTATTTATCATTTTATTAGGGTTCCGTAGCCAAAATGGCAAAAACGGAACCCTTATAGTTTCGTCATGTCCGTCTGTCCGTCTGTCCGTCTGTCCGTCTGTCACAGCCGATTTACTCGGAAACTATAAGTACTACAGTGATGAAATTTGATGGGAATATGTGATGTATAAACCGCTACAAAAATATGACACTAAATAGTAAAAAAAAGAATTGGGGGTGGGGCCCCCCATACATGTAACTGAGGGATGAAATTTTTTTTTTCGATGTACATACCCGTGTGGGGTATCAATGGAAAGGTCTTTTAAAATGATATAAAGTTTTCTAAAAAACATTTTTCTTAAAGTGAACGGTTTTTGAGATATCAGCTCTCAAAGTCGTAAAAAGTATGTCCCCCCCCCTCTATTTTTATAACTACGGGGTATAAAATTCTAAAAAAAATAGAGGTGATGCATGCTAATTAACTCTTTCAACGATTTTTGGTTTGATCAAAGTATCTCTTATAGTTTTTGAGATAGGTTGATTTAACTGTAATTTTGGTTAAGTTATTGTGCTTACTACGGAACCCTTTGTGCGCGAGCCCGACTCGCACTTGGCCGGTTTTTATTATACTTATTGGTATTAGGTATTCCATTCAAAAGTATAGTCACAAAGAAATCGTACCAAAAAATAACAGTGATCGTCCTTTAGGCTGGTTTTACAATCACGCGTTTCGGCAGCGCCGTCGGAGCGCGCGCGCTCGGATATGTATTGGGGTATTAGTAGCGTTTCAAATTCGCGCGCTTGAGCAGCGCCGTTCGTTGAACGCGTCCTATTCGCGCGGCGCGGTCGAAGCGCGCGCCGCTCGTGCGCTTCTACGGCCATTGTGCGTTTTAGTCTCACGCCGTTGAGACGTGCCGTTAGGTACTGTTGTGTACAAAATGAATCACATCGATACGGGTCGAGTAATTGACGAAGTGCGAATTAGAAGATGTTTATGGGACCCGGCCGATGATTTTTATAAGAATAAGGACGATTTTTATAAGAAATGTTACGTGTTCGCCTCTCAGTAACCTTGTAGCGTTATAAGGATCAACACCTACTGTTCTTCGACGTTTTTGTTGCCTTTTTTTCCATAAAAAGTAAATAGCCAGTACTCTAACCGCATTGCCGTTCATTTTGTATCTGTTTGTACACGACTGTCTCACAGCAGCGAAACGCGCCGTACTAATGTCGTTTTATGGTGCACCGCTGTTCAAACGCGCGCTGTCCAACAGCGCGCTGTCCAACGGCACGTCTAGCGGCGTGACTGTAAAACCAGCCTTACGGTTTAAAAAAAGGTCAAACGTATACTTACTCGTATCTGCAAATTCGTGAACAAAGAACATCGTACAGATTCGTCTATTCGTTTTGAAAGCTTTCCAATTGTCCAAAATGCTCAATACACTGCTCTAATTCGGCCCGACAATCCCGCAAATCCAGAGGGGGTCACTCTTTAAATCGACGAAAGAACGAACGAAAATTTTCCCAATATCGGCATGCTTAATACAACGAGATAGAGTCGTGGTTAGCGCTGCTGTTTTGTTTTTAGCTTAGGACCAAATACACGGTATAGAGTGACCCCAGCCTTTTCCCATTCCGAATCCTCTCAATGAAATCTTACTAAAGCGCCCTTTGTTGTCGTAAGAGGAAGATGCAAGGGAAACATATTATTTTGTTAGTAAGTATCTAAAATTTCGATGAATTTTTTGTACTCTTACTATGGTACCTAATATGATTATAAAGTTAATCAGTGCTGTACTTAAATTACCTTTAAATAGTCTTAAATCAAGACTTTTTGCATGTTAAATAAATGAAAGTAAAATTGTAGTTTCGACAGATTTTGTCGTGGAACCGAATTTTCAACAAATATAGCCGAATACAACCTTACAGAACAGTTAGTTAGGGATGAGGGTGGATATAGTTCGGTTGTTGGTTGTCAAGTTAGTTCGGCAACATAGCGATCCTTCATTTTGTGGTATATTCCAATAAGATTCAATTTTAGAGGTTAATTCTCATTAAATTACAATATATTTAAATTCCAATTAGAATCTGACTAACTGTTATGTCTATATTTTGATATTTTTTATTCTTGAAATAACTCAACTTATACCAATTATAAGATAACATAGTTCCGTGCCATTGCTTGTAGTCTTGTCTCCCATTCCATCAGACGTATTTGTTTCAAATCGAATATCAATACGCAACAAAGCTGCACGTACAGTCATTTGCTTCCATATCTCCGCGGGCACGCATTACGAACCGACCGATTCCCGGAGACTTACTCTATACTGACGAAAACCAAAAAACGAGACATATCGTGCAATCAGCACGTTTAACACGACGGAACAGACTCGTGGCACGCGCAGCAGTGCTCCGAAAAACCTTTTTCGTCATATAAAGTGACCCCTCAGTGGACAAACAGAAGCAGTGGTGTTTGCGCAAACAAAATATGCAAAGTAGGTCCGCGCCACGCGATACGGGCCGCGGTAATTATGTGAGAGCACGCCGCTGTGTCCAACAGGCAACAGCTCGAGCCTCCGCGTCCTACATTTGAAAAAGCTAATAAAAATGCAAAAAGACTCCGCACTTTTTGCAGTGTACCTTTTTACTTTACCTGACGGAGTCGGGCTTTCGAAATCGGGTCATGAAGGTGCGTTTGATCTTTTATGAAAAAAGGATTTGTTGTGTTATTGTTGCATTGGAGATGTAGAATTCTATATAGAGTTTTAAGGATTATTTTTAGACAAATTGGATTTTTATCTCCTTTAACCGATAGGCTGGCAATTCGTGTTCGTGAAGAGTTGAGATGCCTCTGAAATATTTAAAAACTATTTTTAAAACAATTCAATCGAAGTAAAAATCAATAATTGTTATTTATAAAAAAGTATCTACAGATACAGCTAAAAAATACTGTCATAAAATTTATAAGTAAGAAAAAACGCCCTCTCTTCATATATTTCACCAGCGAACAAAATATCCATCTGTCATGTTTAATTTCCTTCTTATCACCTCACAAGTTAACACCTATATCGCGTTACATAGTGTCACAGTTATTTATTGTTTCGTAAAATGAAACCTTCACTAGTAGGAGGGATAGGAGGTATTATCTCCCTCCAGTGCAATTTATTTTACTCCCAACTTCTTGGAGTTATTTCGATAAATCTCCAAATGCGTATCGAATTTCAAAAGTATCGCCCCTGCATTCTTCACTTTATTTGTGTCTGTTACAAGTACAGACCGCGGGGTTGGTCCCGTATACTACTTGTGTATTACAGACATAATAGCCATAACATTGGAAAGTCATTTTGCATCTACATTATTATTACTCTTATTAAAGTAGCAAGATTTCATCGATTACAGAAATAATACAATTAGAAATAAAATATTGTAGGTAAATCAAAACGATATTGATGAAACAACCTTTGTAGCTTATCAAGAATTAGTGTACCTAGAAATGTATTGGGTCTAACATGTTTTACAATGCTAAACTTATATTTTTAACTACCTACTTAATTATAATCACCACGGTCCAAGGTACAGTTCCAGACGGAAAACGACTTTATGTCAGTTTTTGTGCTCTAAGGGCATAAGCAGCTAAGGGTTGGGTTAAGAATGTTAATCCCTGAAGCTTACGTTTAATCACGCGTCTCCTTAGAATAGATTAAGTAAATAATTGAATAGTTTTAGTATTATTATTATTATAAGCAAGACAACTCCACTTGTATGAACGTTATACTTAGTTATTGTTACATTTTATAGGTTCATTTATAACCTGCACTTTTATGAAAATATACAATATAAACGAGTACTTAAATGAATAATACTTGTTGAAAGCGACACAAGCAACATACTTAACCGCACATTAAACAAAAGTTTATCCGAATTTACGAGCTTAAATCCGACACCATAAGACAGAGTCGTAACATAAAGTTCAACAATTGGTACTATGAAGCAATGTAGCCTAGGATGTCGTAAACTTGACTCATAAAGTTTAGACTCTAGGCTCCTTTTACCGCTAACAAATTCTATGTTTGTCATTAGTGCATGGAGTCAGAATACGTAGGTAGCACTATGTAAGTCTGTAGCTTAGTGTAGGTAAACATTTGCCTATTACGTGGGAGTGGGAGAAGATGATAATAAGAGGTTTAGTCATCGGCAGAGTATCTACTTTGATAAAACAAAATATAACATTAGTGCAGTTAGTTTATACAAATAACTTCAATTCAAAAGATAGGTACTAAAATTTCTCATTCTCATATTTAATCTTTCAGTCCTGTCATAAAACTCAACTGCGGATGCTTGCTACAGCGCGCTTGGCGGCGGACGTGTTAACAAATTACAAATTAATAATTTGTAGCCGAGCTATTACAAACCGCACGTAGGTGATGATTGATAAACGATAGCCCGCGCGTGGGCGTGTACTCTAAACTCAAACATTTGTCTTGCATTTCCGGACCTCGCGAGCGGCTAAGGAGGCACTTATCGTTTGGATGGCGTTGAATTATTGCTGCTATGTTTGTTTTAGGAAGATTTGTTGGGTAACATTTTATTCGATATATATTTTGATAAATTTAAATGAAATTTTATCAAAAATCTTGAATATACTTGGATTATTCATAAATAGATTTGACCAATCTATTAGACGGTTAATTAAGATTAGACGCAAAAACTGTTCAATTAACAGAAATGCGTGTGGCTAAATTGCGCGTAACACATTTCTTTTCTTTGTATCCTTATAACCATACTAAAGCGTTTTAACATCGCGTCTCAATTCTCAAGCCATCAAAACGAAATGGTACCAGTCAACATCCTCAACAATCAACAAGCCGCTTTCTCGACAGCAAATCTTGCGATGCAAAAATGGCGCATATTGCTGCGTCCGTCCGTCCGTCGTGTAATGAATACCTGTCAGGCTCGCGTGTGGGCGAGCGCGGCTAAGTCGAAGGCAAACATTTGCCTGCCCGCGGTAATTGTTTAAAATTGAACCTAACCGTGTGGCCTGTTGGCGGACGAGGATGCCTCTGCTTTGGCTTTTGATTGGCCACGCTAGCTTTGTGCTCAGGATTGTTTGGTGTCTCGGCTTTGCGAAGTTTGGCCGTGATTACAGCGGTGTATATTGCCTGGGACTGGGAAGGATTGGGTTAATATAATACTTTTGTGTGAGTTTTTTGGCCACTAATAAAATAAAGTTTTCAGGAGTAACTAACATTAACAAAAACAAAACATACATTTTTTTTTGTTTTCTCTGACGGTATTTGTATTTACGTAGGTTTTTTTTTTTTTTTTTTTTTTTTTTACGTAGGTTTTTTTTTTTTATGTAGCCTGTATAGTGTCCCACTGCTGGGCAAAGGCCTCCTTATGAATTGACCACCGTTCCCGATCATGTGCTTCTTACGTAGGTACTATAAAATATTTATCTTGCTGATAAATGATGATTGTGTGACTTCATGTAATCTATTAATGTAAATCGAATAGTTTGAACATAACAATACATAACAATACAATACCTTAGAATGTATAAACATTAAAACAGCAGTCATCTACAATTTCAAATCCGGTAGGATTTGAAATTGTAGCCAAAAAGAAGCGAATTCTTGTCTCCAAAAAACAAACAACACAATGGCTGCTCAAATACAGGTCACGGAGACAATACATCAAGGAGAGCAGACTGCCCGTTGCCCTGCGAAGTGGCTCGCTTTGTTTAATACAACATGCGATAAGCAACCATTTTGCACTGAGTGCTGTCAAGATGCTGACCTTTGGATTGAATAGTTGGAATACAAGACAAATCTCTAAAGCGTATGCAAATAATTTGTGATGTAGTTAATTTACTGATGGAATTAAATAATTTCGATTATTTCATAATCTGACTGAAATCTTGACTACCGAAATTTGATCCTAAGTAAAAATTACATGAAAACTTGATTTTAGCGCGTTTATCCTTTTGTTCAGTCTGCAAAGTACCAAATAGTGCCAACTTTTTTCTTATTTTAAAGTTAAAGACTTAGAATTTGACAAGGCCATAACGTCGAGTCGGAGGCCATAAATAGCGATTGGTGGTATAAAAGACAATGGATATGGGAATCGTAAAATATGAGTGGAGGCATGAAACTGAAGGGTGGTCCCGGTTTATCGTTCTAGATCACCATAAAAGTTGGAAATAGACCGACTTGTATTTTACTATTTTGGGGCTAAAGATTTTGGTAGGCAAGGAGGATAAATTTCGTGAGGTACGTTGCTTGGTCGTTTATGTGCAAAATGCGAAAATCCAAATGAGGTACCGACAAGCCGAAACCGTAATTCCAAAGTCGTTATTACAATAGTTATTTAGATTAAGTCACTGAGTCACCCTATGTTGGCTTACTGTACCACGTTACCAACATCCTATAATTATATAAATATGAAAATAATGTGTTATATCGCGGAAGCGGCTACAGAGATTAACCAATTTGTTATTAATAGGAACCTACCAACACAAGCCAACGTCGGATGTTAATTAAATTTGCTTCCTCTTCAATGACAGAAATAAATTGATACTTATAAAGGATTTTAACTCACCCGCTGGTGGTACGTGAATTAAAATGGTCTCTCTCTCGTGAATATTAAAGCTGAACATTTTGTGTAAATAATAGGTGCTTCCAGTGCCTAATACGATAGTAAATTAGGGTGTTTCGGCTTAGCACGCTCTGTTTCACGCTGACACAAGCATTACACGTAAATCAAACGGCGACACTGTTTACCACCGTTGCACGATTTTCAAACTAAACTAGTAATATTTAGGGTCAGTTTCATGGGCATGGCATCTACTAGTACTAAGTAAAATTTACTGTATTATGTTTTCAGTCATACTAGTTTTGGTTTCAGTGAAAGCCTCCACACCATTGAGTTGTAAGTGCTGAGTCACTACCGGTTATATCTCATACCGTCTCTGCCTCATAAATATACCATTTCCAAGTGCTTGGTCGTAACTAATTCCAATATTGTCTGGGACATGGAAAATTGCCAGTAATAATATAATTTATTAAGGTGGTTTTAGCGTGCCGTAGCTCCGAACTAATTAATTCCGGACGAATATTATCATCGCTCTAACTATAATTGTTTTATTCAAAATCTGGCCTAAATCAGGATTTAAAATGTGGTTTCGTATTTAATTATGAATTGTTAATCTTAATGTGATGAAATATTCTAACAATTTAATATGTTATATTAATTGAATTTGCATGTAAGTTCAAACAACATGTTGTACTTAAGTATTATTAATGAAATTAAAATAATTTATTGAAGCCTACATCTATTTATAAATGACTTAATATTTTCTATAAAAAAATAACAATTTGTACCTATCATAAAAGCACTATTTCTAGATCAAAGTGTTTCAATAGAAAATGCACCGAACTAGTGGAGGGTTGGCGTACATTACAATAGCACAAAACCAACAGAGCGATGCATCGTACAAAAGACCATTGTTCTTGCCTTGTCAAATGTATCGACTAGGAACTCAATACATGAACTTTATGAAAAGAAAATCATTGAAAAACGATGGGAAACAACGGAAGAGCCACGAGAATAGCGCAGATTAGAACCAGAGAACAAAAAGATATACACAATACGCCATATACACAATACGCCTTCAGATAGACAATAAATAACAAAGAAGCGTACGATTAACTCCAACTTTATTCCAGGAGTCTCAACGTAGGTTTATACATCCATAAATTCAATACTTAATAACAAGCTAAGGAAAATGAACAATGAATAAGAAGCGTATATTGCAACATCGCCTATTCCTACAGGAGCGTCTACAAACAAACAACGACACAACTACCTCGAACAATATTTCATGCGATTCTAATTATTGTTGCGGCCGGTCTAAATCAATTTAGTCGCGCTCGGGGCTGGATTTACAACTCATTTCTCTAATAAAATGGATTAACGTGCTGCGTAGCATGCGACGCACTAACTCTCAATGCAAATGGTGCATTCGCCACTGTTATGACATTTGTTTCTATCATTCTTTTTACATGCACAATTTATTACCACGGGATAATGCCAACTTCACCGGGATTGTTATTTGCGAAAGTGATTGCGGCTTAGGCAAATACAGGAGCATTGACCTTATAGTAACGTTTGCGCGGGGGTGTGGGTCCGCCTGAACTTCGCTAACAATGTTACATCGTCCCCGCATCCCCTAAGGCGCAGAATGTCCCTACATCCGTCGTATTAGTCTAACTATAAACTGAAGCGAACTTCTGTCAGCCCCATGGTCTTGATACGAAATAGCATCATGATTAAAACTTCCATTTCACTTGAATACTATGCGCCCGCATTGTGATTTTACCGATAGCAATCTGAAAACGGACTCATTTTCTTGGCCTCTTTGTGTTTTATTTGCAGTCATATCGTAAATGAAACTAATTCTTTCTCTCGGGTAACAAAGACGTTATGTGCGTCTCAAGCAATTGCGTTTAGATCGAGCGTTCTCAATTTGTCTGCACAGGTGGTCGTTCTCACTGCCAACTGTTTTTCTATCGCGTTACCCTTCAAACGATTCTGCGACCCTCAGGGAGATAGCAAGTCGTCTTAATAGAGTTAGAGACGAGCTGTGGCGCGTCCCCCAGGGATCGCCCCCCGGCTGTCGCGTGCTAGATCCGAAAAATGGCATTAGCTTCTTTTGTGAAACTTCTATTGAATTCGCCGGAGATATTTCGTCGGCTGCCGCGTCGGTATGGCACAATTATTTGTTATGAATCTGCGAACATACAAATATTTTATATAGTCCTCTAAAAATGACTTGTAATTTTTAACTACAGCAAAAGTAGTGAAACAAATAAAAAGTAGAGCGTGTATGTAGTAAAAGTTAGCAATTTTCCATACATAGTAGCATCAAATCTTCCATAACAAGACATTTTAGGATCCATAAACATTATGCTAACGATGTACGAGGAAACATAAAAATGCATAAGCAGCTATAACGCCGGCGAGGCAATACGAATTCAATTTTCTTATATCACACATCTTGTTTTACGAGCAGACAGATCTCGTTAATAGTAAAACATCTACGATGGTCTTTTTAATACAAGGGCCAGGTCTATTCTTGATGTTCTGTATTACACTGTACGTCTTTTCACAAGTATCTTGCGAAGCTTCTAGTTTTAGTTTCTAGGAAGCGTCTCGGTTCGATTTTCGAACCAGACCGGCCAGCCATATAAATCATACCTTGTATCATGAATGGGTGCACATTTTACATGTAGAATTGTAAGTACCTACGTATCGAAAATTATACCTACGTCTGTGTAATGGACGTAATGTAATAATCTGCTTATTTACAAAAATACAGTACAAAATCTGGTGCGTTACCATTAAATGCGTCCCAAGTGAACATAAATTCTGAATCATGACGCCGTTCGCGGTTTTTATTACAAACAAATGAAGTTTAATGACTCAACCAAACAAAATCTAATAAACGCACCCAGCAATGTAATTACCAATATGCGTATTCCTCGTCCTGCCATTACGACAAATCAGCACGTGCCCGCGACATAAATATTCGCATTATTGCACGAAAGTTCCCCTAGTATTGCAACTGTTTTTTTCCACCATTCGATCTCCCGTTGTGCATTTCGATAAAGGGGATTTCAGCGTAACATATCGATGGAACGCACCAAACGCACAATTTTAATACTAAGTAACTTTGAACAGTAAAGTTGCTTATTGATAATATCAAATTGAAAATGTACAACGGGATGCGTCAGTTTTTATGGTAGGTATAAAATAGGGGAATATAAGTTACTGTCCCATTCGTTTAGCTTCAAGGGTGGTGGTAGGGCTGTCGCTTTGTACGGCACATCGCCTCTTGTTTGCCATTATTTGCTATAATGTGGGTGAAATTTAGCTCGTTTCGCCGACAGCGCCCCTTAATTGTCCCCAAGCTTTTATTCCGAGCGCTTTTTATTTATAGCATTGCGGGGCTGACACTGAAATCCCGGATTATTTGGCTAACAAATTATATCGAATCTGTAGAGAATAGGACGCGTCAGTCAATAAATCAATCGTCAGATTTATCGATGAAAGCTGACAGAATGGGTAGCTTGCTGTAAGGCCCGGTGTTCTTTAATGTGACGCAGAATTCAATATCTTTTGTATCATGCACATTAGGCACAGTAATATCGCTATTGTGAAATTGTGACATTTGGGGTCAGTTATTGGTTAAATACCTACATGTTTTTGATGACATTTATTGCTACGTTACAAAATTGAGAGAAGGAGTGATAGCAACAGGAATTTTAGACAAAAAGGTGCGGTTAATAAATATGATTTCCATTATTTAAGATATTATGTTGCGGAAAAAAATTGTCGCTGTCATGTCAGACTGTGACTAGATAACAAACCAATTTAATTCTGTCAATTCTGACCTTTTACATAGCGACTATGGCTCTTAAAAAAACTGGCCAAATAGGAACTCTAACTTGGAAGCGTCGTATTCGCAATTAGGTCAAACCAACAACATAATATAATTATCATCATTCTTGTATGTAGGAAATAGTCATTCATAAGGTAGAATTGATTAATGAATGTCAACATAACAAATGTCGCCGTCGCTTCGTACCCAGCTGCTGGGAGTTCTTGTAATAGAACTCTGTCACTTCACCTATCGGCAAGACGAATTGTGACTAATGTGCGTAGTTACTGTTCGTCAATAACTTGTGGACCTTTCTCTTTTACTCAATAAAACGATTCTCGTTGTATTTAGTTTACACAGATAGTTTCTGGAAAAGGCATACTTTCTTTGTTTGTTTTGTTAAAAAATAATAGTAATTCTAGTCTTTAACATCTTATACAGAGTGTTGCAAAAAGGATATAGTAAGCCGAAAGAGTAGCATATACCTGCAGTTTCGGCTACAAATTTAAAGATGCTAAATTGCTAAGACTAAACTAAAGATAATCAATAAAGTGGTTATAACTAAACTCTAAGGATATCCCTGCCAGCCCCGCGATAATACCTCATAAATCAAAACATTCATAATGGTTTGGATGCAACATTAAACTGCAAAATTACAGTTGGATCTGAACGGACGGTATGTCACAGCGGTTTATAATCAAAATATCTCATAAAGCCGTCCAGACAGATGCACAAAGCAAATGTAATGGCATAGGAATACACTAAAATATAACAATTTACAGTGCTCCGTGAAATAATTTATTTAACATACCTACCTAGTCTGAAAATATTTCACAAAGTTACCTTCTGCGGCTGAAGATATGAAAGATTAATATTTTCTGGGCAAGTTTAATTAATAGCATGTCACAAGAAACTGTTGAACAATTTATTTAACTGTCGTCATCAACATAAGCAAGTCTAATCGTTCGTTCAGCGTCAGACTAATAATATAAGTTCTTCAGCCGCAGTAGTATTAGCAACGTCGATTTGTTTACGCTTTTTCGTGATTTTTAAACCCTTTTCACGTTTTATATATGCTTTTAACGGGTCGTGAATGACTCACAGCATCTGTGGTAGATTTATTTCAATTTCCTTTACACTTCGAACTTCCGTTACTAGAGCCATAAATTTCGGTGATAAAAAATTAACGCCCTTTCTTTTTCGGGAACAATATCCTGAAATAAGAACCGATAATGGCGCTAACTCAGACATAAAAAACAAAGTTAATTTTGAGAAAACATTTTCAACTTTTTGAATGGGACTTAGGATGGGATATGTGAATGATATTTATTTATGAAGTTAAAAGCTTTATTTCTTTTCCACTGATCTTTTGATATTACTAATCCATTAGCTTTTATAGTGTTCAAGAATCACGCTTCCGGTTTACCAGCAACTACTTTTTTTTATTCTATTCAGTCTGACTGTTACTGTGTTCCCTACTACATATGAATTCTCTGAATATTTGTCCTTGCTCTATTTTAGTGAGGGTGGAAATGTTTTTATCAAACTGGAGTGATTCGAAACTTGTGTCGGCGCGGCTGTCAGCAGCACATTCGTTGTAACATGTGGCACCAATTAAAGTTCTTTTTCCCAAAGGATAATAAAGATAAGACAAGAATAATGATCTGTGGAGAACACGCAACGAATGACTACCACTTGAACATGTGACAAAATTATAAATACTGGGGACGGTCTTTTAATTTCACTGAATTAGCTTAGAGACGAAATGCATGGAGATGTTTGTAGTTCGTGCAGACCGGATGTTATGAATTAGTTTGAACACTTGTCAGGTCTAAGTTGGCAGTTTTTTTTTTTTTTAAATTTACGTTTTTATATTTAAAAAAATTGTAGGTATGTACCGAGTTCTTTTTTAGGATAATGCTTAGGAAATAGGAATCACTATGATGAGCTTTACCATGTATAATATTTATCTGGGCATTTTAGTATTAGAAGGTATCAATTTACATACGGTGAAAAATATGTGACTCTCGGATTTATAGTTTAGATAGAGTTAAGAGCAGTACTATTTTACAGGCAGCCGACGAATAATAAGAAAGCACTAAAAATATACAATAAAATCGTAACAATGAGATCCCCGGATATAAAAAACGAAAACGTAAACCAATAAGTATACGAGTAAATAATATATGATCCAGTTATCCCAAAACAAATTAGGATTATATTTATACTTTCTACAGATAGAACCGCTTTAGGGTTAATTTTGAATAAGAAAACCGTACAAAGCACACCATTATCTTGATTATATAATTGCCGGTATAAGTAAACTCTTGTCGCCAGAGGGAGGCATTATGAAACATAGTAAAATATATTTACATTGAAGTAAGATGTAATTAGTAAGAAAATGTCTTACCAAATGAAATTACAAAATATTATTTTTTATTTACACTAACCGGTACAGTTTACACGTATACATTATGTCGCAGCGTTGGCAGACAAACGCCGCATCGATGTTGATTTGAGCGTGTAAACGCGTCGTAATCGAATCAGAAACGTCAAGGGATTTTCCTTGGGTAAGGTCAATACAGCCCTGGCAACATTTCAAAAAGTAAGAGGTCACGTGACGTTTAAAAAGTGAACCGGCCATGCCGCCATTCTGGATTCTGAGCTTGGACGTGACACGGGAAACAGTGTGCTGTATCGAACTGGCCGTGTTTCTAAAAGTAATCCTTCTGCATCATCGCGATCTTGCATTGTTACATTAAGTGTTGATTGTATTCTAAATAATTAAGATACGAACTACACGAAGAGCCTATTATTTCCGCCCGCACGATGAATTCACCGCCACACCGAGATGCCCGGCGACCCCTCCCCGTTAGATAATATATAATAGGTAAACCATTAAATACATGTACCTATTTTTTCATATTACACTCATACCTAAGTCTTAAAGAATATAATTTAAAATCGTTCCATCAGAGTAAGTTCGTTTAATTTAAAAACAACACAAAGAAGCCGAAAGCAGAAACCAGTACGAAACAGAATGTAATTATAGTATCGGTAAAACGAAAGATTAAAGAGGCCAACTGTTTAGTAGATAATAATGTCACATAAAAGAAAATAAATAAGTTAACTTGGCCAGAAGGCAGATGGTGGCTTTTAATAACTCCTATTACCAATAATTTACGAACGAAGTTAGAACAAAAAAGTCGAATGCATGTTTTACTGTGCGTTGATTACACATAAGATGCCGCAACTAATGAAAAGGGCCTTTCATAGAATACCTGTCATTATCATGGGAAATGAAATAATTAAACTAGTAAACGATAAAGGATGTAGTTTACGTTAATGCTATGTCTTTAGAACACACATAGTATTTATACTGGCGATAAGTACAAATCACTTGGTACCTACTTGTAAAAATATACCAGTTACAGCAGTCTTGTTTTTTTTACAAATTATTAAAAACGTATATAAGGGGTCCTTGCTAACTTGACGTTTTTACTTTAAAACTCATACGGACAGGAGATTTTGAGTGAATAAGTTGATTTGATCGGCCGTACCGTTATAATCGTTTATATGTTTGTTTAAGTATAACACGTGAACCACCTTTTTTCTATACTTAACACAACGTGACTGACATAAATTATCAGATTAAGGTCAACTTCACGTAAAACATGGCAAATACCAACATGGAGCAGGTAGATAAGATCGCGTTGACAAATTTTTATGAATAAAAAAACAAATGACACCGATAAAACAGATAAACCTTCCCAGCTTGACGTGAAGATGCAAAAATAAAGCAACCGTATGACACATGTCTCTCGCACGACGGAGGAAACTGCAATCACCATTTGCATAAACAACTAGTTCTGGACAGGTTCAATTAAAATTTAAATTAATTGCTCTCCTCAAAGCACTGACAGTTTCTTCGCCAACATCATTCAGTTTTATATTTATGCGAATCCACTTGACAGGTGAGCAATGAGCCTTTATAAGTCTCTGTAAGTGAAGAGCTTTAGTGCTGTCTTTGAAGAAGTAAACAAATATTATGATAATTTGCGAACCAAATTTATGATTAATGTTTGAATATTTTTTAAGGAGGAACCCGGAGAGCCTTTTTTAGTGTATTAGGTATCAAGTTTAATACTTAATTTGTATATCATCATAGCTTTTTTTATAGACTATCTTATTATTTCATATTCAAATTCTTTGTATGAATTTCAGTTTTTAATCATTTAGGTAAGTACTTATTTTGAGTTTTAAGTATCCAGCCAGCACTGCAGGAATAGCACAAAAAACACACATACCGACGAATTGCGAACCTCCTTCTTTTTTCAAAGTCGGTTAAAATAGACCCACGGCAAATTATTTGCCACGAAAACACATAAAGAACTTATCTTGTGTGTTAGGGGCTTGTGTATGAAAATCCCGGTTTGTGAAGTAAGTATCCACTTAAGCAGATATCGTGTGGTTCCTTTTCGCTTTGTCCATCTTGATCCCTTCACTAAGTGCGATATGAGGGGCATTCGGACCTCCTTCGATTCGGATTATGCGGCATTGTGTGTGCCTTCTCGAAAATGTCTGTTTCAATGTCCATCCTTTTTTTATGAGCTCTATGTAAATATTGAGCCGGATTAAGCGTAAAATCAAGCAAGATTCTTGTTCGAAATTTTGTTTTGGCAGTCACGATAAAAACCAGCAAAAATGCGGAGAAGGGAGGAAGGTTTACCTCGTATAATTAATTATTATACTCTACCCGATTTATTGTCACCTATTCCATTTGACTGCATTGGTATTTTCTGATTATTTTCTGCCCCGAAAAAAATCGTGCAAGTAATTTTGTAACATTGTTCAATCAAGTGCTGACACAACCCAATAGATGTTTCATCAATTTTTCGACTAAATCGTTCAATCTTGTATAAAATTCATGGGGTGTAGCATCGCGTAGAATGATAAATAAGTTAGAGGCTTCCCCAAATATTCTCATTTAGTACGTGACTTGTTTTCCGAAAATGCTCTCAGATATGAGTATCGGAACGCATGGAAATAACAAACGTTATCTATCATATTGTGTTATCCCTTGAGATAAATGAAGTCCCATTATTTTTTTGAGTGGTGGAACGGGAGATCTAAATCTCTTTATCTGTTCCGAAGAGCCTACTCTCTTCATACTAAATACTGAATGAAACATACGTAGGCTTATCATTCATTAGCTTAAGTTTAAACATAAATTATTGAAAAACCATCGTTAAGGAGAGGTAAGTAATTAAGTTTTTTAATTAATTACAGCCATATTCACATACAACAAAAATACAGGCTTAAAACACCAATAAACTTTACTCTCTAACCTCTTTTTAATACTAAATCATAGTAAAGTCACGAGAAAAAACATGACCATAAAATACTAAACCTCGTCAGTGTCGACAAGGTGTTCAATCTTCAACTTTTTCTTATCGTTATTGTCTCTCTCCTCAACTGTCAAGAAGTCTAACCGTTGGACAGGCCGGAAGAGCTGAATCGTATCCGGGGCGAGCAACGATCACTGGGGGTCACTCTACAGGCTGTTCCAAAAAGGGTATAGGTACTAAGCCGAAACATGCGTGTGATGCATGTTATATCTAAGCCCGGAAATAAAATTAAAATTCACGAAAATAATAACATTTTCCATATTAAAAAAGTCACGTGACATACAAAGTTTCTATAGAGAATCTATAGTTTTTTTCGCGAGTTTTGACATTCCCTAAGTATTTATATGACGAAAAGCTAAGTATGTTCCGGACCGCTGCTGTGCGAGCCACGACTTCACGATTGCAAGACATCTCTCGTTCGTTCGTTTTTTTCGACAGCATAGAGTAACCCTCCTGACGACGGCACAATTTCATTGTTTCCACAGTTTTCCTCAAAAAAAGAAGAAATAACTACGTGCTCCTGCCGCGCCAGATTCCTTGTGCACGTGATTAAGAAGTTTTGTGGCATGGTGTCTGCGGATTTTTATTGGGAAAGTATTTTTGTTGACAATAAACTGAAATATTGTATACTTAATACTTGTAGGGATGAATGTGCATGCCGTGATTTCCATTTAAGTACATCTAAGCATACATTCATAATTTTATTCAATATCTAATAATGATCTCATGGTATAGTAGTCAGAGTTCTTGACCACTACCCGATTCGGTCGTCAAACATGTATGTGTACTGGTGCACTCTTGAAGGTTAAAACTGTAAAAAACTACATGTAGGTATGATGATAATGACTAATGACTTCTGTTCAAACCCCGGTTTTTGCCGCATCAGTCACATCGCAATTTGCGAGAGGATCCAATGATTAGTCAGAAAATCAATGACTCGCGCGCTCCGCGGTAACAAAACGACAAAAATTGGAGCCAACCGAAACTAATCATGCAAAAATAAGGCCCAAAGATACGGTATTACTGCAGATAATGATCTACAATCAAAACCAGAGGCACCATTCCATCTTCATTTGCACCGTAATTACCTTCAGATACGGAGCGATACCAAGATACCAACCTAACCGAACATTAAAAAACAAAAACTTAATTAGGTAGGCATTTGAAGTTCATTCATCTTGAAATCGTCGCATATTTTTTGCAGATTTTTTATTTACGCAAAACAATTTTTTCTTATGTATCCCGTACCGTGGCAAAATGAACCATTATAATAATTATAATAATATATAATCGTATATAAAGTTCAAACTACCGTATAGGTACCTCCTTAATTTATATCATAGTCTGCCATTTTGTACTCTGGCCTCATTTATAGCCAACTTGGTAACTGTATAGAAAATAATATAAACAGAAATGAACATCTGTAAACATCTCATTCAACAGTTATAACCCCTGTGTCCGTCTTTCACTAGGTTCGCATTGATCATCATTCAACGTCAAGTAATAATGAGGCAAGACTCGTCAGTACCTCGGAGACGAAAATACATAAATCAGGGAAAATTATTCACTCACGCCCCTTAGATTATGCATTGAGATTAGTGAGCAGCTAGGCTGTCTTTGCGATTATGCTGTTACACATTTTAGAGGGGTGACGTCTTGGGGTAAAATAGGGAGTGTCTTCATATGAGCTCTTGAGTTACTCAGTTTCGGCTTAGTATACCACTTTTGCCACTTTTACCCTGTGTACGATCTTCAACCAAACAAAGCTATTTGTAGAGAACCCTAAAACTTGTTATCTACACACACAGTTTAAAGCGTCTTATTTTATTATCCTTATTTTGTATCTTTGCTTCACAAATGTTTTATGATTCTCACAGATTGTGCATGCCAGTCTCAGGCTAAGCTTGCAAAGTACACAAACAAACTGCCATAAACTAGACGAATAAAGTGAAGGTTTTTACGACAGATCCATCGATTGACGCCAGCTCCCACCGCCTACTGAAATTTTCACTTCCCGTATATAACGAAATCATTTATGCGCCATGCTATTACGGTCTTTAAGATTAAAGATACAGGGTATATTTTGTGAATTTTTGAAAATGCCGAATGTATATTATTATTAACCAGTGATATGAGTTTTATGTGGTGTACCTATAGAGGCTTAAAGGAATTACTTAACGGAAGAGGTTTTGGGATAAAACTGATAAAAGAGTTATTTTGTGAATAGTTTAGAATAAGTGTTTTACAATTAAGAATTTGACGATGTGTATGTACATGCATACTGTTGAAGCAATAATTAATAAAAAACAATAGTTTTAATTTTGTTTAAATGATTGGTGCAATTCACCCTTAATGTACGTCACAATGAATAGAGGGTGCTCTATTTACCTAGGTAAAGTAGGTACAATTTGATAAGTCTGGTGAATATTAAAGTGGTTAAAATACTTAGGTACCTACTTATAATTAAAATCTCCTAGGGCTATAAGTTTCTACATACATATTTATATTTGATTCGTACCTACTTACGCTTTCGTTCACTGCATCCACTTCGTTTATCATTCCCATGAATAAAAATCCCATAAGGAGTCCACGACGAAGCAATAATACTATCTAATCTGTTATAATAAGGACCAAAGAGCTTTTAGTTTTTAGAAAACAAATAACGGTCAGGACAAGGAAAACGTTTTGTGGAACGGTTTTTTAAAAGCCATCATAGATAAAATACCAGCTTCGATCTTAATTGTCCTCCGATCGATACTGGGGTCGGATCGAGTAGCGATTTTAATCTGTGGCCTGTGAGCTTATTCTGCTACCAGAATCGGTAAAAAAAGATATTTTTTTTACTGTTTACATCTTTCTATGTTTGATAAAGATAAAGATAAAGACATTTATTTTTGCTTGAATATAGGTACGTGTAATTACAATGATATTCGTTGATTGATTGTCAATAAGCAATTGATATGCTTCTTTATTTTATACGTAGGTAATGCACTTAAATTCATCAATTTTGAACTTCATAATTCTAGCACGTTTAATAACCAACTTACGAAAATAAAACATAGAAGATAGATAATACACTCGCGAGCAATGACATAGTTCCATTGACATTATATGAAACGGCCAGGAATGGTGGAACTTTTTCATGGATGTAATACCGTAATGTAGTTTTTTAACAAAAAAAAAACACGCCCTCACGCTTTGTACTAATGTACTCCCTTGCGGGGTAGGCAGAGGTGCATTGCTGCACCCACTTTTCGCCAGAGTGTTATGTTAGTCCCAATATGTAATAGGGGGCGGGCCTATTGCCATCTTACGGGCACATCCAAGACCCGAGAACAAATATCTGTGTTTAAACAAATATTTGCCCCAGCCGGGAATCAAACCCGGGAACATCGGCTCAGTAGTCAGGGTCACTAACCACTACACCATTCGGTCGTCAAGTTTTTTATCAATATTCTTTTAACGTACCCCTTTATCACTCTTATCCAGGAGACTAAAACTTTGAATTCGTTTCAGAATAGCCCAGCTCACAAACACAGCGGCTGCCCGCAGGCTGCGGGGCCGATCACTGTCATTACACCGCTCCTGAGGTAAGCTTCTGCGATTGATTCCTATCGTGACGACATTATAGCCTAACACACCGATAGACTAAACGTTCCCTACAATCTTGTGTAAAATATCAATTACGAAAATCAATATAGGAAGTCAGTTATTATGGGTGTGTGTTGGCTCCGATTTTTATCTGGATAAACGCATAGCGCGGATATGTACTTTTCTTCTGAATGTAGCCTCCGGTGTTGGCGTTTGATATTTATGGTGGTTGCGTAAGCTTGGACGGATTTAGTTTTTATCTTTCGTATTCCCAGTTGGCTGAGAAAACTAGGTTATATTGGGTCAATGTTGAACAAATTTTATAGCTGTGTAATTTTTTACCTTTTTATCCCATTGCTGGGTAAATATCTCAGTCTGTCACCTATTATTGTCATTAGTTGGTGAGTTCAGAGCGGATGCCAATTAATGACTATGTTTTCATAATGAAAAGTTTAATAATTTGACATAATGAGATGATTAGTAGTGGATACTTTGATCCTCGGTTGATTTCCACCGTTCTATTTCGAAGATAATCTGTCTTCATTGTAAAAAAAAATTGTTTTAGATGTTCTATCGTATATTCTTCAAATAGGTATTAATCTTAAATACAAAGCCAGAACAAAAACACTATCTAAAATGCAAAAACGATACCGCAGCGCCGGGCCGCGGCTTACTGTCGAACCGATAATCTTTGAGTCTCGATCGGCGATCCGGACAAAACCAGACATTCCCCGCAGATTTATGCGCTAACTTTAGCACATTACTTTTCTTATCTGAAGCCTTTTTACCCACATAATGTTTCGTTGGAGCACTGAAATCGTGAAAACGAAGTTTAATACAGGAAGCCTGTTAAACGCATTTAATTTTAATTCATTTTTTAACCATCCGAACCTGTATTTACCATTGAACGTCCTGAAAACTAAAGCCTATAAAATAAAACATTTGAAAAAAAACAAATATTAGTACTTCCGTTATACGTCTTAAACCTAATATGCCTACCTGTTATTTTTCGTATCTGCTCATATATTAGATTCTCGTCTTTACGAGAATACTCCAACGTTTTACCTTCCGCTGGTGTCTCATAAAGTATTTACGATAAAGGGCAAGGCCTAATCAACATGATGGTCTTATGATTTACTTTATAGACTATTACTACGGAACCCTAATAAAGCTACAACTACTACCTAAGTAGTCAAGCCGACCTGCTTATGGCTAACATCCTTTATTGCTTAGTTAAGATTGTTTTGCATTAGCAAGATTACGATACTAGTTTTTTTTTATTCCCATACCTGAATCAGCCTGTAATATGTTTGGTTATAAACTTAATTGACTTCATTCTAAAATGCAACATAGTAATCATTTTGACAATAATCTAAATGGCCTAGGTAAGCTTATAAAATTATAGGTCCTAAATCTAAAAGATCTACGATTATTTAAATACAAGCTAAAATAGTTTTGCCTATACCATTACCGTAATGGTATATGATCGACGGATCTAGATCGATGAATGTTTTAGATTTGTGGCAAGTCCCTAATCTGATTGTAGAATAGACCTGTTTTTGTCAGACAGACGGATAATATTAACGAATACATATAAAGTAAAGGATTTATACCAATAGGAGTGCCTATTCCTACTAGCTATTTCTCAATGACCTAATTTAAATTAGTAGCGTCCGTAGTCGATCGGGCCTCAGTGATCGTAACTGATCGCTGAGGTTAAGCAACAACTGACACGGTCAGCCATTGGATGGGTGACCAGTTTCAAGTGGTGCTTTTCTGGACGCTTCTGTGCTTCGGACGGCACGTTAAGCCGTGGGTCCCGGTTGCTGCTTCGGCAGCAGTCGTTAAGCCTAGTCAGAGGCCTTCGGGCGGCTTGAAAACATCTGACAGCCGGGTTGCCCACTTACCCGACAACTCTCTCAGCACAAGCTTGCTTGTGTTGGGGTCCACCAACCCGCACTTGGCCAGCGTGGTGGACTAGGCCTAAACCCTTCCTTCATTGGAAGGAGACCCGTGCCCCAGCAGTGGGGACGTAATGGGTCGTGTCGTGATGATGATGATAATTTAAATTCCATATTTTTATTTTATTTTAAATCTATTATAAGTGAAAATGAACAATTCTTCCGACGGTAATTTTTCCATACCAGGCCGGAATCTCATCGAATTAATAATAGAAGTAGTGTACGTACCAATTTTGTAGTAAATAAATAATTGCTACTGAACGGCGTCGTGTGTGGCTTTGCCCCTTCAGTTACCGGCGGCCTTGTTTGATGCCAGTGGTTAATAAAAGCCACAGATATAATACAAACAATTACCCACAACAGCTGATTATTACGTACGCGATCTAGCCAGACGATCATCTTTTGTAAACTTTCCTAACATAATGTATTAAAAATAGGTTAATTAATCTGCAATGAAAACATAACAATGTAAACAAATCGTTAGGTATTCTGTTTCACTATCTCTTGGAAGAGAATTTGATACGCAAAATCCAAAATTTCTACACCACAATTAGCCACTTTAATTATGGAAGTTGCGAATTTCAGAGTCTTTGATAATACAAGTTAATTAAGCTAACTTTTAAGGAAACCTAATTAACTTTAGGCTTATGTAGGTCAAACATAAAATATTTTGCGATAAAACCTCCAATGGATTATGGATCATTTTATAAAACTCCTCTTAAAATATAAAATCTTTCGCCGCTAAGGAGGTTCACTTTTATGATAATTAGTCCTATCCAATATTTGTTCGAGCATGTTCGGAGGCCGCCCTTTCATCTTCCTTCTTGTTTATTAGTATTGCTTTAGCTTCTAGTGATCACTCGCTTTAATTGCTCACCGTGAGATAGAAAAGGAAAATATTTTAAGTACCTAAACACGATACACGAAGTTATGTAAAATAAAATATAGATAAGTTCAACTACTTCCGTGTATGATTGAATATGTTATGTAAATGGAAAAATTATTGTCACTCAATATTCCAAAACCAAAAATACCTATCTATGCACATTGGTCACAATGTTCTTGTCACCTGACCAAATTGCGAAATCGATTATTCATTTATTTTCGTTCATTTATTTCGCACTCGATAGCCTCCTCCTACTTATGGCATTACATAAATTATTTTTCCCCAAAAAACATGATTGATGCCTGCTGTACCTACCTACCTGTATAAATGAATATTTTTATAAGAAATGCGACATATTTTTGCTGTCATTAAGCCCACAGCACGGCAATTTTAAAGCAAAATTCAAGTTCAGCGCAAAAAAATAATTGAAACTTGTCAATTTGGGTTACAAAAAACTGCCAGGCTATGGCTACTGGGTTTATAATCAAAAAAACCCAATCAAATCAGAATTATTGAATTCTGTTTGCTAACTTTTGCATTAGTATTTTTAGCATACTCGTAGTTCAGTTACTATAATATAACTAGGTATTATGTGATCTAGTACCTATAAAGCAGAACCAAAATGAATGGATAGATGGGAAATGTCGTATTTGATAGTTATTTGGTAGTCAACTATGGTCTATGATAAATACTTACCTTTGAAGCACTTTGAAGTGACGATTTTCGTCCAGTTGCAATGGCAGCGGCCATCGCATGAATTTAATCTGTAAATTAGCAGACTTCGGGACTGACTATTTTTTATTAACAAATTTAAGAACTGATATTAAGTAGGTATGAGTGTTCTCGTCTTCTCATCTCATACTTACGTATTATGTCATATATTACATTCTTTTTGCCTCTGCAATCAAAGATTCACTAACGCATTAAATCCTCGACTCTCCCAACAGTAACTGTATTCAAAGCTACAATTTCACTCCAGTAAATCATGAGTAAAAAGATGATAGTGCCGGGCCATGCGTCGTGTCTGACGGCAGGCGACAGAGCATGATTCATAGGGATCTGCGCAGTCGCGCCATTCTGCCTTTGTTTTGTAATTAGCTTTATTCAAATCACGAAAGTAGAAACTTTCGATAAATAATATGGTTCATTAAAATTTAATAATTGAATTTCAGTAATTTTTCCTGTATACAGGGTGTTGCAAAAAGGGTATACTAAGCCGAAACATGTGCAGCATGGTATATCTAAGCCCGAAACTGAAATCAGAATTTGAAAATTCGCGAAAAAAAAATTCATTTTCCATAGAAACTTTGTTGGTCACGTGACTTTTTTACTATGGATTTTTTTTTTATTTTTCGCGAATTTCCAAATTCTGATTTCAGTTTCGGGCTTAGATATACCATGCTGCACATGTTTCGGCTTAGTATACCCTTTTTGCAACACCCTGTATTTTAAGAAGGTATTTCATCTTGTTCGTGTTTCGTTTTCAGTTCTGCACCAATGTAATTTATACAACTTAAGCAAATAGATAAAAATACGCACCTTACATTTGTTTATTGCTATCTTCAACGCATAGAAATCCTTACTATCTGACTGATAGCTTTATGTTTCCAACACATTTTACAGCCCGTTTCATTTCTTATCCTAACAAATAGGCTTTTGCAACAAACTTGGCCAAGCTTGAAAGCATTTCGCACATGCCTTTACGTCGCAGCGGTTAGCTTTCTAGCGGTCGCCCGTTGCCGATGGCTAATTAAGAACCCTGACCTCAAACCTAGGGCTAGCGCAGCGTGAGCAAATGAGAAATGGCTTCTAGGTTTAGAATGGTTGGTTGTTGGATATTGTACCGGAATTACTATAAACTTGTATGGAAAAATGCTTTGATTGCATATTAGTAGGGTAGGTGTAGACGTAAAAGTAAAAAGTTAGATGGATAATTTTAAGTTAGTCTAAATATTAATATAAAAGCGAAATTAAAAAAATATATGAGTTCTCATGTTTTTATGGCTATTATAATGTTATTATTGGCTATCGATGACTATATAATATTTATCTATTTTCAAAACGTCTGAACCGATTTTAATGAAATTTGGTATGGAGTTAGCTGACACCCTCGATTAACACACGCTACTTTTTATCGCGGAACACCCACGGGAAAACTTTTTAAGGCGAAGCAAAGATCGCGGGAACAGCTAGTTCACTTATAAAAATTGCATTTAAATTGTACCTAACTTTGCTTGTCCCCAAAACAGGGCATGTTATTCTTGGTTCTTAATCCTAGAGCTAACCGAAGCTAAGTGAGCTAAGCCTGTTCTTGGAAGCATTAAGCCTCGACGTGCTTGCTCTGTGCCTCAGAACAAGCATTGCACTCCATTTCGACACCCGCCGATAATTTTGCATAAATGAATTGCAAATACTGAATGCTAAATTTGGTACTCTGATGTTGAGATAGCATTCGGAACGCAACGATACAGGGTGTTGTGATGGGACGTGCGTTACAGTTTCAACATTATACATTCAAAACACTTCCAGTTTTAACATATACATATATGCACTCACGACTGTTATCCGAAGGGGTAGTCAGAGGTGGCTCACAAGCGAGCCACCCACTTTTCGCAGCACATTTGTACTCACGTGATAAGTTGCGAACCATATCGCCGTTTTTGGGATAAGTACAATACAGTTATAACAAATACATTTAAATAATTATCAATTACACAATTAGTGCAGGGTAACTAACTTTATCAATTACAGGCAAACAAAACATTAATATAACTAGGTACATCAGTTTACTCAAAATGGAAATTAAATTATAATACAGAATTAAATACTAGACTCAATTATTGATATTGTGTAGGTAGCTTTAGTAAACCCTCCCTGTTCTACCTAACTAATCTACCTAGAGGTGGAAACTTGTGCAACATAAGTTACCCAGTCATTGTTATCTGCAAAATAAATTAGTTAAGTTTTCCTAATATAGTAAAATAAAATAAATAATAAATAATTTAAATGCTGGACTATCACCGTCACTTGAGATACCTTCAGCGCTAATCATTACACGCAATGTGTAGTAATAACTCTTCTTTCAACAACGAGTAACAAAACAGAACCACTTGCAAAAGCAAACGACCAATACGTTCAAAGTGAGAGAGAAACGAAACCGCCGAAATAGGGACATCAAAAGGGCCCTTATGACATAAAAGTCTTCGTCGGGAGAACCGCATTAAGAATTCCGAGTATAACCCCGTTCACTTGTCCCATGGATCAGAAGACGCGACTCAGTTGGCAGTCTTTATTACTGTTGTTATAGAGACTACTTCGGTGTGTGGGTTTAGGTAGCGGGGGACAATAGTGTTTGTGGATGAGAGTATGTGCAACTCATCAGCATGCAACGTCGCGGGAACCCGCTCCTGGGGGTCACTCTATATGACGAAAAACTGAGTTTTGGAGCGCTGCTGCGCGAGCCACGACTCTATCCCGTTGTATTAAACATGCCGATTGCACGACAGCTCCCGTTCGTTCGGTGTTCGTCAGTATAGAGTAAGACCCCTGAGCCGTTATTACTTTCAAAAATTCCCGAGGACCCCTCTAGCTTTGTGCAAAGAAAATAGATGGAAAAGAAAGAAATTGCACGTTTGTATAGTGCAGTCCTAATATTTTTTCTTATGTTGAATGAAAGCTGAATTTTCAGTCGTTCTAATGCTATTATAATTCTTTGTGGGGTCGTTGGTTCGTGGACCTGGCTCTCTGCAATCAAACCTGTGCGCATGATCCCTTTAAGATCTTTCTTAGTTTGGACTTTATCCCAATTTACTGATTCACTGCAAGTTTATTGGTATGTTATTTTTGTATGATTTAATGAGGGTTAGCTGATGGATCTTTATACCTCAAACAAAAAAAAACTTCAAAACGTCAAATTTAAAAGTGTTAGTCGGACAAGTTGGTGCGTTCAGCTGTATGTTAGGCTACACATAATAATGTATTTTTCCTGAAAAAACTCTGATATAACCCAGAAAACATCAGACGTTCCCAAATTAAACAGACATGAAATCATAAGAATTGCTTTTGGCTGACAGAGAAAAGAGAATATTTGGGACAATATATTTTATGTCCTCGTAAACCGAATACAATAATAAAGCATAAGTTATTTTTGTTAGCTTTTCTTTATCATTGCGATCACATAATTATGTTGTGAGATTTATTATTAAATAATAGTAATAATAATATCTATGGGGACATCTCCCACACGGCCATCCGGTCCCAAATTAGGCAGAGCCTGTAATATGGGTATCGGACAGCTGATATATCTACACGTACATATACCTAATACACATGTATTAGGTATATGATTCAAAATGATCGAAATGAGACATTACATTTCTTTGCTTATATGCAGAGATATCGTGATGACCTTGACAATATTAGCAAGAAATGTAGTGATAAATTGAAGCACCAGGACCTTTGCCCAGCAGTGGGACATAATAGTTTAGTAAAAAAGAACATTATTATCATATTTTTTTCCAACCACACTTTCCACTTGATGCAGACTAAAAACCTGAATGATAATACAATTCTCTGAAGCCGCGCTTTAACTTTCAGCTGTATGCTTTCTGAAATTTATCTTCTGTAAAAAATAAGGAAATAAAATCCCCCGCAAAAGCACAGTGGTGCACAAGCCACGGAGCGCGGGCGGCGAGTGTGCGCCACAGACTTATAGACAATCGTAACACATTTGTTCAGATATTTTTATTTCTTATTCGGGGGCGCTGCCGCATCATGTATCATTGGACTTTACGATGCAGATTCCTCTTTATTTCCTGGCCAAAGTACGAATGGAACAGAAAACTGGAAAACAAATATATTTTTACAATTTAATATTGTAGTACATACTATTAGTAGGTAAATTGACTAAAATAAATTAACTGTAACAAATACAGACTAGAACAATTCACTTAATCAACTATAAAATCACGCATATTTTTGTGTTATTTTATAATTTAACCAATTAATTATGGCAACACAGCAACAGTGGGTTCGATTCACACGACGCGCGCGAATAACAGCGTAACGTTTCCGCATCAACCGAAAATCTAATACAAACCAAAACTAATTGGGTCTGAAACACAACATTTATAAAGCAAACATTGCTGCCGACGGTACAGCTGCATAATGCAAAATCGACAAACAATAAATTTGTCCACGAAATAGACGTGCGTGTGCCGTGCTGCACTCACACATACACTCACAAATACACCCACACACACACAATTTGGTGCACACACACGAACAAACCGTAGTGCACAGCTCTATAATAAATAAGTTTTATGTTTGTCCGAATGTTACTATGTTGTGTTACTTACCTGGCTTTGTTTGAAATGTTCGCTCCAGTTGCAGTCTCATTTCCTCGGCACGGCTTCGTAAACAACCAAACTGAAGTTTTTCCGGCAACCTGTGACCAAATTGCTAGTAGCTAGGTTCTCCTAAAAAGCTTTTTAGGTATATTTACCCCCAATTTTTTTGTAATCAAACTCATAGTTTTGTTCATTTACGAGTTTTCAAAATAAATGAACAGTAATTTATGTTTGAAAACCAAACTAATCTTCTAATATTAATCTAAAACGATATCCTTACTAACCAAACACAAAAAGCTTATGCGACAGGCCTTTCCCAATTTGAATATTATAATTAAAATATTCAAATAATATTGGGCCCAACTCCATAATGATTTAATTTAAAAACTCTTTTGATACTAAATTAAGAATTCTAACAGTCATTTAAAGTAGGGCAATGATATCTGCTCACGATTCAAAAAATGTTTGTAATGATTAGTTTCATTTCGTAAATAAAAAAGGCTCAGGATCAGTTGTACCTATATGATCAATGGTCGTAGATAGTCAGTGTATCTGACAACTAGTAGTTGATAATAAGTAATGTAGGTAACAAATACACTAAAAAATTAAAATTCCTAAAAAATATGTTTAAAAACCAATGTCCAATCCAATCCAGTGTTTGTCTTTGTAACAACGTCAACTAAATAATTTCCGTACTGAAAAACTATTTTAACATAAAAACAGATCACATGCACCAATGTTTAAAAAAATATTTGAGACAAACCCATCCCCAGTTTATAATTTAGTGCCATCATGAGATGAAATGCGGGGATGCCGGCGCCGTCAGCGAATCTTCTGTAAGACATAAATTTAGAGTTTTAGTATAGTCTCACGGCGTCATCAGGAGACTTATTCCCGTCTTCCACTAAAAGCGGAGCCGACATCGTAAGAAATCGCTTTTCACATATATATTTTTTACTAAAATGCTTCTGGAGGCTTAATTGAGCTTGAAAAAAGAATAGAACGACAGCTATCACACAATTAACGTCACCTATCATACAGTCGGTATGTTAAATACAAGGAGATAGAGCATGTAGGACATAAAGTGAATGAAAATTTTTGCGTCTGACATTTTCTACTAATAGTCAGGAGGTTAACGCAGTAACGCTACCAAGTTTCGTTTTTGACTAAAGGGGGACATTTTCTCCCGATATCAATAAAAAAATAATACAATATAAACTATAATATTAATGTAACAATATATTTGCACAATCTTGAAAAAAAATATTAAGTACTTTAACAGGCAACCACAGGCAAGCGCATCCAAGTCGCTACTTCTAATAGAATCAGGGCCTCTGCTTTTAAACATTTGATTAATTTTAATAGTTAAACCATTCCCGTTTATGGCAATGGTTTCTTCATGGCAGCACGGTGCGTTTATTATCCTCGCCCCATTTATGATTTTAGTAATTACGATTAAAGTTTTACGACGATCGAAAATAACGTTATGGAGTCGTAATGTTCGATATTCGGAAGGTGTGAGATCGACAGATTAGGTTAGATTCGGTTGAGATTAACTTGATTTATGGGCACGTGTCATAAATACCGATGTGTTTAATACGTTTAAGTTACAAATAGTTTGTTAAGATATTTTATTAAAAAATAAACGAAGGTAAAAAAAACTACGTTTTTGTAGCTTATAGAGGCAATTTGCAAACTTGACGCGCGTCGGTTATTAATAATTTTATTAATAAAAAATAATAGAAGGCCTATTTGTAATCTTAGTTGCTGCCTGAAATAAAGAACATTATTATTATTTCAAATTAGCTACATCACCAATAATTCGTAATGTCTTATGTGTGATATTTGTTTTTTATATCACTGCCTATATCTTCATTTCATGAATTTTATGCTGACAACCCCCAAATAATCGAGGTATTTTGATGAGGTGATTAGTCTGATGACTGAAATAGGCATACTGAAAACATACCCAATGTTAATTTCAATGCATTATCTTTTACTGCAAATACACCAGTATCAGTAGCAGAATATTCAGGCGCGTATAGATAGGCCGGTGTGAACAGATCAATAAATATGTAGATAGAGGCTAGTTGGCAAACATAAAGAGCTGTAGTCTATGACATCGAACAGAACAGTCTGTTTGAATTGAGAGCAACTGTTGAAACAGCTTGCCCGCGTCCGGTTCTATTGGCCATACATAACACAGGGACGTATTCAGGGTTTTATGCAGAGGCAACACTATACTAACCTTAAAATTGCATGCATTTATACAACATATTGTACGGTCGGTCGGTTGCAAAACTTCAATCGTAGTTTGACCGAATGGTGTAGTAGTTAGTGACCTTGACTGTTATGCCGAAGGTACTGGGTTCGATCCTCGGCCTGGGCAGATATTTGTGTTAAGAAAGATATTTATTTTTTTACTCGGGTCTTGGGTGTTAATAATAATGCATGTAACATGAATTTAAGTACCTACTACAGGCTCTGTCTAGCATGGGGTATTATTATTAGTTATCAGAAACTATCGCGTGTGTGATTTGGCAGCAATAAGATTTGCTTTTAGCTATTCTTATCTGCATGATCGCATCTGACCGTCCATTTTTTTATATTCCTTATTTTATTTTTATAGGATTTTTGCAACAACTATGGTGATCTTTCTTAATATTTTTTTCTCCTAACATTATCTTGTAGGGCGAATGAATATGCCCCCTTGCCCTTACCCAAGTACGTGTCCTTACATGCATGTTGTTAGACGTCAACCGACGCAAATATGTGCCCGGTATCACCGTGACACCATTTTGTGCAGCTTTTAAAGTGGCATAAATCGATGTTGACTGTTCCTAAGATGCAATTACAGAAATGAAAGCTATTGTACAGTGTAGGAAATATGTTCTATTTGCATATCTGTAATTTTATCTAAAACGATAGATTTTTTTTAAATTACAAAGATTTTAATTACATATTTGCTTTTTTAACAGTGCATTATAGTCAATTAATATTTTTATACAAACCGGTGTATGTAAAAATTATATTTACAAATATCTAGTATAGCTTCACAGTATACTTAGCAGTACGACTTCAGTTAAGATAATTTCATAAATTATTGCAAATGTTAGTAGGTGTGTATCAGTATCAATTTCTTGAGCCGGAACTATTATTCTTGCAACTTGCCGCACGCAGAATCTACGACGAAAATCCGTAATAACAGCTCCCACACAGACGAAGCCCTGTTTATGTAAATAAATCATAAGAGGAACAATTTGCGCGTTGTCGCAAATTACAGGCCTCGTGGATATGGGAAAGGAAACTCTGAGACTATACGTAATAGTAGGTCAGGACAAGAAAGGTCTAGAATCTGCTTCGGGCTATCGTCATATGTTTTACTAGAACACATGTTTCAGTGCATTAGCATAGGTTGCCATTATCAGTGTGGTGGCAGGAAAATATAATGTGTAAATGTGTGCCTTTTTGCCTGCGTGTGGTTTTTAATTGGCGTGCGGACCGCCGCGGTTTATTCATAGATGTTATTGCACCAATAGTTTTAAAGTTGTTTAACAGCTGTACTGTTTAATATTATATTAGCTGAAATATATGAAAAACATCGTCTAATTTGTAAGATATCTGTAATAAAAGTTTTGCAATATAGATAAGTCCTTCTGTTCTATCAGATTGGGCCGACTTGACTGCTGGTGTTCCTCAAGGCGGTATTCTCTCTCCTTTGCTTTTTTCTACGTTTATAAACTCGGTCACGTCTAATATTCACTGCTCCTATCACTTGTATGCCGATGACTTGCAGATTTACAGCCATGTTAAACTTGACGAACTAGATGCTGGCATTGCTGGGGTGAATGGTGATCTCGACGAGATACTGAGGTGGTCACTGAACTTCGGTATTTCCGTCAACCCTAAAAAGTGCCAATCGATAATTATAGGTAGTTCAAGACTTTTATCCTGTCTGGACTACTCAACTGTACCTCCTGTTCTATTCGACGGTCGTGTGGTTCCCTTTTCTCCAACTGTTACTGACCTAGGTCTGACTATCGATGAGCACCTGAGCTGGCAGCAACAGTTGGACAAGGTGTCTCGTAAAGTGTACGCTTCTCTCCACTCCATGCTGCGCCTTAAAAATTTCCTTCCTCAACACACCAAATTAGCATTAGTCAACTCACTGCTCCTACCGATCCTGGACTACGCGGATGTGTGTTATTTGGATTTGACCGAGGTACTTCTCAATAAGCTTGAACGCTTATTGAACACCTGTATCCGTTTCGTTTTTGGGCTACGTAAATATGATCACGTGTCCCAGTACCGCGCACAGCTAAAATGGCTCCCCATTCGAGATCGTAGAAATCTACGGATTCTATGTCTCCTCTTCTCTGTTCTCCACGAGCCAAACACTCCCCCTTACCTTAAGTCCATGTTTAATTTTCTTTCTGACAATCACACTCGTCATCTCCGTTCCTCCCATAACCATCTATTAGCACTGCCCTCCTTCCATTCAGGTTTCATGTCAGACTCTTTCGCTGTCACCGCTGTGCGCCTATGGAATAATCTTCCCGAGAACATTAGGAAAGCTCCTTCCCGCAATGTCTTCAAGCGACTAACCCGTGCTCATTACCTCAGCAAGTTAGATCAATAGCATTTTCTTGTACCTCTTTGAATATTATAATTATGTATTATTGTATATATTCTATATATATATAAATATTATATTTATGAAATATTCGTGTGTAAATAATATAATTTATATTTATAATTTCTTGTAATATGTATATTTTATGTACTTATTTCTTTTAAGTTAATTATCAAGTGACTTTTTAGTTTTTCCTGCTTTCATATACTTATCTTTTTTTTGCACCTTTTCACCTTTTTACTTGTACCTCCTGTAGGTTGGCTGGTAGAAAATGCTTTTAGCATTAAGTCCACCTTTTGTACACTTATTTCTCATATTTGTGCAATAAAGTATTAAATAAATAAATAAATAAATAAATAATATATATGTTTATAGTAAGTACATCTTTGAACACAGCTCGAAAATTCGTTGTAATTTGTAATTGTAATGGAGCGAGGGACTACATGGTACAGGGCATAAAATTTTACGACTCTTGTCATTTGTTCAAGTTTACGATATGAACTGAAATATATGCTTTCTTGCATTACTAGGAACTTGCAGCTCGTTCCCTATGAATTATTTATTTGCTAATTTTGTAACAAAATTCATTATGCTAGCCGCTTTGTCCGCGGCGGCTTGCAATAACCTCGCGAGATGCGACTTTAGTACTTAACTTATAAGTCTTGTAACTTATGCTTTTTAAGACTCACTTCAAAGAATTTCTACGCTTGAAATAAAGTATAGGTATTATTATGTATGCGTGAAACTAACTAATAATATTATTTATTTTGTTTGCCAACTATCATTTATAAGCATAAAATAACATTGCATACTTATATAATTTATAATCCCGATAAGTGTCTTACTGTACTACACTACCAAGATAAACACATACAAGATACACGTGTATTGTGTATTTGACAAGATTTCCCCAGCGACTAGTACAAACAAACACTAAAATCCGTAGACAGTGCTCCTTCAAATACAATATTAAAGCATCGGGGACTCCAGTCCGTAAGTTACGGTCTGTAACGCTCCTTGAAGCCACTCTCGGACGCAGCTAACTAACCGTAGTGAAGAGGGCGAGTTTTGATATTCCACCGACGAAATCAACATTACACAAACCAACATTCAACACAAAATAACACTCACTCTCTCAAACATAGGGTCGACGCCAAACGCAAAGATATCATAGTGGAAACGTAAGGTTCGGTCAAAGAACTTGCCAATCTGTCAATACCGCCGGAATTTTCAATCTCATCCCCTGGAGAGATGCGAATGGTAAATGCAAATAAAACCATAACATCATAAATTTTAAAATCGTGAAAGTGTTTTTAAAATGAGCACTCAGATATGGTTGTTTTGAAGAATTTAATGTAATGGCTCTTAGTTACTTTAATAAACAAAATAGCTTAATAAATGTGCGCCCAGCCACAAAAGGAGTTCAACAAAAACAGAACTCAACAATAACGATTACCAGTAATAGAGGCAAATTGCTGTATAAAAGTGCTCCAAGCACTTACACAGCCTCCTTCGCTTGACTCCATATTCAAATAGTTGTATTCCACTTAAGTCCACTAATGCACTTTTTGCTGAGACTGCTAATATAAAGTAATCCAGCTGTTCTTTGTTGGGAAAATCTCTTCATTTGTATAACACTTCAAACTGTTATTTTATTAAGCACTATTTTATACAAATAGAGATATTTAATCAGTATTTTCGACTATACCACAGCAAAACATGATGATACTTACGCTCGCTATGTATAGTGTACATACATAGTTAAGTAAGCGTACTCAACAAGACGACTTTAACTCGCTCTCACGATAAGATCGGCAGCTAAATTACTTTGACAAATAAGCATTTAAAAACTTTGATGAGTTGAAATAATATTTAAATAGCGACTCGGACGACAAAGATAAGAGAGAGATGATCAATCGATCGACAATCCCGAACAACGGGCCGGTCTAAAAGTTTCTCACAGTGACGGTGTAAGTCTAATATTTATGACAACATCGAGATAAGTTTAACAGTGAATGTAAACATCAAGTTCTCGGAATCAAAACCATCGACTGGGTAATAGAGTTTACTGAGTAGAGAGCAAATAAAATAACAAACGTACGGAGTAGTAGCGAAGGAGAGAACATTTGCAGGGTGTCAGATGCAATGGAACCGGAGCAATGGGCCCGCACCTCATCCGGTCATCTCACTTTGAGGTAATGGGTAGAAAATAGTTTTGGTACTTGGAAGTGATGGTTGGTCTACTTTCTTGTTGGAAATTGAAGCTATTCTGATATAATTATGTGCAAAGTGTTTTGTTGTTTTGCCTAATTGGTAATAAAGTAATAAGGATGGCAATTACTTCACCACGTCGGAATGCATAATGCGTAATCGAGAGCGTACAACATTTTATAAACTCGTGAATTTTCAAAACCCGTGGAACAACAGATTGTTTAGAATGACGAGTTGCGTAGTTAACTTTGGGATATACACTTTAACCGAGGACACCCTGAATTCGGTCAAATTTTTGTTCATAGAGACACACACACACATTTGTGCACACGGATAGAGTAATTAACTATCTACTAATAAAAACATCACCATCAGTTAATAAGTGTTGTACCCGCAAGTAGAAGGCATATCTAGCTAGCTTCCACTGAAACCAGTGCAGTGTCCTTTGAGCTAACAAAAGCAACCTGAGCATACACCTTTTTAACGAATATGATTTAATTATGTTTACGTTTCTTTATTAGTGTATAGTGTTGTCTGTGTCAAATAAAGTTTTTCTTTATTGGTTGCTGTACATTTAAATTTATTTATTTTTAATATGAATATACAGGGTGTAACCCTAACTCCGAGTGGGTCTGGGTAGCCAGTCTCGCGAGCCTTCCTTCCTACACAACGGACAACACTCGCCGAGCCTCGTTACCAGCACCCGGCGCTGTATCTTTTCCTTTTTACTTTCTTTCTTCTATAAACTTTCTTCTTATGTACACAGCGTTTTGATTTAGCTTTAAATAATTTTGCTTACGATTAAATGGGCGATCTAGATAGGTTTGTGAAAGGGACTTGGAAAAGTTATTTGATCTTTGACGTATCCCTTTAGATAGGTTAGATTAAAAGCGTCAAAGGGTTAAAAATATGTGTTTGTTTTAATTATTCCGAACACTGTAAGCACAAGTGGGCTCAGGATATGAATTAAGCCATGTCAAAGATATGTTAAAGCAGAAATAACTTACTTTAATTTTATTTATACAAAACAGATAATAGGGAATATGCATAATTTTTTTAAATACTTTTATTGGATGGTTTTACATCACTTCATTATAGTAAAAAAAATTCAACGCCAAAATAAGTAATTTAAGGTATTTTAAAGAAAGTTAAAAAATTACAACCATCACGACCACTTTGAAATTCCCGTCAGGATGGCGGGCTGGTGTGACGTCATAATCTTTTAATTTCACGGCTCAGAATAATGAGTCCCTTCAGTCGGCATAGATTTTTTACCTAATCAAGTAATCGCAGAGTACTTTTGTATTTTCAACAAACCAATGTTGTCATGGTAACAAACGAAAAAGGAAGTGTATAAAGTGTGATCAGTGGCTGTTTTGTAATGGTAATAAAGTGTGACCAGTGGCTGTTTTGTAATGGGAGCTCGTAAATAGCTACTAGTAGCTCTTATGAAATGGGAGCGCGCAAACCAGAGGACCTTTGTACACAATATTACGCTATTATGGCAATATGAATATAAAGTAATATTTGTATTGTATGTAAGTACTTACTGTAACTTTGGTTCTCAGTAAGAGAGGCTAGGGTTAGTGGGTCATTCTATTGTATTATCTGTGGGGGTGTAAGAACCAGCACCTGGCTCTCTTGAATGGAACCATTGTGCATATCTCAAAGGTCTAAATCCCCTTCCTAAGCTTGGACCATTTCCCACCACGCTGGTCCACTGCGGATTGGTGGGTTCACATATCTAAATGTGCTTAATCTAAATATTGAGGTTTCCTCACGATGTTTTCTTTCACATGCTACATGATTATCCCCGAATTTAATTCTACAAAAATAATAACGTATAACATAGGTACATATTATCTTTTATTTATAATGAAAACTTTTCCGCAGCTGGCCACAGTTTACTCGTTCATACTGCGTAATAAATTTAATGTGTCCAGTTCTTCTGATTACGAGAATTCTTCCATAACTTAATTTAGAAAAAATAACAACTTTTGAAATATACTAACGACTGCCATTATAACCTAAAAGTAGAAAGAGCAACTTGTGTCATGTTCATGTCATAATACTTACAATACAAATTTAATTTTATTGTGTTGCAATATGGAGCATATTTGAGTGGCTCGTTGACTAGCGAATGGCTGTTTACGCCTCATTACAAAAGAACAACTAGTGGCAGCCCATACACTACCAACAAAAAATATAAAAAGTCCTAAACTTTGCAAACAAACAAGCATATCAAACAAGAAGTGGAGAGGTTATAGGAGGCTAGGATCTATTGGAAGAATTTTTATGTGATCCATCGTATCTGATCACAACGAGCATCACAAACACTCGGTGACATTAACATTTCTTTGTTTACACTTGACATTTATTTAACTTCCGCCGTAAACGCAAAGAAGTTATTATTCTGAGATTGATATATAAAGAATTTTGACGTCACATCCGCCCTAAGAAAATGGGTGACGTTTCTCTGAAGTTAGAATTTACCGAAGTTTTTTTGTACTTTTCAACTTGATTTACTTGCTCCAAAATAAATTATAATCAAAAATATTGATGGAGGTGTAGTTATGAAATAACAAAGTTTATTATAAATAATATTTGACCTTTATTTGAACCTCTTGCATATTCCCTATTACGGTAGAACACTTTTTTGTTAAAAACATACTTACCCATGAGATTTTTTTGGCTGAATGATTTTTAGTTCTCTTTGAGTATTTTAAATCCTATGAATAAAATATGACTGTAATTTTTGTCCGAGATTAAGTGTTCCTTCACTTATTTGTTTTCCATTTACCGTCAATTCTCTAGCGGCGCCGACGTTCATAAACATTTTCTATACCATTGAACGTGGCTGCTGAAAGGTTTATTCAGAGTGGATTTCGTTAGATGTAAATCGTATGGCAATCGACTTGTAAGAGGAATTGCGGATTTTATTAATAGTTCACAAGAACAGGTACAAAAAGACATGAGCTATATATTATTTACCTTTTTAAGTGAATTCATGTTTAAATGTGCACCTAAGTGTCTGCATAAAAAACGGGTGGCCCGCATAATATGTGTAGTATGTGCCTGCATAAGTTACGTTCTTGTTTGTATAAAAAAAGCTAATAACACTCTGAATTAGTCTCAAATCAAAACAGGTTGACCGACCCATATGTCAACCAAATGTCTACCCTAAGCCGCGAAATTTGCATTGTCAAGTAAACATGAGAAGTCGTCACGCAATTGTTAACAAAAGTTGTTTTGTAAAAACGGCGACACGCATCGCTCCCCATGACTCACGATTGTGTGTCACTCATGTAACAAGGTTTCCACCCTGTATAAGCGGGGCCAATTTCGGTGTGCAGTCATCACACTCTTGAGTGCGTGAAATAAGAATTATATTCGAGTGAACGTGGAGTGGACTTGGTTTTTTGGACAAGCAGCGGGCGCGACACGTCACAATCTACTGTCAAACTGTCAACGCGGGTGCAATGGTGTCACGAAAAATTTGAATACGGTTAATATAGTCTCGCTCGACCGAAAGGAGAATAAAGGGGCCTTTTGCATGCGGGCGAGTTTATACTACACCGAATTATGCAAATACAACAATCGTGCCGCAATAGTTAGCACTATGAAAATAGTAGTGACACTATTAATTCGGATTATGTGGGGAATCTGCATATTTAATAAGTAAATTGCTTTCAACAATACATATCTGCTTCAGCAGTGACGGAAATATTTCCACTAAAGTAGGGATTTCTCAATGAGTATTATTATATGTGAGTAGTTTGTTTAATTACTACGTTTTTAATGAGTTATTTTATAGATAAAATATAACGAAAGAAGTAAAATCGCTATCTGTCTCATAAAACGAACACATAATCTGAATCTGTCTAATAATTTTCAAAGTAATTAACGGTTCAGTCATAAAAGATGAGATAATAACGAAAACTTGAGTGTAGAGGAAATCATAATAACAGGGGAAACATTGTAGGTCATAAAAATTAGAAATTAACATCATAAAGGTGGTTCAACTGAAATTGCTAGCATTATATTATTATGAAAAAGTATATTTTTAACACTTTGATTCACTTTAAAACTAGAGGTACAAATTCACATAGATTTGGAATTATGATGTTCAACCTGTCTTCAGATATAGTGGTGCTTCACTGCTGCTCGAAAACGTTTTAAAGAGTAATAGTAAAATACGTAACTCTTTCATTTAAATCAAAATAGTTTACCTGTAAAAGATCCACTCAAGATATTGTTAGTTAATCAACTGGCTAGTAGCCAAACAAACTTGTTTTGTGTAGATTTTGACAGTTCTTCTAAAGGCAAATTATTCGATAGTGCTTTCAAGCGCGAATCAGGTTTCCTTTCTTTATCAATTTTCAAGTTATGTTCCGTCTAATGAGTTCCAAGCTGACTATCGCGTGATATTTATGTACATTTTATGTATGAGCAAATATTATCCGTTCAGTTTTAATTACTCGGGTGATATCATCCTATCTATCACATAAAGCGTTTAAACAACTAACGATCCACAATCATAGTGATGGGAAGTTATTAACTTAAACTTTGGTAGTTAAGTAGGTAACTAATTAGTTTTTTCTTATATACCTAATATATATTAAAATGTGAGAAGAAATTATTTATGTGGCTACAAATTATTATTTTATTACACAAGTATTATAAAAACACTGAGTAAAGTGTATTTGATTAATTTTTAAGAATATAATAGAAAACAGGTACACTACTACACACATACAAATAAGAACTTGAAAACCTGCTTAATAGTCACAAAAGTCCTGTTGGAATGACAAAAGCTACACATAATATATGGCCGAGTTCGTTAAGAGACCATAAATTGTTATCAAGTTTTTAATAATGCTACGTTATTTGACAATAATAAAAATATGGAACTCGTTAGATATTTAAACACCGTAGTACTATCGTACTAAAATTATTTAATGAATCATTTTGGTTTATGTATATTTTTTTTACTTACTACTTTGAAATATTTGTTTAAATTTTTTTTATGCTTGTAACAGTCTCAATATGTATTTATGTAGGTAGATTAGTATTATATGTAGGTAATATAAAAGCTAATGTAAGTAAAAGCTTACAAGTAAATAAAAACTAGGTAGTTATGTATTTTTATAAGAAAACTTACAGCTTACTTGAGTTTCGTAATATACATATACGGTATACCGGTATGCCTCTAGCTCTAGATAAATATGAAGACAACTTCATTTGCACAAAAGCTTTGCGAATAAACTACTAAGTAACTGTATTGAATTATCTGAATTATCAAGTGATTATCGCGTTCGATCGTGTAGTTCACATTCTTGACAACAAATAAACTATTGCCCATTTTCTTGTTTGACTATATTTATCAATCAACTGCATTATGATGACGATTCAGCCAATCAAATTGCACGACTGCAAACCGACAGTAAGCGTGGGAAATTTATAGAGTTGTACCAACAAGTCATACTTAATATCAGATCTACATTAACACCAACACCATAGCAGATGACATTATGTTTAATGCCATATCGCATCTGGATCGCTTGTATAAAGTGCATGTAACTTATAAGCATTGAATTCATAATTGTATTGGGAGAGATAACTGAGCCTGTTTATGGTTTTGTATTATTGAATATAATTATTATACAGTCAATGTTGTGGCAATGAAGGTATTATTGGTTTAAGTAACCTGTTTATTTCAATTACCTTGTGTAAGTGAGTTCTCATTTCGAATCCGCTCAAACTTGAACTAATAAGTTTCTTAAATTATTTTAAACCTGTTCAAATCTTCCGCTACACTCATTTTATGCTTTATATTTGCATTTCATTTCATATCATGTGGATAATTCTATTTCCTTATAAAAAATGCACTTCCGGCACGCATCAAAATATAACCCTTTTGTACGTAGCTTAGCAATAAAGGCGTGGAAAATTCACACTCCTGCCCATTTAACAAACAGCCATCAATTCAGTTGAGACACTAATAACGTGCTGCGTTGAAGATTAATCGTTCCGGTGCAGGTAATAGAATATTCTGTCGCACGCAGCGTGTTTTGAAACTATACAAGGCCAGAACGCACCCATAGTGTACTAGCACTGTATACTTTCAAGTGAAAAAAAATAATATCTTACTTGAAAATATACACGATTTGTGCGTACTAATCGCGTATACTTTCAAGTTGGGATTTACTGAATCGTTCTTGAAAATATACATTGCTATTACGCACATTGCTTGATTGGCGTACTTGTCGCATATAATTTATACCTACATGCTGATTCTGATTTACTTAACTATTTCAATAAATGTACATGACTACAATTTACTTGTTCTGCCTGTCATAGACCTATACAATGTTAATAAATAAACATGAACAAGCTCTAATTTGATAGATAAATTGATAATTATAGCAATAATACTTGCAAGTAAGAATACTTGCAAGTATTATTACGTGTCTCTAAGTATACTACTTAGAGACACGTCGCAAACAACAGGATTTAATTTACCTTTACAAGATAATTCATGCATATATTGACTCTCCTTCTCTGCTATCTTTCCTCAATATAAACATATCTTGTAGAACCAGAAATTATGCTCCTTTTATGTTGAGGTCTTATATAAATAATACTTCATTTTATAATCCTTTAGTCAGAATGTGTAGAATATATAATGAGCTGGTGGTGAAAATACACAAATAGACATATTCAACCCAAGAATTCACAAATTTAAGGCAGACTTAACCAGAAATCTTTCATAACTACTTATAAAGTCTATATATAATATTTAAAAGTTTACGTTAAGCGCAATTTGTTAATGCACCTGTGTGTACATGCTTTGGAACATAGTTAGATCAGATTGTATGATTTTGTTTACAACTTATGTATGAACTATATGTACCGTTTTGTATACATAAATAAATAAATAAAAATAAATAAATAAATAAATACTAATATATTATTATTTATATGAATTAAGTGTAATACCTACTACACTCACGAGCAATGAAAAAGTTCCAGTGACGATAGCTCCTGAACGTAAAAGACTAGCTTAATGACGCCGTCGCCGTCGGCAATATATTAAAGTAAATTTAACAGCGCATCAAAATATTATAGGTAACCAACTAAAAACGAAAATTTTGATCAAATCCTAAATTAAATGTTTTAAAAAATTATGATAATTTGGTGTTGAGTATTTACTACTTGGACTTATTCATTGCTCGTAAGTGTAGTAGGAGTAGGTATTACCCTATAGACCTATTACATACATATTTTTCATCTAGTTTTGAATTGACCGTAATTGTATTTTATGAATTGTTCTACACCCTCTTCTGAGATAATTTTTACTATTAACAACAGTTCTACAGTTTCATTTAAATCAATTTACTTTTTAACTGTACGATGTAAACAAAAAACACGTTACGAAAACAATGCCAAGTGCGGAATGATGATACAATGTTTAGAAAGCAATAGACTTATTACTACTTCGCATGAAAGAAAGAGAGAGCAACAATTCAAAAGGGCTACCTGGTAACTAATCACGTATAGTTTCAAGTGCTCGCATTGCCGCTTGGCACTTGAAAATATACACGATTAGTACGCAGTGGTAACTGCTGCAGTATATTTTCAAGCCATAATTTTGGCCCAACTTACTTGAAAATATACGCGATTAGTGCGTAATGGCCTTGTATACTTTCAAGTAAATCATGGCGCTATTTTAATTTGAAAATATACGCGAGCAGTCCCAACCTCTGCGTTCTGGCCTTGTATAGTTTCAAAACACGCTCGCACGCACGCAACCTGCGAGTTATTATAAAATTGAAGCGCCCTGTGATAGATTAGCTTTATCCATCACGATTGGTCACGGAAGTCGGTCGGTTGCTAGTAGGAGCAAGGCCTCGTCCTTATAAACTCGCATGCATGCGCGAGCGTGAGTTCTTTGAATTTAAGTACAATATATACCATCGCTCTTGGTGAAGGAAAAGATCGTGAGGAAACCTGCATATCTAGATTCAGCACATCTAGATTCAGCACATCTAGATATGTGAACCCACCAACCCGCAGTGGACCAATGTGGTGGGAAATGGTCCAAGCTTAGGAAGGCAGTTTAGACCTTGGGGACATGCACAAAGGTTCCATTCGAGAGAGCCAGGTGCAGGTACTTAAACCCCCAGAGAATAGAATAGAAACTCGCATGCAATGAAAAAGTTCTTGTGAAATAAATATGTAGCACATGGAAATGCAGCTGTGCAACTTTTTCATTGCTCGCGAGTGTAACATGCAACTATGAAGGGTGTCCCAAATGTTAACGTCATCATGCCTTGGAGGGCTCATAGGTAGCTCAGGAGTGTCAGGAGTGACCAAAATATCGATATTTGTCCTTTTCTATCTGTCGGGCACTTTACAGATTTTTGACATACGAAAATACTTAAGTACCTATGTACCGAATAAATTGGTGGAGTGTAAGAAGGAGAGCTTATTATTACTTCTCTATACTGAGTAAAGGAATGTTATACCGAGGCGTTTGTTTGCTATGCAAATATTTCCAAGTAGGTAAGTAAGTACTATTCATACTTTCCTATCAGTTATTCATGCATACGTTAATTAGATGTTTTAAAAAACACACCGGACGTAAATTGCACCTATATGCACGTGTGAACACCACTTTACATTGAGAAAAATAAGGGTAAAATATGTTTAGTAGATTTGAGTAATGGCTCATTATATTAATGTAGCGACGGAAGTGCGCTTTGATATCGTAACGTGAGATTGTTGGGGTGCACTTGCAATGAATGTTCACTGTGTAACGCTAATGTAACAACTTTGACACATTGTACGTGAACAAAAGCACTGATAAAATCTACACGTTCAAAAAGCTTACTGAGTGAACATGTAAAAAAATATTTTACAATACTTCCGATAAGCAATATCAGTCCTTAAACATCTGTGAGTAAAAAAACTCATTTTAATAATAACAAAAACGTAAACGGAAATGCACCGATAAAACAGAGTTCAAAACCCTCCATAAATTCGCATTCCCGAGGGAATCTAGTCAAACGGAGAGAGATAGATATTGACACGAAAATTGTTAAAACTACGTACAAAATTTACACGTCTGCATCTATTGGGAGTTCGGATAGGCGGATGAACGAAAATAGTGAAAAAAAAATGCACCTGGGACAGCGGGTTCAAGTTGCTACTGCACGTTATTCTGTAACGGAACATAGTCCGTCCGTAGCAGACTTAGGTATACATTATGTATAGATTGGCGAAATTTTTATTATAAGCAAAATAAGACTATACGCTGGTTGGAAAACACAACCATACCGCGATGTAGAAATGCCACACTAGTGCCATCTAATGGGTTAGACTCGATGATGCATTTCCTTATATGGTAATGTTCGGGGGCTGTTGTGTCGTTCGAATCGACAGATACCTAGAATAAGTACAAGTCTTATTGTTGACGCTTAGAGTTTAAAGAGATATCATACTAGATTCGGTTATATTATGTTTCAACCGTTTATACGGCTCTGTTAATTATTGTTTGATTATTGAAATGAATGACGCCATAGTGATAAGTTATTATTATGAGGATCAGATTTGCACAACACTAATTTACGCGACACTTTACGTACTACGCCTCCTTGACGCTCAACTGAGTATCTTTTAGTTCTAATTAATTGAATCAGGACTTAAAATTAATAAATACTAGTTAAATAATAATAATATTAATTATCAATAATTATAGAACAATAGTTCATCGGTTTATTACCTTAAAAATATTTAATAGTTGTGTTATTGTCTAGCTCAGTGGCGCCACCTGTAGTCTAGGATCTTAGGGATGGAGTTGAATCGATAAAGTTCGATGGAGGAACCGAAAAAAAAAAAAAAAAAAGAAAAGAGGGAGTCGATGGTCAGGGAGGCTATAAAAGAGGTTTCGGGAAGAAAACTAGCCCTTGGTCTTCTCGTGGAGTTTCGGGTGATAGGATGGAGCGTTAGTGGAAGGTATTTTATGGCGGGGTGGTTTTGCAGCTTCGACCGGCCGGCGGCGGCGCCTCAGGATCCTCAGCTAAGTGTCGATAATATTTTGTCATAACCACTAGTTAGAGGTATCACAGCATATCTATACTTCACCCCATTCTTTATATTAGAATATCTATCTACTTACTTTGTTCTGGTTTCAAAATTAGAATATTTTTCATAACCTAAAAATCCAATTGTTCCCCATTATTTATTGTTAAGCTTCTTGGCCTTTTGAAATTGAAGACTGCTAGGGTACCTAGGCTTATTAGGAGAGACCCAAGGAAACCACCTTTTACTTCATCAATCAGCCTTAAAGATTCTATCACATAAAACAATCAATTTACAAGTATAAGTTCATTCAACTATGGGAAAATTACCCCACTTGTTTCATCAAGCTATGTTTGTTTACCTGGAAGGAATAAACTTAGTTACTTAAGTATATCAATATATTACAGATATTGAATAGTAAGTTCTATTGAGATGATGACTAATGACTCAAGTATTTAAGTATGTTACTTTTACTCACAGCATCCTATCTACCTGAAATTGTTTCACCCAGCAATCTTTGCCTACCCAGTAAAGAACAGTAATTAGAAAAATACAGACCATTAGGTGTACCTATGTTTCATTGTGGTGGATCATAACCTATGTTCCAACATATTTGGTTTACAAACTTACTAGGCCTACACAACAATCTGAATAAGTACCTGAGTATTAATAATGGATGATTCATCAGATATATAACATAATTATGTGGAATACTATTCAGTGATAAGTACTTGCAATCTAAGTAAATCTATTAGGTAACTTATTAGATCATTCTGAAATTGTTTAGATTACCAGGAATTCATATTCCTAGGTAGTCGGTACTTATTTACTTATCTCCTGAGATACACAATATAAACATATTTCTACCAACTCCATCTAAGTAGTTCTCATGTAAACATGTACTTATCTATTCAGTCTTGAAACCAGAATGAAGAATATGCTTCAGGTTATTCATACTAAACTATGAATCCATTTAGCAAAATTGTATTCTTATTTGAATGAGCATTTCTATTATGTACTTAATTAATTAAAAAAAAATAAAAAAATCTTACAGCTAGCTCAATGTACTTTGATTCTCTAAGAGTGGTTATTATAAACATTACTTATTACTTGTATTCTTAATATTTGAAATGATTTTAAACATTTTTCCACCGGGATAAAAATGGGCCGAACCATATTTTCATAAAATACTATGTTTCTACTTGAATAATTACTGTGTGTACTTGTGTGATTCACTACTTTAATGATTCTCTATGGTTTTATTATGGATTTAGTTACACTTGGTAAATTCAAGTATTTGAAGTATTGTTCATCATCATACTTTAACAATTAGGCAGCAACAAAACTAACATACATTTAAGGGACACCAGTATGTTATTGTTTGCAAAACAAATCTACTTTCAAAACATTAGTTCAGAACTAAGAAACCCAGATTCTAAATTTATACTTACTTACTAGGTATTTGATACTAGGTACATTGTGTAAAAAGTGGGTTTATTGTATAAAATGCATTTCATCTTCAAACCAGTTAGATGCTAAGCAGGTAGGTTTAGACTGTGGGAGAGAAGGTTATTGAATTGAAAAACATGCTATCCTTTTGTATCTCATGTGTGGTGAATGTTATTGATGTATAGTTGGTGGATCTAGGCCTCTTACTCATTGATGTGATAGATATGATTTTGGTATTTACTTACCCATCTAAGTATGTAAAGTTTGCTTTATTAGAATTCAATAGGTATTTACTTCAGTACCTCAATTACTAGTTATGTATCAGAAAACAGAATAGAATTCATGTAAGTTAGTGAGTATTCCTTTTATTCAATGGTTATATTGGCCATAACTTGTACCTGACTGACTGTGACTAAGACAATTCTTATATTCAGCAAGTTAATGATAATTTATAATACTTAAAAACCTGCATTATACCCTTTTATTAATATAAATAAAGATTGATTTTGCTTTGGAAAAGATGTTAAGAATATTAAACATAATTAATAAATAATAGGGTCAATGAGTCAGTTGCCGACCTAGTTGAGCACCAACTTTACTTTTACTAAAGTTATCTACTTTAAATAAAATAAATACCTTCAATTAGATACTTATACCCGTAGGGTCAATGTGTTGGATGGCGGCCATAGGAGCACTAACACTATTTTAAGTTATCTGAAATATTTGGAAAAGATAAAATAAATATTTCCATAGTGAATATTCATGCAATTTTACTTTTGAAGGTTAAATGGGTATCATTGGCTATATATTATTGACTGTGACCATGACAACTTTTACATATTAAGTGATTAGTAATAATTTATTATACTTATTATTCTCCTTTAATTCTGCTAATATAAATAATTATTGATTTGGGTTTGGATAAGATGTTGATAATATTAAACAAAATCTTATAATTAGGGTCAGTGAGGTGATTGACGGCCATAAGAGTTTCAACTTTATTCTATTCTAAATAAAATTTACTGAGTTTTGAATAAGATAGGAAAATATTTTCATAGTACATGATTTACTCACGACCGATAAATAAATTGAAATGACTTCTTATCAGCTTGGGTAAAGGAAAGCAGTTGCTGAATTGGATTCTTCTTACAAACTTACCAATATACTATATACAGGAGGAGATGATGACAGTTAGTTATTAATAAGTAATGTTGAGCTTGACTGTGATGAAGTTAATTAGAGGCAGGGAAACCACCTCGAACAACTTGTAGGTACCATGGTAGACACAAGCCAGCATCGATAAAATATTAATTGTCACATAACTCTGAGATCTACAATATAGAGATACATTTGAGTGATTGCTCTTGACACAAGCTGAAATGGGAGATAGTAATTATATTCTAATTATGTCCCTTATTGGAAGACATTGTACTGTGACGATACACATGAGTAGACTCAGGAAATATCCGTGTCGAATTAATGTATAAGTAGACTCAGGGAATATCCGTGTCGAAAATACAAGAGTAGGCTCAGGAAATATCCGTGCCGAATAACTATTACACATTATGGATACATAAGATATCCGTGCCAAATAACTATTACACATTATTAAGTAGACTCAGGAAATATCCGTGTCGAATAAATGTATAAGTAGACTCAGGGAATATCCGTGTCGAAAATACAAGAGTAGGCTCAGGAAATATCCGTGCCGAATAATTATTGCATATTATGGATACAGAAGTAGGCTCAGGAACTATCCGTGCCGAATAACTATTACACATTATTGATACATTAAGTAGACTCAGGAAGTGTCCGTGTCGAATAAATGCATAAGTAGACTCAGGAAATATCCGTGTCGAATAAATGCTTAAGTAGGCTCAGGAGATATCCGTGCTGAATTGTGAAGCTGAATAAAATAGTATTAACATCATCTGGATCCCAATCAATAGATCCTTTCCTAGGGACTGACTGACAACAAAAAAAAACAGTTTGAATAGAGCCAGTGGGCTAGAGAAGGTAGATGGGTCTGGTGGACGGATCTGGTCGTCCTTCATAGGGTGTGCGAGGCGGGGCGCACCTTCTATTCAAATTAAAAACCCTTTTTTTATAGATAATTTTGTATATATTTAAATTACTTTTGTTTAATTAAATCATGTATGTTTTAAGAAATAACTATTGCTTGAGCTTTGTTCTGTTGTCCTAACAAATAGATAAACTAGGGATTATGAACTAGGGTTCTAGGGATTAGGGCTAGGGTAGGGATTCTCTCAACCTCCTAAAAGAACTTGAGTTACTTCGGCAATGTAGAGTCCTAACCGCTAGACTAGACGATCACGTATTGGCCAAACGAATAATGCAAAGCACGTATACCGTTACAAGACTTCTCTTCAGTTCCGGTTCAGTTTAGTTAGGGCGAAAAATACGTCTTAAATAGGTAGGTTAGAGTTCGAAGCGTGACTACAGGGGGGGGTATATTTACAATTGGTGCCGTGACCAGGATAGGGTGATCAGAATTATTAGAAACAGGATCGGGTTATTAGGAACGTTATTTTATTTGTGTTTTGCATTATTCAAAAACTTAAAAGGCTTTTAGCCTACAATTGTTGCCGTGAAACGGAAGGAGATTGAGAGAAAACGTTAATAGAAAAATCATATGTGTAGGCGTACAATAAAATAGGCATTTAGAGAAAAAAATAAATAAAAAAAATAATAATATAATGTGTACATTTTGTTTGAACCATTTAAAAGGTCAATAACTGGTAACTTTACCCTTTACATAAAAAAAAACTTAGCATAATATTTGTATACTTGTATACATTTTGCTTGAAACATTTGAAGTGCCCATGTGTGGTACTTTTACCCTATTGTATACAAATTTGTTGCATTCAAACTTAGTGTGCTTAAAATACGTGTAGGTTGCCTACAAATGCATTAGTAAAACAATCAAATAGGTTATAGGTAGCGTCCTGTCATTATTATTTTGGTAAAGACATGACATTGTGATTTAGAAGCTGCGCACGCTTTACATGGTTCATTTATACCGATCTTACCATGGTGCACTTGAAACTGGTAGGTTTGGCGCATGGATGTTGCGTCATTTTCTGTAATTATTGCATTAAAGTAATAAAGGAAAAGGGGTACCTATAGTAAAATAAAGTAGGTACCTACTAAGTAAACGAGAATAAACTAGTAAGGTCAAAGACCGTTCGAAGTTAGCGTGGTAGGTAGCTATAACTAACAGATGTTTTGGTAAATGCAAACTTTAGTAAGTACCTAAGTACTTGTTTACCTATTTAATTTTTCTACGACTACGATTGTCTAGGGAATAGATTTTTTGTTATTTATACATACATATACACATATTATAGGTAGATAGTAGACACATTTTAATAAGTGTCAGTTTCACAGCGGCGGATGAGATATATCTACTCATGGCAAATTTATTTTGATTGTGTGCATCCGATTTTAGGTTTAATTCCAAGTGTACTGTCTGTCTACTGTTATTTTATACTTCTACTTACCTTTAAATAAAAGGAAAATAAGGATACAACAGGAAGAAGTTAGCTAGCTGTATTTGATGTTCGAACCTGATTACCTGTAGATATCAATGATTAATTGCAGTTCAAGAGTTTTAACACAGGTGGCGCTGGTATACATATTAAAATATTTTGCATTGTATAATTTTCTTACTCATTTATTTAGGTAGTCCGTTATGTGGGTTTAATTAAACCATAAAGGAAGAGTGTTGTTATAGGTTTGGTGTATGTTTATTTATGCTGATATATTTATTCTTTCAACGCTAGAGAAAGGGGTGTAATGATAATTAGTTATGTATGACAAATAAATTTTGCCAGCATAGAAAAGATAGGATTAGTGTTGGGTCTTATGTCAAGGTGACTTTTACCCACGATAGAAGGGGATTGGTGTCATGAATTTGGTATGGATGTAGGTGAGTTCTAGGTACCTGACGTGTAGGTACCTTACGGACAAAGGAAAGGGCTGTTATAAGTTTAGCGAATATTATTGTTATGAGTTTTGTGGATTTTAGTAATAGTATATTCAGCTTTCGTGGGGTTAACTGAATATGTATATAGTTACCGCATTCGTGTCGACAAAATTAAAGACTGTTTTGTACAGGTTCAATGACCTTCATGTATGTACCTATTTAATTAGGCAATTAGGCATTATAGGGTTAAAAGATTATGTAGTGGGATCAGTTGTCGGTGGCTGTTTGCCGATGCCGGAGGCACTGTTCGTGTGTTGGGTACAGTGGATATGTCACTCCTTTCGTTGTACCTACTTCAATGGCGTGTATGTAGTAGGTATGCGTTTTGCTAATACGCAGGTATAGGTAATTAGGTATATAATTGGAACTAGGAGGGGGAAATCGATACCTAGCATGTGGAGAAAGAGAGGTTATGATATTATGATCTTATGTTTCTACATGTATGTAAATACTTAGCTGGCTACACTACCGAATGTTGTGGTGGATAGTGACCTTGACTACTGTCTCGAGTTCGATAATCGGGTTTTTGGTGTTCAATGTGTGTTGTGGTGTTAAATTTATGTGCATGGAGATTGTGGAGGTGGCTCTCTGTTGTTGGGGAATTGGAGGAGGTTCGTGTCCTGCAGTGTATACCTAAATACAGGCTGCGCGTGAGTGCGTGCTAGCTACATATAGTATAGGTACTGGATTGCTAATTGCGTGTAGGTGCGATTGAGTATGGATTGATATTGTGAATAATGTGCACGACATTAGGGATATTATGAGATAGAGGAATGATAAGATTACGGTGTAAATAAAATGAGCTAGTGAAGGAAACTATGTTCGTTTTTACATACTTACTTATATCTGATTTTATCAATGTGTTAAATTAGGGTGACTTGGGTTCATCATCATCATCGGCCGTAACATCATTAGATTAAAAGTTACACACAAATAGGTATTCATAGGGTTACTTCAATGTCGTCATCACATATAGGGGGTGTTTAGGACTGTTCCCAGGAGAGGAAGCTGGAAGGCATAAGATAGTGGGGGTGAGCCTAGTGAATGTATGTTACAGTTCTTAAAAAAAATAACTTGATTAGAATGACAGCTGTCAAATCCATACATTTTATTTGTCACTTCTTCGCTTTCAAGGGAAACCCAACTTTATTTAGCAGGCATAAGTCAAAGTCAAAGTCAAATGGTTTCATCATCAGCCAATAATCGTCCACTGCTGGACATAGGCCTCTCCCAAGGAGCGCCACAACACTCGGTCCTCGGCCTTCCTCATCCAACCACTACCCGCCACCCGCCTAGGGCCGTCAGTCCGGCGGGCAGGAGGGCGTCCCACGCTGCGTTTGCCTGTTCGTGGTCTCCACTTGAGAACTCGTCTACCCCAACGATTATCGGTTCTTCGGCAGATATGACCAGCCCACTGCCACTTCAGCTTGCATATTTTGACAGCTATGTCGGTAATCAAATGGTTTAATCGACGTAAAATTTTACAATTATTTGTCGATAGTCATCTACCAGGAAGATCTGTCAATCAAACGTGGTATATTTTAAAGGGCTCATGCTATATTTTATAAACTATAATATGTGTATTAGATTATAATGATGTGTTAGATTATGATGGCCAAGATTCATAATCATCGGGCGGTTCAGCATAATATTAGGTAAATGTCATAGAATAGGTATCCTTAGGGCTGCTCCGATTTTATAATCATCATCATCATCAGTAGGGGGTGTTTACGAATAGGTGACATAAGAGAGTGGGGGTGTCTCTTAAAGGGAGTAAATATGGGCTGCTCCAATTTTATAATCATCATCATCATCATCAATAGGGGGTGTTTACGAATAAGTGAAATAAGAGAGTGGGGGTGTCTCTTAAAGTGAGTAAATATGGGCTGCTCCAATTTTATAATCATCATCATCATCATCAGTAGGGTATGTTTAGGAATAGGTGACATATGAGAGTGGGGGTGTGTCTTAAAATTAGTAAATATGGTTTAAAAATGTAGGAATGTTTATGAATGAAAGTCGATCAATACTATAAAATAGGAAAGACGGTTGTGATGTGAATGTGGGTTAAGTATTGTTCTGTTGTTACACACGTGGGGGTGAGAGAGTATTCATCTACAGAAATAGATAAGAGCTTAGGTTATTTGACAATTTGAATGCATTTTAAATTTGACTGTCTTGGAGTGAACGAATGTGCCTAACTTACCTAAGTATTTCATCAACATAGATAAATATTTTAGAGTTGTTTAATTTTGGGGGTGATACACCATTTAAATCATTGGTAGTACTCAACCGTTTTTATGTAAGGGCCACAAACACGTTTAAGTCATGGTACGCGGGCCGCAGGTTGAGTATAGCTGATTTAAATTCTCATTGCACTCCTTTAAATAACTAATTGATTTTGTAAAGGATTTTGGGTTAAACTAAAAGTTATGGATTGGAATAGGATTATTGTTATTATGATTAGTGATTAGGAGAGTGGATAAATTCTTAAATCAAGGGGGTGTGTTGTGTACTTACACAAGAGGGATAGTAAATAAGTTTCTACTTGGATTTAAGTTTAGGTACAGGTTATCTGAAGGTACAGTGATGATGGTCACACCGTGTAACCGTGTCATTTATTCATTGGCCCTGTAAATTTTATACTTTTGGGCGCGCTAATGTCGGTGACTATACTTTGGTATGGTAATGAAATGGAATGTAGTTTTGGAGTACCTCTTCCTATACTTAATAACTTTACCGTGATAGATTACATTTTATAATATATATTTTTTTGTGAAGGTGATAAGTGATGATTTTTAAATTCATACCTACTGCTGAACGATTCGGATAAACTACTGATAGGCATATAATACATTTGCCGAGCTTCTATAAGGGGGCTATCAAATGAGTTATCTAGTAGCATTGCTTATTGGATAATGATATCTTTGTCGTTTTTATTGTCTCGACCGACTAAGACTTTCTGCGATGGTCTACAGTGCGGGCTTTCAACGATCTCATATTTGAGAAGGGAATAGTGTGACTTTGGATCTCAACTCAAATATTTTTCATTAATGAGTTATTATTGATTTGCATAAATCACAAAGACATTGAGGAGGAACTAATTTAAATGTCACTCAATGCGCCGATCGTTCTAAGAAAGTACTGTGAGACATATAGAGCGTCTGGTGAGCTTCTATAAGGGGGCTATCAGATGAGTTATTCATTAGGCTAAAAATACAAGCCTCTTGAATAATGATACTTTTGTCGCCTTCGCGGGAGTGCTGGTTTGGTGGGGCGATATTAATCTGCAGTGGGGGATTCGAAGTTGTTCCGTGTTCGAGGTAGCGAAGGGCACAACGACTGTTATCTCGAATACTTTGTTTACGCTTACCACTGGTTACAATTTTAGTGTGCCGTAATTTATTAATTAATATTTACGTAACTAAGCTATAATTAAGAAGTACTTCCAGAGACGCATTTCTTTTCGTTAAAAGTTTCGTTCAGTTATTTGTTTTTCTTATTAACTTTTATCCTGTTGTCACTATAGCTTACATGTTTACATAAAGCTAGGTAGGTTTAGTAAATGCTGAAGGTGATAAGACCCAGGGATTCTTAAATTTACCTTACAAAATTCTGTTGATAAAAGTGTTGTGAAGGTGTTGAAGTGGAGTTAATTCAAGTAGAAAAGTAAAACGATTCGGGTAAACCACTGATAGGCACATAAGGCATTTGGTGAGCTTCTATAAGGGGGCTATCGAATGAGTTGTTCAAGAGGACTACTGATAGTGTAAGCCTATTGGATAATGATACCTGTGTCGTAGATGGTGTCTGCTTGACTGGACATTCGGTGAGGATCTACAGTGAGGGCTCTAATCGATCACATATTTGAGAGGGGATATGGGTCTCAACTCAAGTATTTAGTTTAACTTTGTTACTTAGTTTCTTTTCTTAATTGCAAAGACATTGGGAAGAAAACAGTAAGCAATTCAACCAATGCATCGATCGTATGGAGAAATCACTGAGAAACATATAAGGCGTTTGATGAATTCTTATAAGAGAGTTATCAAATGAGTTACCTGATAGGATTGATTATGTGCACGCCTGTCGGGTAATGACACCTTTGTTGTCCTCATTGGGTGCGCTGGTCGAGTGGGTGGCATCTATCTGCAGTAGGGGGCCTCGAACTCGTTGCATATTCGAGATAGCGAAGGGTACAGCGACTGTTACCTCGAATATTCTATTTTTAATATTACTAAGTAACAATAAAGCACTGGTTACAATACTATAAATTAAGTAAATTTAATATGAGAGTATTGGGGTTTATCACCTTCACTAAGATATAGAGTTATCATTGTCTATCAAGTTAAGTAGGTAAATTTTTATCCAATTGCATTTCCTAAAAATTTAGGGGGTGGTTGTAACGAAACTTATTTGTATTGTAAGGTTCTGATATTAGTTTGTTATTTTCATGTACCGTTATTCATGTATAATGTATAAGTCTTAGATAGGTAAATTTTTATCCAATTGCATTTCCTAAAAATTTAGGGGGTGGTTGTAACGGAACATAGTCCGTCCGTAGCAGACTTAGGTATACATTATGTATAGATTGGCGAAATTTTTATTATAAGCAAAATAAGACTATACGCTGGTTGGAAAACACAACCATACCGCGATGTAGAAATGCCACACTAGTGCCATCTAATGGGTTAGACTCGATGATGCATTTCCTTATATGGTAATGTTCGGGGGCTGTTGTGTCGTTCGAATCGACAGATACCTAGAATAAGTACAAGTCTTATTGTTGACGCTTAGAGTTTAAAGAGATATCATACTAGATTCGGTTATATTATGTTTCAACCGTTTATACGGCTCTGTTAATTATTGTTTGATTATTGAAATGAATGACGCCATAGTGATAAGTTATTATTATGAGGATCAGATTTGCACAACACTAATTTACGCGACACTTTACGTACTACGCCTCCTTGACGCTCAACTGAGTATCTTTTAGTTCTAATTAATTGAATCAGGACTTAAAATTAATAAATACTAGTTAAATAATAATAATATTAATTATCAATAATTATAGAACAATAGTTCATCGGTTTATTACCTTAAAAATATTTAATAGTTGTGTTATTGTCTAGCTCAGTGGCGCCACCTGTAGTCTAGGATCTTAGGGATGGAGTTGAATCGATAAAGTTCGATGGAGGAACCGAAAAAAAAAAAAAAAAAAGAAAAGAGGGAGTCGATGGTCAGGGAGGCTATAAAAGAGGTTTCGGGAAGAAAACTAGCCCTTGGTCTTCTCGTGGAGTTTCGGGTGATAGGATGGAGCGTTAGTGGAAGGTATTTTATGGCGGGGTGGTTTTGCAGCTTCGACCGGCCGGCGGCGGCGCCTCAGGATCCTCAGCTAAGTGTCGATAATATTTTGTCATAACCACTAGTTAGAGGTATCACAGCATATCTATACTTCACCCCATTCTTTATATTAGAATATCTATCTACTTACTTTGTTCTGGTTTCAAAATTAGAATATTTTTCATAACCTAAAAATCCAATTGTTCCCCATTATTTATTGTTAAGCTTCTTGGCCTTTTGAAATTGAAGACTGCTAGGGTACCTAGGCTTATTAGGAGAGACCCAAGGAAACCACCTTTTACTTCATCAATCAGCCTTAAAGATTCTATCACATAAAACAATCAATTTACAAGTATAAGTTCATTCAACTATGGGAAAATTACCCCACTTGTTTCATCAAGCTATGTTTGTTTACCTGGAAGGAATAAACTTAGTTACTTAAGTATATCAATATATTACAGATATTGAATAGTAAGTTCTATTGAGATGATGACTAATGACTCAAGTATTTAAGTATGTTACTTTTACTCACAGCATCCTATCTACCTGAAATTGTTTCACCCAGCAATCTTTGCCTACCCAGTAAAGAACAGTAATTAGAAAAATACAGACCATTAGGTGTACCTATGTTTCATTGTGGTGGATCATAACCTATGTTCCAACATATTTGGTTTACAAACTTACTAGGCCTACACAACAATCTGAATAAGTACCTGAGTATTAATAATGGATGATTCATCAGATATATAACATAATTATGTGGAATACTATTCAGTGATAAGTACTTGCAATCTAAGTAAATCTATTAGGTAACTTATTAGATCATTCTGAAATTGTTTAGATTACCAGGAATTCATATTCCTAGGTAGTCGGTACTTATTTACTTATCTCCTGAGATACACAATATAAACATATTTCTACCAACTCCATCTAAGTAGTTCTCATGTAAACATGTACTTATCTATTCAGTCTTGAAACCAGAATGAAGAATATGCTTCAGGTTATTCATACTAAACTATGAATCCATTTAGCAAAATTGTATTCTTATTTGAATGAGCATTTCTATTATGTACTTAATTAATTAAAAAAAAATAAAAAAATCTTACAGCTAGCTCAATGTACTTTGATTCTCTAAGAGTGGTTATTATAAACATTACTTATTACTTGTATTCTTAATATTTGAAATGATTTTAAACATTTTTCCACCGGGATAAAAATGGGCCGAACCATATTTTCATAAAATACTATGTTTCTACTTGAATAATTACTGTGTGTACTTGTGTGATTCACTACTTTAATGATTCTCTATGGTTTTATTATGGATTTAGTTACACTTGGTAAATTCAAGTATTTGAAGTATTGTTCATCATCATACTTTAACAATTAGGCAGCAACAAAACTAACATACATTTAAGGGACACCAGTATGTTATTGTTTGCAAAACAAATCTACTTTCAAAACATTAGTTCAGAACTAAGAAACCCAGATTCTAAATTTATACTTACTTACTAGGTATTTGATACTAGGTACATTGTGTAAAAAGTGGGTTTATTGTATAAAATGCATTTCATCTTCAAACCAGTTAGATGCTAAGCAGGTAGGTTTAGACTGTGGGAGAGAAGGTTATTGAATTGAAAAACATGCTATCCTTTTGTATCTCATGTGTGGTGAATGTTATTGATGTATAGTTGGTGGATCTAGGCCTCTTACTCATTGATGTGATAGATATGATTTTGGTATTTACTTACCCATCTAAGTATGTAAAGTTTGCTTTATTAGAATTCAATAGGTATTTACTTCAGTACCTCAATTACTAGTTATGTATCAGAAAACAGAATAGAATTCATGTAAGTTAGTGAGTATTCCTTTTATTCAATGGTTATATTGGCCATAACTTGTACCTGACTGACTGTGACTAAGACAATTCTTATATTCAGCAAGTTAATGATAATTTATAATACTTAAAAACCTGCATTATACCCTTTTATTAATATAAATAAAGATTGATTTTGCTTTGGAAAAGATGTTAAGAATATTAAACATAATTAATAAATAATAGGGTCAATGAGTCAGTTGCCGACCTAGTTGAGCACCAACTTTACTTTTACTAAAGTTATCTACTTTAAATAAAATAAATACCTTCAATTAGATACTTATACCCGTAGGGTCAATGTGTTGGATGGCGGCCATAGGAGCACTAACACTATTTTAAGTTATCTGAAATATTTGGAAAAGATAAAATAAATATTTCCATAGTGAATATTCATGCAATTTTACTTTTGAAGGTTAAATGGGTATCATTGGCTATATATTATTGACTGTGACCATGACAACTTTTACATATTAAGTGATTAGTAATAATTTATTATACTTATTATTCTCCTTTAATTCTGCTAATATAAATAATTATTGATTTGGGTTTGGATAAGATGTTGATAATATTAAACAAAATCTTATAATTAGGGTCAGTGAGGTGATTGACGGCCATAAGAGTTTCAACTTTATTCTATTCTAAATAAAATTTACTGAGTTTTGAATAAGATAGGAAAATATTTTCATAGTACATGATTTACTCACGACCGATAAATAAATTGAAATGACTTCTTATCAGCTTGGGTAAAGGAAAGCAGTTGCTGAATTGGATTCTTCTTACAAACTTACCAATATACTATATACAGGAGGAGATGATGACAGTTAGTTATTAATAAGTAATGTTGAGCTTGACTGTGATGAAGTTAATTAGAGGCAGGGAAACCACCTCGAACAACTTGTAGGTACCATGGTAGACACAAGCCAGCATCGATAAAATATTAATTGTCACATAACTCTGAGATCTACAATATAGAGATACATTTGAGTGATTGCTCTTGACACAAGCTGAAATGGGAGATAGTAATTATATTCTAATTATGTCCCTTATTGGAAGACATTGTACTGTGACGATACACATGAGTAGACTCAGGAAATATCCGTGTCGAATTAATGTATAAGTAGACTCAGGGAATATCCGTGTCGAAAATACAAGAGTAGGCTCAGGAAATATCCGTGCCGAATAACTATTACACATTATGGATACATAAGATATCCGTGCCAAATAACTATTACACATTATTAAGTAGACTCAGGAAATATCCGTGTCGAATAAATGTATAAGTAGACTCAGGGAATATCCGTGTCGAAAATACAAGAGTAGGCTCAGGAAATATCCGTGCCGAATAATTATTGCATATTATGGATACAGAAGTAGGCTCAGGAACTATCCGTGCCGAATAACTATTACACATTATTGATACATTAAGTAGACTCAGGAAGTGTCCGTGTCGAATAAATGCATAAGTAGACTCAGGAAATATCCGTGTCGAATAAATGCTTAAGTAGGCTCAGGAGATATCCGTGCTGAATTGTGAAGCTGAATAAAATAGTATTAACATCATCTGGATCCCAATCAATAGATCCTTTCCTAGGGACTGACTGACAACAAAAAAAAACAGTTTGAATAGAGCCAGTGGGCTAGAGAAGGTAGATGGGTCTGGTGGACGGATCTGGTCGTCCTTCATAGGGTGTGCGAGGCGGGGCGCACCTTCTATTCAAATTAAAAACCCTTTTTTTATAGATAATTTTGTATATATTTAAATTACTTTTGTTTAATTAAATCATGTATGTTTTAAGAAATAACTATTGCTTGAGCTTTGTTCTGTTGTCCTAACAAATAGATAAACTAGGGATTATGAACTAGGGTTCTAGGGATTAGGGCTAGGGTAGGGATTCTCTCAACCTCCTAAAAGAACTTGAGTTACTTCGGCAATGTAGAGTCCTAACCGCTAGACTAGACGATCACGTATTGGCCAAACGAATAATGCAAAGCACGTATACCGTTACAAGACTTCTCTTCAGTTCCGGTTCAGTTTAGTTAGGGCGAAAAATACGTCTTAAATAGGTAGGTTAGAGTTCGAAGCGTGACTACAGGGGGGGGTATATTTACAATTCGGAATGGAATTCTCCCAACAATAGCTTTTCGTAGTTTTGCTATTTTCAACGACTCGCACTATATGAAACGCCTCCCTTTTAAATCGAATATCGATATTTTTCTGCCTATCTTTTTCATGTTACGGATTAACTTTTGTTATACAGTACACCTAGTTGGATGAATAAAAATTATAATCCGACCAAATTAAATTGTCTGCAAAGCTGGCTCATTTTTTACAGTTTAATATCGACTTAAATAAATAGTGTGATACGTATCATACGAGATATTCGGCAAGCCGTCTGCAGCCTTCGTGGTAATGGCTTCCGGCTTCCCCCGAGCTCGGCACAATGTGAACCATACGAGAAATAACGTGTCACCTTAGATATTATACCTACGTAGATGGTAAAGAGTCATGCCAGAAATACAATGTATTTTTTTAATAACTTTTTCATCTTCTTTTAGCGTGTTGGTGACAAAAGCTGAAACTAGACTAGGGTTTGCCACCGAAAAGAGAAGATTGCCCTGCAGTGAGATTAGTCTCAATTGCTGACTGCCCAAGGTATATCAGACGTAAGGAAGAGCTGATAACTCTCTCAAGGTACTTATCTCCTTTTCTACAAATTTTGACAAGTGACCCATTGGACACCAACCCCCTTATTCATAGAAAAGTTTCAGAACGCTTTAGCTAATGAACTGTAAGTTTTCTGTATATAAGCGTTTGATGTATACACGTATTTAAAAAAATAACAAAATGTATGAGTCTGAATATTAAAAATTAAATAACTCTTTTTCTATCATATTTTTTTATAAATCATCTTCAGCGAGTCTACCTCTATGAAAATGTGACCGCTTTGTAACTTAAACAAAATGCAGGTTTTCGTCAAAAATAACGAGACCCGGCGAGTAAGCGGCGCGCTTCCGTTTCAAGACGATTGTGTTGGATTTTGAGGATTTCATTATTATATTCTGAGGGCAAAGGTCCATTTTTATAATGCTCATACCTACCTAGGTATATAGGTAGCTCAAATAACTACGGACAAGGTTACAAGGTACTCAGTACCCTTAAACATAAAAAAACCATCAAGAATTATTTTAACATTAGTCGACGCTTTCTCGACTAATGTTAAAATAATTCTTGATGGTTTTTTCTATTTTAAAGAATTAAGGTTTTCATTGTTGTATCAAAGTTGTTGAATCAAAGTTTTCTGAGTGCGGAAATTGATTTCATTCGTGATATGACATCTGGAAGAATATTTAAAAATACCGTTCGTTCCTAAAAGGGCTACTGTAAAACGAAGAACTCCCACAACAAGCGTAAAAGTTATCGTTAGTTCGTACATCCACAACACTTAATCACTTCAAACTTGATCAATCTCTCGTGACCCTATTCCGAAAACCATGCGACCCAAAATAAGACGCAGTCCCAATTCAAATGAACGAGCCTTCGAATGGCCGACATCCGTCGCAGGCGTCGCGCGTATTTGTTACTGGCAGGGGGCAAGCCATAAATAAAACGGCTAGACCAATACTTCATAAAGATATCAGAATAACCCACCTTAATAAATAAGAAAAACTCTTACGCAAAGTCCAGTAGAAGGAAGTGAAACAAAGACTGGTCTATAATGTGTTAGATAAAGTATGTAATTTTGTTTGGTCATGAGGAAAAGTTCAAGTGCTATCGCTGTAGTATTCTCTCGATGCAGGGGGTCAACGTAGAAGCACGTTCGTAGCATTCTTTCCGAAATAACACCCCGTCGCATGTGTCCCGGCCGCTCTTACAATTAATCTCCTCACAAGTCTTTGAGCTCAAAAATTCTAGACGCTTCTATTTTCTCACGAAAAAAAACAGTTATTGGCGTGGTTTACGTTACGATATACCTAAAATAATTGTGTCTATACTTTTCTCTTAAGATAACTTAATAATTTCAAGGGTAAATGACATGCATTGCCTTTTAATAATACTTATTAATCGTGTTTTAAATAATTATTAAAAATTTGGTCTTCGTATTTGTTCAGTAAACTAAAGCAGCAGATCAACGATCCCTAGCAATAATGTCCTAAATTCTCAAAGTTAATGAAATCAAATTGATCAATTAGATCATCTGCTGGTATTGACTACTAAATCAACCATCTGCTCCAACATCATCATTTAACCACAGACAATCGGTGCGTTTTTTTCTTGTCTTATTAACGAAGCTGAGCTTTCCTGTCAGCGCACGGTCACGTCCGACGCAGGTGCCGCCACCACCTCGCTTTGGTTACGCTCGGCGAATGGACCATTGTTACCTATACTCTCCTACTAAACTCTGCCCCCCTGGTACCTGAACTCGTTTCTACGCCAATCAATACTTTATAGTCGCAAGTCTAGAAACGGTACGTGCCTCAAAACGTTGAGCTTGCCGATCTAATGGATTTACAGAAAACATTTGCGTGAACAGAAGGCCAACTTTGTTTGTTAAACGCTTTTTAAGAATTTAAATTCCACGAACTTGCCCCGAATTGAATTAGGCTGTCCAACTTTGAACAGTAGCTGGAATTTGTAGATTCGGTGGGCATTATCTTCAAAAGCAAAAGCTTCGTATCATCACAGATAATGAAGTTAAAGTAAGCAAGTGTAATCAAATCGGGCACCCGACGCGCCGCTCTGTCATTACAATGTAAAAAGAATCCACGTATAACGAAGAAAAAGATAAGTAGGACTAATAAAAAACCGCTTTCGAAATTAAAGTGGACGTTAAAAGTAACGATATCTTTGGAGACAAAAACGATTTGAAGTTCGCATTATGAGATAGCGTTTTGTGGAGCTGCCAGCCAACCAGCGGGCGGAGAGCGGCGGACCGATTGCTACCTATAAAGATAACAATAATTAGCCGTAATGACCACGTCCTCTGTGGGTCCGAGGGGTATTTTTTTTAAAACCCAGTGGCGGCAGTGGCCGGAGATCTGGAGATAGTGCGTCCATCAAATTATATGATAATCGGCTGCGGTTAATTCCATTACCAATAATAAATGCACGCATTATATTAGACCCGTCGGATGAGTCGACGGAAAACCTGCCATCGGACGCTCCCATCACTCCGGATTACGATATGAATAATTTATCAAAGAGAATAAAAGAAACACGGTTAATAATGTTTTGAAGTTCGGACGTGAAGCGCGACCCGTGTCGTGAGCCGCGGCGGCCGATGTGACGATTGTGTCTTCGGAGTCGAATGAAATTAAAACTCCGATATGTATCGCTTTAAAAGGAACAACGGTCCGGTTCTTTATCTCCTTAATTGTAATTAAAAGCTACCAAGATAAACCGCTGAAACGGAATACTTTAATTCAATATCGCTAGATAATTTTATCTTCAAAATAGGACACTGATTTATAGGACTTCTTAGCTGAATAAATCTTACTTCTTAGAGGACGGTATAATCCAATACACCTACTTAGCTTTAGACAAAGAGAAAGCTGCATTGTTAGCAGCTGTCGCGCTGTAAAAGAAGTCATATTTCATGGGAGATTTTGTTCCAAACGTAAATCATAGTGTAACAGTTCTGTACAATATTTATCCCTTACTTGACACAGTTTCAGATTTATACGAATGATTATTGCAATAATCGTATAAATTCTGGACCCCTTTGAAAGCAAGTGACAGTGAATTGAAGCATTCGCAATTTTTTCAAACACTTAGGGCGTCTTGCACAACAAAGTTAAATAAAATTAAATAGTTTGTCTCTTGCTCTGACATTATACTGTCAGAGCAAGAGACAAACTATTTAATTTTATTTAACTTTGTTATGCAAGTCACCCTTAATCTAGAAATATAAGGATAAATATTAATCAATAATACCAGTAATTGTCAGTTAGTGAAATATTACCTATTTAATAGAACATTCTTCGCATATTATGCCTCCATATCCATAATACAAGTTTCAATTTCTTATATTATTATTGAAAAGGCTCGCTGTTATTGTTAATCCTTTCAAAAAGCCATCTCATGCTCGTAACCAAGTAGATGCTTTTGTATTGATGTGTCAGTTTTAATTACCATTTAACAGTTTACAATATTGACAGGTATTCAATGTTTGTTGAAAGAGAGTTTAATTTATTATGACAGCTTCAGGTTACTTTAATTTAATTAGTAGGATTTCTTTTGTTTTGTGGCAAGTCGTGCCTGAGCTAAGGTCTTGAGAAAATGTCTGAGGTTGTGGCTTAATTATTTTTTCGTTGCAAAATATTAATAAATTTGGTAGGTATATCTGGTCTCTCTAGTTATCTAAAACTATCACAAGTCGATATTTACCTATTTGTGTCAATATTTCAATTGTGTAAGTGATTTGATAGCACACCATATAAGGCTTTCAGCTATATCTGCATTATTGCAGCTGAGGGTACATAATAGTACCCACATGACATTAGATATTATAAATATGTTAGGTACAAAAATTTTCACGCATCCCAGTAAAAAAAAACATCCCCAGTCAACAGCAGTGTCGTGAAACTATGAAGTTTTTAATGTAACCAGCAAACTTCCGGCTACAAAGTTTGCGTGTGTATTAACAGAGTAACGAAGTTGCGAATGTGATTTCATGCACGCGGTGGTTGTGCAGCTGAAACAAAGCTGGTTTAACATTATACCGCCGGCTACCAGGCTTTCACACCCGACTACGTGTAAATACGTTTTAAAGATGTATTAGTATAAGGTATAAAATCGATGGTCCCAAAAACTTATACATTAAACTGATCAACTTAGAGAACGAAACATACAAAAGCAGTCATTAAATGTTTAATAAAATATGGGCGATGAAGTCAAATATTATGCAGATGTGAGACTGTGAAATTTTGTAAAAATTTATAGAAAAAAAAAAATATTTTTTCGACCACTGTTTGATTGACTAGTAAATCTTGTCGCCAAATTTATAGGGGCTATCGGGAGCATAATATAGAAATTTGATAAGTAGAGTAAGGCACAAAAATAAATAAATTAACATGACCATTATGTATGTTATGTCATAAATTAGATTACATATACTTAGGTACGTATATTATACAATATGTACCTTGGTAGTTAGATCTAATAACCATTTTGTTTAATAATAATGAAATAGCAAGTCATCGCAGGGATAATTAGAAAAGATACGCAAAGCTACAGGGGTTGAAGGCGTGTGCCACCTCCCCGGGCTAGAGCTCGTAAGACCCAAATTATTGAACTTATTTTTGCCAAACAAAAGATTTTTGTTAAGTGGGTAGTTATACATTTTATGTATGAAATGCTCGCTAAGAATTTATTAAAATTGTGTAATTCACAAAGTATAGTCAAATATTATAGTCATAGTACAAATATAATTGTTGTAATTAGCATGTATAGACCAATATGACTTCAAAGTCATTGTCATTTCAATGGAAATGTAATACCTTTTATTCGACGTTTAATTTAACGACCATATTGTCGATTATGAAAAAAACATAATGAAGTGCTAAATTAATTAAGGGTGGCCTTTTTGAGTTGATTTTTGACGAGGCATATTGCTGATAACATTTGTTATATAGGTTAATGACTTTTTGTGGATCGTAGATTTTGAATTGATTTTGATTGTAGAATTTAAATGAATGAAATATGTATTTTTAATGTGCTAAATAAATTATATTTATACATAGGTACCTACTTAATACATATTTGTAAGTGCAATTTTTGAGCGAGGATTGGTCCCGAGTGCCTCTAACGGGTCCAAAACCTCCAGAAGTCGCGACAGGTGCGTTCACCAGATAACAAGGAAGACACATTGCCTGAACAAAAGTTTTAGTCCCGGGTTAGAAACTCATAAATAATACATTTATTGTTTACCTTAAATGGTGCTAGTGGCGAAGAGTGTTCACATTCACACCTTACTAGGTATGTACTTATTTTAGAAAGTACGATAATATTTTTAGTTTGTTACAAAACTTAAGTAAATAAAGTAAGTACCACTGGATGATATTATCTACTGACAAATTATGTATTTTTCTTTATATTACTTGAAAAAAGTATATACAAAAAATGTATATCCAAACAAGCATTTCCCATTGTGCTTTGTATTCTAGAGTATCTAACAGACACAGGAATTTTAAAAACATTCACAATCCGAAATAAGTAGCGAAACAATGACAAAACGCTACAACGGAATGTAATTAGAGCACACACGGCACTGTCCTTTAAATTAAAGGAAAATGCTCAACGGACAAGGTGAGTTTATGTAGCTAGCCTTAAGCCAGAGCTTACACTTAATTTATGGCCAATTAACCGGGTGTTAAGTTAAATAAAGTGACACGGGTCGGTCTGCTATAGCACTGCAACCTGCTTACTTAAGTTCAGCGCTGCCAACTTAGCGCGTTTAGTGCTGTATGAAACTATTTATTCTGTACTATGAGATAATGCTGATGAAACTTGAACTGGCAAACTGTTTGCATGTTATTTATGTAATGATACTAATAGAACTCTAGGTGGCAGTAAAATGTATAATTGCTTTTTTATGTAGCCGCCTGCTGCATGATCATGCCAATATTATTGTTTATTGTGTAGTTATAATATTTTGAAACCTGAAAGTGTATCTCTTTTTTATTATTACATAAATACCACATTATACCCTAACCCTGGGTTTGTAAACGTCAAGATAAGAACAATAGTTTAAGTAGTTAATATAGATGCATCCACTTATATTTAAAAAAGGTCTACTATTTTCAGTTACACTTTTAGTAGGTACTAGTAGAGCTTTGCGATTACTTATACCTACCGTTTTCAGCATTTACTTAGACAAAAGCTTAAACTCAAAGACAAGAGGACACGTAACTTACAGAAATAAGAACCGAAAAGGTGAATTCTCTTAACAAGTTCATGTTCCACGAACAAAAGACAGACTTTAAACGCAGACGGCGAAATGCTGCAAGCATGCAAAATGTTTACTTTAGACTACTATGGACGAAAACTTCGCTTGAAATTCATGAAGCTCGCCCGAACGTAAAATTGTCAAAGAAGGGAACGTTTTTGGGCATACGGTGACAAAGGGGTGTGAGGAATTTGAAATTGCGCACTAAAAGAATAGCATTGCTTAGTATAACTTCTATTCGGTACTAGCTGTTATTTTGTGGTATCACTAGTATTTATTTCTTTTTGACGACAGGATGATGTAGTGGTTGGTGACCCTAACTGCTAGGTCCGGGGGTTGATCACCATATTTTTTTTAAATATACAGATATTATTGTACATGGGTCTTAGGTGTTCATATATGTATAGGTACATAATATGTATCTAACTGTGTAGATACAGCAGCTGTCCGATATCCATATTACAGGCTCTGCCCTAGTCTGGTGTCGGATGAGGTTTAAAAGCTCTTCTTTCTAACATAGGTATTTTTATGATATTTTATTATTTACACATGTCTTGAAATCTGTGTATCGAAATTGATCTGAAGTTTTTAGTTTTGTGACGGTGTATTGAATGAAAAAATGTTAAGTATAGCTTAGTAGTTCTTGTGAAAAGAGATCATCAGCGTATAACTTTCCAAAACGCTCTCGTATTTTTAAAGTTGCTTACTTTATCTCATCTATTCCCACTTAATTGGATTTTAAACGTTAAAATTGTTAGAAGTATCACTACACGCCTGTATACCTGTAACATAGTATTAACAATCTTAGTATCGGATCTTGTAGTTTCGATCAAACTTGGGATAACGTCCATCAAGGTTCTGATGGTCGGGAATTAATTAAGATTAGACGTCGAGTGCTGTCCTGGAGCACATCAGTCTTATACCGCAGTTATAACGTAGCTGGTTGGGGACGCCTTTATATTGAGTCTGGGCCCCTATCCCGAAGTCAAAACGAAGTAACATTGACGAAGTAAGTAGTGTCAAATTCAATTCAATTTGAATTCTTAGGCTGTGTCCGCACCGCGAATATTTCACCGCGCGATTTTTTTCTCGCAATTAAAATTGTTGTGATAATAAGTTCGCCATAAAGAGCCTGAGTGTGGTTTTTAATACTTACAAATCCTGGCTGTAAAACAATAGCTTTCATTTAATCAACCGAGTGGTAAATTGTATAAGCTTTTATTGAAGTTTAATAAAAGCGGTTGGATCAAGTTATATAATTAAGATTATGAGATTACAATTTACTACATAAGTAATATTTTTTCTAACACCATTGTGCCTATGCCTACCACACATTTACTATTTACTATACCTATTCTTACAAATCGTACCTATAACTGATGTATGTTATAATAAGGAAACCCTCGAATGCATGTTCAAATTATACTAAAATATTTCATTCGATTCCTTAATTTAAGTTTGCAGAAGGGAGCAGTAACTCACCACAAGTAGTCCTATTATGAAATTCAAGAGCACAAAAGGCATTCCTAACACAATTAAATTTGAAGAACATTCTTTGAAGTCAGTATTTACTCTTGTAACCCTTCGTTAAGTTCTGCTCCTCAGAATAATCGATGAGAGAGATGTTGATCCCTTAAAACGATAAAAAAACACTACATACAGTAGCTTGCTTTTTTAAATTATAATTATATGCATTCTTATGTATTTTACATTTAAAAGCTCTTCGGTTAATCACTTGACGCAAAAAAACATGCAAGGTTATTAAATTACTAGTTCTAAACAATATAAATTAAGTACTTAACGGATGTTTAAAATGTCAAATGTATTTAGCAACCAGTGTGGGCTATTTTCTTGTTCACCTTCAGGTATATCTTCTTCTGAAGCATTTTATTATTAGTTTACTAGCCTACTGTTTCATGACTGTGAAATATTATAATAATAATATTGACCTAAATGGTTGCTAAGGACATCGTCGAATTCAATGTTCCAAGTCGTCATTAAAGATGGCGCTCATATCATGGGGTATTTTAATAATAAAGAGTACAATAGACCGAGGGTTACAGACCCACAGGCGATGGGGCCCACCAGATACAGCGAAATTAGCCCTAAATTAGACGAAACGAGCATAAAAAGAAAGGGCCGAGTAATTTAAAAAGCAATTTACCAAGTACATCTAAACGCCCGTAGGTAGAAGAGCAGTTATACATTTGCTGAACGTAAATTATGGTTCAATTTAAAAAACAAACAGCTCAATTCAATTTGCCGATGAGAAGGTACTTGCTCGAGATAAATGCTTCTCTGATCAGCCCAGTTTTTGTTTACTCGGTATTGGCTACTTTCATAGATGAAAGATACCTTATCTTCTGTACTTTACGTATAACGTAGATGTCTGTACTACTCTTTCTTTCTACTAGGTAGGTCAACATTGTTATTTTTATATGTATATTTGTATATATATATATACTTACTGGACAGTTTTATAATAATTCACCCGATAACACCCGAACAACCGATCTTCCGCAAATTTTTTTCAGGGTGGCTGTCGCCACTGGTGGTGGTGTTCTTCTTATTATTTTCTTAATAACATATCTTGATATTATAATACCTAATTTTCGAACACGCTAATACGTGATTCTTCAACAGGAAGCTATTATAATATTAACAAAGTTCCCAATCCATAAATCGCGGTATTATTTTCTTTTCCCACAGCTCAATACCTATTATGTCAAAATTAATCTCAATAATAATGAAATTAAAACAGCGGTTCTGTCAATAGATGATTATTTATACCGCAGACAAGCGAATATTACTGGAAGAGAGATAGGTATAAAAATATACCTACTTTTCATTAATAAAAGAGCATAAAGTAAGCAATCATTTTTTTTAAACACACGTATACCTACTTGTAGAGAGAAAGTCATGTAATATGAATTATCTAAATCGTCAGTTGTTAAATTTGCATTGGTCAAAAATATATTACTACATGTATGTCAATTTATTTTCTAACCACAAATTCTACTTTCACTGATAATCATAAGTAAGTTACATGGTAATTGTTGGCGTTTGTCAGAATAAGTACAACATTATTTCAACTATTAAAACAGTAATTGTAGTTCATGACTTTTGTCGCCATAAGTACAAAAATATTTCAAGTAAGTTTTTAAAAAAGCACTAGCGCCACCATATAGGCTGCCTAAGTTTCCTCAGCACCGCTGGTTCATGCCTCCGGTAGACAATAACTCTCGGCAGGACTCCATGTTATTGTGTTATTGCCCACGCGCACTCCGGGAGGCATCGCTGTGGACAAATTGCTAAATTTTATGCCGAATCCGTTATGGCGTAGACGCGATAAATCCTGCCGCGACGCGGTTTGCTGTGTTCCATGTAAATTGACCATTAAAGCTTCCTTTAAGTGATTTTCTTTGGGAACTGGAACGCATAAATTTCGCGATCGATAGTAATGACTGCCTGTTTAGTTCTGTTTGTTGAATGAATGGACACCGACAGTTTACATGTTTGCGCGGGACGGAGTTTTGGTGAGACTGATTGAAGATAAGTTGTGGTACAGTTGCTAAACATTTCCCCATTATATTGACTGTTGTAGATTGAAAATAGGCCAGTTTTATCAGTAGGAACAATCTTCACTTCTACCTACTATAGTTTACACGAAGATATCTGATTGAATTTCAATATGAATAAACATAAATCTATGTATTTCTAACGATAAATTGTTTATCTGTACAGACAAAGTTAAGCGTTCTCTTTCAAAGTATTTCTATATCTGACTTCAACCTATCTAATTGGACCGTCGTCGTAGTTTAATCGAACTTGAGAATCAATCGGTAGTATCGAGACGACCGGGGACGCGCGCACTATACCTATACAACTTGTTAGTTGTGACCCACTGAGATAAAAGTAATCGATATATTTTCTATTAGCCGTCGATCGCAGACGTCGCCTCCCCTACCCGCTCATTGTGAAACATAATTAGTTTTTGTCACTTCACATTGACAAATCCGGTTTGAAATGTATAGCGAATAGCACAGACCCCACCACTTATGGCCTGATCACACCAAACGGGCTCTTATCAAAGGGAATATTATTTCAAACGCCCCTGTCAACCCCGATGGGCTTTTCGAACCCCAAATCCAGTTTGTTATGAATGAAATTACAGAAATCGAATAAGGTAAACACAACTGAGAGCCAACAAAAGCTTGCTCGAAAAAAGCTAAATTGAATTCAAATTGGTTTCGTCGGGTATTAGGGACAGCCGGGGGACTTTTTGAAGACGCGTGGAAACGTATAGCGCAGCAATAATTTAAAGTAATTTTTTGTCGGGGGGCGACAGGCCGGGAAGCCAGATAAAACCTACAAAGGTGATTGAATGAAAACAGAAAAACACAATGGGCCAGAGCATAAGCCGTTTGCGCTCTCACATACCAGTAGAACTGTTTGTTTCAATAATCCGAGCGGAGGGAAATTCGAAATAAAACTGTTTGGGAAAATTGGGTTAACCACCGCGTCAACTTTCACAGTCGAAGATCAACAGGTAGGTATGCAAATATAGCCTTAAAGTGCGGTCTCCGATATATTTTTTGAAATATCGAAGGGATTTGAAGCCGACAACTAAAAATAAACTTTCGAATCCCGGGTTTACCTGACAGAGCGCATTGTGGTTAACCGCGCAAAGCGATTCGACTTTGTAGCCTGCAGGTTATTTTATAACGGTTTGTTGAATTGAATTCTGCGGTTATTTATTTAACTGGGCTTAGAACTAAGTGCTAGGAAAAAGTCGGCTGCGCTCTAAAATCTGCGACTTATCTTTGAAAATGCCGGTTTATATGTCCTTAATCTAGGCTGACTCCCACAGTATCTATCTGGATTAACTTGCTAATGGTACCGCTCGTAAATACAGACGTATCTCTTTAATAGGCAGTTAAAAGAGCTAAAAGGTCATTAAAACGGGAGAACCGATAAGTAATTCCATTCCAGGGCTAACAACATCAACGAAACATGCAAAGCTCATCGTAAAACAGAGCTTAAATATAAATATTGAATGGTAATAATTGCTTTTAATATTATCATCAATCAGTTGCAATATTTAAAATAAAAAAACTTCGTATTTTTATGCACAACCATACTTAATTAAAGGTATTCATCATTACTGATATACAGTATTAAATCATTATAGGTACTACCTGCTAATGTTATAAACGCTGGTGGAATGTTTTGATGGATGGACTAAAAAGGTAAACACTGGCCTGCCGAATAGGAGTCCACTGATAAAATTCTACCTGGTACCTATAAGATATTGATGTAAAACATCTCATTTAATTCAACATCTGAGCTACTGGTCACTTACAACATGTAAGTAAAAATGTTTCGTGTGGTGTGTGTGACCTGCCATTAACTCGTTTTCCAGGCGTTGTACATTTATTTGCATCAATTTATAAATTTGAGGCTCTTTTGAGGCACAAAAGTCCGTTATCCTGTGTGCGTAAACAGATAATAATATCTTTGTTTAATATAATGAAAATAATATATATCTAACTATACTTTAGGATACTATGAGAGTTGCTCAGTGTGTCAGGTAAGTACATCAAAATCCAGATAAAACATCTTCTTGTATTTATGTATAAGCAATTAATTAAACCAGTTGTGGCGAGAAAAAAATCTAACAAATAAAAACCAATGAAATAAAATTTACTCTACGAGAGTATAGCTCATAATGGTGCTATTATTAAGGTTTAAGATTAGCCCGAAAATTAGTTCATTAGTTCTTGGTAAGACCTGGATTGAATGGCACGATAAATCCTAGCAAGTACGTGCAATTAGCTTCACCACTCACATTCCTCCGCGTTATGAAATTATAAAATAACTTGAAAACAGTTGAATTCAACTAAATTCTCGTAAAGCCAGTAAAATTTATGAGCTTGTTAATTTCGAGTTAAACGGAATAATTTATTATTGACGTAACAAAAGCTAAGCAAATTTAGTTGATGTGGAAAATTAATCGCCAGACTTTACACGTGGGTAGTGCACCAGTTCGCGATTCTTGAGCCCTATTACAAAGCTACGTAAGTATGAAATACCTCACTAGAAGCTCACAAAACATTACTAAAACTAGAAAGAAAGAAAGAAAGAAAATTCATTTATTTGCCAAAAAAACATGTAATAAAATTAAAAGAGTATTTGAATAAAAAAAATGCAAAATGGAACAATCTTAGCATCTGCTGTAAGTTAATTGTGGCCAACGTTACAGCGCTGGTTTTCAGATTGTCCTATGTCAAATCGGATAAACTATACATACGCAGCCTAAAAATGAGCAACCAACAGTAATATCTGCAATATTACTATTGGAACAATTCAAAAGCAGACAGGCTAACAGAGATACAATATGCACCAATACACACTGGGCATAGACAATCAAACCATTTGCACCGATGGCAAATAACCGAAAATCGCCTGTCCGGATGCACGTCAGCTGCGGTCAGCCACTGCGTTGCGTTAACGTAACGTAACGTTAACGTCACGTCACGTACATTCCATTACCCCCCGCCGCCCCCTTGCCTACCCTCACCCCCTGCGGGAGTTACTCTGGGAAATCATTTCGGGTGTATTTGTACGAATATTACAAACGAATTGTTATTAAGAGTTAACCACTGAACTGTGAACGCGAGTGTGAGTTTGGATTTGTTTTCTTATGGCTGCGGGTTAAAACGATATCCTGACTTGGTATTTATATAAGTAGCTATAGGTATGTTCAAAGAATAGGCACATTGGTAATTAATCAGTATTACACAAAAAAAATCTATCTCCTGGTCATAGGTGGATAGATACATTTAAGGTTAGATTTAAACCATAGGCTAATTTCTCTCTGTTAATTATTAATTGTACCTACTCAAATTAGTTAAAGGATCTAATGTCATTTATCTTTCACCCAGTCGTAGGTTGGCTGGAAGAAATTGCTTTTTGGCAATAAGCCCGCCTTTGTATACGTCTTGTGTTTTGATTTGTAACTGTTCTCTTTTATGTTTGCTTGTGTATGTGTACAATAAAGTGTATATAAATAAATAAATAAAATACATAATTTCATTAAAAAGTTGATTCCTTAATTCAAAATAATTAAGTATGTCGGTAGCTGTGTGTAACGGTAACCTACATAATAAAGGCGTGATATTTTTAAAGAAAACTTTATTATCCTAGATAATAGCTAACTATGCATAATTTAATTTGGGCCGAACTCAACAAATTGTAATTAATATAATGTACCTATAATAAAATTATTTAAGGTAATATGAAACTCGGCACTTTCGACATCTTCAATTTACGAAAGGAAATAAAACTAAACCGCATACAATTTGTCGACCATTATTTTATTAGCCTCATTTATTATTTGCCTGCATAATATACAAGTTGTGGTATCGTAAAGTTGTGAAATCGAACGTCAGTTGGTCGGATCTGTTCTCGTTTGTATCCTTCGTTCGTCTGAAAACAACATAAGTCACCACGAAATTCATTAATTAGTTGATTCTCACTATATTATTATCAGTCGAATAACACTGTTGGTCAATGAACTTATAAAACGGTGAGCTTAAAAATTAAGTTCATAGTACAAGCGGGGTTACTCTATACGACGAAAAACTAAGTTTGGAAGCGCTGCTGCGCAAGCTACGGCTCTATCTCATTGTATTTAAACGTGCCGATTGCACGACAGCTCTTGTTCGTTCGTTTTTCGTTGGTAAGTAAAGAGTAACCCTCAAGTAACTATTTTATTTTATTTTATTTATTAACAAGCAAAATATCACCGAGACAGAACATACGACAATCGCCCGGTATTGCGACAGGTTCTGCGTCTGCTTGAGTGTATTACGATTTTGAAATTGTCTTCGATTCATACAATTTTTATTTATTTCTTCTTACAGAGACAACATTAAGTACTTATCAAATGAGTAGGAAATACATAAACAAGTAAAGTTTTCACAAACAATAATTTAGTACTTTCTTTGTTACAGGTAAGCGCAACATTTTGGTAAAAAGTGGTAAATCGTAAGTCCAAGTTGAGAATGCTCCAGCCATTGCATTCTGAGCCCGCATCGGTTAACCGCAATTGATCTGCAGACTAGACCTTCAGAACTAAAGATGCTGAATAACAGACGTATTACAGCATTATTGTGCTCAATACGATACTACTTACTGACTAAAATACCATGTTTAAAGCTTTAAAACATAATTGGTGATTAACTAAACGCAACACTCCTTTTTGTGCGGCTTTTTAAAAAAATATAAAGTTGCTCGGTCGTACATATTGATGTTCTGTAAATGAAGTTATGTGTTTTTGTGAATCAGCTTAAAAACGGTAGAGCAGAGTTACAACATAAGTAAGCAATCAAATCATAAATACAGGGCGGTGCCTCATGAATGGAAAAAACCTAAAATATTGAAGATAGTTATGTAATTTTTCATTTTATTAAAAAAATATATAAGTACAAACTCCATTCAAAGTATTTTATATAATAAAAATTGTTTGTGTACACACATTTTATAACTCTGATCATTTGTTAAATAAAAAATTAGAGAGGTAAGTATTTTAGATTTAATAAGTACATATATAAGTAGGTATGTATAAAAAAAGCTGTTGTTCAAATTCCAAAATAGAACCAAACCTTTTGAACCAAAGATTTACTATCATTGAAACACTTAAAACAAATGGTGGTCGCGATACTTCCACGGGGTCGCAATAACAATATCACTACTAAAGCTTACGCCTACTGCTACCTCGCTTAGACGAATCTATCCACACTAAACACCAGGTAACAAGATTCATTTTACGTTGTGCCGCTGATAGTGGATATCCGTATAGCTGTCATTATGTTGACCTAAGGCCAGCGGGCTTGTTTGCTAAGGGAACATGCTCTGCCTCGCCAAAGAACTGAAGTTTCTGAAGTTATTCCAAATGATAATATTATAAGCGAGCTGTTTGTTATGTTCTTACGATAAGTATAATAGTTGGAGATAACGAAAAATATTGGGTGACCCTCCAGTAACTTGCAGAAACCATGCCTGTAGTTGTCATGCCGTTGGTAGGTACGCTCAATACAACGAGACAGTAACCAAGGGCGTACCCAGGTAGGGGCAGGGGGGGGCAGCTGCCCCCCCCTAGAAGATAAAATAAACGTAAATTTTCCTGCCAAGTCGGAATTAAAAACGTGTTATCTACTCTTACCTACCTACCTATTTTGTTTTGTATCTTAATCAAACTAATTAAGGTCAACTGGGGTTACGTTGTATTTTTAGATCACTAAAAGTTTTCGGAATAATGGGAGCAAAGGTATGAAAAATTTAATGTAAAAGTGACTATAAGAAACTAAAGACTATTAAACAACTATTTCTTAACAAATTTAAAGCATTGATTTCTTTGCTGGAATTTTATAAAAGTTTCTTATTTAGTGTCTTAAAAAAATCGTGATTTTGAACGCATTTTCCAGGTTTGAGGCAAATGTGTTTTTAGTAACTATGTAACTATTCAATAGGTAAGCTTTCCGTGAAATAATTATAAACAAACAAAAAACCCGACTGCATAAGTGAGTAAGAATGTAGATTTAATAGTGGTGAGTGACAGTTGTGAATAAAATAAAGTAACATCCATACATCCTCTCATTTATATTCTTTAGAAAAATAGTAAGATTGGATCAAATACGGCTGCCTTCGGGCAGTTTGAAAAAATCTGACAGTCGGGTTGTACACTTACACTTACCCGACAACTTTAGTGCATTGTACTCAATAAAAAACGGCGATACAAATTTACAGCGAAAAGCGGGTGACTACAGTCGTGAGCATAATTATGTATGTATTAAAAGGTTGACCATTTCTGTGTTGAGGCAATGCGTTGCAACAATCGCAATAGCCCCATTACGCCTAACGCATTTACCCCAAGACATTTATCAAACATAAAAAAATTAACATCATTAATTCATCAAATAAAGCTATTTCATTGAAAATTTGTGTCTATATAAGTAGCCCAATGACTATTGTTTAGAATACCTACTGAATAAAATCAATTGATAAAGAAAATAAGATTCACATTTTCAATCACCTGTCACAGTACCAAAACTTAAAAAATAATGTGCAAATCACAAAATGACTGAATACTTGGATAATATTATGTTGACTACAACACCATCTGTCTGCAGTTCATGTAAAGTATTTAGTTTAAGCCACCGTAACTAGATGGCATTTTTCAACATTGATAAAGCGTTTTTCAAATAGGATCGAAAAGATTAATTTGGCCCGTAGACGCAATTGGCCTAGTTGACCTTAAATAAAAGACAATTTTCATGATTTTTGTTTCAATATACCCGACCGACCATCATCTCAAGAGCTGCCCCCCCCTAGCTGAAATCCTGGGTACGCCCTTGACAGTAACTATAGTAGAGTTTAGCGCAGCGCTCCGAAACATAGGAAAAACGTGAAAGACACAACATACTTACAATACCGGAATACTTATTTAAATAAAAAAACATTTTTCTGTAATGTTGTTGACTTCCTATGAATGCTTAATTAAAAAGGAAGCTCACTAAACTTATCTGCGTTTAAAGTCTCCTTGGTCCTAGAGACACTAACACATCAAGTGGAAAATATTCTAGACCACCACTATGTAGCATATTATTATACAGACCACACAACTTTAAATGGACTTCGTAAACATTCTGCATACAAGCAATATTTTTTTTTTATTTTATTTTAATCATCATACCGGCTTTTATTAATTAATTAAAGGGTGTAGTACTATCCTAACTAATATTATAAATGCGAAAGTAACTGTGTCTGTTTGTCTGTCTGTCTGTCTGTTACGCTTTCACGCCAAAACTACTGAACGGATTTGAATGAAATTTGGTATACATACGGTCTAGACCCTGGGAAAGAACATAGGCTACTTTTTATCCCGGAATTCCCACGGGAAAACTTTTTAAGGCGAAGCGAAGCGCGCGGGAACAGCTTTTATCATATACTTTTAAAACAGAATTCATGGCAATCCTGATGTCCCGATGTCCGCATTGAAGAATATTCTATTTCGCTAATTTAAATATTTTAAAGGTTTTGAAAAGCCGACAGAACTATGTACTTACATTATTTTTAACATTTTATACATAAATAGATCTTTACTTAGAGGTCGAGTCACCTTTTATCAGAAACTTCAATCGGTGAGGTTTTATTCACAAGATAACGAGCAAAAACTGCATATAACCGTCGAATTATAAGTAACAAGCATAATTATCATACTTCAAACAGTTCAAATACTATTTACACCCAGTTATAAAGAGTATCTACTAGTTTTTAATATCATTTAACATGGAGGTCGTGCATTTATAATTAGGCTTTTATGCAGCTACGAGAAATTAAAACTGTAGGTTTCCGTGTTTATTTGCTCAGAAATCAATAACTTTGGTCCTTTAATATTTAACTCGTACTACTGAGGGTATCGTATTACTGAACGTTATAAAATAATGTTTTTTTTGTTTTTAATGGGGCTATATCATTTAAGTACTGGAGAATATTACAGTTATTAAGTATCATCAACGTTTAATTATTTTAAGAATTACCTAAAGTTTATTCATTTGGTTATTTGCCAACAAGTTATCGTCGACTCCTGTTCAAGATACTTATAAATAATGATAATACTTAAGTACATACGGCGGTTTATTCAATTAAAGTTTTAAACGATAAAATTAGAGTGCACCATTACCATGAAAACTTAGACACATGGTAAACGCTGCCGCTGTCACGTGTAAAGTCGAAAAAGTCCTAGATTTTTGTTTCTATCGAAGCAGCATGATTTTATATTCTGATATCTTGCCTATAGTGTCAACTTCGAACAATCACAGCGCTGAACTCCACAGTTGTGCCTACCATGATATTCGGGGCAAAAGAGTCGTATAAGAGTGGTAAAAAGAACCAAAAGCTACGCTTTGAGTCCGCTGAGCTTCTATATAATTTGTGGGCGGGCCGGAGATGTTAATCTATTACGTTTAGCGCAGAGCCGGCGACGGTACTAAGAGCTGTTTAACAATCATGCAAAACTGATGCTTCCTCGGAACAGCCCCGGAGCTTGATCAAAAACTACTTATTAAGATATCGCGGTCACATCCCTGAGGGCTTGGCCCATGTTGGAAACTGGTAGGGAATTTAACTTTATGTCAATGTTACCATTTCGACACTATGGGTGATTTCTTCATTATCACCTCACTGGCAATGAAAAAGTTCCAGTCAGAAAAGTACCAAATTACTCCTAAGCGGAAAAGACTAGCTTTATGACGGTTTCTGCAATATTGAACTAGATTTAAAAGCGCACAAGAATATTACCAACGAAAAACATAAACATTTTTTCAAATTTCCTATTCAATGATTTTTAAAAATTAAGCTATTTACAGTCGGAATTTTGTGAGTAGAACTGTTTCTTTGCTCGTGAGTATATTAAATTTCTGTATAAAATTTTGAACCTAAGTTCATTTTCATTTAAACCTACTTTCACCATGGTGACAAGGCTTGATGGGTATCTAGACTCTGTCACCGATAAGCTAAGGGGAATAATAATCAAAATGGAAAATATTATTAAATAAAATATTCAACCCACGGATATAAAAAATATGAATTCGTTTTTTTTTCACTTGGGCCTCAGCCGCAACCAGGAGGTGGGACCGTAATTCCATAACTGGTAATTCTTCAAAATGAAATTACCATGACAGCCATCAATAAAATATACCGTTCGCCGACCAATGGGGAATTATAACGTCATCAACGTTTGACTCGCTTTTCGAGACGTGGAAAAGTTTTGAATGATGAAAGATTACGTATTATGAGCAAAATATGGGTAGCTGTCAAATGGTGGTGTAATGAAAGAGTTGCATGATGCCTTTTGTTAAATGTTTACAGCGCAACCAAAAAAAACGGTATGTTGGAGTGAATAAAATAATACCTAATAAAAAATGAAAATAAAAGTACATATATTTCCGCAAATTCATTACAGTTTCCCATGTGGGAGTCAAGCGTTTTGTTGCTTTCAAATTTAAATACCCGTCCTTGGCATTAACAAAAACAAATAGCTAAATAATGGACACTCACTTTGACATTTCTTCTACCCTCAACGAATTCCATGAAATAATTGTCACAAACATCAATCATAAAGGAATTAAATAACTAGGTAACAATTTCATAGTTGACATGTTGCGTGCGAGCTCCGGCCGACCGGTCAATTTACGTCAAATTACTTCGGGTGTCATTAACAAAATGAAACTAAAAAGTGCAACAAAAAATACGCGGTCCCACGTATAAACTTTTATGCTGCGGTTAAATCTTAACAATGGATCTGTTTTAGATTCGTCTGGTGATATTGTTATTTATTAGAAAAAAACAGGTAAGTAAATACTAATATTTTTGAAGTTGGTGCCATAAAGCTTCTGGTAAGTTTTTCACCGGACCAAGAAGACATGCAGGTATTTTAGTAGGTACTGTCACAGAGAATTGGTCTCAGAATTATTAGTGATTTTTGTGGTAAGTATTTTTTTATATTATATATTTATTATTAACTTACTGGTATTTTCCAAAATCGTCAAAAGTCTACCTCTTTCCTGCAACGTTTATACAGTACAGATGACACCGAAGCGACTTTAATGATACTTTAATGGCCTTAGCCTTCTGTCGTGAGATCCTACCTATATAATCAACGCAAATGATTAGAGTAGCCCATTAAACCAGATTGGAGATTTTTTGGTAGTCTTTCTGTTACACTTGACATTTCCTTGAAAATAATCTTCCTTTACAAAATACCAAATGAGATTTGAATTGACGGCTCTGTGGTCCGGTGGTCCCATTAGGACTTTTATCTCCTTTACTAATCTCACAGGTTTCGTCAAAAATAATAATGCCTTTTTTGTGTCCTGTCAGGATAAACGGCTTAACGATTTCGCTGGGAACACCTGCTACCTTTTTTGGTAACATAGTTGTATTAAAAGGACATCTTTTCCCTGTCCGAATCTGAGGGATGCTAGTTAAAATATTCTAAAAATGAGGTGTACTTAGCTGTAACATTTTATATTCAGTGTGCGTCCTATGAGAGAGACTGATGTTCCTTTAGTATGCAGGTCGAGAAGCACACTTATTAGTCTCAAAAATTCCGTGAATTTCTCCCTCCTTTCGAACTACCAGCAAAGACTTCTCGCCCTCGCATTTAAAAGTTGCCTAATGTTTAATACATAGACGATATCGTTCCTGATAAAGCGGTTTAACGAATCTAAATTTTAAAACATGATCGAATATTAATGCGATGTGGTCTTGTCGATGTAAAAAACATGTTAAGATGTGTTCGGATCAAATGAAAACAAATCATTTAGATCGTATGTATTGTTCTCGGATGATTCACAAGATTTGGCCGTCTGCTTCGACGTCAACGGTCATGTTCGTTACGAAAAAACAACGTTAAAGTCTAATTCAATCCAGTCACTAGTCACATCATTGTCCTGATATGGAAATTTAATGTTCTATATTAAGTAAGGTATGTTTGACTCATACAAACGGATAATTATTTTACATCTGTTTTAGGGTTTCGTTCCCGTGTTCCCGGGAATTCCCGTTCCCGGGAATTCCCGGGAAATTTGTCTTTCCCGAAACCGGGAAAAAAAATTAGCATTCCCGGGAATTCCCGGGTTTGATTTTTAATCGATTCTATGCTATATTTTCATCTTTATTTATCTGTTTCTCCTACCTTAAACCAAAAAAAAATATCGGCAAGCTTGTCGTCTACGATCAGAAACTCGGTTTTGTCGTAAATTATTGGAAAATCATACGTGTTATCGTTTTTGCGCAGCGGCATGCAAAGATAAATGACTCATCTACATCACCTTGTTTCACCTCTTCCTGATTCAATATTTTCATCTTTATTTATCTGTTGGTCCTACCGCCTACCAAACAATTGATCGGCTTTTTACATATGTGACCAAAGAGTATGTATTGTAAAAGCTAACGCTAGTGTGACGCCTGTCATATTTTTTTTATGTCCTCGTTTTGTGTCCGCGTTTATTTTTTATAAAATTACTATCGCATAGAAAAAACCAAATTAAGAAGTAGGTTGAGCGAAAATCGCTGAATGAATTAATTTTTCTAAAATATTACCTCAAGTCTAATAAATTTTCTATTTTAATTATATGTCATAATAAAATTTTCAAATTGTTTAATTTACCATTAAGAAAAACAAATGATTTGGAATGTAAAACAAATCATTATAATTTTGGTTGTTAATTTATCTGACTGTTGCTTTTTTCTACCTATACGAGTGATAAAAGTATATTTGATTTAATTGTTAGTGTTTTAATAGACTTTTAATACCCGAAAATAGCAAAAACAAGAATCAAAAATAAATTCCCGTTTCCCGGGAATTCCCGGGAAATCTAGAAAAAAATTCCCGTTTCCCGGGAACAGAAAAAGGTCGGGAAAAACGAAACCCTAATCTGTTTTGAGAGAAATCGTACCTTATAGGTATAATAATTAATTTTTCATATAAGTATTTCACGCTTGAAACTATGACTTACAGTCTAAATATAAATCCTTATAAATAAACCAGATACAATTTCAGATCCATTTCTAAAATATGTGTAATTTTGAAAGTGTTGTGTTTAGTACTTCTGCCTTCAGATTCAGACCCATTATTATGTCAGTTTCTTCACCTATCAGACAGCAAGCAACGGCTGGAACAATGGCTCGGTCGAGTGCGAGCTCCATTATAAACGGCGTCAACATCCGCAGACTCGGCACCCGTACATTTATTTTATAATAATTTGGTCGATAATGCGAAAAATACGTGCTGTTCAGCGTCTTTCTCTCTACGTGATTGCGCCCAGAGCCGCGCTATTGCCATTTATTGCTCACCAATGACGCCAAATTACAATCGTTACCGAAAATATAAACTTACTTATATTTTATTGCGAGAGAATTAACTTTCACTGCACAAGCTTACGTAAATTTGGTTACATTAATCTTTCCTATCTCGCCATCACGTGACCCTCTTCACCCTATTTCATGTGAAAATTCTGAGCATAACCCGGTACTCGGCACCTAGTGAGATTGACTTCGCATCCGCTCCGCAGAAGCATTGATCTTCCGATAAATCAATGATAAATGATCATTCCGCCGAGCTACATACAAAGACCCCACACAAAACTAGCAGCTCTTGACAAAATATCATATTTCACCCGGATACGATATCGGACCTTATTGCTGCTCTCAGCAAACTACTGCTTCTAACTTTTGATTAAATACAAATAAAGATAAAAGACTCTATACGATACCCCGAACTATGTAATTAATCTTGGAGAGCGCGATTGAATAAATAATTCCGTAACCCAAAGATTACTAAACAGAGTAATAAATTCTAAAATAATTCCGAATCAAATTTAAATTTAAATCTATATGCGCAATCTGCCTACTTAAAAAATATATTATAAAGAGTAACAAATCTCCGAATCACGCCGCTGCTTTGGAAACAATATATCACTGGGAAGGCACAATTTATAAACGGAGTCGAATCAAAACAAAGATCCGGCTTTGCCGCATCTTGGCTGAATCGGTTATGGATACTTGAAATTACCATCGAATAAATCTTCGGCCAATGAAACTGACTACGATTTTATATTGACTACACACAAACTTGACATAGGTACCTTAGTTCTCAGATTGCATCGTTCTGTATGAATTCAATATTTCCAGACTTGATTATAAAACGTTAGTTAGTAACTACATAGCATAAGTAACCGTTATAAAACGCAGAGAGAAGCCGAGCGACAGTCTCCATCACAACTTTAAAAAATATAAGTATCTTAAGCATCACTATTTTGAATCTTTGGGTTGGCAGTCATGCCAAACTTTACTTGGAATTAATACTCCATCTCTTTTAGGGAGCCCAATTTGATATACATAGTAATATATGCGTACACCACAAGCCTATAATTTCAATGGGGACTACCGTTTTTTTGCTCTCCAGTTGGCGCCACTGTCGACTGAGGTCAAGAGGTACCATAGCTGTCAAACTTATCAAAGGCGACTTTATCAAATTGGCGCGAAATAAAGTTTTAAAATCTTGAATTTTATAAGCTTATTAATTATAAAATAACTATTATCATATCGAGTTACTATGCCGCAATGTTGTGCAGATCCGTTATGTTCGGAAAGAAAAGGAGGACATATGTTACCAAGTGATAAAACTGTTCTAAAACAGTGGCTTTTGAAATAATTATTATCCGACAATCTCGTGTTTGTGAAAATCATTATAACCAATTTCAGAAAGAACATAATGTAAATAAGGATTAGGCATTTAATAAATACAATAAAAATAAAAGAATTACACACTGATTTAACTTTTATTTATCCTTTCCGTTTAAACACACTGCTATACAAAAAATATAATACATTAGTAATCCACACAATGAATGCTGGTTGAGTTGTTAGTTGAAACTAAATAATGGTAGTATAGTATACTAAGTATTCTATTATTTGTGGGGGTGTCAGTACCTGCACCTGGCTCACTCGAATGGAGCCTTTGTGCATATCGCCTTAAGGTCTAAACTCCACTCCTAAGCTTGGACCATTTCCTACCACGCTGATCCTCTGCAGGTTGGTGGGTTCGAAAATCTAGATATGCAGGTTTTATCACGATGTTTTCATTCACTGTAAGAGCGATGGTATGTACACTGTACATAAATTCCAAAGTAGTTACTCATTGGTGACAATATCTAGATCTGGAGTTTCATTTTTAGTGTTCACACTGTTATACAAAGTTTCTGAAGACCACTCAACAGTATACACTGAATCATTTTGTTGTATGATGCTGTCCTCTACGTTTCCAACCAAGTTACTGTTACGGTCATAGTCTTGGTGTCTGTAAAAAGAAAAAACATAGCTGTTACCTAAGCAAACGCAAATGTATGCTTATACATTTCGTAAAAAATAAGTTTGTAAACAGTAAACAAACTAACCTCTGAATTAGCTGCTCTTTGAGACCGCTTATTTATGCGCCTCTTTTCCTTAATTCAGTTTCAATTCCTTCAAAGCGTGCACATTCATCGACAAATAATCCATATTTGCGATAATTTCGCGAAAAGAGATCACTTTTCAACAGAGAAATGAACGAAAATATAATTTATCACGAAGCCCGCCAAACAAATTATATGAAAAGTAAAATGTCACTTGACCTCAGTCAACACCAGCGCCCCTAGCGGCAAATTCACACGCGTTAGCTCCCATTGCAGGAGGAAAAATAAACAAGTCAGATGAGCATGTTTTCTGCGGACTCTGATTTGTAAACTTATTCTTAGTCTTCATCAGCAAGGCGACACATTTACCAAAAACCTCTACAATGCTCTATCATTAGCCTTCATCATCTACTTAATAATGTTGATCCCCTGTTGAGTTCAACAGTTGGACCTGTTGCAAAACTTTTGTGTATTTAGATCAATTTCGATTTTAAGTTATTATTCACAGTAGTGCTTTTTAGCCTCATTCCTAATAGACCTAAAATGTAAATGTGAAATGTCCGTAGAGCTTTGCTATCATTAAAATGTTGCAAAACTAAATCCATAAATTAGGCGATTTGATTAATCCCTAGAGACCCGATCTGGCAATAAACTGATTTCAGCTTAAACATTAAAGATTAATTTACGGCTTGGGACATAAACAACCGACTCATTCGATAAAGGCTCCAATATATTCATGACTCTTTTTAACATATTGATTAGATTTGCAAATCTATAATAATTAGGTATATAATATGTATAGCTTATCTATATTTAGTGCTAGAGTATAAAATAATAATTCCTTTATGATTGATGTTTGTGACAATTATTTCATGGAATTCGTTGAAGGTAGAAGAAATGTCAAAGTGAGTGTCCTATGTTTTAGTTTAAGTTAAATAAAATTGTATTTGTGTATTTTACAATTATTGGATTAACAATAATATTTCTGTAGGATCCCGTATGTCTGTTTGAAGAAAAATATGACCTTATGTGTGATAAGCTATTTATTAGTGCAATGTTTTTTTTGTTTTCGACAAAATACACAATAACTCACGTACATTTTCATAATTTGTAACCAAATTGCAAGGGAAATCGTAATGCAAAATGATACTCGCGAACCACAGCTACTTTTAAATACAAAGATTAACTGTTGATCCGTTACGCGTTTAAAATTCAATCATCTATTCCGCGATAGAATGTTCTAGACTCAAGCGACGGTTAGATCTCGCGATGGATGGAAGCGATCGGTCGCCGTCGTCGTACATGAACTCGATATTCCTCTAAATATATTCTCGTAAAGGTGCTATTTCGCCGATTTTGTATGAGATTGCAACACAAGACGATCGCGTATCGTAAACGCCTAATGCATAAAATATGAATCGCCCCTTTGAATGTCATATCGTGTAGCTGTGGTCGATATAGTCACCACTCACACCTAGACGCTTGTTACTTGTAAACTACAATGTTTTTCTTGTTTGCATGAGAATATCGTTGCATAAGACGTAAATATTTTACAACGTGTTGGAAGGTACATAAATGCGTTATGGGTAATGTACGGTGTACATATAAGCGGTTTAGTGTTATTCGACATCGTTTGCAGTAAATTTAGTTCATTACTTACTAGCTTGTAGATGGTAGACTTATCTATGCAAATGTGTATGCATTGAGCATCCTGTACCTTTGCGGATTAAGATAGCACGAACGACTTCTTAAGAGGATTTGTACAGAAGTATCTTTAATTTAGAGCCAAGTATACTCGTATTTTCAGAGTATAGAGTAGAGTATGTACCAGTATGAAACGAACGAACTTTCTGCTATTCAATCAGTACAAAAAAACCATCAATGATGGAATGAAATGAGAAAAACAGGCGGCAAAAATAAATAAACCCTCGAACGTACGGGATCGCTTCAAATGAACCGAAATCAAACGCGGGCGGAGTGGCTTTGCATTGAACCTTGTTTATTTACAACCGCCAACGTACCGGACGCATTGTAAATTATTATGCGAGACTTTTAAAACAATAAATTGCATGTGAAATATAGTGGTCCGATTGAGCGGGCGTAAAAACCGAAAGGCAATTAAAATTAGTCAAATGGCGAACGTAAGCACTTTATTGACCGCGAACATCGTTAAAATCCTCAATTTATGTTTAGGAGACGCGGACAGTCTTTCCGTCATGTCATCGTATGTTCCAGTCTTTTTTTCTTAAACTTTATTAATCACTCCACAGACTACATGTCCGACATATCCGTGCCTTTTGATATGCGTTAATAGTGGGATATAAAATAAATATTATTACCTATTTTATAAGTATTTTTTCCATCTTCTATGACGATATCTACTTATCTTACTGAGTACCTAATCGTAAGAAAGTTTTTTTTTCTATATTTACCTAAATGTCCAAATTGTAATTTATAATGATTAAAATTGTTTTTTTTTCATTGCTAGAGAGAAATCTGCACAGAAGCCTGGGAAGGTGTCCCAGGCAGTGTCGGCCTCTAACCGACTGAAAACCCCCAGTTGTATAAATATATTTTTTCACACAAACAATTTAAGTACTGTTCCAGTCTTAAACTTAGTGTCTTTACGATATCATTAGCGTTTACAAGACTCAGCTCTATAAGCTGGCTTGTAAATCTAAACTGATCACTTGATGACACCGTTATAGCTAAAAGGATTGCAGCTGACAATCTCATCAGGTTTATACAGCTTTAATACCATCAGGTACAGAGGTTTACTACCAACAAATCCATCTTCAGCTTAATACGACGTGGGATCAAACGTTTCGATTTAAAGTGAAATTATAGCTGAATCGGTGCCGTCGTAAATTGAATATCGCGTAATGACCTTCGATTGTGCATAAGGGATCGTCCGAGGCGTCAGCGGAGTTCTTATTGCCTCCGAGGAGTTTCACGCATCGATTACTATCCAATTTCGAGAGAGCGGGGTACCTGTCGGTCGGTCTTTTGTCGCCCCGTCACGTGCCCACGCCAGGCGGCTGCGGGAAACGCCGAATCAACTATACTTTTTTCTTCATTCACAAGAAAAGCTTCGACAAATATAGCGGCAAAAAACAAAAGTTGAAGTTCTTGATTGAGTTTTTCGACAGCTTCGAATGGGGTTCTGTTTTTTTAATTGCAATCGAATTGTTTACATAAATAACCTGATCAAGTTATAATGTGAAGCTCCAAAGTCTTAAAACATAGTTCATCATTTTGAACCCGCTGCTGCTGAAGTGATTTTGATGAAACATAATAAACTTGTAAAAACAATACGATTCAATAAGTACTCTTAAATAGAGTTTATAAAGAAGTCAAGCACATACCTACCTAATATCTATCTAATGACCTATCTAGTTGCCTGAAATAATTGAGTAGTATTATTATGTTGTTGTTTTTCCATCTCGGGACCATGGGGTCCCGGACATTTGGAAGGCGTGCATGGGGCCGAAGCCAACATGTAGAGGCCCTTTTGACAACATTAATCTATATGAAATGTGACACTAACCGACGATTTTCCCTGTGAAAACTATAGAAGTAAACCCAAGGAAAACCCCCGGTTAGTGCAGGACTATTGTAGGATATGGAGAAAACTAATACAGGGTTATGGAGTAGGGTGCTAAATGGACTGGGTAACTGGGACTATGAGAGGACTATGGCCCCTGCCTGACCTATATGTTTCACACACGGATAAAAAGGCAGGGGGTGACTCGCACAAACATTAAATGGCCCCCCCAAAACAGTCGCTATCACATAACAGTGACGTAGCAACAAGGGGGCAACATGGCATGAGGTGCTGAGGATGGAAAGGTATACCAAGGCTCTCAGAGCAATGGCGGATGCCAGTCAACACCCCTACAAGCACTTACTGGATATACATCCTTCCTCCGAGCATATCTGCTCTAGCGGTACACCACTCAAGCCAGCCAATTAAGGCAAGCAAGAGGTGGGAGATCCTGTTCCTCGTCAGTGTTCACTCTGGACAACCAATAAAGGCAAGTCAGAGATGAGGAACAGGGGTTCTCCCCGGCATCGGGTGGGTGGGGTCGCTAATGCCCAACAGCTCGCCACAAGCTGCCCTGCCGCAGTATTATTATTATTATTGCATACTATTTTACGCTCGTAGTTTAAATGTTCGTTTACACTAAAATCCAATATGCTTCATAGTAATTTTGCTATTCAAGCGAATAACAGCCCAAGTAACCGGAAAACTACATTGGACAAATGCAACTAGAACTTCCAAAATATAATTTTCAGATATACTTATACTGCGAAGCCATTAATTTGCTTGCTTACTCTAGGAAACCACGTGCTCTACATTGTTATATGGGTGAAATCGCCAAAATTTGTACGTAACAAAAACGTAACAAAAGGGAAACGTTACAAAAATGTTACAATAAGGAACTATACGGACTCGATCACACTACTATGAATAAATAAAACAATTTTTATTTAATCAGCACTACGGCGAAGCGAAAAAGAGGGTTATGATTTTGACCGGTACCTATTCAATAATTAAAATACGAACTACTTTCGTAATTTTTGAACAAAAAAATTTAAAAAATATATATATCTATGAGGTTTTTTTTTTATTAATTGAATTATTAACTATTTTGGTATTAGGTATCACTAGTTAGGATAATTGAAATTAAACTTCTGTACAACTAATATGTTTTTGTGATTTATTAGTTTAAAAAATGTCATCACATACTTGTCATTCTGAATGTGCCCTTAGCTTTCCTTTTTGTAACGTTACAAAGAAAATTGTAACAAAATGGAACAAAAATTCTTACATTCATAAGCTAAAAATATTTTAACACACGTGGATTTAGTTTTCCGAAAATTTGACTAACTGCATAGTAAACAGACTGAAATTATGATTTTACGTGCAGAAATTACATTGTAAATACTTTCCTTTAACTTAATTTGTCGGTTGTTACAAAGTGGAACACTGAAAAGTCTTTTTTCTTCCGAGTTCACTATAACTTCGATAACGACTACAAACAAAATGGCGGAGACGCGACACTAACGCCACTTCTAAGAAAACTTTTGCTTGTGGTGATGCCAGTAAAATAATTTAGATTTAATACTATTTTATACAAAAAATACTGTTACAAAGAGCATAACAAAGAAATATGATATTTTTATTAAGATTTAAATTTATGTAAATTTCAATAACCACTGTACAAAATATGATAAAATACAAATAATTTAATACGTTACTTATTCTACTAATATGATTTACCAAAATTTTCTATGTGAAGTTGTTATATTTTTCTCATTTAGTAGGTTTTAGTGCAACCAAGAGAAATGGACAAAAAATGTACAAATTTTGGCGATTTCACCCATATACTAGCTTTGAACAGGGTGGAACTTTATAGTGTACAATGATGATAATAATATGATACATTTTAAAAGTAGACAAAAATATAGCGTTGCTTAGGCATACCAAGTGATAGCTGTGGAAAGTAGTAAAGGTAATAAAAACATAAAGGTAATATGCCTATTATAGATTAGGTATGTTGGCAGTATCAGAATAAGTACTTATTGCTTTTAGAATAATACCTAATATTACCTTTTCTTTTAATCAATAACTAGTTAGTATCTTCCCTTTCAATAATAAAATCATAATGTATTATAATCACATTAGGTATGTAAGTACTCTATTATTTATAAGTAGGTATATCACTGTGTGGAGGCGATCGCTCAACTTCAATTAATTATGATAATAAAGGGTAACTGGTACGCTGGTAGTTTCACATTTAACCAACTTACACTCCCGTGCTGCTCTCATTACGATAACCTTTAATAAAATAATTATAATTTCACTTTTTTCCCTTCAATTACAGTCAATATGATACCTATGATAAAAAATGATTCTCCGGTCTTTGTGGAGAATGTCACTCGTGTAATTATATACTTAAACATGAATCAAGTAGTGGTACCTGTTCTGTAGTCAATGTGTAGGTGCATCATAATAATATTTAAGTGCTTCGTTTCGCTATAAGATGTTTTCGTGTGGTGATCAGCTTTTTTATATAAAAAAAACATAGATATAGGTTCAGTCGTATTCCTGTGAAAGATAAACAAATATCTTTCGCGATTATAATATTAGTAGGATAGTAGCATTTTCTTAGCCAACAGTGCACAACAATGACAAAACTGAATAAATTAGGGCTATGCTCACGAGCGACCGTCACAGTGCCTTATCAAGATTGATCTCCAAATTGATTAGTTACCGAGGCCCGATTAAAATTCATATCGTAACCTAGCAACGGCAGCCTTTACAGGTTTAATTCGATTAATGTTTTATATGCAGGATTAAGGCTTATGTCAATCAACTTAATAAGCAATTCAAATGGTAATCCTTTCAAAGTGTTGCGTGTTATGAACCATTTACGTTGACCTGTCGCGCTGCCTACTTTTTCACCGGTTGCTCCAGTTTTATAAAGGGATAGGGAGGGGGTGGGGGTCAGTAGTAGTGGTTAGTTCAAGCGAGAGGTGTAGGCGAGCATGCATGCATTAATTATTAAGGACAAAATATTCTAGTGACCTGGGTGACTAGATTAGACGGTATTTTATCGAGCATTAGCGTTGTTTATCAAGACTTATGGGCTGAGAACACGCAGAACCTAGTTTTATGTTCCGTTAATAGTTCTGCTTTTTCAATTGGAGCTGAGTTATCTTGTTCTGTGCTGTTTATGGCTTCCTCACTACTATATTTAGCGCCGATGTGAGATTTATGAATATCGTTTTTGTATGTAATAATGTCCTTTAGCATTTTTTGTTTTCTAATTAAAATGACGCTATTAATTTCCAAAACGAAATAAGTCTAATCTAGTAATGAAAACTGTAGGCCCAAGTTTCGTCTAATTTATTAACTACCTACCTTTAAAGTTTTTGACCAATATAAAAAAAAAACTGTTGTTATCCAAGACATCAGCTTTTACGTAATATAAGTGTTGGTAAGAAAATGTTTGTAGATAAATTGAAAATTAAAACCGGCCATAAATGTGTATCTCAAACTGCTACTGTACGTCAAAGTAACAAATAGAACGGGAATATAACTCTATGCCGTCCGCTGACTGACTCTATAAATTTTTCGCGGCTTCAACCAGGCAGCCGATCTTATCAATAATTGGCATATCTGTAAGCGAGCGGACGGTAGATCATTTAATTTTCTTAATAATTTTCTATCGGAGTTGCCCGCAGGCTGTTCGCCGGTCTAGTCTGTACTTCCACTCGTTTTGTACTTTTTAGTAATATAGGTATAGTATAATCAATCTCGCGGCACGGATGCTTAGCTTAGGCCTAAACGTAGTATAGATGAAGACGCCAGATAGATTATAATCGCGCGATGACATCCGCCGCAAACAGATGGTCTGGAAACGGTTTCTTTCCAATTAAAAACAAGGGCTGGTAAGTCAAACAGTTACTAGAGATACTATAAAAAAAAGCAGGCTCTTAATGAATGTCACTGTAAACACGTAAGTACATTTTCATAATTTTATTACTCGTAAGTAAAGGTACTTACTTAACTTTATAAAAAATGATACAGAATCCGCAAGTGCTGTTTTAATTCACTTAAATCTATATAATTTACTTGATAATGTTGTTTGTAAATAAGGCAAAGTTAGAACTTAGAAACTGCACACGACTTTTACACATTCAAATTTTTGCCATAAATTGAAGCCCCCACCAGAAACACCTACAAACTGCAAGTCACAACAAAACCTATCCGCCGCTGCTTATCTGAGCGCACAACTCAAACTCGAGTCCCATATTCCGCCGGACAGATGTCTCTCCGAATCCTGCATATACTGTGGGAGTAATCTGAATCAGTTGCGGGCGACTGTGATTTATAGCTAGCCCGACTCGCATTCCGGTTTGTCTCACTGGATAGTAATAAAGGCAATTTTGTTTGGACCAACTACGGGAAGAAGCCAACTAAATGTGTGGGATTGATCATTGTCCTGATCGCTGCTAATTGCCTCTAGGTGTGGGTGACTGTGGTCGCTTGGCTTCAGTTACGAAGGCAGATTGGACATTGTGGTTGTTTGAATGACGTTATTTGTAGTATTGTTTAACTTAATGAACCCCATGCCGAGTATATCTTATAGGGCTGTATTCAACTTCTTCATCCAACTACTAACTATGTGAGATCACGAGGCCGGAGTTTGGATGAACCATGAAAAGACAACCCACGAAGTGAAATCATTATGATAAGTAGTGCTGCACACTTCACATAGAGTTCACCTATTTATGCTCATCGCTCAGGCTATAAATACCCCACCTACTTTCCCCAAGACTTCATAGTGACACGTTTAAATAAAACATGAGGCCATTGCCGAAAAGCGCGACCACGCCTGCCCAGCACCGCCCACTCCGCCCCTTGCTAATTATTGTAACCGGTTGCTTGTAACCGACTTGTAATTAACCATTGTACCACAGGTGGCGCCATCTGTCCTGTGAACAACGGTTATGTCAGCCTTGAATGCTTAGAATGGGGTAATTTTAGCTAGTCGTTGATAAAGGCTAAGGTGAACAAAGCTGGACCAAGGTTTGTCATCATGGTGAAAGGTTAGCTAGTAAAATAAGTTGCGCATGACATAGGTTAAAAGTCTTTTTTATTGATTCGGAGGAAACATTGAGTAGAGGGTACACCTTAGTCCGCGTTTTCCTATGCTAGGAAATGACTAAATTATGAATATTTACCTACTGAATAACTATCAAATATTCGTAAGTTCGTCAACTTACGACTTTTTTTATCTTTCGGTATTAGTACTTACATCTATAGTTTTCACCCCTGACCCGAGGGGTATTCTAGTTTTAGTCCACGAGAAAGCGTTATACGAAAAAGTCAAAAACTTTCATTAGCGGAAGCCAAAGATTAAAAAGAATGGTGGCACCTCACTTCCGCTCTTTGCTCCCTAGAGTAGAGTTTTTGTTTCTCTGTTTGACTAAGCCAGTCGGCTCCGAATCAACGGCTAATTAAATTCATATGTCTGATAATAAAATTGGAAGTCCCGGGTTCAATACCCGACCAAGGATGGGTAAGTACTATACGCAATTCAATATTAAGGAAATATGGCCATAACACCACTACCTATTTTCATGAGGTTTATAATGATACCGAAGTACCTACCTATTTATATAACATCTACTTCACACTTTCCGTTGTTTATTTCCTATTTTCAATAAAAACAGATTGAAATCCGCCTACTGAAAGCCATCACCACCGCACCATCAACTTAATTGCATCGACAGATTGACTTACACCACTCCTCAACATGCTGCTATAGAAACAGCAGTGTATCTAGTTCTATCTCTACCTCCTACGCCGTTCATCGCTCCTGGTACATCAACGGAACAATTACAGTAATTATATTGAAGACAAATATTTACGGAGTACTTACAAGCGATGTTTAGCAGCAGTCGCCCACTTGCTGGCAGGTGCTCATTACGGAGTCGACGCAAATGCCCTGAGCGGTGCTCTTGCAGCATTTGAAACTGATCTTCGTGAAGTTTATCTTGTTTTGATAAATAGATGTTTATGTACTATGATAGTAAATACAGTGGAAAAGATAGACGGGATAGCAAGGCCGGCTACTTACTACAAATATTTACCTTACAGGTTATGAATTTTGAAAATGATAACCTAATATTGGTGGTAACTATGGATTGACTATTTTCTACAAACAATGTAGATATGTAGGTAGTAAGCCTTGCAAACCAGATGCAACTAAGCAAACTAATGGTAAGTAAGTAACTCTTTGATAAAGAACCAACCGCCGCCGATACAGATAAAACATCCTGCCTCGACATTCTTGACAGTTGGTGACTCTCTAGATACGCTGGTAATTGCGCACTGCCCGATCTGCTACCCTCATTTACATTGGCGAATGTAAATAAAGATTACCTAGGTATCTATTGGTTTATAAGAGAGACAGACAGAGAGAGAGAGAGAGAAACCCAAAAATCTAAATATTTTTTATTCGAATTTGAAAATACTGAATTTCTGATTTACTGAATATGTAAAAATAAAAATATTTGATATATGCAAGATGAGATTTACGTAGTTCATCATACATAACGCCAACTTTTGAAAAAGAGATTTTTTTAAATGTTTATTCCAATGTTTCTGTCTACGTCGATTTTTTTTAAATTGATTTTGATTAATAATAATATAGACAGTTCATAAGGACAAGGGCTAAGTGCCAATTTCTCGATTGTCGGTTATTTAACAGGTAGGGATTGATTTATAAATTAAACGTCATCTCCATATAAAATTCATGACAGATGTGTCAAAAGGTAACCAGTACTCCCTGGTTATGCTCTAACCGAGAATGGAGAAATTTGCACTAAGTTATTCATGATCAATTTAACTATAGCAAAATGTGCGTCTTAGTGAAATTCAATAAAGACCATGATTGAAATTGATATTTAATTTATTGAGGAAAATAATTGAATTGTTCTGTTTTCATAAAATTTAATATAAATTCTTTCTTTGATCCTTGAAACTGTAGTAAAATATTGCTGAGCAAAATTGAATAATGATCAATTAGTTTCACGCATTTTTCCAGCCGAAATAAATGGCGAGTTTATTTTCCATTTCATATTCAAAATCATAAGCTCGAATTGGCTGGGCTGCATTAATAGTTCCACAACATTTGTTTTTATAGACAGGTTCATAGTACCGTAATCCTGGTTTGCGGGCATCTGCACACAAAGGAGGGATAAATAAAGTGTGTCAACAAATAACTTCTGGCTTCCACATCGTCGTGTAAACACTGTTGTCAACTTTATGAATACGGGCTCCCAGACACGCTCCACATATTGAAATATGTACCGTAGGTGACCATTTCTTCGTAGGACGCTTACAACTCGTGCAATATAAGTACGAATTTAAAATAAATATGGTCTACACTATGTTGCAAAAGTAGTGTAGTAAGCCTAACGGAGTTGTTGATGCGGGGAATCATTCTGAATAATTTTTTATCTATGTACAAATTTAAGAAAAAGTCAAAAGACTACTGGTAAGTAATTGATAGACCGGTGTGCTCCTCAAAGTTGCATTTTCCTTACATTAGAATTCATTAGATGTACACTAAAAATATTATCCAAGAAGTAATTTTAATTCAACATTTATATTTACGAAGGAGATCTAAAATAGAAATAAAGCGTCGGTAAAGTTGAAAATCACTTAACGACAAACGGCGGTTCTCTTTTACATAAAATATTCAGGTGTCAGTGTAGTAGGTATTTTGTAGAAATCTACTTTTATCTTAAGTGTTCTTATAGTATATCCGGTCAAGGTTAATGCCACTATCAATTTAAGAAAAGATAACATGGTGAAAGTAATAAGTAATTAAATTACAAATCATCAAGCATATTGAGGTATTAAAACAGATGTTAGATTAACAACCGGGGACTAGAACGGATGACGAGATTTAAAAAAGACATTTAAGTAAAAAGAAGTTTCCACTTCCTGTAAATGTTTTAAAACTGAATAACAGCGATGGAAAGAAACAGACATTCAATGGTCTATGTGATTTGAAAGCACATAAGGAATAAGTAATGTGCTCAACTTGTGTAATAAATCTTAAAAGAATGCTTTGGTCGGTCCCAAAAGGATACTCGTAGAAGCGTTCACCTTCTATTTTCCTCGTTATTTATAGGCCTATGCTTTATACTGGAACCACAAGCCAATAATAAAATGGGTAACTAAAATAAATGGCCATGTTACCATAATCACGGAGTTCCGAAGCAAATCTGAACAGCTTCTTTTTTGTATTAAGAATTAATTCGTAAAAACTGGTAGTCACATTAGAGCCGAGGAGAGCTAACGCGATTGTCTTTTTATTTACTGCTTATATTGATAATACATGTTTAACGAAATGAGGAGAAGCTGTTATCTTATCTAAATACTTGATTTATGTCGATACATTAACTAGTATCAAAAGTTCTGTCTTCCATTTTCACATAATTTTGATTAAGGCATCTGTTCACATTTGCATGTCGGAATAACCTTTTCATATCACCACGACGACGTCGGTGGCTCCCAAGTTGGTGATTAGCTTAATGGATTTCTCAGTTTAATGAATTCCAAACATGGTAATTGGCTTTTTAAAACTGATACGCTCGTATTTTATGATCATTCACAAAATTCCGTCATCGGCTTTGTTAGTACCGCTTGTTTTTTTTTGTCAAAGTAATCTGGCAGGATGGTATTTTCTATTCCATCCCGTTATTTAAAGAGTCTAAGCTTAAGTATTAAGCCTATGCGGATGGCTTGACAACAATGATTGAAATGAAGGGTTCCTCAGGGTTCTGTGACGCACAAATCTTTTTGTTTGATCAGGCGTCCGTCGACAACAAATTCGTTGACGTTTATCCCTAGACAATGGATCTGTATTTATTCCAAACCAAATGACGGACTACGGCATCCCTTCTAAACAATGAACAAATCTTTAAGTTAATATTTGCTCAAACGAAAACTTTACGAGTAATATTCTGAATGCATTAAAATCATCCCATTTCAATAATCAGACCTTTATGCAGTGTTGCTCTGAGTTGTTAAGAGTTTAACAAAAAATATTGATTGCTGCCCTAAGACGAACTTAATACTTGGACTAGACATTCCCTCTACAAAGGTGTCTGCCGATACATTCTGAAGAATTATCCACTAAAAACTATAATTGTCGAACTCGCGTTTATAAAGGCCGCCTCAGCTATGTGAATGCGGTCAAAAAGTGTGGCATTCCCACCCGAGGTGTCGGGATCGTTCGTTAGGCGTCAAGTATTCTTTTCCCTGCTGTAAATTATAGAAATTACATGAGTATTCTTTTTTACTAAGACTTAAAATCGCCGCGGGTAATATAAAAACGTTCAAGCACTTAAATGTTTTATTTTTATCCTGGTGATATGCGTCTCTTGACTTCTGCAATGACCACGAAGGCGACGCCACGTAGGTATAATGGGATCGAAAAAATTAAAAACATGCAATGATTTGGCAGACGTATTTATTTTATACTTGTTTAAAGTTCAGCAAGTCATTTACCTAATTTATTTACATTTGCAAAATTAAAGTAAGAAATAATCACAAAAATAAATTAATTCAGTTGAAGCTCTTAGATTATATTTATTTTGGTCATAGAAAACCCATAGAACTCCGGTACGTTCTAGAAGAAACTAAGTCTGTATCTTCATCAAAATTAAAAGAATAGTAAATATTAAGTACGCTGTGTAAGGCTAACATCAACAATAAGAAGTTAAAATCGTATATTAATAATAATTATAATACGTACTTGTTATGTTCCATCGTATAAGCGTCTGAATAAAATATTAACTTTTCTTAGACAATCAACATCTAGATTATTTTTTTCGACGAGAAAAAATATAATATAATATCTCTGCTTTTTACAGTAATTTGCTTCATATATTTACAAATACATTCGTATGTTATTGCTGGAGATGAAGATATATTTTTATAGTTACTAAGGAGTAAGGTTTCACGAAAACTATAAATACAAGATATTACAGTCAAGTAGGTAGAACCTAACAACTATTCATAAGCTAAACGATAGTAGGGACTAGTTGTAAAAATAACTCTACATTTATTTTATGATAATGTATCTATCAACATAGTTTCCGTGACAAAGTATTAAGTTCAAAACATAATTAATTTATGTTTAAGAAATACATACAGGAATATTAAACAATCACTTATTTACATGTTTCAAGAAATAGGTATTTTTACTTAATACAAAGTTATATTCACTATTCTTTTCTTAACGTATTTACACTACTAGTTTATCTGGTGTTAACCTTACTGTGTTCATAAATACAATTTTATACTTTATTTAATTTACATTACATTAACCTATATCTACGTACAACAACTTCCACAACTTTTATTAAATTACAGTAGCATTTACATTTATGAATTACTAAAACTTCTCCGTCACTCGCGACGAAATCACTAAATGTCAAACTTTCTCGCACGTTTTGAAATTTTCAATTCAATCCTCCAAGTTTTATTACAAACAGTATCACATACGAACATTATTTCGCTCACTTATAGAAAACCACTGTCACGAATTTCTTTAAGGGTCTTTTGTAATCATTTAGGAACTGAAGATGCGGTCGTCAACAGACAGCATGTCAAAGCTGTGGCGTCAAACTATGACGTCACGAGACGTGGCTTCGCTGGCCGGGACCTCGGGCGCCAGCACCGGCTGGAAGTGGTGCGGGGTGAAGTCCTCAACTAGCTTTCGCTTTAAAACTGACGACGAACCCACGTACAAGTTTGTTCCGGGGAAAGTGTCCCGCCACTTCATCCTCAATATCACGGCAAACGTTATAGCACTTACGAAACAAATGATAGCTGCCACAATTCCTAATACTAGTTCTGAGCTAGGGACGTCTTCGCGCCGGTCTCTGTTTATGGAGCTCACTAGAACTGACATGAGGCGGTCTCCTTCCCGCACTCCCACGTCTTGGACACTTTCGGTGGACACTCTCTGAGCTCGACTGGTGTCTATCGTCATCGTTTCAGACTTTTCATTGTCAACTCCTGGTGTTCGAGACACCAGTTCAACTTGAATATGATAAATCGTATCTGGCCATAATGATAATGTCACTCGAGTGGAATCAGTGAAAAGATTTCCTTTGAGTCCACCTCCGTCCACCTCCCAAGTGACGAGGTACACGCCACGGGCTATTCTCGGTTCCCAGGCAATTTCACCAATCACCAAGACTTTCTGATGAATAAGCGATACCTCTTTCAGGGTCCATTTATGAGCGTCATGGTTGGAATTGTTGGTGTCGTGAGCCACCCATGTCTCGTCGGGGCTGTAGATGGTGACCAGACCCTGGGGATCGACGACAAGCACACGGAGTAATGCTCCCTCATTGTTGGATGGTACTCTGGTGGCCAAGGCCTGGGTTTGTATGATCTGCCTCCACGGTCCTTCGGCGGATCTCCTCATGACGACGTAGACGAAGGGGGCGGGGCGGGTGGAGGCGCGCGGCGCCGGCGGCGGCCAGCGGGCCAGCCCCTCGCTCACCCGCATCACACCCTCGCCCTTCGTGTGGATCACGGGCTGCGTCTGCGCCGCGCGAGCCGCCTCCGCGTGGAACTCACACGCCACTTTACAGCCTGGGAACTGTAAAAAAAAACAATAATTAGTCTTATTGTCTGCAATAAGTGTTTAAAACAAGATGATTGATGGTCTGATTACTTACGCAGATATCACTTTCATCGCAGACTGCACCCCACACTTGGTAGTTAGATTGGAGAAGCTCACAGTTCTCCCAGCACTGCAACAATAAGACAAAATTATAACCCATTTTGAATGCTTTGGCCTAATTTTGATTTATTAAGCTGGGCCACTTTAAGAGTCATTACGTAGAGGAGAGATGGGTCGTTTCGGAAAGCTTTAGTGACGAGTGCATTATTCAAACGATGCTCTCTAAAGCTGGTTCTTCAGGCCGCGTCATGGACGGCGATCAAGTCGTGTGTAGTAATTACTTTCGGAATTGGGTCGGGCTCGTTACAGGCGTGTCGAATGCAGCATTTGTCATCGGAAACACTCATTTGTTGTCAACATGAAGTGGACCACCGTTAAAAATCTAAGAAGATGAAAATACGAGGTGGTACAAATACAACTCTGGGTTGGCAGATAGAATACCTATAAGTTATATTTATTTGTGTATGTAAATCCTTTATAAAACCAACCTATAACTCTATATTTTCATTGTGTAGAATATACTCTGTTGTGTACGTATCAAATTAATACAATCGCTTATTCCAATAACTTCCATTCATCTTTGACTCCAGCTTCAGTACAGTTAACAGCTTTCTCCAAAAATTGCCCCGCGTTGTCTAATACACCGCGAACGGTAAATATTTTATCAGTTGGCGATCGTAAACATAACAAACTCGTTATACCCCATCCACACGCTCGGCGAACAATGGCAAACAGCAAACAGCAAACAGCAAACACTGACGTGTGGATGGGTGTTTGTCGTTGTTTGCCTGTTTGTGTTTGTGTTCGCCAGTGTTCGGCATCGGTGTCGGTTTTTCTTGCCAGATCAAAGGATGTTCGGCAAACAGTTCGCTACGTATCCACACGTCTGGCAGCGATCAGTATGCGCGCTGAGCTTGGAGGAGGCGGACGTATCAACTTGCTACACTTTTTCGTTGGCGCGCATTTTTTTTTATGTATGTTCACCGATTACTCCGCCGTTTATGAACCGATTTTGAAAATTCTTTTTTTTTTTGTATTGTGTTGAGCTCCCAGGTGGTCCCATTTTTTTTTCAGAATTTTATCTCACCCCTAAGGATGGGTAAAGGGGTAAAAACAGGGTATGAATTTCCATTTTGGACACATATTAACCGATTCTAATGAAATTAAAAACATAAATATAGTTCTTGTAACAAAAAAATATGATGGTGACCTTGAGCTGATCTGATGATGGAAACGGAAGGCAGTCAAGGGAACTCCTCAACGGTATATAGCAACTACCTCGTGTTTAGGCTTGAATGATTCGTATTGATTAGTAGGACTTTTTGGTATCATTTGCATCTTACTTTTGATTAAAAATTATTGCAAATAAAATAAAAACTATAAAATAAAATAATAATTAAAAAGAAGTCAGTTTTTTTTTTTATTATTATTATTATCCCACCATCGTCTTTGCTTTCTTCTTATTTTCCTTTTTTCTTTCTCTTGCTTTAATTTATATAATAAAAATATGTCAACCCGAAAGTAATAGCTCCTCGTCCGCCGTGTTTGCCGGTTCGGAATGTTATGAGCGTTCGCCGAGCATGTGGATGGCTGTTTGTGTTCGGTGATTGTGGTTGGTGTTTGCGACTTTGTTTGCTGTTTGCCGTGTTTGTGACAAACAGCAAGCGTATGGATGGGGCTTTAGACTCACCATGAAGCAGTCGGGACCTTGCAGGCACGAGGGGTCCCCGCTGGGCCGCGGCGGCGCGAACTGCGAACAACGAGAGAAAATGTCAGTCATTCGGCACATTATCGGAACGTTCCAAATTGAAAAATGTATTGGAGTATTGTAAACACGCTGCCCCGGTTCGGACTGATTGAATTGTTCTCACAGATTCGGGCTCGCGAAATGTCAGTAGCAATAAATGCCACGGTTAGAAAGTACTCATTTCTTTACGGGTACTTCATAGTGTAAAAGTTATAATATCATGGTTACGTGGATGGTTAGGCGGAATGAAATACGCGAGGTAAAGTTCATGAGCGTGTAGACATAACTAAGTTTACCTGTTATTTATTTTAAATCGTAGTCCATAAAGCAGGATAGTGTATTGTCTACTAGAGAGTTATGGTTTCCAAGTATGAACAGGGAAAATATAGTGGGCCTTAAAAGGAAACTAATTTCCAGTAATTCTTATTACAAGTCCACTTTAAAGACGTTAGTCTTTACGAGCTTTTATTTGTTAGTATCTGAAGATAACGGCTGCAGTTTTATGATGAGTAATACTGGAATAATCCTTGAATGCAAACGGATAATTATTTTATAAGTTACTGTTGTTGTTTATTGGAATCTTGAATTGGTTGGCAATTTAACAATAAACAGGGTTAATGATGTAGCGAATCGTGATTGCGGGAGAAGTTAAAATTTTTAATTAAGGCCACAACATTGGTCTTCGATCCAGTGGCCAATATAAAAGGGTCGTTTTAATTATTCAGTGGCGCAGCGATACATTACTCGTTATCTCGAGACTTTTACCCGCGCTCTCCGGACAAAAAGACAAGTAAGTATAAATGTTCGATTCGAGCGAGCCGTTTAATGTATTTGATAAAATGACAGACATCTGCTTACTGTCCGTGGGCAGTTAATTGCCAGATCCGCCAGTGTATAGCCCGGTTATCGAAAGCTGGCATGTTCAACACATTGACATGTTGCGCTTGTGTGGAGTCTGAAAAAACGCGTGGATGGTGTGACGTCGTAGTTTTGCTCCTGTTTATAAAAATATAAGGTGATACTTTTGGTATTCATACGGTAGTGAAAATCACGTGTAATCGCCACGTATGTTAAACATACTGTAAATGGAAATGGCATAATGTGTGCGTACTGTGGAGCTTTAGTTGACTGGCCTGTATCGGTCGACCAACAGCTAAATGTCACTTCTGAGTCACGAACACGGATACTCGATTCATGCGCCATTTTATAATAGTTCGAAAAGAATAGGATAGTAATGGATTTTTTAATGTCAATTCCCTACATAATGTACGATAATAAATTATGAGTGATAAAATATAATAATATGAATATACCAATTTGATATTTACAGAGTTAAAACTGACACAAAAAGGTCTACTTATAGCAAAAGTAGGCCTGCCAGTGCATGTGCAAGTGCATTGTGTTTGTGCATTCATTAAAAAAATCTAGGAAATTACTTTGTGCCCATTTATTACTATTACTGTCAATACAAAACAGGCAGGCAGGTTATAATGGTTAATAATTTCAATCTGAATAATAGAGCCATTTAAATAACAGTGCCCAAGGTAATATTAAATTAAACATTTGTAGACGCAAAGTCTAATTGCTTCTAAAGGTACCAATAAATAACACAAGTTGAGTAATTCTGTTACAAAGGAAATTAAATCAACATGCCATGGCTAAGTTAGAATACGATTTTGTGAAATCGCGAATAAGAATAAACCAGATTGTTAAATCTATTTGACTGTCTAAAATGACGACTGTGATTTAAGCAAAACATTTTCAACATCTAGAATATAATGTGCACATAATCTTAATGTTAAGCTTCATCGTTTCCCAAGAATCGGAGTAGAAAGCGTAAAACAAAAGAGTAGCGAAGAAAACAAATACTTGTTCGAGGTCACTATCGTTGCGCTAATGATAGCAATCCGAGGCAGAGCCATCAGGCGAGTGGCCGTCCGCCCGTCATTAGATGTAATCATCGTAATTTTTCACACAATTTATTTTTTTGGCCACTACACAGAGCAGAAGTGTTATTTCACGTCGGCTAATGATCACAAAAAGCGGAGGGAACAGTAACACTACGTACCGGGACGTTCCGGACAGAATCGCGTCCGTCACGCCTGTAGCGCTGAGAAATGATGATGTGATGCCCTAGTCCTAGCTCACTGGGCACCAAGCCTCCCGTACCTATACGGGAGGCTTCGTGCCAGTGGAGGATGGAAGCCTGTATATTTCAAAATTTTGTCTAATAATAATGAAATTGATCTACATAATTATACATATTTTTTGGAAAATAGGTGTGAGTTTTCCTTAAATAAAATGAAACGAAGCATATGGTATATTTAAAACTTGGAATAATAGTTTTACGATCTAAGGACAAATTGTGAATACCTTCATGAACCAATCTCTCAATTTGTGCTGTAGTAATATGCCAACTTGGTCTTATGGGTAGGTTTAGTTGACAAGTACCTCAGCAAAATGGCGGCTACATTTAAGCATGTTAGCGCAAATCAGATTTACCCATCAGATAATTACATATTTTAGGCATAATCTGAATGAGATGAACGTGATTGTTTTCGCGAAATTCTGCCAAATACCGGCATCAAAATTAAATGCGATTATCGGTCAATCTTCCAAACCGCAGCGAATACTTCACGCTTAATTTATTGCTCACGAATAACCTTGTAGAGCCAATTTATGAGATGCTGAGGAAACACTTAGAATACTTGAATATGAAATTTTTACTTATTATTCGACAAGCAGAGGGATTTAAAATAAAATATTAGTATGCTTTGCTGTGAGTTCAATATTTAAAAGCGTTCAATTCAAAACAACGTGTAAATATCCATAAAATTTGCCATAAAATAGAATAGAATGGCTGAACAAAGTTACGGGTTTACTATAATTTAAAGTAATTGCACACCATCTTATTGTTTCTGTCTACATCTACTGTTAATAAGTTTACGGGTAAAGGAAATGACAATGAATAGCACTAAGCAATCGTAGTTTGGCTCGTAAAAAATGCTATTAGCATTAAGTTCACTTTTTGTACACATTTTTAATCTTATATTTGTGCAATAAAGCATTAAATAAATAAAATCCCACCCAAACATACTATTACACAACACAGAACTTTTAACCTATTTGAGTATTATTAGCATAAAACAACAGTGTAGTGCCTGGAGGAGTTAAAATATGAAAGTTAAACAAAACGAAACCGGGTGGATATAGGTACCTATACATACTTTGGCATTCTCTGAATGAATAATGAATAGCGGTGATTGAAAGCAGTGCCGAGACTGCCGAGTTCCCTGTTTGTGTTAGATGCCGCCACAGATTACCCCTTTGTTAATCAAACAACGCTTATTGAATATTACTTAATTAATCTTTCCTATTTGACTTCGGCATCTTCGGCAAACAGGGAACGCGAGAAACAAAATAAACAAACGTGTGAAGACTTGCGTTTTGCTGTAGCAATTTGCAATTAAAAGTTTTCTAAATTGTTATAATGATTTTGAGCAACCGGTCGTTTTTGTATTGAAATTTTGATGAAATCCATTAAAGATAATCGCGGTACGTTCGGCCGCGGGCTACGTTCGGGAACTAATCACTCACCGGACGGTGGGCAGTGGGCAGTGGGGCACACACGTTTACATATACAATCAATCCATCAGAACGTTTATGCTGTGCGCAAGCGCAACTACCGAACTTCTTCATTTATCATCCTGTTCTCTGCCCTGTGACCCGCGCTTGTGGAGGCCTATCCATTCATTTCACTTTTAAACTACTTTCAAAACTTTTAAGACCACTTTAACACTGCTCGAAAATGTATCAGAATGTTCATTAAAATTAAAAAGTGATCATCCCACACGAAAATAAGCTAAGAAACGCAGTGTAAGAACGCCGTTACGTTAAAATTAATCCCTATCAAAAACGCATAAAGAAAACAGGTTTTAAGTAGTTGCTGCTTTGACTCTTCTCGAGACTTGATTACTTATGCATTTATTTGCATATCTTTAAAAATATTATTTAATTCTATATTTTGATGTTGTCCTTCGTGTATTAGCTTGACAACACTTTTGAATCTCGTCCAAATGTGCACTAAGTGAATATCATAAGAACGTACAAGACAGAAGCGAAACTAAAACATTAAAGGATCTTAACATATATTTCAGCGAAAGGGGAAAATGGAATGAATTATGATTCCACATAAAGATAAAATACAATCTAAGATGGCGCCCAAAATGCTACAGAAAAATGTTTTTTCTTGGAATTAGTGAGCATCGAGTTAAGGAAAGAAGGAAAAATAGACAAAAATCTATTTTATAATCCATCTGTTTTTTTAAGATATTGAGAAAAAATACCTAACAACAAGAGAAATTAAGCTCTCGTATTGAATTAAATCGACCAAAATTGTAATCCAGAGAACTAGAACGAATATATTTTTCAAGTACTTACCTACCTAACACGGCATAAACATTTCTTTCTATCCTTATGAAACATACTGAAGCAATACGTTCCCACACTTAAAAAACGTGGCTTTCAAGCTATAATCCTGTTCCATCTGAGGTAAATCTTAAAAAGTAAGTAAATAGAGGCGGCGCGGCCGGCGAGTGTGCTCCGCTGCGTTGCTGCACTCCTAGTACTTTTATTTGATCCGGTTCAGGTAAACTCTATTACTGATCCGTTTTTACCAACTTCGAATTCAATTTCAAATAACAATTCGCGTCTTTTAAAAGCATTTCACGTAAATGAAGGCTTTGTGAACAATTCAAGGTTGCGTAGGACCCGTGGGGCGCAGGCAACTTTTAAATGACATTACGAATGGAATTCAAATTAGATTTTTAAACTTTACTTAGCGTTTGTACTTATGCTAGCGTTCGGTATCAGTGAATTAATATAGAAAAATAAAAAAAAAATCTTGTGTTAGTTAATACTTATCTAGTGTAAATTGTTATAAATAATTGTAAGTAGGTAGGTGTACCTAATTACTTATTTATAAAAATATAGTATCTTTTTTATACAAATCATTTAGGTATCTACTACATAGTATCCTTTTGTTATATTTTAAATGTTCATATCCTCTCCTAAACCGATCAAAACATTTTAATTTCGGGTTTATAAAATTGTGCTATTATATCTATTAGGTACGTTCCACAATTATGTATTTTTTCAACAATCAATCGATCTAATTTAACAATCAACCTTTTACAAAACACACGCCCATAAAATTCTTGACCCATTTACTTATATACGCATCCTGCCAATTTACTTTATTGATGTAATATTATAACATCATTAAGTTTTTATGCCCAGTGCCTTTCTGACGAACCGCCTATAATTATGACGAGACGGGTCTACGTCCTTAAACTATTTTTAAATTATACCACCGCTGTAAAAAATCAGCTGCAATAAGGTTAATCTTATAGGCAAAATAGCTTAATTGGTACCTTTTAAGTCGTAAATTAAGATTGTGAGTTTTCTTACAACTTGATGCACGTACAAGTTGTGTGTACCGGCTTTTTCACTTAGCTTTACAACAGGGAATACAAGTTTACTTGAAAGAGCTATAATAATCTCGGGTAATGGTCAGAGCAGGCTTATCACAGCTCATAAAGGTATTCCGCGTCTTTGAATCAGAGCTAAATAGCCACAATAATGTCGCCGCATATGGCACGCGTCGGGAAGAATTGAATCGGGCGACAAAGTCCAGCGCAACAATAATATAAATGGCCGCAAACACGTTCCAAATTTGATCATGTAGCGAATAAATTAAACGTGAATACAATCAGGGATTAAATTATGGTGGCTCATTCTGCCTCCCACGCGGCGGCGCGAGGTGCGACGTACGTGCGACACATGACTGCTGCAGCTGTCGCGAGTACGAGTACTCTGTACTCAGTACTCGCCCGTGGGGGAGGTGCCTTACATACAGTGTTGTGGCATATTGTGGCCATGTGCCGCGGCCGCATATAAATGATCCGAGAGCAAATAAAACGGTGCTATAATTTCAAATCATACGGACAGAGAATGGGTGTGGACGGCGCTCTCATTGTGTGGAAATGATGTAACCGCTATTAAAAGTGTGGGCCGTATCCCTTGAATATTTCTTGCAACGAAGACGTAGGGTTATATCGGTATTTTATATCTTGCCGGAGACAATAGCATAAATTTCCTACAAGAAAACTGGCTCTGTATGTTAAGTGGTCTTGGAACTGCATTTCAATATTTTACTGCAACATTCAGTACCGGTATTGATGTCATAGGCGATTATGATATTGCAGACAAAATATCATTTGAATTGCCCTCAACTCATTTTGATCGAGCAAATACCTATTCTTTCAAATCAGAAAATGATGAAAAATGTGCAATAGTTTTGGATTATGCAGTTATTGCATTTGAATAAGTACGTGGGAGACATTTTTTTGTTTTTATTAAAATTTATAAAAAGACTGTTGATGCAAATAGCCTTTAAATATGTTAATAATCTTGATAACCATACCTACATGAAAGCATAACTTTTAAGATATGAAGACTAAGATTTAGTATGATAAATGTCCATATAATATGAAGCAGAATATGAAGAACTTAAAATGGTTTGTGTGGTAGGTATATTAATTAAAAAATATCACAATTTGAGAAATTTTAATACTCGTATAATATCATCTTTTACGGAATAAATTACAGAAATAAACTAGTTGTAAGAACCTACAAATTGTCATAGCTTAATCGTTCCGTTTAATATAACATTTTCATACCAAGAACAAAAGAGATTGAAAACAACTTCAACTTATTGTGTTGTGAAATTTACAGCCGGTTTAATTTTGTAACAGACTGTTTCCGAATTTATAATCCGAGGAAGTTGTTAAAATACGTAGAGTCCTTTGTACTTTAAAAACAGGCGCAAAATGGTCGATTTTAATAATGGAATCGTTACAATATAGTTACAAAGTTTAAAGTATTTAATTATGTGTATTAAAATATGTTTCACGGGTTATAAGTAAGGTTTAGGTTAGGCTAGAGGATTAAGAAGTAACTATACGTTTTCAACCTATAGCAATTTGTAATGGACAAAAATGAGTAGATAAGCATTAAGAAGAAGCCTTATTGCTAGACACTGTAACAAAATAATAATGACTAAACTTGAATCAAGGCAGTTTAAAGTTGGCTTCCATTCCATACTGGTACAGTCGAGATAATTTTCGCATTGCACCAATCGCCGTATCGGATCCTGCGTCGGTTCGCTCGTAACGGTCCCTGCAATCGGAACGTCGCCGTCCGACGCACTTCGCCTCCAACACTATCTCTGCAAGCTTGTGTAATCTCGAACACAACGATGCATGTGAATGTACAAAGTACTAGCCCGCGCTCGGAATACTAAACAGTGCGAATAGCTGTACTTATAAGCGCTAAGCAACATCTTGTATCCAGTTCTCATTTCCACACAAAGGAATACATTAGAATTGAAGAAGCGATTAGTCAACTCAAAAGTGATGATATCAATGTTGAATTTCGTAAATAAATAGCCGGTTTGAATGCTTATGATTGACTGACATTTTGTAATCAAAGAGCTACAGAGTGATGCAACGGAGAATTGATTGATTATCCAAATTGAAATATGCGTCGTTAGCAACCGCGGCCATGCGCGCATCTGTCGCACGCCTCGGAGAACTTGTGCGACTTACAAAAACAGACAGCCCCCGATGACGGAGATAGATAAATAACTTTTTGCTGCCAGAGGGAAAAGGATAGAAACAATAGAAATACCACACATTTTGTTCTATCTACCTCAGTTTTCAAAGTTTGTGAGCACAATCTTCAGATCCAATTAAAAATCCATCCTTTTTGCTGCGCAGAGTCGAAATTCTTAGAAAAGATTAAATCGGGACGTTTCTTAATATTGGATTGGTCATTTTGTAAGTTAAGTAAGAAAGATAACAAACTTAATTATTTATAAAGTTGTATATAGTATTAACAATAGTATGAATGTTTTGTTTCACACAGAATTCATCTTCGTTTTAGCAAGGACTTGAACTTTATCTTGTGCTTTCTTCTCTTTTGTGCTTCGGAACTCCTACCATATTAGAGACATTATCATATATCTAACTCCACGTTACTGATCAAAAACGTGAACAATGGAGATATCATTAGAGCAAGATGCAGCACGAATCACTCAGATCAAGATTGTGATTGCTCGTGAGAAGGCATTTCCTTTGATCCGACTTCGATACTCCATAGCATTCCCGGCGCTTCGACGCATGATATTTATTGATGAGATTAACTGGTCAGATGCTATTTTACTACCCAGTTACGGCGAGAGTGCTATCTTTATAACCTGTTTATAGGTCGATAGACGATTTGAATAACTGTAACAAAGGGTTTCAGACCAAATTTTAGATAACAGGATAGGTCCATTTAATTTTTATTATTTAGCTTTCATTACTTTTTTATTGCAAGAGAAAAGTTTAGTAACGATAATAATATTCAATTGCTTGAGTTTAGCATCACTTTATCAAAGTCCTCTTAAGATAATAAAGACGTTAAACCAACAATGTAATCTAACAATTTTATAACGTAATCTGTGAAGCAGAGTGCTTAGTTTTATCTAAGTTATATATTTTAAGTGTTTTAAATGAGAGAGAGAAAGATTAAAAGTTAGGAATGTAAATGGTCTCGTTTCTTCCCGAGATATTTATATAGCGGTGTACAAACAGTAGCGCTAAAAGCAAAGACATGCGTTTAATCCAAGACAAACAGCGGTTGAAGGAATTAGAGAGCCGCCCTGTACGGGTCCTGTCATAGAGCACACACGCCATCTAGCGGCCCTCTAGGTAAACAAAAGTGCGTCCTAGCACGTGAAGTGAGGTAATCCTACACGCATATCACTTGCCAAGGCCCTTAAGGCGAAGGTGGGCTTAGAATACTGTTTACATGACTTTAATTTCTTATGACTTAATTATTAAGATTGTAGTTTCTGGACTGGCTTAGTTTTAGGACTAAGGAGTCTTAAAAGGATTATGATTAAATTATAGTAAAGATAATGAATATACTGTATAATAATCTAAGCTTAAACTTTACTGAATAGCTATAAAATATAATTCCATTAAATCTAAGTTAACCAGGATATAATGAGATTAAATTAATTCATACAGCATTTACAAATATGCAGCAGCTAGTTACTAGGTACTGAACATGACGCCTTAAATAAAACTAGCATCCCCAGTGAATTGTAAAAGTGGGCGTGCTTTCTAGGCACTTACCGGTGTGTTTAATTGTGACTCGTTCCTGGGGCTCGGCACAATCCAAGTGGGGGAGGAACAGTCACAATCAGTTGGCATTGACAGCACCCCTTGGAGGTTACTTTCTACGAGTATTGTCTAAGAATGCTGGATATTTATTCAGAATCAGAATAAAAGAGTGAATCAGAGTAAAACCAGTGAAAATCTTAAAGTAAAAAAATACTTCGACATAATTCATACGATAAATGAAAATAAACCGATATACCTAACCAATATACAGAATTATATACCGATAGTACTGAATCACAACCTAAAAGTCGCCGTTAAAGTCTGAACATAATAAGTAATTGATGTCGCCTTCGTTATCTTACGTATGTAAATAAACTTATTACGAGGATTTAACGATTATACATTGTTTAATTCACCATATAGACACAATGATTGATTCTCGTGCAAAATATGAAATCTTTTCCATGTGATTAAATAAACAGACATTTGAAACGTTTGTTTATGGTACGACAGTTTTGAGTAATACGTAATTAGTAGGTATAGGTACTTATTGCGTAAATATTTCCTACGAATTGGTTGCATTTAAATTTAATATATAAGTTAAAAGAAGTTATTGTTTGTTAAATTCAATAAAGTAACTGGCACAAATCCTATAAGGCTGCAGTTTTGTGAAGCCAGTTTTATATAAACTATGATAAGCAGATTATATCCTGGGAAGAGCCCATACGTTAGGCTCTGACTGGTCTACCTGCCTACGCTTAAATTATAGCCAATTAAGTTGGTGTTAAGCTAAATAAACTGACATGAAGATAGCAAAGCAACCTTAATGCGACTGCCAGTCGGCCGTTTGATACAAAACTACCAGTTTGAGTAGGTGTTTGCAGAATAGGAACTACTGTCAGCCATTGCACATTTCAACTCAACTGGTTTATCGACTGTGAACTCGAAACTGGCTCAGATATTGTAGCCGTGATGACAAGTACATGAGTATTTGATTTATGCGACTGACTACCAAGCGAATAGAAAGTGCCCCTAAGAATTATAGCTCGAGTTGAGCTTGCCTCTGAGTATTAGTTATTGAATCGACAACGTTTCCGAGCGAGGACTAATAAGGATTTATGAGCGGAGAAATGGACCGGCGGCTCTTTGCTGCTATTAAATGACTATTGTGTTACAGTAATCTTAGTTACTTAATGGAATCTGACCATTCATTTGTCCATCATCCCATTAGTTTTACCACCCATGCGACAGTTACATTATACGCGCTATACTTCATCAAAATTAATTGCAGGAGCAGAGCTTTCAATTTATATGCCAACAGAAGACCTTTGAAATTATTCCAACGAAGTTTGAAATGACAAAGTTCGCGCGAGTAAAAACCGAACCGAAGGCACCAGCTGCTGCAAACACTTAGAAACAACTGGCCGTAAGTATAAAAAGTAAGCTTTTAAAATCTGTAGTCGTAAATCAATAGGTGGAGAGCGGTGGTAGGAAGAGGAAACGTAAGGCGGATATTTACTGTGATGGTGCGCCCGCTCCGCTTGGTTCGCGATAAATCTTCGAGCTGGCTAGCTTTGTAGTTGGCTTTATGGACGCGCTAATCACTAGGGAGAGTGGAAATCACGTGGCAGGTGAGTTATAGCGCTGAAAAGTGGACAGAATGACCCAGAAATCGTTTGTAACTGATTTTGCACTCGATGGAATGGAACACTTATTTTTCCCCGTCTGCAAACAATTTGCTGTGCTGGTACTCGGATTTATTTTGTTCGGTATTTATTAATTTTTATAAAATACTATTACACTCGTAATAGGATTTACGCAGTAAAGCATTGAAATAACATACAGTTGTCTATTTGTTCCTTTGTGTCCCTTAAATTATCCCAATGTGTACCTCCGTAGATGAAAGGGTACGAGGTTTTTTGTTAGAAGATCATTTTACGCTTCGATAGGTATTCAATTTAAGTTGCGAGACGTCGAGTCAACCCATCTACCTGCTCCTTTGTCGCGTGGTCACGCACTAGCGTCTACAACGTCCATCTTGACTCAAGGTCCGACAGCAGGTCGACAACTTTTTATGCTAGTGTGAAAGATTCATACATACTCATTGTAAGTAGCTCCATTAGGACAACAAAAATCCAAAATGCAAAACCAACAAAAAATATGAAATATCATTAACATGAGAAATTGGAAAACCGCTGATGGTACTTTTTCCTCTGAACAAACTGATTTTATAATTGCTGCTTAAGTTATGTATGAAGCGACACAGCTTAAGAACGAAAGTTCTTAATCCTGCGGAAGTAGGCTAAGTAAATACGATTTGAGTCGTCGCTTCAGCTCTTCTTAGTTACTTAGCAACTAGAATTGCTAGCCACTTAGCGGCTTAGCTAGGTTTCCCGGAAAACAATTCCATAGCTATGCAATGCATGCGAGTTGTTTGTTCCAAATATCGAACTAGGTCATATAAGAGACATGCAATCGATGCAACGAACTATAAAGAAAGCAGCCAGTAGATATTTCAACGAAGTTCATGAAATACAAACAGTGTTGTTATAATTATAAATATGCTTACGTAATCAGCAGTCATGTGACAATAAGTTATGATAAGCCAACGTGTGCCTTTCAAGTATTGAATAGTTCATATAGAAGCTTAGCTTGACTAATGATGTTCCTCGAAATGTCACACAAATTGATTGCTTTTATTTTAATAACCAACCGACGTTGCTGGCGATGGAATATATATCATTAATATTTAAATGAAATCCGTGTCACAAAACTTAAAAAAATATTATTTATTAACATGTTCTATCCAGGAGATATTATGTGTATTAATAAAAACTCTTATTTTATAGCAAACATACTGTGCATCATTTTATTACTTTGGCTTCCGAAAGATAAGTATTTTCCTTTATCTCTGTAGAATAAAAAACAATGCAGTAGAATTTATCATCTGACCCACTAGGGGGTCCTAAGTCGCATACCGGTAGTTAGCTGCGACCATTACTCGTAGACCCCGAGGCGACTGACATCGTCCAGTGTATGGTCTGTTGGACCCTTACAATTAAGGAGCGAGAAAGTTCAACCTACACTGGCTTCAGCTCCATATACTACCGCAATGGTTTCTATATCACCGGAGGTAGATCAGATACAGATTGTTGGTCAGATAACGTCTATCACGCCAAAGGAAATATCCGAGAATTAATTACTTACCTCTGTAATACGATTACTTATCGCATACTCTCGGTAGCTTACTGAGCTTTGTAATGTTATAAGAGATTATTGCAAGGAGGCATGGGATCATAAGTTTTATAAATGTTACCATTGAAAAAAAGTAAATTTTAAATGGAAGGAATATTTCTTTAAGACTGCCACTCCAGTAGCTACATTCTGCATTAGAAGCATCGCAAAATTTATACTTCCGTTAGATTATAAACGTCCGATTAAATATCAATTCACCAGGTGCCGCGCACACATTTCGCTGCGCCGCATATCGATTACATTCAATGGCGAATGAATGGCACATTCTACAGTCAATAGTCTAAGAACGTATACGTGTGTGCATCGTGTAAAAAGCCAATTAGAAGTATTGGCGGCACGCCGCGGACAATAGCCGCGCATTGGACGCGATCCATTCCGGCCACAATGCACAAATTATAAACAGTCCACTTGCTCCAATACACAAGCTCACATCACTTCCTGTGCCACCCATTGTCAGTTTTCAATACAATAACGAAACGATCGTCGATCCTAGAACGTACCCGGCATGGATGCGGCGTCAATGGAGGCGGCTGAGTTTATTGTGGGCTGCGACGAGACATTGTTATGAGCCCAACAAATTCCAATTCCACCAATTTCCGCTCCACATAAAAAGAATGCTTCCATCGCTCACGAAATGTTTGCAAAATGTCAGTCCCGAGTTCCGACACAAAACGGTCATTATGAATTGACTTTCTTATTTCACGACAAATTTACGTCTTCGATTTGACGGCTTAAGTCTATTCATCCTACCCTATGTGCGGTTCCGATCACAATACTTGCCATACCCATTGTGATATTTGAAGGAAGTTGGCTCTTCCTGCTATAGAAATTACCTGTAACAATAATATTCAACATTAGTGGTGAAGTGAGTATGAATGGTGTGTGATTTAATCAATTCCAACTAGGTACACTCAAATCAAAGTAGGTACACAACACGTAACAGTTGACTTATTCGCGCTTAGTATAAACATGAAACCCAACATACCAAGAACTACAGTAACTGAATATTATAATCCAATATACAAACAATTTGGAACCTTTGTGAAATCTAACCTTTGTCTAAGCGATCATATACCCGTTACCGGGAACTAACGAGTGGAATCAGTATGCACAACACGCTTCCACTTAATATTATACACGAGGTGATGCCGTATTCATCACATTGAATACCTATTAGAACTCATTAAGAGCGATTGTGTGCGACTTATGAAGATGTCAATGAACTGGAATACGTTGTATGAATAGGGATTGAGGTACCGCTATTTATGATAGCTGTAATTAAAAATATTTCGGCACTTTCTTATGTTTTAGTAGGTATAATGTCTAGAATTTACTCGTTACATATAAATACCTATTACGATAATTTATTAATCTTATTAAGCTTCAGCAACTTCAGCTTTCCTAATTGTGTTGTACTTATTCAAATCCCTAGCATTCGTGTAAAATATGGCTTACTAATTATTATCTTTTTCCTGGTGGTCACCAAATTTTATTTGCATTTTCATAGGTTTATTTATACTTAGATATAAAATTATACTAAAAGTCAACCATAAGCTGAACAATAGCAATATGTACCTAATTGAATCATCACGACATCCTCGATGGCAGGACCCTACAGTTTAGTTAACAAGACGCGTGCGACGGCGTGCAGGCGCATGCGCGTGACTACGAATCTATTCAGAATTACACTACAATGAGGGCCGATGCATGCCAATAACGTGACCTGAAACTCATATTGGAGGTACCAGAACTAGTAATCCACGAATAGATTGTAGACTTTTCATCCAATAAAAAGTAAATGATAATATGTTAATACAAAAATTACCAGCAATACGGCCAAAACAAATACAGCAACTCAGAAGACTAACATAAATTCAAGACCCTTATCTCCCTAATTAAAATAAAAGCATTAAAATAATTTATGCAACGTTGCGTAAAAAGACCGAAGGCAGCAACAATAAGAATACTTCATTCCAAACTTAACGTCACATAAAGTCGTGGGCGACGAGGACATGGCAAATAAAAATAAAATCTTTTTTAATTTAAAACAGAAAGACAATGAGCAAACACAGCTGGAAGAATGCAAAACGAAGCGGAATAAAGAGAAACCCACAAGCACTGTGACGCCAACGTTAAAGCGATGCTCGGTAGCCGAACTGCCGGTAATTTATGTGGAAACAAAGTGTCAGGGATAAAAGAATTGTCACGTCACGTGCGATAAACGACGACCCGGCCAAGGAAAGAATGAGCCGGGGTATTCTCCGGAGCAAAGGCCGCGAGCAGCGCTCGCCGGAAAACCTTTTTATTTAGTGTGCAGATAAGTCAGACCGGGACAACAGCCTGACGGGGCTTGATCGCTGATACTCATGGCATCTGATAAAACTTTGTAAGCGGCCCCAAGAAACTAAAGGAAATGGCCTGATTAATATTGACGAGTCCGTAATTCAGTTAAGGATAGACGGAAACACGAATTTTATTGCGTACACAGATCTGCTCTGCGCAACGACATTTCTGCGAAAGCTTCTGGAGCGGAACGTGTATAAGCAGACTGCTCACTCGAGTGCGCTTGTCAATCGAATAAACATGTCGAATTGACGCGATTAATGGTGGAAAACAACAATATTTAGGAGTCAATTAAGAGTGAACGTGGTGGGATGCTTGCTGTGAATGGCGTAAAAGCAGCTAATAACCATTCGGATGGCAGCAGAGAACAGCAGGAACCCGCGTCGGGGACAGAGCGACGCCGCGGGAGCCGCTCATGTTTACGACACTTCGCCTGTTGTTATTGATTGAATTCACCACAAATTAGAAACTTTATTGTCCTGCTTTATTAAAGCGACATTTTTCCGCGGAAAAGTTCGGTGATTTCAGATTACTCAATATACTGCGCCAGTTTTCAATATTTTGTGTTGTGCCTGTATCATTCTTAAATTCCTAGCATATTAATGTTGGCTTGTTTAGTGCTGAGAGAAAATATTAAAACACTGTTCAATTTTTTCAGGCAATACAAACTACTCTACTTAGAATTATATCAGAGTCTGCACTTTAAACAATAAAATTCAGTAAAGAACTTAGTATCAAATGAAATCGAGTAAAAGGAAAGAATTTTCAATTAAAAGGGAATAGCACTCCAGCAACATGATACCTTTTTACGACTTACGAAGCCGCACACAAGTCGTCTGAATACGAGACGCATTGAGGTGTCGACTTTAAATCTGACAGCTAGCTGTTTTGGTTTCTTTAGAATGACCGGTTTAACACCCAACCATAATATTGTTTTCCATGTAATTAAAATGCACAATCATTAAATTCCGATCAAAATTAATTGTGTTTTAAATAAAACTGGGTAACATGATACCCGTCCCGGCTTTGTTACAATCGTAAATATTTAAAACGACCCAAAAGATGTGTCAAATCTTCAAGAGCGTTCCCTTCTCGGGCCGTCTCGAACACGTCAATTTGTATACGAATTACGCATAAATTCGTCCCTCAAGACACGACATCTCGGGCGGCGATCGCTCGTTGCGACATTTCAATAAAATTTACGATTCTGACTTAAATGGCGTGTCCGATGAACACAAAATGCACCAAAATATACTTTTTATTTTAAGCGTACGCCATGTTCGTTAAAATATCTTGCTTGATAATAAAACTGTCTACTCGCCTACTAAAATGTTGCTTGTAGTTATGTGTTAAGAAATAAATATACAAATTGTTGTTTAAAGTTTTCGATGCTTGTTTTTACTTTTAAGCGTTAAAGCGACCTCTAGACTTGAATGCTGGGAGACCGGAAACTCAAGTGTAACCAGATAATAAACTTGACAGGATACAGCCCGACAGACAGCAGAGTACATTGTACTTTCCCAATCGGTATTGATCCAATCACATCAAAGAATCTTGTATCGAAGAAACCAAAGTAGGAGCGGGTAGAGATTACCTTCCTAAGTTAGCTTACCCGGTAAGGTTACGTATTATTTTAAGCTGAACAAACACAAAGATTCCAAAACGAGTAGTATCGAAGCGTCGCCAACTGCAAGCAACATTGCCTGATGTTATTAGCCATGACAGCCAGCTCTAGAGAAATATTGTCTTGACGGTCTCCGATCAAATCAACACGTTCCAATAAGGAACAAGAAAATGAAGAAATTGCTCTTCGTGTAATCGTTAGAGAGATAATATAACTTTAACGTAAGATACATACCTAGGTATTTGTACATAATTAGGTATTTTCATAGAAGTGGCATACATTATAGAAGCAAAAACAAGCAATCTTCTTTGAGTGTGTTCAATATCTATGATAAAACACATATCATTATATAAATAAAGTGATGTAGACAAATAATGTTGAGTTGGGAGGCAACCTTTTCTGTACCCCAATTGGTATTTTTGTCAACCGCACGTTTGGCGAGCCTGTCGGCTGCTAGTTTGTGTTTACTCAGATGAGTCGAAACTTTAAAATTAGGCGGCTGATCGAGTCTTACTACACACTAAAAATATACCAATGCAGGCAGTGACAAGGGTATTCAAATAATATATTATTTAGATTTAGTTACTACAAATTCCATTATAATTTCAAATAAATAATAACCAAAGAAAAGGCAATTAATTATGCTTGCAAGTGCATCATTAACTAAACTTAAGTTAAGAAGTCAATTTCAGAAACTGATGAGCATTTCAAGTTATATTTGCATAAGGCAAGCTTTAAAATAATGACGCTTCAAACATTTGGGTGCCTAAAATTAATGTTCGCTGCAGGCTATTCGTTTCAATATAACACTTAAAAAACTGAGCGTTTTATAAAAACGCAATAAAAAGCTATTTCTTTATTTTTTCCATGAAACAACGGGGAGTCTCGTGTTTTTGTGAAGAATGCCAAGTGTGTCGCCCACGCCGCGCCGTCCAATGATCGCTTCACACTACAAAATGTGTATAAGTGCTTCAGCCTAACAAATGTGACTTTTGTATTTTCGGAACACTTCAAAATATTGATTTAGATTTACAGAGCAAAAAACCGATACCTACTCTACTTATGAGAGTATTTTTATTTCAAGTGGGCTATTTAGGACATTATTATACTTGCTTGCACCAAAAAATTAATCAAAATTAAATCTATGATCTCTTGCAGACACTATCAAAACAAGACAGCAATTCATTTAATTGCATTTAAATATTTAGTGCAAGCCACCCTTAATGTTAAAGCTTGCATTTTAGTCAGAAGCAATAATAATATGTCTTTATACTTTTACCACTATGACAAACCCTAGTTGCACTTGTGTTCAGCTGACTCTATAAGAAGAAGAGGAATAATATGAATTATCGATTGTATCGATGGAAACAATGACATGTTAAGCGTTAAGGTACGTATGACCATCAAAGCCTCCTAAATACTTTTACCTCGTATATCGACACCTCTAGGAATTTTGATCGCCGTAGATCTGAGCTCACGATAGGAGACGGTCCCCCATCAATTTTGTACAAAATATTTTGTGAGATCCAAAGATTCGTTTTATGGGTACCAGAAGATTAATGCGGAGATAAAAAGATTTGGAACGAGTCAAGATTATAAACAGTCACATTTGCTTGTTTTAAAATAATATGAAATAAACAAGAGGCAATAAATATCAAATAATTTATATAAGATAAGAACGAATATGGGTTTTATGTTTTTTTTGTATATATCGTTAAATTCCCATTCAAATTGATCACCTGTGTAAATTGAAATAAAAGTTTTATTGATACTCCTGAAGGGCAATTATAGCTACATAACCGTTAGTATATACGTAAATCGTATTAACAATCCGAGGCACAATCAAGAACACAATAATATTAGGGAGTTCTTTCGGTTAGCACATCAAAGCAACTAGCAATATATTTACTGCCACTACTTACACTCCCTCTACAAACGTGTTGTAATTAATAGTGGCTATTACTTGGACTTTGAAGTCATCGGACCGTTACAAAAATGATTTTAATTAGCGCATTAACCCTCCTCCCTCCCCTCCTCTCCATACCGCCGCCTCCCTCGGCTACCTCGACGTTGCGTGTGCGCATCAGGCCACGCCCATTTTAAATGTGAGCTTTGTTTCCAACGATGACTGTCACCCGTGACCTCACCTGACGAGAATCCATAGAACAAGCCATCAGCTTTTCTATTATAGATTCTGATATTGGTGGAGTACTTTAAAATTATAAGTAAGCTTAAATAAACATTTGTAAAATACCTAATGTTATTATATGTTTTTGGGATAATAAAAATGAAATCATCCAAAATACATCAAGTACAAATTAGTAAAACACGGGAGTAAAACAAGATAACTTGCGTTGCGAGCTTGCATACTTGACGTTGAACTTCCATAAAGCATTTTAATAATTGCTTCCAGAGTTCTCTCATCAACGCCAGTTTTCTACTCTTACTATGATGAAAACAGTTTAGAACTTCTGCCAATAACCTCGTTGAAAGCGATTAGTCAATAGCACGAGCGGACGGCACTAGAGGAACAAAATTTACGGGCATTAAAACTATCTCCTCCCTATCGTTGGCTCGAAGCTACGTCCTGCCTCCAAGGGTGGAATTTATAGATTAAACTGTAAGTGAAGTTTACTCCTAAAACTATTCTCCGGTTGTGTGCAATAAAATCTATTGCCACCTGCGCCTTTGAGAATGACGGAAAGCAGGTATTCAATCACCGTTGCAATTTCAAAGGAAATAATCTAACTACAGCATATGAACGCAATGCAGAACATAATTTAGATTGAACGCTTAAGATAAAAAAGGAATGGGCCATAATAATACTAAAGTTGTATATTTACCTAGCTTTGAATCCATAAATTTAGACTTAAATGTCTAACGCAGCAGTCACAATCTTATCTTTGTTCAAAGACTACAGACTACAGAAGCTGATAATATGTAGTAAATGCTTTATCTATATACATTATAATCAAAACTGCATTTTATACTCGGCATTCAATAAGCTCACCATAATCTTTAATGTTTACAACCTGTTCCATTCTGGTGTTTATCTTTCTCTTCTATTTACGAGACATCATAATTTACTGCATGCTTTCCGTGTTTTATAGCAACAAGTAATTAATAATGCCGGACAAAATTTTGTTTTTAATAACACGCCGCGATAATAAATTAATACTTCAAGATTTCCAAATGAGTTTCGTTGCTAGTTTAGTCGAAGTTGTGCTTATGAGCAACAAAGTGTTGGTTTGCCTGTGAAGAGATTGATGGTGGAAGAGGCATTAATTTGTTATTAAGAAAAGCAACGTGGGTGTTTGTTGAGGAAGAGAAAATAGTGAAATATCAAAAAATAGGAATGGGACACAATGATGGTGGAGGATTAAAAGCGAAGCGGTGTAGCGGCGGCCGACACATCATTTATCAGTACTAGTCGCACAAGCGGAGGCCCGCGCCACCCGGCAACGTTTTAGCCTTATTGAATTCGAACTGGAAAAATAAACTAAAAGCTTTGAATTTTCTATATTTTGGATTTAAGTTAATGGATATTAAAATATATACATAATTTTTGATTTTATATCTATTAAGATTAGTAAACGCGATGTTATTAATTAAGGTAGTAAATTTTTATTATAACTACTCATAGAAGATTAAAATCATATCACAAACTAATAGATCATATCTGGAAATAAATGTTTAATCATAATAATAAAACTCATAATTCTCGATTCATCTAAAAGTCGCATTACTTTTGAATGGCTTAGCAGATTTTGATTAAACATGGCTACACGCAGGGTATCATTAATTACCTATGACTAAAAAATAATACTTAATCGAAAATCGGTTCAGCCTGTTACGAGCTACGCTACGACAAACAGGATACTCAGTCAGACTTATAAAACCCGTCTTTTTCTTTGAGGGTTAAAGGATATCATTTAAGACGTATTTTTTTGTTTAGATATTCCTTCCGAAGTTAATAAGTACTTACATATAATATTTTGTTTACTTATCGAAAATCATCTTTCAGATTCAATCATCACTTCGCGGAACTTAACACAAACCGTTTTCAATAAGCTAGTAGCTAATAAAAACGACGTTTAAGTTTGCTCAAGTGCTTGCTGTTGTAATTTCAAGATAATTGAACCGCCCTGCGCTATTTCTCTTGGAACATTGAAATCACATTAATCAGTCAACTTATCTACTGAGTCCACAGGCCTACTATCATTTCGTGTTTGTCTTGGAGAACGGGCGGTTCACATTTTACTTAGTTTAGCTCGAAGCGTGGTTTATCGCTCGATCGCGTGACAACCGCCGCTACATCAACCTCAAGTAACGAAACGTCATGTAATTTCTGGTAACGACGTGTTTCTTTAATTGTCAAACGGCATAAAGAATTATAATATCGGCTCTTACTTGTATAATATTACAATCTATCTCGGTTTCCTTTTTAAATAAGACATCTCCTGGTGGGTTGGGCTTGATAAGATAGCTTTTGTCGGAGCTATAATTATTTCTCGCTAACACATTATTTCTAAACCTGTATTTGATATTGCTTATAATTCAACTAAAATACCTATGGAGTAAATTGTATTTAGTACAAAAGGCTTTGGGATAAAAAACACAGCATTGTTTTATCGAAAACATTAATTTACTTTTATCTGTTACTAAAACGGAATCCGATTGTAACATCAGCTTATTGCCATTGCCACCAACCGAAGAGATAAATTCCGTCACCTTGCATCGCTATCTATGATCTTTAAGAGAAACCCGAAACCGTAAACATGCAGGCTGAGCATACAGTGTTAACTATTCATTCGATGTCTAGAGAGAATATATTGAACAAAAGACTCAGCATCCGACTACACTATTTCTCACTACATCGGCCCGATGTAATCAGAGAAGACGACGTGTCGCGTTTATTTATGTATGAGAGGGGCGCGGAGAGGGTGGGCCCAAACGTGGAGGATACAAACAGAATAATATTGATGACACAGCGCTGTGAGGGGTCATGAAACATTAATCGTCTCCTCTCGACTATGGCTCTATTACGCTGACTGCTCGCCGGATAAGGCGCCCTACATGAGGTGAGACTGCTCGCGAGCCGGCGCGGTGACGCGGCCGCGGGCCCGCTTCGCTGCTCCTCTGCAATATCTTTCTTGTCGATCTTGTTGTACCTACATTATAAAGTATCTTTCGTCTCTATAAAGAAACAACTTCTTTTGAGGCACAGCTTAAATCATCGAGCATTCAGTGTCAGTCAACCATGCCAAAAATATACCCAAACAAAACTGTATTTCAATTGGCGGCAGCTGAAATTAAACCATATCTTTTTCAATTATGGCAACCGTCTTCAAAATTACGACCACAAAAGAAACAGAAAGCAGAGTTTTCAAACAGAAAAAAGAGAAGGTAATTTAAGTTAATTCAGTAAGCAACGGACATGGCTACTTCCAAATGAACTCAATCGTAACAAAAACGAAAACAAATCGTGGACAAAAACGCAGGTCATTTCTCGTTTATTTTTTCTAAGCGCTCGCTGCTCGGGCGGAGAACGTGCATCCGAAACCTTGAGGCTTTTTGTTCGTTTTTTCGTTGAACTAAATTTTTATTCTGCCTCTTGTGCATGGCTGAGCCACGATAAAATAATAATGCTCAGCCAGAGCACGGCCTCGGCGGGACCGAGGGAGGGCCCGGGTACGTGTATTCCTAAATTTCTAATCGAGATTTTATTTTGCAATCGACCACGTTGTTTGGGTCTTACTTTTTGCTAAGAGTCCAAGGTGAACGTAGTATTCATGGAATTTTCGAGGCATGCCGTGATTTCTAATTTACTCAGGTAATGTCTTTTTATGGCATTTAGATGTATATATTTACAATAGAAGATTTTTATTTCATATTGTAATATAATTTATATTATAGTTACTTTAAAGTTAAGATTATAACAACTAGCTATATTAAACTTTAAAAAGAAACAAAATTACCAATGTAAACCTAAACAAACAATCTGTCGTGCATTTATTTTTCTTAGGGTAATACCGAAGAATACATAAGGTACCTTTTAAAATTCATCGTGCATTCTCAAACAGACAGAAGGACCTACGCTTCCCTAGAATGACAAAAACGTTTAAAAGAAATAATGTCACAAAAACTTGAGGCCAATAATATTGACAATGACCATTTTTCTACGAATCACAATGACTTTGCTGCATCAATTTATGTCCCGGTTTTATTAGTTGTAAATTACGGGATAGCATAACGGCTACTTTTTATGGCCCAAATGGCCCTTGCAAAATATTTGCACAAACATACAAATTGTACAGAACTAACTGTATCAGGTTGCGTTATTTTATTACAGTTAGTTTCTTTGTTCTTTTTTTTTATAGCTGCCTCTTTTTAAAAGAAATGCTAACTCGAATTATGCAAGAAAAAAATTGCACTTAGCGGGAAAAAAAGACAAAACCACCTTAGAAAAAATAAACATGAATTTGGGTGCGATGCACATTAAAAGTATTATAAGCATTCTCAGAATTAGAATTCATCACTAACCCAAAAGCTACCCATAACGTACATTTTGATGCAATTTGCGTGCTTCCTCCATTCGATCCACAAATAATGTGAATCCATTAGGAAGAAAAAAGGGCTAACTTAACTACCTATCCTTCCGCCCTTGGATACGTCACGCACATCCTTTTACGAACCAAAAAAAAAACTGCATTTGTCGAACCTGAACTCAGGTAGAATAATTAAAAATGATCCCAATAGCTTGTGAGCAAAAAATTTTGAACCGTGATCTTGCTTTACTTGAAATGATGAGCATATGTCAATTTTCAGAATAATGTTTGGGAAAAAAGGAGGCTAGAGCCACCGTAATGCTTATACTTTGGCGTTCTTAGATCGATATGAAGTTTATTCCAACTTTAGTTCTCAAATGACTCAAACAAACTAGCTACATCTATCGTTTATAGGAATTTAAACTATTCACACTTCATTAATAGTTTCTAAAATAAGATATACTGGCTACATACATTATTATTTACATATCAGGCATTTCGGTATTTTAATTTGAAGATATAAGATATAAATCATATAAGGCTGGAACGAGTATAACCGATGAGTTGATTAAAATTCATTAAAGAGAAAAAACATTAATTTCCAACATAATTTATTGTTCAATCTCATAGCCAAGAGCTAAAACAAATAAGTTCAATCCAATTTCAAGAGAATGAGACTATACGTTTAAAAGGATTGGCTTCACTCGATAAACAGCAGGCAACCTGTTTGGAATGGTGGAAATAAATAACATTACTAGTTTAGATAAACCCCATCAGTAAATATTGGTCGATACGTTGTAGGTACCTAAGATTCAGAAAGCTCTGTAAGATAAACATTTTCTGGTTTGCATTAGTGCGCTTTATTCGTGATGGATGGTTCGAGATTACGTTTGCCAATTGGAGTGAGTTTCATTTCTTAAAGTTAAATGTACACTAGATCACCTATAAATAGGTTTCACGAGAAATAATACATCTAAAATGGCACAATCTTCGTAACACCAAAAGATAAGATGAACTTCTAAGTCGTAATTATGTATGGTTCTTATAGGCCTATTAAAGCTTCTGCAGATTTTGCGAACGAATAAGACTTTTGGTATTGAAGCTTTCAATTATATACCAATATATTAATGTCTACTTAGGATGGAAGCCTTCTGTACAAATAGGGTATATCAAAATCAACTTTTTTATTGCTGTTTACTTTTGAAGGGTAGGCAGAGGGACATATCTGCAACCACCTTTTACCACGGCATTGAGGTTTTAATCGTGTTTCACCATTTACTTTGTTTATTTTGTTCTATCAATATCGTCTCTCTGAGCCAAGCCGGCTCTATCTGTTAGTAATGTCGTGTCGCTTCTGCTTGATTGATTAGATTCGGGTTGGGTAAATGAACAATACAATGTATTAGCACAGGTCAGCAATATTATTGTAATCAAACCAAATATAATACTCGTACCTATGTATGTTATGGTACTTTAACGACTACATGGTTTCATAGAGTGTCTGAAGAGTAAATTCCTTATCTGGATGAAGAAACATAACGATGTTGTATTTTGATTAGGGTAGGTATATTATTTGTAATTAGTTTTTTGAAAATCATGTACTTAGGTGCATATTGTGAATTTGGGAGTCCTATTTCAATCCATGTGACTTTTGCCTCACCTTTTGTAAGCAAGTCGCTCTACATTGGGCGACTCGTAGTGGTGAAGACACTTCCTCCTCTGCAAACACCCCAATCCATAATATGACAAATAACGTATAACTAAACAGGTACATTTTGGCACACATATTCTTTGGTTTTCCTGATCTTGCGGTCAAACTAAAGCACCTCGTTTGCGTCACGAAGAGCTATTTGATGGTGTGACCATATTCCGGTCTTTCAGAGTTTCTTTATTCTTCAGATTTCATTGATTTAAATTGAAACACATCACAATCATTTAAGACAAATTTTGAAGATGCTATGTTTTTCTTCGTCGCTGAAATCCTTGTATCGAGTTTTTAGCAACACATGCATTTACAAGCATGGCTCGAAAATATGTTCACTAATTTACACCAAAGTCAATTATCTAAATCCAACTGCACACAAACAAACGTTTTATCACAACTCGAATCGTTCGTCGGAATGCGGAGCTCAGAGACGACGCGTTCGCGAGCGCGGCTGAATGCGGACTAACCACCCCGCTTAAGAAGCTCGGTTCCTCTCCCCTCAGTTGGTTAATTTCTATACCTTTCTCGCTTTACCACCAGGGTCTCTCTTTGTCTCTTTCTCTCACAGTGAAAAGTGTACGTCGTCCGTAGCTACTACAACGTATGAACGCCGCCGCTCTCTGTTCTCTTTACTAGTGCATATATTTTATTCTATCTCGTTTCATCTCGGGCGGTTTCGCGTTGTTTTTCCATGATGCAGTTTAACGGATGGGAATGTAGTGGTTTTTTGTTAGACAAAGACGGTGGAAGCAAAATTTTTAGGGTTGTTCAAAGGGGGTGACAAAAGAATCGTGCTAATTCAGGGCTTGCGTTTTTATGGGAGCTCGAGCGGTAAAAGTATCCCGCCTCTCTCATTTGTTCAACTTTATGGTGCTACTATAGTAAGGCCGTATTAATAATATTAATGGCCGTCATATCAACGATACCATTATTTTTATATTACGGGTTAAAAGGGTTCGTGAATAAAATTTATTAGTTTTTCTTCAGTTACATAAATACATACTGAACTGGTTGTGGTGGTTTTTACTCATTCCACTTTGTTTTTATCATTAAAGTTTACATCCCTATTTGTGGTGTGCACAAAAATGAGTCGTAAATTTCCATTCGCTGAAATAAGAAGCACTATTTTTGCAGGGGTTTAAGAGGAGAGTATAGCTTCGCGATCCTAGCGAAATAGGTATTTAGGAAAAGTATTGCTGTCGCTCGTGCACTCGCCCGCGCCGGGCACCGCACACACACATGCAAGTAGCGTCACGCACACATCGATGGACGCTGCCGCTGCCGCGCCGCCGCGCCGGTTGGCGAGAAATTGCGACCAAACACGGAGTGTCTTCGTCTTACCTTCATATTATTATTTATTTATTTATTTATTTATACTTTTATTGCACATTATTTCTGTGTTGTGCTTGTGAGTTGTGACTTGTGAGCGAAACTTGAAATTATTGAAGATAAATAGAAAGAAGTATAAGTAATTAGTGATAATTTCATGTGAGTAAGTATTTTATTATGTAGGTAATTACCTACCTAGTAACGAGTTAGTAGGTAAGTACATAAAATGGATTTTTGATTATTGGAAAATAGACCTTTTGCCGGTACTTGGACTATAAAGACTAAAATAATAATAAAGACTATAATTTTGTATGTAAGGTTATTTACATCTATACAGTGAATCTAAAAAACATTATGATAGTTTTGTAAAAATATAAGTTTATAAGTACCTACTAACAAAATTTCGGGGCTGTTTATAAATCTTGAGTTGTCTTAGTATTTATTTCTTTTAGCATGAGAAGCAAAAGCAAGGAGTCTAAACTTTCAAGCGAGACACTCGAGCTTATGGGGCAGAGACGCGAATTTCCGTCGGCAGGTGACACTTCGTCAGAACTACGGGTACTCAACAAGCGTATAAAGAAGCTGATACGAAGAGATCTCCGTCGCTCCAACACACGCGCCATAGAAGCAGCAATTGAGCAAAATCGGGGGTCAAAAGTCTTCGTTCAGCAACTTGGGAGAGGCCACTTGACGAAGTTGAGGTCTGCAGATGGTAATATCGTTGCCTCTAAGCCGGAGGTTCTTGCCGAAATCGAAGGTTTTTACGGACAACTTTATGCTTCACAAGCGCAGAAGTCTGTGGCTCAGCTCACCGATTCCAGAGCGCCACTAATACGCCACTACACTGACGACATCCCTGACGTCGACATAGGCGAGATTATGATAGCCCTTGAGCAGCTTAAAAACAACAAGGCTCCGGGTGAAGACGGAATTACTACAGAGCTTCTGAAAGCTGGAGGTATTGCAATCCTCGAACAGCTCCAGAGGCTCTTCAATTCGGTTCTTCACAATGGCATTACACCGGAGGCATGGTCTGAGAGCGTCGTGCTTCAAGAGGCTCCAGGCGCAGCAGAACCTGACCCTGAGGACCATCGTCGGGGCCGGGCGGTACGTCAGAAATGATGTCATCGCCCGCGACCTCAAGATCGAGTCGTTGGAGGAGTTTGTGGTCCGTCTGGCGCGTCGAATGTACGACCGCGCCGACAACGGACCGCACGAACACCTCCACGACATCGCCCCGACCTACGACCGGCCAGACAATGGCAGACCATATCCTCGGGAGCTCCTTCTGTTGGCACCAGCCGACGAAGTGGCTCCCTGAGTCGATACTACACCTGATGAGACACCTGATCCTCGGGAGCCCTAGCTGTCGGCTCTCAGCTGACAAGAGGGGCTCCCTGAGTCGATCCACCGGACCTGACATTCCCTCGTGAGCTGCTGTCGTCGGCAACCAGTCGATGCGGCGGCTCACTGAGACGTTGAACGCCAACAAGACGCCGCCTGGAACAGGCGGCCCCCCGGACCCAGGAGCTGGTTGGCCCTGGAGCTGAAGCCCGGGCAAGGAGGGATTCCTCAAAGGCCCGAAACCTGCGCCCTGACGGGCGCAGAAGACAACCAACGACAGAGCGTCGTGGTATTGTTCTTTAAGAAGGGTGACAAAACCCTCCTGAAGAACTATAGACCGATCTCGCTTTTAAGCCATGTGTATACAAGCTGTTCTCAAGGGTTATCACGAACCGTCTTGCCCAAAAGTTAGACGAGTTTCAGTTTCGAAAAGGCTTTAGTACAATAGACCACATCCACACAGTAAGGCAGATTATACAGAAGACCGAAGAGTATAATCAGCCTTTGTGGACTATGAAAAAGCCTTCGACTCCATCGAAACCTGGGCAGTTTTGGAATCCTTGCAGAGATGCCAAATCGATTGGCGCTATATCGAGGTGTTGAGATGTCTGTACAACGCCGCTACTATGACTGTCCAAGTACAGGACCACAAGACAAGACCTATCCAACTGCAACGTGGAGTGAGACAGGGGGATGTGATATCTCCGAAACTGTTCACCAATGCATTGGAAGATGTCTTTAAGATGTTGGACTGGAAAGGACATGGCAAATGTATAAATGGCGAGTACATGTCACACCTCCGCTTCGCGGACGACATCGTTATTATGGCAGAATCTATGCAGGAACTCAGCTGGATGCTAAGTGGCCTAAATGCTGCTTCCCGACGTGTAGGCCTCGGTATGAACTTGGACAAGACGAAAGTCATGTACAATGCTCACATCAAACCGGAGCCGGTCGCCGTTGGTGAGGCAACAATCGAAGTTGTGCAAGAATATGTCTACCTCGGGCAGACTATTCGGCTAGGCAGAAGTAACTTCGACAAGGAGGCTGCAAGGCGCATCCAACTGGGTTGGGCTGCATTCGGGAAACTTCGTCACATATTCTCCTCGGCCATTCCTCAGAGCCTGAAGACAAAAGTCTTCAACCAGTGCGTCCTGCCAGTGATGACGTATGGTGCAGAGACGTGGACACTGACGGTAGGACTGGGTCCACCGTTTTAAAGTCGCTCAGCGTGCTATGGAGAGAGCTATGCTTGGGGTTTCTCTGATGGATCGTATCAGAAATGAGGTTTTCCGTCAGAGGACTAAGGTTACCGACATAGCTGTCAAAATATGCAAGCTGAAGTGGCAGTGGGCTGGTCATATCTGCCGAAGAACCGATAACCGTTGGGGTAGACGAGTTCTCGAGTGGAGACCACGAACAGGCAAACGCAGCGTGGGACGCCCTCCTGCTCGCTGGACTGACGACCTTAGGCGGGTAGCGGGTAGTGGTTGGATGAGGAAGGCCGAGGACCGAGTGTTGTGGCACTCCTTGGGAGAGGCCTATGTCCAGCAGTGGATGATTATTGGCTGATGATGTCTTAGTATACTTACCTAAGTAATTATATCATAGAATACATTTTATAATTCGCTTTTGTGGCCTCAAGTCAATTTATAGTAAGTAAGTAAGTATTATATTTTTATGTAAGTAACTATGTTAGTTTAGATGTAAGTAAATAAAATTTCCTAAGTAACCTAATCCATGTTGAGTGAGGATTAAATATAATATAGTCACTAGTCATTTTTTTGCTTGAAAACCTACTAGTACTTTAAACTTTTCCTATTCACATCTTTTTATATACAGGGTGTCCCAAATTAAAGTGCACATAAAAATTATAGTGACTTAATTTGTTATTCTAAACAACTTTTGTTTTACGACTTTTGTAAATTCGTGAAAAAAAATCTACTGTCTATAGTAAAAAATCTCATAGCCAACAAAGTTTCTATGAATTAGCAAAAATAAAATTCGCAAAAAATCAAAAGTCTTAAAACAAAAGATGTTTAGAATGACGAGTTGTGTCACTATGATTCGGATGTGCAATTTAACATGGGACATCCTGTGTATATCTATAGATATCGATAACGCAGATGGGATCCCATCTCTACTATCGACTTCACTATGGACATCCCTATCGTACGTGTGCTTTGCTTCCCCCCCCGACCCTCAATCGTGCGATAGAGAGCACTGCAGCTCGCGACTGACAATAGGTACTTTTCTTGATGAAATTCTGGTTTTGGGAGAAAACGTTTTACACTAACTAAATATCAACCAATCTCTTTGATTTTAGTGTCAATCGCTTCAGCTTAATATATTCTAGGTTTATAGGTTTCGCTTTTTTTAAAAAAATACGTTGTTATTGATCTACAAACGGCTTAATTCAACAAAGTCGCAATCACAAAAAAAAACATTATTTGAGGTGCCTATAAGTTTGAATCTATAAAAAATTTTGAAAAAAGGAAAACCTATAAACCTAGTTATTCCTTGTGTCAATAACATATTAAAAAATCATGGAGATTGGATAATATTTAGGGGTAGTAAAACGTTTTCTCTTTTTGTATGGACGAGCAAGTGCTATACTCTACTCTTAACGCCAGTCCACAAAACTCTGCAAAAAGATTAAATAAGAATGCAGTGTACGTGACACAGCACAAGGCTTTCTATGTAAAGAAGTTTTTCGTTTTCTTTCGCTGGAGTATCTCTAGGCTGGGTGTATTCATTTCGCTTGCCTTTTATCTTCGAGTCTTTTCCCAGACATAATCTAGACAAGGCGTCCGTCCAGAATCCTGTCTGGATGAACGTGATCTGTTTTTGTTATTATTATCTACTCCCAGTTATTAAATATGAGTATGTTAGTCTTGCTTTCTATGTTTGGTTGCTTTGTACTTGTTTAGGTATACCTACATTGTATCCGTAATTATTTTAAGTACTATATTATTTGGGTAGTTAGAGTTATAGAACACTAACTTATAAATGTAACAAATTCTGCCTGAACTGTAAGTAAAAGCTAAAATTCTTTTAAGAATAAAGAATATTCTATCTATCTAAAGCTACTTATAGCTTATGGGTAACTAAATTGAGTCAATCATAATCATTATCGTCATTTTGCGGTACTGTAAGTAAATCACATGAATAATTTAATTCCATGTCTGCTATATTATCTGTTATGTTGGTACCACAACACACCAACATCTAATTAAACCCGCAAGCAAATTACCCTCAGCCCTTATTTGCACTAAACTTTAAGGACGAGACCAATGTAAATAGTGGCTAACTTATTTTAGGCTATTTAGTTTACACCATAATAGGATAATAATAATCTATTCATTTTACAGAACTCTTAGATTACTTGCGGAAGGTTTCAAATACTACAAGCTTCTGCTTAATATTTTTATGTAAAAGTGGTCCGTATGTTTGTCTAAAAAAATGTTTTTTTCTTATTTCACAGATGTCCACATGTTGTTAACAAACTCAAGTCCAATGTCCGTCACCAGTTTATAGCTTAAGGGTTACTGAAAGAATGATGACACTCCTCATACATGTTGAAAGGATTACTCGTAAACCTACCATCAAATACAAATACACTTCTGTTTCTAAAGAATTAAAAGCTATCTGCTATCACCATATCAAAGACAACTTTCAGGATACTTATGTCGTAAAAACGAAACTTTAGGGACTGTAGGCGAGGGTCAAAGTTAATTTGTGAGAAAATAACAAATTAAATCATGAAAGAAACGGGTTGCATCCTACTAACTTTTAATCCTACGGCAAGTAGCGAAAAAATATAACGTTCAACCCATCATCAGTAAGGTAGCATTGGCATCGTCTATTAAATCATACTGTCAAATTATTCTTATCGCAACCAGGAGCGTATTTAAGAATAATCTAATATCTTCTGCAGAGAAGAAAACAATGAAGGAAATAATGTAATTATCATTATTTCCTTCATTGTTTTCTCCTAACACAGCATAATAATGAAAAAGTAGAGAGTAACATTATTATTATATTCTTTGAAATTTCGCTATACGGGCTGATTTTTTTAATAGCCAGATAAAAGTTATCGGTGGAATAATATTCTAATGCTGTCGCGTCTGAACATTTGTATAAACAGCATCAATTTTATTCGTCAGATAACATTTTGGTAGGTATCCGACTGTTGAAAAATCAGCCCTTAAACATTTTACCAATACCTACCGCCTGGAGTTAATCGTACATTTGATATATGGATTCGTAATACATATTACCACATCTGTAACTAAACTTAACCGCACTTGCAGAGTTACAGTGAAACTATAAAGTCCTGAAATTAATGTTTGAGGAACTAAAATTTTCAGGAGCCTGGCACCATTAGAAAAGAAACATAAAAGTCATAACAATTGTTTATGTCAATAGGCGGTTAGCTGTTTTTTTAATTTTCTTATTAATTATAAGGATAATCTAGATAAAAGCAATAATTTACGCTTGGTTGCAATTAGGAAGATGAAGAAAAATATTCGTAGTCAAGCTAGTGAAGTTATTTATCGAGTTTTAATACAATGTTTAGCGGAACATCAAGCTGGACACATTTTGTCGAATTTGGAGGATTTTTACGCTCGTACAGCGTCTATGACGGGTATGTAGCATTGTACAAATTGTAATAACTCATTTTATATTAGTACCAACGCTTCATTTATCGATAAACCTAGGTTTAGAGCCCAAGTCGAACATTGTTTACATACCACTGATTGTAGGTTTCATCTGGTTTCAGTTGAGTCAAACCTTAACATTTTGATACTTGAAGATATATTTTTGTTTACTTACTAAAATCACATTGTGTGAATTTGGGGCATTGTGTAACTCAAAAAGATTTTTTATTTTATTTTATAGTTATATCGGACCAGCGTGCCAAAGAGGGCAAAATATGGAATATTTCTAACTCCTGGAAGAAACAGAACTGGCCGTCCAAAAAGAGAAATTGATGTCTTTACTATGTGTGCCCTTCGTCAACAGATCCAGTTTTTTTATACAGTTGTAATAACGTTATCTAAATAAATATTTATTGGTTTCACTATTAGCCTTAATATTAACACCTTCTAGCTTGTATAAGAGCTTTTTTGTGGATGGTAAGTTGTTTTTAAAATACATAAATGGGTAGGAAGTTAACAGGCAAAATTTCAAGTATCAATGTCAGTTATGTTTCGCTATATAGGGTTGCTACATGAAAGATAGCAGTGCCCTCATTTAATTTCAGGACTTTATAGTTTCACTGTACATAACTAATTTGGGAGACCGGAATTCCTACGTCATTGCCTAGTTGGCGCTTAGCCCCCGCGTTCGTTTCTCCGACTCTTACCTCGTTCTAATTACCTCTCTTGTTCGCTGAAACTAAATTACTAAGCGTTTCGCCCGGCCAGACACTCCAATAGCTTTTAGCAGAAATACTTCTAAATGATTTTTTGGCCAATTTCGTTTGCTAGGCCTAAAAGTCTGTAAAAAATATGCTGCTGAATAGTAAAGATCGCTGATTGAAGAAATTGAAATATATATTTTATTATGTAAAAGAAGCTATTAATGATTAGAGATGTGATAAGTTAGGAAAGCCATAAATAACTAGTTAGCTAAGTTAACATACATCGAGATATTGAACCCAAAATTGATAGTACTTATCGAACAATCTATTGTTGGACGCCTCGTCGATATGGTATCATAAATAATGACTGTTTGAGTTACATACATATTTATTCCAAATGTATAACTATAGATATATCGAAAGCTAGAATTTATAAACTAAGTACTTATTTATATAAAACTATACTAATATAGTAGTATAGGATAGATTGTAAATAATGTGTAAAATAGGAGTTATTTAATAAATGTAATTTTAATAAAGTATTTTATCCGATACTGGAAATACATTTCTATACAATTAAAACATTTGAATAGCAACTTTGGCATAGTAACTGCATCCAGAACTAAGTACAGACGTAGTAGGGAAAGGGCGGGTGGATGTAATCATCCACTACATCCTTCATTGATTTTGTGGTGAAAAAAAGACAGGGAGTTGCTATAAGACTAAAAAGTGTAAATGTTTTAAAAAGTAGGATAAAAGACTGAAAGGATCACGCTTAGAATAAAAATATAACGCAACAAGCGAAATATCATAATATGACTGTAATAATTTGCCAATCGAAGTAGGGCAGATCAATATAGCCGAAAAACTTAAAAGCATTGACTGAAAACATAATATGCATACGAATAAGCCTTTTTGAATAGAGGTACCTACGTGATGTTTTGCAGAAGAAGAGTAATTGCTACTGGAGGTTTTTAATACAAGCAAAACAAGTATATAGTGCATTTTGTCTAAAATTATACTAAGTACCTATGTTTTTATCAAGTACTTTATTGGTAAATTATATTATTACATATAAGGTCTAGGTATATAATTATTAATAGCTGCCTACTTATTTAATTACTTCTAAGATAAAAAAGATAATAATATAAAATACTTATAATAAAATCCTGGCATGGAAATATTCTACCCTTAATAAACAGGAGTTTATCAAAGGTAGAATATTTTTTTTAGTTCGCTGCCGTCGCCTATGTTTTGTATTTAATAATTAACAAAATCAAAATAACAAAGATATCTCCACAGTTTTCATTTTGAAATCGTCATCATAATAATGCATACTTTCGTTTATTTCTTCAGACTCCGCGTTTTTATTTTAGTCGTTTTGCCACGTGGATGTCTAGAGTATAACGGTTTCAGTGAGAAAAGAAGCGATAAATTTCGTTCTGAAGGTTGTTTTTTTGGCAAACATCGCCTTAATACTATGTATAATATATATTTAAGCTGCATGTGATAAATACCTTAAAATTAAATAGTTAGGCACGTACAGTATACTGCTAAACCGGCACAGTAAGACGAAAGGAGATGAATCAGTAGGTTGGGGTCATTCTGAAGAAATAAAGTAATTTTTATTCATAAATTGTAGATGCAAAAGTGTATGAAAAGTGAATTTATATTCCATGCTGAAGGGATGTAAAACAGTCAGTTCTGCGCTTAGCTCTCTCTAGTCGACATCGGACTCATTGGCCTCAGATGGCTGATCTGTACAGGTTCCGCTCATCTGGCATAATCTTTATTGACCAAAACTCATTTCGCATAACTCGTATGGTCTAAACTTTTTTGGCCGAACCATCACTTTGCCAAGACTTATGTGGCATAAGGCTCGTTTCGTCTAAAACTCTTTAGGCACAATCTTTAAACACCTAAGTTTCGTTTGCTCAAATTTATGTTCGTATGTATAATCTATGTATAATCTTGTTTCTCCTAAGGTTATCTTAATAAATAATATATTAAGTAAAAAATCGAAAGTTAACGACCAATATAATTATTACAAACCCCATGAGATCGAAACCTAAAAATAGGTGCGACGACGAGCAAAGCGAGGAGGAGCGTGTTAGGTGCACATGTTCATCAAAACCAAAGCGGAGCGCAGCGAAGCGGAGCGGAGCGTTTTCCAAACAGCGGAAACAATACAAGGCACCAGTTTGCGCTATGTAGGGAGACGCTCCGTCAAAGTTAAAGCCAAACAAATATTATTACTTTGTATAAACCTATGCCATAGCATTATTAGGCTATTCAAGATTTGGCCATACCATTATTAGGCTAAACAATGTTATGCGAAATAACTTTTTACTAAACGAGATTTATGCCATACGATTTTCGGCGTAACGAGACTTTGACCAAACGTTACTATGCAATACGAGATTAGGCAAAAAAATCTTATGCCAAAAAAGGTAGAACCGATCTGTACATATACATACCTATGAGGCCTCCGTGGTCAAAATCAGGCCCTGATATTAATGATACTAGAAGTATACTTCACAGTTTTAATGTTCCAATGTCATCAAAACTGTGAAATCAGATAATACTCACTTTACTAGCAAAGGATATTTAAAAAAGTTTTTTTTTTATCTGGTATCCCTTAATAAGGATACGAGGACGTTAGCATTGTCGTCGTTTCAACTAGTTTTATAATTGTATCACAAATCAGTGTTTGTCTAGAAAAGCAGCTAATCTATGAAGAGAAATGTACAGTTGCGAAGATGGAACTGCAACAGCAGAGAGTCGCAATCTCTTATTATTTAAGATTTTTTATGACATTATTCCTGCGACAAAATGAGTTTTCCAGTTTCATATTCATAGCTCGGAGGTCGCTGATATTTTCTGTAGCACCCGCGTGCGTAGCATCTGCTTCTGCAGTTTTTAATACTTGAGTTTTTATTGAGTTTGAGCGGGTATAATTTGGTTTTGTAGTTTTAAGTCTGAAATGAGATCGGAGCTTTAAAACTTTTTATTTTTTAAATCTGATAATGCCCTAAATAGTACTTATTACTTATCAATAAAATTTCTTTTTTTTACTAGGTACATAATGTATTTGTATATATCATTGATGATATATACAAATACATTATGGAGGAGAGTGACTAAGGGATTGATGAACAAACTACAAGTGTTCGTCAACAAATCCCTGAGGTCGATCCTCCGCATCTTCTGGCCGAACACAATCCGGAACATTGACCTGTGGAACGTGTGTAAGCAGACCTCCATCGAACAAGAAATCGCATTGCGAAAATGGAGATGGATTGGCCACACAATCAGAAAAGGAGCCGAGAGCAAAGCGAGCATTGCCTTCGAATGGAAACCGCCTGGCGGCCACCGCAGACGCGGTCGCCCCGTGCACACTTGGCGGCGCACAGTGGACGGCGAGCTGCGAGCGCAAGGCCTGAGCTGGACGGAAGCCAGAGCGGTTGCTGAGGACAGAACGGCGTGGCGCACGCTTGTAAAGGCCCTCTGTACCACCGGGGTACCATAGGACAGCAACAACATTGATGATGTATAGAGGATTTAATTTTTTTTTTAGGATATCGTGTATGTCGTAACAATTTGATGATTTGAGATTAAATTAACACAGTTATTTTACCAGGTTATTCAATTAAGTAATTACTTACTTCTAACATAAACCCAAACCATAACATGTCGGTATATTTTTACAAGTACAACGTTAAAATATAAGTACTTAAATATATTTTCATGTTAATTATCGTTTAATACTCATATATCATTGTTGTTATTTATAGGGTTAGCTCACATATTTATTTTAATAAATAATAACGAAGAAATCTCGTAACCACTCACGAGAAAGTGCTAAAATATACATCTCCATAACCATTTGTCTGCACAATTTCTCGGTCAAACACCGCTGTACATTGTACAACCATGGACACGACACTATATTTTATTTACTCACATTTTAATTTAGATTTAGACTTTGTCCTTCAGAATATCGATTTCGGATGGACGGAATTATCTCAACACTAAAGTGAATATGAATCGATTGTACTCATATAATATGTAGGAGTGTGATACCCATTCGCGTGCGAAACCAATTCCGCTACTATACGCCTTACTAAAAATAACTGAAGGAAAACTCTTGTTTTAAAAGTTGGCGAATTACCCGCCCGCCCTGTGGCAGATATGGAAGAGTTTCGTCTCTCAAAGGGATTCGTTGTTACTTTGATTAGCACTCGTTGACTACTCGGCGAAGACTCGGCGCCATTGTTGTATCAAACTTGCTGCGGTTGAGCGAAAGTAGTGGCTTTTGTTAATGTTTTCTTTTCGCCGTGTTAGTACTCAAATGTTTTGAATTTGGAAGATTAAGTTTTTTTAAACAAAATTAAATAATTAATAATAATTAATTTTTTTCTGTTAGCGTTGATGAACTTATTTTGTAAAATTAATGTATTTGTGATAAATAAGATATTTATACGTAATTCTCCGCCATAAAGTAAATAATACAAGTGTGTGTCGCTCCACTCAGCCAGTTGATCGTTATAAACACATTTCGTAATTTTAGGTACTTACTAGATATATATATCGATGAGTAATTATTTTTCCACTCATGTGCAAAGACATCTTCTTTAATTTTCCGTGCATCCAAAAAAAACGCGCGATAAAATTTTGTTTAAAAAAACCCCACGTACCTATATCAGATACAGGGTGGATCTAATGCTAGATAGTTGTCGCTATACCTAGAGTGGACAAGTTTAGCTGACCGCACTACACAATACATAGTCGAGCGGAAAACTTGACTTAGGTACTCGCTTTCTTTGGCAAAGTTTAATGAAGTTTGCTTTTATTACCTACTGCTTTAACCCGAAGGATGTTTGTGTTTATGATGCTGTTAAAACTTAAAGAAATGGCTAGAGCGCAGGCGTTCTTATTAGATTTTATGTGGATAATACTCCTAAAAGAGTTAATTTTTTAAGCGTTCCCGTAAAAGAGCACGGAAAAGCGACGTAAAAAGGCGAAATAATTAAATGAGCTCTTTGTGGTAAGTTCTCCAAGTTACCAGTTCAGCTTGAAAGTAATCAACCAGTTAGTAATTAGACCAAGTAAGTAGAAAACAGAAACAATAGAAAAACCAGCACAAAGTACAATAGAAAATGAAAAAAAAAACTAGTCATAATGCGGAACGGTGAACAACGCAAGTAGCTTAGATCGCCAACTTATTTTCCAAGTCCCGCAGAGCTAACAAGCCCTTGCAACAAAATAAAAATATTTTATCTACTCAAATGAAAATGCTAGCCAACGGAATGACAAGGAATTGCACAGACGGTTTCTAGTTTTACAAATCTAAGAACAACGTGGAGTGCTAGCTGTACTCGAAAAAGGATAAAGCAAAAAAGGGATTTTAAGGCAGTCTGGTATAGACGCTAGCGCCGCTCGGTAGAAGATGTAACATATTGCGGTCTTTAAAAGAAAGTTTCTCCTCCGCGAAGTTACATTTCACCCCGTCTCGGACATAATGCGAAAATGCAATTTCCATAAATTTTACACTGTGTGAGCAAATCCCCCTCCCGAATAAGATTCTACGTGACCACGTCATATCACTGGGAGTCCCGATACTGGATCCAAGTTATGGTCGAGTAGGGAATAGGGACCCTTCGTGGTGTCATCATACTTTCGTCAGCCAATAATCACGTTCTACAGGAGATGTGGTGCTTGACATTCAGGTGTGGTGTATTATTAACATTAAAAATAAAACGATTTGGGTTTTGTGTTCCTGTTATGTTACAATGTGTGTGTGTAAATAAATAAACATCGTTTTACAGGTGTTACATGCGTTTCTCAGCCTTTTAGCCACATAAATCACCTACAAGATATTTTGTACGCATAACAATTATGTTATTTAAAATGGTTTTACTATAAATGAGCATTTAAAAAACTAGATACCAATAGTACAGGGTATCCTATAGTTTGGGAACCAGGATAGGTAAGTAGGTACATTTAAAATTTCCATATTTTTTATGATTTCACGAATAAACTTGTAGTTTCTTTCCAAAAATAATTATTTTATGCGGCCTTTTTGTACCACGCTCCATATTCTCAGTAGAAGATTTGAGGTCCTGAATTTCTTTCTTCTATTTATATTTCTTAAAGTGAGTCGTAAGATATAGGGGATTCCACACACTGGTACATTTAACAAGGGACAGCGGTCGTAACAGTCTAAATAAATTATGAAAAAGATCTTCGGCCATAGGGGTTGTTTCGGCACAAATCGTAAATTTTACGACCGAAAGAAAAGCTTATTTCCCCCGGCTATGCACATGTTTCTGTGTAAATGCTAACATTTACGAGTATTCTTACTAGCCAGGGGACGAAGTAATGTAAGCTTTGGAAATGCAAAGAAAAGATTGAGCTAACAATCTCTGGGACACATTACAATTTACATACTAAGTAGGGTACTTATATGATTTTCGACTGTCGAAAATCTGAAAGTAATTAGCTAATTTCGCCAATATTGAAAAGTCGTATAGACAACCTTTATCTTAATAAAGGTTGTCTATACGAATGACCCCCTGAGTCATCCCCATTTCAGCTTACTACATACCAATGACGAATCCTTCGTCATTGCTACATACCTACCACTTTGGCATTGCTCTTTCAAACTCAAACTTATTTTTTTTATTCGTGAACACAGGTAAATTCAGATCTAATACAATTATGAGTATACGTATATTCCATGTACCTACTAACTACTTATTCATTATATTGAATTGTATAATAATTTGTTAAGACATTAAATATTTAGGGTTGACTCATGCTATATAACAAAAATGCATGTAAATATCTCTGAAACTGCCTTCTCAAAGCTCACGGATAAAACTCCATCCTGCAAAGCCGTTTCTCTCGAATACGTCCAACAGCCGCTAGCCAGGCAATTACGGGACTAAAATTTTATAATTACATTAGTAACACTAATTTCATGGGCTGTTTCCTTTTTATTCCAAGTTTTCCAAGTGTTCCATTAAGTATAATTTCGTGTGTAGCTTGCTTTAATTAAGGCCTCTCCCATTCGCCTCGAGAAATTGCTCTATTGTACGAAATTTGTAATGTAGTAAAATACTTCGACCGGAGCGGTTTTAGGCGCGGATGAAGAGATGTGGTGGAGTCTCCCGCTGGTTATTATGTAAGCCTGGGAACCTGTCTATATTATAATGTATAATTACAACGACAGATTTACATTTTGCTTTACATTTCAGTAGTTAACATATGGGTTGTTATCAACAAAACATGTAGATCATGTAGATTATACACAATGAACAACCCAATAAAACAGTTTAATCAGTTTTAATGTGTGGTACAATGTATGCAAAAATGTTTGGTTGACTGTACCTAAATATTAACGGCGACGAGAAAAACAATATATTATGTAGGTACTTACTGACAATATACTACTGGCTCGCTATCCAACTAACAAACTTCGAAATAAAGAATTTGTAACAAAACCAAACTAAAAGAGGCTTATCTCCAAATCTTTGACTCGGCCTAAAATTACTAATACTCGTAGCTAATTTAATTAAGACATAACAGCACCTTTTAAACCAATTAGTTTAAGGCGGGTCGGTTCTAGTGGATGACGTTGTTTGGTTTCGGCTCAGCCTACTTCGAGCTGACCAATCGGAAACACCAACCGACACACCTTAGCTGGCTTCACTGATGTGAAGAGTCATGCATATTACGAACAGTGCCTTGGATTTGAACCCGGTGGGAAATTATAATGTTGAATTCATGTAGTTTTGAAGTGGTTAGTAGTTTGGTAGAGACTGTTTAAATGAGATTGTGGTAGTGATGGGTCTGGATTTTTTGCGCTCGTGGTCACTGATACGAAAGAAAGAAGTTATAGGTATTTGTAATTCTAGATTATTGCTAAAATTCAAGATAAGTAAGTAGGTAGGTATGTGGCCCCAGTAAAAAGTTAGGTGGCATATAATATAATTTATTAAGTAGGTAGTGGTAGCCACTGATTACAGCAGAGGTAGAACTTGTAGAGTTTCCACAATTTAATGTCTTTGTTTGAACATTATTTATTTAACCGAATCTAAAATACCGTGATTTTTTATTATAAGTAAGGATTAAATATTCTCGTAAATAAATTCTAGCTTAACATCTTAATTCTCATAATGTATAGGCATATATATAATATTCATTCGATGGTGGTCATTTAATACGTTACTAAATTTTATATCACGATAGACTTTGAAAGATTTATGAAATTGGGTTTCGATTATTACGTTTTCGGTATAATTGATCACCACTTAGAGCCTGTTTAACGAATTTCAATATGTATTTATTGTTGTGTATCAGATTTCAGCTCCAACATTTATATGAAAATTCATATAAAATGTTTACATTATAGTAACAACGTCTTCGGCCTGTCTTAATAAAGCCAATACAGATTAGAAATCGCATTTTAATTCAAATTTTACGAAAAAATTGTTGTGATATATTATAAAATCCTATTCAATGGTTTTCATTTACCTACGTGAAGGCAAATTAAATAAAAACTTTATATTTTAAAATATCCATAATATTATATTTCCTTGCTAATTTACATAATCTTTATTCATTCATCGTGCAATCGTTTGATAAAACTATGTAGGTACATATATACCTATATAGAGGACAAAGCTTCTTTTACGGCTCAATCACTCATTTACGATATTTCATGTAGATACCTATTTAAAATAATAAATGTAATATAAATAGGTTATAGGTATCCGTATCATCAATTAATATGAAAACAATATGACAAACACAAGGGCTATAGTGGGGTTTGCCACAGTGCTGATACGATAAGTAAGTCAGATTAGTGTCAGTCACTGACCTAGGTTGGTTCGAACGTATAATATAATTATGTAGTATGTGAAGGAGTGAGTGAAGATTATTCGTAAGTATAGGTAGTTGTGCCTCACTCAAGGAGTGTGCACGATCATAGGAAACAAATTTAATAAAAAAAGCAACTGCTTTTAGTCTGAACCTATCCTATTAGTAACTAATTTTACATTAAGTTTTTTTTTTTTTTAGATAGTCTATTTATTTTCCCACTGCTGGGCAAAGACCTTTCCTTTACATTAAGTTGCTCATTGTTTTTTTGATAACTAAACGCATGACTTTGTCATCAAAATGTAGGATGTCTTTGTTTTGTTAAAAAAAAAGATTATCTATGATGAATCCCGCGCCATCCTAGCGTGCTAATAAGCTATGCTGCACGTCAGGCCTTTCAAAGCTACACACTTAATACTGACTGGTTACGCAGCGTACTTTAATAGCAATACGGTCTTTATTCCCCTGGCCAGCGGTAAGCTTCGCATGTAATTCTATAGCATTATTTTTCTTAAAGATAGCATTGCCGGAGTTTTCAAATGTAATTGCCCCGGTTCCTTCAGCGGGCTGACATCTCAAAGGCCGAGGCTTGACGTCTCTCATTGTCGGTCCGCCCACAGTTTACCTTATTCAAACTTAGCGAGATTTTTTCCATAGCCGGTAATCGCGGCTGTGAGGTGTTTTATTTGCAGCAGTGCTAGGATTATTCGGCTTTATACAGGTTGTTGCAAAACTTCTGTTCTACGACTTTCGGCAATTCGCGAAAAAATCCTTTCATAGAAAGTTTAATGGTGTGACTTTTTTTGTAAAATGATTTCGCGGATTTCCAGAAGTTATTAGCAACACCCTGTATATTTGGTCATAAATAAATAAAAGCACCGTCTGCTAGACCAGGCAGTCTCATCATAGTAAAATCAGGTAGACGCATGTTCATTTGTACGAATTGTACCCATAAAATTCGTAATATGGATGTTGTAAACCTTTTCAAATTTGTGAAAATAAAGGTCATTATTTTCTAAACGACTAATTAACATAAAAATATTTACGCAGGTTGATCTATTTTTTTTCTAGAGTTAAAAAAAACTTATCCCTTTTATATCACCATCGCCATATTAGTTAGTGGCCGCACCTATTAGCAGCAGGGCCATTAGTAAGAGGCATTTGTTTATAGAAAAAATAGATGGATAGCAATAAGGTAGGTACCTAATCATACTAAAGTTTTTCCAGCAGTATTTTCTGAATACATTAAGTTCCATATCCTCATTACAAAGTTATGATTATACTTATTTATTCCCATTTTATTACAAAACGTAATATTCCAACAAAAAATAAGTAGGAAGGATGTCGCCTGACATAGTTTCTTACAAAAATAAGGGCTTTCTTTGTGTTGTAACATAATACTGCTCATTCAGTGTTTTGTGCTGTGTTTGGGTTTAAGATTACAAGCAATTTACTTGAAAATACGAACATTATAGTTAGGTCACAAGAAATATGGTGCTTTCGACTGGTGTGTGGGTTTAACTACTAGTTCGTCAGGATTAAGAGGTTAAGAACACGTTGATACATTGCACTTTGATTATTTGATGATAGTGTTCGTTCGTCGTGTTGCCCAAAGCTCTGACGGAGACGTAAAGGAAAACGGTTTCTAAATTGAGTTATGGAATATTTTGTGAATACTGCACCGTCCATAAAAACACACACTCACGCCTTGTACTAATGTACTCCCTTGCGGGGTAGGCAGAGGTGCATTGCTGCACCCACTTTTCGCCAGAGTGTTATGTTAGTCCCAATGTAATAGGGGGCGGGCCTATTGCCATTTTACGGGCACATCCAAGACCTGAGGACAAATATCACATAAATCACATAAATAAACACATACATTTTGTATATATAAGTTATTCTTTAATTAAGCATTAGGTAAATGAGATGATAAATCACGTTTGACTGACATGATAAATCAAAAATCACCTTTGACTTCCATAGAAAAATAATTCTCAAATTACTCAGGTTAAAATTAAATTTATGACAAACAGTCAATAGGTGTGATCGGTTCGGCCTCACAGAGCGGTTAGTAATTGAGATATCAGGCAAACAGTTATAATAATATGCTTAATCCTACACATTTCTTTATTAGCAAGAAATTAACATAATATATACCTACCGGGTCAAATATCACTTACTATTTCTGATATTTTTAAATCGTTTTGCACTGACGCCTATTAACCAATCAACCATTTGAAGTTAAAAATATCCCTAACGTTATCTTGGCATGACAGAAACAGCGGAAATCTATCATCATAGGCATCTATGTATTTGTGTAGATATATCAGCTGTCCGACACCCATAACACAGGTTCTACCTAGCTTGGGGTCGGATGGCCGTATGTGAGATGTCCCCACATATTTAAAATATATTTTAACTTTTTTTTTTTCAATGTAGGTACAATTTTAATGTAAGAAAAATCCATTCCCATGGTCCGTTTAACGATTGTACCTAAATGAAAGAGATAAACAAAAGGTGTAAGTTTACTCGTCCACTTATCATAAGCAGCAGAGGCTGGCTGCTTTAAACAAAAACTCTTCTTATTGGATTAGCGGACATTTCTTATTAGAATAGTTATAGGATTTTTAATTTGATTAATGAAGTGCATGGGAATGGGGCTGCAATATTTATAGTGACGTGAAAACTTGGAACAAATGAAACATTTGTGTAAGGGTTTTAAAAACGACATTAATAACAAATGTTTTTTTTTTTATTAGGTATTTTGTATTAAAATGCAAAGCTAACCCATATATGCCCAGAGGGTCGCTAACGACCCACTTGAGTTTTTTGCATATTTGAACTTAGAATCTGAATCTTAATCATATCCCAAAGTAAAACAACTTCATATAAAAACTAGTTATGGGCATATATGGGCTAAGATAAAGATGTGACCGATTTCATAATTAAACTATAAAAAACAGAAGCTACAACAACTAGAGAATTATTAACGCCATAAGTTTTACTCCAAATTATTATACTGACGCCTAAAGGGTTCTTTAAAAAAACTCTCACGAAGGCACATACAAATACAGTACCAAAAGCATCAGCGGAACAATTTTGATGACTTAATAAGAACCAATGTCCGAGTTTAACAAGAAAATTGCAAACCTCCTTGAAGCCTTTGTACAAACAAACGCCCGTAATTATTTTATATGGCATGTAGGCACGTTGTATGGAGAAAAAGGGCTAGACGTACTGTGCCCGGAGATTCGACCTTACAGATAATTGGAAAAGAGCTTTTACGACCTTAGTCGCGTTAGTGCAATGCCTTGTTCAGTACAAAGAATATGACTGCCGAATCACGCAATGGTTTGTATCGTGTATGTCATTGCTGGTCATCTATTACCAAAGCTTACCAATGTGCTATGCACAACATCCGTCCGATACCTATATAACAGGGTCTGCTGTAGTTTGGTTTCGGATGGCCGTGTGTGAGATTATGTCCCCATGATTATTATTATATGAATTACAAATTGAATTAGATTTATGAACGAATGTCTTAAAGCCCTAGAAAAAAATATTCGTCTAATACCTAGATCAGAATAGTATTTCAGATCAATATAATAATGTACAACGCAGAAATTTTATTATATTCAAGTACCTATTCGCTAGTTCTATTAAATAAATAAACAAAAATTATTTACGCCGGGGCCCTTACGGTGACTGGAGAGAATGGATATAAATGCCTAGGGTCAATTTTTATAAGATGACTTGAGTACTTACCTAATAAAAACAACTAGGTATGTAGCAAGAAATTTCCTTGCAGTCCAGTCGATGGTTATGATTCAAAGAAATATTTGACTCATCCTGCAACTAACAGCCGTATGACTGTATGTTCGTCTCATAAAAAATAAGTTTATATACGTACAAAATAAGTGTATTTCCAAAGTTCATAGTACACTTTCGAAATACGCATTCAAGTTTAATTGAATCTATATATAGCGAATTAATACAAATAGTAGCTTTTGGTTTTATTAATATGATGTATTAAGTTATTAAAAAGGGCATTAAGCTATAAACGAAAGTCCAATGCGATATTAAAAGCGTTACTTTATTTCACAACGTGTTCATTAGCGAGAGCCGGCTTTACGTCTATAATTTGGGGTCATAAAAATGCGTACAGCGGGAACAAATGTCGCAAGTTCGATTCCCGTCGTATCTCACCGACAGTATAGCCCTAAATTACGTTTAAAGTAAGCCATAGCCGATGTTTTACAGTATACATGACTGGGTAAAAGTTTTAAACTAAGTTTTAAACTCAATATCCCGATGACTTTGCTAAAAGGTTTTCAACGGCTTTATCTATATCGTTGTTGGAAAACTGTGCTGCGAATATGAAAGGTTAGGGTGTTAGATAATATTCTGACATGTAATTGTAGAAAATTGGATAAGTAAGTTCTGTTCGATAGGTAAACGAACGTTAGCTTAGCTTACTAGTAGGTATTATGTACATGTGCAATTCAGAATTCTGATTCCTTGGAAGAATGGGCGGCCGCTGGTATGGGATGCCACATGCGTCGACACTTTGGCACAGTCACACCTACCAGCGACCGCGACCAAGGCAGGTGCGGCGGCAGCGACGGCTGAGGCGGCTAAAAGGCGCAAGTATGCAGCCCTAGGACAAGGCTACATGTTTGTGCCTTTCGGCGTAGAGACGCTGGGTCCGTGGGGGCCGGATGCAAAACTTTATATACAAGGAAATTGCGACACGGCTCATCGACGCCTCCGGTGACCAAAGGGCTGGCACATACCTTGGACAAAGGATAAGCCTCGCCATTCAGCGGGGCAATGCGGCCAGCCTCTTGGGAACCTTGCCAAACGACGGCGGTGACCTAGAAAATATTTTTTATCTATTAAGGTAGGTAGTGCCCTATGCCTACTTATTTAATTTATTAAAATATATAGTAGGTAGCTTAGTATAAGTAGATAAGGTACCTTCCAATACTTATGTATGTTTAGTAAATAGAGTTACATACTATTTTAAAGTTAATATTAGGTACTTACATAAAATTGTAGTAGTGTAGGAGAAGTTCTTAAAAATTTATGAAGGTAAGTACCTGCGTACACGAAGATCTAGGAAGTATTAATAGTTGTACATAAATTTCGCATAGATCGTCATGCAGCAGAGTGGCGCAGTGGAAGCGTGCTGGGCCCATAACCCAGAGGTCCGTGGATCGAAACCACGCTCTGCTATCTGTTTTTTATTGTTTTTTATCAATGCCAAACATAGATTTTTATAACATTTCTGTGTAAATAGTTAAATACTATACGTAATAAGGCCGCCGATTGTACTATTTATTTTCTTTTCTATGTTTGTGAAACTGTTTCTGTCTGTGTGCAATAAAGAGTATTTTATATTTATCTTTAATAAGTATGTACTATACGAGAGTGAAATGGAAATACCCAAGTTGAAAAAATATTATTTTCTGTTGCAGCTTCTGCTATACCTCGCTATAGTCATTTTACAAGATGTATGTAGGTATTAATTCATTATAAGAGTATACGATATTCTTCCATACCATACTTTAATAAAACTGTTTTCACAGTTAAAAATTGAAAAAAAATTGCTTTCACCATCGCTACAGTAATACTTTAAAGTAATTTTAGAAGAGCAACTTTCACAATAATGTATCCACACCACATCTAAAGCTCACCAGCAAGTCTGTCCATCCGTCATTATTGAAACGTCCCGCCAGCGCCCGCTCGATCGTTGGTGGGCGACGGGCGATGCCAAACATTTCACAAATTGCAAGATCACCAGCCATTATACCCCACAGACGGCGGCCTCGAAACGACACAACTATTTTAAGGAAACTAAATTTGCAACAAATATGTTTCTACTTGCACCCTTTTGTAACTGGTCAGGTTACCCTTCTGAATACTTACGGTTTAAATGTTTCGCGAAAAAGTTCTACGTCTGCAGTTCTTAGTAAAACTACATTTTTTATTGTTGCAAAAAGTACTGGAAGGTTATAAAATGAAGATGAAGTTTAAGACTGGTAGCGTCGTTACATGCTCATTGAATAAAAAAATAAATTAGTACGGACGGAGTGCATGAAAATAATTATGTCATCAAAGTAAGTTAAATCCATATTAAGCTAACATGCTGGTATTTTGTAACCGAGATGCTTCCGAGGGTATGTCTTTAATTGCTGCCCATGATGAAATTTCTTCTGAAAATTGAGGTCAAGCAATGTAACTTAGTACATTCTTATAAAATGTTTGTCTTACATTCTTAACATGCTGGGAAAAAAATCTGGATATCAAAGTGCTGTTTATGTAGGACTTAATTATTTAACTATGCTACGTTATTTACATCGTATTACTTACATACAACTAAGGAACAAAATAGGTACTTCTCTAATATACAACTTAATGACAAGCTTGTACATATTCCAATAAAACTGCCTAAAAATATATTGTTCAGTTCTAGGGTGAGTGAAGCACAACACAAACATACAATCCTCTCTTTATGGGTTTGATTACATAATTAATTTAATTTAAGCCTTGTGTGTGATTTTTTATGTTACGGGTTTCCTAGAAATACACCAATGTTAAAAAAAAATGAAAATATACATCATTAAGCATCAAAACTGTGGATATACCCAGCCGCCGCGGCACGGGTCTGTTATCAAGGTCGATAAAATCGTTCTTTACGCGTTCTTCCAATCACAGCTCCGTATTTATGGCGAATCGCGATGTAATGATATTTATCTACGTCAATAAAGAACCCGTGCCGCGGCAGCAGGTACTCAGATTGAAAGCCCGCGATGACTTCGTCTAGATTCACTGTAAGTTGGCTAGCGGCTGCAGCGGTGGCTCATTTGTTCTGCATACTCGAAATATATCACACAGTGCAGCGACGGGCTGGCAAATGTCCCTTCATTCATTCAACGGTACATCGGAACAAGAGATCTGTTGAGAAGACTTTATTTTTCCAAAAAAAGCACCGTAAGAGATAGGTTATGTTTGATAGACGTGTCTTGGTTTATCACTCTATCCCGTAACTATCTCTGGCCACATAAAGGTTTCGACCAATTTTAATATACCTATATACGTTTCAGAGGTAACGAGAGCGAAATCGAGTGTTTATCAGCCATTAATATATATATGTCGCAGGCATCTGGTTTAATCTCCTGTTTGATTGAACCACTAGCCCGTTCATCGGATGGCGCTATTCAGTTGTATGACTAAAGGACAACTCGTCAAGTCGTTGATTGTAACGTTCGACGTCTTGACTGAACGTCATTCAGCGGAGTCGTTGAATGGGATATAGTATAGCAACTTTGTAATGTCTGGTTAGGGTGAACATGACCAGACAAGAGTCAACAAAAAGACTATGTTACAAAGCTCTTATCTCACAAATTAACTAAACAATAACAATTAACGTACCTTCATATTGTTGTTTATAATTATCCAGTTACGCCACAATTTTTTCTTTGAAACTATCCGCCCGCGGCGTAATAATAGGTAAATCCATGTTGTCACACTATTTTAACACAAATAACGCACTTTAAAGCTTAAAGCACTTTAAAGTTTATTTGCAAAAAACTAACAATATAGGTGCTTTTTGTGTCAGCTGTTAGCTGTTAGACGCCATATTTGTTTTGTTCACCACCTGACTGATTTTAAGTCAGCTAACTAGTTGGACGTTTTGTGACGCTTGTGCAATCAACGTTCGGCCTAGTCATACAACTAAGCAGCGTCATCCAATGAACGGGCTAGCGGTTCAATCAAACAGGAGATTAAACCAGATGCCTGCGACATATACATATTTGGATCACTTTATTACTCAGTATGTATAATTATTCCTCAGATAACACTTATCTGACTATTGAAAAATCAGCCCTTAAATAAATAGATTGACTTGACAATCGCATGAAAACACACCTTTTGCCAAGTCAAAGACATTCAAGATTATTTAAGGGTTGGTTTTAAAAGGCGATTCCACAGCTCACTCAAATGATAGACACGGACAGGTTTGAGCAAAAATAGTCGGTGAGCGAGCGCGCCCGGCTCCGGACAATACATTCATTATTGAGATGCAACTCTGGCCGACGCATCACTCTGCGCTGCTGCGGGCGCTTCCTCGCGCATCCACGGCTTATGGGTCACTACAGTCATCGAAATATAATAGGCCCGTTTGGACACTACATATAAATTTGCTATTTACTCTTGATTTATTTGATGAAATAATTACATAAAAAGACACATAAAAGGCTTATTATTTAATGGTCGAAAGGAAAAAGAACTTTTGATGCACCAAAAGTTGCTTATTGTTTAGATTTTTAATGATTTTGATTTGACATTAGCTGTCAACTGTCAACTGTATGGGACATTTTGTAGCTGTCCAAACAGGCCTCTTATATTTCGACGACTGTAGCTTTGGCAACTTCGCCTATGCTGAAGTCACCTTATAAGGGCCAGCTGAAAACCAACGCTGTGGCCGTATTGTCTACAACACATGCTTAGCTGCTACCTTTTTGTTGTAGTTGCCAGTGTATCAAATAAATGTTTCTTTATCTTTTATCTTAATTATCAGTTTTTCCGGAATGATATACGTGTTAACCCATGTTTCAGCTTCCATCAGAATCCGTTCAGTAGTTTTAACGTGAAAGAGTTACAAACATCCATACATACAAATATTAAAACTATGACGTATAACAGGTCATATTCGTTGCATTTGTAATAGTTGGTGAAAATTTTGATGCTGTCACGTCAGAAATGTTTCACAGTGTGATCGCAATAAATGTAATCAGCAAATAAATTTTACTATAATTAGCCTAAGTATTGAAAAATGTTGCTTTTATACTGATTAAGGAAATAATTTTGGTTCTTATAAAACTCATAGTAAACTATTCACAGTTACGACGAATGAAAAACACAATTCATTTGGGAATAAACCAGCATCTATCCAAGTGTAGTAGTCAAAATGTCCCGACCATTCATTAGTTTGAAAGCAAAACTAAAACTAGTTTTAGTAAATACAGGTCCCATTTGTTAAGTTCAGAGTTTACCTGTGAATTTCAGAAATCTGAAAGACATTTTATTTTACGGTGACTTCGTATTTCTATTTCGGAAAGCATTTTATTTCGAGCATGATATTTGTTTATATTAAAGTGCGATTAACTAAGATTTATACACGATGGGGGGAATGTTAATGAATACCTATCGGGATTGTGTAACAATTATAGCCCTCAATCGGATAGATCTACGAATAAAACGAAATGAACCAAAAGATCAGCGCACGCGACGGACGAAAATAGTGTTGGACAGTATTCAAAACTCTTTGGAATTACTATACAACGGCTATGTCATGTGACCTACCCTGCCCCCCTCTGTTCATTGTATCGAGGGACCCCTCGGGGTTAGTTGGAGTGTGAAATAGATCGGTGGATTGACTATAGGGATATTTGTTCCCGGGAGTCGTCCGTCCATTCAGTAACTCAGCGCAACTCAACAATTTGTTTGTAAAGGAATTTCGACAGTTATTGGGCGTGTATAAATTTTGCGTCGCTCGCGAGGACTGCTTCTATCTTTTCCGTTGATATGAGTTATGGTTGTGGTGATATTGCATAGTTTGGTTTTATTTATCGTCGAAAAAAAAATATGCAGGTGTATTTAGAACCAAAATAAACCAATTTTATTGTTATTAATAAAAATAGTATTATTAAGAATTTATTTTGTATTGTCTTGAAACAGTTGAAAGATTGATGCGTTTGTAATTTAAAATTATTATCATCGGCATCGGTAGAAATGTACGCAGATTTCCATTACAGATTCTCGCATAGAATCACTCAAAGAATACTATGGGTAATTTGGTGCAGCGTAACTAACCTTACTCAATCTAAACCAAGTCTAAGAGAAAACTCCGCACCTAAAGAAAGTTAATTATGTGCCATAGCGAACGAAGAAACTATGAAACAAAAGGCAATAAAGTTCGTAGTTAATCTGATCCGTGTTATTGCAGTCGTAACGCAACTTTCCGAAGGATTTATAACAAAAGAGCTGTTAAAGAGCCCTTAGCTTAAAGTATTCGACATCAGCGAGTTGAATCAACGAAATAAGCCTTAAGGTGGTTGCACATTATGACGTTTTCGGACCGGGAAATAATTGAATTAGGATTAAGTTAAGATTCATACTCAATTACAAATGTATCGTGGCCTCGAGGCCGAGTAGGGTTTTTAATTAGTAAAAATATGATATCCTTATTATACCTATGTATTAGAATAGAATAGAATAGAATAATATTTATTTCAGACAAAAGTCCATAGTTGTGTTAGTAACAATTTGGCTTATTATCTAGGTTAGTTACATTATTAAATTAAAAAGAATAACATTATTACATTATTACATTATTAAATTATTAAATTAAAAATGTATTGACATCTAGGTAGTAAGTATCTATGTACTTGTACTTGTAAAATTTAATATTCAAATAAGTTTAAGTCTGTAAATCTGTGTTGTATTATAAAAAGAATTTTGGGTAAAGAATAAAGTACTTACATAGTGTTAGTTCTTCTATTTAGTTTTGGTTGAATCGTCGATTTGCTTCGTGATGTCTCCCACAATACAAAATGCATTTTAGTAATATTTAACCCGATAGATGATTTACGGCACAGCTTAATGTAGTGAACATTCACCTTTAATGCTTACGCGAACGTTGCTAGTTCGTGCAAAATGGGATTCTAGTTTCACACGCAACAAATGTACTCATTATCTGATGAACTTTGCGAACGGAGCGGGGTAAACTCTTCGAGGGTACTCAAAATGTAGAGACTTTGAGTTCAAGAGTTGTACTGATGTTGCTTTGTGCTGAGTCATTATGTGATGTTGGTGCTGCGACTGCAACGAGAGAAGTTGAGTTCAGGTAATTTGTCAAGTGTTTTACATGGTACTTAATTAATAAGTAGTTACGTGTTTAAATAGGTGTCTGTCATGTACTATAACTCCTATAATAAAACATACGAAATGTTATATGAAACTTCTTTATAGATACAATGTATTGCGTTGATATTTAATACCACAATACGAAACGATGGGCACATACCAACTTCGAAGAAAGTAATGTCTATTAAATAAACTGTGACCAGACAATAAATTCATGTTTTGACGCCTAGAAAATAGGTTCCATAAAATTGCATTGAAAGGGCGTTTTATCTGTTCTGCGCTTGGTCTTCGCTGCGTTTCATTTCTCTGATCCCGCTGCGATCAACATCGGGCAATGGATGGGAGAGTCAAAACTCTCCTTTCTAGGAAGATATCGTTTACGCCATCACACTAAGGGTGGATTCGTCCAAACATCACGTTACACGAGAATAACTATACCGGAATTAAAATTATACGCGAGTAAATATCTAGGATAAGTACATTTTCATTCTACCAAGTTATACCATGATTAAATTGAATGAACGAGGAACGAAACTGTAATGCAACTAAAATAAAAATAGCTGCGTTTCAAAGCATGCAATAGAAATGACATGCCAACTTAGTTTGAATGGATTATAAAAGTATGAAATTGTTTATGTTTTAATATTTTATTCGCTGTTGTTATTCTGAGACTTTGCCTTTTAACGTACTTTTGTTTATGTTTTGACAGATGTGTTTATATGTCATTATGACGGTTTTCTAATCAGCTGATGTGCTGCCGCCATTACAAAATTACTCTCGGATAAGCTCGTTACACGGTAAATTTTGGCGGTATAACATTTTATTCTTGGGATAAGCTAGTTATCTTGGTTTCAGGTTTGGTAGAATGCAAAATCTGCTTACTCGCGAGTAACTGGTACTTTACTCGTGAGTAAAAAGTTACTCGACGTTGGCCGAATCCGCCCTAAGAGGAAACGTATCGCTAACGTCATTAATTACTTATTTTACTTTATTACTGTTCAGATCAACAGCTTTATTCGATTGCTGTGTGTTTTTTTTTCTTCAGCTTATTAAGTTATTATGAATATTCTAGAGTGGTTAACTTTTTCCCAGGCTTTATTGTGTTTCTGGGAAACTTTGTGCAACCTGCAGCGTGCGAACCGTTATTAGAAAAAATATCTAAAACGCCGTAAGGCAAACAGAACTAGATCGGGAGCAAATATCTAAAAACCTTTATTAAGCTGCGCGAGACATGCACTTCGTGGAGAAATTATGCGGAATTACGCAAATTAGCTCAAATTATCGTCTGGAAACGGAAGGGTTACTCTATAATGACGAAATACGGAGTTTCAGAGCCTTGCTGCGTGAGCCATGTCCATCATCTTTTTGTATTAAACGTGCAGATTGCACGAAAGCTCTTTTTCATACGTTGTTCATCAGTATAGAGTAACCCTCAGGTTGCTACAGAGCGGAGCGTCCGCCGCGGACGCACTGCCCCGGGCCTCCGTCGCGTGACAGGAACAAAATATTAATAATCTCAATGCGTAATTACCATCGTCCCACATCATACATCCCACTTGTATTTTCATACGAAACAACAAACATAAAACACATTTCGCAAGTTTAATAAAATTTTCAACTATGTTTAAAACTGTTTTATTAAAATCACAGGGTAATGAAATATTCAACATAGTGATGTAAAATGTTCGATGTATTTCCCTTGTGACATGAATTCCTCACACATTGGGCCGATGCACACAAACAGGTATGTAGTTAAGTGGACAAATTACGAACATAAAAACTGATGATCCAGCGTTTAATCATCTCGTGATATCGGGAAACCGAAATCATTTTCATAAAGCCATGGGTTTTTTAAATAACTTATTACCAAATAACAGAGTACTTTACCAATATTAATATTATGGTCTATTTAATAATATTAGCTGTTCATTTTGGAATTATTTGTGTGGTCGAGCAGTCACGGGCAAGGCTTTCTTACAAGGAGGCCGCACGGGGATTATGAGCCCAGCTCGAGTTTAAAAGAGAAAAAGTTGAATGTAAAGATCACTGACAAATTTGTAACAGAACAATGAATCGGATATTAAAGTATCTTCTTTCGTGACACGGGTGAACGGATGGACGTTTGGGTGCGTTCACAGTGGGGACAGATATCCGATTGCACATTTTGAACCAATTTTTATAAGAGACCAATAATTTTATTCCGGTTTCATTTTTTTAGTTCTTACCCTCAAGTTCATAGACCGTATTTCAGGTTTAGACTCCTCTAAAAGATTCGTAAATCATAACGTAAATTTTGTAAACCTTTTTTAGTGACAAAAAGCTATCTACAGATTTCGGGGATTGGTGTGTTTACTGCCAGATGCAATATGTAACTCTGTCGACCGCGACGATGCCGATGATAAGTAGTTACTTCCATATGATTTTGGCAGATTGTAAATTTTATTTATGTCATCGTTTTATTTAAAGTGGCACCCCCCTGCAAATATGCTGAACATAACTGTAACATTTTTTTCCTGACATAAGTACTAAGTAGACCCTTTCTTCATATAACCAAGGTGGTTTTGTTTTATCGATATCCACGTAGGTAAAGGCTTTCCTACGAAAGTACTTAGTTTGCAAGGTTTATTATAATATTTCCCTCCAACTGTTACGCTAACCCTTTGCAAATATTCTCAGCAATTTATTAGGGTTAAGCCTTTCTAGGCCCATTTGAGATACAGCACTGGGTCAAGTAAGTCACCTGAGGGCAACAAAGAAATATTACTCCACATCAAGAGCCTTCCCTCCGAATGAGAAAAGTAAATATTTATAAAGGTCAATGGATTTAGGGCTAATGAAGCCTAGACAGACCTTTGTATACCAAGGTCAGCGTTAAGGATAAAACGAATGTGCTAGTACTTCAATTACCATTAGATCGTTAAGGAATGTATTTACTTTGAAAGCTTTAAGTGCCCATGCGTGACCTACCGTAGTCAATTTGAGATTACGTCGCCAATATGTACTGGTAAGTATCTATCGCTCATCGCTCCTCCTAATGCCGTGTCCTCATGCGATCGCTTCGTCTTCTATCCGAAGCTCACCTCTTCTGTGGTGTTAAACGTATCCGCCAGTGAGGATCGAGTTACTCTCCCGAAGGCGTGGGCATTGACGTGTCGTACTTGTTTTGTTTTGTTCACTCAAGCGTCGTAAAGGTTGACTTTCTATGGACATCGACGTGACGTGTGCGGTTGGATTACGTTAAAGTTTATAGAATACACTTGTCTTGTCATATGTCGACTCGGCTGGCGGTGGGATGCGTAGTTGAGGGACAGCTTTTGCGATTTGAAGTTGGAATGGTTCAGTGCAGTCTGTTATTTTAATCGCCACTAGGTATATGAATATACGACAGACATGGACCAGCGTATTTATTATTATTTGTAATGCAAATGCAAAAAAATGCGATGCTGAAAATAAATGAAGAAAATAATTCCGTCGGCATAAATATGCAAACTTAGCTGAAGTAGTAAATGATTATGGAGGTATGTAGGTACCTATAGTGAAATGTACATCGTCACTGGTCATTGTATCCAACATCTTGGTGTTTTTTTTTTATTTCTAGGTATTTATATGATTTAAAAGTTAACATGTTTTGGCAAACTTTTATGGCTGACTTCAGTAAATAGTTATCATTTAGAAAAAAAATAATGTGAAGATTTATCTCATTGTTATCAATGAGGATATTGACATGACATGTCTAATACAATAAAATTTCAGCCTGTTTGTAACCTTCAGAAATTCTATTGTCATGTAAATATTAGAATTCCTGAAATTCTATTGCTATGTTAGTAGAAATCCTGCCTTTTTTCTTAACGCTGCATAAGATAAAAAAATAATTAAAAGCGGTATCATTACGTTGAGGGATGCCCAAATTAAAAACTGCTGCAGCATGTAGCGAGACGGCAGAACATAATTTATTCGCAAATTAAAATGTAACTTTTAATTTTGGTTGCAATAAAGCGCATACGAATTGCGTAGTGGATGTCACTGCGATGAAAAATAATCAGTGTTCCGGTGCGTACGCGTCATGCTGGGCTACATGCCTCGGAGATGATTAAGATGTTAGCTCTCCTGTCCGCAGCCTTGGGCAAACGTTGGGGCCAACGTTGAGCCCAACGTCCCGTTTTGTTTTGCAGGATCACCATGGCCCATGAACTTAAAATGTTAAAGCTATCAAAGTACATGAAGTTTGTCATTTTTAATTTAAGGGTAGGTATTTTAATAGTTATGTTTCGTCAAAACATGAAACTATTGCGCTGCAGTTCGCTTATATCATTCTATTTTGGGAGACTATTACACATTTGGGGTATTGGATAGCAATAATGAATAGGTATTAAAATATTATATATGTCAGCTAATTAACTTAAACTAGACCTCCTTAATAATCAAACCACGCAAGAAACCCAGAGTGTCATGTAAACGTAAAAAGTTGCAGACTTAAATCTTATGTAGGTGAAAAGACTATCATATTTATTATAAAAAATAAAACCATGATGTTGGCCAAACATTGGTCAGAAGTGAAAACAAAGGATGAAGTGCGCATTTTGCTGGTTGCCACTCATTGTTTGTCCGACGAGAATAATTGCAATTGCTAAAATAATCGACCCGTGATCACTCGATTACTTTTTATATCTTGTTGGTTTTAAATTAATTTCAAGCTTTATTGAATTAAATTTATATAAGTATACCTACTAATATTATAAAGACATAAAGTAAGTAACTTTCTTCGATCTACTAAATCAATTTTGAAAATGATGCCAAAAGCCGTGTTTTTACGCATCTCCCCATCACATTTTCAGAAACAATTGTTTTCATGACCTTCACAAGTCACACACACACACCTTCAATTTTTTCCATTGTACCTATTTGAAAGCAGAAAAGCCCAGTCATAGGCTACCACGAGGCAGTATGTCTTCTTACACGTCAGGTCTCTGCGGGTTATGTTTTATTTATAGGAAACTAAGGTCTAAACATTTTAGGTACAGTTACTGCTAATACAAACGCGGCGCCGCAGGTATACGATCATTCCAAGCAATAAACACCTTACCCTCACCCTTTCACACACCCTTATCACGATAGCTGTAAAGATCAAAACTGTTTAAAACAAAGGTAAAGCCCCAATGGTCATTCCTAGTCTAAGTGCGTACTAAACCGGAATACATATTCGGTGATTATGTTAAAAACCGTCACAAACACTCGTTTGATGTACTGGATAATAATGTTATGAAATAAAACAACCGTTAGAATTAGGTTGATGGAATACTAATTAGGTTTGAATGGTTTTTATCTGTGTTGCTGGAAGTTTAAATCAGGTTTTTGTAAGTTGAAATTCCAATCTACTTTGGTACTTACTTATTTTATTACCAGTGCATGATCAAAGTCAACAATGAACATTTTTATATGAATGTACCTACAAACATATTTCAAATATTTTGTACTTAGGTATTAGGTACATCGTACAGCATTGTGAATTGAATTTTTGAAATAGAATTGTGTTGGTGGGTATATCCAGATAAACATCATGAATTGGCGAGATACATCTAACAATAGCAACATGCTACAAACCCGGAGTCAATAGAAACACTACCGCGTAATAAAAGTAGATAGTTTATTCAATAAGAGTTCACTGCGTGGGAACAAAATATGAACCGCCGAGCACTAAAGCACCAACGATTTGTCTAGTGCAGTCCGACCCTACGGACTCTGCATGCAAACTACCTTGTAATGCTGTATTTGTCATTCCTTAAACGGTCACATCTGATAGAGATATTTCAACTGTTCCGGCCCGTGGAAGTTTTGGAAATTGCCTCCTTACATCAAAGGTTTATTTCGAAACAGTATTACAACCTTGTTTGAGAATCATGCTCAGGCGTGAAAATAGTTCTCTAGATGTGAAAATTCAATTTCACGAATGCCAGAACCTGAATCAGCGGGAAAACTGACTCCAACGTAATTTCAACTTAAGCGCGAATGCTGTTTCAGTAATATTCACGATCCCGCGCTTACTACAAACACAGTCGCAGAAAACATACCTAATACACAAAATTGCAAGAACTACCGCGCCAGAACAAACAAATTCCGGCCGTTCCCGTGCAATTTCACGCCCTATTTTACTTGCACGAAATTCTAGTTCACAATTGAAAACTGCGCAATACCGCCTCGGCTTTGTATGTGAAGTTTTTATTACACTATTCCACTTTTTCTGTGGATAAATGACGTTCATTCTTTATTGAATTTAACGCCCTCGCCGCGGTCGCCGCGAGCGGTAGATGTGCCCCGCAGGGCGCCACTCCGCGACTAAGTGATTTTATTTGTGTCCACATTCCTATGTGTATCAAATTACCAGGCCTTGCAGCCAGCTGCTTGATCGATATCGCGGACGTGCTCGCTAAAAGCGCAGTATTGACTCAAATAATTGCTTTCTCTGTACTTCTCCAGTCACCTACTGAGAGATGCATTAGCACAAACTTTATAAGGTCAGTGCAAACGAGTTGCGGGAACAAGCGATAACTCCACGAAACACAACAGGCGATTACGAGAAGTTAAAAGATAACGGACATAATGCTAACAGAGCGATATCGCCAACCCGAGCGGCTGATGCGCTAAATGACGCGAATCAGGATGCAATAAAACAGTTGCGGGTGGCATAATGTACCATTTGACATTTTTATTTCCCACTTCATGCGAATAAAAGCCTATTATTTGCATAATATGCCTATTTTATTCGGTTTTAAATTATTTATTAGCGTAACAAACAGCAATGTACCTACAATGAAAATTGTTATGTTTTGTGATCGTTATGCCGTGAAATAATTTACGTTACACATTCTCTGTAGACTTTCCTCGTCGGTATCAATAAATGTCGTGTCGCTATTCAAATCTAAAGTAAACAATCGCAGAACGCAGCAATGCTTTCAGTGGCTCCGCGCAATATCCATTTACCGAATGCGTCTTGCCTTTCTTTATGCAAATCGAGAAACGCCGGGCAAACCTTATCCAGGATGTCACTCTCAGCTGTGGAATCGATTTGGAAGTTTATTCAGGCTGACAACGCGAGGAGCAGGGTGAGCGAGGAATCTATTCCATTCGTTGTATAAGTTGCCGGCTCAATCCCAGCACGCGTGAATGATACGAGAGCCGATCGATTCGGGCGAAGGCGCGCGATTTGTTCCCTGTCAAAATGATTTTCCACACCTCACTTCGCGCTCACGCCGCTCCATGTTTTCCCAAATTACTATGAATCGCTGTTATCTTTAAATCGGCCGCTTTGTGTTCTATATTCTGTGATGTTGTACATTTAAATGAGTCGGTTGCGACGTAGTGATAGCGATCGAGATTTATGCGCTGGGGTTGCGGAGCGGTGGCGTGCTGTATTGGATGTGACAGTGCGCGGTTCGCTTCCCAGAAACGTTGCGTTCGAAGCACTCTTAGAACGGAATAATTATTTATAATAATAATAATAATAATAATAAATATGTGGGGACATCTCACACACGGCCATCCGACCCCAAGCTAGGCAGAACCTGTGTTATGGGTGTCGGACAGCTGATATATCTACACAAATACATAGATAGATAGATACTAAATATAAATATCAACACCCAAGACCCGAGTACAAATATCTGTCTTTAAACAAATATCTGCCCCAGCCGGGAATCGAACCCGGGACCTTCGGCATAGCAGTCAGGGCCACTAACCACTACGCCATTCGACCGTCATAATACCATGGGATAGAATGTATTATTTATTTTGTTCGAGTTTTCCAAGCTACACGAGAGTGTTTAAAAAGCAATTTTAAAAATACAACAGTCCAAGACAATTAAAACCGAGGAAGCCGCCTGTCACCCAAGCATCTGGAGATTAAATTCATGCTGGAATTCTCGGTAGATTTAGTTCTGACTTTAGCCACGTGGCGCTATTAAATAGGTAGGTGTCTGTTAATGATAAAATACGCTAGTTAGGTACCTACTCCGTTTTCTTTAATACCTGTGACATTTTGTTCTATTATGTTCGATATCGATCGTCATCTTAACATTTGATAACATTAATTATTTTATCTATCTAATTTAATGTAGAACCTACTTATCTGTTTGTAAATCATTATTCATTATGTACTTACCATCAATACTCGATCCATACATCATAAATCTATAAGCACTATTAGACTACTATTAATACCTCTATATTATATTTATGTACTAACCCTTATATACTTAAATATAATTTCACGTAACTATACGTAGGTATTATAGATTTTAGTGTGTAGGTAGGCATAATAATAATTCTTATAAGTCAAATACGTTAGAACGTCCCATATCGGGATACTTACAACGTTCTCATGCATGTGATTGTGCACTCCAGCTCTCCAGATGCCATCTGTTTCTCTTATTATTAGTCTTATTCTTATTACTAGGCTGGGGAGTTGGGTGGGCCAGCTTGACAGTCGGATGACGGCATTATTAACAATTACAGTTTCAAATTATGTTAATTGGCTATGACATTGTGTGTTTCTGTAATGATTGTTGTGACATGCACCAAGGGATCGGGGTATATTTACGTTTGGACAGCGATATATATTATTACTTACTTATTTTTCTCAGTAGTTATACAATCATGAGCATGAAAAACTTTAGGTGACATTTATTGGACGGCAAAGTCAAATGAACCTTTTTGTTGCTCGTGAGTTTATTATCCCATCACTGAAATGATAGCCAGAAATAAATCTCAAATTCGAAGGCAAGATCGCAGGAACAACTACATTTCAACTAGGAGGAAGGTACTACTTTAAAAGTGCACTCAACTCTTCATAAAAATTGCATTTTAAACAACGGTTCCATTGCACAAGCCAATAAAGTGCTCGACAAACAAACACGACAATTTCAGACTTTGTATAGAGCTTTGCCGATTCGAGACCTAAGCCGCGGTGACACGCACGGCGACCATGAAACCAAACACGACGTGTATGAGAGCCCAAGCCTCGCCCATCCAGCGTTCCACCTCGACAAACTCAACTTCAAATACAACGCAAACAAAACAAAACCCTAACACACAGGCATAAACGCCAACGACGCTCCAGCTGGCACGGCACAGAAACTGGTGGAAGTATAAGCCTCAAACACAGAGCTGATTGGCTGAACACGTTCCGGCTTTCTTTCTGTATCGGGTTTCAGGACGCACACAGCACATGAATCACAAAGGTAATTCTATAAGTGGGCGCGATAAATTGAAGCGCTCGTGCATGAAACAGAGCCGGTATGTACACGTGCTCCTAGGTAATGCTACATTTTATAGAAACTTGATTTGTTATCCATTAGCGCAAGCGTTCCTAGCTTTCCTCCCGGGAATTGTAAAGATTTCGCACTATTTAATAATCCAAACAAACACTTAAAGCAGAACGAAGAAGAAAATATGTAATCACATCGGCTATCCAAAGCCTTTACTGTCACCATCAATTATTATTGCCGATGAACCGATTAAGATATTCGAAAGACGTTCGAAAGTTTCTTTTTTTTTCATTTGAATTCCGAAACCTCAATAAAAGGACGAAAACAGTGAACTCGGGCCGAACTCGAACAAAGTCGTATGATCGGAAAGTTCGCAACCTTATAGCCAATTGACATCCAGACACGAATACCGCGGCCGATTGCGGAGTTCCTTTCTGATCACACATATTTTTTTTACTAGGTACAGTACAGTTTTTATTTCAAAGCAATATATTACATAGCTATACCTAATTTAGAGGTTTAAAATTTAAGATAAATAATTAATTTATAGCAATTAAAAACAAAGCTCATTTAATTACATCTTGTCTACATAATCATAATACAAGTTTTTTAAATAATTCATACTACTTCAATAAAAAGGAATTTAAAAAAATGCCTGTGAATTTAAAAAAAATGTATTTATAACTAGTAAGTTTACAAAACAATGGAACAGGTACTTACTTACTTCCCGGTTAGAGCTGAAAATATTTATTTATATACAAGACATACCTAATTGTATTTGTAACCTATCGCCCAGGAAATAAATGCTACTAGGTATACATATTATTATTATTATTTATTGCAGGTAGGGCCAACACCGGGCGCTTCAATATCGGATCTCAAGTTCCACGACTGAACTCAGTGCGATCAGTCGGGACCAATCCATCGTGAACGAAAGAAAGAAAGATCCTCGTTATTCGCAGCGAGCCAGCTATAAACGTTATCGCTAACTAGCGATCGGGGCGGGATCGATCCCTTGATTCGACTCACGAAATTAAGGAAATCGCTCATGGGGATATTATTCTTAGGCACAGATACCATCTGCGCCGGAGAAAGACATTTGCGATGTTCTTTCGGAGCTTTTTTTGAACGGTTACTGCCAGACTAGGACTTGTTTGGCATCGTTTCCCGAATAGTTTTATGTTTGTTGAAAATGTTTTGCCATCTTTAAGCACCTAACTGAATCGATATAACATCTGAAAAGCGATCTCTTTCAAAACAAGGTGTTAAAAACATTTGTAATTTAAACAGGTCCAACGATTGTCAGTTACTTACCTTTTGTTTCTTGACTGAGTCTCGACAATGTTGACGAAAGAAGTGACAAAATCATAGACTGGCATCTCTTTTGACGCAGCAACGCTGGGTGGTCCTGCTAATTACCAACCTGCCAACTCATCTGCCAAGCCTTTATTTCTCGCTGTCACTCGTAAAAAGGTGACATAAGAACCAAATTGGTGTGTGCGTGTTCAACAAAGAAATTGGTATGTTCCGTCAACCAACACTGGTGACAAATATGAAGACGACGGTTAAAGATAACACCTACCTTTTGATCGATGACCACTAAGCTCTGTAATAGAAAGGAGTTTTTGTTTAATCAACTTGGGACAATAGACCCTCGCTGACATTCATTATGGCAATCAAAACGCTGAGATTAGATGAAAATACAATTTGGAAGAGTAACTGTTCTTTATTTATTACCGCTTTGTTTTGTTCCTAAGTGATTCTTTTGTTTTTAGATCAATCTGATTCAAAGTACCTAAATAGGTATTTCTTAAAGAAAATTACAGATCCAAAGTGCCTAATCCTAATGTAATAGAAAGAAAGAAAGAAAGAAACATTTATTTGACGCACTGAACAATTAAAAAAACAGAAACAAAAAGAACAAAAGAATACAACAAAAAATATATATGAAAAAACACAAAATAATACAATATAAACAAACAAGGTTGCTGTCCAGAGCGTCAAAAAGGCACCAGCTCAGCGTGTGCTATGGCCAGAGAGGCCACAGCGCTGGTTTTCAGCTGGCCCTTAGTGTTGTGACCTCAGTCACGAACGCGAGGTATATTAACTAGGATGGGTTATGTTGTGTTGTGTGTATGTGTGTATGTGTGGAATGTGTGTATATTTGAGTAAGCTAGGTAGGTGTATAAGTAGATATAAGTAAGTAGGTACATTAAGTAAAATATATATATTTATAAATAATAAGACGCATAATACTAAGTTTATTAATAAACGATAAATAATACAATAGGTACAATATAAATGCATAACATAATATGATTAGAGTTTAAATAAAAGTACGTCAGTATAGTAAGTAGGTAGCCGGTCCGGATATCGCGAATACATTATATACCTATATTAATAATAGGGATTAGTTTTAGAAATATCTTCCCTTTGATGTCTGTAATCGCATCTGATCAAATGAGTTTCTCTCGGCTTGTTACTTATTTATGCCTGAGACGTCACGACTGATTTAATACTGCCATTCTGTCTAGTTTCATCACCACAAGTACCACAATGTTCAAAAGATGAGACGAAGTCGAAATAAATTTTGCAATACACAACCACGCTTGTTAATATGAACTCTTGAACTACCAATACATCAACAATTTCTATCCCAACAATGCTGTCGGTTATTCCATGATAGAGAGTGTTTAAATCTCCTAGGAATTTACAGATTTTCATTTACATATAAATAATGCATAGGTAATTTGACGGAAATTACTCTAGGGAGTAAGCGAGCAACTCTGAACGGCATTAAATCCATATTAATCAGAGTGGTGAGGTTTGTGCGCTTTCCGATTCTTGACTGCCACTTTATACACTTATCTAGGAATAGTTGTTTGTTATTGTTTTTTATTAATCTACACTACTAAGTTCTACTTATAATTATTATAGGTAATAACTTGTTCCTTAAAAGTCATATATAGAAGAATTAAACGTAAGTATATACTAATTATGACTGTATGAAGAGCAAATAAATTTCATTAATTTCTATCCTAATCTTCTTAGCATGTTCGAGCCGAGATTTATTTTTGGTCCGCATTTAGCCTTTTCTGGGACATATCCCCAAAGCGGCAACAACACATTCCCGAAGCTATCATAAAATTAACTAAATAGTTTTAAGCGTCACTTTAGGTGTCTCGAAGTCGTTTCTTTGCACCCACCACATCGCCGAATGTTCTCATTAACATTTAAAGCGCATATTAGCTGAAGATTTTGACCAGATATAAATATAACTTCATAAAAATGCAGATAAATTTAAAAATAAGTACATTTAAAGTTCAAGAAAATAAGTAAGACAGTGGTAAGGGTACGCTGCCGCGAAGAAGAGAATTTTGATCTCACAATATTTAAACAGTAAAAACCACATTCGTTACTATTGTTAGTTTAGGTAATTAAATTTGCAATATGAATTAATTATTCTTATTTTGTGCGCAAAATTTATTCTTAGTTATAGTTTTCTAATTTATTTTTCCAAATCGGAAATCTGCCACGGGACATCCTTTTGGTACTTAAACTATATCTTTTATACTAGATACAGAGACCACAGTAAGGAAAGTATACCTATTATTACCACCGAAACAGTTTAGTCTGCATCGGCTTTTCATGAGTTTCTTATGACTTTTTTAAATCGCTATCCTGATAATGTTCGTCATCACTTGCAACAAAGTCTCGCGATGTCGTCTCTTTGTCGGTGCGTCTTGTCTCGAGTCGTCATGTTTCGTCGACAAATATTCGTCGTCTGTCATCGAGGAGGGGAGCGTTTTCGTCGAAAACGATACTGATCGTCGCCTTAATTGTACGTGGCGCTAACGTGGCTTTTACTGCAAGTGCGTTGAGGGCCGGCTTACATGGTGCTCAGGATATATGGATCCTTAGATACCCACATACATATTTATATCTATCTTTAACATAAATAGACTTTTGAAGTTCTAGATATATAGGTAGATTAAGCTATCGACCAAATTCAACATTATTTCTTACTATTAAGTTTCTTAAGTTTTTGAATTTAGTACCTTTTGATATCAGATATTCTTATCAGTCGTAATTTTATTTATCCAATTTAATAATAAAGACATCATGATATTTTATATAAAAAGTAAAAGCACGGAATAATAAACACATCATAATATTTTATATGAAAAGTAAAAGCACAGATGGATATTCTACACGAAAACACTAAGTTTAGCATAACAGATGGAAGAAAATAATTCCCAGCAAAACTTTTAAAGGTGACGATTTGAAGTTCGCATGATTAGTTAGAAAGTATACCTAATGTAATTTCTATTTAATAAGCTCAGTTATCCGAGAACCATTTATGTAGAGACAAATTTATGAGGCGAAGACAAGCTGTAAACAAGCTCGCCAAGCGCACGGATGATTAAACACCAAATGAATTTGGATCGCCGAAAGCAATTTCGATGTGACTCCTCAATATATTGTATTGTCTCGATATTGAATTAGGCACTTATTCACACACGACTAACCATTTATCAAGAACTTATTTGGAGCAGATTGAAGTTTTAATGGTTTTTTATTCTCATTATGGAACTCAAATTGAATTTCAATAGCATTAGCATTGATACTGACTTAATACAGTCAAAATATTAGGTCGAAGTAGAAATATTATCGTGGGAGGACATTTGAGTTATTAAAATTGGACAGATGTAAACCTGTTAATGTGTCTAATTTGAGCAAGTTGCGTTAGTTGTTTTGTCATTTCACGAAACGGCCGGGTGGCCGCCGGGCTGACAAGAGGAAATTGTCCTGAGGGATAAATAGAAATTCACTTCAAACTGCTTACAGTTACTGTATTAATATTGATTACGACTGCACTGCTACATGGATTCCTGGAAATACTAATTGTAAACAACAAAAGGACATTAACCGCTTGGTACATTATTTATTTATTAGGTATAATTATATGAGACCCTTAAAATTGAAGTTAGCGTTTTTGTTCTATTAGTACTTATAAATAAATAAATAAACTACGTATGTTATAAATTTATTCAAGTATTGCTACGAAATAATTACCTTATATTTAAAATTTTGTTACTGAGACGTATCCTTAAAAAATAACAATCGGCCTTCCAAAAGCACTTCCAAATTATTATAAAACCGCCTTATACTTACTCAAATAAATTATAAATAAAGTGCACAAAGCGGATCCATTTGGTGGCGCGGGTGATGTTAATTCTTGTTCCTAGTCGGGCAAATTGCCGTACTAACGATTTTGTCTGAAAGTCTAATTCACCGGGACAATAGTCGCCTTTGAATTAAAGAAGTATGTTAATTTCTTCTTTGTCTTGGCCCGCCGGAGCGGAATATTATAATTATTGGGATTTTCTTAATGAACACCTTGCTGCTATCGATGTTATTGTTACAAGCTTTTCGGGGTTCTATTGTAATGGACAAAATATTCCCATGATTTTGTTATATGTATTGACAGGAACTTCGTATCTTAACGTAATGCTGAATAATATTAGATTCTAATTTATGTGTGATAAAAAATCTGTAACACCCAGTTGCAGAAAGCCTCTTTAAAATGTCACATTAGCTATTATGTCATTACCACTAATGATTTCATTATTTTAAAGCTGTTGCACAAAACTTTTTTGGACACAGAAATTGCTCCTTTAAGTAATGACAAGTTAAACAAATCTACTCTGTGCTCATTAGGAAATGAATGAACTTTGGAGTGGAAGTGAGTGAACGAAAGCGTTTTGATTATGCAAAAATCATAGAATTTGATAACTTTATGGAAAAACTGACAGTCTCAAAAGCTTAGCCTTGGGAAAATAATCCACGACAACGTTTATTTCTACGATTGTTTCACCAGTTTTCCGTTAGTCCTCTCTTTTCTGGACCTTAGATGCTAGGTCTTGAATAACGTTAAGTGCGGTTTTCAACGCATAATAAATCCAAGCTTGTCTTTAGATAACAAATAAAACAGTACAACAACTCTCAAGCAACTTAATTACGAGAAAATTCCGCTCTTACTAGCCGTACCGCTACACAAGCAAGTCAGTAAAGTGAGGGACCAATAAACCGTAACACCTTTGTCACTGTACATCGCCCTTAATTCGCGCGCCATAAGAGTTAAACTAACCGGTGCGAGTGAGTTTGTGTAACATTTAGAGTGGCTTTCACTGTAGCCAGGTTAAAAACAATAAAATGCCGAGTAAAAGAAGACGTAGTGACCAAAATTGAAAAGGGAATGTTGAGATGGTTTGGTCACATTGAAAGGATGGATGAAAGAAGACTGACGAAAGAAATTTATTGTGCGGAGATGTATGGTTGTGTCGGTAGAGGACGTTCTAGGCGAAAGTATGTCGACCAGATAGGCGACATACTCAAGAAGAGCCAAATTAGGAGTTTCCGAAACCGACGTGCGTGTATGAAGAGACTTATGAATGTGGAGGAAGCGAAAGAAGTATGTCAGGATCGTGGCACGTGGAGATCCATAGTCTCTGCCTACCCCTCTGGGAGACAGGCGTGAGCATATGTATGACATGTATGTATGTAAATGCCGAGTTCACACTTGGGCAAACTGTGACAAAAACCCTCTCATTTATCACAGAGTACAGTTCGTAATTAAAGCAACAATGAAAGTTTCGCACGTGTGACCCTCGTTGGGTCAGGTGTCTGGTGTGACGTGTGTGAACCAGCCATTATACATTAATTTATTTCTCCTGTTGGTTTAAGTGTGTAATAGTTTAGTTAAGTGTGCACATTCGGAGTTGGTTGTAAAACTGAGTGGTATATATTTTAGTTTTTTTTTTAATATGCACCTCATTCAAAAACGGCGGTACGGCTCGCAACTAGGGTTTCTGGTCGAGAATTCTCGAGCTCGAGAAGATTCGAGAAATTCGGCTTGGTTCGAGACGAGAAAAAAATCTGAAGACTCGAGAATTTCTCGAGCCTTGAGATAAAAATTAAGAATTTTAAATTCTTATTTTCCTGCGCCGCTTAACAACACAGACGCATACCTACCAATCATACCATGCGCGTGTATTATGATTTATTATGTTTCATCTCCATTTAAGCTAGTGCTGTACTGATAATACCAATGAATGATTAAATGATAACGTAGTAATAGTTACGTACTGTTTCTTAGTTCAGGTGGACCAAAAGAAGTCATTCGATGGTGTTTGCCTCTATTTTTTTTGTAAATGAAAAATTTCGATTCTGTTTTTTGATTATGTTTATTTGAACGTTTACAATATAATTGTTAAGTCGAGAAGATAATAACGGCCAAATGGGCGCCGTCACAATTGATTGCCATACGGGCTCGTTTAATGGCATTTCTCATCACTTCAGTGAGAACTTCGGGCGAGAGATTCTAGCACTCGTGTCGAATGTTGTCCTTAAGGGCTTCCACAAATGAGAGCATCTTCCAATAGGGTGATTACTTTTGGCCAACCTTGTACTAGTGATTAGTAGCCAGCTAGACAGCTAATTATGAGTATTAGTAAAGTATTTTCTTTGTGTTTAAGTTGACAAAGTATAAAAAAGGGAGATGTAGGGTTTTTTTTTAAATTAAGGCTTTTTTCTAAAGGATTTCTTAGAAAGACTCGAGAAGATTCGAGAATTTGGGCTCGAGAATTCTCGAAGCTCGAGAACGAAAATAGGTCGAGAAATCAGAAACCCTACTCGTAACCTATCACGTGAGTACAAATGTACAGCGAAAATCGGGTGACTCGCTTGCGTGTCACCTCTGACTACCTCTTCGGGGACTGCAGTCGTGAGGATAATTATGTATGTATGTTGATATGTACTTATACTTACTGCATTATTTAGGATTCAATTCTATAACTACGCAAATGAACAACGATTAAAAAAATCAAGAAAAGTAACTAGAAAGTACAAATAAGTCTAAACATAACTATTTTGCGCCGCAGCAGCCCCAAAATAAGTAAGTTGTAAGGCTGCGTTGCTATCAAGGTGCAGCCAACCAGCAGCCTTATCCAAGACCAGAACCCTCAGCTGAAGGCGAAAAGGTCGGAATATCCCGGCCTCAGTATCTTATCTGACGTCTCCACGCGCGGCGCGGCGGCGACAGGGGGTTACTCCATTACATGAAGAAAAACCATATCAAAGAGCGCGAGCCAGGACTTTACTTTCTCGTTCTTTCGTTTTTCGCCAGTTTAGAGTAACCCTCCAGTGGCTGCGCAGCAGCGGCGGCGGTGGCCGTTATTCAATAAAATGACGTTCTGTGTGAAGCACCCTTACTTATGAATTATGAAAAGTAGAAAAGTGAGGATAGTGTCTTTTTTTCCTTATAAGGTTGCATCAAATAAAATAGGTATTGATTATTCCGTATTAATTTTAAAGAGAGTGACATAAACTTTCCACGAATAAGGAGTTTATCACAGTGTTGAAAACTCCGTCTCGTGAATTATCGTAGACTAAAGATAATAATATAGGTATGTTCGTATAACTTACTTTTAATATTGAGAATTTATAGAACTTCTCAGTTTTCATAACGCTCCGATGCTTATAGTCGCCTCGTCGCTTTGCGAGCAAGTCTTTTCCACTGAACTTTGCTAAGTTTATTCTCGAACAATCTTATTGAAATAAATAATTGCATGTTTATAGGAAGTACGACAGCCTTGGCTTATAATAACTCATAGCTGATGCTGAACCCTTAATAAGAAATAACCGTGAAAGAAGTTGGTTTGAAATGATTTAACACAACATGTTGACAATAATGTATTTAGTTATAATACTTATAATGGTCTTTAAAAAAAAATATTCGCTCATTTCTCATTATACTTACATAGAAGGTTACACGTATCATAAATTTGAAATACTTTCGTTCTACCATAACACCTACATATTAACGTATGTATACTTATATGAGTTTCAAAATCGACGGGTACATCTCCAACAGAGAATTAGAATATTGAGCTGTTTCTCTTGGTGGATTAAAAACTATTTTTGAAACACACTTTAAGTATAAATATAGAGATGTCTCTACAATTTTCCTGCTCAGAGGACATAACCGCTAAGGGCTCACATACTCACATACCATACACACATAACTCAAAACAACTATGGGCAAGACGTGTTCGTATTTATGGCATAGTATTTTTTTGCTAATACCTCCTTTAGGATGTCCCATCGCCTACAAGGACACTCGTTTTATGATAAGCGCCGTATTTTAAAATATAATAAGTCGGTACTGAGGCAGCCAGATGAACAAGACAGATGATCTTCGTGTCAGTATTTAATGGGCATCAAAAATACTTGTTCTGTAATATAAAAAAAATATTGCCAATTTGGTTTTTTGTTATTAACTTACAAAGAAATCAATTAAATTTGAAACATTCATAATGCCAATCTCTTCAACCAAGTGTTCCAAACTCCATCAATAGTTAATAAAAACAATAGTGGTGGCGTAACGAATAAGGTCGCGGCCCTCATTTGTGTAGCCGTAGGTTCGAATCCTTCAATTTACCAATGAATTATTTCTGAAGAATTTAAGTACAATTTATACAACGACTCGTGACCTGTCACGTGAGTTCAAAATTTACAGCAAAAAGTTAAAAACGAATAGTGCTAAAAACAATATACATAAGTAGTTAAGTCGTTATCGGCTAAGTAAGGATGCCCTGAGTTGGCACGGCCTCGTCCAGTTTGTAGGTAAATCGGCTGTTACTTTTAGAGACGCACTCTAACTTCCATCACAAAAATTACTTCTTCATTAATCGAAATCCGATTGTATTGATTTCAAATCATTCGGCCGTCTTCCGTTTTCGATCGTAAAGAGAGTGGATTGAAAGGAATTACCCAACGAGAGCCGGCGGGTAGTGGGTAATCCGAGTAATATCTAGTAATGAGTCACATAATCCGGCGGCTCACGGTCTTGAAGTCACCGGCTCCGCTCATTGGTTGGAATTTTCGATTAGATTCTGATTGATTGGAGAGTCGCCGAGCGAGCGATGTGCATTTTATGATCCGTTCTAGTTCTTTGATCGGTTTCGTTCGTACAGTATATGTGGTGGATAGAGAGTATTCCTCAATATTTTAAAACGATCGGACATGTGATAAAATAATCATCATTTGCTCATCTACGAATGTCAATTTAGAAAAGATAATGCTATAATAAAGGTAGGTACTCGTATTTTGACATAGATTTTTCTAAGATTTAGGGATGACTCGATGAGCCTACGATTTTCTTACGGAGTCACCTAGCTAATAATAGTAACTATAATTATGTATTTAATAGACTATGGATTACGGTTACAGTATCTGCTCGTATTATGATAAGCAGCTTTATTTATACGTACTATTAAATAAAAATCAATATAACTTAAACTTTAAAAAAATATTAATCTGCAATGCTTCCGTATACTACAGCAGATCCACGTAAGCCTTAATGCAATTTGCTGTAATGTAGCGACGGACGAGCGGGCCAGTGGACAGCAATAGCAATGAGACTTTTCAATACTTTGTACATTTTACAGCTTCTACTAAATCGGATACCGTGTTGGTGTCACTTTATTGCGCGTATAATTTACTCTCAATGGGACGGGGCGAAGCAAAAAGGCGTCGGTGTCATTTGAATAACATTATCAGTTTATATTTTTGGTGGTGATCGTGTGTCTGTATTGAAAGGTAACTTTGTAACATTTTGTATTTCTTGTTCAAAGAGTTTAGAAATTTTATCCTTACTTAATTTATTCTCCGGAACGTTTAATGCCATGTGGTGAATGTTACTCAAAACATTATGATCATTTTTTGCAATTTATTTTTTTGCTTTGTTTAATTCTCGAATTTGCTGACTTTGCTCACAGATATCTAAGAAAACAGCGATTACTTATAGGTATATATACCTATTGGGGTAAACCCGCACTCCGCAACAGTCATAAATTTACGCATCACGTGAATTTCGAGAACGGCATTTGTTTAGCTCAACCCCCAGAGAACTGGGACATAACAAGAGGATAGAAAGAAGCCTGGAATTCACAAATTCGTCTTTGTAATCCACGGGGACACGAACCATCAAGCTATATTTGAGCAAGCCCCTCCAAATATTGACCCGCTGTAAATATTACAGACAATTTTGGAACATTGATACCTACGTGACGTAAAAGACAACGTCAAAAGGTTTTTAATTATTATATTATAACCTGCGATTTTTAAAGGAAATATTTGCGTAATGAAAACGTGACGGGAACGTTTAAATAATTTTCACTTTCACAAAACGGAAAATAAATAGACTACTAAATTACGAATTCTGGGAAGATGACAAACATTTTAAGTAACATCAGTGAGGTGGGTAGTTTCTCATGTAATAAATCTTTCTGACGTAACTTTCACCCTTACTTGACCGAATAATAGGACGAAAGAAAAACCTTTCTTATTTTGTTAGCCTGAATTCCTTTTAGCAGTCCTTTTAGCCATAGCGAAAAGTGAAATGAAGTTAGATTTATTTTCGTTGCCGTAAGGCAGAATAATTATGGAGAAAAACTACGAGAGTATTGCAGAGTTCGAGTTGGTTTCCAAACGAATGTGCGGTGATTTCTGGACGTATCTGAGAGTGTGAGGTCAGCTTAGGAGGGAGGCAACTTGGCCTAATCCGCTGACTTTTATTTATTCTGTGAATTAATCTTGTAGGGGGCAGACGGGGGTCAGGAGGGGACCGCCCTTTTTCCTGTCACCCGGCAAATAAGCTTTAACAATGCTTTATAAATATTATTTAGTAATAAAAGTAGCTACCTACGTTTGTTACAAAGTTTATTAATTTTAAACATTCACAGATATCATGTTAAGTATACAACTTTTACAATAAACTTTAAGGTAAGAATAGGTATTTGTTCTCATTCCAAAACCTTCGCTAATTTATTTACGAGAAAACTTTACACGCAACGAAACAAAGGGTGAGTTTGTTTATTTTATAAGACCAAAAAAAAACTTTTATTATTTCCATCAAAACTTTTGTTTCGAAAGCCACTTATCTACTTACTTCTTTTTCGACGCATTCATTTTACAAATCAAAACTTGGTACCGAAAATGTCGTATCTTAAATCAATTATAAATATCTAGTCATTGGCAATATTGACGCTTTTACGGCATAAATACTTTATTAAAAAAACCTTTTGTTATTTTGTTTTACATGCTATATTTACCTTAATTTTATTTTATTTTTATTATGCTATCAACCTTCAATGCCTATGAAATATCTGTCTACCAACCCATGCTCCCTGTTGAAAGAATTAAGTTTTCAAGATGTTCGTTTTTCCATGAAACGTGCCATCGGCCGGAATGTCCGAACTGTGGGGTTCGTTGATATATTTATTATCACTACAGCCGAAGACTCACGGAAACCGAATGTTCCGACTATTTCTGAAAACGGAATTTTATAGTTTTCCCGTTTTTATCACCTCTCCGCGCGCGGGTGGTCGGCCAAGTTAATTGTTTTTTCACTTAACAATGTCTGTTCTTTTTTTACTTTTGGTATTGCGATTGTTGTTAGCATACTTGCAGCTTGCAGAACAGGACACATTGGGCTAAATGTTATGTTTTAATTTTATCTCACAACACAAATCCATGGTTATTTGACCCTTTTCACTTCAAGGTATTAAATAAATTAAATTAATAAGGCTCCAAATGCTCATTGTTGGATTCAACTAAAACTCAAAAACAGACGTAAAGTAAAAACATAACAGCTAACTATGAGCCTAATCAGGAAATGCCCTACAAGTTCAAAATACAGTCTAAAACAAATGACGGTCAGTCTGGTGACACGGACGGTAGTCACGACACGGCACTACTAATGTACTTTTTGTGTTTCAACCAACTGATTTATTATGCCAACATAAATAGGACTTTAAGTAAACGAGAAGACAAAGGGCTTAAAAAATAACTCACTTGTTTGTTAGCGGTAGGTGGCCATGGGAAGTCACCTTTGTCAACAATGGCCATCACATACATAGACGCGGCACGGAAAGGACAAAATATACCAGGGATGAAACTAATACAGAAACGTGTTGTTGGATAGGAGGGACAAATGGTATCAGAGGAATAAAAAATTATTGCTGTCAGTTTCTAACACAAACATTCAGACGAGACAGCATCATAATAAGAAATAATTTTATCACAATTATCATTCGTAGGTCGAAGGTCAAAAAGGAAAAAGATTTTTTATTTAACATCATAACAGAGAAATAAGAAAGATACCGGAATTAAGTATTCAGTTTTGTTAATTTTCTAAGAGAGCACCGGAAAATGAAAGAAAGGGTAAAAGACACTCAAAAATGCTAATTTGAAAGTCACTAAATTCAAATAAGAGTAAATCACAACGTCTTATCTTGACAAAGTATTCGCGGACTCAAATCTATTGTTTTACTTTAGGGTGTGATTTGCATACTAAAGTAAAAGTTCCTCAAACCGAAGTGTCCAGAGAAAGTTTTTGCATTTGTAACGAACTACGAATCAATAAGACTCTGATGAACCGTATTGAGCATTTAAGTATTCTGAGAAAAAAACCTTTAATGAATTACTTAAGTAGATTTAAGTAGATGGACGGTCGAATGGCGTAGTGGTTAGTGACCCTGACTGCTATGCCGAAGGTCCCGGGTTCGATTCCCGGCTGGGGCAGATATTTGTTGAAAGACAGATATTTGTACTCGGGTCTTGGGTGTTGATATTTATATTTAATATCTATCTATCTATGTATTTGTGTAGATATATCAGCTGTCCGATACCCATAACACAGGCTCTGCCTAGCTTGGGATCGGATGGCCGTGTGTGAGATGTCCCCACATATTATATTATTATTATTATTATATTATTTGAATCGTCGTCATTTTCGCTTATAAACGATATTTTCTCAAAGTCGCGTAGAGTATAGATAAACACATGATCATTGATCATAGATCCCTCATAATAGGGTGAGTTAGCTTCACACTTGGCACGACTTTATTCACTCCATACACATTAAAAACATGTACACAACACACTGAGGCCAACAAAATTTTAATAAACAGTGAATAATTTAATTTAGTATACCACTCGAGCATGGAGGAGAGCCAATAAAAGCAATTTTATAGCGTTTTTATTATGATGCATAAACGTGAATCACCTATAATGGCTGCTGGCGGAATAAAGGAATCATTCCTTTGGCTGTGTCAGTCGACAAATATTAAATTATCTGCCTCATAACAGTTGCAATTCGGGAAATAAAAATTAAAACGATACATACGCTCCGCGTGCATATGAAATTGCCTTTTAAACTAATTATTTAATTGATCGTGGCCGATCAGATTTGCTTCGGCCAGGCCAATTATAGTCGCATTTACCTTAATATACTCTCCAGCTGGCTGTTCAATTATTATACAGGCGACTTGCTTATTGTGAGCTATAAAGCAATTTAACTATTTTATTAATATAATTTAATTAACGAACCATAATTAGTTATGTATTAAAGTATGCACAACCTATCGAGTAAATCAAACATAAGAGAACTGCCTGCTCATTTTGAAAAATAAAACGCGTTATTTAATCGTACACGTACAGTGGTTAGTGACCCTGACTACTGAGCCGAAGGTCCCGGGTTCGATTCCCGGCTGGGGCAGATATTTGTATAAACACAGATATTTGTTCTCGGGTCTTGGACGTGCCCGTAAAATGGCAATAGGCTCGCCCCCTATTACATTGGGACTAAACATATCACTGGCGAAAAGTGGGTGCAGCAATGCACCTCTGCCTACCCCGCAAGGGAGTACAGTAGTACAAGGCGTGAGTGTGTGTGTTAATCGTACTTCCTACCGTCGAAATGATAATAGGTTACCTAATTACCAATTTAAGCGGTCATACTCTCTGTATCCTTTATCTACTGAGTACCTATCTATGAGCGTCGAACCATTGGGTTGGAGGTCAGGAGGTACGATTCGTTTGCCACTTCGTGGTCTCCTGAAAACATCTCCATATCGATTAACAAATACGACAATCTGCCACTTCAGCTTGTTTACTTAATTACTTATTGTATTTTTGATATACTTACCTAAGGGCTGATTTTTCAATGCTCAGATAACTGTTATCTGAGGAATAAAACTGTTACTGTCACTGTCTAATAAAAACATTCAGATGTGACAGCATCATAATTATTCCTCAGATAACTTTTATCTGACTATTGAAAAATCAGCCCTAAAACTATTATAACTACTAACTTTACGTTCATATCGACATAAATGCTTACTTTCACATTGCCTTTGTTTTCACCTGAGGGTCTTCTCTTGCTTGATAAAATATGAAGTTTAGGATACCTGCCACGCAAATACTACATTTAGGGCAACGAAATATCGAGATTAGCGCCACAACGCAGCGTTCCCAAATATACATAGTATTCGCAATGCTATAGTGGCCTTCCTGAGTCCCACAGTATTATACAATACTATCACAGCGAACAAACATCGCTCCCTAACGTGTCTTATCAGATAAGGAACTAGCTTTCAGCATCTACTATCTCGGTTTGTTTTGCTAACTAAACAATACCGCGCTGTTAGGTACAACTGGGATTTTAGTAGTTATCTACTGTTCCTAGCTAGTTAACTACAATTTCTATGTTTTCTATTTGTTAATGCAGACGACCGAATGGCGTAGTGGTTAGTGACCCTGACTACTGAGCCGATGGTCCCGGGTTCGATTCCCGGCTGGGGCAGATATTTGTTTAAACACAGATATTTGTTCTCGGGTCTTGGATGTGCCCGTAAAATGGCAATAGGCCCGCCCCCTATTACATTGGGACTAACATAACACTCTGGCGAAAAGTGGGTGCAGCAATGCACCTCTGCCTACCCCGCAAGGGAGTACATTAGTACAAGGCGTGAGTGCGTGTTTTTTTTTTTTTTTTTCTATTTGTTAACATGAACACATAATAATATGTATTTACAATAAGAAACCCAGAAGCTTTATCACAATCACCACCTATATCTCTAACAGTTACATTACAGGCCCGTGGCCATTTCTGTAAAAAAACCTATTTAACTAGGGAAGACGGATACTTGACCATTCGTTGTGTCCACAACGAAGTGGTCAAACATAGTGTCTGCAGCGGCTGGATGAGGAATACCGATACCTAATTTGTAAAGACTTGGCACGACTGTACCTAGTGCTGTTTAGGAGAGCATCAACAAAGTATTGCTTGATGATGAAACTTATTCTTCTTAATATTTGTATGTAATATTATTTCGGTGACAAATGCTAGATTTATACTGGCTATCGTATAGAGACTCACTGAATGAGTCGGGCCTGAAAGGCTAGAAAATGACCTCCGTCGTCGGTGCGTGGAGTATCTTACGTGCTTTCAAAAACTTAATGAAAATCATTAAGCCATTCACTACGAACAAAACAGTCGACCAATCCTCATAAATCCCTCTTAGCCGGCAAGTTGCGTCGTGATCCCGGCGCGGTACAGCCGGGATGTGTATTATTTATCACGTTACAATATTAACTGCATATCGAGCCGTAGATGGCTATCTCGCTCCACACGCCGCGGAAACGTGCATGCCGCGGCGAGCGCGATATGGATCGGGAGTGCGTTTCCACTGTTACACATAGGCTGTTTTTAAAGCTGCGTACAGACCGGCCAAACGAACGCCAACGAACGGGTTTCGTTGAACTTCGTTGTTGCAATCTGCTCTGTATTATGTATGATAAATATCCATCGTTGGGCGTTCGCTGAGCGTTCGTTCGGCCGGTCTGTACGCAACATAACAGCAAGCGGATTTGATCACGCACGCGGGATTGCCCCGCACGCGTTCATACAAGAGTATTCTAAGTAACTCGTGGAATATGCACACGAGACGCGCGAAAATGGTTACTACCTACTTCTAACTCTGAGCTCTTATTTTAGTTCAATGGTTGTCATTAGTTTGAACTTAAAATGGTTTGACTGCAAACAAAATTCGGACTGTTTTTTGCTTTTTGTTTTTGTATGTGACACACCATATTTTTCGCATATTGTTAATCTAAGAATGGCTTGGTGAAAATTCGAATATAATATTGTTCGATTCAAGGTATTGATTAAACTCCGGCTAGTTTTTTTTTAGAATAGATTAAATCTTTATTCAAGGAAAACAACTTATGTTGGGTGACGATTTGCGAAATGTGACTGGTAATCATTGGATGTGGAAAGCTATTGACCGCATCCAGCGGCGTGATTTAAAAGATAAAGATTGGCTGACGAAGAAGATAATAAAGAAATGCGGGTAGGTGTAGATATTTTATTTATAAACTTATGGTACCTACGGTATTTTTCTGGTATCGGTCGTTCCCCCGGTCGATAAGTTTTTAGTCTCCCTTGCGCTCTCGAGATCGTAATAGTAAATAATCTAATAATAGATGGTTCGGAATACCTACTTATGTGCAATGTGAGTTTACGGCCTACCTAGGTATGTGAGTTGTGATGGAGTGTCCTTGGGGTGATATGGCTTGAAATTGTGCATGGTGTTGTGTTGTGTAAAATGTGAGGGACAATTTATTAAGTATATTGTGTAGTGTGATCATCAGTATTTTATCGGATTTGTGTTCGGAGTTGTGTGTGGATCAAGGTATTTGCACATGTTTTTTATTTCTTAATTTCTAAGTAGGCAAAACCTTTTACTAAATTATTACATTTATACTTATACAATGGAAACAGACAGGCTTGACCTAAACGCGAATATAATTCTTTGTCTGTGCAATTATACTTAAAAAAAACATTGATTTCATCTTCACACATTCCTATAAATTATACTTTTAGATAACAGTATAGGTTTATGGTACTAGGCGAAATAAAATAAATAATAAAACACATAGGCCATGTTAATATGTAACTGTCTTATACAGAATGTTACGGTATATTATATAAGCTGAAAGGTCACCTTCTGAAGGTTTCAATCTGAACGACTTTACAATTTGAAATTCGCGATGAAAAATAGCTTCTATACAGACTACACCTTTGGTCACGTGACTTATTAGTTAAGAGAAGCTAAATATTTTGTGTTGTATGTCTACAACCATATATTATTATAATAAACTTATAGGTACTGATAAATTTAACTCATAGCAACGTTACGGCAATTTGACGCAACTGTCACTCTTGCTACCTCCGCGATTGATATTCCGCCATCGTCAAAAATATTTTCTCATAGCCAAATCGGATATTTTAGTACCATTTCTCGTAATGCAGTCACGTAACCGCTCCGCCGTCAACGCTTATTGAAATCGAATATAGAATAAGATGTGGACTGATTGAAGCGACTGGTAGACAGGATTTATTTTTGCGTTACTGCTGCACCAGAAGCAAAAAGGACATTCTGAACCGAAGAACCTTTAAATTATTATTTTATTTTAGGATATTATTATTTTATTTTATTGGCTAATGGCACAAAATCTATTTATAGTTTGGTATAAAGGCGAACTTAATGCAAGTACTTACCTAATATTATCTACCAGTTAAACTTTGGTGATGTTGGTAAAGTGACAAAGTTGTTGTGGCAAAAATATAAATTAAAATGATTGTAAATGTAGTGTAAAAAATGTGGATTTTCAAATTATTATAAGTATTAGAATTTCAGTACAATAACGAGTCATTATTCCTAAGTGTTTTTGTTGATGAACAGCTGCTACAATTAAATTGCTACAAATTTCGTCTACAATAATAAAATCTTAATTACAATATTGCGTGACAGATTTCACTGAAATAATCCTGAACTTCGTAAAGGGTAACCCTTTTAATCGTTCATTAATAAGTATATAGAAGAATATGGCACAAACTAGGTATAACTCCAAACTTTGCATGAAAATAAGTTACATATAAAAAAATATGATCGCAGCGTTTCAATTATTTACTTAGATAAAGTATGGGTAGTTAGGTTTAGGTTAGGTCATGTACTATATCAGACCTAATTTCCTAGTCCTTATTATGAACAAGGAACAGCTCATTTGCAACATTGTGTGTTCGCCCTTAAACTAGCGGGTTGCTCTAAGCTGACCCAAGTTTTATAATTTACCGACGAATTATGTTATTAATCTAAAGAGGTGCGGGTAACACTAACAAGTCATGCCTATAACTTCCCTCTTTTTTCCTACCTAATATACCTACTTACACTACATATGTGCAACAGTTGCGACATCAACCGGTCGTTGCAAAAGTGTAGTACACTTGTCCAAAAATAATAATGCACATGCAGATATACACACCCGAATCAATAAATCGTAAGAGCCTTAAAAAACACTTGTATTTTGCACCTTGTTCGAAAGAAATAGGAGTCAATATCATGTGTCACATAATCGAAAACAACCGATCTGTCAAAGATTTCTATGCGCATTATCAATTTTGGAGCACTGTAGGTATATTGAATCAGGAGAGGAGGGAGTGACTCAGGGGTTCATTCTGCACATCATCATCATCATCAACAGCCTATAGCAGTCCACTGCTGGACGTAGACCTCTGGATGCAATCATTAGCTCTCCGCATCCAGTCTTAACCTTTCGCAAGTTGTCACCCCATCTAGCCGGAGGGCGTCCCACACTACGTTTGCCTAGTCGCGGCCTCCACTCCAGAACACGTTTACCCCATCGGTCATCGGTTCTTCGACAGATGTGACCAGCCCACTGCCGCTTAAGCTTACTAACTCTGTGAGCTATGTCGGAGCTACTCTATGACTTTAGTTCATTCTGCACAACTTTTGAAAATTAGTAAAAAAAGGACGTGACGAAAGCTCGTCACGTGACTAAAAAGTTTAAACATGGAAAAATTGTTTGCCATTTGTATTTTTTTAATTCGTATCATATAAGTTGGTTTGCATGACCCCCTGAGTCCACTATCACTTTCTATATATTTTTAACATCCTGTATAATAGAAAATATGTCAATATAAATCGTAAAATATTATGTCAACGTTAAATATATATAAAATAATGGGACGGGAACAGGGCGGTTGTCGTTGCGTCGTAATTACGCGCGGGGGCCGGGAAATGGAAACAAAACCGCAGCCGCGCCCGTATGTAAATACTGAGGGCTGCTGGTCTTCGGGACACCGAGTGGGTGGATGCGAAACTGCTAAAAAGGTCCCGGGTTCGATTCCCGGCTGGGGCAGGTATTTGTTTAAAGATAGATATTTCGGGTCTTGGGTGTTGATGTATATTTAATATGTATCAATCTATGTATTTGTGTAGATATATCAGCTGTCCAAAACCCATAACACAAGCTCTGCCTAGCTTGGGGTCGGATGGCCGTGAGTGAGATGTCCCCACATATTTATTTATATTTAAGAATTTATTTGTTAACACAGAGGGCTTATACAGAGTCATGGTGGCGTAATGGTTAAGGTCTCGGCTCTCATTCGTGAGGCCGTGGGTTCGAATCCTGCCATGTAGAAATGAAGCTTTTGGTCTCAGGCAAAAACGGCGATACAGAGATCATGTGAGTACTGCGAAAAGCGGCTGGCTCGCTTGCGGGTCACTTCGGAGATTACAATTGTGAGCATAATATAGGTACTTATTTATACATATTATGTACATGTACCTATGCTCATTCAATTTATGGATCTAAACTGAAATTTTCCATTTAGACCCCAAACATGCAAAGGTTTTTTTTGAAAGTCCGCTAAAAGAAATTTAACTAAAACGTTCACTATTTCATATTGACGACCGAATGGCGTAGTGGTTAGTGACCTGACTACTGAGCCGATGGTCCCGGGTTCGATTCCCGGCTGGGGCAGATATTTGTTTAAACACAGATATTTGTTCTCGGGTCTTGGATGTGCCCGTAAAATGGCAATAGGCCCGCCCCCTATTACATTGGGACTAACATAACACTCTGGCGAAAAGTGGGTGCAGCAATGCACCTCTGCCTACCCCGCAAGGGAGTACATTAGTACAAGGCGTGAGTGCGTGTTTTGTGTTTATTTCATATTTTAAATATTGAATAAGTATCACTTCTCCGATATTGCATGTTTTCAAGAGAGATGTAGAAAACCGCAGAGGGTCGTAGAAAAATAGCGAATTTGATGAGCCGCCCCGGGCCAACCGCTAATAGATATTTAAATAATATTTTGTCTTAATTTTGTACGTATGGTAATTTAGGATTGTTAGTCCAACCAAAAATACTAGGTAGGTATAGGTAGGTCTCGAAAAACATACATATTCAGTTAAAACAAATTACCTATATGAAAATGATTCCGACACTCGTGCTAAGACATGTACAGAGGAAGTACTCCTAGGTAAATGTTACACTTTTATTTACGATTATGATGAGTTAAATTTGAACTAAAAATAGTATGCATAGGTAACCCAGGCTCATCACGACTGCATCTATCCCCGAAGTGGTAGCCAATGTTTCCATTCACCGTAAGTACTAAGTGGTGTAATTGTACTTAATTTCCTTATTTCTTTTGAATTAATTAGTAAGTACATGGCAGGATTCGAACCCCAGGCTCGCGAACAAGAGCCGAGACCTTATCCGTTACGCCACCACGACTCATTACGCCGAAGACTTAAAAGAGCATTCGGAAGTTAATGAAATAACTCTAAATCGCGGCACGCAGGCGGCCATTTAGTTACTCCTCGTATTTACCTTCCTGTGGAGGCTTCAGAATCCGTAATCAGTGTACACAATCACTTGCCCCAGGGGGGCTACTCTTAGTTTACAAAATACGAAGTTTCAGATACCTGTCATGCAATCGATACGTTTATTTCAACCAAATAGAGTGGTGGTTCACGCGGCGACGCTCCGAAATATCGTTTTCATGAAGCTAGAACGGCCCTCTAGCCACTACAGACCAGCGGTTGAACCGCTCAAATGTTTTGTAGATATATAAAGAACAACCAAAAAATCATTCACCAACTTAACGTCGCTCTGAGTACTATGGAAGAAGCTATTCCTATAAACTTAGCTTATAAAATCAGCACGGTGAATAAACTAATTTGACCGTTAGTATTAGTGATGTAACGAATATTCGCATTCGCATTCGCAAAATTTTGTGCGAATGTTTGCGAATATCAGTACTTATTAAAAAAACTATTTGAAAATAATGGTAGATAGGTTAACAAAATCTAAATCCATTCGTCTATAACCTTTTTATTACAAGTTACCCTGTTAATCATATTTCCAGTCTTACTTTATCATTTGGTATTATTTATTTACTTTGGGAAATGAAACTTTACATATTATAGTTAATAGTTTCATAAGACCTAAACATAATAAAAAAGCGTATTTTTACAGTATACAGGGTTATTTGCAAGTAGACCTGATCCTTTCAGGAGGTGATAGAGGAAGGCCTTTTTTAGTCGATTGAACCCTATATTGCATTATCCAAAACATAACCATTTCTAAAATATTTAATATTTAAGTTTTTTTAAATTTTTTTGTCAAATTGTTATGCTTAACACCGAAAATTAAAAAAATAGCCATATTTCAATATTAAAAAAATATTAGTTTTCCTATTGAATTTTGTCCGCCTGTGCTGGTTGTTTGGGCCATATGGTGGTGATACCTAAATCGATTTGATATTGAAATATCTTATTTGAAAGCTTATAAGTTGATAATGTTTTAAAGCTGAAGTGCGTAAAAAATGGTCGTATGATATTCTTTTTAAATTAAACTTGTGGGAAGAATAAACGCCGAACGTACTTAGGACTTGTTTATTACAACGTACATTGACTATCAAATGACTAAGTTAAATGCAAACAAAACGGTAAGGAGTAAAGTAGTTATAGGTTATGAAGTTAACCGCACTGTCCATAAGTGTTCGCGAACGAAGCACCTCTGTACGAGCACGGGTAGTCTGATGGTCCAAGTAGTTCCACTGAGAAGTGTAAGCTAGCCCGGACGCAACAGAACTGAGCTGCTGTAGGCAGCGTGGGGCTATTTAACGGCTCCGAAGCGTCACTCGTTGATGTTCGGAGAAACTCGGCAGTCATCGGAGGCGCTGCGTTCGGAGTCGATCGGGATGTTTCGGCTGTCGTTCGGGGAAGGCGCGCGTTATTAAAACTATGCGTGTTACAGTCTCCCCCTCTGACTGTGAAGACGTCCCGGCGAGGAGTCAGTTGAAGTGTTCTTCCTGGGTCGTCCTCTTCGTCGTCTCACTGGGGATGGATTTGCTTGGACTGGATTCTGCTTCCTGGGTCGTCCCCTCTTACGGATAGGTTGTATAGGGTTCGGCACTGTATTCGCTTCCGTTGCACTACTCTGATATGGTCGCAATGCAGACGCATGATACACGCCAATACTTGCACCTTCTCGATTGTTGGGAGAAGCCAGCTCAAATGAAGCAGGACCATGTCGTCTTGTTATCACGTAGGGTCCATCTCGTCTAGGACATAGTTTTGCAGATACACCCTGTGAAGCCTTACTTAGGGGGTGTAACGTGACTAGTACCAGATCACCAGGAGAATATGCAGGAGTTTTCTTTCGACTCTCATCTACTATTTGTTTTCGTGTCTCTTCCTTTTGCTCTTGAACTTCTCTTGCTTTCTTAAGAGTATCGGCCAATTGGAGCAATCTTGGTGTTATTTCTGGGATAAAGTTTTCAGAAACGATAATCTCTCTCAAATCATGTGTGTTGTCATCTGGGGTTCTGAGCTCTCGTCCGTACGTCATGTAGGCGGGTGTAAACTCAGTAGATGAACAGTTAGCGGTATTCATCGCAAAACGAATGCTTGGTAGTTTATCGGGCCAATCACGATGAGTATCCCCAACTAATATAGCTAGCTGCGTCTTCAGATCTCTATTTCTACGTTCTACTGGGTTTGTTTCCGGATGGTAGAATGGCGTAAAGGCATGCTTGATACGGAGGCAGTACATCACTTGTTGCATTATGGAGCTAACAAATTGTGTCCCGTTGTCGCTTATGACTCTACGAGCAAATCCAAATCGCAGGAATATTTCATTGATTAGAATCATTGCGCAATTTGAGGCTGTTGCATTTTCCATTGCAAATAATTCAGTCCATCGAGTAGCCACATCTTCAATGATGAAGATCCAGTTCATGCCGTTGTTGGACACCGGTAGTGGGCCGAATAGGTCGATGGCCACTATCTCAAAGCGTTGGTTCATCACAGTTGTTTGTAACAGTCCAGAAGGCTTTTGATTTGAAGGTTTGTAGCGCTGGCATGGTAGACAATTCTTCACGTAACTTTCAATATACTTTCGCATACCCTTCCAGTAGTACCTTCTACATATACGTTGGTACGTCTTTTCTGATCCATAATGCCCCGCCAAAGGGTCGTCATGGTATGCACATAATATATTTGACCACTCATGTTCAGGAACTACCAACTGTGCATCATCAGCGTCAACATTTGGGTTGTGTCGGTACAAAAGGCCGTTGTTCATAACGTACCCCTTATTGCTCCAGTATATGGCATTTTCGTTGTAAGAACTATCTTCCAATATGTTAACAATTTGTTGCAGGCTCTTATCTTTTAGTTGTTCATTGCGAATGTCTATTGCACTTCGTGTCGGCATGTTTATCTCTACGCCGCATATGCCGCATTCTTGAGCAGTCTCATCTGTGCACGGTGGGCGTGATAGCGTATCTGCAACAACATTTGTCCGTCCAGGTGAATATTTTATTGTTAGGTCGTGGGCTTGGAGTTGTAAAGCCCATCTTGCCAATCTTCCACTAGGAGATTTCAAGCTCATAAGCCACTTCAAGGCTTGGTGGTCCGTCACGACTGTGATAGGCAGGCAATCAATATATCCACGGAATTTAGACAATGCCCAAACTACGGCTAACGCTTCTCTTTCCGTCGTGGAATAGTTTCGTTCAGCGGGCGTCAGTAGTCGGCTTGCGTATTCTACTGGATGTTCCTCTTCCTTCTCCCCCTGCACAAGAACAGCTCCAAGTGCGTATGAACTTGCATCCGTTTTTATTATATACGGTTTGGTTTCATCAGCTTGCCGTAGTATGGGGGCGGAGGTAAGCCGTAATTTTAGCTCATTATATGCCACGTCTTGTTCTTTATCCCACATCCACTTAGCATTTTTCTTTGTTAGCCTTGTTAGGGGTTCAGCGATGGATGAAAAGTTTTCTATGAATCGCCGGTACCAGGAACATGTTTGTAAAAATGATATCAAATGTTTTATGTTACTGGGAGGTGGCAGGTTTATGATTGCAGATACACGTTCTGGATCCATTTTCAATCCCTGTGGTGTTATGTAGTGACCAAGGTATTTAATGGCCTCGCAACAGAAACGGCACTTTTTAAGGTTGATTGTCAAGTTATACTCTCGAATTCTGTTCAGTACTTGCTTCAAGTCTACCAAATGATCCTCAAATGATGCGGAGAAGATTATAATGTCATCCAAGTAAGCCAGTATCTTTGCGTTTATGCTAATACGGAATCTGTCGATCATTCTTTGGAATGTGGCTGGTGCGTTACGCAATCCGAAGGGCATTCTATTGAACTGAAAGATGCCAAATGGTGTAATAAAGGCAGTCTTCTCTCTATCAGTCTCTCTGACATTTAATTGCCAATAGGAAGATTTTAAGTCAATCGAGGACATGCACGGCGTTGGCTTAGCTTCATGGAGAAGATCATCGATCCGCGGTATCGGATACGTATCAGGTTTTGTAATGGCATTCAGGCGTCGGTAATCAACGCAAAGGCGGATTTGACCATCTGGTTTCGGAACTAATACCACGGGAGCAGCCCACGGCGAAGAGCAAGCTGTTATTATGCCACTTTCTAGCATCTGTTCTATCTCTTTCTTCAATATCTCTCTTCGTGGAGGTGAAAGTCGATAGGGCGGTACCGCAATTGGAGGGTGGTCACCGGTATCTATGATATGTTCCGCTTGAGTAGTAGGCTGGCCATTTGAGGTAAATACATCTTCATGATCTATCAGAACTTGTTCTAACTGCTTTTTCTGTTCTTCTGTCAAATTTGGTGCTACTTGTACGACATCGATTGCACATATATCAACATCAGAGTCAGGATCAGGGAATAGGTACTTTGAGTGTGGGGATAGAGTGACCTCCTCAGTGAGTATATTCATCTGTGCATCCCGCAGCATGAAATCCATTCGAGGTGAATATCCGTCGAAAAGTGTTCTCGACCGTTTAAGTGGTGAGTGTGGCAAATCAATTGGGATCAATTTATAAGGAATGGCCGCGGACATGGTTGGGAGAGTAGCCTCTTCTTCGACTCTTGTCGGTGTAGAGTACCCTACGCTGTTAATAGACGTAGTAGGTACTGGCACGTGTATCTCCTCGCCTTGTGAAGGTTCTGATAGAGTGAGTGACGTCACAGGACTCGGCAACTGGAATTCTTTCAGGTCATAAACATTCTTAGCATTGTCTTGAAATATTATAAAGTCTTCCTGATATAATTCATAAGTAATTCCTGGGTTCTCCAGGGAATGCCACGTGAATTGAGGATGATTCAGAACCATTTTCGCGTCCTGTATGAAGCCTATGCCAAGCAAAGTCCTGTTGTCTCTGGATTCAGGTAGGACCACGAAAGTCGTAGGTATAGTGTATCCACATAATGTTACGGGAACATCCACGGTCATGACAGTCTGTGTCTTCGGCACGCCATCAGCTAGTGTTACGTTAACTTGCTTTTCGTTAAATCGGTAACCTTTTTCTTTGAGGCAGCAATAAAAATTGTAGGATGCAATGCTTGTCTTGGCGCATGTATCAACGTAGGCCACACCGTATACGTCGTCGACTGATATGTATACAACCGGCCTCGGTCTGGAATCGGTCCGTACATTCACTGAACAAAAGCTAATGTTTTCAACTTTTGGTGAATTCTTCTTAGATGAGCATGTTTGGCAATTTGAGCGAACAACTCCCGGCGCTCCACATCCATAGCAAGAAAATTTTGGTTGTGAAGGGGATGGCGCCTGCGTCACGATGTCACTGGAACTAACTTTAAGTGTGGTCGTTTGTTTCAGTGCGCCTTCTTCTAGCTTCTTCTTTTTCCTGCATACTTCTATCGTGTGACCTTGCAGTCTACAGAAAGTACACCTCACTTTTGTTGGTTGATTTGTCGAACGATTTCTGTTTTCATCCATTGTTTGTGATGGCAGCATCTTGTTACGACCTTTTTCTTCAAGGTCCCTCTCTGCTCCTCTAGCGGCTTCTAATAGAGTGTCGAAGCTAGTCACGGTACTCCTAGGAACTGAGCTCCTGATCTCCATTCGTAACAATCCATATACCATATCAAGTTGCTGCTGCTCTGAATGTTCAGGTTTAGGTAATTGTGCAAACAACATCCTTTTTTGTGAGATAAACCGTTCAGTTATCTGACCTGGTTTCTGCTTTTCTGACATGATATCCTGATATATGACGTAAGCTGGCTTCTTAGGTGCGAATGCATTGCGAATACGAGTGCTAAAATCCTCCCATGTCTTAACCCCGTCCTTGACACCTTGCCACCATATGGCTGCTTCACCCCTTAAAATTAAGGGTAGGCTCGTCAGTGCGTCACTGTCATCGATTTTCTCAATTTTCTTAAATGTTTCCACGGAAGTCAGGAATGCCTCTAATATCTCGGTGGAATTTTCCCCATCATAATGGTTCGAAAATGAAGCGAACGATCCTTTTCGTCCGCCAGTCCCGATGTGCTCGAGTAGTTGTTTGAACTGGTCTGCAGACAAACTCGCCATCTTCGTCGCTGGTGTCGTCGTAACACGTCCTGCACGAGTTACGTATACTTCTTTAGGTTCTTCGAAGGGCCCCACGTTGGGCGCCAGTGTGGGAAGAATAAACGCCGAACGTACTTAGGACTTGTTTATTACAACGTACATTGACTATTAAATGACTAAGTTAAATGCAAACAAAACGGTAAGGAGTAAAGTAGTTATAGGTTATGAAGTTAACCGCACTGTCCATAAGTGTTCGCGAACGAAGCACCTCTGTACGAGCACGGGTCCCTAGGTAGTCTGATGGTCCAAGTAGTTCCACTGAGAAGTGTAAGCTAGCCCGGACGCAACAGAACTGAGCTGCTGTAGGCAGCGTGGGGCTATTTAACGGCTCCGAAGCGTCACTCGTTGATGTTCGGAGAAACTCGGCAGTCATCGGAGGCGCTGCGTTCGGAGTCGATCGGGATGTTTCGGCTGTCGTTCGGGGAAGGCGCGCGTTATTAAAACTATGCGTGTTACAAACTTTTTTTACGTTGTGAATATTAAAAAAAAATGTTTAACTCTTTTGAGGTAAGTATTATGTCTAATTTAAGTCAATTAATGCACATTTCATTATTTTACACTTTTTTATGAAAAACAACCAAAAAAGTTATTGAAATGGTTTTAAGCTTAAATTTTTTGAAAAACATAAAAAAACTTACATTCTCAATATGTTAGAAATGGTTAAGTTTCGGACAATGCATTATAGAAAATGTCTTCCTCTATCACCTCTTGAAAGGATCAGGTCTACTTTACCAATAACCCTGAAGTGTCAGAGCAAGACAGCCATAGATTTAAATATTTTAAATGTTTCGTGTAAGTCATCCTCAGAAACCGCACACAGTCGCAATGTGTCGTAACAGTTACGGGGCTAACTAAAGTGTACTTTTAAAAAAAAACTGCGACAATTATTGGCTAGTCTGATTCGGAATGCGTCTTGAACGGAATGTACCTCGTCCAGTACTAGATAGTCACCAAACCATGCAAATGGCCCCAAATTTTAACACAAACTGAATATTCGCATTCGCATTCGCATTCGCGAATGTCGATATCAGATATTCGCATTCGCATTCGCATTCGCGAATGTCCAAAAACACACATTCGTTACATCACTAGTTAGTATCAATTAGGTATCATGATATCGTGCTGTTGCACTTACTTATAGTGTCGTCATTGTTATATCTTTGGGTACACAGAATAAATTCTAGCCGCTATTATTGTGGACGACATATGAGAGAAAATATTAAATTTTACTAATGATATTACTCGAATAAGTACTTACTATTGTTGTAAAAATTTAAAACAAACCAAAATGATATATACATACATACATATGCAGTCACGACTGTATTCCCCGAAGGGGTAGTCAGAGGCGGCTCACGAGCGAGCCACCCACTTTTCGCAGCACATTTGTACTCACGTGATAGGTTGCGAACCATATCGCCGTTTTGGAATAAGTACAATGCACTTAGGATTCACATCTAGAATCTAGATGTGCAGGTTTCCTCACGATGCTTTCCACCACCGTAAGAGCACTTGGTATTTTTGTACTTAAACTCCTTAATCGAAAACACAATTGAAAGAATTCATTGGTACATGCCAGGATTTTAACCCACGGCCTCTCGATTGAGAGGACGAGGCCTTATCTATTACGCCACCACTGCAAAGTGATATATTTTAACCATTTACCGTAGAAAAACCGCAACGTTTTTGTAACCGCATGTCTGCAGTTACTAACCAAACGGCCCATATTTTAATATTAAACAAGAGCCCTCAAATTATTTATTCACACTATAGGCAATGCAAACAGCTCCCTAAGAGGGCCCGAACGAAACCACCGCCTGTCTACTAAATTTGTGCCTATGTTCCTGCCCTGACTATAATCTGTATAATGTTGTGATGATTATACAAGCGGTAACTAAGAGTAGACTGATGTGTCCTACCATTGACCTAAGCATTATGAAATAGTTAGGTTAATGGATTTATTATGACTATTTAATGAGTGAAGAGGTTTTGCGTTTATATATTAACCACTGTTTTATTGAAAACAATTACTATAATACTAACAGTATACATAGAAACGTTTTACAACACATATAAAAAATACGAAGCGTCCATAGTCGAGCGGGCTTCAGTGATCGTAACTGATCACTGAGGTTAAGCAACAACTGGCACGGTCAGCCATTGGATGGGTGACCGATTTTCAAGTGGTACTTTTCTGGACGCTTCCGTGCTTCGGACGACACGTTAAGCCGTGGGTCCCGTTTGCTGCTTCGGCGGCTTGAAAACGTCTGACAGTCGGGTTGCCCACTTATCCGACAACTCTCTCAGCACAAGCTTGCTTGTGTTCGGGTCCACCAACCCGCACTTGGCCAGCGTGGTGGACTAGGCCTAAAACCCTTCCTTCATTGGAAGGGGACCCATGCCCCACCAGTGGGGACGTGATGGGTAGTGATTAATTGATAAATAAATCGAAGCCAATGTGTTTTTTATTAAATCTAAGTACCCATTTCACACATTAGTCGTGTCCTCTCCAAATCTTCATTAATACGCTAATATGGTAACGACATACGTTGAATTATAAAGTCACAATAAAACAATAATAAAATGGGGTATGAAACGACGGAAAAAACAACATAAAATACCGAACAACTTCACAACAATCGATCGATAACGTCAACGCAACCCTATCGACTATCGAGCAACGCCGACGCCACGTGCGTGGTAAATGACATGTAACGGGAAGCAATAAAACCTATTGTTTACATACAAATTCACATTAAAACATCGATATTTATAAATATCCGATTCGAACAAGATATACGATACAACCCGATCGAGTTAATGATCCGTTTGTGGGATAATTTCGTTGTTGTATGATGTTAACGTGTTTTGATAGTGATGTTTTATGATTAGTGAAGGGGTTGCTCAGGAAATGTGTTTGCGTGCCAGTGGGTTTATAAAATATGTGGGTGTTAATGTATGTATGACTGTGATGTGATGGTGTGTACCTAATGTTTAATATTTCCTATGTAACATAAAACATACTTTCTCATTTAAAAAAACAGATTTATAAAAACGTATAATTTTTCACTTACGTTACGTATCTCTATTAAACTAGGTAGGTGAAAAATTATACGTTTTTAAACATATACTTTCTGTTTTCAGATATTATTATTATTATTATTTAATACTTTATTGCACAAATATAACATAAGTGTACAAAAGGTGGACATAATGCTAAAAGCATTTTCTACCAGCCAACCTACAGATATGATTCCACTGAAAGTTACTTAAAAGTGTAGTGTATGAACTGTACAGAAGTACAGACTACTCGGTAGCATATTTTTAGCATCTCCATATTTTGGGTAACCCCAATACACACAGAAACCATCTTCATATACATAGGTATTCACAAAACTCTTTCAAAGCTATCAATTAAACGGTACTTATCAATAAAATTGTACATTTTAGATTCCCTAGTATTAAGTGTCTATGTACGTGTCTACCTACATATCCATACATGTCTAGCTTCAAGTACCCAATTACTCAGACAAATAGGGAAAAAACAAAAGCCGATTACAAAACAGTCCCCAGGTCTAATGAACGCGTCTGATTGGTCAGAGCGAAGACCGCACCAACCCTTCTGGAGCAGTATCGAATTGCGGTTATGGAGCTTGGAGTATCAATTAACCAAAATGGCCGACAAAATAAACCAGCCGTATCATGTGATACCCACGGGAAAGCTTATAAAATATCCAAATTCATATCTTAATAATATTCTCAACCTTTATTCTATAGACTCACATGGGATCATCAAAAGGTAATTTTAATAAAGTTCTTCAGGTATTATTTATGTTAGGTGCTTTATACATGACATGTTATGTTTTCCTTTATCTACTTGCAGGTAGTGTTTCTGAAGTAGGTATCTGATGCAGCTATAGCGTTTCTAGAAAATTATTTAATAATTACTTGTATTAAAAAAAAAACCAAAACATGGGTCCTATTTATAAGATATTCACTTATTGATTGTGTTGTATTGTTTTAATATTCCATTCAATAAAGTTGGAAATGAACCAACATGGCTGCCGAGCACCCCTTTCTAACCAGTGGGTAGAAAGAACTATTGTTTAGAAGTCTGCTTGAGAACTAATCCAGCATAGTTAAAAGTTAAAACAATGCGCTTTGTTGAAGATGTCTGACGTCTCATTGGCTGACAGCAGAGCCCTCGGTAGAATGTATGCTCTAGTACTTTCCACCCTATTTTCTCCCCTCAGATATTGTTTAGCCTGTGTGTAAATAACGGACTTATAAGAAAATGTAGGACTGAAAAATAACGCTATAAAGAACTTCTGGGGATAGACAAATTCAAAGATTGTAAAATAACATTTATGAAATCATCAACACTCGTCATCGGACTCATCAGTAATAAACAAAATGATGAACCCCTACCGATAACTGAATTATGCCTGTCTATTTAGTTGCTTCTTACTCACTTTGTAAAATAGTTTTTACCCTGAAAAAAGTTCCAAAAACTGACGATATTCTTATGGGACGATTTCACTCTCAAAATAGCCTGCTTTGCTGCTGCTGCTTACAATGCATTTTAAACTTTACATTCCAACTAATCAGCATCTACAGGGTGTTGCAAAAAGGGTATAATAAGCTGAAACACACGTGTGCAGCATGTTATATCTAAGCACACAGGCTTACCCTTTCTGCAACATCCTGTAGACTGGAAGGCTTACATCACGCACGCATGGCGAAGTAACGCGGAGTTTCATTGAAAACCACGAGCGGATTTCACGGGAATCACGGGATTAATGTTTGGAAAAACGACCATGCGTGGTTTTAAATGGTAAAACTAAAGTGGCGTTCAGAAACTGCACACAACAGAATAGGTGTAGCAGATGATAAATAGCAAATTTCGATCTTATTACTTAATTAACCATAACGAAAAGTCGTAAAAGCTCTATCACTAATCAGAGTACATCATCATCTACAAAGAACCAAAAATTTAGGTAGGTACATATCTAAAATTGTACATATGTATGTATATTTTACATAATAACAATATATATGTCTATTTGATGTATTCGTAATAGCTATCATATCTATGGGATGTGATAGGTATACCTATGGACGTAGGCAAATTGAAATTGAAATACATTTTGATCCATTTCAAGTGCAGCTTAACAGCTTTGGGGCTTAGTCACGTCATTTATTCGTTAACAAACACGCAATGGACATTGTACGATTAAATCCGGTTATTCTAGATGAGTAAATGATAGTATAGGAACTCAGAAATTGAAATAAATTGTACTTATTTATTTCAGGTAAGATAATATTGAGCTACTTCTCTGGTTACTACATTATGTAGGTATGAGCATAAAGGTTAGTGTATAATTAATAATTTTTTAACAAATTGAAACTTGTACTGTAACTTTTAATTAAATTTATTGTTATTAAAAAACTCCTAGTTTCAAAACCTGGTCTAAATAAGTAATAAGTAATGTTAAAACAGCACTACTAGTATTATAGTGTATTAGTATGTGATTGAAGTGACCACCAATGTGATGTAATCGCATCGGTACGGATAAGGTTCTCAAAACGATAATAATGTAACCTGCATGAATTTGGCACTTTACACTTTCGTTGACAGCTTTGGAGAGCTAATAATAAAATTGAACAAATTGATTGGGATTCAGTATAGCCTGACCGAAACAAATTTTTAGATAGGTGCTTTGCGCGGATCTTAAACGGCTAACGGAAAAAAATCAACTCGTTACCATCCTGTCCTTTACTTGACCCCACTCAAACATTATTACTTGAACATGCCAACTCAACGTCAATATGGGCAAGAAACTGTTGGCAACAGTTGTTTTATTTCATTTGGCCGGTTTTCCCGCCCTGCCAATAGGGAAACCTTCCCGTATTTGCGGTTGTCACGCAAAAGTAGGCCGTAGAAGAGGATTCCAATATCGTGTTCCAGTAATTTATGGCCTGCAGATGGACCCATTGGGGAAGCGGTGATGATACTTCTATAAAAATATTGGCCATTCAGAATCAACTGGTGTGAACTGGTTATGTTGAGGTTTTCCACATGGTTGAGCTTAAGTCGAAGAAACTAAGAAATTCAAAAAAGCATTTTAGGGTGATTTTAATGTTTTAGGAATCGCAAAAAGAGTTTTTGCAAGCAATAAACTGCGAAAGTTTGACCATCCATCATGCTTTTACGAGCGTTTAAACTTCAGCCGGTATGAATTTAAAAACCCCGCTTTCCACGAAACCATTAAAATAGTGAGTGCGTTCGGGTAAACCAATTTTAATAATATTATGCAAATAACAATATTTTCGTTGCAGTGCGGCAACAGTTGCCGAGCCGCGGGCAGCATCCGCGTTCGGAAATCATTATTAGCCATACAGTCGCTAATTTGCCCGAATTTGCTTAATGCTCTACAATTTGCACGCAAACCCAGCACTGAATGCCATTTAATGCTCGCGCTGTGTATTTTTGCGAAACCATATGCTGCCGTCCGCGAGAAATGAGTGTAGTAATGTTGGTGACTACAAGTATGGTGTAGTGGTTAAAATATAATTAAAACATCGCTGTTGGGTAGTTCTAATTGTTTTAATAAGAGCCTAAATCATGTAAATAATGTACTTACTTATGTATTTCATGTTGTCTTTTTCGGTCAATTTATACCTACCATTACGAATCGATCTATACGTGCCATAGAGCCACCTTGCTGGATCCCATGCGTGAAGGAAACAGCACCACAGCGCTCTACAAACATTTCATAAAAGACAACTGTCTCCGCTGTCTTGTGTATTTAAATAAGAGAAAAGATGCCACATAGAGGGGTGCGGGGGAATCCTACATCTTACACAAAAGTAGTCCATTTTGTAGCTGGAAGATTTTAAAATAACAATGCCTTGGCTCACGGCCAAGAAAGAATAAGAATATAAGAACACCTGCACGCGTATAAAATGAAATACCTTTTTGAATACCTGTTTAGGGTTAAAATTATGTAGGTAAGTGGGAGGCTCAATAAACTGAGTTCAAATGTCTCATACAGCGTTGCAGTGAGAACAATCACACAGTTTTTTTTTTAACTGCGTAGTGGTTATCTATTATTATGGGATATAATAATAGTGTCGCGATCTGGTATTATTGTATAGATATAGCATAATTTTAATCATTAATTTCGCATAGCTACTATATGTAGAAAGATATATAGTATAGATAGAATATTCTTTATTTGTACACACTATAATATAATTTATCCTGAAATTGTAAAACGGGTTCTTAGGAATTGTAAAATTAATTCAAAATTGTATCACATTTATTCCACAACATTCTAAATTTTCTTCTCCAAATCTCACACACCATAATAATTTGTCACGCGCTACTCCAAACAACTTACTCCACAAATCATGTTGGGACAAAATAACTAAAACTGAATAAATATTATTTTTATCTATCTAAAAACTGGCGGTCGAGATTAATATCACCATGTACAAGAATAAATTTGTCGTCATCTGCCCGACTGTTTGATCAAAAGATTAAAATTTTGTCGGTGGAAAAAATCCAATGCACAGCACAGCGTAAAAACTGCACCGGAGCTTTTGGTGTGCGCCAAACTTTTTTAATAATATACTCGGAGATACAAAGCTAGTATTTTTTATCTCTACTTTATTCCAAAATTAAACGAAAAGACTGATGACAATATTTCAGCTAAGTACATAATGTACTAACATGCATTTTGTGAAAGATACAGACAGGCTTTTCCAATGGCAGCGTTAATGAAGGGTTGTAAGTTAGTCGAAGGTGTGTGTCTATAGAATTCGGGCCCTGTAATGTAATGGGACTGATTGTATGTTTTTTGTAGCTGTTAAAATTTTATAAAGAATTATCTCGAATGTGTTAATTTAGAACGTCACTAATGAATGAGAATTTCATGACGTATTTTGTTACGTAGTAGTAGTACGTTTTAAGTAGGTATTCAAATACTGTTAACTGTAAAGAACCAAAGACGCTGGACAAAACAAGGCTTTCCGATAAAAAACATGATCACCAGATTCTAAGTCATAATTTTTTCAGTAATCAGGTACATATTACCTAATTTCCCGACGCTGATCAAGTCACACGGTAGTTAGCTACCTTAAGATAAACATTTTCCTCTGTAAAAGTTCGCAGGAAGGTATAATAATGAAGACCAGTGGTTTCTTTTCACATCCAAGCTCCCGATATTTTAGCCTAATACAGCACTTTATAGTAAACCACTACAAATTAGCATGAGTGTACGGGCCTGGATAATAAAGGTGCTACCACTAAGGTAGTTGTTCCGAGGAGCACCTTAGGGGCTAATTTCGCTCGACGTGTAATGATTATGAGCCAGCCAACTACGCTTGGTAGGGACCACAATATGCAAATGATTTTAGCCTTTAGCGTGGTGTAGGCGGTTGACCTGTGGGCTATATTAATAGGATATCAAATGTGTACCTACTTATTCGTTTCATATTTTCATTTTTTCATAAATATACAGTGAAAGAGATTTCTCCACATATACAGGTGATTGCTACTTCGATGAGTAGGCATTCCTGTAATTGGGTTGCACATATCGATCTACTTAAAGCGATAGAAAAATTCTGATAGCTACCTACACATAAACACAAGTAAAACATACATTCATCATACTCTAGTTTTTAGGTCAGGGCTTCAGAGAAATCCATAACATGATTGTCCTTTGAAACAGCAACAACTGTATACCTAGATGATTTGATTTTTTCGTGTCGATCGTTAATTGTTTTCGCAGTCAATCCAGTTTGCTCTCCACTGGAACAATTGTGAAGTGACATTTGATACGTGATGGTATCCCTTCGTTTTTGTCAATTTCACGCTTCGCAACAATTTCGACAATTGGTCTGATGGACAAAGTTTTGTTGTATGATGTGTTGTTGCATGTGTGACTGTGATTGGTGTCGTCCTTTGTGTAGGTATGCAAAAAAACAATTCTTTAGAATTAGTGACGAAACGAAATAACTTTTACGAAGAAATTAAGGTCAAATTCAATACATTTTGGACCCAAAATAGTTGTAAAAACAATTTCGCGATATACATATCATACAGCGTTAGATTCTAAAGCGTCCACTTATTTTTTATGAATAAGGGGGTTAGAATATAAAAATCATTATGAAAGGCCCCAGTTTACCGATAAAAACAAAACTTGCAGTAACTGGATAAGATGTAAGAAAAACAAGAATTGAAATCCTGATTCAATTTAAAACATGATTTGTCCCCCTAATATTAGCTAGTAATAAATAGTTAAATGTATGAAATTAATATGTAAGTTTTAGATTCAAAAACAGCGATTAATTGATACAATGCAACACGAAAACCGGTGATTACCCGAACTCAACTCATATCCAATTAACTGCGCTTGCACGCAACATGTTTTTTTTATTAAATACTACTCTTGTTACTAAATGTCTCTATTTATTAAAGCAAAGCGTGACAATAAACATTAAAGACATTAGTGACCCAATTCACAAGGTTCTTAATGCTTACGTTGAAGTAACTAACTGTATGGTATGAAGGTGTATTTTTTCCTGTGATACAATTATTATGAAGTTTAAAAAAAAGCAATGGCTTTCTGAATTTCTCTGAGTAAAGTTTTTACAATTTATTTTTTATGTCAATAGTTAAGAATAAAAATTAGTCATTAAAAAAATATATCGTTAAGGCCTTATAAGGCCTTATAAACCTTATTAACGGGAAGAACAAAATATATTTTTCGAGAACCTATATATTAAACTTTGTCTCAAGTTAAGTTCTCAACCTTCTGGCATCAATGATTATGTTCTACATTTTTAAAAGTAACACAAGGATCTTTAGTTGCATGAAGTTTTTATTTAATGACAATCATTTATTCTCATGTATTTAATACTAACTTATTAGAAAGGGACTTGTTACCCTTTTGTTATTCTACTAACTGAGACTTAATCGCCTAAATGGAGAAGGCACGTCTTCGAAATGGTAATCTTTGAACGGTGATTTAGAGCCGGTCATAAATATGTCTATGCTGTTTTATTTGAATCTTTGAGCTTTAATTCTGATTTAAGTTTCGAGTTGTTGTAAAAAATATGTTTCGACTGGAACTAATTTCAATTTGAGAATCAATAGTCAGTCGCAAATGTCGCAATACATATACAACTCCTAATAGGAATAAGTACCGTCAAATGAGTTTCAAAATATTCAGCTTTAAAATTCCTGTGAATATACAGATACTACTGAACAAAATGTGTTATATTATATATGTAGTCCACCAACCCGCACTAGGCCAGCGTGGTGGACTAGGCCTAAACCCTTCCTTCATTGGAAGGAGACCCGTGCCCCAGCAGTGGGGACGTGATGGGTCGTGATGATGGTGATGATATATGTAGTACAAAGGTAGGTTTATGAACCGGATCTAATGGACATTGTAACAGTGCACCTACCCCCTCCGGATCTGAATACTGAAACAAAATCAGCATTAAAATGTAATTGCATCCGACATTTACACCGACAAAATTTGCTAATAGTCGCCGCTACTATATTTTACATCACCAATGGAAACTCGTTAAAGGGCAGGAAATTGTTCGTAATGCACCCATTAATATTTCCGCAGTACTGGGGATTTATGCGATTGAAAATAAAGCCTCTCGTTAAACGAATAGAGCAGAAATTAGGTTGATAAACGAGTGTGCTGATAGCTACACAATGGGGATCTAGGCGCATAGCGCGACGCATCTCTGCGCCCCAAAGTTAAACTGTGGAAATTTTAATTCTGCCGGGCGGGGGTGCCTGTAGCGTGCCGGTTACATGCGGCCGGTGTTGTGTTGTAAATAATCATGTAAATGATAAATACAATAATTACATTGAAGTGAAAATTCACTATTTACTAATGAAATTCATAAATTGTTTTGTAAAGTTATATTGAAGCTAAAAACTGTCTTTCTTCTCTTATTTTTTCAATACTTTGCACACTTTTACTTCATGCGTAATCTTATTACTATAAAAACCTACTCGTAATAGATTTTTGGGGTATTATAAATATCAACTGAACCTGAAGAATCCTCAACACCTTACCATTAATCTAAGCCAGTAACTTCAAATAGACCAAGAAAATTGAAAACCTCTAGGAGACATAAGTAAAAGTATCTACAAAAGCTTCAGAGACATGTAAGCCCAATCTAAAATTAAAATCTATTTCACTACGCAGTCTCCGCTGAAGCTTTGCGGATTCTCTCTGGTGGGGCTAAATTTTCATCGGAACTTATTTATTTTTTATTCAAAAAGGGGAGAATATTTCTATTACGAATCAACGAATAAATAAATTCACGTTTCATAGCATTTTCAGCAGTGTTCGATGCAGGTTACCTAACTCCATGTTGAAAATGATACATTTTTGATTGTACGAAAATGATATTTCATTTAAGCGTTTCCGGGTTTTCGATATAAACTAGTGATAAATGAATGTAGGGCTTTTTTAACGAGTTTCCATGAACCATTATATTCAATGGGGGCTAACGCGTGTGAATTTGCCGCTAGGGGCGCTGGTGTTGACTCAGGTCAAGTGACATTTTACTTTTCATATAATTTGTTTGGCGGGCTTCGTGATAAATTATATTTTCGTTCATTTCCCTGTTGAAAAGTGATCTCTTTTTGCAAAATTATCGCAAATATGGATTATTTGTCGTTGAAAGCTGAATAATTAAGGAAAAGAGGCGCAAAAATAAGCAGTCTCAAAGAGCAGCTAATTCCGAGGTTAGTTTGTTTACTGTTTACAAACTTATTTTTTACGAAGTGTATGCTTGTTTGCTTAGGTAACAGCTATGTTTTTTCTTTTTACAGACACCAAGACTATGACCGTAACAGTAACTTGGTTGGAAACGTAGAGGACAGCATCATACAACAAAATGATTCAGTGTATACTTACTGTTGAGTGGCCTTCAGAAACTTTGTATAGCAGTGTGAACACTAATAATTAAACTCCAGATCTAGATATTGTCACCAATGAGTACTTTGGAATTTATGTACAATGTATACCATCGCTCTTACGGTTAATTAAAACATCGTGATAAAACCTGCACATCTAGATTTTCGAACCCACCAACCTGCAGAAGACCAGCGTGGTAGGAAATGGTCCAAGCTTAGGAGTGGAGTTTAGACCTTAAGGCGATATGCACAAAGGCTCCATTCGAGTGAGCCAGGTGCAGGTACTGACACCCCCACAAATAATAGAATACTTAGTATACTATACTACCATTATTTAGTTTCAACTAACAACTCAACCAGCATTCATTGTGTGGATTACTAATGTGTTATATTTTTTGTATAGCAGTGTGTTTAAACGGAAAGGATAAATAAAAGTTAAATCAGTGTGTAATTCTTTTATTTTTATTGTATTTATTAAATGCCTAATCCTTATTTACATTATGTTCTTTCTGAAATTGGTTATAATGATTTTCACAAACACGAGATTGTCGGATAATAATTATTTCACAAGCCACTGTTTTAGAACAGTTTTATCACTTGTTAACATAAGTCCTCCTTTTCTTTCCGAACATAACGGATCTACACTACATTGCGGCATAGTAACTCGATGTGATGATAGTTATTTTATAATTAACTAGCTGTTCCCGCGAGCTTCGCTTCGCCTTAAAAAGTTTTCCCGTGGGAAATCCGGGATAAAAAGTAGCCTATGTTCTTTCCCAGGGTCTATACCATATGTATACCAAATTTCATTCAAATCCGTTCAGTAGTTTTGGCGTGAAAGAGTAACAGACAGACAGACAGACAGACAGACAGACAGACAGACAGACAGACAGACAGACACAGTTACTTTCGCATTTATAATATTAGTTAGGATAAGCTTATAAGATTCAAAATTTTAAAACTTTATTTCGCGCCAATTTGATACAGTCTCCTTTGATAAGTTTGACAGCTATGGTACCTCTTGACCTGGGTCGACAGTGGCGCCAACTGGTGAGCAAAAAAACGGTAGTCCCCATTTGAGATACAAAAACGTACAGCACGAGTCGAGTCGCAGGAATTAGTATTTAAAATAATTGTGATCATTAATTTTAAGCTTAGTAGGTTCTGGGTACTGAAAGTACAAAACTATCATGCTTCAATAAAAAAAAAGTTATCGTCTTAATTAAAATAATGGCTCAAAGATACTTAACGGAGTAATTAAAACAGTAGTTGTAGACAAACAAAGAAAGTTGTTGAAGAGTCGTTGGCTATAGCAGAGTCAACCCGAAGTTGACCCAAGTTTAATTATAAACTGAGCGGCGAACTTGCGCACAATCAGGAACTTCAGTCATCGCCGCGCTTTTCAAATTAAATACATTTTTATGACAAAGTTGAGGGATAAAGAAGTTGAGTGTCTCTTTTGAGGCAGCTCAACCGTCTTTTGTCTTTCTAGTTGGCGCGCCCTGGCCGGAAGATAAAGCGCTTTTTTGTTTTAATTAAAATTATACACGATTGAAATAAGAGTTTAAAACTCACATGAATGATACATACAAACTTATTATATTTTTTAAATTTATTCAAACTAATACCTAATTAAAAAGAAAAAGGGCCCAAGAACACTGTACTTTGGTGTACTTTTACTACCTACCTTGGTGTAATCTATAGTGAATATTGTTATACTTATACGTTATATACTTAGGAATACTTTTGTAGAGTGAAGTGAAGAAGTGTCATATATCCAAATGCTTCAGCTTGTTACTCGATTGTAGGTTTGCATCACTGATCATCCACCACACTACACAACTTCAGCTACTGGCTACTAAGACACTACTAAGGTGACTAAAATATACCGAAATGTGTCACACAGGCTTGACAAAGCCTGCTATGAAGTCAGCGGGTTAAATATCTGCTGCTTTAGAGAGTAGATAAGACAATCGTCTTCGCGACGTAGCGATGAATGTCCCAGCGTGCGGTAGAAAACATTTTTCCCCGCCGCGGGCCTCACAAAGCAATTTTCTTGAGTAAACAATCTGTATGCTGCTCCAGAACGGGGCATGTTGCGACCTGAGAGGGTGGATTCTACATACTAATATACTTTAGATTGTGTGGAGGTTCTATTTATTTAACGAGAATGTATTCGGTTTTGAGGTCAATTAAAATAATAATAGTAATGACCGACCACGGCCACTTTGTGGTCAGGTCAAAATTCACAGAAGCCATTCCACCATATATTATGGAGCTTTGCCTATTATTAGACGCTTCCACTAAATAATTCTCAACCAATTTCTGGAGAGACACAGAACACGCTGCTTATTTATTTGAAATGATATCATTACGCTCTTAGCTTTCTTGTAAGATAACAAGCATTGTTGAAAGTCTCTTGAGCTCCGACCCTTTCCAACTTTGACAAGTCACCCGTGAAGATTGCTTAGATCCCTGCTGGCCCTTAACTTGAAACAGCCTTATCGTCGAGATAGGATTAATTGCGGAAATACCGTAGACAACGGCCAAGTTATAACTAGCAGGCTTTGTGGACGAGATTTTCAAGAATTTTAAAGAACGGCACGGACTTTTTGCTATGAACGTTGTTATCTTGTTCCGGGCTTATCGGACCGGCTGGAGTTGTCTGGTCAAGGACCAAGATGTTGGAAGATTCGCGAATGTTTGGTTTATTTCTAACAAAACATAAATCTTCAGCAAAATAACTAACAACAATAAATAATGTGCTTTAAATTTCAAGTGCCAAGTAATTATACACCCTTTGATCATTAAAATTATTCAAAATACCATTATAAATTTAAAGAAGCAGTCTTGAAACGACAAATTGTCACCGCTATGATAATTTACAGCAGTCTATTACGCTGGTGAATTTCGCCGCATCACCGTGAAGTTTCTAATTAATGAAAAGGGACTCCTACTCAGCATTAAAACGAGCAACAGTGGAGCCCGTTGTCCTGCCGCAGTCAATGTGAAATTTAATTAATACTTTCTAGAATTTGTGTTTAATATTAAATAACTGGTTGCTAGAAATCAAACTGTGTCGGCTTATATTAAAACTTTGTCCAAACTCGGCCTTATTAGGCATTGTTGAGGCATAATGGCTCTCCAAGTCTCTATTAGTTATTAGTTACTGGCGCCTTCCCTCCGGAAAACATTGAAAATTACCGGACATATTAAATTTACTCGCACATTGATTTTCACCGGCTAGTAATTACTTAATTTACCGATTAGTTTACAGACTCATGGGTGCGGGGGGAAGATTTATTGACTAATTTAATAGGGGGAGCTTCAGTAATTCAATTATCAACGGTAGCTGCAAGCGTCTAAACTCTGTAGCTACTCTAGGTGTGGCAACTGGCTTTTTGCTGACTTCTTTGTTATTTTCTCAGTCTGTTTCAAAAATTGGGGTGTTTTATCAGCTATATTTTAAAGTATATTCGGCTGTAGTTCTGTTCTATATAACGTATTAAGCTGTACTTCGGTTCTATATACCTACTGTAGCTTTTTATGTAAGTATTGTATTAATTAAATGCAATTCCCAATTTAATCTCTTTTGAGATATGATTTGAAAGAGTGTTTAGTGGAAACGTTAATTATTGCTCAAACTATACATAACAGTGCTATGGCATGAATCTCAATCGGCCTCTCCCAAATTAATACGACAAAGCGATTTCTTAGAACCAAAGAAGCAATTGTCACTCTGAGCGCAAGAAAATGAATGCTTTTACCTTATGAATCGTCACGTATCCCTTAATGCTTTCTTAGAGACGAGTGTGTTAAGTACAATAGTGTCTTAACTTATCAGTGCAGAGCACGTTCCCTCTGCTAAGAGTTTGGAGCAATCAATTAAGGAGAAATGAATGGCCGTGGTGTCTTTTATTTCAAGCTTGGAATATTACATGCTTTTCTCAGAAATCCATTTACAAACAGGAAGAACCTATTTAGTAAGGAAATGTAGTTAAAACATAGATTTTTGTTTAAGTGCGCTTTTGAAACCAGTTACCATCGCAATATTGCCTTATATACTTACCTATATAAGGCAATGGCAGATAAAGTATCGGGGAGTGGACAATAAACTGTTCCTAATTATTATTACCTAGAAATATCTTCAGCATCATACTTATCTATACCTACTGGCTTTTTACAGTTTTGTTCACAAGTTTGGCAAGGCACAAAAGTGTAGTAAGCATGAATAAGCTTACTGTGCTCCTATTCACTTCTACCACAGCTCCGGGTTCTCGGGCTATAACGAACTCATTAACACACACTATTCACAGGGGAATTCTGCCTAGCGACTGATAGTATTGGATTACTACGTGACTTCTCTTAGCTATCAATAATGCATGGTTATCTAGTTCGCAAGGGCTGGACAGGAAATATTTATGAGGAAAATTACGTACGCTGTTGAAGAATTTATATGTCTCTTGATTATCGGGTTGCAAAGAAACATGATAGCACCTAATTGTTAAATAAAAAAATATTTTTTTCAACTACGTATATTTTTAACAGACACAGTCTTCTGCTTCTCCCAATTGTATCGGACATAAACACAAGAGCTAAAATGTTTCGTTTAGCCGTGTCTTATTTACAATATACATTTATAATGATTTGTGAAACAACACTTATTAATGTATTTTTAAAGTAAAAGTGTACTGTTTGCTCTTTATAATGTTTCTTGTATTGTCACCAGTAACGCTTAGTTCCCAAACTGTGAACCTTTGGCTATCTATATAACATACATTCTATACTGACAATAGTTCCCACTTCTTGGCAACGACTACGTTCTGCACTTAAGATTTGCTGCAAACATATCGTCTATGTTACAATGCAGGAATTCAGGACAAGTTCCGGCGTTTCCTGATATCTAGAGTACAGTAGGTGACGACCGAATTGTGTAGTGGTTAGTGAAGCTGACTACTATGCTGGAGGTCCCAGATTCGATTCTCGGCCGGGGCAGATATGTGATGGATTGAAGATTGTTTTAATACAGATATTTTAACTTGGTCATTGGGTGTAGGTATCAATCCTTGTATGTGTATAGACATTGTACTCAATACTCAATCATTTATTTATGTAATCGATACCTCCTCTTCCCATCCATTCTTTTTTATTCGAAGCTTAGATGACTCTCCAAAAATTTCACCATAATTATATTTTCATCAAGTGGATATAATTTATTCCAAATGTTTTTTTTTTCATTCTTATTGCAAAAGTTTTACTACACATAAAATATAAAAGTAGGTCAGCCGTTTAGTAGAACAGCATCAGAAACTATTCTTTAGTCCACGGCATACGATCCGGTAAAAAATATACGAAAATTTTCATAGGTTGGCTACAGCGCACCTGGGCCACAATTCTACTATTTCACTAAGATACTCCACATATTATGTAGGTATCCGTCTCAACACCTAGTCATACGAGGTAACATATTGGGATTCAAAGGTTAAAATATGTACTTACCTATTTAAGACGCGTACGTCCGTTCATTTTTGTTTCAACACGTTTTTTAAATGTTTTTTTATATCAAAAAATTATGTAGCTACCTATAGTTTAATAAGGTATGGGACCAAGAATTCGGATCACGTACATCATCATCATCACAACATATCACGTCTCCACTGCTGGGGCACGGGTCTCCTTCCAGGGAAGGGCTAGTGCACCACGCTGGCCTAGTGCAGGTTGGTGGACCCAAACACAAGCTAGCTAGTGCTGAGAGAGTTGTCGGGTGGTGTGGTCAACCCAAATATATAATGTTTTCTGGAATAAGTGCCTAAAAAAAACTAAACTTTACAACATTGCGATATACACGTACAACTTTGTTGTATACCTACATAATAATATGTTTATAGTATAGTAGAAATCACCCCGCAGAGACTGCTCGAAGCAAGAGCTACGTATTGTGCTCAACACAACAAATACGGCTATTGTGGCTAGCTGCATTTTGGCTGGGCAAAAATATTTTCCTGAGATTCTCTTACGCTGTGGTCTGTGATATCCTATTTGTAAAGGCATCATGCAGCTTACATCACTTCCAATAGAAAAAAACCAGGAGAGCTGTGCGATAGGTACTTAAAAGTGGGTCGGTTCACATTTTTTGTTGGTTGATTCGTAAATAAATAAATACGGTAGCTACGTATTAACGTAGCTCGTTTTCATACATGGAATTCTTCTTCCCATATAACTTCCTTCCCTTATAAAGTGACCGTACTCCCCCCCTCTGCGGTATAGGCTCCTGCTGTCACGTGACCATCTAAATTAGCATGGAGAAGCTAAGCTTTCTTTTATTCACGAATTTCCAAAAGCATTAGAACAAAATTTATTCATATTGACCCACTTTCCGATGGTCCACTATCAACAGGACACCTTGTATAAGCCTAAATTAAAACCTAAAACACTTGTGACATGTAATTGCGAACACTTTCGTCGTGTAATTGGGCGGGCGTGGAGCCTGCGTACAGATAATTGGATTATCTCGGCCGCCCTTCACCATGATCCGAGATCGGTGGTTAACCGATGTCCGACCTCCTTTGAGATGTCCTGGAGATGAGACGTTTCACTTGAGCGGTGTTTCGAGGAATTTTAGTATCGAATGTAGCCATTTTTTGTAGGATGGATTAAGGGCAGATTTTTCAATAGTCAGCTAAATTATATCTGATGAATATTTGTGGCTGTCTAATGCAAACATTCAGACGCGACAGCATCAGAATTATTCCGCCGGTAACTTTTATCTGATCATTGAAAAATCAGCTGTAAGTAATTTCATTTGTTTTATTTGAATTCGGTTTTCTTTACTCCATCTATTTATGTAATTAATAGAACGTGTGATCTATACAGACATTTGTTCCATAACTTAGGTACTAAAGGAAAAATAACGGATTGACAATTACTCTACGTTAGGACTAACGTCAGGAGCAAACAGGTTCCCTAAGATTTTTTTGAATTTTCAATCCTAGATCAGGATGACTATTTGTGTAACACCATTTCCCATTAAAATTTACCTTTATTAAAATTTAAATTTAACTTTCCATACCAAATGACCTGACAAAGCCCATTGCACCAACACAAAGATGAAGGTGGCCGCAAGAAACAACATTCTTCGTCGCCTGACCGGTAGAACTTGGGGGGCTCACCCGCATGTCCTACGAACCTCAGCCCTAGCCTTAAGTTACTCCGCGGCAGAATACGCATGCCCAGTATGGAACAACTCGGCTCACGCTGGGAAGGTGGACATCGCGCTTAATGAGACCTGTCGGCTGGTTACAGGCTGCTTAAAACCAACTCCGACTGATAAGCTATACCTGCTCGCTGGAATAGCACCGCCAGCGGTTCGCAGACAGGCCGCTGCGGCCAAAGAGCGCTGGAAACAACTGAACGACTTGCGCCATCCTCTGTATGGTCATGTTCCAGTGCAGCAGCGCCTTAAATCACGCAGAAGCTTCGTCACAACCGAACCGCTGACTAACGAGACAGCGCAGGAGTTCAGGTTGAGCCGCTGGAGAGCCGATACTTCCCACTTGCGTCAGTTTGTCCAGCCAGCCGAGGAGCTGCCTGCTGGAGGGGGTGAAGAGTGGTCTGTATGGAAAACTCTAAACCGCCTCCGGGCTGGCGTTGCCCGGACGAAGGACAATTTAAGGCGATGGGATATGCTCCCAGCCAATGCCAGCACTCTATGCAGTTGCGGAAGCCTCCAGACAACGTCACACCTTATAGAGTGTCCTAATGCCCCAAAATGCAGTCAAGGAGACCTGATGAAGGCCAATGATCTCGCAATAAGAGTAGCAAAACACTGGAGGAAGTTAGCTTAGTGCATTTTACACGATAGAAGAAGAACCAAATGACCTAATAAAAAAAATAAAAATAGAATTTGATCAAAATATTTACGTTTTTAGTTGGTAATATTCTAATGCGCTGTTAAATGTACTCCGTTTAGGAGTAATTTGGTACTTTTCTCACTGGAACTTTTTCATTGCTCGCGACTACATTACTTATGATGTTTCTGTTTTCGTTTCCTAGAGTTATTTTCTTGTGCTTTTATTGTACCCTCTTTTTCATTTATATGCCTTTTTATACCCGGCGCAGCCCGTGGTATTTTTTTAACTAAAACTTGAATATATTTATTGGCTACCTATACTTACGTATTTTTACCTACCTGCTACCCGATGCCGAAGAATGCTACAGCAAATCTACGTCTTTCCTTGCGGGTTACGGTATTGTTCGCTTACAGTTTTAGTTACAAAAATGGACACTAGATGTCACTGGGGAGTGTATTTCTACATCGCGGTATGGTTTGGTTTTAACGTGGTTGTATAGTTTTGTTAACCGTTTTCTATTCTAGCTAATCTGATAATCTTTAGAAGGTTATCCTTTCACCATGTTTTTGAAAGGGAAACTCATGAAACATGATGATTACCCTAATCTACATTTTTATTATATGCGACCACTATCTGATTGATGTTGTTGTGTATTCTGTATTGTAAATATTGTACACTTGACCAAAATTAATAATGCACATGCAGAACTTCACACCCGAATCATTAAATCGTAAGAGCCTTAAAAAAAACACTTGCATTTTGCAGTATTTTGCACCTTGTTCGAAAGAAATAGGAGTCAATACCATGTGTCACATAATCGAAAACAACCGATCTGTCAAAGATTTCTATGCGCATTATCAATTTTGGAGCACTGTACATAGTACCTATAAGAAGGTCGTTACTACAATTAGACCTAAGTTTATAATAAATCAGAATGATCAAATTACTTACTTATTAAACATGAAAAAAATAGTATTTATAAAGCTTTTACGCGCGAGATTTACATGTCGTTTAAAGGGCTTTCCTGTGAGAATTTCTGGATAAATGTCTTTAGCAAACATACAAGATTATAAGTTAAGAAAAAAAACAGTTGGTCAAAAAATTACTTTTGGCCTTATTCCATACAAACAATCAATGAAATATTTACTCTATTATGTAGATAACGCTTATGACGTCAAAAAAATATTGTTTATCAATATCTAGCAAAATAAGTAGGTACCTAAGTTTAGACCAGAGAAGATCCAAGATTTAAGTTCCCAGCATAAATCACATTTTACAGACTGCAGACGTTGGAAGTTCCTTATTGATTTGCATAGTGTTCGCGCGAAATATGGATGATGTTTTCTTCAAATTAGCAATGGAAATTGAACAAGTCTGAAATTCTGAGTTTAGTAATAGCTTCTGTCATTGTCTGTCTGATTTTACTGTATTTGAGGGCTGCTTCTCCGATTCTGTTGCCGAATAAATAGGCAAATTGGAGACGCGTGTATTGAATGGTTTATTGTAATTTGGTATTTAATGAAAATCTGAAATTCAAGGTTGCAAGTTGAAAGGATTTTAAATTATCCAAATTATTATTGTCTATCCGTTTCGAGTTTTCGACGCTTCACTTTTGTCTTTCATAAACCATCAACAATCTGTGCATCGATTATAAGTTTCACGAACCTCCGTTTACGTTGCGTATCGTCAACTGTCACTGTCAAAATGGTAGGCAAATTTGTCAGTTCCACAAGTGACATTTGTTTTTTCCATATGTTTTTGTAGTTTCGAAAATAGTATCGAATCCTGTGATAGGCTGTCTGAATCAGAACAGTACATAGGTAAGTCTACTAGGTAGGTACAGCATGAAAACACGTTAGGTACTCACATATTCGTCACCCAAAGTTAATATGGCCGAAGTAGAGCTCAATAAAACGATTCCTGTCGGATGTCGACAAGCAGGGGTTGCGTATTGACATGCAAAGTTCACTCCCCACTTTGATCTGTGCCGCTTGAACTTTATCCCTGGGGAGTAAGCGTGATTTTCTACTGATTTTTCAGAATGGCAAAGTTGGCAGTTGGATACCTACATTTGTTTTTTATATCGTGGAGCGACTCGTTTAACGCATACCGACTGACAATCAATCTCAGTCAATATATGGGACAAAGGATTGCGAGCTGCTTCTGTTGTCGTAGCCTGTTTTTTTGTTTGAGTTGTTGGTATTAATTTAACTATCAGGCTATGTCAACAGCACCTATTAATCCTACGATCCTACGAGTATCAATTTTACCACTGTTTTGTATATTCAATCTTATTTTGGATTATAGTAAAAATAAAGTGAAAATGATTAAATTATGAAATCCATGCTAAGGGACTGTTAAATTTGGTGGGACGGCTACGACGGACATTACCTCATTAGCTACTGTAGATTCCTCGTTCACGATGCGATTATAAAAAAAACATTCATACTTTTTCGATCTTGTTCCATTAATTATTAAATAAATTATGTCAGTTGGTAGGTAGTAGCAGTATCCGCTATGTATTGCCAAGTATAAATTGAAATAACTTGCGCCTGAATAATTAACCACATTCACGATCTGCAGGTCAAACTTATAAAATACATCTAAACAACAACTAAAATTTCAGACCTAAATCAGTACCTACAGTATACAGGGTTGCCTATAAGAGATCGCTCTTAGTGATAAGGCCGCCTATTGTTCATTGTTCCTAGTTTATAAGTTCTCTTTGTATGTTTTAATTTGTGGTGTTCAATAAAGATTTATTCTATTCTACCTATGGTAGATAATTCTTTCAGAGGTCCAAAGATGAACAGACCATCATCAACTTTTCGGCGGCGGGTGCGGGGGCGGTGAATTTGCATGTCTGATTGCTGGCCGCGACTCAATCAAGTATATTTAACTAAATTAACTAATTGAGTGAACAAACCAGTGTTCTAGGGGACGACTCTAACTTGTGGCGTAGGTACGTAGTAGTTTATACATGGAGAAATGTTGATTGTACTCAAAAAACACACCTAAAGCTTTTTGCAAGGTAGAATAATGAAAACGTAAATTTCGATAGATAATTTGAATTCACTAGAATGTGTAAAAAAACTTCAAAGGATCTGACAAAGAAATTCAGTCTTTATAATATTACTTTAACGTAATATTTTCAGAGTTTCATTTGACTTATTACAGAAAAGAATTTTAAAATAATCCTCTTGTCTCGAGGACAAAGTTATGTAAGTCTGTTGATAAGTTCTTTTCAGAATAATTAATCCGCATTTCTTCCTCTTAGATTTTCGTAAGATAATATTTTTCAGTAAGTAGGTAGGTACTTACCTAATATATTTGTCGTTGTACAACAATTCTAAAAATTCACCTAAAACTGCCTTCATACTAATACTTTATTATTATTAATAATAATACAATACACAGTATACACAATCTGCATAGCAAAAATTTCGTAAAACTAATTTGTTTATTTCCACACAATTGACATCCACTGTTATTGAACGGTTAGCTCACGGTACGTCACGTTACGTAATGTACTTACTTACTGGATTTTTACGTGTACCTCGATAAAACCCAGATTTTTATACGTATCCTCTTTCAATATAGCCGATTCATGTTATTAGTCATATAAGATTTTGTCACTACAAGCACACATTGTCAACACAAGCCCTTTACGCACGCCGCGTCCCATGTAATGAAGTACTAAGCCCTTCATAAAACCTTTATAAATTTGCTAGTTTTCACTTAACATTTTTTTTTCATAAATAAAGTACTTATACATACAATATTATACCTACCTACCGAATATTCATTGGTAGGTAAAAAAAAACGAATTAATGTTGTTACATTCAGTATTTTTATGACTCTATCTTTAGCTCCAATTTCGCCATAATCGGTTAGATCGTAACCAGGAATTGGTTCATCCATTACACGTCATCTCCATATTAAATTCTTGACAGATGTGTCAAAAGTCAACCAATAATACCTGATGCTCTAGCTCCCACGATGGCGAAATTGGCACTTAATATTTTATTTCCCTAGAAGTTATTGAATCAAGGCATAGCTATAACTTGTCCGTAGGTAGGTACGTCCAATTTCTAGAGCAATGATCGATGTTTCATTTGCATTGACAACTGTATAAGAAAGCGCCGTCGCTGAACTGTCGTACCTCTGTCTCCTGAGGATTTCAATAAAGGACGAGACACCGAGCAGATCATTGTCGGAGAGAAATATCGGATTTAGGTGCAACTTTCCCGTAAATTGTTTATACATATGACACCAGAATATCACATAAACCATCACACATAAAAATGAATAGCCATTTCATTTTTGCCCCGGAATTCCAACGGAAACCCAAGAAGAAGCAAAGCTCGCGGAAAATTCAGGTTATATATAAATAAAATTCTATTGTTTTTTTACAACAGACTATTTTAATAATAATTTATCAATTTTATTTACCAATATTGTTACTGAAGCAATTGGACCGAAGTTGCTAATAATTTATAATCTATATAGGATTATAGGTACTTACCACTCTTACCATGCTTACAAGTGTTCGTTTGTGATAATTTTTTTTAGGAATTCAAATACTTAGAACATAGACTAGTAGATCAGTTAGGAACATCTCCAAGCCAACATCGGTCCAGGGCAGACAGCTCGCAGTTTTGTACCGATTTGCTCTTTTATCTGAGTACGCGTTCTCATAATGTGCGTTTAACAATCACTTGGCAGAGCCATCGCAATCACAGCATTGATTGGGTCCTGCCACAATGGTATCACTTTTAAAGTAGGTATGTTCGTGAAGTATGAATATTGGCCAGATGTGAGGGAATTTGGAAAGGTTTTCAAGTGTTATGAAGAAAGTTTACAAAAAACTATTCCAGCTGTAAAATACGTATGTCATAGTGTCAACATTTAGGCCTGGGTCTCCTATTTACGCCGTAGATCGCGTCCAGCGTCACGCCGTAGGCCGCGTCACAATGCTCATTATGTCTACGCGCCACAACGTCGGCGTGTGAGGGAGACCGCATCAGTACATTTCTATAGTGAGCATCGTGACGCGGCCTACGGCGTGACGCTGGACGCGATCTACGGCGTAAATAGGAGACCCGGGCCTTAGCCGCGTGAGGAAGTGAATGAGGCAGGCGTTTTCACCTGTATTCATTCAGTGGCAGTACTAAATTTACATAAGGGTGGTCAATGCTTAGTTCAACAGAGCAAGTAACTCCATTATTTATGTTTGAAAAACTTTCTGTTACAACTTAGGTATAAGGGATCTAGTATTATAAGTAAACCAACTAACAGCTATATATTTAGTTTAAGTTAGTTTATATTTAGTTTAAAACTAACACCCTTATGGACGCTCCATGGACAGGAAACCATTTTATTTGGTCGTTCTAACATTGTGACGGTTTTTTTCGTCGTAATGCCATGTTTGACGAGTCTTGCGTTATTTAAATGGCTGAATGTGAACTCAGCACTTCATTCATCTGCTTTGGGAAGAGTCTCAATGGAAGCACCAATTCGGATTGCGAAAGTTACAAAAGCTATTAATTTTCTCGTATACATTTAATAGATACCTACTTATTTTGCTAGACGACGATGACATGCTCTATGCTGGTTTTCACCTTGTGCTAAACTTGGAGCTATACTCGCGAGCTATGAAACATTCCACCAACTATTGCCGTCTTCATACGTCACTGGAACTTTGTCACTGTAATTTTAGGTAACCAAGTCAAAGAGTAAGCCTCTTCTGCTATTTTTAATGCTTTGATTGCATTGATTGAGATTACGATCCGAATGGAACTGTCAAGTTGTTTCCTAAACACACGCGGGGCTCAGAACAATCGTCAAAGCAAACCTTCTGAATGAGAATAATGGAGGACACTCGACTCGCGAGCTCGCGACCGGCAAAGCTCTGCTTATTCCTGTTTTTATATTTCATTATTGGCCCTCTCATCTCATATTGCACTCCATTCGGATTCATAGAGGCCGCTATAAAGGCTTGAAACGTGAGAGGGGCATTTTCAATGGAGTAATTGCAAGTGCACCTTTTTCAAAATCCAATTCCAGTCGGCACGGCCAAAGCTGGAATGCACTCATTGATATCGCAATAACGTAATGAGTTTTTTTCTTCATAACCATAGAGGTTTTATTGTTGTTTGTTTTTCTCTGATTATTTTTTAATTGTTTATCCGGCCAGTGGCAAGCGATTTGCACGATTGTTAGCTGCCATTTCGTTTTTATAGATAGCATTTGGTATAACAAAATGTGAATCGTTTTATCATGTTTTTCAGGTTTATTTCCAATATTTGTAGTAAGCACTTAATATTGAATAAAAGTATCTCATCATTTCTTTTAACCTTCACGCATTTTAAAGAAGGCAATAAGTTTTCATTACGTCCTATCTTCTTTGATAATAAAACGTTATACAGTTAACGAGATTGTCTTTGCCTTGGAGTAGAAACTCTTTCCTGTGCAAATAAAACTTCTATCAAACTATGAACATTGAGGTTGCATAGAAAGTAATAGGTAAACTATTATTTAAGTAAGGTACAACATATTTAACTGATGTAAATAAAAATCTAATCATAAACGTGTTGTTATAACTATAATTTCACCTTTTCATACTAAGTATTTCCAGTAATATCCTCTTTGACAAACAATAAACGAACTAGATAGAGAAGATATCACATACAAAAACCAAGCTAAATACTGTCTACCTGAATACGTATATTATATACACTTACACGACTACATTATTTTGTTTACTGTCAAACCGGAAGAAACGTTTTAGTTTTAGGCCAAAAATACACCGGCATTTCTATTTTTTTAAACACGTATATTTATGGTCTACCTCTTGACTTTGAATAATATCTTTAGCCTCGGAAATATTTTTCCTCAGGATGGCGAGGAAGATGAGCAATTACAGTGTCACGGTGGAACCACTAATGAAATTTAGAGTATACGGAATAGGGGCGCGGGGGAGCCGAATAGGCCTGCGTTCTTGTTAAGTTTGGAATAATTTCGACAGCTTTCGTAATGATTTAGGATATACGAACACTTAATCCTTTTGTGATTAAACTACTTTTCATTATTAAGAATTTTTTTTTTTTGTCTTTATTGGTCATGAGACTTTTGATGTTTTTTCTGGCAGTTATACCTATTAGTCGTGTGATGAAAGTTGTTGAGAATGATGACCTGAGTCACCCTCTTTTGACTTACTAAGCCCCTTTTGCAACACTCTATGCGTGTTCTTTGGCCACTAAGAAGGTACCTATGATATGGACGAATTTTCCTATAGATTTCGATTTCAAAAAAACTTTGTCTATTTTACGAATAAAAAATGTCTTTCAGCAGAATCTCCTAGAGTTCCCTGTCTGTCGCAGAATCCTCCCGCTAATCAGGCAAGTCCTGAATTCAGAAGCACGGAAAATTATCCCGAAATACAATTAAAGCGTAACACAATTTATTTTAATTTTAATCCCGGCACGCGAGTAGGATCCCGGAGTAATTTTGAGCGAAACATCGGCTTTTAACTGTCATTTATATTAATTAGCAAGTTTCTAACTTGGGATTACTAACATACGTATGTATCTACCCACCTACGTACACTGTTACATACATTTTGTAGGTATTACTAATGAAAATGCTAATTTGAAACTGAAATTTACATACAGTTACGCCGGTTCGTCTTGAACTTGGTAGTTGCCGGTTGATAATTCCATAATTTAATGAATAAACGATACTTCTCAATGTTTCAAATTTTATAATGAATTTTAAAAGTATAACGTACAATTTTTCATTCTTAATGATTCCAAGCCGTAAAACGATAGCCTTTACAAGATGGCATCTCAAATACCAAGCACTATAGTGTAAAAGGATTTAAATGTCGTGGCAAGAATCAAAGAAACTGAGTTCTGTAATGTTAGAAAGTCTTTACGCGAACAACTTGGCTGTACGCTTGGAATAAAATTAATATGTTGACACCTCGTTATAAGTTTTCTCTAGCGTAACTAACAAGACTTGAGTTTACAACACGAGTACGCTTCACACCTGCATATGAAATAAATCTGCTCAAGAATGTTCACAACTTTATCTGTTTCTAACCCCTAGAACCTTTGATAAACAATAAACAACCAAGATTGAGTATCACATACAAAAACAAAGCTAATATTGCCCGCATCACAACCATTGTACCAATGAATACAGTCTTAATTTTTTTAACCGTACTAATTCAAAATATCATTATAAGATTTAAGCTAATTTGATGGCAATATCAAAGATTTTTTTTAGCATGTTCACTTTCACGTGACATGTCCACTAAAACCGGGGAAAAGCATATAGTGAGTAGCTTTACAGCTTTACTAGCTTTACAGCTTGTCAAAATAAAAAATCAAAATGTAGAGATGAAAAAAGGCGGTGTGAGCACAAAAGCTACTTACGAAGCTGACTGTACCTGCTACAAAAATAACAATTGGCCTGTGAAACCATCATTCAATCAATTAAACCTACAATTGTAACTGCTTCAGTTAACGAAATTGCAAGTCGATGGCACTTATTAACCATTTAATCATGACTGACTGACCCCAGCGCGATCTTAACAAATTCACGGAATGACGAATCGATTCATAAATGAATTGAACGACCCCTCGCCCCGACGACGATCATCCATCATACGTTATTAGTTATTAGACGATGAAGAACAAATAGAATTAGGTCCTTACTGGCTTTTACAGTCTGAACTCTTTAGAATGGAATTAGGTGTGATAAGTAATCTATATCTTTCAGTGAAATGCAATAATTATTTAGAATGTGAAAATTTTCAGTAAATCAATTCGTACCTATTGCAGTGCCAGTTTCAATAAGTATATTTACCGCTTACTGTGCATTCCATAATTTCATCATCATCATCATTATCAGCCTTCTATCGCTACCTGTAGGGTAGAATGTAGGCCTCCTTTTTTGTAAGCTAATCCCCGCAGTCTCGCAGATCAATGTTATTGGCAGTCGCCAACCATCAATAAATAGTGGTTGAAACTGTTAGCATGTAGGCTAAACCTAGGTTATGTAAATAATGTTTTTTGTTCATATATCATGTGTCTCTTCATCTAATTTCTTCAGGACTTGACATGAACCTGGCATAGTTCGCATATTAGTAGACCTTTGGAAGCTCGGAGTTGGGACGTGGTGCCTGCAAGAATTTCATTATGATGACCATACGGAAGGTGCCACGTAGTTGCAAGCATGTCGAGATTGTGAGGTCACCTCGAAGCCATGTTGGAAATAGTTTCCCAACTCTCACCATCTTGAAAACGCTTTGACTGTACGCCTGTTCATAAACATTGGTAGCGATACTGAAGATGAAAATGTGTTGGAGGTGTGAAGGACTCTTTTTAAACGATTAGCGCTAAAATCCGCACACAAGAAATAATCTACGCACTGACTAAGCTTGTGAATAGTCTATCTACGATAAAAGTTTTGCTTTACTGCATACTTAAACATTGGGTCAAAAAAATTTTAATCAAAAACAAATACGACTCTGTCGAAAGCGGGGAGGGGCGGGGGGAACCTATGAGTCACCTTTCTGTTTACTATACCATTTTTTTAATACAGTCCAACAGCACAGTCGAGATTTAGAAAAGCCACATTCAACAGAAATGCTATTTAAAATAAAATAAAGTGAACTCTGTTACAAATATGGTACGGATACTTCTAAACCACTTTCATAATGCCATTTTAAAGAGATATTCTGACTGCAAAATAATGTTATTTCATTGTAGTGGTATACCTACTTCCTCAAGTTAGAAGTAGGCAGAGAAGGGTCTCCTTAGCTGTCATTACTAGGTGAACTTTGGTAACAAAACTCTATCCAATTAACGAGCTACAATAAAACAGCCGGTAATTAACTGAGTCAGTGAAAACTTCCCGTCTGTGCCATCTTACCTTCGTGTTTGTTTGTAATTAATGAGTTTAAACAGAAAAGAACATGTTACTTAGTTAACATGTTAGATTGGTAAGTTACTTAATTAGACTTTAACGGTTTAGAGAAAGAAAAATACCAGTCCCTAATGTAGAGGGCTTATTTTTAAAATCGTTATATTAAAAACAACCCACAGGGTAGCTTTACCGATAGTTTTATCATTGTTATAGATAATTTCTAGTAATTTTGTAGATACAAGACTACAGAAATTAAGTAAAAACCAGTATCCTGCCTAAATATGGAACACTTACCGGGTATTTTAATAACTTGCCGTTTCCACACAGTGTCGACAAGTTTTACACAACGCGCCATTGAAATGCAAAACAGAAATGAATCCGATTCAAAATTCATAACCTCGAAAAAATATTATTTTTTTCCGCATTTCTGTTGCGAAAAATACGCAATTTCACGAGAAAAGTTTCACAATTGAAACCGACAAGTGTCTATCTATTGTAGGAGAGAATTTCCATTTTTATTACTCAAACTTATTAGGTTAATTATAATATATATATATATATATATATATCAATATAAATACTTATCAATTATATAATCAACCTATTAGGTACCGGCTACGTGTCGCACATGTACCTATTTTGCATTTCACCCATACTACCTATATTGAATGTGTGTAACACTGTATAATCCCATCTGTAATTGAATATTTAAGTCGTACGTATCAATCGCTCATACCGAGACAGATTATACAAGTGAGGTGTGATTATTACCATATGAATAGAAGGTCACCTTTGAGCACCTACTAAAGGATGAACGCTCTAATAATATAGTCGATGGCAATGGCGGTTGGAAATCAAAGCCAGTCTGTAATCCTAATGATAATGGAATTATTCTGGATGTGGTCATGTTTCAAAATGTTGAGCGATGTTTCGTGGATTATATATAAATTAATAATTTAGGTACTAGCTTTCATATCGTTTGTACGCTTTAAATTATTTGGTAAATTTAGCTTTTTAATGTTAAATGGTGTTATGTAAAATTTAAATATAACACTTCGCAAAACACTTATATGGTAACGGTGAAAGTTTGCGCTATAATTTCACAAAAAATTGGTGTTTATGAAGCTGGTACTTTGGATTAACATAACAATTATATAGGATTATTTTATCCCAGAATTGCCGCGATAAAAAGTATCGAAGCTAGAAATATTAGTTATTAATAATGGTAATTCAGCCGCAGTTTAATTGATAGTAATTAAATAGGTAATTTAAAATTATCAATTTTTATTCCAAATGAACACATACTTTATTTACTTAACCCTTTGGCAGCCAAGCCTTTTATTGGTTGCCATATTATTTGTCACGTATCTAGTCCGTGGTCAGCTTTTAAAGTGTTAATATGAATAGGTACACATAGTAAGTTTATACCTTCTAAGCCATAAAATATCGCGAAATGGCACTCTTGCATGAAAAATATGAAGACATTATTGCTGCGACGAAATGGCCAAAGATAAAGATGATGTGCAATTTGAATTCAATGGCTTTTCCAAATGCTACCAAAAATGTATTAACCGGCTAAACTTCCCGTCGGACGTAAAACTTAGGTCATTTAGGAGCTGTAAAATAAAATTTTAAGTTTCTTTCTACGGCAATAATTTTCTATCTCTTTTCAGTAATGGCATTTTGTTTTCAGTTCAGCATAACTTCAATATTTATAGTACTTACCTACCCATTTTCTATGAATAAATAAAGCTGATGTCCGTAACATATAATATATACAGGATGGCCCAAAAAGTGACGTCCAAAGGAAAATGTTAGATTCCTTAGGTCAAGGGGTAGCCAAATCACCCCCATGTATGTTCAGCAATTTTTAGTAGTTTAGGAGTTATGATTTTTTTTCCTAATTTTCTACGAAAATTGACCTCAGAGGATTAATTATGTTTTATTGTTGTTTTGCATAACTTTATTAAAGTATTTTTTATTTTTGTGTCATCCTCTTAAGTTGTTCTTTTAACCATAAAAGTTTCAGCTTCCTAGCTGTAATGTAAGTTAGTAATTTTTTTATCGAAAGTTAGAATTTTACGATCGAGCTAGACTGCTCTAAATTTTCAACTTGGAATTAAAAATTGAAAAAGATATCCTCATGGACCCTTATTAATTTTAAAAACTCCGCAAGGTTCCAAAATTGCATAAAAATAAAAATAAACTATTGCTTAATGGGGTATTATTTGCAGAAAAAAACCTTCAAAGGTACCTGGGTGGAGATTACCTAATTACTAAATTGTTTCAGAAAGTTGAAATCTTCCTGTTATATCATTACTAAGGACTAATTAAGTTAGAAAATGTATCAAATTAAAGGGAAAATCTATTATTTACTATTATTTTTATTTAAGTTACATTTTTGAATGTAAATTCTTAGTTAAATGTTTTAGTGTGAGTTATAAGATTTATGAGATACTTAATTTTATTATTAATAATAAGTAAATAAACTCAAATAATTATTTTACACATTTACTCACAATAAATTTTCAAAATGGCGACCTCCCATAGCAATACACAACCTACATCTACGCAAGAAATTTTCTGTCGCCTATACGCTTTTCAGTTTCATTCAGATGTCACTTTCTGACAGATGTCACATTTTTGAGAAAGGGTACTTTTTTTACATGTTTAACCTTTTGACAAATGTCATATTTTTTACATTTGTCACTTTTTTGACTTAAAGAAAATTTCTTGCGTAGATGTAGGTAGTGTATTGCTGTTGGAGGTCGCCATTTTGAAATTTTATTATGAGTAAAAATGTGTGAAAGAATATAGCTGTTTACTAAATACCTGCAAAATCTGCATTTATTTATTTCAACACAGAATGCGCAATTTATGGCCACAAAAAAGCCAAGCTCTGTAGTAGCGGCAAAATGAGCATACATTAGGCGGTAAAAACTCAAGCGGTTGAAAACTCTAGAGATTTTCAAAAGGCTACTTTGTGCCTCTAAAATGTTTTATTCACTGACCACAGCACAGGGCTGAATGAGTGAAATACTCGCACTTAGCTATTTGCGTGTGGAACAAGTGAAGCGCTTGTAGCGATTCTATTCAGCTTGTCGAAATCATCATATAACACCTAGTACAAATTACCAATAATGAGACGAATAGAAAGAAAGAAACAAAGAAAGAATAGAAAAAATTGTAAGTAACACAAATTGTGAAATAACAGCTCATGTGATAAATACAGAAATTGAAAAATTGAGGATAGTTCTGTGATGTTGCATTAATTTATTTACGTACCTAGACCTACATGATATTATAGGCTCTAGAAACAAGCCGGTTATAGCTAAATATCATAAAGTAAAAAATCAGATACAGAAGTTTGGTTAAGTTTCGCAAATCGAATACCACCTGTAACATGTCGCTCTAGTCAGCGACAGCCTTTACGGGTTTCTTATCGACGTCAATAAACTCGTTTAATACACGTTCCACCAATCACGGTCCGTATTTATGGCAAATCGCGATACAGTGACGTTTAACTATGTCGATGACAAACATATCTGAGAACCACGACAGGCCTACAACACGCAATAAGTGTATAGTTAGACCAAGACTAGCGAACTGCTGTCGAAGTAGCCCCGGTCAGGCCCTCGTGTCAAGCACGGCATTATGAGCCCCGGCCGAGGTCCTTATCACAAAAGAGGTTCAAATTAAAATTGCTACGGACCTCCTTGCTTACTTTTTGACTTTATAGAGTTGCTGAAAATGCTGAATGAGGACATGAGACTTTATGGAAACCATGAGATATACATATGCCCGTTTGGATTATTGTATAATATTTAACTACATAATCCCATTTTGATTAATAATGAAATCGTCTCGCGCTCATTTCAAATAGCTTCTGAAAGTTAAAATCACAAATAATATGTAAAACTCAATAGACTAAAACACATGATATATGTATAAATAATATGAGTTCTTTGTATCTTTTGTTCGTATAATTAAACGACATAACATAAAATACGCACATATATACGGAAACCTTTTTTAGCTGGAATACATTGCTAGATTTTTTTTTTTCATTACCCCTGTATCGCGTGTGTACAGTCAACAGAGAAAGTAAACGATCATTGCACAAATGCACAGGTTTACGCTCTAAACAAAAATATCAAATCTATTTAAAATAATTTTTTAACAAAGCATATTTGGCAGCTAAACGACTCTTTTTGTCACGTATAATAAATTATTAACAATTTATCATTTACAACACTACAAAGGCTATGTATTTTTCTGCGGACTGTACGAGTATGTCGGAAAATTAAAACTGCCTGAAGCTCATACAGTGTTTTGAGGTCTCAGGTCAGACTTTATGAGGGATAAAATATAAATTATTCAACAAAAGTAGCGTATCACAATTTACTTTTTTTTTTTTTATCTGACAGGGGAGGTTAAAATAAATTAAGCAGCGTACTCGTATCATCTCAATTTGATTTTTAGATGATAAAAAAGGCTGTTTTACATTTTGTGCGGACAAAAATTGTTACTCTTATACTGGTGTAGAGTGCTGAAAAAGAGGGGTAGTATAGTTTACTATGTCTTGGTCTGTGGCTTCTTAAATTGAGAATTCATAAATCTATCTAATCCTTTTTTGTTGGAGACTAAAGATTGAGGAAGATGAGTAAAGTATCAATCACCAAAACAAGATCACTTCTTAAAAATATTCGCATTTTTCAATAAAAATGTGGGTTTAATGCACAGTACCATCTTAGTCGGTTTAAAAACCTTTTTTCTTACCTTAGTCGGTTTTACCTTCCCACTAATCCTCAACCAACTAGCTGCGCAGAAATCATCAGACTCTATAACGCCCCTTCCCACTATTCTTCAGAACCTAAACTGCGTAAGTACACTCGGCAAAACTATTCACCACACACTCGTTTCCAGCTCTTAGCAAAATATGTATTTGCGGGGGTGCGCGTCCGACCAATGACGTCAGAGTGTTGCCCCTCCGTGACTACCCCTGCCTAGGTACCCTAGTTACGTTGGGTTGACAATCCCTGGCTCTCCGGTTACTTGTCTAGAGTTGAGTGGTGCTGAGTAGGTACTCGTATATGGTATTGCGAGAAAAAATATGGCGGTATAACACGGTAGGTTATGTACCTAATGATCTGCTCTCGGTTTATTTTTTAAAAAGTACTTATATGTACTCATATGATATTTTTGAAAAGCGTTGGGCAACTCAAAACGTTTTGATTTGTCATTCTGAACAGCATTTAATTTAAAACATCGGAAGATTATACCAAATAAATAATGCTTGTTAAAAGTACATTTTTTGCAATTCAATTCTTTTTAATTTTGTAGGCCTCGTGTTCACTTGGGGATTTAAATACTTGCCTATGTATTATTTATTCCGGTTTTCCAAAAGTATCCATTCAAGTGCCTGTAGCAATCACAAGTTTTCAATCTGTTGGTATTCTAAAGTTGACACACACTTATAACTACCGTAAGTAGTAGTATGTTTCAACAATAAGCAACACTAAGAACGGTTCCGTACCTACCGGGCCCATCCTTTCCAGTGCGGTTTCCAAAGACCCAACGGCTGCGGTGCTCTGATTCAATTAAACTTCTAATAGATCCTAGCGTCAAGATTACCTGGGTGTAATACGCTTTGCATAATTATCGAGGTACCTAGTTTAAACTGTTTTCAACTATGAGCTATGAAAAGTAGTTATATGTATACTAGTCCACGGCAGGTAAACGGCTTTTTATTGTACGGTGTCACTAATTCCCAAAAGTCGTAGAACAAAAGTTGTTGAGGATGAATGTATCTAGAGTATTTTCTTGATTTGAAACTGTTCAGTAATACTGAAATCTCTGATACATTGTTGTTAGTACGAGTACCTAATTAGATTTCATAGAACTTTATTAGTACATTCACTGATGTGGGATTTAGCTAAAGCTTTTTTCTTACAATAGGGTTTAACGACTATTAAGTAATGATTACTGTAGGTAGGTATTCAATTTATAAAATAAACTATTTAGGCATATCATTTTCGGCCCAAACATTTCGATATTTTCTGAGGGAGGTAGCGAATGCACGTTTATACCTTGTCAAACTAACTAAACCGCCTATTCACTATTTCAAAGATTGACAGTTGGTTAGTTTGACAAAGCACAAAAGTGTGATCGTAGCCAACTTTAGGAACCACACTCCCGGGCAATGAAATAGTTCCACTCACAAAATGCCGACACAAAAGGACCCCAATTTTTTCAAAGATTTAATTTAAAATTGGAACAAATTATTATCGTTTTTAGTTGGTAATATCCTGGATAATCCTTATGCTCTGTTAAATATACTTCAATGTTATAGAAAGCGTCATTAAGCTAGCCTTTTCCGTTTATAAGTAACTAGCTGATCCCACGAGCTTGGCTTCGCCTTAAAAAGTTTTCCCGTGGGAATTCCGGGATAAAAAGTAGCCTATGTTCTTTCTCAGGGTCTAGACCATATGTATACCAAATTTCATTCAAATCCGTTCAGTAGTTTTGGCGTGAAAGAGTAACAGACAGACAGACACAGTTACTATCGCATTTATAATATTAGTTAGGATTTGGTTCTTTTCTCAGTGGAACCTTTTCACTGCCCGTGAGTGTATCAAGTTGTTTGGACCGAACTATATTTAGCGATAGCTGTAAATGAAGACAAGGCCTGTTTCATATTCAAATGTTACTTGGGCTTATCCCTGTGGGATTCATGTGTAATGTTTACATAATATATTCAAATTAACTTAGGTACCTTAATCTCTAATTCTCTATGTCTAATAATAATATATATCCAGCCATAGCCCCAGGTTACATAATGTACAAGATTTGTCACTCATTATTTAGGTACTATATACGCAACATTTAGGCATTTTTCAAAACACTTAATTAAACACAATACACATTTTATACCCCATTTACACTCTCGCACGAGTGGCGAGGCGAGCGACAAGGCGAGGGGCGAGGCGCGAGTGTGAACAGACGCTCGTGGCTCGCCTCCTCGCTCGCCTCGCCCCTCGCGGCGCTCGCGTCCGGAGCGGTTTTTGGGGCACGAGTCAAAGGAGCTCGCGTCGAGCTCGCGTCGCACGCGAGCGGGTGTTTACACTCTCGCGTCCGCTTCATTCTGGCTTCTACATCGTGCCGCGCAGGTTGTGTTCGTCGTCGTATAATTATAACGTAGTGTTTTTTCCTCAGTTGTATAATGGATTGGTCGCAAGACGAAACATTTAATTTCATATAAGTAAATATTTCAATAAAATAATAATAATAAAAAAACACTAAAACGTAAGAAATAAAAGCAGTACAACTTACCTGCTTAGATATATTAGTACTGTCACATAGAATAGGTCTAAACCATGTCTAAACCTTAAATTATTTCTTACGTTTTAGTGGTTTTTTGAAGTCGTTTTTTTTATCATTATTTTATTTTATTACTTATTTATACTTAGTTTATTTGCAATAGGTAATTGACAATCAAAATTAAGAAGCAAATGATACCTATAAGTCCTACTAGTCAGTAGTAAACACGAAGTAGTTGCTATATACCTACCGTTGAGGAGTTCTCTTGACTACCTTCCGTTTCCATCATCAGATCAGCTCAAGGTCACCATCATATTTTTTTTAATGTTAAAAATATAGGTAAGTTCCTATGTGCTTTCTAAATTTCATTAACTACAATCGGTTAATAGGTACCCAAAATGGAAATTCATAGCCTGTTTTTAACCCTTTACCCACCCTTGGAGGTGGAATCAAAATTTGAAAAAAATGGGACCACATGGGATCTCAACCCAATACATAAAAAAAAGAATTTTCAAAATCGGTCCATAAACGGCGAAGTAATCGGTGATCATACATAAATTCTTTATTGTTGCGGCTAAAACTTCGACGTCCTCCATCGTTGCTAGCACAAAGACAACTGAACTCTGCACGAGAGTGTAAACACCCACTCGCGTCGCACGCGAGTGGGTGTTTACATTCGCGCCTCCGCACGAGTGACGAGGCGAGCGAGGAGGCGAGGGCCGAGGCGAGAGTGTAAATGGGGTATTAGAGTAACTTGCACGAAACAACGCACCCTTAATATTATTTCAGCTACTATAATAATTAAGTATGTTATCTACTGCATAAATAATCAATTACCCCTAGACTTAAGACGATTACTTTACACCCGTTAGAATACAACATCACATCCCAGACTAGCACCTAACAAAACTGAAACATAACAACGCTCATGGAAAGGAACCAACCCTCATCCGTTCCTTCCAGTGTCTGCCTCAGACGAGTCTTGGCGTTAGAAGAAAAAATAAATCGGAAAGGACTCCTTCCATCCCGTGAACGACCGACCAAGCCCGACTTCACAAGCCTCAATGCAAGCACGGGCTGGGAAAAAAAAAAAACAAACCACTTGATGCTTGAGACAGACAACCCTCCAGACAATGAGGCCCTCCTTAATGCCTGTATCATATGATACTCAGGACTCAGCTACCAATAGCTATCCTCCATTCGATTTTCAGCTCTAAGGCTTGAGGGTAGGAGCTGAAAGTCGAGAGTGAGCGGTGGTTTATGCATTGTCTCCAACGCCCGTGAGCTACAGATGTTAGACTAATTAAAAACATGTTTATCTACTGTCTGGGCGGATAAAAGATAAAGAGTAAGGTCTAAGAATGGCTAATTAGTTTTATGGAATCAGACATACAGGGTGTTAAATAGAGTTTCGGCAATGACTCTCATAGAAGCTGTGGTGGTCACGAAACTGTAAAGCCGTATAAGATATCAAGATCGAAAGTGGTTGAGGATGACGTCCTTTCGGATTACTTTTGCAATACCATGTATACCTACATAAGAGATCGATAAACTTTTACTGAGGCTATTCTTGACAGGGGATCAAAAAATGGCACGTCCTTAGTCCACGTGACATCGAAAGATTATGATTAGTGTATTGATAATTTAAAAACATAATAGAGGTATACTATACATTAGTATGCATCGTACTTCTGCCTCCTACGTAAGGAAAAACATACACAATAACTTAATAATTATAAATAATATAGTATGTAGGTACTTACCTACATACTATATACTATAAGTAGCAAAGTATGCTTAAAGTACTCTTTTTCAGAGAAAATTACAATGAATAAAGATAATTCAGAAAATAATGTTCTGGCTATAATTGAATAACAGCTTATTTAGTCGGGTTCCCAGAAGCAATACGGGCCTTGATTAAACTAAACAGTGATGTTGCTCCTTACTTAACATTCGTGTACTTAGATGGAAATAGCTGTCTGCTGTTAATTAAATTATTCTAATTAATTATTTCGTACTTAGGCGAATACCTTCCACGGGCAAAGGGAATGGAGAGGGAATATGATAATAGACTTTCGTTCAAATATAACAGTTAACAGTAAAACACCCAGTAACTGACCATGTGCCAGTAACTGACCACCTTCCTCTTCAACTCCAATAAATAAGAAATATAGCCAAGCAGGGCCATCTAGTGAACATCCAGTCTATTTTGTGGTTCATTGAGAGCATTACTGATACAAAAGATTTTGCCAGCCGCCAACAGATGGATAGTGAGCGATCGAAAAAGTTCAGTTGGCGCGCGAACCGAGTAAATTGCAGTTGTGACTAACGTATTTGTTAAGGTAAGTGAATTTTTTGATCGTAAAATTTACCATGAAAAAAATTTAAATCATTGAAAGAAAAAATTATACCATATAGATTTAATTATAAAGATTACGTTTTTGATAAGATTTAGCTTGTTATTTCCCGTTTGATTGTTTTTAATGGGGTGGACAGTTACTGGACGACAAAACAGCGATTTTTCAATAACTGACCACCTATGTCGGTTATTGGGATTTTTGGTTGAAGCTGAATTTAGGCAAAATAAGAACGTAATATTAAAGCTCATATGTGCCATTTTCTTGTGTCAAAATATGAGCATTCTATCTTCACTCCTTCCATTTACTGACATAGGTGGTCAGTTATTGGGTAAATTGGTGGTCAGTTACTGGTATTATTATATATGATATATTTTTACAGCTTTCAGCGAGATGAAGAAGCGCCAAGATAGCAAAAAAAGTATAGAAAAGCCAATTCCTCTTGTCTGAGACAAACTAGGATCAACAAGACATTCCAAAATAATACAGGGTGACATGCAAGCACCTTTTAAAACATAGAGAATTCAAACACAAAGTCCAAATTTGTTCCAGATTCGGTATTAGCTGATGAAGAAGATAAAAACGCTAGTGGAGCATACTATCAGCCTAGGATAATCTGGATTCTCCAGGATAAAGACAGATGTCACCATTTTTCGTTAAAGATAATCATTGGAGCAGTCCCTTCAAGAATGCAAGACCAGGAGACAAATGGCTTTCACCATCTCACTCTATGAAAAGATACTCAAATGCTATCTTCAGAACAGCTGAAGGCGTACCTAATCAATGCCAGCGCTTGTGAACCAGATGAAATTGGTTCCCCGAGCACAAAAGCACTTGGCGAACAAGACCTCAATGACGCTATTAATGACCCAACCCGAATATACGTTACCGACGAAACGCGCCTCCACATTTCTCCAAAGACAGGCAAAGCCACTTCAGCAAAATAGGAAAAAGAAAGCATCACTACAATGCTAGCACCCTCAGCCGGTGCACCAACACGCCCTTCAATGGCATCATGAACAGCCAGCGGATTTCAAACAGAACAGTAAAATTGGCACACAAGAAATGGGGCATTCTTCTATAAGTTGTTACCACGACCAACACCCCAGCCATTTGGAACCGATACCACAACTATCCGGAATCCACTGGCAACGCTATACTATCATTGGCAGACACATTAGTCCAGCAGCGGAAAATGCAGAAAGTACAGCGATGTTCTGCTTCAGTGACGCCTCTTCAACGAGGCAAAGATTCCCTGTCCCCCTTGCAGAAATGACTACTCCTGTCTTTGGCCAAATACTTACCTACGAAAGCACGTTTCAACAGCATCCTAAATATTCCAGTTGAATCCTCAACAAAGTCTTTGAAATCCCGTTCGTCAAGGCATCCATCTTTGTATCCTGAAAAACTAACCCCCAATATCTGATTCGGTCATAATTACAATGGCTAGCCTCAATGACTCTTTTAGCCGCACTGAAAGTCTCTGGGTGGGGTTTCAGCAATAATTAAAACCATCTGTCTCTGGTCCTACATCCTTGAAAGGACCGGCGGGGAAAGGGCCTACTTTTCCGGCGGGCAATTTATGTTTTCCCAGGCTGACAATACAATCCGCCACGATTCCTCCTCCTCATCAGTTGATACCGAATATGGAAAAGACCGGCTTTAGCGCTTGGACTCGCTACTTTATATTTAAGAAAATGCTCGTTTCTGGCACCATGAATGCTGCATGGGCCTGTCCCACTGATCCTGGCTTGTTCCGGACAATCGCCCTTTCTGTGACTTATCTGAAGGTACTACATTGGGGCCACTTAATCTCCCTGAAAGCTGTAAATTTAAAATGCGTGTTCACTATGTGCATATTATGTGTTTATTCCTTTGTTTTTAGTATTTAACAAAAATGCATAAACTTGTGTTGTTAATAAATAAATGGTTGATTATTAGGATAGAATATGATTTAAATTATGCATTAATCTGATTAATTAATTTAATGCACTTTTTAGTTAAGAAACCTTGAGCAAAAGTGATGTGTCACACATTAAAAGAGACCAGAGGATCCTTACTATTACATGAAGTAATCAAATAAATAAATAACTGGGACGTGGGACACTAACCAGGCTACATAAAAAAAAAAAAAATAAATATTTAATCATAATTCCATTCTTAAACCATTTTAAATTGGTAGTCAGTTACTGGCATCGAGTGTGGTCAGTTACTAGATTTTAGTGGTCAGTTACTGGGAAAATCACTACTTTTTGTTTGCAAAAATATATAAAAAAATGAGTAACTTCTACATGTTTGCTATTTACTCAGGAATGTAGCTCTGTTATTATAGTTTCTAAAACAAAAATCGGATTTAATAAACGATAAGAATTGAGCCCGCTACAGATAAATTACTGGAACAACTCCCTTAAGGTGGTCAGTTACTGGGTGTTTTGCCCTATTCTGAAATAAAATATAACTTTTAGGTACGAGTATATTTTAACTTTTCAAAAAGCATAATCTTCAATATCTATTTACACTATCTATTTACACTCATAATTCGGAACTACTATTTTTCTATGACTTTTTAAAACACCAAAGAGAAAAAAAAGTAATTAGTAGGCGAATCTATTTTTATAGGCATAATAATTAACGCCTACTGAATTACCACAAAAAAACTTTGAACGAGTGTTTCAAAGAAATTTGACAGATTTTGTAGGTGTTTGAAAGCAACATCTGTTAAATTTATACCGTTTTAAGTTTTGTGGTAAGTGGTAAGACCCCTAAACTTTAATTATTGGGAATTGTCAGGAAGGTCGGATGACGCATGACGGAAGCGTTACGCTACTTCTGGCCCGGGTCTCCTATTTACTCCGTAGGTCGCGTCAAGTGTCACCGCCGTAGGCCGCGTCACGATTCTCACTACGTCTACGCGCCAACGTCGGCGTGTGAGGGAGACCGCATCAGTAGGCCGCGTCACAATGCTCACTACGTCTACGCTCCAACGTCGGCGTGTGAGGGAGACCGCATCAGTACATTTCTATAGTGAGCATTGTGACGCGGCCTACGGCGTGACACTTGACGCGACCTACGGAGTAAATAGGAGACCCGGGCCTTACTACGAAGACATCTTCGTAGCACATGGGGGTCACTCTATAAATCGACGAACGAACGCACTTTTTCCTAAGGTTCGAAGCGCTGCGCTATCCACAACTCTGTCTCGTTGCATTAACCCAGACTGTTCGGTTATACTTTTGTAGTAGTAGTAGTAGTATAACTTTATTGTACATAAAACACTTAACATAACATTTGAGACAAAAAAAAACTAAAATACAATAAATAGCTCCGCTAAAAGCGATCTCTTCCAGGCAACAATTTTGAATATAAATGAGGAAGTTGTACAAAAATTAATACCTACTTATTTTATGAATAAAAACTTAAATACAATACTTTTGGGTGCAGTTTATTTTCATCTATAAAGAGGTATTTACAGAGAAATGTTATATATAGAGCATCTATTTTGGTGTCGACATTTTGAAAGAGGCACTTTTTCATTGCTCGTGAGTGTACCTATATCCCTATGAAACTTCCTACTTCGTTAGCAGTCACGAAGGTAAGCCGAAGGTACGGCCGTGGCGTGCCTCAGTTCAGTATTCATAGAGTCTTAGCTCTCGGATTAGTGTACAGTATTCTTCAGGAATGAACGAATTGAATTTAATATTTTAAGCCGCAATCTTTTCCCAGCTGAAAGGGTTTATTTTCAATTTTCTAGCTACGTTTTCAGTTTAAATTGAATTTTACATCAGCTAAAAATGTGTGGTTATCATCGTCAGCCAACCCAGCCGGTACTATTAACTGCTAGATAATATTCCACTAGATGCGATACGAGGCGGTCCCATGCTGCGTTGCGTGGGAAGGTATAGTAAATAATTAATTATTTTATCAATAATCTCCGAGCTTGTGAGCCTATAACGTAAAAAAAACTTGTAAAATATTAAAATCAGTTTAAAACAATTGACAGTCGCAATCGGCGCTCACAAAAGTCGACAGAGCACAATGAGGGCAGCAGTTACGCCAGATATAATTTTAAATTTGGAACGTTGTTGCTTTTTATTTTTGTTTCCGGCCAGTGTCCACTGAAACAATTTTCCGTTTGATCCGATTTCCAGACGAATATACGGCGGGCCCGGACGGAGCGGGGATGTGTCCGTGAATATTTCATCTGCAAATGTGCGCGTGCCAGCACTGTGGTAAGTAACTAGCTGGGTCCACCGAAAATCCATGAAAAACCTACGTACGACGCCCACCGCCGCCGTCGCCGCGTAAATCGTATACATTATAATGTAATTCGCGTATTATTTATGAAATCATAAGTTGTAAGCATAATAAATTGAATTATTCATCCGTTACTGTTTGAAGTATCAACTAGGTATATATCTTACATACTATGTACGTACAAAGCAGCCTCTAGCATGACATTCAGTGGCAAACCTAGTGCAGTCTGTACAAATAGCTTATAATATGTCATATAAGGTTTTAAATAAGCTGCGACTTTCAGCCATTTTACGTTGTAATTTTCTAAAACGACCACCTTTCCAATACAGCTACATACAGCGGCGCGGCCGGCCAGCGCGCGAACTTGCTTGAACTACCGCCAACTTTAACTTCTTGGCGCTGAGAAATGGTTCCATTATGCTTGTGACTGATTTGTTATTTATTGGAGAGTCGTGAGTTTGTAAAATACTGTCCGGACTTACGGACATCCCTTTGGACCGTCTCACGGGGAATTGGCGAGTTTCAGCAGGATTTTTAGCCATCGCTTTTGAATAGCTAATGGCTTGTGCAAATTATGGCACGACTGAGGTAGAATTTTTGCTTACGAATATAATGGCGGATCATGGCAGCAAGTATATCGTAGATATCAATTGGTCGACTTTGTGAGCAATTGTTTACTGATATTTAAAAAGTTTTTATTTACGTTGTAGGCTCAGAGCTCGGAGACCATTGATAAAATAATATGTGTATTTATTTACTATACCTTCCCAAGCAACGCAGCATATGACACCCACCGAAAAGGAAGTTAAAACGAGGAAGTGTCATATTTAACAGTCACTTGGTAGGCAAATATGTCATGTCCTCGTGGTTACATGAAATAATTGCTTTCCAAGTAGAGGTTAAGTGTTAAGAGATCAGTGCATCGGTGATAGTCTTTACTGCCCATGGCATAATTCATTTATTAAACCCTATGGTATATTTGACACATCCGGGATCGTTTCATACTACGCTACGCCGTTGTCAATAGGTCGTAGTCACAGCCGCAAAGTAAACGATTCAGACTTAGATTAACAATATACGAATATTTGTATATTGTTAATCTAATGATTCAAACATACGGATAACTAGCATTTATATTAGTTTTAATCTCATTTAAGTAAATACATTAGTAAATTAGTTAAATTTATCCTATTTTGGCAAACCTCACAGATACCAATACACACCTATAGGATCCAATTACAAAAACAAATAATTATATAGTTACTAATGCCCAATTAGTGGTCACATTATAATGTAGTACCTACTGATTAGTTCATTGAAATTTCAACATTAATTGAGTATTTCATTTTAATTCGCTTTGCAGGTGGTTTTTACCTCAAAGATAATGGTTATAATAACATACACTGTAAAATCGCTTTCAATGAATTCACTACTCTTTACTTCAGAGATTTAAAATACGTAGTCTTGTACTAAAGGTATATTGCCAACGTAATAAAATAAAACACGAGCCATCTGCGTATGGCGCAAGATGATATTTTCATAAAATTTTCAACTTTTCTACGAATACAGATTTATAATATAAGTATATTGTACTTACCTATTCGTACGTAACTCTGCGTGCGAGACTTTTTTCTATGTATTATAGATTAAAGATTAAGTCCTTAAGACCTACTTATAACTTTGCATGTTAGTTTAAAATCATTTTTTAACTGTTTTGTGTTATAAGCAGCAATAAACCTCATTGTAAAAATGATCTAGGAGGTAAATTCACCTAGATACTATTAAACTAATATGTTAAATCTATATATTTTAATGTATTTGGTTGTTGGTTCTCCAATAAACAAAATAAAACTTGCATAAAGAAATGTTTAACGAATGCTAGTTTTCGTTTCAATATGGCGTCTGTCCGAGCGGGCGATTCCAAACAATGAAAGAGTATTATTGAATTCGATAAGTCGAGCTCTGATTGGTCGAATGGCGCGCAATAATTTCCTTTTTTAAATTGAAAACAATGTTATTGCTACACAAAAGGCCTTCGTTAAATTGACGAATGCAACTTTTTCACGTTTAAAATGGAATTTCAATGTGTAAATAAATAATTGTCTGGGTATTTATTAATATTTTGAAGTAATTTTTCATAATCTAATGAAAATAAATACCTTATTAATATGATTAACATTTCAACAATCAGTCTAAGTTAAGAAACCAACTTTCACGCTAGCTTTTTACGCGAGCTTAAAAATGTTTCCTACAAAATTCCAATTTCAATAGGTCTCATGTCCACATATACGAGGCCTATATTTACTTAGGTGTATATACCTAGTCTAGGTTGCTATATGAAAATCCCAGTGATGAAAAGTTCATAACAGTGTAAAAGCAAAGGGCAATAGTAATATTTTTGCTGGTGAGTTTAGAACTGCGGTTGAAACTACTATCTGTATTAACAAATACGCTCCCCTTTGATGCAGACAGATCTCTGAATTATTACTGAAATGTGCAATAGTCGTATTTACAAAAGTTTTTCAGGGTAACCCCTTGAGGTGAGTCACCTCTTTTCAGCTTACTACTACACCACTCTTGCAACACCGTGTTTAAAATTATAAGTAATTATTGTAATTATTTGACGAATGAATATTACAAATTATACAACATAAGAATGGTAAGTACAAATTCCAATGTGTATCGTAACAAATAGGCACTGTAGTATATAGTTAAATGGCTACGCTATAAAAATAAACGCAGAGCAGATATTGAAAGTGTGCAGCCATATTGTAGACGGCCATAAAGAAGGCGGGGGCGGAGTAACAAATTCTTTACGAATATTACATTTAACGTTTTGGCAAAGAGCGTGTCTGCACCACAGCTAGCACTGCTACCGCATCGGAATATTAATATTCATTCATACAGTGTGGCCAGCATTAAGCGCACCTGAAACCTGCAGCTCCATAAAATAATTGAAAACTGTTAATACAGGGTGTGCCGTAAATAATGGTGGTGGCGCGGGGGCCTGACGTTTTAATGTTTTATGCAGAACGGTACTATGTGTTAATGGTCCACGATGAGCCCTGCACATAAATTTCTGGGCTTTTATCCCATTTTTGTGCCGTCTCACTGGGCAATTTGCAGAGCTCAGCCGCGGCGCTGCGCTTGCGAAACAAATCGTTTGAATCCTAAACTTCTCGGTTTGAATTTAGAATCGAATTAGACATTCCACATTTAAATAAATCCCACCATAATGGCCTACACGACTTTGTCGACGATGATAACAATTAGCCCCGAACGGCTTTGTAAGAGCGATTCCGACACAAACATAAAATCCTAGCATGTTTTGCCGAAACGATGTGTTGGGGATGTTTTAAGTGTCGATTTTACGATAAATAGCGTCGTTTGTCCGCCGCCATTACAGCTTGATGACGTACCAAAACGGCATTTGAAGCAGTATCTTCGCTTTAGAACGGATAAACTGCAGTTTCCAGTGGTTCCCGCCCATTGTCTGCGAGATACAATTTTGAGAAACAAACAATTTTGTATCTCTGTAAACGACAATCGATAAACTATGGTCAGAAAGTGTGTCTACAGTGTCTAGCATAAAATTTTATTGCTGTATAATTTCATAGGTATTTCTTTCACTTCCAATAACAAATATAATTTTTTATAGGTATACGTAATTTACAGGATGTTGCAAAAGGGGTGACTCTGGACGTTATTCCTAACAACTTTTTAGCACAGTCGAAAAAAGTGAGCACCAGAGTGTTCTTAGTCGCATTTTATGAAAATCGGTTTAGCCGTTCCAACGATATGCAACTTTTAGTGTTGGTTAAGTTATGTTCTACGATTTTTGCATTGATATACCACTTTTACAACAGTCTATATGATTAATATTCTTGTGGTAAGTATACCTTCTTTAATACTCTCTAACTTATTCTGTAAAAAATCAGCAGTTACGATTTATTACCAAACGAAACGACTTCAAACTAAGTTTTGGCTGGTTGGGATAGAGCCATAAATTCGATAGCCTATAAAACGGCTATGACCATTCAAAGGTATTTCATGATACCCTGTGATTTAGCATGAGTTAACTCGTAAATCCTGGTCCTCTGGTGAAATTATACCTAATTTATTCCTTGTAGCGCTTATCGCCACTAATTCAGATATTAGCAGCGAATTGCCGCTCTAGCTACTGTATTTGGTGTGAATGAGCTTTATCGATTTTCGTAAAGATTAAATCAAATGTGTGCCATTTTGTTTGTCGTCCGGCTGACCACGGAAACGAAACATTAGACTAATAATTTCACAATAATGACACTTTGATTGGCATTGGCGGTTTCAAAATGGAGTTCTGTTTTTGATTGTAATTGCGGATAGGTATCGTTCGGTCATGATTCAGGGTTTCTACTGCTGAAAATTACTACATACTTAGATATTATAAATGCGAAAGTAACTGTGTCTGTCTGTCGGTCTGCTACTCGCCAAAACTACCGAACAGATTTGAATGAAATTTGGCATATACATGGTCTACATCCTGAGAAAGAACATAGGCTACTTTTTATCCTGGAAATCCCACGGAAAAACTTTTTAAGGCGAAGCGAATTTCGCGGGAACAGCTATTCATATGGTACAAAGCAACCATTCGAACAGATGAGAAGTGATAAGTGCGACTAGAAACTAATTTCTTTGTTTCTACAGTACTGTATCTAATGGTTTAAAACCTATAAAATGAACGTCACCATAAAACTATACATGGCATATTATTATTATGTTGTGTCTTTACCATCACGGGACCATGGGGTCCCGGGCATTTGGAAGGCGTGCATGGGGCCGAAGCCAACATGTAGAGGCCCGTTTGACAACATTAATCTAAATGAAATGTGACACCAACCGACGATTCTCCCTGTGAAAACTATAGAAGTAAACCCAAGGAAAACCCCCGGTTAGTGCAGGACTATTGTAGGATATGGAGAAAACGAATACAGGGTTATGGAATGGGGTGCTAAATGGACTGGGTTTCTGGGACTATGGAAGGACTATGGCCCCTGCCTGGACCTATATGTTTCACATACGGATAAAAAGGCAGGAGGTGACTCGCACACACATTAAATGGGCCCCCCAAAACAGTCGCTAGCACATTACAGTGACGTAGCAACAAGAGGGCAACATGGCATGAGGTGCTGAGGGTGGAGAGGTATACCAAGGCTCTCAGAGCAATCGCGGATGCCGGTCAAGACCCCTACAAGCACTTACTGGATATACTTCCTTCCTCCGAGCATTTCTGCTCTAGCGGTATACCACTCAAGCCAGCCAGTGAAGGCAAGCAAGAGGTGGGAGATCCTGTTCCTCGTCAGTGTTCACTCTGGACAACCAATAAAGGCAAGCCAGAGATGAGGATCAGGGGTTCTCCCCGGCATCGGGTGGGTGGGGTCGCTAATGCCCAACAGCTCGCCACAAGCTATTATTATTATACATATTACGTACAGCACTGCAAAAAAAACTTTTAAATTTAATATTATGAGCGGTGGTAGCTCAGTCGGGTGAGCGCCCGCTTCTCAATCAAGAGATGCGGGTTCGAATCCCGGCGCTGACATGTACCAATGAGTTCTTTTCTGAATTTAAGTACAATGTATACCATCGCTCTTACGGTGAAGGAAAACATCGTGAGGAAACCTGCATATCTAGATTTAGCACATCAATCTAGATATGTGAACCCACCAACCCGCATTGGGCCAGCGTGGTGGGAAATGGTCCAAGCTTAGGAAGGCAGTTTAGACCTTGGGGATATGCACAAAGGTTCCATTCGAGAGAGCCAGGTGCAGGTACTTACACCCCCACAGAGAATAGAATAGAATAGAAGAATAGAATATTAGTTTGATACACTTACTAATAAGTAATTAAGTGGTATTATAAATAGTGGTATAATAATTATTTTAGGTATAGATATCTAATATATAAAAAACTACTAAGTACGTATTTTAATCCTTTAATTCCCAGTCAAGTTTAACATAATCACTTAAGCTGACGGGTCCATACAGCAATCATTCATGGGTTACTCTCATTTGGACCTTAGAGCTTAACCCTTATCTATCAAGATACATTGTTGAAGAGAGAATATTAAATAAATGTTCTCCGTACAAGACGAATTCATCGCTCACTTGGGAAAACATTTTGGAGTAGTGGAGTAGCTAGTTTATTATTCTATTTTCTTACATTCAACAAACGTTTGGTATACATAATTACTGACGATATATACCTACGGTATAAAAGTAAATAAATATTGTGTTGTTGTACAAAATACCTATGTGACGGCATAGTTGCCATGTAAATTGACCAAAACTGGCAACTGGCAAAAGGAATAAATACCTACTGTCAATAGCGTAAAAGATAGTAATTATTTATTTTCCGCTCTCGTCTCATTGGTGATGAGTGAAAGAAAACAGCCGGTTATTGTTTAGGAACAAAAAAACTGTAAGTAGTTACATTCAAATTTTGTTAAGTTGTGTGAATCGAAGTCGATCTTCTTAGTAAATGGTGAATCGAATCCCCGTACAAAGCAAGACGGTAAAGGCTAAAGATTGAAACTCGATACACGAGAAGGCAATAATACAACCGATTTCACGAAGCACCGTCAGGATTTAGTCTCGACTCCCAAATAACAGAGAAGGATTCAAGCAGATCCGGTAGGTACAAATAGGCTATTTAGTTAAACGACTCCGAAGCGATATGATCTCTGCCATGCAATACATTGATGGCTCAGAATGGAGATGTGAGTTCAAGCTGTTGTGTCTGCGTGGCAATGCATTGCGAATTTGGATTTGCGTCGATGCGGTCGCGCTGGGTGATCCTATTATTTACAGCATGGTGTCGCACGGCTAAGTAGCATAGAATTCGAAGGTGGTGCTGAGACAAAGTAATAAATTAGACAAATCCGATTTGCTCCGGTGCGGGGGCTGCGACTGCTCTGCGCGTCGCGTTTCCCACTCTCTACCCCTTTTTGGTAACGCCGTTTTAAGAAGGAAATTGCTTTCACCTCTGCGAAATGTGTAAAAAAATATTTCCTTTTTAAGTACTTCCATACTGCTGAAGATCGCGAAATTTTTGCGCTTTTTGCTAGGGTTGTTGTTTCTCCCAAATGAATAAATATTTAATTTGCTACATTATAGAAAGGTTAGTTTAGACACGATTAAAGCTAAGTTATCTAAAATATCTAAATATCTGAATGAATGGTAAGATATAAGTTTATATAAGTAAGTTTATCTGGTAAGAGTAAGTATAGGGAAGTGTTTTAAGGTTTAGGTCAGCTATAAATTTATGGAGATGCTGGAGGTGTTGGAGCATCCTCATGCAAAGGGAGGATCCTCCGACCAGGCCGGGTTGATACCACAAATTATTTATAGTAAGATTTCATTAAAATACCATCTATTCTGTTCATACAAGTAAAATATTCGTATTACATGCTGTCTACAGTGTAAATACCTAACTTGTATGTATAACAGTCTTGTCTATCTCCAAAACATACCCTAGGCGACCATAAAAACACTTTGTCTACTCATTTCTTACATACCTACTTGCTTTTAGACATAGCGCGCCAACAACACGCAGGGCGCATAAATGCGCCACTAAACACTGATAAAGTGATCGTGAACATAGTGGAAATCTCATTCGCTTCGTAAAACCTTTCAGGAGGGCAATATCAACAGTCTAACCTATATCTTACAACGAGCGTAAGAAAATAGCGGAAAATAAAAGCGGTAGAAGAGTAGGCAGGCTATGCGGTACACGTCTTGAGGTGGGCCGGATTAGACCTTGCGACTGCGACTAGCGATTATCAGCCAGATTCTCATGTCACGGGAAGCTTGAAAACATCTGACAGTCGGGTTGCCCACTTACCCGGCAACTCTCTCAGCACAAGCTTGATTGCCCGCTCCACCAACCCGCTAGGCCAGCATGGTGCACTAGGCCTAAAACCCTTCCTTCATTGAAAGGAGACCCGTGTCCCAGCAGTGGGGACGTGATGGGTCGTCATGACGAATTGACGGCCTTATTATTAAGAGTAATTTCTTCCAAAACAAGTATTATAATACATATATTATAAAGAATTACACTTAAGCGAAAATAATCGGACGGATCGAAAGCGACCCCACAATACGGGGGCTGATTTCGGTGTCACGTACGCAGAAAAGAGAACTTTTATTACTTCCTAGAGCCGTAATTGTTATGGAGAGTCGGCTTTTCTTATTACTCAACTTTCCCATACAAAAGTTACAGGAGCACCGACGCTAATAGTTAATGAAACTACGTTTACTTGTTTTCACTTGTTTCTGTATGTAATGTAGCTTGCTATTATTTGCAAGAATTGCAAGATGTGAAGGTTTTAGTAGTACCTACATCTGCTAATTTTCAAGCAATTTTGTGTTTAAAAAAAATGAAAGTGAAAGTAGCAAGACCGTAAGAAAAAGTACAAAGAATATATATGCCTCTGCTCATGTCATGTACCAATACCTTACCTTACTTAGTACTTACCCTTAACTAAACGAAATTTGCAATCACTAAACTGAGCAATTTTTAAATACTGTAAGTAGGTAAGTATACATAATTAATTTAAAAACGCAAGAATCAAAAGTGAAACAGTATATTTGCAACGAAGTAAAGCTTACTAATTAAGTGCTTTGGTAACCAGGCCAATGATATTCCTGAAACCTGAACACTGTTTACAGGGGTCGGCGATAATTTCTCGCAACCTCGATTCTAGAACCTGCTTTTCATTGCTAGTTCGATTTTTAGGCTCTGAATTTTTTGGTCAGACTCGTGCTTCTATGTGTCTGAACGGTTGTGCGTAACGGACGGACAGCATCGAATAGCTATGGAGCACATAATAATAATATATACCTAAGTTATAACATTTATTCAAGGTATCAAACACGGTTCTACACTCACGGGCAATGAAAAGGTTCCACTGAGAAAAGCACCAAATTACTTTTAAACGGAAAAGGCTAGCTTAATGCCGTCTTCTGCAACATTGAAGTACATATTGTAACAGAGCATCAGGATTAGGGTTTCGTTTTTCCCGACCTTTTTCTGTTCACGGGAAACGGGAATTTTTCTCAAGATTTCCCGGGAGTTCCCGGGAAACGGGAATTTATTTTAAACTAGCTGTACCCGCGAGCTTCGCTTCGCCTTAAAAAGTATTCCCGTGGGAATTCCGGGATAAAAAGTAGCCTGTGTTCTTTCTCAGGGTCTAGACCATATGTATACCAAATTTCATTCAAATCGGTCCAGTAGTTTTGGCGTGAAAGAGTAACAGACAGACAGACAGACAGAAAGACAGACAGACACAGTTACTTTCGCATTTATAATATTAGTTAGGATGCTTGGTTTTGCTATTTTCGGGCCTTAAAAGTCTATTGAAACACTTACATACTTTTATCACTCGTATATGTAGAAAAAAACAACAGTCAGATAAATTAACAACCAAAATTATAATTATTTGTTTTACATGCCAAATCATTTGTTTTTTATTGTAAATTAAACAATAACAAAGGTATTATATTGGAAGTGAACACAAACTTCGATAAACGAAACGCAACCTTCATCTATCATCTATGTGTCAATGTCATTATGTTATGTCAAATGTCACCTGTCAAAATTTTTTCTTCTTGCCAATACAACCTAGTAAGCAAAGTCGTGCCTTTTCATTTATCCTCAATTAAATTCTATTAATAGTTAATTAATCAGTTTAGGACAGAAATAAGTTCAATAGGTTATGGGCCCAGACGCCTTATTAGTGTAGGGATAATAGAAAACAGTAAAAGTGCAAAAATTAGTGAGATGCAAGTTGATTAGGTTACCGGCATAACCTCCGTTCGACACCGGCATCTTTCTTTTCAGCCTTTATTTCAGCTATCTGATATCTTACACTAATAAAAATGAATGCAATGGCTCAAATGGAGCGTTTGAAAGGCCGCGAGAATTTCACAACTTGGAGTTTTACCATGAAGACGTACCTCGAGCACGAGGACCTATGGAAATGTATAGAACCCGAGGAAAAACAAGTGATCAGCGCAGCCGAGGACACAAAAGCTAAGTCAAAAATTATATTACTAGTAGATCCCATTAATTACATCCATGTGCAAGAGGCTAAGACTGCTAAAGAAGTATGGGCTAACCTCCGAAAGGCGTTTGACGACTCCGGCTTGACTAGAAAGGTTGGACTGTTACGTGAATTAATTACTACGGATTTAGAAAGCTCAGGGAATGTGGAGAGTTATGTGAACAAAGTCATTTCATGTGCACACAAGCTAAGGAACATAGGTTTCCTCGTTGATGATGAGTGGCTGGGTACGCTGCTGCTGGCAGGGTTACCGGAGACGTAGGGTAACGTAACGTACCTTGGGACGCTTGTACCTCGGGACATTGATTGTATTTTAAAAACCGGCTAAATAAACACATTAAAATTCTACCCTAGGCATAGTATTTTACTCGCTTGGCAAAACTAGTGAGTCTCGTGATCATACCAGCATCGAGTGTGTGGTGAAGACAATATGAAGTTTTTTGAAGTCAAAAGTAGCTTTTGTATAGTTTTTGTGTTGCTTTATCTCATTGAGGCATGCTCAAAATAAAGACATGGATGTCACGTATAACTTTTCAGTTATTTAATTTTATGACATGGCAATTATCTGAAAGATTCCTATTAATTAAAAGTAAAGATATTTAAATTTTGGTTAAATATTGCTTTTTTGTACCTTGGGACACGATTAAATTTGTACCTTGGGACACTGTTTCCTATGGCTTTGTACTATGGAAAATGCAAACATCTAAATAACGCCTTATATCTCTGTTCTTATTAGTGCCAGAGTGAAACTAGACAGAAGAGAGATGCAGTAAATCAATAAGAACAGAGATATAAGGCGTTATTTAGAAGTTTGCATTTCCCATAGTACAAAGCTATAGGAAACAGTGTCCCAAGGTACAAACGTGTAACGTACCTTGGGTCAAAACAAGCATTTTTACTTTGATCTTAATTTAATAAAATCTGGCCACACTAAAGCTTTAGCACAAATACTAGTGATAATAGATTATATATCCTACCGAATAAAGAAAATTTCACATTAATATCTTAGTTGTACGCTGCGATAGCTTCATTCAAAGTTGGGGTAGTCGAAAATGTCCCTAGGTACGTTACGTTACCCTACAGGCCTATGATCATGGCAATGGAGAGCTCAGGTGTGAAAATTAGTACCGATTTAGTTAAGACTAAAATACTACAAGAAGTTAAAAATGAAAATGACTCCGAGGCTTTCTATTCTAATCATCACAAAAGGAATGAGTATAAGAGTTCTGGTTTTAGAAAGGGTCCCCGTTGTTTTAAATGTAACAAGTATGGTCATATTGCAAGGAATTGTTACACTGGTACAGGCTCAAGTCAAAGAACAAAGTCTAAGGATGATGAAAAGACTTCAGGTTATGTAGCAGCCTTCTCTGCTTCAGCATCAAGTGTTGAGAATGGTTGCTGGTATATTGACTCAGGGGCAGCGATGCATATGACAAACAACAATGAGTGGATGTACAACACAGGCCCTTCTACCGTACCCAGTATTAGAGTGGCAGACAATAAGACTCTTACAGTTAAAAGCTGTGGAAATGTGGACTTAAATATTAATGATGGCGTAGTACAGTTGAAAAATGTTTTATATGTCCCCGATCTCTCAGTAAATTTGTTATCTGTCCGACAAATGACACAAAATAACTGTCACGTTGAATTTGAAAAGGACTGTTGTAAAGTATACCAGAATAAAAAGCTGGTCTTAACTGGCCATGCTCAGAACAATCTCTTTGTGGTAAATAATGACTCTTATGCACTTCTCACTTCAGCTCATCTCTGGCACCAAAGGATGGGCCATCTCAACTACAAGGATCTGATGAAACTTGAAGACTGCACAGAAGGAGTACAGATGGACCACAAGACTGAAAATGCTATACTATGCACTACATGTCTAGCGGGGAAGCAAACTAGACAGCCTTTCAAGCACACTGGTACAAGGGCTTCCGCACTCCTTGAGGTAATACATTCAGATGTATGTGGCCCTATGGAGGAACAGTCATTAGGAGGTGCGAGGTACTATGTCACATTCATTGACGACTACTCAAGAAAGGTATTCGTCTATTTTATTCAAGCAAAATCAGAAGTTCTCAGCAAGTTTAAAGAATTTAAGAATATGGTTGAGAATCAATTGGATAGAAAAATCAAAGTGCTAAGATCTGATAATGGTGGCGAGTATGTAAATGAAGCCTTTGATAAGTTTTGTAGAGATGCAGGTATCATACAACAGCATACTATCCCATACACTCCGGAGCAAAATGGAATGAGTGAGCGAATGAATCGCACATTAACTGAACGTGCTAAGTGTATGATAATAAATGCCAACTTGCCAAAGAAATTTTGGGCTGAAGCCATTTCTACTGCTGCATATGTCACTAATCGGTCACCCACTAAATCCCTAGATTACAAGACACCTGAAGAAATATGGACCGGCAAGCGACCTGATGTCAGCAATATGAAAGTGTTTGGGTGCAAGGCAATGATGCACGTCCCAAAGGAACGGCGACTGAAATGGGATAGTAAATCGAAGGAAGTGATTTTTCTTGGATACTGCACGGAGTCCAAGGGCTATAGATTGTATGACATGAAGCAAAAGAAAGTTGTAAAAGGAAGAGATGTAGTATTCATAGAAGACAGTGTAAAAAAAAGGATTTTACAATCACGCTGAGTGATATGAGCACACAAGACAATGAAGAGAATAAAGATAACAACAACTGCACAAGAAAAGTCAGTTCAGTAAAGGATAATAGCATAGATGAAAGCATCCAAGATGACGATGAAGACTATGTCCCCGATGGTCCTGTGCAAATCACTATGCCGCCTACGCAGAGAAATTTAAGGCCAAGGAAAAATGTAATGCCAACATATTTGTGTGAATCTGAAGATATTGTGTCTGACCCACACACCGCACAAGAAGCCTTGGCCAGTAACAATGCGCTAAAGTGGAAGGAGGCAATGGACTGTGAATATAATTCATTCGTAGAGAATAATACCTGGACATTATGTGATCTACCATCTGGATGTAAAGCTATCCCTTGCAAATGGGTTTTTAAAACAAAAATGGATGATAAAGGAAATATTTCAAGACACAAAGCAAGATTAGTCATCAAGGGATATGAGCAAAGTCGCAGAGCATCTCTGGAGTATCTCGCTTTTGCGGACGATCTTTGTCTTTTCTCCGAAAATAGCGCTGATATGCAAAGGAAACTCAATGACCTCGTCAATTTGGGTAACCGAGTGGGCATGCATGTCAACAGAGAAAAGACCAAGTCAATGCGAGTAATGACTGCGGACCGTACTCCATTTAAAATCAACGGCCAACCAATTGAAGATGTTGACACCTTCACCTACCTGGGAAGCAAAATCACACCAAATGGTGGAACTGACGAGGATATCGGGAACCGCATTAACAAAGCCCGTGGAGCTTTTGCCATGTTAAGCCCAGTGTGGAGGTCTTCCGCATTCCGTCTCCAAACCAAGATCCGCCTGTTCAACGCGTGCGTAAAGACCGTTCTCCTCTACGGTTGCGAAACTTGGAAGAAAACGGTTCAAACCACGAACAAGCTACAGGTTTTCGTAAACAGATGCTTACGCAATATCCTGGGGATTCGTTGGTTTGACTTTGTCTCCAACGAGGAACTTTGGCGCAGAACACATCAAAAACCTGTAGCAGAAACCGTAAAAGAACGCAAATGGAGATGGATAGGACACGTTCTCAGGCGTACTGATGACGTCCCAAAGGAAGCACTGACATGGCACCCCGAGGGCGGTAAACGAAGACTCGGCAGACCGCGAGAGACATGGCAGCGCTCTGTGAAAAAAGAAATGGGCCAGGCGGGGATGTCTTGGGAGGATGTCTCTGAGCTGGCCCAAGATCGTAAAGAATGGCGGCGCTTCACTTCGGCCCTTTGCTCCCCAGCGGAGATTGGGAATAAGTAAGTAAGTATGCTCCAGTTGTAAGATCAACTTCCCTCAGATACATGATTGGGCTTGCAGCTAAATTGAAACTGGACATAGAGCAGCTAGATGCAATGACTGCGTTTTTGCAGGGTGATATAGATGTCGAATTGTACATGGAACAACCATCACAGTATGAAAATGGTACACAGCAAGTCTGCAGATTAAATAGATCAATATATGGCCTTAAGCAGGCGAGCAGAACCTGGAATAAAAAGTTGGACAGTTACTTCATAGAAAATGGCTTTTCTAAGTCCAAGATGGATGCTTGTGTGTACTATAAACTTGAAGATAAAAATATTATGTATATAGCAGTATTCGTCGATGATATATTGCTGCTACATAACTGTCAATCAATGGCAGATGAATTCAAGATGAACATGAAACAAAACTTCAGAATGAGAGAGATTGGAAGAGCTAATTACTACATTGGTTTGAGAATAACTTATTACAATGATGGTATTGCACTGGATCAAACCAATTATATTGAAGATACCCTGAAACGTTTTGGTATGGATCAATGTAATCCTGTTGGCACCCCAATGGAGCTCAGCGTTACATTCAGCAACTCAACAGATGAAGGTCAGGAACTGGGGATACCTTATCAAGAAGCCATTGGATGCTTGTTGTATATTTCCCAAGCAACTCGTCCTGATATTACATACACAGTTCATACTTTGAGTAGATACAACAAGTGCCCTCAAACAGAACATTGGAATGCAGTCAAAAGGTTGTTCAGATACCTTAAAGGTACCAAAGATTTGGAATTATTTTTCAGGAGAACGAACTCAGATCTCTTTGGATACTCTGACTCAGATTGGGCATCTTGTTCTGAAGATAGAAGATCATGCACAGGTTATGTGTTCAAACATCAAGATGGGGCAATATCATGGAGTTCAAAAAGACAACATACAGTGGCCCTATCAACAACAGAAGCAGAATATATGGCACTGTCAGCCGCAGCTCAAGAGGCTCTGTGGTTGAAGCAATTGCAACAAGAATTGCAACCGACAAAGACTGGACCTATAACTTTGTTTTGTGATAATACAAGTGCTATTAAACTTACAGGTACTAACAGTTATTCTGCCCGCAGCAAGCACATAGACGTCCGTCGTCACTATGTAAGGGAGAAAGTCGCATGTGGTGACATCTACGTGGAGCATGTGGGAACTGATTCCATGACAGCGGACTGCTTGACGAAGCCGCTGCCAAGACCGAAGCACGAGGGTCACACAAGAGACATGGGCCTTCGTTTGCGTTTGCGTTCAAGGGAGGATATTGGAAGTGAACACAAACTTCGATAAACGAAACGCAACCTTCATCTATCATCTATGTGTCAATGTCATTATGTTATGTCAAATGTCACCTGTCAAATTTTTTTCTTCTTGCCAATACAACCTAGTAAGCAAAGTCGTGCCTTTTCATTTATCCTCAATTAAATTCTATTAATAGTTAATTAATCAGTTTAGGACAGAAATAAGTTCAATATATTATACTTAACAGTTTGAAAATAATATTATTAAAATGACATATAATTAAAATAGAAAATTAATTACACTTGAGGTAATGTTTTAGAAAAATCAATTCATTCAACGATTTATCGCACAACCTACTTCTTATTTTGGTTTTTTTCTATGGGTTAGTAATTTTGTAAAAAATAAACACAAAACGGGGACATAAAAAAATATGACAGGCGTCACACTAGCGTTAGCTTTTACCAATTTACATACTCTTTGGTCACATATGTAAACGCCGATCAATTGTTTGGTTTTAGGTAGGCGGTAGGACCAACAGATAAATAAAGATGAAAATATTGAATCAGGAAGAGGTGAAACAAGGTGATGTAGATGAGTAATTTATCTTTGCAATGCAGCTGCGCGAAAACAATAACACGTATGATTTTCCAATAATTTACAACAAAACCGAGTTTCTGATCGTAGACGACAAGCCTGCCTATATTTTTTTTGTGTATGGTAAGAGAAACAGATAAATAAAGATGAAAATATAGCATAGAATCGATTAAAAATCAATCAAAATCCGGGAATTCCCGGGAATGCTATTTTTTTTCTTGGTTTAGGGAAGGACAAATTTCCCGTACACGGGAACGAAACCCTAATCAGGATATTAAAAACTTAAATCGGTAATATTTGGTTCCAATTTGAAATTAAATCTATGAAAAATTGGGGTCGATTGTTGTCGGAATTTTGTAAGTGGAACTTTTACATTGCCCGGCAGTGTATTAGCAAAAGTTGTGCTTTATTTTGTTAAAACAGCTGCGAATCACTTGGACTGGGTATATTTACTGAACGAATCAGGAAAAACCGTAGTATTTGTAAGTAAAATTGCAGGGCTTTTGTATAAAAGTAATTTTCATATAGTCATCTTACAAAATAACATTTTAGGTTCGTAAGTACAATAGAGAATTAGGCTACTTGCTACTTCACAATATCCGGTAAGGAAAACTTAATAGGTTCGTAATTCGACCGGAGAGTGCTTATTACATGTTTTATAGCCCGAGTCACGCTTCCAGCACATTCAGGCTTGATTGAGCAATTTGCTGAAACAAGTGCCCTTATTTTTCATGATAAGATGGAAGATTAAGACATCGGTCACCGTGAAACGGCATTGGGCTAAATGTGGTTAGCGATGGTAGAGGTGATAGTAATGCTATAAAGATTGTAAAGGTATAGTAGGTAATAAAAGTGACTAGGGACCTTCAAGTTACGCATCAAATGGAAACCTTTTACAGTCAATCCATCCATAACGATATTTTATCGTTAGTAGGTATTTTATCTTGTTGTGATTTTATTAATAAGTAGGTAATAATAATAATTATTAAATTCGTTATTGCACATCACATTTAAGTGTACATAGACGGACTTATTGCTCATAGCATTCCTTTATAAATAGCATAAAATATGCTATCTAGGTATTCCCGCTTTTATGGGAATACCTAGATAGCATATTTTATGGTTCTAATAGTTAATAGTTTAGTAATAAACAACAATATTAAATAGATATACCTACTTGTCACCGACACGGTAATAAAAAGGCTGCAAGATGCTACATCACAAGAAACCACGTGGGAACCACCCCGATCAAGGAACATAAGTACTTCTCATCCGAGAACACCTTGATTCTCCAGTCACTGACATGGATCAATTTCGTTTTCTTTCTCTTATGCACAAGTCTTATTATTCCAAGGTGTCATGGAAGTAATTGATATGTGTGCGCGCTACAGGTCAGTGGCCACTCGAGACGGCGTCAGATCCTATCGCGCTCGCATGGAGGATATGACAACTTTACTTTTTGCTCGACTTCCAAAGACGCCAGCGTTTAAGCACCGCTCATCGTTGGAGCACAAAAAACGACGTGCATACTCACCAGCAAGATACTGTTTCGATCTTATCACATAAAGATTAAAGCTCAATATCGAGCGAACAGGTTGCACGAGCTTTCTTGGTCGATGTAACGATGTTCCTTGCTGACACGTGCAGATTATGACGCAGCGAAATTTTGGAAGGTATTTTTTTTCTAATCAGTGTTCGACGGATTTTCTCTGTATAATCCCTGTCTGGTGCATTGAAGTGCACTTAAGATGCTCGGTTTATAACGCTTGAGATTGTCTTTTTAGCTGCACCGGTACGTTGCAGCATCAGCATTCTGCATACAAATAACCCGTAAGCCGTAAGGCCGTAACCTCTCTTGCAAAAAGGTTATCCGAACTTTCTTATTCAGGTATAAGTTATGTAAAGTGCGTATTATCTCTTACAACGCGGCCTTGAGCGGCCCAACATTCATAAACAACAATAGAGTTAACCCAAACTGTGCCCTACAACAAAACCCGGCCGAACATCTTGCGAATATTGTACGTTGTACGTAACAAAATTTTACGAGCTACAAATAACTTGCACAGCTGATGGCACTACACGGGGAGCAAAATAAACAAACGCACGAAGAAACATTCCAACCGTGATCGGAAATTCTGTTACTCGCACAGGGAATTCGAAAGTGCCTCCAACATTCGTACAGAACACACAAGTACCTACCTCGAGGCACCGTCAAACATCAATTCCTCAATTTAAAGGCCTCCCTGTCGATACTGTGTGTCTTTGAGAGAAAACTTTTAAAGCGACACAGGAAGTGGAATCAATTGCAGGTTCCGTGAATTATTTTATTGGACTTCATGGCAATATAATTGTATAAACCGCAATGTCTGGATAAAGTTTATCCGTGGCATAAAAGTTCAGCATATCCTCTAAAATTATTTTTATTTACTTCATCACACTGATAACTTTTATCTAGACATCGTTAAAACAAGTTCTAAATAATTGAAATGCATGGACACTGGTAAATATTTAATGTCGTTAAGCCAGCCGCACAATCCTGTTGCAAGCCGAAAAGGTAAACAGATAAAAAATGAACTCCACTGGGAACATGGATTAAACTTGACGAAATGTCTGAAAGCATTTTAAAGGATTGACATGCCCACCTCTCCCCAACTCACCCTTTTCTCTTTATAGCTCGACTATCTTTCGCGTTTATGTTTGCTATAAACTCCAAAAAAATAAAACATGCCGCAACACTTTTGGGATCAGTGGACGTGAAAACACTGTTTTCAGCTACCGATCGTAAAAAGGGATTGGTATAAGTTTGACAAGTTCATAGGTATATACCTATCGTGTCTTTACATATTTATACAATTATACAGTATATAAGTATCACGTATTTCTAAAAGTCATATATTAATAAAACTTTTCAAAATTACCCCTTCAGTGACTCCCTTTCGGCCCCCTCCACAACTTACAACGTCCTGTAGTTTTGTCATAATGTTATTTTTCTAAACTGAATATAAATATTTCCTTTGATAAGTACTGTATTACTCAAAATTTATCCAACCGGATGAACCCGAGTTTTTCGTCTATTTAGCTTTTTACATGATAATATTCATTTTATTTTTTCAATTTCTGCAAGGAAATGAAGGGTCTGGTTGTTTGTCGAGCCAGCACTTAAAGTATTTTGTTCTAAGCTTTATTGAGCTGACTCCGACATTTTACGTCTTTTGTGAAATCTAATTCCTTAAAATATTTAATATCTTTATGGATCCTAATATTAACTTAGTTAGCTAGTATAGTTGTTTAGTCATTAGTTTTGATTTCTAGCCAGGCATATATCAGCTAATTTAATCATCATCAGCCTGTAATACATACCTCTAACCCTAACGCAACGTCCAATGCCATTGCCAAGGCTTTGATCCAGCATGCCCGTAGTCACTTCAACTTAAATATTTAATTATAATTATGGCACAAATACCTATATAAATTTATGTGTACAGATATGAACCACTTAACTTAAATCTATCGATATTATATTGTTGGGGAATTGAGCCTGCGGAGTCACGTGGTCAGAGGCTGGCCACCCGGTCTACGTCATCGCTGACGCGCCGGGCGGGGGAAGTCGCCTCACGGTGGCGCGCGGGCAGCTCCTTCACTTTTCCCTGGCGCTTGAGCGGAGCGGTCGTGTCAACCATTCGTTAGGACTAGGTTATTTTCGGTTACCCGTAGGATTTGTTAAATTGTGGTTATTTTGTGAATTTAATCTTTACTTCGGTTTTCTTGTAATCATTGTAGCTTAGTTGAGTTTACTTTAGGTTTAGGCTAGTTTTAGTGTTAATTATCGTGTAAATAAGTGATTTTTGAGGTCTGTAAAAAGTGAATAAAGTGTAAGCTTGATTTTCTTGTTTAGTAATTGTTTTTTTTTTTAAGTAAATTTGGCCCATTTTCCTAAAATCAGAAGTGGGATTGGATTCATTGTCCAATCCGCTTCCGCTTTGTGTCCTGATATCTAAATTTTCAAATAATTTGTGATTAAAAAAAAAAAAAAACTCATTGTTTAACCTCAATCTTGTAAGTCATGTCCGATCATCATAGGAGTCGTAGACCTCGTAGTCGTACACGTGGTAGGGAAAAGCGTAGGCATCGAGATAGAACGCCCGACGACGAACTCAGGCAGCAGTTACTATTGCTATGTGAGCGTGTCATTGCGTTAGAGAAACCGAGTGTATCTTCACCACATAGGGTTGACACACCGTTACCGCCGAGCGTTTCTCGAGCTGGTTCGAGAGACGAGGCGCCCCCGGCGCGCCCTGGTTCCGCTGCAGAGAGGCCGCAGCTACAAGGGACGCCACCGCCGCCGCCCCCGAGCGATTCACAGTCGTCCGCGATGACCATCGCCGACAAAATTGCAGATGCGATAAAATCCATCAATTACCCGGTGAGATCTAACCATTTTTATATTTCCAACTTCGATCCCAGCTTGCATGACATAGATGTTTGGTGTGAAGAGGTCGATCGAGCGAAACTGTTAAACGGTTGGTCTGATAATGAGTGCCTTTCGCGAATCGGTAATTGTTTAAAGGGCGATGCTCGAAACTGGCTGAATGAGTGGGTTACCCAAGATCGTAGTTGGAGTAACTTTAAAAAAGAGTTCATACCCCTTTGTCCTAGGCGGTTAGATATTGCGAACATTTTATTCGATGTCATGATAAAAAATTCTGATAACTACCCTACGTATTCGGATTACGTGCGTCGATCTTTATTGCGACTTCGCATAGTAAAAGGGATGAGTGAAGAACTGATTTCTGCGGTTATTATTCGCGGTATAGCAGACCCACAGCTTCGAGCATCGGCCGTAAACGCTAAATTAATGTCAAATGAGTTAGTCGATTACTTTTCGATTCATGTAAAACCAGATACGAGAAAAACAAATCTACCCTCAGTGACACCGCGAAACAATACGGGATTCCAACGACCGTCCGATAATCGAAAACGCAAATTCAGTGACGGTAGATGTTTTTCATGTGGTCAAGCAGGTCATATCCAGGCTTTTTGCAACAAAAGATTTAAAGCCGATAGACCAAGTGTAGCCAGCACAAGTTCTAATGCAAATGTACGACCACAGAGTCAGCCACCAACAGAACCATGTTCTTTTTGCAAAAAACCTGGGCATAAAATAGACAAGTGTTTTGCGAAACAAAAAGCGGAGGGACGAAGCAATCATACAGTGAATTTTTGTCGTGAATTAGAGAAAGGACGTTCTGATATAAGTGTAGCGGTGATTCAGGGCGTACCTACTGATGTTTTGATTGACACGGGAGCGAACGGTATTTCGTTGATTTCTTCGGCAGTGCTTAAACATTTTAAGTGTGAACGTAAACCAGCTTTTCGTGTTATTAGAGGCATAGGTAGCCAGGAAATTGAAACTACGTCCTACGTTACATTGCCGGTCGAGTTTGATGAAGTCGCTCTAGAAGTAGACTTATTCGTGGTTGAGGACGAATACTTGAATACACCGGTGATTATCGGTACCGATGTGCTAGACAGGAAAGGCGTGACGTTTATTCGCAAAAGCGACGGAAGTAAATACCTACGTCGAGAGGATCCACTATCCGTGTTTACTGTTGGGTCTGATAGCCATGCTTCCTTCAAAACTACTTTAGTAGGAGATGATTTAAAACAACTTCATCAAATCATTGATGAATTCTCGGACAGTTTCATATCTGGTACCGCGTCGTCAACAGTCAACACTGGAAGCATGTCTATTAAACTAAACAGTGATGTGCCAATTAAGTACAGACCTTACCGTCTTTCACAACCCGAGACTTTACGCGTGCGGGAAATAGTTAAGGATTTATTGGATAAGGGGGTCATACAGGAATCTGAGTCGGAGTATTCAAGCCCAATACTTCTTGTGAAGAAGAAGAATGGACAAGACCGTATGTGTGTGGATTTTAGGAAGCTTAATGAAATCACGGTAAAGGATCGGTTCCCATTGCCACGTATAGACGATCATATAGACAGACTGGGCCAGACTAAGTACTTTACGAGCCTGGACATGGCTACGGGATTCCATCAAATAGCCATGGAAAAGGAGTCCGTGCCTCTTACGGGGTTCGTAACGCCCGAAGGGCATTACGAATACCTGAAAATGCCCTATGGCCTTGCTAACGCGCCAGTTGTCTATCAAAGGATAATTGCAAAAACTTTACGTGATTTCATTGAGCCAGGAGATGCGCTGGTCTATATCGATGACGTGCTCCTATTAAGTGGATCAGTAGAACGAGGATTTGTCCTTTTACGTCAGGTCCTTATGACTTTGACGGCCGCGGGTTTTTCTATAAATCTTGCTAAATGTTCATTCCTGTGCACAGAAATAGAGTATCTCGGTCGAACTATTAGTGAAGGTCAGGTACGGCCGAGTGCACAAAAAGTCGCAGCCCTTGTTGAATCGCCAAAGCCAAAGAATGTTAAGCAAGTACGGCAGTTCATCGGTCTGGCTAGTTATTTTCGCCGATACATACCTGGTTTCGCTACAAAAACAGCTTGTATCACTAAACTGACGCAGAAGGGGGTAGACTTTGAATGGGGTGACGAACAAGAGCGCGTTAGAAGGGAAATAATTGAGTACCTGACGAACGAACCGGTGTTAGCCATTTACGACCCCAAGTTAAGAACTGAAGTTCATACCGACGCCAGTTCGATCGGATACGGGGCAGTTTTAACTCAGGTGCATGAAACGGGCCATAAACGCGTCGTAGCGTATTTCAGTCGTAGGACACAGGGGGCAGAGAGTAAATATCACTCTTACGACCTGGAAACGTTGGCGGTTGTGAAAGCTTTACAGCATTTCAGGCATTATCTGATTGGACTAGAGTTCACGGTAGTTACAGACTGTAATGCTTTGAAGCTAACACAACACAAAAAAGATCTGTTACCGCGGGTTTGTAGATGGTGGGCATATTTACAGGATTTTAATTTCTCGCTTGAGTACCGAAAAGGGTCAAATCTGGCACACGCTGACTATTTGAGTCGGAATCCTGTAAGTATGTGCACTGTTGGGAAGCCTCACAACTGGGCTCAAATCGCACAAGCTGCTGATGAAGAAACACAGACGCTTTTACAAAAACTGACAGACGGACAATTAGATTCAAACCAATACGTGAAAAAGAATGACGTGCTGTACTATAAATACAGTCCAGTAGGTGAAGCTCCAAGACTGTTGTGTTTCATACCCAAGGGACATAGGCTAAGTCTCCTTAGGGTCTTTCATGATGAACATGAACACCCAGGCTCAGATAAGACAATAGATTTGATCATGAAACACTTTTGGTTTCCTGGGCTTCGAACATTTGCTCAAAAATATGTCTCACATTGCGTTGTTTGTTTGTCCCATAAAAAGGTACCTAGGGCCCCTCATCAGCCTATTCATTCATGGGAAAAACCAGATTCCCCTTTTGAAACAATACATGTAGATGCATTAGGCCCTCTGCCTGAATCAAATGGTTACCGATATGTACTCATTGTCGTAGACGCATTTTCCAAATACTGTTTGCTTTACCCAATGTATAAACAGGAAACTAGCGAGCTTAAGAAAGTATTGACAAATGTAGTATCCTTGTTTGGGTCCCCTAAATTAATTGTCGCCGATCGCGGGAGGATGTTCCAAAGTAAAGACTTCTCAGACTGGGTAACCGATGTAGGTAGTGACATGCACTTCATAACACCAGAAATGCATCAATCGAATGGTCAGGTGGAGAGATATTGCCGCACTGTACTGAACATGATCAGGATAGAGACTAACTTCCGAAACAATGAGTGGTCCAGTGTAATGTGGAAATTACAACTAGTACTGAATATAACGAAACACAAGACCACTCAGTGCTCCCCACTCAACTTATTGGTTGGCATCGATGGTGCTACCCCAGTTATACGCAGCCTGGTTAGAGACGTAGCGCTTCAAGGGTCACGACCGAATAGGGAGGCTCTGCGTGAAATGACAAGGCAGCGTGCCTCAGAGCGTTTGGTTCAAAATAAAACAAACCAGGACGACTCTGTAAATAAAGGACGCACTCAGCCAAGACACTTTGAGATTAATTCACTTGTGTTTGTAGTGAAGAACGCGCAGATGACTGGGAAACTTGATTCCGGTATGCGCGGGCCTTATCGAGTCGTGAAGGCTCTTCCCCACGGGCGGTATGAGCTTAAGTTGGTGACCGGCTCATACGGCAAGACCACCCAAGCGGCTGCCGAGTACATGAAGCTCTGGAGAGGCGAGTGGACTCCTGAAATGTGTGCTGCATACTTTGAGGGTGAGTGAACATCAAGGATAGCTTCACGTAGTGCTTCCTCCTTGTATGTTTTATTATTTGTTTGCCAAGGATAGCTTCACGTAGTGCTTCCTCCTTGTATGTTTTATTATTTGTTTGCCAAGGATAGCTTCACGTAGTGCTTCCTCCTTGTATGTTTTATTATTTGTTTGCCAAGGATAGCTTCACGTAGTGCTTCCTCCTTGTATGTTTTATTACTTGTTTGCCAAGGATAGCTTCACGTAGTGCTTCCTCCTTGTATGTTTTATTATTTGTTTGCCAAGGATAGCTTCACGTAGTGCTTCCTCCTTGTATGTTTTATTACTTGTTTGCCAAGGATAGCTTCACGTAGTGCTTCCTCCTTGTGTATTTATTATTTGCTAAGGATAGCTTCACGTAGTGCTTCCTCCTTATGTGTTACGATTATTAACAAGGATAGCTTCACGCAGTGCTTCCTCCTTGTTTGTCAGCATCGCCTATTGAGTTAGTCCCTGCTGGACCGAATACATGATTATGACTAAACTCATGTTTGATAATTTCAGACGCAGACCATGAAGCTGACGAGCACACTAACCCAGAGGCTTCAGCTGAGAGTCCGATGGAGTCACAGCCAAGCACATCAAGGAGGGCTGACAATGGAGCAGACGAGTCCACTCATCCGGAGGCCTCAGCTGGGGGCCTGTTGGAGTCCCAGCCAAGTACCACAAGGAAGGCCGAGGACGACCTTCTGTCAGGAGCGGCCGTGTTGGGGAATTGAGCCTGCGGAGTCACGTGGTCAGAGGCTGGCCACCCGGTCTACGTCATCGCTGACGCGCCGGGCGGGGGAAGTCGCCTCACGGTGGCGCGCGGGCAGCTCCTTCACTTTTCCCTGGCGCTTGAGCGGAGCGGTCGTGTCAACCATTCGTTAGGACTAGGTTATTTTCGGTTACCCGTAGGATTTGTTAAATTGTGGTTATTTTGTGAATTTAATCTTTACTTCGGTTTTCTTGTAATCATTGTAGCTTAGTTGAGTTTACTTTAGGTTTAGGCTAGTTTTAGTGTTAATTATCGTGTAAATAAGTGATTTTTGAGGTCTGTAAAAAGTTAATAAAGTGTAAGCTTGATTTTCTTGTTTAGTAATTGTTTTTTTTTTAAGTAAATTTGGCCCATTTTCCTAAAAATATTATGTCTACGCATTTTACATTCAACAAAAATCTAAAAATACAATGCGCGTAGCATCGTAGCTTATCTATTATTTTCTGAATTTCTGACTTTCGGCAAAATTGCGTGTAGTGAGTGAAGTATCAGTTACGAAGCGACTATTATCTAATCCGAGCCCGGGGGTAGGCCTAAAGCGTCGTATTACCATATCAAAGAACGCGTGATTTCGTGCTCAGAGGCAATTTACCGAAACTGCCTACTGAAAGAATCGGAAAATGAAAGTATTGCAAATATCGAATCGATTGGTGCTGTATTTGAGTACCTATGTATTTTTGAGAGATTGTTACAGTTCTCCAAAATTGATAATGCGCATAGAAATCTTCGTCATAGAAATGCTAAAGATGGGTCTTCGCTAGACGAACCGAGCACGAGCGGAGCCATTCAGGTTTCGTCGTTCACGGTGTCAAGTGTGGACGTACAACGAACCTACAACGATCACTGTCATCGAACGCAAAGCAAAACCCTTTGTGTTCGTCAAAAAATCGACAACATGCGGAACGCAGCCGAGCACGAACGAAATGTTCGCAGCGCGCTCGTTCGAGGCTTGTAGGTCGATCCACACTATACGAATTGTGTTCGGCTCGTGCTCCGCTCGTGCTCGATTCGTCTAGCGTAGACCCACCTTTATAGTATTAAATACTTAACATATACAAATTATATAGGTGACTCGGGGAGTCAAAAACAGTCTGAAAAAAAAACAAAAGACGACTGGGAACCTCCTCCTTTTTTCGAAGTCGGTTAAAAACAGCTTTTGTTCAACGAATTTTGGGAAATCATGTAAAAAAAACTGCCGTTCTATTCTAGTCTATTCTCTGTGGGGGTGTAAGTACCTGCACCTGGCTCTCTCGAGTGGAACCTTTGTGCATATCCCCAAGGTCTAAACTGCCTTCCTAAGCTTGGACCATTTCCCACCGCGCTGGTCCACTGCGGGTTGGTGGGTTCACATATCTAGAGGTGCTAGATCTAGATATGCAGGTTTCCTCACGATGTTTTCCTTCACCGTAAGAGCGATGGTATACATTGTACTTAAGTTAAAAGAACTCATTGGTACATGTCAGCGCCGGGATTCGAACCAGCATCTCTTGATTGAGAAGCGGGCGCTCACCCGACTGAGCTACCACCGATCATTGCCGTTACCTATTGAAACAAAATAACAAGTTACGTGACTTAGGGCGTCTTGCACAACAAAGTTAATCAAAATTAAATAGTTTGTCTCTTGCTCTGACAGTATAATGTCAGAGCAAGAGGTCATAGATTTAATTTTGATTAACTTTGTTGTGCAAGACACCCTTACAAAGTTTCCTGCATTTTAGATACGATTTATCATATAGGTAATATTTTTTATTTGAACGTATTCATTTTTACTAAACTTATTGTAAGGTAATAGGCACAAAATGACTACATTGCGGACATTTTATGTAGGTTTTCTCGTACAGTATGAACGGTATACGATACGGTTACTGTGTGGTGCTTCCGTCATCCGGTGATCCGGCCCGGATTTCCAGGGCCACTTTTCTTTCACCCACTGTTATACAGTATAATAGTTTACTTAAAAAAACACACACACGCATAGACATATTTATACACTATTATTTAGTGCTTAGTCATTCTTCGTTTTACTTATCACACATGTCATATTAATTAACATAATGTAAGTATTTACCAAAATTCATAAGCATAAATTTTTTTTATTAAAAACCGTGGCAACCTATCCCTACAACACATGCAGCACCCACTGTACAGTATATACCTACCTACCTAACCAAATAACATACTCGTACGAACCATCTCAAATATTAATTCAACCAAAACCGCAGTCAAAACTTGAAAATCCGCACCGGAGAGGAAAGCCCCAGCGAGAGGCCAGCCACATCCTTTGTGTCTTCCATCAGGGGATTTCCCTGAACCCACCTTACAGCCACTTGTGGCCGGAAGAACCTGCCGTATTAGGGAAAGCTGCAGAATCACCCCCTTAAATATTAGTACTACCGACGTGTCGACAGTTAGCATAAGTTGGGATCGCTATAAACGAATGGCGAGGATTCAAATGGTTATGTAGGTTAATGTATCGGACAGGAAGATATGATTAGTTACAGCTTTTACATAATATGGAAGTACTGCCATAAATGTTGATAGCTTATAGGTAGTTTTAAAAAACACGTTATTAAATTTCTCATTTAGAACTCGTTTCATTGTTATAGGCAGTTATGCCCCGTAATACCTACTGTCTAATAATGTATGACTGTGTATCACAAGTAGGTACATACATACGTGACAATACGTGAAATAATTCCGTAACCACAGTTTCATGCTCACAACATACCACATCAAATGCTATACAGACCTGATATTAGTCTGGCTATATGAGAACTTGCTCTATATCACGTCCAAATTGTACCGACAAGTTTATTACATAGAAGAGGTGTAATTAACCCGAAACAGAAATAAGCCAGCAGAAATAAGAAATAGCTTGCGCACAATCTATAGTATCTTAGCTAACTAATTAGCTACATAAATATAATAAAAGGGAAAGTAAATGGAAAGATAAACATAGATCCTCATTTCACCTTCACAAATAAACATAACAAACTGCTCCACCACAAAAACACTTCTCGCCGCAAGGTCCATTATATTCCTTCTTGCGATGTTACTCCAATTTTCCGAGCGAACTTTCTCTTAAACGTTTTTATAAAGCCATAACCTCTTGGGCTGAAATAGTTGCATGTTCAATAGTTACGGACAGGTTCTTAAAGACAGGCTAGACATTATAACGAGCATTGTTAGCGCGGCAACGCTACCGAGGAACGCTTTGACCATAGAATAACTAAGTACTAGTACTTAGTTATTCTATGGCTTTGACCCACCGCCCGCCCGCGCCCGCCCGCGCCCGCCCGCGCCCGCCCGCGCGCCCTCTCAAGAATAATTCCTTTTCTATTAAAATTCTTTGCCCAACTCTCGGGGAAGTTTTATCGTGAAATATATTTTGGCGGACGGACTGTGTAAAGTTTGCTGGAGCTACTCGTGGTTAATAACAATGTAGGTTATTTGCTCAAGACAAATTACTTAAATACGGATAAGAATCGGATTCGTAAATACACAACTGTTTATTAAAATATGATAAACCTGAAATTCAATGTGTATGTTAAATGAAGCTGCTACAGATCAAACCTATTTCTGTGATACAAAAATATGAATATAGCATAAGTGTTATGTATCATATATTTAAAACAAATATTGTTTTAACCATCCTGTGTTACATAATAGGCGTGCCCCGACAGGACGGCACGTAAAAATGTATTCCTGGTAAAACGGTTTTGGGTCACGTTTAAAGGAATCAAGGAGGTATTTAACTTGCGAAGGGAAACAATTTTGGCAGAAGTAATCTCAATTCATAATTAAAGAGCTACAGAGACTGGCTTGTTTTATCATGTTGAGTAATTCCACCAGATTCAGCCTGATTCAGGTGAGTAGATAAAATGGTGGCGCCTGGAACTTTCAACAAAAGCAATTTATAAAAGTCCCATTTCCCCGTTTTCACCTGAAAAATAGGAGGTGTTGGTATTGCCCTGCCCAAATATTTTCGCAAAAAGTTGGAAACATTTTTGCAATAACAACCAAACAATATCTACTAAAGCATATATCGAAAATGTTTTTTTTCTGTGCTGTTCCTATACGTAGTTGTATGTAGCTCTACGTGTAGAGCTGAACTGAACGAATTTTCGAATATTATCATAGTCTTGATCTAACTGTACCGTCTGGCTTGGACCCTTCTTAAAACGGTAGTTTTATGAATATGACAAGGGTAGATTTGGGTATGTACCTACTTACTCGTAAATTTGGGTTTGTATATTAGAAACATAAGATATAATTTAGGATCCAAGAAAATACCTATACATATAATATGTATTACAGCAAAAGTAAAATATCTAAGTAGATCGTTTATCTAATTAAATGAGTGAATTGAAGCGGATTTTTGTCTGGCTGGTAATATCATAATAATGATGTTAGTTTATTGAGATAAAAAAAAAACAATAATTATAATGAAATGTTTGAATAAATATACAGCGTGTTGCAAAAATGGTGTACTAAGCCGAAAGGGGGTGACTCAGGTCGTTATTTTATTTTAGGACTTCCCTTGTCGAATTAGTATACCATCTTTGCAACAGCCTATAGAATCAAGTGTTTGAATAAATCAATGTATTTTAGCAAAGATAGAAAGTGTTGCGTCGAAGGGGGCCGAGTCCGATATCCGAGCTCCTCTCAGGTAATCGACTGACAAATGTCTGAGATATTTCACGAAGTTCATTTCGGGGATGCCGCGGGTATGGCGGATTACTCAGTTCTATCTTTATTCACATTTTACTATATTAAGTTGGAGAAAAATATGGAAATATTACCTGATATTTCTCAAGCAGATTGCGTGATTCGCGCGGGATATAAAAGTGGTAACTGAGTACCTGGGTTCCGCTCATCTGGCATAATCTTTATTGACCAAAACTCATTTCGCATAACTCGTATGGTCTAAACTTTTTTGCCCGAACCATCACTTTGCCAAGACTTATGTGGCATAAGGCTCGTTTCGTCTAAAACTCTTTAGGCACAATCTTTAAACACCTAAGTTTCGTTTGCTCAAATTTATGTTCGTCTATACCTATGTATAATCTTGTTTTTCCTAATGTTATCTTAATAAATAATATATTAAGTATGTAGTAAATGTACAAATTGTGGTATTTTTCTCCTACATCCCGAAAATTACGATATTGTATGATCAAAAAATCGAAAGTTAACGACCAATATAATTATTACAAACCCCATGAGATCGAAACCTAAAAATAGGTGCGACGACGAGCAAAGCGAGGAGGAGCGTGTTAGGTGCACATGTTCATCAAAACCAAAGCGGAGCGCAGCGAAGCGGAGCGGAGCGTTTTCCAAACAGCGGAAACAATACAAGGCACTAGTTTGCGCTATGTAGGGAGAGGCTCCGTCAAAGTTAAAGCCAAAAGAATATTATAACATTGTAAAAACCTATGCCATAGCATTATTAGGCTATTCAAGATTTGGCCATACCATTATTAGGCTAAACAATGTTATGCGAAATAACTTTTTACTCAACGAGATTTATGCCATACGATTTTCGGCGTAACGAGACTTTGACCAAACGTTACTATGCAATACGAGATTAGGCAAAAAAATCTTATGCCAAAAAAGGTAGAACCGCTCAACTTAGGTATATGTTTATCTATTCATAGATTATACAGTATTGTATGTAAAATGTTAAATCTATTTAGTTCTGTAAATGAATTACTATATCGTTTTGTTTATTAGCAACATAGGTAGCCACTAGCCAGTTGCAGAAAAAATCATAGAAATTAGTTTTCGTGGTTGGGGTTGGAAGACATAACCACGATTAACTTGAAAATAACTGAAAGAAACTTGCTACCCGGAAAATTATTATTGCCGACTTCCACCATAATTTCTCCAAGTCTGATCAAAATCTACAGGCGACCCTGCCAGTTGCGTCGTGAATTTTGATAAAAATACCCCATTTTCTTACCTCGCCCCGACAATAAGGTGCAAAATTAGGGAGAGAATTAGCCCCCCGCGCGTGAGCAGACTCCGCGATGCAGTGTGCACCACCCCTGGTGAAAATGTACCTTACATCTACGTAATTTATTGTCCCCCAGCGGCAAAGCTATGACAAACCGTTCTCAACTCTACTGGGGCGCGATAAAACTCATCAGCCAAGGTTGCCAGACAAAACCCAAGAGACAAATCGTGTTGGATGCTCCGTAAATAAAGTAGATTTTGTATTTTGTAACCCATTGATTTATGAGCGCTCTGGACTTCTTCATTTTGCCGGGTTGGCGCAGGAAATGGATATTGGGCGACTGGCAATAACTGCACTGCTGTTAATAAAGATATATTTTACGCAATAATGTAAATAAGTGGATTTTCCAATAAGTATATCTATCATAATGTATAGGTACATACCATTTATGAACTAAGAAATCGGTGTATTTTAGTTTCTATAGATGGAACCAACCTTATTCTTTCACCTTTTTTATCATATTCTAAACAACCCATTGACACCAAACAACCCATTTTTTTCAAACATTTAATTTAAAATATGAACCAAACATTACCGTTTTTAGTTGTAAATATCCTGACCTGATGCTCTGTTAAATGTACTTCAATGTTGCAGAATGCGTCATTAAGCCAGCCTTTTCCGTTTAGGAGTAATTTGGTGCTTTTCTCAGTGGAACCTTTTCATTGCCCGTGAGTGTATAAACATGTATGTATTTTTGGCCAACCTATCTGAGCATTTAGGGAAAACGTTATGAAAAAGATTTGGGCCAGGAAGGCTTGTTTGCGCGATCTGTTTGCTCCTCCAGAGCAGATGTTACTCGAACTAAGAACGGCTTATTACGGTTTGAGACAACACTCAGAGCAGCCATGTTTGCCTCTGCCGTCGGTTTATCATTTTTTTCGTCAAATATATATTACTAGCTGTTCCCGCGCGCTTCGCTTCGCCTTAAAAAGTTTTCCCGTGGGAATTCCGGGATATAAAGGAGCCTATGTTCTTTCCCAGGGTCTAGACCGTTTGTATACCAAATTTCATTCAAATCCGTTCAGTAGTTTTGGCGTGAAAGAGTAACAGACAGACAGACAGACAGGCAGACAGACAGACAGATAGACAGACACAGTTACTTTCGCATTTATAATATTAGTTAGGAAGTTAGGATTAGGATTTAGGTAGGTATAGGTAATCATACAATTAACATAAAGATACCTAATGTCAACCTGTAGAAATTTTATATGATTGCTAAGTTATTTAGATTTTTGTACTTACCTACGTTTTTGGAATGATGACTGTCATGAATCCATATGATGAAACTCAACTTTTAAAAGTGCTCAATCGACGCAAGTATGCATGTCTGCTTCGTACCTCACTGAAATATAATATACTCGTATATTCCTGAAAACGATACAAGGTTTACTCCTTACAAACATGCTAAATTTAAAAAAAACTTAATACGTTTTTTGATTTTACCTAACCAGCTATCACAATCATTCATACGCGTATTGTTTGCTTATAGATTTTATCGGCAAAAGTCCGGAATATATTTTACATCAGGTCAGGTGTCGCGGTCCCGGGGGAAATCTAACTTTCCCGGGCGCAGACACCAATCGATTCTATTCAAATTTATGACAGAGCGAAACCTTCTTGTACTTCTATAGAGCTGCTCACCGTAATTCGGATTTTCGCTGCTATGTGACTATTTATTTATTTATAATGCGGAAATGACTAATGCGGAAAGCTATAGTATAGAAAGCTATATATCGCTGTATCTTATTTCCTCCATCCAAAGGTTGTCTGCCAGAGATCGCTTTTAGTGATTAGACCGCCTTCGGTACCCTAATTAAGATGCAGTTTAATTTTATTATTCTTTGTTGGTGTACAAATAAAGTGTTTGCTATCTATCTATAGATCTCATCCAGTATCATCATCCATCATCGGCTTCGGGAGAGGCCTACGTCCAACAGTGGACTTCTATAGGTGGTATAATGATGTAACTAATGGTTGAGATGAAAAAGGTCCCGCTTAATTATTAGTAGCTAAACACTTTTGTACATTGTCAAACTAACAAACTGCACCCCTTCAATATTTGAAAAAAAACGGTTTGAGACAAAATAGCCAACCAAATCTTTAAAAGAGGTATAAGCATGGGGACCTATAAGCTGTATTCAAAGAAAAAGAGTTTTTGTGCAAACGACTATATTGATATTGTCTTGTTTTTTTTTTTTTATTGTAAATAGAGTCATAGCAACTCCAAATACATCCCTCGTATTGAGAACCCTATCAATAGCTGTCTGCAACCGGCAGCGCGCCCGTTCTCTCAAAATTCTCACCCTTATTTTATTACCTCCTGTTCAAGATTAAACTTCGACTCACTTTTGTACAATTGTTTTGTTTCTTGATCGGGCGCTTAGAACAAGATGATAGCTGTGAATTGGCCTGTCGATTTCCCTTGCGCATCCTCTTTAGCGTTAATGAAATCGTGATGTCACCCTCGGGGTTCTTCTTTAACTTTTTGGGGTTTTCAGTTACAGTTACTATTTTCTTTGTGGAGATACGACAGCAAGGTGCAATGGGCAGAAATTGATACTCTTGGTGCAAAGCAAATCTCAACGGTGAATTATTATTTTCTGTAATTCGATATTTGCTCTCGAGTGACTCGTTTTTAATATCAGGTCTCTGTTTTGTATCTATGCAACGTCTTTATGTGTCGTGTTTTACATTCGCACCTATATTTTTGTAGAAGTCCATGATATTAGTGAGTCCGGTAAACTGCAGGCCCAAGTAAGTCCCCGCTTCGAGCTTGATCAAGAGCCGACCCAATATCATAACCGTAACGTAACTGTATAAATTCGCAGTCTTTAGCCACTGGCTCCGTAAGTAACATAAAGAAAAGCGGGCCGGGCCGCCCCGGGCAACAAATCTCCATTTTGTCGGATTAAAGTACCTCAGCGTTTTATATAATAGAGGTACCTGAATATTTCACTGGTGAAAACTTAAGACGCAAGCTATGGAACGACCGAGTTTGCGTCTGAAATTCGTATGCGGATTTAGGTTGCAGTATTTAAAGATTTCGAGTTTAACTTTTAAATGGAAAATAACTATGAGTATTCGATATCATCTGTTGGGAGAACGATGCAAGAACATATTAATATTTGATACGTTATGTGTTCATATAGCACGATCCTTCTACTACACTAATGACGTGGTTTTATTATAGGTAATATATAATAATATGTGGGGACATCTAACACACGGCCATTCTACCATAAACTAGGTACCTAGGTAGAGCCTGTAATAGGGGTATCTGGCAGCTGATGTATCTACTCTACACTACACAAATACATTATACATAGATCTGTACATTATTAAGACCCAAGTACAAAAGTCTGTTTTTAACAAATATCTGCCCCAGACGGGGATCGAACCCGGCGGGACGTTCAACATAGCAGCAGTCAGGGTCACTAACCACAACTCCATTTGATCGACATAATTTATTATTACTTATTTTATTTGTTTACTATGAATGAATGAATGAGTGCACCCCACCAGCCAGGAGTTACCCTGTATCACGGAAATCGCCGCGCCTACTGGGGGGCGCTCAGTTTTTAAGGCAGGACTACTTATTTTATTTGTTTACTACACGTTTTATTGCATTTAAGTAGATCAATTCATGTACAATCAGGAGAACCAGCAAACTAAAATTATGATTTGTCATGATTCGTGTATTGTGCTGTACAATGAAGGCATAAGCTTGACAAAAAAATTGGAACAGCATAACCTTAGGCTGTCGGCGCACTGCTATTTTTGATGCGTGATATTTTTATCGCTGAAATTTAATATAATTATGATTTTAAATATCGGTGCACGCATTGCGATAAAAATATCGCGGGAAATAATAATAAGAACAGCGCGACTTAAAAATCGTCTCTATTAAATTCGCGCTATAAAGAGACGTAAGTTTTGTTTACAACCTTTCTCACCATTGGAAAACCAAATCATATAGGTAATATCTACTCTTTGCCCCACGGTAGTCGAGTAAAAAATGGAAAACTAATCAAAAACTCCACGGAACATCCTAAAGATTTTGTATACATTTTTAATATAAGTTACGCAAGTGCCCTCAAAGTTTAGTGTTGTTAAAATTTATTTGCCCTTTGTTCTAACGGAAAAACGAATTGCCGTAACTTTTTCCTCTCCTGCTTTTTTAAGTTAGGTACCTAAGTATAAAAAGTTAGACAGAGTAATGTTGGTATAAAGTAAAACTACCTACTAAACTAAATCTTCAGGATTCCGCTGTGTCTATTGAATTTGACCTAATTTTAACACTTTATTACCATTAATCTAATCCACAACAATTAAAAAAAGGGGAATTATAAAACGAGCGAACAAAAAAAAACTTTGCGACTGATGATGACATACTGTTTTAATAACTTGAGCGGTATGAATTTGAGTAAGCGAAAAATTAACTAAACTGACGACGAATATTGATTTATAATAAAATCCAGAACGATCTTACAAAAAGTGGATTGTGATAAATACATTTCAGATATTAAAATTTTATCCGAGCGACTTCATTACTAAGTGAGCGACTGGAAATACAGAGGGCTACTTCAATATTAAGATAGATTCGATTTTTATAAGTGAGGTTATACTTAGTGAACTACTAAAAAGTTCACTTTGACCAAAGTTTTGTATGCTGCTTTATTAATGATTATTGGTTACTGATATTCTATTTGAGGGCTTATGTTTTTATTTTGATACGCTATTTTAATGAAAACTACAGATTTTTAAATGCGCGTTTGGACTGGCAAAAAGGATCGTGCGACTGTCCCGAATTTTTCAATAGATATATGTATGCAAACACGTTTTGGGACTAGCAATTCGGCTCAAACTAACAACACCACCACTGGAAGCAAAAATACCCATTGGACAAAAAAGAAAACGAGGCGGACCCACTAAGTCCAAGCCCGCACTTATTTACCAGTGACGATGAGTAGTAGGGCTCCTCATGTATACAGCTATCAATGTTTCTTAGTATTAATAAGAAGTTTTTTTTAGTTGACTGAAGCGTCTTATTTTATTTTTTGTTCATTTTATTGAAATAAATGCATGCATATTACTTTATTTTTACGGAGTACATTGATTTTTTAATTACTTTTATATTTCAATAATAAAATTTATCTACTTATAGAATAGTGTTTCTTCAAATAGTTATTTCATATTATTTTTATTTTTTAAATTTGAGCTCATTATACTCTGCTCATTAGTGTATTTTTCAAAGTGGTTTTTGTATTCGAAACAATTCATTTAAGATAAAATGCCGCTCAGTATAAAAAGTACATTTGCCAAATATTGAAAAAAATGCAGGACGTAACGTTGACACTCAAACAAATATTAGGTCGCTCCATAGAACAACGCGGACTCGGGTGTACCCTCGGGAAGCGTCATAGCGATCTTTCTTGATACAAAAAAGTCTGCCAATTTTTGCGGGGGGAAATTTTACCGTTTACCATGATTATGTCTCATGGGACATATCATTATGAGTTTTAATTCCCAGCAATAAGGGTTACGTGAAGTGACATTTAATAATGGACACAGTGTCTTCATTTTTTTTGCCAATGGATGTAACAATTATCGATAAGTGTTATCGATGAATTCGAGAACATGGGTTAGAAATACTAATTTCAAATTAATTAGGTATACTTAAATTTAATTAGGAATGATTAATAAACGAAGTAACCCGCTTTTCGGTGTACATTTATACTCACGTGATAGGTCGCGAGCCGTATCGCCGTTTTTGAATGAGTACAATGCACTGAAGTTGTCGAGTAAGTGGGCAACCCGACGGTCAGATGCTTTCAAGCCGCCCCTTCGGGCGGCCTCTGACCAGGCGCGGATCCAGACCTCAAAATAGGTGATGGGCAAGTCAAAAAAAACCGGCCAAGTATAAGTTTGACTCGCGTACTGAGGGTTCCGTACAAAGAAAGCTATCTTAAAAAACAAACTTATCTTTGCAGTTGAAATAATATTTTGTCAATTCTGCAACTTTAAATGTAAGTTTATAATCACAATATTGACTAAACTCGTAAACTTGTAAAGTCTACTTACCTGAGAAGAACTACGAAATGAAAAGGAATAGTTTTCATATGTACTACATTTGTGATTTTTTTCATATTTTTGGATTAACCATTTAGCCAGCAGACAGGCAGGACACTTGAGTCTAACAAAAATTAGCACTTTAAAGATATTATTTCGTAAACCAATCACTGAATCAAAAAATGGTTTGAGCATACCTATAATATTTTTAAAGGCCTATTCAACAGCCTCACACCATCAAAACAGCGGGAAAAAAACCCTTATAAGTACCCCATTTTTTTATTATTATTTTATATTACTACTTTGTCGGGGCCGTATATTTGTATATATATGCGAAAAATCAGCTTGATATCTTTACCCGTTTCTGAGAAAAAGGGTGGTGATAGACAGACAGACGGACGGGCGACAAAGTGAATCGTGAATCGTGATTGTATATACGATGTATAGTAACACAGAATTTGGCGGAAAAAAAATCATAACCAGGTTTTTTTCAGTTTTATTTATTGATCCAGAGTGCTTTTCAGGAGAAAAAAATGCATTTAGCTATGATCACTACCAACATACAAAAAAAATCTCCTATCAGTACCTCAAGGCCAGGCAAAAACACCAATTTTTAGGCTTCTGTACCTCAAAAGGAAAAAATAAGGAACCCTTTTAGGATCACTATGTCGCCCGTCTGTCTGTCTATCACCACCCTATTTCTCAGAAACGGGTAAAGATATCAAGCTGGTATTTCGCATAGATATACAAATTAATAGCCCCTATAAAGTAGTAAAATAAAATACTTATTGTTTTTTTTAACATAATACACCTAAAGGGGGTTGAAGCTTTCTTATTTGAGCCTTCCTACTATGGCTATTTTAAATAAAACGAATAAGATTTTTAAAATGCTGGTTTTTCAGCCATAACTCAACGCGTGATCATTTATAAGTGCTGCAAAATTTAAATTCTAATATGTGAAGGATCCTAGTAGCTATAAATAGTTAATTAAACCTACAACATTAAACAGCTGAATCCCAAGAACACTATCAAGAGATATACACATAACTCGTATCATTTTGTTAGATATATACACTCACGAGCAATGAAAAATTTACACTTAAAAATGTCGACACCAAATGATCAAATTTTATAAAAACATTTTAGAATTTGATCAAAATCTTCACGTTTTTTATAATAACGTTAATAACTAAGTATGTATATTATAAAACTATTTGGCTTATTGAGATCCAACTAGTCTCGTTGTATATCTAAATAGTGACTTTTGCTATAAGCCGAAACTCAGAACGTTGGCATTTACTTACCGAAAATTTTATGGTTTTTGGATTCTATAATAACTATCTGGATGGCTTTCTAGATGGGAAAAAAATATTTAGCATATCCCAAAATCATCACCACCAACATAATTATAAAAAAACAGCCATACGAAAATGAAAAAATAACGAAATTAATATATTGAAAACCCCTGGTGTGATATGGCAAGTCATTTAGGTGATGGGCATGCCCACATTGCCCATATGGGTGGATCCGCGCCTGCCTCTGACTAGGCTTAACGACTGCTGCCGAAGAAGCAACCGGGACCCACGGCTTAACGTCCCGTCCGAAGCACGGAAGCGTCCAGAAAAGAACCATTTGAAATCGGTAACTCATGCTGTACCTACCAATGGCTGACCGTGTCAGTTGTTGCTTAACCTCAGTGATCAGTTACGATTACTGAAGCCAATTCGACTACGGACGCTTCCCAATTATGACCTTTTTTGTCGATTAATACATATCTACATACCGGTACATCACTATTGCATTTTTTTGACATTGGTTGCTAGGAAACAGCTAATAACAATAAACCATGACCAAATCTGTGATCAAATCCGGAATCCGGATATTCTATGAATTGAAGCTGTCATTTTAGTATGTAAACAAATCATTTTCTATGAAACGAACGCTTTGCCAACTAGATTGAGTCTAGTGAAAATTGAGACTGCAACTAGTTTTTATAAATCGGTGGGCCTTTTTGGCCTACCACCCCGCCAGAGGGGAACGTCTGCCTATTTCGTCTCCAGACCATTCATACTCAATGGGTCGCTCAAATATTATGAAGCTGCTCACTTTGTATTTTAAGTAACTCAAATTAATGTTTGTAAGTTGCTGTTCTGTTGATTTCTCGTCACTCACAGTCAGTCGTTCACTTAGTAATTCTATAACCCTAATTAATTAATTTTGACACTTAGAACTGTAATTTACAGTCACTCGTTTTATTGCTCACTTAGTAATTCTATAACCCTAATTAATTAATTTTGACACTTAGAACTGTAATTTACAGTCACTCGTTTTATTGCTCACTTAGTAATTCTATAACCCTAATTAATTAATTTTGACACTTAGAACTGTAATTTACAGTCACTCGTTTTATTGCTACCCTTAGGCCCACTTGCGTGGATCACAGGGTTAAAAATATAAACTCAGAGGTAACTAACTCAGGGTTAAATTTGTAAAATTTTAACCCGGACTTTTGATTGCGCTAATGGAAAATAACCCTGAGTTAGCTAACCTGACGTTTCTTTTTGCACTCTGTGAATCTATGTCCCGTTCCAGGCTGAAAGGGACCAAGTTTCTATTGCCGTAAAAAAACATTGTCTTCTATCTCGTTTTCACCTCACGTCTTTGGATAAAACTATCCCTCTCTATTTCCATTTTCGCTATCTGTCAGTAATTTGTATTTTGTTTACAAAGTGTCATATTTGTGATTTCCTTGTAGATATACATTACGAAAATTATAAAAAATTGAAAAGAAACGGCGGTAGCTCAGTCGGGTAAGCGCTCGCTTCTTACACAAAAGATGCGTGTTTGGATCCTAGCGCAGACATACCAATGAGTTCTTTGGAATTTAAGTACAATGTGTGGCAACTTACTACCACACATTCTACTTACCACAAAACGTTCAAGAACCTTATCATAAGCAGCTCTTCAATCTAACCGTACCAGCAAGCAATACTCAACCAATAACAACAGCAAGTATTGATTTTATTGAACACATCGCGGTTGCAAGTTGTGCTTTAGATAACAGCAAAGATAGCCCTGTAAAGAGCTGTTTCTGGAAACAAAGAGGGAGTTCCGAAAATAACTGTTCAGCAAGCTCAAGCAAGCAGCAGCAGCGACCACCACCGTCACCGCGGCAGCTCGGAGAGGAGAGCCTCCGACAGCGCAGAAAAGGAACGAGTCCCCGTGCATTCCCAACGCCACGAGTATTTAAGTTAGCACCGCGCGTATAAGTAGGCTTGTAAGTAAGTAAGTGACTGTATTTTGCTACAAAAAGATCTTGATCTGATTGCGAATTGGTGCAGTAATAATTTGATGCAGCTCAATGTTGGTAAATGTTCAGTGATCTCGTTTACGAATAAGCATCATAAAATCCTTTATGATTACAGATTATCAGGTCGAACTCTAGGTCGTGAAACCACTATAAAGGATTTGGGTGTTTATTTCGATGAACGACTTTCATTTAAACCCCATTATCAAAATATAGTTAGCAAATCAAACAGAATATTGGGGTTCGTGCTTAGGTCTACCAAGGAATTTAAAAAACCTTATAGTTCGGTCACTCTCTATTATAGCCTTGTCCGCAGTATTCTGGAATACGGTTGTATCATATGGTCTCCGTTTTACATTGTTCATAGCGATAGCATAGAGAGAGTACAAAGGAGATTTCTCAGGATATTGTCGCACAGGTGTAATCTTGGACGCACCCTATCTAACTATGACCAAAGGTTAAATAAATTTAACATTATGCGTTTGGATGTCCGCAGAAAACAATCTGACCTAATTCATTTATACAAAATCATACACAACATGATAGACTGTCCCGACTTGTTGTCCCTAATCAATTTTAATACCCGCAATAGATGTCGCAAATACCTACCTTTTACCCTGAGGGTGTACATTAACAACACTTCCTATTACAATCCAATAGTGAGAATGTGTAGAGTTTATAATGAAACCATACAATCATTTCCAGACATAGATATTTTTGACTGCCGTAGGTATAAATTCAAAGGATGCTTAACCAAAGTCTTTCAAAATAGCACGCCATTATAAATTTAATTTTGTCAATTTGATTATTTATTTTTCAAAATTACTTTTAATTTAATAGAGTAGAATAGAATATTGTCAGTATTATTACATTTTTAAATTTTATATCGATTAAAATTTTTAATTAAATTTAAATTTTATCGTAAGTTATAATTATTGAAATATGTTTGTAAATTATTATGTAAAATTGTTTGTACCTATTGAATGAAATTATGAACACTTGATAGATATTATGATAAATTAATTATGTAGCATGTTCCTTATATTAATATGATTATGTGTATGCATGCTTTGGAATGAAATCTAGATCTATGTTCTTCAATGCTTATATTCTTAATTTGTAATGATTTTATTCTGTTTTGTGTACCAAATAAATAAAATAAAATAAATAAATATTTTCTGTAAATAAATTATTATTATTCTGTCTACTCTGAGTATTATTTTCTACTTACTCTACACAATATCTCCAAAAATGTATACCATAGCTCTTACGGTGAAAAAAACATCGTGATCTAGATGTGTACCCTAAAGTGCATTGTGCTCTTTCAAAAGCGGCGATACGGCTGGCGACCTATCACGTGAGTACAAAAATGTACAGCGAAAAGTGGGTGAGTCACCTCTGAGTAACTACATTACAGTCATAGTCGTGAGCATATATGTATGTAACCACACCATCGTGCTCTTAATTTCACAAGTGGGACCATTTGCTACTTTGCTAGATAGGGGAAAAATATAAGAATGATGAGTTAATCATCATAATCAAACATTTCCAACGAATACAAGAATATTGATAAAAACCTTTTCTTTTGACGTAAGCCGGGTTAGCGTCTTAACCCTCCAATATTGGGGGGTTAAATATTTAAGAGTTTATCCCAAGGTTAGCGCTCATATTTTAGCGATGCAAGACAAATTAATAATCTAACCTTCCTTATGTCAAATATCTCCGAGTTAATTCGCTAACCCAGGTCTGCGCAAGTGGACCTTAAAAAAACAACTGCTTAGAACAAGAAACTGTGAAATCATGTATTTCATGTACACAATAGCTAAATACTGCCTTTTTATAACTGTTGCATCCATGTACTGTAAAATTTGGAAATATTGAGACTGCTTGTTTTGTTAGTTTTTTTATACTCCATTACTATCATCACGACCCATCACGTCGCCACTGCTGGGGTACGGGTCTCCTTCAAATCAAAGAAGGGTTTTAGGTCTAGTCCCCCACGCTGGCCAAGTGCGGGTAGGTAGACCTAAACACGAGCAAGCTTATGCTGAGAGAGATGTCGATGGAAAATGGCTGAATTTTCAATGAATGTTTCACAATTTTAACACGCAAATGCGCTACCTTTGCCCCGTTCATTGACACGTAGTTCTCAGTAGCCGTTAAACTCGTAGTAGTTTACTCACTCGCGCCAAACTAGTAAGTAGGTACACGGGGACAAAGCGCCCCCAAGTAATTAAATACAACTTAATTAAACTCCACATAATACGCTTAGTCGTGGCGAGCTTAGAACAACAGCCATGAGCCAGCAACTCACAACAGGCCACCAACTCTTCTTATCAAAGTAGCAAACTTTGTTCATAATTCCCTTTGAACCACCTCTTTGAAGATGAGATAAAAACGAGATGAAAATAAGCGTTGCAACTAACAGTGGAAGAAATTAGGAAAAAATACGTGGATTTTTTTGATACTCGTATAAATAATAGTTTATATACCTAACTTTTTTAAGCTTTCCAAAAAATCTACGGATTGTATAAAGGTGCCTAATATGGACTAAAGTCAAAAATATATACCTAATCATTAAGAAAAATTCGAACATTGTATCTTTGGAGTTACCTACTTGAAAAATTTAAGGTTGCCTGTAGGTAAGAGATAGCTTTTAGCAATAAACTTGCCTATTGTTTCGTTTCTAGTCTATAAGTTTATTTTTGGTAAGTCTAATTTATGTGGTGTAGATCGTTATATTCTTTTCAATTCTAAGTTTAAACGGTACCTTTGTGAATATTTACCTATTGCAGTTCGGACTTACGAGATTTCAATACATATAATAAGTACAGGTACATTATCTTTTTTATTGTACTCCTAAACTTTTCCACGAAAATTGAGATAAAAACACAATAAACAAGCTTAAACGGAGGTAATGTTTTCTCTGTCACTCATCTCATATAACAAATAATCGTCGTCTGGCAAACACAGATATTAGTTTTCTTGGTAAGCTGTTTTCTTAAGTGTCCCTTTTTTCGTGTAATACCCTAAGTCATATCGCTAGTGCCCAGTGTCCACATATCTATCTTGTTAAATTATTGGATTCTTGTTGTGAAAATAACTCGTGGTTTTTTCGTTGTCTTTTTCTTTTTTTATATGCGAGTGGATTTATCAGTGGAAAGCTGCTTTACATTCCGTTATTAGTAAGCAAAAAAAAAATCGAATGCCGAGTTATAAATGTGTGCTTGTTATTTCAGTTAGTTGCTCATTAGTTTATTGCAACACAAACAATCTGCTCTAAACCAATACTAAATATACCTCGTATATTGAATATCGTCGTTAATATTATTTTTGTTCATAAAATAACTTTTGTAGGTAGTTGTTAGGCCCGGGTCTCCTATTTACGCCGTAGGTCTCGTCCAGCGTCACGCCGTAGGCCGCGTCACGATGCTCACTATAGAAATGTACTGATGCGGTCTCTCTCACACGCCGACGTTGGCGCGTAAACGTAGTGAGCATCGTGACGCGGCCTACGGCGTGACGCTGGACGCAACCTACGACGAGAAATAGGAGACCCCGGCCTTATGTGTTTAAGCACAGTCAAATTGCTATTAATATTATACACAATAATACACTCACGAGCAATGAAAAAGTTCCAGTGATGATAGCACCCAATTACTTCTAAACGGAAAAGACTAGCTTAATGACGCCGTCTGCAATGAATTACATTTAACCGCACATCCGAATATTACCAACGAATACAACGAATTTGATCAAAATATTTACATTTAGATCAAATTCTAAATTAAATGTTTGAAAAAATATAGGTGTTTTGGTGTCGACGTTGAAAGTGGAACTTTGTCCTTGCTCGTGAGTGTATTAAAAAATCATACCATAAAAGGGGTGAACTCATCAAAATAAGCTCAACTTATTAAAACAATCTGACCTAGAGATCTGGGGCATATTTTTTTGTGCTAACATTGTCTTTGTGGAAAAATTTACTTTATGAACCAATTTCCCGCCACGACATTCCTAATATGCGGGGGTGCCCCGCGGCTATGTACTCATACTTTTTGGACAAAAAACGTGGTCTCTTTAATGAAAATGTTTTGCCTGTACGCCGTCGTACGCCTCTGGGGTCGCTTTTGCTGAAGCTTATAATTTTTAGCCCCGTCAGGAAAAGAGGAGCATGTGTATCTGTGTGTTTGTTTGTAGGAATATCGATGGTGGAAAACTGCCTTGGTAGTTTTTAACTTGGGTTAGTAGGGTGCATGATTGATTGCGAGGACTCTCCCCGAGTAAATGATCAGCTGTAAGTACCATATAGTAGTATATTATGTGCCATTATCCAGCATACCGTCAGTAGCTAGTCAAACTGCCTAATATTTTCACCAAGATGGCAAACCGTAGTCCAGCTCTAGTGGTTTGTCATAAGAAGGATAAGCTTAGGTTACTCTAACCCAATAGAAGAGTTCCTTAGTCTAACCAAGCAGATTGCTCTTTAAGCTAGAACCTAGAAACGATGTAACGTAAACACAACATTTGTAAACTATGTTTATTGCATTTCCACTGGAAATTTTCCAGATGTCTGACTAATGCGAGACAGGTGAGCGCAGGAATTTGCAATAAGATCCTTTCTCCTTTATTTCCAAAACGTGTTGTACCGTCACCGTTTTATTTGCCAAGTTCTTTGCATTTCATTCACTATGTTTAAGTCGACTTTTTACGTGAAAACATTTATCATTTTGTTACTTATAGGTACCAACGTACAGGGTGGCCCTGTAAGGGCTCAAACGGAAAAGGGTGATAAAGGACATCTTCGAAATTAACTTAGATATTCGACAAGAGCATGCCTTTTGTCATTGTCTAAGGGTGTCTTTCACAGCAAAAATAAAATTAATAAAATTAAATAGTTTGTCTCTTGCTCTGACAGTATAATGTCATAGATTTAATTTTATTTAACTTTGTTGCGCAAGACGCCCTTAGTTATCTCACTAACTTTCTTGCAGGTGTACTTTATTTAAAAAAGTAAACATATAACAAGTACCTATATTTAACACATTGATGGACACTAGATTAACGGTGAAACTCATAAAAACGCACAACATTTTTGTATGGGAGTTGTGTGATGATTTGCTGGTGCACATGCCGGCACACTGCCTAGGCGCAGTAAAGAAATCACGACGTCGATGACCGTTGTGTGCGTATGAGTTCACACTTTTTTCTGTATGAAAACTTATTGCTGTGTGAAAAAAAGGTACTCTGGGTGCACATATAACTTTGAAATCCTACCAAATAAAGCACAACAAGATGGTCTTCATACAAACTCTAGGTAAAACAGGACTGCATTGACCGTTGTTGAAATAATTAGAAAAAGAGCGGGGACTGCATTCGACGTTGTGATTTTTTTCTAAAAGTGTGGAGGACGTCAAATGCAGTCAGTGTCCGTCAGTGGGTTAAAAAAAAAGTAGGTTCCTACTTCCTACCTATTTATTATTTTTAATGGACCTGAGTTTCATGCAACGTTTAAAAAATAGTCCAGAGCGACCCCCAGCGTTCACCCCACTCTATCAACTCAATAACGATCTGTAGACAAAAGCTGATTAGAATAATTCTCAAACCTCCGAAAGGGTAATACCCTGGTTCATTACCCCCCCATTGATCTTCACGCTCAGTTAGGAGAGAGAAACTTCACTCCCTCAGGAACCATTTTTGGGGTTAACTTCGATCCTGAATAACCCCCCAGTCGTTAACGCGAATGTTATTGGTGTTTTATTGCTTATAAAGATCGAGTGTTTTAATAAACCGCAGATTTACGAGCTTTTCTTTCTAGCGTCCGGCGAAATCTTTGATGGATTGCTAATAAAAAAATAATTAATGGGGTTAATTATTACGGTGAACATAAAAATAATGGACTTGACCTACTGTTGGTGTAATGGCGGCAAATGTAGGGTAAGAATAAAAATTACTCTGTTATTTAGTTGGTACCTACTACTACCTACCTACATCATAATAATAACGTCTATTGTTTATCTCAGATCTTAGAGTAATAATGTCTCAGATAAAAAAATTACAAGGGCAAATGTCAAGTTGTAAAATATGAATTAGATTTTATTTAACTTGACATTAAATTGGTATCTGAGATAGAATAGACGATAGTGTGTAGATACTCTACACTACAAAGAAGTTAGTTAGTTGGTAGTTAGTTGTAAGTTAGTTGAAGCCAAAGAAGTTACTTTTCCCCGATTATTCCCAATAATTTAAATTACTTCATAAAAATGTTTAAAAATTATTCTCGCCATTAGGTAGAATATTACACAATGGGTTAAACCAGGTCAGTGATGGAAAATGGCGTCATTGAATATTTCCAAGTAACTTGCCGATCGTGCTAACAAGCTACTGCTACAAATCCATTCCTCCTTGATTCAGTCACTATCGACGATCGATGAAGAAAACATTACAAAATAATATGGTCGTTGGCTAATCCCAGTCCACTTTCTTAAAGCACGGCACTGAATACAATCAAAAGTGCTTTGCGTTATTTTAGGTATATGCGGTTTTCTCTTATAACTTTTAAATCAGTATACTTCTAGGACTCGGTGTCATCAAATTTGAAAAGGAAAAACTACAATAAATTCAGGAAATTCCATTAGAATTTGTTTTTTTTAACCGAAGCGGCCTTTGAACAACTAGTTATTAATCTACAATATAAATATTGTTATGACGAATCACAGCTTCATAATCGGCTACATGATTGACTTATCCGTCGACATGGTTTTGGACATCGAGCGAATTAGAATCCAGGGGAATAGTCACTAATGATCGGCCACTGTGCGCAGGCATCGTAACGAGTGACAGGAACTGGCCACGTGACCTTTATGACGTCATCATGATAACGTCACAGGTAATAAAAACTAAAATTTTGACCAAGACAGAGAATAATAACAAGTGTTCGTTATAGTTTGCATCCGTGCTACGGTGTGCTACGGAATGCTACGAACCAGCTACGATTTACTACGCCATGACGTCATAGTGCTGAAGATGTTCAGTACAGTAGATTAAAATGTTATGTAGGTAATTGTAGTTTTTAATAACTTGTTACAACGACACTTAGGAAAAACTTGGAAGAAATTCAAAGTTCGAGGATGAAGGCAATAATAGTTTCTGCGCTCTAATGTAGGTGCTCAGATCATGTTTAGTATTACAAATATCAGACCCCTTTGCCGAAACCTCATAACAAAAAGGAAATCCCCAATTTAGTGTACACAAGTGAAGCTAAATAACCAACATTTTTATTTCGGCACTCCACATTCAGTCCAATACAAGTCCAGTTATTGCCGGGCTCAATACAATATCGTTTTCCGATGAAAAAGGAAACTTCGCTTCCACATTACTTGGGTAAATCTTTTCATGGTTTAGAAAAATAATTGGATAGCTACAGTGAAGGAGCAATTACACTGGATTGGCCAAAACGATCCCGGTTTAACCCCCAATATTGTCGAGGATTTCGATAAACTTGCCACATTAAATTTGGCGTTTCTGCACTCCATAAGTACCTACCTATATCTATATACTTACCTACGTTACGTGAATGTGTGCTACGTAAAGAGAGATAAGGGAAGTATGCCATTTTATGACGGCCCTTTGGAATGAAAGGGGCATTCTAAAACTTTTTTACGAGTGTCGTATAACGTAACATTTTCAGGTAAAATTTTGCCCTTTAAATATTTTGGTGTCCATTTAGATCATATTTTTTTCTTTATGTGCACACAGTAAAAAATATATGAACACTAGATGCTTAGGTACTTACCTACATTACTTAATTTTTTTTGCGTGTATTGGCAATATTTATTTATTGTATAATGAAGAATGTATTTTGATGTCTTAGTAATTGGCAATTTTCGTTAAGTTACCCTACTGAATAAATAAATTGTATAAATTGTGAAACCTAACTTTTAGGTTGGTACTTATACCTAGAAGCGAGAAACCCAGTCTAATAAAAACTAACATACCGGCTCCCTACACTCCTCTTCACTAATAAAATTTCACCCTAAGCTCCTATGCGCTGCCGTAATCACCAGGCTACGTTTGGTCAACGAAATTAAAGACAAGTTACGAGGAAATTTGTTCAGTATCTTCCAGTAACTGAAAAAAAAGTGCAATGGATGTATGGAGCATCATATTTATAAAAATTATCAACGTTTACCAACACGATTTTCGTTAATCATTTCCATGATCTATCGATGTTTCCATAACAAAGAAGCATATAATTATGAATACAAATATAGTAATTTGGTTTGTTTCAGCACTTGTAAAACAAAATTAAGCATGCCTAAACTTTATTCCATCCCGGATTCTTCACAGTCGACTAGTCAAAGAACAAAGAAAAAACTCTCTCCATATTTTCCTATCAGCAGACGTTTCTCTTCGGAAATTGTATTTGAAGCTTTTCAGAAACTTGGGCATTAGTGGGGGAACTTTTCCTCGCAACGCACATGGCTGGGCTGCCACTAATGGCAAACTGTTTCTTCCTAACTTTCTAGCAAAAAAAAACTCTTCCCTTTGACTTCAAATTGCTAAAGACCGATCTCATCCGTGTTCTAGAAACTTCTTTATTTTCTCTGACAAAATAATGCCGTGCCCTGCGAAGTTATAAGACTGGGGAGGGGCTGTGAGGGGCCAGTCGAGTCGATATTAGCACGGCGACACCAGTTCGCGGACGGGTGAAGAATACGAAATCATACTTCGTCTGAGGTACGCTGAGACGTGGGGCTTGCTTTATGGCTGCGTCTAGCTCGTTCAAAATATCAGCGAAAGCGCCATCTAGTTGCAACAACATGAAGCTCGTGAAGAGTTGGGAACCGCAGATAGATGCTAGCGCCACTTTTACAAAGTAGAGGTACTATATAAATATGCGTTTACAGAGCACGTATGACCGTTGTGCGCGAAATAATAAACAGCAAACAATATCGGGGATGAAGTGGCGTTTTTCAAATCCGTTTGTAAATTACTCTTGTGTACCATTTAGCGGCTCACACGACGCCCGAACTAATTTGTTTCCTGTCACGGGTAAACGGTTATGTTTGTGTGTAGGGCAATTTATGTTTCCGTCGGGTTTTTTGCTGTTGGAAATTACCTTTTCGTAATTCACTAAGTAGCGACTTTATTTCAACAGTGTATCTATGTAGGTAGGTACTTACTTGTATTTTGAGTTGGTAATTATTTTATGAATGGAAATAGTATAAGTAAGTACCTACTTAATAGATTTTAATGAAGTCAATTATTACAGAACTGATTAAATTTTTAAGCTTTTCCAACCGCGTACCTACGTAGCGTAATTTCAAACAAAGGCAAATAACTACAAAATCAAAATGGCGGGTCAGAAAGCGCATCAATCGACGTCACACAGTACAGTCGCGCTCGCAATTAGGTACGCGCAATACCCTCGCGAAATTCCAATAATCTCACATACCTAGTCGAAATTTGTGGCCGTCCGCAAACTTTGGCCGGTGTTTGATGAGCGCAATAAAGCGACCAAGTACGCCATAATTTAGATGAGTGCCCGATTAAAGTTCCTCCTATATTTGTTCCAATAATCCTGCCCAATTGAGCTCTAGGTAAGTACAATCGCGGTCGACAGTAACCTTAGTGCTTTACTTCTTTCCAGTTTTCATAATTTAATGTCAGTCAGGTTGTTTGACCATGTACCTACTCTTCACCCTAAAATTTAGGTAGGTACCTACTTATTAAATATTATTTCTCAACACTTCTTTACTAGTAGGTATAGCGCAAGCACATACAAGTACGCTAATTAATCATATCGTGATCTCGGCACTTATATGTAGATAATTACTGTATAACTTATAATAAACGTGTTTTCGAGGTACAAACTATACTTGTAGGTAGGTACCACCCCTTTCTCGGTCATAGATTTTAAAATAGCTTCTCGCAGAATCTCAATTCGATAGTACGTGAGTATCGAGTAGGTATAACTAACTCAATTATCACATTGTGTACTTAGACGGGCTGTATTGTGACAGGTAACGAGATAACTCGTTTAATGACGCCGCGCCTCGGGTCGCATTCTGATTAGGAGCCGGTGTGGGATTAATCACTTGTGTGCTTTATTGTACATACTTAGGGGAACAAAGACTCCATGCATGAAAACTTTAATAACTAATTTTGTTAGGTGAAATAATTATAGTTCCACGTTGGGCGCCAATTAATTGTATTAGTAAAATTGGCGCCCAATCATGGGACCAATGCACTGCCACAGAAATTACAGTGGGTATTTATCTGTAACATTTTTTTTCAACAATTTCGTATGTTTGCTAAACACCATAGTAAGCTCAAGATCTTTTCAAGAATACTTACACGCAAGTATTACATTACTCTTATACTTACATTAATTTATAATATGCCAACTAAATATAATGGCCATATTGTAGTTTCATGAAGAATTACTTTCTTTTATAGCGCTGCTATTTCATATTTTATCATGTCTAGACGGTATAATTTCTGAATATTATGTTTTTTATAACTAATACCTCATTCCAGTGTACTTAGATGTTTTGTATCTTAGTCTTAGCAGTAAGTACATAAATCATATTATGCCGAACAAAAAACTTAAATGACAATGGGCGTTTTGGGACCTATGTCCAATAAAGATGAGACATCGTTAGATACCTTTTTTCAATTGAGCAAAAAAGTATTATGACGACAAATCCATACAAGTTGTCCATTTTGAAATATATTCGTCGGAAGGAAGTATTTTTCTATGGCATTGCACTCTCTCTCCTGATGACAGTTAGGGCGTAATACACGTAAACACGTATTATTGAAATTGGAAAAATTACTTTCAACTGGTTTTATTTACTGAGATAATAAACAAATATAATATTATATGAAATATGATCATTTTGTTATAAAAATTAAAAATGAATGTGAAAAACTAACGAAAACATTAAAATTACAGTAATAAAATATAAAAACTTTCAAGGTACGATTATTCTAATTGGACAGTAAATCAAGACTAGCGCTTCCCTTATTCATATTCTGCAAAAAAAAACCTTTTCAACGCCGTATCACTCATTTCTATTGGTGCTGGTCCCAGCTTCCATATATTTGTGCCCATCATCATTTAATAAAAAACATTTTGTTTATACACAAAATTACAAAACTAATTATTTAACACTTCAGGTGTTTTTATCTAAAATAACGTTACATAGTATACCTCTACCTACATTATGTAACTCAGTCCAAAACTCCCCAACAACCAAGCTCAATCTTTTTAAAGCCCACGTCGTCGCATGATGGATGAAGCCAATACGCCGATGACATACTGTCAAAGAGGCTTTTCGTGTACAGGGAAAAGTTACATATTTAAATAGAGTGGAAAACAAGTTAAAATTGAGTGTTGCTGGGAATATTCTGCAGGGTTAACTTGCGCCCTCCTGTGTAGTACAAAGTAGTATAGGGTCACTATTATTTGCTATTCTACTAGTTTGAGTAATTATGAGAAATATAAACGTTTAAACTAAGGAGTTTATCCTGAGCCAACAAAAAGTGTCAGTACGTGGTACGGATTACCTTAAATTGATAAATATTGTACTAAAGAAGACAAATCTCAATGCCAAAACGCTTCGTTCGATTTCTGGCGGATTGCAGCCATATTGCTGCTCTTAAATATATTTTAATCATAGTGATAACCCATAGGTATGACTCATTTGCTACCTACGCTCCACGAGCCTGTAACTACACAGATTTTAGTACGTGCTGCTCTACAAATTAATACATTTGATAATCATGGTTCCTATCTGAACCAATAGCCCAGTAAGCTTACTGGTTCGGTTTCACCAAACCCTCTCAAATCCATCACCAGACTTTTGCTCTATTGACACGGCCGTCACCGTTTAACCCCCGCTCAAACATGCGGGCCGGAATTTTAATTTCAGAACGTTTTTTCTTGTTTAATATATCGCATTTCTGGTTGTGGAATTCGCAATTTAAGGTATACTTTAGAGTCGAGCGGCTCTAGCGACACTCACAACATTTGTTTGACTTCGACCGAAGTTTCAGAGTGACAAGTCAGTTACGCTACTTACGCTGCACTCATACAAACGTTAATGTTGCTGCTTCAGTGTTGCTGGAGCCAGTCGACTCGGAAGTGTTCCATTATACGGAGAGTTGTTGGTTTTTTTCTGTTAGTATTGTTGCTGTAGTAAAGAATATATATTAGCTTAGTTACATAGAACAACCTTACAATTTTACTTACATGAATCTTTAGCTGTAGATGTAGCCGCAGAGACCGCGTACGTTTGTAAATTATAAACTAAATATAAACTAGTTATCGTACCTACATTCCTCAAATCAACATCAGTTGAAGCAATGCCTAAGACTTATATACCTTTATATAAAAGACCCTTTTCAGATATTTAGCCCGTAGTTCTCAATGGTGGCAAATGAAGCACGCGCGCTTTCAGTCTTGCAAGCAAATTTCTTTAAAAGAAGCTTTAATTCAACGTCTTCGGAAAATGCACCGGATTTACTTTTAATGAGTTTCGAGGGCGCAACTTGGGGTTTACTTAGCGAATGAATGGAGAACTTATGTAAGTATAATACCTACGGGGGTATTGACCTGGGTATTGTATGTTGGGCGTAAGACAAGGTATACAATTCTACTGATAAGGTATACAAGGTCTACTGATAAGGTATACAAGGTCTACTCAATTCTTAGTTATGGCATTCTATTTTGGGGAAATTGTAGCGAAAGGGAGCGAATTTTCAAAGCACAAAAAAGATACATACGTGCATTTAATGGACTTAAATGTTCCGATAGCTGTCAGCCTCTTTTTAAATCATTAAACATATTAACATTACCAAGCATTTACATTTTAGAGATGGCAATTTTTGTTAAGAACAACCCAGATTTTTTTACAAAATTCTCTCAGTAACGTGACAGAAATCTTCGACTCGGTGATCGCTTGTGCCAGCAAAGTTTTAAAACCGCTTTGTTAAGCAAGAGCTTCCTAAATCTAGCTCCAAATGTTTATAATAAATTACCATTACCTTATAAAATACCATTATTTAAAAGTAAATTAAAAAATTGCTAGTAAACAAATGTTATTATAAATTGACAGATTTCTTAAATGACAATATTTAATAATAGACTGGAATTATATAATTGATTATTTAAATAACAAGTAAATATATTTCAATAATGATTATAAATTATATTTTAAAAAATTCATTGACATTGACTACGATTATATAATTATTTTTTTTAGTGACATACTGCATGTACTTACAACTTTTATGGATTGATTTTTTAATATTGTTAAATGCATGTGCATGTTTGTATTTGCACTTTTAGTTTTAAAATAGTTTTGTACGCCAGTTTATGGTAAAACATAGTGGACCAAATTTATATTTATATTATACCTAATATCCTTCATGTAACTATACTTATGTATAACAAACAAATAAATGAAAAAGAATTAAAAGCAATGGTATACAGTTTTCTTATTAGATTTCATCTTTATGAAAGCATTAACTATAGTGGTAAAATAACGCTGCTACAAAGGGGCACAGAATTTAGGCTATTGCATACAAATGACGAGATAACTACATTTCACCGTATTGTGTGCTTTGTCAACACAGACTGAGCTAAAACACAAACTAATCACCTACTAAGGTATTAGAACAGCAAATCCATCTGCATCGATAAGAGGCGGGTAAACAGGCTTTGTGTCTGCAGAATGAGATAGCAATAATTTGCTAAGTGCGAGCTGCAGGGTCCGTTCCGTTCTGTTTGTATAATAACGTTGCTGCTGTGCCGATAAGCAGTTGTATTGTGTACTAGTGTAGATATCATAGTCTAGGAGACTTGGCAAATGGTTATTTCTAGCCATATAATTGTTTTCGTTATTTAACTAAGTACCTATATGGAAATTACCTAAAAGTTCCTAACCTGTGGTAGGTAACCCAATACCCTAGATGGTATTCAGCGGGCCAAGTGTAGGTATGTTTTTCTTAACCTATCGAACAGTGAAAAACGACTCAGTATGGCACGGAAGCGCAACGCGTATCTCGCTTGGTGGCGTCTCTCTCACCACTACTCAAATGGAATAAAAATCGCACTCCCCATGCTGGCAGATTTTTTAAACCGAATTAAAATAATCCTAAAATATACATATTAATGCTCCTAACGTAATTATTCCAGAGACATATTAAATATGTCTGAGTGTAAAACATTTATGTACTTATAAAAAATGTACTTAACAAAAATTCAATTTCCAAGTGCACGTCTCAAGTTGCACTAAACTGTGTGGGCTGATGTAGCGCTTCTAGTAGATTGTGAGTGAACTCTGTCACCCCAATTCTGCAAATGCGAATGCTTGGCAAACACTGATATTAGTTTTCTCTGCAAAAGTGCTCTCCTAAAGTGTCTCCCGCCATAAGTTCCACTGTTTTTCCCCGTGTGATTAGCATTTGCATTTTTGCTCATCGTCTGCAGAATTAAGCTAGTAATGTTTATAGATTTTTGCCTCTTGGTAAGTTCTCTTGTAAGGTATGCCAAATACACGCATTAGGTGTTACTGCGAAAATGTGTAATTTTATTTTAAGTGATAAAAAAGATTTTTTCAAGTGGCAGATGACATCACAGTGAGGGTTTACATAAATAGCCATGGAAGTAATAAGTACTTCAATTATTTCCCCCAAATACTATATATATAATATATCTTATAGTGTAGTTAAATATAAGATATATTATATATATAGTATTTGGGTGTACACTTATAGTGTAGTTAAATATAAGATATATTAAAATATATCTTATATTTAACTAGCTGTTGCCGCGATCTTCGCGTCGCCTTAAAAATCCTTTCCTAGTGCTCACTTACACTACCTAATAAACCTACGTGCCGTGTCTCATGATTGTAGCTTCAGCCGTTTGGGGCTGTGCGTTGATGCCAAATCAGTCACTTTCTTCTTTTATGTAAGTATAGAGATTTAAATAACTTGAAAAAACATGGCTTCCGTAGTCTCAAAAAGATTCAAAAGTTACCTTTTCAAGTTGTCCGTAATTCCTAAATATATCAACCTGCTCAAATCAGCTCAGTCGGTCGGAAAATTCCGATCTCCAGACTTAATGGGTATTTCATTGCGTTACCAGTTAAATTACGTGTAAATATGAAAAATCCTTCAACATTTTCCATGTTGGGTAACTTCGTACAAGTTTAAGAGTATGTTTGGAAGAGTTGGTACGATACGCCGCATTAATAAGAGTGCCGAATTTGTTTTGAATAAAAATATATAAAATTTACTTACACTGTAAAGTTAGTAAACTTTTCAACTAAGCTGTTTGGTTGAGATGTTCTTGAAGATACATAAAGAGTATTTGTTTTTTCATCATTTCACTAAGAACTTTTTTAAAGCAATATTAAAAAAGATTTGTAATTAGTAAAAACTTTATAATTTCAAATAAGTAATTGTCTACTTACATCCATTTAACTACTTATATTTTTGATGTATAAATAGCTAGGTATGTGTAGGTACACGGTGCGAACAGGCACTTGAGCAAATCAATATTTACCTATTAGGTAGACCATGTTCTTTTTTACCAGAATCGCGGCTCTTCAAACATAAAAAAAATATGGAAAGCGAGAATATTATAGGAATCGACAACCTAAGAAAGCCAAATATGATTATACTGTCAGCGTTAGGATTCGCGCTCCCGGCGCCGGTGTCTCTGGGGAAATAGAATATGTAGGGACCCACGTCAAGAAATGCACCAGAACAATTCATACGTCTTGTAATAATATAAATAATATAATAGATATTGTTGATTATAGTTTTACTCGAGCTAGAAGAGTAGAGAAAGGAAATCCAGGCAAGCTTGGGAGTTAAAGATAAGTACCTAGTCTTTGTTCATTTAAAGTTTCAGATAACATGTAAGCATCCAAATGTGCTACCAAAAATAGTAAGTAACATACCTATTATGCTAGCATAATATGGAAAGCGATGGTTTTATGCATTTATGATATACCTTATATGAAGATCCTTTTATTCAGTACTCTAACAGCTTTACCTACGGTGCTCATCTTAGCCTAGACGGAGACGATGCGATGCTATCCATTTCCCTTAAAGATCCTACAGTGCGGTCGGTGGTCCACATTACTTATAATATAATGGGAGCGAGCGTACAAATTCTCACAAGTAAGTGTACTGCACATAAGAGCCAGGCTGAATAGAACCGATAGAATATTTCATCCGGGAAACTTGGCGGCGGCTCAGCGAAGTTCGCCCGGCAAGGCCGCCATTGTAACACTACCTGATTGATAATTTACTACTTCCACCGTACCACTTTCCAGAACATTCGATGAAAAACTTACAATGGCTAGTTGAATAGAATTGGGTTAGGCAGCGACGGACAATGGGGAATGCAGTTGAACGTAAACAAAATTTTTCGTGATATAAAATCTCCAGTCTCTTATACTTGCTAGGTGATGCCCAACCACCCCAACATTGCATCGAGTATGGTAAGCATAAAGTATCGTAATTCTTATCCCGAATTGTACATATTTGATTACCCGTAATTGCTTACTGTACTTATCCGTTATAATTGTTTTTGTAAGTAGTTAGTAAATTTGGCTAAATTATTAAAACCTCAAATTTCCAAACTAATAACATAACAAACGCCTTCGTATGTACTAGGGCACCAGCGAACGCAAGGAACCGGCAAAGATATTTCCTCTTTCACTTCGCACGTGTCCCACTCGTCTCACTATTTGCAGTCCTAACCAAACAAAGGCTAAAAGTAACAACTTGGCATTCCGCACATTAACTGAGATTGGTCGACTCGATTAGCTAATGCCGTCTAATTTGACAACTGTAAGTGGGACCAGCATGAAGCGTGATTCGATACTTACGTGAATCGATCGATAAATAGTAAGTACAGAACTAAAATAGAATAATATAATAAGTAAGTACCTACTTACATTTATTTGACACCAAAGTACGAAATTAAGTAGGTAATTACGCACAAGAAAAAATAAACATAATAATGTAGTAATGTACCTACCTGTCTATCTATCTATATACCTAGGTATTCGTAGCAGTGAAAATTTAATTGACAAACGGAATCCAATGAAAAAACATACTGTAAATTCTTGAAATTAGGGGCCGTCCATTAATCACGTGAGGTCGTTTTTCTCCTTTTTTGACCCCCCCCTCCCCCCTGGTGATATTTGGTGAGGTTTGGGACCAAGTAAGTACCTACTGTCTTTTGTCTTTTTAAGTTATTTTCGGTAGTGTAAATTTCATGCTAGCCCCCCAGTTAACATTCCAGCAATCAACTATGCAAATCGTGGTCATTGTGGAAGCGACTCAGGAAACGAAATATTGAAGCTTCATCGGATAATTAGGCTGAAAGGCATTCAATTCATTCAATCGACTGATGAAACAAGCTATAATAGTAGATAGGTGATTCAAAGAAAAATCTAAGGTAAGGTCAATAGGTTTTACATACCTAGATGCCTAGGCAATACCCACAAAGCAAATACAAAGTAGAGCTGCCATATTTCGTTTTCTATATAGGATGAGATGAGGCCACTAATCGGGGTTGAAGGCTGAGGTGCGCGGGGGTGCGGGACGCTAACTCCATCTTAGTTCAAGTAGATGAACTTTTATGTAAAGCTCAGGTTAACGCCATCTAAGTTCGAGTAGAAAAACTAGCATCAGTGATTATACATTGCGTAGCTCATATGATATGCGAAAACCAAAGAAGACTATAAATTACGTAATGTATTTCAAATTTAATTGTCATTCCGAACTGGTAGACAGGGGCGGACTAAGGCATAATATAAAATGGGGCGCTAAATGGTCAGAATTAAGAGCGCATTTTCGTCAACGCCCGCAAAACTGAGAAATCTGTAGTTTTCGGGTGCAGTTTACGATTGAATCCGTTGAATTATGTCAACTAGTTTAGGTACCTACAGATAGCCTAAGCCTTTGACTACTGGAAACTGCTTTTTTAATTGGAGAAATCACTGTTTTTTATACAGTAAAAGCAAATTTCCTTACCCTCCTCTCGTGAAAACAATGAAAACAGGGTGTGTTTAGGTGCGCAAATCTCAGATATTATAAGATTTTAGTGTTTATAAAAAATATGTTCTTATAATTGATATACTCTATTTTGCGAAACTTATTTCTATAGGTCCGAAATCCTATACAAAACTAAGAAAATAAATAAACTGTTCTCTTAAAAAAAAACACGATTTTCGTGGTCTTCGTAATTCTTTAGCGGCAAGTAATAGGGTTCATTTTTCAACTGTCTTATCCCGTACTGTTACAATGAATTTTCAAAAATCAAATCAGTCTGCGCCACGGCGCCTTTGTGGGTGGACCTGTGTCGGTTTTTCTCCGCCGCTCAAAGTGAAAACATCGCTGTACAGATACGAATAGTTATTTCCTTGCTCTTGAGACTTAAATCTTCATTGATTACGAAAAATGTAAGTACCTACCTACCTATTTCCGTACTTTTTTTACCCGACTCGATATTGTTGTATTTTTATTTTACTGACCAGATGATGGATTTCGGAGACTGCTACTGGAACTCATAGGCGGGTAGACGTAGATATGTCGTGTTTGGGCTCGTAGTGTTTCTTGTGATGAGTACTTCCCACCGGACTGACTGAACTGACCTGATGATGAACTCCGGAGACTGCTACTGGAACTCATAGGCGGGTAGACGTAGATATGTCGTGTTTGGGCTCGTAGTGTTTCTTGTGATGAGTACTTCCCACCGGACTGACTGAACTGACCTGATGATGAACTCCGGAGACTGCTACTGGAACTCATAGGCGGGTAGACGTAGATATGTCGTGTTTGGGCTCGTAGTGTTTCTTGTGATGAGTACTTCCCACCGGACTGACTGAACTGACCTGATGATGAACTCCGGAGACTGCTACTGGAACTCATAGGCGGGTAGACGTAGATATGTCGTGTTTGGGCTCGTAGTGTTTCTTGTGATGAGTACTTCCCACCGGACTGACTGAACTGACCTGATGATGAACTCCGGAGACTGCTACTGGAACTCATAGGCGGGTAGACGTAGATATGTCGTGTTTGGGCTCGTAGTGTTTCTTGTGATGAGTACTTCCCACCGGACTGACTGAACTGACCTGATGATGAACTCCGGAGACTGCTACTGGAACTCATAGGCGGGTAGACGTAGATATGTCGTGTTTGGGCTCGTAGTGTTTCTTGTGATGAGTACTTCCCACCGGACTGACTGAACTGACCTGATGATGAACTCCGGAGACTGCTACTGGAACTCATGGCGGGTAGACGTAGATATGTCGTGTTTGGGCTCGTAGTGTTTCTTGTGATGAGTACTTCCCACCGGACTGACTGAACTGACCTGATGATGAACTCCGGAGACTGCTACTAGCTGGAACCCTTCTTGCTTTTTGACATTTTCTTTACTAATATTTTTTTTTTGTTTAAGATGGGACGGTATAAGAAGTTTGGAGTAACTCGAAAAATGATTAATGCAAATAGACGTAATGCGCAAATACGTAGAACGTACGTGTCGATTCACTAGTATACCACATAGGCATATTTACTTGTATTTACATCAAAACTAATAGTCATTTTCATGTTTCAGGGTCATAATCGCGAGTAACCAAAAAAACACCCAGTCTGATGAAATAGATATTCAGGAACAACTTCATGAACATATTCTGATGACTAATAATTAAATGTCTCTGATTATTATATATTTTTTTGTTTTATCTCATTCTCCCTATTTGTATTTGAGTCATCTGTAGCTCTATTTGCGATTAGATTTAGTGCTGGTTATAGATTAGAGTTAGTTATAGCTGTAGTAAACTCTCCCTTTACTACCTAAATAATTTACCCAGAGGTAGAAACTTGTGCAACATAAGTTACTCTTTCATTTTTACCTACATATTTAATTACCTACATACTAAAAATAAAATAAAATAAAAATATCAAATGAGCCCCAATTCAGTCGCCATGTTCCTGCTCCTCATCAGACCCTCACCAGACCGCACCTGAAACCAGCACCCTGAGACTAAATGAATGAGCCCAATCTCGATGTTCCTACCTATTGCCGTCATTGAGATCCAGTCGCCATGTTCCTGCTCCTCATCAGACCCTCACCAGACCGCACCTGAAACCAGCACCCTGAGACTAAATGAACGAGCCCAATCTCGATGTTCCTAGCTATTGCCATCATTGAGATCCAGTCGCCATGTTCCTGCTCCTCATCAGACCCTCACCAGACCGCACCTGAAACCAGCACCCTGAGACTAAATGAATAAGCCCAATATCGATGTTCTTAGCTATTGCCATCATTGAGATCCAGTCGCCATGTTCCTGCTCCTCATCAGACCCTCACCAGACCACACCTGAAACCAGCACCCTGAGACTAAATGAATGAGCCCAATCTCGATGTTCCTACCTATTGCCATCATTGAGATCCAGTCGCCATGTTCCTGCTCCTCATCAGACCCTCACCAGACCGCACCTGAAACCAGCACCCTGAGACTAAATTAATGAGCCCAATCTCGATGTTCCTACCTATTGCCGTCATTGAGATCCAGTCGCCATGTTCCTGCTCCTCATCAGACCCTCACCAGACCGCACCTGAAACCAGCACCCTGAGACTAAATGAACGAGCCCAATCTCGATGTTCCTAGCTATTGCCATCATTGAGATCCAGTCGCCATGTTCCTGCTCCTCATCAGACCCTCACCAGACCGCACCTGAAACCAGCACCCTGAGACTAAATGAATAAGCCCAATATCTATGTTCTTAGCTATTGCCATCATTGAGATCCAGTCGCCATGTTCCTGCTCCTCATCAGACCCTCACCAGACCACACCTGAAACCAGCACCCTGAGACTAAATGAATGAGCCCAATCTCGATGTTCCTACCTATTGCCGTCATTGAGATCCAGTCGCCATGTTCCTGCTCCTCATCAGACCCTCACCAGACCGCACCTGAAACCAGCACCCTGAGACTAAATGAATAAGCCCAATCTCGATGTTCTTAGCTATTGCCATCATTGAGATCCAGTCGCCATGTTCCTGCTCCTCATCAGACCCTCACCAGACCGCACCTGAAACCAGCACCCTGAGACTAAATGAATGAGCCCAATCTCGATGTTCCTACCTATTGCCGTCATTGAGATCCAGTCGCCATGTTCCTGCTCCTCATCAGACCCTCGTCCCTCACCAGACCGCACCTGAAACCAACACCCTGAGACTAAATGAATGAGCCCAATCTCGATGTTCCTACCTATTGCCGTCATTGAGATCCAGTCGCCATGTTCCTGCTCCTCATCAGACCCTCACCAGACTGCACCTGAAACCAGCACCCTGAGACTAAATGAACGAGCCCAATCTCGATGTTCCTAGCTATTGCCATCATTGAGATCCAGTCGCCATGTTCCTGCTCCTCATCAGACCCTCACCAGACCGCACCTGAAACCAGCACCCTGAGACTAAATGAATGAGCTCAATCTCGATGTTCTTAGCTATTTCCATCATTGAGATCCAGTCGCCATGTTCCTGCTCCTCATCAGACCCTCACCAGACCGCACCTGAAACCAGCACCCTGAGACTAAATGAATGAGCCCAATCTCGATGTTCCTACCTATTGCCGTCATTGAGATCCAGTCGCCATGTTCCTGCTCCTCATCAGACCCTCACCAGACCGCACCTGAAACCAGCACCCTGAGACTAAATTAATGAGCCCAATCTCGATGTTCCTACCTATTGCCGTCATTGAGATCCAGTCGCCATGTTCCTGCTCCTCATCAGACCCTCACCAGACCGCACCTGAAACCAGCACCCTGAGACTAAATGAATGAGCCCAATCTCGATGTTCTTAGCTATTGCCATCATTGAGATCCAGTCGCCCTGTTCCTGCTTCTCATCAGACCCTCGAGAGACAAGAACCTTTTGATTATAGATTATATTGATTATAGTTTACGAAAATATAACCAAATACTAAAATGATCAAGTTATTTTAGTATACTCATTCTCATTTCACGATTTGCATAATGCCACTGTGTGAGAGCCGTGCGTATGTAGTAGTACGACTCAATACCTAAAATCGAAGAGAAGATTTTTGAAAACGCGTCCTTAAATACAGTATGAGAAAAGGGAAACATGAAAAAAATATTTTAATATGTTTTGTTTATTAAATAGTTACCTATTTAACAGTTAACTTTTTTATTATTTATATATTAACACTTATTGTTAATTAAATGGACAGTACTCACTATCGTTATTACACAATAGTTTTACTCGAAGTTGAGTAAAAATCTACGTATGGACCGCAAAACTCAGCTCAAAAAACAGCTCGAAGGCTCGCGCCGAGCCGGCCCGATGGAATTAAATGAAAGTAATTTTCGTCGAACATTCTCGAAGCCGCTCGAAATATGTGTATGCGACGCGCCCCACTCGATAAATCAAAGCTGAATGGGTGGACGAAAGTCCATGCCATGGGTTATAATATTATACTCGACAGTTTAGCTCGATCGAGTAATACCGTATGTGAGTACGGACCAAAACACCAGGGCCCCAAGTCTACTAAATGCATTAGAGTATAATTGTATGTCGATTGTATGTCGACAGCGCAAAATTACACATTTGGCAGTCTTGTATTTTTTAAGACCATAGTGTCAGCTCGATGGAAGTTGGATGGAAGCCACTCATAATACATTGAACAACACGCTAGTCCACTGACAAGTGCCACACCGATATCGTCTCTCGGGTGACAATTTGCGTAGTCCACTATTTATTGACGTTTCCGTCAGTTGCTTCATTACGGTTTATCTGTCAAAAATTACCATTCTGAGGCCATTGAGCAGATACACCTAATATACACGTATTATTCAGATGTTGTCATAATGGATCGGAATTATAATTTAAATTTGCGGTGGGAAATGCTAATATTAGCAGACAGAGTGGACAGAGGTCGGCGGGAGTTGAAGGAGCGGCGTCGAAATCGCGCCTTCATGAGCCGGAATGTCGATCCTCTCGTGAGTTTGCCGGACTCGGAGTTTGTGAGGACATTTCGCCTCAGTAAGCATGTGGTGAAGGAGATTGCCGCGGATTTAACTCCCCTGATAGCCAAAGAACGCAGGAAAGATGGTATATCTATGAAGGTTTGGAGCCGTCTATAATTTGGCAAAAAATTGTTCTGAACTGGATGGTAGAAGACTATCTAATACTTATTATACGTTTCAGATACTCATTGCATTATTCTCTTAGCCATATTTTTAACATACTCCGAAAAAAGGAGCAGGTTCTCAATAAAGTTTTAAAATCTTGAATCTTATAAGCTTATTAATTATAAAATAACTATCATCATATCGAGTTACTATCCCGCATTGTTGTGCAGATCCGTTATGTTCGGAAAGAAAAGGAGGACATATGTTACCAAGTAATAAAACTGTTCTAAAACAGTGGCTTGTGAAATAATTATTATCCGACAATCTCGTGTTTGTGAAAATCATTATAACCAATTTCAGAAAGAACATAATGTAAATATGGATTAGGCATTTAATAAATACAATAAAAATAAAAGAGTTACACACTGATTTAACTTTTATTTATCCTTTCCGTTTAAACACACTGCTATACAAAAAATATAACACATTAGTAATCCACACAATGAATGCTGGTTGAGTTGTTAGTTGAAACTAAATAATGGTAGTATAGTATACTAAGTATTCTATTATTTGTGAGGGTGTCAGTACCTGCACCTAGCTCACTCGAATGGAGCCTTTGTGCATATCGCCTTAAGGTCTAAACTCCACTCCTAAGCTTGGACCATTTCCTACCACGCTGGTCCTCTGCAGGTTTGTGGGTTCGAAAATCTAGATATGCAGGTTTTATCATGATGTTTTCATTCACCGTAAGAGCGATGGTATGTACGGTGGCCTGCGCCTAAAAGTATACAGGCGGAGATTTTAAAATAGCGATCTCAAGCTCACATGCTGCTCAAGCACATCCACATAAACACTACTGCTACACACATCACACACAACACGTCCCCGGATTTATAACAGATGTAGCTGGTCCCTTCATCATCAGGGATCGCTATTTTAAAAACTCCGCCTGTATACTTTTAGGCGCAGGCCACAGTACACTGTGCATAAATTCCAAAGTAGTTACTCATTGGTGACAATATCTAGATCTGGAGTTTAATTTTTAGTGTTCACACTGCTATACAAAGTTTCTGAAGGCCACTCAACAGTATACACTGAATCATTTTGTTGTATGATGCTGTCCTCTACGTTTCCAACCAAGTTACTGTTACGGTCATAGTCTTGGTATCTGTAAAAAGAAAAAACATAACTGTTATCTAAGCAAACAAGCATACATTTCGTAAAAAATAAGTTTGTAAACAGTAAACAAACTAACCTCCGAATTAGGTGCTCTTTGAGACCGCTTATTTATGCGCCTCTTTTCCTTAATTCAGCTTTCAAAGCGTGCACAACTGCACATTCATCGATAAATAATCCATATTTGCGATAATTTCGCGAAGAGATCACTTTTCAACAGGGAAATGAACGAATTCGTCTGTATGTTTTTTTATCCACAACTAACAGAGAAAACCAAAACAAAACAAAACGATACAATGTAGTTATGCAACCCTGTAGTACTAACAACCCTCCGATATTCGATGACTCATGCTAACGTCATCGTCATTGTTCTTAGAATGCTTAAGATTGTTTAGACTGTAAGTTTTTGTCAGCCCCTTTTTTATTGTATCCCACGACCCATGTTTGTGTCGCCTGGTCAGCGGCAGAATAGATCGAACTATCGTCACAGATAGACCTCGTCTGGTAGTTTTAAGTTTAGTTTTAAAATTAGTTTTTAAAAAGTCTTTCGCTTGACACTGAAACTTGACTGGCGCTGCGGACAGGATTGCTGTTCCATATAGCTTGCACGTCAATTCCGCGATTATCGGTTCGGGTATAAACTCTATCTAACCGCGTGGATAGAACGGCGCGAATAGGCTTTACAGCAATCCCTCGAACAAATAAATTCGTCAAGTGTAAAGAAGATAGCACCGAGTATGGCAGTGGCTGGTTGGTGAGTAAAACTCTTCGCCTTCCTTTCCCTTCTGTATTTTTCATTTGTAAAGGCTGCAGGTAATTTTATTTCTGGGATCGAAAATCTCCCGCTATAACGATTATCTGTTTTGAGTTAGGCTATACGCAGTCTCGCTTCCAAATCAGCGATTCTGTAATAAGTTAGATAGGCTATATATACACAGTTTTGCTTAAAATCAGTAACTCTGTAATAAGTTAGTTAGGTCATTATAAACAGTCTGACTTCAAAATCAGTTATTCTGTAATAAGTCCAAAGTAGACATAATAATTAGGTAATTACTTCAAAATCAGTAATTTCCCAATACCTTATTGATAATTATTTTACAATTGTGTGTTTTACAACTTTTACATTTTTTCCTTGCTTTTACTTACTGTATATTTTTCTTGTGTAACTTTTTATTGTGTGTATTTTCATTGTGTGTTTAAATCGTGTAAAATGGCTACTCTCACGCCTATACCAGCAGAGATGCTAAAGTTGATCCCCATGTTTAATGGAGACAAACGTCTCTTAAATCTGTTCCTAAGAAAATGTGAATACGTCATAGCCAAGTATAGAGGCAACGATACACAAAATTTATACCTGTATCACTCTATAACGAGTAGGTTAACTGATGACGCGGCTGCATTAGTTTCCGAGCGAGAAGATGTAGACACTTGGTCTGCATTAAAATCCCTCCTAGTTCAACATTTTGGTGACCCACGTAGCGAGGAATGTATCGCTATTGAGCTAGAGACCCTAAAGTTAAAGGCTAACGAGCCCTACACCGAGTTTTGTAATAGAATCCAAACAGTGCGCTCCATATTATTCTCAAAGGTGAACGAGTTAACTGATGAGAATACGAAGCGTAGCAAGATCGCCATATATAATAATACAGCCCTAAACGTATTTTTATACAGTTTGCCTGAAAATATGGTTAGGATTGTAAGATTAAAAGGTCCCGACACGTTGGAAAATGCATTGTCTATTGTGCTAGAGGAAGTAAACTTCCATGACCAGTATAACATGAGAAATAAATTATTGAATAACCACCATAATCTAACGTCTAAGTCATCACAACCGACTACGCAACCCCAAAACTCATCTAAATTTGGTACATCTGCCCCAGGATTTGTACATAACAGTTTTAAGCCACCATTTAACAATTGCCAAACCCCTAATTTCAAGTTTGGCATTCCCAACCAAAATAGGATGATGCTCCCTCAGAGCAACAATGTAGGATATAAACCCAACTTTGGGTACAGGCCAAATTTACCCCAGCAGACAGGTTATAGACCTCAATTTGGTGTTAAACCTCAGTTTGGCATCCCTAATCAAAACTCATTCAAACCCCAACAGTTTGGAAATAGGCCTCAGACTAACCAACAGTTTGGTTATAAACCGAACTTCAATATTCCAAAGAATTACACAGATGTGTCCATGAGAACAGCATCGGCAATTAAACCGGCCCAACAACAAACCGGTGGATTTCGTCTTAACGAGGTCCATATGACCGACGACCCATCGCCACAAGGCGAACAATACGAACACGTGTCCGACAATCAACACGAGTTCCAGGAATCGTACGACTACGATTACAGTATGACCAACGAATACATACAGACTGACCAACATTTAAACGAAAATACTTCCACGGACGAGCCCGTTGAAAATTTTCACATACTAGCCTCAGACCCTATACAGAAATGATTCAACTTAATTGTGACCCTAACCTTAAACTACCCCATATATACATCCCCGAGATAGACTCTGTATTTATGATAGACACAGGTAGTACACGTTCTTTTATCAGTCCCGATAAAGCAAACGAATATTACTCCGCGTACAAATACGTTGAACCATTCAAAGTGGTTAGCACTCATGCTACAAGTCAACACAGTGAAGTTATCAGCATACCCCTTATGCCCACGTTCTGTAGTAATCAAGAACATAAATTTTACATTTACAATGTTGACTCTAGATACGACGGCCTCATTGGTAGCGACCTTCTCAAAGAGCTAGAAGCTTCGGTCGATATGAAAGATCAAATCTTGCATACAAGATCTACCTCAATACCAATTATTTATAACCCGGCCCCATACAATGTCAAAATTCACGCTAGATCAGAGCAACGCGTAAAACTCCCGACAGATCAATACTCTGGCCACGCGATTCTGAACTTTAAGGAGTTCTGCCCCGGCGTTCGTATGCCTACCGCGATAGTAGAATGTAACAACGGTTACGCAACAACCATCATACAAAATTTGACAGACAAAGACATAACGATAGGAATTACAAGACCATTTTTAACCAGTACCTTTATTGAAGACACTTTGTGTGACGTAAACTATACCACGCAACAAGATATAGAAATAGACAAAATCTTAGAGCAAAATTTATATAATAAACTCAGACTAGACCACATGACGGACGAAGAACGGATCCGTATTCAAAACCTTTGTATTCAATATAAAGACATTTTTTATTGTGAGGACTTGCCCTTGACTTTTACAAGCCAAGTGAAACACCAAATCCGTACTAAGAACGAAGACCCAATATATGTTAAACCATATAGGTTAGCTCCAGCCCAAACCGAAGAAATAAATAGACAGGTACAAAAATTATTAAAAGATGACGTCATTCGTGAGTCACACTCTCCGTGGTGCGCCCCCGTGCACCTTGTTCCCAAACGATCCGACGCCTCCGGTGAAATTAAATACCGCATGGTTATCGACTATAGACGACTGAATGACTTGACCACCGACGACAAGTATCCACTCCCCAATATAACAGATCTTTTCGACAAATTAGGTAAATCCACATATTTCTCAACCATTGACCTTGCAAGTGGTTATCATCAAATCGAGTTAGAGGAATCTGACAAACAAAAAACTGCCTTCAGCACTCAACACGGCCATTTTGAATTCCAACGAATGCCGTTCGGTCTCAAAACTGCACCGGCGACTTTCCAGCGCGCAATGGATAGCGTTCTGAGAGGACTGCAGGGAATTCACTGTTTAGTATACTTAGACGACATAATTGTCTATTCAAGTAGTTTAGAGGAACACATACGTAAATTACGCGCAGTTTTCGACAGACTCCGACAAACTAATTTAAAGGTACAACTGGACAAAACAGAGTTCCTTAGGAAGGAAGTTCTATACCTAGGACACAAAATCACTAAAGACGGTCTTAAACCAAACGAAGACAAAATTAAAGCAGTCATGGACTTTCCAATTCCCAAAACAACTACGGAAATAAAAAGTTTCCTAGGACTTGTTGGTTATTACCGTAAGTTCATTAAAGACTTCGCGAAAATAACCCAACCATTAACGAACTGTTTGAAAAAACGTAATAAAATATCCATAGACACAGACTATATAAATGCATTCAATAAATGTAAGGAACTATTGTGCAACGCTCCTCTTCTGCAATATCCCGACCCTACCAAACCTTACATATTGACAACAGATGCCTCCAACGTCGCTTTAGGCGGGGTACTTTCACAAGGACCTATAGGTAGTGATAAACCGATAGCATATGCTAGCCGTACTTTAAGCGATACCGAGTCCCGTTACAGCACAATAGAGCGAGAATTGCTTGCCATTATATGGGCCATAAAGCACTTTCGACCTTATCTCTACGGACAAAAGTTCTTTATCTATACTGATCACCGTCCCTTAGCTTGGCTCAATTCAATGAAAGACCCGAGTAGTAAACTGACCAGATGGCGATTGTCTCTTCAAGACTACAACTTTGAAATCATATACAAAAACGGGAAACAAAACACGAACGCGGACGCTTTGTCTCGCATTAAAGTAAACGCCACAGATTCCGATGACGACATCTCCATGAAAGTAAACGTAGATCAGAAGGAACAAAAGTTACAAAAACATATAGATTCCCTGACTAAAGAAATAACCAAGTTAACTAGAAAAAAAAGTAGTTCAACTCTGAGTATCTCCGATTCCGAGAGAACTCATACAATAAGTCCAATCTCCGAAGTAATATCAATATCCTCTGGCGATAAGGAACCCACACAATTCGTTCCCTCAGTCTCTAGTAGTGCTGACACCATACATTCAGCAGTGGATATGGAAACTACCGGTATCCCCATCCTTCATGAGGCGATCGATACAAAACCAAACCAATTATTAATATTCACATGGTTCCGCGATACTTGCCAAGTAAAAGATTTGTCTAGAAATAAACAAAAAGTATTAGAAGTCCACTTACCACTAGATAACGAACAATTAATTAAAGATTTCCTGAAAAAATATATAAAACTGAAAACAAAATACTTCATTTACTTCGAAAATCAAGAACACAGACGACTCTTTACCAACATCATTATACAACTGTTTAGGCAAGATATGGTTCAGTTTTACGAGTGTACAGAAAGAGTGGTTTACGTAGAGGACGAGGACGAGCAGAAACAAATAATTATTAAACACCACGAAGGAAAGACAGTACACCGAGGTATAAAAGAAACCATAGCTAGAATCCGTAGAAATTACTATTGGCAAAATTTACAGGAAACAGTTACAGCAGTATTAAATGCATGCGAAGTTTGCAAAAAAATGAAATACGACAGGAAACCCATTAAACCTATGTTACAGCTCACACAGACGCAAGATGCTCCCTTTCAGGAATTATTCATTGATCTTTTTACAATAGACGGAAAATATTATCTAACCATAATAGACGCTTTCAGCAAATTAGCACAGGCCATCGAAATAACTAACCGATCCACCCCCGAGGTATTAAGAGCACTAATTAAGTACTTCTCTTTCTATGGTATTCCAAAAAAGATTAGTTCCGACCCCGGTTCCGAATTCAACAATGAGTTAATGAGAGAACTGATGACATTGTATAAAATCCAACTTCACATAGGTACACCTCACAATCCAAACTCCATGGGATTAATTGAAAGATTCCATTCGACGATAATAGAAATTTATAGATTGGCTAAATATGAACAAAAATGCACAGATGCATCCACCGTAATGACATATTGCATCATGGCTTACAATCACACCATTCATTCTGCAACTGGATTAACCCCATTCGAAGTAGTATTCGGTCATACCGACACAGGAATAGCTTTCGACATAAACTTCCAACATAAGTATATGCAACAGCTAATTAAAGACCATGCTAAAAGAACACAGTACTTATACAAACACTTATCGCAAAAATTAATGGACAATAAAGAAACAGTTAGGCAAAAGAAAGGAGGAGAGACCAACATAAACCTCCCCGAAGGAAAGGTTATCTTTTCTAAGGTAGTTAACACCCGCCAAAGCAAAGATAAGCCCATATATCAAAAGGCAAAAGTTACTGGAAAAACCACCCGTAACGTAGTTCCCATAAAAGTAGGTCAGAGAAATACAAAAGCACCTATTAAGAATATCAAACGCCCTCCGCAGGTGGTGTCTGCTGACATTCATGGTCCCCAACCTGGCCCTTCATCTGCAATCACTTGAAGGAAATCCTGGTATTTTACCTGTGAAGAAAGGAATTGCCCATATTAAAATAGATAAGTGGCTAATTATTAAAACTCTAGATTTGGAAATCATAGTTAACGATCTTAATTTTAACATAAGGAAATATAATGAATTTAATAATTTAATCAGCAACAATATGACATATTCCCACGAGTTTTATAGTATCAAAAAGCAGTCTGAATACCTACAAAAATTAACGATTCAAAAATTTCAGCAACTTATACCTTCATTACGCTTTAAGAGAGGTATTATTAACCCATTAGGTTCCTTAATCAAAGTAATTACAGGTAACTTAGATCATAGCGATGCTCTTTTGTATGACAGTTTAATTTCAAATATTAAAGATAAACAAGTACTCACCTCAAAGAAAATTACCGTGGTCACCCAAATGTTAGACAGTCTCATCAACAGTTCACAAACTCTACAGGAAAATTCCTTTATATTAAACACTAGATTAAAAAGAGTCGAGAAAATGTTAATAGAAATATCTAAGAATGAAAATTGTTTCCACTCTACATACATTTTAGGAATGTTTAACTTATTCATAAGCAACTTTCGAACTGTATACTTAAAGCTAAGTGAAATAGAGACAGCATTGTCGTTTACTAGAGTATCTATATTACATCCATCTATAGTACAACCCTATGAGTTATTAGAACACCTGTATGAAATCTCCAAGTCAGAGAATTTAATGTATGACGTCACCGAAAGTAATATAATTAAATTTGAGGAAATTATCGAGGTAAAATCTTATGTAAAATCAAAACAGATAACGTTCATTATGGAAATCCCTCTTACAGAGATAACAGCCTATTCATACTATAAATTGTATTCCCTACCTATGTACAGCATCCCCAAAAACCAAACCCATATTATTATTCCTAAATATCCTTTCCTTTTGGCGAAGAGTACGAAATACTTACCTCTACACAAACCATGCCGACCGCTTACAGCCGGAGACCACTTCCTGTGTACCGAAGAAGACGCAGTGATGTACCCTGAAACGACTTGCATCGAACAATTGATGAAATTCGAGGAAAATCCATCTCAATGCCAACAACATAAGGTGCATATTGAAAATAGTAGAGTTCAACAGTTGAGTCATAACGAATGGATACTGTACACCAATAAGAAAACTCGGCTAATCGAGGAATGCAGCAACAGTAATCGCGACGATCGATACTTACAAGGAACATACAAACTTACCTTGCTTGGGAATTGTACGGTTATCCTTGATAATCTACGTATACACCTACATAGAGTCTACCAGGAGAGCGCAACGAGCGAGCCTACGCCTGCGATCTCTCTCCCCGAGTTCCGTTCGAGCAACTTATCCGGTGCACCCGCACTCAACATGAAGGAAGTCGACTTCGATGACCTCAAGTACATGTCATACACATTGAAGCAAAGTGCATTTAGTGAAAGTGTAGTGAGGCCCGATTATAGCCTGGGAACAGTGATACTGTACGGCAGTATTTTATGTGTTTTAGTGTTAATTATAATATGTCTTATGTCATTTTACTTTCGTGTGTGGCGAAATCATCTCAATACTCCTAAAACGAGTGATTCAGATAATTTCGCACTTAAGGAGGGAGGAGTTATGCAACCCTGTAGTACTAACAACCCTCCGATATTCGATGACTCATGCTAACGTCATCGTCATTGTTCTTAGAATGCTTAAGATTGTTTAGACTGTAAGTTTTTGTCAGCCCCTTTTTTATTGTATCCCACGACCCATGTTTGTGTCGCCTGGTCAGCGGCAGAATAGATCGAACTATCGTCACAGATAGACCTCGTCTGGTAGTTTTAAGTTTAGTTTTAAAATTAGTTTTTAAAAAGTCTTTCGCTTGACACTGAAACTTGACTATGTTAAAGTTGACATAAGAAACAAAACCATATATATTACCTACTCTGTGTAACAAACAAATCGACATGACAATAGAGTTTTTTTTTTGCCTATGGTCTTAATTATACAGCCAGTTTAATATATGAAAAATATATTTAAATGCCATAACACGTCTTTTATTGTTTTTAAAAAGCATCGAATCAGATAAAACAGTTATACTTTTAAATAAATAGTGTGAAAAATCTTCAAATTAAGCCCAAGTCGGACGATCCGTGCATGCTGGCTTTACAATTCTAACAAAAGCGGCAACACTGATAATATGCCAAGATGACGTCACGATCACTCTGTGTCAATAGCATTTATATTTTATCGAGACTGGCCGTGAGTCGTAGGGACTACCGTTTTTGGGCCAATCACAATGGAGTCTCTATTGAGTCTCTATAGGATATCTGCATTGATATTTTTTATAACCAATAGCAGACTTGAGGCCCAGATAGCGGGATCGACAGCTCAACGTGCCGTCCAAACACGGAATCGTTTTCATTTCGGATATTCATGTGATTAAAATCAGGTATAATATTAATCACCTGTAAAAAGAACAGTCTTATTAAAATGCTGTCGCTTTGTGACTGTTGTGTTTGGAAGTAGCAATATGCCTGAATCTAATATTTATATATTTCTCTATAATTTCTTTGGAGAGATGTGTGATATGATTAAATAAAGGTGTCTGTTCTTGGATATGTGCATTTAGTGAATGGAGCAAATCCTCATTTATGGCTAATAATCATAATCACGTCGCACCCACACACTCCCATATCGCCGCCATTGTTGTGCCTCAGTGTTTAGTTAGCGAGATTCCTTCCGCCTTTTTTCAACATCGATGGTTTTAGTAATTAATTTAAGTTAGCTTTTCTTGTGATGGAATGTTAGGGTAAGCGCCTTCTCTTATTTTTTTCAAACCTTATTTTCGTGTTTAGTAGGTATGTCCTCCGCATTAAAATGTAGAGAACATACTTTGCTGTATTTTGTTGGACTCAGGCTGTGGATTAGTTTAATTCATTGCTGCTTCAATGCAGTGTCAGGAAATCTAAGAAAAACTAAATATTTAATTCATAATAAACATGACGCCCCCTATTTATTTTTTACGGGCGGCATCCGGCCTGAGGACATCCCTTACTAGTATTTCTTTTTGACACAATATGGCGCTTCCAGCAATTTAGAATATTCTAGAAGTAAAATAAAATATAATTTAAAATATTACTACGCGTGAAAATATACTTTGCTTTCGTCCACAAATCTTCTATCATCACTGTAGCTCTTACATCCAACAATGCAACAACTTCATTTTTATCGAGAAACAGGTAAAATAAAATCATTACAAGACTCAACTGTACCGCTCAAGCTCGGGACCTGTCACGCACTGATGTCAGCACCCCAAGCGTGCAGTATCTGAACTACAGACCGTGTGACGACAGGTCGAACTTGGCTACGTCACGGCTACGTTGCTTACAACAGCTCTACTATGTATTTGCTTTGTGGCAATACCTAATATTAAATGGAAACTATAGACATAAATGTTTTCCTCCACGGTTATTTGTATCTATTGGCTGGAACTGAAACCAAAGCCGATTAAAACTTATGTAAGTACTTAGTAGTTTTTGTTACGTATGTATATTATGTAAGTACCTACTAATTACTAAGTACTTACATAATATACCTACATACGTAACAAAAAAATTACATGCCTATTATAGGCAAGTTACGTGAACCAAACTCTAAATATTTATACAAAACACAATAATATGCAGTCATAACCTCCGAAGACCTGAGAAATAATAATCCCGGAATCAAACCCAGGCCCCATAGACGCTTCAGTCGTTAACCACTGCACCGGTGGCGCCCTCTGAAGAATTCAATTGAAACCGCGGAGATGACCCCATTTACCGGGATGAAATTTTAATAAGCGTTGGGTGTCTGAAAGTTGCCGGACAAATGAACCAAAGCCATCGGTGTTCGGCTCTGCGTTCCCGGGAAATTCCCTTCCAACTACCCCGGGCGCTTCGATTGGCATTCTCAACCACCGAAACAGGATTTAAAGAGAAATGTAACTTTTATATTAAACTTTGACTGTAGGTCTGTCTAGATCTTAGTAATTTTGAGACTTTAGTTGCTAGTTGTGCGACTTTCTCACACATTATAATCATTAAAAACTTACCACGCACGTTACCTCGATTCATATACCCCATTTACATTCAGCCCCTGCCGCTGCCCCTCGCGCTGCCGGCAATAATTCCCTAAATATTCCTGCAGCAGGATCGAGAGGAGTGTGTGTTTACATACTGCCCTACCACTCACTTCGCTTTCAAGTGTCGGCAATGGCAGACGTCGAAATAATTACATCGGCCGCGGTCTCATTTTATATAGGGAGAAAAAATGTATAGGCAGAAAAATGAAACGACCACTAAGGAGCGACACAACATTATCTGATGCATTAAAATCGGTTCAGTCGTTGCAATTACCTAACTAAACGATCACTATCCGTAGTAGAAACAAAAGACACATGCGTTACTCGAATGTACCCATAGTACGTAAGAAATTAGCTCTTGATAAAAAATGTTAAAACCCCGAAATTTATTAGACAATCAACTTAAGTACAAGTGACCTCCAGGCGCTCGGCGAGTACTGAGCGTCGGAGCTGAATGTAAACACGCACTGCCGCTCGCGCTGCCGGTCCTTTGACTTCCGCCAAAAAAACCGCCATTTAGTGGCAATGTCAGCGGCATGAGAAGTATCGCGTTCACACACTGCCCTGCCCACTTCCCTGCCGCCTTCCCTGCCCACTTCCCTGCCGCCTTCCCTGCCCACTTCCCTGCTCACTTCGGCTGAATGTAAACGAGGTATATTACCTCGTTTACATTCAGCCAGTACTCCGTACTCAGCCAGGGCTCAGTACTCGCCGAGCGCCTGGAGGAGGTTCACTTGTACTTAAGTTGATTGTCTAATAAATTTCGGGGTTTTAATTTTTTTTATCAAGAGCTCATTTCTTACGTACTATGGGTACATTCGAGTAACGCATGTTTCTTTTGTTTCTACTACGGACAGCCATAGTTTAGGTAATTGCAACGATTGAACCGATTTTAATGCATCAGATAATGTTGTGTCGCTCCTTGGTGATCGTTTCTTTTTTCTGCCTATACATTTTTTCTCCCTATGTAAAATGAGACCGCGGCCGATCTAATTATTTCGACGTCTGCCATTGCCGACACTTGAAAGCGAAGTGAGTGGTAGGGCAGTATGTAAACACACACTCCTCTCGATCCTGCTGCAGCAATATTTAGGGAATTATTGCCGGCAGCGCGAGAGGCAGCGGCACGGGCTGAATGTAAATGGGGTAATAGATTTATCTAATGCATGGGCATACAGACATTAATTCATTTATTCATTAATTCTAAATTTTACTAAGGAGAAATTATATTTAATTTGACTAAATATGAACAAAAAGATCTATGGCCCAACATGGCTAGTGCCAAGATCTCTTCTGTTTTATTTTTGTCCGTCAAAACGTTTAATTGTTCTAGAATCTTCTGAATCACAGGCTTTGAACTTGCTTCAAAATTATTCCCCGTTTCTTTTATTCCTTCTAAAATTATTTCTTGTAAAGGGAAATACAGTTCCGTTCGTAATTCCTCCAGCTTTAGGAGTATTTAAGACTCTAGGAATGAAAAAGGAAGCAATATTGCAATATTATTTAAGTAAATGCGTAGGTACAGGTACTTAAGTATTTACAGATCATTTCAAATCATTCTTGAAATATGCTGAATGCTAACTAAGTAACTAACTGCTAACTAAGTAACCAAGTATAGTTTTTTATTGATACCTACTTTTATTGCTTTACTTACCTCTACTTACTTACTTACAAATCTCTCTCCCTGTGACATTCATCTATTATGACCGGGATACACGAGACTAGTTTTTGAAGCCAGAATAGTAAGCTAGTGTTACATAGTAACATAGTTCAGTATGAATAGGTATGAATATGTACCAAGTACTTACACCTATTATTGATTTCTCATTTTCATACACAAATTCGGTTCGGGTCCACCGTAGTTAGTGTAGGTAGGTAAGTACCTACATACAAATATCAGTGTTCTGCCCTTCGGCAGATCACAAAGAGGTTCTTACGCAATAAAATCCACCCTGTATAATTAGGTAGGTGCTTAGGTACTGCTAGTTACTAAAAACCGTAGGCGTGCAAAATAGGGTAGCCTTATAAAAACAGCATTTTTAAAACTCTACGTCGCTTGGGTATTACGCAGAATAATAATCTGAGGCAGACCCATTATTTGAACAGGCATAATTCCAGTAGAGGACAAAGAAAAAGTGAAAAATCACGTTAATTAGGATGTCAGCTTCGCAAATAAGAACGCTGGTATATTTCGTATGCGGGACCGACTCGCAGCCAAAAATTTATCTTGCCATTTTTATACAACGCAATTACACGAGTATTTACTTAAAATGTCGCGTTTGCGTTAAAAAAACAAGCCCGCCCTGGTTCTTAGTTCTGTTACGTAAGCCTGTGGAATGTTTTGTTCTGGATTTCGGTTAGAAATGAGGAAAACCAACTCATTTTATTTCGCACGTAACCTACCTAGGTCCTAGTGTGTATGTACCACGACGGTTAAATTTCGTGTTTACATTTTGCTTCGCGTTCATTCTTTTTAAATAAATATAACTGGTACTTACTTACTTTACTACTTACCTATAACTTGAACATTAATTTACTTAATTAAATTAAATTAAACGACTGTCTTAGATGTATAAATTGTTATTTTTGTTATTTTTAGTCAATAAAGTAGTATTCTATTCTATTCTATTCTAAGTACGCAACAATGAAAACCTAAGAAGCTAGGTACGTAGATAGGTAGGTACCTACTATATTACATTTCCTAAAGTAAACGTCGCATGTCTTCACCCACTAGGTACGTACCAAACTCTCATTTTCCCAACCAAATGGCAATAAAGATGCTCTCGAAAGGGTTCAAGGGTCTCGCACAAGTGCTGGAAAACAATATAAGTAGTATTTTACTATTGATCCAGATACACTCTGCACTTTATGTTCAAATAATGCCAATGAGTTGAGCACAATCTAGCTAAGTGGCTATCTTAACTACCAGCATCCATATATTAGCTGAATCACACAATCACAGCTCTTTACAGCTACAATATATTAAAGTACGTAGTTAGTATGTACTACCTAGTTACCTTACATACTAACCTTAGTTAAACAGGTCTATCTTAACAAAATTTAACAATATAGCAGTAAGTATATATCACATCTATAATTTTCCTCCGGGCTTAAAAACTATCTTCCTCCCCTCGTAAACAGAATGGAATGGACCACCTACACTACACCTATAGTAATCTATACGTATACCTTACTTACATCAGCCGATAATAAATTTTTATTGTTCGGGCTACCTAGGTAGGAACTTACATAATCCATTCATTGCAGTAGGTAGAAAATTTCTTCTAACCCAATGGCGTAGGTAAGGGAGTTCGCGTCTATACGGGACAATACAGCAATGACTGAATATTCATAGGTTTTCGGCGTTTACAGCTCGGGTGGCGAAAAAATCGTGTAAACACGGGTAGGTAAGACCGAACCGTAAATTCTGAACTTTTGACATGGTAATCTGCTACTTGCGGAGATGCTTATGATTGTATCGTCGTCTATGTACGAAATGGGTTAACATTTTGTTATGCCCAGGTTGTCCACAAAAGATTTTTCTTAGCGAGTCTTATTACTATATCTTTGGGTGTGACACCGTTGTGAAAGGATTGATCAGTCATTAGCGTTTGTCGCTTGCTGCTTAGGGGCCAAGGTGCCCCTGATGTGTGATGTGTATAAGAATCAGGGTGATACCTACCTAGTACTTACGTCACACGGGGGAGCTTTTTGTGCACCCTGTCGTCTATTGTACACAACTTTCATAGCTGAAATTCCAAGAACATAATATTATGTAAGTGCCTATTTACTTACCTAAATCATGTTTTTGTCGCGATTTCAGAGTTAGAGAGAACGGTCCCGGTAGTCTGGATAAATTCTAACTAATATTATAAATGCGAAAGTAAGTGCAGACAAGTACGGACAGACAGACAGATCTGTCTGTCCGTTACTCTTTCACGCCAAAACTACTGAACAGATTTGAATGAAATTTGATATACATACGCGGGAACAGCTAGTTATTAATAAATAAGTTAATTTAAAAAAACATAATGAATATTTATTTAGAACCTATGTATGCTTTTAGAAATACAAACAAATTCCTTACTAATTATTTATTTATATTACACATTTAATAAACTAGGTACTAAAACTACCAACGCACTGTCCTATAATAATATGAAACAAATTATTCACAACAGGAAACAATAAGGCAAAATAATCTAAAGAAAGAAACATATTAAAAACTAATACGGCTTCTCCTGACTGCTATAAGTGATGGGATTCCATGTTGGATCTTCTTATTGGCTTGTAAGTGGTTCTCTGGACGGTCCTGCCATTGCCGGCGCATCGTCGTTATTGTTCTCACCTAGAACCGAAAAAATTAGATTGAACTGCACATATTCCATTCTTTCATTGACGCAAACCAGCTAAGAAACTTTTATCGATTATCGTTCTGATGCGTCTATTCTTCAATATTATTCGTTCACACATTCTCTCACTAGAACGTGTTCACACACCAAATGTACCGCAGCACATTTTTACACATTATGGGGACCAATAGGATCATGATACCGCAGTAATCGCAGTACCGCAGCACAGTTTTACACATTATGGGGAACAATAGGATCATGATACCGCAGTAATCATGCTCCGCCGTGTCTGCAAGAGGTGTCGCAGTGGAAACTGATAGGAGAGTACCGCAGTAGACTCATCTATCCTCAACAAAACAGATGCAATAATGACCCTCCCCGTATCGCGTACGATTACATGTATTTACGTTGTACACGTATCAAACTGTACTTTACAGTCCGGTTCGCCCGGACCAGTCAGCGACTGACTCTATTCTGACTAGATAATGACTAAGATGACCAATCCTAGATCAGCTTCTAGTGTTTGTCACCGACACGCTATCATAGAACAACGCGGACTCGGGTGTACCCTCGGGAAGCGTCATAGCGATCTTTCTTGATACAAAAAAGTCTGCCAATTTTTGCGGGGGGAAATTTTACCGTTTACCATGATTATGTCTCATGGGACATATCATTATGAGTTTTAATTCCCAGCAATAAGGGTTACGTGAAGTGACATTTAATAATGAACACAGTGTCTTCATTTTTCTTGCCAATGGATGTAACAATTATCGATAAGTGTTATCGATGAATTCGAGAACATGGGTTAGAAATACTAATTTCAAATTAATAAGGTATAGTTAAATTTAATTAGGAATGATTAATAAACGATGTCACCCGCTTTTCGCTGTACATTTATACTCACGTGATAGGTCGCGAGCCGTATCGCCGTTTTTGAATGAGTACAATGCACTGAAGTTGTCGAGTAAGTGGGCAACCCGACGGTCAGATGCTTTCAAGCCGCCCCCCTTCGGGCGGCCTCTGACTAGGCTTAACGACTGCTGCCGAAGCAGCAACCGGGACCCAACGGCTTAACGTCCCGTCCGAAGCACGGAAGCGTCCAGAAAAGAACCATTTGAAATCGGTAACTCATGCTGTACCTACCAATGGCTGACCGTGTCAGTTGTTGCTTAACCTCAGTGATCAGTAACGATTACTGAAGCCAATTCGACTACGGACGCTTCCCAACTATGACCTTTTTTGTCGATTAATACATATCTACATACCGGTACATCACTATTGCATTTTTTTCACATTGGTTGCTAGGAAACAGCTAATAACAATAAACCATGACCAAATCTGTGATCAAATCCGGAATCCGGATATTCTATGAATTGAAGCTGTCATTTTAGTATGTAAACAAATCATTTTCTATGAAACGAACGCTTTGCCAACTAGATTGAGTCTAGTGAAAATTGAGACTGCAACTAGTTTTTATAAATCGGTGGGCCTTTCTGGCCTACCACCCCGCCAGAGGGGAACGTCTGCCTATTTCGTCTCCAGACCATTCATACTCAATGCACGCTATGAAAAAGGACAAGACAGAATAGATACACAAGCAACGCTGTCTTCTTAATAAGCACCGCAGGGCAAATTGACATTGACACATTTCAGTCATTAATACGGATCGCACCGCGCGCATTCGGCCAATAGCTTGCCAACACTGACCCGCACCATCTGGTAGCGATTCAGCTTGGCTGTCTAGCCATTCTTGGTCGTCTGACAAAGAATGCTCACACCCTTGTCCTTCTATCTTGACGAGCTTGTCCTTGTCATTCAAATCAATCTGTGAAACAATAAAACCATTAAGTACTCACATTGAAAAAGGTTGAACATGTTTCAGGACACCATTTCTCTTTTCGACAACACCGTGTTAGTGAGGAGCCACGGCCTGAGTGGTATTGTCTCGGGCATCAGATAACTTCAGCTCGTATCTGTCAATCGGTAAGAATGTCATGATTTTGTTTGGACCCCTCACCCTGGAGTCTCAAGTCCCCGTGATCTGTGAATTCTTGATCACAAATAGCAAAAAAAAATGTTTTTTTAAACATCTTTAGACATCGTTAGTATTGATTCACACGTGAATCGTGATGAAATTGCTTCCTTTTGAGAAGCTCAGTTGCACGGCTCCGGCAGACCTCACGCCAAGCTTCCCAATTTCTGCTTCCAAGACTTGTAGCAACCTCCACAGCCAAATGTCGAACTAGTGACAATATAACTAGTCACCTTAGTTGAAATGAGTCAAATTCAAATATAATAATTAAATTTCTCACAAGTTAGGTACATTGTAGCTACTATTATTGAATTGGTAAAAGACCAAAAGCATCGACACGGCATGGATGGTTTCACCAGTAGGTACCATTCAGAAAAAAACGCTATTTCTAGCTGAAATAAAATTTACTTACAATGAAATGTATTTCCAAATACAAACAGCTATAAAATTTGGCAAATATCTAGTAGGTACTTACTGTTAAATAATATAACAAATTAAGGTATACTTAAAAAAAACATTTCTTTTCTTATTATATCGAGAAGGTAGTAACTGCCATGTAACAAATCGCAAAAACGTTGTTTTTTACAAACACTATTAAGAACAAAGTTAGGTATAATTATAGACTATAAAATGACTACTAAACATAATAATATATTATATCTACAATTATAGTCCCGTACCCTTTTTACCTTAATCTTCAGTCAAAATAGGCGGTTTTATTAAATTATTATGTTTTGATTTAAGATTTTTACGACAACTGTAACTTTTGTGCCCTGTTTTACCACACGTAAAGCATAGAGCATCGCTATCAGTTGAACCCTTGGGTTTCTTAATTTTAAGTAATTTAACTTTACTTTGATTTTGTGTCTCTAAATATTTTTTAGTGAAACAATTTTTTTCCTTGTGACCGCTTTTCTTACAAAACTGACACGTCACCGCCGGCATAGGGCAACTTCCTGATGGTTCTGACGTTTTTTTTTCCACTACTTTATTTAATTTTTTAGGGCACGCATAGCTCTTGTGCCCTGTTTGACCACACTTATGGCACCTAAAATCGCTCTCAGTAGAACTTCCCGCACGACAAGCGTAACTCTTATGCCCTGTTTGACCACACGTATGGCATTTAACATCGCTATCAGTACTACCCGCGGGTTCCCTACATTCGTTCGTTTGATTATGTGCCTCTAGTAGACGTTTTTTAATGAAACAATTCTCTGCCAAATGCCCGACTTTCTCGCAAAACTGGCACGTCGGCTTCGGAACACTTCCTGACGGCTTTGAAATGTTATCAGGTAGTGTTTTAGAACACGTGAAGCTCTTGTGCCCCTTTGCACCACACTTAAAGCATTTTATATCACTTGAGGTTATTTTCCTTTTCAATGAGTTAGACGGGGGAGTATGCGTGTCATTCTTAGTGCGGAATGGCTTAACGTAGCCTGATAAAAACGACATCAGGTTGTCGGTTGTTAAGTTAGCATTTGAGGCAGCTGCGCGAACATGCGCATCACTAATACCACGCACAACAATTTGGACCATTAGTTCATTACTCAGACCCTTGACAATACGCAGCCTTAACAACGAACGCCTAGCATACTCAGCGTATGACGCATAATCATCAGAAGTAGAATTGATAACTTCAAACAAAATGTTGGCATAGTCGAGTTTATGGGGGCATAATGGCTTAAACTGTAATTTAAAATTTGTCCAAGATCGATCGTTAGTATCCCACCCGCTAAACCAAGCTTTGGCATCACCTATGAGGCAATTGGATACACGTGCAAGACACTCATAATCATTCCAATTATTGTACAATTTGGCCCGCTCTACATCTTCACACCATACCTCAATGTCATTAATTGCGGGGTCGAAATTTGATATCTCATAGACTTCTGGCTTTATGGCATTTAACGTACTCAGGATGTCGTCGAATGATTGCGCAGTAGATGGAGAAGGGTTATTCACATCTTGAGTGCTGCAACTAGCAGGTTGCTGTGGAGTCTGTGGAACAATACCGGAACTCTCTTCGATTGCATTTAAGCGAGATAGTATGGTGTGCAAAGCTTGTTTAAGAGAGCTGCTACGACTGTGTGATCTACGTTTGGATCGCTCACGTGATTTATGAGGATCTCGCGAGCGCGAATTGCGAGATCTTGACCGGGTACGATCGCGAGAATGAGAACGACCGCGAGAACGGGAACGACAGCGAGAACGAGAGTGACTGCGAGATCGGGAACGACCGTACTCTAGAATCGGAGCGAATTCGCTTTTCACAATCGCGACGGGGGATATACTACGACTATTACGCCTTCGCGCAGGTGACGGATCACGAGACATGTCAGATTGCGGAGGGGGGCTTCCACCAGAATCACGACTGTGGCACGACGGCCCTCGAGATCTTTTACGGTCGCAAGAATTGGTCAAGTCGAGAGACCCACTACGCGATCGCGGCATTACTAACACTTACTATAGTGTATTGTATGATCGTTTCCTAGTGCAAATGAACACTGTGGACTATGAGAGAATGTAATTTAACAAACTTAGTAGGTACCTAGGTACTAATAACTAAAATTATGCACTATTATGACATAGGAAACTATTATTATCCATTAGGCACAGTAAAAAAAGGAAAGAAACACAAAATTCACTATGCTACTATCCGTGAAAATAATCCGATAACCGCGCGATCGTTTTGTTTATTGCTAAATAAAGCGAATAGCCGTCGTCGTCCCGGTTTGACATTTGACTCAATTCAACTCGCGGCCATTTGTCAGTTTGTCACGTCACAGACTATACATAGAATAAAGCACAGAGGCACAGTGTATATTGGGGCTCGGAACAATAATTTGTTAGATTTTTATAATTTATTATGCTGTCATTAACTGCTAACTATTATTCTCATGATCAAGTGAGCAAGCCAGTCAAAATAAAGGATGCGTCGGAACCATGTAAATAATAAGCACTTACGTAAGTACCCGCGCGGCGGTCCCGAGCGTGCAACACGCATTATGCCTCGGCTCCGCAAATAAAATTCATAAAACGAGTTTAAAGTATCGGAAAATAGTGAAACTAATAACCATCGATAAGTTAAAAGTGCTGCGAATAAGTGTACGAAATAATATTTTCATAATATTAACTTTTAATAACAATAAACTCAAAAACAGTTAAAGTGACCGTTACAACTGACGCCATAAAAAGTGCAAAGTGTGTATCAGTTTTAAGCCTCGCTCTACTTGCGCCCGAGTGCTTCCGAGCGCTCCCGAGGATTCCCGAATCTCGAACACCTGCTTGCGCCCCGCGTTGACCTTGGTCAATGAACTTTTAACCACCCAATAAAATGAAAACACCTAACAAATAATACTAACAAAACAATAATACTTACTTACCTACTAACATTCAAGTAACTGTATACCTACCAACCTATTTACGTGTTGGTGCTTCCGCTTAGAGTGGGTTTTGCTATAAGTAAATAAAGGAGCTACTTTACGCAATAAAAATGAAGTGCCTTGCATGTAATAACAAAGTTTACTCAACCGAATTGCTAAGATGCATCAAATGTATGAATACCTACCACTTCAAGTGCCTAAACATGACTACAGCTCATTATGAAGGTCGATGGACTTTTCATAAAACAAGTTGGACTTGCCAATCATGCTTGAAAAAAAATAGTCCTAGAAATGACAACACACCGGTGAGATCGCTACACCAGTTGCCAACACAACGAAATGCATCAACACCTCGCGCAATCAAGACCGCTACGGAGGCGACGTCAGCGACGAAGACGGCGGCAGATGAGGCAGCGGCTGCACTTTCTCCCGCTACGTCCCCTACGCCTGCGCCCCGCACTCTGCTTGCGTCCCCCAAGCCTCCTGCTTCTCGCGTGCCTCCTGCGTCCACCATGCTTCCTGCATCCACTGTGTCCCCTGCACTGTCTGCATCGCCCGCCCCGACTGCGTCCCTCGTGCAGCCGACACTTAGTGAGTCCTGCGAATCGCTGTCGCTGGAGGACGTGGTGCTGGGTGAGGCGGCGGCGGACGGGCCGGCTGCGGTCGCTGGTGACACGCAGCGTGAACTGCATCAGGAAACAATAACATACGACCGATTCAGTGCACTGTTGGATGCCAAACTTGACAGTAAGTTTGCTACAATAAGAACATGCTTGCTAGCCGAAATAAAAAACATGATTGCAACAGAAATAAAAAATGCTACTATACACATAAAAATGGAAACTGATAAATTGTCAACACAACAAAAAAAGACTGAAGAAAACATTAAAACATTGAATGAAAAAATTGAACATATAGAAAATGAAAGAGAAAGACTGCAAAGACAAGTCCAAGAACTCTACAATGCGAAGAATGAAGAACTTTCTAGTGTAAAGAATGATATTACCAAATGTAGAGAGAAAGAAAATTCCAAGAAAATTGTAGTACACGGAATAAGGGACTCATACAATGAAAATAAACATATGTTAGAAGAAACTGTATCTAGAGCCATGTATGATATTATGAATATTAACATCCATGGACATATCGAAGACATAAGGCGAATTGGAAAGAGAGGACAATGTAGGCCAATTGAGATAGAACTAATTAGTAAGAGGATGATAACATATATATTAGAGCACGCGGAACAATTTAAAAATGCAGGTCTATCAGTGACTCCTTTTCTTGATGAAGAAACACTGAAAGAAAGGAAACGACTAAGCGAACTACTGCGATCTGCGCGGGAAAACAACCATCATGCAGTAATTCGCAACAACAAACTGTTTATAGACGGCAAAGAATACAACGGCCAACAAGAGCCAGCCAACGACCTAAATGAACAAAGCAGGTACGATACTCAAGAACAAGCAACACCCACTACCTCAAGTGCACAAATAACCCAGAGAAGACCGAATAATGCACCTACTGTAAGACACGAACAAAGTAGGTCCTTTCGAAATTCTATGCCAAAACGTACAAAGCATTAAAAACAAACTAGAGACCGTAGAAAGCTTCCTGGAAAACCAACCATATGATGCAATAGTACTTACCGAAACCTGGATCCCGGAGCACCTGTCAGATATTATCCAATTGAATGGCTACGAGTTCTGCGCCAGCTTCAACCGGGCGTCGCGCGAGGGCGGCGGCGCGGCCGTGCTGCTGCCGCGCGGCACCCCGCACCGCGCGCGCCCCGACATCGCCGAGCTCTCCACCGAGTACGTGGTTGAATGTTGTGCAGTAGAGGTACCCATGTACAATATTTTAATTGTTGCATTATATAGAGGTGATCGTGAAATAGAAACATTTTATAAATGTATTAATAAACTTATTGATAAGATTAAATTCAAGGAACAACAATGTCAAATAATTATTACAGGAGATTTTAACATAGATGCGTTAATTATGTCAAAAAATACAGTAAAATTAAACCAAATTATGTCATCATGTAACTTAAAACAGCTTATAACCGAACCGACTCGAGTGACAGCCACGTCTTCTACGTGTATCGATTTAGTATTTGCAAACCAAAAGTACGAGATACAAACACAAGTAAAAGAATTTGGAATATCAGACCATAGAGGTGTAACAATTAAATTAAAACTTAATAATACATTAAATAAAAACCAAAAACTATATACAAACCAGCGGATATTTAATGAAAAAAATATACAAAAATTCAAAGCTGACTTAGAGAACATAAACTGGGACAGCATTATACTCGATACGAAATCTACAAACAAAAATTACGATGATTTCCTCGAACAGTTACAAAATTTATTGAATAAAAATATTCCAGTTACTTTAATAAATATTAATTTAAAACCTAAGAAGACTTGGCTCACCAAAGGACTTAGAGAATCCTGTAAAAATAAAAGACTATTAAGGAGTCATATATCAACAGCTGTAATAATAATACAATATTAAAAAACTTTTATAAACAATACAATAAAACATTAAAAAGATGCATCATATCCTCAAAAAAAATGTATCATGCAAAAGAATTCGATGAATCAAAAAATAAAACAAAAACTATGTGGAAATTAATAAAACGAATCACTTCATCAAAATCTCAAACCGGATTTACTGTAAATAATATGAAACTGAAAGTAAACGATAAAGTAACTGAATCTCCAGAATTAGTGTCCAACTGTTTTAACAAATACTTTATGTCTGTGGGAGAGGCCCCGAGCCCGGCGGCGGCGGCGGCGGGCTCGCCTGCACCCCCGCGCGCTGCTTCATCTTCACTCCACTCCATGTTCCTACACCCAGTCACCGAAACTGAGATTCTCAAAATAATAAACAGCCTAGGTAATAAAAACACATCTGGTGATGATGAAATTCCGTCCACACTTCTTAAAAGCTGCGCTGATATTCTGAAATACCCCCTTACACGGTTAATCAACCAATCATTTAAAGAAGGAATTTTCCCTGAAAAATTAAAAATGGCTAAAATCATACCAATACCTAAAAACAAAAGGAGAAAAGATACAGACCCGGATAAATTCAGGCCCATTGCACTTCTCTCAGTGATATCAAAAATTTATGAAAAAGCCATGACTAATAAACTTTCTACCTTCCTAGAAAGAAATAATCTGCTTCATAAAAATCAACACGGGTTTAGAAAACGACATTCAACTACTCTAGCTGTGTATAAATACATGCAAGAAATATATAACTACTTGAATGAAAAGAAATATGCCATAGGACTTTTGCTAGATTTATCTAAAGCATACGATAAGGTATCACACAAAATACTACTTAGTAAATTATATGATTCAGGAGTGCGTGGAATAGCCCACGACTGGTTCCGTTCCTATCTCGAAAACCGACAACAATATGTTCAGATACAACATACCGACCTCCACGCCCAACAAATAGCAACAATAAAATCTACCACCGGCATAACCAACTGTTCAATTCCACAAGGAAGTGTCCTAGGATGTATTCTCTTTCTTGTTTACATAAATGATCTACCTAACCATATTAAAACCCATAATGTACTTTTTGCTGATGATATATCAATACTATTACAAAGTTCCACAGAAGATGACTGCAACAAACAACTAAAAGAAATCTTTCACCAAACAAAAAATTGGCTAGACTGTCACAACTTGGAAATTAACATCCTAAAAACAAAAATGATCCAATTTAGGCCATACCAAAAAGCTCCTATAAATCCGCAATTAACTAATATAGAGAAAGTCAACACATTTAAGTTACTAGGCATACATTTAGATACACATTTAAACTACAAATGTCACGTACAAATAATTAAAAGCAAATTGTCCCAATTCATCTATTCCCTAGGTATACTAAAAGTTAACACCAACATAAACACTGCTCTCACAGCATACTATGCATATGCAAATGCATGGTTAAGTTATGGCATCATTCTATGGGGTGATAGTGTAGACGTTCATGACTTATTTGTTCTACAAAAAAGATGTCTCCGGATCATAGCAAATCTCCAAAACACAACTAGCTGTAAACCATTTTTCATCAAACATAAAATACTTTCACTACCTTCATTATACATTTTCGAAATAGCCAAGTTTGTAAGGAACAATATGGAGTTATTTAAACAGGTAAACGAAGTCCATAAAATTAACACTAGGAACAAAAACCAACTATCAGTGCCACAATCTAATATGCAAATATTTAACAATAGTCCATACTTTAAATGCATAAAAATCTACAATAAACTTCCAACCATTATTAAATCCGAATTAAACTATAGTAAATTCCTTTCCAAATTAAAAACTCTACTTACACAGAAATGCTATTACACAGTAAATGAATACCTAGTTGATAACTAAAATAACTTACTATAAACACCTATCTTTGTTGTTATGAACGAAATATTTATACTATTAACTACTCTATGTTAAATATTATAGTTTATTATGAATGTTAAAATTTAATGTAGATTTTATATCTTTATTATGTAAGCAAATACATACAAATTTGTTACTTTCTATATTACTTACTTAGAATAATATTACCTAGATTAAACTTGCTATGCCCTACAGGGCACTATGTTAAGGACCATTTTGTACATAATTTTAAGATCAGTGTAAAACTTACATAGTTGCAATAAACATATTACTATTACTATTACTTATTGCTTCCATGGTCGGGACATTTTGCTTAGAGAGAAAGTCACCCACGCGCTGGCCCTAATCAAAGAAACACGGTACTTAGGTACCGAAATATTAATCAATCAAAATATCTTTAGTGCCGAAACGGCGTTTGCTTGGCATCACGCCTGTAATATCTTCTTCCGAGAATTTAAACCACAGATTAGAAGCGCATCAGCTCAGCGGCAGCACAGCGCTTGATTTTTGACATTTCATTCATGACATTTATAAATTTTGCTTGTCATTCAATCTCGTTAGTTGCCGACCGATTATTTGCATTTTCTAACATAACTCTGGATTTTAATAACTTTTTATTGTTAAATCCTTATTTTTAAACCGGTTCCCAGTAGCAATCATCATGAGTTCAATTGGAACAGGCGTAAGTTACGATTTCTTTGTATTATTGCATGTAATACCTGAGGGTGCGGGTAACTTTTTTCACCAAACCAAAACTTAGTTTGGTTAGGTGTTTGTGGTTATTTTCATAAGAATAACAAGAGCTTTTGTGTTATTATTCCAGTACGACTTGTCGGCATCACAGTTCTCCCCCGACGGCCGAGTGTTTCAAGTGGAGTATGCCGCTAAAGCGGTTGAAAATTCCGGCACAGTGATTGGTTTACGCGGTAAGGATGGAGTGGTCTTCGCCGTCGAGAAGCTCGTCACATCAAAACTGTACGAGCCTGGCGCTAACAAGAGAATTTTCCACATCGACGAGCATGTTGGCATGGTAAGTGACTTGTAGTTTTTGATTCATAACCTTAAAAGAAAGTGAAAAATAAATAGTGTTGAGGGGTTCCGCTCATCTCGCATAATCTTTATTGACCAAAACTCATTTCGCATAACTCGTATGGTCTAAACTTTTTTGGCCGAACCATCACTTTGCCAAGACTTGTGTGGCATAAGGCTCGTTTCGTCTAAAACTCTTTAGGCACAATCTTTAAACACCTAAGTTTCGTTTTCTCAAATTTATGTTTGTCTATATCTATGTATAATCTTGTTTCTCCTAATGTTATCTAAATAAATAATATATTAAGTATGTAGTAAATGTACAAATTGTGGTATTTTTCTCGTACATCCCGAAAATCACGATATTGTATGATCAACAAATCGAAAGTTAACGACCAATATAATTATTACAAACCCCATGAGATCGAAACCTAAAAATAGGTGCGACGACGAGCAAAGCGAGGAGGAGCGTGTTAGGTGCACATGTTCATCAAAACCAAAGCGGAGCGCAGCGAAGCGGAGCGGAGCGTTTTCCAAACAGCGGAAACAATACAAGGCACCAGTTTGCGCTATGTAGGGAGCCGCTCCGTCAAAGTTAAAGCCAAATGAATATTATTACTTTGTATAAACCAACCATACCATACCATAGCATAGCATTATTAGGCTATTAAAGATTTGGCCATACCATTATTAGGCTAAACAATGTTATGCGAAATAACTTTTTACTAAACGAGATTTATGCCATACGATTTTCGGCGTAACGAGACTTTGACCAAACGTTACTATGCAATACGAGATTAGGCAAATAAATCTTATGCCAAAAAAGGTAGAACCAGTGTTGAGATCATCAAAAGTAAACAAGTTCTTCTCCTCTTTTTCTTCTTCTTTCTTCGTCATTTTTCTTTGATTATAATAGGAGTGGTAGGAATACTTATTTGTACAACTATTGGTGTATCTTTAAATAATCACTTAAGTAAACATGTTTTACTACTGGGATGTAAAATTAAGGCATTGAGCCCAAAGTGACATACAGTTTTCACTATTGTGTACATAAATTACGATTAAAAGGCAACCATGACACACTGCTGTAGCTGCACTGCCCTAGATTTACCCTGGGAAATCCACCCTCTCATGCTTAATGTAACAACCTTTGTGGTAGGGTACACCAATTTTGTGCTCAATGCAAGTATTCAACATATAATACATAGACAGTATAAGTACTAATCATTCTTTTTTCAAATTTCCAGGCAGTATCTGGTCTCATATCTGACGCACGGCAAATAGTAGAGACAGCCCGCTCCGAGGCGTCGAGCTACAGATCGCAGTACGGAGTGTCCGTCCCTCTCAAGTACTTGAATGAGAGAGTGTCCATGTACATGCACGCATACACCCTGTACAGTGCTGTGAGGCCGTACGGGTGCTCCGTGGTGATGGGATCCTGGTCTGAAAATGACGGCCCTCAGATGTACATGCTTGACCCTAGTGGAGTGTCATTTGTGAGTATTGTCTTGCTATTTTATAATGTGTTATTTTATTATTATATTGTACAGAGTAAACATACTCTTTATAGAATGAAATGGAACATTTTGATGATACCGTCTACCATGAAAACCATGGCCAATATTACACAAACATGCTATAAAAATAGATTCACTACCACCTGATCTATGGTGTTCAATTTATGCATATATCCTGACATTCCGACAGCATTATCAAATTGACTCTTAGGTTTATATGCACTAATACAGCTGAGCAGTTAATCACAAATACAATCATTTTATTTCAGTCCTACTTTGGATGTGCAGTTGGGAAAGCCAAGCAAGCAGCTAAAACAGAAATTGAAAAGTTGAAGCTTGCCGACCTGACTGTCAAGGATCTGATCAAAGAAGCATCCAGAATGTAAGTATTAAACCATATTCAGCAGATTATATTTTTAAGAATAATGTATTTCAGGCTAAACTTTGATCATAATTAATGGAAACCCTCATTGCGTGCGTGGTTTAAGCGGCAGGTTTTTGTTGTAACTTATGTACCTATTATAAAATGTTTTTGGGAAATAAACGAAATAATAATAATAATAATAACTTAAAACTTTAAATCTAAATCCTACCCTATTTGTGTCTGAGACCATAGCATGGATCCACACAGTTGTATTCTAACCTAGCTTGAAAGCCACCATTAAGAATGTATGTACTAATAAATACAAGATTTGATGTCACCTGACAATGGAACCTGTTACCTTATCCTCTGGGCATTGAAGTGTAGCTTCTTTGTACCACTAGATCAGGTAGCTTCGTATATTTTTACTCTAAAATTGTGCCAGAAGGTGATTAATTTTTTAATTAAGGTTTTCTTTATATGTTTACTTTTCTGGTCCAAATTTTATTAGTAAACAATAGGCTATACGCCATATAACATACAACTTAAGTATAAAATAATTCTCAACCCAATCAAACCCCAAATTCCAGAATCTACCTGGTCCACGACGAACTTAAAGACAAGCAGTTTGAGCTGGAACTCTCATGGGTGTCGAAGGCCACCAAGGGTCGTCACGAGCTGGTGCCTCGGGAGCTGGCGGCCGAAGCGGAAAACCTCGCCAAGCAAGCCCTGGCCGATATCGAAGACTCTGATGATGCTGACATGTAATCGGTACTTTTTAGTTCATTATACTTTTTTTGTAAGGAAATTGTTGTTTTATTGAATAGGGGTGTTGATGCACACGCTAGAGTAGTATAGAATAGAATATAATTTTATTCAACGTAAAATTTTACGATTATTTGTTGATTGTTAAGATTATTAGTCATTAGTTAGGCTCGGTCACTGAAGAGAAGAAATGGCGAAAGAAACTTGGAGCATCTTTTGAGATTACCTACCTCATCTGATAATTATTAAATGAATGGAAAAACAATGTAGTTCTGGTTAGGATAGGTCGTACCTCGGTTATAATTTACGTCTCTGATAGTGGGGAAAGTATAGATGATTATCTTTTATAATAAAACTTTCAGTAGTTAACTTCCATTCATGTCATGTAATTCTTTGGACCTGTAATATTCTGTAATTTTATGAAATGAAACGATTGCAGTAATTTTAAACGATTTTATGCCTTCATGATACTAAAATTAAAATAACTTACATTCTGTAAATTCCATACGTGGCTTCTCTAATATTATTTTCAAATTAAATAATTACGGAAATTATCGCCTGCGGGCATCGAAGCTTAGAGTTATTTAAAATCTAACGTACAAGTCGTATCAAAATCAAACATTTCATATAGAAATGGATAGTATACAGCATTTCCCACCACTGTACCGAAAAACTTTGAGCAGACATTTTAAAATGTTTGCTATTTTGGGCTATTACATTTTTAATGATTCAGACAAGCATTTTCTCATCAAATATGGAAGGCTGATATTCTTTCATTGCTATTTCTTCGTTACTGTTTTGTTTCAAGTGCTGTATTTGTTTTATGGACAGCGTCAGGGCGCGTCTTTACTTGAAATTATAATAGCTGTCCCGTTTAGTGTTTTGTTTATTCAAGGTAAGTATGTTATTTTGGTACTAATCCACTAGGTACTCTAATTGGTATTTATCTGAGATTTTACACATTTTTATATCACCCCCGAAGGCGTAATCAGTCGTGATTGGCGAGCTAGCCATGTAGGTACATTAGTAATCAACTTAAATTTATTTCAAACAGGATATTAGTCACTATGTAGGTATACCTATAGGCCACAAAATTCAAAGTCTAAATCAAACTAATTCGCAGCTTTTGCAAAGCTACCGATTCTTGTTGTGAAAAGATCGCTTCTTAGAGGAGTGATAGAAGAGATGGCTGATCTTTGGCCGGTGTCCACGGCTGGGGATGAAGAGAAAACCAGGGTCATGCAGGTCAGACTCAGGGAACTCAAGATTGTAGACAACTGTAAGTATGGGGGCCTAGATGGTGTAAGTAAAAGTAAGTTTAAAGTATGTGTCGGATACAGTGCCAAATCACACTAACATCTGATCTGGTACTATTACTACTATTCTACTATTAGAATATTTTGTAACATAATCTAAATTTTATTCATATTATGCACCGACAAAGTGGCCTTAAATCTTCTTCCAGTCTTATTCTTCTTCTCTGTATTCGGCGTCAACTTCTACAACACGATACCGCTGACGATATCGCTCAAGTCTTTCTTCAGTGAGTCTGAAAACCTCTACATGTACCCGCTACAGATGTGGATCCCGTTCACCACCACAACTGTACTGCAGTATGTCATTGTGTCTACTGTTCAGATCACTTTCTGTGAGTTATTGAGAATCATTTTATACTATAGTGCTTACCTACTTACTACACATGTTATTTCTGGGAGGTCACTATAGAAATGGACTAATATCTTTCGTTCGCTTTTCGATTTGTATAGTGAGCCCCCAGGTAAACATCTAATTTTTACTTTCTATTACTGATTAGGTACCTATTCAATAGGCAAGTCCTACTTAATATGTTTTTATTCACATCAACTCGCGTCCAGCTGTCCAAACTACATTATGACAAGTTTAACCCTTTAGCTGTCAATACTTTATAAACTTAAATAGGGCTAACATCCGTGCCCAAGTATACTCGGGATTGGCAGCTGAAGGGTTAAAAAATATAATGTACCTACTGTACCTATTACCTCACTACAGTAGGCCGCTATACTACCAATCATTTTCAGCTGCTCTCCTCTACATAAGCCTAAACCTGACGTGCGAGCTTTTATTAGTCACCCTGGTAAATGACCTCTGCATTTTACTCCATCTCTTACAAATCGACATTGAAAACGTCATTTCGGAAGCAATACCTACTGTGTATGATTCAGGGGTTGGTACCAGTATAGATAACTACGCTAGTGAGGTGGAAATACTTCATCAGAAACAAGCGAATCAGCGTGACTATGAAAAGATTAAGCAACTTCTGAAGACTCACCAAAAATTAATGAGGTTAGTAACTAGTAAACTTAGTACCTAGGTAGGTACTTAGGTGCTCAAGCTGCATGTGTATTCCTCACCTAAATTTTCCTCATCCAGCAACTAGCTAACCTACGGTTCACTTGGTCGTAAGGCATTTTATGCTAGTTTGCCTGTAGAACACGGATAAACCAGTGATTCCAATTCTGATTCTGATTCTGAATTTGGTAGTTAGGTAGGTAGGTATATGACAACTGACAAGGCCAGTATCCTATCCATAGCCTACGTAGTTATGTAGGTACCTACTAACAATCTATAGAGGATTTGCCCCATCCATCTTTCAGACACTGATCCACATGCGTAAATAGGTCTTTGTATTTCAGTATTGTTGAACGACTGAACGACATATTTGGAGTGATAATCTTCAACTCGGCTTGCACTTCATCTATTCTTATTTGTTGTTTCTGCTTTTTGACTACTGTAAGTACTTACCTAAGATTAAATTTTCATCAAGGTACATAACTTCTTTTATTGTGTCGCCATTTTTGGTCATCATTCTGTTATATGTCATGTTACTTACTTTTACTTATTTGATTTTCCCAGACTGCCCGAGGTATGGACGCGATAATGTACATACTGTCCATGATCGGAATGGTGTTCACTATATTCAACTTCGCGTGGCCCGGACAACTGCTTTGTGATGCGGTAGGTACCTATCTAAGTATAACATTACATTGTGTTTGGCCAACGACACTCGATGAAATCAAGCACATTTTACTAATTTGCTCAAATCTCGAAAACCGTAGGCGATATAAAAAAAATAACCGAATTTTCGTCACCCCCTAGGTATCTATACCAACCCCGTGAAATACTTTTCTGAAGTTGCCAAGCAAAATTTGTCTGGAAGAAATCGTTTTTTGACATAAGCTTCCTTTACCAAGTTTTTTTGAATGATAATCCAAGTAAATCGATAAAATCAAACACATTTATTTCATAGTAATTTGCTCATATGTCGAAAACCGTAAGAGATATCAAAAAAATAACCGAATTTTCATCACCCCCAAGGTATCTACACCCTCACTGAAAAACTTTTCTGAAGTTGTCAAACAAAATTTGTCTGGAAGAAATCGTTTTTGGACATAAGCTTCCTTTACCGAGTTTTTCTTACCGATAATCTGAGTAAACCTTTGAAATCAAGCACATTTTACTAATTTGCTCGTATCTCGAAAACCGTATGAGATATCAAAAAAATAACCGAATTTTCGTCACCCCCTCTAGGTATCTACACCCCCACTGAAATACTTTCTAACAAAATTTGTCTGAAAGAAATCGTTTTAAGACATAAGTCAATGTCAATATCCATTCTATTTTGAATGTACTTATTCACTAATTTAATTTACTTAACATGAATATAGCACAGTCGCGCGTGACCCGCCGAAGCGAGAACACGTCTTTCGGTTAAACTTCGCTTCTTGTGCCGGTGTAATCTATAACTACCCACATGTGGTTATTTTATTACGAGAATGGATAGTTTTATACGGTCAAAGAGTGTTGAGTGCGATCCGTCGGAAAGTGATATACATGAAGATACGATTGTGAATTCTGAGTGTGTCCAACCACTCTCAGAAAACATGGAATGCGGAGAAGTAGGTGAACCTACAAGATATTCGGAGAAAAGACCGAGGCAAGAGAGTGAAGAGAGTAAAGAGAAGGAAGATAATGAGGGATTTACTGTCGTTAGTAGAAAGGCTAAAAAGTTGCTGAGAAGTTTTTCAAGACGAAACGAAAGCCGGTCGGAATCTGAAATAAACTCAGATTCCCCGAATAATTTTGAAGTAAGTGTGACGTCGAAAAAAATTCTACCAAAGCAATTTGGCATGGCTAAATTATTAAAATCGGAAAACATCTCAAACATAATTAAAATTAAATACAAGGGTCCGTACAAAGCCTTCATAGTATTTAAGAACTTGGAGGATGCGGAAAAGTTACTAAACTGTCCAAAGTTTGTGGAATTAGACTATAGATGCCAAAAGACGGATCAAGTGAATTCTACCTATGGGATAGTCAGAAATGCTGATTTAGATATAGATGAGGAAGAGATAATGAAATCGTACACATGTAAGTACGACATTCTGGCTATGAAAAGACTGAAACGACTTACGGAAGATGGACAGTGGGTGGACAGTGAAGTGATTCGCTTACGGTTTAAAGGGCCTTCCTTACCCTCGTATATATCTGGATACGGGTGCAGATTTAAGGTTGAGCCATACACCTTTCCTGTCTCGCAATGTAGTGGATGCTGGAAATTTAACCACTCAAGAAACTATTGCCCCACAAAGAAAATTATTTGCCGTAAATGTGGTGAAAAACATGACAACTGCGCCACAAAAGAATTTAAATGTATTAACTGCGGGGGACCTCATATTGCCTTAGATAAAAATTGCCCAGCATATCTAAAAGAAAAGAAAATCAGAGAAATAATGAGTAAAAATAACTGCACATACAAAATAGCCTTGCAAATGCTCGTTAAACAGAAACCAACTAACGACTATGTACCAGAACCCATCCATTTGGAAGAAAGAACACTGGACGCACATACCCTACCTCCAGGCAACCAGCCAAACAGAAATAAATCGTATAGAGATGCACTAACCAACAAACATACTACGGAGCTAACACAATCATTCTCATGCCTTGAAGAAACTAGCGAAGAAGTAGATAATGCATCTGTAATCCTACCTTCTCGTAAACCTGCTGGGAGACGTAAATTTAGAATAAAGAGGAAAACAACTGAAAGGAAGAACAATACACATCACACTGAAGAAGAAGGAGAAGAAGACTTACATCCAAATAAAAGTAAGAAATATGTCGAAAACAAAAAAAGCAACTTAGGAATTTGGAAGACATTACACAGAATGAAGGACATTGTTTTATCTGAAAAACCATTAGAAGAGAAGATCAATTTGTGCATAAAAACCATATTAGAAGAGCTGACAACACTGTTTGTACAAACTATTAGAGAGGGAGATATCATCAACAAAATATTTTCTTATTTAAATAATGGCTAGTAATTATTCTAATATGCATATAAATATACTTCAGTGGAATTCCCAAAGTGTCATACCAAAATTAATTGATTTTGAACTATTACTAAGTAGAGAAAAGGTTCATATTGCAGTGCTCAGTGAAACGTGGTTGGACCCCGATTCCCAATTTAATGTAAGTGGCTATAATGTGTACAGGAGAGACAGAGGCGATTCTTACGGTGGCGTTGCAGTACTGTGCCATAAATCTATAAAAGCATTTGTAAGCCCAGTTAACATTAGTAATCCGGGTATAGAAATAGTACATGTTAAAATCCTTAATTGTAAGCTAGTTAAAAATATTTTCTCAATTTACTGTACTTCCCCAGTGCGTACTTCTCAGTCGGATTGGGATAGTATTTTCGCTATGTTCCCCGAAAAATCTATAGTTGCGGGAGACTTCAACGCACACCATTCAAACTGGTCCTGTAAAACGGATCCAAGAGGTATTCAATTATTTGACAGCTCTCTTGATAATGGTTATATCTCACTCAATGATGGCAGACCAACGAGAATAAGGCTAGTGAATGGAGTGCTTCAAAAGACGTCCCCAGATATTTCATTTTGTTCCACAGATATTGCCACGAACATTGATTGGGATGTAACCAATGAAAATTTAGGCAGTGATCATCTAATTATCAAAATGAGTATACAATACCGGGATTGCCTTAATTTTGTTATAAAAAGGAATTACAAAGCTGCCAACTGGCCTAAATACAGAAATTTCATTTCTTTAGCGCTATCATCGGCCACTGAGATTCAAAACGTGCAAGAAAGTTATGATTTCTTTTTAGATATATTAAACAAGTCTGCTTCGGAAAATATTCCTGACATAAAGCTTTGTACAAATCCCGCTAGAAAGTTTGTGCCTAAAGTATACTGGAATCAAGATCTTTCTAAAGTAGTAGCTCAACGTCGATTAGCACTCAAATCGTTTAGGCAAAATCCGACTCCTCAAAATTTAGACAGTCTAAAGCTAAAAATCTCAGAAGCACAACGACTTATAAGGCAGGCTAAGAGCAAGAGCTGGTATCAATTTTGCTCATCTATAGATGAATCTACCTCTTCGTCTGATTTATGGCGGAAAATGAGATGGATGAAGGGCTACAAACAAGCAAAGTCATTTTCCAGCGAGCAGAGTAAAAATGAACTACTGACATCGTTGGCACCTGATTTTGTAACACCCCTAACTCCTAATTTTACATCCCTTAACCCCACTCTAGATGCCGATTTTAAAATACAGGAACTGGATAATAGCTTAAAAACTAAAGACACAACACCTGGAATCGATAAAATTTCTTACTCAATGATAGCTCAGCTCCCAGACGACGCAATGAAGTACTTACTAAGATTATACAATTATATTTTCAGTACTGGCTATGTCCCGTCTCAATGGAGAGAAGTAATGATAATGCCAATCCCCAAATCTACCAGTTCTATCTCTAAGCTTAGACCAATAGCTATGATGTCGTGCTTGTGCAAAACGTTTCATTTAATGATCACTAAACGCCTTGAATGGTTTGTGGAACATAATAAGTTATTATCTCCTTATATGACTGGGTTTAGGAGAGCTCAATCTTGCCTGGACTGTTTAGCGAGACTGATCACACATATACAACTTGGATTCACTAAGAATTATGCTACCTTGGATTGCTTCCTGGATATTGAAGGTGCTTACAACAATATTATAATCGATAGAGCTCTTACTATACTGGATAGGTTGAAAGTAGGGGCCAACATATGTCTATACCTTTGGGAGTATCTAAAAGAAAGACATCTTCAAATTAAAAGCGATGAAGAAAACAATATAGTACATATCAGATGGACAAGCAAAGGTATTGCCCAGGGTGACCCCATATCCCCTCTACTGTTCAACTTAGCCACTATTGATATTTGTCGTAACATTAAGGATGTATTTATAGGGCAATACGCCGATGACTTTGTGCTCTATGCTAATAATAACAAACTTCAGGATAGCGTGCAGTGTATACAGCAATCATTGGATACATTTGTATTACTCATAGAACAACTAGGCCTAGAGTTATCAGTACTTAAATCTAAAGTTTGCATCTTTAGTAGAGGCCATAGGCGAGAATGTGTTAATATTTCTGTCAAGGGGACTACGCTTGGATCTGCTGATTGCATAAAATACTTGGGTATCTGGTTGGACAGATCTTTAAGATGGGGTAAGCACATAAATGAAGTATGCGAAAAGGCCCAAAAGTATTTATCTCTTTTAAAAGTTTTAGCAGGTTCTGGATGGGGTGTTCACCCGCTACATCTCCGTAGATTGTACATAGCACTTATCAGAAGCAGAATTGACTATGGGTCATTCTTATACGATAATGCAGCCACTTGCCATATCTCCAAATTGGATAAATTGCAAAATCAGGCCTTAAGAGTGATTGGTGGGTTTATAAAAACCACACCCATCCACGTAATGGAGAGCGAGTTATGTCTTCCACCGTTAACTTTGAGAAGGCAATACCTGGCCTATAAATTTTGTTTAAAAAGTCACTCTTGGTCGAATAATGAAACGATTAAATTGCTAGGTGACCTCAGTGTATCCCATAATTGGAGGCAAAAGAAGATTCCATTATTGCTCAGCTCATTTAATGAAACAAAGGATGAAATTATATCATGTTGTAATACACTGCATATGTTTACCTTAAATACATGGGTCACCAACATTGATATTAAAAATAGTGTTAAGACTAGTCTAGATAGTACAATAAAGAATTCCAAATTATTGTATGAGAGAAACCTTTTGAAGAGCAATGTTGTCCAGGAACTTCGTACAAACTATAATGGCTGGTACGCTATTTATACTGATGGGTCTAAGACAGATAAAAGTAGTGGTGCAGCTTTCTATGATCCTAATAATGGTTATTTTGAAATATTTAATTTAACATGTAACATTTCTATCATGACCGCAGAACTCATTGCATTGTCCAAAGCTCTGACATACGCAAGCGGCTTGGGAATTCAAAAAATAGTTATCCTAACAGACAGCAAAAGCTCCTTACAGCATGTGACTCGATGCGCATTTGGACACAGGGGGATTTCAATCGCCTACGAAGTTTTAGATCAAGTTAATAATTTTAAAATCAATAACATAGCATTGACAATGCAGTGGGTTCCAGCTCATATTGGTTTGTACGGAAACGAGGAGGCTGACCATCTCGCAAAAAGAGCTTTAGTTGAAGGTTTTCCATTGAATGTTCAGCCCAATTACTCAGAAGTCTTGGGTAAATACAAGTTAAAAAATTTCGTTAAATGGCGCGAATACTTTGATGAAAGATCTACAACGAAAGGCATTTGGTATAAAAGCATTCAGAGCGAGCCTCCTCGTATCCCATGGTTCTTGTGTGCTAGATTGGGTAGAAAACAAATAATTATAGCTCATAGGATGCGTTCTGGCCATATACCATCTAACAAATTTGCTTTTTTAATGAGAAAGGTTAACTCTCCCAATTGTGAGGTATGTGACAAAGAAGAAGATTTATACCACTTACTACTGGAATGTGTCCGTTACGCACCCAAAATAAATATGATTATTCAAACTTTGCAGCTGAACGTTACTGATGTCGGTGTGTTTCATAATATTCTGGCTGAACCCACTTCGGGAGCAGCTAGAATGTTATATTCTTTATTAATGTAAATTGAATTATTAATTATTTTTAAATGTTAGTATAATAGTCACGATGGGACTGTCATCGTCACTACATAGTGTACAAAAGTCCCTATAAATAATAAAGATTATAAAAAAAAAAAACATGAATATAGGTAGGTACTTACTTTAATACTTACTGCCTCCTTTATACATGGATCCATACAGATGTACCTTCAGTCAGCTCCATCAATAGTATAAACTTGCTACAGATTAATTCCGGTTTCTTTCACCGTAGCTACCGGTTTTAAAACCGAAACCGCAACTCTTCGCACCGCATCGCGCTAGCCCTAACTCAAAATTTAGGTTTCTTTCAGAGCGCCGGTATATCGGATGCTGCCTACAAATGCCTCTGGTACGAACGGGACCAGAAGATCAAAAAGTCCATAGCTATCATAATGACAAGGTAAATCCATACTACAGCTGTTTATTAGCAGATAAACCATTTTAAATGATTATATTTCATGTTTTATTAATATTATTTGTAGGGCTCAAGAACCATGTTATTTGACTGCTCTCGGATTTAACAATATGACGTACGAAACTTTGGTGGCGGTATGTATAACTGTTTATTAGGTGGTATAAGATACCTAGATACTCCACAAAGTACGAGTATAATACACCTTCCGAGCAGTGGAAAGTAAACGCGAATTTGTATGGCACGAGAGAGTCGCCATCTAGCGGTACAACCCACTAAACTATTTCCGCGTCATACAAAATTCGCATTGATTTTCACAGCTCGATTCACTAAAACTACATCCGAGTCCGAGTCGGCGTTGTTCTATGACAACTACCGATGATGAAATTAATTGGATCATTTATTTTTTTTCCAGGTGTTGAAGGGTGCCTATTCTTTCCTTTCGCTGTTGCGGCAAGTTTACCAAGAATCAGAAATGTGATGTGACGTTGTGTTGTGATTTAGTTTAATTAAAATCTACATAATTTAGGGTACTTACCTACCGATGAATGGATGTATGTAATAAATATGATGAATGTAATAAAATACATAGGTAAATCTTAAATTCTTTATATTTGTATTGTCGATTTATGTATAATATCTCACAATATTTGCAGAAACCCTATAATATACAAATTCTATAACCAATTTTGTATTTTAAGATGACTCGTATTTATAAAATATACAATATAATCTCATCATTTTGCACTTACTTTTTAAATATTTACAAAATATTAGATCTGATATACTGTGTACAATGTCTAGGCTTTTACATTACAATGTTATAAATACATAGTTAAAAATAAAGACTATTTACACTATCAGATAGGCAAATTCCATTAATTTATTTGCTTAAATTATGGATACTTACCGATCATATTCGAAAAACAGAATAAACAGATACTTTGGTTCAAGAAACTCACCTTTACTACAGTTAGATGAATTTACTAACTACTAAAACCTGCGGCGAACATATTTTCCGAAATGATTTCTAGGGCAAGTATTTAATTAATGTTGTAAATTAACGGAATCGCCTCTCAGGTCATTTGATCTGCTTCAGATGTGCTCAATCCTGCTTCGGGGTTACTCTTGGATATAACTGAAACAATAAAAAACTTATGTTAGGCTTCAGAAAACATTATGGATGACCTAGATAACCTAACTAGGCTATCACAAGATCCTACACTATCACTCTTGGAAGTGTAGTCTAGCTTGTAGATTTCTAAATTAGGGATATAAAAGTTTAGTAGTTCTGCCTATCTTGGAGTACCAAGCGGTCCTAGACCAGTTGGCCGTCCCAAATACCGCTGGAGCGATGAAGTCGGCAAGGACCTGCGCCAACTATTGCAAGCTGGTAACTTGAGAGCGACTGCGCAGGATAGAGACCAGTAGTGACTTGGGTCTGAGGCCAAGATCCATTTGGGGTCGCTGAGCCAGCGGAGTAGTAGTATAGCTTCATCATCATCATCATCATCAGGCAATAATCATCCACTGCTAGAGATAGGCCTCTCCCTAGGAGCGCCACAACACTCGGTCATCTTTCCTCATCCAAACACTACCCGCCTAAGGTCGTCAATCCAGCGGGCAGGAGGGCGTCCCACGCTGAGTTCGCCTGTTCGTGGTCTCCACTCGAGAACTCGTCTACCCCAACGGTTATCGGTTCTTTGCGCAGATATGACCAGCCCACTGCCACTTCAGCTTGCATATTTTGACAGCTATGTCGGTAACCTGAGTCCTCTGACGGATAACCTAATTTCTGATACGATCCATCAGAGAAACCCCAAGCATAGCTCTGTCGAAAGCACGCTGAGCGACTTTAAATCGGTGGACCAGTCCTACCGTCAGTGTCCACGTAAGGTAAGGTAAGTAAAACAATACGTACCCCCAGCAGGTTCCTAAGAGCATACATATAGGTACTGTATGCGCAGCATATCAGCAAGCGGGTGTTGTCACGCTCTATATACATGTTCCAGGCTCCAGCCTTTTCTGAGCTTCGCCATGACACACAGACACGTCAAACTTATAACACGCGTACCCCCAGTAGGTTCCTGGGCGCGTACCCTCGGCGTTGTGGGGGCTCCACCACACTCGCGCTCGCTGTCGCCGCCTCCTCACACCCGCAGCCGGAGCGAGCGCAGGGACATGCGCTGTGTGAGCGAGCGGGGGTGGCGCGCTCTATATACTTACATGCTCAATGAAGCGCACTCACCCCCAGGCTAAAGTTTCTGAGCTTCGCCATGACAGACAGACACACAGACAAGTTAAACTTATAACACACTTACCCCCAGCAGCTCTATATACATGTTCAATGAACATGGCGCAGCCGTTTCTGAGCTCCACCATGACAGACAGACACGTCAAACTTATAACACAACACTCACCCCCAGCAGGTTCCTGGGCGCGTACCCCTCGGCCCCACTCGCGCGGCTCCACCACCACTCGCGCTCGCTGTCGTCTCCCTTCCTCAGCACCTGTAGTCTTGTGCCCGCACTGAAGGTGAGCTCGTCGCTTCGCGCTGCGGAGTAGGGGAACACGGCGTAGACTGTGCCGCCGTTCATTATGCCGAGCTTCTCTTGGATGCCTGCGGAGAATATGGATGTTGGTTATGTTGTGGGAAATATACTCTGGGGGAATAAGTGACATTTGGCTGCTACATTTTTCATTTAGAATAGTTATTTTTTCTGCACGTATAATGCTCGCAATAAAATCTTTGCGTAAGTAGATATAGGTATGTTAGTAATAATATAGCTTACAACAACCGAACGAAAGAGAACTGCAACGCATTTTATACGGTTATACTGTAGCTAGTCGTCGTTAACGCAACAGCGTTCCATAACGGTATAATTAATCCGAGCCCAAGATTAAGTTTTCGTCAGCTAGAGTCAATGTTATACAGGCAAATGGCAAAAAGGGTAATATAGTAAGCCCTAAGCAATGAATAATGACTATTAATGACCCATTGAGTCACTCCCTTTTGATACCACTTTTGCTGCATCCTTCAGAATAAAAACTAAAGAGGAACATACTGTATAAGTACTCGGAACACCCGTCGAAGCCCTCCTCGTCTTCTTCACACTTCTCGGCCGCCGTCTCGTGGTCCGACAGCGTCGTCGCGAATATACATGCGCCTGGAATGGTAGAGTAAGGTATTGGTTAGTTATTTGATATTAATTAGGTAATTAGTATGCTCATGACCAAGAGAAGGAAAAGAGTATGCGGAGCTGACTGCCAACCTCCAATAGTGCGGAGGCACTTGAAGATGAAGAATATGACCATCTCTAACTTTAGATAAGTAGGTATATTTTTTCACGCTGGATTTTGTTTCTATAAAAATTGCCCTTCGCTACTGGGTTAGCCTTCCATTATGTTTTCGAAACTTGAAAGAAAAATGAGTCTCTTAGGCTGTGTCCCCAGTAGGCACTTTTAGTGACCGACTGATTTTGCGGCGTATCGATTTAGTATGCTCTACCAAATATATGAGAAATGGAGTGTCCAGTCTGCTAGTTTAGTACGCAGTTTGCAGCGTTACGCGCGCTGACTATCTCAGTATCTGGACGCTGACAGGTTGCCTAGTGGGGAAACGGCCTTATAGGACACAACGACGACTTATAGTTTATAGTCTAGTTATAGATGTCACTAGTTATATATGAAAGCTTCAGAACGGACACAAGCCATTACTGAAATGGAATGAAAACATTCATACAGCACTGCAAGTTTTTACACCTTTCGAGTAGAGTGGCGAGTAAATGCGAATATACAGGGTGTCCCAAAAGTCAACGTCATCCCTTAAAGGGCTGATAGGTCAGCTAATGAGAGGCCAGAATATCACATTATGACCTTAGTAAAAACTCGATAATTTTCGAGATATTGACACTTTTATAAATTTGCTGAAAATCGACACCTTGGATCAGTTTTTTGCGTGCCGCCGGTACAAAAATCCATATTGTTAGAATTTGTTTGGTGTTGCATCACCCTGTATAGCCCTGCTATTGATCGCAGTCAAAAAAATATCGAGTAATGCTGTATGTTTAAAAAAAACACGGTTTTCAAAGTCATAAAAGGTAATCGTATTTTTTTATAAACAACTTTGACTCTACATACTGTAAAAAAAATATAGCACGCAAACCTGGCACTTTGTTTGAAAAGATTGCTCATTTAATGCAGTTTCCAAAATGGTATGAAACGTTGCTATTGTTTCAATTAACAAAAAGTTATTGCTATTTTAGTACAAAACGACCTCGATGTAAAATTATTTGAAGGAAATTTATCTGACTGAATTTATTAAGGGTAAGTCATGTTGGAATGAGTAAAAGTAAAATAGGTGGTGGGGTCAGCCGTGGCAACATAGATGACGCAAAAATAGCTAAGAAAAAACTTACCAAACTCTCATTTTAAAACATATTTTGCGTTTTTTACACCTTATTTAAAAAACTAACATTTATTGACTTTTATTTGTATTTCTCAAAATTATAATACAACATTATTATATTAAGTACATAATCAGTAAAAAATAATACTCATTAATGGTCATAATCATAATTTTGAGAGTTTGGTTTTGTTTAACAATAACTTTAAAATAAATAACAAGTAATTAGAGGTAATGTTAATGACAAACTGATCTGTCCCTTTTTTGGATACTGTGGGTGTACTATGTACATGTGTAAGCGTTTTACTTGTACAATATCACACATTAGCACTAATCAGGAATGTACGTTACCATGCGCTACATTTTATGGGGAATGTGGAGTTGCTATAGTCCACTTTTTTCGAGAAAGATACTCAAAATGCGTTTTTTTATTAACTGTGACAACGTTGTCTCTTTTCCCACTCCCGGCCACACCAGCTATTTTACTTTTACTCATTCCAACATGACTTACCCTTAATAAATTCAGTCAGATAAATTTCCTTCAAACAATTTTACATCGAGGTAGTTTTTTACTAAAATAGCAATAACTTTTTTGTTAATTGAAACAATAGCAACGTTTCATACCATTTTGGAAACTGCATTAAATGAGCAATCTTTTCAAACAAGGTGCCAGGTTTGCGTGGTATATTTTTTTTACAGTATGTAGAGTCAAAGTTGTTTATAAAAAAATACGATTACCTTTTATGACTTTGAAAACCGTGTTTTTTTTAAACATACAGCATTACTCGATATTTTTTTTGACTGCGATCAATAGCAGGGCTATACAGGGTGATGCAACACCAAACAAATTCTAACAATATGGATTTTGTACCGGCGGTACGCAAAAAACTGATCCAAGGTGTCGATTTTCAGCAAATTTATAAAAGTGTCAATATCTCGAAAATTATCGAGTTTTTACTAAGGTCATATTGTGATATTCTGGCCTCTCATGAGCTGACCTATCAGCCCTTTAAGGGATGACGTTGACTTTTGGGACACCCTGTATAATGCACTGAAGAGTCGCCACCTAGCGGTAACAGCCTGCACTACCTCCGCGCCATACACACTCACGTTACTTACACTGCTCGAACGTTTAAAATACTCCCAGTAGGCCCTCAGATGGCAGCACTGAATGAAAATATATTAGATGTGTTGCTGTCCTTTATGGTACCCTCTTGCTACAGAGGGTCTTCAAAAGAGTGCGCCACGCCAGTGACGACGGCGCCAAGGATAACTTCTTAGCTCTTTTCCTGATTGTTTGGCCAATCTATCTCCATTTTCGCGATGCGGGACTGTTTAATCACGTTCCTGTTCCAGTTTGAAAATATAGTATACTATACCGAAATTCTTTGTGAGTTAGTATAAAGGTGGCGTAGTTACGCCTTTAGTCCGCACTGCAGAATTATCGTGTAACCTGCGTCTAGTCATCTAGTGTGTATAAAGGAGTAACAGTTACCGTGCTCGACGAGGAAGCGCACGATGGGCAGGTTGTTGCAGGACGCGGCGCAGTGCAGCGGCGTCCAGCCGTCCGAGTCCTGCGCGTTCACGTCGCACCCCAGCTCCACCAGGAACCTGGAATATTACGGGGGATGGGTTAGGTTATATAATATATCTAATTAGACGTGCCTATCAATGAATAGAAATGACTGGCAAATAAATAGGGGTGTACCAAGTGGTACACTGTCCTAACAAAACTAACGCGAATCTGACTGGCTAAATATTTAGACCACAGTGAAAAACTCTACTGTTCAGCTATAGTGTTTGTCGCCGATGTTCATTGTTGGCAGATGACGATAACTATGAATGATATCTATTTAGGAAATAACTGAAACAATTGGACTAATTTCATGTTCGTTGCTGGTATAATATATTATATACAGTGGCAGGTCAACTCATGGTTAGTTTAATGTACTTATGTAGTAAGTACTAATGTCCTCGAATAAGGTAAAGCAAGATTACTCACTTGACGATCTCAAAGTGTCCGGCGCAGATGGCGTTGTGTAGAGCTGTGATGCCTTCATCATTGGCTGCGCTGGCGTTTTGGACCTGGAAATTAAAACGAAAACCCATGTTACGCTGCGTCCGTATTATTTCGAATAAAATATAGAAGTTTTTTCCAAAATGGCAATAATTAATAAGAGTAAAGTGTTATAATAAAATTACCTGAGTAGCAGTTTTCTTGACAAGCTCCAATTCTCCTTCCAAACTAGCATCAAGAAGCAACGCCAGGGGATCAAAGCTGACTCTTCTGGTAAGAGGCGCCTTCCCTCCTTGCTTCAGATTGCCCTTCTTAGACCGCCTCAGAACATTATCACCCAACTGACCGTCCTGACCGTTTAGATCCACAGAACTAATCTGTTCCGTCACATCAGACACTAAGGTCGACACTTCCTTGCCCTCTTCCATCTTCTCATTAGAAATTACATCTACATTATTATTTAAAGCCTTATCTACTTCGTCCCTCTTCTGAATTAGGCCGTTCTCGCTAGGCGCTTCTCTCGTTAGGTGGTCCATTTCAGGGAATAAGAATGCTGGAGGCATTTCGATGCGTCTGTTGATGCTTACGCTGATACCGTTTTTGGTGGTGTTCATGTTTCTTAGTTTGGGCTGTTCGCTTAGGGGGGGTTTTCGTATGGTGAGCGGCCTCGCTTTGATGATCATTTCGTTGTTTGCCTCCCGGGATGGGTTGTCGCTGTCGTTGGAGGAGTTGTCAGGTATGGGAAGGGTGGGTAGCGCCGTGTCCTGGTCCTTAGCCTGGAAATTGGTGTCATTGTTGGCTGATTGTCGCGGTGGCGTCTGAAATCGAGAGTAGAAAATGTTGACTCGGGAGGAAAGAGGGTAGATCGTTATTTATAGGATTCGGGGGATAACAAATGACATCAGATTTTATGATACCTAGGGAACAGAGACAAGGTAATATAAATAGGATGTTTGCACAAAGATTGGAATATTGAATAAATTATTTACATTTACACAATTAAGTATGAGGTTAATTTAATAAGCAAGCATGGTAAGTTGGTAAGGCTGAAAAAAAAACATACATATTTACAAAAGCATACCTTGATTGTCGGCTTAGGAGGTAGTGCGGGCTTGGGGGACTTGTCGGTGCCACTAACATCAGGCGTGGACAAGGGGGTACTGGCACTTTGCGGAGGAGACAGCAAGATACTCTGAGACGACGCATTCTGACCGAAAGCTGATGCACTCGAAGACAATCCCGAGGCTGTGTTCCTAACAATCTGGGGTTGGGAGACAACCGGGTTACTCGCTACTGGGTTTATGACATTAGATGAGTTTTGTACAGATGTTTGAACAGTTTGTGGTTGGACAGGTTGGATTTTGGTGGAGGATGTCTGGTAAATGGGTGACGGTCGACCGCTGGACACCTGCACCGTAGTGGGTGCCACACTCGACACAGGCTTCTGGAAATGAACATGAATGATGATGATATTTACAAATGAATGTGGTGAAGTGATTGTGCAGCAATATGAGACAAGCAGATGAATGGTGTTGTGATAGTTTGCAGCATAATTGTAGCTTAGTTTTTAATTCTTCTTCATTTAGTTATTAATTCACAATAACAATTTACAACTCAATAAAAGATTTTTTAATACCATTAAGTATATTTTGAAAGAACTTTTAAGTTGCTACAATTATGCTGCTATTAATGTACAAATTATTATGACAAGGGCAATGAATATTAAGAACACAATACATGCAGAGTGGTAAAACATTGAGAAGATGATCAGATTCTTTTGAATAAAATGTGAACTCACTCCAAATCCTAAAGAGCTACTGCTGCCCGTTGTATTTGAGCCCAGACTCGGTGAACTGCCTTTCAGTATTGTGCTACCCTGTTGGCTCTTTGTGCCATTGCTCTTGGATCCTTCTGTACTGTTACTCTGGCTTAGCCTATTGTTTTGTGGATATGCTTGATTCTCTTTACCCTCTTGGTTACATCTACTTGAAGAGTCAGATTTCTGCAATTGATATGTGTTCTGGTCCTGTTGATATGTTGCTTCTGTTTGACTTAGAGGTGTGGCAAGACTCTTGTTCACCACGGACAGGGGCGTAGAATGCACCGTCATGTGATTTATATTAGCTGCATTCTGATTCTGGTTTTTGCTCTCTTGACTCAACTCATTACTGTTTTTACTATTAGTATCTTGTTTTATTTTACCTGTAGCATTTTGTGGGAACTTAGTGTTATATGGCAACGTCTGATACTTCGGGTCCGATTTGCTGGCCGCAAATTCAGGTAAGAACTCTTGTTCATTTATTTTAAGTTCCTTTCCATTTTGGTTACTGTTAGAACTACTTGTACTGTTAGGGCTGTATTGTGGTTGTTTCGGATAATCAGGATACTTATTTATATGTTCAAACATGGCTTTCTGGTCGTATGCGTTGCTGATTCCCTGTTGAACGTGACTAAAGGAGTTGATATCTGCATGTTTGTTTGGATATTGCCCTTGATACTGGCTGTCCTGAATTCCCGGAGGTAAGTTGTTGTAGCCACCGTTATACAGGGGGTTTATCATCTGTTTCTGTTGTAGATAATGCGCTTCTTGTTGTGTTAAATGGCTTTGAATATTGTCCGGTTGTGTTAGCTGTTTCAATGGCACGTTATTTTGTATTACGTTCTGCTTTAACGCCTGAAATTAGAGAAATATAACATGTTATGGATGTAGGTACAGAAAACATTATTAAATAGGTACTAAATGAAAATAATGCACATAACATTGTACTCATTTAACAATCACATCACGGTAAAATTAAAATGTAAATAGGAGACAAGTGAAAACTTTTTAATTCCCGCCATTTTTACAGAAAACAAAAGAGAGCGAGCTGTCATGAGCTGTCATTCTGATTTATGGGAAATCTGCCAGTGTCATTATTATGGAAATCAAATGGAAATCGATGTTAAACGTATAATCTTAAAAAATACATGAAGAAAAAAGTAGGTAGGTATCTAAAAGTAAAGTTGCTTAAAGTTTATATTAATACCTGGAAATTCTGGTTATGGCTGAGGCTCTGAGCGTGGGGCACGTGGTTGTAAGGCTCGACAGCGGCTATATTTCCCCGCGTTTGTTGATTCTTTGGTTGACTGCTTATTCCATTGCTTCCACTGGTTGGATAGTTAGGCAACTGTTGCATCGGCGTTGGGTTGTTTGTCCTGGAGTTAAATTAAATATAATGAATTGATTGAAAACCTAATCTGGAGGGCCACGATTTGAGTTTGGTGGAATCTACCATCTCTGTCAAAGGGTACCCAACAGTATAGATAATAATATAGACATTCATTTTATACAGTACCTACAGGTAATATCGACGAAATATAACGTTACGTACTTATAAATATTTCGCCGATGTCATTATCGTTAGCACCAAAATTCGCCTTTCCACGTCATTATTCATTTTAAACGTAGATTTTATTTTGTGCCCAGAGATAAAGAAAAAATAAAAATGAGCTTCATTCACAAGCTTTCTTAAGTAAATCACCATACATTTCATTTAAGTGCTTACAGCTTTACAGTAGGTTCTTATTAAAAAGGGCATGGGTTGTTGACCTATCCACCTCACAATAATTATTTATTACTAATATTGGTATTTATAACTAGTTAGACAAGTTCCTTCTCATCAATCATCACAATTTTATTAACCCATCACGTCCCCGTGGCACGGGTCTCCTTCCAATGAAGTAAGCGTTTTGTTTGAGGCCTTAAGCGGGTTGGTGGACTGGGCCCTATTTGAAATTAAAGTAGGTACTGCAAGGTACTGCGCAATCAAGTTTCACAGCTTTATTTTTAAAAAACTCACCTCTGTTGCGGCTGTTGTCTATGCGCGGCCGCCAGCTGCCTGTTGAGCGCTCGTTTCCTCAGCAGCCGCGCTTGCAGTTCGGAAACGCTACGGTCTATGCTGTTAAAAAAACTACTCTCACCTCTGTTGCGGCTGTTGTCTATGCGCGGCGGCAAGCTGCCTGTTGAGCGCTCGTTTCCTCAGCAGCCGCGCTTGCAGTTCGGAAACGCGGCGGTCTATGCTGTTAAAAAAACTATTCTCACCTCTGTTGCGGCTGTTGTCTATGCGCGGCCGCCAGCTGCCTGTTGAGAGCTCGTTTCCTCAGTAGCCGCGCTTGCAGTTCGGAAACGCGGCGGTCTATGCTGTTAAAATAACTATTCTCACCTCTGTTGCGGCTGTTGTCTATGCGCGGCCGCCAGCTGCCTGTTGAGCGCTCGTTTCCTCAGCAGGCGCGCTTGCAGTTCGGAAACTCGGCGGTCTATGCTCCTCATCTCCTCTTGTCGCACGCCCAGCGCCGCGCGCTGCGCCGACAGCCGCCCGTTCTGCTGCTCGTTCAGTTTGTTGCGGTACTGGAGAGGGAAAAATTAAAAACAAATTAATAGGGCCCTGTACCTGTACACCTGGCATGGCCATGATCAATGAAAATGTTCCAGTGGCAATAGCACCAAATTACTCCTAGACACAATTAACAGCGCACCACAATATTCAGAATATTACCAACCAAAAATGTAGGTAGTTACCTAAACTGATTGTGTTAAAATTTTAATTAAATGTATTTGAAATATTGAGGTCATTTGGAGTCCGCATTTTGTAAGTGGAACTTTTCCATTGCTCGCAAGTGTATAATGAACAAACGGCATCAGCAGTCTAGGGATGAATCCGAATTAAAACCCTTAGAAAATATACTTTCGGAGGCCTTTTCAAATACCTATGTAACTAATGTGAATTATTTAGTATAGTTATACAGGTAAGTATCAGTATTTTCATTACATTTTCATTAATAAAGTTAGGAACTGAGTTAAAAGATAGTTAGTGATGCATAATGTTTAAGTAGGTAAGCTCGTAGTAGCTACCAAGAGCTACTTAACTATGTTACCTCCTGGATAAGTTATTTTACGAGTTGAATGCATAACTTTTGGAGCACTAACGTTATTTAACAACAACGTTGCTATGGGAGTTACAGCGTAATAAGGATTTATTAAAAGCCAAGAGGCAAGGGCTAGATGGGTTCAGTAATAGCTACCTGTATTATTGTTGTGTTTTATTGTAGCTGTATTTACACGATAAGAGCATAGCTGGTCCCTAGCTTGTAAAGTATGAAACAAGACAATGATCCGATACCGATCACGTATTTACCTTCTACTGTAATTAGGTACTTATTAATTATTTACTACTCTAAGTTTAAGGCCAAGTCTTACCCAAATTAAATTTTATGAATCTAGCCGCTAGTGTACCTGACGAAGCATATCCAAAACTATAATGCCTAACTACATGAACATTGAACTTTGAGTCATAAAATCTTATTTAACTGAACTGTACCTAAGTGTTGTATCCACCATCCCCTGCACTGTACCTTCCTTCCAGTCCCCCTCCCTACCTAATTGTTTAATAACGCCGTACAGAGCCCGCTTTAGTTTCAGTTTGAGGGTCTTTACGAACGAAGCAAAATTACTGCACCGTGGAATATATCTCTACAGTGGATCTAGGTACCAACGAACGCCATAATAGTATACAGCACAACCGAGGGTTACTCTATAGGTATCTAATGACGAAAAACGAACGAACGAGAGCCGTCGCGCGTCACCGTCGCCGTTTAATTTGAGAAGATTGAGTGTTGTTGAGTTGTGGGGAAGTCAAACCAGAATTGACAATGGACAACATTTCAAAAAACTAAAGCTGTTATAAATCGAAAACCATTTCGAGATTTAACTCTAAAGGCCACAAAAAAAATGTTTTTGTATTTTTTGGATGTATCATTTTCGAGAAAATAAATAGTAAAAAAGTGCTGATGACGTCATGCATCAGGTGCGATGCATTTTGATGATCAAAGCCTATAGATTTAAAAACAAAGTAACTGTCACTTTCATTTTTGATTGACGTTGACGTTTTATCGTGACGTTGTTGTTTATTTGGGTCATTTTCATAAATTATGTTCTGACACTTTCTGAATATTTTTTTATTATTTCAATAAAATGGTTAGTACGTATTAAGGGCGCCTTCAAATTAGTCGCTAAGTGTCGCGCGACTGCAGCGCTGCTGCAGCGCTGCAGCAGCGCTGCAGTCGCGCGACACTTAGCGACTAATTTGAAGGCGCCCTAAGAGATGACCTCTATATAATGTGTCCCAGAGCATGCCACCGCCTAAACAGCTGAAAAAAGGCATCTGAAAAATGCTTCTGCTTATTTTTTTACATGATAAGTACTTCATAAATATCAATGTCATTTGAAAATGACCCATTTGTTGGTTGGCATGTAAACAAAGTTTAAATGTCACATGTCAGTGTCATTTATGTTTTTTTTTGGAGACTAAGGCAATAGACAAAAATAAAAATTGAGCCTAATATGTGACGCCACTTCCGGTTTTAAAATAATTAACTTTAAAGTTAAAAATAACATGCAAAAATTTATGTATATACAAAATAAAAAAATACGGGTCCTCTTATTTTCTATAAACTTTCCGAATAGGTAATAAAAATATAGGGTAAAGAAAATGAAATGTTGTCCATTGGAGTCCTTTTCGCTAAAAGCGATATTAGTTATTGACAACTTTTTAAATTTTTACTGATATATTTTAAGAATCCACTCGCTAGGTAGGTATACTTAAATGAAGAAAGAAGATGTTGGACTAATTAACTTAATTGAAGCTGGTAGGTGAGCTTAAAGTTTCTTGCAGAATTCAGCTGAAACACAAAAGCTCGCTCTCAGTAAGATAGAGACTTTTGAACCTCCTGTGTTTTTATTACATAAGCCCCTTCGTCAAACTGGATAGTATAATTTAGTTTTTAGGTAAGAGTACCACAAAACTCGAATATATAATACAGTAAGTAAGTAGGTAGGTACTGGATATTCAGGATGAATTCAATTTGCTTATGAAATTAAATGAGTATAGGTAAGCAGGTAGATACTTCGGTTTTTAGAAAGCTTACGGCACCTTAGATCGTAGATTACGAGTACGTTTCCTCAACAAAAGAAACTTCAAAAGATTTGCGGTAATTACCTAATTCACAATAATAATAATAAAAATACGGAAAAAAGCTAAAAGTACCGTTTTGATAGCGTTGCAAACCTGCCAAAGACGCGCTTGCAAATAATAATTAATAACAAAGCATTTATTTGAGAGATAAATTAGGTGCATTGTGTTAGTAGGTATTACTTACGATTACGTCCTTTTGTGTCCTGTAATCGCGATATTGGCCAAAAGACTATATATTTTACTGTGTCTGATTTCAAGGGATTCAACCGGTTTTTAACCGTCCGATCTATGTGAAGCAAAGCGCACCTGTAACCTGAAGTGCTTCGCTACCGATTACACGGTTTTTACTATCCGGTTTACCGGGCGGCCGGGTAAGGCTTGGCTCGGAGGCTAATTGTAGGGGTTCTACCTTTTTTGGCATAAGATTTTTTTGCCTAATCTCGTATTGCATAGTAACGTTTGGTCAAAGTCTCGTTACGCCGAAAATCGTATGGCATAAATCTCGTTTAGTAAAAAGTTATTTCGCATAACATTGTTTAGCCTAATAATGGTATGGCCAAATCTTGAATAGCCTAATAATGCTATGGCATAGGTTTATACAAAGTAATAATATTCGTTTGGCTTTAACTTTGACGGAGCGTCTCCCTACATAGCGCAAACTGGTGCCTTGTATTGTTTCCGCTGTTTGGAAAACGCTCCGCTCCGCTTCGCTGCGCTCCGCTTTGGTTTTGATGAACATGTGCACCTGACACGCTCCTCCTCGCTTTGCTCGTCGTCGCACCTATTTTTAGGTTTCGATCTCATGGGGTTTGTAATAATTATATTGGTCGTTAACTTTCGATTTTTTGATCATACAATATCGTGATTTTCGGGATGTAGGAGAAAAATACCACAATTTGTACATTTACTACATACTTAATATAGTATTTATTACGATAACATTAGGAGAAACAAGATTATACATAGGTATAGACGAACATATAAATTTGAGCAAACGAAACTTAGGTGTTTAAAGATTGTGCCTAAAGAGTTTTAGACGAAACGAGCCTTATGCCACATAAGTCTTGGCAAAGTGATGGTTCGGCCCAAAAAGTTTAGACCATACAAGTTATGCGAAATGAGTTTTGGTCAATAAAGATTATGCCAGATGAGCGGAACCCAATTGTAGGAAATTGAAGCTCGTAAACTTCACTTTTATTTTAATCGGGTTTAACGTGGGCTTTAACTATTTACAGTACTTATGAAGTTTGGTTTCAGAAATAATACATCGTTATATTAAAAAGCATAATAATAAGTTGCTTAATGTATGAAAACGCTCTTTTTTAGTGTTATTAAATAAATTAATTGATATTTAGTACAATCGTAGCTTGTAGGTATAAACTAACAATGTCACAAATGCATGAGGCAAAATTACTTAGGTATTTTAAAAAAAATACCTATCAAGTATCAACTCTGTTAATTTTTTATTATTTGGTCTTACAAAGTGGTAAGTATGAGCTGAATGATAGTGGAAGTAGAACAGTAAGTATATTATGTAGGACAAGGAAGGTCCATATTACATACTATACCTAGGTTAAATAATAGACATAGTGTCGTATTTGTATAGGGCAGTTAGTCATCCCTAATATCCGGAAATCATTATACACAGTCGGTTTATCGAGGCGGCCTCAATCAGTTCCATGTGAATAGCTTTTTTCAGTTCATCGCGTTTTCGGTTAAGATTAAGAATTATTCGCTGTCGAGTCGTGTGCGGTCTTGTAAATTATCTCGCATTGTTTGGTTTGATTTTGTGTTTATTATTAACTTTTTGAAGTAGACAAACTCAATTGTTTTCATAATGTGTTTGTCTGGAAGAGATTACTTTTAGTAATTAGGCCGCCGAATTGTTCTATTTCTTTTCTATGTTTGTGTACTCGTAACTGTTTCTGTTTGTGTGCAATAAAGAGTAAGTATTTTATCTTTTTATCTTAAGACATTTTATTTATTGTGTTTGTCGGTTAACGGTAGTAACATTCATCTAAGTACATAACAAAATTAATTCCTGTTTCCGCATAACAGTCGTAAATTTTAAGTGCTTGCAAAATTTAACGGTAGGAATGAGGAACAAATTAATCTGGAAAATAGCACGTCCCCCCAGAGACCTCATGCGTGTACCTACTATGTAAAACAAGAGTGCGAAATACTTGTGTTTATTTAAAAACGACCTTACGGCCGAAGAAACAAAGGTCACGATTCAAGAGCGCACTGGTCTTGAAAACATCCGTTTTGGCTGACACTCTGTTATGTTTCGTGGAGTATTTCTAATTATGCTGAATATATGTATTTGGCTAAGTAAGGGAATTAATGTACCTACCCACGCGGGCTAGTGCTCAGGAAAATTGAAATGTAGGTATAATTTCATTATACATTACAGTAGGAAAATCAAATTATATATTATACTAGCTGTTCCCGCGAGCTTCGCTTCGCCTTAAAAAGTTTTCCCGTGGGAATTCCGGGATAAAAAGTAGCCTATGTTCTTTCCCAGGGTCTAGACCGTATGTATACCAAATTTCATTCAAATCCGTTCAGTAGTTTTGGTGTGAAAGAGTAACAGACAGACAGCGCTTAGCTTCGCCTTAAAAAGTTTTCCCGTGGGAATTCCGGGATAAAAAGTAGCCTATGTTCTTTCCCAGGGTCTAGACCGTATGTATACCAAAAATCATTCAAATCCGTTCAGTAGTTTTGGCGTGAAAGAGTAACAGACAGATAGCGCTTCGCTTCGCCTTAAAAAGTTTTCCCGTGGGAATTCCGGGATAAAAAGTAGCCTATGTTCTTTCCTAGGGTCTAGACCGTATGTATACCAAATTTCATTCAAATCCGTTCAGTAGTTTTGGCGTGAAAGAGTAACAGACAGATAGCGCTTCGCTTCGCCTTAAAAAGTTTTCCCGTGGGAATTCCGGGATAAAAAGTAGCCTATGTTCTTTCCCAGGGTCTAGACCGTATGTATACCAAATTTCATTCAAATCCGTTCAGTAGTTTTGGCGTGAAAGAGTAACAGACAGACAGCGCTTGCTTCGCCTTAAAAAGTTTTCCCGTGGGAATTCCGGGATAAAAAGTAGCCTATGTTCTTTCCCAGGGTCTAGACCGTATGTATACCAAATTTCATTTAAATCCGTTCAGTAGTTTTGGCGTGAAAGAGTAACAGACAGACAGCGCTTAGCTTCGCCTTAAAAAGTTTTCCCGTAGGAATTCCGGGATAAAAAGTAGCCTATGTTCTTTCCCAGGGTTTAGACCGTATGTATACCAAAAATCATTCAAATCTGTTCAGTAGTTTTGGCGTGAAAGAGTAACAGACAGATAGCGCTTCGCTTCGCCTTAAAAAGTTTTCCCGTGGGAATTCCGGGATAAAAAGTAGCCTTTGTTCTTTCCCAGGGTCTAGACCGTATGTATACCAAATTTCATTCAAATCCGTTCAGTAGTTTTGGCGTGAAAGAGTAACAGACAGACAGACAGACAGACAGACAGACAGACACAGTTACTTTCGCATTTATAATATTAGTTAGGATATTAATGCTATTATATATTAAGGAACAAAATATCAAAATTTCAAACCTACGTAATCCATGTAAACTTCAAATACCCGAAGGCGTCTTACAAATTATAAACAAAACAACCCGAAGTCTGACTAACCTTTACAAGTTGTGAAACTTCAGCCCCTTCCGTCAACTGCAGACGATCGACTCACGCTCACGTCACAACTTCAAAACGGTCACTTTTCACAAATAGAACAACTTTTTCTCCATTTAAAAGATATTATTTGATCGTGATTTGAACTCTTTAATAAAATTTGTAACAAGTGACTGGCCGCTAGTCTTTCGGAAAAAGGAAACAAAAACACTTAATTTAAAATTATTAAATTCACTTTTTCTTTTGCGGAGGTCACAGATTAAAACGAACGATAGGCAGCGTATTTTTTCAAAGCAATAGCCAGACTGAAAGTCACGCTATAAACTGATTCGTGTGTTCTTGAATTGAACTCTTTGGCAGAAGCACCAGTAGGTATGTATGTTATAGGCATAGGTACATGTATTAGGTTAATTTGTTTGGATTAAACTAAGTCTTTAGTCATGAAATAAACTATTAAATGAGCTATTTATTACAATAATCGGTTTAAATATCTACGGTATATTTGATTAAAAATAATGTTATTTTATATTCACAAATAAATACGTGGCTTCTTGATAAATTAATTAAACTTACCAAAGTATACTTACAAGGGATATGAAAAGTGCAATTATAAAAGGCAATTCCGCGTTTTCATTGACTTTTGTCACGAATCCTCGGTACTTATTGCAAGCCTTTGTACAAGTTTATGTTTCGAAGTATCAACTTTGCATGTCCTCGTTATTTTACTTGAGCGCCAGTTTCGAAGTTCGGAATCTTGAAACATTGTTTTCGAGTTTCTATTCTGCATGCATTTGCTCTTTAGGGGGTCTATTCTTGAGAGCATAGTAAGTAAAACAAGTCCTAGTTCTGTCCATATTATGTAGCTACTTACCTACCTGATGTTATTTTCCAATATAACAATAACACTAAACACATGATTATACGTAGATATTTAAAATGATTCTAGTGGCATACAAGCATTTCAAATTAAAATGAAATGTCAGAGACAGAAATATGAGTGGCACCCTTATAAATCACTTATACAGTATTAGTATAATTAAATAGCAATCCGTACAAATATTGGTGTCTCTAAAGTCTAAATAACATAAATCGACAGTGAGTATATTTTCCTATCGGCCTCACTTCAAGAATACTCCCCCAGTTTTCGGGCCTAAGCGCTAAAACGACACTGGGTTGACCGAATGCCCGCAACCCACTTGGCAACACCTACTAGTCCGCTAATCTGTAAATACTGGCTGTTATCTGTACCAAACTCTTTGTTGTGTTGTTCTGTACTGTTTGTGTTTTAGATAACGGCCTCTTTCGTTCTGTCCCTTAGATTAACGATATTATGTCCACTGGGAATATTATAAGTGAGTTAGGGAAGAAGGTTCTAGGACTTAGAATAGTATTGTGTATCGTGGTAAGTCTGTACTGAGTAGCACGGAATGTTACCTATAAATCTTATAATGGAAGTTATTAATGATATACTTTGTGCGGTAGTGGTTACCATGAGTCTTTCATTCACCCAAAGGTTGCTTGTAACTTATAGCCATAAGGATGCCTATTGTGCTTACTCTTACTTTTTCATATAATTTATGTTGTGTGTATTTTCAAGTAAAGTGTACCAAAAATATATATACTTAACACAATCTTCGATCTAGAAATAATAAAACTCCATCTAAATCTAATAATCGATAGGACAGCTCGCATTTATCTTCCGAGTATGCATCGTTTGACGTCTGCTCTGTGGCGCTGACAGGGGATCGGCGAACTTTGACGAGGGCCGCGTAATCTGTGAATCTACCAGACGGTATAAAAGTACCTACTTATGTACAGTGGAAAACACGATGAAAGTCTAGGCTCATGACTCGCGAATTAAACTCGGAAATTGCCCACTGTACCCTATAGGGTTTATAACCACACACTTACTGCCAGTTTCAATACTCTATCTGACAGTTACCTACTATCATACGATTTTGACACATATAAAGTTGCATTTTGTCAAAATCGTATGAAAGTAACTGTCAGCTATCGATAGAGTTATTGAAACTGGCAGTTAAATATTTATTTAACTCTTTATTGTACAAATATTACAAATAAAAGTACAAAGGGTAGACTTAAATACATATTACCAAGATGAGTCATAGCTAGTTTTTTATTCAGTTGTCAACTACTAAGTAAAATATTGAGTAATTCTCTTGTAAATCTGAATAATTAATCAAATAAATCAATGTATTGCCCATTAATTATGAAGTTGGTGGACTGCTGTTGATTGTCATTGAAAGAGTGTTGTTCAAAAGTGATGCATAAACGGCTTATTGGACGCATTATGAAGTGATGCTGAAATATGTACTCGAAACGAACTGATTTACGAGCGAAATACGCTTTAATTAATAAAACTTATTCATCAAAGGGCAATTTATTCTGAACACAAAGGAATGTACCTACTTATGTACTTCTGGAAGCGCAAACAGAATAGAATAGCACTGATCAGCTTATAATCCACGCAAGTCAACTCGCCAACTAAACTAACATAGTTCCATGAGAGCCTAAACCCAAACTATATTCAGTTTCACATAGAACTTGTGTAAAGTTCATAATGATATGCGCGCGGTGGAAACAAAAGTTACAGAGGGATTTCAAATTTCCGCCATAGATACATCGGGTAAGTATAAGTACTCTATCAATACGTAACGGTGGAATTAATGGAATTTTAGCAGTCTGTAGGTAGGTCTAGGTATTCGTCAATTATAATGGAGCTATGAAAAGTCTTTGAAAACGTTTTTAAGCCAAATATTATTAATTAATAGTGTTCACGATATACGAGTAATCTACCTAATATACTTACCCATAAAGGAAACTCTTTCAAAGTACTGATACTAAATATTTAAGAACGTATCTTAAATGCTATGTCTCCAATTATATCATAATATGTTGGTCACAGTTTATGCCCAGTCAACCGGAAAAATGTCCAATGCATTCGCGTCAGCAGAAAAATAAAAGTTTTACATTGTTATGCAGAACTAAGGTTGTATGGTAGAGATTTCTATAAGCAATAAGGCAGCCTTTTTGTACAGTTTTAGTGGAATTGAAGATGATCGTATAATAAAATTGTATTGTAAGATGCTCATGGATAGTAGGGTATTCCTATCAGCAGTTACTGTACTAATAAAAAATCGTTAGTATTGTTATTATAACCACGTTAAGGCTGTGTTTCTACCAGAAATTTATGAAGAAGTGTAGTAAAGGATTGTATTTCTTTTTAACGTCGCTTAGCACAGCTCTGGCTTGGTGAAGCGAGGTTTTTGTGCGGGAAAAACAAGCGAAAAATGCGTGCGAGGAATGTTAGAGATGTTTTGCTAAATTCACGATAGTAGTACATAGGACCAGCCAGAAGTAGATACTCGTGTATCCCCATCCCGCAAAGACAATTGCGGATTGTCACAGGTACCAATTCGCCAACGATATATTAAGGAAACTCCCGGATATTTCCAAAGAACAGCTTTACATAAGAAAATGTTTTACATGTCACGATGAAAACGAACGAAAAATTTAACGCAGCCTAAATCTATATTTAATTAAAACGACAACTGAACAGTTACTTAAGTGGCACCTTTAAACTTTTGTTATAATTACGAAGTTTAATCTTTGTGGTAGACAGCTCGTAAATACTTGTCAGGAAATCGTTTTGTCGATCAAAACTTTAGGGCCAAATGTTTAGATCAAACGTTGAGATAATGAACAACAGCATAAAGTGATTGTTGGAAAACAATACAGTTTGATTAGCTTGTGTAGTTTCATGCTCCATTACTGATTATGTTAGCTGAAATTATTTTTACATCACAGAAACTTTCGATTTGTTTTTTTTACCTAGGGAACATATTAGTATCAACCACAGACCTGTATTTGAGTAGACAAACAACGCAAGTGCATGTACTTCGCGTGTAAAAAGGGAGTGAAATTATCTTCCTTTAGCGCAGTGTCATTAGGGACGTTCCTAAACTAAATCGTTCAAGTGACGTGACTGACGTGTCAGTAGGTATCAAAATAATGGCACGCTTGGTTTCTATACAAGGAATGAGACAAGCGTTGTCTATTCAAATACAGGTCTGTGGTATCAACCCTCTAATACCAAGAAAATAAGTAATAACTTTGTGTTACAAATTCAGACAACACAACCAATCAAATACAGACTGCAGGAGATTGCTGCTCCATAATAATTATGCCCTCATACTGTGTATAAAAAACGAATATAGGTCAGACTAACCCTAGATCACGGAATTTTTTAAGCTGCATTTAGTTTCACAACTAAAATTTTATATAAAAATGATATCGATTCTGGATGCACAAATTCGACTCTCCTAGAGTTACCACAACTCTTTTTTTTTCGATGGCGAAATTTACAGTTTGACAACACTAAAACTAGAATTCGTGCCTTCAGAACCGACACCAACACCAGTGTTCTTAAAAAAAACTCACCATAAGTTCCCTCCTAAGCTTGTCGAGTTCGTGTGCGGGCGGCGGCGCGCTGCTGGCCCGGCCGCGGCGCAGCTCCTCCAGCTGTCTCGTCAGCTCCTCCACCTTGGCCACCGCCACCGACAGCTCCTTCTCCTTCTCATTGAACAGCGCGCGGATCGACTCGAGGTCGCTGGCTGGGAACAAAATAGGGGCGTTTTAGTTTTTTATTTTTTTCACAGCACATATTATAAACGTAAGATAAAGGATGGGTAAAGCCGCGATAACTTACTCGATGTTCGCAAGATCGAGTGTGAACAGTGGTTAACAGAATAGGGATGCTTTTGTTTTTTTTCGGTGCTGCGTTTTCTATGCGGCCAGTGTTTTTGTTTTTTTCATTGAGTTCTCATAATAATGATTCCATTTAGATTTTAATATTCTACATGAGCTGCTAAAATGTTGGTCCGTAATAAAGGTGGGGCTCTTTCTATTTTGAATATTATATTTATAAATGTAGCAAAGCCGCAAAATGAGATTTTGCAGCCCCAAACACATTCATATTCCCCTAAGCTGAGTTAGCTCTTATTTTCCCGACACAACTGGGCGCGTATAATGGCCGACGATACAGCGTTTGTTACGACTGTATGCTTTCTGGAGAATAATACTCGTAACACGACAACACTAAAAGGGGCTCAGAAAGAAAAAGCTAATAATAAAACTGATTGCACTGGGACTTACAGGCACTAGATTTTTTGTAACCTGAAAGTAAAGGTCACACAAAACAATATAAACCATTGTTTTTCGAAATGTTTCTAATATCTTCAATGAAATTGCCTGAAGTCGTGACATAAGTGTTTATAAATTATATAATATAACTATTACTATTTTATTAGAACCAATAACTAAATCCAGCTTATAATAAAAAAAGCCTTTGAAAGATAAAAATACTCTTTATTCTATCATGTTCAGAGGGTAGCCGCGGTCCAATGCCATACGGTTTAATCACCTTTCTCATTACGTGTGTCTCTTGGGAATTACGACCGAAAAATTCTCATCTTTTTTCACGTCCTCAATCATCAAAGTAAACAATTTGCTTCCTTTGACGAACCCGGGCCTACGCCTGTCGCAAACCCTGTAAACATTCCATCCTATTATTTAATTAGCACTACCTAAGTACCCTTATTTGAAGTAAATTATGTTACGACATTTAAAAATTTAGCGAGGGTAAAATAATGTAAACTAAGAAAAGTGCAGTAAAACGTAACGTATCAGACTGGGTCATCTGAGCTCCGTTTAAAAGGCTCCAAGGGAAATACCTTTGACCTTTCAATTACATAAGACAATAAAGTTGCTAGGCTGTGTGATAGAGCCTTTTCGTTCTTCGGTGGAATCACAGAGCAATATCATTGCTCGCTGCTTGGATATCGTTTTGAAAAAAATAATTTTGTTTCAATTTCTTCCTTGAAGTGGCAGTGACTGGCTGTTCCTTGTAATTTTCAATATCTTTGCGCTTCTCCATGGTCTTAAAGAAAGGTTAGTCGTCTAATAAAGTCTCTGATTCTTATTTGTTTTATCATGCTTGGTAAGATAATTAATACTCATGAGATAAGTAAAAAAATATACATAATTTATTATAGCTAATTATATATATCTAAACCAATTTATAAATAATTATACGACATATCGTGCTATTAACCTCTTAAATCTTTCAGGTTACTCTCTCTTCAATTAGTACGGGCGGACGGACGTACCTAATTTCTCTAATTAAATGAAAGTTTTAAAAGTCTTGTATGGAAATGAAAACTTGCGTCGAGTTGGAAGGAGCCGAGTTAAGGCTAATTGTTGGTTCGAGGTCTTTTGCGTTTATTAAATGTGGTACTGCCTTCGCCTTCTAGCGGAAAACTTTCAAGTCACTTTATAAGTTAGTAGATTTAGTAGAAATAGTTTGCTTAATTAGGGTTGTTTTTTTTAAATATATAATGTATATGATACTTAATATACCTATGTTACTAATAAAATTATTATCCATTTAGATAAGTACTACCCGATATCAAAATTCCGATACTCCCAAGCAGGTAATACTAACAAAATATTGTTGAACAAGTTTTCAACGCTGCCACAGACTTGCATTACATATTTAATGCATCAATGAACGCTTTGAACAAACGCTTTGCAATCGATACTCTACCCACTGACGTGGTAAAAACGTAATGGTTAGTTTAAACTGCCGTTTCCGAAACGGTAATCAATGTAAATAAATACATACCATAGACTATTGACGCGATAAAAACAAATGAATAGCCAAGAAAGGGACAGAAAAACGATCTGGCCACGGGCTGAAACTGTAATCCAGTTTCGTAGCAAACAATGATCATTGTGCCTACGCCGTAGCCCGTAGCACTCTCGTAGCCCGCCCAACTGATAAAACCCCATCAGAATGTATTAGCTGCTCGAAAAAAACAAGAATCGAATGCGTCAATCGGAGAAGAATCGAGCGAAGGCGTCGAAGTAAATTTGGCCGAAGTAGAAGTATCGCGATCAGACATGACCCTACCAAATTGATTTAGCCGGGCCGGCCGGAGTATGCTCTTTGTATGTAGGTATCTTCGTTAAAACTATATTTGTTGAATGGAGCTCGTGATTTGATTTAGCTTGGCAGTTTGTGTTCATGAGAAATGGAGTCTAGCCTCGCCGATGCTATTATTGTATTTTGCAACCTTACCCAGTACATATAAAACAAGAATTTAATTGAATCAATTCGATATTAAGAAGCTTTTTTTGTATGAGGCTCTTCAAGACGCCTCCATTATTATTATTACTTATTACGTTTCTTCCTGGTGGTTTTTAATTTCCGTTTTTCATCTTTTATTATTCGTTTGTAATACAGGAAAGTCTAATTCTTTTTTAAGATATTTAGGAGCAAACTTTCTTTCAAAGGATTTTGTCACAATATTTGTTGCTTTCTTATTTGTAATACTGTCGAATGAATGAGATTATTACTTAATTATATCCTGCTTGGATGAGGCAAATAGGCAATTATATTTGAGTTTTATTACTATTCATTATCAACCTTAAGCTTGATGGAACACCAGCAATTTATGAAACTTCTGAAAAATGTTAAAACGGACAATTCCATATTATTGGCTACGCTATCGTACCCTGCCTTATAATTTTATAAGTAGGTATATTTTAAACACGTTTTTTTATGTACAAAAATGTAAACATATTTTCCTTGTTTACTTCTAAATAAACCATATACCACCTAAGGCGGACTTGGGCGGACTTATTATCGCGTTAACGCCATTTTTCAGGCAGCCTTATGAACTATTTATGAAATTAAACTGAACTAAGTAATTTTTATTGTAATTACATATTTGGCATATTTACAACAGCATTTACTCAAATTTCACGATATACAGGTTGTTTTCAAAAGTGGTAGGTACTTATGCTAATCCGAAAGGTCACCCGTTTCCCGTTTTCGGCTCAAGGGGTCATTCTCAAAAACTTTTGTTAGGCTTGTACCGCTTTTGCAACACCCTGTATATATTTTTATGTTAGCCAGGTGGAAGTCTCAACAAAAGACGGTAAGGCTGGCCTTGTCCGTTAATGAAAATAAGTGAATGAGTGATCACGTGACGGGCGGGCGTGGACGGTACCTTCAGTAGCGACTAAATAGAATAGGAGGGTGCGGCCTTACCATCTAGTACCTACCACCTAGGTATGTTATGTGATTAAAGCTCACAATTAGTGTTGCCACGAATAGTGAATTGGCCGAATACCGAATACCGAATATTCGGCGACGCTGCCGGCCGAAGCGCCGAATATTCGGCCGCCGAATATTCGGCGCTACAACCTGTTTTTTTTTTATTACTTATTGATGACTTATATGAGAAATGCTAATTATTAGGAGGCAGAAAATACTGTGGCAAACGAGTTGAATTTTTATTTGATAATAGTTTGCCTAGATCCAATGGCCGATCCTTACAAGTGGTGGTCAGCAAACAAAAAACAATACCCGAACCTTTTGAAATTTGCAAAAACTTATCTTTCTTCACCTGGAAGTAGCGTTTATAGTGAGAGGTTATTTTCTGAGGATGGTTACAATGAAAAGCGCAATCGTGGGCTACCAAAAAATGCTGAAATGCTCGTTTTTATCCAGCACAACTTACTACTGATTAATTTTAAGTACTAAAATGTTGTGATTTGGAAATAAAAACACAATTTTGATAAAAATAACAAGTCATTTTTTACATGATTTACTATTCGGTATTCGGCCCGAATAGTACGCACTATTCGGCCGAATACCGAATACTGAAAAAACTGGCCGAATAGGCCGAATACCGAATAGTTGCCGAATATTCGTGGCATCTCTACTCACAATATCTGAAAAGATGTTCAATGATATTACTACCACAGAATGATTATTATTAGCATATAGCGCCTTCAATGGTATTCAAATAATATACTATCACCATGACAATATCCACAGTCAGCCAACAATAAACTACAAACAACAACAACATATAGACAACGAGAGCAACCGCAAAAACACGTGTCGGCCCAATCCACTAATTTACTCATTTGTACTGACCGTATTTGTTGCTGCATCAACTGAAAACCCACTGAAATTCCAGCGTGCTAAGGTTTCATTTGCATTGGCGCCATCGTGTGGCGAAGCTAATGAGTGTGGTTAGCAAAAACGCTTACCACGACTCAGAGTGATGCGTTGGCCCCAAACAAATGGTAGTGAAAACTCAGGAGACTAGAAACGATTAGGTTGAAAAATTCCCCACTCCCATCTCCCATCGGGGCGGGCTTAGCGCTCGTAATTGTGGGATTAAGGTCTACTGTGATCTTGGATATAATGATTTCAGATAAAGTAGGTATATTGAGTAAAGAATAAGATAGAGGCTGGTTAGCATTTTGTGTAGATATTCGTCGGATCAGTATCCACTATCCAGTCTGTGTCCATCTAAAACCAAAGTAATTAAAGCTTGTAAGTAATGAATATTAAAGTATCCATGGACGTCAATGGCACACATAGACAGGTACAAGTTATCGATTTCCCCAGATTTAGATTATGACTCACGTCGCCGTGCCTCCCCGCAGCTGGTACGATCGCAGCCAGTTACTATGTCATTTAAAGATAATGGTAATATACTCGGGGGATTTAAGCTCGTTTTACCCAGAAAGGAAAGCTTCTAATTTCATTATAAGTAGGTACCGTAGTACACGTAGTTAGGGCATTTAATAGAATCTTGTCGATTAATAAAAAACTTCAGCCCAGAATTCACATTATAAAGTTTCACGATAGACGGCAGAACCACTTAATAGGACGTTTCATAGAAATACGAAATACGTACCGAGTAAAATTTCAGCAATTTATAAACGCCTGATTAGGCACTTTTCCAAAAACCCGAGATCAAAGAAGCTCTTTAATCGACGGAAAACAGAATAAGATTGGGGAAAGAAGTTGTTAAAATACCCTTTCCGAGAAGAAATCAAGAAGAAACAAAGAATTTATTTCATTTAGGTACGTACATGGATGTTATTGATAATGTAAAGTTTATATTTCAAAAGATTTCAAATATTCAAATATACTGTCGGTAAATATTCTATGATTTTTTATGTCTCATAATTTTCACGGACGGTCATGAAATCTGTTATTAATCAGCTGAAACGTCGTTATCCCTCTCCTATCCGAGACTACAGGCAAAATAAACGTCCCTTGTGTGCTATTTTACCAAAAGATACGATACGGCATTCACGCTCCCTTAACCGTATAGAAAAATAATTAAGATAAATAAAGCTGAAAATCTTCCAAGACAACGGTATTACGCTTGTCGAAATTGAAGTTCTAAATCACAATGAAAAATAAATCCTATAATGTTTTATCCCTAAGAATGCACTGATGAAGGACGGAACATTCGTTCCCGTTCGGCTAAGTGATTGGGCATTAACTTAGATGCTCGCATAAAATTGAACGTTGCCAGTAAACCCGGGGAGATTGAACGAATCCTATGCAGATTATTGCAAATGTATTCTCGTTATTTTGTATTACAAGCAGCCCTAAATCATGGTTATAAACAAAAGGGCTACACACGTAACAAAGAAGAGAATTCGGTGGAAAACGGTTGTATTAACGATGCATATGTAAGTTGTAGTAACGTGTGAAGAAATTGAATTGAAATGTAAATAGGTAATTTATGGGATTCATTCATAATTCGTAGCTGCTAATGTACCTACCAAAACCATTTAACAATAACAACACGGAGTCGGATTTAAATTTGTAGAAGCTGCTGAATTGAATTGAAAGCACGTTGCTATGAAAAAATCTCCTTTTCAAAATATTCTGACAACCGTATAACGTATTGTACTTGAGCGTTCTTTATGAAACAGTTCATACCGCAAATAAAAATAATTGGTCCAATCTGCGATCAGCAGTTGCTGATTGCAAAGAAAATGATTTCAGATAAACTAAAGTAAATCGAATTGTGACGAAACGATTGCTCACGACCCAACAAAGGATTCGGAATTACTGAGATTCCTTATAGTTTCTAGATTGAGATTCTCTGAAGCATCTAGAAAGTTCTAAGAACCTACTGAAGTAAATAGAATGATTTTCCCATACTTTACCACGACAAATCAAACTTTTTATTTCTTTTCTTATTTTTGTTAATATATAGGCACTAAAGTGCTAAGAATACAAAATTATACCAAGCTATAAATTTCCCTGAATAAAATGTAGTTTCGACAGCTTACAGAAAGTCCAAGCATCCGCGCTTTACAGCTCCATCCATTTTACATCTCCATAAACGTCCTACTCCACGATAAATCGCGATCGTTTGGGAAAAATAAAAACAAAATAAGTTCACAATAGCACCTGGCTCAATCGGCAGTAAAGGGGTCACGGTACTGGTCCAAGATCGCTCTATTTTGATCCACGGCATTGTCCGTGTCATCGCCTCAACGATAGCCATTTCGAGACAGACAATTGTATCGTCCATTGTCCATTTGGCAATATTATTATACTATTCACTGTTCTATATAGATACCTAAGCAAAATACGTTTTTATGAATGGGCATGCAATAATTCGGTGAGTATAAGCGTTATTTCAGGGACCGGCGTTGAATGGAGTATTTTTTTTTGCGATTTTTAGCGCGTTACGTGTTCATTCATGTTTTAGAAAGTTGATTGGCAATTCATGAGGAACGCCGATTGGCGAAGGAGCCCGGCGGAGGAATGGGTCAGTTGGGATTTTACAAAGTGACCCGATCTGTCCCTGGAACGAAACTGTTTTTCTTTATCGATGAATAAAAGAGTTATTTTGTTTCTTAGCATACCCAACCTGCCGATTGCATGTTTGATGACTGAAACGATTTGCGTTTTGTAATTTTTCTACGGATATACCTGCATAAGTTTATGCGATAAATAATATTTTATTACATTTAAGTCTGGGTAGGTTTTATGGGTACATTGCATAATTGCCTTTCTATTAAGATTTTACCTTCGTATAAAAAATTAAGTAGGTACTTATTAATTAAATATTAATTATATACAACATAAAGCTGTTTTAGCAAAACCAGATAGCAAGCGCAGAGAGGTCTGTAGCAATATGTAGTAAAAAACCGGCCAAGTGCGAGTCGGGCTCGCGCACAAAGGGTTCCGTAGCAGCAAATCAAAATTACAGTTCAATCAACCTATCTCAAAAACTATAAGAGATACTTTGATCAAACCAAAAATCGTTGAAAGAGTTAATTAGCATGCATCACCTCTATTTTTTTTAGAATTTTATACCCCGTAGTTATAAAAATAGAGGGGGGAGGACATACTTTTTACGACTTTGAGAGCTGATATCTCAAAAACCGTTCACTTTAAGAAAAATGTTTTTAGAAAACTTTATATCATTTTAAAAGACCTTTCCATTGATACCCCACACGGGTATGTACATCGAAAAAAAAAATTTCATCCCTCAGTTACATGTATGGGGGGCCCCACCCCCAATTCTTTTTTTTACTATTTAGTGTCATATTTTTGTAGCGGTTCATACAACACATATTCCCATCAAATTTCATCACTGTAGTACTTATAGTTTCCGAGTAAATCGGCTGTGACAGACGGACAGACGGACAGACGGACAGACGGACATGACGAAACTATAAGGGTTCCGTTTTTGCCATTTTGGCTACGGAACCCTAAAAATATTTACCTAGGTATGCAAAATTCTAAATTGTCAGCTAAAATGCGGCGTCAGCTGCTGGCTACACCATTGTTTTCAATGTAATTGAAAGTCCGTTCAGTTTTACATTCAATAAAGTTCAAAAGGATAAAAAAAGAATAGAAAGCGCCGTACCGGTTCAATGGCGTCTGATTGGCAATTTGTATCAATAATGTCGCAAGTGCAGGCTGAAGCATGACCAGCATATCCTGATACTCACAACGAGGGTTCTCTGCTCAGAAATATGATGATGTACTTCGATTGTTCCTTTGTTAGTAAACGGTGATTTAAAAGAGTTAATCGCTAATTTAAATGCAGATCCCTTTATTTGGGATGAAATCATTACATATTAAACGCGGCATCAGCTAGTTCTGATATTATATTATTATAGTTTCCATTGAGACTAGGTATGCACAATATCAGCCTGTCATCTACATCTTGTCTTTACCACAATACACTGAGACTGGAACACATTGCAACAGTCGAAAATGACCACAAATGCACTGAGCCACAACAAAAGCATAAACATCATGCCACCATCACAGAGGTAGAAGTCAAAGGGCACTACAGGACTCCTTACATAAACTGAATAATCGATTCGATTGTTGACCCATCCGATCAGTAATCGAGAGCCTTCGACTAGTATTCGATTCATAAGCTGCAATGCAGTGCATTGTGATAGCTAATCGAATGGTTAATTCTTGGTAAGTCAATATCCTCGATGTCAAACCAGATTTGTACGTGATCGCATTACTCTGCGTAGACGAGGCATAAACTATACGTAAGAAATAACACACGTATCTTCTATAAGTATTACCTGTTCTGAAAATTAAGTATCCTTATATGTTTTATATCGATTTCCATAATTTTCACAGCTACATCAACTTACCTACATTAGCAATGTCAGACTTAACGTAAGGTATATTTCAGTTAATCAATCAAAGTATGACAGTATTTATAGGCCAACAAAACGTATCAAATTTGTAATGATCATGCAAGAAGCAAAATAGTCTGTCTTCTTTCCATAATGACTTGCAGAAACGTTAACCCTAAAGTTTATTGTGACAAGGTAGCATCGTCGGGGGGAGCGGTACCAGCTTGTATCACTTGGTACTGACGTCGAAACTTTCCCATAATAGGGAATATGCGTAATTTTTTTTTATACTTTTATTGGATAGTTTTACATCACTTTATTATAGTAAAAAAAAATTCAACGCCAAAATAAGTAATTAAAGGTATTTTAAAGAAAGTTAAAAAATTACAACCATCACGACCACTTTGAAATTCCCGTCAGGATGGCGGGCTGTCGTGACGTCATAATCGTTTAATTTCACGGCTCAGAATAATGAGTCCCGTCAGTCGGCATAGATTTTTTACCTAATCAAGTAATCACAGAGTACTTTTGTATTTTCAACAAACCAATGTTGTCATGGTAACAAACGAAAAAGGAAGTGTATAAAGTGATATTTGTATTGTATGTAAGTACTTACTGTAACTTTGGTTCTCAGTAAGAGAGACTAGGGTTAGTGGGTCATTCTATTCTATTATCTGTGGGGGTGTAAGAACCTGCACCTGGCTCTCTTAAATGGAACCATTGTGCATATCTCAAAGGTCTAAACCCCCTTATTTAAACTATCGAATAAGAGTATAAAAATATATGCATATTCCCTAATATTTGGGCATACGGCTCTCGACTTCTCAATAGTCTTTGCTGTCCTTTTCCGCAGCTGGCCACAGTTTACTCGTTCATACTGCGTAATAAATTTAATGTGTCCAGTTCTTCTGATTACGAGAATTCTTCCATAACTTAATTTAGAAAAAAAAAACAACTTTTGAAATATACTAACGACTGCCATTATAACCTAAAAGTAGAAAGAGCAACTTGTGTCATGTTCATGTCATAATACTTACAATACAAATTTAATTTTATTGTATTGCAATATGGAGCATATTTGAGTGGCTCGTTGACTAGCGAATGGCTGTTTACGCCTCATTACAATAGAACAACTAGTGGCAGCCCATACACTACCAACAAAAAATATAAAAAGTCCTAAACTTTGCAAACAAACAAGCATAATTATCAAACAAGAAGTGGAGAGGTTATAGGAGGCTAGGATCTACTCGTATTGGAAGAATTTTTATGTGATCCATCGTATCTGATCACAACGAGCATCACAAATACTCGGTGACATTAACTTTTCTTTGTTTACACTTGACATTTATTTAACTATACGCAAACGCAAAGAAGTTATTATTCTGAGATTGATATATAAAGAATTATGACGTCACATCCGCCCTAAGAAAATGGGTGACGTTTCTCGGAAGTTAGAATTTATCGAAGTTTTTTTGTACTTTTCAACTTCATTTACTTGCTCAAAAATAAATTATAATCAAAAATAATGATGGAGTCGTAGTTATGAAACAACAAAGTTTATTATAAATAATATTTGACCTTTATTTGAACCACTTGCATATTCCCTATTTCATTACTCAATAAATATGATTGTTAAAAAATATGTAAATATGAATGATACTTATTTAAGTAGGTTCCTATATGAGTAAATTATCGTTTGTAAGGAACGCGAATACCTGAAGAAAAGATCTGAGTAATTAATAAATTGGTGACGCTAAAACTCTCGTTATTTAGTCAGACAGATATAATTGAATAGTAAAAAAACGCAATATTACAACACGAATGATGATACAATTTTATAAACTACTCTGAATATTCATGACTTTGATTCCTGAAAACATATCTTCCACTAACTGGTAAGTACTAAGTTCTATAAACCCGAACCAACCTTAACGAAATTGCCTACGCCAAGAATAACAAAAGTATTATGAGGTTACAATCGACCGTGTTCTAGATACAGGTGAATAATTAAGGCTATGATATCGATTTTAACCACAATACCAGGTGTAGTTTACTATGAAATATGAACCGTGTGTTAGATTTCATACTGGTTACATTTTTCATTAAAATGATGTATTATTAAATGTTTTTAAATCTCGCTCAGTCTTTAAAAATAATGAGTGTTATGGTGATAACAATAATTATAGCTCTAAGTTAAGCGTAAAATTAATCAATTTTATTTATAACTGCTAGCTGTTCCCGCGAGCTTCGCTTCGCCTTAAAAAGTTTTCCTGTGGGAATTCCGGGATAGAAAGCCTATGTTCTTTCTCAGGGTCTAGATAGACCATATGTATACCAAATTTCATTCAAATCCGTTCAATAGTTTTGGCGTGAAAGAGTAACAGACAGACACAGTTACTTTCGCATTTATAATATTAGTTAGGATTCATATAAAGAGATGCAAGATCGACTAGCATTTGGTCACATTTAAAAAAAATCCTTTTAAAATAGAGGTAAAATAAAATGAAGTTGGAAACTCGCCGAGAATCTGCGTACTGAGTAGTTCACTTAATATCGTCGTCTCGATATCCAATCGTTTCAATTAAACTTCCTCGCAAACCGACACAAAGTGTTGGAGTTAAAACTTTTTCTGTCCATGCGACAGAAGAGTTCAAGAAAATAAGTACTTACCTAAGTGCTTAAAATGAAACACGACTGCTGCAAAATAAGGTCTAAAAAGTATGAAAGGAAATAGTTTTACGTCGTTTCATGTCGAATCATATTATATCAAGATAATTTGTAGGAAAATACTTGTTTTATTAGTCTGTAGACTAAAGCACGTGCACACCCACGCTAAATATGTTGCATAAAATGAGACGGCTTGAAAATTATGACACGTGGTAGTTGTGTTTTGCACAGCTTCACTTTCTACTTTATCTATGATTCTATTTTAAATAGATTTGCATTGTCCGGTTTCATTTTAGACACGATAGACTGCAACTGAGTCAAAAGTAGTTACAATAGACTCAATAGTTCTGTACTTAATTGCCCATAACTTTATATAATATTACGAATGTGCCTAAGATGGTTTGTGTAAAATCTCGTGTGTGATTAAACGAATCCCGTGGCCGGTGGGATATCAGGGTTGGCACAATAATGTAGAATTAAATCCTTTCACATTTTTAAATAACATCCGATGGTCAACAACCTGTCGTTGGCAGGATTTTGACCCTTATCCTATCGGGGTTAGGGGTCCATAGACCTCTGTTTGATTGACAGAGGGTCCCACAAGCGCCCTTCACTTCACATACCTACGCTTGTGTGTGTGACAATGACAACTTTGACAAGTCACAATCACAATGAATTTTTGAAAGATTCACCAACTTTATTATTAGGTACCTATGTACCTATTTTTTTACACTGATACTTACTATATTAAATTATTATGTAAAATTGAAACTGTAAATCGGTATCTATTTCTAAAATTTCCGAAAAAGAACGTATGCAGTTTTTAAATCGGCTACTACATGTCATGTGTTTACCATGGAATACATTAATATAAGCCCGTATAGAAGAATAAACCTGATTTAAAATTTTCCTCCAAGAAACTGAAGTGATATCGAGCGTTTTCCATTTCGTGAAAACGAAAGTTTGTACCGAAGCCAACGTTAAACCAATGAATTACCATAACGAGCTTTTAAATGCTGGCTTAGTTAAATAGTCCAAATGGTATTTTAAAACTTTACTTACATAAATGCATTTACATGAAAAGCGAAGTTACTCAATTAAGAGAAGAGTAAATTATTTAGTCTTCAATATGTTTTTTTTTTGACATGATCGTCATTTATTATTGTATGAAAGAAAATATCTTTCTACCGCATGACGACCATAGATAGTGACGTTCCATATATTACGTACATACACTATCGGGAACATCGGGAATAAACCCCCAGAACACTATTTCTTGCAATCGATACTGTAGCCAAAAATAAAATAACCTCTGTAATTCTATTAGGGTGTGGTAAGATATCGACTTGTATTTTACTATAAGTACCTACTTATATATTTTTTTACCGGCGGATATTTTTCCAAAATTCTTTGAATAGAAGTTGTTTAGGGTGACCCCCCGAGCCTCTTCCTTTTGTCTTACTATACTTTTGCAACCTGTATCTATTTCATCATAACAAGCTATTTCGTCCTCACTGCTAGGGCACAAGTCTTCTACCAATAAAGGAAGGGTTTAGGCCTAGTCCACCACGCCGGCCTAATGCGGGTTGGTGGACCCCAACACAAGCTGTGCTGAGAAAGTTGTACTGTACACCCTATTATATTAAAATAATGTAAACACTGAATACTCACTAAGTGCGATATTGGCCTGCTTGTTGCGGTCGAGTTGGCCTCGCAGCGCCCTCAAGCGGCGCAACTTCAACTCTTGCGCCTCCACGCGCTCGCGCAGCCGCCGCAGCCGCTCGCCCTCTACCGCCACCTGTTGAGAAAACCATGAACTATTAAGTATAATTTTAAAGTAAGCCTTCTACCGCGTCCTGTTGAAAAAATCATGAACTATTAAGTATAATTTCAAAGTTAGCCTTCTACCGCCACCTGCTGGGCGAACCGGGAACTAATGTTATTAAGTGTAATTTAAAAGTTAGAATAGAATAGAACCTACTCTTAAGAGAAGGATGTACCTAAGTACCTAAATACTAAATAAGATAAATCTCGCTGAATACGACCATCATTTATTCTCTATGAAAAAAAATGAAAAATTGATACCCCGGACCTCAGCTTCATCACTGAAAATCAACCTAACCATAACCAGTGAGTTGCAGCAACATTAATATGCAATGTACACTACGGAAATGATTTTTCCGTTCGCATTTAGCAATTTGTTTTGTTTGTTAAATAAACTTTTTCTCAATAAATGTTTTAATCTGAAACGTGCCTGCAGTTTCAAATGAACGTGAAGTTTATTGAAATCAAATTTATCCTTAGTTTATACTGTAGAATATAATCTATAGATACCTGCTGAGTAACCTATGTCATCCCGAGTGTTCTTAGTCATATTTTATCAAAATTGGCCTAAACGTCCAAAAGTTATACTTATGAATTTTTGTGTTGTATATCAGGGGTTTTTTTAACGTTAGGTTGGGTTATAATAAGACGCCACTAAGTTAACAAAGAAAGTCCTCATGCATCTAATCATCGTTTAGGCTGTATTTTTTTTGGGTTATTTTATTTCTGCGAGTCGTTACAACAAAGAGTTTATTTTCATTAAGGAGGTAATAAATATCGTATTACACTCGGCATTTCGGCTCACAAGATTTATGAAGATAAAAAAGAATGCGTACTTTTTATTTTAGATTTCAGTTCGAGAATGAATTCTTTGCAGCTAGAATGGTCGCTGTTTTGCGATATTTTGTTTTTATGTACTCTTTTTTATGAGTACCTTAAACTTTGTTTGACCTTAATTTAAGGAGCAAATAATCGACAAAAACATTAAATTTACAACTGTTTAAAGCTCGGTAAAAGAAGGTTTGTGGTTAATACTGGTACACGCACAAAAAGATGTTAGATTAGCTACAAAAGAAAGTAAGTACTAACCTTCATAGTAAAAAAGTTATGTGATGTTAGATAAAACGGTTTAGCAAAAAAGGTTTACAGTAAAATTATGACTTTCCTTCTTTTCATACAACCTTGGGGCGCGTGAAGCGTGTAGTCCCTACTACCAATGAATAAAAATACAATTTCCTCATGTACATAAAGAGTATACAGTAAGTATAATGGGACTTTATTAAGTAACTTTTCAGTCAGTACTTATACTTATTTGACGGAAAAAGTAAAGGTATATTTGCGAAAACAAAAGTTTTAAACGATCGAACAAGTTTTAGATTAATCACTTTTTAATTTCTTAAAAGAATTCTACGAATCTCAAAAAATCTAAAATATAAAAAGTATCTGCAATGTTTAGAAACAATCAAAAGTTTTAATTACTTAAAAGAAACTTTCATTGGTTATTAAAGACATATTTCAGTTTTTCCGTACAATTTAAGAAAATTTATGTTATACTTTTTTTGTAATACCTATTATAGAAATGTAATGTATCTTATCTTACCAAAAGATGCTGAATTCAAGTCAAAGGACTAACGTTAAACTGAAAGCGTATGTAACTATACTTATATATGTTTAAATAAATTTTCCAGGAATATCAAAGAACGCTTAATCATAAATCATTATAATATTGTTTAATTAATTTTCGTATCTGTATTTTCCCATCAGAAGCCTCTTTGTATTGTGCTTGGCTCACCCCTGAAATTGAACTCAGAAAATACCTTATGAAGGTAAATAAGAGCTTGGTAAATTTTACTAAACATACACAATATTCTGTATCCGTAGAAAGATTTACTTTCTTTTTCATTTAAAAAGACGGTTTAAGTCGACAAAAAATTTATATTTTGAATATATCGTTACAAATTATCATTTATTTTTGCTTAGGTACAGATTTAATTTTTGTTTAGGTTTTACTTTAAATGAAATCATATAAGAATCTTATTATAAAGTAGGTATTGAATTAGAGGCATATGCAATTAGCGTTACTAAAAAAACGGAATCAGTGGAAGAAAATTTATTAAGTTTAAAAGAAATTCTTCGCGTTCTAAGTAAAACTTTATTTTTTCGCAACAAAAGAAGTTAAGTCTTGCCTCACCCGGGGGATTTCTTCAAATTGTTTACACTGTGTTTTCTGTTACAATTAATTGAATCCTCACAAAGTTGATTTTCAATCATTTTCAACAACGATTCTTGGAAACAGGAAAATTGAACCATTAAAATTTATGGTGGTATTGGCATGATATATGAATTTATTTTCATATTTTACGTTTTTAGCTTGTAGTGTCTGGATAATTATGTGTAGCTTTTCTGCCTGTACATTTCGTGTACATTTCAGTACCTTTATTAGAGGAAAAATTTAAAATGAAATACTATATATAATTAACTTTTACGTTTTAGTTTGAACGCTTTTTTGGGAACCGAAGTAGCAGAGCTTCTGGATATATCCCTTATCAGGAAGGCAGTTGGTCATTGTGGCAACCTACTTGTTACGATGTAGTTGGGGTTTTTATGGGACTATTGTATACTCGTATTTTAGCCATATTTGATATCACACAGTAACACATATCATATCGAACCATGCAAGGTCCTTCACCTTAATCAGTATGGCCACTGCATTACCTGTTTCAATTATAAATTATATTATAAAGCAGTAAAGGGTTATGGTTTGCCTTGTTAAGATTTTAATTAAAGAACCTTTTGCATCGTGTTTAATGTTGTCAGACCTACCCATACTTTTCGCGGTTCTTCGAATCAAAATGTTTATAATGTGAATGGGTACTTCAATGAAATAACCAATAATTATTATTGAGCATAAATCTATTTCATTTCATTCAAAAATATTTCTATCGAAATATAATATAATAGCTTCCTTAATGGTTTGAATATAAGAAAATTTTGGATCGAGATTTCCTCTAAAGATTCTAGAGAATTTTCAATTCCATTTGAGCTCAAAGAGTCCAATACAAACGAAGGTTTTAAGTAAAATCACTTCTCTTCTTTGAGAAACCCCCAACCACAGTTGCCACTTTTAACTATAGAAGAAACTATTCCAGATAATTATAAAAAATATATAATGAATATAATTTATCAAATTGGCGTCATCACAGAAAAATAAGTTGAAAAAGATAGGTTAAAATAAGATAAAATCCTTGAATAACAAATACGTACAGTAAGAATTTTGCGTTATGAGCTGACAACACAACTGTGCCAGCGTTTGTCACTGTGGCAAAAGGATGTCAGTCAGAATAGTTGTCAATCTCGAACTGCCCAGAGTGCGTCATTCGTAGAGGATTTCGTTTCCCCATTTAATGACGCTGAGTTCCAGAAAGAAACTTTAAGCTAATGTGGACCTTAAATGTATAGCTGTATACGGATAGAAAGGGACAGACATAATTTTAATGGGGAGAAAAACTAAAAGCTAATTACAGATGGCGCCTTAAGCGATTGTGCCTGATTCACAGTTCTAATTGGTTGGTTCAGTCACAATTTTTTCTCCCCAATTATGTAATTGGTCAGAACCTGAAAGGCACACTCGATAGTGCTGCCAAAGTTTCAGTCGCCTTATGTCTCTTACCTGATGTTGCCGTGCCTCCTGCTGCTTCAGGTACCGTAGCCTCTGTTCCTTAGCGCACAGGAGCTGGTGTTGCGTGTCGATCTGCTGCTGCTGCCGGAGCGCCATGGCGCGCAGCTCGCCCAGCGTAAGCTCCACCCCTTCCCCCAGCTGTGGACAAGGACATGTTAGTTGCTGGTGAGGGAAAGAGATAGATGGTATACTCCTGCCGAGTTGAATGGCAGATACTGTTTTCTCGGCGGACGGCTCTAAAGGACGCATGGTGTTAGTTGCTGGTGAGGGAAAGAGAGAACGATAGGGTAGATGGTGTTGAGAGCCATTTACAAGGGGGTTACTCTATATTGACGATAAATGAACGAACGATAGCTGTCGTGAAATCGTCAAGTTTGATACGTGATTCGTGGCTCGTTCGTTTTTCGTCATATATGTAGAGTGACCCCTCCAGGAACATGGCCTCTTCGCAGAATAGTAATACCATCGAAGATTGGGAAGGCCAGGGTCAGAGTGCTGTAGCCCTCCTTGGGGCAGGACTTTGTCTATTGACTATAGACGGTGATTGTTGCGTAATGTTCATTATAATGTAGTGTTAGCTCTTTAAATGCGTTTATTGCAGTTGCAATGAGTGAGTATAGGGTAAAAGGAATTATTTTAATTACTGTATTTGTGCAATAAATATTTAAAAAATATTCATTTTAAAAATCTCGTTGCGTAAAATATTTCTTTTTTAAAGTGCTCAGCAGAGTTATTGTTGGAGTAGAAAATTCCTACGAACTAATTAAAATGGAAATTAATGTTCAATGTAAATTCCTATTTAGTGTGAATTTCCTTTCTTTATTGGCCTTGAAAGAGAATATAAATATAACAGTTTCCATAAACAAGAACAAAACAATAGATCCACCAGCTAATTTAATCAACCAACAAGTTGATGTTTAATCTGCTTCTGAGAAGCCTGAAAATTCTTCCATTGGCGCAAATCAGATTTGTTTAAACTCGGACATCAAAAACAAGAAAAAAACCGGCTAATCCTTTTAAATAATGTCAAAGAGGAAAGTTGCACGGACAGGGCTGAGCGGGTTAGTTAAAAGTTATTTTTGAAACGTAGGGCCGTTTTCCTCGTCCGTGGCTAAGCGTGGTCGCGACAATATGAGTGTTCTGTGAAGATAGTGCGGACTGTAGCTACCGCGGTGAGCATTACGCTTAGTGAGTTGAGAGGGCAGAACTACGGACGATAAATATTATAGAAATATTGTGGCTGTTTGTAATACAATTTATGAAAAACTGTTATCTGTACTTATAAAAAATCTAAATATCCCTGTCTAAAACATGATTTTGAGCATTACTATATAATTTATTTTTTATTGCAAAAAGAATAAATATCTAATAAGTAGATATCTTTATCAGACAGTCAATGTGAAACTGGAACTCATTAATTTAGGAAAATTTCTGCAGTACCTAAATTGGTAGAAAAACAATCACATTCAGAAATTCAAATTCAATACCTCTATGTTCCTATTACTTACTTAAATAGTTATGTATGGCGCAAACACAGTTTTTCAAAATAATATTGCCGTACCTAGATGATCCATATCTTCTTGCCAACCTACCCACACTAGCAAAGAGCGGGCTATAACGTAGGTACATACAAGTAGAAGACGCCTTCATCCCCTCAATTTATTGCATCGCTTATTGCATACTACGTTAGACTTTCCCCGCATTATTTTGTAAAGCAGAAATAATGCAACATAACTTGCAAGCTGGCGGCCGGGAAATGGAATCTACGATGCTGTCACTGTTATGTTTTTATTTCAGACAGTCACTTGTTTATATAACTCCCTGAGCCTGAGGTTAACTGGGAAAAGTTTATCTTGTTAATCTTGATTCCTAGAAAAAATATTATCCAGGAATAGCATTGACTACCTTACTGATTTTAATATTAAAGTTTCTTTGGTTCCAGATAAGCATTCTATGCCGTAGGTATGAGTATAAGTAGCTAGAATTTCTAGCTAAACTCATACCTACGGCATTAAATAAAAATTAACTTGACGAATCACTGAAGAAACTTGGTCAAAAGTTTCATCTTTCATTTACAATAAACGTGTATGGTAGATGTTTCAAGATTTCTTACCAAAACTTAATTACATTTCAAACAGATTAATTTCAAGGGAAGTTTAAACAGTTAACATTGTGCCTCTAAAGAAAGTGTAAAAGAAAATACTATGTCTCGTGGTACACATAACCTTATTTATGGAGTTTGATGAAACGTTCGTACAATTATTTGTATTATTACGATACAAACGATGTATGAATAAGATCAGATCTTGATCAGAATAAATCTCAATCAAATAATTTCCATGACAGTAAGAAGCCCTAAAATTGACTGCAATTTATAAACATTTTTTCCCACACAAATGTTGAGCACCAAAAATTACTGCCCGGAAGCTACGGGCGAACCGTTGATAGTATTTTACAGCTCCTGAAGCATAATCTTTTCGACCCTTGGGTATTATGAGAAGGGTTTCGGAATGGACGTTTCTGAATTCGAGCAGAAGCAATAAGTTACACCGCAGTGGGTGTGGATGTTAAAAATATTGGGGTTGAAGTTTCCGATCGCGACCGCATGGGATCGGCATGATATATGAAGAAGTTGACACTTGTTGATGGTGGCTCGGCCGCGCCGCAGCACTCTAGCACTGAGCAGTCCTTGAACTTAATCTCAACTTTTATTGGGGACGCTAATGGCTGTGGAGTGGGGTAGCTTGGTACCGAGTCTACTTATTTTCTCATAACAAACCTACTAAATACACTGTTCATAGAAAAAATACGTTGTCCATTTTAAAAACTCACGTGACAAACAAAGATTCAATGGTAAAGGATTATTTTTTCGCAATTTTCCAAAAGTTGTAGAACTAAAGTTGTTCAGAATGACCCCCTGAGTCACCCCCTTTCGGCTAAGTATGCGCTTTAATAACACAAATAATATTTTACGTCACGGTAAAAATATTCATAAATATTGCATTATGCGTCAGATACCTACGAATGAAAATATGTAAGAAAGGGTCTAACGCGCTAACATTACATTGTGACAACGACACATTATAAAAAACCTTTGGAAGTGACGACGTAACGGCTCTATAATTACGCTTTTGCATGCTAACGAGTTTCCCCACACACTGGTATGGAAAAAAAGAATATAATAATACCGCGAAAAATACCGGAAAATTCATGAACGTAAATTGCGGACGGGAATTATTTTGACACTCTTCAATCGATAGAAAAACTAAAATAATCTCTCTCATGTACATTTTGTAAGCCTATATCACTGATGGGAGTGGTATTTTAGTTTAAGTGTGCGCTATAAAAGTAGTAGCCAATTAAAAGTTCTGAAAAGTTTAAAATTAAAAAAGCATAGCATTGCAATTTGCAAAGTGCGATCACGTAGAAACTTCGTACCATTATCAGTTTTATGACACCTTTAACTTTTCTCTCAGCAGCGTATTTTTAATCTTGGCCTATGTTTCACGTTCTAGCACATTTTACTTGCATGCACGTGAAATTTTTCTCTTTTATCTGGCATTTAAACGTGCTGGGACAAATTTCTTTTACGACCGTCAAGAGGAATCTTACTTTATTACGACATAAGATTCTTTTTACTGCACCGGGTACTTAAACCGCAAAAATATAATATATTCTCTATGTATCTCGCAGCGGTAGTAAATTTCAAGCTGCATTTGTGTTGAATGATAAACGTCTTAAAATTTCGTGCACGACTGAAAAATTTAAACTTTTAAAGTGTGAACTACTGCTGGTGGGGATTTACTACTTTTGAAACTCTGTCCTTACAATACAGAACATGGAATAATAAAACTAACGGGTGCATTGTTCGATATTGTCCATGTTCTACGGAATGGCCCTGGTCAATTCAGTGCAGTCGCGGTCCGCTCGCTGTGAGTGAGGAAAGTTGTTTTTCCACTCACTGGATTAGTTTGAAAACAAAAAGAGCCTTTGCACGGTTTCACGGAGTTTTGCCATTTCAAGTCGAAAGTCACTTCAACTGGGAGGGCGTATAGCTCATTCTGAGTTCTCGTTTTGTGCAGCGGAACAAAATGACTTTTAGCCGTTTTCGTCTAGTTAGTCAAATTGCCAGCGCACGCAGACTTTTCCAGACCGCTGTTTGTGGCACATTCGAGTGTATTACATTTGAGCACATAATGTACGTTTGGTAATTCGTAGTTATGATAAAGTAAACCAAGTTTGTGTAGCTGGAGTAATAACTTTGACCCAAATTAGTGTTGGTCGGTAGTACACGGAATATCTAGGTTATGCTCATAGGTAAATTAAATTCCACGGCGTCCAAGCTACAAAATCTTACTGAACAAATATTAATATTCAATGAATAACTTGACGTCAAATACAGCCGTCAAGTGTGAGGTAAAGCAAGCTGGACTGTTAATTACTCTAGCTGTAATAGCGTGTCGGTCGACAAAGCTTCTGGCAGACAATCGATATTGCAACTGACGGCGTCGAATGAAAGTCTTGTATCGATTGGCGGATAATATAGACGTTGTCGGTACAGTTGCAAGCAGTCTGTATGTGCGACTTAGTAAGAGAGATAGTTAAGTCCACAGAATATTGTTCGGATTGTTGTCATATGTAGAAATGTTCCATGTCCTAAGGGAGATGATTGATGAGCGAAACAATGAAGTACCTAGTTAATATTAGTTAGGTACTAGGTGCTTATATAGTTATTATAATGTGATAATTATTATGTAAAAAATCACAATCAAGATAAAGACATTCTCCGGGAAGCAGTAAATTAGACGTAATTAGGATATAAAGGAATCTAAGGAACTGTTGTGTAGTTTAAGTAGAACTTACCTTGTTATAAACTCGTTAAAAGGTCTAACATATGTATATACATACGTAAATACTACAATTGAAACTGTAAAAAGTACATAAAAATGCTTCAGAACAACATTGTCTAAGTTTATATGTAGGTAATACAATTTGTACAATAGTGCTATGAACTAAGTGTCGTCAGACGGTGTGCCCCGCACCTGCGACGGTTGGGAAATTCAAAGAAAATTCTAGCTAAGTTCTTAACATACGTACCTAACTACCTATAGTGTAGTAAGTAAGTATATAATGTTCAGACTTCGTGATTTTCCGGCATTCGTCGTATCTCATGCGTTATATAATATAAATTGTTGTAAAGTTTTCAAATGTCTACAAGTTTCATAATGTGGGTAGGTATAACTATCTTAGCTATAGTTAAAGAAAGTCTCAATATTACTCATTATTACGTATCTATAATTTGTGGTCGTTATGGTTACTTAGTCAAGAATAATTTATGAACATATCCGATCAAGAAAAATATTATTTAGTTAAAAAATTATTTCCCAATAGTAAAATCAACCGAACTCTTTTGGATTGATTATAATTATGCTACACATAGATCCCCATCTACACTAATACATCGATATTTTTTTAAAGTATAGGTATACATATACCTGTAGATTGAAAATAAAACCCCAAATCAAATTTTGAGCGACAGATTGCATCAAATATAGCTTTGATAAAAACCGATTGAACTGGCTTTCAATTGGTAAAAAACTGCATTGACATCGCTCTATCCACTTCAAAGTTTCGGCTGTTTTCATATAGGTACTGCAACTAATGAAGGGGAAATATACGTGAAAAACTTATACATAGCTCTGTTTATTTAACATTGTACCAATCCTCTCACCCTACTCACTTTCTTTCTTACTCAATTTTCCTATTGGCATGCATCTCATGTGGTCCTTATCCTTTCATTTGCAAAAACTAAAGGTCGCACTCCCACACACAGTCCATCCCTGACAATCGAATAAAAAAAACGCAACGTTTACCCATTCCCATTACCCATACCCACCCTTTACCCAGTGAGAACTGTTTTACAGGCAAGAGGGCGCATTCACACGACGCATTAGTATGTGAGGTACACCCGCGAAGCCTCCGTATTGTGGGATATGAAGCGTTTCTGAAACGATCGTTGTTATATCTCTGTGTCTTGATTTAAGAAGATAAACTTCTCTCCTCTCACCCTATCGCACTACCAACCACTTTCTCGACATCACCAAAGGTTAACTAGTAGAGAATGCTACTAGAATTAAGTTCGCCTTTGTACAATGTTATTATGTGCAATAAAGAATTTATAATAATAATCGTTTGTTTGTTCGTTTTTTTTATAAAGCTAGAGCAAAAAACTGTGCGCTTTTTTATTACTGTCTAACCGTTGTACCTATGTATGTAAGTTCAACCTAATGACAACCATTGTAGCAATGAATAAAGTCAGAAATCTTCTAACCGAACTAATTAAAAAATAACGGCTCATTGGTAGAATGTGTTATTGTTAACTGCCTCTGTGGTCTAGTGGTAGAAGCTTCGCTTCATGGCCCAGAGGTCCCGGGTTCGATTCCCGGGTGGGACCATCAATTTGTGTTTCTAAATTGTGGTTCTAAGTTTGGTTAGGACATAGAAGGCTGATCACCTGATGTCCGAAACAGTGAAACGATCCATGCTGTCGGATGGGTATGTAAAGCAGTCGGTCCTGCGCCTAGCTCTCTCCAGTCGTGTCGGTCAATCCGTCCCATTGGGTTATGAGAGTGATGGAACAGAGAGTGCTCCTGTGTACTGCGCACACACTTGGGCACTATAATCTACTCCTGCGTAGATGGCTGATCTCAAATGAGATTGGCCGCCGTGGTCGAAATTCGGCTAGGAGGACATTATTATTATATTGTTATTGTCGAGACGTTTCTTTATTTTGCATTGACACTCCATCTAGTTCGAATTAAAATATCGTTGGCAAAAACCGATCGCTTTAAGATCGCTATGTCTCGCAAAATAGTCTTCTAGAGCTTGTAATGAGAAACGAAACTAAAGAGCATTGTACTAGGGCGGTATGAATAAAACATGGTACTTTGTAAGCGGCTTCAATGGCTTGCATTAGTGAGTATATTTGGCACAAGATTCTTACTTTATCAGTTACCTAATAAACGTTGTTTAATTTTGGGGTAACATTAATGGGGGTTTTAGTAGGTTTTAAGTCAGTTTCCCTTACTGAAATCAGACATGAACAGACATGAGATTATGGGTACCTAATTGGACGGTTTTTTGGAGTAGGTCGTAACTGCTGTATTTACTATAGTAACGAGTTGTGTTATGTGTTAGGAAGTAACAATAAAAATAATTAATTCTCGATTGAGAACACTTAAACTAATTAAAACCTGTACGGTACAAATATTTTGTCAAATTAATTAATTTCAACAACTGAAAATGTTTCGCAGTTATGAAAATGTGTAGGATTTTATACAGTTTCTACTTTATTGTTAATGGTGAGAATATTGTATAGTTGGTATACTTAATTATTGTGTTGCATAGTTGCATCTTTCTGCAAGCGCAAAACTTTGCGTTTACACAATTACGTATTACCTATTTCACATAGAAGGAATGAAAGAAAACTTATTTATTTCAAACACACACAGAAACAACACAAAAATAAGTAATAACTTTAAAAGCTGTTATATTCCTCTCTAAAATACCATATTACCAAGTGACCGACTTATCCCGACACAGTAACGAACTAAATCTTATAACACCCCTTTTGTCACCCCCGCGACAGCATCGGTTTAGTGTGAAGGTAAACGTATGTTTTGTATGCACATTGGGTCCTGAAATTTATATAAGCTGCCTAATGTTTATCCCGGATTTCCCACGGGAATAGTTAATGCGAAACTACTGAAGCTCATAATTCATGTGCGAAGGTTTCCCCAACAGAGTGTATAACAGTGGATAATGGATATAATGATCACATTACAACACTACAGTTTTGTAGAATTAGCTCTTACGACGCATTAGTTAAGAACGACATAAGATCCAAAGGGTTATATTTTGTAAATCCACCACTCTATTAAACGTCATGTCCCGCTAAATATGTATAAGTACCACATGTACCTATACGCTCGCGTGAAGGGAAGCAGGTTAGGAAACTTTATCAATTAATTTTCAGGACGCCATACAAATTACTCAAAAACGCTTCGCGTTCGTTGTTGTACAGACGACGAGAAAAACGTCACACAATAATATAGATCTATACAAATAAAAATAAAATATCAAAGTTTTCCTCCGTCAAGGAAATTAACAAAGCGTTAAAAACGTCGACTTACTTAATAATACGAATAGTGACAGCATTTCATTTCCTATATGCCAAGATACCAGCAAGCTAAGTATATAAAATAGCAAAAGAAAGTTCTATTTTTCTTCCCAGCCAGAGACAAGGGCAACATGAACATAATTAAAATTAATATAAGAGCACGGAACTACTTTATCTTATTTTATTATCTACTGAAACTCAATAAATTTTTATTTTAATTTTTCTTTCACTTCAAGGGAATGGTAGGTAATAAAAATATAAAAATGGTTGACTTATCTCACGCCATAACATGCCCCCACATTCATATTGCCTTGACCGAGTTAAGCCCAACCCCTGGTCTACAACTCTACAGTTCACGGCTTGTTATAAACGAATACTGTGTGTTTTTTTATATTCCTATGTCTAACAATGTGACGGATATGTCGGTCAATAACATCAGTAAAAATATGATTTGTAAATTAAGGTAGGCGCGCCACCTTTCGCAACGGACGCATCCCATTCAGTATTCTTTGTATAGAAATTCTCACAGATGCGTCCACTTCATCGGCATTGCCGACGCCGTTTTTTCATATATGTATTTATATGACAATCCGTTTGGTGCGATACGTACGATACCGATGGGTGGACGCTTACCTTTATTCCTTGATCAGGGTATATAGGTACTTATTTGAAAATTGTATGCATACGGTCCTCTCCTCCAATCCTAATCCTAACTAATATTATAAATGCGAAAGTAACTGTGTCTGTCTGTCTGTCTGTCTGTCTGTCTGTTACTCTTTCACGCCAAAACTACGGAACTGATTTGAATGAAATTTGGTATACATATGGTCTAGACCCTGGGAAAGAACATAGGCTACTTTTTATTCCGGAATTCCCACGGGAAAACTTTATAAGGCGATGCGAAGCGCGCGGGAACAGCTAGTTAAATATATAACAACAATCCGTCTACTAATATAATAATAATTCACACCAAATTAATAGATAAGTAGGTATTTTCATTTCTTCGTCAGTTGTGATGTCAAAGGAAACTAATTAAGCCCCCTCAGCGTAGCTAATCATCTTCATGTCACCATGATATAGCTGTCTGGTGTCCATGGAATTTGGGTCACATATAAGTCCACCATATACATGTAGTGTAGTAGTGTAGATGTATATGTGTGTAGTGGTCTTACTTGAATCTTAATATGATGGATGACCAAATATGCTCGAGGTAAATTATTACCATTGTTATGTAAACATGATGTATATATTTAAAATTAATATCATAACACATCTCTAAGGCTGTTATGTCTATTACTTATTTTATTATGTACATAATATCTGTAAAATATTATGTTGGTACCTACTGATTAAATATCAGTTTGTAATATCCTGTTTTTTTTACTTTTTTAGACATAAGGAATTTGTAGAGTAAAATTTATAAAGATAACATATCGGTAAAAATATATATTTTCCTAACTACTTTGTTTTCAGGTTGGTACAATGTACATAACTTAAGTCGGCAATTTAGTACAAAACTTACTAAGTAAATAAAATATTTATAGTCATAATAATGAATCTAGGTAGTGGTCAGAGAATATTATATTAAAAGTATCTTTAAAAACACATCTTGTATATTCGTAAAATTACCTACTAAAATTCAAAAATAAGGATATTATTTCGTCTGGCATATTATACATATAAATACTTACCTTGAAATCACTCTGACCGTAATGCGAACGTTGACCTTGTGAAAATTAAAATTTCCCTGCGGAAAACACACTACTAAAACGTGTAGATACTGAATTTCAGTTCTTATTCCGATGTGTGTAAAGACCTAAATTATAGTAACCAAACCACGAATACCGTGTTTGGAACTACTTTAATTATTTAGTACTGTGCTAGTTTTAATTGTTACCACTCAGCATATTATTTATTTTAATCACGAAAGTTTTAACGATATAATGTTAGTGATATTGTAACAAATACCTACTGGTGCTACTTTCACCTGCTGGTATGATAACCTTACTTAATCTCAAAGATAAAAATTCACTCTAAGTACAGCATTTGAGGAAGTACCAAAATTGGCTTATTAGTAAGTATGTCTGTTCCGTAGCATACGAAGATATCGAATCTCCGAATTTATCAGCACATAAACTAAATAGCATAAAGACAATAACCGCGGCATCTGAAACTTCAAGATGGCGGCGGGAAAACCGCGCGTAATTAATAACCCACATCACATGTAGACGGCCCAGAGAAAAGTGTCCCCGCGCCACAATAGCGCGACCCCAGCGCCCCCACTTCACCGCTCTTTGTTCCTAACTCGCATTCTTCTAAGAGCCGTTATTATTTCCAGCCCTTTGTCTCCCCGTGAGATATGTGGAGTGGATCACTCTTATCTACCTAGAGACTGCTAGTCGCTAGCGGACACGGCTGTTAATAAACCAATTAGCTAAAACGTCAGAAATGCTAGCTGCTCTGGGTTGTCGAAATACGAGTACGCTGATTGGTGCAGGGTAGGTTATGATCAAATTGTGCATATGTGATTAACTCGAGTCTACGATCACGGATCATATTTAGAATCCGGGGGTAAAGAAATCTGGACCATTTCAGGTAGTATTGTCACTCTGAGAGGTATCTTACCCCATACTGTTGCACACAATGTGGTTAATTTAATTCATCCTCTTATAGGAACCAAAATAGAAATATTATAATATAATAATATATATATATAAAGATGTTGTGTGTTCAAGTGACTGAATTTACTGAAGTGGTTTCGTTTTTTAGGGTGAGCTGTTATCGTAAATACTCGTAAAAGCAGATGGTGTCTGTCTTTTCTTAAACATTTTAAGGTAGGTTGTAAAATAAATGCTCCTCGGTGATGCTAACGTAATGGAATTAGGCGACACAACGAGTTCATTCATTTCTATACTTAACCAACTTAACTGAACATGGATAGATATACAGGGTGTTGCAAAATTGGTATACTAAGCCGAAACCTACATGTGCAGCATGTTATATCTAAGCCCGAAACTGAAATCAGAATTTGGAAATTCGCGAAAAAAAAAATCGTTTTCCATAGAAACTTTGTTGGTCACGTGACTTTTACTATGCAAAAAAAATTTTTTTTTTGGCGAATTTCCAAATTCTGATTTCAGTTTCGGGCTTAGATATAACATGCTGCACATGTAGGTTTCGGCTTAGTATACTCTTTTTGCAACACCCTGTATAGGTACATACGGTGTAGCAAAAGTGGTATCATTACAGGGGGATATTTTGAATAATGTTAGTTCTACGAAGTAGTATTTTTTTATATTAGGTACTTATCAAATTATTTAAACGGGATTACTGGATAGTCTACAGTCATTAACATTATACCTATGTATCGTGCTTGCTTATTATACACTTTAGTTCGCCATATTACTAATATTACATACATTATAGTAGAACAGAGTAGTTTACTGAAATAGTCTCGACCGTGTAAGTGGGTGCTGCGTAGTTGCTTACTACATATATACTAACCCCGAGATTTCCCATCAGGGGCAACCCGCCACTTGACAAAGGATAGCAATTGAAAAGCTGATAGTACCTTTCAGAAGTAGCTTCAATTTCGCACCATTTTAAAATACCTTCTGTATTTCGCTGAAACCTTGGCAATATCTCTACAAGTAGGTACGTTTACAGTACTAGCTGTTCCCGCGAGCTTCGCTTCGCCTTAAAAAGTTTTCCCGTGGGAATTCCGGGATAAAAAGTAGCCTATGTTCTTTCTCAGGGTCTAGCCCTTATGTGTACCAAATTTCATTCAAATCCGTTCTGTAGTTTTGGCGTGAACGAGTAACAGACAGACAGACGGACAGACAGACAGACACAGTTACTTTTGCATTTATAATATTAGTTAGGATTAGGATTCACTCAAGTTGATATCATTAAATTGTTATTGATTATGTTTTTAATATTAAATAGAGTAGCTTGAGTTATAGAAGCGTTTTAAGGGGAAGAAAAACTAGTGAGAAATTGCTAGTTGGGTAGTGTATTTAAGTTAAACTAAATAAAAAGTCTTGAAGCGAAAGTAAGTGAAGAAGAATAGCCGTCGACCACCGTTTAAAGGCAGTATTACTCTTGTCAATTGCAGTCTATAATGTTTTATTGCGGTCTGTAAGAACCTTTTCCACTTTACAACAAAGAATATAAAATTAAGGTTCAGTATTTTTAACTTTAAATAAAATTTTGAAGTGAAAGTTACATAAGAAAGAGCTAGAAAATGTTTACAAAATACCACATATTACCACAGACATTACGACCAAAACAAAGCGTAATATTCAGTTGCATTGGATGAAAACAAACGATTTATTTGTACAGAAATACATGTACAGTCTACATACACACATTAGGTATAAACTAAACCGTCACGAGAGCCAATTCTCGTATCATATAACTATTCTGATACGATGATAAGGTACAAATTTTCATGAACATTTACACTGTCGCTGGCGGGTTAGGCAAATGTAATAAATGTTATAGTAAGTATAATAAGATTTGACATATTAAAGCACCTTCTTGTGTAAGAATAGGTAAACTTTTTGAATTTAGCTATACGGTATCGATAGTTTCACAAACTACAATTCCCAATAATAATTATGGAAACCCGGACAGCACTATGATTGGCTCGTTAGTGGTGAAGTTCCTACAGGAGTTGGTCAGTTATTGAATTACTAACTGTTAGTTGTTCAGGATTAATTTATAAGATACGAGATAAAAGTGACAAAACACTGGCTATACAAAAATGATTTGCTAACTACTGCTAGCCACAGACTTCATTTTATGAAATAGGTTACAGTTTGGGTAATACTACAGAGTACTCGCACCTACGTTCGATGTCTTGTAATTTTTTTTCAATAATAATTTAGATATTTTAAAACAAATTTCCATATTTTTTCAGTTCCTGAATACCAATGTGACCAATACGTACAGGACACAGGTGAGGTAAAATTTATTGAGCACACGCGTGGCGGGCGGGTGCGGCGACGGGCGCCATGTTTGTTATTGTGAGAGTAGCTAATAGAGGTGCGTTCCAAACACACATTGTAGCTGTTCCGAACCTTCTGTTGTTCCTCCAGGCAACTGCTGTGGAGCAACTTTGTAATTATTGGCAACGTTTGTTTGTTCAGCTGCTGCAGCAGGTACAAAGCTCTGGAAGCTAGAATATACAATAATATTTAACGGTGAGTTTATATGCTGGGCCACTCTAGGCCAATTATAGTTTATACGTACCGAGTCGCGCCCCTCATTAATCGCGATATATTTATTTGCAAATTCTAGCATTTTGGAAAACGTTCTCATGTTTTTTGGGAAAGATAATAAGTTCCATAGTATAGGCTCGGCGCGGCATGGCCAGCATGTAGATGGCCTACAAGATGTTTTATAGACTGCGGCTTAGATTTATTATACTACTTAGCTGTAATTAAGGGTGGCTGAGCCAGCGGAATAAAGTAAGCTGCAATTATGCTGGAGCTTATCTGCTGAATTCTTGCCAAATGTAAGCCGAGATAGATCTGTAGAAAATGAGTTAAGTATCATAACTTTATCATGTGTACAATGTACCTACATTGTGGCAATATTTTTTTAACAACACGAGACGAGACGCAATAACCTGTAACATAAATATCAAATAAGTAATAAAAAGTAAGCACTCGCTCGGGCGACGAAACAGTAGATAATTGAAATTTAAATGAGTCCCAGTATCTGAATGTGCCAGTAATGAGATTGCCTTCACCCGAAAATTAACTGGCGCTGTAGCCATTTTCATTTTAAATGTCAAATTGTCCGCATATTTCGCCACTTTATCACTTTGTAGCCAAGTTAATTTGCTACAGCTACAGCGTTCAATAAATCATAAACATTGATAAATCTATTTGGCTTTTATTTAACGTCAGAAAGATGAGACATTTTTTCTTTTGAGACAAGCGCGGAATCCTCTTATGTCATGATTACACTCATGCCGGAATTGCGTCCACATGGCCGCGCCCGGGAAATGTGGAGAAAACTCCCTACGAGGAAACCCACCAGAATGGAACAGCTCTACAAGTGCCATTAACAATAAAATATAAGGCCCCAGACACTTTCTCTCGTAGATTTTATTGATATGCAAATGTGACGATTTTCAAGTATTTCAACGCACCCTCATCAAACTACACTTGAGGATTTGTACATTATGAAATGAACTTTATTGTAGCGTGATCAAGGCTGAGAGTCGTGAGCGTGCCTGTGGTGTGAAATAGGTTTTCCTACTTACGATTCTTAAAGCGACCCCGGGAGGCTCAGTGAGTGCGCGAGCGGCCAGCTGGGGACGTACTGGCGGAAACATTCTAATTGCCTATGTTAGGTAACGCTTATTGCCATGAATAACTAAGCAGGAACCCTTCCATTTTATAGCTTCCCAGATATAAACATGCCCCGTTACTTTAAATACAATTTAACAAAGATATATCACAGAATTCCCAGCAAATGGTATTCAGAAACACTAATTAAAATCACCGAAATTCTCTTCAATTTAGCTTTAAAATCCTAAAAATGATCTCGTTTAAATACTCTCGGCGGACTGCCTCAATGGATTAAGCAGACCGAAGTAAAATTAGTCTGGTGTATTTAGCGCTGCAGCGCTGAAAGTAAATAAACAGAATAACTGGATGGAAGCGCTTAATCCGCTGACTGGCTAATAATACGCCACTGACCCGCTGCCGCTGTGTGACGAGAGCAGATTACAGCTGGAGAGAAACCTAGTCTTCCCTAATAAAATATACAGAAATTATATCTACTTCTAATGTGAGTACTTTACTCACAGGCAAGTGCATATATTCGAATATATAATATAAAACATAGTTCACACAGGCTTTCAAATTGTATAACACGATGCAGCTTTTTTGGAAACTAGCAATGGATTGCTTCTTTTGAAACATATTTTAAACTCAGATATGAATATAAAACTGGCAACATTTTTGAAAGCCTAAATAAAAGTGTCATTCTTGTTTGAGTAACCCGCGGCAGCTAGCACAAGGCCGAGACCGGACAAATAGACGGACTTTTCCACCAACACATTTCCACTCATAGTCGCTTTCTTCTAAAAAGCTGTTTTAAAGCGATGCTGACTTTGCGTTTTGCTCCAAAAGGCTGACTTCGCTACCTCGAATAGGCCGTGAGAGCAATATAATAAACATTTGAAGAATTCTTTGCAGCTGTCGTCTTTTGAAAGTGCTGAAATGTGCTTCAATAGCTTCAGAGTATGTACACACAGAGTGTTTGTTATTTAGATAAGCCTGATTTTAGGATATTCTTCAATGCTTTGTGATAGCACAGTAAAATAAAATGTCATCTTTTATATTACATTATAACTGAAGGTTTTTTAAATTATTGTTTACTTTTGCATGTAGCTACTCATATACTATATATTAGATAAATAAATATGTGTTTAAAAAAGTTAAGCTATAGAATAAGATGGTGGCACTGGCACTACACAATACTTAGGTTATATCGAGGGATTTAAGTTATAAAAGAGTGTGTGAAAGCGACGTAACAAGCCTTGTAGTTGCACAATAGAGGTGTAAATAGTTTTCACTCGCCATTTTACGGTTAAAACTTCGTTACAGCGGCCGAGCTACTGCGCCGCAAACTAACTTAGTTGTCTCCTTCATGTGTGTGGAAAACAAACAACTATCTACAAAGGTATATTGTTTTAAAATATGTTCAGATGTAATGAAATTAGATTACAAAAGTAATTAAGTATAATTCTCGATCTCGATAAGATTGGATATAAAAATATAGTTATATAACATTCACATGTCTGCGTGTAGCGGGCTCTGTAATACTGGAATTAAAGGAAGAGTTTAAATGTTTTTTTTTTCTGATAGATATAATGACCGTGTTTTCCGACATAAAATGTAGATTTTGCGGGGTAAGTACATATTTCCAGCCTCATACAGAACGATCTGCGATCGCTTCATCTAACTATTGCTGAAACCATTCTTTAACACCGAGTACACTATAATATTTTACACCCTCTCTTCTTACTAGCATTTCGAATAGGAAATCTTTAAAAGTATTTTTATTCGTATTTCTTTCAAGTTTAACATAGAGTTTCGTCAACTGGCATGAAAGCGTGAAGCCGTAAAAATGAAATGCGTCATGAAAATTGAAAAAGTCCAAACAAGAACTCCTATAGGTTGTTGTAACTTGTAACTTACCGATAGCAGTTTTGTTGTGTGTAAAGAGTTATTTATGTTGCATTGCTGGGTTTCGCTTACCTGAAATAAGGACAGAAAATATTAGTTTTTAACTTTCTGTAACTGTCGTGGTACCTACTCAAGTCTGGTGCTTTTTAGAATAATATTTTCCGCCACAATGTAATGAAACGAATGACTACTTACTATTTTGAATTTCCTAGCTAATTCAAAAGCTATTTTCGTAAAAGGAATTTTTATCTCGTTCGGCCTTCCAAATACCTCAAGGGAAATAGGGATTATCGGAATTAAAAGAGATTTAAGGTGATCTTCCACAAAATTACTAAGCTTTGTAACTTAGAAACCGGTCTTTAAATGAATTTATCTTAGACCGGAATCCTTGGTAGACTTTCAAACGATTCTTGGTGATAAATCTGATATCTTAGTTTAGAGTCTGCGGTTACTTGATCTTAGTGAAAACGCAATTTATTATAAAATTTAGTAAAATAAATGGTCTCAATATACTTAAATAATATAATAATGTATTTAATCCACCACACTTAGGTAGTTAAACACCACAGTACGGACCAGATCAGATCATAATACCAAATGAGCGTTCGTCATTTAAGATGCTTTTAGTAACTGACCTTCCACAATCCGCAGACTCTATTATGCTAAAACACGCACGTCTTCTAACTGCGCAGATATCCATCGTAATTGTTAGGTAAACCCTATTACAGTTTCTTTTGTTTTTACACAGATAGTTATCAACATTTTCGGTTCCGTAGTATATAGGTAGGTACATCGAACGTGTTTATTGCCTACGGGACACTATTAAGCCTCCCCTGGCCCTGTAGCACGGGACGCTATTATGACGTGACAAGAGTTCTCCGTCGCGCTCGCTCTTGAGCCTGCACGATGTGAGTGAGCGCGATGCAAAACTCTTGTCACGTCTTAAATGCGCCCCGTACTAGCCCTTCTGAATGCGGTAGTTCACATGTTAGGCGTACATATCAATCACATCCTATCTTTTTTTTTATCACCTGATGGAAAAATAGAGGTTACACGTTTGAGGTGTGTAACCCTGATTTTCTGTGGTATCAAAGCTCAGAACGGTTTGAAGTGATTATAATGCTGTATTTATCGTTTGAAATTTGATTTGTTCGAACGTATTCCACATATAATCTAATTATCGACTCGATTTTTTTTTGTAATGCACCTACATTAATATCGCTGGCTGCAATAACTGCAAGTCAATGAACAGCCGTGTGATTCCCGATCCATTTCTCATACCTCACTGCGTCCTCACAACAAATTAAGTGGATCCCATTTGTCATTATTCCACGGGCGCACCCTTCAAGTGTTACAATTAGTAATCAGAAGGCGCTATTGAGGTTCTAATGAGCCAGCCACTGCAGACAGAGAGGAATACCAATCTAGATGTTCCCCGCCTCATTATCATACAGATTGACTGGATTGAGGCCGACAATAAAAGACCTATTTTGATATCGATTTCATCCAGTAATAAAACCTCACATGGTTTTTGGATACCGTTATTGAGGGCTTAGATGCTTAGATGAAAATGTGAAGTCTAGGCATATCTATATTATAAATAGAAGATATTGTTTCATCATATCTGGATAAATGTGTCTGGATAGTTAATAAACCTAATGTCACTCTCTGAAATTATGTGTTAAACGCTAACAGCAGTATTATAATTTAAAATCTAGTTTTTTAAATTACAGAACAGGTGATAGGCAGGTAACTATACCTATCTGTAACTATCACCACTGTGTTCTAGAGTTATTAGTTAATAGGTATTAAAATTAACACTCACCTCACATTCCTTGCCCTTTCTAACAATATCAGTCTTATTCGCTCTCACTTGATCTATCCCCATGGTCACATCCATCATAGTGCTCTCGTTCACTAACCTCTCCTTACTGTTTTTTCTAGAGTCAATTACGATATCTGGCTCCACACTGCTCCAATTACTAGAGTTTTCATTAGAACAATTTTCCTTCCCCGATTTCCGATCCTCGTCCGAACGTGATTTGTCATCCGAACTTTTCATTTTGAAACACGATATCGATTTTTTCTCCTCCTTAGCTTCGTTACGGCGGAGTCGTGAATTATCATGTTCTAGTTGGGGATCGTCATTCTTGTGTTTTTTCTTTTCGTCTGATTTGAGGCGTTTCTTTTTCCCCTTCCATTTAGAGTCCTTTGGCTTGTTGGCGTCCTCTCCCGACCCGAGACTGTCCGAGCAGACGGGGTTAACGAGTATTTTCGTGGATTTGGCCGTTCTCTCTATTTTCCTGAGATTCAACAGGCTGCCGGATGTGTTCAGCGAGGGCGAGGAGGTCAGCGACGGGGAACTGTCCTTCGTGTCTTCAATACTGAATCTACGGGATTTGTGTAGTAGAGTGATGTTCTTCATAGCATCGGGGTCGGCCGGGTGCCGCCTGGTGCCCAGCGGACCCATGGCTATCGGGGGACCTCCTTTAAGAAGTAGCGCTGTCTCCGTTGGCTGACACACACAAACTAACATTTTACAAAAGTCATATACCACTAATATCACTCACATGCTTTTGATGTTTTGATATGTTTCAATTACGTAGAATCTGTTGGGGAATAATTGAAATTGCTGTAAAACTTTGCGCTGTTTTGCCGCGAACTATTTTATCGCTCAGCTACTGCCGATCTGGATAATCCGGATGCCGTTTACGTGCTATTAAATACCTGTCGGATTAATTGAATATTCGAATAGCTGTTAGTAGAATTAGACAGGTTGTGTAATAGGATTAGCAATATTGCTCGACAAACAGTAATCTCTATAAAACTACGTTTAATTTTGCTCAAACAAAATGCGGTTAAAAAGCATGACAAAATTAAGGAACGTGGTATCAGATTGATTAAATAAAATAAATATAGGTATTTAACTCAAGACAGAAAATGTATTGTTCCCAAATTCAGAACGTTGACGACCTAATTACAATCTGCTTTTCACCTAAATACCTTCAAGATAAAAAGAGGCGGAATTTTCGTAAACCAAGTTATTAATCAACGTCGGTGCTGTTTTGTTTTTTGCGTCCACAAGTGGCGTGAGTTAAGTGAAAAAACGAAGATAAACAAAATTATTCCTGAAACACGTCTTTAGTGTTTGCTTAAGCGAGATAAGAGTGAAATGGCAATAAAAAATGTTATCATAACGTTACGGCGTTTTCAATACGCTGTTGAGAGTGAAAAAAGACTCACTCGCATTTTTTTCCATTCTATGATATACATGTATTTTTACCGTGATTTGTCTTGAATAAAAACGAGACTTTAAAATAATTTCGTATTTAGGATGGAGCAGACAATTAAAACCGAACATTGAAACAACGACACAAAAGGGAATAGAAGATTCTATTGAAGCTGGCCGTGTAGAAGAAACGTTATAAATTAAATAACAACCTTTTTAATTCCTCAACTGATCTTTTGTATCATCGTGGGATTACCTATCTTCTTCATAATAAGTACCTACATTCAATTCACTTAAGTACTGTAATTTTTTGATTGCATTAGGTTAATATATCTTGAAACTAATAATTATGGTTCTTTATTTGTTAGAATAAGCAGTTATACAGATGGATTTTTATTTATACACTAGAAACAAAGATTTCACTATTAGGTACCTTACTTAGAAAAGGTATACCTACATACACATAGATAAGTGGTACTCCAGAAGTGGAGTCGACTGTAGTAGGTGAATAGGTATATAAAGATACAGCACATGTGACGTCACACCCGCCGGAAATGTCGGAAGTAAGAGCGCGCGGAAGTGAGAATGCCACTTTTAATGGAGTTTCCTCGTTTGACACAGTGATTAGACCCGATTAAATATAATAACTTAATTTAATAATAACTCATGGTAAACTTTTGTAATTAAATAAATAAATAAATATAAATCATTGGTGCTTGACAGTACGATACTATAGCTACTTTTCATTATTTTACTAATAGGTTGATAAGAGCTCGGACTAGGCTACAGTTATAACAGCATTGACTTACTATAATAAATCTCTAATAGATTAAAGATGTTGCGCTGAATGGATTTATTTAATTTTATAATGATATATTCCGATCAGTTTACTGAAGAGCTTGTCTTTAAAACACGTAGTAGGTAGGTACCTATTTTATGATGAATCATAGTGGTCCGTCGTTTGCCAATTTTGAAGTACTCACAAACTAATAGGGAGTGATAGGAGGCTGATAATGAAATTTCCTAATTTCCGAGTCCGTGAAATTACAGCTGACAAAGTATTTTCACATGAAATTAATTAAATTGTTCTTGTTGGGTGCCGGCCTAGTTCAGTGGGGCTCGCTACAAACTTTCTACTGCTGAAAGTGCTGAAATAGTTGACATCGTCAGTGTCAACTCACCGAAATAATTCGCCAGCAGATATACGGTGAAAGTTTCACCACTTTTTAAATATTGAGATTCTCTAAAGTTTTGAAAATGCTAATTGTGATGTATGATGATGATGATGATGATAATATTTTGTAAACCCGGGGTAATTTAGGGTTTTGAAAAGTTTCATAGCAAGTGTAACGCTAAGTCATCATAAAATCTACTCATATAAATGCTAGTTATTTGGTGTAACTACTATACTTTACACTTTACCAATCTACATAAGTAAAAGTCAGTTTGAAAGTCACTGAGCGCTCCTTTGTTGCTATCAAAAAACTTTTTATTCATTAATTAAACCTCCTTTTCGGCACAAAAGATTTACTTAAGAATTCGACTCAGTTAGGAGGGAAAGCCCTTTTAAAACGACATTATTATTACAATCAACGCGCCGACGGAAAATTAAGAAAAAAATGTTCATACAATAGACGTTGAAATTAGTCCTACATCTGCGAAAACAGAATTTCCATTATCACATCAATCTTGAAGAAATTTAGTTAGGTAACTTCGAGTTTAATTGAAACAGAATAAGGGGAAAGAGGGAGAATGTTTTGGAATGGCCGTTTTGTATTTTTTAAACACGGATTGCTGCGCAAATTTATTCATCAGTGATGAGGGAGCAGAGAAATCGGCACACTAAGCGTCCCATCGCGAATCCAATTTCATAAGAACATGAATTATGTATAGAAACGAGACTGCGGTGTAAGCCGTGGACGTGGTGAACTTGTGATGTCGCTGGAGAAGGAATCACAACGCATGAAAGTATGTGGTAATGCGTGAGGGGCGCGCGACTAAGGATTATAATACTTGTCTAGTACGGATTAAAGTACTTAAGAGGGAAAAGGCAATTTACAACGAATGTACATTGCGGTGTATACTTTATTTGTTCGCGTAAAAATTCACGATCTATAAGAACCGCTATAACGCAATACATCTTGCTTGTTGGAAATATGGAAGCTTGGTAAATCTAGATTTACCTAATTCAACCAAAGGGATTTTAACATAGCTAAAATCTCAAATATATGTACAGTATGTAAACATATAAAAACTCATTTATAATTACTTTACAAAATTTTACGTGGTTTGCGTACCCGTTTCATTTATGTAGATTTTACAGTGAGTTTGGAAAGCAGACTTTTGTTTAACTGTTCACTGCTTTTAAAACATTTACTCTGTTCAAAAAATCTGGCTTAGAATCCGCGCTGTGGAGAAAAGTGAACATTTTTAAATGTGAGTTAACGGCGGAACAAAGCCTTTTTGGGGTTATTGAGTTATATACTATCCTCTTTGTATGCAACTCTGCTTGTTGATATACTGCTATATCGTTTTCATTTTAAATAGCGTATGAATTTATAAATCGCTAGGAATTTTATACAATTCTCTATAGTAATTTTATGAATATTAAATTTGGTGTTTATTTAAGAGGCCGTATATACCGCAGTGAACGATTGTGGGCTCATAAGAATCATGTTATTATATTGATATAACTACACATTATTGTAACTAGTAGGTACTAGATAACTCTAATTTTAAAAAAATACCTTCCCGGGCCGGGAATCAAACCAAGATAACTACTACAACTACTTAATATTACCGTTCCCCTTCGCCAGGCGCAATATTGGTGTCCACTACGCTAGTAATATATATGTCAATGGTGTCCACAAATCAATGTGTCCAAAAGTGAACTACATCGACAAGTTATGGCAACTCGCCACTAGTTGCTAGTTCTAATGGGTAACACCATTAAACTGCGACCTTCCCTAATGAAGAACCATTGACCCTTCCTGCTTCAATTAAACAATTATGTAGAGTGGACCCTTCAATACATAGAATGTGTCTCTGTTGATTATGTAAGCAAGTGTTAGTACCTATGTATAAGCACTAAAAAAACTACCTACTTTATATAAAAATATGATAGCTTTGTGAGTGCATCGTTATGTATTCAGTATAATGATATCTTTAATATATTTTATATACAATTAACTATACAAGAATTATTACCTCTACAACGCCACTTTCTAAGTGCGTAGCATAATTTAAATCTGTGCTAAACTACCTTACACTACATCTACCTATTATTATCGTACACAGAAATAGAAAATATCTATCCAATCTACCTATCCTAACGTGCGCTAACGCACTTTGACATAAGTACCTCACTCAAATATCTACCTCAGCAATGTAGGACACATCTAACACGCTTCATAATACTTACATATCTAAGGTACCTATGTCGTAGGTACTCTTACTGTTCCCAAAGGTGACCCTAACATACTTTCTACCCTTTAAAATTGAATAAAGTTTAATAATAATCCAATTGAGTTAATCGCAGGCATTGGCGATGACGGATGGCCGGGGAGGCTCTTAAAAACCCGGGCATGCCAAAAATTCAATTAACCGTCGATAATGCGAGCTGTAATCATTCAAATCCAATGAAGCGATGGCCACCTCTATTTAAGGTCAGGGGGTTTCTAATCCTACTATAGATACATATAGGTATAGTATACAATGGTAATATTATACATAATATTGCTAGCTGTTTCGGCAAGTTTCGCTATGCCTTCAGAATCTTCTACTATACCTATGGATTTTTGATCTTGATCACTTGCTTTGGGGCTTTCGAAGTGATCCTTCCACCTCATCTTATGGTGACTGAATAATCTAATCCTGTTAGTAATAAATTATATGTGAGGCAAAATATATAATACATATTCTAGATATTATAATATTTCAGAGAAAGGGAATGAAGTTTTAAATTGTTATAGCACCCAAATCAATTTCGGGCAGCTTAAGCTCCTTTTATCGAGTTAGTGAGAATTCAGCTGAAAGATATCGGTTTAAGATAATAGATTTTCCTCTCGATTGAGACTTATGCAAGCCAATTCTCTGTTTCATTAGTTATGTTTCTGTATGCTTTTATATTTAAAAAACTTAAACTTTATGAGAAGGTAATAGAGACTTTAATGAATCCAATCTTTATAAATTACTTAATCTTTCTTATAAAGTGTGTGCCCCGTGTCACGAGTCTTTCTTAGCTTTATCCCCATTTGCCACACATACTTGTTCTACGTTAGTGGGTAGGGCGAGAAAAACGCCAACACCCTAATTTAGTAGAAAATTAGATTTCCCCCACACCCTGCTATCGGCAAAAGCGGATCAAGATGTATACCTATTTGTTCTGAATAACTTTGACCTTGTCTCATGAAACGGAGAAAGGTCATGACCAAGATATTCACATCTATTCTTTACCTTTTTCGATACAATATGGACTATCGAAAAAAACAATTGAAAAACAATCACAGAAAGTAAATACGTACGTGATATGATAACCGAATTTATTACAATCCAATAACTATGACAGGGTTGATGTATTTTGTACATAATACAAACACATCCGCGCAGGCTTTTCGTATGAAAATACTCGCACGCAATACCTAGCCCTTATCCTACTTAATAATCTAAAGCACTAACTTGCTTGGTAGACATTTTTGCTAGCAAACTCTGTGCAAAAGTTCACTCGCAAGATATTTTCATCTGAATTTTTCTTTTTGAGGCACAGTAAAGTTCAAGTAAGTGACTCGTTGTAGGGACCTTAAAGAAAACGCTTTATCAAAGACCCTTATTGAAAATTTAAGTTCATAGTGCCCATTTCTTGATTACATAAGTGCAAACCGACCTGTGTCTTTCAGAGTTCGTCTTTTCTACGTAGTGGATTAAATTCGAGGCTTATCCCCTGATGTTTAAGGCTATATTCGCCTGGTATGGTATGAGAGATAAGTTTTTGTATTAAAGGATTCCTTTAACAGGAGGGCAAGGCAAAGTTTCTTTGTGTCAGAGTCTCTGAATTACTTTGTCAAAGTTTCTCTTGTTATTTTTGATTGTTATAGCCATTATACATACAGTAGTGAGAGCAGTTGAGGCTGCAAAATTGGCATAAAAAGTATTTTTTTCATGTTAGTTAAGTTATAGTTGTTCAAAAAGTAACACTACCATGTCCACCTATAACCTAACGCAAGCATAAAATGTTTCTTTAAATCTCAACCGTAATAATTCGCAACAACTCGACTAACACTTTCTTCGTTTCCCCAAGTGTATGAAGATATAGTACGATTGTCCGGACTCACACCTGACCCACGTATAAATCCGATTCGCCCGATACGGGATTCAGCCGTTAATGCTGCTGCCTTAATCCTAGATTATAATGTGTGGTGTCGCCACTGTCTACGCGGGAAAGGTTTGCAGATCACCTGCAGTGATTTTAATAATAAGAATAAAATAATTTATAAATTGTTCACTCAACATAATTATAATTCTCGGGGCAATGCACTCGTAAATTCATTAATTTTATACACTTTACAATCTTTTAAAATAAGTATAAATATAATTATTACGATAGAGAAATATGATCATAAATCGCTGTATAAGATCAAAACGATAGCGAGATACGTTACAAATCGGTGTACGAAACCAAACAGTAATAAAACAATTAGATTATTCGTGAATACGAGCTTTTATTTTTGACCAGCGTCAAATAATATTGGCCCAATTGTACCTGTTGGACGCAAGCGATAGGGTCACGTGATTTATCTCTCCCTTTATGAGCCACGTTGGTTCCGCGGACGTATAAATTAGTATTTACGATGGTGTCGCCACTTTGTTTAAATAAACCCGTGCGAGCTCCTGAATATTTAACTTATTCAATACAAATATTTTCCCCGCTTGCTGTTTTGGAAATTAAAGCTTGTGTTGATTTTCGCAATTTTGGTGGTTGGTGATTATTCACATTATTCAGTCAACAAAGCCATTTTATTTTTAATTTGTTTCCTGGTTAATAACGCAAAAATTTTATTTGATATGTTGATATCATTATTATTATTATTATTAAATTCTTTATTGCACAAATTAAATTGGTACAAAGGCGAACTTAATGCTAGCAGCATTTTCTACCAGTTAACCTTTGGTGATGTTGAAAAAGTGATTGGTAGTGCTTATGGCTATATCATATATGTTGATATCATTATGTAATATTCATGGTCCTGGTTATCTATTTTAGCCATTCGAGATTCGTTTCAAACTTCGGAGAAATGAATTCAGTCAAGCCTTTGATAAACAATAAACGAATAAGATAGAGTATCACATACAAAAATTAAAGTTATTTACCGTACGCATGAATATGTTACTTCTACAGCTTGTTTACTTTGTTTGCTGTCTAAACTCTCTAACTAAAAATACCAATAAATTTAACCTTTTTAACCTAAATTATTAAAGTGTAACCTAATAACAATAAATTTTATTTTATACCTACCAATGAATATTGTCACAAATACGCACCGACACTTTATCTTGTTAATTTATGGTTAGTCAAAGAGTAAAACATATTAATTAATCTTCTGCTTTTTCAAGTCTCTACATAATTGTACCTATACAAGTGTTTCAAGTTCAAATGACTTCCACTGTACAAGGATAAGGTTACATCGATCCTTTGTTTCTCCTCCCTGACTTCCTGAGTAAGAAAAGCAAACCGTCTTTATAAACTTGTCAGACTACACTATGTACCAACTTATCGGCATTGTAACAAGTCAACAAAGTTCGTACTGAAGGAACCAAACCAAACGAGAAGTGTTTATTTACATTTCCGTTAATAATTACAGGTGCTTACATTAATAGCTCTCACTAAATAAGCAAAGAAATCACATGTAAATTAAACACGAGCATTGTTACAAAGCTTAACAAATTGAGGACTTGAAACTTGTGTTGGAACAATACAGGGTGTTTCAACGTTAAAACGAGACCTTTTGTGTTTGTGGATTCTTGGAATTTTGCTAGCGTGTTATGTGCTACACTGTTCTAAAGCAATTAACTTAATTTCTATCCTTCTGGAGCTGAAATTTTGAGCCATATCGATTGGTAGAGCTGTTTCTGTAGTTAAAGTACGTTACACCAGAAAAAAAGGATTATATTGTTTTTAACATGGTATTTGATAGCGCATAAGGTATTTATTCGCTCGCAGTTTTTTGTTATAAGGCCATTAAAGTATGTTCTAGCAAGGTTCTAGATTGTCGTTGATAATGTAGATTTCTATTTAAAAATATTGAGTAGTAAAAAAAACTGCTTGAGTATCCTCTGTACTCCATAACATTTGGTGACTATTTAGTACCAACTTTTATGGATACGATAATAGCATACCTACTACATAACTAACTATGTAGGTACTTTCTATGAATCACGACATCTCAGAACCGAAGCCAGCAGAACCAACAAATAAAATCCACGGACACATAAAATACTTCTTCAAATAGACATAAATCTAACAAAAATAAGAATAGCACGACGAAATGTGCCGCCAATCTCTGAGCATTTAGCCTACAACAATAGTATCGTTTCTGTGTTTTTTTTCTCCGCACACACATGACTACACTGAGTTGTGTCTGGGGAGTCACTCTAGCATACGAAAAACTAAATTTTAGAGGCTGCTTAGCTAACCATGACCCTATCTCGCTGTATTAAACGCACCGATTGCATGATAACTTGATAACTCCAAAGGTAGACTAACCCTCCTGAGTCAATGCCGAATGTGGTTTACGACGCACAGTTTACGATGTCGATAATTCACTGTGAACTCGAGTTATTTCACCCTTGTAAATAAAAGGAACACAGGTATAGGGATGGCAGAAGAATGGCCAGTAGTTAATATGTACTAAGAGTTGTAGGTATTTTATAAATTGCATGAAATATGTAAATGTTACGCTACTTGAGACCATGAAGAAACATGGATGAAATAGCAAATTCTAATACTTATGTGTTAATAAAATAACTAAGTAGGCAGGTAACTTACTTAAGTTAACGACCTCTTCCGAAATAAATCTGGCTCGAGCCACAAATCAATAATGTATTAAACTTTAATGTTACTATACGAAAGTTTGAGAATAAGTAAATAGCTTATGTTTGTAACTCTATCAAGCAAGCTTGTGGCGAAAGCTTATTTTAATGAAATGACTGCCATGATCAGTGAGCGATCACTTTGTTTAACCAAAGTTTAAATTTGTCTTCATAAAATGTATTAAACGTAAGTATTTTATATTCAATGATAAGTATAATTTTAAGTAGTCATTTCAAAATATTTATGTTAGAAAATGTTAATTAAATAAGTAATGAAGTTCTAAAACAAAAATGCAAATCTCGCCAAGTTAGATGTCAACCTAAATGGTTTAATTTAGTACCCATTGGAGTTCGGGTTTCATTTCTAGAGGAACAAGCCTAATAAGTGTTAGATCGAACGGATTGTTGAGTCTTCGTGTATATGTTTTCTTTTAGAGAACATTCCAGAAGCGCAGGTGGCCGCCCCCGGCGCGACGGGCACTTTAGGTAGGTAGGTACTAAGAAAGTATATTCTATATTATGAACCACATATAGTTAAAGAAAGGTATAAACTTGAATGACTTAATATCATGAGCATCTATCAGGTTGTACAACTTATTTAAGTACCTAGTTGTTTCTAAATGTAATTAGCAAAATTCCGTTGCAGGAAATGTAACTTCATAGATAAATTAAAATACTTAAGTAAATAAAAGTATAAGTAACGTACCTACTTAAGTATAATTTAATTGGGGTATGTCACAGTATAAAATTAATACTTAATTATAAGTTTTAAGTAACGTTATGTTTTTATGTCCTGTTTTAAAAGCTTCGTTATTCGTTTAAGCTAAATTCCCACTAAATATGTATTAAATTGTATGTTGCTATGCTGATTATTACATATTTGACTAATGAAATAAAGCATTAAATCATAGCAATAAATGCAATGAATCTAAAAGCCTAAGTGGTGAAAACGATGCCGGTGTGTGGAGCTACGCATCAAAATTTCAAGAGGTTCCCAACCACATGTGGTCAGACATGAACAAAAAATACCACTACCCTCGGGAACTAAATTATGCTACATGGCGCATGAGGATCTAGCTCTGTTAGGTAAGGCGATTTAAAAATATGTATAATATTATGGAGAGCGTAGTAAGTACTTAATTGTTTAAGTTATCAAGTTAAAAAAACTGGATCTATGAACTCTGTAATATTACAATGTTAATATTGGGAAAAGTACACAGAATCATCACAACTCACAAAGTAATACTTAGTTATTAAAAAAGTTTTTTATCCGAAAGATTGAGATGCTATTTTAAATCGGAAGAAATTGAAAAAGTTATTTAGGCAGCACAAACATTTGCGCAAAGTTTTACAGGCATCAAATCCAACGTCCAAACCTTACACATGATCCGAAAAAACTAAACAAACGTCAGAACAATGTTCACTTGAAGTCGAGATCGGTTGATGGAACGATGTTTGAATTTAGGCCGAAAGTCGGCATCGCGCGGGCCGGCGGAGGCGACACGAGCGTCCTCGGCGGCGGAGCGGAGGCGACTGCCCCACGACGCGACAACTCGCTTCGTGAACAAAAACACCCAAGACCCACCCCTGCGCCCCTCTGCTAAAAATGCACATATTGAAAGCGAAATGAAAAAAAAGCATCCCCCAGAACGGAATGTGAGAATAGTTGCACCATAATTACTTCGCCCTTGTTTCTAGTTCTAATGAGGCTGTAACGCCGGTATGCGCTACCTGTAGCCGGCTTGGAACCCTTTTATCTAAGGGATTTATCACTTTGTTTTTATAGTCACATCTGAAGTTTAAAGCTCTATTGTGTGGCTTGAAGAGATAATGGGATGATTATAATTCCATTTCTGTCCGACCTACGCGTCTTGTCCATCAAAAGCTTTACGCCTATTTTAGACCCAACCTTGAGTTGCCGGTTTTAATGTAAACGATTTTTAACTAGGGAATTTATTTTGAAAACATGTATACGAAGAGGGTTAGTTCTGATGCTGCGAACGTGAAGATAGGGTTTTATGAAAAGCTGTTGCTGCATCTTCGCGATATTTCTAAATTCAAACATTTGCTCTCTGCGCGCGGTTTCCCGTTGGTATTGCATCGCGATCGCCGTTTTGCATTCGACGGTTGGGAGTATAATTCTAAATCTGAATACCTGCATTACTGTTCGCTTCTTTGTGCGGCGAAGATTGCGCGGCGAGTTTCTTGTATGATATTGCAGGAACACTATTCCACTAGAAATGCGTTCTTTGATAGCATTGAAATGGCAACAATGTTGCACTGGGTGTACAGATCCGGTCTGGATCGCTATGGTTAAGATTTTGCTATACGTAGGTCCCCATGGTGTAGGTCAGTTACTCGATAAGATCCCATCTGAGTCTCTCGTCTTGAGAAGTCTGAAACTAGTTCTGAAGAGTTCACCGTCGCGCTTGCTCTTTAAGCTGTGCGATTTGATTGAGCGCCCCGTGCTAGTACTTCTGGTAGTTAAAGATGATTTTTCTTGACAGTGATGACTTATGTATTTCTAAAATTCAAAAGTGAAAAATCTCCTACGTTCATACATCATCAATTTATCACAGAACCCTAGACAAAGGGATCCGCAACTATTTCTGAATTACCTCTCCGCGGAGCGTCTCAATGAAATTCTTCGCCTCGACGTCGATTCTGTCTAGCTGAAGGCCTGGAGGGTCACTCCATATTGATAAAATCTGAACGAACAAGAGCTGTCATTCAATTGGTACGATTAATACGACTAGGTAGATTTATGGTTAGCGCAGCAGCGATCAGTAATTAATTATTTTGGAAGATAGAGTGACCCCCTTCAGTGCCTCACAGCCGACATACCACAGCTCAACCGATAACTGATGAAAGGAAGCTTTTGTATTGTACATACTTCAATAATATGAAAAGCTGGTAGGCAGCCTCTAAGTAGAATTTATTAATATTGTATACAAATTATTCAGACGGGACTTTCAGTCAACAGACAGTTCTATTTCATTTCCCGGTTATTACCGAATACTTCTGTATTGTCGATGTCATAACGAATCAACGAAAAACGTAAACCAATAAGTATCAATATCGTAATAAACATGTTGTTTCTTGATTCATTTAGAGGTCCTTCCAGGGGCGCGATTCACATCTCAACCGAAATATTTGTAAAGCGATACGAACGAGTTACGAGATGAAATCCGCAATGTTTAAAAACGCGATTCATAGCACACATACTTTGATCTCGTTTTCATATCGCTAGTTCGTATTTGGATGGCTTGAGTGAAATGAATGAAACTATATTTTTTTTTAATTGCCATGCTAAAATTATAAATACTACCACTAATTGTTTTAAATAATTTTGTTCCTACAATATATTTTGTTGGAATTAGTGTCGATAGCAAGTATCAAGAAACAGCTTTTTAATTCAACGTTGAAGAAATTCATAACCTGTGGCACTTTTGACAGCCGCCATGTTTTCTCCATAAAAACATTGATTTTCTTTGCTCATTTTCGTGTCAACGTAGTTTTTTTGGAAAATAAGAAGAAAGGAAGTTTAACTTACTTAGAGAAATACGACTGAGACATGTAAGTATCAATGTATTAACCTATTTTTTTTTAAATATAAATGTTACCGGTTGCAGTCAAGAAGGTATTGTAATTTACGATGTATCCAATTTCTGTTTTGAATTGTTTTAGAAACACAAGCAGCAGCCGATGTGCTTGAGTAGCAGAAGGAGCAACTGCGTTGTGTGAGGGCCACGGCTTCAGCCCTCACAATGATAGCTGATTAGCTGAAGTAATGAACAGACAGGCTGCAGTCAATGAGAGGCTTCTTGAGGAGGGGTTCCTCATATGGAAAAAGGTAGGTTATTCCTAAATGTTTGGCTAAATAATAGAATAGAATTTAACTTCATTGTTACCCCAATAATGTCTTAGGAAAACTGGTGTTGAATATTTATGTTACAGCGTAGTTTTGTTTAGTATCTGTCTGTAATTTTTTAGAACAATATCATACTGAACTTTTCATTTTGTCTTTTCTAGGCTAATGAAAGGAACAATCAAGACTGGCGGTGCGCGGGAGGATCCCGTCCCTGCGCCTGGCCTTCAATGGCCTCACGCCTCTCTTCTTCCTCTTCTTCATGCGTCAATTCAAACAGAGGAGCACCTGTGATTACTGATTACCTAAGTTCCTATATACAATAATAGTTTAATAATTGTTAACAAAATATTGTATTATATAAGTATTAATAACTATACACAAGGCTAAAAGCATTTTGTAACAGTCAACCTATAAGAGAGAATATGAGAAAAAATAAGACAATTTAATCTTTGATTGCCATTATCTGTAGCTTTATTAAGTGGTAAAGGGACCTAATATATGTATTTGTGATAATTCATAGAATTTATTAGTTCTATCAATAAATAAAATAGACATGCATTACAATGTGTTTAATTCATTAACTTACAATTTGCACACTGAGGGAAAAATATTCTTCCTCATTCTGCGAGGGCCTCAGGCTAAAACCCACGCCAATCAAATAAATATCACTAATACAAGCTTACTATAAAGGAAAATTACGAATTCGGTAAAGATGGAAACGTATCTCGTAGGGACGGCTGTCCGGCTGAAAAATGGCTTGAAGATGTTGGAGAGATGCGTACATGGTCAATTTCACTGTTAGCAGTAGGTATTTTTTCTGAAAACGATCTTACAATTTCACCCTTTTCTTCGAAAGTTTAAAATCGCTTAAACGTCAAAATATGACAGATAGGCGATATCAAAAAGTTCAACAAAAATGACATGAATCGCGTCATTCTCCATTCGTTCATTCATTTTGCGATCTCGAAACGATCTTACTATGTAGCTTGGGTTTTAGTGCCATGTGAATCGCAATTTGACACCTCGTTCGTAAAAATCTGAAAACGAGATGAAAGCGACGGGGTTTTTTGTGACACGAATCACGCTCCAGTTCTCTGTACAGGATGCCATAGACATAGACTAACTGCGCGACAGACAGACTACGCCAACACCATCGAGTAACGTAACTTAGAGCAATGCCATCGCAAATGTAACTTACACCTGCAAAGAGCATTACAAATTGGCCCGATGACGTCGAAAGCGAATGAATCCGCTGGGACGAAGCCGCCAATGCGAGGTGGCCCACTTTGTGCAAACTCTGAATGGCGTGCGACAACAGCCTACGCGATCGTAAATCAGATACGAACAGCGACTCAAATACACCTCTAACATCCACAGCTTAAGGTAACAAATCGAGGGACTCATCCACGTATTGTGTCTTTCGCGAGCGGTAAGATGTGCTATTGAGAAAAGGGTGCTCGGAGATAAGGGCTTTATCGATGCATAAAGTATGCGTTATTATGAAGTCGGTCGGCCGCCCGTAGGCCCGAAAAAAGAAGGAATGCACCATTTATTCATTGAGGTATCTCTGGCATGCCTTTATTTGCACCTGGTCGTAAATTTGCCGTCGCTACACAGTTTTATGTGACGTGTAGCGTGAAGCGGGGCGGTGGTGTGATAGATGTGATTATTGCACGTGCTCTAACACAGGTTTCTGGCACTGGCTCTCTCAGACTCTACCTTTTATTGTAGGTAGTAACGAACTATCGCAACACCTTGCAGATAGTTGTTGATTTCTACCGTTTGTTAATAAAACTTTGATTGACCACCACCACCAATTCGTTAGCTATATGATTGATATTATCTAACAGTTATGGCATTCTGTTCATCACTCTCTCGAGTGGAACCATGCCCTTTATTTTCATCACCTTAGTTTAAGAGAACTGCCTAGAGGTTGAAGCCGTAGCAATATGCCTTACCTGAAACAAATAAGAAAACTTAATTAGTATTACTAGTATCTATAGGTAGGTATAAAGTATAAAACTGTAGACAAAATTTTCTTCGTTCCCTTATTAAAATTACATTGTTACCCGTCGTCTTAAAATGTTCTTTAGTCCGACGATCGAGGTACAAGGCTGGGTGGATTAGTCCCTAGTGTTTAATTAGTTTTAATGTAATTAATTCATGTCCCGTGTAGAAGTGCCGTAATCTAGAAGGTAGGGGGTACTGTAGTGTGGCGGAGATTTGATCCGGCGACGGAGGGCCGGCTGTCGTGACGGGACGATATTGCGAGCCGGACCGAAGGTTCTACGTAAATCGACCATTTCTGTCGCAATTTAGTTTTTTTATCTATACAACGGATGTTGATACTAATAGTTATTCATCGACTGTCCCAGTGACGGAGGAGGACATTCAGAAGGTAGGTTAAATTTTTGAGTAGGTAGTGTATTTATTATAATTATTGCATTCATACGAGTAATTTTGAATGAAGTGTTTCGTATAGGTTTACAGTCGTGAGACTCGTGAGCTAATATCTATATGAAATGTATAGCTGTCATTATCATTATCACAGTTTTTTACAGTACTGCCTAATAAAGCCTAAAGAATTTCCTTACTATATTAAGTAGGTATTACCTATACAAGTAATGCATGGTGTTGAGTTGAGAGCATTCCGCGGCTCCAAGTAAGAAGCAGGCCCTAATCTCGTAGTACAACAAGCTCGTTACATCGCCATGTCTCCGTCGATCTGCGCTCGGATTTCAGAACAATATTCATCAAGTGTTTGTTGTTACGGAATACTCAGAGGAAATTAAACCAAACAGCTGTAGAGGGATTGAGACGATGAAAATTCAGAAGGCAAGGCAGTGTATCCGGATTTCAGAATAAAATCTGCCAATAAATTCATAAACTATAGAGTGATAATAGATCATAATGCATGTCAAGTGATAAAAAAGTGAAAACATTCGGAGACAGCATAATATTATAAATTGTCTCAGAGTAGGTAGTTAACCTACTATAGTTAGTAAAACTGAAAACACTTAAAGAAGCATCAGCGTTTTTGTGTATAACCATAGAAACCGTCATAATTACATGCAGAGGCGTAAGTATATGATATTGATATTGTACCGTCAATTAAGAAATAGCACGAGAAATGAATGACTAATTGCACAAGAACGTTATAAGAAAACAAGCTGATACAAAACGTTTACTCGTAGCAATTCCTGCAACGAGTCGACACTACGAGACTTATTCTACTATTTTACTCAAGTGCGGGTGCTGACAATTTTATAGCTTATTTACGAGTATACCTTTAGATTGCTGTATATTCTACTACTTGCCAGCATGGGAACTTTACAGTTGCATTATAGGTAAGTTGCCCTACTTGTATAATATAAATTAACGTATACGTAGGTATACTGTATACTGCGGGTGTTGAAAGTTCACGAAAACTTTGGATGTGAGTAAGTAACAATTTCCAACATATCATGCAGCACCCTTGCCGGTAACTATCTTGAAACAATTATTACGTTCACTTTCAAAACTGAAATTGAAGTAGGTATGTTTTTGCATCCAATTTCAGAGTGTCTAACCTACGAGGGGTCGGACATTCTACAGCTATAAAGTTTTTCATTCTCATAACCATTTAGCAATTCTAGCAGTCCTAGGGTTCTTCTTCATAGCATTTCCTTCAAAAACACCAGAGTTTTTACCGTGATGAAAGAATTAACCAGTCAGATAAGTTGTCAGTTGCTGACTGCCCATCAGAGTGCTCCGCATTCAAGCATTCTTCTCGTTACACTCATTGAGGCAATATAAAAATAATTCTGGACTAGTTAAATGCATTTACTGGAAATAATTCCGGAGTATACTTGCGTTAATAACCTTTGTCACAGGAAAAACTGAAAGATGAACGCTATGTCACGCTTGCAGGAACAAGAAATACGAGGCACAGCCAGTTCACTTACCACTGTCCCTTTTAAATTTAACAGTAAAAGAAAAGTAGTTCTTATCTCAAAGTTATAAAGGCTAGGTGAGGAACAGGATGGAACTTTTAAGAGGTAAAATTAACAGAGGTACCTAGTAGTGAAAGCATTCCTTGCTTGGTAAGTGAGTAAGGATCTTCCATTCTTAAAGCTTAAGAATTTACTATTTATGAGGAACTAGAGTGGTATTTTGATTTCTTTGCATTGCATCAAACTGGAATTATAAAGTTATAGCACATAAACTCATAATGGCTGGATATTAATGGCTGTTTAAATTTCTACGTTAACATTCCGGTGTATTACAATTAGTTGTAGGGTTATAACGATAACGATGACTTTTATTTTTCAATTTCGTCTGATAGTAAAATATCAATACAAACAAACAATCTATTTTTTTGGTTGTCTGTGAAGTAGGCACTCACATCTCGGCTGTAATGCAGACATGGCAGATATTTTTGTAGCGCTTTCCAAATAAATTGTAGTTAGGAGTTGAAAATCGTGAAAAGTAAACTGCAAAGAGAACCACTTTGAAACTCGACAGATATGAATGAGCATACTGAATGAATCAAACATTTAAAGTTGCCTAGTGGAAATAAATTTTCTATAACAGTTATTTCAAAATTGTTTCTGAAATCCGAGTTGGTCTGCAGATTATCTGGAGGGAAGTACTTTTTGAAACATCCTCACCTCTTTTACAGTTCCTTTATTCAAATTATTATCCTGCAGGTGATGATGATTATTATGTGTTGATGGTACAAAAACTAAAAAGTAAAACACTGAACATAAGAAGTGGCAGTGGGCTGGTCATATCTGTCGAAGAATCGATAACCGTAGTAGCAGACGAGTTCTAGAGTGGAGACCTCGAACAGTTTAGCACTCCTGCCCGCTGGACCGGTGACCTTAGGCGGGTAGCCGGTAGTGGCTGGATGAGGAGGGCCGAGGACCGAGTGTTATTGCGCTCCATGGGAGAGGGCTATGTCGAGAAGTGGCTGATTATTGTCTGATGATGATGATCATAAGAGAAAATATTTTCACTTAATAGTAGGTACTAAGCTTAATTTTGTGTTTTTTTTTTAAATAGCGACTGTAGTAAAGCTTCATGTTGTATTCAACGTCGTCACGTGACATCGGAAGCGAGATCATCCGGCACTTCACTGGGGGGTCACTCTCTAAACCGACGAACGAACGATAGAAAATTACAACGCTTACGCCCTCTTAACACGACGAGATAGAGTAGTCTTTACCGCTGAAGTTGTTTTACTGAAGCTTCGGAGCTGCGTGAACCACGGCTCTATTGCGACGTATTTAGTCTGTCGATTGCGTGACAATTCTCGCTCGTTCGTTCGTGGATTTGGAGAGTGACCCCCTGGAACTACTCCAGTGGAGAGAGCTCCGTTAGAGACAAACATTTTAGCAGCGCCATTTTAGCGCTCCTTGACACGGAGCGCTCTGTACTTACGTTTACAGGTATTAGTAGGTATATAGTGTAGGGTAGTTTTGTAAAGTATTTTACTAATTATTGTACAAGAAAATAGTATTTAATATTGCATATTGGCATTTCACACACGGCCATACGACCGCAAGCTAGGCAGAGCCTGTAATATATTATGTAGGTAATGACGCCTTTTGCTACATTGAAGTAGAATTTATCAGAGCATCAGAATATTACTAATTATTTTTCACCTATAATTTCAATTAAATGTTTTTCAAAATTGGGGCCATTTGATGACGGCATTTTGTTAGTGTAGTTTTTATTAAGATTGTGAGTAACCTTATTTGCTGCCTGCTTACTTGCCGTCAATATACGAGTTAAATAATCGCACAGGCTCAATGAAGACATAAAATATTATGGTTTTAAAGCAAGCAACAAACACACGGCTTATCCCCAAATTAGTTTCTGAGACGGGCGGCGTGTGCCGGCCGTGTTTGCACATCGTTAGCAAGCATTAGGGCACGAGGATTCGTCTTGAGCTGTTCCAGAGATTACCCCTTCACGGGCAAACACGCCACTACAGGCCGCTTTATTGATCGTTATCACTTACGGGATTTTGAAACAAACTGGAAACAAAAATACGGGAAATTTACTAGTAAATTTGACATTTATGTTGCAAAAGTGATATACTAAGAAAGGGGTTACTAAAAAGGTTAATACAAACTTTTATCCTACAGCAATTTAAGAAAATTACAAAATAAAAGTTTGTGAGTGATAACGTTCTCGTTCCGGCCCGAATCATCCAAATCCATAAGCCACTTGAGACATGCAAGTGAAAAAATCTTCGGAATGTGGTTTCAATCACCACCGTTATCCGTATTTTTTTTACCCAAAACGAACATTTTTAAGGGACACTCCCCGATAACGTACAAGTGCTGATATCGAACTGAAGTGGGGTCAGGTTGAAGTTTAAAAGGATTCAATCGATATCTCTCGAATGCGAAGGCTTACTTCGGTCAATAATTGATTTTGGTTACAACAAACGATTTCTTTAAAACAAACCTTTTTGTACTTCACTGTAAAATTGGGCATGGTAAAATAAAATAAAGAAGAGATATCAAAGACGGACGACAACGCAAAACAATACCGTACCATATAACCTGATGAAGAGGTCGGTGAAGTACTGGGCAGCGAAGCGAGAGGAAGTATACAATTAGAAGACGCTGTGAAATTCCACGGCTAGCCGTCAATCCGTACAGACCAGTCACTTTCAATCCAATACATTCTCGCCTATCTAGAGGACAAACGAAACCAGTCTTTATTTCTGTATGCTTTAAAGTTTAGTAATATACTTTTATGTAAATTCAAGGGACAAGGTATTATGAATGATCCATACAAACATTGTATGAAGGAATTAACATTCCGTTCCTACAGAATGTCCATTCATCCGAAATAATACGCGATGTCCGGGGGCTCGAGTGTGGCTCGTAATGGAGCGGATAATGATATTATCTTGTTTTGTAAACAGATGGGCATTAAATGCGATGATTTTGAATTAAACCGACAAAATTTTTGACCAGAATTTGGCCAAAGAGAAAGTAATACTGTGGAAGGTATCTACAGAAATTGTAACGATAAAAGCTGCACCATTAAACCGTTAAATGAACGTTTAAGGGAATAAAAATGAAATTTCAAAAAAGCGTAATTGCATAAATCACCTTTTAAACCTAATTTTAATAGGTACATTTTCCATTAGAAGTGCGTTTCGAGTAGCGGGCGACACTCGGGGGATTAAGAGCAGATAAACAGCCGCTGGAATGGTATTTAATTTAATACCCGCCTCTGGCCGGCTTTAAAATGGTTTACGAGCAAAAAGTGGGATATTAAAATATGCTTCTTTCTCGGCCGAAGCGTCTTCCTGACGGACGGACGACGCATTATACTTTTTGACGAATAAAAATTTTAACACCACAAGCCTTATTTTCTATACATAAGCCATTTCATAGACGTTTCCGTTTGTAGCTATTATTAAATATGAAGTTATACTTGTAAATATTGTACAAATTTGTTTGCGTGAACATTATCTAAGTACAGTAAAAATAAAAAAACCGGCCAAGTGCGAGTCGGGCTCGCGCACAAAGGGTTCCGTAGCAGCAAAATTACAGTTAAATCAACCTATCTCAAAAACTATAAGAGATACTTTGATCAAACCAAAAATCGTTGAAAGAGTTAATTAGCATGCATCACCCCTATTTTTTTTAGAATTTTATACCCCGTAGTTATAAAAATAGAGGGGGGGGACATACTTTTTACGACTTTGAGAGCTGCACTTTAACCTCCTGACGCCCAGCCGTTATTTTATTTTTTAGGACTATCTGCCCACGGTCCTCACACAAGGACTATTGCGTTTACCTAGCTTACTGCCCAGAAACTTAAACGTGAATAAATGTCGGAAAAATTATTAAATAGTGTTCCTAGTAGTATGTACGGTTAATGCATTAAAAAAGGAACCAGTTTTAATAGGTTTAAATTCGAAAATCATTAGTCCTCATGTGAGGACCGTGGGCAGTTAAAAAAAGTTTAATTTATTGGTAGGAAATATATTTATAAGGTAATTTGTTAGAAATAACAAAACTTATGAAATAAGAACCACTTAGGAACACATTTAACACTTTAAACTTTAAATCAGTCTCACATAAGTATAGAACTTATATTTATTCTAGATAAACTCTTACACTTATCAACTATTATAATTATTGGGATCAATATAGGAACAAAATAAGATAAAATGAAAGGCTCAGCTAGCAGCTCCTGGATATCATCATCACAAAATTCAAATTCTACGGGTTCATGGTGAGTCATTTATGTCATGTCATCGTCCTCCGAGAGATCTATGTCCGACATAGCTAAATCTGCTTCAATTTCTTGGATTTCGCATTATATTCTGTAAAAAAATACATAAATATGTATATTTAAAATTATAGTATAGCGGTCCAGAGTCCTCAAGTGAGGACTAAACGTTTATGTCATTGAGGACCACGGTACTCAGACGAGTACTAATGTAAATGGATGATCATAGAATATTATTTAGAACCTTAATTGATAAAATATTACTTTTCGTCTCTTGCTAATACAGGGTGTCCCAAAAGTCAACGTCATCCCTTAAAGGGCTGATAGGTCAGCTCATGAGAGGCCAGAATATCATAATATGACCTTAGTAAAAACTCGATAATTTTCGAGATATTGACACTTTTATAAATTTGCTGAAAATCGACACCTTGGATCAGTTTTTTGCGTGCCGCCGGTACAAAAATCCATATTGTTAGAATTTGTTTGGTGTTGCATCACCCTGTATAGCCCTGCTATTGATCGCAGTCAAAAAAAATATCGAGTAATGCTGTATGTTTAAAAAAAACACGGTTTTCAAAGTCATAAAAGGTAATCGATTTTTTTTATAAACAACTTTGACTCTACATACTGTAAAAAAAATATACCACGCAAACCTGGCACCTTATTTGAAAAGATTGCTCATTTAATGCAGTTTCCAAAATGGTATGAAACGTTGCTATTGTTTCTATTAACAAAAAAGTTATTGCTATTTTAGTACAAAACGACCTCGATGTAAAATTGTTTGAAGGAAATTTATCTGACTGAATTTATTAAGGGTAAGTCATGTTGGAATGAGTAAAAGTACACCCACAGTATCCAAAAAAGGGACAGATCAGTTTGTCATTAACATTACCTCTAATTACTTGTTATTTATTTTAAAGTAAAAACAAAACCAAACTCTCAAAATTATGATTATGACCATTAATGAGTATTATTTTTTGCTGATTATGTACTTAATATAATAATGTGGTGTTATAATTTTGAGAAATAAAAATAAAAGTCAATAAATGTTTGTTTTTTTTAAATAAGGTGTAAAAAACGCAAAATATGTTTTATAAGAGTTTGGTAAGTTTTTTCTTAGCTATTTTTGCGTCATCTATGTTGCCACGGCTGACCCCACCACCTATTTTACTTTAAAATTAATAACAAGTAATTAGAGGTAATGTTAATGACAAACTGATCTGTCCCTTTTTTGGATACTGTGGGTGTACTTTTACTCATTCCAACATGACTTACCCTTAATAAATTCAGTCAGATAAATTTCCTTCAAACAATTTTACATCGAGGTCGTTTTGTACTAAAATAGCAATAACTTTTTTGTTAATTGAAACAATAGCAACGTTTCATACCATTTTGAAAACTGGATTAAACGAGCAATCTTTTCAAATAAGGTGCCAGGTTTGCGTGGTATATTTTTTTACAGTATGTAGATTCAAAGTTGTTTATAAAAAAAATCGATTACCTTTTATGACTTTGAAAACCGTGTTTTTTTTAAACATACAGCATTACTCGATATTTTTTTTGACTGCGATCAATAGCAGGGCTATACAGGGTGATTCAACACGAAACAAATTCTAACAATATGGATTTTTGTACCGGCGGCACGCAAAAAAACTGATCCAAGGTGTCGATTTTCAGCAAATTTATAAAAGTGTCAATATCTCGAAAATTATCGAGTTTTTACTAAGGTCATATTGTGATATTCTGGCCTCTCATGAGCTGACCTATCAGCCCTTTAAGGGATGACGTTGACTTTTGGGACACCCTGTATACTTAACAATAAGGTTTTATTAAAGTTATTGTATTAAATGATTAGATCACATAAGTAAAATGAGATTACAACTTACTTAGTCGACGGTGGCCCCGCCATGGTTCCGTTTTTGACGTTTTTACAATGAACGATTGATTATCCTCAGATGACACTTAAGACAGCTGTCAGTGATGGAATGTTAAATCCATTGATGCAATCCCAAAAAATAATGGCGGTAAATTCAAATATGGTTCAAACACAAAGTATTCGTCCTCGGAGAAGGACCGTGGGCATTTAGTCCAGAAAAAATATGTTTTAGCTTGGGCAGTAACAACTATACTCGTTAAGTACTCACAGAAGGACCGTGGGCATCAGGAGGTTAAGAAAAATGTTTTTTAGAAAACTTTATATCATTTTAAAAGACCTTTCCATTGATACCCCACACGGGTATGTACATCGAAAAAAAAAATTTCATCCCTCAGTTACATGTATGGGCCCCACCCCCAATTCTTTTTTTTACTATTTAGTGTCATATTTTTGTAGCGGTTCATGCAACACATATTCCCATCAAATTTCATCACTGTAGTACTTATAGTTTCCGAGTAAATCGGCTGTGACAGACGGACAGACGGACAGACGGACAGACGGACATGACGAAACTATAAGGGTTCCGTTTTTGCCATTTTGGCTACGGAACCCTAAAAATAAGGTAAGTAAGTATACTTTACGTTTAGTTTCTCAATAGGTACTTCGGCTTTGTTTAAGTTAAAAGAATAATTTCCTAAAACCTTTACACTAAAATACCTTTGCTGCTATAGTTTGTAAAAAATCTTTAAAGCTCGTATCGACGTAAAAGGTCAAAAATAACGTGCTAAGTGATTATCGGCAGTGCATCCTGAGCTACTATTAAAATGTCATTAGTCGGCCATTCTGGATATTATCTCGCCCCTGTTTAATGTTGGCACACTAAACACTTAGCTCGAACATTAACAGTACACGGCTACATCTATATTTATGTGGTATTTATGAGCAAACACTGGCAACACTTCATCCACTATCTGCAAATGATCCGCAATAATTTGTTTGTGTGAGTGCGTTATATTATTATGTATATTATGTATCTGTGTTAGCTAAGATTGAGTGGATTACTAGAAAGCATTGTTTAATAACATACTTACTATTTTTGCATCTATTTCACCGGTTGGTGGATTGAAGTTAGCATAGCAATTTTTGGCCAATCTGTAGGTCTGTCCACTCTGCTTCCTCACGTTATAAACTTGTAAGTACCTTTTATATCTATACCTAAGTAGGTACATAATAATAACACTGAAGAGGGGCTATAATTTCATTCCTACGCTACAGTAACAGAAATATCCACCTACTTATTTGTTTTCAGTATTTAACTCCAACAGCTAGATCAATAAAACAAAATAAAATAAAAACCCTGCACCGGCAGAAATAAACTCCACAAATCAAACGGTTTAGAGTTGATTGGGGTGATGCTGCGCCAGGCCTGCTGCGGGTTACTGTTCAAATTGATTTACCTACGGGTATAGTAAAGTTAGTATAGGCTAATTCCGGTAGAAATGGATCACCGGGAGAGACGGAGTACCATAAAAACTACCAAGATCAATGCATTTTTTGAACTAGCAACACTAAAATGTTCCTTCCGGCCATTTCTTGCAAACAACGATGCGTTTTTGTAATTAAGTATTTAAATTTTATGGCTATTTATTTATATTTTATTTATTATTAAGATTTGACATCTTTGCCTAGATATTTTTTGATTCGGTCCATTACAATTTTTGCAGGTTAGTCCAATAATCTTAGCGTTTTTGAAAGAGATGGATTACTTTTGATTTTGCTTTTCCGTTAACCTTTTGAACGAGACACAATATAATTTCAATAATACCTAATTGATTTCATTAGTAAGGCGAGTGTTTGCAGCATGATCCACGGTTGCAGTTGAAAGTTTGCAGCAGCCGCGCTGGGCAAATACTGAAAATATCCAGTCGGCTACTGCCACTGCTCGCTCGCTTAGAAACTCATTCTGCTGAAGATGGAATATCGATCGAACAAACTCCCGGACACTGGGAAGGTCGTGGTATCAAATCCTCGGCATCATCATTAATTTTTTTTTAAAGTTTATAAGTAGGTATTAGTGATTTGAAGTAATGTTACATTTAGTAAAAGTTAACAAATACCTACAAGTTAGTTAAAGGTCTTGGAGCAAGATGCAAAATCTTGACTGTAGTAGGTACCTATAGGTGTATACAAGGTGAGGCTAAAGTGGTAGTTTACCTATATTGATTTTGCAACCTCCTGTATAATTATGTGTGATGAAACTAACTAATACTTCTTCTATTCTGCTTATATTACGTCTTCACCATTATTTCTCTACCATGTTAACGCTAACGTAGGTTATATTCACTAACATCCAAGGCCTAAACTTCTTACAAAGGCTCTACTGAAATGTTTATCAAACACTTACGAGATATTCCAGTATAATTTATCTCAACTTGTGAGTAAAACAAACTTCCAAGCATACGAGTATTATGTGCGTATTTTGAGATTTAGACTTTAGACTCATAATCAGAGATGTAGAATGTAGATTTAGAATAAGAAACCATCACAACCTTCAATACACAAATACCAACTTAAGTACAAAAAAAACAAAAGAATCAGATTTTAACAGTGAAATTTATGGGTCCATGTCCAAGTCTCTAGATCCATGTATAGGTACTTACCGATATAGCAACTGGCAAGATGGACCAATTAAGTGTCAGGATCGTCACTTATAAAATACACCCTTTTACAATATCCAATATAAATAAAATTTATAACCATACAATAAAAATAGCGTGTCCTTTAAATCTTTCTCAGAACAATAGTCTCTGAATCCCGGTGTAAGATGGGAACTGAAAGTCACACAAATAGCGCAGAACATGATACAGCCATTTCAGCGAAACACGCACTGAAATACTTGAGCGTTTCACTTTTATTCTCTTTTGATATATTATACGGTTTACGGTGGGTTTAGCTATGTGGAGACAGGCTGGTCTGCATGCACTCGAGAGCAAAGATCAAGAGAAAGAATGGGGAAAAGGATATTTTATTAGGTTGCTTGGAGACGTATACCTCGATTCAATTATTTAAACGACTCAGTTTATTGAATAAATTACTAAAAACACGTAAAATTATAAGAGCGGGTTGAGTTTATACAGCTTTATATAGCTACAATTTTAGCGCGTATGTTACATGCTGTAGCCTATTTTTTAAGGACAATCTAAAGAACTTAGTACATCTACCACACAACACGCCAAAGAATGAATGGAAGCTGTGAACTGAGAGACGTTCGGAAGCTCATTCTGAAGCCAGCTCACAATGGAGGACCCTCAATAGCCCTCAGAGGGGTCACTCTATATCACGAAAAATTAAGTTTCGGAGCGCTGCTGCGGGAGGCTGTAATATCCCCCCCCTGTAGAGCCGCTTCCGACTCTAACCTACCTATTTGAGACGTATTTTTCGCCCTAACTAAACTGAAACGAACTGAAGAGAAGTCTTGTAACGGTATACGTGTTTTGCATTATTCGTTTGGCCAATACGTGATCGTCTAGTCTAGCGGTTAGGACTCTACATTGCCGAAGTAACTCAAGTTCTTTTTAGGAGGTTGAGAGAATCCCTACCCTAGCACTAATCCCTAGAACCCTAGTTCATAATCCCTAGTTTATCTAAATTTTAGGACAACAGAACAAAGCTCAAGCAATAGTTATTTCTTAAAAAATATACATAATTGAGAGTGATTTAAAAATTTATATTATATATATATAAAAAAGGGTTTTAAATTTGAATAGAAGGTGCGCCCCGCCTCGCACACCCTATGAAGGACGACCAGATCCGTCCACCAGACCCATCTACCTTCTCTAGCCCACTGGCTCTATTCAAACTGTTTTTTTTTTTGTCAGTCAGTCCCTAGGAAAGGATCTATTGATTGGGATCCAGATGATGTTAATAATATTTTATTCAGCTTCACAATTCGGCACGGATATCTCCTGAGCCTACTTAAGCATTTATTCGACACGGATATTTCCTGAGTCTACTTATGCATTTATTCGACACGGATATTTCCTGAGTCTACTTCTGTATCCATAATATGTAATAGTTATTCGGCACGGATAGTTCCTGAGCCTACTCTTGTATTTTCGACACGGATATTCCCTGAGTCTACTTATACATTTATTCGACACGGATATTTCCTGAGTCTACTTATGTATCAATAATGTGTAATAGTAATTAGGCACGGATAGTTCCTGAGCCTACTCTTGTATTTTCGACACGGATATTCCCTGAGTCTACTTATACATTTATTCGACACGGATATTTCCTGAGTCTACTCATGTGTATCGTCACAGTACAATGTCTTCCAATAATGGACATAATTAGAATATAATTACCATCTCCCATTTCAGCTTGTGTCAAGAGCAATCACTCAAATGTATCTCTATATTGTAGATCTCAGAGTTATGTGACAATTAATATTTTATCGATGCTGGCTTGTATCTACCATGGTACCTACAAGTTGTTCGAGGTGGTTTCCCTGCCTCTAATTAACTTCATCACAGTCAAGCTCAACATTACTTATTAATAACTAACTGTCATCATCTCCTCCTGTATATAGTATATTGGTAAGTTTGTAAGAAGAATCCAATTCAGCAACTGCTTTCCTTTACCCAAGCTGATAAGAAGTCATTTCAATTTATTTATCGGTAGTAAGTAACTCATGTACTATGAAAATATTTCCCTATCTTATTCAAAACTCAGTAAATTTTATTTAGAATAGAATACAGTTGAAACTCTTATTGCCGCCAATCGCCTCAATGACCCTAATTATAAGTTTTGTTTAATATTATCAACATCTTATCCAAACCCAAATCAATCATTATTTATATTAGCAGAATTAAAGTAGAATAATAAGTATAATAAATTAATATTAATCACTGAATATGTAAAAGTTGTCATGGTCACAGTCAAGAATATATAGTCAATGATATCCATTTAAGCATCAAATTATTTATTTATTATTTATTTATTTATTCCAGTTAACTTAAAATAGTGTTAGTGCTCCTATGGCCGCCATCCAACACATTGACCCTACGGGTATAAGTATCTAATTGAAGGTATTTATTTTATTTAATCAGACAAGTAGATAACTTTAGTAAAAGTAAAGTTGGTGCTCAACTAGGTCGGCAACTGACTCATTGACCCTATTATTTATTAATTTTGTTTAATATTCTTAACATCTTTTCCAAAGCAAAATTAATCTTTATTTATATTAATAAAAGGGTATAATGCAGGTTTTTAAGTATTATAAATTATCATTAACCTGCTGAATATATAAGAATTGTCTTAGTCACAGTCAGTCAGGTACAAGTTATGGCCAATGTAACCATTGAATAAAAGGAATAATTACATGAATTCTATTCTATTGTCTGATACATAACTAGTTATTGTAGTAAGTAAATACCTATTGAATTCCAATAAAACAAACTTTACATACTTAGGTGGGTAAGTAAGTACCACAATCATACCTATCAAATATGTAGATCAGTAAGAAGCCTAGATTCACTAAGCATACATACATCAATAACATTCACCACACATGAGATACAAAAGGATAGCTTGTTTTCCCCTAAAATTCAATAACCTACTCTCCCACAGCCTAAACCTAACTGCTTAGCATCTAAGTGGTTTGAAGATGAAATGCATTTTATACAACCTTACATTTTAAACAATGTTCCTAGTATCAAGTACCTAGTAAGTAAGTATAAATTAAGAATCTGGGTTTCTTAGTTCTGAACTAATGTTTTGAAAGTAGATTTATTTTGCAACCAATACAACTCTGGTGTCCCTTAAATGTTTGTTGGTTTTGTTGCTGCCGAATTGTTAAGTATGTTTTTCTTTTATGATAAACAATACTTCAAATACCTGAATTTACCAAGTGTAGCTAAACCCATAATAAAACCATAGAGAATCATTAAACTAGTGAATCACACAAGTACACACAATAATTATTCAAGTAGAAACATAGTATTTTATGAAAATATGGTCCGGCCAATTTTCATCCCGGTGGAAAAATGTTTAAAATCATTTCAAATATTAAGAATACAAGTAATAAGTAATGTTTATAATAACCACTCTTAGAGAATCAAAGTAGGTTGAGCTAGCTGTAGATTTTAAATTACTTAAGTACTAAATAGAAATGCTGATTCAAATAAGAATATAATTTTTCTAAATAGATTCATAGCTTAATATGAATAACCTGAAGCATATTCTTCATTCTGGTTTCAAGACTGAATAGATAAGTACATGCTTACATGAGAACTAGATGGAGTTGGTAGAAATAAGTTTATATTGTGTATCTCAGGAGATAAGTAAATAAGTACCGACTACCTAGGAATATGAATCTTCTTGTAACCTAAACAATTTCAGAATGATCTAATATGTTACCTAATAGGTTAACTTAAATTGCAAGCACTTATCACTGAATAGGATTCCACATAATTATGTTATATATCTGATGAATCATCCATTATTATTACTTAGGTACTTATTCAGATTGTTGTGCAAGCCTAGTAAGTTTGTAAACCAAATATGTTGGAACATAGGTTATGATCCACCACAATGAAACATAGGTACACCTAATGGTCTGTATTATGCTAATTACCGTTCTTTACTGGGTATGCAAAGACTGCTGGGTGAAACAATTTCAGGTAGATAGATTGCTGTGAGTAAAAGTAACATACTTAAATACCTACTTGACTCATTAGCCATCATCTCAATAGAACATACTATTCAATATCTGTACTATATTGATATAAGTAACTAAGTTTATTCCTTCCAGGTAAACAAACATAGCTTGATGAAACAAGTGGGGTAATTTTCCCATAGTCGAATGTACTTATGCTTGTAAATTGATTGTTTTATGTGATAGAATCTTTAAGGCTGATTGATGAAGTAAAAGGTGGTTTCCTTGGGTCTCTCCTAATAAACCTAGGTACCCTAGCAGCCTTCAATTTCAAAATGGCCAAGAAGCTTAACAATAAATAATGGGAACAATTGGATTTTTAGGTTATGAAAAATATTCTAATTTTGAAACCAGAACAAAGTAGATAAATATTCTAATATAAAGAATGGGGTGAAGTATAGATATGCTGTGATACCTCTAAATAGTGGTTATGACAAAATATTATCGACACTTAGCTGAGGATCCTGAAGCGCCGCCGCCGGCCGGTCGAAGCTGCAAAACCACCCCGCCATAAAATACACTTCCACTAACGCTCCATCCTATCCCCCGAAACTCCACGAGAAGACCAAGGGCCCGTTTTCTTCCCGAAACCTCTTTTATAGCCTCCCTGACCATCGACTCCCCCTTCTTTTTTTTTTCTTTCCCGGTTCATCCATCGAACTTTATCGATTCAACCCCCTCCCTAAGATCCTAGACTACAGGTGGCGCCACTGAGCTAGACAATAACACAACTATTAAATATTTTTAAGGTAATAAACCGATGAACTATTGTTCTATAATTATTGATAATTAATATTATTATTATTTAACTAGTATTTACTAATTTTAAGTCCTGATTCGATTAATTAGAACTAAAAGATACTCAGTTGAGCGTCAAGGAGGCGTAGTACGTAAAGTGTCGCGTAAATTAGTGTTGTGCAAATCTGATCCTCATAATAATAACTTATCACTATGGCGTCATTCATTTCAATAATCAAACAATAATTAACAGAGCCGTATAAACGGTTGAAACATAATATAACCGAATCTAGTATGATATCTCTTTAAACTCTAAGCGTCAACAATAAGACTTGTACTTATTCTAGGTATCTGTCGATTCGAACGACACAACACCCCCCGAACATTACCATATAAGGAAATGCGTCATCGAGTCTAACCCAATAGATGGCACTAGTGTGGCATTTCTACATCTCGGTATGGTTGTGTTTTCCAACCAGCGTATAGTCTTATTTTGCTTATAATAAAAATTTCGCCCATCTATACATAAATATTGTAATAATGTATAAGTCTGCTACGGACGGACTATGTTCCGTTACAACCACCCCCTAAATTTTTAGGAAATGCAATTGGATAAAAATTTACCTATCTAAGACTTATACATTATACATGAATAACGGTACATGAAAATAACAAACTAATATCAGAACCTTACAATACAAATAAGTTTCGTTACAACCACCCCCTAAATTTTTAGGAAATGCAATTGGATAAAAATTTACCTACTTAACTTGATAGACAATGATAACTCTATATCTTAGTGAAGGTGATAAACCCCAATACTCTCATATTAAATTTACTTAATTCATAGTATCGTAACCAGTGTTTTATTGTCACTTAGTAATATTAAAACCAGGATATTCGAGGTAACAGTCGCTGTACCCTTCGCTATCTCGAATATGCAACGAGTTCGAGGCCCCCTACTGCAGATAGATGCCACCCACTCGGCCAGCGCACCCAATGAGGACAACAAAGGTGTCATTACCCGACAGGCGTGCACATAATCAATCCTATCAGGCAACTCATTTGATAACTCTCTTATAAGAATTCATCAAACGCCTTATATGTTTCTCAGTGATTTCTCCATACGATCGATGCATTGGGTGAATTACTTACTGTTTTCTTCCCAATGTCTTTGCAATTAAGAAAAGAACCTAAGTAACAGTTAAACTAAATACTTGAGTTGAGACCCATATCCCCTCTCAAATATGTGATCGATTAGAGCCCTCACTGTAGATCCTCACCGAATGTCCAGTCAAGCAGACACCATCTACGACACAGGTATCATTATCCAATAGGCTTACACTATCAGTAGTCCTGTTGAACAACTCATTCGATAGCCCCCTTATAGAAGCTCACCAAATGCCCTATGTGCCTATCAGTGGTTTACCCGAATCGTTTTACTTTTCTACTTGGATTAACTCCACTTCAACACCTTCACAACACTTTTATCAACAGAATTTTGTAAGGTAAATTTAAGAATCCCTGGGTCTTATCACCTTCAGCATTTACTAAACCTACCTAGCTTTATGTAAACCTGTAAGCTATAGTGACAACAGGATAAAAGTTTATAAGAAAAACAAATAACTGAACGAAACTTTTAACGAAAAGAAATGCATCTCTGGAAGTACTTCTTAATTATAGCTTAGTTACGTAAATATTAATTAATAAATTACGGCACACTAAAATTGTAACCAGTGGTAAGCGTAGACAAAGTATTCGAGATAACAGTCGTTGTGCCCTTCGCTACCTCGAACACGGAACAACTTCGAATCCCCCACTGCAGATTAATATCGCCCCACCAAACCAGCACTCCCGCGAAGGCGACAAAAGTATCATTATTCAAGAGGCTTGTATTTTTAGCCTAATGAATAACTCATCTGATAGCCCCCTTATAGAAGCTCACCAGACGCTCTATATGTCTCACAGTACTTTCTTAGAACGATCGGCGCATTGAGTGACATTTAAATTAGTTCCTCCTCAATGTCTTTGTGATTTATGCAAATCAATAATAACTCATTAATGAAAAATATTTGAGTTGAGATCCAAAGTCACACTATTCCCTTCTCAAATATGAGATCGTTGAAAGCCCGCACTGTAGACCATCGCAGAAAGTCTTAGTCGGTCGAGACAATAAAAACGACAAAGATATCATTATCCAATAAGCAATGCTACTAGATAACTCATTTGATAGCCCCCTTATAGAAGCTCGGCAAATGTCTTATATGCCTATCAGTAGTTTATCCGAACTGTTCAGCAGTAGGTATGTATTTAAAAACCATCACTTATCACCTTCACAAAAAAATACATATTATAAAATGTAATCTATCACGGTAAAGTTATTAAGTATAGGAAGAAGTACTCCAAAACTACATTCCATTTCATTACCATACCAAAGTATAGTCACCGACATTAGCGCGCCCAAAAGTATAAAATTTACAGGGCCAATGAATAAATGACACGGTTACACGGTGTGACCATCATCACTGTACCTTCAGATAACCTGTACCTAAACTTAAATCCAAGTAGAAACTTATTTACTATCCCTCTTGTGTAAGTACACAACACACCCCCTTGATTTAAGAATTTATCCACTCTCCTAATCACTAATCATAATAACAATAATCCTATTCCAATCCATAACTTTTAGTTTAACCCAAAATCCTTTACAAAATCAATTAGTTATTTAAAGGAGTGCAATGAGAATTTAAATCAGCTATACTCAACCTGCGGCCCGCGTACAATGACTTAAACGTGTTTGTGGCCCTTACATAAAAAAGGTTGAGTACCAATGATTTAAATGGTGTATCACCCCCAAAATTAAACAACTCTAAAATATTTATCTATGTTGATGAAATACTTAGGTAAGTTAGGCACATTCGTTCACTCCAAGACAGTCAAATTTAAAATGCATTCAAATTGTCAAATAACCTAAGCTCTTATCTATTCCTGTAGATGAATACTCTCACCCCCACGTGTGTAACAACAGAACAATACTTAACCCACATTCACATCACGACCGTCTTTCCTATTTTATAGTATTGATTGACTCAATTCAATCACCTCACTACACTCTCATTCATAAACATTCCTACATTTTTAAACCATATTTACTAATTTTAAGACACACCCCCACTCTCATATGTCACCTATTCCTAAACACACCCTACTGATGATGATGATGATTATAGAATTGGAGCAGCCCATATTTACTCACTTTAAGAGACACCCCCACTCTCTTATGTCACATATTCCTAAACACACCCTACTGATGATGATGATGATTATAAAATTGGAGCAGCCCATATTTACTCACTTTAAGAGACACCCCCACTCTCTTATGTCACCTATTCGTAAACACCCCCTATTGATGATGATGATGATGATTATAAAATTGGAGCAGCCCATATTTACTCACTTTAAGAGACACCCCCACTCTCTTATGTCACCTATTCGTAAACACCCCCTACTGATGATGATGATGATGATTATAAAATCGGAGCAGCCCTAAGGATACCTATTCTGTGACATTTACCTAATATTATGTTGAACCGCCCGATGATTATGAATCTTGGCCATCATAATCTAACACATCATTATAATCTAATACACATATTATAGTTTATAAAATATAGCATGAGCCCTTTAAAATATACCACGTTTGATTGACAGATCTTCCTGGTAGATGACTATCGACAAATAATTGTAAAGTTTTACGTCGACTAAACCATTTGATTACCGACATAGCTGTCAAAATATGCAAGCTGAAGTGGCAGTGGGCTGGTCATATCTGCCGAAGAACCGATAACCGTTGGGGTAGACGAGTTCTCAAGTGGAGACCACGAACAGGCAAGCGCAGCGTGGGACGCCCTCCTGCCCGCCGGACCGACGACCATAGGCGGGTGGCGGGTAGTGGTTGGATGAGGAAGGCCGAGGACCGAGTGTTGTGGCGCTCCTTGGGAGAGGCCTATGTCCAGCAGTGGACGATTATTGGCTGATGATGAAACCATTTGACTTTGACTTATGCCTGCTAAATAAAGTTGGGTTTCCCTTGAAAGCGAAGAAGTGACAAATAAAATGTATGGATTTGACAGCTGTCATTCTAATCAAGCTATTTTTAAAGAACTGTAACATACATTCACTAGGCTCACCCCCACTATCTTATGCCTTCCAGCTTCCTCTCCTGGGAACAGTCCTAAACACCCCCTATATGTGATGACGACATTGAAGTAACCCTATGAATACCTATTTGTGTGTAACTTTTAATCTAATGATGTTACAGCCGATGATGATGATGAACCCAAGCCACCCTAATTTAACACATTGATAAAATCAGATATAAGTAAGTATGTAAATACGAACATAGTTTCCTTCACTAGCTCATTTTATTTACACCGTAATCTTATCATTCCTCTATCTCATAATATCCCTAATGTCGTGCACATTATTCACAATATCAATCCATACTCAATCGCACCTACACGCAATTAGCAATCCAGTACCTATACTATATGTAGCTAGCACGCACTCACGCGCAGCCTGTATTTAGGTATACACTGCAGGACACGAACCTCCTCCAATTCCCCAACAACAGAGAGCCACCTCCACAATCTCCATGCACATAAATTTAACACCACAACACACATTGAACACCAAAAACCCGAGGATCGAACTCGAGACAGTAGTCAAGGTCACTATCCACCACAACATTCGGTAGTGTAGCCAGCTAAGTATTTACATACATGTAGAAACATAAGATCATAATATCATAACCTCTCTTTCTCCACATGCTAGGTATCGATTTCCCCCTCCTAGTTCCAATTATATACCTAATTACCTATACCTGCGTATTAGCAAAACGCATACCTACTACATACATACCATTGAAGTAGGTACAACGAAAGGAGTGACATATCCACTGTACCCAACACACGAACAGTGCCTCCGGCATCGGCAAACAGCCGCCGACAACTGATCCCACTACATAATCTTTTAACCACGGTGACAAACACCTTAGTGACAATCACTGGAGCTGGACAGCTGTTTGTCACTGACATTATAATAAGAAGTAACATTACCTATCATTGCCTAATTAAATAGGTACATACATGAAGGTCATTGAACCTGTACAAAACAGTCTTTAATTTTGTCGACACGAATGCGGTAACTATATACATATTCAGTTAACCCCACGAAAGCTGAATATACTACTAAAATCCACAAAACTCATAACAATAATATTCGCTAAACTTATAACAGCCCTTTCCTTTGTCCGCAAGGTACCTACACGTCAGGTACCTAGAACTCACCTACATCCATACCAAATTCATGACACCAATCCCCTTCTATCGTGGGTAAAAGTCACCTTGACATAAGACCCAACACTAATCCTATCTTTTCTATGCTGGCAAAATTGATTTGTCATACATAACTAATTCTCATTACACCCCTTTCTCTAGCGTTGAAAGTATAAATATATCAGCATATAAACATACACCAAACCTATAACAACACTCTTCCTTTATGGTTTAATTAACCCCACATAACGGACTACCTAAATAAATGAGTAAGAAAATTATAGAAATGCAAAATATTTTAATATGTATACCAGCGCCACCTGTGTTAAAACTCTTGAACTGCAATTAATCATTGATATCTACAGGTAATCAGGTTCGAACATCAAATACAGCTAGCTAACTTCTTCCTGTTGTATCCTTATTTTCCTTTTATTTAAAGGTAAGTAGAAGTATAAAATAACAGTAGACAGACAGTACACTTGGAATTAAACCTAAAATCGGATACACACAATCAAAATAAATTTGCCATGAGTAGATATATCTCATCCGCCGCTGTGAAACTGACACTTATTAAAATGTGTCTACTATCTACCTATAATATGTGTATATGTATGTATAAATAACAAAAAATCTATTCCCTAGACAATCGTAGTCGTAGAAAAAATTAAATAGGTAAACAAGTACTTAGGTAGTTACTAAAGTTTGCATTCACCAAAACATCTGTTAGTTATAGCTACCTACCACGCTAACTTAGAACGGTCTTTGACCTTACTAGTTTAATCTCGTTTACTTAGTAGGTACCTACTTTATTTTACTATAGGTACCCCTTTTCCTTTATTAATTTAATGAAATAATTACAGAAAATGACGCAACATCCATGCGCCAAACCTACCAGTTTCAAGTGCACCATGGTAAGATCGGTATAAATGAACCATGTAAAGTGTGCGCAGCTTCTAAATCACAATGTCATGTCTTTACCAAAATAATAATGACAGGACGCTACCTATAACCTATTTGATTGTTTTACAAATGCATTTGTAGGCAACCTACACGTATTTTAAGCACACTAAGTTTGAATACAACAAATTTGTATACAGTAGGGTAAAAGTACCACATATCGGCACTTCAAATGTTTCAAGCAAAATGTATACAAGTATACAAATATTATGCTAAGTTTTTTTTTTTTTTGTAAAGGGTAAAGCTACCAGTTATTGACCTTTTAAATGGTTCAAACAAAATGTATTACCTAAGTGTACACATTATATATTTTTTTTTTTTTTTTCTCTAAATGCCTATTTTATTGTACGCCTACACATATGATTTTCCTATTAACGTTTTCTCTCAATCTCCTTCCGTTTCACGGCAACAATTGTAGGCTAAAAGCCTTTTAAGTTTTTGAATAATGCAAAACACAAATAAAATAACGTTCCTAATAACCCGATCCTGTTTCTAATAATTCTGATCACCCTATCCTGGTCTACGGCATATCAATTGTAATATACCCCCCCCCTGTAGTGAACCTTCGCTCTCTAACCTACCTATTTGAGACGTATTTTTCGCCCTAACTAAACTGAAACGAACTGAAGAGAAGTCTTGTAACGGTATACGTGTTTTGCATTATTCGTTTGGCCAATACGTGATCGTCTAGTCTAGCGGTTAGGACTCTACATTGCCGAAGTAACTCAAGTTCTTTTAGGAGGTTGAGAGAATCCCTACCCTAGCACTAATCCCTAGAACCCTAGTTCATAATCCCTAGTTTATCTAAATTTTAGGACAACAGAACAAAGCTCAAGCAATAGTTATTTCTTAAAAAATATACATAATTGAGAGTGATTTAAAAATTTATATTATATATATATAAAAAAGGGTTTTAAATTTGAATAGAAGGTGCGCCCCGCCTCGCACACCCTATGAAGGACGACCAGATCCGTCCACCAGACCCATCTACCTTCTCTAGCCCACTGGCTCTATTCAAACTGTTTTTTTTTTTGTCAGTCAGTCCCTAGGAAAGGATCTATTGATTGGGATCCAGATGATGTTAATAATATTTTATTCAGCTTCACAATTCGGCACGGATATCTCCTGAGCCTACTTAAGCATTTATTCGACACGGATATTTCCTGAGTCTACTTATGCATTTATTCGACACGGATATTTCCTGAGTCTACTTCTGTATCCATAATATGTAATAGTTATTCGGCACGGATAGTTCCTGAGCCTACTCTTGTATTTTCGACACGGATATTCCCTGAGTCTACTTATACATTTATTCGACACGGATATTTCCTGAGTCTACTTATGTATCAATAATGTGTAATAGTAATTAGGCACGGATAGTTCCTGAGCCTACTCTTGTATTTTCGACACGGATATTCCCTGAGTCTACTTATACATTTATTCGACACGGATATTTCCTGAGTCTACTCATGTGTATCGTCACAGTACAATGTCTTCCAATAATGGACATAATTAGAATATAATTACCATCTCCCATTTCAGCTTGTGTCAAGAGCAATCACTCAAATGTATCTCTATATTGTAGATCTCAGAGTTATGTGACAATTAATATTTTATCGATGCTGGCTTGTATCTACCATGGTACCTACAAGTTGTTCGAGGTGGTTTCCCTGCCTCTAATTAACTTCATCACAGTCAAGCTCAACATTACTTATTAATAACTAACTGTCATCATCTCCTCCTGTATATAGTATATTGGTAAGTTTGTAAGAAGAATCCAATTCAGCAACTGCTTTCCTTTACCCAAGCTGATAAGAAGTCATTTCAATTTATTTATCGGTAGTAAGTAACTCATGTACTATGAAAATATTTCCCTATCTTATTCAAAACTCAGTAAATTTTATTTAGAATAGAATACAGTTGAAACTCTTATTGCCGCCAATCGCCTCAATGACCCTAATTATAAGTTTTGTTTAATATTATCAACATCTTATCCAAACCCAAATCAATCATTATTTATATTAGCAGAATTAAAGTAGAATAATAAGTATAATAAATTAATATTAATCACTGAATATGTAAAAGTTGTCATGGTCACAGTCAAGAATATATAGTCAATGATATCCATTTAAGCATCAAATTATTTATTTATTATTTATTTATTTATTCCAGTTAACTTAAAATAGTGTTAGTGCTCCTATGGCCGCCATCCAACACATTGACCCTACGGGTATAAGTATCTAATTGAAGGTATTTATTTTATTTAATCAGACAAGTAGATAACTTTAGTAAAAGTAAAGTTGGTGCTCAACTAGGTCGGCAACTGACTCATTGACCCTATTATTTATTAATTTTGTTTAATATTCTTAACATCTTTTCCAAAGCAAAATTAATCTTTATTTATATTAATAAAAGGGTATAATGCAGGTTTTTAAGTATTATAAATTATCATTAACCTGCTGAATATATAAGAATTGTCTTAGTCACAGTCAGTCAGGTACAAGTTATGGCCAATGTAACCATTGAATAAAAGGAATAATTACATGAATTCTATTCTATTGTCTGATACATAACTAGTTATTGTAGTAAGTAAATACCTATTGAATTCCAATAAAACAAACTTTACATACTTAGGTGGGTAAGTAAGTACCACAATCATACCTATCAAATATGTAGATCAGTAAGAAGCCTAGATTCACTAAGCATACATACATCAATAACATTCACCACACATGAGATACAAAAGGATAGCTTGTTTTCCCCTAAAATTCAATAACCTACTCTCCCACAGCCTAAACCTAACTGCTTAGCATCTAAGTGGTTTGAAGATGAAATGCATTTTATACAACCTTACATTTTAAACAATGTTCCTAGTATCAAGTACCTAGTAAGTAAGTATAAATTAAGAATCTGGGTTTCTTAGTTCTGAACTAATGTTTTGAAAGTAGATTTATTTTGCAACCAATACAACTCTGGTGTCCCTTAAATGTTTGTTGGTTTTGTTGCTGCCGAATTGTTAAGTATGTTTTTCTTTTATGATAAACAATACTTCAAATACCTGAATTTACCAAGTGTAGCTAAACCCATAATAAAACCATAGAGAATCATTAAACTAGTGAATCACACAAGTACACACAATAATTATTCAAGTAGAAACATAGTATTTTATGAAAATATGGTCCGGCCAATTTTCATCCCGGTGGAAAAATGTTTAAAATCATTTCAAATATTAAGAATACAAGTAATAAGTAATGTTTATAATAACCACTCTTAGAGAATCAAAGTAGGTTGAGCTAGCTGTAGATTTTAAATTACTTAAGTACTAAATAGAAATGCTGATTCAAATAAGAATATAATTTTTCTAAATAGATTCATAGCTTAATATGAATAACCTGAAGCATATTCTTCATTCTGGTTTCAAGACTGAATAGATAAGTACATGCTTACATGAGAACTAGATGGAGTTGGTAGAAATAAGTTTATATTGTGTATCTCAGGAGATAAGTAAATAAGTACCGACTACCTAGGAATATGAATCTTCTTGTAACCTAAACAATTTCAGAATGATCTAATATGTTACCTAATAGGTTAACTTAAATTGCAAGCACTTATCACTGAATAGGATTCCACATAATTATGTTATATATCTGATGAATCATCCATTATTATTACTTAGGTACTTATTCAGATTGTTGTGCAAGCCTAGTAAGTTTGTAAACCAAATATGTTGGAACATAGGTTATGATCCACCACAATGAAACATAGGTACACCTAATGGTCTGTATTATGCTAATTACCGTTCTTTACTGGGTATGCAAAGACTGCTGGGTGAAACAATTTCAGGTAGATAGATTGCTGTGAGTAAAAGTAACATACTTAAATACCTACTTGACTCATTAGCCATCATCTCAATAGAACATACTATTCAATATCTGTACTATATTGATATAAGTAACTAAGTTTATTCCTTCCAGGTAAACAAACATAGCTTGATGAAACAAGTGGGGTAATTTTCCCATAGTCGAATGTACTTATGCTTGTAAATTGATTGTTTTATGTGATAGAATCTTTAAGGCTGATTGATGAAGTAAAAGGTGGTTTCCTTGGGTCTCTCCTAATAAACCTAGGTACCCTAGCAGCCTTCAATTTCAAAATGGCCAAGAAGCTTAACAATAAATAATGGGAACAATTGGATTTTTAGGTTATGAAAAATATTCTAATTTTGAAACCAGAACAAAGTAGATAAATATTCTAATATAAAGAATGGGGTGAAGTATAGATATGCTGTGATACCTCTAAATAGTGGTTATGACAAAATATTATCGACACTTAGCTGAGGATCCTGAAGCGCCGCCGCCGGCCGGTCGAAGCTGCAAAACCACCCCGCCATAAAATACACTTCCACTAACGCTCCATCCTATCCCCCGAAACTCCACGAGAAGACCAAGGGCCCGTTTTCTTCCCGAAACCTCTTTTATAGCCTCCCTGACCATCGACTCCCCCTTCTTTTTTTTTTCTTTCCCGGTTCATCCATCGAACTTTATCGATTCAACCCCCTCCCTAAGATCCTAGACTACAGGTGGCGCCACTGAGCTAGACAATAACACAACTATTAAATATTTTTAAGGTAATAAACCGATGAACTATTGTTCTATAATTATTGATAATTAATATTATTATTATTTAACTAGTATTTACTAATTTTAAGTCCTGATTCGATTAATTAGAACTAAAAGATACTCAGTTGAGCGTCAAGGAGGCGTAGTACGTAAAGTGTCGCGTAAATTAGTGTTGTGCAAATCTGATCCTCATAATAATAACTTATCACTATGGCGTCATTCATTTCAATAATCAAACAATAATTAACAGAGCCGTATAAACGGTTGAAACATAATATAACCGAATCTAGTATGATATCTCTTTAAACTCTAAGCGTCAACAATAAGACTTGTACTTATTCTAGGTATCTGTCGATTCGAACGACACAACACCCCCCGAACATTACCATATAAGGAAATGCGTCATCGAGTCTAACCCAATAGATGGCACTAGTGTGGCATTTCTACATCTCGGTATGGTTGTGTTTTCCAACCAGCGTATAGTCTTATTTTGCTTATAATAAAAATTTCGCCCATCTATACATAAATATTGTAATAATGTATAAGTCTGCTACGGACGGACTATGTTCCGTTACAAGGCCTCTATCTCATTGTATTAAACGTGTCAAGTGGACAACTCTCGTTCGTTCGTTTTTTTTTTCAATATAGAGTAACCCTCCAGTATCGATGGATTGTGTCAGTTTTTGTTCTCCCACCTCGCATTTATCACGACAAGTGCTTTGTGTTGTTTACCTGCCTCTAATGTGCGCTGTTTTGTTCTTGACTTTTGTTTGGAACCACTGAATGGACGCTGGGAAGTGGCCCGGTCTCGCATTGAACGGTTAACTGTGTGTCTTCAATTTCCCATTGATGAATTGATTTTGTAAAGGGAGCTTTTTAAGGAATGATATAATGTGTAGGTATATTTTTTTGAGCGGCTGGTAGGTAAATAGTAAGTAAGTGCTTACATATAATTTAGTTTGAAGTGAACTGACTGAAGGTAGATAGGCTAGGTACGGTGGCCTGCGCCTAAAAGTATACAGGCGGAGTTTTTAAAATAGCGATCTCAAGCTCACAATTCACATGCTGCTCAAGCACATCCACATAAACACCACTGCTACACACATCACACACAACACGTCTCTGGATTTATAACAGATGTAGCTGGTCCCTTCATTATCAGAGAGGAACACACACACGCACTCACGCCTTGTACTAATGTACTCCCTTGCGGGTTAGGCAGAGGTGCATTGCTGCACCCACTTTTCGCCAGAGTGTATGTTAGTCCCAATGTAATAGGGGCGGGCCTATTGCCATTTTACGGGCACATCCAAGACCTGAGAACAAATATCTGTGTTTAAACAAATATCTGCCCCAGCCGGGAATCGAACCCGGGACCATCGGCTCAGTAGTCAGGGTCAACAGGGTCACTAACCACTACGCCATTCGGTCGTCATCAGAGAGGAAATGGAAGGAAATGACCGGCTATAGGATACCACTTTTGCAACATCCTGTAGATCATGTTCCGTTAGCTACCACATTACCGCAGACGCATTTACTTGTCATTGTACCTAGCCTAGCCAAATTAAATGATTTAATAATACAAATTTCCATTCTAAACTAAAAAAGGGGCAAAAGGGAAAAATATCTCCGACACAGCAACTTTCGAAGCCAATCACTACTCTTTTCTATGAAAAGTGCAGAAGGCAATGACGGACGATAGATTAACTCCCAGCATACGAGGATGTGACACGTAAGTAGAAAATCCCTTGCGAATACTCCACATTCACTTTATTATCGGCCTTCGTCACTTGCGATCTGCACGCTGATATAAACCTAAATACTTAGTTCATTAGAGTCTAGAAAGTGACGGTGGGGTGATAGGAGGGGACAATGGGTGAATGTAGTGGGCTTTCGTAGCCTTATTTATGGCTGGAGTGTTTGACGCTATGGGCCGCCTGATAGATAAGTTACGATCGCTTGTCTGGGACGACGACGTGACGGATACAAAAAAAGGAATACGTGATTCGGTTTTCAATATTTTAAATAAAGAACGTCCACTTTTCCACTTTAAAAATGGCACCGATAAAGAACCCTTTGAAAACCGGAAGAAAACGCGCTTTTATAAGACCCTTTAAAGGCTATTTATTCTGAAAGCGTCAACAACGCGACCGCACTATATTATACATTGTATAATGTACATACTATACTATTATAAACTATCCCACTGTATCCCACAAGTAACTTGATGTGTGAGCTAATTTTATGGCATTACATACCAGAACAGTGCTGAAGTCTCAGAATAATAACAGACACCCAATATAAATCCGACAAAACGTATCACCTGGTACTCGTATATCAACACACATGTATGTAATAAGGATCACTCACCTAGTTTGGCGCTAGCAGCTTAGCTAAAATATAATCACATTTATGGCAGTGAGTAGGGGAACCCGGGGTAAGATGGGGTCGTGGGGTAAGACGGGACCCCCCACATATATGCAAAACTATACATCTTATGAATATGAGTAATGAGCCAATAGAAAGGCTTAAATGATCGACCTTTAGTGCGCCAGTGACAGCAGCTGTGAGCGCATGCGTTTTTTGTGTAAGCTCAATTGTTTGTTTTTGCGTAGTGTCCATGTTATTTTTGACCGGTAGAAACAAGGTCACAACACAGTAAGTAAAAAAGTGGCATTTTTGGTAATTGTGTATTTATATTTAAAGTTTGCTACGCTTTATTTAGATATGTGTAAAATCTCTTTCACATTGAAAGTTTTTTTTAATGAATTATTTTTATAAAAAATATAACGTGGGGCAAGACGGGGTAATTTTAGAGGGGCAAGATGGTGTATGGATCAAGCTTGGTGAAGTTTTTTTTTTCTCCAACCCGATATTTGACATTAAAGAAGGGCTTTAAAAGGGCTACAGGGAAGTTGGCTAAAAACACAAAGCAGATACTGTTTACGAAGAAGAAAAACAACGAAGATGACTGTGTCTATCTCTGCTGTGAGGATATCAACAGTCCTACTTTAAATCTAGGGAAAACTGGGTCGGATGTCAAAGGTGCAGGCGTTGGGCTCACACTGCAGGTGCTGGTGTTGACGATAAAAACACAGAAGAAGTGTTATTTGTATGTTTTGTGCCCCACATAGTATATTTACCCCATCTTACCCCGTACACGGGGCAAGATGGTTTATTTCCCATTTTTTACATTTCTTAAAATAAGTAAATTGTAATGATTACTTTTTTGGCAAAAGCTGTGCCAAAGTGTTCGTCATTAAGTTCCTAATGAGCCATTAATAATTGATAACGTTGTGGTTATAAATACCTGTTGTTTTTTTTTATTTTCCCTTAGCGACCCCGTCTTACCCCGGGTTCCCCTATATTTCAAATACCGTATTGCGGATGCGAGACTGGGGCCGCATTTCCCTCAGGAAATATCGCGCTGGTTCCAGCACTAAGTGATAATAGGGCGCCAGCCTGCAGCCAGAATGAGGACGGGGTAAATACTTGCTTATAGTTATTGAAACTGCGGGGAAATTAAATATTTTTTGCATAAAAATTGTGACTAGACAGCAGGATTGAGGAAACGGAAGAAAGGTTTTAACACATTAGATAGATAGAATATTCTTTATTTGCACACAAACAAGGACAGAAGTTACGTACAGTTCCCCAAAATTGATAATGCACATAGAAATCTTCGCCATTGTTCGGCAACGGTCGTATTCCCGAGCGTTAGAAAACTATTATGTATTTAGAGTGGTTAAGTGCATTTTCTTCATGAAATTTTAGTAGAATTATGTAATTGGTGCTAAAAGAGATAATTGATTTATCAGTAACGAAATTTGATTCGATAATTCATAATATTCCATAATATTAAAATTTACTTCGAAAATATTACAGTAGGTACTTTTCAAGTGTCTTACTGAAGCTGATGTAAAGATGGATGAAAGAAGGTTTGAATAACACAAGGTTTATATTATAAGGAGAAATGGATTTCAAACACAGGTTTATATAAAAAAAAATTAAATCTCAGTTCAAAAGTATTTACAGCACTGATTATTTCACATTAATAAAAATGTTTACATTAAAATCTCAGTTCAAAAGTATTTACAGCGCTGATCATTCACAATAATATTACAATCATTGACTTATATATTACTAGCGTAAGGACAGGCCCAACTGCTTTAGAGAATGACACCATCGCGTTGGCCCTAAAACCTCATAAATCTGTCATAATTTGTATGAAATTAGGGCCAGCGCGCGGGTGCCATTTTCTTTTGACAAAACGTTCTGACGGGCGTATCCTTCCTTTTGAAATCATTGATTACAATTACAAACTTGGTCTTTTGGGTGTGGCTTTATTGGCAAAGTGAAGTGAATGTGCCTCATAATATGGCATCGTCAAAAATAATTAAAGTTGAAATTAAACCCTGACTACTGAGCCGATGGTCCCGGGTTCGATTCCCGGCTGGGGCAGATATTTGTTTAAACACAGATATTTGTTCTCGGGTCTTGGATGTGCCCGTAAAATGGCAATAGGCCCGCCCCCTATTACATTGGGACTAACATAACACTCTGGCGAAAAGTGGGTGCAGTAATGCACCTCTGCCTACCCCGCAAGGGAGTACATTAGTACAAGGCGTGAGTGCGTGTTTTTTTTTTTTTTTTTTTTTTGAAATTAAATTCACATTTGAAAAAAATAACAAGAACGATGTGTAATTGCAGCTCTTTATAATTCCACAAAAGTAATATTGATCTTGACCTTGAGACCCTTGACTGATCGGTGACAGCCACCGACCGCCCAAATTGTTTTCGATTATGTGTCACATGATATTGACTACTATTTCTTTCGAACAAGGATCAAAATGCAAGTGCTTTGTTTAAGGCACTGATTCGGGTGTTTCCGGGAATACGACAGTTTGCGAAGATTTGCATGCGCATTATTAAGATGGGAGAACTGTAACATATTTACTAACACATAGGTACAAAAATAGCGGCCTAATTACATAAATTATTATTCTATATTAACTATTAATATTATTATAACATTTAGGCTGTATGCCATTTTTTATTGCATAAATAACAACATTTTATTATCCGAATAGTAGCTTTGTATTTAGTCACGGATTTATAAACTCAAAAAGTACGAACCGACCTTTCATTTGTGTACAAATCAATACAGCTTTTATTGATTTTCATTTACCTGTGTAACTAACAGGGCCACTGTAGTGTAGCTGGAACTAAGTTAAGGTCAGTCATAATTATAGTATAATCATAATATCGTGTCGTATCACTATTAAAAAAAAATACACTTTTCTTTAACTTCAAAGTGGGACACAAAAATAATACATATTAATACATATAACTGCTAACCAAGCCTAAATCAGATTGGGATAAATTTCCTAACAATGGCACACTCAATAGAAAATCTCTCGTATTTTTCGTTACTGTGTCACTACCACCAATTCAAAACAACAATTGAGCGAATTATGCAATTCCCTAACAGAATAACTAACTCGTAGTTACATTAGCGAGTGACGAACGCTACACGTCACACGTAACCGAGTTATGTCTAACTCTATGGGCAATTCTACAACTATTGCGGGATTAGATCTACCGTGAACTTAGTTAGCGCAAGTTTAGCCTCCCTCCTTCGTCGCTTATTGTAGTAAAGATAAGTTCTGTACAAACCGCGATTGGAAACTGGGCGCTAGCCGGCTTGCAGCGATATCATAGTTTAGGGAGATGATATTGGTTATAGTTGCCGTGTTTTCCTATTCCAATCTTTATGGGCGGACAAATTAAACATTATATAGTGATGGGGGTGATAAAGTAAGTTATGTCATTCACCATGATCGAAGCATTCACCAGCCATTATATTTAAAGCACTTAAAATCGTTAATTTTTTTTTGTATGTAACCATAGCGGTTTTGAGCATTGTGGTGAGTAAGTGAACAAAAGTGTCCACAAAATGCTGAACACAAGGCTACCTAGTATAATTTTACGAGCAATAAGAGCTGATATTGTACAAATTTCACTCAGCCCTAACACTTTTATTAGTAATAACAGTTAATGAAAAAAAATATGGACAAACATAACAACTTTTTAGATGGGCCAATAGCACCACTCACACTCAACCCGTAAAAGTCCACTGCAGGACATGTCATGCAATACTGAATACTTAGCAGGCAGTTTGGAAATACAGAATCATTTAACATCGAACACTCTAGAAAAAAACGTTTATACAAACAGATATTGGTCCCGGTTGGGATTCGAACCCGGATACTTCGGCACATGAGACAATGTTAATAACCACTGCACCGGTGGACAACTTACGATTGTGCCGAGGGTCCGAGTTCGATCTCACAATATAACATTACTTACCACAAGGCGTGAGTCTGTGTGTACTGTACCTAAGTGTACGAAAGTTTTAGTAGCTTATTTTAATTTTAATACTGTTGTGAATACCTCGTTGTATGTCGTATTTCTTTGCAAGTTTTTTCTTTCAATTAATAGCCATGTTTTAATTTAATTAAAAACCCGGATAAAATAAGATAGAATAACATGAAATCTCACTTTCAAAACCGATGAAAGAATACGTCAGCCGTTTTCATACGAGTGCAAAATAGAATTTCTCCGAGCGATAAATTTGAATAGAAAATCCCGACCCACTGGAGAGTAGGTAGTGCTGAAAATTTCAGCGACGTAGTCAATAGTCTTCAGGAGACAATAAAACGTCACTTTGAGGGAAAATTTTACAAAAATCCTAGTCATAGCATACGAAAAATCTATCTGTACAGAATGGAGTAGGTGGATGTTTATTGAGACTTTTTTAAATCTATTTTACATTAACTTTATCATTTTCTGTCTAAAAATTGTTAGCAAATAAATAACGAAGTCACAATAATTAATATTTACACACAAAACCTAAATATATTCTTAGCTCATTATTGTTCATAGTTAACATGAATTAGCAATGAACGATTAGCATTGTTCCTCTTATCAGAAACTGGAGTAACTTAATTTCTCAGTCTTTTTCACAAAATTAGCTCACTTTAACTGTAGCTTAGCTTGCATGCAATACAAATGAGCTCCAATGAATAACGAACATGAATTGTTTGAACACGTTCTACATGTTTCATTGGCTTTACGTATAATCCCCACATTAACTTGTTTTCGATGTGCATATGTAATGATGTTCAAATAGACAAACATTTGTGGAAGCTTACTAAACCACTGAAAATTTTAGTCATCGACAGCTATCACATATTAATTAGCCCATTATCAAAAGCTTGCACTATTATTTATAATTGATGCGGTCGGAAATTACATTTTATATTAATTTAGAATCTGCTACATTTTATATCAATTTATGATCTGCTAGAATTAAATAGAGTAATTTTTGAAGTCGTTAAGAATTACCCCGTGTAACCTCAATTCAGCTTACTCATTTGCATTATTATGATGTAATCAGATGTACTCTATAAATATTTATAAAAATACTTGTGTAATAAAAAATTTTGCTGCATTTGACTACAAATTAAACAAACTTTTATTTTGGTATTTCTAAAGTAACGGTAAATGTTGCTATCTCAGTTAAGTATATAAGTTCACCCCTAACCAACTACTCATGCATATATTCGCAATAACTTTGAAGTGTGCATAATAGATTGCAGTTTTCGCTTGCCACTCAGGCTCTGTCGCCTGGTTGCTAACTTCCAAGTGCCTAAAGCGAGCAATGAAATGCAACTTACTTATAAGCCCCCTTCAAACTTCACTTGCGGATGCGTCTTGCATACATAAGTAACACAGTGGGCTTTTGACTTTAAATGTGTGCCTCAAAGTCCTTCAGTTTGAGAACTATGAAAGTGTTTATTCTGTACTTTATTTTGCCATAATGGTAAGTGAATTTATGAATGCAGCAATGTACATCGTTATAGTCATGTCATATACCTACTTACTTATTTATATTGTATCTGTAGTTGGGTACTCTATAGCAGACATCAATAACTTGTCTAAGTTCTGAGAGATTAGGAAGTTCTCAAGTTAGAACATTTGGTGCTACTGTGACGTCTCAGTGGCTAAGCTTGCTTAAACTATATGTATTAGTTTGAAGCCTAACTCAGTATCTATTCAGAGTATTGCAAAAGTGGTAGAAAGCCGTAAAGCGGTTACTCAGAGGTTTCTTAACGGAGAGCGGTTTCTCAGCATTTTATTTTATACAGGACATACACAAAAATGGTTCGATGTACAAAAAAAAACTAATTTATCATTATTTTAGCAGGTATACTCGATATGTAGGATCAGTGATAAAAGTATGAGTGAGTACATTACGTGTAAAAATAAAAGTCGCCTGAACGCCAACGTACCTGGAACAAATGATAATAAAATTAAACGAGTGGCCAACAATAAATAACAAGAATCTTTCACTGAAAAAAAGCTTCACACGGACTAGAATCGCAAAAAGGGATATAGGGTTTTAATTTTAATAATATATAAAGCTGGATTACCACTGATTCACTGACTGACATGATTGTTCTCCCAGAAGGAGCCATTTTTTGATATAAAAATGTTTAAGGGAAATGTACAGGAGGCTCGGGTGAGTAGAGAAAAAATCCGACATTTTTAAAAAAGTTGTAAAAAAAAAAAAATTTTTTGTTCCTCTTTTTTGGTGACCATACATTTTTTTATATTTCGAGGGTGTTTTTAGAATGTCTGACAGATTATAAAAAAAATATAAAAAAATAAAAAAACAAAATGGCGGCCGAGTTGCAGTGAAGTAAAGTTAAGGGCGTGTCAGACCCGACTTGAGGTGAATTGATCTCCTGGAAGGGGGGGAGGTGGGGGGATGCTGTTTTTTGTAAACGATGAGGCACATGATGAAATTTAAGGGAAAATTCCAAAAAATGATTTTTTTTTAATTGCGGGGGGAGGGGAGATTTTTTTATAAAAACGTGTTTTTTCGGGGATTTTCAAAGCATTTTTTTATTGTGTTCGAGGCATTTGACAGGTTTGACTTGTATGGAGCGGTTGTGCAGTTTAACGAGTAGAGTTGCCATGTGAAAGAATTTCCCCCATTTTTAGGGTAAATTTCGAGATTTTCCCCAATAACATGAAAAGTAGAAATGGCCACTTTTGATTTTAAAATTTGATGCAGTTTTGTCGGAAAGACCCGTACTAATGACATTTGACCATTTTTATTACTTTCGACTGGCAACCCTGGGCGATAGGCGAGATTATATTTTTTCGGATTTTTTTACGTCGACCCAACTTGAGGTGAATTGATCTCCCAGAAGGGAGGCAGGTGGGGTGATGATTTTTTTTGGACACGGTTTGTTGTATGGTGCGGTTTATGGTAAAATTCCGAAAAATTTAAAAAACAAAATGGCGGACTGCTTTGGCTGCCATTTTGTAAAAATGACTTTTTTTCACGATTTTTTATTGGTTTTTTCACATGTTTAGAGTGGTTGGGGAGATTTGTCTTGTATAGCGCATTTGTGTAGTTTGTTAGGTAGACTATACCAGTTAAATAAAATTTCCCCATTTTTAGGGAAAATTTTGAGATTTTCCCCAAAAACCTGAAAAATAGAAATAACCGTTTTGGATTTTAAAAAATGATGAAGTTTAGTCAGAAAGGCTCATACTAATGACATTTGACTATTTTTATGACTTTCGGCTGGCAACCCTGAGAAATACGGGAGATTATATTTTTGAAAAAGTTCGACGTTGATTCAAGTTGAGGTGAATTGATCTCCCAGAAGGGGGGAAGGTGGGGTGATGTTTTTCTTTGTACATGGTTGGATATATGGTGAAATTCATGGGAAAATTGGGAAAACTGCAAAAATCAAAATGGCGGATGAAGTGGCAGCCATTTTGTAAAAGAGAAATTTTACATGTTTTAAGGCTATTTCACCTGTATTGAGTGGTCTGATAGTTTTGATTTGTAGAGCGCGTTTGTGTAGGTGTATGCATTTAGTTTGCTTATGAAATTAAAACTCCCCATTTTTAGGGAAAAAAACAAAATTTCCCTAAAAACATGGGAAATTTTACATAAATATCCAATTTTATCCCTTTAAGATGGTCAGAGCGGTTTCAAATGTATGGCGCGTTTGTGTAATTAAATGCATAGATTTTTATTAAAAATAAAAATTCCCCACTTACAGGAAAAAAAACAAAATTTTCCTAAAAACATAGGAAAATTTACATAAATATGCAATTTTATCACTTTGAGATGGTCTGAGGGGTTTCGAATGTTTAGCGTGTTTGTGTTGTTAAATGCATACAATTTTAATTTAAAATAAAAAACTCCCCACTTATGGGGAAAAAATCAAAATTTCCCTAAAAACGTAGAAAAAATTACCAACATTAGCAATTTCACCACGTTGAAGTGGTCGGACAAATTTATGGTATATGGCGTATTTGTGTAAATAAATACAAACAATAATTATTTAAAATAAAAACTCCCCACTTGTAGGGAAAAAATCAAAATTTCCCTAAAAACGTAGAAAAAATTACCAACACTAGCAATTTCACCCCGTTGAAGTTTTCGGACAGATATATGGTATATGGCGCATTTGTGTAGATAAATACAAACAATTATTATTTAATAAAAAAACTCCCCACTTGTAGGGAAAAAATCAAAATTTCCCTAAAAACGTAGAAAAAATTACCAACATTAGCAATTTCACCTCTTTGAAGTTTTCAGACAGATTTGTGGTATATGGCGCATTTGTGAAGATAAATACAAAAAAATGTTTTTTTAAATAAAAACTCCTCACTTTTAGAGGAAAAAATATTTTCCCTAAAAATATACAAAATGTAAATCAACTTTACCACAGTGTAAGTGCCGAGCGCAGCGAGGCCATAGTTCTTCTACAAGCTATACCAAAATAAAACTAGCCGAGCGCAGCGAGGCATCCGACAAGTAACCCTGCCATAAAGGAAAAAAATCCGAGTGAAGCGAGGCATTACGTATTTTAATCAATATCAATAAAGAAAAACTACGGGAAAAGTCCCGTTTAAGAAGTGGAAAGCCGAGTGAAGCGAGGCAAAACAACCTAAGCCATCAATCCAAAACCTAGAGAGCCGAGCGGAGCGAGGCAAAACTACTGAAACCAACATCCGAAAACCCGAAGAGCCGAGCGAAGCGAGGCTAAAGTACAATAAACAGCATGTGCTTATGTAACTGCAGAGCCGAGCGAAGCGAGGCAAAACAACCGAGACTACCATTCCGAGACCAGGAGAGGAGCCGAGCGCAGCGAGGCTAAATTACTTTAATCACCAACTGCCTGTTTAACTGGAGAGCCGAGCGCAGCGAGGCTAAACAATCCAAATCATCATACCACAAACCTTGGAGAGCCGAGCGCAGCGAGGCAAAACATTTCAAAACATTATACCACAACCACCGAATAGCCGAGCGCAGCGAGGCAATACAACTTAAGTATAACCTTACCGTAAAAGAGGAGCCGAGCGAAGCGAGGCAAAACAAATCAAACCACCTTACCGCAAACCCTGGAGCGCCGAGCGAAGCGAAACAACACCACTCAAACCCTCGTCAACACAACTAGATATAACCTGAGAGCCGATTGTGGCAAAGAAATACCTTGAATGAATAAAAAAGATAGACAAAGGTTTGGGCGCGTTTATAGTTTCAATTATGGATTAAATTGAAGTAAACCATACTTCTGTAAACAACAATCATAGGAAATGTTCAAAGTGTGTGTGTTCGAGTGAGAATTAAAAAATTGTCTCAAACAGCAAACCCGAGTAAGAAATTAAGGAATAAAAAAGCCTGTGTATTTCGTTGCTATGAAAAAGTTTCTCTTCAGAACAAAGTAGGTAAACTAATAATCGAGACGCTAGAAAAACGCGCGAATGGAGGTGAGCGGTGGTAACTCAGTCGGGTAAGCGCCCGATTCTCACGCAAGAGATACGGGTTCGAATCCCGGCGCTGACATGTACCAATGAGTTCTTTTAACTTAAGTACAATGTATACCATCGCTCTTACGGTGAAGAAAGACATCGTGAGGAAACCTGCATATCTGAACCCACCAACCCGCAGTGGACCAGCGTGGTGGGAAATGGTCCAAGCTTAGGAAGGCAGTTTAGACCTTGGGGATATGCACAAAGGTTCCACTCGAAAGAGCCAGGTGTAGGTACTTACACACAATAGAATAGAATAGAATAGGAGGTGACTCAGATTTATGAGGTATTAAAGAATCCAATATTTGTACACAAAACTATGTCATCTCGATACTAGGTAAAGTTTACGAAACCAAAAAATAACCATATAGATCAGTTTCTCTACCTATTTGTGTGAGACAATCCGTTATTCATAATTTAAATAGTTTTCAAGGCAAATATTAACATTCCTGTGGAGTTTTCCTTAGGTATGTAAAGCCAAATTCAAGAAATATCCGTTGTACACTCCCGGGCAATGAAAAAGTTCCACTCACAAAATGCCGACACCATACGACCCCAATTTTTACAAAGATTTTTTTAATTTAAAATTGGAACAAAATATTACCGTTTTTAGTTGGTTGTTGCAGAAGACGGCATTAAGCTAGATTTTCCGTTTAGTTTTTCTCAGTTGAACTTTTTCACTGCCCGTGAGTGTATTATGGCAAAGTCAATACCAATCTGTTACAAATTTCATACTGAAATTAAATTTCAAGGGAAAACTAAACCCCATAAAATATTCGATACGTAATAGTCAAGTGAATAACCGTATCTCACCAAAATTCATACTGAAAACCGTATCCCACATAAAACAAAAATCATCAGTACCCCTGTTATAATGAAAACCATAGTGAAAACCGTTTTTAAGGCATAACATAACGCAAGAATGATTTGCTACGGTATATTCAAGTCAATACCCTGCTGAAACTGAAATTCATACTGAAAACTGTTTCCCACGTCAAACAAAATCGTCAGTCCCCCTTTAATAAAAAAAAATCATAGTGAACACAGTTTTTAAGGCATAACAAAACGCAAGAAAGATTTGCTACGGTATATTCAAGTCATTACCCTGCTGAAACTGAAATTCATACTGAAAACTGTTTCACACGTCAAACAAAATCGTCAGTACCCCTTTAATTAAAAAAAAAACATAGTGAACACAGTTTTCAAGGCATAACAAAACGCAAGAAAGATTTGCTACAGTATACTCATGCCAATACCCTGCTGAAACTGAGAATCATACTGAAAACTGTCTCCCACCTAAACCGAAAGCATCAAAGCACCGCGCGGCTGCTTGCAGCCCGCGCCACAACGCAACCTCTAGTTTTAATAATAAAATTATTGATTAAATATTTTGCCAGACGAGCAATGAAAAAATTCCAGTGAAATATGGAACGGCAATGACAGGTGAAACTTTTTCATTGCTCGCAAGTGTAATTCTAATACTATGAAAAAATATAGTTTATCAGTCGTAAATGTAATACTATGTATTTATATTCGTAACTTAATATACTTCTGAGGATTAAGTACTTTCAATTCTTATCATTATGATTATTTGATGGTGAGCCATAATCAAAAGAGACTAAACCTATCTGCTATTTGATATAACATTGCCTATCTCTCCCTAATACGACAACTGTCCGTGTGTCCGTATTTAGCCTACTTGCTTTCTCGCTTTTTTTCTGACAGCAGCAGTTAATTTGAAAGAAAACATAAAGATTACATTTAGGTATTATAAAAAAAAATCTTAATTTGATTGTCGGATGCTTAGTTGTAAATCTGGTATGATGTATTTGTCTGGTAAATACAGTTATAGTAATAGTCTATTAATTCATAAGAGTTCGACAGCTTTAATATCATTTCTATACTTGCCAATAAAAATAATGGTAAATGCTAAGAAATTCGCGCTTTATTTCTCGATGGTACAAAAACAAAATACTTATTTTTACTCACACATACTTCTCTGCCAAAAAACAATTACTTAAGCAGATGAGCTTCACGGATCGTATAAGTCGTGTAATCTCATTTTACAGTTGAAAGCTCCCATTCACCCCGCTAAGAGGCTACCATGTATCACTTCGAATCCTCCCGAATAAGGGTGTCTTCAATATACATGCTAGCCTTTAAAGTTAATTCTGAAATACTGGAAACTGAAGCTCTTGGTATGTGCCAAGAAATTACTATACCTAGCTTCAATATTGGTACATTAGGTACATTACATTAAGATAACACTAACAAAGATTTGTTCTAGAAACACTTCTGCCTACCCCACAAAGAAGTACATGATATTATTATAGCATAATATGCAGCGGTGCAATGTGCTTTAAAATAATCGTTCTGAAAAGTGTTGAAGGTTTTTCAGGGTGGTTTTTTATGAATATAACATAATCACTGATTATTATAATCAATGATTACTGATTATTGGATCAAGTTATCTGAAATCACTGATTATGTTATATTCATAAAAAACCACCCTGAAAAACCTTCAACACTTTTCAGAACGATTATTTTAAAGCACATTGCACCGCTGCATATTATTATGAACACAGCATTAGATTTTATTCTAAACCATTTTATTTTGTGGTGAGATTTCTAATGAATACATAAATATTTTTCCTAAACGGCGTATAATGCTCAAAGTAAAATGTGGAGCGCAAGGCGATGTATTCAAGACCGAGGAAACCTAATAAAAATGAGTCCCAAGAGAAATCAACTTACCTCTGAACCTAGGTAAATTTAATTTAGAAATATAATTGGTTAAGACAAATTGAATTCCTTAGTTTGTATTTGTAGTTCCGTATGAATAAGGAAAGTTTAATGTTTCGGTTTATTTGTTCATTCATGAAACTAATATTTTAAATATATATAGTATATTATAAACGTTCGTAAATAATAGCGACCGAGTGGGTGCCGGGTGAGGACCAATTTGCCAATGGCTGAAGTTTCACAGGATCGAAGGGTGTGGAAGAAAAAAGAGAGGCTTTTGTGAAAGAAAGCAGGCTTTATAAAATGCTAAATATGGATATTTTAAATATATTGCGTTTCAAACATCTCCTTAGAAAAAGATACATACTATCTTAAAATCGTCAACAAAACATCCGAGCGTCAATTACACTCGGTCAAAATTCAAATCTCAATTCTACATTTTATTATGTAGGTAGGTGATTCCGCTTTGAAGAATATGCTTAATTTTCTTGAACTTCAAACGCCACTTGTCGCTTCTAACTAAACATTCAGCATTAACAGACTGCTGGTCACATATTTTACTTGATATTCTGCCAAATTAACTGCGTCTCGACACGTTCAAGAAAATTCGAAGAATATTATTTTAAAATGAAAGATCGTTACCCTTTGAAGTGGCCTCATATTTCAAATTTTATGACACTCGTGGGAATAAAAAGCTTTATTCTGGTGTAAATATTAACATTTTATTTTATTTTTTATTTTATTTATTTTATTTTATTTATTGCCTTAAATCACATGTTACAAAATATAGATTTACATTATATAATTTTATAAAAAAGTTTCAATGCAATTTTACCCAATGGGTGTAGCAAAATGTATATAGTTAGTAAAATGTCATGCAAAATATTAAATCATTAAAATTATGTTAGTTATTACATTTTATTAATAGAATTAGGAACTTAATGAAATAGTTTTTAACATTTTAAAATTTAATTTCAATTCATGTTAAGCAGCAGGCTTGAAATCATAAAATTCATTGAGGCTATATGGACACATAACAATGAGGAACTCTTTTAATTTAGTAAAGAACTTAGTACCCGTCACCGTCAGAGACTTAATTTCATCTGGAAGACTGTTGAATACTTTGATAGCTGCCATCTTCGTTGTGCGTGAGTATGTGACTGTCCTACTAGCAGGAACCTCCAGATCATACTTAAATTTCTCATTTAGACGGTTACTGGCACCCAGAGTCCTAAGGGGAAATTTATTTGGATAGCGTTTGACCAATTTGCAGAGTTCAATGACCTATAAGGCTGTAATAGTCAGTATTTTAAGTTTTTTAAAGGAACCTCGACATGATTCCCGGTTTGATTTTAAACCATCAAGAATGCGTATGCATCTTTTTTGAAGAATTAATATTTTGTCAATATCGACGCTACCACCCCATACGGCCAGTCCGTAGAGTATTCTTGATTGAAAGAACGCGTAGTAAGCAATGAGTGTGGCTCTTTTGGTAGCAAGATTTGATAAGGATCACAAACCATAAGATAGCGTAGGCCTCACTCAAAGCTCATACTACATTCAGTTCTTACCAGCTCCAAGACGGATAAGCGGCTTACTTGACTCCTACACCTACAGTCCACTAAATGCAATGAGTTGCATGAAGTTTCATTGCATCGAGTATTTTTAACCACTTTTTTCGCCGCTTTCCAAAGGGCGTCCAACGGAATATTTGTCTGGAGAAAATACACTTGAATGAAATGTACAGATTATCCCTCCTAGAGCCTTCAGAAACGTTCGAAGAGAAATGTCAGCGATTACGCTCACTCAAAGTATGTATAAACTGACACGCTTAACTTAAACTCTTGCTTTAACTTCTTGATGAGATCATTACTCTACTAACTTGTCTGTGCGAGATTCTGTTTCATTTTAATTCGTATGTTCCAAGTAGCATGGTGGAAAATTCAATGCTGCAGTGGAAAAGGACTAGACTTTTAATTAAGAAAAGTAGGCCCCAATCCATTTTACTCGTTTCAGACTTTGTGGACGCTTGTCAGTGGCTCGTCGTACCTAATATTTATGTAATAGTAATAAGAGTGTTAATTTTGCGAGGAATTGTGTTCACGCCTGGCGCCCTATTCTATTGCGGTCACAAGCGCGCAGTGACACGGCGAGGGGCGAAGGAAAAATATGGGAAAAATACAGGAAAATGGAACTTTCAGTTGACAAGGTGACAAAGAGTGGACAGAGTGACACAGCTGACAACTGTCTACCGCGGAGAAGTGTAGTGGTATTGTGGGGACTACAGAGCCTCTATTACGGGTTTTGCAATCAACGACAAAAAATTACGTTTTCTTCTCTCATTTCCGTATATTATCTGTCAAAAGTTTCCTCATAGTTTTCGTTCGAGGAGCCACTTTGGATTGACTCAGCTCGACATTCTGGGAAAATAATGCTCTACGACATATGGGTATTCGTGAAAAAAGTTCAACTTCCCATGATATTTAAAGTCATGCGAAATATCAAAATTCCTAGAACAAGAATATTTTAATGTGACCTCCTGAGTCACCCCTTTCGGCATACTATACATAAGTACAATTTTCGCGAGACCCTGTAAAAATATTTCAGTATTTTAACTGAGTCAAGGTTTCATTACCCTTACCCCCGCTATACGGCCCTGCCAGTGACGTGAATTGCATAACATTAATGTGCACGTGGTGAAAGTTCACCCTTTCTGCCCGAGTCTCTATGTTCTGTTATTCATAGTGTTTCACCGTTTATTTTTTCCTTTTTAGCGTGTGCTTTGTTGAACGTAGGTGTAGATACTTTAATAGTTTATTTCGCTATACTTAAATGATACTATTAAGTTATCTGATATGGTAACATGCAGTATAGACAACTTGTAGACAGTAGTTATTGTTAATGGGTCTGCTGAAAAAAGTATCATAAAGGCGAAGCCCCATTGGTGCGGTGCGTCATAATTGGGATGACGCGACGCAACGCACCAATGGTGCAACACCCTAAATAGTTCCGGTGTAAAAAAAATGACCAAATTTATAATTTCGAAAACTTTTTGCCCTCACAATCACATAACTAATAACTACAGTACTTACCTATTGCGTTTATCTATAGCTCACAATAATGATAATTTCATTCTATAAGTTACTGGTTTACAATAAACCTTAACATCCAGATAACTCGAGGTTAATAATTAGACGTTCTTGTTACATTCCATTACGTTCTCCACCGCAAAACAGATCCGACCATACTATTATACTATGCGTATTTACTTTACCACACAAAGCTCAAATAACCGATCCACCGACGGAACCCGATAATCAACGGTTTACGATGTAACCCCACACGAGCCTGTCTAATTGTGGTTCGGCACAAATTGGGTTTGCTATTCCTGAAATAGGTGTTTATTTAAAATTCTTTATTTTTTTTCTACCATTTGAAACTGTAGTATGAATTATGAAAATATCCCCACTTAAAACTATAGTATGATTTTCCTATGAAAATAGTACCTAGTTAGTTACAGTACCGGTTTTACAACTGCAAACTTCAAGTTAAGCTGATTTTAAACATGACTTGACGTGCTATGATAGGTTGAATGGTCATAGACTGGAGGATTTTAGGTAGATTTACTGAACTGAAAAAATGAGCAATAGCGGTACCTACATTGACTCAAATAGAGGTAGGTACATAAATAACTAGCTGTTCCCGCGAGCTTAGCTTCGCCTTAAAAAGATTTCCCGTGGGAATCCCGGGATAAAAAATAGCCTATGTTTTTTCTCAGGGTCTAGACCATATAGGTATGTATACCAAATTTCCTTCAAATCCGTTCAGTAGTTTTGGCGTGAAAGAGTAACAGACTGACAGACAGACAGACAGGCACAGTTACTTTCGCATTTATAATATTAGTTAGGATTAGGATAGTTAGGATAAATAAAGTAATCTTTTGCTGATCCTTCTAAGCTAAACCAAAATCAAACATGCACAATAGGTACCTATAACCTAACAATGTTGTTCATTCGTTATCCGAGAGAACAATACAACGTTCAGTAAATCATATGCGTTAATTAATCGTTCCGACATACGCTGTCTGTATGTTTGCTCTGTTTTATTTTTTTCTGTTTACCATAGACTACAGACTACAGCTCAGATCAACTACAAATAGATTCGCAATCGCCGTGTGCACTATTCTCTTTCTCACTCAAACCATAGATGTTGCCGACATAAAAATAAAACCTAAATATGGGGAAATTTAACTTATCATAATAACAAAAACAAAACTTGAGTATATCGTCGGTTGATAGGAAAAAGACACTAAAGGCTAATTTTTCAATAGCCAGACAAAAGTTTTGCTGGGAAATAATTTTGATGCTGTTGCGTCTCAATGTTTCTCAATGTTTGTATTACCCAGATAACATTTATCTGAATATTGAAAAATCAGCCTTAGTGAGTTTTTCCTGTCAACCGACGATATAAGAAAAAAAACTTTACTCATACTTATTTGATTTCAATATAATTATTTAATATACACAAACTGAGTGGATTGTATAATTCATTGTTCAATCCTCTTCAAAATGTGCCGAACACAATTTTTGTATGTTTCCTTGGTTCCCAATTTGTGCGACCGGTAATGTCTATCCATTTTCTTGATATATTTTTTTCTGTCGGAAACCTATGAAAGAGATAAATGGATGAGCATGAGCATTATAATCGTGGGCCAAATATGTGATGGGGTTTTTTTTAAAGGAAACACGTATTTCGTATCAATACAATAAACTTTATATTATACAGAAGAAATCACACATGGAAGAAAAAAAAAGAAACGAACGTTTCCTCACAATGAGAGGCACCTCATTTGAAAGAGGAGAATGACTTCTACAAAATACAATCTTCACAAAAACCGAATTCGTGCGCCCCATTTGTAAACCCAACCCGAGTCCGTTACAATTTCTAGTATTTTCTTTGCATACTATAATATTTGTGGGTAAAATAAATTTTCAATAACTTGCAACCCCATGTGATTTGTTATGATATGGTACCTCGTAATTTTTACTTAAAACTGATACTAAAAGACCTTACAGTATTAAAATTAGTATCGTTTTATATTAAAATCGAGCCAATAGATAGTACTATGATGAATGTAAGCTTGTTAAACTTGATAGTATCTACTTACATGTGAAAATATATCTCATCCATCATTCCATCGTGTTTTCGTTCAATATGCTCTGTACAACCGAACAAAATCCACCCACCCATGTCACACACTCGTTAAGTGATGATAATAGTCTAATAAACTTAATAAACACCCACAAATCACTAGCAAATCAAAAATAAATAGCATTTAGAAAATTTTGTTGTAACTGTCAGCCTTTGTTTGGCACAGATTTTTCATTTGTTTCATTGTTTGGCACAGAGAACTGACGTAAACAGGCGCCACAGCAAAAAGGACAAAAAACATTTACAGCTTAACGTTTCTTTCTTACGCTTAATGTAGCTAAGCGTCTCTTTTTCGCAATGTCAGAACTGTCACGATTATACCCCTGTGGACTACAGAGAGCGCTTCCTTTTGCAGCCTTTGTTCCGTGCCTTAATTAGTGAAACCAGTGAACTCTGTTTTCACAGTTTCAATTCATTAAAAAAATAAAAACTCTCAGTCTTTGTTTCGGAAGTTTTCGTGACAGTCGCTAGTTGTGCTGTGTTGCTGCTTTTTGTGCTATCCATACCAGGAGGAAGGCATTGCTTTATAGATGTAGGTAATATTTGAGTTGCGCAGTTAGAGTACCTAAAGTAAGTTTACAGAAGGAACGATTGAAAACACACACTTTCATTTTAGAACAGTTAAAACACTATCTGATATGATTGTCTTATCTTTTAATTACGGTGGTACCTATACCCTAAGAGTGTTTATCACTAACACGCTTAGTAAAGAAAGGTAAGGTTACCTGAAACAAAATTGCCAAGAAAAATCATCTTATATTAATATACACACTTTTAGACACCGGACTACTGTTTTGTATGCCCATTAATCTCTATAAATGCATCTCGCAACACTTTTAATTATAACTTTCATAGTCGTTGCAACGGTGATGATAAATGGGTTAATTAAAGACTGTAAGGGCTACCGAGTAGTACCGGTATCCTTAAATAGCGATACTAGAAATATCTATAGCGTTTGGCGCGCTGTAGCAAATAAATCGCAGCTTAGTCCAATCGCATTCTGACATAAATAGCGCAGGCCGCCGCTTAGACGGACAAGGAAAGGGGTACCATGGATTTCTTTAATTAGTTGATATAATTATGTCATTAGCCTTCTGCGAAAGCCATTCAAGATGCATAGGATCAATCCATCAATCCATGCATCAAGATACATGTATTATAGGATGAAATTAATACACTCTCAATGTGTACCAAACCCTGAAATAACGTGTTTTTATAAGAAGGATGATATAAAATTAGATAAATACAAATAATTATGTTTACAGTGTAAATAAGGAAATTGTGTCAATATATAAATGTGCTGCATAAATAAATAAAACTTGCGTGGTATATTTTTCTTTACATTGTACTTGGCAGGCATTCTGCATCTATTTAGCTGACCACAAAATTTTAATTTCAATATAAGTACATAAACTAAGTTATACTCGTCAACTTCTCAGTGATTATCTCACGAGTATCAATCGAGAACCACCAGTGTCGCAGTGGGAGCGGCCCTCTCCATGGAGAGTTGATTAAGTGGACGGCGAGCCACTTCCTAGTACAAGGGCCGTCTGGAGACGTCTGCCAGATGCCGCAAACACTCTTTAATGACCGACTTTTCAATCTATAACTTACGATTGTAGGCTTTGCTAATTGTTTTGTCTAGGTATGGTACGGTGCCAAATTGTTTATATTTGTACTTAAGTATAACAAAATATTATATAATTTTCCTTAAATGTAAGTAGGTACCGAATAATAAAAAATATTATTGCCTACTTTAATACTTATAAGAAACACTAAATATAATCATAATAGATTTAAATTTAAATGATAAATTAAAACTTTGCTTTAACTTTATAACCTACGCCTGAATTAAGCCCTTGATATATTGAATGATAATCGCTTAAATTATTCGCTTTATTGGTAGATTTCAATTATATTCATTACTTATCATGAAAATCACAATTGGTTATAATAATTAACCACTTATGTGATATAATTATGATATTTGCATCAATAGAGGACGAAAGCAACCACAGCTTTTCCACCGCTGAACTATGTAATACATCATATACCTATGTACCTACCTTACATTAAACAGGAACAGTTGGGTTAGTTGGATAAACATAGTCTTTTTCTATTATTCGTGATAATCGTGACGAAATATTACAAAATCCCCTTACCTAAATCATCTATTAGTTAGACTACCTATTATCAAAGATGGAACCATACCTTACGAAGATCATCCATTCTACGCAAAGCGCGACGTTTACTGACGACTGAAATGTGCCATCATATGTTACGAGTACGACAGACCTTCGGGATCCTGCGAAACTAACCAAGCCGAAATATACCTTATACAGATGAAATCAAAAATGGTTTAGCATTGACGGGGAACTGGTCTAGTAGGCCACGGCTACTGGCTGAGGAAGTATCAATTTTCGATCGTACCGGGCGGCGGGCGTGCGACGGTTAAAACAGAACTACAAACTAAGTGCAGTTGGCTAACAAGCCGGCCATATGTCACGTGCAGCCAAGTTGCCGAGGTGTAATTTTACTGCAATTAGCTGCATCACTTGATAAATGTATAGTAGGAGGAAGGGACTGAGTTATTGAGGGATAATAAGTGTAGCCTAGAACAGCTAAAAACTTCGATTGGAGTATTCAAATCTTAATGCCTAGTTTCACCATAGTCTGTTAGATCATTATGTTACAATTAGGGTCTGTTTCACAATGTCTGGTTAGTGGCTACCTGACGGATAAAATACATGCTGTCACTCTCTGTTATTATTTTTTAGACAGTGACAGCATGTATTTTATCCGACAGGTAGCGACTAACCTTACCTTAAAGACATTGTGAAACAGTGGCTTAATGTCATAAATTATAGTATACGTAATCTCCATATTAAATTCTAGACAGATGTGTCGAAAGTCAACAATTAATCCCTTGTTATGATCTAACAGAGTATAAGAAACTGTGACAAAAAGTATTTCAGGTGTCGTGAAACTTTTTGTTATGTTGCATTATCCATATCCAAATGATCATCATTTACGTATCCATATGACGCATCGAATCAATCATATTGGTCAGACCCACACAACGATATCCCTTTTGCAATTCCAATAAAACCATAAACGCAATATTTTCTCTAAACTGTTATTCTACCACTCGAAAAATGGACAGACAAAACACCAATCCCTGAATAAACAAAAATGGTCATAAATATTTCATCGGATTGTGGTATGGGCGAGCGGGCGGGGTGGCGACCGCAATAGTCGATGCGGCTGGGCGCCTACTCCGGCTGTTCGCTACTCGACACTCAAACAGTTACCTGAGTCCTGACATAAATTCCCGATTGGATATAGGTGTTTCCGAGGTTGTGACGCGCCGTGTTGGGAAGTAGTTGTGGATTAGTGTGGCCGCTCGATAGGTTAATATAGATTTATCTATCAATAGTTGTCAAAAATACCATAGAGTATCGGTCGATTGCCAGTCAATCGATAGTATCGGTATTATTAGTCAACAACATACTATTGATACTACAGTATCTGTTCACTAATAAACTATCGATAGTATTGATAATGTATCACTTCGTAGTATACTATATGTAGATGCCATAAAAAGTATAATATCTATATAGTATTGAATAGATAGTAGATCCGCCCTTCACAAGTTTCGTACCGGCTCTCGCTCATGCGGTAGCGGCATGGAGGGTTCACATTTATTCGGTCGCGTGCCGGCGCGGACACACGCAGGGTCCACTGATCCGGACACTGAATGGCGCTGGAAATCTGCCTGTAATTGTGTCGTAGCGGATGAGTAGTGGCTGTGCATTGGGCAGACGTAGAGATCGAGAGCGTAGGTACGTATAGGGTTGACAATTGCAAATTTCAGGAAAAAAAAATTTATTGATGTTTGTAATGTATCGAGCTTAGGTTTTTCAAGAGGTATGTATAAAGTGTGTATAAAGCTTTCAAATAAGATACTATCATACTAAAACACAATGCAAATATGCAAATAATGCTGAAATGTTGTTACTTAATAGTAATACCTAAAAACTATTGATGTACTACCTAATAACTAAATTATTTATATGTATAAAGAAATACCTAACTATCAGTGCTTCTACTTTATGAATAAAATTATATAACTACCTACTTTAGCTAGTCTATGTTATATTGTATAAGTAACTTAATTATACCTAGTGCATAATTACCAATTACCTATACCTATGTAAATGACTTGTAATATTATTTAAGTTATTACCAATAAATGATTGAATTGAATTGAATTGAATTGGTACGAAAGTACGTGCGAACACATTTATTTGATTCAGTTATTTACCTTGCAAACGTAAACGTTTCGTTTTATATTGAAAGCCAGAATTAAATTACATTCGGAAAGTCGCCTAAAAATACACTAAACATATGACGAAGCTGACTTCTGCCCGTTTTCAGTTAGAATTTCAGGTGAAACAATGCACGTAGGTCCCAGGCGGTACATCCGGCGTGCATATGAGACAAGTCAGTAACAAATGGGACAGCACAGGTGTGCTTAAGCGTAATAGAGATAGATAAATGCTATTTAATTGTGAAACTACGTATTTGTATGAGAGAAAAAGTGCTACTTCTGGTTTTGCAGCAACGTTAATGTTGACTTTATTATTATTCGTCTAAATTATTATAAGTAATTATACATATCTACGCTAAATATCTGAGATATAAAGTTAACGCAAAAAATTTATATGTAAGGAAAACTAATTTAAATTTGGAACAGCTGCATTTTGCGAACGACGCGACGGCCACGCGACAACGGTCATCAAAGTTTGCCGCGGCATATAATTACTGTGTCTGCTATAACATTAAACTAGCCCAGTCATATTAACTGTTATTAGCGGAACACCATACGGCACCACTCACAATACCTACCATAGCGGCAATTAATTGCTCCTCTTTTTGTTACTTACACATAACTGTATTAACCTTATGACCTCCATAAGTAGATGAAAGTGTGAAAGACATTGCAATAACATGAATATTTCAAATGTTTTTTTTTTAATTTAACACCAATAAGTCCTACTAACCTTTTTATAGCCAGCCAGTCTCAAGGAGCGCTGCAGTCGCGCCGCCCGGCTGCAGGACAGGTACACCACGGGCACCGCCTCCTCTCCCTCACACTCAATATCGAAGTCGTTCAGAAACTTATAATTCCCGAACCTCGCCGCCTCACTCTGCACCCCACTGTCCCGCCAATCAGCTGTCTTCAAATCCCTCGGAATAAAAAGCGGATTCTCGTAGCAGCGGGGAAGTTTCCCCGACTCATTCTCACTGTCCACCTCCTCAAAACGATCCTTCGGATCGTACGCGGAATCGATATCGCTCTCGTCGTCCGGAAACGTTATGAGATAATTGTCATTGATGCACTGTTCATCGCCGCTCGCCAGCGCGTCATCGATCAGTATCGAAGGCAGGTGCGAGTCTGAAGAGGTGGTGTATGCGCTCCATCTTAATCCGTTCGTCAACTGTCCACACTCCATTTTGGCGTAGAGTTCACTTGATGTACAATTCGTGGATTATTCTCGGGGAATGTTTGTGTTGGATCGCGTCAGTGTGGGCGGTGCACGGATCTCATTTCAATCGGCAATCTGTTGTTTGTCATGTGATTATTTACGATGACCGAATGATTCTGTTCGTAATTAAAATAAAAGTCTCAAATGATTTCAAAACGTTCGTATTTTGTCTGCCTTATTAATCAAAAAATTCTAATCACTATAAACTAAAGTCGAGGCCTATGCAATCGTATGCGGAAACCTTTAACCTTTCCGCCTAGTAGTGTAAATAGCCCGAGTCCTTCCCGGTAGCTACCGCTATGGGTGAGCGAAGCAATTTGTACTTGCTGTAAATAAATCAAGCGACAGACACAAAAAGTCGAATGTCACGAAGTCTTGCCGAGTCGAAAGTCAATGTACTCTAGAGCCGCGTCTGTCCAGTCCTGATGAGGAACATTATTATATAACGCATGATATCCTTGTAGCCTCTAAGCCGATTGCGGTAAGAGACAAAATGTAATGGACTGGACACTCATTTCACGAATAAGGATCTGTAATCGGATTACTGTATACGGAAATAATTACGGTCTAATATTCTTTTCAAGGCTATTATTTATACCCAATTTGTATATTGGTCCGTAAGGTACATAAGGCTGACATGATGTTTAAGACTTTATAGGATGCAAACAAAATAAGTAGGTACTTACATTAATTATGAAAAACATCAATACCTTACAATATTAATTTTAAATATAAAAGCTATGAACAGTGTTTTGTTTATTATTTTAACAAATTACTGACATACGAGTAACTGTTATGGTAACTATTGATATTTATTATGATTAATTCAACTGATAACAATTGAAATGAGAACCGTTTCTTTACAAGCCGCCTATTTACATTCACCATAGATACTTTATTTACCTCCTCAATAGAATCTTTCAAAATACACAATCTAGGACACTGAACTACCACATAATTACAGCGTAACTATCACCATTAATTTTAATCACTATGTAAATTGCATTAAGTTCCACACAGTGTTATTTAATAATGACCCGTGTAGAATTCACTGATAGTTTGAAACGTCTGAGGACGCGCCCGCGCAGGTTCGCAACGAATTCAGACTGTTCTAAAATTGAAACGAAGTGGCTTTAATAACATTGCGTATATTTTCACGTTTTCCGCCATGTTGACAGTTTGGACGGTGCGCGCGCGCTTCAATGAATGCTGTGTTGATATTATGACTTCAGGTTCAGACCTTTGATGATACTTTATTATGGTCGTCTTCGCCTCGCTGTAATACGTAGAAATTGGATCGGGTTATTTTTAACATTTTAATGTTTCGGTCATATTCTTACAAATTGTATATTTTCATTAATTCATTAAATATTGCGCTGCGGCAGTATATTTTTATATGAAAACAACTAAGTTTAATTATTACTTTTATAAGACACTTATAGAAGGGAGAATTCAAGCCAATAACATCACAGTTTGAAAACATAAAGACATGGACCGGATCAAAGGACATTGCCACACTCAAGAGAATGGCACAAAATAGAAAATTATTTTGCATGATGATCGCCGACATCCGTTAGGATATGGCAACAAAAGAAGAAGAAGACACTTTTATTTACTAGTATTAACCCTTCTATAAACCCAACAGTAACATGCTATTTCTACTTCACGTTGCACCTAATAAATGTGTAATTTCGATAACGCTTCACGAAATAAAACGCACTTCTACCAACGTGACCAGACTGAAAACGTCCAAGTGTGCACTCTACGTGTAATGTAATAAGAATGAAGGTGATGCAAAATGTCGGTTGTTTAGTCGGCCGACCTTGCCCGTCGTCGGTCAGTGTCAGACGGGATACTGTTGATGCCAATTTCAATTTTATAACTCTGTCTGAGTACTGATATCATCGATTTCATTCTAACTGCCAATTTCTCTTCATTTAGAAAGGGAGAAAGATATGGCTAGGATCAGTTTTTGAAAGTTATTCAGTATTGAAGTGATTTTGAAATAAGTCCTCTTTTATGAAAATCACAGTCCCCGGATTACCTCAGCCAGCCACAAGCCACTACCGATCTGTCTTCAATCCAAGGACGATCCAGCAGGAGGTGTCATTTACTATACATATTTTATTTTCCATAAGTTCGTTCATATTCGAGAAGTCAAATATCGCAGCTATTAAATTTGGGGAGAGCGCTCTCTAGGTCCAGCAGTGGAAGATTACTACTGGTCCTGATAATAATAATATGATGATGAAATTATGTATTAGAAGCCAGCGGCGCAAGAAATACATACAATCAGATGGAAAATTCCAGAGACTATATTGATATCTAAAAAAGCTGGATATTTTCCGATGTCCTCACCAAATGTAAATTTTCACAATACTGTAAATATTGCATAGATTTTCTCTACAGAAGAAGAGTCTGAAAGCAAACCGTACTTAACCGTAAGTACTTAATAAAGTTTATAGCAGATAACCAACGAAGTATTGCAGATAGCTAACTGTTTAATTGAACAGTACGGCCTGTTGACCCGCTGCCAGCCGCCGCACATCTGCATCGAATAAACTATAACATCTGCATCCACGTCTTTTCGTCTGTGAATTTTCTTAGAGAAAACTTTTTCAGTTCACGAAACTTCCTTTGTGCTTTGCGTCACGGCTGTGGATTATTTAAATGCGCTAACGTCATTGCCAAGAAAAAGGCGCGAGTATTTTTAATAATGCCGGACTTTTCCTTTTTGGTGGTAGCGAGCATACTTCCTCGAGCATTTTTTATAGTTGTGAGAGTTTCAGCTGTGTTGTTACCGAAAATCTACGGTAGTAACATATGGGTTGCATATTATTATTGTTATTATGTAGAGTATAAATAATATGCAAACATGAACAAAGATTAACCACTACATCAATGCAGCATTGGCCCACAACCTACAAATCAAATCCATCTACACTAAAAAGACTAACAAAAATGGAAACAAACATATCTACATATGCATAAACCACCAATCCTCAAGTTTTTCCTCCACGCTTACTGTTCGCGCCTGAACAAATATTCCGTTAGTAGTCGTGTACATAGAACCTCGCCACACATCACATTATGTAGGGATGTGAGATAATGTTATTTGTATCGGGAAATCGGATAAAAGCTTCGTGGCGGTTTTTAACAGCTCGAAGTAGTGTTCAGAAGCCGGGACATAAGAAATAAACATCCCCATTTATGCTAAAAATCATTGACAGGTTCTAAGCTTAAAGACTATTACCAAAACTTAACGGAATTGCCTTCAGTATTTACTTTTAGTGGCCTAACTTCATCGCATATACTACCAGTGTACCTATCGCGAACTTAAACATACAATGTATTCAACTTGACACTTAATTACTACGTAAACGTTGCTTCGTTTTGACTTCGCGATCACCCCACTGCTTCAGTCCATCGTACCAAGACTACCAAGTATGTATGTTTCACAGAGCCACTCAACTCTAAGTGAAACAATTAACCTGAACTTGCCTTCGGAGACGGCATAATACTTAGTCTCCTCACCTACACTACCCATCTTAGCCAACTTCCCAACATAATTCACAGACCCGAAACATATGCTGAAAGTGTCTCCAACTCTATCTAATTAAACCTGTGGGTCCCAAACGGAACTTACTACTTCATACATAAGTGCTATAATATCCATAGATTTAAGTACAATGGATAGAGAAGATGATAATATCAGAGACACGACATGTTAAGAAATACAATTCGTTGTGAAACATCTCAGTATACCAGCTGAGAAGCAATCGATTTTGAACTTTATCACCTGAGTTGTCGGGATTCAATTCAATAATTCTTGGCAGATATTATGATGTCAATATTGCATAGAATAGGATTAAATTCAGCGATATTGTGACATCTGTGATTCGATTTATTGGATACGTTCGTATAGTGTTCAAATACGAAGGATCGTACCGATACATACCTTAGTTAAGGATGCGAATTATTCAAAGTTAGGAGCATAACCGGGACCTTCTGAATAGCAGTCAGGTTGACTAACTACTACACCATTCGGTCTTCAGTATGTGAACAAAAGACCACCAATGACCTATTTTTCCGACACTGAAGAGCATTATTACATTTTATGTGTATTCAGCAGTAAAACAGATTCATAACCTCCATAATAATTTTAAGTAGCAACCTATTATGCATGTAGCTTCGCGTGACCCTCTCAATCAATAAATCAAAATTAGCATAGCAACTCCAGCTTCCAGACGGTAGCAGTTTTGAAATTAGCAAGGTTACATTCCAACAGCCACAATAAAACTAACTTACAACCTACCACCCTTACACCGTCGGAATAAAGTTAGTTTTCTATCGACTAAATTGGAAATAAAACTTTCCAGGATGGCTGCCATCCCCCGACACGCAATATGAAACCACACGCAAATATAAGCTTTCACACGCCACAAAATTTAGGTTTTTTTCTTTTTCTTTTTATTGCTTTTTCTATCAATTTCGCTGCTGGAATAAAAACATTTTATGGGAAGATTCTGATTTCATCGTAACATAATAACATATCTAAGGTACAATTTCCTGTTGAAAGTTGTCAACTTTCGTAAAAAAGAAAAGTAAAGAATTCAACTTCTGATGGATTTGTTATGCAATTCTGCTCTTCCTCGCTAGATTGAAATCTTTCATGATCTGTACTAGAATTGGGTGATCTATTAACAAGATCTACTTTTAGGTATTTATGAAGCAGGCATAGGCCCTGAAAATAACATATTCACAGAATCATTAGCTTATGCGACACAGAAGCACAAAGCTAAGCTCCAACACACACACTCACTCACATCATCAATCAATCATAATGTAAACGGCCACTCGACCTGAGCTCTCATTCTGCTAAGGCAGTGAAGTAAGCCTTCGGACTGTCATCGAGATGGACCCCGCTTTTTCAGTATTGTAAGCTGTATAGAATTTATAGCCAGTAAATGATTTTGATAGACCTAACGAATGGCAAAAACCCCTGACATTCAACATGAGTTGCATAAATTTTGAACGGCCAAGTCGATTTTGTTAAATATTATGTATACTCAGAAAGAACACTCGGCCAGGGGCGTATTTACCCTAGGGCTAAAAGGGCTACAGCCCGGGGCGGCAGGCGGCGAAGGGCGGCCCAGGCGCGGCCGACCGGCCGCCCTTGGGCTTTAGGTAGGAGGATTAAAAAAGTACAGAACAATATTTTAGGACGTAAGCCTACCTACCTAGTACCTAGAACGGCCATCTTTCCACATGCTGATTTCATGTCTTAAGAAATTTGATTTAAAACTGAAAACCTGAAACGGGAGAAATACAGGTCGCTCGACAGCACATACCTATTTCTCCCGTTTGGCGTTGAAACGATGGGGCCATGGGGTCCGGATGCCAAAAGTTTGGTCAAAGAGATCTCTTCCCGGCTCGCAGACGTCTCAGGGGACAAACGAGCCGGGGCGTACCTCCGCCAGCGCCTGAGTCTGGCGATCCAGCGGGGCAATGTCGCCAGCGTGTTGGGAACCCTCCCACAGGGACCAGGCTTAGAAGGTCTCTTCTACATATAGTTTTAGTTATGTACATAGGTTTAGTTTGTATAATATATAGGTAGTTTAGTTTGTAACATTCTTTATTATTAGGCTTAAGTTACTATCGCATAATAATATATTTAAAGTATAAAAACCGGCCTTTTTTCTTTTCTGAACCGGTGGAATAGTGAAAAAAAAATCCGCCTCGGTATTTTATAAGGAAATGTAAAGAAAAAAATTATTGCCTCACTCAGTCGCCCTGCACAGGTTTTTTCTAAACGTTCTAAAATGTAGACGAGTACATTTTAGAACGTTTAGAAAAATCCAGAAAAATCTTTTTTTTTTGTTCGGAAGATAAGATTATCTATGCAAATCTATCACCACAATGTTCTTATACATAATAACTATATGTAGGTCGGTAGGTACTCTACACTTCTTCTTTCGTGTCAGTGAACATGCGATTTTTAAATTTGTCCAGACCAAAAAGAAGCAACTTTGATAGCATTCTGGTTGGCCTGAAGTAAGTCTTCCCGAAGGGCACAGGGGACAGGAGAGTAAATGCTCCAGTCTGGGCGGCGGTATAGCCCCACTTGCAAAGATTGTCCTTGCAGCAGCCTACCTCTGCTCGCAACCGAATTAGAGTCTTCAAAATGTGCCAGAGAAGACCGGGAGCAAGTTTTTCCTCAAGAGGTAGGAAAGGATCCTGAGGCTGCTTTTCCTCCCAGAGCCTTAGCCTTGCGTTTTGTGGGTTTTCATCCGTTAAGGACACCACACTATTCAGAAACGTTTTGCGTCTCATAAGTCACTACGGTGCGGCAGTATGTCAGTAAAGTGGATGTCTGGAATCGCATTCTTGTTTGGCATTCTCAACAGAACATGCCACTTTTCGCCGTATGCTAGGGGGTGCTATCCCAGCCAGAGAGTAGACTTTGTAAAGCGGTGTCGGTTTGAAGCATCCCATTACTATAAGAACTGTGTCGTTAACAGCAAAATCTACTTCTCTAGCATGCGCGGACCTTGCCCATATGGGGCAGGCGAATTCGGCAGCTGAGAAACAGAGGAGCTGGTAGACGTCAGCCGACGCAGAATGTTGTTTCGGGAGCTGACTTTCTTCTTGGTGTTTTGGCAGTGGGTTTTGTACGTGAGGGATCTATCCAGGGTCACTCCGAGGTATTTTGGTGATAAGCAGTGCCGGATTTTTAAAGTATGAAAGCCGACCTTTTTTCTTTTCTGAACCGGTGTAATAGTCTAATTTTTTCCGCCTCGGTATTTTTTTAAGGAAAACTAAAGAAAAAAAAATTGCCTCACTCAGTTGCCCTGCACAAGTTTATTTCTAAACGTCCCAAAATGTACTCGTCATCTCTATCCAATAAAAATATGCGCCACTGCTAATAAGATACATAAAGTAAGTTACAAGCACCTAATAATCTAGTTTTTTTGACAACAAAAACAGCAAAAATTTAAATTTACTTGAATAACTTTGAAAAACCGTATCACTACGTCGAGGTAGTCAAAAATTATTGAAAGTTCAAAACACACCTCGACTCGACGTACAGATACGGTTTTGGTATCATTGTTTAGCTAATTTCAAATACTTTTAAAAAAATACATAAAAATACCATCAAAAGGGGCTATTTTCAAGATTATTCAAGTAAATGTAAATTATTGCTGTTTTTTTGTCAAAAAAACTAGATTAGGTGCTTTTAACTTATTTTATCTAACTTTTTAGCAGTTGTGCATATTTTTATTGGATAGAGATGACTTTTTGCGGATAAAATCATTTTATTTCATGACCGTAAGACGTTTAAATCTCGAGATATGATTTTGTATGAAAACTAAGTAGGTATCTAAAACTTTAAAATGGCCGCCATTTCTAGAATATTGAGATTTGATCCCACATATGGGGGTGTTTTCTCGATAAAATCAACCGTAGAATATATCCTTAAAGTTTGCCGGGTTCGAAAAACAACACATTGTATATTTATCATACATAATACAGGGCAGATTGCAGCAACGAAGGTCAACGAAACCCGTTCGTTGGCGTTCGTTTGGCTGGTCTGTACGCAGCTTATGCAGAAAAATCTTTTTTTTTTTGTTAGGAAAATATCATTATCTATGCAAATCTATCACCGCAAGAGCATGTTCTTATACATAATTATGTAGGTCGGTAGGTATCTACACAGACTGTTCTTTTTGTTTTCTTTCATTCCTTGATGGGGCGGAAAACTACAGGAGCCCAGGGCGCGCAATCTTTAAATACGCCCCTGCACTCGGCGTAACATTGTTTGGGCAACACCTACCTACCACAAGCAGATACACAAAAACGTTAATCTTATAACTATAACACACCTCTTTTTCGTCTGGGGTCAACAAAAAAAAACCTTAGGCATAAGACCACTTTGTTTTCCGTCCGCGATGATTCTGATCCTTAGAGCGCTCGACTGGGTCGGTATTTTACCTTAGCCGAAAGCGGCATTTTATTTAGCGGAATCTGGTCTATGACGTCACCGCGCCCATTGCGACGTCACTCACGCCTACATATTTATGAAGCAGTCAAGAGCCGAATGGATGACCGCTCTCGCTCATCAAGGAAAAGATACCTACTCAGCAGAAAGCTGTGAAAACATCTCGCCTCACGACCATTTGTTTATCCGGAAAGAAATATGGATGAATACGGCAATGAAAAGTTTATTTAAGCTTTTAAAACGGCTCAATCGTTTTTAATTGCAGTCAAATTGCATGTATTTACTCCACATTTTAACAATGGGATCATTAACTATAAGCTTTATGAATTATTGGAAACGTATTTGGGTAAAATTCGCAAAATGTAATGAATATACAGGTGGTATTTGCATCGTCAATGTAATCGTGAGAGTAAAATTATAGGAATTCCATGCTCTCCTGTAAACCCATTACTGAAATACGGTCACATTCTTGTTCTAACCAAAACTATTACAGGAAATTCACTGCGGATGTACCAATTTTACACTAAATTCCTACTAAAATTATTAAATTTGTGATCGAAAATTGAAACATTGTACCTATTGAGTGTTTACGTCGAACCAGACTAGAGTATGTTTAGAATTTAACTAACCAAAATCTATAATTCTCCTAAGTACCTCGTTTTTCGAATTCACTTATATTAGTCAAGTTAAATGTAAGTTTTTTTATTCGTTAGTTGACAGAAATACCTATTGAAAGAAAGAAAGAAAGAAATCATTTATTCAGTGCACTGCAAATTGGGGGTTGTTATACTTTTTTTTTTGGTAGGTATATAAGGCTTAGATTACATGAATAAGTTCGTAAAAAAATACATTTCATATGTAAACTTGGATTCGAATTCGCAACGGTGGAGCTATATACCGTTATGATTACCGACAACGCCGCCATATCGCCTGTTCCTCTTCCTTCTAAGATCTCCGCTAATGCATTCTTGATGTCATCAATTTGTATTTGAGAATGGTTCTGCAATGAGTTTATACGTCTTAGTGGTCATCAATCATTGGCATTTCTCTACGGATCTCCAAAAGGCGAAGGGCTGGCCTTTCTGTAGGAGCGAGGAAAACATCCTTCAGTAGCGGAGCAAAACTTGGTCAATTATTTACGATTATTAGGTATGTATTTGTCATTTAAAACGATAAATTGATTGAGATTGAATAAACGGATTTCCTTAAATTCTAGCAAAGATTTGGTGTGTAAGTTGCCACTTGCTACCAATATTTTAAAAAACTGTCAACTTTGCCAAATCATAATATAATTTAAATGGTTAGTTTTCAGACGAAGACTTTGGACTGTACCCTATTTTATTGAATTTGCTATAGCCGATAGTATGATGACTTAGACATCAGTATTAAAGGTGTACAAGGCAAATGAACTTCTTCTTCTTCTTTCGTGTCAGTGAAACGCGATTTTTTATATTTGTCCAGACCAAAAAGAAGCAACTTTGATAGCATTTTGGTTGGCCTGGAGTAGGTCTTCCCGTGTGCAGGTGGAAGAGGGCACAGGGGACAGGAGAGTAAATGCTCCATAGTCTGGGGGGCGGTACCACAGTCGCATAGGTTGGTACCAACGGTATAGCCCCACTTACAGAGATTGTCCTTGCAGCAGCCTACCTCTGCTCGCAACCGATTCAGAGTCTTCCAGATGTGCCAGGGAAGACTGTTACCGGGAGCAAGTTTTTCCTCAAGAGGTAGGAAAGGATCCTGGGGCAGATGAACTGAACACCATTTTTATAACCTTACTTTGTTTTTAGAGCATGCCTAAAAATGTTACCGTGTTTCCGCGATTTTTTCCAGAGAGGTATTCCGTTGTTCATCGTAGTTTTCCTTTGTGAATAGTGAGAGGAGCTTATGCGTTCACAGTCGGCGCGGGCTGCATCTGTCATTCAAACGCCAATCACTGGGGGAATAGTGCTCACTCACCCAACAACCGACTCGCAGGGTAAATATCTGTTATATAGGAAAAGTGGCGGAATCAACCGTGCGCTGATTTTTGTTCGATATTGCAGAATGTGCTTAGAAAGTAGTTGCGTTAAATTTATTGGAAAATAGCTTATCTAAGTTCTTACAATACTAGTAAAAATACCTATAAACTACTTATATTATTATTGCCTAAGAAAACCTAAAGCACTCCTACTTTTTAAATCAGTTTGTTGACTAATTATTTTTATGTGTATTGAAATACCTACGCATCGTGAAATTACAATGTTGTAAGGTTGCATGGTACCTGCATAACTATTAACCAATAGTTTCTCGGCGGCTGAGAATGTCGCTAGATTAAAGCACCAAAAGTATACGGATTTAAAAAACCGTTACTTGTTTGTCCCTGTAGCAGTGGAGACGAGCGGAGTTTGGGGTGGCGAAGCTAAAGCCCTCATAAGGGATCTAGGCCGCCGTATTGCCTCGCGAGGACATGATCGTCGCTCCGGGTCGTACTTGGCTCAAAGGCTCTCTCTTGCTATTCAAAGAGGTAACGCTGCAAGCATTATGGGTACTTTTGGGCCAGGTATGACTCGTGGCGGATTATTAGATTAATTTAATGTTACTTTTCACTTTGACGAAGCATGTTACGCTGATGATGACGATGTTCTACACAGAATGACGAAGATAGTTAAAGAGTCATTAACCAATATATGTAATTGTTGTACTTAATTGCTAAAAAAAACTATCATTGTACTTATAGATTAACTGTAAATACCTATGTTTTGTAAGACAAATAACAATTAATGCAGGTTGTTATTTGCTCCACCTTGTGTATAATGTGTAATTAATCGCTGAGCCGCAGGTTCAACTGGTCAACGAGTCTAACCGCACCGACACACTGTCTTGTACGTATTCTGGATTAGTCTAGCATTACCACATCTACAGTGTGATGCAAAAGTGGTATACTAAGCCAAAAGGAGCTGAATCTGGGGAACAATGTGAACAACTTTTGTACTACGAGTTTTGGAAATACGCGGAAAAATTATTGCTACTCCATAGAAGCTTTGATTGCTACGTCACTTTTTACTATGGTGGAGCAACGTTTTTAAACAACCTGTATAATTGTATATCGTTCACACTACACCAATACACAGTTACAGCATAGGCATGCGAGTCCAGCTACTTCTATATTGCCTTGAAAACGCCAAGTTGTGGCGAATAGCGCACCTGACTGTCCACACCTGCCCATCAGATGCACACACCTGCAGTGTGCTACGTGAAATGATAATGAAATATCCCTCTGACGCACACGGATAAAGATGATCGTAATAATTGAGGTACCTAACATATTTAATTAACAAAGAAACGTATGTTTATTAAAATATTAGGTTTTTTTTAAGTGTCATTCTTGTTTTAGATAAGTTAGTTTACAATGTACTTATGCCACAATTAATATCTTAAAAATCCAAAGGAAACGCATTAAATATTCATACATTACACAATCATACATCTCGGAAAAGTTTGTAAGATCCAATCCGCGTATTACTTTACCCAAGCTATCCAATAAACATGATTCGTGGTATCCCAGGCCGCGCGGACTAGAATTCTCAGAATAGATTAAATTAACTGCAAATTCTAAATTTACATCCGTCTAGACCCGAGGCTATTGGTTGACATGTCAAACTTGGGGCCAAAATGTTAGCAAACACGAGAGCGAGAGTCTTTACACAGATTAACTTAGTGTGGACGTGTCGGGCACATCTGGGCGGGATCGGGGTCAGATCCACCGTTATGATGTTAGCCGAGCCGACACCGCGGTCAACTCAACACGGACCATTTAACTACACCACTCTATCATCGTCATAAAATCATCAGCGGCTGTCCCGAAGCCAAAAAGTCACCAAACACCTACGCTTCAATTTAAACACGACATCATTCCTTCTCTATTTAGGACGGAATCAAATTGAAAGTGAAAATTAAATTAACTGATACCTGTATTCGTAACATATTTTATGCAAAACGAGACAAAAACACACCGCTTGCCAAATCCAATTATACGTGGCTTTCTTGTGCTCATTTCACATTCATAATTCTTACAGGCTACAACATTTGGGTGTCTGCCAGAAGCTTTTTTAAAGAATTTATTCGAATTCGCATATTTTCGTTACGAGTTAGTAGGTCGCCGACGAGTGTGTGGTTTCTTTGACTCTCGCCTTAGAAATGTGGAGTATGTTAAGCCTACGCGAGATAAAATGTAGCCTTTTAAGCTGTGAAGGTCTAGAGTTCAAAAGAAATTACTTTCTACGTATACCTATGTTGCAGACAAAGTCCTACACACATAAAATTAAATTCCGAACAGCCGGTAATAAAAAGGTCACACTACGACGACCGTTGATAATACGTACACCTATAACATTTAACCCTTGAATACTATGACAGATCGTTCAATCAGTTTGACACGCGGACCGGTCGCACGATCAATCAACATCGGCCGGGCGATAAACGCCTAAATAATACGAGGGCGAACGCCGCCGGATAATTCGGTGGGTATTAGCAGAACGGGATTTGATTGGTGCTTCACATTAATGAGAACACCTATACGTCTGCCGGGTGATTGACAGCGGGTGTGGGTGACCAAGCGGTTTCACACAAATCAGATGTAGCGGCGGAAATATATACCAACCTTCGTTAGGAAAGGGGATAAGTATGGCCAATATCGGAGATTTAACATTTAGAGCTATTAAAATAGAAGGTGCAACTTTATCAGTTCGCAGCGCTTATAAGTGAAAAATTTGTGTAATTTTGTTAAAAGAAACAATAAAGCATAATTAAAGGAGTGCCATAAAATAAATGTCACATAAACACCGCTTTAATAACGTAACGTGCGAGACAATATAGGACACAATGAAAGCGTAATTCTGCCAATTCATCTCAAAGCCAACGGTTAATATTCCGAAATACGAATCACGCATGGCAGGTCCGCCAACAACCAAGCCTATGATGTGATATCACCCTAATTTCACTGAAAATTCAAGCGAATATCACCCTTGCCAACCCAGACACAGGAGTGAGGAAATAAACTTGCGGAGTATAAGACATTATTGTGGGACACATGAGTTTGACACAATACGCGAATTATAGTTATGGTGTCTGTCTCATTAATTTGTTTGCTGAGTTTTTCCCATCAAATATCTAAAAATGCTACAACTTTAAAATTCTTCATCTAGTTATTTAATTAATTTATATTAAGTATTAGGTATGTACATATTTAAATGGTTTTCCTAGAATTATTTCAACAGCTTCGTATTTCCGTATTTCAGTATTTCGTGCAATAATGCTTACTGAAGATAATTTTAGTAATAAATAATAACATTAACAAAACATCATTGGCACGAATAATACAGTGACTATTAGGTAGGTACACCTATCGAATAGGGTGTTCATTAGTCACAATGTATACAAACAAAATGTAATAGGAAATAAGTTAAGTTAACCAATACGCCATTCTGCCATAGTACCTACTTCTGAGGACGACCACAAAACTGCGTTGCGACGTCCAAAAAGTGAAAGACTTTCTACTTAGTGTCGATAACAAACACTATCGTCAAGGGTTTGTCATGGAGGTGAATGTATATTGTATAAGCCAGCACTTATAATAGCGTCAGTCGCTGATTGCCCAGTAAAGTACGGCTGATACAAACTCGGGGAGGCTCATTCAAGGCCTCGGGACCGATGATACGGAAAAGCTATAATTCAATAAAACTTTATCTGCAATTTCCCGCCATATTCCAAAGGAAATCGTCAGATCGTCACATAAGAGCAGAGAAGTAAGCCAATACAAATCCCGCTTCAAAGGAACTCCGCGAATGTATTGCAGAGGGAACAAAATGTATGATCTGCTTGTAAAATTTATAAGAGATCCGATTTATTTTTATCTTGTTATGGGTTTATGGTGGAATTTCCGGCAGCCTTACAAATCTTATTGGAATAGATTATTTGATGGTGTCCGAATATGGAGCCTCAATATTTTGAAGCAGATAGCCTCAATTTATATAATTTACCTTATTTTTACGTATCAGCGTGTACTAGTATTAATGGTGTACTAGCTTGCTATTTCGCGTACTTAAATTTCGCATCGGTATATACGTTAGATACTGCTATACAGGGTGTACTAAGCCGAAACCTCCGTGTGCAGAATGTCATAGCTAAGCCGGAAATGAAATCATAATGTCAAAATTTGTGAAAAAAATGAACAATCTCCATAATAAAAAGTCACATGACCAATAAAGTTTCTATGGAAAATGGATTTTATTTCTGTTTTTAACGGTATAAATGATAAGATAAAGAACTTACCAATTCCTCAGGAGATCCCGGTTCCTTCATACCATTGCTCTTGTCTGAGCTCCCGGTCTCTGCAACAATTAACATTACAATTAGCCAACAATTTATTGAAAAGTATTCCAAAATAATTTCATTTCAAGTAGGTACTTAAAGTAAACCGAAAAGGTAACAGCATCAGCTTTGCGATTCTATAAAGCTAATTGTCAAAACTCGATTCTGAATCTGGAGTGAGTTTTTGAATTGGCATTCTGTAATTTCCGTAGACACATCGAATGCACGAGATTTTGACAAATAATGTATGAGATGACATATAATGTCATAACTGTTCGAACGTGAAGTGAAATGTGAAGGGAGAATGAAGTGAAGTCTGTTTTTACAGAATCGCAATGCAGGTGATTTGTGAGTAAATAAATTATATATCTATGATTTTACAACAGATTATTTATACCTAAGTAAAAAGATGGTATATATAAACAAAACACCTGGGTAAAGGCGAGAAATTAGATAGTAGGAAGAGCACGTATTTACTTTCTGCTTCTAACTAACAATTGACATTAATAATGAGAAAACATTTAAAAAAGTTAATTCTATAACTGTGTCCCAAATTGAATCTCATCCTGTATGTCCATGTACATATTGGTAACGAATATTCACAGTTATGAAATTATTAATTTGCCCAGCAGCCATGTAAATCACTATCCTACGTTGGAAATTCGAAAAGCTCAAATTAGTGCAGTCATTGAGGCAGCAACACCTCACTCGTGTATCACGTGATGCTTATTTTAAATTGGGTTTCGATCGTGAATTTATTGTATTCATACTCATAAAACACGGTATAAATAACTGATCTACTGGTAACAAATGAAGAAGGAAAACTTTATGATAAAATCTAAGTACATCATCTTATCATTATTATAATGTACACTCACGGGCAATGAAAAGGTTCCACTGAGAAAAACACCAAATTACTCCTAAACGGAAAAGGCTAGCTTAATGACGCCTTCTGCAACATTGAAGTACATTTAAGAGAGCATCAGGATATTACCAACTAAAAATATAGAAATTTTGTTCAAATTTTTAATTTAAAGTTTATAAAAAATTGTGGTCGTTCGGTGTCGGATTTTTGTGAGTGGAACGTTTTATTGCCCGTGAGTGTAGCAAAGTAATGATTCCGACCTCCTCTCGCTCTGGTCCGACGCTAGGATAAGCATAGTCTGTTTAGTTATTTAATAAATCTATTTTTGTATAACATGGGTATGGGTATGCCTACCTAATTACCAAACAAAAATTAATTTAAATGCCAATCAACTGAAATAACACTTCATCGAAGTAAATGACTGAAATTTGTTTTCATAAATAAATATAACTTTCGAAAACTTTAAATAACTGTATAAATACAGGGTGGAACAAAAGGCGGCAATCGAGGCTGCCAGTGACAGCGCATTGACGCGCCGTGAATCAGAATTAATTACCAGATCAACGCTGCCACCTAGAAAATGTTTCTCTTTTAACTAATTTCCGACACCCAATCAACTCGTTGGGGAATTAATCAGCCGTTCAATAATTAAGTACCGCGAAATTTCAATGAATTTCAAAAGCAATGAAGCGTTGTAGCTGCTAGTGCATCGTTTTGCAACAAATTGCCGGCCAAAAATATGTAGGTGGAAATCCGGGGTAATTCCATTGCCTTTACAATTCTGGGAATTTGCATCCGCGATCGGACCCAGTGAAGTGCAATACCACTGTGTATAGCATACACATAGCGAAAACAAACGAAACATATGAATACACGTTGGTCATTATCGACCACACCCGTTATAGCAAAACAAAACAAAAGCGGAAAATGAACCGCATTATTCAAGAGATGTTATCACGACATGTTAGTGTAACACACCGTGGACAGCACAACAATAAACACTAGGAGATGTGGAACACTTTAATTTGCCAGCATTACTCCAGAGCAGCTTCTCACGGGCCCAACAATGGGGCATCATATTTTACTAGGGCTGACTCCGCGATCACGCATGGGCCGCCATTTCAAGCGGGTTGAGAATCGTACGCAAATGCGGTCGGGGCTGAGGGGTCACTCTAGCTCTCGAAAAATGTTTTCGAGCCAGGCGGCGCTACTCTATCTTCGTGACTATCCTAATCCTAACTAATATTATAAATGCGAAAGTAACCGTGTCTGTCTGTTACTCTTTCACGCCAAAACTACTGAACGGATTTGAATGAGATTTGGTATTCATATGGTCTAGACCCTGATAAAGAACATATGCTACTTTTTATCCCGGAATTCCCACGGGAAAACTTTTTAAGACGAAGCGAAGCTCACGGCAACAGCTAGTGTTGCATAAAACACACCGATGCACGGCAGCAGCTTTCGCTCGCCTATTTTTTGTGAAGCTAGAGTAACCCTCCTGAGTTACGATTGCGCTTCCTTGACGGAAACGCACGCAGTTTCGTGACGTTACCTTATTTCAAACCTTATCATAATATTTCATGGCAACTTAGGTAATATAGAAGACAGCCCATACAAGATAATACTTACGTATAAGCTATACCTATAAACTATAGGAGTAGTTAACTCATATATCTTATACCTATCTGTCTTTGATTCCTCTACCAGGCATTGCAATGATATATGAAGATCAATTTATATGTATATTACGCCTGTGGCATTGGCAGTGAGGCGAAACACCGCATCCAAATTAACTACTCCGCATCCACAGTAACTCCGTAATATTCAAGAAAACGTGTTCGTAAATGGAAACGAATCGTTTTGCCGTTCAAACAGTACAAGTTCAATATTCTTCCTCAAAATTACAGTTCACGCTTGGCGCTACCACAAAAGTAATGCTTACGTGCACCGACGCAAATTATATCATTTCAACGGCATTTCATTTACTAGCCAACTGAAATATGGACTCTACGCCTGTATGGTTTGAAGTTGGGTTTCATTTGCTAGGCTGCAGTGGTTTAACACCGCAAAATGCAATACCGTAAATATTCGATGACAACTCGGCGCATTATGACATAATTCCACGATGAGCCGTGAAGGCGTGAAATATACCGTCGCTATCAGATATCTTGGTCAATTGACGATAGTATTTTTTTACTATTCCTTACATGAATACTTAGATATGGCCACTATCCATTTTTTGTCAGTAAATAGTAATAAATACTCAACTGCTGCGAATGCTAGAGCAACTCGAAAACAATACCTCGTTGAATTATTACACGCTGTTACTTTGAAATACTCCTTAAAAGAAAGGAAGACGAGACAAGAGAAGAAAGTAGATCTTGGTGGATAAACAGACATCCAGAAACAAATGACGGGACCATTTAGTATGAAAATGAAGGGGAACTTTGTTATACACTTGCGCTAACTGTTTAAAAAACTTCGTAACTCTTTTCAAAACTGCACCGTAGCTGTTTTCACAATCCCGACTTTCACAAGTTGTTACCGCCAAGTTTTATTTTAAGAACAAATTGATTTCTCACGATGAATTCTTTGTTTTGTCTTGAGACATAGTTGTCGTGACAGACGATTTCGTAAGAAACTTAAATTTGTCTGCTGTCGAATTCGGTTGCTAAAGTAGAGTTGGCGACATGGCACTTTTTGCATAAAAATATAGATTTGGTCCTAGCTTTCTTGTTATTAAGCCACATTCACATACCAACTTAATACTTGTAACATTTAAATCCGTACCGGCTTTGGAAGTATTATTCAACCAATCACGGCTCACACTTCCGCATCCCGTAACCCCATTGGTCACGATTGACAAATTACGTGACTTCATACTTTCTTGTTGCATAATTCAACGATTGTGATTGGCCACACCATTGTTCTTTGCCTTAATCGTAACTAATGTCATGTCACTCCGTATTAAAATTTAATTTATGTTTCGCTATGCTCACTGTGAAAGTGATTTCGAAATTCAACGTAAATATTTGGGAGGTAAAATAAAATAAAACCAATATCCGAACACTTTTCGAGTCTACAGTCATAACGAAAGACAAATTTTCAGAATTCTAAATCGGCTATACCGGTACTCGCTACCTATCACGTGAGTACAAAATGTACAACAAAAAGCGGGTGACTTGCGCGGGACTTACCCTTTCGGGGTTTAAAGGCGTGATCATAAATACTCATGTAGGTACATGCTCATGATCATTATTATGTTAGTTTTCAGTATTTACATTTTAATGTTTAGTTGACAAAAAACATTTAAAAGTGCTGCTTCAATTCCATTAATGTTCGTATTTACGCTAAATCCTGCTATTTTATACGGGAGATATGGCTTTTATCCAAAAAGAGCGTTTAATTTACAGTTCTGTGCCAAATGTGTGTTTAAATTAAGTGTTTGATTGGCAATTGTTACGAAATTTACTTCTGTTTTAACATTTATTTGGCTTTTAAAGTATCTTTGTTATGGTTTGGTATAGTTTGTATATTTATGCTTAAAATGTGTAGGTATAAGTACAGGGGTTGCAAAAAGAGTATACTAAGCCAAAACCAGCGTGTGCAGCATGTTATATCTAAACCCGAAACTAAAATCTGATATAAAATGCTGCACATGCTGGTTTCGGCTTAGTATACCCTTTTTGCAACACCCTGTATAGAAGAAATGCTCGAATATCTCTCAGCGGTAAGGCAGAATCATTTCATTTGATTAGATACACTGCGCGCAGCACTACAAAGCTAACCTAATAAATCCACCAGGAAGCCACCTCACCGGGGTCTAAGGTTAATTTGTCAGTGTTAAATGAAGTCGTTTATACTGACAGTTTACTACACAGTGAGTTCTTCTCATCAGCGAAGCAAAGGTTTAATTAACAGCCGTTATTGCAGCGTAAGGCCAAGTTTCACCATACTCTGTTATATTATTAACACCCCTGTTACATTATAACAAAGAATTAGTTGTTGACTTTTGACGCATCTGTCAAAAATTCAATACGGAAATTATAGGTATTTATATGACACGTTAGTACAATGTAATAGGGGTGTTAATGATCTAACAGACTATGGTGAAACTGGGCCTAAGAGCGGTACTTGAATGTCTTGTAGGTACTAAGTCCGGGCCAATTCCCGTTACACTCTAATTAACTGGCCTGCGAATGAACTTTACTATCTGGTACACTCGATGTTGGTGCTATAGCTGATTAGATAGGATTGTTCGGTCTGGTGCGAATGTCTAAGTAATTTATCATTTTGCGATTCTGATGCCGAGTTGCAGAAAGGGACTTTAAGCTAATGTCGACATTAAATCTATGTCTGTCTCTTTCTGTCCGTATACTGTCAAAGCAAGGCAACAATACATTTAATGCCGACATTAACTTAAAGATCCTTTCTGCAACTCAGTGTGATTTGTGAAAAGTGCTTAATGAAAAGTTCCTATCTAATAAGTAGGTAAGTACTTTAAGAATATTATTTAGTTATAAGCTCATTGACTTTTCATCTGGGAGCAATCATTGACTCACTCTGTATAATTGTTTTACTGCAACAATAAACGACACGACAAGGCCAAGTCCATGGAGAGGGAAAGTTGTGACCTCAAAAACGGTTTCGATACTCAATCATTAAGATTTCTTTCAGAACAGAACTTTTTTTTATTTTTTTTCAAAAAATAGCTATAATTTTGTTTTATTCCTTATGTAAGTATATGTACTTCCTTTGTCTATATCTGCAACGTCTGGCACTCAAACTAGGAACTTAGCGCAGTCAGTCTACTAACATACTTATTCATATTTGTAGAGATTATCATCTGCATAACATTAACATAGCACAAACGCATAGATTTCAAGTTAGTTAATTTTGATTTGTCTATCGTTAAGTTGTCAAGAGGGCAATCTTAATCATTTGTAATCCTTCGAATAATGAAGTAACTTCGGACCACCCAGTGCCTCTAGTCAAGATATTAAACGGGGTCACTTTAGCTTATGAAATACGCAGTTGCACTCAATGCTACGCTAACTTCGCCTATATGCTGCCGTTCTCTCGTTTGTTTGTTTTTTGTCAAAGTAAAGTAACCCTCCTAAGCTGGTCCCGCCGAAGTGACAAAGCCATCGGCGCGGCGGCGGCGTCGTACAACGCGTGCCTATCAATATGATCAGCTTCATCACACGACCTACTAGGTTACCACTAGTGATGTCGACAAATATCGATAAAAAATCAATAACTTGAACGATACATACGAGATATGACTTCAGGTGAAGTCGCCCAAAGATAGCGTAAGGATGTTTTTTTTCTTATCACGAGACTTGACGAGACATTATAAACATCGATAGTAGTTCAGTAAATGTTAGGTTTATGGGTATGTCGGTACATGTTTACAGAAACAGATAGTGAAATATACAATGCAAGATAATGTCGCAATAATAATAAATACAATACTAATTACCAAATCGGTATTGAGAAGTATTATAGTGATAGAATCAATAACCAAATAGTTGTAGTTATTGCTATAATGTAGTTTGTTCGACACGCACTGTTGATTGCACAATAATGACACAGCCTAAGTCATAATTTAATATCGATAAAAGAGCAATAGCTAGTCTAGCTAGACATCCCTACGGGCATTCCAAAGATGAACTGAAGTGTTCACATTTTTTACCACGCTTCGACTGTATCCAATCTAACGCCATATCAGATGGCTCGCGTGATCTAATTCACAAAAAAACAACTAGGTTCATAGGTATACACGAGACACAATGCTGGAAGATTATCTACGATGACAGGGGAAAAGCTTGGAAAATAAACATTTTTTACATGATATTCAATCATGAATTAATTGAAGATTTAGGTAAGACTTGAATATTTAGACTTACACAGTTTCCATGAAAAATCCTTCTTCTTATAAGATATTTGATCAAATACGTGTGGTGAGTCGGTCGGTACTTACACAGTACATACCCGGCCGCACCACAGGCCGGCTTGAAGTCTAAGAATGTCGCCGATCTGGCCTGTTCGCTTCATAAATATGGAGCTGGTGATTAAACGGCCTACTTGCAGGTTTTTTACCATACCCCGCCCCGCGCCCCTCATATTTCACAAGCACCCCCCCGGGCCTTGGCGATAACGTTTGCTGTCTCTTGAGTAAGAAGGGCAATTAATAACTGAAGCTCTTTGTGTTTTGAGCCGATGTTGATTCTGCTGTATTACGTTTTGGTCAGCGTTTGAGAATATTGCGTGTTTCCGGTGAATGCAACTTTATGACTTAGGCCAAGATAAATAGACGAAACTAAGACGGAGTCTTAGCTTAAGCACATGCTAAGAACACAAATTCACTAAAATAGACACTACTTGAGCACAGACTATGCCAGTATGTTCGCACTCTGACTTAGCCGAGTTCGAGTTCACATTTGTCAAGACTTGGCCCTTGCTTAGCATACCCAAGTTGTCACATCTGCCACACTCTCAGGAAATTATTATTCTATGCTCTCAGGCTATCCACAGACCACATTTATACCAAATTTGCAAAAAAACTACGGAATGAAACCATAACCACAGATAAATAAATATATATTTGACGCAGATTTGACATAACAGGTTCTAAGACAGTGACTTAGCCGAGCAAACGCTAAGTAGTGTCTATTTTAGAGACTCATTGCAACTCGACTTAGTTCAGGTGAAGTCGTACTTGGCTAAGCATTAGCTTGAGCAAGTGCTAAGCAACGACTATTTATCTGGGCCTTAGTGTTGGCATCTACAAGATACCTAGCGTACGTACCTAGATGCCTAGATTACTGAGTTATTTTGAAATGAAACTATTATAAAAATAGTTAAACATGTTACTGCTTGAAAAGCTAACAATACAATACTGCTAATAGCTGTATCAATGAAATAAAGCTTATTCATTAGACAATATGGTTTCGTTTACTTCAGTGAACATGAGCTGTTTGCTATCGGAGTGGGCGTTTTGCAAGCGGCGGCGGCGGCGGCGGTGGCGGCGGTGGCGGCGGCGGCGGATGTAGGTTCAATCACTGAGCCTGCTAACTAAGTGAGGTTGCGAGTTATTGCTGCTAGAAATTAATGGGATTAAACGTGGATTAAGCGTTGGTTTGTGCATTGTGCAGATTGCGATGACCCACTGCTGCGTAATGAATGACGGAGGACGGAGAGGAGCGATCAGAAGACAAAATATCATAGACTAGTGTAAGTATAGAAATTGTGGAAATGTATTTAGTAAACCCGTATTACACATATGCTCACTATCACTATCACCATATTTTACATTTACATACTATGTTAATATAACCTAACATAATCTAAATAAAAAATATACTCGAATCCGTACTGGTATTGGTATTAATAATATTATCATGAATAATATATATCTAGGTAAAACCAGATAAACAATATTTTATAATGCTAACGAATATCGAAATGAACAATATTAAGTATTCCTGGAATGAAACAGACAAAACGGCTTTCCGGATATCGGGACACGCCGCTGGACCGCGAAAATACTTTCACGAAGCGAAACGTATTTTATTACCAAAATCCTACCTGCTTTAAAAATATAATTTTTCAATTTATTCATTTGGTATTTTTCTAGTAGGATAAATACAAGAATGTATCTTGTGTTGTACGAATGGGGTTTTTAAGTTAATTTGGTCGAGTAAGTACCTACCTACTTAATTTATATTTTATGAAACAACAAAACAAACCGTGCCTAACAAAAATATTTTCAATTAAAGTTCTTACTTCATTTCGAAAAGAAACTGTATTGACTGAAACTGAATTGAAATGAAACAAAATTGAATTTACTGTATGTTGACTCGTTCTTAGTAATTTCAGCGAACAGCTCCCTTTTTGATTTCCTGAATCCAATTAACACTGCAATATTTTTATGCATTAAAAAATCCAAACATTCATGATAACATTTTCAATATTTACATAGTATTCGTAGTCATAAAAGCCTCATACGAACCAAGTCGTCTGTAGCAAGGAAACCTTACGACTTTCATGACAAGATCTGACAAAGATCTAGGAACCAGGTTCACGCTATATAAATTGGCCTTATAGAGGGTGCTTTCTGTATAATAGTAAACATCGTATATTCGCCGTGTGCATGTATATGCAAGAATAGGTTATACGGTATTGCCAAGTAAAGCATACAAAATTCTATCTGCATTATATTCATAAAGGTTTCATTTTCATTACAATAAGTTACAATAAGAACAAAAACGGAAACACTAAGGAATGAAGAATATAAAGCGAGTAACTGACTTTTCCAATTTCTGACTTGAAATTAATTTAAAATGGAAAGCAGGAAAAAGCTAAGTGATCCTAGAATAATAATAATGGATTGTACAGACAAAGAAAAACTTGCATAATGTGCAGTACTAAAACATGCTAATTCCTTTACTTCACTACACAAGACTTACTCACTTTTGTTTATAATCATGGCTTTAAATAGTATTCTGTTTTTTTTTTTAATAATACCATGCCATAAAACTTAGTAATTGAATAGAGGCTGCAGGTAATGTAGTAAGTAATCCATTAAATACCTAGCTGATAAAGACCTTATATTACATATTATACTATATATTATAAAAGAACATCGAGAAAAACTTGGGGAGGTACCTTCTATTTCTCTATCTATAATAATATGATATAGACTGTAAATTCCACACTTCCTGAGATTGGGGTCACATAATCGTAGGAGTCTCCTAGAGACTACAATACTACGAGGTTCCAACCGCACAACTCAAGACCATTCCGAAAACAGAAAACAAAAAAGCATCAAACAAAAGACTGCCAACGTTTCCGATTCTCATTTCTTTCGAATACCCACATGCCTACTTTGAATTGGAATATTTTGAATACCATCGCGGGCCGGGCTCATGAAAAAATGAGCCGAGAGTCGTGACTCCGCTGTATGTTTTCATTGCGGGATGCATATTCATTGCCGTGGATGTTATTCTTTTGCATTCCTGAACAATCGAACAAGTTGGTGAACATGGAGATCGCGGGCTACGGTCACGATTCTCATTTTTCACACATTTACCTAAGTAAAGTTACCTACTTCTTCTAGAGAGCTGTGCCAAGTTTTCCACATATATTTGGTATTAACCTACAAGTATAAAATATGCTAGATACTATACAAATTAACCGTGCTACACCGACAATAAGCCAACTTATAACAACCCTTGAAATAAAAAGTACTTAAAGCTACTGCTAATATTAATAACAAGAAAAAACCTATACGCACCCACGTACCTTAAACGTTTCAACAAAACAAAACAAACCAATAAATTCATCGTAAGAACTAGAAAACAAGGAGCATGACCGTCTCACGAGTGCGTCGATCGCAGCCAAGTAACAGTCTGCATCCTAGCCCACAGACCACTTTAAACCTAGCACCCTTCACTCCAGGCAATACGGTGAGTTTTAACTTGGTTTGGTGGGGTAGTAAGTTGGTAGTTCTTTAAAAGGAAACCTGCCTAGTCAACGGCGACGTGACGAGCGTAGTCTTCACAAATCCAGCCGAAGAGATTGGCTATCAAACCCTTTTTGTTGAGAGCTGAAGGCAACAATCGTATATACCTATATACCATATACACGTACATAAGTGTGTATACTCTACGAAGGTTTGTCTCTCAAAGGGCACAGCCGAAAAAGGGTTTATCTTGAACCTCTGTTTTTTTATCTATGCAGTTGTAAGGCAACCAAAGTGGAAAAGTTAATTACCTTTGACATACTGCTTCAATTTCCGATTTATACAACTGAAACCGTTAGTTACCTAAATGAAAACATGTTTCAGGGAGACAAGATAAAACTTTAAAACATTTTTCACAGCCGACTTAATAACATCTTAAACTAGATAAGCCAAATGGCACTTTGGAAGGAATCCAAGCCACATGCATTAGCTAGTGTTTTATGCTAAGAATAAGAAACATTTTTCTTCAGCATTCTTTCTTATAGAAATTACAAGCAGTATTGCATTGTTATGCGAGGATAGTTAGGACGTTAAGCAATCACTGATGGATATAAACATAGTATCGAACAATGAAGCTCATGTTCCATTCATTTTCGAATAAATACTAGCATAGATCTTTCATAATCGTTGTATTTAATAAAAGTAATATTTTATGCAGTTGGATGGGCACGGTTTGGTAGGATCTCTAGCTACTCGTGCCGGCTGGAATGCCTAGGGCCCGCTATCATGAAAATCCAATATCTAGCCTTCCCTAGTTCTAAAGCCGTATATGCAGAAGATAAGCACCGTATAATTAGCCTTTATTTTAATCATGAACTATCACGATTACTACTTCAATTATTTCTATAAAGGTATGTAAGTACTTAGCTACAAGTACCTACAAGTTCCGCTCGCTACGGGATGTCATCAAGGAACCGGTAAGTATCTATTTATTTTATCCGGGAGCTATCGGGCTGATTGCAGAACTCTTGCAATATACAGACTAATGAAAAACTCGTCTTATTTAATTGCAATACCTTCATACCTGTGTAAAGCTGGAGTTAATTAGCACAATTTTTATCTAATGGAAATATCAAGAACTAGAGTTCGATACATACATACAACAACCGGCGATATGTAGTCGTAGGAGCAGAGAGACACAGATGTGGGAAATTTATTTTCATTTAGTCACAGCCTGAAAAACGTTATGGACTAGCATCGATGTTTGAAAACTGTACTACAGTGTAAATACTCTATGTAGGAATTTATACATACTACAAAAGCCATTAGTCTTCCTCTTGTCCACTCGTCTAGTAAGGCCGGGTGACTAGCATTCTCAGTAATCATCCCTGCAAAGGGTTTATTCCCAGCAAAAGATGTAGCAATCATAAAATCTTAACTTTACAAACTGGATTTTAATGACGAGACCTGGATCCAGGGAATTAATTAAAAGCTCATTTTGAACGGCAGTCACGGGCAAACATGTAATTACAGTTTATATTTTAAATAAAACTATCAAGCATTATGTATTTTTGTGCATGATTGTACTTTCCTATTAATTGGTATGCAAGTCGCTTGTTTTTGTTTTAAAGATGTAAAGCTCTATTTAGATTTCAGGTAAGTGAAATGCGCATTGGTTAAGGGCCCGTACAGGGTGACGTGCCGCGCCAATTTTGGGTTTTCAATGCTCTTCACACAGCACACGCAGTGACACGCACACATGTAAGTTTGCACAGTGGGTCGATAAACTTTTACTCGCCAACTTTATTGACAATTATGTTCAAGTACATTTTGGGTGATTTTAGGGTAAGTAAGTATAATTCTTACTTACACTGGTAGGCACCAGGAAAGAGTAGAAATTAATAGGGGTGCCACTTTACTCTATACTCGGAACCCGATTAGCTTTCTCAAACAAATGTGGTATTTACTTGTAGAAAGGTAACTAAAAGTATTAAAGTGTAGATAATAAGTTTCGGGCATCCTCCAGCCAACTGAACCCCGACGACAAAGCAAAGTAAATACATAGTGTCGCAAAAGGGCTATACTAAGCCAAAAGGGGATGACTCAAGGGGTCATTCTGAACAACTTTTGTTCTACGAGATTTGCAAATTCGCGAAAAAAAATATTCGTTTTCCATGGTAAAAAGTCACATGTCCAACAAAGTTTCTATGAAAAAGGTTTTTTTTGTTAATTTCCAAAACTCGTAGAGCAAAAGTTCAGAATGACTGACTTACTCCTTTTTACCCGACTGCCGAAGGAGGAGGGTAATGTTTTTTGATTGTATGTATGTATGTTTGTCTGTTTCTTTGTTCCCTCCTGTAGCCTAAACGGCTTGATAGATTTTGATGTATGAGGTATTGTTAGAAGCGTATTGATGGCGCGATGGCTATAGGCTATGTGACGTTCCATTAAAATGTACATAGCGCCCTCTTGAGGACATAACGTGATGATCGAAAAAATAATAATTCAACTTTGCCGTGTAAGGTATCAAATGAAAGGACTTGATTTTCACATTACAAAAATATGCATATTGAAGGTATTTAAATAACAACACCAAAATTATTGAAATAAAAAATGATCATGAACTACCTACCGACGTAAAATTTCATAAAATAAAAACAACTAAAAAGTTACAAATAAAAAAATACAATTATAAAAAACTAAAAACCTGACTGTACGCTAAAAACATGAAAACGAGTCCCAATGTTAATGGAAAGTATCGCAGGCGGGGACCAACTTGACCGCCACTCAAGGCCGTTTTCTAAGTAACATTCAGCTAAATGGTGAACCCTCTGCTGGTATAATTTGTTTATATACCGCTTTTTCAATACCTGTAAGTAAATTTTTTGGCAGCATAATATTTTTACTTAATTTTAGGGTTTCGAACGTCAAAAGAAAAAAAGCAACCGTTATAGGATCTCTTTGTTGTCCGTCTGTCTGACTGACTGTCTGTCACCGCCCTTTTTCTCAGAAACGGGTAAAGATATCAAGCTTATATTTCGCATAGATGGGGAGTACCCCAAAAAAAATATTATGGTACTCCCTGTCCCACACAAGTAAATTGGGGCTTATATTTTTCCAGTTATTTTGATGTGTATCCTTTTTTTTTCTTTGTTGTTTTGTATAAGTATGTGTTTCTTTTCTTTAAATCTGTATTTTTTTGTTGTTGCTGTCTATGTGTCGAAAAAATGTATCTTTATCTTCAAATCACGCCATCTTTCGTTTGTTTTTTTTTGTGGCTACTGTCTATAGAAGAAATTCCGTCATTGACAATTTTACGTTACGAATTTATTTTTATTTATTTTATTTTTATTTTTACATTTTCGTGGATAATCAACAGCATTTTGTTAATAAATAATTATTACTTATGAACACATAACAACTTGATGCCATTAACAGAATGAACTTAGTAAACCCAGTAAACCTAACACATCCAGAGGAAAAACAAAATGTCTTTCTCTCTCTCTGAAAAACATACTTAATAGCCCAAACTCGATGCTTTTAGCTATTAACATCTTTGAAATAAAATTGAGCCACCACCGTGTTACTGCCCTCATCAGATCCTCACGAGACCATACCTCAACCAGCACCAAGAGACTGTATTTTTGATCCCTAACCTAATGTTCGTGCGTATTGTCATCACTTAGATCCATTCGCTATATTCCTGCTCCTCATCAGACCTTTACGAGACTGTAATATCACGAGAATATTGCACACTATCTAATTTAATTTAATGTATTGAATATACTGGAAGAATTATGCTTCCTCAATTTCAAATCAAATTATGTTGGTGTCATAAAAGTTGAAAAAGTGCAATGACAACCAATGTGCAGTGATTTTGTATCTGTACACGATAAGATCGCGAGCTGTCAGTGCTGCCTAAACCGACGTGACCCTTCTTTGGAGGCCAGCGGCCAACTGAGTCAAACGTCACTTGTGTTTATGATTTTATAACACAGAAAGCCGCCATAGATATTTGTATGAAGATTTGAGGGAAAAAAATTGCTCAAGTTTGGGATTAATTTACACAAAATAAGTGTGTGTTTATTAAAAAACAAGGTATTTAGCGCCTAGTCCAAGCCTTTAACTTTATAATATGATAAAAATCATATGAAAATTCTTAATAATTACGACACAGTTGTTACAATACGGGAGTGTGATTGACTGGTTTTTCTTGATATTCTGAAATTAATTTACAGTTATCCATAATCATTTACTTAAATTCGAATGATTCAGCACCTAGCTAGACTCTTCAACTACCTGTGTGATTTTTTTCAAGGCTGTAGAGCATCATTTACTACATAATTCTATGACAATGCCAACCCTCGATTCCCTATTGCAGACCCTTAAGTTGGTATAAAATGTGACAATTCGTCCGCGACGCTATGGCATAACACCATCCATTCATTCGCAAGCTCTCCGGCCAGACGAAGCCTCACTCTTGAGACGATATTAAGCAGACATTAGACAGATCTTCACGATCTCTGGCCAGCTCTTATCTCCTGGTACTCACTTAACTAAAGATCGGCATTCCCGTGGTTTAACCTCCCTCGATACGATAAACACTGGTTCGAATCCCGCCAGGAATGGTCTTAATGGCCCGAGAATGCAGTTTAGATAACGGAAACAATAGATATTAAGTAACTTTTAAGAAACGATTATGTATGGTCATTTCGGTGGAAGAAAGTCATTTTGCTAAACGATTTTATCTTTCGAAGTGTTTTCGTGCAACGTCTTTGGCCATAAAGTTCGAGATTGGCTTTAAGAGGAAGTAAATCTGACAGGCGCATGAAAGTAACAGCTTCTTCGGATAGATAGCTGAAGTTACCTTCCAAGTCCCAACATTGTATTTTGAAACTAAACTTTAAAGTAAGTAAGTAAATTAACGAGGAACTTTAAAGTTCGCGTAAGATGAGACTTAAACTATTGCTTTTATATTTGACTTTGTATAACAAGTCGCTAAGTATGTTATTTGCATTGTATCTGATTAACCCCGCATAGCCTTGGCCTTGACTGCTAAATGCATTAAGCTATGCAGCGGGCGACCTTGTACGTGATTGAATAGCAACAAAAGTAAAATGTCCTGCAATCTGCAATGCTCTGGCGCAAACTTTTTACTCAACCACGACGCCAGAACGAGACGGCACTACTCAAGACCTCGAGAGAAACAGAGAAAGATGGAAGCAACCAGTTCGAGAAACGCCGGAAGCCTTTCTCTCATGGCTTTAAGGTAACATATGTTCGCCGCATACCACAATATGAGCACATTCTAGACTTCATACAAATTTCGTAACAGCCCGCGATGAAAGTTTCTAAAGTTAATTAGAGAGAAAATGTGTTAGACTAGACTTCAGTTCGTTAAATTTGCATAAGCCTGCTTTACATACGCTGTCGCAACACCCTTTGTTCTCCGGATAAAACGTACTATACCATACCCGCGGCATCTAATTATAAGGGGAATAAATAGCTCCGCCGGACGGAGAGCTTAAAAATGTTCATCCTACCTTGTTGCAAAAAGATACTTCAAACTATGACAGTGTTCAGATATTTCATTTTAATTAGCGAGGAATAAAAAAAGTATTTTAATGATTATATGTTGATAGAACAGTGATATCATATATTATGTACCTAGGTAGAAAACAGACCAGTCAATAATAACAATTCAACTTTGACTTCGCATAGGTATGACTCATTTATTGAAACTGTAAAGTTTATTGTACCCCAACACCTCTACACGTACACGTAGGTAATTATGTGCTTCGTCAATCAATAGCGAACATTCTTATGATAATAGTCTGGGATCTGAATTATATATAATTGGGAAAATAATCATTATTGTGAAAAAAATATCTTTTATTGCGATTATAGGTTCTTCTTAACGGTAACAATTGAAACTCGATTCAGTCAATCGCATCGATCCAAACATAACCTGACACACGTTACTGTGGTCATTTACAAGACATACACCAATCAGACCCCTATCATTGGATTGGTTGAAGGGTTTATAATACTTTCAGAGCAGTATTTTAGCTACTGGCCTGGCGAATAGCAAGCGTATTGCGAAAGCTCCCACAACGCCGCCACCGCCGCTAAAGGTCCACCTATCGGCCCATACGGATAGTCACAAATGTATAGAGAAACGGCGTCGGCAATGCCGATGAAGTGGACGCACTTGTGTGAATTTCTGTACAAAGAATACTGAATGCAATGCGTCCGTTGCGTACGATGTCGATGCCGAATGGTGGACGCTTACCTTAATGCTCCAGCAATAACTTTCATATACAATCTAAATCGTCCAGTCACGCTACTCACGATTGGACAACAGACATACAAATGAGATTCGATTCTATATATAGATACAGAATGCATTATCGCTTATAGATATTGGTATTAGATTTCTTGTGCTATTGTTTGTTTGATTTGACTGTGCGTTGGTGAAACTTTTCGTATGTTTGTTTATGTTGACTTTGTTCAGTCGGTATGTACAATGTACATTTTTGGAAGCTTTTTTAATTGTGTGCTTTTTTAACTGTAATGTTATACGTGTAATGCTTAATACAAAAAAATATTAGACAACAACGATAAATAACAATATATTATTACAACGGTAAAAATAAGAAATACCTCCTGATGACCGCAAATCCTTAGCATTTTAGCGACACAGACGTATTTGAGCTTTAAACGGAACGCGGGGAATTTTAATATAACCACAGACGAGGCCACGAGACATTGACAAAGACCACAGATTATTATTTGGCAATTACAACAGCTTACTCTGTGGAGACGAAACAGTTGGGTCGCCAAGCGTGGCACGACACTGCTTATTGTCTGAGGGTTAGAATGCAAAGTTGGTTACGATGAGGTAATAGTCTCATAATGTTTCACTTATTTTGAAATTATGATACAGAATATGGCTTGGTTTATTGTGTACCAAATAAATGTGAAGGAAGAGAGAAAGATACAGTAAACGACGACAAGTAGACACCGCAAAAAAAGTTGAGCATCTAGGTACATCTAAATTAAAAATGTTTTACAAAAAAAAACAAGTTATTATTGAAACGTATCATGTAAGAAAAGGAAAGTATAGCCAATTTTATTAATAGAATGCCGCTAACCAATTGTTTTAAAATTAATGGTGCTTTGTATCAGCTATCAGTATAAATTAATTGGCTTCCAGCCAATTTGACGCAATATGCTTTTAAGCTTCTATTCGACATCGTTATTACTTTATTAAATATTAACTAGTTTGCTAGAAGCACACTAATCTAGAACCATGTTATTACCACTATGTGTGGAATATGTAAGCTACTAAGGTTTGGCCGCTGAATTATCCAAGCCATATTACTAAGATCGATCGCGGCAGAAAATATATTATGCTGAAAGGGTGATTGAATAAAATAATGAAAGGGTTTCATTATTTTATTCAATTTCTATTTTATAAAAAATCACATCCTATGAACTTCATTATTTTCGTTACCTACCTACCTAATAAAACTCGCATCTGACTACCATCTACGCCTGAAATTGCAAACAAACCAAACCATTGTACTGCAAGGCAGCAAATATTCCACAACTCGTATCAACATTACGCGAGACGGTCCCGTGTGTGGCGGAGGGCTCTCCAAGTCTCTAGCGCCGAGTGTCCGCCCTCACGAGATAGCGGCAGCTCTAGCTTAGCAATAACCTGACTTTTGAAGACGCGCCACGACGCCTTAAGGAAGAGTCACGCTACACTTGTCTCCACCGGGCCGTGCCCCCGTGCCGGGGCACTTTTGTATGAAGTTTCGTGTCTAACAGTGGCTCGACCGTGCCAAACTTCATACACCGTACCCCAGCGGGGCATGGGCCGGTCGAGACACGATGTAGCGTGAATCATGCTTTATGCTGAGGTGCAGTATTTTTATGAATAAAGAATAATGTCACTTTGACAAACTTCGCCTTTGTAGATAAAGCCTACATGAGGAAGACATAGTATAGATATAGGAATCTCCATCACCTCACTCAGGTAGCCAGCAGCATTACTAATATTAATAGTTAACAACGGTAAAAACCCCCGACACGTTGACACTAAAAGTCGACGTAAGTAGTCGAAGTAAGTAAGTTTTGAACAGCTAAGCCGATTTTGATAAAATATGGCTAACAATAACTATGAACCAAAAAAACAAACTGAAAATTGGGAGCTACGCTACCACAGCCAGATACACACACAGATCCACAGATACACACAGGTAGAGCGACCCCAGCACTCCGTGTATGTTTGTTTACATGAGTATGCTGAGAGCTATTTTAATTGGCCGTGTGAAATGCCCAGTTGTAGGTACCGTCTCAAAATCTCTTGCAATTTACAGTTGTAGGTGATATGGCATTTTGATATACCTAATAATATGTTTATGTGTTTCCACATGTGAGGAATATGTAAAGTCTCTGATAGTAGACCATAGATTATACTTTTCCTATTTTATCATCATGCTCATAAACTGCTCCAAGTTATTAGGAGGTTCAACCCAACACAATTATCGAACCAAATAAAATGAAAAGGCCTATTATACCTACTTTGTAATTACATTTTATTATTCCTAACTAATTTGTCTTTCTAAAACCCTGTCAACTTCAGTAGGTACCGAGGACTCTCGAGATTTGAGACGAATGACAGTTCCAATCCAGGCAGGGCTTCTAAAATTAAACTTAAGGGCCCGTACAGGGTGACGTGCGCGCCAATTTTGGGTTTTCAATGCTCTTCACACAGCACACGCAGTGACACGCACACATGTAAGTTTGCACAGTGGGTCGATAAACTTTTACTCGCCAACTTTATTGACAATTATGTTCAAGTACATTTTGGGTGATTTTAGGGTAAGTAGGTAAGTATAATTCTTACTTACACTGGTAGGCACCAGGAAAGAGTAGAAATTAATAGGGGTGCCACTTTACTCTATACTCGGAACCCGATTAGCTTTCTCAAACAAATGTGGTATTTACTTGTAGAAACGTAACTACAAGTATTAAAGTGTAGATGGGTATTTCTTAAAAAAAACAAAAAAAAATATTTTTTTTAAACTTTTTTTTTATATTTTTTTATTAATGTTATTGGAAAGTGTATTGAAAATAATGAATTTTAATATCTTCAATCGAGCTTAACAGGCTTTGCAAGGGGTAGAAAATGAGATGTGAAAGTATGGTTGTGACAATTTAAATTCCTTGTTTAAAATTCGACTTTATCACTGATGGCGTAAGAAATAAAATGAAAGTTTGTGCCTTCAGAATAACTATATTTTTTTTATTAGGTAGTTACGTCACATCCATGTTCGACATGGATGTGACGTGTTAAAACATGTCACGACCATGGCCTCAGAAAGCTATGGCTGTGACTGCCATGGTTGTGACATTTTCGCACCGTGCCTGACATTATTTTAAAATTCGTCATTATTTTTGCAATTTGTTACTTTTATCTGTAAGTACATTGTTTAAGTTATAAATTACGAAAAACAAACTGACAATACAGTTGAGCTTACCTTATATAACTTGAACACGGTCTGGACAGGTTCAGAGTGTTAATTTTATAAAATAAAACATAAAAAAAATTATTTATTTACACTCCACCATTCATGCCGGCCAAGAAAGGGTAGGTCATAGAGTGTTGATATAGCAGAAAAATATATAGTTATAGCAGATACGTGTCGCAAACTTCTACCCTTTTTTCAAGTGTAGGTAAATATTTCGAGCCACGGCTGTGACAAAAAAACATCAGACAAACTTTACGAAAGGTTTTGGTTTAAACTTACTTAGCTAAACAACATGAAATATATGTATTGTGATAAGTTAATTGCATATAAAATGATTATATAATGATTTTTTGTCTGAAAAAGCACCAATTAATTCCAGAAAAATATTTTGTTGAGTAATTCGGTGAGCGGACATCGCATGGCTGTGACATTTTGGGGGGGATATTGATATCTATAAATACAAGGCTTATGTATTTTAATGCATAATTAACTTGCCTGTATGATAAAAAATATGATTTACTGTTTTAATTCATACCTAACAACTATGAGTGCTTCCAGCTAGCCGATTCTTACGTAAGACAGTATTTTTTATAAGAATAAGAAATACCCAGATAATAAGTTTCGGGCATCCTCCAGCCAACTGAACCCCGACGACAAAGCAAAGTAAATACATAGTGTCGGAAAAGGGCTATACTAAGCCAAAAGGGGATGACTCAAGGGGTCATTCTGAACAACTTTTGTTCTAAGAGATTTGCAAATTCGCGAAAAAAAAAATTCATTTTCCATGGTAAAAAGTCACATGTCCAACAAAGTTTCTAAAAAAATTCAAAAAACAAAATATTTTATTTCGTAAACTTACATACTAGTTACAATAGTTGATGGGGTATCCTTTTAAGTATAAAGTACCTGTGCCAGGATACCCCGCTCTTCCATATACTAAGTACATTTTAAACAGTTTCTATGAAAAAGGTTTTTTTTTGTTAATTTCCAAAACTCGTAGAGCAAAAGTTCAGAATGACCCCCTGTCTTACTCCTTTTTACCCGACTGCCGAAGGAGGAGGGTAATGTTTTTTGATTGTATGTATGTATGTTTGTCTGTTTCTTTGTTCCCTCCTGTGGCCTAAACGGCTTGATAGATTTTGATGTATGAGGTATTGTTACAAGCGTATTGATGGCGCGATGGTTATAAGCTATGTGACGTTCCATTAAAATGTACATAGCGCCCTCTAGAGGACATAACGTGATGATCGAAAAAATAATAATTCAACTTTGCCGTGTAAGGTATCAAATGAAAGGGCTTGATTTTCACATTACAAAAATATGCATATTGAAGGTATTTAAATAACAACACCAAAATTATTGAAATTAAAAATGATCATGATCTACTGACGTAAAATTTCATAAAATAAAAACAACTAAAAAGTTACAAATAAAAAAATACAATTATAAACAAACGAAAAACCCGACTGTACGCTAAAAACATGAAAACAAGTCCCAATGTTAATGGAAAGTATCGCAGGCGGGGACCAACTTGACCGCCACTCAAGGCCGCTTTCTAAGTAACATTCAGCTAAATGGTGAACCCTCTACTGGTCCCCACCTACGATACTTTCCATTAACATTGGGACTTGTTTTCATCTTTTTAGCGTGCAGTCGGGTTTTTTGTTTGTTTATAATTTGTTTAGTACTATATACCGCTTTTTCAATACCTGTAAGTACATTTTTTGGTAGCAGCATAATATTTTTACTTAATTTTAGGGTTTCGAACGTCAAAAGAAAAAAAGCAACCGTTATAGGATCTCTTTGTTGTCCGTCTGTCTGACTGTCTGTCACCGCCCTTTTTCTCAGAAACGGGTAAAGATATCAAGCTGATATTTCGCATAGATGGAGAGTACCCCAAAAAAAATATTATGGTACTCCCTGTCCCACACAAGTAAATTGGGGCTTATATTTTTTCCAGTTATTTTGATGTGTATCCTTTTTTTTCTTTGTTGTATTGTATAAGTATATGTTTCTTTTCTTTAAATCTATATTTTTTTTGTTGTTGCTGTCTATGTGTCGAATAAATGTATCTTTATCTTCAAATCACGCCATCTATCGTTTGTTTTTTTGTGGCTACTGTCTATAGAAGAAATTCCGTCATTGACAATTTTACGTTACAAATTTATTTTTATTTTTACATTTTCGTGGAGAACCAACAGCATTTTGTTAAAATAAATATAATAATAAAAAATATAAATAATTATTAGGTACTTATGAACACATAATAACTTGATGCCATTAACAGAATGAACTTAGTAAACCCAGTAAACCTAACACATCCAGAGGAAAAATAAAATCTCTTTCTCTCTCTCTGAAAAACATACTTAATAGCCCAAACTCGATGCTTTTAGCTATTAAATCTTTGAAATAAAATTCAGTCACCTCCGTGTTACTGCCCTCATAAGATCCTCACGAGACCATGCCTCTCATGGTGAGACTGTGTTTTTGAATCCTAACCTAATCTTCCTACGTATTGTCATCACTTAGATCCATTCACTATATTCCTGCTCCTCATCCCAGGGTCGTGGGGACCGGAGGCACGTCAGCTTTTTAAAGACATCAGCAGCAGACTAATAGAAGTCTCAAGGGACCCTAGGGCTGGCACTTACCTATCACAAAGGCTAAGCATCGCTATATAGCGGGGTAACGCGGCCAGCGTCTTGGGTACCCTACCCGACAGTGGCAGCGACCTGGCCAGCATCTTTTTTTTAGTTTAATTTTAATTTTATATTAGTTAGTTTTAGTTAGGCATTAATAATTATAATTTAATCAAGAAGTACCATGGACTTATCTAATAAAAAACATTATCATTTAATTTATTGAATATAGTATAAGAATCATGCTTCCTCAATTTCAAATCAAATTATGTTGGTGTCATAAAAGTTGAAAAAGTGCAATGACAACCAATGTGCAGTGATTTTGTGTCTGTACACAATTAGATCGCGAGCTGTCAGTGCCGCCTAAACCGACGTGACCCTTCTTTGGAGGCCACCGGCCGACTGAGTCAAACGTCGCTTGTGTTTATGATTTTATAACACAGAAAGCCGCCATAGATATTTGTATGAAGATTTGAGGGAAAAAAATTGCTCAAGTTTGGGATTAATTTACACAAAATAGGTGTGTGTTTATTAAAAAACAAGGTATTTAGCGCCTAGTCCAAGCATTTATCTTTATAATTTGATAAGAATCATATGAAAATTCTTGATAATTACGACACAGTTGTTACAATACGGAAGTGTGATTTACTGGTTTTTCGTAATTAATTTACATTTATCCATAAGCATTTACTTAAATTCGAATGATTCAGCACCTAGCTAGACTCTTCGGCTACCTGTGTGATTTTTTTCAAGGCTGTAGAGCATCATTTACTACATAATTCTATGACAATGCCAACCCTCGATTGCCTATTGCCGACCCTTAACAGCAATTATGAAATATTTTACCAATAAATTTTAGCAACAATCTTATTCTACTAATTATAAATTTTGTCCTGTTATTTTACACGTTAAGGGATGGTTTTTTTGATCCGTGGTCAACTTTAACCATTAAGTGAGTATTTTTTGTTTTTAACCAATGGTTGGCATATTTGGCCAATGGTTGAGTTAACTACGGATCAAAAAACTGTACCTAAGAAACGCAGTATACTTTTTCTGTCTGTACATGTACAACAACTGTAGTATTAACTATAGTATAGAACCTAATGTAAATGATATTAATAATAGGTATATTTTAATCTATTTCTTCGGTATACATATATATTTATAGAAGTATATATTATAGTTTATTATTATATTATTTCTATTTGTGTATTCCATTTATACAAGTATATATTTATAGTTTATTATTATATTATTTCTATTTATGTATTCTATTTATTGTTAGGTACAATAATTATTGAGTGACATTGCAATTTCTTTCTTTTTTTTTCTCTTTTTTTTGCACACCTTTAACATTATTTCTCCTGTAAGGTCAACCGGGGCCAAGTCGCCTACGGGGCTAATGCCTCAAATCCATTTATCTTCCGAACCACATACTTTAGAACTACTGGAGTCATCTGCTATCTATCTTTGGAACTCAAACTTTTACCACTGACCAATAGATGTCGTATCCGGGGCAATTTTCTTAAATAATCTGCCATTTTAATTTTTTCACCTCTTTTGGCCTCCTCCGGTTTCGTGACACGTTTTTTTGAATCGTTCCAAATATGTGTATCTTTAAAAGAATCTATGTTTCCTAACTGTAAATACTGTTTATTGTTTTGTTGCTTTACATATTGTTTTGATTATTTTATTGAAATAACGTAAAATTCGGACACAATATGCAATAAAAAAATTGTTGGTTTAGCTTTTATTTTGGGGTAAATGCCTCTGGGCTGATGGGGTTATTGCCTCTATTGCGGTGCAATAGCCCCATTTCCAGAGGTTCTAAACATTTTGTGTTATTATAAAAGTAGTTTCTACACTCACGAGCAATGAAAAAGTTCCAGTGACATTAGCACCAAATTACTCCTAAACGAAAAATACTAGGTTAATAACGCCTTCTGCAATATTGAAGAACATTTAACAGCGTATCAGAATTAACATTCTTAGATTGGTAATCCAACTAAAACGTAAATAATTTGAATGTATATTAAACTAAATGTTTTGAAAAATTGGCGTCATTATGATGTTGTTAAGACGGTATGTAGAAAATAATCATATAATAAATAATAAATAAAAAAATAGTCATATTAACAGAATGATCCCACTTGTTTTTAAAACTCTGAATAGTTTTGTAATGATTATTCTTGTAAGAGCAAAATTTCGTCAGACTCTAAAAATGGTATACTTACTAATTTAAAGTTGTGGTTTGATTGCAAATTAGAAAAAAAGTCCTTGTATGCTTTTATACTGTATTTTAATTTGTCATGTCAAATAAAATGTTGAGCACCCCTGGAATCTTGGATGGGGTAAATGCCACTACAAGAAATTAGGGTATGTAGGCGCCATAGCCCCGAAAATTTTTGATCTACTAATTCTCCTTAACTAAGCGCAGTATTTAGTTTACAAGCTAATAATTAGCTACGTTAATAGTAATTCTATAAATTATATCTACTTAAACTTGTAAAAAGCTCTTCCATGCACACAAAACCAGTGAAAGAGGCATTAGCCCCACTAGGGGTTATTGCGCCTAAAAATCCCATTTTTTGTAGAAACGTTGTTTACACGTAGAAGATATTTAAAATTATACAAAATTGCATCAAAATATGAAACTAGATAAAATTTCCTAATATGTATCACAAATTAAAGCTTAATAGGGCGTATAGTCTGTTTGTTATGATCAAATGAATATGAAAGTCAAAGTATTGTGGCGCAATGGCCCCGGTTGACTTTACTTCCTGTGGGTTGACTGGTAGAAAATGCTTTTAGCATTAAGTCCACCCTTTGTACACTTATTTATATATTTGTGCAATAAAGGATTAAATAATAATAATAAATATTAGATACTTTTTCAACTTCAGAAATACTATGTACAAATTACGTAAGCACCTAGTTCAAAGTACGTACAATTAGAACAGTAAGCCACGTCCACGGCATACCAACCCGTTCTGTTGCGGGCCCAATTAATCAGTCACACTTTCTATTAGCAGCCATTGCATCGGTTCTGCGTGTCAGAATGTCAAACTATGATGTGACAGGGCACTTCAATGATACTTAATAATAAAATTATAATGGGATACTTACTACAAAACCAATGCAAAAATATGAGAGTCTTGCGGTAAGATTATTTTGCGATAACCTAAATATTTGTTTATTTATACTTTTTAACCGACTTCAAAAAAAGGAGAAGGTTCTCAATTCGTCGGGATCTTTTTTTTTTATATTTTTTTTATGTATGTTCACCGATTACTCCGCCGTTTATGAACCGATTTTGAAAATTCTTTTTTTGTTGTATTGGGTTGAGCTCCCAGGTGGTCCCATTTTTTTTTCAGAATTTTATCTCACCCCCAAGGGTGGGTAAAGGGGTAAAAACAGGGTATGAATTTCCATTTTGGGCACATATTAACCGATTCTAATGAAATTAAGAACGTAAATATAGTTCTTATAACAAAAAAATATGATGGTGACCTTGAGCTGATCTGATGATGGAAACGGAAGGCAGTCAGGGGAACTCCTCAACGGTGTATAGCAACTACTTCGTGTTTAGGCTTGAATGATTCGTATTGATTAGTAGGACTTTTTGGTATCATTTGCACCTTACTTTTGATTGAAAATTATTACAAATAAACTAAAAACTATTAAATAAAATAATAATTAAAAAAATTAAAAAACCGACTTCAAAAAACCACTAAAGTGTAAGAAATAATTTAAGGTTTACACAAATTCTACTCGTATGAGACAGTACAAATATACCTAAGCAGGAACTGTTCTTTTTTGAAGTTGGTGCCATATTTCTTCAGATTACTTTGTCACCGCACCAACATAAAAAAAGAACAGTTCCTGCTTAGGTATATTTGTACTGTCTCATACGAGTAGAATTTGTGTAAACCTTAAATTATTTCTTACACTTTAGTGGTTTTTTGAAGTCGGTTTTTTAATTTTTTTAATTATTATTTTATATCACACAGTTTTCTAAAGTGCATCTATGTACATTTAGTACATCATCAGTCAACCTGCAGAAGGTGGGTACCGGGAATTACTTACTCTATTCTATTCTATAAAATTAGAAATACCTAGTTTGCTCTTGAACATTCGAAATCACACTTAATTTACAAGAAGAAGTACCCACTCAGTATTTATTTAAGTACGTACATACTTACATAAATATTTGCACGTGGAACATGGGTTTACGTACGCGAATGTTTGATAAGTACCGTCTTGTCATAAGCTCACTCACTACCCATGGGGCCTCAAACCCGAAGAGCTCTTATTAATACACCCATTAGGGCGGTAATTGCTTGGAATCAAGGTCTTACGCGGGAAACTAGAAACTATTTTGGCTCGTAAGAATGATGGATGGTTGGATAGATCGGACTTATGAAAGTAAGTAAAGAAGTATACAAGTATATAGCAACAACAGAGTAATAAGTTTCACGAGGTAACTGGGCGTTCCAACTTTTGTACTTTGACGGATGATAGTAGGTGGCGCTGTAATTTAATTGGGCTGGTTTATTCTGTATCTTTTAGAAAAGAGTATTATTAAATACACTAAGTATTAAATACTTGTACAATGTACATGGTATAAAGCAGTACAACGTAGTAACTACAACGTACATGGTATAAAGACGATTTTACGAGTAGAGTGATAGACTGAAAACTAGAGAATGAAGCTGCTATTTTTTACATATTGATAGTCTTCCCCCGGTGACTGTCTTACCCATACGTACCCAACCCTCCATACTACTTACTAATTTGTGTTCTCACCTACTGTAGTCATAAATAAGTTCCCATAAATTTCTAGTTGCGAGTACATATAGAATAACACTGTTAGGTTGTATATTCAAGGTACTGCGACCTATTTCAAACACCTCTTTTACGCAAACATGACTGTGCCGAAGCTTTCTGTCCTCATTTTCGCTTCAAACAAGAAACACTTACAGAAAGCCCAAATCCCGGAAGACAATACCTCCATTTAGAGCACAAAAGAAAGGTACTAGCAAAAAAGATGGCTGCCGTTCGAAAATATTCCATACCGGAAACGGAAACCAACGTTCAACGTGCATTTGCATATTGCGCGGGACAAGACATCACATTTGTACCACAAACAACCAACAACGAACAACTGTCCTCTGAAAATGATAATCACGAGAATATTTTCTTGTTTCAGACTTTTAAACGGTCCATCTTGAAGTAGTCGGGTTTTGGTTTTAGTTAAATATGCATCGACGGTGCAATAGGTAGAAATAATTTCGTTTTATAAGAATTACAATGAACAACTGCCATTGCAGAAATAAACCTATATTTAAACAGAAGCTAAACCGCAATGTAATCGAAAAACGACAGTGATTACATTATTTATCGAAAATGTGACCGGAAGTGAGCGGTGCCACCATAACGGATATTAATATGACGTCACCCCACACGCCTCCGAGCGTACTTCCGGTCAGATACAGAGTGCAAGTGTGACCATACGGAACACTCTCTTTGTTTATAAACAGAAAAATGCACTTTAAGCTTTTTTGACAACGATACTTTTTATTTGTTTAAAACAAAGAGGAGGAGGAGGGGCGCAGCATAAATCCCAGTTGCTTTACAAATAGTGAGTAGTTTGGTGAATTACCAAAGTACCTATACATAAAATTAATACTAAAATTCATACTATAAGAGTCAGACTAAAATATAAGTGCGTCTCCAATACGAACCGGCAACGGCAAAAACGCGATAAAAGTTGTGTCGTAATATTCTTCTCGTGCGTTTCGGGCCTAAATAAATTCCTCGGCATGTCTACTCACGAAGTCTGGCGCGCCCGAGGCATAGACAACATAGACACATAGACAACATAGAGTTATAGGCTATAGATATACAATAGCGCAAGTGAAAGCCCAGTCTCCAGTAATATGGAGGTACTCGTAATATAATAACATACTGCTGCAACTACGGCCTGTTATTTCTTCGGCTAAAGTCATAATTTTGTAAGAAACGAATAATAATATTAATAGGATTAGTATTTCATCGGATTTGAGTTAATGTGTCTGGAATCCGCCACTGCATGGAACTATTTTTAATAAAAACCGACATATCTTAAAGTTTTTGTTAAGTACAATAATTGAGCACTTAATAAAAAAAACATATCAAGTCAGTAATTATTAGGATTCACGAGTGGGTGTAATCCAAAAGCGTGATTGCGTTGAAAATTGAAAATATGTAGGTAAGTACTTATTAAAATAGGATTGCCATAATTGTACAGCTCATCACCAGCCCAACTGAAATTTAGTTTAGTGTGTAGGTAATATGAGGCCGCAACTTAATACAATAACTGACAGGCGGCCGCGGCTCCACTCGGTAACCCGACACGACTCACATGCGACTGAGAAGCAGTTATGTCACGAGCAAACGTCAACCGATTAGACTAAAATAGCGGCACTTATTAAAATAATAAGTATAAAAATTAATTACAAAGTTTTTATGTAAGCTCTGAAATATGCGGAAGAATTATTTTAAATATATATGAGTACCTAAAACAATATTGTAACTTCATAAATCTAACTAACACTACCTACTTATCTATAGGTACATACTTTTCTTGTCAATTATTTTCACAGTTTCATTACCACTAATATCTCAATACACAGTTGTGCTGGGAACTTAATAACCAACTAATAATAATAGATTAACCTACAAATCGATATAAAACCTTTTATATGTCACCTTGATGGTTGATGAGAAAATAGCACGATATTTCTTGTCGCTATAAGTACGTATTAGACACTCGCGGTACAATGTCGATAGAGAATGTCAGAATGTCACGACATAGACATGCAATAGATGAAAAATATGTCGAAGGAATACACCTTTTTCAACCTTTCTATACTCTTTCGCGCGTTTGATTTCGATCTAAATGGAGGTAGGGGAACCCGGGGTAAGACGGGGTCGCTAAGGGAAAATTAAAAAAACAACAGGTATTTATAACCACAACGTTATCAATTTTTTATGGCTCATTAGGAACTTAATGACGAACACTTTGGCACAGCTTTTGCCAAAAAAGTAATGATTACAATTGACTTATTTTAATAAATGTCAAAAATGGGAAATAAACCATCTTGCCCCATGTACGGGGTAAGATGGGGTAAGTATACTATGTGGGGCACAAAACATATAAACAACGCTTCTTCTGTGTTTTTATCGTCAACACCAGCACCTGCAGTGTGAGCCCAACGCCTGCACCTTTGACATCCGACCCAGTTTTCCTTAGATTTAAAGTAGGACTGTTGATATCCTCACAGCAGAGGTAGACACAGTTACCTTCGTTGTTATTCTTTTCGTAGGCAGTATCTGCTTTGTGTTTTTAGCCAACTTCCCTGTAGCCCTTTTAGAGCCCTTTTCCAATGCCAAATGTCGGGTTGGAGAAAAAAAAAACTTCACCAAGCTTGATCCATACACCATCTTGCCCCTCCAAAATTACCCCGTCTTGCCCCACGTTATATTTTAAAAAAAATAATTCATTAAAAAAAAACTTTCAATGTTAAAGTGATTTTGCACATATCTAAACAAAGCGTACCAAACCTTAAATAAAAACATACAATTAACAAAAATGCCACTGTTTTACTTACTGAGTTGTGACGTTGTTTCTACTGGTCAAAAATAACATGGACACAACGCAAAAACAAACAATTGAGCTATCACAAAAAACGCACGCGCTCACACCTGCAGTCACTGGCGCACTAAAGGTCAATCATTTAAGCCTTTCTTTTGGCAAATTACTCAGATTCCTAAGATGTATAGTTTTGCATATATGTAGGTGGCCCCGTCTTACCCCGCGACCCCATCTTACCCCGGGTTCCCCTAGTTTTTATCGTAGCTAGCTGACATGTGCAGATACCTACATTATCTACACACTCATCAAGATAAGAGGGAAAGTTAGTTTATAGTATCGGTAATAAAATAAATTTCCACTTAAATTAATAGTTGATGATGCATTGTTATTATTTCTGTATGATATCTGTATCATACAGAAAGTAGGTACTTAAAGAGATTATGTATCCAGGCCCTGTAGCACAGGGCGCTATACCAGAAGGGCTAGTACGGTGCGCATTTAAGACGTGACAAGAGTTCTCCGTCGCTCTCGCTCTTGAGGCTGCGCGATGTGAGTGAGCGCGATGCAAAACTCTTGTCACGTCTTAAATGCGCACCGTACTAGCCCTTATGGTGCTAGTTACTTACCTATCTAACTGTAACAAAGAGTTTGTATATTATTATGCCTATCTAGATATACCTATTGTTTAACTGTTTATACATATATAAACAAAAAAACCTTTCTCTTTCCGCAAATGTTTTTCGTAAACAAATGCCCAGAATAGGAGGTCATAAACTCATAATCTAAATACGCTTGGTACGTGGAGCTAGATGCATTTCCCGGTTGGAGCGGTTCTCATCAACACTGTAATATTAGTATTTAGCAGTCGCCGCAGTCAACTGCTGAAATTATAATCACATTGTTGCGTCCTTTGTTAATAATTTAAATGCACATTCATTTATAATTTATATGTTTTCTGTTTTTTGTTTTCCCACTTTCGTGAATATTATAGAGTAAGTGCCAAGATGTGAAAAAAGTCGGACTGGCTTTCCTCGTAACAGTCACCGATAACTGTTCCGTTTAGAAGTAATTTTGGGCTATGTCACTCTGGAACTTTTTCATTGTTCGCGAGTGTATAATTCTTTTTATTTCAAAGCCTGCATTACTTACATAAAATTGGCATTATTCCCAGTCACCAAATAGGCGTATCTCTTTTCCAAAATATTTGTTGAAAACTCCGAGTGAGCAGACTCTTTTACTAACTAAGCCACTATTAAAGTTTACGGCGCTCACGGACATGACTACACACTAATGTAACTGACATTCACACTGAGAGCTCTTGTGAGTACCTAAACGTGCGCGGAAAGCACGCTTCACTGTTTACCCACCCGAAAAACAGGTGTATTATAAAACCGACGTGTAGGTATCTGTCTGTGTGTAGTGTGTGTGCTGCCTTAAAGTTCCGAAACGGTTGGTCTGATTTGAAAGCTAAGCTTTTTAAGAGGTGAACAGTGTTTAAAAAAGTTGATCGTTTAAAATTACTTATTTTTTTTAATCAGCAATACAGCCTTACCCACAGTCAAACCATATTAACATTTGGTTTTGTGGGATGTATAGCATAAGTTCTTTTCTTTGAATAAAGATTTATTCTATTCTATTCTATTCTATTCTATTCTATTCTATTCTATTCTATGAAACGTTACCATGCAGTCTTATCGCTATAAGCGCTATCAATATCAAGGTATTTTAATATACGTCTCATCTTTACAATATAACTATTTGCGTCTTTCGTATAAGCGTAGATATAAAGGGATTCGTTTCCTCCTTTCTGAACTAAAATGTGAGTCGATAGATCGTGAACATTCTTCTTTACGAATAAAAGTATTTTTGGAATTCTCTTCCTCTGATTGAAACCAGTTATGAAAAACAAGTCATTGACGTTAAAGCACCATTAACATAACGATATGATTGTTAGATAGCGATCTCATCTAAATATTGAACAGAAATTGTGGCAGTGACATAGATAGCTTTAAAATTTGTATATTTCTTTCATTGCTAATAGGTATCATTTGATGGCAAGTAAGTATATTAAAATTTGAACTTATGGTCCCCGATGTGCCAGAAAAGGAAAATAGAGTAGGTAATATTATAGATAATAAGAGGGGGCGTAATACAGCTTGCAAAGTTATGCCATTGAGAACTTCGTTAAAAGACCTGAGTGGTGATATGTGCACCTATATCTACACCTACATAGTACAAGTACCAAATCCAGTACTACATAACCACTGCCGCGGCCGCGGGAGGGTCAAGCGCAGCATGTGAAAACATCTTGTTAAAAATCCATACTGACAGACGCGGGTTCAATAGTATCGTCTGAATAAGGCTTCGGGGCTCGTGACTCGCGCCTGGAACGTTATGGGCGAGGGCTGTGCCCGTCTCGACCCGCCATCTCGACACTAGGCCGATAAATAAATAGGTTTAATTAATATAATGTAAAAAGAGACCACTGATTGCAATTACGGTTGAATCAACAGATAAAATTATTTAATAATTCATTTCAATATCTTAATCTGCTTTTACAGCTAAGTCTATTTGATAGAGAAGATGCTTCATGAATGCTTTTTTCTTTTGATAACTGATGATTATGTATAATCTGTGTGTAAGTGTACTAATTAACAGCAACGAAAATATTATTGAATCTAAACTAAAACTTAAAAACTACTTAACGCCTGACAAAATGAAATACGAGCATGGTTCTAGGTAAGGCTAAGTACATACGACATAGTGCTTGTAGCTAAAGCGGGAAACTTTATCAGAATTTTACATGACGACGCCACGAGCGCGCAAATTCCATTAGTCTCACGTTAGCAATTTAGCTTAGAATAATGAAATAACGACTACCGACTATCAAACTACAGCGTGCTAAATGCTAGATAATCCTTACCTAACACCGCTCGTTTTTGGTTGGTTATTGAAATGAAATGAGTTTAACTCCCAGATTAATATTAAAATACATTAAATTATATCCAGCTTTACTGTCATTATTACTAAGGAATATCGAAGACAGCATATAACATATTGCACCAAAATAAAATGCTTCATACAATATGTTTGTGTAAAGTTTCAGTACTTTGTCTTGTTAACCGACTAACTTGAAGATGCAGTTAAAGTTACTGAACGGTAAACTTCAGAGAGAATGTTTGTTTTTCCCAATATTCTGCCCCCGAGCGTCCTGCGACACGCCTCCAAAGAAATATACGAGTGTGAACATTAGTTTCAATACTGTTCTATAAACTTTATTAAACACTTAACTAGGTTATTGCTGCGCGACTCGAGAAGGAAATAAAAGGTCTGATAAGGTCAGATTGAGTTTTCAATAGCTGGGAGTGCAGTTCTTATGATTGAGTTTGTCATTTATTTGGAGTTCGTGATTGAGGATCGATTGACATGATTATTGAACATAGTAAGTACTTGCTGCGTCTAATTTTGATGTATGACTCTTTTAAAAATGACACTTAGTTTGAGGGAAACATCTAGTACAGTACAAAGACTTCATCTTTCAGCACCTATATCTTCGTTTTCACATGCTACATAATAATAAGTTTACACCAGGATATACTGTAGTCATGGGCTACACATCAGTAGGTAATGTTTCATCAATGGCTGCTCTAGCGAGTCATGGTGCCATAGAGATTTGGCCATTCTCGTTTACCGATGAATTTTTTTTTTTTGTTATGTTATCCCAATTCCTATAAGGCTTTTAGAAATTTGCCCATCATTAATTTATGCGTTATTTCCTATGTGTTTTTTCTTCCACAGTGATCAGTTGGGGAGTGCCCAGCCGGCGTGACCATTCGGTCGGTTTAGTAATAACTCTCGGGCCAACTTAGGCGTAATTGCATAAAATCGCTTTTGTTGGAATTTCGCTTACTCAATCTGAGGAGAGACCCGCCATTTCTGTTATTTCCTCGAAAATATTTCCGAAAGATTGTCTTTGATGGTTCTTTTACAGCTATTTACAGGAACGACTATTTTCACTGTAAGTACGCTTATGTCAGAATCAAATTAAGAATGCGTACTTATATACCTACTTAATTGTTAAGTTAAAATTTGTAGAACCTTCTGCAATAAATTGTTTTGAAGATTACCTACTCTTATGTAATAAAATCTTTAATAAGTAGTTTTTTCAAGTTTATTGCTGAATTTTGCTTTCATTATCTTCCGCATGCATACAATGAAAGTAAGAAGAACCCAAGTAGCGTGTCGAGAACACATCAAATCTTCATAGATATGCGTCATATCTCATATCATACTTCCTATATACAGTATCTACACCTATAATAGTACATAGTACAGAAGATTCACAAAATGTCAGGATATTTATAAAAAATATTTATTAACTGGCGCAATGTTCGCCGGGACAATGGACGTAAAATGAAAGTTTCGCACTTCACATTAAAGGACGTAGAGATCTTCCATCTACTTCAGGAGGCTATCTTAGAAAGTTGAACCCCAAAAAAATGGGCATCACCGTTTTCGTTATATCTTTTAAAATATCGTTAGCATCTCAAATTAATTTATAAATACCACTTCTTCTTCTTCTTCTTTGGGTACGATCTCCTATCGGAGGTCGGCAATCATCTGGCTTATTCTTTCCTTCGAGACTGCTGCTCGAATTTATACCACTGGTGTATTCCTTATAATTGATTGTGGAGGAAGGCATTTCCAGACGATTTAACCTTATAATGCCTTATACGAAACTAAACCATTTTGCATTAGTAACACCTTAAGAAACTAATTAAGTATCTATCATAATTCAATCTGTATATACTGAACGCCGCCATATAGATAGATAGATAGATAGAATACTCTTTATTTGCACACCAACAAAGAATCATAGGAATAACAAATTGCAACTTATTAGGGTACAAAAGGCGGTCTTATCACTAAAAGTGATCTATATATATATATATATATAGTTTATGCAATGCACTTTCCTACACTGTGTTAGTATTTTATTACGTAATGTTTACGATTTTTATCTCAAGATAAAGTTTAAGATTTATACCGACACGCACGAGTTTGCATAACCCACTCTTCTGTAGACTCCTGTTGCATAATAATGTACCTATCTGTTATCTATAACTACCTACAAGAAGCTTTATTTTAGTGTGTGTAAGTATTACGAATATTATGATATTTGAAATCTGTTCGTTAACTTTGATCTATAGTAGATTTTTCTTGTCTTTTATTTGTGTGTAAAACATGATAAAACAATTGAATAAACAATCAACGAAATGAAAGGGCCCTAGTGTATAATGACCCCGTTGCTTATTAAAAGATACCGAGTGGACTGTTCATGCCCATATAAATTGACACGCAATATCGTATTTTTGGTCGGGACAGGTTCAGAAATACGGAGGGCTTTTACCATTTTAATTTTAACATGCAATAGGTAATATATAATGGTCTCACGTTCATACGCAAGTAATTCTAACTGGTTCTACTATTTCAGTGTAGGAATGTCTTTTTAGGAAAAATATTTGTAATTTGTGTACCACTTCTGGGCATTCTGATATAAATTGTGAAATACTGTGATCGAAAATTATGCGATATACATATAAGAGAGCTTTACGTACAGTCATAAAGCTAGTCTTGGCTTTTCGAAATTCAAAAAGTCTGTAAACAAAAATAAAGTCAGACAGTCAGTTTATAAAAATACAATTCAACGATCTAGGTATAATTACACTGTACAGTGTTAAATACAATAACACTTAGCAAGATCCAGACTATAGCCACTTCATTATCTAAAACATCATTTTGTTATAGTTCCAATTACACACATCAGCTGGTAGCAAAACACTTAAGGGGCAGGTGCAACTATGACACGTGTCACCATTAACATTGCTATTAACTTAAACAATACAACTAGTGTTTAAAAATTAAAGTATTTTTCCCATCTGCAGAGTAGGTAGGTAACTTGTCTTTCTTGTTTTACTATCTGAGTGAGATTCTTTAAATTACTTATATACTTTTGAAAGGCTCTTCGCAATCGTTTATTTTTCAAATACTTTTAAAAAAAGTTCAGTAGAGAGAGAGATTAGAAAGTGCTTTGGTAAAATTTTGTACTCTTAATATTGTTATTATACATGATACAGTTAATCAAAATTAAATAGGTACCTACAAGTTTAATGTAAAAATATTTAACCTTATGTCACATGTCACACGTAATCCCACAACGTATTGTTACTAAACACGTCAAATCGAACTGTTTAATCTAATTTTATAACTTTAATACCATCATCAATACTCGATAACATTAAAATAATCCGGAGACCGGAATTTTATAGTGCTGCATGGTATTTATAGGTTGATCAAACTTACGGTTGACTCCAGTTGAGACTCGGTCTTGAGGTTGATCCCACAGATAAATATTATTATTATTTTATGGATTAACCATACAGCAAAATACAAACCATCACAGACTCGACAATGGCGAAATATTGGTATCCATAAGTTAAGTAAAAAATCAAATATGTCTTAATTAAGTTAAGTAGCTAACTAAAGCATTACCTACTTGGGCATAACGGAATACTTGTTGTATCAGATACTGTCCTATGTCCACCGGGAGACACACCGTGCCATATCAAATAATCTTTATGCCATTTAAAATGTCAGTAACCCTATAAAGTCGTGGAGAGTACTAAAGTCCTACGAAAACATCTAGGGACTCGAAGAGAATCTAGGACAATATTTGCAATTCAATAAGATATCAATAATGCTGATAATTTAAATAAATTTATAGCGTGAATGAGACCGGATACTCTGCAATACTCGTAATAATAATACTCATAGTAAGTTGACACTATATGAGCCTTTTTTTTTTTTTTTTTTTTTTTTTTTTTTTTTTTTTTTTTTTTTTTTTATTTGTAAATTTACTTTATATCTCTATGTACACAATACAATCTAAATAACTAATATAAAATTAAAATTAAACTAAAAAGAAAATGCTGGCCAGATCGCTGCCACTGTCGGGTAGGGTACCCAAGACGCTGGCCGCGTTACCCCGCTGTGAGCCTTAAATTGGATATTGCAATTCCTAATATAGCCTCTAGCGAACCCAGTATTATGGACTAGTTTGAGAAAACAAATTGTGTAAACGCTTTTAAAACTAATGTGTGATTCTCACGCTATTTACTCGTACTTACTGATTAAATGTATTTACTTCGGGCCAGTCCGTGTTATAGGGGTCAACTGCATTTTGCAAGCTCTGAAAGCTTTGTCACGAACCAGTGATAAAGCACCGAATTAGACTTCTGATAATTTCAACTGTTGTTTCTAAATCCATGAATATATGGATATACAATATGTTTATGTTTTTCTACAAGTTTGTGCTATCTCACAATATTTAGGCAATTATATTGTACCTACTTAGTTCAGAAACGAAATGAGACCAATATGTAGTTTAATATTTACATAAGACACTCTGAAGCTACACAAACCATAAAATTAAATATTCTCCTGTAGTTAAGTACCTAGTTGTTGAAGAATGCATTTAGATACCCAAACAAATTCTTTCATTTAGGCCCTTTAGCTGAAAAAGCTAGTTTTCTTGGAGGTTTAAATACTATTTATCCATTGTTTCCAGAGCCGTGAGATCTGATAGCAATGACAATGAGTGCGGCGCAATTAAACGTATACCCCTGTTCACTTGCTTTCGAGTGTCCCCTGAGTCGGACTCTCGTCAACCAAGAATGGAATTTATTACAGAGTGATACGATCCACATGTTGTGATCCAAACTGGAATCCAGGGGCTAGGGTTTCTTGAATGACTTGTAGTGGTTGGAAACAATCTACAATGGCGTCGCACCGCACGTGAGACGAATCGCATGAGACATTTGAATAGAGATAGAAGTGCTAATTTTTTGGTTTGTACAGCAGCTTTGTACGGACTAATCGTGGGTTGGATGGCTCAAGATGGGAAAGGAGGAAATGAAGACGGAAAAAGCTAATTAATTACAAACGACAATGGTAAATAAGAGAATCCAAGGGCAACAATATTTCCATTAGTTAATCAGGATATCCGCAGGAGAACTAAAGTTACCGACATAGCCAAAAGGATTAGCACGCTGAAATGGCAATGGGCTGGCCACGTAGCCCGCAGAGCCGACGACCGCTGGAGTAGAAAGGTTCTGGAGTGGAGACCCCGTGTCGGCAAACGGCGTGTCGGTCGCCCCCCAACCCGTTGGTCTGATGATCTGCGGAAGGTAGCGGGAAGCCGCTGGATGCAGATGGCGGGTGACCGTTTGGGGTGGCGATCGTTAGGAGAGGCCTATGTCCAACAGTGGACTACGGAAGGCTGAGAGAGAGAGAGAGAGAGAATCAGGATATAAGCGACATAATTCGTAGTCTAACACGTACTGAGTAATTGAATTAGGTACTTTTACTTTATTGCCTAGTACAAGGGCTAAAGAAAGGTAGGTGTTTAACCTTTTTGTGTCACGGTTGGATTCATCCACGTGTCTACTGGAACGATATAATTACAGGTAGATAAAGATTTATAAGTAAGGATGTATAATGAAACGCTTAACACTAATCACTGGGATCTATTGTGCTTTTTTATAGCTTTGTTGGTAAGTACTTTTATTTGCATAACCGTAAGATATGATCCATGCTAGCAAAGCCTTGGAGAGGGTATTGTATTGGATAGGCGTGGTATTTTTTTGAATTCCTCAGTGTCTGCTGTGCGTGATGAGTAATGGTCCTCAAGATAAGAAGACAATTGTATGAAAAGAGCGGATACAGACGCTTTAAAGCCTAAAGGGGTGGGCCAAGTGGTTGAAGTGTCTCATACATTGCCAAGAAGAAGATATTGAACATGCAAATCGATACATCAACAAAAAGTTAGTTGAACTCGCATTGAAAATACACCCGTAAACGTAAAATCACGTACTTATCACGAACTAAACACAAGATAAGAGAAGTAATTTGAAATTCAATGCCTAGAGTGGACTAATGCGACTATCTAACGAATTCCAATGTGAGATAAGTTTTGTAGGAGGCTCCTTCGTATTGGAGGTTCACATACGTCGGGTCGGGTGATATAGCAAGACGGCAGCAGCGGCATGGCACGGGCATTGGGGTTACTCTATACTGACGAAAAACGAACGAGAGCTATCGTGCAATCGATTAATACATTGAGCAGCGCTCCGAAACTTATTTTTTCGTCATATAGAATGACCACCCAGTTGCGGTGCGTGAGGCGGCGACTGTGAAAGAACTCCGATGGATGGAACTCCTGTAACATCTTCGGCGAAGGTTGGTTGCTGAATTCAATATCATTGTCAAAATATTAAAGTACTTATAAAACTTTATACATTGAAATTCGTCGATGTGTCTGTGCAGATTGCCTAAGTTCGGTTTAAAGTTAGGGCACATGTTATTTATGATAATCTTTAAATATTTACTTAAATACTATTACGTATACTATACGTATTTCGATACTTTTATCTCCCCAAATCACGTGAGGTTTGGTCTCTAACACAAACAACCTATTTCGCATGGACGTCAATCACCCAACTCGTTTAATTAGCTAGTTACTAGATGAATATTAAAAAAAACTATCTAATAATACTCTAACAACATTCCGCGTGTCCGGTTGTTTCTTAGCATTGGGTCCAGGGGGGTCACTCTATACTGACGAAAACCGAACTAGCGAGAGCTGTCGTGCGATTGGCACGTTTAATACAACGAGATAGAGTCGTGGCTCGCGCAGCAGTGCTCCGTAACATCGTTTTTCGTCTTAGAGAGTGACCCCGCAGCACCTACACTTGCCGATTCAAAAAACTGGTTTGGAACCACTTTGGACCATCCACTTGATCTTGAGGCGAGCGGCCAACTTTCTCGAGATTTCTCTGGCCCCTCGGACCAGTGTGTGGTGCCCTTCCCGTCCAACCGCTCCCGTTGAACCTTGCACTTTTCACGCACTTTTATACGTGTTTGTATCGTGGTTCAAGATGCATTGAGATTAGTTTCTTTTGTGACAAATAGGTATTTTTTGTATCAAACTGTCTTTAACAGTTTCTCAACATGACATGCGGTCCTGACGGTAACAATCGCTAGTTTGTCTTCGATTCCGATGTAACCGACTCCCAATGCTATGTTAGTTGCCGTGAGAACTACATAGTCATAAATAAAGGGTTAAGTACAGATACTTTAGAACGAGTTCATTCATAACACTAAGTAACTGGCGATAAAAGTAACTCAAATTAAATACCGAGTAGACGGGCAGGTCACGAGTGGCACAGAGAGCCGAGTATCTTTAATCTTTTTAATTTTTATTTTAGGGTTTAAAATTTATTCCCGGCTAATGGTTTTTATCGGAGTCATGTGCCGCGTGGCCCTTAAATCTTATGAATTCCCCGTTAACGACAACGTCATTACCGAATTCCGATGCCACCGCTGACCCGCGATGATAATGATCTGTTCTGACCCGGCCACGGAGCTCCATGGAGCTGTCAGCACTTGTTACTTGACTGACGACAAATTGGGTTAGACCTATGAACTCGCGTGGTCGTACGTGGGCTATTCTACAACCATCGACAATCTTCGTGAGCCTGCAGTCACCGTTAGCTGTACGTCATTCAATACTTCAGACCACCTTATATTCCGGTTTTCTAACTTTCGTCTGTTTGTTTACGGAAATGAAAACGCGAAGAGTATATTTGTGTATGTTTTAAAGAATTTTAAAAAAACTTAAGTATACCCACATATACTTTCTAACTTACTTACGCAATAACTTGCAGCAATAGGTATAGTAATGCATTATATTATATTCTAACTTGGTTTGTTACTCTGTTCACATTTCTAGACTATTCAAATGATAAAGATTGGTCCTATCCTATATGCTTAGTTCATAATTCCGACTACAATTTCCTCTAATTGAATAGTGATAACAGAATTTCCAATATCCCGCATCGAGCTCCAAGCGGCATATCCAATAAAGTCTAAATATCAAATACGTACCAGCTTTCTCCGTCAGAGCCTAGACAACTATCGATAGAGAATTGACACTTCTCGATGCGAAGTCATAACAAGAGGCACCGTTATCCGACGAATGGATAGCCGAGGTACCTGCTGAGGTTTCTTTATAAAATTGATGGCATCTTTGGAATGCGGTAACTTGTGTACCCAAAAAAAATCTTCTTAGTTCGGGGACTGGTCGATGACTATATTGTTAGACTTTTGTTTTTCGTTTATGTTTTGTTTTGTAGTGGTGACACTTTCATTCACTCATTGTTTTGTCAACAATACCTACCTTTCAACAGGGAAAATTGTTTGTAAACCTACCGCGTTGCACTTTATACTGAATCGAATAGCGACGTCCCATTAATATTTATCACAGGAAAAAACTTGATAGTCATTCTATTTTAAGAATAACTTATTCGAATCTTGTATGCAACGCGTTGATGTCTTTTATAGGCGGGAATATATTCATCGACCGGTATCTCTCGAGATGTTTTATGTAAAGAGTTATCGTACCCTATTCATAATTACACTATACGGCCATATAATTTATCTTTGCCTTAATGTTTATTGATTATTATCTTCTTTCATTTTTGAAGAAATTCAATTAAAGGTTGAATAAAGGTATACGTTAAAATTTTAATTATCCGCCGTATTTACATGAGGAATTACATTGGTGGTGGTTACGTGGTATGTGAGCAATTTAATACGATAAGATAACTGTTAATAGGTTATTAAATTACATACCCTGTGTTGTTTTGAAGCCAATTTTATGTCAATCTCAATCCTTTGCGTATGTTCCTGATTCACAACAATTAACACACTCACTGGGTATGCACGTCTACGTATAACTTTCCCAAACTCAACACTTTACATGTAAACTTTGCACAAGTAGGTACACTTTAGGATGTTGTAAAGCACGGAGGTATGAGGACCAGCGTGATTCAGCCAGCACTCTCCACGACCACCATGAGATAAACTGTCAACTTGAACACTGAATCGAACACTGAAAACCACTTAAAACACAAACTCAGTACCTCAATCCATCATAAGGCGAGTTAAGCACAGCATTTTTTGAAATAAACCGACGGTTATACTTATAAAACACTCGAGTCGATCGAAGTTAAGTCGAAACTAAGTTTGAGGCCGCTGTGAGCAGTGAAAGACCGTTGATCCAGTTGTGCGGTCGGTAAAGCAGAGGGCCGGTTTTGCCGACACAAGCCCGGGCAGCCTTCGTTGTTGCCGTCTCCCTCTCTGCCTTAGGTGAGAGCGAGATGTGCGCATCATCGACATCATCGTTGGTTTCCTCCGTTGGGAGCATTGGCAACCTGCGCGTACGCTGCCATTTCCAACACAAACGCAGCCGACAGGTGAATGTTGCCTGTGTGTGTGAATGGCTTCATGTTTCTGTGCGTGGATTTTGATAGTATTTGAATGATAACCTAGCGTTTTATGCCGTGTTATGTTATCGGACAGTTACGGTGGAGGTTATTTCCAATAGCGTGCAATAAATTGGAGCAATTTATGCTTAGTGAGCAAAGCGTACACAACCTTAACCTTATGTACGAAGATGTAGGTAATCGCCCATAACAATTTTATTATTTTAACATTATTTTGTGTAACTACCTAATAAATATCTAACAACTATGGACAGGAATACAGAAAGTTACATTATTCTAAATTTTTGAGGCTATTTCTTTACTAATAACGACAAACCCCTGCCATACCTGTATAGCTTCACTTCACACTAAACAAGCGTCTTAACTTTCGTCAAAAACTCGTTTTTTTGTGTAAATGAGCCGAAACTAACAACTTCATCAAATTAGATAAGTGAACATCAAGAATGTTCACTTATCTAATTTAAATAATCGTCAAGAATTAAGAAATTCAAATCGACAACAATTTGGTCCTAAATAAAATGTCTTATTGAGCAATATCTTACAAAAGGTTCCTAATTCACACGGTATTAAATGAGGAACACTAAAAACGGCCATATGACTCGGACAAACCATCTCGTCCATGTGAAGGGAAGGGACCTACAGTAGCTACTATTTATACTTTTTTAATAGAAAATTTACGAAGAATATTATCAGGGTACACGAGGCCTGAAGAAAATATAGGTAATACAATACCAATCTTTTCCGATTCCGTTTTATTATTTAAATATAAGTATGCCCAAAGCATCCAATTCTGAAAGACCTGCGTTTCAACACGTTTCAATCAACATTTTGATCATGTAATTTCTGTAGCTAGTTATTTATTTCAAAACTATGTACCTACTTCCTTCTCTTTGATTCGCTGTTCGTTTGTAACAAAGTAACAATCAACGAATTCTGTATACGCACTCGAGGAATGCTTGACCTTTGAATTATCTTCGTAATTGGGCACAAGGAGGTTCCATGCAATTTCAATTTAAACTTAGCGTTTGGGCTCGCATATACACCCGTATATAAACCTTAATAAAATGACTTTTGAGTTAATTACGTATATGTAGTTAATAAAAAAAAGATAATATTTTATCGGATAATTTAAAATGTTAAACTGTAAAATGTTATATATCCAAAATGTACTTACGTGTTGCTTACACGAGTAAGCACTAGGCTGGGATAGGTTATAAATTGGTAGTTTTTGTCTATCTTTTCGCTTATTTGTTTTTCTGTTAGAATTCTAGGATAAAAAGCAATATTACATTATCAAACTAACGTAGCCTAATTATTTAGAATGCTGAAACATTTAATTTTTCTTTTAACTTTGTTAGTGAACATTTAATATACCTATTTCCAATTTTAATTATCCGTTTGAAAGAGATAAATAGCCATGGAAACTAATAATGAGTGAAGGAGAGCCTTCTATTAGGTACAAGTGCCTTCGACCATCAATCGTGAGCTATCAATCAGGGAGAGAAATGTCATGGACATTTTCAAGTGTGCATCGTAGTGCACAAGTTCTGAGACTGTTACAGAACATCTACGGTGCGTGTTCTCAGAACATTTTGGTAACATGTCGTGATACAGAAGTCGCGCACGCGTCCACACTCTGCAACAGCGGTCGCTAGACCTAGTAAAAAAAATGGGTTCCGCTCATCTCGCATAATCTTTATTGACCAAAACTCATTTCGCATAACTCGTATGGTCTAAACTTTTTTGGCCGAACCATCACTTTGCCAAGACTTATGTGGCATAAGGCTCGTTTCGTCTAAAACTCTTTAGACACAATCTTTAAACACCTAAGTTTCGTTTGCTCAAATTTATGTTCGTCTATACCTATGTATAACCTTGTTTCTCGTAATGTTATCTTAATAAATAATATATTAAGTATGTAGTAAATGTACAAATTGTGGTATTTTTCTCCTACATCCCGAAAATCACGATATTGTATGATTAAAAAATCGAAAGCTAACGACCAATATAATTATTACAAACCCCATGAGATCGAAACCTAAAAATAGGTGCGACGACGAGCAAAGCGAGGAGGAGCGTGTTAGGTGCACATGTTCATAAAAACTAAAGCGGAGCGCAGCGAAGCGGAGCGGAGCGTTTTCCAAACAGCGGAAACAATACAAGGCACCAGTTTGCGCTATGTAGGGAGACGCTCCGTCAAAGTTAAAGCCAAACGAATATTAGGTATTACTTTGTATAAACCTGATAAACCTATGCCATAGCATTATTAGGCTATTCAAGATTTGGCCATACCATTATTAGGCTAAACAATGTTATGCGAAATAACTTTTTACTAAACGAGATTTATGCCATACGATTTTCGGCGTAACGAGACTTTGACCAAACGTTATTATGCAATACGAGATTAGGCAAATAAATCTTATGCCAAAAAAGGTAGAACCAAAAAAAATATACTCTATGCGCTAGACTGATGTCGCAGGAAGTTCTGTCTCGCGAGCCAAAACACGGAACCTGTTCTGCGACACGTAGATGTCGCTGTATAGTCGCGTGCGACGTCGCAGAACAGAGCGCGACGTCGCGGCGACACGTAGACGACATGTGCCTAGACAGGTTCTGCGACAATTTGTCGCCTAGTGAATACGAGGCTTAAGCGAAATATTAAAAAAGTTATATACTTAAATACTTATTAGTGAAAACAATATTCTATTTTTTACATGTGACAGTCTATCCATAAAGTCATGAAAATGAAAATGGATCTAACTAATTATAACCCACATTCAAATCATATTAACATTTGGTTTTGTGGGAAGTAGGTATATGTTCTTATCATAAGTTGTTTTTCTTGAATAAAGAGTTACATATTCTATTCTATTCTTATTATTGAAGCCGGTGTTAGCTATGTTCAGTTCAACAAAGATCATCCATCGGTATCTCATTCTTTACATGTAGGTAAGTAGGTATATAATAACGTAAAGTAAATATCTTAGGTACAGTCATTGAAGTATAATGTACTAGCGTACTATTAGTTCAATGGGTAGGTACAATGATAAAGCCTTTGCAAAGTTGAACTCTTTATTTTCACCAAGTACTAAGATGGACTGTGTGTAAATTTTTTTTTAAATAATATGATGTCTTGGAATCGTGATGACAGCTTTATCATGCATCTTGCAGGCAGTACACAATTACTTACATGTAAACTTGCCAATTATATAAATTGTAGGCAATCTTGAGGATTGCACGCAACTTACAATATTATATTTTAGTAAAAATATTGTGAAAAATATATTTTACTCGTACTTTATTTGCCTCACTGCTCAGAAAATGCCTCCTTGTCTTATTTGTCGAGACGTTTCTTTTGCACTGACACTCCATCTTGTTCTTATCTTATATTGTCAATATAAGTTCCTAGGGGTCTCGTAGGTCGTAGCTAAGAGCTGATTCACACACTATTTAGTGCGAGTGTTTAGTATACGTACATTGCTGGGCTTGTTGTATATAAGTATAGTATTTGCAAAACTTTTGAATCTGCCATACATACCCATGTAGGTCTACTCGCAGACTACTCGAACTGCTAGTGCGAACTAAACAGAGTGTGAATCAGCCTTTCTTTTCTAAGATACATTGGCTATTCAATACTGATGTAGGTGAGCACAATAGAACCCTAGCGATGCCATGGTCGGAGGCACCTGGGAGACTATATATAATTGTTAACATATATCTAGACCTAAGGAATACTAATACTAGTGTTTAAAATAGGTTTTTTTAAAAAAAAAGGAAGCTGAAGTGGATAGGTACGTACCGGCTGTGTCGACGTACTTGAGCACAAACTGCGCGTCGGGCCCGAGCGCCGCCGCCACCTCCAGCGGCAGGTCCGAGTCTCGGAGGACGTGCACTGGAAGACACAATAAATATAGGTGAAAACCGCATCCAAGTCGGACTAGTCCATTTGGAGATATTGCCGGTTTTATGGCAAGATTGGGGAACGGACTAGTCCATTTGGAGATATTGCCGGTTTTATGGCAAGATTGGGAAACGGACACACTTTGATTTTTTTATAGTCAGACAAAAGTTATCTGAGGAGTCATTCTGATGTTGTCACGTCTGAATGTTTATATTATATTGTATAGACGATGACAGCAACAACTTTATTCCTCAGATAACATTTATCTGACCATTGAAAATCTTTGTAATTGATAAAAAATAGCATCTTTATTGATCAGTCATTAGCATTTATATGTATATTCGATTTCCGAGATAAATACTCACAAGTCGACATTGTACACTCAACATTGTGTTCATATAATAGCTACCTATACATATAAACAAGTTTAATTCATCGAAAAACAAAACAAAAACAGTATAAATAATTGAATGGTCATTAGCAAAATAAATATTTATCAGTTCATGTTTATTCTGCTGCTTCAAATCGACAATGCGTCCAACGAATGGCTGAGCAAATTACAGGCCATCCATATTGTGTGTAGCCTATCAAAATATACTCTTCAGGAGTAGTAAAACATGGAAAGCATTAGTGTAACCGTTACAATAAGGGTAAATTTATTCATCTATTTTATTTGGCTTAACCGATTTTAATAAGCATTATCCAGTGTGTGGGTGGTAGGCATGATGCTCGCTAATAAGTAGTATAGAAGATGAAACAAACGAAAGCTCTGAAACTACTGAATCAGTTTGTAAAATTATTTGAGTTGATTGTCCTACGATTATCTTGAAGGTATCCCTGAATTTTCATGAAAACCCAAACGCGATACGAAACTTGCGCGGAAAAGATGCCTAATAATGGGATATTTTATACACACAAAATTATTATTACACAAATGCCACGTTGCATTTTCTGATTAAGTCACAATCCACCCTTACTTATCCTATGACCCATAGGGAGTCCGAAATTGAGCGTTTGAAAGTGAAGTCTACCGTAAACTGTTAAGTCCATGATGGGTTAGTTAAGCTCTACTGGGAGTTAGATTGTCCAATTCAGGCATAATCATGATTTTAGCCCTGACTTACCCTAAATACAGAAATAATGTTTTAATTCAATAACTAATTAAATAACTATTGACTTATTTCTAAATACAGGATGTCCCGCTCAAGGTCATGCCTGCCAGTAGGGGGTGATATAACTCGTCTTTCTAACTACTTAATTCTTGGAAAAAACGGCTTTTTTAAATCTCTTTACAAATTTTGTTGGTTGTGTAAATTTTTTATTTAATTTATTTTTTGCAAATTTCCCAAGAAAATGTAAATGAATAAGGAAAACGTAAAATAAGATTCCGATTTTATGTCTCAAACTAGACTTCCGACGACTTGTCGATGGTAGATTAGTACAGTTCCCCAAAATTGATAATGCACATAGAAATCTTCGCCATTGTTCGGCAACGGTCGTATTCCCGAGCGTTAGAAAACTATTACCTATGTATTTAGAGTGGTTAAGTGCATTTTCTTCATGAAATTTTAGTAGAATTATGTAATTGGTGCTAAAAGAGATAATTGATTTATCAGTAACGAAATTTGATTCGATAATTCATAATATTCCATAATATTAAAATTTACTTCGAAAATGTTACAGTAGGTACTTTTCAAGTGTCTTACTGAAGCTGATGTAAAGATGGATGAAAGAAGGTTTGAATAACACAAGGTTTATATTATAAGGAGAAATGGATTTCAAACACAGGTTTATATAAAAAAAATAAAATCTCAGTTCAAAAGTATTTACAGCACTGATTATTTCACATTAATAAAAATGTTTACATTAAAATCTCAGTTCAAAAGTATTTACAGCGCTGATCATTCACAATAATATTACAATTACAAACTTGGTCTTTTGGGTGTGGCTTTATTGGCAAAGTGAAGTCTATCAATGTGACGCATATTTTATTCTTAAATGTGCCTCATAATATGGCATCGTCAAAAATAATTAAAGTTGAAATTAAATTCACATTTGAAAAAAATAACAAGAACGATGTGTAATTGCAGCTCTTTATAATTCCACAAAAGTAATATTGATCTTGACCTTGAGACCCTTGACTGATCGGTGACAGCCACCGACCGCCCAAATTGTTTTCGATTATGTGTCACATGATATTGACTACTATTTCTTTCGAACAAGGATCAAAATGCAAGTGCTTTGTTTAAGGCACTGATTCGGGTGTTTCCGGGAATACGACAGTTTGCGAAGATTTGCATGCGCATTATTAAGATGGGAGAACTGTACATAGTTTCGATTAAGTTAGATTGTGTTAGTTTAGTATTGTAGTGGGAAGTTAAGTTACTCGTAGCTTTTATTACTACCCATTAAACAACAGTTACTGAATTTCACATTCCGTATTAAAATGTTTTCACTGAAATGTGGAGCGGTCAATTGAACAGTAGGCACTATCTACCTACCATTATTTTGTATATGTAACTATTATATCATGTATAAATTTATTTAACTTTCAATACATAATCGTCTAATCCAAATTACATTACAAAGAGCTTATAGACTCGCTAAGCACTTTATAAATTAATTTGAATACAAACCCCAGCCCGTTGTAATCCACCCACAATCCTATTTCTATGCATTATGCATAACAAACTTAACTCACCTCAAATTAGCGAAGTGTTTATCCAATTCGACCCGCATGCGATACACGCCGCCGCCGAACGAATAATCAAACAGCTTATTAAAATAGGCGCAGACCTACTCAATGATTTATCCTACCAGCTTGTTCGGGGCCTATTGTTCTGCAGATTAACAAGGTAGGCAAACTAGTACAGAGACGAACCAATTGTCTTCCGCTCCAACAGAACTTATAAGATAATTTATGAACCACCCATGAAATATTGACGCGCCTACACAGTCTGGCTTGTCATACAATATTGTCGGTACGAACTGTTTTGAACTTTCACATTGAAGTAGGAAAGTTGGGGTTGCGTTGAGGTCTGGAGGTGAGCAAATTGAGGATTTTGTGACGACGAGTGGGCGTTACAGTGACACACTGTTTCCTGTTGTGTCTCAGATAGACTGATCTATGAACTATAGTTGCCTATCTTTCTTCACAGATTTACTATCTTCATAATTTTCCCACTTATCACTTGCCTACTAAGTATATAGGTACCTAAAAAGTATTTTACTAAGATAAATTATTTCCAAAATAAATTTCTATTCTCCAGAAGAAACATTACTGATGTTTCAAAGCCACTTAGGTGTATAAATACACAAACATAATTATCACACATCACACTCATGAGTTGCGAACACTCCTTAAATTTGCTAAATAAACAAAATATTTCTTTACACTGTAAATTTGCGCCTTAGCAGACAGTCCCAGCAACAATTAGCAAATCACACGAGCGCGACAACATTTTTCAAAGGCGCTTGATTTCATGGAAATGTTTTTCGTCTTGTCAAGGACTCTGTTCAGTGTTCAGGCGTCCTTTAATGAATGTGAAGGCGCAGTAAAAGTGAATTCAATTACCGGAGAGCGCAACAGTGAATGCGCGGACCCAGTCGGTTCTCACCCACACATCATTTGACCCTTTCTTCGTCGCGTGCGGCGGCCTTGCTCTTATCTTGCGAACATACAAGTTCATTATAACAAATTACGGTGGTTAGTGTGCAATTTGCAATTGTATGTTTTCGCTGATGACGAAGATCATTAACTTCACTTGTTCCCGTGGGGCTTCCTGCCGCATTGTGCAGTTTTCTTAGGAAATCGTTATAAGTAAATCAACTTTCTCTATCGCATAAATCATCGCGTAAGGACGCCAGTTCGGAGTGTCGGAAATGTCGCGAGTAATCAGCGACGATCAACTTGTGACCTCCGACTTTCCGACCGATTCGGAGTTCTCACACGACTTGATCGAAATTTATGCGACAGATAATGATATTCCCGTGTAGGGGGGAAAGGAACACGTTTCTTTCTTCATCTTCGCGATACAATCGATACTGTTTGCAGCCGATTCAGGCAGGATGGTAGTAATTATAAGGGCGGGCGGACTGTCTGAAGCGTGGGGCAGTAAAAGTGACATTTCGGGCATATCTTTCCCACGCGCTTGCATCGGCCACCGCGCTCCCCGCGTCGCCACGTAATTACACTACTGCATTGGCTTTTTGCAATAAATGATCAACCTTGCACCGGAGCTCAATCAAGTGTCGGCTAAAATCATCGATTCTCCACGCGATGACAAACTAGCGGTCTGCTCTAGCGGTGAATGCATTTGCGGATACAATCATTACAGGATTGCAGCGGAAATTGTTTCGCTGACAATCAAGAGCTTACGGTTTGAGGGGGAATTGAAAACGGAGTAGGTACCTTTATTAACGGAAAACGAATTGAATGATATTTACTTACGTATAGCTACATTGTTAATAACGTTATTTAAGAAATCTTCCTTGGAAGTTTTCGAAATGGAACTCTGGTTGGAATTATAAACGCAATTCGCAATAAAAAATCGAGCACTTTGTTAACCAACACACCCACAGCCTATAGCTACAGATAATAGAACAACACATGACGTCTATCGGAGCTGCATCCTGGCCAATTCCCATGTCGAGGCCTCCAGGCCATCAAGTACTGTTAGAGCGAATTAAAGTGACATCTCTGGGTAACGGAGCGCGGTGCGTGTTTTTGTCGTCCAGCCATCGGTCACGCCGCGTGAGACCCCTGCGGAGTCTGTCTTGTCTTGCAGATGCTTAGGCCTAGGTCTTGGAATGTCGAAGCCCTTAACACTGACTTAGTCGTTACTACTTCTGACGCTAACACGCACAGTGCAGCGTAGTAATGCTGTAGAAATACTACGTGGTAAAAAGATTACTACTGATGACCAGTTTTAATGACGTCGTTGTTTCTGTCAAACATTTATTTACTAATAATTTATTATTATTCTGTCTGGATAAGCAAATCCTTTTAAGAACAACATTATTAAATCAAAATAAATAAATTAAATGAAAACCTACAATAAATTCATGATCTTTCATCATAAGTTACAATAATTTAAAAGCTTAAAAGTATGTTGATTGCACAAACTGAGCTTTTTCTCAAAGATGTAATAATCTTTGTTTTAAGTTATTATCAGTAAATTCAACAGTTTTTGTGAGAAAATATCTTGACCATGCCATCAGCAGGCAGATTGATTATTCGTTATGAATAAAACCACCTTTTATAATAGCAAGGTAAAGTCGCACAGTATGGGAAAGGAAATGTATTTATTATAGGCTTACTTAGCTATTAAAGTACTTTTTGTTACGCATCTATGGACATTCACTTACCAAGCGTTCTGTGATAAATGCCATGAGAAACTTAGTCGTGATGAAAGTAAAGTAAAGACGAGATTCTGAGAAACTGTAATAGATGTACCACTCAGCCTACTGAGCTTCATTTATATGGGAAAATCTATAATTGACAAAACAATATAAATAATAAGATATTGATACATATTGACACTGTTGACTAAGACGCAGACTTTAATAGCTTCAAAGCTTGCGAAGTATGTACAATTTACATCTTTTTATCCCGGAATTCCCACTAGAAATCCTTTAAAAGCAATGCTAAGTTCGCGCGGAAAATACCTATAATAAGCCAATACCGACGCTGTAGTTCAGGATTGCTGTGGGGTCACTCTATATATCGAAAACCGAAGCTTCGTAGAGCTGTTGCGTGAGCCTCAACACTATCTATCCTAACCAATCCTAACTAATATTATAAATGCGAAAGTAACTGTGTCTGTCTGTAACTCTTTCACGCCAAAACTACTGAACGGATTTGAATGAAATAACATAGGCTACTTTTTATCCTGGAATTCCCACGGGAAAACTTCTTAAGGAGAAGCGAAGCCCGCGGGAACAGCTAGTTTGTATTAAACGTGCCGATAGCATGACAGCTCCCGTTCATTAGTTTTTCGTCAATATAGAGTAACCTTCCAGCTACTAGCGGTCCCAGGTGCCTCTCTCTGCCGTCCCGTGGGTCTCGGCCCGCTCGTAATAACTCTATTCATTTTCACGTTTACAGTTTGAAGGGCTTTATGAAGCTTTGTGAGACTACTGGGCAATTTCGGCCTCGGGAATTTATGTTCCTCTATTATTGCGATGATTAAATTGCTATTGACCTGGTTAATTGTAGGTACTTGGAATTAATTAACTAGCTTTTGCGCATTAGCTTTGGTTTTCTGTAAAGAGTTTAGCCGTGGGAAAGTATTATAAAAAGTGGCTTATCATGCCTTCCATAAATATTTATTTATTTTATTTTAGGAAAACTTACAGCACAATTTAAAGGTATAACAATAGAATGAGCAGTAAAAGGCCTTTTACAATATGCTCACTATATTAGGTTTGCCAAAATCAAATAGAAATACTAACTCAGCATTTTTTAAAGCCAATTTTAAAAAACAGGATGTTACAGATGACGGACAGCCACGAGCACAAGGCCTGAGCTGGACGGAGGCCAGGCGCGGCGCACTCTCGTAAGGCCCTCTGTACCTACCACCTTAGGACAGCAACAGAAGGGCTAGCACGAGGCGCAATTAAGACGTGACAATAGTTTAGCATCGCGCTCGCTCACATGGAGGAGTCTCAAGAGCGAGCACGACGGAGAACTTTTGTCACGTCTTAAATGCGCCCCGTGCAAGCCTTTCAGCATACAGGGTGTTACAAAATGTGTATTCACGTGCCTCCATGGCTGAGCTGCACGCTTACAAAAACATACAGGATGTTACAAAACGTATCGCCTACCTCCATGGCTGGGGTCCATCCTTATAAAAACATACAGGGTGTTACAAAATGGGCCTACCTCCATGGCTGGGGTGCACGCTGTACAGCAGACAGGGCTCGTCGCCGGGCTCCCGACAGCACTCCAGCACGTCGCGAGCCGTGGTCTGCGGAGTCACCGGCACGTGCGTGGACCGCCACTCCGTCCCGCTCTCGCACCACACGCGCACTATCATCTGAAAGAGATGGAGAGGGGTTTCAGATGGTGGAGAGAGTGCTTTGGCTGTAGGTGAGGATACAGCTGGATGGAATATCATCTGAAAGAGATGGAGTCGGGTTTGAGAGGGCAAAACGAAAGTGTTATTGGTGTTGGTGAGCAGGAAGGAATTGGCTAAGGTCTGTCGGCGTGTCGGCGTTTGCAACAGTCGTTAAGTTGTCAGAAGACTTCGGGCAGCTAGAAAACATCTGACAGTCGGGTTGCCTCTCCCTCTCAAGTCTTTCACCACAAGCTTGCTTGTATTGGGGTCCAACAACCCGCACTAGGCCAGAGTGATGGACTAGGCCAAAAACCCTATCTTTATTGGAAGGAGACCCGTGCCCTAGCAGTGGGGACGTGATGGGTTGTGATGTGATGACATTTCCAAAATTTATTCATTCATATCCGGCTCGGTATCAGCTAAAAACTGCCCGATCCACGTAGTAGTAGAATCACTCACTGTAAAACGGTGTCTTTAGTAATTCATTCATTCTTATTTATGTTTTGACTAAGAAACTTCAGTCGCACCATAACTAAGTAGATATGATTGAATTTTTAGTCAAACTCAGTAACAAAATGAATAAATCCCACAACCGGACGAACAATTGCGAAGTTAAAGAAGAATGGCGAAACCTGACCCGCTTTGCATAAGTTAGCAGCCACTCACCAAACCTATTTTAAGTTATTGATAAAAATGTCTATTATCAGGGAAAAATATTTAAAAAAATCTAAACCATGGGGTTCTTGAGATATTAGGGTTCAAAAGTAAAATAATTAAATATATTTTTTTCGTTAAATAAGATTTTGCTGAATGGTACACGCACAAATAAGTTTTATAATCTAAATCATGGGATTCCCAATTCATAGCGCATCACAAAATGTATTACATGATTTTATTTATGCAAATAATATCATAATTATTTTTGCACATTTCACACTCAGAAACCTATTTTTATAAAGAGACCAATTTCAAAAATTATTTCATTCTATTCAAGTTCCCGTTATCCCGAAGTAACATAAAATACTTTTTAGCCAGGAATTCCCACGGAAACACTTTTAAAATCAATTTTTAGCTCGAGGGTAACATCTAGTACAGTAGAAAGACTTGATATTTCAGCACCTATATCTTCGTTCTCCCATGTCTCATAATAATAAAATTAATACCAGTATATGCTGTAGTCACGGACTAGACATCAGTGTATGTTTCATCAATGGCCGCTCTGGGTCATGGCGCCATAGAGAAATGGCCATTCTCCTTTGCCGCGTTGGAAAACCCAGGGAAACTTTCTCAAGTTATTACAGGGACGCAAAGAGCCGACTGGCTAAGAAACGAGACTTATTCCAAACATCTAAATGATTCTATAAGGTTTGGAAGAAATAGAGATATATCATCAAATCACATTTTGATTTAACCACCATGATTAACCCACCCAACGAACATACTTATACAAACTCTAAAGGTTGGACTAGGTGACATTAAGTGGACGTACCTTTACATAGTTTAGGAGTTCATTCCTTTCATAAATTACATAAAATATCTTACAGACACGTATTTAATCTGTAAGATATCTGATAGGTAAATCCCTAAATAAATACATAATAGAATTATGCCTACATAGCTTTCTGTAGCGTATTAGTTAGCTAATTAAAATAAGTGTCTGCAATAGAGATCGACAAAACTGTTGCTATGGCGTTCTCTTTTATCTTTCCAGAATTAAGACATCACGTAGTTTGCAACAAACAAACTGCATACTTAATAAAATTGTAAGTTAATGCATTGTTGAACATTTTTTAAAAGCGACATAAATTTACAATTTATATAAATTTTTTTATTTATAAAAAATTTATAATATATTAAAATATACTTAGGTACGTAGTAGTAGGTAATAACCAATTTCCAAAACTCATTTCAAAAGTTATATATGTTTTTATATATGTTTGGCATAATTTAATATATTTCTATGTACGGTGGCCTGCGCCTAAAAGTATACAGGCGGAGTTTTTAAAATGGCGATCCCTGATGATGAAGGGACCAGCTACATCTGTTATAAATCCGGGGACGTGTTGTGTGTGACGTGTGTAGCAGTGGTGTTTATGTGGATGTGCTTGAGCAGCATGTGAGCTTGAGAACGCTATTTTAAAAACTCCGCCTGTATACTTTTAGGCGCAGGCCACCGTACATATATACTTACGTAAAGTAAGTACTAAAGTAAATTAAAATTAACAAAGACGAGCAAAATATTGAAAACAATTCATCTTTTAAAAATGACAAGTAACGTAAGTAAGGTATTAAGAAATTGCCAAGAAGGCTTGAAGATGGTGAAGACTACCCATTAGTCAGCTTGTCATGTCCCTGCCATAATACGTGTCCTTGTCTAATAGTCTGCTTTGTTTCAAATTGTTTAGAAGAACATGGAAAAAAACAGTGCGCAGTGTATAAACATATATACAACAAGACTGTATGTGTATATTATGTTATGGTTATAGATACGGATTTTCTATATTCGTAATACCTTTGGAGTAGTGTTTTTATCTCAGTGGCACTAGCACTGATGACTGATATTCGATTAACATACTTTATTATTTTTTTTGCTAACTGCTCAAATTGAGTAGGCTTTTTGAAGTAACATGATAAGGAAATAAAATTATCAATTGATAGAAATTCGAACTCGAACTCACTTCGAACTGTTCGAACTATACAGACAAAAGTCCCAAGCAATTTAGGACGTTTGACTTTCTTCATTTCTTATCTGCATTATTCATTTCAATTGCTTCAGCTGATTAACTTTAATTTCTATTAATTTAGAAACCCTAGTTCACTGACTTTACCTTCGGGTATGCCACTGATAAAATTCCTCCCTGGACATTCGCTCGGCTTGGTCTAAATGCAGCGTTAAACTGATTGGCTGTTACCGCGCAGCTGTTAACACGTTATTAAACCCGTCCCGTGCCATCATCAGAGCCCATTGTTCCATCTCTTGTATTGCTCTATGCTCTTGCTCCTACCAATTACCTACTACGAGAATTGTTAAACTTAGGATCGTACTCACAAAGTATAAGCTCATCTTCTTCTTATTTTTAGTGTGACAAATACTACAGATGGACTAAGACTTGCTCTGCTAGATTCTTCAAGGTTCATCGGATTTTATAATGTCACTGTAATATTTGAATTTTGAAATAAACCAAGCTAAAACTATTATTACGTGTAGGAACTAAAAATAAGGAGGCCCATGACAAGGATAGGTAGGCTGGGGGAGACCTTAGCTATGTCAACACTTATTATATTTTTTACTTCTACGTAGAGAATTCGTCGTGGATATATCACCCACCACACGAATCCCAGTATTTCACCGGTTACTTTACTTTAAATTCTTCATTCATAACTCGTATGGTATCTATAATTATAATACAGGTACTTATTTAATCTTTTTGGGTACAAAGACTTAACGAAGACACTACAACAATCGTTTAATTTATGTGGGAACGCCAGTAGCTCTAACAGCATTTATGAAATGCTAATAAGCTTATTAGCCATCAAAATTACCCGCTTCAGATAATGGCTAATTAATGTATAAAGTTAATTGTCCATTGCTCTATAATTTGGCGAAGAATCACGGAAGTAGCCACGCTGTGTAATGTGCTTGTGACCATATTTATGGAAAACTCTTGAAATCAATTTAACCTTAAACTTGGTGAATAATTGCATAAGCATATATTATGTATGTACTTATGTAAATTTTAAAAGACATATTTACTAAATATTTATAATATTATGTTACCTATCTCGTGCTGGCCTCATCTAAAGGAGTGCCACATGACTCATGCTACGGCCTTCTTCATCAAAAACAATGGCTGACGGTAGTTTTATAATAAATTTTATTTAAAAATATAGTAAAAACATTGAAAGAGTTATTCTCAAAAGTAGTCCGTTAAAGAAATTAAATCCATACCTAATATATAGAAGTTATCATCAAATAACTTGATTGGAATATTTTTCGATTCCAAAAACTCCATGTCCATTTGATCGAGAAAATAATCAAAAGTAATTTCATGAGTATACCGGAAAGGCTACTGAATAAGGCAGTATTTACGAAGATAATCAGCAGACTACTTTGTTGTTTAATGAGTGCTCTCATCATGGCCTAAGGTGCCACTTACTGGTCATAGCATAATTTCCTAACAAAAGAAATACATATAGTGTGAAATTTATAATGAGGATTATGAAACTGGCGTGTGAAAAAGTATAGAAATGACTTTATTTTAGCTTATGTTCACATTTAGTACGACCATACCTTGGCTTCTAATTAACGGCCCATCTACCAAATTTTATTGAGGTACCTACTACATAGCTGAAAAAATAAGATACAATAAGGCAGTGTTCTAATCAGTCCATGTGTTACAAACTGTTTCACACAAATATACGAACTCACGACAAATTTATAGGTTACCCCTAATTTTTTGGTTAAAATAGTTGCTTTTCAAGATGTTTAATCTAGTTTGTTCACGTACAACATTGCGCGGTGAAAACGTGATATTTCACAGTCGTGTTTTGTTCAGCGCCGCCAGCTTCTTAGCTTGTGCAACGCTTTGTTGCTTTTTTGCACCTTTCACGAAACTAATTACATCGCTTTTAGCTGTAACGTTGCACTCGAGATCATGTTTTGCATTTAGCAAGCTTCACTTTACTTTGTGACTTTCTTTCGGAAGTCAAGATGCGCTTTTAAGAGTACTTCCGGTGATAGCGGAAGCTATTTCGCTCTTATCCGTGAATAATTGATGGTGCTGCTGTTATAATACGTAGTTATATTTATATTCTTGCTAATATTGCAGCATCATCACACGCAGCTACCATAAAAACAACACGTGAAACGAAAAAAGGTAAACAGCTAAAAATATACCTGCAGGGAAAACCTTCGCGCCTGACTTCAACTGAAAGCGTCACCATTTCAAGAAAAACTGCGACGCTTTAATGACCTCATTAAGTCCGACTCCGAAAGACTGCCACAGTTGCCTGGCCTCATATAAATTTCATAGTAAAAACACAAAGAGTTGAAGTGTGGAGCAATTTGCAGTTACAGGGCCGGAGTAAGGGGGCGCTAACGAGTCGCAAAACTCACAAACTATGCGACTTTACCACCCCCCTGCTTAGGTGTGGAGGGAGCGAAGCGAAGCTTTATGTAAAACTTCTCAAGTAACTATTCCATTCATACCTGGTAAAAAGCGAAGTAAACATCAAAATTGGATAAATATTCTGAGCGATTCGAAAACAACCAAAATTTCTGGCAGAGCCTTAGTATAAAAAAATACGAGCTGATTTCACTATCAATATGACTGAAAAATATGAACTAAGTTATTTTTTTATATAAAGATTTCGCAAAAACAAAACTTACTCAATTAGGTACATAGGTTCTTGCTGCAATTCCCTAAAATAACAGCGCATTGCACTGAAACAATGAAAAAGAGTTACAAAATGGGCCAGTCACATTCATTTTCCATTCAATGCCCGTTAGATTTTCCATTATTCAGTTGGGAAAAATTAATTATCCTCTACCGGTCCCGCCCGTCATTCATTACAGTACCTCGCGCGACCCTAGTCCTGACTACGTAAGAAAAATAATTCAGTTTTTCAGTACCTATCATTCATGATGTATTGTTTACAAACATTAAATTGACGTAGATGATTTAAAAGAAATAGGTATCAATTTCATAAGAAGAAAAAAATACTGTCCTTTTTTGGACATCTCAATTGTTGTTTTCAGCCTCTACATCCTGCATTCTTCAGTTAGAGATAAGATAAACCTAAAGCTACAGGAATGAAACTAGCCACAAATAAAAAACATTAGTTGTCTAGGGCGAGTAGGCCGGTTTCAGACTACCGTATGTCGTGGCGCTTATAGGGTCGTTTCAGCATACGTGATTACGTGCTTTAACGCGCGCTACATGCTCCAAAAACCCTTATAGGTACATGCCAAAAAATACGCTAGTCTGAGACCTCTATAAATACATGGCTTTATTTTGCTAAGTATTCTTCGGTTAGTCGCTTGCATACTTTTAAGTAGTCAAGCTGCTCCATTTGTCCTGTTTGAATAAAGCATTCATTATTTTGCTAATTGCTATAGTTATGGGTAGGTTTTGTATCGCACTTTGTATTCAGGCGCAATGACTTTTGAAATGGCCCTATTGTTTGTTTGTACGCACTCTTCAAACGCCCTAATTACCATGGAAATGATAAGGGTTGGCGCTGGATTAATAATAGATATATTTATATTTATACTTCATATTCAGTAGTTTACATCTAATTGGTTGGTCATTTGTATTCTTTGATTTCTTAAATTTATAATTTCATACATCATCATCATCATCGTGAGTGAACAATAAACCACTACTGGACAGAGGTCCTGTGCCAAGGAGCGCGCCACAACACTCTGTTCTCGGTCTTTCCCAAGCTGCAATAGGCCTATAAAATCCTTACTCGTGTGTAGCAAACGCATTAAGAAACGGTAGGTAGGTGATATGTAAAAAAAATATGCCTGAATGCCTGCCAACCTCTTCCGGTCCTTTTAACAGCTTAAACTTTTTTGTAAAAAAAAAAGCAATAAATAATGTGCATAAAGTCCAGTTCGGTGTATGATTATGAAAGGGGAGATTAAGCTGGAATTAAGAATGTTTTTGAATTAAAAATAGGGCAGGATATTAGTCATAATAAATGTCCAAAGCGAGAATTAAAAGAACGTAATGAAATTCCTTCCACAGGACGTGTCGAGCAGTTAATGTTATGTTAAAAGTTATTGAAGAGGTATATTTTATGGACTGGATTTCCGAATGAATTTACGCATCCGTTTAAGTAGAATATGGAATCAAGTTTGATGCACCTATGCCTAAGGCTCTATGAAGCAGAATCTCCAGGAAAATCGAGTGTGGAATGCATATTAAACGAGGTTTTCGATGTCGATAATGGTCCCATGCAGCGCGAACAGCTAAGTAAAATGCAATAACGCAGTATCTGCCACAACTGTTGTTTCAAAACCAATAAGAAGTATAAGTATTTTAAGTAATCTAACATCCCCAATAGCCTTAAATAGAAAAAATATCATTTAGGTTTTTTGCATTTATCACAATATGCAGTTAATTAAATAAATACGAGAACTATGTACCTACGTACGTTGTAAGTACGTGTATAAAACACTCAAGTCGTAGTCGCATAACGGTCGTTTAACGTCCGAGACACAGCTGTTAGTCAGCAGATGTAAGGCTGAATTGCTTTACAAGTTAAAAGGGTAAACTGTACGTTTGCACATTACCATCAAATTACTTGAATGGACTTCGACGTAATTCGCGCGTTCTTACAAGGGGTAGACGAAACGATATCCGACAAATTGCAGATAAGGTATGGTGGAGAAAGGACTCTTTGTTTTGTATACCTTCAGATATGTGTACGTATGTAAGTGCTGTAGGTATTGTGTTTTTACCGTAAATTTGTTGATTCTTCACTGATTATGAACTTTCTTTTATTATTTTAACAAACTATTCTTACGTTTAATAAATCCCTATTTTAACCTTTCTACCTACATAATACACTGGCACTCTCTGAAATTATGTTTTAGAGTGCAAGTAAGTATGGTCTTTATTCCACATGCAATTCTGATCTAGGCATTCTGAAACAGGCACTAAAATAGTAAACTTACCGGTATCATTCTCCGATGACATGTGTGTTGCTTCGATTATTCAACCACCTGAGAACAAAATAAATATCAATGTAGATTATTACATATGCTTTCCTATTTATATTTCAGGCATTAAAATCTGTGTTGTATTGTGCTAGCAGAGGAGTATTGCCAATAGATAGTAAAAATGAAGAATGTCTGTAAAATATAAGACTGAAAACATATGACAAAAGACTGATTGGACATATCGTAGGAGTTCAATTTAACTTTAAATTTTTCGTATCTCATTTACCACCATTTTTCTCTATACTTAGTCTTATGTTTCCGTAAAACAACGCGGACTCGGGTGTATGTATTCCTCAAAGCTGTCTCGTAGCGCAACAAGTTTCAATCTCCATTGACCGCCGCCCACTCGCCATCAATCAGCTGTAATGATAGCGCGGAGGCTACTGTTGGCCCACTTTCTTTTACTATCCACCACGACCCACGGTCTATCTGTCTCACTGGCCAGTTTCCTAGCTACCGTGTACCCGTAGGACCTTTAAGTTTACGTTTAGTTGACGTGGAGTTTTTTGCAAAAGTGGTTTTTCTATAAAGAACTGCAGTTAAAGAAAATTTACAGTCGGTGAAGTCCTATATATGAAACAATTCTTCTGAAATTTTCTTTTTGGGTTTTTGTGAGTAAATTCATTTAAGAATGACCTACAATTAAACGTCACAGATCATAAATTAATCCCTATATTATCATAAGGGTACACCCGAGTCCGCGTTGTTCTATGTGTACCTAGTTGTGTACTAGTTTATCCAATAGGGCCGAAACTAGGGCCAATGAGTCTAGACTCTAGATCTCACTGAGCGTTTGTTTATCTATCCATTAAGTAGTGGTTAGTAAAGTTACCCGTACATTAGTGTTAGTGCGATAAGAAGTAGTCGATAGCGGGTGTCGAAGCCGCCAGTTGACGTGAATGAATGCAATAAGTATTATAGAAACGAGAGCAGCAAACCAACTATGCCGTAGTTTTATCTTAATTTATACCACAGACTAAAAAACAAGAAAACTTTCATTTAAAATACACAAGTACAATTGTACACTACAGTACGAGATGTATACAAGAACTAGACGTAATACAAAGAAAACGTACAATTTACCAACTATGTTGAAAAGTTAACATTTGCCGTTTCGTTCAAACATCAGTGCGGTCGGCACTAAATCAACAAACTCAACAAAATAGGCATACGGCTCTACTTGCTGCTATTCATGCGAGTGTTTCGTTTTACGTCTTACCCTTTCACGCAAATTAGATGCTTTATTTGTATTGTTACGGTTAATGTTAGGTGTGAATACAAATTTAAGAGTGGCTGGTAAAACCTAGATTAACCGGGAGAAATGGTTTATGTTAGGTGTCATTTAATAACAAGGAATCTGGGGGCACGGCAGTGCCCCCACCAAGTCGAGCAAAAAAAGCGGCACGGCCGTACCATCCTTTTCTCGAAGCAATTCAGGCCATTTTCAACCCCCTGTAACTTCGTTGTGGATAAAACTAGAAGACTGAATTTTCACTGTAAAGACACGATATATTTCAAATTTCATTGAATTTGAACCAGTAGTTTAAGAATTATAACGGGTCAAAGTTTCTTAATTTTGTCACTGACTCACTCACTCACTCACCGATCATAAAAATTCTAAGGCACTTCTAGCAGACCTAGAAGCTTCAAATTTGGAATATAAGTAGTGTTTGGTGTATGAATCAAGGGAAAACTAAAATATTTGGGGGCACGGTAGTGCCCCCACCAACTCGAGGATTTTTTTTCAATTTTGTTCCAGTTTTCTAGATAGGTAATTACATAACTGCTTAAATAATTTCATAATCACATATCTGTGTTTCCATGCGATGGCCGAGTCAATATTTATATAAAACTTTAAAGATTTTTAAGATTGAGTTGCGTGCGTGGATAAGACTTGGTATTACATAGATCTCACAACTTTTTACCGTAGAGCAACTGAGTTACGAGACTTGTTTTTTTTTGACAAGTATTGTTTTTGATGGGATTTAATATTCTAAATATACTCCTGACCCCGAGAGGTATATTTTTGGAAAATTGGTACCTACTTAGGTACGTCTACCACTTTTGCAACGCCCTGTATAATATGTATATGTATTGTCGGCAACAGAAATATGCCATTGTAGGATTAACTACAGTCGGTGAAACTCGCACTCTGTCTCTAGCTTAAGAAAAACAAAATTACAGAGTGTTGTTGCGGCAGCCACGAGTCGACTAAATAATCCCCTCGATCTTGTATTCATGTACCGATTGCATAACAAACCACAGTGACAAACCCTGGTCCAGTTCTATTTGTTGTCACCTACACGATAAGAAGACAGATATAAGGTTCTTTATTCCGCACAAACACAGAAATTACAACAGGAAATGCACATTAACGGACATTATAAACGGTACTATTGGCGGCCTTATAACTAAGAGTAATTTTTCCAGACTACCACTAGGCATTACTAAGAAGGTTTTTTATGAAGCTAGAGAGGCCCTCCCGGCATGACAAACGCATATTCGCCTAGTTTCGGAGCGTGTGGGTTGTGGAACGCAATGTGTCATTGTGCTCGGCCCCTGACTATTCAGTACAATAAGCGTATTAAAATCTAAGCTCTCATAATGTAGCTCCGTATAATGTAGTAATCCGCTGCACCCACATAGCAAGGCTTTACTTATTTAAATTGTAAGTAACAATGGTGACAAACAAAGTTTATTTAGCAATCAGTTTATGAGTACATCGTACTAACAATGATGATCTTGCTTGCAGCATTTTGTCAACTACATTTGACGTATGATTTATACTTGGTGTAACGGTAGAATAGAAGGTTCCGTACACTGTGTCAATATTTAAGAAAATCTAGGTGATTCTGTAAGAAATTTTATAAATCGTAGGCTCAATATTGAGTCTTGTAAATAAGAAAATAATTAGCTCTTATAGAAATACCTATAGACAAAATAGAAGAATTATGAAGTTACTCGAGTTGAATCAACCCTTTAAAGGCGTGTAGACTTCATACTGTGATCGTTCGATACATTTAGTGTGGGTTGCACCATTTAACTTTAACTATTACAAACGTCAAATCTCTAGAAGATTGATCTCTCTCGTCAAGGGATTTGACGTTTGTAATAGTTAAAGTTAAATGGTGCAACCCACCCTTATAGAAGTAATTTATATTTAAGTAGGTAGGTATGTCCATATGTATATCCTTTACCAAAACATAAATAACAAAGCAAGGAAACGGGGAAGTTAGTATAAAGAAGCCAAATGCGGCCAAGTATAGGCCTAGTACGTAAGATCAGAGGTTAACCGGAGGTTCAAGTAGACCCGGGCATGTTTATAATGTGGATTGGGCATGCAGATCTTATCCGGGGAATTTCATAAATTGATTCAAGCAACCCAGGGGGTCACTCTATATGACGGATAACGAAGTTATATCGCGCTGCTGCGCGAGCCACGACTCTATCTCGTTGTATTAAATGTGTCGATTGCACGACAGCTCTCGTTAGTTCGCTTTTCGTCAGTATACAGTAACCCTCCAGGCTAAGATTCGTAAGGACCTCGAATGCCTACCGATATGAATATTTATGCAATCAACTAACTCGCTTCCTAAAGGAGTACTAAGTCTATTTGCTAAACTATAGAAGTAATCAATAAATAATTGCAGTGAACTATTTTCAAAAACTTTCTACCAAGTTATGTATATGTATTAAAAAATATATATTATTTTAAATTTCCCTGTAGTTATTTCTTCTATTAAGAGATATACCTACACAATTACAAACTTTTTGGTATTATACAATAAAAATATTTTATAAGATCTTATATTTTACTACTTACTGCAATGGGTATTTTTATTTACTTACCCGTATTTCAGGCGAAATAACCTAAACAACACTCAGCATTTGTCACATTTTGTTTCTTATAAGATATTGCCCGTATATACTGGAGGTACATAAATAAAGTCTGGCACATTTGAATACTTGATGTTCGGAGCAGGACCACGCAACTACCGTTTTCCCTCTCGAAGCTTTGATCTCGCATTTGAATATGCCAATAAAACACACTAGGCTACCGCTGGCGCTGATTTACAAAGCTGCATATCAAAAGGGTACACGCAACAATTGGCATCACACGCGATATTTATCGCAGCCTTTAGGATCAAGATTTCATAAATGGAATTCGCACTCGTTTGTTTAAAAGCCGTTGCAAAAAATCATAAATTCAAATTACGAACAGCCCCGATTCACGGACACGCGTGGCGTGGGCGTCGCACGAAACGCGATATTAAGATCTCAATCTCGGGCTGGCTCGACATTCAGTCCTAAACGGCTGAGCAAAAAGGTGAGAATGGTCGTCGTTGTGTAGCGATGTGAATCAGCAAGCGCCGGAGTGGCCCGGCGGCGGCGGCGGCGGCGGCGGCGGCGGTGACGGTACAAATTAGTGATGTAACGAATATTCGCATTCGCATTCGCATTCGCGAATATTCGCACTTTTTTGGATATTCGCATTCGCATTCGCATTCGCAAAATTTTGTGCGAATGTTTTGCGAATATCAGTAGGTACTTTTTAGAAAAAAACTATTTGAAAATAATGGGAGGTTAACAAAGTCAAAATCCATTCGTCTGAAACTTTTTTTATTACAAGTTACCCTCTTAATTACTAGTCTTACTTTATCATATTTATTTACTTTGGAAAATGAAACTATAGAATTAGTTGATAGTTTCATAAGACCTAAACATAAATAAGCTCTTTAAACAATCAAAAAGCGTATTTTGACAATATAGTGTCAGAGCAAGAGAGCCATAGATTTAAATAAGGTACGAGCGCCAAAAATGGCCAATTTCAAAATTTCTATCTTTTAGATGCCCGGATAAGTTGTAATTTCGCTCTAATGTTTGGTTAGTGCCATAGAAAAAATAGCCTACGATTTACATCCTCATTTTTACAAACTTATTAGTAAGTATTTCTTAAAAATAAAAAACTATTTTCGTTTTTTTATTCAGACTTTCGTAGGTTCAATGGCATTCTGAAGAAGCTAAGCGTTGTTTGTATTCTTTTTGATTTTTATTTTATTTTATTAGTTCTTGTCGCCTTGTTCCTATGAAGGCCCACCACACGCGTTGCCAAGATGGCCCGGGCCTTACAGGACTATACAATATCAAAGTTTCTTTGGAACATGAAAGAGACATTGAGTGATTTCGGCTATATTTTTATTATTATGTTATATTCAAACACAGAAACTAAACTTTAAGCGTAGTTACAGTCTCTTAAGTATCTTCTTTCCAATTTAAGTAATTATATAATTAATAAAAATTCAAACATATTTTTTATAAACCTAATAAAGCCAATATTTAAGCATTGTTTTTATTTTTGTGAATTAGTAAAAAAACTGTTTTTACTTTAAAAAATTGTTAGAATAACAGAAGAACATTTATATTATTTTAATATCATTACAGACTTTTGTAATGAAGTTACATTTAGTTTTGCTAAGCCTAAGATAGACCACCGTACTATTACGTCCAAAAAACGATAGTAATTGACTAATTAACAAAGAAGTTCATATTTTTGTTTATTTATTTATTTAAATCTTTATTGCACAAATATTACAAGTTTAAGTTTTAGGTAAAACATGGTTTTTGTTTTTATAGCATTTATAAATTACTTGATTAATATCGGGCCATGATAAGTGCCTATGTTCCTAAGAAGGCCCACATTAAAGGTGTTCGAAAATGATTGTTTCCGTAAAGAAGCTTGATTTAATCTGATGATTTATTTGTTGATTAATATTCAAAAATAAATGCAGAATATAGTAGGTAATCATGTTTATATTCTTAAATTGTTTCTCATTTTAATATTTTTTCTCATTTTTTATTTATTTAATTACTGCAAAAAAATGGGCATTAAAAGGAGCACGTACCTTACGTTCCAATGTTTCGTGTTTAAGTCACCCTCAGAAACCGCACACAGTCGCAATGAGTCGAGATAAATAAAGGGTAACTACTTTAAAAAAAAACTGCAACTGGTATTGGCTAATCTGATTCGGAATGCGCCTAGAACGGAACGTACCTCGTTCAGTACGAGACTGCCATCAAACCATACAAATGACGCCAAATTTGAACACAAACTGAATATTCGCATTCGCATTCGCATTCGCGAATGTCGATATCAGATATTCGCATTCGCATTCGCATTCGCGAATGTCCAAAAACACACATTCGTTACATCACTAGTACAAATTACATTCAGAACGGCTGGCAATGACGCTTGGAATTTTGTGACAGTCAATTTGTCTTGTTTGTCGCGGGCGTCACAAAGCGCGACGCCAATTAGGAACCCATTGAAAGTCACCTCCTTAGCATTTATCGGCATTACGGGAAAACAAAACATTTCACCGTAGCCACACGGCGGCAACTAGGCAGGTTTAGGTCAGTATTTACTGTTATACTTAATTGTTGTGTTGTTGGTAATGGGAGTGTCCTGTTGCGATTGATCGTAGGGCCGCGTAATAGGCGGCCTACGCTGTCGCCCGCAACGCTAGATGCGTGAAATATTTGGTAGCGGCGGCCGCGCCCGGCGCCCATTTGCATACAATGAACACTCAGACACAATCAAGGGTGGGTCGTCGAGTGGAAAGCTCTAACACTCGGAAGTACCGTAGCATCCGATATTTTATACGCAGCAATGTGGGTCGCAGTCGGCCTATAAATAGCCCTATAAATCGGTTTTGGTCTGAAAAACAAAAGACGCATCGCCCCGCGGCCGTTTCATTAGTGGACCTCCCATGCCGCGGCCGCTTGCACGCTTATCACCTTGCAGACGGATCAACGTCACAGATATTTATGTGTTGTCACTTTTTACAGATTAACTTATCTCAGAAGTCGGTTTAGCGAACGCTTAACTCATGATGTGACATGGTAGTATCCCATATTACAGGAAATATAGTACTATGTTTAAGATGTGTAGAGACAAGTTAAGTGGCCAGTTAGTGGGTCAGAACTTCCGGATTTCGTAAGCGTTTATTAAACGGGATGTAATTGACGCATCTATCAACTTCAACTTCGCAAACTGATCGCTGGGAGCGGGGCCAGTTTCAATATGCATAGAATTCGTGAGAACCAATTAAAGACATAAGGATTTCCCTCCTTTACAACACATATATACAGTCGTATTTATAATTATGTTTGGTCCTGGACCAGACTTCAGGCGTAAGCATTTTAGTCTGAAAATCTCACTAATGCGGTAGGTAGGTACATACGAGTATTTAGTTAATAATAATTGCTTAAAAAAATAGTAAGTACTGTAAAGCAGTAATGCCAATATACATTGCATTAAAACCCCGTCCTTATACACATTCATCTCTGCGGTGTTCCAGGGCGTTCCTTAAGCGGAGCAATTGGCAGTCGTTAATCCATTTTATTCTTAGGGTGCGTTCGTGAGCTCACGCCGAATGTTCCCGAAGGCCGGCAGTACTTACACCCAATCATACTGTCAGGTGAACGTGGGAAGCCGGCGAGCCGCCCGTGTGGGATGCCCTTTGCCTCGCCCGTCGTTCTTTTGTTTTAGTGTCCGGGAAACAGCTGTTAGATCCCGTGCGATCCTGGTGTGCGACAACCCTAATTGGTTTTCCGTTATTGAGGACTGGATCTTGTGATTGTCTCCTTGAAGTTATTTGTTTAATCAAGGCTTCTTTTGTGATTATGATGTGATAAAATTTGGTACTTAAAAAAAACTAGGCTTGTGTGTATGAAAAGCAACTACCCAAATCATTTTTCTGCATTTCATATCAACATCATATTATAATAACTACAGCTAGCACTATACGGTTCTATTAAACTTACTCCGACTAGAATCGCCTCGGCGGCTATTTCGGCGTACACACGCAATAATTTCGCGTACAATCAATTGATAAGCATCAAATTTCTACGAAATACCTCGCCGTTTCATTAAAATTGGTCATAAACTCGGTTGATTACTTCTTCACTGAGGCGCAGGATGCAATAAGCCCGATCGCCCAATAATGGAATTGCTGGTAAATCTTGAAACTGTTATTGAACCTTTGATGCACAATACAGAGCTAAATTAGAAAGATGAAACCACCAGTATTCAACTATCAATGAAAAAGGAGGAAGAGTTTGAAAAAATCGAGAATTTTGACATATTGAGGCTCGATTTCACCATTGAAGAATAAGGCTATTTACTCGAGAGTAACTCAGAGTAAGCAATGATTGTATAGCAACAAGTCCACCTTTTATACTCTTTTATACCTATTTGAGCTAAATCAATAAATAAATAGAGAATATGTTCAAACAGTTAACTGCTCCAAACGTCGTCGCGTCGGATTATTTTCCCTTCAAGTTAAAATTCAAACGCAACTGGCGCCTAGATAATAACGTCTCTTGAATGAACATTCCACCAAAAACCGGACAAGCGGGAAGTGTTGTAGATTATGTGGTGATAATGACAAGTGAACCGTGGACTTCAAACTTTTACTAATTTTCGGCTCTATGAATCCAAGTCATCGTGATTATTAAATGTAGAGGAGAATGATAGATTTAATGGCCTTTGAATTAAAATGTTATAATCATTTTAAATTCGAAATAACATGCAATGATTTGCTCGTTGGGGGAAGGTGGGGAAATAAATGTTATATTTATAAATGAGTGACGTTGACCTGATAGATTAAATCTTATGGATGATCAAAGCACTCCCGACATCACAACCCAACTTCAACATATATGTAGAGATAGGGGGACATAGATCATACAGACATACTAGGTACATTAGATGATAGAACTTAGTGATGATACTACATAGTATGTATATGATAGTACTTAGTGTACGTGATAGAATTGTTAATAATAATACATTTATTTACACTATTTACAGGTATTATGCTGTGGGTAACCTAAACTAAGTACTTACCCAAGCACTCTCTCTCTCTCTCTCAGCCTTCTGTAGTCCACTGTTGGACATAGGCCTCTCCTAACGATCGCCACCCCAAACGGTCACCCGCCATCAGCATCCAGCGGCTTCCCGCTACCTTCCGCAGATCATCAGACCAACGGGTTGGGGGGCGACCGACACGCCGTTTGCCGACACGGGGTCTCCACTCCAGAACCTTTGTACTCCAGCGGTCGTCGGCTCTGCGGGCTACGTGGCCAGCCCATTGCCACTTCAGCGTGCTAATCCTTTTGGCTATGTCGGTAACTTTAGTTCTTCTGCGGATTTCTTCATTGCGAATCCTATCTCGCAGGGACACGCCTAACATACCCAAGTACCTACTTACCTAATTATCAAATTTCAAAAAAATATGCAAGGGCATAACTAAATATACCTCAATGTTATTGAGTACTAAAAAGTTCTTACTTAGATATTAATATTATATTTATGAGGTTATGTCGGATAAAAACAGGTTAATGACAAAGCGGAATATCTACCATATTTCTAAAGCACCCGAAAATTACGAAACATAACCGTGAGACCAAACAACGTTAAGCCTAAAATTGCATGTTCTTTTTTAATGAAATCATGTTTATAACCATACTTAACAAATTAAGTTCATGTTACAGGTTGTTGGTCAATATTTGATAACTCTATCAACTATCACCGTAAAAGTACCTTACATGCGCCCTGTCTACATAATATCCGTTTGCCTAGGTACCTACTATTAATTTGACTAATCGGTACTTAGGTAATCGATTGATATGTTAACAAGTTTATGCCAGTCATATTATATAAACAGTAGACATTTTAAAAGCAAATCGATCTTTAATCGTAGCAATAAAACTCAAAAACATCGTGACTGAAGCATCGCATGATTCGCAGGTTACATTTCAAATCAAACATTGCCCGAGTAAAACCAACAAAGGCACAGCAGGGTTACTCTACACTGACGAAAAACGAACGAACGAGAGATGTCGTGCAATCGGCACGTTTAAAACAACGAGATAGAGTCGTGGCTCGCGTAGAAGCGCTCCGAAACTTAGTTTTTCGTCTTATAGAGTGACCCCTTCTTAGTAATAGTTCAAGGACCCGGCAAGTCACACACCTATCGCTAATTGAGGAAGCAGCCCAAGGCAAAGCGAAGGCCATTAGAGTGCCGAATGAACGCAAAAACTGAAGTTCAAAGCACCCAAACGTAGAACAAAGACAATGGCAAAATGTATATAAACCTAATGATAACATAACAACACACCTTAAATTCAAAACAGTATTTAATAACTACTTAAGGTTGAGAAAACCAATCATGGAGATGGAATAAAGGAGTTCTCAGATTAAAAAAGACGATGTCCTCGACTTTGAGGCTCTCCAACTCCATCACAACTGAATCAATTGTTAAGAAAACCTTGAATCAGGAACAAAAACATTCGTTGTTTATACTTAGTTCTTGCGTAGTTGAATACGTTGAATATGGGAAAAGACATCTTGACTTGTCGCTCATGTCATCACACATTTTGAGGGTAATATATATGGTAATATTCGTAATTACACCCGAATCCGTGTTGCTCTATGATAATTACACATTATCCTAACCACATTATAATAATATATGTAGTATGATTTGTTCTTTCTTTTAAAATATTATATAGTATTTCATCCTTGCCATTCCTAACTAATTTTTTTTAAATTTTATACTTCGTAGTTAAGTAATAACTAAAGTTTGTACCTAACTATTAAATGCTGAAGCACAATATAAACATTTATGATTAAAAACGATGTAATCAAAAGTGTGTAACCCAAAACCTATATACCTTTTCATCATAAATGTACCTACCTAGGACACTTGCCACATAATAAATGGTCACCTGTTGAATTGCTTCATGTTTTAATCTCTTTATCATCATGAGGTGTCCACCTCACCTGGATTACGTCAACTAAACCTCAAACTTGAGTTAAAAAGTGGTGCCAGTTTCGCCAACCGAAATTATAAGGCAAGGGAGTATTTTTTGCAATAGGTGTTTAGCTTTATCTTAATGTTATAGTAACAATTTAAATAGGTAGTAAGTATACTTAAACGTATAGTATAACAATCTGACGATCTTTCGCAAAACGAATCAACTACCACCTTTATGTGGGTTAAAAAGTTGAAATAAAACCAAATTAATACAGATTACGCAAAATTATTTAATCTCATGCGATTCTCTGTCAAGGTAAACGAGTAACGTAAAACTGCCGAATTAAGGCAAACAGGCTGTTTGTACGGAAACCTGTTTCTCGTGAGACACGTGATAGATACTAATGTAAGGACCAACAAATAATGGAGTAAAATGATACCTACATATGTAAGTACAATTTTATTGTAAGCTATAAATCACTTAACTAATATATAAAACAAACACTCACGCCTTGTACTAATGTACTCCCTTGCTGGGTAGGCAGAGGTGCATTGCTGCACCTACTTTTCGCCAGAGCGTTATGTTAATCCCATGTAATAGGGGGCGGGCCTATTGCCATTTTAAGGGCACATCCAAGACCCGAGAACAAATATCTGTGTTTAAACAAATATCTGCCCCAGCCGGGAATCGAACCCGGGACCATCGGCTCAGTAGTCAGGGTCGCTAACCACTACGCCATTCGGTCGTCAAATATATAACTAATATTATACATGCATTATAATATCAGGGTTGAATTTAAACCACAAAAATTCGAGAGTTAGCTCTGTAACAAAAAAAAGTGAACAATCCTCCATCAACCTCGCTGAATTTAGTCTATCCATTCAAATCGCAGCCTTACAAATTTACATTTCCATACCCTATTATGACATAGGGCTAGTATTGTTAACACTACGGAGTCCACAATGCTGAATGGCATAATTTGTCGACCAAATCGAATAGACTCTATACACGGACGTAACAATCACTGTCATTTATTACGAGATCCATTTCACATCCTACGAATGTTATACGTATGCGAAAGTTAAATGCAAAGTACTTAATGCGAATTAATTTAATTGTATAAATAATTATACAGGGTTTTGAAAAAAGGGCACACTATGCTGAAAGGTTTACGGCTTAGTATACCCTACCCTATTTGCAACACCCAGTATTATTTATTAAGTAGGTACCATATTTTAGTTAGTATTTTAATAAACTAGAAGCTGAGCTATTCTCTCCTCAGGTTTTCTCTCATACTACCTATCACCCTAACCACAACACCAAAAGTAAACTGGAAGAAAACGCTATTAGCATTAAGTTTGCCTATGTATATGTTAATTTATTGTGCAATAAATAAATAATTGATGTTTTTTACTCTTTCACGTCAAAATGGCAGCTGACACGTTGAATTAACACAATGTGCCATTTATTCCGGAAATCGGGAAAACTTTTTAATGTGAAATGGAGCTACGGGTTTGTATAATTAGAAATCATTTGGAGGAACATAGAGACACAACACAACGCAGGTGCAGTAAGCTGCACCAAGAGTCGAGCTAATCGTGTTGAGAGGCGATAGGCGGCTTCGGTGTGCCCGGGACTGGATAAGTCTGAGTGCCGGGATATGCCCACTGACTGGAACGAACTATCAACATAAATTAATTGAAAATTGTCATTTTCTTAGAATAAAAATTCGATAAAATGTTAACATAACTCGACTAAGTATATTGACGATATGGGAATGCATGTTATATACTCGGAGGAAATGATTGTAGACGGAATATTCTGGTCCACGAAACAAGATTCCAAAAACGATATGAGATGTGAGTACTTCTAATGTGAATTTAATCGCCCTATAATCACAATCACTTTATTCTGTGGTCTGTGTGTTTGCTGTAGGTATATCATGTTATTTTGTGTTACACCAAATAAACAATGGTTCTCCTCTTTTTATGACGACATCAGACGACGACGTCATCAGATTTATTTGGACCTGCGGGCCACCAGGGTACCTACCATAGATAGCCAGCTACTTCAACAATGTCCAAGAGTTTAAGATTAAGCACGTTATCCTGACGAGCCATGTAGACTCTCTGCGAAACGTATGACCTCGAGCTTTGACAGAAACAATTAGTTACAAGAACTAAAGCATACAGAGATTACCATCGGCGAAATATCTCATTAAGTAAGAGGCTTATGTCTGCACTTACGAGACCTAACAAATGCCCTGGCTTTATAAAGCCATTTTGTTAAAAAGGGCATTACTTATGGTTTTCGCTCATTGTAAAATGAAAGATGAGACATTACTGAGAAGTGTGATACAGCAGGCAGACTTGGTAACTGTCATTTTACAAGCCGAGGAAATCAGGCGGTGAAAAATCTTGTTGTGTAAAATAAATTGTACATCATATTATTTTATCTTTGTTTATAACAAGAATGCATGTAAAGAGTGTCTTAAAATACCTATTGAGTGTACAATCACATACAATGCGCACGTTTTACAAGTACACATCTTGTAAGTGACAGTCTGTTTTCTGACGGATGATAGCGAAATAGCTCGAAGCGTTTGACAGACACCATTAGTCATTCAGTAACGTGGGTAGACTTGACTCTGTCTGTTTAAACCGTTCGTTTTCGATCTATATGTTTACTCTTCTGTTAACATTGTTTACAGCCTAAAAATGTTATCCGAAACATGCAATTAGTTATTCAGTCAATTTGTTTATATAGGTATAATACAGCGCTTTCTCAAACGCTACAGATTTTTATGGAGAAGACCCAAGTTCGATCCCACGTCTCTGGATGAAGCATACTTTGAGGGACGGAAGGAATGAACAAACCTGTACCTCTTTGTTCTACAGTGCATTGTACTCATTCAAATATCTGCAGTCTGTCCCTTCGATGATTCTATTGACTATCATAACTTTCATAAGTCGTAAGTGGAAAACTCTACCAAAAAAACACGAGTCAAAATTAAAATGTGAAATTTTCATGTCTCTATGTGTTCTGCTTAGTATACCGTTTATGGGTCATGGAAGTTTTAAAATTCGTTTTTCGTTAACATAGTTATACCTATTTATACAGGTATATAAACGAAATTATCGAAGATGTCGATTGAATTCTCGAAAATGATATCAACAATGACACTGACAAATTGTCAGCCACTGACTCGGGGTCATTCTGCCTCGATGACTAGCGCGGCTTCTCTTGTAGGTTGCTGACAGTCAATATAAAGCATGGGCAGGTAGTCAAGGAGGTCGCGGCGGGTGTCACTTACAGAGATGTCCCGGGTTCGATTACCGTTCTGCGGTTGTTGCGGCCTGGCAGAGGCGGCTGGGGGGTCACTCTATATGAAGAAAAACGAAGTTTCCGATAGCTACTCCGCAAGTTCTCGTTTTTCGTCAGTATAGAGTAAGCCTCCTGGTGCTCTAAAACGTATGCCTTTCAGTATCGTTCTCAAAAACTTATGTACTAACGTTGAATTTATGATGTCATAAATCTGATATAATTTTGAAAAAGGTTATTCTGAGTGACTATGTCCGCATGAAAAATCTTTAAAAATATATTAATCAAGTATATGTATCATCTGTGAGGAAATACAATATATTACACGGTCAAAGAAGTTCAATATCAGTATGTAATAAGTAGATACGATTTGATTATAGTTATAGCTGATAGTACCAACTTCAATGCCGAATTTTACATAAGTTCGTGCAATCATCTTTTTAATTGATTCAAAGTCACGATTAAAACCCATGACTCAGACAGATCAGAGAACTATGGGTTTTAATGAGTTGTTAAAAACAATTTGAATGAGATTCCCACATAAAACGGTAGCACTGTAATCGGAATAATTATATATTTTTTTTAATTTATAATTATAAACTCCAAGAAGCTATAAAAGGGAGCGTAACAATACATGAGAAGGCCAATTATTTGGTTTTTAAATGCCCAATAAACTCTTACTGATTCTGGTTGATGATACTTAGGTAGCAATTTTTTTTATTCATGTTTAACTGTCGATTCCTGAACTTTACTGAATAGCAAAAGTGATAGGTACTGTAAATCTGCAAAGCAATCTCAGGTGAAAGATACTCTGAAAGTATTCAAGGCTTAAAGCTTATTCATGTTCTTACATAATGATGGATACATCTAATGTAAACATACACAATATTTCAGCGCGGAACTGTAAACAACTAACTATAATCCAAAACCATCCGTTCCTCGCTGAAGCCGCGGCTAAACCGAAACACATTATTAATTAAAGTTTCAAGTGTACTGGAAACTGGCGACAGACTCCAAGTTAAGCCTTCTAGAACTTACTGTATCGATTGGTTATTAGTTATTAGCAAACTTTGGCAGTTAGAATTTCAGTCAAAACTAACACATATCGAGCTGTAAGCCTGTAACGGGCAGGACAAATGAACTGTTTTAATTGGACATAGGTTCAGTTAGTTAGTTAAAACTTATCCAAGTTGAGCTGAGCCATCAATAGTTTTAGACCTAAATAGTGTTTTATATAAACTACAATGTAGCACAATTGACTACTAAAACCTATAAGTAATTCATGTTCTTAAAATATTGTTTTGTTTTGTCCACGGAAAGTTTGAATTAGGTTTGAATCCTTTTTTGAGACCTAATTTTTAGGGTTCCGTAGCCAAAATGGCAAAAACGGAACCCTTATAGTTTCGTCATGTCCGTCTGTCCGTCTGTCCGTCTGTCCGTCTGTCACAGCCGATTTACTCGGAAACTATAAGTACTACAGTGATGAAATTTGATGGGAATATGTGTTGTATGAACCGCTACAAAAATATGACACTAAATAGTAAAAAAAAGAATTGGGGGTGGGGCCCCCCATACATGTAACTGAGGGATGAAATTTTTTTTTTCGATGTACATACCCGTGTGGGGTATCAATGGAAAGGTCTTTTAAAATGATATAAAGTTTTCTAAAAAACATTTTTCTTAAAGTGAACGGTTTTTGAGATATCAGCTCTCAAAGTCGTAAAAATTATGTCCCCCCCCCTCTATTTTTATAACTACGGGGTATAAAATTCTAAAAAAAATAGAGGTGATGCATGCTAATTAACTCTTTCAACGATTTTTGGTTTGATCAAAGTATCTCTTATAGTTTTTGAGATAGGTTGATTTAACTGTAATTTTGATTTGCTGCTACGGAACCCTTTGTGCGCGAGCCCGACTCGCACTTGGCCGGTTTTTATATACATATTTTTATTTTATCTTTCTCTTTATTGTATTTACATATTTTTGGAGTTTCTCACTTACAGGACCGGTCAGGATCGTGTCTCTTAGGTCTTTTAATTGTTCAAAAATTTTATTGACCTCATTGTAGCAGAGAATCACATCTGCTTTACAAAACAGTTAGAAATCCGCTTTTCATCAGAGTCCATCGACCTGTGTTCAGGATGTGAGCATAGACAAAACAAGCCTCGGACAATAGACTATCTGCGTATCACATTATACTTTATTCACTGACAAAGTGGCAGCGTATTTTTTTTGTTATTTCTACAATGTGTCACGGCTGGCTAATGTATTCGAACTAAATCTATAGTGGTTTTCGAATCTGATATTATTATTATTATTATTTATTATTATTTCTTCACAAGTATCGTCTCGATAGATTTCAGTGGACTGTACCTACTGTACCTACAGAACAAGATAAACCGCAGCATGTCAGGATAAATTAATTTAAAGCTGATTTTAAAGTCACTGAACAAAAATATGCCAAGATTTATCTTAAAATTGAAACCTTTACATCGATTGGCGATTTTTTCGTATAACACTACTTCTTGTATACACTTACTGTGATAGCATATAGTTTCCAGTCACAGCACATATTATTGTGTAGTTGCATAATCATAGTCTTAATTTGACACTGTACGTGATAAAACTCCTTCAGAACCTATGTAAATACAGAAATAGTATAGTTCTGGGAGTCTGGGTCTGAAAGCCGGCAATATGTATGAAAATGCGAGACCACCTTTGTAACAGATTAAAAAGTTACATTAATAAGATAAGACTTATAATAATATATAAAAACAAGTAAAAAAAATACAAATTGTAGGGACAACATTTTAACAGCCGGTAATAAAGTGAACAGATTACCTGGTTGATGCAGCCCAGTAGCGCTCAGTAGCTCATTAAATTGCGGATAAAACTATTATTTTAATGCATTCCGATATTGAAAATTAAGGCGGCATCTTCATAAAAGCAACTATGATATCGTTAAGTTAAGAGCCACTGAGAGGGGACGGGACGAGTGTTGCGGTTTATTTACACGCGAGAAATGTTAAGGATCTATTCTACAACCAAGCCTAACTAGGCTGAGTCGATCGCAAAACTACAGGATTTATTTATTGCTCCCGAACTTAATTTCTGCTAATTCCATTAAATAGCGTTTATGTATAATATGTTAATTACTTATAAGAATATAGGTACATATACTAATATATTTAAATGCAGTCATTTTATTGAACTTCTTAAAAAAACTGAAAAAAACATTCGTCTATTCCCAAGGAAATGAAGACTCTGAAAATTAATACGTGAAAAAAAAATGGTGGAAACACAACGCTTACCTAACCTAACTATTTCCTGCCGCTCTACTGCAGTTTATTATAGCAGCTTACCCACCCGACACTAAAATTCCGCCAAACTTAGATGAAAAATTTCAGTGAATTTGAAAAGTTTTCATGCAGTAGCCGACTATAAAGCAGTGTAACTTTCGGCTATATTTCAAGAAGAAACTCGAGTTTATTCAACGAAGCCTCAAGCTCATTACAGCATCGCCATTTCGACGCGTCGACCTGTCTTGGAGTTTCAACATAAAAACACAGAAATTAATCTTTTTAATTAAGAGGACGCGACGCGATTCGGAATGGCCGAAAGACGGCGCGAGCAGTCAAGAGGGCCAGCAGAGCTGCCACATTCACTTTTATTGCAGTTTTTTCACCCCGAACGAAAAAAGGGATGTTAAACGTTTAATATTAAATAAGGTTTACTCGGTGTTAGTTACGTGGGAAGATAAATTTGTTTACATAAGTAATATTTTAACGTCGAAAAACCGTTTAAGTACCTTTGATATTCAGAGAATATCGGGGCTATTGTAAAAGTGAATTAAATGTAATTACAGCACTGATTTAGAATAGCATGGCGACACGCTCTTGCTGAGAAGCGAGCCAGTAGCGCTAGCTCCGGAATACGTGAGCATGACAACTTCAATTTCCAAACGATATTGTGGCATAAGCCGACATTTTTCCATTTTATTACGCTGAACGGTTTGTTACGGCCACGTGTGTCCCTAAATTGATTTTCCGTGGCGTCACGTACATGACAAATTGATATGGCAACCACGTGTCTCTATTTCAGGCTGATTGAGTACCTACCTGTCCTCACTGCCATAGGAACCATTTATTTACTCTTGTGCCGCGGCCACTGGTAATAAGAGCATTTCCGTAATAGTGAGAAATGTCACATGTGTGGAGCATTGGAGTTAGAGAGGAGTGAGTTGAGTGTGGCTGGGTGAAGTTTGAAACAAGTGAGAAGTTCTAATCGTATCATTAAAATTAATAGCTACTAATGAAATTAAACAATGTTGCTTGACTACCGGCTTGAATAGTCTATATAAGTGTTTTAACCGACTTCGAAAAAAGGAGGAGGTTCTCAATTCGTCTGTATGTATTTTTTTTATGTATGTTCACCGATTACTCCGCCATTTATGGACCGATTTTGAAAATTCTTTTTTTTATGTACTTATTGGGTTGAGCTCAGGGGTGGTCCCATTTTTTTCAGAATTTTATTCCACCCCCAAGGGTGGGTAAAGGGGTAAAAACAGGGTATGAATTTCCATTTCGGGTACCTATTAACAGATTCTAATGAAATTTAAAACGTAAATATAGTTCTTATAACAAAAAAAATATGATGGTGACCTTGAGCTGATCTGATGATGGAAACGGAAGGCAGTCAAGGGAACTCCTCAACGGTATATAGCAACTACCTCGTGTTTAGGCTTGAATGATTCGTATTGACTAGTAAGACTTATTGGTATCATTTGCATCTTCATTATTGTTTTTAGTATATTGCAAATAAACTAAAAACAATAAAATAAAATAATAATTTAAAAAAAATAAAAACCGACTGCTTAGGTATATTTGTATTGTCACATAGAATTGGTGTAAACCTTAAATTATTTCTTACTTTTTAGTGGTGTTTTTAAAGTCGGTTTTTATTTTTTTTTAATAATTATTTTTTACTTATATTTTTCTATCACAGAATCACAGTGCATATTTAAATAAAAAATATGCTGACGTACAGTGGTACAATCTGCCGATACGGATACTTTTTCAAACTCTAGTTACTCATTGACTATACTATACCATAATACGATAGGTACTCCTACCCCTTTACATTCTTCACCCCTCAGAAAATATACAATTACGTAAAAACAAGCCGTTTTCATCAACACACTTGTTCATATTATGCAAGACTACCGCGAGACTGAAACCCTTCGGGAAGCCCCATGTGATTTAGAAGTCAAGTCGTAACTGAGAATAATTCACTTAGCAGGCAGTCATAAATGTATCCCTGACTAGAAAAGGGGTAGTACAATAGTAATACTTTGTTTAAAATTCGACTCTCTGGGGTTTTCCGTAAATCTCATTCACTGCCAATATTATTTATATAATTATGGAGTTTAACATTTCTAAAATTTAATTTTCAGAATCGAATACCTTGACGAAAAGAACGATTTTGATACGTTTTGATTTTACAGGTGACATGATAATTTTATACATTTAGCGCAGGTAATCAATCATATTGACGGCACGACGACGGCAGCAGCACTGCAAAGTACAAACTATAGAAATGCATTTTGAAACTCGCACTACAGCTGAAAATCACGCTAACATTAAATTAAACGTAAAAGTTTGAAAGTATAGATAGATTTTTATTTTCTATGGCATGTGGTCTGGATAGCTTTTGTTACTCTTTCAGGGAAAACGGCTTTATCGGCTATAGGTACTCTTTATTCCGAAATTCCCACGGGAAACATTTTAAGGTGAAGCAAAGCCCGTGACCTTGGTGAGGATGCCATTAGTTCATTTTATTTTTCATCTCGATGATGTCAAGTTACGGATAAACTGAATAAACGGCCCAAACGGTAACCCAACTGTATATTAGCACGTTAACTCATTGAGGTGCAACGTGGCAATTAGTCAACAAATGCGCATAGACTCCAGCCATCATTCGGTTCACTGACCCCGACCGACTGAGCAGTGGGTGTTATTATTGCGGTACCACCTCGTGTGCCATATTGTATTATGTACTTAGGTACCTGACGTAAAATTGGTACTTTTTGGATGTGAACTGAACCATCGAAGACTAGAAAAGGTGAGTAAGTTAAGTAACGAATTTAATTATTTTTGTCGCATGAAACTTTGCTCTCTTTTATCAATTAGGTATTATAGTCTCATCGGCAACAGGCTCATGATTTTGTACTAATTCTAATAAGTACCATTAAACTCGAAAAGATATACTTACATAAATATTATGCACTACAAAATTCTCGATCAGAAGATCGCTCGTGAGTGTACATATTTCCGACACTGAGGACGATGACATCTTCATTTATTTAGTGATACGCGTTAAGTTTTTTTTTTAAATACTTGTTCCACAGTTAACTCTTCATTGTCAAACTCTACATTCAAGTCTACATTAACTTATTTTGTCTCTGTTAACAGTGACCGATTCTGATTGTGATTTTCGGCGCAGAGTTTCTCAAATTCATTCACCATTTCCTGCAAGTTGATGACGTGCAATTAATGTTAATTTATTGAATACAAGAAATCAGGTCCGGAGACAAAAGGTCCGGCCGGTTGGACCAGGGGGGGTCACTCTAGCTTGAGAAGCGACGAACGAACGAGAGCCTTCATACAATCAGTGCAGCGATCACAGGATTCGATACTATTTTCGAAACTACACAAACATATGGAAAAAAAGAAGAGTATCGTCAACTGTCACTATCAAAATGTAAGGCAAATTTGTCAGTTCCAAAAGACATTTGTTTTTTCCATATGTTTGTGTAGATTCGAAAATATTATCGAATCCTGTGATCGGGGCTCAGTACTTGTTGTGATTAGCGGAGCAGCGCTACGAAACTCCGTATTGCGCATAATAATATAAAAAAATGCGAAATAATTTTATGTATCGTAATAGTAAGCTAGAGTAACTCCCCAGCTTTAAGAAGAAATTCCTGGAACGGTGAAAGTCTTCGCTTTTATGCGCGTTTATTAATATTTATAAGAGAGAAAGTATTGTTTAACGTTCACTATCCAAAAGATTATATTTTCGATTTTCGAAGGGCAGAACAACAAGAGCGTTGCCCTGTAAAAATGTCTGTCGCTCATCATTGTCACGATATCCTATATAAGTAATAAGTAATAACTCTAGGTCTGTAGGTCTTGTTATTATTGAAACATTATAAATAGAGTAAACCACTTTTGGCGCACTGTAGAGTAAGTTTAGCGTCCCTAAACAGTAACTTAAACTTTTAGCTAAGTACACTTGAAGTTAAGTCTCACTACATCTTCTGTATATCCTTACTTACGTACAAACATTTTGTAAAAATACAGATACTACGTTGATACCCAGATTATTAAAACTGTATAGTAAAATCAACTCTAGCATGCTTACTAAACACGACTCTATCTCGTTTCATGAAACGTACCCGACGTACGATTGCATAACGTTAAGGTAGAGCAACCCTAATGCATCCCTATTCCGAAACGTTTATCACTTTCGAAAAGGTTATCCAATGAATAAGGCAAGATTGTTGCAAGGCGGGCCTAATGGCAAACGTTTCGCTTCATTTCAATCGATTACGCTTTGCCTGATCGAACAATCTGCAAGTTGTATGGTTTAAAATAAAATACAGAGGCATTCAGAACTTTGTGTTACTGATAATGAAAACATAATATCGCGTTACATAAACCAATGTAATCTAAATTCTCGATTGTCACATGCTAGGCTACAATTTTGTGGACCCACTTAGGCACTTTTTAAAATATAAGTAGTAATATCACTAACCTCTATCGACGTATACATAATAAAAAAATCGATTAATGAGTAGGCAGGTAGGTTGTTAGATATACACGGTATACAGTTAAGGTCCTAGTACATAGTTACAACGCGTTTTTTCAACGTAACCCGTCGCATATTCTTGGGCCATCACTGGCGGTGCGTAAACGTTTGCGCCTGCTCGTGGGTACAACCTTTAATTTTGTTCTTACACGACTCCTTTATCCGTAACATTGGCATTTAATACATGTTTTACTTTTTATAACACGTAAACCCACTATGTTATAATTATACCTAATTTATAAAATCTACTTATCAGGTACATTGTACCAACAAAATAATAAGTGCGGTAGGTAGAGAGCCGAACAGAATTTAAATACTTTTCAAAGTTACGATAACAGAAACTCCTACAAAATAACATGACATCGACATGCTATGGGCGACTCGAAAAACGAGTGTCTATTTTGTATTAGTCTGTCTCTATTTCACTGAACTTTCAAGACGTAAATAAATGAACTGAAACTATTTCTACAGTATTATTACTCAGCTAGCACACATATATCACTAAGCATTACTAATATTTTATATGCGCGTTCGTATTGCTTAAATTAAGCTTACGACTGAATTTCTTACAGGAGCCGAGCTAAAAGTAGGTACACAAGAACACAAAATGTTGTTCACGTTCACGGTTCTATCCAATATTGACCAGACACAGATGTGACATTCTATTACTGGTGGCGGCGGCTCGTGGAAAATTGAAACCTTTCATTTCTGCCCGCTGCGCTTTCCACCGTACTGGGGAAGAAATTGTAAATTAACTCTCATGGACTCGAAAAATATGTGGCGTGCCTTTTGCAGCCGGTTGAAAATTTCGAGTTGAACGGTATTTCTACAAGTAGTAAGTACCTAAGTATGTATTATAATTCTATAGAATGTATAGTTTTGTACCTACTGCATAGTAAGTATGTATAACTACTAAAGGTACTTGCCTATATTTTTGCATTTCTATCTGTAACCACGTTAAATAAATAAATGCACGTTTTTTAGTCTTGAAACTTTATCAATTGACCGTAATACCTTTTCAAATATAGGTAGGTAAGTATTTTATGGCTAAACTAAGGAAATAAAAGTTAAATTTAGATATCTTTCCACAAATCATTTTCTCAGCCGCCTGTCGGCAGAATATCAAGACAATGCAATGAATAGAATAAACGAATACTATTTATTTAAACCGTGAGAAGTAGTACGGTTGCACAATTAACTGAAGGTATAGCAGCTTTTATAAGCTGAAGAACGAAGATATGGCAGCTTTACTCGAGTATACAGAATTATCACAGCTATAAAAGATCACGTAGTGTGGGACGCCCTCCGGCTAGATGGGGTGACAACTTGCAAAAGGTGGCTGGTTATGATTGGATACGGAAAGCTAAAGATCGCATCCAGTGGCGTGCTTTGGGAGAGGCCTACCTCCAGCAGTGGACTGCTATAGGCTGTTGATGATGATGATAAAAGATCGCAATTTTTAAGGAAGATAACGAATTACTTAGGTGATGCTTATTCATTCTTAATTAACTCGGTAGAAAATAAAGTCATCTGTATCAATTCTACATAATATATAACATAGGTAGTAGGTATAGGTACATTGTAAATATATTATGCCTACTTGTAATGTAAAATATTACCTAACCGAAGAAAGGGGTGTTTCGAAATCCATGCAAGGTAATCTGATCTAATCTAGGTAATGTTCAACCTCTTCTTATATGGAGTCTTAAACAAATGAAGCTTACCCACCGCACCCATTCTATGTATCATAAACGTGATAAAAGCTTAATAGCTTATCCTAATATGGTACTGCTATTATAACACTACCAATACCAATAATATCAATGGATAATAGAGATACATCATAGTGTATATTATTATAATTACCATGAGATACAGTTGATAACAATTTGAGGACGGTCAGGGAAGTATGAATAACCTCCTTTAAGAATTAACCTCCTCCTGCCCTTCTCCCAAATTTAACTGGAGCACTGTTTAACTGGAGCAATAATATTTTTACTTGTCTGAAACATATAAGTGAAAACTTGTAATTGGCTATCTATCACTATTTCAAAATTCTTATGTAAAACAAATTAGCTGTTAGTTTTCCTATTATAAATAAATAAATAAAAAATAAATAAATGATTATTTGTTTGAGACTACGTTAGTGCAAATTAAGGCTTTCAAATATGTAGATTGTATTGGAACAGAACACTTCGTAGCCTGTTTTCCATCCCATAGCAGACCTTTGCAAAAAGTAGTAGAATTTCCAAATTCAATGTGAATTTAGCGATACGAAAACATGTGTACCTAAACGTATGTATAAAGTAAAAACACATATTCTATCTGCTACAGAGACAGTAGAAGCAGACGAAAAGAAAAGGGGTGCTGATCAAAGGAATCATCTGCGCTGACTCTTCAAAGTAGCTTCCCCTATTAAAGATAGAACCCACTATGACGCTACACATAGCCTTCGTAGAAACTGAGAGTCAAAGGAAACAAACAGTCGCAATTCCTGAACTTTTATCAAGGAATTTATGATTATTGGTTGGTAAATAATATGTATTATATTATATAGTCATATATGTATTTATATAAATATAGCGGATATATATTAAGTCTATTTTGTCATTTAGGTATTATGTGTATTTGTATTATTATTATTTATGTAAGTTAAATAGGTAGTTAGTTTGTATTTTTCGTTTTTATCTTAGATATGTTTTAGTTTAGGTTCTTTCCACATTGTTTTTGTATAGCTTTTTATTGTATTAAAGGAGTTTAAAAACTTTAGTTTTCCACCTAACAAAGGTTGGTTGGAAGAAATTGCTTCTTGGCAATAAGCCCGCCTCTGTATATACTTACTACTTTTAAGTCCATTTTTGTAACTGTTTTTATTATTATACAATAAAGTGTTTATAAATAAATAAATAAATAAATTATTTTATAAATATGTACAGGTATTGTAAGAAAACATAGTAATATAACATGAACGCTGCCTTTTATCATTTACTCCCTTGTGCGGTGTATGCCGAGTAAGTACACTCACGGGCAATGAAAAGGTTCTACTTAGAAAATCACCAAATTACTCCTAAACGGAAATGGCGAGATTAATGACGCTTTCTGCAACATTGAAGTACTGTTTTACTGAGCATCGGGATATTGCCAACTAATAAAAACGGTAATGTTTTGTTCAAATTTAAAATAAAATGTTTTTAAAAAATTGGGTTGTTTGGTGTCGGCATTTTGTGAGTGGAACTTTTTCATAGCCCGTGAGTATATATGCCAATGTAAAAACCTTAGGTACATAAATAAATGCAGTCGTTTAGGTATAGGTACATAGAAAGTAAGCAGCTTATTTAGCTTGAATATTCCCTTGTTACCCTAGGGGGGCAGGAAATGTCAAGATGTAAGTAAAGAGATGTTCCACGTAACGGATGATACGAGAAAAACTAGAAATAATACTCTAGTTAAATACGAGATTAGTCATCACAGAAGATCATAATTTTGCTCTGACTAGTAAATCGAGTGTGCAAACTATCCCTTAAACGCTGGTTGCTTTAACCACTAATGCGTTGCCTGGGGCTGTATGGACTATCATGGCAAGATTTTAATACTTATGTAAGTACAGGGTGGTCCTTTTCTTCTTCATTCCGAATACGGAATGACGAAAAACTTTATCTACGAACAAAATTATTGTTCTTCGTATTTAGTTACTTTTAGTCGTAGATATACGTAAGTATAAGGATTAAGGAGAGTTACTAAAAATAATTTACATAAACTAACGTTTACTTACCACTTTGTCACACTGTTTTTCTGGATATCTCTAGTAAATGAGCGAAGGAGATCAGTCATGCAATCGTTCGTTACATTTCATGCAACGGGATGCAGTCGTGGTTAGCGTAACTGGCAGCGCTCAGAAACATTAGTTTCCGTAAGCTAGAATGACCGCCACACCGCCAGTGTCAAAACGGTTTCAAAAGTCACATAACTCCCATCGTGGCGGCGTTGTTTATTACTCAATACAAAGGCGTGATTCGCCCTAATGAGGCTCGATGATCTCGGAGAGCGACCGACGAGACTTTCACTACTGCAGGGGGGTCACTCTATATGACGGAAAACGAAGTTCCGAAGCGCCACGAGTGCCACGACTCTATCTCGTTGTATTCAACGTGCTGATTTCTCGAAAGCTCTCGTTCGTTCGTTTTTCGTCAGTATAGAGTAACCCTCCAGGGCGCTATTCTGGGGCGTACGAAATTAAGGTGCTATTTTGCATTTTAGTGAACCTCCTATAAATAGTATGAACGACAAAAATATAAATTCGAGAATACAGTTCTGTTCTTGGTTGAGGAAAGTTGATCACGTATAATAATCATCATCAGATTTAATTTATCGGGAACATTGTTTATTCATCACAAACACAAGTTCAAATAAAGAAGGTGAATAAAGGTATTACGTCATAAACCATAACCAGGAGCCATATCGGTTAATTGGTATCGATCGAGCCGTGTAACCCTTTAAGCGTTAAATTATGCTACTACTGCCAACATGGCCGAGGCAGCTGCATACTACACTAGGCTGGTTTAAAAAAGGAAAAGCAAAAGACAATCGATCGCCCTTGCTCAAGAAAAACTCGCATATCTGCCTATTACACCATAATTGATGTTGATGCACCATGATCTTAAATTATATAAGTAACTAGAACCCCGGGGTTACTAAACTAGGTTCTGGTCATACAACCGGACGGACTTGCCCTCAAAGACTAGTTACATGTTTATGAAGTTGCCCTTGCCATTTGAAAATTGTTGTCCTGTGGCCAATGATGCATGTACCCTCACCATACATGGTAGTGATTATGTACGATGTTATAGTATTTTTTTCATATAATGACTGTACCTGTGTACTTTCAACATTATCAAGGAATCGTAACATTTCCATCTACAAATACCTACACATCGTTTTCACTTCGCGATAGGGACTGGCATTGACAAAATAAATTTGGAAAATACGTTGTATATGTATTGTTTTAATGTGATAAAAATATTATAATTATCAGAAATACTTTCAAAAAAGTTAAAGCTATTCCTGTATAATAAAATCAATCCCTATTAAATGAAATCCTGAAATAGTTTATAACCTTGAGGCACTATAGAAAGCAGTGACGGAAATGGAACTTTTATAACTTTGAGTGAGCATATAAGTTTAAGGAGCTCGACACAGTTTTCAAAATTAATGGTTTATCGAGGAAAAATCTATCGTCTAACTATGTAGAGACCTAGATTCACTATTTTGAGTAGGTACCTATCTATATATAGTACAATTGTATATTATAGCAATAAATACGCATGCAGCACGCTTGCAACTTGAGTTGCCCGTAGAAAGCTCGACTTTCTACCTACGCCTTAGAAAATAATAGTCAGATGCTAGATACAGCCAAAGGGCAATGATTTCTGAATGTTCTGACCGACCTACTGAACCCACTTGACCGAAGAAGTTAAGAACTTTATGCTTTGTTATTTATTACTTACACATATTCAATAGGTATTGATAGGTACGTTAATTTACTTAAATACAGTCTAGAGTTTTATAATCTTTGTACATTTAGACCGGATATAAACTAAGCAGCAATGGCATAAAATACCAGAGCAGGCAAATATTTTTCATGTTCCCAAAGAAATAAAAATTTATTAAAATACGACTTTGTTTATTTAGGCAAACCAATTAGATAGAGACGAGCGGAGTTTGGGGTGGTGAAGCTAAAGCCCTCATAAGGGATCTAGGCCGCCGTATTGCCTCGCGAGGACATGATCGTCGCTCCGGGTCGTACTTGGCTCAAAGGCTCTCTCTTGCTATTCAAAGAGGTAACGCTGCAAGCATTATGGGTACTTTTGGGCCAGGTATGACCCGTGGCGGATTATTAGATTAATTTAATTTTACTTTTTACTTTGACGAAGCATGTTACGCTGACGATGACGATGTTCTACACAGAATGACGAAGCTTGTTGCGGATTGAAAATGTATATTATTTTTTTTAATTTCTGTTAATATTGTTTATTGATGGTGTAATAATTTGTAAGTGTAAATATTTTAAATGAATAAATTTAAAAATAGCATAAAAAAAAAAAATTAGATACGTACTATGTAACAAAAAGCTACGAGTCGGAGGTCCGGCCGGGAACCGTATCGGTATATTACCGGACGTTAGGTAGGTATTAAATTATAAACACAATTCATAACTCCATAAATACATAGGTTATAGTTGATTTCACATTATATTTGTTCTTTTTATTACCGTGCCATCAGCGGCAGTGTTTTTTACGACTGTTTAAACTTTTATGGATTTGAAAGTTAGATTCTTCCTTCCTCTGTATCAGGTTACCATTACGGTATACTATGGCTCTACAACAAATACTTATGTATTGATTACTTAACGCTGGGTTAACCTCATACCTACCTAGGTAGTTAAAGGAAATTACATTTACGTACCTACCACATCCCTCATCATCATTATGTCTGGGTTCAGTGTATATTTTCTGAACATTTTTTAATAAATATAATATTTAACATATTATTTTGTGGATCTGTGTCATACGCCCAAGTAAGTAGTAACCTATACTTAAATCCAAACACTTTGCAGTGGGTACATCTTGGGAATTCTTAATTATAATTTTCATTTGTGGCTGAAACCACCAAAATGCCAAAGTAAGTTTATGTGTAGTAAGCATAGAACAACGCGGACTCCTGTTTACAAGTTTACATGGTAGTAATCCAGCGCTGTTCGGTAGTGGGCCATAATGTTCAAACATTGCCCAATGTCCTTTTAGGCATTAGGCGTAAACATTGCGTGTCGTCACAATGTAAGTAGGCTGTTTATGTTTAGTTTAGCGACGCCATTGCTATTGCCAAATGACTCTTTCAGCTTAGTTACGGATAATTATGGGGCCTTGTGGGAGGTCGGATACATTACGGTAAGACTGTAATTATATTATCTATGATTAAACGTAGAGCTATAATAATACTGTAAGTATTTAATTGTAGGTAAGTATCTCTATCAATATTGATAAGTTAGTACTGAAAGAAAGCCATAAGTACCTAGTCTTATAATAGTGCCTATCTATATAAATAAATAAATATATGTACCTATGTGGTTAGGAAAAAATAAACGATTTTAGCAACATAAATATGTAAACATATTATTCCTATTATTCCTGCCAGTACCATCCCTACCTATTAACCTATGCTTACGTAGTAGTTAACTATTTCGTAATCTGTGCCTAAACTACGTTTAAAAAGCTAGTAAAGCTTACCTCATAAAACTAGATATTAACTACCAACACACATTAAATTACACACTTGATACATTCTAATAAAAAAAAACAAAGCGGAAATTATATTTCTATTAATAGGCCTAAACAGGCATTGTATTTTGACCCTAACGTGATCGTAATAGAGTGCAAGTGATATTAAGGGCGTGAAAGCTCTGTTTCGCGGACTTTCACTCGAGTAATTAAACCCGCCGAGTTCACAGATGTATGATAAGGAGCTTTATGCTGACGTTATGAGACTTGCCAGCCACCAAATATTCCATTGTAAGCAAATGCTTCGTCTGTATTTCTGTTTGCTAACAGACCTAACAGTTTTATTGTAAGTGACTAGTAGCATAGAATAACGAGGTAGTAGAGAGGTACTCTACTTAGTTCTGCATGATTTTATACTGCTGCTTATTTCAAATAGTTAGTGCCAATCTCTCCATTGTCGGTTATCTAACCGACAGGGATTGATTTATAAATTAAACGTCATCTCATCTCCATATAAAATTCATGACAGATGTGTCAAAAGTTAACCACTACTCCCTGGTAATGCTCTAACCGAGAATGGAGAAATTGGCACTTACCCTTGTACCTAAATGTCAAAGTTTTTTCAATGCCCCGGAAGAACCTTTGCTTTTAATTAGCCCGCAAACGTATAATAATATGGTGGAATAGAGACCATTCGTGCGATAAATAAGCATTCATTAATGACAAGGTAGTAGGTAATAAAATTACTTATTAATACAGAAAAGGTCAAAAGCTTCTTCTCACCTTTCAAACTCAAAAAATATTGTTCTCCCGTCATAGTCCAATGTTTATAAAATGAAGCTTTTATTATTAAGTAATACCTAAGTACTTACATTGAAACTACAAAAGAAAAACCAAGGCAAGGCAACTTTAAAGTCTGCTGCATTAAAAAAAACTAAAAGCATCAATTACATGCGTAGCTAAGCTTTATTTGAGCTTTTCAGGACCAATATACAGTTTTAATTTTTCTGGCTTTTCGCTATTTGCTGGGTACTGGGTAGCCAGCAGTCCATCGCGGTTGCTGTCAATATTTGATTTCCACTCGCACGCTAGTCGTTCTATATCCAGATTCGCGAATTTTCCTACTCAAGTAGGCAGCCGGCAATTATTATTTATGATGCAATTGAATTGTAATAATAAGCAGATAAGATAGAGTATTTGTGGAAGGTTTTTTTCTATTCTTAAGAAACCATCAAATCATATATGTATAATCTGTATTACTTATGTAAGTACCTAATTACGAAGGCAAATATATACCGAAAGTTACTAAGAAACACTCTTTTTGTTTTTTGTCGCGATACTTAAACTTGTTGGTCACAGGCAGACATATAATTTACATCCAACTTAAAACACTTTTGTGAAGTTCCTTGGGAGATGACCACTGTCCAACACCCAACAGTAACAGTGGTCAATTATGGGCTGATGATGATAGTAATTTCGGAAGAATAGTAGGTACTTATCTAATGACTTATACCCATTGCGGAAATCTTTTATTCATGCGCTTTCTGACTTCAGGCTAAACATTAGTAGGTGAGTGTAGGCACAACTCAAAGAGCTGCATGTCATTGAATCCAAAACGAATTATTTTTCGGTCATCGCTCCCGCAAGCGACGGACCGTTCAGTTGATCTTCAAGTGATTTGTGTAAACATGAGATCAGCACAATGTGTGCTGCTGTTGACAGAAGGTGGATCCTGTTGGCAGGTACCTACTTAGACAAGAATGCGTTATGTTCCTAACCTGGTCATCAGCCTTCTGCTGAACTATGTCTGTGATGTGCAGATTGTGGAAATTGCATCTAGGAATGTGAATGGGCTCAACTATAGACTATATATTATTTTAAATTTAATCTAATTTATTTAGGTAAGTAAAGTACAGCACAATTTTATTTCTTCTAATGTTTTGTTGCTAAACATTACCAATGATAAGTGTATTTAGAGAGCCTGTATTATATGATATCGGCCAAATGACTGAACGTGCAATTTGTAAGGGGCATGTCCACGTCTCATCAACTCTATGCTCTCGCTCCACGCACTTGCGGAGAAAAAGTACAGAAAAACGTACTGTGCGGAACGCGTCCGCTCCTATTAGACGCGACCGACAACGAAACTAGTTTGACTTTACAGTTACCGGCGGTTCAGTTTAATCTGGTCCCCCGCAGTTGTGCCGCCTCCAATTAACGGTCAGCGAGAATGGTCTCTGCAGCGGCCGCGGAAGGTGCAAGAGCGGTGGCTGTGAGTTTGGGCTAAGGGTCAAGGGGTGGTGAACCGGCAGTAGCAGACGAAGGCTGAGCTGATTCCGCGACAGCCCCGAAGGTCGCGGGAACTCGGCTGTGGCTCGGTAGTTGCATCCATCCCACAAATTCGGCATGGATGATAAAAATATGGAGTTATAAAAATCTGATTTAGTTTATTTTACTTTTGTTAATTTATTATTATGTAATGTTAACACGGAGGGGTGGAAAACGAAACATTCTAGGTATATAAATACCATTTTATACTCACGAAGAGTGGAAAAGTTCCACCTACTCGTACCATAGCTGCATAGCCCTTCCATGTCAATGAGTGAGTATATCAAACTTGGCAGATATTCCTACAAAGGCACTGTATATAGTATCTTGTCCCAAGGACCTACTAAATTGCTACCACAATTTCATTTCCTTCCTTAATTTTTTAAATAGTTGCTTACCTATTCCGTAAAACTGCTCTTAAGTTGGTGTAAAAGAAATGTTCACGGTGTAATGGTCCAGATACTCGATTGGTTCAGCTATTATTGTTAGCGGCAAAACCCATTGACATGATCCAAATTTAATATCGGAAACAAAAGATAACCTAGACAATAACATGAAATTGGGACAATAAGTGCCAATTTCTCCATAGTCGGTTGGTTATCTAACCGACACCGACAGGGATTGATTTATAAATTAAACGTCATCTCCATATAAAATTCATGACAGATGTGTCAAAGGTTTAAACCACTACTCCCTGGTTATGCTCTAACCGAGAATGGAGAAATTGGCACTAAACCAGTGATCCGAATTTTGGCAAGTGTTGATCATGAAAGAATATTTTATGAAATTAAAACTACATTAATGTACTTGAATGAACGTATTAAAAAAAAAATCATGTTACTTATGTACTAATCCGAAGGTATGTTACTTAGACATTGGAAACCTAGATTATACATAAACCTACCCAGCTATTACCTGTACCTACGTATTTAAAAGTAACTTGAGATTCCGCGGTCGTATTTCTGATATTTAATATTATACTCGGATTTTATTACTCACATGTAGGTGAGTATATACCTGTGTAGTTGTGTACTACAATTTACAATAACTACGGCAAAAAAACAAGAGAATTTACCATCAACAGTCTATAATTTAGACGGCTTCGTTAAACCTATACCCTATACCTACAGACTAGCAAAATGAATAAAAACAATCCATTGGAGCGGATCGCATTCGTTAGTAATAAACTCGACCATCCCTAGTTTAGTAACTCCATGGGAATAAGCGTGAAAAGCATAGATTAACGATATGCGAACTAGATATAGTAGAACATACACAAAGCTTCGGGATTTTGTTTACTGTCAAACCGTTTTAACTTTAGTGCCAATTTCACCATTCTCGGTTATCTAACCGACAGGGATTGATTTATAAATTAAACGTCATCTCCATATAAAATTCATGACAGATGTGTCAAAAGTTAACCATTACTCCCTGGTTATGCTCTAACAGAGAATGGTGAAATTGGCACTTAACCTAATGACAACCATTTTACCAATGAATAGGTAGTCACAAATCTTCAAACCTTATTCATTCAAAATAAGAGCTCAGTGGTAAAAATGGGTTGTCGAGACGTTTCTTTTCCACTGGCACTCCATCTTGTTCGTATTAAAATATCGTTATCGTTAAAAAGCAACACTATACCCTACTGGACATGTTTACGGATATGAATACTCCGGATACTCATTAGGGCATGCAATACCGCAATACCGGTATTCGTAATACCGGTATCAGGGACAAAATTCACGCTTTTTTCAATACCGGTATTGAAAGTTAATACCGGTATTGAAGTAATACCGGAATCGGACTTTTTTATGCTATAATAAAGCGATTAAGAAATAGTATTCCTATGTACTGTGAAAGCGCACTTGTTTCCAACCGTTTAATGCAGTTTTCGGCCGTTTGATGCTACTGTTGTCCATGCGTAAACGGACACTGGATGTAAAAATAATAATTAATTGTAAAATTTTAACTCTAATACTCAATTCTCTTAAAAATCTATTACAAAAAACTCAAATTCAGTTGAATTTCATTGCTTTTTCTCGTTTTATTTTGACCTATACGACCTTTAATCACAATATATGCCATTTATTACAAGGAAATCTAATACCGGTATTAATCTCCGGGATCCCGGTATTGAGTTGCAATACCGGAACTCAATACCGGTATTGAAAATAGTTCCGGTATTGCATGCCCTAATACTCATACGAATGTAGTAAGAAAAGTTTTGAGCAAGAAATGAAATTAGATCACCCGCGATGCACTGACCTGCACTTCCTCCTCGGTAACTTGACACTAACTTAGCTAAGTTTTACATATAGGGTATACCTACTTAGTATGCTCAGAAAAACTAAAACAGTACGATTCTTTGTTGTTAGTCACGTGAGTAACAAAGTCTGTATGAAATTTGTTTAGAATAAGGCCCCTACCTATCCACCCTCTTTCAGGTTACTATACTATACACTCTTCGCCAGACCCTCAAGAGGGTGGGTATATGATACGTAGATATGAAGGTATGAAGGTAGGTACTTACTTGCTTCTGCACATTTGTCGTCTGTATCCAAAATAATTCACAATCAACACACACAATACACAAGTTCACAAGAATTTCAATTTAGTATGCCTATTGCCTACATTCGCAGGTTCGATCGATCGTTAGATTCGGTAGGTACCTATATTCTATCACACAGATAAAATTCGATGGGAAAACGTAATTTATTTTTCATAAAATATATCACGAGCACTTAAACCGAACACTTCAATGAGAAAAAAACCTTAAGTAGGTAGGTTCCATTAACAATATAAAAAACTTTAACCCCGAACTTTTAAGTCCTAACTCAATCAAAACGTTGAATTAAAAACACTCAGAATTAGACAAAAAGACACTGCTGCAAACACAAACACATTAACCCTTTAACCGATATTAAAGTTATTTTTTGTTATATTGCGGTTGTTTTTATATCAACCGGCAAAGTTCGCGATCGCGTAGAAATGGCGGCAAAAAGGCGAAAGGCGTTGCGCGCGCGACGCGTGCAGTCCGGCCATCGGCCCGTAGCTCACTGAATCACCACTGAATCGCAATTTAAAACGCCTCAATTACGTATCACAGCTTGTTTTTTTACTAACGACCTTAAAATTCACTACTTACGAGTGCTTGGTCTTGTACTTAGTTGGGCCTCTTGTCAAAATGTTGCCATGATGGGTACTTAGATATAAAGATATAGGATGGGGGTCACTCTATATGACGAAAAACTAAGTTTCGGAGCGTAGCTGCGCGAGCCTCGACTCTATCTTGTTGTGTTAAACGTGCGGATTGCACCCTCTCGTTCGTTCGTTTTTCGTCAGTATAGAGAAGCCCCCCTGCTTATTTGGAGACGATAGAACATAATGAGTAATAATAATGGTAAATCAGAGATGGTACATATTGCCAATTATCGAAATTAGGTAAGTAGCCACCTGATAGAAATACAAAATAACAATAAATAAATCAATATATTTTATTCATTACTTACAGTAGTGTATTAGAGGAAATATGTAGGTTGTAAGTAGTACAAAGTTACAAAAAGTAGACCATAGTATTATTGATTAATTGATTGATAAATGATTGGTAAAACATTCTTAGGAGGAAAGTGTTGTGGCGCTCCTTGGGAGAGGCCTATAGATGCCCAGCAGCGGCAGTGAACGTTTGCTGGCTGATGATGATGAAGAGATAATAAATGATTGGATTAAATTTGCTTTTAAACATGAAAATAATACATAAAAACAAATTAAAACTTAGTTACCCTTATAAAACATAGGCTAAAGATAGTTCTGGTATAGAACCGGTTATAGTCCAGAGGTTTTATACAAATACCTGAGTATAGTCTAAAGCCGGGTTTAAACCATCGACATTTAAAACATCAACCTCTTTAATCTTCATTTTATAATAAGGGAGAGTTATTCAAACTAAGATACACAGATTAGCTACCAATTTACAGTATTCTATACATACAATCAATACTGCTTTATTTTATAAGTCAGTCTATAAAAATAAATACATGTTACTTATTGGAATGAACGCTTAAAATTAGGTTACATTAATTTATATGTAATTTCAATATATTTAAGGTTTTAATTTTGGTATGAATAAATATGATTAATTAATAAAAGTATTAGATATATCTCCAATCTAAGATATAGTTTCATCTGGCATTTTACAACAATAAATTAAGGCAATTGTTACCTCTTAAAAAGGTAAACACTCGAAATTATATTACATATTTAGTCCGACATAAAAAGGATTAAGGTTTTCACTAGGGCTCACTAATGCCGCCAATTGAAAAAAAACATGACTTCTTTTCAAGAGCGAATCCAATTCAACTTTGGCTTACAAATACTAGACACTAAATCTGAATAAATGTAATTTTATTAGTAGGTGTAGTGTTTTAAATCAAGATTTACCTAGATTACATTTAGTAAGTAAGTACTTATATCAAACGCCTGTTTCACAAAGTTTACACAAAAGTCACAGTGACTCTCTTATCTTTAGATACTTTAGATAGTGACAGTAAGATTCTTATCTTAGGCCTGGGTCTCCTATTTACTCCGTAGGTGGCGTCCAGCGTCACGCCGTAGGCCGCGTCACGATGCTCACTATAGAAATGTACTGATGCGGTCTCCCTCACACGCCGAACGTTTGGCGCGAAGACGTAGTGAGCATCGTGACGCGGCCTACGGCGTGACGCTGGGCGCCACCTACGGAGTAAATAGGAGACCCAGGCCTTATATTATAGAAATAGGCTCTTATAATATAATTATTTTATATATTGGCAGTGTAAAACTATCTAATTGGTGTTTCAATTGGCACTTATAGTGTCTGTTCTACCTGGATAAAATTTTACAGTTCATAATATCTAAGCTAAACGTAACAAAAATCTAATAAGTAAGAACCTAGTTAGCGGAATCAAAATTATCGAACAAATTGATGTCTGTAGTAGTAGAATAATTTGATACATACTTATGTATACAGTTTAAAAATAAAATATACAGAGAAAAAAATAACAGAATTTTCACCAACAAAATGGTTATTGCTTACAAATATTGCATTGGCTCTATCAATCAATAACAGCAAACCAGAGGAATGGGACGATTGCCTATTTACATGCGAGTGAGCCAACCATACTCTTATCATGTAGGTAAACGTGATACCTTCAGCTCCATCATGCAATCGATTCATCAATCCAGACTCGTCATGAGAAATATGATTGTAAATAACGATACCATAATATCAAAAGATTCTCTCAATATGAGATTCCGATAGATACATAATCATCATTTCATTTAAAAATTTAGTCATAACATCCATAACGTAACTTTCCAACTTTAAAAATAAGCTAATTTGGCCTTTCAAACTATATGCTAAATCAATGGGCCAATCAAAATTTTAGTTTTTTACATCCATCAGTCTTTATGCTATCAAATATGTCCTCTTATTTGAGGAAGTATTTATAAACATGTATAAGTATTAAGAAGTTAAGTGCACAATATGTAACTTGGTTTAACTTTATCAACAATTTATAAAAAAGTTATTATACTTATTACTATGTAAAACTAAAAGTCTATATAATATAGTGCATATTTTATAGCATATTATTAATTTCAAGGATTGTTTATAATTATAGATGGCCACAGCCAATTTCTTTTATGTAATGCGCATATCAATTTAATTGAAGCTTTACAACACGCTTTGATTAGGTATATTACTGAAAAACGAAACTATACACACTGATACATTTAGCCATTTTTAAGTAAACATGGAATGCAACTATGATTAATATCAGTTAAATAAATATCATAAAAATATAACCTTACGACCATAAGTACCAGTAATATTATAATAATTTGGTACAAACATCCCTAATCAATTAATATTCATGCCTATCACATCGCACTTGTTCAACGGCATCCCCACATTTATCAATCCATTAGGCCTGTGATTCCGGACGAAATCATCGTAAACGTTCGAAACCTCATGAATGTTTCCGTCGCCGTTTCGTCGATTCACTGTAGAATCTATGCAGTCCAGTAAATGCTCAAAAAAGTTCGGAAAGTTGTCGTAACTCGGATACACATTTATATCGATCACCGCATGATCCCCCGTCACATTATCGATCACAACGTCAAAACCAGCCAGCAGTAAACCAATTTCCGTTTGCAGCACTCGTATTATATGCCTGATTTTCTCTTCGTTAAGCTTCGTTTTACAATCGGACTGATCGTGGGGGTCTAGAATGGACAGTGTTGATTGGCTATCTGCTTTACATACCTCTCCTGTGCTGTAGAATATGGGGTCGAGATCCTCAGACGGATAGAAGTTTTTCAGGCTTGGTCGCTTGCAGATGTGATACCTGAAATTGAAACAAATAACATTTTAGAGATAATTTTAATTGCTGATGATGTGTTTCATAGGTCTATTATGTAAGTTTGTTTTTTTTAAGTTTGATTTAAGTTCTATCAAATTTATTTGTACAAAGACATGTCCTTCAATGCATTACAGCAGCTACTTAAGGTTACATTGAAGTGTTGTATAAGAGATACACATCTAAGAACTCAAGATTTCGTAACCTTCAACACAAGGAAGCTATAGCTCGGTCATGATTCCACAGTTACATTGCACACCGACCTTGAAGCATCAACTGACTAAACTATTCAAGTGAAACTTGAGGAAAAACTGACCTGTTCCCAACGACGAACACCTTATGTAGTACGGCATTGTGGTTCACGAAACTTTGCACCACACACGGTGGTTTACACACCCGAAGACCCCTCTCATTGAATATTGCTATCATCTCGTGAGCTAGTTTAGAGCCATGGGCTACCGACGGCTTGCAGATTATAGGGAACCGAACACCTCGTTGCCTTAGTATCTCGATGTTGGCTGCAATATTGTTTGTGGTGAACTCCGCAAAAGTAGGAGTGAAGATGCCATTCTTTTTAAATGTCGGCTCGTTGTCTAAGATTGTGTAGTAGCTGTATCTGTAATTATATTATTAGGTACTAAATAAATAAAAACATAGGTGAAGTTAAGTGGACTTAATTAGAATTACTTAAGAGCATGGCATACATGCAAAACATCCAGATCTGCTAGCATATTTTTTCATAACTCCTATGGGCTCAAAAGTTCTCATTATTCAGGGAAATTATTTAAGTCAGATACAATCCCTGTATAAGTAATTGAACAATTATGTAAAATTATTACCTGTTCAAAAGTATTCTGACATTATCCAATGGATCAATGACAGTAATATTGGGATGGTTCGACAAGTACTGTTCCACATGGCTGATGATATTCCTTGCCTGGAAGTAAACATAAGTAATTTATTTTTACTTACAGGAAAATATAGTCGAAATTAGTATTACATACATATCCTCACGACTGCAATCCCCGAAGGAATAGTCTGAGATGCACAGGTGCTCGCAAGCAAGTCCCCTCTTTTCGCTGTACATGTACATTTTGTATTCATATGATAGGTTGTGAGCAATATTTGAATGAGTACCATGGCAAACACTTTATGTATCCTAATACATACATTTAAACTCCATCTCTTTTGCTGACAAGAGTCTTTACAATTTTATTTGAAAATTAAAAAATCTTTATTAAAAAATTTCAAGTTTTAAATAACAACACACTGTGATCCTCACACTAGGTAACACCTGTATTGTGAGAAATCAGGATCAAACTTACTCAAAACAAGCCATGAAACACAGTTAGTCACACAGGATGTAAATTGGCACAGTGCATTATATTTTTGATATAAACATAAAAGGGAAACACTCTTCATTAACCTTTATTTAAAGACAATGTTGTTTTAAACAAATAAACACAAATTATGAGCATTAAATTGACAACCTAATTACAATATTCTTTTGAAACAGTTTATTTACCTTCATATTATTGTAATTTGTGTGCTAAAAGTTACCTTTTGATCACCTTGGTCAGCCGCAGCCAGGATGTCAGTCAACTTGTGCAGAAACACATCAATCCGCTCTTGCTCTTCTAAAGGGCGATCCAGATCCATCTAAATTGTGAAATAAATTTTAGTAAATGCCAACCATAGAATAAATTCATGTACAGCCAATAATAATCACTGCAGGACATGAGCCCTGTACAATACTGGAGGGTTATTGCCTTAATTTGTACACTCTGCAGGTCATTACTACACCATCAGGATGTCTTCAAAAACTGCAGAATTTATAATCTTTTACTAGCTCCTTTTTTATTTATTTTTGCAACTAATACTACCTACTGAAGAGATATAAAAAGCATGTTAATTAAAATTTAAATAGTACTATACATCAATCTTTGTAGGCTTAAGGGGATCCCTAAAGCTAAAATGCTAAAGTCGGCTTGATATACTTGATTAGATTGGAAAAACGGTGGCTTCTATCACATTGATAAAAATATATTTTGTAGCAGAGGGTATACTGAACATGTTAGTTGCTTATAAATTGGTGCAGGATTATAATAAGTATGTTAAAAAAAATTGCAAACACACCATGTCTTTTGCCATTTTTTGACTTATTATGAAAAAACCCTCGAAATCAGAGGGCCCATTTTCATGGAATCTTATATGTATGTGTAGGTAATTAAATTCTTAACAAAGTTACCTTAAAAAGTTGGATTTAATGGACCAGAAGTCAACTTTTTTTGCAAAAAACTAATAAATTCCGGTTTAAAAATGATGACACCGTGACAGATTTCAGATTTCTTCAGTCGTCGCCCTGGTGGCGGCCTGTTAGGAGCGATACCCACGCCATTTTATTTTTTATCAAATATTTCACAAAAACTGATTAAATCAACAAATTATGACTACAAGTATTATAATACATATGCATTTGCTATGGAAAGTTAATTTTCTAATCATTTTAGATGCAGAAAAGCCGAAAATTCTTAGAAAACATTTCGCCTTTTCGATTTGTTTACATTTTTTACTATAGAGTTACAGATGCATAGATAAAGGTAAACATTGCACATAATGACACTTATTAGATTCTCCGAATAAGAACTGTACGGTCAATGCAGTATGCCAAAGCGCGAGCCTGTTTATATTCTGAGGGATAATTTATTTTATTTTAACGGTTGTGTATGGTAGGTAAGCTACACAATATACAGGGTGTTGAAAAGTAAGTTCATAATTTGTTTTATTTGAAACCAAAAACCGTAGTTAATTAAAAAAATATATATTTTAAGATGTGGTAGTCTGTACACTACAGGTTGTTAAAAATAAGTAAGTATTTTTAAAAATTGAAGATCTAAAATTTACATAATTTTTTAAATCTATTTAACAAGCTTTGCAAAAAAGCGGTTAAGTGCGACTGTATCTCGCCATGAAAAAAATGAAATGTTTACTGTAGCTATGAATTTTATGCGTTACAAGTGGAATAAAATACCGCATAATATTATCTACAACTATGTAAGAGCCTAGTTTTTAAAAAAAAACTCATAAGAAAATATTAAATACACAGGTTTTTTAACCCCTGAAGGAAATAGAGGGGTGTTATAAGTTTAAAGTAAGGGCTGAATTTTTTTTTAATTAAGGTGATAGGTAATGTATATTTTTAATGATTTTTTCAAATAGATAAATGTTATACCATTTTTAAATTGCCATAAAATTACCTATAGTTATAGTTATAGTTATAGAAAAGGGCAGGGCTACCAGTGCCCATTCGCCACTGCAACCTAAAAGATCTATAAATTATGACTCCCCATGCCGAGTCTCACTCTACAGGCCCAGGTCTTTTATAAACCTGATATTACCTATACAGGATGTTGCAAAAAGGGTATACTGTGCCGAAAGGGTTTGACTCAGGGGTTATTCTGAACAACTTTTGTTCTCCAAGTTTTGGAAATTCTCGAAAAATAAATTCGGTCTCTATAGTAAAAAGTCACGTGATCGAATAAGTTTCTATGTAAAAGGTTTTGTTACGTGAATTTTCAAAATTGTAGAAGAAAAGTGGATCAGAATGGCACCTAAATCCACTTTTGGCTAAGCTTTATACCCTTTTTTCAATACCTTGTATAAAATATCGTCAGCGTCACCTTAGATCGTAATCATCGTAACTCCTCGTGACCAAATTTTAGAGGAGACAAAAATACTGTTTTATTTGTAGTTCTAGTTGGCATACTACCCACCTAAAGTTTTTTTTAACTAGCCTAAAAATGATTTGTTTAGACAGTCTATCTTCCTGTTCAACCGCAGCCTGAGTGCCAGTGACTCAATGACTGAAAGGAGGCCATTAGTGCTCCTAAATAAATAAAGCAGGCCTGTAGATTATCTTTCAGTGTACCGACACATCTGATTGCTGTAAGAGCCTGATAAGCTCTTCGAACGAGTCATACCTCTGTGGTGGTACGGTTTCGACCTTTCGGACAGTCAGTTTGGCATCCGAAATGCGGATTCGAATAGTGGGTACAATACTTTGCGTTCGTTCACTGTCGGAGCAGGATAAGAACCACGGGCGAGTTGTTGCGCTGGCTGTTTGCTTAAAAATAGTAACCGCGTTCAACTCTATCCCCTAGAGGGCGAACCTTTAGGGCGGCTCTTGTATACCATCACTTGTCTTCTTATCTGCAGAAAATTGACAGAGGTCATACGTGTCTAACAAGTACATTAAGGATGCGAAAAGAGATGGTTTGTTTTCACAGAAGAAGTTCAGTTGCGGAGTTCCACAGCGGTAGGTCTTGGACCCCTCTGCTGTGGAACTTGGCATACAACGCGGTCCTGCAAATCAAGCTCGCAAACGGCGTTAGCACAGTGCATTTTTCTAATGTCACACAGGTCGTGAGGTAGGCTGAGAGCCTCCTTCGGGGATGACATCCCAATGATTCATTACGAAAAAATTGCTGCAGCTGTGCTCGCCATGCAGTGCATGGGCTACTTCCGAATCTGGGGGGCTGTTGCAAAGGAGTCCGTTGCCTCTATACGGTACGGGTTCCGTGCGATCTATGATCCTTCCGGGAGCACCTGTCTTGTCAAGTCGAAGAGAATGGCTCGTATTCGACGCAACCTGCAGTACTGGTGGGATTGGTTGGAGGACAGGACAGCAGGAAGCTGCAGCAGCCGTCATGCTGTGATTCGACGCATAGATGCAAAAAAAAGTTGAAAGTAACTTCATGTTAATAAAATATTAGATCTTAATTTAACAACATAACATTGCAAAAAAAAATTAACATTGTTGAGTATGTTATTGTAATTTACTAAAGTAGTAATAAAAACAAAGGCTTATTGCATAGTTTTCGTTCACGTTCGCCTACATCGCACGTTGTATATGAGAATAAAGGGTATAATTACTAAGTTTTCTTGTTTAAAAATCACGGTTTGGGGTTTAGAGGAAAACAAATGGTAAAATGCGGAATACAGTTTTTTTTTTCGAATAAAGAGGAAAACATGTGAATTCAAAAAACGTTTCTATTGACACCAAAGAGTACTTTTCGCCGAGAAAAGTGGAGTTACAATGTTTGCGATCTAAAGTGATGATAGAACTAGAACTTATTTTTTCAGTTCACCTGCTGTTGAGTGAAATCGTAATTAGGTAAATGACTCCTTGACATGAAAATAACTTTTTTTTTATAATCGTTATAACAAAACCGTTTTTTTTAATACAGCAATATTTGTAGGTGTACTTACAGTGAGCAAAAGAGCGCAGCAAGGTTAGGTAAGGCAATATTATTTCTATCATATCCCAAATACACATAAGTACTTAAAAAAAAAATACACACTCTCGCCTTGTACTAATGTACTCCCTTGCGGGGGTACTTACATGTTATTATTTTTCTGGTGACCTCCCCATATCCCTTTGCCAGCTACGTAACCTTTTGTGACACCCTGTATATGCAGAGTTCTGCAAACTACTGTTCTGCTTTTGAAACACCAAAAAAAAACAGGTCGTCTAACTAAAAGGTCACGTGACCAAAAAAAAATTATATGAAGAAGCGTTTTTTTCATGAATATAAAAAATTACGTAGGATAAAAGTTTTTCAGAGTGACGCCTGAGTAACGCCCTTTCGGCTAACTATACTTTTTTTATTTACTATTCTTATACCTCACACGGGGGCAGAGTTTAATACAACACCCTGAACTATTAAACTCTGATAATATTTTCGCGATTTTTTTACATTCTGATTTCATTTCCTGGCTTAGAAATAACATCAATAACATGCTGCACACGTAGGTTTCGGCATAGTATTAAACCCTTTTTGCAACAACCTGTATAAATATCGGCACGGGTACGACTTTATATATAATTAATTATTAAATATACTTCCAAATAAAAATAAATATTTTCGTATCACAAAACAATATTACTTACTTAGTATATTTTTAACAAAGTGGCATGTCTTCACTTTTATGTTTTCGAGTACTATGTTAAAATTTCATGTCATTGTCCGTAGAACGCCCCGCATACCTCAACCCCCCCTCACTAGATTTGACAGATTCTGATTTTCTTCCAGCTTTAGTAACAGCCTTAAAGTGCATAAGCAGGCACTTAATTGCTTTCATTCTTGTCTAACTAAATCATTAAACAATGACATCATGGAAATTTTTATTGGCTGGAAGGTAAGTTAAGATTTCTTAGAATATCTATTCTAAGAAATCTTTAGTATGAAGATGACATCAGATAAAATAGTAAAAAGAGGTTGAATTAATATGTATATGCTGGTTTATTAGTTGGTCTGGAATGTAGGTACATTCCAGACCAATGATGTTTTAGTAATAGGAGTACCTATCTAATGCTATCAAATAAATTGACTAATGAAATACCTTTATCAGTGTATATCCATGAGTCTTACAAGATTTTATAAGTTCTTTCCAATTCAATTTCTGGCTCTTCTTATCTGATATCCAGACGCCGATCCTTTTATTTGTTTGGAAAGTTCTATCGCACATTTTGCCGCGGAATGGTAAACACAGTTCGCCAAGTTCAATATTTAATATCTTTGAGATTACTAACAATGAGATTTTTTGCGGTTTTACATTGAATATACAGCAATGAGTATACACGAATAACAAGTGGCCTACTGAAGACCGAGTAATAAAATAATTAACAAAAATAAAAACGAAGGGCAAACTCGATTTCACGACTTTTGCTGTGACAATTTGTAATTGTGTTTGACAAATTGACAATGACAGTTTGTGATATGATTCTGTGATACATACAGAGCGGGAGCGCAGATAGCGCAGAGTTTGACAAGTTTGACAAGCCGCCAGTAGAAAACCACAGACTAGACTAACCAACCACGGACAAACATCAAAACTTTCCAAACAAAACTTGCCAAAGTTAGGTTATTTTTTGCATCGAAACCTCACTTTACCTTGTGTAAATCTAAATTAAGTAGTATTTAAAAATAACATATCTAAAAGTATTCCGTAACAATGTCCGAAGAGGGCTTTCAATCTGTTAAAACACGCATATTAAAGATATTTCAAGATCTTGATGAAGGAGAATTAAGTGAAATTAAGGACTGGATTTGCAATCAATCCTATCAGAAAGGTTTTTTTCTAATTTATACTAATGCTTACAATATTTTCTTCTGTAAGATATGAATATCAGCAATCAATTTTGATTATAAGTATAAAGATAAAATTATATTTTTCTTGACTACATACCTAATTATATTTTTTCAGACTTGGAAAATATGCGAAAATTAAATGAGACAGATAACAAGCTAGTAAAAATTGGCAAAGCCATTAAAAAAATAGTGCCACTGTCAGCGGAGTTACCTGATGAGAACATTGCCCCGCCAACTGCTGGGGATCAATCTGACTGCACGGTTGCCAATACTTGCCATGTTGATGGGTTTCTGTATGATGATGACGAAACAGAGCAATTAGTTAAAAAAGGATTGTTGAAGAGATACTATTGTCTTGACTGCCATTCAAGAAATATTAAAGTAAGAAATGGAGTGATTTTATAATTATTATTTAAATTATGAACTCTCAATGGCTCATTGACCCAAAGTAGAGATTATGAACTATACGCACTTAATAATGTAATACTTACTTGTAATTTTGTAAACTTATTTTCAGGATTTAATATTTATTTCCCATTCAATGTCAAGAATAACAATGCAGTATACTTTCAAAGTTCTTCTACCCAGAGATTTAGATGAAAAACAAATATTGGACGTAGGATCACGGTTTGGGAATATACTTTATGGGGTAAGATTTTAATTAATTAGGTATGTTTATTGACTTTACTGTGTTGATACAATAGACTAAAAAATTATATTTATTTTACAGGCTTATTATCTTACAAATGCAAGTCATATCATTGGAGTGGAGATCAACCAGAAATTTTGTGACATACAGAAGCAAATTATGAGCAAATTCTCTATAGACAGCAACAGAGTTAAGATGATAAATTCTGATATTATGGAATGTCAGGATATTATTTCCAATTCTGATATTATCATTCTCAATGCATTGGATTTCTTTGTTGATACAGAACAACATAGGCAAATATGGAAATTTTGCAAAAAATCCTTTAAAAAGGGAAGCTACTTGGTAACTACTAGATGTGTTACAGAATTGTTGGAAAGCTTAAACATATGTGAGGAGTTAAGTGACTGGTTAACTATCTGTAAACCATGCCAGCTGGAAAATGAAATTTTATTTGACACTGATGATTTAGTTGATATTGAGCTATTTTTATACATAGTTAAGTGACTTTATAGGTATGAATAAAATAGTTTTTAAGTTGCCACAAATACAGAGTACATACTTGTATTAGTATTACTTGTAAAAAGCTGTGTTACGTACATTTTGTATAAGTATAATTTAATACATGAAGTTGTAATCATATTGTATTTGTGTTGTTATTCCATTTGCAAGTTACGAATGTTACGATAAATTTGCACAGGTACCTGAAGAAAAAAAAACATACAGCCTGACAAAATACAAAGTGATGAAAAACAGTTTTTCCTTGCCAACTATCTAAAATTAAAGTAACAGCAGTTTTTTTGCGTTTTTTTTTAACTATGTAGGTACATACAAGTTGGTACCTTACAGTACTTTGGCGTTAGAGAAGTAATTAGTTATGTTCCTTCGTCCAAAAACAGGGAGATAGAGCGAAGTAGAAGAGGATGAGAGTATAAAGTGTTTGTACAGTACCTACCCTCCACAAACTCATGTCAAATATCTCCGAGTTAATTCGCTAACCGGTCTACGCAAGTGGGGCTAAGAGCTTTTATAGCCGGCAAAAAAAAATTTAGCTAAATGATGATGGGCACCAATATATGGAAGATGGGACCAGCACCAATAGAAATGAGTGATACGTCGTTGAAAAGGTAGGTATTTTTTTGCAGAATATGAATAACGGAAGCGCTAGTCTTGATTTCCTGTCCAATTAGAGTAATCGTACCTTAAAGTTTTTATATTTTATTTCTGTAATTTTAATGTTTTTGTTAGTTTTTCACATTCATTTTTAATTTTTATAACAAAATGATCATATTTCATAAAATATTATATTTGTTTATTATCTCAGTAAATAAAACCAGTTGAAAGTAATTTCTCCAATTTCAATAATACGTGTTTACGTGTATTACGCCCTAACTGTCATCAGGAGAGAGAGTGCAATGCCATAGGAAAATACTTCCTTCCGACGAATATATTTCAAAATGGACAACTGATACGGATTTGTCGTCATATAATACTTTTTTGCTCACTTGAAAAGAGCTATCCAACGATGTATGAGTCTCATCTTTATTGGACATAGGTCCCAAAACGCCCATTGTCATTTAACTTTTTCGCAACCTTAGTTTTCATAGCACCCACAAATCAGCCATTTTTAACAAACAGCCGTTAAAAACAGTAAATATTGAACGAGAAGTACCATGACTAGGGTGATCATGTCGATGGGCTGTAGCAAGACTGAGGTCGGACCAGCTCGAACTGATGGTGGTAAAAGACGAGCTTGACCTTATAACATGATATTAAAATCATAATGCTGGTACCACAATTGGCTGATTAGATGTTTGCTGTATTTGCAAAATACCTACCAAAACAGTAAGCTAATACGGTAATAATGTTGGCGAATATACCTACTTACCACACATGGAATTTTTTCAAATACGAATAGCCAAGTGTAGCAGGAGCATAACATACTCGAAAAAAAAATAGTCTGTGAACAACATAGCGTGTTAACGTGTTTATTTTCTCTGTGAAAAAAATGGCGTTTCGTTTTTCGTTTTCGTTGTGCTTCGCGAATGACGAGATGTTGTGTTGTTGTAATTCGTTAACTTTTAGTTTTGAGTTATCTAAGCGATTTCAATAAAGTGTTTTAGTTTTAAAAGCTCTCAAAATGTGGCACGAGGCTAGAAAGCAGGAGCGAATGATTCGCGGTTTGATTGTAGACTATCGTCGCCGCGCTGAACGCCGCAAGAATTTCTATGAGAAAATCGTGAGTACTGGCTAGAATTATGGACCTACGTATTTTTTGAAATTTAAACCGTATTTACTATTACCTATGTTATGTTCTTAGAAAGTCTTTCTTCGTATGTTCCGCTATAATTTAATGCGCAACAAAAGCTTTTAGTTCATAGCATGCCATCATTCTTCTAAATTAGTCTAAATACTGAATAACATGTCATATTTGGCTTTCAAATTGGTATGAAACTAATGTTTATGTACCTATAAATATTATAATTTCAGAAAGCAGACCCCACCCAGTTTCTGCAGATCCATGGGCGACCATGCAAGATCCACCTGGACCCAGCCGTGGCAGCCGCCGGGGAAGGCCCGGCTATCATGTGAGTTTAGTATGATTATTGTTGCAAATTTACATGCATAGGTAAATCAATTTTTGTTAAGAAGACACTATAAACATGTTATTTAGTATGATTATTGTTGCAAATTTACATGTGTATGTAAATCAATTTTTGTTGATAACACACTATAAACATGTTGTTGCTTTTGTAAGTTGAAAGTTCCTTTGCAATGAAAGATGAGCACCAGGAACTTCAGATGATACCTAATAAAACATGATATTTCTCTTAATTTATTTATCAATCATGGCATAGATCTCAATGAATCTTTTATCTTTATTTCTTTCTTTATATTATATAATTTATTTACTATTTATTTGCTGATTTTTATGACAGTATGAAAAAAATTTAAAAAGTATGTCTGATTTTTACCAGTACTAACTGTAATATTATTTGCAGGATGCCATGGCAAGGTGATTCCAACAATCTCATTGACCGCTTTGATGTGAGAGCACATTTGGACATCATCCCTGAAGTCAAAAACCCAGAAATACCACCTGAAGATTTAGACCAAGAAGAAAGGCATTGCAACTATGAAAGATACAGGATAATAGCACAGAATGGATTTCTTGGAATCAGTAAGGATAATTTGATGCTTCATATTCTATTTATTTTATGTTTTTCTTTCAGTGTAACTTGAATGAATAACAAAAATGTTTGATTTTTTTTCAGGTGAAGACAAATTCCTTCAGCAGCTAGCCATAGAGGAGCAGTTTGGTGTGACCATAGAAGAAAAAGAGGCTCAGAAGGAAAAGCTGAATGAGAAGAAAGGAGTTGGGGTGGCCATAGGCTACAATTACAATGACCCGGGTGCTCAACCATCGTGTTCAATCGGTAGATTCAGCTTTGTCTTTATTAAATGAAGCACCCTGACTATTATATTGGGCCTGGGATGTGGTGATACGACTGTAGTTCAACTTGAGTGGGGTATCTGGACATGTTCATGGCTTTCTTATATTAAATTACAGGCTCAGAGACTAAAGCAAAAGAGAAAGTGGAGGAAAAAGACTCAGACGATGACTCCGACTTGGATGTCATTGATGTGGACCTGAGTATTGATGTCAACAAAATGGAGCCACAACAGGTGAGAATGAATGCAGATTAATTCAATTTCAATGATATTAAATACATTGAATTTATTAGATTATGGGAGGTACATTTATTCCGTATAATAATGAAAATAATCTAACATTTTCGTTCCTTGTTCATTTATAATTATTAGGTTGCAATTACATTTTATTTTCATAATGTTACAAAAAAAGGTGCATTCTTATCAAAGTGCGACCACACGCGCGTCTTAATAAATCACTATTTCTAGACACCTTTACATTAAAACGCTACAAACCCACTAAACCCCACTCCTCCTGAGTCCAGGCGCACGAGCTGAACGCCGTGGGCCCGCAGTACGGCATGGCTGGCTGCGACCTGTTCTCCTTCCTGACTGGGGATGCAGATGATGCGGAACATCAGAAGCAACTGCTGATTGAGGAGAAGGAGAAGGCCATGTTCTCGGGCAGGAAGAGTAGGAGGGAGAGACGGGCTCATAGGTGAGTGGTTATTTATTTATGTATTTATACTTTAAAATCACACTTTACAACAGTAATAATGTACAATGATGTGTAGTTAATGCTAAAACATTTTCTGCCAGTCAACCTGCAGGAGGTTCAGATAGTAATGATGTGCAAACAGAAAGAACATTTAAAATATGACTGAAACACAAAGAAAAGACCTACTAAATAATTTTGCACTCTTATTTGTTAGACCTAGGTTTTTGTTACACACTTTCAATGTAGTTACTTATTTTGGTAGGTACACAAAAAATATAGTCTAGCTAGCCTCTCAGGATGGTCACAAAGGTAGTTTTTGAGACTGAAATACTTTTATGCAAACAGGACACTCCGTTAACAGAATGCTGTAGTCTCCCACTATTGCTATACCTAACCTAACTTTGTAGTTTGAATGGGATTTAAAGTTTAACCCGTCAATTCCAGAGACAAGAAGCTAGCAACACGCGTGCTGAGCCCGCCCAGCTACGCCGCGCCCTCCTCCGCGCCGCGCGCCGCGTCTCATTCCCCCTCGCGATCACCCTCGCCCGACCGCCCCGACAAGATACAGTTCATCACCGAGTTCGGAGGCGACGAGGAGACTAGTGAGTTTGTGCTTCGGACCAGACTTTTTATACTATTGTGCTATAGGTTTTAATTTCGACTTAGCGCTCGACCGCCCCGACAAGATACAGTTCATTACCGAGTTCGGAGGCGACGAGGAGACTAGTGAGTTTGTGCTTCGGACCAGATGTTTTATACTATTGTACTATTAACAAGCGCTCTCACCCGACCGCCCCGACAAGACACAGTTTATAACGGAGTTCGGAGGCGACGAGGAGACTAGTGAGTTTGTACTTCGGGCCAGACTTTTTATATTATACTAGCTGTTCCCGCGAACTTCGCTTCGCCCTAAAAAGTTTTCCCGTGGGAATTCCGGGATAAAAAGTAGCCTATGTTCTTTCTCAGGGTCTAGACCGTATGTATACCAAATTTCATTCAAATCCGTTCAGTAGTTTTGGCGTGAAAGAGTAACAGACAGACAGACAGACACAGTTACTTTCGCATTTATAATATTAGTTAGGAAGGATTATATTGTGCTATAGCCTATTAACATTGACTTATCGCTCGCCTTCGCCCGACCGCCCCGACAAGATACAGTTCATAACGGAGTTCGGAGGCGACGAGACTAGTGAGTTTGTGCTTTGGACCAGATTTTTTTAATATGTTGGTATAGCTTTAGATAGGAAGCGGTTGTTATAATGTTTGACTTCATAATATGTTCTTATGTACCTATGTCAGTAATTTTTTAAGTGATTTTAAGGGCCAACGAAAGAGGCATGAATATTACATAGCTACGGATAGCATTATGGAGGCTGTGTCTAGCAGTGAACTATTTAATTATTGGATAATATTTATGAAGCCACCCTTAGTTACAAAATCTGTTTTTGTTCACAGCACCATCAAAACCGTTATATTCCGAGAAGCTAAAACAGAATCTAAAGAAAACAGCACTCTACTCTGAAGTGGCTCGGAAACCTAAAGCAAGGTAATTTAAAAATAACACTACCTACGAAACACTTTATAGTATTTAAATAATAATAATAATAATAATAATATGTGGGGACATCTCACACACGGCCATCCGACCCCAAGCTAGGCAGAACCTGTGTTATGGGTGTCGGACAGCTGATATATCTACACAAATACATAGATAGATAGATACTAAATATAAATATCAACACCCAAGACCCGAGAACAAATATCTGTGTTTAAACAAATATCTGCCCCAGCCGGGAATCGAACCCGGGACCTTCGGCTCAGTAGTCAGGGTCACTAACCACTGCGCCATTCGGTCGTCAAATGTATATTTACCCCTTATTCATAAAAAAGTTATTGAACGTTTTTGCTATTGAACTATTTTGTCACTCCCTGACAAAGAACAATAACTTCTATGCCATATTAGTATTGGTATTTATTTTAAGGTACTTACTAGTCTGGGTAGATTTTCCTCCAGGAGTGCAAAAAAAATATTTTTTTTTATTAATAATATATATATATATATATATATATATAAAAGATAAAATATATATATATATATAATAAGCTTCCACATTGAGTAGTGAGTAGTTAAAAGATGAAGATAAAAAACGACCAAACTCTCACAATATATTGATCTCTCAAAAAGGCACGGACATAAAGTATGTGGAGTGATAATAAAATCTTAAAAAAAAAAGGTACTTACTATTTTTTCTGCTTACAGGTCCAGATCATCCTCAGCCGAGCACTACCGTCCTAAAATGGGTCCTCACCGGCCGAGATCGCGCACGGTCTCAAACTCATCACACTCGCGTTCTCGATCTCGCTCGCGTCGACGATCTCGCTCGTTCTCGCGATCTCGCTCCAAGTCCAGCTCGAGATCGAGATCCAAGTCGAGATCGTCGAGCCCCCGGCGGGGTAGTAATAAAGGACGACGCGACAGCACTGAAAAGTTTGTGTTTATTGTTATAGCTTGTGAAATTTTATTTATTTCTGTGTAATGTTTGCCGGACCGATTATTTCACGATGGGAAAGTATTAGGGAGGTAAAAAAGTACTGATAAGATTTAATGTACAAAATAATTTGTCACCCTGCGCCGACTCTTCGGGTTTTTAACTTCACTATAAAGTTATCTGATTATGGTATTTACGTAGCATCCTGTCGCCCAAAGTATTACTAGTTTTACTGAGGCTGCTGATAGCTTTATCGAGGATTTAGGGAATTAATATACAGCTATAAATCTAAAGGCGTTTTATTGTTCATAAGCAAAATTTGACAAGTATGTATGTGACATAATTATTTTCTTCTTAAACTGTGCCTCAAAATAAGGCACGTCGTTAATAACTAGAATAAATGCTAATGTATTCAATTGTGTTTTCAGTAATTCTAGTGGCAAGCGGTATGACTCAAGATCAACACAAGAGAGGTAAGCTGGTATATTTATTATTGCTATGACCTCGATATCATCATTGATATTGGAAACCAATATACAGATTGGTAAGTAAAATACACACTAAATTGTCCACTCACCATTCCGATTTTCTAAGGATAAGAAATACTTTTAGCGATATTGTTCGATATTGAGCGTTGAACTTCAAGATCTCATTCGCAATAAAAAATCGCCAACTTCTGTATAAACTCTCGTGCGAATGAGACATAAAGATTTTATTATTGTGTTACGTAAAACATAATTAAAACGTGTATATCTCCGTAAATTACAGCTCAGACAAAGTGCACAGTAAACCGGCCGTCCCGCGCTACTACGGACGCAAGAAGGAGGACCACGCCTCGTCCAGTGACCTCTCCATAGACTCAGACTCCAGCGATGGCGGCGATGAATCCAAAAATAAGTGAGTTACGCTCGAAATTTAGTGCTTTTCCGAGGCTCAATTTCATTGGTTGATTGCGTGAGAGTTTGATTTAAAGATAGGATAAAAGATAAAAATTCTTTCATTGGTTGATAGAGTGGGCCTCGTGGCTTGGGGCAATTTCATTGGTCGGTAGACGCGATAGAGTGAGCGGGTTCATTAGGTGGTGGTGGATTTTTCTAAAGGCTACGATCTTGCAATTTCCTAACAATTCTGTAGAACGTATGATAAAATCTGCAAGACAGGAAAATGAAAGTGAGTGAGTCTCCACACTTATGACTGAAAGGGTATCATTCGCCCTTGAAATTGAGCCTTACATACTATAGTCCTGTACTTAAAGCTTAAAAAATCAATACTAATTTATGTATTATTTGTATTTCAGCTCAGCGGGTGGGAATAAATCAAACTCGCATTCAAATCAGTTACGTTTAACTGGATCCAGCTCCAAAGTCAGTAAGAATCATTTGTTTTTACCATATGTCCGCTTATTTTTACTAGAATTTACTACTCCATTTCATCCTATTTTAATAGCTACACAACTTCCGCAATAGTTTTATAGAATGGCAAAGATCTAAACACTCAGCATGTGATGAAATTAGATTCGTAAGACTTTATTTTATAGATATCCCTTACAGTTGTTTTATTCCTTGACAATAAATACAACAGGTTTTGTATTTGAGATATTTCGATATTTCGCGCCAGCAAACAAGGAAAAAATGTTACACCTAGAATCTTTTCGATTCAGATAGATTGTAGGTACCTAACGGACTGCGCACTGCCTGAACAAATTTAATATGAACAGAACAATTTTTCACCATTTGCTTCATGGGACACATTGTTTAACATTGTTTACTTTCAGATATGTTCATAATAGAACATGATATGAGGACAAAAACAAAACACAACCGTGTTCTAGCGATTCATAGCTCATACAGGGCATATTCAATCACAAAAGATCGAATGTCTTCGCATTCCATTTCTATTTTATATTATTTCTGTGCGTATAACGCGCTTTGTATCGGACTAACATCACCTGTTATGTCTTTTTTCAGTTACTTTTATCTTCGTCGAGCCAAGTCCAATATCTGCCAACAAGCAAATACATTTTATTACAAAGAGACAATTACTACTGATAATTGTCTCTTTTGTAAATATGGCTCTTGTTAAATGATTATTCTCTTGCAGGGCATGTCGAGAGAGGCTATATCACTAAAGGAGAAACTCAAGAAGAAAATGCAGGCACAACTATCAAGGCAACGTGAGTTCTAAACTAATTGAGTGCGTAATGTACTCATTTAGTTTCCTATAAACGGAATAAATGTCATTTTAATAATCATCACGACCGGCACGGGTCTCCTTCCAATGAAGGAAGGGTTTAGGCCTAGTCCACCACGCTGGCGTAGTGCGGGTTGGTGGACATTTTAATAAGTCAATAATATTGAAACGGACGAAACCGATCCATCCTAACTAATATTATAAATGCGAAAGTAACTGTGTCTGTCTGTCTGTCTGTCTGTCTGTCTGTTACTCTTTCACGCCAAAACTACTGAACGGATTTGAATGAAATTTGGTATACATACGGTCTAGACCCTGGGAAAAAACATAGGCTACTTTTTATCCCGGAATTCCCACGGGAAAACTTTTTAAGGCGAAGCGAAGCGCGCGGGAACAGCTAGTAATCTATATTTATATTTTTCTTTGTCCGAAATGACTGCATCAACGCGATTAGGGTCTGCCGCTGACTGTCTAGGGAAGCGCTATAATGAACAAGTTATACATATTTTAAATGCTATGTTAATCGTCCGTGGACATAAGGTGCATCATCAATATCATCATTTATCTATACCTATGTATCTCTGGTTGGTTGTTGGAAACACTGCCAATCTTACACTATGTGCTGCAGCGCTAACATAACATAACGAATATCCTTGTTTCCTTCCAGTTCGCGCAGACAAACGGGCTGAAGCGGAGCGCCTGGAGCGAGAGTCACGGAGACAAGCGAGGCGAGACGAGGAGATGAGAGAACTGGCCATCAAACTGCGCCGCAAGTCTGTATCTAACACTTTGGGGGATATAGTGCTTTCTCTGTCTTACACTGTGGCGGGATATAGTGCTGTCTCTGCCTTTCAATGCGGGGCGATAGTGCCGTCCCTGTCTCACACTTGTGCTGTGTCATACAAGCCAGAAGGGCTAGTACGGGGCGCATTTAAGACGTGACAAACGTTTTGCATTGCGCTCACTCACTTCGCGTAGCCTCAAGAGCGAGAGCGACGGATAACTTTTGTCACGTCTTATTAGCGCCCTGTGCTAAACTGCCAGGAGAGGCGAGGGAGATGCGGGAGCCCTTGACTGGTTAAATAGCTTGAGTTCTTTCTCATGCACCGAAGAGAGATAATTAATTTAACGCGTCCACTTCATAGGTGCATTTTGACTTAGGTCTACCATAAAATTAATGAAACCCTATTGTTACAGGCAACGTGAAATGCGGCACCAACGAAACAAGAACTCTAGTGGTTCCGATAGAAGTCGAAGTGGATCTTCATCAAGGTACAAAACTGTTTTTTCACATTCTACTTAACAAAAGTCTAATTCATTTGTCAATACAGCTTTTTTCAACTCATAGCTCAATGAATCTTAAATCTAATTCTCTGTTAATTATTACAGAGATTCCGAACCACGTGAAAAGAACCGAGACGACAGCAAATCCCGCAGCCCTTCACCAACGGAACAAGTGAAGAAGAAAGTAGCGGTCTGGGCGCCCAACGCCACGAACGTACCCGAGAGACCCAAGTACCCTGAAGGACCCAGAAATACAGACAGCGAAAGACCTACTAGATTTATGGAAACAGAAAGACCCAGGTTTATGGAAGGTGAGAGGCCCAGATATACAGAAGGGGATAGGCCTAGATATCCGCAAGGGGATAAGTCTAGGTATCCCGAAGGTCAAAGGCCAAGGTATCCAGGCAACGACAGACCGAGGTACCAAGGGCCGAGGCACCAAGACAATGAAAGGAGATACGACGGAGGGGAAGGGTCATATCAGCAAGATCACGGTAGGAAAAGGTTTGATAACCCCGAGTACAACAGAGATGACAGACAACAAGGGAACTATAATCAGAAGTTTCGTCCTTACGAGGGTAGAAGAGATTTTGACGGCAATAAAGATAACCCAGGTAACAACAGGTGGCACGGTTCAGGCGAAAGAAGACCTTATAGAGGTGGATATAGAGGTAACAATCGGTTCGGAGGTCCCAGTCATCACGGGGAGAGGCCACCTCCCCATTGGGAGAATCGCGATGATGAGAGGAAAAATAAGGTAAAACTAGTTGATTACTGAGTACCAGACAGATGTAATGTATTTTTTTGGTAACACTTTTTATACGGATTGTTTTTTAAATAGGCTGCTGTTGTATAATGAACTGTTTAAGGTGCAGTTTCTTTGTAAGCAATAAGCACAACTTGTGAAAGTTATCTGTTCTATACATATACACGTATTATGTTGTCATTGTTTACCGCAAAACTTGTTGTCGCGTATACGAATTGCCACTTACGATATCAATTACTGTTGTGCCTGTTTTCCAGTTTCAATTTTATTCTTAAGATTTCCCTAAAGTTATGACAGACTTATTATGAACTTGAAATCCATTTTACGCATATCATGAAGAAAACGCTACTGCTATGCCGTTTAGTATGCGTTGTAGTTGGGTAATTTTGACGTAAATACCGAACGGGGATAGGTCTGCTAATCTGCTATTGTTATATTCCCTGTATAAGGCGAACGCCTTTAGTAGATATAGATATTGTTCCTGTTTATACGTCTTATAAACTTATTACTAGCACCTTATTTCTACTAAATGTTCTACGATAGTAACAAAACTGTACGTATCAAAAGGGAAAACTTGTATTATAGAATATATAATTAAAGTACCTCCACATTTCCTGTTCCAATTTTATAAATTATTATATAAAACGTATTTGTACATAGTGTTTAAATAAATGATATAAAATTTAACAATAACTTGGTTTTCTTATACCTATCTATTTAGTATATTTACCATCAAGTAGTATGATTTTTCAAAAACCAACAGAGACGGTTCTAGTATTATTGTAACATGCGTAACTTATTTTTTATGAATATAATTCTATTATTTACACTTACAAAGTAAGAAGCAATTAGGTAGATATTTACAATAACTTATTCCGCAAACCAAGACAAACAAAATATAAACCTATCAATCAGTCATGTTCTCTTGAATTTTTTTGCCATTATCTTCAAATTCTTGTACCAAATCAACCGCCAATCACTTTTGACCCCATACAACAACAAAAGCCAATCAACGGTCCCGAAGTCAATCCAAGCAGCCTCCTGATTGGTCAGTTCAATCGCTGAGCGTGTCAACGTCAATGTCTTCGTTGTCGTCATTGGTGGACGAGTCTGGGTCTCTGGGCAGCGCCGTCCCCGCCACCCCCGCGCGCCCCTCCTTCGTGTGACGCCACTTCATGCGACGATTCTGGAACCACACTTTTACCTGTGGATGAGAAAGTAGGTTTTGATTTATTGATATTGAATACCCACAGTATATGTAGACGCTGAGAATAGTATTGTCATCCCAAGGGCCCTTTTAGGCCCATAGCAGACTGCGTTTTTTATGCGCGCCGACGACGCGCGTATTAGGAACGCGCGTTTTCGGCGCCGTAGACGCTGATTTTTGCGTTTGCTTTGATGATACAAACGCGCGCATGAAGCGCGTATACGCGCGTTTGAAACGATACAAAGGAGCGGAGTAGGGTAGAGGGCAGAGGCTACGAGCGAGTGTGCTTAGAGTTACAAGGTTGCGTTCAAACCTCGTATGAAGCGCGTATACGCGCGTCATCTGCGCGTCGTCGGCGCGCATAAAAAACGCCGTCTGCTATGGGCCTTATGATAACTAAGCCGAGGGCGATGTTTAATAAATAGGTACTTGCGGGTACTTGCTTGCATCAATTGCGGGCATATTAAATGACTCACACAGCTAAGCCTATACCTACCTAACTGCTAGGGTTGCAAACCCAGTGTTTGTCACCGACGCACTAATTAACGTAAAACCTGTAGGTAAAGAGTATAGAGAGTTAAATAATTTACCTTTGCATGCAATACCAGTGGCTATTAGTGCAACCTACCAAACAGGCGAGCCTGTAGTGTAGTAATTACCTACCTGAGCATCAGTCAACCCCAGCGTAGCAGCCAGCTGCCGTCTATCCGGCTTGGTAATGTACTTCTGTATCTGGAAGCGTCGCTCGAGCCCCTTCCTCTGCAGGTTGCTGAAGACAGCCCGCGACCACGAGCGCTTGCGCTTGCCGGTCGACGTGACGTCGCAGCGGGGGGCTGATGAGGGTGTGGAGACTGGCAGCCGGTAGACTGGAAAGGGTTTTGTTGGTTTAGTGGGTGGATGAGCGCGTAGATGTAGGTAGGTTAAATTAACTTATAGTCACAGAATAATAACTAGTACAAGTACCTAATATAATGTCAATTTTAGGGTTCCGTAGTCTACTAAGAACTCTTATAGTTTCGTCATGTCTAATGTTTATCTGGCGGTCTGTCCGTCCGTCTGTTCTGGCTCGTTCTCCGCCGTTTCTGCACCGATTTCCACGAAAATTGGTGGAGAGATGTACACCGATAATACAAAAAATCTTTTTTAAAATTATCGAAAAAAATAATATTTTGTAACTATCTGAGATAAAAGAATGGACTTTGGTCTATTTTTTTTACCTATTTCTTAGCCGCAAAGCGTTTCTAAATAGTGAGGTGTCCTTAACGGATGAAAACCCACAAAAAGCAAGGCTAAGGCTCTGGGAGGAAAAGCAGCCCCAGGATCCTTTCCTACCTCTTGAGGAAAAACTTGCTCCCGGTAACAGCTGTCCCTGGCACATCTGGAAGACTCTTAATCGGTTGCGAGCAGAGCTAGGCTGCGGCAAGGACAATCTCTGTAAGTGGGGCTATACCGTTGGTACCAACCTATGCGACTGTGGTACCGCCCCCCAGACTATGGAGCATTTACTCTCCTGTCCCCTGTGCCCTTCCACCTGCACACGGGAAGACTTACTCCAGGCCAACCAGAATGCTATCAAAGTTGCTTCTTTTTGGTCTGGACAAATATAAAAAATCGCATTTCACTGACACGAAAGAAGAAGAAGAAGAAGACCTATTTCTTATTACTTATACTTATTAAGAACTCGTTCTGGGGTGGCAATCACTGTATGTAAACAAACGTAACGTGGCGTGGGATGCCCGCTGCACCTTCTACGATGGTCTGTTACTGTAAGTAGCCTGAGTGATCATAGTGATAACATCAGGTAGGCAAGGGACAGATTAACACACTCAAAGTAGATTACCTGAATGAGCAACTTGCATCATTAGCCAATCATCATCCACTGCTGGCAAGAAGGGGAGCCGATAACATGGCAAGCATCGCTTTTGAGTGGAAACCGCTAGGAGGCCATCGGAGACGGGGTCGCCCTGTGCACACATGGCGGCGCACAGGCTCGTGAAGGCCCTCTGTACCTACCACTAGGGTACCTTAGGACGAGAACAATAACAACATCCACTGCTGGCATAGGCCTCTCACAAGGAGCGCAACAACACTCGGTCCTCGTCCTCGAGCAACTTTAACTAATTAGAGTTAAAGTCCCAGGACGCAAAAAAGGGGTGTTAAGGTAAAAATAGAGTAGACAGTTGCCGCTTTTTTGAAAAATCGCCGTAAAATTTTACCTTACTACAAGTTAATTGAATGTAGAGTTTTATACTCCTTCCTTACCTTATTATTATTACCTACTGTTTACAAAGTAGGTGCGAATTATTTTGTAGAAGATACCTACAGACTTACTGAAGTTTCTGTAGACCGTTATTTTTTGAGTAGGCATTACATGCCCTACCTGAAAAATCTGTTAGCGGATAGAAGCCCTTCTGTTAAATTTCGTTTTTAATTGTGTGTAGCGTTTCCTAATCCTAACTAATATTATAAATGCGAAAGTAACTGTGTCTGTCTGTCTTTCTGTCTGTCTGTCTGTTACTCTTTCACGCCAAAACTACTGAACGGATTTGAATGAAATTTGGTATACATGTAGTCTAAACCCTGAGAAAGAACATAGGCTACTTTTTATCCCGGAATTCCCACGGGAAAAGTTTTTAAGGCGAAGCGAAGCTCGCGGAAACAGCTAGTCAATAATAACATTTGTAAAATGTGTCCTAGAGTAGAGACTAATTATTAACTGCCTAACTCTTTGGTACCTACCTCTAAATTTCAGGTAACGTATTATTGTTTACTTATGGTTATGTATATAACTAAATAACTACAATTTAAGCACAATGTGAGCACTCTAGGTCTAGAGTTGTGGAGATATAAGAGGTTAATAATAATTCGCGTTAGTTTCTCCCCAGCGACCAGCATCGCTGCATTGAAAAAAAAACCGTAATTTTCTTTACATTTTCGCGCATTCACCTTTCAAGTCCACTCCACTCAAGGCTACCACATCGCAAATGCGCATGTAAGTACTTATCTATCAACGATTTTATAATTTAGTAAAGTCCCCTATGAGTAGCTTGTTCTGAAATTTGCAACCCTGAAAACCTTGTGCTACCTCACATATTTTTTATAGGTAAAGTCACACAGTATGCTATAAGTGATGTTTGCATAGAAAGCACATAAAAGTTAGCTTTACTCATTAATTGGATGTGTTACTTAGTTACCTACGTACGTTTCACCCCTGAAAAATAATAAGAGTAAATATTGAAACAAAAACACAGTGTTTCTCCCCTGAAAAAGCACATAATTTAACCGAATGTTCTGCTGAAACCGAACTCCCTTAAATCACATTCGCCCCATCACTTATAAACACTTATAAATAATTATGTTGTTTGGGTACTTTAGCTTGAATATACTCACGAGTTCACGAGCAAAGGAACAGTTCCACTTTCAAAATGCTGACACCAAATGGCGCCATTTTTTTATACATTTAATAGGAAGGTTGAAAAATTAAAAAAAAAAACACGCACTCACGCCTTGTACTAATGTACTCCCTTGCGCAGGGCCGGATTTAGGGGAGAGCAACAAACAAATGTAAATTCTTTCGAAATTTGTACGGACAAACGTGAGTATTTTATCTTTATCTAGTTTATCTTGCCGTTTTTCTCAACATTTAAATATACGAAATAGTTAATATAGTAAACGGTAACGGAGAGCTTATGATTTATTGTGTATCATCAGTTTGTTTGGTTCTGCGTAAGTTAATTGTTGAATCATTTATGATCAAATGCCAATATTTGAAAGATAAATTAACGCTTGCTCATCTAATTTTGGAATACTTTTTCTCAATCCGCTCCTGTTTTTGTCTCTTATTTTTGAGGGCGTGCAACTGGTGGTGTCGATACATAGCTAACAGCTTATCTATTTTTTCCATTTTCCTTTTACCTCTTAACTCTTTTTTGTGTTTCTGCTAATATTTTTGTTGGCAATGTTGACAATGGAAAAGGCCAATCAACTATTTTACTACCGAATTCTGGAAATCAAAATTTTAGAGCTTCATTCCCAAACATTGAAATTGCATTGAGAGTGTATTTGGTTTCGATGGTTTCAAATTGCATGGGAGAGCGCTCGTTTTCAAAAATGAAAATTATAAAAAATTGGCTACGGACCACGATGGGACAAAATCGTCTCTCAAAGCTCTCTCCTGAGTATTGAAAGTGATCTACTCCGGGAACTGCATTTCAGTGAAATCATCAACGATTTTTTGGGCAAAAAAGATCGGAAGATTCCGTTCCTTACCGCTAAAATGTAATTTCTGATCATTCTCGTTTCCGATTATATTACTTAAAATATGTTTGTTAAATAATAAAATAATCTATACTTACTTGGTTCCACAAAACAATATTTATAGAAAAACTTAACTGATTTTTTTTTAGGATTATTAGGAAAATAATTAGGGACCGGGGGCCTCCACTACTTTGTTGCCCCGGGGCCTCTCGACCTCTAAATCCGGCCCTGCCCTTGCGGGGTAGGCAGAGGTGCATTGCTGCACCCACTTTTCGCCAGAGTGTTATGTTAGTCCCAATGTAATAGGGGGCGGGCCTATTGCCATTTAACGGGCACATCCAAGACCCGAGAACAAATATCTGTGTTTAAACAAATATCTGCCCCAGCCGGGAATCGAACCCGGGACCATCGGCTCAGTAGTCAGGGTCACTAACCACTACGCCATTCGGCCGTCATTGTTGAAAAATTATTTACGATTTTAGTTTGTAATCTTCTGATGCAGCATTAAGGGCGTCTTGCACAACAAAGTTTAATAAAATTAAATAGTTTGTCTCTTGCTCTGACAGTATAATGTCAGAGCGAGAGGTCATAGATTTAATTTTATTTAACTTTGTTGTGCAAGACGCCCTTACTGTAGTAAAATTTTGCAGAAGGCGTAATTAAGTTAGTTATTGTATCGTAATTAAGGAGTAATTGGGAGCTTTTCTCACTGGAACTTTTTCATTGCCCTTGAGTGTATTTCCTATTTCCAGCACTTTTAAAAATGCGTACGGGTTGATTTAGTACTAATGAAAATCCCTATTTTCCCTCTTTTTAGGGTTCCGTACCTCAAAAGGAAAACAGGAACCCATATAGGATCAGTTTTAGAAGCGGGGAAGATATTAAGCTGATATTTCCCATATATAAACAAATTTCACCGACCGAATGGCGTAGTGGTTGGTAACCCTGACTACTGAGCCGATGGTCCCGGGTTCGATTCCCGGCTGGGGCAGATATTTGTTTAAACACAGATGTTTGTTCTCAGGTCTTGGATGTGCCCGTAAAATGGCAATAGGCCCGCCCCCTATTACATTGGGACTAACATAACACTCTGGCGAAAAGTGGGTGCAGCAATGCACCTCTGCCTACCCCGCAAGGGAGTACATTAGTACAAGGCGTGAGTGCGTGTTTTTTTTCATATAAACAAATTTATTTATTTTGCACGGATGTAGTACATATTATTACGAAATTAAAAGGAAAACTACTCAGGTAGTGAGTAGTGGAACTAGTGGATGGAAAGTCTCTGACGAGAAAGATTTCCTTGACTTTTGTAGATAATTTTCAAACAGTTTCTGCTATATCTACTACTTACCTAGGTATAAGCTTTAAATATAAAATTTACATGTTAAAATACCTACACCGGTTCTGAAATATTAGATATTTGGTTCAAAATAAGAAGTTTTAGCTAAGAACAATTCAATAATAAGGTTTTAGCTTAGGTTAAGCATTTAATTATGCAAGTAGTTTATTATAAGAAGAGTATTTATAAATAGGTACATACCTAAGTATATACCTACCATCGCTCTTACGGTGAAGAACATCGTGAAGAAAACTGTACATCTAGGTTCTAGATGTATTGTATACCTAACTAAAGTTCATTGTACTCATTCATAAACGGCGATAGATTCGGCTCGCGACCTATCATAACTGTACAACGAAAAGCGGGTGACTCGCTGGCGAGTTACCTCTGACTACCCCTTTGGGGATTACAGCCGTGAGCATATGTACATATGTATTTAAGTATTTATGTAGGTATGTGATTATTTATAAAACAGTTAGGTACAATAAAATGAATATGATTCATCACAATGTAACATATACTCGTAGTTAGGAAGGTACTTATAGGTACCTACACTACATACATATAATTTAGGTACTAACATAAACAAACTGTGAGTAAGCAGGTAAGTACAATAGTTTTCGCGAGCTTTTTTGGCTCAAACAGTTTTCTTTTTGGAATTCCGTGATAAAAAGTAGCACATGAGTTTTTTATGAACACAGTGATAATCATGAAAATATTAAGATCGGGAGGACCTTTAGCTACTTATGGCTCACCATCCAGGAGCGAGGACTTTTTGTAGATATCTACAACAGCACATTTTATGTATTGGTTACTAGTTATATGCTGTGGTATTGTTGAGGATCGTCCACCAACCCGCACTATAGGCCAGCGTGGTGGATTAGGCCTAAAACCCTTCATTGGAAGGAGACCCGTGCCCCAGCAGTGGGGACGTGGTGGGTTGTGATGATGATTTGAGAGGACTTAGAAATCTGCGCGGCAGACTGTACTTTTACTTCCTACTTACCTACTTAAGTATGTAGTCAGAGTACCTACGCGTATACGGTACATGCTCAGTCTAAATAAATTAAGTTAAACAAAGTTGTTCCTATCGAACCTTCCATCCTCAATCGTGAATGTGATTGCTCCTGGAGCATTCTTTTTACGGCTACAGCGGCGTACCTAAATAAAATAGTTTTCTTAACTCTACCCTACATTTAGAAAAAATCTTAGTAGGTAAGTATATACATCAGCTACCTACCAGAAGCAGCAGTGGCGGTGAGCGCTGGATGCAGATGCGAGTAATGCAGGCTCAGCCAGGGCGGCTCTTCACGGCAGCACTTGTACAGAGACACGCACTGCGCACACGCCGCCTGCCGCGCCGCCGCCGCCTCCTCGCCGTCCTTCGACAATATCCTCTCAACACTAAACGACAGCTTATTCGACACTTCACCACTCACTGACGTCATTTTTATAAACCATCAGGTGACACACTAACGATCGACGCGACGGCAACTGAAAAACTAAACGAAATCTCGCGCGCGAACCAAGCGCAAGCGCAGCTGGTGGGCGTGGCCTGATAAAGCTAGCGCTCTGATTGGATGGTTGCGGGTAGGCGGGACTACACTCGAGATCATCAAGCATTGTAATGTTATAAACAAAACTGCGGTTGTTTACAATAAATAGGCTCTTAATGTGTTTTATATGGGTTTCGCAAGTTGAATTTAATTTTATTACTGTTTTACTGTGAGAAGGCGTATACGCCACTCGTCAAAGTTTATGTAGATAATAAGGATTTTACAGTTTTTTAAAGATAAAATAAGTACGTACCTATGAAATCCTCAGAGACTATGTTAGATCTATGTCACCATCATCAATCATCATCGTTCATCAGCCATGTTTTGTGTGAACTGCTGACACAGGTATCTCCCATGGAGCACCTCAACTCAACACTCTGTCCTCGGCCGTCCTCATCCAGCCCCTACCGGCTACCTGTCTAAGGTCGTCAGTCCAGCGAGACGGAGGTTGTCCCTCGTTTGCATATTCGTGCACAGCAGAATTCGTTCACCCAACCCATTTTAGGTTCTCTGATATAATTAATGATCGGCTCACTGCTAATTCAGCTATTGTAGACCAAGAGGAATCGGATCAGTAAGATGAAATTTGAAGCAAAACAATAATATAGGTACTTATTCACAAAATAAAAAAAACGAAGATTATGGCAAATCCTCTCTATCTTGCTCCTAAGGCTTTCCTGTAGTGAACTACAGGCTGTGCATGTATGTGTATGTGTAAGTAGCAGTGAACGCTAAGGAAGAGTGGCTGAAACCCCTGAAACACTGAGATCTATATTGGGCGGCGCGGATACAAGACAGGTGCGGCTCGACAGGGAAAATAAACTAAGTATTTAATCGATTCGGGTTTACTGCGATACGCTTACTGCGGTTAATTGTTTCAGTTAAAGACCCGTGGTGTATTTATTGGTGTAGGAAGGTTTTTATTTAAAACGGTTTGTAAAGTGCCGTCACGTCAACGTGAGTGGCAGGCAAAATAATGGCGGGTTCAATAGAAAACATTGTATCCTTATATTTTCATTCATAGAGTCATTGAATCATTGGAAGGTAAGTAAGTATACTAAGTATACAAGATGGTGACTCAACTACTTCTACAACTTTTGGAAACTCGCGAAAAAAATAACGTCCTCGTAATTTGGCACTTACTTAATTAGGTAGGTATACTCCCATGGAAGTAATAAGTACTTATAGTCGTAAATACTTATTACTTCCATGGGTACTCCATTTCATATGTCATACTGTACTTGTCATTCTATGGTCATACCTAGATAGAAAAATGCCTGGGGATTCAGGAGGATACATTCAGTAGTTTAGGCTGTTCGTTGATTCTCAGACAGTCATTCAGATTACCTTACCAACTAGACCCTTATTCGTAGAAAAGTTATAGGATGTTTTAGCTATTGACGTGTTTTGTCCCTCTCTATCAAAGAACAAATTGTTTTTCAATTTCTATAAATAAGGGGGTTATACCTACAGGGCAAGTAGACCGGATCCTTTCAGGAGGTGATAGAGGCAGGCGCGGATCCACCCATATGGGCAAGATGGGCATGCCCATCACCTAAATGACTTGCCATATCACACCACGGGATTTTAATATTATAATTTAGTTATTTTATCACTTAGGGTTATAGCTCTTTTTTATATTACTTATGTTGGTGGTGATGATTTCTGATTAATGATATGATATTATATTTTTTCCACCTCCATAGCCCTCCCGATAGTTGTCAAAGAATTCAAAAACCATAAAATTTTCAGTCATTCCAAGAGTTTGTCTTGAGTGTGTTCAAGTATCACCACATATTTAAGTACCTGCAGTTGCAACACTGCGGCATTTCCAGTCGATTGAACCGTATAGGTAATGCCTGATTGGAAACTTAATTTTAGTTTATGAGATATTTAAGATTTGTTTTATTTTTTGTCAAAATTTTACGTTTGAATCAAAAAATTTAAAACAAATGCGATTTAAAAAAAAATTTTTGATTGTGTTTCTTTATTGGCTCCTTAAAAACTAATTAAGTATAATAGTTAAATGTGCATTATTTGACTTCATTCATTCAGTTATTTTCAGGCACAGTAACTGAATTTCATTTAAAATACTTAGACTAGTTTTTGTTGATTTTTGGCCTTTGACTTAAAGTCTAGGTACTGGGTATTGGGAGTTCTAAAAATTTGAATTAGCATGAATAGATCGTTAGGGTGAGGCCACACGAGCGTAATTTTGTGAGTTGTGAGTCGCGTAATTTCGGTCGCAGAAATTCTGTTGGGCTGCCAAACGGGCGCATTTTTTTCATTAGCTTTCCAACGTTTATTTGTGAGGCCACACGAGCGTAATTTTGTATTTTGTCTCGAGTTTTCGAATTCTGTCGGGATTGTGCGTGTGAGTCGGCAGACAATTAATTTTGCGTCGCCGTGTGAATCAAATAAGACTTTTCTATGAAACCGAATGCGGGAGATATTACGCGACCGAAAATGCGTGACTCACAACTCACAAAATTACGCTCGTGTGGCCTCACCCTTAACCTAGCAATTTTGGGAAAAACGATTTCAAACGAAAGTTATGATATTTTTTTCAAGTGGCGGCTAGCTCTGCTTACGTTGAACAAAATAATTTCCCACATTTTAAATACACTTTTCTACGTCTTATTAGTTTCAGTCCAATATTTGTCATTATTAACCGACTTCAAAAAAGGAGGAGGTTCTCAATTCGTCATTTTTTTCAGAATTTTACTTCATTCCCAAGGGTGGGTAAAGGGGTAAAAAACTAAAAACAGGGTATGAATTTCCATTTTGGGCACCTATTAACCGATTCTAATGAAATTTAGAACGTAAATATAGTTCTTATAACAAAAAAATATGATGGTGACCTTGAGCTGATCTGATGATGGAAACGGAAGGCAGTCAAGGGAACTCCTCAACGGTATATAACAACTACCTCGTGTTTAGGCTTAAATGATTCTTATTGACTGTAGGAATTATTTGTATCATTTGCATCTTACTTTTGATTGACAATTATTATTAAAAATGAACTAAAAGCAATGAAATAAAATAATAATTAAAAAAAAACGACTTCATAAAAGCACTAAAATGTAAGAAAAAATATAAGGTTAACTGTCACATAGAATTGGTGTAAACCTTAAATACCGTTGGTGAGGCAACAATCGAAGTTGTGCAAGAACATGTCTACCTCGGGCAGACTATTCGGCTAGGCAGAAGCAACTTCGACAAGGAGGCTGCAAGGCGCATCCAACTGGGTTGGGCTGCATTCGGGAAACTTCGCCACATATTCTCCTCGGCCATTCCTCAGAGCCTGAAGACAAAAGTCTTCAACCAGTGCGTCCTGCCAGTGATGACGTATGGTGCAGAGACGTGGACACTGACGGTAGGACTGGTCCACCGATTTAAAATTGTGTATTTTAGTTATTTTCATAGTGTTATGTCTTGCGGAATTCTATTGTGGGGACGAGCGGCTGACATTAATCAAATCTTTGTTCTGCAAAAACGAGCAATTCGAGCCATATATGTATTAGGGTCTAGAATTTCATTAAGAGATACGTTTAAGGAAATAGGTATACTAACTGTTCCATGCCAATATATCTATGAAAATATTATGTATGTTCGTAAAAACTTAAATTCATTTAGTAAAGTAGGAGCCACTCACGGTATTGAGACCAGAAACAAAAATAAGTTGCTTTTCCCCACACTCAGACTTTCGAAAACAAACACATCATTCATGGGGAACTGTATACGTTTTTATAATAAATTATCAAATGAAGCAATAAATCTTACTGAGCAAAAATTTAAGAATTATGTTAAAGCTACATTATGTAGTAAAGCTTACTATAGTATAAATGATTATTTAAACGACAAAAACGCGTGGTCTTGTCCACCTCAGCTAAGGCTATTGAAAAAATGAAATGGATATAGGTACTTAAGTAAAATTGTAGGTACTAGATATAAGTAAAAATTGTAATAGATATATAAGGAAAAAGTTGAAAAGATGCTCGAGGAGTTTCTTTCGCCATTTCTTTCCTTCTCAATGACGGAGCCTTTGTGAAATATGGTGGTAGATGACTATCGACAAATAATTGTAAAATTTTACGTCGATTAAACCATTTGAATTTGAAAAAAATTTGAATTAAAGTCGCTCAGCGTGCTATGGAGAGAGCTATGCTTGGGGTTTCTCTGATGGATCGTATCAGAAATGAGGTTATCCGTCAGAGGACTAAGGTTACCGACATAGCTGTCAAAATAAGCAAGCTGAAGTGGCAGTGGGCTGGTCATATCTGCCGAAGAACCGATAACCGTTGGGGTAGACGAGTTCTCGAGTGGAGACCACGAACAGGCAAACGCAGCGTGGGACGCCCTCCTGCCCGCTGGACTGACGACCTTAGGCGGGTGGCGGGTAGTGGTTGGATGAGGAAGGCCGAGGACCGAGTGTTGTGGCGCTCCTTAGGAGAGGCCTATGTCCAGCAGTGGATGATTATTGGCTGATGATGAAACCTTAAATTATTTCTTACATTTTAGTGGTTTTGAATTTTTTTTTATGTTTACATAAGTTATAAACTTTAGATTTTACGTGTTTGACTTCAATATTTCTAAGATATACTTATAGCCAAGTATTAAATTAGCTTTATTTTAAGATTAAAATAGCTGTTAATTTAATTTTAGTTGTATACATTGTATAGTAACTTTTGCTGTAACACAGACTTTTGTCGTTCAAAATTTTCAAAAACTGAAAATTTCTCAGTTTTTAATTATTTAACAATGATTGATCCTCTGAGCTTTTGTGGTGGGAAAAAATATATTGCATAAATAACCATACCTAATACACTCACGGGCAATATAAGGCGAGGCAAAAACACTTTTTTAGACTTGCCCATCACCTATTTTGAGGTCTGGATCCGCGCCTGGATAGAGGAAATCATTTCCAGTCGATTGAACCCAATAATGCATTATCCTAAACTTAACCATTTTTAAGATATTTAATATTTAAGGTTTTTTTTAATTTTTTGCCAAAATTTTATGCTTAAAACCGAAAATAAAAAAACTAGCCACATTTCAATATTTTTTTTGGTTGTGTTGCATAAGTAACACCTTAAGGTCCACTTGCGCAGACCTGGGTTAGCGAATTAACTCGGAGATGTTTGACATAAGGAGGGTTAGATTATTAATTTGTCTTGCATCGCTGAAATATGAGCGCTAACCTTGGGATAAACTCTTAAATATTTAACCCCCCAATATTGGAGGGTTAAGACGCTAACCCGGCTTACGTCAAAAGAAAAGGTTTTTATCAATATTCTTGTATTCGTTGGAAATGTTTGATTATGATGATTAACTCATCATTCTTATATTTTTCCACTATCTAGCAAAATAGCAAATGGTCCCACTTGTGAAATTAAGAGCACGATGGTGTGGTTACTGTTATTAAAACCCATAATGTACTTTTTGCTGATGATATATCAATTCTATTCCAAAGTTCCACAGAAGATGACTGCAACAAAAAACTAAAAGAAATCTTTCACCAAACAAAAAATTGGCTAGACTGTCACAACTTGGAAATTAACATCCTAAAAACAAAAATGATCCAATTTAGGCCATACCAAAAAGCACCTATAAATCTGCAATTAACTAATATAGAGAAAGTCAACACATTTAAGTTACTAGGCATACATTTAGATACTCATTTAAACTATAAATGTCACGTACAAATAATTAAAAGCAAATTGTCCCAATTCATATATTCCCTAGGTATACTAAAAGTTAACACCAACATAAACACTGCTCTGACTGCATACTATGCATATGCAAATGCATGGTTAAGTTATGGCATCATTCTATGGGGTGACAGTGTAGACGTTCATGACTTATTTGTTCTACAAAAAAGATGTCTCCGGATCATAGCAAATCTCCAAAACACAACTAGCTGTAAGCCATTTTTCATCAAACATAAAATACTTTCACTACCTTCATTATACATTTTCGAAATAGCCAAGTTTGTAAGGAACAATATGGAGTTATTTAAACAGGTAAACGAAGTCCATAAAATTAACACTAGGAACAAAAACCAACTATCAGTGCCACAATCTAATATGCAAATTTTTAACAATAGCCCATACTTTAAATGCATAAAAATCTACAATAAACTTCCAACCATTATTAAATCCGAATTAAACTATAGTAAATTCCTTTCCAAATTAAAAACTCTACTAACACAGAAATGCTATTACACAGTAAATGAATACCTAGTTGATAACTAAAATAACTTACTATAAATACCTATCTTCGTTATTATGAACCAAATATTTATATTATTAACTACTCTATGTTAAATATTATAGTTTATTATGAATGTTAAAATTTAATGTAGATTTTATATCTTTATTATGTAAGCCAATACATACAAATTTGTTACTTTCTATTACTTAATTTACTTAGAATAATATTACCTAGATTAAGATTAAACTTGCTATGCCCTACAGGGCACTATGTTAAGGACCATTATGTACATAATTTTAAGATCAGTGTAAAACTTACATAGTTGCAATAAACATATTACTATTACTATTACTATATGCTCACGACTATGACTGTAATGTAGTTACTCAGAGGTGACTCACCCACTTTTCGCTGTACATTTTTGTACTCACTTGATAGGTCGCGAGCCGTATCGCCGTTTTTGAAAGATTACAATGCACTTTAGGATACACATCTAGATCACGATGTTTTTTTCACCGTAAGAGCTATGGTATACATTTTAGGAGATATTTCGTAGAGTAGGTAGAAAATAATACTCAGAGTGGACAGAATAATAATAATTTATTTACAGAAAATAAGCCTACTTATACGCGCGGTGCTAACTTAAATACTCGTGGCGTTGAGAATGCACGGGGACTCGTTCCTTTTCTGCGCTGTCGGAGGCTCTCCTCTCCGAGCTGCCGCGGTGACGGTGGTGGTCGCTGCTGCTGCTTGCTTGAGCTTGCTGTTATTTACTGTTATTTTCGGAACTCCCTCTTTGTTTGCAGAAACAGCTCTTTTCAGGGCTATCTTTGCTGTTATCTAAAGCACAACTTGCAACCGCGATGTGTTCAATAGAATCAATACTTGCTGTTGTTATTGGTTGAGTATTGCTTGCTGGTACGGTTAGATTGAAGAGAGCTGCTGTGGTAAGTAGAATGTGTGGTAGTAAGTTGCCACACATTGTACTTAGGGTGGGTTGCATCAACATCCCGGTTATCGTAATAGTTAAGGTTAAACTTAGCAATGACAGAGTCGTTACAGTTAACATTTTACTGCAACGCGTTGCACCATCACTTCGTTCGTCATTGTTAATGTTATTAGGGTTGCTAATCGTTTGAGACATAATTATCCCCAAAGTTATTGTGGGAAACGTTTTTATGTAGGGCAATACCAAATCTAGCTGTCGGACTGAAGCCGTCACAGAGTACATTGTAGCCGTCATTCTCTGTCAAAGCACTCAAAGTCAACATGTCATAGGACCTAAGTCTGTTATTCCTCCAAATATTGACCAAAAGATTATCATCAATAAAACCCGCGACAAAGTAGACTCAGGTTTATTATTAATTAATTCTTAACAAGTTGAAACGAGCAGGTAAACGCAGCGTGGGACGCCCTCCTGCCCGCTGGACTGATGACCTTAGGCGGGTGGCGGGTAGTGGTTGGATGAGGAAGGCCGAGGACCGAGTGTTGTGGCGCTCCTTGGGAGAGGCCTATGTCCAGCAGTGATGATTATTGGCTGATGATGATGATGATGAAGTTGAAATTAAACAAAATTAAAACTAACGATGTAATCTATTGAAATATTTTATTTTTATTAACATTCCTGTTAACTGCATAGACAGGTTCCTCTTCATCAGATGATGAATCATCATTAAAAAAACCTAGCTGGTGGTACAGGGTCTCTCATTTTGTTACATAATATATGTATTATGCAGCTATGGCGTAGCCACTATAATGGGCTGCACTCTTCTTAGTTCTGTCCTTATTTTCATTGATAAATTGCTGTATTTGAGTGATTGCAAAATTTCTGAAAACAAGGTTATTCAATTAAAGAGTTACGTAGGTTACTTTGATATTAGATTGCTGCGCTGGACCGGCAGCTGGCCGGTAGCTGGATAAGGAAGGCCGAGGGCACAGTGTTGTTTCGCTCCTTGGGAGAGCCCATGGCTAGAAATGGACGCTTATTTGGTGGTGAAGATGATCATTACACCTACAACATAATAATAGGTGCATTGGTACTTACTTCGTCGTTGGAGGCAGTAAGAAAGGTTCTAGTTTTAAAGCCAACACACGAGCCACATTTTTGAGACCTGGAACCTATCCAAGAACGAGTTCTCATCCCAAGTTGCGAATCTATCAGTTCTCCGAAAGTACACCTTTCTCTTCATATTTCGTAAGTTCCGTACTTACTCCACCTCAATCTCAATTTCTGAGGAACTTGTTTCAAGCTCTATTTCACGTAGAAGCGACATGATAAGAATTATTTAATATTAATATTTGTACGTAATACTGTTACTTTGAGGTTATACAATGCGTTTGACAGCTACCTGACTTTAACAAAAGCAGTAACCGGCCAACATTGGGTGGTTATGGTTATCGTTAAAGTTATGACGTCATTTTAACCATAGTTGAATGGTGCAACCAATTTTTCGCATAACCGATGCTTTGACAGACGATGTGACGTTTGTAATAGTTAAAGTTAAATGGTGCAACGCACCCATAAATTCCAAAGAACTCATTGGTATGTGTGCGCTAGGATCCAAACACGCATCTTTTGTGTGAGAAGCGAGCGCTTACCCGACTGAGCTACCGCCGCTTCTTTTCAATTTTATATAATTTTCGTAATGTATATCTACAAGGAAATCACAAATATGACACTTTGTAAACAAAATACAAATTACTGACAGATAAGACAGATTGCGAAAATGGAAATAGAGAGGGATACAGTGCCACAAACTTATCTGTTCCGGTGACAGCTCACATAAATGTCTAATATTTCTTGATTCTATAAGATTTTAAGTTTGCTTGTATTGTTAATTCGCTCTTGTGGTGTTAATAAACCCATCTAATCTATATAAATATATAATTTATAAGTAAATAATGAGATATGGACCAATTTAGTTAACTGTCACCGGAACAGATAAGTTTGTCGCACTATAGTTTTATCCAAAGACGTGAGGTGAGATAGAAGATAATGTTTTTTACGGCAATAGAAACTTGGTCCCTTTCAGCCTGGAACGGGACATAGATTCACAGAGTGCAAAAAGAAACGTCAGGTTAGCTAACTCAGGGTTATTTTCCATTAGCGCAATCAAAAGTCCGGGTTAAAATTTTACAAAGTTAACCCTGAGTTAGTTACCTCTGAGTTTATATTTTTAACCCTGTGATCCACGCAAGTGGGCCTAATAGGTTTAGGATAATGCATTATTGGGTTCAACCGTTCAATCGACTGGAAATGCCTAACTCTATCACCTCCTGAAAGGATCCGGTCTACTTACCAATAACCCTGTATAGTATCCAGATTCATCCTCAAGCCTCATGCTCTTGCCCACTCCGCGGCGCGACGGCACACGTGCGCGGGCGCAGCTGCGGCCGAGTAAATCAAACTCAAGGAGGTTTAGCGCGGTCCAAGACGCTAATGATGCCGTCCTCGGGTCGTTGGAGGATTATTTGATGATGAAGGTACTTAGGTACATGGTCTAATAAGAAGGTTGCGAATGTTGTGGTCCTGTATCACAATGATACTCTGTGTGATAAAAATATGCAGTTATGGCTGCACTATAAATAAGTAGGTACCTACTAGGTAATTTCAGAGTATGAAAGTATGATTTTTAACTTTTATTGATTGTCAACTTAAAAAAGGTAAGTAGGTAAGGTACTTACCTCAAATATCCTTACCTACTTTAATATTCATTTAAGATTAGGTGAGTACAAAACTCCAAAACGGCGAAAGAAAAAAACGACTATCGTTCATCGACCTCCTAACTCGGACACAATCACAGCTCTTACGAAACCGAGATCCGGAAATGATCGGCGGAGATTTATTAAGTCTGTACATGTTTGTGAATCATTAAAACAGCTGTAAATGTCCAAGGAACAATATGGCCGACACCGAATTACGCACTGCTGTGATTTCAGCTTATTTTCATGGCATTCATGATTTTGGTGTGAGGATTAATATGTTGGTAGATACTTCGGTAGATACTTCGGTAGTTATAGGTACTACGGTAGTGTTATGTTACCTAATACGACAGTTAAAATCATTTGAGTACCTAGGTAAGTTATTATATCTGCCTTAAGTATGAACTTAAAGTCATGTCAATTAACTCAATAACAATTCAGGCAATCATTTTCAATGTCAATAACATTCACACTGCTGCTGCATGTCATATTTAAGTTCTGTTTAACTTGACATTCTCAGTTGAGAAACCGGCAGAAGGATAAGGAGCAACTTACGATATTCAAGAGAAGGAACAGAGAGTTGATAAACAGAATAACATCCTTTAGGGGGCGATGTCCGAAGAATCTAAATAGTTGATTTTATTTGTTTTCTCGAGCCGTATCAAGAGTATCGATTCATGTCTAATTATGTTTTCAAGTTGCGGAAGTTTAGTTAAGTTCTTATGTAACATTGTATAAATGAGAACAATCTATGTATAGAAAAGTTAATTGTTTTGTACCAAAGTCTGATCCATCAATACTTAGGAAATTAAGTAAGTACTTACTCTCAATTTACTTTGTATGTATGTATTTTTAGCTCTACGTGGCTTTACCGCATCATGTTAAAATGAGCCAGAAAAACTAGGTAAGCATACAAAATCATAAGCAACATTCACTTTAACTTCCTTTTATTTTTACCCACCACCAACCCATTGAAAAATTAATGAAATATAGGTTAAGTTTAACTTATAAGTTATTGCACCTAACAAAAAATATTATTTACGTTCTTACATTACATATCTATATAGATAGACAGAATAATACTCTTTATTTGTGCACCAAAAAAGTTTTTTTTATTGTTTATTATCAAAAAGTACATGCTGAGTACAATTAAATGTCTGCCAAACTGTGAAAACAGTTTGTTGGCAGGATACACTCATTTCTAATTAAATTTAACGCTAAAAGATGCTAATTATCACTTAAAGCGACCATAATATTAGTACTTAGAGAATTCGGAGCTGCTAGAGGTACATTGTTAAAACTGTTAAATTTGTAACTTATAATAAAAACCCACCTTTTGTCAATGTTTATCCAAATAAATTTATTTTTAGGTAGGGACATCGATTTCTAATTTAACAAGTAATAAATAAGTCTGTTATTCGAGCTATTCGATTGTAAAAAAGTTTAAATGCGAATATAGGCTATTATCGATAAGCATAACGATACAATAATGTTCGAATGAATAAAATTAAAATACCTCAAATAGCGAACGTAGGTAGGTACCTAACCGATGCCAAAAAGCCCACTAAGTTTAAATAACAAAATTTTTGGTCGGTTTTTTAAATTACTTTCGCATTTCCTGATTGTGTTTTCCATATCATCTAGGTAGGTGGATAGATACTTATTGTAATTTAAGAACATATAGCCCGTTATAATAGCCCGCACCGTAATAAGTTTTCTCGTCGGAATCACAAATTACGAATTTACAAAATTTTATCAAAATTAGTTCAGTTATTTTGCCGTTAAAGAGAAACAAAGATAAAAACACACAAAGACTAACATACACTTTATAGCACATAAAACTTTCCCCAAAATTTTTTTGACTTGACTTTTTAGGTTTTGTACTTAGTGCTTACAAATTTACCTTAAAATAATGAAATCATTATTATTAAGCTCTACGAGGCGATCTGTACCGATTTACAACTGGCATCGATGCGCGAGGATAATGTATATAAATCGTTCCTTTATATTGGGTGTTGGTTGCGGCAATAAATATTAAATATCGACGCCATTAAAAATATCCGCTTACACTTTACGAGTGCGCAGTGAGTGGAGACATATTTACGTACAAGAATGGTAATCAATTGACTTTTTTCCCGCCATGTTCCAATGTCCCATGTCCGAGACGCATATTTACATGGCCGCACTTATGTTATGTCGTGTCGTGTGTAGATTACTATCTGTGTATCATTCGACTCGATTATTCGATTCTTTTGGCAAATTGGTAGGTTAATGGATAAGCTTAAGGTTTTTTCATGCTTTGGGGTTTTTCAGACTTTTGTCGCAATCTAGTCTCCTGCTAATAGCTAGGCAGGGGCGTGATCGCAAGGAGCCAGAAATCTAGTCAGTGCGCGGTGGGTTTCTTTAAAATGGTGTTCACTGAAAGAGTAGGTAATTAAAGTTATACAACTGAAGAAACCATAAATACTGTTAAAAATATAGATCCTAATGTTTGGAAAAAAATCCATCTAAATCTAATCTGACGTTTGTAAGCAGTCTACTCACAGTTAGCCTGTCCTAGGTACTCTAGGTAGAGCCAAAATAATGCCAGCAACCTTCGTCGCTCACTCTAGGAACCACATGAATCAGTCTCACCTTTGCCTTACACAATAGTTACTAAGCACGTATTAAATACCACGATAAATTGTAACTTTGACGCCCACGACCTTTCAAACACATATTAATATTTAATTGTAGGCGCGATATCATCACGGGACACATAACTAACTGTTAATAAACTGTATTGTTGACGTGAATTATCCCCATAAGTTTGCCGAACAAGCTTGCCCAATCGTTTATCTTTAACCGTTACAAGTCCTCAGAGTATACTACGTCTCTTTCTTACGGTAAATGAGGAAGAGAGACAGAATGTATGGTTCGTGTGAAAACCGTTTTGATATGAAACCGAATGCAACGGTTATGGGCATTTGTGGTCAGAGATGTCGTACTGAAGTGGAGTTACAAATGTAACAAAACAATGACATTTTCCAGTGAATTTCATAAAACATAGAATAAGTTTGCATATTCAGTACCTGTGTGTGTGTATGTATTAAGTACGACAACAAGCAGATGATAAAGAACCAACCACATTAGAAATAAAAGATGTAGGACCTAACTTTCCTGCCAGATATCCAGCCAAGCATAGACTAGACGTAGTATGTAGTTGTAGCTTGTAGAGCACCTTCTCAGTTTGGACCTATATTTGACGGCAATCCGATGGACAGATGCGATAAGAGAGGAGCTAAGACCTCATAGATGATGAACTATTAGATAGCGGAGCATCGGGCGCTCGCGGCATCACAAGTCTCAAGACTCACAAAACAACGCGCTGTACAAATATGAAATCTCGCCGGTGCCGGTGCGTGTCGCCTCGGGAAATGCTTTATATCTGGGCACAAGCGCGAGCCCAATAAAACACATAAATAATACCAGATCGTGTGAGTCCGCCCGATACCACCAACATATCTGTTTGAACTTTCAAATAATAAAACATAAAAAATAAATACAACTCGATAACCGTACATCACGTTTATTAGTCGCGATAAATAACATCAATATTGAATAGTAATCGATTCTAAATAATACTAATGTGTTGTTATATTTATTGTAATTAGCCAGCCTTGGCCAGACTCGTGAGCGGGATGCGAGACCGCCTATCCAAATATTCAAACTGTTTATTAATGACTAATAATATTTGCATAATAGTGCTTTTGGGACGTTAATGCATATGAAATTCGATCTTAATTGCCTGTTTAGGAGTAGAAATTAGCTCAATATACATAAACGTTTAAAAATATTATTAAAATTACATGTAATCAATATATAATAACACACCATTTCCTGAATGAACTTTGTAAACCTGGGAAAAACTTTTGTGACCGTTTCTGCGTCTATCACTAGATTCACTAGCACCTGACGTGCTATTCGTAATCTTGAACGTAACGATCATTATAAAAGCAAGATGGCGCACGACACGCCATTATTAGCGCTAAATAAGTACCTCCAGATCTAACAACAATAGTCTTAGCACGACGCGGGCGCAAGAAGGTCCTAACTGGGAAACCATAAAGGTTGTGCGAATAAATCACAATAAAAGTCGGGGCAGACGCCTGCGAGACCGGCGGAGGCACCGCGGAGACGAATTATGATGGCCCCCAGCCCCGCCGTGAAGTATGGGGGTAGCGCGGCCAGCTGCAGGGTTGCCGGACTATATACTTAAGTATTGCACATTGTTACATTGCTTATCCTCCAGGCTGTTTAGATTTGTTTCAGACTAGATAAATAACGCCTTAGCAGGTTGTTGGACGTATATTAAATGTGGTAACTAACTGTTCATAAGAATATCCAAAGGTACATAATTATATGTTTACAGTGATTGAATTTGCCGAGATTTTTAGGTATACAGACTACAGACTTATCGATTAAAGTTTCAATATCGTTACGTTAGGTATTCATAGTTTGTCGTGGCTCAACCTACATACAAACGCAGCAGTAACCCTGCTTCCTCCAGATCCTACAACCCCGTGTAGCAGTACCAGTGACACGGCGTGCAACCTGCATCTGCAGCATGTATCGTGTAGCGTGTGGCAGCCCTGCGGAGCGGCGCGGGCGCAGCGTGCGATAAAACAGGCGCCGCGGGGGAGCGCGGACCTCCAGTGTGGACCAATCGCGGGCAGGGTAGGGTGGATGAGACACACGGTTTGTAATCTCAAGATACTAGGGAAGCTTTTCGGTAAGGTGTCTTTCCCGACTTCCATCAGTATCAGCCACTATCCACATAGTTTTGTAGCATACCGCATCACTCTGTACCTAATCGTCTAAAGAACCACTACTGGCTGTACTTAGTAGTTGAGTAGGTCTAGAGTAGAGGTAGGACCATCCCATTGGGGCAGAGGGCAGACACAACAGTTTTCCATCCCAGTCAGTCAACAACAGCTAGTGCAAAATAAATTGGTCACGGTATACGTAAAGTGGCAATTTTAAAGAAGAATTCGGGCTTTCTGATTGTTCGGCAGATTGTATAAGGCCGTATCCACGTTATGCCCCCCCTGCACCTCGCGCCCACCGTGCCGTGTAAATAATAATTAATTTTATTGTAAATGCTTATATTTTATTACGGGATTTGTCAACAGTGCGCGCGATGTATTTTGTTGTTGGATATATTTATCGTCAGTTCCTTAATGTGGGCCCTAACTGGACGTATGAATGTTGCAATCTATGAGTGAATATTGTAATAGATTGTAAAGGAAAGCAGATCGGATTAATATCCAATGGCGCTTATTATAAATTGTCCGGTATCTAGCTAGCTGGATTTATCGATATGGATACTCATAAGGGCTCGTAAATTGTATTTAACTTTACTAACAATGGTCACTTTAGTTACTGCCTTGCTTAAGCGTAAGTGAAACCTAAGATTTCTTCGGATTTTGTTAAGTGAGTATAGTAGGTGAAGTCCAATGTAAGTGTAAAAGTATCTAATAAGATAATGTATTTCAGATAGTGCCTAATCTACCTAAGTACAGACTATAAGACATGTCAAACGCACGAAACTTAACTCATAGATAGATAACATACTTAGATCATATATACAACTGAAATTAACAGTTTCAAAAATACATGTACTTACATACTTTTATACCTTCATAAATACTCATAAAACTACATAGTAGGTGCCTTAACTATTAATATAATGTAGATACTTACGTATTTATATACATAAATAGCTTAGATTTGTTAGGAGCTCGGTAGTAAGATTTAGCACCCCGTCAGTATTCTTCATATTTAACATCACCCGTCTTTAAGTTACGATCTTGTCGATAGTAGTATGAGGCACAGACTTCTTTGAGATACTGGTATGAGCGTGCATGTTACGCCAACACACAGCTAGGTAGAATGGGCATGTATCTGCATAAAAACAATGAACTAATTATAGGTATTTAATACACTCACGGCCAATGAAAAAGTTCCACTCACAAAATTCGGACACCAAACGACCCCAATTTTTTCAAACATTTAGTTTAAAATTTTAACAAAATATTACCCTCTTTAGTTGTTAATATCCTGATGTTCTGTTAAATGTATTCAATGTTGCAGAAGGCGTTATTATGCTAGCCTTTTCCGTTTAGGAGTAATTTGGTGCTTTTCTCAGTGGAACCTTTTCATTGCCCGTGAGTGTATTTCTGTAAGAAAATCTTCCAGGGGAACAATTTTCGATCGCTAGACATGAGACATTCTCAACACATGACACATCTTGTGAGAAAAATACGAGATGATGCTATTATATATAGCAAATGACGATAGGTACTCTTAAATAGTACAGGAAGTGGTACTTATCTCAAAAAAACTAGGTAGGTATACTTAAACCCAAGTTATGTCATGACCATGATTATTGATACAGTTATTGAGGTTATACAATATGGAAATAAATGAGGTAAGGAATTACTGTACTGTGACTTTCCAAAATAAAATATAGACAACACTATCTAACCAACCAACAGAAGTACCTAACTCAGCAGCAAAACACTGCACTTTTCCCGAATATGGTCAAATTCGCATCAGGTTGACCGACAGTTAAACAACAATCGTTTCTTGTTCTTTAACGATTGCACTCGAATCGAATTCAATTTATTTAAGTGAGCTCTAAACCTTCTGACCCTAGTGGAAACGACAGGTCTTTATATGGTCTTCAATTTCACTAAAACGCGATTACTTAAATGTAAAATGCAATGGCTCTTATTTAGTAAGTAAGTACTTGTCTTATGTAGTAACTTCAGAACTTTAGTAAGTATATAACTTGCAGTGTAGGCAATTGATGCCTACCTTTCGAAATTTAAATTAATAGAAAGTATGGTGAGTTGAGCTTGAGACATAGAATGGCCATAAAACTTAAAACGCACCTCCACCTATAAGTCTTATAGGGTAGCAAATTTTGTTAAAAAAAAGTAATCTTTTTTACACAACAGTATGGTAATTTTTTTGATACCTACCTATATTAGGTACTTATGTAAAATTTATAGCATAACTTCGAAAATATCTGATATGAAAATACTTATCCAACATAATTATTACAAACTTAGCATATTTTTTAATCTAAAACAGTAGTGATGTGTAGTTGGTCTCGTTTTATCTAATAACACTAATAATGTGGTATGTTGTTTACACTTCGCCGGCAAACATGTGGTGTTCTTATCCAAGAGAAGCGAACAGTAGAGATATCTTGTGTTCGAGTGGTCTGTGGGCACAGTTGCACCACCACTTAAACTTGCGTTGGTAAAAATTATAAACTCGTTTTAGCCAGTATTTCACAGTATGTTACTATTACTAGTAAAACTGAAAAAAATGCATGGAATCATATTTTAACAGTAATCTACAATCAGAGTTCCTTTGGAATATTTATTGGACAAATTTTGAAATTTCAGGGTTTGAAATCTACACAGATAGCCATGAAACGAAGGTGAAGTAAAACAGTTTACAAATTACGTTATGTGAAAATTAAACTCACTGTTTGTCCAATTAGAATAAAAAGAAGGTTATACTTTATAAAATATAGCATGATCCCTACGACAGCTGTTTAATCCCTTCCATTTTCATCCTTTTTTTCAAGGAAAATTCTACTTAACTCACCAGCCATAATGATCTGTCAATCAAACTTCATAGGACTCATGCTATATTTTACAAATTATAGTGACTAATTTAATAGCTAAACCAAACCAAAATAAACCAAGTTTAAACAGTTCGGTGCAAGCGGGCCTCTTTACGGTAGAGCTAGGGCGCTGACAGAGTGGACGCAGCCATCTCATTACGAGCTCATACAAACAAACCAGCCGCACCGACAAACATCACAACTAACCTCGTTCAACACAGTCCAATTTTAACCATACCTTGGAGGGAATACGATATAGTCTAGGATGGTGGTTGCCAAGTGTGTAATTCTCAAAGAGGAATCTACAATAGTTTCTTGTATCTATTATTAGGTGTTACCGTGATTATTTGACAGTTTGAAAACGTTTACAGATTCTACGTATATTGGCGGGCAATCTGGCTTCCTGCGTTTGTTGTAAACAGTATTTTTTACTGTTTTCTGTAAAACATAACAGCATTAAACTGATGATGGTGTTTTATCAAGTGAGGGCACTAAAGATTCGTTATAAGCATTATGTATTTAAAAATGAATCTTCTTTGAGCTATAATGGGTGGCTGCTTTAAAAATCGGTAGATAAATATTATACCTGCTTATAAGTATACTTAATTAGTTGAAGTACCGTACTTATAAATATTGATCATAACTACATACTAACTTCAATTAATTAACACCATATTAACACAAATATGACATTAACTTATGCACTTGAGATTAGGAAATACTTAATTTATTTCTTACTGAATAATATACATTTGATTTTGTAATGTATTTATTTATCCGGCAAGCGTTTAATTCGAAAGTAGGTAGGTACCTACCTAGCCGGAGAAAATAGCTTGCACCAAAAAGTTCATGAAAATTAAATCTATGATCTCTTGCTCTGACATTATAATGTCAAAGCAAGACAGCAATAATTGATTTAATTGCATTTAAATGTTTGGTGCAAGCCACTAATTATAAAAGATGTGTGTAGGATTGTTCTTGTACCAAATCATCACCTCTCACTCCACTTAGCGTATCCTTCACAAAGGCCCACCAGCGCCGAAAACAACTCTTCAGGAGGCAGGTCTGGCACCACCTCCCTGTTCTCCCTCTTTCTCCTCCCGTAAGACGCGAACTGACTCTGAGGTCTCTTCTTGATCCCAGAGTTATGTAGAAACACCGTCGTGGGCTGCGTCACCACCGCCATCTGATTGTAGTTCTGCTTAGACTTCACCGCCTGCACTATCAGGCAGAGGAGATACCCGGCGAACGCTAGGAAAGCTAGCGTTGTGATCGCCAAAGAGAATATATTACTCACTTTACTATGTTCATGTTCATGTTTCTTCACCCCTTCGTCTTCGTAATCACCTCTTTTTACTGGCGACTTTAAAGCCAAAGCTTGCGCTCCAAAGGTCTCCACTTGCGGTGGCTCTGTCACGTTATCGTAATGTTGTTGGACGAGATCCTTGAGTGAGTTCTTCATTTTGAGCAGCTTGTCCAGAGGTAGCTCGTTGAGAAAGGCCACGTCGTTGTCATTGATGTCTGAGGCTACTTGGTTGAGAAACAAAAGAGCAGCGGCGAGGCGGTACATGGTGACTTGTGTTGAGGTTCAGGCGGAGTGTCGAAATGTCTCTGAGGCTGATGACGGCGGTGGTTATCCGGGGCCACTGAGCATGACTGTAGCGGGATGAAGGAGGTCACTGCGTCTCTAGGTCTCGGTGATCTGTCGCAACTTGGTTTCGTTTTTCTGGATCGGTTGGTTCTAAACGTAGGTAGTCACAGTTGTTAAATACTTTTGATGTGGTTGGAATCACGTGATGAATGCAATATTCGTTATCGTAGTATGATTTTCATTTCAAGCTACTGACTTTATATTCCTCAAGAAATACTTAATCATGACATAGTGGTCAGTATCAATAAAGTAGCCTTGACTCTCGTGCCGCATAAAAGTAATGTTTTTACTGATAAGTATAGCACTAGTTTCATGGAGAGTTGAGACATTCCTATGTTATATGAATGCATTCATACTATTGTCTTTTCTGTTCCACTTCCTTACATACAGAGTGTTATAAATGTGGCTGTGGCGATGTTGAACCATTGGTCCGCCAATTTGCAACTGTACTTAGTCCTAGATTAGTGATGGCCGAATGGAGTGAAAAGTTGTTAACCATGAACAGACAAACAGTCTTGGATGCCCTGCTGCGACTCCTGCGAGAGACCTTTGTGCTGAAACTGCCGAAGCGCCGCCGCCGCCACCGACAAACTTAGGAAGCCAAACTAGGACCGAAGGCTGTAAAGCCACTTATTGTGGGAGTGATCTATGTCCAGTAGACAAAAACTTCTGTTATGCTACCACCCCACTTGGATATTCGTATTTGCGTATTTGCCAAAACTGCCATGTGTAGTCAGAATATTCGCCAAAATTATTTCCGAATTTCCCAAAATTTTAGTACCTATTTGGCAAATACTGAAAACATCCAATAGCAAATACGAATAGCCAAGTGTAGTTTACATTAGATGCTTATAAAATGTGAATGCTATTTGCAATTCTTGTCTTAGGTACCTATCTAAAAAATATTAAACATGTAACGCCATCTAGTTTCAATCTTAGCCAACATGAATCCTCATCCTCAGAGATCAATAGATTTTCATACAAATCATTAACATTAACAAGTACTTACCTTTTTTTTGTACAAGCCAAACACTCTGTATACAGTTCCGAGTGACAATACAACCCTTAGCTTTCATGCTCTGTTGCGGTTGTGTTGCATGGCCGCCATTACTTGGGGAAGCGAAGCGTATGCGCGCGCATCTTGTAGATCTCAGTGCGTAGTGTCACTCGCGGCGTACAGATGGCGGCACGTGTGTGGTTGGTGATGGCTCTGGTGCCGGCACTGGTGGTGGGTGATGAAGCGGTGCGGGGTGGTGGTTTGATGGACAAACTGAGCAATGGCATGAAGTTTGCTAAGGATTTTCTGGGTAAGTTAGTGTTTTATTTGATTGTAGAACGTAGGTACTACATATTTAGATGGTAATCTGTGATGGTAAAGTAGCCACATGGCCCACAGCCCACAGGTAATTTCTAAGAAAAAATAATTTTGAAATGTAGATTTGAAATAAAATGAAATATTGTAAATTCGATGTAAAATTCTTCAATTATTTGTCGATAGTCATTATCATATTCTACCACCATTTCACAAAGGTTTACGTAAAAATTGTTCAGAATGTCGACTATTGCAACACTCTTTACAGTAATAATAATATTCAAGGTTTTTGGTAGAGATTGCTTAAACTTTACATACTTTATAAAAAATAGGTAGGAATTACCGATAGGTTCTAATTTTTTTTATTAACATAACGGACACATTTTGCCTAGCAGTTTTGGAAAAAACGTTTCAGTGATGTTTTTTTGCACTTTGTCGGCATTTGTTTGTGTCGGCATTTTGGACCTTTTTAATTGCTCGTCAGTGTATTAAAAACTTCATTCATAACTTCACAGCCTCAGAATCGGTCGCCCTGAAAGTGGCCGAATTCGTCGTGCGAGCGTTTCAAAACAAGCCCGCTTCACCACAAGAACCGCCTCCTAGAAGAAACCCTTACAACCCTGACCGAGACGAGTACAAGGACTACAGCGAGAAGTACTCGGAGGAGAATAGGCCTAATTCCCAGGTGCATGAGGCTGGTAGTCCGATGAGTCCGCTGCGGCAGCTGGTGAGGTTATTGGGGCTGCAGCCGTCTCAGATCAGCGCGGTGGCCGTCAACGCGCTGCTATTTGTTGCTCAGATGGTAAGTTGAGGAGCTTATGTACCTATTTAGCGTATAATGTACCTATTAGGTATTTTAATTATTAAAACATATCAACACTCCATCTATTTTCTATGTATATATCATAATTATTATAAACTGTGTTTCAACGAAGGTTCCACTATGTAAATTTGTAAGACCTATGCTTACACACAACTATTTAGCTTATTCTACGACTCGACTTTTGTAAAAAAAAGACTCCCAAGTTGAGTGACCCCCTTTCAATATAATTTTGCGAAAGTCAGCATATTTGTAGAAGCTATGCTTATATGAAACAAAAATAACAAAGAACTCCTTCATCCCATTTCCAGATATCTTCGTTCCTGTCCGGGCCGCAGAGACCAGCGCGGCCGGGCCGCTCCGAGGACACTCTCACATACATCCTCAACAAACCATCACCTGCTTTACAAGACCTGCTGTCCACGGCCAAGAACGAATCCCTCCCGGACATCATCGAAGACATCATCAAACAACAAGGCACAACCGAAGATATCAGCTGCGTCAGACTTCTCATATGCAAAATCACCCCCTTCGTAGTAAAAATGCAGAAGGCAGTATTTGGAAAAGAAAGTACGGAGGATGGGAAGGAAATGTTTACAGGAGCGTCGGTGATGTACCGCCATCTACCGTCCAAAAATGAAATTAACGAGAGAAGTGAAGTTTGTGAGAGGAAATACCAAGATTGTGATTTGGAAGAGTAATTTATCGGGTCAAAAATCATTTAGGATATTAAGTACAAATTTTAATATAGTAGTGATTTGCAAACGTCTAACCTACATCTTAGCTTGAAAGAAGATACCCAAGTATACGAGTATAGTAGGCATGTAGGTATACATAAACTCAAACGATGTATTAGTACAGTCTATGTAAATATAAGTAGAAAATTCCAATGTACATTAACTACCAATCGTGTGTGATAATAACAAACATTACGTGTTATTAAGAAAGCTACTGAGTCTACTGTCTACCATTGTAACATTGTACTGTGCACTATTTGTTGTTCGTTACTCAATCAGTCACATAACGCCTTCATGTAGTTCTTTAAACTCTGCTGTAAAATGAAATATAATATTAGGTAGATAATATAGACACACACTACTAAGTACTTACTTGTCGCGCTATTTATAATTATAAACATTATTTAGGTACTTCTCGTAAATTATACGTGTTGGGGAAAATATAAACCGTAATTAAACTATTGTTTATCTAATTGAATTATTCATAGAACTTTCATTCAGTATAAATTATTTTTATAAAAATATCTTATTACAATGATATTATTTTAATATAATTAAAAAATTACTTAAGAACGTAAGTATCTAACTTTCTTCAAATAGAAATTAATGGAATAAACAAACAAAATTATCCATACCAACATAAACCCGTATAATGTCGTTAATCATAGCTTTAGTTCACAATAAAATTATCAAAACCTAATCTAATTCCGCTCTATATAGAAGTCATTGACGTTTGCAAAACTAGGCAGGTGATATAATGTCCGGCCGGTGTGGTCAAATAGTTGAATAGTAAATGGACATAATTGTACATTATGTAATGTGATCGTCTGTGAGACTGCGCGGAGCGTGGGAGCTGGTATAGCTCCGTAATATGTATGTTGCAAATTGAACAGTACTTATATTTCTTTAATGCGTTTAATAATTTTAATATAAGTTATGTTGACGGCGGCGCTAACTAATGCCCTTAGCCTTAATTTAAGATATAGTAAGCATGACTTTTATCCCACAGATATTTATCCAGAAATTGTGAAACTTCTTGGCTTAGGATTCTTTTAAAGACACAGTTTTTGGAGAAACACAGTTTTTGAGGCAAATCAAAGCCACTGTAAAATTCAACGTGTAAAAAGTTCTGTTAAATTAATTTGTTTAATTAAATAACTAAGTGTATCAATAGTTCCTAACATTGTTTTATTTTGACTTTTAAAGATTATTACGTTTCAAATAAGAGGCCTATGTCCAGCGGTGGACTATTACGGGATGATGATGATGTTGAGGTTCCAAATCACCTAATAAAATAAATATTTACGTATTGGTAAATAAAGGTTATTGTCTATGTATCCGCAAGTAATGGTATGAATGTGACAAAAAAGTACGGATTTCACGTGTATGAATAGTCCATTGAAACTATTGTTAGGCCATTGACTGATTTGAAACAAAGACTACTCGTATGTTGAAAATATTTAGTATAAAAACAGAAACTAATAGGATTTCATTGAACTCTGATATTAGAGTTTGATATATTATGAAGAAATAATAGTTTTCGATTATTGCAGTATTGTGTGATTGATTAGAACCCTGCACAATGTAGCATAGGAAATCATAGTAGGTTAGGTACATAACTTTTTATCATGCTGAGCAAGGGAAAACCTAGCCTTATTATACAGTGAGAAATCATCATGAATGAGTTCAATGACATATAGGCTGCCCCTTCTTTGGAAATAGCTAGGATCTAATTGTAATGTAATGTGTTTCATTAAGGTACATTCACAACACATATGTACAATGTACATAGACTACGTATATAGTGTCTCTTCTTTGCATTGTAACTAGGTACCTACGTGCAGGCAGCGGTCAGTCAGCCGCCCAATCATAATGAGAAAGTGAACGCAGGTCAACGACCTCGCCCAATTTCTACTCTCTGAGACATGAGTAATTATGCACACGATGCCTGCTGCTGATGCTGAGGAAAGGAAGCAATATACCTGTAGTATGTAGGTGTGTATTCACTACGTAACTATTTACAAAGTAATTAGAATGTTTCAAAATGTTGCCGATAAACCAGTACCTAAACTTCTAAACACATACAATACGTACTCACTTCACAGCACTTAAATTAACAAACTATTAATTCGTATACATAGCGTGACTACGATAACGGCTAAAAGTAGCTATTTACACGTAATTATAACACATAGAGTTTCTTCGGCGTCGGTTTTGCTACGCCGCTACGAGCGGTCGCCATACAAAAGACATCAACGCGAAGTGCAAGCGCGCTTCGTAGCATAATATTTATTTATACCTTAAAATTTATATTTTTATATGTGTAGGTATAAAAATTAAGTAGATACTTAATCAAGCTGAAAGAAAATGGTAAAAGTGCTAAATTTAAAAGGTGTAAGTACCTTCAGCATTGCCCCTGAAGAATGCTGTCGAAGAACCTATAACTGATGGAGTAAACGTGTTCTGGAGTGGAGACTGCGACAAAGCAATCGTAGTGTAGTACAACATCCAGCTAGATGGAGTGACAACTTGTAAAAGGTGACTGGTAATGAATAGATGCAGAAAGTTATAAATTATATCCAGTGGTGTGCTTTGGGGAGGCCTGCGTCCAGCAGAACCACATGCTGAAGAAGAAAAATAAATATTCGTCAACAATAAGTAGCTTGCATTTTCAACCAGGTATATACTACGATTAATCATATTCATTTTTAAATAATACCATATTATATCATTAAACAACATTTGCAATCTAAAAATATACAAACGCGATAGATAGCTTGGTTGGTTGAGTCACAAATAGAAACTGCATAAGAACAGCTGAGGCATCGGAAGTGGTATATTTAATCAGATTTGTTGCGCGGCCGCATTACGAATTACCCATTTATAAGGTGTAGGCAAATAGATAGGTGTTTTATTATAAACTTTTATGTAACTCTTAGGTAAATGTAACCTGAAAATAGATAGGTATAATGTAGATGCAGACATATTTTTATAACTTTAGCTGCATTTTTTATTGTTAATACTATGTAATACTATGACTCTGTAAAAATAGTGAGTCACAATATTCTTCTACTTTATAAGCATGTTGGTGACAAAAAGTAGAGCTGGTCTAGGGTACAAGTTTTATCACCATAGCAATAGGAGCAGCCAGGGAGGGAGCACCAGACATGTTTATACTATTAACGTACGTACACTCAGGGAGGCTCTATTCATTCACCCCATTAGGTACAACATCAAAGAGCGTTGAACTGAACCTCGCATAACATACACCGTCTTAATCTAAACTTCGACAAACAAAATAAATATAAAAAACACAAAGCTCAAATGACGTAACAATTAGATAATAATGACGTGTCGGTCGTGTGGTGAGCGGCCACCAGAGGGTTACTCTATACTGACGAAAAACTAATGGACAAGAGCTGTCGTGAATCGGCACGTTTAACACTACGAGATAGAGTCGTGGCTCGCGCAGCAGCCCTCCGGAACTTAGTTTTTTGTCATATAGAGTGACCCCCCTGTTATATAAAGCACGTTTTAAAGGCCAGACAGGGGCGGCAGCTTCAAAGAGCTCGCTAAGAGAAGTTCATGGATATTTATTTGAAAGCGTGGGTAACTCAGTGCAGTGGGTAAAGATTACTCTACGTAGTCTGTGCGGTTTTGTAAAACTGTCGCATAGGGTATGCGTGTGATTTCCCATGGTTAAATCATCGTACCGTGGCCAGACATCGGCTTCCAACTATCTCCACAAATTAAATGTAGGTAGGTCCATGGTATAATATACGGTAGGGTTAGTGCTTATTACTTCCATGGGTTGGGTTTATTATCTCTCTCTACACATAAAAGAACATTTAAAAATAAATTGACTATAAGTATCTAAGTAAGAAGGTAGTATCTAATTGTCCAAGAATTAGCACAAATTTCCTTTGGCGGTCTCGCATCTAGCGAGAAACGCGACGGGAAAACTGCGGAAACGGAAACACACTGACTAATTTGTCACACTTATCGCCGAGACTACAGAAACAAGTTCATTATACTTACCTACTCATCACATGAACACAATTGCTTCGGTGGATAGTAATAAGTAGTAGTAGCACTTAGAAGGAATTCATAGAGCCTACGAAGGAGCTTTTGTTTCCTGACAATAAATATGTACAAAGTTATGAAACAGTTACAAAAGTATTGATTTGCATCGCGGCCGAAGGAATAAATGCATTCGTTTAAATTATTGGAGTGATTGACAAAAAACTAAAAATAAACAAGTGAAAGTGCTCCTATCCCACTGACACACTCCGTGAATACCATTTACCCAAAGAATATTATTTACTAAAGTATAATTTCCTTATTTGTCACAGCACGTGGTCGGAGAGAAAGTAGAAGGGAATTAGCGGCAAAAACATACAAACGTTTAGTAAAAAAACAAAGTAAGTATCTTATTCTGATAATTACATTCACTTTTATTTGGTTCAGAAAAGGTTCGGTATAATTTAGGGCAGTTTCTTGCTATCGCGACTCTGTAGAGCACTGTTTTGCGTTTTATGTGTAGGTAATTTTTAGCTCTAAGTAGGTACATAAAATATCTAATGATTTAAATGAAAAATATTGAATAGGTATGGCATGCTATTACCAGTAATTTAACGAATAGTATAGTATGTTTGTTTGTATACGCCTAGTTTGTTTGAATGCGGCAAGTTTATGTAAAGAAATACGGAAATTATGCACATTTTTTGGAGAAAAAGGAAATACCAGTATGATAATATTGGCCTGCCTCATTTAGATTGGCCGAAACGAGGTGATTCACATTAGCTTGTTTACATTTAGAGATTCACACATGTATATTTTTAGGTTCGTATCTAAAATTAAAACATAATAAAAAATGTAAGTTGTGGTAGATGGGTTTTTAGTAGTGTTGCCCAAATTCAGTCTTGGTCTTGCAGTCTTGGTCTTGTTCTTGCGTTTTTGCAAGACCAAGACCAAGAACAAGACCGCGTATTTTTAGCAAGACCAAGACCAAGACTGACCGTGCAAGACTTGAGCAAGAACAAGACATAGCCTGCAAGACTCTTGCGTCTTGCAGAGCGCTATTTCACTGAGTAGTTAGGTGTAACAGTTCGGTGTATAGGTAAGTACGCTTAGGAATTCTATGAGATGCAAAAAACTGTATCAAAGAAAATGAAAAACTGGACCTATGCGCATTACGACTAATACCATAAACATAGCGAATAAAAAAATATCTATTAAAATCAAAAAGTAAACTTTAATAAATAGTAATAGACTAATAGGTAATTGCAAGACTTGCAAGACTCTTGCTGCAAGACCAAGACCAAGACCAAGACTGGGAGCGCAAGACCAAGACCAAGACCAAGACCAGGTGTATTGGCGCAAGACCAAGACCAAGACCAAGACCAGGTGTATTGGCGCAAGACCAAGACCAAGACTGGCTAAGTCTCGTCTTGTTCTTGCATTTGGGCAACACTAGTTTTTAGGATAGGCCAAGCAACATGGATAAGTATTGAAGTAATATAAGCAGCCATAAATTAAAGCATTCTGAAGTTAACTTATACAGGTACTTACCTATTTCAGCATATATAGCTTACCTATATGTATATTTGAAGTCATATTAGGCTAGGTTTATCTTAAATAATTTAAGTCAACAAATTTTATTCACAAAATGATGATTGACCGAACTTTTTGTGCCAAAGAAAGTATTCTCACGACTCTCATTATAACAACCCATTCATGATACAGATCCATTTGACCAAATAATTTAATTTGCCACTTTGTTGCCCGCTATAATGACACAATTTTGAATCTAGATTCAAGTTGTTGTTATTGTTGTTGATACCCACATGCTTGAAAAGTAAAGAACTATCTTTTGATATTTTCTAAAATAAACAGATAAGTAGTATTTTATATTTCCATTTCATTCACAATAAACGTTTTTTAACCTAAAAAGTTTTTTTAAAGAATTAATAGATTTACCAAGATAATTATTGTGACTTCCTGAGATAACAAAATACCAAACCTATTTATGTCTCTAAGCAAACATAGGCGCATTGTAGCCTATCAATGTAGCACATGGCCATTGGATTTGCGAAAAAACTATTAGGTACTTATCAAGTCCTAGTCTACTTTAATTTCAATCAAGTCATGCAGGTGCAGCAGGGTAGGCACACAGACTACCCCGCATGGTGTAAAAGGCGTGAGTACCTTTACTAAACAAACGTTTTTCTTTCTTTCTTTCTTTAGCAGTACGTATTGAGACAACTGAGTATTTTTATTTTTTATTTGTAATTTAATAGTTAATCTCTTTAATCATCACACGCTTCCTACTGTAGTGTCCAGGGTTATGATCACATTCCTATCTATGTTATAGTGGCTTTCAATCTTACATTATTCCATATCCTTTAGAACTTTCCAGACAAGTTCAGCGATACATACAGCAAGTACTTACATACACTTTGTCTATGTCTTAATTTGCGATTTCTCCCCCCATTCAAAGCTCAAAGGCAGTACGAGCGTCTAGGCGCAATATAAGCATTGTCTCACACAATATGATCCGTACGCCTCTCAGCGCTCCTGCCGAGCAGACGTGTACCTCCGCTGCAGTCTCCTTGCCTGCCGCCCCGCTGCGACGCCCCGCCGTCGCCGCTCTCCGCGACGCCCCGCCGTCGCCGCCCCCGACCCCTCGCCGTGGTCGACCGGTGCCAGTCACCGCTCGCCGCGCGCCGAGGACGGACCTCCTTGTTTCCGGACTCTTTACAAACGATTATTGTTTCTGGACTTGCATACGATTTTGAAAATCCACACCATTCTTGTGTGGTCGTATCGGCTGATACCTTGCGGTGTTAACGAACCCGATTACGGGGCACTGACCCGGCTGCCCGATATTTCCCTTTTGGAAATATCAACTTACCGGACGGGACTGGAACCATCAGCCTTGGGGGAACTCCTAGTTGATCTCCAGTTGTCTCCCTCCCACCCCCTCCTCATCCCTATTTCCTATTCCCTTTGGACTGTTTGGAGTCGGTCTACGGCCCGGCTTCTCGGTCCTTTGGGCTGTTAGTGTAGGGACCGTTAGGACCTGAACTCAGGTACCCGTAGGGACAACTACCTGAACTCAGGTACACGCAGGCGCAATTGCACTACCTGCGCCTGCCTAGGGACTGTTAGGGTCAGCCAGGCACGCGTACCTGTTTACAGGTACGCAGTAGGTTCTTTATCTACCCCCCTGCCGCAAGGCAGGGAGGTAAAAACCTTGCCCTTCGGGCATATTGTTCATAACCATGGACAACATGCTCGACCTACTCTTAGAGTGGATTAGGCGCGAGGACCCCTCTCTCTTCGAGAGGGCAATCGCTAAGTTCTGCCTGAGTCCGGCGTCGCCCGCACCCGCTTCACCCGCAGAATTCCCTCCGTCGCCAGCTGAGTCATTATCAGCATCTTTTTCAGATGCGCCGTCGCCCGCTCATCTCGCCGAGTTCTCGCCGTCGCCTGCTCCCGCCGAGTTCCCGCCATCGCCAGCAGCACCTTTCCCACTGTCCACAGAATCGTCGTCGCCCGCCGCCGTGTCGATGTCGCTTCCGTGCGCACAGTTAGGTATAGGTAGTAGGTCGCCGTCACCCGAGGCTATGGAAGTAGCCACCATCTCCTCGGAGTCTCCCGTCTCTCCTGATGACGGTTTCACCACCGTCACCAGGGGCAAGCGTAAGGCCAAGTCTCCTTCGCCAACGTCCCTGCACGCAGCGAAAGCAGTCAGGCCCTCGTCATCTCCCGTTCCGACTCCACAGGTCGCCCCAAAGGCTTCTAAGCCATACAAACCCCCCTCGTTGGTGATTCGCGACAAGGGTCAGTGGAACTCCGTTTCCCAGGCCCTTGCCGCCAGGAAGATTGGCTTCACAAAGGCCAAGAATGCCAGAGATGGCATTTTAGTCTCAGTGCCTACCTCCGATGATCACCGGTCACTCACGAGGTACCTCGATGAGCGTGGTATCGAATATTACCACTGGGAGCCCCCCGAAGATCGTCGACTTCGCGTCGTCATCCGAGGGGTCCCCAAGGAAATCGATTCCTCACTCATTCGGGATGACCTGCGCTCGCAGGGCATCCCGGCTCTGGAGGTGCACCGTATGTACGGTCGCTCCAAGACCACAGTTTATGATATGGTCTTGGTCATTCTAGAGCTCTCTCCGGAGGGCAAAAGAATATTCGACATTAAAGCAGTGTGTCAAATTTCTGGCCTAAGGATCGAGAAGCCGCACAAGCGCTCGAGCCCTAACCAATGCCACAACTGCCAGTCCTATGGGCACTCCTCGAGGAACTGCCATATTCGGTCGCGGTGTGTTAAATGTCTTGGTGACCACCACACTAAAGACTGCCCGCGACCAAAAGATCCGAAGGAGTGCACCGAGGCCCCTGGCTGCGTTCTGTGCGGCACTTTGGGCCATACAGCCTCCTATGGAGGTTGTCCTCAGCGTCCTCGCCCGCAGACTCGCAGAGGCTCAAAAAAGCCTAAACAGGCTGTCCAAACATCCCCCGCGCCTCCCGTGCACGTGGTGGAAAATTCGCCGCCGCCGCCAAATGCTTGGGTTAAGCCCCCAACAATGACGTCGGCAACGAAACCCCGACCGGCCGCGCCACCGGTCAACAAACCTTCGCCACCGGTCAACAAACCTTCGCCTGTACACCCCCAGGCCAAGAAAGTTACCGCTGACAAGGCCGACCTACATGCTGCCCTTAGGGATTGTCTAAAGGTGTTGGCCACAGTTCTGAGCCAACTTGATAAGGAATAACTCTTCAACTGTGTTGCAAGAGTTAAACCTAGGGCCCTGACAATCGCGTTTTATAACGCTGACTCCATGAAGGATCAACGTGATCTCATTGGAGCCTTTCTCCGGGATCACGACATCGATCTTCTTCTCGTACAGGAGACAATGCTTAAGCCACATAAGAAGAATCCAAACATCAGTAACTACAGGATTATCAGACTGGACCGATCTGCGGGCCAAAGGGGTGGTGGAACCCTTATCTACTACCGCCGAAGTCTGCATGTCTGCCCAGTCGATACCCCTGAACTTACCACACTAGAGGCCACCGTATGCCGGATAGCTATGACCGGACATCCGGACATGTTCATTGCTTCTTGCTACCAACCTGGGAGCAAGTCTCTGGTGGGAGGGGATATTTCTGCGCTCTTCGGCCTAGGGAACCATGTTCTCCTGGCCGGCGATTTTAATTCGAAACATCCGAGCTTCAATTGCAAGACCCTCAATCCAAACGGCACAAAGCTCTTCGACCTTATGGATCGACTGACCTTTGATGTCATCGCCCCTTTAGAGCCCACACACTATCCGAGGATCTTGCACCACCAGCCCGATGTCTTGGATTTCGCCTTGCTCAGAAATATTTCCCTCCCAGTCAGAGAAATAGCAGTTAAACATGAACTGGACTCCGATCATAGACCGGTCATACTGCGGCTCGGCAGTGTAAACTCGGATTCTTCACTGCTTAAAACTGTCACCGACTGGGACTACCTTCACAGTAGACTCCAGCGTACAACTGAGTCGCCTGAATTAGAGCGAATACCACCCGTGATCCGCTCTAAAGCAGACATAGACGTGGCAATCGACGCCTTCAGCAACCACCTCCAATTAGTCGTAAAAGACTCATCTAGACAAGTTCCGGCGACGGATAACCACCGCTGGAAATTGCCCGAAGATATGAAGGCTCTGCTGAGGGCCAAGAACGCCGCGACCAGGGCCTATGATTACTTCCCTAGTCATGACAATCGGTCAAGACTTCGGTCGCTACAGCGTCTGGTTAAAGAGAAGATCAAAGAGCTTCGCTCAGAACGATGGGACAACCTGCTGTCGGACATCAGTCCTTCACACACTGCTTTTTGGAGCCTTTCACGCGCCCTAAAGTCCGATACCATCTCTGAGATGCCTCCTTTAACCAGAACCGATCGCAATCTGCCCCCAGCCTTCAATGACGATGACAAGGCCGAGCTCCTTGCCGATAGTCTTGAAACGCAATGTTCGCCGTCCACCGAGTCGCCAGACCAATATCACATCGATAAGGTCGACGACGAGGTACAGCGAAGGGCCTCTATCCCCCCGGTCGATACTCTGGATCCCGTCACAGTCACTGAAGTCAAGACAATTATCAAGGACCTTCACTCAAAGAGGGCTCCTGGATGTGACGGGATCTCCAACAGAGTTCTCAAAAATCTATCGCCCCCTCTCATCATATTGCTAGTGTCGATCTTCAACGCTTGCCTGGCTAATTGTATCTTTCCCGACATTTGGAAAATTGCCGACGTCATAGGCTTCCCTAAGACTGGTAAAGACCGGAGAAATCCGACCAGCTACCGTCCTATAAGCCTATTGATATCCTTAGGCAAAGTCTACGAAAGACTCATCCAAGCCAGGCTCAAACAATTCGTTTTCGCCAAAGGCCTCATTCCAGCTGAGCAGTTTGGCTTTCGAGCCGGTCATTCTTGCACTCACCAAGTGCATCGAATCACCGAGCACGTACTCAAGGGCTTTGCTAGGAGGAAGCCAAAGGGCACTGCTGCCCTCTTCTTTGACCTAGCCAAAGCCTTTGATAAGGTTTGGCACAACGGCCTAGTCTACAAACTCTACGATTTGAAGTTACCAGACAGGCTCGTTCTGATTATTAAGGACTTCCTCTCGAATAGGCTTTTTAGGTATCGCGTCGAAGGCACTCGCTCTTCACTCAGGACGGTCACCGCTGGTGTCCCTCAGGGCTCGGTTCTAGCACCTCTGCTTTTCTCACTTTACACAAGTGACATTCCGAGACATCCACAAGTCTCGCTCGCACTCTATGCGGACGACACGGCTATCTATGTCACAGACATTCATAACCACACCATTCGCCGCAAACTACTCCAAGACGCAACCGATGCCTTAGGCGATTGGTTTCGTAAGTGGAGGATGGATGTTAACCCCGAGAAAAGCACAGCAGTGTACTTCTCCCGGACTAACGCCTATTACAGATCGATCCAGCCGAACATTCGCATGTTCGGCAAACCTATTCCATGGGCTAACAAAGTAAAATATCTTGGAGTCACTCTTGACTGCAGATTGAACTTTAAGGCCCACATCAACAAAGTGAGGAACAAGGCGGCATTCTATTTATGCCGACTTGCTCCTCTCATTCGCAACCCCAAGCTCTCACTACGCAGCAAAGTACGCTTGTATCTGACATGCATTAGACCAGTCATGACCTATGCTAGCGTAGTGTTTGCCCACTCGCCCTCCATTGCTCGACTTCAGGTCATTCAAAATCGTTTTCTTCGTCGTGCCACTGGTGCTCCCTACTTTGTCCGAAATTACAACTTGCATAAGGACCTTCAAATTCCGACCATCAGGAAATTTATTAAGGATTCCTCAACAAAATATTTCGACAAAAGTTCGGAGCATCTTAATCCGCTTATATCCTCATCATGCGATTATACAGTTAGGGTGGACGCTCCAAAGGGGTGGAGACGTCCCAAGAACATACTTACAGACCCAGATGACAGACTCACTGCTAGGTTGGCGACAGCGCCGTTAAACATCAGATCTCCCCACTCCCAAGTCCGAGTAGCGGCATCATCATCTCTATTAGAGGAGGCTACCCGGCGCAGACGCCGTAGCCTCCAAACTTACAATCGATTTAGACATGTGCCAGGGCGCTTCACGCCACCCCCCACCCACCGCGACGTCCTAAGCTGAGGACACTTCAGGAGGCAAGCCTCCTGAAGTGACCTCATCTTAGTCGCTTTATAACGGGAGAAGGCGCCTTACGACGCCTTCCCCAAACGTTAGGCAAAGTTGCAGAGGTCGCAGGACCGCAACAAATAGGTATCCCTTAGAAAAAAAAAAAAAAAAAAAAAAAAAAAAAAAAAAAAAAAAAAAAAAATATGATCCGTTCTGGTTCACATTTGGAGCGGTCTTCACTTTCTTTGAGTGTGACATGGAGCTGTGTGATTGTATGTGCTGTGGAGACTAATCATATGTAATTTGAGTCAATTCGGACAGTTTCCCACACGAGCTGCCTATTTGTCAAGTGGAAGTTCGTTCGCCCGATTGGAGAAAATTAATTGCAATTTATTATTTGCTTTTTACATTCCTACAAAGATATACCTATGTTTAGTATACTTACGTATAATGTAGATGTACCTAGTAGGTAGGTAAAGCTGCACTATTTTACTAATCAAAACTATTCAAAACCTATAATAAATGTATAGGACTATATTAAACTGAACATAGAATCTGGTCCGCAATTTGCAAGTAGGTAATTTAGAAAATAGATGTATCAGGTATTTTCATCAATCATCTTGTTATGATCGAGGAGACACGCACATCATGCTGAGATATGTTACAATCTGCAGTCAACAGATATGTAGCTGGCATCTCTTAACATTACGCTTAGTTTGTTATGTATTTATAGAGAACTTCTTTTCGTTGGTTCTTTATTCATCTATGCAGCATCATTTGGAGCTGCAGTGCAACAAGTCATATACTTACCTAGGAACTTTAGATCTTATGCTAAAAACAAATATAAAATGTACCTATAGGTAAGGATATTAGTTTACGTTAAATGTGTTACAAGGTTTAGGTGATTCGTTTATCTTAAGATAGCTATATTCGTGTCTTCAATTACTATTTTGGTTCCTAGTGGAGACACACAATGTCGATGACCACATTTACCAACATACAGATGCGTACCAAGCGTATTTTTGTCGTCATTTTTATTCCAAGTTAAAAATGTTTGTCCGCGCTGCACATACTTAGCTAATCCAGCACAAGCAGCCGACGAAATGCGAAGGAATGCAAGTCCTTCTAGGTCACCGGCCAATAATAGTCACCGACGCGGCCGTAAGAGCGAAAGCCACATTTCGCCCGCCCTACTGGCACACTCCCGCTGTTTATACGCCATATCACTGTGTTTACTCGAACCATTTATTTAATTTCATTGTCGTTTTGTTTACTGGTTAGCGGCTCCGTGAAAAAAGATTTCCCGGATACAGTTTTATGTGCAGCGGGATGTTAGAAAGCTGTGCTGTGTGATAAAGTTAGACGTAGTTACGCTGGATGTTAAGATAATGCATCATTTCCTCACTTATGCAGCACCTACACAGTTAAGCCAAAAAGCCAAGTGGCAACCTGCAATTTTATGCCAATAAACACAGCTGTTATACCAGCTACCGACTAACTGCTAACCAGCTCAGCAGATTACTACCAATACCTACATGCGTTTCTTATCGCGAACTCATTCATGCAATTTTATAACTGTCCCCGTAGCCCAATGAAACCCGCTTTTAACCAGCATCGGGGCCATAATTATAGTATAGTTGAACGCACCCTTGTGGTTGAGAACCGCAAAGAGGTTATGATGCCAGTGTCAATGTATTTTATTGCGGGGGATAAAGCGTGGAAGCGGCGACGCCCTCAATTCGAACACAGTTATAGGTAGATGTTCTCCGCATACCATAGGTAAGTGTATGATTTGCTACGTATTGTTGTTAAACTTGTAGTCATTCATAAACACTTACGCCTATTGCTGACGAGATTGGCAGAGGCTGGCGATTGGCGTCACTGCTACCGTACCACCATCGCACGTGAGTAGTCAACAATCTATGTACAAGTGCATTGACGAGATCAATAATCAATTCGAGAGGACGAATAACACCACTCTTTTGATCCAAATTAAAATTCGGAGATGGGCTGGCATAAATACTTATTTATGTATTAGTGTTATCTTTAAATAAAAGCATGCGCCAAACAGAATCTTCGTGCAATTAAAAATTACCGATAAAATTGCCAGTTAGCAGTCTGTAACAGCATTAATATGTTCACGGCTTACGGTAATACGGCCGTAACTGAGTAATGATACTAATGATCTATTCAATATAGAGATAGTGCAGTGCGGGCATCTCGCTCACATCCGTATTCGAGATGACGCATGCCATCTCGTTTCGACATGGCTTGGAATCCACTGAAGCAGGATTTGGTTTAGTTTTGGCGTTACTTTTACCCCAATGAGTTGGCACGTAAGTAAGACGTGCTTAACGTCTTCATATGGGATGCTGTGATGCAAGATAGAGAATGGGATGTATTTATTTGGAAATGTGTCATAATTTGTTAGCTAACTATCATTCTTAATTAGGTATAATCTTTACTAAACTCAAAGCATTGGATAATTTGGAACTCATTTTAACCATATCCGACATCAAGAGTTGAAATAGACAGGTCGAAGAAGACCGAGGAAAGAGTGCTGTAGCGCTCGTTTCCAGACGAAGAGTTTGAACCAAATTCTCAGCTCATGCATGGCCAGTAGATATGAAGCAGTAAACATCCGTCGGCTAATATGATCAGGCTCCTAGGCCTGATATCCTATATATGAATGTACGGTGGCCTGCGCCTAAAAGTATACAGGCGGAGTTTTTAAAATAAATCCCTGATGATGAAGGGACCAGCTACATCTGTTATAAATCCGGGGACGTGTTGTGTGTGATGTGTATAGCAGTGGTGTTTATGTGGATGTGCTTGAGCAGCATGTGAGCTTGAGATCGCTATTTTAAAAACTCCGCCTGTATACTTTTAGGCGCAGGCCACCGTACATAATCTATAATAAATGCAATCTGCCCACTTGAAATAAGCATGCGTTCCAGACCAGTAGGAGGGAAGTAGGCTTGCGTTTCTACGGAGCATTCCACATTGATGTACAGTTAGGTCCGTATGCAAAATGACAAACAAACCCGCTGGCCCACACCTGACTCGGCCATCCGCTGACCCGCTCGGAACTGGATGTGCCGTGGTGATAATTATAGTACTACAGCAGAACGTGAGCAGAACGGAATCTTGAAAGGCAAACAAACTTAAATACATGTAAATTTATACTCATAACGAAAGCCTATCTCCACTTGACTTCAGTAGTGTCCAACACATGCACCCATAGGGCATCACAAGTCTTCTACAGTTCTTACAAAAATGTCTTATCTGTTATCTTACATGAACAACGTACGTTTGTCTCCAAATCTAGGTAAAGTTATACATTCACATAGCTTCACTTTTTGAGCGGTTCGAGACTTCGAATAGACTAGACTTACTTAGGGTGGCTTCCTCAAGACATTTAAACGTATTTAAATATATTGCTGGCTTGCTCTGTCACTATACTGCCAAAGCAAGCCAGCAATAGATTTAAATACGTTTAAATGACTTGTGCAAGTCACCCTTACTCCATTTTAAAGACATAAAGAAGACTATCGCGGAAAACGTGTTTTTCTTTCAAAGAAAAGTATTTTTCAGATTAAAAAAACCCTACACATTATTGTAGACTATGAAAACAGCATACAATGTATAAAATTTAAGATGTGCATTCCCAAAGTAGATCGCCGAAGGCGGCCATAGGCTGACCCACTCAAAACTAGTTGTTCGGTATCTTGATTTGTTGTGTTTATAGACTTTATAGCTTAATGTTGGGAATGAAATTTCTCTCCATATAATGCACCTTCCTTGTTTGGCTTGAGAAACAATTTGTACCTTTTCTATTTAGGACTGGTGAAGACGTCATAAAAGTTATATTATCAAGAAATTCCTGAGTTAAACGTTCGGTATTATAATCTTTGATATTAATCAATAACAAAAAGTCCTACTTCAAATGGATTAAAGAATTAAAGCCGATACAAATGCATACAAGGAAAATACAGAGTTGAGAAAGTTTTTAAATCAAGGTCATTGATGTCGAAGATAGGAAGAAAGTAATATAAAATTTAAACATTTTGGGAACACAAGTCTCTTTTTACATACGTAGTACAAAAAGCTTAGGTACTTTATAGTAATAATAAAACTGTATGTGTTTTTTTTCTCATTCAAATTCGACCATATCTATAAATAAAAGTCTACCAAGGCACGATACAAGAACTTGAAATAAAAACAACGCTAACACTAACTAATAACAGCTTTGACAAATCTGACACTCTACCTACTGTATAGGTTAACAGAATCAACACTTTTAGACTGAAAGATAAAGAACAAAACCAATCATGATTTTCCAAACTAAGATAAACCAAACAATTCAAATAATATGCATCAAACACACCATCCCATCCTTAAAAGCAGGTATCAGATGGAAATGCCCAAGTAGAAAGTGAAAAAATGAGTCAGCGGGGGTCACTCGCCGACACACGAATCCGATGCGAAGGCTTATCTGTCCTCCGCTCATTAAAGTCACGGTCCAGGGAATGGGGAAAGTGTTTACGTGTAAATAAATACGAATCCCGATCGGATTCTCTACCATGTGACATTCACTTTCCTCTTCATTGATTTCTTAAGCTTTCTTAGGGCTGATTTTTCAATGGTCAGATAAAAGTTATCTGAGGAATAATGATGTATGTGACAGTGACTATTTTATTCCTCAGACAACGGCAACGTTTATCTGACCATTGAAAAATCAGGGTCAATGTTCAATTCGTGATTTTGATCGTTTCGTTGGGGATCATTGTTGAGTTATGCAATTTTTTTGTTACTTTGCGAGATTCACCATAGACATTTACTTGTTTCTACGGATGAGTAGGTAGAAAACTTAATTTTGGATTTGAAAGATATTAACGTACGAATACAGGACGAATTTATAGGATTGAATTGAGGACTCATATTAAACCAATATTAACTTATTAAGCAGTTTATTTCACTGAAAATATGTATTATACTTAATTGATTTAGCAAATACAATATCAAGCAACATGGACTATGACATCTGTTATACATAGGTATACCAGGTATCATAGTAAATGATCATAAATAGTTCATTAACTATTTATGATCATTTACTATGATACCTGGTCATTATCAGGATTTTGTCGTATATTAGCAACCACTACTTCTGCATTACAAGGCTAGGTACTTACAATTTTATAGAACTGTTTCCGATGACCTCAAACAGCTTAGGAATCTGCAAAGAAAGTCTGTTAATAAATGGGGTTCATCATTAATTAGTAATTAAGATTTTATTGGAATACCACCAACACCAAGCTCAGAGAATGTACAAAACATTTTCATCATAAAACTAATTGGTAAGAGTAGGTGCCTTACCGGCAGGCATACCTAGACAATAGAAGCTATAAGTATTAGTCGACCGTTTATCCCATGGCACTATACGACTGGCCTACTTCCTACAGAGGCAAGAAACCGCAAAACAGGCAGTGAGCTGTGTAGTTTATGTAGCTTAATAAGCTTAAGCTATGCCTGAGGATAGATTACAAGTACAATTTAGTTTGCTGAATAATGGGGCATGATACTACACACTCGATCAAAAAAGCTCTGGCATTACTCACGATAAACTTACACGTTGAAAAACAAAACGAAGTCGGTTAATAAGAAAAAGGCTAACAAAACAACTCTATGACAAGTAGATTGTGTTTTTTGGCCCTTTTTCTTGGTTTGTGCACAGATAAAATATTATGTCTTAGAATTTTATAAATACGCCATATGTAAGGGATGTACAGTGGGGTCTTGTAATTGCAACTATCCGATAAATGCAACTAACTTCAATAACTCCCAAATTTCTTGAGCTACCAGCGCATCTACATTTTTGGGTAGAACTTTTATGATGTAAAATTGATATCAGTCTGTCGTTTTACAATAAAGTAACTCTAGTCTAGAGGGAGTTATTGAAGTTAGTTGCATTTATCGGATACTTGCAATTACAAGACCCCACCTTATGGCGTATAAAATAAGAATGCAAGATTTTAGTGAGTATAATATGACGATGATACATAACATAACAGATAATATCTAAGCGGCATTGCGATGAACGGTGCAGTCTTAGATTAACAATATACGAACAAGATGTTGTCACATACAAAAAGAAAGCAAAATCTATCCGTTTTTGTTTACTGTCAAACCGCTTTATGTTCTACCTAAGGACAACCTTGCATCGTACCAATGAATAAAGTCACAAATCTACTAACCGAACTTATAAGTGGAGTGATATCTGTCGATACATTGTTTGGCATTGACACTCCATCTAGTTCGTAATTAAATATCGTTGTTTGCGATGAACGGTGCAGTGAATAAAAGCAAGCAGCGATTAGCGCCTGTTAATGAACCAGATTGTGCGTGGGAAGTGACACTTGCTACTTACACTATAAGTACCTAATCACTTGTTACACGGATGATCAACCTATCCTAGATACTTGTTAGCGGCACTCTTGATAATGGGATCAGATACTATGCAGAATGAAAATATATAATGACATCTGAAGGGGAAGTACTCTTAATAATGTAGATAGAAAGTCTAGAGGAACTACTTGGATGGTGTAGAATAGGACTAATTCATTATCACCACTTACAGCAGAAATGTCGATAATAAACTTATGGGTGATGCTATGATGCATATTTTTTATAAGCTATTGAAAAGTTTAGATGCAACGGTGGCGCCTCGAATGCTTCCCACATTCATATTTTAGTTCAGTGCTGCTGCAACACAGCAATGAAATTGAATATGTTATAATTACCACATTATTTTCACCTCCATGTCAACCAAATCCTGTCGTAAACATTATGGTCACCATACCTTACCCTCTCCATCGCCACGTTACCCGCAGCAGTACCTGGAACAGAAGAGACATACCATTACTAAATCATTTTCATTACACACGTTACTGCTACTGGGCAGAACTAAACCAGGATTAACGGTCCCGATGACCGTTCCGAGAGCTACGATCGGAAACCCGTTCCAAAACGCAATGGCGTGCACGAAATTTGTAGGTGCGCGTCCTTGACAAGGACCGGGATATACAGGGTGGCCCACAACGGGATGGGGAACAGGTTGCTGGACCAACTAGCACAGTTAGCCATCGTCGCCCGTAACTGGGTCATCCTATATATATAGTGAAGTTCAAGGCGCCGGCCACTCATTGCAAGTAAGAGTCTCGAGCAAGCAACACGCACTTTCACCGGCCACCACCAGCTACCTCGTGCAGACATAAGTGTTCAGTGATTCAGTGATAGCAACAGTTCCGGTAACAGAAAAAAGGTAAGTTGATAAGTTTTCAGTGACTCGGTGAAGTAAAAAGTGCATCGGTGTAAACGGACGCTATTGTGTGAAAGTTATATGAGTGACCACGTGATTGTAATAATTAATACGAGTATCATTGAAAGGGTGATTCGCAAGTGATCGGTTCAGTGAAAAAAGTATCGGAAATTACGTAATAAGTACTTCCGATTATTTCTGAAGAATGTTAAAAGTGATCTGATTTGAATCGGTATTTTCCCGTCGCCCGCTCCGGTGTGGTTTTGGAGAAGCACCTTTGAAATGTGTTAATTTATTTTTGTGTTTAATTTTTTTTCTCTAAGATCGTCTTCCTGTTATAGTATGTAGTGAGTGCTCGTAATGAATATGGGGCGAAATTTTATCAGTGAAATTAACGCACGCAAGTTCACGTACGGGACAAACTAAATACCTAGCTTTCTGATAAAATTCCAACTTATTCCTAACGTTGTTATATAGATATATAAGTTCACGCTTACAGCAAATGCTGAAAGCTCATAATACTTAATATATTTTGAAAAAGCTTTTACTTAAATTTTAGTAACTAAGAAAGTATTAAAATTTAGTATTATAAATTATGTATAGGGTGTATGCAGATATTTAGTTCAATATTATGTAGTTTACTAATAGGTACCTAATTATATATTAGCGAGCTACATAATTGCACCATACCGTCTTGTGAATTATTATGATATATATATTTATTATAATAGAGGTATATTCCTTTAATATTCAGTAGTATTATCAACTCTACCTATAGGTAGCACTTGCTAGGCACTAGACATACACACAAAACCATTGGGAGATAGGTACCCTACCTGCAGCATAATTAGGTATAAAGCTCTCGTAAGTTATACTTAAATATATTGTGAGCTGTACATTTCGTAGTTACCTGGCTTCAATTAATAAAAATAAGCGAACAAGCCAAAAGAGAAAAGCTGCGATGTAACAAAACAAACAAACGATTACGAGCGGCATTCAAACCCAAGACTCCGCTTGACATAACGCTAACGGACTGAGGAAAAATTTCACACTTTACCAAAACAAAGTGACTCATTTCACTTTACACTTTAGAAATGGTAATTCCAACCTTCACTTTCTAAATGTGAATATAAGCGCATGCAACACAATCAGTCATGGCTCCTCAGCGGTGCCACCACTGATGAAGTAAGCCGAGCCATGTCGGTATTCGGTAACTAATTAGCATAACAATTAGCCAAAGCCACGGAAGGAATAAGAGATAAGCTGGTGTTTGACATTTTCGACATGCTTGCCGTTGACGCTTGCCTTCTTCTACTATTGGAGTAGGTACAGAAATACAGAATGCATCTGAAAGTATTAGTTTTTCGGTATCATTGATCTGCTCTCTGGACTTTTCATGATTCCAACCTGTATCGCTTAATCAAATCACGCTGCCTGCATGGCTTAATTACTTATTATCCGAATGAATACCCAGTTGTTGCCAGTTTGCCCTTGATTCTAATAAACACTTCTTTAAGGGCCCGTACAGGGTGACGAGCCGCGCCAAATTTGGGTTTTCAATGCTCTTCACACAGCACACGCAGTGACACGCACACATGTAAGTTTGCACAGTGGTTCGATAAACTTTTACTCGCCAACTTTATTGAAAATTATGTTCAAGTACATTTTGGGTGATTTTAGGGTACTTAAGTATAATTTTTACTTACACTGGTAGGCACCAGGAAAGAGTAGAAATTAATAGGAGTGCCACTTTACTCCATACTCGGAACCCGATTAGCTTTTTCAAACAAATGTGGTATTTACTTGTAGAAAGGTAACTACAAGTATTAAAGTGTAGATAATAAGTTTTGGACATCCTCCAGCCAACTGAACCCCGACGACGAAGCAAAGTAAATTCATAGTGTCGCAAAAGGGCTATACTAAGCCGAAAGGGAATGAGTCAAGGGGTCATTCTGAACAACTTTTGTTCTACGAGTTTTGCAAATTCGCGAAAAAAAAATATTCGTTTTCCATGGTAAAAAGTCACGTGTCCAACAAAGTTTCTATGAAAAAGGTTTTTTTTGTTAATTTCCAAAACTCGTAGAACAAAAGTTCAGAATGACCCCCTGTCTTACTCCTTTTTACCCGACTGCCGAAGGAGGAAGGTAATGTTTTTTGATTGTATGTATGTATGTTTGTCTGTTTCTTTGTTCCCTCCTGTAGCCTAAACGGCTTGATAAATTTTGATGCATGAAGTATTGTTAGACGCGTATTGATTGCACGATGGTTATAGTTTATGTGACGTTACATTAAAATGTACATAGCACCCTCTAGAGGACATAAGTGATGATCGAAAAAATAATAATTCAACATTGCCGTGTAAGGTACCGAATGAAAGGGCTTGATTTTCACATTACAAAAATATGCATATTGAAGGTACCTATTTAAATAACAACAAAATTATTGAAATAAAAAATGATCATGAACTACTGACGTAAAATTTCATAGAATAAAAACAACTAAAAAGTTACAAATAAAAATATATAATTATAAACAAACAAAATACCTTCAATACCTGTAAGTACATTTTTTGGTAGCAGCATAATATTTTTTCTTATTTTTAGGGTTTCGTACCTCAAAAGGAAAAAACCAACCGTTATAGGATCTCTTTGTTGTCCGTCTGTCACCGCCCTTTTTCTCAGAAACGGGTAAAGATATCAAGTTGTCATTTCGCATAGATGGGGAGTACCCCAAAAAAAATATTGTGGTACTCCCTGTCCCATACAAGTAAATTGGGGCTGATATTTTTTCCGGTTATTTTGATGGTGTAGGTAGGGTATCGTTGAATAGGTCTTTTAATATAATAGGTATAAAAAAGGTTAAAATAGAATTATTTAGCTTTTACCCTTAAATTTGGGGATTACACCATAGACAAAACCTAATTTTAAAAAATGATTTCAATAGATGGCGTGATTTTATGTTGGGTAACTCAGAATAAAAAGTGATGATATCTCAGAATAATAATGGTTAATGGTGCTATTCCGCTGAGCACCGAAACCGGTGGGACACTAGTGATAAGTGGTCATGGAAATGCAGCAGGGTAGACATTGCTCCTAGAACAAGGTATGAGTTTGTGATGTGTGTGCGTGAAAAGCGAGTATGGAAACTTTGAATATTTTCTTGATTTTGGTGCTCAGCTCGCCGATCAATCAAGTGCTGTGGCCTTACTGTCCACAGCTCATGCTGAGCTGGTGCCGTTTCAACACTCCGGACAGCAAACCGTTGTGTTATTGTTTTGTATTTTGTCTGTATTTTTGTTTTTGTCTCATGTTCTATTTTTTTTGTCCTTGTTGTTTTGTATAAGTATGTATTTCTTTTTCTTGAAATCCATATTTTTCTTTTTTTTGTTGTTGCTGTCTATGTGTCGAATAAATGTATCTTTATCTTTATCTTCAAATCACGCAATCTATCGTTGGTTTTTTTTAGTGGCTACTGTCTATAGAAGAAATTCCGTCATTGACAATTTTACGTTACGAATTTATTTTTATTTATATTATTTTTATTTTTACATTTTCGTGGAGAACCAACAGCATTTTGTTAATCAATAATTATTACTTATGAACACATAACAACTTGGTGCCATTAACAGAATGAACTTAGTAAACCCAGTAAACCTAACTCATCCAGAGGAAAAATAAAATATCTTTCTCTCTCTCTGAAGAATATAATTAATAGCCCAAAGTCAATGCTTTTAGCTATTAACATCTTTGAAATAAAATTGAGCCACCACCGTGTTACTGCCCTCATCAGATCCTCACGAGACCATACCTCCACCAGCACCATGAGACTGTATTTTTGATCCTTAACCTAATGTTCCTGCGTATTGTCATCACTTAGATCCATTCGCTATATTCCTGCTCCTCATCAGACTTTTACGAGACTGTAATGTCACGAGAATATTACCCACTATCTAATTTAATGTATTGAATATAATAAAAGAATTATGCTTCCTCAATTTCAAATCAAATTATGTTGGTGTCATAAAAGTTGAAAAAGTGCAATGACAACCAATGTGCAGTGATTTTGTGTTTGTACACGATAAGATCGCGAGCTGTCAGTGCTGCCTAAACCGACGTGACCCTTCTTTGGAGGCCAGCGGCCGACTGAGTCAAACGTCACTTGTGTTTATGATTTTATAACACAGAAAGCCGCCATAGATATTTGTATGAAGATTTGAGGGAAAAAAATTGCTCAAGTTTGCGATTAATTTACACAAAATAAGTGTGTGTTTATTAAAAAAACAAGGTATTTAGCGCCTAGTCCAAGCATTTAACTTTATAATATGATAAAAATCATATGAAAATTCATAATAATTACGAAACAGTTGTTACAATACGGGAGTGTGATTTTCTGGTTTTTCGTGATATTCTGAATTTTATTTACAGTTATCCATACGCATTTACTTAAATTCGAATCATTCAGCACCTAGCTAGACTCTTCGACTACCTGTGTGATTTTTTTCAAGGTTGTAGAGCATCGTTTACTACATAATTCTATGACAATGCCAACCCTCGATTACCCCTTGCAGACCCTTAAGATTTAGTCAAAACAATGAACGGAAGTGCAAGTTGCTGAAGTTCAACTGAAGGAAACAATCTGTGCATCCGACCGGCCTTATTCCCACACTTCTCACCACAATATGCTTCAACCTGCATCAAAATAAAATAAGAAGAAAGCTATTAATGATCGTGTGAAAAACAACGATGATAAGTAGCGATTACCGATAGTAAAATGAAGATTCCATGTCCAATCGACACTCTACAGTTTTCCTTGTATCGGCCACGCTAGCACTGGTCATTATCAATCATCGAGACGAACAATGACACCTTCGGACCTTCTCGAATCTCAAGAAACGTGAGGCCTACATTTAACGTCTAAAGTGGATAAACAGCGAGCTTTCTCTTCGCTTGGCTCATCTCTGAGTGTAAACAAGCGCGTCACATCACATAACGCAGCGATGTGTCCACGACAAGTAATTAACAGTCTTGGCGCACTCTGTGAACCGATCGTCGAAAGTGCGAGGAAAGCTGCCTTTGATTGGAATGGTCAATACCGAACCTGTTGCGTGCCTACCGGTATGTACGTACCTGCTGGAAGTTTCTCGCACACGGCACAATCACCAAGGAATAGTGGGAGACGGTATTTAAATGCCTCCTCCAATGACTTGCAATCTGATGAGACGCGGGCAATAATAATCGCTTTGATCCTCTATATATTAAAAGCTGAAGCGATCAGCTTCCAATCATGCGCAACCGATTGTTACATTCCAACGGCCTATCAAGTATTCGAGTGCGACTCTAAATCTCCTCCAAGGCTCTCATCAAGTCTGAGCTGTGTTATGTTATTATGGCCGAAAATTTAAAGTGAAAGTTGTGGGCACAAGTGGGACCTCTTCAATCACTGGGCGTTGAGCAACATACCGCCTTAAGACGAAAATTATACCGTCGGCGGCACCGGCAAACGAAGTGGTATTTACTGTCCGTAAGAATTTGTAAGGGATACTTATTATTCAACAAGGATTCCTTTCGGATACATTATCATATTTATTGCAAATACCTACGTCAAAAGCAAGTGAGAAAATTTCTTATTATTTATTAATTTATAATGTTGCACTTCCCTTCTTTCTGCAGGTTGACTGGTAGACAATGCATTTAGCATTAAGTCAACCTGATTGTACATTAATAAATAAACTTGAAAGAAAGATGCAACAAGCACCTACTTAGGCATCATGAAGTGGGTAGTAATCAGAGCCAATCCGAGTTCCGTTTGGCAGCTACTGGACTGCGCTAGGTGAGGCGGACATGCGGTATTGATCTGCAACGTTTACCGTTGCTGCATCGGGAGCAGGCTAACGGTCCACACGCATCCATGGATAGAGGAGGGTTATGCTAGCTTCGCATACACGAACGATTGATATGAGATATTGCTTCATATTTAAAATTTATTGAAAAATAATTGGATAAGGGCAATTATGTGTAGTACCTGACTAACGAATATTAATGATAACTTGGTATATAAATACAAAATACCTACTTATAGGTATACAAAATTCAGATTTGTTCTTGATGAAGCGAGAACTCCATTACTTAGTTTTTCGTAAGCTAGCGACCCTCCTCATGCTACGCGATCTACCGAGACCGCAACTGAGTAGAGACAAACGATCGATTTATTCATCGAGCGAGAGTCATTCAAGCGTTGGTCATGTTATGTGGTTTTTATGGGCTATAGAATTAAATGTAGGCTTGCGGGTCGGCACTGTTGAAGAAATCATTGATTCAACAGACAGTTTCAAGAGAATCAAAATGTTTTAGCACTAATAAGGTAATTACTTTAAATAATTTGATGCTACCAAGTGGATCCACTTGATAGAATCATTTGTCGACTTGAGTTTTTTTTGCAAATAATAGGTGTAGCCCGTACAATCATACGCAATGTAACGATAGAATAAATATGTAAGTAAATATCGATCCGTGTCCATATCCGCGTAGCGCGCACGCACGGCGTACTGCGCCTGCGCACGTTTTTAGAAAGCGGTCCGCAGCGGCAGCGGCGAGTGGGCGAAAAACACACCGAAAAAACGCAATCTCCATCCGAGATGTGGAACTTAATTAATCTTATCGCTCTCTTTTACCACTTTTCTGCATGATGCAACTGAGTACACACGCCGCGAACACAAACGGAGACGGTACGAGTCGATTTGTCAAATGACAGTGAAATCGCACTTTTATTTCTGCACGGTAGACTCCTGACGAAAGTGCAGACCGTGACGGTCCCGTAATGGGTCTACTTGGACCAACATCATGTGAACCTAGCACGGAGTCGGAGCCTGTGCGCGGGACACACACGCGAATCCGCCGCTTTCACCCATCGCACGTCGTGTCGAGACCACACGCCTTATACATCGATGCCGCTGTTCTGCGTTGCTAGACGACGTAATTATCTATGCTTGTTACATCTCAGTCATTGCAGTAAAACTTTGGCGCTAAAATTATTACAAGAGTGAATGGGATCGCAAATTTTAGCTTAGGTATAACAAGTATACTTATATAAAACTCACCGCTTAAAGTAGCAACCGCAAAACATACAATGATTTGGGGACAAGAGGCTAGGAGAAATCGAAAGTAAGCAAGATTTTCCGTCACAAAAACAACGGATGCAAACGCTATAATTCCGTAAATGTAGGCTGTTGGGACCGCCGAGATCCGCGTTCATTGAAAGTGATGGTTAATCCGCGTTGCAGCGTGAAGTTCAACGCTTGCCACCGGCAATGTTACTGGGTCATAAGGTCGATGCCATTTTACCGGAAAACGTCTACCCTTTTATAAAGCTTTGAACTGAGAAGCTCGGGTACTTATCTACCAACAGCTTGACCTCATGAATTTCTCTTTTAACAAGTGCCTGTTTACGTAGGTAGTCTAGAAGAGTTACTCGTACATTACAATAAACATTTCATTTCACACGCACTAAACATAGGTTTGCAGATTTAGCAGCTTTTCTAAAGCCGTAAACATTCGGTAAATTTTCTGCTTTCTACTTGGAAAAGCATGTCCACAGATCTCCGGCGAATACAATTACAGTGGTGCACAAAACGAGCGCTGAAGTTGATAATATAAGTAGGCATTTGCCGTGGTCGCAGGCATACATAAAACATAAGCGTTGTCGTTGCGAGTACAAGTCTCGCGACGACAAATTTCTCCCGAGAGAATCTCGGCGGCCGCTGTCACCAGACCGGTGCGCCGCCGCCGCCGCCGCCGGTCCAAGCCAAGCAATTTGCTTCTACTTACACCTATTGCTCATTGAGACAAACAAGACAAATAGCCACTTCTAATGCGACAGCTTTTCAAAATGTATTCTCTTAGGCAAACATTCGTAACCATTTGCAACGCTATTACGTTTTATGGACATCGTGCGTAGCCGTTTTCCTTTTAATATCCGGTAGGTAAAGTTCAACACGCAAAAAGTGAACAACCTGCAAATCTGTGTGATGCAATAGCCATCACGGCGGCGACAGGTGCGGCCTTTATCGGCCAAAGAAAGTGGACCGTGAGGCCGCTCGTGACCGTTAATGGTGGACAAGTAATTTACGTCAATTTTTATAACTAGCACCTCTTCAGCCTCGATCGAGAAGTGACAGCCGAACTACAGTTAGGAGCGACCGGGTCACCTGTATTGGCGAGAGCCGCTGGGCGCCGCTAACACACATTCCGTCCGGATGGGTGCCCACACGTGCTGCCCATATTTGATTGGTACACATTTTAGAGCATCGCGAGCGTCGTAGGCCGCCGAAGCACAGTTAGGCCCCTGACTATCGGTGTTGCAAGATTGCCAGAGAATCCGATTAGATGTCATCTCTGCCGGCATCATTCAGTTATATACGAAACATAAAAGTGTTAAAAGTATTCCATGAAACTACTTGTGCGTCAAACCAAAGTTACGTAAGCTTTATGTACGTAGCCTCGTAGTTAGGTTTGTTTACTGAGCAGGTTGTCCTCTAATTAGATAGTCGGCAGGTCTGCAAGTAAAAATGCACCGAAAGTCGCCAGGGACTACTTTCTAAGCAAGTCCAAACACAAGCGATCAATCCGCGCGAATCACTCATCAGAACACTTTCTAATCGCCCGCCGCGCTGCGCAGTCGCACCACAATTACATTTATAAATATTCAACTCAGTATTAGCCCCTTGCGGGTTTTGTAATTTTATAGCTTACAAAAAGTCTGTAAATCAAATGCCATGTCGATTATTACCTACGATAAAAAATAAATTAAAGAATTAATATTTAACGAGGTAGAAAAGTTTAGGTAAATAACCGCAGTCCTTAAAATTTCACGATTCGACGTAATGAATTTTTCACTCCATATTCAGAACAAATTAAAGGTCCTTAGTACGCAAATCATCAGAAACTAAACAGGCACCAACCTCCTTGACCCTAACACCTCACCGTTAGGCTATACTTACACTCGTATCTGTTGTTGCAGCATGCATCACAAGGTATCCGGCTGGGCGCTGCTCGCCCTCATCAGCTCGTCCTGCGTCCTGCACACGCTGGCCTACCCCCAGCAGCATGCGCCCCTTATATCACAGGTAATGTATATTTGTACTTACACTTTTTACACTTATGTCCTTGGATGAATGGGTTGTGTGAGCTGTGCGTATCAATGAAGTTATGATGTGTTTAATTTACGGAAGCTGTCTGATGTATTTGGGAAATAATATAACGATATAGTTAAGACATAATGAATTTCGTTACTTAGTAAATTAAATCCAAATTCTTCGCGATAAGAACTTCTCAAAAAGGCAATCTTAAGAAATCATGATAAAAAAACATCGAAACATTCAGCGTCTTTTCCAACAATTGTTATTAACGATGTATAATGTTGTGGTTCCAGGCGACCAGCCACGTCAGGACACAGCACCCACAGTACTACAGCAACTCGCTGGCGCTGCAGCAGGCGCAAGAGGCTCAGGAACGCAAGTTCGCGGAGAAGCCAAACGCGCTGAAGAAAGTCGCCATCGATGATCTCGACGACATCCAGACCAATTCCATATCAGACAGTGGTTTCTCCTGGTCTAACATGCTTGGTAATTCAAATGTGCTTGGTAATTATTGTTCCCAAAACCTTTTTACACCCATAACAACGTAGGTAAACGCTTTGCTGATGCTGTCCAGAATTAAAAACTAATTGGCAATAAATATCGATTTTGGCGCTTCTATTATATGTTTATGTATTTATTTGTACATGGATATTATGGCATAGAAGAACAGCTGAAACGTGCTATTCAAAATTTACGAGAATCTAAACCGGAGACTAAGAAAATGCTCAAAGTGCGATGTTGCTTCCGTTCCAGGTATGATCATGCAGATGCTCTTCAGCCCTGGCAACGCCGGCCCCAACAAGAGCGACAACCTCGACACAGACTCAGTGTCCCCCTCCCCCTGGGCAAACCTCCTGTCTATGGGCCTCAAGATCCTCACCGCGATCCTCGGCGGAGGCGCCTCCAACGATGGCATCGACAAAGTAGACAACGGATCTTCGCCCATGCAGGTACAACCCTATCTTAAACCCCTTGGAGAGCATGTTCTCCAAAGTAATATTTTAATCGACACAAATCCTTAATCCAAGTAAATCTTACTTTAATCATCATATTAATGTGTAATATACAAAATGAACGATTAAATATCCAGTTCCAGAATCCCTTATCCACTAACCTACTCTGTAGATATCCCGTAAACGGATTTAGCAACCACTTTTGTTAGTGTAAAAGTTGGCACTGCAAAACCCTCACCTGTAGAAGACTTTACTTAGTTATAATTTATAATGTAGTTTTAGAATCCCAATTCACTTACGTAACTAGTCCTATATTAATGGGATTACCTCAAAGAATTACCAGATGACTGATCAATATCTGATCAGCTTTCAATACTTACAATTCTTGATCTTTGAGGTTTTCCAAAAGAGTGTAAATAGTAAAATTCGGTTACGGAGACGGTGTTGCTTCTCGCTTGCTTCAGGGTATTTTGGCTGCGGTTCTGTCGACGGTTCTCGGTGCGAAAGATCCCGACCAGGTCGCCTCCATGGCAAAACAGGCTGGAGAGGTATGCCCCCATATTCTTTTATCCATAATTTAATTTCCTTTTATTCTTAAAACAATCCAATTAATTCCAAAGACTTCGTGATCTTCGTCATGTGTGTAGAATTCAAAATTGATCTTAGTCGATTCCCACCTCCATTTAATTTAATGTAGATCTGCATTCTTCATTAACAGTGACTTTATCGTATTTCAAAACAAAACAAGCCATCGTATCGTGTAAAGATGCTTCTTGAATCATAAATAATATGACACGATTCCCAAACATCTTCACCAACATCCCACAATCATCGACTAACACCCCACTCCTCCGCAGTTCATCAACATCGTAGTGAACCTGTTGGACGCCCTCAAGACCTCGTTCTCCCACCGCTCCCTCGCCGCGCGGTCTATCGGCCGCAAGGACTCCATCAGTGACGCGTCCATCGCCGGCATCGCCATGCTCAAGACCTACGTCCGGTCCTTCGGGACTGACAACGACAAGTGCCTGCAGAAATACGTCTGTGACGCCAACAATGAATGCTCGACCGACATCGGACCTAAGAGCGTCTTCTGCCAACTTGGAACGTGAGTGTTGATGTCATCTCCTTATGATTGATTTTCAAAGTATCATGGCCATAATGGGTTTATCACATCTCCTGTTGATTTTCGTGATCTTGCATTAATTAGTTTTCGGAAGATTCTCACAACTTTTCCGTTCACTCTTTATAATAACTTGTGTTTCTCTATCAGGTACGCTGCCAGTTTCGTCCTGGAGAGGCAATCAGGTGGAAGCTTCGAGGAGTTCTACGAAGCCGGGCGCAGGGGCCGGTCCGGCGTCGACTGTCGCCAAATATACCTCCAGTGCAACGAAGTTTAAATATCCAGTTCACCTACATAGCAGTTAAGAGAATTGGAGACGAAGAGAGAGTATAAAACTTACACCAAATTCTTGAGGAACAATTTATTTTGATCGAACTGTAAAATCGATACGAGCGCTACTTCAGTTAAAATTTTGTAATTCCAAATTTCCGGGTGAATATTGTGTGCCAAAATAATGGCTTATTTAATAATCCACCGCACGTTCTTGGCGCATCGAGCGTAGTGATCTATTTAATAAATTATTTATTTATTTAACTTATTCTAGAAGTTTTAAGTAGGTGTTGTAAAGTATTCAAACATATACCCCAATGGTAAATGATCCCGTCCAAGTTTATGTCTACCTACCTTTTTTATTGTATTTTATTAACAAATTAATTGTTGTTAAAATATTATAATTTAATTAAAGAATCATCCGCCAAATTTTCAATTACGACTGATGTAAAGATTAAATTCTGCGTGATGTAAATAATAAAGATTTACATTACCTATTAGTGTAGTAGAGTATGTATTTGTGTGTGTGATTGAGGACGTCCTTGTGTGATTGAGATGTAAAATAAATTATTTAAATAATAGTACATGCATCTTTCATTTTAATGACCCATTTTATCTTGTGATTTTTTGTAGGTACAGGTATTTTATATAAAAAAAAGTTCATCACTTATTAAAGTAGCACAGATCCGTTTCACAGTGTCTGAGTGTCCTTCCATAATATGCGTTAATGGTACGTGTTGTTCATATTTCAATTAAATTAATTCAGAACAATTTATAATTGAAGCAAAGATAGAGTTTGTTATCATTACCAGTTATCAATATTATAATAATTACGTAGGTACCAAGTTATTTAACCGTCGAATTTCCACAAAGTATGCGTTACTTTGTGGAAATTCGACGGTAAAACGGAGCTAACCGCTGAAATTACCTCAAAACGTTGGTTTACAGGGTGAAAACAATTTCGCCCGCATTACGAGCTCGTATAAACATATCACCGTGTCGCATCTGCACCACCGTTACTCCGTTCCCGTGACTTGCCTCCCATCTTGCGTGGAAGCAGAGCGTGAAACATCAGTCACTGCTCCGGAGCTGTGACATTCAGGCAGTCTGCACCCTGACATGCGAGCGACGTGACAGGCGACATGACTGTGGGAAACGTGCTGTCTCAGATGGGAATCGGGACGAAACATGCCGCTGACAGGTCAGTGTTGTAGAGTAGTGTAGTGGTAGCCCTGGGGCCCTATCGCGAATTCAAAACTAAATAACTTGTACCAAATTCAATACAATTTGAATCCTAAAATAGTTGACAAAACAAGTTCGCGATAGATACACTGAAACGTAAACAATAGTTTACATAGGCTTGGTCTATAATCAATAATGACACGATTCGATAAACGGTTCTCCGTTTCGGAAACGGAAGTGTACTTAAATTAACAGTATTGTTAAATTACATTTATGTATTGGAAAGTGTTAATATGGTCCCCTGCTGTTATATTACCTCTCCGAGAGGATAGCTATTAATAAAACGAACCGACATTGACACCTACAAATCGTAATAGCGTATAATATCAGCAGGAGGTCATTTAAATAGCTATTATGTTTTATGAGAGCACTTTTGTTCTTGTTGAAGATAAGATTTCGGATCTTATGATGATGAACTTTGGTGTGAAGAAAGTCTCATTAAATCGACAATGGTCATCACAATTTATCACTGTTTAGACTTGTGTATCCGGGCCTGGATATAAGTAATTATTATTGTGAAACTCAGACCTTTTAGGAAATTAAGAGTGACTAAATATTTATAAAGTCTAACCATTGCTATTGCTATGGTTAGACTTATAAATATTTGTCTGACAAGTCTATTATTATTAGGTAAACTGTCTTATATTTTTCTAGATATTCCGACTACCACGGCGGCGGCGCATCGCACGAGCCGCACGTAGTTTACTCCTACGATCCGCACGCTCATAGCCATGTTTCCTCTAAACAGTAAGTAGTTTATTTAAACATTTGAATTATTGTAGAATGCATTGAGTCTGTTTTATTGTATCAAGTTGTTAGATCATAATTTTAATCATTTTCTAAAGTTTATAGAACTGCCCTTAATAATACTGAATTTTCAAAATCTTTTACACGACCGACATTAAAACATCATCGATTTGTGTTAGTAAAATAGTCACGTTGATTTTTTGTGTTAGGTAGTACAATTTGTGGATTTATTTTCATTAAAAAAAAACTTTTTTATTTGCAGCAGTTACCACAGCTACGGCAAGAAGAACCACGCAGCCATGTCGGCCCTTACCCTGCTGGCTTTTCTGTTCTTCCTTCACATCCTCCAGCAGTGCCTAAGAGAACACATGCAGTCCATGAGCACACCTCAAGTCATGATCATGACCGCGGGCCGAGAAGGAGAACAAAAGTTATCGAAAATAAACACCAAAATGGATAAAAGTGGCGTCACCGAAATCGACACCACAACGCAGCGGGCAAAGGAACGCATAAAAAATAAAAGCCATAGACAACGCGACGATGAAAGAAAACGCGACGAAAATGGCGGCAAAAGTACGTTGACGAAAATAAAAACCGCGCAGCACACACCGATAATGAATCCGCAAAGTTATAAACATTTGTACCAAGATTACTCGAGCCGAGGACATTCCTTTCATGAAATATCAAGTCCTGTAAACGTAGATTAAAGTTTTTAGGTTGGCTACAATTTTTGTTTTTTATTTTGTTACTTGTTCAGACCAAAAAAAAAGTTTCTTCCTTTCTCTTGGTCTGAAATCAAAAGAAACACCTAAAGGTGCAGTGGTTATTAAAGGTGCCCGAAGGTGGAAAAATATGTAATAGGCCTACCCCTTGAAATCGGGACTTTTTCTTATGACTTGCAATGCAATGCTTGCAGTGTGCTAAATACATGTAAGTATTTCGTTAATATTTTTTGGGTCCCTATAGGTACATCTCTGCATCTTGACTACACAAAGTAAATTGTAAATAATTTGAGTTATTCAATAAAATTCGTAGGAAAAAATTACACGACAGATTGAATGTACGTGATGTGAATAAAGTTAAGTTAACCTATATAAAATGAAAATACAAGGCAGTTGTTATCATAATAATTTATTTACTAAATCAGGGAGCACATTTAATTTACAACAACATTGCAGATACTTTACGTGTATGTTCGAAACAATTTTATTCACTACTAGCTGATGAAAATTAACTTAAATTTTGGAGTTATTAAAATGATTATCGTTTTACTGATGGTGAACTAAGTAAGTGATAACTATATATTAATTTTATTTAAAATTTTGGATAATATTACATCTTATAGTAGTCAATACAATAGGCAATTTTTGACTGATTTGAAACACGTGAGTTTTAGGGTTCTGTTTTGAGTTTTGTCTCTAATTTCAAATTTATATTTTGCATCCAACCAGCTTTCAAAAGAGGCCTATTATATTTACTCTACTGCGTGGCAACTCTCAACCACCCGCCTTTACAGTCGTATGTCAGAGGTGAGTCAAACATAAGGACCATTTTGAAATTACTTCAAACACTAGACTCATATATGGCGCGTGGTTGTGAATCGGCTAAGTACCTCTATCTAATGATGCCTATGCTCCCATAATTGTGAAGACTGATAGATACGTATAAATGAATTAACTAAATATTATTATAAGATTATGCTTTTAGCCTAAGTTTTGTAATAAAGTAAACAAAAAGGCAAATTAGGTAGAATCGGGCAATGAAAAGGCTCACTTTTCTAAATTTATTTATTAGCGGTTCAATTCAAGTAAAAACTGTTTAAGAACAAGTACATGATTCGATTTTTATTCAGAGAGTTAGCCCCTAGTTACGCCCTTAACGTCGGGTTGTCCTGAACCTTTTCATTCTCCAACCGGTAGAAGCAAAATTATCCAGAAAGTTACCTAGCTATTAACCGCTATAAAAAATAACAGTATTTATAACCTACAACCTTAACTGTGAATTCTCACTATTCCAATAGGAATTCTTGACACTGACTAATCCTTCATTCGTCTCTCCATTAAACTATATAACATCGACCAAAAATAAACGAGACATACAATAAAAAAATGAATTACAGCATTAGGGAAGAAAACTAGCGAAACTTTGGCAGCACCGTCGACTATGTCTGGCCAATCACACGACGTTAAAAATCTCTACACAACCCACCAATGACAAGCCAGCTTTTACAGACAAATGACGCAACGGTCCTAAGCTTTGCGTTTTCTTCCCCATTGATGAAAGACTGCAGCAGAATAGCTGCAGCCTAGTTCCGCTTCACTCGCTCAATATACTTGGTTTGAGTCAGGGCGCTGGAGCCCATAGTAGGGTCGGTCATGCGGTTCCAGTCAGTCTGACCTACCACGAATCCGATGGCACGCATCTTCTCTTGCTGTCTTCTCTCTTCAATATCAGCCCAACGGACCTGTTTTAATTATAATGCGATGAAATAACCGCGTGGCAAACACCACATTAGCATAGTAAGGGTTCAACTCACCGGCAATCGGACAAGTTTAAAAATAACTGAGCCGAAATACTAATGTCGGTTCAAAGGTGTTTTTTTTATATTCAAAATGTCAAAATTCAAAGTTTAAGGGCGGAATGTCCAAAGTATAAATCATCGTTCCACTTAGTCAGAAAAAGACGTGTGAAAACAATGTCTTTTAGCGGCTAAATGCAAACGCAAATAACGAAGTTCGGACATGGTTGTAAAGCAGTTTTAAGTCAATTTAAATATTAAATCAGTAGGTAAAGTTTATTTTTCTAAAATTTCAAAGCACAAAAATGGTGCCGATAAAGTTGAACGTCATCCCATTTCGTCTTTCACAGGTGTATTATTTTCAAATGTTTTTTGGCGGCAACAAAATTGCTGTAACGTTTTCAAGAACGTATCACGTTGATGCATTGATCGCACGCAACATCACGCTGTAGATAAGTTTCATATACTTATGTATTTACAACCACATCACAATACCGAAAAGGCAATTGCAATAAACGTATTCTTTCTATACGCAAAAAATTAACAGTAACGCAAAACCAAGACCGAATACGGTAAACTACCGTTGGGAATTTCTAAAAGCTAGGTAATCTAACACTTTAGGTGGTATAAGATACTTACAGATTTCTTTCCCGGCTTGGCGACGGTTGGCTTCCAGTCGTCTAGTTGGAGGTAGTCCTCCATGGAGACTGCCGATGCTCGGAGTGGCTTGAAGGTGCCGTCCAACCGGGCTGCAACAAAGCATCCGGCAATGTTAGCAAATTGCAGTTACAGTGTTTTACCCGAAAGGTCACGGGAGTATAAATAGACTTTAGAATAGTACAGACAAGAAATATTTAATCCAGGCTGAATCAAGTCTGGATTTTCGTACGACCGCTGTGTAGTCTAATTAAATGATTAATGGATGAACACATTTAAAGTTATATGTGGTCACAAATACGAAGCATTTGAAGATTATGGTGTCAGTGAGAGTGCAAGTTCACCAACGATAGTGTCCATGGCCAATCAAACGACTGAATGAACAAAATGGCGGCTAAACCAACCAATGGCAGGACGAAATAGTCTAAATGCTAATCTAAACTTATACTAGCATGCATACTTGCCCTTTTCACCCTTCGGTCAGAAATCGATCCAAAAAGTTAAAACACTATTGACGAAATAAATGATACCAGAAAGTTTTACAACAACAATAATAAATAATTTCCGATAAAACCTACCTATTTTAGAAGCGTCGTCCATTCGCTCCCACTTTGAAGTGAACGATTGTTCAACCTGGATGGAGCAGCTTACATCTTTAGAAATGTTTATTACACGCTGAAAGGAACATCATTAGCCTATCCTACTCCTACCATATCAGATACCTACGTAAATAAATGAACCATGCATCATAGAACGTATCTACCAAGAAAAGGACATAGTGTTATTTTTTTTATATAAAAGCAAAATAATAATAAATATGTACATAAATTAATGTAATGTAAGTAAAATTTATATTAATTTGAGCGAGTTTTTACACCGTTCGAGCAGTGAGAAGTAATAATTTAATCGTAAAGTTAGTTTTTGGCAGGACAGGCGAAGGAAGCGCTGTACGAGGGCTACACCGAAAAGATCGGGAATAGAATACTTAGGAATAAATTAGAGTGAAACCTTTTTGGTGTATCAAATGTAGTGTTTTTTCAAACATAATTCCATTTTCGAATTTAAAAAAAAAAAATAAATAAAAGAGTATTGACCATTTGAATTTGACAAGTCGGTGTAAAAAATGGAGCTTACGCGGGAATATTTCCGTGCAATAATTTTTCACAACTTTCGTCGAGGTTTATCTCAAGAACAATGTCTCGCCGAGCTTGTTTCTATTTATAAACTTGAAGCACCAAGTAAAACGACTATATATCGTTGGTATTCTGAGTTTCGCCGTGGACGTTCCTCTCTTACCACAGTCCCTTCTACTGGTCGGCCAAAAACAGCGGTAACACAAGATAACATCGATGCTGTACGCCAGTTAATAAAAGAAGATAGACATGTGACATACGAGCAGATTCGGGCTTCTCTCAGCATTGGTATGACAGCCATTCAAACCATTTTACATGAAGAACTGGGTGTCAAGAAGTTAGTTTCGCGCTGGGTGCCCCAACGTTTGACCGAGGAACAAAAGTCGGCTCGTGTTAATTGGTGTCGATCTGCTCTGCAACGGTTCAATGGAGGCAGTTCAAATGCTGTCTACAATATCGTCTCTGGTGATGAATCGTGGATTTATTCATATGAGCCCGAAAGAAAACATCAATCGGCAGTTTGGGTCTTCGAAGGTGAGGTCAAGCCAACAAAAGTTATTCGCTCACGCAGCGTGTCGAAAAAAATGGTCGCTTCGTTTGTATCGAAAACTGGCCATGTGGCTACGATTCCATTACAAGAACAAAGGACGGTTACTGCTGATTGGTACACAACAGTTTGTTTGCCGGAAGTCGTAAGAGAACTTCGTAAAACTAACCCGAATCGTCGTATAATCCTTCACCACGATAATGCAAGCTCTCATACCGCTCGCAAAACAAGAACGTTTTTAAATATGGAAAACGTGGAGTTGATGGACCATCCTCCGTATAGCCCTGATCTGAGCCCCAATGATTATTTTACATTCCCAAGAATTAAAGATATGCTACGTGGTCAACGGTTTAGCGGCCCAAAAGAGGCGGTCGAAGCTTACAAATCAGCTGTTTTGACAGTATCCACTTCAGACTGGAATTACTGTTTCAATGATTGGTTTAATCGAATGAAAAAGTGCATTGAATGTCACGGAGACTACTTTGAAAAACAATAAAAGTAAATAATATTATGATATCTTTGTACTTTTTTCTATTCCCGATCATTTCGGTATCGCCCTCGTACTACATCAACGCTATACAATTATTTTTTTTCACTGTTTGAACGTTGATAAAAACTTCCACTAGGCCAACAGATAACGAACCTCACACAGATATTTCCTGTATTTTACTGGGCTAGGATATGAATAAAATAAATGTTAGTAGGTATCGATACCTATTCATTGTAACTAGCTTATTCTCGTCCAACATAAGTAATATAAAATGCTAAGCTGCATCTTCTTCCTGGTAAACATCAAAATAAAAAAATTACATTACTTTTCGGATAGCACGCAAAGGAAAAATCTTAAAAAAAACTTCACAAACATAAAAATGCACCTGAATTTAACCCGACTACAAATAAGTATGCCTTACTCCCATAACGTACATTTTCAAGGCACTGATAATAATATAGTAGTTTAAATTCTTGAGCGGAGATACTACTGTTGTATTGGACTAATGCATTCCACGAGAGATGAGCTAAGCTGAAGCCGTGACAATATCACCAACAGCCGAGCGGATCTAAGAAAATAAACTGACACATTCGCAGATATTTCCCCTGCACCGCACATCTCCTCTATCATTATCAGTCGCATACATCATTCAATAAATGTCGAAAATGTTCACATCAGTGCTCAGCCTAAACTTTGCGTGCTACTCAAGGTCTCACCTCTTCTTCGTACGCGTCCTCCATCACTGTATCATGGTCGACATCCTCCATATGCACCTCTGGTATGGCTGCATTCTGTAGCAACGTGGTTGGGTCTAGTTGGATGTGGTGGGCTGGGGTCTCGAAGAACCGCGACGATATGACTTGAATGTCGTCGAGAGTGCGGTTGTGTATGTTGCGTCGGTAGCACACTTGTGGGTCTCGCTCCAGCGTGCAAATGTACACCTATAAGTTGCAGGTTCATTATTGATTATTGAGTAAATTGAGTTGATTTTGAGCCGTGCTGTTTTTGTTCTGTTATAGTATCGACTGTTATTTGCCTGCGCTGTTGATGGTGTTATAGCAGCAGTGTAAATGTCTTTATAAACTTTACCAACAAATAAATGAAGATGTATTCACACTTGTTATGGCGAACCGTCATTTTAGATGTGTTAGTTTATGGGTGCGGCTTACAGTTGCGTTTCCCTCAACGTCTTCTTATGTAGATGTATAGTTTAGTTATAGGACGACAGTAGTATAAAGATAGACACTAATACCATCATCATCACTGCAAATCACTTTTGTCCTCCAATCCAATGGTAAAAAAAAACTCCCCATACAAAAAAAATTGGTGAGTAACCAATTTTGATAAGAACCTAGACATACCTGAAAGCCGTTCTGCCTTGCATAGTTCCATATGTCAGCGTAGCTCTTGAGCTGGTCATTGACCGCGTCATATATTAAAAAGTTGAAGTAACCATCCGTTAGTGTCCGCTTGAATGCCCTCTTCAGTGATGTCAAGTAATTCTCCTCTAATTTCTCATCATATTCATACTTCATTGAAGATTTCTTTACCTGAAAAAGTTAGAATTTTTCATATTGATTATTATTGTTCACATAAATAAATCATGTTTCGAGAAATAGCAAGAAGTTTTTATACAAACCATTTTGCCTGTAGCTGGATCCTTTTCTTCGATTTCGACTTCTTGCACGAAATAATCGTCAATAGACATAATTCTAGCTGTGCTGTTATATTCGGCCTCCTTATCTCTAATTAACTTAGCTAAATACGATTTCCCACTGCCAGGGGGTCCTGTAAAAAAGCAAATAATTAGATCAGATTAGAAGGTAGAGAAGTATAGACGACAACTGAAACTTTGCAACGGGTTTTTTAAAATAATTGAATGTATAATGAAGAATGAATTTAAATGAATGAAGAAGAATAAGACGCATAGCAGTGTCAGAAATTACATAGAAAAAATATATTAGGGCATGAATACCCCAATATTTTTTTGGTCTTGGGACTTGATTCTGATTGAAAGTTAGCTTTGTACTCTTGAATATTAACTAAGCAATTACCTCTCAAAATCACAACAATTTTGTCAGGTCTCATATCCCGTCCGGGCGCCTCCAACAAGTCATCTATCATAATGATGTGCTTGGCCGGCTCCGTCGCCCCGTTGCGAGCTTCAGAACTGTCCTTCGACTTCTTAGACGAAACACTGCGCTCCGTTTCTAGACTAATCCCCCTTTTCCTCGAGTCTTTATCCCGACTTCTGCTGCGGATTCTGTCGTCTCGCTTGTCCCTCCTGTCTCTATCTCTGTCCCGTTCCCTCTCGCGGTCCCGTTCCCTCTCGCGGTCCCGGTCCCTATCCCTGTCTCGTTCCCTCTCCCGGTCTCTGAATGAGTCATCTCGGCGCGGGAAGCGGTCTCGGTCGTCGCGTCGCCGCTCGTCGTGCCTTTCATCAGGTCTCCTTCTTTCTTCCTCCCTAGGCTCATAGTGTCTTTCCTCTCGATGTTCGTAGGTTCTTTCCTCCCTGGGTTCGAAGCTTCTTTCTACCTCCCTTGGTGGCGGTCGACCTCTCCAGTCATCCCTGGGCTCGTCCCTGGGAGGAGGCACTCTCCTCTCGAACTCCCGTGGCTCGTGGAAGTCTCGCGACGTCTGCCGCTCCCTCCCGTGTCTGTCGAGACGCCGACTGTAAATGTCTTCGTCGTAATCCCGTTCCGCCCTCCACGACTTTCGCGAAAACAAAAGCTCCTCATCAACTGCCTTTTCTATTTCTCTGCGTTTGTATGTGTCGTCGTTGGATTTGTGGTTATAGTCGAAGGTGTGCACAGGTTCAATAAAATCTCGAGCTAGAATCAGAAAAGAGAATGTTAGATGAAAAATCAGTAATATATGAAAATGAAAAAAGCATAGGTAACAAAATATATATATATAAATCTACGGAAAACCTGCATATTTTTGGAATATCTCAGAAATCACAGAGAAGCAACACTATCATATAAAGTTTGTAAAAATCTAAATAATTTCATTAATAGTGACTAAATAAAAGAAAATTGCACACGAACAACATCTACACCTACTATCTACGAAATCATATTTATCTCTAGGCAATTTACCTTTCAATCTGAGAGGTTTGTGTTCATATTCAACAATAATAGATGGAGTAAACAGTGGCTCCTCAACCCATTTTGGTTTATTTGGAGGAGGCGGAGGTATTTGAGTATTCACATTATTTCCCGGCATGTCAGGCCGCATGGGGCCGTCACGGCGCATGTTATTCATACCAGCATTTCCGTAGTTGCCTTGTGGGTTATAACCTTGTTGATTTGGAACATTATCATTGTATCTTTGATCTTGCGGCATTCCTTGACTGTTTCTGTTCATGAGAGGCTGCGGCGGCCGCTGGGTATTAGGAGGGTAGCCTGGCTGGTTCTGAGGTTGGTTGTACGGCCCCCCTTGCGGGCCATACCCTGAATTCTGATTGAAATTCTGCTGCATTGAGTTTTGGCCTTGTCCTTGCATGTAGTTCACCTGGTTCTGGTTATTGTAACTCATGTTTGGCTGCTGTTGGTTATTTGCCCCTCTGAAATTGCTGTTGTTACTATTTGCATTGTTATAATTACTACCACCCTGTTGCTGATAATTCTTATTGGAGTTATCCGGCTGGCCAACTACCATGGATAGAATATTCATGATCTTCTCATCACCAAGAATATGGTTAATACCCTTGGAAATTGTTTTATAATCTGGCCCTTTCTTTTCTTTTGGATCATCAGTGATGTCAATAACATCTGGGTTAGGCGCCCTGTCTTCAGGAACTAAATCCAAACCAGGGATTCCTTTTCCGGAGGTTGCACTAGAAGGCAAGAAAGAAGAATTGCTTCTTGAGTCGTCTTCACCCATATTATCTTCATAGCTGTCCTGCAGCTGTATGGACTTATTGTTAGATCTGTCATAGGTATTTTGACGGCCTGAATTCTGATTGCCTTGATTATTATATTTTTGCTGTTGGTTAGAATAGTTTTGCTGCTGTGACTGATTGGAATAATTCTCATACTGGTTGGAGTAGTCATCCTCTTCATGATTAGAGTAATTGTCATGATGTTGGTTGGAATAATTCTGCTGTTGACGGTTTGGATAATTATTCTGCTGCTGCTTGGCCGGGTAATTTTGTTGTTGATTAGAATAGTGTTGGTTTTGGTTGGAGTAATTTTGCTGTTGGTTAGAGTAATTTTGCTGTTGGTTGGAGTAATTTTGCTGTTGGTTGGAGTAATTTTGCTGATGGTTGGAGTAATTTTGCTGCTGGTTGGAATACATTTGTGGTGCATTAGAATGTGTTTTTTGTGGCTGACGAGCATTCTGAATAGGTTGATTTGATGCTGATGGAGGAGGTTGGGACACCTGGCTAGGTGCAGATGCAACCTTGTCTACATCAGTACCTAATAACTTGGATTTTTTCAAGTTCATTTGCTTTCTCCTCTCTAAAAGTTGGGCTCTGCAGGACTCAAACTTCTTTTCATACTCTGTGTAAGCCTGTTTGTCTGGGTGATCAGCATTTTCCCTCTTCCATTTTTCTATTTCTTCCTCCCACTTTTGGAATTGGATGTCAAACAATCTCTCTTCCTCTGCTAGTTTCTTGAGGGCATCAGCATTCAGTGTAGAATGCTGGGTTGTATCTGTATTAGACCATTGTTGGTTATTACCTAAGTGGCTGGTATTGTCTTGTGTTCGGGTGACTGCACCCGGGGTGGCTGTTTGGGATGCCGGCGTTGGCACCTGATTGTTCCCATACAGGGGCTGGTTGTTTTCATGAGGAGGTGGTGGAGGAGGCTGTGAGGGCGGTGGCGGCACTATGGGCACATTGCCTGTAGGCAGAGGCGGCATGCCACTCATGGCCTGCATAGACATTTGAGCCGTCTGTGAAAATACAAAAAATTGTTATTCAACATTTAAAATATCAAGGATGACTAAAATATGTCTGCTGAGTAAATGTATCAGGGCATTTCAACTCAGACTTTAACTATAACCTAGCTCTATCTGTATTATCTACCCTCTAGCCTTATACATAGACTTATTTTGGTGGCAGTGCAGCATTATTCTGTAGCGCGAGATTCTGCACCAAGAACACTATAGTCAATACGAAATCTGGGGTTGTTGGGCCATCTCCTAGGAGTCACATGAATATCAGACGCACAATAAAACTATACATTGAGAAATTAACACAGACTTCATTGTCATAATACATCACTTCCTTATAAAGGATCTCCATATGAAACGATTAGATAATAGAAAATATACTAAGCAGGGTTATAATGGTACCTTGTCTCCGTAGGGTGTTTGCGTATTCTGCCACTGTGCGTACTGCTGCCATTGGGCCCATTGCATTTGTTGTTGTTGCATCAATGTCCACTGCTCCGGTGTGTAGTTTCCCATGTTTTGAGGAACTGCGGTCACCGGCGGAACCACGCCAGGGTTCCATGGACCCGTGTTCTGCATTGGCCACGACATTCTATGACATCAGCCTGTCCACAGCAAAGGTTCAGCTGATTCAGATTTTAATACTTAAAATCTCGGTTGTATTCAATAAATTCCGCTCTTAACGGTGTCTGTACAGTTACAAAATATACCAATTTTAATGATACAATAGTAATTGTACGACAACAAACGAAATTCAACAAAAATCAATATAACCAACAAATTCTTGTAGGTAGGCAAGCAATATCAATGAATTGAAAAGTCGCCATTTTGTTGGATGCGATGCTCGGTTGTCATAGTGATGTACTACACGATATATTAATCGATATTTAAACACAGATAACAAATTTAACAAGCAGTACAGGGCCACACGGTCACAGGCAGGACAGTGGAGTAAGCGCCCGCTTCTCTCGAATTCAGGTTTGAATCCTGGCACTGACATGTACCAATGGGTTCTTTGGAATTTAAGTACAATGTAAATGTACCACCGCTCTAACGGTGAAGGAAACCTCCGTAGGTATCTAGCTTTAGCACATCTATATATCTCATCAGTGACTTTGAAATAACTACTGCTGTTTTAATGAGCTCTCACAAAACCTCTCATGAAGAAATAACATTAAAGGCTTATCGCCACCGACACAGGCAGGTACGGCAACGAGCTAAAATGTGTTTTAAAATTTACGGAAATAAATCTTGTATGCAGAGTTTAAAATAGTTATATAATATATTTCCAAATCATCAACAGTTGGCAGTTCGGGTGTCGCTTGAGACTGACGCGTTGTCACACAATAATGGACTCTCTAAAGGTGCCGACACACTAGTGGACGCAGCTTACCGACGCGGCTGTCAGCCGCGACTTAAAGGAATCTAGGTAAGGAAGTGCGACAAACTTATCTGTTCCGGTGACAGTTAACTAAATTGGTCCATATCTCATTATTTTCTTATAAATTATATATTGATATAGATTAGATGTGTTTATTAAAACCGCAAGGGTAAATTACCATTACGGGAAAACTTGAAATCTTAAAGAATTAAGAAATATTAGACATTTACGTGAGCTCTCACCGGAACAGATAAGTTTATGGCACTGTGCACTACGCTGTTGAAACTATCGGACGTAACCTTGGATTGACCTTCAGCTTTCAGACGTCCGTGAGTGATCTGGAACGAACTATCACAAAAGACCGTGCACACTTATCAGTCGCGGCTGACAGCCGCGTTTATTGTTTATTGTTCATTTATTTATAATATTTCTTAATAATACATACAGTGTACGTAAGCCGCGTCCGCAAGTGTGTCGGCGCCTTAAACCTCTAGACTCAAACTGATTTTAATGACTAAACGAAATACTAGCTGCGACGGCATTCGTTAGAATTCACATTAGCATTCGTAAAAACACTCGCACTCGATTCAATACGTTAGCTCTGTTTTTTCCGGATCGGGGTTGCAGGTCCGTCATATTCCGTACCCACGACGACTAAGCATCCCAAAGGTTTAATAAATACCATACTAACAGTTAGGAGAATTTTAAAATATGTTAAAAAGTTACGTGATTATGGAGATGCATATTTTGTTTTCGTGAATTTTCAAAAGTCGTATAATAAAGGTTAAATTACCTGACCCATGAGATAAGTCACCTTCTTTCGGCTACTTTTTTATAACATTCTGTAACTAACTATATAGGGTAAAAGTACTAGTAACTGGCAGTTTAAGCGACTAGCAACACAAAAAAATATATTAAAAATAAAGTATTGGCCTGATTTAAGCACTGGTAGGCTTGAATTACTGGCAATAAGATGACGAACAATTATAGGCATAAATGGTAAAGATATATGATTAATATTCGATTTTAATGAAGTTTATATCCACTACCCCCAAAAAACCTAGTAACTGGCAGTAAAAATTAGTAACTGTCACATGATGTTTCAGTAACTGGCACCTTTTAAAAAATCATGCAATTAGGTCAATAAGTACTCTAAAATCAATAATATATTTGATATTAGGTAATGTACAATTACCTGTCTAGGTTCTGTACCGGTAAGACTCAAAATCACCGTTGTAATGGTCGACTTCTACGACAAAATGACAGTACAAGTATGCGACGAATCGTGGGTCCATATGAATGCAACAAATCGAGAAACCCTTGGATTTGGAAACGGAAATGGAGAAAGCAAATGCTTGTGGACCTTGATGTATTCATTCAGCAGCTTGGGAGAAGTGACCTGGCTAAGTTGAAGACTGCTGACGGTAGTATAGTTGCCTCTAAGCTGAAATTTCTTGCGGAAATTGAAGGTTTTTACGGCTTTCAGCTTCACATGCTCTGGGTAAAGACAGAATTAGTACAGCTTTTCTGAAAGCTATTACTATCCTCGAACAGCTTCAGAAGCTCTTCAACCAATTTTGTTTATAAGTCATGTTTTCAAGCTGTTTTATAAGGTCATCACGAACCATGTTTCTATCAAGTTCTTCAAGGACTATAAGAAAGCCTTTGATTCCATTTAGACCTGGGCGGTTCTGGAATTCCCTCGTTGTAACATGCATAGCGGCCTTAATGCAGCAACAGTATATTATGTCTACCTTGGACAGTCTATTCGACTAGGCAGAAGGAACTTCGAAAACGAAGCTGTAAGGTGCATAAAACAAAATATGTATTACTGGATTGGACTGCATAAGGGAAGATTTGACTAATTTTCACATAAATGCCTGAAGGCAAAGGTCTTCAGTCAATGCGTCTTACTGGTGATGATGTATGGATCATAGACGTGGACACTGACGGTTGGACTGGTCGACCGATTCAAAATCGATCAGCGGGCATTGGAAAGATTTGTGGTTCTTTGAAAGACCATTTATCAGAAATAAGGTAATCTGTAAGAGAACTTGAGTAACCGATATAGCTCTTAAATTCTGTATGCTCAAGTGGCATTAGGCAGGCCATAGCTGCCGAAGAACCGATGACCAGTGGGGCCAACGCGCTCTAGAGTGGAGAACACGAACAGGCAAGGGTAGCGGCGGATACCTTCGGGCCAGCTGGACCAACGACCTTATAAAGCTGACCGGTAGTGGCTGGATGAGGAAGGTCGAGAACAGAGTGCAGTGTCACTGCTGGTGAGAGGTCCAGCAGTGGACAATTACAGACTACTGTAGATTGCCTTGATTTTAGTCATTTTTCTGAAAAGAAACATGAAAGAAATTTTTACCGCACCAGTAAGTGCCAGTTATTGGTGCGTAAAAAAATGTATGCAGATTAGTAACTGGCAGCCCCGTGCCAGTTATTGAAACAAAGCTGCCTAGACACTGGGGGTTTTTACAGTGCACTTTAAATCGTATTTTCTGTCGATAGAAAGTATAAAATAGCTTAAAATCACAAAAACCAAAATATTAGTAACTGGCAGGGGGGTGCCAGTTACTAAGTGAAGATATAAATTACATTTCAGTAACTAGCACCCTCAAATATAACTCAAAAGCAACTAAATTCACAGTGAATCGGGCTATTATGATATTGTTTAGACCTTCCCCTACTTCCTTGGTATTGTCACACTATCAAAAACTTATTTATTTTCGCGAAAACAGGCCATACAAATTTTGGTGTCTCCTTAAGAAAAACTTAACGCATGTGCATTTTTTTGGCGATCTTCGCCGCTTTGACTGAGATAATTTCCAGCGCCGAAAAATACCCACCTAGCGCCGTAAAATTAAACTAGAATATCAATGAATAATTGGAGATTGCTGTAAACACATCAAAGATGGTCTTACTATATCCAAAAGCTTAATATATTTAGTTTTATAGTCAAAGTGCCAGTTACTGACACATGCCAGTTATACCACGATTTACCCTATTTTTTTATAGTTTATAAATATTTTTAACCGACTTCGAAAAACGGAGAAGGTTCTCAATTCGTCAGTATATATTTTTTTTATGTATGTTCACCGATTACTCCGCCGTTTATGGACCGATTTTGAAAATTGACTTTTTTTGATGTATTGGGTTGTGCTCAGGGGTGGTCCCATTTTTTTTCAGAATTTTATTTATTGTATGAATATTCATTTTGGCCACCTATTAACCGATTCTAATGAAATTTAGAACGTAAATATAGTTCTTATGACAAAAAAATATGATGAGCTGATCTGATGATGGAAACGGAAGGCAGTCAAGGGAACTCCTCAACGGCATATGGCAACTAAAGCCAAACCAGGAATATAAAAACCCTGTATTAAGAGCGCCACATTCGCGTTGAGGACTGCAACACTAAGTATAGTCATACCAATGTGAATTGGCCATGCTCAAATTTATAATTGTAATTATTTGATTTATTTTGAAAAGAGTGTGAGTAGCTCAGTGAGAGGATATACCCTATGGGTTGTTTGGAACTTAAGAAACATGACGTGTACTAACAGTCTAACGGTGAAGGAAAACATCGTGCACACCCACATTTATATTACAGTTGTGTAGGTATTTACCTTGTAGGTACTCATTAACGTCAATTTGAAAATAGATAAAATGACCTAAAGGCATATTTGCTGAAATGGTTTTAAGCATTCAAAAGACAAGAGTAAGTGGCTTAATATTTTCACATTCACAGGAATTCGAAATAAAGTACATCTTAGCCCAGGTTTGCATGCAGAACTAAAATATGTGTAGGTATAATGAGTTTATGACACTTTGTGATACCAGTGCAAGAAAAAAGTTCTATTGCTTTTCCGCAATATGGCGAGGGTTTTTATATTCCTGGTTTGGCTATACCTCGTGTTTAGGCTTGAATGCTTTGTATCACGACGAGTAGGACTGATTGATATCATTTGCATCTTAATCTTGATTGAAAATTATTGCAAATAAACTAAAAACAATTAAATAAAATAATAATTTAAAAAAAAACTACTTCAAAAAACCACTAAAAAATAAGAAATAATTTATGGTTTACACCAATTCTATGTGACAGTACAAAATATACCTAAGCAGGAACTGATCTTTTTTGAAGTTGGTGCCATATTTCTTCAGATTACTTTGTCGCCGCACCAACATCAAAAAAAGAACAGTTCCTGCTTAGGTATATTTTGTAATGTCACATAGAATTGGTGTAAGTAAACCATAAATTATTTCTTACTTTTTAGTGGTTTTTTGAAGTCGGTTTTTTATTTTTTATAATTTGTTGTAGGTACCTACTAGGTACCTATCATATTATTATGAAAATAGATTTGAATACTATTTTAGAAATGGCATAGATTTTTTTATATCCCATCTTTCTATTTGTCAAATTAAAATTATGTGTCTCCTACGCCTCGAATGCATTCATTATAATATTGTGTTTCTTCTTAATTTGTAGGTACATATTATTTATGATTATTGTATATAGTTAGTATTAACAACTAAAAAAATAGTAAGTTCCTGCTTATTGCTCAAGTATTTTTTTACGTCCACATATATAAATTTAAAAAAATATATATTATTTCTTCTTTTTTGTGGTTTTTTGAAGTCAGTTTTGTTGCAATATAGCAAAGGATATTTTATTATTTCAATATTAAACAAAAAGACTTAAAATTCAACGCAGCGGCACGCCACTGATAACGCTTTTCTCTCCAAATATAATAAATATTCATTAAAATCATAATCATTACTTGAATATCTTTTTATTTAATATTGATAAACTATTTGACGTTTGAAGATATCGATAACCCATTTATTTACAAATGTCACTTTTTTCACATCCCTATTCCGACGCCATTGTCGCGGTGTGAGAGCTGCATTTTACTAAAATTTGTGAAAATATTAGTTTTGCCAATGAATTCATGATTTATACGTGTTATAAAGGTGTATAATTAGACAATTGTGTATTTAACTTTTCAATAGTTCGAGTAATGACTGTCAATTGGTGTTAAATTCTCGAATTAACAACTGCGCGGGAAATGTGGCATCACAGAACTCAATGTTTCTCCCGTTATTGCTTCTGATGATAAAACGTTTTCATACTTCATAAAACCAATAAACCATCAAGATGAAGCGTCCAAGATTGTCAAAGCAATCTAAGGTTCTTGATCGGCAGTACCTAGAAGCGGAATGTCGAGATTGCTCAGTGGTAGTAACCCAAATGGACTTCGCAAAGATCTTGGGTAAATTTACTAAGGTTAAAATCCAGTACGAAAGCAGCTCACCCCAACCACAGAAGTCTTCTCGACAGGTAACCTCGCCTAACACAAATGCAAGGCTAAAGAGCAATGAAAATGGAATGGTGCTCATTCATAGAAACGCTTACAAAGAACACCCGGTCAAGGAGTTAAACTCAAAAAATCCATTGAAAACTTACTCTAACACCGCGAAGTCGAAGTCAGTAAATAATAATAACATTTTAAAAGAAAACAATAGATTAAAGAAAACAACAAGTATAGTGAAAGACAAGTTTGAAAAAGTAACCACTAAGAAGATAGGAAGTACTGGCTTTAAGAAATATGGCATAATATTCATTGATCCCATAAGTAACCAATGCAAAGACCCAAAGAATACTACATCACTTCTAGATTTATTACCTAGCATTGATAAAAATATTTTACCGAGTGACGAGTGGAGCATAGATTATCTTCCTCACACTGAAGAACCTAAAGAAGATAAGGTTTATGACAGGATAGCTGCTGAACTTGAAGATCTCATGTACAATGAGAAAAGTATCATAGCTCCATCTGAAAAGAATGAGGGTTCGGAGAGTAAAGATGACTTTCCCTCTATTTTAGATATTCTTAATGAAACACCTTCTGAAGGTAATAATGCTAAACCGACAGAGGAAAATGGTGAGCAAACATCTAAACCCAGTATAGGTTCAAGTGAAGTGGAGGCTATGCTTCTAGATGATTCTGGTACGTCCAAACCATTGGAAACAAAGGATTCCACTATTGATAGCCTCATTGAAGATGTTGGTGAGCTTCCTACTGTCACAGAACCGGAACAAAAAGGTGTCACTAATATTGAAGAACCTGGCAGTCCATCCATTTTAGATGAAGCTTTGGAAAAAGGTATAGCGGAACAATTGCCTGAAAAGTCAAGCCAAGAAGAAACAATAAAACAAAGTAATAATGGTGAGGCTGTAAATGAACCGGCGGAGCCGATGGAAACAGATGAACATCCAGGAGAAAGTAGTGTTGCTAATCAACCTAAAACAACTATTGAAATTGAATCAAAGGGTCCTGCAAGAGAAATAACACATCTTGTGTTTAAGAAAGTTAAAGATGGTGCCTGTCACAAATCTGTGACTTGTCCTAAGACCTTGAAATATAGCATTGAATTTTTGGGGAAGCCTGTGGAACTATTAGGTGCTCCAAAGTTTATATCCAGCCGAGAAGAGTTGCAAGTATTGCTACAAATTGTCAATGAAAGTGAACTGGAGAGTTTTTATGTGCTACAGTAATACTAAACATCTGTTACTTACTACTTTATGGCATATATTATGTACATTTTGTTTAGATAATAGCCATTTTCTGGTTTTCGAGCACTATATTTAAAAGCACTATTGTATAATAAACATCAGACTAAATTATGAATTGTTAATAGCTACAACAAACCCACAATTAAAGTCATATATTTCAAACCTGAACCACATTATTTTTAAATAGAAACGACTAGATTAGGTACAGCTATGACTTTATAAGACTTTTTAGATTTATCACTTACTTTTGTTAGGACATAGATATATTATTTCCTAAAATAATACATGAAATAGACATTAATTATCTTTTGACTTAATATCTGATGGTGTGTATGATTGATGATAATAATAGGTAACACTTTTACCTATATTCATGAAAGTTCTTCGTTTTTATTTAGTTTAAAATTAAATCCTAATAAAATGCCATGTTTTTACATAACATGTTATTATTTATTCCTACACTGTGTAATGAATGATAACTTGAAACCATTGAAGTAGTTAAAACTGGTATTTTTTTACCAAAATGTCTTGCTTTTCTGAACTTTGTTTCAAGTAGGTAGGTAGATATTCCAAAATAGGTACATAAATGAAAATTTCTTGTAGCTTTGTAAAAATATTAGTGTTTATTTTACAATAATCAAATATAGAGAATGTATGACTTATCTGAATGTTAATTCTTAAAATACAGTATGTCTCTCAAGTTTGTTTAAAATATAGACACCTTGATGGTTAAACCATTGTTTTTTAATTATCACAGCCTTTTATATTGATATTCCTTATTAAATGCGTTATAGTTGGTTGGATAGCTGGTTTGTGTTCCTTCTTTGGTAACTGATAAAGAGGCGACATGACATGCAGCTCCAACTACTTGGTGCATTGGATAATCTTTCTTTGTCGCTAAAAATGTGGCCAAAGCTCCAACGAAAGCATCTCCTGCACCCTGAAATATAAATAATGCATCAGTCCATTTTGAGGGCACAGAAAGAGCTACATAAAATATGTGATATTTAAATGTAACTTACAGTAGTATCTACTGGAACTACTGGATCGCACAGCACATGTATGGGCTGTGTGTCTTTCACAGATGCAAAGATTGCTCCTTTCTCCCCAAGTGTTATGATAACAGTTTCACATCCCATTTCCAGCAACTTGCTCAATGCAGTAACTGCTGCTCTGTAATTATCAGAAAAAATGCCTTCATGACAAGAATAGTAAGTATGTTTATCATTGTCTATAGTAGTTTGTAGGTTTACATCAGTTCTTTAAATGGAAGTTATAGTAACTTGTTAGTAGGTATATATATAAATCAAAAGAGCAATAAACTTACTTCACACTGTCCACAGTAAGATTAGTCAGTAAAGATGCCTCAGGTTCATTGACACACAATATGGTACAGTACTTGAGAATTTCAGCAATGTCTGTCCTGGCTGGGGCTGCATTTAGCAGTTTCAACTGAAAATAAACAAAAAAATTATAACAATACAATACTCCTTTAATTGATAGAACAAAACACAATTGTATGACTTACAAAATTATCATAACAATGCGCAATGGTGTTTTTTATTAACAGTAAGTAACTTACTCCTCTATTAATTTTGAAAGCCTCCAATGTTGTCTCATAAGGTGTTTCCAGTTGGCCAATCAGAATATCAGCTGATTTAATGAGTTCAGATGCAGCATCTACATCAGAAGTGCTCAATTTTGCATTTGCTCCCGGCACAATAACAATTTGATTCTCCCCTGATTCAGCCACATTTATTTGAGCAATTCCTGAAGTAGTATTATGAGTGACTTTGACTTGGGACACATTGATGCCAACTTCTTGGAGGTGGTCTTTATAGTTCTTTCCCCATTGGTCATCACCTAGCTGAGAAGTGTAAAAAAACAAATTATCTTATTAGAAAAGTACAAAATTTTATGCTGTTGAAGGATTTAATACTTACCTACTGATTGAACTAATATTACTCAATGTACTTACTCTACATATCATATAAGTATCTCCCCCTAATTTAGCAGCTGCCACACATTGGTTTGCTCCTTTCCCACCAAAGCTTGTCATAAACTTCGTGCCTACTAGGGTCTCCCCGGGACCTGGAAGCCGTGGCGCAAATCTGGAACATAATAGACCAAAAGTAGATGTTATTAAGTAGGTAGGTACTTCAATTGTGTAGTATACTCTCTACGGGTTGCACTACAAACACCAGAATGTAAAAATCTAGCCTGTTTTATACTTACGTGGTGAAATCAACACTACACGATCCAATAACAACGATTTTTCCCGATTTGCACGAATTATTTGAAGTCATTGTGTATGTTGTAATTGATTTATTCTTTGATATGTAAGTACCTACTGCTCAGCAAATGTAGTGAGAACTAAATGAAGACTCTTAGCTCTTACATTATGATAAAAACCGATAAACGTTATCACGGCATAAAATTAACATCTATTTACAAGATTGGTAAACAATAAATAACTCAGAATAATAACAATGGTAATGACAGCGCGTATCACAGAACACACTTCGTCGTTCTTATTCTAACGGAAACTCAAGAAATAAGCGCAGGGTCGTTATTATTCAGAGAAATCTACTGCACTCTAAACAATGTTTGGTGGATACTACATATAGGTATATTATTCTAATCTAGCTTCCATCATCAGCCCCTAAAAGGAAAATTATAGGTTGGTAGTCCTTTGTCTTAGGGCTCTACTGAGAACTTATTGTTATCTTAACATTTCCTTTCTCTACTCTTGTAGAGAAACGAAATGGAAGCACAGATTCCTTCGGCTGGACCTGCTAGGTAACATACTTAAATTAAATACAGCTTAGTTTATTAAAGCCTAATATAATTCTAAATTCTACCTATAAATAAATATTTAACTCTTAGTTTCTTCTTCATTAGACACTTCTTGCTTCTCTTCCATTTGTGACTTGCCACTGCCAATTTTGTCTGCCATCTCAGCATATTTGGATTGCCTGTAGTCATATTTTGCTGCATCTAACAAGATGTTCTGAATCAACAGTCTACTGTTAGCGTGTCTCGTGGTTAGAGATGGGAAAGGGTTGCCCTTCAGTTCCAGGACAGACTTGCTCACATCGCGCTCCACCTGAGGTTTGGGTGCTCTGTACATTCTTGTGAAGGAGCTATCAAAGTTTTCGTACCGCGGTGCTAGAACTTTGAACAGTTTGTGTACTAGTTCTTTTTCTAACAGCCAGTAGTCAGCCATCTTCATTGTTGGCTTATGGCAGTCTCCATGGCGTATGGCTTCTGAAATCAGCTGTAAAAATAAGAAACAGTTAACAAATAGCCAAAACAATAACAGAATCCATTTCATTTAGTCAAGATTGAATTACCCTTTCGGCATAGTGGCGGGCTTCATCTGCTCTGGGATAGTTCAATTCGATCCTTTCATGCTTGATCAAACCAGTTACTGTTTTACGTAATTTGTTAAGCCTGCCTTCTGGGCCCTGCCCGTTTCTCAGTTTTCTGGGCTGAGGGTTGACTTTGATGCGAAGCTTGGACACCAATTTAGACACTTCAGCTTGATTCATGTTGAATTTTGTAAGGTGATTAAATGTTGTTAAATATTTTTAACGGTCGGAATTTTAATGAAAATCCGTAATAAATATAGAATTCAGATAAGCTTGATTTATAATTTTATTTTTGAGGTTATGAAATTTAATTTAGACCACAGACTGATGATTATTGTTTTGTCTGTGGTACTGGGATTTGACGTATCAAACTAATCTGTGCAGTGTTGCCGTTGTTGTGTTGTGTTTTTTAATAATTAATTAATAACTTTCACAAAGAAAGTGACCATGTCATCATATTGTCGTCCTAATAAATTTACAAATAATTTTAGCTGCCTGATTTATAAAAATAGCTAATTTGTCCTAGATCTAGACTGGAGTCTAGTTATAAAGTAGTTAAGTTGGCAACCCTGAGCCTACGTTCACAGATAAGCTTAACAAGACCCCTGACACTATTTGACATAAGTCAGAGAACAAAAAATCCATTGTTGTTTTGGGTTGAATTTGAATTGAATTTTATTTGTTTGTGTGTGATTCATGACAAACCCTAATATAAATTGAATAATTGTTAACTATATTCAATGAGTCTCTGATATTGTTATTGTGTGCGGAACATATAAACATTAAGTAATTAATGTAGAAGTTGTAACCAAGTAACAATGGCATCACCAACATCATCGGAGAATGGTAACGAAGATGCCGGTGTCTTCGGGCTACTTACGCAGCTCTGCAACAAAACTGCATCACAATATAGTGGACAAAGCAAAATACCTCAAAAGCTATTGGCTTCCAAAATGAGGTCTCGTTCATATGAGCTTATTCTAAAGAAATACACAAATGAAACGCCACGGTCGATCCGTGAGCCTCTATCTGATTTGTTGTTCCATTACTACACGAGTCTATGCGAATCAAAAAACGTAGCTGAATATAATCGATCTATTGAATTGAAGAAAATCATTGATTCATTGAAACAATCTGAATCAGAAAAGGATAAAGAAGCAGTATACCAAATAATAAGATTACTGGTTGGCTTGAGTAACTCAGTAAAAGATGATTTATCGGACAAGATGTTTCAGGTATGCATATGTTGGAATTAGAGTTCTTCAGTTAATACACAAGGCATCATTAACATTATGATTAGCATGTAAATTGTCCACAGCTGAACATAGACCTCCAAGACTCACCACAATACCAGCCTAATCCACTAATAATTGATAACATCAGCCTCATGATAAACATATTATGTAGATTTAATTGATATATTATAATTTCTGTTCACAGAGGCCATTTTCCTTTGGACTATTGGACCAGATGCTACCAAAGCCACCCCGTGAACCATTTGGGTCCCCACAACCATACACCTACTACCCACCACATGTGTTCCAGTTGCCATACTCTATCAAGGCCCAAGCAGAGTTATCCTTCACAAAAGCTTCCCACAAATACCCAGAATACTCTGTTGAGTGTTTTGATTCTAAATCACGTAAGTAAATTATTATTATTATAATGACAGAATGTTAAAGTATTTTCAGACTGAAAATCATATCATTATCAATCATCAACATCAACAAAAATTCATCATCAATACAGACTTTCAAATACAACATGACTGTATAACATCAGTACCCTCCCTCTGTATAATAATAATAATCCATGAGTCCATGATTCAAAGAAAGAAAATGATTTCTTTGCCCTCTCCCAAGGAGCATGATAATAATTTATTCTATTAAATTTTCAGTGTTACAAGGATCCAACCAGTCAGATGTAAAGACATTCCTTAGCCCGATGTCACTATCTTCAATGACCTCAACCTACCTGTCACCCTATCCGGAGAGCTTCAATATACCAAGATTAAAGGGACCTAGAGACCTGCAGATTCCACAGGATACACAATGCAGTCAGTCAAATATCAAGGTATTATAATTTTGAACTAGCTTTTGCCTGTGAGCTTAGGTTTACTTATAATGTCTTATTTTGGGGGTATGTTCTTAGCTTCTAATAGCTTCTCCTGCAACAATCTATAAAGAATTTGCAAAAACAAAACATAAGCACATTTCTAATCATTATATTTTCCAGGTATCAATGCCAAGTTCAACAAAGTCTGATATAAAAGAGGTATTCAAAGCAAATTCAGATGAATTTCCGGGCATCTGGGAGCTCGCCAGTCAAGTAGACAAAGATATCCCCACTGATATTTGGGACATTGTTGGTAAGAACTTTGCTTCTTACATACTACCATTATAATTGTTTCTCAATTATATTTTCCTTTCTCAATACATACCAATATATTATTTCTAGAGTAATGGTCATAATAACAGTCCTCCTCCATATTGCTTTGCTATAGGGGTATCTAGAATAGAATAGAAGTGCTATAGGGGCAGTTAAATAATATGGATAAGCCCTATTCTGTGTATTTTGTTGTACTGCCCCAGTACAGCTTTATTATATTTTTATCTTTATTTTTAGAATAGTACTTTGTATAAATATGAGTTGTTTTTGTGATTTTAATGTAACAGATGACCTGAAATACATAAATGATGATTATATTTATAATTTCGCAGCTAAACTGCCCATGGTGAACGACCGGCAACTGATAGCGTCGTGTAGCCGCGAGATGGCGCTGTGGAGGCAGACCTACGGGGGTGCTTTGAGCGAGCTCAACGTCGTCTCCGAGAGGCAGTTCATTAGACACGTCATGTATTTAATCAGTTAGTACCTAACTTATATAATGATGTCGATTCTGAAGGCAGAAATTCTAATTTTAACGCTGTCAAACTAAAAAAGGAGAATGGCAATTTCTCTATAGCGCCATGACCCAGAGCGGCCATTGATGAAACATACACTGATGTGTAGTCCGTGACTACAGCATATACTGGTATTAATTTTATTATTATGAGGCATGGGAGAACGAAGATATAAGTGCCGAAAGATCAAGTCTTTCTACTGTACTAGATGTTACCCTTGAGCTAAAAATAGTTTTTAAAAGTGTTCCCGTGGGAATTCCTGGATAAAAAGTATTCCATGTTACTTCGGGATACCGGGAACTTGAATAGAATGAAATAATTTTTGAAATTGATCTCTTTATAAAAATAGGTTTCCGAGTGTGAAATGTGCAAAAATAATCTTGATATTATTTGCAGAAATAAAATCATGTAATACATTTTGTGATGCACTATGTATTGGGAATCTCATGATTTAGATTATAAAACTTGTTTGTGCGTGTACTATTCATCAAAAACTTATTTAACGAAAAAAAAATTATTAATTAATTTACTTTTGAACCCTAATATCTCAAGAACCCCATGGTTTAGATTTTTTTAAATATTTTTCCCTGATAGTAGACATTTTTATCAATAACTTAAAATAGGTTTGGTTAGTGGCTGCTAACTTACGCAAAGCGGGTCAGGTTTCGCCATTCTTCTTTGCTAGCGTAAAATGAAATTTACCGAAACAATCATAGAGTCGAATTTTAAACAAAGAAATTAAGGTTTTGACAGCTCTAAAATAATTAGAATTTAGAATTTCTGCCTTCAGAATCGACATCATTATGAACTTTATTTTACCATAAAAATCATTATTATGCCCAAAGTAAGGATAGCCTAGAAATAGATAGATAGATAAAATAAACTCTATTTGTAAAATTAAAAACAAGTTATAAGTTAAGTAGAGTACAAAAGGCGGTCTTATCACACGCTCTCTTTTTCATTTGACAACCTTTGCAATTTGTTATATTTAAAGTGAAACTTACCTGACTATGTTTTTTTGTGCGTTCACTGTACTTACATTGCTTTCTAAAAAACATATTTATTTTTCAGTTGGAATTGAAACAAATTCATTTCCATACAACAAAGAAACCAACTGTTTCAACATGAAGCCAAATCTCTCGCTAGAAGGCATATCCAAAGAGCACATCCGTGGATACGTGTCCGATCTGCTGCTAGTGGGGACCTATTACAGGAGGCTGTTCGACTTCGCGTTCAACCAAACATTGGAAGATCACTTCCATAACAAGGGATTGGTTTTTGAGGTAATCTTCTTTATGTTTTAGTCAGTCAAACTCTAAAATAATGTGCTTATTAAAGTTTAGCATTAATGTTGATGTTTAAAAATTACACCGGAACACTGCGCGTTGGTGGGTTTACAAATCTAGATGTCCAGGTTTCCTCCCTATGTTTTCCATACACGTTGTGTAATTTAATTTCATTATTTATTTCTAAAAAACAACAGAGCATTGCTTTATAAAGCTGGTTCTTCTCTATTCAAGCGCTTATTCTTCACAATTTTCGTTCTAGGCTGCGCGAGACATAATCCGCAAATACCTACTAAAGTTCCGCCTGAAAGCGACGGAAATCTACGAGGAATGCTGCTCAAAGGCATCAGAAGATGTTAATTGTATGCCGACACTGTTGCAAATACGCTTCCATGTGGAGCCATTGAAGTATGAGATCGAGACTATTGCGTCTATCTACTTGATGATCGAGACAGGTATTATTTTTAGTTATCTATAGCATAGACTAATATATTAGTCTATGTCACGCACACAATCAAGATATAGTAATTGTATGCTGACCAGTGCACAGAAGATACTTTTTACATCCACTTGGAAGCAGGGGGCGGAGTTTGCCCAAGCCGCGCGATGGCATTGGTGCGCGCTATATGCCGCTCGGCCGCTATTCGTCTATTGACGCGGACGCACAGCACCAGCTCTCATCATTGGTCCAATGCAACAAACAAGCGCAGATGGCCGCCATTTTGTTGCTCTTTCATGATTGGATGATTATTTTCCAGAACCTAAGTCGTGTTTGCCGAGCGGCGCTGAGTTGATGTCGTATTTATTCAACGAGATATCGCTGGTCACTCACAAGGACACTTCACACACTGTGTTCAATGCGCTGTTCTCAATATGCAACGTTTATTTCAAGTGAGTTATTTGATTTTGTCGCCGTTTTCTTCCGCTTGCATGTTTACTAGGTAAAAGATAGATCGAGGTATGTTGTACTCGCATTCATCATCATCAGTCATTTGGCCATCTTCATCAAAAGAATGTGCTTTTTTATGTTATTCTTATTTCAGCCATCTTATCTCGGTTATATTTATTTTATTAAGCGGATTTTACACTAAACTTCTGCAAGTAAAAAATATTTATCACTTATAAATTATTTTCTTCCAGATTCATAGACCGTTTCATATTCGAGGGCGAGTTAGACGACCCATACCATGAGTTCTTCATACGTAAAGACTCACAGTACGTCAACTCTCGCTCAAAGAAGTATTGGGACAAGGGGTTCCATATATCGCAGTCGCTAGCCGTACCTGAGTTTCTGAGGGCTTTGGCCAAGTGCATACTGCTCTGTGGAAAGTCTCTGAGACTGATGAAATTGTGTAACCCTAGTGTGAGTGTTGTTTGATATAGAAAAGTTTACAGGACGATATCATACTATGCTTCCGTTTGAAAGCGTTTTGCTCAAAACTGCTATAATTCACGGCCACTTCATGCTAATTTTTTTTCAGAACATACCTACCTCCCAATACCTACTGGGTAGGGCTAGAATGTAGAAGTCTATGTTACGGCCATTTCTAGCGTTTTAGCTGTAAAAAAGTTCACGTTAAAATATTTCATTTGTCACATTTCACACTTGTGAATATTATAGGAGCACAGTGTCTACTATTTAGGTATATTAACAATCTTTCAAACGCATTCCCAGGACCCCCTAGTGTTACTGATCTCGTCGGACCACCCGACAGTCAAATGCTGCGCCAATTTCGAGGATCTAGAGCGTCAACAGAACGTTCTAGATGTCTACAGAACGCGATGTTTGTTCGTGAGCGGAGAGCCAGTGACGTTCGAACAGATACTGTTGAAACGGGAGGCAGAACGGAAGGCGTTTACAGAGATGGCCTCTATCAAACAGGCTGAGACTTTGGAGAAGATTGTTGGTGAGTCGATAATCATCATCATCATCATTATCAGTCTGTAATCTTCCAAACTAGGACACCTATCTACGGCCTCTCAATACATGCCAGTCCGTAATGTAGTTACTTATATTATTTTGTCTTCCCGGTGGTCCCGTGTTTTTTTTACTGAAACTGAGCTAGAGGTTATCTGTGATATTTCAGCGCTATGGTATTTTATTTTACAATTTGATCATTTTATAAAATTCCCCATATTGCAACTACAAACCAACATAATTCACAAGACCATTCACCTCTACAGCGGAACGAAAACGCCTAGCGCAATTAATAATAGCCGAGAAGCAACACTCCCTGCGAGTGTTAGAAGCGGCGATGGCGGAGGCGAAGGCCTTCAAGAACAAGTCCAGGCAGCGGGAGAGGAGGATCACGGAGCTGGAGAGAGAAGCGGAGAAGGCTTCCGAGGAAGTTGACTCCAAGATGAAGGTTGATGAAAGGTACTCTAGTAATTTTTTTGCTTTTTCTATTATTTATTATAGCAATTTTATGGTAATAATCATAATCGCCAATAGATGTGTAGATTAAAAACTGAATTTGAGTTGTTTTTAAATTGAATTTCAGCATCTTTTCTTGGCATTTTACAAAAGCGTATTGGTAGAATTTATTGAAGCAGAATAGAACTTGGATTATTTATGTTCTTCATTTCATTGACAGGTCCAAAATTATGGAGTACTACTCAAAACTGAACATGGAAGTGGAGAAGAGCAAAATACACATGGAGTGGAAAATAAAACGTCTGCAACTCGACCAGACTCGCATGCAACTGCTCTCTACCGAGGAGAGGAATTACAAGAGAGAGAAACTAGAGAGAGAACATCAAAAGATCGAAGAAGTAATGGCGATGTCTATAAGGTCAGATGACGAAGGTTTGCTACATGATTCTGATTCTAGCGGCGTTCAAATACCCTTTGTAGAAACGCCTACTAGCTCAGATCCGACTGTTAACAAAGCTAATTCACAATCGTCAAGTGATGCAGTTTTTGTATTCCGCAATGAATCAGACAGCACAGACACGGCAGATTGTGATAATAAAAAGATCCTTGATGCTCAAGGAAACGTTGAAACCAAAGAGGTCAATTCAAATGAAGTTGTGAGCAAAACTTCCAGTGATGTTATCGGCTGCCATTTGAATGATAAAAATGATAACATAGAATTCCTAAGAATCAGACAAGAAGCTTTGAGCAACAAAGACAAAGTTATGGCCCACGAATTTGGTACAGACAACCAGAATAACACGTTTATCACGCATTTGATTAATTTGGAAAACTACGATGAAGAGAATAATGTGGATGGCCTAACGACATACCAAGAAGCTAAAAGAAACAAATTGAAAGTTCTCGGTGCAGAATTCGATATAAAAACAAAAAAAAGTGCACCTGAAATATCAGAACCGATAACTGAAGCACAGAAAGAGGCCATAGTGAATAAACAAAAAGTCATGGGCGTTGAATATAATTTACCTAGTGAAGAAATACAGAGGAACCAGCCAGCAAATATTGCCCAAGAGGAAGCATTGGTGAACAAACAAAAAGTTATGGGTGTAGAATATAACCTTCCAGCTGATGAGATTGTTAGACGGGAACCAGCCAATACCGCCCAAGAAGAAGCTTTAGTAAATAAACAGAAAGTCATGGGGGTAGAGTATAATCTACCACCTGAAGCAATTATTCGAAATGACCCGGCAAATATAGCTCAAGAAGAGGCTTTGGTAAACAAAGGCAAAATATTAGGTGTAGAGTATAACTTACCTGCTGAAATAAAACTAAAGAATGATCCAGCAAATACTGCTCAACACGAAGCCGTAGCTAATAGGGACAAGATTTTAGGAGTCCATTACAATCAACCGGCTGAAGTTAAAATTAAAAATGATCCAGCTAACACAGCCCAAGAAGAGGCTTTGAAAAATAGAGATAAAATACTAGGCGTAGAATACAATTTACCAGCCGAAGTAAAACTTAAAAACGACCCAGCCAACGTAGCTCAAAGGGAAGCAGTAACTAACAGATACAAAATATTAGGCGTGGAATTTAATTTACCAGCCGAAGAAAGAGCGAAGAAAACCCCAGCCAATGCAGCTCAGGAGGAAGCCATACAAAATAGGGACAAAGTATTAGGTGTGGCTTACAACTTACCTCCAGAATTGTCTGAATTAAAGGTACCAGCTAATTATGCGCAAGAAGAAGCGATGAAGAATCGTAGGAAGATGCTAGGGTCAGACTATGGGTGTAGACCTAGCGAGGGTCCCGTGAAGGCCAAGCGGGCTGGCCTGACCTTGAACCTAAGACCGTGTAGTGAGGTTCAGTGCTACAATGTCGGAGTGACCCCGAATACTGGGGCGATTACGCCGGCTGAGTTCTTTCCCAGGGTAAGTTTATTCAGTAAATTAAAATAGGATAAGTTTTATATGGAGTATGCAAATGTATTTACGATTTCTATTATAAAGTAGTAAATAAATGATAATACATAACATTTTTTATGTTAGAGATTAGCCGATATTATGTTTATTTATAAATAATACGTAAAATTAAATTTCTTTCATTTCAATTTTAGCTTGACCTAGAAACACCGACGACAGCTGATAATCCCCTCGAATCTCAAATACCAGGAGATCTACTCACTCCGAACAGCGAAACTAGTCGAGAGATAGTAACGACCAATAGCAAAAGCGACAAAGATTTCCTATCCCGAGATGGATTTAATTTTTCTCTAATAGTGGATGAGGAAACCAATGAATCTGAAAACACCAGCGATCTCCAAGCGGCCTTTAGTAACGAATCTCCTTCGAAATATCCGATTAAATCCACACCTCTAGTCGACATTATAAACGGATCATACAGCTTGGAAGACTTTGATCCGTTTGGAATGAAACAGTTCAAAAAGTACTCAAAAGATCACTTGAGCAGTAAAATGGATTTGGACATGTATTCGTCGTGTTATACACATCCCAGTGTGATAATGGAAGAAGTGAAAAAGAAACCGTACAAGGATATATTTGCGTCTCACTCTAGTTCTAAGGATGATGATGAGACAACAATAAACTGTGATAATATAGCAACACTCACGGCTTGCCTACAGCGATCAGTCATGCTTCCCCTCACATACCAGTTAGAAGTTGTAAACAACTCTATACTAACCCACTTTCTAGTGAATCTAGACATGTATGAACATCTGCGGAGTTTGAAGGATTACTTCTTTCTAATGGACGGAGAATTTAGCAAGAGTATTTGTCACAATTTGTTCTCTAAGCTGGTGAAGACAGTCAATCCGCAGGAGTTGTTGAATTTTGCTACTTTACACAATATACTGGATAAAGCTTTGGGATCGTCTATCTCACGTAAGTAATTCATCACGTTTTTAAACACCGACTGACTATGAGGGTCTTATGAGATTAGCGTTTTCATGGATGGGTGTCCGCCTAAGCCCGTAGCATAAATTTTCATCGTCAACGTGAAGTAAAATTCATCGAGTAATTTCGTATGACAATTTTAGTTCTGCTACCGACTGCCTGGGCGCTGTTCATATTTTCATACAAAATTACTCTATGAATTTTACTTCACGTTCACAATCAAAATTTATGGTACGGGCTCTGAAAACTGTAATGATTCCTATCAAACAAAATTCTATGATACCTGTGATTAATTTTACCAGTGACAAACTAATAGCAGTATAATACATAAAAAACCACTAAAATGTAAGAAATAATTTAAGATTTACACAAATTATATGTGACAGTACAAATATACCTAAGCAGCATAGACCTACTACCTCTAGACTGGCAATCGCCGTGTGCACTATTCTCTTTCTCACTCAAACCATAGATGTTGCCGACAAAAAAATTAAACCTAAATATGGGGAAATTTAACTTATCATAATAAGGGCGGATTCGGCCAACGTCGAGTAACTTTTTACTCACGAGTAAACTGCCAGTTACTCGGGAGTAAGCCAAATTTGCATTCTACCAAACCTGAAACCAAGATAAGTAGCTTATCCCAAGAATAAAATGTTATACCGCCAAAATTGACCGTGTAACGAGCTTATCCGAGAGTAATTTTGTAATGGCGGCGGCACATCAGCTGATTAGAAAACCGTCATAATGACATATAAACACATCTGTCAAAACTTAAACAAAAGTACGTTAAAAGGCAAATTCTCAGAATAACAACAGCGAATAAAATATTAAAACATAAACAATTTTATACTATTATAATCCATTCAAACTAAGTCGGTATGTCATTTCTTTTGCATGCTTTGAAACGCAGCTATTTTTATTTTAGTTGTATTACAGTTTCGTTCCTCGTTCATTCAATTAACCATGGTATAACTTGGTAGAATGCAAATGTACTTATCCAAGATATTTACTCGCGTATAAATTTTATTCCGGTATAGTTATTCTCGTGTAAGGTGATGTTTGGACGAATTCGCCCTAACAAAAACAAAACTTGAGTATATCGTCGGTTGATAGGAAAAAGACACTAAAGGCTAATTTTTCAATAGCCAGATAAAAGTTTTGCTGGGAAATAATTTTGATGCTGTTGCGTCTCAATGTTTGTATTACCCAGATAACATTTATCTGAATATTGAAAAATCAGCCTTAGTGAGTTTTTCCTGTCAACCGACGATATAAGAAAAAAAAACTTTACTCATACTTATTTGATTTCAATATAATTATTTAATATACACAAACTGAGTGGATTGTATGACTCATTGTCTTCGTCCAATCGAAACAATCCTCTTCAAAATGTGCCGAACACAATTTTTGTATGTTTCTTTGGTTCCCAATTTGTGCGACCGGTAATGTCTATCCATTTTCTTGATATTACGGAAACCTATGAAGCAGAGATAAATGGATGAGCATGAGCATTATAATCGTGGGCCAAATATGTGATGGGTTTTTTTTTAAAGGAAACACGCATTTCGTATCAATACAATAAACTTTATATTATACAGAAGAAATCACACATAGAAGAAAAAAACGAAACGAACGTTTCCTCACAATGAGAGGCACCTCATTTGAAAGAGGAGAATGACTTCTACAAAATACAATCTTCACAAAAACCGAATTCGTGCGCCCCATTTGTAAACCCAACCCGAGTCCGTTACAATTTCTAGTATTTTCTTTGCATACTATAATATTTGTGGGTAAAATAAATTTTCAATAACTTGCAACACCATGTGATTTGTTATGATATGGTACCTCGTAATTTTTACTTAAAACTGATACTAAAAGACCTTACAGTATTAAAATTAGTATCGTTTTATATTAAAATCGAGCCAATAGATAGTACTATGATGAATGTAAGCTTGTTAAACTTGATAGTATCTACTTACATGTGAAAATATATCTCATCCATCATTCCATCGTGTTTTCGTTCAATATGCTCTATACAACCGAACAAAATCCACCACCCATGTCACACACTCGTTAAGTGATGATAATAGTCTAATAAACTTAATAAACACCCACAAATCACTAGCAAATCAAAAATAAATAGCATTTAGAAAATTTTGACATTGTAACTGTCAGCCTTTGTTTGGCAAAGATTTTTCATTTGTTTCATTGTTTGGCAAAGAGAACTGACGTAAACAGGCGCCACAGCAAAAAGGACAAAAAACATTTACAGCTTAACGTTTCTTTCTTACGCTTAATGTAGCTAAGCGTCTCTTTTTCGCAATGTCAGAACTGTCACGATTATACCCCCCTGTGCTAAGCAGGAACTGTTCTTTTTTGATGTTGGTGCTGTGACAAAGTAATCTGAAGAAATATGGCACCAACTTCAAAAAAAAAACAGTTCCTGCTTAGGTATATTTGTACTGTAACATATAATTTGTGTAAACCTTAAATTATTTCTTACATTTTAGTGGTTTTTATTAGACGGTTTTTTAATTTATTTAATTATTATTTTATAGTTTTTAGTTTATTTGCAATAATTTTTAATCAAAAGTAAGATGCAAATGATACCAAAAAGTCCCACTAATCAATACGAATCATTCAAGCCTAAACACGAGGTAGTTGCTATATACCGTTGAGGAGTTCCCTTGACTGCCTTCCGTTTCCATCATCAGATCAGCTCAAGGTCACCATCATATTTTTTTGTTATAAGAACTATATTTACGTTCTTAATTTCATTAGAATCGGTTAATATGTGTCCAAAATGGAAATTCATTCCCTGTTTTTACCCCTTTACCCGCCCTTAGGGGTGAGATAAAATTCTGAAAAAAAAATGGGACCACCTGGGAGCTCAACCCAATACAACAAAAAAATTATTTTCAAAATCTGTTCATAAACGGCGGAGTAATCGGTGAACATACATTAAAAAAAAAACCCGACGAATTGAGAACCTCCTCCTTTTTTTGAAGTCGGTTAAAAAGCGTATTTATTACCCTGTGAGATCTCACAAAATCAAACTGCTATTACGTCCGGTCCACAGACTTTGTCTAGCCTACACTTTATTCCACTGTACCCTAATCATTAAAAATACATTCATAAATCTTCCAGACGTGCACAAATTCTCCGAGAACCTCTCCTTCACGATGTCCGAGACCCCTCTGAGCTTCCAACACAGTTCCCCTGACGTGCTCCACTGTCTCTCTCTAACCTACCTGGTGGGGTGGCCGCTGAACATCATTCTGTCTCATGAAGCGTTGTTGAGATACGCCAAAGTGTTCCAGTTTCTGGTCAAGATGAGGCGGATATCGTGGGTGTTGGGCGAGGATTTTGAGGTTAGTTTTTTTATATTTGAGGTGTGTAGGTACTTTGACTTTGTAAAATATAGCTTGAGTCCCATAACTTTTGATGGATAGATAATTAGATACTTAGGCATAGTGAGTAAAGTTCCTTTTCCATGGAAAATGAACAAATGAAAAATAAAATCGTTGGAAAGTCCAGAGAGGTTAGCATGAATAAATATTTTGATACCAATCTATGAAATACGCTTTGCGTTCCCCTAGCGTTTAGTAGCGAGACTAAATCAGAATACATACCTATATTTTTGTTTTGTGGACAGAGGTTATGCTTTTCCAAATCTTATTTTAAACTTTTCACAATATATTGTGATGACTACGTCCGGCCCGCATAGATAATAGTCACATGTATATTGATGATTTGTTTTTTTTTCCTTTTCAGAGTCTCAAACTTGCCGCAAAACTATCACGACAAGAATCAAGAAAACTTCTACGCTCACCTCAATACATATCAACGCAACTATACCGGCACATCATGGCATCTCTAATAAGAGCCTTAGACAACTACATAGTCACAACTTGCATCCTAACCTCTTGGACAGAGTTTGAGAATGATTTGAAGAAAGCGAGAACGTTGGATGATTTGTACGATTGTCATGTGGTTTATATCAAGAAAGTGCTCTTCAGATGTCTACTGAACAACAGATCTACGCCTGTAATGAAGCTTTTGAATGATATCTTCATTGTGATCCTGAAATTCAGCCGGGTGTTGAATGCTGGGTAAGTTATTGGGTAATACGTTTTGTTAAAGGTAGTGGTTATGTTAGAGAGGGAGAGGTATATTGCTATATCCACTTTTCGCTTTAGCAGTCCCAATGTAATAGGGAGTGATTTTGTCAGGCAGAATCGAATGCTGAAATTTTTATTTACCGCTTCCCTGCACCAGTCATAAACATAACACTTACAAATTTCCTCTTTCACTTCAATAAAAAGCTTCTCGTAAACATGAATTCTATTTACATACTTAATATATGTAAATCTCTCCCTTAGAAAATGGTACTACAACGAGGCAACAGGCTGCCACCATCATCCGAACTTCGTGCAACTACAAGAACTGTTCCATTTGTTCGAGAAGCTCGCCAAATATCTTCACAAAGTTGTCATGAGATTGATGGAGTGCGGCTACCAGCGACATCTAGCGGAACTACTCACCTTGGTCAATCTCAATGGATACTATAACCCGGATAAATCGAAGAGCGAACCGAATAATAGCTTAGTAATGTCGCCGTGAATCGGTTAGTGAATTTTGAGAGCTTTTTATTTAGTCGTATTAGGAAGTGGATTTCAAAGTTGTAGATGGCGCCACTGGTTATGGACCACGTGGGTCCCTTGTGATTGGTTGATTTTTATCTATTTTCTATTCTGTAGTTGTTATTTTAGGATATTACTTCACATACATTCGTAAGTGGAATAAATATGAATAATTAACGCGCACACGAGATGTTTGTTTTGTGTGTGTGTGCTAAACGTATGTATCGGCTTACGTATTGACATGTGAAAAATGCTGCATTTTTAACAAATCGTCATAGCAACTACCTGGCTTAAAAATATGCCTTCCATAAATCATAGACAATTTCAATATTTTCCGTGGTAAACTAGGTATTATAGGCCTATTTTAAAAACACAAATTTAATGTGATATATTTTATTCAATATTGTGAATCATGTTTTAAATGTATTGTTTCATCATGAAGTTATTGCAAATCGGAAATGTAGGTGCTTCTGTTGTACTTATATGAATATGATTAGCGACCCACCGAATATGAGTGAAATAAAATTAAGTAGAATGTTAGATGATATACATTAGTTGTATTTGATGTGTGTTGCTTAGCTAACCCGTTAATTATGTTATCAATAAAAAGTATTATCTTACTAAAGTTCGCTGTTTGCCATTTAAAACTTAGATTAAAAATACTCAAGATCTAAAAACAAGATGTTTTATGATCAATGTTGGTTATTTAAACCTGTTGTAATTTAAGTTACGTTTATGTTGCACGTTAAGTCCACTGTAAGTACCTACCTAAAGAAGATTAATACTCTATTTTGTTATATTGCATTTAATAAAATGTAGTCATTTCATTACAATGGTTAAATCTTTTTTATTGCCCTTGTTATCATTAATTTTTAGTTAACTACTAATTAATTAATATACAGGATATCTCATTAGTAAATGTTCGCCGGTAAGAGGTGATACAAAGTGGAGAACCCAACAAATACTCGCGGGTTTTTTTTAAACAACAAAAGTTGTTTAGAGTGACGGGTTATGTCACCTCCTGTCGGTATGAATTGACGTTGACTAATGTGTCACCTGTATATTAGATTAGGATCACTTTTGCGAAAATTGATATTTCAGATTTTAGTCCTCCCAAAATTTATCTAACCCAGGCCGGTACATAAATCTCGTTTTTATATCGAAGCACTATACCGACTGGCAAGGGCGTACCCAGGATTTCAGCTAGGGGGGGGGGGGGGGGGCAGCTCATACCTGTTCCGAGATGATGGTCGGTCGGGTTATATTGAAACATTATAGATAAAAGAATATTAAATCAAAATATCTGACTAAAAAGAAAAGATACCTTGTTTCCAACACTTCATATTGCGCACAGTAAGTAACACGTTTTTAATTCCCATTGGCAGGAAAATTTACGTTTATTTTATCTTCTAGGGGGGGGCAGCTGCCCCCCCTGCTCCTATCTGGGTACGCCCTTGCCGACTGGCACCATCATGATGTACAACATTCTTTCATATCAGTGCCTTTTTTCCCAGTAGTGTTTGCACAAAGATTGGTCATTAGTGTTTCTCCACTGTGGCTCATATCATCAAAAGAGTTATGAATCATTGTTTGATAATTAAAGATAATTTAGCTAGGTAATCCGTTAGTTAGTCATCATATTGTCAACATGATAACTTTTATCTATTTTCTAATATTAGTATGCCCATTTTCCGCCATCTGTTGTCGAGTAGCAGAACTTCTGCGACACCTAGCCACTAATGTAAAAACTAGAAAATTCCAAGAGATTATCCATTGTTTAATGTGTTTTTAATAATTAAGTAGTAATAAAGTAATTTTCCGTATCTCTTTTCATCATAATTAGTTCAGTACATTAATTAACCAAAGTTATAAATGTTGCAACATTCGACCACGGCGACAGTGGCGCCAATGTTTTCCTTATATTCAGGGTGTGTTTTCACGAATACCTCATTCTTCTGCAAATCGTCCTAGGGTTAACATCCTATTACAATCCAAAGTGAATCTGACATTGCAGTGAAAGCCAAGTGTTTCAACTGTTGAACAGTTGTGTATGCCCGGAAAAGTCAATATTTACAAACTCAACACATACAAATCAGTTTTTTCTCGCGTCAGCCGGAGTACAGTGGAAACGGACCGCGATTTACGTGCATCCGATCGATACTGCACGAGGATTGGCCACAGTGCGCGCCGTCAGTTAACAACAACGTTGCACCGCGAGGTCTCGAGCAGCGAAGATGGCGTTTATGATGCCGGTGGTGAAGAACGACTGGGATATTTACAACTCGGGCAAGTCGCGTCGCGTGTCGGAGGCGGAGCGGCCGGGCGGGCGCGTGCGGAAGGTCTCCGAGTCCCGCTCCGAGGGCCCCGCCACGGCGCCGCGCGCCGCGCTCAGCCCGCACCGCAGCGCGCCCGCCATGCGCTCGCTCTCCTACTCGCGCCCGCCGCCCTCGCGCAGCTCGCTCCGGGTGCCCCTCGACAACCACAGCCCCAAGACCCCCGGCAGCCCGCCCGCGCGCCCGCCGCACGACAAGTTCCACAACAGGTTGGTCGACAAGTTGAAGAAGGCGTTGGGCCGGGCCGACCCTCGCTCCGCCGAGCGCACGTCATGAGCTAACCGCCGGTGCTGTGTGTTCAGGACCCGCGGGGACTCCCCGGAGCCGCGCTGCTCGTGCGTGCCCTACCTGTGACGTCACCGCCGCCGCCGCCGCCGCCGGCCGCCAACAACGCTGAACGTAACTATATGTTACATCTCCACAATGCAATAGTATGTAGATCACATTTGTTTGCTTTTTCTAACTGTTGCATGTGAAGCACTATGTTTAATCAGAATGTGTCAGTATTAGGTTGTATTAGGGCTGTTTGTTGTATGATAAGACTGCGCTTAGCCTAGGGTTAGGAGGGGGTCACGGCCGCGGCCGCGGCTCCTGCATATGCTGGCAGTTTACGATTGTATCTGTGATTCGATATTTGTAAGTCGCGTTGTATTATTTATTTTATAAAATAGTATAATCGGTTATGTTAAAAATGTGAAACGCCTGACCATCCAAGGGTTTCTGTAATCTAAATTGGGGACGAGTGGCTGGCTACAAATTTGGTAACCGTACAATGTTGAAACAAGTACCTTTTATTATAATTAAACTAAATTTTAATACCAAACTGTCGATATTAGAGGACGGTGCGAGGCAGTGATAATTTAAGTGTATTGATATTATGACAAGGTTCCATTTGATAGATATTATGTATGTTGATGTTTTGTTATTGATTTTACGCTTTGGATAAAGTAAATGTTGACTTGTAGCAAATAAATGACTGTGTATGGACCAGCTTTATAAAAAAATATTTGTAGTTTTTCAGTGAAACTGAGTCAAAGAAGTGTTGGCGTCTAGTGATATATTTATATCGTATAGCTTTCAGTTTATGAATGAGTATTATTATGTTTTCATAAGTAATTGGTGCAAAAATGTGAGTCTAAAATACTAAATGTGAAGTTATGAACGAATGTAGATGTTAGATATCAAAGAATGTAATTCCTAGGACATTTAAGTAGGTGTCGTAAATGTTATTACTTATAATGTATTTCAAAGTTCCTTATTTTCGCTAGATAGAAGTTTTTTTTGTACTTTAGTAAGTACTTACAATCAAGAAAATCACAAACTGCCATACTAGGTACTGTTATGTTATGGATTATTAGGAGTTCAATTAGTTCAAACATTTGTCAAAATTATTGTTACTAAATTCACATCAGTGCTTGAAAATTTAAAGACTGCAAAAGATAAACCTGTACCTAGATTTTTTTTATGGTTAAGAGCTAAACTAAAAATGACATTGTAAATAACGATCTGCCATCATGAGTTACTTGTAATAACTATCATGTACATTAATTATCTGTATGGATTTATACCAACCTAATGAAATAATAAAACTTGATACATAATCTAAACTTGATGTCTTTGATTCATACTAACCTAAGCCATACACATCCTAGTTCATCCTACCTCTCACTCTTTGGTCTAAATATCATACAATGTAACGATTTCTCGTAGCATGTATGTCTATGTCTACCATTAGAACTACCTACCTGAATCTTAATTAAAGTATCCAGGAAGGGACGACTCTGCCTGTTCCTGCGTTTTTCGTCAGTATAAAGTAACCCCCCAGGTTTAAACATTTGAAGCGTTGTATGACCAAAGGGTACGCAAAAGGAGCCCCGTTTTGCCACTTATCGCCTGTCACTTCCCAGGCAAACAGTGACTGAATGAAATCTGATTGGCCAACCCTTTCACTACAATTACAAAGCCTAGTCTCTTATGCATGCGGACGATACAGAAAACAAAATCCAAGTTACCGAAGTACTTATACACTCACGAGTCACGAGCAATGAAATTGAATGCAATATTAGTAAGCATGACATTAAGCAGCGCATCAGAATATTACCAACTAAAAACTAAAATATTATGATCAAATTCTAACTCAATATTTTTTTTATTTGGGACAAATTTAGACATTTTGTAAGTGGCACTTTTTCATTGCTCGTGAACGAAGTTAAAGACCTACCTATACTATCCAACTCGACCATAATTTGATCATCAAAGCACGGTACACAAAACGAACACAAAAGCATAAAAGGAAACCCTTACCTTACACACCTTTGTATTTGACTATACAATACACCGTTCACTGATAACAACGATTGTCCCTCCTTACACGAAACTCTTCCTTATCGTTGGGCAATAAGGGCCCCGCACTGGTTACTTCGTAAATGGCACAGCGGGGCCACTCTATACTGACGAAAAACAAACGAACGAGAGCTGTCGTGCAATCGGCACGTTTAATACAGCGAGATAAGAGTGGTGGCCCGCGCAGCAGCGCTCTAAAGCTTAGTTTTTCGTCATATAGAGTGGCCCCCCTGCCGTAGGTCCGGGTTATCCCGGTATTGATCGTCAAGGGTGGGGAGGGGGGTGTCCCGCGCCCACTCTAGAATGTTCCACAAGTGCACCTTGCACATGCAAATATTGTTACACAGATAGACACAGTTACTTTTATGTTCGTTGTTTACTTTTCACAGTGGGTGGGTTGGGTTGGGTACAGTTATTTTATTTATTTATTTATTATTTTTCATGGAGAATCAACAGCATGTTCTTATTTATAATAACTTAAAATAGCTATTTAATATAATATTAGACAGGCCATTAACAGATTCCCACATATAGAAACAAACTTAAAGTATACAGATAAAAAACTACGCTAGTTACAAACTAACAGCGGCAAGCGCCACTACGCCTAGTTAGATTTAAGTGCCTACTGACTTATTATTATTGGCAACATAATATTAGAAGAAAATAATAAAACAGAAAGCTACAATATTTGTGGCATTTGAATATTAAATACCAAATGCAAGTGTGCCCCCAGATAATTGAATTAAAAATAAATGAAAATATTTTATAAAGTTATTCACTTAACTAACTACCTAAATACTTATATTAGTAGTGTACTATTTTAGTTCAACCGACTCATCAATGAAAAAGTTTTTAATTTTAGAGAGACTACTGCAGAATAGGTCAATTTCCGATTCGGTGAAAATTCTGTTGTACGTGTTGCATGCCCTTACCAAGAAACTATTTTGCCGGTAGTTACAGTTAGCGGAGGGTACATGTAACAGTGGCCTTTTACGAGTCAAGTGATAAGGAACCCTTAATGCTATCTTGGATAATTATTATCAGTTATTGATATTGTTCATTAGTCATTAAAAGATTTCGGTTGGTTTTTTATGTATGTATAATTATGTATACTCATTCTGAATTTAAAATAAGAGACGTGATAAAAGAAATGGAAGCGTTCTGGGATTGTTAAACTAAGCTTAGGTAGGTATTATGTTAAGCGCTTAAATCCATATCCATACGATAGCAATACAATTTCTGATATTTTCCTACGTGACTTAGATACTGCTAGTGTTAAGCTACCTATCTAGACCATATAAATAAACCAAAAGTTATTGGACAGGTAATCCACCAACTATTTTAGTGTTTGTTTGCCTCTAGGTTGTAGACAGACCCCGACTCTACATATCGTCCAATTTACGACTCAAATAGCGGAATGGAGGTTCGTATTTCACAAACTTGGATGGATCACGACTTTTTTTCTGACTTATGTTGCCGCTATACGCTACAGCTGTGAAAATTTATGCATGCAGGTATGCCAAGGTAGGTACAGTAAGGTGCAGATAAACCTGACCCCCCTCAGAAGCATTGTTAGTATGAGAGGGGGGTCAGGTTTCTTTGCATCTGACCGTACTATCGGGGAATTGGACGACCACTACCTTGAAGATACCCGCGTGTTTAGAACAATCACACAATAAGGTACCTAATGACAAGAAGAAGAGATGTTGCTATGAGATGTTGTTATAAAATCGGGCTAGCATGGATTTCTCCGATAGTATTTCTGAAACAACTAAGGGCCCAACCTAATATTGTATAGATATAAGATCCGAAACAACTATACATATATAAAGACTCAAAATGTAAATATACTAAGTTTTTCGAAGTTAAGAAGATAACAAGAAGCAAGTAGGTAACATACAGATTACTAAATGTGAAATGACAAATACACGCAATTGATATATTCACACTTCTGGCATTCGATGATGATGATGAGTACGATGACAATCCAATGTACGATCGAGTGTATGTTTCAGTGACGCAAATGCGCTGAAGTGTTCAGTTCGTAATCGTATATCTTATGCGATGTACCTATTGGCTCGGGACCAATTCGTCAACCAACATCAAGAGTGGATATTTGATTACTCGAGTTATTATTTCAAATACGTCAGAGGAAACATGTGCAATCTTTTGTGGTTTAACGCCGTTCATGTTTATCTAGAATGTAGAGTAAAGCCTCGTATCCACAGTGAATATTATAGCGAGATTGCACTTCTGTCGGACGGTCGTTAGTCGTTAGGAGAGGTCATGTCCAGCAGTGGACGATTACAAGCTGATGATGATGATGATGATGATATCTCTGTAAATAAATTAAATTAAATGAGACTGATATACAGAATATAAAATACCCATTTAGTACCTCTCTTCACGTTGTACTTACAGCTAAAAGTAAGTCCCTTGCGAGTCCCCTCTGACTACTTCTTCGGGGATTACAGTCGTGAGCATATACGGACGTACCTGTGTAAGTATGAGATGCGTACTGCGTATGCTACACGTTGTATGTTCATAAAATTATAGTTTGCATTTTGTAATCAATAACCAAAGCTTTATCACGATAAAAGTATTGATGCCACTCGAATGACGAGTGTTCGAATAAGGCATTGTGTGTATGTAGTTATCATTAACAGCCAATCTTTTATCACGGTAGCCGACTACTAACACGGTTAGTTTTTGTAATGAATGAGGGACAAAGTAAAATGTACTTAGGTATAAGTTCAAGGAAATTTCCATTCGATGACGATATTATGATTGGATTGGATGCGGAAAGCTAAAGATCGCATCCAGTGGCGTGCTTTGGGAGAGGCATACGTCCAGAAGGGCTAGTACGGGTCGCATTTAAGACGTGACAAGAGTTTTGCATCGCGCTCACTCACATCGCGCAGCCTCAAGAGCGAGCGCGACGGAGAACTCTTGTCACGTCTTAACTACGATGTGCTACAGGGCCAGCAGTGGACTGCTATAGGTTGATGATGATGACGATATTATGTAGGTAATATTTACATTCAACTCCTACCTGACTACTCTTTAGGATAAATTAATATCGTTTCGTAGATTAGATGAATATTCTAAATAACAACCCTATTTTTAACAAAGTTAACTGAAGTCGTCAGTCAGGTAACTAATAAGCTGGCATTAACTAATTAGGTTTTTTGAAATAAAATGATTGAGAGGAACATAATAATTACTTATACTTAGTTATAATTTTTCCGGTGATTCTTGGGTGAATCACCTGTCAGCCATTGTTCATTTATCGCTGGTCGGTATATTTCCATATTTTATTAAAATTTACAGTGATAGAGCTGTTTTTTTTCACACTAGCTACCTACTTACAATATATTTTTAACTAGAAATTTTTACTTTTTTAGCATTTTACATAGGTACTCGAATATATAATATTAAATGCGCAGTTGTATTTTTAAAGGATACCTTTAAAGGTAACCATCGACCTAATCAAATTAGTGAGTTACGTCTTTTTAAGATTCTGTGAAATAAATATAAAACTAAACACAATATGACTTCATTCTATTAAAAGGAATATAGGTAGAGTAATTTAATAGTTAGAAAATTGTGATCATGCTGTATTTTCTTTTAGACGTTGTATTGTAATCAATTTGATTCAATTACTATTTTGCTTTCCTTACGACGTATAATATACCTACTACATTAATAAGCATTTCTTTTACAAAATAAGCATTTTTATTAACAAAAAGAAAATGTGATGTAATTTACAGAAACGAATCAAGCCATGAAGTAAGTACCTATGTAAAGTAATTGTTTTCATGATGCTACGCCGCGCCGTAGCGCCCGCGTAGGCGCGTAGCAATAAAGGGCCTTGCTACGAGAATGCTACGAATAACGTAATAATAATAAATGTATTTTATATTAAACACAGCATAAATAAACAATTTTGTGGCTGATCTTCGAATATATTTCATGATAGTCTACCTTTCTAAAAACGTGGTAACATCAGAACTTCATCTTGTGAGAAATCCGACCAGTTTACCAAAATTAACGTAAGATAATAAGGTCAGAAATACGATCAAAAACTCAAAAACTGACAGATGTATATTTTAATAATTAAATATTGATGTTGATTCTGAAGGCAGAAATTCTAATTTTAACGCTGTCAAACTAAAAAATTTGCTAGCATAAAATGACATTTACGGAAACAATCATAGAGTCGAATTTTAAACAAAGAAATTAAGGTTTTGACATCGCTAAATTTAAAATTTCTGCCTTCAGAATCGATATCATTATCTTGATGATACTGTGCAGAGGAGCCGTGTTCGTCTTTTTCACTTATAGACTATGATGTCGGAAAGTTTGGGACGAATTCAAAGGATAATAAGTTACAAGAAATCTATTTTGGTCGCGCCTTCTAAGATCTTGTTTTTCAAAGGGAAGGGCGTTTCGTCTGAAGGACAAAGCAAAATATAGGTATTTTCATGGTATTATATTTCTGAAGAACATATTGGCTAAGGTACTACAGGTAAAAGTTACTATTAACGAAACGACACCAATTTTTTCAATCAATTAATTTAAAAAAATAACTGAATATTACTCTTTTTAGTTGGTAATATCCTGATGCTCTGTTAAATGTACTTCAATGTTGCAGAAGGCGTCATTAAGTTAGCTTTTTCCGTTTAGAAGTAATTTGGTGTTTTTTTCAATGGAACTTTTTCATTGCCCGTGAGTGTATTACAGTTTCATTTATAGGGTGAAATTAGCAGTTGGCTGATAACTCACGTCGCCAGAGCAAATAACACGGTGAAACGAATGAAGTCATTTAATTTAATTAGTGTTGGGGTGTGAATGTGTCCACGTACGGACTTGACTTTATTGTATTTACACGAGCACTGACGTAGGTAAAGGTATTGTAAATGGAGGTTCATTCTAGCTTCATGAAACATGAATGTTTTCATCACTCATGCTCTGAAAATAGGTAAGAATTGCAGAACAGAGGCTTTAAAATACATAATTTCTTCCACAGGGAGATTTTGTCTAATTTCTTCATCGAGTTGCAAGTAGTGGAGTTAGTTAAAGGTACCTACATAGAGATTACAATGTAATGTAATAAGAATAATCGATTGTATTGATAAAATATAATCCAGCTGTAATTGGATTTTCAGGCTGAAGTGAGTGTTGTCACTATGATTTAGCACTTTCTACGGACTCTATAATAATTACTAAACAAAACTATTGAAATCGTGATGAAATCGATTATCTTGACAAATTACTTACTGTCATGTATTCGGTCATAGATCTAAATATACAACTTGGCTCTCAATTGACGAGCTGGCTGAGTGAGTAAAAAAAAATATATTGGTGTATGATGTACGACTACAAAAACAATATTTGGAATGGTCTGGCTGCTCTGGCACGTCAATATGCGACATATTGACGTCAAAGGGATTCCTGGCTGTTTTTAAACAATTACACATACCTAAGGTTAAATACGGACACAGATTTTCAGCAGCCATACGGTAACTTATAATCACCTGCACATGCTTATTTTCATGGAAAAAATATGATAAATAGCCCTGAATGGTTGCCTATAAAAATTATTTCATCAGATGCAATCGCATTAGCAATAGCTTTCCTGAATTTCCTGAAGCCTGCCTGCAATTTCAGGAACAAAATACTATTTATGTAGTCATTCGAAATTTCTAGAAAATATAAAATCAAAACTTTGGTCACCCTCTCTTGTTTTTCTCAGCTGATAGCGCAGTAGCGCCACTTCAATCTGTTCCATTGCATTTCATATTATTCTAACAATTTCCATATCAATCGTCGTGTTACGTAAATAGGAAATTGAACGCAATATATGCACAAGGTCGTTCTATAAATATGCCCTGGGTACTTATGTAGTTTATTGGTGTATTTATAATGTAACAATAACATTAATTACTTACTGAAATCAATACTAGTCTATTATGCACATGTGTATATTGTGTATGTTACTAACAGCTGCTTTTATTTAAGTATGTAGGTAGGTACATTATTGTTTTTAAACATTGTGAAAGGGCAGAATCCGTAAGCTTATGGACATAAAATTCTCTTACAGTCGACAAATTTCCATTCAAATTAATAAAAAAATATAACATTGATAGCAAACAAGCCACCCTGAGTATCATACTGTTTTCAGAAGTCGGCGACTGACGCAAATCTTACTAACTATAATATTTTGAAGCTATGTATATCCATATTGTTGGAATAAGTACACTGCCCATTTAAACGAAACAAGAAAGTCACGTTATTGGCGTTATTTATACCCATGAATGGGAAATGACGGTAATTGACGGCATTTCTACCACAAAAATCATGTGACTTTAAACATTTTAAAGAGGTACCTAATTATAAAAGGACTTCTCACATTAGAGTAAAGTATTCTAAACGATATTGATTTTCCAGCAATATTCACAGGTATACCTAAAATAGTTTGAGAAGACTATAAACCCCAAGAAATATGAACCTAAAAATAAATAAATGTGATTGTGTCACTACATACGTTGTGCGAGATTTTACACCATTCGAGTAGTAAGCCGAATTTCCATGGCTCGGGAGGAGGAGAGTACACGCGCTGAAAAAGAAATATAATACTTGTAGAACTGAAGGAATACCTATACGTACACTTAGCAAGTATTCCAACGGAGTATCCATTTCAGAGTGCACGAGGCACTAACAATACAATACAGGTAAGTGAGTACGGACTTCTAAGTGCAGCGCAGTTTCTGATAGGAGCAAATCTGCTCAAGCATACAGTTAAGTCTTGCACTAACACAATTTAGCCAATCAATACGCTGCATTTTATGCTACTGTTCTGCTTGTCTTTAAGTTCTCAAATGTGAAATCGAGGGTACAGTTCTCCCATATTAATAATGCGCATGCAAATCTTCGCAAACTGTCGTATTCCCGGAAACACCCGAATCAGTGCCTTAAACAAAGCACTTGCATTTTGATCCTTGTTCGAAAGAAATAGTAGTCAATATCATGTGACACATAATCGAAAACAATTTGGGCGGTCGGTGGCTGTCACCAATCAGTCAAAGGTCTCAAGGTCAAGATCAATATTACTTTTGTGGAATTATAAAGAGCTGCAATTACACATCGTTCTTGTTATTTTTTTCAAATGTGAATTTAATTTCAACTTTAATTATTTTTGACGATGCCATATTATGAGGCACATTTAAGAATAAAATATGCGTCACATTGATAGACTTCACTTTGCCAATAAAGCCACACCCAAAAGACCAAGTTTGTAATTGTAATATTATTGTGAATGATCAGCGCTGTAAATATTTTTGAACTGAGATTTTAATGTAAACATTTTTATTAATGTGAAATAATCAGTGCTGTAAATTATACTTTTGAACTGAGATTTCAATTTTTTTATATAAATCTGTGTTTGAAATCCATTTCTCCTTATAATATAAACCTTGTGTTATTCAAACCTTCTTTCATCCATCTTTACATCAGCTTCAGTAAGACACTTGAAAAGTACCTACTGTAACATTTTCGAAGTAAATTTTAATATTATGGAATATTATGAATTATCGAATCAAATTTCGTTACTGATAAATCAATTATCTCTTTTAGCACCAATTACATAATTCTACTAAAATTTCATGAAGAAAATGCACTTAACCACTCTAAATACATAATAGTTTTCTAATGCTCGGGAATACGACCGTTGCCGAACAATGACGAAGATTTCTATGTGCATTATCAATTTTGGGGAACTGTATGTTGCTTTCAGGTTCTTTGATGAAGGAGTTGACAAGTTAAACAATGGTGTGTGAGAATATACTCAGAGAATAGAGAAAAGGTAATGTGGGTGTACATAAGTGACGAGGGTTGTTTACGTCGTGGCTTTTCAAAAGCTTGTTAATTAAGTACTCTATATAAGATCGGTTAAATAGTAGATAACAAATAGGTATCCTGTAGTGTTTCAGGGACTATACAGTTCGATAGCTGAAACGATCTATAACTTTTCTATGAATAAGGGGGTAAATCTTTTCGGAATATACATAATATTTTTTTATTTGAGCCACCTGATTCTCACTTGAAAAGATAAGTTGAATGAAATGACCGTGCTTGGCTAATTTATCGCTGAACAGTACCCCTACTCTTGAAAGGCAATGTATTGCGTTTGTCTTGCGTTCCCAATATTTAAAAAATCATATAACTTCTCTTCAGAGGCGTTTTTCCAAAAAGTAAAAATACTCATATGATCAGCTAGGTAATGCCTATTTTGAAAACCTATAAACAATAATATAATGCCTACAATTTAGAAGTTACTTAGAATAAAGGCCAAAAAAGGCTATTTCGCCCAAAATCTAAAATAAATTCTACATTCTGGGTACTTACTAGGTTCTTAGTGCTAGGTTCTAAAAAAGGCTTTATCTTGATGAACATTTATGTACTTTTACTTTTTGTAAACACGATTTTGTAGAGAAGTTATGATTTTTTAAATGTTTAGTACGCAAGACAGACGCAATACATTGCCTTTCAAGAGTAGGGGGGCAGTGCTTGGCTAATTTATCGCTGAACAGTCCTTAAGTCCGTGCGTAGGTGGATTTACTGAAATAGGCCGGGCCTTAGAATCTGACTCAATTGGGTTAATTGTAAGTAATTTGATTTCCCAACAGAATCTTATCTAGACGACCGAATGGCGTAGTGGTTAGTGACCCTGACTATTGAGCCGATGGTCCCGGGTTCGATTCCCGGCTGGGGCAGATATTTGTTTAAACACAGATATTTGTTCTCGGGTCTTGGATGTGCCCGTAAAATGGCAATAGGCCCGCCCCCTATTACATTGGGACTAACATAACACTCTGGCGAAAAGTGGGTGCAGCAATGCACCTCTGCCTACCCCGCAAGGGAGTACATTAGTACAAGGCGTGAGTGCGTGTGTGCGTGTAAAATCTTATCTAGGAATATACCAGGTAACTAGAGCTTAATTGGCTTAACCGAAATTGTAAATCCAATGTTATCTTATCATTTGATTGGGTAGTGAAGGAGGTCTCAATTGATGAATCATTACAGGTATTAGCCCACTGAAATTTCAGTATACAACGTATGATAAACTACTTCCAATTACCTACATAAAGGCTATAACTATACAATTGTTGTTATCTAGAAAACAATAAATGAAACTGATACAATACCTTGCAATACATATGTTTTAGTATTGTTTAGACATGCATCGACAGAGTACCATCGGCTTACAAGTATTTGTGTATCAATAATATTAAACAAACATTTCCTACATAATACCTGCAGGTTGTTGTATAGTTGCAAACCACCCACCAGGGAGTCATTCTGACCCCTTAGCATGAATTTTCATCGTGAACGTGACGTGAAATTTCACGATGAATTTTGTAGGGACATTTTAGTTCTGCTACCGACCGCCAGGGGTGCTGTTCATATTTTCATACTAAATTACTTGATGAATACTACTTCACGTTCACGATGAAAATTCATGCTAAGGGGTCAGAACATCTCTTGTCCTACGACTCAACTTTTGGAAATTCGAGATTTTTTTTTCTTTTTCATAGAATCTTTTTTGGTCACGTTACTTTTCAGTATAGCGAGTTACATTATTAAAAAAAAACTCAGAATACACAGTTGAATAAAATTGTCGGTTATGTTATTGTAAACGAGTACATAAGTTTGTAAAATTGCTCATAATCTTTGTATTTCCCTGCATCATGGAATATAACAAGGCAGGGTGGAATATTTTATAACTACTTAAGTATCAATTTCACGTTTCGTAGACACTGTAACTACACTGCCGAGCAATAATATGCTTGTTGCTTTATTTAGCTTGTGTTTTAAGTACCCAACTCTCAAACCATTCAAAGATTCTAGTAGACATTGATTTTTGTACTGTTTTCATTTTTAGTTTTATTTCTTTCTGTTTTGGTGCAAATAAAGATAATTGTAATTGTAATTATATTAAGGTAGGTACTTACTTAGTTATACAAAATTCATTGTAATTATACAAATTAATCAGGTAAGTACCTAGTATGTATACAACGATTTGGTGGTGCCAAATTTAAATTGAATGCCTTTAAAATCGCTACTATATCATCTTGGAATGTTTATGAATCATAACATAAATCATGAAGATGGATTGGATGGAATTTAAATATTCCGTTGACGCCATATAAAGCAGGGTATTCACACCATCAATTAACGCAGACTCGTTAAATATTTTATGGTGTCGTATAAATATCCAGATCAGATAAGAATGGAAAATTTTTGCGTGTTTGATAGGTTCAATCACGATAAACTATAATTATTTTAAAAGCAATAAAATGAAACAGAACTTGGAGTTTATTTTTCTAACTTTTGTTGAAAAGATGGTATTTTCACGGGGCGGGCGGTGACGTCATCACGAAGAGACCTGAAAGAGCGATGACCTCCAGCTATCTTCCTCTGAGTCAAAGTTAATTTTATTTATCATAAACAATGGCTGCCGGTTAGTGGAAAAGTTTTAGGCAGTACTAGGTATAATAATATGGTATAGTCACATAGCTGAAACGAGGTTAATTCAGCTAGAGAGTTTTAGAGATATCTCATAGTTAAATTATATAAATTTTATTTATCGACTTATATGCGTGGTATCCATTGAAATATAATTAATTGACACAGTTTTGCAATAATACTAGTGCGTAATTCGGAAAATTGTGACCTGTCACAGGAATCATCTTCTTAGCTGAAACGAGGTATTACATTTGAGTCGTATACTGTGAAGTCTGAATCTAGTACGGGGTACGGGATTTTTATGAAAACGAAAAAAGTTTACGTTTTCTCCTATCATCTGCATACCTTATCTGTCAAAAGTTTCATGATAGTTTCATTAGAGGCGCCACTTAGTATGCGAGAAAACGTAAACTTTTATAGTTAACTATCAAACCTGTACTAGACCCCCCCGATCACCATACACTAGCCAACCGTTATATCTACGCGACCTCGCGAAGGAAGTGAATTCATTTGTCACTGCAAATAACGATCGACTAAACAATGACTCTCATATTTTAACGTCCACGTTTTTATGAGATTAAATAACCAAACTAATCATCTAATATGAAGCATATTATATTAGGTAGAACTATAAGTAATAATTCAAATGGATAATAATAAAATAAATACAAAAGAAGGTCACTTAACTACTTACAACATCAAAAGCTAAAAGTTAAAAAACACCGTTCCTAGACTACCATAATCCGCTTTCTCCTTTCCTCTTCATATGACTGAGCGAGATACAAGAGCTCCCTAAACTCAACCCGAAGGTCGCGGGTCAACCCCCGTCCTTGACCCGGGGTTGGCTGAAAGTGGGCCAACAAGATACAAGGACCCCGGTGCATGCCGGGGGTCACGTAGACACCATGTGACCTTGAGGGGTGTTTTACACGAGTGTGAAGGATTTTCAGGAACGTAAGCTACAGTAAGGAAAGGTAACATAATATTTTTTCTAGAATCGTCGTCGTAGCACGCGAGGCGACGATTATTGCTAATGTTCGGTGGTGGTAACCCCACTGCTGGTGGAACAAAGAGCTTCTAACAAAACGAATAGTGCATTGAATGCAGTTGTGTGCAGCCCTACACACCTATCTGGGTCGTCCCGGTTCCGACTAACATTTGCATATTGATCGCAGCTGAAAATGTGTAGGTTTAACACATTTCTTGGCACCACCTCCCACTTCCTAACTCACCAAAATATACAGACTGTTTTGTAAAAATAGGAATCCGCATAGAAGCGAATTCTGTACAGTGGGTTTTTAAACTTAACTACACTGTCGTATCGTATAATGTAGCGTGATGAGTGTAATGTAAAAAAAAAAACTATTTCTATCCGCCTATTAAATGTATCCGTAAAAGATAATTGAGTTGGTAGGTAATTAAAATTTTAAATGTGAATATTGCCTTATAAGTTCATTTTTTTTTATTGTGAAATTACTTCACTACTTAACAATACTGAATTGAATCTACCCAAAAATCTTCAAATCTTTCCTAGCAGGAACCAACTGCACTTGCAAACAGAAGCACCCTTGGAAGCATAATACGGTCATAACCACAATGTCTGTTTGCAACCGCTAAACTATGTTTGTAAGTACAACCTTGTGAGCTACATTAGTTAGAGAATAGTATAATGTTCCTTGTACATTAGAAAGAAGGTCGCTCAAGAAAATTATGCTTCAAAACAGCTGTGTCCCTATCACACTGTACTTCCCATGTACTCTGTAGTATTTGTGTACGAACAGTAAGGCGCCACGCATCCCGGGCCAAACCCGTCGGCACCAGAACTAGACCTGCCTCTACATTGAACAACAGAAGAACTAGTATCGAAGATGCCGATGCTAAGAGACCAAGCTAACCTGGTCAGTGGGAGAATGTGTCTGTATACATTTAGAACTGGCACTGACATCGAAATTTTGTACATAAACATTTGGGATTCGCACACGATAACCTTGTTTACCGTTTTTTTAAGAGTTTTCTTTAATTAGATGATAATGGTGGAAGCCCTGGGAAAGTGGCGGGGGCGATTAGCGCTAAAACTGAATTAAATACTAATGAACGTATTATTACTAGTATTATTACGTGTATTAAGTACGGTTAACAAATAAAATATCAAGAGATAAGTATATTTGTTTGGGAGTGATTTAGCGATTTCAGGAGTGTCCTCAGTTTTCTGTCTAAACTTTTTCATGCTTTTGATTAGGTATCTAACTTCCTCTTTTCGTTATTTTCAAATAAACATTATATTGCGAAATAATAATTAAGTTACAGCTTTCATAGAAGGTACTTTTGGAATTTTATAACCGTAGACATGAATTCATTAAATAAAAAAAATAATCAATACTTATACCTATACGTAACGTTATAGAACCTTATCTTGGACCTTGTCCCATTTCCCTACATACGGTATTAATGCACTATTCATATCCTGAAGGCTGTATCTGTATTGATTTTCAGATGCATTATTATTTATTAGTCGATTTGTGGCTCCATAATTAGAAAAGGCTCTGTTTTGTTTGTAGTGATAAATGTAAGGGGTAGATCTTACAATTACTTAAAATAAATAAGTTTTCTATGTTCCAATGTGTATATAGGTAAGTAGTTTTTTATAACTTATTTTCAGTGACGTTGTTTTAAACATTGTGACCGATAAGAGCCGCTGTTACAAAAAAATATATAATTATAAATATATATAATTATAAATATATATATATATATTATTATTATTTTTCCTGCAAAGCCTCGGATTATAAACTGCGGAATAACAGTTGCCCGTTGCAGAGAAGAGTTATTAGTAACTTAGAAGTTATGATATAAGTTATATTATCACTTTGCAAATTGAAGTTACGGTGGACTATGCAATAGTCATTGCAACCGAAGAATCGATCCAGGATCAATCAAGACCAGGAACAGACATCGTAGCGTGGGACGCCCTACGATCCGCAGCACGGACGACCTGGGACAGGATGTGGCTGCATGAGGTAGGCCAAGGAAAACGTATTATGATGCTCCGTGGCAGAGTCCTCTATTGGATCTGATGACAATCATAATTATAATTTTCGATCTAATATAGCATAGTATTCGAATAGAATTTTGACATGTTATTTAGAGACGGTTAGACAAGGAAGCCACCTCATATCCGTGTTATGTACATAATTGAAACAATTACAACATTGGCGTCACAGCAATACCGCAATCTTTCAGATTATTCTGGAAAGCTTAATAAATCAACGTTAAACGATACCAATTGTTGATCTGCGTCGCACCTAAATTTTGCGTTGTCGTTACAATCACGTCCAGTTATAAGCGGTTCAATCTGGACCTAACTGGTGTCATCATGGGCTGATGAGTCTCCAGAACATACCAAAGACCAGACTAAAATGACCTTTGAAAGTCTATAGAAATGCCTACAACTGCACTGACTTTCTGAGCGTACAGAGAGCAGTGCAAGGTCCAGCTATGCTGGTAGGACGAGTACCTATTGTATGTTATTGTGCTCCCTGTAATAAATGTATGTTTATTTATAGACGGTCCATTTGTTCAGTGATCTGAAGCGACTCTGATTTTGTTATTTTTGTGCGCTGCATGGAGTAAAGTGCCTTCCTATCTATATGTATAATTATTTTTTTCCGCAAGTTGTTCGTAGTTGTCGTATTAATTTGTAACATAAAAGAATTGGTAACATGAAACATCATGTTCCTAAAGAAATAAACAAATTGAGATCCATCCACCATTCATCCCATAAATTATAGGAAACCTTTCGTCTTATTCAGATTCAGATTTGATTCATTACTGAAGTGGGCAATTTCCGCCTCTGAACGTTTCATAATTAATAATAATAACAGGAGTCTTGACATTGAATATTTCACTTCCTTCAGCGAGCAGTTGGAGTCACAAAATTTATGACTAAAGAATGCGACATTAAAATTATAAATAACCCGTGTTTTGTTTCTGAATCAATTCAACCTGTTCTAATTTTGAATGTTTATTTTCAGCTGAACATTTAAATTATAAAGAATTAAGTAGTTCAGTATTTATTTAAAGCTCGTTCCTTACGTGGGCGTGGGCAGTATATATATAGATATATAATAGTTATGAGACTATAACGATATTTGAATTGCGATTAATAGGTAAGTACCTATGTATAATATGACGCAACATTACGTAATTAATTTGCATCCATGATCTTGCACAACAAATATACATAGCCTGCAAAAAGAGTCTATGTAGGTACTAATATTAATATGTGGGAGCATCTCACACACGGCCATCCGACCCCAAGCTAGCCAGAGCCTGTGTTATGGGTATCGGACAGCTGATATATCTACACAAATACATAGATAGATACATATTAAATAACTAGTATTTTACTACTAAACTAGCTAGTATTTTTTATACTATAAGTAGGTAAGTACCTACTTAGAAGTTGATGCAACAGTGTTATTTTAAACGAAATGTAAAAATATATGAGATTGTATGTGTATGGAAAGGTAAGTACTTAGGTAAGTATATTAATTTGTATTGCAGCGTATTCGCTACGATAATTTGATCACTTATAAAATGCCTCTCTATGATGTAATATTAATTCTTTGTAGGTACTTAAGTAATTGAATTAACCATACTAGAAGGGTGGTAACTTAATAAGTTATTGGCTGCTTGTACATACGGTACCTACCTCATGTCCATGTAGTAATGACTAAGTGGATTAGACGTTAACGTCGCATTTGCGGCAAGTATACAGTACTCACACACGACATACATACACACATACATGACTCAGGGATAACACGACACGTGCTCTCGTCAGGTGCAGTCGGTTAACCGCTCTTGTACTGGGCGTGTCATAATACCTGGAGGGTTACTGTACCTTAGCAAAAAATTCACGAGACCTGACATGTAAAGGGCACGTTTTATACAGCGAGTCGTGGTGAGACTGGTGAGCGAAGCAGGTCTCTGATATTTAGTTTTTCGTTAGCTAGAGTGACCCCATGTTTATTTATGTTCATATTAGGTTTCTTGTTCTTTGGATAAGCTAAGATGTTTGTTTCCATTATGGTATGAATGTTCTTCTATATTCCGGATATGAATGGCTTACATATGTGTCAGTCAGTACTTACTTCAACTTCTAGGAATTTCCGTCGAAGATTAATCTAGGAAATAGGAAGAATCTAAGGCGTATTTACTCTATACAACACATGTTAACGATGCCGATGTTGCTGTTCAGCTAAGTAAATAGAGCCACACAAAAATACCTAGTTTTATAATTCTAAAAACCTGTACGTAAGCTTATCAGCAGCAACGTTAATAGCACATGTTCATAAATTTTCAATCAATCGAAGTTGTGAATGATGATTGATTATAATTTTATTTTATAGTAGGTAGGGGTTCAATCCCTTCAGCGGTGCCATATAGACTATCGCTATATCGAGGTGTTGAGATGTATGTACAATGCTGCCACAATGTCAGTTCGATTACACGAACATAGCACAAAACCGATCCAGTTGCAAAGGGGCGTGAGACAGGGAGATGTTATTTCTCCGAAACTGTTCACCTGTGCACTGGAAGATGTTTTTAAGCTTGTAGAGTGGAAAAGACTGGGCATTAACGTCAATGGCGAATATATCTCTCATCTACGATTTGCTGATGACATAGTTATTATGGCGGAAACGCTGGAGGAGTTAGGCGAAATGCTCACAGACCTCAATGATGCCTCTAAACAAGTTGGGCTGAAAATGAACATGGACAAGACAAAGGTCATGTCGAACGAACATGTTTCATCATCGCCCGTAACTGTAGGAGGTGTCACCATCGAAGTTGTTGATCAGTATCCCTACCTAGGACAAGTGATCCGATTAGGAAAATCCAACTTCGATAAAGAGGTAGCTCGTAGAATCCAACTCGGATGGGCAGCGTTCGGGAAATTACGACACATCTTCACTGAAAACATACCTCAGTGTCTGAAAACAAAAGTTTTCAATCAGTGCGTGTTGCCAGTGATGACTTACGGAGCCGAGACGTGGTGTTTCACCAAAAGGCTTATCCACAAGCTCAGAGTTGCTCAGCGTGCTATGGAAAGGGCTATGTTAGGCGTGTCCCTGCGAGATAGGATTCGTAATGAAGAAATCCGCAGGAGAACTAAAGTTACCGACATAGCCAAAAGGATTAGCACGCTGAAGTGGCAATGGGCTGGCCACGTAGCCCGCAGAGCCGACGACCGCTGGAGTAGAAAGGTTCTGGAGTGGAGACCCCGTGTCGGCAAACGGCGTGTCGGTCGCCCCCCAACCCGTTGGTCTGATGATCTGCGGAAGGTAGCGGGAAGCCGCTGGATGCAGATGGCGGGTGACCGTTTGGGGTGGCGATCGTTAGGAGAGGCCTATGTCCAACAGTGGACTACGGAAGGCTGAGAGAGAGAGTAGGTCTAGCTAGGTACTTACTTACCTACTTTTACTTGAGAAAAAATATTTATCTTTACATTATGTTAACATAAACTAAAATTGAACTTTTTAATAAGTTGAGAATTTACATGTATTACACTTTACAGGGTGGAGTCCACCAACCCACACTAGGCCAGCGTGGTGGACTAGACCTAAAACCCTTCCTTCATTGGAAGGAGACCCGTGCCCCAGCAGTGGGGACGTTGTGGGTCGTGATGACAGGTAAGTACTTTTTTATGTCGGGTAAGTACTTTTTTCGCGACACGCCGATTTCGATGTTAATAAGTTCACTAATAAAATTTCATCCTATAGAAATATTGTTGACACAAGAGGGTGTGAAAACATTAAATCGATTATTTCTATAGTCATCGATTTGTCGGCCAAGCAATTTAATGCCATTCTAAGCGAAATTTTGTCATTATGCCAAAACACACTCATCTTACTTTTATTACTACTACATCTGACGTAATATTGAAAGCGTTTCCATACCATTGCGGTTTCAGCCGTATGAATTGATCGCACGTTCATTTTGATGCAGCAATGGATGGTGTCCATTTGATAGGGTAAAGTACGGTATTACTACGTGGTAAAAGTATCAAAGTTGGCATATAATTGTCTGAGTGGACAAGTTATATTCGACCTTGCAAGCCATGTGCTCACCTCGTGCTCAACCGATCTGGTTTGAGCCGGTTATAAAAAAAGTCCGAAGAAATCTTGTATTAATTCCGGTTTTATTTGTGCTATTCAGCAGTTCAACACGCGCTATTATTACTGCGACTTGTACAGCTTGCAGTTTCTTTAATAGGTTTAGACACTGACCAAAACTGTGTCTAAACTACTCTAAACTTTAAGTAAGGGAGGTAAGTACTTTACTTTCTCACTTTCTTATCTCTTTTGTTTTCTTTCCGGTCTCTTTGTTGACTGTATACATTCGTACGTCAACGCCATAATAATGCGGTCTATATTATCTCGTAATTCTTGATCCGTAGACTTACTTATCTTATTATCTATAGATTGGCACGGTTTACATAGTAGATATTGATTATATTATCTGAATTCCGCGGATTTCCCACTGCGGAAGGCCTAGTGGGCGCCGCAATGACGGACAAGCACACTACAGTCACTACTGATACGGATACGATATCGTATCAAATACCTAGGTGCTATATAGATTACAATGAGGACCTAAGGACGTAGGTAGACTAGGTAGAGTAACTTATCATTACAGTGGAGGACGAGCAGTTATTGGCCATTGCTATTCGAATTCGATGCAGTCTTAAATTATGTGTCGTTAGAGTTCTATTTCGAGCAATAATGTACGCTTCCTCGTCTACTGAAAAGTTGTCATATCAATCAACGAAATGTTATCTGGACTGCGGTAAAGTTTTAACGTCTCTGACGTATATATTAGTACGTAAAGATAATGATTCACGTACCCACGTATTGTTTACTAAAAATATTGAGCAATAAGTTGAAAATAATTGTCAGGTTGTCAGGACTCCGAGAAATTTAAAAAATATTTCTCAACGGCAACCTTAGCAGTCACAAAAGCTTAATTGGTAGAGATTACTATTATCATTAATATGACTATTATTACTATTATTAAGTTCGCCTTTGTACAATTTTACTTATAAGAATAAAACGCCAATCACAACGTTATGCATTCCATAATCAAGTTCAAATTAACTTGACGTTCTCAGGAAGGAAACCGACTGATGTTATCTTTGAAAAGATTCGGAACAGAATAGAATATAATTTTATTATGTAAGTACTTATACACTATATAAATTAAAATTACAAGAAAAAATAATATACATACTTACAGACTAGAAACAATGTCCTGAACTAGGTCAATGCACCTTTTCTCCTGAAAATAAATGGCTACTCTACTACCACCGGCAGGCCACCTATCGAACGACCGATTCATTGGGCTGGACTCGGCTGGAGTGGAGGGCGTCCAACGCTACGTTTGCCGGCTCGTGGTCTCCAATTGAACACTCGTCTAGCCCAACTTACTTTACTTCATCTGTGCCGCTGAAGTCTAAACTAACTTTAAAAATACACAGGCCAAGAGTCGGTATTTTTCCAACGAAAACCGACATAGCCAAGGACTAGGTTCTCCGAAATATTCCATAGACTCGCGAATAGATGAGAAGTAACGGGCGCGGTGTTCACATAAAATAGAAAGCAACTCTTCTGGGTCGACGACCTCGCTGACCGCTCTAGACTTCGCTGTAGTCTTCGCAGAGCTATAGTCAGAAGTTTTTGTAAAATGTACTTTATTTCAGAGCGGGTTAGCTTAATTTCTGCATAGCAGGGTGGTAGGTAATAGCTATGAAATCTTTGAGATATTTTCGAGTCTGCTGAATTTTATGCTGTCATTCCGTTTGGTACGCTCTACTGCCATGAGCTCAACATTTTTGAATTTGCATTTGATTCAAAAGTGTCTCACTCAGTGGCACAGTTTTCGTTTTCATCGCAAACGAAAATGAAACAGTATAGAGATGGAAACCTTTTTCTTTGTTTTAACATAAAAGGCGGAAATTGAAACCACTGTAGTTTAAAACGTGACTGGATATTCGCAAAAAAAATATCAATCGAAATTGATAAAGACTATTGTAGAGTAGGTAAGTAATCAACGTTGATATTTTGATAAGGAACGATCGATCTGTCGGCCAGAAGTGGGTCACCAGTGGGTCAAGGTCCCCGGTGTAATGTCCACTTCCTACTCCCCCAAGGTCGGATTCACTGGCCGACGCGACGGCTGGTGGCGAGACCCTACGCAGATTGGGTAATGAAGTGAAACAGACGCGGTGTGGGCTATTATACATTATATATTATGAATCTGAACATGTAAGAAACTTAAGGAACTACTAAGTAGTTAGAAATGTAAGACTGTAATTGGCAGTCAGGAAAAGATTGAAAATATTGCATCTTCTGACGTGTTATCTTCAAAATGCTTTCAATCCTTCAATGTGCATAAGTCGTAGGTACAAAATTTAAAATAAAAATGGCAGGACGAACAGGTCTAATTTATAAGTGAGCCAAAATCTGAAGAAGGGGCCGTTTTTTTCAAAACCCCTAAGCATCCTAGACAACCTTTAGAAGTACTTATAAAAAAAATTACTAACCTACACCCGTTTGCAAGGTTGCCTTGATTGATTGGGATGTTTGCTCGTATTATGAAGATTTCAGTGCCAAATTTATCTGTTTGTTGACTCATATAATTAAAGTCCTAAATGGAACATGAATGGAGCAGCCTGGAGCAGATTTCTTCAATTAGTCTCACTTTAGGCTGAATGTATGCATCGTACGTCAGAAACATAAATTTACTATACGTACCTACATGTATTATTAATTATTAAGACGACCGAATGGCGTAGTGGTTAGTGACCCTGACTACTGAGCCGATGCCGATGGTCCCGGGTTCGATTCCCGGCTGGGGCAGATATTTGTTTAAACACAGATATTTGTTCTCGGGTCTTGGATGTGCCCGTAAAATGGCAATAGGCCCGCCCCCTATTACATTGGGACTAACACTCTGGCGAAAAGTGGGTGCAGCAATGCACCTCTGCCTACCCCGCAAGTGAGTACATTAGTACAAGGCGTGAGTGCGTGTGTGTGTTTTAAAATATTAACTCCGGAACTTAGGAACTCCGGTAAAGAAAGACTAAAATTATTTAAGTAAATACTTCATGTTTTCTTTCAGCAATCTTTCAACGCCAGCTCTTGTTTCTAACCGAAAATAGGTAGGTATTAATTATTTCAAATTCTAATAAACACGAAAATTTCAGTTTCACGTAAAAACTACTAAGTACTCATACGGATTTAATTTGGTCGCCCATTTTATAGGCTGCTAGTGCTAACTAAAGGCTGCCAGAAACGGTAACACTTTACAATGGTAAACGTAACTACACCTATCTATGGTGCCTATTACTATTAATAGAGAAACGTGATAATAAATGGAAAACTACTCGATGTGTGATGATAGATTACTTTATAATCTCGTACAGTGTAACAATTTCATGTAAGTAATTAATTTCAACATGCTTGGCACTTATTTCAATTCACATTATGCGATGGATAAACTTAATTGGTAAGTACTAGAATATAAATTCATGTAGGTAGGTCTAGTCTACATAAAATAATACACTCAAGGGTCACGAGCATTGAAAAAGTTCCACTAAGTATACTGAGTATACAGTATACACCAGTACAAAATGTTGACACCAATTTTTTTTAAATCATTTAATTTAGAATTTCATCAATATGTACGTTTTAAGTTGATAAGTGCTGCGCTGTTAGATAAATGTAAGTACTTAGTACTTCAATATTGCTGAAGGCGTCATTAAACTATCCTTTTCCGTTGAGGAGTTATTTTTGGTGCTATTGTCTCTGGACCTTTACTTAAGTATTATTAGTTAGGTACTTATTTAAAAAAAAAACTGTTTTGCCTTTATTCGGTTTTGTCAATCACTGCTAGACAGTCGTATCTCAAGGAGCGCAACTAGAAATCATGAGAATCCGAGACTATTCTAAAACCCCAAGTTGGGGTTCTAGAATAGTCTCGTTGGGGTCCCCAACCCAAGTCTACCAACAGTCCAGCGTGTAAACCCGGGAACTTTCCAGATGGATCATAAATCTATTGTGACAGGAGTCCATACAGATCAATTCACTTAGTTCCGATAACTCGGCCATTGCGAGTACGAGTCAGACGCGGGCCGCGACCGTTAAAAATAATTATGCAAGCTTGACGGCGACGTAGGGATGAGCCTCGCTGGAGGTCATCACTGTTGATATCGATACTTTACGATGATTTTTTGATTATCGATAAATCGTATTTTTGGTGAAACTTTGTATAAGGGTTATTTTTGTATTTGTGGTGCTGTTTTGTAAAAAGTAAAATAATAAATATATGTAATAGGTGAATTTTCATTGAGCTTCATAAGTAGCTTTAGACTTTTTTACTTTGTCAAACTGCCTAGAAATGTATTTGAACATTAATGGTTTGTGAGTGAGTGATATGATAAGAACAAAAGTGAAGAGGTTCTTATGACCGTACTTGTTACGAATGAAATAACTATTTTAAACTAAGTAATTATGAGAATACGCTTCAAATAAAATATTCGTTATTAGGAAACCTGCGTGGTTACAAAATTGTATGCACAGAAAGTATGTAAGTAATTAACAATTTGTATCGTATTCGCACTCTGAAATATTTATATAATAAGGAGAAACGATGCCCAATTTGACTGACCCAGCAGGTTCAGAAATAGAGCAAGTCACGACTTCAAAAATTTGACATGGTAGATACATTTAATGCCAATGCCAACTATGATTTTTACCATGTGTATAAAATATATTAAAAATATCGATAACTTAAGTATTGTCACGTCATTCACCGTCCTATACATTAAACTACTATTGTCTGCTGTGGAAATTTCCACGCTAAAACATGCAACCTTCAGCTGCACTCTTCTAACGCTTGAGTCTCAGCATATTGGCTTCTCACTCTTCGGTTTTAACGGAGGCGCTCTGACCTAACCGGTTTAAGCCGCTCTCACTTGTACGTTCCCCCATAAATCGTTCTCTTTCACTCAAAGCAACTTGACGTTCTATTTTACGAATAGCTCTCAGCTATGTATACTTCTCGGTCGTCGGCCAAATGAATTTTGTTACCTGTCTTTCTCTAGAGCTTGAATGGCATAAAATTTTGCTTCTTGGTTGAGAGCTACAGCTTCAAATCCAACAAAATACTACTTATGCTTACTATGAGCACGTGCTCTAGAGGTTAACGACTGATACTGCAGATAACATTGAAAATAAATAAGCAATTATTGAGTCATCTTGTTGCATTTAGTTGGTTTAACGCGATGTTCTGGAGTTTGGCGCTAACTGAGCTTATGTCCGTGGTATTTTTCCTTTAGTAGAGAGATCTAGGTAGGTGATTTGTCTTAATAACTAAGCAAAGCCAAATTATTCACTTAAAATGGAATTATTAAATCGGAATTAATTTTAATGTTGATAATGTTAACATCCTTTTTGGAGACATACCCCCTTATTCATAGAGAAGTTACAAAACGTTTTAACTAATAAACTGTTTTGTCCCTCTCCGACAAAGAACAATTTGTTCTTCGACAGAGAGGGACAAAACAGTTTATTAGTTAAAACGTCTTGTAACTTTTCTATGAATAAGGGGGTTACTTTATACTCTAGAAAATAAATTGTTTTTAACGCCTAATTGCTCAAATAATCTTAATTCAATAATACAATATGTATTGTAATAATAATAATTAGGTACGTATCATTAATTGGTGGAGATAGGTCTCTCTCGAGGTCTGCCACAGTGCTCTATGGTCCTGATGATATCAGAATATTTTGTTATATTTCACAGTCAATGTCTCATGGGGGTGTAACTCAGTGGTAGAGTGTCTGCTTCGCATGCTGAAAGTCCTGGGTTCAAATCCCAGCTCCTCCAAAATATACTTTTGGAGACGCAATAACTCAGACCTAAATTTTATTCGGTACTTCAGTACTTTTTAATTATGTGTGTAATTTTTTTAAAAGGATATTTTACTGATTGCACTGATTTTTTATTATTACCTACGTATATTTTTAATTGGACTATGGCAATATAATATACTTTGCGTTCCATAATATTCACATATATTCCGACACACTTAGCTAGTCATTTCTGCGCAAGGTGAATAAAAATTTCCAAAGATGTTTATAAACATTGCTGGCTTTGGAGTCTTTGGACACGTAAAGTGGTGGTTTGCCTTTACAGTGGAAAAAACCCTACACTTGAATTATGAAATCATTGCTTGATCGGATTTAGAAAGACTTCGACTAGTATTAGTCTGATGACTTATTTATACAAAAATTGCTTATTTAACAATAAAATATAATCTCAAATATAGGAAATTAAAATTTTTAAAATATATTTTTGAATACTTGCACATTAATATTATGTAGGCACTAAAAAAATACCACGTTACTGTCGGCGCCGTTCGTCTCTTCCGTATGGACCCTCAGAAATTGTATCGATACTTTTACATAAAACCTTCCCGTCACTATAATTTTTGCCGACAAAAATACGAAAAATTCACGAAGTTTTTTTTTATATTACAAAATTAGTATAAGTAATGGAGATAACTAAGTTAGACAGGAAAAAATATCTAGGCATCAAGATGAGACGATCTTTTACTGATACGTATCACCCGCCAGTCTGGGATAGCCAATGTTATAAGTACTTTTGCTGACTGCACAGGTTAGGTACAATAGTTATTAAGTGTAACTAAAAATTTACTAACCTAGGTATACCTATCTAGTTGTTAGTTGTTCCTAATTCGGCTCCCGAAGTTATCCCGAAATAGAATCGTTTCGTGACGTCGACTCGACGCGCACCGCGCGCGCGTGAAATCATCAATGTTACTTGTAAATATTGTTCTCACTGAAATATCCCGTTTCCATAAGAATAATATATATTTTTTAGATAGTTTACCTGGGATATTTATGTAAGTATATCTACATCTATCATAATTACTTATATGGGTAGTATGGATGGTTAGGTAGTTAGCTATAAGTACAATTTATCCAACTAGGTATAAGTACCTAGTTGGATAAATTGTACTTACAGGTACCTAATACTGGCAAAGTTTATTTATTACAGTATGTAATGGAAACGCCTCATGATCATGATCACGACGAATGCATAAGTGAATCCTATTCTAAGTGTTTACGGATTGTACCTACCGCAACAAGTATTTATTGCATGACTATGTGTAAATTATTGTGTCTAATACTGTTGTGTGATTCACCGCGATTCTATAAATACACGGCAAAATGCTAATTATAAAATAGTGGCCAGAGCTCAACTAACTAGCTGGTCACCGACTGAGAAGGATGGAAGCGCTTGGAGTCAGCCCCAGACTCCTCGGAGGAGTAGCGGGAGTCAAGAAGAAGAAGAAGAAGACTATTCTAGTACAGTTCGGTACAAACAACTTGATAGTTCCTAAAATGAAACTTTTTCAATGTTTTGTATAAAAGCTGAAAGAAGAAAATTTTGTAGCTACTAGGTACGTACATGTCGCTGAATGGTTCTTGCTATTTCATTTTGGTGTAGTACCTGCGACCGATGACGGTATCTACCGCCGTCTCGGGGCCGACAGCAGAAACAGACACTATACACATAAATACATATCTCGTGACGACTAGTGAGGTAACTAGTTGGCAGAATATTTGTTTATCTGCAGAGTCCATCGTAAAACGCCCATCCGTTCTACTTGCTACTCGATAAGGGTGTGGTTCCGACATGGCAAAGCTGCTAAAATTGCACTAAGGTTCCTATAAGTAATCTCCATTGTCACATGTACCTATTGTATCACTAAAGAATGGTACGGTGTGCTTAGCTGCGCCATTCATGATGTAGCGTCTCCTGACAAGGCCTTATTAAACCACGACAAAAAAATAGGGTCTGAATCAGACCCAGCCATAGGTGAATTTAATGTTAAATAATTTAATGTTAAATAAGACCGTCGGAATTCTGAATTAAATGTTATGTACATTTAATACATTTAATTCAATTTACATTTAATAGTATAATAATTATGTTTTTCTCTACAGCGTTGAAAAGGTGTACCTGTATAGAAATGGTTGTTCACTGCAACCCTCGTGCACCCTGTCTCATGATGGGGACCTAAAACTAGCCTAGCAAATTTTTGAGTTATGGCCTCTGGTGATCTCTAGTTGATAAATAAGTAAGTAAGTAAGTATAATTATGCTTCTTTAAAATAAAGGAAGAATTAATAATAATTTAAAAAATTAAAAAACCGACTTCAAAAAACCACTAAAATGTAAGAAATTATTTAAGGTTTACACAAATTCTACTCGTATGTGACAGTACAAATATACCTAAGCAGGAACTGTTCTCTTTTGATGTTGGTGCGGTGACAAAGTAGGTAATCTGAAGAAATATGGCACCAACTTCAAAAAAGAACAGTTCCTGCTTAGGTATATTTGTACTGTCACATACGAGTAGAATTTGTGTAAACCTTAAATAATTTCTTACATTTTAGTGGTTTTTTGAAGTCGGTTTTTTAATTTTTTAAATTATTATTTTATTTTATAGTTTTTAGTTTATTTGTAATATTTTTCAATCAAAAGTAACGTGCAAATGATACCAAAAAGTCCTACTAATCAATACGAATCATTCAAGCCTAAACACGAAGTAGTTGCTATATACCGTTGAGGAGTTCCCCTGACTGCCTTCCGTTTCCATCATCAGATCAGCTCAAGGTCACTATCATATTTTTTTGTTATAAGAACTATATTTACATTCTTAATTTCATTAGAATCGGTTAATATGTGCCCAAAATTGAAATTCATACCCTGTTTTTACCCCTTTACCCACCCTTGGGGGTGAACTAAAATTCTGAAAAAAAAATGGGACCACCTGGGAGCTCAATGCAATACAACAAAAAAAGAATTTTCAAAATCGGTCCATAAACGGCGGAGTAATCGGTGAACATACATAAAAAAAAATATATAAAAAAAAAAAAAAAAGATCCCGACGAATTGAGAACCTCCTCCTTTTTTTGAAGTCGGTTAAAAATGATTTCATTATTGAGGATCACGTCATCGATCCATACGTTACATTACATTATTCTTTACACGGAATTACAGCTGTGACGTAGCGTGGGTGCTGAAGATTTCAGAAACTAGGTCAACGCAATCTTTACTAACCGAAGCGACCGGTGAAACTTTCAAACTAGTGAGTTTTCAACTGCAATACAAAGCACACAATAGGCAGTAGCATACACGGTGTTATCTTGAATTGGTTTATGGTAATAAGCATTTGAAATTAGGTAAATCCAGCGTTATCTTGCGTCATGCGCTAGAGTTTTAGTAAACGGTTGCAGTTATTGAACCTATGTAGGTCCTATTTAAGTTAGGTTAGGTAGATTTTCAGGATTTCAGGAGTAGGTAGTTGGTCTAGTTATATACCTACGTAGTTATCGACTATTAAGGATATTATTATGGGAAAGATTCTTATTCGTTTGATAATTAATTACTTATAATGTAGTAAATTATATTTTAAAAAAATAATGATTTAGAAGACATACAGACAAATTAAGAACTACCTCCTTTTCTCGAAGTCTTTTTCTAATTTTCTCTATAAATTGGCTTTTCAAATACAAGTAGCGCTACCTGTTGTCGAGTAGCATTACTAAATATGATTAGCTATCACCCCCTAGGTAGCGCTTTATAAACATTGAGTATCTACTGCCATCTATTGTTTAGACTGGAAATTACTTGCGAAACGACTGCACATGTTGGTTATGGTTCTGACATTATTTGACATATTCATCCATTGTCTATGGTTCTCACCATTTCACCGTATCATAGAGATTTCGACCAAGAAGGTTTACAAATTCCATAGATGGCGTTACTACAATCATATAGTGCCACAAACTTATCTGTTCCGGTGACAGCTCACGTAAATGTGTAATATTTCTTCATTCTATAAGATTTTAAGTTTGCCAGTAGTGGTAATTCGCTCTTGTGGTTTTAATTAACCCATCTAATCTATATTAATATATAATTCATTAGTAAATAATGAGATTTGGATCAATTTAGTTCGCTCTCACCGGAACAGATAAGTTTGTGGCACTGTAGATAGATTAAAGTTAACTGTGATTATGCTTGTGTATAGTTTATGATAACTAAACTTGCACCAACATATTAATTCTAGATTTAGTGTCAAATTTTATATGGATTGACGTTTCTTAAATCGAAATTGACACTAAATCTAGATTTAAATGTTTGTGCAAGTTTAGTTATCATAAACCATACACAAGCATAATCCGTAAGTAAACCCTCGAACTTTGTTAAACAATATACGAACAAGATGGAGTGTCAGAGCCAAAAAACGTCTCGACTAATAAGGTAATATAAATCCTCATTTGATAATTAATGATATAGGTAAGTAAGTCGTTGGTATAAAGAGTAAAATAATAAATGCATTGGTACAATCGTCGTCATTTTGGATCTCGGCTTGACATTAAACAAAATGCGGACTGTTTTTATTTTAGCTTTGTGATAATGTGACTCACCATCTTGTTCGTATATTGTTTATCAAAGCCCTTAAACAACTTTATTTCATTATCTGTGTTATTCTGAATAGGACGGTATACCTACGTATGACTTGGTACCTACCATGGAAATAATAAGTAAGTACATATTTAGTACTTATTACTTCCATGGTACCTACCTACCTATCTAAAGTCGCCATGGTTGTACTCGTAACAGTCAGAAAAAACCAAAAGCTGATTGTGGGAACTGCAAATGGCTTCTCCCCTCGGCCGGTATCAATTACAAGTTAATTCCGAGCCGCTGGGACGTAGATTTCCCCAGACTGCAATTCTTGGTCAATCCATCTAATGACGCACGCGACGTGTCATCACGGTTACGCCTCGTAACGGACGATGTGTGAAAGTGAAAATGAGCGTTTTATTTGTATAATCAAATGGGGGGATTTTTTATAATCCTTCCAATAAGTAGTAAATACTAGTTAACACATTATTTAAGAGCGGTTTCTTCTGCATATCGCTAATCAAATTAAGTAGGTACTTAGGGGAGACCGGGGACAAAAGTAACAGTTTGTAGTTTCTGTCTGATTTCTCGTTATTAATAACATTTACGATAAAATAAATATAGTCACATAAAACTTTCGTCTATAGTCTACAAATATCCATGATTACTTTACTTAATGCATCCCGAATTTTAGCAATTTTAAAGCCTCAAAAAAAAAAGGGAAATCGTTACTTTCGACCCCATCGGCAGGGCGAAAGTAACAAGGCATGGGTCGAAAGAAACAACCCATAAATTCTGTCCAATGTTATAAATACGATTCCAAATAAAGAACAAAAAAATCAATCAAATTATTTAGTTAAGAAAACTTCTTAAAAAACTATCAAAACTAAAAAAACTTATAACTTATTGACAAAACTAAAAAAACCTTCTTAAGATAAACTTTAAATGAGATCCATCATTTAAACTGACTAACTGATAAGAAGTTGTTTTATTTGTGCTATAATATACAATATTATGGCACAAATATCCAATCATAACAACAAAAAATAAAAATTTACAATGTGATATGGCAAACTAACCAAAGTAACATGTTACTTTTGTCCTGCCGCGAGTTGTTACTTTTGTACCCATCCCCATTTTTGAAATATCAGGCGACATAACTTTAAAACAGCACGTGTTATTCGAAAACAATTTATAACATGCTAGAGACAATCTTATAATGAATCAATGAGCAAATAGTCATATGATTCTTGGCATCTTAATTCTACGTGAACACTAAATGAATAAACACCAAAAAACTTACTTTTGGTGTGTAAAATCACGAAATGCTCACTAACACAAACTTGCACCGCGGCTTGGGCGCGGAAAATGATAGCATGCGCGGGGGGCAGTGCAAGCTGTCAACCAGCGGTCGCGAGCGACGTTTCGGCTATTGGGGAAGTCTACAGAGTCTTTGTTACTTTCGACCCGCTGTTACTTTTGTCCCCGGTCTCCCCTACCTACTTAAATATTTTTACACAAACAATCTAACCTAACCTAAATTTAATATTGTTAGTAGGTACAGTAAAACAGTAAATAATTTACATTTAAGTACATTAATAGTAAATAGTTTATTTTATTTTATGGGGATTAGGCTGTTGGCTACCTAGAACCTTTGCCACGTTCGTTGCGTGCGGAGAAAGAAGAAACAAAAGAAGTAAAAAAACATAGCTTTTCTTTTTGGCGGCATCTGAAAATTTAACAAAATAAAATAAAAAAGTTTTCGGTGCAAAAATTTATAATTGATGTTGTTGCATTTGTGAACATTTGGGTGAGTTTGAAAAGCGAGTAGCGTCATTATCGAAAGCTAAAAAGCTATGGCTGCATGGCTGCAAATAACTTTTCCAGATAATTACATCCATATTTGTGCCATAATTGTAGATTTATTCTAATAAGTTTAGTAGGTAATAAACCAAATAAATAAAACTAATCACAATCTTATTTTCCGTTGGATAAAATGACATGAATCGATCGCGCGGCCCCTCAATTTCACGGTCCAACACGCGGCTATGGCAAGCCATTGTGCTCAAATTCACTTAAAAAACTATCACATTACCGGATTTTATTCATCAATCAATACTGTTCCTATTTTATTTTGTAGCAAGCACTTCTAACTATTTAGTAGATAATGAGAGATTCGTATTTTAAGTACTTAAGTACCTACCTACCTACTCCCTACATACTTGCCTCTTATTAAATCATGAAATGTTATCCCAGCTAACTAGGACTTTTCTTTTTTCATAATAATATGATATTGTGGGTTAGACCAAATTACCTACGATCATAGGTATTATGTTACCTACCTACCAGAGTACCTACCTATACCTGGATCTTTTATTCGACGGAATTCTGACAGTTATCTACTTTTGACATGTCAGAGATCACAAACCTTTTTTGGCTGAGCCCTTTTTTCAATACGAGTCTGGAGGGCCACTACCAAAATCAAACAAACGAACGAACAAGAGCTCGGCTCTATCTCGTTGTATTAAGCGTGCCGATTGCGTGACAATTGGCCATGCTAACTTTTTGAACAAGAATGAAATGCTTAAAACCGTTTCGAGGAATATGCTTCCAGTACAATTTCTGGTCATCAGATTTTAAATTAGGTCTCTATTTTTTTTATTATTCAATAAAAACTAATAACCTTCATTTGTCCTTTCTATGACATCACATTAGGATCATAGAGTATAATATACATACTGATTAGGATATATGCACAGAATGCATTTGCCTACAAAACAAAAGTAAACGTCAAACGTCAATAAACGCAAACCTCATGTACTCTGTGAACCTCACAGCCCGTGTCACCCGTGTGCACAGAGTAGGTGCCAGTGTGTTTATTTCTCTTTATTGATTTAATTTATTTATTTTCTACCTTGTTTTGAATCTCTACTACGAATAAATAATAACCAGTGGATACTACGATGACAACAAGAACAAAAATAGTATTTCTTCAGTGAGTATTATTGCTTCACAGAGTATAATTTGTAGGTTAAGAGTCAGATGACAGATGACAATGACATTCTACCTCACTGACGTTAAGTGACACTTGATTTTTTTGTGGCGCAGGCAAAGGCACCAATATTTTAGTACGTTCTGTGACGTCATACATCCATTCAGCCGGCCAAATTTTGAAATTATATTAAAAATAGTTGTAATTAATAAAAATTAAAAATAACGAAATTAGTTTCTTAAAATGGTCTATATTTTCAAAATAAAAAACCGGCCAAGTGCGAGTCGGGCTCGCGCACAAAGGGTTCCGTTTACAGTTAAATCAACCTATCTCAAAAACTATAAGAGATACTTTGATCAAACCAAAAATCGTTGAAAGAGTTAATTAGCATGCATCACCTCTATTTTTTTTAGAATTTTATACCCCGTAGTTATAAAAATAGAGGGGGGGGGGACATACTTTTTACGACTTTGAGAGCTGATATCTCAAAAACCGTTCACTTTAAGAAAAATGTTTTTTAAAAAACTTTATATCATTTTAAAAGACCTTTCCATTGATACCCCACACGGGTATGTACATCGAAAAAAAAAATTCATCCCTCAGTTACATGTATGGGGGGCCCCACCCCCAATTCTTTTTTTTACTATTTAGTGTCATATTTTTGTAGCGGTTCATACAACACATATTCCCATCAAATTTCATCACTGTAGTACTTATAGTTTCCGAGTAAATCGGCTGTGACAGACGGACAGACGGACAGACGGACATGACGAAACTATAAGGGTTCCGTTTTTGCCATTTTGGCTACGGAACCCTAATTATAAAAAATACATATCGTAAATTGGTAGCATGGCCAATTCTTGTTCGTTCGTTCGTCGCTTTAGAGAGTGACCCCCCTGAACATCTAAGTCTAAACTACTCTATACATTTTATTTGTTAGTGAATGTACCTATACATTTTATTAAGTGCGGCGCTCCAAATTAAAAGGGGATTTATCTACGGTGAGTAATAATTACGTCCCTTTACATCACAAAAATAATATACTTAATTAAAGTATAAATTAATAAATAAAGAAAAAATATAATTGATTATTAAAATATCTAATCGATTATTAAATAATAATAAGAGCGGTGGTAGCTCTGTCGGGTAAGCGCCCGCTTCTCACGCAAGAGATGCGGGTTCGAATCCCGGCGCTGACATGTACCAATGAGTTCTTTTAACTTAAGTACAATGTATACCATCGCTCTTACGGTGAAGGAAATCATCGTGAGGAAACCTGCATATCTAGATTTAGCACATCTACACTCGCGAGCAACCAAATCGACTCAAGCCTTGACGGCGCAAACATACATTAATACAAGTAAAATTATGAATAGAAATAATAAAAATGATATGTCATTTAAAAGCTTAAGATGTCAGCTTTAATTTGATATCATTATTATTGAAATCCATTCATCATTTTTGAAATAAATGATGTCTGAACGCAATTGTAGGAAAAACGGGAATTTAGGAAAAAAGGGTATGGGTATCGTATTATACAAATTAAACAAAAAATGTTAAGATAAAAATTTATTTATTTAAATCAATACTTTGTATTGCCCCCTCTTGCCCTAATTACAGCCTGCAGCCTGTTTCTCATAGACCTTATCAACTTTTTGACAGTTTCCTGAGGAATGCCGTCCCACTCCTCTAATAAAGCTGTCTTCAGCTCGTCCACGCTTGCAGGGACTGGATTCCTGGCCCGAACTCTTCTTTTGAGCTCGTCCCATAAGTGTTCGATGGGATTCAGGTCAGGACTGAGCGCAGGCCAGTCCATCGTGCGCAATTCCTTCTCTCTCAGAAACTGCCGACTGACTCGTGCCGTGTGGCAGCGGGCATTGTCGTGCATTAGCACGAAGTCTTCACCGACAAATTCTGCATAGGGCACAACATGACCGAGTAGAATGTCGGTGATGTACCGATCAGCTGTTAACCCGCCTCCTCGGCCGCCTCCAGGCACGAAAACAAGTGCGGTTTTTCCCTCTAGAGAAATACCAGCCCACATCATGCAGGAACCGCCGCCATATGCTACTGTTTCAGCGAAACAACATTGGGCAAATCGTTCCCCCGGACGCCGGTAGACCCGGCCTCTCCTGTCACTGCCATGCAGACACACTCTGCACTCATCAGTAAACAGGACCGACCGCCATTGCGCAATGCTCCAATCGAGATGCTCTCGAGCAAACTGAAGACGCGCTTGTCGGTGGCCTGCAGTCAATTTGGGGCCTGATGCAGGTCTTTTTGGTGTCAAGTTGGCTTCCTTCAAGCGTCTTCTCACTGTCCACTCGCTGACAGCCACTTGTCGTACACGTCTCAGTTCTTGCTGCACATCAACGCCCGTAAGGTGTCGATTGCGCAGCGAGGTTGAGACAATGAAGCGGTCGTCTCTCTCTGAAGTGCAGCGGTGGCGGCCCGTTCTTGGTCTTCGATTGAAGGCACCAGTCTCTTGGAACCGTCTGTATACTCGGGATACAGCAGACTGGCTCAAGTGGAGCTGGGCAGCGACTGCTCGCTGACTTAACCCTTGTTGCAGCAAGGCAACAACTTGAGCAGCTTCTTCTGGTGTGGTATCCATGGGTTTGCGAAAACAAGGAATACAATGCAACGAGATGTGTACCGGTCAACTTGCAACAAGCGACTGATAAGGTACACCGGATGTGGAAAGGTTTTATAGCGGGATCAGGTAGCGCAAGGCGTGGATTCCTAATGAGGTAATTAACACTGACGGGCAATTAAAATGCGTCATTAAATCTGCGCTTAGTTTTTTTTTATGGTATTGATCTTAATTGAAAGCCTAATTCTTCAGCTTTCGAATGACATATCACTTTTATATTTACCATTTATCGTTTTAGGAAAATCAATGTATATGTGCGCCGTGAAGGCTTGAGTCGATTTGGTTGCTCGCGAGTGTAGATATGTGAACCCACCAACCCGCAGTGGACCAGCATGGTGGGAAATGGTCCAAGCTTAGGAAGGCAGTTTAGACCTTGGGGATATGCACAAAGGTTCCACTCGTGAGAGCCAGGTGCAGGTACTTACATCCCCAAAGAGAATAGAATAGAATATCTAATCATTATTAATACTAACCGATTATGATGATACTTAGACTGCTCAATGTAAGCCATTAAAAAAAATAATAGTGGCAATCGGTTCAATCGTTTCGGAGATCTGCGTGGACAAACATTATAAACATACATACATCTATAAAATTTTGCAAGTATATTTGTTTGTTGTGCAGTCCCAATAATCTTACATAAGTACATACGAGTATGTACCGAATAGATAATCTTTTTTTGAAATCGATTAAAAAGGTTCACTATCCCTGAATTTAGTAGGAAGTGATGCCAGCTAAAGAATAAAATAAAGTAATTAATATGAATTCCATACATTATCTGTCATTTTATTTTTTTATTGCCCAGAGATGGATCCAATTTTTTCCTTTTTTCGGTTAAGAGCTTTTTAAGTAGCATCACTTTTGAAATGTCAGAATTCCGTCGAATAAAAGATCCAGGTATAACTTTAAGTAAGTATGTAGGTACCTACTTAATAATTATTTATTAATAAGTTGTCACTGAAATTTTTACCTATCTCATATGAAAATGAGGCAAGAGGCAAGTGTTACAGTCACATTCACAATCTGTGATAAAATCCGTCGGCCACCCGCTGGATATTATTGGCTCATAATAAATGTATGGTATAGCCGTCGCCGCCGCCGCCGTCTCAGCTGCGGCCCGGCCGCGGTCCCCGGGGGCGGCCGGGCCGGGGCCGCACCTGCTCCACGCAGCCCCCTCACGTCTCACACCTAAACAAGACGTAGGAATACAAGTAGGTACCTACACTTATTTTCTTAGAAGTCTAATAATTGTGCACGTGATGGAGTGAACACTGAACATACCTACTGAACAACTATTTAACTTAGCACATAAATACCTATTTAGAAAAGTACTATTCGATATTAAGTTTCATTTGACTACAAGGATACATAAATTACATAACAAAATAATCTTACACTAGTAAAGAAAAGTAATTTTACAATAATTTATGCAATATTTTTTATGTTTGTAGAAAAAATAATTCTCCTCAAACATAAGTATAGGTATACGTGGAAAGATTGATCCTACCAAGGTACCGTACAGGTAAGTACTATACTTACCTATTATTGAATTGTGCACGTGATGGAGAACACTCATGCATATTATATTGCCTTTCACTTTGGTTAAAGCTGATATTTAATCCAAATGTAATACAAAGTATCATATCATAGACTAGCGTTATCGTCTCACTATCTGAGAAATATTCACCTGCGAACAAATTAATGATAGCGCTTATCAATTAAACTACAGTGATTAGCTGAAACGTTATTAATATTCGGCCATTTGGGACTATCGTCCTTCCGAAGAAGGAGATGTTACTCCACTAAGTCACATAATGTTCTTTTTAGTGTAAAATAGAATAAAGAAAATGAAAATAACAGCAGTGTTTATGTTGGTGTTTGCTTCGGCGACAGTGCGGGGCGCGCCGTGGGACGGCATCCCGGAGATGCCGAACCCGACGCATCAGTGCGCGATGTGGGGGCAGTGCCACACCGTGGGCGGCTTCCCGCAGGCCTGCGCCTACTCCGGGCCGGCGCTGCGGCTCATGCACGCCGGCCTCGACCAGCCCACGCGCGACGAGGTGCGCGCCATCCTCGAGCAGCGCTGCCCGCACCTGCTCTACCACGACGACGGCACTCGCAAGGAGGACGACGACGTCTATACGTGCTGCGAGGTGGACCAGTTCCTGTCTATGGCTGCAAGCATGAACATGGCTGACGGCGCGCTAGGTCGCTGCCCCACCTGCCTCAAGAACTTCGTGCGACAGATCTGCGAGATGAACTGCTCGCCCGAGCAGAGTCGCTTCGTCAAGGTGCAGCAGGACACGGCGCCGGACGGCTCCGATTACGTCACCGAGATCGACTACTACCTGCACGAGGACTTCTTCTACGGCGCCTTCAACTCGTGCTCGGATGTGATCGTGCCGCAGACGGGTCTACCGGCCGTCAACCTGATGTGCGGCGGCGCTGCAGAGTGTAACGCCGAGGCGTGGTTCGGCTTCAGCGGGGATGTGGAGAATAACCCGTTCACGCCGACGCAAGTGAACTTCATCCCGTGGGCCGATCGCGAGGAGTCGATGAGCGCGCGCGCGCCGGCGTGCAGCGAGACGGCGGCGGGCGACGCGCCGTGCGGCTGCGTGGACTGCCGCGCCGCCTGCCCCGCGGGCCAGGAGCCCTCGCTGCCCGACGTCTGCACTCTTCTCTCCGTGCACTGCACCGGTTTTGCTGTAGGACTTACCTTCTTCGTCGTTATAGTCACAATTTTCACGGTTCTTACATTATTAGAGTACAAAAGAATGCGTGCCAATAGTCATGATCAGCAACACAGTACCAAACCGAACAAGGTAAACAAAGTAATAAGAGTCAATCAGAAAGTATTTTCTAATATTGGAGCCTTTGCTGCTGGGAATCCAATGTTGATAATATGGCTGACGACATGCCTGGCTTTCCTGATGTATTTCGGACTAAATCAGCTACAAGTTAGTTCCAAACCTATTGACATATGGTCAGCACCGGACTCGAGAAGTCGTCATGATTTCAATTACTTCAACTCTAGATTCGGTCCTTTTTATCGTGCTGCTCAGGTATTTCTTCAAATTGAAGGTTTAGAGTCATTTGAGAAAGATAACGTCACGTATGGTCCTGCTTTCAGACCTGAAGCTATACGTGAACTGGTGAATCTTGAGGATAAAATAATAAATCTTGGTCGGGACGAGGGCGGGGTGGTTCTGGAGGACGTGTGCTACGCGCCGCTGCGGGTGCCCGGCAGCCCGCCCGACCTCGACCGGTGCGTGACCATGTCACCTTCTACGTATCTCGGGGAAAATAGGAACTTTAATGTGAGCGAGTTTGCTTATCTAGATAAGATTGTCACCTGCTTAAATAACTATTTGGGATTAGACTGCTTGGCACCCTGGGGTGGCAGTGCCGAACCTGATATTGCTTTCGGGGGCTACGAAGGCACGAACAGACTCAAGGCCGATACTTTAGTTCTGAACTTACCTATTTCTAATTATCTATCTCAGAATGAATTGAAGCCAGTCTTGGAGTGGGAACAAAAGTTCTTAGACTTGTTGGACGATTATGTCAAAAACTCTAAACCAGATTTCATTGACGTCTCTTATGGTACTGAGAGATCTATTGAAGATGAAATTGATCGTGTTTCAAGAGCTGAAGTAGTTCCTATTGCAATAAGCTACGTTTTGATGTTCCTTTATGTGACTTTAGCCTTAGGCAAAGTGCGACCGTGCAAAGCGTTTTTGACCGGCAGCAAAGTCCTGCTCGCTATAGGAAGCATCACTGTGGAAATAGTTGCGATCTATTGTGCATTAAGTACAATGGGATTCCTTGGTATCACAACTACATTATTGTCGATCAATGTCATTCCATTCTTTATTCTATCTGTTGGTATTGATAATGTGTTCCTCATGGTCAATACTTTGTACGATATTAAAAATAATTTAAAAGAGTTTGATGATTATAATGATAAGCTCAGTGACGCAAAACAGAAAATATTTGTTTTTTCCAAAATGATGGAAAGAATAGGTCCATCGATATTTGGGACATCAGCAATTCAAATCACATGTTTTGCTTTAGGATCCATGGCAAACTTTCCAGCTGTTCAAACTTTTGCAATTTTTGCAACATTTTCACTAGCGTTCCTCTTTGTTTTCCAAATAACCACTATTATAGCTTTATTGTCTCTAGATTACGATCGTGAGTCTAAAAACAGGTTAGATATTTTCTTCTGCATACAAAAAAAGATATTGGATGATACTAACCCTTTGACTTCTGCTGAGCCTTACCAGAGCGTCACACAGCGCCTGATGGAGCCTTACTCCAAATCCATTGTCAATTGGAGAGTAAAGATTATTGTAGTTATAATTTTTGTGGCAATAGTTTCAGTAAGTGTCATGTTGATACCACAGCTAGAAATTGGTTTAGATCAACAGTTATCTTTGCCCAAAGACTCTTACGTCTATAAATATTTAGAGTCCGTAAATTATCTTTTTAAACTCGGCCCACCCGTATTCTTTGTACTTAAATCTGGCTTAAACTTTACCAATACTGAACATCAAAACGCTATTTGTGGTGGAAGAAACTGCTTCGACGATTCTCTTATTACTCAGGTATTTTTAGCTTCTCTGTATCCAGATGTCACACACATTTCTCGTGGGTCCAACTCTTGGATTGATGACTTCTTCGATTGGAGCAATCTTCCTGGTTCCTGTTGCCGGTATAATATAGAGGACGGTAGTTTTTGCCAAAGCTCAAATTCGTCAGAGTTATGTTCATATTGTGATATTCCTCTCGATGACAGCGGCCTCCGTCCATCGACTGAAGCATTCCAGGAGTATATTCCTTTCTTCTTGCAAGATATTCCTGATGAGATATGTAACAAGGGAGGTCTGGCCAGTTACTACAGTTACGTTAATTATGTTTTAGACGCAGATGGTCGAGCTTCGGTTGATGACACTGCTTTCATGGCCTATCATATTGGTTTAGGAACATCTAAGGAATATATTACTGCTGTGAAGTATGGATATGAGATCAGTGAGAATATTACAAAAGCAATACAAAAGAATACAGGACTGGATGTAGAAGTGTTCCCGTATTCTGTATTTTATCCTTTCTATGAACAATATCTCACAATATGGACGGATACATTCTCTTCTATCGCTTACTCTCTGGTGGGTGTGTTGGTAATAACTTTGTTTACTTCTGGTTTCAACTTCTTAACCACTTTCGCAATAATTTTGACGACAATAATGGTTGTGATTGATATGATGGGAATGATGTATATTTGGAACATTCCGTTGAATGCCATATCTTGTGTGAATCTGATAGTGTCTATTGGTATTGCTGTGGAGTTTTGTAATCACATTGTGTACGCTTATGCGACTAGTGATGCCCCCTCGAGGGAGAGAGTCGGGGACGCCTTGAAGAAGGTTGGCGCCACCATCATCACTGGTATTACACTGACTAATATTCCTATAATAGTGCTGGCGTTTTCTTATACGGAGGTCATTGAGGTATTTTTCTTCAGAATGTTCTTCGGCCTAGTGGTAATAGGATTCTTCCACGGTATGGTGTTCTTGCCTGTACTTTTAAGTTACTTACATAATTTTTTCAATAAATAATGTTATAATTAATGTACTTTTGTGTTTTATAAATTTATTATAGAAGATTTAGTTAGCTTGCATGTTTATGTAAGCACCTAAATATAGTTATATTATAATTATAACTGCAATGCATAAGATTGAAACAATTGTAAACTGATATTGATAACTTTATTGATACCAAATATCCATAATAATTTATTTACATACATGACACTGTTGAGATTATCATCATTAATTTAAAATGTAAGGTATTAGATATTAACTGTGATTTTAACCTCATGACAAATGTTACATTTAGTAGGAACTAGCAACTAGAATGAATAGATATAAGTAAACACATTTATTTATTGATAAATAAGTTATAAGTATATAAATGACTTGACAAATAAAATTAATAGATTTATAAACATTATCCTACGAATTTTATTTGGTACTAACGTAACTACTTACTTACCTAATTAATTTGGTGTATATCTATTCGATATGATTCATTTGACTAGAATAAATTTATTGCTTAGTAAATCAAAACAAAAATACTTCCATAACTTAATAATCTTACCTTTTTACAAATAAACAATGAGAATTACTTAGCTAGATGCCAACTACTGTAGTTTGCCAACTTTTATAATTTTCTTACATCAGTTAGCGCTTTGCCGTCTTTATCAAATGTCCATACACAGACTCTTAAAAGAAAAGGAAGACATAGATTTACAACACATTTACAAAACACCGCAACAAAAACTCAAGCGTCGAGCACATGATTCAAATACGCAATGTAGCAGATAGCGAGCCTGAGGATTTCAATTTTGGACAGTTTCTTATCAGGCGGCAGGGTTGGGAGCAGTCTCCTCAGAGATCCGAAGGCAGCGTTGAAGGCCTCGACCCTGATGCGCTCCCTGGTGGCGTGGGCGGTGCGGTACTTGAGCGTGGCTCGCCGCCGCCGCCGCCGCTCTTCCCGGGACAGGCCGGCGCAGGGAGAGCCGCCAGAGCTGGATAGGTACGCTTCTTCTGACAGGGAGCATGGCTCCAGCGACCGGTCTCTGCTGGGGAAACAAAATGTCTATCAGAATACTATACAATGGTATTTTTCCGATTAATTCTGTATCTGCCAGGGTATGCAACGATACTTATGCTCACGGCTGTAATCCCCGCAGGGGTGGTCATAGGTGGCAGGTCGCGAGTCGTATCGCTGTTAAATAGATTCACTGTCCACCTTAGTTAAGTCGAAGTCTAAAATTTAGCAAATGGGCGAAAAGTAAAAGTTAGCTAGACATACGATTACATTACAAAAGGGTCTTAACTGGTCAAGATATGCCAAGGCTAAGCTATAGTAGTAGCCAATCTCCTTCTTGTGCTAACTATAGGTGAGAGTGCTCCATACAATATTTTCTCCGAGAAATGTTACTATCAGTATGTTTATTTGCCCATAAATTTGTAGACCAAAATTTTACTGCCGTAGTTTGCGAATAAATCATGTCGTACTATGTGTAAGTGTACCTAAGATGTTTTTGCTATGGTAGATCAGCGAATGTTGATTTTTCACTGCCCCGGGGGTCTAATGTTAGAGGTTCTGTTTCAACACTCAGAGGTCCCGGGTTCGATCCTCGGGTATGAAATTATGAGTTTTATTCAACATAACGTATCAACATGCTACATTATGTCAAGTTTTATATTTAGTATAGGTTTAGGATAATCAAATACTGCTACCATATTTAGACTAAATATTTTTTCCTCACATTTGCAGCATGTAAATATTCAGTATCACTTGGGAAACTATGGATTTTCTCTGAATAGGGTACCTGTGAAAGCATTTATAGTAATCATAGTTGAAGATCGCGTGACGGAATAGAAAACTATATAAACCCGATTACGAACGGCAAAATAAATCTCTCTGTCTTTTAACTAAATGTTCCTTCGATTTCATGAGCAGATAAGAACGAATAATAGTTCAATTTTATAATAGCTGATGGCTTTGCATTTCCATTTTTCCAGTTATGGAACAAAATGTTAAGCTGACTGGCTAGATATTTTATGACGAACGAAATTTTTTTCTTTTCTTTCTTTTACAGATTTATGTTAATGTGAAAGTATTTATTCATAACTAGCTATACACACTTACAGTAGCTATCTTTTTAAAGAATGATGTTTTATTTTGTCGTTACTTTCGGGCTTCGGGCACATTGGGTGTCTGTTGCTACGAGCCTACGAGACGTAGCATTCGTAGCGCAGCATGAAATTGAGTCGTACTTTGAAAAATTGTGTTATCGTTCAGCCAAATCAGACCAGCATATTTATACAATACAAAATACATATACAATTATACACACACGAGTATTGAAAAAGTTCCACTCACAAAATTCTGTCACCAAAGTCCAAACAACCCCAATTTTTTCAAACATTTTGGTCACATTTCCGTTTTTAGTTGTTAATATTTTCATGCGCTGTTAAATGTACTTTAATGTTGCAGATTCGTTTAGGAGTAGTTTAGTGATATGTCACTGAAACTATTTAATTGCTCTTGAGTGTATCTGTACCCCAGGTGTACCTTTTCTTCGGTGCCAAGTTCTCCCTCCCTCTAATGGGGAGCAGCGCCTCCCGTGGCTCGGCCAGCATGCAGGACAGCGCCGCCTCGTCCATGCCGCCCACCGACTCCAGCCAGCTCTTCATGCTGAGCGGGGCGTACCACCTGACGGAGTTAAGAAATCGTCATCAACATCCCGTAATCGACTAATGGTGTAGCTATTAGTGATCCTGACTGCTATGCTGAAGGTCCCGGGTTCGATTAGGCACCGGTCAAGGCAGATAATATACATATTTGTTTAAAAAACAGATATTTGTACTCGGGTCTTGGATGTTGATTTGTACTTATTATAATAATATGTATGTATCTGTGTAGATATCAGCTGTCGGCGGCCTTTCTCATCCAGCCACTAGGCGTCCTACGCTACGCTTCAGCTGTGTGGCCAAGTAGATGCAAAACGATTTTAACCGTTGTGTGCTTATCGGTTTTCTACAATAAAAACTATATACTGTATTGAAAACCAGGGATAGGATTTGAGCAGACGATTAGGTATCAGATTCCTGGATTCCAAAACCCTTTTAAGCTAAACTAACTACCTACTTATTTTAGAATTCCACCATGCAACTTGTTTCAACCCCTTTGGTCCAAATATCCGGAGGCTCCCTCAAACACGACTTGTTTTGATTTCCCATCAAATCAAATTTACTGCCCGCACTAGTAAAGGGATGTATTAATAATACATTGCGCGTTCACACCTAGTGGCATAAAGTAGTTGGACCAACTGATCAGTCTGATCACAGCAATCTATAGAAACTGATCATGATCACAAAATTTTACCTAAGGAGGCGCGTTCTCGCAATAGAAAACTCGGAATAGACTAGTAATATGATAAAGATATGCGGGAAATTTGTAACTCATCTCAATCCATTTAGATAATATCGAGATTGTGTAGCATGCGCTATCCGTTTATTAATGAATGCAGTGTATGGGCATACACTGACTAGAAGGCGCCTGTGTCCAAACGGATAAATTCTAGTCTGGTATTTTTCGAAGCTCTTTTAATACTGTACCTAATCATGATCAGTAAGAACCACACTAGCCCTGAGGGGCAATAAATTCGTGTTTATTCTTTTTATATCGCATGCCCTTTACTACCCCTTGCGGAATCCAAACACTCTTTACATCTGTACCAAATTTTATCGATAGTCATTGGCTAAATATGTAAGTACTTAGTAATGTATGTAAGTATCTAGGTACCTACCTATGTACCTGCCTATAGAATAGGTCAATAAATTTTTGGTTTTTTACACGTATATTTTAGATACTTATATCAAACATTATATTCCGATTAACACTAACCGGCGAGTAGAAGATATTCTCCGTTTACTACCTACTTATTTACGAAAGGTGAATGTACCCGAGTTTCTAGTGTAGAAAATATTTATACATGATGTCTCATTACGTGACTTATTATAGTATAGTAACGAGACCAAAACTATATCACTCCAGCTGCAGCATATAAATTGCATGCATGTGTTCAACTTGTGTTCAATTGAGCTATCGAACTGATGAGCTTGTAATGCGATTTTCCCGGCGATAACGTTGCATTGGGCGGGCGGGAAATTGTATTGTAATTGCATTACGGGTGGAGTGTAAATTAATTTTAAGGTTTAACACTTCTTTTAAGTTGAAATACGCGTATTATAATATTGATTTGATGACCCAAAATGAAAAAAGTATGTACAAATGCTCAACTACTCTGTTAACGAATGTGTGTACCTAGGTGGAAAACTTTGTTACGTGGAAAATCGTGATGCACAGTAGTGACCAACGGTAGGTGTTAAAGTTGTTACTTAAAATAAAAATGTGTTTAGGAGTTCATATAAAAAGACAACAGAAAATCTCTTAGAAAATTTTAAGACTTTCTTACTTGAGACTTTCATAACATGCCTTATGCTAAGCTAAACCTAACCTCCTGAATCGATGATTTAGGTTCCACTATCTCTTCCGTAGCATATCAATAAATAGAAATAGAACTCACCTTTCAATTACTCAAAAAAAAACCGTAAGGTTTTCACAGCATATCCATTTTCCACAACTCACAATATAACAAAAACAATCTTACACGTTTTTTCAAGTATACACTTTCATTTACATAGCACTATTTGATGAATATAAGACAGATGTGTCTCGTGGGTGACAGGGCCAGTACTGGTCCAGAGTCCAGCATCCCTGAGCTTTTATCTGCAAGCTCGGAGGGCCGGGCCTCGCACCCTCTCGCGGAAAGCTCGAGAGGGTGGAGCTTAAAAGCACGTCTGTTATTGTATGGGCTATTCAGGATATCTGTATAAATGTTTTTTGAGACTAATTTAGTATTGTATGAGATAATAGTAGTCGGTCTAGTAAGTATATAAGTACTTAAAAAATACAGCGCCATCGTGTATATCTCTACCTCGTAAGCTAGCTGTTAAATGTTGGACTCAGAATAGAATACAATATAATATCTTGTAGTCTTACCTATGTCATGGTCTTCGTTTTTTAAATTCAATATTAAATTCTTGCATTTCTGTCCCATACTTTTGCATTTTCGGAGTGGAGTTAAATTGGTAGCTAACTTACTCCCTCTGAGATCTAGTGAGAGAAACTTTAACACTCAGATGTCCCGGATTCCCAAGTCGAGCCATCAATAGCATTTGTGGTGGAAATCGACTAGAAGGAGGAAGACATCATCATTAATTATTTTAAGTAGCTTTTGTGAACTCTCCGAATATCAGATAAATACATGCTAGATGCTCCCATATCTTTATGCGATCAACTTATCAGTGCTCTTGATCTACATAGTAAAGTTATCGTTATGATTTATAGGCCTACCTACCTATCAAAATTATGACTGCGATGTATGCTACACGACGCAGCTGGCACTATGTCTCACTGAACACCTGTTATTGATAAGCTATCATATAAGAATCCAATGATAAATTCTCTTTCTTGTGTAATTTAGTTAATCGCGATTTTTTATCACTCATAACTTACTTACCTACCTACACATACAATGTAACAAAGTGCTTTTTATTATGAAGTGTGTAATTTAGATTTAAGTACAGACTTTATACATTAGACAACCTTATCGCGCCTGCTACCGTATCGTACCACCACAAACAACAACCTACAAGCAGCATTGCTTCAAAAATTACATAATTTGTACGATGAATTATACTTTTATGGAACTGGTTCCAAAACTCCAGTTCCATACGCGGCCGAAGCGAATCGGACTAGGTTGCTAATGATTGATTGTGGTGCCAAGGTAGCTGATGGTCTCTAGGTCTCTACCTTCCCTTGACATGACATAAGTAAACAATTTTAGATCATATCATAGAAACCCTGCTAATCCTAGAATATTTTTCTATCAATATCCAGAATACAACCCTCATGCCACATCTGGACCACATCGTTTGGCCCCGCCCACCATTGTGATGGCCAATCACAGCTCGCCACGCCTATCGATCCCGGACTCAGGTGCTCTCGGTAATGACGCCTTATGCCCCGGGATAGATGGGAAAATAAAAACGGGGCTGAAAGATGCTTCTCTAATCAAATATCTAAGCAATACCTACTTATTATTTCTCAAGAGGTGGTATAGGTACCTTTGTAGAGCATAGATTGATGGATTTTTAAAAAATTAGTTACTAATTATAATAACTAATCTTAATTTTTTGGCTAAAACATATTTTCGATATAGTAATATAGCTAAATATATATTTTGATGGGAAACCATGGTATTTGCTCAGTGATTAACGGAGAAAGGTTTCCTGGCAAAATTGCGGCTATGTTGTTGTTAATTGCTAAAACACGAATAGAGCGAATATCCTTACCTACCCTGGAATCAAATTGAAATCAAAATTGATGGTTCTAAACTTCTAATTGTCATTCGAACCTGGAAAGTCTAAAACTAAATCATCCTGAGATTCCTGAGTATATTTTTTGCTTCAGGTAGAGTAGTAGTTACACTGTATACTTCATTGCATCGTGTCGTGTAAACCTTCTATAATTTTCATGAACATAAAACAATAGAAGTAGAAGCACAGTTTAATAATTTATTGTTTTGATCTAAATGCTATTAGAGCATGTAGGTATAGGTGCTTACGTAGGTAGGTACTATTGAAACCATAGTTACATAAAATAAAATATTCCTATGAAATTTTACGTTAACCAGGCAGCTGGCTCACCTTCGGCACAACATCGCATTTTTTTCCACAGTGCAACAACTATACCTACTTTTCCAAGACACAAGAGCGTAGTAGTAGCGTTCCAATTATTAAATTTATGCAAAGAGACATGTACCGGCTGGGGACAACCACGAGGCTTGCAATCCGATATTAAAGGGTAATCGCGTAACTAACGTACGTTCCAAGGTTAATGCGAAGGATAATTTTCTGCGACGGAAATAGTATTTGCGTGCCTCGTGACTCCATCAGGCGAGGGGGGTCGCGGGCACGTATCATAATGTTCACATGTAAGTAACTAAGAAGGCACGAAAGGAAGGCATCTAAGTAAGCACATAAGGAGGCAGGTATCTAAATCTAAGTGCCAATTTCTCCATTGTCGGTTATGCGTGTTTTGAAACTATACAAGGCCAGAACGCAGAGGTTGGGACTGCTCGCGTATATTTTCAAATTAAAATAATGCCATGATTTACTTGAAAGTATACAAGGCCATTACGCAATAATCGCGTATATTTTCAAGTCAGTTGGGCCAAAATTATGGGTTGAAAATATACTGCAGCAGTTACCACTGCGTACTAATCGAGTATATTTTCAAGTGCCAAGTGGCAATGCGAGCACTTGAAACTATACGTGATTAGTTACCAGGTAGCCCTTTTGAATTGTTGCTCTCTCTTTCTTTCATGCGAAATAGTAATAAGTCTATTGCTTTCTAAACATTGCATCATCATTCCGCACTTGCCATTGTTTTCGCAAAGTGTTTTTTGTTAACATGGTGCAGTTAAAAGTGAATTGATTTAAATTAAACTGTAGAACTGTTGTACCTAAATAGTAAATCTCAGAGTGAGGTGAGGTTCAGAGGTGTAGAACAATTCATAAAAGACAATTACGGTGAATTCAAAACTTGATGGAAAATATGTCTGTAATAGGTCTATAGGGTAATACCTACTACACTCACGAGCAATGAATAAGTCCAAGTAACAAAAAGTCAACACCAAATGACATGATTTTAAAACCTTTAATTTAGAAATTGATCAAAATTTCCATTTTTAGTTGTTTATAATAATATTTTGATGCACTGTTAAAAGTACTTTAATATTGCCGACGGCGTCATTAAGCTGGTCTTTCCGTTCAGGAGCTATCGTCACTGGAACTTTTTCATTGCTCGTGAGTGTAGTAGGTATTACTTTTAATTTATATAAATAATAAGATATTAGTATTCTTACTTGCAAGTATGATATGATGCTATAAATCAATTTATCAATCAAATTAGAGCTTGTTCATCTTTATTTATTAACATTCTATAGGTATGACAGGCAGAACAAGTAAATTGTAGTCATGTAAATTTACCGAAATAGTTAAGTAAATCAGAATCAGCATGTAGGTTTAAATTATATGCGACAAGTACGCCAATCAAGCAATGTGCGTAATAGCAATGTATATTTTCAAGAACAATTCAGTAAATCCCAACTTGAAAGTATACGCGATTAGTACGCACAAATCGTGTATATTTTCAAGTAAAAAAATATTTTTTTTCACTTGAAATTATACAGTGCTAGTACACTATGGGTGCGTTCTGGCCTTGTATAGTTTCAAAACACGCGTCGGTTATCTAACCGAAAAGGATTGATTTATAAATTAAACGTCATCTCCATATAAAATTCATGACAGATGTGTCAAAAGTTAACCACTACTCCCTGGTTATGCTCTAACCGAGAATGGAGTAATTGGCACTAAGCCTGAGACCGAGATATCCGGATAGGGAACCAAGCGTGAAAAAGTCTGCTCCTGATAGTATAAAGTCACGTGACGAACAAACTATACTCGACCTATACAATACCGGGTGCTAGAATAAAAACCTAAGTAACCGCCCCGTAGAACCCTGTTCTTTGCTGTCCATTGACGAACAAAATATTACGAACACAATGTAAAGAAACAATATTTTTTTCTCGAATTTTCAAGAGAAGTTCTTTTAGAATGGCAAGGTCATCCTGATCTTGATTCAACCCTTTTTTGAACACCCTATAGATTAAGTACCTATACCTACCTAGGTATACACATGGTATACAAACCTACACAGGTACTCGTGCTCCCTGTATTTCATTAACACGCCATCACAAAAAGCAAGGAGGCTATGTGGCTTCCAGGAGGCGCGTGTAAACTTCAGGAACTCCTTGGTCGTTATAGCAACTTCACAGTTTTGCCGATAGGCTTTTCCATTTTCCGGGTGAAAATAGTTCCTACCATAGACAAGCTGCAAGTTTTTTGTTTATAAAAAGTGTTTTTTGACAATTTACAGTAGCTTTTACAATGTTTTGGATGTGTTTTATTTTGTAAATGTTTTTGTGATTGTTTAAATCGGCGGGATGGCGTTTTTATTCGATAGTGGCCAAGTAAGTGCACTAGTCGTAGTTAAAATATCCTCAATATGTGATTTAGGTATACCTACTATCGATAGTTGCTCATCCTCAAACAAAGTCCCCAAACTGTTATTTACCGTAATGTCGTGATGTATACGTAAAAGTTTATTGTTCATTCAGTTTAGTTGTAGAGATTATTATGATTTATTTCAAGTTACTAACTTTGACTTCCTTTCAATTAGCAAATTACCTACTGATTTCTGCTACGTCTAACTAGATAAGACATGGCCACTAACATGGTAATACCCATTAATCTACGAATTTTATTTGTAGCCAAAATCTGCAGATAAGTTAAACATCCCTAATCCCGTGTTCAGTTTTTATCCATTATCTCTGCACCTGCAACGCCTATTACTGACCCCTCGTTTCACTGAACGTTTTTTACTTCCACTATTTTGGGATAAATTGTAATTCCGATAATCCCATCCCTTGACTTACAAACGTAATAAAAAACTCCACTTCGCCTTCAAAACTGTGCTTTATGTCCAAGAATTAAAGACGTGAAAGCATTGCGTGCGTGAAGGGTCGATTCTAGGGTGCAGTAGCGAATAGTGTCACCCGTCCCCCTGTTTGTAGTATTAAAATGACATTTTTTCACGGTATTGTTTACGATGGTAATCCGTGTATGACACCTCTCGCTGGTCTTTAGTTAATAGCTCTCGTGTGAGATTAATTGTATTCTTTTTATCTGTTTTATAGGGTCTATTATATTTTTTACGAGGAATTTGGGGGATATTTTTATGTAAATATATGAAGATCTGTTATGTAGGCTTAGCTACATTTCTCCAACCTACCACCACCGCGCACCGCAAGGATTTGAAAATATTAATTATGTATCCTCGTAAAATATAAACTCTAAAACAGAATAACTCCCAAATGATGAATACCTACTTAGATAGCCGTAAATCTTCAATTCATTCTGCTGAAACTTTCAAGGTATGTGGGTGAAACTCGCAATCAAACTTCGCAGTATGTGACACGACATATCTATGGTAAACTTTACTGAAAGTTCCGTTTCCTATCGTGTCAAGACTGTAGGATAACTTTTAAAACTAGCTTTGGCCTGTGAAATTCGTTGGGTGGGGATAACGGGATAAATATAACTACTTAAATACCCTACGACATTCACTTTACTTATCTTATGACCTGTAAATTATAGTCAAATGTATTATAAATGATAAGTGTACTTATGTACTTATTAGAAACACACCTGCTCAAAATGCCTGTTTTCCAACAGGTGTTCATAATATACATATAGGTGTACCTTAAGCGTGTTAATATGATTTGTATTATGATTTACCTATGTACCTACTTATATGTAAGCAGCATTGTATGTGTCTTTCTTTATATTTCATATACTATATTAGACTCGTATGTATCTACATACCTTATACCTACTCCCTCACGTTTAGGTACTAATTGCCCCTTTGACTGATGGAAAATGTGGCAGTAAAATCGTAATTACAGTCTTTTCCATTACCTGCACCCGCGTACCTACAGTTCCGTCTAGGACTTAGATTGACTTTTCAATTAATGTCTAGATCAATAATCAACATGAAAGTAATCCAGGTAGACCGTATAAATAGAAACGAATACTACATATCTAACTAATCTACTATGTCTAATTAATTATTTTTATTCACAAATGAATTAATAACCATTGATCTACCTAAGAATCGAATCATGAAATGCCACCCAGTCAATCATTTTAATTAGTGTAGTTAGGTACCTACCTATTATTTATTTATTTGATACTTTATTGCACAAATATGAAATATAAGTGTACAAAAGGTGGACTTAATGCTAAAAGCATTTTCTACCAGCCAACCTACGTTATTACGTTTTTGTAAACACAAATTATGTACTTAAGTAATAGCTAGACATTACGCAGACTTTGATTTATTCGCAATAGCCTTAGCCTTCACGTAATGCTATCATTAGTAATTCTAAATCTAGCCCAGTCGTAACTAATCGAAAAGGAACGAACAATAACTCCAGTCGTTATTTCAGCAGGCACATGAAAAGATGCGATAGAAATTGACGATCGAATTATAAATTTATACCGAGCCGTTTAACTAAGTATTAATAGCGAACGAATTAAGAAAGGTTTAGGTGCATTGGATATAACGTGTAATGATGATGTCCTCTTCGTCGTATCCGACAACAGCGACTCTTGCTTGCTACACTCTGTTATGTGCTCTTTCTTATGTGGCTGGCAAATCCGAACTTCGTCTTGAACACCCTGTCACACTGAGCACAGTAGAGCTGTCCCCATAACGTGTAATATTTAGGGGTTATTGAGTGAAAACTAAAAGGTAATCTGAAAACTCACTATTAGGTATTGTGTAATAATAAGTAATAACAAGATGTTTTAAAAGTGGCACATAGGAATTGCATTCGAAGCCAAGACTTTTGTTCTAAAACCTTATATACCTAGGGTAGCCTGGGTACGGTTGAAACAATTTCAATAATATCGTCCACAATGTTGCCGTTTATAAGCCGAGCGATGATGAAGATATCTTTTATAAGAGAGCGTGTTTCTACCTACCAAAAGGCATTGCCGTTTTATTACCAGCTACGTTATTTTTTTAGTAAAACCAAATCGAAATAAAAAAAGAATTTGTTTCAACCGTCCCCATACCAGGGGCGGTTGAAACAGTGACTGGGGTCAGTTGAAACATATGCAAATGATACAAAAATAATACATTTGAACAAGTTTTAATCATCATTTATTGTAATTCTTAATAATTATAGCATTTTAACATCAGTCTTCAATGTTTTAATAAACTTAACGATAACTTTAATCACAGTCTTCAATGTTTTAATAAACTTAACGATAACTTTAATCAGCCTTAACCTAACGTTCTCAGTGACAATATTAAAACTAAATAATACAAAAAAAAACGTAGTTAACAAAAGCAACAGAACTAATGACACTTTTCAATTAAAATTAACCAAACAAAAATTCTCCGCAGCTGTCCGCAATGAATATCCTGCTTTTACCTCTTCATAAGCGTTTTTGTACTGCAACAAGTCGATCTGCGCCCTCAAAGTCTTCCTTACACGTACTCTCGGCATCTAAAAAATAAGAAAATAATATGAACTCATTGTTTCAACCGTACCCACAAATATCGTTTCAACCGTACCCAACCACTCATTTTTTACTAAAACGAACACACCTCCAAAACAAAATTGTCAAGACGGGCGTGAATCAAAGACGGTGACTCGGGTTAGACTGGTTTATTCTATAAGTGCATGCTACCCACATCATTACAATATTGACATCCTTCTCCTTTCAAAAAAAAAATGAAAAAAAAACAAAAAATATAGTTACAATTGGATATTTGCAATAATCCCGACTGTTTACATGTAATAAACACAAATTTCGCAATATTGGCAAACAACATTGATATATAAGTAACTAGCTGTTCCCGCGCGCTTCGCTTCGCCTTAAAAAGTTTTCCCGTGGGAATTCCGGGATAAAAAGTAGCCTATGTTCTTTCCCGGTGTCTATACCGTATGTATACCAAATTTCATTCAAATCTGTTCAGTAGTTTTGGCGTGAAAGAGTAACAGACAGACAGACAGACAGACAGACAGACAGACAGACAGACACAGTTACTTTCACATTTATAATATTAGTTAGGATATGAATTAATAATGATAGAATCAATTGAATCTAATCGAGTACACATTATATTTAACAAAATCAAACAAAGATTAGGTACTTATGTTTTATCTACTGCTTCTACCTAGTGAAGGAGGATAAGTACATGTTTGTTTCATAATATATAAATGTATGAATTTCAAAGCATAAGTATTCATAAAAACAATAAATTCATAAGAAGAAAATTTAACATGGTAATAATATTAACAATTATGTCATGCAATTCAATGAAAATATTAACAATGTTAGGTATATGTCATGCAATTCCTGTAATTCTATGAAAAATTCTTTAAAAAAAAAAAGTAGACGATACAATTATACGAATAAAGCATAGGCATCTCCAATAACAATCATAATGATCTAGCTCATAAGTACCTATAGATCCACTTCATTCTACAGAGTACACAATTATTATTACACATAAATGTAGTTTTATCAGAGAATAGGTAGGTTCCTAGGTACCTTACCATGACTAAAATTGGTATCCGACGTACAATACACTGTAAATATGTAGAACAAAATCACTTCTAGAATGTCGACAGCGACACATACATTATATACACAGTTCAAATTATTTGTATTTAGGTAGGTATATTGAATAATTTAATGGATACATGCACAAAATTACGAATCAATATTATGAATTAATAATTTAAAAAAAAAACATTGTTTCATCAATAAATTAAGTAGGTGAATTACAATACAATGACATTCATTCATCTAAATATAATATTATGTAATGTAATATGTATATATTTATAATTTTTATTATTTATTATGATGTATAGATTTCTTAACTACATTGGTAGGTATTTCAAGTGTGCAGTTGTGGCGTTGAAAATCCGTATCGCTCAGGAGGCCTCACCGTCCTGCCATAACGAGTTACATAAGCGTCAGTCGCATTGTTTACAACAGGTTCATTTACCTGGACACCGGGGCTGCGCGGGGGGGACTCGCCATTGCTGTTAACAATGTCATCATATTGTAAACTACTCCGACCGACATTACTTGATCCTTGAAATTTATTACAGACCCTTGAGTCAATTATAATATGTCTACGGTTACGAATCATTATTCCTCCCGATTCCATTTCAATTTCATACGATCTCTGCCCTTTTATATTTCTAATTGTACCGTTTTTCCAAGAGTTATTTACCCATGCTTTGACCTTTTGACCAACTATAAGAGGAGGTAAATCTTTAGCGCCAATATCAAAATATTTCTTTTCCTGTTCCTTGCGACGTTTTAATGATGGTATAACATTTGTATGACATTTAGGTTTTAATAATTTTAATGAGCATGGTAAAATACTGCGAAGTTTTCTACTGTATAGAAGCTCAGCAGGCGACGGCAAAGTGTGATCTATTGGTGTATTTAGATATTCTAAAAGTCCTAGACGGAAGTCAGACCCATCGAAAGTAGTCTTCTTTAACATTGTTTTAACAGTTTGTACAGCTCTTTCAACTTGTCCGTTCGATTGAGGATATCTCGGCGAGGATGTTACATGCCGAAACTTCCACATTTGTGAAAATGTCCTAAAGCTTTCACTGCTGAACTCCGGTCCATTATCTGACATGACTATATCTGCTATGCCCTGCCTACTAAATACTACCTTCAACTGGTCTATCACCGTTGTGGAGGTCATGGATTGCAATTCTATAACTTCAATGAATTTACTATAATAATCTACTACTATCAAGAATATTTTGTCCCTATAGTGACATAAATCAACGCCTATTTTGGACCATGCCCGTTCAGGAATGTCATGTTGCATTAATGTTTCTTTATTGTTAGCCTTCCTATGTGTTAGGCACGCCTGACAGCTAGATACCATGTCCTCAAGTTGCGAGTTCATGTTCGGCCAGTACATTATTTCTCTCGCCCTTAGTTTACATTTTTCGATGCCTAAATGGCCTATATGTATGTTACGTAACATTTCTGAGCGTAAACATTTAGGTATAACTATGCGCGCGCCTTTCCATACTAATCCATAATCTACCGTTAACTCGTCCCTAATGTTCCAATAACAACGAAGTGACGCGTCCACATCTGATCGCGATACCGGCCAACCATTTTTTATAATTTTTATTAACGATTGTAACTCTGTATCTTGGCGAGTATATTTTTGTATAGCTAGGAAATGCGTATCGGTGAGGTCGTTGCCGACGGCCACCGCGCACACGGCGGCGCGCGCCTCCAGGTGGTCACGCGGCTCCAGCTCGCCGCTGCTCTCGCTGAGGGCAACTGCCCTGGACAGCGCGTCCGCTATGTGTAGGTATTTTCCGGGCTTATAAACAAGTTTAAATGAATATGGTTGCAATCTCATTAACATTCTTTGTAATCTTGGCGGTGCGTTTACTATCGGTTTATTTATGATACTAATTAACGGTTTGTGATCTGTTTCTATTGTTATGTCGGATCGCCCGTATATGTAGGTATAGAATTTTTCACAAGCAAACACGCATGCAAACAATTCTTTTTCTATTTGAGCGTATGCTTGTTCCGTTTTATTTAACGATTTAGACGCGTAACAAACGGGCAAACCGCCCTGCAGCAAGCATGCCCCTAGCCCGTGCTTGCTGGCATCTACAGACAGCGTGACTGGCTTGTCTAGACTGTAATATTGTAACACGGGCGGACTAATTAAACATTGCTTAATCATATTGAAACTCTTGTTGTGATGTTCGCTCCAGTGCCATTCGATATCCTTTTTTAATAGTTCGCGCAATATGTGTGTTTTATCAGACAAGTTTGGAACAAAACTACCTACATAGGTCACGAGCCCTAAAAACCGTTCTAAATGTTTAACATTTTTAGGTTCAGGCATATTTTTAATGGCCTCTGTGTGTGATTCATCGGGTGAGATTCCGTGTTCACTTATTTTATGACCTAAATATGTGATCTCTGTTAATCCGATTTTACATTTTTTTCTATTCAATTTTATATTGATTTCACGACATTTTTGTAGTACTTTACGCAGGCGTAAATCATGCTCTTCTTTGTCTTTACCGTAGACAAGCAAATCATCAATAAATTGACAAACACCGTCCAGGCTATCTAGGTGCTCTAGGAGCCTTTTGTGGAATACTTCCGACGCTGATGAGATACCGAACGGCATTCTTAAAAATTTATACCTACCGAACACCGTATTAAAGGTACATAAGTCAGTACAATCATCATGTAACTTCAATTGCCAAAATCCTAATTTCGCATCTAACGTGCTATATACCTTAGAACCTGACAACTTAGATGTTATTTCATCAAGTGTGGGAAGTTTAAAATGTTCACGTTTGATTGCCTTATTCAGGTCTTGCGGATCTAAACACACCCTAAAATCACCGTCCGCTTTTTTAGCTAGCGTCATACTGCTGACCCAATCGGTAGGTCCCTCAACTTTAGCAATAATGCCTTGTTTTTCCATATCTAATAACTTATTTTTAAAACTTTCTTTAATAGCAATTGGCATTTTTCTAGGAGCATGAACTACCGGTTGTATATTATCTTTTAAAAGTATTTTGTAACTGCCAGGCAAACAACCTAGACCCTCAAAAACATCTGGGTAATCGTCTAATATCCTTTCACTATCATTTTTGGAAGTAATCGACATTATTCGCTTAATTACATTCAGTTCCTCACACGATTCTCGACCTAAAATAGCAGGTGAATCAACATCGGCAATAACAAATTTTAGTATGTAGGTTATATTTTTGTGAGTAATTTTTAAACTACACTTACCTAAAACGTGTATGCTAGCCCCAGAATATCCACGTAATTTCATAGTTGTGTTTGTCAACTCACTTCCTAAAACACCTATTTGATTCAAATATCTTTTAGGCAACACATTTACGTCAGCCCCAGTGTCCAGTTTAAAATTAATAGGTTTATTATTTACATACAAAGTGGCAGACCACGAATCATCTGAATTAATCTTATTAATTACCTGATCGGATGAATTCCCATCGATTTCATACAATACTTGGCACATTTTCGCATAATGATTATAACGGTTGCACTTATTGCACTTTGCACCATACGCGGGACACTGGTACATGTTATGACTCATACCGCACTTGTAACACACACGCGATGATCGCGCAGGAGGCGGCGGCGGCGGCAGCGTTGGGGCGGCGGCCGAGGCGGCGGCGGGTGCCGGGTCTCCGTGCCCGCGCCCTCGCGCCCTGCCTCGCGCCCGCCCGCGCCCACGCCCGCGCCTGCGACGCTCACGTACTCCCTGCTGCATCCAATCCACCGATTCCGTATTTTCTGCACTATTGCCTGTGCAATTGCCGCAACATTTATTATTTATCTCGTTCACGTGATGTGCTGAAACCTCGGTATTTATATTCGTAGCCTGCACCCTTGATAGTTCGGCTAGCTGGCAAATATCTAACGCCTTTTTCAGCGTTAAGTCACTCTCTCTAAGCAAACGTTCCCGTAATGAATTATCATGGATTCCACAAATCAAACGGTCCTTGACAAGGTCGTTACAAAGATCTTTGAACTCACATTTGGCGGCCATCTTATTCAGTTCGAAGACATACTGTTCAACGGATTCAAATTCCCTTTGTTCTCGGATAAAGAACTTGTGACGTTCTACTGTTAAGTTTTTCTTCGGTAAAAAGAAATTATCAAATTCTTTTAAAACTTCGTCGACTGTGGTGCATTTTGTTTTGAATGTATCGTGAACTTCTCTGCACCTTGGGCCAATTATATGCAACAAAATACTAATTTGCACCTTTGCATCTTTTTTGGAAAACTCGCACGCCTGATAGTATATTTCAAAAGACTTTTTCCACTCTTCCCATGATTTGCTTAGGTTTCCCGAGGTTACATTTGTAATATTATTATCAAATTGGAATGGTAACGGCGGTTTTAATACGGCTTCCATTTTGAATCTGCACCGAATTTATTTTCTAATTTACTTTTTAATCTTATTTATTTATACTGTTTTTATTAAGTTTATCACACGTCTTATCACTGCTACCACTGTATTTTCGGGATTTATACGTGTTTAAACACTCACGACGATTTAATTAGTTCCTAATACCGGCTGCGCCATGTCAAGACGGGCGTGAATCAAAGACGGTGACTCGGGTTAGACTGGTTTATTCTATAAGTGCATGCTACCCACATCATTACAATATTGACAAAAATAACCTACACAACAACAAATTAGTGTTTCCGAACCCATAAAGTCTAGCAACAAAGTAGTAAAACACTTAAAACACAAATGCTAATATCAACGAAACAATTGGAAATAGAAAACAAAACAAAATACTTACTTTTGTCGAAAAAAATACAATGAGGCCACCTACACACGTGCACGGCGCGCGAAATGCGACGAAGCACTGTGATTCATGTCTGGACTCGCAAGCCGCGTCCCTCTCCCCTTGGACCCCTCGTCGTACCGCCCATAGTTTAGGAATTATTAGAGTTGTTTCAACCGTACCCTGTTTTAACCGTACCCAGGCTACCCTACTTCAGTATATTAACAAAAGGAACTTTTTTCTTTGTTTTAGTTTGAGTTTAATTTGGATAACAATAATCGATTTTTCTATTGTTAGCGTAACTACCGGTAATATTTCGAGACTACTTTAATTGTATTCAAAGTGGACTTTGTCCGGAGACAGGTCAATCTCCCCGACACACACTAATAAACTTCAATTATGTGACCAACTCTGGTATCACTGCGCAACTGTATTTTTTTGTTATAAGTAATATTATAAAACATACAAGTAACAAACCACTGTCAGTGTAAACCTAAATTATTGCGGACATCAATAATGAAGGCAAACAGTCGTATGACGTATGGAGTAAATAATAATTTGCAACCCTTTGTCGTAGGGATGAATAAGTATTACGACATTTACGATGCGACGCCTCTATACAAAGGGAGGGTGACATGATCACATGGCACCTGCGTCAATGGGCTGGCGACCCTATTGTCACATGTTTTCACTCCGATTCTAATTTTAAACTTATTCAATCCATCCTAATTGGTTGGTCGCCGATTGGATTTGCGGAAAAAAATAAGCGTTTAGAGTTTTTAAAGTGGATACGAAGGATCTCGAAGCGAGAGGGGAATTTATAATGATGTCCTTCTCATGGTGATCCGATGACGACGATCACAACAGAGAGTTTTGCACCTACCGACAATATAATACTCTCGGAGTTACCTTGCTACAGACATACACGCGTTAAACTTATAACTTCCCTTCGGATGAAACAAAAGGGTAATTGAAACAAAGTCCTCGCAGGACAATTCCCAATGACACGTGACTTGCACCACGGGAGCGTGTCGTCATTCGTCACGTTATAACTCTTTGTAATCACTTTATAACTGCTGGTTGTGTGGTTGCTTGATGAAAGTGATGAATTAAAAATGGGGTTAGCTTAAAATAAAGAGTATGGGGGAGTGGTAGTCATCCCATGTTGGGCGCCAAAGAATTATTAAGTTATTTCTTCCGCTTCTGATCTAGCTAACTGTCTATGTAGTTTAGTTATTTTGCGTTCCAAGTTTAGTTAGAGATGTTTAGAACATAGAAGGTTTAGTTAAAGCCTATGCATATGTTCCGTTGTGTTGGTCATCTATCATTTCCTAGTTACATCATTGAGTAGGAGTATGTGGTATTAGCTGAACAGAGATTAAACTTTGCTATACTTACTACTGTGTCACACTAACAACACGCCAGTATTGGTTTACCATTACTATAATAACGTTATACCAACCACTACCACCTCTTCACAGTACAACAAAGAAACCACACCTAAACGGCTCGGCAACTGGGAGGTCCCGCGTTGGGCGCCAACCCGCCCGCGGCCGGCCCAGTACCGCCCAGAGCCGCGGCCCATCTGCGACGACAACGGCCACTTCCTCGCCGGCCCGCCCAGCAACACGTCCAAGTGCTTCGGACACTATGTCGGCACGTGGGACCTGCCGCGGAAGATCACGAGGAAAGTTGGTGAGGATTGTAGAGGAATAGCGGTTTTTAGGGGATTAGCTTTAAAAAGCGTTTTCCGTGCGAATTTATCGTGATAAAAAGTAGCCTATGTTGGCAGCTTACTAGGTACATAAAATAAAATAAGTTAACTTAGCTGTTTTATCGTTGAATGAAAACAAACATCTATCTATCCATACTTACAAAGTTTCAGCTATCCCGAGTTTATTTTCCAAAGCTGTATGTTATGATTTCTCATAAGATTTTCCAACAGTACTACTTATATGATTATGAGGAGTATAATATTATGTAGGTACTTAGGTAACTATATTTTTTTCTGTCGGCCATATTTTCATATCAACTAGAGCACATAAAATTTAGTTTACCCATAAACTTGTTCTTCGGCGAATACTTACACCGTCCTTGGGCCGCGACATCCATAAAAATTGCTTGGTACCGACTTTTATTTGTCAACAAAAATGTGGAAAGATACTTCCTTGTTTTTTTCATAATATTACCGAATACTCGTAGGTAGGTACTTAAGTCACGAAAGAAGGCTTCTATGTACCTTCGTTGACGTTATTCGCAAAAGCCACAGTCAAACCTAATTTTATTTTTGTTAAAATACTATCCTTTTGTAATGTAAATGCGTAATTGGCACCCAATCATAGAGCACCCAATTTTGAAAGAAGCTATTATATACTAAATTACTAACCCACTTAAACTCTGTCAAAACACATTAAATTTGTATGTCAATAATTGTAATACTTAACTAGAATTGTTCACTGTTTGGAAGGAACTGGTTCCTGACACACAGGTCACCCTAGTTTAGGAACCAGGGCTACCCCACTTTGTATGCTTTTACTTATTAAGGTCTCTACACACCAAAGCCGCTGACCCGGCGGCTCAGGCCGCCGGCTCAACCCGCCGGCCTCATTTTGTACAATCATGCCTCATTTTGTACTATGTTAACCCGCCGGCACTAGGCCGCCGGGCTATGCCGCCGGGTCAGCGGCTTTGGTGTGTAGAGGCCTTTACAATAAAGATATGTTTATGTTTATGTATCAGCAGCAAGTGACTATCACTTTTGCCTACTCCTTGGATTACACGTTCTCACAATGTAACATACATACTTAAATAAGATCATAATTAATCAACAGCGGAAGAGTTAGCCAAGGAGCCCCCACCGGGCCGGTTCAGGGATTGGCTGAATGTCCCAGAGGAAGCTTACCAGCAGTCCCGAGCTGGCACCGCCGCCGCCGCCGCCGCCGCCGCCGCCGCAACACGCGTGCGCGGGGCGAAGCGAGACCGCGGCCAAGCCAAAGAGAAAAGAAAAAGAGAAAAGTCTGACAGCAACGAGGTTGAAGACGACGAGTCGGCACAAACGTTCCAAGTAGGTCGCACGTCGATGTCACCATAGACAAAACTAACCAAACTTTTTCTAGGCCACGCTTTTCGCGCGCAAAAGTAGCGTTCGTAATTTGCTTGCGTGTGCGGTAACGTTCGATTATTCATTCGTATTTTAGTTGTAAATCGATCAGAAATACGCAGCCGTCTTGTAAAATTACTTGTGGAACTTTCCGCTTTGTGGAGCCAGTGACTTCGTAGGAGTTTGGCAGTGATTAATCTGCTTCTTTTAGAAGTTTCTGTAGTGATACTATTTTTGGATTTGAGGTATCTATGACTGGCTCACTGAATAGTATTCTAGTGGCGTAGTTAGTAGCTTACAAGTATTAGTAAAAACTATTTTTTTTAAGTAAGTACTTACCTTACCTACTTAATAAATTAGATTAAGCGTCAATTCACACGTACCACAACCACACCACGTCGCAGCGACAAAATGTGGTCAAGCTGTGGTTACGTGTGAATTGTGTGACAGCGGCTTTTTGCAGTTGCGTTGTGGCAGCGACAAAATGTCGATGTGGTTGCGTTGTCGCTGTCATTGCGATGTGGTAAACACGTCGTCGTGTACAGTTAATATGGAAAACAGGTTGCCGCGGTGCCGCCGCCGCGTGTCAGCGTTGCCGTTGCGATGTGGTTGCGTTGTGGTTGCGGTGTGGTTGCGATGTGGTTGCGATGTGGTCGTATTACACAGGTGGTCGATAACAACGGCAAAATGTGGCACGTGTGAATTGGATTGTTCATTGTCAATACAAAATATACGCCCGACCACATCGCGTGGTTGTGGTGTGGTTGTGGCTGTGGTGTGGTTGTGGTACGTCTGAATTGACCCTAACTTTATCACAACTAGGTAGGTACAGGTAGTATATATTTTGTATTTGGTACCTAAGTATTTCTTTTGTCAGTAAGTAACTATACCTACCCTATCACCAATATGATCTACATACATAATTATAAAAAGATCAATTCTTATTTTACATTGATGTAGGTTAATGACCCAAGTCGTAAAATCAATGGCATGAAATTAATCATTTTACTTGGTAGATAGATTATAGACTTATCGTTAGGTGAGATAACACACACCTGCGAGTGTCCATCATTGACGTGATAATAGTATAATAAATACGTCAACGTAAGAAAGGGATATTATTATTGACGACTTTGTATTTCCCTTAATTTCAGAGACTTGCATGCCCTATCCACTCTTCATTTCCCGATTAATAACAAGTTACCTCCCGACCTAAGATGACTGTAGTTACCAACTATTTCAAATTGTTTACATGTCTGTATCACAAAGGATTTGGAAAATTTTGAAGGTAAGAGTTTAAATAGAGCAGATGCTGATGATGAGTTACGCGAAGATAACCCAAAAACAGCTGCTAGCAAGAACGATGATGATCTATTAGGATTAAAAGAAGTTAAGGAGCCTGTGACAGCTGACGGCCACGGCCCCTACGTGCCGGGTTCCCTCACAGACCCCGACCAAAGACACGAGAGCTACGACCTACTTGTAAAAAAAGCTGTAGAAGACGTACACGGGCCCCAAGAAGACGAAACCGAAAAGTTCTGGAGAAAGGTCGCGGAAAATGCCAAAAATAATGAAAAGAACATCCAAGATAATATGAAATTCGGTAAAAAGAGCACAACACCAAAATTACCTGCTGTAAACGTAACGCAAAACTTTAATTTTGCCAAGAAAATGCACGTCGGCAACTTAGAACATCAGCCTTTGCCAGACACGCTCGGGTATCGCGGCATGACTAAGATTGCAGAACACAGAGATTCCGATATCATAGTGAAGCCGTATGCTATCGGCTGGAAGGGCTACGGAGCCTCTGGACCAACTTGTTGCACCAAAATGCGGGTACATAGGCCAAAAACCTGCGATCCTAAGAAAGCAGAAGGGGAAAAAGATAGCAAGCGTCCTTCGACTTCTGGCCCAGACCTTGGAGGGCAATACACAAAAGCCATGTCACTGATGGACTTGGCTATCTGCTGGGATTTTAGACCAGATAATCCAAAAGGCGAACCGCGACCGCCAAAGCATATTGATGGTTCAAATGGATCTAAAGCACCAGCAGTATTCACAATGGTACACACGCCAAAAGTTGAAACGTTTGAACAGGTCGTCCCGGCCCATCCGAATCCTATATTTAATCAAAATCAATACGCTAACGAGGTTGGCCATCATCCAGTGCCTTATTTTGAGAAAGATATGTCGAAGGAGAAACGTAAAGACTCATGCGATGTTCAATACTGTCCGCAACACAACAACGAACGAGTCAGCAGATCAGTGAGTAGTAGCAGAAGGAATTCTGGCCAGTCGGTGTCAAAACCGCAGTGCGACGGAATACACGGCTGTGGGACTCCCAGCGAAACTAGCCGCAAGTCCAGTCGAGAACAAAAAACACGGCCAGATAAACTGCAGCCAATAAAGCAAGCGTGGGGCGGCAACGAGAAAGCAAAGGAAAGTGAGGCTCGCAACCAACATCAAGGAAGAAACAGTCTGGAGTCGTACGAGAAAACCCCTCTAGCCCAGGGTAAGCTACATCAAAGCTCACCGAGCGAATCTCATCTTTCACGACGATCGACTAAAGAAAGCGTATCAACAAACAACAACACTATAAAGCATAAGCATTGCATATCATGTAATGGGGCGAAGACTTGTCCAGAAGCTAAACACAAAGAAGATTACAAGTTCGCTTTTAAAGCTGGCAACCCAAACTCAGTCCAGAGTAGCGGTAGCCACACAACCGATTCAAAGGGGTTCAAAATTCCCAAAATGCGGCACCCGTATTCTAAAAAGTCGTACACGATTCCGACTTTAGCGCCTCCGTTTAGCATATGGAAGGATGCGAATGCCACTGGCTATCCGGAACACTGGAGGTTGGCTAGCGTATATCAGCACGCTTACAAGCCACCGGAACAAAGACGTAAGCCACTCATTTCGGGGGTATTTCAATAGAATTTTTACTTTATATGAAAGTTCTCTTGCTGTCAAACGTAATACCGAGTTACATTTAGAAAAGATTCTTATCGCCACATGCAACAGTGACTCGAAACGAAAATATATTTAGCCTTTTCAACTTTGTCTCTTAGCAATTTAATATACAGACGTATATTTCTGCGGAAGTATGTAAGGATGATATTCGCTTGCTATCTGTTATATTTACCTTAGCAAGGCTGACTACCTACACAGCCAGAATGGCTAGCATGGGGTGCAATTATTAAGACGTGACAAAAGTTTTGCATTGTGCTCACTCACATAGCGCAGCCTCGAGACCGAGTGCGACTTAGAACTTTTGTTACGTCTTAAATGCGCCCCGTGCTAGCCCTTCAGGAAAGCTAAGGAGCCAACTGCCCTTCACAATGTTCGATCTTGCATTTATCAAGATTTGATCAGAACTTTTGTACGATAGGGACTGTATATTGTAAACACAATGACATATTTAAAGAACCATTTTATATTGGGTCCAATAATAAACAATGACAATTTGTATCTCTATACTCACATTGTAATACTCTTGCTCTTGTAAAGGAATAAAATCATGTCACTTGCTATTACGTTAATTTCATTTCTCTCGCCTCTCGACGCTTGCATTCCTTGGTTGTCTTTGTTACCATCCTCAATTACCATTAGATGGTTCAGGGTAAGAATCTCTCGTATTCCATGAAGAAAGTGCACTTTCTGATGGACTCCCAGGCTTTGTTGCAGAAGTGGAACCAGCCCTTTTCCGATAGGTTTGGTACGTTGGTGATGGCGTGTCTGTGGACGCCCAAGACTGTGGCTCGGAGACGCTTCGCCAGGGTCTCGAAAGACGGGTGACCTCTGTATATGTCTTTATTTTCTGTGAAAGGTATAATACTCGTATGTTCAATGGCATATCATATGGATATTTCTGGATTCTTTATGTATTAAGTATGTTTCAGCCATTTGATAATATCAATTATCAAATTTAGCCATTTGATAATTGATATTACCAAATGGCGCTGTTTTATATGGATGAGATTAAATTTGAAATTAAGAACCCGTATTTCAACTCTAGTAGTCAAATTAATGAGGAAAGTCGCTCTCTTTAGAAGTGACCTATGTCAAGCAGGGGAGATTATAACATAGGATGATGATGATGATGATAACCTAGTTATTTAGATAACAGTTGAATATTCAACTTACGATAATCATCACTTATTTCCGGTAGCAGGAACATGTTGAGCGGACTGCCACAGGTCTCCAAGTTGCAGTCTTTGCTCGCACCGTCGACGCCTATACCGTTCTTGTTGATGTCACTGTAGAGATACATGCCTGAGTGGAGCTGTAAGTTCGAACGTTGGAATGCTTTCCTGTGAACAAGAGAAATATTATTGTGTAACTTTAAATTCATTATTATTAGGACGAAGACTCGCTGAACAGATCAACTAAGTTGTAGGTGCGGCCGAATGTAGGGAAATAATATTTGATCTTTGCCATATATAATATATTTTTTGCACGCATGAAAAACTGTAGGATGACTTAGTATGTGAATAAAGGTACCGGAGCAAATTACATACCTATGTATGTCACTCAGATATCGTTTTACAAACACCGGTATATGAGGTATGTATACTTTTTAGTGCAGCTTTACATGTCACCATGCAGTAATAATTATATGTAATATGTAAATCTCACACACGGCTATCCGAAACCAAGCTGTAGCTGGGCTGAGCCTGTGGGTACCGGACATCGGAACCCGAGATCTTCCGCACAGCAGTCAGGGTACGATAGTAACAATGTTTCTGAGAGGCGTCAGATTTCTCTGCCCTTTACTGTTAAAGATCTAACTTTATACTGTAACACTCAAACTGTAAGGGCACTGATACCTGCAGCACAGGTCTCCCTAGTGCAGGTTTCAGAAGCTTACTATTATCTTGTACAATATATTATTTTCATTGTTATTCTTGTAACTTTAGTTTTTTACTGTATTTCTTGTACTGAATAAAATAAATTTATTATAATTATTAAAAACTGTACCTGTAGGCGTCACTCGCTCGCGGCGGCGGCGCGGCGCAGCGGTTGTGCAGCAGCAGCAGGTGCGGCCGCGTGTCCCCCCTCCCCCCCTCGTCCCCGCCCTCGCCCCCCCGCGACCACACTGACAGCATCTCCGCTGTTTGTAGGTATCTGTGGGGGGAGGTGGTTATTGTTGAGAGAATTTGAGCTGTAGGGAAGTAGTTAATAGGTTTAAAATAAAATAGGTGCAAAAAACAATATAACTGCAATGTTGCTGCTGCTGGTGATAATGGTAATACTTAAGTTTGTATAATAAAGTTTTACACTGTGTTTTAGTATTTTTAATACTTTGTTTTAATACTTCAGTTTAAGAGCATATAAAATCATTTGCAGAAGCGAAATAAAGGTAAGTATGTACATATAAGCAGTACATAGCAAAAGTATGGCACTACTTATCTATCTCAATCGTTCTACAGGCACTTGATAATATTTGCTTACCTTACAAAGTTATAATCGAAGAACCAATCCTGTACAGCAATCAACACATGACAAATAGACATCAAGTATGAAGCCAGTTGCAAACAATCCACAGTGACCACATTGGCACTTCTTGTTGTTATTGGGTTAGTATTAGCAGCTTCATCTATGAGAGAGGGTGACCATAATGCTTGACAGTCCAACAGGATAACCCTGTCTTCTGTTACGTACATGTCAATACCTGGAAATATTTTTGGTTTAGTTATATTGAGGTAAATACTCTCTTGATTATGTAACAAATTCTATCTCGAATTCCCAAAAAATATTTTTTATGTGAACAAAAGATGATATAAAAGTGCTATTTTATAAAATAGTAGATATAAATATCTGTTTTATATTTCACTATTTTACCTTTTGTGCAATGTACACCAGTTTCAATGTGTTTGATATCTTGCATTTTGAACTTGAAAGTATCCTCAATGGAGTGTTTTTTTGACTCAGGGTTTTCAACAAAATTCATGTTTTCAATTTGATCCTGTATTGCATTGACATTGTTCTCTTCATATTCAGACTCTCTTGGGAGCTCATGTGAGTTCAAAATTCGTTGACAAATATCTTCACATGGTTTGCTCTGCGCTATCAAGTTCATTATCATGGATTTACCAACTCCTTGTGTGCCTAAAACATAAAATAGTTTGGTACTTAAGTACTTGGTATTACGAATTTCACACCTTATTAAGTCACATATTTTTTACTATTATTAATGGTAAGCTTAGGAAGGCAGTTAAGACCTTGGGGATATGCACAAAGTTTCCACTCGAGAGCCAGGTGCAGGCACTTACACCCCCACAGATAATAGAATACAATGGTAATAATTGTGGTCTGTTTCTTGCTGATTCATAAATCTATCAATTAATACTAAACTTTGTAAGTTCTACTCTACTAACACAGGGTAGAAATAATTATTTTATTTTATTTTAATTTATTGCATGGAAAACCAACAGCTTTATACTAATAACAAGTTAATCTTATTTAAACATAAATAGACGAAAAGCTAATTATAGGTTTTCGCATATGGAGACGATATAACAATAACAACACATACTCACCTAATAATAAATTCTACTTAGATTATACTTATGCTACTTATTTATTTGGTATCTATTACGTACTAAAGTTAGTTGTAATATGTTTTCTAATAGAACATAAGCTGCCGCTAAAGAGCAAGGTTATGGTAAGTTTATTTATGTAGATTTCATTTAAGTATAACCAAATAAGTTTACACATTACCTACAACTCCCACCACTAGATAGTTGAGGCTTGCATCATTCATGAACTCGAGGGCAGCCGGGTTGAACTCCAGATGCTCATCCAACAGTTTTATTGGCTCTGTCATAATTTTTAATGGTGGACTAGGCTTCTCTGTAAGTAAATAAAGGAATCTTTATATCAGTTAGCTAGATATTTATAAATATATGTTTGACTGAAAATGTGAATATTACAAAAACTAAACTTTGGTGAGTCAAAAAAAGTTTTTAACAACTGACCAATAATTTTCTTCTCCTTATTTTCGTTTTGTGCAATTTTACACGGCTGGCCGATGTCTGACTCCATGGATTGGCCTTTAGGGCTCGATGGGCGATCATCCTTAGGTGCAGATTGCTCCCTGGTCTTTAATATTATTGTTGGTTGCTTTTCTTTCTCGGGTTTCTCTTTAACCTGATCTTTCGGAGCTTCCCGATCGGATTTGAGGATTACGGGCCTTCTAGGCGTTACAGTTTCCTGAAAATTTTATGAAAAGAGAGTGGTTTAATGTTTATTTATGTAGGTATAATTTATAACCAAAAAAGTTTCGTGTATATACATATTTACTAACCTTAGGGTAGAGTTTCTTTTTTTTATTATCAGCCATGTCGTTGCTTAAATAAGTAAATTAGTATACTCAGAACTTCAATAGAAGCAATATAGATAGGTAATATATGAAACTAAAATCCTGTGAGTGAAATCAAAACAGAAGCGAAGCGAGCGAAACGAAAGCAGCTGATTTGTCAGATTTGACTTTAGGCAGCACACAGAACAGATTTTATAATTTCATTTTTCATTATTCATAGAAACCGATCACGATTTTTTTTAACCCTGTTTCCACGCACCGCACTGGGGTTTGAAGAGGAAAGGCGCCGACACTGTGCAGGGTATTTTATTTGGGACAGTTCGTGCCAGATCGCACTCGCACGTCTTTGTCGTTCAGCTTTCAGAAGTCCGAGAGCAATCTGGTATGAACTTTCCCAAAAGACCGTGCACACTATCAGTCGCGGCTGACAGCCGCGTCCGTAAACCGCGTCCGCTAGTGTGTTGGCGCCTTAAAGGTTCTCTTTTCAACAGGTAAAAAATCTGCTCTCCTTTACCAGTCCCGCTCCACTGTGTGAACGACCCTCACTTTTCGTCATCGGTTTCTCAGAATAATGAAGGACTGTTACGACCACAGAGTTATAAATTTATTCTATGATTTTGATTGACATTGGTGTGTCTGTGTCTGATTGACTGACAGTGACTTTCGAAAGTCGATGTCGCAGTCGCAGCATTGTATTTTTCAGTTGCCAAAAATATCTAACAATCAACGGCGAAAATGGACGTGGTGAAGAAATTGGTGGCTTTTATCGTTACTTTGGCTTATTTATCATCAGCTATTGCTGAGGATATCTGCGTGCAGAAAGGCCCATGCTCTTGTGTGTTTTCAAATGGGACCGGTATTGACCTCTCCGCTGCGGTAAAGCCAACTTTTTACCAGGTGCAGACCTACGAGAGTCGGAAGAATGGGACACAATTCGAGCTCCAGACTTATTACTTCCATCCCTGCTTCGACGTGGATCCTAAAGTGAACTCCACCAAGGAAGGGGACACTTGCGGGAAACCTTTGTCTGTGAGTGCATCGTCTATTCTCAGTTTTATTACGCAGATTTGACGTACCATTTCCCTGCGTTGTTTATTTCGGATTCTAAATTCGCATTATCATTGCAGATATGCCGTCATGTGAACACGATGGATTTAATTAATGCCACCACTGATACCTTTAAAATAGACACTGGTGCTTACAACTACTTGGGTAGCACAAATTTCACAAAGTTTACATCTGATGGCCGATCCATAGTATATGCCAATGGACCCTCGTGAGTATATGTATAATAAAGATAATTTATGATTTGGGGTTGGTTGAAAATAATAGCAAGATATTAGGTATCTTCCTATAATACTTGTGCATTCTTGGGTTCAGGACTAAAACTACTACTTAAATATTCTGGTGAAGATACTGGGCATTTCATCTATCAAATCTGATACTATGCTAGTGGCAAAGGGTCCATACAGCACAAAAAGGGTCCAAACAACACAAATCCCATCTTCATCCAGCTTCACTTCTGGATTAACTGATTTCATACTTAAATATGCACTTAACAATATTTCATGATAGGTCTGGTAACTGTACAGTTTCTTACTAGCATGTAGTGATTTATTAGTACTGTTCAAACTGTACAGTATGATTGTAACAATTTCTATTAGTGAGGTTACGTCCATCATTGAGGGATACTCTATCTAATCACCATTAGTAATCATAGATTCCCAACTGGACATACATCCTCATTCCTAAATATGTATTGATCTGCCCTACAGTTTGTGTATAATACTGTTAGCAGACTGACTTAATAGGTATGTTCAAACAGGTTATACTTATGCTAATTGAGATCCAATAAACCAGTTTGTTCAAATGTTTTTTCTACAAGGCAGTAACCTACTCATTATAAAAAATGTGTTATGCAATCCACTGTGGTATACATATTATCAAATAGAAATATCATCAGATGAACTATTTATTGTAGAGTGTAGGTTTTTATTAAATATGAAATATGCCTAAACGGAAAAGGCTAGCTTAATGACGTAGTTTCCAATATTAAAGTACATTAAATTTAACAGTGCATAAGAATATTGCCAACCAAGCCCTTTAATATTGTATTGGAGTCAATGGATGTTCAGTGGAGTTCATGTTTACCTATTTTCTAACCTCTGTCTCATCTATCTTTTATAATCACTGAAATCTTTTCCCCAGTTATCTGAATAAAACTACCTAACCTCATTATTCCCATTTTGTATTATTTACCAATAACATAATTATAAAACAGTCTACTTAACCCTGTGTTTCTATGTTCTACCAGTTACACCTTCCAGTAAAATACTAACCCTTTTCTTTCTTCATTTTGCTTCTTGGATACGGAAGTAACTTGGCAAAGTAAGTATTATTATCACTTATAATAATATGATGGATGGAATTTTATCAGTGTAACATTGCCTATTACTTTTTATTTTAATATCTTATGTTAATTAATCTAGCAAATTTAATATCTAGTCACAATCTAGTGTGTTGGATACATTCATCAGATGGCTTAATGCCTGTAGCTTAATCACTGATAAAATTTCACCTCGATTAATGTACAGTAAAGATTAGCATGGCACTTTGGGAAACTGTATGCTTTCAAACTTGCAAAACTAAACAATATGTACATAATCCAGTGCTTTTATTTCATTAATCTTTTCGCGCATTTAATTATTTGCTTCTCACATTATTAAGTAACTGTATGATATAACTGTGCTTATACACTCTCGAGGCATATGGAATGGCAGGTGGACCTTTTTCATAGGTCGACTCGTGAGTGTAGTTTTCATCATCTTGCTACATCCTTATCAATTGCATATATTTTGACATTACCATCATTACATATTGATCATCTTAATTAGGTGAGCAGCTGTTCCAACTCATTACATATTCCTTCCTCATGTTTCCAGAGAAACAATCGTACTACTCGTATGTGCTGAGACCGAGAGCAATCTACAGGTGGTCTCTCTGAAAGAACCGGATCAAATTGTAAGTAATAACTACCCGTTTAGGTCTTTATGCATGTAAAGTACTTACAGGTGTTAGTGTGAAAATTAATGAAGATTGTTGCTATATTAGGACTATGGTCCTCATTACATACAACATAATATAGGTGTAGATCATAATTAAGAGACCTGACAGATGCGATAAGTACCTATACATTATTTTCACGATGATGATAGAGGAAGCTTTGGCCTTTCAAGGCCTAGTGCCAGAAACGCAATGAATTATAAAATAATGTATTAGATTAAAGCTGAAACCATTCTTCTTCGAGATTTGGCGAAATGGTGGTAGACGAATATTATGACTATCGACAAATTTTACTTCATTTCAAGTAGAAAATATTTTTATTTCAAGAGACTTATTGCTCCTGTTAACGTAAAGGCAGCAGACACCTACCTAAGTACTCACTATAATCTTTCCTAACAGCCCATACCCAATCTAATTCCAGGTGCTCCAGTTCTACTCCCCTGAAGCGTGCCTGAGACAAGTGGAAGAGTTTGGGCGGTCGTTCGGCTCCACTCTCTGCATCATATTCTTCTCGTGCGTGATCTTCTACCTGGTGGTGGGCGTGCTCACGAGGAAGTTCCTGATGGGAGCCACCGGCCTCGAGGTGGTGCCCAACTTGGCGTTCTGGACGGAACTGCCCAATCTTGTGCGGGTGAGTACATGTGAACCGCTTGTTAAGCCTATCAAGATAAGTCAAGCGATCCGACTACTTTTGACATCAAAATGTTGCTTTCCAATAGAAAGTTTGGTGAATTTATTACTTGTTTTTATCACAAATTTCCTTTTAAAGTCCTAGGGCAAAAGTGCTTTAGAATTACCCTTTGAGTCACCCCCTTTCGGCTTACTATACTACTTTTGCAACATGCTGTACAGTACCTAACTCTTTTTTTCTGTCTTCGTCTATTAAAAATACAAATAACCACAGAAATAAGTACTTTAAACTAATAACGAACAGACCTTTCGTTTACGCAGTTTTTATCCGAATGAGGTTAATGATTAAGCCCCAAATACGAACATCACCGACATTAACATTATAATAAATATTTTACTTATATACGCAACACAATAAAAAGCGTTTACCGTCTATTCGGCCATCAATACCGACGTCCGGTCAACAACAGTGATTCTTATTGTAGCGTCGGTTGGCCTACGACCTTGCATGGAATAGGCTAATTTGCACTGAGCGTATTATGGCCATTTTATGATTATGATAGTTGAGCCTAAAACCAACCATGACCTACTCTTGTATTGTCTGTACTCATACCGTTTTTAAAAGGATTATGAAAACAATAATGAGGAGTATTATTATGCAATAGGGTGGAATTTCTCTTTTATGAAATTATTGATAAAATTGCGAATGTTATATTAGAAGTTTGTAGTTTGAACTTCATAAAATATTTCATTTTTGGTGGAGATCTCACTCCGTATTGCGAGGTCAATTCAAAATTCATTACTTAGTAATCTCTACCATTCACATCCTATAAAGATGTAATTCTCACATTCCAGGACGGCTGGTTGTTCGCGATCAACGGCTTCAAGCTCCCAACCCGAGGCCCAGGCCCCGTCACCACCCCTGACCCTAACGGATACGACAGCATATAACAGAGAAACGAACCCCACGACATAGAGGGTCAACTAGTGTTCCTGCAGTAACACGGTGAATGCACCTTCTGGACTTATACACGTTCTAATAATCTAAAGCCCCTTTTTTATCTCAGATACTAAATTGAAATCGTATACCGTTTCTGAACGGCCCATCTACAAATATTGTCATGTCGGCCATTATACATTCAATTGTCCCGCTGATAGAACGATAATTCACTTGATCGCGGGACAATTGACTGTTGATGAACCGTTCAGTATCTGTCAATTTAGTGTCCGAGATTAAAAAACAAACTTTAGCAACATGGTAATGTGTCTTCTGGAGTTATGTATGTTGTAAGGATTATGGAGGAGGTTAGGAAAAGTGATTTGATGCAGCTGAATTAATTGTTTGTTATATTGTAGGTAAATAGTGGATGTGATTCTGAAAGCACGAGTTTTAAATTTAGCAATGTTAAAACCAAAATGGTTGGTAGAAAAATGTACGCAGCAGCTTGTTTTTCGAATATTACGCAGCTAACCAGGGAATCATTCTAACAGTGCTAAATTGAAATCTGGTGTCTTCAGTATCGCTACCATTGTAATCTTTAACGTGAATGCTATTGATATTTCAGTATATCTTTCTCATTCGTTGTGACTATTGGTTGCTATTGTTTGTTTAGTTTGCATGAATATTATGGGTAAGTACAGCTTTACCCAAAATTTCAATAAGTAGCGGTTTTTTTAAATATTGGACGCTTTAATCTCAGCCAAACCGTTGCTACTACCAAATGTAGTAGATATTGATATATATAGTTCTAACAATTTTTACTTTAGTGGATGATATTCTAATTAGCCACTAATAACTGTAATTAACAATTTGCCTATTACTGCTGCACTGCTACATATAAGAAAAATATATAAAGCTTGTGTTACACTAAGTATAAGTTATAATCACTATACAGTCACTCCGTATTATAACAATATTTGGTGGCCCCTGTTTCAAATTCATAAATGTTGTGAGTAGAAAAAGTGTTTGCAAACTTTACATAGGAATTTTGACATTAAATCCATAAAATACCCTCTGTTTACTTAGGTTTTCTCCTAGTACAGCTCATATGCTTGAAAAAGTTGTTCAATCAAAAATATAAATGTTGCTTATGAAAAGTGTTATTTTGAAAACGAGAGATATTCATGTTCTATAGCTGCTTTAGGATTTCCCAGTTTTTAAACATGGATGATTCAACTTTTTTATTGGCATGCGTTTATATGAATATATGTATGTGATAATGAGTGTTAGATAATATATTGCTATCATTTCCACTTCGTCATCTCATATATCATCTAACTTGCCATCAAGATCAAAGATTATGTTAGTGTTTATGAGTATGTTATTATTTTAATGTTTGCAAGTATATGTGTAATCATCTAATCATCACTAATCGTTGTTATAAACTAAAGTTGGGTTCGGTCAAATAAAGTATGCGACACTTTATTTCCAAGTTTAGAAATGAATGTGCCAATTTTTACTTACTTATTAACAAATTATAAATGCACAGTTGCAATCCTTATAAATGTTTATCGTTTTGTTTTAAATAGTAGACTCTGGTCAGTAGTGTTACCTTTAGTTCAGTGGTACCTTTAAATTTAACATATCCGCAACAAAAGCCTGTTTCACTATGTTTCACGTCTCTTTGAATCTATTTTCTAGACAGTGACAAATCGTATTCCTCACATAGGTAATCTTTGTAGACATTTTGATATAAGCAGTAAATATTTCATACAAGAACTGGCTATGTTTTTTCATTTTCGATATATATCACTGAATGAGATATTTTGTAAATATGGATGTTACATAATTATTAAAATTATAAATGATTGTAATGCTAAGGCTTATAGGATAGCTTGGTTAAGTATGGAAAGGATATTAACTTCTTAAAGCCATTTAAACCTAATATTTTGTGGGGTATGTATTGTATTATGTATAAAAATTATCGTAATGTAGGATTGGGTCTCATTTAACCAACTAAATATTTTGAGAACCCTTTCACATCGATACTGAAAAAGGTTTATAAAAATATAATGTACCACAGTGTTTGGTATAAGTATGGCGGTATAAGCCGTATTATAGAAATAACTTTCGGTACGTACAGTCAGCTGCATAAGTAGCTATACACTTTTGTACATTGTCCATCTGAAACCGCCTATCATTCATTGCAATATTGGCGGTTCGTCACGTCAGTTTGACAAGGTACAGAAGTGTACTACAAGTGTACTGTAATAGAAGAAAAGAAAAGGAAACTATATATTTATATAAAATTTGTGAACTTGTAGCCATCAACTGAAAAAATTATATTACTATATCACTGTTTAAATCCAATATTCCGTGTAAATTTAACGTGCGGTATTTAGTATAAGTTCAAATATTCAATACCTATTAAGTATACAATTATTTTATTTAACCAGCAGAATCTGCCCAAAATAAAAAAGAATAAGTGTACACCTACCTATTTAACTAAGTATATTTTTTAGCGAATATACTATAATATATTTGTATGTGATTCTGTACTCAAAAAAAGACAAATTGGATGATATTTTTTAACTTATTGACATAGCGGACCAAAATTTTCCTTATTTAGTTTATATCGAATGAACTATACACATCACATCACACTACGTGCTAACTTGACACAACAACAGCAGCTTACTAAAAAGAACCTATAAGTAGATGACTAGTCACTTAAATGTTGTTTATTCATATAAAATATTATATTTTTCAAGAAGGAAGTCAATATTTGAGGACACCCTTGCAGCCACAACACAAGGCCTGTCCCATAGTAAAGAGTTAGGCAAATTCATTGTTTTTTTGCGGAGTGTGCAAAAAAAAGTGCCACAATTCCTTCTGGTACTATACTAAGCCCCTGTTTCACAATGTCTGGTTAGTCGCTACCTGTCGGATAAAATACATGCTGTCACTGTCTAAAAAATAATAACAGAGAGTGACAGCATGTATTTTATCCGTCAGGTAGCCACTAACCAGACATTGTGAAACAGACCCTAAAACTAATATCCCTTTAAATGTTGCAAATTTATAAACATTGTTATTTTTTAAGTATGTAATCTACATACTGTAGTCCATTAGCTTAAATGATTGCGTAATGCGTTATTATTTCTGTCCATTTTTGTGCAATATTTAATGTAGAATGTGTAACTCTTCCTCGGCCCAAAAGACAATCTTGAAAATTTTAATTTCAATATGTTTGTAATATAGTAACTAGTTAATAGTCATATTATCATTGAAATGGAAAAAAATATTGCACTCCAATCAATGCCATACTAAAATTATATCTTTATATAGGGATCCTCTAATCAGGCAAAGTATGTTATGTTAAACTCGAGAAATATTGTTTTAAGGTGTGTCTGTCTTTTTCCCAAATTCATATTTTTCTATTCTTGTAAAATATAGTTAACACTATTAGATAGGTTGATACATTTCTCTACTTAAAATATACATGTTTATACTTCATACATTTGTACTAATTCTTACTTTAAAACGTTTATATTAGAATGTCTTACTTTATAAAAACGACAAATATATGTAATAATTTCTTACCATAAGTTGTTTTTAAGATTAATACACATAATATTTTTATTGCTCAATATTTTATTTTATTTCTTTAAAACTTACTTATAAATACCTATTCTGTGGAGCATTACGTTTCTGTCCGTCCTTCCTGAATACGTTTATATCTTGAACCCAAACTGAAATAAATATTCAAATAATTAGTACTTAAGTAGGTACCTACAAAATTAAATATTACTTGTTTTTTTCTATTAATCATGTTAAACAGTCTAGTCGGCTTACGATTTTAGTTACATTAGTATGTGGTGAGGAATAAGTTTGTAATAGGTACCTTAGAATAGTTGGCTATGAGGCATTTGCTGAGGAGGGCAGCACGGTCACAACCTTTCTCTCCGTCACTGACCGTTTCATCGTTCACTGAAAAAAAAAAGTAGGTAACTAATCAACATTTTCATTACCCTGCAAAACCGCCTTGTGTACCTGTGTTAATTTTAATTATATTCAGATTACTAGATACCTACAACATACTAACCGTAGAAATACTTAATTATTATTTCATGCTTACCAGATTTGCAAAGGTCGAAGAGTTTCTTAGAGTTTTCAATCATGGTAGGGTCGTCCAAATGTTCTTTATCTGCCATGCTGTGAGCTGCATCAATATCTAACATTCCTTTGTCATTTATCTGAAATTATAATGATATAGTTATAATACAATAGACAATTTACAGAAGACAGACCGCCTTAACAACTCTCAGCACAAGCTTGCTTGTGTTGGGGTCCACCAACCCGCACTAGGCCAGCGTGGTGGACTATGGCCTAAAACCCTTCCTTCATTGGAAGGAGACCCGTGCCCCAGTAGTAAGGACGTGAAGGGTAGTGATGATGAGGTAGGTGAAAATGTTTCTCAAATTACACTGGCGAGCAACGAAAAAGTTCCTCCTGCCAATACCGTTTCATATGTCACTGGGCCGACAATCTTAGGCGGGTAGCCGGTAGTGGCTGGATGAGAACGGCCGAGGACCGAGTGTTGTGGCGCTCCTTGATAGATGCCCAGCAGTACCTACCTAGATGAATATTGGCTGATTATGATGATGACATGTCACTGGAACTTATCCATTGCTCGTAACTATAGTTCCGTTTACCAAGTCCTTCTTGAAGACGCAGGCCACGAGGCACCTGGCTCCTGCGCCGTCGGGGATGACGTGCTGGTGCATGAGCTGGACCTCCTCCGGCGTGACCTGGTGCTGCTTACTTAGACTGCAGACATAAAGCCATCACCGACTCGCACTGGGCCCGCGTGGTGGACTAACTGCAAGTTTCAATAGCTTTATCTACCGATGACTGGTAGTTATTTTCATACTATTTTGACATATATAACGCATTTAACAACGCATTAACGTATTTAACAAGTAACAAACCTGTCAAAATCGTATGAAAGTAACTAGCAGTCATTGGTATCTACCAATTATTGAAACTGGCAATAAGGCCTAAACCCTTCGTTCATCGGAGGAGAGCCGTGCCCAGCAGTGTGGTTGTGATGATAACGATGAGATAGCTGAAACATTTTCTCAAACCAGTTGTGTTTACCAAGTCCTTCTTCTTGAAGACGCAAGCGACAAGGCACCTGGCGCCTGTACCGTCGGGGATGACGTGCTGGTGCATGAGCTGAATCTCCTCCGGTGTGACCTGGTGCTGCTTGGCGCACTCCATGCCCAACTGGATGAATTCCTCGCGTATCTCCTTCTCGGTGCGGGCCTTGTGAGAAGGTTGGTAAAGTTGCGTCAATGGTAAACCTTTTACGACCATAACTTTTTGATACAAAAACCAGTATAGGTATACATATAATAATGAATATAGGTATACTGGTTTTTGTAGGTACCTACTTAATCCTTAGTGGACGAAGCGAAAAAGATCGGGAGGTCTTGGAGTGAAATAAAGCGCGAAGCTCAAGACAGGTTGCGATGGAGAGTCACTGTGGACGCCCTCTGTCCCATCCAGGGGACATAGGATACTAAAGTCAAGTAAGTCACTTAATCCTTAATTTTATTGTTTGAATTTATCAGCATTATGTCTTTCCAACGTCGATACAACAAAGCACAAAAACATACTTATATACAGTGTCCAACAGATATAAATTTAGCTCATATAAATCCTCAAACTATGCAAGAAGAGAGTGATGTGATGACTGATAATAATGGCTACGTTCGTGCATCCATTCTTACATGTTCATGAAATTATTCGATAGGACTTTGTTTTACTGGAATTGGGTAGATACATAAGTACTATATTTTATGGTACTATACTTACTTGTACTAAAAGTACATTCACCATGGCACACACACTTATAAACAAACACGTTTTAATCATTTTGCCACAGTTTTTTTACTTCATTCAATTCCCTCAGAAACGAAACGGGAGTAATGGTTAAATTGTATTTGTTTTTATACAATACTTACCCATAATGTCCCTACCTAGAGCATTGCAATGATATTTTAATGGTAGCGATTTGTCATTGAGATTGCGATTTTTAACCAGATAGACAAATGAGCAATTGGAGGTATGTACTTATGTCCTTACATTAGTAGATAAATGATGACTGAATTATCAGTGACTATGATAAGTCCGTGACTCTAATAATTTTGTTGTATTCCCACTGCTGGTCAAAGGCGTCCCCTTATTTCTCTCACACTTGCTTGTAATGTAATAGTAACACACAATAAGTAACTAACTATTAACTTCCCGTCCTTAAGTAGTTACTTACTTACCTATCTCTATCTAGCGCAAGTCCGCATCAGTTTTTTTTCCTGAATTGCCATAGTTTTTCGGATTCGCAATATGCCCCCAGATTGCAAAGAAATAAAACCCTAATAAGAAAATAAAAAATCTATATAATAATTATGTACCTACTTACTACTTAGGTAAGTACCTACCTATACGATTCAACTTGTACTTACCGTCCATCAGCTATTAACTTGGTCCACGGTTTGATTAAATAAAATTACTATAGAGAGAATGAAAAAAATGCACAATAACGCTTAATAATGCCTTAGCGTTAAAACTGTATGGTTTGATATGAAGAAGGAAACTTGTGGGCGCTAATTATTATTTACAATGAGTAGCACTATCGTCTACTAGAAACTGCAAAAATAGGTAAGTAGGTATATGTATAGCATTAGTATTTTTTCCTGGTATTTAGGTAGGTACAATACGTGTTACAATTCGTACATCGTAAGTACCGCGTAAAGTTAGTATTTTAAACACATTTAAGTAAATTACCATCACGACCCATCACGTCCCCACTGCTGGGGCACGGGTCTCCTTCCAATGATTAAGGGTTTTAGGCCTAGTCCACCACGCTGGCCAAGTGCTGGTTGGTGGACCGTGATGAAGTAAATTACCATACAGATGGAACTTTTTAATTGCTCGTGAGTGTATAATTTAGTATCCAACATCTAAAATTTGGCACACTCACAGCTACTTATAGTAAAATTCAACGTACACAAAATGAAACCAACTCCTTTATTACATCACTTTATTACGGGAAGAAAAATATGTCCGGATTCTGCGTATAAATGCATTTCGTTGAATAAAAACACGCTTCGCAGATATCTTTGTATTGGTCAGCTGAAACAGTAAATTGTGAAAGTTAGGTAGGTATATTATATTACACTAAACGGTACACCTGTGGGTACACCCGAGTCCGCGTTGTTCTATGCCCTTAACCTAAAAGAATACATTAGACGTACCTAGATAGATCACCGTTACCGAAATAATAAGGAGATGACCAAACTCTTATTATTAGCTAACTTTCGCCGAATATCCAAATTTTATTTATTTCTTTCTTGTATAAAGTGAGGAAGATAGAGGCATAGCTAAAAATAATAGACTAAAAATAACAGATTCATTTATATTGATTTCTTTCACTATTTCAGTTAGATAAGAAAAGGCAACGTGTTTTGAGTTGCTTTAGATAATATAAACTCCAAAAGAATAATACATTACATCCATATTAGGGAATATGGATGTAATGTAATATTCATTTTCTTTCAACATGTCACTCATTACTGGAGGAAAACTGTGCCCCAGTAGATGGCACGTGATGGGTTGTGATGATGATGATGACACATCACTGACATAGGATTATACATTGCCACATACCAACTTTCCTGCAAGAAGTGATAGCTGCCTTGGCGGGCTCCTTGATCTCTTCAGGCAGCAGTAGATCCGCCTGTTTCATGGCAGCCTCGTAGTTCAGCTTACCGTTCTTTATCTGTGAAAGATTTAGCGCTGGAATTATACATATACAGGATGTTGCCAAAGAGGTATTATACTAAGCTGAAAGGGATGACTCCGGTGGTCATTCTGAACAACTTTTGTTCTACTAACAACCACAACTTTGGAACTAGCTGTGTCACCCTCACCCCCTTTCGGCTTGATATACCCTTCATGCTACTCTGTATACAGGGTGTTGCTACGGAGGTATAGAAACCCGAAATGGGGTGAGGGTGACTCATCTAGTTATTTTGGTCAACTTAAATATGTTCGACGTGTTTTGCTTTATTCTTAAAACTAACTTGACTGCTACATTTTAAATACTAAACGCCTGTAAGCTGTAGTTCAAAACATAAGTAACACAAATGTAAAGCATAGAAATAAGGGCTATTGTTACTAACAACAACTATGGGTTATTTTTGTAATTATGAAAAATTACCTGAAATAAATGAATTTATTATTATTATATAAAGCGTGCCTATATCCCTCCATATGCTGATAGAATATGTAGGTATATCCTTACCGCATTAGCCATCTTCATGATGCAGGCGATGTAGCACATGGTTTCTTTCTCCTCAAGGAACACTCCATCTTTCAATCCATCTATTTGTGCTGAAAGTAATAAACAAAATTTAGCTTAACAATAATTTAAGAAATGAATCCAGTGTGATTGATTCCGGCATACCATACAAAAAAAACGTTGTCTTGACGCGATGTTGAAATGCCCTGTCTATCGTGAACTTGTTTTAATATTGATTTTCGGATTCAAAATGTATTGAATTTGACAGAAAAATGCTTTGTAAATGTTTTGACTTCGCGATAGGGCTACTGTTGTAGTAATGTGTAGTACCCAATCATTGATATGAGCATAATAATAATAATATGTATACTACTGAAATCGTTATTAGATAATGAGTTAAATAACAAAGGATAAATAGATATTTACCATCCTCAGCGTTGACTTTGGGCTGACATGATTTTCTCATCATCTTGCCAGTGTTTTTCAATTGTTTCATAGTCATCTGAAGAAAATACAATTGTTTAGTTTTTTAAATACCTATTCCCCTCGTCGTCAAACTGTAAGTTTATAAGAATCTTACAAGCATCATCGACTGCTTATTTGAGACAGAAAGTTTAAATTTGAGTAAGTATCACTTTTAAAGCTACCAATCTTATCAAACACTTATGTACCTACCGCATCACATAACGCCACAAATAGTACATATTTTGCAATTAGCACTAGTAAAACCATATTATTCAATATCAATTATTCATAAACTCATGTTTTTAAGGTCACTGTATATTTCAGTTTCAGGCGGCAGATTGCCATACACTCTGAAACCCTTGAACTATTGTCACTGGCTTTATATCAAGGACTACGCTTCAGTTTAATTGTAGCTACTTAATGTAGGTGAAAATTTTGCTATTAACACTTAGTAATCTTATGAATGTAGGGTGCGCATTGTTTCTTGTTCAGAAAACAGTTAAGAAGTGGAATATTTTTAGTACTACTTAGCAAAATGGTATTTGATGACAGTGAATTGTTTATTTAATTAAGTAATCACTTCAGTAATTATGTACATAACAGCTTGTTTTAAACCTTCGACCGAAAAAGAGGGATTTCATAAGTTTAACATTCATTTTCACACCCTTTTGAATGTATCCATGGCTAATCAATATAATTTAAAAGTGTTCCTGTGTACACTCATCATCATCTCCAATGATTTGACTTAAATTATATATAAAAAATATTTTATATCGTATCGATAGTGAATTGACGAGTCCCCATCATAGCTTTATTTCCCCGCTCCATGGTTACCCTACTCACACCTGTAATGAACTATTAATTTAATAATCAGGTGCCCTAATTGTATAATTGTCACCTTAGAGTCACGTTTCAGTTCCTTATTCAGTCATGAAACAATCATGCACATGGAACATGAAGAAATACCTATAAGGTTCGAGGAAACTGTTTTTAGCTATGATGGTAAACTGCATCTAAAGTTAAGCGTCCACCTTTATTCAGCATTATTTGTATAGAAATTCACACATGTTCCACTTCATCAGCATTGCCGCCGCCATCGTCCATACATAATTATATGAGAATCCGTTTGGCCCGATACGTAGTTACAATACCGATAGGTGCATTGGTACTTACTACTGCTAAGTGTCCATTAAAACACGAGTGCTCCGGATGGAGTACGGGAAGTGAGCGTGCCATCAACAGCTACGGCACCTGTCTGGACATCAGGGAGGGGGGGTCTCACCACCCCGAGGCGACTCTCCTTGTGAGTACTGTGGCTATACGCTGCAGCGGCTAGATCCACTGCTCCATGGATCCCTGATGTCAGACTGCCGTCTGACTGAAGGTATAGTGCCTTTAGTTTATGACCAAGTCGTCGGGAATTACAGGTTTCTATAAAAAATATATCACCTAGTTCGAAATGGGTACCTATCGTGCTAAGTGACCATGCCATGGCCACTTAGCAGTAGTAAGTCTTACAGTTAGTAGTCTGTACCTTCTTATTTTTAAGACAGAAGCTATTGGTAATTTTCTGTAAACATAAAAATAAAAGAAAAGGAAGAAAAACTACTCACATTAAATTTAAAAGTTGTTAAAAACGATATAATTTGACACAATTGCTAAATTGGTGTCTGTAGCACAAAACATGTTTTAAATACCTATGTGGGTCTAGTGTTTGTATTTATGTGAATATAGGTTTCCTTATTTACTAGGTCTCGAAGAAGCGTATCGGGAAACAGGAGATAACTGGATGACCTCAATGCTTACCTACCCCTTAGCTAGGTATACCTAGATGACGATTCTGACGGCACAAATTCTAATTTTAGAGCTGTCAAAACCTAACTTCGACTCTATGAGTGTTAACGTAAATCAAATTTATTGCTAGCATTTATTGTTTTTTGGATCAACATCGTAGTAATGCATGCTTGCATACTTACTTACTGATCTTGGATACAGTATGACGGCTCATAAAAATGACACGCTAAGTAGCTAATTTAGCTTGATCTTATTTACATTAGATGGGTGTTTAAAGGGCGTGTTTACATGTTCCCTGTCAAGTGTTTATGCTAAACTGATAGTTTAAAGTTGCACACTTATATTATCAACTTGTATTTATAAACGTTCTGTTGCTTTATCCATCTTTAGTACGGTTAAATAATCCTGACAAACTGGGAGTACGTTCTAGACATTTAATGCAAATCTTAGTAAATTGAGGTACCTGGAGAGAGTGCTTAAAAATGTTTCAGAACATTTTAAAGTTAGTGGTGTTGGAATTATTATTATTTTACGGGGTAGCCGATGCGGTAAGCTAGCATTTATGAAATTTAACTTAAGTAACTCGGTTTCGAGAGATCCGTTTAAAACATAAACAAATATTTTTACGCAGATGACACGACAACAGCTTAAGAATTCGGGAAAAATGATGAAAAAGAGTTGCATGCCTAAAAATGATGTGACGGAAGGTTAGTGTTTCACCCAGATATTACAATTAAATTGGTACCACCAAAAACAACCAGTGCTACATAATAATATAAGTAACTATTACATAATTATTTGTACTCAAAGTAAACCTAAGGGTGTTTTTAATAGTGTAGGATTTTATCCAGCATGCGGGATCGCACGCCATTTTCCCGCATCCCGCATGCGTATTCCACGTCCACGCATTATAATAAATAGTTGTATGAAAATAACACTTGCGGGTGTCACGCGTGCGGGGCAATCCCGCGTGCCTGAATAAATCGGCACACAATAGTGTTTATAATTAAAAAAATCCTAATTTTCAGAGCAAGTGGGTGACATTGAAAAGGGTCATTTCATAGAAGAACGCAACGTTATGTGCTATGTAGCTTGCATCTACAGTATGTCACAATTGGTATGTATTTTTTATACAATATTATGTTTAAGTTTTTTACTCATAATTTTATTATTATAAGCTAAATAATTACTATGGAATATTATTGATTAGTAGTCATTCCAAAGACATAAAGTAAGTAAGTACATTTTAAATTAAGTAAATAATGTCAACTTTTGATTAAAAAAATACGATTTATTAAAGTTTTAAATTGGTAAATTTAAAACATATGCCTTCAGAATCGCTACCATTACTTCAACTAAATACGCTAGTCTAAAGGCTCGTTATTTATTTATTTATTTCGTTTATTTTCCAAAAACATTTTATAATAGGTACATAAAAGTTTACAACAAAAACCTGCCGCTTAAACCACGCAGGGTTGTATGTTTTATTTATTTATTTAATAACTTAAACCTATCATTACAGCTACTCCAATGCGATAGGCAAGCAAACAATTTTTAGTTAAAATTAAACCCTATATCTTATTATTTATAACATAACACAGCACGTATGAACAATTCCTATTGAATTCGACCAGAGAACAGTGAAACAAATCCAACCCCTCCGCTACAATGTTAAGCGCGCGCAGGGCGCGGGTGAGGGGGGCCTCCCGCAGCAGGTTGGTTCTCGCCGCCGGCTCCGCCAACAGCCGCGGCCGCCGCCGCCGCTCCACGTACCTGTCCGGGACATTTAAACTAATCCTACCCAATATTGCAGAGTTTGATGTTCTACCATTTAATAATCTAAATAAATATGTCATCAACGCTAGTTCCCTTCTTACCCGTAGTTCGTTGTAGCCCACCATGCCTAATACGAACAGTGTTGGATACATCAGGGGATAAAAAGGGTAAACTCCATACTGTCTTAAGTATATATACCGAATAAATTTATTTTGAATTCGCTCCAACATAAGACCATACTTCATCTCATGTGGGGCCCAGATGACTGCATTGAACTCTAAGTGGCTCCTTACCAACGCATTATATAGCGCGATAATGGTTCTAATGTTATTAAAGCCCTGCACCCGGCGCAGTACGAAGCCCAAATTTCTAAATGCCTTTTTACAGATATTAGTGATGTGATCACGAAACGTAAGCTGTGCGGTCAATCGTACTCCTAGATCTCTCACCTCTGAGACTCTTGCCATAGGTGTACCGGCCACCAGGTACTTGTGGCAATGTGGTGATTGAGCTCGACTAAACGAAATGATGACGCACTTCGCCGAGTTGAACTGTAGCTTGTTGCGCTCGCTCCACTCCACCACCCGGTCGATGTCCTGCTGCAGTCTCTCGCAGTCTGCGCGCGAGCTCACCCGCAGGTACAGCTTCAGGTCGTCTGCAAACAGGAGACATGAAGCGTTCTGGACAACCTTGGGCAAGTCGTTTATCATTAGGATAAATTCTAGAGGCCCAAGGTTGCTTCCTTGGCTCACCCCTGATCTGGTTTTATATGGCTGCGACTGATGTCCTCTGTATTCGACATACTGCCGACGGTTCCGCATATAGCTCGCAAAGAATTGCAGCAAGTGTGGGGTGCAGCCGACGCTCGCTAACTTCATTAGCAGCACATCGTTGTCAACGACGTCAAACGCCTTACGGAAGTCGAAATAGGCGGCGTCGACCTGCACGCCCGCGTCCACGGCCGGCAGCACGTCCGCCATGTAGGCCAGCAGGTTACTGCTGGTGCTGTGTCCGGGACGGAACCCGTGCTGCGCATCCGACAACTGAGATCGCACCTGGAGAAACATATTTCTTTGAATAGCTGCCTCAAATACCTTCGCCGGGGTTGATAACACAGCAACCGGCCTGTACCCATCTACGTTAGCAGACGCACTTCCTTTCGGAACCGGTATTACTCGCGTGAGCTTCCATACTTCCGGGTACTCTTTAACCCTGAGGCTTAAATTAAAAATATACACTAGTGCATCCAAAAGTGCATATCTACAATCTTTAAAAATGAAGGCGGGTATGTGATCGGGCCCGGCGGAGCGTTTGGGAGGCAAGCGCTGCAGCGCGGCGCGCACGTCGCCCGGCTGCAGCTGCTGCAGCTGCACGCGCGCGCCCGCGTTGCCGCCCCCCGCGCCCCGCACCGCCGCTTCCACGTCCAGCTCCGGCTCAGCACTGCTATACACGGATTGGAAATATGTAGCAAATTCTATGGCGCACTCATTCTCGGTTAGTGTTACCCCGTTCTTTTGGATATTTTGAGTGCTACGTGATCCCCGTTTCGACTTTACATAATTCCAAAATGATTTGGGATCTTCTATCAAGTGGTTCTCTATTCTACCTAGGTACTGCGCTTGTGCTGTATCTATTAGAGATTTGACGTTGGCCCTATAATCAGAAAACGCCTCGTAATCACACCTCAACTTGGATTCTTTGTAACGTTTATGCAGCTTTGCTTTAATTCGAATGTTTCGGATTATATCTGGCGTGTACCACTCGGGGTAATTGTATCTCGAGTTTACACGCTTCCGATTTTTTTTGGGAACACAGTCATCGAAAATTTTGTAAATAGTATCGTAAAAATAATTTAATGCCAATTCGATATTATCCAATTCATACAATGGAGACCAATCAATCGAAGCTACCGTGGAATATAGTAAAGGGTAGTTAGCCTTATTAAAGTTCCAACCCCTGTGTGTTGGTACGGAATCGTTAGTGGCAGCGACGGCGGGGGCGGCGGGGGCAGCGGGGGCGGGCCCGGGGGCGAGCACCGTCACCTCGAGCGGCGGGTGCTGCGGGTCGACCGGGACCAGCGGCTCGCCGGCCCGCACGCTCACCTGTGACCCCAGCTCACCCGAACTCAACACGAGATCCAGCAGGTGATCATTGCAATTTGTTACACTATTACTCTGGACGAATTCGCAGTAACTTACAAAGTACTCGTAATAATTACGTACATTGACCGGACTAGAGTACAAATTAAAGTCACCTATTGCTATAATATGCTTATATCTATTACACAATTGTTCGATTATACGAAATAGCAACATATATTCCGTTTCACAACTATTCGGTGGAATATACACTACGCATACCAAAAACAAACATTTATAGTTTAGGTGGACAGTAGCGCACACCAGTTCAAACACTCGGTCGTTGATATTGACATCGCCGGGTATCGATACTGCGCGTAGATCGTATCGGGGTGTGGCCACGAGAAACGCTCCTCCGTGCTTTCGTCCGTCCGTTCTATCGCAACGAATTATTTTATACCCGGGTGGGACTATCTCCGCATCTCCAATAGAATCATTGCAACCAGTTTCTGTAACTGCATATAAATCAGAATCCGCAGTTTGTAAATTTTGCATGAACCTATCTAACTTAGTCCGTAGTCCTCTCACATTTTGGTATGTAATCTCAATTTGCTTTCTCTGAGTCGCTAGTGGGAATTGGGTATCTTTTACGAAACCAAATCCACTCACTGAATTCTACGTTTACTGGCCATACTTCCGGCTGACAGATCTTGTCATACATACTTTCCGGGACTCCCACTATAAATGATGCGTAGTCTCTCTCCGTTTTTGTTTTTAGCTTCTCGACCTTTATTTCATTTTGTGATCCGCATACACCTGCCACATGATCCAAAATATCTTTCTCGCATGTATTTTTTCGCAATCGCCAAATATGCAAGTGTTTTTTCCTTTCTATTCCTTTAAGTGGTACGTCTTTATTATTACCACCCTTCATAACTTCCGTAAACAGTTCTTTTTTCTTTCTACTCTGGACCACCTTCCACTCATTTTCCGTATTCCTATTAGCAGGGGTAGTAATTTCCCCTGATTCCAATGTCGACACTATCGCTAGTTTCCTGGCTCCATCCGAAGACATGTTCCGTGCGGGGGCACTAGCGCTATCCCGCTTGCTCTGCGGCGACGAAGGTGGGAGTGCTGTTTGCCTCTCATCGAGTGACCGCTGCTGTGCGCCCGCGCTCAGTCGCTGAGTACCGCTTGGATCAGACGGACGTGTGACGCTTTGCTGCGGTGCGGTCCTTTTCGCAGTCACGGATGAATATGACTTCGACGAAATATTATGTTCTGAACGGTGTAAAGTGCGTTCTTCCAGTGATAAAATATGGTTGTTCTTTTCTAGTATTATCCGCTTTAAATCAACGATTGCTTCCGACATATTTTCAACTACCTTACTTAATCTTTCAACCTCCTGCTTTAGTGGTAGAATACTTTCATTCTGGATTCTAATTGTATGTAACTCCTGCTGTATAGCGGACAATACTACAGCTATGCTTTCGCTTTCCGGAGAGGGTGAGTTCTCCTTTACCTCCATGTAGTCTGCTGCAGTGCTCGCACCCGCCCCTCGCCTAGTATTCACCTTGCTAATAAGTATTTTTCCGCGACTGCCCCGTTCCGTACTCACGAAGTTCGTTGGTGTGAATGTCTTATCCATGATTGTTCCTCCGCGGATGGGTGTATTTGTGTTGTCCTGCTTTGGAATCATCCTTGTGCACTCCGGGCAGATCCATTGAAGTTTGCTCTCCTCAGTCAGTGCTTCAAAGGACTCCACCGATTTACCGAGGCACTTCACGTGAAACACCTTGTGACAGTTATTAGTTGTACACTCCATAAATAAAAGATCAAATATTTCACCATCACATGCTCCACACTTAGTCCCCATTATTTACGTATTAAATAGAAATAACTCGTAGGTATTTGTTGCGATTTCCGATCAACCGAAAGCACGTCCGTTTGCAACCGTTACGTGACGTGAAGTTGACACAGCTACTCGGTTTGTGTACTCGTACGCTAGTAGCTCGGCTCGCCTTTGCTCTCTATACGACACCCAGTCCCAGTGCGAGTCAAGTCGCGGCGTAGCACACAAAAAAACACGGTTTTCACCCACAACTGTCCGGCTGGCACTGGCAAGCTACTGCCGAACGCGTCCAAACGATGCGAGCGACGGCCGAGCCGCTGTCATGGGCGAGTTGCTGCCGGCGAGCAGGCGAGTGAAAACAAAAAAATGTTGAGGTAACTTGGATGCGAGCTACTGACTAACTCGCACGTACGAGTTACTCGTAAGTTACGTCCAAACAGTGCGAGTTACTGCAGTGCAGCTACTCGGAAGGCTGACTCGTACGTTATCTCGCACTGTGTAAACTAGCCATAAGAGTAGACGCTAAATTCAGTCACAGAGATTTATTTGATATAAAAGATTAAGAAAGAAGTTTTTTTTACATATTTTCAGGTAAAAAACAACAAACTGAACTACGAATCAGTGATAAAGCAGGTCGACATGATGTTCCCGCCCGAACTGCGCGAGCCCACCAAGGCTGCGGCTGAAAAGTGTAAGGATGTCGGTGAGTGTCCAACACCTCCGCTGGAGAGTCTGAAGCCTTATTATAAAACGAAAACTAAAGATAATTCTGCTTAAACCCGGAATTAGACTTCTGATAGATAGTTAGATAGTCATTGCACACAAACACAGAAATTACAACATGAAATGCACAACATAGGCGGTACAATTGGCGGCCTTATTACTAAGAGTCATTTCTTTCAGACTACCTCGGAGGAGCGAAATTATATACAGTAAAAGAAAAGAGGAAAGTGTAATAAAAAAAATATTATTATAAACAAAAAAAAAAACAGCAGAGGGTTCACCATTTAGCTAAATGTTACTTAGAAAAAGGCCTTGTGTGGCGGTTAAGTTGGTCCCCGCCTGCGATACTCATTTCCATTAACATTGGGACTTGTTTTCATCTTTTTAGCGTGCAGTCGTTTTTTTTTGTTTATAATAATATTTTTTTATTTGCAACTTCTTAGTTGTTTTTATTTTATGAAATTTTAGGGTAGTATTTCAGTAGGGTTTTAGTTCATGAACATTTTTTTTTTATAATTTTGGTGTTGTTATTTAAATACCAACAATATGCATATTTTTGTAATGTGCAAATCAAGCACTTTCATTTGATACCCCACAGGACATAGTTAGAAAAATATTATTTTTTCGATCATCACGTTATATCCTCTAGAGGGCGCTATGTACATTTTAATGTAACGTCTCATAGCCTATAACCATCGCGCCATCAATACGCTTCTAACGATACCTCATAAATCAAAATCTATCTAGCTGTTTAGGCTACAGGAGGGAACAAAGAGACAGACAAACATACATACATACATACAATCGAAAAACATTACCCTCCTCCTTCGGCAGTCGGGTTAAAAGTATGATATATATGAAATTTGAAATCTCTAGACTACAACCGCTTCTAAACCAGAACTATCTTTAGTATATGTTTAATAATAAGGTGGATAAAGTTTAAGCACGTTTAACTTTACAAAAAAATAGTTTATTACATATTTCTATGGCCAGAAGTCACATACAGTCATCTTCACAATAAGTAGCTATGCACTTTTGTACCTTTATCAAACTCAGAAACTGCCTATTCATTAATTCATAGTAGATTTTTATTTACCCGACTGCCGAAGGAGGAGGGTAATGTTTTTTCCCGTAGGAATTCAGGGATAAAAAGTTGCCTATACCTATACTCGTACATGTAATATATGTATGTTATGTTGGATTTCAAAATCAGTAAAGCAGAAGCGGCCGTTACACGGGTTTATTATCGACGTCGATAAACTCGTTTGATGCGCGTTTCACCCGTAGTTATGGCGATCGCTATATAGGGACGTATATCTACGTCGATAACGAACTCGTGTATCGGCAGCAGTCATAACATGATATAATTTTAATAATTTTCTTCTTTTCAGTTAAAAAATACAAGGATCTTTGTGAACATTCCTTCTGGACAGCGAAGTGTATGTACGACGTAGATCCTAAAAACTTTGTATTTCCTTAACAATCAATATGTATAAATTATTATTTAGCAAGGCACCTATGCAGTATTGGATTGGTTCAGAGTAAATTATAGCTTATTTACTAAAATAAAAATGATCCAAAAGACAATTCGCAAGGCGTTTAATTACTATTCTGAGGCAAAACAAAAATTAAACATAATTACAAAAGTATAATCACAAAAAATATATAATTTTATACCCAAAGCACAATTTTAATTTACATTAGGAGTTAATTTGAAAACTGTTTTCTCGCTGTTAACATCTTCGAATATTACCTATATTATTATCGCCATCGAATACAAAGTATGTTACATTTCCTTTTGATATCGAACCAACGGTTTCAAATATAAGAGTGTCATAGTTGAATTTACTTACCTCGTCCACTGTACTAATGTACAGCTCGTTATTTTTGTCAACAGATAGTTTTCCAAACTTTTTGTAAAACAAAAATCGCGGAGCCGTCTTTGAAAATCGATAAAAATAATAATCTATTCGGTAATAAATATCACCCTTTTTATCAACCACAAAATCGTGAATCGATTCGTAATTCAAAGGAGCTATGCAATTTTTAACATAATTTTCATTGAGTGTGCAAATTCCATGCTTATTCCTTGAAAAGTATAGTTTTTTGTTGAATCGTAATGTAACAATAGATTCTCTGAGTATATATTTGGTTTCTTTAGTCTTAGGATCATACCGGTAGATACCTTGGCCTGTGCCTATATAGACTATTCCTGTGTTTTGGTCTACAACTCTACTTGTACTTAACTCAGATATATTAGAGATCTTACTAAAATGCCCATCAGTTAAGTTCAGCCTCAAATTTGAATATTCCAGTTTTCCATCCGTATGATTGTAGCTTAAAAAATATATAACATTTTCTAGTCTGCTTGTGTCGAAATAACTATACATATTGAAGTTGTTGAATATTACTGATTTTGTATAGCATTTTCCAAACAAGCTCGCATCACAATCTGCTTTGGACAGGACCAATAGGGACAATATTACTATTATCCATTTCATGATCTGAAAAGTTAGATCTTTACTGTGATTGTTTCATATCATCATTCTCGCCAGTGACCCGCTTTTCTAAATAATTCTTTGGTGCATAGCACGATTCGAACCTACGGCATGATGATTGAGAGTCGAGACCATATTCGTTACGACACTAAGATTCTAAATTAATAAATGAAATCTAAATTAATACAAAACTTATTTGTACGTGGTAAACATGGCATCAACATGTTCATAAAACTGACAAATGAATAACGAGAAACTTACTTGTGATGCCTCTTTCAATAACTGGGTGATGCTGTTGTTGAGTGATGCATTGAAGGTATTGATGACTTGTTGACAGTACCTAATGGAATGATTCTGACTATTTGTAACAGGATACTTAAAATTATTTATCCTGATTCACTCTATATTAGCCACTTCAATAATTAATCTAATAGCAACGAGAACACTTATATCAATAATCTACATACCTACCTACAACAGTAGATAATTTCACATTGAGATTTTTTATGCATAACAAAATCGTTTCAAATTGTAAAGGTTTTATGGCCCTATGCCATCGCCTTGTAGTAAATTTCGATCTGTCAGTTTTCACAGTTCATTCCGAATTAGCTGATACTAATAAAACTTTGATGAACAATATAGGACCAACACGCCTATAAAAACAAAGCTTTAAACTGTCCCTATTTTGTTAACTGGCAAACCGAGATAAACGTTGTTCAATGCAACTAATGAAAACCATCAATGAATAAAGTCACAAATCTGCTAACCAACCTCATTAAAAAACAGCAATCTAAAATAATAAACACTTTATTTTCTGGTAAGTCAATTAGTTGTTTTAACATGTGCCACTGGGGACTAATTTCATAATACTCGCTGGCGACGATTGAATATCGCGAAATACAAGGTTGTTGTTACCATCGAACACCAACTCAAACATATTAACCAGCTTCACACTGCCAATAGGCTCAAAATCATCGCTTTCGTAATTCAGTTTGGATACGTCTGTAAAAACCGAGGTGTGTACTTCGCCATTTACATCCACTGCTAATTTGGCAAACCTGTGCGTAAACAGATACTCCGGCACATCACTGTTGTTCGCAAGGCGATAGTGTTGGCTGCCGCTTCGGTAGTAAATGTCATCTTTCTTATCAACCACGAAATCTTCAACTTTAACGTTTCTCAACGCTCTTATGCATTCCCACTTGTAGTCTCTGTCCACTGTGCACATGCCATTGGGTAATTTGGCATAGTAAAGTTTCTTGCTGTGCTGCATCACCATTATTGTCTCGCTCTGTAGTCCGAGAAATCGCGACGTGTCCGTTGCAGGGTTATATTCGTAGAGTCCCCTCGTGGTACCGAGGAACACCTGGCCCGTCTGCTGGTCCACCGCCCTGGACGTGGTGTAGTCAACGTCAGGGATCCTGGTAATCTTACCATCGTCAAGGCCGATGCCCACATTGAGATCGCTGCTTCTGTACTGCAAGTACAGGGTGTTTGTTTTTCGGTAGACGTCTAATCCTCCAGTGGTGTCGATTCTCTTCAATACGGTGGACTTGCTGTAGCAGATGTTTTGAAGACAGGCGTCGCAATCGGCGGAGGACGACGCCGCGAGCGCCGCCACTACTAGGAGTGACAAAATTACAGCGTTCATTGTAGTCTTGTTGTAAATATTTAGCAAATGATTTTTTGATTAACTGAGCACTGTTTTAGTAAAACTGATACCACATCAATTAATGAGTTGTTTGTGTTCATGCCTGTTTTATACCTGAGCTATTATATACTTTCTTGGCGGTATGACTTTGTTCGCGGCTTCCATTCCAAAATGATGATGATGAATGATTTTGGGAAATATAGTTCTTATTTTCAATTCAGTATGATTCATAAATTAATAAAAAAATCTGCGTATACTCGTATTTTTTGTTGTTGTAAGCGTTTTCTCTGTATCAAACAAACATACAAGACGACTTGTTTTTATATGTGAAGATATTACCTGAAAAGGTGATTCCCTATTATCAGTATCAACAAACAACTCATCTATGTAGTGCAGTGACTCACAATCACAATTAATCATAATTTAAGTCATAACTCACAAGTATAATACCCAATGATATCTCAATTGTTATTACGTAGAAAAGTATTGTAAAAATACATTTTAATAATTATGTACCTAGTAGTCTTGTTTATAGGAATTAATTTATTATCTATTTCACTTAATTTTCCTCAATCGAACAACAGGTTATAGATACATACCACTTAAGATTATGTGAAGTTAAAGTGCAGGAATTTAAAGATATAAAATAAATAAGTGAAACTATTTATGAGCTCTCATCTCAGCTGTTATCATATCACATCCACTGCTGAACATAGGCCTCCCCTAATGTCTTCCACCTTGTTCGTTCGGAGGCGGCCCGCATCCAGCGCTTCCCCGCGGACTTGACTAGATAGGTACTACTAGATAGTCCGTCCAACTCGCGGGGGGCCGCCCAACGCTGCGCTTGTCGGCACTTGGTCTTCACTCGAGAACTCTTCTGCTCCACCGACCTCGATGTTATAGGTACCTACCTAATTCTTAATAACACACCACCCAAAAAGATACCTCATAATTATGGCCTTTCAAACCTTTAATTTTTGGACAATTACATGATATAAGCATTTCTGTGAGGTTTTTTGCATTTATACCTGAAAAAAAATTACATTTGCCGTGAGAGCGTCACATTGCGTAAACGTTCAACAAGATTTATTAATACTTAATCAATAATGAATCGATTCGTATTAATTTTCATATTTTTCGTTTTATTTGATGCTGCTTTTGGGGTAAGTTTTGATTTTATCATATTATAATCTCTAATTAGTATATTTATCTTATAAGTAGGTATATGTAGATCATAGAACAAAGCCGACTCGGGTGACCATTCATACTCAATGATGTAGATTATAGCGAGCGTAATCATTACTTAAACATTTTATTAATTTTTAGATGACACGAGCTCAATTAAAGAAAACACTGTCTATGCCTAAGAAGCAATGCATGACTAAACATGGAGTTACCGAAGGTTAGTTTACGTATTTTATTTATTTTACATACTGTACTTATCTGTGTTTCAAAAATATACATACATTGACTATTTTATTTTATACTAAATATTGTAAATAAATAGCGATAGGCGGATGGTTCCTTTTCGAGTCACCTCAGAATACCCCTTGGGAGTAACCCCAAGTCGTGAGCGCAATCTTCGCATTTGTATGTATTAACTTATTAAGTAGTAGCTTTTCCCGCGAGCTTCGCTTCGCCTTAAAAAGTTTTTCCGTGGGAATTCCGGGATAAAAAGTAGCCTATGTTCTTTCTCAGGGTCTAGAACATATGTTATACCAAATTTCATTTAAATCCGTCCAGTAGTTTTGGCGTGAAAGAGTAACAGACAAACAGACAGACAGACACAGTTACTTTCGCATTTATAATATTAGTTAGGATTAAGATTAGGATTTGTGTAAACTATGCCAAAACAAAAATGATCAAATTTATGTTTTTTTATCACATTTCACAAAATGTTTACACATTTCACAATATGTAAATTTTCTACTCAGATATGGTCGGAGGAATTGAGGGCGGCAAATTCGTGGAGGATCGTAAGGTGATGTGCTACATCGCTTGCATCTACCAGACTATACAAGTGGTGGGTACAAACTTATTCATCTTATTTCTAAGAACCTTATCATCTTCATGCAATAAGCGTCGAATCATGCGTACACTTTTAGGTACCTCATAATCTTTTCTGTTGTAGCTTTCAAAAAGAGACTCTTATTTCTAGGTTCTCAAAGTAGGCACCATTTAGCTGAACAAACTTGTATTTTTACTTTTTGGAAAAACGATTTTAAAGATAAAAATATGATTGTTTTCATTTTGGGAACGTTCAAGAGTACAGGCACTGCGCCGCTAGTGGCCGCAATATGCTCCGCAAGTCCGCACGCGTTTCTTCATACATTTGAACAACTGGTGGTGGCATTTAGTGGCTCTAATCTAATCTAATGCACCCCATTGGCCGACCATATTTGCAGCATAGTTGCTCAATATCACAAGTGCACATTTTTATTTAATTTCTATTACTTTTTAGATGAAGAATGACAGGCTGAATAAAGACCTGGTGATCAAGCAAGTGGACCTGCTGTACCCACCCGAGTTGAAGGCGCCGACCAAGGCGGCCGTCAAACAGTGCATGACAGTTCGTAAGTACAGAGAACAGTGCATGCCAGTCTGTAAAGGCAGGATCAGACGGTTTCATATTTCTTTCATTTTTTGATTTTCATTCGGCATCAATGCAATGAAACAAAAGTGCAAACAAAACTGAACCGTTCACTCGAATAATGAACCGTCTGATCCCGCCATAAGTACAGCAGACAGTGCATGCCAGTCTGTAAGTATAACAAACAGTGCATGCCAGTCTGTAAATACATCAACAGTGCATGCCAATCTGTAAGTACAGCAACAGTGCATGCCAGTCTGTAAGTACAGAAACAGTGCATGCCAGTCTGTAAATACATCAACAGTGCCTGCCAGTCTGTAAGTACAGCAACAGTGCCTGCCAGTCTGTAAGTACAGCAACAGTGCCTGCCAGTCTGTAAGTACAGCAACAGTGCCTGCCAGTCTGTAAGTACAGCAACAGTGCCTGCCAGTCTGTAAGTACAACAACAGTGCATGCCAGTCTATACGTACAGCAACAGTGCATGTCAGTCTGTAAGTACAGCAACAGTGCATGCCAGTCTGTAAGTACAGCAACAGTGCATGCCAGTATGTAAGTACAGCAACAGTGCATGCCAGTCTATACGTACATCAACAGTGCATGCCAGTATGTAAGTACAGCAACAGTGCATGCCAGTCTGTAAGTACAACAACAGTGCATGCCAGACCGAAAGTAGTTAAGCTAAGTAGGTTTAAACGAAGTATTTTTATTCATTCGACCGGATGGCGTAGCGGTTAGCAACGCTGACTCTTGTGCCGAAGGTCCCGCGTTCGATTAACGGCCGGGGCAGATATTTGTTTAAACACAGATATTTGTTCTCGGGTCTTGGATGTGCCCGTAAAATGGCAATAGGCCCGCCCCCTATTACATTTGGACTAACATAAACACTGACGAAAAGTGAGTGCAGCAATGCACCTCTGCCTATCCCGCAAGGGAGTACATTAGTACAAGGCGTGAGTGTTTATATTTATATTATATGTTTTTATATTTTTATTCATTACTTATCATAACTACCTATAAGTTATCAGAATTTGGAAAAGTTTTATAATTGTAAAATCATGAACTAAATATTAGTAATACCTACTACTAAGTTTTCTATCAGGTTACAATAGTTTATTTATATGTGTATTTGATGTCCTGATTCTATTTTAATACTGAATACCTAATAATTAATAATGCAAAAAATACTAACTCAATAAAAGAAAGGAAAAATAAGTTTATCGCCGCCTTATCGGCTATACTATCTAGTGATAGTAATAATAACTAAAGTTGACCACCTAAGATTTTTGTTTTTAATTTCAGAGGACAAATACACGGACATGTGTGAGGGCGTGTTCTGGTCCGTGAAGTGTCTGTACGAGCAGGACCCCGCCAGCTTCGTGTTCCCGTGAATATCTGCAGGGCTAGCACGGGCCGCAAGTAAGACGTGATAAAGGTACTCCGTCGCGCTCGCTCTTGAGGCTGTGCGATGTGAGTGAGCGCGATACAAAACTTTTGTCACGTCTCAAATGCGCCCCGTGCTAGGCCTTCGGTGTTTAAGTTAATACTATACTTACGTATTTTATAATGTAATTAAACATTGTATTCATTAAAATTGTTGTTTAGCACAAAGCTTTTCTTTAATTGGTGGTCTCTATACTGAAAGTTTCAATAATTTATTGTGATTAAATGCGTTAAAAAACTAAATTATGTTGCAATTTTTAAAGTTCTAAGTAGTACTTAAGTACTATAGTAATTAAGTACTTACTTAATTTGTATTGGGTAAATGTCGCTATGAGTTGAAAACAACGAAACATCTCGAGACACCTAGCAGCAGCGACGAATCATATTCGAATAGTGATTAACATTTAACTGCCTCTGTGGTCTAGTGGTAGAAGCTTCGCTTCACGACCCAGAGGTCCCGGGTTCGATTCCCGGGTGGGACCATCAATTTGTGTTTCTAAATTGTGGTTCTAAGTTTGGTTAGGACATAGAAGGCTGATCACCTGATGTCCGAAACAGTGAAACGATCCATGCTGTCGGATGGGCATGTAAAGCAGTCGGTCCTGCGCCTAGCTCTCTCCAGTCGTGTCGGTCAATCCGTCCCATTGGGCTAAGAGAGTGATGGAACAGAGAGTGCTCCTGTGTACTGCGCACACACTTGGGCACTATAAAACTACTCCTGCGTAGATGGCTGATCTCAAATGAGATTGGCCGCCGTGGTCGAAATTCGGCTAGGAGGACATTATTAACATTTTAATTAACAACCAAATGGGTACATAGAATGTTTTAAATCAACAATTACACTGTCAGAAGCGAGAAAACGCACACAAATTAAATGAGTTTTCAATATTTTAATAAGCATAAATTTACACCTTTATAAATGGCATACGTATCTCAGAAACATCTGGCACTTTGTTAGACCAACACAGTAGCGGTTTTGGAAACAATGTTTGTGAAGAATCATTGGCTCATTGTGATGGTAGTGGCAACTGGAATATGTGTGGTTTCTTCGGTAAGTAGGTATTTTTCTATGGTTATTAAGGGCCTGTTTCACAATTCACAATGTCTGATGAAGGGCTACCTGTGGGATAAAAATTTCTGAGATGACAGCATGTCTTTTATCCGAGAGGTAGCCATTATCCAGACATTGTGAAACAGGTCCTGAGTATGGTATCTTATGAAGTTATCAGGGTAGTATTAAAAGCGACGGGTGGCCCCTTGTCGGAAGGAAGGGAAGGTGGAAGCTCCCTGAATCAATACCCCTAGATTCTTGAATGACACCGGGATGTCACCAATTAATTTTCATATATAAGTTTGGTTTGTCTGATTATACGCCTGATGCCTGAAAAGTGTAATTATCCATCTTTCGTCACCATTGTCTTGGCATATAAAGTCACCGTCTCCATATCATGTTAGTCAGGACTAAGAATAGTTAGTAAGTTCTCAGTATCGGTAGGAAAAATCTGCCTATAGTAGAATATCCTGTACAAGATATATACTAGCATAGGGTAACAATCAATAGTCCTTGCTACTGTTAGGCATCTGATACATATACATACTATAGCTTTTGTATTCCTATAATTTTCAGATAACCAGAAAACAAATGAAAAATACAAGTAAAATTATGAAAAAATCTTGTATGCCGAAAAACAACGTAACGGAAGGTAATTAAATGATTTGTTATGAATATAAGTAGGTACTTAGAGCCTTGGTCACCAAAACTTACCCTCGGTTTCGCAACTGAGTATTTGAGGTTGAGTCGTTCTCAAAGCCTACTTAAGTTCATACTTATTAAATTTCTGTTTCTGAATTGAGATTTCTTATGATTGAGTTTGGTTTGAGCAACAGAGCTTGAGAAATCTCAAATTTGACAGTTGGCATGCTTAACTTCATGCTTAGCGACAAAAATGCGTTTCACAACGCGTTTGACAGCGCTCAAACCGTACTTGCTCAAAGTTGAGTCTGTCAAATTTAAGTAACCAATTTCGGCTACTTAAACCTTAATCAAATATTTTTACTTGTGATTATTGTGAAATATCAAGTATTATACAAGAGTTTTGTTTGCTGTACAATGTCCAGTGACGATACTTCGTTAATCTAATCTTATAACACCATTCATAAATGCAGCCATACCGTCACAAGAAGCATTTAATAGGGTTCTACCTTTTTTGGCATAAGATTTTTTTGCCTAATCTCGTATTGCATAGTAACGTTTGGTCAAAGTCTCGTTACGCCGAAAATCGTATGGCATAAATCTCGTTTAGTAAAAAGTTATTTCGCATAACATTGTTAAGCCTAATAATGGTATGGCCAAATCTTGAATAGCCTAATAATGCTATGGCATAGGTTTATACAAAGTAATAATATTCGTTTGGCTTTAACTTTGACGGAGCGTCTCCCTACATAACGCAAACTGGTGCCTTGTATTGTTTTCACTGTTTGGAAAACGCTCCGCTCCGCTCCGCTTTGGTTTTTATGAACATGTGCACCTAACACGCTCCTCCTCGCTTTGCTCGTCATCGCACCTATCTTTAGGTTTCGATCTCATGGGGTTTGTAATAATTACATTGGTCGTTAACTTTCGATTCTTTGATCTTTCAATATCGTGATTTTCGGGATGTAGGAGAAAAATACCACAATTTGTACATTTACTACATACTTAATATATTATTTATTAAGATAACATTAAGAGAAACAAGATTATACATAGATATAGACGAACATAAATTTGAGCAAACGAAACTTAGGTGTTTAAAGATTGTGCCTAAAGAGTTTTAGACATAACGAGCTTTATGCCACATAAGTCTTGGCAAAGTGATGGTTCGGCCAAAAAAGTTTAGACCATACGAGTTATGCGAAATGAGTTTTGGTCAATAAAGATTGTGCCAGATGAGCGGAACCCATTTAATAGAGCCCAGAACCCAACAAGAAACACCATTGAGTGATGCTTTGTGGTGCTAAAGAGAAGATTCCCATATCTACATTATGGAATGCAACTCAAATTGCAGAAGGTTTACAAGGTCATTATGAGATGTTGCACAACATGGCTCTAGAACTAGACGATTATACCTGTGGTTCTGGACAATGAAATAGAAGAGGAACCATATGCTGTGCAGCCTTTGCCTCAAGAACTGCAAAGTTTTGAAAACAAGAAGAATATGCTGTAAGAACCATGTAAGAACAGCACTGGTGGAGACATATTAAATATTTATGAATGTAAGGACTTATATTAGATTTCTGGCTATAAATAAAAATATTTGTTGAAACTTTTATATTCTTTAATTCATAATATTTTTTTATCAGGAAACTACAAAAATCACAGTAATTACTTAGAAATCAAAATAATGCTCCGGGTTTGATTTTTGTTGTTGTTGTTGTTCTAAGGTACCCTGGTGGTACAGAGGGTCTTCACGAGAGTGCGCCACGCCGTCCGGTCCTCAGCAACCGCTCTGGCCTCCTTCCAGCTCAGGCCTTGCACACGCAGCTCGCCGTCGACTGTACGCCGCCATGTGTGCACGAGGCGACCGCGTCTGCGGTGGTGCGTCCCTTCTGGTAGTGTGGCCGATCAATCTCCAATTCGCCATGCGACTTCTTACTCGATATGTAGTTGGTTCATCGATCCCTTAGTCACAATCGAACAGCAGAAGCGACTTGACCACGGAGTTGAAGAAGGGCTTTTACGCAACGCTTAAGCATGTTGGAGTCCCACACAGATCCGAGTTGAGGGAAGGCAGTTTTCGTTATTTATTCCAGCATTCACACGGGGCTACCAAGTCAGTGCTCTACTTGGTTGCTCACTGGGTCCAGTCACTGAACTAACTAATTATTATCTTCCTTTCCATTTTAATATTTGGTTAGAATCCTTTAATTTAATGGATAACTATGGTAAAATACACAAGATTATATTTGGTTTTGAAGATGAATATCATAGAGAAAAAATAAACAATTCTGAAAAGAGTGGCATCTCGAGGAGTTTTTTGTCATACTCTATACGTCATACTGAACAGCGCCACGCCATCTCTTTATATTTCTCAGCCTCATTGTACATACATACAGGGTGCCCTGTTGGGACACCCTGTATATATATAGATATTGTTATCACAAGTTAATAGCCGGATCTCTACCAAACGATCCAATGCGATCCGATCGCCCGATCCAAGATGTTTAGTATGTAAGAATTCTTGGATCGCGTTGGATCGTCTGGTGGGGATCCGGCTATTAACTTCAATCTATAAAGATATAAGACATATTTGCCTTAACGTAGTTACACCACACAACAGTTATTACATTTATTAGCTAAATGTAAGTTCAATCTATTTATGTACCTACCTACATGCAACAATAAATAAAAAACAAATTATTATATAATTCTTTATTACCTCGCATATAACAATGTTTCAGTTCAGTTTTGTTCATGTCACTTGTAAAATAATATGCGAGTGGCTGTGTGTATTCCTTTTTTATTCCTTTCACCATGAAAACCACGTCATGTTTTGCTAGTTTATGTTTCCCAAGAGAAGCAAATCTTGTCACTTGTGGTGATAAAGTCATTTCGTCCAATAGTGCATCATTTATCCTCGCGAGGCAAATCTTTGACGACATTTATCAGTTTGGTACACATAGTATTTTAATCTTCAGCGGATATGAAGATGTCGATCGCTCTTTGCCAGTGCCGTGGAACCACATGGAACCTGGATCCATATGGAATCTGTCAGGTCACAAGAATTTCATAAAAACACTTTTTGCGGATAAAGATGCTTTTTCTTAACACACCATGTTTATTTTTATTTGTAGGTATATAAAATTTATAAATAACGATAAGTATACCGAGAGTATAGGCTTTTATTACAAAAACGTTATTTGCGAGACATTGTAAGACAACTGAACTGACACTGACACGCAATTTCTTTATAATAGCCATAGATCATGACAATGTTAACATTCAAATACTACTTATCTATGTGTCTTGTTATTGTTCTATGGTCTTGTTCATAACGCCATCTTACATCTTTTTTGGTAATAAGAGTAATATAAAGAGATGCCGCTACCTTCTACTAAAAGTTCAGCCATTAAGGCAGTGACCCCCCCCTGATGAATATTTATGAAATGACAATAGATTTGATTGATTGACAATGAAATGACAATGACATTTCGAATTTCACAGATTGGATTTTGAAATGCGTTCCGTTGTCTATCCTGGTGATTCGAAATTAAAAGAAATATCTGAATGTATAACATTATGGCCTAATATATTATAAATAGATAATTCTTTTAATAATTTCACGTGTTTGAAATTAAATTCGTCAATATTTTTTAACAAAAATCCTATACAATAGTTTTATTGATTAAAACCGGTTTTTTGTACATATAATGAAACGTAAAGTCGTGCTTAGAGGCACCTTGATTAAATACTTAGCTAAATACGGTTTGATAAAAACTATGTTCGACTTGTGAAACGTAGAAAACCTAAGTATCTACTCATCCTTTGAGCAAATCTCTACTGAGATTTTCTTGAATACTCTATTCTGAAACCGGGTGTTAGTCAATGGTTAACAGAAGTTTAGCAATAGGTCTTAGGAGAGTAATTACTAAACTTTTATACAAAATATATGTTTTAATTACAGATCAAGTTGGTAACATAGAACAAGGAGAGTTTCTTGAGGAAAGAAAAGTAATGTGCTACATAAAGTGTATTTACGCAATGGGTGGGGCCGTAAGTTTTATACCCTATTCTGAAATCAGGGGTTTTAATATTATATTATACCCCCGTATTCATAGAACGTCCGAAGTCGAGCTGGCTTCAGTGATCGTAACTGATCACTGAGGTTAAGCAACAACTTGCATGGTCAGCCATTGGATAGGTGACCGATTTCAAGTGGCTCTTTTCTGGACGCTTCCGTGCTTCGGACGGCACGTTAAGCCGTGGGTCCCGGTTGCTGTTTCGGCAGCAGTCGTTAAGCCTAGTCAGTCTGACAGTCGGGTTACCCACTTACCCGACAACTCACTCAGCACAAGCTTGCTTGTCTTGGGGTCCACCAACCCGCATTAGGCCAGCGTGGTGGACTAGGCCTACACCCTTCCTTCATAGGAAGGAGACCCGTGCCCAAGTAGTGGGGATGTGATGGGTCGATGATGGAGACGATTCATAAAACTTAGAAAAGGCTTATAAATAGTCGAAAAAAAATATTTCTAATTCTCGTTGACGCTGTACAAGCCTGTTAGTTCTATGAACTTTCTTCAGTTAAACACATTATTTAACTGTGTAATTTGTAGTAATGAAACCATCAAAATTACTGAAAGAAATTGATTTTGACTATAAGTTCGCCTTTGTTTTTAAAACAAGATTTAAAAAGTGTGATCTAGGTACAATCATCATCATCAGCCTATAGTGGTCCTCTGCTGGACGAAGGTACAATGGAGTAATTATAAATAAATAATATTTTACAGATAAAAAACGATAAATTTGTGTACGATGCAATGATCAAGCATGTCAACTTGGTGTTTCCTCCAGAAATTAAGGAGCCAACCTTAGCCGCAATAAACCAGTGTAGAGATGTTGGTAAGTTTAAAATCATACAGCAAATACTACAGCCATTATCGATACCTCTAAAAATAAAAGAATATATTTTTATATTAAGGTCTCCTAAGTAGTTTATCCTGAAATTTGCAATCCAGCCAAAAATCCAATTTAGTGTCAAATTTTATATACACTGACGTTTCTTAAATCCACATTTGACACTAAATCTAGATTTAATATGTTGGTGAAAGTGGCCCTTAAACCCTTAACAAAAAAAAAAGTAGTTTGTAAAAAATTGTAGATATGTAAATATAAAGTAGTTTGTAAAAAAAATTTAGGTACGTACAAAAAATGTAATACGTGGTAAGTATAATTAAAATGACTGTAGTAATTAGCTACAAGAATGCTATAAAATACACGGCAAATGGTTATACTATTTGTTATTTTCAGATAAACAATACGCCGACAGTTGTGAAGCAGCGTATTGGGTGGCCAAGTGTATGTACGAATACGGACCTGAACAATTCTTTTTTCCTTGAAAACTAGTTCAAAAGAAGAGAATAGTAATAGCGTGGATATGGATTAATGGTTAGAGTTAAATTAGGATAAAATACATTTTATTGAACTACCGAAGTAACTGCTTTTGGACTATATTTTTCCTGTAATTTTTTAATACATATCTATTTTAATAAAAAAAAACAAAAGTTTGATTCCTTATCAAATCCAAATCTCCTGATCAAATACGATAGTAATTTTTCATAAGAACGGAGGTTCGGTTTCTCATACTGACTGTGATTCATTTTCACCATGGAATGCTAATACTGCATGCGTATTGCGTGAATATCCCTATTCACACAACACGCAGCGTGATGGGGCCAGTGTGCGAATAGCCTTAATGTTACACTACCGTCACAAATGAAACAACAGAAACTGAAACTACGAGTATTTCTAATGATATTCCTCTTATTACGAATGAGGTAATAAGAGGTATATAGGGCGTGAATACAGAGGTAAACCTCCCACCTGCAACAGTTGGTCCGGTGGAGGAGCTTGGAGGATGAAGAGTGTCCCTTATGGAGAGTAAACCGCCTTCGGACAATGCTTGGACGTAGGAAAATCTGGGGGGTCACTATAATATGACGACAAACGAACATTTACGGAGCTACGACTCTTATCTCGTTGTATTAAACGGCCTTGGATGATTTCACGACAGCGTGCATTCTAATCCACTTGAATTTCGTGTCGAGTGTAAGAATTACATACAACAATTAAGTATTGCGTTATGTTATGATATCACGGGCAGGCATGCAGGCCGACTTTGGGTGGTGGAGAAATAATTACCCGGGATCCTTTGTGGGTGCTCAAACCACGTCACATTTAATACAGTGGGGTCACATTAAAATGTGGCCTTTCATTAAATGAACATTGCCACGAATGAAGATGATAAAATGTTACAACCGCAGTTTATTATTTTTTTTAAGTGACGTAAAGCAGTGACGGACTTATTTGGAACATAAAAACCTAACTTACCAAAAGTCGGTTATAAAAACCAGTAAATTATAGGGGTTTTAACGTTTCAGTTAGTAAGATTACACGTTATTAACGGTTTAATAGGTTAAAAAAATGGCAAACTGTATCCGATGAAGTATTTTGCAACTTTTCATACGCGAGTTTTGTTACTTAAGTTTTACTACATAAACGAGTACACGTAAATCATGAGATTTTTAGAGTTGTGTATGTATTTTGTGTTGGTGTCATTAGACCTTTCATTTGCGGTAAGTCTTTCTAAATAATTTTGTAGCTTTCTAACTTATCGTAAGTTAAGTGTGATTGTCCCGTACCTAAAAGTGTATATTAATAAAGTATGATTGAAAAGTATGAGAAAAATAGGTGAAATCTCAGTGTCGTTAAAAAAAAATACGGTGTACAGCCAATTTAATGTTTAATCTGTGGCACTACTTTATTTTTATATAATGTACACCTTCCTAAATTAAACTTTTTTCATTTCAAGATGACTCGACCTGAACTAAAGAAGATTTTGTCCGAGGCTAAGAGGCAATGCATGGCCAGCAACGGAGTCACTGAAGGCAAGTACCGAAAAACACAATAAACAATATATTTATTATCTAAGTAGTTATACTTTTAGACGTAAGTAATATTTTAAAATTAGTTAGCGGATACTTAATTATTCTAGAGAGAAGACATTTTCGAAATATTTAATTATATGTATCTTAAGATGTTCGTTTAAGTAACGAACATCTTAAGGCACTCGTTATTAATGAAATCAAATTTTCTTTGCAGAGGAAGTGGGAAGCATAGAACAGGGTGAATTTTTGGAGGAAAGGAACGTTATGTGTTACATCAAGTGTATTTACGTTAGCGGTGGAGTAGTAAGTTCATGTTTTTTTTTGTAATTTTAGGGCAACTAATTAATTTAATTACATAATCACTATGAAGGAACTTCTTGAGCATAGGATATCCAACTAAATATCAGATTTTTTCAGTGTGCTTTACTTTTCATACTAAGTTTTTATTCAGCTGTGGCTGTACCTTCCTAATGAACTTTCTCTCCCTACCAAATACCTAACTAATTAATTTAATTACATAATCAATATGAAGGAACTTCTTGAGCATAGGATATCCTACTAAATATCAGTTTTTTTCAGTGTGCTCTACTTTTCATACTAAGTTTTTATTCAGCTGTGGCTGTACCTTTCTAATGAACTTTCTCTCCCTACCAAATACCTAACTATGTAGGCGAAAATTTTGTAACCGACGCTGCTAACTATGTTACCTAATATAAGTAGGGTAAATCGTGGTATAACTGGCATGTGTCAGTAACTGGCACTTTGACTATAAAACTAAATATATTAAGCTTTTGGATATAGTAAGACCATCTTTGATGTGTTTACAGCAATCTCCAATTATTCATTGATATTATAGTTTAATTTTACGCCGCTAGGTGGGTATTTTCCGGCGCTGGAAATTATCTCAGTCAAAGCGGCGAAGATCGCCAAAAAAATGCACGTGCGTTAAATTTTTCTTAAGGAGATACCAAAATTTGTATGGCCTGTTTTCGCGAAAATAAATAAGTTTTTGATAGTGTGACAATAACAAGGAAGTAGGGGAAGGTCTAAACAATATCATAATGGCCCGATTCACTGTGATTTTAGTTGCTTTTGAGTTATATTTGAGGGTGCCAGTTACTGAAACGTAATTTATATCTTCACTTAGTAACTGGCACCCCCCTGCCAGTTACTAATATTTTGGGTTTTGTGATTTTAAGCTATTTTATACCTTCTATCGACAGAAAATACGATTTAAAGTGCACTGTAAAAACCCCCAGTGTCTAGACAGCTTTGTTTCAATAACTGGCACGGGGCTGCCAGTTACTAATCTGCATACATTTTTTACGCACCAATAACTGGCACTTACTGGTGCGGTAAACATTTCTTTCATGTTTCTTTTCAGAAAAATGACTAAAATCAAGGCAATCTACAGTAATTGTCCACTGCTGGACCTCTCACCAGCAGTGACACTGCACTCTGTTCTCGACCTTCCTCATCCAGCCACTACCGGTCAGCTTTATAAGGTCGTTGGTCCAGCTGGCCCGAAGGTATCCGCCGCTACCCTTGCATGTTCGTGGTCTCCACTCTAGAGCGCGTTTGCCCCACTGGTCATCGGTTCTTCGGCAGCTATGGCCGGCCTAATGCCACTTGAGCATACAGAATTTAAGAGCTATATCGGTTACTCAAGTTCTCTTACGGATTACCTTATTTCTGATATGGTCCTTCAAAGAACCACCAATCTTTCCAATGCCCGCTGATCGATTTTGAATCGGTGGACCAGTCCAACCGTCAGTGTCCACGTCTATGATCCATACGTCATCACCATTAAGACGCATTGACTGAAGACCTTTGCCTTCAGGCATTTATGTGAAAATTTGTCAAATCTTCCCCTATGCAGTCCAATCGTAGTATTTTGTTTTATGCACTTTACAGCCTCGTTTTCGAAGTTCCTTCTGCCTAGTCGAATAGACTGTCCAAGATAGACATAATATACTGTTGCTGCATTAAGGCCGCTATGCATGTTACAACGAGGGAATTCCAGAACTGCCCAGGTCTAAATAGAATCAAAGGCTTTCTTATAGTCCTTGAAGAACTTGATAGAAACACGGTTCGTGATGACCTTATAAAACAGCTTGAAAACATGACTTATAAACAAAATTGGTTAAAGAGCTTCTGAAGCTGTTCGGGGATAGTAATAGCTTTCAGAAGAGCTGTACTAATCCTGTCTTTACCCAGAGCATGTGAAGCTGAAAGCCGTAGAAACCTTCAATTTCCGCAAGAAATTTCATCTTAGAGGTATACTACTATCAACTATACTACCGTCAGCAGTCTTCAACTTAGCCAGGTCACTTCTCTCAAGCTGCTGAATGAATACATCAAGTTCCACAAGCATTTGTTTTCTCCATTTCCGTTTCCAAATCCAAGGGTTTCTCGATTTGTTGCATTCATATGGACCCACGATTCGTCGCATACTTGTACTGTCATTTTGTCGTAGAAGTCGACCATTACAACGGTGATTTTGAGTCTTACCGGTACAGAACCTAGACAGGTAATTGTACATTACCTAATATCGAATATATTATTGATTTTATATAGTTATTGACCTAATTGCATGATTTTTTAAAAGGTGCCAGTTACTGAAACATCATGTGACAGTTACTAATTTTTACTGCCAGTTACTAGGTTTTTTGGGGGTAGTGGATATAAACTTCATTAAAATCGAATATTAATCATATATCTTTACCATTTATGCCTATAATTGTTCGTCATCTTATTGCCAGTAATTCAAGCCTACCGGTGCTTAAATCAGGCCAATACTTTATTTTTAATATATTTTTTTGTGTTGCTAGTCGCTTAAACTGCCAGTTACTGGTACTTTTACCCTATCTACTATTACAGATAAAGAAAGATATAATCTTACATGACGCGATGATAAAGCACGTAGAAAAGCTGTGGCCACAAGAGACGAAGGCGTCAATAATAGACGCCATCAACCATTGCAGATATGTCGGTAAGTTACTTAATTATCTTGTTAGTTGTGTTGTTGGTCACAAACACTACAGTTAGCTAATGACTATATTGGTAGATTTTTCATCGTGAAATGATTTGGCTTGTGTTGGGGTTCACTAACCCGCACGAGGCCAGCGTGGTGGACTAGGCCTAAAACCCTTCCTTCATTGGAAGAAGACCCGTGCCCCAGCAGTGGGGACGTGATTGGTCGCGATGAAAAATGGCATAGCCTTGTTGATCACTCAACGAAAGATTTTTCAACACTAGAAGGCCGCATAAGTGTTTATCACTCTACACAAACATAAGAATTGTGGATATATGGCATTAAACCCTTTATTATCTTCGAATATGCCCCTATGTGTTCCATTGGGCCGTTAAGAGATGTGTGTTTTATCTGTGTTATATTATGTGATTAAAATGTATTTGATACGACCGAATGGCGTCGTGGTTAGTGACCCTGACTACTGAGCCGAAGGTCCCGGGTTCAATTCCCGACTGGGGCAGATATTTGTTTAAACACAGATATTTGTTCTCGGGTCTTGGATGTGCCCGTAAAATGGCAATAGGCCCGCCCCCTATTACATTGGGACTAACATAAACACTGGCGAAAAGTGGGTGCAAGCAATGCACCTCTGTCTACCCCGCAAGGGAGTGCATTAGTACAAGGTGTGAGTGTTTATTTATTTTTGTTATTTTATTTTTAAAATGTATTTGTTTATTTCCAGATGAGAAGTATGCGGATGCTTGTGAGGACGCGTACTGGATGGCGCGCTGCATCCAGGCCTACACACCGGAACACTTTCTGTTCCCATAGATTTGATTGATTTGTTACTGTATATTTCAATAAAAATTTGTGTGATAGCTAATCTGCTATCCATTTAGCTATGTGCAAACCCACAAAGTCATATAATTATGTTTTGAACAAAGTCGAGTAGTTCCACCGAGTTAGCGCTCTTCATTGTTGTTATAATTAACTTAAATAAAGGAAACAGTTTAAATAATTATGTAGTTCTTTTTTATGCTAGATACTGCACTATTTACTCCATCCATATTTATTGAGGTAAGTTATACATGTTTTATATATTTAGTAGAGTTCCGTACGATTGGTCCCAAAGCCATCAGTACCTACTCGTATAAATATGTAAATAACTATTTTGTGAACATCATTAGCTGTAAATAAAATTCAGGTTCAAAGGTCTCATTGTTCTGCGAGATAGAATTTAGACCTATCATATATACAGTATATAAGAGGTCTATCTACTACGCAAAACGATGTACTTAGATAACATGTATCAACGTGTGTATATACGTCAACGTCATTCTTAATTCAAAACTTCGTCGTATCGGAATGGGGACTACCGTTTTTTTGCTCACCAGTTGGCGCCACTGTCGGCTGAGGTAAAGAGGTACCATAGCTGTCAAACTTATCAAAAGAGACTGTATCAAATTGGCGCGAAATAAAGTTTTAAAATTTTGAATCTTATAAGCTTCTTAATTATAAAATAACTATCATCACATCGAGTTACTATGCCGCAATGTAGTGTAGATCCGTTATGTTCGGAAAGAAAAGGAGGACTTACGTTAACAAGTGATAAAACTGTTCTAAAACAGTGGCATGTGAAATAATTATTATCCGACAATCTCTTGTTTGTGAAAATCATTATAACCAATTTCAGAAAGAACATAATGTAAATAAGGATTAGGCATTTAATAAATACAATAAAAATAAAAGAATTACACACTGATTTAACTTTTATTTATCCTTTCCGTTTAAACACACTGCTATACAAAAAATATAACACATTAGTAATCCACACAATGAATGCTGGTTGAGTTGTTAGTTGAAACTAAATAATGGTAGTATAGTATACTAAGCCCCTGTTTCACAATGTCTGGTTAGGCGCTACCTGTCGGATAAAATACATGCTGTCACTGTCTAAAAAATTATAACAGAGAGTGACAGCATGTATTTTATCCGTCAGGTAGCCACTAACCAGACATTGTGAAACAGACCCTTATTATTATATAATTTGTGGGGGTGTCAGTACCTGCATCTGGCTCACTCGAATGGAGCCTTTGTGCATATCGCCTTAAGGTCTAAACTCCACTCCTAAGCTTGGACCATTTCCTACCACGCTGGTCCTCTGCAGGTTGGTGGGTTCGAAAATCTAGATGTGCAGGTTTTATCACGATGTTTTAATTAACCGTAAGAGCGATGGTATACATTGTACATAAATTCCAAAGTACTCATTGGTGATAATATCTAGATCTGGAGTTTAATTTTTAGTGTTCACACTGCTATACAAAGTTTCTGAAGGCCACTCAACAGTACACTGAATCATTTTGTTGTATGATGCTGTCCTCTACGTTTCCAACCAAGTTACTGTTACGGTCATAGTCTTGGTATCTGTAAAAAGAAAAAACATAGCTGTTACCTAAGCAAACAAGCATACACTTCGTAAAAAATTAGTTTGTAAACAGTAAACAAACTAACCTCGAAATTAGCTGCTCTTTGAGACTGCTTATTTTTGCGCCTCTTTTCCTTAATTATTCAGCTTTCAACGACAAATAATCCATATTTGCGATAATTTCGCAAAAAGAGATCACTTTTCAACAGGGAAATGAACGAAAATATAATTTATCACGAAGCCCGCCAAACAAATTATATGAAAAGTAAAATGTCACTTGACCTCAGTGCACACCAGCGCCCCTAGCGGCAAATTCACACGCGTTAGCCCCCATTGAAGCGAAGCAACAACCAAAATATACGAAGCTAAGCGAAGCGAAGCTCGCAGTTTAGAGCTAGTGTAGATTAATGAGAGTTTTTATTCCTCACTTTAAGTACACAATAGATTTTTCAAACGTCAAGAATCGCAGGTATTTTTAGTGACACCTACTTAGGACATCCATTGACGGCAGCCACTTATACAATCAGCGTGCACTAAATACACTAATACTGGAGTAATAACTGTCAACAGATGCACATAACAAACAGTTACTGGTTCCTAGCATCCTATAATCATATGGCTAAGGGAGTTTATATTATGATCTTGAAGTTCTGCACTTCATTCGTGAGGTATATGGATTTGAGGAAACAGTGGCTGAAGGTGTAAAGTTGGTTTTTGACATGGAGCGGCGGGAATTCGGCCTTTTGATTATAGCTGTCATTTTGACAAGCGGAGCTGAAGCAGTAAGTAATATACAGAGTGTTGCAAAATATGCTCATAATTTACAATGGTGAAGTTCTGGATAAAATGTGTACAACGATACAACTTCTGAAACTGGCGAGGTGTGAAAAAATTACGTGACTATATACATATAACCTTATTAGGTACGTTAAATCATGCTGAAATTCTCTGAAAATACTCTCTCCAGACCTTCAGTAGGAATAACTATGTGTTCTACTATCATGTCTTTACATAATACCATATAGACAATACGTAATTCAAAACCATTAAGCATGTTTGCTTAATAGTTAATCTTTAACAAAAAACACACTACACACATAGAATCTGCTTATTTATGCCGGCGCGGCGCCTGCCGATCAACAATAAATAAAGAATTATATTGGCCAATGCATATCCTTGAAAAATATTTCTGTCTAGTAGCTCTACTTAGCTATTAGACAGAAATACCTATGTGTGTAGTGTGGTTTTGTAACAACCATAGGTACGATTTTAAACTCTCAAACTCTCTTTTTCTTCAAAACTCCGCAGATGACTCGAGCACAACTGAAAAATTCAGCGAAAATGATGAAAAAAAGCTGCCTGGGCAAAGTGGACGTCCCTGAAGGTAACTATCCATTTAATGAAACTTATACTGAAATAATTTTTGAAGATTACCAAAGTTAAATAAAATAAAATTAAAATGCTGAAAATTAAAAGCTAATAGGTACTTAATAATAATTATGAAACGTCCATAGTCAAGCTATTTAAAGTGATCGTAATTGATCATTAAAGTTGCACAGCACAGTAGGTAGGCAACACATGGCACGAGGTCACTTATTGGGTAGAACAAAAATGGTATAGTACCTAAGCCGCGTGGGGTTACATTGGGGCATTTAAAACATCTTTTTTTTTTGTAACAGAAAATTCGCGAAAATTTCGTGCTCCTTAAAATGGCGAGTTGACCACGTGACATTACTATGAGAAGCAAGTCTTTTTTTTCAATGATTTCTAAAAGTTTCAGAGCAAAAGTAGTTCAAAATGAGAGATGACGACCTTTCGTTTTTTTTAACACCCTACACCTAGTTGTATTTAGATTTGCCACATTCGCACTAATATTCTTTTTTTTTTCAGAAAATATTGTTGACATTGAAAAGGGAAAATTCATTGAGGAGAAAAACGTAATGTGTTACATCGCGTGCATTTATCAGATGTCACAAATTGTAAGTACCTACTAGCCCTACTAGATAGTGTAGATAGGCGGAAGCGGCAGACGTTAGTGGAGACCTGGAGACCCTCTGCACCTCTTGGGTGCCATAGGACTGCATCACACACACACTAGCCCATGACTTATCTAGTCTAGGCCCATGGGTGAATGTCAAGGTTAAAAGTAAAAACATGACATTCATGAGAATAACCTACCAAAGTCTGTTTTTAATCATTGACAGATTCTGAACGGTTCATCACCGCGATTAAGTGACATAGTTATCGTTCTATTGGCGGGACAATCGACTGTTGATGAACCGTTCAGAATCTCTCAATTTAGTAAGTATCTGAGATTAAAAAACAGACTTTAGTTAAAAATTAGATTCACCATTATTTTTTCTTAGTCTAATGACCAGTCTAAACTTCATTACACAAACTTATAATTTTTAAATATAAACCAGGTGAAGAACAACAAGTTGAGCTACGAGGCGTCCATCAAGCAGGTGGACCTGATGTACCCCCCGGACATCAAGGACGCCGTCAAGAAGAGCATAGAGCAGTGCAAGGACGTCTGTGAGTTTACAAAGTTTACTGATATTGCTTATTTACAATAATAGTACAGCTAGCTGGGATTCGCGACTCACATCCGCGCCCACCGCCGCAGAAGTCCTACTAGCCCCTGAGGTCGCCGTCATCGGATCACGATGAGGAAGACATCACATCACAGCTAGCCACGCAGAGGTGTGAGTTGTGACCCACAACAATAGATTGTTTGTATTGGGAAGTGGTCACTGAACCTTAAAACGTTTTCCCGTGGGAATTCTGTGATGAGAAGAAGCCTATGTGTTAATCCAGGAGGTCAGCTAATCATCATCATCACCACCCAATAATTGTCCACTGCTGGACATAGGCCTCTCCCAAGGAGCGCCACAACACTCGGTTCTCGGTCTTCCTCATCCAGCCACTACTGGCTACTAACTAAGGTCGTCGGTCCAGCAGGCCGGAGGGTCAGCTAACGTTTTCCCGTGAAAGAGTGACAAACAATCCATCCATACAAACTTACAAACTTTCCCGTTGATAATGTTAGCAGGATATACTATACAGGATGTTAAAAAGGGTACAGTAAGCCGAAAAGAGTAACTCCAAGGGTCACTTTCATAAAAAAATAAAATTCTACAACTTGCTTTTTTTAAAACACTCAAAAACACTAGAAGAAAATAAACTTTTTTTATTGGTCAGTTGGTCATGTGACTTTACTTAAGATTAGATTATAGTTTTCACGAATTTCCAATTTTTAATGTTAAATACCTTCTCTTCTTTTTTTTTCAGCCAAAAAGTACAAAGATTTATGTGAAGCATCTTATTGGACAGCAAAATGCATTTACGATCACGACCCTAAGATTTTTATATTCGCCTGATATGATTAAATAAATATGTCTGACACGGAATTATTTTCTTCATTTATTTAATGTAGTCTAATTTTCAGTTAGTTAGGTATATTATTTTGTTTTTGACGATGTTAATGATGACATTCACACTACACCGCACTCCTAATAACCTCGCTTGTTGAAAAACAAATTCACAATAGTAAAGCGCGACCTAATGATGAAAAAAAGCGGATTAAATCGTTTCGTGATTGGCCAGTCGGCTCACTATTAGCCAACAGGGCTAATCAACAGTCACCTTGTGGAGAGGTGGCGGAAACGACGGAATTGCCCAGCGATTATATAGCACAATTGTATTGTGTTCCGTGTACCTAACTGAACTAGAATTACATACGTAACAGACTTTTTCAACATAGACGGATCTTACTTGTAGCAAACATTATCTCGTTTTTTGCACAAAAAAAGCCTGGAAATGTTTTGATTAAGCACCTGTTTGTCTAATTTTATCTAACTGTCTAATCAGTATTCAGTAATCAAATCAGTCTCGCTTTTTATGGAGAGTCCAAAGTGCAGCAGAATATTATTAGTGTTTTATTTTTGTTGTAAGGCTTTGCAGAAATACCACGAACTTTGTATGATGACTTGATAGACTTTAACCTGTTGTTTAGACTTAAGACTTTGGACTTTATCTAGCATAACTTGTAATAGTTCTAGAAAAACAGGTTTTATGAAGGATCTATACGTAGATTCAAATATAATATAGGTACTCGTAGCAAATTTTATAGCCAAACCAAGGCAGTATACATTTTTTATTTCAAATTTAACTATCTTTGCATAAATCACGAGAATTAGGATGTGTATTTATTATAGAGCATATCTACATTATTGTATACAATACAATACAAGGTAAAAATAATTAAAACTACCATTATTACGCCTAGGCGACTACAATAAGACAAAGTGCTTCTGAAACTCATCTCTATATTATAGGCACTAAACATCTAGTTTCCGTGGTATTGCAACAAATCAGAGGATTATTATGAATGCTCGTGAGCGTAGTATTACGTGTTAACAAAGTGCAATAATGCCAAATTGCCCGTATGTGTACGTGGCTGTTGGTTGAGGATAATTCTTCTTGACCAATTATTTTGCCACGCTTTTTTATTATAAGAAAATGTTTTGTCAAAAGAAAATGACACCCGCGCGCTGGCCCTAATTCATGCAAATTATGTCAGATTTCTGATTTCTTAGGGCCAGCGTGAGGGTCATTTTGTAAAGCGGTTGGGCCTGTCCTTACGCTAGTAACATACATATAAGTCAATGACAGAATGATATTTTATCAATGCCTAAGTAGAAAGCTTTGATTATGTAGAAAGCAGGGAAATGTCACCAAATTCACGTATTTTTAATATAAGTACTTTCTAACAAGTTCTTGTTGCGCGTAAGCGTTGTGGGCTTACCACCACCGTAATTTGTATTGATCTGATAGACGTTTGACAGGCGAGCGACGCTGCTTATGGATTTTTAATTAATTGCTAAATAATGAGTCGGTGGTGGTTCGGTATATAGCTTCTAGCTGCTATTCGATATTAAACAGAATATTGTCCTATTTATGTTTTCTGGAGAACTAGGTATAGTATTTTTATCAAAACTGCCAATATTGCTAAGTACTTGCTCGTCGGTTACTTCTTACTTGGTCCAGTTTCACACCTCTAAGTAGGTAGATGTGCAGGTTTCCTCGTCGTGTTTTCTTCACCATAATAACCGGCTTACATTGTACGATTGAATTATTTCTAGGGTTCCGTAGCCGAAAGGAAAATCACACAGGAATACCTCTTGCAATCTAAATATAGAGCTTCATCAAAATGGATTTCAAATTAAAGCTTTATAATATTTTAGGACTACTTATAACTACATACAAATTCTAACTTCATGGGAAATAGACAAATTATATTCCTTCAATTACCGATAACTAGGTACTGTGAAAATATATTATGAAAAAGAGACATTACAGATCCATAACCTAGCGTACAGCGTCAAACATCTTTCCTGCTATTTGTAATAAGACCGATAAGACCTTGACACAATACTAATCAATCTCATAATAAGATCATATCCTGAATATTAATAATTAAGTTTTTTTTTACTTGTATTGCTATTTTATCAATACCCTGTAAAATAGTTTAAACCTCTAAAGAAAAATAGAAGATACCTAAACTATCTTCCTCGCTCGACGCACCGCATTAGACCTACACTACAATTAGTCATTATCTACCTGAATTTATAATAAAAATAAACGCCCACTGTATATAAATATGGCGAATTGCGACCTCCGTGCAGTATCCTAAGAATCCTGTTGGTGAACACTGGCTGTGTACAAAGTTGAAAATAAAAATGAAAATGGGGTCTTCAATGTATGTGGCGTTTTTGGCTGTAGCCGTTGCGGCACTTTTCGGGAACACCCATGTAAGTACCAATTAAATAGTGATTGATTTTCTGGATTTACTGAACATCTGTGGTGGTTTAGTGTAAAAAATATACAGGGTTATAAATATAAGTAAGCCGAAAAGGGTTACTCGGGGGGTCTATATTGCATTCTAAAAATACAAAAAAAATATCTAAAATTCATTCTCTAGACGACCGAATGGCGTAGTGGTTAGTGACCCTGACTACTGAGCCGATGGTCCCGGGTTCGATTCCCGGCTGGGGCAAATATTTGTTTAAACGCAGATATTTGTTCTCGGGTCTTGGATGTGCCCGTAAAATGGCAATAGGCCCGCCCCCTATTACATTGGGACTAACATAACACTCTGGCGAAAAGTGGGTGCAGCAATGCACCTCTGCCTACCCCGCATGGGAGTACATTAGTACAAGGCGTGAGTGCGTGTGTGTGTTTTCATTCTATATACATTCATTATATGTCACGTAGGTAAGTAGGTACTTTTATATTAAATTTTTTTACTATTTTCCTGAATTCGTCGAAAGTGTTTTTCCTAGAGGCACCCTTTTTTAGCTTACTTTGCTACATTTGGAGCAACCTGTGGAACAAACACTTGCGTATACCTTAATTAGAGCCCTAACACGGTTACTTAAAATTGTGCATCTTAACGGCCACATTCCTTATTCTACCACAATACATGTCCCTATTAACCACAGGCCATATCCGACGAAAACCGTGAGAAGCTCAAGAAGGAGATGGCTCCGATCTTCATGGAGTGCGCCAAGGAGGGAGCCTTGAACCTGGACGACCTCAAGCAGTACAAGGGAGTGAAGGAGTTGCCCGCTGATGAGGGAGTCACCTGCTTCTTCGCCTGCGCATTCAAGAAGATCGGAATGGTCAGTGGTGGTTATTATAATTATTTCTTGGCTGTAAAATTTCACTTTAATTTTGAGTCTTGATTGAAATAAAAGCGCACATATTATAGGGGTACATTCACGCCGTATCCCCTTGGCTGAGGTGCTGCATTATTTGTATTTTCCACCGTATGTAATATAGGCTTTTTGCCCCCCCTAAGGCCTAACCAAGATCCTAGAATAAATGTGCGATAATATCATAAATAAATAATATAAATAGGTCCTTCAGTGCAACAACAGTGTTTGTTTGTGGCCTAGTAACTTTGAATGGATTGTTGAGTTTGCTAGGAATCGATCGTAATGTTATCTGCTTATATAACTGTTAGCTGTATAAGACCAATTTCTTGATACTTTTGGTTGTAAAGTCGTTTTAAAACATTCATATTGGAAATTTATATTTATATTGCCTATTGGCCAAAATTTGCCTAAGCACAGCAGTTTATTACCGCTCTGTAACAATCTTGTTTTTTATTTAAATTAAAAGTTTATTTATCTCGATGTTTTTCCATAGATTGACGACAAAGGAATGTTCGCCGTTGAGGAGTCCGTGGAGAGAGGGAAGAAATACATGGACAGCGAGGAGAAACAAAAGCACCTCGAGGAAGCTGCCAACACCTGCGCCTCCGGTAAACTAACACTTACACAAATCCTCGACATCATCATCATCACCATTTTCACCTGGACATAACTTGCCTTGTTGTTAAGCCTAGTCAGAGGCTTTCGGGCAGCTTGAAAACATCTGACAGCCGGGTTGCCACTTACCCGATACCTCTCTCAGCACAACCCGCACTAGTCCAGCAGGCTAAACTAAGCCTAATACTCTTTCTTGATTGGAAGAAGACCCGCCGTGCCCCAGCAGTAAGGGCGTGATGGGTTGTGGTGAGGAAAGCAATTACATTGGACAGAGTCGGTCGGTCTCGGAGGATATGAGTTGCTTTTGTGTATACATAAACGATGGAAGTATGGTGTTCAAGGAACATAATACTTCTCTTGATGATGCTCCTGCCTCTCGTGACCTTAAACCTGTATCTGAGGAGTTTATGACCGCTACCGGCTGTGCTATATATCGCTTGCCCAGTTATTTAGCGATTTCGTTAGTTTTTCGTCAACACAAAAATCATCATCCCTTCATTAATACATATTTTTTTATTTGTACTTACCTATTTATTTTTACAGTGAACGATGAGTCAGTATCTGATGGAGACAAGGGCTGCGAGCGCGCCAAGCATCTGTACGAGTGCCTCATCAAGCAGGCCGAGAAGGTAGTTTTATTATTTATACTTTTTTAACAGAGTAACAGAATAGAGAGAATTTTTTTTAAAAACTCTGTTTTATGTTAAAATCTGAAACTGGCAATTACTAATAATACCGGTTGTCAATATTATCTGTGGCTTTGAGTGTCTACAGGGTGTTGCAAAAAGGGTATACTAAGCGGAAAAGAAGTGACTCAGTGAGTCATTCTGAACAAGTTTTGGAAATTTTTATTTTTCTACGAGTTTTGGAAATTTGACAAAAAACAATTCTGATTCTGAACAAACAAAACTTGTTCAGAATCAGACCCCCTGAGTCACCAACTTTCGGCCTAGTATACCGTTTTTGCAACAGCCTGTATACTGAAAACTACTGTCAAGTTTGATGTTTACCTCCACTGGGCTTTTTGAATTCATAATTTAGAAAAATCGTTTCTATACATACTCAATATACTTACCTATAGTGCCACAATCTTATCTGTTCCGGTGGTCAAAATGTGCAACAACGAGACGTCATTGTCAAACGTCATTTCATACTCTGTGCGTTATTTGAGTTGTCAATTTATGCGAAGAGGCTGACGCTACGTTATTTAATTTGTTTTGTGATTTTCTGGGTGAAATAATGCCAAAATCGCTGTAATGTGATGCAAGAACAGTAGAACTATATATATTGGCTTTTATGCAGGAAGAATAACATATTCAGGCGCCTTTAATTCCGTTTGAAAAATTGGAAGAACGAGTTGCAGCGGCTACAGGTTAGTGTTGCCAAATATGACGAATAATTTTACCCATATATTCCATGTAATTTTATTAAATATTTTACCGAGAGGCCCGTGCCCCAGCAGTGGGGACGGGATGGGTCGTGATACTCGTGATGACAAGTATATTTTATAATCTTTATTTTTCTTTGATTACAGGTGTGAGGACATGACATGATACTTTAAATCTTAGGCAGTATACCAAGAAGAATTTCTTGCACCTGCAGCGATTTTATACGAAATAATGATGAATTATGACATGTCATTGTTTTCCAAACCTATCAAGAGTTGGCTGAAAGAAATTGATTTTTGGCAATTAGCCTTTGAAAGGAGACCCGTGCCCCAGCAGTGGGGACGTGATGGGTCGTGATGATGATGATGATGAATTAGCCTTTGCACACTGTCTGAATTTCTTTTAATTGTATGCTCTTGTTTCTATTTACTTTAGAAAATGTAAAATAAAGTGTTCAAAAATAATAATTAATACCTAGTTTTTTTAAAGTCGTATCTCGTTATTCCCACGACCCACATATATTACTTATACATTGTAATCTAGATTTAATCTCCTATATCAGAACATAATCAGAACTAATTTTATTTCTGTTCGCCGTGGACAAATTTTCCATACAACAAAATGTCGTTTAATATATTATATCCTCTTTCATTTACTATCGACCCTATATTTTGATTTATCTATACTTATGAATGTACCTAATTATAACAATAGGTAATAGCAGAAATGCTTTGTCATTTAAACCAGAAATAGGCAAAATTTAATCGATGGCATCACTGGATTCGATCACAGCGATGTCGCCACCGGAACAGATAAGATTGTGGCACTATAAATATATATTTATTTCAGTTTGGATTGGAGCTGCCAACTTCAGCTGTATAACTTCCACGAAATACATCAGTTCCGGAATGTGAAGTGTCAAGTTCCTAAATTTATTTCAGTTTCTTTTTCTACCAACAAATATATTTTTTGATTTCTTCATTCATTATGAAAAATTTTGTTTGTCTCCTTGATTTATTTCTTACCCCTTACTAATAGTCACTCAAAATCTTCTGTTAGTAATTTTAATGTAGGTAAGTAAATACAAATTAAATAGATGCACATATTTGTCACCGGTACCCCCGACGCTATAATAAAATGAATCGTCGCTACACTGCGATATTTACACAATTGTTTAGTATTTTTTCTCAAAAGCACATAATACGATACAACTACAGTTTTCACTCTTTCATCTGTAAAAATCCTGATGAATTACTTTAATGTGCAACTCCTTGATGTAAAATAAACGAACTAGTGAAGTGTGTACAAAAACTATCCTCAAAAAAAAAAAATGTTTACAGTCAAAGTGAGATAAACGTTTTAAGTTCAAACAAATAACAACCATATTTTGTACCAATGAATTTGTCATAAATCTTCTAACCATAGAACCAGGGTGACCGTTCATACTTAATGTTTCTAACCGAACTAATTCAGAATAAAAGTCCACTTGGAAAGTGAGTCATTCTTTTTTACAATATCTTGTTCTTTTATTGTTTATCAAAATTGTACCTAATTGCTTTTCGCAGTTTCCGCAGTACTTATAGCGACAAAGTTAATGTAATTTACTGAGACTTAATTGTAAGTTACAGTAGAAGAATCCGAGTTAGGTACTTATTTCTAGGTTGTCGGAAAAATTCAGAATCGTTATGAGTACAAATACAAAGTAATAATCGCAAGTCGAATTTGTTGGTATGGAGATGACTTATTATTGATTGTCGTTTCAAACCTATCCCCAAAATTATGCGCTTTATATCTCCACATCACTTTATTTTACAATAGGTTAAATGCTAAATTGGTCCTTTACCCGTTAACTTACACCAAGTGAGAAAGAACGTTCTCCAGAAATCTCTACAAGAGATGTCCTACGAAGATACAGAGAACTTATTAACTATTGTCAAGTGAGAATTGTTACCGTTTAATTTAACTTATTATTATTACTGTATAACTAAACAATACTTTTAACTTATATAATTACCTACACCTAACATAAATTGCCTTGTTTATAATAAATCTAACATAAAACCTTTAGAAAGTAAGATTACTTAATATTTTCTGTTCTAAGATTATTTAATTTAGATTCTAAAATTGTTTAATTTAGAGCTTTTCCATCTGAAATACAGGAAAAACTCTGTTATTTCCTAGTTCAGATCAGCATTTTAAACTACCTTTAGCATTAAGAGTTGACCTATTTAGTCCAGTCAAGGAATGAGGTGTAGAGTGCGTGAGCAGGTAACTAAGCGATTCCTTCAGAAACTTGTTCAGGGGGCTTAGGTTGTTAACATACCAAAAGTCCTGACTCCTAGGTGATGAGCGGGGGGGAGGAGAGGGGGGTAAAGGTACAAATTTTTGGTTTTTCGCTTATATCTCGAAAATGGTGCAACGCAGAGAAATATTTTCAAGGCATAAAATGGAGTTCGTTATATTACCTAAAACTTTTTTACCATATGTATTTTTCTAATTCCTAACCGTTTTCGAGTTATTTCCCTCGGAAAAAGTTAAAATTTACAATAAAAATCTATTCTAGTCAAAACATTCATAAACATTGCATCATATTTTCTAAACCGATTCATAAATGAAAATAATGAATAGGAAAGAAGTTGTAGATTTTTAAATTTCCTTTTAGAATATATATAGATATGCTGGTTAATGTCCAACCCGCCTAAAGTTACAGCTATTTCAAACTTGCATTTTGCTAAAGTTACTGACATAACTCACCGAGTTAGTGAGCTTAAGTGTAAGTAAAATAGCTGTAACTTTAGACGGGTTGGACATTAACTAGCATATCTATATATATTCTAAAAGGGAATTTAAAAATCTACAACTTCTTTTCTATTCATTTTTTTCGTTTATGAATCGGTTTAGAAAATATGATGCAATGTTTATGAATGTTTTGACTTGAATAGATTTTTCTTGTAAATTTTAACTTTTTCCGAGGGTAATAACTCGAGAACGGTTAGGAATTAGAAAAATACATATGGTATAAAAGTTTTAGGTAATATAACGAACTCTATTTTATGCCTTGAAAATATTTCTCTGCGATGCACCATTTTCGAGATATAAGCGAAAAACAAAAAATTCGTACCTTTACCCCCCTCTCCTCCCCCCCGCTCATCACCTAGGAGTCAGGACTTTTGGTATGTTAACAAACTAAGCCCCTTGAACAATTTCCTGAAGGAATCGCTTAGTTACCTGCTCACGCACTCTACACCTCATTTTTCGTCATTTATTGACTGGACTATATTATTGTAAATCACATTTAGCATTAAGTATTTTCTGAATAAATATTCTATTCTATTCTATTTTAAATCTCTCTCGTACCTCAGGAATCGGACTCCGGCACCTCAAAAAACATAAAAAGACTTATGTAAATAATTTGTAAATTGTTGAGATTATAGAATATAAATAAATCTAAATAACAAGAATTTTAGATTAAGGCCCGGTACATGGTGACGTGCCGCGCCAATTTTGGGTTTTCAATGCTCTTCACACAGCACACGCAGTGACACGCACACATGTAAGTTTGCACAGTGGGTCATAAACTTTTACTCACCAACTTTATTGACAATTATTTTCAAGTAGTGATTTGAGGGTAAGTATAATTTTTAATTACACTGGTAAGCACCAGGAAAGAGTAGAAATTAATAGGGGTGCCACTTTTCTCCATACTCGGAACCGCGTGTTTTGAAACTATACAAGGCCAGAACGCACCCATAGTGTACTAGCACTGTATAGTTTCAAGTGAAAAAACACTTGAAAATATACACTGTTTGTGCGTACTAATCGCGTATACTTTCAAGTTGGGATTTACTGAATCGTTCTTGAAAATATACATTGCTATTACGCACATTGCTTGATTGGCGTACTTGTCGCATAGAATTTATACCTACATGCTGATTCTGATTTACTTAACTATTTCGGTAAATGTACACATGACTACAATTTACTTGTTCTGCCTGTCATACCTATAGATAGTTAATAAATAAAGATTAACAAACTCTAATTTAATTGATATTAACAGCCATTATACTTGCAAGTAAGAATACTAATATCTTATTATTTATATGAATTAAGAGTAACGTTAATACCTACTACACTCACGAGAAATAAAAAAGTTCCAGTGACGATAGCTCCTGAACGGAAAAGACTAGCTTAATGACGCCGCGCCGTCGGCAATATTAAAGTACATTTAACAACGCATCAAAATAATAAATAATAATATGTGGGGACATCTCACACACGGCCATCCGACCCCAAGCTAGGCAGAACCTGTGTTATGGGTGTCGGACAGCTGATATATCTACACAAATACATAGATAGATAGATAGGTACTAAATATAAATATCAACACCCAAGACCCGAGTACGAATATCTGTCTTTAAACAAATATCTGCCCCAGCCGGGAATCGAACCCGGGACCTTCGGCTCAGCAGTCAGGGTCACTAACCACTACGCCATTCGGTCGTCAAAATATTATTATAACCAACTAAAAACGTAAATTTTGATCAAATTCTAAATGAAATGTTTTTAAAATTGGGGTCATTTGGTGTTGACATTTTGCAACTTGGACTTATTGATTGCTCGTGAGTGTATTACCTATTAGATTAAACCTATTAGAGACATATTTTTCATCAAGCCTACCCTGTCTATCTATGGGTATTAAATATAAAACCTACTAGCTGGTAACTAATCACGTATAGTTTCAAGTGCTCCCATTGCCGCTTGGCACTTGAAAATATACACAATTAGTACGCAGTGGTAACGGCTGCAGTATATTTTCAAGCCATAATTTTGGCCCAACTTACTTGAAAATATACGCTATTAGTGCGTAATGGCCTTGCATACTTTCAAGTAAATCATGGCACCATTTTAATTTGAAACTATACGTGAGCAGTCCCACCCTCTGCGTTCTGGCCTTGTATAGTTTCAAAACACGCCTCGGAACCCGATTACCTTTCTAAACAAATGTAGTATTTACTTACTTGTAGAAAGGTAACTACAGGTATTAAAGTGTAGATACTAAGGGTATACTAAGCCGAAAGGGGATGACTCAAGGGGTCATTCTGAACAACTTTTGTTCTACGAATTTGCAAATTCGCGAAAAAAAATATTCGTTTTCCATGGTAAAAAGTCACGTGTCATCAAAGTTTCTATGAAAAAGGTGTTTTTTGTTAATTTTTAAAACTCGTAGAACAAAAGTTCAGAATGAACCCCTGTCTCACTTGTTTTTACCCGACTGCCGAAGGAGGAGTGTAATATTATTCGATTGTATGTATGTATGTTTGTAAGTATATTTTTTGGTAGCCGAATAATATTTTATTTTATTTTTAGGGTTTCGTACCTCAAAAGGAAAAAAGCAACAGACCTCTTTGTTGTCCGTCTGTCTGACTGACTGTCTGTCACCGCCCTTTTTCTCAGAAACGGGTAAAGATATCAAGCTGATATTTTGCATAGATATGGGGAGTACCCCAAAAAATATTGGGGTACTCCCTCTCCCATACAAGTAAATTGGGGCTGATATTTTTTCCGGTTATTTTGATGGTGTAGGTAGGGTATCGTTGAACAGGTCTTTTAATATAATAGGTATAAAAAAGGTTAAAATATTATTATTTTGCTTTTACCCTTAAATTTGGGGACCACACCATAGACAAATCCTAAATAAAAAACCGGCCAAGTGCGAGTCGGGCTCGCGCACAAAGGGTTCCGTAGCTTAAATCAACCTATCTCAAAAACTATAAGAGATACTTTGATCAAACCAAAAATCGTTGAAAGAGTTAATTAGCATGCATCACCTCTATTTTTTTTAGAATTTTATACCCCGTAGTTATAAAAATAGAGGGGGGGGGACATACTTTTTACGACTTTGAGAGCTGATATCTCAAAAACCGTTCACTTTAAGAAAAATGTTTTTTAGAAAACTTTATATTATTTTAAAAGACCTTTCCATTGATACCCCACACGGGTATGTACATCGAAAAAAAAATTTCATCCCTCAGTTACATGTATGGGGGGCCCCACCCCCAATTCTTTTTTTTACTATTTAGTGTCATATTTTTGTAGCGGTTCATACAACACATATTCCCATCAAATTTCATCACTGTAGTACTTATAGTTTCCGAGTAAATCGGCTGTGACAGACGGACAGACGGACAGACGGACATGACGAAACTATAAGGGTTCCGTTTTTGCCATTTTGGCTACGGAACCCTAAAAATGATTTCAATAGATGGCGTGTTTTTATGTTGGGTAACTCAGAATAAGAAGTGATGATATCTCAGAATAATAATGGTCAATGGTGCTATTCCGCTGAGCACTGAAACCGGTGGGACACAAGTGAAAAGTGGTCATGGAAATGCACTAGGGTAGACCCTGCTCCTAGAACAAGGCATGAGTTTGTGATTTGTGTGCGAGGATGGAAACTTTGAATATTTTCTTGTTTTTTTTATTATTGATGCAATAACATATAGTATTTTTTCTGAGTTACCAACCGAAGTCACCCGTGACAGGGTGACTAGATAGGTACTTCTGCAAATTACACCATCTATCGTTGGTTTTTTTAGTAACTACTGTCTATAGAAGAAATTCCGTCATTGTCAATTTTACGTTACGAATGAATTTAGTAAACCCAGTAAACCTAACTAATCCAGAGGAAACCTAAAATATCTTTCTGTCTCTCTGAAAAACATACTTAATAGCTCGATGCTTTTAGGTATTAACATCTTTGAAATAAAATTCAGTCACCACCATGTTACTGCCCTCATCAGATCCTCACGAGACCATACCTCAACCAGCACCATGAGACTGTGTTTTTGAATCCTAATCTAATGTTCCTACGTTTTGTCATCACTTAGATCCATTCGCTATATTCCAGCTCCTCATCGGTACTTTACGAGACTGTAATGTCACGCGAGAACATTGCCCACTATCTAATTTAATTTAACACATTGAATTCCGACTACGCAATATTGCGTAGTACGTACCATGTGGTACCTAGTGACATTAGGTACCTTATGCTTCGTAAGATTCTTCTCTTCGTATTGCTGGTAAGAATTATGCTTCCTCAATTTCAAATCAAATTATGTTGGTGTCATAAAAGTTGAAAAAGTGCAATGACAACCAATGTGCAGTGATTTTGTATCTGTACACGAAAAGATCGCGAGCTGTCAGTGCTGCCTAAACCGACGTGACCCTTCTTTGGAGGCCAGCGGCCGACTGAGTCAAACGTTGCTTGTGTTTATGATTTTATAACACATAAAGCCGCCATAGATATTTGTATGAAGATTTGAGGGAAAAAAATTTCTCAAGTTTGTTATTAATTTACACAAAATAGGTGTGTGTTTATTTAAAAACAAGGTATTTAGCGCCTAGTCCAAGCATTTATCTTTATAATTTGATAAGAATCATGTGAATTTTTTTTATAATTACGACACAGTTGTTACAATACGGGAGTATCATTTCCTGGTTTTTCGTGATATTCTGAATTTAATTTACAGTTATCCATAATCATTTACTTAAATTCGAATGATTCAGCACCTAGCTAGACTCTTCGGCTACCTGTGTGATTTTTTTCAAGGCTGTAGAGCATCATTTACTACATAATTCTATGACAATGCCAACCCTCGATTCCCTATTGCAGACCCTTAACTCTCTTACTCAACGGTACTTCTGGTGATTCTGTTAGGGGAACGTAAAGTAGTTAAGTATATATTTGATTATTGTTTCTATTGATTCCTTTGTGCACTAATTTAGTTTAACATAAAACGTTTTATACACTTACGGGCAATGAAAAGGTTCCACTGAGAAAAGCACCAAATTGCTCCTAAACGGAAAAGGCTAGCTTCGTGATGGCTTCTGCAACATTGAAGTTAAATAAATAAATAAGTAAGTATATTTAACACAGCATCAGGATATTACCAACTTAAATTATTAAAATTTTGTTCAACTTTTAAATAAAATATTTGAAAAATTGTTCAAATTGTTGAATCGGAAATTTGTGAGTGGAACCTTTTCTTTGCCCGTGAGTGTATATTTTTTTATTGCTGAAATTCTTTAAACTATTTTTATAGCTATGTCGCGTGTTGTATATGTATTAGTGAGATCAGTATCAAACCCACACGATGTTATGCTCGAGTAATAATGACTATTGATAATGACCTAACTGATTTTCAGAATTCAGCACTTACATCCCTGTTTGTATAAAAACTTACAGGCCCAGTTGCAATTTTTTGTAGGCACATCTGCCTAATAATGATTCAGAGAATCCCAGGCAGCGCTGCATGACTCAAGAAACACTGATTAACTTAACCAGCCTTCAGTAATCGTCATGATCATTGTCATTGGATAAGAAAATTTGTTTGTTTCTTGTTTATTTTTTATCCTGTCCATTTGATCTGAATATGGTTTTTATGACTAAGCACTGAAACACGGATTTACCTTCGGACATAGCGCATTAGACCGACACACTGTAATTATGCGATAATATAAAAATAAACGCCCTCTTCTGTATATAAATATGAAAAACTGCAACCTCTGTGCAGTATCCTCGGTACCCCTATTGTGAACACTGACTGAGACAAAAATGGGTTCCCCAGTGCTTGTGGTATTCTTGACAGGAACAGTTTTAGCAATTCTGCACTCTACTAACGTAAGTAGCTAAAAGTTTCAATTTGTGCTAAATGTTCCCATCGTCATCGTCATTAACCTTGGAATGCCGTAGCTCGGAGCAATTCTGTCTGATTTTGCGGCAAACAAAAGGTTACATCTTACACCGTTCCATGAAAAAAAATGAATTTGTCCATTAAGATCTCTACATTGGCCCTCCCACTTTAATCTAATATCTCCAATGTAATTGTAACACACTACATGTCACCCTCAGGCCTTATCCGATGACAATAAAGAGAAGATCAAACAAGACATGGTGCCGATAGTGATGGAGTGCGCCAAAGAACAAGAGATCAACCCTGAAGACCTGAAAGAACTGAAGGGAGCGAAGACCCTACCAGAAGACAAAGATATGATGATGCCATGCTTCTTCGCTTGCACGTTCCAGAAGAATGGCATGGTGAGTGATTTAAAACATAAAATGTTGCCTCAAAGAGATTTTCTGTGTGGTTTCAATGTTGACTTGGACCCGAGTGGTTTGGGTTCATAGTGCACAGATCAGTGAGTAATGCCCATTAATGCCGTGTTTTACTATAATAATTATTATATTATACACAAATATCAGATATCTCAGCCCCAACTCCAAAACCGAATAGTGATAGTACTTCAAAATTTTAGATTTTTGTGACATTATAAAGTTTAATATAAATAGAAATGCTTATACAATATTTTATTATTTACGTCTACAGATGGATGACAATGGAATGTTCTTGCCTGAAGCCACGATAAAGAATGGAAAGAAATACGCCGAGAATGAAGAAGAGGAAAAGAAGATGGAGGAAATTGCCAAGGCCTGCGCGCCAGGTAAACCAAATGGAGACATATATTTTAAATATGATAGATGGATAGATATAATATTTTTTATTTGTTCATACATACAAGAACAGAATTTACAAAGCTATCTCGTTTCATTGTTCTTTTGCATTTAATTATAGTTAATTGTTATTGTTACATAGTCATAAATGCTTAACTATGTAGTGTCTCAATTTAGGACAGAATTATGCCTATCATAGATAAATTTAATAATGAACCGATCATACTACGAGAATGTGTATGGAAATAACAGATGCGCTAGGAGGTAGGCTTTAGAAGAGAAATGTCAATTGAGTGGTTTATTGGAAAAACAACCAATGTCAGAAAACAACAAAAATAATATTTTGATGTCTATGATTATCGTTGAATAAGAGCTTTTCATTGGCTTAAAACGATTTCGGAAGAACTGTCCTAGTCATGGAAGTAATATGTCAGTACATAACTTTCGCTAAAAACAGTTGTTACGGAAGATTTTTTTTTACATACGGCCATTGTCAACATTGCGTTAACAGTTTCTTGTGTCACCTGTACAATAGAGGAAAATGGACACTGGCTGTTTTTCCAATAAACCCCTTAATTTTATTTTTCAATAAAGTTTACATCTCAACTCGCCGCGGCGCCGCGCCGGTGGAAAGCACCATTTATCTTCAGTATTACCATGTATTACGTATAAGGGACTTTCCATAGGAGAGAGATATTCCATGGTGATCAATATTATTCCTATTCTTTCTAGTGAACGATGAGTCAGTGAGCGGTGACAAGCAGAAATGCCAGCGCGCGTGCCTCCTCTACGCCTGCTTAGCGGAACAAGCTGAAAAGGTAACTCAGAAACTGAAAAAAAATACTGTGAACCTGCTTTGAACGAGGAAAATACCACAGAATATCGACCATAGTAATATTTCGGTCGGTTGTATCCACCTTTTTGTTACCCTCCTTTTTCAGTAACAATTTCTTCATTGATATACCTGTGGGACCAGGCGGTGGAAATGAAAACCAAAAGTATTTCACTGAATCACGTTTATTCCAGTATCACATCCTTTAAAAAACAATTTTATCTTCGAGCACAACAACCTTTTCTAATCCTCCATCTTTTCTTAATCCTTTCACTCACCCATTCTTCGTTCCTTTCATAGACAATACTTCCTTTCATAGATAATACTCGCTTTCATAGACAATAGTTCCTATCATACACTCTGCACTATCAAATATTATTAAACGATAATGTTACATTCCTACAACTCGGCCATCCTGTATAGTAGTCTGACCTCAGGCTACTCTAAATAATCTAACACAACTTTAACTTCAATAACAAACAACAATTAAATAACTTTTCAATTTTTCAACAACAAAAAATATTTATCTAACGGTTAAGTATAACTTTTCTTAAGTGACTCTAATCATTCACACAAAAAAAAACAAATTTAAGTACAGTTTCAGAATAGACCTCTACCTAAATTACACAAACATTTAAAATAAACAAATTACCTTACTCTTAAATAAGAAAGTTATGTTAATGTTAACATCAGCTAGGGAATAAACATCACCCTTAAAACACAACAAGTACTTCAACAAAAGTATGAACTTCTTAACATCTAACACAAAAAAAAACATTCTTTACCATAAAATGATAGTAAGTAGTTACAGAATAACACTGCAAAAAATCTTTAAGTTAAATCAATAGTATTTACCTTGTTAAACTACATAGCTACTTATTACACATAACATAGCACACCCTTACTTAGACTTCAGTAAATACAAGCTTATTATGATATTAAACACAACATTTAAATACCAATATGAACATTTTATATCCCTACCTAACAAAATAACAGCTGTAACTTTATTTTTCTGAAAATAAAGTTATTATTATTGAAACAATGTTATATATTTAAAGATGTTAACTACTCTCACTCAACACATAAAAATACAGTTAAACTTTAATGTTATTATCTTATTTTAAATTTAAGCACAATAGAAATTTTAATAACAGCTGATACCTATACCAAATCATATTGGGTAAACCTCTTTCAACCAAACTGTTATGAAATTAAAATCATGGCCACATTTTCATGTAGTCTACACCCGTTGAGGTTTTCCTAGGTCCTTCAGTATTAAGATCAACTTTCTCTACATGGTACCTACCTTTACCTACTTTCTTTACTACTTGATAAGGTCCGAGAAATTTTGGTTTAAGCTTCAAAGTATTACCGAATTGAGTTCTCTGTATGGCTACAATATCCCCAACTACATAGTCCTGAGCTTCTTTCCTTTTCCTATTATAAGTTCTTCTGTTCTCTTCTTGAACCTTCAATATCTGTACTTTAGCTGCTTGTCTTACATTGTCTCTCCTTTCCATGAAATGTTGTCTGCATTCTTCATCTAATAATTCTATGAGCTTTATATCTTCTTTCTGCTTCAGCTTTGTACCGGTAAGCAAGTTAAATGGTGATGTGTTAATCGACCTTTGATAAGTGCCATTTATCACTCTTTGCACCTTACTAACATGTTTATACCAGTGAGTAGGTTCTTCAATGCACATCTTGGTCAAAACAGATATGATAATCCTGTGGATGCGTTCTACTTGGCCGTTTCCTCTTGGTATACCAGTTGTTACAGCATGATGTTGAATCCCTTCTTCTTGGCAGTAATCTTTAAATTCTTGTCCAGTAAAGGCAGCTCCCTTATCAGTAATATACCTCGTTGGATTACCATAGTCCTTCTGATGTAGCCTCAGCTTCTCTACAGTTTCCTTTGCAGTCAACGTCTTAGTAGGGTAAATCCAAACAAACTTCGTGAATGCATCTACTACTGTTAAGATATAGTTGTACATTTTCTTGGTTGCATCCAATGGTCCAAGATGATCAATATGTAACGTCTCTAGTGGCAGCTCTCCTTTGTCTATTGGACTGAGAAATCCTTCTTGTTTCCCTTCCTTCTTGCTTGCTAATATGCATGGTACACATCCTAAAATCACTCTATCTATCTTCTTGGCTAGGTCTTTTATGTAGTATTCTTTATCTATTATGTCCATGGTCTTCTTTTTTCCAAAATGTCCAATTTCATGTGCTCTCTTTATGATTTCGGTCTCCATGATGTCAGGTATTACCAACTTTTTCTCTACACCTTTGTATATCAAGTCATTTTCTATGTAGAAATCCTTGTATTCTGTCTTCTCATTCAGTACTTCTCTTAACACACTTAAGTCGCTGTCTTCCTTTTGTGCTTTACATATCCGTGCATGTAATTCTGAATGTATCAGATAACAGTGAGGGTTTCTGCTTAATGAATCCACATGAGACATCTTAGCTCCAGCTCGGTGTTCCACTTCATAATCAAAATCTTGTAGGAATAAAACCCATCTTGCCACCTTGGCTGATACTTCTTTCTTATAAAGCGTCTTCTGAAATGCTGCACAATCAGTGACTATCTTGAAGTGTATTCCAAACAAATACTTCCTGAATTTTCTCACTCCTTCGACAACTGCTAGAGCTTCGAGTTCATAACTTGTATAGTTTCTTTGTTCCGTCTCGCTAGTCTTTCTACTCATGTAGTGTACTGGATGTAACTTCCCATCTTTCTCCTTCTGCATCAAAATGGCTGCATATCCATATTTTGAGGCATCTGTGTGCATCTCCGTGTCAAGACCAACTTCATATATCTTCAGTACCGGTTCACTACATAGTCTAGTCTTCAATACTTCAAAAGCATGTCTTTCCTCTTCACCAAAGTAGAATTCTTTCTCCTTCTTAAGTAAGTCTGTGAGAGGCCTCGCTATCACTGCATAATTCTCAATGTACTTCCTGAAGTATGAGGTAAGACCCACAAAACTATGAACTTGCTTTACTGTCTTTGGCTCTGGGAAACATCTGACTGCTTCTGTTTTGCTTGGTGAAGGCTTCACTGTACCATCTTCAATGACATGACCCAAATATTCAACTTTTCTTTGTAATAACTGTGTCTTCTTCCAATTAATTTCAAGTCCGTACTCAGACGACACTTTCAATACTATCTTTAGTCTTTCAATAGCTTCTTCTTCATTCTCTGCCAGAATTATAACATCGTCGATGAATATTAGCACTATTCCACCAGCAATCTGCTCTCTGAAAATGATGTTAATAAATCGGCTGAAGTATTTAGGACATATAGAAAGTCCAAAAGGAGCTCGGAGGAACTCGTACTGTCCTTCAGGGCTGCTTGTCACAAACGCCGTGTATTTAACTGACTCTTCTTCTACTGGCAGATGGAAAAATCCATTTTTCAAGTCTAAAGTACTAAATACCCTAGATTTACTCAGCTTGTCTATGTGATCATCTATAACCGGCAATGGGTATTCATCTTTAATCATCTTTTGGTTAATTTTCCTATAGTCTACGCAAACCCTAATACTACCATCTTTCTTTGTAACCAATACTAATGGACTTGCATACTCAGAATAACTAGGTCTTATTATCTCCTTAGCTAACCACTCTTCCACCTGATGCCTAACAACTTCTCCCTCTTTGATAGCTAACCTTCGTGGACGCTGAGCTACAGGCACTTCATCTTTTAAAATAATCTTCAACTTTATTGGAGCCTCTTTAGTAAACATGGGCTTGTAACTAGCAACAAGTTCCTGTACCTCTGGATTACTACATAAAGGTTCATCAGCCTCAATAGGTAAACACAACATGTACTGACCACCTTCAGTTTGTGCCATGAGCTTAACTGTACCTTTGTCTAACAACACAGTTGTATTCAACAGAAATGGTTGACCCAATATGACTTCGTATGGCATAACACCGCATGGAACAATATAGAATACAGTATCAAAATATTTACCATCAACTTTGATCGTAGTATGGAACTTTCCCACGGAACATACCCTAGATGCACCCAGTCCAGTGAGCACCACCTTGTCCTCGTTGTCCTCGTCATGTCCAGCTTTGTTAAGCCGGGACAACAGCTCCGACGACATGAGGTTGACATCGCTGCCCGAGTCTATCAAGGCCTCAACGTCTACATCACTTATTTTGACTAATTTCACTGATTTATTCGAATTACACAGAGATTCACTGACCGCACTGTTTGTGTTTACATTTGCTCGCATGACACTTTGACTTTGACATTGACAGTTACACGATCCCGTTCCTTCGGCTTCGTTCACTTCGTTCGTTCCGCGTCGTTCCCGTTCACCGTTCACTGCAGCGGCAGCGCCATCTTCTGGAATGACCGATACGCACATCGTCCGCTGACCGGAGGCGCCGTTTCCGCTTCCGCGGCTCCCGCCCTGTTGTTGTTGATGCCTCGTCGTAGTAGAAGATCGGCATTCCGTTCCAATATGGCCGAAATTGTTGCAACGAAAACATTTCACGCCATTGGGACACCGATTTGCGAGATGATTCTTGTCTCCGCAGTTGTAGCAACTGCGACCATCGGGTCTCGCCGTCTCTTTCTTCTCACGTGAAGATGAAAACACATTTTGCGTTTTACTTTCGACTTCAGTCTTCTTTACCGTCTTGGATTTCATCTTCTCGTAAATGGCCAACTTCTCCTTTAGAACAGAATAGGTAGTGACACCGTATAAGATAGCCTTGTTATTCTCGTAGTCAGTAATGCCGTCAACGATATATTGAATCGCGACGTAGTCGGCAAACTTGGCTCTTTTGCCCAACTCCTTCATAGTTAGCATATACTGGTAGTACGTCTCATCTTTCTTCTTCTTCCTCGTAGCCATCAGCTCGTGCATTTCCTTGCTGTTCAATGCATCGGGAAATTCCTTTTGTAAGGCAGCACTCAGTTCGTCGAATGTTTTAAACGTCTTCTCCGTCCTCAGCCACAACTCAGCCGTACCAACAAGCGACCGTCGAGCGACAATGAGCTTCTGCTGGGCAGTCCATCCGAATATCTCGGCATTATCCTCTATGTCGGCGGCCCACTTCGCCGAGGAATACGTCTTGTCTTCGCCATTAAATTTGGTGATTCCGCTGAATCCGTCGTTTGACGCCATGCTACCAAGCATCGCGTTGCTGCTTGCGTCGTTTTTTGTTGTCGTCGTCATTTTCCGTCTTCTTCTTCTTATATTCTTCTTATATTTAGTGACCAATCACTTTTTCAACTTTTATTTTATTTCGTCGTAGGTTTTTGATTTCCGTCTTTAATGGCCGTCGTTGTCCTGTGTGCTCATCATCATCACGCGTCGTTTTTTGGCATTTCCACGCTCGATCCCGGACGAGCCCCCAAAATTGTGGGACCAGGCGGTGGAAATGAAAACCAAAAGTATTTCACTGAATCACGTTTATTCCAGTATCACATCCTTTAAAAAACAATTTTATCTTCGAGCACAACAACCTTTTCTAATCCTCCATCTTTTCTTAATCCTTTCACTCACCCATTCTTCGTTCCTTTCATAGACAATACTTCCTTTCATAGATAATACTCGCTTTCATAGACAATAGTTCCTATCATACACTCTGCACTATCAAATATTATTAAACGATAATGTTACATTCCTACATACCTACTGACTGATTGATGCATTTTTGGAACATCAATATCGTGACGATGTTGTCAACAGGGTATTTCATTTGGGAAGGCATCTTTTACGTTCGCAACGGTGTTAAGCATTGGAAGATTATTATAGAGTGTGTGTTTTTAATTTCAAATTTTCTTTTCTTTATTTACAGCACAACATTAAAATGCACGAGTAAATTCCACGGAAGACGTTACCATTACCATCGACTTTCATTTGTTTAAAATGATCTAAAAAGTTAGTTCGTAATAAACGATTATACAATATACGAGTAATAAAAGTTATTCAATGCTGTTTATTTTTATATCTAAGAACCTACCTGTACTGAAACAATACACCCTTGAATATGCTAATAAGCATTTATACCTCGTATCAGCTAAGACCAAACACCTAACTATAATAAAATTAATAAAAGTAGGTAAAACATTATAATTACTGAAATGTAAGTCTTGTTAAAACATAAAGGTATCTAAAATATCTGCAGAATATTGGTAGTATAAGCGTAATAATTCGTTAAATTCTTCATGTTATTTTCCTTTACGTCTCAGGATGAGTACATACATGTTTTGTATAGTGGTCATGACAATGATTACCATACATACATATTCTTATGTACTTACTAACTGTGAATGAAATAATTGTGTTGTATTTGAAAGATACCTGTTAAGCACACATAATGAAAGTCGTGATAAGTAAGTAGGTAAAATATAGTATTACAAAGTTACAGTTGTAAAACTCAATCAAAAAAATATATGTGACGATGACTGACATAATTTTTTTATAAGTCAATTTTACAATAATATTATTAGGTTCACTGAGTAGATATAATGTAATAAAATTATAGAAACCATAAATATTTCTACTTGTACTTTGCTAACTTATGTAAAAAGGGTACAATAAACTTTAATCTTGGATTAATTGTCTCGCTTATACTTAGAACGTTGTAGGCCTAGAACCTAGTTTTAACTCATGATTTTATGTTGGGAAATTATTTGTGACAAAACTTTTTTAACAAGTTGTAGCATAGTTCCTCCTGTAATCGAAGGCTGTATGTAGCTACTTCATGCTGACGAACAAACAAATCATCAACAAAATTGATCACGCCCCGTGCTACCTACCGTATATAACTATGATTGTTGTCTCGATTTCCCTCCATTAGTTACTAATCATCAGTTTTAAAGTGGACACTATTGTAAATTGATAACTAAAATGGCTAATTACATTCTTGCCATCTGTTTATTAACTTTTGTTCTATTTTCCAAAGGCTCCTCGGTAAGTTATTAATATTTAACAATAAAATGTTATTCCCTTTACCAAACCGAACATTCTTTATTTGATCTCAAATCTAATTAGGGATAACTTAGTAAAATTAATTCTACCTTAGCATATACCTAAGTAATAAGTATGTTATGATATGAATCTTAAACAGGTAATTGCAGCCATTTTTTACCAGAAAATATTAGTTCTATAAAGAATCTTATAAAATATGTAATTCATACTAAAGTATTTTCAATAACAATTATCTATATAGATGCTGTGGCCAATGATGATGATGATGATGATGACCAAAGTAATTTAGAACTACATCTCACACACCTTCCAGGCGCTAACAAACGCCCAGAACTCGGCAGTACTATCCACGTTGCTCTCCGGAGCTATCCAGTGCTTCGGCGAGCACCCTCTGTCAGCCGCCGAGATGGACGCCATCAAGAACAAGAAGACTCCAGAGACGGAGAATGCCAAGTGCTTCGCAGCCTGTGTGTTTAAGAGAGTCGGGATTGTAAGATCGCTTTAATTCTTTGGTAAATACATTTAGTTTCCGAACTTGGCTTACTTGAGTGTTGTTCTATAGTGGCGGTGATAAATTCAAAAGCTATAATAGGTTTCCACACTCTGCTGAAAGGATTGGGGAGCCTGATTAACGTCAGTCTGAATGAGAACTAGTGGCAGCTGAGGCAGCTCTGGTCTGGTAGGAAATAAGGCCCGGTATTAAAAAAAACGGAGAGGAGAGGAGACGAGAGGATATGTGTTCTGAATAACCAATCAGATTTCGTTATTTCCACATGTCCTCTCCGCTTAGCTTCGGCGGCAATTGATCAAGCGAAAAAAAATCAGACATCTTTTCTCCTCTCCGCTTTGGTAGAAACCGGGCCTAATACCCTTTCTAATGGGCTTTCCAAAGCATAATTATAATATTCAGTGACAATCACAAAAAATTAGACGAGGTATTATCAATTATCACAAATATGAGATTATATTATTGTATTCTCAATGCTCATGATTGAAGAGCAACGATATATTTGTGTTACTGCTTGCGAGATTTTTTTTATAAGGAACTGGTTTCAGTAAATTATCTTGAAGTAATTAATGATCAATAAGCTTGTAACGATTATGCTTTTCAGATGGACAACAAGGGTAATATATCGGGAACTCAGGCCGTTCAGAACGCCAAAAAAGTGTTTGATAAAGATAGTGTGAAGAAACTTGAAGACTTCATTGGTGAATGCACAAAAGGTATTAATCATACAGATATTAGATATAATTTCTTTGTGTTGTGTTCTCAGCTATAAATAATAAGCGAGTACATAAGTTGATGCATAAAAAATGTTGATGATGTACAAAATGATAGTGACCCGTAAAATATATTTTTTATGAACTATGAATTTTATTTCAGTAAATAATCAGCATGTTAATGATGGCGCCAAGGGATGTGACCGAGCCAAATTGGCTTTTCCTTGTTTCGTCAATAATGCTCAAAAGGTATAAACACAAAATTTGATTCACATTTGAAAAATACATTTAAAAAGTGGCTGTATCTATCTTTCTAGTTCCCATGAATACCTACTTATGATAATGTTTTTTGTTTCAGTATGGAGTCAGTCTTAACTTTTGAGGCTTTTGTGAACTGCAGCATTCGAACATCGATTGAAATATTAACCTATAGTACCTAATTTCGACAAACGAAAGTATTCGTAATAACTTAATTCATTCAGATGTTATAATTTAATAAATTGTACTTTATTTAGTTAAATATTTCAACTTCTTATTTACTTATTGCCAATGAAAAACATGAGGAATGCTGAACCTTTAACCTTAAGTGACGTTACTTATTATGTTCACAAATAGGTATACTTATGGTGGATTTTTTCAGATAATTATCGTCATGTATGTAGATGAAATACTGAAAAATTTCCATGTGAAATCGTAATTCGTTACCCGGCTAGCTGTCAAGTCCCCAACATTTTTGATTAGCTAAAATTCTTTTTCAGTTATGTGGCATAAGTATAATACATATATTTATGAAACAAGCAGATTAATTTTCAGATTTGTATGAGATACTGAAAAATCCTTTGTACATTTCTGTTCATGAATTCCTGACCTGTCCACTATTTTCATTCTCATCACTGTGTATTTAACTATGGTAAGTTTAATATTCCAGGTAATACAACATAATGTTATACTGACGCAGTCATGTGCACACAAATCATAGATTAAGGTAAATCCTAGGTTTGTTACCTAATAATTAGCCAGAGCTTCTATTTTACGAATCATCCTGTGTACACCAGGCTGACCTCTGTACATTTTGCTGTATCTATTAATATGTCAGTATAATCAGACTTCTTGTCGTGAAACAAATAGAATTTGGTTATAAGTGGTCTAAATATAGACAGTTCAAAAAGATAAGGCCGGATAGATATCATTGATTTTTTACTAAGTTTCCTATTGCTTATTATGTAAGTAGTTAATACGCTCATAGTAAGATGTTATTAACTGTCATTGCAGTGAGTAGTATTTTCGCAAAATCACCTAAAAGCCACCAAGTTTTTTTTCAGTATACGCTAATGGAGTTTTGAAAACACGGTACTACGTTAGTTTGAATAAAACAGTACAGACCGATTGTATTACATTCTGTTAGGTATACGGAATAGTTTTCAATAACTTTATAAGTAAATATAAGTTGTAACAGTTTAGATAGTTGTAATAATGTTATCCAGCAGTTTTATATTGTTATCTATGTGGGTGTTCACAAGGATTATTTCAGTAAGTTATGATCTTTCCTCAATTAATAATAATGTTTAGATTGATTTGCATATATCGTGATATTAGTTAAATAAACCAGTGATGATTTAATTAACAAAAATTGCTACCTCCGATCTGAAAAAGTGTCGTAAGAAGAGTATCGGTGTGTTTTTGGCCGACCGAGTGGTGTAATTGTTAGTGACCCTGACTGCTATGCCAAAGGTTCCGGGTTCGATCCCCGGCTGTGGCAGATGTTTGTTTTAAGACAGATACTGATACAGTACTTGACGGATACTTATCAATACCGTACCTATACCAGGCAGAGCCGGACCGGCTCACAGACTTCCACAAGACGAAGCTGACCGACCACTTCACGACGTACGGCATCGGCTGCATCACGGAATACTCCATCACCTTTGATGACATCAAGGCTCTGAAGGCGTTCGAGCTCCCTCGAGGTGCCGAGGCTCCCTGCTTCTTCGCATGTGTGCTGAAGAGGGCTCAGCTGGTAAGTGGGTGCATGAAAAAAGCCTCACGGCAGTTTAGACACAAATGTTCCTTTCGAGAGAGCCAGGTGACGGCACTATAACATCCTTACAGCTAATATACCTAATCTCTGATTTTTTATTGGAAAGAATTCTGACATTTTATAAGTGATGCTACTAAAAAAGTTCTTTACCGAAAAAATGAAAAATTGCGATCCATTTCTGGGCAATAATTTTTTCTTAATATTTTTATACAAAAAGATAAATCTAAATATTTACTTGCTCAAGTAAACTAATACAAAAATAACAAATATTTCAATATAATAGCTGTTCCCGCGAGCTTCGCTTCGCCTTAATAAGTTTTCCCGTGGGAATTCCGCGATAAAAAGTAACATATGTGTTAATCCAGGGTGTCAGCTAACTTCATTCCAAATTTCATTAAAATCGGTTCAGCCGTTTTGACGTGAAGAAATAACAAACATACACAGATACATACATACATACATACACATATACACTTACAAACTTTCGCATTTATAATATGAAGTAGGATCACGACTCACGACCCATGTATCGAATTAATTTTAATTGCTTTATTTTATTCTTTAGCATGGCATCACTTCCTACTAAATTCAGGGATAATAAACCTTTTTAATCAATTTCAAAAAAAGATTGTCTATTCGGTAAGTACATATAATATGTTCGGTATGTATGTAAGATTATTGGAACTGCACCATATTGACATATGACAATATACGAGTATTAGGGCTAATAAACAAATATTCAAAATTTTATAAATGTTTATGTACCTATGTACGTTTATATGCTTGTTGGTATGTATGTTTGTCCACGCATATCTCCGAAACGATTGATCCGATTGTCACTATTCTTTTTGAGGGTTCCGTACCTCAAAAGGAAAAAAAGGATCCCTTATAAGATCACACTTTGTTGTCACCACCTTTTTTCTCGGAAACGGGTAAAGATATCAAGCTGATATTTCGTATAGATGTACATAATTATGATGAAATTAAAAGGAAAACTACCTCAGGTAATTAAGTATACTTGTACGGAACACTCACTGCGCGAGTCCAACTGGCTCAGTCGGGTAAGCGCCCGCTTCTCAAGCAAGAGATGCGGGTTCGAATCTCGGCGCTGACATGTAGGTAACAATGAGTTCTTTGAATTTAAGTACAATGTATACCATCGCTCTTACGGAGAAGGAAAACATATGTGATCATATATTATGTGAACCCACCAACACCGCAGTGGACCAGCGTGGTGGGAAATGGTCCAAGCTTAGGAAGGCAGTATGGAGATGCTGGAGGCGGGTTCCGCTCATCTGGCATAATCTTTATTGACCAAAACTCATTTCGCATAACTCGTATGGTCTAAACTTTTTTGGTCGAACCATCACTTTGCCAAGACTTATGTGACATAAGGCTCGTTTCGTCTAAAACTCTTTAGGTACAATCTTTAAACACCTAAGTTTCGTTTGCTCAAATTTATGTTCGTCTATACCTATGTATAATCTTGTTTCTCCTAATGTTATCTTAATAAATAATATATTAAGTAGGTATGTAGGTAAATCCCCTTTTAATTTGGAGCGCCGCACTTAATAAAATGGATACAGGGACTAAAAAAAATATATTATAGTCTCAGATGTCCAGACTCGTATTGAAAAAGTGCCCAGCCCAAAAAGGTTTGTGATCTCTGATTTGTCTAAAATTGATAACTGTCAGAATTCCGTAAGATTACTAATAACAGTGTAAGTCTCAAGTAGAATAGAATAGAGATTCACGGAGTGACAGCTAGTATCTACTGTGATGTATTTTCGACGAGCTAACTTACTTAAGACGACCGAATGGCGTAGTAGTTAGTGACCCTGACTACTGAGCCGAAGGTCCCGGGTTCGATTCCCGGCTGGGGCAGATATTTGTTTAATCACAGATATTTGTTCTCGGGTCTTGGATGTGCCCGTAAAATGGCAATAGGCCCGCCCCCTATTACATTGGGACTAACAATAACACTCTGGCGAAAAGTGGGTGCAGAAATTCATTTCTGCCTACCCCGCATGGGAGTACATTAGTACAAGGCGTGAGTGTGTGTGTTAACTTACCCCATTTTGTCGATTGTCATAAATATTTGGAAAACGGCGTCGGCAATGCCGATCATGTGGACGCACTTTTGTGCATTTTTATACAAAGAATACTAAATGCGATGCGTCCGTTGCGTTCGGTGCCAAAAGATGGACGCTTACATTAAATGGGCCAGAGAGTACAGAGAGGTAGTTTCACTAAAGTAGTTATCTATTTCAGATGGACTCCCAAGGAAAAATTACTCCCGAATCGGTACTAGCAGTTGCAAAAGCGGTCTTTACTGATCCAGACGAATTGACCGAAGCAGTCAAAGTTTTTCAATCGTGTGCTTATAGTAAGTATCAACTTTATTTTTACAATCATAATCGTTATAATAAATTCGTTTGTCCAGTCAACAAGTCCTTAATGGAAACATAAAACCATGCAGTTGATCTGTACTTATAATCTTATGATAATGATCTCTGATAACAGGATCCTTATCCCAACAAACATACCCTTGAAACTGAACTGTATCTCGATCTCTCATAGAAGTTTGATTATTAAGGTGCAATTTGACAGAGAACGACATGAGGTTGCAGCAGACAATATTGCAATTTTGTTGCAACAAAACTGGTTACTGGTTAGTATTGACGTGGTTGTGCTATTCTGAAGGATTATCTATCTATGTGTCTGTATACCCATATTACATTACAGGCTCTGCCTAGTTTGGGGTCGGGTGGCCGTGTGTGACATGTCCCAACATATTATGTATTTCTAAGGACATATATCCTCGAGCGATACATCGACAGCTTCCAACTCATGTCGTCCACTACACCAACAATTTTATTTATTTAGACCTTTACCATGGAATTTGATTTTTTATTTATTTCTCTCGTGCATTTCCAGTAAACGACAAGCCAGTGTCAGACGGCACGCAGGGTTGCGACCGCGCGATGTTCGCTCTCCAGTGCCTTATGGAACAGTCCACGATGGAAGACCAGGCCAGCGGCAGCGGCAGCCCTGACGCCACTGGAGGACCCTCGGGGGTAATTGACTCTTAGTTCTTTAGTATTGGAGGACGATTTCAGATCGGCTCGGGTCTTATTGTGTATACTCAAAATAAATCAATGATACTCTATGCTGTTCGTTATTTTTCAAAATTCTCCTTATGAAATACATTATTTCTTCGAAGTTTAATGCGGACTCGGGTTTACTTAATGGTTACGATTCATGATGGTGAATATCAGCTAAGACGACTTGATCAGGACTGATTATCCACTCCTGGCTTCTGGACATAAGCCTCCTAAGCCATAGATAATATAACATCCTCACTCTCTATCCTCGGCCTTATTCATACAACCACTACAACCGGCTGTCTAAGATCCGCGGTCCAGAGGGCTAGAGTTGCCAGATTGTGTACCAGCATTTGACGACCGAATGGTGTTGTTAGTGACCCTGACTGCTATGCTGAAGGTTCCAGGTTCGATTCAGCTTACTGGCCGGGCAGATATTTGTTTGAAGATAGATATTTGTACTGGAGTCTTGGGTGTTCATGTTCATATCTATATCTTACAGGCTCTGCCAGGCTTGTGTGTGATGTTTGTCCCAACAGATTATTATTATAATTATTGTGGTCTCCACCCCAGAACACTCTCGCGAGGGATCTCTGGGAATACCAATGGTTACAGGTTCATCAGAAGATATGACATCAACTATAGCTTTCTGAAGAATTTTATACTTATAGCTCTTAAAGGCAAATCGCTTATGCAATTTCCGGGATAAAAATGCTATAGCACTACTCAGGTATAATGTGTCTATACAATTCTAAAATGATTATAAAACTTATCCATCGGAGCCTATTCTCTTTATAATATAACTCTACATTCAGGACTTTGTTATTTCCTCCCAGGTGGCCCCAGCTCAACGCAGGGCAGCCCGTCTGCTCATGGAGTCTCTGGTGACAAACCTTCTGCAGCTAACCTGTGCTGGCATCGTCACCACCAGGAACCTCATCCCTCTGAAGATTATCGCTGACCTTCTGCCTCTGGACACCCTCGCCGGCTTGTGTAGCTTGATCACTTCTTTCACTTCTTAAGAAGGGTTTACAGTAGCAATTTATATAGCAGCAGTCTAAGTTAACACTCGTCGATCATCAGCAATTTTAATTTGAAGGTGTAAATACCTCTTTCGATTTTTGTCTACATTATTGTTATAGGTAAGTGTTATGTTACTAACGTTTTTTTTAAAATTTTCTTTTCTTTTTTTGTATAACTACCTACACGTAGTGCGTCAACACAAAGGCTTCCACTGAAATACCAGCGCAGTGTCCTTGACCTAGCCAAGGGCACTGCATTAGCTGAGTGGACACCTTTTTGACGATGACAGCAAAAAAAATATGTACAAATGTGATTTGTGTGGTTGATTTTATCAGTATTGCTGTCTATGTCAAATAAAGTTTTATCTTTCTTTTATCTTTATATATGTGTTGTTTGCTTGAATATTAATGAGAGTTATTGTTTTGGGTGGTAAGTGGTATACCTAGGTGTTTGTTTTTGACATAATTTTAATTAATAATATAGTATTTTGTGAAAGTATTTTTCGTTACCATAACAATAAACCAGATTGCAGAGACGCATAATATTTGTATTTGGGTATTGAAATACTGTGTGTATAATCAATGCTTTATTTATATTAGTAAAAGTGATACATAAAAATAATCACAGATAGAGATAGTCATTGCTAGTAACTTCTATGTAAACTACAGGAATGCCAAGTTTCATCCTTTTTCAGGAACTCGTTTTATTCGTTTTCTAAACGTCGAAGCCAAACTGAAAAGCAAAGAAAAAGCTAAGTAATTAGGTGGAATTTAGAAGTAGGTTTATGTAGAGTTATAAAAGGAAATCTGAAATTAACAGTGTCGTGCAAAGTGTGAGTTAATCTTGTACCTACCTGTTTTCCGTTTTCCACCATACATTTGTATGCATTTATTGATCTGTCACAGCCCTTCTCTCCATCACTAACCGCGTCAGAGTTTACTGTAAAAAAGAAATATATGATCAGTTTATTTAGTGTCTTTTTATAAAAGAGAATGGCCAAATCTGACCCGCTTTGCAGACGCTAACCAAACGTATTTTTATTCAGTGATAAAGGTGTTCTGAATGAGGGAAAAATATAAAAAAATCTAAACCACTTTAAAAAAATACATATACTAACTATGGGAACAAGAGTGAATGTAGTCTGCAATCATCTTCAGCTCTTCGGGATCTTTGAAGACAGTCTTTGCCAATTCCAGAGCATTCTCCTTTTGCATTAATCCTTTGTCGTCAATCTGCAAAAACAACAATTTCTCTGATAAATCTTTACATTATCCTTACATGATCATCATAATCAGATCATTTAGATAAGGTCCGGCCAGACGCCCATCGCAAACTTGTATTCACAACGATTTTCGGATTTAAAATGTATGAATTTTGTTAAGGTAACACAAATTAAGTACTACTTCGTTTTGACTTAGCGGTTAAGACGCGCCACTGATAAGCTACTTTAAAGAGGGTGCTAGTTGCTAGAGAACTGCCCCGCTCTGGGCTTAATATGTGAGGACATCTCACACACGGACAACCTCAAACTAGGTAGAGCTATTATATACACCCACGACCCGAGTACAAATATCTGTCTTAAAACAAATATCTGCCACACCCGGGACTCGAACTCGGCATCTTAGCAGGCACTAAGCACTACACCATTCGGTCACCAATTGCAAAGTAGTTATGATGCAGATGCGTCACTTATAGAGCGGTGCCAGTTGCTAGCACTGAGCTAATAATCACTACGTTTTAGTTGCTAGTGAAATTTCTCGCTGGGCTGGAATCATCACTCACAATCCCGATGCTCCTAAACATGCAGGCGAGGAAGCAGGGCGCGTTCTCTCCCTCGGGCACCTTCCTGGCCCTCAGGTTCTTGATGTCGTCCTCCGTGATCATGTTGCCCTTCAGGCACTCCAGCCCCACCTTCTCGAAGTGCTCGTGGATCATCGCCTTCTGCTCGTCTGTCATCGACTGGAATGAATGTAAAAATGTGTTAATGAATGGATTCCACCTTAATCATGATGGTTAAGGTGGAATTTAACCAAACGCTAAACAAATTTAGACGTCTGTCAAACGACTGTCAGTACAAAATGTATGAATTTACAAGAGATTTACAATAGATTTGCTTAAATACACATTTTTTTTTTAATTAATTAGGTTATTTAGGCTTGGTAGTTTTTTAAGATTGGTGGCGACAGTGAATAGTTATTCGGATTGACATATACACTTACAATCCTGCTTAGATTAAATTAAACAAAAACATTTCATTGGTTACGTCTCATCATCATCATCATTAGCTCGTGATCGTCCACTGCTCGTCATAAGACTCTCCCGAGGAGCTCAATAGCACTCTGTCTTCGGCCTTCCTCATCCAGCCACCAGATCGTCGGTTCAGCATGCCGGTTTATGGCTACTCTACGTCGCGTATTTACAAATTATCACTACAGACATTGAGGGTGACTTGCATCAAACAATTAATATAATTAAATCTATTGCTGGCTTGCTCTGACACTACATATTTAAATGTTTGTAAATCAGCCTAAGTTTCTTAGAAATGTAATGTGGATTATGGTTTAAATTCAACTGACCTTGACCAGTGGTAGTGATAGAGAAAGAAAGTAAATAGCACAACACAGAACTACACCACGAATCATTTTGACAAAAATATATTCCAGCTAGCAACCCGTCGACTACAAAATATGATCCCTCTTTGATAAGATTTTCAGTGAAAACTTAATTTTATAGTCTTCAACATGCTTATTAGGAATGACCTTCGTGGCACGAAAAAATTCGGTTTATTGAATATAACAACTAGTCTTGGACAGAGATGACAAATATCACTAAATCACATAACGCCACATATGTGATTATTCCGTGAGTAGGCCCTAATTAGGTTTAATAGGCAAACGGAAACTCATCATACTTAGTACTCATGTGGAGTTCAGTGTCAGAGACACCATCCTCTTACACACGACACGTACGATAACAGTAGATGATAAATAATATTAGTAAGTATCTAAAGAATAAGAAGAAATATGAAATAACTAGGTACCTACCTCTATATTAAATGACGTTAGCCCAAAAATACTACAGTTTAGTCAATTAGTACTATACCGCCCCCTATTACATTGGGACTAACATACCACTCTGGCGAAAAGTGGGTGCAGCAATGCACCTCTGCCTACCCCGCAAGGGAGTACATTAGTACAAGGCGTGTGTGTGTTTTTATAGTCAATTATATCTAGTAAAATAACAGTAAAATCGATGACATCAAAAATAAAAATTGTATGTAATAAAGCATGACACATTAATTTTTATTCATTAAAAAATAATATAGTTATAGAATCTACAAAAAATAATTATTTATGCGGTTCTCACACTGCTGCATGCTGGCAACAGCTAGCTTCATGAAATTTTTAAACCCAGATTCGGTGTTGAAACCTCGCCATAAACTTTATTACACGAATAATAACTACGCACAATTCTCACTGTATCAACTACGAAATTGTAGCCATTTCAATGGAATTCTCGCTTTGTGAAGAGACCTAATTTAAACATTTTATGGTCATCATTACAGACCTTGGTATATAAATGTAATAGTTTAATGTATTTCTAACACATTAGTCTGTCAGTGTTGGTGTGAAAATGTTTCCATATATTTTTACATACGTGTTCATTGGTGTTTATTTCACCTGTACAACGGTAAGTAACCTTTCATAGTGTTTTGAAATAAAATAAGTCCCGTATTTAAAAATAATCAGATATTACTTAGGTATGTAATTAATTCCCTAAGATTTCATGTAGAATCACACGAAGGCCTGGGTCTCCTATTTTCGCCGTAGGTCGCGTCCAGCGTCACGCCGTAGGCCGCGTCACGATGCTCTCTATAGAAATGTACTGATGCGGTCTCCCTCACACGCCGACGTTGGCGCGAAGACATAATGAGCATTGTGACGCGGCCTACGGAGTGACACTGGACGCGACTTACGGCGTAAATAGGAGACCCGGGCCTAAGAAAATACATAATGCACTCACGAGCAATGAAAAAGTACCTACCTCTACCACCTGCCATTAATGTTCCATTATGTCACTCTAACTCTTTCACTGCCCGTGGCTCTTGAGTGAATTTACTGAGAGTGACATATAACTTAACTTTTCAGGGTACTTTGATGAAGGATGAAGAAAGGGTGAAGTTCCATAAAACGATACAAACGTGTGTGCAGCGGCATCCGATATCGCCTGAGGACCAGGGCTCGCTGGTGAACTGGCAGATAAGTGACACGCAAGAGGTTAAGTGTTTCATCGCTTGTATATTTCAAGGGATTGGTATGGTGAGTTGATCTTGTAAAGTCAGCCAATTAGTAAGTACTTTCTAGCGCAGACAATTTGGAGACAAAATGGAGAGCAGAGCTGTAGTTTGACATTAATTTGATTTCTGTTAAGTATGTTTCCTGTGGATAAAAAAAATATATTGTCAGGAAACTATCATAAAAAAAAACATTATTAGCAGACATTATTAGCCCATTCCCCATGATTCACTAGGCGAAGCGAAGCTCACTGAAAAATACTGATACCTAGTATTTTATAAAAAAACAAAGGTAATGCCAGAGTTTGGTGTTCAGTTGGTATTTTCCCGAAGGTCAGCTGATACAAGGCAGCAAGTTATTTCACGGTTACTGATCGGGAAAAGAGCTGTAGTGTTACATCTGGCTAATGTTTTTTTAATGTTGGTAGATAACATGCTTTTCATTATTGTGTTTGATAAAAAAACGTCATTGTGGATTGAACTTTAGAATGCGGTTTACAAGGATGTCTTAATATTTTTGAGTGTACTTAGCTGATTTACTGAATAGAACTGGGGAAACTGACACAGTGATGTTTTAGTGATTAGGTCTTGTAAGTTGATAATGACTATTCTACACTTAGTTCTTTTTCCCATGATTTCAGACTTTGTCTTGGTCAGTATTCTTACATGTACATCTAAAGTACAAGTATAGTAGAATAATTATCTAGCACGTCATGACTTCATAATACTTAACACTTACTTCAGCCTGATACGTTATGATTTCAAAGTCGAATGATAAATCAATAAATATACTTTAATATTCACAGATTGATGAAAAAGGCAGATTCGATGCTGCTCATGTCAACGATATAACAAAACTTATGATGACAGAAGACGATCCAGATGTTCTACAGCAGACTCAAGATATTACAGAGTCTTGTAAATATGGTATGATTAGTTTTAAAAGAATATAAATCATCATCATCATCCACCTCGGTACCTGACGTTGTCAGGATAACCGTTTTTTCGAAATGGAAAACTTTTTAATTTATCATGTAAGTGTCGTGTGTTGCATGAAAGAAGCCTCTCCATGCAAGTAACGTATCAGCTATATATCTTATGTAGGTACCTATATGTTATCTCGGTCCGTCCAGTGCACCTTTGGGAGTCAGCGACTAAAATAAATATGAGCCTTGCTAATCCTCTCATCATGGTGATAACAATTAGTTCAGCTTCTTGTCGAAGATGTTCTTTAGTTCTTATGCGATTTTCTACAATACAATTGAACTTCACTTTTCAGAGTATATACTATAAGAGTACTAAAGGCATTCCTCATTACTCGTGATGAGGGATGAGGGATGTTTCCCACTAATCCAGTTTTCCCTGTATTATTTAAGTGTTTTTTTGTACGTTATTTTTGATCATTATTATTTTACTAATTATTTTTGATATTTTAGTGAACGATCGTCACGCAGGAGATCCCCATGAAACATGCGAGCGCGCCGCGTCTTTGTTCAGATGTGCCGCAAAATGGACGGGGAAAAAGGTACATACATAATCATTGTTACTTTATAACCTAACATCATAAAGTAACCGGGATGCACCAAGGACACATTCTCCCTCAACTCCTGGGGGGTCACTCTATATGATGAAAAACGAAGCTCTACAAAGAATCTTGTTGTAAACGTGCCGTTTACACGACAGCTCTGGTTCGTTCGTTTTTCGTCAGTGTAGAGTAACCTTTTTGAGTCATCCCCCCATCCGCATACTGTACCAACTTTGAAACACTCAGTTATATGTATCAGTATTGCATTCAAAATAAAAATAGTATCAGGTACCTACAGATTGATGACAAACTTACTGCTTGACGGAAATAAGTTTCTAGTAGTATTAGTACCGGGTTCCGCTCATCTGGCATAATCTTTATTGACCAAAACTCATTTCGCATAACTCGTATGGTCTAAACTTTTTTGGCCGAACCATCACTTTGCCAAGACTTATGTGGCATAAGGCTCGTTTCGTCTAAAACTCTTTAGGCACAATCTTTAAACACCTAAGTTTCGTTTGCTCAAATTTATGTTCGTCTATACCTATGTATAATCTTGTTTCTCCTAATGTTATCTTAATAAATAATATATTAAGTATGTAGTAAATGTACAAATTGTGGTATTTTTCTCCTACATCCCGAAAATCACGATATTGTATGATCAAAAAATCGAAAGTTAACGACCAATATAATTATTACAAACCCCATGAGATCGAAACCTAAAAATAGGTGCGACGACGAGCAAAGCGAGGAGGAGCGTGTTAGGTGCACATGTTCATCAAAACCAAAGCGGAGCGCAGCGAAGCGGAGCGGAGCGTTTTCCAAACAGCGGAAACAATACAAGGCACCAGTTTGCGCTATGTAGGGAGACGCTCCGTCAAAGTTAAAGCCAAACGAATATTATTACTTTGTATAAACCTATGCCATAGCATTATTAGGCTATTCAAGATCTGGCCATACCATTATTAGGCTAAACAATGTTATGCGAAATAACTTTTTACTAAACGAGATTTATGCCATACGATTTTCGGCGTAACGAGACTTTGACCAAACGTTACTATGCAATACGAGATAAGGCAAATAAATCTTATGCCATGCGTAGAACCATTAGTACCTCACGTCGTCGTGATATTTGAATAAATTTAAGACCTCACGTCATCACCATAGTATATATGACTACACCCACGTCCCCTTTGTTATATGTATATGACGATATATAAAAATATAGAAACTTTGTTTATTTTCTTTCAGGATTCCTGAGTCATAAAGACACCTAAAAGCGAAGATAAATTATGTTTTTTTTTATTTATTTGTTGGTAGTATGTACCAAACCTATTAAACTTTATCAAACTGTTACAGCTGCAATTTATTTTTATAACTTTGAAATGCGTAAAAATTTAAGTAAATATTGTGAATAAAAATGTTGTATAATGCTTGTATAATGTAAAAATATACCTATCACTGATAAAATGGGCGGCTTTATTGCTTAAAGCAATCTCTACTCTCTCTGAATAGGAGTAATATTCGGCCAATCCTAATCCTAATCCTAACTAATATTATAAATGCGAAAGTAACTGTGTCTGTCTGTCTGTCTGTTACTCTTTCACGCCAAAACTACTGAACGGATTTGAATGAAATTTGGTATACATACGGTCTAGACCCTGGGAAAGAACATATGCTACTATTTATCCCGGAATTACCACGGGAAAACTTTTTAAGGCGAAGCGAAGCGCGCGGGAACAGCTAGTATACCATATTACCAATCCTCTTTACTTCATGTTATCGTATTTTGAACTGTAAATTTAAGTGTGGTACTTTCTAAAGTCGATACCATTCATTTGATCGATTGACTTATATTCTGGATGTCCTTTATTTATAACGACTGAGAACACATTGGGTTGACTTTGATTGATATTGCTCGGGCGTCATTTACCAAACTGAAAAAAGATACCTGAAACAGGAACTTCCATATTCACCTCCGATTTGAAATACTTGAATGCTACATCTCACTACACCATTCAGTCGTCAAACTGTACAAGACTAATAAAAAAATGCATCAAATACAAAGAGTTCTGTGATAAGGAAATAATTATCAGTATATATATACCTATAATTAAAACGAAGCTTTACTTTACAATTTCCATACGTGAAACGTTCCTAGAGAGCTACACACCTGAACTCATGAAAACTGAAAATGTACAAATATTTAATAGTTATAGTGACTTTATACAACATGACGTGTATGTGTGCAAAAAATGACATCTCCCGAAAAAGTTTCTCGGAAGCAATGGGTTAGTAATTGCATACTTATTTCTATCTGTGCAGCGATTAAAAGATTCGAAACCTCCGTTTACGTTGCGTATCGTCAACTGTCACTGTCAAAATGTATGGCAAATTTGTTAGTTGCAAAAGTGACATTTGTTTTTTCCATGTTAGGTGGAATTTCACCAAACGCTAAACGTATTTAGTAGCCTGTCATACGTCTGTCAGTTAGTACAAAATAATTTGATTTAAATACTGTTTTATAAACGTTTAGCGTTTGGTAAAAGTGAAGTGAGTGAAGTTAGTGTAGTTTCGAAAATAGTATCGAATCCTGTGATCACACCTCTGTTTTTTATCAATGTGCCCAAGAAGTATCTACGTCGTATGATTATATTTCTATAATATAATATAATGTATAGTTAATAAATCAATCATAATTCTTATGTACCATCAGGTCCAGCGATGGAGGCACTCAAACCTTTTATGGATTACTTACGCATCCCTTTGGTAATATAAATCACTACATAATTAGATAGTTCGTTGTTGTTTATTAGAAGGACCGAGGAAATAATAATAACAGCGCTCCTTGGGATAGATGCCTATAATATGTAGGTAATATTTAATATGTGGGGTCATCTAAGGGTCAATTCAGACGTACCACAACCACACCACAGCCACAACCACACCACAACCACGCCGTGTGGTCGGGCGTATATTTTGTATTGAAAATGAATAATCCAATTCACAAGTGCCGCATTTTGTCGTTGTTATCGACCACCTGTGTAATACGACCACATCGCAACCACATCGCAACCACATCGCAAACACATCGCAACCACATCGCGTCGGCAACGCCACCACGCGGCGGCGGCACCGCGGCCCCCTTTCTCCCTATTAACTGCATACGACCACGTGGTTACCACATCGCAACGACGGCGACAACACAACCACATCGACATTTTGTCGCTGCCACAACGCAACTGCAAAAAGCCGCTGTCACACTATTCACACGTAACCACAGCTTGACCACATTATGTCGCTGCGACGTGGTGTGGTTGTGGTACGTGAGAATTGACGCTAACACACCGCCATCCGACCCCAACATAGGCAGAGCCTGTAATATGAAAACACGTGTTAATTAAATTATTTAGTGCGATGACCAAGTCAATATATTTATATATAAAACATTAAATATTTTTAAGATTGAGATGCGTGCGTGGATAAGACTTGGTATTACATGGATATCACAACTTTTTACCGTAGAACAACTGAGTTACGAGACTTGGTTTTTTTGACAAGAATTGTTTTTGATGGGATCTCATTTCTTTTTGTATTTTGTAGACAGTTCTTTTTAGGGTTCCGTAGCCAAAATGGCAAAAACGGAACCCTTATAGTTTCGTCATGTCCGTCTGTCCGTCTGTCCGTCTGTCCGTCTGTCACAGCCGATTTACTCGGAAACTATAAGTACTACAGTGATGAAATTTGATGGGAATATGTGTTGTATGAACCGCTACAAAAATATGACACTAAATAGTAAAAAAAAGAATTGGGGGTGGGGCCCATACATGTAACTGAGGGATGAAATTTTTTTTTTCGATGTACATACCCGTGTGGGGTATCAATGGAAAGGTCTTTTAAAATGATATAAAGTTTTCTAAAAAACATTTTTCTTAAAGTGAACGGTTTTTGAGATATCAGCTCTCAAAGTCGTAAAAAGTATGTCCCCCCCCCTCTATTTTTATAACTACGGGGTATAAAATTCTAAAAAAAATAGAGGTGATGCATGCTAATTAACTCTTTCAACGATTTTTGGTTTGATCAAAGTATCTCTTATAGTTTTTGAGATAGGTTGATTTAACTGTAATTTTGGTTAAGTTATTGTGCTTACTACGGAACCCTTTGTGCGCGAGCCCGACTCGCACTTGGCCGGTTTTTTTTCTTCTTTTCGGTACCTTCTAGGTATGTAGGTGCGTTAACTTAGTTTGGTAGGTACAGTAAGGTGCAGAGAAAGTAAGTAAAAGTAAAGTAAAATCATTTATTTATTCTAGAATTTGGGTACATGAAAAGGTGTTATATACATAGTTGGATCCATCAAATTCAGCCCTATGGGCGTACAAATATTTACAATAATTATCTTAATCTATTAAAAAAACTATTACAGTAGGTAATTATCACAAGAATAATATATATACAAAAAAATCAAATCATTAATTATTCATTAAAAAATTCATTAATTGAGTAAAAACAATTGGACATTAAATATTTTTCTAATTTACTTTTGAATATTTCTATTTTTAAAGTTTTAAGTTCATCAGGCAACTTATTATACACTCGTATGCACATACAGTAAACACCTGACCCCCCTCAGATACATTGTTACTATGAGAGGGGGGTCAGGTTTTTCTGCACCTGACCATGCCATGACCATCTTTATTTTTGGCTACGTAATGTAATGAATCAAATTTCCCTAATTAAATTTCAACCTTAGTTTCCAATACACAAAGTTCATTGTACATTAAGAAAATTTGACTATAAGTGGTGTAGCACTGGTAGCCTGATGTGCTTTGTCCGTAGGTAGGTAATCCATCCTTTGCGGATTTAATTTGCATGACGGGAATTTTTTGCTCGATTTGGCACCAAAATTGAAAAATTTTACTCGAGTTGGTGAAAATTTTACACTACCGTGCCCCCAAATATTTTAGTTTTTCCTTGATTCATACACCAAACACTACTTATATTCCAAATTTGAAGCTTGATCGGTGAGTGAGTGAGTGAGTGAGTGAGTGAGTGAGTGAGTGAGTCAGTGACAAAATTAAGAAACTTTGACCCGTTATAATTCTTAAACTCCTGTTTCAAATTTAATGAAATTTGGAATATACCGTGTCTTTACAATGCCTGCATGGTTAGTGAAAATTCAGTATTCTAGTTTAATCCACAACCAAGAATTGCTTCGAGAAAAGGATGGTACCGCCGTGCCGCTTTTTTGTTCGACTTGGTGGGGGCACTGCCGTGCCCCCTGATTTTGAGGAGAGTATTGCTCGTCCATACAAAAAGAGAAAACGTTTTACTTCTTCTTAATACTATGTAATATCCATGATTTTTTGTATGTTATTGACACAAGGAATAACTAAGGTTATAGTTTTTTATATATTTGTAAATTTTGTAAACTTATAGACACCTCAAATAACGTAAATTTTGTGATCAAATCTTTGTTAAATCAAGCGTATCAGTAAAACATACCCTATGTTGTTGTTTCAGCTGCAACAGTTGAAAAGTTTGGACAATAAAGAAGTAGAAGTAATTGAAAATATGTGGAGCAAATGTAACAAAATGTTTCCGGTTGGCAAGAGTGACATGATGCATTTAATTCAATTAAGACCAGTGAAAAAGGATAATGTAAAATGCTTTTATGCTTGTGCGTTTATGGAATATGAAATAGTAAGCATGAGAAACAAATTTATGTAAATCATACATTATTATGTCTATTCTATTCTATTCTATTCTCTGTGGGGGTGTAAGTACCTGCCCCTGGCTCTCTCGAGTGGAACCTTTGTGCATATCCCCAAGGTCTAAACTGCCTTCCTAAGTTTGGACCATTTCCCACCACGCTGGTCGGCTGCGGGTTGGGGTTCACATATCTAGATGTGCTAAATCTAGGGGTTCCGCTCATCTCGCATATTCTTTATTGACCAAAACTCATTTCGCATAACTCGTATGGTATAAACTTTTTTGGCCGAACCATCACTTTGCCAAGACTTATGTGGCATAAGGCTCGTTTCGTCTAAAACTCTTTAGGCACAATCTTTAAACACCTAAGTTTCGTTTGCTCAAATTTATGTTCGTCTATACCTATGTATAATCTTGTTTCTCCTTATAAATAATATGTTAAGTATGTAGTAAATGTACAAATTGTGGTATTTTTCTCCTACATCCCGAAAATCACGATATTGTATGATCAAAAACTCGAAAGTTAACGACCAATATAATTATTACAAACCCCATGAGATCGAAACCTAAAAATAGGTGCGACGACGAGCAAAGCGAGGAGGAGCGTGTTTGGTGCACATGTTCATCAAAACCAAAGCGGAGCGCAGCGAAGCGGAGCGGAGCGTTTTCCAAACAGCGGAAAAAATACAAGGCACCAGTTTGCGCTATGTAGGGAGACGCTCCGTCAAAGTTAAAGCCAAACGAATATTATTACTTTGTATAAACCTATGCCATAGCATTATTAGGCTATTCAAGATTTGGCCATACCATTATTAGGCTAAACAATGTTATGCGAAATAACTTTTTACTAAACGAGATTTATGCCATACGATTTTCGGCGTAACGAGACTTTGACCAAACGTTACTATGCAATACGAGATTAGGCAAATAAATCTTATGCCAAAAAAGGTAGAACCAAGAACTCATTGGTACATGTCAACGCTGGGATTCGAACCCGCATCTCTTGCATGAGAAGCGGGCGCTTACCCGACTGAGCTACCACCGCTCATTATTATTATGTCATATTCGGATGTATTTTTTTTGTTTCCGTTGTATACCTACCTGTTAAGATAACCAAAATATTTTATTTAGATGGATGAAAAAGGTGTATTCCAGATAGAAGATATCAAAGATATTGTGAAACAAGGCATTTCTAAACGACCAGAATTGATGGACGGTGTGCTTTCTTCAATAGATTCCTGTAAATATGGTAAGAAATAAAGATCACAACTCATACCACTCCAAGGTATAATAATAAACTATCTTATAAATAATATCCAGTGATGACCTACGGTGCCGAGACGTGGTCTCTAACTGTGCCTCTTGAATAGGCTCGGAGTCACTCAGCGAGCTATGGAAATGGAAAGGGCTATGCTCGGCGTGTCTCTACGTGATCGAATCAGAAATGAAGAGATCCGTAGACGAACCAAAGTAGCCGACATAGCTAACCGAGTCAGTAAGCTGAAATGGCAGTGGGTCAGACACATTGCTCGAAGGACTGAAGGTCGAAGGAAGGTGGAGCAGACGAGTCCTTGAGTGGAGACCACGTACCGGCAAGCGCAGCGTTGGGCGGCCCCCCGCGAGATGCATGGACGGACGATATAGTCAAGTCCGCGGGGAAGCACTGGATGCGGGCCGCCTCCGATCGGGCAAGGTGGAAATCATTAGGGAAGGCATTGATCTTATAAATATCAGTGGCCACTCACTGTCACAAAGAAATAACTATTCAAACTACAATGGCTATTAGATCTCTGTTCACAATTATTATCTTGGTAGTTTTTTTTTAATATTATTAAATCTATTTCAGTAAACGGCGTAAACCTCGACGGTAATAAACATGCTATCTGCGAGAGAGCGGCGATGGGCTTCAACTGCACTTCAGCAATTTGGAAAAAACTTAAAAAAAAGAAAAGTCCTAATTGAAATTAAATCAGTTTATTATTTCAGTATAATAATAATCACTTACTTATCATAATCATGTTTGTTTGTAAACTAAAGTGTTTTCACCCGACTACGACAAATAAAAAATGAGGTTTATGTGTTTGATTGGTAACACAGTCATGTATTGTATGTTAAGATGTGCCCTTATAATTCAAAAAACCATTACCTACTATTTGATAAATAAGAAATAAAATAGTATTACGTATAAACCATGAAATACCTAAGCATTGAAATTCGATTCCTTATCTTTAATATTCAAGAGGAAAATACTGTGTTTTGTAATAATGTATAAATGCATTTTATTAACTTTTTTATCGTTTCAAGTGGTGTGCAACGGAACATATTTAGCACCGGCTTTAAAAACTTTCCGTGGTTTTGTTGGTAATATTAACTTGTTTGAACTCAAAAGCATTAAGGTTCTCAAGAAGGTTAATGTCCTAACTAGACTAACTTTACCTATTTAAATTTTATTCTCATTCATTTATTTGAATATGTTTACAGAATCATTTTTGGGTATATTCAAACCATTTACGGACTTTATTTCATCACCACAAGTAAGTTAGTAATGTACATAATATTTATGTATTATTATAGGATATATAGGTATATATTTATTATTAACTATGTAGGTTTTATGTATTATTATTGTAGGTATTTACATATCGTTTATACTTTATATTAATGTAGTTTATAAATATCTCTTGTTTTCACACGATACCCATTTATCTTTCTTTCTATTTCCTATCAATTTGGTTGTCTGCAAGAGATTACTTTTAGTAATAAGGCCGCCGATTGTGCTATTTATTTTCTTTTCATGTTTGTAATACTGTTTCTGTTTGTGTGCAATAAAGAGTATTTTATCTTTTATCTTTATTATGTATCTTTATAATATCAAAATGGACATGTGTATGTGTGCTTTGAATCCAGTAACTCCTAAAAACATTTAATTAATTTCTTTACCGGTTACAACATCGTATTAATGGTTAAAGGTAAAGCATTCACCTTTCGACAAAGTTGTTTCGTTGATTACCAACGGACGCATCGTATAATAGAAAATCGCACAAGTGCGCCCACTTATAATTTTTGCAATAAAGTAGGTACTAAATAAATAAATATTGTCAATTGCAGGTATTACTCTTTCTCAGTTCTCCCTCCGATGGAGCTAAATTCTTTAGAGTTTTCGGCAGCTGTTTTCGGCAAAACATACTGCTACCAACGGAGATGTACAAATTGGTTAATTTCAAGCCTGTTTCTCACCCATCGTCCAAGTGTTTCTGTGCCTGCGTGTTCAGGGAATATGGATGGGTAATCAAATTATGTTCTGATATTTTAGAAAAACTGCTGATTTCACATCAGAGTACTCCAAGTTAAAGTACGATATGAAACGTCACTAAGCAGGACTTTAGTTTCTACTCATTATGAACTCAAATCATAGTTATTATTCTGTTTTCAAATTAGACTACAATATACCGCTAGTGTTTGCCAGAGATCAACCTCTTATCGTGTCGGTAAATCATACTAGAGCTGGTCTCGTATTCAAATAGATTTTAATAGAACGCAGATAATGATTTATGGTTCCTATGTGTGTTTAAGCTTATGGGGAATGACCAGTATAATTTTTTGGCCCTAAATGAAATGGTCATCAACAAGCTGTCCAACCAACCACTCGTCATGGACCAAATAATTAATGTCATAGAGAGTTGCAAATACGGTAAGTACCGATGATAAACTAATAGAATGATATGTTATGAAACTAATTAATGTCTTTATAATTCTGTTGCAACAACTTTTTTTTCAATACGAACTTCAAAAACCTTTGTTAATCTTAAAAAAATAAAATAAAACTACCGCAACTTATAACTGTTATATCACACATCGGTTTATCCTTCCTATTTCTATCCAAAATCGGGATTTATAAGCAAATAATTCATACCTCGTCACACTAGAAGGCACACAGTAAACAACTATATGACCTATTTTTAAACAGCTTCAATTTCAAGTCATAGAACAAATCTTGTTCTGAATTTGTTGTTCGAAGTGATGTAACAATTTTTGAACAGCAATGACTTTTCTAAAAACACGCTGCATATTTCAGTGGACCGCATGCAACTGGCACCGTCACCTAAAGTTGTATGTGAGAGAGCAGCCCTCGGGTACAACTGCGCATCTGAAAAATGGAACAATCGAAACAACTCTACTTTGACTGTAATAGCAATAACAACTAAAAAAGAAGAAAAAGGTATTATTATTGATACTACGGCACCTACGGGTAACGCTGAAATTTTTGCTGCTAACGAGGAAGAAATAGATAATATCATTGCACAACAACAATCACATGAATTAATGCAATATTGATAATTTTATTGATTAGACGATAAAAATAATAACATAAGGTTTTTCATTGTATGTATAATCAAAAAAAAAATATTTACGAACTACAGTCGCGAGCAATGTCATAGCCCCAAATTAGGTACTCCTAAACGGAAAAGAGTAGTGTCTTCAATATTGAAATATTATATAGTAACAGCGCATCAAAATATTACCAACTAAAAAGGTAAATATTTTGATGAAATTCTAAATTGAATGCAATGAATGAAATTCTAATTTAACAAATAGTTAGTGTCGCCATTTTATAAGTGCGCAGATCCTGGCTGAACTCAAATATTACACTAGGAACCACGTACTTCACCACTTCTAAGACACTAAAGACCATAATGGATATCCACCACACTCGACTATTATGAAAAAAAATATTTGCAGGGCTATTATATTATTAGGTATATTATATTGTGGAAGTGACTGAATTCAATCATAATAGGATCAGTACATACCTATTTATTAAATTATAGATTAACCTTACCTAATATAGTATAAAGAGTTCTAAATAAGCTGTAATACATAATAATTACTTCAACATTCTTTAAAATATTGGACACTTATTTGAATTCAAAAAATTATAGGTATCATTTTCAAACGGAAAGCATTTTACAGATTGAAATCATAATTATTGTAATAATAATTTGTCTGCTATTATAATATATGAATATGGCGGGTCTGTATATAACCAGTGTGGTGGAAATTATATAGTTATTCTATCAAAATGTGGTTTATTGTACTTTTTGTTGTGACATTTGTGTGCTATTCTGAAGTAAGTATTGTTTATGGTATCTTGTTTAAAAATCTTTTCTCACTTTTTTAAGTACTTATCAGCCCCCGTATTATGTAACTCCGAGTGGGGTTGGTTGGTATAAAATGGCTGACCACTTAAAACATTATTAATTAATAACTTTTTACTGACTTATCTGATTTCACAAACGTTTATGTTGAATGTAAGGATATATTGGTAGGCTTCTTGCATATTTCTTTCACTAAGAATATTGGTGTTTTCGGTTAATAAGTCTCTAAGTTGATACCAATTATCACCGGTTGCTAACTCTCAAAAAGTTACAAAATACGGGGGCAGATAAAATTATATCGTAGACATAATAATTTTTGACATCTGAGAAAACATGAGTGAAATGAAGCGATGTCATTGGGTGAACTGTCGTTGAGTTGGATTTAAGTTAAAACCCCTAAAAACGATTTATTAGTGATAGAGAAAAAGAGAAGATTGATAAAATTGTAGACTGTAACAAGCCAATGTTAGCTAAGCTACCTGTTAGAAATTGAAATGGATAAAAATATTCTATTACAGGCAATGACGGATGAAGAAGCAAAATTGCAATTCACTAAAATTGCCATGAACTGCACTAAGAAATATCCTTTGGAGGTGCATGAAATATTAGATCTGCAAAAGTTGAAAGTGCCAACGAAAAAGACGGCAAAGTGCCTACTAGCATGCGCCTATAGGCTTGAAGGATCGGTAAGCATTACTACTTAGATACAATTCAACCAATCACTCGAATGTGTGTCACTTTTGGAACTGACAAATTCGCCTGACATTTTTACAGTGACAGTTGACGATAATGTTTCCATATGTTTGTGCAGTTTCGAAAATAGAATCGAATCCTGTGATCGCTCTGTTCGCTGGTGAATGAATGCATGTACCTACTCCGTCAATTAAACTTACATAAGAGAATAGACAAATGCTTCAATTTCGTTACTTTTCAGATGAATGAGAAAGGCCTCTTAGATTATGAACACATGATGAAGACAGCAGACTTGCTGGCTGATGGGGACGAGAAACGGCTGAAAAACGCAAAAGCAGTTGCAGATATTTGTATAAAAGGTAAATTTTAATTTTACGCTGTCAATCTATGAATTTTGGTAGCAAAAAATAACATTTACGGAAACACTCATAGATTCGAATTTTATTTAAAGTAATTAAGGAGCTCTCAGCTCTAAAATTTTAATTTGTGCCTTCAATCGACATCACTATCTAGGTAAGATTGGTTGGTTAATTGACAACAGTCCAGGTTTTATGTTTATTACCGATAAGATGATACATTGCTATATCTTACGTTGAATAAATGATGAATCTGAACACCAACTATACATTATGATTATACTGTATTTGTTTCAGTAAATGACGAGACAGTGAATGATGGGGAAGCTGGTTGCGATAGAGCTGCATTACTATTCAAATGTGCTACTGAGACTGCACCGAAGGTAAATACATAAGGCAAAATTTTAAAGGGTATAGATTTATTTTTTTATAAAATGTATTTTACTATTTTACCAGTTTTTTACCTTACTTACTAATAATAACTTTTTCTAGCTAGCCGTTATTCTGAGTAGGATGTTATAATTATGATAATTATTGTGTGTACATAAGTGAATAACTAATACTTAATATTTTTTGTTTTCTTTGCAGTACGGGTTCAAGGTTTAATAAAAGAAAAGGAAAAATAAAATCTATTAAAAATGCCTTTTATACTTTATCTAAGTAAAGTATTCATATCAGGTGTTTAACAAGGAAAACTTTATTACTATTTTATAATATTTTTTTTACTTATCCAATTATGGTCTAAAAGTGAACCGCCGCGTCCCCTAACAAATTTTATCACTGAACCACTTTGCCAAAGAAACATAATAAGTTATGTGCTTAGGTATATCGTGCTATAGCAGTATCAAACTTTGTATAAAGATTTTTAAAATATTTATTTATACCCATTAAGTGTTGTTGAGGGAAGGGAGGGTTTGCCCACTATAATTATAGATCATGGGGGTATTTTTTTGGAAGCTTCAAATTGACACCCTGTCTTGTATTGTAGCAATACTGTAAAAATACGAATAGCGCCATCTGGGAAATGATAAAAGAACTTGTGAATTTGCTGCCTCGCAATAAAGAAGCTGACAATGGTTTATATTCTATATTCCTATAACATGAGATGATGTCGGATGTAAAATAAAGATGTCAGCAGTACTACATCAGTTACGAAGTAATTTTAGTTTCCGATTTACAAGGTGTTGCAAAAAAGCCGAAAGAGAGCGCCTCAGGGGGGCATCATGAACTACTTTTGTTATACCTACGCCTTTTGGAAATTCTCAAAAGTAAATCTGCTTCTAGTAGAAAAAGTCACGTGAGCAACAAATTTTTAAAAGTGTCACAAATTGATCTTCATCTCCCTATCAAAAACTTGACTAACACACAATAAGTGAGCACACTGATGGTGGCGGCATTCTTGCAGACTAAACCGGGTTTAACTGATAACACAGAGCGCAGGTAGGTTAAGTTATAGATGGTAATAGGTACAGTCAGCTGCATAAGTAGCTATACACATTTGTGCATTGTCAAACTCACAAACATTGAAAGTTGGTTATGTAGATAGTTTGACAAGGTACACACGGCATCGTCAAATGGTTGGCAGGGCACACTAACGTAGTGTATGTGTGCACACTAACGTGGTCTATGTGTGCATAGAAGCGGTTTACACACCAGTAACAAACCGCACACACACACAACAGCACAAACGAGTTTGCGCGTAGGCAAACGCCCGAATACCAGCTGTGACATAAACATATCAACCGGTCGCGTAATTTAAATAGTAGTTAGTTATAAAATTGACTTGAAGCAAAATTTCACTACTTGTGTCTATACACTAAACTTCATAGCTCATTGGTAGAATGTTAGACTAATGAAACATAGGACGTGAGTTCTAGTCCACTGTTAGGTATTTTATTTTACTTAATTCTTTTATTTTACTTACTGTCTGATGTTTATTATGATTTTAAACTGCAAATTGAAAATTTTCCTTAATAATATCAACTAGAACTATGTTTTATAACGAAAAACAACAAAAACGTAACATCCTTAAGGTTAAAAAAATGTTTTAAAACATTGTTTTTTTGGGCCTAATTTTAACTTTAACGCTTAGTATTTTTCAATTTTAACTCTTAGTAACTTGTTTTTTTTATTTTCTGTGTTGCTTTTATTCGTATATACTACAATACTATTATTAACCATCTTGAAAGATTAATTAATTAATTTATTTAAGAAAACTTACAGCTAACACATTTATGATATATAGCAAAAAGTAAAAAACAAAAAGCCAATTAAAAGTTTTCACTAATAAAAAATCTATTAAATCTATTAAAAAAACAAAAAAAAGGAATAATAAGGTTCAACGGGATTTGAACCACCGTCTCGGTTTAAGTCAGTCTTGTATCATACCTATAACCAACTGAGCCATTTAATCTGTTACAATGCCCCGCAAAATTTTGCTTCATATCATAAAAACAATGAATCATTGTCACTGGCACAACTACATGTTTACAATATCCGTGTGTGCCGAGAACTAAATAATTACGTTGACGTCGACGTCGCCGACACACACACACATACACTACGTTAGTGTGCCCTGCCAACCATTTGACGTTGCCGTGTGTACAAAAGTGTATAGCTACTTATGCAGCTGACCGTACTAGCGATAGAGCTCTGATTATGGTTTCCAAAAATGAAAAAGCATTATTTATGTCCCCCAAAATCATCAACCCTATCGCCCAAAATCGTTAGAAGGGGATAAAACTCAACGCAACAAAGATAAAAACGACTGTCGAGCATAAGAAACAGAAGCTATTAACGCTTGCAACTCCAACGTGAAATGTGCATCCCTCACAAATGCAGCGTACGCGCCGATGCAGTAGTTATAAAAAACGGAGCTAACTTCATACTTCACAGCTATTGGCTGGGCTAACGCCGAGGAGTTTTAGATCATACCACTTAGAAGATAGGGGCTTAATTGATCTGTAATTATGGCAAACAGTGGTTAACTGCGCTCCTTACTTCACTTCTCTAACCAAACACCGTATGATCGGTCCCTATTGATGACGTTTGTGGAGTTTGTTAACAAAACAATCAGTGATCGTGTTTTGTCAATAGAAATAGCTTGTTTTGGTAACTGTGGACTTTTAAGATTTTATTATCTTAATGTGAAAGTGATTAGAGTTAGTGGATTTATTTATTGTATTACTTTGAAACAGTTAATGCCGGTGAATGCAAGTGTGACAGTATTGAGGATGATAAACCATATGTTTTGAGAAATAAATCAGCCCATTGTGCTACAAGAAGTGTCACCGACTTATTCAAGTGTTGCTGTGACTTAAGTGGATTGAATCAAAAGGTACGTGTTTTAAAAAAATACTCACTTTGATTGAACATCCATGGTACATTACATAGTAAACTATTTGAATAACGCAAATTGTGTTATCATTATGTACTTACTACTAATGTGCTTAGAGAATTTATGATATAATTACCAGAATAATTAAATGAAAGTCATAATAAATTAACAACAGTCAAATTTATTTTTTATACAAAAAAATACTATACAATTTGTGTTACGGAACATGCTTTCGGTAACCTTTCGTAAATTTTAAAGGTACCGGCACAAAATTGACATCCGAATCCGAAATACTGTCGTAACCCTGTGCATCCAACGAGACAGCTTCAATAGCGGATTGTCTTATAGGAAGTCCTTTCAACAATGGCTTTTTGTTCAATCCATTCTTCTTATCCAACGACGCTTTTTGAAACCTCCCATTGCCCCAAGCGGTCTCGGTGTCCCAGTCTTTCCTGTTTGCAATTTCTGGCTGCGTTCGGAAATCAGGTTTGTGGATCCAGTTTGTGGTGTCTTGCTCGTCCCCAAGGCCGGTGGTGTCGCGTCGTTTTCGTCCGGAAACCACTCCGAGTTGCAGCAGCACCGGGTTGCTGACCAGAGCCGCGGCTGCGCCCAGGATGGCCAGCCCGGCCACTGGCAGCAGGATCGCTTTTGCTGACAACGCCTGGATTGGGAGAATAAGAAAGTTAGATACACTTCTCTCCGATCGGCTAACGCAATAGCAATCACTTTCTCGACATCACCAAAGGTTAACTGGTAAAGAATGCTACTACTATGTAGTATTAAGTTTATCATTTTGAGTAAGTATTTGTATATGTGCAATAAAAAAATTAAAATAAGAAAAGTTTAAGAGTCATGTTAAGATTTATTTTTAATTATTTATTTATACTTTATTGCATAATTTACCCTAGTAATAAAGTACAATCAGGTGAACTTAATGCTAAAACCATTTTCTGCCAGTCAACATTGATGATTACTATAGGTGTTTGTCAAGTCAGCTGGATAGAAAAGAGGCAATGTTGATGAAGATGAAACATGTTTATGAACTCAAAGCATTGTCAATGGATTATTCACTGATCATAATTATAATAAATGGAACTACACATGAAATAAATATTGATATAGAATATTACAGGTGTTATCGGTAGTCTTTATTGGTACACTAAAATACTGCTTTGATTATGCATTATAACCTACCTAATATCTACCCACTAACTTTTAAAATGGTACCTATTCCAATATTTTATCATCTAATTCTAGTTCAAATTAAATTATTATGAATGTAATTATTTGCTAATGTTTATTAATACGCTGCAGAATTGGAATAGGTTATTTATTATCGATACAGGATGTAAAGAAAAACATAGGACGTAATTACAGCAATAAACTAATAACAATATATGATTAAACGAACTTACCTAAGTGAAGTTCGATCAATATTATATGAGTGGTTTCATTTGAAGATATAAATAACTGTGTAGTACTTTGACCTGTTGGGCAACAATCGCACGTTTTAAATTCACTCGATTCTAATTCGATAACTACTTTTTTCCCATCACTACTACTCCCTACCCCCTGACCGCCCAGCTTGCTGTCCTCATTCTTTTAAAGTAAGTATATAACCTGAAATCGCGTGTCTGATTCAAAACTTTGAATGGGTTTTGGGTGGGAGGGTATTTATATCTTCAAATGAAACCACTCATATAATATTGATCGAACTTCACTTAGGTAAGTTCGTTTAATCATATATTATATTTCGTGGTTTCATTATCGATATAAATAACTGTGTAGATGTTCAGAGCCAAAGTTTTGATTCAGGTCATTTGTTAATAACTGCTAGTTTATTGCTAATGAAACACGAGATTCTAATTCATAATCACAATGTATTTATTTTTATAAATCACATAATTATCATCGGAGGTAGGCACATAGGTACATAACTACATCAAATATTTACAATACACCCTGAGGTAGGTAATAGTAAGTTCTTAATTACTAAAATTTTAGTTTTAGTTACTAGGTACATAATATATTTATATAATATAATATTATATTAGTGCGAATTGAAACAGATATCAATCGTGATTAACTGGAACTATTATTGGGAATACAAACAGCTTTGGCAAAGTTGCTTTGTTCAAGCAGTGGTCGTTTATAATATTTTGCAAAGGTAGAGGAGGACGCAGTCCAGCCAGCTGTTTTCCTGATGAGATCGAGAGAGAGGCCAGCGGAGTGCGCGGCGGACGTGGCGGCGTGGCGCGCGCTGTGCGCGCTGAACACCGCCGCGTCCACCCCGCTCTCCTGCAACACTTGCTTGATCCACCTGCTTATTGACTGTGCTGTGGCGTTCCTATGAGGGCGCTTCACAGTTATTAAGAGGTGGTCTGAACTTGTTGATCTCAGTTCCTTTGTGAAGGATATGTAATCAACAAGTGTCGTCGCTGGACAGATATCGAGATTATCATTAAAATATGGAAGGTACAGCACTGGTTGGTCGCGTCCTGGTCCTGATGTTTTAATTAAATCAACAATATTAATTTTAACACCGCTATCACTGATTATAATGTTACTCAACTTAATCAACGAAAATGTTTGTACCCTGTGGGCCGTACAAAGAGCTAATAAGCTTACTAATTTCTTAGTTAACTTCTCTAACGAAAGTTCTGTATGTGGAGTCCACTTGGATATGTGACTCAAGACTATTTGCGGATCCCAAGTGTTCGCATATTTTGGTAAGGAAGGTCTAGACCTAAATACACCTTTAATCAGTCTTTTTATAGATTTATCTTGGGAAATATCATTTCCTAGTAACAGAGACAATGCTGACGAAAAGAGTTGATAGTGCCATAGGATGCACCGTTGTTATATTGATCAGTGAGAAATTTAATTATAATTGATGTCGAAGAATCAAATTTTTCATGATTATTTGTGTAACAGTATTGCCACCATTGATTAAAACAAACGCTATATTGTTTTAATGTGCTTTTTGACAAAGAAGCTATCATTAGGTCGATGGCCTCCGGTGGGCATCCGCGGCGAGAGAACGCGAGCCGGAGAGCAGCGCCGCCCCCAGGGTAAGCGTCTGGTGCAGTGGGTGGCGCCGTCTGAAACGGGATGATAGCAGACTTGGGTTTGGATGCAAAATTACTATTTCAGACACTAATATGTCCATTAATTTGGGATACCACGGTTGTCCTGGCCACATAGGAAATACGAGAATTCCCGTAGCTTCGTCATGAATAATTTTCTGGATACAGTTCAAAATTAAGCAGAAAGGGGGGAACGCATAAAATAGCTTAGGCTGCCATGAGATTGTAAATGCATCTACGGCTACCGCATCGAGATCTTGATACCACGACACATAATCGCGACATTTGGCGTTAGTGCGAGAAGCGAACAAGTTTAACTCGGGTCTGCCGAGCTGTTGTACGATATACTCGAATGCGGAATTTGATAACTCCCATTCTACATCGGAATTTATCTTTCTCGATTCTTCGTCGGCTTCGACATTTTCCTTTGTGTTAATGTAGGAGGCGTGTAACCAAATATTTCGCTTTTCGCACCACTGCCATATGTCACGTGCAAGTGCATTCAAATGTGGGAATTGAATGCCACCCATTCGATTAATGTAGCTAATTGCTGTAGTGTTATCTACTCGAAGCAATATAGAACAGCCGAATCTGTTTTTAGCAAAGCATTTTAAAGCAAAGAAAACTGATAGTAATTCAAGGTAATTTATGTGGTAGCCTAATTCTTCATCTTTCCAGCCCCCATTCACACGTGTGTCATTAGAATATGCCCCCCAGCCTGTGCGTGAGGCATCGGTGTATATAGTTAAATCAAAGCTAGGTTGTTTGATAGGGTTATTTACTATGAGCACATTATTGTTCCACCAATAAAGATCCTGCAAAATTGTAGGCGGGAGATCTACTTTCTGATCATACGACTTATACTTTTGCAGCAATAAATATTTTTCTCTTTCTAATATTTTGGTATACAACCAGCCGTATCGCATAGCTGGGCACGCTGACACAAGAGTACCAATTAGTTTAGAGAATTCGCGTATTGTAACAGTGGGCAGGCTTAGAAATTTTTGCACGAGTTGCAGAATTTTTTGTCGTTTATCTATAGGTAAGGACAATGTCATGTCTGTGGTGTTATATATGAAGCCCCGAAACTTACAGCTTTGTTGAGGTTGCAGTGAGCTTTTGTCATAATTTATTACAAAGCCAAGGCATTCTAATAATAATATGGTTTCTCGAACATTAGCAATGCACTCATTATAATTGCGACCTAGACACAGAAAATCATCTAAATAATGGACAGATTTATATCCTTTTGATCGTAAATGGGTTATTAATTCCTTTGTTATCTTAGTGAAGCACCTAGGTGCTATGGCCAGCCCGTAGGGCATGGCGTTGAACTCATAGGTATACGGTTCGGCGGAGCCGGGTGGTATGTACTCAAAACGCAAGTATTTTCGATCTTCGACAGATATAGGAACAAGTAGGTATGATTCCTTGAGATCGATATTCGCCATGTACCAGTTTGGTTGAAGCAATTTGCAAGCAGTTCTAAAATCTTCCATTTTAAAATGATTTTTAGGTATAAACTTGTTTAAAGATTTTAAATTAAGAATAAATCTTTTGCTGCCGCTAGCCTTAAGTGCTAAGAAAGTTTTAGAAATATACTGATCAGGTATTGGTTCAACGTGAGATATAGCACCTAATTCTAAAAGATTATCAATAGCCAATGCCATTTCCATTTGTTCTGTAAGAGACTGATGGTTATTAGGCTTCATTGTTTGATAAGGTTGTGTGACGAATGGAATAGTAACACCTGTTTTAACCCAATTTAACACAGTATTGTTGTTGGTGATATTAAGCCAGCAATTATGATAAAAGGCAATACGACCAGAATGTACCTGCATCAGGGACGAGTTGGGACACGCGACCTGCCCTGCGGCGGCGGCGGCGGCCTGCTGGTCGCGGGCGCCGGCGCCGGGCGGCGCGCACTGGGTGGCGGCCTCCGCTGTCCCCCGCGCCCCCCCCGGCTCGGTGGGTATGGGTACCGAGGAGGGCCCGTCCAATTTCCCTGGAACTGGGAAGGTCTGGGTCCTGAGTGGCTGGACGTGGTGGCTTTCGGATGTTGTGGTGTCTTCCTTATTTGCATTCCTTGTTTTTCTATAGTATTTGATGCTTTAATCTTCTCAGAAAAATTATTACCAAACAAAGTTTCGTCCCGTACACTGTCTTGAATGACGTTCAGGAATGGCTTAGTAAGCCCAGATGCGAGCATTTTGATTCGGCCTTGTGTCTCCATAAAATGCAAATCGCATAGCAACCGACAGCCATCACTTAATACTCTAACGGCCTCCACTTTATTATTTGTCGTCATCAGCGTCGTCAGTGCTCTGCTGATGGCCGTGATGCCCGCGCCAAGTTGTTGCTGGGCAGACTCCACTTTTTTATCACGTGACTTGACCATCTCGTTGGCTGTCGCGGAGACTTCAATGTTAAGTTTCGGCGCCTGCAGCAGTGTGCAGTTGCTTGGAACCAAGTACTGTTTTAAAATTTTGTCCTTCGCTTCTTTGGACATACCTTTTTTAAGTAAGGGCTGCCATAATTGGCATAAAGTTTGGTGTATTTCCTCACCAAACGTAGGTCCCACGTCCGTAGCTTCCCCGAGAGCTTGTAAAATATCGGGGTCTACGTCCGTCGTTGAAGTGGTGGGTTCGGCGCCCGTGGGCTGGTCGGCGACCGCTGGGTCTGTGGCCGGTGGAGGCTCCGTGGCCGACGCTGTTGGCTCGATGATCAAGTCCACTGCGTCTTCTGAGGGCGGCTCCGCGGAGCCAGCCCTTAAATCATCTCGGAGATCTGGAGGAGGGTCCATGGTCTCGATGATAGCCTCCTGGTCTCGGTCGAGCACCAGGGTCTCGCTCCCTGAAGGAGAAGAAAGGGTAAATCAGATTTGATTTGAAAACGCCGTGTTCATAAAATGAATCTATGGCGGGTAGTTTTGAAATTTTATTTGCCGTGTTCAATTTTGAATCTATGGCAATATAAAACCGGCATGAGCGTTTGTAACTAAACAGATCATTGTCGGCTAGGTTTCAGTAATTGGTATCACAAGCACTTCGGAACACTTAATAATATTGTATATGGGTACTTACTGTAGTCATTTTCTGGGAAATCATCTGAAGATGAACTCAACCGCAAACGTCGTCGTTTCTGTCGATCTTTATCCATGTACTTTTTAATTTTATTTTTGTAATATTCAATCCTTTCTTCGTAGGTTCTTTTAGACATTTCTAACTTGTTGACTGTTGCCCGCACGGAAAAAGAATGGGGACAGCAAGCTGGGTGGTCAGGGGGTAGGGAGTAGTAGTGATGGGAAAAAAGTAGTTATCGAATTAGAATCGAGTGAATTTAAAACGTGCGATTGTTGCCCAACAGGTCAAAGTACTACACAGTTATTTATATCGATAATGAAACCACGAAATATAATTGCTGTCAACACGTCAGTGCCACATTTATAACTATGCATATTTTTTTTCTATGGCATTTCATTAAATTATGTTTTACACTTTCTTCTTCCTTTTAGCATTATCCTTTTTAAGTATTAAGATATACAGGGTGGCCCAAAGAGTGACGTCCAAAGGAAAATGTTTGTATAGGCTGTATAGGCTTTGTACACCCTGTATAGGCTTTTCACCATTATTTTTTACTCTTTAAGTTAGGTACTCAGTAATTATTCTAACTTGACAATTAAGTTTCATTTTCGACTAAAAGCCTATTGGTACAAACCAGAATCTTAGTGGGGCAATCAGTGGGCGAACCCAAGTGCATTAGCTATACATAACGTAAATACTTATGCACCTACCTATGCATTGCGTAGTATGCAAAGTTATGGTTAGGTAGGTGATTTAAGTAGGTGTAGCCAGTCTTCTAGACACCTACCGAAAATACGTTATATAAACCTATGATGATGAATATTTATTAACACGTTCATAAGTTGTGTATACTTATATCTACATAAACTGATTTTGGTGCACTCTTCAAACCACCTCTTTTTAACTTAACCGTAGATCTAATTAAATATTCTAAATGAAGTCCTTGACAGATAAATAGTGGTGAACGATGAACATGTGGTGTTGATATTTTTCATAATAAAGTTCAGACTAAAGTTTGATTTTTATTTGTACATACGTGTAAACTGTAAAGTTGCTGTCATACTCACATGGTCGATATGTTTGTGGTGATGGCCATGGCCATACCCGAAGCCCAAGTGGTGTCCGTGGGCGTGGTGGTCCAACCCGTGGTGGTCCAACCCGTGGTGGTCGAACCCGTGGTGGGCCAACCCCGGCTCGATGTGGTCGTAGCCACCGCCGTGGTGCTCGAAACTCGGACCAATATGGTTATATTGACCGTGGCCTAAATGGCCGTAGTGTGACTCTTCGAAATCGTGGACTCCGTACGCTTAAACAGAGTAAATTTATGATTAATGATTTAAAATAATTGTAAAGTCACGGACATACATAGCTCTTCGAGTTAGTAAGGTTTAAGTGGCAGTGGGCTGGTCACATCTGTCGAATAATCGATAACCGATGGGGTAAACGTGTTTTGGAGTGGAGACCACGATTAGGTAAACTCTAACTCTAGTATTTAGTTACCAACACGGTAAGAAAAAGAAGTTACTTAGATAGTTTTACATTATAACTTTTGTATAATATTATTTATGTAAGGGCGTCTTGCATAACAAAGTGAATGAAAATTAAATCTATGATCTCTTGCTCTGACATTATACTGTCAGAGCAAGAGGTCATAGATTTAATTTTGTTTAACGTTGTTGTGCAAGATACCCTAAGTATCTGTTTTTATTGTTACTTAATCTTACTTGCTGGAATCTCATGATGTGTGGCCCCGTGACTGTAAGCAGAACCAGATAACACATTATCTTGGATTTCCTGAAACAAAGTATAGAGTAAACTATCATTATAACACTCAATGTACCTACATTGAAGTCCATATAGCCCGTAAGACCACCTAAAAAGTAAAGTTGAAATGCTCAAACATTTTATCAATAATGTTTGGCTACATGAGAATTTGTTGAGGCCCACGTATTCAATTCTGCTATTAAACCCAATGTTCAATTATCTAAAGGAAGTGGTTACCCAGTTGCCCACATAATTTAATTCAGAGTTTACGGTTTATTACACAAAGTTCCAAATAATATAGGTTTTTTTATGTAGCGCCACGGATGATACAACATTACAACCAGAAAAAAATAGAAAAAGTATGGCAAAATAGGAATACAAACTGCATAAATCTAGGAAAGCTTGCGACAAAAAAAGAAAACACTAAAATCATAGCAAAGTAAATGGAACATCGATATTACGACATGGCGACAGAATAAAATCTATTTTAATTAAGAGAACGACGACTTTGAGAGCACGAAAGGAAATGAGAGTTTAATTTTGTGTCGAGACTTCGGACAACCTAAATAAGATGAAGTGAATTCGGTTAAGAATCTACGAATTAAATACCTAATTGTTGAAACATAGAATCGACATAATTTAAAATTTAAAAAGAAAGTCTAAAAGAAAGACATGGTATAAAAAACAGTTTTTTTACTAATAAATGATACTATAATAATAATAATACGGGCAGCGTTGTATAATTTTAAAGCAAATAAAATATTTGCGGAAGTACACCTTGCAATATAATAATGTTGTTTAGATTCTTTGCATGCATGTTACTTTACATAACCTATAATTGAAGATTGAGGGGTAGGTACTGAGTACCTTTATTTTTTTCTCTTCTCCATGTAATATGTCTTGAGGTCAGGACTTTTCCTGGCAACTTTAAATAAAAAGAAGTATTATTAAATCCAATTAGGGACGGTCCTGGGGACGGCCTGTTGACTCGATACCATCGTCTGGACACTGCCTTTTCACACGCCCGGCAATTCTACGCACTTAAGTATTGGTTTAGGGAAAATGTTAAGCTCGGTAAAAAGCTGTGTTTTTCGACGTGTGACTCGCTGGTCTGGTCTGCAATTAAGGCCACTTATTGCTGAAGAGGACTCAGAGTGTTTATGAGTTCTTAGAGAGGGTTCTTGCTGTGGCCTTTACTGATGTTGTTTCTTTTGCAAATAGACAAATAATACATAGTAGGTTACGTATATACAAGTATATGCTTTGTTTATAGTATTACTGTCAGACCTAATTTCATATTGAAAATAACAATAAATTTCCAAGAAAAAATATCTAGATCGATTATTTAAAATCAAACCTTTGATAAGATAATTTTTTCAGAGAAGTATACTTGGATATACGTTACACAAGCATCCGTGAGTTGTAACTGTAAGCGGAAGGTCGAGGCCGTCACGGGAAGAAACTGCTAGCTATGCGGTCCCGGACCAGCAAGGGGATTACCAGAGCGAACAATAGACTCTGAGAGCCGAGAACTAATCTACATGATCAGAACACGCGTGAATTCGTTATCTGCAGAATCTGGTTTTGCGGATGACGTTTCGTGAAATCCTTTGAAGGTGCTTTAAATTAAAAATAAAATAGTTTTAGTTAAGTACGCTTTTTTACCATAAAATTTTCTTCCAAGTCTTTTATAAATATGTTTGCAGACTGTATCTTTTGCATTTAATTATTACAACTCAGTCAGCGTAATCTCACGTTTGTTTATTACTTCTATGGTTAGATCAGACTAAAAGGGACTGACACATTCTACATAGTCTTTAACATTTTAGCTCTGGTAGCCGTTGAGTCATGTTTCCGTTCCAACCAGTTTATCAACTACGTGGGACTTCTGATATCGCTAGTGGTGGTGAAACTATTTATATACCTACAGAACCATGAGTTTAGACACTTTAGACCTTAGTTACCAATAATTTTAATAGACTAATAGTAGGTACTAAACACAAAGCATTATCATCTGATCAAGAAGATTTTTAACGTACAACTACATTGTCAAATATAGTAACTATTAACTAGCATCACGTAAGATTTAAAACTTGTACATTATCGTATAGTACCTACGTATAGCAGCTTTAATAGACAGTAGCACAGCTGGTTATGAATGAATAAAATGGTAGTCTACGAGTATCTATAGTGCCTTACTAATGAATTCTCATTCAATTGAGCATGAAAAGAAACGGGTGCTCCCGATTTGCTAAACGTGTGAGACTTTATATCGCTTTGTTACTTGTTACTTATTAGGCTACTGTGAGTATTCTTCACTATCCAACGCATTATTTATAATTGCACATTTACTTACAGGAGAATCCCATTATAAAATCTTTGCCATGCCAAGACTCATTAAACAATTTAAACTGCACTTTGCCTTACCTTAGTTATAATTAAACATGCCAAGGGCTGGTTTTAAATGGCCCTACATAGTTTGCAAAAGAAGTTAAGTGTTGCGTGAGAAATGGACAGTGGGGTCTCCTTCATATCTATTACATTTGTCTGTCTGTATGCTCGCGCACGCTCAGGCGTCAAATATACAATTTTTTTGATCACAATATAGGTTTTATCTTTATGAAATAGGTGTACATTACGTTAATAATCATTTTTGGCATTTAAAATTTAATTTTATAGGAATGCAAAGATACAGGCAATAGTTAATAGTAGGTAAATAAAATCAAGAAAAAGGTGTAAGTAACTCACCCTGTATTGTGGTTGCGGCACATTACGCATTGGTGCGAAGTGGGTGTGCTTTGCAAAGTCTTCCTTTTGTAATGTTTTAATATTTGTAGTATTCTGAAACAACATAATAATGGAAATGCTAATGACATATTTATTTAAAATAATTACTTAATTTAAACGAAAAATATATTTAAAAAACCCTACAATATGCTCCTGCTGTGAATAATCCCGGAGACTAGCATTGAAATTCACATTGGCGTTACAATTGAAAAAAAATGAACAGTTAAAAAACACAAGAACTAGAATCCTATTGGAGAAAACACGAAAAAACATCCTCATCATCAAAACACTGATCTAATCACCAATAAGACTGACGGTAACACAACAGGGATTGGAAACTTTATGACAGATGCAGTGTGTTTTATAAAATTGCAAGTGAGGAGGGGTTTGTTGGTATGACAATTTGATAAAATGAAGAACAATGGAGCTAGCCACAAGATGGTCACAGCCTGTTGGCTCAGTTGCGTAGTGGTTTCACCGTCTTTGTAAGTAATTGTAATCATTGGTATGTTTACTGCAACTTGTTTCATGGTTCGCGATTTTGAGGGGTTCGGTTTGAAAATAACATCCTTTATCTGTTACATCTAGAAATCCTCCCCTTAAACATTGCAAATAGCAGGACCATCAAATACCATTACGATTTCATAAAAAACCTTTAAAAAAATAGAATAGTAGATAATATTTTGAATGGGATTCGAGTCGTCGGTATATTGGATATCATCATTTAGGTTAACTATGGTAACGCCCCATAGATTTGGGTGGCCTTTTATCCATGTGGGTGGTCTGCAACTAATTGCATCCATGGTCATCTTATCTCTCTTTTGGAATGCGTGCTATGCAAAGAATATTTTTTTTGTTAGCGTTTTTGTCCTCTAAGATAATTATAATATAAATCTAAAAACTAAAATATTTAATTCAATAACATTATTTTCAGTTTATAAAACTGCAAATACCATTTAGAAAGTAATGCATTTCCGTGTCGCATTATGCGTTTATGCATTAATTATAATTTCTTTCGATGCAGTATTATTTTCGACTTTATTATCTTCTTCAGTAAGTCAGTTGTCGTTCTTTAATGAGCCAATTGCGGAATTAATTCTACCGTCGTCGTTGTTAGCGTGACGACATGTCTCGTTGATTCAGCGTGAACAATGGGAAATGGGATTATGCAAGGTTGGACAAATAAAACGCAAGAAGGCATTTTTAGTGTCTTTTACTGATCAAACCCAATAACCACCATTTAATTATAAATCCCCAATGGTTAAAATAATCCGTCTTTTGTGATCAAAATCTCGATTCTTTCTTTGAATTCTGTAAACATTTCTATGCCTAGGAAAAGATTTATTTGATCAAATTCTTATTTTTCGTATCATTCGATCCGTCTACCGTGAAGTCGTCTGTTGATGCTCTGATGCTAGTCTCTGATTCCAACAGACATTGATGGATGCTCACCTTTTAACGTAAAACATCTTTGATAATGTGCAAGCGATTGCCACGTCTAGCTTTCAAGATTTAAAGAATGAATTACGTTTTTGTGCTTTGGAAAATATTTGAAGTCATTTCTAATTTGTACGTAAAAAACAGTTTCTCTTTTCAGATATTATCAACATCTTAGCAGGTTATTGGTCTTAGTAAAGTTTTGTTCCATTATTTCAGATTGGGATGAGCCTTTGCTGTGTTTAAATGAATAGAATTGATGGTACTGAAGGCATTTATTACACCAAGGAAATAAAAATACACGGAGAACGCATTTACTTAGTTAAATATCTTTCTTCAATACAATTTAATTAAAGGCCTCAGAATGGCTCGCCAGGTTGTCCAAAGTCCCGCATGGTCAGCTTAAACAAATTTAAAACCGTATTATGACCATTAATCCTTCGTATGTAATTTATTTGTGGGCCATTTACCGTGTACCCTCTTTGCAATTTTCTCTCCCAGGCCGGATGGCCATTGAAATCGCATCGGTAACTTTTTTCCACCTATTCCTTCGTGAAGAATTTAACATCGTAAAATAAAAGGGGGTTTTTACGTAGCCCTGGAGAGGGTGTCTAGAAAATGTGAGGGAAACGCGGTCTGTAGATTGATGGGAAATATAGTGGGGTTTATTTCTATGTATTTATACTCATCCCTAATACAATATTATCATCAGTACATTTCAATGTTCTTATAAACTCTCTTCTGTATAAACTGAAGTGTTCACTTCCAAAAGTGTGTATATCTAGTTGTCTATTCAAGTAGTCACTGTAGTGTCAGTAGTCTATGCGCAGGTTTTATCGCCGGGTGGCTGATGTATCGCGAGGCGGAACGTAAATCTGTTGCGGTGTGATAAATAATTTAAAAGTAATAAAACCGCTCCGTACTGTGCGATCTCGATTTATTAGTCGAGACGTTTAGTATGTTTAGTGAATGATGCTCGTTTTACTTATTACATGAATTCACTCGCGAACATTGAAAAAGTTCCACTAGTTACAAACGCCGACACCAAAGTAATTGCCTCAATTATTCAAAATATTTGATATGTTTTTATAATGTAGTTTTTCTTACTTGGCACAGATTTTGAGCAGCCTTGGAGTGTCTTTTTATTCGAATTAATTTAATAACTAAGTTATAAAATAAAACAAATGAAATACCTACTTACAAGCAAAAGTTTTTGATTTCGTAATTAAACTATTTATTTTGACTGTAGTTTATTGGTTTAATAGTATTTTGATTAAAAAGACACACAAAGATTGTTTACCTTTTGTGCCCAATAAGAATGTATAACTATACTGGTAACATTCTGATGCGCTGTTAAATTTACTTCAATATTGCAGACGGCGATGTACTTAATTATGCTATTAGTTATAGCCATTTCGTTTTAGCATTAATTTTGTACTTTTCTCACTGGAACTTTGTCATTGTTCGCGAGTGTATTATGTATGTGCAAGTATGCAAATGAAGTCGAATTTATAAACGGTGGTGGAAACAAGCCGGTTGATTGAGCCGGGCCTAAACTGCTCTTGTTGCTCGCATTGGAACCAGTTAACGCGTAATCGTTGTGTATGGAATACGAATTTGACGAGGCTATAGCGAAGTTGCAATGCTTATACCTACCCGTTATTCTAGTACCGGCATTGTTTTTAAGTTTGCGTTACAGTAGGCAAAATTTAACATTTCGCCAATAACCGGCAAGTAGACATTAATTATTTATTTATTTTAACTTATTTTTGTGTCAGTAAATAAATGTATTTCTTTCTTTCTTTAGGCACGCGTAACGCTGCAAATTACGTAGAGTGAGTGCAGTATAAGCAAATTGTGAACACTCGGAATACCTACAATACCGATACCGCCGCTAACTCAGTAGTAACTAGCAGCTTATTAAATGAATCGGTGTTTAGTTAGTTTGGCAAGGTACAAAATTATTAGCTACTATAAGAAGCTGAATGTAACTTCTCCAAAGATGTAGATTTGGGTATTGCATTGTATTTGGCAGACATCGCGCGTCGGTGTTTGACGCAGAAATTAAATTTTAATTATCATTTATCAGTTCGTAATTAATTCGTTATTCTTTGACTGGAGCAATCTCTTATGGAGTAATGAAAATGGTATAAAAATTGCCATAGGTATATAAAGATAAACACACAAAAAAAATAGTGTAAGTAATTCCAGATGGTAATCGTAGCGACGAGCTTTCGAAAATTTTTAAAGATCCTTTACATTCTATATACAGGGTGGGCAGTCGATTGCAATTTGTGTGTTCCGTAAATCCATGCGCTTTCTGTAATTAAACTGCATTGTAAATTGTATGCAGACTGGTCCTGCGTTTAAATAGCGGAATCGCATCTCTGATACAGTTGCTAAATATAGTACCAGTAAAGTTTGTTAAATAACAGGCAAAACTCGATTAACGCTGAGTTGCAGAAGGGAACTTTAATCTAATGTCGACCTTAAATGTATAGCTGATTTGCTTTGATAATAATGGACAGAAAGAAACAGACATAGATTTTTACGTCGACATTAGCTTAAAGTCTTTGGTAATTAGTTTAAGCATTCTTTATTTTCTAGTCAAATTTAATCAGAAGTTATATCTGTTCAGTTTTTTCTTAAGAATCCAGTCACCCACGCAAAAGCCCGGCGCATTTGCACCCTCTCGCATATATTCACGTTTTAATGTTCGCCTTCAGAAGCCCTCCAGCCATCATGTGGGAGCATTTTTCATTTTCTGTCACTCACACATTGCGCTGAGGTGGCGTCATCCTAGATGGCTGAACTTTTATCTGTAGGAGATTTATGTTTTATTTCTTAGCTTGTAAGGGTATACGGAATGTTGCAAAAGAGGTAGCAAGCTGAAAAGGGGGTAACTCTGCAAGTTATAGTCTACGCCTTTTTTGGAATTCTAAAAAAAATATAAGTCAGCAAATCTTTTTTTCAATCAAGTTAGTTTCTATAAAAAAGCATTTTTTGCAGTTTTTCCCATTTAGCTTTTTTTGCAACACTCTGTAGGTGTTAATAGATACAGTAGGTGTCACCAAAAGTGCACAGGGAGACCATTCACCAGCCACACACGCTTTTAAAGCTGCATAAAATTTTGAGCATTTAAAAAAAACATGAATACAGTGTGATGTTTCATATTTTGTATAGTAGGTATAGTTGCATTAACTGTTTTTCTGTGATTAACAAATTATGAATAAGATTATTATGATAAGAAAACCTAGACTTTATTGAATAAGTCTCAATTATTTCACTTGCTTGAAGAGAGCTTTGTACTGTTTATTTAAATAAAAGTTTCCTTAAATAAAATATACTTAAATAGGGTGGCATGGATTCCGTCAATCACGTCAAATAATTCAAAACTAACAAAATAGGGTAGCAAGCTATTTTTGTCACCATATTTTTACACATGTGTGTTTGTGTAACAAGTAGGTAAAAGCTCTATTAAGGCATATTTTGAGTAGTTGCTGATACAAACAAAATATTATTACGAATACATTTTAAAAGAAAGAGCTTTGAAAAAGCTTCTTGAGCAAATAAGTAGCCGAAAACAAATAAAATCTTACAATCCGATCAACAAAAGACACACATACATATTATCCCATAATTCCTAACAAAAAACGAGGGAAAAAGTAAGGAAACAAAATACACTCATTAATAGTAAAAAAAAGTCTAATAAAAAAGGACGTGTTTTAGGGCGTTGACAAACGAGCGAGCGTGAAGATAGACCAGCCGTGCTATCACATAACTCTGAAAGACATTGAACTTTGAAAGAAAGCGCTGTCCAATGGCTATTGCTTTGGTGGTATCACATAACATTGGTGAATGGTAGAGTGAACGACTGGCTTTGCCAAACTGAAAGCCATTTGACCGTAAATACACTTGTGCAATATTTGTTTTCAGACATACCGTTGCGTTTTGTTCTCAAATTACATAATAGTTTAGATAGAAAAAAATCAGTCTAGAATAAATTATATTCATTAAATCCTTAAGTAAAGATGATATCGAGCGATTATTTATCTTATAGATACTATAAGATAAATATTTATATTTTTTTTACGAAAATAATTTATTATTTTCAACATAATTATTTATAATGGTTAAACAAACCGCTTTACTAAATGTCAATTACACCCAACATAAACAACTAAGTTTTCGTCAATTTTCGTGTTTTCTTTTATCTGAAGTGTTTTCCACGTGTTTTCGTCTTTGTTTGAAATATATACGAGTAGGTATATTATACTGCCGGAGCCGGATTTTATGCAAGTAAGTAAAGTTTAGTTTGTACAACATATTTTCATTGTAGAATCATGCTACCTACTTTAATATCAAAATCACTTAAAATTACATTTACGAAATAACTTTCAATAGTGCACCTTTGCCTACCCCGTTAAGGAGCAGAGGCGTAGATGTGACTGTTTATGTTAAGAAGGGTTATAAATACCTAAGGTATTTAATTAATATTTTTAAAATATTTTAGTGCCTGTCCTTTGATTAGTGCCTGCCATAAAGATGGTTTAGGACGAGCAGCTAGCTTGGATGCTCGATATTATGTACAATTCATTAAGAGGTCCATTAAAAATAAGTAATATATTACTATTATTACTATTATTTACTGTTATATATAACATAATTTTTATTTTCAGCTGTCGGAAGGGGTTGGTTAGGCGGTACGCTGACTGCTCGGCTCGTGGAGCTGGAGGAGCATCGGCTGGCTGTGGAGACGCAACAACTCGCCGTGGAGGAGCCACGACTCGCGTTTGAGGAGGAACGCCAACTCGCCCCCTAAAATATACTCTGATTTATATTATACTTGTAATATTGCTATAATATACTGTGATTTTCATATAGGTCCATGGTAAATTATTATAATGACTGTTTAGATAATAAATGCAACAAATTAATACATACTTAACTGTGATTTTTATGTAGATCTAAGGTAAATGATTAAAATTGCCATGTTTAGGTAATAAATGCAACAAATGAATACATAATATTAAAGGTTTTTTTTTTATGCGAGAGGCCTATATAGTTAGGTGATACTAGGCCACAATTTTTTCTGGTAAGTACATTCCATTCCCATAAAAGGCAACAGCAGCAAGAATCTAAAAAAAAACAAAAAAATATTAAGATATGTTAAACAGATTTAATATGTTCCAGTGTTCTAAAATATTGTTAGTGAATCGGTGACTTTTAACAGTATACAGTTGGGCAAGGGTTGAAAGGAATAGCCAGAAAAGACGAAATTAGTCTGTTTCGCGCCGATAAAATATAAATAACAATAATAAAAAATAAACACTCACGCCTTGTACTAATGTACTCCCTTGCGGGGTAGGCAGTAATATCATTCTATGAATACGGGGGTAAAAACTTGCCTAACATATACGCACCTTTAAATCAGCTGTTTATTCGCACAACCTGCTAAATTGTAGTCGGGTGAGCCTAATTTTTTTTTGCCTAAGTGGCTCACTGCGTGTCCTTAAAATTTTCGGTTTATTGCCAATTACCTCTTCAGCCTTTCGTTTTCCACCAATGCTATCAACAATATATATGTGCCATCACAACACAGACACAATCCAAACACTTAGTACCTAAATATTGAAAATTATTGTTGAAAAACTTTGAAAGAAGTTGGTCAAGAGCAACTTCCTTCAATGGCAGAAATCGAAGGAAATAATTCTTTCAAATCCATGGATATCAAGGACAGAATTGTTACGTGATACGAATAACTGTCAAAAACCGAAATTAGTTCATTCTTTTCAATGCTGGCTTTCCGTATTCTGGCTTTGCATTGACCATCATGTTACGTGATACGAAATTGACAGTTGAAAGCAAGGATTGCCTTCAAGTCAAAGACAGTGAAGTTATGTGATAGCCATGCAGGTACCTAATGAGACGTATCACTTCACTGAAAAACAAAATGATAACAGGAAAAGTTTTATTAAAAGCAATATTTTTAAATTCAATTAATCTGCCGACAACGATGATGAACTTTATTGATTAAATATTTTGTCGTGCAAAATATATTTTATACTTTATTAAATAATGGTAAAAAGTTATAAACCCAAGACAGTAAGTATTATTTATGAATTAAATATGTATGTAGTAATATAAGTATTTATTAAGTTTTGGATAAAGTTGTCCGTGGTCTAGTCTAGTTAATGGTATACCGGTTAATAGTAAATAAACTATTTTTTACTAAAACCCCCATGCTTCACCATAATAAACCATTCACAGACAAAAACAGAATAGCAATACACTACTACAAACACAGCTGACATAAAATAGTACAGGACCCGATGCGGCAGGGGAAGCCTATAATCCGCACCTCAAACCGTAATATAGCGAGATTTGGCCGGCCTAAAATATACCTCTGCAAACGCAATGTTCGTTGATACAAATTTGCAATATGTCAAAGATGTAGGAATAAAGCAAGATGCAAGTCTCAAAATTGGAAATACCATGGAAGTAATAAGTTCTTACGTACGTAAGTACGTACGTACGGAAATACATATATTCAATTATTCATATTTAGGTTACTGTTAGTAGTTACAACACCTTTCTATTGTTATACTAGTTTGAAATCAATGCAACCTAACTCTTAAAACGCTAAAAAAAACACCGTACATGTAGGTATTCCATAATCTCTGCTTTTTTCACAACTTCATAATAAAGAGTAGGCTGATACAAGTTAACGAGTGGGTGTTTGGTCTGCCAACGGAACATTCACTAGTAAAACCCTCACTCAAATAATGACTCCATCACATTTTATAATTTCCGTGGCCTCTGCGTATCTCCATGGGACTTAACACCTTGTTCGTTGTATTTGTCTGCCTTCACCTCCGCGATACGTCCAAATCGGCACGTTTCGGGTTTTACTCTGATGAGCAAATCCGACTGCCATTTTGGTTTTGGTTATACGTGTGCTATTATACGTTTTCAGTATTTTACAGGTGCATTGAAGGTTCTTTCCCTTTGTCTCCAATTGTTTTTTAGGATTGTCTAGACTACGAGTATTTCACTCATTTATTCTGAGGTACTATTTTATAAGTATTCATTATTATTATTATTATTAAATTCTTTATTGCACATAAATTAATTTGTACATAGGCGAACTTAATGCTAAAAGCATTCTCTACCAGTTAACCTTGGTTACAATTCATTCAGTGGATTCTTAGGGAAAAATCCCTTGTAATGGAGAGAGATTTAACATAACAGGCGTATTCATAAGAGCAATTTTAGCGTTGTCGTTTGTTGTTGCGTGGACACCAGTGGACCTTTTCAATATAATTATGTAGATTGTAGGTAACATAGGTCAACCAACTCCTGACTATCTGTTGTTTTATAATATTAATAATGATTCTTAAATAACTTTTAAACTCAAAACATATCCAATTTCTTTAACAATGTATATAGCTGCTGGGAACGTTTGCCAAAAACGATTGCAGTTGCGGCCGTAAATGCCAATAAATATTTTACTAGGCGTCGCGTCACAAACATACGAGTGTAGCCTATCATAAACACTCATCTCGCAAAAGCTTTCATCCCTCTTATGCAAATTGGGCTACGGTTAGGTGCAAGCGAGAATATAGCTGTGAGTTCACTGGGGTATATTCATAGGCCATATATCCAACTCTTTGTGGCTTGAAGTAGCTCTGTCTAGCAGAGATACATTAGAATCATTACCATAAAGAGTCTGAGAAAATAGAATTTACTACGAAAACAATTTTAAAATTACTTATAACTATAAGACAGAGTAGGTACCTATTAAAAACATAAACTACAAAAAAGAATTAAAAATTTGCGGATTTGTGTCATGAAGCGTGTGGGGTTTTGTCTTCGGTATGATTATAACGCTTTAGCCAGACCAAAGTGTTGTCGCTGGTATGTTCATGCTTAATTTTAGGGGAATTTATAGGATACATAACTCATACAATACATACAACCAGTATAGGCCGCCTACCCTTTTTGCAAAGTGACACTCATTTCAGCAACCAGGAAATTACCTTAAAACCTTTAAAGGCTTTAGGGCAATTTGTTAAAATATTCTACGAAGGGACGGCCCGCGTCGCTATGCATAGAGGCATTAATAATAGGGGTTTGTAGATTAAACTGTCCTTGAAGTTCCTACGGCGGCGTTTTGACATGAAATAATTTAAGTTTTATGAAAGTTGCAATAGGATTATAAACACCGTTACTACGCAGAAGAGAAGCAACAAATTGCAAAAAGTTTCAAATATTTTTGCTGTAAAATAAATTATTTGGTTTATTACTTGTATGATGTAAATAATATGAAACTTTTCTACTCTTTTCTTTTCTTTCTTAATATTTATGTTCTTTTTTAAATTATGTCATGCATGTAACGTGCAACCAAGTACTTTTAGTTGGATTGAAAACGAGACTTGACATCACATCTTTCGCTCATCCAAAAGCACCTTTACTTTCCATCTGCCGTCAAAGTTCCCAATTCCGTCGCCTATCCCGATGGCCTTTTCATCAATTGGTTGCCTAGCAACGTGATTCCTCTCATTCTCTCATTCCTCTGGACTATGCATCGGCCACTTTACGCCACTTTGCACGCAAATTGGTGCGTCCGATTGCTCCGAGGGTTCGCGCCAGCCTCTTTAAGGGGTGTGAAACAAATAAAACGAAATGACAGTGTGGGTGACGGCGGACGCCATGGTAATGAGCGTCTTGGGGTCAACAGAAGGAGTTACGCCAAGTTTATTATATATGTTTTAAACTAGAATTTGGTCAATCCCAAAGCATCTTGACACCGAAAAACGAACATAATAGGAGTAAGGATAGCGATAAGAATACATACTTAATGCATTATACAAATTACTATGATGCTATGATAGCTATATTTTTTAAAACATCTAAAAATTTCAGCGATTCATGTAGGTTGAGTATATTTTTCGGGATAGGTCAAGGAATATAATAACTGTCTAACTATCTAATACAACAGAGATAAGCAAAGCTAACTCTCAATTTACAATTAAAGTTTGCATGACAAAAATATATTTTTATCTACTCTGGACAGACAGACAAATAGACCATGTCCGAGGGACGCTGCAGCACAAAGAAACTAATCTCCTCAGCGAGAGATGACACACGAACAACCAAGTGTATCTGTTTTATATATATGTATATCATATTTACATATTTATTGCCTGTACAGTGCAGGGAGACACCGTATCAAAAGGATTACTTTAGCTTGAGAAAAAAATACGTACGTACTGTCGTGCAATCGGTAAGTTTAGTGCAATGAGATGATACCTAAGGGTTAGCGTAGCCAGTGCTTCGAAACTCAAGCTAAGTTAGTGTAGGGGCACCCCAGTTTTGTTTTAAAATTGTATTTTCCTAATTTATCCCCTTCGACCATTTACAACCCTTACGAATATAATTTCTATAATATACTTATTATTTCTAAAACATAAAATACCTATTGAGTCTAAAATAAGCTTTTGTCGGAAGGTTTCCACTCTTCTTCCACCTTCTCTTTATCAGATAATGTAGGTAGTATGATTCGGTTTACTGATTTATAAATTCTAGCATGTATAATTTTAGATGAAAAAGGCTATGGTTTTCATTTGCTGTAGTGTAAATATTTTGACACCGCCCAAATTCATCTAATCCTCAAATATGAACATTGACCGCACTGCGGTGGTTTAATTTAGAACTAAACTAAACAAGCGTTTTAGATTCGACTAATATTACGCTGCGTATTTCGGATGCATGCAGGATGCACCTACATTACCCGGTCAGTACCGGGTATGAGTGAATGTTTTCCCTCAAATATGTTTAAATAACGTTTAAAGGATTTCAAGCATAGAAATGAAAAGTTCCGGTGACATAATAATATGGAAGTTGGCATTGGCAGGTGGAAGCTGAAACATTTTATTCAATTTAATAAAAACTTATTCTTTTCAGTTATTATTGTGAACTAAGGACTAAAAAACCCGAGTAAATTCCATACATTTAAGCATTTTATATTTTCTGGCTTTCCTAAAGTTATTGTTTATTTGTTTCAGAGAACAATATGTCTAACATTTGTCACCGCTACATCAGACGACACTGTGAAGAGAAGAATGGAGGATCCTACATGAAGGTAAATTCTTCTTCTTCTTAACATGTCACAAAACAAAACTAGAGCTTGTTTAGGGCTTGTTACCGTGAAAAAAATTGCCAGTTAGATTAGCTGCTAGTAATAAGTATATTATACCTATACGTAGCTCGAAGACATCTCATTATCTCAGCAAGAAAAAAAGGTGTTATTAATTTTTAAGTGTAAAAATAACACCGCAAAGTACATTTGTACCGTTGAGGGAGGAAATTGAGCCATTACTCATAGAAGAAAGCGATGATATATTGTTACGGCCTGCAACCACGCATGTGTATACAAGGTACCTATAGGCCCCCAATCAACAAGCAGTGAGCAAATAATAATCTTAAAAAGTTTTTTTTATTATAATTCTTGGCACAATAAATCTTATTCCATCCCTAAACGTTAGAGTACCAAATTATTAGTTACTGCTCTCGTAGAAGTTATACTTAAATTACTAAAATAAATAAAACGACTGCATTGTTATAAATATGAATTCTCATTTCCAATTAGAAGTAGCCTAACCATACCGTTCAAGAGATGCAACCTACATGACATTTTAATTTTCACAAGAATCCCCAATAGGTAGATGTTCCTGACGTTTCCATTTCCCGTCTCCCTCGGACATTGTGGACAACCTACTGGCACGCCCGTGGGGATACGGTGACCACACGTCACTCCCTCTACAGGACATGTTTAGAATTTATACCAGATTTAGGCTGGATGATATTCCTAGAATTGATAAAGCTCAATGTCACTAGACATCCATGAAATAATTTAATAGATATCGCAAATTTAATCATAATTTGTACCTAGCACTGTAGACAGCATAGAACAACGCGAACTAGGGTGTGCAGACAGTAACGGTTGCAAGAATATTTTAAGCGCCAGATAAATTTGAATAGCAACATGCTGTAGCGTTGCAACTTTATTACAACAGGCGCTCGAAAGTATTAGTAAACGGACGCTGACGCTTATTTGGAGAAGCGTACATTTTGTCTCAGCTGTGCGGTAAAGGAACATGAATTACAACAGGGCGACATCGTAAGCTGCAAAGTCATAAATCCAATAATATTAAAGACTGCGAGTACCAAGGGAGAACTTCACAAAAGGCTCATTAAAACTTCGAGAAACAATCATGGAAATTGCCCATTAGCGAGGGCTGGGTCCACAAACAAACTTTAATAATGTTCTACATAAACAATCCTCAAGAATTTTGTCGGAAAATCATTAAGTACCTTTGGAAATTTTGCCCTATTATCCTTTTATAAATATGCGAATTTCCTTACGGGATTAAAGTACCGACCCAAAAATTATTATTTGATTCTATTTATACATATTAATGTACTATTTCTACTGGTACGTAAATTGCACCTATAGACTTGATAAACTGAATATGTAGTATCATCGGATACAAAGCAGCTTTGAATTTAGAAACCTGCATAACCCTTCGATGTTTATCAAGCGGCGGCGGCGCCTGACAATTTCCGAAACCGCAGCGAAGCGGCGTCGATGCCTCAATACAATGAATACACACCAAATATACCTACAATAATTTATCCACATGTTCCGTTTTCCGTTCACAGATCACCAACATTGAGCAATAAGTACCTACATGATATAAAATTTTCCAGGATTAAGTTAAGCTGATTGAATTACTTGATTCTCGAGATCTTATTCTAATCTTTGCACAAAAAATTAGGTAGTTTAATCAACTCTTGAAATATTTTTCTGCAATTTCATAAAAAAGGTCCCTTATTGAAAACCTTTTCAATACTTAACTAGGTACTTTCGATAAGTAAAACTTACTCCTGCTTAAACTTTTTGGGTTAGGTAACACACAAAATAAAAAAAATCGTCTTAAATACGACATTAAGGGCCACTTGCACCAACATATTAAATCTAGATTGAAATTGTTGGTGCAAGTGGCCCAAAGAGTTTTACATGTTACACGATTCAGATTTAGATTATGTATCAATGTATTTATCAATAAAAAAAACTGAATGCGCATTTTTGTCCTATCGGCTGGTTCCTAAGTGTTACTTGTCAGTTATAAATAAATATAAATAAATAAATAAGCAGCATTATCATTAAATACGAACAGAAAAAGTTTTCTTCTTTTTGTATCCAGTAGCTGAGGTTTTTTACGTGAAAGTTTGAGAATCACCGTCAGCAGGACATCAATACAAAACTTTCTTCATTTGCAGAGTTCGTAAACAATGCAGCCAGCATATTAGTTGTTTGGAAAATTCTCTGCTATACCCTCCCGTTCTATTCCCCACAGTCCGGCAGACACCATGTTTGCGTATAAATTATTGTACCTATCCAATGAGTAAAGCTACACTCATAGGCAATGAAAAGGTTCCACTGACAAAAACCACAAGTTACTCCTAAACGGAAAAGGATGGCTTAATGACGCCTTCTGCAACATTGAAGTATATTTAACAGAGGATCAGGATATTACCAAGCAAAAATGGTAATATTTTATTTAAAAAATTCAATAAAAAATTCAAAAATGGTTGAAAAAATTGCGGTCGTTTGGTGTTGATATTTTGTGAGTTGAACTTTTTTATTGCCCGTGAGTGTATATTTTTTTAAAGATTTAGTGCTTATTTTAAACATATGCCCATGGTTTATAAGTAGGTTAGTACTAATCATAACTTAAAAATTGTAATATGCTACATTATTTTGTTTTACAGAGGTAAGTTTGTACCTACCCACACCCACACTACCAGCAGATTCAATTTATATTCATAAATAAGTTACTTACTTATAAAATAAACGTTCTCATAATAGTATTTTACATACTCAAACTTTCAACGAAACTTTGTGAATTACCTATTTACAATATTATTCCATGTCTGACCTATTTTATTCTTAATAAAATTTCGCACATTTCTTTTGTGATATTGTTTGGAATTACGTGACTTATTTGGTCTTCACAATATTTTAAATATCTAATAAAAGTTTGTATTTACATATTAATTCATTGTATGACAATAATAATAATATATATAATCGTGCCTTTTGCGTCTAGAACAGGTGAAATGTTTTCTATAAATATAAGTTAGGTAGCTCTAACCACAGATTACTAAGTTACTTAGAGTTTCCATATATGTACGCAGGGTGTTAAAAAATGACGCCGCGACGTAGTCAAATTCGCGAAAATAAATTATAACGTGACTTTTTATTATGGAAAAACAACAACAGCTGTTCAGATTGACCCCATGATTACCTTTCGGCTTACCGCTTTTGCAACACTCTGTATAATTTAAGTATTTTAGTATTTTTTACGTGTAAAGCATGCTATAGTTATGTTGTACCTATTGTGCCACCATCAGCAATGCGTCGAATTATTCATAAAAAGCGACGGAGCGGGGCGCGGGTGCTAAACCCGACACTCGAGGGACGGGGTTTTATGTCCGCATTTGCATCGGACAAGAATATGCTAGAATAGAAGATAAAATATTACTTATATCATGTGAAATGCATAATAGTTGGTGACATAATTATTATGTGCTAATGCGTGCTGGCATTAGCTTGATTTTTATAATAACAAATAAATAAATATTTATACTTAAACATTTAATTTAAATCCAAAAAATATTAAGACAGTAAATAAATAATTTTGATTAAATATTTCATTTTTTTATTAGCATAATTATAGAACCATTGTTACGATTTACTGGTATACATGGTGACTTTTTGCCTTCTTTCTTACAATTTATAGAGTCGATTCATCAATTCTGTTTTTTTATTTTATTTCATGCTATTTTTTTTGATACACTGCAACCGGTGAAATATCATCTCATGACATTAAACTCTCAAAAGAAATAAAAGTAATATTTTTGTTGACATTTGCAAATATTGTGGAACAATTAGATATGTCATTGCCATGTTTCTTTTATTACATAGTAGGTACTTAAATATTTTAGAAGTTTGAGAGTTCGCCCACGGACTTTGCTTCACCCTGTAAAGATTTCCCTTGGAATTTCCTTTGAAATGATCTTTTATGACATAACTTTTTTTTGTCGTTCGATTTAGATTATAGGCTATTACTTATTTAAAAAAAACATGCGTAGGTATTTACAAATTATAATATTAATTTAATGAATTAATAAAAAGGAAGACTTTTTGCTAAAAGCACTTGCTACCAGTCAACCTATACACAAACCCAAGGATATAATCGTGATTTATGTGTGCAATGAAGTATAAAATACTTACCTAAATATCTTTAAGCACTCTTTCTGTCTATTTGATACTCTCTCACTGTTTAGATGCTTTTTAGTTATTTTTAGAAAGTACGAGCTTTATAGCACCTAAATAGGTTATTTTTTGCCTACCCAATTAGTAATTATAATACTGATAGGTATCAAATTATATACTTAAAATAGAAAACTGGCCGTTTTTTCTTCAAAAAGTTTATTTCTTTTAATTGAGAATTCCCTGCCCTTTGGGAGTTGTGAGCTGTCAGCACGGGCAACTTTTTACGAGCCCTAAAATTAAAAGTCGCGCGATAATTTATCTCAATTTGGAAGAGAGGAGTAAAAAATTAAGATGCTTCTGTACTTACTAAAGAGAAGATAAAGTATAATTGATTAGCAAGTGTATTTATTTACTATATTTTTCGTAAACAAACACTAAACCACTATCCTTTTCATTTTACATACAATTTACAAATATTACATTAAGTACCTACCTACTGTGTAAAATCAATAATCATCAACCAGTTTATGTTTGTAAATTGCACTTACTGACCTGGTTTTTTGACCCCAGAAAGATTGTTGTAGGTAAACAAAAACCAGTAATTTAAGCTTTTTGCCCACTGTAATAAAGTTTATAATGGTATCGTATGGCAGCTTTTGCCTGTATGTTTTTAATTCGGTTGCTAAGTGACGGAACAGAAGTGAGTTTGTTTGTATGAATACTTCCTACTTGGGTGAATGCACTTTTTACCCGACTGCCGAAGGAGGAGGGTAATGTTTTTCGATTGTATGTTTGTATGTATGTCTGTTTCTTTGTTCCCTCCTGTAGCCTAAACGGCTTGATTGATTTTGATGTATGAGGTATCGTTAGAAGCGTATGGATTGCGCGATGGTTCTAGGCTATGTGACGTTACATTAAAATGTACATAGCGCCCTCTAGAGGACATAAAGTGATGATCAAAAAAATAATATTTTTTTAACTATGCCGTGTGGGTATCAAATGAAAGGGCTTGATTAGCACATTACAAAAATATGCATATTGTAGGTAAGTATTTAAATTACAACACAAAAATTATTGAAAAAAAAATGTTCTTAAACTATTATATTTGGTTTACGCAAATATGACCACATATCCGAATATCGCAATAAACTCAAGTGGCTCCCAATTCGCCTTCGCCGGAATGTTCATATTCTCTCTTTACTCTACTCTGTGCTGTTCAATCCCTCAACTCCAACGTACCTCAAAGAGCGTTTCATTTTTAAAAACCATCCCGACAACAGACCAATGAGATCCTCACAAATGCGTTTATTAGATTTCCCATCGCATACTACTGAGTTTTACAGTAACTCATTTACTGTGACAGCTATAAGACTGTAGAATGCATTACCTGTAAATATCCGTTTTGCGAAGACAGCTATATATAGGTTTCAAAAAACTTACCTTTACCTTACTTATCTTTCCTCCATCTTGCAATAGTACCTACCTATATTATATAAATCTATATAACTTTGATTACATTATGTATGTATGTATTTAAGTATTTATTATTAAACATGAATGTTTACTACATTTTGTACACCTTCCTCATTTATTCTTTAAGTCTCTCCTCCACCCAAAGGTTGCCTGGAAGAGATCGCTTTTAGCGATAAGGCCGCCTATTGCGAGGTGTGTGAAGTTAGCAGCCTAAAGTTAGCAGCCTTTGAATACCCGACCAAATTAAGATGGTCACTTCAGTCATTGCATACTTTATCAATTAAAACACGTAAAAAGCCCCAAAAACATTGGAATAATAATGCTAGGTATTTATATAAACATTAAATATGTTCTAAAATAAATAAATTCAAAAAAATACGACGTTTACTTACTGACGCTCTTGTTGGTTAATGGATATTTTGTATGGGGGCACCAAGATGCTATAGACCTGCCCGCATCTCACCTGGTTTATTATGTGTGGTGCGTCATTAGAAAATACTGACAGAAGTTTCATCAACATTGAAACGGTATAGCAGGTGTCCAGGAGCCACTTTCTGACAGATTTTGGGTGAAAAATTGACAATATTTCACGAATATTCAAGTTTGCAGGTGGAACCTGAAGAGATTCAGCTGCAAATGATAGTTCATATGAAAGGTATTATTAATACCTAGAAACAGTTTTCAGCAATTTCAGATTAAATGACTTTTGGTGAATATTCAAGGTAAAAACCGAAAAATAAAACTTAGCAGCCCAAGATTAACATTTTGTATGGGGGCACCAAGATGCTATAAACCTGCCCGCATCTCACCTGGTTTATTATGTGTGTTGTGTCATTAGAAAACACTGACAGAAGTTTCATCAACATTGAAACGGGATAGCAGGTGTCCAGGAGCCACTTTCTGACGGATTTTGGGTGAAAAATTGACAATATTTCACGAATATTCAAGTTTGCAGGTGGAACCTGAAGAGATTCAGCTGCAAATGATAGTTAATATGAAAGGTATTATTAATACCTAGTAACGGTTTTCAGCATTTTCAGATTAAATGACGGATAGCAGGTGTATAATAAAAATATTGTAAATTTTTCACCCAAAATCCGTCAGAAAGTGGCTCCTGGACACCTGCTATCCCGTTTCAATGTTGATGAAACTTCTGTCAGTGTTTTCTAATGACACAACACACATAATAAACCAGGTGAGATGCGGGCAGGTCTATAGCATCTTGGTGCCGCCATACAAAATGTTAATCTTGGGCTGCTAAGTTTTATTTTTTGATTTTCACCTTGAAGAGTCACCAAAAGTCATTTAATCTGAAATTGGTGAAAACCGTTTCTAGGTTTTAATAATACCTTTCATATGAACTATCATTTGCAGCTGAATCTCTTGAGGTTCCACCTGCAAACTTGAATATTCGTTAAATATTGTAAATTTTTCACCCAAAATCCGTCAGAAAGTGGTTCCTGGACACCTGCTATCCCGTTTCAATGTTGATGAAACTTCTGTCAGTGTTTTCTAATGACACAACACACATAATAAACCAAGTGAGATGCGGGCAGGTCTATAGCATCTTGGTGCCCCCATACAAAATGTTAATCTTGGGCTGCTAAGTTTTATTTTTTAGTTTTCACCTTGAATATTCACCAAAAGTCATTTAATCTGAAATTGCTGAAAGTCGTTTCTAGGTATTAATAATACCTTTCATATAAACTATCATTTGCAGCTGAATCTCTTCAGGTTCCACCTGCAAATTTGAATATTCGTGAAATATTGTCAATTTTTCACCCAAAATCTGTCAGAAAGTGGCTCCTGGACACCTTCTATACCGTTTCAATGTTGATGAAACTTCTGTCAGTATTTTCTAATGACACAACACACATAATAAACCGGATGAGATGCGGGCAGGTCTATAGCATCTTGGTGCCGCCATACAAAATGTTAATCTTGAGCTGCTAAGTTTTATTTTTTGATTTTCACCTTGTAGAGTCACCAAAAGTCATTTAATCTGAAATTGCTGAAAACTATTTCTAGGTATTAATAATACCTTTCATATGAACTATCATTAGCAGCTGTACCTGTTCAGGCTCCACCTGCAAACTTGAATATTCGTGAAATATTGTAAATTTTTCACCCAAAATCCGTCAGAAAGTGGCTCCTGGACACCTGCTATCCCGTTTCAATGTTGATGAAACTTCTGTCAGTGTTTTCTAATGACACAACACATATAATAAACCAGGTGAGATGCGGGCAGGTCTATAGCATCTTGGTGCCGCCATACAAAATGTTAATCTTGGGCTGCTAAGTTTTATTTTTTGATTTTCACCTTGTAGAGTCACCAAAAGTCATTTAATCTGAAATTGCTGAAAACCGTTTCTAGGTATTAATAATACCTTTCATATGAACTATCATTTGCAGCTGAATCTCTTCAGGTTCCACCTGCAAACTTGAATATTCGTGAAATATTGTCAATTTTTCACCCAAAATCTGTCAGAAAGTGGCTCCTGGACACCTGCTATACCGTTTCAATGTTGATGAAACTTCTTTCAGTATTTTCTAATGACTCAACACACATAATAAACCAGGTGAGATGCGGGCAGGTCTATAGCATCTTGGTGCCGCCATACAAAATGTTAATCTTGGGCTGCTAAGTTTTATTTTATGATTTTCACCTTGTAGAGTCACCAAAAGTCATTTAATCTGAAATTGCTGAAAACTGTTTCTAGGTATTAATAATACCTTTCATATGAACTATCATTTGCAGCTGTACCTGTTCAGGCTCCACCTGCAAACTTGAATATTCGTGAAAAATTGTAAATTTTTCACCCAAAATCCGTCAGAAAGTGGCTCCTGGACACCTGCTATCCCGTTTCAATGTTGATGAAACTTCTGTCAGTATTTTCTAATGACACAACACACATAATAAATCAGGTGAGATGCGGGCAGGTCTATAGCATCTTGGTGCCCCCATACAAAATGTTAATCTTGGGCTGCTAAGTTTTATTTTTCGGTTTTTACCTTGAATATTCACCAAAAGTCATTTAATCTGAAATTGCTGAAAACCGTTTCTAGGTATTAATAATACCTTTCATATGAACTATCATTTGCAGCTGTACCTGTTCAGGCTCCACCTGCAAACTGGAATATTCGTGAAATATTGTCAATTTTTCACCCAAAATCCGTCAGAAAGTGGCTCCTGGACACCTGCTATCCCGTTTCAATGTTGATGAAACTTCTGTCAGTATTTTCTAATGACACACCACATATAATAAACCAGGTGAGATGCGGGCAGGTCTATAGCATCTTGGTGCCGCCATACAAAATGTTAATCTTGGGCTGCTAAGTTTTATTTTTTGATTTTCACCTTGTAGAGTCACCAAAAGTCATTTAATCTGAAATTGCTGAAAACCGTTTCTAGGTATTAATAATACCTTTCATATGAACTATCATTTGCAGCTGAATCTCTTCAGGTTCCACCTGCAAACTTGAATATTCGTTAAATATTGTAAATTTTTCACCCAAAATCCGTCAGAAAGTGGTTCCTGGACACCTGCTATCCCGTTTTAATGTTGATGAAACTTCTGTCAGTGTTTTCTAATGACACAACACACATAATAAACCAAGTGAGATGCGGGCAGGTCTATAGCATCTTGGTGCCCCCATACAAAATGTTAATCTTGGGCTGCTAAGTTTTATTTTTTAGTTTTCACCTTGAATATTCACCAAAAGTCATTTAATCTGAAATTGCTGAAAACTATTTCTAGGTATTAATAATACCTTTCATATGAACTATCATTAGCAGCTGTACCTGTTCAGGCTCCACCTGCAAACTTGAATATTCAAGAAATATTGTAAATTTTTCACCCAAAATCCGTCAGAAAGTGGCTCCTGGACACCTGCTATCCCGTTTCAATGTTGATGAAACTTCTGTCAGTGTTTTCTAATGACACAACACATATAATAAACTAGGTGAGATGCGGGCAGGTCTATAGCATCTTGGTGCCCCCATACAAAATGTTAATCTTGGGCTGCTAAGTTTTATTTTTTGATTTTCACCTTGTAGAGTCACCAAAAGTCATTTAATCTGAAATTGCTGAAAACTATTTCTAGGTATTAATAATACCTTTCATATGAACTATCATTAGCAGCTGTACCTGTTCAGGCTCCACCTGCAAACTTGAATATTCGTGAAATATTGTAAATTTTTCACCCAAAATCCGTCAGAAAGTGGCTCCTGGACACCTGCTATCCCGTTTCAATGTTGATGAAACTTCTGTCAGTGTTTTCTAATGACACAACACATATAATAAACCAGGTGAGATGCGGGCAGGTCTATAGCATCTTGGTGCCGCCATACAAAATGTTAATCTTGGGCTGCTAAGTTTTATTTTTTGATTTTCACCTTGTAGAGTCACCAAAAGTCATTTAATCTGAAATTGCTGAAAACCGTTTCTAGGTATTAATAATACCTTTCATATGAACTATCATTTGCAGCTGAATCTCTTCAGGTTCCACCTGCAAACTTGAATATTCGTGAAATATTGTCAATTTTTCACCCAAAATCTGTCAGAAAGTGGCTCCTGGACACCTGCTATACCGTTTCAATGTTGATGAAACTTCTTTCAGTATTTTCTAATGACTCAACACACATAATAAACCAGGTGAGATGCGGGCAGGTCTATAGCATCTTGGTGCCGCCATACAAAATGTTAATCTTGGGCTGCTAAGTTTTATTTTATGATTTTCACCTTGTAGAGTCACCAAAAGTCATTTAATCTGAAATTGCTGAGAACTGTTTCTAGGTATTAATAATACCTTTCATATGAACTATCATTTGCAGCTGTACCTGTTCAGGCTCCACCTGCAAACTTGAATATTCGTGAAAAATTGTAAATTTTTCACCCAAAATCCGTCAGAAAGTGGCTCCTGGACACCTGCTATCCCGTTTCAATGTTGATGAAACTTCTGTCAGTATTTTCTAATGACACAACACACATAATAAACCAGGTGAGATGCGGGCAGGTCTATAGCATCTTGGTGCCCCCATACAAAATGTTAATCTTGGGCTGCTAAGTTTTATTTTTCGGTTTTTACCTTGAATATTCACCAAAAGTCATTTAATCTGAAATTGCTGAAAACCGTTTCTAGGTATTAATAATACCTTTCATATGAACTATCATTTGCAGTTGTACCTGTTCAGGCTCCACCTGCAAACTGGAATATTCGTGAAATATTGTCAATTTTTCACCCAAAATCCGTCAGAAAGTGGCTCCTGGACACCTGCTATCCCGTTTCAATGTTGATGAAACTTCTGTCAGTATTTTCTAATGACACACCACATATAATAAACCAGGTGAGATGCGGGCAGGTCTATAGCATCTTGGTGCCGCCATACAAAATGTTAATCTTGGGCTGCTAAGTTTTATTTTTTGATTTTCACCTTGTAGAGTGAAGTAGAGTCACCAAAAGTCATTTAATCTGAAATTGCTGAAAACCGTTTCTAGGTATTAATAATACCTTTCATATGAACTATCATTTGCAGCTGAATCTCTTCAGGTTCCACCTGCAAACTTGAATATTCGTTAAATATTGTAAATTTTTCACCCAAAATCCGTCAGAAAGTGGTTCCTGGACACCTGCTATCCCGTTTCAATGTTGATGAAACTTCTGTCAGTGTTTTTTAATGACACAACACACATAATAAACCAAGTGAGATGCGGGCAGGTCTATAGCATCTTGGTGCCCCCATACAAAATGTTAATCTTGGGCTGCTAAGTTTTATTTTTTAGTTTTCACCTTGAATATTCACCAAAAGTCATTTAATCTGAAATTGCTGAAAATTGTTTCTAGGTATTAATAATACCTTTCATATAAACTATCATTTGCAGCTGAATCTCTTCAGGTTCCACCTGCAAATTTGAATATTCGTGAAATATTGTCAATTTTTCACCCAAAATCTGTCAGAAAGTGGCTCCTGGACACCTTCTATACCGTTTCAATGTTGATGAAACTTCTGTCAGTATTTTCTAATGACACAACACACATAATAAACCAGGTGAGATGCGGGCAGGTCTATAGCATCTTGGTGCCGCCATACAAATGTTAATCTTGAGCTGCTAAGTTTTATTTTTTGATTTTCACCTTGTAGAGTCACCAAAAGTCATTTAATCTGAAATTGCTGAAAACTTTTTCTAGGTATTAATAATACCTTTCATATGAACTATCATTAGCAGCTGTACCTGTTCAGGCTCCACCTGCAAACTTGAATATTCGTGAAATATTGTAAATTTTTCACCCAAAATCCGTCAGAAAGTGGCTCCTGGACACCTGCTATCCCGTTTCAATGTTGATGAAACTTCTGTCAGTGTTTTCTAATGACACAACACATATAATAAACTAGGTGAGATGCGGGCAGGTCTATAGCATCTTGGTGCCCCCATACAAAATGTTAATCTTGGGCTGCTAAGTTTTATTTTTCGGTTTTTTCCTTGAATATTCACCAAAAGTCATTTAATCTGAAAATGCTGAAAACCGTTTCTAGGTATTAATAATACCTTTCATATGAACTATCATTTGCAGCTGAATCTCTTCAGGTTCCACCTGCAAACTTGAATATTCGTTAAATATTGTAAATTTTTCACCCAAAATCCGTCAGAAAGTGGTTCCTGGACACCTGCTATCCCGTTTCAATGTTGATGAAACTTCTGTCAGTGTTTTCTAATGACACAACACACATAATAAACCAAGTGAGATGCGGGCAGGTCTATAGCATCTTGGTGCCCCCATACAAAATGTTAATCTTGGGCTGCTAAGTTTTATTTTTTAGTTTTCACCTTGAATATTCACCAAAAGTCATTTAATCTGAAATTGCTGAAAATCGTTTCTAGGTATTAATAATACCTTTCATATAAACTATCATTTGCAGCTGAATCTCTTCAGGTTCCACCTGCAAATTTGAATATTCGTGAAATATTGTAAATTTTTCACCCAAAATCCGTCAGAAAGTGGCTCCTGGACACCTGCTATCCCGTTTCAATGTTGATGAAACTTCTGTCAGTGTTTTCTAATGACACAACACATATAATAAACTAGGTGAGATGCGGGCAGGTCTATAGCATCTTGGTGCCCCCATACAAAATGTTAATCTTGGGCTGCTAAGTTTTATTTTTCGGTTTTTTCCTTGAATATTCACCAAAAGTCATTTAATCTGAAAATGCTGAAAACCGTTTCTAGGTATTAATAATACCTTTCATATGAACTATCATTTGCAGCTGAATCTCTTCAGGTTCCACCTGCAAACTTGAATATTCGTGAAATATTGTCAATTTTTCACCCAAAATCCGTCAGAAAGTGGCTCCTGGACACCTGCTATCCCGTTTCAATGTTGATGAAACTTCTGTCAGTGTTTTCTAATGACACAACACATATAATAAACCAGGTGAGATGCGGGCAGGTCTATAGCATCTTGGTGCCGCCATACAAAATGTTAATCTTGGGCTGCTAAGTTTTATTTTTTGGTTTTCACCTTGAATATTCACCAAAAGTCATTTATTCTGAAATTGCTGAAAACTGTTTCTAGGTTTTAATAATACCTTACATGTGAACTATCATTTGCAGCTGTACCTGTTCAGGCTCCACCTGCAAACTTGAATATTCGTGAAATATTGTCAATTTTTCACCCAAAATCCGTCAGAAAGTGGCTCCTGGACACCTGCTATCCCGTTTCAATGTTGATGAAACTTCTGTCAGTGTTTTCTAATGGCACAAAACACATAAAAAACCAGGTGAGATGCGGGCAGGTCTATAGCATCTTGGTGCCGCCATACAAAATGTTAATCTTGGGCTGCTAAGTTTTATTTTTTGATTTTCACCTTGAAGAGTCACCAAAAGTCATTTAATCTGAAATTGCTGAAAACCGTTTCTAGGTTTTAATAATACCTTTCATATGAACTATCATTTGCAGCTGAATCTCTTCAGGTTCCACCTGCAAACTTGAATATTCGTTAAATATTGTAAATTTTTCACCCAAAATCCGTCAGAAAGTGGTTCCTGGACACCTGCTATCCCGTTTCAATGTTGATGAAACTTCTGTCAGTGTTTTCTAATGACACAACACACATAATAAACCAAGTGAGATGCGGGCAGGTCTATAGCATCTTGGTGCCCCCATACAAAATGTTAATCTTGGGCTGCTAAGTTTTATTTTTTAGTTTTCACCTTGAATATTCACCAAAAGTCATTTAATCTGAAATTGCTGAAAATCGTTTCTAGGTATTAATAATACCTTTCATATAAACTATCATTTGCAGCTGAATCTCTTCAGGTTCCACCTGCAAATTTGAATATTCGTGAAATATTGTAAATTTTTCACCCAAAATCCGTCAGAAAGTGGCTCCTGGACACCTGCTATCCCGTTTCAATGTTGATGAAACTTCTGTCAGTGTTTTCTAATGACACAACACATATAATAAACTAGGTGAGATGCGGGCAGGTCTATAGCATCTTGGTGCCCCCATACAAAATGTTAATCTTGGGCTGCTAAGTTTTATTTTTCGGTTTTTTCCTTGAATATTCACCAAAAGTCATTTAATCTGAAAATGCTGAAAACCGTTTCTAGGTATTAATAATACCTTTCATATGAACTATCATTTGCAGCTGAATCTCTTCAGGTTCCACCTGCAAACTTGAATATTCGTGAAATATTGTCAATTTTTCACCCAAAATCCGTCAGAAAGTGGCTCCTGGACACCTGCTATCCCGTTTCAATGTTGATGAAACTTCTGTCAGTGTTTTCTAATGACACAACACATATAATAAACCAGGTGAGATGCGGGCAGGTCTATAGCATCTTGGTGCCGCCATACAAAATGTTAATCTTGGGCTGCTAAGTTTTATTTTTTGGTTTTCACCTTGAATATTCACCAAAAGTCATTTATTCTGAAATTGCTGAAAACTGTTTCTAGGTTTTAATAATACCTTACATGTGAACTATCATTTGCAGCTGTACCTGTTCAGGCTCCACCTGCAAACTTGAATATTCGTGAAATATTGTCAATTTTTCACCCAAAATCCGTCAGAAAGTGGCTCCTGGACACCTGCTATCCCGTTTCAATGTTGATGAAACTTCTGTCAGTCTTTTCTAATGACACAACACACATAATAAACCAGGTGAGATGCGGGCAGGTCTATAGCATCTTGGTGCCGCCATACAAAATGTTAATCTTGGGCTGCTAAGTTTTATTTTTCGGTTTTTACCTTGAATATTCTCCAAAAGTCATTTAATCTGAAATTGCTGAAAATCGTTTCTAGGTATTAATAATACCTTTCATATGAACTATCATTAGCAGCTGAATCTCTTCAGGTTCCACCTGCAAACTTGAATATTCGTGAAATATTGACAATTTTTCACCCAAAATCCGTCAGAAAGTGGCTCCTGGACACCTGCTGTACCGTTTCAATGTTGATGAAACTTCTGTCAGTGTTTTCTAATGACACAACACACATATTAAACCAGGTGAGATGCGGGCAGGTCTATAGCATCTTGGTGCCCCCATACAAAATATCCATTAACCAACAAGAGCGTCAGTAAGTAAACGTCGTATTTTTTTGAATTTATTTATTTTAGAACATATTTTAGTGTTTATATAAATACCTAGCATTATAATTCCAATGTTTTTGGGGCTTTTTACGTGTTTTAATTGATAAAGTATGCAATGACTGAAGTGACCATCTTAATTTGGTCGGGTATTCAAAGGCTGCTAACTTTAGGCTGCTAACTTCACGCAGGTCCTATTGCGTTATATTGTAAATTGTTATTTGTGTAAATTGTTTTTAAGTCAATAAAGTAGTATTCTATTCTATTCTATTCTAAACTGAAGCAAGACTGCTGACATAAAATAAAAACAACTAAGAAGTTACAAATAAAAAAATATAATTATAAACAAACAAAAAACCCGACTGCATGCTAAAATGCTTCGTATTTTCTTATACATGTACCTACCTATATTTATTTATTAAATCCTATATTGCACAAATATAAAAATAAGTGTACAAAGGGTGGACCTAATGCTACAAGCATTTTCTTCCAGTCAACCCACAGTATATTTTTAATTTTCAGTTGCTGAACACACTGTCGACGGATCTGGAGGAGATGCTCAGCGAACTATACGAGGGGAAACATGTTGTCAGGTGAGTTTTTATATTATAGTACGTGGTTATAATAATTATATTATCAAGTTTATCATAATTACTGTGGTACAGGCACCATGCAGACGACGCGATAAAACAACTAACTGGGATTTCAATAATTTTATAATAACCAGAAGAAAAATAATGCGATGATGAAATAAACTTTTTATGATATCGGCACTTGTTTAGTTTATGCCGTAAATTTACCGTGGTCGGACTGTAGTAGCTAATTAACACTTCAATTAAATAATCCTTTGAGTTTATCAATATTTGTTTAGAGTAAACATCTACCACACACTTAACGACCAAACAATAATAAACAGTAGATACAACCACAGCACAAAACAAAAGAATTCTAATCAAATCTTTTTCTATAAAGGTTAGACGGAAAAGCTCAAGCAATTTAGCAATATCTGTTGTCAAAGGAATATCTCGGTACAGGTCGGTAGAATAATTCAATTTGTTTTCTTTGTCGATCGCCAGAATGCGCTTCAGTACCAATAATATCATTTTCTACTCACTTTATGAAGACCGTAGCTTCACTCAGAGTCTACGACTTCTGAATCAAGTTCAAGCTAATAAAATAAGCTGGAGGTAAAATTGATTACTTTGAGTCTTTGAGCACAGGCACAGGGCTGCTTTTGTAGGTACTTTATGTTATTTTGATTGTTCCGACTATCAACTTCCAATAACATAGCTGTATGTATATGAGTTGACTAATTGTAAAAATAAAATTGTGGTAAAATCATCCGCTGATAGTTTAAAAAGATACTGGGCTCGACTATAAATCAGCTAAATTAAAAAGTCTCGGCCTGCTATCGGATGTATAACAAATCACTGGACATTGCCTATTTGTTGTCAGTATCGGTTGTGGTGAGCGATAGGGTTACAGGGTTGAAATACCTACTGCGCGAGTTGATTATACTCTACAATTCCGTAGGTTTTAGTCTCTGGTGCTGAAAATAAGGTTTCAGGATCTCATATTCATATGAACAGAATTAAACAGGAATTTTTTTTACAGTATAATACCAAAATGGATATGGTTACCCTTTATTAGAGCCTTTAAATGTTGCTATGTTTCAAAATTACGTATACTTAACTTTTTATTCAATTCTAAATGTACCTTTTACGTTTCACAAAATAAAACAAAAAACCCTGATATCCCGCAGGATATTACGCGCACTCCTCATCATAAAACTACGCACTACGCAGATTTTCGAATAAAACTCTGCGAAACTCGGTCCCTACACACCATCGCATTATGCAACCTGGCGAGATTATCATAAACGAGTAATACACATCCACAGCCGTGTGCGCGAGAATCGAATATTCGACAACAACCCTCCTGCATTTTGCATAAATACAAAACTGTGCAATTCAATTGTTACATCTACTTGCTCTACTCGACGTAATGTGTGTTTCGGACGGCTCGGCTGTGCAAAATGATTTACTTACCTGACACAATTTATACATTAATTCTCTGAAACGTAAAAAAACATGCAGGTTTTTTGTTTAATTTCATCCAGTATCCAGTAACCCAACCATGCAGGTTCCAAACATAATATTTTGGCAGGCTCTGTGTGTTTATTAAACGGCTTTTAGTACCCACGCCACGCCTGAAGGAATCCTTAAATTATTAATTTAGTTAAGGGCCTCATAGGATTGCACGTCAGAAGCAAACTTTGGAACAAAGCCGAGTACGAATAATGAAACACCTAGTACAAAGGTACCTCCGCTGCACCCCTACACGACTAGCATTGTGGTGAAATGGCCAAATCGTTGGGGTGTCGCATTAAAAAAAGAATGAGCGTCGAAAGTGTTTTTTACGGCTTTAATACGAGTTTATTAAAATATTTAAAGCGTAACTTTACCGTGAATTTCCCTAAAGACACCCCCAAAAGGTCCCGGTTGGTCCGGAGATGAACTTCAGCTAGGCGAAGTGTGAATGATAAATTAAAATGTGCTCTATGAGGGACGCCAGGTCGGTAGGCGTTTATGAAATTATAAAGTGTATCAGTAAATAAAAATGTTTGAGTGCTTTTTAAAATAAAGTGTATTTTTTTATTGTTGGTTGTAGCAGTAACGGTTTTCGGAAGTGTGAAATATATAGATAAAAGTTGAAAGAAATAATTAAGTAAAATAATCATATCAAAGGAAAGTTCCGCTCTAAAGGTTGTTCTGAGCATGAATCATATCTGAATATTATAAAAACTACTAAGCATTGAAGTTCAATTGTCTGAATATGGAATGGGCTATTAGATGCAGAAGTAAGTCGTCTCAACTCGTCTCCCCTTCGCAGATAGGTTTGATTTAATACGGCACTTGGTTAGCCAAAATATCATCCAAGTTTGGGAAAGTTCGAAGCCCTTACTTTATCTACCTTATGAAGTCCTACTTCAACAAACAAATGTCACTTACATACATCTATTTAGGGTTCGCGTAGTTCTGTGTTTATATCTGACTAGCTACTGATTAAAGATCAACTATTCTACGTTCTGGTAATATGCTTTGCTTCAGCATAAAAACAGCTATATTTTACAACCCGGTAACGGTAAGTACTTGGAAAGAAAAAGTTCTCTAATAAGAAATATACCTTCTGTTGTATGCAGTGCTTGGCTCCCTTCCAACACATGTGCGGAAGCAAAAGTGCAAGTTGAGCAAAATAACAATAAAAATTATTGTAAAAGATTTGAAGGTCTAGACTTAGGCTTTCTTTACTTGTTGCGGCTGTTACGTTCATGTAGTTTCAGCTGGAGTAAAGTTTTTTTTTTAATTTTGCTGAAGCACAAGTTTTGCGTCTGCTTTTAGATCTAGTGAACTTGGAGCAGTCGGAACTAAAATTTCTGCACCCACACAAATGAAATCGAATCTAGTATATTCAAATACAAAATTGAAGGTTTGTTCAAAATAATATTGTCACATTCAACATCTTGTATAAACATTTTTTTATTGTGAATCAAGTATTATGGTTGTAATATTATTTTTCTCTATTTTGGTTCACTGCTAGTCTCTACCTACCTACTGGGCCCTCCATCTATGTCCTACCCCTGTCGGGGGCCTCCGCATTCTAGACCCTGCAAAGACGTCCAGAATCCAGGTTACCTATAGCCGCATAGCATTTATTACAATTGTACTTTTTTTTTCTTCAGTTACGAAATTGGAATTTCCAATCTGCTCACTATCGTACATTTTATTGAAGAGCGGGCAACAGTTCGCAATATCTTTTGTGTGTCAAGAATGGGGGTCTATTGTAGTTCGCAATGGCAACGGCAGTACAACTGCGTTGTGCTCAGAGTCTCAGACTCCGCTGCGCTTTTAACTCCAGCCCCAACCCTTGCCGGCTCCTGCAGTTTTGTATTAATTGTAGTGATGTGCTCGACAACATGGAGTTTATCGAGGGTAGTTCAGGATTACCTGTTATCTATAAAACGCAAAAGTATAGGAAGGTGTCTCCGAACGAATTAATAGTAACTATAGCTACTTTGTACACTTTTAGTAAGCCTTTCATTTTTTAATTTACTAAATGGAGGCAGAGAAAAACACTTTTATGGCAGATCGAATGAGAGTTACCATAACATTTCAAGTTTATTTACTGATAAAGCAGTGAACAGTAACTTTTAAAAACACATTTTAAATTCATATTGTATCCCCCCTTCACTAGTAAAATATAAGGTACGGTTGCTTTTGAGTGATTGCGAGCTACCTCCACAAACAATGCTCGCCTAGTCAATCCAACTGTATGAATGCCGTATACATAACAGTCTACTTATATATTTCTATGTACAGTGTATTGCTACTATGGGTATATTCTGATTCATTTATCAGAACGCTATGGTAGGAAGCAACATACGAGAATCTAGAGCCTATAATTACCTATCTGCTTAAATCTCTTCCAGGATACAAACATCTAGTATGGAAGCATTCTGATGCTTTGGAATCAAACCATTGCTAGCCAGGGTTATTGAATATAAATAATAAAGCTATCCTGAAATGTAAGTACCTAATGTAGAGTTAATGTACGCCTCAATTTTTTTGGACGGTATACTCAACTATCCACGTTTTTTTTACAAACGGAATATTTTAATTCGTCTGGCTACATGTCGGAAGGTATCGTTCTCTGTACAAAGGTTTCGACTCTGAGAATCTACCGCCAAAGTCATGATACGCTAGGCCAATTCAGAGTAACTAAGTACCTACTAGTGGTGTTGTGCAATTTGTGTTCACTGGAATATTTGTGCTAGGCATTACATTGTTGTGCCGACAAAGACTGCGTTGTAATGTAGCAATACCATTTAATTTGACTCCAGTTCCTAATACTGCAATCAATTAACAGCCTATTCCGACGATAGTAGAGTAATAAATTTCATTCATGGGTAGTTTGTTTGTACCTTGCAAAATATGACAAAAAAGTTTAAAGTCCAAACATTTTGCCTAGCTGGTATGTGTGGAAAAAAAAACAACACGTATAGTAAGTATATAAAAAGGCATCCTGCTACGCCAGTTAATGAGATAAAAACAAAAATTAAGCTTTCATCTCTTAATTAGTTCTTAATTTTAATGATGCGTACAACAAGCGAGTAGAAGAAACATTTTATTCATCCATCGCGGCGCTAACGTTCACCTTCCACGGAGTAATTAGGGCCTCCGCACATAAAACGGTGTAAATAAAAACGCCGAAATTCATTAAACGCTATAAGATCGCCTCTTGAACATCTGTAGCTGTTTCCCCCATTTTTTTGTGTATCTCGAGGGCGAGTTGTAGGCAATAATTATTTCGAAATTAACCGCTGCGAGGCTGCAGCTTCGATCAGGGGTGAAGTTGGGGATGGATGGATTGTTTGATTAGAACTCAAAAAAAATGTTTTAGGGCCTCTTTTAGAATGTCTAAATAACGGTTTCCACTGGGACAAAAGACATGTCACTGTCTATTAAAGCATTATTAAAAAAACTAAATTCTTCAGTGTATAAATATTATGAGTTCGAATGCGTTTTTGTGTCGCCATCAGATGAAAGAATACATCGACTACATTGTTAAAACTATTCACAGATAGATTTTACTTTATCATCAACCTAACCTTTTATATTTATTTATTTATCGTATGGATTTACTGGTTACATAAAATAATATTAAAATAAGAATTTATACAGGTCACCTTTTATAAATTAGATAAGAAAACTTATCATACGTCACATCATTATCTTTTAAGTTAGTGGTCAGTGGTTATTAAATATATTTTTTAAATCACTAAACATTTTTTAGAAGCCATTAATTAGTATCAGCCGGCTACACCGTGGGGCACCCCCTGGCCGCGCTAAATTAAATCAAACGAGCGTCCCCGAGTGGACGGCCATCGGACCGTTTACCCTACAGCAGTGTTTTTCAACCTGTGGGTCGCGACCCCCTGGGGGGTCGCGAAGCTTCTGTAGGGGGGTCGCCAAAGGACGAAAATCTGAGTATACTTTAGTAAAATAACAATTAAGATTCATATTTATTTATTATGTAAGGCTGTTACTATAAAATTACTCTTAATTAAAATTTTTTTACTTTAACAAAAGGATAATTAATCATAAACATTTAAATGTGTTATAAACAAAAACAAAAAACCTAAGACGCGCGTTAATGTGAAGGTTTTTAATTTATTAATATATCCTATCGCGGATCTGTTTTAGTACAATATAGACCACATCCACACAGTAAGTCAGATTATACAGAAGACTGAAGAGTATAATCAGCCTCTGTGTCTAGCCCTTGTGGACTATGAAAAAGCCTTCGACTCCATCAAGATCTGGGCAGTTTTGGAATCGTTGCAGAGATGCCAAATCGACTGGCGCTATATCGAGGTGTCTGTACGATGCCGTTACCATGACTGTCCAAGTACAGGACCACAAGACCTATCCAAATGCAACAAGGAGTGAGACAGGGGATGTGATATCTTTGAAACTGTTCACCAATGCATTGGAAGATGTCTTTAAGACGTTTAACTTGTACAGACATGTCATATGTATAAATGGCGAGTACATTTATCATACCTCCGCTTCGCGGAAAACATCATTATTATGGCAGAATCTCTGCAGGAACTCAGCTAAATGCTAAGTGGCCTAAATGCTGCTTCCCGACGTGTAGGCCTCGGTATGAACTTGGACAAGACGAAAGTCATGTAGGTACAATGCTCATATCAAACCGAAGCCGGTCATCGTTGGTGAGGCAACAATCGATGTTGTGTAAGAATATGTCTACCTCGGGCAGACTATTCGGCTAGGCAGAAGCAACTTCGACAAGGAGGCTGCAAGGTGTATCCAACAGGGTTGGGCTGCATTCGGAAAAATTCGTCACATATTCTCCTCGCCTATTCCTCAGACCCTTAACACAAAAGTTTTCAACCATTGCGTCCTACCAGCGATGATGTATGGTGCAGAGACGTGGACACTGGCGCTAGGACTGGTCCACCGATTTAAAGTAGCTCAGGATGCTATGGAGAGAGCTATGCTTGGGGTTTCTCTGAAGGATCATATCAGAAATGAGGTTATCCGTCAGAGGACTAAGGTTACCGACATAGCTGACAAAATATGCAAGCTGTAGTGGCAGTGGGCTCATATCTTCCGAAAAACCGATGACCGTTGGGGTAGACGAGTTCTCAAGTGGAGACCACGAACAGGCAAACGCAGCATGGCAGGCCTTCCTGTCTGGTTCAAAGACGACAACCACAAATATTTTTTTATCGTAAAACCAGGTTGTCCATTTTGTCTTTTACATTTTCATTTCACCCTTAAAGACTTTTATTCAAGATATTTAAATGCTCAAATAAGTTAGAAAGAAAAGATAATTTAAAAATAAATTCCAGGTCCCAATGCTATTAGTCCTAGGAATGTAATTAAATCGGATAAGTAGGAATGTAATTAAATCGGATAAGTAGGTATGTACTTCGAATCCTAATCATGGATACCATAAATACGTAATAAATTGGTATTATATAAAAACCAAAAGGGTCAAGGGGGTCGCGAAATATTTTTTTATACCAGGGGGGTCGCATCATGAAAAAGGTTGAAAAACACTGCCCTACAGTAATGGTACTTAGTGAAATGTATGGCAAAAATGTCTTTCTGATGGCTGTTTTTAAGTGATTTTGGACGCTGATTTTGGCTATATTTCAGCGGTCTGGGATAGGGGATTGGAAAATGCATTGGGTCATCAAAATTTATTGGTTTTTGTGGTGGGTTATTATTAGGCTGAGTTTACACTTTGATCATCATAATGTTAAGGATTTGTATAAGTACCTTTCTCTCGAGTAAAACATTTATTTATTTAGACAGAAAGTTCCAGAAAAAATACGTGGCAGCTTGCTTCAGATATCCGGGAGCCAGTGGCTAAGTCTAAGAGCTAAGACTTAGCCCGTCTATTCCAGTGATTCTAAACCTATACTTAAATGATTATAAAAAATATTCCTTCAGAAATGATATTTTACAGCTAGTCCAGCTGAACAGAGGTTCTGTTAAATTGTACCATAAAAAATAAGTTCTGATTAATAAGAAATAATAAATAAATATATAAACGTTATTAAATCGATCGCCGTCATGCTTTGACAGTATAATGTGAAAGCATCCTAAATCTAGATTTAAGATTTTGGTGGAAGTCGTCCTTAAAGTGTTTATTTTTTTATTTATTTATATTTATTCGGGAAACAAACAGCTTAAAATAATAATAATTACTATAAGGATTACTTTTAACACTCATGCCAACAAAGTTTCCTCAGACTAAAAACACACATTAAAAGTATTTGGTGAACAAAACATAAAATGAAAAATAATAACAAATGAACAAAAATTACACATAAGAAGTGTTAAGTCCAATAAGTTTGGGAATCGCTGGTCTACCGGCAGACTGTTGAATTTTACAACAAAGTTGCATCTCTGCTAGTTATTTGTGCTGATTAGCTCCTGCCCGCTGGATTTATCTTGGAAAATAGAATTTACAATGGGATTAAGAGGAATCAAGCTATTGCAAAAATGCTTTATAGCTTTAATATGAAAGTCTTGGGTTTGAAATTGTTGTTATAAATTAATACATTATATAACTTTAATTCTTATCATATAGGCGGGTAAGTCAACTTTACAAAATAGTAAAAAAAGGAACCTACAGTGAGTTGACCATAATTTTGTTCCTAAATACTTACTGAACATAAAACCAAACAAAATAACTTAAAAATGGTTATTAACTCATAATTCTCATACCATAAAGGCCAAAGCCAAAAGCTTGAAGTAGGTGCCTACTTCTAAAAATAACCTAATAAACGAACTCATCTTTGTTATTCTGGTAAAGTGTTAGACGCTATTAGACTCGGGCACAAAGACAACAGCGGTAATGGCAATAACAATAACCTTTTGCGATGAAAGCCTTCCAGCCCCTACCATGGTTGTGTTGTGTCGAACCAAAGTGGTTTTTGTCCTGGTATAAAATTGGTCTCGCCGTTTGTCTAAAACCATATTTTACAGTCTCTCCGACTCAAAAATGGTGGCCATAATAAACACCGGATTTTTTAAAAATTTATCTATCTATGAGTTTTGTGAAATTATTCTAAAAGTCAAAATAGTAAGGGTGGCTTGCACAACAAAGTTAATTAAAATTAAATACATAGTTTGTCTATTGCTCTGACAGTATAATGTCAGAGCAAGAGGTCATAGATTTAATTTTGATTAACTTCGTGGTGCAAGCCACCCTCTCAGACTTTGTATGCGAATAATGAAATAAATAAATAAATTTAGTTTTCTTTAACTATGCAAAAATATACTTACTTTAAACTAAAATTTGCCTATTATATCGGTTCGCTACACCCTTTGTGCAAAATATTTACAATGTAAATTTACATTGGTAAGTACATAGTAAAGGGGTTGTTTGTCTTCAGTCGGCAATACCATTCCAACATTCAGTGGCAACTCGAGATTTTCGATGTTTATCTCAAAGCTCGGCTTGGGAAATAACTTGCTCATTGTAACTTAGTACCTTTGTGGTTTATGTCATTGATTTCATTTGTTATTTTGTCTTGATAACTTAAGACAATTATTATAATACTCTATTGAATAAATCATACTAAGTAATCGAACATACAAAATCAGTGAAATCTGTAACTATGTGCTATAATAATATGTAACATCTTAACTAAATAAGTAGAGTAAATAATAGTTGTCCACAAACATGCATTGCATACCTACGTAGCGTGGGACACCCTACAGCCCGCTTTAGCCTACTGAATGAAGAAAACCGCCACTTAACTTTAAGTCTGGTGAAATACTTTTCCCCATATTTCATCTACTTACGTTTCATACATAAAATGTTGTATAAAAATCCTTGCGCTATGTGAACGAACAGATGCGGGTGAATAATTACTTGTTCGTAATGCGGAGAGATATCGGGCGAAAGAACAAATCCTAAGGAAAATGCTTTTATTTGTTTTACTAAGTGAGTCTCTCAGGCAAAAGTATCTTACTGTATATTCTACTTTATATTCTACTCTATTCTTTGAGTCTACGACCCAAATAAGAATATAATTTTATTTCCGACCAATAGTCTATAATTATTGTTAAGGTCAACCGGGGCCATTGCGCCACAATACTTTGACTTTCATATTCATTTAATCATAACAAACAGACTATACGCCCTATTAAGCTATAACTTGTGATACATATTAGGAAATTTTATCTAGTTTCATATTTTGATGCAATTTTGTGGAATTTTAAATATCTTCTACATGTAAACGACGTTTCTACAAAAAATGGGATTTTTAGGCGCAATAACCCCTTGTGGGGCTAATGCCTCTTTCACTAGTTTTGTGTGCTTGGAAGAGATTTTTACAAGTTTAAGTAGATATAATGTATAGATTTACTATTAACGTAGCTAATTATTAGCTTGTAAACTAAATACTGCGCTTAGTTAAGGAGAATCAGTTGATCAAAAATTTTTGGGGCTATGGCGCCTACGAAGCCTAATTTCTTGTAGTGGCATTTACCCCATCCAAGATTCCAGAAGTGCTCAACATTTTATTTATGAATACTTTATTGGACTTAAAAAAGTATAAATACTTACGTGACAAATTAAAATACAGTATAAAAGCATACAAGGGCATATTTTTTAGAATTTGCAATCAAACCACAACTTTAAATTAGTAAGTATACCATTTTTAGAGTCTGACGGAATTTTAATCATTACAAAACTATTTAGAGTTTTAAAAACAAGTGGGATCATTCTGTTAATATGACTATTTTTTATTTATTATATGATTATTTTCTATATACCGTATTAACAACATTATAATGTCGACACCAAATGAAGCCAATTTTTAAAAATATTTAGTTTATTATATTATACATATAATAAACTAAAATTATTTACGTTTTAGTTGGATTATCAATCTAAGAATGTTAGTTCTGATACGCCGTTAAATGTTCTTCAATATTGCAGAAGGCGTCATTAACCTAGTATTTTTCGTTTAGGAGTAATTTGGTGCTAATGTCACTGGAACTTTTTCATTGCTCGTGAGTGTATTAAATACATTTATCATAACATAAAATGTTTAGAACCTCTGAAAATGGGGCTATTGCGCCGCAATAGAGGCAATAACCCCATCAGCCCAGAGGCATTTACCCCAAAATAAAAGCTAAACCTACAATTTTGTAATTACATATTGTGTCCGAATCTTACGTTATTTCAATAAAATAATCAAAACAATATGTAAAGCAAGAAAACAATAACAGTATTTACAGTTAGGAAACATAGATTCTTTTAAGCAAACACACATTTGGAACGATTAAAAAAACGTGTCAGGAAACCTGAGGAGGCCGAAAGAGATGAAAAAATTAAAATGGCAGATTTGTTAAGAAACTTTACGCGGATACGACATCTATTGGTCAGAGGTAAAAGTTTCAGTTACAAAGAAAGATAGCAGATGACTCCAGTAGTTCTAAAGTATGTGGTTTGGAAGATAAATGGATTCGAGGCATTAGCCCCGTAGGCGACTTGGCCCCGGTTGACCTTATGTAAATATTCAAATAGTAGGTATGTAGGTACCCTCGACTGCAATCCTGTGACAAGGAATCAATTTTAACTCTTAATTTTTAGAATTTTTTGTATAAATATTTCATTTATTCATAAAAACATATAAGTCACAAACATGCATTATATATATACACTAGAAGTTTCGTAAAAAAAAAGAATAATTATAATATATAAATATACTTACTAACTATATTATAACTTACTAATCAAAAATACCCCTCCGAGCCACACCCGACCCAAAGGTACCCATGACACTGGCAGCGTTACCACGCTGCACAGCCAGGGATAGCCTCTGCATCAGGTGTGCCCCGGAAGAAGATCCCAGACCACGACTCCTCAAGCGTCTGCCGATTTCCCTTAATAAGACCCTGCCCTCTTCTCCCCACACCCCCATCGTCTCCACAGCCAAGGGCACAAACAGATACCGCTGCATTAGCTGGCTATATTTAAGTTTTTTAAGCCGAGCCGCGGCTTCAGCAGCGGCACCCGCATTGGCCGCTGTAGACTGCACGTGGGACGGCGCAAGGGTGCAGACGCACGTCGCGTCCCAGACTAAACTGCGGCCCTTCTCCCACGGCACCATGGTGAGTCCATCCGGACGCTTGCCATCAGCCCGGGACAACCCTGGTGGCTCCAGGACCGCCGGGACATCCGCAGAAACAAGAGCTCTCCGGACGATGTCATTGATAGCATGGTGCCGTGAGAACCTGCCCGCACTACGCACACAGTGTAACCCGTGACGTCCCGATTGATCCACCCGCACGCCGCAGACACAAACTGGGGCTGTACGAAGCGAATATCTCATCACAAAGAGTGATGAGATATTCGCTTAATTAATTAGGAAACCGACCAATAGACTTTCGGCAAGGGCTACGTTCATTACCCTACACCTCCAAAAACCAGGGGATTTAGGGCATACTGGGGATCAATTCTGGTAAAAAATACTTCTGATTGACACGTTGTCTGCATTTTTAATGTATTTGTATTATAATTGATGGTTAAGCTTAGAAATGAATGAATAGGTACTTGACTATTTTGTGAGCTCCATGGGTGGAAATTATTCTTACATTATGTACATGAAATCGATATAATTTTTACGCTTTAAGTATTTCTAAGTACACAGCAGCTTAATGATCTAACCTAACTTTCCTATGGATGACATACTCCATATATTTCCACCTAAACATAGTACGCTTAATTTTACTCAAAATAGGAATACTTGAATGTATCTAACGACTGCATGCCAACACTAAGCTGACGCGGCTCCGGTCAACATCTCACACGCACTCACTCACACCCGACATTACACTCTAAACACGATTAACGACTGGCTAATGCAGAAAGCGTGTGGCCTGAGGCGAGCAGAGGAACCTCCTAATACGCCTGCGGAAATAACCCAAGTAGCAAAAATATGTGCAATAAAGGTAACGGCCACGTTCCTGTTTTGCTAATATGTGCTGTAAAAGTCCCGTAATTAGTCGAATAATGGTCACGGCAGCGCTGTCTCGACGCGAAAAGGGCACAAATTATACAGCAATTCAGTGCTATGAAAGTCGAGTGATTGTAACCAAGAAGCTTATATAGTAGGTTAAAAGTCGAGTAAAAGTAAACTGTACCCAATTTAGGGTTGTCATAGCAATTTTGTTGCAGCTTCTACACTAAGGGTGCAGTAACAGCGATGTGGTGCTCATTAATCGACTAATAAGTAGAATAATAGCTGTCGAGTTGCTACAACTCTTCATTTTTGTGGGATAAATGCAACAAAATTACTTTTTCCCCACTATTTAGCTGAATTTTAGTCACACTGTTGCAGAAAAATATATGGAAGAAAATCTGTGGATTATCGTGACTGATCTATCGTAATGACTGATTACAAAAGCATAAAGGTAAGTAAGTCTCCATTAATAACTAAATGAGTTATTACTAGTGCAATTTCTATTGTTGCATTTTACACATTCGTATACCAAAAATCTTAGGCGCATTTAACTTTATCGATAAAGTAATAGGAATTCTTTAACATATGTTTAAGGGCTACGTTAAATCTTTCTTAAAAAATAGTAAATATGGTCAAAATTAATTAAATAAATTATAAAAATAAAATAATAGCCATGTTTGTTCGTATATCGCTATTACAGCACTATTAATCGATTTTTGATGCAATAATAGTTACAATGTTGCACTTATAGCAAAACAAGCAGCCATCATTAAATAAATTTAGGGTTCCTCAATGCAAAATCCTTAGCTTGACTAACCCGAGTTGGGGTGAATGTCATTTGATGTATTTTATTAAATGTAATTAATTAACGATTGGTTCATATTTGCTTCATTTCATACTTAATGATAAATTAGCAACTATATAATTATAAAAAAAAACTTCATTTTCTTCACACGATGAAAAATTTATTACATTGATTCAAAATCAAAATCAAAAATCAAAAATGTATTTATTGTTACAAACAAATCATTAACAAAAATGGCAAGGGCCCTTGTACTAGGTGGTAACCTGTATTACTAGGTACCCCGCTCTTTCACCTATTTTCAGAATAGAATATAGCAAACATTTAAAAGTGATTGATTGATTGCAAAGCAAGCAAGTATACAACTTGAATAAAGCAGAAAAGATACTAATCACGCTTTTTTTCCAGAATGGTTTTCAAGATTGTGCAGACAATTGAGAAGGGAGGATATGTTTTATAGACCGAGACACCAGGCCCACGATTTCTTCAGTTGTTTTCTGTGGAACAACGGAACCACTTGACGTTTCGGCCATCGCACTTGACGAATTTTGAGACAAATACTTTGTTTGAACCTTAGTTTGAATTTTTCCGTATCTTTGTTTTAATTTTCTTTTTTAATTTCCATGACTTGTAATCCATTTTATCACGTAATAAAAAAATGAATGTGCAATGGAATTATTTATTTGCTTGTCACATTAAAATACTATAAACTGTATAAACGTAACCAAAATGCTGTTACTGAATTATTTATCGAATTAATGTGCCATAAGAGCATTTCAAATAGTATGTGAGCTATTACAGTTATTTGAAAGCTTTTATTCGAAATGTCGATTAATGAAGCTATAAGAGTTACAATGATGCAGTATAGTGAAATAAAATCTTTTATTCAGCTAATTAGATCCAAATAATACAATGATGAGTAATAGTTCTATAATAGCAACCTGAACAATCAATAAGCGAATTAATAACTCTTAAAGCTCTCTTTCAGCACTAATGTGTGCGTTAAATAAAATAAAGCAGCTTTTATAGAAATGTCGAATAAACGGGCTATATAGGTCGAATATAGGTCGAGTAGATGTGTATTCGACATTGTTACAGCGCAAATTAGATAAAAATGCTTATTAATAGCTGTACCACTTTTATGGCACAATCTAGTAAAATTTCAGCCATTAATCAATACTTATTCGATTTTAAGTGCTATAAATGGGCCCTTATTCGACCATTTTGCTTGTTGGGTAAATGAATCGGATGGGTTGAGGGTTATTTATTAACCATACCCGGTGAAGAAAAGGAGTGCTATACGTTCAAGGGGTTAATGTTTCTGGGAAGCAGATAATTATCGCATATTCTCGCCACTTTTGACATTCAGTTGGTTTTGGTTGGCATGACTGTGACTGAAGTTGTGTGAAGTTTGAAGTTCATCAATTATACGTCATCTTCATATTAAATTCTTGACAGATGTTTCAAAAGTCAACAACTAATCCCTGGTTATGATCTAACCGAGAATTGCGAAACCGGGCCTAAAACACTTCTTATTTATGATCAGAGGTTAAACTTAAAAGCATATATTTTTTACAAGTACCCATCTAGAAACTTAGGTGAGGTACCTACATCCGACTCTTTACAAGCAGACTTCAAAATGAATTTAAAACTCATTTCGGCCGGAGTCTAGTCCGTAAACGCAAGCGAGACGATGAAGGCACTCTCCAGAATGGATATTATTATTTTAGAGCACCCTGTGTATATTAGCATAAAATATCTAGAGCTTCACTCATTTTTCCGCCAGCAAAGAAACACGATAATATTCCGTGTGAAATAAGTTCTGCTTTATAAATATTACTTGGCTCTTCTTATTTCGGCTTTTATTTCAGAGGCGTTTTCCTTGTTTTCTTTATTTTGAATTATTATGGTTAAATGGCGTGTCTTCTTATGTAATTTTTCCTTAGCTGTTGCTAAGCATTTAATTTAATATAGGTCTTTTCTGATAAACTTTATTATATATAATTATTATTATGATCTACCTACTGTTCAAACTGGATAACTTCAGGAGTAGAATATGTGGTTTAAGTTTGCAGGAGCATAAATTTTACACAAGTATAAATACGAGTACAGTATTCTAGGTATTTATGTCAGACGCCACTACACTCGAGATGCACCTTGAGAATCCTCACGATGGAGTGTTATCACGTTTTCTTCTAGCCTGGGGGGTTACTCTACCCTACACTGGTGAAAAACTACCTAACGAGAGCTGTCTTGCAATCGTACGCTTAATACTACTATAGATAGAGTCTTGGACCAGCAGCGCTCTGAAACTTTGTTTTTCGTCATGAAAGAGTGACCCCCTGAGCTCTGACGTCACTCGTAAACTCGTTCGCTCTTTTGAAATTTTAATCTAACTTATACCGCTGCCTCCGCCGTGCACTGCAGGCATTTGGTAATACGATTTAGGTGCAAGAGCTCCTGAATATTTCGTAGTTTTAAAATGCTATGCTCTACGAGCTTCTAGATGACTGCAAGAGCGATGGGTTTATTGTTGGTTTTAAAAATGAAAAATTTATTTAGTTTTTTCCAAAATATAACTTTGTTTATATAAAAAAAAAACATTTTTAAGGAGGCATTTGGCCATTAGTGGTACACTCACTACACAGGCTACGTAAAACCAAAGTTAATTTTATAATTAACAACATTCTACAAGGTTACAAATCAAACAATCGCAAATAACAAAGGCATTTCTAAACCTGTCATCAAAGTGTACTGTTGACCCTTACTCTAGTAGGATATTATACTTATAATTACGGTCATGAAAAATTAATAAATAAGTAAACGTATTTTATTAATTATGTAGCTACGCTACGTACTGTATGTACCGTTGTACATTTACAATTGACACAACCAATAAACCCTTAGACCAGTTTAAACCGCTTTGAATTAGTTCTATCCAACTATTTCGACCCCGGAGGCCCGAGTGCATATCCTTGTTTGACATGAGACTGGGTAACTTTCCCGACTCCGACGATCTCCAGAATAGACCCCCTTCCCTGATAGAAAGACGGTCGTAAGTGAATTTCAGAGGGTTATCATGTCAAAGGTTGTAACTTTGACGGGGGATTTAAAGAATAGTGCTTGGATTGGACTTGTAAAATTCCCGAATGAATAAAATAAATGTTAGAAATAGGTAAATCTGTAAGCACTTATTACCATCAAAATTTGTAAGTACATGGTTTAATGTAAGTATTGTGTAATGTGAATTTAATATTTTTAACACAGTTGGATTATATTAACATAAATTATTCAGTCTCCTGATTTTACGTAAAGGTTGTCTAACGACTGGAAATATCTCCTAAAGAACCATTTCGTACATCGGTACTTATTAGAATAAGTTCTGCACAATATTTGCAATTTTTTGTGTACACAAGACATAAGCGATGAAATACAGATAAATTAAGTATACAAATGTGGAAGCAAAACCTGCCCACTACGCTTATTTAAGTAATACATTAATAGCCATAGACAAAAAATGCAAGTCAACGCCTCCTCAGCTTACAAAGGATTTAATTAGTGCGTAGTTTAATGTACCGCAAGGACAAAGATACCGGGAGATTTACTACGAACAGACAAACAGGCTGAGTTTTATAGCTATTCATAATTTATTACATCGAGATATGCAGCGGCTCTAAGTTGGAAAAGCTTTTGCCTAAAATGGCAGGCTGGCAAGACTCCTTATCTTTTGTTAGGTACTTACTTTTTAAAAAGTTCTGCATTTTGAGACGGAAATTAGCTGCATGTAGTTAATGGTGTATTCGTTTTTTAACACAATTTCTAGGCTCATTTGTTAATTTTATTTACCCTAAAACAGACGGTATATTTAGTTTTAGTAGGTACATAAAAAATACTTATCAACGAGTAATATACATAGGCCAGTAAAATTTTCACAAACATTAATTTGGTAGTGTAAGACATATTATTATGATGTAATGTCCTTTAATATTGCATTGTATGTTCTTCAGTCATATTATCGCCGACAGAATGAAAACAAAGAATTTAATTGAAGTTGGCGGTAAATCCTTCCATGAAAGAGAGCCTTTGTTTGTGTCAAAGGAACTATGTCATATTGCTGGTCGGAGCCTTTTACGAAATCCTCCGAATTCCAGATTTTCCTTGACGTGGTTGACGAAAACAATGGTTCAAATTGGATTCTGGCCACACCAAAATACGGTCGTAAAGAGTTTTATTAAAAGTGTTGCCATTTTTTGCTTCCCAAAAAAATATTCGCACGTGAAACGGCTGTTTGTCCATTCTGTATGCTACAGAAACAAAGCTTTGGTATTTTTGTTAAAAACCGTTTCGGATTTTACTACAGGAATTTTTTGAATGCTTTTTACTCTGCCCGGGGCTGAAGCATTTTGGAAAAAGAGTAATCTTCTTTACACGTTCATTTATAAATAAAATATACAATGCGCGAGTACCGTTAGTTGTTTGTCTGAAATAGTCTGAATCTACTCAGCCTTGCGATTCTGTAAAATCAGACATCTCACTTCGATCTTCATTCTCCCTTCACCTTTCACTTCACGTATGTCATCTCATACATTATTTGTCAAAATCTCGAAATTGCGGAAATTACAGAATGCCAATTTCAAAACTCACTCCGGATTCAGAATCGAGTTTTGACTATTAGCTTTATAGAATCGCACGGCAGTTTAGTACGTAGATCTATGAAAGGTTAAAAAACATTTATAACAGCAACTATGACTTTTCATTGAGCGTACAATTGTACATAATATAAATACTTGCATGAACTTAGGATGCAGGTTTCGGCCTTTGAGTTATTTTTATGAAAGACCCCTCATTATATTTCTCTGGAGGGGTTTAAATTGAATCGAGTAAATAGTGAACAGCACCTGGTACTCTGAAGATAATAATATACCTATAATCGATAGATATATCTCATGAAACAAATGAAACAGCGATCAATGATGCGCTGATTGTGCCGAGGGTGCGTGCGGCGACCCGCCAGCCGCAGCCGCCTGCGGTTACGGTGGAGGCGACGATTCTACTAGACGGATCATCTGCCCGAATCTCTACGTACCGGAGTTTTAGGCAGAAGGAGAGGTGTCATTAGTTTGGAAGCTTGCTTGTTTCTAGAAGGGATGAATATTATGAATATGTGATCTTGTATGTTTGAGTTGATACTGTGTATGAACTTTTTGTCAATGAGAGTTTCAGCGGATCTATTCTCGCTGCGTATATCTAGCCAATTCTTTATCTTTGCCATTAAAAGTGTTATGGTTTGTATTGTGTGTCTTCTAAACGGATAGATTGATGCGAATGCTGTGTTAGTGTTTGTTTGATTGGTGAATCTTTAGATTGTAAATATTTTATTTAAGTAGTTGGTTCGATCTTTTTTATTCGGTTGGCTCATTTTCCCATAGGTAAAACTTAATTATACCTACCAGTTATCGCTTAGATAATTGGAGACTGCGGGTTTGATACCAGAATCACGAATCTGTATCCGACGGTACCTACCTACGTAGGGCCGAACTCATCTACGTGCGGTTGCAACGGCTGAATGGCAAATGAAATAGTGGTTGGAGCGCTTATTAATTATACATTGTTTTAGAATTGCACGTAGAAGATTAGTGTATACGAGTACATAATATACTTGTACGTGCAGGTATCTGACAGGTACAGGTAAAATAACTACTCTACTACTTCTATATTAACCTAATTATGAATTTACGTAGATCTTCGAATGACATAGAGATCGGAATAGTGAAAGAAAACGTTTATAGTATGTATTTAACTATTTAATTAAAAATTACTTGCTCCTATCCATTTTAATATTCTGTTTCACTTAGAATACCTAGCTATCTACATAGAAATGCTTCCCTGTAGAAGGCTTGAAATGAAAAATGATATTAGAAAGTCCTCCCCATTTCTTTTCTTAGAACCAAACATAACTTGCCAACCCTTTTTAAGACCGCCAACTTTTTAATATCACATTTTGATACGCTTTCATCTATGAAAATACTGAAGGAGACGACGACCACAAAAGGGGTCTTTACCGGCAACAATGAAAACTTTTCAGCACTCCTCATTCCCCCTGACACCTGAAAACAGCCGAGATGAATACGACTGGAGCTTTTGTACTTACCCAAGTAATATTTTCACTCGCGCCCACCCGCAGTGGTAAGGTTCTTGAAACCTTAAGTTAAGATGAGAAACATAAATACAAGATAGGTATACCTATACTTAGTTAAATTTATTATGTGTGCAGTACCATTTTAAACGGTTCTAGTATTTTTAAGGTATGGCGAAGCTCGCAGGAACCTGTTTGTAGGTATAAATATAATTATAATACCTACATTATTTTATATTTTCTCTATCTCATCGCTTCACATTTTACCTTTTTAATTTTTCATCCTTACACATTTTACCCAATTCCATCCCCTATTCCTATTAAATTGAAACGTATTTCAAAGTTTAAGAGTGTTTCAATTAAACCAACAGGCACTTACGAGCTTCTCACGGCACGTTCTGAAGACCTATAAATCAGAGGTAGAACTTGTGATCTTCTAAGCTCGGTCTAGTTTATATGCGGCGTGGCTGCAGAGTTTCTGAACGTGGCTTAGCACGTCCCGTATGTTCTAAAACGAGTTTAGTGAAAAATACAGTTTAAGTGGGTAATTTTATGGTTATAGGGTTGCTCTTGCTATACCTGAAACTTTTTGAGAGGGTAGGGGGTTTATAACATACGTCGTACTAAAAGGAATGTAGCTTAAGCCTTAGGCACACATACTGAACATTGACACTAAAATAAACTTCATGCACATGCAAAGGCTTAAAAGTCACGCAACAGTAGCTGATTAGTTTGTCTAATTGATGTAACGTTTGTAAAAATTTAAGCTAATATGAAATTTTAGTTAATTTCACTACACCTACTTCAGTAATATACATTCGCTAAATATATGTCCCAGTATATAGTAACGTGCAAGTCTGCGGGAAGGCTCAGCACTTCACCGCGGGGGCACAGTAATTGAGTGCATAAATCATACTGCGATCGGAATGAGATGTGAAGATCCTGGTGGCTGTCTCATGCGAGACGGACGCAGCGGCAGAGTGGATGGAAATCTCTTGTCATTACTATAATTATTATTTATATAGTCACTTCTTGAGCTTTTATGGTTCGAAACTGCAATGGGCGAGATTGGTGGTATAGGCTTAAAACCCTTCCTGCATTGGAAGGAGGCCCGTGTCCCAGAAATAGCGACGTGTGGGGCGCGATGATGATGGTTTAAAAATACATAATGTAATAGAATGACACACTATACTAGTTTGTGTAATTTTATAGTCAATCATTCAAGTAAAGCGCTTATTTGCCTTAACTTTCAGGTGTTTTATAAAATAAAACTACGGATTCAGATTTTCAAGAATATTTATGTGATGTTTAATTTTATTGGGGTTCAATAATATAATATTAAATTAGCTCTCGCATAACTGCGTCCCCACTTCAAGAGGCCTTCAGCTTTAACCGTAAATATTAAAGAACAGCTTAACACAAGCGAGTTGGTTTGAAATATGTTTCAATATCGCACGACCCTTACCACCTGAAGGAGGTTTCGCCAAACTTTGCTAAAGAGAAAGCCGCTATTTTTTGCGATTGCGGCAAAAACGAGGGCTAGCTAGCATACAGTTGTGAATGTTGTGATGTCTCAAACTTTTATATTTTTTACAAAATTATAATGTACTAGCTGTTCCCGCGCGCTTCGCTTCGCCTTAAAAAGTTTTCCCGTGGGAATTCCGTGATAAAAAGTAGCCTATGTTCTTTCCCAGGGTCTAGACCGTATGTATACCAAATTTCATTCAAATCCGTTCAGTAGTTTTGGCGTGAAAGAGTAACAGACAGACAGACAGACAGACCCAGTCGCATTTATAATATTAGTTAGGATTAGGATTTTCATAATTACCAATTAGGTGACCAATTATTTCGTTAAAATAGTAGGCATGCATCCTGGTATTATAAATAGTAGATATCTACCCTGTCAAAGATAAATATACCGGTCTACGTTTAAGTACCTACATAATTATGTAACATCAACACGACATGTATCACGTAAAAGTACGATAGAAATTAATTTAGATGAACAGTTTTCAAAATAAATAAAAGAGTGTTCTATCATTATTATTCGTCGAGTATCCACCACCTAGTTAGACGTAAGTTTGCTCTAGTAATTTGGCGAACGGCATAGCCCGGTGTTTACGTGTTTGCCAAACGTGGCAGGCTTGCAATGTGTTTGCTCTATTTTGGTCGAAATTCCGCCAGTTTATGTAATAATGTAGGCTCTAGCAACAAACATATATTTTTCTGTTACGGGTGAAGCACATGCAACTTTAAATCTACTTTTTTTCAAATAAATGTGCCTTTTGGGACCCAGCAGTTTATTTGACTTTCTTTAAGAATTATGCTTTAGCGATTCGTTACTGTCCAACGTAAGTCTTAAAATAATTATTATAGAATGATATTATAATATATATTGCTACTCGCTAGAGCCCATATAATGTATGTAGATAGATAAGTAAATCAATCATTTCATTAACAGAACAATTTCTACGGAGACTCAAGACAGCACTGAAGTCAGTCAACGAAGCAAAGTGAGACATGGTATGAGAATACTCCTTTGTACTTAAATTAATTAAAACGACAAAGTTACAACGATCCTCCTCGTCAGAGCCCAACATCCGAGTGCTATACACCTTTGTCACATTCAGTCTTGGGAGTTACAACTTTGGACTATAAAGTTGGTATATGGTTCTAGATGTTATTTGACTAGAGACCTATTTAATTTAGTGGCATTGTAACTTCTTGTCTGTTTTATTTGCAAAGTTTTGACGGGATAGTGACTTTGTACCAAATTATTAATAGTTGGATATTTTAGTAGTGAGACTGTTTTGTTTACAAAATAAACTTGTAATACGCTCTATTAAAATTGCTGCTACTGGTTCAATACATTGGGTATTATTTAAATATTTGTATGTCATTATTATGGTCATAAATGTAGCGTGGCTAAATTAAACTACAGTACACAGGCAATAACTTACAAACATACTTTGTCTCTTACTAAACAATAAATTACACCGTAAAGACGTGAAAGTTGTTTGAAAACTGAAAAGTGGACGGTTTCAGCTATAAATCCTGTAACTTTCAGGTTCACGGTCAGTTTAGTAAAGTAACGTTGTGGGGTTGAAAAGAAAATTCAACGAACAAAATCACTTGTAAAACATTTAAACAAAGTTTAAAAAAAAAAGTAAGTACTTCTATAGTCTCAATCAGACACTGCCACATGTCAAATTTATAACCCTCGTTTTTTATCATGAAAATACGGTTTAACTAACTGGATCTCCACAAGAAACATAGGATTTAAAATAGATAAATTACAATTTTACCAATTTCTTATACGGAAACTAGGTAGGTAGACTACTATCAAAAAGTAAACTTAAAATCGGTAATCAATGTCCATCCTACAATTTTCAGTCAGACAGTGGACACATTATGGTGACCACGATTTACGAGCAGCGCGGACACCCGGAAGCTTCAGTTTACGAGTCATTGCGTGGAACTTTCCGCTGGCAATTAAGATTTACAGGGACACCCTAAATAACTTAAATAGTTGGAGCGCCAACCCAGTAGTGCTATAGCTCAAGGGGCTTTGATCGATAGCGGGGTATCTGAGAAATTCAGGGATTGGTGCAACTTTTGGACACATTGTAAAACGCCGTTGGCTGACGGTTAATACGTCTTTCTCAATGGTGTTTTCTAGCGAACCCACTAAATATTTAAACTGATTTTGATAAAACTATACCAAGAACAGTCTACCATAATACCAGCCAAAGAATTGGATAAAATAATTGTATATATATATATATATATACAGGTACACTATATATATATATATATATATATATATATATATATATATATATATAATAATTGTATAAAATAAATGTATATAAATTGAATACCAACATAAAGCTAAAAATTACTAGTTAACTAGGTACGTCATTTATATACAAAGCCAGACACATTTTACTAACGGACAAAGGTAATATTTAAACAAAGGAACTAAATTGAGATATTATTTAGACAGAGGTGCTCAAAATGTAACTCTTTAATGAAGCATAAAGGATACTGGGGGTTGCCTGAAGGGTTTGCCTTACTGAGTGATAATTGAAAGTACCCTAACTGGGGATTCACTTAGCATTTATACTTTTGAACAGTTACAAAGGTAGAAGTGGAGTACATTTTGAATAGTATATATTTTTTCGAATAATATTTTTTCTTGAACGTTCATAATTTGTAATACTAATTCTAATTCTATTCTAATCTACTTAAGAGGACAGTATACCTTCGCGATTATAGAGAAATAGGTATTTAGGAAAATATTTATTTTCACTTGTGCTCTCATGCCCCGGGAACGGGTGCGATAGAGATGCACTGCTGCACGCGACTGACAATAGGTATTTTTCTTTATGAAATTCTGGTTTCGGGAGAAAACGTTTTACACTAACTAAATATCAACCAATGTTTTAGATTTTGGTGTCAATCGCTTCAGCATAATATATTCTAGATTTATAGGGTTCGCGTTTTTAAAAAAAATACATTGTTATTGTTCAACCAACGACTTGATTAAACCCACAAAAATTACGTTATTTGGGGTGCCTATAACTTTGTAACTATAAAAAATTTCGGAAAAAGAAAAAGCTATAAACCTAGTTATTCCTTGTGTCAATAACATACTAAAAAATCCTGGAGATTGGATAATATTTAGAGGTAGTAAAACGTTTTCTCTTTTTGTATGGACGAGCAAGTGCTATACTCTCCTCTTAAGTATAAAAATGAGTAACTTATAATTGTTTTACCAGTAGTAGTAGTACGACGTAAGTAAATGCTATCCTTACTAAACTAAACTTACAAAACCAATATGACTATGACAAATAAACCTTTTAAATTTCAACCTCTGAGAGCTTAGGTTTAATTTATGCTTTTAGATCATGTAAATTGAGCATATATTTTTTCTTCCACTTTTTTCATGTTCTATGCTATTATCTATAAGACCCTCCATTCGGTGGCTGTCTGGCCTGTACTCGCAAGCTATTAGTATTAGTGTTATGTTCGCAATAAACTCTTTAGTTATTTTATTATTGTAGTGAATAGGAACGAATTAGTAAGCAGTGAGCGAATGTTTTATAACTATCTATGCAACGGTAAAGTCTTATAGCCTTTATTTGAAGTTTGATGTGATGGTAAAATTTTATAATATAAGTACATACTTACATTTTACTGTTGTGATTGTAGTTAGTGTTGTTTTAAGTTTAATGAAAGAATAACTGTTAATGCAAGAAAACATTCATTCATCACCACATAACACATAAGCTCAAGAATTACTTTCCTAACAATCAATCATACGATACGCTGAAAAAGGTCCGCTGACAATACCACCAAATTACTCCTAAACGGAAAATCTGCAATATTGATGTACGTTTAACAGCGCATCAGAATTACCAACTGAAAACGTATATATTTTGACCTATAGGTATCTAAATGAAATGTTTAAAAATTGGTTTCATTTGCTATCGCTATTTTGTAAGTGTAACTTTTTCATTGTTCGTGAGTGTATCAGATCACACAACAAGGTGATTATCACGTGTGTAGTTAGAAATACATTTGCACCTCGCCCCGGCCCCTCCCACCCCCTCCCGCCTATTCAATGCGTTTTCAATTACACATACGTCGGGGCACGGCTCTGTGAGGGACGGGACACACGGGGCGATTTTAGATATTATTCTTCTTTGATCCTAATTTATACATATATGGTTCTTCTTCTTACCAAGGTACCTATAAGAAACTGGAAAGGTCCAAGATCTGTCAACGAGATGAAAAGATTAGTCAGTCAGAATAGCGTCAGACGCTGATAGCCCATGGGCCTTATCGCGAAGTCAAAACGAAGTATCATTTACGCAGTAACAAATTCAATACATTTTGAATCAGACAACCGTTGTCAAAACAAGTCCGCAATAGAATAAACAAGTACGGTAATATGATATAAAACTTCCTACTAAAAACCACCTAGTGTGAACTAGCCCTGTTAGGTAGCAGGACGGTACGACGAAGGGGCCGAACCAATTGTGAGAACACCTGATTCAGCTGATTCTCTACAATTTCTAAATGAATCTTTTCGAGTCGAGCGTGAATTCATTTTCTTTTTCGTTGCGCAGTTGCGCTGTCTACAATGCATGTTCACCCTATCTGTGATGTATTGAATGGCTTTAGGTACAAGGTATTATTATATACGGGTACAATTTAAATCATCACCAAAAAAAATTTTTGTCCGCTAGCACATAGCACCAAAAAAAAAAATTAGGTCCAAATTAATTAAACCAACCAAAGTAGATATTCTTTTTAGTCACCAAAACGGATAAATCATCACCAAATCGTGTTTCCTATAATATTGTAGAAATGTTGGCACTATTTACATACCATAAAAAATATATGAACATCATTAAAATTTATTTCAAACCAAATAAGGTATATTGCCGTCCCCGTCCCCGTCCCGTCCCCAAGGTCTCCGAGGTCCCCAAGGTCTCCAAGGTCTCCTAGGTCTCCTAGGTCCCCTAGGTCTCCAAGGTCGCCAAGGTCCCCAGGATGCCCAAAGTCCCCCAGGTCGCCAAGGTACCCAAGATGCTTAAAGTCCCTCAGGTCCCCTGGTCCCCAAGGTCCCCAAGGACCCCAAGGTCGCCAAGGTCCCCAAGATGCCCAAAGTCCCCCAGGTGGCCTGGTCCCCAAAGTCCCCATGGACCCCAAGGTCCCCAAGGTTCCCAAGGTCCTTAAGGTCCCCAAGGTACCTAAGGAGCCCAAGGACGCCAAGGTAACCAAGGTGCCTAAGGTCGCCAAGGTACCCAAAATCCCCAAGGCCACCAAGGTCGCCAAGGTCGCCAAGGTCCCCGTCCCCGTACATATTCCCATCCTTATCTTAATTCACATCCCTATCCCCACCCTCATTTGAAGATATAAAGATATATTATAGTAGGTACCTACTAATTATTTAATTCAAAAAGTATTTTAACAAGTGACTTTGGTTTAGGGTACAATTATTTTTTTTTGGTTTAGCAGGGTTACTAAAATGGTACTCATAAAATAAAATATTGGTTACATCTACTTAGCGACAGTATAGTTTTATCTGGTTTCAAATAAATTTAAATGGTGTTGATATAGTTTTACAGGTATACAGTAAAAAATTAATTGGTTCATTTCTGCAATATTATAGGACACATGATTTGGTGACGATTTATCCGTTTTGGCGGCGATTTCGAATTAATTGGAGGCAGAATTGAATATTTTTTGGTGGAGGTTTAAATACAAGCCTTATTATACATAGGAGATACTATCTTGAATTCCACGTTCGAAATATTATTTAATAGCTACTTTTCATTCCACAATGACCCAACACTGCATGAATACAGCTGAAACTACTGGTGTAAAGTTTGCTGGAAATCTTTCTTTTGGCTTTAATTTTCCCCCAAAGAATTGCCTTTCCGACAAAACCGAACAAAACCTATTCACAAACCTTATCAAATATTAAAGTAGCTACTAGCTACCTAGCTACACTTCGTGTCATTCGGTCAACATTTTTCCTCGACATCCGCCTGAAGTCCCTTCGCGATCAATCACGGGACCCGTAACTAAGGTTGACCGTATGCCTTCAGTCACATCACTGCTGTGATCGGAGTTTTGTGTTGCCATATGTAAGAAAATTCCACTATAATAAAGATATCTTTTTACGGGTACTTTTATTATTCTATCACACCGTTTGCTGCTTCTTTTGTGCACCCGAAACCCAGTCCAGTCATGGGCTGATCTTCTTTCCGTAGGTATTTTGGGATAACAGCATTTCCATTGTCACTACCCAAACGTCCAGTCTAAACCATGATTCCAACCTCAACTAGTTAACGATTTTACTATTATACACTCACGTTATACATTTTCGTTTTTAGATGGTAATATTCTGATGACGGCGTCATTAAGCTAGCCTTAGGAGTAATTTGGTGCTATATTGTTACTGGAACTATTTCATTGCATATATTATACTTCGCATACATTTTTCCGTCGATATAAGATTATCAAAATAATTATCCTGGCAACACAGTCGGCCAGCAGCTCTGGCTCTACCCTCCGTGTTACACTGAAAGTTACGCGAGTCGCTTATGCATTATTTATACTGTTACAATGAGGTGCACTGCCATCAGGGCTGGCAATGTTTGATTATGTTTTATTTAATTTAACATTATTTAAATATTTTCGTTCATATTTTATAAGTCAATAGAGAAAGACCATTATAATAACGGTTACGAAATAGATTTCGCTCATGGAAATTTTCAGTTTCGGTTGCAATGAACCAAGTGAAAACGCCTTAAAATATTGATTAAATAGGTAAGTATCTTCTTTACTTTCCAGATTAAAGAATAATCTGGGTATGTTGCAATATTAACGTGTATTTTGTTCACTAAGTGCCAATTTCTCCATTGTCGGTTATCTAACGGACAGGGATTGATTTATAAATTAAACGTCATCTCCATATAAAATTCATGACAGATGTGTCAAAAGTTAACCGCTACTCCCTGGTTATGGTCTAACCGAGAATGGAGAAATTGCCACTAAGGGTTGAGAAATAAACATTGCATGCAACCCTGACAAAAACAAGGGAACAACGTGTAACACGGCCTGTGTCAGAAACGATTTCAGACCAAATTAATCAATTCGCTTGGAAATGTTTGTTGGCGTTAATTGTAAGAACTGGAGCTTATGTAGTATAATTCATAGAGTATGCAGGTATAACATAGGTTAGGTAGGTACCTACCTATCTTGAATAATTATAACACTGCAGTATTCGAAATAAGCCTGAAAAAAAGTAACCATTCCAGTACTACTGAATAAATACTGAATAGAAATGACTTATTTTCTTTAGAAATAGAAATATACTCAAAAGCATGATCCGAAGTCAACAATTACTTGGCTGGGCCACCACAGTACACACAGTAGACTTGTACAGTTTATTGATTCATCATCGACCCATCACGTCTCCATTGCTGGGGCACGGGTCTCCTTCCAATGAAGGAAGGGGTTAGGCCTAGTCCACCACGCTGGTCTAGTGCGGGTTGGTGGACCCTAACACAAGCAAACTTGTGCTGAGAGAGTTGTCGGGTAAGTAGGCAACCCGACTGTCAGATGTTTTCAAGCTGCCCTAAGACCTCTGACTAGGCTTAACGACTGCTGACGAAGCAGCAACCGGGACCCACGGCATAACGTGCAACGTGCCGTCCGAAGCACGGAAGCGTCCAGAAAAGAACCACTTGAAATCGGGATTCAAATCGTCCGTAGTCGAGCTGGCTTCGGTGATCGTAACTGATCACTGTGGTTAAGTAACAACTGGTATGGTCAGCCATTGGATGGGTGACCAATTTCAAGTGTATTGATTACTACAATAGAATTAGTAAGTTACCTACCTAAGTATTCATTTCTTGCTATAGTACACAATGCGTACCAAAACTTTTGTATCTATCTCCTTGCAAAGATAAAGTAGAGTTCATTATTTATTGAGAAAACTTGTTTTGTTGTTTTGTTTCGATAACATTAGCACTCCTTAACATTGACTTATTTACTAAGCGAACGGGAGAGGCCATTATTGTATGGCCGTGTAACTGTTTAGCTGTACGCAATAGATTGTAGTCAGGTTGAACAATGCAAAGTAAATTGGTCTCTAGATGTTTGTCCAAGTCAATATTGTTTTCTTTTGTAATTAATAGCTGATTCCTTGTTTATTTAGGGAGTATATTGAATGTATATGAATGTAGATGTTTGATCCTTTTAGTATTGATTTAAAACCATTATACATAAATGTATTCAGCAAGAGCAGTAAAAGTAGGTATAAGTAGCCAATCATAGCGCTGCATTACCTACATCTACAGTGACACAAACTTATCTGTTCCGGTGACAGCTCACGTAAATGTAATCTGTAATCTTCTTCATTCTATAAAATTTTAAGTTTGCCAGTAGTGGTAATTCGCTCTTGTTGTTTTAATAAACCCATCTAATCTATATCAATATATAATTCATTAGTAAGTAATCAGATATAGATCAATTTAGTTCGCTCTCACCGGAACAGATAAGTTTGTGACACTATACTTAATCGAATTCTGCTTAACTTGACGTTGTGAAACTGACAGTTATTATCTTCGATATCATAGGTGTAGCAGTTACTTATTCAATATGTGGTAGGTACAGTTAGGAAATCTTGCATAGTTAGAATACCTAATTACCCAAATCAAAATAGGTTCTCAAAGTCCCTTTTATCTTTAAATTTTAATGATCTTTCAAAATGTCGCTACATTGAAACTACAATACAAAACTAACAATGTAAATATCTAACTAACAACGGTCTAAACGTCGTATACGGTAAATGGAAATAGCTAATGAAATTTAACTCATACGATGCACGACACAAGATCGGAGCGGTTGGATGGAGCGCACATCATCGTCAGCAGATAGTCCACTGCTTGATGTAGGCCTCTCCCAAAGCACGCCACACGATGCGATCTATAGCTTTCCGCATCCAATCATTACCAGCCACCTTTCGCAAATCGTCACCCCACCACCCCGCCACCACCGTACATAGGGTTAATTATTGTGTAGCTTGATGTAAGCACAATGAAAATAACAATTAATCAGAAGGCCAGTGAGGTGTGGCTCCCCAACTCCGTGTTGATGTGTGAACTGTAATCGCTAAAAATGAAATACGAATAGGTATGTAATTTCACGATCATTCTGCTGTGAAATGTTGTTCATAGTACCATAGACTTATTTATCTATAGTACCATATATAGACACTAGTACTTACTTACATTAAAATTCTGAGCTTACATCTACTCACCATCTGTTAGAGAATGAAAATCATGAAAATGTTGTATTTTAGAGGATGTCTATCCTTTCTGTTTTATTTCCACAACAAGCGGAAATTCTTAGGGTCAATTTATACTAATACAGAGTCGAAGCCCATCGAAGCGTCTATTCAATACTGAACACGCACACATTGCTACTGAGATTTTATAAAGTCGCGCGTCTACGCGTGACCAACGCAACCAACCATTCGTCCGGCTTTGTTTTAGTTGTGAAGAATTTGACGCTTCGCTGCGCTTCGACTCTGCCCCAGTATAAATTGACCCTTAATGTGAAGGAAACTTCACATTAAGGGTCAATTATAAGTACTTCACAATAAGGGTAAAGTGTGTAAAAGTATTTAGTTCTGTTTACTTTTACTGTACTTACCTACAGTAAAAATAATACATACTGTTTTTTTTTGTTTCAGGTATGCCAGTGCTTTTTTATTTGGGTAAAAGTATGAAATTAATTAAAAAAACTAAAAGGCCATCTACATTTGACCACAAAACCCTGTATTTTAATAATAAAGATAAACAAACTGTGAAATCTTGAACATTCAGCACACGGTTGATGATGCCGTTGACTCTGGTTCAGGTGCGTACTTTACACAGAATGAAAATTGATCACGAAAATAAATATTTATCTTAGTTGACAGGTCTTCCTTATAAGCCTAGCCAAGTCCATACCGGCGTCGTAAGACTCGTAGGTAGGTGTACATCAAAACAACTGAATCATCACATTCTTTATATTCACAACAAGCCCACACACAGTAGGTGTTAAAATATATCATTATATTAGTAGTATTTGATCAATAACTAGCTCATTGTGTCGCTTTAAGCGGCAGTGAGTCTTCAATCGACTTGGAACGTCTTTAGGTTAAAGTTAAAGGTACAGAAAGCTTAATTATGTACTTTTTCAAATAGGTATAATTCATTTTCATTCCTTAAAAGATTTATCTGCAGTTTGTTATGTTTGCAAGGTACAAAAGTGTAACTTATTATGCACACTGTGTATTTATGAAAATACTTAAGTAATAAAAGTAACATAAACTCCGACAAAAGTTATCAATACATGCTCTGTTAGTAGAGTCAATGAATTATGATTATGACGAATAGCTCAAACATTCCTCCTTGGAATACCTTAGCGGTTAATATATTGACCTTATAACGATCAGTCGTGTCCGTTTAAAGATGGTAGACATGTGTAGAGAAAAAAAAAATTACTTTCTTATGGCTTATAGCGGTTGTCTTAAAATATCTTTTTTTTATTACTAAAACTATACTTGGGAATTAACAGTTACACCAAGATGTCAGCAAATAAACTAAAGAATGTAAAAATTTGAAGAATGATAATTTATACTTCGATTGATACATAGATAAATATATTTTTTTACCATGGGTATAAGTATTTGTAATAATGGCTACCTATCATTTGTTATGCTGAGCGCTATGTTCATATTATTATGTTATTTATATTAAAACTTAGAGAAGAGCCATTGGTAACCAGTTTTTTTTATCTTTTTTGTCCCATAATTTTGTTCAGAAAAAGGTTTTCATTCTACACACTAAAAAGTAAATTAAAACTTTATCAGGGTAGGCATTTCGCATTATTTGTATTAGCATAGACAAAATTAGTGAATAGATATGTACTATATGTACGTACTTACATAAAGTACATATCTATTTATTTTTAGCTTTAGTACTATGTAACTATTACAGATTCTATTAAGTACTTATAGATAGCACCAACCTTCAGTTTGAAGTAATTTATGCAATTGCATCTGCATGCATAAACGATCACTAAGTTGAGTACCAATCTCAGCTTTATTTACATTGTGTTGCACAATAAAATACCTACAAAATGTTTTGATAAGGCTCATTCATGACAAATGATTGCCATTCTAATGGATATTTTTCATGATTTTTATCTATTCCCATCAATTTTTTTAAAATAAATGATTGTCGGTATTGTCACTCCACAGAGTTAATGTCCTTAAAATGTAAATGCCTTTTGAAGAGTGGTAGTTTTTATGACATCATTTTAATTTTTTATTTTATCTAGTTACTACTAAATAAAAAAGTTCAAAATCTTTTACAACTCCCTGTTTCCCTCTTTGAATACTACGAGTACAAGTGCTAAATTAATTAAAACTTTATAGACGTCAAAATAGACGCGAATTAACTGACTTTCAAAGGAATGTTGGAGCGCAGAGTTGCTAATCTCTAATTATCACAAAAACTTGTGCAATTTTAGCAATCTCACGAAATAAGACTCACAAAAATATGAAATACCTATATACTTACTTACATCTCATGTTTCTCGATAATACATCTTACAGGCTGCTAAATTTCAACTGTCTACTTATAAGCGTAATCCACAAATTGTTGCAAAATGGTATAGTAAGCATAGTAATCGGGTCTACTAAGTCACCCTCATTTTGAACCAGTGTTGTTCTAGCCAGAGAACTAAAGCTACTTAAAATGACCCTATCCCAAAGAAAGAAAATAAATTAAAAATACAATATTTATTCAGTGCTAATAGACAGTGAATGTTGCAAGTTGCAACCACGCGCTCTTTTTGTCTTTCACATCTTCTTAGTGGACGAAGTGGTTCAAGATATCATTTAAGTATCAATGTGGGTTTTTGGCATAAATAATGAAAGTAGGTTTTTCAAATAAGTATACATATAATGTAGGTACATACAATACAAAGTTTGATATAGCAATATGCAGTTATCTAAGTGAGGATATTCTATTTTTGATAGGTAATCTGCTAAGCTTTACGTTTCTACTAACACCTGCTAGAATTTCAATATTGCTTCCTCAATGTCTTTGGTGTGCCATATAATATTCATTACTAACAGATGGAGAACTAAGTAATTCACATTATTGAATAGCTTTGGATTTATAAACACACTTTTGATATTATGCCGGAAAATTACAGCTGGATTGGAATTGATGCATTGTTGCACTCTCTTTTCACCAGCAGCGCTATAAATAAATTAGTCAGTATCAAGTTGTAGGTACTAGATGTATTTAAATTTTTCTTGTACGTAACTATATGCAAGTTCAGTGAACCAAATCTGAAATGTATAGTAACTGCCCCGTACATAGGTATAATACGTATAGTTTAAATAACTCCGTAAAGTTTTTTAGTCCTACTCGTACCTACGTAACTTTGCGTACATATTACATGCTTATCTTCATGCATGTGGGCATCTGTAAGATTTGACTGATAACACTTTGCTATCAGACCCTAGACCTTACTGATACCTATATTTATCCTTGAAAATCGCCGTTTTTCGTCGATAACAAAACTAATACATGCCACTTATCTAAATAATAACAGTTTTTAATAGTCCTCAATCTTACATTTTTTGCAACGTATCTGTAATCTACGGTACGTAGGTATCTTACCTGTATAATATTTATATGTACAGTATGCGCCAGGCGTACCGTAAGGTCTATTCTTGTATAGCTTATAAGAGTTGGAAATAAATTTTCCTTTCATTGCAATGCTGAACTGTGTTCTATGCAATGATCGTCCTGCCACTGATCTTTTTGCAGCCCACGATTCAACGCTATAAAAGGCCAAGTCCAGATAACTTTATTCCACATAATTCCGACCGTCCCTTTGAAAAGGAAAGTTGTATAACATTTTTTGAGATAGCTTCCCTTTTTAGGCTCGTAGAGGACTTTTTATTGCAGAAATGAGGACAGGAAAAAGGACGCCCTTAAAAGGGTAACAGGACTGAATTGCATCAAAGGATTTAGCCGCCGCCATGGGTGAATAAACACTGCTGTTTTTGTGTGTTGTGACTTTGCCTTTTTTCAAGTGTCCAATAACAAAAATAGTAATGCAGTTCGCATCGACAGTAGCTGAGATTGCAAAGGGTTATGCACCTCGAATGGGCGTCTGCGCTTGCAGCGAAAAAGAAAAAAATAAGCATCACGTCCCGTTGGAGTTCCAAGTTCAAATTAAAACCGTTTCTCGTCCTGCAGGGCTGCCCACGTATTATTGTAGCCGCTCGGCCAGTGCGCCGGCGCAGACGATTGTGATCGGACGATCCGATCGAGGAATCGCGCGCGCATTAAAAAAATATCGCGAATAAAATACAGATGCATTGAAACGCGACAGTGGCGTGGTTACAGTGCGTGAGGTGTCGTCTTGTGGCATACTTTTGTTGTAATGTAATGTTTTGAATTGGATCTAATTGGATTGAGCTTTGTATGGTGGGTAATGGAAAATGTGTTGTGATATTTTCAAGCAAGTGAAGATGTCGTCTATCGGTTGCAGTCATATTTTAGGATAAAAATATTCTTAAAATGAGTACATGTTTTGAGAAAGAAAGTATAATCTACCGGTTTACGTTTACAAAATTGTCAACCATAACTACAAACCTTACATCTTAATTAAGTACAACTTTAAAACATAACTTCATTAACAGGACAGGTATCATTTTAATTTAAAGTAAAGAAATTCGCCAAATTACTGTCAATGAGACCAACTGGTAAACACTCTCCCATTTATAAATACCAATGAAAAACGTCCCTTGTGAGATCGGGATAAGTACTAAATTGTGTTAGCTAGCTTTAGTAGTATATAGTGAAGAGTCAGTTTACAACAGTAGGTATGTGTATGTAATTACTTCGAGGAAGCGACTTCCATTTGGGACACAATGACTTTATTTCATCGTTTATTTCTGATGACGATGACTTGAACAGTGGTTGATCAGTGAAGCCTCAATTTGATGAGCCCACTGCAAAAATTGACACAACATTTGTTGACGATTTTTGAGCGTACTTTCCCATTAAAATCTCTAGCTTCTCTATAAGTTCGAAGCAGGTTTGAAGGTATGGTAAGAATAACCTTTTAGTCTTTGCATCACCTCATTTATCATTCTGGATGATTTTCGAATATTCTTGGATTTCTCGGATTATGGAATGTCTCTAAACTTTGTAGCATTGATAGGAGCTTGAAGTATTTTTGCAGAATGATACTTGGTAGAAACCTTGTAAAATTCCTTGTCACCTTGCATAATATATAAAAGTTTATATTGAAACCTTATGTTGTAAACACCTTGTGGTTACCAAGTGTCAAGTTGTCAACTATACTACCACAAATAAAGAAAACGTATTGAATTTCATATTTCACTGAATTTAAACGCAGCTAGAATATCATCGTTCTTATTTAATTATTACATTATCAGATTACACATGATATAAGGCGTTACGGTTCGCATATTTTTTTTTTCATTTGGGGTACTAGGTCTAGGACTCCGGAACTACTTCGTAACTAGTAGAGAGGAAACCCAGTATATTCTAGTGTCCCCCGTGGGAATTATTATTGTAAATGGCCAATGTTCATTGTGATACTTCTCATAACTCTTCAATTCTTATTAATGTCAAGGCTGACTCTGCATCGTGCATGGTTTTTAGACACGTAGAGTCGAAACACGCGTACAATATCATCAGCAAAACGAGAATTGTAAGTGAGTGCATTATATCATACGTAATTGATTTGAGCTTGAAAATCATACCAATCAACTATATTCTATTCTATTCTATTCTCTGCGGGGGTGTAAGTACCTGCACCTGGCTCTCTCGAATGGAACCTTTGTGCATATCCCCAAGGTCTAAACTGCCTTCCTAAGCTTGGACCATTTCCCACCACGCTGGTCCACTGCGGGTTGGTGGGTTCACATATCTAGATGTGCTAAATCTAGATATGCAGGTTTCCTCACGATGTTTTCCTTCACCGTAAGAGCGATGGTATACATTGTACTTAAGTTAAAAGAACTCATTGGTACATGTCAGCGCCGGGATCGAACCCGCATCTCTGGCGTGAGAAGCGGGCGCTTACCCGACTGAGCTACCACCAATCAACTATATATTCTACGGTTATGGATTGTTGGATTACTTGTTTAAAAGTAAGCTTCCACCATTCGGTATAGTACGTATCGCACCAAATGGATTGTCATAAATGTGTCGCAATGCCGATGAAGTGGACGCACTTTTGTATGATTTTCTATACAAAGAATACTAAGTGCGACGGGTCCGTTACGTACGATTCCGAAAGGTGGATACTTACCTTAATCAAAAGCTGACCGCAGAACGCATCTAGTGTGACAGATCCTTAAAACTTTTAAATAATTTGTCGTAGTCCAGAATAACCATTTGCGACAGTTTTCACTTATAGTTCACATTACGTCGAGACACTTCCATAAAATACCACCAAGATGACTTCCAGATACGTAACCTATAACATGAAATGTCACCGACTTAATTGACGATGCCCTTATAAGGGATTGCAACAAATACTTGCAGCAGCTCTCATGTCCTTATAGGAACTAACAGTCGGTTTGTGGCCTCGAACTTCAACATTTCTTGTTTATTTCTGTTTTTTTATAGGATCACAACGTTTTTTTAATAAATTTCGAATACAAATAAAGTAACTGGTTAATGTTGCAATTACAGTTGTAGGCGTAAATTGTTGTTTACCTGCGAAGATGACATGATGATTTTCTCGGTTCTTACTAAATTTGAAGTACTTATATAAGAATCAATATTATTGTAGTATTTAAAAAAATACCTATTAAAAATCAAATGAATTATTACGTCACGTCATGATCCGAACCTAATACCTAATCATACATAACTAAGCATTGATTAGGCATTATTAAATTTATTGACTCACTAAAATACAAAGGTATGTACCTACATTATTAAATGACTCAAATTGCAATTGTGTAATTTAATTACCTACCCAATAGGACGGTAGTCAGATGATTCTTTTCTTGATTTGTTTTGAATGTTCATTATCTTCAAATTACTTATCTTTTTCCTGTGGGGTTACCACCACCTCTCGCTTGTCAAATCTGACGAAGCTTGTATGGATCAGACTGATGTTGATGTGATGACAGGCAAGTGACGCTATTTATGTATTGTTAATATTGTTAATGTGTCGTTGGTGCTAACCCCACTGATGCATTACCTACTGACGTCCTATGCTCGATGTCCTTAGTTCCTTACAACAATTACAACAGACAACTGCCGCTCAGTTGCCACGGGTGGTTGTCACACATAATTCACAATATCCCGTCCGAACTGTGAGTACGTTGTACTCGTGAGTTTGAGTTCACCCGCCGTGACAGGGGGGTCACTCTTTATGACGAAAAACTAAGTTTTGGAGCGCTGTTGCGCGAGCCATGACTCTATCTCGTTGTACTAAACGTGCCGATTGCACAACAGCTCTCGTTCGGTTTTTCGTCAGTATAGAGTAACCCTCCAGGCTCGGGTGTCGAGGACAGTGTCGCTTGTGCCTCGCCACCATAAGGTTAGGGGAATACATTTTGGAACGTTTTATTTGAATCTAATATAGCAGAAGAAGCAACTTTCTTCCTCATAGCATGTACTTATACTGAAATGTACTCTGGGCCGCAAGTCTGCAAAATTTTGTAGATGTGAATAGCAAGGAAATGACATATTTTCCTATCCATATATATTTTTTTATATAAAATTTAGCAGACTTGCGGCTCCGGTTTTTGGACACTCTAAGCTCTCCTCCTCCAAGCAAACTCAGTGATTTGTAAGTGATGTGTGAAGTGCAGTGACATAATGCTGAGTATAACAAAGTTCACGGCGGTGTTGCTGGAAAGTGCGAGGACTTCGGAAGCGAGGAACAGGTCGAGACGAGATCCCTGGTCTTCAGAGAGTGTACCAAGAAGGCCCCGGAGACGACGCCATGTTGCTCACAGGTATGTTCAAACTTTTTTACCAGCCGTGAAAAAAAAAAACAAAATATTTTGAAATTACGGTATTACAACCTTAAGATCTAAAACAATTTAATTATGTCAACGTTTCTATTTGTTTAAAGGGTTAATAAAATAACAATCATCTGCCAACATTATAGTCACTGCGGTTGTTCGCAGTAGAATCACTTGTAGGTCTACAAGGTAGGTAGGTAGGTAGGTCTACTATCTAGTAGGACTGTTGGTAATTTTTTGATCTTTTTTTCCCAGCGTACCTACCTCATTTTGCTGGATATTAGATTTCATCTTCGTCTTCAGCATTTTCCATGCGACCACTGACGGTTACTATACCTCGTCAGTTCAGTGGACCTAAAGACGTTGCGTTAGGTTCACCTGGTTTTCGTCTCAATTCTTCTGGATACCTCGTCCACTCCAACACTAGAATTAGTTACTGGAGGGAGCAGACACAATTAAAATCAATTGTGTCTCGGACTGAACCATAATAATAATACCTACTTAGCAAATAGAGGTACTGAGATCTGATACATCGCAGAAATAAAACAACACTCGCGGACGTTTTGTATTGTCTAGACATGCCGAGGTATTTACTGTTCTTAAACGTCGTCAGATGCAAAACGCATTACTTATTCATTGAATGCATCAGTGCACTAACATTAAAGGGACGTAAATAGACTCGGGGCGTATTACGCGAATTGCATTTTTATTAACTTCAATTGCTTTGTGCCGCATGGATTGGCACGAGACCCACTCTGAAATTTACCAGTTAGAGAGGCATTTGCAAATAGAATGCGTTTGAAATTGAAGGCAAATGTCCTTATGATGTATTGGAGCGCGGCGCGGATTCCGATGCAAGCCCGTGGTCGTCACCCTCGCAGAGTCCTCTCAGTTAGCAAGTCATTTGCTATATCGGTGGTGCGGATAATCCTGTTTTGATCCCCGATAGACAGAAGGGGTGTTATAAAATTTATATTTATAGCTACATACACTTATTTGTCTGCGGTATTGACATTTTAAAACCAAATATTCAAATCGATATAGCAAAGGATTATAAAAAGATTTTGTAATTTCTCACTGAAGTAACTTTACTTGTAACGAATCACAGTTGGGCAATAGATCTATACAGGAATAAGATAAATTGATGACTTCCTTGATCGTAGCGGTCATTCGTTTGAATTCACTCCACAGCAATGCAAGAGTGACAACTTCGATTGAATGCAATTAGTTTCAATTCACTGTTTCCTAGATATCCTTTGACGATTTTGCGTCTCTACTTTACTACTTCTAAGTGTCTATTCAGTGAGATTTTCTCTTCTAGAAAGAAAATATGAAATTTTTTTTTTCTTACAATCAAACTCAATAATAATTATGATTAAACACATGATAATCTGAGTGTGATTTGATTTATAGCCTAAACTATGTTTTTATTTTTTCAATAATTGTGGAACTTTTTTATTGCATATGAGTGTATTATGTTTAGCTGGATTATCACTGATCCACTGAGTGATAATATGATTGTTCTTCCAGAAGGAGTCATATGATATTCAACTTGATTTCAACCAATAACGAGGATTGAAATTCAAATTGATCAAAAAATAGGAACTCACCCGTCTCCGGGAACTATTTTAGTGTGGTTTTCTGTATTTTACTACAATCATCTTTTCTAATACATAAAAGCCGATAATGTAAATATAGTAGTGCGTGATGAAGATGTATGCCTTTCTACTTCCACCCAGCTATGGTCGGCATGGCATGTCATATTTGTTTTTTATGCGGCAATTATGGACAACACCTAATAATTAATACATTTGCATTTGCACGATCAAGCGGAAACCGGATATCGGACTGCATTTTCTGCAGAAAATAAGGAGTTAGCTATTTTATAAAAAAAAAAAAACCAAAGAAGCAGTAAGGAAATCTTACATCATACATACCATACATTAATTGGGTTTTTTTTTGCGTGTAAAACGTCAAGAATTTGATTGAAGTTAAGTTCACGAAGCCACCATATCATCGATATAAAAAGCTTATTTTTGGCAGATTTTATTCGAAAATAACTTCCAAAAGCGTTTTACATTATGCAATAATCAAGACTAAAGAGCAATGTCCTCTCTCGTTATTATCTCTGGAGCTTAACATTAAATCTTAAGCGATTGTTCGCTTGAGATCTTAAGATAAGATGTGGCGAAATAAGTACAATGGGCACCTTAAGATTCCAACCTATACCTACCCAGTCTTGGATTTATTCTTGGGGAGCTTTCGTACCGATTTTATATACTTATTGGATTTTAGTGATTTTCTGGGATGTAACTGTACTTAAGCATTGTATACAGTTAGTGGGATTATATAACAATACAGATGCAGATGGAACTTCACAGATTTTACAGTGCTGCTTCGTGTGAAAGTGTTTAATATTAATATTTAATATTAGTATCTATGCGTTTAGAGATCCAAGGGATAAAAGACTTTGATCAGGACACATGACCTTCTTTTCAATATACTTATTGACATACTTTATTATTTTATGTACGAATTGAGAATTTACAATTAATTCTCCATCCGTTTACCTAAAAGTATAAATCAATAGTTATTGGAAAATGGACAGACTTTAAGTTAAATATTTACATAAGATGCAAGTAAAGCAATATGAATTAGCATTTTCAAGCCAAAACGTGTAGACAACGGGAATTTATGGGTTCCAACACATTTTGTCACGTTTTACACCTAAATAGGAAACCTTGTAATCTGTTAGCTCTTGTAAATTTGCTTTTAGATCTGATAGTACTGCCTTATTAGGTGGACTGTATTGTAGCCCTTAAAGAGATTACGATGTGAGGCGAATCGACACTAAAAGGGATACTTGCTTGAATTTTAATGTAGGAATTGGCTACACTTTATTTGTTAGTTGGTAGATTTACGCGCCGTTTTGTTGGTTTGGTTTGGTTGGCTACACTTTATTTGTTATCTAAAAACGGTAACTAATATTTTGATCAAATTCTAAATAAAATATTTTTAAAAATTGGGGTCTTTCGGTGTCGACATTTTGTGAGTGGAACTTTTTCATTGCCCGTGAGTGTAAAAATATAATACTTTGTAAACTTACAAACAAACAACTAAATCTTTATAAACACTTACAGCAGCAAATGAAAAAAAAAATGTTTCTATTTTAAAACTTAGGCCTACCCATCAATGAATGAACTTCGTATTTATTTCTTTATTTTTATGATACGTTATGATATAATGTTACCAAAAACTGCGCTCGTCCTCAGAGCAAGCTTACTCATGAATTTCCGGATAAACACGGTTATGAGTCACCGAGGCTTGGGTTAACATGCGAGATAGCATTCCACATTGATTGGTGATATCATAAGCATAATCGGTTCAAGTCCGAGGAATGCAGCGTATCAAATATGTACAGTAATAATCCAAACACTATTCCATCGCAAAAATATAAACATTATTTTAGGTAAGTATTTAGTTTTTGTGAATTAATTCCAACTTAATTATTCACTCATAAACTTAATTAGATAGTCTTTATAATTGGATAAGTAGGTAGATATTTATTTTCTTCATAAAATTTCAAATTTAAGATAATGGTTTATATTTAATTAAGTGAACAGGCAGGATTCCGCAGGGGAAGAAATTGCACGGACCAAATCAACACACTCCGCATAATTCAGGAAGCATCAACAGAGTGGCAAAAGGCCCTTTTCCTGACATTTGTGGATTTTGAGAAGGCCTTTGATAGGGTACACCAGTCAGCGATATGGGATACGCTGAAATATTTTCACGTTCCGAATAAAATGCGAAACCTTATTAAAGAAGCCTACAATGGCTACACTTGCCAAGTAATCCACGAAGGGAAGCTGAGCGAACCAATAAGCCCCAATATTGGCGTCAAGCAGGGCTGCATGTTATCCCCACTACTCTTCATCATGATTACCGAAGTAATTTTGGATATGATGGAGCAGAATGGCAAAGGAGGTTTGGATTGGTCCGATGGAACATCTCTAGAGTATCTCGCTTTTGCGGACGATCTTTGTCTTTTCTCCGAAAATAGCGCTGATATGCAAAGGAAACTCAATGACCTCGTCCATTTGGGTAACCGAGTGGGCATGCATTTCAACAGAGAAAAGACAAAGTCAATGCGAGTAATGACTGCGGACCGTACTCCATTTAAAATCAACGGCCAATCCATTGAAGATGTTGACACCTTCACCTACCTGGGAAGCAAAATCACACCAAATGGTGGAACTGACGAGGATATCGGCAACCGCATCAACAAAGCCCGCGGAGCTTTTGCCATGTTAAGCCCAGTGTGGAGGTCTTCCGCATTCCGTCTCCAAACCAAGATCCGCCTGTTCAACGCGTGCGTAAAGACCGTTCTCCTCTACGGTTGCGAAACTTGGAAGAAAACGGTTCAAACCACGAACAAGCTACAGGTTTTCGTAAACAGATGCTTACGCAGTATCCTAGGGATCCGTTGGTTTGACTTTGTCTCCAACGAGGAACTTTGGCGCAGAACACATCAAAAACCTGTAGCAGAAACCGTAAAAGAACGCAAATGGAGATGGATAGGACACGTTCTCAGGCGTACTGAAGACGTCCCAAAGGAAGCGCTGACATGGCACCCCGAGGGCGGTAAACGAAGACTCGGCAGACCGCGAGAGACATGGCAGCGCACTGTGAAAAAGGAAATGGGCCAGGCGGGGATGTCTTGGGCGGATGTCTCTGAGCTGGCCCAAGATCGTAAAGAATGGCGGCTCTTCACTTCGGCCCTTTGCTCCCCAGCGGAGATTGGGAATAAGTAAGTAAAAGTAAAGTATTGAAATTAAGATTTGTGCCTTCAGAATTGCTACCCATGTCCATATATTATTTCGTCACAACTCTGCACATTAACAAAACTGCATTATAAAACTTAATAAATAATGTTGTATTTACTATCTAATCAAGTAAAGTACCTAGCTATAGACATAATTTTTACACATACATGTAGCATTGAATGTGTTTAAACAATAGATAGGTACCATTATTATCATGCGTTTCAATGTCCGCGCTATCGTTCTATGACCTGCTACCGTACGTACCAACACCGGCACATTAGCAACTCGCCTGTCAAACATCTTTCAGAACTCAGATCCATACAAGTTTTTTCAGAGAAACACTAACCTGAAGGGATAGCACGGGGCGCATTTATATAAGACGCGACAAAAGTTCTAGCTTCAAGAGCGAGCGCGACGGAGAACTTTTGTCACGTCTTATTTACGACCCTTGCTAGCCGTTCTGGTTCTGACTAACCAATTTTTTCACCACAGTGGCAAATCCTTGCTGTTTGCGTGTCACCGACACGATAAGAGGAAGAACTGATAAAACTCCACTCTGAATTAAAATGTGCATAAACAAAGTGCTACTACATTTGGCAGGATCATTAAGAACTGCTCTCGGGTCCAGCCCGCAAGTGGTGGTAACAGAAGTTTATCTGTCTGCACTCCATTAAAACTTTCTCTTTGCACTTCAAACGTTTTTACGCGGTGGCCAGGGATCGCTGATTTCTGCTCGTGTTTCTGAACGTAGGTTTGTATTGTAACTTGAAAGTTTCTATACCGCCTATTATAATATTATATACCTACGTTGGTTTTATTTAGTTATGAAGATAGATAGAGTTTATAATGTTGTACAATTGTGGTATTTTTAATTATGAACATATACAAAATTTATTTGTATTATATTATTATTTAAGTTTGGGTTTTATATGGTTTCCTTTAATGACTGTTTTTTTAATCTTGTAGTATTGTACCCTAACTCTTGGTATATAAATACTCCTATTTTATTTTAACCAAGTTTGAAAGACCCTAGAATACTAGTAGGTAGATACAAACGAGTTTTCGAGAGCAGTTTAAAGTTTCAGCTGTTTACGACCTGAGGATGGTTTATATTTTATATCTAAGGTTGCAGTAGTCGATGGACCTAGACTTATGGGTCGATTATATCTAACGAGTACAGTGGCGAGTCATTGTACTCGGCCGCGCACTCGGTCACTTGCTAGCCGTTCATTGGTCGAGGATCGGCCGAGGATACTGTCTCGCCACTGTACTCGTTAGGTGTAATCGATCCAATACGTCGATGAGCGTACGATGATTGTTTAGCCTGCGACGGAAAAAGAGCGTATTATCTGTTTGTTGTAGGTAGTAGCGTAGTGTATTAGAACTAACATACGTAATACCTAATATATCTATTTGTTAGTTTTTTTAAGTAGGTATTTTTGTGTCAGGTTATTCAAAAAATTCTTTACTTTTTTTACAGAATCACTACTTAGCTCTCCATATTCATAGTTAGGACTTATAGTTATAACTTATAACCATCGTCCTCGAGATAAATTGAACTACTAAATATCATATAAAGTGTTCCTTGTTGGTCCAGTTGTGGAATCATGATAATAAATTCAATGCCAATAATATGACTGTGTGCACTGACCTTTACGGTTGTTAGTTGGTACAGATTAAAGAGAAATACCACTAAACTAGAAACAAGCGTGTATGAATTATAATTTATTACGACTAAATACGCGTACTCATAGCTAGACAAACTTTTTTGTTTGTGAAGTAAGTGTAATTAAGGTCATACCTGGTGTAGGTCTAATTCAAAGTTTCTTTTTTCCAACACTGGGATACTATGGTTGATAAAATCCTTGTTGCAACATTAACGATGTATAAACCATTATTATTAGCAGTACAGCTGAAGGATCCTGACCGTGACCGACCATTTTGCTTCACGCTCCCTGAACACAGGGATTGGCCACGTCTCGTCTCTTTCCATGTTACATTATAACAACACTCGTATTCTATGTCTAAGTTTAAATACATAGATGTATTTACAACCGTGTGTAGTATACTCAGTGTATAGGATAGATTTTAGGAAGACTCAAAAACTGCTAGACCTATTTCATAAATCTCTCACCATTATTTTATAAAAGTTACATTATTCCTGAGTGAAATTGGCCACTTTTTAACCGGGGATTCCAACCCTGATTCCCCCAATAACGATGAAATTTAATCCGTGTATCTTCTTAATATAAAAAACCAAAGAGGTTTCAATACATTCATAATTACCAGTCTCTTAATTGTAAACATAATACCTAATAATGAAGGCGGACGTACGGAGCCTAACTAAGGAGCTCGACTGTCTGATGCAACATTCCACTGAGTTCAATATAAATTCCAAACTTGGACACTCCGTCCATTGTACTATGAGTTAGGGCCCGGCGATGCCTGAGGATAATTCATTTTCCTTCTACTACAAGAAGGTAAAAATAAACTATATAGTTTTAAAAAAATCTACTCCGACGTATCCTCATTCTTGGGAGGGTTTAGTGCCAATTTCTCCATTGTCGGTTATCTAACCGACAGGGATTGATTTATAAATTAATAATAATAATAATAATATCTTTATTTCAGGTGTAAATGTAAAAAATAAACGTCATCTCCATATAAAATTCATGACAGATGTGTCAAAAGTTAGCCACTACTCCCTGGTTATGCTCTAACCGAGAATGAAGAAATTGGCACTTATGGTGTCAGCATCGGTTTTCCTGTTTTCCTCCCACTGTCTTTCCCTATCAATAATAATAGTTATTTAATTATTTCATTGGATAGGACTATGAAGTTGAAAATGTTTGTCCAACAGGAATATCCCCGAATTATACCGCATACCTTTGTCCTTTGGGATAAGCTACATAGTCCATATTGTGTATGTAAATACATAGATGTAGGTACTCGTATATGTATAAACATAGACATGGAGAAGTATGAATTTCAGCAGGATTACATAACATAACTGATGCAACTATGTGTTGAAGATTGCCTTATGGATGGTATCGATTGCCGTTTGACAATGTTGTGGAACTCATGAAATTTTGTAGGTACATAAGTACGTAGGTATGCTTAGTGGGTGCCTGGAGGGTTAATAAATGAGAGCTTTGTCATTCAAGCTGTACGTAATACGTTTTACAACGAGACAGTAGAGCCGTACGCAGGCACTATGATATGGAAGGGTTTAGCTTTACGAAAAAATCATCGAACGAAAGCCAGTACGGTTAACGCAATGAGACTGAGTCTTGGTTAACGAAGCAGTGTTCTCAAATCTAGTTTTGCGTAACACAGAGTGACCCTCCTAAAATTATCTAATTCAATTATTATGTTTATTGATATTTAAAAAAAATAGTTACAGCCTACAAAATACAAACAAAGTTTTACGTTAGCGAAATCAAAAGGAAAGAAAACTCTTCGATATCTCGCACTTTTCGACTGAAAAACATAAGCATAATATATCAGATATCGGTATCATGTTACCTGTAAGAAATTGCCATAAAATCGCGCTTACCTAATCCGAGCGATGTAATCTTGGGTAGTGGTTTGATTATCTGTAAGAGCCACTTCGCTACGCGTGCTGGTGGGTCACTCTCGCTTACTAAAAGCGAAATTAGTAAAGCGGACCATGACTGCGCTTAACACGACTCTGTAGTACCGAGAGCATTTTGGCTTTCATTTGATAGTTTTTTGTAATGCTATACTCTGTCCATCTTATTATTGTTTTTTTGACATTCTAAATCTCATACATATTTGATGGTTACAAAGGAAAACCAACTTTACTTACCAGACCAAGGAAACGTCAAAAATACAATAATATAGTGGAAGCTCTATAGAGTAACCCTCCTATAACATTGCAGCCTGCGTTGCAACGATCGTCATTTGCCATGTTTATGTTTGGAATATTCATTGCGCTGCCACCGCGCCGTCGCCGCAGCTGTAGTGTTACATTTTATCAGTGAACATCTTATGTTTGGACCTGTTTTCGGGATACCACAAAGTATCGTGTTTTTTAAATGTAACAAAGTTGTTGAAATTCATGAGTTGTTGTCCATTAATCACGTGAGGTGATATTTGGTGAGGTTTGGGACCCATAGGTATAATTATTGCAATAAGCTGTGCCACGTTAACGAGTTGGAATCTAAAATGATAAAAAACTTACATGTTAGAGTTTTATAAGAAAAACCGTCTACTACACAAATTAGGAAGTACCGCTTTGTGTGTGTATAATGTTACAGCATAAAGGTCACATTGCATTTGGATTCAAATATAGAACTTTACCGTTTAAAAGCTGCTAAAGCTCAGGACTTGTTGGCGAAGGCTGTTTATAACAGGACATGGCGTAAGCCCTGCGCCCACGTCTGTTTTAAACAGTTACTTATAATACCTAATATCTATAGGTAAATTAAGTTTTCTTAGTTACGTCTACGTATTATACTCCTGTATTTTATTAAGCAATTTCATAACTTTTATAGTAGATGAAGTGGTTATATTAAAATAGGCTGGAGAGCAGTTTAGGGGAATCTGCTCTATCGTATCGTCGTATATAAAAGTGTATAGCTAGAGCATTGAAGATGATCCTAGAAGTGGAATGCTTACTACCACGAAGGAAAAGCTAGATAAAATTAGTGATCTGGTACTGGCTGACTGAAGTTTGACCATTGGTAAGATGGCAGATAACAGGCATTAGTTATGCGACACATAATAACGGAATAATTGGGGTTTTATTTCAACTTGAAATTTTTGACCAGTTTGAAGAGATATTTATAGTCGCAATAAACGACAATGTGACCGATCGGTTTTTTTGAGGGGATAAACAAGTTGCAGGTGGGAGAAGTGTGTTGAGCTAGATGGAGACTATGTTGAAAAACAAAAATTAAATTTAGACTACTTTTCTTTCATTGTCGGGCTTAGAACTTTTGGACCCATCCTACCTACGATTACTATATATTTTTAACTTACCTACCCCATTCAACCGTAACTTTACTAGTATGCCATAAAAACAACATTGATGGTATGATTTTCGCAATTTATCCGCAGAAATGGTAGTAAGAAAATCGTGTATGCAGTAATTGGATATAAAATGCACCAATAAAGTGCAATTTTTATTTTACCGCTATCGGGTAAGCGACTACTCCTTCCGATTACTTTTTCCCGCACTGGGAATTGGGCTTTGGGAAAAATTGCAAGAACGATGGTAAGGATGCTCTATTTCTTGTACTTAGGTATATCATGTTAATTTTATTATTTGTTGTCTGGTTGTTGATATGATTGGTTATCCATGGTCCAGACTAGAGAAACTTGTTGACTGTAACTGATAGTGACTATGTGACTATATGATCCTTTTACAATGGCTTTTTTTAAATGAACATAGATATTCATAATATTTATAGAATTTAATGGTAGACTCGCAGAAGCAGTGCCCGCCCAAGCCCACTCCCAGAGTTTCTAACTAATTCTAAGTAAATTAAGGGGACCTCTAAATAGTTAAATGGAGGGTACTTCCAACATTCATTTACGGACCCTCAGACGTCCTCAGGTAGTCTAAACTTTAGTCTAGGTCTAGCCACCTGGGCAGCTGCATGTGATAATTGTCTCAATAATTGGATAGCGTCAAGAGTTTGCTGCTGTTATAAGAGCAGAACACACAAGGCTGGATCTTTACGACGGAAGTTGAATTTAGACGTATTAATTTTTACTGAGTATACTTACATAAATATTAATTTAAAACATAAGGGGTTATTATTGAAGTTAGTAAGCAACTATACTAATCACTTATGACTTACTTATTACCTACCTAAAACGAAGGCAAATTTTCATACTATCGAGGATTCGAAATCGATATTACGATTTCCCTGATCATATTTTAACAAAATTATAAAGCAGCTAAAAATACTTACATTTATTTATGAAAAAATTGTTTTACTTAAATGTTACAAATTAGCAGTAGCTATACTTACTAACATTTTATGTTGCCCGCATATAAAATATAGCCATACCGAGGCACATTGCCTCTTTGTAAATGTCTTTAATCAACTAATACCTCTAACAGATTTTCAATCTATAGACCCTGTTCAACGCCAATCACAGGCATCCTCAAACTCTACAAGAATCTTTGAAGACTAAACTAGTTGAGTCGCTCAATTAGGTAGCACTTAACTTCAGCCTGAAGCCTGAAGGAAACACATATGAGGTTCCGTTTGCACTACGAATGCAAGTTGCAAAACTTCTAACACTCGCAAAATGAGGGTTGTTTTCGCTTGCATCAGAAGCATTCTCAATGAAATGTGTTCATGGAGACACTTGGCTTTAATGAACGATGTCACCTTAGTTAAGAGGTTTAATTTGTGTTTTAGGTGTAAAAGTCATAAAAAATAATATTTATTGTATGGATAAAATAAAACAACACAATCCTATCACACTCACAAACAATACATGTATGGCTCCACTACACGTCTGCCGATACATCTGCAGACGTACGCGAATGCATCTCCAGACAAATCTCTACAAGCGACCACACGTCTGTTGATCGGTCAGTCTGAGTTCAATATCGGCAGACGCTACTCGCAAACATGGACATCGAAACCGCTGCCGTCGCAGCTATTTATGTGTTTAGTACTTTTAACTACTACTTGAGTTTGCATCGCAGTCGAGTTATCAAGAAGAAGTGGAGAAGAGAAAGATGCTGGACTCACTGACCGAGGCGTCCGCGGACGTGTGGTCGCTATGCCAGAAAAACCGACAACAAGCGGATTGGTGGCAGATGCGTCTGCAGACGTCAAATACCTACAACAGATGCCCAAATCACCCCCTCTACACGTCCGCGGAGGTCAACTCCGGATGCATCTCCGGACGCATCCGCGGACGTGTAGTGGGGTCACACGTCATGTTTAGAAAAAATTGAGCTTGCTATATCGATTGCATTATTGTTTACCTCAAGATTTTTTTATTTATGACCTTTAGGATTATGGGGGTATTCTTATATCTTACTTAATATTCCTTAGTTTCATATAAATTATAGCTCTAACATAACAATTTTACTATATAAAATTATCACAATTAATATTCCGTCTCTACATTGGTATCGGTACTATCGGTTGCACCCCAATAAGCTTGCATAAACACAGAGATCTATCAAAATAACCTCTCGCTTAGCGGTCGCTGCTGGAAGTAGCTCTACCCAAATATTTGTTTCAATTAGGGCCTAGCCCGCCACCCTGGGGGGTCACTCTATATGACACAAAATAAAGTTTCAGACAGCCGCTGCGCGAACCCCTACTCTATCTTGTTGTATTAAGCGTGCTGATTGTACGACATTTCTCGTTCATCCGTTCGTTGACTTAGGCCTTGGTCTCCTATTTACGCCGTAGGTCGAGTCCAGCGTCACGCCGTAGGCCGCGTCACGATGCTCACTATAGAAATGTACTGATGCGGTCTCCCTCACACGCCGACGTTGGCGCGTAGACATAATGAGCATTGTGACGCGGCCTACGGCGGTGACACTTGACGCGACCTACGGAGTAAATAGGAGACCCGGGCCTTAGAGAGTGACCCTCTGCGTCAAGTTAATGATGATCACTGTCCCAGGGCTACGAGTCTACTAAAGTGTTTGTAGTATTCCACTATCTACCTCTTGTTTTAAAAACTTGCGGAAAAGCGAGAGCAATATAAAGTTGGTCGTCAATTTAAAATGACTTAATATTATGTAGAGGTAAGTATACATACTTGTGTTATTGTAATAAATTATTTTATCTGATCTAAGGAGCAGTAAAAAATTGAAATCAATAAAATTATGTGAGAAGAAGCAGAAATGTAGTGCTATATATACAAGTGGAAGATATATATATATATATATATAGGATGTTGCAAAAGTAGTATAGTACGGTCAGGTGCAGAGAAACCTGACCCCCCTCTCATACTAACAATGCTTCTGAGGGGGGTCAGGTTTATCTGCACCTTACTGTACCTAAATAGTCTCAATGTTTAGTAGAAATTTCCCCTAGGGAAATCATCATCAAACATCTTACAGTAAATGTGCGTTTTATTTATTTATATTGATTGATAGGGTTGGTCCTTGAGGCTTGAATATAGATAAGTATCTAAACTTTCTATGAAAATAACTCTTTGTTGATTTTAGCAAGCTTAGCACTTTCAGTATTGCACCAAAACCAAGAAGTGATACTATCATACTTACGCTAATATTATTTTATCGAATCCAAATTTGACCTATTCCCAAAGTAAAATTAACGCCATTTCAAAACCTCACTAAGTAATTCCTAATGAACTTACTGCCTAACTAACGCGAAGTTTGAAATGTGCCAATTAGCAGCTGAACGTGGAATTGTGTAAGAAAAAAAAAATCTTCGCCGTCGGAAGTTTCTTGCTAGAAGTTGTGCTGCAATTATATTTTTTCTCATGTCTGGGGGGTCATTCTCTAAACTCTAAATCAACGTACGAACTAATTAATATTTTCACGCAATCGGCACGCTTAATACAACGAGATAGAGCCGTGGTTCGCGCAGCGCTCCGAAGTTTCGGAAAAACAAAACTGCAACGCTAACCGCGACTCTATCTCTTTGAATTAAGCGTGTCGATTTTGCAACAGTTCTCGTTCGTTCGTTCGTAGATTTAGAGAGTGACCCCTCTGCGACTCCAACTGTGTCCAGCCTGCTACCAAGTTTTAAGGAGGCACCACCTGTATTTCAGGGTTTTTTTGCTCGGTTACTTGTGCTTATAATAATAGCTTACTTTATATAATTAGGTTTTGGCAGACAGTGTAGTTGAAGTGGCTTATTTATATTTAAGTATCTATGTATAAGTAGGTAATTACAATTTCTGGAGGTTGTGTAGAGTCATTTTTTTTTAGTTTACATTACTGAAATTTTAGAAATTTCCTATTAAAAAACTGAATAATATTAATGAATGGAATTGAAATGTTCTTGTCTCAGTCATTCAGAAGACGCGTTTAGAAAATAAGCAAAGTGTAAACCTAATATCAGCCTTTATAAAATAATAGCTGCTCCCGCGCGCTTCGCTTCGCCTAAAAAGTACCCTATGTTCTTTCCCAGAGTCTAGACCGTATGTATACCAAATTTCATTCAAATCCGTTCAGTAGTTTTGGCGTGAAAGAGTAACAGACAGACAGACAGACACAGTTACTTTTTCATTTATAATATTAAGTTAGGATACAAAAAGTTAGCACCTCCCTACTGGCAACTTTCAGTGCGGCTCGTCTTAAGACTTTAATTACCGCGAGAACTTTTTATTCCCCAACTCTTTTGTTAGGCCTACGTAGGCCTACAGCCACTAAAATAATATACAATAGGTAAGACGACTGTATAATTTTATGAGATATTATTACAAATAATTAAGACTTTATCATTTAAAATCCTCTAGGCGTGCGATGCGACGACGATCTTTAATTTCATAGCCTGTAAAATGTACCTACTTACTTACAAATCATTTCCCTCTGAAACATCACAATTAGATACCTACCTGTCGTATAAAATCATGCTGACACTCTCTGAAATTAGGCACAACAGCCTATCAATTATGTTCCAAATACAATACAATACGATTACAATCTAGCAGACGCCTGCCGAGGCGCCATGATCTATGTGAAGTTGTGTACATTGTGTGTATTGCTGTGAGTAATATATCAGGCGCTTAGCGCGAAGGGGTACACTATAATAGGCGGTGATGACTGCGTTTAGGAGCGATCATTGAATGTATTTAGCAATTTTACTAGTTATTTAATTATTTACTTTCTATGGACTTATGTACCTTAATCCTACTTTGACATTTTATATGGATTTGGAAGTTATTACTTATTATTAGGTATTAATTGTATTTTTTTCTTGTTTCAGGTGGGTTAAATTAAGCAATACTAATTAAGTATGTACGTACTTACATTGTACTTAATGGTAAGTTGATTTCCTTAAAATGTTATTGTTAAAAAATGATATTAATCTCGCGAATATTAAACCTAAGACCTGCGGGACAGCAACCAACGTTACTAACCACTGCGCCACTGGTCACCAAGGAGCCAGGTAATATGGGTATGAAAGCGAAGTCCTCAACGTATGGAATAAATTAATAATTAATTTTGAACACGGGATGCTAAGGAGAGTGGGTACCGTCAGCAAGGAAAGTTATATTTATAAAGGTTTAAATTTCGTACCATAGACATACGTTACGTTAGAGCTAGACTTCGACCAAAGGAGCTAGACCCCACTGCTGCGTTGCATTGCGTCAATTTATACGTTAATATTGTTTGTTTCATTAAATTAAAACACACACGAATACCATCCTGCCTACATAAGGTAAGTATATACTTGTAAGTTTGTGTTAAATTAACATGAAATAATTAGGCGGGTGAGTAGGTATCCAATCCAACGATACTTAAGCACCTAATCATTCGCTTATTATAATAGCGGCGTATGGGGTATTGGTAAGTATACATAGAAATACAGGATGTACACCCTGTATAGTAACAGTTTCACTACAATAGCAGATACTAAGTACAAACTAATGTTACTCAAATAAATTATTGTTCATCATTCATTAATCATTTTCAACAGCGAGTGTACTTTGTATCTACTTGCTATATACAGCGTGGAGCAGAAACTAATGAATTCAATTCTCTTAGGTAACTGAAGACCCGTTTATGCTCGGTCTTCCTAGCCGTTTCAGCAACTTTAGTACCTAAATATTATGGTTGGAAATGCATTACCAAGCCGTTCCGACGTAGACAGTCTTTGTCGCATGCTAATTATTGTCACTTTCTTATAGCAGTTGGTTGTCTAGTTTGCAGACAATAGGAAGGAAGCTTTGTTGAAATCATTTGTACTGTTTACTTATATTTTTTATCAACAATCTTATGTGACGTATAATCAGTACATAGCTGTGTTACGAGTTACGAACGACACAATAATTAAACTTTTGCAAATGAATAATCTTACTGAATTATGAATACCTACCTAAGGCATTAGAGTAAGTAGGTACCTATACTTGGTACTTCATACTTTAGGGTCACTTTTACCGAGCGCTACACGTAATATTATTTGAAATTGTACTTATAAAATATATTTATTGATTGTCAGTATGAATTTGATCAACTGAAGTTCGTTTTAATTGCTAATATATGGACTCTACCATCAAAAAAATCCTAACTAATATTATAAATGCGAAAGTAACTGTGTCTGTCTGTCTGTCTGTCTGTTACTCTTTCACGCCAAAACTACTGAACGGATTTGAATGAAATTTGGTATACATACGGTCTAGATACTGGGAAAAAACATAGGCTACTTTTTATCCCGGAATTCCCACGGGAAAACTTTTTAAGGCGAAGCGAAGCGCGCGGGAACAGCTAGTATTTAATAAAAGCAGGTAGATATAACTCCCCTCAAAAAATACCTGCACTCAGGGTTCCGCTCATCTGGCATAATCTTTATTGACCAAAACTCATTTCGCATAACTCGTATGGTCTAAACTTTTTTGGCCGAACCATCACTTTGCCAAGACTTATGTGGCATAAGGCTCGTTTCGTCTAAAACTCTTTAGGCACAATCTTTAAACACCTAAGTTTCGTTTGCTCAAATTTATGTTCGTCTATACCTATGTATAATCTTGTTTCTCCTAATGTTATCTTAATAAATAATATATTAAGTAATGTAGTAAATGTACAAATTGTGGTATTTTTCTCCTACATCCCGAAAATCACGATATTGTATGATCAAAAAATAGAAAGTTAACTACCAATATAATTATTACAAACCCCATGAGATCGAAACCTAAAAATAGGTGCGACGACGAGCAAAGCGAGGAGGAGCGTGTTAGGTGCACATGTTCATCAAAACCAAAGCGGAGCGCAGCGAAGCGGAGCGGAGCGTTTTCCAAACAGCGGAAACAATACAAGGCACCAGTTTGCGCTATGTAGGGAGACGCTCCGTCAAAGTTAAAGCCAAACGAATATTATTACTTTGTATAAACCTATGCCATAGCATTATTAGGCTATTCAAGATTTGGCCATACCATTATTAGGCTAAACAATGTTATGCGAAATAACTTTTTACTAAACGAGATTTATGCCATACGATTTTCGGCGTAACGAGACTTTGACCAAACGTTACTATGCAATACGAGATTAGGCAAAAAAATCTTATGCCAAAAAAGGTAGAACCCTGCACTCAATTTAAAAGTATCTAAGTATTTTTCAATCAATAAAATGCCCCTAGCTACGGGGGACTCTGGCTACTTCAAAATAATTTATATTATCTTCTCCCTCTTATTACGACCCTTAATTTATTGAAAACGATTCCTTGCAAATTGTTTCAACATCCAATAGCTACTTTCAGAAATTTTGAGTTTTGCATGAAAGTTTTGAAAAAAATAATCTGAAAAATTGTGGCAAGTAAGTAATTCATTTTTACTTTGACTTGGCAAACAAATTGTCTGAAATATCAATCAATATATTAATTGTTACACAAAAATATAGTTTTTATAAATAGCTGTATAAGGTGTACTTTACACTACTCATAATTCTCATTGATAATTATTAATAATGCAAAAGAATGAAAATATATTTCAGAACTTACAGAAAAGTCGGCATAATAATATTGTTTATAATGCAATACTTTCATATACTTATTATATACATCAATTTTGTTACAAAACATATATAATTCTGATGTGTGTTACCAGCGTTGTGCTGTAAGTAATTAATCATATTCTAATTTAATTAATCATAATTATCTTAACATAACTATAACGCGTGCGAGAGATTAGCGGTAATGATAATGTCATCGTCTTTGAACCACTTGTAGGGTAGATGCAGAAATCTATCTACAACTTCCTTCCTAAGTTCTTATTTCTGAAAAAAATATAGTACAATTTCATTTATTATGACTATAATAATATATGATGATGAACCTCTACCTAATAAGATAGATACTTATTCTAAAATATATGTAGGTATTTACTGGTATTTAAGGTATGCTATGTGATAGAGCGCGACGCTAGATTTTTTTTTGTCACGTCGTGCTCCCCGTGCTACGTACGTTGCGTATGCAGATCGAAATGAAAAAACCTCCGATTTCGTCGGTCAGGTCATTAGGAACTTGTTATTATTCTGTGATCAGTTAATCCGTACGGGTAGTAAGTGCAGATTTATCATGATCTGTAAATCATTGCGGATTTTTAAACTTCCGACCGAGTTTTTTCGAGAAACATCAAAAAATCCATTAAATCTGACTGAGTCTTAACACAGTCAACACAGTGGTGCTTTACAAGTAGAACAATTTCAACAAGATTTACGATCTCACCATTGAGTGTGGTCGCTGCCTTAGCTCAGCTCCCGCGGCCGCGTTTATAGTTTTACAACATATTTTTATGATTTTACGACTGATAATGGCAGAGAAAGAGATTTTACTTGACTTTTTACAACTTTGTCGCGTTTGACTCTTGACATTTTCAAGTTGGTCGATAAAACTTGATTTACCGTTTATTTGTGTTTATTTACACTTACTAAAAGTGTATTCGGATCCGGAAGTAGGTATAGTGGAAATACAATATCCGGTTTGCTATAAACATAATATAAATAAATTACCATTTAAGGAAAGATTGATATTAATTATACTAAAAATACATTGTTCACGTTTTCCCGTTTATTACCTTATTTATCTACAGGGTATTGCGTAAAGGGTACCTATAAGTACTAAGGGCTTAGACATAACATGCTGCACACGTGCTGGTTTCGGCTTAGTATACCCTTTTTGCAACATCCTGTAAACCACCTAACCTTCCTTTAAATTTAAAATTATCGGTAGATACCTATATTGTAAGTATAAGTGCCTAGGTCGTCCGAATACTTCTGGCAACATTGAAAGAGTGTTTGGTTATTGTGTAGACGAGCTCTGTAATTATCATTTCCGCTCTTACCCTAATATTGGTTGAGCCAACGCAAACACGATAGATTGAACATATTATTATTATAGAGAAGTTTGTACGTCAGTAAAGCGTTGTGTTTTGAATTAATATAAAGTATTCTTATTAGTAATAATAATTACACTCACGTCACGAGCAATGAAAAAGTTCCACTGACAATAGCAGCAAATTACCTACTCCTAAAAGGAAAAGGCTAGCTACCTACATGATGTCGTCTGCAATATTGAATTACTAATAACAGCGCATTATAATATGTAAAAAATGTGAATTAGGTAGTCAACTAAATGATCAAAATCTAAATTAAATGTTTATAAAATAGGGGTAGTTTGGTGTCGACATTAAGTATCGTTCATTATTCTAAGGTAAGCGGAACTATTTTATTGCTTGTGAGTGAATAAAAACGATACTTTTAAACAAAGCATGAGCACGATTTACTATAAAAAGTGATGCACATGAACAAACGCGATACAAAATTTGCCTCAACTATGTAGAGCTGAAAATACCAAGAAGCATATTTTCTTAATTGCAGCGCATTCCTTACGAACATCGTTCATTATTCTACTCAATTCTCATTCCAAAATAATATTTGTGGCATAGTTGTAATGCGTGTGATATCTTTAATTATTTTGAGCGTGTCACTTACCAATACTAGAACTAGCGTTTTTCACCGTACCATGGTAAAAGGATGGATTCAAATATTTTGTTATTCCTATTCTATTCTATTCTATTCTCAGTGGGGGTGTAAGTACCTGCACCTGGCTCTCTCGAGTGGAACCTTTGTGCATATCCCCAAGGTCTAAACTGCCTTCCTAAGCTTGGACCATTTCCCACCACGCTGGTCCACTGCGGGTTGGTGGGTTCACATATCTAGATGTGCTAAATCTAGATATGCCGGTTTCCTCACGATGTTTTCCTTCACCGTAAGAGCGATGGTATACATTGTACTTAAGTTAAAAGAACTCATTGGTACATGTCAGCGCCGGGATTCGAACCCGCATCTCTTGATTGAGAAGCGGGCACTTACCCGACTGAGCTACCACCGCTCAATATTTTGTTAAATAGTGGGTATTCTTAGATGTACAACTGTAAATTCTTTAAAGTAATTTAGTGCTTTTCTCACTGGAACTTTTTCATTGCCCGTGTGTGTTATTAATTATTACCTATCCAATCGGTACAAATACTTATCTAAAGCTACAGCATTGTTACTATGAGTGTGTCTGGTGACGAAAAATCTCCAGACATATTTTATAGACTTGGCCATTTGTTTGCCTGGGCCATAATATGGGCCCTTGTTATGTTTGATGTTATTCGTTTTGGCTTGTTTTATTACATCAATATCGCAAATAAAAGGTTATTTGGGCAATCTATCGTTATAGTTGTAGACTTTACGTGTAATGCATGAAGATAAAACTGATTAATATCAATAGGTGCTTATTTATTAGATTAGACCAGAATTATTAATTCAAAATTAATCTGACCCCTCTCAGAACAATTTTAACCATGTTTACCTAGGTAACTTTGTATCTTAAATAATACTAACTAAGGTACATATGTGATTCCAAAACAGTGATGATTATCTTATGTAGAACAAAATATATTCGGTAATGTTACCAGTTACTCTACTTCTCGTATAACAAACTGGATTTTCAATGTCAACTGCTGCAGTTCAACTTTCAAATAAATACGACCATTAGTAATTTTACTATCGATTTTATATGTCGTTTTGTTTTTTTTATCGGAAATAAAATAGACGTTACATGCGTTATTAAATGTATAATATTTTTTTCTGTATTTAACGGCTTTTGTATAAAAAATGTATCTTAAAGTAATATTACATTGCATTTATTGGAGTTAATAAGCAATTATTATGGCTCTTACAATAATAATATTCTTTCGTTTTCTGAAATTGGAATGGATTCAAAATTCTGTTCATCGACTTTAAAACTTTAAAAAATATTGTCAAAGCTCTTTGGTTCCTTTACGTTCCCAGTAATGTTAATACTTTAGCTACTTTAGTGAAAGTTGAATTCAGTTTCGTCACGGTAGCCGGCAGGTCGCAGGTCGCTCTGTAATTGTCATTACCATTGTTCTTCGCATCGAGTCGACTCGCTTTCGTTGCGCTCCGTATGTGTCGTTTAGGAGAAAGTTCAAAAAAATACTCTCAATATTTTAAGCAGCTAACGTAACGTACTATCTAATATTATTTGAGCTGTGACAGTGCCACCATCGAACATACCTAAATGCTATCGAAAATCTTTAACGCAGTTGTTACGAGAAGACATATATAATTGTCAAAGAAACATGTACTGTAATTTAACTAGGTACTTTTCAATGAATAGGTACATATTTATTTGACATATTTGGGTCTTTACAGGACCAATAGTAAAAAGAATAACTTAAGTAAACTTATTTTATCAGACAAATTGGTTGGCGTATTGGCAACACTGCTAGAGGATTGATGGTTGCTTTGATACTCAATACTAGATGGTTATAAACTAGATGATTGGTAATAGGTTGACGATGGTGGCTTCATAAATATAGATAGTAACTCATGAAACCAAATAGGTTTTAAGAGTTAATGAGGTAACTTTGACCTTACCATGATCGTGACCAGGTGTTTCGAAAGTCGTTAGAGATTCATTGAACCTCTATATTTAAAACCATATGCAAACCCGACTACCTAACACACCTTAAGGTCTGAAGAAAAACTGGATTCTCTACTGCCTCAGGCATGTTACGTTGGAATCACGACTGACCTTGCCTCAAATTATTCTGGCATCTCTTTCGCACACCTGCTTAACACACTCATCTTAATTAACAAAACAAAAGTAACAAAAGAAAAATTAAGAATCTATGTTGGATTAACTAATACAAATAATATTTGTGAAAAGAAAATTTCAGGAAGGAAAATAGGGAAAAGGTTCCGGTGGTGTGCGAGAGGGACGGGGATAGCGGCGGTCGCGGCGCGATCGTCAGTTGTTGCTCGGGTGTCGAGCGCGCGTTGCGTGCGTACAGCTCCCCGATTCTTCGTACAGTCGAAAATTTTGTACACTTATCAATTTTTCAGAGAAAATTTGGTATTGTCGTCGTTTCTGTGCTCGGAGTGTTGTTGTTGTTCGGTTGTGCACCGGTAAAGTTTGTTTTTGGAGTAACTACCGCTGTTGTTGTCAAAGTTGTGTTGCAATTTTTTGCAGTTAAGTTTTGTGATTTTAGTTGTGTTGTTTTTTTGTTAACTTTGCTCAAGGTATAGATTTTACTTTTGTTTTTTTTTTCTTATGTTAGCTTGTTTATATTGCTTTTACATTTACACTGTAATGTTTGTATGTTTTAAGTGGCACCGTCAACAGAGTTATCTTATCAATACTACCTATCTACCTTACCGATATTATCGACAGTGGTTACCTTGTAATTACAAATTTATTGATGCATGTTTTGTTTGTTAAATACTTATCTACATTCTTAATAATTATTTGAACTCGCTGAATTAAAAATAAAACACCAGCCAATTCAGAAGTTGAAGTTCTCGGATGATATTTTAAAACTAAAGCTTTAAATGAACTAAGTACAAAAATTGTCGACTATAATATTATTGTCGCTCTCAAAATTAGTAAAAACGTTTCAATATAATTTTTTTATATGTACAAGTTAAAACATCAACAAACGTTGAGAAACACGCGGCACTATCGATCCTGACATCTACAAGTGTCTCAGGACGCAGAGCATTTATTGTGAATCACCGGCATGAATAAAAATGGAGACAATAGGGATTTAAGGACCTATGGGAGTATAAGACGCCGCGATTGCCAAAGCAGAATTAAACATGAATATTTTATTTCCAGTAAATTGGCAATTTAATGAAAGAAATCATTCATTTCCTTTTACTTATCAGGAATATTATATGTGTGCACAGCATTGTTTTTAAATTACTTCAAATCGTCGTCACTATTCTTTGAAACGGATTGAGTTTGCGTAGTTTATCGTAATTTGAGCATTAGTTTTGAAAATCATTTTAAATATACCTCTTAATATCTTCATCTTCGTCAGCATTTTTATCTTGTTTCATCCATTAAATTGTGTCAATTCAATATCCCATGTCGTACCTATATTCCTATTTTGACCTAAAAATTCACAAAAATACAATAAATGTAAAATACATTCGAATAGTCAACCTACAGAAAGCTTATGATGCAAGGCCCTCCGCAATTGATCGCAGCTCCCCAGCCGCTGGTTAAAGCACTCACCCTTACAGACACCGCCGCGGTTGCGCTCACTTAATACAGTACAAATTTGATTTCGTACCCTGTACAGTATACATGAGCTACATTTAATATTCTATGTAAATCTGCAGGATTTTTTGTACAAATTTAATCTTTGCTTTCTTGTGGTTCATTTAGGTAAGTAATATTTGTAGGCCTTTATTTTTAATGATACCATCTTACACATTTTGATATTCAATAAAAAAATGCCTAAATTTGAATTGCTAATTATCAGGTCACGTGGATACCCAGAATGATATCAGCAATATTCGATTGTCCATTCATGTGGCAATTTGGGTCGGTAATGGCATAAGACCCTTTTTATTTTCATCTATTGTTGTGCCCATAGGGACCCGGTCATTGACATTGGCCTTCCCCTTGTCTGTTTTAGATTTGCGATTATATTTTTCGTCGCATGTCGGATTAGTCATATATCATTTTCTAATCCGTTTCTATTAATGCTTGGAATGGGTGTTATAATCTCTCTCGAATGAGAATTGGCGCGTTCCTTGTGTCACAATAGTATTTAATCATAATAATGTACATTGTATATGAATGGTCATAATATTCTAAAATCTTTAGTCGACGCATAATATTCTAAAATCTTTAGCAGTCTTTTATATGATCAAGAAGAAGTACTCCTCGGTAATTATTATGATGATGTTTTAGATAAATTGTGCAGCATACGAATGTTCTTAATTCTGACATAGGCAATTATTTACTCATGAAATCGATGGGTAAAATACATCATATTAAGAACAGCATTGTAACAACGTTAACCAATTCGTTAAGTTGGCATCTATGTTACTACATTAGTCTTGGTGTATACTTTGTTGCACCAATAAATCATCGCATCTAGCATATAATACGATTAACCATGTCAAAATAGGGATTCTGTAGAGTGCAGTAGGGTTTTTAAGTCACTTAAAATACACATTATTATATTATATGTAGTATTACATTTAGAACCATTAAACAAAATAAACTAAGTACCTAAATCAAATCTTGAAACGTTTGATGGTGAAATATGTGAACCTAACTAGCCATTGAAGTTGGCTAAAACAATGAGAGCAAAGAACGCTTGGCCAAAATCCCGTTAGAGAATTCCTCACGAGTTTGGGGCTTAAGCTATTTTAGTTAAATTAGCGAAGCGGCTTCAAACAGCTCGTTTCGTACCATAGACATGAAGACTTGCAATTGCGTAAGTTAAATGACCCGCTTTTTGCACGTGCTCCTTTATCGTTTCACAATATTTCCGGTGTTTACTGTAAATCCTGTATCATGAACGTATGTTACATTGATTACATCCAGTTAAAGCTTACAGAGTTAATATGTTACAATCAGTCCATTACCCGATATGGCTGATAACTTTCTCGGTCAAACAGATATTGCTTGCGCAAACGCACCGCTTGTTTTGCTCTTGGGGACTCAAGTGACTGTGAAATGACTCATGCAATATTGCTTGCATATCACTTCGTTTACCTTACAAATTTTACACGACAGTGCAAGTTTTAATGTTTAACTTATTATAAATTCACAAATACTTATAAATGTAAAAGGTTCGTACTATGTCTCTTGTGCATTAAGTTTTTAAACTATAGTGCCAGTTATACTGGTTTAACCTACTATAAACTGACGTGAGTAAAAGCTTCTTATATCTCTTATAGAGTGTTTTATTGTATCATTGGAGCTGAGCGGTGTTTCCTCAGGGGCGTTGCACTTTGCCGGCGCCGCTGAGGAATGTGCCCGATCGTGGTTACGAAATGCCGTGACTGACTCCGCAATCTTGCCTCTCGTGTCGAATACGCAATTATATTGTTCATCAGACTATTTGTTTTCACTTGCATTTTGTTCAACTAGCCTTTGCTAACAAACGTGGACTTTATCAAAAGTCCAGCAATTTTTGTGAAGCGCCTGGAATCTAAACAGATTGCACTTAATGGGGAAACCTAATGGGTATTCCTGCTACGGTGCGTCGTTTCTGCTTCTCTTCATGGCTTTTTAATTACCTCCGCGTATGTGGCGGAACATTCGCTAATGTGCTTGGTTATGGCCGCCCCGGAATACTGTCCATTGTATTGCTCCTTATATTGCATGTAGCGGTGCCGCTTCATAAGCGGCCCCTTGCCCGTATATTATTATCTAATACGCCATCGAATTCCGAGAATTGCTTCTAGCGTCTAAGGAATAATAACATAATTCTTATATCAATGTTTTATCATAACAAATAAGCAGAATGTGTTTTGTTCGTAGGTATTGAGGATTGAGGAACCTCTTAAATCAAAAGCAGTAGAAACAAATTAAAACACTTCCTTCCGGTATTTTTGTACCTCCCTTCCTTTGAAGTTCTCGCAATTCATTAATCAATAAGAGACCCATCAAAGGCTCCCCAAGTCTGAATTTTCTTATCTTTTAGCCTCCACTCACTGCAGTTAAAGAGTGATGGCAGAGATTTATCATGTTTCAAGCTGAGACATCTTGACCTACTTAACGGAGGCTAGTTTCTTCGTAAACCACACGAAACATGAGATTTTAGTCGTAGGATTTATATCAATGTTATTGGAAAATCTGCGATGTTAAGTACCATTAGTAAAGTGCGGACGACCCCCGCCGTGAAATCAATCGATGTCATGCTGTGTTACACGTTTATATTGTTTTATCCTCTTTGATCTGATACAAATAAGGGTGACTACTGTTGTGGCTTATTCAGCTTCATTGCTTCAAGATTTAAGCATTATTTACAGTCCGTCCGAAAACGTCCTATTTGATCAGATATTAGATATTTTTATATAATTTAATTGAATTATTATATTGATCCTTACTTTTACATGGTGTCTATGTCGCAGCCGGATCATATAATCCGCCGTATTACATTACGGCTAGTCGCGTTACAAAACAGGGATGCTTTGTAATACGGCGTATCAACGTTTAGCCGGATTGTCATTTCGATACGTTCTTCATTACGGCGGCCCACGTTTAGCCGCATCGTACTACTACTAAATTGTAGGGTGACCATGTCCATGAAATTACTGCTGAAGGAATTTTGCGGTTTCGGTAGTTTGTCAAACATTTTGTAATCATAATAGAGTAAATATGCTATCATATGGACTTCCGTTAAAGTATCAAAATACTGTTCAAGGGCACTACTCGGATTGTAAGATCTTCGAAATTATTATTCTTCATCATCATCATCACACTTCTGGACGTAGGCCTCTCCCAAAGCACACTATCTATAGCTTTCCACATCCAATCATAATAACCAACCACCTTTCGTAAGTCGTCATTTCATCTAGCCGGAGGGCGTCCCACACTACGTTTGCCTAGTCGCAGTCTCTTCAAGATCAAATAATCTTTGCCGGCCACAATTATATTTTTTGACTCAGTAATACTGTGTGGAAATCCGCCGACCAGCAGAATCCATGGTCACTTTAGCTTTTTGATGTGCGTTATAACTTTTGTACGTTTTTCACTGTTCCGCATTGATCGGAATAGATATTATTTAATTTCACGTGAAAATTCTTCTTGAAGTCACTGTTTACTAACATATTTAACACGATTTCTTTGTTTTAATCATCATCAAATATCTGTATCCAACGCCATTATTGTTATGTCAAGCAGCGTCACGAGTGTTAAAAAAACGAAACTAAAATCTTTTGATGCGGCGGCTAATCTCTCGCCGTATTACATAACGGCCAGCCATATTGAATGACGTATGATGTCGAATACAATCCGGCGCATTTTCATTCAGCCATATTCAATACGGCTAAACGTTGATCCGCCGCATTACAAAGAGGCCCTGTCTTGTAATGCGGCTAGCCATAATGTAATACGGCGGATTATACGATCCGGCTGCGACATCTACATTGAATGCATGTGAATGTTAACTATTTTCTCCTAATTTACATTGGCATGACGAACGTACATAAAGTGTCTAATTAAATTCATCGCATCACACTTCAACCTAATGACATGAGAATTAGAAACTTGTCACAATAACATGTTCCCATCAGAATTTCACTGATAAGAATCTCTCTTAAATTGCATGTAGGTGACGACCGAATGGCGTAGTGGTTAGTGACCCTGACTACTGAGCCGATGGTCCCGGGTTTGATTCCCGGCTGGGGCAGATATTTGTTTAAACACAGATATTTGTTCTCGGGTCTTGGATGTGCCCGTAAAATGGCAATAGACCCGCCCCCTATAACATTAGGATTGGGACTAACATAACACTCTGGCGAAAAGTGGGTGCAGCAATGCACCTCTGCCTACCCCGCAAGGGAGTACATTAGTACAAGGCGTGAGTGCGTGTTTTTTTTTGTGTAATTAAAATTACTCATCAAATCATGTGGTAATGGTAATGTCAACTCATATAGGTAGGTAATTAATATTAGGTATCTTAATTCTATTATTTTTTGATATAATGGATACATTTGGGATCTTTCCTTCTGAAGCTATTGCTATTGCTAGATTCACGTCTAGACCAGACCAATACTTTAATCGTGTCTTCTCCTAGCCTCTCCAAAAGCTCTCCATTTCATTGAAATACCTAACTACTTTGATTTATTCCTAATACGTCCTACAGTTACAAGCTAAGCCACTTTATACGGGACCAACAATATATGCTAAACCAGCCACCAGAACATGTGGGCATACCTTCAGCTACATCAGTATTCATGTAACGGTCATTAATACTAACATTGCCAGCCGCAGCGTCGTTAGCCCGTCGAGTTTCTGTTTGTTTATAGCAGGGACCCTGAGGTGCATTTCAATGTCTTCAGTCTAACCAACCTCTTCGTTAAGTCATCTCCACAATTTGCAAAGTTCTACTACTGATAGGATATACTTTCCGTTAACCAAACAATTGTTAGATATGCCTACTTAATATATCATGCTTGTCTGTTGTCCATTTATGCAAAATAATAATAACATTATTTAATTTTGCCACTGCAAATAATGAATTCTATCTTACACCCAGTATCGAAACGCTGGTTGTAAAAAACTCTAAAGTGTTCGTCGATAACAAACACTTAACCTTGGGTTGTTTTTTTGCCACTTCCTTTTTTGCCTCCAACTGATAGCGTCCTTGTTGGCATGCGTACCATGGCATTCTGTTACAACTTTTTCAACTCTAACATTTGCTATTATGTGATTGCCTCCAATTTCCTAGTGGTCTTATATTATTAATGGAAAAACGAACATTAATCGGAAACCACTGACACATTACGGCTTTTGCCTTCCTGCCGCGCACGTGCGTGGTATACGGAACTACTCGTTTATCCAGAAAGGTGCGTGGCTTGTTCAATATTTGGTACAAACTTCGACGAATCTTCAACCCCAAATATCCACACCTGACCTTAAAATATGGAAGGCACAGTTACCTTCGGTGATAGTGCAGCATCATTCCAGTCACGTTTTCGATAAAGTTTATCTCGAACACCAGTTATAGACTGGCTCAGTTGTGTTAAACCTGTAGCAACACGCAGCACGTGCGATTGTTTATAACTTGCAGACCGTAAAGAATTGAATTTATTGATTTTATAGCTAGTAATTTATTGTATATCGAAGGTAATTGGCGCTACTGCCATATTGCTGAGAGCAGTAAAACAGGATGATATTTTAAATAATTAAAGAAACGGAGCTTTATTTGTAGTACCTATTTGCAATCATAATGTGTAGCATATAAGTCTATCAGGCTAATATTTCAAAACTAAATCAGGCAATTACTTCCATCTATTTTTTTACTTGTAATTAAACTGGCAAGTATGATTCACGTGATAATAATGTTCATTTTGTCGACAAGGGGTTGGCATTTATTATTTATTACTGTACGTTTATTACTGTATGTTTTAATGTACGCATGTATTTCAAACAGTGGATTTTTACACCACCTTTCGTGCGGTTTCCTTCGAGTTCTAATACACTATAACTCTTCAGTTCGACCTTCATTATAATGATAACTATTAAGTGCAAATAAAGATATATTACATGCACTTTTTTAATTTGGTATTTCATAACCGAAACGGTTATAAAGATCATCAATCATATAACTCACAAAGAGTCATCAAATCACTTAATCATCATTCATTGAACTCAATCACCAGTTTCGCAATGAGACACTCTGTCAGATCTGTCTTACATAAGAGAGTCGAAGTATAACAGGTTACGCGAACTATTATTCAACACCTAGAGGGAAGTGATGCGCGAGTGGTATGAAGATACAAATAGCTTATGTCCGCTGAGACTGGGTCTAGACGACCGCAGTCGATTTGCAAGGTGATTTGAACAATGCTGAAATATTATGCAGATTACTTCGGCTTTAGAAACCTTTGTGCGAGCATTTTTATAATAATTATCCGTGAAAAGGATACAAAGATATTGTTATTATTGGAAGGAAGAGCAAAAATTATATGGAAAATGAATGGTTAAACCAGGTCAAGGGTGCAACTTTACATGGTTTAACCATTAATTTTCGTGCGAAAAACAACATTATTCTTTAAACCGAGTCAGGCCAGTCTGAAGTTATTGTTTCAAACTGTTTTTAAATAAAAATAATACTTACTTTTTTAAAGAGAATCATTTTTTAAAACCGTAAGATAACTATAATAGCAATAAAATATACATGTATTCTTCTGAATAGCCCTACATTATTGCAATCAAAAATTAAATATTTAGGTACAACATTTCCTTAATTGTCGGAGTAAGTGGCCTCGTTAGTAAATAACGGACTTGCGGGCCCAATGCGTAAGTCCATTAACCTAAATTGAACCCTATTGTCGATCGTGTCTCCATTGGATTGCATTCCACACACTCGTCGTCACAGACTCCAGTGTATTTCGGTATATAAGTGCTAGTATTTTTATGATAACTCTGTTGCCAATGCCAAAACCGGTGGTTTAACATGACCGCGAATTAACTTTGAATTCTATTTCCTTTTCAGGAAATATGTAGATAGTCAAAGGCATACAGATTTTACTCTCCTAAAACATAAAAACCATGTCCATTGACCAGGCATCGCCATTGGTGCCGATCAAACCCCAGGTGACGCTACAAAACAGCGCATTTATAAAGAACAGTCACAACCGAAGCAGTTTCTGTGGAGTGACGCCTTCGCCGACCAATGGCAATGGCACTTTCAAAACGTTCTCCGTGAACAGGAAGAGCTGGAGTGGGAACGTGACGCTTCCACTCCAGCAGTTCAGCACTCCCCAGGCGGAGCAGCCCCCGCAACTTGCGACATTCAGATCCGGAACCGGGACATTTCCGAGGAACCGGGAACGAAACAACAACTCCAACAGTGTGCCGAATGGCATACTAACGCCGAACGGTAACTCTATTCAGACGTTCAAAGGAAATGAAGTGAGAAGAAGCGGATGTGCAAATGGCCGGCGCTACGCCGAAATCGGAAACTGGAGTAAAAGGTTAGTCGTTTAACGATATTTACTTTGTTGGTAATGCAGTAAGTACCTAATGATTTTTCTTACACAGCATTCTAATTTATTTATTACAAAGTATTATTTATTAAGTATTTTAATTTATTTGAAACTGTCTGAAAGTTGGCTTAAGTATTTTTACAACATTTTATATAAATCCACTTCCTCTTTCAGGGGTAGCTACATAATTCTGTAACAAGTTTTCCAATTTCGTTCTCTCGTCGCTTTCATTTCCTCCCGTTTGGTTCGCTTCACTCCCTTAATATTACTTTTATTGGCTCAAACCGTTTAACAAACATTGCTTATAGAGTCTAATAAATTTTAATAAAGAGATGATCCTTCGGCATTCGAATTTTCCATTTCGAAGGATTTGTTTGATTAGTCAAGTATAATTTGGCAACCTTATCGAAAAGTTATATTCCTGTTTACCACAATTTATCTAATCAGAATCTTCGTTATGTTGTGTTCGCTGCCTATAAGAACTTTGTTCATAATTCTCGGTTGTTCAATTTGGGGGCTGACCAAGTCGCTCGATAAGACTCAACGTCCAAATAATCTGGCTTTAGTTCTTTGCCTTTTTATTAGGGTTCGTTTAGTTTATCGCGTCATGATTCCTCGTCACTGCGAGCGATGTTATCGCCCCTCTATTTAGCGGTTCTCGTTTCATAGCCTATTTATCTAACTTGTTTACTTCTTACACCATGCCAATTATTTTAATGCTTCCTATTAGGAAACGTCCCTTACTATCTTCTCACTAATTGTGATGGGCATGATCTTTCTAGTGTTGGTTTTCCTTCTTTGTTTACGTATTATATCTTAGCATGGCCTGTTTATTTTAAATGGTATCACAATTAAATCAAGCACCCGTTCTTGGTAAGGCTTTATTATTCAGAGTGTAATCTGGTGTATAATCAAGGCGTCAAGGCTAACCGGTGGGTTACTTCTCAACTCACCGTGCATTGTTTTGTGCTCAGCCAGACCGTATCTTGCCACTGAACTCTGTTCATGAAGCAGTTGTTTTGCCTCTTTATGTAATTAGATAAACTCAACTGCGTTTCTGCCACAACAATAGGCCCAGACATTCTTGTCACCCGCCTCTGTTCAACAATACTGAATGCTTGAATCGTAGTCATTGTATTATTTTACTCACTTTCGTAAGAAACTTTTACATTCACGGTAATGCTTAACGTTTTTGTTATTAAATTACAGCGCCGGGTATTAGATCAATTGTATATGACAGAAACACTTTTCTCATACTAAAAATATGTGTAAGAGCGTAACTTACGAGGACCCATTGGAACGGTAATTTAGTACAATTACCCACTGTCGAGTTGACTTTCACTAGTAAATTATATCGAAACAACTTCTTCTAGAAAACTCTTCTGTTAACTGTCTATTAGTAACTACTCGTTGAAGTATAGATTTGAAAATCATATAAAACTGCTATGTAAGATATACAATACTGTATATCCTTGTAGATGCAATATTCTTCCATTGCATAATGTGAATGATGGCTGCAATTCTGAGCCGAGATTTGCATGTGAAATCAGACGAAGTGATTGAGCCTTGGATCGAAACGGTGAAAGTGATGTTTAATCGGCTGGATTACTCTCAGTTTCCATAATTATTATAAATTTTCGCAATATCATACTTACATAATACCTATTAGGTACTTCATGTACAGTACACCCGACTTTGATCAGATAAGTTTGCCGGGACATTCTGAAAACTTTGAATGATTGTATGAAGTGCTTTGCTTAAACGTGATTGTTATCAAAACTTGTAGCTAAACTAGATGCCTATTTTCCGCACACAGAAAGTGAGTTTACGCAATAAGGGCCTGAGGAGGCATGAGTAATGATTTACGATTTCTTATAGACGCTATAACCACAACTTATGGCTTTAGTTGCAAACAACAATTTCTCACTTCGCTTGTTCCTTTCACGGAAAGCGAAATTAGTCAGAGGCTACTAGCTTGCTGGAGTTTTTTTAATATTAAATTTTACTTGGATGATTTTGATAACTCACTTATTTGTATTTTATAAAAAAAATTACGTAAATATAGGTTAATAATGCTTCTAAAATATTAATACTAGCTTCCCACTCAATTTTTTATATTACTTATCGGTATTTCATCATAAAATACCGGTAAGCCAATAAAAAAAAAAAAAGAACCACTCGAATTTATTTGTAACCATTTGTGCACGTGTAAACAAACCGACCCTATTCATGGAACCTTTGTCAATACCCCAAATAGAGGCATCAGCACCTGTCAGTAATGTTTGCAGAGTAAATAATGATGCAAATAATAAAATTCTGTAGGACGCGGTGGGATATTGAATATCAAAGCGATGGGGATGCCACAGGGTTCGACACTCGGTCCTTTCTTATTGCGTATTCGGGACGCATGGCGAGGCATAAATATCCAGACCTGTCGCTCTCATTACAATAACTCTGTGTCTGTTATGGACATAGAGATCCCTTAAGGATGCAGCGGATACTGCCGCCCCTGAGACGTCACTTTGCTAATGGAATTCTTGACGGGATCTTAAAATATTCAGGTGCTACCTTTGTTTCAACTTTTCCCTGCGATGGGAACTGAATTTTGTGTGTATGAAAGTCGATATGCAGCTGAAAGCTCTGTACGGTCTAGTGAACACGACTGGCTGTGCAGACCTGTGCCAGTCGATACGTGTGGCTGATACCAAGCAGGCACAGGATCCACTGCAGCGGCACCACTTGTGCGTACTCTCCCTGTTTGTTATGCTAATTGAGCCTGGACTAATTTGCACAATAAAACACGTTCACCTCTCAGCCCCAAATGTTACGTACCAATGAGCCTTCGGTTTCTAGTGAATGAAGCAAACGCTTCCAGGAGGTGATAAGTGGTTGTAACTGTAAAAGCGGTAATAGCGCAATTCGATGCTAATTAAATGCTAATGTGTCCGTAAAAAGTTGTTTGAAGCGCAGTATTCGGCTGCGTTTACGTTCAATACTTTGTTAGGGTGGCGTTTAAATATTATGGTCATCATTGCCGTTGCTCCAAATATACCTAAAAATCTAAAATATGACGTAAATATTTACATTAGGAGGTCACTAAAAAATATACCTATCATTGATTGTTTGAAGTGACTACTAGAGATTAGCCTTACCCATATCTTGTACATAAAGTGACATTGCCAATATTCCATTAGCCAGCTATCTACTTATCAAAGATTTTCTTGAACAAAACATCTAAGTTCTAAAGAATGCGTGGGGAACACCCGCCCCCAATAGCTATTGACTCATTCATCCTCCGCAAAATTGTGAGCATTCATATGGATTCCGTCTGGCTGGTGATTTGCTTCTGACTCACAGTAATGCGCTTGACTTTCCTTCATAATTGCATTGGAGTGAAGGGTTCAGTGACAGTAGTTAGTAGTTCTTTCTACTTTTTCACTTATTTGTAGCAAGATTTTGTACAGAATAATTTATTTTATAGCTATGATTAAAGTAAAAGAATTCAGAAATGAGATAATATAGATGAAAAACAGCGGATTGTAGATAAATATGTCAAAAAATTAGGGCAACACTGTGTACTTGTACATGAGGCAGATAGTACAGAAGGTCAATCAAAAGATAAAGGCACCGAGGCTGGCACTGTAGGTCTTAATTAATACAGGCATAAGCCGATTGACACACGTAGATTAATATAACGCCACAATGGGCTAGTAGATTGCTTTGCGTATGAAATACTCGTAGGTACATCGGATATTGAATAGTATGCACATCAATATTGTACATCTTTATGAGGATTAATTGTAAATATACACTCTCGAGCAATGAAAAAGTTCCAGTGAATATCAACTTACCTAGTGGGTGGAACTTTTTATGTGATTGCAAGTGTAGGATACTTCAAATTGAGTATCAGATCCGCAGCAGCAGCTTGTGTAGGTATCTCTCCGAATCACTACATCACCTTGTCCTCGGCTTTCCTTCTCTATCTCCATAGATTACCGCAAACCACTGCTAAGCTTGCCTAGCCTAAAGTAAATTTGATAAAAAAATGGCACTGTAGAAGCTTCATGCTGTTAAAAGTCTGAATCAATTTTATAACGTTTAAGTGTCTGTCCATCAGGCCTTGTTGCCAGTTATTGAATCTGTCCCGCTTTCAATTTACTCCCAATGTCCTGAGTCGTGAGGTTGGCAACATTATTACAAAATGTCATTCTCGGTCTTGCTACTTGTGTAAATTAGTACTGAGTTAGATAGATGAGTTGCGTTGATTTATGGTTGCTATACTTGTAACTTCATTAAACAATAAAATTATTTTGTTCATTGAGACTAAACTACATCATAGCCTTTGTATGGTACTTACATAGGTACATACTGAATAAAATATTTACATTTAGAAAACTTGAATGTTCTATAAACCACAATATACAATACAACTAATTTTAACGCGGCTAAATATTATCAACAAAACCTAACTTAAATTTAATTGACTGACAACTGAATAATAATACTACACTATTCATTCAGATGCACTGGTCTGCTTGAAACTTATTGTAATTATCTCCATTTTCCAGTCTAGTGCCTAATGCACAGTACCCAATCAATTTTGCGAGCTTCGCTGGCGCAGAATGCAGTCCCCTGCCACTGCACTGCATATTTGTCGTGACTCGCGAGGCATCTGCATAACTCTACCTGGAGTGCTATTCAGAATTTATCTACCGCTTTGCACCAACTTGAAGGTGTACATCAACACCTTAGTAAGTAAGGATCTACAGATTTCTCAGCTAGTCTAAACTACTAGCTCGACTTAGCCGTCTCTTACTTTTCAACGCGTAAATCAGCGTGAACAATTGAAATTGTCACCGAGAGAGTCGAAATAATTTAATGTCGCTTAGTCGATGCTTGCCCAGAGCGCTGTCGTTGTTGTCTCAGTCCTCCGTATTCATTACTTTAATTGGTTAATTTTCCAATGCAGAAACGTCTGTTTCTATTTTTGGATTTAATTTATCTCTCTTTGATCGCGCTGTTGTTTTTCCGCTACGAACCCTAAGGGCGTATTGGAAAATTTTATCAAATTACTGAAAACAATCCTTTCATGTCAAAATGATTGGAATACAGTTTAATTTACGTTGATTGGGTTTCAATTAACATGATTCCAGCATTATTGGAATTTGTTTTACAATAGTACAATGGAATCCCTTTGGGAATTACAAACTTTTGTGTTGAAACCATGATTTTCAATGCCTGCGATGACCATTATTACAATCGGCTTTTCACCATTGATTTGTTTTACACTACAGGAACACAAATATTTAAAGTTACTCATAATATTTAAAAAAATGCAATTTAAATAATAATATGAAAACTATTTCACATTAAACTTTTAGATATTTTATCAAGTCACTCTAGTTACAGTTGCATTGAACGTTTCCATTCTTTGAAGTTCCACGTGAATGGCAAACACTAGTGAAACGGTGAAACCCTCCGGACTTGAATCAAATTGTATCGAAGTCGTTGTCTGGTTTGGAACAGGATCCACGGGCGGGGGATATCACAGCGGACGCAAGCCCCGGGCTAGACCGCCGTTCCACGTAATTTTACTTCTTTTATTTCATCTTTCCCGTATTTAATTGATAGCATGTCTGTGTTGATGGCTTTTACCGCAGGCTCTTTTGTGTTACCCTGAAAAACAGGATCCCCCTATTCTCTCTCAGATGCATCTCTATAAATCCGTGTCCTTTACATTAGCGCCAGCGTAGCATCTGACCTTATGTCGGGTCTCATAGGTGGTTATCACTATCGCTTTCTAATCTCCATAGCCGGAACAGCACACACGGATGGCTCAGCCATGTCGCAATGCCCGCTCGACCGTCGGACGGCTCGCCTGTCGCCCGCATAGATTGGCAGATAACGTGTAACGGCTCTGGAATTCTTCTTTGTTCTAAAATTGGATCCGTTTGATTTAGCTCAATATCTGATTTATTGAAGAAATATGGCAAATAGGTCGCATGCTTTTAAATCGAAAAATGGTGTTAGTTTTTTTTCTTTAAAGCGTATACACTTGTTTGTACTTTAGAAAGAGATAGGGTACCTACATACTATTACGGCGAAACTAAATAATTTATACATTTTCTTCATTATCAACTATCATGAAAATAATAATAGACGCATTTTTCCTGAAATAAAAATGACATATTATGTATCTAGCCTATCTGAAACCTAGTTAAACATTGTGAGATATGGCGTTTCGACTTTCTCCGTGTTCGGCATCATAAGGGTCACAGTGACAGTTAAATAAAGTCCATTTTTCTCTCCACCTTTAATTTGCAAGGTGCGGGTGCCTATATAAATAGAGTGAGTCGCCCGCGCGCCTCAGTTGTAATATCACCATGCAGAAATGACTAGGTTTCAGATAGGCTAGATACATAATATGTCATTTTTATTTCAGGAAAAATGCGTCTATTATGTAGTCTGAGCCTATCTGAAACCTAGTTAAACATTGTGAGATGTGTTTATTATCGCATGGTGGAGAGAAAACCAACTGTGACCCATAAGCTACTGATGAGTATATCAGTAGATAAATATTTGAATCTATAAATTTATAATGCATAGATTTCTAGGTAATAGATATACTAAAAAGAAAGGTATAAGTATATTTATTTATTTATTTATTTATACTTTATTGCACAATTTACAATCGTAATAATGTACAACTAGGTGGACTTAATGCTAAAAGCATTTTCTGCCAGTCAACCTGCAGGAGGTACGAGGATCAAAAAGTACGGGTGTGCAAAAAAGAAAAAAAAAAGATCAAAACATAATTATGATTGTGGAGTTCCTAAAATAAAATAATACCTAAACCCTAAAACTAAGTAAATAAATATATAATATATATGACCCTAAACCTACTAATACCAAAATACTATACAATATGATATATATAAGACTTATCATCATGTGTGAATATTATGAGCTCTGGCAGCATTTCTTGGTAGATGATATCAATTAATAAAGATTGATTAACACAACACTAAAAATTGTAATAGTTGATAAATGAAACCCGGCTAACATGTCTTAGCTGGGTAAGTAAATGATCAGTCATGCCACCAGGATAAGTAAAATGTTCAGTACTTCATATGAAAAACATTAACAAGGTCACCTTTAGGTATGTTCGTCAACACTAAGGGCAGGTCTCGGCCAAAACCTTAAGGCTTCGCCTTGTTGCAACTTCAAAGGTACGTAGGTAGGTACCTACTTACATTGTTGTAGGTTCGATTTTGAAACCATTAAGTCAACCTAGATAAAACAAAATAAAATAGCTCGATTAAATAAAGATGGTACGTAAAGATGTTAGTTGTACCTGATCAGACCTGATGCAACGACAGCCAACATAGACTCTCTAATCTGTGGAAGCAACAATCATGGTGGCGGGAACATGGACAGTTGGACGAGCCACCTCGAGCCTGACTTATCAATCAGAACTGACAGTTCGCCAACAGCAGATAGCTTGCGGCTATCTATAGGTAAACTTAGGTAGTTAGCTATACCCAAGAAAAAGTCCTTGGACATCGATATGACAGTGGAACGGCGAATAACTGTGACACTCTTTAAAACAAAAAGGCTTGTTGTTGTCCAGCTAAGGAAGGTTACCTACTTCAGCGACCTGGTATTGCATTCTGAAAGAACTGCGAAGAGTTAATATTATGACTAATAATTATTACTTATTTAGAAAGTTTTCAGCAAACTCTAATAAATCAAGCAGCTACCATGTCACCGCTGCCCGGTTATAACTCTGTACTAGCTTAGTAGATATATGTACCAGTTTTAGCCTTCAGCTAGAGGCCAGAGAGCTCCTAAATGAGATGCGAGTACGAGCATGACACAAGTCATTTTTTACTTGGTAACTAGTTACGTAACTAACTGAAAGATCCATAAAACAGTTGAGGATTACTCAACATGGAATTGTAAAAACGGCACGTCTGCATCTTAACCAGTCAGACTAAGTAGTTTCAGCAGATACAGTGTTGAAAAATAGTTATGAAACGTTTGCGCCAGAATCGAATTAAAAATACATTTTCATTAGAGAAGCCGTTTAGGCATGAATAAGTACTTTCACCCTTTGGATTGTGCTCCAAATGATGACCTTCGAAATTCATAGAAATTTAATGACGACTGCCATTGTTTATTATCTAGCCCCGTACATTGAGTAGGGCTGCGGCTACACGTGATGTGATACACAGTACACAGTAGGTATGCATGTTCCCAGAATAGTGGAAGTTATAATTTTACCAAAAGGTAGTCGTCTCGTGCAAGAGCACCGTTACTCGATTTATTCGATACACAACTAGTAGACAGCTCTGCCGCGTAGGAGGTTCACGCATTTTTCAACAAAGAGCTCGGATACACACTCACAATCCACTGGGACATAAGGAAGACAGCTAATATGGTGCCACTCAGAAACCGCGATGACACTCCGATCATGATCACCCGACAGTAGGATCATAATAAATTCGGTAACTTGTGAAGCGGTATGGTAACTATAGCAACAGCGACTTTCACGAAATCAGGAATTAGCTCAGTGCTTTTAGGTTGAACACTCGCCGGTGGGATTCACTTTGCTCACAGCCGAGAAAACAAAAGACTTAAAGCTGGAATCTGTCGATGTGTCATGACACTTAAGATAGTGTCTGGGGGGTCACTTTATATGACGAAAAACGAACTTTCAGTGCACTGCGGCGCGAGCCGCTCTATCTGTTTGTATGTATTAAACGTGCCGATTGCACGACAGCTCTCGTTCGTTCGTTTCTCATCAGTATAGAGTAACGCTCCTGTACTTACCGTGCTTCACCATTCCCATGAGCAGTCCAATGATCTTAAGGCAGTTTAGAACAAAAGCTGCATTAGACAGTTTCTTCAGCAGAGACATCGAAATAAAAAATTGATTGCACAACTATCCCCAGGAGCAGTCTACAGGTCACTTTGGGCAGTTCAGAAGAAAGCTGCTTTAATAGAATACCCTACCTCAGCGGAGGCATCAAATTGAAGTGCTATAACACTTTTAGAAGCGGTGCACGTTACCCGATTTGTCGTCATCCATGCCGATGCGGCTACGGCGACTGCAGGTGGTTACTCAGGCTTCCTTGGTGTGCCCTTGTATGGCTAACATGACCAACCTTGGCAGTAAACGTTCGTCTGCATATGCCAAAATCACTGATGAATAGCGCACGTTACTCGATACCTTCTAAATAAGTCACTCATAATGATGGCTGATGATGATGATGACCGTGCTAGCAATAGTGCAGGCGGTTCCGCTGAGCATAAAATCTCTTACCAGACAGGGGGCGTTTGGATCTGGCAACCAGAACAGGAGTGCCAGGTGTGCGCAGCGATGCAGGTGGGACAACACAGCCGCCAGGGCAGGAGTGCATGGCTGGGTCTATGCAGCGATGCAGGTAGCACAAACCGGTGGCCAGGGCCAGGACCGGGTATACGCTGCGATGCAGGTGGCACAAAACGGTGGCCAGGGCCAGGACCGGGTGTACAGCCGCCAGGGCAGGAGTGCATGGCTGGGTCTATGCAGCGATGCAGGTACCACAAACCGGTGGCCAGGGCCAGGACCGGGTGTACGCTGCGATGCAGGTGGCACGAGACGGCGGCCAGCGCAGGAGCACAGGGCCGGGTGTATGCTGCGATGCAGGTGGCACGAACCGGTGGCCAGGGCAGGAGCGCAGGGCCGGGTGTACGCTGCGATGCAGGTGCCACAAGACGGCGGCCAGCGCAGGAGCACAGGGCCGGGTGCAGGTTACACGAAACTTTAATTTCACCGAATCGGCCTGCCTACCCTCAGCGGGTAGGTACCGGCGGATCACATTACTCGCCGCACATGCCACAATGTCCCAACATACTGAAACTCGGAGCCACGTGCTTCCTGTAAAAAATCCTATGACGGTCCTGGAAAGCTCCTGTTTGTAAAGCCTTACATAAGCTATAATCAAGTGCATTATTGTAATAGCAAAATTTTTATCAACTGTTTTCTAAAAATATTAGAAATTGAGGGTAGAAAAATATATTTTTATTATTTTTTCCTGTATAAAATTAACATATGCTTTACTTAAAGCGGTCATTAATGTAAGTATCTAGCTCAAGCGCCACTAGTAGGACCGGAATATGTGATCAATCATCACCACGACTATTGAATCGGACCCTACTGCGTGGGATAAAAACCCCAAGCGCCGGAGCATTATGACCAGTGGCTGAGCTTTTAAAAGCAGTAAATAATAGCATTTTACTCACGGCTTATCAACTCAAACCTTCGTTGCGAAATCCTCAGCAATGGCTGCGTGCGCAGCAGCCGGCAGGCCCCGCGCCGCCTGGTCCACATCACGCTACAGCTCCCGGCAGCGAAGACTCCGCAAATTCAATATTATATTTTTCCCCGTCGAAGCGAAGCCGACGAGAACCGTGGCTACATTGAGCCAGTTTGCCGAAGTGTTCACTTCAAAAATCAAAAACCAACTGAGGCGCGCGGGCGACTCACTCTATTTATATAGGCACCCGCACCTTGCAAATTAAAGGTGGAGAGAAAAATGGACTTTATTTAACTGTCACTGTGACCCTTATGATGCCGAACACGGAGAAAGTCGAAACGCCATATCTCACAATGTTTAACTAGGTTTCAGATAGGCTCAGACTACATAATATGCATTAAAGGGGATGATACAAATGATAGAGATATAATGTGTCCATAATGAGATACTTAAATAAAATGTACCTTCAACATATTATTATGCAAAAAGTATCACGCGCATGCATACAGCACTCAACCAGTTTAATACCATAACATGCGGCAAGGTAAACTAAACAGTAATTAAATTCTTCGACGGCGCAACCCCCCTGGCTATCGGATAGCCACAATCGCTGCACTGATTGACAGCTCTATTCCCTAACCACCCCCGTAATATGATGGCTCCCAGGAATTTCATAAAGTCCGGTACAACGGTTACATTAATTTACATTGAAGTGGTTATTTGTTGGGGCATTTTTTGTTATCGGCGGCTACTTCTAGTGACTCCAAAGAAATTAAACCTAACTAAACAAACGACGTCACCAATTGAGCCCAATGAATAGAATAGAATACAATACAATGAATAACACATAATTTAGGTATATTAAATACAGATAGACCTTTCACCAACTACCTAGTGTTTTTCAGAACTTATTCTTCAATGATTTTGGCTTAAGTAATAAGTACTCTTCTTGGTAAAATAAAATTAAAAAACGTTAATGTTACATTCTTGTGAGAATTAAATCTGGCAAGAAGTTCTGTGGGTGGGTATAATATACCGTTCCTTCATCTCAGAGTTAGTAAGACGCACGGGGCACGCCTACGGTAAGTCTGATGGGAGGTCATTTATACAGTGACTACCTACATGTATACAGTTATTAAAAGGGAAAGGACCCCACTAGCCGATCAATCATGGCAGCCTTACTAATTCGTATGCTTATATTAAAAATCATCAGCTAGGAAACTGTTTTTCATCGGATTTTCTATAATTACCAAAACATAATAACATTTATACTAAATTAGGTAGAGACAACATTAGTAGGTAATTAGGTTTATAGACATGTATTCATCATTCATTCATCAATGTATGTTATACGTGTAACGTTACTAAGTATGCTATCATAATATTTACTTATCTATCTAAATACATGCCGTGCATATTAATTAACATTTCAACTACACGTTAGTGATTATCTATGACGTCGATCAAGTTATGCTAACTGATACGTCTATTGGCATCGTAAAGTGTAATTGATATTTGATCTATGATAGGCTTTCGGGCGGGAGAGAGTAAATTTCCCCCAAAATACATAGGGATTCGGGGTTTCCATCCGCACCGGCTATTAAGTGTTCCAGTGGTTAAGTTATTATCTAATAATTCAACATTATTCTAAAGCCCAAGAGAACACTGCTTCTGTGATCTCGATTTCAGATGATTTAACTCTTTAATCGGTGGCTCTAAATCTAACTTTGATACTAACGCCGCCGCCGGTAGGGTCCATAACGCATATTTTAATTCCAATAATGGCTTCCTGAATTGTACTGGTTCACTCTATTACCCTGTCGATATAAATTGCGTATCACAACAGACCGTTTCCGGATCCGTACTGGCATTCACAATTTGGTAACTTTGTCGCAATCGGATGCAGCCGGCCCGTTGAATAATTCAAACTCAACGCAGTTTGATGAATATGCTGTGAATATTATTTTGATACTCGTATGAAATTGGATGTTACACAGGATTCAATTTAGAGGCAGACAGGTTATCTGATGGAACGGATTGTATTGATGTTAGATAACATTGTAGACTACCAGTTTTTGTCCGTTTCCGTTTTAGTATGTATTTATTCTGTATCTTAAATGTGGATTCTAAGACATAAGTGCACTAGGAGTGTTTTATTAAAGTGAAACAATTTACTTTTTTAGTTATTCTTAAAAAGTGGACTTTTCTCTGAGCTAGGTATTCTTATTTCTTTTAACAGCATTAACCGTTTAACCATTTGATGCGTTTACATTTCATCTCATTTCTTTTTCTTTCCCTAACTAAATAATTAATGTTATACGTACGTGACACTCTTACAGGGAATAAACAAATTGTCTACGTGACTCGGCAAGACAATGCCATAAAAAAGTTTGTATTATTCAGACAAAATATTATTGTAAGTACACAGTGTAAAACTTGTGAAACTCAGACGGCAATAAACTTGTGCTTATTAGCTATTATTATATCTTACTTGGCCTTTTAGTAAATTAGAAACATTTGTCTCAGTGAAAACAAAGAAGAATAACTAAAACAAGTTAAAATAGGAGATATATGCGGTCACAATCACAATATCAATAACCATACGAATCTATAGTCAACCATAACACTGCAAACTGCCATGGTTTGCATATTTAATGTGACTGCAGAAGGAGTTGCAGTACTACCAAAACAGAGAGAGCACCGGGTGCCAGCAGCTGTAATAAGCGGTGTGAATATTTAAAACGGCCGTGTAATACCTCCGTAAGGTGAGCACCTATCGCCCGATGCACACCCGGTCCATTTCCATAAAAGCCTCTTCAATCTCGAGGAGCGTTTCAGGAATTTCAATTCACGCTCAGCGGAAAAAACCCTGATCGGAGACTACCTATTTAAATTTTTACAGTTAAAATCTCTGGTTCGTATTGATCTGATAGGTTTTGGAATCAGAATTGCCGAATTGTTTTGCTTTTAAAAAAATGCTATTATTATAAATTATTATGTATTAAAAATTGCTTGCAATCATCAAGGCAATCTCGCCTTACGGACTTCCGCATTCAAGTTTTCATATCGCAATCCGAATCAATCGCTACAGAATTTCTAAACATATGCTTAGATCTTGTTCCAACAACTTGCACCGAGTGCATGCAATCAAAGACTTTATGTCGATAGGAGCGTTTATGTCGACATTTTATTGTAATTTATTTTCGTTTTCCGGGATCGAGCGCGGGCTGCGGCAGATTAGTCGACTGTCTGCCGGCGACATAATTAACCTTCTATTGAATTTAAACGCCATCGCCCATCGCCATGTGCCAGCTCTATGTCGACTGATTGTCCAATTTGGGTGTAGAGTTTCTTTTGTAATTCTTTGATAAAATATGTTTTTTACCTTTGTGTTGTTTCTTAATAATGAGATGAGAATGAGAGAATCCATTCAGGATGTGGAAGGGAATTTTCAACATATTTTTGTGCAATCGAATCCCTGGACGTAGATAGTATCTATATAAATAATTAAACCTTCTTAAAATAATGACTACTCTGCTAGAATCGATCCCAATCCGCCCTAACAAACCGCCAACATCATCGTAACCATCAGAAATTCCTCAAAATCACGGGGCTACACCTCTCGAAGACTGATCGACCGTGTCGGATCCAGCGTGACGAGAATCAAGTGTCAAACGTGTGCTGAGCACACAGGTCGCTGACCCCATGCGGGCGCCAAATTCGGTAGCAGACTAGAGACATTAATCGAACGTCACCCAACCGACTACAAATCGGAGACAGTCGACTTTGTTTGTGTTGTGTTGTGATTGGGAACACGTTGTGTGTGAGAGTCCCGGACGGCTACTAGTAATTTGGACAAGATGACTAGGCAATTTACAGAAACGGTACTTTGGTGCTTTTTCTAATGATTTTGTGACTTTGACCTATCATTTGCTATACAATTGATTGTAGTCGTAATTGTAGGTTATTTTTTTGGTTGAATCATAAGTCGACATCATCACCTTATTCATAAGTATTTTATTTTTTCATCATATCTAAGTAACACTATCACATTTTTTTTACTTAACTAGGTATTACTTATATCTTTTTGTACGTGAGTCGTGACTCATCACACAAGTTTTTACTTGCGCCTTGTGCGTTCGGTTACCTTCATTACTTGCTACACGTGACGAACTAGTCCGGAATTTGTAGCTACATTTACCATATCTTATTTAACATCTCAATAAACATTAGAATGACACATGTAAGTGCTTTTAAACTCACGATGACCAATTAACCAATCCAACTTGGACGTATGTAACACTACCGATTTGCTTCGGACACACTGGAAGTGGCGAGTAAATCGATTCAGATCCCTCACGATTGGTTCCAGTGCCCTGTATCAGATAGCTTCTGGTTTAAGATGTCTATTGTGATACTTACGCAGTTGTAATAAGGTCTAATGATACAGAATTCTATAAAGGTGAAAAGGCTGGGGCAGAGTAAATCTTGTACCGGGCATTTCATGGTTGGCCGCTTCTCCACGCTACGCCCTACTGAGTTTTGTTTTGTCATACTGTATCAGTTTAGCAAAAAATCTGCAATGTATAAGTCTTTGAGATCTCAAGAAACCTGTTGTGCGGAACTGCCTTTTAAGTGGAGCTTGTTTTTTGCTCGATATTCAAGCGTTATTGGAAAACACGTAAGGTTCGCATATTTTAAATCAATGATGGTAAAAAATCTAAATAATAATGATCTTTTTAAATCTTTAATAAACTAAATATCGGAATCCTCGACTACATTTGCAGCTTTCTGAAGTTGGTCGCTTTCCAGATTAGGAACTGTTGAAGGGTTTTTAATTATTTAGAAACAAATTTTTTTGAACAAGCTTTTATTAATATATTTATCAGCATTAACTAGGTAAGCTTTTTAAAAGCATTTTCAGGTTTGTTATGGGACAACCTGATTAAAGCAGTTTTTACTGTATAATTGAGATTCCAAAGTTAACAACTTAAATTGGATTTGTCTAATTGCATCATTACTAAAGTAGTTAATTTAATCACCTCCATCCAATCTGATAAGATAATAAAGCACACATGGATTTCAAAATGAAGAAGCTAAAAGATAACATCCTTTCTTAAACTAACTAACATACCATTTTATTGTTTCAGGTAAATGGGACATGCCTCACACCTATAATTAAGATAACAATTTAGTAAGTTTATAATGGCTATTTACATTTTTTTTCCTGTTACTCTTCCAAAGTCTATTGCATTTTTTTTGCCGTAATTATGTCAATTAATGTAAGTAGTTATAATATTATTTTAAAATCACGTAATATAATATCAAAAACAACATAATCTCACTGAAAACTGTTGCGTCTACCAATTATGTCGCAACATGGCCTATAGATGTCAACGGCGTGCATTCTCCACGTAAAGAAACTAAAATAACCTCCTCTGATGTTCGGTCCGCTACGAAGAAACTGGTAGGAAATCAGCTTTATAGTCCTATTACATTCGTACCAGATTACCCATTAATAACTCCATGCAATCGACTCGACGATCGTGAAATAAATAAATGACGTTATTATTAAACTGTAGGTACCTCAAAGTATGAACGAGGTGAAACATAAAACAATAGGTATTCTTTTGATTTTAGAACGACCAAAAAGCGGTAGGGGTGTTATTTATAGGGTATCTGATTCTCTAAATTTGGAATCATTTTGCAGCATTAGTAATTTGTATTCATAAAATAATTTGAAAATTGACCGGGTGATGATTATTAGATAACAAAGAACACCCTCGTCCTTATTTACCAATTTGATATCTTAGAAATTCTTGCTAGAGCCCTATTATTATTCTCCATCATAAATTTTATGCTCAAGTTTTCCTCATACCCCCTACTTGAGTCGCCAAGCAAAAACAATCCGACTGTGTATAGTGCCTGCCATCTGTATAACGTCGTCACATATCTCACTCGCTCTTTATCAACGCCCACCACTACTGTCTTGTACAAGTTCTGGTTCTGGTCTCGCAAACGGCTTTTTGCTCTCTTTAGGATGCTTGCTTACTTTCCTGCTGTCCTGTTGACTTTGTTCGTCGCACTTTCAATTTTTATCGATCCTAGTCGCACTCTCGGAGAAGTCTTGTGCCTGTTTCTGAAATCATTTTCATTACAAATTCTTTTTGTGTCTACCAGTGACTTTGTATTTCAAGTTGTAAATCACTTTGGTTGCTAGATACGTATGGTATAATATTTTATAGAAAATCTGCGTCCAATATAATTATGATCAATTTTAAAATGGTAAATTATACTTTCAGTGTATTATGATACCGTTATGGTTAAATGTTTCTCCTGCAGCGATGCCTATTGCCATAATTGTATCAATTTAAAAATGGCCTTGATCTTAGAGTTAGTAGAAATGCTTTAATAAGTAGGTAGTAGCAAAGTTAATGACACTGCGGTGTATGAGATTGTCTCTACATTCGCGTAGACTGAATTCAAAAGCTTTAGACCTACTAAAACATTAAAAAGTTACTAAATAATTTGCCATCGCGAATTCCCTTTCAATAAACACAGTCAAATCATAGACTACGAGGGCATTGAAGGAATTTGGAAAGGGACAGTGAATGCCTTTTCACTCCTATTATTATGTTAAACCGTATTGTGTCCGTCACACAGACGACGGTCAGATGTTGCAGATTGAAAGGAAAAGTTATTTACTCACTTTTCCTCACCCATAACTTACTAGGCCGGAGGGTTTCTCGGTAAATATTGACCAGTTTTCAATGTTTTCAGACAGAAGTTTATTTATTTCATTCATTACTTTGACAAAAATAATTTATTTAGGTGTAACAAGACATAGGCCATAGCACTTTCTACCAGTCCGCTTAGGTACATTTGGTGCAGGAAAATCACGTTTAGTTGTATGTATTTATGAAATACCTTACCTATATTAAGTATCTTATAATGTTTATTCCCTACTAAAAGCTAGTATTACCTACTTACTTTTATTTATTTCGTAGGGCATCCTAAAATAACATCTGAAAGTTTTGTGTAAAATTCTGTTACTTAGCGTCTCCCTGTCAGATTTTCTTTGTCGCATCCTCTTTAGCTTCGCAATGCCCTCCAGGGCAACCCCAGTCTACTTTTGACAAGCAGCTGTATGCCTCACAAGCCACCCTTTGAAATCTATTTGTAAAGAGATGAGTATGTAATTTTCCGTTCCCTGTATTGCTGGAGGGCTTTCGTATTTAAAATTTTATTTGAGGTATTAAAATCATTTTATGGCGTCTTTTTCTGCTCGAGGCTTAGCTTAGTATAATATTTGTTGTATAAATTCATACAGTGTTAATGTCAAAAATCAAAATCAAAATCAAAAATTTCTTTATTAAGTAAATAGTCTTAATCTATATTAAAGTACATCCCTTTTAAGTTCGCAGAACCTGTATTAGGGATGAACGCTCTTTCCCAATAAGTTAATAAACTAATCTACTTAACAAATCAATTTAATAATTAATTTATTAAACAACAAAATAAAATAACAGGCGGAAAAAAAGTTATTCTAATATTTCTAATGTTACAAAAGTGAGGTAGATAAGAATCAAACAAGACCGTTCGATCGTATTTGAGCCATGAATGTACAAAGTAACTATCGAGAAGCTCGAGCAATTCTAGTCCGAATGTCATTACCAGTGCAGGTTAGTTCGGCGTAGCATGTATTCTTATCTACCGGACGATGCGACCACATAAACTATTGACTTAGTGAATTTAGGATCAGATTACAAAATATATGGTATTTGAAAAAATATTTCTTAATTTTAAACCTACATTATTATCTTAAGAATAAACTTTTATTTATTTAAATAGCTACCTATAATATACCTATACCTTAAATATAAGTACACATTTATTAGTGTTTACTTTTTTAGACACATAATAATGATTATTTTTAGGATATTGATTATATTATTTTAGAATTTATATTATTTTGATATAATAATAATATATACCTAACTATATTTTTTTTTTTTCAATTCATAAATCATTTTTAAACATTGGATAAATAAAATAAAAATAAGACATATCATTTTTTTGCAGTTATACAAAAAATGTCTTCAGCTTGCTCATATATAATTTTTTTTGTTTTTTTTTTTATTTTTTTTAAATGGTTTTTTTATAATTTATTATTTTTGGATTATTTTGTTACATTACTGAATTTCTACAAATAAGTCTTCAGTTTGCTTATAATTTAATGTTTTCAGCCACTTTGTATGTAAAGATAATGTGGATGTAAAGGTGGGAGGCTGCGCAATATTAAGGTAGGTGTGAATTGCCTACCTAATTGCTTTAACCTAACTTTCACTTTTGCCATACATACATACCATACTGGTGCTCACAATTAACTGTCTTTGGGCAAATATTTTCAGTAGTATCTCTACCAAATGTTTAGTTAAGAAACTCGTGGGTGGATTTCAACAAGTCCTAAAAAATCTTCATTTCCGTGGACTTTTTTATCTTAAGGTTTTTTATATTAGAAAAACGCTTTTATTAAAGTTTTTGTTAATGTTAGTGTTCTTACTAAATGGGTAGCAGATAAGTTAAAAACTGAATGAGATACGGATGATTAAAAATTTCGTGCCACGGCGATGAAACATGCGTTCACGGCAATGAAACAAGCGTCCACGGCAATGAAACAAAGGCCCACGGCAATGAAACAAACTTCCACGGCAATGAAAGAACTGTATACAATGGAAATGAAAGAATCAATCCACTGCAATTTTTTAAAAAGACTGTGTGGGAAACGCTAACTTAGACAGGTATGTATGGCAGAAATATTTGGATAGATATTGGAACGAAAGAAAGAACGACAGTATGTATAAAAAAATAAGAATATAGTATGGAATTATCTAAGTAGCATTGTGGGGTCCGTATTGCGACGTATAAAACAAAATGTTTCATTTCACACTAATAACGTTCACAACATATTATTATGATAAACCTTACCTATAACATCTATATTATCATAAGGTATAATATCCAATTCGTAGACTGTTCATTTTATGTAAAATTCATAAAATATACTATAATATGACATAATCTGTGCTGAATTACACAACACCGGCAAAACACCTAGCACCAAAATATAAAGATAGGTGCGGTTAGGTGCACATGTTGGTCAGCTAAGCGTCTCCCTACATAGCGCCAATAATAATAACGCAGTCAAAACTCCTTGCACCAAAACCTAAACATAGAGCGTCTCCCCATGTAGCCCCGCTTCGCTTTTGATGAACATGTGCACATAACCGCTCCTCCTCGCTTTTCTCGTCATCGCACCTATCTTTAGGTTGTGGTGCTAGAGGTTTTGATGGTGTTGTGTAATTTAACAGATTATGTGATATGATAGAATATTTTATGAACTTTATGCTAAATCATAGTATATTTTAATTGGTATAATAATATGAAATGTACATGTTATCATCATCAGCCTATAATCATCCAATGCTGGACATAGGCCTCTCCCAAGGAGCGCCACAACACTCAGTCCTCGGTCTTCCGAATCCAGCCACTACCGGCTACCTGCCTAAGCTTGCATATTTTGACAGCTATGTTGGTAACCTTAGTCCTCTGACGTATAACCTCTTTTCTGATACCATCCATTAGAGAAACCCCAAGCATAGCTCTCTCCATAGCACGCTGAGTGACTTTAAATCGGTGGACCAGTCCCACCATCAGTGTCCACGTATATGCACCATATGTCATAACTGGCAGGGCGCAATGGTTGAAGACTGTTGGATACGCCTTTCAGCCTTCTTGTCGAAGTTGCTTCTGCCTAGCCGAATAGTCTGCCTCAGGTAGTCATATTATTGCACAACTTCGATAGTTGTCTCACGAACGATCACCGGCTCCGGTTTTATGTGAACATTCTACATGACTTTTGTCTTGCCCAAGTTCATACGGAGGCCTACACGGTGCAAGCAGCAATAAGGCCACTTAGCATCCAGCTGATTTCCTGCAGAGATGTTTGTTCTATTATATTCTATTCTACTATCTGTGGAAGGTATAAGTACCTGCACCTGGCTCTCTCGAATGGGACCTTTATGCAATGTGCATATCCCCAAGGTCTAAGCTGCCTTTCTAAGCTTGGACTATTTCCCACCACGCTGGTCCACAGCGGGTTGGTGGGTTCACATATTATGTAGATGTGCTAAATCTATAGGTAGATATGCAGGATTCTTCACGATGTTTTCCTTCACCGTAAGAGTGATGGTATGCATTGTATTTAAATTCAAAGGAACACATTGGTACATGTCAGTGCCGGAATTTGCACCTGCATCATTGGCGTGGGAAGCGGGCGCTTACCCGACTGAGCTACCACCGATCTTATTTATACATAACGTTCATTATAATTATGTTGTGATTGTTATTATTAAGGTAATATTATATATTTCGTTTTTATACATCGTGATACGCATCCGTTTTAACGCACTGCAAAAAGAGGTAATTTGACTAGTCCTGTAGGTAATGTCAGTGATCGGTATTACCGATGGTAAAGATATGTTACTTTGCCTAATCATACATACCACGGCGATGAAAACATAAGTCACGGAAATGAATAACCTGGCCACGGAAATGAATAACCTAACCACGGCAATGAATACAAATTATTAAACAAGACATGGCAATGAATTTTTTTTCATTGCCGTGGCTTTTTTTTCATTGCCATAGCAAATATTGGCCACGGAAGCCACGGAAATGAAAGCATGGCGATGAAAACCAAGGCATTAAATATAAATAACTAAAAAAGTATTAACTATTCGAAGAAATAAACACTTTATAAGGTAAATATTTTCAAAAAGCTTTCTTTTGAATGCTTATTCTAGAATACAAACTTAACTTTATAGAAGTTATATCTATCCACGGCAATGAAAGAAAAATTGTCCAGTCCCCAAAAATTTTACTGATTTTCACTATTGCGCAAAAACGCGGGCACCGATGAACCTCCTGCCACGTCTAGCAGTTAGGCGACACTGGTAAGAAACGATTAGCGCACTCAGAGGGGCACCCAAGTTCATAGGTAAAACAATATCCTTGATCATGTTTAGGACACGGCGATGAACAGAAGTTCTGGGACACATGAATTTTCACTTACCGTTCGTTATATTCTTTATATATTTCAATAAATGTATTCCGTGACAATACTTTAACTATTAATGTATCAAATGAAACTAAGTTTAACTATCAATACTCAATCTTTTTTCATCAATGAAGAATAATACAAAACGTGGTTACGTGGGGACAGACACGGCAATGAAAGATTTGGAGGTTTAATATTTTATTTAAAAATATCCATTAATCCTATTAATACAATATTTAGTGCTACACATAGATAACTATTTTACTTAACCGGAAAAAAATATTAGAAAATTATAACTTGGTTTTTTAGTACCGATTTCATTGATGCCACGCAATTTTTGGCCGCGGGAAATTCACCCTCGTAAACCTAAAACACTTGCCCTTATGGGGACCTTAATGCAATCTTGTAAGGTGAAACCACAAAACCTTATAATAATAAATAGGATGGTCTTCTGAATGCACAGTGATTATGTAAAATGTATGGCTCATACTGCCTGGCATGGGCACGTCATTGTGTACGAAACAACTGTGAGACTTTACAATAATGTTTACACGTACGGTCATTCACCATCATTGTTGGCATCACGTAATGTAGGTCACAAGTTTCACTGGAAACTTTTTGAAACTGATTTTATCTAGATTTATGGTGTTTGTTACACATTTTAATGAAATGGTGGTGTTATGTTTTTACAAACGAGGAGTTATTTTGTGATCTAATCTAATAGTAGTTATATACCTAATATTGAAAACTTATTGCTTTGAAGAAAATAATACCTACTATGTTAAGAATGGCCTCAGATTAATCTGCAACTAGAGCTCGAGCTCGAAAATTGTTTATTTATCTATCTCCTTCACGTAAGCCTTGCTAACTCCATACAAGAGACACGCTTTAAGTATTCCTAGAATAGGATCAGATACATTCATTTAAGAGCACGCCGCGTTTATATCCAGTTGAGTTAATCTCTATCCAAATTTTCATCTGCTGCCGTATTTATCTTAACATTTCCGGGAGCAGGCACCTCTAGTTGTTCCTAGCTCTATGTATAGGTAAGTATATCAAGTGAATCTCGACTGCAATCTGGGTGGTTTCTCTACCTTGACAAATAACTAATGAATAAAAATTGTCAACTGTACGTCAGTTCAATAACAGCGCTGGGACAAAGCTAAGTTTTAGCTTTAAGCTCGAGTGAGCCCTCCAAACTATTTGCGGATGGCCACCAAACCGACAGACAGACTGAGAAACTTCTGCTCATAGTTATTTTATTAAAACCATGTTCTAGTTTCTATATAGTTCGTACTTTATGTTATTATATTATGTGTATAGTTTCCGTAGGGACTCGCCAAGTTGGGGCTCAGAGGAAATTGACCAGTGGTAGTTCTGCTTGATTAAACTTTTAGTACGGAGTTGGCAGTAGTCGTGGCTTAGTATTTAGCAATGAAGTTTGTTTTGGAACTGAGATAAACTTTACACGGTTGTGCAGGAACGTTTACAATGTACCTACAATGTACACAATTGTACTAAAGTACAATTGTGGACAAAATGTTAGTAGGTAAGTACATAGTCCAAAGATATTGTTGGAATATTTTTTTATGACTATCTAGGTATTTGAAAACTCTACTTATCTAAAATCTAAAAGGTCTATTGAATCTATTCAAAAGGTAAAGGATACGCAGGAGTGTGAAAAGTGATGATATAAAAAAAAGAATAATAAAAACAAAATCTTTTTTTATATCTAGGTCACCTATACTCTCAACCGGAGTTGGCATGCGACGATTTTAATTTTAAATCTCAAAATATTTACTCTATCTCCGTCACGAAGGAATGTGTTAAACACAACGCAGCCAGAATGCGTAAGACGTTTGTATAACATCAAAAAAAGATTAGAGCCAGGTTGAAGCCATTTGTAGATTATTATAAATCAATTTATCAAGCTAGTTCGACACGATATTTGATAGTAGGTACTTGATCTACAAGTGTTTAATTTTCATGGTAGGACAAAGTAACATATAATAATATTATTAAGCATTGCCTTTGCCATTTAATTTTATTGACTGTCGTAACGTGACCCTATATTTTTGTGAAAGGATCAAAGCAAATCCGTGTATATGGTAAAAGCAGATTTACAGCTGAAAATAAAATACATATATGTATGTTTGAAGCTAAAATATGCAAACATAAAAGAAGTATAAAATAAAAGGTATGAATATAAATTCCTATTTCTATGTTAAACTTAGAAATAAACTTATGCAATCCCATACCAAAAGAAATAATACATACAAACGCATAATAAACACGACATAATATGAAAATTTATTCAGAATACTTTGCGTTATCTGGGGGATCTATATTAAATAACATTTGAAATTAGTTTAGTAGAGCCTTATCCCTAAAAGCGATTGCTTCGATTATGTTTTTTTATAGACTCAGATCAAATGAGTTAGTAAACACATAACTATCTATTATTGTAATAATTCATTAAAACATAATTAAGAGCCTCATACAGCCACGACTAGGACACCTGTTAAATTTAACGAGTGGACATAATATTGGCAAAGACAGTATCGGTCTGGCTCTATTTACAGCCAAGGTTCCACTAACATTGTGAGCTGGTGGTGAATAAAGCGTTGAGATAATGGATGCCATTAGACATCTGTAATTATTGCTAGCGATATGAGTGGGTGAATCATTTGTAGTGCTTCCTAGTCATGTTCAAGGGTAGTGTACTCTTATAGTGTATTACATTTCTGGTTAGGTTCCTGTGAACGAGAAGGCAATGGTTGAAATAATATAGGTAATAGACCCCAGACTAATCTACTCGGTCAAAGAATTATCAATTAATGAATATGGTTAAAATACAACTAAATAATTATGTGGTTGGCAACTGCCATATGCAAAAATATAATCTTATAAACGACAATTTACCGAAATTCCAGTAACATTGTGTTAACTGCAAACAGAAAATAGAAGCCTTCTCTTCTAGACCGTAAATCTATCGAGTCTTCTATTTTCGTTTTATCTAGACTGGATCGTAAAACTTGTAGTTGTCTCGCTTGTCTAGCGGCCGAGGAAGCTCCGACCTGTCTTCTAGATATTATTTATTAAGTCCAACGGATCTCCCGGTATTTCTATTGCTATTTTATACTGTGAGTGGAAATATTGTTCCGAGTCGTTGTGAAAAGATGACAATATTAAGATAACCCCAGGTTTTTAATTGAGTAAATCTTTCTGAGCATAAATGTGGTCTTCAGTCAATCACAGTGTTGCATTCCCTACTTCAGTAAAAAATAATAATTTATGGCCATTTCTGTTCATTGCATCTTATGTACCTACTCTACCTACTCGACATGGGCCAGATATCATAAAATCGGACATCTATTCAATATTTTTCTTACAGGATTTATCGTTGAAATAGAATAAAAAAATGTGTGTTTGGAAAATACATTAAACGAAAAAATGCTACCCACACCCAGCAATGTCGTTTTAGGTATAAATTTAAATGTGCCATAATATACATTTCAGACTCTGTAAATAGCCGTACATTTTCTCCCTTAAAAGCCAATAAGCATAATTCTGTCAACTTTGAAGTTACTTCTGTAAACGTCTCCTCATTTCAACACGTCAGGAATTATCACTCGCTTATAAGATGTCGTCTGATTTCACGACTTATTTACAATATTTTTATGTTTTTATACCACATCGAGGTAATTTTCACATTCAGATGTACCTATCCATAGTTTTAAAATTAACGCTTTGTTTGAATATCCTGTTAAAGGCAGTTATTTAAGATGTATCATTTTGAAGTACGTAATTAATTTTATTTCATTGTTAGAAAGCGACAGGCGTTATGATAATTTAAATGTCTATTATGATGTCACAAGTTAATTAATTTAAACAGGTGTGTTTGCATATTCGCCACGTGAGTACCTACACAATACCTATGGCTTTAAAGTTTAAACCACACAATAAAGCAGTTTACAGTACAATAACCTGATGTGATGACTGCATTTGTTATGTAGCTTTGTTTTCGTGCAACATACCAACCTCTGGCAAAGCCATTTTACCTAGGTATTTTTTTACGATTAATGTTATTTTTATTCATTTTTATAATATATAGGTACTAGTCAGCTTTTATTATTAAAATCCGTCCATAAAAAATCCATAAAATCCTATAAAATGTGTTATACCCTACTCGGGGAGAAGACGTAGCAAAGCGCCCTCTTTGTCGCACATTTCCCTACAAAAGACAAGGACGACAAATGAGTTAGCCACGCCCATTTGGCCACCTGATTAGCTAAAATTGTAAAGCCGTGTCTACACTACTGAATTAAAGTAAGTAAGTAGGAGTAGGAAATAGGTATGAAATAAAATAGTGTATGTTCATAATAATATTTTTTATTCATCACTTTCAGACGACTTATCACTACTATCATTTACATTAATAATAAAAGATTCGGACAAATTTTCAAAGTTGTGGTCCATTTGATTCATTATTTTTCGAGATTACTCTATAAATCGAAGTCCAACTTACTCCCATTGAACTTGCGACAGTTTTGCATATTTCATTGTGTGATGCAGACGGCGAAGCAGTCTTGAAAGAATTGAACATGTTCAACATCATTAACTTCTCAGTTGACGAAAAGGCCCGTCTAGGCCTTTTGTTAACAGATTCTTCTTCTGCCATATTCGGTAATTCACTCAAAACAAAGTCCAATTCACAAAACACACACACACAGTCCAATAAACAAGCCGGGTCAATTAATTTCAAAAAACAGAGCGAGGGTGATAGAGAGAGGGTACACAGGAGACGTCCGAACGGTACAGAGTGCAACGACAGACTAATTATGACCTACAGTGTAAACGCGGCCTTAGCGTCTTATCTATGACCAATCATATGCTTTCGTGCATACTCAGTACTACGTCGTTTCCCCGAATAGGGTATAATATGCCCTTAGTCTATGTTAGGAAAGAATTAAAATAAAATAGAAAAACAATGTCAAAATATTAATTAACAAATAAATAAACAAGCAAATTACAAACTACTTAACCTAATCAAAAAGACCTCCTCTTATCGTACCTGGGTCAAAGGTTCCCATAATGCTGGCTGCATTGCCTCGCTGTATAGCCAGAGAGATTCTTTGAGCCAGATACGATCCCGAGCGTCGGTCTTGGCCTCGCTCTCTGACCTCTGAGGCGTCGGCTGAGGCACGACAAAAACTGTTTTGCCTCAAAACCCCACACTCCCGTTGTTTCGACGGCAAAAGGCACAAATATATAATTTTTGGAAAGCATGCTATATTTGGCATGCTTAGCGGTCGCAGCACTTTCAGCAGCAGACCCAGCGATGCGTTTTGTGCTACCGACGTGAGATGCGGCAAAAGTGCTGACGCAAGTCGCCTCCCACAGAAGACCCACCACGCTCCCAGGGCACCAACGTTAAGCCGTCTGGACGCTTGCCGTCCGTGCGGCTCAGACCAGGCAGCTCCAGCACGCACGGGATGTTGGCTGAAATCAGCGCCCTTCGGATCAGGTCGTTGAGAGCGTGGTGTCGGGGAAATCTGCCGGCGCATCTGCCGCAACTCAGGCCGTGGTATTATTTATTACCTATTATTTACATGGTAGGCTGTGTAAAGACGCTAAGTCGCTAAGTCCACGATACGGGGAAATGATACAAATAACGAGTAAAAACAATTAAAACTTATCTTAGTGTGCTGCTGTCAGAGGTAATTTTTTTTCAGCGAAATTGGATTATGATAATTTGGTGGTTTCAAAATTTAACAGATAGCTTTTGATATAATTTATGCTCGTAGATATATTATGTTGCCAGCAAATTACGTATGTTTGTGATACTTTAAATTTCTGTCCTCGACATTTATCTTTTCAAGTGTAACAGCTAAATAACTTAAATAACATACGCGCCCCACACCAGGTGTACCTCGTCCAGCCCATAAGTACTGACCCAAATTGTAATACCATACTCGTACTCGTCACCTCCACACCCATTCTTCCGCTAAAAGACATTCGAAAGCCATACAGTTCCGTTGTGGTCATGGTCGGGTTCACAGGGTAATATAGGGACAACACCTGGTACTGTCAATCTGCTGCCTATATTACTACTATACCGAACCTTACTGGTACGATTTAAGAACTAAAGCCATACCGTGGTCATAGTGCGTGAATATTATATGTAGGATGTTATTGTAGTAGTGTTTAAATTGAACCTTATTGCTTTGTAATAACAGCGTGTGGCGTGATCATGTTGCGTGAAGTAACATACGCGTGTGGGTGACGGCTCGACTGTCTGTGGATTACCGACTTTAGGGATTCCATATAAAAATATGAAAGGGTGAATTGTAAAGGTGCATTCATACTGCGTGGCAGTTACACGCGTCATGTGCAGGACACAATTTTTTCGGGCTCTAGTCAGGAATTTGTGACGAATTTTCTCGCGTGGCATGTTTGGAAATATTTGGAAGCTCCAACAACGGTAAAACGCACAGAGGACAGTAAGATTCATGAGCCTGAAACGGTTTTTCAAACTGTCGGTTAACGCATGTTTCGCCCATTTTTTCGCCGCAAACTCCGTACTATTTTGTGGGCGAATCTTTAGTTGGACCATACATTATTTAGCCTAACATTTCAAAGGTCAAACGACTGTTGATGAACCATTTCATCAAATTTAGTTGTTGCAGGTTAAAAGAAAAATGTGCAATTTTAATGCCATTTGTACCAACAAACCAACCAACCTGAACCTAACCCCATCCGTCTCGCTACCTAACCACCCCAACACAAATCTACCATCCGTCCACATCAAATAAACCACGCAGTTCGCGAAGTCGCTACTTACACGTACCTAACTATATTTATTTTTATCACCACAGTTGGTACAAACTACGTCACGTCGAGTGCTTCGCCAGACTTCGCGAGGAACACACGCTATGTGTTCAGAAATCGCACGCTCTTGTTTTTTTTTTCTCTATAATTACGTCTCTACATTCCAAATTTAACTCTACGCCGTTGAAATAAGGAAGAACCTTTGCTGTGCTAATTAGTCGCAAAGAGACGGATGGAAGACGCGTGCCGTGCGAAATGACTGTGAAATAGTGTAGAGTTTTTCGTGTTCGCGTAAATCTTATGACGATGTATTAAGAGTGATATTGAAATAGTCGTTGTTTGGTTAGCATAACTGAGATGGTTGTTAGGAAGTGAATGACATGATTCAGTCTAGTTCCACACATTCAGTTGATATCACCTATAAAAGTTGGCTACTTTCATAACGCGTAAAATAACAAAGTGTGAGTGTTTCAGTGCAGTTTTCAGAGGAATGTCAGTGAGAAAGGTGTCTTGAAAAAACTGTGTGAGTGAAATTTGTAATAAGTATACTTAATCAATTACTCACGATGTCTTTGACCTGTTATCGTTACAAACTATTCACTATGCAAAACTTTTTTCGACTCCGAATTGTGTTTATAAAGATAACAAGAACTCATAAAATGCGTCATTCAACTGAGTAAATTGTAAATATGTATTTTTTTTCTTTTTTATGTTTTCAATCTTATTTCCCAACGCCAATATCATCCATCATAAGATAGTAACATGTTCCAGTTTATCTTTTGGGTAATAATTATACCTTAGCATGAACTAAAGATAATTATTATGCATCACAAACTATGCCAGATGTCATACTTTCGTTCTAATATAATACACGCGGTTTCAGACCATGGTATTTTTTATCAACAGCGCGTATACCTACGATATAACGTACACTCGTAAAAATACGAGCTTATACGCCTGTATAAATACGTTAGTCGGTAAGCTCTCTTATAACGTCAAGTAGTTGTGAAACCGGCATCAGCAGCGGTTTTTGTAGTAAGAAATGTAATAAAACAAACACATAAAATACCTACAATAAAATATTATTGTTTGTTCACAGGTACGTCGTAAACTCATCGCCGTGAAAGCACGCAGTAAGTGAAACAAAACTGACAATAGCATCACTCATTTATAATGATCGTTATCATTAGACGTCACACAATTATATTTCATAATAATCTCCATCTTTTCTTCTGTTAATGGGTCTTATAAATTCTCCCGCCCGAATCACACTTTGTACCCTTTACCGTTTAAAATTACAATATTCCTGAAATTCCATTTCTCGAAGACATTTCGTTTCAATATATCATGCTTAATAGTATCGTTGAGAGGCTCGCTTTAGCATAAATATTTGCAATTAAAATTAGAGGCACCCCTATCCTTGCCATTATTCAAATTCAGCCCACCACGGGAGACCGCAGAAAGTTCCAAATTAATTAAGAAAGGCATAAGACGGGTTGTTAAGGAAACAACAATGGAGTGCCCTTAAATAGTAGCGCTATATGTATTTATTGCAGTCCTGAAGACGGTTACTGCGGCCTCTGTCATCATCTTGTGGTTTTGGCAACCCTACGGTCTAAGTTTATCTCATTAACGTGGGCAGAGCCCGTTATGTAGATTAAACGCTAATTACAATGGTTCTATCATAATGTCCTAGGAATTATTCTATTAAACATTATTATAAAAGCTAAAGTTTGCCCGGTACTTATAAAGCCTTCAAACGTACAGAGGTAATATCTTTAATATGTATCTTATAATAATCTAATATAAACATAATAATTAAAAATTAGCACACTTTTACATGCACCTATCCTTGTTCTATTCTATTTTAGCGTACCAGACGGTGTCAACCAGACTTTAATTCTACTCAAGCACAATAGCATTTCTTTAAATAGACAACAATGTCTGTATACCTCCAACCGTGTCCTACATTTTATACAAATTTGTTGATGCCGTATAATGAATAGGTATACTTTTCTTCATGACTCATTAATTTTATCGATAATATCTTTGTTGTTTGTAGGTATTATTGAACTTCAAATCAAAATTTATAACTCTAGTTTGTTTAAATTAATTTTGCTTAAAATTTACTTACATCAATCTAGAAAAGGCATACGTGCAAGAGTTTAGTATGATCCTACGTGTATTAGGTAAACTTATGTATTTATTTAAATTACAGTCCAACTATAAAGTCGTGAAAACGGAAGTGGATGCTAACTAATTGCTTAAGATTGTATTTAATTGATCTGTTATATTTATTAAAGGACAAATCCGTTAAAAATCTATAATCAATCGGTCTTTTATTTTTAAAATATATGTAAAAGTAAGTAAATAACTGATGATCATAAAAAGTCTTAGCAAAATCGCACTCCTTGATGTCAGGACTTTATAGTTTGACTGTACTTGATCAGTTTTTGAGCATTGAAAGTAGGTATAGACTCTCATAATATACACCTTAATTAATAAAGAAAATTGGAAAGACCTACATTTTCTGTCATTGGTAAAAAAGAATTTGTCATAGGTAGTCTCTTTGCACAGTATTTGTATTCAATAGAACTTCGCCGGTCACATTTCACCGAAAGAAATACAAACGCTGAGCTAGAAAGATGCAATTCGTATTTCTTTGAAAACGGTCCGATTTGTGCAATATGCTCGGATGGCGAATGGCGATGATACACGAACGATCTCGATATGTCCTGAGTCGTGAGCACTAGTTTCGATCCTCCGTTAACGTTGCGTATCGTCAACTGTCACTGTCAAAATGTAAGGCAAAGTTAGTTCCAAAAGTGACATTTGTTTTTTCCATATGTTAGGTGGAATTTCACCAAACGCTAAACGTATTTAGTAGCCTGTCATACGTCTGTCAGTTAGTACAAAGTGTATTTAAAATTTGATTTGAATACGTTTAGCGTTTGGTAAAAGTGACCCTTCGTGTAGATTCGAAAATAGTATCGAATCCTATGCTCGAGACACTGAAAGTGGGGTGAAATGGGAAACGTACGGTATAATACTTGCTATACGGAAGTCTATGACTAGGTATGTCATCACCATCATATTTTTTCTCAGCTCGGGTAGTTAATACTTTAAGTATAAAGGTGTCCATTGTATATTTCAGTTGAATTACTTATGTTACGTCTTCGTCTGATTGAATTGAATTGAATACATATCATTTATCCCTGGACTCTTCATTGTAATTATAATACCTATATTTAGTTGTCACTCACTTTGTCGTTAAAAAAATAATCTCGCTTGTACCTACTTATTACTCTAAATCATCTTAACTAAATAATTTGGCGTAGTAAGAAAAAACCTGAACATTACTTACATATTTTTAATAGAATTTACGAACTCTTCTCCCATATATTATTGATATAAAATAAACACTCTTTTAAACACTCTCTCTCACTATTTTTTTTGCGTAGAATATAGTTTTTATGAAAATTACATTGAGGCGTTTTTGTTGAGCTAGCAATTTCACGAGTAAAGTGTTTTCGTGATCAAATATCATTTTTCACTTTTGCAGGGTGGTGTTAAGATGAGTTGTGTATAGAGTACTTATATTATAGACTCTTTAAATTTTTGCCATTATTATGTTGCAGTCTATCTCTCTATACTTCTGTTATGAATATGAAGTGACCTGACCACAAACATAAAACTTATAAACCTTCTTTTTGATCGGGGCTTAAAGAAGGTACTGCTTACTTGCAAATATTAATTTCTCTTTACGTTGCTATAACAATTCTTACAAGTATACTTACCGTAGTAACAATAATGGCACTTGTAACTTTTCAAAATGGTTTTATGGTCTGATATTTCTTTTTACTGTGTCTTCTCTTGTAATGTCGTGGCAATGCCAATTTCCCCTTTATTATGGTTTCAGAAACTACCATAAGTTATTTCATTTTGGCAAGGTTTTTAATACTTACTTTCTTACGTCGATGTTTTTTGCCTTTCTTAATGACGTTATTCTCGTTATAGTGAATTTGTGTCAATCGTGTCAATTAAATCAAGGTTATACTGTGGTTCCTTTGATACTAGACACTGTAGTGCTATGCGGTTAGACATTGGATGTCGCATACAACAAAGCTATTGTCCGATTTAGTTCATCGTCCCATTATAATTTAATATAACTACTTTAATATAATTAAGACTAAATGAATTACAAAATCCTAGATTTTGGCAAGCATGATGTATCTTGGCCGTTCTTTGCTCTTGCAAAGTTACTTATTACATAAATCATTCTCAGTCTTCGTGTATCTAATAATAATAATAATAACATGCTTAAGTTTCCAAGGAAACTTCGACCCTTCTACACAACTCGATAGAAGATCCCATCGCCCATAAGGAACCGTGACCAACCCAATTATTAGGCTTCATAGCGCAAACTACGCTAGAGTAATAGAGTAGCAACAACGCAATCATATTTCGTACTTTATCTAGTTTTGGTGAAAGTGATCCCTCTGGCTGGCGGCCAGGCGACTGACAAATATTTTGGGGCCAATTCACCCGAGCCCAGCGCAGGCCAGTGCAGGGCAATCAATATGCAGTGGATTCTTGGTAACGTGTGGTGGGGTGCGACATGTTGAGTCGAAGTTAATGGGCCCGTAGAGTAAAGGATCGTTTTTTTTGTTGTTTTATGAAAATATAAATACTTAGGTACTTTAATTCGATTTATTTATTTATTTATTTATATACACTTTATTGCACACAAAAAACAATTTTTACACAGAAGCATTTTAAAAAACATAGCTTATAATTTGCGCACAAAGGCGGACTTATTGCTAAAAAGCAATTTCTACCAGCCAACCTTTGATTGGTGGTTATCGAAAGTATGTAATGTAAGCTCTTAAAATGTACAATAATAAATTACCGCATTCTTCGCAGATCCGACAAAAAAAACCTTTATTTTTAATTTTTATAAGCTGTATATTTACGAACATTGTCACAACTAAGCACAGCCAATTTAGCAGATAGTAAAAGTATGACCTGTGATGGGCTGAATTGTAACCGAGCTAGACTTCACGCAATCTATTTAGGTACTAAAATCAGAAATTTATCTTAAATGACTATGATTTATTACAATATTTATTCGTATGGTAATAACTCGCCGTAACCCACTACATTTCGCCACACTGTACTGCAATGTCGCGAGACTCTTGGGACATAAATTCAACCACTATTTATATGAGACTGAATATAAACATTTGACTTTATTGCCCCGACCAAATTGTGTTGGCTATTTCTATGTTAGTACGAGGAAGTGGACAATTTGGTGGGTTGAATTTGTTTTTTATGATAACCATGGACGCGTTGTTATGGGGTTATTACATGCTCGTAATTTTATTATAGTCTATGTGTTATGTACTATCATACCAGGGTCGACTAATAGTCGGCTCGTTTATGTGCTATTACCTCTTTTACCCTCGGGTATCTCGTCTTGTTTTTCTGTGGTTTTCCCCTTGAAAAACACTGATGCATCCCGGATAGACAAAAAACTCACGTTTTTGTGTGTATTTGAGTTTATTATATAAATTTAGGAAACCACCAATTAGGGAATACATAATGTAAATGTGGAGGTAACAGAGAAAAGCTAGTAGCAAGTAGCAAAAGCTAGTAGCTAAGGGCTACACCGAAAAGATCGGGAATAGAATACTTAGGAATAAATTAGAGTGAAACCTTTTTGGTGTATCAAATGTAGTGTTTTTTCAAACATAATTCCATTTTCGAATTTTAAAAAAACTAAAAAATAAAAGAGTATTGACCATTTGAATTTGACAAGTCGGTGTAAAAAATTGAGCTTACGCGGGAACATTTCCGTGCAATAATTTTTCACAACTTTCGTCGAGGTTTATCTCAAGAACAATGTCTCGCCGAGCTTGTTTCTATTTATAAACTTGAAGCACCAAGTAAAACGACTATATATCGTTGGTATTCTGAGTTTCGCCGTGGACGTTCCTCTCTTACCACAGTCCCTTCTACTGGTCGGCCAAAAACAGCGGTAACACAAGATAACATCGATGCTGTACGCCAGTTAATAAAAGAAGATAGACATGTGACATACGAGCAGATTCGGGCTTCTCTCAGCATTGGTATGACAGCCATTCAAACCATTTTACACGAAGAACTGGGTGTCAAGAAGTTAGTTTCGCGCTGGGTGCCCCACCGTTTGACCGAGGAACAAAAGTCGGCTCGTGTTAATTGGTGTCGATCTGCTCTGCAACGGTTCAATGGAGGCAGTTCAAATGCTGTCTACAATATCGTCTCTGGTGATGAATCGTGGATTTATTCATATGAGCCCGAAAGAAAACATCAATCGGCAGTTTGGGTCTTCGAAGGTGAGGTCAAGCCAACAAAAGTTATTCGCTCACGCAGCGTGTCGAAAAAAATTGTCGCTTCGTTTGTATCGAAAACTGGCCATGTGGCTACGATTCCATTACAAGAACAAAGGACGGTTACTGCTGATTGGTACACAACAGTTTGTTTGCCGGAAGTCGTAAGAGAACTTCGTAAAACTAACCCGAATCGTCGTATAATCCTTCACCACGATAATGCAAGCGCTCATACCGCTCGCAAAACAAGAACGTTTTTAAATATGGAAAACGTGGAGTTGATGGACCATCCTCCGTATAGCCCTGATCTGAGCCCCAATGATTATTTTACATTCCCAAGAATTAAAGATATGCTACGTGGTCAACGGTTTAGCGGCCCAGAAGAGGCGGTCGAAGCTTACAAATCAGCTGTTTTGACAGTATCCACTTCAGACTGGAATTACTGTTTCAATGATTGGTTTAATCGAATGAAAAAGTGCATTGAATGTCACGGAGACTACTTTGAAAAACAATAAAAGTAAATAATATTATGATATCTTTGTACTTTTTTCTATTCCCGATCATTTCGGTATCGCCCTTAGTAGTAAGTAGCCAGTCCAGGAGGTACCCTATGTCCTTCCGTTACTGTTATGTGTATGTGTGTGTGTGTGTGTGTGTGTGTGTGTGTGTGACTTAAACCTATGCCCAGTTTCACAAAAAACACTTAGGTATTTTCTCGTTTTGCCTTGTCACCTAAGTAACCCATAAATATACAAGCGCTGTCCCTGACACCCCACAAATTCGCACCCTTTGGCCGGACGGCAGTAAAAATTGCACACACAGCATTTTACACCGCTATGCCCAGTCCTACTCTGGGTTTAAAAAAACTTAGTGCTGTTATGCAGTAGCTATGCTATTGTATAAGGCATAAGGTTGTTTTTAGCTTAGCTATTTGCCAAAAAGTCGGTTTGTTATGCGTGAGATGTCAAGTACTGGACTCAGTGATGCCGACAATTTGCATTGTGCTCCTGCGTACTTATATAAAAACCTATATATTATGTAGGTAGGTATAACATAATAAGTGCAGCACAAATCATTTAATAAAAAAAAACGCCAGTGTGTAATAAAATATTCTGATAATTCCACGGGCAACATCCGTGGGATTATTTAAGGCGACTCAAATATTTTTTTAAAGTCCTCGACCGATTATTATTATTATTCAAACAAACAGAAACCAACTTTTTAAGTCCGTTGTAACTAAAATAGAAGGAAAACCGTGGCCTGAAAGTGAACAAGCTAAAGCAGCAGTTGCAAAGATGTCCGCTTCCTACATTATTCAGCCGCACAGAGTCACAGACAAATGCCGCGTCATTCCGTATACCGCGCGCTACTAGACATGTTGCGGCCGTTTGCAGAAAGGGCGGTTTTTCAGGAATCTATTCTACATGTTTTGGAATACTCCTATCTATACATACCTATACAATATACATATTTATGAAAAAAGTATGAAAATGAAAAAACACACTGAAGTAGGGTAGGTACCTATATTCTTTTGTAATAGTCCATGTGTAGGTGCTTTGTATATTTATATGCTTTATAATTAATATGCACTAATGAACAATAATTATTATAGGTAAGTACTTGTGACTTTGTAGGAAAGGGGGTAGCCTTCTGACATGATTTTTTTACAAACTTTTATTTTTCAGGCACACATGCAGTCACCTGCATTTGATCAATGTATAGGTTCCACTATTAGGCAGTTCAACAACGTGATAAGCTAAGCTTTTACAGGATGATTAGAATGACACGGTTTACCATAAACTTTCATCTTAATTAATCCTTAACCCTGTATGTATAATTTAAATTTCGATCTCTGATGGGTCCCGAATTTAACTATCAAACGCACAAGCTAACTCTGCAAAGTTATTACGCTCCTCACTAGCCTGTTTACGAAGTAAATTGCAACTTAAATTACCTGAGCGTACATCGGGACCGCCTCATTCTGTACAGCGAACTTCGTAAACGCTGTTTAAATACTGCAATTTATATACAAAGTGAGCTTTGGCGGGAAATAGACCTGTCGTTCAAAGCTGTTCTAACAAATTGTTGCTTGTAAATTACTTATTTAGAACGTATTTTAAAACGGACCTTTCGTTTTAGGTTGGGTATGGAAGTTATAGTATCAAATTGAAGTGGTAATTATTAGACCTACGGTTCGTTTGCAATCTTAATTATTATTGTAATATCGGGCTCAAAATTGGTGAACTTATTATAAAATGTGACATGATATTTGTCTGTTTCCGGAAGATACCTTTGATGTACTCTTGAAAGTAAAGAAATGGGAACCATGCGAAGTAGAAACCAAATCATAGCATTACTGAAAGCAAAGAGACCTCAAAATGTCTTTGAGCCTCACGGTTTATTGAGCCCAAAACCTATTTGTTGGTGCCTTCCCAGCTACACATACTCGCTGCCTCTTTCCTGGAATCTAACATGAAGCTACGAAAATTAAAAAGCAATAAATATATTTGTTTATTTAGTTCCTGTATCACAGTGTCCGGATAATGACTACCTCTGGAATAAAAGACATGCTGTCACTCTCTGTAATTATGTTTCAGACAATGAAAGCTTGTTATAATTTTATCCTACATCCTACATCAAGCCATTTATCCAGAAATTGTGAAAGACCTGTGTGAAGGACCTTAATGAAATATCGAATTTTACTCACTTTTTAAGGACAATCCACTAAAAATAAACACATCAACGACTGTAAATGTACAAGATGTATACAAACAAACACAGCAAATACTTTCGTAGCTCCCGCACGCCCACAAGAAAGCCAGGGATTTGTCAGGGGTTGATAATGAATCCCTTTTCTCAGTACATCTTTCTCAGGAAATGAGTGCAAAGTGTTTTTCTAGTCGCACGAAGGTTGGGGGAGCACACGCATACCTGCTGCGTCCATGCATGATATATTACATAATATACTGCTGAGGTAGGAACTCTTACTAGGAAAATTGCCTATGAAGCCATGTTACTAATAAAAAACAATGGTAAGTATTAAGTAGTCTACCATAATGTGATCTATGTCAAAGATGAAGCGATATCTTCAACCAGTTACTGTTAATTACTGTAATTAGAAGCCTTATTCTTATTTTCTACACAAAGAAGCCATGCAGTTATCAGTGAAGGTTCCCTTTGCATAGAAAATATAACTTTGCAATGCATAGCATATATCATAAACAAATCCAACAAGTTTCCTCCAACCCGACTTAACTGTAGATAAAAAATCTGTACAGTACATACACTTTGTTCGGGAAGCTAGACCATTTGTCGGTGCAATGGGGCACAACGGTTTATGTACTGTGAACAGACGCATCTTAGAAAGGGAATACTCCCCTTTAATCTTTTTGGGCCCATGAAGGGGCCTGTGAATAAGGAAGCAAATCAATTCACGATTGTGTTATTGGTAGTGGAAAATGATTTTCCCAATTTTTGCAGGTGGGACACCCTCTTTCTTTTTCCTTTTTTTGTGTAGGTACCTATAAGTCGGCCGTTCTTTTCACATTCTACATCCGTGGATATGGGCTGTACTAACTGTAAAACATTACCTACATGAAAGAAACCCCTAATAAAGTTTATGATGCAACGACGGTGATGATACAAAACTAGTGGACATAATAATCTATGATCTCACTCTAATACTATCTAAATGCAGATAATAGAGTTTATATCGAATACATCGTCAAAGATTTTATTATAATAACAGGTGTCGAGTTATTATTGCAGTATCTTTCAACACCGAGTCTTTGAAATGAGAAACTACCGACTTCCTTATGTTTTTTAACGGCTATTTTATTAATTAAGTTGCATAATAAAAACCGCTTCATCTCACAAATATATTTTTGAAAGGATGTAGAAGGTGCCAACTAAAATCTTCAAAAATATTTTTTGTAAACTGATAGGTTTAATCTATAAACAAAGCTTTGTTTACATAATAATAAAAAAAAACTATTGCACTTTAAAATTCCAATAACATTATAAATACAACAGATTAAGTTTTGAAGTACAGGATTCAAAATCTGTTAATGACAACAAACGTAACTTACTTCTAAAACAGTATCTAAAATTTATAGATTGCTAAACAGTATTTTCAATATTTTTTTTTATATATAACACAGGTACGAGGTCGTATACAGGTATTTCTGAACCCAGAAATAGGATCAACATAGGCTGTATCGGAACATTATCCCAATTGGGACAACATACGCTGGAATTTGGCAGCAGGCTACGCTAGCTGACTACATAAATTTGAAAATCGAACTACAGTAGTTTAGTCTAGCCGCTAGCCCGAATTGCAAAGCCTATTCGTTGCTCTAGTTTATGACACTGTTTGGTTTTATGGCCTGATAAATCGGTATAAGCTAAGAATATTATGCAAGTAGAGCGTTTTTATTCCTTAGTACTGTCCCCGCGAGCTTCGCTTCACCTTAAAAAGTTTTCCCGTGGGAATTTCGCAGTAAAAAGTAGCCTATGTGTTAAACCAGGATGTCAGCTAACTCCATACCAAATTTTAATAAAATCGGTTGAGCCGTTATGACGTGAAGAAGTAACAAACATCACACACACACACACACACATTTTGGACTTTATAATATTAGTAGGATTTGAAAATCATTGCTAATAAGTTTGAATAAACAAGTGAATTCGTTGATAATGCAATGCAGCGGCACATCACGCGCGCGGCATTAATTTGATCCCGCAAAAACGATAAAGAGCACAACAAGACGCGAATTTCAAACGCCATTTTAAAGTATTTTCCAAAAATTTAAATAAAAATCTGTGCTCCTGTTTTAATAAAGGATAATGGCACGAAACTCGGCGTCCGCCATGTTGCATTTGGGTTGCAAAATATGCATTGGCTGTATAGTAGAAGTGCTTTGGAAGCTACAAAGAGTGAGAATTTTTGGTGAGATTGTTTAATAATGGCAAGCTAGCTGAAGAAAGGGGTGCATTAAAGACTGCTTTCTTTTGTTTCACATTTAAATTACATATTGTGTACGTCGGGTTTTTCAGGGTAGCTGAGTTATTATGGGTATCAGTCGTAGTAGTTTTTGTAACAATATAATATTATGTTATTTTAAAGCTTGCCATTGAACTAAAAATCTAAGTAGGTAGAGTTATAGTAAGTTCAGTTTCATACTCAAATTACTAATTATTTTGTTTATATGAAATATTTAACCACTAAAGTACCTACTGTAGCATTTGATATAAAATCTCAGTGGTGTAAAATCACACCAAACTCTTTCAAGTCTGCAAACTTTCTCGGTATGTTACCGATGGAATCGTAAGAAAAGTGAAAATTCTCCCATACGACATCGTATTCGGTCGGTTATTGCATCTATAAAATCTTTCACTGAGTGCACTGTAACTGCAACGCATCAGCATCTCTTGTGCTATCATGCAAAAATAACAAATATGTCCATACATAAAAGCTTATTTTCCTTTGCTGTTGTACGAACTTAGATCGGTTTCTAAAATGATACTTATTATGAAAACCATACGGATAGTTTTAGATCAACCGAATCTAGTAAAATATTCTTGCAAAAGTTCAGTTATGGATCTGATTTAAATGTCTACCGGTTCTTTGGCATAGTGCAAACGGTGACAGTGCTGTTTTTACTATCTGTTTTGAATTTATGTGCATAATCATCAAGTATGAGTAACATGAAAAATTCCATATTATTAGGTATCATTAATAAGCTGCGACGCAGATCATTTGGTTTCAGTTTTAAAAGTTTTGTAAGGACCACTTACCTGTTACTCCAAATTAATTATGAAGTAATTCAATCTATGAACGCAGGAGGCGTATTATTTAGAATATCATACACATATTGAAGGTAAATAATGCTCAAGGGTTGAAAGCAACCCGGCCATTATAAACGTCTGTGCTCACCGAACTAGCTCCCCAATTATCGTCATTATCTTCCCACATTTTCATTTGTTCGGATAATAGCCGTCCTTCGCGTCGAGACGGTGTACGAAAAGCCGGGAAATTTTCAAGTGAGCTTTCATAATAAAAGCTCATGCGGGCTTCAGCTAAATGCTCGTAAAAGCGTTTCGGTGGGTAGAAAATTGGTTATTTTTTTATCCCTTTCAGTACACACAGCCATATATTAAGAACATTGAAGATTGTTTACTTTGTAACTGATTACGATTGTTTTTTGGTTCCAGGCCATTTTATTTTAAACTATTATATATATATATATAACTGAGTGAGTACCTTCTGGATTGTGTTACAATTCCTTATGTTACTTTCTACACGTGAAAAAAATTCTAGGCACTCGGCAAAAGAAACGCAGCAAAAACCACTAGACGCGTAGCTTTTAGCCACCGCAACATCCCATCCCACCGCAGCCGTCCTAATTTCAACTTTACGCCACATAACTATAAAGGCTAACAATCTCCCAGTGGTTAATGTAACGGCTGAAGAAGACAAATTGCAGCAATCAAGCCGCCACTGGGGGTTTACTCTATATGACGAAAAACTTAGTTTCGTAGCGCTACTGCGTGAGCCCTCACTCTATCTCGATGTATTAAACGTGCTTATTGCACGACAGCTCCATTTCCTTAGTTTTTCGTCAGTATAGAGTAACCCTCCTGGCTTGAAATCTGTTATCTAACGGTGGTTAAAAACAATAGAGTATGTAATGATAGCCTCGGTTGAAAACTAATCTGGATTTGTAGGACGATAACAGGTGATGACGACTTCCTAGCCACCGTAAGTGATAGTTGGTATCACCCCATCATCAACATTTATGTATACGTACGGCCACTTTTTGATAAGATCCTCACAAGAAACGTAACAATAATTCTATTACTATTTTTTGTTCCTTAAATTATTCATGATACTTACCACTGTCGTTCCTTCAGTTTTGGCTATGACTATATAAGTTATCTGAGTGATAAATAATCATGCTGCTGTCTAAAACATAATTCCTCAGAGTGACAAAGTCACTTTTACGCCTCAGCTAACCCTTGTCCCTTGAACTGTGTATCAATCGCGAACTTGTTTTGACAATCATTTTCAGATTCAAAATGTATGACACTAAGACCTGGTTTCTCATGATTCTGTTATACCCCATCCACACGCTCGGCGAACAATGGCAAACAGCAAACAGCAAACAGCAAACACTGACGTGTGGATGGGTGTTTGTCGTTGTTTGCCTGTTTGTATTTGTGTTCGCCAGTGTTCGGCATCGGTGTCGGTTTTTCTTGCCAGATCAAAGGATGTTCGGCAAACAGTTTGCTACGTATCCACACGTCTGGCAGCGATCAGTATGCGCGCTGAGCTTGGAGGAGGCGGACGTATTAACTTGCTACATTTTTTCGTTGGCGCGCAAAGCGTAAAAAATGTCTGATGATCGGTCAGCACCTACGATTCTGTAATTTTTGGAGGCTTATCAAAATAAAAATATAAAACAAATTAAAGCCCAAATAAAGCAGTACATTGTACGATTTCTATGTTTTTTTTAACCGACTTCAAAAAAAGGAGGAGGTTCTCAATTCGTCGGGTTTTTTTTTATGTATGTTCACCGATTACTCCGCTGTTTATGAACCGATTTTGAAAATTCTTTTTTTGTTGTATTGGGTTAAGCTCCCAGGTGGTCCCATTTTTTTCAAAATTTTATCTCACCCCTAAGGGTGGGTAAAGGGGTAAAAACAGGGTATGAATATCCATTTTGGACACATATTAACCGATTCTAATGAAATTACACACACACACACACACACTCACACCTTGTACTAATGTACTCCCTTGCGGGGTAGGCAGAGGTGCATTGCTGCACCCACTTTTCGCCAGTGTTTATGTTAGTCCCAATGTAATAGGGGGCGGGCCTATTGCCATTTTACGGGCACATCCAAGACCCGAGAACAAATATCTGTGTTTAAACAAATATCTGCCCCAGCCGGGAATCGAACCCGGGACCATCGGCTCAGTAGTCAGGGTAACTAACCACTACGCCATTCGGTCGTCTAATGAAAGTAAGAACGTAAATATAGTTCTTATAACAAAAAAATATGATGGTGACCTTGAGCTGATCTGATGATGGAAACGGAAGGCAGTCAAGGGAACTCCTCAACGGTATATAGCAAATACCTCGTGTTTAGGCTTGAATGATTCGTTTTGATTAGTAGGACGTTTTGGTATCATTTGCATCTTACTTATGATTAAAAATTATTGCAAATAAACTAAAAACTATAAAATAATATAAGTCGGTTTTTATTTTTTTTAAATTATTATTATTATCCCACCATCGTCTTTGCTTTCTTCTTATTTTCCTTTTTTCTTTCTCTTGCTTTAATTTATACTCGTATAATAAAAATATGTCAACCCGAAAGTAATAGCTCGACGTCCGCCATGTTTGCCGGTTCGGAATGTTATGAGCGTTCGCCGAGCATGTGGATAGCTGTTTGTGTTCGGTGATTGTGGTTGGTGTTTGGGACTTTGTTTGCTGTTTGCCGTGTTTGTGACAAACAGCAAGCGTATGGATGGGGCTTTAGTTACAGTCATGGGCTTTTCAGCTAATACAAAATGTCACTCTTATTTTTCAAGCTCTAATTTTTTGTTTGTGAGCACATCTATAGATGGCGCTGTAATGAGAATTATAATAATGATAATTGAGTCTAAATAATATCTGGCAACATTATTTTACTATTATTTATTTTTAATACTGGTAATTATTAAAACTCCGGCAATGGTACGTTTCTTTACAGTCAAAATATTACGTCAAATTCAACTGCTATAATAGTTATTAAATATTTTAGTATCTAGTCATTCACGAAAATTTAATAAAATAAAACATTACATATATATTTATATTACTAATACTGACATTAATATGTTAAAAAAATATAGAATTTGCATACTACAAAATATTTCAGTGTGTATATGTCATTCACGCAATGTGTGCATAATACGGAACGTTATTTGTTATTACGGCCGCCATAATACAAATAACTTTTTCGGATTTTTGTGATTTTATCGACAACTCTAGCTTTTTCGTGGACTCTGATTTGCCTCCTCACCTTCTGACCTTTGCGAGTACTATAATTGACCTTGATTTGCCTTTTGATTTGGATTTTGTACTATGGCGTCGAAACATAAGTGTTTTATTCCTGGTTGTGACCAGAATGAAAAACGTAAGTACCTATATTCACTAATTAATGTTCCGACTTTGGACGAGTGTTGTGTCTACCGTCGTAAAATTAAGTTTGATGTAATCTAGCTGAAGGATTGGTGCTTAGTGGCGGCTTATCAAGCTATGCACAACTCGGTTGCCAAAAGAATGGACCTGATACCGTATTCATAGCAACTCGGCGATACCGTAATGGATCGCGTTCGTAGTTCATCGACGCTCAAGCGAAACCAAGAGTAGAAACCAGTATCCCGCGCGGCATTAAACTATGAACTCCATATCATTGGTACAGGCCAGGATTTGAACCCACAGCCTCTCGATTGAGAGGACGAGGCCTTATCCATTACGCCACCACGGCTCTCCGTCATGCTGGTTAAATATAAATGTTTTTATTGCAGGTGAAACCACCAGTACCTTACATAGGTTCCCCAATCCTGATAAGGATGCTGGAAGATTCGGAAAATGGACCAATGCTATTGGTGGAATGTTATGTGTGGAGTATTATAAAAAAAGAAATAAATGTCGCAAACCTTATCCTGATGTATTAATTTATCCCCGTTATTTTATTCACGTAGGTATTTAATAGATACAAATAGCTAGAAATAAATCAAAATACCTATGTATTACCATTAGTGCTATATATACATATATGAAATTTAGTTCCTGGGCACATCTACAGCTGGCGCTGATATCATCGTGTGACTGATAGCTCTATTCTCAGAATAATTAATGTACTCTGTGGTTACAGTCTCAATAACTGATTTGCTGACGACGCGATCTAAAGCCCCATCCATACGCTTGCTGTTTGTCACAAACACGGCAAACAGCAAACAAAGTCACAAACACCAACCGCAATCACCGAACACAAACAGCCATCCACATGCTCGGCGAACGCTCATAACATTCCGAACCGGCAAACACGGCGGACGACGAGCTAATACTTTCGGGTTGACATTTTTTTATTATATAAATTAAAGTAAGAGAAAGAAAAAAGGAAAATAAGAAGAAAGCAAAGACGATTTTGTAATAATGGTGGCGATAATAATAATAATTAAAAAAAAAAACTGACTTCTTCTTTTTAATTATTATTTTATTTTATAGTTTTTAGTTTATTTGCAATAATTTTTAATCAAAAGTAAGATGCAAATGATACCAAAAAGTCCTACTAATCAATACGAATCATTCAAGCCTAAACACGAGGAAGTTGCTATATACTGTTGAGGAGTTCCCTTGACTGCCTTCCGTTTCCATCATCAGATCAGCTCAAGGTCACCATCATATTTTTTTGTTACAAGAACTATATTTATGTTTTTAATTTCATTAGAATCGGTTAATATGTGTCCAAAATGGAAATTCATACCCTGTTTTTACCCGTTTACCCACCCTTAGGGGTGAGATAAAATTCTGAAAAAACAATTGGGACCACCTGGGAGCTCAACCCAATACAAAAAAAAAAGAATTTTCAAAATCGGTTCATAAACGGCGGAGTAATCGGTGAACATACTACATTAAAAAAAATGCGCGTCAACGAAAAAGTGTAGCAAGTTGATACGTCCGCCTCCTCCAAGCTCAGCGCGCATACTGATCGCTGCCAGACGTGTGGATACGTAGAAAACTGTTTGCCGAACATCCTTTGATCTGGCAAGAAAAACCGACACCGATGCCGAACACTGGCGAACACAAACACAAACAGGCAAACAACGACAAACACCCATCCACACGTCAGTGTTTGCTGTTTGCTGTTTGCTGTTTGCCATTGTTCGCCGAGCGTGTGGATGGGGTATAATAGACCATTCATAAATCAAGCATTATGTGAATCATTCACTCACACTTCATTCAATATTCTGTCATATTCATTGAAATTGGTGTCTATGTCTCTATAATGTCAAACAACCTCAAACAACCAAACTTTTTGGTTTTGAGGTTGCCATGGTTACTATTTCTATCGAGGTTGTTTTTTGACATCCGTCATTGAAAATAATATCATTACGCCATGCCCTTTGAAAAACAATACAACGAACTAGATGGAGTGTCAGTGCAAAAGAAAGGACTCAACAAATAACACCTCAATTTCTAAGTAAGGTCTTATTTTAAAATATTTTGTTAGAAGATTTTTCACTTAATTCAATAGTTCTCATTAAGTCATTAGGTTTAACTTCTTATATCTACTTCTGTGGTCTAGTGGTAGAAGCTCAGCTTCATCACCCAGGGATCCCGGGTTCGATTTCTAGGTAGGGCCATCAATTTGTGTTTCGATATTGCGGTTCCAAGTTAGGTTAGGACATTAAATTAAAACTTTTATCTCGGTTTGACATTATATAAAACCCAGACAGTATTTCGCTTCATTTTTTATGTCACACAACATCTAGTTCGTATATTGTTTATCAAAGGCGCTGTTAATTTTTCCATCTTGAATTCTTGACAGGTGTGTCAAAAGTCAACAACCCGTTGCCTGGTTACCGGTCTTAACCAAGTCTTAGCGGAACCCCACAGCAGCAATTAAGTTTATAACCCGATCAAGGGAGTTAACCCCTTGATTTGGCATGGTGGGACACTCACTAACCTTAACGGTCCATGATGTAACCAAACCGAGGTATTTTTAACCTAACCGAATGGTGTGAAATTAGGCCTAAATACTTCGTAAATTTTATTTGGTTTTGACATCGTGATAGGCCCCCCACAGGCTGGAGACCAAATAAATAACTGTCCCAATTAGATATAATTAGATATCGTTAATGTTATCGAGTCAAATGCAACGATGAATTGCACTGCACTTACGCCGATAGACTCGTAAAATATTGAAATGTTGTTAGGAGCGTAACTAAATGCGTGCGACATATTGTGTGCAGTTAGCTTTATTTATACAGCTTCGATTTGGCACGCACGCTCAATGCCGTCCTCCTACACTGAATATTGGGTTTCATTGTCATTTTCAAATGTAACTACTGTATACTGATTCAACTACAGGCACGGAATTCAACGATATTACGATTACTTATATATTGTAATTACAAGCATATGGCTCCTGAATACTCTTTACGGAACCCATTTTTCTCCGTTTTTGGGCGGGGCCCTAGTCAGGCCTAATCTGTTAAACATACACGTATATAGTTTTTGGTAAAAGTACTGGTACAAAGACTGGATTTCAGTATTCATGATTTACGTAACAAAATACCACGTTACTTCTTAATTCCAGCACATAACAACTAAAAATAACTACCACTCCGTCAAGAAAATTACTAATTTACGCAAATTAATGTAAACAAAACGGTGGCCGTAAAACGAACGTGTTTTCATTATTTATTAACCATTCGGGGGATGTTATTTTCTTCCCTTCAGTCGGCCCCTTGGTATAGTTAATCCTCTGGATTAAAAGGACTGCAAGGATCAGCTTTGTATAATTACGTGATTTATCATCACAACATCGCCTCAAAGCAAATCTAATTTGTATTAAGTATTTGAAATTATAAAATGAGCTTAAATACTACCGTCTGTATACATCCAATAATAAGGCGGACAAGACAGTAAAGAACGTTTTATAAAATATACAAATGTAGGTATTATAAATTACTAACAAAGCTATAAACTAACAAAGAGGGTAATAGTAGTAGTACATACAGAATTCTCACGGGGTCATGAGATTTTTTGTTGAGGTCAATTAAAATACATTTTGTAGATATTATGATGTAAGAACGTTAGATAAGCAAGTGGCTTTAAACGTAGTTTGGTAATATCCGTAATTATTAGCTATGATTATTTACTCACATTATATAAGTACCTAATGCATGAATTGATAGATTGATTCATATTATTAGCCGAGGCCTTATCAGTTACAGCACCACTACTCTAACTCCACCACTACTGTAATAACTGTCTCCAACGTATTATTTAGTTTTTGGCTGCACTCATAGTCAGATAGTAATGATGGCTAGATTAGTTCCTGATTTTGTCGTAAGACTTCAGTCGCGGCGACCACTCTAAAGTCTGTTTTTTATTCTCAGATACTAAATTGACACATTCTGAACGATTCATGAACTGTCGACTGTTCTATTGGCGGGACAATCGACTGTTGATGAACCGTTCAGAATCGATCAATTTAGTAAGATCTAAGATTAAAAACCAGACTTTAGGCCCCAGTTAGAAACTCTGTCAAGGCATAGGCACGGGTAACTTTCATTACATACAGTTATTAATGCAACTAGCGGACAGTAATACCTGTCATAACCGTCACATTAACGACCCACGCTTCCTGTGGAAAGTGTGTTTCTTCCAGTATATTATGTAGCTTAGTATTGACAAGAAAATTAACCTAAGTGCACGTGCTTGTAACTTATACATAAGTAGCTACTATTTATAAATAAGTAGCTGCTAATACTTCAACCTTATTTACAATCATATCTAAACTACGAATAGCCACTATTCAAATGTATATTTTTAGCTTTATACCATTTATTTTTCCTCTAAAGAACCTAAACTTTTTAACCGTCGCGTCGTCAAAGCGAAAGTAACCTACCTAAATGTTTTCTTTCCTTTATTTAGCATGTAATTTTTTGACACAACCTAAATTTTATACGAAACCGCACGGTAACCTGGAAAGTGTTGCCAGCGCCACCTCGTTGGAAGTCACGGATGCATGTGATCAATATGAGAGTGTCGCAAAGGATACATTAATGCCATTAGTCAGCGCGCTGCACTCTCAAGGATGTCTCTGCTTAAAGAAGATTGAGCGCAATGGATGGTGAAACACGGAGGTTGTATGAAAAGAAAACGTGATTTTTTTTAGGATACTTAGCTTTTTCTGAAAAATTGTGACCATGGTTTTAGTTGAGTTTGACAAGCTTTGATAAGAATCGAATTAAATTTGATGGAGGTAGGTAATTATTAATATTATACACTTTTGGTATTCATTGACTGACGTAGAATTGCACTAAATTAGGAAAAAAGCGTTGTATCATGCTAAAAAAATATATAGATACAATACTTATATTTTTTTATTTTAATACTAGATATTACAGGGATGGGTCAGCATCATTTAAACTAGACATTCCAAATATATGCGTAGACGAAGCTTGCACGTGCACATTTTTGCATAAATATTCCTTGAGCATATTAGAATGAACAATAAACTAATGAATGCGTTTATTAAACGCACGCTTTGTGCGTTACTTTATTATTTATTACACTTTCATTTGAGTACCATGCGTGTAAACAGATGCTTGTCTGTTGCCTGTCTGTTTACAGCTATGTTTATTGTTATTAAAATGATATAAATAAAAAATCTGCCAATAAAATATAATGGGCACGTATATAAATTATTATGATAAAGTTAATTAAGAAAAAAATGCAGTAGACGTATTCATCTTAGCATTTGTAATATTGCCATCTTATACTAAAGCTAGAACATTACGTACTTATTATGCACTTTCTCATAAACAATATTTTCCTACAAACTTATTACATGCGCAGATCTTGTACCAACGAAATCTTATCCTTGTTACGTCACTTAAATATTGCATCTTTGTCATTTTCTCAAAACATTTCCAAGCTTTTGCTCTCAAGTTTGTGATCTTGGTAGGTAATATATCGAAAAAGGCTTGCGTAAAAAATAACGATCGATATTTTATATAAGAATTGCCGGAGTCTTACTCAAAGATGGCTTTAAATTAATTTGGCTTGTCGTTAGCATTTTGTTAACTGAATATAAATCCTTGTTTTAATTGATTACTGAGCGGTTTTTGTGTAAGACTGGGTTGCTCTTTAATAGCCATGTTAGCCTCTTTTTCTGACCTCATTTGATAATAATTACTAGCGATATTCACAACCAATAAAAAATGTTCTTACAATCATGAAATAAAATTATAATACCTTCACTGTATAGACATAGTGTGTGTTTAGAACAGTGTTCGGAATTGTTTTACCAAGATTACAAGAATGTCTTAACATTCTCCCACTGCAGGTAACTCCACTTGTTAATTCCCAAACTCTACACTAGCGTAGCGGTTCCCAAATAGTGGTCCGCGGAACCAAAGGGTTCCGTGACAGGAGCTCAGGTGTTTCAATATTACTCAAGAATAATGAAATCAAGCACTTGTAACGCAAATGCAAGAACATGGATGCATGGTAAAAGATTCAAGTTATAGGCTAGTATTCCGTCAAAAAAAACGGCGAGCAAAAAAGGGTTCCGTAGTAAGTATTCGGGAGCCGCTGTCCCACACCGTTTATCAGCGATGGAAGCCGGCAAGTCCTTCCGCATCGCTGGAAGTCACCGCTAATAGGATTAAACCCGTCTCACGGCCTCCCACGTTCGCACTTTACACACGGGTTTCAGTGAAATAACAATGAATGGAAATTCAGAATACGGAACCGTTGGGTTTTTCTGTGAGGTTGAAGAGTAAATTGTAATGGTAAAGTATACCTACGAATACTTACAGGACTAAAGATCGACAGTCAAAGTACTTGTATTTTATAACATATTAGAACAAAAACTTTACAATGTTACTATGATGCCGTACCCGAAGTACCTAATCACACATTGAAAATGGCTCGATAAAAGAGTTTTTAATCTAAACAAAAATCATGTGTATTTATAATATACATAGGTATTATGTATTAATTATTAACAGTTTCTTATTTAAATTATTAATAATAGTTTTGCGCCCCTTGTTATAAGAGCCAACTATAATCCTATTAACTCGGCAGAAGGCGCTTCGTCTCGCTAGAATATTGCCAACATTTCCTGAGCAATCTTATTACTACGGGAAGAGCTTTATGTACTTACAACATAATCATTATATAAGAATATTGAGTGAGGTCCCTTTGACGGTATTATGCAAACAAGTTTAGAATCATATTGGAAAGAGTCTCTTGAAAAATAAATAGAGATGGCGGTTTTGAAATCTAGTTTGACTAGAATCTTGCCATCTAAGAAAATAAAAATATTCTGGTATTCAATTAAATCCTTTGATGCCTTGGCCTGATAATAAAAAGTTAATTTGCTCTCGCTAAATTGAGATTTAAAATGATAGAGTACTTATCTTGATTCTTCTAGAAACAGTTTAGTGAATTTATGCCGACTTAGGTTGACTTATAATTAGCATCCACTCTGTGACGTTCTCAGCTACCTACATAATTATTATGATAACAGACCGACATTCCACGAATGCCGGGACTCTATCTAGCAAAACAACAACACCCGGGCAAAGGCCGAAATAAAGACAAACAAAGACCACCCATTAGGCCATTCGCGGCCTTTTGTCAAACAACGCACAGACCGGCGTGAGAGGGAAATTCCTATTTTCCTGTAACATTCAGCAGCTTTGCCACAATTAATCTCAGCCGTACCCACCCCGGGTAAAAATAATGTTGCATTTTTCTTTTGTTTTAATAAAGTCGGTTCCTGTATCCATTGTAATTTGTAAAAAAAAACCATAAAGTAGTTATTATTCACTATTTTAATCATGACATGTAAGTCTTATTTAAAACTAAAAAAAACTCAAATATTGCAATTTGATTTCAATTCAGAGGGTGGTGCCTCCGGTCACCGGTGCATGCTACAGTGAAGGTAGAAAGTAATGGGAGTTTTAATTAATTGCGAGCTGGGCATTACGCGTAATGAACCGGAATGTGACATGTGACGTGATTCTGTCATTTATCGGATGCAAAGAGAAGTTTTTTTTTTATAATATACCTAATTTTGCTTTCTAACTTGATATGAGCACAAAAATATAGCAAATAATAATAAATACGTATCTAACGAATACTACCTGTACCTAATGTATAAGTATTAACCGTTTTATTTAGGGTATCAATAATGTAATATGTAATACTTTACACCTAAATCGCCTACAAAATTACCTAGAAGGCTACATTCGACGGTGGTGAAACACAATAACCATCGACATAGGATCGTAATGGGTGATTACGGACACCGGTCACTAACGAGCACGGTGCAGGTGACATGTGACATAATCGTGAGCTGTGATTTGTTACTCATCTTGTGTCCTGTAGGGGACACTCGAGCTTAGTGACGGGGTAGATAGGTATCGTGATGGCTATAGTTTTGTGAGGTTATATTTGTGATGAAATTAAAATGGCGACATAATAGTTATTATCTAAAGTGAGACCAAAATAGACGATAATTCCTTTCCAAGCCACGTTGCAATTATAATTTTTTAAAAATGGCGCAAAAAATATTTACGAGTTGTGGATGAAGGCGACTAGTGAATGTAAAAAATAACAATAGCTTACCTAAACCTGAAAATAAATTTGAATTAGTAGCGTATAAATCTCATAAAAGGTTAGAGTTTAGAACACTTTTCATCTCTGAAAGAGATTTCAATATTCTCAATACTGATAAAGCATCAAATTCTAGTCACTGGCATTTCTATAAAATATATTAATAGGTAACATAAGTAAGCATGCCATTTGAGCTTCATACGTTTTTTCACTAACAAGAGAATGTCTGGTAATATAAATAAAATTACTATCATCAACATACTGGCGAACTCTAAGCGAATTTCTAAATAACCCTTTGACCAATCAGTCATCCTTCAGGGGTGTCACACAATATTGTCGTTAGGAGTCAAGTGGCGGGTGACAGCCCATCAGTCCGGGCCACTAACAAATTGAGTGTCACCCCTGGACATGTTATTACGTCGATTTTTTAACGTAACGAGCGTCCGCGCGATATTGTGTTGCGTTAACGATTATAAACGCGTTGACGGCATAATAAATTGCAGTTATATTCAGGGCTACACTGTCTTTATGGTCGCGTTTTTGTGATTGCCTTTTTTGTAGAGAACTCATTGGTTGTTCAAGTGTAAAAAAGCGGTAAATCGTCTGCAAGAAGAAAAAGGTATGGCATAATACGGTCAAGATACAGCCACAGATTTTGGGGTCTAAATAAGGAGATTAAATAAATAAATAAATAAATAAATAAATTTATTTATTTCAAAGCCAAAAACATAAGAAAAGGAACAATCTTACAAAGGTTCATAAAATAAGTAAAGGCTGTACAGAATATGCTTAAATCGTGTCCCCTGATTCCCAAACTAGGTAGAAACCTGTACGATGAGGATCAGCGGTCACTCACCGTGCTAACAAAGATACAACCTAAAAGTATATCAAAAGATATGCAAGAAAGTTATTACAAACAAGGTTAAGCAATAATTAAGAGTAGGTACAATAGCTGTAGGGTACAAGTAATATATGACTAAGTGTGTGTGTGTGTGTGTGTGCGTGTGTGTGTGTGTGTGTGTGTGTGTGAGTGTGTGTGTGTGTGTGTGTGTGTGTGTGTGTGTGTGTGTGTGTGTGTGTGTGTGTGGGTGGGTGTGTGTATGTGAATGTGGATGTGTCTGCGGGTTGGGGAAATTGTAATATACACGTATATGTACAAGAAATTATACTTAAAGAAAGTATGGATTCAATCTCATCATAGTTCATAGGAAGGAGCCATGATTTAATTTTATTTTTACATTCATGCAAAGTACAGGATATGAGGTTTAGGGAATTGTTTATAAAATTATAGATCCTGGCACTTTGGCAATAAAATTGTCTTTCAGCAAATCTACTACGCGTAGCTATGTCAGGAAAGAGAGGTTTTGGTCTTCTACGGGAAATCGTATCAACTTGAGCAGGAACTGAAGTATGTCTGCGAAGTGTAGATCGTAATAAATATAGTTTTCTTACGGTTAGGAAAGAAAGTTCACTATATAAAAGTTTTGTGGGATACCTGTAAGGCTTTCGGAACATTACTTTAAGCACTGCTCTCTGTGATCGTTCTAAATTAATAAAGGTTGTCTTACAAGAACCTCCCCAGGCCGGGATGCAATACGTTAAAATAGATTCACAGAGCGCTGTGTATACTATTCTTAAAGTTTCATAGTCTGCGGAGTTTCTGATTTTTTTAAAAATAAAAATCAGCTTCCTGGTTCTAGATGTCAGATAATCAAGATGTTTATACCAATTAAGGCAATTATCTAAAAGGATTCCTAGATATTTTATTGAACTTACTCTACTCAAAGCAAAGCAGGAACATTTATTCAACGCATTGGAACATGAATGTGCTTGGATAGTTACTATTGGAGGATGGTCACAAGATCGTATTGCAAAAGTCAGATATTTAGTTTTTTCTATGTTAAGGGTTAGAAGGTTATTAGACAGCCAACTCATGGCAACAGAGAGAACATTCTCAGCATTTGATATGGCTTCTTCCCAGGTATCACCATAGGCTATAATCGCCGTGTCATCCGCATATGAGAAGATACGAGTGTTTTGGGCGGTTAAATTGCAGAGCTCATTTACGTACAAGAGGAAGAGGGTTGGTCCCAAAATGCTACCCTGTGGTACCCCATAGTTCAACTGGAGAAGCTCGCTACTGTGAGAGTTGATTTTGACAAATTGTGTCCTGTCAGAAAGATAGTCGACCAAGAGATCTAGCACAATACCTCGGACTCCAGATTTTTCAAGCTTCTTGATTAGAAGTGGGACAGAGACGGTGTCAAATGCTTTGGACAGATCCAAAAATATGCCAAGGCACTTAAAACGGTCATCTACTTTCTTAACTATAAAGTCTGTTAGCGACACAACAGCATCTTCGGTAGAGAGACCTTTTCGGAAACCATACTGATTCTTGGATAAGATATTATTTGCTTCAAGAAAACTAACTAAGGAATTATTTATCACTCTTTCCAGAATTTTTGAGAGTGATGGCAGAATCGAAATTGGCCGGTAATTATTAACAACGTCTCTGTCTCCACCTTTGTGAATGGGGTGTACCATGGCTTTTTTAAGTGCTTTGGGAAATTTACCCGTCCTTATTGCAAGATTACAGATATGGGTTATAATAGGTGTTAGTGTATTTACGGATAACTGAAACAATTTAGGGGATATTCCGTCCCACCCAGCGCAAGCATCGCTTCTAAGGTCGAGTATTATAGTTCGTATTTCCTCTTCACTTACTTCAAGGAGGCTAAGGGAGTTAGGAGGAGAGACAGAGCAGTAACTTATGGGAGCTGGTTCTACAGTTGTATTGGTAATTATTTTGTTTGCTAAATCTTTACCTATATTTGCAAAATACGTATTGACTGCGTTGACAGACAGGCTAGCACTGGGACAAATATTTAGTAGCTCTATAGGGGGTGATTTTGATCCGGTCGAATCTGTAACTTTTTTAATTACTTCCCATGTTTTTTTAGGATTGTTACGGGCCTTTACAAACTCTGTTCTCTCATAATCGCATTTAAGTTTCCGAAGTAGAATATTGCAGAAGTTGCGGTATCGTTTGTAGGTTATTTTAAGTATTACATTATCTGGCTGTTTTTTAGTTTTTTTATGCATATTATCACGGTTTTGAATACATCTTAATAAACCTATAGTTATCCACGGCTTTATAATTCTTTGCCGACATGGTATTTGAACAGTTATCGTATGTGTCGAGATAATAGATTTTAACATATTAATAAATGTATCAGTTACCTGATTGACATCGGTCGCTACGAGTAAGGTGGAGAAGTCTAATTGGTTTATGTCATTTACAATAGCAGAATTATTAGTACGCGTTATGAAATTGTTTTTGTGTCGTTTAATATGCTGTAGATCTAATTTGAGTATTACGGGAGAATGATCTGTTATAGTTGCTTCGAGAACAAGTGTAGTGGCAGGATAAGAGGTTTTAAGTAGAACATGATCCAGGCAGTTTTCATATCTAGTAGGGATACGGTGTGCAGGCATGAGACCATAAAAAGAAGTCAGATTAAGATAGTCGTTTGACCGCTGGTCCTGAAAACCTGTCTTGATATCCAGATTAATGTCTCCAATCAAGATTAGATTTTTAAACGAGGCTAGATTAGGTAGGATACTGTCTAAGCAATCTAAGAATTTGTTAATATGTCTATACGACGGAGATCTATATGCAGCCACTATGGCAGTATGAGAGTCAAGTTTACATATCAAGCTGTCGCACTCTTCAGCAAGCGGTTCGTGAATAGTATAGTTTTTAAGATTATTCTTAATATACATTACAATACCTGCATTTTGATTACTGTTTCTTGTGGTGAGGAAACTCTTGTAGCCTTCAATGACCGGTAGTGTCACTGCCTTAGTTAACCAGCATTCAGTTAATATAATTACATCGAAACAAACTCTTAAAGAATATAAAAGTATTCTAAATTGTTCAAAATTTTTTGATATGCTTCTTACATTCATATGTATAATAGAAAGCGAACTACATGTAGAGGTATTTAAAAATTTATGGCACTCATCTTTATTGACCGCAAAAGCCCTAGATATACTTAAGTTATCTAATTCAGGTGTAAGATTAATTAAATTAGCCATTGGTAACGGGTGGTTACATGCGTATTCATAAGGCGCCAATTACGATGATTTTTATAATAAAAATCAAGACCTGTGCCATAGCCCAAAGTATTTATATTTTTATCAATGTTTAGGTACATTTCTTTTAAATGTATTTTTATGTTTTTATTGGATGATTGGGGTGAAAGTTGTGTTGTACATATATTTGTGTTGTATTTGTTGTGTTTTTGTTGGTGGTTTGAAGTGTGGATGAGTGGTGTATAAGTGTATAAAAGTGATGAGTAGACAGATACATTACAGCGCAGAGTTATATTATGTAATAAATTAGATTCTATACATGAAAGAGTTTGACAATGGATAGAGAAATTTAGTCATTTTTGATTACGGAGTTCTCGCAGACATCCTTCAGAGCGTATTATAATTTGATTCCCTTCATTATTCTTGCGTAAAAATATGTTTCCGCTTGAAGACCAGCAGTAGGCATAATCGTTTTCTTTGGCGAATTCCCGTGCTAAATACAGAAGTCTCTTAGAGCTCGCAGATAGGTATTCAGCCACATATACTGGTTGACGGTTGCCTGGGAGCCCAATCGTTTCGGTATTCAATTTATCAGGCACGGGTAATTTTTTATTAAATCCTTTTGATGCTGCGATGAAGCTTTGCTTCGTATGTACATGAACAAATTCTGCCACGATGGGCTTGGTAGTTCCGGGCTTACCAGGCAGACGGCGAATGTCTCTTATTTCTGAAGTATCAATGTTACAGCCTATGGTACGGCCAATGTTGGAGATAACAGATACGAGGTCTGAGTATGCTTCTTTGTCTTTAATTGGTATGTTCCTCACTTCAATGCTAGAGTTTCGCGAGCTCAGCTGTAGATCTTTCAGTTTCGTTTCAAGATTTTTTGTGTACTGATTTAGTTCAGACCTCTCTTTTTCAAGGTTTTCCACTTTTTTTTTCATGTCTTCAAATTCTTTATTAATAAAATTTATAGATTTTTCGATTTCTTGGTTTGTTGAATGTATCTCTTTATTTTGGGTTTTCACCTCAGCGACGTCAGACGCAAGTTTTTGAAATATTGCGTTTTGACTCGCCATCATGGTGTTTAAAAGTTCTTTCTGGTCGTCTTGCCAGTTACGTAACATGCTCATCATATCTGCCCTTAGTTCTCGTCTAAAAGTGTCGAAATCTTTATTTGGAGAAGTATCTTCGTGAATACGCTTCTTCCGCGGCAATACATTAATGTGGTCGGTAGATTTGTTATATAGATCTGGCTCCGAGTTAACTCGATGCGGTCCGTCATCGACCGGGGTAGAAGGCGGTGTGCGTCGCACGATCGACATTATTAACGTAGGAGCGACGGCTTACGATACAACTAGCGACAGTTCAAAAATAAATAAAAATAAAAAAGAATATAATGTGTGGTCGAGGATTTGATCCCGAGTCTCTCTGGCAGAGTAGTGGGCTGCTCGACGAACTCAGCTAAATCTCAGATACCAACAGTCGTGAAATATTCAATATGTTGGTGAGACAGTTTAAAAGTGAAGATAGGGTACGTTGAGAAGATTACGAATGTAGTTTTTTGCGATTCACCGTCACTTCACAGAACTGCACTTTGATTAATTTATTGTTTCTTAGTTTTCTCCAGACTGGTGATCACATATAGTGAGATAACAAGTGCACTGCTAACGCTAGGTACGGTGAACACTTCGACGTAACTCACAGCTTTGTACTCCTTGTTTTAGAATTTATTTTAGTGATAATATACGGAGGCAATGACTACTATTTGACGTACGGCGAGTTTCGTTCGTTTCGAGATTTTCAATGCGTTGGTTTTATTTTCAATGCGGTTGATATTTATTTAACTGCAATGAGCTACTTCGCATGTATTTTCAGTTTTGCACTCGAATCATTATGGCGTGCCTAATACGCTTTTCATTAATACGCAGAGGGTTCCATAGGCACAGGAGGAGAATAAATATTAGTTAAAGCCCCTGTGTGGCCAGCTGCGGCATGTGCGGCCATCTTGGATTCCTGACGCGCTGCACGTTCAGTGCACCAACTTCTGCTCTCGGAATTAATTAGCAAGTTATACCGTTACACACACACTTCGTTTAAGGCTCTAACGTTAAAGGATTAAATGTTAATTAATTTCATAGAAATGCGTAAAAACTTTAGCATGTTAACAGTTTAACGAGACACGTTAATTAACCGCCCCGTTGGCACCAATGCAAATCATTGAAACCACAATTTTTTCTCTTAGTGCCTTCATTTATTGCCATCATGATAAAATCTTCCGTGTGTTAGTTGGTATGATTCTGTACTGGAGTAGTCAGTGGTGGTTGCAGCTCAATTTACTTCCCTCGAAGTCTATTCATGCACCACAGTGATGATAAAAAAACTAACGTTTCCGTATCTTTGTTGCAGACATGCGTCATTCCTGGAGCCGCACCTGCAAGGCGTGAGGCGCCGGGACAGCCGCAGCTCCGACTCGGACCGCGATGAGAGATCAACTGAAGATGACGAGCGCTCCCTCCTGCGCAGCTCGCCCCCCACGCGGCTGCCGCCCCCGCCGCCCCCGCCCCCCGATGACGAGCCGCCCCCGCTGAGACCCCGCGAGTTCTTCGAGAGACTGCAACACCAAGCCATGAGGGAAGCGCAAGAGAAACGGCAAAGACCCAGAGACCTGGCGTTGAAGGAGAGGAGCCTGTTCAGAACCCTAGACACAGACGGCAGCGTCGGTGACAGCCTCAGTCAGGTAACTGATCCCCAACTTTTCCTTTTAAATCCGAACGTTGGAGAGTTTCATTCGAATCGCGAAACTTTATTCGTCCTCTAATGAACCGGCGCACGTCCGACCGCTTCCGAGCTTAGTTTATAGTTTTACAGACTTCTTTCAAAGTTTACTCGAACAGTTTTATACGGTTAGCTGTACCCCATTTGCATGCCGGATTGCATTAGGGCGGAGAAAAGCGAACGCAGCATTTACAAAGCGAAATATTGTATTTGGAATTACATTTGGCGTTTGTAGATTTCCTTTTGGAGTAGGAATGGGATAGAGGCGCGTGAATTCCTTTTATTTCGCTTCCATTACGGCGGCGGGAGCGCGAGTGGGGCCGTAACGATACATGAACGCAATATTTTTCAATACTCGTCTCGTATTTGTGGGTACAATCGCATTTGCGGCTGCAATAGGCGTGCCGAGCGGAAAGGGTTTGAAGCGGTTGGCACTTTCATGATTCTATTTTGTCAGAAATTGCGTTCACAGGCAAGGGCGTACCCAGGATTTCAGCTAGGGAGGGGCAGCTCGTACCTACCTGTTTCGAGATGATGGTCGGTCGCGTATACAATGTGTTGTTTTTCGAACCCGACAAACTTTAAGGGTGTATTCTACGAGTGATTTCATCGAGAAAACACCCCCACCACCAACCGCAAAAAGTCATCTCTACCCAATAAAAATATGCATAACTGCTAAAAAGTTACATAAAATAAGTTACAAGCTACTAATCTAGATTTTGCGCAGAGTAGGTACTTAACACGTTTTTAATTTCCACTTGGCAGAAGATTTACATTTATTTCATCTTCTAGGGGGGGGCAACTGCCCCCCCCTGCTCCTACCTGGGTACGCCCTTGTTCACAGGAAGCATTTATTTCGTGTAGGAAGTGGCGTTTGAGATTGTGTCATACGAATTGTCGCAGCAATGGTTGTGAAAGAATAAAGTATATAGGCACTGCAGTTTCATGACTGAATGAATCCAAGGTGTGTCCGATACTATAGGGCTATAGAACATCGTGTACTAGGGTGTACAATCATTTTTGTAGCGGTTTTACTACAGGTTATTTTATTTCATGTTATACTTTACTCGTTGGTTTCTTTCAAAGTTGTAGCTTGCACCGGAAATAATTTTCTTTCAAAGTAAAGTTTTGAAGAGACGAATAGACGTAGGTATTCCTTTTCCGTTTAGAACATGAACAGTGAGCTTGAATTTTGCAATAAAATAGTTAGAAGAAGGGTGATTCTAGACACTATTTGAATTCAAAACGTTTTATATCCATAAAAAAAGTTGAAATAATAATAATCTATAGGCGAAAGTAATCTACCAGATTGAAACATCCACAACTCTACACCACAATCTAAGTATACGCACACTAAATGCTTTCATCTGCAAGTACAGTCACGTCGACAAGTGTCACAGTGTTATACGACAACACTCGAGCGGTCTCGCTTTGTGCACTTGAAACCCTTCTCTGCGCCATTGTACGGATGCAAGGGCCTGCCTGTGTGAGATATGATAGTGCTATTTTGTATTGTGTCTGGGCGGGCGGCTGAGTAGCTAATCTATTAAATTGTTCCAAAGCTTTGTGTTGGAGGTGATGGAAGTTAGTTTCGTCATTATCTGCGTCCTGATTAGTCAGTGAGTGAAGTGTTGACTTTCAGGCACTTGGAATTTCGTAATCTACAGTAATTACAATGGCTTTCAATGGAATGTTATGTTTCTCTGTCGAACTTCGACGACGATGAAGAGTTCACTGATAAATTCCCACCCTGTGTGTATTTTGAACTCTCAGGAGAACGAAATCGCAAAATTTTAACCACTATACATTGTAAACAACAAGTAAACAAACAGGACCAAACTTTTTAAATATGCACCCACGTCATCACCAGCTCTTCGCAAAAACGTCGTTCGTCCTAACCCTTATATTCATTACGTCTGTCCAACACTCAGCGGACCATTAGACCCGACTATTAACCCTCAATTGGTCTTTTCTAACCAGTTAACTGTCTGCGGGGCATAAACGGTCAACTGCGGGGTATAAACGGATGATTCTGGGGTAAAAACGATCTTGGAGATAAAGATTACACCATCGTTATGGCGAGAATGCTTGTTTTAATTACTTTTTGAGGTAATATAATGATTTTGTTGCTTATAAAAGGTGGCGTGCTTAAGCATAATTTATGTTTTTTGGAAGTACAATGATGAAAAACTTGGGAGATTCTACTTAATGAAGCTGTAGGTTATGAAATAGTATTAGTTAATATATCCAGAAATAAAACTATTTCCCCTTTACAACTCAGTTACGTTAACTGCCAGCAGAGTAAAATAAACATTTACATTAAGTAATTAATTCAATTGCGTAAAATTTTAACTGCCCAAATATAGTGATTTATTTTCCTGCGAATGGAGTGCTTGTCGTTTTGTTTTCCGTTTCGGTGCGACGCGGCTGCATGGTCACTCTAGCTTACAAAACAATACACGTCTTTATCTCGTTGCTTCAAACGTACGGGTTGCATGTAAGCTTTCGGTCGTTTGTTTTTTGTGAAGCTAGACTAACCCTATTGCTGTGGGGCCATGCGGCGTGCAACAGTATCTAGTCTACTGTTTACTGTCGACTGTTGCAGCTGTTGGACCGTGATATGGGCTTTTGTGATGTTTTTTGCAAACTTGATGGGGTTTTAAAGCGTTTTTATTTTGAGTTTAGATTTTTGCATTTGCACCAAACGGATCCTGTGGGTGGGATGTTTGGCTCCACTGAAATGTTTATTTTGCTTCAGATATTATAAAATAAGTAAGTGCCTATTAAAAACGAGAATGTAATGTGTGATTTATGGGTAGGTATAGGTAAGGTAAGTTTCTCTCAATGCAAAAAGTAATTTGCAATCACACATAATCAAAGCCAGTTGTGACAGTTCCACGTCAAGCCCCTGCCGAGGATCGAACCCGGTCTCCCTGAACAAGAAGCGTCAATCAGCCCCCGGGCGAAACCGGACGCTCATTATTATAATTCATGGCCTCGCCTGGGTTTGTTTCGTCTCTACCGGTAACTAGATTCATAGGTAAATAATATAGCAAATTTAGTTTAAAACCTTTCTTCAAATGACATAGTTGACTCGCTGTTACTGACCGATTTAATTTACATAAGAACAGATGTAAAAAAACATAGAAGTCTTCATCGTTGACTGTTAAAATGCCCAAAAATTAACTTTTCACATGTTTTCGCACAATATGAAAAATTATAAAATGCATCTATGAGCCTATAGAAAATATCTTACAAAATCTCCCCTCCGTGCCAACTGAACTAAAAAGAAGACAGTAAAAGGTTCCTCACACCCCCACATAATAGCATTACCTGCACCTAAAATAGAATAACTTCAGAGAACGAAACAAGGATCTACAAAGTTTATACAAAACTACCCCCCTACGTTTCAATCTTGTACAGCTCTCATAAACAAAGTACTGTAACGGATATGAAGCGTCGGAAAGGGTTGAAAAGCAATAAAGGTAACCCGCGCAATGACCTGGAATTAATTATTAAAAAAGAAAAGTCCAAGGTGGAACTCACCCTGTCCTGGTCTGTTACGCGCTTGGACCTCACTCACTCTCACTTGCCTCCCTGCGCCATATTCTAGTGAGCAGTAACTTTGTTTTCTTCATAAATATTCTAGCCAATAACCTAGGCACCTAACATAATTATGTTTTTTCTACACAAAAATCCTTCCGTTTATAATGCGTTCATAACACTGGATCCAAAAAAACCGCTACTTCTCCCATTCTAAAGCTAAAGACACACGATTTTCTCCCATTTTCATCTCTCCAAGGTCCAATAGGTCCTCGGCCGACAGGCTCGACTTATTGATTTTTAACCTCCAGTGTGAGTCACCCGCTGCATCCCGCCCCCTCACCCGCCCCCTGCATCCCGCCGACCGCAGATCTATTCCCGCACTTTCGACACTCGGGGTCGTGTAGATGTCACATTGACGGGTTGGATGTGAATCGGCACACTGGTAGACTTTTATAAAATGAATTAAATACTTAATGCATCCGCAATTTGGGGGGGGGGGTTGGTCAAAAACCTCACCAAATATCACCAGGGGGGAGGGGCGGGTCAAAAAATTAGAAAAACGACCTCACGTGATTAATGGACGGCCCCTTACTATGTCTTATGGAGGTTTTATAGGATATGGAAGTAACTACCTATATGTCTATAACTTTTCATTTGTGATCAACACAAGCTCTGCAGTCTACATGTATTGCATCCATAAAACACAATAAATTTAATATTAACTGGACTGGTTAGTAAAATTTACTATAAACTTATAATGAATATGAACATTTAACTTGTAACGTTGTGCTAGGTTTTAAAAATCAACGGAATTTAAAGAGTCCTTCAAAATTCACTCCATTAGATTTAGCTGACAGTAGCGGCGTTGCATCAGCACTTTTTGATGATGCTTCAGCGTCACCTCTCAACATAAATTATGAATAATGAAACCACGGAAAATTAATAGAAGAACCACAGGCTCCCTTATAAAACATTAAAATCATTCCATTAAAATGTCGGCTTCTAAATAAACATGTCTAACATTTACTTTCATGTTCCGTATTTGAAACTCATCTCAAACAGTAATATTTACCCAAGCTTCCTCACTGAGACGTATTTGAATCAGGGGCCTACTGTTTGCTCTCTTTGATTGGACACGCCGAAGGAACTAAAGGGACTCCCGGCGACCTTAACTTTGTTTAAAAAGTAATAACTGTTTTACTCCAGTAGGTCCCTACCACTTCGCTTTTTTATTCTTCCTGTTTTTCTAGACAGTGCCGACGGATATCTATTTGAGTGTTCTTCGTTAAAACTTGGCGGAGACGAATGCAATTAAAAATATATCTAGTTGTTTTTATTGCTTTTCGAGTAAATTGACTTGAAGCCCACATCTATTCGACCCCTGCTGTCTATGATTAAATTCCAAGTCAACCTATTATTTTGGTTACGTATAGTGGCACCAAAACTATCAAACAGCACGCTAGGTAAACACGAAACCTCATTAAAAGTTAGTTTCAAGGAAACCCAACATTCACCACCGTGAGCGCAGGTGTCGCCGCTATACGCCTAAAACGCTGGGCCCATTTACCAGCGACAACCACGTGCGGCCACTTCGCACTTTACTGACGACTTTCGAACTCCACTAAACCTGAAGTGTTATGCGACTCGCTAAAATGGTGTATATTTTTATGACACCCGGTACCCCAGCTGGGACGCTAAGAGATTGTCGCTAAGTGCGCCTGCAGCTTTTTCTTTGATTACTTCTAAAAGAGGGGGCGGCAAACCCTCGCTCTGGAGCCGACACTGCAGCTGTGTAGGTACCGAAAGAAAGTCAAATATTGCAACTCAATTTGTGCCCAGTATTAGTTCTGAAATCCACAGCGAGCAAACAGCTTTCGACACACGTTAGTAATATTACATTCCCGCAGCACGTTAATCTAGAAGTTCCTTATTACCCCCAAACTTTCCTCATAAATCCGTAGAAGCATATTTGAGGTGCTATCAAATTTCGTAATGTTTCCTGAGCATTGTGCTTTAGGATTTAACACCTAGCCGGTGACACAGGCCTTTGTGGCGCGGTGATTCATGGCGGCGACAAAACTGTTATTATTGTTACCGATTTCGAAATTAAATTCCCGGGCGCAACGTGCAACGTTTATGTTATTAAACGTTTTTGTTTGAACACTGGCAATTTGCGGAAAATTAATTGAACCGTTGTCACAGTATGCGAATGGATTTGTAAACCTATAATACTTATGTTAATTGAAACTATATTTTGTAAGGTACCTATTCAATAAATATAACTTCTAGGTACTGTAGTAAAACCACCAAATGTACACGATATAGGTTTATTTCCATGACTTTCAGCATTATTCATAGTTTTAGCAATAAATTACATTTTTATAATCCACAGCTCAAACCACCATTTTTCATCCCAAAAACCCAATTCCCTCCTTTTTCTGACATCTCGCCTGACATCTATTCCCTTCTGTCAATCAAATGTCAGTCTCCCTCAAGAGCGGTGTTGCCACTATTCCTCGTAACATAATAGAATCAATTAAAATATGAATTAATGTTGTGAAATAATACCCAATTTAGGATACTTTCACAGTGAACCTTACACTCGTCCATCCTGACCTCGTGTATGTCCTCATACACGGATCAAAGTAGATACAAAGGCACCTTACACTCGGCAAGTGAGACTGACTATCGATAGTATTCATTATACCTAATATCATTAAGTAGGTAGGTCTACACTAATATAATGAAATTATTAACTTTAACATCAGACAAAATATTTGTATAAAACAATGACTTAACAATCAATCAACAGTTATCAGTGCAAATTGTAAACGTTAATGACTACTCCTTGTACATTGTAATAACAATTTCATAAAAATGGCCATAATAAGACGTTATTTTATATAAGTAAACGAAGAGATAACAATCTGATAATCCATGCATTTCTAGTAGAGAATCGTGTATCCAGTACTTGCTAACCCATCCATTCTAGCAATACTGGATACTTAACAAATCAAAATCTGCTAACCCATCCATTCTAGCAGACTTCAATTATTCCTATCTTGCAGGGAATTCAGTACCAGCTAACCCATCAATTCTAGCTGTACTGATAGAAAACTCATTAGTCCTGCAAACCCATTCTTGCAATACTGCAAACCCATTCTTGCAGGACTAAGATATTACTAAGTTACATCTTCTTAGAGCTTGAACTTAATCCATCATAATTCAACATCGATTCATTAAATGACCTTGGTCCTTAAAAATCCATTAAGTATTTTTACAATAACAATCGTCTGGATCCTTGGTCCATATCTTAATACCATGATTAACTTTAAATAACATTAACTTAACTTTGATAACTGTTGTTCTTCAATTATCCATTTAAAATCCATCAATCCATATACATATCTATCAATATTATTAAATAATTAAGTATATAATGTTAATATTAATTCCATAAAATTCATCCATTAAGTATTTTTACAATAACAACCTTCTGGATCTTTGTTTTGTTCCATGATTAACTTTTACATAACATACTTTGATACAGACCAACTATGAAGTCCTGACAATAAAGAGTGCGATTTTGCTAAGACTTTTATCATTGTCAATTATTTGCTTACATTTAGGTACATTCATTTTAAAAATAACATGCCTATTGATAATAGCTTTTTAACGGATATGTTCTTAAATAAAAATAATAAATCGATTTAAATACAGTCTTTAACAATTAGTTAGGTTCCACTTCCGTTTCCATGACTTTATAGTTTTGCTGTAATTGTTATCCTTCAAATCATCCATAAAAATTGCATCAATCCATATCTATTATATCCATCAAACATATATTACTTACTCCTTACAGATTAAACTACAATGTCACGCATTAATATGAAACTCTGAAAGTTATTCACTCCACAACTGGTATTAAGTACTTATAAGTATCCTTAAATAATGTTTAAACAATGAAATATATCAGAGGAGCAATCGTAAGTAAAAACCTAGGTAAGTACCAATTAACCTGAGATGTCAGAAAAAGAACTTACATACATTTTTTGTGGATTTTGATGTCTATCCAAAGTCAAAGTAAATTTTTTTTTTTGATCGTGTACATTTTTTTTTTAATTACTCTCCGTTCGGATAAGGGGGGGCTCTTTTCTGTCTAAGGAGAAGAACGGAGGCAAGAAACTCCTGAGCCATCTTTTCAAAAAAAAACTTAAAACTAGTTTGGTTCTTATACAATACTTATAAGCTTAATAATAATTATTATAATAATATGAGCTGAGCCAAGTACTTATCACAGCCATGCATTAACGTCCTCTAAGTAGTCATCAATTTTATAATAAGCTTTATCTTCCAGAGTTTCTCTTTAATGTATCCTGAATACAAATTAATTATTACCTATTATCATGAACATAAAATATATCAGATGCAATCTGCTATTAACTGAAAAGATACCATTAAATCCCAAAACTATTATAATTACATATAAGTAGGTAATTGCAAATTGCCGAAGATGGAACTAGGTAAGTACCTATACAATACAATGTAATCCCTGAAATCCCTTGCTGAATGAAGTTATCATTTCACGAGCATTTGAGAGCGCAGAGAGAATTAAGCTCAGGTAACTACTTATCCAAATCTATTAAGGGAAAGTAACAAGTTGCCCTATATTTTTATTCAAACAAAAGTTGCTCCAGATTTATCCAAAACTTTTGATTTAACATAACTGTTAACCAATGTAAATCCCATTTAAAATAAATATTAGATAACTAGGTACCCTAGTACTTCAGATACCTTGTTTTGACTTTTCGATACCGCTCCAGCTTTATCCAAAACTTTTAATTTTAACATAAGTACTTAACTGCTAATCAATGTAAATCCCATTTAAGTTGAATATTTATAATCACAAAATTTTAATACTACAGGGATTCAAGCTTCCATATCTAGATAACCCATCCCCTCGAGCTGCCATCCATGTATGACGATATTCAGCATATTAGTCCATCAATCCATTCATCCTTGTATGATCATGACAAATTAATCTAGTCTCATTTGTCCTTAAAGGTCAACTTTGTTCAAACAAATAAATAAAAACGACAATTTTAGACAAATTCGACTGATTGTACTATTCCATAGAATGATCATGTTCTAGAGAATATTTAGTAAGTATACAATAATAATAATCACAGCAGAAACCAACGGGCAAAACCTATCTGACATATTATTATATATCCAAGTCATAAAATTTAATAAGTAGGTAATTAATCATGTTTTTAATTCGAAGCCGGTCTAACTTCCCTGGATAAAGAGTACTTTAATAAGTGGAAAACGGGTACACTACAGAATTCCGAATTACTTTTTTACGAATATGAAAATAACGATTTTCATAATTACGAATAATTTCATAGTTCCGAATAATTCACAATCCCGAATTTTAAGTTTCCGAATAGCGAAAATCACGAATAGTATAATAAACGAAATTTCAAACAACAGATTTATTAAAATTACGAAAGTCAATTTTCCGAATATTATTATTTCGAAGTTTCAAAAGTGCGATTTTTTATTATATCGAATTGTTAAAATTACGAATTCCGAAGTTTTAGTATTCCGAAAATACAAATTCAGCAATGTTTCTTAGTGAATAGTCAGTGTTTATTAACAGCATAATCCGTATACAAACAAAAATAAATAAGCTATATTATATGAAACGCTCCGCTCCGCTTCGCTGCGCTCCGCTTTGTTTTTCGATATCTATGTGCACCTAACACGCTCCTCCTCGCTTTGCTCGTCGTCGCACCTATCTTTAGGTTTAGGTCCTAAGCTTTTTAAAATTAAACACCGTAAAAATCCGAGCAATTGTATTGCTTTGTTCTGTAACTTAACAACAAGTACTGCAAATAGTTTACTATTTAACAAAACTTGACAAACTTTGTTTACTCTATATTTGAAACGCTCCGCTCCGCTTCGCTGCGCTCCGCTTTGTTTTTCGATATCTATGTGCACCTAACACGCTCCTCCTCGCTTTGCTCGTCGTCGCACCTATCTTTAGGTTTATGTTCCAGGGTTTTTAAAGTGCGTATGCTTTGATTTGTTGTGAAACTTAACAACAAATAGTTTTCTATTTTACAATATGTCTTTTAAGCCGTATGTTAAACGTTCCGTTGCGTTTCGCTTTGTTTTTAGACATCTTTGTGCACCTTACACGCTCCTCCTCGCTTTGCTCGTCGTCGCACCATTTTTTTGGTTTAGGTTCTAAAGTTTTAAAGACGTTTATGCTTTTTTGTCAAAATCACGAATCATCATATTTCCGATCGGGTTTTTAATTTTTCGTGATTATAATAAATCGGTATTTTATTTTTCGTATATTAAAGTAATCGTATTTTTTAACGTTCGTATATTTAACAATCGTAATAATAAATATTCGTGATTATAATATTCGAAATTATAATTTTCGTGATTTTTATAAGTCGGTATTTAAAAAAATCGGTATTGCAATATTTCGTAAATTACATATTCGGTGTTATCAAATTCGGAAAAAAGTTTTTCGGAATATTTGGGTGTTCCCAGTGGAAAACTCCACTCTCCTACGCAACAGTTCGAATATACATTAAATACAACATGTAGTAAATAGATACATCCATCTTTTCCTCAACTCCATCTCCGTGTAAAATTCCAGACGCTCACACTCCCAAATGTTCACATACCTCATGATATTCATATCCACATTAAGCGCATCCAGTAATATCCGCAGGTACCATATTGAACTGTGGAAACTTCGAAAAACACACGAGTCCTGTTGTAGCAACCGCCATTCGCCAATGGCCACATGGCAATATAAGTTCAAAATTCCCTAGGCAACAGAAACTAATCCATCTCTCAATATCCGGTCGTCACTTCAATGTAAGCCACCTTTAACCACCTATAACAGCAATAATAGATAGGTACCGTCTAAGTCACTATATGCCAAGCCTACATTGAATATTACGTAACTTCCTATAAGTAGAACTTTGCAAACCCTCATAGACTGCCACAAGTTGTAGTGGCCCCCAACTAACTATCTTTGGAAAATCATAACATTAGTCCATAAGATTTCACCTACTAGATAAACTATAGGTATGGGTGAAATAGATCCGATAATTAATTATGCAATGCTATTAGCGCACAGTCATGATCCATACTTTACCCATTAGAGAAAAGTAGAGTCATCATCATCATTTCATCTACTATACCTACCATACTAAATTATATACCTAATACCTATAAGTACCTTAATTTGGCTGGAATCCTTCATATATATTAATAAAATAAAATTATTAGATCCAACTATAACACTTGAAATGCAACATATAAGTATTTATGACACACAGTCCCAGAATCGCAAGGCAATGACAAAAGGCATACAGTATTCCGTATTGTAGCTTCATTTGAAATCATTGCAAACAGACTCAATAATGGCTTAGGAATTTTAAACTCAAGTAAATGTATGTAGGTACCTACTGAATACTTGTTAGGACATAGCGTCATTCAAGTCCGTCGACCACAGCTGACTGATAGGTACCTACTACACAGATGCTGGATACAAGATTTGCTTCCACCTACCCCATCTTCATGGAATCAACAGGCCCACTCAACAATAACCTCTATGTGAGTGGGTAGACATACTAAAGGTCTACAGAAGGTACGTGAACCCTTCAACGTGGTCGAGAACGGGTGGCCCTGCCGGACATCAGTCCCTGCCAGGTCACTTTATTTCCTTCTTTACCACCTTATTCCCCACCAATACTGCAAGCAACAACAATGTTCCTTTCAAGTAAATGTCATTAGCTGAAGTAGGTAGGTATATCAAATATTTTAGATAATGAATCAAAATCAAATGATGCCCTTGTAAAACTGGGTACATTTATGAAACAAAGAATCATTCAATTCAATCACAAAATGAATTATAGCACCCATGACACCATATCACATGACATATTTTAAGAGGAGGACTCTAAGAATATAATTATCGTTTCGGTTTAATATAGGTACACCACAAAAGAGAACAAAGCACTTAGGTACTTTTATACCTAATGTAACTTTACTCCAATTCCATATCAAAATTAGTTATTATGCGCAATTATTATGCGCAAGATTCCCTTTTTACATTGGAATAATATACAAAGCCCGACCAACAAATTAATTACTCCTCCAGTGCAACCCTTCTGTGACTCACACTCACAGTCAATGCAATCAAAACCATCAAGACTTCCTCAAATGAACATTCCATTATCAAACTTGAAGCAACTGTAAAACCTCCAAAATCACTACCTATATCAAAAAGCAATTAAGTATAAATAAAACATTCCAAGATAACTGTGCAACCATCATTCAAAATTAATAACAATACCAATGCCATGGAATTCATCCAGGTTTCAAATTAATTTTCCCTTTCCTTATAACCATAACATAGGTACCTCATACCTTTATTAACCTACATTACAAGTAACTTTATGCACCTGATCAAAACTAACTAAATAATATGTAAATAACACCCAGTTCGGTGCTCCTTATATCATGGTGATCATGCAACTGTAGATGTAGCTCCAGTCCTGTTGATGACAGCGTCGCCACTGCCGCCCGTCGGCCATTGAGCATGCGAACCGAAGTTCAGACTCCCGCCTCAGTCTGGTATGGTATGGTCTGGTATGGTATGGTCTGGTGTCTTCGGTCTGGGTACCGACACCACTGATAGCCATCTCCTCCACTGTTCCTCCAGCCTTGATCCGGTTGATATTGATGTTGACAGCCCTGACAGCCGCTGTCACCACGGCTCCAACTCCAGGCCTGCACCCGGACATGTAGACGCTGGCAACCCCAGCCGCACCACCGCAGCCGCAGGCACAGCCCCAGCCGCACCCCAGGCACAGCCGCACCGCAGCCTCATCTTTGTCCATCTTCAACTGCATCTGCTGCATCCCATATATCTTGGGTGGTCCAGTTTTCTCGTCTCGTCTCCAACTCAAACAAAAAGGAATAAATTTATATTAGTAGGTATACTTATTATAATTTTATACACAGATATTATTATGTATAACCTTCAGGGTACATTAATTATAATATACATGATGACAGATAAGGTGCATATTAAATAGATAATCCTAATTTAGCAGTCTTCAATACTTAATATATTTGGTATCATTGGCAACTAAAATAAAATGATTATATAGGTAATGACCCATAGTAATTTTCGGTAGTAAGTTTAATGAGCCCAACAGTATAATCATACTCTTGTTACACCTAATGTTAACATAGAACATTTTCATAAATAATCATCATTTATGAGAATTTAATTTAAGACTTATAGTCAATAACAATGACTCACGTTTATCATATTAGGCTATCTAGTATTTATAAATAATATCTACCACACGATAGGTAGTAAGCGTAACATCGGGAAATCTTTGCAGAAACTAATAGGTAATTCGTAAAACTCAATAGTACTTTACTCAGAATAATAATGCTAATATTTTAAAGTAATCAAGGCATCGTTTTTGAACGCTCCCTGTAATGTCAACACTGTCAGATGATCAAAATGTCAGTGTCAATGTCAGATGTCAATTGAAACTGGATAGTTCCCTATATTTTTAATAGATGTCGCTAGCGTATCGTATTATCGATATCCAATAAAAATCTAATGAAAATGATAAATATGAGGAAAATGACTATTCCGAACATTTCCTTACTATTACATGACATAATAACATAACATTACTAATATTCGTGTGTGATCTACTGGTGAAGACACAACATTTTGATATTACGTTCATCTCGGCCCGATAAATTCCAACAACAAGAATCACAACAAAATTTATGGGAGAAGGTTACTCACCGCTTCTGATCTGTAGTAAAACCACCAAATGTACACGATATAGGTTTATTTCCATGACTTTCAGCATTATTCATAGTTTTAGCAATAAATTACATTTTTATAATCCACAGCTCAAACCACCATTTTTCATCCCAAAAACCCAATTCCCTCCTTTTTCTGACATCTCGCCTGACATCTATTCCCTTCTGTCAATCAAATGTCAGTCTCCCTCAAGAGCGGTGTTGCCACTATTCCTCGTAACATAATAGAATCAATTAAAATATGAATTAATGTTGTGAAATAATACCCAATTTAGGATACTTTCACAGTGAACCTTACAGTACTAATTGTATTTTTGTCTGGATCTATTTTATCTAGGGACGTAAAGCTACTTAGATGTGTCAAAGTTACCTAAAGTGGGTAATTCCATCCGCATGGCATGAGTTATGTAAGTTATGTTACCTGCAACTGCCTCTGTGGTCTAGTGGTAGAAGCTTCGCTTCATGACCCAGAGGTCCCGGGTTCGATTCCCGGGTGGGACCATCAATTTGTGTTTCTAAATTGTGGTTCTAAGTTTGGTTAGGACATAGAAGGCTGATCACCTGATGTCCGAAACAGTGAAACGATCCATGCTGTCGGATGGGCATGTAAAGCAGTCGGTCCAGCGCCTAGCTCTCTCCAGTCGTGTCGGTCAATCCGTCCCATTGGGCTATGAGAGTGATGGAACAGAGAGTGCTCCTGTGTACTGCGCACACACTTGGGCACTATAATCTACTCCTGCGTACATGGCTGATCTCAATTGAGATTGGCCGCCGTAGTCGAAATTCGGCTAGGAGGACATTATTATTATGTTACCTGCAATGTTAGTATGATTGATGACGGATTTACGGCGAATATTCAAGTTGGTTCGCATCCCAAAATTAATTTCCTCTGAGTCAACCACAACATCTTGCCTGATAATTTATTCTCTTTCACTGCTTAATACTATCAAAGAAGATTCCTTACGATCTTGCATTAATATTTAATCAAAGACAAGACCTTTATCGTAACTTTAAGATGTTTCCTTTCAGATTCTATGTAATTACATAGTTAATAGTATTAACGTGCATAAATATTTCACTACTGAAAACCAGTTTAATTTTACTACCCAGACCAAAACGCATTACGGATATCCCTATTAGAGAATATCAATTACTTATTGATGTAATGGCTAAATCCATAGCCGGCCGAAATTCTGCTCTCTCATCCATTCAGTCAAAAAACGACTTTAGTACATATAACTACAGAGTTCCGAATCCAACTGATAGTCGGCTTGACCAGACGTGCCCTACCGTGCAAAATGGTCGACCACTTTTGTTCTATTATTTAACGCGTGCTCGTTAATTTATTGACCAATAACAGCGGCTGTTGATAATATTTCTCATTTTATTTCCACATCTATAACACTCTGTATGGGAAAAAGTTTTATGTCCGCGGCCACCTCGAGATGGCCCGTAATGTATCGCTGCTCTTAATGTTTTCAAAATTTCCGAGAAATTTTCCGTAAGAACCTACTTACGAGTATAGTCCTTTTACACTTACCTAATGACAAAAAGATTGAAAATATTGCTGCTATTATTGAAAATTATGTAGATTAGGTATAAGTATAAATATTGTTATTAAAAGCTTTTAGTAACCTGAATGAAGCAGATCATTTTACCTACTTCTAACTAATAGACTACAGTCAAGTCACCTAAAGTTTTCTTCAATTGGGTCTCGGTTCCGATTCCGTCGACAAGTACACTGTGATCGTAGTCTAACTCTAAAGGGTTAATTTTCTTTTCAATTACGCTTAACTTCCACTTTCCACTCCATTCCTATCAGTACCGCAGACTGGGGGATAAATTAGATCCAATTTAGAGAAATTTAATTCCATATCGGATAACTTTCCAACAATTATTTGTTCACTAAAGGTTTTGGTTCTTACACTCACTTTCAGTGCAATGTAATGAATATGTGTGATAACTTTTGATGTAGGTAATATCGTATCTATTCTAGGTAGGTAGTCATTTATTTTTCTACTTGTTATACAATTCACACTTTGTTAATTTTGTCTTTTAAAGTTGATTAAGTATAGTACCTATGCATTGCAAATATTTATAGCAAGGATTCCTTAACAAATTAATAATAAAAATTACGTTTTGAACTTTTGGAAAGGTACAAAAGTATACTTATACGAGTAGCTACCAATGAAGCCGGTCGCACAACGAATTTCAAATTATTCGTTGGTCACAATGAAAACAAATGACGAGCAATTTTCATTTATACCTCATAACTACCTGGTGGAATAATGTCGTCATTACATGTTGCTGTGTAAAGGATTTCGTTCTAATTAGCAACTGGGGACGCGCTCCCCTGATGAATATTAATTCACATCACCAAATATACGAATTTTAGACCCGCTTTGTGCCCTGCTTTGATGAAGTTACATTGTTCCGAATTGTGTTATCGTTCATTTTAGTCATTGGAATATTATGTAATTGCACATGTTACGAACTTGGTTTAAAATAATATAATAACAATAAGTAGGTACTTTATTACTCAATTTTTTTTATTTTCCACTACGTAGAAACAACATCTCATCAACAAATTAATAAACCGCAATGTTTTGTAATTTTTTACTACGTATTTGTTATTCAATATCTATTGCTTTCTTTATTGTTCAATATCTATCGTTAGTTTGTTGACAATAATATTGTAAGCATACACCTGACCTGAGTGTAGAGTATCCTTGTTTTGATTTATCATAAGCTTCCGTAATAACACGGTCATTATTATTGTTCGTTCAGATATTATTTAGGTACTATTACATGATCAAACGAACTTACCTGAAGTGAAGTTCGATCTTAATTATCTTGACTTCGTCGAGGAGATTTATTTTAACCATGTAGTATCCCTGCTACACAAACTATTAATCGCACATCATATTTAGCGCTAGTGTAAAAGAGGAAGAAACTGACTTCCGTTTCTACAGTAGCGCCACCACTCGGCCGCTCCGGCGGGATCTCATATATTTAGAGAAAGAGTAAATACAGGCAAATATCTTTGGAAATGGGAAATGATGTAAGAAACAACACTTACATAAAGGGAGGGAGGGATTTTAAATCTCCTCGACGAAGTCAAGATAATTAAGATCGAACTTCACTTCAGGTAAGTTCGTTTGATCATGTAATTATCTTGCCTTCGTCTCAGAGATTTATTTTAACCATGTAGATGTTCAGAGAACATAAAAAAAAAACAAAAGTTTAATCAAGTTCGTAGCAACAAAATAATAATATATTTATTCATTAAGAAAACCAATTTTTATTCAAACAATAATAAGTAGGTACTTCTTACACGATTAGACTAATTGAGCTAGATTAGGGCTAGAATTAACAATAGGCCGATTATAGAAATTAGCAAATACGGACGACTGATCAGACCGTCCTGCGGATTTCCGTATGGTATCGACACTAACTCCAGCTCGTAGAGCAGCTGACGTGGCAGCATGCCGAGTGCTGTGTGCTGTAAATATTGCAGTGTCGACCCCGCTGGCTTGCAGTGTTTGCTTTATCCAACGCCCGATGGTTTGATCAGTCGCGTTTTTATAAGGTCTCTTATATGTTATAAACAGGTTCTCGACAGTGTTTGGTCTTTTGTCAGCAGAAGCCAAAACATAAGATTTTAGTGTGGTAGCCGGACATACAGACAATCTTTGAAGAAAGAATGGTAAATTCAAAACGGGTTGTGGGCGACCAATACCAGAGGTTTTTATTAAATCAGTAATCGGAATGACAATTTTATCACTAAATTCTAAAATATTTTTTATCTTAATCAGAGACAATGTCTGGGTCCTATGACCTGTGGCTAATGCTAAAAGTACAACACATTTTTTACTAAGCTGCTCTAAAGACAAGGAATCATTAGGATATTGATTACTTAAATAATCTAATACAATGTTAGGGTCCCACGTTATATTGTAGCGTGGGAAAGTAGGCCTCATTTTGAATACGCCTTTGAAAAATCTTTTCAGTTTTTCGTCACTGCCGATGGCGTTTAAAGAAATTAAAGATATGGCCGATCTGTGACTGTTTAATGACCCATAAGAGGAACCAGATTGATAACATTGTGTCAAAAAATCTAACAATGAGCTTATTTTAACATTATAAAAATCTACGTTATTTAGACAACAATAATTCCACCATTGCTTAAGGCTTGTGTTATACTGTGACTTTGTACTTTGAGTGAGAGAGGCTGACATAATGTCTACGGCAGACTCGGGAACCCCTTGTTTCAAAAGTCCTTGCCTGATAACACACTCGCTGCCAGGGAAAGGTGTTTGTGCAGCGGGTGTTCTGTTCTGAAATAAGACGAAAGAAGGTTTTTACTAGGTGAAAATACAACAGGTTCTGTCGTACAAAGAGTTTTGAACAAGGGGAACCACGCTTGCGATGGCCAGTATGGCACAACGATAATACCAGTGGCTTTGTCTGCAATTATCTTATTTAGGGTTTTCAAAATTAATGAAAATGGTGGGAAGGCGTAGAAATTATATTTATTCCAGCTTAACGTGAACGCGTCGATATTAAAAGCGTAAGGGTCTGGTTTCCATGACACATACATGCGGCATTTTGCGTTTATTCGTGTTGCAAATAGATCTATATTTGGCTTACCAAAGCATGTTATTATTTTATTGTATGCTTGGGTACTGAGTTCCCATTCAGTATCTATGTTAACATTTCTTGATTCGCGATCAGCGTCTTTATTTTGGGATGAACGAATATACGAAGCAAAGATAAAAATATTCCTTTCTTCGCACCATTTCCATATGAGTTTAGTTATATAAGTCAGATGAGGGTACTGTATGCCTCCCATTCTATTCACATACGCTATAGCTGTAGTGTTATCAACGCGCAAAAGCAGTTCACATTGCTTATAATCTTTAGCAAACGTTTTTAGACCGAAATAAACTGCGAGTAATTCTAAGTAGTTTATATGATGAACGCTCTCTTTGTCTGTCCATAAACCACCAGTGTGCTGACCGTTGCACGACGCTCCCCATCCGGTCGTGGAAGCGTCGGTGAATATCTCAAGCCTATACTGACCATGCCGTATAGGGTTTGTTCCCGAAGGAAGTGCGTGTTTCCACCACAACAAATCTTGTTTAAGACTTTTTGGAATTGTCATGAATTTATTATAATCATCATTATTGTTAAGTAGGGCCAAATATTTAGTTCTTTTTAATGATTTTGTGTACAGCCATCCGTATGCTATGGCTGGACAGACAGCAGTAAGCGAACCCAAGAAACTGGCGAAATCTCGGATACGAATGTTTTTACCCTTTTCAATATGATCTAAAAGTACGTCTAACCGACTTAACATTTTTTGTATTTTTTGTTCGGGCAACTCTAATGTCATTTTATGAGAATTCAAAACAAAACCAAGAAACTTGCATTTTTTGTCGGGTATTAGCAAACTTTTACTGTGATTTATGACAAATCCTAAACTTGATAAACATTCAATTGTTTTATTTATGTTATCAAGGCAATCCTGGTATGAATTTCCAAGACATAAAAAATCGTCAAGGTATCGTACAGACATTAGCCCTTGAGATCGCAGGTGTGTCAACACAGGCTGAAGGATTTTCGTAAAAATATACGGGGCCGAACAAAGACCGAATGGGAGTGCAGTAAATTCGTATAAACCATTAAATCGAAACCGCAAGTATTTACGGTCCGTGGGACAAATTGATAGACAAAAATAGGCTTCTTTTAAATCAATTGCTCCCATAAAGCAATCTTTAGACATTAACCGTGAAGCGGTTCTAATATCCTCCATTTTAAAGTGTTCAGAAAAAATAAACTTATTCAATTTTTTTAGGTTTAAAATAAAGCGCATGGTCCCGTCACTTTTTGGTGTTAAGAAAATGTCGGAAACAAACTGTCCGTCTATTGGGGTCTCAGATCAACTACAAATAGATTCGCAATCGCCGTGTGCACTATTCTCTTTCTCACTCAAACCATAGATGTTGCCGACAAAAAAATAAAACCTAAATATGGGGAAATTTAACTTATCATAATAACAAAAACAAAACTTGAGTATATCGTCGGTTGATAGGAAAAAGTCACTAAAGGCTAATTTTTCAATAGCCAGACAAAAGTTTTGCTGGGAAATAATTTTGATGCTGTTGCGTCTCAATGTTTCTCAATGTTTGTATTACCCAGATAACATTTATCTGAATATTGAAAAATCAGCCTTAGTGAGTTTTTCCTGTCAACCGACGATATAAGAAAAAAAACTTTACTCATACTTATTTGATTTCAATATAATTATTTAATATACACAAACTGAGTGGATTGTATAATTCATTGTCTTCGTCCAATCGAAACAATCCTCTTCAAAATGTGCCGAACACAATTTTTGTATGTTTCCTTGGTTCCCAATTTGTGCGACCGGTAATGTCTATCCATTTTCTTGATATTTTTTTTTCTGTCGGAAACCTATGAAAGAGATAAATGGATGAGCATGAGCATTATATAATCGTGGGCCAAATATGTGATGGGGTTTTTTTTAAAGGAAACACGTATTTCGTATCAATACAATAAACTTTATATTATACAGAAGAAATCACACATGGAAGAAAAAAAAAGAAACGAACGTTTCCTCACAATGAGAGGCACCTCATTTGAAAGAGGAGAATGACTTCTACAAAATACAATCTTCACAAAAACCGAATTCGTGCGCCCCATTTGTAAACCCAACCCGAGTCCGTTACAATTTCTAGTATTTTCTTTGCATACTATAATATTTGTGGGTAAAATAAATTTTCAATAACTTGCAACACCATGTGATTTGTTATGATATGGTACCTCGTAATTTTTACTTAAAACTGATACTAAAAGACCTTACAGTATTAAAATTAGTATCGTTTTATATTAAAATCGAGCCAATAGATAGTACTATGATGAATGTAAGCTTGTTAAACTTGATAGTATCTACTTACATGTGAAAATATATCTCATCCATCATTCCATCGTGTTTTCGATCATTATGCTCTATACAACCGAACAAAATCCACCCACCCATGTCACACACTCGTTAAGTGATGATAATAGTCTAATAAACTTAATAAACACCCACAAATCACTAGCAAATCAAAAATAAATAGCATTTAGAAAATTTTGTTGTAACTGTCAGCCTTTGTTTGGCACAGATTTTTCATTTGTTTCATTGTTTGGCACAGAGAACTGACGTAAACAGGCGCCACAGCAAAAAGGACAAAAAACATTTACAGCTTAACGTTTCTTTCTTACGCTTAATGTAGCTAAGCGTCTCTTTTTCGCAATGTCAGAACTGTCACGATTATACCCCTGTGATTGGGGTACACTTTTTTATCGCTTTTATCTCCAGCAAATGCAATAATTCCTTATCTAAAGATATTATTTCAGATTCTGTAAATTTACGTTCTGTGTAAGAAACTTGACTAGGAATATTCAAAAATGGTAAACTATAACCGCTGATTGTATTTAAAATGAATTCATCAGTGGTAATTTGTTTCCAACGGTCCTTAAAAAAACGTAAGCGACCAGCATGTGGTAATAATACCTGAGCTTGCGCATCTAGGTCTGGCGATCGTCGCGGCGTGGAGGCTGCGCTGGTTGCCTCGCCGCAGGCGGGCGGCGCGGCGGCGGCGGCGGCGGCGGCGGCCGGCGGGCCGGTGGCGGGGGAGGCGGGGGCCGGCGTCGTTGGACATATGGAGTTCTCTGCCCACCTCGGCTCGGTTGGAATGGGCCAGTGCGATACTGCTGGCGGTACCGAGGTGGTGGGCCTCTCGAGTTTAAATTGGTACCGGAAGTACCTGCAGTCGGTCCTTGGATTATCTGTCCTGTCCTCATGATGCCCCGCGAGTTTTTGACTAGCTCACAAAGTTTATCTCCAAACAGAAAACTATCTCTTCTTCTTTCTTTGAAGGATTCTATGAGAGGTTTGTCGATCAGAGGAAGAATCAATGCCCGACGGGTCTCAGTTTCGGCGAAGTGAGAATCGGCGAGAATCTTAGCCGCGTCATTTAGGTTTCGGACAACATCTGCTTTGTCCATGTTCTTCTTCAGCAATGAAGTCATGGCTGAACCAAGTGCTGAGAGAGCTTTTCCAATTTGGCTCTGTTTTTCTAACAAGCGCTTGTCTCTAGTTTTTGCGTTTTCATGCAGCATGTTAGTTAACTCGGGGTTAAGCATGGGCGGTTTTGTAGACGGACAATTTTTCGGGAATAAGTATTTTTTAAGAAGGTCAGCCTTTTCGTCTTTTTTTAGTCCTTGTAACAACACTCGCTCGAACCTTTTTGCTATAGCCTCTTGGATATCTTCTCCCCATTCTAGAGGCTCGTCTTCGAAAACGCCTAGGGCTTCCAGCAATTCAGTATCTATTTCGGGATCAACCTCTGGTACGGGATCCATAGATTCAGAATTTGTGACGTCAACGGACGTGGGTCCGGGCGGCGGTGCTGACGGCGACGACGGGGGCGGCTGCGGCGCCTCAACCTCATTTTCAGAGTCATTTGGAATCGCCTCTATTCCATCTACTTCGTCGAGGAGATGATCTGAAAATGCAAAATAGCATTTTATGTAGATCATTTGCAACCTTGGTTCATCCACCAAAATGTGGGTAGTTTGAAAAAATAAGTAAAAATGTGGGAATGCGAAATAGCATTTTATGTAGATCATTTTAGCAACTTTGGTTCATCCACAAAAAAAATGTGGGTAGTTTTAAAAAAATAATGCGAATAAAAATTTTTTGTTTTTGAAATTAGCATAATGTCATGCTGAAATAGCTTCTGGATAACATGCGCGAGTTATCTCGGAACAAAATTGGCCACTGATTAACATGCTCGTGTTAATTCTGGGAAAAAATTATTCAAATAATTTTAAAATGAGTTTTAAAATAATAAATACCTTCAAATTGTACATCGTCCTCTTCGCTGGAGTAGATAATACGTTGGGAATTCCTTTTTCTTTGCTCTTCGAGCCTCCTTTCGTACCTTTTCCTCTTTCTTTCCCATCGTTCTTCTTTTGACTCGTTCCGTTTGCGTTTAGGCATCTTATAATGTTTATTTTAAAAGTGAATTTTAAATTAAAACTGCTTAATTTAAAATAACTGAAAATACGAAGCGAGCGACGTGCGATCGTCGTGCGCGCACGGAAAAATATGAGATCCCGCCGGAGCGGCCGAGTGGTGGCGCTACTGTAGAAACGGAAGTCAGTTTCTTCCTCTTTTACACTAGCGCTAAATATGATGTGCGATTAATAGTTTGTGTAGCAGGGATACTACATGGTTAAAATAAATCTCTGAGACGAAGGCAAGATAATCTTTATTTATAACATTATAAAACTTAACTATCGTCCTAATACCTTCAAAGTTTTTATAGTTTCATCATTGGCTACACAAACATTGGCACTACAAAACTGATACTTAAAATTATCATTTGTGGCTCTATATAGTCAACTTAATCCATAACCAATTTTTATTTGTGATCCTCATTTTTCTTCGGTCTTCCGAGCTCAGAGTTCCCCAATGAGAGTACCTACCCCGTCTGCTGCACTCCTTCCCTTATTTTCAAGAATTTGTCTATATTTGTCTCATTTCTTTCCATTAAGTGTCCAAGAGTTTGTTTGTTTACATATTTTTTTTTCAAGATTTTAAGAATTCGCCTCTCTTTGTTTACAGAGTCGAGAAAGCCTATCATCAGACGAGGAAGGCGCGCGGGGAGACTGCTCCTCAGTAGGCTCCTCAGTGTCGGGGTACGAGGAGCAGCCTCCGTGCGACATCGGCACCCTGGAGCGGCTCATCCGGACGCACCCGGTGTGGTTCCTGCCCGGCATACAGAGGGCTGGTGCCTTCCATTTGCTGCAGGGGAAAGAGGAAGGGGTGAGTTTGTGGCTGTGTAAATCTGTAGTTTATAAAGTATGTTCACGAGCAATGAAATGTTCCATTTGCCATTGCTGTTCCGTTTGTCACTGGAAATTTTCATTGCTCTTGAGTGTATTATAATTTTCAGTAATATTTTGATGATTCATACTTTGATGATCGTCAAAGGGGACGCTCAAACACGCAGCTTGCATTAAAAACATACTTTAATACTTTTACTTACTTAATTTTATACTGATCCACTTTTTTTGTAATATTGAACATTATTTTTTACATAATTATACCTATTTACAACTCATTCATCAGCACCAACGTCAGACAGTCTTTAACGTTTTATCAATCAATATTTTACCCATTCGGTACATTACACCTTAATCTTAAAATGCCTAGTTAATCAATACGACTGAATCTCATAATGACTGAAATATAAATTGGTATTCTTTTCATAACAACTCAAAATGTCTGAATTATAATTATCTTAATTTCCCAATTCCAGAACTTCGTGGTCCGCCAGTCCAGCCAAGCGGACACGATGGCGATCAGCGTCCGCCTGCCTCAGGACAAGGGTCCCTACATCGAGCACTACCTCATCCAGGCGGCTGACGGCAAGATCGGGCTGGAGACCTCGCACAACCGCTTTGATAACATCCCCGAGCTTATCGCGCACTACTCGCAATGCTGGTCAGTGGATTTTAAAAGGTCTTTTTCAATAGGCACCTACATTAATCAAATAAGGAATAGGGTCCCTATATCGGATTTGATTTTTTTTTATTGGAATGCAAGACCTATACTATCACTATCTTATATGCGACTTAGGTTTTCAAAGAGTCAAATTCATAATAGGTACTTAATTCCAAAGAATGTATGACCCTATGTATGACGATTTTTTCTCCATACCCCAATCTCCTAATTCCAGTGACGAGCTACCAGTCCAGCTGCAGCTACCTCGTCCGCTCCGTGAAGCCAAGAGTCGCCACCAGCTGAGCTCACTCGCTCTTCTCGGCCAAGAGTTCTGGGGCTACCCGATGGCGAACCCAAAGAACAACCCTCCGAGCGCGCTCTCTCCGTGCCAGCTGGCCAACGGCATCGTGCCCATGGCCGTCACCCCCTCCGATACCGGATCTAGTCTTAGCAGTTTTAACGCAAGTGAGTTTGTTACTGTTAAGGATGGTTTACAGATGGATTTGATTCATTAATGACTCTATGTATCTGTTTCTTTGAGATAGAACATACAACTAGATTCATGAATGATATAAACTATGTTTCAGGTACCACAGGAACAAACTCTCATCAGATAGTTAGCCCGGACAAAGATGATGTTGTGCTGAAAATGGCTCCAATTGAGACGTCGGGCTCACCGCCGAGCCAGAAACTCAGTACTTTCAAAGGACGGACGGCCCCTTCGCCTCCAGCCAAACCTACAGGCAACTTAGTGAGAGCGCCTAGACCCACCCCACCAAATACACTGAACCTTATGTCTAGCACCGTAAGTACTTTATTAAAAGTTAAATTTTTGTAAGAAGCTTACATTGGTGTTTTTGTATTAATTGATCAATCATTTTCAGGCGCATATAACACAGCCACACACATTTCCTACGTCAAGCACGCAACACTCCCCCACCCAATCAAATAGCGTTAAATCCACCCCTCCCCCACCGCCTCCTCGCTGGGCCAAACCACCTTTTTCCAAAGCATCCGTGTCCCCTAATGGCGAAGTTTTCAGTCCAATTAACAAAGTCTCTCACAACGGAAACATAACTGTAACGACAACAGTCACATTCAGCGTCAATAACACTCAGATCCACAATCACCAAATAAACGAGAGCATACAGAGTGAACGCTTGCAACTAACGCTTGCGGCTAACAACATGAACAATAACAATGCGAGCTCGATGTTCAATCTGACAGACACGGCGAAAACATATGACTCTTACGACGAATCACAGGTGAGTGCCACTCATGTGCTTATATGCATGCACGACTTGTGACGTTTCTGCACCATGATGCACACGAATGGCTCTTTGTAAATAACCTAACACCAACCAGCTAATTAAGTAGTTGTATAAATGTCTTAAATTTCCACGTTATGTAAATGTTACTAATCAGGCTGTTTGTTCCTCTTCTCGTATAGAACTTGATGCACCGTCTGTCACCAGAGGGAGAGTGCATCAATGCAATGACAGCTAGTATACATGGCAGCTTCAAAAGACAAATGACAGAGCAAAACGCTACGGACCTCAACTCACCAATGGACCCGCAATCTCAAAACAATTCTGATTCAATCGATCCAGTCAATAACAGTTTAACAAAATCCAGTAGCTTTGCACCGCACCAATTGGTTTCTCCCAACGGAACAAATTCCGTTACCAGTGGAATTTTCTCTCCAACTAGTCAAATCAACTCTCCTGTATCTAACGATACAATATCATCAAAGAGCGGAGTTTTTTCCCCAATCAGCCAAAATAAAAGTGAACTTTTCTCACCGTTATCTCGGAGTTCCCCATTATCAGCAAAAAGCGTGTTCTCACCTTGTTCAAACAACTCCTTAGTTTCCCCTTTGATTGGCAAAGATCGAGACAAATTGTTGTCACCGAATTCAAATAGTACAACACCTTCGGGTAGATCAAGGAGGAGTAAGCACTCCCAACGAAAGGAATCTAAACATTATCAGGTAGGATGGCGGTAATGTAAAGAGTAAAATTTTATTGTTAAACTAACAGCATGTCCTAAATGTGTTTACAAAACAATAAACATGAATATTTTGGGAAATTCAATAATAATAATTGAAATACCAAACGCTGAGTATATTAATAAATATGATACTGAAGTTATTGTTCTTATTTTTCAGGAATCCGATATCCTTGAATCTCCAGGCGTCTATTACAGAAGCTCTCTAATGGATAAAGTGTCTGATTACGAAGATATTTGGGGTCCAGAAAGCAACAACTGCTCAACTTTCAAGCCGCTTCGCTCAGAAAATAATAGCGAAAATAATTTGAGCAATGGACTCATGAAAAGCAAACGACCAGACCTTTTGCCAGATACTTTACGTAAGAATATATTTTTTCTGCAAATAAATTTGCAAGCAAACGATATTTTTATTCGAATTTTAATTTATATTGTATGTTTATTTTACAGCGAAACTGAATGCCGCCAAAAGTACACAATCAATACTGGAGAAAGAAAATGTGCACATTATAAACTCGAATGACAGTATCAACGAAAAGAAAAACTTTTCAGATAGCTCACTGCAGAAAAGCCTCAACAGTTCAACTGAAATCATAGCCACAACGAACAGTAAAGGTGATGTTGTTCCGAAAAGGCCAGATAAACTCAACATTTCTGTCAATATGAACAAAAAGTTATCGGAGGAAATTGAAGCAGTATTTAGAAACAAGGAGAACGTGAATACAGAAAGTATGGAAACAGTCAAAATTGAAGATGACGATTGTATCAAAGACCCTATTGATACTGATAATGAAAAAGATCACGCTGGTAGTCCTTTCTATGCTGATCCTGTAGATACTCTCAAAGAAGTAAGTTGATTAACTTTATTATAATTATACAATAATGAGTAGATATATCTCGTATTTTCCAGATTTCAACTTTCGCTCTATTTCCAGGCTGCCCAGTTACCAGTCCAACGACGAAAGTTGCTAAGGGTTGGGGTGAGCCTAGCGCAGCGATATTCAGAGCCGCCAAATCAAAATCACCCTTACTATCCTCTACGAGACATGCACAGCATTGAAGAATTGTCTCGTAAGTATTAAAACTTTAACTGTTGAATTGTTGATGCTTTTAGTGTGTGTACCTTAACATTCCATTGCTTCTTGATTCACCACGTCGTTAATATTATCATGTTCATCGTTGCAACTAACTTCTATTGTAGCATCGTCGCCAAATACATCATCTTCAGTAGATAACCTAATATCGTTACGAAGTAAGCCGAAGATGAAGCCAGTGCAGCCGCCGCGAGTCACTAACAAGCCGCCGCTGGGGAAAGACGCTACTTGGACCGTAGATTCCAGCTGGGAGTTTATAAGTTAGTATATGGCTTTTAAATGCATGTTATATTATTTTGTTTGAATTGTATTACTTCATTGAAGCCAATAATAGCACACTTCTTTGAACAACCTGAAATCCGTTTTAATGTTTATTACAATGTTTAATCAGAATTAATCTTACAATCACAATACCTACGTGCGTGTGTACCAATTTTGATATATAAAGTGGAGCCTCCAGCGGAAACTATCATACAACTTTTAATTAAAGATAGTGTGTGCAGAATGACAGAAGAAAACGTTTACTTTTTTCGTGTACATACTTTGCACAATCCATACTGGCCGGTCACCATCGAAGTAATCAGTAATGACAGCCGTGTTTTGTTTGTTTCAGACAAAAACGACGAATGTTCAAACAGTGAGAGTGGCACGTTCCCGTCGCTAGTGGAACAAGAATCTAAACTGAGCGGAGTGGATGACGGCGGCCAACACCTTTCAGTCCATCAAATTGTTGCTCAAAGGTTAGTAAATAAATGCATAGATAGAAGATAGGTATGGTACGAGTTTTGCGAAATTTGTTTGCGGGGCTAGCTGTAGTAAATTTTCAGGAACTTGTACCTGTAATATGGTCAATTTAATTCCCTCATAATTACAAAATTTTAAGAAGTACCTACCTATTGTATTTATAATTTATGCGTCATATTTATTATTACTGTACAGGTTTCCGGATCTCCGGTTGAACCCTGAGCCGGCGGCGTTGCCGGAAGAGCGGTCCCCGCCGCGAGCCTCGTGCTACGACAACGTACACGACCTCAGACCGCTATCTGAACAGGTACCTATGAAATTGACTCAGGAAGCTTCTACCCTATCGTGAACTTGTTTTGACGACAATTTTCGGATTCAAAATGTATTGAATTTGACATGAATTAATTACTTCGTGAATGTTACTTCGTTTTGTTTTGAATGCCCCTAGTCTTTGTTGGGGGAATTCATGGAAATAAAATTTTCGAAGTGCTGTCATGTAACCTACGTTTTTACAGAACCACAATAATGTGCTTAGCGCAGCAGGTCTCCGAAACTTTTGTCAAGCAAGAATGGTCCCATAGCACAGAATAATAACTAGTACCAGTACCCATAGTTATAATTTTTAATTTTATGTTGTCGTTTTTTAGACAATATTCTTATTTGGTATTTTATAAATATATTATTATTATTAAGTATACTTAATTAATTAAAATATCTTTTTTATAAACTTTACTTTTCATTATCTTACAGGCAAGTGACGATGGAACGGTATTCTCTGAACCTTGGGACAGTTCGCAGTGGGACGGGCTGCTTCCACCAGGCAACGGAAACCAACCGTACGATGCTGTAAGTAATATTTATTATTGTTAAGTTTGTAAATGACTATAATAAACACAAATCGTCTCATTTATCAAAGTTTATCATAAATAATGTTATCTAAACACACAGAACTAGTAACTAGCGTTGTCAAAACTAGGATCTGCCTAGTAAGTAATAATCGAAAATGTTAATTCTTATAATTTTGCTATAATCAGTCATCTTATAAGAAAAATTATTTTTCTGTAGGATGAGCAAAACGACTGGGACTCTCCTCTGCCTCGGCGAGCGCCGGCCGTGGCGGTCCGGGCCAAGAGCTTCCGGGATCGACTGGATCCTCTGCTAGGTAAGACATAATTTTATCATTTATTGGCATTGTTACACTCATGTAAATAATGAACAGTTTCACGTAGTAGTAGGTACGTACTTAAGGTTTGCGAAGAACGTAAATGATGCACTTTTTTCATAAATAAATAAATATTTTAAATCAGACTCAAAATATAGGGCAAAACTCCACTAACCTCCACTCTCCTTCATAAATATAAATAATAAACTTACCTATAGGTTCCTAATTGTTGACTTTAAAAGTCGATAACTTGAAATCCTTGTTAGGTACTTATTAATACTATACATATACTATAACCACATAAAAGGAACCACGAGACAATGAACATAAACAAATGATTATTCTAACAGAAACTGGAATAAGACGGAGATAGTAATCCGGTAAATACGAGAATATTTACACGCGACATTGAACTTTTCCATAATGCTGAATACACAAGCGTAAGAGATATTATAATATTATACATTCTATACGAATATGTTAACATAGTCACTATGTCTCTTTAGAACAAAGAATACGTCTATCAATCGTATTACTAATTCCTACGAAAACAAAGATTTATCCCGACTCATTTATATGTATAAAAGCAAATAACAAAACTTCGTACAGAAGAGTCAACTGACACAGATCCTATCCTGGGAAAATCAGAGGAACCACTAAAGTGATTAGTTAAATATGTTATCAATGCCCTAAATAACAAAACCTTGTCGACATAACAATCACTCATTAGTAATGTTTCCTGGCTAGTAATTACGATGTTATTAATAATTTATCAATTTACACTCTCATAAACATAAGTGTTCGCGTCGGAGACGCATCGACCGGGTGTTATCTTGCGTCTCTCTATATACAAATAAATTAATTATTACCAAAGGGTAAAGGTCTACGCGTGCCTACAATAATTACTCATCGTACTACTACGATACGATTTGTTGCATGATAGTCAGCTGCAACTGACGCTAGATAACTGCCAGTGTCGAATGAGAAACCATCGGTTCAGGTCTTTTGTGCAAGCGGGACGAAACCGCAAAGTGATCAGCCATGAAGTGGTTCAAAAAGTTGTTCAGAGGAAAGTTCGCGAAAGTGGTTGAACCCAAAGGCTCGCTGAGAAGAATGAACACCATACGACATATAAAGGTTCCGAGTGCGGAAACCAGCTCGCCAGATGTGTATGCTCTGACGACGACCATGAACTTTCACTGTGACATGTTGAGCAGCTACTCAGTGGATAGTGAATGGGTGTTTGTGAGTCACGAGGAATTGAATCAACCAAGGTTCCAGGAGCAACTGGCGTGTCCCGACAAGATGACCCAGCTGTGTGCGAGCATGGCTCAGAGGTCGGTCTGCAAGAAGCAAGCTTTGATCATCACTCGACCGCCGTTGTGTCATTGCGACGATTTAAGTGTTGAAGACAGCATAGAGTCACGATATAGAGTACCAGTCTGCCCTTTACGGAAAGTGTTTAATGCGATTGCTAACCTATGGTGCCGTGTGTGCAAAACGTTAAAAGAATGCACTCGATGTTTAAAAAGAAAAAGAAAAGAAGATAAGGAAGATTACGAAAAGCATGTTGATACTTCAAGTGATTTAGAGTGTTGGTACTCATTATCTAACATTTAATTAACAGACTTTAATTTTGAAACGGTGAATAACTTCACTTAATAATAACCTACCTACACCTATAGTTCACTATTACAAATAAACAAAACAGTTTTACTCGTAGATGTGGAAATGTGCCGATCTCGAATAAGTACTCTATCTGTATAACATTGCCAAAAAAACAAACAACCTAACATCCTCTGACCAAGCAATTTTCCAAAACTATTGCCAATTGAATTTAAAAACAATAACATTTGCAGAAACTGTGAATATTTAAAGCATAACCACGGAAATACAAGTAAACTCATCATCATCATCGTCACAGCCCATCACGCCCCCACTGCTGCAGACCTGTCTCCTTCCAATAAAGGAAGGGTTTTAGGCCTACTCCACCACGCGGGCTTCTCATTGGTGACACACCTCACCACACACCACTCTCATAGACCCACGTATTGTTCCAGCGGCGAGCCGGGTGCGGGCGCTCCGCGGCAACCGCACGGCGCGCGGGGGCGCGGGCGCGGCGCTGCGGGCGTATGCTCTGCATCTCGCGCAGGACCAGAGCACCACGTTCGCGCAGAATGTGGAGAACTTCATCGCTTGCACTCTTGACTCGAAGGAGGTTTGCCCGCAGGTTAGTTGAGGATAGCTTGAGATGTTTGAAGTAAATAGTCCCTTTAGGACCTTCCTAGAAAATGTATTCTATTTACCTTTATTGTGTTCATCTTAATTGTAATTAATTCGAACGCTATAAATGATCTCTAAGATTGTCGTAAACAGCTACATCTAAAATAGAAAGAATTTCTAAAATAAAAAAAATGATATGAACGTAAAATATAGGTACCAATTCGAAAAATTAAAAACGTAACGTAAATACAAAGTATTTTCAAATAACGGGATAGTATTTTTTAACAAAGCTTGTGGTAAAAAAAAAACTATAATATACCTACTACCTAATATTATTTTTTCAGATCGTAATGCGTAACATCAGACAGTTCATGTCGGGCATGAAGAACTACCTAGTGAAGCACGGCGAGAGAGAGTTCGAGAAAGAAGTCGAGAAGGAAAGACTAAAACTCAAACCTACCGAGTTTCTCAACCTGGACGCTATACTGGAGGGAGTGATGCATCGACTAGTGGTTAGGCCGCTGCGGTCTAGGTTGTATACGCTGTTGGCGTCGTGGCATGCGTCGGATGTGAGGCAGCTACACGCGGCTATAGAGCGGGCGCAGCATGCCACGCCTTTACAACTTGGTGTTAAGGTTCGTACATTCTTATTTTATTAAGCTTTCCACTTTACTCTATGTGTGGTTCTCCTTTGAACAGAATCAGAATTGGTTTTAAATATGATTTGTATGAATATTCATTTACTTTATTGCCTCCAAAAAATTCACATACCTACTAGGTACCTATTTCATATCCTCTGAACAGGAAGTGAAAAAAGCTACTTACCGTCTTTTCACACCGCTTTTAATATAAGTAAATATTCTCATCTCTCTCAGCCTAAGGTCAGTGATAATCTAGCTTATTAAGTACCAATAATAAACAGTTAATAGCTGTTAATTGATGTTGGCAGAAGTGATAAGCTATCGGGTGAGAAAACATCGGCCGTTTAACGGTGGTAAACCTATTTGCGGACCTTAAATGTTTGACATTACTTGACATTATCCAGCTAATTATAGGCTAGACGATACGATATCAGGAGTAAATATTCTCGGCTTCCGGGTAAAGGAATCTCTATATAACGTACCTACTGCATGCAACCCAGCTATTTATTTATAATATTACTTAATTAATTTTGTTTATTTTCAGGAGTCAACAAAGGTTCCATCGTCAGCTGTCTTAGCAGTGATCTCAAAACATTTCCTCAAAATGCAAGAGGCTGACTCGCCATTGGATAAACTCGAGAATCTCTTAGCTGCTATTTCCGTTATATTTAATTCGGTAAGTCCCTTTTGTAAAATAAAGATGCATTTATTTTAATTGCTAGTTGAAAGTAGAGCAAATTAAAGGAATCATCATCATCAGAATCTGCTGCAAATCCACTAGATATTATGTGAAAATTAAAGCTTTTTTTAAATATTGGCTCTTACATAAATAAAAATATACTTACCGATAATATCTATCGGATAACGTACATGGACACAATAGTTTTTTTTCAGAATGACCCCTTCAGTTTCTTTCTTTCCACTGTACCCCTTTTATAACAGTCCTCTTTCAATTCTCCCCAGATCCGCGGTGAGCGAGCTCTAGGCGCGGACGACCTGCTCCCAGTGCTCGCGTGGACCGTGGCGCGCTGCCGGCTGGTCTGCGCGGAGCTGGAGGCCGAGCTGATGGCGGGCCTACTCCCGGCCGCACTGCTGGCCGGCGAGGGGGGCTACTACCTCACCGCGCTGTTCTCTGCCGTGGCCGTGCTGAAGAAACTCGCGCCGGACCCTGCGCCTGATAGTATGACTCCGGTAAGTTGTTGAAAAGTTATTGGTTTTTCATCATCAGCTCGTATTCACCCTCTGGACATAGGACTCTACATAACAGCATAGTATAACAAGTACAATATAACAGTCTGTCTTCGGTCGTCCTTATATTACCTCTACTCTAACCTTAGATTGCCGGTCCAGCGGACTGGAGGAACCACAATACGTTTTCCTATTTGTGGACTCTACTCGAGAACTTTATTCGGTTTTTAATCTTGTAATGAAAATTGGATTGATTATTCATCAGGAAATATAGGATATCTGTAGAATATTAAAGAATCTCATGTCTGCTCTACAGTACAGTTGAATTTATTGTGTTTCAAAAAGGAAGTCATTAAAACTTAATACATGTACACAATAAATAATAAGCTTATAATTATAAATAAATTATCAATAGGCTATTTAATCATTACATCATACCTGGTTAATTACAAGCTAGTTGAGCTCATTAATGCTAATGTAGTTTATGTTTATATTATTAAGGCTATAATTATGATAAGAAAACATGGTAATTTACGATTTATTTTCAAAACAGAAATGACCGTCCTTCTCATGACTTACACGCAAACACAAACACGCATAATTTCATCTTATTACCTGCTATATCTTTGAATTAAATTTTATTGATGGTAGGTACCTAGTGAGAATGTTTTTCTAAAACTCCGACTCCTCCTAAGTATATCTAAACTTAAAGTTTAAACTCAACATATTTTACCTCCCTAGAAATATTGTAGCTGAGTACATACTTATGTTTCGCACGAAAACTGTATTGTTGATTGCCCCAATACCAAACACATTCCCTAACCTCACCCCTCCTATTCCAGTGGCGTCGCGGCTCGCTCGAAAGCTCTTCCTCCTCCGGCGGCTGCGCCGTGGTCCGCGTGGCTCTGCCGGACGAGTGTCGCGGGTCCATCCGGCGCGTGGCGCTCCCGTGCCGGCCCGGCGCGCGCGTCCGGGACCTGTGCCGGGCGCTGGCGCATGCCGCCGCCATTACCAACCCGCAGGATTATGCGCTGTTCGCGCTGCATGATGGACAAGGTTCGTGGTTTGGTTTTATTGATTGTGTCGCTGAGTCACCTGCATCCCGATCCGGAAAACAGAGCTAACGTACCTATAGAATCGAGTGCGAGTGTTCTATTCGAAAGTGCTGTCAACCCTGACAACAACAAAATGGCGGTGAATAGATTTGCGAAAGTTTGACAGCTATCATTCCATAGGTCATTCTATTTGATAGGTAGGTAAATAGAATACGAGTTAGACACTCACACTCGATTCTATACGTTAGCTCTGTTTTTTTCCGGATCGGGGTGCTGTTCTTAATGCATGGTACGGTTATCGATGTTGATAAACGTCAGTGTATCGTGATTAGAGCTACGTGGTCCGCGTGGCTCTGCCGGACGAGTGTCGCGGGTCCATCCGGCGCGTGGCGCTCCCGTGCCGGCCCGGCGCGCGCGTCCCAGACCTGTGCCGGGCGCTGGCGCATGCCGCCGCCATTACCAACCCGCAGGATTATGCGCTGTTCGCGCTGCATGATGGACAAGGTTCGTGGTTTGGATGATTATTATTATTATGTTGTGCCGTTACCATCTCGGGACCATTGGGTCCGGGGCATTTGGAAGGCGTGCATGGGGCCGAAGCCAACATGTAGCGGCTGTTATTATTATTATTATTATGGTTGATTGTAGGGTGTTGATGTGTTGTAGAGTCACATTGAGTCCCCAGTTAAATATCCTTTGGGATAGGCGTGGTTTGCCACGCCACAGGATGCGATCTTTAGCTTTCCGCATCCAATCAATCCAATCGGAAAGGTCTTGTACTTAACCAAAATTGTAAAAGAAAGTAATTAAACCTAAAATGAGCTTTGCCGTGTTCTTAATTTAGAACTCGTAGACGGAAATAGTACGACGGAATTCACTAATGACTTTAACAACAAACAACAATAGAAGATAATGAGAAATCAATTACATTTACAACGTATGGTATGCGTCACATTTTATCGTTTGTTTTCCCCCGACATAATCTCAGCCTCGTGTTAGCTTTCTTCTTCATAACAATGTTTTGTTTGACAATTAACACGCGGTTTCTCAAAAGTAAATATTTAACATTCATTAAGTAAATATAATTATATTTAAATTGGGTTTTTGTTACAGAAACCATGCTGAACGAAAGTGATTGTCCACAAGAAGTCATGTCTGAGAAGAGTGGACAGAACTTCATCCTTGCGTACAAGAGGATAGATGCTAAAATCGCTTGGCCACAGCAGGCGCTTCTATCGTTACCGTAATGAGAAGAAATCAGAAATTAAAGGAGTTGTGAAAACAGTGGGCTTTTAAAAACGTCATCACAAAATGTATAGTGGGTACATTCTGAAGGTACTAAAAGGCCCATAATTATTTAAGTGCAATATGTATGCACACAAAACTGAGATTTTTACTATATTTTTATCATGTAAAATGATATTTTCTAAGATGTGAAACCCAGATTGTAAGGTAACTTCGCTTTCTAAACAGGCTTAACCATTAATTAAGTAAGTAAGTACCTATATAATGTATTTTAATACTACTCAACCAGAAAACACAATGTCATTTTCTATAATATTGTAGCTTTTCTACCCAATAAACTTAGTAGCCATGTAAGTTTTAAATATAATCTGACTGACTTTTGTAAATTTCTACCCGTGTGTTTTAATTATTCGAGTTTTGCGTGATGTAGGTATACTGTGTTCCTAAATTTCAAAATCTATGCTAAAATAAAAAACTCACCAAATTGTTGTTATAAGTTTTAAAATGTTTATTTTCTTGATTCTCTTTTCAAAAAAGTTTTCTTGCAAAATTGTTTTCGGTATTTATAACTTTTTACTAAAACACCTTGTTTATGAACTGTGATGTAACTCGTATTAATAATGTAAGGATTTATATATTGATTTTGTATATTCGTAGAGGCGTTTCTTAAACATAATTTATTTATATTTAACTGTATACCTATTAAGATTCTGTGTCTAACGCAATGTATCTGTATAATTATCTGCATATTTATAATTTATAGCGACAGAAAAAATACTTTCTGCCATCTGGTATAATTCATCAACTCCCACACCTAGTTATGACACGCTATGCCTATGTAAGGAGACCATACAAATTTATTCCTGTCCTGACCCCTTAGCATGAATTTCCATCGTGATCGTGAAGTGAAATTACTCGATGAATTTTGTAGGAAAATTTTAGTTCTGCTACCGACCGCCAGGGGCGCTGTTCATATTTTCATACAAAATAACTCGATGAATGAAAATTCATGCTAAGGGGTCTGATGCCCAGATGGTTTTGATGTAGGTAATAAGACCGAAGTAATAAGTATTTCTGAAGAAAAATATCTATACTCGTACAGGGTGTTCCAAAAGCGGTATAGCAAGCTGAAAGAGGGTGACTTGGCTCGTCATTTTAATAACAAAAGTTATTCGGATTGACTTCCAAGTCTTGCCCTTTTTCCAACACTCTGTATAGTTTGAGAGCGATATCGGGCTCGTTTTGTCGGTACAGTCAGCTGCTAAAAAATTGTTTAATATATAGTCATTATTACGGCCTAATATTCAACGGAAGTAAGGTGAATTGTCGCTATAATTTTATATGTAGGTAATTTTGAATGTATTAAAAGCTTGCCCTAACAATACTTACGTTGATATACCATGTAGCATTCGTAATATTGCAAAATAACATGTAAAGTAAGTAATTATTTAAAACCATAACAAGTTATGGAAGGGCAAGTTATAGATACGAAAGTATTGGTAGTTAAGAATTCAACAATACTTTGTGCTTATGCTTCGTACCTACTACTAAGCTTTCTAATCAAAGTTTTATATTTTAGCGGTTGTTTTTATAAATGAATTGCTTTTACACAATTATTAGTTATTTTTATAAACTACAATACTTTGATGAACTAAACTATAATAATGTAAGTTGTAGGTATACATAATTACCACGTACGTATTTTCAGTACACTGTAAAAGTAAAGTAAGTGCTAAATTGTTGATTTCTTAACTATTTTTATATTTATTATTATTACATACAGTCTCGTAATGTAATGTTAGTTATATGATGACACGTGTATTGTGTTTGATAACCATTTCAGTCACTTGTGAAATAAAAGTTTTACCAAACTTATTCCTTACATTGACTTTTTTTATTGCGGCATGCTTATAGGTGGAATTTTAACAAAAAAGTATTTAGCTGCCTGTTAAACGTCTGTCAGTTAGTACAAAATGTATTTCAAATTTGATTTAAATACGATTTGAATAGGTACGTTTGCCGTTTGGTAAAAGTGACCCTTAGGGTGGCTTGCTTAGCAAAACTTTTTATTTAATTTTGTTTAACTAATGCAATGATGCAAGACACCCTTAATATTGAAACAGTAGCAACAGCAGTAGAATATAGGTAATCTGAAATGTGCTGAAATCTCAAAATTTAACTAAGTACTTATAAGTAGGAGTAATAATTATTTCATTACTTAATCCAAAATGCAATGCACCTAACGTTGAATTGAAAATAGTTTAGAATTAGGACACCTGGAGTATGGATTAAGTACCACGCTCACTGGCTCTACACTGGATACGGCAATTATTGATTCAACGTTTCCAAACCACGGCAACCAAATGGGTTCCAACAGGAATAGAATAGAAGTACTCACTAATAACATTCCCGAGTGGGCGGGTCGGTTACCTACTTATCAGTTGGGAAGAATTAGTAGTTTAGAGAATTTCTAAGGAAGTCAATGGTTTAAAATCAAAAGTTAAGACACTAAAAGTATTTAAATTAAATACCTAACATGGCAGATGTCCAAGCAAAATACCCTAATAAGACAAATCCACCACACTGGAACCACGCAAACGTGGAGTATCCAGTTAATAAAATTCATGAGACAGGTGTATCCAGTGAATCATTTTGCCATCAATGGAAGCCACCATTTGAAGTCATTAAAGAGCCGGTAAGTACCTAGAATCTAATGAATAATTTTAGTACTTAAGTACTCATAAAGTGTTACAGTCATCGGTCTTTGATAAGAAAACTATATATATATCTTCCAGCCTTTCTGGTCCAATTCGTTAGAAGAAAAAATTACAAGCGAAAATCTTAATCACTCTTTTTGCACTCCCGGCCTCCTATAACTTACTATCTGACCATCAAAAGTATATTATCTAACTCAGAGGGACACACTAAACAGCTAAAATGTATGTAAGCTGAGCTCTATACTTCCACAGCACAGTATATACCCAGAAGTGAGGGATTACTCGCGGAATTACGAAGTAACTCGGAATCTCGACCAATCGGAGACCAGCGTGGATTACCGCTTCAAGTTACCCGACACTGACAGGTTCAACAAACATACGTCGTGTCTTGAACAACATTATTTATACCCGACGAGTAAGCGGGTAAGTACGTCTTCTACGTCTGTATTTAGGGGAAGAATGGTTGGTTATAAAGGGTATAGTCCATTTTTTTTGGTTAAAAAAATATAAGCTGAATAAATTGTACCTAGCGTCTTTGTCTTATATGCTACTACTATGCTACATACAAGGTTTGGACAATAGCCAGATTAGATAAAGTATGGAATATTAAAATGGAAGTGCAATTTTCCAGCTAGGTGACAGAATACCGGCAGCCAGAGCGCACGGGACATCAGAAATGAGAGCCTCGTTCACTATGCCAGAAGTGCCTCCGAGATTGGTGACCCATAAGGATCAGTACAAACATCCGGCTAGTTTACCTCTGGAAGTAAGTGATTGGAGTAGGTACTATTATAGTTTATTTTTATAGATTAGACGGATGATATATTATGTAGTATCGAGACTAGACTAGAGCTGGACTAGCGTGTGTCAAAGGAATTGCCAGTCAAGCTGACTGCCCGTTGTCAGTCGGATAACTTCGTGTATCCCTGATCTGTTGAATGAAAGATGTAATAAATTCTCTAATAAAACACTTTGTTTCTTGTAGAGACTCCTTTTCATTCTATAAATTACTGCATTGTCTACTCAATTCTGCTTAACACTAGGCATAGCTTGGTTTAGTTGAATTTGTCACCGTGGTAAAAAGGATTATCAAATCAGATAGCGTCAGACACTGATTGTTCTTCGAGAGGCTCCTTTGGTGTATACCTAATGATTTGAACCTCATTAAAGCCCCAAGTAGAGCCGAGCTGGCACAAAGAGCTGCCACCCCTGGACACAACGCACGAAGGTTACCAGGTCCACCTGGACCCCTACCTTAGTACCAGCAGGCTGCACCATCACCCGTTCACCGCCGACCAGCTACGGAGACCCTCCAACTCAAGAGACACAGTCACGTATTACACCTTCGATGAAACGCCTTGGGTTCGTATGGTTTTCATGATTAGTTTTAAGTTGTATGATTTGGTATTCAGTGGTTCATCTGGTGATGAGATTTTCATTCTGAGATTACTGGGTGTGGTGGTGATAATGTGTTTTTTTGAATAAATATACGTACGGCTGGCACATACAACGATCTAAGTGTGGCAGATCTGATTTCACTTTATATCATTCTAGAATTTTCTTTTCCTAGACGAGAACCCCGAAGCCGACAGCTGGAGATTGGTGGCTGCCGAGGCGGGTGCCACAGTCGGTGTACGACCGGGAGAAGTTTAAGCAGGGCTTCAGGGAATATCGCACACACAATAAACTTTTTTTTGTTCCTGGGTAAAAACTATTGCATTTTATACTTATTTATGAAACCAATCTATTAGCAGCTAGTCAATGCTATGTATGTGTGTGTACCTTCCTAATTGTGTTAATTTTGGTTAAATAATCATTTTTTTCATTGGATTTATTCAGCAACTCAAATGAAAAGTAGATAGCTTCAAAGCTGAACCGACACAGGCTCTGATAAAAGTTTTTTTTTCATTTTAAAATAATAATGTACACGTAATTAAATACACGAAGTCGAGGGCACCTTATGTAATAACGCTTCTATATTTCAGGACCTTCCGAACAGAAACAAGAGATAATTATACAAAACCAGACCGTAATATACACAACTTTGAGGATGATGTACAAAACTACTATCAGCAGAGGACATCGAACCTACCCACTAACATAAGCATAGAAAACTTGGTGATAAACAATTATTGCACGGAAGCGGGACACCTCGGCAGTGGCAGGAAGATTTGTACCGCACTCGATCAGTATATTGAGAAAAACAAAAGATTGGATCCAGCTAAGAAATAATATTTCTTCCTTTTGACGTAGGACAATTTTATGTAATTTGATTAAACTATTGATGATGGGTGTTCCAATATTACCATACAGATTTCGCTAATTTGGGTTTTCGAATTATCTATGTAAAATGCTGCGGGAGTCTTCCACGGAGAAAAAATTAAAGAGAAGCAATGCTCACGGGCAATTGCTAGGTAACTTAAAATGAATAAGATGTGGAACTGTGTGGAACCATTCATACTTGAATGCCGTATACACTATAAGAAAGTACAGTGCCACAAACTTATCTGTTCCGGTGACAGTTAACTAAATTGGTCCATATCTCATTATTTACTAATAAATTATATATTAATATAGATTACAAGGGTTTATTAAAACCGCAAGAGCGAATTAACAATACGAGCAATCTTAAAATCTTATAGAATTAAGAAATATTAGACATTTATGTGAGCTGTCACCGGAACAGATAAGTTTGTGGCACTATAAAGCGTAACTTTGCGGCAGAAAGTACCTATACCTACTCCTTGATAAGTTACACTTGTAAGGGTGCATTCGTCCAACCATCACGTTACACGAGAATAACTATACCGGGATTAAAATTATACGCGAGTAAATATCTAGGATAAGTACATTTGCATTCTACCAAGTTATACCATGATTAAATTGAATGAACGAGGAACGAAACTGTAATGCAACTAAAATAAAAATAGCTGCGTTTCAAAGCATGCAATAGAAATGACATGCCAACTTAGTTTGAATGGATTATAAAAGTATGAAATTGTTTATGTTTTAAAATTTTATTCGCTGTTGTTATTCTGAGACTTTGCCTTTTAACGTACTTTTGTTTATGTTTTGACAGATGTGTTTATATGTCATTATGACGGTTTTCTAATCAGCTGATGTGCCGCCGCCATTTCAAAATTACTCTCGGATAAGCTCGTTACACGGTCAATTTTGGCGGTATAACATTTTATTCTTGGGATAAGCTATAGATTGGCAAGTTTCTTGGCGACCCTCCTTGCGGGGTGAAAGACGCGGAGGGGACGAGGTACCCAAGACGACAGCGGGTAGCGGGAGGGTAGCGGGGAAGGGCAACGCGTGCACTGCATGTCATTGTTACGGCAGTCTCGGCCGCGCAGCCGAGGCGGCCACATGTCTTATATAGTCTGTCATAATTTGAGTGCGACCCACATGAGATCATTGATCCTGAGACCATTAGTCTTAGGAAGAGTGTTGAGGCCTTTTTAATATTATCATTATATTATTATTAGGTATCTATAATTCGTCAACAAAATAACGTTAAAAACAACAAATCGTATAATGTCTCAATATAGGGGCTTCTTGTAGAACAGCGTACCGGATCAGTCATGCTACGCGGCTAAAGGTTGGTACTGCGCAGTCAGATACAAAAAAGTAAACAACAAAGACGAAGAGTCCATATGACAGTGCGTCAGTTGTCAGTTCTTGTAACTAGGAAAGCAACCAAAATTTATGTGATTTAATGAAAGTAATTAATGAGCAAAACACAGAGAAAAATTACAAAATTGATGAAATTTTGAAAGAAAATGGTCATATCGTGCTTCGCCTATCCCCATACCACCTGGAATTAAATCCTATTGAACTTGTTTGGGGGTACGTGAAAGGCGAGCTCGCAAGAACGTCGATTGACTCTGACTTAGATAAAGAGATAAAAGACTTTGAGTTGCTTTTCTCTAATTATTCGCCTGAAAAGTGGAGAAATTGTGACGACCATGTCATAAAAAATTAAGACGAATATTATAAATCTGATAGAGTATTTGACGATGTATTGGACAGATATGTTATTGTTTATTTATAATTTAATGTAAATTAAACATAAAATATTATAGGTGTACACTGAACTAATATGACTGGCGTACTCTAGTACATTATACTTCAAAGTAGGTATAATGTTTTTTGGTTTTTGTCTTAGATTTATAATTGAAGTTAATGAAAACGATGATGAAGATGAGGATGACGACGACGATGAACAAGTTCAAACAGAGAGTGAACATGAAAGTGACATGGAAATTGATTTATAAAATAAAACACTTTTACATAAATAAATTCAAATTGGTAGATATTCTGAAGGTAAACATCCAAATTTTAATGCTGTCAAACTATAAATTTTAAGCTAAATATGACATTTACGGGAACACTCATAGAATAAAATTTTACTTACGTCAGAAATAGTTACAAGCTATCGCGAGATCAATCCGGGCACACTTTTCTACGTGTGTAGCATGTCGTGCTACCTCGCCCCCGCCACTTCTTTCACCCCGCAAGGAGGGTCGCCAAGTAACTTGCCACACTATAGTTATCTTGTTTTCAGGTTTGGTAGAATGCAAAATCTGCTTACTCGCGAGTAACTGGTACTTTACTCGTGAGTAAATAGTTACTCGACGTTGGCCGAATCCGCCCTAAGTGTAGTTGAATGTTCCTTGGTATAATCATTATTTTCAATATTATATTGTCTATCACTTGCCAATAGATTGGATTTGGATTGGATACACACTGTCATCAGTGTGGCGAAAGACAGTCTGGAAAAAAATAAGTATGGAACGCGTACGAAAAATAATGGCGAGCACCGCTCACAGAGTACTTTTTACGCTATCATAGACATCTTTGGCTTTTGTCATCTGTCAGTGTCAGTCAGTCAATCGTTTAGTTTGAAAAATAATTTTAAATCATAAATAAATTAAGATTTAACAGTTATTTATTCATTATTATTACTGTGGATAAGTGCAGTGTTTGTGTGGAGGTACCTAACTATAAGTGTTGCTTGATATTATTGATAATAATTATGTTTTATAAAACTTGAAAAGCTACATCAACTTAAACGAATTTGTGGCAATCATTTTCTACCACAACATTTTAAGAACACAATTGAAAAAAAAAACAATTCCATGTGTGGGACTTACTGCAGACACTTTATTTTATAATAAATAAATATAATTATATTTTTCCACTTTTATTTTATTTCAACATTATATCATAGCACTTACGTCAACGGAAAATCTCGAGTTTATTTTATGGATTATATTTTTGTGTTCAAATAGGAACATAACATAACGTTGAACCGATACTTAACGTTGGTGTCATTGTGTAACACTGAAATCCTATTGTGTAAAACTGAAATTAAAGTAATACATACACTCGCACTTTTTTTTTTACTAGTCATCGATAAAAAATATCCATAAGAAGCACATCACTATTTCAGCGGGGCTATGTTGGCAGTTTTGTATGTCATAATTTTTGTTTTGTTGGTACCCTCTGTTAGTACGCGTGAATAAAAAAAAAAATACAAGTATTTTTTTCTTTTTTTTCCCTTGTACTCCCATCTCTTAAAACGTAGTGTTCTTTTCTCTATGCTGTCATTTCTGTCATATAAGAGTAAACAATATGCAAATCACAAATAAATGGAAATCATTTATTTTTTATTGATAATTGGGGTGATAGCATTAGTCCTATACCTAATATCGCCTTATTGGATATTTATTCTTACATTCGCAATTCTTTACGCGGTCTACAGTCGAATTACTATGATATATTAAATAAATATCAGTATTAATAATCTGGTAAGTCATAAGCTTTTATTGTTCACATATGGAAACGCAACATTTTATTGTAAACCAAGCTGACCCGGCGAACTTCATACGTGCTTCATACCGCCTCTTACCCTATCCTACCCTACCCTACCTTGCCTTAACCTTCCCTACCTTTCTTATCTTTTAAACCTTACCCTAGACTTCCACGAATATTTCAAGACCAAAATGAGATCTAGTTTTAAGCAGACTAATAAACAAAAAAAAAAAAACATGCACTCACGCCTTGTACTACTGTACTCCCTTATGGGGTAGGCAGAGGTGCATTGCTGCACCCACTTTTTGCCAGAGTGTTATGTAAGTCCCAATGTAATAGGGGGCGGGCCTATTGTCATTTTACGGGCACATCCAAGACCCGAGAACAAATATATATCTGTGTTTAAACAAATATCTGCCCCAGCCGGGAATCGAACCCGGGACCATCGGCTCAGTAGTCAGGGTCACTAACCACTACGCCATTCGGTCGTCATAAACATTTATTAATGAATAATAAACTAATAAACATTTATTCATTTTTATTTATAATATATGGATTTAAAGTTAGTAGGTATGTACAGAGTATATATGGCTGTCAGTAAGTAAAAAGTAGACTTTGCAGTTTCCCAGATACTCGTATGTTTACTAACTCGGATGCTTAGTTTGTTCACCCAAGAATAACAATTTCCTTATTTCCAATACCTAGCTAGGATGTACTTACTTAGTTGATTATTTCAACAGTTACGTGGTAGAAGTCATAACGTGTGATGGAAAAATATGATTGAAAACAGATAGAAGACTACCTATTGTGCTAAAAATTGGCTAAAAAGAAGGAAGGTATTATAGGTTCTTCACCTGAAAATTTTCACTCAGGGTTTATTACTATATCCCATTTCACGGGGAAAGACATTAATTTTAGTACTATATCCCTTTCCCCGTGGAATGGGATATAGTACTAAAATTAATTTCTAAGTAGTAGGTATGCATCTAATTTCATAATTTATAGTGATGTGAGTTCAATGTGAAATCTTATGTTTTTCATTTTAGTTTGTACTGTGTTTACAGTAGATTATGGTAGGTAACTCGCTGTATAATGTCTTGTTTCTGTTACATAACTATTTCGTCACAAGTGGTCATGGATTTCCAGGCAGTGTGAGTATAATAAAATAATAAAGTTATTAATATTATTTCATACCTCTATAATTTGATTTTTTAATTAATAAAGTGGATGATATCTACTCCGAATTACTTTTTTAAAATGTATTTTTGAAATCGATTGTTATATTTTTCCAGTTACATGTGATAGTATTCTACTCAAACGACAACTCTACAAACACAACAGATTTCTTCATCAATCAGTTGCTACCAGTCGCAGAGTTTATGGATGACTACGTCAATATCGAACTGATACCATTTGGTAGAGCAAAGGTAGTTTAAGCATTTACAAGAAGCATAGAGAGAGAGTCATATAGATCTACTAAATAACTGCTACCGTACCACCCACCACCGATTCATAACATAAGCTATTTAATAGTCGTTTAATAGGCTTTAAGCGTCGCTCGCCTCAGACAACTATCAAATTCATACTGTATAGACTTTTAATTGCTAATCAGTGGTAGTAAACCCACTTTGGTAAAAACTGTAATACTGGTGTTATTGCAACTCTTTTATAATTATGTACGCGGTTGGATGACGAAGAAAGAGAGTGTTTTTGATTTCCATGGAGAAGACCTACACGACAGGGGTAGAGGTTACATAATTGAGAGAATGGGGTGCTGCTTACATGTCAAGTTAAATAATCAGTTCCAATATTAATAAATAAACCATTTACAGAGCGTTTTAGAGGATGGAAAAACACAAATTCAATGCGACTCTGGGTACGAAGAATGCTACGCCAATATGTTTCAGGATTGTGCATTTTTGAAACTACCGGCAAATAGAGATAAAGTTAGATTCGTCGTGTGTGAGATGACGACCATCAGCGGAGTATCAAAGCAGTATTATGTAAGGCATTCATCGTTATGTCCATTAATTATTTTAACATACAGTTTTATTTTCATGAATCTAGTTTCGTACCTATTCCTACTATATTTCAATACACCGTTAGAATGTTCATGCAACTGGGAATCTGAGACTCTATAAGCCGATGTTTCCCTTCACCGTAAGTGATGCTATACATATTAAATTGTACTAACATTCCAAAGAATACATTGGTTCATGTCAAAGGCGCCCGCAACCCGCATATCATTTAGAATAGAATAGAATATATCTTTATTAAACAACACAAATTAAAACATACGAAGAAAAATAAAAAAAACATACAAGCTTATAAACTAGGAACAATGAACAATAGGCGGCCTTATCGCTAAGAGCGATCTCTTACAGGCAAGTGGCAACCTTAAACATAAAAATCATTTTAGTGACCTTGTTTGTTTGTTGTCGACAGAACAACGGGCATCCTGATACCCCTGATTACACCTTCCGCGTAGAGTTACCGAGACAGAATCCTCGGCCGAGCACTCGGCTCGGTCAATTGCTGGCCATCCATTGGCTGAGGATATACCCTTGTCACACCCACCGAGTGGAGTAGCCGAGGCCTGAGACTGTATCCTCTCCCGAGCACTCGGTCAATTGCTAGCTGCTCATTGGTCGAGGATCGGCCGAGGATACTATCTCGCCTCTCTACACAGTATAGGTGAAACAAAGGTATACTTTAATTTTCCCTTCAGTGCGTCCAGCGGCTCGGCATGTCCCGGGCGAGTGTGGACAGCTGCATGCAAGGAGACGCTGGACTGGAGTTGCAGCTGGTTTCCGAAGAGATCACGGCACACTTCCAGATCAAACAGTTCCCTACTGTTGTTATTAATAAGGTACAGATCGTATAGTCTCATCTTCAGAACCCGTCACGTGCCACTGCTGGGGCACAGCACATAAATATTATTATCTAAATCTACTGTACTGAGAAGCGCTAGATACGATTGTAACAAAAAAAATAGCAAGGAGACGGATGCACTCACCATACTAACTTCAAATGTGTACCTGGGCAGTTCTTCTTTTTAACCTACATAACTGTGTCTCCACCAGTTGTGAGGAAAATATCATGAGTTTTACAAATATTTATTTATTTATTTATATTTCAACGTGCATTGTACTAAAAACACAACGGCTGTGAACGTTTACAAAAATATAAATTTATATTTTTGTATTTAAATTTACGTTAAAGAGTGGTAAATCCGCGTGACAGAGGTGTATTTCATACGAATCTTGGCTGTCTCCTGCCACTTCATCCTGCGTATATTTCATAATGTTAGAAAAAAATATATATGACGAGATAAAATATAAAATTTTATTTAAACTCCAGAAGATATTACTTATTTAGTAAAACAAAATATATATTTTTAAAATATTTCTGAAATATTTAAAAAAATTGTTGAAAAATTGTCTCTCACTACCCAATGTTTTAGTAGTTACACTCTGTCACGTAGGTTGCCATTTAAAATATTTGTTTGAGCCACTCGTCCTTATTGCCATCGATCAGAGTTTAAGATCTCCTTTTCCCCCTTGGTAAGATTTCCCCTTAGAGATCCAGACACCGCGTATCGGCCACCCGCAAAGTGTGACAGGAGGTGCGTGTGTTTATTCGGCGACAGCTTCGTCACGTAGGTAATTGTTAAAATAAAATATATTTAAATTATTATTTTGTTATTTACTCATTGGTAATAACGATTACTTTGCAATCAACAAGTGAATAATACATTTTATGTTACTGTTTAAATACTATTCGACTTTGCAATACATTTTACCCCTCTGTCACACGACAAATCTGTCACATTCTTACCAAACACTCCAACCTGAGGATATTCATCAACGAAAAATTGAAGAGAAACTATACGTTTTGGTTAAAGTACGAAGCGAGAGGAACGTCCAATACACTTGCGCTGCAGTAATAAAAAGTTTCGTTAGTGAAAAAGGTGATTTCGTGCTATTGTTCTCAAGAACAGGCGATGAATGTGGTAGACTGTTTAATATGGTGGAGATTGATTTATCGGATGTTTGATGATTACATTAAAGTCCTTCCAGCTTCTAAGGTAATTAAAAAAGGAAAAAAAATAGTTTTTCAAGTTCTAAGAGGCACTTCTGTACTTTCGAAATATGGCTGATTAAAACTTTAAGAAATTACGTAATTTTTCGATATATTACTTAAATTTTAGTTTGTCGAAAATATTATTTGTGCAGATAAACATTAATTTATGTAGTTGGAACAAATTTGTCCTTTAAGTTCCTGAAATACGGATATTTCAGTCTCCTGAGGTTCTCAAGTGTGATTTTAATTAGTTATACTAATTATAAAGATATCTTCAGTTAATTCTTTGACTAAATTGAAACCATAATGATTTATATGTAAGTTACTAAATTATTCTTATTAAATAAAACTGTTTTATTCCAAAACCCTGCTAATATTTAATAGAATAACAACTCTGTCACATCGTTTACCACTTTGTAACGATTGGTGTCTCCTGGTAGTCAACTTATTTTTGGTCGTTTATATGTTATGTTATAAATAGTACAACTTTGCAAAAATCATATTAAATTTAGTCATTGATGTTAACGTTTATGCTGTTAATTTTTTACTGTAATTAGCAGCGAAAAAATATTTATAACAAAAACAAGCTTCATTTTAGCTGAAATTGTGACAGAGTGGTAATAACTACTTAATAAATATTTTGTTATTACTAAAAATCCATTCCTTCATATGTTTTCTAAAATGGTATTTTGTTTATTAGCGTATCATAAAAGTTTCATTTCAAACGACGAAGACTATCTCGTTAAAAAAAATAAAAGATAATGTGACGAAGGTGTAATTTTTTGTGCCTTATCCACGTATTATGTCCTTAAAATATTGAAAAAATTGGTAAACTACGCGGCCAACCACCTTTTTCGATAGAATAGACATGAAGCTATCATAAAAATGATAAGAGTTCACCAAAAAGCTATAGTTTTTTTTTTCGAATTTGGGATAATTTTTTACTCATTATGTAGGTTAAAAAGAAGAACTGCCCACCTACCTACCCGCGTAAAAAATGTGGCCTTTAAGTAAGTGTTCATTGTAGCGCTGCTATTACACCGCCTTGATGATGTGCTTCCCATGTCAGACACAGAAACTTTTCAGTGATAAAGTCTGAAGCAAACCTATATAGCCACATGTAGGTATATACTACAAGCATAAACCTACATTCTTCTTTCTCTTTAATTTCAGATGTACAGCCAAGAAGTTCAAGACAACGCCATGAGAGATTTGCAGGGCCTCCTGTGCACCATACTGACCCCCAACCCGGCTTGTGCGCGGTTATCTATCAGTAGAGCCTTAGATATGTTGTACTAATTACTTAAATATATATTTTATCTGCATTATATATTTTTCATTTCATCCTAATCCTAACTTCCTAACTAATATTATAAATGCGAAAGAAACTGTGTCTGTCTGTTACTCTTTCACGCCAAAACTACTGAATGGATTTGAATGAAATTTGGTATACATATGGTCTAGGCCCTGAGAAAGAACATAGGCTACTTTTTATCCCGAAATTCCCATGGGAAAACTTTTTAAGGCGAAGCGAAGCTCGCGGGAACAGCTAGTATTCCATAAATCAGCTTTGTTTGAGAGATTTATGCCAGGTCCAAAATCAGATTCCAAGATAATACTTATTTTCTCACTTTATTTTTCATCAATCTTAAATCTACACCTTACAATAACTATAAGAATAACTTAATAATGTACATACTAGCTAGAGGGTGAGTTCTCTATGATCCACCGGTAGTAGTGGGCGATGTTCGTGTACACACTCGGGACTCCTTCACTGCCGCAGTTCTCTGATCCAAACGAGACTATTCCAATCTGAAATACATAATAAAAACGCAATTAAAAACAAAACATTACATTACAATAGTTACAAAAAAAATCTTTGTCAGAGCGCATCTTATTTTTAGAGGTGACAAACACTTAAAACTGAAACAGCGTTTATCACCTTGTTGATAGGCTACAATTAATCAACATGAAAGTATTTCTGGATGAAAATGCTCTGCTAGGTACGTTTAGGATCTAGATATCATTATTAAAGGTAACCAGCAGAAAACGGTGTTGTAATTTTACTGCTTAACCCATGGCCCTCTTATATTATGAAACCATGAACTGCATTTCAACAAACAAAAGACTGTGGAGTCTTCATTCCTTACCCCTGCACAAACTATCCAATCCTATTCAGTCAACTCTTCATTATCTCTATTCCTCTCGCACCCACCTGCACACTCTTCCCGTCTCTGTTCAGCAGCAGCGGCGCGCCCCCGAAGCCGGAGCAGGCGTCTCTCCCCTCCTCCCCCCCCGCGCACAGCTGCCCCTCATGCACTGGTACCGACTCGCCGAAGATACGCTCGCAGTTCGCCAGAGGTACTAATGGGACTTGCAGCTGTTGTTGGCGGCTCACCTGGATGTGGATGGTGATGTTGAAAGGAGGAAGAGAATCTGGTGGCAGACGGTAGAGCCAGGATTGTCATTTGTTTTGAAAGGATTAGCCAGTCAGATTAGCGTTGTGTGTTATGTAAGGGACTTCGATTCGCTCGCAGTTCGCCAGAGGGACTAGTGGGACTTGCAGCTATTGTTATTGTTGTAGTGGTCACCGTAGTGAAAGGATTAGCCAGTCGGACTAGCGTCGCATAAAGCCCAAGATGCGACGCACGTCACTCGAGGAGGCTCCACTGGACATAGCATCATGGTTCTCAGGGAATAACTGTGTATCAAAATGACACACAATGACCAAGGTACTCCTTCCTTCGTTATTTGTCTCTATTTTTCTAGAAGGGAGTAAACCATGAGTAAACATATTTTATTATCATTTGTAATTTCATTGTCTACTCATTGTATCATCTTTGATTGACAAGGTTGAAATTAAATTCCAACATAGTCTAACCCTGAACTTGACAGTGAACTGAGGAACGTACCAGGCTGTTTTGACCGGATAATTTGCCCCATCCGACAAGCGAGGCTCGCTCGTTCAGCACAATTTCCGGCTTCTCATTGAGGCACACCGGCGCCGCTGTCACTGGGTACCAAAGAAAAAAAAGGTATAAATATTATGATAGTGGAGCTTGAAGTAAAGAACAATCTTATATGAGATAAACGCTGATCGAAGTTCTTTGATCGGGGTTGCATAGCATCTTTATCAAGGTAGATAAACGAGTTTGAGGCACGTTTCACCAACCAGATCCCCGTTTTTAATCGCGAAAGTGATGTTTATCCATGTCCAAGCCGGAACAGGATCAGCATTGGTGGATAATGTAATGACCAGTCTTAGTATTAAATTCCGAAGCATAGCATTTTGGATCCACCAAGAAGAATTTAAAAAGAAACCATTTTAATTTATTTTAATCACTCTACCACTTATTCGTCTACAAAAGCAGTTCCCAACCTGAGTACTTGACCTCCTCCTTGAGCACAATAAGCGCGATGTCGTGCCGGAAGATCTTCTGCTCGTACCCGGGGTGCACGATGACATGCTCCACCTTCAGCGCCTGCGTGGGCGGCGCGCAGAAGAACTCGCTGCAGTCGGGGCTCTTGCCGATGTCGTACTCTCCGACTACTATTGTTGAGCTGGATCAATTGAAGGATAATCAGGATAATCAGGTAGTCAGAACTTTTTCTATTATGTTCTCATGTGGGTTTAAATACCTGCACCTGACTCTATCGAATCTCTAACTAATCTGGACAGGAAACCTACCACGCAGGTTCACTGCGCGAAAAAATTAATATGTAAGTATGTTGTGTCTTACTAACTTAAATAATGTGGAAGATTAGGATATCCAGCACTGTTTTAAGGTATCCTAATATTCATGTAATGAATAACGCATGAATGGCGCACTAAAATAGCATGATCATAATATTACTTACAGTTTATATCCTTCAGGTTTAGCCAGGGCGCAATGGGCAGCAGTGAGCACGACACGCTTCGATATAATGGACCCGCTGCAAGCAAACCTCACGTTGCCAGTCTCCTTGTCTGAAATAATTTGAAAATGACCATTACTTACTACTTATATGTAAGTAGAGGTAACCGAAAGAAGTCAAACCAAAGAGTCAAGACCTCTGGTCAAGACAACCAAGGCCGAGTGTTAAAGCTAAGCTTCTGCCGCAAGCACGTCATCTATTCTATTCAATGTGGGGGTGTAAATACCTGTACCTGGCTCTTTAGAGTGGAACCTTTGTGCATATCCCCTAGGTCTAAACTGCCTTCCTAATCTTGGACCATTTCCCACCACGCTGGTCCACTGCGGGTTGGTGGGTTCACATAAAATATCTAGATGGGCTCCTATGGGATACATCGTCAACCTAAGTTATTACGTGCCTGATGAAATGCCCCTCTGCCTATAACACTTACGAGTGAACCCGATCCTGGCCACCCAGGGGTGCGCGCCGAGCCCGTGGTGTTCGACGCCGCGCACCATGCTCTGTCCGCACCGCTCCGCCCCCCGCTGGTACACGCGCCCGCAGTCGCACGAGGGGCAACACACGTAGTCACAATAACACGTAGGCGAGCGCTACACGCAAGATCAATCTTGTGATCCGTCAATATAAACTGACGGAAGGTGATATTTATTGACGTGTAGGGTAGTAAATTGATGGATCACAATATTTATCGCAGGATTTTCGGAAATATAATGATCTGATCCAAGATCCTGGGTTTCCAGGATCGTGATATTTATTTTGCGTGCAGTGTTGCGCGTCAATATTTTCCTCTGTCTAGGGTCCATGACGTCTTCATAAAAAACACTTCAATACTGACGCGATCCGTATCTTTGGTGTAGGGTGTGCCGTGATCCGGCTTAAGATACATCAATAAACCCTATATCACAATAACACTTACGAGTGAACCCGATCCTGGCCACCCAGGGGTGCGCGCCGAGCCCGTGGTGGTCGACGCCGCGCACCATGCTCTGTCCGCACCGCTCCGCCCCCCGCTGGTACACGCGCCCGCAGTCGCACGAGGGGCAGCAGACGTAGTCTTCGTTGTCGACCTGCCCGCAGGTGAGCTGGTTTAGGCGGTGGAAATATCTGGGGGTTTCGAAGGGAAAATTTGAGTTGCAATGTCACTGCATAAAATGTTTAACATTTTAAAATATGTGATAAAAGCCATGGCAAAAGAAATCAGTAAAGTTAAACGATATAGAACCTTTTCTTGAAGAATTTATAAACCGAGAACATCCAGATTGCTCTAGATTCGGTCACATTAAATAAATAACCATCATGATCAGTACCCAACAATAATCACCCGATTCTGAATTTTTCCATATCTCAGTCCAGAAAATAAACGAACTAAAGAACCAACGGATAGATATTAAAATAAGACTTACTTGTCCGAAGAAAAGCACGAGACATCTAAAAGATCTCCCAACAGTGCGCAAGAGCTGATCGGAACACACGATGTGTTTGGTGGACATGCACCCTGAAATTTATCAAAAAATTATTAACCACATTTCAAATCACTTCTTTGGTTGTAATAACTTTATTATAAAATAAAGAGAAATACTTACCCTGAAATCCAGTGAGTTTCCCGGATCATCGTCGTTTTTACTGTCTCCTAATCCTATGCTTAGAGATATGCCTGAAAAAGTAATATAAAAAGTTAGTAGGTACCTACTAAGGATAAAAATACGTAGCATAGAAGATAAAATAGAATAAAAAATCTTCGCAACCCCTCAATATTCCCAAAACAAATGCGGCCAGATCCATTAGAAGTCATACACACTACCGATCACATATGAACCAAATATTAAAATGAATTGGTTGTATAATAAAGTACGTACGTAAGGATAATTATGTGTACTGACGTCAAAAAAGTTGACATGCTAAGTACAGCATACGTGCATAGATAGTAGGTATGTACTTATTCAAATTAAATAGGTATAATTAAGTAATTTTTGTAGTTGGACCTGGTAGAAGCTAGTAGGTCCAAGTACCTTAAGTTTACTTCTGAAGTTAACATAAATAATCCAATAAGTAGACTACATTGATGACTGTATCCATTATGTCATTCTAGCTAATTTTCTGATGACCTTCAAATAGAGATAGTTGGTGCATGTCCATTTTTCTAATCGAGGACAAAGCAGAATTGTATCATCAACAATTATGATGTTACTGATGCAGTTTTCATGGTCGTTATCAGCCGTTTACGTAAATACACATTTTCACTTAACTTCTACTTAACTACTCTTATGGCTAGGAATTAGGATGTGCTGCAAGTATGTATGAATACTCGTAATTTCGAAATAGGAAGGGAAAAAAAATCGAATGCATTCGATTTTTATTGATGCAATCAAAACTGTCGATGAATTTATTACAATTACCTAACTTGATAATATCAGCAGCTAGCCGCTCTAAATTTATGATTTACGTATGAAGAAATTGAAGAACCAAAACTTTTCATACACCAATGAAAGCTCTCTAACACACCATAGCAAACTTATTACTTAGTTAAGCATTTGTAACGATTTTCAACAAACAGCTTTGCCGAAAACTTACTTTTGCTTTCTTGCAAAGTGCCTAGGTATTCACTGACAAAATCGTAATAGTAATATATTTATTGCAATTATGTAAGTTTTACTAAAATAACTTGCGCTTATTGGTAAGTAAACAAAATATGATACCGGTCATTTAACTGTTCTAAACCCCCATGCCCGCTGGGCCCATCTGCAACTATAAAATCACCGAATAATGTAATAAAAAGTTTACTTACTTCCAAACTGAGCTAACACACTCCACTGACAGACACACAAGCTTAATAACTGTAACCACACACTTTGCATTGTCTCAAGTTCATTCACGTGATAAGTTCAAAGTCCTGAGATATCCCTTGTACGAACACCATAGAAAAGTTGGTATAGTTCGTATTACGAATCATGAACTATAGAGTATAGTGATGCGGCATCGGCGCCTGCGCAACAATAACATGGCATGGTATAGACGTGCTAGTTCGCCGGCTGAGGGCAGGGGTAGTCAACCGTGTGGTTAATTTTGAAGTGGAAAGAATGCTGATCTTTGCGTTAAGCTTTTGATTAATTCATTACCTACCTACAATAAAGAATATGGAGTGGTGAGTGGTTGAATATTTTTTTATGAATCAGTGATTCTTTTTGCCAGGTTATCATTTTTAGGATATTATTGTCTGGTATTTATGAAAAGCAAAAACTAACCGACCTTTCAATCTACCTGAAATTTGGTGAAGTAAAATTACGGAATAGCATGTATAAAAACAGAATTGCCATCAAATAGTTACCGATACCTGACGTACGATGGTGTGAATCACCGCCAACCTTTGATACAATTTGACGAAGGTATTAATTAAGTTTGCCCGCACGCAAAATACTTGCATCCTTTATTACAGGTTTCATTTTAAAAGGTTGCAGTGTATAAATATGTTTTTTCCAATAACTAGGTACCTTTTTACAATGTGAATAAAGTTCACATTGTTATAAAACTCAATCAATAAAATAATAATTATCTTGCGCCAATATTTTCTGTATAACAACGGCGCGTTAGCACTATAATCAATTTATTATCAAGAATTCGGTAGTCGTTTTTGTAAATGTTGGGAGTTCTAAAATGAAATAAATTTACACTAAATAATAAAGGTCGATTGCTGCACAAAAAACGGAGTTCACAAAACAGCCGGAGCGTGTCCCTAATCTTGCTTCGAATCAGTTTTTTAACTTCACACAATGCTCATGTCATTCACACCATCATCCAGCCTCCTTATTCCGCGGAATATAACTATTTTAAAGTCGAAGTGAAATTATGCATTTACCTAGTTATCCCCAGGTAATGCTAGGTTGGAATCCTGAGTGGGAATGATGCCATGATGATACTAGTAAAGGTATATAAGTATGTGCTTTGGTACTATAATAACAGTTCTCCAATGAAAATTATGAAAACAAGCTAGTTTGCACCTACCATTGGCACCTACTCATCACCAAACAGCTTATACATTAACAAACTCCAGAGCTACATCATAATCAGCTAACCAAAATATCCATTGATGCACATATACCCACTTTAACTAGGAGCGCCACAACAGTATAATCTCTGAAAGTGGTAAAATAAGCCAGAAACTCAGAACAATGTTCACATTACTTCTGAAATAACCACTCTACGATCCCTTTATCATCCATGATTACATAACAATATATCGGTTGATAGTACTTGATAGCCGATATATTTTAGCGCGCCCTCTGTAACTTAAGCTAGCACACAACTTTTATTTGACTTCAAGGAATATTTCAGTAATGCAGAAGTACCTAATTTACTGTACAACCCACGCACAACACTATGTATGTATAGCTACCAAGTAGGCAGGGGGTGTAAGGGTTCTAAACATCCGAAATGAACCAATTGCCAACCTCACCTGCCCGTGGTGCACCCTGCTAAATAACAGACGAGGCTCTGGCGACCGGATGATGGCGGTATAACCATCCAAAAACAGCTACACTAAATCCCATAGGCCGGCGATGGGCAGCAGCGTCACCGGCACGAAAAGTGTAGCCCTGCGATCACCAACCCGCATTGCCAAGCGTGGTGATTATGGCAAAATCCTCCATGGAGTCACACCCAAAGCCCCGGCCCCCAGTTCCCGGCAGCCCTACTATTCCTGACTACGGCAGCGGTCTAGGTAACGGTAGGGCAGGGGGTGCGAAGAATCCCCGGGTTACGAATGGCTGCCATCAACGACTACAACTGGCGACATACAACGCACGGACACTGAGAGAGGACGAGAAGATGGTAGAACTCGAGGTAGAGTTTAGCAAAATAAAATGAGACATCTTAGGGCTATCAGAAGTCCGTAGAGAGGGCGAGGACACGATGACCCTGGAGTCCGGCCATATGCTCTACCATCGCGAGGGCGACCAACTGTCCCAAGGTGGCGTAGGATTCCTCGTCAACAAGACCCTTGTCAACAACGTAGTGGAGATCAGCAGTGTGTCGAATCGGGTAGCGTACCTAGTACTAAAACTAACCGAGAGGTATTCCTTGAAGGTCGTACAGGTATATGCACCAACCTCGGCATACTCTGACACAGAAGTCGAAGCAGTATACGAAGATATCTCTAGAGCTATCAAGTGTACTGCTAAGACCCAATACACCGTTGTGATGGGGGACTTCAACGCCAAAGTGGGAGTACAAGAATGCGACGAATCGAGGGTAGGACCTCATGGCTTTGGTAGCAGAAACCAGAGAGGGCAAATGCTTGTTGACTTCCTCGAAAGGGAGGGGCTGTACTTGATGAATTCTTTCTTTGAGAAACAGCCCCAGAGGAAGTGGACATGGGCAAGCCCCGATGGTAGGACGAAAAACGAAATCGACTTCATTATGACTGACAAGCGGCACATATTCAGAGATGTCTCAGTGATCAATAGGTTTAAAACTGGGAGTGATCACCGACTTCTCCGAGGTACTCTGAATATTAACTTCAAGCTGGAGAGGAGACGTCTGGTGAAGTCGACCCTTCGTCCCACACTGCACCAAATTAGAGCTGGCAACACCAGCTTCCAGAGAGAACTACAGAGCCGATTCGAATCGCTGGAAACCACTACGGATATTGACGCGGATACAATCCAAATAGTGAAGGCTCTTCGTGAGGTGGGCCACAGACATTTTAGCATGAGAAGCAAAAGCAAGGAGTCTCAACTTTCAAGCGAGACACTCGAGCTTATGAGGCAGAGACGCGAATTTCCGTCGGCAGGTGACACTTCGTCAGAACTACGCGTACTCAACAAGCGTATAAAGAAGCTGATACGAAGAGATCTCCGTCGCTCCAACACACGCGCCATAGAAGCAGCAATTGAGCAAAATCGGGGGTCAAAAGTCTTCGTTCAGCAACTTGGGAGAAGCCACTTGACGAAGTTGAAGTCTGCAGATGGTAATATCGTTGCCTCTAAGCCGGAGGTTCTTGCCGAAATCGAAGGTTTTTACGGACAACTTTATGCTTCACACGCGCAGAAGTGTGTGGCGCAGCTCACCGATTCCAGAGCGCCACTAATACGCCACTACACTGACGACATCCTTGACGTCGACATAGGCGAGATTAGGATAGCCCTTGAGCAGCTTAAAAACAACAAGGCTCCGGGTGAAGACGGAATTACTACAGAGCTTCTGAAAGCTGGAGGTATTGCAATCCTCGAACAGCTCCAGAGGCTCTTCAATTCGGTTCTTCACAATGGCATTACACCGGAGGCATGGTCTGAGAGCGTCGTGGTATTGTTCTTTAAGAAGGGTGACAAAACCCTTCTGAAGAACTATAGACCGATCTCGCTTTTAAGCCATGTATACAAGCTGTTCTCAAGGGTTATCACGAACCGTCTTGCCCAAAAGTTAGACGAATTCCAGCCCCCAGAGCAGGCTGGGTTTCGAAAAGGCTTTAGTACAATAGACCACATCCACACAGTAAGGCAGATTATACAGAAGACCGAAGAGTATAATCAGCCTCTGTGTCTAGCCTTTGTTGACTATGAAAAAGCCTTCGACTCCATCGAGACCTGGGCAGTTTTGGAATCCTTGCAGAGATGCCAAATCGATTGGCGCTATATCGAAGTGTTGAGATGTCTGTACAATGCCGCTACTATGACTGTCCAAGTACAGGACCACAAGACAAGACCTATCCAACTGCAACGTGGAGTGAGACAGGGGGATGTGATATCTCCGAAACTGTTCACCAATGCATTGGAAGATGTCTTTAAGACGTTGGACTGGAAAGGACATGGCATATGTATAAATGGCGAGTACATGTCACACCTCCGCTTCGCGGACGACATCGTTATTATGGCAGAATCTCTGCAGGAACTCAGCTGGATGCTAAGTGGCCTAAATGCTGCTTCCCGACGTGTTGGCCTCGGCATGAACTTGGACAAGACGAAAGTCATGTACAATGCTCACATCAAACCGGAGCCGGTCGCCGTTGGTGAGGCAACAATCGAAGTTGTGCAAGAATATGTCTACCTCGGGCAGACTATTCGGCTAGGCAGAAACAACTTTGACAAGGAGGCTGCAAGGCGCATCCAACTGGGTTGGGCTGCATTCGGGAAACTTCGTCACATATTCTCCTCGGCCATTCCTCAGAGCCTGAAGACAAAAGTCTTCAACCAGTGCGTCCTGCCAGTGATGACGTATGGTGCAGAGACGTGGACACTGACGGTAGGACTGGTCCACCGATTTAAAGTCGCTCAGCGTGCTATGGAGAGAACTATGCTTGGGGTTTCTCTGATGGATCGTATCAGAAATGAGGTTATCCGTCAGAGGACTAAGGTTACCGACATAGCTGTCAAAATATGCAAGCTGAAGTGGCAGTGGGCTGGTCATATCTGCCGAAGAACCGATAACCGTTGGGGTAGACGAGTTCTCGAGTGGAGACCACGAACAGGCAAACGCAGCGTGGGACGCCCTCCTGCCCGCTGGACTGACGACCTTAGGCGGGTGGCGGGTAGTGGTTGGATGAGGAAGGCCGAGGACCGAGTGTTGTGGCGCTCCTTGGGAGAGGCCTATGTCCAGCAGTGGATGATTATTGGCTGATGATGATGAGGCAGGCGTACGGCGATGCACGTCACAGTCGGGCAGTTTGGCAGGCGCATTGTTTAGTCCACGTGAAAAATTACTTCCTAATCAGATAATGGGATAATTTCGTACAATTATACGCTGTGGAATTTAGGAAATAATACTATTGTGAGAATCTGTCCCCATAACCGAGATATGGACAATATGAGCGGGTATTCTGCTGGGTAATGGTCTGTGCGAGTGTGAAAGTTTGGGAGTGCTCGAATAATGTTACTACAATTGGATACCTGGTATACATGGTTTTAATAAGGTGCTTAATATTTGCATTGTTCTAGAGCGGAAATTTCCAAATTATACCTAATTCAGATGAATTACTTTAGTTCATCAAGGAATTAATAACGGAAAGATATTTCCGTAGCTGATTCGAAACTGTTGCCGTTGTTTTTTTGGGAGGCATAGATTTTTTTTGCTACCAGTACCGATAAATAATTTGGACAATAATAAATAAATACATTTATTCATATTTCTCATCTATTTCGGTAACAAACATCACACGCGAATGTAAAATTCTTAAATAAATAATTAGTACCTAACTTAAATAATAAAACAAAAGTACCTAATCAAAATTACAACAAAGTACTAAAAGCTAAAATAAATACTTAGAAATAGTCTAGTTGGAGCGCCTTCAAATTTGCCACGCAGAAGACGCAGCGCTCTCCACACTCTCCAGCACATCAACATTGGCAGCTTTCCACAACCACTAGCGCTAGAGAATAGGATTAGTCAGTCAGATTAGTCATCGGTGGTCCCTTAAAGACTAAGGGTGACTTGCACAAGAAATTTAAACGTATTTAAATGTATTGCTGTCTTGCTCTGTCAAGCGAGCAATAGATTTAAATACGTTTAAATGTCTTGTGCAAGTCACCCTAAGTGCGGCTTGCACAACAAACTTAATCAAAATTAAATCGTTTGCCTCTTGCTCTGACAGTATAATGTTAGAGCAAGAGGCTCTGCAAAAAAAAAACAGATATTGCAGCCGTTTGACAGCGCATGAAACACATGTTAATGTCTCAGTTTTGAGGTAAAGCCCTTAAGTATTAACATTAGCGCAGTCGGAGAGCCGGCGCAGGAGGCTGCAGCAGGGGGTCTCCACCAACAGGGAGAGCAGGAAGGAGCCAGCTATCGTGAGCACCGTCGTGCCGGTGTAGTACGACCACTGGAACAGAATACAACTCTCAATAAAAAGATATGTAATAATCTTTCTATCTATCTAAATCACTACCTAGTACCTAGCTACGTTTTTACATAATATTATAGGTTCATAGTTTACATCATCGTTATTGGTCATCAATAATCGTCCACAGCTGAACGTAGGCGTCTTCCAAGGATCTTTATAACAATCTGTTTTTACCCTTTCCTATCTAAATAATATCGGCCAACATAACCTGCGAGTGAAGATGGTCACTTTAGACCTTAACGGGATAAGCAAAAAGATTTTATTCATCGAGCAGGATGTTACCAAGGAGGTGGCGTCCATAGAGACAGCAGCCTCTACGGACAGCAGTAGATGCCTCGCCAGATGATGATGCCGTCTCAGCAGCATTTTAGACTAACATGACAGACACAAAGCACAAAGCTTATATTTGATTTAGCAGCATATTACCAAAGAGGTGGCATCCATAGAGACAGCACTCTCGACGGACAGCAGCAGGTGCCTCGCGAGGATGCCGTTTAGCAGCAGCATGCAGTAGCTGAGGCGGCTGAGCGCTGCCACCGGGCTGTTGTCGAAGAGGCGACGGGAGAATTCTGGAACAAATTGTTGTGTTTAGTAGGGTTTGTTCTCAATGTTCACGTTTGTGTTTATGTTCTCAATGGTGTTAGCATTGAGAACATAAACACCCTTATAGAAGAAAAAGAACTAGCAAGTATTTAATTACTTCGCTTCAACATTATAAGGCTGTCAAACAAATACCCACATTTAGAGGTGGATAGCTATCTCTAAAGTAAGCGACACTTAAGGCCACTCTTTGTCCTCTGACTTCCTCATAATACCACTTGTGATCCACAGCATTCTTCGATACCTTAACAAAATGCTGAACTTTGTCGCATTAAACATTACACCTGCAGATTTAGACAGCTAGAAAATAATATTACTACAAACTTTCATTACTCGTAGATTACAGTTTATAATTTATCATTCACATCATTTGGTAAATATTCGAATTTACAGTTAAGGTATTTATTATCATATTCATCATCATAGCTATCCTATTGTAGATTTACACATTATTACAGTGATTAATGTAACTGATATTCTTATTATCACACAATAACCTGCGGTAATGACCTCCGCACTACCATTTGCTGAAACTTCCGTGAGTGGTCAGTATATTCGCCAAACTTATTACCGTATTCGCCTACAAAATGACTAGGTATTTGGCAAATATATGCAGTGAAAGTTTGGCAAATACGCAAATACTATCAACCAAGCAGCCTGCAAGGTAGCAGCATTTAACTTATACATACTAGAGCATTTGCTAGTCAGCACCAGCACCGGCCAGGTCAGGGCGGCGGTCCACAGCCCGTGCGCGACGGCCGACAGGGCTCCGTCGAACACTCCCAGGTGGAACGCGAAGAACGGACGGGCGAGGACTGCAGGGAAGATGATGAGCGATATCGTCCAGAGACAGGTTGACTTGAACTGGAAAGGAGAGTTGTGGCAATGTTAGAGAGTGCGAATTTCCGTCCGACGGCAATTTCTCATCACGTTTTGTGAAACAGCAGTTTTTTTTACATTTCAGAGGTCATGGGGGTAAATAGACGAAAGGAGTGACTATTGTATTTCATAGTTTGTACATACACACAAATACCGTGTGTAGTACCTAGTCAGTGACTGACGCTGATCAGGCGTTGGTAAACGCAGAAGGGCAGTTCTTCTTTTTAACCTACATAATGAGTAAAAAATTATCCCAAATTCGAAAAAAAAAACTATAGCTTTTTGGTGAACTCTTATCATTTTTATGATAGCTTCATGTCTATTCTATCGAAAAAGGTGGTTGGCCGCGTAGTTTACCAATTTTTTCAATATTTTAAGGACATAATACGTGGATAAGGCACAAAAAATTACACCTTCGTCACATTATCTTTTATTTTTTTTTAACGAGATAGTCTTCGTCGTTTGAAATGAAACTTTTTTGATACGCTAATAAACAAAATACCATTTTTGAAAACATATGAAGGAATGGATTTTTAGTAATAACAAAATATTTATTAAGTAGTTATTACCACTCTGTCACAATTTCAGCTAAAATGAAGCTTGTTTTTGTTATAAATATTTTTTCGCTGCTAATTACAGTAAAAAATTAACAGCATAGACGTTAACATCAATGACTAAATTTAATATGATTTTTCCAAAGTTGTACTATTTATAACATAACATATAAACGACCAAAAATAAGTTGACTACCAGGAGACACCAATCGTTACAAAGTGGTAAACGATGTGACAGAGTTGTTATTCTATTAAATATTAGGCAGGGTTTTGGAATAAAACAGTTTTATTCAATAAAAATAATTTAGTAACTTACATATAAATCATTATGGTTTCAATTTAGTCAAAGAATTAACTGGAGATATCTTTATAATTAGTATAACTAATTAAAATCACACTTGAGAACCTCTGGAGACTGAAATATCCGTATTTCAGGAACTTAAAGGACAAATTTGTTCCAACTACATAAACTAATGTTTATCTGCACAAATAATATTTTCGACAAACTAAAATTTAAGTAATATAACGAAAAATTACGTAATTTCTTAAAGTTTTAATCAGCCATAATTCGAAAGTACAGAAGTGGCTCTTAGATCTTGAAAAACTATTTTTTTTTCTTTTTTAATTACCTTAGAAGCTGGAAGGACTTTAATGTAATCATCAAACATCCGATAAATCAATCTCCACCATATTAAACAGTCTACCACATTCATCGTCTGTTCTTGAGAACAATAGCACGAAATTACCTTTTTCACTAACGAAACTTTTTATTACTGCAGCGCAAGTGTATTGGACGTTCCTTTCGCTTCGTACTTTGACCAAAACGTGTAGTTTCTCTTCAATTTTTCGTTGATGAATATCCTCAGGTTGGAGTGTTTAGTAAGAATGTGACAGATTTGTCGTGTGACAGAGGGGTAAAATGTATTGCAAAGTCGAATAGTATTTAAACAGTAACATAAAATGTATTATTCACATGTTGATTGCAAAGTAATCGTTATTACCAATGAGTAAATAACAAAATAATAATTTAAATATATTTTATTTTAACAATTACCTACGTGACGAAGCTGTCGCCGAATAAACACACGTACCTCCTGTCACACTTTGCGGGTGGCCGATACGCGGTGTCTGGATCTCTAAGAGGAAATCTTACCAAGGGGGAAAAGGAGATCTTAAACTCTGATCGATGGCAATAAGGACGAGTGGCTCAAACAAATATTTTAAATGGCAACCTACGTGACAGAGTGTAAGTACTAAAACATTGGGTAGTGAGAGACAATTTTTCAACAATTTTTTTAAATATTTCAGAAATATTTTAAAAATATATATTTTGTTTTACTAAATAAGTAATATCTTCTGGAGTTTATAGTTTATATTTTATCTCGTCATATATTTTTTTTCTAACATTGTGAAATATACGCAGGATGAAGTGGCAGGAGACAGCCAAGATTCGTATGAAATACACCTCTGTCACGCGGATTTACCACTCTGTAACGTAATTTTAAATACAAAAATATAAATTTATATTTTTGTAAACGTTCACAGCCGTTGTGTTTTTAGTACAATGCACGTTGAAATATAAATAAATAAATAAATATTTGTAAAACTCATGATATTTTCCTCACAACTGGTGGAGACACAGTTATGTAGGTTAAAAAGAAGATCTGCCCAGAAGCGTTTGGCTAGAAAGCCCAGCTCTGGCGATGGCTGCTGACACGTTAAAGAGAAGAATTTTAATGAGTATCATTCAAAATTACGTGATCTTTGAGGTGCAAAAATTTCACTTACACCTTCTTATTAATATGACTGAATAAAATTATAAAAACCCCCTTACCCTAGAAATCATTAGTTTCCCCTCCAACTTATTGACCAGCCAGCCAGTCATGACCCCGATGAAGTATGGGGTGACCCTCGCCCAGGGTCTCTCCACCAGGGTGGCGTACGCATCATACGATCCGGTCCAGCTGAAACAAGGAATATACTAGAATTAGCTGCATTTTATGAATGTGCTATGCGCTAATACAATTGTATATACGGAAACAAAATTGAATACTAATTTAGACCCAAGCACAGTTAATTTTATTTGATTGATAACTTATCTGATATGTATGTTCTGTAAAATTGAATAGAATTTAGATGAACCAAGTATTTGAGGTCACACCAAGGTTAACCATCGTTTGTTTCCTAGTTAAATAACAATGGCATCCTTACATTACCATTAGGTACAATATACACCAGCATAATCAAAATGTGTCCTTCGGGGCATTTGTCCATGCTCATTGAGATAGTTTGATGTAGTTACTTAATGATAAATTAAAGCTATTATTTGAACTGACAAAAAAAGTTAAAAAAAATCATTTAATGCGCACTTTTTATGCTGATACACACCATCGTGATAAACGCACTAGATTCAACTCAAATATTTACCTCACTCTCTGACTCATAAATTCATAACATTACTTATCTCGTCCAAAGATTCAGATCATCTATCTCTACTCACACAAGCATCCGATCCCGCCACGCGGCGATGACGTCAGCAGCAACGGTTGCCATGGCGACGCAGATGGCCAGTGCGCCTGCGCAGCCGCGGCCCGGAGCGAAGCACAGGAGCAACGTGCCCAGTGCATGCAGCTGAGTCTCCAGGGAGAGGAACCAGGATATTTGAAGGCACTGGGGGGAGGTCACATGTTAGTCACAGGATATAAACATCGCGCTTCTGACATTTTTAGCGAGTCAGTGACAAAAACTATAGCTGGGCTAACGTGATGAAAGGATTAGCCAGCCAGAATAGCGTCAGTCGGTCACTGTCCACGGTGCACCTGATACAATACTGCGGTTGGCTCCTTTCATGCCTCTCGCTCTTTTCAACACCCTGGTTTTCGTGACATGGCTCACAAAGTTAATCCTAAATAAGAACAAAGCTCAAGAGCAAATTAAATTCCCCTAAAACAAATACCTGCTCCTCCTCTTTGTAAAAGTTGTTGATGTACAGCAGATTCCTCCACCAGTAGCGGTCACAAGTGGTGTGGTCCCCATCGGGCAGGTCGAACAGCGAGGTCCGGTGGGACACCCGCGCTAGCACCGAGCCAAGGAATATCGTGTACGCGTACGGTGGCAGCAACCTAGAAAAGAGATAGGCTTGATTAAAAACGAAACACACTCTTCACAAACAACGTTTTCTTTTGAGTAGGTATGTTTTACCTAGCTACAAGTAAGTTAAATTTTATGTTTGTACAATAGGTATGTGTGTGTAAATTACTTTGGATTGTGTCTCACCTGACTGCTCTGTTGGAAACAAAGCAAATAAATTGTAGGATGTGCCCAAATCTGCCTCCAAAACTGACCAACTCTTCAATAGTGTACCGGCTCTTGAGATAGAAGAAATGGTATGAACTGAGGATGCCACTGAAATTAAGACATTAAAATTATGGAAAAATATACACCTGCCACGGTTAGACGGAAATGTTCCGTTTCGTTTAATGCACTGTTAAAGTAACATTTGGAACATGTTCCATGTTTTATTTCAATGTAGAGCTGTATGATACTTTTTTTATAAAATGCCGCATATACCTTAATGTTGACATATCTTAATAATTGATGTATAAAATAAATTAAATTACGTAACAATAACACGTGGTCAACCTCACCTGACAAAAAACAGAGTATCGAAAGCAAGCGTGCCCGTGGCAAGAATATTGTAAGTTGTGCTTCGTTTATTGACATCATCTCCATTCTCTGTGAAAACGACAAGGAAATTACACACGCAACTACTCAATATTCATTAATGAATATGCAATTATTTATTATAAAAGCAAATACATATAATTGGCGAGTAGAAAGCTTGTTAACGGCACTAGTAAAAGGGAGAGGACTATAATTACCTGAAACGTAAAACACAGTTAAAGTAACATGTACAAAGATCATCCAGAAAGTGGAAATCACTTTCAACCCGTGTATCGCTGACAAGTTCCTGTTGGTCAGGTTTCGATTGCAAATTCTTCTCCAGCTGTACCGGAGGGAGAAGCACTGGAGGATTGTTTTAAAGAAGTCGTTTCGTTTGCATTTGATCATGGGTTCTGTGCTCAGGCTGCCGAATGAGTTGTTGTACTTCATGCGTGGGCAGGCCGGCAGATTGTCCAGTTTCCTCGGAGACACTCCGCACTGTTTCCTGTACTTGCCGCATCGGATGCAGCTGTGCTGATTCATATCATCCGCTGCTGCTACGTCTACCGTAGCTGCGGGAGCCTTCTTATCAATTTTCATCAGCTTCTTCACTGTCACGAGGTTTAAATTCGAATTGTTAATGTTATTTATTGTTAGCGTTTCGTTTTCTTTCTTCGGCATTACAACTTCGGGCACTTTGTACGGGCGTTTTTTGTGTACTTCGATTGTGTTGTTGTATGAATTATTTGCTTCGGTAGCTCTTAATGGTGAGTTTGGATCTATCTTTTGTATGTCGAAGCTCATTGTGCGAAACTGTTTTGATCTTAATCGAATTAGTTCGTAATCAACAGCGGTAGCTATTAGAGCTACAACAATCAATGAGATCGTGAAAAATATCAGGACCAAAGCTACGGCATCATCCTGTACATCATAGATTTCTTCAACAGTTCGTACCGATGTGACCTGCACTGACCGTGGCACTGTCTTGTTGTTCCTCAAATGGTCAGTGACCATTATTGAGAAATCAAAAATTGCCTGGATATCAGTTGACCTGCAGGTCTTTGGAAAACACATCCCCATAGTTATATCGTATGACTGAAAAGTAAACATTTAATCCAAATGATTAATTAGAACTTCTAAAAGTACAATTTATGTTTAACTTCTAAGTAGGTACTTATTAATGCAAATCCTTACCTTCACCATGGCAAGTTTGGTAATGTTGAGGGCCACTTTGACAGCACTAAACGATAGTGAAAATGGGGAGATCGAATTTACTTTCAGTTGCTCTGTTACTTCATTGGTTTGTGCTGCGTTGTGCCAGTCACCTTCTGGGCCTGTAAATGCATCATAATATTCATACCTATTCATTTCAACAATGTTTCATGATATGATAGATAAATAATCCACAGTTAAGTGGGCCAGATTTACTTACTGGAATCAAAATACTTTTCTTTACGAAAAACACTTTGTGGAATTTCCTTATCGCGTAACGTTTGAGAAGATTGATTTTTGTCTTTTGAATAAGTCTTATCCTGAAAAATAAAAACAAGATTTTTCATTGACGTAATAGAAACAATATCGGTCAACCTACAATGAATATTGATTTTTTTTTAAATAAAAATGTGGTAACTTACTAAGTTAAAACACTCGTGTTTAGATCCAGTCCAGAATCTATTTCCTTCAAATACACCCGCTTCATAGCGCCCTGATGAGTCCACCACTGTAAACATATACATAGATACATCATAATTCATCATAACACAACCGTGAATATAACTGGTTCTTAAAATCAAAATCAGTAATGAGTTAAAAATAACATTTTTAATTGCACTTTTATCCCGAAATTCCCACGGGTAAACCATTTATGGCGAAGCGAAGTTTGCGACACAATCTAGTAACAAAGATAATAAAAAAGCAATGGTCTTCTATCTAGAAAACCAGAGGCCGTCCCACATTATCACCGTTATATCTTTCCTAGGCCTATCTAAACAGTTATACTCATAAATAATACAATGCCATGCAATTAATACTCCTTTACAAACAAAAAAGCGAAACCAATCAATCAGACAGAACTCATACGAGTATATCCATTAATAGTAACCTTAATTACTCTCATTTGGGATGCGTAAACGCAAAAACATTAGCACAATATAACTCGATACGACACGCAATATTACCGTACGCTTTTTGTACACAACAGTAACCATATCATAATATGGCAATAGCAACTTTATTGCTGTCGTAATAAGTATGAATAGATCGATCACACCACACATGAGATCTGAAGTAGAGAAACAGTTAGTACTAGTATGAACGACCAGATGTTGTCGGGCGGTCGTCGACGCGACGTTAGAAAGTTACGTAAGGAGTAGCACTTTGTAATTTCTTGTAGGTACCTGCTAATGTAGAAATGACCATTCATAATTATTTAGTTACTCATCTTATAGGTATGAGTATGAGGTATGAGATGTACAATCAGCAAAAGATGTAATGTATGCCATCGTAACGAAAATAGTTTGATACAGAGACTCGTGGATGAAAGCTTACAGATATTATTTATGGATACATAATATACATACAATCTTTATCTGTGATTTCATCATAATTAACGTGTTTTCTGCCGCTGGAGTGGCCAATGTAGCTCTTTTGCTGGCTGTACATCAGATGTATGTACCTGATTGTACCTGTCTGTTGATTGATGAGAAAAAAGCTCGGATTGCTTCAAAGAAATAATTTCTACAGCACAATAGCAACAAATTAAATAATAAATTATTGTTTGATAGCGTTTAAAAAATGAAAAACTTGTTTTGAAATAGGTATTCTTATGATGGGTAAAAATTTGAGTATAATTTTTGATGATAATACACAAACATTTTGTATAGGGTAGAATTTTGTAATGCCTAAGTTGTACCTACTTACTTCTTTTTAATCTGGAAGATGATAGTGAATAATTTATTATAAAAAAAAACTGTAAGCGTTAATCATTAACAGCATTACGAGTTATGCAGATAATTAAATTACATCATGAATAATACATAATAATATTTATTTCAAAAGATTTTGAGTACTTACTAATATGCCAAGTGTCGATGACAAACTCTTCCTTATTACGTTTACTACAATATTAGGTACAAATGATATGTAAAAAAACAAGTCTGTAGAGTAAGTTAGTGTCGGTTATAATAGCCGGTTACGTTACTGAATATAATCTAGATGATTGAAAGGTACGACCGTAAGTAGGTATGCAAATTATGAACTAACAAACTCGTCGTCAATGAGGAAAAAGTGCGACGAACTTTTTTCCTCAACTAATATTGTAACATAGTTTACTTACTCATATGATATTTAAATTGGTCATTGGTAGGAATACATAGAACCTACGTACGTATACGACAGAGTGTTCCAGGCGGTCATTTTGAACAAAATTTTATACGACTTACGAAAATTTGCGAAAAAAACAATTTTATTGATTCTCTGTAAGTACAGAAACTTAGTTGGTCACGTGACTGTTTACTATTAGGGGGCAGTTTTTTAAGCCACAGTCATACTTTTGCTACACCTTGTAGGTACCTACCAATAATTATTTTGTAATATTTTGATATATTATTTACAATTTTATACTTTACCGTCTTTTAAAATAATTATCTTATTTACCCACGCCACGTGCTATTTCCAATTGAAAACATCCCATGGTAAATATACCAAGTAGGTACCTACTAGCATTTGCTAATTAAGATATCCAGCTTTTATAGGAATGCAAGCAATGAGATAAACACCTAACAGGTTTAATTGCTTACAATGTTTTCTCTAGTCTTCGAATGAGTTGCAATTTCCTTCTAGCATTAAGTTTCACTGTACGTACGCCTAAAGAAAGTAAGTACCTAAGTACCTGCCTACCAAATAAAATTAGTAATTAGGTACTTAATATTTTGACTTACTTACGAAGGTGCTTTCAAATTAATATTTGAGGCAAATAGTAAATATAGATGATCAACAGAATTGGTTTAAAGTGGAACCCTTAAACACAGTGGAACACGCAAAAATAAAGTTCTTAAAGTTATTAATGTTAGTTAACTATACTTAACAGTTGCTTTTGTGATGTTCGATTCCAGGCACATAGTTTTAAAAAAATGACTTCGGCTTCAAATAAAACGAAAAGTGGGTAAGTAGTACATTAGATACTTCAATGTATTGAAGCTCTGCCTCCACGAGAAAATATGGGTTATCTTTTGCATCCCAAAGTGGTCATATCGCACGATACACAATAGATTTTTATTGTCTCTAATTTCACGGAATTCATTCGGTTAATATACCATAAGGTGAGTTTCTATGTTGTCAATATTGATAAACAACTATACTTACCAGTGTAAGCCCACGGTTTCCCATCGAGCAAGTCCTTGTAAAACCTGCTCAGATGGTCCCAGCACTGCGGCTCAATATTCAAATGCACTCCATTCTTCAGCTTCGGCCAGACGACAGCCAAAAACGTGGGGTCATACACATTGAAAAAGTCATCAAAAACTTGGGCACGCGCACGTAGGTTTTTAGTTTTCGAACGCGCGTTCGATTTGAACAGTCCCGCGGCATTTTCCGTTAAAATCTCACCACAGACGAAGCTTGCGAAAAACAAAACACACACGAATATTTGAATGGCGATCGTCATTTTGTTTACAAGTGCAGCATGGTATCGCGAGCGTGCGTCCGCGCTGCGTCTAAAGATATTATTGAAGAAACGCATGCGCAGAAATCGAGATTGTATCGGAGATAGTAATTAGAGTCGCCAGGGCTCTGGCGAGTGTTAGAGCTAGGTAACTAGAAACTTATAGAAAGAAAGAAGGAAACATTTAGGTATTTTATGTACCTATTCAGAAAATACATGAAGCCATTTATCTTTTAAACTTAGATACATTATTTAATTTCCATGTACCTAATAAATAAATTGAATTTATAAAGTTTTTACTTTGCCTGGGTACCTACTTTTATACTTTCATAGTTTGTAGTTGGTCTGAGTTTCATAGCGATACAGAAAACTTTTTAAAGACCAAAAAGTACGTTCGTTCCTGTACACATGTCAGAAGAATAAGTTCTATCAAATTTAAATCACTGTCACTTGCAAGAAATAAACATTTCAGTTTTTGGAAAATGGCCTAGTTAAATCTGTATTTTTTAAATAAAATTTAAGTGTTTTCCTTAGTTTTTAAACCCCCAAATGCTTTAGTTGTAGTGTTTTCAAATTTGTTGTGTTAATGTGTTCTATAATTGTGTTTAACGTCATGAATCAAGAACCATGACAGCACCAAGCGACCGCCAGCCAATGTCAGAGGACTCCAATGATGAAGAGCATCCATGCACCTTTGGAAGGAAAGAGTCAAAAGCCAATCTATTCCACAGTTTTTCTGAACACAACGTGTTGAAAAATTACGTTTGTCTTGTCAGTAATATCCCACCATTTGAGTACCTCAGTGACCAAGACGCAAGAGTTGACGTGAGCATTTGTAACCTATCTTCCAAACCTTATTTGTAGTATAATATAACTCACTTTCAGTAACTATACTAATGTAGGCGCTCCCTTGCATATAAGTTGTCGGACATTAAACATTATTTTGACAAGTTTATGACATGGAGTCCTCAGCTGGAGGCGGTTAGCCGGAGGATGTTTGCATCAGGGGGATCACTTCGAAGACTACGCAATTTCCTTCCTACCTCCACCAAAATTGCTTTAGCTCAATCACTCCTTCTTCCCGTTCTTGACTACGCCGATGCCAGCTATCTTGATCTCACTGAGGAGCAACTTAATAAGCTTGAGCGTCTTCAAAATTACTGCATACGATTCATATTTGGCTTAGAAAATATGACCATGTATCTGTATACCGACAAAAACTCAAGTGGCTCCCAATTCACCTTCGACGGAATACTCACATACTTTCACTACTTTATTCAGTACTGTTCAATCCTTGTTCCCCAACATACCTTAAGGAGCGTTTTGAGTTGAGATGCTCTACACATAGCCGCTCACTACGTTCATCTCATAACCTTCGCCTTCATGTTTCCTCTTGCACAATTGTGTTTTATGAGGGTTCATTCACATTTCAGGCTGTTAAATTATGGAACGATCTGCCCATTGAAATCAGACTCGCACCCTCTCTACCATCCTTCAAAAACAAGCTCAGACAGCACTACTTAAATTTATCTTATCCTGATTAGAATGCACCAGCAATTATTTATTTATTTTTAATAATATTTATGTATTATTATAGGATATATAGGTATATATATTTATTATTAACTATATAGGTTTTATGTATTGTTATATGTAGGTATTTACATATCGTTTATACCTACTTTATATTAATGTAGTTTATAAATATCTCTTATTTTCACACGCTACCCTTTTTCATTCTTTCTATTTCCTTTCAATTTGGTTGTCTGGAAGAGATTAGTGCAATAAAGAATATTTTATCTTTATCTTATTATGTGTCCAAGTAAGTAATAAAGTAAATATACTTATTAATTTTAAGATTAACCATGAGCAAGACAACGCTATTCAAGTAGAAAGATCAAAAGCTTTGTACGATATCAAACACTACAATGGCAATGATGGAACCTCTTGCCAAGTGAGTTTTGATATTTTATGCTTACGTTATTAGTAGCTTATTTCGTATGAATGAACATGAACAATACCTAATGTAAAATATTAATATTAATATAATCTAGGTGGAAGTATACAATATACCCCATGGAACTAAAATAAAGTTTTATTCCAGCACATTGAAATGATGGACGTCTCTGAAAATGACGACAGTAACTTTATAAGTTTTGATAATCCCAACATTCTCCAGTATACGAGGATGAAGTGGCTGAGTGACGGGAGTAGTGGTGGAACTAATGCTAGGTAACCACAATATCACAAAGTCATCATAATTTAAATCATCTATAACGAAGATAAAAGTACTTATAAAGTATTTAATGTGAAATAAGCATGGGGAGGCCTTTGCCCAGCAGTGGAGCACAAAAATATGCCTTCATTACATAAGAAGTTTGATTGGGTTTTCACCTACATAGTAATCAATTTACAAGAACAAAATGTTATTACAGAACAGTAAATGCCCTTACTGGGGCTAAAATTAGACAGAGGAAAGAAAGAGGCCGAAAGTAAATAATGAATTATTTGATAAGGTATAGCCGTACATGCTTTAAATTTGTATTAGATATTCCATGTCTCTTCTCATATTCGTATCCTGAATCGAGTAGGTATACGCGAAAAAAATGGCTGTACGATCAATGATGGTTACATAAGACATACAATTTATCAGATTTAACCATAAAATACAACTTTATAAAAGGACCAAACTAAGTATTTGTTGTAACCCCATAGCGATGTGACCTAGGCATGACACTGATTTCTTATGTTTTCTTCCTCCACTAACCTTACATATTTTAAAAACACCCCAATAAAGCACCTACATAACATAATATGTTTACCAACATAAAATACCTACACAACTCGAACACTAACCTTACTTTCATCCTATTTTCAGCTCACCATCAGTATCCCTGACCAGCTGTTCTACCATCAGCTCAGACTTCAGTCAGGACTCGGTACTGGAGAGTCAGGACAGCACCGACCGATGTCTCTCAACCATCTTGAAATTAGATGAGGAGCATAACATGTTTGGGATGACGAACATGGCAATAGTCGGGATGCCACTTAGAAGTGGGGTCAGATGTGAGGTAAAACCCGCATTCCCACAAACTGCTATTGTCCAAGTCTGCTGCCCGAGATTTTCCTGTTGTAAGCACAAGGTTTGTTTAACTTTCATTATGAATCTAGACCACTTTTTTGTTGTGTACCAAAATGATGTACTCGTATAATGTAATTCCCACTTTTTCTTTATAAAAATGCACTTCATGCTTACTTTCAGAGCAAAACAGATTTTCCTATGATTCTAAAGGTAAGTCACACAGATATTGAACTTTCTACATAACGTATTGCAATCCAGGCTTTCTTTCTCCTTGTATTTACCCATACAGGACATATCAAAGGCCGTAGAGCAATTAAAGCAGTGTTGTTCAGTAAGTCTTTGATAAAAATATTTAGTGTTGCTGTTCAAGAAACATTTATGGTCCCGTTAAATCTTATTATGGAGAAACAAAATTATTTTTGGCCAATTTCTAAAAGTCGTAGAGCAAAGATTGACCCCCTGGGTAACCCCCTTTCGGCTTAGTATACCACTTTTGCAACACCGTGTATTTATATAAGTACTTTATTTCCAGTGCGGCAATAGTCGCAGCTGTACGACATGTTGCGTGGAGTCCTCTGCGCCGGCGCGTGAGTCGTGCGCGACTTGCTGTGTGAGTCACTCAATATATCGGTCGATATATGTATAGATATATAGATATACGGGAACGATACGTATAATTCTTATATTATAGTCACGAAAAATTAATTAAATATAATTATAGTATAACACTGTTTGACTGTTGTCAGTTGCGATGGTAAATGAAAACAATATTTCTGTTTTCCAGCCTCCTCCGAGAAGTGAACCGAAACGTAGCGTATGTATATTTTTTATTGTGTTGCAAACCTGGTATTGTTGTATTTCCGATCTAATTTTGTCCTTATGTGACTATGTGACTTTTGCGCTTTTCTTGTAAACCGCTGTAAATTACTTATTTTAAATACCTACTTATTTTCCAGTATGATTCAAGGCGAAAGAAAAAACAAGTGTGTTGTCCGGTAAGTAAATTATGAAAAACACCATCAACATTTTCTAGCTTTTTATTATTATAAACTAAAATTAATTAAGTTTTTTTTTAGATTTGCCCGCAATCTACAAAATGTACAACGAACGCGAATGCCTCAATGACGGTACAAAATTTATTATGAAGAAAATGAATTATAGTTCGCTTTACATAATTACTTAATCATAATAAAATCTTACCCACTTTATACATTTTAGATAACTGTGAAAAGGAGGCCTGATGCCTATGAGCCATATCCTGTAAGTTTCATTACCAAAACACTTTTATTTTTTTTTATTTGTGACGATCTTTTTATCGGCATGTTTTAAAACTTATGTAATTAATTTTTTCAGGTCATTATTTCTCCTCGTTCAAGTTGCATCCTGAAATTGGTAAGGAAGAACTGTATTACAACTACCTGTCTGTTCGGAAGTCTTTAGAAACCTATTAGTCTGTTTCACCATTTTTGGAGAAAAGTAATCTTACTCAAATGTAGCTCTCTCTATGTGTACCTACCTATAGGATATTTTCATGAATTCTTCTTAGCATTTCAATAAATAATAAATACATTTCGGTGAAAAACAGTAGCTCTAGACTAGCTATAGACTAGGCAGGCCAGCTCCGCGTTATTTCGCTCGTGGATTTTTATAAAAGGATTATTTAATTTTTATACTAATAAGTAAATAAATTTAGGTATCGTCAAATCACCATCTTTCAAGTGTTCCACTCAACATTTCAACCTCAATAACAAAAGCTAATCTATCCTACCTTCCACCAGCCGCTAGCCGCTAGGTCCTGCCACCACGTGCCCCGGTGCCAGCCACCCTCGGCTTGCTGTCCCTACCTCATGCCGTGCTACTGGCCCGCCAGACCCAACGCCCCGTGCCCCACCCCCGCGCACTGCTTCCACAACCCCCCCTGCCCCGCCGCCAGGCAACGAGAGACTCCGAGAGACCCGAATACTAGTTGTCCGAAGGTGAGCATGTGAAATTGTCACACACACTGAAACTCTCACACAACACTCAACACTCCTATGTAGGTACAGTGTACATAGGATTTTTGAGTAGTATGGTCTGAGAGTTTTTTTATTTTGGGATGAAGTACCTAGTTAGTTGGTATTATGTTGTTGTTGAATAAACCGGAAATAACCGGAAAGAAATAGCGAATTTCTACATTCATATATAGCTGAACATAAAAGAGTAGAGAATAATTGAGGGCGTGGCAATCTAAGAAAGTGGCCACACTATTATAGTATAGAAAACGGACAAAAGTATCACGATACTTTAGCAGAAAAAATCAAAACGAGAAATGTTTCAAATATTTACTAATTATAAAATGCCACTTTTTGGGGAGGTTTATGTTAAGAGAAGAAATAGTAGGGGAGAGGGGGGCAGTCTTGAATGAATTTCATTAAATCAAATCAACTGTAACTTTTATTTCATTGTGTATTTCATAATGTTTTTTTGCACTGAAACACGTGTTGGTTATCCCATTATGTAATTACTATAGGAGAAAAGTGAGAGACATCGATATTTTATTACAGTTTTTTCTTGCTCAGGAAAAAGTTCAAATGTGCCCCGGCAATTCTTCTAAAACTGTGTTTACCGATTTTCCTGCAACAAATTATTTAATTGGTCAGAGAAGCAGTGACTTGCAAATTATTATGTCTGGGGAATTTATACCGACTCTTACATATTTTTACAATAGGTACTCTAACACGGAGAGACCGACACACATAGACACCTACAGCTGTAAAACTTATCGATACCCTTTTTGAGTCGGGGGTTAGTAAAAAAGTATCTAGACCTGATGTTTTAACAACATTAGCATCCAGACCCTGATGTCATGTAACGTTTGACACTAGTATTTTCTAACCTCTATATGGCAGCGTTCCCACTACGCCGGACCGGCAGATCTGCCGAAAACCGGACACCGGACAGAGTGTTCACATTACATCGGATCCCGGAAGAAATTCAGACAGTCCTCAGTTGAATTTGGACCTGCGCGCACAATGGACGACGAAATTATTGTGTTGTGGTGGTATCTTAATAGAAGGCAAAATAAAAGAAAACATTGGGTACACCCTATTTTACGGGAAAGATTTTCCATTCTTTTCATTTTACATCCAGGGGCGAGGGGAGCACGAGCGGGGCGAGCGGGGGACAGATACCAGCACAAACTCGTTCACATTACTCCGGGCCCGGTCGTTCTACCGGCAATTCGTAGTGACAAAACGTTCGGTAGAAATGCCGGGCTCGGCAAAAATGCCGGACCCGGGATAATGTGAATAGCTTCATATAAATTGTACAGCCACTAGCTCTTCCGGCAGATTTACCGGCGCGGCAGATCTGCCGGTCCGGCGTAGTGGGAACGCTGCCTAAGAATAACAAATACACATTGAAAGGCATTCTATTACATCAAAATAGTACTTTTTTACAAGAAATATAAGCAATGTATGTTAATGGTTAGAAATTAAGTACCTACTCACCAGTATAAAACGCTGCTCTTTCATAAACATCGTATATATTGACTAATACTTCTCCAGCCCCATTCTCCGCCAAACATCGTAGGTAAACGCTGTAAATCATCTGTCTAGCTTCGCTGCGAATGGTTTTATTCATTTTCACCTCGTGAACAAACTCAACAATACACAAAACTCCAAAATTAAGCAAAATTCGATTTGTTTATACAGGAACAGGGCGAGTTTGACATTCAAACCATAGAAACAGACCACAAATCACAAGTTTTTTTTTATTGCCAGGTTTAAATCTGTTTAGTTCCAAAAACATTAATCTCTACTCTTTTGTGTTCAGCTATAGATTTACAGATTCTATTTTCAGTTTGATGGCTAACAAAGGTTATAGTGCCACAAACTTATCTGTTCCGGTGACAGCTCAAATAAATCTCTAATATTTCTTAATTCTATAAGATTTTAAGTTTGCTCGTACCTATTGTTATTTCGCTCTTGCGGTGTTAATAAACCCATCTAATGTTTTAAAATATACAATTCATTAGTAAGTAATGAAATATGGATCAATTAAGTTCGCTGTCACCGGAACAGATAAGTTTGTGGCACTATAGTCCCATTAAGCTTTAAATTTATTATACAATAAATATGAACTTTTGTTTTCAGACTCGAAAATGCAATGATAAACGAGAGGATCAGCCGAAGTCAAAATGTCCAAATGTAGGTTTACCATATTTCTATTTTCTACTTATTTTTATAAAAAACTTAAGTTCTAAAGTCACAATCATTTAATTTATAAAATTACAAAATAATATTGTGTGTTTTCAGATTTATGATAAATCGCGTATGAAAGGTTCCAATTGCCCTAACAGATATTGTCTTGGTGTAAGTTATACCTACATTGATACAAATTTAAAGAAAACAACCAAAGAGCAACACTATAACGGGATACATATACATACATTTTGTAATGTCATACAATTTTAGTAAATAAAAATATTTAAAAAACCTTCAAATACCAAGTATAAAACCAGTATTGACTGTATTATCCTGTGGCACAAACAGTACAAGTAAGAATTAAATTACTTCTTATCTCTGTTCAATCCAACCATCTATCTCCCAACAGAGAATACCAAACGTGAAGGAAGCTATAGAGATGAAGTACGGTATGAAGTGTAGTTCTCTGACGCGGCCGTGTTCGCTGACGGCGCAGGCATGACGACGCTCGCGAGCAGTTCCACGAGCACCAGCTCGTGTTCCAGCTTCAGTGAGGTCAGTTTGTAACCGTCGTACATAGATAGATTAAGCTCCAATTTCACAATAGTCGATTAAATCGTAACCAGGTATTGGTTGATCAATTATACGTTATCTCCATACTAAATTCTTGAAAGATGTGTAAAAAGTCAACCACTAATAATACCTGGCCCTGTAGCACGGGGCGCTATTAAGACGTGACAAAAGTTCTCCGTTGCGGTCACACTTGAGGCAGCGCAATGTGAGTGAGCGCGATGCAAAACTTTTGTCACGTCTTAAATGCGCCACGTGCTAGCCCTTCTGGTTATGCTCTAACCGAGAATGGAGAAATAGGCACTAAACGTACTAATATATTATACATTGTTAAGCACTTTACAACAATAAAGAGGATTATGAACAGTTTTGTGCACTTTATGCTGTGGCTGTGAAAGGGCTCTGCATCAGCATAAAGCTACAGTTAGACTGCAAGATTAGACTGCAGTGCTGATATTCTGCCAGTACCACACTAAACTAAGGTGTATTATTATTATAAAAGTTACATATTTGTCTATGAGTCTGACGTAGTCTACACATTTTCCCACTTTTGGAAGTTAGACATCGTTACTAGGAAGTGTAAATAATATATTTCTTTAGCAGAGTGAATACAGCCACCAATCAGAAGCTATGATGACTACTACTGTATCAAACGTTAATACTTTTCTACGATTTTTCCAAAACAAACTCGATACTAAAAAAAAGAATAAAATAAAAACAGTTGACGAAGCTATCAGTTACCACGTGCAAGATATTAAAGCACCTATAAAGTTTAGTAAAGCGACTTCGATTATAAATATTAAAAATAAAGATGAAGGACATTCAGCAGTTCACGAAAAGAAAAAGAAAATAGGAAAAGCAGCTAGCAATAAAGATATTAATATGAAAGAAACACTTTTGGATCAGTTGGATTTGAGTAGTGAATCTTTTGGATGCAATACTGATTTGCAACCGATGCAGCAGGTAAAGCAAATAGTACCCAGGGAAAAAAACAAATTTAAAGAATACAATGATTTATTGGAGAACAGTGAGCAATCAGAGCCAAATAAATACAAAACTCTTGCTAAAACTAAAGAAGAAAATTTAAAGAAAAAGTGTAAATGTGTTAATTGTAAGAAGAAAAAGGGATATGCTGAATCTTCAAGCGATGATGATGATGACAGTGATGATTCTGTTTACTCAAAAAGCTCTACAAGTGTACGTGTACCTATTTATTTATATATATTTAACAGTAGCACTAGGCCAGCCATCAATGACCAGTGGGCTAAACGAGTTCTAGAGTGGGAACTAGGTACTAGTAAACGTAGCGTGGGGCGCCCCCCGGCCCGCTAGACCGATGGATGACCTTAGACAAGTAGCCGGTAGTGGCTGGATGAGGAAGGCCGAGGACAGAGTCTTGTGGCGTTCCGTAGGAGAGGCCTATATTCAGCAACAATGGCTGATTATGATGTTGACGATGTACTTCAAGATTTATAATTTGAAACAAAAAGAGAACATATTCCTAATTCAATAATTTAACCGTTACCCGGTTGAGCGTTATTTTTTTGAATGAGGTGATAAGTATTGGGTATTGAGATATTACATACAATTATTGTAATAATCACTTGCAATTATTATTTTTAGAGTTCTTCTGAAGATGATTCTATAGATGACAATGAGTCAATTAATACAAAGGTAAGTAATAGATTCACTTTCAGATAAAAATTATGATAGTATAAAAGTTGCCGATTATACAAAATAATAATTGGGTTACTAGTACCTACTTACTTACATTTAAATATACTTTTCAGACAAGTTATCCCAAAGTGGAAATCACGAAAAAGGTTTCTAAATGTCGCAAAATGCGTGAAGATTATATTCCACCAAAGATTATAAAAAAGCCCATTATGTTGTTGGATATGGGAGCTCAAAGTAACTCACTGGAGATATTGGAATCATACAAAAATAAGCGAACAGTAATTTAAATAATTTAATCACTTTAAATTTATTATGCTCTAGGAAGATATACACAACCTTATTAGGTATTCATCAAAGTACACCACATCTTGTATGAATGCGCCAATACACACAATGGTGTGACAGGTTGATTTGACGTCCTGTGCGGAAAAAACATTCGTTTTCGACCGCCTCTGATTCACCATAAGCTTGTCGTGTAATGGCGATATACTTGACTATTCCTTTCCGAAATTACCTCTATGTCTGCTAGGTACCTTATCCAGAACTACAGATCTGATATAGGCACATTAGATAGAGGCATTGCATACATAACCCTGTAATCGACCTATATGTATATTTTCCTAACCCAACTCTATACTATGTTATTTTTTATTCACAGGTTAATAAAAAATCTATGGCAACCAGTGTAAGTGTAAACAGTCATCCCACTTCTAAGCTAGGTGCAGAATGTAATGTATCAAAGATACCAAGTTTAAATACGATTTATAAGGGATTAAAGTTGCCATTTAAGGAAGGCCAGCAAAAGTTCCTGGAGCCGTACGCTACCAGAACACGCATCCCAAAAGATGATGGCTCACATCAGGAAAGTAAACGTTCGGTAGGTTTTATGACAGTATGTTTTGAAATAGTAGAAACCTACGTCTCTTACTAACATTTTGTGTAACAGAATACATGTATAAGTAGTATAGAAGATTTTGCAAAACCTGTAAAGGAACAGGCGAAGGCCAAGATCCACTTCGGGTCAACGAGCCATCATGAGTGAGTGAGTGAGTGTAAAGGAAGATATAAAATACAGGTTTTGTATTAGATTGTTTTTACAGAGGGAGTATTCAAGCAGGAAATCATTTGATGGCAGTTTACATGATAATGATTTGGATAAAACTAAGACAAGAAATGAAAGGACACGAAGTCCATCGTATAAACTAGTCAGCGATCAGGCAACTATGCCTAGTTTAGTGATGATTGTACAAGATTTGAAAACTTCCTTCTTCGAACATTACAATGATTTTCAAATAACTTCTAGTAAAAGAAAAACTATGCGAAAGAAAAGGCTTTTTAGAGAGGAGGCTGTTCAATTGGTTAGTTCTGTGTGTACGTTTCGAAAATCTTATCGTTCATGGAATACTTATAGCAAAAATCATTTATACTGTGTCATGAATTAGTTTTTATTTTCAGTATCTAGATAAAACTACAAGTACAGTGCAATACAGAAGTACACATCAATTACGTTTTGATCATAATAATCGATCCAGAAAAATCATAAAATTTTTGAACGGGGCATTCCAAGGTAAATTTAAAAAGGGCTCAACCAAAAAAGATGCACATCATCACGGAAAGAAAGACTTGAATCCAAAAGAACACGAAAATAAAGATAAGAAAAGTGACAGTGACGAAACGAAAAAGAAAAAAACTGAAGGAGATCCGCATCACAAACAAGACGACTCTGACCGCGTTTCTTTACAGCATCGAGATCCCGTTCCACCAAAGTCTTTAACTAGGCAGACAGAGCAGGTATTCTTTCCAAGACCGATAGATCATAACCTGAAAAAGGCACAAGAGACAGAACGTTTCTTAAGAGAACAGAAGGAAATACTAGAACAAAATTTATTAGAAGTAAGGGAAGAGCAGAAAGAACTTGAACGTGAGGAAAAACTAGCTAAAATTGAGGAACTGGAAGAAAGACTAAAACAAGTAGAAGAAGCTCTCAAAGAAGAGGAGGAAACTATTCGAGTAGAGGAAGAAAAGATCCGTGTTCAAGAAGAAGAAGATAAATTGGCTGGCAAAACAGCAACTCGAGAGGCTACTGCAGCAGCCGGAGTTCCGCTTCCGGAAGCTTCATCTACCAGCATGGCTACAAGTGAGCCTGAGCCCATCCCAGGGCAAATGATCGACTGCAAAGAAAGTGCATGTTCTGTCGAATGCAAGGAAGAGTTGCCGCTTCAAGTTAGCAAACCATGCAGGTGTAAAGAGAAGTGTAAAAGGAAGTTCGGTGTACACATCGAGGATAATGAAGATTTTACCGCTGTAAGTAACATTAAACCTCGGTCATATTTTATCAACTTAGGTATACTTACTACTACAATAATTTTAAACACACCGGCCACTTTTGCGATTTAATTTTTTAGCTAAAATTACCGTTTTAGTAAGTAAGTTCTGATTAGTATTTATGTATTTGTCTGATTCTGACTAGTCTGTCATTTGAAATCTTGACTCCTCTACATTTACATTGAAAATTACTAAAAATTTCATATGCCCGTTTTAAATTATTTTCATATAAATAAATATGAATAATATATAATATATACCTACCTACTAGTAAGGTTATTTACGAAATTATTTTTTAGGAACCTCCTTCAAGAGTTTTTGCAATGACGAACCTTAAAGCTGATCCGAGCGCAAAGATAGAGCACGTTGATATTAACAAATATGTTCCCAAAAGGCCGAAATCTTTCTTACGGGATGATAAACCTAAAACCGATACTAAAAAAGCAAAGTCTAGTAAGTCACCGGCAAAACAACTAAAGACTATAACAATGCGAGATAAAAAAGATGAAAATGAGTCTCTTGAAATCGACGCCAAGAAAGGACCGTCTTCAGCAAATCTTAGTAAGAAAAAAGTACGTACCCAGGAAACATTACCCAGCGTTTAGGTAGGGATTTAAAAAGTACAACGTTGACATTTTCACCCAATGATATGTAGAAAAATGTTTTGTTCGTTTGTATATTGTTTACATGAGTACTCGAAGTAAATTATTTTCCATTTATTCAGGACCATCGCAGATCAGACCAATCGTCATCGGATGAAAGTTTAGCAAATGAGTCCAAAAGGTTTAGACAGCCAAGGCAGTATGATGAGTCCCAAACGTATGTTTTTGACAAATCTGTTAGTACTAAGCCAAGTATGCTGACCATACTCTCAAGTCAAGAAGACATTATATCTCCCCTGGAAAAGTTCTTCAGATTCAAGAAAGTTCCAAGACAAAAACCGGTTTTGATACCCAATAATGTGAGTTTCCACACTTTCCACGTTATTTTAGTACTTAAACGATTGCTTTTACTTCTTAAAATTTTTAAACACAATAATTTGCGTTGTGATTTTTATGCAGAAAGCAGCGTATCATAACAGTGATACAGGTTCTTCAAGCACAAGTACTGTCAGTGAAATCATTGTAAGTATCTACAAAGTTTTTGTATTCTATTTCTATTCTATTATATTCTAATCACACATTTTCATTCTTCACAGAACTACAATTCTCCACGTACTCCGACAATGAAAGATACAAAAACTAAAAAGTCGGCAGCCAAAAATTCGGAGGAATCTTCAATGCCAGAGCAGTACCAAGCACCTGATGTACGTTTTAACTAAAATTATAATTAATGAAATATTATTCTCATGCATACAAATTGTAAGTACAGTTTTTTTATAGGTATTACTTTTTTACTGTTTTAGAAATTAATACGTCGAAAATCACTGTCAGCTGTTAAAGAGTCTATAAAACAAAAATCAACCAATATCGGGACGACCTCGTCTAACAGTGGGTACACCAGTATACATAGGAGGGGTACCAGACATATCGCCATACCTAGCAGAAGACCTAAAGTTTCTGAAGGCACTAAAGTAAGTACCTATTATAGGTATAATAACTAAAAGGTTTACGAGGTATGTCAATGTTTGTGTGTCTGTGCCAATGTTAACATAATATAAAATATAAATAAATAATTTACAGTACTAACAATATTTATTGTTATTTTAGGTACACACTGAGGATATTGAAAATCCTAACAAAACTCTCATAGAGGGTTCACCAAAGAAAAAGAGTAATCAAAAAGATACTTCGCTAATTGTAGTCCACGATTCCATGGATATTGGTGAAGCAAAAAGTGAAGCACAGATAGCAGACGCAATCGCCCCTCCAGTAGTTAGGAGCGAGAAAAGTAAGCGATATCAGCCCCCACCACACACTCTCAGGGAGTACAGGGATACCGAGAGTAAAAAAATGGTTAGTATACAGATACAGCCAAGACTAATCAGTTATTTTTTTAAATTTGTTTAAGGTTCTGTCATATAAAGGGTATAGTAAAAAAAGCTTGTTTGAAAATTAATAAGTCCGTTACCTCTATGTAGTGCATTTCCTATTGTAATGTCTATGTCTGTTTGCAATAAAGAGTTGAAAGTTATCTAGTAATCCAAGGAAAATGCAGGGTAAAACTGATCATAAATAAAAAAAACGTATTACAGAAAACTGAAACGCCTGAGAGGAAAGTGACCTCTATGGTGGATGAAGGGAAACTGAATGAACGCGAGAAGGCCTATCGCAAAGCCTTAGAACATGCTAGGAAACAACGCGACGTGACACCGTCTAGGACGAAGAAATATAAGGAAATTGAGGTCAACAAAAGGGTAATTGATATATTTTTTAAAGTTCAAATGTATAGTCAAAGCATTTTTTTAAGAATGATCGTTGATGGTAAATATTAATTTTCAGAAAGTGACGAGAGAGGTACAAGGAAATGTACCGGGCCATATTTTTTTGAAAGTATCTAAAAGTGAAGTTTTACTTTCTTCTAATAGCAATATAGCTGAAGCTGAAGTGAAAATATGTGAGAAAGTAGACACAGAAAAAGATGATAAAATCAAACAAAATGGGATTCATGACATTGCCAATCAGGTTTGTAAATTAAGTTGAAATAAAATTTGTTATGTTACGCATACACACATTGTTTTTATATTTAGAAATGACCAGAATCTTAACATTTTATTGAATAATTTTATTTAAAGGTATTTTAAATACGTATTTAGGATTGTATCCCATATAAGTATATTATTCTTTCAGAAACCTGTGTCAGAAACTAAAGAGAAGAAACCAGATTACACATTCCTGAAAAAATCTAAAAGTGAAGCTCTGTTGTCTCCTAACAGTGGTCTCAGTAATTTTGTTGACATGCAAGAAGAATCATTACCTCAGGTTTCCGCCAAGAAAGAACAACAAACAGATGGCAAAACACATAATGTAGGAAAAAAATATATTTATTTTAAAGAATAGGCTACTTGACTTATATCAAATTTGGCGCCATAAATTAGTATTTGCTAAACCTTACAAAACCGAAATATACCTATCGATTTCATGAAATAAATGTCTAAGGTGGTTGCATAAATTGAATTACAAAACCATTAAAATACATAAGAAAAAGATTATTTGAAGAGTATTTTTTTGGTCTAATAGAGCAATTATTAATCATATTAGACCTTTATTCTATTCTATTCTATTCTGGTAGGGGGTGAAGTTCCTGTACGTGGCTCTCTCGAGTCATATTAGACCTATTTTAAAAAAGAGTCAAGAGCCCATTATTAATTGTCTGACTTATTTAATTTTTTAAATTATTAAATGCGTTTTCACAGACCGCTGAGAAAGTTGATTCAAATTTGAAAAGTTCCACATCTTATATTAGCACTGTAGGTAGTTCTAGCTTCAATCAAGAACGATCACCTAGAAAGAAACATAAGGAAGATGAATGGACTGCAGAAAGAAAGGTAAATTCAATCATGCACAACATTTTGAAAGTAGTAAAAATATTCGTTGTCTATTTGCATTTTACCATACCATTTGTTCTGTGGTATGATAACAAGATAAGGGTGCACGAAAGTAGGGGAGGCCGAGTGATGTCGATCAATGATGATGAGTCAAATGTATCTTATAAATCCCGCCCGCATTGCGTTCGACCTCTAATCTTACTGGATAACCCTTTAGCCACGGTCACAAATTCTAGACCAGCTCTATTATTTGTCACCAAAAGGCTACGAAGAAGTCCAAAGGTATAAAAGTTGTATACATAATCTAATCTAATAGGTTTTTTTTATGTAGCCATTTCAGTGTCCCACTGCTGGGCAAAGGCCTCCCCCATGTTTACTCCACACGTCTCTATTGTCGACCAGGTCGTCCCGCCATCTCCTCCTAGGTCTACCTGGGCGCCTGCGTCCGTCGCTCGGCAGCCACTCGGTTATAATTTTTGCCCACCGGTCCGGGTGCATTCGCATGACGTGGCCTGCCCAGGCCCACTTCAGCTTAGCGGTCTGTGCACCTACGTCTTTTATGCGAGTGGCGGAGCGCAGTGTGGTATTTCTGACGCGGTCTAGCCTGGTCACACTCAGTACAGTATAATAGGAATATAACATATTATTATTATGTATTACATTTCGTTTCAGAAATTTGGTAAAGATATCGAAGGGAAATTAAACGATTTGCAAATATCTAACACTGAGCCGCTACTGTCTGACAGTCAGTTGAATAATATTGATGAACGTACGAATTCAGAGTCAGAACAGCAATCACTATCGAAAAAAGATCAAAAGGAAACGGAACTAAAATTGGTGGGGAAATTCTTAAACTTTGTTATGAATGTAAAGTATACAATATTAGTAGGAAGGTGGTTTATAATTAACGCTTCATTATTTGCAGAACATTAATCCGACTAACTTCGACAATTCTAGCAATGATAAAACCCAGAAAATTACTGATATCAAACCACAAGAGGAAATACAACTAGAGAAAATACCAGACAAAACAATTTTAAAAGATATTGCCCAGACAGATAAAACGGAACCACCTACAAACGATGCTCAAAAAGAACCACCTACAAACGATGCTCAAAAAGAACCACCTACAAACGATGCTCAAAAAGAACCACCTACAAACGATGCTCAAAAAGAAAACATACTAATTCCTGATCAAGCCCAAAAAGATTTAGAAAACAAACCACACGAGGAGATACAGAAAGAAAAAATACCTAACCAAGCATCCGTCAAACAGGAAAAACCGCTGACAGATGAAACACCACTACCTAAAAGCGATTCCGAAAAAGAAAACATTCCAGTTCTAACACCTCATGTGCATGCGAATACGGAGGGTAATGATCCAGCAAAACCAAAAAGTCAAGAAGTAAAGTATTGCATACAAAAACATATAAGATATAAATTATCCAGTGATTGTAATAATACTCTTTATGCTATTAATGTTTCTGTTAATGATTTATCATTTTAAGCTAAAACTATAAATCTTTCACAGGAAAGCCTAGCAGAGGATCTAACAAATAAATTGCGTGACTTAATTACTAAGAAATCAGCTGATATCACATCAAATAGCTCTTTACACGTAGGATTTGAGCATACATTAAAAAGAAAGGAACGCAACTCGAAATCACCTCCTAAAGTAAAGTTGCGGAAAGAAGAAAATGGCAAACATAAGGTAAATAATAATATTAATAATAATGTATAAAATGTTGTATAGAAATGGTGTTAGTAGGTATAGAAGAAATGTTATAATAGTTTTATAGGAAGATAAGAAGCCAAAAGAGGATGGCTCAGAGAGTTTTAAAAATTCATAAAAAAAAACGTAAACTTAACACAATTGTTCAGAATAACTCCCAGATTATTCCTCTTTCCGCTTACTTTATCCTTTTTGTATCATACAGTAGTAATTTTATCAATAATTTATGGCCGAATGGCGTAGTGGTTAGTGACCCTGACTACTGAGCCGATGGTCCCGGGTTCGATTCCCGGCTGGGGCAGATATTTGTTTAAACACAGATATTTGTGCTCGGGTCTTGGATGTGCCCGTAAAATGGCAATAGGCCCGCCCCCTATTACATTGGGTCTAACATAATGCTCTGGCGAAAAGTGGGTGCAGCAATGCACCTCTGCCTACCCCGCAAGGGAGTACATTAGTACAAGGCGTGAGTGTGTGTGTGTGTTATTGGGTTCAAAACTCGAAGAAGTAACAAAAATAGCTTTTATCAACAAACTACAGTACAAAAATTTTAGAAAGCCGAAAAGAGAGAAAGAAAACTTTCACCACCCCCCAAACACATGAAAATAAGTGACAGTTCACCAAAGAGCGGGTTGAAACATACTGCTGAAAAGAAACGAGAACATCAAGGTGCAGATAGTTCGAAGGTAAGAAAATGGTAGAAGTTTATATTATGGAACTGCTACCGCTTAACTATCAACAATCCTTATTTCCTTACTGACCAATCTGACAATCTTTACGTAGGTATTGATCTAACACAATACAATCATGTTTGACAAAAATAATCTTACAAAAATTATTTTAATTTAACTTTTTTCAGAAAGTAAGCATCGATGTTAAAGAAAGGAGGGTACCTCTTCCATCTGGCAGTACCGGGCCAGTTAAATTTGAATCTGCTAATACTGCAAACAAAGCAGCTTCTCCACGACTCTACCAAAAAGATCCAATATCCGATGACAAACCTGGAGTAAGTTACGCTAAAAAAACACTTATTTATTAACAGGGTGTTCATTAAGTAATGATTCAGGTTCCATTGAATCGAGATAGTTACTACAGGAACATACACCCCAAAGCTAAAAAGTGAGTAGATATCTATTACAAAAGGGGAAAGAGTAGGTGCTTAGTTTAAAAAAAACGAAGAGCAAAACCTGTTTAACACGACTAACTAACAAAGCAATAATTTTTTTTAGCAGAGCCAGGATGGACTTTCGAGTATTTCATCTTCAAGTATACAAGATACCCAAGACGGGCAGAAAAAAAAAGTTAGTTTTCTCATGTACTTACTTAATTTAGCTCAGCGATTGGCCACATTAATTTATTTTAGTGTGTTCCAAACCTGTCTACAACCTGTACTCTGGAAGAAATAAATTACTCTTTAGTAATAAGGCGGCCAACTGTACCTATGTTGTGGATTTCTTTTTGTAATGTCTGAGTTTGTGTGCAATAAAGTATTATCTATGTATCTAATTTCGTAGGACATTTTTTCAGCTTACTTCTGTCCTGAAGAGGAGCCCATCTGTCTCCAGCGGCAGCGTGGAGTCTAAAGGACCAACGAAACGTGTGAAATTTGCCGAAACACAAACCGAGGAAGAGGATTTTGAACCGCGGGTATCATCGGCATCGGTCAGTATTTCGTTTAATTTTAGGCTCTACTTATTACTAGTTATTCTATATTACGTTTTAATAAAAGTTTCTTACTAGTAGTAAAAGCTTATTTTAGTCTTTTCTCAAATCGATGACCTGGATTCATCGAGGTGAAAGAATTAGCCAATCAGGGCTCCGTACTCGATAGAAACAAATGTTGTATTACAGTAATTCATAAGTACTTCATATTATTCTAGAGAAAAAATAAATACGACACGCTAATGAACGACGAAGTAGGTTCAAAGTTTCTGAAGACGCATTTTGTGAAACGTCGACAATACGAGGATACCGGACTGGAGACCCCCACCAAGACCAAACAACGGAAGCCAGAGAGGAACCAGAGCGAACGGATCAGACATTCCAGATACCGGGTTAGTGAAACAGAATAAAGGATGAGGCAGGCTGTGGACAGAGTGCGTTGAGGTGCGGCGCAGATGGGAGCGGGCTATGACCAGCGGTGGATAATTTCGGGCCAAATGATGATGATGAAATAATCAATTTTAATACGTTTAATGTTGAACGTAACATTTAGGTACTGCCTGTTAGTAATGAATCGATTATTTTAGAGCAGAAAATTTAAAATACCTTAAGAATCTCGCTCCTACCTGCTGGCTGGCAGATAAGTAATTAATTTATTATATATAAATTTGCACAATCATAATAAAATAAAACAATAACGTTTTGTTACAGAATATACAGACCAAAATAATTTGGTAACGCCGGCTCCATACGTTGGCCCCAACGCAGGTCCCAACGCTACTCGTCCAACGTATGGATCTAGAAAATTGGATTGGCCCCAACGTTGGGGCGAGCGTTGGTAGTTGGCCGTCTTGTGTCGGTTTTATCAAAGGAATCTGCGCCAACGCTGGCAGTCACGCCCACACGTTGGCGCTTTGCTCAGTGCTCTTGCAACATGCAACGAGTGCGGACGTCAAGCGAGAATGGATTTCTCATCCACAAAATCATCACCTTTATGGAAAAATTAAAAAGTTACAGATTTTATTGAACTTAACAACAAGCACATCCAATAATATGAGATGAAACTCGAAAGGAACATAAAAATCAAAATGTATTAGCTGATGCATGGCGCAGCATTCAACAGAAGATGGGCATGATCTTCTCAATTGAAGATTCAAAAAAGTGGGAATCATTAATGAGCACATATTTATCGCCTCAGAGCAGTTAAGATTTCTGTATCGGACATCTTTACGTTGGCCCTGCCGGGACACAACTAGTTTATTAGCCAACGTATGTACGCCTCACCCAATTTGCAGTCCAACGTTGGTACGAGCGTTGGGGCCAACGTATGGAGCCGGCCTAATAGGTCATATCCGAATCAAGCAAAAAAACAATTGAGCAAACATTGAGTAGGTAAGTTTTTACGTATACATACATAGAAATCAATCCACTTCACTCGTCTAATAATTACAAGTAGGAGCGAGATTTGCTTGATTATTAATTCAAATTTACTTTTTAGTGGAATTCCTAATAAATGTCGTGAGATACAAATATCAATATACATATCTGTTTTTTGCCCATTTCAGCATAGTTTCTTGCGCATAGCAACTACGCCGCCGTCTCTGAAGGAATCTATCGGCACCCTGGGGACTGACCCATCAGCCCTCATGCTGAAGTATCTAGAACACGCACTGAAGCAGTCTCGAGGGAAACATCAGGCCAAGATGATTGAGAGGCCCATCCCAGCTCAGCTCACGGTAAATTTTTAGTCTAATGAAACTTTATGATATAAGTATTATAGAAAATATGGAAGATATAATTAGCAATCTAGTAAATGCCATGCGGCAATACAAATTTAGATTTCGTGTGTTTCGATATTGATCCCCTACAAACTCTTGATATTTTTCAGATAACGAAGCTATATTATAAGCCTTCGTCTTCTTCCAGTGGGTTCATTGAAAGACGATCCTCTGAACCCGAGACTGAGTCCTCTGCCGAGCCGTTATCACTCGTACAAGAATACATACGCAGCTTCAGAAACCAGGTAATGGCATGTTTTATACCTCTACATTTATAAGCATGTAGGTACCTACTTGCTAACATTTCTTACGTTATCCTATTGTTAAGACGTTTTGTAAAAAACTGAATTTAATTTATTTTATATTCTTATTATTTCAGCGCGTGCCGAGCTTTGAAAGAATAGTAGTTCCAAGACAGGTTAGACTTTTTGTATGGATAGATTATTATCTAATATTTACTACCCTATTGTAACAATAGGTACAGTCATTTGTACCTTGTCAAAACTTATAAACTTCCTATTCAAACATTGACGATTTGTTATATGTAGTCAGTTTGACAATGTACATAAGTGTATAGCTACTTATGCAACTGACCGTACCTACTACATGATTTTGAAATACATTCATCCCTTTACATTGAAGAAAATTAACTGAAAACTCTTGGAACCAACTTCGGAACACTGCTTCATTCTATTGTTTTTAATAATATTTTATAACTTTCAATTGTTTCAGATTATACCCAGCTACCAAAGGATAATCATACCAACTGTAACGAGAGAGCGGAATACCAAAGCAAATAGCTGCAACATTCCAAAACCAGTGACTGTCGCTTCCCAGCAGACTTCAACTCCAGAAAATTTCAAGTTTACATAGAAAAAAAAAGATGTAAAGTGATGGTGATTGATGAAGTTGTTTTAAAATTAATCGTGATAGTTTAAAGTCCGAATGAAGTTGACTTCTTGATAATGTCCTAGCCAATAAAACCATTAAACTAATGTAACTGCTTTTATTTAATTACTGTTAAAATAATCAATCAGATAGGCATTGATTCTAACTGTAATTTAATCCAATTTACGTGAATATTATTGATTTGTGACATTGATCTCAACAGCCTTTTGAAACAATATATCTCTGTCGACAAGGCTTATGACTTTTGTCCGTTTTGTAGTCAATTGTCTCGATGACGCTATTTGGCGAAGTTCCTTGTGATATGTGACAGTAATCGCTGCAGTACATAAAGGGAGCCATATTGGTCTGATAAGGGTTTGGGGCGAACTGGGGTAGGTCAAAGTCTTCCCCATGAGACCAGGTGGCCAGCGGTGACTCGGCGAAGGGCACTTTGTACTTCGATTTCGTTTCTGATATGAATATTCTGAAGGAAAATTAAGAGTAAATTAGTTTAGGTAGAGGAGCTGCTTCTTACACTGTCTTTATGCTTATAAACTTTTCCGATGCTAGGTCAACGTGAAAAAGCGATAGGGGCCGGCTATTTGTAGGTATTTAGCTTCTAAGCAAGCTTTTCATCTATTCAAAGCGGCAGGCAACACTCAAGACTTACCCCTTGATGTTATTGACAGGATTATGGCTGGCCGCCACTTCCTTGAACTCCTTCCCCACGTGGCTGCGGTCGTACACCGCTCTGTGAGGCTTCGATGTGAGCGGCATCCACAGCTCCTTGTGGCGAGGTCCAAAACCCCGAACCTGATGAAATTCTGATGTTGGAATTACAATCGCTCAAGCTAATTTACCTACTCCAGCTCCATAATCATTAAGTAATCGTATAAACGTCCTCTGTCGGAAATATTCTCATTTAGCTCTCTGCTAGCTTCTTTAGCTTCTGTTATCCAATAGATACCTAATGATAAATATTTGTTTTGGGTATACAATTCACGAAATACATCATTATGTGTTACAGTTGTATCTTATCATTAATTACAGGTGACAACATTAATTTGTATATCATCAAAGATTAAGGGTGGGTTGCACCATTTAACTTTAACTATTAGGGTCAATTCAGACGTACCACAACCACACCACAACCACAACCACACCACAACCACGCGGTGTGGTCGGGCGTATATTTTGTATTGACAATGAATAATCCAATTCACACGTACCACATTTTGTCGTTGTTATCGACCACCTGTGCAATACGACCACATCGCAACCACATCGCAACCACAACGCAACCACATCGCAATGGCAATGCCGCCACGCGGCGGCGGCACCGCGGCCACCTCCTCTCCCTATTAAATGCACACGACGACGTGGTTACCACATCGCAATGACAGCGACAACGCAACCACATCGACATTTTGTCGCTGCCACAACGCAACTGCAAAAAGCCGCTGTCACACAATTCACACGTAACCACAGCTTGACCACATTTTGTCGCTGCGACGTGGTGTGGTTGTGGTACGTGTGAATTGACACTATAATGTGGCAAGTTACTTGGCGACCCTCCTTGCGGGGTGAAAGAAGTGGCGGGGGCGAGGTAGCACGACATGCTACACACGTAGAAAAGTGTGCCCGGATTAATCTCGCGATAGCTTGTAACTATTTCTGACGTAAGTAAAATTTTATTCTATGAGTGTTCCCGTAAATGTCATATTTAGCTTAAAATTTATAGTTTGACAGCATTAAAATTTGGATGTTTACCTTCAGAATATCTACCAATTTGAATTTATTTATGTAAAAGTGTTTTATTTTATAAATCAATTTCCATGTCACTTTCATGTTCACTCTCTGTTTGAACTTGTTCATCGTCGTCGTCTTCCTCATCTTCATCATCGTTTTCATTAACTTCAATTACAAATCTAAGACAAAAACCAAAAAACATTATACCTACTTTGAAGTATAATGTACTAGAGTACGCCAGTCATATTAGTTCAGTGTAAATAAACAATAACATACCTGTCCAATACATCGTCAAATACTCTATCAGATTTATAATATTCGTCTTAATTTTTTATGACATGGTCGTCACAATTTCTCCACTTTTCAGGCGAATAATTAGAGAAAAGCAACTCTAAGTCTTTTATCTCTTTATCTAAGTTAGAGTCAATCGAAGTTCTTGCGAGCTCGCCTTTCACGTACCGCCACACAAGTTCAATAGGATTTAATTCCGGGTGGTATGGGGGTAGGCGAAGCACGATATGACCATTTTCTTTCAAAATTTCATCAATTTTGTAATTTTTCTCTGTGTTTTGCTCATTAATTACTTTCATTAAATCACATAAATTTTGGTTACTTTCCTAGTTACAAGAACTGACAACTGACGCACTGTCATATGGACTCTTCGTCTTTGTTGTTTACTTTTTCGTATCTGACTGCGCAGTACCAACCTTTAGCCGCGTAGCATGACTGATCCGGTACGCTGTTCTACAAGAAGCCCCTATATTGAGACATTATACGATTTGTTGTTTTTAACGTTATTTTGTTGACGAATTATAGATACCTAATAATAATATAATGATAATATTAAAAAGGCCTCAACACTAATCCTAAGACTAATGGTCTCAGGATCAATGATCTCATGTGGGTCGCACTCAAATTATGACAGACTATATAAGACATGTGGCCGCCTCGGCTGCGCGGCCGAGACTGCCGTAACAATGACATGCAGTGCACGCGTTCCCCTCCACCGCTACCCTCCCGCTACCCGCTGTCGTCTTGGGTACCTCGTCCCCTCCGCGTCTTTCACCCCGCAAGGAGGGTCGCCAAGCAACTTGCCAATCTATAAGGGTGGGTTGCATCAACATCCCGGTTATCGTAATAGTTAAGGTTAAACTTAGCAATGACACAGTCGTTACAGTTAACATTTTACTGCAACGTGTTGCACCATCAAATCGTCGGTCATTGTTAATGTTATTAGGGTTGCTAATCGTTTGAGACATAATTATCCCCAAAGTTATTGTGGGAAACGTTTTTATGTAAGGCAATACCAAATCTAGCTGTCGGACTGAAGCCGTCACAGAGTACATTGTAGCCGTCATTCTCTGTCAAAGCACTCAAAGTCAACATGTCATAGGACCTAAGTCTGTTATTCCTCCAAATATTGACCAAAATATTATCATCAATAAAACCCGCGACAAAGTAGACTCAGGTTTATTATTAATTAATTCTTAACAAGTTCAAAAGAGCAGGTAAACGCAGCGTGGGACGCCCTCCTGCCCGCTGGACTGATGACCTTAGGCGGGTGGCGGGTAGTGGTTGGATGAGGAAGGCCGAGGACCGAGTGTTGTGGCGCTCCTTGGGAGAGGCCTATGTCCAGCAGTGGATGATTATTGGCTGATGGTGATGATGATGATGATGAAGTTGAAATTAAACAAAATTAAAACTAACGATGCAATCTATTGAAATATTTTATTTTTATTAACATTCCTGTTAACTGCATAGACAGGTTCCTCTTCATCAGATGATGAATCTTCATAAAAAAAACCTAGCTGGTGGTACAGGGTCTCTTATTTTGTTACATAATATATGTATTATGCAGCTATGGCGTAGCCACTATAATGGGCTGCACTCTTCTTAGTTCTGTCCTTATTTTCCTTGATAAATTGCTGTATTTGAGTGATTGCAAAATTTCTGAAAACAAGGTTATTCAATTAAAGAGTTACGTAGGTTACTTTGATATTAAATTGCTGCGCTGGACCGGCAGCCGGCCGGTAGCTGGTAGTGGCTGGATAAGGAAGGCCGAGGGCACAGTGTTGTTTCGCTCCTTGGGAGAGCCCATGGCTAGAAATGGACGCTTATTTGGTGGTGAAGATGATCATTACACCTACAACATAATAATAGGTGCATTGGTACTTACTTCGTCGTTGGAGGCAGTAAGAAAGGTTCTAGTTTTAAAGCCAACACACGAGCCACATTTTTGAGACCTGGGACCTATCCAAGAACGAGTTCTAATCCCAAGTTGCGAATCTATCAGTTCTCTGAAAGTACACCTTTCTCTTAATATTTCGTAAGTTCCGTACTTACTCCACCTCAATCTCAATTTCTGAGGAACTTGTTTCAAGCTCTATTTCACGTAGAAGCGACATGATAAGAATTATTTAATATTAATATTTGTACGTAATACTGTTACTTTGAGGTTATACAATACGTTTGACAGCTACCTGACTTTAACAAAAGCAGTAACCGGCCAACATTGGGTGGTTATGGTTATCGTTAAAGTTATGACGTCATTTTAACCATAGTTGAATGGTGCAACCAATTTTTCGCTTAACCGATGCTTTGACAGACGATGTGACGTTTGTAATAGTTAAAGTTAAATGGTGCAACGCACCCTAAGCGTCAATTCACACGTACACTTACAGACGTCAAATCCCTTGAAGATTGATCTGTCTCGCCAAGAGATTTGACGTTTGTAATAGTTAAAGTTAAATGGTGCAACCCACCCTAAACATACCTTAGGTGTGTTAAACTCCGAGTAGAATGTGATCTGATCCTTGGCGCCCAGCCCGTACTGGTCCTCCGCAGTGAAGGGGCGGTGGAAGGTCCTGTACGTAGTCACGTATGGATCTAACAGTCGCCGGTAGCCTTTCGAAGTCTCCGGTATCACTGGAGCATTGGCACGGCCTGACGCTACCACCTGGAAATAAATCTTGTGATTCATCAGATTTTCTTTTGTTTATCTTCTGTATATTGTGCAAAATAATATGGCAGACGAAAAGAGGTAGATTGAAGACCATACTTACATAAATAATGTTACTTATAGAAAGAATCAGTTAATAAATACTGAATGATGTAAACAAACTTACAGTAACTTCTAATATGGACAGTTTTTCAAGTCTTATTATAATGACCTACAGCTACAAACTGCAACATCATAGGAGCAACTCACATCAAAGATGTACTCAGGGTCGGGAGCCCTGACTTCAACGTCAGGAGGGGCGGACGGGGGCGCCTGCAGCCCTCGGTAGCTGTCCTTCATGTTGGATAGAATCGTGGGCTGCACTATCCCTTGGCCGAGCAGCTGGAAGGAAGACGTTGTTAGAATAACTTCCTATTCTGCATTTTATAAGTAGGTAGTAGTTCCTATCCATAGTTTTTAGACAATGATGTTGATTCTGAAGGCAGGCATTGTTGTGATAAAATTAAAGATCTTTGAAAATGACAAAATAAAAATTGCTTTATAATTTAGTTTCAAAGTAGATTGAGCTATACCGGACAACTTACAAACTTTATGTATATAATTTGTTATTTCACGTTATAATAGTGTGGTCTTCTTACACCTGCGCCAGTGGTTCCAGCTGAGCACTGGAGAATTGTTCCGTGCGGCGGCGTCCAAGACGGAAATACTTACGCAGGTTGTTTGCCATCCTCCGCTAGGACACAGCACTTTAAAAAGAAGAAGGTCTTCTTACCCGTTTCTCAACACCAGTCATATAGTTAACACGACGGCAGTTGATGGGGCAGTCAGCTCGCTCCATGGCCTTATTGGGGTTGGGCTTGACGCAGTAGTCTCCACTAGTAGTCTTGTAAGTCTCCTGATCAACCACCATATCTCTACCGCACACTCGAGGCGGCAGGGGGTCGTTTATTTTCTGAAATAAGTTACTCATTTGGACCTTTATAAATCTTTTCGTTGAAAATGGTCATTGCTTAATATTGCACACTCAACATACCTACACTAGATTCTGATGTTTGCTGGTTCTATGCCGAAGCAGGGTTTGTCACCATGGCATCGTCGACGGTGAAAGTAAAGTATACCCATTTGGTACAACGCTTTACGAGGTCTTGGCCTTGTAGGTAAGTAGGTACTTATCGAAAGTAATTGAACCAAACTGGTAGATAATCGTTGAACTTGGCAAAAGATGTTAAAGATTGTAGACCTAAACACTCATCAAGTACGGTGGCCTGCGCCTAAAAGTATACAGGCGGAGTTTTTAAAATAGCGAACATAATATAAGTAGGTACTTACACAGTCAAAATTATGTGGCACAGGCGGAATATGCCTAAGAGCAATATTTGTGGCAGTTCTTGTCTCATTGCTTGTAACTCGCATTGGTATGTTGTATTGGACATTGCCCCATGTGTTCACATTCTTTATCAACAATTCATCTAGTACCAAAGGCTTGCTAGCCTTTGGATCTGCCATAGCTAGCTAGAACACTTAGGTATTAAAATATATTATAATAATTAAATTACAAATAAAATTGTATCAAAGGTTATGCTTGTGTTTGTTGTGTTTATTATTGATTCATTGACAGTTACATCGTTAGTCTTAGAATAAGGAGTTTCTGACTGACCGAGACTTTTATTATTCAGCGAAAATATTTTTATGCTCTTTAATATTTTTAGTCTATGCTTTCACTAATCACATTATAACCAATCGGGGTTCCCCTCATCTCGCCTAATCTTTATTGCCCTAAACTCGTTTCGCATAACTCGTAAGGTCTAAACTTTTTTGGTAGAATCATCACTTCGCCAAGAATTACAGTGAAACTATAAAGTCCTGAAATTAAATGAGGGCACTGCTATCTTTCATGTAGCAACCCTATATAGCGAAACATAACTGACTTTGATACTTGAAATTTTGCCTGTTAACTTCCTACCTATTTATGTATTTAAAAACAACTTACCATCCACAAAAAAAGCTCTTATACAAGCTAGAGAGTGTTAATATGAAGGCTAATAGTGAAACCAATAAATATTTATTTAGATAACGTTATTACAACTGTATAAAAAAACTGGATCTGTTGACGAAGGGCACATGGTAAAGACATCGATTTCTCTTTTTGGACGGCCAGTTCTGTTTCTTCCAGGAGTTAGAAATATTCCATATTTTGCCCTCTTTGGCACGCTGGTCCGATATAACTATAAAATAAAATAAAAAAATCTTTTTGAGTTACACAATACCCTCAAATTTACACAATGTGAATTTAGTAAGTAACCAAACATATATATTCAAGTATCAAAATGTTAAGGTTTGACTCAACTGAAACCAGATGAAACCTACAATCAGTAGTATGTAAACAATGTTCGACTTGGGCTCTAAACCTAGGTTTATCGATAAATGAAGCGTTGGTACTAATAAAAAATGAGTTATTACAATTTGTACAATGCTACATACCCGTCATAGACGCTGTACGAGCGTAAACATCCTCCAAATTCGACAAAATGTATCCAGCTTGATGTTCCGCTAAACATTGTATTAAAACTCGATAAATAACTTCACTAGCTTGACTACGAATATTTTTCTTCATCTTCCTAATTGCAACCAAGCGTAAATTGTTGCTTTTATCTAGATTATCCTTATAATTAATAATAAAATTCAAAAAAACAGCCAACCACCTATTGACATAAACAATTGTTATGACTTTTCTAATGGTGCCAGGCTCCTGAAAATTTTAGTTCCTCAAACATTAATTTCAGGACTTTATAGTTTCACTGTATGTTTCGTTTAAAACTCTTCTGGCACAAACTTGAAACACCTAAGTCTCGTTTGGTCGTATTGATATAATCTCATTGACATATATATTACTAGCGTAAGGACAGGGCCTCCCACTCAAAAAAATGGCACCCGCGCGTTGGCCCTAAAATCGTAATTTTAGGGCCAACGCTCCTCAGTCGACAGTTGTCTGTGGCCGAGAGATGGTCTAGTGAATCTTGTGATAAATATGTAGTTGTGTTGTGAAAGGCTGCAAAAACCATTATACGAAGGTCAAAAAGAAACATCGAATATCGTATCATCGGTAATTACCATTAAATTAAGTAATAAACACATTATAAAGTGATAATTATTTTACTACCAAAGTCTACAATGGCCGCGCGCTGTAACCTTCTGCAGACGTCATATTTTGTTGACTATCCTCCGACACGGCCGAATGGCGTAGTGGTTAGTGACCTCAACGGGTTAGATTCCCGGCTGGGGCAGATATTTGTTTAAACACAGATATTTGTTCTCGGGTCTTGGATGTGCCCGTTAAATGGCAATAGGCCCGCCTATTACATTGGGACTAACATAACACTCTGGCGAAAAGTGGGTGCAGCAATGCACCTCTGCCTACCCCGCAAGGGAGTACATTAGTACAAGGCGTGAGTGCGTGTTTTTTTTTTTATCCTCCGAGAACATTTTCTTGTTGTACACACTTACGTTTTGGAGCGTGATTTTTAGTCAATTTGTACGGGACGCTCTACAGGTCTACAGCCCAAAACAGTTTTAATTTTAGTAGTTGGATTTGTCTTAAATTATTGATATGGCGCCCGCAAATAATAAAACAATGTCCGGGATGGTAAATTATTAACGCACGTACAAGGTTACGTCGTCAAGATAGTTGCTAGGCACTGACATAGTTCAAACAAATTATGACAGATGACAGTTATTTTGCTTGTATGAAGAAGGTTTGAGTAAAATGTTCTGAAGGGCCTATCCTTCCTTTTGAAATCATTGTATAATCTTGTTTATCCTAGTATTATCTTAATAAATGTAAATGTAAATGTACAAATTGTGGTATTTTTCTCCTACATCCCGAAAATCACGAAATGGAATGATCAAAATATCGAAAGTGAATGACCATTATAATGATTACAAACGCCATTAAACCCCATGGGATCGAAACCAAAAGATAGGTGCGACGACGAGCAAAGCGAGGAGGAGCGTGTTAGGTGCACATTATCGTCAAAAGCAAAGCGGAGCGCAGCGAAGCGGAGCGGAGCGTTTCCCACATAGCGGCCACAATACAAGGCACCAGTTTGCGCTATGTAGGGAGACGGTCCATCAAAGTTAAAGCCAAACGAATATTATTACTTTGTATAACCTATGCCATAGCATTATTAGGCTTTTCAAGATTTGGCCATACCATTATTAGGCTAAACAATATTATGCGAAATAACTTTTTACTAAAAGAGATTTATGCCATACGATTTTCGGCGAAACGAGACTTTGACCAAACGTTACTATGCAATATGAGATTAGGCAAATAAATCTTAGGCCAAAAAAGGTAGAACCATAGGTAATCAAAATCAACAAAACCTAGGTACTTCGTCGGTCTAAAAAGTCGGTCCTCCACTCCGACGCCCGCTACACGCTACATTTACCCCGTTGACATATTTATAGGTGCTTTGGTAGATATAAGCGATTAGCTGCCTCTCTAGTTTACTTGTTGATGACTTGTTATAACGAAAACAACACTTTCTATGTGACTTATATTTTATTTCGTAGCCATAAATATAGGAACATTAGACATAAGTGCAGTTTCAGTAAAGGTAGTTTAACACCCTAACAAGCTCGTACTTTCGCTTTTTGAAACATGGATTATTCCCAATATCATATTCGAAGTAGGTTCTATGCGATGGCTGCAGGTACATAGGCATTAATAGTTCGTTATCTGATATCCATTCAAATACTGCCTTTGTTACATTGTTAAAATAGGGAGTGTAATAGTCAAAGGACTGTAATTCCTGAAAACAATTTAACGGAAATTACAGAAGTCTGATTGATAGTTACAGTCATAATGTTTGCTCTTATTTCGGAGACTACCTAGATCTTACCGGATATCGGCTGCATTGGCTGTCCAATTGTAGGGAAGTATTCTGTCTCAAACCACTAGTCAAGGTCTGAAAAATATACTTATACATTACTAACAGTCGTCGAAATACCTATAATATGCCCGTTTGGACAGCTACACAAATTTGCTATTTACTCTTGATTTACTTGATGAAATACATAAAAAGATACGTAATCTGGCTTATTATTTAACGGTCGAAAGGAAAAAGAACTTTTGATGCACTAAAAGCTACTTATTGTTTAGATTTTTAATTATTTTCATTTGACACAAGCTGTCATCCCATACATTTTGTAGCTGTCCAAACGGGCCTATTATATTTTGACGACTGTAATATTTCATCATCATCATCATCAGCCAATAATCATCCACTGCTGGACATAGGCCTCTCCCAAGGAGCGCCACAACACTCGGTCCTCGGCCTTCCTCATCCAACCACTACCCGCCACTCGCCTAAGGTCGTCAGTCCAGCGGGCAGGAGGGCGTCCCACGCTGCGTTTGCCTGTTCGTGGTCTCCACTCGAGAACTCGTCTACCCCAACGGTTATCGGTTCTTCGGCAGATATGACCAGCCCACTGCCACTTCCGCTTGCATATTTTGACAGCTATGTCGGTAACCTTAGTCCTCTGACGGATAACCTCATTTCTGATACGATCCATCAGAGAAACCCCAAGCATAGCTCTCTCCATATATATATGTCGCAGCCGGATCGTATAATCCGCCGTATTACATTACGGCTGGCCGCATTACAACACAGGGCCGCTTTGTAATGCGCCGGATCAACGTTTAGCCGCATTGTCATTTCAATACGTTCTTCAATACGGCGGCCCACGTTTAGGCGCATCGTACTACTACTGAATTGTAGGGTAACCATGTCGATACTAAGCATGACATTACAGGTGAAGGATTTTTGTAATCATAATAGAGTAAATCTATCATATGGACTTCCATTAAAGTATCAAAATACTGTTAATGGGCACTACTCGGATTGTAGGATCTCCGGAATTATTATTCTTCATCATCAACATCTGGACGTAGGCCTCTCCCAAAGCACACCACTGGATGCGATCTACAGCATTCCACATCCAATCATAACCAGCCACCTTTCGCAAGTCGTCACCCCATCTAGCCTGAGGGCGTCCCACACTACGTTTGCCTCGTCGCAGTCTCTTCAAGATCAAAATAACCTTTGCCGGCCACATTTATATTTTTTGACCCAGTAGTATTATCTGGAAATCCGCTGACCAGCAGAATCCATGGTCACTTTCGCTGATTGATGTGCGTTATATCTTTTGTATGTTTTTCACTGTACCGCATTGATCGGAATGGAAATTATTTAATTTCACGTGAAAATTGTTCTTGAAGTACTGTTTACTAGCATATTTAACACGATTTCTTCGTTGTAATGATCATCAAATATCTGTATCCAACGCCATTATTGTTGTTATGTCAAGCAGCGCCACGAGTGTTAAAAATCAAAACTAAAATCTTTCAAAGCGGCGGCTAATCTCTCGCCGTATTACATAACGGCCAGCCGTATTGAATGACGTATGATGTCGAATACAATCCGGCGCATTTTCATTCAGCCGTATTCAATACGGCTAAACGTTGATCCGCCGCATTACAAAGCGGCCCTGTCTTGTAATGCGGCTAGCCGTCATGTAATACGGCGGGTTATACGATCCGGCTGCGACATCTATATGGTATTATTAATATATATGTATTATTAATATTTATTGTATTATTAAATGACTATACAATAATGCAATTAATAAAACTTAGAAAGAAAGAAAGAAAGAAAAGAAAGAAAATTAATTTATTTGCCAAAAAAAAAACATGCAATAAAATTTAAAAAATGTACTTATTGAATGAAAAAATGGCAAAATGGAACAATCTCAGCATCTGCTGTAAGTTGTGGCCAACGTTACAGCGCTGGTTTTCAGATTGTCCCATCTCACATCAGATAACTAAACATACGTTACATGCGGGTAGTGGACACAATAGAAAAATAAAAAATACATTGGAAAATTATTATGAACATTAACATAATTACAATTTAGATTGACATTGGTACAACAATAATTAAAGTATATGTGTATGACATTATTTACTGACATCTTCATTAATAATAACAGGTATTATAATAAATAATAAAATATTGCATTCGATAATAATTAGGTACTTGATTTGATTAATATTGTGATTTGAAAGGCAATTTAAATATTTTTTATTTGCAAGGCAAAAAGATGAGATCGCAAGTGTTTCTTAAACGTATGGATCGACATACACTTATGCAGAGGAGGGGGCAGATCGTTCCATATTTTGGTTGCTGCATATTTGAAACAGCCTTTAAAACCCATAGTTTTATGCCGTGGAACCATCATCATGTCCGCAACTACACTTCGCAAGTTGTGGCGGTGATAGTCTTTAGCCCATGTAAACTTATTAAAAAGGTATTCAGGCTTATGGTGGTGTACTATTTTATGGACTAAACTTGCAAGATGTAGCTGCCTACGTGCTTTCATTTTCAAAATACCTTTTTCGTTTAGGTACGGCGTAATATGGGCTCGCTTCGGTACAGGAAAGCAAAAACGGGCGCAAGCATTCTGAACTCTCTGTATAGCGCGTTCTGTTTTGACGAAGAGCCTGGGTCCGTACACCACATCACAGAAGTTAAAAAGGGAGAGCACTAGACTCTCGGTCAGCAGTATACGGACTTTTTCTGTGAGGTGGTTACGGATGCCATAAAGGACTTTTAATCTATAGAAGGCATTTCTTATCTTTGCGCCCACATGGGCTTCAAATCTAAGTTCGCTGTCCATTGTCAATCCCAAGTTACGTGCAATTTTTTCACATTCTATATTAGTATTATTTATTTGAACGCATGGATTTAAATTAGATATAGATTCACATTGATGCTTTGAACCCAGAATTAAAAATTTGGATTTTTGCGGATTTAAAACTAAAGAGTTCTTCAGGGACCATTTTTGTATCGATCCAAGATCGGTGTTAATTTTTCGAACAGCTTCATTAGTGTCTTCGGGTTTGAAAGAGCAGTATAACTGCGTGTCATCAGCATACAGGTGGACTTTGACTTATTTTTTACTAAGTCAGCTGTAAACATAATAAACAGTAAAGGACTGAGGATAGAACCCTGTGGACATCCATGCTTTAGCGTCCTAACTTCAGATTCTGACAGATTTCCCTTATCGTCTTCCACCACTACGTACTGTCTCCTGTCTGTTAGATAGGAGCGAAACCATGAACATGAAGCTTTTGATAGTCCATAATAAGCCATTTTCGCTAGTAAAAGTTCATGGTTCAGGCAGTCGAAAGCGCGTGAAAAATCTAGGAGCACAAGGATACTTCCCTCGCCTACATCCGAAGCAGATAGAATATCGTCAGTTACTTTAGCAAGGGCAGTCTCCGTTCCGTGTCCACTGCGGAATCCTGACTGTAAAACAGGAATTATATTTTCTGACTCTAAGTGTTTTGTAAGCTGCGTACAGACTACCCTTTCTATAATCTTTGAGAGAGCCGGTAAAACACTGATTGGTCGCAGGTCTTTATATTTATCAACTGCAGTACTCTTGGGTAGTGGTTTTACTCTGGCTAATTTCCACGCTTCCGGAAAAACTTGTTGGTTAATTGACTTATTTACAATAGTAGTAATTATAAAAAGTGTTACAGAGAGCGTCATGCGTATCATATCCATGGTAATACAGTCATGGCCTGAAGCATTTGTATCCACCTTATTTATTATTTTAAGCACTTGTTCTTCGGTACAGTTCTCGATATTGAACTCTTGTGCAGTGTATTTGTTAGCTCTGTAGGTTTCTAGTAGGCTGTCATCTAAGTTTGTGCTGATTGGAATGTCCAAAAAGAAATCATTAATTTCATTTGGAATTCTGAGATGATCTGGTATTGGTGTAAGGGTTGTATTGTTGGCAATTGACATTTTTTTTTAGATGGTTCCACATTTGCTTGGGGTTACGCTGGTTATTCGTGACATAATGGGTAAAATATGCTTCCTTTTCTTTTTTTATTGAAATGTTAACCAAATTACGAAGGTTTTTATAATATCTTAAATGTGGCTCTTGCTTTGTGGAGATTGCTCTGGCTAGGGCCTCATCTCTAAGCGACATCATACACCTAACAGTGTCCGTCAACCAAGGTCTAGGGTTTTGATTCACCCGTATTTTTTTTAAGGGAGCATGCTTTTCAAATAACATTATGATTAGTTCATTTAAACGAGTTACCATTTCATTGATGTCGTCTGTTTCTAGCACACTATACCATGGCAGATTGACAAGATCTGAATGAAATTCGTCCTCATCAATTTTTTTTAAAGACCGTGTCCATAAAAATTGGTCATTTGATTTTGGCTTTTTTATAGAAAGTTCGACCAGTACCATGGCATGGTCACTAAGTAGAGGATTGTGATGAACAGTAACATTTTTAAATAATTGAGGTGAGTCTGTAATTATAATATCTAATAATGTAATAATAATAATAATAATAATATGTGGGGACATCTCACACACGGCCATCCGACCCCAAGCTAGGCAGATCCTGTGTTATGGGTGTCGGACAGCTGATATATCTACACAAATACATAGATAGATAGATACTAAATATAAATATCAACACCCAAGACCTGAGTACAAATATCTGTCTTTAAACAAATATCTGCCCCAGCCGGGAATCGAACCCGGGACCTTCGGCATAGCAGTCAGGGCCACTAACCACTACGCCATTCGACCGCCATGTTGCCGAGGAGTTTTGAATTCGTGTAGGCTCATGTACTAATTGAGTTAGATTTTGGTTTATAAGAAAAGACATAACCTGTGGGGCAGGAGACAGATTAGGTTTCAGCAGATCTATATTGAAATCGGTCAACACACATATATGATTGCAATACCCAAATGAGCTGATTGATTCACTCAGGGCATCCAATGCGTCTCCCGCGCAGACGCGGGTACCGTTAGATGAGTCAGGCCTGTAGGCGGTGCCGACGGCCATAGTCCCGGCGCGGGGCAGGCGCACCTCCACCACCACCTCCAGCCACAGCTGCTCCAGCGCGGAGGCCGGGTGCGCCGCCACGCGAGCGCGCAGTCCGCGCCGGATATAGAAGCCTACGCCCCCGCCCCGCTGGTCATTTGGCCTCGGGGACAGTTTCAGAATATAACCTGGTATCTTTGGCGCACAGACAATATCTTGACCTTCTTTCATCCATGTCTCGTTTAAGGCTAGAATATCTGGTTTAAACTTCTCAACGGATACTAAAAGTTCGTCTTGTCCTGTATTCATTGATCTTATGTTTAACAAACCTAATTTGAACTGTCTATTTTTACGCATATGTTTCTCTTTTAAAGAATAAAAGTAACGACTCGCATAATATGTTCTCACACTTTTTGAGACAATTTATCGGAATGCAACACTTTATAATGCAAAACAATGATTCATGAAAATAATACTTACGTCTGTAGTTAGCTCTCTGACAGTATCAAATAATTCATCCCGCTGCTCGTGGTAAAGGAACATCGCCCACGGGGAACTGAAGAATTCGTAAAAGTTTATGACACTTTTGGCCTGAAATAAGAATTTAGCTTGAGTCATATAGGTATAGACAAACGAAAATCTCAGCAAAAAAAATGATTTATAAATGGATATAATTTTTGTACTTAAACCCATTGACTTGAATTTTTTTAAACACATTGACTTAAATATAAACCATAATGGGAATCAACTTACCTTATATCTAATGTAGACATTATTCAATACCACCGAAGACAACCCAAATAAACTTTTGAAGTTTTCTAAATTATACTTTTCGCTTGTCAAGCAAGTTATACCGTCAACTTGGAGACTACCCGATAGGTGCAGCTTGAAATAACCGGTCTTAAAAGTTTCAAGAACTACCCCCTGAAAACAATAACGCTTACAAAAGTGGAAGAGACAGCAACGCTATATTGGTGTTGTGAGAGCGTTGCGTTAGCTCTATATCGGCGGGCTCAGTTGAAGTGACGGACGGCAACGCAACACATCATGTGGCATACCGTTCACATTTATTTATCAAGAACGATAGGGAGCGTCATCACTTTGTCGACGCAGTGCTAACGCAACGCACTCGCAACGCTCGTGTGGCATAGATCATAGAAGGGGTAACAACGGGAGATGCTATAGGCGTTGCCTTCAGAGAAAATCTGTCTGTCTAATAGCTTATTTTTGTTGGCGACTCTAAAATAATATTATCATTTACAGTGTATGTATAGTCATGATCACCATGGAAAATTGAAAGTAAAATTTCACCTTATACTCCAAAGATTGGATATAATAATGCGGAACTTTCTTCGCAGGTGGTCGAACATCCAAATACTGCAAGTTTCCAGGCAAAGTGCATACTACGACTTTCGGCTTCACAAAACAAATTATACCATTGTCTGTCCCATGGTCTTTCTCCATGAAAAGTGGATCCAAAAGGTTTCTTACTTGGACACCCAACTATAATTTTAAAGTAAATTTGCATGATGTGGCAATGAGGCATTTAAAGCTAATCCATAGTACCCAATAAATTCGACTCAAAAACATATAGCTACCTAAGTAGTATAATTTGATTTTCTAGTATTACAATGTAATGTACCTACTAATCTATGTTATTGAATACACCAACCGTTTTACCAATCTCGTAAGAATTATAATATTTCTGTCTCTTATCATCGGCATCGTATCGTCTGTTATATCTAGTTGCGTTGCCAGCTGAGTAGATAGACGGATCACTGGTCTTGAAGTTGTGGTCTATTAGAATACCGCCATCGTATGCTATGCCAGCTTTGTTTATTGCTGGAATAAATACCTATACGGAATATGGGAATATAGGTAGGTAACAGTAACGAAGGGTCTTTGATGGGAAGCTAAAGGAAAAAAAATATACTGAAATAACGTAGGACGTGACTTTATTATGTAATTAAATATCAAATCAGTCAATCCAAAAGGGGAGCCGATTGGAATACTCTTGTATGGACCCTTCGCTTCTGACAGTTACTTTATCATAAATTGTTGTTGTTACAGTCCTCTGGCACCCCAGAGGTGAAGAGGGTCTCCACTAACGTCCGCCTCTTCCAACTATATCCGGCTTATCCAAAGTTAGATGCACTTTTAAATTAGTTATTTGATAAGTACAGTGCAGGCATTACACGTCATCTCCAGGAAAAAAATCTACGCACTACAGTCAGCTTGAAAATAATAATTCTTATAAATCTTACCTACAAGAGCATGCGGATCAATCCCCCGTTTCCCATAGTAGAAGAAGGCCGTACATGGCAAACGGACTAGTCGGAAAGTAGACAAGAAGTCCACGTGAGTGACTAAGTGACTACTCTCATCCAAGGTCCAGGATTCGAAGTAGTGTGCGCTGTATACTGTGATCTGAAGGTTGGCTAGGACCTCGCGTACTGTTTGGTCTACCTGTTGATTGACAAAAGATATTTTTTAATCACCGGGTAGGTAAAGTACAGTAAAGAACAGTAAAAATGCTTTCTCAATCTCATCATCTCTCAATATACAGGTGGCCCTGTCAGTCATGGTCCAAACGAAATTAGTCCAGTCAATAAATGACTCAAAATGAGGTATAGAGTGCGTGAGCAGGTAACTAAACGATTCCTTCAGAAACTTGTTCAGGGGGCTTAGGTTGTTAACATACCAAAAGTCAGGGGGGGTTAAAGGTATGAATTTTTGGTTTTTCGCTTATATCTCGAAAACGGTGCATCGGAGAGAAATATTTTAAACTAATGAAATGGAGCTCTTAAAATTATCTAAAACTTTTGTATCATAAGTTTTTTTCTAATTCCTAACCGTTTTCGATCTATTGCCCTCGGAAAAAGTTGAAATTTACAAGAAAAATGTATTGAAGTCAAAACATTCATAAACATTGCATCATATTGTCTAAACCGACTCATAAACGAAAAAAATTTTTAATACTATTAATTTTTTTCGTTTATGAGTCGGTTTAGACAATATGATGCAATGTTTATGAATGTTTTGACTTGAATACATTTTTCTTGTAAATTTCAACTTTTTCCGAGGGTAATAGATCGAAAACGGTTTGGAATTAGAAAAAAACATATGATACAAAAGTTTTAGATAATTTTAAGAGCTTCATTTTATTAGTTCAAAATATTTCTCTCCGATGCACCGTTTTTGAGATATAAGCAAAAAACCAAAAATTCGTACCTTTGCCCCCCCTTCCTCCCCCCCGCTCATGACCTAGGAGTCAGGACTTTTGATATGTTAACAACCTAAGCCCCCTGAACAAGTTTCTGAAGGAATCTCTTAGTTACCTGCTCACGCACTCTACACCTCATTCCTTGACTGGACTAAATAGACATTATTATCATAAATTATTTCTTTCACATCAGACCCTTGTATCGACACCAAAATAGAAGCAAAAAAGTTATGGTACTTTTCATGGGTTTGAAAAATATCGTTCATGCTTTTATAATGAGTGACCCCGAAAATGATCTAACATGTAAGTATCTACATAGTAAAATAATTTATTTTTCAAATAAGTTATATGTCAAACAATAAAGTACTTTATTTTTATTTTATTTTATTTATTGGATAAACGACAGTAATAGACACCATGAAACTTAACAGCTAAACATAATCTTATAACTAGTCTATTACCTTATATGTTTACCACTAAGAACATAATATTTTTGTAAATAGACTAACGATACTCGATCAAAGATAAGGATTTACACACTCAACATAAATCAAATGGAATAAAGATTTTTGTATACAGTAAAAAGTTTGCAGTCTTAAGTAGGTACATAACAATATATAATACTTATTTATAAAAAGAATTAAGTTTCAAAATGAGAATTTAAAGATATTTTTTTTTTTCAAAATAACGAGTTACCCGCATAATTGTTCGTTTAATATATTTTTTAAACGATTTTTTGATACGCTAAACAAGTCTACTGACAGAAAGTTGTCATTGTGAGATTGGCATATCCGGTTAATAGGAGCTCGATGTCCAGCATTGGTACGAGAGACTTCTGTATGTATACAACAGTTTGTTGGGACGGCGGGTCGTTGCTGAGCGAGGTAATAAATGCTATTGGTAAGGTCCGGGCAGTCATAAATATTATTAACTATATTATAAAGTATTGCTTCATCATTAATAAGACGTCTTGATTTTAAAGTTAGTATTTTATAGTGTTTTAGTAGGTTTTCATAACTCATTTTAGTTTTTGTAAGTTTGTAGTGAATAGATTTTAGTGATTTTTTCTGAATTTTTTCTAGCATATCAGAATAAATATTATAGAATGGATTCCAGATTATTGATGCATATTCTAGTTGGGAACAAACTAAGGTTTTATATAGAGTCATTAAAGTGCCTGGGTTTTTAAAGTTTTTACTTACACGTAACACAAAGCCCAACATCTGGTAAGCTTTGGTGCACACATTATTGATGTGATCGCTCAATACGAGCTTTTCGTCCAGATTTACTCCTAAGTCGCGTATTGAGGATACTTTTTGGAGCAGGTGACCACCGATGTTATAAGATTGTGTTATTACCTTTTTGTTGCGAGTAAAGGATATTTGTTGACATTTGTGGTGTGCTAATGAGCCGTTTTCCTTGACAGCTGTCAGTTGAGCTTTTGGGTAAGCCGATAGATGGCGTGAAAACGCAGTGTACCAACTGTCAAAAATTACATAGAGAGCAAAGAGTACTAAACTCAGAATAAGAACTCACTAGTTGTGATTAAATGTCGGGTGGTAGCGCGAGCCATCCTTCCGAGGCTCAGACTGCATGCTGTACTCACAATCGCACTGAACGCTGAAGCAACAGTGACATCGACATCATAGAGAAAATAATACTACAATTCTACCTACATACGTCACTTTCACATTTCGTTAGCCTCACAGAATAACATATTGTGATCTGAGTGTGTTCTGAGGGTTTGAAAGTTGGTACAACCCCAGACAATGCCATCTATTTCTCCAAAAAGGAACTTTTTTTTTTTTTAACAAACGCCTCATTGAAGTTTATTGGCTGAACAAAATTCATCAAATCTATCTAGATCTTCTTGAATTTCCAAACAGTCATCCTCAGATTCAATAATTTTAAAAATTTTGAGGTCGTCAGCAAATAATAGAATTTGACAGTTTTGGAAGCAGTGATCTATTTCATTAATAAACAATGCATACTGAAGGGGACCTAATATCGATCCTTGAACTACTCCTGACGACACCAGTTTTTTGTCAGATTGATACCCATTTATTGTGACAGTTTGATATCGGTTGTGCAAGTATGATTTAAACCATTCCAACAGGTTTCCTCTTATACCATTCCGAGCTAGTTTCTGTAGTAATAGAAAGTGATCTACTTTGTCAAACGCTTTTTGGAAATCGGTATAAATTGCGTCGACTTGGACACCTCTATCAAGAGCTTTAAATAAAAAAATACTGTAGGTATAGAGTAAGATTAGTAATAACAGATTTATTTTTCATAAAACCATGTTGAAATTTACATATGTTGTTTCTTACTTGGGCATAGACACTTTCGTGAACTAATGACTCTAGAATTTTTGGTATTGTGGATAGCTTGGATATGGGTCTATAATGTGGTATGTTGGCTCTTGAACCTGATTTGTGGAGTGGGGTAACAAATGCTAGCTTCCAACAGTCTGGAAAGTGTCCCTCCTGTAGGCTTTTATTAAATAAAATATGGAGAGGCGTTGTCATGTTTACTGCCGTATTTTTTAAGAACATTGCACCAATTTTATCTGGCCCAGGGCCCTTTGAAATATCTAATGTTTTTAATGATTTTAGAATTTGATTTTTATTAATAAATACGTTGGTGATATTAACTGCTTGGGGGCTAGGCATAAGTTGTGATAGATTGATGTCATAGAGGTTAGTGTCGGACTTTTCAAAGACTGAGCTAAAGAAATCATTGAACATGTTGGCTATTTCTAGAGGATCTTCGGATATGGAATTACCTAATGTCATTTTGGAAGGATACCCTGATTCGTTTTTTTTGAGCGAGGAGACGTATTTCCAAAAGTTTTTCGTATTTTATTTATTTATTTATTTATTTATTTATTTATTTAACACACACACTTAATACTATTATGACAGTTATTCACCAATGCAATAGTTTAGTGTCACAAAATTATAACATTCTTACTTATTATATGAACTACTTATATAATAGGTAGTTAAATACATAACAACATAAAAACAACATTTCAAACATGCTTATAACAAATAATATAAAGAGCCGCCTTGGTAAATTCACTCAGGGAGCAGTAAAATATGTCGATATTTGAATCTATGGCATTGAGCAACCGTATGGCCCGGGTCAGGGGAGCCTGCCGGAGGAGGTTCGTCCTGCCATTCGGAACGTCAAAAGTTCGGTTCAGACGTCGCCTCAAATAATCTCTCGGAACCGTTAGGTTCAGTTGCTGCAAAATGACCGAGTTAGACTCCTTACCTCGCAGCAACTTGAAAAGGTATGAGACTATTGTCAAATCTCGCCTAACCTCCAACCTATTATAATCCACCATGCCCAGGACAAACAGCGTTGGGTACAGCGCTGGATACCCGGGATAAACACCATATAGTTTCATATAATAGAATCTTAGAAACTTATTCTGGATCTTCTCAAGCATCAGTGTATACTTCGCTTCGTAGGGTGACCAGACTACAGCATTGAACTCCAATTTACTGCGCACCAGCGAGTTGAAAATGGTTTTTATTGCCGCAAAACTCTTGAACCCACTAGCCGTTCGTAGTGCAAATCCTAATATTTTGTACGCCTTTTTACATATCGCGGAAGGAAAGATCAGACGTCATTTTCACCCCGAGGTCACGCACCGATTTTACTCGCGACAGAGGACTGCCTCCCAGAGTATACCGATGGTGAGCTGGGTTGGTACTGCGACTAAAGCTAATAATATTACATTTTGCAACATTGAAATCGAGCTTATTCACTTTACTCCATTCCAGAACTCCATCAATATCCATCTGAAAACGTTTTCGGTCCTCATCGCAAGTAACCGGCGCAAACAGTTTCAGGTCATCAGCAAAAAGTAAACAACCAGACGACTTCACCACCTTCGGCAGATCGTTGATTGTTATAATGAACTGTAATGGCCCCAAATTACTGCCCTGACTTACCCCAGAATATGTGCAATAGGGTTCCGAGACGTTTCTTCCACATTGAACATATTGTTTTCGGTCTCCTAAGTAGCTGGCGAAGAATTCAAGGGTTTTGGGCGTACACCCTATATTCGCCAATTTACGCAGCAAAACGTCGTTATCCACTAAGTCAAATGCCTTACGAAAGTCGAAGTAGGCTGCATCTACTTGTATACTTTGATCAACCCACGGCGTTATAGTAGTTATAAAGTTCAACAGATTGGATGCAGTGCTACGACCCGAACGGAATCCGTGCTGTTCATCAGATACATGACATTGAATTTCGCAGTATATGGATTTGAACAACACCGACTCAAAAACCTTCGCAAAGGTAGACAGCACCGCAACCGGGCGGTAGTAGCTAACATCCGTGCCACCACCTCCCTTTGGTACCGGTGTAACACGAGTGATCTTCCACCTAACAGGAAATGTAGATTTTTCTAGGCAAAGGTTGTATATGTGACAGAGAGGGGCTGCCAAGGCACTGCGACAATCTCGCGCTAGGAATGGCGGGATGCCGTCCGGACCCACCGAGGTCTTGGGTGGCAGTGCGCGCAGCGCCGCCTCCACGCTCGCCTCGCGCAGATTGGCCTCGAGGTGCACTCGCGCCGCACTCTCCATGCCCCCCGCGCCCCCCGCGCCGCCGTCCGCACCCGACAAGCACTCCTGCACACTGAGCTTCGGGGGACTGACACTGTAAACAGAGTGGAAATACTTTGCGAACTCGCTTACGCACTCTTTGTCACTCAGAACCACCCCGTCCTTTTCAATCTTTAATTTATTTGAGGATTTACGTTTAGCCTTCACGAATTTCCAGAATGATTTGGGATCTGTAGTTATATTATTTTGTGCTTTTTCTAGAAAATGTTCATAGTCCTTATGTATCGTTTGCTTTACTAACAATCTAACATTAGAAAAACGCACATAATCATCCCGCAACTTACTCCTTTTATACTGCTTATGAAGGTTTGCTTTTAATTTAATATTACTTATTAGTAGACTCGAATACCATTCCGGATAACTAAACCTATTCTTTGAATCAACATTTCGTTTCTTCGGAACGCAATCATCCATAACATAATTTAACTTAGAATAAAAAATATTTAATGCTCTATCTGGATCTTGTTCGTTGTGAAGGTCAGTCCAATCAATTTCAATTAGAGAAGAATACAATTTGGGGAAATTAGCCTTATAAAAATTCCAAGCAGTACAAAAAGGAGTATCGGTGGAGTTAAAGTCGGAAGTGGGGGGCGGCGCAGGCGCGGGCGCGGCGGCGCGGGCCGAGTGCAGCCGCACGGACACGGCGAGCGGCGGGTGGTGGCCGTCCACGGGCACCAGCGGCGCGTCCGACAGACTCACCTCCACCGAACCGACGCCCTGTGTACACAGTACCAGATCCAAACATCGACCATTCATATTAGCGATTGTATTGTGCTGAGTGAATCCACAAAACGACTTAAAATATTCAAAATAATTTATGACTTCCTGCGGACTAGAATGTAAATTAAAATCACCAATTACTAACAGTGAATCGTACTTAGCCGACAATAGTTCTATACAATTAAATAACTTTAAATAATGATTTTCTAATGAATTAGGTGGTATATAGCAAACACATAAAACAAAAATTTGTCTTCCATTCTTAAGAATTACACTACAAACTAACTCAAATGGTTCATTATCGATAGTAATGTTTTTAAGTTCAAGTTTTCTAAGCTCATAGGTGGGTTTAGCTACTAGCAACACGCCGCCCTGTTTACGCCCGTCATTCCGGTCGCATCTCACTATGTCGTGGGCGGGCGGCACGATCTCGGCATCAAAGATAGAATCATTGCAGCCGCTCTCTGTGATCGCATACAGCTCCGACGTGGCAATGGAGAGGTTGTTCCGAAAATTATCCAGCTTAGTCCTCAGCCCACGGACATTCTGATAAAAAATCTTGATTATCTTGCAACTATTAATATGCACTTTCTTAAGTGGGGGTCGTTTCCTTGCTTCTGTTTCTGGGAAACCAAATCCATTCGCTAAATTCTGCATGTATTGGCCAGATATTTGGATCACAGAAAAGATCATATTTACTTTCCGGTATTGATATAATAAAAGAACCATAGTCTTTTTCAACTTTCATCTTTATTTTCTCCACTTTAATTTCCTCGGTGCATATTTTTAAGCTGTTTATATGGTTTAATAAATCAGTTTCCGTAGTACTCTTTCGCAGTCTCCATACATGAAGATGTTTTTTCCTTTCCAAGCCTTTTAGTTGAGAAATATTTATGTTTCCACCTTTTTTAATTTCTGTAAAAGTCTTCTTTTTCTTGTTAATAACTGTTTTCCATTCATTTTCTTGGACAATCGGTTGTTTTCCATTGGGCTCGCTCTTCCTTGCTACTATTGTGGACAAATTATCTGCCTTTTGTCCGCTATGTTTTTGCGACAACAAAGTCAAACCAGTGTGTGACTCATCGCATACCGTCACCGATGACGATGATGTTGCGATATGTGGATGTGTGTGTGGTACACTTAAGTTCGGTTTCTGTAAACTGTTACTCAGTTTGGCTGCATATGATTTGTTCGTTACAGGCGAAATATCAGAGCGAGAGTTCCCTTCCTTGTGATCTACCTTGTTCATGTCCCTAGAAAACAATTCCTGTCTTAGTGATGATATTTCCTTGGACATATTGCCTATTATTTCCGTTAGATGTTTAACCTCCTGTTTTAATGGAAGTATTTCCGCATTTTGAACCTTTAATATAGATAATTCACTACGAATTCCTTCCAAGATCCCAGTTATACTATTATCTATAAGCAGTTGGGAATCCTTATCCCCGCCTCTTGGTGCCATATTTATATTTACGGTGGAGTCTTCTAAGGTGGAATCGTGATCTGTCACAAATGTGGAGTTCCAGCCTACTAAAGACTTTCTAACGGGCGTATGTATGTTCCCAGTCTTGGGTCTTGCACTGAGGCATTCCGGACATGTCCAATTATCTTTAAATTCCCTGGTGGAATTTTCAAATATCTTCTGCGTAATATTTATACAATTCAGATCGTATAGATTTTTACAAATCATACATTCCAAAAAATCCAACGAAACAATCCTCTTTTTGCAGCCGTTACATGTAGTTGCTGCTGTAGCCATTACGATATTAGTTTAAATAGCTAGCTAAAACTCACGCGCAGCATACTGGTTCGATATCAGTGCCACCGGTCGTTGATTCCACAAGGCCCCGATAAGGTAGCCCGGTGAGTCAGACGGCTAGACGAAGAGCGGAAGACGCGCCGGCGCCGCACGCAAGACAGGGACAGACGATGCACAGGTGACACCGGGGCAATGACCGACCGTGGACTTGACACAGTTTTCGATTCACAGCGGCTAGCACTTTTGAGTTAAATAAGGATTACTCCGTCCACGATTCAAAGTTAAATACACTTTTTCCACACTTTTCAAGCACTTTGCGAGAGCTTCATAGTGATATAACTTTAAACCAACTTGTTGTAAGATTTACTAAGTTTCCGATTTATTTAGCACGGAGCGTACTAAAATAACAGTTAACGCACGCGCAGCGTACACTAAGTTGCGTTTACTCTTGCCACAATGTTGTGCTCGGTTGTTGAAATATATTGTCGGAAGTCATTTTTTAATAATAATTTGGCTCTCTCTCGTAGAAGAGAGAATTCTCTATAATCCCTAAGGTTTTGATAAGTTTTCCATTTACTAAAAACTTTTTTCTTCCGAATCAATGTACTTGAAAGAGCTCTGGAAAACCAAACAGGAAAAGTACGAGATTTGTTTTTACACAGTGGGACATTTTTGTCTATAATATCATACATTATTTTGTAAAATACCTCGGTGCCTTCTGATGTATTTTTGTCCTTTAGCATGGTTTCCCAGTTGATAGAGGACAGTTGCGTATTGATAATACTGTAGTCACATATTTTAAAATTGAATTTTGGAATTGCTTTTGTTTGGATGCATTTTATAGGTTTAATTTTACTAAAGGTGAACATAAGTGGAGGATGGTGCCTGTAGTCTGGACGCGATAGTTCTATATATGGTTTTGAACATTGGCAATTATTGCAGTTTGATAGCATAAGGTCCAGTAATCTATTGTTTTCGTTATATATGTTATTGTATTGTTTAAGATCCATGAGATAAGTAGTGCATTCTAGAGATTTGTGTAAATCAGTTTTAATTGTTGGTATTAGATGGTTTCCATTGGGAACAGACGACCATTGTATATCTGGAATATTATAATCACCAACGGCACTAAACATATATGTTGGAAAGATTGTAAATAACGATTGTAATTTTGAAAAGTGTAAATCATAAATACTTTTATGTGTTTTAGGGGATATGTAACATACACATAACATTAATTTGCTAGATTTTGAAATAGGAATACTGATAAATAATTCTTCCAATATGTTATCTTCTAGTTCAAAGTGCCTTGAGGCACAGATTTTTTTGCTAACAGCAACGATAATTCCTCCACCGTCCTTTTTAGTTGTGTTGTCTAAATTACGATCGCGGCGAAATATTGAGTATCTATCGTCAGCAATTTCAGCGTCGTATATGCTACTCACAAGCCAAGTCTCCGTCAGTACTATTTTTATTTTTTATTTATTAATTTAAGGACCACATAAAAGATAGTTACATTAACACATTTGATAACATTTGAGTGAAATACAGGACATATGCACTTCTAAATAAAAATGTAGCCACAGCATGTGTAACATTAAAGAGCGTTACCTAACTAAAAATAATAACTTAAATATAAAATAGGTATACAGATCACAAAATATTTTGAATATATTAAAAGTAATGTGTGTGAGCAATTGTCACATGGGCACATACTATCACATCGAAGTTAGAACACAGAATGTTATTTCTTAGTTCCGTAAGCTTAGAACGCAACCCACCACAGTTTTGATAATATATAGTGATATTTGAGTCAACCATTGATATTGATAACATAAATTAGTGATATGTATTTAAAGAAGTATTGCTTATATTTATGTTGGAGATAGTATGTAGTGTAATCTATCAGGTGTAAAATTTACGAATGTAACATTGTGAAAAATTTGTGTATGGGTTGCACTATTAACAATGAATAAAGTACAATATAGTGGTTGCGATTCATTCCGTGATTTACAGAGTTGAAAATAATATGAGTATACTCGTATAACAGGATAATACAATGACGTGCTTTTGAACCTAAAATTTTCATGAATTGCGATGACATTAATTGTGAAAAGGCATATTGTAACAACATACAGAAAATTTATATATAAATAAAATAGTCATACTAATTTATGTAAATCCTCATCCCTGCGAATAGTTATGACCCGGCTATTGTCCTCTTTGCGTACTAGAATTGTTGCGTTCTTAATCCAGATGAATTTATATTTTTTATCGTTAGCAACCGCGCGCGCATTGGAGTATAATATTTTATTCTTGAGTGTAAGGTGTTCGTTGATGTAGACCCGGGACGATGGTGGCGGCGGCGCAGCGCCCGCCACGATGGAGTAGGCGGTGGCGCCGCCCGCGGCCGCATCCAGCACTTGCGATGCAGTGAGTCCTCGGCGGGTCCGGCCGGCCGCGATCACGTCGTCACGGAGTCGTCTAGTTGACAGGTGCACGATTATGTTCTTAGCCTTCTGTGTTTGTTGGTTATGAGCCACCCTATGGACGTCGGTGATGCAGGATGCAGGAATAGGGACGCCAATTGCCTTGCCAATAGTTTCAACCACATGGATCAAGTTCTCGCCCTTCTTTTCCGGGATATTTTGAATCTCTATATTACAGATTCTCGATCTTTGATCCATGTCATCATAATTATCTCTCAGGTTGCAATTCTCAAGTTGAAGCTCATCATTTTTTAGTTGGAGGGCGCTTATAGTTTGCTTCTGATCAGCGAGGTTACTCTCCAGAGTTGTTAGTCTACTGGTTAAACACTCAATTTTGTTTGTTACTTAAAACATTACAAATCGATCCGCCTCTGAGGGGTATTTTGTTACAGACATACACACGTCAAACGTTGAAAACCCTATTTTGCGGTAAGAGGTTAAAAACTTACATAGACATTACAGAAGGCTGAGACTCGGGCACGGTGGGGGTTTTCTGGTGGAAATGGCTCCACAAATATGATATTACTTGGCGGTATGTTTATATGTAGTAATGCCGTAATGCAACAGTAGGCTTCGATTACAGCACCGTACACGATGATTTGGGCTGAAAATAATATTTTCTAAGTGGAATTCTCTCTCTTACATTGCTCGTGAGTATAATAGCCAGATTTTACTGTTGTGTCTACTAACTGTTATGATAATGCTTCAATGATAGAAACGCTTGGTATATATGTAGTTACATAGGTACATGATACTTACAACTTGGGCCCCCACCACACGACCTAACATACTGTAATGCAGCGTTAGCCGTGTGAACTTCATTGACTATAAACACGTTTCCTGGACATTGCAATTTCAGTAGATCCTGCTCTACTGAATGTTTGGTTACGTCCATTCTTCCAGGGTATTCTGGAAGGTTGCCCAGCCTGGAAATTCAGCAATACTTTTTTGAATTGAACATTTGAACAACCAAAACTGTATGACAGTGTATGAGATTGCTGTCTACTACATAATATTTCATCAGTTATTTTAAATTAAAGGTATTTTATATGAAGATAGCATGTATAATGTTTACCACATTGTTTCGCTATTTAGTACAATGATCGTGCTCGTGAGAAATAGTGTAGGTACCTAACTAATATTAAAAATGCGAAAGTAACTGTGTCTGTCTGTCTGTCTGTATGTCTGTCTTTCTGTTACTCTTTCACGCCAAAACTACTGAACGGATTTGAATGAAATTTCGTATACAGATGGCCTAGAACCTGGGAAAGAACATAGGCTACTTTTTATCACGGAATTCCCACGGGAAAACTTTTTAAGGCGAAGCGAAGCTCGCGGGAACAGCTAGTTAGATAATAAAGTTACATAATAATGAATCAAAACATTAAAAACTCACCTTATATCTCTTTCTCTTTCAAAAATAGATTCCAAGTAGTCTGGATGCTGAATCTGCTTCCCAATAAATAAGAATAACATATCGTAGTCACACTGGCTTCCGTTTGTAAGTTTTATACACTTGTTTTTCCTGGATCAAAAGACGTTATTACAAAAAATATTTCCTTATTTAGGATACGTCTTATACGCTAAATGTAACATAAGAAAGAAAGCCAAGAAAAATTAGGCGGATTGTCCGGATAAAAAAGGGTGTAGGTAAGTATCTGAAATTTGTTTGTTGTTGACCAACATAATTATTAACATTGTATGCCACTTTTAAGTCCTCCTTCTTTCGTTTTCTAATAGAGAATTGCTGTGCTCTCCGAGGGAAACAACAACCATCAGATTTAAGAAAAAAACTTAGAACAGATATATATTAAATAGACTCACCTATCAATGCCGCTCATTTTCCCTTTTACCACGTTAACGTAATAAGTATAAGGTACACTTTTCATCACCCCATCACTGTTGTGTCTGTAGTGTGGGACCATTAGTTCAGCAGCTTTAACACTCTGTCGCAGATACGGTAGGCCGTGAGGTGATACTATAGTTACACTCGTGAATGTTAGATAGGATGATGCATCGCTGTAAAATTGAGATGTAGAGGTAAATAAAAAGCTTATACTCTGTCCATCTTAGTATTGGTTTTTTGACATTCTAAGGGCGGATTCGACAAACGTCGAGTAACTTTTTACTCACGAGTAAAGTACCAGTTACTCGCGAGTAAGCAGATTTTGCATTCTACCAAACCTGAAACCAAGATAACTAGCTTATCCCAAGAATAAAATGTTATACCGCCAAAATTGACCGTGTAACGAGCTTATCCGAGAGTAATTTTGTAATGGCGGCAGCACATCAGCTGATTAGAAAACCGTCATAATGACATATAAACACATCTGTCAAAACATAAACAAAAGTACGTTAAAAGGCAAAGTCTCAGAATAACAACAGCGAATAAAATATTAAAACATAAACAATTTCATACTTTTATAATCCATTCAAACTAAGTTGGCATGTCATTTCTATTGCATGCTTTGAAACGCAGCTATTTTTATTTTAGTTGCATTACAGTTTCGTGCCTCGTTCATTCAATTTAATCATGGTATAACTTGGTAGAATGCAAATGTACTTATCCTAGATATTTACTCGCGTATAATTTTAATTCCGGTATAGTTATTCTCGTGTAACGTGATGTTTGGACGAATTCACCCTAAATCCCATACATATTTTTGATGACTGCAAAGGAAACCCAACTTTACTTAACAGACATAAGGGAACGTCAAAAATGCAATAATATTTAGTTAGTAAACACTGATAGTGGCAAAGTTTTACGCTGTTGATGTTCTGCGATTATTAACCTCGCCATATCATTTCATCATCAGCCAATAATCATCCACTGCTGGACATACTGCCTCTCCCAAGGAGCGCCACAACACTCGGCCCTCGGCCTTCCTTATCCAACCACTACCCGCCACCCGCCTAAGGTCGTCAGTCCAGCCATATCATTTAGGTACTTATATTTGAGTTATTTACAAAGTAGAATTTTTGACAGACCTGAATAAAAGAGCATTTATAAATCCCAGCGCTGCCGTGGAGGCGCCCACTATCACGATCCTAGTGTCCACATTCATCTTCGTTATAGATGTTAACTTTTTATTAAACATCCAACAGCTAAAGGCAAGACTGAAAGAAAATAATGGCCGGTATAATACGTGGTATATTGAACAATTCTACATGTATCTTATTCCTGAATACTAACCTATTTTTATCCATCTTAGAAAAACGTCGTAGCGCAGGCAGTTGCACATGATCAAAATTAGACTTGAGAGGCATTATAGGGACCATCGAAGACACTAGACAATTTGCTTTGTGGGCTACCTGCAAAATACAATTTGTATGGTATGTTTGTATCAATACATTTTTAAAGGTGATTGAACCTAAACATCATAGATTTTTCAGTTACCAACACATCACCATTATCAGAACAGAATTATTGTAATAGACACGCTTAACAAACTCACCCATTTATTCCTATACGCAGTAAGCCAAAGCAGTGTGCTACATCCAGAGTACCTCAGCAATTCCCTTGCAAAGAACCTGAAGTGTGGCTCAAAGCAAGGGTAGATCAGCGCAGACTTCAACGCAGCGAATCCTGCGGTCTGGTCTCTACCACGGTAGTGGTACTTGTGGTTGTGAAACGATCCCAAGTTGAACTTGTATAGGAGGAAATCTATCTGCTCGGCCGGTCTAGAGAGATGTTAAAGGTTTGAGTGGATTAATGCGTGGATGGAATGTGTTTAAAAGAAGGCTCATAATGTGGACAGTAAAATAAAATAATACCTACTTAAAAAATATTTTTAAAAAACTTCCTTAGAGTATACAGGTGGTTGCAAAAATGCTAGGTATATGCTGAGACTCAAGAATTCATTAATCGCGTAAGTAGCAACTTTTAGTCTCTACTTGATAAGTATATAATCTCCGAAGGGACACGTTTCCCCGTTAATTTTATTATATTTTCAGCAACTTGACAAAAAAGTCTTACTCCAAAATCCCAACTCCAACAATAAACAATCCTGACTGCATCACGTACGCCTGATGCCTCCGATTGCCCATTATGCTGTGTTCTATCGTATAAATAGTCTCTTTGCCGTCTACATGGCTGAGTAAATGTGCTATTTGAGGTATGTCTGCGAATTCTGCGGGTCGCACTCGGAGTTTCCTGGAATTATGTATATTAGTAATAGACGCTGGATTAGGAAGCCAATGAACAGATTTTTGTAGTGTTTGGTATGGGCTTGTGGATGATTACATGGTGATGATGATGAATCATCACTTACCCCAGGACTGACCCTCTGTGTGCGATATAAAGCGCGTATTCAGAAACAATGTCGTTTTTAGCCGGAACGAACTGTAAACCCAATCAATATAAATATCAAAGGAGAACAAAATGGCAGTCATATAGTTAAAAAAATATTATTTATTTTTTATTTTTGAATCGCCATGCTAAGTAGTACTTACTCAAAAATATGATAAGTCATAAACAATACCATATCTAATCTAAGTACTTACACAAAAATGCTGCAGTAATGGAAAGTTCATCTCAGTGCAGGGAGTGCGTATCACACAGTAGTCTCTATCTTTCATTATTTCAAATGCCGCCTCCAACAAATCTAATGCCGATCTGTGTAAATAAAATTAACTAGATGTTAAAAACTATTATACTTATTTTTTTATTTTATTTTTTAATTTAAACTTAACTAGGTTTTTTTCAAGTATTTAGGTGCAGACTGTACCTAGATGCTAATGGATAGCATTTTTTATGGCTGCGTTAAAATCACTGAAATGTTATAAATGCTATGTGATAAAGTAACTAGTGGTATCTAGTAGAGTATCGTACCTTTGATCAATGTCATCCCTTAGATCAAACAGCTCAATACAAAATGAATTGTTTTTACCACTGTATTCACTCTGCAGGAGGTTTTGCATGCTTGGGGATTCTATATTTTTTTCTGGAGACAACCAAGTAGTATTTTATAGCAGAAATCGAGGGTTCAATGTTAAATAAATAATTTCTCAATCAAGCAATATATTAATCTATTTTTTTTATTCAATTATTAATCAATTATAATTTTATTTTTATAATTAGTGTATAAGTAGTTAAATTTATTTTAAGTAGCCACTAAATTGTCGTTTTTTTTTTAATTTTGTGCATGCAGTGATGTCGATTCTGAAGGCAGAAATTCTAATTTTAACGCTGTGAAACAAAAAAAATTGCTAGCATAAAATGACATTTACGGAAATAATCATAGAGTCGAATTTTAAATAAAGAAATTAAGGTTTTGACAGCTCTAAATTAAGAATTTCTGCCTTCAGAATCGATATCAGTGTTTACCTATAATTGTTTGTGCATCTAGTTTGTATTTAATTATAGAATTGTAAAAGATTTGATGTAACAAATGTTGGTGAACCATAATAAATAAATAAATAATTTTCTTCAAACTTTATTCTGTATTATTAGGTAACTTAAATATATGTATACCACAATCGGATCAGACCTATGGTGCCACCACATGTACTGTTTTTTCAAATTATGACACCCTACCGGTCTTCTGGTGAAACCTACTAGAGGTAACTAATGGCACATGAAATTTAAATAAAACTTACTGTCTTTACTGCGTTTTTTGAAACGTAAATTCCGAGCTACCTCTTCGGGAAGCTTACTTTCTGAGGAAGACCCTCGTCTGGACGCATTTGTTGTTGCCCTATAAGTGTATCAGAACTCAAAACACGAAGCTAAACCACAAGAGATAAATGTAGGTATAGCGATTTTAGATAATTGAGATCTTTGTTAGGAAATAGAAAACAGCATCGGTTAGGTCAATCACTGATATAATCCCATAGAATAAATGAACGTTATCTACCTGTACTTTATTAGTATTAAATGACTTTGGTACCACTGTTCCTATTTAGCATCCACACCATACACCGTAAGAGTAATGATATATGCGCATTTCAAAAATATATGTTTAACTACTTACTCATTGTAAATACTGCAGGATTTTGGTACAGATAGTAGAGTTTCTTCAATATTCAGAATTTCATACTCAAAAGGCTCTTCCTCCAAGAATAAGCTACCCAAATCCATACTTACAGTTTGTTGATCTATAGAAACTCTATGTTGAAACAGAACCTGAAACAAACTTTATTCTTGGAGCGGAGGCTCATTCCTGTAGTGGATTATACGGGAATTTATAGTTTTATAGAACCCTATGGATTTGGATTGCGTCCGTTGCGTACGATGCCGGTAGGTGCATGGACGCTTACCTTAAGTCTTAAAAACTTTATATTTAAATACAGCCTATCATAACCTTATCTTCACTGTTGTTGTCGTCCATAGAAGAGTCTCGTCGGATACACAGACCGTCTAGATCCGGCGTCGCATCACCGTCGTCAAAGTTCACCGTAGTTATGCTGTCGACTCGAATAACTTTCTCATTGCTCTTAGAATCAGCCTGAAATTTTGGCTTACGATAAGGTTGTGATATAAAAAAATGCTCGTAGCATCGAATCCATTCACAGTAATTATGAATAGTAATACTTATAGGTTTCTGTTTAGTTTGATTTCTAGGGATTCAATGTTAATAAAAACCGTAGTAATGAAAGGAATTTAAAGGTTTTAAAATTTATTTAGATCTAACCTTTGAACGATTAACTTTTATTTTATGCATCGTTTGGAAGGGACTCCAACAGCCATTCAATATTGGTTCACTAAAATTTAACAAAAGAAAGTTTAAAAACATGTGCGTCATACAAGTCAGGTTACTTATTGCAAAAATACACTTTTTGAAATAACATGATACTTATTATAAATCAATAGGTATAATTTATTACTGAAAATATTGTCCATAAAATACATAGTTACCCAAAAGTCTCCATCAAGCTGTTATGTTGACGAAGGTTTTCCTTCTCTTTAGCCGTGGCTGTCACGAGACCGAAATACGGTCGCAGCTCGTACATGTCTTGTAGCAGCTCATAGTTCACTGTGCTGTTTAAACACATCACCCCGACTGCTTGCTCATCACTCTGGCGATTTATTAAAATGACATACTTAAATAAAAGTAGGTATTTCAGCGAGGATAAATCAACCGACAGTTCAGTATTTAAATTGTCTTTACCCACCATAGCTGTGGTAATAAGTGCAAAGGTGGGTATAACGAAATACTATTGGTTGTTTGATAACTTTGAAAAACATTCCGCTTGTCTTGTCACAGCACTTATTTTGTGAAGAGGATAAAGTGCAGCGTTGTGATTAGTGGAATCAAATTTTAGTGTAGCAACACTGTAGGTAGTCGTAAAATAATTGTAGTGGGTAAAGTCCAAAGTCTTATTAAAAAAACAAATTAATTATTGTAGTACAAAAGACATCAACGCGCGCACAAAAAAAAAGTTCTCCACCACATACTTTTTCTGTCAATCAAATCAAGTGGCATATCGTAAATTATTGAAATTAACCAAAACCTATGAAAACCTAAAAACCTTCATAGACATGAAGGTTTTTAGGCTCACTCAACAACCTAAAACAAATCAACCTATATTGGATCACCTACTGGAAAACTGTGGCCCAGTTTCTCAGTTGAGTAGTCCTACTAAACAACAATTGAGCCAATCACAGCGCTGAATTCCAGTCTCAAGTTCAGGGTAGCATATTTACCTCAGCAACAATAATGTGTCTGCCACTATCCTTATGGCGCCCAATGATTTCGCTAATATAATATAACCCGTATATCTCAATCAACTTCGGTGATTTGTTAGCAAGTAGTTTTAGGATGTCATCGTTGTCTTCTTCACTAAAGGAGAACATAGAAATCAGGAAGAAGGAAGGTTACCAACATTAAAACTGTATCGAAATTCATTACGATTATACATATAAGTACTTGAAGTAGTAGTTGGCTACTTCTCTCCCCACATGAAAATCCTAAGAATATTTCTGAATTTATATAATTTTTATTATAGAGTCAACTGTATAAATGAATAAATAGAACTTAACTTACACACATCTTCGTACTTTTAGTTTAGGGCAGAAATCTGTTCTAAAGGCCACATACAGGTACAGTCCTCTGTCCGGTATGTGACCGTACTTGTGTTGGTCAACCGAATGAAACTTGCGAAGAAAACCGCTTTTGATTTTTTTGTACCTATTTACCGTATCTGAAAACATATTAGGTGTAAGTTCATTATGTAGACGTTAACGCGAGTTTATCTCTTTCTTATAAGTAGTTCCTATATACACTCAGCCATAACCATAACTCGAAATTAATTTAGAGGCTCTTTCCACGGTTACTATGGAAACCTGGACAATGGTTCAACCTTATGAAGGGAGTTTAGACCTTAAAATGATAAACATAAAAGTACAATTTCAGTCAGAACCTACGGACTAACATTACCTCAGATAGAATAGAATATTTACCTGATGGACAGTGTGGCGGCACCACAAGAACGACTTGTCTCAAATAGCCATCGTTCATGAAGACAGTCGACAAAGCCTCTTCCAGAAAGAAGTCCGCTACCGCCTCCGTGCTACATACGAAGTGGATGAAGAGAGTGTTGCGAGCTAGGAAGAAGCGCCTGGAAAATTTAAGTTTATTTCTATGACTTGTGTTTGCATAGTAGTAAATTTTTCAGGAACGCTATGATAACGGTATGCGGTACCTATTGCCTTTATTCTTGTCAACTCAGCTACATTGTAGCTAGATACCTTCAAATTTTAGGCTTGAGTGTCAATGCCTTTAGGTACTGGTTGTACGAACAGGGCAGGTAAATTGTGGAGATAAAGCTGTATTTTCCATTTCCAATAAACGTAAGGTCTCTTACCTACTCCTAAAAGTAAATAAACTAAATTAATGGATCTGCTAATAGGTACTTACCGAAACATATTCCGAACCCAGGTCTCCCAATCTGACGGCTCTACACTAGGCACGTTAGGATGGTCGCAGAGAGCTAGGAACCCCGTCACGGTTAACGCATTGTCTACTAGCACTATGGCTAGGACTGACAGTTCACTGGGGAAAGGTAAAGCATTATGTAATGCACTTGTGAAACATAAGCTACCCTGACATTGTTATCTACAAAATAAATTAGTTAAGTTTTCCTAATATAGTAAAATAAAATAAAATAAAATAAATAATAATGTAGTATACATTCAGTCTATTGTCTAACTACAAAATTGTGTTACTTCAGAATAAACTTACAATATAATCAAAATTACAGAGACTTGAAAACTTGAATTAAAAAGGGCTACATAAGACTAGCCAGTGATTTGATTGACGAAAATTAGGCGCACTCAACAAATAAGTAAGTATGTACTTACATAAGGCTCCCGATGTCCACATCTCCAAACAGTGCCGCGGTGTGCACCTTATTCCAAATCTTCTCAATATCTGCCTTGTCAGCATCCACAGCGCGCCTGAATCGTCTACCATTGGCGCCTACCTCAAAGTCGAAAAATATCGACATTTTGTTGAATCACACCAAAAAAATATAGTGTTTACAGGAAAATCTAGTGTGCCACGAATTTATTTTTCAAACAGTAAGTATAGAACCTAGACTAAATTGTTGTACCTAGTTAGTTGGTTGTACAAAAAACATTGAAAATACTATACTGTACTTGTACTTGTTTGATTTTCATAACATGAGAATTATAGGATAGACAATAAAATACGGAAATTTAAAGTATTGAAATATATTACAACCATAATTTACAGAATATTCAAAATCGAGCAATTATATTAAATGAAGTATCAAGTAGCATTTATAAATTCTATAACATCTGCATTAATTATTATAAAATTAGAAAACATTAGTAAGTATTCTCTTTCATTAAAATACTGATACAATATTAAGTACTAAATGCAATTTGAAAAACCATTGAAATAAAGCTGCCATTGTAAACTGCAAAATTACTCATAAAATGAATAATATCAATAGCATGTGCAAAATATATAAACAAATCAAAACCAGTTCCACTGGAGTAACTTGCATCTAATATTTCAAACCTCAGCCCCCTTATAAACTTGGGCTCTATCATAGATCAATATTAAAAATAAAACTACCGTCAAAAACTTAAACACGACATAATAACTAATGATAAACCAAACGCAAGACTATACACAAAAAATACTTTTCATTGTTCAAATACCTTATACAATAAATCTTATCACGAGAAACTATAAAGCTCAATCAAAGCGTATCACTTTATATTTGAGAATAACAGTTCAAAATTATTTTAAAGTAAATTATAAAAATTGCAAATTCGATAATATGTCATATTTTTATGTTGTACCTAATTCGTATGCAATATTTGAAATTATGAGATTCTATTTAAAAATGAAATATTTATACAACCACAAAATGAACATATTTATATCACGGAGTAATTAGTATTTGATGTTTCATTGTTATTGCCTAACAGACAATGAGCCAAAACCTGGCTAAGAATTAAACTGATTCTAATTCAATTAACATTATTGTCACAACATAACATTACAATATATTAAAATACCCACATAACCCATACATTTCATCAATTTGCTACCTCGAAGCTCTTAAAAAGCCAAAAGATTATACAAAGCAAAACGATAAAATCTATAGATTAGCTCAGTCTTAATTATCACTTTTTATATAAGAGGCGGAAGGTTCTTTACCCGTACTAAATGCGTGTGTGTTTTCGACCTACTCAGGTTGTTCGGTGTGTTGGTTTTGACTTGTATATTGGACATAGTATTTTGCCTTTGCATGTTGACTTTGGTCGCGCTGAGCGGCGCGCGGGGGGTAGCAAACCCATCATTATTCAGCTTTAGGGCTGATCTGGTGAGCCTTGTCGGTGTGTACATAAGGTTGTTTTTCGGTGTCATGGGTAGGTGGTTGTGTTGGATGTTTTCCTTGCCGATCTTAGGCGTGAGTGGGACTGGCGTTTTTGGCGTTTTTTTTAACGGCGTGTTCCGCTCGTCGATGGTCTGGCACACGTTGATGGTGGGGATCTCGAAGGGCTTGGCGGTCGCCATGGAGCTGCGGCTGATCTGCTTCTCGTTTATACCGTCCTGTGGAGGAAAATTTGGATATTTCAAGTTTTAGTTCAATTGCAACTTCCGAGAAGAGTGAGTATTGATTAACCCCCAATAAAAAAGAGGGGGGAATATGTTTTTATACTGCACTTTTTATGCCCCTGATAAGATACAGATGAAGAACCATTAGACTCCAAAATCAGTTTTGTTCAATGTCAGAAATACAACTACAGAACTTCAGTTAGGGTTTATGTAACTGTATGAATAGAAAGTTTTCGATTGAAAATCACCAGAAAAACATCTCGAGAGACGCCGCTTACTTCGCTGGGATGATGGCCTATATCATATTGCCAGTAGTTATTGTGAAGGATGGACACTTCTTAGGGCAGGCATATTTCCGGCAGGACCATTAGGTACAGGCTGATGATGATGATGTAAAATACACATTCACTATTTTTTCTATGATTAGTTATATACAAAGAAAGCTGGCTAAAGCTGGTTATCTGCGTCGATCTGCTAGTTTCATAATATACCCAAACCAGCGCTGATAAGCCTTCTGTATAGGGTTGTACATACAGTGTAGTACATAAGAATATTTCTTTTTTTTCGGTGATTACCTTAAAGTCAGTGTAAGTGGTGAGCATGGTGGTCTCCATGAGGGGGTCCTTGCGGCGCGTGTCGTCCTGCGAGCCGGAGTTGTTGGACCGCGCCGACAGCGACTTGCGCCCGCCGCTTCGCCGCTTGCCGTGAGACTGTGGGGGGAGGGAATGGTTAACTTAAGTTATTCATATTTTACTACATAAATATAACAGCTATTGCTTTCATAATAGTGACAAACCCTAGTATAGCTTTTGTCACAGATATTAAAAGTAAAATTAACTGGCCATTAATGGAACCTTGTGCATATCCCCAAGGTCTAAGCTGCTTTTCTAAGCTTGGACCATTTCCCACCACGCTGGTCCACTGCTGGTTGGTGGGTTCACATATCTAGATGTGCCAAATGTAGATGCACGTTTCCTCAAGATGTTTTTCTTCAACGTAAGAGCGATGGTATACATTGATTGAACTTAAATTCAAAGAACTCATAGGTATATTTCGGCGCCAGGATTCAAACCCGCATCTTTGCCTTGAGAAGCGGGCGCTTATTTGACTGAGCTACCACCGCTCTGAGAGTTCATAACATCAAATATTATATCATGTACTTTACACTTAAGACACCACTTACCGTGCGCTTATGCTTGAGGATGCTGCCATTGACGGTGGCTTTAGGTGTCCTCTTGTTGTTGTTGTCTCCGCCGTAGTCCAGCTTCCGCTTCACGACCGCACTGTTCTCCATAGCACGAGCCGCCAGACGCCCGGACACACGCCTGTGGGAAAATGAATTTTAAGTTATAACATATACGTTACATTTTACAAAATATTAGCTGTGTAGCTAATATTTTGGCCAGCTTCGCTTCGACATAAAAAGGGAATTCATTCCCTGTGGGAAATCCGGGATAAAAAGTTAATTGTTAATCCAAAATCGCTTCTCCATATCTACGAAATTTCATTTAAAATTCGTTCATGTCCTTTTACGTGAAAGAGTAACAAAACAAACATACTTACTTTCACGTTAAGGATCTCATTGAATTCTACTTATAAGCTCTATAAGGAAATCAGTTGAGATACATTACCAAATACTATTACAACGGAAAATTATGAAATACAGTAGCAATAAAATGATAAACTCATAGATTATTCGCCAATTAGTTTAGTTCACAGTAACGTTTCGCATATTACTTCGGAATGCAACCTAGTCGCATTTCAGACCCAGTTCTAGGCAACCTACTTTTTAAACACTGGATTAAGGAACTATCCAATCGTGGACACAACACATTATCACGTCTAGATCTGGTTAAGACACAGTAGGCTGGCCACCGACACACTAAATTGACGTTTAAATGATGATGAGCACTAATAACGAGTTACATAAAATAACTAATGAACGTGAAAGAATAAAGTAGGTAATTTATCAATATTTTTCATTCCCTCTAATTAAACAATCAATACAAGTTTTACTATCTAAAACGTGACGTAACGCTTACTAGCCCGCCTTTCTCCGCGACTTCGTAAGTTCAGAAACGCGCACTGAAAATTAGAGAAGGAATGAAAAATTGTGGTTGTTAGTTACTTATAGTAGTACTAAATGTAGGGAATAAGTCGATGGCATTGAGAGGCTGCGTTAAGGTAGGCAAACGTCACATATAATTATGAACTATAAATGATTCATTATTGCTAATAAGATACTTACAGGGTGTGACAAAAGTGGTATAGCGGGTTACTCTAGGGACAATTCTAAACCACTTTCGTTCTACCACTTTTGTAAATCCGTACAAACCTTTTACGCAACACCCTGTATAATTGTATATGTAACAAAAACATAATATTTACCTCTTGACGGTGGAAATGGCGGATCTCTTCAGCGCAGACAGGTTGTTGGTGAAGGTGGTGACCGCCTTGGTGGCGCTGCCCGTTATGAGCTGTCTCTTCGACGGAGGTCTGGAAACAACAATACCCACGTTTCTAACTTGAAAAATATATACCTAAACTAGACTACTGACGTAAGCTTCTGCTGGAGCATCAGTTTTGAACATTGTTTCGTGAACGTATTTAGCCATGGTTTGGTGATAAAAGCAACATAGAAGCTACTTCTAACTATTCAGAGCAAGTCCCGATTAGAGTCACAGTCAGCGGCTGACTTGGTGGTCTACAATACCGAATTAATAAGTGTGATAATAATGCATAAACTATGAGCGCTGCTAGAACACCGCGTGTAAAAATAATGATAGGTATCTATTATGAAAGAAAGCGACGAGCTGCAAACAAAACCGCTGACTGACCCTACACCTTATTTCATGCAAAGAAAGCCTATTGACTACTAAGCATATGACTCGAAGCATGTTTTTGTCGCATCTATCTAATCGGGACATGCCATCTCACCTGTTCTTCTCCTGTGTGGCGGCCAGGCCGGCGGCGGTGCGGTTCCGCTTACCTAGCGGCGACGTGGCGAGGCTGCGGAATAGCGCCGCGTCCTTGGGAGTGAGCGCTTGCTTGCGCGCGGAGAGCTTGTTCGCGCGCTCCTGGTTAGTAGAAATGGCGGTGTTTACATTATACGGGTATGGGGAAGGTACTAGGGTATAGTGTGTGTTCTAGAAAAAGGGTTGAGGGCTAGGTACACGGTACAGCCTCAACGGTCCTGTCATGTATGTCGATATATAAAGCAGGATTGAAATAACGTCGCAAGTTTTAAACTTTAGGTAACATATTGTTTCTTATCTAAAAGAGCAATAAGTAACTAATGGGGTGCACAAAAGGAGCCTCATCGAGTGTCGTATCATATGTCCCTTACATAAATAAGTCTGGCGCACCCTGGGTAGTCAATGACACGCCCAGCCTCGCTATTAAGTGTCCCACTATCGTGTGTATTGTGTTATCACACAGTAACAATAGCGACTATTTTCAATTCACTACCACTCGACTCAAAAGGCGAGTGGTTGAGATTCGTTCACCTAGGCTGGTTCTGGTGATATAGTTTGTCCATTACCACTATGCACTCCCTGAGGCATACGGGGCGACGTGCGACGATCGTGACAGAGCGCAGTAGCCAATTTCTCCCCCCCCATCTCGCCACGCGCATACCTCAGTCTCACACTATAGTGACTGACATGACAACAAAACGCAGTAAACTCGGTACTCACGGTCTTCCTGGTGTCCCACTCCTCTTGTATGAGCTGCAGCAGCGGGCGGCCCTCCACCGTGAACGTGTGTCCGGTGCGCGCCTCGAAGTGGCTCACTAGCTCGCGGAGTTGCGCCTCGATTTTGGGGAGCTGGGGATAAATTGCAATAAATAAATAAATGTTTATTAGATAACCAACAAAGACACATTAATTTGTTAAAACCTTGGTCCTCAAACTAGGATTCCCTGTTTACATTACGCCAAATACATAAGATGGTAGATAGATATCACAAACACCAAATACATCAACAACGACTATCGGAAAAAAAGCCCCAAGGTATGCTGGGAAATGTCTCTTCTACCCACGATGTCTATGATTATCGGAAAAACGGACCCCAAGATGCAGTGGCTTTAGATCTTTTCCGTGGTCTCCTGAACTCAGCTGACGCCCTAAATCTTCCATTATACAATGACTATGTATTACACCGACGATGCATAATATCAACTACCAAGTATGTATACTCACATTGCTAGCAATAGCCTTCCTCTCCTTCTCCTCCTTGAGCAGTTGCCCGCCGCGGTTGTGGTAGCGCCCCGGCTCCGTGGCTCGCCCTTCTAGCTCACACATCTTGGACCAGAGGTTCTTGCGCATGGCTACCAGCTCGAAGATTTCTCTGTGGAGAAATAAGGAGTGAAGGATTGTGTGTTGGAGATGGTTTTGCCATGGTTGTATAAAACGTCTATGTTAAGAACAGTGTATATAGCCATCTACACCGCTGTACAGCGGTGTAGCGTCGCAATGTGACAAGCGTAGGGCGCATGTCTGGATCTTTTTAAAGACTTGTGGCCTGTCACTGCATCCTGTCATCCTTTCCAGCCGTATCGGTTTACCGCTCCGTTGGGACAAGGGAGGGCCGGACGAGAGAGGGGATATGCAACTGCGCAACTGTTTATCCACTAAAAATTTTCACGCGCTGATGACACCAAGCTAGAACCTGGACTATGAGCACAAGCCCTACGGCGATGGATTTGTTGGCGGGAGGAACGTGAATAGGTGATTTCAGTTTCTAGTCGGCAATCTGCACGTAGGCGGTCAGATGAGAGTGGTCGCTCCTTGAATCGACAGAGGCAGGATTAGAGGTTCGGCAGCACATCTGACGACAAAGCAGGCCTATTTAGGATCACTCTGCTTTCCCCAATCCGGGGAGGGGCCTAGAAAAGGTGGCCTAAAAATTGTCTGTCTCACCGTAACCCAGTTGGCAGGCCGTGGTCTTCTGGGCACCAACCAAATATCGCGGTCGAAAAACACATAAAAACACGATTTACATTGCTACCTGGAATGTCAGGACTTTACTGGATAATCCGAACAACCTTTGTCCTGAAAGAAAAACGGCTTGGATAGCCCGTGAACTATTTCGCTATAATGTTGATATTGCGGCAATAAGCGAGACGCACCTTGCAGATAGCGGAAAGTTGTGTGAGGAGCTTGGTGGCTATACCTACTACTGGAGCGGAAAGCCTGCTAGTGAGCGCTCAGCTAGTGGCGTTGGGTTTGCCATAAAGAACTCGATTGCAAGATCCTTGATGGAGCCACCTAAAAGTATCAATGACCGGCTTATGACACTTCGTCTCCATACGGCCAAAGATAAATTCCTCCACCTGATCAGTGTTTATGCGCCTACTCTTCCCTCATCAGAGGACGTCAAACAAAAATTCTACGACGAGCTTAGAAACGTACTGGCAAAGATTCCAACCACCGATAAAATCATCCTGCTTGGCGACTTCAATGCGAGAGTTGGCACTGAACATGAAGCATGGACAGATGTTCTTGGTCGGCATGGAGTGGGCAACTGCAATACAAATGGCTTTGCACTACTTCAAGTCTGTGCTGAATTTAATCTTAGTATCACGAACACTTTCTTCCGCTTGCCAAATAAGTTAAAAACGTCATGGATGCACCCCCGCTCTAAACATTGGCACCTTCTAGATTACGTGATCGTTCGAAGAAGTGATATTAAAGATGTCCTCATAACAAGAGCTATGCGAGGTGCTGAGGGATGGACTGACCACAGACTTATTCGCTCACAAATGAGATTGCACTACAAACCTCCACGCAGAGCACAACATAAAATCTCACCAAAGTTGGCATTCGCTACATTAAGTCAGGACCATGAGTTGCGGCATAAACTGGATACTCATTTTGGCACTGCGTTTCCATCAGTTGACAGGAGCGTGTCAGCGGGCGAAAGTTGGCGTACGTACGCGGATTTTTTACGAGAAGTCTCCCAACGAGTAGTTGGCAAACCACAAAAGAGAAACCAAGATTGGTTCGACGAATGTGATGCGGAACTTCAGAAACTCGTTGAGGACTCCAGACGCGCACTAAAAACCACCACAAATGCCTTACAACGCCGAAATATACAGCAAGAGCTAAAAGCTAAAGTGCGTGAACAAAAAAACCGCTGGTGGCGCTCCAAGTCCGAGGAACTACAGAATTTCGCCGACTCTAACCAAACGGCAAAGTTTTTCGAAGGTTTGAAAGCTATCTTTGGACCAAAACAACATCTGACGGCCCCGATCTACTCACGCGACAAGTCAAAGCGCCTAACAGATCCTGATGAGGTCCTCGCACGATGGGCGGAGCATTTTTGTGAAGTTCTGAATCCCAGCAGTCAGGGAGCTGACCTTTCATACATCAACCAACTTGAGAATCTGCCTATAGCTCCGGATCTGGATAATCCGCCCTCGTTCCAAGAATTTCATCAGGCAATAAAGCGACTTAAAAATGGAAAAGCGTCTGGTTCGGATAATTTACCGGCTGAAGTATTTAAGTATGGCGGCCCAAATATAAAGAACAGACTGTTCGAGCTAGTGCTGCAAATATGGGAGACTGAAAATATACCACAGGAGTGGAAGGATGCAAACCTGTGCAAGTTGTACAAAGGCAAAGGCAGAATGTCAGATTGCGGATCGTACAGAGGCATAGCTCTTCTTTCTGCTGCTGGAAAAGTCCTGTCGCACATCATCAACGGGCGACTAAACCAGCTCGCAGAGAATTACCTTCCAGAAAGCCAGTGTGGATTTCGTCCCTTTAGAGGCACAGTCGACGCTATATTTGTCGTCAAGCAGCTACAGGAGAAACATCTGGAACAATACCGTGACCTCTACCTGTGCTTTGTGGACCTAGAAAAGGCCTTTGATAGAGTACCGAGAACTGCACTCTGGGCTGTTCTTGAGAAGATTGGTTGCCCTGTGAAATTTACCAACTTAATACGCCAATTCCACGATGGCATGTTGGCCAGAGTCCAGCATGAGAACAATTTCACAGACCAATTTCCTGTTACCAGTGGTGTCAAGCAAGGCTGCGTAATGGCCCCAACGCTCTTTGCCATTTACTTCGCTGCAACGATGAACGATGCGCTAGCAAAATGCAACAACCCAATAACGCTTAACGTCCGATCAGACAAAAGCGTATTTAATATTTCACGCTTTAAAGCAAGAAGCAAAGTCCAGAAACTCCCTGTACTCGAGATATTATATGCTGATGACGTCTGTTTGGTAGCAGATAGCGCAGAAAACTTGCAGCTGTACTTAGACAACTTAGACGAATCGTGTCGCAAATTCGGACTGGTAATAAGCGTGTCGAAAACACAGATCCTGAAACAACCTGCAAGGGGAACATCTGCAAATGAGACCGCAATTTATCTGGACAGAAAACAATTAGAGGAGGTCCAATGCTTTCGTTACCTTGGAAACCTAATTCGCAGTGACAATCGCCTCGAGTCTGAGCTCTCTGCTCGTATTGCCAGTGCTGCTGCTGCCTTCGGAAGGCTCAATCGAAGAGTATGGGACTCACATGACCTACAGCTCCAAACAAAACTAAGCGTCTACAAAGCAATAATATTACCACTGCTTCTCTATTCCTCGGAGACCTGGTGCCTTTATAGAGGTGATATTAGACGACTGGATGTGTTCCACATGAGGTGCCTACGATCAGTTCTGCGAGTCACCTGGGAGGATCGTGTGCCTAACTCGGAGATTCTTCGTCGCGCCAACATGACCGGCATGGAGTGCCTACTTATGAAAGGACAGCTAAGATGGTGTGGCCACCTGGTGCGGATGGACGACTCCAGATTGCCAAAGTCTGTCTTTTACTCTGAGCTGTCGAATGGGAAACGGAGAGTCGGAGGCCAGCACTTACGGTACAAGGACGTACTGAAGCGTCACCTGGTATCGTGCGACATATCTTGTGAGACGTGGGAGGAACTGGCCCAGAACAGACGCGAATGGCGAAATGCAGTCATGAAAGGCACGGCCAATTTTGAACACGCCCGGCTCCAAGACCTTGATACCAAACGCCAGCATCGGAAAGCTCGCCCAAAGCCCACCTACGACTACACATACAACTCAAGTGGCCAGCTCTTCTGCTACACCTGCCGAAGAGTATTCAAGACAAAGTTCGGGTTCGCCAGCCACTGCCGAGCACACGCCCGGAACTAGCTCGGTGTCGCCGTCGACGGATACGTCGTGGAGGACATCATATAGCCATCTAGGTATAAATGAGGGATGAACTAGGTTTTGTCACCATAGCGGGACAATGATAAGTCACTAACGGCCTCGGCAACGTATTAAAGTTCAGTTGATTTTATGTACATCACTCAGGGAAGCTCCATGTGCCCTACTATTATGCTCGTAATCGAAGGAGCGGTGGTAGTTCAGTCGGGTAAGCACCCGCATATCTAGCTTTAGCACATCTAGATATTTTGTGAACCAACCCGCATTGAACCAACGTGGTGGGAAATGGTGCAAGCTTTAGAAGGCAGTTTGGATCTTGGAGATATTCACGAAGGTGCACAGACAATAGAATAGAATAGAATGCTTATACTCACTTGTGGTCCTCATAAAACTTGGTGATCTTGTCCAAGTACAGCTCGTGCAGTGTCAGCGTGTCCTCCGAGAACACGTCCTGGTAGTAGTGCACGAACTGCTCCCGCTCGGCCGCGCCGTACATGCAGCTGTCCCACATCAGCTTGATCTTCGTGCGGACGTTCGCTATGAACACCTGGAGGGGAAAGGAGGGGGTTTTTAAGATGCACTTTACGTAGGTTAAAAATGGCAAATTTATATGCAGTGATGCTATGGAAAGAAAGTACAGTTTCATGCGCAGTTAACGGCAGATACATGGCTGAAGATGCTGCCGTATGCATCAAAGTACTTGAAATCCAAATCCGTAGATACTATACCAATCTTGGGGATTTAAAAAATCATTTGATAGTGTCGGATGGACTTACGCCTTTTCTCTACAGGAACCTTCAACGACAGCAAACAAACCTGTATCTTTATCCGGACGGCTTAAGGTTTAAGGAACCTAACGCTTGTTACATTACATGGCTTGTAGAAAGCGAGAGCGCAATACTATTAAAACATCCGACGGGTCGCTGTCTTCTCGACGTCATGACGTCCCGTCTACTATTTAGCGGAACCGTAATAGGTACTATAGCAAAATGCATCATACCTGTATCTTCTGCCTCTTGATCTGGTCGCACCTCTTGAACTCGTCCCGGATGGCGGCCTCGGCGGCGGCGTGGCAGCCCGGGTGCGACTGCAGGAAGCTCTCCCGGTAGATCTGGTCTTCTTCAATGCAGTCCCACAGCTTGGTACTTACATGGTCCTTGGTAGCTGGACTTGTGACGCTACTTGGCAGATGGATTATGGCGGCTGAGTGTGTCGCTACTTGGCAGATGGATTATGGCGATGGCGGCTGATGATATATTACTGCTATCGTTAATCTGTGTATAGACCTAACTATTTATTAGCCGCATATATTCTTTATCAAAATGGCTAAAATTATTAGAAACCTAAAGCCTGTTGCATAATAAACTAGAGAGGGAAAACAACGCTATAAGAACGCCAACACCGCTTTCGCTACATTCTTACAGTTCTCATTGCAAAAACTTAATACTATAGCAACAACACACCTGTATCTTCTGCCGCTTGATCTGGTCGCACCTCTTGAGCTCGTCCCGGATGGCGGCCTCGGCGGCGGCGTGGCAGCCCGGGTGCGACTGCAGGAAGCTCTCCCAGTAGATCTGGTCTTCCTCAAGACAGTCCCACAGCTTCGTACTTACATGGTCCTTGGTAGCTGAACTTGTGTCTCTACTTGGCAGATGGATTTTGGCGGCAAGGGTGTGGTATCTTACGCTATCATAACTCTGTGTGTAAACCTACCTATGGCTGCAATTTTCATTTATTTATCCGGATGGCTAAAGCTATTAGAAACCTAAAGCTTGTTACATTTATGAGCTAGCGGGAACAAAACCCCTATAAGAACGCCATCACGCCGCTTTTGCTACGTTCTTATAGTTCTCATTGCGAAACAGTACCTAATACTATACCAAAAGAAATCATACCTGTATCTTCTGCCGCTTGATCTGGTCACATCTCTTGAGCTCGTCCCGGATGGCGGCCTCGGCGGCGGCGTGGCAGCCCGGGTGAGACTGCAGGAAGCTCTCCCGGTAGATCTAGTCTTCTTCCAGACAGTCCCAGAGTTTGGTACTTACATGGTTCTTGGTAGCTGAACTTATGCTACTTGGCAGATGGCTTATGGCGACAAGAGTATGGTATTTTAATGCTATCGTAACTCTGTGTATAGACCTACCTGTATTTCTTTATTGGGATTCCTAAAGCTATTAGAAAACTAAAACCTGTTACATTATAAGCAAGCGGGAACGCAGCCCTATAAGAACACCATCACGTCACTTTCACTATTTAGCGGAACTGTAACACAGCAAAAGCCATCATACCTGTATCTTCTGCCGCTTGATCTGGTCGCACCTCTTGAGCTCGTCCCGGATGGCGGCCTCGGCGGCGGCGTGGCAGCCCGGGTGCGACTGCAGGAAGCTCTCCCGGTAGATCTGGTCTTCTTCAAGGCAGTCCCACAGCTTGGTCAGACGCTCACGAAGCTCTAGCACCTGGGATTAAAACGGAGTTTAAAGGTAGGGTTTTTGTTGGGGTTAATGGAAAAGCATGGTGATTTGCTGATGTAATATGAGAGAAATTAATGTCTAGTTGGAAATTCCTCTGTAAATATAGACATAAAAAATATATATAATAATTAGAAAGAAAGATTTACCGATAATATTTAATTGTGTTTTCTATGGCTTCAGTAAATAAAGTAGTTGTAATAATTGAGTCATAATTGTATGTTGTTAGATTAATTTGCTACAGTGAGTGCTTCCAATAATTTTGTAGATTATCCAGTCATAATAGAACACACAAAGCTGTTTAATATTCATAAAAACAGCTAATGGTGTTCTGCATGAATGATTTTAAGAGCTATAATAGCTATATTACTAAGGATAGTAAAAAGAAATAAGAAAGAAAGCGATAGTTTCGAAAATTTTATTTACTATAGCAAACTGCTTCCTGGAGCAAACACGTCTATCAACTCACCATTGGAGTCCACGAAAGGAGGCATCCTCAAGTTATTAACCGTACCTAAAATAATTACCTACGTCCACTGCAACCCAGTGCAGCCAGTGACCGTCTCTGATCGGACTGTCTTTCACCACTGTGACATACCTTTTTCTACAGTACCTACAGACACTCTGCAACAACTCACCCTGTTATTGGTCTGCTCGTACTTCTCCTGCAGGTCCTGTCGCAGTTTGCCGAGCCGGTCCATGTTGAGGTCGGTGACCTTGAAGTCCACCGACAGCGATGACAGCACCACCTGCTCGAACTTGTTGGAAGGCTTCATTTGTAGTTTGTCTGGGGAGTGGGGATTAAATAAACATTTGCAACTTGAAGTGGCAGTAGGCAGGCCATGTGTGCTGAAGAACCAACGACTGGTGGAGTAAACCATTTCGAATAGAGACCACAAATAGGAAAGTGTTGCTTAGAATACCCGATACCCTCAGCCAGGTGGACCGATGAGGAAGGTCAAGGACACAGTTTTGTGATACATCTACCACCTGTTCATGTGATGCATATTATTTGATTCAGCGGGCTTTAATAATTATAAACTTTAACTATTTCTGATAGGCATTGTGTCCAGTGGACACTGTCCACTATGGGTTACTAAATGACTTGTAAATAAATTACAAAAGTGTAAAACTGACCCATAATTTCCTTAATCTCCATCTGGGTGTTGAGGAAGATCTCTGCTCGCTTGTCCCTCTCGGCCTGGAGGATCACGAGGTGTTCCTTCAGCCGGTCCAGCTCCTCCTCCGAGGGCAGAGGCACCTCCTTCAGCTCCTGGATGGTGACCCCGAGCTTCTCTGTCAGGTCACGCTGCCACTCAAACAGACGGTCCATCTTCATCTTGCGTTGCTCCACTTGTTCTCGGTACCTGTGTGTGTATAATTTAGAGATGATATTATCATGGAAATAGTCTGTAGCTGGTGATATTGTTGTGCTTGTGGAAGACCCTGGATGTAATTTGATGCTCTTTAAATCACCATGCAAAAAAATACATAACTATTACTCCTTCTAGTAAGATCTAAGTATACTATAGTCAAACATAAACAGACTGACGCACACCTATAAAATAATCATCATAGTCTTATAACAGTTAAATTTTACAGGAAAGGGAAAATATAACATAATGTTTGTTTGAAATTTGGTGAATTACCCAGCAATTTGCTCCTCAATTCCCCTCTTATACTCAATCAGCATCATGTCTTCCTTGAAGTCGAGGATGGTGATGTCCACCGAGAGGCATTTGCTTAACTCTTCTGTTTCTTCCTTCAGTTCTGGTTGAACAAACATTGGTGTGTTACATACAACTTTAATTCGATAGGGATTCATAAAACAAAACTAATAAGCAGATTAGTTAGGTTTCTGTAAACAGGTTGTGTTTATTTTTGGGATGCCAACCTTACACAACCCCGTTGGCCACTGCTACTGTGTTGCCTACTGTTTAGTGAACTAAGGGTATTGACAAACTGGCTGTTCAAGTTGAACACTTTATGAATGCCCCTACCTAACATTTCTGGTTCAATTAAATAGCAAGAAACAATATCAATTGTACACTCTGTGCTTTTTCAACACTGGGAGTTTACAAAATCTCAGTCAAACTTACTATCAACTTGAGCTTGCATAATCTTGACTTTCTGCCGGGTCTCAAAGATGACGTCTCGGTGAAGCTCCTTCTCGATCTGCACGAGCTTGGTGATGTTCACGACCTTGGTGCTGTCGTCCACGCCAAGGTGGGACCAGTTCAGCCATAGCTCCTCCATCATGTTCCGGATATTCTGGGATATCTCTTGGAGGACTTCATTGCTGGGAAAGGTTATGGTGTTGTTTAGTGACTAGCAATTGTGGGTTTTTCTGGGTGTGCTGGGTAATTGTTCGTTTATTAGTGTAGGAATTGTGTGGATTCCTTGTTGCAAAGCATGTAGATCTGTGTGGTATTTTATTGAGAAGTCAAGAGTGGACTGGTAGCAAAGTTATAGGAAGTGGAGAAAGGTTAAAACGATGCATATCTTCACAATAAACATGATGTATCATACAGTTCTGATTATCGCATTAGATACTGTGTTTTCTAGCAAAATAAACGGTGAAAGCAGTGAAATACTTACAACAATTTATTGACATCCTGAGTCGTCGTTATCATTTTAAATATCTATTGCTGCTCCACCAACACAATTATAACAATATCATAAGTACGCCACCACACTAAACAATATTAAATTAAATAAAACTTAGATTCAAATAAACAGGAACACAAAAACGACACAAGTTGAACGTTTGATTTGAAACAGTTTTCAAAATTCGGGACGTTACAAACAAGTTTTGACAAACGACGCCGTGATTGGTGGAGACGCCTTCTTGTCTAGTCTATGAACATTAACGATGCGTTCACATTTTATATTTTATAACGATTACTTATAATATATCGTTACTGTTCCATTATTTGCTATTTCAGAGTGATTTTATTTGCGTATAAATACTGCCCCCGTATTTTGTAACTCCGAGTGGGGTTGGTTGGTATAAAATGGCTGACAACGTAGAACATTATTAATTAATAACTTTTTACTGACTTATCTGATTTCACAAACGTTTATGTTGAATGTAAGGATATATTGGTAGGCTTCTTGCATATTTCTTTCACTAAGATTTTTGGTGTTTCTCTTTCTTCTTTCTCTCAAAAAGTTACAAAATACGGGGGCAGAACTCATGTGAATAAATCACCCAGATGCTATAATATACGCGGCGATGCATTGGCCCGGTAGGGTAACAATAACCCTCATATTCATAGACCGTATTATAAACTTACAATAAGGTTAAATTTACTTTGAAACACACGAGTTTCGACTCTTTACCTTAGTGAAAATGTTGAAATATTCAAAAAGAGCTTTGTTCTGAGCTTCAAATTTTATTTTATTTACAGTGAAACTATTTTTTCGAACGCACAGGTAGAGAAAAGAGTTCCACATAAGATATCGTAATCATTATTCTGAGTTACTCCATTATTAGTCTATGGCATGTCTATGGTCATAGTGAATTTTATTATTTTATAACTTAGCGACATGTTTGGTCCGGTTTTGTTTTATTTATTTATTTAATATTTAATGTGTATGCTTGTATGGTATGTTAGTCATGAATGGTAGTCAAAATTGCGTATCAGGAATTTTTGCACTCTCATAACTATTACTTAAGTAGGTACTTATTCCCTTGGCCTACTCAAACCGCAAAGTTATCCACTACGTCCACTTCCGCCGCCATTTACCTATAATATTCGATTCAGCGTTCCCAGAATGTTACAAAAGTAACATTTTACGTTACTTTTGACCCTCTTATGTTACCTCCATGTTACACGACTCAATATGTTATATTTGTGTTACTTTTTAGATTTTCCAGGAAATATATATATTTTTTAATGAAACGCCTCCAAGAATGATACATTTTTTTGTTTGTTACGTTTTCTTGTATACTTGACTAACGGTGTGAAAATCTTTCAACTTCGTCGTGCCGCATATTCACTCACTCGCGTGAGTCGAGTGTATTTCGCAATCTTCCATCCCGGTTTCTTGGCGTGCGAACAAGTGAGTCGAGTGAGGTTCACTCTAAGTTCTGTCTGACTGACTAGCAGCGAATCGATAAGTCGGTACTTTTTTCAAAGTACCTACAATGTTGTATGTGTCGTTGTTTTTTTTTTGTAATTTGCGTTGTGATTTGTTAAGTAAATGTTGCATTCATTATTTTAATCGAATAAATGAGTACGTTTTTATGGAATCAGTAATTTAATAACAAGACGTGTTTGCAAGTGTTTTTTTCTTCAGTGTTTGCAACTGAAATAAATTTTGAATGACATTGACAGTATGTTTTTTGCTTTTTTAAATTTTACCGAATAGGACAGGAAAATTATTTTACTTTTTGTATAATAAACTGCCATAATAAGTATTTTGTTGGTTTCCATATTTAAAAAGGTCATGTTACTTTTCTCGGGAAAATGTTACTTTTTGATCTGATTCGTGTTATATTTGACTATCTGCCACTGGCAACACTGATTCGATTCTAGTCTATGCCGCGAACGCCGTGGGTACAGTGCCACAAACTTATCTGTTCCGGTGAGAGTTCATATAAATGTCTTATATTTCTTAATTCTATAAGATTTTATGTTTGCTCATATTGTTAATTCGCTCTTGCAGTGTCAATAAACCCATCTAATCTTTAACAATATACTTACAATTCATTAGTAAGTCATGAGATATGGATCAATTTAGTTCGCTCTCACCGGAACAGATAAGTTTGTCGCACTATAGTGGTTTGAAAATAGTGGAACCGAAGTAGATACCACCATTGAGTATGATACCACTACTCACACGGAGCGGCGGCGGCGCGGAGTTTGCGTAACTAGGATCATTTTTTTTTATTAAGTACCTAACTATTTTAAAATTAAAAGTTGAGTTCACCTACCTAAACTCTGAGTAATCGATACTATTAGGTACAATTTATGTACCACTCTTACGTATCTACCTACTACTTAGCATTTGTTCTTGAAAGCAAAATTTTGAAACCTACGTCACGCACATAACACAGGGTACATCCCATCCCATTCCAAAGGTCTCGAGCTCAAGACGATTTCGAAACTTAGGAAAGACATTCCATCACTCCATCCTGCAGCATTTCGTGATCACACTCACACGTTGGATGTTGCTCAACACTCATTTCCTTCCAAGATGATAGATCGTATCTTCAATAGCAATCTTCCTTTCCGAAGAAACTATGTTCTTGTTATTCTATGGAACAGGCAAATAGATCACAGTATAACCGCTAGATGGCGCTAAAACGTAAATTAATTTTTAAAAGCTTCAAAATAACCGTTTGGTTTTGAAACACAACAAACAAGGTTGCAGTCATGGATGTAATAAGTGTTTGGTCGCAACACATTTTTGAAATAAGCATGTAATAAGGTAGGATGTGTATGTGCATTTTGAAATGTTAAGAGTCAATTTCATTTCCCCCTTTTCTACTGGTATGCCTACTTTGTTGAGTATTACTTTATTTAAATTTTGTTATTTATTTTTCCATATTATGTCCTACTTTACTTGGCACATTGTAACATAGGTAGGTATACCTGGCTACCGATCTAGTTAATTTTATGAACTGTAGGTACCTACCTACAATATCGCATCGAGATTCTAATTAACTTTAATAGTACCTAGGTATACAAGGCCCAACTAAGTAATCAGATGAAAGTTAGGATTGCGTAAAAAGTCTTACGGACTGCATCTAGATACCAGACCATTGTACGCTTAATTGAATCAGCATTTTATCACCATATCACATGTAATCAATAATTATGTAACTTTTACTCAATAACAATAGGTAGTAAAACTTATCGCAGGTATCTACTAAATGACAAAAACTCGATCATCTTTATGATTAATCGATAAAACTCACAATCAAATACTTACCTAACATTGGTTCGTAGAGCAAAAGTTGTCTAGACATTCTAGATTCATTGGTACTCAACCTTTTTTATATAAGGGCCACAAACATGTTCAAGTCATGCTGTCGCGGGCCGCAAGCAATTTTTTTTAACTATTATAAAGCGATGTATACTAATATAAAAAAACCGGCCAAGTGCGAGTCGGGCTCGCGCACAAAGGGTTCCGTAGCAGCAAAATTACAGTTAAATCAACCTATCTCAAAAACTATAAGAGATACTTTGATCAAACCAAAAATCGTTGAAAGAGTTAATTAGCATGCATCACCTCTATTTTTTTTAGAATTTTATACCCCGTAGTTATAAAAATAGAGGGGGGGGGACATACTTTTTACGACTTTGAGAGCTGATATCTCAAAAACCGTTCACTTTAAGAAAAATGTTTTTTAGAAAACTTTATATCATTTTAAAAGACCTTTCCATTGATACCCCACACGGGTATGCACATCGAAAAAAAAAATTTCATCCCTCAGTTACATGTATGAGGGGCCCCACCCCCAATTCTTTTTTTTACTATTTAGTGTCATATTTTTGTAGCGGTTCATACAACACATATTCCCATCAAATTTCATCACTGTAGTACTTATAGTTTCCGAGTAAATCGGCTGTGACAGACGGACAGACGGACAGACGGACAGACGGACATGACGAAACTATAAGGGTTCCGTTTTTGCCATTTTGGCTACGGAACCCTAAAAACACATGCATATACTATTAGACCAATAAAACAAAAAAATATTGTTATTCATCCAAATTTATATATCTATCACCTTCAATGTATGCTCCTTCAGGAACGATACACATACGCCAATGAATTATCCAATCATCCCAACATTTTTAAACGCTTTTTGCAGAGTTGCGTTTAGTACTCGCGGCGAATTTTCCTTTTTGTTTTCTATCGATTGTTATTTAAAGTCATGTTGACTGTTTTCTTGACTATTGTGGTGTTGTGCACTCGGAATTCTTGCCAGAAAGTCAAACGGTAGGAAAATAGTACTATTTGCGGGTTATGTAAAATTTGATACAGCAAATTCGACGAAGAAGGCCAGATTTGTGGAAAAAAACCAAGAAAGATTTTGCACCATGATATCGCACCTTTCGCACAATTGTGAATGAATTTTTCAACAAATACCATCGAGCATCCACCATATTAACCAGATATGGCTGCAGCTCACGGATATAGCTTCTTTTTTTCCTAAACACAAAATACCACTTCGAGGCACTGTTTTCAATCGATAGAAGACAATAAGGAAAAATCGCCGCGAGTACTAAACACAACTCTAAAAACAGCGTTTAAAAAAATGTTGTGATGATTGGATAATTCGTTGGCGTATGGGTATCGTTTCTTAAGGAGCAAACATTGAAGGTGATTAAATAAATTTGGATGAATAACAATTTTTTTGTTTTTTATTATATGGATATAATCCCGATACTTTTTACATAGAATGTTATTATCTATTATCTCTCATGGCACGCGGGCCACTGATAAAGGCCCGGCGGGCCACATGCGGCCCGCGGGCCGCAGTTTGAGTATAGCTGTATCTAGAATGACTTTTTGGAACAATCGGTATATTTAAAAACATAAGTAACACAGGGTGGATTCGGTGGATACTTGGCTCTTTTGCTAATCATACCAAAGGGAACATAGACCAGCGAAGACTGGTCCACGAGTACACGAGTACCCATTTTTACTCAATACAATTTATGAGAATAAAATAAAACCTCAGGTAGTTAGCTACATACTTAATGGGATTGGATTATTAAGTATTGATTTTTGTAAGTATTGAATTTAAAATAAACAGGATACATTATAGGTACCTATTTCACAATTTTAATAAGAAAACACACACCGCTATATAATATAATTATGACTGACCCCGCAAGGACCCACAGCGTGGTGGGAAATGGTCCAAGCTTAGGGCTTTGAAGAGTGTCATGCCATGTGTTTTCATATACATATTTTATCTTGATTGGACTTGTAAATAATTAAAATACCTATTCTTAACAAAATGTGGTGATTTTCAAAGACAAGAAATTATAAACTCATAATTTTTTAAAGTAATTATGATGATATCGATACAGAAGAGTTCAACGCGCGCACACAAAAAGAAGTGTTCTCCATCACGCAACAAATGGGACGAATAATTTGTTTGAATATGCAACTCAAATTATAATTATACCATAATATTCACAAAAGTCAATTGTTAGAACTCTCTCTCTCTCAGCCTTCTGTAGTCCACTGTTGGACATAGGCCTCTCCTAACGATCGCCACCCCAAACGGTCACCCGCCATCTGCATCCAGCGGCTTCCCGCTACCTTCCGCAGATCATCAGACCAACGGGTTGGGGGGCGACCGACACGCCGTTTGCCGACACGGGGTCTCCACTCCAGAACCTTTCTACTCCAGCGGTCGTCGGCTCTGCGGGCTACGTGGCCAGCCCATTGCCACTTCAGCGTGCTAATCCTTTTGGCTATGTCGGTAACTTTAGTTCTCCTGCGGATTTCTTCATTACGAATCCTATCTCGCAGGGACACGCCTAACATAGCCCTTTCCATAGCACGTTGAGCAACTCTGAGCTTGTGGATAAGCCCTTTGGTGAAGCACCACGTCTCGGCTCCGTAAGTCATCACTGGCAACACGCACTGATTGAAAACGTTTGTTTTCAGACACTGAGGTATGTTTTCAGTGAAGATGTGTCGTAATTTCCCGAACGCTGCCCATCCGAGTTGGATTCTACGAGCTACCTCTTTATCGAAGTTGGATTTACCTAATCGGATCACTTGTCCTAGGTAGGGATACTGATCGACAACTTCGATGGTGACACCTCCTACAGTTACGGGCGATGATGAAACATGTTCGTTCGACATGACCTTTGTCTTGTCCATGTTCATTTTCAGCCCAACTTGTTTAGAGGCATCATTGAGGTCTGTGAGCATTTCGCCTAACTCCTCCAGCGTTTCCGCCATAATAACTATGTCATCAGCAAATCGTAGATGAGAGATATATTCGCCATTGACGTTAATGCCCAGTCTTTTCCACTCTACAAGCTTAAAAACATCTTCCAGTGCACAGGTGAACAGTTTCGGAGAAATAACATCTCCCTGTCTCACGCCCCTTTGCAACTGGATCGGTTTTGTGCTATGTTCGTGTAATCGAACTGACATTGTGGCAGCATTGTACATACATCTCAACACCTCGATATAGCGATAGTCTATATGGCACCGCTGAAGGGATTGAAGCATCGCCCAGAGCTCAATAGAATCAAAGGCTTTCTCATAGTCCACAAACGCTAGACATAAAGGTAGATTATACTCCTCGGTCTTCTGTATAACCTGCCGAAGCGTGTGTATATGATCTATGGTACTATAGCCTTTTCGGAACCCGGCTTGTTCGGGTGGCTGGAAGTCGTCGAGTCTTTGCTCGAGACGATTCGTAATAACTCTCGAAAACAGCTTGTACACATGGCTCAGAAGTGCAATGGGTCTATAATTCTTCAATAGGGCTTTGTTGCCTTTCTTGAAGAACAAAGTCACTACACTTCTGCTCCATGCCTCCGGGCTTGTGCCTTCGAGTATGACGGAATTAAACAGCCTCCGAAGTGCTATTAAAATCGGTCTACCGCCGGCTTTCAGAAGTTCTGTCGTTATTCCATCATCTCCCGGAGCTTTGTTGTTTTTTAGCTGTTTGAGAGCTATACTAATCTCGTCTAGACTGACGTCCGGAATATCTTCGGTATAGTGTCGGGTGAGTGGCGCTCGGCTGTCGTGAGCACCGCTGGTAATAGGGTTTTGTGTTGTGGTGTATAACTGTCCGTAGAATCTCTCAATTTCTCCCAGAATTTCGGGCACTGATGAAACGGTGTTGCCAGTGTCGGTCTTCAGTTGGGTCAACAGAGTCTGCCGAACAGGTCGATCTCTAGCAAAGACTTTGGAGCCCTTGTTTTGCTCTATTGCGTCTTGAATGCGCTTGCAATTGTAGCGTCTCATATCGCAACGTCTTGCTTTGGCGATCTGTCTGTTTAGACGTCTGTATTCGACCATATCAACTGAAGACTGCAACCTCATTTCTCTCCGTTCTCTTATGAGACTCAGAGTCCCATCTGAGAGTTTTTGAGGTCCTCGGTTAGTTCGGGACGAAAAATATTTCGATCCTACCTCTCGGACAGTTTCCACAAACCTATTATTTAAATCGTCAACTGTAACGCAATTCTCTAAACATATCAGGCGGTCGCAAAGCTCAGACTGAAAGCTTTCGGGATCCTGGATTTGAGCAGGAGTAGGGCGGAGCGTGGACTTCATTAGACGGGAGCGTTCTATTTTGCAGTTTATATTCAAAGTGCCTCTTACGAGTCGGTGATCGCTGCCGGTCTTAACCCTACTGATCACTGAGACATCATTGAATATGTGCTTCTTATCCGTCAATATGAAGTCGATCTCGTTTTTAGTCTTCCCATCGGGGCTAATCCACGTCCACTTCCTTTGTGGCTTCTTCTTGTAGAAGGAGTTCATCATATAGAGGCCCTCCTTCTCCAAGAAGTCAGCCAGCATTTGCCCACGATGGTTCCGGACTCCAAATCCATGTGACCCCACTTTCGTCTCGCCGCCTTCTTGTTTTCCGAGTTTCGCGTTAAAGTCTCCCATCACCACCGTGAAATGAGTAGTGAGCTTACGCAGGGCAGACGATACGTCTTCATACGCAAGTTCGACCTCATCATCGGTGTGCTTAGATGTGGGTGCGTAAACCTGTATGACCTTCATTGAGTATCGTTTAGATATTCTCAGGATGAGGTACGCAACCCGTGCCGACACACTTCCGATTTCAACGATGTTGTTGACGAGGGACTTGTTGACGATGAACCCGACACCCCCTTGGGACAGTTGGTCGCCCTCCCGGTGGTACAGCAAGTTTCCGGACTGGAGAATTTCCGTATCCTCTCCCTCTCGTCGGACTTCGGATAACCCTATAATGTCCCATTTTAGCTTGCTGATTTCCTCTTCCAGCTCCTCTATCTTCACGTCTTCCCTCAGTGTCCGTGCGTTATATGTTGCCAGGTGCAAGGGTCGGTTGGGCTGGTAGCCGACTCTCTGCCGGAGATTCTTCGCACCCCCTGCCCCGCCGTTACCGTGACCGCTACCGGAGTCCGGGATAGCGGGGCTGCCGGGGACTGGGGGCCGGGGCTTTGTTTTTTCCATCAGGAGGTTTATTTGCCATAATCACCGCGCTTGGCAGGCGTGTTGGTGATTCTCCTTTTTTACGGCGGGAGATCGCCGCCTCTGCTAGGAGAGGAGGTCGGGTCGATTTACCGCCGCCATTGTTAGAACAGTGAGATGTATTTCAAGGTTAGCGGCTTATATTATATATTATTTTTCAATGTACAAGTACATATTAGTAAATTTTGTACGATAAATACCAAAGTTAAAAATAGTTTTTAACATAATATATACAAATGTGTATATATATTTTTTTGCCCTAAGAGCAATACACCATGAGAACCGCAAAGGGCCATCTTTGTAGATAACTTGACCTATGAGCCCTATAGCTATGGCAAGAGACCGCAATACTATCACCTATCTTCTATATATAATTATGAGAGTCGTGTCAGTACAACCGTTTATAATACCCAGTCATTATTATTAGGGTTATTGCATGAAATGTTGATGTCTTGTTTTCTTTATTTAAAAGATAGGTAAGTACTTACAAGTTTTTATCAGGTATTTCTATCTAACATTTCGTCAAATATTTGCCGGATTGGGAGGTAGCCGCATTGGATCGGGAGAAGTGGAAAATTAAAGGGGAGGTCTTTGCCCAGCAGTGGGAAAACACATAGACTAATTAAAAAAAAAATCTATCTGAACTTTCCTTTCATAATTAATTCTGATATAAAATTTATCTCATCTTGTACAATAGCTCGACCTATAGCCTAAGCTCGATAGATACATATCAAACGAATAGGTATTAGAACGGTCCCCGATTCAATCTATTCTAATACAGTCTTTTGAAATCGAGCGCTTTTATTTTTGTTTCGTTATCGTTGTCGATACGTACGGATAATGTATCATACTTACCAAATCGAAGTAATTAATCCCTTTTGTTCAAATCTTTCATAACAGTAGCGAAGGTCAAGATTATCATATAAAGAATTTGAAAGTGAGAAAATTATGTTTTGATTGACGTTTTGTTAAGTATTCCGAAATATACGCCTACCTAGTACTCAGATACAAATTAGTACCTACCTATAGCTTTTACTGATATTGAGTTGTGTGTGTTTGTGTACTAAACACCAGAAATTGTAATATAATCTGCAAGCATCTTTGTAACAAAGAAACATTAAACAACTAACGAGACTGAAAATATCTGCGATTACTATCTATCACGGTAGAATGAAGAATATTTCAGGCATTCAGAGGTTTTTAAGCAATATAATTTACACTTATGTACTAATAGACATACTTACATATAATATATGTAGTACAGACATACGTATAATATATGTATATACTTACTATAATCTACATAGAGTAACTATTATAGTAATTATACCCTCTGGATGTTGGATATTTTGTATGTACTAAAAGTCAAATTCGAAGTTTTGTTTCTTTTGCATATAGCTTATAAAACAGCAATACTTTTTTTCTACAAAAGTACTGTTTGTTGCTGCTGCAACTGACATAATAATATGTAGTTCTCTTAGAAGAAGCTATCTGGACAATAAAGATGGTAGGTAGTTTATTACCTTCAGCGATTTAGCTCGTGGGAGAGGTGACAGGTTACTTGGATGTATGGTGTAGGAATGTGTGAAAGAGGCTAGATTTATTATGGTTGTGTAGGCTCAAATTAAGGCCTACTTACCTGCTAGCAGCATTTCTTAATCCAGATGTACCTACAGCTGGCACTTTCATCAGTATCTCGCTACCGATGCCCTCAATCATCGCATGAGCTTAATATATAATTCGAACTCTGCTCTACAACAGTATCTTAGACCACAAGTTTCACAAGTATCTGCATATTCATCGCTCAAACAAACTTATTACGTCTGGCGTGGGTCATGCAATTGATTTCCAAACGGCATGTCAAACAGCTGAGAGCGTCTACGCGTCTACAAACAGAAAACAAAACACAACACGTGTAAAAAGATTTATAACGTCGATATGTGAGCACTTTTTCCGCGAGTTTTATCCGATCGAAATTTCTATCTATTGTTGTTGCTATTAAGACGTTAGATGACTGACAATGCAAGTCTCGACACACGTAATAGCGGCAAACACTCACGCCGCTGAGTGAAACCGCCTATAAAAGCGATGCAAATTACAAGTGCCAGCATTACCAACTACCCTCTCGACTCGCAAGGTGTCCAAGTGAACTGCTACCATGAAATACCACGTGCGTAATTTATTTTACTCGTGTATCTTGTGCTTGAGTGTGTGTCGTAGTTCAACAAGAGATGTGTCTTAATATGTTGCGGCTAGATCGTGTGATCCAATTGAGTTTTTTTTTTGTTTTGTGATTTGGACTTTTAGTTTTTTCCTTTTAGTCTAAATCAATTATTTATACTGTAAATTGTTTATTCACATTATATTGCACCCGGAAAAAACAGTAAAAGAAATATACATATGTATATTAACTTAGGCACATGTGTATGCGTCGACCCACTGACTCGTCACAGGGAAGGCTTCCCTCACTCCGCCGACACACTTTTGTGTTAGTTACCCAATTCAGCGAAGTTAACAATATAGGAAGCTAATAAAGTTACGTAACGGTCCGCCGATCGCCCCCCGCGGCTGATTATTGGCCTCCGGTCAAACGGGTTGTGAGATAATGCCGCCTCGTAACCGTCTGTAATCCCTGCACTAATTGGCAGCCGTGTCCCTTACACACATCCTAGTCTATTCTATTCTGAGATAGCGCGGAGTTCCTATACATAGCTCACCCAAATGGAACCTTTGTATATTATATTATGGTTAAGCAGATTTAAACTTCACTTTTTCTAACAGATTCTAATGGGCTTCCTGTCGGTGGTAGCAGCGTACCCCGGCATCATCCACGACGAAGGACCACAGGTCGAGGAGAAGTTCGACCACGCAGACATCATCGGGGAGTCGGGCCACCAGCACCACATCCAACACGAGCACGCCAAGTCGCACCAGTCAATCAAGTTCGAGCACTTCCACCCCGTGCCCGTGTACGTGAAGAAGGAACACAGCCATCTGCTGCACCACCCGCTCGAGAAGGGCAAATCTGAGCAGGAGCTGAAGCAGGTCCACCCTGAGACTGAGCACAAATACGGTGGTGGACTTGTGTTGGAGGACCACAGGTTCAACACTGACCACTTCGCCGGCATCGAGCATGGCGCCAGCGAGCTCGGCGGCTATGGAGGGTTTGAAGGACTGAAGGCCTACAGCGGGGGAGAGTTTGAGCTCCACCAGCCGTCCCTCGAGTCCGAAGGCGGCCACTACCAGTTCCAAGCTGAAGGCGAAGGCGAGGGCTACAAATTCGAAGGCTACAATTAAATCGCATTTAGACGAACGCCGCTAAAGTATTCTTAGTATGATCGGACTCTGCTCTCCGACTTTTTCTAGCTTGTGGCAAATGTACCTGAAATAGGATTAGTAGGTTAAATTGATGAAGCAACCCGTGAATTCTCATCGTCGTAATGTTAATTTTGTTGCTAAATCTCGATCTGTATTAGGCGTTGAAATTGGGCTATGAAATGCATACAGTCTGTCCTAGAAAGTTAGTAAATTGTAACTGCTGCGACCCGACTGATGTGACTTGGTGTGATTGTTTGTTCTATTGATTGTATTAATATGGTTAATACTCTCTCTTGTATCTCATTATAGTGTAAGTGCGACTTGTCTGTTTGTTGTAAGTTCCAGTGAAATTGTGATATTAATAAAGAATGTTGGTTTTTAGCAGGATGTTTTTATTCTTCTTGGTAACTTTAAATACCTATACACTTAAGAAATAAAAACTTGTCAATTCCAAACATTTAACACTAGTACGCTGAAGTTTTTTCATTCAAATAGATAAGTTCAGTTTTTATATCTCTATACACTATTTATTCAACTGAGCATAAAAAATCTAGATTACGATTTCAAATTACCTTATGCTAAATTATTAATGATTAAAAGTTTTGTAATAAGAAAGTCACTACCACTCTTGCACTTGTTATGAGGTATATAAACTCTACCTCAGGCGTTTTGCAGTTTAGCAACTATTTCTTACTGTTAACAGTCCTTACTTTGCTGAGCTAAAACCAAACTGCCTTAGATAGGTATGCTTACAAAAAACGTGTCGTTATATTTTTGGGAGTAACAAGTTTCAAATAAAAAAAAACATACATAAATAGGCATAATGTCTTCAATGATCGAGTTATTATCACTGTCACCAACTTTTTACAGCTCTGAAATCGCGCGCCACCCACCGCTAAAGAACCTAATTTGATAATTAACTAGTTGCGTGCTCCATCATTACTGATCGTATCAAGCAATCTAATAGAACAAATACTCACAGAAGTCCATTACGTAAATCTAATAAGAGACTTGTGTAAGTAATGTAATGATCGTAAAGTGTTATGTTGTTTTATTGGGGCATGTTTCTGCAGCCTGCGTCAATCATTGCAAATTTACTCGGGTAAATCAAAAGTTGCTTATAAATTGGTAGTGTGGGGCTAGGTACCTAATGACTGACCACTTCTTTAGACATTTTCTAGACGTTTTCTAGACAAAAATAGGACTAAAATATGGTCAGGGTTTTAAAAAAAAACATCAACAAAATACTTAGAAATTATTTGTATGCACTATGATCTGCCATCTTGCTACTTTTGATTTAAAAAAAGACGGAAAATCACGACTATGAGATACGTGAAGTAGCTTTGTTATTTGTAACTATTCACTTTTTACTTTTTTAAACTCATTTAAAACCGTATACAATACATACAAGCACTTCTCCACCTAGTACTCGTATAGCCAAAGACGTATCATTTGACTGAAAACAATGAGATTCGTTTTCACATTACCATTCATTATGGCACCGAACAATGTGCAATTAAATGTACAAAGAGCCTTTCCCGCTCCATTTACTCTTCATACTCTGCTATGTTGTAATTCGATCTCCACTTCACTGAGCTAGCTAACTCAACAGCATAAGGAGTGCGTGATTTTGCACCGTTCGAGAAGTGAAAACTCCCACTAGGCCATCCGAACATCTCCTACTTTCCGAACTGGCATCTCCTACTTTGATGGCTGAATTGTGTTGTGGTTAGTGACCCTGACTGCTATGCCGAAGGTCCCGGGTTTGATTCCCGGCTGTGGCAGATATTTGTTTAAAGACAGATATTTGTACTCGGGTCTTGGGTGTTGATATTTATATTTAGTATGTATCTATCTATGTATTTGTGTAGATATATCAGCCGTCCGACACCCATAACACAGGTTCTGCCTAGCTTGGGGTCGCATGGCCGTGTGTGAGATGTCCCCAAATAAAAAATAAATAAAAAAAGAACTTCTTGAACGGTATATGAGTATTAAATAGTTTTAGAAGGTATTTTTATCCGAATGTAACTCAGGTGGCTCTTTGGATATTTTTTTGTTATATGAGTATCAGGAATTCGTTTGTTCCCTTCTACATACTTAATAATTATTATGGTCTACATAGTTATATTATAAAAACTAAGATATAATTAGGGTCTGAGGTTAAAATAATCATTAAAAGATACATAATAAAAATTAGTCAAGTCACAACTAAAGTACAACTTTTAAAAGCTCAAGTAGTAGTAGTATAACTTTATTGTACCTACATAAAACATTTAAAATAACATTTAAGACTTAAAATCTATAATACAATAAGGGCGGCCTCATCGCTAAAAGCGATCTCTTCCAGGCATCATGAATAGTCCTACCTGAAACATAATCCAGCCGTTCGTAGTAAACAAATACTCGTATTTATACGATCATCGTGTGCGTGACATTCATTATAAAGATGTTTCTTACGTGATGGATAGATAGTTCATGATCATTGATTTATGATATAAGTGGCTAGTCTGAGTATGTGCATTTAATGTCTTTAAAGCAGCCTAAGAAAGTAATAAGTGCTTTTTCATAGATCACATTTCTAAATACCTACCTAAACTTGATGAATAAAAGTCATCATTCTCACAATGATAGAGCAGTTTTGATAATTAGGATACTAAATACGTCATCATCAGACCTACCTCAAAATTCCATGGATTATAATATAACTATGGAATCAATCCAACACATATTACCTAATTCTTAACTGATCAATTACTTAATTCTAAAGCAAATAAGGCAATCATCTCATTAAAAACACCCACTAAAAGACAGATTTATAAGTTTCGAACTCGGTATGTGAAACACAAATTCGATAAACCTAAATACTGGTCAACGTTTCTCAAATATGAAGAAATACTTACATTAATAAGTAACATTTTATATAACAAACAAGATCAAAACAACTATTTTAAGATGGATTTAAGTGTAGTCAAGCTTTCCTGGATTTTTTGTATTCGTGTGACGATTTTCACATTCTGCACAAATACATACCTACTATGTATCTCTTTATGCATTTTACGGGTTTTCGTAATCTATAGTAAGTACATGCGTAACATACTGAAATAAAAATTAAATTAAATACTATGTAAATCTTTTTCATTCATAATTCAAATCACGCAATTTGTGTGTAAAATGGCGGTTTTCGACTTTTTTTGTCTCTATTATTTGTCCACCTATCTTAGTAGAGGTACAGAGACATATGTATACGGTATACATATGTCTCTGTACCGTATACCGTACCGTACCGTATATGTACGGTATACAGTATACCTATCTTAGTTAGTAGATACACTCACGAGCAATGAAAAAGTTTCACTTACAAAATGTCGACTACACATCAACACATGACCCCAAATATTGAGGGTTTTAGTAGGTATTATTCTAATGCACTGTTAAAATTATGTACTTCAATATAGCATCATGCAGACAGCGTCATTAACCTAGCTTTTTCAATTTATCAATAATTATGTGCTTTGGTGACTTGAACTTTTTCATTTCTCGTGAGTGTAGTAAACTGTTTAAAGTGCTCTGAAAAGAAAATAATATATTTTTCATAAGTATACTTGCTTATACATTTGCATCAATCAATATAGAAATTCGGACTGCCATATAAATACATGAGTAGGTAAAAAGTAGATTACTTATTCCAAATTATATTCATATAAACAACGTGTATTCTTGCTACTGACGGACAGATTGACGTTACAAAACAAACACACTTGCATGGTTATTATGCTAATAAGGATTATGCGTATGCGCTGAAATGCACGACGATTACCAATTCAAAACATCGGAAGAGCCACTTTGTGATTTAACAACCAGGTAAGTGGGAATTTTAACGAGTAGGTACTGCTCATGTAACACTACTTTAGATTGAAAGGAAGGTGAAAAAAACGTATTTATTTTACCCCTGTTTCTTTTGATTTATCAAAATTTCTTAATACTTACTCAATGTGTTTATGATTCCGCCTATAAGACTAGTAGTAGCAATTGTGCCTTGTAATGTATGAAACATTTACAAAATTGGAGGCGCTACAGAGAAAGCAATGCATACCTACCTACCTATCGAGTGAGAGAGAGAAATACTTAGGTACTTCAATAAATAAAACAAGGAATCAAAAAGCACACAATCATAATTTATTCAAGAACACGAAATGTATGTACAAAATCATCAACAAAACAATCACATCTAATAATAACATCTACACAAAAACACAGATTTATTCAAACAATTAATTATGTACCTATTTAAATACTAATATTGCACTCAATTCTTCCAAACATGCCTCAGAATTGTGAATTTCTGTGGCCTATAAAGAGGTACTTCAACAGGAATCTCTTTCTTTACTTCATAAGGTACAAATCTATCTACCGTATAAGGTTTATTAATGTGAACGTAAACCTTTTTTTCGACTTCCACTGGTACACGCTTTTCCACCTCAACGGGTACCGGTTTTTCAACTTCTACTTTTTCCGTCTTCACTATCGGTACGATGTAGGGATTAATAATCTGTAGTGGAACTGCGTATGGTTGCGGAACTTTGACTGCGTACGGCTGAGGAACCGGATATAAATACGGAGTCGGCACTGGTACTTTTACGGTTTTAATTAACTCAATTGGACGCCGCTTTAGAGTTACCTCCTTGTTAACTACAACCGGTGGTGACCTGTTTATAGCTTCTATGGTTTTCTGTGCCTTCAGTTTTTCCTTTTCTATGTTTTTGATGACGTTTTCGATGTCGGCGAGTGAGAACTGTGGCTCGTTGAAGCGGGGCGCATATTGACTTAGTTCGTTTTGATGACGAAGTATATCTAAATGTGTCAACGGCTTCAGTTTTTGTGATTCCTTCTGGAACTGATCATTACTGATCTTTTGTAATAAGTCCAGTTGGGAAAGCTCTTGTATCTTTGGTACGTCTTCTAGCAGGGCCTGGTTTTCATGTACGGGCTTTATATTCTCTTCTTCGTTCAATTTCAAAACTGCCTTGAGTACTTGTTCATTATTTTGTTTTTCTATTTCCTTTTTCAAAACTTCGGATTCCCGATTGGCTTCTTGTTGTAAAAGTTTTATCTGGTTGTTCAAGATCTCCTTTCCTAAAAGCTCTTGTTGATCCTGTTGTTTCTTCAATTTCACCAGTTTTTCATTGGAATCATGCAACGACTCTGCATTCAGTTTTGATTGCTCTCCTAGAAAATGAAACTGTTGTTTGAATAATTCATGTCCAATCTGTTTATGTTCGTCTTGCTGTTCTGGAATGTATTGATAAGGAACCAGTTCAAATTTATTAGGAGGGTCAGCTAGAATCCTCACTTCTGATTTCATTTCACCATGTTCGACCTTCAACTGTGGCTGAAGTTGAAGTTCAGGTTCCGTGAATTTGTGGAGTTGAATTTGGGGCTGAGGACGAAGTTGGATTTCCACTTGAGGCTCAGAAAGTTTATGAAGCTGCAGTTGCAGTTCTGGCTGTGGTCGAATTTGTAGTTCTGGCTGAGGTCGAAGTTGAAGCTCTGGCTGAGGCCGAAGTTGAATTTGAAGTTGAGGCTCAGGTCGCTTCAGTAACTGTAGCTGAATTGCTGGCTGAGGTTGAACAATTTCTACTTGCGGACGCAGTTGGCGATGCAGCTGGACTTGAACCGGTTCCAAGTTTTGAGCATTGTCCTGCACGAGTAACTCCGGCTGTGGTTCTACTTTCACTGGGTGCTGAATTACTTGCAGTTGGGGCTGTTGCTGGACTTCAATAGCAGGTTGTGGTTCAATGGCAACCGTAGGTTCATAGTATTTAGGCTGATTTTCAACTTCTACAGAAGGTCGAGGTCGGTGATGTTGCAAAAATCTTATCAAGTTTTGTTCTGGATAGAAGACCTGACGCAGTTCCTGTAAAGGTTGTTGCTGAGCTTGCTCTGGTCTGACATCTAAGTAAATGAATTGAGGTGTCCTCAATAGATGCTGCGGTACGTATTGGTTTTGTTGTTGTTCAGGAACAAGCTGTAATTGGGGAGCGAGTTGTTTGTATTTGGCCTTTTGACCTTCAGCTACTACATATTTCTGCTGTAGCTTTTGATTGGCCTTTGATTTAGCTTCCTTCTCTTTGGTTTCAGTCTTATTTTGACCCTGTTGACTTTCATACACTTGTTTAAGAAGTTTCTGTTCCTGTTTCTTATTTTCACCAGCCTCTTTTATTAATTGTTGCTCGAAGTGTTGTCTAACTTCTTCTTCGTTTAAAAACTGTTGATGCAACTGTTGTGTTATGCTTTGACTAGATTCTTGCTTAATTAATTGCTGCTCAAGACTCTGTTCTTGTTTAAGTTTTTGTTGTAATTGTTTATCTGCCTCCTGTTTCAGCACTAGTTGTTTTTCCAATTCTTGCAAGCTTGGACGAGGTTCTTGTTCTTCCAATTGTTCTTGTAGCTGTTGCTCCAAACTCGGACTACCCTGGCCTTGATTTTGTTTCAGTAGCTGCTCTTGTAACTGCTGGTCCAGAGCTTTGTTCTCTTCACTTTGCAGAGAAGCGTCTGATAGAGCATTAGGCAGGATATATCCATGTTCGTTTTGAGTCTCTTCAAGATGTCTTATTTGACTTGGAGTCAAGTACATGATGACTTCTTTGTACTCCTGCTGCCTGGTGGGCCGCTTGGCGCCTGGCTCCTCCCGGGGCGTCCGGGCGGGCTTCGCGTCAAACGTCTGAGGCCCCATGTCCGTGGGAAGGGCCAACGCCGACCCCACCAACATCAACAACGTCAAACAAATCTGAAAAGATAAAAATAACACTGATTAGATAATAAACAAAGCAATTTCACTTTCGTTTCTGTTTAACTATTTATGTTAATTTTGAACTGGTTTTTAGAAAATCCACTGAGGTCACACATGTCACACATTTCACAGGTTAGCTTAAACTTCTGATTCTGGATGTGTGCACTAAATTAGGATCACTATAGGCTGAACTATTAGATTCGTCCTCCATGAAACTGAAATCCCGAATCACTGCAGTCCTCACCGGGTAGTCCATGCTGCGAGTGTGAGTGGCAGCCAAGAACCGACTCGGATGGGCTCGGTCAAGTATCTGCTAACTAACAAAACCACCAAATAGTTTTTATACACTTCCTGTCCACGATGAATCTCCAACAGTTTTAGTGATGTAAACAAACAAACCATCAAACTGGTTATCGATAATTATGCATAATTCGCATAGTCGGTAAGAAAGAACTTTACCGATGAATGTGATTAAAAGCTCAAAACTTAACTGTCTGAATGAATCACGAAGGTGTAATTTAAATTTGTGAGTAATAATTCTGCTATTAATCTTTTCTATTAAAGCAACGGGAAGAACTTTCTCAGAGGCTGTTACGTAAACACGTCTACGCAATCGATTTATAACTTAGTAATTATTTCAAGGTTAAAGGTAACGACAGTTAAGGTAGAGAGTATACATAGGATTGAGTGAACTAGTATAACCAAGTAAGAGTTAATTCATCTCGATATCGATATTGTAGCCCGACTCTAGAGATGTTGAATCATAATTAAGTATTGGTTAAAAATTCGTAGATTCGACATAATTTCGTGGGTGACACGGAATGGTAATGTTCCACGTGTAAATACTAATCTGGTTTATCTGTTTCGTGCATAAAAATTGCATCATTGCAGACTTACAATTGCAGAATAGTTACAACGGAACCGATAGATTTTCCATTGGAAAATTGAGACATTTTGGAACCTGTTAAAATTACACTCGTATTTTTTGATTAGGTAATACGTTACTGATCTGTTTAAATAAACTAGTTAGATAAGGTTGGTTGGCTGCAAAAGGGCCCGAGTTTGGATCCCGATAGATTCATAACTGATCATTTATAATAGGTAAGCAATTCTATTTGTATTCATTTAGTCTTTTGTCATGTTGTCTATTATGAAAAATATACAGGGTATTTACATCGAAATAACAATCAAATACCAATTTGATATGACAGAGATTTTTATTTTACTGCTTCATTGATAGATTTTTATGTTTATTGTAAACTAGCTGTTCCCGCGCGCTTCGCTTCGCCTTAAAAAGTTTTCCCGTGGGAATTCCGGGATAAAAAGTAGCCTATGTTCTTTCCCATGGTCTAGACCATATGTATACCAAATTTCATTCAAATCCGTACAGTAGTTTTGGCGTGAAAGAGTAACAGACAGACAGACAGACAGACAGTCAGACACAGTTACTTTCGCATTTATAGTATTAGTTAGGATAAAATAATTATTAACAAAGTTCTTAACTACTACATATTAAAACTAAAGACGACCGAATGGCGTAGTGGTTAGTGACCCTGACTACTGAGCCGATGGTCCCGGGTTCGATTTCCGGCTGGGGCAGATATTTGTTTAAACACAGATATTTGTTCTCGGGTCTTGGATGTGCCCGTAAAATGGCAATAGGCCCGCCCCCTATTACATTGGGACTAACATAACACTCTGGCGAAAAGTGGGTGCAGCAATGCACCTCTGCCTACCCCGCAAGGGAGTACATTAGTACAAGGCGTGAGTGCGGGTTTTATTAAAACTAATAAATAAATTAGGTAAATAATCCACTAAAAGTCATACCTGGCTCAAACGTACCCATAATGCCTGCATTACGAGTACCTCTTTGAATAGCAAGAGAGTTAAGTAAATAAACATACCTACATGTATATAACCAAATATAAGTACTAGAAGCTACTTAGAGCATCATAAACAGCCAGCACTCGAGTCCACTAGTAAGGTGGACAGAGGACATAGGATCAAGAAGATAAACCTCTCTTTGGCCTCGCATTCCTCATTGAAACACTATCAAATATCTAACAAATACCGGGGAGCGGATTTTCAGTCTAGATTTACGCCTAGAGGCGTCTGGTTTGGTTTTTCATACGAATCATACGTCGTGATGCAATAATAATCATTCATCAAGAATTTAGCAATGGCTCCTTAAATACTTTTCGCAAAGCATGCGGTTGAAAACCGAAGCCAGGTGCTGAAAAAGAGTGATCCGTGATCCAATGCACATTATCATATATAATTTTTACGAAATAGTGTTGATCCAGGTAGCTGGTCCCATTTTACATCCATAAGTGGCATCCCTTGTACAAATAAGTAAGTACAAATTTATGTATGGTAGAACGGGTGCGTTATAAGTTTGACAACATACCTATTTTGTGTGTGTGTTTCACAAAAATCAATTAAAATATAGACTTATGCTATTAGGCATTTATTTTTCAAATTTACATAAACTGAAGGTTTTAATGTGTTTTAATGGGATTTACTAAAACGCGTTAATTACCTATTATACAATATAAATTAGCAATGCAATATTAATTAACACGAGTCAAGGATATACTTTCTATTATATCATTTATAAATAAAATAGATCAAACCACAAAAATATCCTTTCATAATATTTAAAACAGTTTTTTTTTGTTTATGTATACCATAATGATTGTTTTTTTTATTTATGTACACAAAAGTAAGTATAAAAAGTATGAGTATGTAAAGTTATGTGTAAGTATTTAATTATTTTACCAATTCTAGTAGTGATATACGATATACCTACATACATAATCATTACCTTAACCAATAGATGGTGACTTAACTTGGCATTCTGAAAACCTTTTGTTATATGAGTCTGTAAATTCTTAAAACTTACTACAATTACTTCTTTTACAATTTAACCATAATACTGCTAATCCTACTTATATTTTGCTATCTTGCAGTATAAAATCACGTAAGTACTTAAAACGGCCTGCGATTATGCACAGTCACAAAGCGCCTGAGAAAGCTTACATAGTAATTTGTAGTCCGTGGCTATCTGGTTAGTCCGTATTAAAAGTTCAGCGTTGTTTGTGTTCGTTGGAGAACCAAAAGCTTTGAAGTTAGTTTCAGGCACTTTGACAACGGTGGTCGTTCGTAGATAATGTTTGCATGGGATAGGAGAAAATTTGCGATATACCTATGGGTGTTGAAAAAAGGATAGGTACGTATAAGTAGAAATCGGGTCAGTCAGGAGTTCATATTATGGAACGATTACGATTTTTGAAAATAAGCAAAAAATGCTTTTTCATTGAAACTTTGTTAATCACGTGACTTTTTTACAGTGGAGTAATTTTTTTTCAGATTTTTTAAAAGTCGTAGAAAAAAACAATGAGAACCTTAAAATCAAGAATGCAAAGAGAGAATAAAAATATATAATATGACGGTAAAAAACTGTAAAATTAAACCAACACCTACTTAAACTGTAGGTAAAGTTCAAAATTCAGTAAATTTTAACTAACATACAATTAATTGACGTTTTAGCATCATGTGTAAAATGTCCTAATATTGTGCAAATGTGGTATTCTAAACCTAAAGGGGTAGACTCAAGAGGTCCTTCTGAACCACTTTTGTTCTACGTCTTTTGTAAATGCACGAAAAATAAACTTGCTTCTAGAAACTTTGTTGGTCACGTGACTTTTTCTTATGGGAAAATATATTTTTGTCTAGAATTTCTAGATGCGCAGATTTCGTCATGAAGTTGTGCTTCACAGCCGTAGTTAAGAATTTTTTATGGAAATGGTTAATACTACGTCCACAACGACGCTGATTAGATGATTTAATACTATTGCCTCATAACTGTTTTATGTAAGTGCATGACTAATAATATAATATATTAAAAATGTCTCAGATAAGTTTTGAAATTTGCTTAATAGAGTATACAAATACATAGAAAGCTGATTTGGAATTGGAATTATATAATGTTTTTGTAATATAATATGAAGCATGTAAGTAATCCGAAAGATCATACAACTAGTAACATTGTACATCTATTCTTTCACAACTCTTTGAAAGATAATGAAAAATATAATCCATTTTCCCTTCACTCTATAGATAATATAGAGTTACATATAGGTTGGGGATTCGATAACCTGTGTAACTATTTCATAGTACAGTAAGGGGCAGATAAACCTGACCCCCCTCAGAAGCATTGTTACTATGAGAGGGGGGTCAGGTTTCTCTGCACCTGACCGTACATACTCAGCTTAGGTAATTTTAAAAATTTAAGGTGGCTACACTACATCTATAGTAAATTATACTTGTGTATGAGTATCTATATCCTACACCATTCAGAATAAGTTCCCAATTTTTTTGTTGTAATAGGTTATTCTATTGGAATTTTCATTCATAATATACATAGTTAATAATAATAGATTTAAATGCAGGAGATCCTAAGTTTTAATTGTGATGTGAGATATTTTATGTCTCACACCAAAAGAATCCATAAATTTATGTTATTTAAACATGAACAAGTATATTTTACTCGGTTCATGTCCCATAGGATTATATATATTAGCAGTAAACTCGTATCTAGGAGTTATGAGGACGGAAAGATAAATAAACAAATCGTTCAATTTATAAAAATCACGCTTTAATTTGTACATAATTCTAATGACTATTTATTTACAGTGTCTACCTAACATTTGGTACTATCACGGGCGCAACCACCGCTCACCAGCCGCAGTGCCAGCACTTCTTCTTCTCGTAGTGGGTGACGTGCTTGATGATGTGGATGGGGTAGGGCTTCCAGACGGCCACGGGGACTTCAACGTGCTTCTCAACCGGGAAGTGCACTTTACGGATGACCTCGTACGGGCGGTCCACGGGCACGGGCACCTTTCGGATCACCTCGAAGGGAACGTGCTTGACCACCTCGTAGGGCACTGGCCTCTCGACCTCGACGTGCTGGGTCTTGTACACGGGGTAGGGCACCTGGCGAGGCACGTCGACCTGCACGGGGTAGGGCTGGGGCACGTTGACGCGGACCTCCTGGCGCACGGGCACGGGGTACGGCTGGGGCACGCCCACCTGCACGTGGCGGGTCACCTCCACTGGCACTCGTCTCACCACGTTCTGCACGACCGACGCCAGCTCGAACCTGGTCTCCGACACGCGCGGGCGGCCCACCGTCACCGTCTGTCCGAGCACGCGTGGCTGGCCGACGGTCGTCGTCACTCCTCCGGGGAGCACAGCGGGGCCGGGGAAGCCAGGAGCGCCGGGGCCGGCGGCAAGGGCGCCAGGGCCGGAGAATCCTCCGTCAGCAGGTCCAGCTCCGAATCCACCAGCTGGGCCAGAGAAGCCGCCGGCTGGGCCAGCGAAGCCAGCGCCAGACGGGCCAGCTAATCCAGAGCCATCGATGATTCCACCGGGACCGCTGGCGATAGCTCCACCGAGTTGGGCACCAGCGGGAAGAGCTGCACCAGATAGTGATCCATCGAGAGGAGCGCCTTGGAGAGAGCCGCCGAAGGAAGCGCCAGAGTAGGAGCCTCCGCCGATGACGGGGCTGGGGCCGGACGCGCCGGGCCCGCTGAGGCTGCTGTAGCTAGCTCCGGCGCCGTCAGCGATGTATGAGCCGCCGGCGGAACCCAGCTCGGCGTGGGTGTGGTGGTCCGAGTGATGGTGGTCGATGTGGTGGTGGTCGTGGTGGGACTCGATGGCTGGAGCTCCGTACTGCGCGGCTGGTGGTCCATACTGCGCGGCGGGAGCCCCATACGCCGCCGAGGGTGCGTAGGTCTCGTGGTGGGAGTGCGCCCCTGACAGCACTCCTGCTCTGGTAGCACACACCAGCGCCGATACAAACAACGCTCTAACCTGAAACGGGAATAAACAAGGATCGTCAGTACATTGCTACGGTTTTTCACATTCGATTATATTTTTTTGGTTGAAAGGACTTACAACAAACGCCATGGCTTTTAGCTAATCGCCTTGAAGCCAGCCTAAAATTAAGTTGTAGTTGTCTCAACCAAGTGTCGGTTGTTTGTGATATGATAACGTAACCGTCGCAGATATTTATACTAAGTCAAAGATGCTGCTGTTTCGAGACCGCCCCTGTGAATAAATTAAACGGAATTCGGCGGCTTTACATCAGGTCGTCAGACGAGCTTTGAGTTTCTATGGTAATCTGTGATCTCAATAAAATCAGTGTTTCCTAAGGTTATGCAAGCGGAGTGATTTAGAGTAAAGACGACTACCAGTCTAGCCTACAGCAAATTTTCCTTACAAGGCATAACGGCTGTTGTTACTGAGTCGTTACGCATTAAACGAGATTTTTGTAGGCCGACAAAAGTAGAGCTTTCGGATGTTGTTGTCATGTTTTGAACTTCTTCCCATCTTTCGCCATTGACAAGATTAATAATGTAATAAAAGTGGAAGGTTTTTGGGTTTGTTACCGAACTCGTCCTTGACAGCGGAAATTAGAATAGAAACTGTGAGAAAATTGATGTTGCAATTCCGTCGTCATATTCATAACTCATATCATAATGTTGTCAAAAAGGCTTTCTTAAGTGTTCTTAGAGTTAAGGTAAATTAGTATTTTTTCTTTAAGATGTATCATAACGTATTAGTCATGATAAACAATGATTAGGTATTTATTCTGTACATAAGAGTATAATTTAGATTTACAAACTCCAAAAATACAAGGAACAATCCTTTGTTATGTTGTAAAAGTAAACAGAAAGAGGGTGACTCAGATCATAATTTTCAAGAACTTTTATTGCACATACAACTTTAGGAAATTCAGGAATTTAAAGTGTAATCATAAGTATATAGGTCAGTAGTCAACACTAACTATGTATGTTTCATCTGGTTTCATCCAATTAATAAAAATCGAGTAATGATAGGTCAATACTAACTACTGTTTCGATCTACTCTCATCGCAGTTTACATACGTTCATTGATAAAAGCTTACTAGCTAGTAAACGGAACCTTTCGTTCAGCAAAGTTCAGTTCGCTCATTCATGTATTAGTAAATAAATAAAATGAATGGACGCCCCAATACTCCTACACTTAGTTTGCGCAAAGAAAATACTTGTGTATTCTAATAATTTAACAAAATAGAGATTCGTTACCAATGACTTTTGACTTTTTTGTAAAGCTTTTACCATTGTTATAATATATTGTTAAATGTAAGGCAAAAAAGTCTGCATAAAACCCGCAGGGTTGAAGTAGGGTATTGGTGAAATTAATTAGTAGGTACTATCGTTCCTAAAATCCTCAATTTTATTATAAAACACAAATGACCTCATAATAATATATGCCAACAGATGCCAATTGAATATTTAATATTTTCAATTCAATTATTATCAATGCATGGACTATTAAAGGACCTTGAAATCGTAACCCTATACAAACGTTTCAACACAAACAAATTTCTATTAACCTTTATTAAATTTGAATAAATTTCACCATAAAATGGATTCTATCAATCTAATAGTCAAATTTCCATATTGACCCATATTCTATGTCATTTTTATTGGAATCTTTATGATATCCGATTCTGTGTCAATTTACGCAACTAGCTCCCTTCCAAGTAGGTATATTACGCAAGAATTGTTTGTCCCCGTCACATTTAGTATAATCACAAATTTATTAAAATATAATCAGTGTTGGAAGACTCTCCTTTTAATTTCACTGACAACGAATAGATTTAAAAACCGTTAAAGGAAGTGATTTTAGAAATTTAATGTTTCAAATTTGATTAATATATATTTTTATTTTATTTTGCGTTAGATATAACTAATCCACTCCATCATTGTCAAGATGGTGACATTTTGAGGTTCTTTTGTTATGGCGCTGCATTGTTTTACTAACTTTATCGGCCTAATCAATTTTTAAGAAGTTTATATAGACATGTTGTTGTATTTAGGGCAAAAATATTATATAAGCCGATCGCTACTGTTTACCGTAACTTTATATTTATGTTAGGTAGATAGATTTATTTTTGTAAATAATAAAAATCTAACTTAAATACTGGAATTTGCCTTGTGAAACCTAAATAAATCTGTTCTTGGTTGAAAATCTTTGAAACACACAAATTTCTACTGATTTTGTTTTAAAGTTTTACTGCTTACATTCTGCTGTAGCTAACGACATAGTAATTTAACTATCTAAATTTACTGTCACATATGTACCAATTTCTCCATTTTGTTAAACACCCTTCGTATAGGTATACATAAGTGATATAAGCATTCGTCTAGGGTGGACGAATTGGTCCTCCTCGAGTGATGTATCTATCACCTGTTCTGTATAAGTATTAAGTATATACCCTGGACAATCCTTTCTCCATGGTGACAAACAATTTGTTTACCTCTTGTATTTGTCACCGAAAAATAAACAAATAAGAATTCGATAAAATTACGACGCTCTCGCAATATAACTCTCACAATTCTGTTAAATAATTATGGTTTTTACTGAAAAATCTAAGATTTTACGGGATATAGATTGAGGAGGCGATGACCCTAATGACGATGAATGGACTGTCCGTTAGATAAAAGACATCACCGGAACAGTACCTTCTACAGTCATCAAAAGAGATAAATGTCCACCCTCAGTGAAAATTTGAACTGAAAGAGTCTATTGTGAAATATATATGAGTTCTTCTTCTCAGCGTATCCAACTATCCATCGCTGACAAAATCAAGCATGCATGAACTAACTTAATTGCTAACTTTGCGATTAGTACCATTGAGTGTAGTACAAATTTCCCAACTATAGTACGTAGTACAGCCTCAATAATTATTAGGTACATACTTTTTATTAGGCTTACATTTGATTATAATACAAACTTTATTTATTTAACTATTCATAACATTATTTAGTACTTGTGTACTATTTTATTAAGTATTGTTACTTACATATCCTGTGGCATTAGGGTCGATTAGGGTAGTACTTACCGATTCCTAAAAGGGTTCTACCTTTTTTGGCATAAGATTTATTTGCCTAATCTCGTATTGCATAGTAACGTTTGGTCAAAGTCTCGTTACGCCGAAAATCGTATGGCATAAATCTCGTTTAGTAAAAAGTTGTTTCGCATAACATTGTTTAGCCTAATAATGGTATGGCCAAATCTTGAATAGCCTAATAATGCTATGGCATAGGTTTATACAAAGTAATAATATTCGTTTGGCTTTAACTTTGACGGAGCGTCTCCCTACATAGCGCAAACTGGTGCCTTGTATTGTTTCCGCTGTTTGGAAAACGCTCCGCTCCGCTTCGCTGCGCTCCGCTTTGGTTTTGATGAACATGTGCACCTAACACTCTCCTCCTCGCTTTGCTCGTCGTCGCACCTATTTTTAGGTTTCGATCTCATGGGGTTTGTATAATAATTATATTGGTCTTTAACTTTCGATTTTTTGATCATACAATATCGTGATTTTCGAGATGTAGGAGAAAAATACCACAATTTGTACATTTAGTTACTACATACTTAATATATTATTTATTAAGATAACATTAGGAGAAACAAGATTATACATAGGTATAGACGAACATAAATTTGAGCAAACGAAACTTAGGTGTTTAAAGATTGTGCCTAAAGAGTTTCAGTCGAAACGAGCCTTATGCCACATAAGTCTTGGCAAAGTGATGGTTCGGCCAAAAAAGTTTAGACCATACGAGTTATGCGAAATGAGTTTTGGTCAATAAAGATTATGCGAGATGAGCGGAACCCTCCTAAAAGAATACCATTATACTTACGTAATATGTAGCCAGTTACGCCCGCAGTTTCATGTAGTGGTTTTTTCTCATAGTTTCAGTCAGTTTCATTGATATTAACCTCAGAGAATTTACAATTATGTTGGATGTTCATATTTGCCCCTCAGCAGACGAGGACGACTTCTTTTGTCATCATTATCATCATCAGTTAATGCTTCTTGAGTAGTGAACATGAACACTATGAACAGCAAGTGTAGCGTGGAGCACCCATTGGTCTGCTGGACCGCCGATTACCGATGAAGTTATGAAGCTTACAGTGGTTGTTGAAATCCAAGATGATATTCTCCGTACGCCAACAGTTGATAGAGCTCATTCTGAGGTAGGCTTATAATAAGTGTAATAAATAACTTGATAACTTATAGGTCTTATAAAACACAAGTTTCAGTTGTTTTGTTGCACCAACTTTTCATTTATTATAATAATCAGATCAGAGCAGGAACCTTTGCCATGCCAACTAGAGACGCCTAAGGACTTTTCCGTCATAGGTAAACTAAGAACCTACCTAACGAACACATCTATTTTCAGCCCTATTACTTAAATAAAATCACATTAAATACATCCTAAAATTCATTACACTGATCTTTTTTATTTAGAAAAGGAAATCTCTATGCTGATCTGATCACAGAATCAAAAGATAGTGTGACAATTTTAACTGCTCTATAATTGTAGTAATACAATGTGATCGGCACATTCTTTGCTATCTTACTGTAATTAATCGTTCTCTCTCATGCATGCCACACATTGTTACATTGTTTACTGCTCTAGGTACCTGTAGATTTACATTTTGTTGTATTATAAGAACACATGTTTTGTATCTGTCGGTAACCGACAACTGAGCAATTGATGGGGTTTGCCAGCTCTGCATATTAAAATAATTGGATGAAAAATATAGTTTGTAGAAAGGGTTTTACCTAAGTAAAGGATAAATAACACAAGTAAATCTTTGGATAATTCGATTTATTTAAAAGTAATATTAATATTACTATTTACAAGATCTAACGACGACGTTGAGTACACAACATATTCACCTAACTTAATGACTTAGTTATCACCCTAGATGCAGCCTCGTGATGAGCTCGTTGACGGAGTGCTTACTGCGAGTGCGACCAGTCTACCAGCCGTGGTGGCCGTGGTGGTGGTCGTGGTGGGCGTGCCAGCCGTGGCTCACCGCCTTGTGGTGCACAGTCTTCACCACCGGCACCGGGTAGTTCTTGACCACGTGCACGGGCACCTTGACTACGTGCACCACGGGCACCTTGACGACGCGCTCCACGGGCACGGGGCGGTCCACGGGCACCGACACCACGCGCTCCACTGGCACCTTCACGATCTTCTCCACGGGGTACGGCACCGGCTTGTCCACGTTGACGCGCTGGATCTGCACCACGGGCACGGGGATGTTGCGCACCACCGGCACCTGCACGGGGTAGGGCTGCGGCACGGGCACCTGCACGGGCTGCGGCACCGGCACGGGGTAGGGCTGCGGCACCTGGTGCGTCACTTCCCTGTACACGTTGTAGGGCTCCTCGCGCACGTTGTAGCGGATGGGCGCTCCGTTGGTGTTGGCTAGCGAGTGGATGGTGTTGACGACGGGGGCGGCGGGGCCGGGGGGTGCTGGCTCACCAGACAGCGCGGCACCAGGCAGAGGACCGACTAAGCCGCTGGGGCCGAGGGGACCGGACAGACCGCCTCCGAAGCTAGCGGGACCAGCGAGACCGGCGCCGGATGCGTATGAAGCGCCGATGCCGGGAGCGTATGAGGAGCCGAGAGACGCGCCGCTGGCGGGGAATCCGGGGAGGGCCGAGCCGGAGGAGTAGCTGGCTCCAGAGAAGCTGGGGCCGGCGAGACCAGCGCCGGAGTAGCTCGCTGAAGGCAGAGAGCCGGCGGGGAAGCTGCTAGGAGAGAAGCTGGAGCTGTAGGCGGGCGCGTAGGCGGGCCCGGCCAGCCCAGCGCCGCCCAGGGACGAGGCGCCCAGAGACGACGACGATACGGTGTCGTGGTGGTGAATGTGGTCTCCATGCAGGTGGTCGTGGTGCTCGTGCGTGTGCAGGAGCCCCGCTTGGCTGCTGCCTACTAGGATGGCTAACAAAGCCAGTTTGGTCTGCAAAAGTACAAAGGGCTGCGTTAGTTTTGACCCCAAAAGTTGTAGTTGTAAAACTGTAGTATTTGTGTGTTGGTGTTATTCGGCTACTTACGAAGGTAGCCATGTTGATTAGCTAATCGCCGGCCACCGTGTGAAGGAGTTGTTGTTCGTCCAACAAGCACCGCTTGCTGTTTGTTGTTGATCTCGTCACGTCGAACTTATTTATATGAAGGTGGGTTATAAACGCGCAGGTCAAGATGATACCGAAAGCGAGAGTGAGAAACTGGTTCTCAGATATAAATCTCTCCTTTTCTAACGGAAACACTGAGGAGACCCGATTAATTCACTGTGTTACTTAATAGGCCGTTTGTATATTAAAATCTTGTGACATGAGCACGTTAGAGCTATGCGTGCCATTTCTTAATGAAATGGTTTTTTATTCATTATTCAAATGTATTTCTAGTTGGCAGCATTTTAATTTTGAATCACATTAAAATGTTTTATGTGGATGTATCGAAGAATTATTACGAATCATACTCACATACTTAGTTGTTTCTTTTTTGTGATAACTTCCTGCAAACTTTATGCGGATATGCAAGTTGCATTTTTTATGAGGATAGTAACGTTACAAGATCCAATACGTACCTATTGATACATCGGATACAGTAAAAAATAATTTAGAAGTAGGCTGGTGTCTATCACCATAAACTGAAAACTAGCAAACGTATCATGAGTATTCCGGACTGATGCCCTTAGACCTTAAACAGGTGGTAGTGGATGGATAAGAAATACCGATGGCGGCTGTGTATTGTGGCGATAGCATCGTGTGAAAAGCTCTGCTAGTGCATGACTGTTGGCTTAAATATAGGGCAGCAGATTCCAACACTATATCAATAGCATAATTTATATCATCGTTAGGATCAGATAATAAAATATCTATCTACTCAATATTTTATACCTCTTTACGTTCATTTGATGGTTAGTACTTAACAGACTTATGCCCGTTTTCACCAAGACATCCTAAACAGTTCTCTTAGTAAAAGTTTCTTAAGCTAAGAGACTTCTTAAATCCACTCCCTACGTAAATTCATTTTCACCAAGCTAAGACCTCCCTAGCAATCCGTCACCTAAATACTAGTGATGTTTTTTTACCGATTCAATTTCATTCATTCATTTTGCTGTCAACATTGGCTGTTAGTCAATTGTCTATGCTTTTAAAAGTATAATATTTGTTGACATCGCCTTATTTATTATGTTTTGTTTGTAAATAAGAAACAAGTTGTATTTCATCCTTCCAAAAGAGAAGAAGTATAATTTAATAAAGTGCAGGAAGCAATGGCAAAAAATAGAAAACGCGGACAATAATTTTCTTGACACTTGACTATTTTGAAGAAATCCGCCTTCACTTTGCTCTCTTCCGCTAGGAGACGGAACTTGAAGAAAGAAGAAGAAGTGGCAGAGCGCAATATCATAAGTGTTGATGAGTGTAATAAAATAATATGTTTTAATTTAGATGAAATAAATAATTTCACCCATATCACAATGGTATTATTAATCCTGGAACTCAATATTTAAGTACCTAGTAAGCAGAAAAAAGACACTTTCTTTAGTTAATCTGAACCTTCGAAAAAAGTTCAAGTGTCCAAGTTGTTACTCCATATTTGTAATTACGTGGTCGAATACACAATCTGTGATTAATTCTATAGCATCAATAGCATCAATATATCTAATTTTGAGTAGCTAGAAATATATTTGCAAACAAAATACTGTCACTTAACTTTAAGAGGCCGAAATTCCACCTCCTAAATTTAGGAAGTCCCTAACGGATTTAAGTGACAGTTTGTCATTGGTGAAAACCATTTCACGCTTAGGAGATCTTTAGAATGAGTTAAAAGTTTCCTAAAATTTAGGATGTCTTGGTGAAAACGGGCATTAAACTCTTTTAGACAGATTCATTGTGAACTTCAAACTCAAGTAAGTATCATAGGGATAATGATATTAATGATATCTACTGAAGTATCAGTTTCTATTTTCAGACCACCGAGCCCAAGTGAAAAAAAAATTCGAGGATAAATGACTTTCAAGTCCTTGAATAGACAAGGCAATAACAAAACATACTTTATTTATAGTAATATGACATGAACCTAATACATGTCACGTTTTAGCAGGACCTTATGACTTATGCATACCTCTACATCGAGACCTATTGCCTATAATTTTGAATATACCTAATTTGTTAAAGTTTCCGAATGCAGGAGACTATAAACATCACATATACATTTTCTTTGTGTCAGTGTGATCGTTAACATTTATAAAATAAACGTTTCCACAACTCCAACACCGTATCAATACCGAAGGCCGAATTGTCGCATAAATTCGACCAAATTAAGTGACAGATGTCCAAACTCCATAAATAAAACCAACGTGCGTTTCATAATTCGTTCACCTATCTCATAAATAGTTGAAGGAGATGATTGCGGGTGGGTGCGTTCAGAAAGCGAGACTGGCACGCGACGAGTCTGCTGCGGACATTCCCGCTCATTAAACATTATAGCCGGCTATTGACGCCGCTTCTAAACGCACGTCCCAATGTCATTTCAGACTGTTGTTGATTTACTAGTAGCGGTTGTTGGGTATGGCTTATGTGTATGATACCTATACTGTGCGTATACTTATACTGTTAGGTCATAATATAATACTATTGCTGCAGCTTCGGAATACAAAGTAACCACTAGCTCTCTAGCATCAATAAAATCAGCAACTTAAAACCATCATATCGTCAATGTAAAGTTAGGGTTAATGATTATAATTACTTGAAAAAAACAACGTAAAACAATGCAAGTAGTGCACGGTCTTACTTTCAATACTAAGATCATTAGCATTGCTTGAGAGAAAATCGAATTAATCTCAATTTAGAGATTGAATGTTTAACGTGATATGATGTCATATTTTTTCGTGTTACAGATAATTGATGAATCTAATTACTGTCTAATTGCTCTGAGATAATGCAAATAAAATTCTACACTTCATCTGCACAGTCATTATAGATAATGTTAGCACAAAACACTATGAGTAGGTAATCACTAAAAAGGAATTTACTTATCGCATACATACCTACATACATATACTCACGCATATACTTATCGCATGATGTAAGTAAAAAGATAAACGATTAAAATTTTAGAGTTTATTTCTAACAATTATATAATCTAAGAGCTCTAGATTATTGAGAATAACAACGACATAGTCATTATCTTTAACTTATCACAAAATAACTAATATAAAAGGTACAAGTTAATAAACATTTGTATAAAAACTACTTCTAACGAAAATATTTACACTCTTACAGTTTACGTTTGTCAATTTAAATTAACATTAAATTAAATTATTTACAATAATATAACGATCAGTCCCTATTTGAATTAATAAATGCCAAACTTTTCAAACAACAATAAAATTTTAGAGCAAAGAACACGACAATAGGACCGTACAATATTATCTTAGCAAACTTGTCTAAAATTACAAAAGTAGATCATATAAACAGGTTATACATAAGTGTAAGACTTGCTAATGGTAATAAAATAATTCAAGTTTTACGAGTAACATGACATAAATTTGTGGTAAGCATTAAAACGGTAGGTTTATACTGGCAGGTAGAGTTTACGAGGAGTGGTCGTCTTCCACGACGTCTGATTTAGCCTCGGGGATCTGTGGCGGCGGCCGCAGTACCGTGGGGACATGGTGCTCCTCTCGCTTCTCTTCCACCGGACTGCTCTCCGCCTCAAACAGAGCCTCAGTCTTCAGAACTCTCGCATACTTAGGTCTATTCACTCTACGCCTCCTGGGGCCACGCTTCTCAATCTTACTGTGCCCTGACCGACTGCGGTGCGAGTGCTGGGGAGGTGGCTTCAATAGAGGGTACGGTTCCGCTACGTCACTTTTAGGGTACTTCCTCGGGTATGAATGTCTGCTGGGCGACAAGAGGTTCGGATGTCTCTCGCTGACTTTGTGGTCATTGTTGTAAACATTCTTAGGTCGGTTGTCCTCGTAAACATTAACCACACCATCGGAAGCGGTTAAATCAGTTCCTTCACTCACTTCTCGTGCGTCTGGTGCATCTTCTTGCTCTATAACAGCTCCTATAGGGTGAGTGTTGGAAGCGTCAGCAATAGGTATGTTCTCTTCCTCTTCTTGACTTCGAGAATACTTCACCCCCTGGTATGGCCGCCCACTGTATATGTCGTAATAGGGATTGCCAATAGATGTCAAGCCACCTGAGTAAGATCCCAAGCTGCCATAATTATCGGCTTTAAGTAATAACTGTTGCAATGCTGACATATCTAGCTTCATCGGATTCGGTTTGTTAAATTGATCTCTCAATCCTAACATGTGAGAATCGTCAAGTGTTGGTTTTCCTTTTAACACATCTGCTACAAGTTTCAAATCTACGTTAAATGGATTTGCCACCCTAAAGCCATTAATATTAGATAAACCGGCGGCCTGCAATTCAAGGTCTTGATTATTACCACTCATAAGCGGCTGTTTGCTTTGCATGAGTTTTTGGAGAATGTGGTTCGCTACATCAATCTGATGGCTATCGACGTTTTGGTTAATTCTAGGGGGAATAGGAGTCGGGATATTACTTTGATCAAAGTTATTATTATTCAGGCGTAAGGATTCACTGGATAAACCTTGTGTTAGTCTGTAAGGGATATCATTGAATTTTAGAACATCTGTTTGTTGAATTGTATTCAATGGTCGGTGTGGACTATTTTGAACAGGGGGTTGTTGTGATGATTGAACTGATGGGAAGTTGTTGGATGTTTGTGATAAGTAGTTTAATTGTTGGGGTCCGGTTTCACCGTATCTTTTATTATCTCCTACTGTACCTGACCCATATAGAGATTCGGTTGGAGATTGTTTTCCATAATACTGCATACTTTGTTCAAACTGTCTGATACTATCTGGTCCAGTTACATCATCTGGCTTGACCTTAATATTGAAACCGTAACCACTGTTTTTGTCTTTGTAATAAGATTCAGTAACTGGTTTGTAGAATTGCTTTAGGTTGTGTTCAAGTTGTTCCTTTGAAAAGTTTGGTATACCATTGTATCTGTTACTGGTATCAAGAACTGTAGGTTTGGAACCTTCACTGCCAATAACATTGGAAACATCTATGGGAACAATGTTTTTCAAAGCCTTAGCATGGTCAAATGGCTGTTTTGGTTTGTTATCAAAAGAACTTTCTTTTGTATTTCCATAAAAGTACGGTGAGGCTGTTATTAAATCTTGTGTTTGAGAATTTCCATATACTACGGTGTTTGTGTTTGAACTGTCAGCATAAAGTTTTCCTTTGGGGCCTTCAGTGTTTGTGTAATACGATGAAACCGACTGTGGTTGATTATTTCTCATTGATCCATAATTTGGTGAGTAATGATTATGTCCAAAGTAAGACTCAGCTAGTCTGGCTAGTTGTTGCTGCTTCATATTTTCTTGTGCTTTAGCAGCGGCCTTAGCAAACTCACGGGCATCGTGGCTTTCAGCTGAAGATTTAGATATTTGATCATAGTTCTGCGACCTACTGGAGTCAAGATAGAAGTTCATTTGACTCACAGCGTTGCCGTCAGCGCTGTAGCCGAACGTTTGATACCGCGTTGGAGAACTACCACTTGCGTAACCGTCATTTACAGGTTTCTTCTCATTTACTTTCCATCCATAGTCACCGCTTGAATAGACACCAGGTTGACTAGCTTGATGCTCCAGATCTCTTGCTCTTTGTCTGTTATAAGGCTGGTATTCTTGCTGAACGTAATCTGAGTAAGGATTACTTCCCACAGGGACATTGCTAATTCTATGGGTTTCAGAGTTTTGATTTTCCGGACTTACGTCAGATCTCCCTTCTTGCTGGTTAGTATTGTACGGTGAATTTTGATATTGAGATAAAGAATATTCTTGTAAGGTTTTAGTCAGAGAATTCACACCAGCATTGATTGCATTTTGCCAAGAATCGTGTACAGCGTCAGAATACGGCGACGAGCTAGGGGCAGGAGTTGAAGAGGGGAACGGCGTCGAATACTGTTGCAGATTACTGGGATACCTCATACCGTTTGCAGAATTATCGTAATGGTCTATTTGAATTCTTTTGTTTTGGTTTGGATCATACCCGGCCGTATTACCAGCAACGGTACTGACTGAGTTAGAGTAATCTGGAGACCCAGTTTGTACGACTGAGACTGGAGAAGACACATACTGCTGCACACTCGGTTGACTAGAGAGGAACACCGGGGCAGCGCTTGATACATATGCATTAGTAGGTGTCCCTATGAACGGGTTAGAGGCAGTCGACAAGAATGGTGGAAGAGGGGATGGAGTACTCTGCACTCCATCAAATGCAAATGCTCCCGCGTACTGCTGGTAAGCAGCTGGGTTGGCCTGGTACTGTGATTGTGCTTGAGCAATTTTCTGTTCCAGCTGACTGATTTGATTCGCTTGTTGGTTCAGACTCTGTTGCTGCTGAATCTGCTGCTGCTGCTGTTGTTGCTGTTGCTGCTGCTGCTGCTGCTGGATGTTGTCGTAATTGTTGGGGCTGATGGTCGAGTACTGGTAAGCTGACTGTGGTGTAGCGGTATAACTCAGCAACGGATTCGGAGTTGAAACTTGTTGCAAGTAAGATGCTTGCTGCTGATTTTCAGCCCTCAACTTTTGCAGAAACTCTTCAGGCGGCAAAGAGTACTGCATAGAAGCATACTGATTACTCGCTCCCAGGTTGCTGTCTTGAGGCGCAGTAATATCGTCCACAGGTTCTGGTCTATCATTCGGCTCCAATTGGCGTTGGAATGGATTCTTGATGCGGAACACTTTCCTCCTGTCGCTTCTTCCAGGGTGGTAGTTATTGGGTTTCTCCGCGTCGTCTGTCAAATGATACTGCACACTTACGGAACTGATCGAGTGCTCATTCCTGATTGGGTCGCGCTGGACGACGTTGGTGCTGTAGCTGGTGATGGTCTCCACTTGGCCCTCGTTGTTGGGGTTCGACAACTGTTGCTGGTACCGAAGTAGATCCTGCTCACTGTACCCATCCTGACAGCTGGCGTAGTTGATGACAGCAACTACTAATAGTAGCCGTATCTGAAACAAACGCAAACCATTTTAAAACACTTTTTAATTTTAATTACCTAGCTGGGTGCTGCCTTAACAAGATCTACTGTGTAAGTAATGCGCGTTTTTTTTCATGAACCAGTCTTGTAGTTTCTTGACTAAACGCATGTATAATGTAAGTTAATGATTACGGGGCACGTCGCCGTGGGAGCATTGTAAAACATGTTTGTTTATGTTTTCATCCGATAAATACCTAGTAATTAAACTATGGTACGAGTATATGATAGTGAACGTCATACATTGTAACAACATCGATACAATTATAAAGAGCCTCACCTTCTAGGAATTAAACCTACCGTGTTTGTATCACGACGAAACATTTTGAATTTACCTATTATACCTACCAACATAATATCGTATCTATATTATCCTCCAACCGTTTATTTACTTTCTAAGCCCATTGATTTCTCGCCCGTCCCTAACCTTAGTTACTAATTTGCAACATTCCCAACAAGTTTCCTTGCCAAGTTTTTTGCGTCTCCACGCAGGTTCACAAGATTTCTCCTTGAGGGTCAAGCCGGCGACTTGGCAACCGATGCACCTTGCATCCAGTTCTCAAAGTCTGCCCGTAAAGGGCTCTACCGTAACTATTAATATTAGCTAAACTAGGTATTGCTTAAACTGGTACTACACAGTCTTAAGCCTTATTAGGCCCTCCTAAGAGTTTATTTTCTTTGGGTAAGTGGGTTTTATAGGTGTAAGGTTTTACTTTCGATTGCGCGTAACTGATGGCAGGTGATTATGCCTTTATAATTTAGCTGTAAACGGTGTGTTGAGATGAGCATTCAGTAGATTCTATTTATGATTTGTTGGTATATTATTATGTCACTTAATCATATTTTATTACAATGATTGAAATGAGTGTAGGTCCAGCTATGTAATATCTCTCTCGTAGGTATAATTAATATATAAACATATAATCTGAATGCATGGTACTGATTACTCGTATAGATAACGTCCACTTCCAAAAGCCGAGCACAAAGTAATTAAAAAAAATACACAAAATTATTTAAAAATGAGAAGGGTATGTGAGTATGTAGTTACAAAATTAATTTGTCATCCATTCTTACAAACTCGTAATTTATTGACTAACCATTACTATTAACTAGCGTGCGATAAATACTAACATAAGTATCTATAAAAAAATAGAAGATCATTTTTATTACCATCGTAAAGAAGACATGCAACCATTAGAAACAGTCATTTCTAATACCTAGGATTCTCTCTCATTACTTCAGCACGCTTTTAATGTTTATTGTTTTTACGCCCACTATTAAAATTGTGCATGAAAGTCTAACCAACTTTATCACTTTTACCACTTTTCATAAAAATGTGGCAGTTTTTTATGGTAAAGAATTCAATGGTTTAAAAATTGTTCGGGACAACTATTTGACAACTATACGTACCTACCTATAGGTAATTTAATATTAGTTTACTACCTATAACTAACCGAAATAAGTAACTAAAGTAACTATATTTCCTACCGGATTATATGTATTTCGATGAAATATATCGAAATGAGATTGACCCTTCAACACCAACGAAAGTGAATTTTATACCATTCCATTCGATTTCATTCGACCGATTTCAATCACGAATCTCGATGCAACATGGCTCTTCAGTTTAGATTTCTTGTCAATTATACTCGATTATCGTCAATCGTGAATGCATTGAAACAATGGAAAGTCAAGTAAGAGCTTAGAACATCGACTGTTCAACATTACTAGTCGCTTAGACGTAACCGTTATCATTGAAACCTGAACCGTATTGAAGTTTCTTAAGAGTCAGAGTGTGTAGTGCCGGGGGACTTGCAACTAGAAGGGTAAGGATTATGCAGTCAAGACTTCACGATGCAAGGGCGAAGGTCATGATTATGAATGCTCCATGCCGCATGCGCCTGCGCAAGATTACGCTTGTAAATTGAAGGCTATAGTGAAAATTACCGTCAGAACTTTACATAATGTTACGTTGAGTGGTGGAGATGACGCTGTTAGAAGATAAATGGTGGGTTTACAGTAAGTTATGGTATGGGTGTGTTTGCCAATATATCAGAAGAGGCTATTTTCTTACAGAGCCTCTACACTACGGTCAGTTTCGGTTATTAGAGGACATTAAATATTTCGTCTCAATCTGATGTTACAAAGATAAAATACAAATATACTTACCTAGGTATTATACACTTAGGGCTGATTTTTCAATAGTCAGATAAGTGTTATCTGAGGAATAAAACTGTTTGTATTAGGGCTGATTTTTCAATAGACAGCTAAACGCTATCTGACGAATAAAATTGTTGCTGTCATCGTCTATTACAAATCTATTACAAAGGAAAGTTACATTAACTGGTATTAAACTTCATCGTACACGTTCAGCAGAAATTATTCCCCATAAAGGTAATTTATGTCCATCATAACTTTACACGGTCTTAAGGTTCAGAGGTTTAAAGTTTATTAGATGTTTAAAATGGATAAATAAGTGTTTCCATAGTAAGGGTTACCACCACCGAACATTAGCAATTTAACAATTCTTAAGCAGCGTCGCTCGCTTATCTAATCTAATGTAACTTGTATGGATGTGATTGGTTTTTTTAAAAATAAATTTATGTTCTGGATGCTAATTTTGCACAACAATAAATTTCTTTAAGTCTCTTATTACCTCTACTCTTACTTCAAGTAAACTAAACGTAGAGATCTATCATAATACCTTCACGGTGACTAACTTTGTAAACACACTGATATTATATCCGATAAATGTAATAATATCGTTTCACTTTCATACTTATTACATACATCATCTTTATTTTTATACATTGTTTTAAAGGTGCAAATTGGAGGTAAACTTAAAGATGTTTCACTTTTGAGTTCATTCTTACATCCCTCCTATTAAATTTTATGACATTATCATATGTACACCTATCTAAAAATTGAGTTGAGAAAATGGTAGGTACATTATTGAGTTACGGTCATTTGCAAAAAATATATAGGCACTACTGTTTGTATTTATGTATATTATTTTGAAAGTATAGTTTAGACATTTAATAATGTCCAAAACCATTAAAAACTCTCAGGTTTTTGGAGCACTTTTTGATGACATTCATATGCGCAAAGAAAAGACATCAACGCAGCTCCGAACTTACAAAATGCAGGGCTTTCATAGAATGTATATTTTAATAAAAAGCGAAAAGTCTCTTAATGTATGTATTATGTACTAGGTACAATCATTATATTTAAACTTTAAAAAATATAGGTATTAGGTTATTATTAGTGCTTTTTCGACCAACTCCAACTAATGAATTGAACCTAGAACTTGCCTCGCAGGCAGTAACAACAAATACCTAAATCCAAGTGAAGCGTGACTGTAAATGATCGCTATGAGAGTACGTAGCGGTTTTCCCTTGATTATTCGCACGAGGTGGCAAGGTGGGCTGAGTGGGCGGGCGGCGGTGGTAATTGCGCCGCCTACGCCCACCAGCCTCTTCCGCCTTTCAGGTCAAACACGGGAAATGAAGTCGCAAAAATAGGAGAATTATGCGATTATGGTTTTTGAAATTTTACATTTGTATGTACATGTGCTACTAATGTGTTGTTGCTTAGTAAAATGTTATAGTCCACTAAAGAAATCAGTGTAACAAAATTATAAGCTCAAATGTAACAGACTTTTTATTTATTTACTAATTAAAAGACCTTATGATGAAGACTAGTAACGAATATTATTATTACTTCTAGAATCACCAATACGAACAAACCGTAGCCAACTAACAATCGTAGCCAATAAACCTTAACTACCTCCATAAGAGCTGCACGTACAAAACACAGCGGATCCGCAAAGGCAATGATACGATCAAGTTCTGCCGACACGGAGTCACAGGTCAATGCGACAAGGTACCAGCTGCACGGCCCGCCCCCAGTACATGGAACCCTGGGATGCGCAGTTTCTCTGCCCTTTGCTCACGTTTCACCGCATGCACGAATGCCAGCGAAAGTACCCGAACGCTTCCGACCAACTGTCGCTTTTAAATACCCGTTTGACAGCCGGGCTCTTCCTAGGCCGCGACTTAGACCGTGGGAGGACGACCTTTGAAAGGGAACGTTGTCATTGAGAGGGCTAATAAATTTGTATTTGGAATATACTAGGTATACCATCCGCAGAAATAGCTATGTTACGAAGCGCAATCCGTTAATATACTGAGTATTACGTAATTTGCAGGATGGTGTACCACATGATATGTCGTGAAAAGCTGTGTGAGGGTGTGAGACAGGCATACCAACATAAAACAAGAAAAACGACGACCAAGAAAAAATGCAGTTTTAAACAAGTTCACTATCATCCGTTTCCGGTGCGGGTGACAGAACAGGAAATGCTTAGTAGTATTATAACATGGCATATGACGCAATTACAGTAATTTTACGTGTTACTGTATAGTTATGAGGTAAATAGCTTAATATTTATTTAATGCTTTGCTGCTGGGTTTACTTAAAGTATTAGCATGGAGTTTTGTCCTATTTTAATTAGGAACAGATTTTTTGTTGTTCTAATAACAATTACCCATTTTTTATACACACCTACCTACATAATTTTACCATATTTCAGATTGATCGTCCCGAAGCATGCCTCATATTGCACAATATTTTCTAATGCACATTTCGGTTCCAAAAAACCGATTCCCGTATCTTTTCTATAAATTTTCCCATACAACTAACCGTTTCTTAATGATTCACCGGTAAATTACTACACGTAATGAATGACGCATAAGTACTACTTGTAGTATAGACTTGTCTCATTGCGTAATTGCGTACGATTGATTGATCAAACAAGCGTTGTGTTGTCATTCATCATACGCGTCTGCCGTGCCGCCGACTCTACACTTTCTTGAGACTTTATAGACTTAATAAGGTAAATTTTACATACTGTTTTTCGGAAAAAAGCTTTTATTTAAACAAATATAATATTCAGGTTCTCAAAAGAGGGTAACTAGGGCGGCCATTGGTCATACTCCCCATAAAGTGTAAAAGTCGACAAATAGCTATATATATGTTTCTTTTCTTTCAATTATTTTCCTAAAGTATGAAAACAAAATTTGATATGTTGACCAACTAGGTAATTATGTGCATAAACGATAGTTAGGTTCCGCTTCTGCCTATACAAAGACTGCACAAGTGCACACAAATCTTAATTCATAATTTACCTATTGGTATACTCACTTACATTATAATACTTAATTTTAATGACAGTAATTAAATTGAAATACACGCGTTTAATTAAAGCTTCCTCATTAAGCGTTAACCAGCAATTATCCATCGCGGCCTTTGAACCCTTTTACGATATGGCAACTATATTTTGAACTATATGCTATTAACTTGTAATCCAAAACATCTACTGTACTACCACAAAAAGATTTAAACACTGATTAACAAGTGTTTAAAACAAATTTTGACAGAATTCGTAGGCTTTTGACAGCGCTATACATCTGTTAAATACTTTCTAAGTTTTTGTGGTAAGGCCCTTAGCTTTTCTACCAGTTAAAGGGATAATCATAAACATCAACACTGTAATGTGGACCGGCCTTAATCGACAGTGACACACAAAAGTGGAGAAAAACTTGGATGACATGATGCAACTTACTTTATATTCCGCTTTGACCAGGGCAAGATGACACTGTCGTAACATCTATGATAAATTGGCCTGAGAAAGTTGGATGCGATATCCATATGTGTGCCTTAGGAAATAGACGTTTTACTAGTAGTCGACAGAAGCTGTGTATCAAATATTAATTAAGTGTTTGTAAGATTGAGTTATGATGACTGAATTGGTTTTCATTGATAAATAAATAAAGTAAACTGTAAACCCATTTATGTTATATGCATCCATCTTCATCTGCACATGTTATTGTTAAATTCCATAACACCTATTACTACTAAGATCGATAAGTAGTAAGTAAGAAAAATAGTATCGATATCTACTGCTTACTAAATTAATTTTATAATTTGTATATCTGGAACAAGGGAGAGCTTTTTACTATTCTGAAAATTAGACTGAACAAATATGATTCAACTAGGCTTTGGTCAGTCTCCATTAATGTTACTTTAAATAATATTGAAAGTTTACCTCTACTCTATACGTTAAAATACTTAAATATCCGTTATAAAGTGCAATGCAGGATCCATATAAATACTTACTTTAAAAAAGTATTTTCATCTTTTAAGGTAGAGAGTCCATATTTCGCGGTATTCAAAATGGCGTCCTTATTTCGAGTTATATTTATTTTCATGATTATTACTTATTTTAATAGGTTTGGATACTCTAAAATTACATTTAATCGTTCATTATCTTTAACTGAAACTACTTGATGTAGTAAATATGTTTAAAATTGCCTAAAATTACTAAAAACTCATGTAATGTGCCGTGAGGGCGACGCCGCCATGTTTTTCATACAAACGCGACCCGGCTTACGTAAGGCCAGCCATATTTAATAATTGTGTTTTTTAATATTTATACGACGTTCAACTTTGTAAATAGTTTATATTTAGTTTATTATATTCTTATACTTACATTAAATTTAAATTTTAACTCTTTTTATACTAATTTAACCCCTTTAAACTCAAAAACAAAATACCTCGGTATAAGGGCCTGATTTTTATACGTTGTTCCTAACTCCGAGGTACCCTCGGTATAAGGAAAAATACTATGTCATGATTTTTAGCTTATAACTTTACAAATAATAACATTTGAAGTATATGCTTGATTACATAATAATAATGATGAACGTGACAAGCTTATAACCTAATTCGGCGGTACAAAATATCCTCTAGGAATCTTAATATGACACGATAATTGTTGACGCAAAAAACATGGTTACCTAGAAAACCTTAACTTAGTATGTATATTTGAAATGATAAAAAACAGTGTTATTTTATCGCTATTAACGTAAGTGATACATATTTTTACCAATATTTTATATATGATTAAACGAACTTACCTAAGTGAAGTTCGATCAATATTATATGAGTGGTTTCATTTGAAGATATAAATAACTGTGTAGTACTTTGACCTGTTGGGCAACAATCGCACGTTTTAAAATCACTCGATTCTAATTCGATAACTACTTTTTTCCCATCACTTCTACTCCCTACCCCCTGACCGCCCAGCTTGCTGTCCTCATTCTTTTAAAGTAAGTATATAACCTGAAATCGCGTGTCTGATTCAAAACTTTGAATGGGTTTTGGGTGGGAGGGTATTTATATCTTCAAATGAAACCACTCATATAATATTGATCGAACTTCACTTAGGTAAGTTCGTTTAATCATATATTATATTTCGTGGTTTCATTATCGATATAAATAACTGTGTAGATGTTCAGAGCCAAAGTTTTGATTCAGGTCATTTGTTAATAACTGCTAGTTTATTGCTAATGAAACACGAGATTCTAATTCATAATCACAATGTATTTATTTTTATAAATCACATAATTATCATCGGAGGTAGGCACATAGGTAGATAAATCAAATATTTACAATACACCCTGAGGTAGGTAATAGTAAGTTCTTAATTACTAAAATTTTAGTTTTAGTTACTGGGTACATAATATATTTATATTATATAATATTATATTAGTGCAAATTGAAACAGATATCAATCGTGATTAACTGTAACTATTATTGGGAATACAAACAGCTTTGGCAAAGTTGCTTTGTTCAAGCAGTGGTCGTTTATAATATTTTGCAAAGGTGGAGGAGGACGCAGTCCAGCCAGCTGTTTTCCTGATGAGATCGAGAGAGAGGCCAGCGGAGTGCGCGGCGGACGTGGCGGCGTGGCGCGCGCTGTGCGCGCTGAACACCGCCGCGTCCACCCCGCTCTCCTGCAACACTTGCTTGATCCACCTGCTTATTGACTGTGCTGTGGCGTTCCTATGAGGGCGCTTCACAGTTATTAAGAGGTGGTCTGAACTTGTTGATCTCAGTTCCTTTGTGAAGGATATGTAATCAACAAGAGTCGTCGCTGGACAGATATCGAGATTATCATTAAAATATGGAAGGTACAGCACTGGTTGGTCGCGTCCTGGTCCTGATGTTTTAATTAAATCAACAATATTAATTTTAATACCGCTATCACTGATTATAATGTTACTCAACTTAATCAACGAAAATGTTTGTACCCTGTGAGCCGTACAAAGAGCTAATAAGCTTACTAATTTCTTAGTTAACTTCTCTAACGAAAGTTCTGTATGTGGAGTCCACTTGGATATGTGACTCAAGACTATTTGCGGATCCCAAGTGTTCGCATATTTTGGTAAGGAAGGTCTAGACCTAAATACACCTTTAATCAGTCTTTTTATAGATTTATCTTGGGAAAAATCATTTCCTAGTAACAGAGACAATGCTGACCGAAAAGAGTTGATAGTGCCATAGGATGCACCGTTGTTATATTGATCAGTGAGAAATTTAATTATAATTGATGTCGAAGAATCAAATTTTTCATAATTATTTGTGTAACAGTATTGCCACCATTGATTAAAACAAACGCTATATTGTTTTAATGTGCTTTTTGACAAAGAAGCTATCATTAGGTCGATGGCCTCCGGTGGGCATCCGCGGCAAGAGAACGCGAGCCGGAGAGCAGCGCCGCCCCCAGGGTAAGCGTCTGGTGCAGTGGGTGGCGCCGTCTGAAACGGGATGATAGCAGACTTGGGTTTGGATGCAAAATTACTATTTCAGACACTAAAATGTCCATTAATTTGGGATACCACGGTTGTCCTGGCCACATAGGAAATACGAGAATTCCCGTAGCTTCGTCATGAATAATTTTCTGGATACAGTTCAAAATTAAGCAGAAAGGGGGGAACGCATAAAATAGCTTAGGCTGCCGTGAGATTGTAAATGCATCTACGGCTACCGCATCGGGATCTTGATACCACGACACATAATCGCGACATTTGGCGTTAGTGCGAGAAGCGAACAAGTCTAACTCGGGTCTGCCGAGCTGTTGTACGATATACTCGAATGCGGAATTTGATAACTCCCATTCTACATCGGAATTTATCTTTCTCGATTCTTTGTCGGCTTCGACATTTTCCTTTGTGTTAATGTAGGAGGCGTGTAACCAAATATTTCGCTTTTCGCACCACTGCCATATGTCACGTGCAAGTGCATTCAAATGTGGGAATTGAATGCCACCCATTCGATTAATGTAGCTAATTGCCGTAGTGTTATCTACTCGAAGCAAGATAGAACAGCCGAATCTGTTTTTAGCAAAGCATTTTAAAGCAAAGAAAACTGATAGTAATTCAAGGTAATTTATGTGGTAGCCTAATTCTTCATTTTTCCAGCCCCCATTCACTCGTGTGTCATTAGAATATGCCCCCCAGCCTGTGCGTGAGGCATCGGTGTATATAGTTAAATCAAAGCTAGGTTGTTTGATAGGGTTATTTACTATGAGCACATTATTGTTCCACCAATAAAGATCCTGCAAAATTGTAGGCGGGAGATCTACTTTCTGATCATACGACTTATACTTTTGCAGCAATAAATATTTTTCTCTTTCTAATATTTTGGTATACAACCAGCCGTATCGCATAGCTGGGCACGCTGACACAAGAGTACCAATTAGTTTGGAAAATTCGCGTATTGTAACAGTGGGTAGGCTTAGAAATTTTTGCACGAGTTGCAGAATTTTTTGTCGTTTATCTATAGGTAAGGACAATGTCATGTCTGTGGTGTTATATATGAAGCCCAGAAACTTACAGCTTTGTTGAGGTTGCAGTGAGCTTTTGTCATAATTTATTATCTGCACATGTTATTGTTAAATTCCATAACACCTATTACTACTAAGATCGATAAGTAGTAAGTAAGAAAAATAGTATCGATATCTACTGCTTACTAAATTAATTTTATAATTTGTATATCTGGAACAAGGGAGAGCTTTTTACTATTCTGAAAATTAGACTGAACAAATATGATTCAACTAGGCTTTGGTCAGTCTCCATTAATGTTACTTTAAATAATATTGAAAGTTTACCTCTACTCTATACGTTAAAATACTTAAATATCCGTTATAAAGTGCAATGCAGGATCCATATAAATACTTACTTTAAAAAAGTATTTTCATCTTTTAAGGTAGAGAGTCCATATTTCGCGGTATTCAAAATGGCGTCCTTATTTCGAGTTATATTTATTTTCATGATTATTACTTATTTTAATAGGTTTGGATACTCTAAAATTACATTTAATCGTTCATTATCTTTAACTGAAACTACTTGATGTAGTAAATATGTTTAAAATTGCCTAAAATTACTAAAAACTCATGTAATGTGCCGTGAGGGCGACGCCGCCATGTTTTTCATACAAACGCGACCCGGCTTACGTAAGGCCAGCCATATTTAATAATTGTGTTTTTTAATATTTATACGACGTTCAACTTTGTAAATAGTTTATATTTAGTTTATTATATTCTTATACTTACATTAAATTTAAATTTTAACTCTTTTTATACTAATTTAACCCCTTTAAACTCAAAAACAAAATACCTCGGTATAAGGGCCTGATTTTTATACGTTGTTCCTAACTCCGAGGTACCCTCGGTATAAGGAAAAATACTATGTCATGATTTTTAGCTTATAACTTTACAAATAATAACATTTGAAGTATATGCTTGATTACATAATAATAATGATGAACGTGACAAGCTTATAACCTAATTCGGCGGTACAAAATATCCTCTAGGAATCTTAATATGACACGATAATTGTTGACGCAAAAAACATGGTTACCTAGAAAACCTTAACTTAGTATGTATATTTGAAATGATAAAAAACAGTGTTATTTTATCGCTATTAACGTAAGTGATACATATTTTTACCAATATTTTATATATGATTAAACGAACTTACCTAAGTGAAGTTCGATCAATATTATATGAGTGGTTTCATTTGAAGATATAAATAACTGTGTAGTACTTTGACCTGTTGGGCAACAATCGCACGTTTTAAAATCACTCGATTCTAATTCGATAACTACTTTTTTCCCATCACTTCTACTCCCTACCCCCTGACCGCCCAGCTTGCTGTCCTCATTCTTTTAAAGTAAGTATATAACCTGAAATCGCGTGTCTGATTCAAAACTTTGAATGGGTTTTGGGTGGGAGGGTATTTATATCTTCAAATGAAACCACTCATATAATATTGATCGAACTTCACTTAGGTAAGTTCGTTTAATCATATATTATATTTCGTGGTTTCATTATCGATATAAATAACTGTGTAGATGTTCAGAGCCAAAGTTTTGATTCAGGTCATTTGTTAATAACTGCTAGTTTATTGCTAATGAAACACGAGATTCTAATTCATAATCACAATGTATTTATTTTTATAAATCACATAATTATCATCGGAGGTAGGCACATAGGTAGATAAATCAAATATTTACAATACACCCTGAGGTAGGTAATAGTAAGTTCTTAATTACTAAAATTTTAGTTTTAGTTACTGGGTACATAATATATTTATATTATATAATATTATATTAGTGCAAATTGAAACAGATATCAATCGTGATTAACTGTAACTATTATTGGGAATACAAACAGCTTTGGCAAAGTTGCTTTGTTCAAGCAGTGGTCGTTTATAATATTTTGCAAAGGTGGAGGAGGACGCAGTCCAGCCAGCTGTTTTCCTGATGAGATCGAGAGAGAGGCCAGCGGAGTGCGCGGCGGACGTGGCGGCGTGGCGCGCGCTGTGCGCGCTGAACACCGCCGCGTCCACCCCGCTCTCCTGCAACACTTGCTTGATCCACCTGCTTATTGACTGTGCTGTGGCGTTCCTATGAGGGCGCTTCACAGTTATTAAGAGGTGGTCTGAACTTGTTGATCTCAGTTCCTTTGTGAAGGATATGTAATCAACAAGAGTCGTCGCTGGACAGATATCGAGATTATCATTAAAATATGGAAGGTACAGCACTGGTTGGTCGCGTCCTGGTCCTGATGTTTTAATTAAATCAACAATATTAATTTTAATACCGCTATCACTGATTATAATGTTACTCAACTTAATCAACGAAAATGTTTGTACCCTGTGAGCCGTACAAAGAGCTAATAAGCTTACTAATTTCTTAGTTAACTTCTCTAACGAAAGTTCTGTATGTGGAGTCCACTTGGATATGTGACTCAAGACTATTTGCGGATCCCAAGTGTTCGCATATTTTGGTAAGGAAGGTCTAGACCTAAATACACCTTTAATCAGTCTTTTTATAGATTTATCTTGGGAAAAATCATTTCCTAGTAACAGAGACAATGCTGACCGAAAAGAGTTGATAGTGCCATAGGATGCACCGTTGTTATATTGATCAGTGAGAAATTTAATTATAATTGATGTCGAAGAATCAAATTTTTCATAATTATTTGTGTAACAGTATTGCCACCATTGATTAAAACAAACGCTATATTGTTTTAATGTGCTTTTTGACAAAGAAGCTATCATTAGGTCGATGGCCTCCGGTGGGCATCCGCGGCAAGAGAACGCGAGCCGGAGAGCAGCGCCGCCCCCAGGGTAAGCGTCTGGTGCAGTGGGTGGCGCCGTCTGAAACGGGATGATAGCAGACTTGGGTTTGGATGCAAAATTACTATTTCAGACACTAAAATGTCCATTAATTTGGGATACCACGGTTGTCCTGGCCACATAGGAAATACGAGAATTCCCGTAGCTTCGTCATGAATAATTTTCTGGATACAGTTCAAAATTAAGCAGAAAGGGGGGAACGCATAAAATAGCTTAGGCTGCCGTGAGATTGTAAATGCATCTACGGCTACCGCATCGGGATCTTGATACCACGACACATAATCGCGACATTTGGCGTTAGTGCGAGAAGCGAACAAGTCTAACTCGGGTCTGCCGAGCTGTTGTACGATATACTCGAATGCGGAATTTGATAACTCCCATTCTACATCGGAATTTATCTTTCTCGATTCTTTGTCGGCTTCGACATTTTCCTTTGTGTTAATGTAGGAGGCGTGTAACCAAATATTTCGCTTTTCGCACCACTGCCATATGTCACGTGCAAGTGCATTCAAATGTGGGAATTGAATGCCACCCATTCGATTAATGTAGCTAATTGCCGTAGTGTTATCTACTCGAAGCAAGATAGAACAGCCGAATCTGTTTTTAGCAAAGCATTTTAAAGCAAAGAAAACTGATAGTAATTCAAGGTAATTTATGTGGTAGCCTAATTCTTCATTTTTCCAGCCCCCATTCACTCGTGTGTCATTAGAATATGCCCCCCAGCCTGTGCGTGAGGCATCGGTGTATATAGTTAAATCAAAGCTAGGTTGTTTGATAGGGTTATTTACTATGAGCACATTATTGTTCCACCAATAAAGATCCTGCAAAATTGTAGGCGGGAGATCTACTTTCTGATCATACGACTTATACTTTTGCAGCAATAAATATTTTTCTCTTTCTAATATTTTGGTATACAACCAGCCGTATCGCATAGCTGGGCACGCTGACACAAGAGTACCAATTAGTTTGGAAAATTCGCGTATTGTAACAGTGGGTAGGCTTAGAAATTTTTGCACGAGTTGCAGAATTTTTTGTCGTTTATCTATAGGTAAGGACAATGTCATGTCTGTGGTGTTATATATGAAGCCCAGAAACTTACAGCTTTGTTGAGGTTGCAGTGAGCTTTTGTCATAATTTATTACAAAGCCAAGGCATTCTAATAATAATATGGTTTCTCGAACATTAGCAATGCACTCATTATAATTGCGACCTAGACACAGAAAATCATCTAAATAATGGACAGATTTATATCCTTTTGATCGTAAATGGGTTATTACTTCCTTTGTTATCTTAGTGAAGCACCTAGGTGCTATGGCCAGCCCGTAGGGCATGGCGTTGAACTCATAGGTATACGGTTCGGCGGAGCCGGGTGGTATGTACTCAAAACTCAAGTATTTTCGATCTTCGACAGATATAGGAACAAGTAGGTATGATTCCTTGAGATCGATATTCGCCATGTACCAGTTTGGTTGAAGCAATTTGCAAGCAGTTCTAAAATCTTCCATTTTAAAATGATTTTTAGGTATAAACTTGTTTAAAGATTTTAAATTAAGAATAAATCTTTTGCTGCCGCTAGCCTTAAGTGCTAAGAAAGTTTTAGAAATATACTGATCAGGTATTGGTTCAACGTGAGATATAGCACCTAATTCTAAAAGATTATCAATAGCCAATGACATTTCCATTTGTTCTGTAAGAGACTGATGGTTATTAGGCTTCATTGTTTGATAAGGTTGTGTGACGAATGGAATAGTAACACCTGTTTTAACCCAATTTAACACAGTATTGTTGTTGGTGATATTAAGCCAGCAATTATGATAAAAGGCAATACGACCAGAATGTACCTGCATCAGGGACGAGTTAGGGCACGCGACCTGCCCTGCGGCGGCGGCGGCCTGCTGGTCGCGGGCGCCGGCGCCGGGCGGCGCGCACTGGGTGGCGGCCTCCGCTGTCCCCCGCGCCCCCCCCGGCTCGGTGGGTATGGGTACCGAGGAGGGCCCGTCCAATTTCCCTGGAACTGGGAAGGTCTGGGTCCTGAGTGGCTGGACGTGGTGGCTTTCGGAGGTTGTGGTGTCTTCCTTATTTGCATTCCTTGTTTATCTATAGTATTTGATGCTTTAATCTTCTCAGACAAATTATTACCAAACAAAGTTTCGTCCCGTACACTGTCTTGAATGACGTTCAGGAATGGCTTAGTAAGCCCAGATGCGAGCATTTTGATTCGGCCTTGTGTCTCCATAAAATGCAAATCGCATAGCAACCGACAGCCATCACTTAATACTCTAACGGCCTCCACTTTATTATTTGTCGTCATCAGCGTCGTCAGTGCTCTGCTGATGGCCGTGATGCCCGCGCCAAGTTGTTGCTGGGCAGACTCCACTTTTTTATCACGTGACTTGACCATCTCGTTGGCTGTCGCGGAGACTTCAATGTTAAGTTTCGGCGCCTGCAGCAGTGTGCAGTTGCTTGGAACCAAGTACTGTTTTAAAAATTTGTCCTTCGCTTCTTTGGACATACCTTTTTTAAGTAAGGGCTGCCATAATTGGCATAAAGTTTGGTGTATTTCCTCACCAAACGTAGGTCCCACGTCCGTAGCTTCCCCGAGAGCTTGTAAAATATCGGGGTCTACGTCCGTCGTTGAAGTGGTGGGTTCGGCGCCCGTGGGCTGGTCGGCGACCGCTGGGTCTGTGGCCGGTGGAGGCTCCGTGGCCGACGCTGTTGGCTCGATGATCAAGTCCACTGCGTCTTCTGAGGGCGGCTCCGCGGAGCCAGCCCTTAAATCATCTCGGAGACCTGGAGGAGGGTCCATGGTCTCGATGATAGCCTCCTGGTCTCGGTCGAGCACCAGGGTCTCGCTCCCTGAAGGAGAAGAAAGGGTAAATCAGATTTGATTTGAAAACGCCGTGTTCATAAAATGAATCTATGGCGGGTAGTTTTGAAATTTTATTTGCCGTGTTCAATTTTGAATCTATGGCAATATAAAACCGGCATGAGCGTTTGTAACTAAGCAGATCATTGTCGGCTAGGTTTCAGTAATTGGTATCACAAGCACTTCGGAACACTTAATAATATTGTATATGGGTACTTACTGTAGTCATTTTCTGGGAAATCATCTGAAGATGAACTCAACCGCAAACGTCGTCGTTTCTGTCGATCTTTATCCATGTACTTTTTAATTTTATTTTTGTAATAGTCAATCCTTTCTTCGTAGGTTCTTTTAGACATTTCTAACTTGTTGACTGTTGCCCGCACGGAAAAAGAATGAGGACAGCAAGCTGGGCGGTCAGGGGGTAGGGAGTAGTAGTGATGGGAAAAAAGTAGTTATCGAATTAGAATCGAGTGATTTTAAAACGTGCGATTGTTGCCCAACAGGTCAAAGTACTACACAGTTATTTATATCGATAATGAAACCACGAAATATAATGTATGATTTGAGTAACATATCTATGTTGTTTCTAAATCGATAATTTGATAACTCGAAATATGGATTATTAAAATACTTGCTGAACCCCTAATATGGAGTATGACATTTTACATAGGTAGGTACCTCGGAAATCGGAATATGACTACATCACACCTTCGCAGTGTCATCCGATGCCGTCATCAAACCATAAAATCAAGATGAATTAGCGACTTTCTTCCTAAATATAAAAGGGGTGTGGATAGATATGCCTGACTTTACGAAACTACTACTAGATACTACCTACTTATTACTCTTTATAAAAGAAGAAAGAAAGAAATTTGTAGACGTAAAACTTTATTTGGGTGAATAAAATAACACACACGACGGTTGAGTTTTTATAACACTTATATACACAATTGCCTAATTTCATTTCTGTATTTTATTTCCATTATCCTTCTACTTCGCGGTCTGATGGCCGTTGTAATATTGTTATCCCAGAATTCCCAGATAAATGAATGTCCTGTATACTGCATTTCATGTTTGGTTTAGGGGTCTGGTTGATTTTTTCATTTTCTTGTTGTTGTCACTGAAAAATAAAGTAAGTAGGTAAATTGTATGGATAGTTGACAGAATTAAGCTTATCCTTATAAGTTGGTACCCATTTTCACAAAACTTAGTGAGTTTAGAAACGAAAACGCTAGAACAAAAACCTAGGTTAGTAACTAAACTGATGCCAAATTACTGATAAAAACATAAAAATATTTCCATTTTACGTAATTTCCTAAAATAATTCGCACACAAGCTTACCTTATCGATTTTCCAATTGCATATTGCAAATACAAACATAATAATTTAATAAAAGATGTTTGTTTTCTAATGTAAAGACTTAACAAAAATACTTTCAAAGAATAGCGGCAAACTTTTCGGCGGAAAATTGAACATGGCGCCGGCGCGCCTCCAGTCCAGCGCGCATGCGCCATAGAGATGTACCTAGTGCAATGTTCCTTGCTTCCGACCTATGCTTGAATGAAAAAATAATCGATGCTGGATCGATTCCTGGGTAGATACTTTTATTATAATCATATTCGTTTATGGTAAATACATTAGGTACTCATCGGAAATTAGTACTGATAAGGTATTTGGCTTTTGTAAGTATTCGATACTTTTCCTCATCCCTTACACATCTACTTTTATTACGTATCATCAACTTTTAAACATTTAAGTAAGAACATAAAATATCGTGGAAAAATTTTAGACCTTACTTAGATAAAAACTATAGTAAAAAATGTTTAAATCATTCGAGTTCAATAATCGATTATATTCGATTACTGTCACTATTTCATCAATTTACCCCATCTCTACTCTATTTTTTTTTTAATCGCTTGGAAAAGTCCATAGAACATCATAGAAGCATTATGAATATTTTTTCTAGCCAATGTTACCAGTTGCAATAATGAATTATGAAAATGTTACATAAATAATAGCAATTATCACGAAAACCAATATAAATGGAGAGTATTTAATTCTTTTCATTATTTTCAACTACTATTTAGAATAATTAAATTTATTTGGAGTACTTTAAGGTTAAAAAAGTATATCGATATTTTCGATTGTAATTTCCTTACGTTCATGGCCACACTCATGGAGCCACTGACAGGACTAACTCGGAATATGGAACAGGCTACCTCGGTATATGGAAGAAACCATAATCCTACCTCGGTATTAGGGCAAATCGACATGTGTAATAAATTATATTTTTTTAAGTATAATTAATGTGTTATCAATGAATCTGTGTTAAGAAATATAAAATTTAACGTATATTCTTACAGAAGACAATATTTCACATCAATATTGATGGTTACAAATGCTTATTTTTCTTACTTACTTTCAAATGTTGTGATTTACCTCGGAATAAGGACGCGATACCTTATATTTTAATTCTATTCTGCAGCCCGTTATAGTTTGCATAAATCTTAATAACACAACCAATAAATGGCGAAAATGTTAGAATACCGATTATGCTAATCACAAAGACGAGTATATTAAGTGACACCTGTAGGCCTTTTCTAAACATCTTAAAATTCAAGGACCGTTTACACAACCAGCATTATTATAAAGATGTTCAGAAAAACATTAAGAAATCTATAAAATTCCACAGAATCAACAAGCCTTCAATCACCAGCCGCAATATCCTTCATAACCGACGGATCAAACCGCAAATTACAGATTTACGAGCCATAGCCATTGCGATACGCACTCAGTATCATTATAAATGTATCATATTATTACCACTGGAGTCACTGCACTCTGTGTTGCATTTCTTGCAGTAATTGATCGATTGATTGATTGTGTTTCATCTAGGTAATACGAGTAGAGTTTTATTTGTCGGTATCGCGTCTTGTTACATGGATTAATGACTTGACGACTGTTTAGAGAGTTTCTTTAGATTCTTTCAGCTGTAACGGTTAATCTGATGCTATTGAAAAAAACGTATTAGATTATTGTATTACTGTGGTGGTGTAAATCGTGTTTAGTTTACCCTTTCTTCTGCATTTAAATAAAGTTAAAGAATACTACAAAGTTTGAGTACCAATATTTATAACTTACTAATAAAACTCAAATATGGTTACTGTATAACACTCAAATATTGTTGCTGAAACATGTTTTTGTAAAGAAATGTATACACACGTAATAAGTTTTAGTTAGACTTTTACATGAATGAGCCTTCACCAATAGGGATTTACTAATCTTTAATAGTTTTAATTTACTAAACGTCTCTACCCAATTAAATTAGTGTTTTAATTAGGTAATTTATATAATTTCAACTTGCCTATTTCTACTACCATGTCCTGACCAATCTCACCGGATATAGGTGTGTGTCCCGTCATGTCCCGTAAATACGAAAAGACCTCAAGACAGCGTAAAACACCGATGCCTTATGTGTTGTAGCAGGGTAAGCAGATATAACCTCCGTTTAATCATAGGGTTAGCCATCTGCTTACCTATTGGGTATATCCAAGATCTAAGAACTAAGCAATAAGTATTTAACCCCAGACGTAAAAAGAGGGCTGTTATAAGTTTAACTTGTCTGTGTGTGTGTATCTGTCTGTGTTAGCGTAGCTTCCAAATATCGGCCTCCCGAAGCGAGCGCTACAACACTCTTTCCTCAGCCCTCCTCATCCTGGCACTACCGGCCACCTGCCTGGACGATGAGCTACGCCTCCTAGAGTATTTAATTCATAATTATCTATGCCTGTATGAAATTCTAATTCTTCAGCTGCCGCTTCAAGGGTTTGTTATCGACGTAGATAAACGCCGCGATAAGCCATGAATACGGCGCTTTGATTGGTGGAACGCGCGTCAAATGAGTATATCGACGCCTCGGCGACTTGTTTGGCCGAGGAAATAGTGTTGTGGCGATTCTTGTTAGAGGCTTGTGCAGAAAATAAGCCCTGTAGCTACTTTACATACGTCCGGCGCACGCCTGATGCTATTCTGACTGGCTATTCTTTAGACGCGCTCTAGTTTTTGTCACCGAAACTCTGCAGTTGACGATTACTAGCCAATGATGATGATGATGGTGGTGTGAATGGTTCAGTCGTAGAGGTCGGTCTGCGGGCTTCTAGTCAAATTTGATGTTTATATGGTCGCACCTCCCTCCTGCTACTTTCGAGTTTTTTCGTCATTCATTCATCAAAAATGTCGTTTACGTTGCTTAGGTATGTTTTTTTATTCATACTTTATTAGCACATTAGTGCCGTCTTAATCTGTGTTGTAAAAGTGTATTTGTTTATATTACGATTACTCATTATGTGGTAGTATGCATGTTTATTTTTTATTTATTTATTTATGTTAGGTCAGAGTTCACATAGTAAACAGTATTCTTAAACCTGCCATGTATTTTATTTTTGAGAATACCTACGTAGCATCGTAAATATTTTTTACGTACCTATGCTGAGTTTTTCTTTTTAGTTCCACAATTTTTTCAGTGTAAGAATTAGTAAATTTCTATAAAGAAGAAGAAAATCTAATTTAAGTTACTTAAACCCCCATACATATATATGACGTCATATGGGGGTTTTTTCTTGATGAAATTACTCGTAGAATCCACACTTAAAGTTAGCCGGGTCCGAAAAACAACACACTGTAGAGTATGGAACCATTTAACGTATCGTTAATATTCTACGTAACGGTTAAAGAGATATGTGTAACTACAAGTATCATAACCTTAATATAGAGGATATAAAAGTTTACTTTAACTAAAATTACCGTATTTTCTACTATAAAATTAAAATAATGGTACTTAAAAAAATGCATGTAATTAAAATGAGTACCTTCCTACATATACTTTAATTTTATTTAAGGTATTAATTAGTTTTATTAAAGGTAGCTATTTTCACTATAAGGTTACAACAATACACATCAAGAACTTACACTTGCACTACTTCACAATACTACTTACAAAAGAATAATGAATGATCCAATTTAATTGTAGTCAGTTCCTAAATAGATGTTGTTTTACAGACAGTTGAGCAGTTTAAAAGTATGTGATACGATCTCGCACGCGCGGAGGTATTGTTCTAACATAACAAAATGACCACTTTAGAATCAAAAAGTTTCCGATAGAGGTGCATACGTTGATTTAAGTTGCGACAATAAGATACACTTTTTTTCCGGAAGGTATGTTGTATAGTATATAATGTATAATCATTGGGTATGGTTAAAGGGCTTTGATTGGACATAATATCACGATATGATTTGCTCACGAGGGTATAAAAGTGATTATTATTAGTATCAAAAGAAAATATTCAACATAGACACTTGAAGAGAACTAGGTATGTATGCACATTAAAATTAGGAGTTTGTTTTTCACTAACAATCATAGAAAATAAATATTAGCCATAGTTCATTACTATTATTTAATTTCAAACCATAATCATAATTACAGTTGTGATCGTAGTTTTAAATGTATAAGGTGGTATTGTATGTACTTTTTATAAAGATTATGATCAGACTCATCAGAATAAATTATAAGAGCAGTAAAAATAAAGAAAAACCTATATTTTAGAACTTTTTAAAATGACATGATCTCAATAAATTTTTATGTTTCAACCACACCCACCCACACACGAAATCCCAAACACCACACCGCACTGAAAAACCCTTCAACCCAAAAACTCACCAATCTCGTTACGGCATTCATTTTCACCCTCTCGCGAACAGCACGGGAATACAAGCGTCCTTTCAAAACTGTAGCACCATAGTTTGCACGATCACGCACCGTCGGCAGCACTAGCACAGGGCCGAGGTCTAGCTCCGAGTGAAGTTCAAGGCTAGTCGGGAGCACGCTTATATACGGGGGTAGTGGAGCGAGGAAGTGTGCCTGTGTGCGTGAGATGCAGCTGTGTGCAGTTGCATCTGTGGTGAGTGAGGAGTGAGATGCAAGCGCGGAGCCGTTGTGGGTGGTGCTCAAACTGTGGCCACCTTGTGGCCGGGTTGTACTGGATGTTGGTGGTTATCATAGCACAGCACAAACTGCATAGCATTTAAGTTATGGTGGACGCCTGAAAAACGAATCGAAGCGTTAAATTTTCCTCCATTCAGACTTTTATTGGTAAATCTGTCGTAAAATTGACTGCACTATTGAATGAATTGTTTTTTTTTTGTGTCTTTGTCGAGGTTCAGTAAGATTACATCTATAAATATACTTATCGTCTATAAATACTAAACAAACACTCACCAACTCTGAAACATACATGCATACATGCCATCCAATCCATCTCGCCCTACCTCCTCCCACTACCGCCCCATCCACACATTGAGAACCACAGAGTAGCTAGAGTAGCAATAAACAGTGTACATAGTACGGACAGCAACATCAACAGTACGCGCCTCGCCCGGCGGGGCTCAGCAAACCTGCCTCTGGCCGCGCTCGCAGGGTGTCCATAAGAAGCCTTATCCAAGATTAGGCAGCAATCCCAAAAGGATATTGAATGCGTGCTCACCATGTTATTATAATATGAATTGTTGCAAAAATTAAATAAGATATCAATAAAGGGCCGGATTGACATGCGGAATATGGCTCGACGATGGTATGGTTAAATTAAATTCATACCTACCATAAATTTGCATAGGTACTTCACAAACAAAAAAGTTCGTCGAGCTTCAAGTACGCTTACTTACTTGTACATCTGTCTGGGGTTTAAGGTTACCAAGACAGCTCTTCAAATCTGCAAGTGTCATTAGGCCGGTAATTGGGGTAGATAAGTATCGTGGGACGCCCTCCATCTGGCTGGACGGACGACCTTAGAAGAGGTTGGATGAGGCTAAAGACAGAGCAGACTGTAGCGGCGTTCCAAGCGAGAAAACCAGTTCCAACACTGGACGATTTGTGACTGGTAGTAATAACTAATAATAATTTTTTTAATGCATTACTTTTCTAGATTTTTTCTTCTTTATAATAATATACTTAGTACATACAAGCTCGTATGGATTCAATATTGGTTATGAAACGCTTAGTTTTCCTGAATTGGTATTCTTAAAGGTTTCAGCTCTGTGTTTACACTGTCCTTTACAGACTACGACGCGATGGCTCTAATGTACCGTGAAACCCAAAGTAAATAGTAAAAATATTTCATTCGTTTTGACATCATATATTATTCACGTTACAGTTACTTAGAATAACCCGTTCTATAATTATAAAATAGTCCATAATAAAATATATAAACTAAATTTAAAAAAATAAAGCAGTTGAAAAAGTATGGTTCTTGTAAGCAGGATTCCAATGTTTTCAAATAGCCAGTCTCGTATTTAATGAAAAAACTTTTATTCCAGCATACAGGCACAGTGGGAACCATATATGACCCTGCGTTAGATTCCTACACACAACACAAGTCGCGCGTTATAAAGACCCTCAATATTACACACCAATATTATTACAGAGCCAACAGTCCCCGCAATGATTCACTGCGCTTTCATTTGTTTCCGGGCACTTCCCACCTCTTAGGTCGCTACGCAGGCTATAGTGGCCATATCCATAGCTCACATCGTGCGAACAATCCTAGGAAATACTTGCATTTGTACAGGCAGTTGTATTATACAATATGCTTAGTATCAAAATAGAACCCGTGAGCTTCAATTATACTGTTGTTTTTACAAAAGGAATGGATGTTAACTGTCTTTATTTCCTTTATATTATAGATAGATAGATACCTTTAAGTTAGCTGAGGGCTGTTTTGAATCGAGCCTTATCTTTATGGCGATCGCAACGATTAGTATAAAGATAATGCTCAGTATAGCTTTTGTAGAGCCCTACTAGGAAACCCTTTGAACCCAAGAAGGCTTATACTACCTAAAGATGAAGAAATAAGGCTGATATGGCATGTACCTACTTATTATAGCTCATCAGCAGTTTTTCCTAATAATGAGTTTATTAAATAATTATATTTAAAGTAACGTGTATTAATAAACTGACTGTACCTACCGATTAATAGTATTATGCGTTATTGTGTTCGACTGTCCACAAGGAAATATTATAGCGGTGTTAGGGAGGAAGACTTCTATTGTTTTCTAGCTGGATTTGTTAATACATCTGGATATAAATTTGTCAAATCCAATCCAAAAGAGGTAGGTAGTTACATTACTTAGTTACTTGGAAATTGAACCGAAGCTTCTAGCTATACAAATTTCGTTAATTATGCAGAAAGTAACACCATGGAGTTGAAATACCTACCTGGGTAGTCCTTATTAAAATCAATACATTTTTATTAATCTCCAACCACAACAAACCATATCAAACCATTTACAATTCCCCGCCTCATTCAATCTCCGCCCCGCGACCGCCTCCAGCAATTAAGATCAGTCGGCTGCTATCAGCATCCTGTCTTGATTACGTCGCGGCCCTACTGTATAATTTTCCTCGCATTTCCTCGGCTAATAACCGGACCGGTCCGGCTTCCGGGTGCCGGATCGGAACGTCGCCGCATGCGGAAGGAAGTGAGCGCCGGGCAGAGGGCGCGCCGATCGCCGTCGAACCAGCGCGGCGGCGAATGAGCTACGGATCGTAATAAGCCCTCTAAGCTCCACACCTTTTATAGGTATAATGGAATATTATACTCGTGCTTCGTACCTCCAAATGAGTAAACTAGGCATAAGATATTGCATTATTGTCTATCACAATGATTGGATTTCTATTACATCTAACTTGATCTTTTTCTAGTGTTACAAAAGCTCAATGGTGAAGCTTTTTGAAAAATGTAGTGTTATGTCGATACTACCTCTACAAATTTCACTGCTAAACTATTTAACATGTCTCCTCAAATGCTGCAGATATTTACTAGAATTTTCAGGCGGGTATCATGTTGCATAATTATCTGTATAAGTAAGTACCTACTTAATATGCAGGGCCCGACAAAAAAAATGCTTTTAACATATACTCAATTTACTTTTTAAACTCAAAATTAACGCTATCACCAAAATTTTCGTTTATTATACGTATACCAGCTTCACTTACCCAAGTGCGAAAACCTCACGTAAAATTTTAATAAAGTTATGATTTTCAACGAGTCATGCGATTTTTATGGGACATTGCTAAGAAAAAAAATAAAGTTGATACAATAATAATAGCAGGGCAGCTTGTGGCAACCTGTTGGGCATTAGCGACCCCACCCACCCAATGCCGGGGAGAACCCCCGTTCCTCATCTCTGGCTTGCCTTTATTGGTTGTCCAGAGTGAACACTGACGAGGAACAGGATTTCCCATCTCTTGCTTGTCTTCATTGGCAGGCTTGAGTTGTGTACTGCTAGAGCAGAAATGCTCGAGGAAGGATGTATTACCCAGTAAGGTGCTTTTAAGGATCTTGACCGATAACCTGATGCCGAGTCATGCCATGTTGCCTCCTTGTCGCTACGTCACTGTAATGAGCTAGCGACTGGTTTGGGGGGCCCATACTTACAGTGTGTGCGAGTCACCCACTGCCTTTTTATCCGTGTGTGAACTGCATATAGGTCAGGCAGGGGCCATAGTCCTTCCATAGTCCCAGTTCCCTGTCTATTTAGCTCCCCCTTCCATAACCCTTTGTTCATTTTCTCCATATCCCACAATGGTCTTGCACTAACCGGGGGTTTTCCTTGGGTTTACTTCTAAAGTCTAAACAGGGAAAATCGTCGCGTTCCGCACTACGTGTGCTGGTAAATGGGTTATTGCAATCGTTTAGAAGTTAGGTATTGTATGTTATTTTATTAAAAATACAATTATTTTTTGTCCTATGTACTGTATTTTTTTTCTCGACAGCTGTAGTTTTAAAAGTATTCTTAGCTTTGTTTGTTTGCCTGTTAAATTATGAGCTGTAATGGGTAATATCGTTAGTTTACTTATCTCTATATTTTTATCTAGATTCAAACCAGGAATGTCCTTATTTATTCATAATTTTAGGGTTATTTACTTATTAGGGAGGTAAAAGAACTGCACAATAAGTTTGTAATAGTTTATTACATTTTGTACTATTATTTATATAAAAAAGCTTAGCTTAGAATATGAGTATATTGCACACTACGACAGCCAACATAAAAATAAGTGAGATGTGAAACTAGTCAAGTATTGTCAGTAGCTGACATTGGTGAGTCCCACCAAGATACACATTTAGTAACAACAATTAAAATTCGAAAATACAACGATTGATTAAATTATTTAATACCTTTGCCTAGCTAAATAAACCTAATATTTACAATTTAAATATAATTTATAATGGTTTCCATCCTACCAACAAACATCGACGGCGAAGCATAGAAGTAGCCCATTCAACAAACAAATGATTGCTCTAATGGCACTGATCTAATTTAAAGCGATATAATCATCTGTCATGTTACTCAATCATTCGTAAACCGTTAATCTTTCAACCGTCATCATGCGTCTGAAATCATCAACAATCTAAATGTAACTTATCGAGTACGTAAATTACGCGGATTCTTTCTGCTCTGTTTTTTCCTTCTGTTCTTTTTTCGCTCTCGCCGACTCCAGTTTGCTGTCATGTTTGCTGGCCATCCGCTTGTGACTGTGGTAGTTGGAGGGGTAGCCGATGGGCCGCTGACTGCCGACTGGAGGCACGTGCTGCTTGCTGGTGATGTACTCCTCCTCGGAGTTCGCATCAGCATTCGTTGAACTAAGGTAGTGCATGGGTGAAGAGTGGGAGTTCACGTAGGACACTGGCTCGCTCTGGCTCTTGAAGACTGTCTGGGGAACCATGATACGGAATTTCGATTGGTATTTGTTTCCTGCATGCGGCACGGGCGTGACGTAGCTCACTGATTGCTGCGCTTCCGCACTAGACTTGTGGTTCTTGTATCCTACTGGGAACACGTTGGTATGAGCCTGTGTGTGGTCCTTACTGGGATAGTTTTCTGATATAACTAGAGAATGACTGGACGATGACTCGTCTCCCGCGTGTTTCTGGTAAACATAGCTCTGCACTGTTCCTGATTCTGGCCGCACTATGTATTTCGTGGCGTGTCCCGATGATGAAGGGTAGATGGTGATGGTTTTAGTTTCCTTCTGCACGACGGGCTGCGCAGACTGGTGTTGAGTGTAATATTCGTGAGTAATTTCTTGTGAGTACTGAGTGGTGTCGGGCTTGGCCGCCTCGTAGCCCTCGGGAATTGCAACTTTCGTGTGTTCGTTACCGTGAGGTAGTGTTTCTCCCGTATTCAGTTCAACATTTTCTTTAGGCGTACCATATTCGTAACCCTGCTCTTGAGAATCTCCCTGTGATTCATACTGTTGAGATTGGTGTTGTTCTGGAGCTTCATAAGCGGCATCGGATTCTTGACTAGTGTACTGCTCCTGGGACGCCTCATAATCAGCGTTTGGAGCTGACTGGTAACTCTGACCGTGGGCTTGTGCTTGTGCCTCGTGAGCTGCCGCCTGGGAAGCCACTTGGGACTGGTAATGCTGCACGTAGTAGTTGTGCTGCGGACGCGCCGCCGGCTGCGCGGGCTGGGCTGGCTGGCTGTACTGGTAGCGATACTCGTAGTGCTGATGTTCCTGGGGTTGGCTGTACTGCGGCTGCGACTGTGACGTGTAGTACTGCTGTTTGTAGTAGTTCTGCAGTGCCGGGTACTTCGCCATGACGGGCTGCACCGCCGAGTACTGCACTCCGGAGTAGTCCGAGTGCGTGTACGATGGCTGGACGTAAGGGTGAGCATATTGCTGTGGCTGATACTCAGGGGATGATGCTTCAGCCTGAGTTTCAGCTACGGGTGACGTGTGCTGGTATGACATTATCTGAGGAGCGAATGGGTATCCAATTTTCTTGAAGTATTGGTTCACCAAATCTTGTAAGTTTACGTTATTCAAGTAACCTGAAAGTGGGTAGTTTTGGGGCAAGTTCGCGTATAATTCTGCTGATGGGTTTTTCAGGTAGGAACTTGGGATTCTTAGCACGAGGACGGGGACCACTCGCTGTTGCAGCTGCTGCCCATGGGAGTGCAGCACGTCTTGTGTCAGACCTGAGCTTTGGTACTGAGGGTTTTGTAACAGCTGCGATGGATCCACCAGATAATTGGACATGACTTTGGGGAAGTTCTCTTGAAGTCCAGAGAACTGATGTCCGTTGTACGTTGTGTACAGAACTGATGATGGAGTCTCGGAGTTATGTGCGTGCTCAGGATACGCTGGTGGGGGTGAATGTAGGCCTTGAATGTTTTCTTTAAATTCAACGCTCGGTTTCTTGTATTCATACGAAGTGTCTTGCTCTTTGACCGGAACAAGTTCGTAGGCCTGTGAAGGTTGTATTTCTACTTCACTTGCTCTCAGAGACTCGTGATATTTTACAGGATTTGCTGCAGGGATGTCTTCCTGGGAGTAAGGGTAGATCATGAATTTGCCCTTTTCCTGCGTGGGGTTGCCAAAGTACGAGTATGTGTATCCGTTGTTGGTGCGATACCCGTAGCCAAGATTAGCATCGATTGTCCTCTTTTTCCCTTTACCTGTATTTTTGTCAGAGTCAGTGTCGTTCACAATTTCAATGGCAATTACAGCTGGGAATGGAGGTTTGAAAGTAGGGGTTTTCTTATCGTCTTTTTTATCATTTTTATCGTCCTTTTTATCCGCATCTGTGTCTTTTGTTTCAGCAGAAACGTCCGGCTTCACTCCAAACTTGGCTTCTACTTCTCTAAGAAATTTTCTTTCAGCATCAGTCAGGCTTGTGGACGCAGGCTTTTCTTTTGTTCCCGGCTTGTACTTCTTGGGGTCTGGACCGGCGAATGTCGTCGTTACCACCGTAAACAGCAAAATCTGAAATTGAGAAAATAACAATTTGAATAAATCATTGTATTTTAAAAGAAATAAGTAGTACCGAATATGTATCTTATAAATGCAATATATGATAATTTCAGAAACATAATAACTATTAACCCTGACATCTTATTATCGTATCGTTCTTACAAATGATCGTAGGTATTCATTAAAAAATATTAAAATCTGCTTATTTGCCAAAAGCATGTGTCACGAGACTACTACTGCGGAATTCCTGAGATTTTTCGGGGTTCATGAACGTACAAGCTAAAGAATCTGAAAAAAACGTCTCATTAGTTGCGTGTGACTCGCTCACGTGTCACGCGGCCGCTCTCTCAAGCACGGACCGCAATTAGATAACGTAACATATTATCTGACATCTGTATTTTCCATCACTGCTGTGTAGTTGTGAAATTTTCTGTAACCGTGCATAATGATGGACGCTGGACCTATTGTTTTTGTAACATCTCTATTAGCTATGCAATGGTGTACTTAAGTGTTTAGTTATTTGTAACACTTTTGTTTATTACTGATACTGTTGCAATCGTTTTAATGAATTCTTCGATCAGTAGTAAAGGTGCAGACAAAGTTATCACCGGTAATAGTAGACTATCAGAGTAATATTTGCCACAACAAACGTGCGATCTTGCGGCATTTTACGGCTGAGAAGATTATAGATATTTCGCGTTTGTTTATGTGAGTTCGGCGGCGGGCGCGCGGTGGCAGCACAATCGCGCTCGCATCATCGGTTGCGCAACAATTTTCTCGCGACCCGTTCTAGCTGCCCGCAGTCAGCTTTCCACGACCCCCACAGCTATGATCTCCTGATCCCTCGCCGCATATACATTGATAAAGTGGTACATTACTAAACCGGAACTCAGCGGTTGAACGATGTTTATTATAAATTTATTAGGTCGGGCTAATAGTTTCGGTAGGTACTTTAGAATTTACGTAGAATCACGAAGAATGTAACCTTGCCTGTTTTAGGCATGGGAATAAATCTGCACTCCTAGCTATCTAATCAAATATTACTTGTAATTTCATAAACAGACACGACTGCAGTAGACCATTATATATTTGGTACAACACAAGTCTAATATAAATATGATAAGTACTAACGTACGTTACTAAATAGTACCTAAATAGGCGTTTTAGTCAATCTAACATTATTAACATAATATGTATCAGGACCCATAAATCCATTACGTTACATAACAACACCAGATGTATCTACACACCAGGCAAACATGGCACAAGACTAAGGCAATGCCATCGGAGTATGGACGGACATAATTTAAGTAGAAAGCGGCAGTTTCCAGTCGATCGTGTTGGAGACGCTTCCTCGTGCCAGCACCCTACTCGTTGTATAACACATCCTACACTCGCTGGACGTGTATATATTGTTATTAAATATAATACTTAGGCTATATTTAGGAATACCGAAGAACTGCAATCGATTGTTCGTCCCCAAAAATGTGCACGAAGTGGATAGAAAATCGTCAGTATCAATAAGGGACAGATTGAGTAAGGATCGTGAAAGTTTATAGTTGTGTCGGCATTTTGTACGTGGCATTTTTAATTAAACTATCGAGAATTAGGATCTCGTTGTTGCCAAAAAATGCCATTCAAACCCATATATTACCTCCCTATTACATTAGTATAACACTGGCGATCAATGGCGTAACGTGGGTGCAGGAATATACTTCTGCCGACCCTGCAGGAATGATAATGATGTAATATTTAAATAATTAATTGTTGTGATTAATAACATCACTACAACTACTAGTACTAGTGATTGGTTAGTATGTAAAATACCTAGTGGATGCGGCGTGCGGTTGTTTGTGGCAGTAAAAGTAGGCAACATCTGGAGATTATGCAAACATCCCGGTCAAGTGCATGGCATATTTGCGTAACTAATCATTAAACAAAGAAGATTTTTTCTCCTGATTCTATACCCGTCTATACTACACGTTTGATAGTTTTTGTACATCACTAAGTTTCCGAATATTATTTTGACATTTATAAACCCGACTCCTAATTAATACATGATACACACGTACGAATAGTTAACTAACAAATCTAGCCAAACTGTATAATATTATAAAATAATTAAATTTTATTAAAATATATAAAATATACAGTCTTCAACTTCAACTTCCTTTCATTTCTCTGATCTCCTGACGACTTCCGAATGCCTGCATATATTACTTGTGTTAATGATATTGCAATGTTACGTAAATTATCTCATTCAGTAACGGAACTAGGTGGCAGAATGTGGGACAATTTCTTGTATTAACTGAATCGAGACCAAAATATTGGGTAATCGAAGGAAAAAACTAACATCGTTTGATATATTTTGATACTTAAGTAAATGTTTATTTATATAAGTGGCAACATATACATATCAGTTTATGTAGGAATGGCTTAAGAATCACTGGCCCTTTTTCTCAGTTCTATCTTTTTTTTTCTATAAGTTACCTATAGACTTATCTTTTGTTTATATGAAGTGGTTTGTATAAATAGTGAAACTTATGTGTACCGTAACAACTTACGCATCAAATTATGTAAATTAGGTTCAGTGTGACTTTCGTCTTCGATCTTCATTACAATGGGAAAAGTTACTGTCATTTGTTTACTCTTCTTTAATATCAATTATAGGTCGTAATTACTCATTGACAACACATTTAGAGACACCATAATAATGTGACACTCACGAACAGTGGCGGATTTACCAATAGGCCAAAAAGGCCAGTGCCTAGGGCGGCAGATTGAGAGGGGCGGCAAATTTGGCAAATAGTTTTTTTACAGTTTTTTATAAGTAATTAGTTAATTATACGTATAAACAATCCATGTATAAATTACGATTATAAAATACGAAAACGATTAATAAACGCTATGTAATTTTTCGATAAAACCAGATTCTGGATGATTACATATCTATCTTTGCTTCTGAAAAAACAGAATTTGGAGCATATTATTATTTATCCAAACTTGGATATAGCACTTCGCATAGCACACCGCTGCACCGGTGACAATTGTTCAGGTGAGAGAAGCTTTTCTTGCTTGAAACGGGTTAAAAACAACCTACGATCTACTTTAACTTAAGAAAAACTTAATAATGCTTTATTTATTTTGTGCATAGAGTCAGAACTTATGAAAAATATTTCATACAAAATATAGTTAACACATTGATGGACACTAGATTAACGGTGAAACTCATAAAAACGCACAACATTTTTGTATGGGAATTGAGTGGTGGTTTGCTGGTGCACATGCCGGCACACTGCCTAGGCGCAGTAAAGAAAACACGACGTCGGTGACCGCTTTTTTATGAGTTTTACAGTTAATCTAGTGTCCATCAATGTGATAATTGATGATTTCGCAAATTTAAAATCTCGAAAGAAAATAATGTAAAAATTATTTGATCTCTTTGTCTGTTTACCTGACTGCCGAAGCAGGAGGGTAATGTTTTTCGATTGTATGTTTGTCCGTTTCTTTGTGGCTTCCTGTAGCCTAAACGGCTAGATAGATTTTGATGTATGAGGTATCGTTGGAAGAGTATTGATTGCGCGATGGTTATAAGCTATGTGACGTCACATTAAAATGTATATAGCGCCCTCTAGAGAACATAAAGTGATGATCGAAAAAATAATATTTTTCCAACTATGCCGTGTGGGGTATCAAAATATGTAAGGGCCTGATTAGCACATTACCAATGGAAAGTATCGCAGGCGGGGACCAACTTGACTGCCAAACAAGGTATCTACTTATCTAAGTAACATTCAGCTAAATGGTGAACCCTCCGTTGGTCCCCGCCTGCGATACTTTCCATTAACATTGGGGCTTATTTTCATCTTTTTAGCGTGCAGTCAGGTTTTTTGTTTGTTTATAATTTGTATTGTTTTTAACTGTGAAGTGCAATATTTACTGACCTCTCATTATTTTTAAGTATGCCTTTCACCATCGGCATCGTATTATTAGTACATGCTGCTGTTTTTAACCCCCGACGCAAAAAGAGGGGTGTTATAAGTGTCTGTCTCTGGCATCATAGCATCCGATAAACCGTTTTCAAGAGAGTGTTCTACAATATGTTTGGTGAAAATCGATTGAGCCGTTTAAAAAATAACAGATGTTTTACGCTTGAAAGTCGGGGAGTTTTTTATTTGCCTGTCAAATTATACTTGTTAGGTCAACATTAAACTCTTCAGTACTTACATAGCGGGTTTCAAAAATAATCTAGTAATTAAATGACAGAAATATCATTAAGTTCACAATCGTACTAATAATGGAATTAAACTAACGTATAGAATTTAAAAGTCAGTAGGGGCGGCAAAATTTTAATGGCCTACGGGCGGCAAATTTGTAAATCCGCCACTGCTCACGAATCTCACGATCAATCGCACTTGCCAATAATTTTCCGATAAAACGAAAACCAATCTTACTGGTTATATGATTGAATGTTATTAGCATTAAGTTCGCCAATTTATTTATGTGTATTATAGAGTTTATAATCATAATTAGGTATAATCTAATAATTGAGTACTTAATAAGTTATGTTTTTGATGGCATCAAGTTGTATTATTACCTATCTACAAATATATTATCTAATCTAGGCAACGAAACACACACGGATATGCCTGCATTTTAAATATAGTATTGTATGGCGTATCCTAAACGTAATCTTTAAGTAATCTCCGATTATAATGAGCAGTTCACACAAAAGAGCTTGCTAATAATGATTTTAGCAAACCCATGTAACACAATAAGTCATGCCACCTTGACACCTGTGATCTTTAAAAACGTTCTAGTATCATTAAAAACGAAAGGTTACAAGTATTTTTTACGAGTACAATTATACTATGACTTTTAACTTTACATAAAAGAAAACTATGAGGTCAGAATACTTAAAGCTTAATAATAAGCAAGTATTTCATAGCGCCCGTTTTTAAATGTGGTAATGATTTGAAAGAATTGAATGCAATCGCAGGTTCGTAAGGTTCAATCTGTACTAACTATGCATTTTATGTTATCTTGCTAATTTAGGTAATTTGGTGTTGGTTTAGACTATGCATCATCCTCATCATCTCAGCCATGGGACGTCCACTGCTGAACATAGGCTTAGACTATTACTATATACTATTATTAGAACAATTTAGTATAAGTGTGCCATAACAGAAGTTATTGTGTTGCAATGTGCAGAGTATTCAAAGTAGTGAAATGAAAGAAAGTATAGTGACTCGTCATTGCATGTATGACGCCTATACCCATAATCGCCTAAAACCTAAGCGACCGTGAATTTATACATTCATTTAAATGCGTTATTTTCATAGTTTTACGAGTATATCGCGTAGAAAACCACCACTAAGTAGATTTTAGTGATTTCGGATTTAAAAAAATATTCCCATGATATTATGCCTCATAACCTTTTAAATTACTTAACCCTTTATTACCAGATAAAAATGTTATTTTACATATAGTTTTTATCGCATGAATTGAATTAACCGAACCATCTCTAACAAATCTCTAAAAACAATACAAGAAATTTCCCAGTATAATTAAATGTACAATCATCCTTCCGTCTGTCACAAGACCAGTTGAAACTGCATAAGTAGAATAATAGCCGTTACATAATGTACGTGGTAGTAAATGAGAGATTGCCAATTTAAATCAAGCATTAGATTGAATATCTGCATGACCTGGTTATATACATTTACGAGTAATGTAGTGATGAGAATGTGAGCTCACACTTATTCTCAAGATTTTACCAACATTCGTTGGGGGGAAACCCCTGAAACTATTGACTCTCACAGTACAAATAGGTACCAAAGGATACCATCACACATCATGTGATCTTATAGACTTAGGATACCACGTGTTATGTACTCGTACACGTGGTATCCTAAGTGCATTTCAGATTTCACGTAATATACATTTTGGCTGTTTTGTAACTGAACAGGACTCAAATTCATGCTCAGGCATATTAAGTACGAAGAGCATCACATTTAATTCATCTAAATCTCTTACACAAATAATTTTGAACTCTACACTGCATAGTCTATGGGAATATAAAATATATACATCTATTAACCTTGTGATTTCAATATTAAACAGTAAGTCAAGTAGAATTTAGAAGGAGAAAATAAAAATATTATCTTCATCAAAAATCATTGCAATATTCCACCCCAAATTGTACCAGGTCCAAAATAGTACCCATTATACTCACAATATGGCCTTGTATAGTAGGTATAATTGTCTATAACTATAGTCGAAAAATGAATTCATAAAGTAAACATATTACATAAAGTAACTGTTCCGGTTCGGTTGACCACTAAGTAAATTGAGGCAATCGTTTATAACTTTGTTTTTTATACAAAAATTCCAGGTTAATTGCTCTATTATGTTTAAATATAACTTATTAACCTATCAGTCTAGTCATTCTGACCGCTGAATGCTCCTATTTACAGTTCCGTGATGCCTATGTTATTTTATTTTATTTGGGTATTTCTATGTATGCAAGTATGGCGAGACTTGAGCTTTCAATAAAAAAAGACTGCGTATTTTGAGACATCAAAGTCACGTACACCGTTTCATTCGCGTAAATAACATGACCGACATATTCACTATTCAATTATTGTTAGTTTTGTGGCAAGTAGTATCTGTGACAGATTCGATATCGTCTCGACCTACTAAAAGGCAACTCGGTATTGTTACAGCAAAGTTAAGCGCCCATGACGACTGCTCTACTATATGTATCATCTCACATTTCAAGTATATTTATTTTGGCGAAAGATGTATTGAGATGTTATAATGTCCAGTTGATTAAGACACGTGGTACCATTGAACTAATATTACTATTAGATTATCCTTCAATGCGTGGGGCACAACATTTTACAGTTCCATTAAATCTACTTATCTGCTTCATATGCTTAAAACCACACGTCTACTTACATTTTTACACACTGTGTCCCACTGCTGGGCAAAGCTCTCACCCTGGGTCTTCCACCTTTTAGTTCTCAGACATAAGAACCTGTCCAAATTATCTAAAACTCATATAACTATCGTCATTGTGTCAGTAGATGCAGGTTGCGAGGGCGGAGTGACCCACAGTCATCGTCTTCACTGCAATACTTGTTATATCATTAAAATATGTAAATTATAGTAAGACGCGGCATACAGGTTATAGGTTAGAATATTACGCGTTTTTGGTAAGTTTCACTTATTTATGTAGTCGCGATGTTTACTCAATGTGTGAAAACTACCTGCATATTAATGATGTAGGATTTATAAAAGCTACTTTAATTATGATATGTTATAGTGATGTTGATCCACGGTACTGTTTCTAAATTGACTGGTTTTATTATCACCGTTCCGAGTTTAATTTAAAATAAAAATAAATGACAGAACTATTGCACTAACAAATATTTTATGTAATTTTATTTTACAATGTCTAATGTATAATGGATTCCTTTGGAGTCAGCAAAAACCTAATTATTAACATGAATAGTATGTATTATGCCATCCTAAAACTACAGAATCAAGGTCTTATTTTCCTTCCCCTTCAGGCGTTTAGTCCATGAGAATATCAGCATATCCTAATGTGGGTGCTACTCACTATCATTTCAGCTGTAATTACTTCCCTAGGTATTAAATGTGAAAGTAAAACATCTTATCCAGATTACCCTACAACGCCGAAGTCAAAAGTCAATTGCTCCTAGTTTGCACAGACAGAAGAATGCACTATCGGTTTAATCTAACTTGCATAATACTACTTCCCTATACACTGCCTCGTCTAATGGGAAACGTTTTATTGAGAGAAGTAATAATTATAAATTATCTTGTTAGATTAAGGAGTAATTACGGACATAATAACATGTCTGTGGGAGATATCAACCACCTGAAAACGTTATTTGGAATACCTTAGATACGTAGGACTGTTAAGTTTCAGAAAAGTGAAGCCTTGAAAGCGTTATGACTTGAAATTCCAAAATGGTATTAAAACGTCATATCTTCCAGGATTTGCATAAAGCTTATTTCATATTTAATTCACATTTTGTAACAACCAAAACCTAGCACGCACCACTCTCCAAGCCACTGGACCGCCGATCTTAGACAAGTAGCATGTACTGGCTGGATGGAGAAGGCCGAGTACAGAGTGTTGGAGGCAGTCCTAGGTCTAGCAGTGGGTGATAGCGGCTTGATGACTATGATAATCTGATAACCATAGAGCAGGGTATACCCCAGGTCTGCGTTGTTCTATGTTTTAACGAACCGAAATATACAGTGCTTTATTTTTGTCATTTTCATCTTTTTGCTATATCTTAGAAATATTTGGTGACGGAAATCCATATCTTTTGTACGGTTTAAATTAAGTGTGATTTTCATGGGTAACTCGTCAAGTTTGATCATTAAAAGAATGATTCCCATCCCATAACTGTCCACGGTAGCATCTAACATTACGGTAACATCCCGATTACAATACGAGTAATACTACATTAGGTTACATAACGATTACGTGTTGCCGCTAATGTCAATTGACGTCGTGACTCATGTTGCAGTCAAACTAACAACCCGTTTAATAGTCGAAGTGTGCGGTTTATCTCAGCAATGTAGGCTAGTCTGTTTACATGTTACTTTAAAGTGTAATATTTTACCGGCACATTGCTTAATCTTAGTTTAATTATTCTGTGTAGATCGGACGTTGATTTTGCGTGGGAACAGAGTTGATAGGGCATGGAAATGGGGTCGTATCAATTTATTCTGCCCGCCTTAAACATGATTTTGGAAATGTAGTCCTTGTATGTTACTACTTATTACAACTTATTAGCCGTTGCAGGCGAGCTTTAGCTTTGTTTCTATGACTGGCATAATGTTTTGCCATGACTGGCATTGTGCCTCTCTATTTTTTCCGTTTAAGCAATAAGTTAAGTTAATACGTTCATTAGGGTACAACATGTAATTATTTATTTTCTATGGGGAGGTTATATCTGTGTTGCAGAGTGTACTGCTTCACCTACTTAAGTTCGACTGTAGTCGGTCAGTGACCTACATCTAATGCAGGTAGCTCAACATTGGCACTAGCTTGGTTGAATAAGAGCCAAAAGTACATCTTATTGCATACCAATGTAGTCATTTATAAACATGTGTAGTTAACTATGCAACTGCAAGGAGGATCAATAAATAACAAGTGGCCTAGATAAACATTTTGTAGTTGCTAGAATTCATGATATCCTTGGAAGTAGGTACCTAGGATTAGAAGCTTGTGATTACTTTTTGTAGGAGCTACCATTTGCATTTTTTATTCTGATTTTAGATGGTATTTGTAAATCCAGCCGTAGAAAAATATTATTTGCAAAAATTCGTTACATCATTAACTTTAAAATTGCCATAACTTAGCTATAAAATAACGCCATTTAATGTCATCTTAAACAACTTTCTCGCAAAGTAAGTATCCTTTTAAGGTGTTAAATAAATTATAATAACACAACTTTTATTTAACTGACCCTGTATGAATTGAATGTGCTATACGGAGCAGTAGGTATATTTAGAAAATCGATGTATCATAATGGGCCGAAAATTGGGTCAAATATTCATTGGACCATTAGAGGTGTCTCAGCGAAATTGGTGGGATATCCATCCCACTTATCCACCCCGAATGAGGCATCCGCCTTATATTCTTCTTGAAATAATTACATTTATTATCTAAGCATGTAGATATTAGATGAGGAGTTTTTTGTACACTATACCTTCAGTTATACAGAATATTGTCTATATCGACTGGTAATAATTAGAAATCCCGATGTATCCTTACGGGGCAGGCCCAAGGCATATTCCACTGGCTAAAAATTGCACCCATTTTTCGTCAACAGTGTTTTTTTTTGGCAGAATGGGTCAATTCGCGATGTTATATTTTTGCACACAATCAAATTCCATATCTATTTACTTCCGGTGTTATGAGATTTTGTTATCATGTCGTATGATTCGATGCTACTTTCAATTCTGTTAAATAGAATCTAAGTCTTATTAGACAATCCAACCCTTACATTCATCTATCATCCATACTTAACGCTTTTCTTCCATAACAACCTTATCAGTTATCAGTAATTATAAATAGATCGAACATCAAATAATTACCAGCGCACACCACCGCATCTCGACACTCCGATCCGGCGCACTTTCTGTCAAAAAACAAACAGAATATAAACAAAACACTTCACACTTCACATGCACATCAGGGGGCCTAACGCGAAGTCAAAACGAGATAACATTTACGGAGTAATTAGTGTCAAATTCAATACATTTTGAATCCGAAAGTGGTTGTCAAAACTGAAACTGTTTGCCGGTAGGTACCTGTGTAGTTCGGGCAGGGTGCCGGCAGTGACGGCGGAGGAATGGTTCGGCGGAACATCACGTAAGCTTCTTTTATACCTCGGAAATGTGTTCAGATGCGCTGGGAGGCTGTCAGAGCGGCCGGCAGCGAGCGCGAGATTTAGGTGCGGGATGGTCTTGTGAGACGCGAGGTTAGGGCATCATGTTTGAATTTTTTTAATGTGTAATTTATTTGCAGGGCTGTGCGTTTTTGTACTGATAAGGAAGGTCATTCCTATATTCCTCTATGTTTTTTTTAAATAAACCCCATCGATTAATTTTATGAGTGCAAAGTAATTTGAAAAAAAAATGTTTTATCAATATGCTAGTTTAGGTAAGTATTTAGATTGATTGAATTTTAGTACAATAATATCAATTTTAACTTACACGTCCCTTCACTACCTTAAGCAAAAATAACGAGCAAAAGTACGAGTAAGAACCCGCAGCATAATCTGTCGAGCGTATTGCACGGGTCAGCGGTGGCGCTTTCGATTCATTAGCATGTAGCCGCCAGTTGTCAATGCTAGGCCGAGTGTCGGCTACTCGACAGATTCACAACGAGATTAACCAGACTTTGCAGATTAATAACTTGCATAAAGGAACTTTGAAGTAATATCGGCATTAAATATGTGTATCTCCCTATTGCTATTTATTTATTTTATTTATAAACACTTTTTATTGTATAATGATAGAAACAGTTACAAAAATGGACTTAAAAGTAGTAAGTATATACAGAGGCGGTCTTATTGCCAAGAAGCTATTTCTTCCAACCAACCTTTGTTTGGTGGAAAACTAAAGTTTTTAAACTCCTTTAATACAAGAAAAAGCTATAAGTACTTGAATCAATTTAAACAAAAAACAATGTGCCATCCGTATACTCGTACTGTCAAAGAAAGGCAGCAATACATTGTCGACATTAGCTTAAAGTTAATTTCTGCAACTCAGCGTCAGGCGCACATATTATCTTCTTATCGTGTTGGTGAAGCACTAAAGATAGGGTTTGTCACTATGTTGATTGGTCAGTCAGATCAATGGCAATGGCAATTTACCGATCAGACAGTCAATAAAAATAGTCGCAAAGTTGGTTCAAATATTTATATAAGAACTCTTCTAAGATCATTAATCAAATTATTATGTCTGAATGAATTAGGATACGTGTGAAATGAATAAAATAACCAACTATCTTCAAGTAATTACATATAAATATACACTAGTCAGTATACTACATAGTTAAATATTACTTACAGCTTGATATTAAAAAATATTTTAAGAAATAAGATTTTGCCTATCTTAAAAATACTCCTTACCTAAATAGTCATTTTTCTCTTCAACTATATTTTATATTTTTTGAAAAAGCTTTGTAGCCTTATGATCGGATCGCTGGTAGTAGAAGCAATGTTTATTGATATAAGAACAAAGGTTAATAAATCTTAATACCGAGCTCGTATAGGGTGAAGGATAGTGACATCTATTAAAGCTATAACTATTACAACTGAACATTATACAATATTTGGTAAATCAATAACATGAGTATTCTTAGAATCGACCATCGATACAATATCACAAATAGGTCACTTATCTGTCAATTGTCGGCAGTCACTATGGGCACCCTTGCACAAACATATTAAGTCTAGATTTAGTGTCAAATTTTATATGGACTGACGTTTCTTAAATCGAGATTTGACACTAAATCTAGATTTCATATGTTTCTGCAAGTGGCCCTAGATAGCTCAATTAAGAAAATTGAATCAAAACTCATACTTCCGTTTTAAAATTTTAATAATCTGATATCATTCATCAAGTCATATCATTCATGCGGTCAACAAGAGACAGTTATTGTTCTAGCTCCTTTTACTTACTGATAATAATAATAATAATAGAAACTTACAAACAATAGCGAGAACCTTCCAGTGAGTCGCTAAAAACCGCTTTATTAAAACAAAAGATGCACAATTACGAAATTTCACGATTACACACATTACATAATTGAATATTACACCCGTAAATACTTTCGAAAACTAATTTTTAATAATGTATAGATCGATCGCCATTGTATGTCAAGTGTAGTGTAGGCCTACAGATTAATTACTGGGTAATTTATAAGATATTGGGCAACATAAAAGCTCAAATTATTTCACAGATGTAACAACAGTTTGACGGATGGTCTCACAGCGTAAACATCTTCAACACTTTACACAATCACATCTCTGACTCTAATGTTTCATACATTAAAGCCTTTAGTTGAGTGGCCGTCACTTGAAATTTGACTGAGTTATTCATATTACTAAATAATGGTCAGTAAAAATGCTCGACCTCTAGTACTCTAGAGCTAACGCGTATCAATTAGAATATAAAGTACTGATGCAATATAATAATAGCTGCCAGCTGCTGCTAAACATTCTATAATAAGAAACATCTAAAAATACTATAAGATTTGGGCCACTTTTCTGATCTACGCGCTTCGCTCGACCGTCCGTGTCACGTCATATTTTATGAAATTCCATGTATTCACCTCTTGTTTGCCATGAAATCAGACACAACCATAAATGTAGTAGTATCGTGTTCTGGTGGCATAGTCAAGTCGATGTACGGCCAATGAACTATACTGAATGATACTGTCTCGGCTACTCTACTCGGTAGGTATAATCAGGGTATTACAGAAAGCAGACAGTAGGTTAGGTATGTCTTACCAGAAATTCAACCAATATCCTAAAACTAAGCAAGTTATATGCAAATCTTTAAAATCGATTACATAAAGCTTTTAACGCGACTTACACTTGCAGTAGGTAATTATTCAATATCCACAAAATTTATGCAAATTTTGGATCTATACAATTTTGCGTTAGATAACCTATTATATCCAATTAGGAAATACTGGGTGTCCAATTATGTAAAATTTATCTGCATCTTGTTTACGCTTTTATTTTTAATTGCAATCACGCCATTTAGAACTACAGACAAAGTATGTCAATATCTAATGGTGTTAATAAATATGATTTGATTTGATCTTATACGGCGCGACATAAAAAATATTGACTCTTTTCATGATCAACAGTTTATTCAAATCCATCCCCGTTCAAAAGCTTGCAAGGTTAAATCATAGAAACTAAAGCTTCCTAGATCTAATAAATGATCATAATCATCAGCCCATAGTCCGTTGGACGACGACCGCATCTCCATTATTGTAGTATATACTCGAAATCTTATCCAATTACATTTTACAACCAGGGTCAGTTAAAGGTTACAAAATACTAAACCTAAAGATGTTCAAAATTTCATTTTTGTAATGCTTATAAAGTATAGAATGCTTATAATTTTGCTCATTCAATGTACACAAAGAACATTAAAACGCAACTAAGAAAACTCTATAAATTCAAGGTTATAAATGACATAACATTTAATTCATAGAACTTACCTTACTCACTATACTTAACAACACCATTTTACTGTCATTAAAGTTTGTTTAGATGTTAAATACACGACAACACTATACTTGAGGCATTTTACATTATAAAATATAAGTAATCTGTAAACTTTGTATTTCTCACTTTAAAGCATACACAATTATGCCTTTAATACATATTAGGGTAATACTAAAATAATCAAATTGTAGGTAAAAATATCAAAAATAATAAGACTACATACACTTTGTGGCTGGAGTTATATAGTATATCGTACAGCAAATAATATTATGTTTAAAGTATACCACACTAGAGCGGTTGTAGCTCTGTCGGGTAAGCGCCCGCTTCTCACGCAAGAGATGCGGGTTCGAATCCCGGCGCTGACCAGCGTGGTCGGAAATGGTCCAAGCTTAGGAAGGCAGTTTAGACCTTGGGGATATGCACAAAGGTTCCACTCGAGAGAACCAGGTGCAGTTACTTACCACAGAGAATAGAATAGAATAGAATATAATAGTATACCACACACTATAGGTGCATTTATAGAAATAAACAAAACATAATCTAATCTCCAGTACGCATCTCCAACTAAGTTCCAGGTAATGTGAGACATTTGTAAACTTACAAGCATCTGAACATGTTATGTAACTGTGCCATCTCATAACACATATTGAAATTATTTCCCTGATCTGTACTACACTGAGCATTACCGGCAAAATCCGTGATGTTTAGTGAGGGCGACGACGGTAAGAATCTTCGTATCCCTTACTGGTTGAATTATAAGAGTCAAATTTGAATAGCAAAATGTTGTCTTCCACTTTTCACTGCCTACCTCAGTAAATAGTGACTTGCTATTTCGGTGATACACTCCACTTGATTCATAAATTCTGCAATAATATCTAATTAAAATTATTGCATCGGTCCAATTTGTACTTTAAGGCACTAAAAGTATAATATGAAATAGAATGCATTATTTTTAGATATTTACCGCGTTAGTATGTCGTGAAATGATATTGTAACACATCCATTTCAAGTTAACAATCATACTGAGTAATTTGTATTTTTTTGGGTCACATTAAATTTTGTCTGAACATACTAGGTACTGTAACTTGACTACCCAAGTAATTATGTCAATTTATTTATTTATTTTATTATTGTTAAGGAAACATACAGAGCAGATGGATGCATTAAAGTTAAATACATAAGTAGTACTTTTTCCAATTTCCTTTAATATTTAAAGACAGTTTAGTTTTAAAAATCCACAATACATACTAAAAACTTAACACACACAAAAAACATGGTTACACAGAGCATTTATACTACTAAATTAACAGAAAAATTACAAAGGTCACAGAGATTTTGAAAAAATTAAGATACTACAAGGCTCAATATAATAATCCTTATAACCTATTCACAAAAGGTATTCATTACGTATTTTTTAAATATACACATTTTTGTATGGATTTTTGTATGGATCAATTGAAAATTACCACGTAAAACTTGTAAAATCGTTATAATGATTAAAATCGTTTAATATACATATTACTAGAAATACAAATACCAAAGAAAAATACATCTTATTTCAAAACATAATCGAGTTTAACAACACACGCACTCCTTGCCTTGTACTAATGCCTTGCGGGGTAGGCAGAGGTGCATTGCTGCACCCACTTTTCGCCAGAGTGTTATGTTAGTCCCAATGTAATAGGGGGCGGGCCTATTGCCATTTTACGGGCACATCCAAGACCCGAGAACAAATATCTAGAACAAATATCTGTCTTTAAACAAATATCTGTCTTTAAACAAATATCTGTCTTTAAACAAATATCTGCCCCAGCTGGGAATCAAACCCGGGAACATCGGCTCAGTAGTCAGGGTCACTAACCACTACGCCATTCGGTCGTCTATAAATACATAATCGAGTTATTATTAAAAAGATAACAAAGTTGTACTCACTGATACATTAATTCAAGTACTGTGCGCCCGTTGAACTCTTTTGTATATTATATTATATTATGTGAATATTCTTATCACTTATACTTATACTCCATAAGTATAAGTGATAAGAATATTCATATTATTCATGGACCTTACACTATATGTATAAACTCACGGGCAATGAAAAAGTTACACTCACAAAATGCCGACACCAAACGAACACAATTAATTCAAACTTTTATTTAAACATTTGAAAAAAATATTATTGTTTTTAGTTGTATGAATAGCTATTTGTGGATCGTAGATTTTGAATTGATTTTGATTAGTAGATAATAAGATTCTATTGATTGACTGATATATTTAGATTTGATTTTATGATACTGTCAAAAAAATACAGATTAAACTTTTTAGTTGGTAATATCCTGATGCTAGGTCAGTTAAATGTATTTCAATCTTGCAGAAGACGTCAGCCTTTTACGTTTAGGAGTAAGTTGGTGTTTTTTCTCTGTGGAACCTTTTTATTTCCCGTGAGTGTATTACAACATATATTATAATACAGCTCTTAATTATTATTTCTTAGTAAGCATACTAATCTAAATTTGCTTTTCGGTGTGAATAAACTAAAACCACATAAGGGAACACAGTAGGGAGAGAGATGTACAATTTAAGTTGTATTTAAATGAAATGATCAAAATTCAATACTGATCAATATTTAAGAAATATAATATGTATAATACAGGGTGTTGCAAAATTGGTATACTAAGCCGAAACGTACATGTGCAGCATGGTATATCTAAGCCCGAAACTGAAATCTGAATTTGGAAATTCGCGAAAAAAAAAAAGTTTCCATAGTAAAAAGTCACGTGACCAACAAAGTTTCTATGGAAAATGAATTTTTTTTTTCGCGAATTCTCAAATTCTGATTTAGTTTCAGGCTTAAATATACCATGCTGCACAACTGCACATGTACGTTTCGGCTTAGTATACCCTTTTTGCAACACCCTGTATAGTATTCTTAACTATACCTAAATATAAATTAGAAAGGTGCAAAAATACAAATTCAAATATTTTACACGTGTATTCGATTCGGTTATCGAATAAGATTCACATAATAATAAATGTCCGTAGCCGTATAATGTATGTAAACCATTTATAAGTTAAAATCTTTTTTATCTTTATTTTTATTTTCTTTAATCGCTCAATTTCTGAAAACACACAAAGTTGAAAATTATTAACTTAACTTCTGAAAACGATTAAGTAAGAATATATTATATATGTAGTGTCTGTTCATAAATAATTGCACAAACTCATCATGCACTATTACTTTAAAACGCTTCCATAGTACGCGATGTGTACATTTTCATAATATTATAATAAAATTCTTTAGGGTTGTTAATTTTATTTTGTTTTTTTTTTTATGTGTTGCGGAATATGTGATAAAGGCAAAATTCTGTATTGTAAAATAACTGAGAAGTATACTTATAATATTACAAATGCTGTTTTATCGCTAACAACTCCCCCTAATTCATAAAAAAGTTACTGGACGCTTTAGTTATTGAACTGTTTTGTCACTCTCTGTCAGACATTAGGTAACCTTCTAGGTAACCTTGGGCTGCATGAATGAATATTGGAATAAATGAGAGGAGCGCTTAGGTACTAAACACACACACACACACTCACGCCTTGTACTAATGTACTCCCTTGCGGCGTAGGTAGAGGTGCATTGCTTAGGTACTACTTAATATTTAATTTATTGTTTTAAATATTCAATGAACAAACTATACACAAATATTCTGCATTGCTTCAGTAGGTTTGGAACTTCCCGATTCACACTATTCATCTACTTATTGATTACGTTAACATTGTATATTTGATTAAATTAGATTTATTTATGCGTCTCGCTTCGATTAATTTAGATCATAGATTTTAATTTAGTGCTATCAAATGGCTATAACCATTTTTCTTTCTATTAATGTAGACAAGTAATATTACATATTATAATAAGTAACTTTATCAATATTTTCCACTTTTAAAGACATTTATTATTAAACAAATATCTGGTTAAGTTAATTTCAACGGTATTAGGTAATTTTAGTTCCGGGGCATTCCGCACTCAATATTAAACTTAAACTAGTTTACTCGCAATAATTAGTCTAATCTAAAGCCTTTCTCTCAATAATTTTGCATAAAACGATCGACTGATTGGCTTTAAATTAGTCTATGGCTGTCTGATATGACTAAATACGTAGGTACCTGCTATATACATATTACAATTTATATATAAATATTATAGAATATGCAAAATTCCTTTCAACTTGATACTTATGCAAAGTTATTTCTAACGAGATCAAGTGTTTTCACTTGTTGATTTATTTACAACCTCGCTGCTATTAAAATATGTATCTAATCATAACATTGTAGAGTTTTGAAATTCACTTCTTCCTGTAGTTATATCAAACTGATAAGCTCTTAAGTAAACTATAGTACTCAGCAGTATTCAACTATTAAGTTCTAACTTATAGAAAACACATTTTAACTGATTACCTAATAATGTTTCCATTATTCATTTTACGGTCTTTCGACGACCGAATGGCGTAGTGGTTAGTGACCTGACTACTGAGCCGATGGTCCCGGGTTCGATTCCCGGCTGGGGCAGATATTTGTTTAAAGACAGATATTTGTACTCGGGTCTTGGGTGTTGATATTTATATTTAGTATCTATCTATCTATATATTTGTGTAGATATATCAGCTGTCCGACACCCATAACACAGGTTCTGCCTAGCTTGGGGTCGGATGGCCGTGTTTGAGATGTCCCCACATATTTATTTATTTATTTATTTTATTTCGTGAGCAAAGAAACAAATCATCAATACCTAAATCATTTTGATACGTATATTGACAACACAAGTTTATCTTATTACTTGCTATGACACTGTGTACATACAATATTGGCACTCAATCATATAGCAATGTATTTTCACTTTTTTCCTAACAAATTGAATTAATTAGCTTTAACATTCGGCGCGTGAGTATTTGAGTGTAACAACCGCGTGGATTATTATGAATTATTCATTAATTGTGACGATGCTACAGATCACTAGAGTACAAGATTATAGTACAGTAATTTATAGTGTAGATTTATATTATTTTATCAGCCCCTAATCGTCCACTGCTGGACATAGGAGAATTATATTATTTGCATGGGTAAAAATGTGGATTTGTGGAAATTAAGATGACTACTATGTATGTTATTTCTGTTGATATATAACGAAATTTTTATCCAATTTTTATCTTAAATCTTTGTATAAATGTGTCACTACTGTACAGAACAGTCTTGTCTGAATCCATCATGTATATAATACTCGTATTATTGCAGCTATCTTACAAAGCGGTCAGTAAACTGTCACGGACCCTCCAAATCGTACCTACATATTATCTTGCTCTTGCGTCATGCGTAAGCGAGTCATCTCAACATGAATATATCTTTAATAAGCTGTTTGCACCTCAAGCGGTTGTAAAGAATCTAATTAGTCAGTAAAACACTCTCGCTTTCAGATATTTCTGCCGTTTTTATAAAGATTGTAATCGAAATAGTAATTAATTTATTATTAGAGGTGTATTAACTGGAGTGAATTGAGATAAATCTTGCTGAACGTATTAAGCGATAATGCAAATTTTCTCTTTCGGTTGTAGCCCTACTCTTGGCACGCAATGTATTGGTTTCATCTTGCCTTCTCGCCATTAGGCACTCCCGAAATCGACGGTGGCGCCATCTTGTCTTAACTATTGAGCGGTTTTCCGTCAAAAACCATCAAAATCGAGTCCAACTTGTGAATTGGCACTCTTGACCACCTTTTTGACAGATGTTATTGTGTTCATTCTTGTGTTTAGGCAAGTCATTTAGGCAAGAACAAATAAACAACTTTTGAGTGGAGATTTGTGAATAAAGTAGTTAAATTATAGCTCGTTTGGCGCTACAATGTACAGGAAATTTAAGTACAATGTGTACCATCGCTCTTACGATGAAGGAAAACATCGTGAGGCAACCTGCATGTCTAGATTTCGCACATCTAGATAATATGTGAAACCCATATGTAATGGCTCGTTTGGCACAACAATTTACATAGGATTTAAGTGAAATGTACCTATATTATCCCTCTTACGATAAAGAAAAACTTCGTGAGACAAGATATCTAGGCAAGAACAAAATAATACATTAACAATTTGTGAGTGGAGATTTGTGAATAAAGTAGCTGAATTATGTCTCGTTTGGCGCTACAATGTACATGAAGTTTAAGTAACAATGTATACCATTGCACTTACGATGAAAGATAACATCGTGAGGCAACCTACATATCTAGATTTCGCACATCTAGATAATATGTGAATCCATCATCCCGCAGTGGACCAGTATGATGGGAATAGCTCGTTTGGCGCTACAATTTACATGGTTTCTAAGTTAAATGTATACCATCCCTTTAACGATGAAGGAAAACATTGTGGCAACCTGCATATCTAGAGTTTTCATATCTAGATTATAATGTGAACCCACCAACCCGCAGTGGACCAGCATGGTGGGAAATGGTCCATGCATAGTAAGGCAGTTTAGACGTTAGGGAAATGTACAATGGTTCCATTAGAGAAATCCAGGTGCAGGTACTTACACCCCCACAGAGAATATAATAGAGTAGCCCGTTAAGCCACAACACCCGGATTGGTGGGAGGATCCACCATTTACTATGGAGATGAACCACCTCTACCAGCACCTCTACATGCCTAAATACTATAGTATCTTGTAAATATTTCAGTACATAATGAAAAAGATTTAAAAATAAAAACATACGTAAGTTTCAGAATTCTTTATCTTTATAATAATACAGACATACTTTTGTAGAATAATAATTTCACCACCACTGTTGAAATACTTACAAACTTATAATATATAAGGGACATATTAACATAGGAACACTTTTTCTAATATTATTCAACATTTCTTAAAACAAAAATGTTCATATATTTAAATCAACATAGGTATTACCTAATATAAAATAATATTTTAGTCACCGGAAATATAAATTTCTACTTAAATCATCACATTATCCACTACTGCACAACAACATCTGGACCCATAACTAGTGACGATGGTTATGGGTCTAGATGCCCTTAACTTTGTATTTCTTGATAGCTGTTGCGCAATTTCTATGAGGATATTGACTCCATCACGGGCAGCTGCTGCAAGGTCCCCTTTAGGCTTTAGGGCATTAGCCCATGCTGTCAGCAGTTCGGCCTATCCCTGCTTTTCTTCTATGGCCATCACTCTGTCTACTTCTACATCAACTTGGTAGCGGCGGCTGGATCTATGCTGTGAGGTGCTGTGAGGATGAGCTGAGCGGCTTGATAGTTTAGGATGGGCTTAGGATGCTGCACCTCGACTTTAAGTATGTTATGATCCTGCCATTTACCGCGGCAGTCCTCAGTCTGAAAAAAATAATTACACATTAAACATTAACTAACATTTAAAATAAAATGTTTTTCTTTCCAATACTTAATATTTAAAAAAAGTAATGAAGTATGATTAGTGGGTCATCTTGGGGGATTTTAGCTTACGGGGATTTTAATTTGGTAGTCATAACAAAATGAAAAGTAAACTTAAGATTTTAACTTACTTTACGTTAAGTCCATCTTTTCAAGACCCTTCGACCGCATTTAAGGTCGAGGCCATTGATGTTATTTTCTCATAATTTTAACTTCCCTAGGTCGGTCTTAAGAAGATCCCTGGCCATTCCTGGGTAACTTTCTAGATATTCTACAAGTAATTTCGTCTGGCGGTACGACGGCCGAGTTGCGGAACTCTGTGGGGAAAAACTAGGTTCATTATAATGATCATAGTGGATATACAGATGATTCTAACACGTTTGGTAACTGAACAACTTACCATAATATTGGTTTTTAAACTTTTACGTTGTTACTTATTATGAAAATCCACCGACCGGCCATGACAACAAGAATTTTAATGACAATTTGTTTTTTTTTTCGTTTTCATTCATTCTTTCACAGAGTAACTGTCAAAATTGACTCACAATCCAACACAAGTTAGAACCAATTCGAATTAGAACACGATCGTGAGCCAATTCATGTCGGGAGTGCCAAATCTAACTTGAAATTGCCATAAACTTGTGTTCGATCTTGACACAATATGAATTTACGTCTTGCGTGCCAAGAGTGGGCCTACTGTTCTATGTTTTAGGATAAGTAACTTAAGTTATTTTGTGTTTTACTTAATACAACTACTACATTATAACTATATAAATATAAGACAAAGATATAAAGACAAAATACTATGTTTATTTCATAGAATGTAATAAACATTCTATGAAATTAAACTTCTTCTATAGTATTTTGTTAGAAGATAAATTATAGATAAAATAAAACAATGTCACTAGTATTTTTTATAGTACTAGTATACTGCCATCTATCGTGATCCAAGTGAAGCTTGCAGTAGTGAAAGGTGATTCATTTGTTTATACATGCACCACTGTAGCTTCGTCGTAGCCAAGTCTCTTAGCGCCTCGGAGTGAAATGAAATTACGAATTCGAGTCATCTACTTTATAACTGATTCTACGGTTCTCTCATAGATGGCGCTTACTACACACCGTGCTACTCTTACGTAGTTTATCAACTTTATTACCAGGCATGCTACGGCAAAGTTAAAACGTTTGTAGTTGGTCTGTGGTATCTAGAGAGGGTTCTACCTTTTTTGGCATAAGATTTATTTGCCTAATCTCGTATTGCATAGTAACGTTTGGTCAAAGTCTCGTTACGCCGAAAATCGTATGGCATAAATCTCGTTTAGTAAAAAGTTATTTCGCATAATATTGTTTAGCCTAATAATGGTATGGCCAAATCTTGAATAGCCTAATAATGCTATGGCATAGGTTTATACAAAGTAATAATATTCGTTTGGCTTTAACTTTGACGGAGCGTCTCCCTACATAGCGCAAACTGGTGCCTTGTATTGTTTCCGCTGTTTGGAAAACGCTCCGCTCCGCTTCGCTGCGCTCCGCTTTGGTTTTGATGAACATGTGCACCTAACACGCTCCTCCTCGCTTTGCTCGTCGTCGCACCTATTTTTAGATTTCGATCTCATTGGGTTTGTAATAATTATATTGGTCGTTAACTTTCGATTTTTTGATCATACAATATCGTGATTTTCGGGATGTAGGAGAAAAATACCACAATTTGTACATTTACTACATACTTAATATATTATTTATTAAGATAATATTAGGAGAAACAAGATTATACATAGGTATAGACGAACATAAATTTGAGCAAACGAAACTTAGGTGTTTTAAGATTGTGCCTAAAGAGTTTTAGACGAAACGAGCCTTATGCCACATAAGTCTTGGCAAAGTGATGGTTCGGCCAAAAAAGTTTAGACCATACGAGTTATGCGAAATGAGTTTTGGTCAATAAAGATTATGCGAGATGAGCGGAACCCATCTAGAGAGACCTAAGTATGTGAGTTTAAGTGTGTGCCTATCCTTATTTTTGTGTTTTCCAGTATGTCACTTGAATGATGTATTAGGTGGAAACAATATATTATTTAGTTAGATAACAGCCAATCCTAAATGCACCCCGTATGTTTGATATACAAATATTTGTACCCGCGAGACAGGTTGTGCGACTCGTATCGCCATTTTTTATGACTGTGTTACGGCGCACATACGCCTTAGAGTTTAGATATAGCATTATATAAGTTAGGAAACATTGCATTGATTAGCGTTTAGGCACTACTTTTTATTGTGTAATTGTAGGTAGATTTTTATACACTCTCTTCTATTCACACCACGATACGAGCTGTACCGTTTTTGATTTAAACAATTAAAATACGTTGTAAAACCTCAAAATCAACTTTAATTTGACCTCCAGTATGTCAGGCTAAGACATATTTTGGTGGCCCATGAGGGGAACTACAAAATTCACGCGAAATTCAACAAAATAACCGCCACCACATTGCTGCGCAAAACGTGTTCGAGGTCAACCAAGAGGAAGAAGCACCAGAAGGAGGATGCTGTGGAGCTGGACAGTTGGACTATGATGTGCAGACCATCGGAGCAGTGGTGCAGCAAAAGTGTCACGCCGAGAATCGCCAACCAACAAAAGATAAGTGCCCGTCTTTCCTTCTAACTTCCTAACCTATCACCTAATGTCTTCCTATTCCTATGAATAGCTTCTACTTGTGTAGATTTGTGTCATTTCATCATCAGTAAAAGGTGAAACACAATAGAAGCAAAATTTCATCTCGCAAAATTGCTACTTTCAAAATTATAACTTGTCTAAATACGTACCTAGGTACTTTTGCCTAAAGAACCTGTAAGATATAGCAAGTACAAGGCTAAATAAACATTATTCACATAATATAAACCACCTACCTAATACTACCTATCACCTAACTAATTCAAAACTTAATTCTTAAAATTAACGTTCAATTTTTATTGCCTAACTTGGTACAGTGTAGTTCATCATCAGTAATTCATTGCTTACATTACAAACTGTTACCCAATTCATTTTTACACAACTAAATAAGTAATTCCCACGTATTCCCTTGTACCTAACTAGTAAATTCAAAATAGTGATTAGTTTCGCCGACCAATTCCAGGATTGTCACCGCGCGGTACAGCGAGCCTCCGTACCTCAGCTACAGAGTTACATCACTACCATGGTGTGCTCACTCAGAAATAAATTATTTTTGTATGGAAAGTAGCGACGCCTGGCCGATGACAGACGAACTACATTACACCAGTGTTATTATTTTGACCTTTTAGTCATAATATGGTTTTCCATTACTGGCAATACTGAGCGAAGTGTCAAGTGTCCGTTTCAAATTTTCTATGTCTAGTCTATGGTCCGTTTGCTTTGAAACTTTTCTCAATTTCACGTGTTAAACCGTAAAATATTTCAGAAAATATTTTCACCATTAGTATCGTCGAGTTGAGCTTTGGTTCCTCCGTGCTAGCGTGGGTTGAGGCATTCTTTCTTTGTGTGTGTTATTTTGAGATAGGACTCTAGTGCAGTTTTTTTTGTTGAGATAGGACTCTTGTGCAGTTTTTTTTGTTGAGATAAGACTCTTGTGCAGTTATTTTTTACTGTCTGTAAAAGTGAATGTTATAAAATGTCCTGTTGTGTACCTGGATGTAACGTGCGATTCACGGATGGTAGGTATTTTTTTTTTGAGGTTATACACCTAAAGTGTACTAAGGTTATCGATATAGGGAAAACCATAAATTATCCGATTTTAGGGGAGGTATGGGAGAAAAGGGGAGGCAGGGGCTACCCAATGGTAAGGACTCCCCATCAAGCAAATAAATAGTTTCCAAGATATTCAAGGTTGTATTTCGAGGTTAGTAGGTGGATTAGGAAGGCCGAGGTCCGAGTATTGTGGCGGTCCTTGGCAGAGGCCTCTAAGCAACAGTGAGCAATTATTGGCCGATGATGATGATGATATGGGTACAATAATTATATGTATAAGTAATAAGTTAGTATAACATTGTTTTGATTTCAGGGGTGCCTTTGCATCGTTTCCCAAATCCAAAGAAGGAAATTGAGCGTTTCCGTGTCTGGATATTAAGAGTTGGAGGAGACATAATTGGACTAACCAATGAAGTGATAGTCAAAAACCGAAGAGTTTGTCACCGACATTTTGAAGAAAGGTTTTTCTATCCCAAGAACCGATTGAGCAAATTGGCTATACCGACACTTGATCTCCCAATGCTACCTCGATCAGGTTAGTTCTAGCAAAGAAAAATTGATTTTCTTAATAATTCTATGTGACAGTACAAATATACGTATATATATACATAAATAGACGGCTGAATGGTGTAGTGGTTAGTGACCCTGACTACTGAGCCGATGGTCCCGGGTTCGATTCCCGGCCGCGGCAGATATTTGTTTAAACACTTGGGACTAACATAACACTCTGGCGAAAAGTGGGTGCAGCAATGCCTACCCCACAAGGGAGTACATTAGTCGTGAGTGCTTGTTTTTTTTTTTTACAAATATACCTAAGCAGGAACTGTTCTTTTTTGATGTTGGTGCGGTGACAAAGTAATCTGAAGAAATATGGCACCAACTTCAAAAAAGAACAGTTCCTGCTTAGTTATATTTGTACTGTCACATAGAATTGGTGTAAACCTTAAATTATTTCTTTCTTTTTAGTAATTTTTTTTAATCATATTTTTACCATCATATTTTTTTCGAAGTCGGTTAAAAACAGATTAACTCACAGCAAGTAACATGGTGCATGACACACAGGAGGCATCAATCCTTGAAGATAAAATAATTTTTGTTTCAGGAGGTTCAACTAACTCCACAAGACCAGTGCCTGAGCCAATGGAGATAGAAGGAACGGCTAGTTCTACAACGTCGCTTGCTCCTTCAATACAATCACAAACTCAGTGTAAATATCTTATATGCCTTCTTTTTTTTTCTATGATCATGTGGCATCAATGTGTACACTGTACAGTGCTTTAGGTAAATGTGACCCTTATGACGCACAAATTACGATTGGTACATGAAATCGCCTTGAACACCAAACAATCTGATTGAACTAAGTTATGTTGCCAGGGAAAATGTCTGCCTATCAAGTTCACAACAAGTTATGTTTTATTATAAAAATAAAACATCACTTCTTTGTCTTCTTCAGCCTATAGCAGTACACTGCTGGAGGTAGGCCTCTCCCAAACATTGAGTTGTAATTCAATTGACTGCTATGCCGAAGGTCCCGGGTTCGATTCCCGGCTGGGGCAGATATTTGTTTAAAGACAAATATTTGTACTCGGGTCTTGGGTGTTGATATTTATATTTAATATCTATCTATCTATGTATTTGTGTAGATATATCAGCTGTCCGATACCCATAACACAGGCTCTGCCTAGCTTGGGGTCGGATGGCCGTGTGTGAGATGTCCCCACATATTTATTATTATTATTTATTATTATTAATGGCAAACATTTTGTAGTACTACTGCTATTTAAAAGGAGTTGTGTTAATTAGCACCCTTTAATTGTTTTCTATCTCTAATTATCAAATAAATCCGTTTCAGGTGATACTTCCTGCTCTACGAGTGCAGTGCCATCCTGCTCTACTAGTGCAGTAGATGTTTCCACCAAACATTTGATGCGAACACGAACCCTGCGTAAGTAATTAAATCATTTCCTTTTTACTTAGGATGCAGAAGTGATGGATATTTTTAATTAATGTGGTTTTTACGTTTCAGGTTCACAAATGTCGCAGGATGAAATAAAAATGGGTCGAACCATAAAAATGTTACGAAAAAAGATGCGGTATCTACTGACACAGCAAAAATCATACAAGAAGAGATTGTCAGTAGCCAAGGAAGTCATAAAATCGACTTCATTCGACAGTTTAACAAAAAAAATGACTAAAACGGCTAAAACATTTGTAGAAATGCAAATGACACAAGCTTCCAAACAGATGCGTGGAAGGCGGTTTACTCTAGAACAAAAAATATTGGCGCTGTCTGTATACAAGAGCAGCCCAAAGGCATATAGAGTGTTAAGCCAAATCTGTATTTTGCCAAAGCGCAAGACACTGCAATGTTTACTACAAAAGATCACGCTGACTCCGGGCATAAATAAAAAGATGTTTGATCATTTATCAAAAAGAGTCAAGAAAATGCCTGATAACCATAAATATTGTGCAATCATTTTCGATGAAATGGCAATATCTCCCCACCTGGATTTAGCTGAAGGCAAGATAGTAGGATTTGTTGATGATGGAGAAAAACGAGAACCAGTCATCGCTGATCATGTATTGGTATTTATGGTGAGAGGGGTCATAAAAAAATTTAAACAGCCAGTGCATTATAGTTTCTGTGCAGGAACTACTAAAACCCAAAATATAAAAAATATGTTGAAAAAAGTAATTGAAGAAGTGCAGGCGTGTGGACTTGAAGTAGTCGCCACAGTCTGTGACCAAGGGGCGACAAATATGGCTGCAATTAATGCACTGAAAACTGAAGCGCGAGCAAAAAACCTTCGCGCAGAAAAAGAACAGATCAATGATTCTTGTTTCGAGATCGGAGGAAAAACCATTGTTCCTTTATACGACCCACCTCACCTCATAAAAGGAGTGCGTAATAACTTCCTAACCAAAGATTTGGTTTATACAATGGACAATAAAAAATGTGTGGCCAAATGGCAACATATAATTGATTTATATCTACGAAGTCCAGGGTACAGGGGGGTGAGACTGATCCCGAAACTCACGGAGCACCATGTCATGCCACAACTCATACCAAAAATGAGAGTTAAATACAGCACGCAGGTGTTCAGTCATACAGTTGGAGTTGCCCTCGGATTCATGGCAGGTAGATAACATCATTTTTTAAATAATATTTCATTTTAACAACCGGATGGTGCAGTGGTCAGCAACTCTGACTCTTGTGCCAAAGGTCCCGGGTTCGATTCTTGGCAAGGGCACATATTTGTTTAAAAACTAATATTTACAAACTAAAGTACCTTTATACCAATATCTGATTGTACTAACATGGTGTAAACAAATCCTATTTCATTTGCTTAGAGTGCAGTAAAACAAGTCCAAAGTATTGTATCGTAGTATTGTACCAAAGTAATGTACATTGTAGTAAAATCTATGTTTTAATCTTTTCAGAATCGGGAAAACTTCCGCTCTGCGCCAAGGAAACAGCGGACATCTTGATCTTATTTGATGATTTGTTCGATTCGGTAAACGGGAGTTACAGCAAAGTGCAAAGTGGAAAAATTTATAGGTCTGCTGTAACCCCCAAATCCCGGCATCACCAATTGTGGCGAGATAGCATTCCAGTCTTAAAATCAATGAAATACATCAACAAAGATGGAAAAACTGCTGTGGTGCCATCACTCTCTAGCTGGGTTAAAACCATTGAGGGGTTCCAATTGTTATGCCGGCACATGTTTCAATTGGGACAAACATCACTATTGCTCCGTCATTTCAATCAGGACCCCATTGAAAATTTCTTTGGTGCAATCCGAGCACACGGACTAAGCAACATAATGCCAACTGCTGCAGCCTTCCAGGCAGCATACAAAACACTGATGGTAAATAATATGTCGTCGGCACATTCAGTTGGGGCGAATTGTGAAAGGGACAAAAACAAATGTTTACAAAACTTAAAAAACATGATTGAAGAAGAGAAAGAAGAAAAACAAAAGGAACATGAATTAACCATGGAAGACTTGAATATAAGAAGAAATGATATTTTAACAAGCAATTCACCCCAAGATGTAGAGAGGCGTGCTGCTGTTGGATACTGCAGTGGATGGATGGTACGAAATGCAAAAAAAAATGTTTATAAGGGTTGCTCCATATGCAAAAGCCAGCTAGAGAGTGAGGAGAAACAAAATTTCCATGAATTCATTAAAGTATCTGAATATGCAGGCAAAGACTGGCTGTGTTATCCCACAATGCAAGCTTTTACCATGTTTCTAGAAATAGAAAATATTGTAATGGATGTACTGAGTCGAAGAAGTCATGCAGACTGTATAGTAGATTATATAAAATTGATTGTCTCAGTGAATATTGATTTTAAATTTTTAAATTGTGACAGGCACAAAAATCTATTAGTAGATTATTTTATTAATAAAAATGTAACTTTCTGCATACAAAATTGGTGCAAAGAAATTAATAAAATTTTATGCGGCAAATGCCGTAACTTAGATGAAAATGATCCAATTAAGACAGCAGCTCAAAATCATTTTCTCAAAAACAAATTAAAGAAGAGAAAGAGAGCGTCTGGTATGAAAGTGAATGTTTGATTATTATTGTATGTATATGTCGCAGTAAGATAGTAATAGCCGGGATATAACTATATCCCTAGGGATATGATTATATACCGGAACATAGTTATAAGAAAGCCATTCATTACTATCTTACTAGGGATATAGTTATAAAACGGACCAAGTTTAGTGATATACTTATATCACTAGATTCAGTTTAGTGAAATAAACATTTGAGTGTGCTTCACCGGACAGGCGGAGCCACTAGTCATATGTTAAAAAAATATACCTATCTTACCACTCTTCTCCCGTTGTTAAATAGTACTCTTTGATCACTACCTCGGCTATCAGCTGTGCCTGCGCACCGGCTTCCCATCTCGGCGAGTCGTCTAAGCGAGGAGCGTGAGATAAGATATTAATTACTATCTATTCTAACTTGTACTTTGGTTTACTTTATTTATAAACTGTTCATAAGTTAAATAAGTAATCATGTCTACTGTTAGTGAAGATACTGAACAAGAAAATACAATTAAATTAAGTAAGTTGCTCAAAAAAAGATCTTCAATCAAGGGTCAGTTAACAAAATATAAAAATTACATAAATAACGTAAGCCAAAAGTCTTCCCTGACTGACATCGAGTTGTCTGAGTTGTCCCTTCGCATTCGAAAAGTCGAGACTTTATCAAACAACTTCGATGAGTTGCAGAGTGAGATAGAGATTATAAATTCAGTTGATTTGGATTTAGAATTAGAAGAACGCGAAAAAATAGAAACTGACATTTTTACTTACGTTGCTAAGTCTAAAACATTGTACGAAAAATACAACTATAGCTCAAAGGACACCTCTCCTCGCGTAGAAAGGGAAATAGGGTTTCAATTACCACAAATACAGATATCCAAGTTCGATGGCGTATATTTTCGCTGGCTGGAGTTTCGTGATATGTACGAAAGTTTAATTCATAATAATCCACGCATATCACCAATACACAAATTTCACTATCTAGTATCATACCTAGAGGGAGAAGCTGCCAGAGTGATCTCAAACTTGGAGATCTCGGCTGCGAATTATTCGGCAGCTTGGAGTTTAATTCGTGAGCGGTATGACAACACTCGGCTGCTTACCAACCATCACCTCAATGCGCTGTTCAACATACAGCCATTCACCCGTGAGACAGAAAAATCACTACGTTTCTTAGCTGATCACGTGACTAAAAATTTACGTGCTTTGTCCAACTTAGGACATGCTACAGACAAATGGGATGTTTTAATCATCTACATGTTGTCTTCTAAATTAGATAGCCAAACATTAATGAAGTGGGAAGAATGTCGCAATTCTTTTACTGATTGTCCCACGCTAGAACAATTTTATAAGTTTCTAACCGATCGCGCAGACGTGTTAGAATCACTAAATCGAAACAAAAATGAAAACATGAAGTCGCAACCGTCGACGTCACGCAATTTTCACTCCACACCAAACAAAAATTACAAAAGATTCGAACGTCCAAATAATCAAAATCATCATCATCATCAACCAACACAAAATGTAAAATCGTTTGCGGCTACAACTAAAGATAAGTCTGCTAATTATCTATGCATAATTTGCGCTGACAATCATAGAATTTATGATTGCAGTGTATTTAAGTCAAAATCTGTACAAGATAGGTGGGCTGATGTCAAAAAATACAAACTGTGTCCTAATTGTCTTCGCCAAGGCCACCCTGAGAGTGACTGCACCCGGGGTCCGTGCCGCGACTGTAAACGTCGCCACAATAGCTTGTTACATCAACCTACCACAACGCAAAATAACGAAACTATCAATAACTTTGAAGAAACCGAGCCTGAAACATTGGCAACATAATCAACATATACAAATCAAACTTATTCTCAAGTACTATTGTCTACTGCAATGATTGAGGTTACTAACCCAATTACAAAAAAGAGTGAGAAGGTCCGCGCACTGCTAGATTGCGGGAGCCAATCGTCATTCATAACAAAATCACTAAAACAAAAACTAAATCTTGATTCTGTTCCTATTGATTCACTAAAGGTCATAGGTATTGGGAACAATTGTTCAAATTACATTGTCGAAACAATACAATACAATACAATACAATACAATCTTGCTTCGTGTTAGATGAATTAACTAGCAAGTTACCTAAATTGCCGATTGACATAAAACAACTAAATTTACCTGACAATATTTGTCTCGCCGATCCAAATTTCCATGAGCCGTCTTCAATCGATATTTTAATCGGGGCGGACATATTTTGGGACTTAATAAAAAACGAACAAAGGTCGCTGGGACCTAACAATCCAAAATTGCATAACACAAAATTAGGCTGGGTTATTTCCGGACCAATATTTACAAATGCTTCTCAAAATAATCAGATTCACTGTAATCATGCCTTTGTTGGCAATGAGTCACAAACCGAAGTAGACAAAATGTTACCTATTTTTTGGCAGTTAGAAGAAGTACCAAATAAACCTATACTAAATGAAACTGACGAAATATGCGAAAAACATTTTTTAATGAATACGACTAGACAAAATAACGGAAGGTTTTGTGTAAAGTTACCTTTATCCGATACTCCAGACTGTCTAGGCGACACCTATAGTCTGGCCAAAAAACGATTCTTAAACTTAGAAAAACGATTTAAACGAAATCCAAAAATAAAGGAAGAATATTCTAAATTTATGTCCGAATATGCTGATTTAGAACATCTGTCTACCTCGGCTGTGAAAAAACCAAATCCGTCATACTTTCTATGCCACCATGCTGTTATAAAGGAGACATCTGAGTCTTCACCACTACGTGTTGTGTTCGATGGCTCGTGTCCTAGTACATCAGGCTATTCTCTAAATGATATTCTTATGGTGGGTCCAACGGTACAGGATTCTCTTTTCTCCATCTTGATAAGGGCGCGTCAATATAAATACTTACTTACCGGTGACATCGAGAAGATGTACCGACAAGTTGAAGTTGCTGAAGAAGACCGAAAGTTACAACTTATCTTGTGGAGGGATGACGAATCTAAACCCATTCAAACGTTGCAATTGAATACTTTAACTTACGGCCTTGCAAGTTCAAGTTATTTGAGTACGCGATGTCTAAAGCAATTAGGGCAGGAGCACAATGATGAGCTGATAAAAACAATAATACAACACGACTTCTACGTGGATGACCTAATTACAGGCTCAGATGACGAAAACGAGTTACGGTACATACAACAAGAAATCGCAAAAACATTATCATCAGGATGTTTTAATCTCAGAAAATACAAGAGTAATTTACCAACATTATTTCAAAATTCAGACTTAAACTTACAGGACAATCTAACAATAAGTGAGTCAACCAGTACTCTCGGACTTGGCTGGACTCCTCAAGCTGATTGTTTTTACTTTCCCACTAAAGAAAGTACACAAAATAATAAAATAACAAAACGTTACATAATGTCGAATTCTTTTAGAATATTCGACCCAATGGGCTTACTGAGTCCAACAATAATAATACCTAAAATGCTAATACAAAAATTATGGCAACTAAAATTGGACTTTGATGACGAAGTTCCACAGGATGTTCAAAATGAATGGGAGAAATTCTCAAACAACTTGGTGTCACTTGAAAATTTACAAATTCCGAGACTCGTTCTATGTGACACACCAAAATCAATAGAAATGCACACCTTCAGTGATGCGTCACAAGTAGCATACGGGACGTGTATACAGGGTAGGGTTTCGTTTTTCCCGACCTTTTTCTGTTCCCGGGAAACGGGAATTTTTTTCAAGATTTCCCGGGAATTCCCGGGAAACGGGAATTTATTTTAAATGCTTGGTTTTTCTATTTTCGGGTATTAAAAGTCTATTAAAAAACTTACAATTTAATCAAATATACTTTTATCACTCGTATAGGTAGAAAAAAGCAACAGTCAGATAAATTAACAACCAAAATTATAATTATTTGTTTTACATACCAAATCATTTGTTTTTCTTAATTGTAAATTAAACAATAACCAGTTTGAAAATAATGTTATTATGACATATAATTAAAATAGAAAATTAATTACACTAATGTTTTAGAAAAAAATATTAATTCAACGATTTATCGCTCAACCTACTTCTAATTTTGTTTTTTTCTATGCGTTAGTAATTTTATAAAAAATAAAAGCGGACACTAAACGGGGACATAAAAAAATATGACAGGCGTCACACTAGCGTTAGCTTTTACATACTCTTTGGTCACATATGTAAAAACCGATCAATTGTTTGGTTTTCGGTAGGCGGTAGGACCAACAGATAAATAAATATGAAAATATTGAATCAGGAAGAGGTGAAACAAGGTGATACATCACACAGATGAGTCATTTATCTTTGCAATGCAGCTGCGCGAAAACAATAACACGTATGATTTTCCAATAATTTACAACAAAACCGAGTTTCTGATCGTAGACGACAAGCCTGCCGATAATTTTTTTTTGCTTAAGGTAAGAGAAACAGATAAATAAATATGAAAATATAACATTGAATCGATTAAAAACCAAACCCGGGAATTCCCGGGAATGCTATTTTTTTCCCGGTTTCGGGAAGGACAAATTTTAGGGTTTCGTTCCCGGGAAGACGGGAACGAAACCCTAAATTACAGGGTGTTGCAAAAAGGGTATACTAAGCCGAAACATACATGTGCAGCATGTTATATCTAAGCCCGAAACTGAAATCAGAATTTGAAAATTCGCGAAAAAAAATTTTCATTTTCCATAGAAACTTTGTTGGTCACGTGACTTTTACTATGGAAAAAAAAATTTTTTTTTCGAGAATTTCCAAATTCTGATTTCAGTTTCGGGTTTAGATATAACATGCTGCACATGTAGGTTTCGGCTTAGTATACCAATTTTGCAACACCCTGTATATTTACGATCAATAAATGACAATGGTGAAGTATCAGTTAAGTTACTTTGTGCCAAATCAAAGGTATCTCCAATTAAACCCACAACAATGCCGCGCCTTGAGTTATGTGCCGCACTTCTTGCTTCTAAATTAACTAAAGCTGTCATCGATTCATTAAGATACAAACCAACGCGCATAGTTCACTGGTGTGATGCTAGTATCGTTATCGGTTGGATAAATAGCGATTTAACAAAACTTAAGGTTTTCGTAGCTAATAGAATACGTGAGATTCGTGAACTTACGCAAGCTTCCGCCTGGAGATACGTACCCACCTCTGCTAACCCAGCTGATTTAATCTCGCGGGGGGTAGACCCTAGACAGTTACCGTCTACGGAGTTATGGTGGACAGGTCCTAAATATCTGCTAGAAGACGAGTCAAAATGGCCTATATTAAATCAAAAAATTGATGAAGACTTAACTGAAATCAAAGTAAATACCGTCACGGTAGCTAATAAGATATTTAAAATTGAAAATTATTCTAACTTAACTAAATTAATGAGAGTCCATGCTATGGTAATTAGATTTATTTACAATTTAAAAAACCCTAAATCTAGACGTGTAGGCATCATTAGCGTTGATGAACTTAATGAGTCATTCGAGTCATTATGCATTATTGCTCAGCGCGAGTCCTTTCCAGTTGAGTACGACCTGCTTATTAAAAATAAGGTATTAAGTTCAAAATGCAAAATTTTATCGTTATCACCGTTTTTAGATAACAAAGTGATAAGAGTCGGTGGACGTATTGATGCTTCAAACTATCCATATGAAAAGAAGCATCCGATTCTACTTCATTCGTCGCACCATTTAACAAAACTATTCTTCTTAAAAGAGCATCTGCGTAACTTGCACGCTGGTGCACAGACATTGCTAGCTGTAGCTCGGGAAACTGTTTGGGCAGTAAACGGTAGGCACCTAGCTAGGTGTACGGTTAATAACTGCGTGCGCTGCAGACGCCTGCGTGGCAAAACATTCTGTCCTAAGATGTCCCGAATTATCGGGAGTTGTACCGATTTCGACTCACAGAATAATCAAGATAATTATTCTGAGTGTAGACGAGCCTTAATATTAATATCGGCGAGTTGAGGGTAGACTAATTTTATCCACGTAAACGAGCAGCGCGGGAGCGCTTTTCACTTTTGGTGAGCAGCCGCGGTGAGCAGACGGAGAGTGAGGGAGTTATCAGTGTCGTGGGTGCGAGAGGACCCCGCGGAGCGGAGCCGAGGCGCCCAGGCTCGGGGAGCCGAGGCGGGCGTGATGGCCCGGTTCAGACAACAGCCAGTTACTGCAAGTGCGCAGCTAAGTGACCTTTCTACTTACCTTTTATATCTCGTTTATGATTGATAAGTTATACCTACACTTGATTTCTTGATGTACCAATTGTATTTATAATGAGTAAGGAAACTAAGGAGCTAATAATGTAAGGTTTAAAGGAGGTACGAGTACATACCGTACCCGTACCGTGTGATAATAGATAGATTAGATATTCAGTGCGCCAGGGGAAACAATCCCATGTGATCAGTGTAAGAAGCTAGGGAATCAATCCCATGTGATCAGTGTAAGAAGCTAGGGAAACAATCCCATGTGATCAGTCCCAGGGAACATCCCTGCTAGCGAGGCACGGGGTGGCTATAGGGGAGGTTGGAGGCCACTGGGGTGAAACCCCTAAGAACATCAGGATTATCCTTGACATTCAGACGATCAGGTCATTAGACTGATCGGTCATCACGTGTGCGTGATATTAAGTAACTAATATGTTTATGATATATCCCATATTCAGTTCGTCACCGTGATTTGTATGTTTGTACTAATCACGGTTATTAACAGTTCAGATATTCGCGTTTACTCATATAAATAGTTTAATGAATTAACGACATGGTGGAGATGCTGGGATCTGAGTGCAGTGTTACAGCTTTGTTTGACTTACGTGTAATTTATTTTTCCCTGCAAAAGGGTTTTGCAAAATACAAGAAAAGTTATTTTGAAATATCATGATAAACGTTCACCAGTGAATACTTTAGTTGTTTGAGAGAAATTGGGGACTATTCTTGAGACTCGTGAAAGGTTTTAATGAAAATATACACATAAAGATTAAGATACAAGTAAATTAGTTTGGTGTAACTGTTATATTAGTAGTCAATAGTATTTGACTGATCTAAGCATTACTTATTGAGTATTTGATGAAATTACAAGTACCTATAAATTGAAGTAAACCTTTGAGAGTTTAAATGATACATGCATTAGAGTCGCTTTTAGAGTAGCGTAACATTATAGTGACAAGATCCTTCCAGTAGTGGATGGCATACGATATTTGAGAGGATTATGATTGGAATTTTGCAGTATGTCAATTTGCAGTTAGCAATTGATCAAATTTAGACCTGCAAATGAGCGAAGTCAGATTTGAATTTATTAGTTATCATACTGAAATAATGTGATAGTACAGTCCGTTCACCGAAATGTGACTTTTAGATAATGAGTATTGTAGTCTACAATCTGTTCACTCAGCATATATTTTTCCCTGAGTATTATAGATATACCTATTTAGTGAATTTTTGAGTAATATATCATAGCGTGTGTGAGTAATTTATTCCTGGCACTTATTATGGTGCAGATTCAGATATTTAGTGATTGAATTAGACGCCATCGGGATAATCAAGTGGTTGCTCACAAGTTATTGGACTGCAAAGATGTTACATAGTTAATGCTATCCTTGATAAATGAAGCACAAATTCTACAATTTTATAATGAAATGAAACTTGTAAAGGTTCAAGTCACAGTACGAGGCGAGTAGACAACAGGCGCCCGCGCTGGCGCCACCGCCCGTTTCTTTGTTATGTTACATTGTTGCAGTCTAAATAATTTGCAAAGAAATTTGTTTTTTATTGCCTATTGAATATGGTTCAGTTTAATGAAGGATTTCCCAGAAAATATTTTTTGATTTGATGATAAGTAGTACAAAACTCAGGTGATGCTCTTGCTTGTGGGTAGCTACTCCTTGAAATTTAGAATAACCAGTTGAAAAGCTATGAGCTAAAGAATATATCTATACCAGATGTTCGAAAGGAACAGTTTGCCTATTACCAAACATTTTGTAGTTCTCTTCGGATTGATAATTCGAGGATATTAGAATTAGATATCGTGAAAGTTGGTAGAACTTGTACTAAGTATCTGAGTTCGGCCGCCACGGCGCAGTCCGCGTTGCACGTGCACATACGGGATTTCCTAGACGAAACTGAACTTCTTAGACGGTCAAGATTAATCTCTTGACATGGAGTCAAGTAATTAAATTCAAAAATTGTACCGAATATGAATAGTGAAGTTGTCAGTTAATGAAGATTATACCCATGTATATATTGTTCTCTGAAGTTATTTTAATTAATTCTGCTTTATAATATAATAAAGCTTCAAGTTATTTAGAAGTTAAATGTATGTCTTACTTTAGTTCAATGTGAACTTTAAAATGTTTAGATTTCAGTAAGCGTTAAACTTTAGTTACAAGTGAATGGCCTTAACCAAGGAGCGACTCAGAAAAGGATCAGAATTTAAAGTACTTAGCTTATAAATCAAAGAACATTTTTGGTTATTAATACCCAAGCAGGGTGGCCAATATCGGAGAATGAATCTCCTCTTAAAAATGAATATGATTCACATTGTACCCAATACTGTTAAGAATGTTTGAATTGTCATTGTATTGAAACTCGTACTCTTGTCTCTTACTGAGTATACTTACTTATACATACTTACATATATCTTAGCAATGTAAAATTTCAGATAAATTCTTGCGATTTTCTTATCAAGCAGACCAGACGTAACATAAGTCTGTATAGTTGCTTAAGTACTGTACCTTCAACATAAAGTTTCTGAAGGTAAAGGAAAACAAACTGTAAAATTGATATACTCAGTTGAAATTAGATATTTGTATACTGGGTTAACTAAGACTATTTTTTTCTTTGCATATAAGTACCAAGTTGGGACACACAATCACGTGCCAACGTCAACAAGATACACCTTATAGAATGTTTATAATAATCATATAATTTAAAGGATCAAGAGTGATCTCAGAAGTGTTAGTCAATGAGTCCGAGAGGAAAATAAGTAGTTTCAGTTTCATCAAAGTTGAAACAGTTGTATGTGAGATGAAGTTGATTAGTGTCGTTATAGCTGTGAGAATTATAACACAAGTAATAAAGTAGCGCGACAACACTTGCATGGTTGCATGTTATGACCTATCAGTAACAGTAAGTTGCCTATACAGAGAGACCAAGTTAAGTCAGTCATTCAGAACGTTGCATTGTGGTATGTGGTATTCACCATATTTTTAAAATAAAATGAGTTATTTAGCTAATATTCAAATCTGTCGAAAAATTGGTCATTTTTATGAAAGTTCTGCTATGATTAATGTTACAACATTCTAGTAATAGCACGTAAAATAGCCCAGTTGCAGCAAAAGCAATGCTATTAAGAAATAAGAATTCAGATCTAGTTAAGAAGTAAATCTGGACTACTCATTGACAATGTGGAATACCTACAAAGTAACTATCAAAATCTTAGTGATACATATCATGTTGGTACAGTAGATCGATTATTAATTTAGAGTTTTACTTCACGAAACGTGATCTTAAATCCATGATTATAACAGTACTGATATAGAGGAACGTTAGATATAAGACATAGACTACCACAGACTTAAATCAGTCAACAAAGATTAAATTCAGATTCACGTTATTTTGAATCCAAAATAGTTATAAAAACAAGTTTGCCATAGGTAAATAGTATGGATAACCAAGTAGTAGTATATAAACACATCCCTTTTATTGAGATCTGCAATATTTTTAGATTTTGTATCATTTTTAGAATCCAATTATGTGTGGTATACAATGTATAATTGTATACATATAATGCACATGACCTTAACTAGCATGTGGTATTGGTACTCATAAAGTAAAGTACCTACGTAAGAACAGAATTATATGTAGATATACATGGGTACGTACGTACGTCACCAAATGGAAGAAGAATTCAATAGACAGATGTACGGTAATCCTCTTTATGTTTCCTTAACATACAGATGTTATATCAGAAGAATATTGTATAAGTCAGAAGTTTAAGTAGTGTGAGTGTTGAGTGTTGAAGCAAAAGTGTACCTAAGTCTCAATTAAAATTAAAGATTAACAATTTTCATGTTAAATGTTGAGTACTTACTTACCTAACTAGAGAACGGATGTGCAAACTGGTGCTTACGTACTATGTATTAGGCTTGAAGAAGGATAGATAGAATATGTGCAACACATGTAGGTACATGTGATGCACATGATGTTGGCTGTGTTTTAGTGTGAATAAATGAAATGAATATTTGAGGCCCAATGGGGATGTAACTGAAATATTATGTAATTATAAGATAAGATAAGAAGACCTTTGTGCAAGGTATGCAGATTGGGGCATACAATTCCGGATAAATTTTTAAATTTACAACTCAATACCGGGATTCCGGTATTGGTGCCGGTATTAGACTTCATTGTAATAAATGGCATATATTGTGTTTAAAGGTCGTGTAGGACCAAATTAAACAAGAAAAGTTTTACTTACAACAATTGTGTATTAGAGTTTATATTTTAGAATATATATTTTTTAACATTGATTTTCGTTTACGCATGGACAACAGTAGATTTCCAACGTCCGAAAACTGCATTAAACGGTTGGAAACAAGTGGGCTTTCGTGGTATATAGGAACACAAGGCTAACTATATCTTAATCGCTTTATTTATAGCCTAAAAGGGTCCGATTCCGGTGTTACTTCCATGCCGGTATTAACGTTCGATACCGGTATTGAAAAAAGCATAAAGTTTGTCCGGGATCCCGGTAGACAGATATGCAAATGGTAACCTGTGTGCATTTTATAGTGAATGGGTACTACTATACTTGTTCATTGAGTCAGAGTCAGAGTCAGAATCAGAGTCAGTCAGAGTCACAGTCAGAGTCAGTGGCAAAGTCAGTGCCCGTTGTAATTGGAAAGGTTGAGCTAATTTATAAGTAATGAACTTACCCATACATCTTAACTTTCATAGAACGTTGAACAGAACTATAGACAGAACATAGAATTGCATATCAGTATCAGTATCAGTACCAGTATCAGCATCAGTATCGGTGTATCACTAACCGTGTCATCAAACTCTGTATAATAACCAAGTCCAGTGTCAGACCAAGAGAGAGTTAGCCAGTTTAGGTATACTAAAGTATCTTATTCATGATCAGGACTTCTCTTGACTTTTATGTGGGTTTACTTATCACATAATATTCCCAGCAACTTAGTCCTATTACAAATACTTATTGCAATGAATGTTCCCAAACTTATATCATAATCTATTAATGATAAAGAGACAGATTCTTTAATGGTATTCTAATATGAAGGGATGAAAAGACAGAATAGCACTCCTAAAGTTCAGGCATACAATAAAAAGAGTCTGATGACTACTAAGCTAATGTTTTATGGCAGACAGACAGACATAAGTATACCTGCTTTCACTAGGTATTTCAGTAACAAAATGGATTTTGTTGTTTTGCTAGCATTTATTATCATTACCAATCTATAATAACTAGCACTGTTTTATACGAATAGTCGTATGGATAACAAACTTGCCATAGAGCAACGACGTAATAAGTCGAATACCAAATCACAATTGTTAACTTTGAACTGCTGTTAACTTCCTATATTTGCCCTTGAACCATGGTGTTTGTTCAACATTTTAACTGTCAAAGGCAATATGAAAGCATAACAATAATGATGGAGGTAACAGAATGTAAAATATTACAATACACAGAAATTTACTCTAATGCTTGTTATAATAAAAGCTAAGGCGTTAGATGTTCAAATTAAAAGTTTTTCTGTGCCGGGGAGGGTCTTCGAACGTAGTTCAAGATAATAGCTTGTAGTAGCTAACACTCCACTTATACCAAAACATAAATACATAATAATAAAATTGAGTTAGAGTATGGTTATAGATGAAGAGATTAATATAGTTGTTGTAGATTGAAAATTCATTTGGGATACTAATATTTATAATATCCTTAGAATAACAAACAATAAATACAATATAATATAGATAATGAATATGACATGATTATAATTGTTTAGTGTGAAGCGTTAATTTAGCTATATGGGGGACGTGTCGACACCGAATACATTATTGTGTGTGTATAGATGTATTCTATTCTATTCTGCCCCCCTACTCTTGAAAGGCAATGTATTGCGTCTGTCTTGCGTTCTCAACATTAAAAAAATCATAACTTCTCTTCACAATCGATTTTACAAAAAGTAAAAATACCTAAATGTCCATCAAGCTAAGGCCTTTTTTTAGAACCTAGCAGTAAGAACCAAGTACCCATAATGTAGAATCTATTTTAGATTTTGGCCGAAAAAGCCTTTTTTGGCCTTTTTGCAAGTTAACTTCTAAATTGTAGATATTATATTATTTTTTCTAGGTTCTCCAAATAGGCATTACCTAGCTGATCATATTAGTATTTTTACTTTTTGGAAAAACGCCTCTGAAGAGAAGTTATGATTTTTTTAATGTTGGGAACGCAAGACAGACGCAATACATTGCCTTTGAAGAGTGGCACCACTGTTCAGAGAGGGGGGTTTCTGTGCGTGGCTCTCTCGAGTGGAACCTTTGTGCATTTCCCCTTGGTTTCGGCTAGGCCAGCCACAGCTCCCGAGTAAACTGTCACAATAGTTTGTTTGCTAACTTGAGTATTAAGATTTAGGCCAAGATAAATAGACGAAACTAAGACGGAGCCTTAGCTTAAGCACATGCTAAGAACACGAATTCACTAAAATAGACACTACTTGAGCACAGACTATGCCAGTAAGTTCGCACTCTGACTTAGCCGAGTTCGAGTTCACATTTGTCAAGACTTGGCCCTTGCTTCGCATACCCAAGTTGTCACATCTGCCACACTCTCAGGAAATTATTATTCTATGCTCTCAGGCTATCCACAGACCACATTTATACCAAATTTTCTAAAAAACTACGGAATGAAACCATGACCACAGATAAATAAATATATATTTGACGCAGATTTGACATAACAGGTTCTAAGCCAGTGACTTAGCCGAGCAAACGCTAAGTAGTGTCTATTTTAGAGACTCATTGCAACTCGACTTAGTTCAGGTGAAGTCGTACTTGGCTAAGCATTAGTTTGAGCAAGTGCTAAGCAACGACTATTTATCTGGGCCTTAGAGTGTTCAAGTGTCTACATGCTGAAGTCAACAGGACAAATAGCTAAAAGCAGAAAATTACAGTACAGTCGTGTGTGTTATGTGACAGATATCAGTAATAAATGTAAATGCAAGAAGAGGTGTAGTAAGAGAAGAAACACTGGAGGAAGTTAGCTTAGTGCATTTTACACGATAGAAGAAGAAGAGAAGAAGAGGTGTAGTAAGAATAAAAGATAATAGAAAAATAGGATGAACTATTATTTGTAATAGAAGCCACATAGTAGAAGTATCAAATAGAACTTGCAATAGAAAATTGCTTGAATTATTGGAATGTTGTTATGGTACGAAAGGAGAAGTGCAATTGAGGAACTTGTAGCAAAGGAGCCAAAACTAGAGATTGCTACCGATGTATGCTTTAATGCTTATTAATGAAACAGGCATTAATATAGACTTAAAATCAAAACACGAAAAATTTGAGAAGGGTCTAATTTGTCGGTGGCTGATCTATACATATACTTATGACCTATATTAGAATAGGTAAAAGCGTCTCACTCATAGAAACTTTTCTCTCGGCGGGAGTGTCCCGAATTATCGGGAGTTGTACCGATTTCGACTCACAGAATAATCAAGATAATTATTCTGAGTGTAGACGAGCCTTAATATTAATATCGGCGAGTTGAGGGTAGACTAATTTTATCCACGTAAACGAGCAGCGCGGGAGCGCTTTTCACTTTTGGTGAGCAGCCGCGGTGAGCAGACGGAGAGTGAGGGAGTTATCAGTGTCGTGGGTGCGAGAGGACCCCGCGGAGCGGAGCCGAGGCGCCCAGGCTCGGGGAGCCGAGGCGGGCGTGATGGCCCGGTTCAGACAACAGCCAGTTACTGCAAGTGCGCAGCTAAGTGACCTTTCTACTTACCTTTTATATCTCGTTTATGATTGATAAGTTATACCTACACTTGATTTCTTGATGTACCAATTGTGTTTATAATGAGTAAGGAAACTAAGGAGCTAATAATGTAAGGTTTAAAGGAGGTACGAGTACATACCGTACCCGTACCGTGTGATAATAGATAGATTAGATATTCAGTGCGCCAGGGGAAACAATCCCATGTGATCAGTGTAAGAAGCTAGGGAATCAATCCCATGTGATCAGTGTAAGAAGCTAGGGAAACAATCCCATGTGATCAGTCCCAGGGAACATCCCTGCTAGCGAGGCACGGGGTGGCTATAGGGGAGGTTGGAGGCCACTGGGGTGAAACCCCTAAGAACATCAGGATTATCCTTGACATTCAGACGATCAGGTCATTAGACTGATCGGTCATCACGTGTGCGTGATATTAAGTAACTAATATGTTTATGATATATCCCATATTCAGTTCGTCACCGTGATTAGTATGTTTGTACTAATCACGGTTATTAACAGTTCAGATATTCGCGTTTACTCATATAAATAGTTTAATGAATTAGCGACATAAGATGGGAGATCTCCCATCACAGCGCATAACACCAGATTTTCCTTTTAAATCTGTAGGTTTAGATTTTGCTGGTCCCTTTTACATCCTAAATCGAAAGGGTAGGGGCAGCAGTTTAATTAAGTGTTATTTGTGTTTGTTCATATGCCTTAGATTTAAGTGCGTTCATTTGGAAGCAGTATCTGATTTGTCAAAAAATGCATTTATCATGACCCTTCGTAGGTACATAGCACGAAGGTCAAAGCCGGCTGAAATATTTTGTGACAATGGCCGAAATTTCGTTTCCGCCGCGAAAGAGGTAGGTTCCTTTTTAAAGTCAAATGCTGAATCTCTATCTGACTTTGCCAGTCAGGAGGGCATCAAGTTTATATTCACGCCTACTTACGCTCCTCACTTCGGCGGCATTTGGGAAGCCGGCGTTAAGTCCGCCAAACACCACATTCGTAGAGTCATAGGAAATAGCCACTTAACCTTTGAGGAAATTTCTACATTGTTTGCACAAGTGGAGGCTATTCTGAACAGTCGTCCCTTGTGTCCTTTATCCTCCTCTCCTAACGACCTTCTCTCCCTTTCCCCAGGGCACTTTCTCGTTGGACGCCCACTGACTGCAATGCCAACTCCCACCCTGGACAATTGCAAAGAAAACGCACTGCAGAGATACAATCGCATTGAGAAAATTCGACAGCATTTCTGCCAAAGGTGGCAGAAGGAATATATCTGCGAATTGCAGCAAAGGACCAAATGGAAAACAAGCACAGATAAGCTGAAGATCGGAGATATGGTCTTGCTTCAAGAGGATCACGTGCCACCCCTGTGCTGGCGCCTTGGACGAGTCGCACGCTTGTTCCCGGGACCAGACGGCATCACGAGAGTTGCTGATGTCACTACAACCCGAGGATGCGTCCGGAGACCGCTAGTACGTCTCTGCCCGCTGCCGACGGCTGAAGATTTTGAGAGCTGTTGAAATGTGCTTTCAACGGGGGGGAATATGTTACGGCGCACATACGCCTTAGAGTTTAGATATAGCATTATATAAGTTAGGAAACATTGCATTGATTAGCGTTTAGGCACTACTTTTTATTGTGTAATTGTAGGTAGATTTTTATACACTCTCTTCTATTCACACCACGATACGAGCTGTACCGTTTTTGATTTAAACAATTAAAATACGTTGTAAAACCTCAAAATCAACTTTAATTTGACCTCCAGTATGTCAGGCTAAGACAGACTGCAATGCACTTAGGGTACATAATCTAAAATCTAGATGTGCAGGTATCCTCACGATGTTTTCCATCACCGTAAGAGTACGTGGTATAATTCATTATTGTGTATGTAATGATTGGGGTTCTTAAATGATACAAGTGAATATAGCTAATATATTTTTTAAAATAATAATATTATAATAATAATAATAATAATTTAAAATAATATAGCTTTTTAAATTGTTTTAAGTATTTAATGTAAGATTTATAATTAATGACTGATTTTATACTTATATGGACCTCATTGTCTGAAATAAACGATTTTTATTTTTTTATTTTTTTTATAGCAGTCACTCCAATGGTATATATTGCTAAAGCCTTAACCTAACGAAACCGACATTTACCCGGTGTAAACCTATCTCTAATTAGAACTAACCTTAATCTAACTTAATTCCTAAAACCTATTTATTACCGTTCAATACACCATTTAAAATGATGAGCAAATAAAATAATGCTTGTAAGGCAAAAATAAAAAAACAAAAAGAATTGACTTCCGCGGGACTCGAACTCCCGATCGAAGGCCCACAGTCCGAGCTCCCACCGACTAGGCTGTTGTGCTGATAAGTGACCGTGTGAAAATGTCCAACAGTATATACGGCCAAGTCTTCCTTAATAGATCCGTAAATAATATCTCCGTGTATAATAAGGGCGTTTCCTTAGGCTGTAAATAAATAAACAAGGACTAAGCACCAAGTTATGGTAATACATTGGATGATAAACATTTGTATTGAGCTAAGTCTACTACAAAGATGCTTAAGAACTTACCCCTATTATTCCGGAAGATGCACAAAAACTACAATTCAACCACAATACGCAGAGTTGATTAAACTTAAATCTCATCAATCTTACACCAAAGATGTCGATAATGTTACAATTTCTCACAAAATGACTAGTCGTACCTTTGCACTGGTAGACCAGAAGTACCCTCATACATTTTATTTGGCATACCGCCGCTAATGAAATGTGAAGCTAATAGCCATTTAGGCTACCAGTAACGCCATCTGTTGGTCAGTAGCACGCAACAACACTCATCACATATCCCCTCTCCTCAAAAGAATCCAACCTGGATTCATCCTAGACGCTTCAAGTCCGAGGAATGCCACTTTCCTACATCTTTACCTCTTAAGTTTTTAAGCTTGTACACGTCTGCTGAGATTTTTTCAGTAATGACTGCTTTTTCAAATTTAGGAGACAGTTTAGCCATAAAGTTTTTATTTGCATTTGACAAATGTTTGGTACGCTTCCAAACGATTTCTCCTACGCGATATTCACAAACCCTACGCCTTTTATCATAATATTGTTTATTTGTTTCATATGATTTCTTTAACCTAGTATTCACATCATCAAATATCTCCTTTCTTAGTTTAATTTTGTCTTCAATGGAATCTCTGTTAAAATCAATTGGATTACTGGAGTCAAAATGGCTAGATTTCGTGCCATGGACGGATGTTTCTCGCCCAAATACTAGGTAAGCTGGTGTCTTACCAGTTACCTCATGTACCGCTGTTCTTAATGCGTGCCCAATGTGTGGAATGTAATGGTCCCATTCCTTGTGATTGTCATTGATATACGAAGCGATAGCTGTACCTATTACTCTGTTTACTCTTTCCGTTGGATTTGCTTGAGGATGGTAATATGGTGTGAACCAAAGTTCTACTCCATATGTATTTGCCAAATCTTTAAATTCATTTGAAGTAAACTGTTTCCCGTTATCACAAATAATAACCTTAGGTGTGCCGTATATTAAGAATATTTGTTCTTCCAAGATTTTTGTTATTAACGATGTTTTACCATTCCTAAGTGGAAATAACAAGGAAAACTTACTAAACCAGCAAGAAAACACCAGAAGCATAGTGTTACCATGTTTTGACCGAGGAAAAGGACCCATCAAATCAACTGATAACATTTGGAATGGTTCCGTTACCTCTCTATGTAATCCTAACTTTCCCGATGGCGGAAGCTGAGAGACCTTATGTTTGGCACACACTTGACATTTCCTGACATAATCTTTTACGTCCTGTATTAATGATGGCCAGTAGTAATGTTGTCGAGTCCTGTTTATCGATTTCTTCATTCCGAGATGTCCGGAAGTTGGATCGTCATGACATTCCTTTAAAACTTGGTTGCGGAGCTTCTCTGGAATAACAAGTTTCCAGCTGTAATTTTCGTCCGGGAATTGCTTCAATGGCAGATATTTCCACAACTGCTGTTGATTTATTTCCCAATCAGATGAAGCGCTGCCTTCGCTGATGCCCTTTTCGATTGATTTATACCAATCGTCTTTATCAGAAGGTGTGATCTCGATGACGCTTATTTCTTCAGGCAATGCCCTAGAAAGTGCGTCCGGAACAATGTTATCCTTTCCCTTTCGATGTATGACTTCATAATCGAATTGTTGGAGACACATGGCCCATCTGGCCAATCGTCCATGGGGATCTTTATTTTTGTGCAACCACTGAAGAGCACTATGGTCCGTGATAACTTTAAAGTGACTGCCCTCTACGTATGGCCGAAACTGCTCAATGGCATGGAGGACACTCAGGAGCTCTCTTTCCGAGGCAGAGTATTTGCACTCCCTGTCAGTCAACTTGCGACTGGTGTAGGCTATAGGCATCTCTGTCCCGTCAAAGGCTTGAATGAGTACCGCTCCGACCCCATAATTTGATGCATCGCACTGTATCGAGAATTCTTTACTGTAGTCGGGAACTTTAAGTACCGGCGTTGACGTTAATGCCGTTTTTAAGTCCATGAATGCTTTCTCAGCTTCATTCGTCCAAGTTACGGTCTTCCCTTTTTTACCTCCTTTTGTCATGTCATGAAGTGGTGCGGCTACCATGGCAAAGTTCGGAACAAAACGCCGATACCAGCTTGCGAGCCCAATGAATCTTTTTAGTTCTATAAATGTCGATGGCTTTGGGTAGTTTAGTATGGCGCCTACTTTATCCGGATCTGTCCTTAATCCATCTTTATCCACGATGTACCCTAAGTATTTCAACGATGACCGAGCAAATTGACATTTCTCCATGTTGACTGTTAGTCCCGCCATTTTTAATTGCTCCAGCACCCACTTCAATGAAGCTATGTGGCTCTCAAAATTGCTATCCACCAGGACGATATCATCCAGATACGAAAATACCTTGCCCTCGAATTGTGGCGGGAACAGCCTGTCCATCAGACGTTGCTGGGTTTGTGATGCATTGCAAAGACCGAAGGGCATGACCTTAAACTGATAAAGTCCTTTTCCTGCCAAGCCAAATGCCGTTTTCTGCTTGCTCTCCTCCTCTAACGGAACTTGCCAAAATGCTGATTTTAAATCGATTGTTGACAGATATTGCGCATTTTTTAAGCTATTTAAGATAACTGAAACTCTTGGCAAAGGGTAAGAATCTTTTTTTGTTACTTTATTTAATTGTCTACTGTCTAAGCATAATCGATTTTTCCCTGTTGATTTCTTTACCAAGAGTACTGGAGATCGCCAAGAGCTGTGTGAAGGTTCTACAACATCCATTTCAATCATGTCCTGTATTTCTTGTTCCAATTCCTTCATAATTGGTGGGGAAAATGGGTATTGGCGTTGATTTACTGGTAAGTGGTCTCCAGTGTCTATTCTATGCTCCAGTAAATGAGTCCTGCCTAGACCTGTGCCTATTTCAGTTTTCATTTCTTGAATCAATGACTCAAGAACTACTTGTTGATTAGGTAACAACGACTCACGAGGGACAATAGAAGTTCGGATGTCGATTTCTGAGATTTCTACGTCTGAATTCAAAATCGCATTAGAGGTTATGTTTCTTTTTGTGTCAATGCACAGGTCGAAAGCACCGAAGAAGTTCATTCCGAGGATGATGTCATGATTTAATTGGCTCATGATGTAAAATGTAATTACTTTATATGAGTTATTAAATTGGACGGGCAAGTAAACGATTGAGTTAATTTCATGGCAGGTACCATCAGCGGTTGAAATTTTCTCATTTGCGACAATGTGAGTGTCAAATCCGAAATATTTTAGTTTTTCGTAAAAGTTTTTTGAAATAACAGAGGCTGTGGCACCAGAATCCAGTAAACCTACAAAATTTTGCCCTAAGATTGTTATTTTACCGTAATAACGTTGATCGCTTTTACTGACATGGAAACTGCAGAGTTCTTTCTTATTGAAAAAATCAGATATGGTTTTAAGCCAGCTCTGCCATTCATAATCGTTTATCTTTCTTACGGAAGACGACTGGCAGGCTTGTCTTCCGCTCTTTCGTTTCCCGCTTGTGAAATATTCAAGCACGGGCAATTTTTTGATGTCACCCCGAATTTACCGCATCGAAAGCAAAATAGCCTTTGTTGCGGCTGATTACACTCCCTAAAGATGTGACCTGAAGATCTACAATTCCAACATTTCATAGTGTTGGGTTTTGCTAATATGCTGGACTGCTGAATAGTGTTATGCCCCATGACGTTAATGTCATGACTATTATGTCCACTATGTTCTACATTACCTACCTGCCCTTTAAAAGCTAGATCTGGCTCAAGGGAGCCATGACTCAATATGGGTTCTTTAAACCTATCACAATTTAGCTTGGTGTTTTCAAGCACACGGAGTACCTGAACCAGGTCAGAAACCGACTTAAAATGTTCCCTTCAGATGGCTTGCTGAAAATACGGTTGAACATTTTTTTGTAAAATTGCAAGTTTTTGATATTCCTGGAGCTTGGTCGGTAATCTGTTGAACATGTTTTGCATTATTGCCACGTATATGAGGACACTTTCAGTCTTAGCTTGAGTTCGATTTTTTATTTCATCAAGTAACTCCTCCTGATAAAATGGTTTTTGGAATGTTACTAACAAAAGATCTACTAACTCATCCCAACTTGACACAATATCTCGATTGGCACGATACCAAATTAGGGCTTCATCCTCAAAAAAATCAATTGCATATCTGTACAAATCATCATCATCAGCATTACGAGCATCCTTTAGTTCCTCGATTCTTTCGAGAAAGGCGTTAATGCTTGGATTGCTGCCCCCATTAAATTTGACACCCCAGTCCTTTATTGGTACTAATTTACGTTTTGTGGTTTCTTTTTCAACGGTAGAGGTACGCATAAAATTTCCTTGTCTTTCTATCTTTTTTTGATTACTATTTGTTTGGCTATTATTACAAGATGGAGACGGTTTCTGATCAATATTATGAATGATGCTTAGAGCTCCCTCTCCAAGTGACTTATGTAGGATTTCTTTTATTTCATCAGATATTTCCTCCTGGCCTTCAATGTCATCAGAACTTTGTAAGTCTGTTAGAGATTGCATAAGTTCCCGAATGTTGCTGCGTACTATGGCATGACGGTCTATTAAAATTTCTTCAGAAGGAACGATGAACCCTACCCGATTGCTCAAGTGTTCAATCCGAGTTCGGATGCGTTTCAAATTAAATGCATCCGGACTATCGCGAATTTCATTAACGGCGGCTTTTAACGCCCGGTGTTTACTTTCACAGATTTCGATTTCCTCCAATGGCCTCTCTACACAATTAGTAGGCACTTTCAATTTTATGGAAGATGTTCCACAAGACTCTTGGTAAATTATTTCTTTTAATATTTTTCTCATCGGTGCGCAAGTTTTTACATCGTAAATGCCCCTACAGGCTAGCTCAAACTCTAACTCATCTTTTAATAGTTGGTTGGGATCCATGGCCGAACGAACTTTATATTAATTCAAAAATTTTTTCTTTCAAAATTGGCGGATTATTCCACAAAAAAAATATATTTTGCAATTTGACTCTAGTCGAAAGCGATAGCAAATAAAGTGAATTATTGTAAATAAACTTTACAACCTTAATTCAAATGAATAGAGTAAGCATACAAAATAATAAACAATAAAAATACCACCTTATATTGTACTGAAACCAATTGAAGGGACTGCTACCTAAAAAACAAACATTAACCCGTTGGGCGCCATTGTAATGATTGGGGTTCTTAAATGATACAAGTGAATATAGCAGTCACTCCAATGGTATATATTGCTAAAGCCTTAACCTAACGAAACCGACATTTACCCGGTGTAAACCTATCTCTAATTAGAACTAACCTTAATCTAACTTAATTCCTAAAACCTATTTATTACCGTTCAATACACCATTTAAAATGATGAGCAAATAAAATAATGCTTGTAAGGCAAAAATAAAAAAACAAAAGAATTGACTTCCGCGGGACTCGAACTCCCGATCGAAGGCCCACAGTCCGAGCTCCCACCGACTAGGCTGTTGTGCTGATAAGTGACCGTGTGAAAATGTCCAACAGTATATACGGCCAAGTCTTCCTTAATAGATCCGTAAATAATATCTCCGTGTATAATAAGGGCGTTTCCTTAGGCTGTAAATAAATAAACAAGGACTAAGCACCAAGTTATGGTAATACATTGGATGATAAACATTTGTATTGAGCTAAGTCTACTACAAAGATGCTTAAGAACTTACCCCTATTATTCCGGAAGATGCACAAAAACTACAATTCAACCACAATACGCAGAGTTGATTAAACTTAAATCTCATCAATCTTACACCAAAGATGTCGATAATGTTACAATTTCTCACAAAATGACTAGTCGTACCTTTGCACTGGTAGACCAGAAGTACCCTCATACATTTTATTTGGCATACCGCCGCTAATGAAATGTGAAGCTAATAGCCATTTAGGCTACCAGTAACGCCATCTGTTGGTCAGTAGCACGCAACAACACTCATCACAGTACATGGTAGGATTCGAACCCACAGTTTCACGAATGAGAGCCGAGACACTAACCGTTACGCCACCACGCCTCTATTATTATTTTTACTTTTCTATAGATGTCCTATTGTTTTGACATTAATGAGATTCAGCTATAAGCCTTCATCTAATATAAAATTATCATAATGAATCACTTATGTAGCTGCAATAAAAAAATCGTATCACAGTATTCGAAAACTATAACAATCGATTCGTCACTAGCACTTGATACTCAATACTCACCTTTCTCTATCTAAAGGCAAGCGTTCACCTATCGAAATCGTACGCATCGGACGCATCGCATTCAGTGTTCTTCGTATACAGGGTGTTGCAAAATTGGTATACTAAGCCGAAACCTACATGTGCAGCATGGTATATCTAAGCCCGAAACTGAAATCAGAATTTAGAAATTCGCGAAAAAAAAAAAAACATAGTAAAAGTCACGTGACCAACAAAGTTTCCATGGAAAATGAAATTTATTTTTCGCGAATTTTGAAATTCTGATTTCAGTTTCGGGTTTAGATATACCATGCTGCACATGTAGGTTTCGGCTTAGTATACCCTTTTTGCAACACCCTGTATAAATTCACACAAGTGCATCCAATTCAACGGCATTGTCGAGGCCGTTTCTCCATACAATTATGACAATCCGTTTGGTGCGATACGTACGATACCGCTAGGTGTGGACGCTTACCTTAAATCGATTAACGTGGTAATTGTTTCTACGGCTCAAGATGCATCTAACAACAGTTATTCATCCGCGATTGATTGCTTCACTTTAGCGTGATTTGAATGTAACAATTTTTGCACCTATATTTTATTATTTGCATCGCAATATTTTATCGGACCAGTTTAGTGATATAGGTACTAGGGATATAGTGAGCTAAAAGTGTTCCAGAATGATGATCTGAGTCACGCTGGGTTTTCCATACCTACCATCAAGTGTTTTTTTTTTTATTTATAAACGCCAGCCCAAGGATTCTCCAATTCGAAGTTACATCAATTTTACCGTTTCTTCTAAATATGTTTGTACTCGTAGGATCATATTTTTACATTAATAAAAAAAAAACATTCTAACTTAAAGATGTGTACAAACAGCTGATTCCTTTTATAAATTAGTGCATTGAACACGTCTTAGATATAACTATAATATGTAATAAAGTTAGGCGTGGGATATATAATATGATAATGAGGAGACGGTTTCAACAATAACTTTATTAACATAAATATTCAATCAATATCAAAACGTTACTCAAAAATACTGACCTTCGTACACAATTTCGCTATGCCAAATCTCATTCTTACTTCATATATTCTAGCTTACTACATAATCTAAACCTACTTTACGATATCTACATATTAAAATCTTATAAATAGAATTATTTCACAAGATCTACATAATTTTATTATTTATAATGCAAAACATAAAATTATTCGTCAAAAACAACATTTGTACAATTTAACAGTCATTTGTTTCTTAGAGATTACCACCTTCGCTCTTCATGTTTGTGGATGCTTGTTTGATGCTCTTTTGTAGTGAGCGAATGTGACTCCGCCGGTGGGTGTCTGGAACACCTGGTTAGGCACGAACCCACGCTCAAAGTGACGGGGCGCGGGGAACGGCCGACCGCTCGACAAAGCGTCGTACAACGCCGAAGGATCCTTAGCATAACCTCTTTTCAGATACTCCACCTGCAAACCCGAAGGTATGTACGAGTCCAGCAAAGAGGTCGGACGCTTCCTAAAAGGAGGTCCGTACCCATCGACGGGACGAGGCGTGATCGCATTCGAAATAGTGCTCGCTCCAGCTGAGTAAACTGGTTTGTTCAACGGACGATAGAACGGTAATGCCTTTGGCAAATGAGCAAGGTGGGGAGGCGGACCTCGCAGTAATAAAGGATTGGGAGGAGGTAGATCCTGAACGTGACCTAGTCTGTGGTCATCTCTCAGGGGAGCTCTAGAGGAATAGTACCGCGGGTACTCGGGGGACTTGTAGGGCGCTTCGGTCTGCGCCGCGTACTCTTTAGGACTTTCGATTTCATTCTCTGGGGCCTCTTCGAGTGTGTTGAGCGACGAGTCGGTCAACTGTTGGTGCTGGTAATACTGCTTGTGGTATGAAGGCGGGGAAACTAATGCTGTTTGATATTGATACTGAACCGGCATCTGGTACTGCAGCAGGGGATGTTGGAGCCCGGGGCCCGAGGCGCCTGGTGACGTCACATACATGTGAGGGCTATTCTGAGCCACTGTAGCAACAGTCGGCTGAGGATATGTCACGTAGGCAAACTGTTGCGTGTACTGTGGCATGGGTTGTAGGTATGCTTTGCCGGTGGGCGTGACGTAGGCGGGAACGTCTATGTAGTTAGTCTGCGTTTGGGCGGCGGCGGCTGCCTCGGGCGCGGTGTAGGCGCGTGGTGGCGGACTGGGGAACTGTGGGCTGGCGCTGCTGGCTGGCTCGGCGTGCTCGTTGTAATACTGAGGGACTAGATATATCTGCATGGGCACGTTGGACAGGTAGCCCACCATGGCCTGCTGCGCGCCGGGGCCGGACGGGGCCGTGTACGAAGGGCGCGGGGGGTGCGCGGGGGGCTTCTCCGGAGCCTCCGTCACCGCGTACTGATGCACGTAGCGCGGCTGCGACTGCGGCGGCGGGTGCCCCTCGAAGTACTTAATAAGACCATTCTTAAAGAAATCTAGAGCGTTAATATTCTGGCTGGTGGGATGTACTTCATTTTTATCGTAATCTTTTTCCTTTTCGCTTTTCAAGTTGTCTTCCTCGATGTCTTGTAGTTCTATTTTCTTGTCGGCGCGGGCAAGGAGTGCCAGCAGGAGGACAGGTGCGATCTGAAAGTAAAAGCGGTCAAGTGAGGCTGGCGGGTGGACGGCCGCACCACTTCGCCGTAGATGGGACGAGGAGGCACGCCCGACCTGTCACTACACATAGCTTTTAACACTCAGTAATAAGAGTCAATTCAATTTGTAAAAATAACCAATATTACCGTCAGTTATGGCTAACAGGTGAACGGCAAAAAATAAAGTAGATCCTATTAAGTAACCAGTCGAGTTCGCGGCGTGTTTTAGATAGAAAATGGGAGTGTTAGCTTTTACTGCACTTATGTGGTCGCACTGTGAAGATTCTCGCACTTTCATACTTTGTGCGGTTTTTATTCGTTAGTGCGACGGGAAATTTTGGGTTAAGTAATCATTATTTTAAGTGCTGCAAATTACATTGTAATTTCATACAATGATACAAATATAATATTGTTGTAATAGCATAACTGTTGTGCTAACATGCTGTAAACATTTTGTGTCATACGGATCTATTAGAGTCGGTAAATGCACAAGCGTACGTTGATAGAAAGATTACTTTAATGGTATATAATTTACCGGTATTTATAAATGCTTATTGCAGTATTTACTCTGATTACTTATTACGCAATAATAATCATGCAGCAATGGTTTGTTATCCCTAAACTTATACAGTGTAGAGTTATAAATACATACACTAATATACGAATATATGTAATTTACCTATGTAAGTTTATTATTTACATTTTGGTCACAAATATTCCGTAATAAAATTTTCAAACCCTAAATATTATATTGAAATGAAAACTTTGCATTCTCATATTTTATACATAGTGTAACTTTTAGTAATTGTTTATAAGTTTAAAGCTATGAGTGTTGCTAGCTAATGAATTTGTGTTGTGCATTAGCGCATAAGTATGTGGACCAAATACCTATTTTTTGCAGTTAGATTAGTCTCCAATTATTATTGTTTGAACTTCATACTTAAACCTTAAATATATTTTGTAAGATACAATTGCAAATGAAACAAAAACTACAAATTAAAACAAAAATTAAACACATTTTTTAAACAATGGGACATTAGCTGAAAAAAATTATCTTATCTAACTTTATAATAATAGTCAAAATGCAAGTCAACCGCTTGAAAGTATTTTGTTCTCTTTTGTTTCGTTTGCAAATAACATATTATTATACTTTTTAATGTGACAAAACAGCACAAACATACTAAATTACGCACTAAAAAAAAATTACTAAGCATGGTCGTTTCAATTCTTATACAAAAGACATCAACGGGTGCGCGGAACTTACTTTTTTACTTTGTCATAAGAGTTCACCTTAATTTTGAATTTTTAAATCTTTTTATAACTGTTAAAAGGTCATTTTTTTTTCTTCTTCTTCTTAGCATGTCATTTATAAACGATAAGATTAAGAGTATTTATGTGTGCATAATTGGTGGTTGGTGCTTTTTTCATTGGTAGATTTGTATCTTTAGTGCCAATTTCTCCATAGTGGGTTAGAGCATAACCAGGGATTATTGCTTGGCTTTTGACACAGTTGTCAAAAATTTAATATAGAGATGACGTACCTATAATTGATCAACCCTTCCCTGGTTACGATCTAACCGACTATGGAGAAATTGGAGCTAAGTCTACCAGGTGTTAGTTTCCCAATTTGAACACCTGCACATTAAACATCCTTAAGGTGAAATAACACCACACTTTACCGTCCATTGTTGGTTTAATTAAAACCGATTACACATTTTATTACGAAGAAAAAACAATAGTACCAGAAAGCACAGGGAAACTGGTCCACTATGATTTATCTATTTACTTTCCTTCACTGTATTTTAACTACTACTCTTGCCTTTCTCCTCAACTTGGTGCATTGATTCTCAGATAGGTACTTAATAAACTTTGTTTTGAACTAATTATCACCGAATATCCGAAAAAGTTTCAAATTGCCAATACATGCACCAAATAAAGACCCAATCATAAAAAAAATAAAAATCATGCAAGGAATCATTATCATAAATCATTATAATGCCATGAATTTTCCCGCCAAAAAAGATTTTACATTAGACATGCTCGTTTAAGAAGAATATACTTATATATACTTTTATTATATATATATATAATAAAAGTATAGGTAACATCAATGTAACTTAGATATTCGTGCATGTAGGGTTATATTATAGATGTGTAATATGTATATATGATATCTCGGGTTATTACGGTGTAAACTAGCTGCATAACTATAATTATGTTGTCAGTGCTATCATTTGTATCTACTGGATGTGTTCATTAGTATTGGGTAAGTAGGTATTTTATTCAAAACGTAAGGCTATAAAAAATAAGTTTGCCGTCTCCACTTAGGTATAAGCTAGCAAGCCACTTAGGTTCAAGCATTATTTTAGTCATGAATGCTATTGTTAGATACGAAAGTAAATGTCTAGTAACTTCAAATTGCTAATATAAAAGTTGTATCCTCACCTTATAGATCAGCATATTGCTGAATTTCAAGTTTAAAAAATCAACAAATTTCACAGACTAGTCACACACAAACTGTCAATGTATTGTCACAGCACAAACTGCACTTTTCCAACACCCATCCGCGAGCGGCAGTCCTCTTTCTTCATGTCCTCTGTACGTTGCATCGATCGAGCTGCCCTCACCGACAGCGCCGAAGAAACCCTATAATTTACAAACCATCATTTAAAAGGAAACCTTTTACCCCATTGACTACACACGTTAATAGAAAAATTACTACTTGTCTATGGTCAAAGCGCGAGCGCGCGGGAAAATTGACAGCTGAATTTCCAAAATGGCGTCCGATCACGCTTTTATAAAACCATTTACTTCCCAAATATAAACTTAAGGTTTATAAGTTGTTGTTATTTGATAGTTTAGTGGAAGAAATACCAACTGTTTTTGTTGCTAGTGTTGTTGAATATTTGGGAGCGCGGAATGCGTTCGGCCGGCCGCCGGCGGGTAAGTGATCGCGCGTGTCGCCGGCGTGTAGTTAAATACTGCACTACTCTACATATTGCCGCGGAAAGGCTCGTATGGCGATCGTCGCTTTCATGGATGATTTCGCAGGATTTCAAGGATATTTTTGGAAGAGTTTATGTAGTAGGTCCTGTAGGGTCTGTTTGTTTAATAAACCAACCATAATTAGTTATTAGACGAAAGAAAGACATTTTTTGAGGGATGATTTTTCCATATTTATCTGAAGAATAATTCTGATTCGATTGATAGTCGTGAATTTCCAAAACTTTTAGAATAAAAGTTGTTCAGAATGACCCCATGAGTCACCCCCTTTCGGCTTAGCCTCATCTTACCTTTTTTGCAAAACCTTGTATAAGTATATCAGTTTTAAAATTGAAATATTTAATTTATTTTATAATTTTTAGATAGTCAGATTACAGATGTACTACATATTCATGATATGAAATGCAGCAGACAATCGTTCTTGTCGTAATAATAATAACGTTCCATAGACAATGGAGTTATAACTGTTACATCGCAGCCATAAAGCACTCAGTTCCATCAAATAAAGGCTATAATCCTGTAACAGTAACCCTTAATTACTATAGTCAATATCGGCCACAAATTATACAGTAATCGCTATTATTTGACTATAATATTTAGAGCTCAAAATCTACTCCATCATTACAAGATTGACATTTAAATCGTTCGATTTCTATTTTATGATAGTCATTAAACCTTTTCATTGTATTTTCTTTTTAAGGCATTTTTTATTAATGTTTTGTTGCTTTTGATGTATGTTTGAGGTTTGATTAGAATCGTTTTAAAAATTGAACCAATTTTAAGACGCGCAAATTAGAAATAATTTGAGTATAAAAATGTATTGCACAAGTTAATAATTATGGGTGGAGCTTTTAGCATAATTAGAGACAATATAGGCATATAATTACACCTTATGACACTAAATCTGAGTATTAAAACTTTAAGTACAATGATACCACTTACCTAACCACTTGCATTTCCAAACAGACCGTAGGTTTCCATTACAATGTAGGTATACATTTAATAAATTTCATAATTAATTTGAGGACTAGGTAATGTGTAAAGCTGCAACTCTTGTGAGAAGAAGTAACAAAAGGTTTTTTTATTAAGTCTCAGGATAATGGTAACACTTTTGAATAAACTTGCCATTACCAACACCTACTTGAAATTTTCCGCAGTACCTACAATAGTGTAATATTTTTTGTAAAACAAGTGTGTTAGGTATATATATGCGGTTGCTGTTTTTTTCACGTTTTCACAGTTGGTCTTATTATGAAGGTGGCTTAGGATAGAATTCCATCCGATATAAGTAGGTAGTAGATGATATAGAGTTTACTCCTATAGTACATATTGCAGTAAAAATCTAGAAAAGCTAGAAAATATTAGAGGATAAAATTTATTCATTTCTTATAAATTTTCAATGTTTACGATTTTTCGGATAAAACCGATTTTTTTTTTGTTTGAAGGGATTTAATAGTTCTGTTATTCTATACACCTGCTGGCACACAACATATTGTACAATTGCATCAATTATAAACAGAACATCTCTTGCGTTAATAAGCTAAATAGTTCTTCTATATTTTAAATAGGTCACACACTTTTGCCCAACATTCTGAATAGAATCACATCAGTTTTTTTTACATTTCGTGACATTCTAAACAAACAAATGATTGTAAATGTAAGCATCGGTGTCATGGTCTTTATTTATGGAAGAATTTAATGAGTTTCTGGATTCTTTTAGTCTCAAAGCCCCGTCTTTCATAGAATCGTCAGACTAAGTGTTTGCTATTTGTTTAATTTCATGTGAAGCGTGTATGAATAGCTTATATAAGTAAGTTTTAAAATAACGTTAATAAGGTGTAGGTACCGTGACTACGAGTACATTTCGCAAGTGTATTGACATACTGGATTTACTTTTATATCTGCTTAAAACCTATACATCATAATTGTATTTCAAATATTTGAATCAATTGAATAAGGAGAGTAAGAGTGAATATGTAATACCTAAGCTAAGCAGGACCTTAGAATCTAACCCCAATTTAATAAGGTGATGCGCTTCTTCATCTTCTTAGAGTGTTGGTGACAAACGCTAGAGCTAGGACAGTTTCTCTTCAACGTGATAAAGTATTACTATTAATCAGTCTGATTTAAGGAAGAAATCACTCGAGAAATCTCATTTAGTGCACACCCATGATAAGCGCTCATAACATTCCTAAAACTTCCGCTACACCTACTCTAATAGACATCCCTATTTACAAGCCTCTAATTATAAACCTACCTCGCACTATGTACTATAAGCACTGCACAGGTTAAGTAAATAATTAATCATGTATGTCTGGTGTTTTCACTAGTTCAGTTACGCTACAAGTGCTTTCTAACCAAGTGGAGCAAACCGATGAATGTCCTATAAGTACTACCTACTGTTCTAGGTACACCTGTACTGTGTTCACCTAGGAAATACATGAATAGATAGATAGATTGATATTGTACCTGTTCAGTAGCTGTTTATTTGTACCGAGACCAAATAAAACAACATTAATTTGAATCATGTAGTTGTAGTGAAAGTGTAAGCGAAAAAGACAGAAAGGGACCTTGGTGTTCCTTGTCAACTGCCACTTTTGAAACACTCTATACAAAAGTAATCAAACATTCTTCGTAGTCACATGGAAATAAAGGATATACACAAGTCCTATAAGAGCTTCCCGTTTAACCAGCTTTTTAAACACATAAGTCTAAACTAATCTTCGATAGGACATAATCCATTTCTAGTTAATACTTGCGGGAAATACAAAGTTAACTTTCCTTTCCATAATATAGAAGAAGTAAGGATATTGCAAAACTTGTATAGTAAACCGAAAGAGGTGCTTCAGGGGCTCATTCTGAAAAACTTTTGTACTGAAAATTAAAATCAAAAGCGTGAAAAAATATTATCTCGCAATACGAAAAAGTTACGTGAAGAAACAGGTTTTTATGGAGACGCTCTCTTTCTGTACAAAAAATACATAAATTGTTGGTTTGTATAAGATTCAGACATATTTACAGATACGCCACGGGGTATAAATCGGTGTGTTACATAATGAGACACCACCATTCAAAATATGTCTATTTAAGCATGCACTACTTCAAAAGGGATTATGCAAAATTCATCGTTATACCAAACTGCAATAATGACATTACGTATGATAATAACAATTTGCGATGTAATTTCGCCATTGTTTTTAACCGCAGACCGTAGCTCAGTCAAATTTACAAAACGATTTATATTTTTCATAGATAATGCTCATTATATTTATTTGTTCTTTTGTGCAATTCGGGGAGAAACAAATCTAAACTTTATTATTAACAATTTATCTTCGCTTTTAATTTAGCTTTTTCCCGCAAACTTATTATGTTATATAAATAAAGAAAAGTGAGTGGCTTTTATCCAGTACCAAATGATTATTTGGTTTTTATAACACAAATATATTCTTCTTTTATATATCTTCAACTTATATATATATGAACAGCTTTGCTTCTAATGATGATAATTTTGAAAGCTCACAGCTATGATTAAATTATGATGAGTTGTTTCTCCTAATTGACGTTTTAATTTTTCCACAGATATAATTATGGTATTAGTGACTGAATTTTCTTTAGGTAGTCTTATAAAATCGTGACACATTATATTTTAGATGTGTAGACCAATTTAAAGATATGAATTTATGGTGTTTTACTCTCAATAAGTGCCAATTAAATTGGAACTAGGCCCGTGACAATACTAGTTTCTGAGATTTTCAAGAGGTATTTCTCTCTATTATAGATAATAATGAGTTATAGGCTATTACGGATGACAGTGGGGTAACAAGCAGGTGTAAAGTGGGATGCCCTCCAGCCCACTGGGATCCATAACGACCACGACTATTGAATATTTTATCCTTTGCAAAATATGACGTTTGATATGACGTTTGATGCTTGTGCGTAGTCTTCCCTTGAAATCGAACAAATGACAAATAAAATGTATGGATTTTACAGCTGTCGTAGGACTCATACTATGTTTTACAAAGAAGGCACTAGTATCTATACCTATTTAAGAAATCACCTAAGTAGTGATCAAATTAAGGCAACCTACGTTTTTAAACATGGAACATCATAATTTATCAGCCTCACCTATTGCCCATAAACTAATAAAATAGGTAAAGGGTTTTTCCCTCTGTGTTAGGTACTCGCTCTGCACCCGTAAAAACAGTGGTCATCGTGCATTCACCATGTTAGCGCCTCCTTGCATGGAGGTTGCACAACAGTTATACAACCTCTACGCTCGGATAAACGTCAAATTTTCGGCACCAACGCGTGATAACACCTAATAAGGTTGCATCAAAGAGTTTGTAAGTGTAACATGGTTATTATTGTGAAATATAGAGCAGTTGGATAGTTTTCTTGTACACGTATAAAATAAGAAAAGCCAAAGCTCACACAGCTAAAGGAATATTTCACTTTATGTTTTTCTCTATTTCAAAATATAGTCCAAGTTTACTCATGATTTAAGATTTCGTTTAGAAATTGGTACCCAATTAATTATATATCATTCAAAATATACTTACAAGTTAAAGTCGATTAAAAAAATAGGCTTTGACGAGGTTTGGATTTCTTGGTCCATATAAAAGCCAGGTGTTCAGATTGTTGTATAGTATTATTACCTGTGTTACACCATTTTATGGTGATTATTAAGTAATCTGACTAACGAGCGAATAATAATATAATAAATATAATGTTATAGCTTTTACAACTCCAGCGAAATCACTTGAATTGACACTTTCTCACGTACTTAAGTTGCCACTAGATACCTACTGATGCAATACATATAGCAATTAACTTGCTAATTCCTAGCAAAAATATTACTGCAAAGACATTATTGTAGGTATTTTTTAGGTTTATCGATTTCTGAAACCATTGATACCCGAGAATACCACTACATTTTTAAAAAGTAAATATAATATATATAATATAAATATATCTAGTTATCATATCTGCAATATTTATTTCTCTATGGCAATACCTGATCCTATAATACTTAGATACTACTGTGATGTTAAGCATATTCGTTGTAAAGTATTGTTCGTCGTAATGCCACCATTATTGAGTTAAACAATCATGATTCTGATTATAGACGTCCTGACAATCATATTACGAGCATCATCCGAATCTAACCATGTGGACAAAGTTTATATGTGGGATAAAACACGTGCTGACACTCTCTGGAATTATAATTAAAAAGAATGACAGCATGATATGAATTCATAATATATTTTTATCTACCCTAGTACCTATATGAAGAATAAGAATGCCTGGTTTCTGTGGAAGATCATTAAACTTGAGGAGCAGGACCAGACCATGAAATTCGAAAATAGGTATAATAAAAATATAGCAAATCTACTTACCAAAATCTCTCACATTCTGATTCTGATAAGTACAATTTATCACTACACACTTTTATTAACATATGTTTACATTTCCTTTAAATCGTTTAGAAATAGTTTTTCTTTTCCAGAATAAGTTAAAAGCCCAGCGTCTGTCCAGGAAGCGGTCAAGCCCTCCCTTCTAACTTAACTATCACAATTCACAAACAGTTTGAATCACTGCAACTGGACCGATATACTTAACTACTACCTCGTGGTTGCAGTAGTAATGGCACTGTCAACTTATTGCAAACGAGAAATTCATATAATTACAAGCGCTATGGAAATAGAATACTACTCATAAAATAGTTTTTTTTTTTAATGTATTAAAGATACATTGTGCAAAATTGAACAAAGCAAACAAGTTCTCAATAAAAAAATATTGAACCAGTGAATATTTCCAGTAAAAATTCATAAGTAGCTATATCTCTGGTATCTACTCATCAAATATACAAAAGTATAAGTATAGCTAGCTACTTTTGAAGCTGAACATGCACTCTCAAAACCTGGGTGTGACTAGCAAAGCAAACGTAGGTTATTCTAGCTCGACACAAAACGGACGAACTACTTAGAATATCGTACGTACTGTGAGATAGAGTCGTGGCTCGCGCAGCTGCGTTAGGAAAGCTCATTTTTCGTAAGCAAGAGTGTGCCCAAGGGTACTTGTTATTGGCAGTGATGGGTCAATCAATGACCAAGGTGCAGCAGATATATACGGGTAAGTAATACGAGGTATAAAAACGAATGGTATAACATTCACAAGGTATACGCCCATATGATATAAATTCATTAAGTATAACGATCACTGTGCATAACAAACGAAAGGCATAATTACTAAATACATAATTTCGTAAAGAATAACGTTCAAAAAGTATAATTTCAATTGATATAACTATTAAAATGCATAACGTTCATAATATATAACGTTTATAACATATATTCTACAACGGATATAATTATCATAATGTATAATGCACAAAAAGTAAAGATTGTCGTATCGTATTTTCATTATTATTGACGTTATGTGGGGGGAACGCTCCGCTCCGCTTCGCTGCGCTCCGCTTTGGTTTCGACGAACATGTGCACCTAACACGCTCCTCCTCGCTTTGCTCGTCGTCGCAACTATCTTTAGGTTTTGGTACTAGGGGTTTTGACATTATTATTATTATTGGCGCTATGTGGGGAGACGCTCCGCTCCGCTTCGCTGCGCTCCGCTTTGGTTTCGACGAACATGTGCACCTATCACGCTCCTCCTCGCTTTGCTCGTCGTCGCACCTATCTTTAGGTTTTGGTACTAGGGGTTTTGACATTATTATTGGCGCTATGTGGGGAGACGCTCCGCTCCGCTTCGCTGCGCTCCGCTTTGGTTTCGACGAACATGTGCACCTAACACGCTCCTCCTCGCTTTGCTCGTCGTCGCACCTATCTTTAGGTTTTGGTGCTAGGGGGTTTGACGGTGTTGGGTAATTAAACACAGATTATGTTATTGTATGTTAGTATGTTTTATGAACTTTATACTAAATGATAGTATATATTTTAAACGATATACGTAATGTATGTTATACGAATTGATATTAGTCCTCGTAAGTATTATATATTTAGATTTTATATAAAATGTACGTTATACCAATTGAATCTTATACCTTATGAAAATATAGATTTTGTTGTTATACGTAACGTTCATTATATGTTGTGAACGTTATTAATGTGAAATTATACATTTCGTTTTTATACGTCGCAATACGCACCCGATATATACCGGTTATTACGTACAAACTTATGTCCGAAGATCATCGAAATGTTGCAAATAAAAACGGCATCCAGTAAATCAAAGCGAAATTATTTTAACATTTTCAAAATGCAAGTAAAATGTTTCGACATAATCAAAATGTTAACCAGCTATGTTTTTGGCCCCATGAATAAATACCTTCCAACGGAGAGGTCACTGATAAATTCCACCCTGTAGGTATAATTTCTACTCCACCACACCTATTTTATAATCCAATGTAACATTCACAATCAGATATTCAATCACAAGTTATTGTTGTTCACGTCATCGTTCATAAGTAATTTGATGGATGATTCTTGCTTTGATCGCATTATTTAAATTAAATTGGTACTAACCGGGCTAAGAGTAATACGTTTTCATTATAGACAGTTTCCATCTTTTATGTTAAAAAGCATTTAGTTATTCTGATTATAATGTGCATTTGATAGTAACAATGCTTCTGAGAGGGGTCAGGTTGCTCTGCCCCTTACTGTACCTTACGGTGTACCTTATGAATGTCACTTTATTGTAGCTAATGTTTAAATGGAAATCATTTGAAATTACCTGCTACCGTTAAAATATAAGTATATTGTTTATTATGTTAATTAAGTATATTCAGATTTTTCTTCAGATAAATCCTTTAAGAGATGAATGCAACGCATAATAATAATAATTTATTTATTTCAGACAATTTTTTCATATAAAAACACGGTTTACAAAATTTACATTCTACTTAATAACTAAAACAGATTTTGTGCATAAACAAAGATTTATAATATAACCTCATTTTATTAAAATCTTGATAAATATTACGTAAATTTGAACGCACTCAGCACAGAATAGAGGTGAGTACTCATACTCAATAATGCAAAGTTACGACGAAGATGCAATAACAGATTCCGAGATTCCCTTTAGGCGATCGAATAGAATGATGTAAACCAACCTGTTTAAAAATAAGATCGCTTTAATTTGGTACTTTTCCGATAAATTAAATTGGTTACCTTCAATTAATTATTTTTATGTTCATAAACCAAAACTCAGCAGCGCTGTTACACCTAAGTAGCGGCTCTGTGGATGGTATAAACATAAAGAGACTTACTTAAATATTTTATGAACCCAATCATATCTAATGCAATTTCATTTTGATCATCAGTTTTTATATTTTGTAAAAGTCAAAATATCTGAAGAGTTACATAAAATATAAACTCATCATCATTTTGTTTGGAACATATGTAAGTGTTTAATAGTTTTATGAGTTTTGATAGAAACAAATTAAAATTTACATTCACTTTGGATTAGATTCATGTAAGGAAGATAACATGACACCGTACTTATTGCATATTTTAATCAAAACGTAATTAAACTGAACGTTATAGGCCTTGTAAGGTGCAAGCGCTAAAATGAAAGTACCTACTTATATTGGTCTATGTACTATAACGGTAGAGCAGCCGGTTTTCCCTATAAAGGTATATGAATATAATACCACTAAACAGATCGGTTAAGTACCAATAACAATACACCTTTCATATAAAACAGAAACAGTTTCCGTATAGTATTATTTAGAAAGCTTAACTTAATAAATTTCCTACAAGGGTGTTTGATTCAGCTTGCAGATTTTAACAGTTATTTTTGTAATCTTAACTATTCTCTGATAAATAATTAAATAAACCCACCTAAAATAAATCTAAGTGAGCTTTTTTAACAAAACCCTTCATCACGATACTTCAACAAATAACTACCTAAATATTTATTAATATTATTGAAAGCCCACAGCCAGTCCACGGTACATAAGTGTTCTTATTACATAATTATGTAAACATATAAAGTGTCGAGTTACAGCAGAGGTACAGATTGTAATGTTCACAATTTTACATGTGGGATGAGTAGACCGGTTAGCATTGCTATTGAAGATGTTATACGACCGAATACGAGAGTCGTTCCGAGTGAGTGATTACGATCCGATACAGGCTGTTGGAAATAATTTATTTAACTACTAAACTTTAGTTAACACTACGGTATACTTATTATTGAAGTATTCACTTTTAATAAAATTTTATATCAGTTACTTTATTCTTATCAAATGTCCAATATTTCTAGCGTATTTAGAATTGACAACCATTAATGTTTTAATTCTTTTATCGATTAGTTGATATTATATCAAATCTATTACATTTATTATACTAATCTAGAATTATTATACAATTCCTAATGCAATGGATTCCGAAGGTCTCCCAAGAAAACTTCCGAAATAATTAGAAAGCTCATTCCTATCATCAGATTCATCAGCAAAATTTTCTACAGTCTGAAGTTTTCTACAGATTACTGTTTATAAAATGAAACACCCTGTATAAGACTGGTCGCAGGTGCTCTGTCCAGTGCCCCGTGCTACGGCGGTACAAATGAACAGACGCGGTAATTAGTGCCTTTCACTAGAAGCTCTTAGGACGGGAGCACATTCGCTACCTTACATGCCAATCTTTATAGGTCTAGGAGCTTTTACAAAATACACATTGCAGTTTTTAGCAAAAATGTTGAATGTAAAACATTGTTTGTTGTGTGTCCTATTGTATTTGACATAGATAAATCCATATTGTACTTATGTGTTGTATTTATCATAATATGTATCTGTGTAGAAATATCAGCTATTAGATACCTATTATTAGTAAACCAATTAATAATGTACGGTAGCTACAACAAAATTCTACGATTATTTTGGGAAACTTGCAAGTTATTTAGTAACAATCATAAATATCAACGATAAAAAAAATACTTATGATGTCTATAGACTATTATAATCTGTGTAAATCAGCTGATGGTTAGAAAAATGTAAAAGCCTCTTTACCCGACAGCAGTCGGTTAAAGCAAGTTACAGTGTTGCGTCACTGACGATTTTTTTCCCACAATCAATTCACACATATTTGGTTCAGTTTGTTTACACTGGTAGTCTAACCGGACGTTAAAAGCCTGTTTTGTTCTTCGTTCACAACATTGTTTCTATTGGCCGCCTTTCTTGACTATGATTAAGCTTTTAATTAACAAACCGTACAATTTTAAAACTATTAGCCTATGATTTAACTTAAAGTAACGTGTAGCCTTTGCTAAAACTTAGCTCTTACATCGTAAGAGTTGTAAACTAAGAGAAAATTCAACAAAATAAAAATATAAACTAGTCTAGACTAGCCTACGAGTGAAAGTCTGGGTAATAAAGTAAGTGGCTAATAGACCATTGTCTAGTGGCCAATAAATGGCCAGAGCCCTTTAAAATACAAAAGTATCTCTGATCCAGTTAGAATGGTCTACGAGTGTAATCTGTATTTAACATTTTATAATCTATATGGAACAATAAAGTTACGTTTCAATAAACTTTAATATAGAAAGTGATTTGGTGATTCGGTTAATCTGTTTTATAACGACAATGAGATTCGCATGGTAATGGTATTCCCATTGAGACGAAATCAAAAATACTTAGGTGTATTTTTATTCGGCATGTTACAAAATCTTACTGTTTTTTCATTAAATATACTATGGTGTAAAATAATATAAAGATAAAAAAGGTTCACCTCTGCCTCTTCACACATTTCAAAACATCCACGATCTCCATATAAAGATTTTATTATCGGTAACACAATAACTTGAGCAAGCTTAATAACAAAACAGTCTTAAAAAAATAAAAACAACTTTCATAAATAGAACACAACAATCATGGCAACATACAAACTAATAAACCGCTAACCTTAAAAAAGCAAAACTTACACGATAATCAGTTTTTATACGAGGTGCGGCTAGTAACGTAGGAGTTTTTGTAATTGGATGATTCGGGGGTTATGTAATCGGATGTTTGAATGTTGATCTCATTGTCTTCCTTGGCGGCGGCGTGCTGGCTCCCCGCTTGCAGCTTGTCATAGTCACTGGGCGCTGGCGGCTGACTGGCCGGTGGGGAGCCCCCGTAGTACACGTTGTACTTTGCCTGGGGACTCCCCTGGTAGTTGTAGTTGTATAGGCTCGGACTGGGCCCAGCGCCCGGGTACAGCAGATTGCTGTACAGCGACGGGTTGGGCTGCAGTAGCAGCATCGACGGCTGCCCCAGATACTGCTGGTAGTTCGGGAAACCCCCCTGCCCGCCACTCAAGAAACTATGAGGCGCGTTTATTTGGTAAGGAGAGTTGGATTGAAATATACTCTGCGGGTACTGAATTTGCGGTGATTGCAGCGACGATTGAGGCTGAAGAATCGCTAGTTGGATATTCCCATTGGGGCCTTTTGACGGAATGATCTGGTACTTGGCTTGGTATCCCGAGTTCGGGACGAAGTTGATGGGAAGGAACTGTGAGGAGCTGGGCGGCGGCAGCAGGTTGAGCTGCGGCTGCGGGTACCCGGCGGGGGGGGAGTAGGGCGCGGGCTGCGGAGGGTAGCCCGCCTGCTCGCCCGGCTGGTAGTACTGGCTGCCTCCCGACTGAGTCGGGTAGAAGGAGTTGGGCACCTGCGTTTGATACGAAGGGCTCACGGAGTTAGAGGCCGGGTTTTGGTTGTAAATGCTGTATGTGTAGTCAGTCTTGCCGCCCCCCGAGGGGATGGCGTTGAGCGTGGTCTTCCCCGCCCCCCGCTTCTTCTGCTCCCCCTCTTCATCAGCGCAGGCCAGCGCCACGAATGCGGCCACAATCTAAAAACAAAACAAATGCTTAAATATCGATCATAACTAATTCAAGATGGGCGTCATCGACGATCAATCAATAGCACCATCAAGAAGAAAAAATAAAACAAATTGCCGGTTACATAATTTAAAAAAACGAGTTTAATTGCCAAATTGTATAACTTGACAAATCGACCGAAAATAACCAGTGATTACTTACTAGGATCTTCATATTGATGTTATCTGATGATTGATATGCGAAGGTCTAATTACATTATATGCTGTAGGGAAAAGTCGCGAAAGGAAAAGTGTTCTGTGCGCGGTCGCTCGGAAAAGTGCAAGTAAAGTATCAAGTTCACGCGTTTATATGAGCGGCGCTGGACAACTTTCCTTTAGCTCCAGATCAGAAGGAGTTGGCGAGAGGTCTTTGTCCTGCCCCGACATATCCAGTTTAGAGCTAGATCTAGTGCAGGCTTCCTCACACACGAGCGGAAATGCGTGGCTCGCATGCCGCCGCCTCGCCCGACAGCTAACTACTTCCTTTCCCTTTCCGTAAAAACACATGAGCTATACTATTTACTTCAGTACTATAAAATATGATCTCTGATGTAGAAAATTCATTCCATGTACGTTTCTATAATCAATTTACAATAACAATAAACTTGCCAAGTGATCTAGTTCATACAAAGTTATTTGTTGAGTAATGCTGAATTCACGATCTCATCTGCTGTAAGTGGTGTTTTTTACGAAATTATGTACTTACATGGTTTCAAATTTGAGAAGTGCCCGTCAATAATCAGATCTGCTGCCATGTAGTGCGGCCATCTGCATAATCCGGTATCTGATTACAATGCGCCTGCGCAACCGCCTTCACCGCCGCTGATGAAACACAAGAGACGTCATGTCGTCTAAATTACTTTACAATGCTAAGAGCTTCTTGTTAAATTGGGATCGTAAAACCTTTCAAGGTTTAAGTGGGCGATGGAACTAAGAGGGCTTCGTGACCATTTTTAGACAACAACGTGTATTACAAATGATAAACTGTACCAAAATGTATTACGAGCAATGTGTCAAAAAAGTCATAAGTGTGCTTGTAACATCTCAATCATAACTTGAACCGACGCGAAGAGTACAGCAAAGTACCCACTTGGCATTGCAGTCTGGTAGTCTATCAATATAATATATCGCATCAAATATCTGGTGAGCTTTCTATCCAGTCTTTCGAGTACCCAATTAGTAGATACAGCATTTGTGATATACTTGTCACGTGGGTGTGACATGTAGCTCTAGCATCTTGCCATGCCAATGATGCTGCATATATGGCCTAAGAAGATAGGGACTAGACTAGTAATCGATTATTATACCCTCGAGTAATACGTAGTAATTTAACTGATTATAACTTATAATTTAGAAAATATATTGGTTACTGCTCACAGTTTTCGCAGGTATTGTTAGTCCCAAGCCAATGTTATTGATTGGGCACTATCAACAACATTGTGAAAAAGTTATCCGAAAAACTATTTTCCTTTATCGAAACCCTACATCTACGAGTAAAGGGCTTAAGCTTAGTTGTATTTGTACAAAGTTACTTATATCACTTATACTTATTGTAGCGCTATCACAATTTGTTTTAGTTACCTTACACTTTAACCGGCATTATCTTTCCGATATAATCAAATTGATGAGTACTTATGTATATCGCCGGCTTAAAGTAAACATAATTATAATTTCCGATTTCACTTATCATATTCTTGTAACATTTACGATGCCATACCAGTCACTATGAACACGAGTGGTGAAGGGAATCGCGAATACTTCGGGCATGTTGTATGGCTGTATGTAGGTACTTACTTAATTATATAAAAAAGTACCTACATGGATTTCTGACTAAAATCAAACCTGGGACGTTCGATTTCAGGCTGGGGCAAATATTTTTTCTCTGATCTTGTGTGTTAATATTTGTATGCTACGACTGATAAGACAACTGATACTTCAATAATATGGTGGCCCAGTAAATGAACTATGTTTGTTTATAATTTGCAAAAAATCATACAAATATAATATAACTCTGAGTTATGATGAGTTACTTATGAAAGTAAGTAGTACTAATTATGTATCGGAAATAATTATTTAGTTCCGTAGGTTACATGAAGTTATAATAGTTATAGTTAATCGTCTTGCTCTTAAACTTATTAAATTTGTACTTTCGTGTAAACACCAGCAGTCGGGTAGCTTGTATTTGTACAAACATATAGTCGTTAATTGATTGGAACAGCCATTCATTCCCATATAATTGTATAGGAATTTTTCATCCAAACGAAATGTAGGTAACTAATCACTTTCTTTCAAATTAGATAACTTTTCAATTAAATTAAATTACATAAAATATAGTTTACAATTTATGGAGGTAATTTTTTTTAACATGTAGGTTCCATATTAGGTACTTTTACATTGAAACGAGTATTGATGAGAAAAACCCAGCAAATAGGTTAATCCCTAACCGGCAGAATATTGTTAGTATTGTTACTCCATTGGTCAAAAACTTATAATTATTGGTATATATATTTTTATATACTATGTGTATGTCATTAAACGCCATCTAGTTTTATGTATAAGTACTTTTTAAGATATCGATCATTCGTAAGTGAGAGGTGAATTTCAAACTTCTGCACGACACGACAGCAGCAGCACTTAATACGATCTATAATTTTGTTCTGAGATCGTTCACTAGATGTAGCGGTACCAATAAAATCATTAAGACATATTATAAGATCACCATCAGTCAAAACATTTCCACAGCTCGATATCATGCCACAACACAACCGTCATAGTTTCCTCTTTTAGGTGTACGTTATAAAATCTGTTAAATCTTTGCATCATGACCCTGAATAGTTGCCAGTTCATCTACGAACTGTAAGAACGTGGAGAGTCCACTTCTTCTTCATGAATCGTCTCAGGTCTGTTGTAATTCTAATGGTAATCATCAGAGAACACACAAACGTCTATACCTGGTTCTCTCCGCGAGTGAATATCACTGTATTCATCCTCATCATCAGCAACCCAGTTACTCAAAGTCATGACCTGCTGAAACTGAACATTGAAGAGCAGGGTATACCGCCAGCTTGCTCCGCTAGATAGCTAAGCTAGCTACAGTTGAAATGTTAGTCAGCTCGTAGTGTGAACCGAAGTATGTTAAGAAGTGAGGCAATGTTCGCGCGTTTAGCTCTCCCGCTTAGTTAAAACGATTTTATTTATGCCTAAATATTCTCCGTATTTTCGTAAAAAGTTAAAAATAATCTACAAAGGCCATCGAATTGATTCAATTTTATTTATAATCACATGCTAAATCTGAAAAGTATCATCAAAAGATACTTACAAACAGTTATAAGGATGCCCTGGTGAAGATATTAGGAGATTTTCATATGATGGAATACCTCTATTCGATTCTATTCACTGTGCGGGTGTAAGTACCGGCACCTGGCTCTCTCGAATGGAACCTTTGTGCATATCCACAAGTTCTAAACTGCCTTTCTAAGCTTGGACCATTTCCCACCACGCTGGTCCACTGCGGGTTGGTGGGTTCACATATCTAGATGTGCTAAATCTAGATATGCAGCGATGGTACAGAACTCATTGGTACATGTCAGCGCCGGGATTCTAACCCGCATCTCTTGCGTGAGTATATATGGATGGAATACATCTTAAGCTATTATTATAACTATTGCAAAGGTGATTTAGTCAGCTGAAGGCGGTGTTTCAGGGGGTTATTGTATTCCCCATACTGCAAAAAATTACGTTACCAAATAAGTTTCTATAAAGGAGCAAAAAACCTGTCTTTTCAATAGGACCCAATAGACTTTCGGCTTACTATACATACTTACCTAAATTTGTTGTCATCTTATATTGTGGATTAAATAATATACTTAATAATATTAAATAATATACCTACTTATATTTGTGCCCTAGTTGAGTTTATTGCTCTTATTTTATAATTCAAATGTAATCTCGAATTATATCTGAGAGCAGTGGTCTAAAGAAAGGAAAATTCCGGTTAAAAAGTATTAAAAAAACCGGTATGCGGCGCAGACGTAGAAAAAGTCGTTACATAAGATATTACAATTTGTAAATGGCATTATTAAAATAGTTGTTTAACTTTACCTACTTATGATTCAGTCAGATGTGCCGATTGGGTGACCACTCACCCTAAAGTGGGCAGTGCTTGTGACTTGTGAGTGGGGATGTGGGAGACACGAGCCACGGATGTAGATGCAGATTTATTCCGATGGTGAACCGGAATTAAATTCTTTATTGTATATTTTGGAAAATCTGTAAGTATGCAAATGACATGAAATAAAATATCCTACCTTGAATTTATCTTTCATTTGGAGTCTGTTGAAGTTTAGAACCATTGCACATTTTTAAAAATATTTTTCTTTAATTCTCTCGACCTCTACTTGAATTTAAAGAAAAATTATAAAATATATATAATGTACTAAATTATTCCATAATAAGCAAACCTTATACAACAACTCTAATATTGTAACAACTGTGCACCCAGTTGCACATTGTGCAATTTTATTTTGATTTTAACATTTAATTTAAGTACTGACTCTAAAAAGTATTATTACTCTAATAATCTCTAGAAGTGTAGCTCTTCGTATACTCATATAGCTGGTGGTTTTTCAAAACACCTTATCATTGGTTATCAATACCACATAAAAACTCAGGGAAAAGCTTTTCTTTCCTATAAAATATAGGATACCTGCATAATATATCCATTTTCCTTTTCCTTTACTTTCTTGCCAGTGAAACTAGCTAACTAGTAACAAGGCTATCGAGTTTCTTCTATGTAGGTACTCGGACTGGCTGTCTGCAGTGTCACTGCTATTTATACCACTCGATATCACTGGGACAACTCATGAATGAAACATCAACAAACAGTTTAATTTTTATTACAAACAACAACAGTTCTTTTCTAAAATTTACTAGCTAGAATAATAAATAAGCTAACTTAACTAATAGAAAACTTTATGTACAGAAGAATCTCATGGCGGCAAAGTAATTTGGTAACTTAATAACATATTCCCTAAAGCTATAATGTAGTAGGTGTAAGTATGTGACGTCACACGGTGATGCGTGGTGCCATCAGTCCCGCGCATGCGCCGCCCGCAGGTAGTTAGCGAGGGACGCACCGCTAATCTCATTACACCCGCACTTTCGCTGCTCTGCGGCCACACATCCTACATCGAGACGCACACTACAAGGAAATGCTCTTTGCGTTACAGCAGATGAGATTTATATTGCTTTCCAACTTCCTACAACATTAGCGAGCGCGCGGCTTGAGCTCCTCGCTGTACTTGATGGTATTGTACGAGTTCTCGCTGTAAGATCCCTGGATGTCCTTGGACGGGGCGAATCTGGGCCCGTGGCTGTGTCCGCCCCGGCTCTGGCCACCGAAGCTGTACTTCGGGCCGGCTGAGAACGAGCTTACTGGCCCGTGGCTCGAATGCGACCTGAAAGCTTGGCTTCCTTCTCCGAAAGATCCAGACGATGGGTGTTTGGATGAAATGTAGTATTGAGGACTAGACGGCGCTCCGTGGGATGATCCAGAAGACAAGTACGAGCCTGATGGCAGGCTGTACGACGCACCCGGGGAAGACGACGAGTGCCCGTGACCAGCAGATGAGAAAGCCAGAGCAGAGGACTCCAATGAGGAACCAAAGCCTTCTGATTTAGGAGGTAAGTATGAAGGACCATGTAATTTAGAAGAACCTTCGCTGAAACCAGGGAAAGATGCACCAAAGCTAGGTCCGTGACTGCCAGAGCTGAGAGAGTTTAGTGTCAAACCTCCGTGTCCTCCAGGGTACGAGTGACCAAATGAAGGCACAGTGTGGGAGACGCCTAGAGCAGCAATACTGTGAGCGGAGTCACCGGCCGACGAACCCAAATAAGCTGAAGGTTTGAAAGAAGTTTTACTGGGTGCAGCAGCGTAGCTACCACCAAAAGATTTGATGGGTCCAAAGGAGTGTCCGGAACCGCCCAACGAAAGCCCTCCGTATGAGTGACCGCCAGAGCCTCCAAATGAGAAGGCACTGCTGGGCCCACCAAGAGAATGACCACTGCTAGCTCCACCGAGAGAATGGCCGCCGCTAGACCCACCGAGAGAATGTCCTCCAGAACCACCCAAAGAGTAACCACCTGAGCTTCCAAGGGAAAGTCCAGCGAGAGAGCTAGAATCCCCGAATGAGTGACCTGAGCTTGGAGCGCTGTAGCTGAGAGATGCCGCTTGACTACCGTGAGAGTCCGATGAAGGTGAGAACAGAACTGGTCCGGTAGAGCTGTACGACCCAAGACCCTTGGACGCAGCTGCGTAAGATGGTTGGCTAGACTGTAGTTCCAACTGATATTTGGGGGCTCCGTAAGAGTACTGCTGCTGCCCTGATGCCTCTTGCGCTCCACCCTGATACAGTTGACCTGCACTCTGGTACAGTTGGCCTCCGCTCTGGTACAGTTGACCTTCGCCCTGGTAAGATTGCGCGGCTGGTTGTAAGGAGATGGCTCCTGAGGAGATACCGTGCGAGAGTTGACTCATAAGTTGCGACAATTCGTTGGAGCTGAGGCCGTGGTCGCCTTGGATGGCAATAGGGGAGAGTTGTACTCCGGGGTGTCCGGCGGAGGGTCCTGGCTGCGCGAGCTGGTAGGTCTGCGCCGGCGCGGCGAAGCTGTAGGCGGGCTTGGCGCCGCCCACGCTGTAGCCGGCGCTGATGCTGATGGCCTGCCCCTCCTCGTGGCCCAGCGACGGCTGGATCTGCAGCGTGTGCGACGAGTGACCCGACGACGGGTATCCGATCTCGGCTTCACGCTTCCCTTTGTCGTCCATCTTCTTCTGCATGAGACCCCATGACGATGACACGCTCAAGAGGCCGATCAATACCACCTGCAACGGAAACACAGTTATAATTTAACATCGATCTACAGATACAACACACAAGATGTTATTTATAGCTTTACGAGCATCGTATTTCACTTTCTTTGTTGTTAATCGCTTCATAGGGGAATTCCAATAACCAGTTTTGGTAAAAATCGTGTCTGATGCGGTCACCGCAGCCCGCATGGCGGTGCGTCCGCATGAGATTAAGGCATCATTAATAATTTAATTTCACTTTTACCGCTTTTACTCTCCGCATGTTTATGCTCCGTTTGTGTTACTATTCCGATTGTAATCACTATTACAATAGTTAGGCAACTATATGCATAAGCCCCAGACTCTACTAATGACCGAATTTGAATACCTATGTTATTAATTATAAATTTTAATTTGGAGTAAACAATTTATTTTTAAATGAGCTTTACATAATATCGGAAATTATGTTAATTTCAACGGTTTCGTAAACTCGCACTGCACATCTCCATTGTGGAATCCTTGCACGGAACACTATTATCGATGATCATCACGGAATGTCACTGCACTTATCATGAGATCACAGTCGCCGACTCACCGTGAGCTTCATATTGAGCGGAGCGGAGCGAGTCGAGCCGGGTGGTGGTGTGTCACGAGTGAAAGATGCACAGATCGGACAGCTGCCTCCAACAGCCGCCGAATATGTAATGTGGTGTCGCGGCGTTTTCACCGAATTTATAAGAGTGGTGGTCTGCGGGTGCTCGGAGGGTGACTCGCCTCCCTTTCACTGGAGCGGCGGCCGGGGCGGCGGAAGTTGCGTCACAGTCGATCACGCTCCGCTGCATTCATCGCAATGTCATCTGATGGCCCATTTCTTTTGGGTGCTCTCGATTTGTCGGCTTTTAAGTAAGGCGCGCGGATGGATGTAAGCTTTGAGATTAATCTGTGTGGAGATAATGATGATGATGCTATACCATGCATCCTGCATGTTATGTGTGTATCTTGGTAGCCATGTTTCAAAATCGTGGACAGTCATGTTCTTCTCGATAGAGAAGTACTTTACATTCGCGTTCCTTGGTCATCTTTGTTTATAAGTATTTGAAGTTAGGCACAACTTGACTTTTGTTTTGGTACGAGTTTTGGCCCTACAACTACAACAAAATGAAATTTTTAATTATATAGAATTATTAATTATTACATCCAGCCCTTTATTGCTTATTATACTAGGTACCTACATAATAATTTCTCTGTACCTAATTAAGTAGGTACATTAAGTAATAATACTTCACCAAATAAATAGTATAAATATTAAATACATAATTCATATTTCTGTATTAAAATGATCCGCATACACAACAAGTCCAGGTACCGCAGTCATAAGTAATTTAACAAAGTAAACCATTTTTATTGTTAATTAAAACATAAGATGCAACAGTTATTTTCTGTTTTGAAAAGTAAAAGACCTCGCATACCGAGGTATTTAGCTTGTTGTAGTCAGGGAGTTTCCGCATCCTCGTTCAAAATTTTATATCCACGATTCTGCACTAATTAGACAATATGATATGACTTCATATGACTTAGATATTAGGCGTTCGTGGTAGCCATTTTAGCATACCTACATTTTTGCGTTTAGGACTATTATAAAATTATCAAGGTAACTGGTGAGAAATCCCTCAGGAACGCTCGGCACAACATCAAAAACAAAGTACGTTTGACTAAGTTGGTATCTTAGAGGCACCGTGCACCGGTTAACAAAATTCTGAAGCTCGTCCATCAACGAGAGTCCGAAGTGTCCGTACTCTAGAGGTACTGCCAACAAAAAAAAACCTGCGTAAACAGTTGAACCTGAGGATTTGGAGAATATATTAGACTTTTATCTATCTTGTACCTATGACATAATACAAACAAAACTTCTGTGAGTTGTGGGACTTGTGGGTGTGGGTCGCGTATTCTGTTCAGACTGAACTGTATTAAAGGGCCGAGGGAAGCGGGGATATCACTCTACTCATTCATTTTACCCTTATCTGCCCTCGCCCTTACGATCAAACTACACTCACGGGCAAAGAAACAGTTCCACTTACAAAATGCAGACACCAAATATTTCAACAAAATATTTATGTTTTTAGTCGGTAATATTCTGATGCGCCGATAAATGCACTTAAATATTGCAGAAGGTGGCATTAAGTTAGTTTTTCCAGTTTCGGTGTAATTTGGTGATTTTCTGAATGGAACTTTTTCATTTGCTGTGAGTGTATAAATTTGTTTGCACTGGACACTTTTATACTTATCTCTTTTGTGGACTGTACATAACTACACGTAGGTCGAGGCCACGACCTCTGACTTGTGACTGCGAGTTGTGATTCTGTATTTACTTTCATTCATGCTCTTGCTTACTACGAGTACAAGACAGTTTACTGGCGTGAAGATGAGCGGACACGGTAATGGTATTCAGGCCGAGATTAAAGATTAAGTTACTAATGATATTGATGTGTTTATGAATGAGCGGAATGTTTTCATAGTGCACAGAGTGTAAAAAAAACGTAAGTGGATAATAAAGGTTTTACCATTATTTCATATGAATTCTACTATAAGCAGTTAATTAAAAGTAACATGTGCCCCTCTTCTAGGGTTTTAAATAAAAGATAAATAGGTACAATTATAAGGACCTATTATGGGAAAACATAACAAACGTCCTAGTATCTGCTAAAAATCGCGATCATCAACGAAACTGACAAGACTTTTTGCAACGCACATATTGAAATAGAGTCCACTTACTATTATACACATTCCAGCTATTTGTCTGTCTGTCTATCTGTTATGTATATCTTGTAATTTTTATTACGTGGACGCCTTTGTTTTGACATCCATCGCTCCATCTAAACTCTCGTAGCATTCTTTAAAGAAATATCATTTGGAGTGGCTTACAACATGATAATATTGTTGTTGGTTTTATCATTCAGATCGAAATTTCATTTACGGTGCAGTACTTAGTCGATGATTAGTAGTTAGTGAACGGTTGTTTGTTTTTTATCATTGTTCATAAAACAATTAAGTACTTACTTAAATTAAATAGAAGGTAAAGATTTTCAACATCGTATCTTTTTGTATTGGCTCGATATTAACTGCCTGTTTCAATAACTCAATCTAAACATTGGTTAGCTTAGGTTAGTTATAATACATTTAGTATGGGTGGATCTTCATTTTTAAGATTGCAGCCATAATTAAATTCCTGTTTATACAAAGTATGGACTTAATGATAACTATTATTAATCAATAGGTCCATCTTTTCTTTTTAGATATCCTTCAAGAAATCGTCAATGGAATGTACTTACTGCCTATTATGACAAGACTTACAAGGTCTATTAATCATGAAATAAACAAGAAAACTCGAGGTGCAAACAAATTTCCCGCATGGTATTGTAAAACTTTCTCAGCCGTATAGAAAGAAGCATCACAAGCCACAGACTTAACGAAGCCCTAAACTGGATCATCAGGTCTTTCAGAGCATCTAGATACCTAGGTACATGCTCTAAGTCTGGTCTAAATACCTGACCTGCGTGAAACTTCCATTGAACACGCCCCATCTAGACATACTTGAATAAATATGTACTTGGATGTAAAGGGCTTGCCACACAGGGCCGAGACGATTCGCTTATATAAAGAAATCACGCTTATGTCTTCTTCTTCTAATATATTATCTTTCTTACGGGGTGAGTAGTGTGAGTACATACTAGATTAATTAAAATACATCCACATCTTGTCACGTTATAGTCTGAACACTCCACATACATAGATACCGTGCATAATTATACTATCACAATCCACAGCAGGAGAACAAATATCCATTTTAATAATGTAAAGTTATGTATGAAGGAGATCCGAATTTCTAACAGGCAGTGTACTGCTACAGAGACGTACGTAACTTACCTTCAGCAAACATCTATTACCTACAATACTAATAATTAGCTCTCAAATTGAATGATTGTATCACTTATGTATTGGCAATGTAGGACACAAATGAATCAGCTTCTTTTAGCAAGTAAAGTTACATAAACATTTGCACGCCCAAAATAAGTGAGTCAGACATTCTTTGGTCATAATCATAATTCTGTTTTATTTTAGTACCGTTTTGTAACTAAGCGGCTTCGTATAATGGTACTTGGCAGAAATGAGATGGTTTTTAGACTTGTATGTTTTCGTTGCTAATAGGATTATCTAATTATTTACTTACGGAAAATTTTATGGAAATATAATAAGTAAAAACGCGTTTGGTAATTTTTCACCTACTTAACTAGGTAACATCTTGTCTTGTCCCACCAAGTCGAGCAAAAAGCGGCACGGCCGTACCATCAATATATTTATATAAAACATTAAATATTTTTAAGATTGAGATGCGTGCGTGGATAAGACTTGGTATTACATGGATCTCACAACTTTTTACCATAGCACAACTGAGTTACAAGACTTGATTTTTTTGACAAGTATTGTTTTTGATGGGATAAATTTTACATCTAAATAGTTGTTGCTGTCCTATGGAAACGCAATGGTACAAAGGACCTCCACAAGTTTGAACCAAGCTGGCTGGTCTTGGCTTCTGTCCAGCTCAGCCCTAGTGCCCATATCTCGCCGTCTACTGTTAGCCGCCATGTGTGCACGGGGCGACCGGGTCTGCGGTGGCCTCCAGGCGGTTTCCTCTCGAAGAAACTGCTCTCTTTGTTTTCTGCTCAAGTTCCAATCAAGCTCTTTTCTGTTTCCAATCAAGTTTTTTTAACTTACTTACAATTAATGTAGAGTTAGTAGCGTAAGGATAGAAAGAAAATGTAATAGTAATAACACAACGTATGAAAAGTAAAGGTGAAATTGAAAGTGCAAGTAGCGTAGGTAACAGTATACTTACACAGAATCGGATTACCTATACGAGCTACCGTACACAGCCTTTGCTAGCGATGTAAGTATCATTTGCAGAGTTTTATTAATTATGTATTTACACGAAATGCAAGAATGCAATCAAAATAATGATCATAAAATATATTTACTTATTATTCAATCACGCAAAATTTGCACAATAAATCTAACGGTAGCATTTAGTTATCAAATAGATACTATATATAACGCGCCCTCTGAGCCTCTGAGGTCAGGTATGCGGTGACCTCTTTCATGGTCACTGTCACGGCTCATGAGGTTAGTAGATAAATAAAAAATATAACTAAAGGTGAATGTGTATTGTGTATGTGCCACATTTCGCAATAGATAAGTATTTTAACCGAACCTAACAATGAACTTCTATATCTTTACCTAGGTATATTATCTAACATAATTCTGCAACTGAGGCAACGCATTCAATTGATCGATTCATCAAAAGTTCTTATCAATCACATTTTATCATTATTACTTCCTAATCAATTACTTACTGTTGTATTAGTGCTTCTAATTCGTTCTTAGCGTTCGACCGAAGTAAAAGGTATCAAATAAACATTAAGTACATGTAACAGTGTTCGGCGATTCTCCAAGATACGAGTGCTTATATCGAGTGTTCAAAAGCACCTATAACACAGCCATTACAAATGAGACAGGCGGAAGGCCAGTTAATGAGATCGGGAGGGAGAGTAATCGCTATAGCAACGGGAAAACGTAACAGTCGTCTGTCATCGGAGTTATATCAAAAAATAAAGTAACGGCTGCGCCCGCGCAATTACCGGCGATCGCCGCTCGCGTCACTTTTACTATCACTTGCGATTGTTGCAACCGGCCAATTTTAAAAAAGGTCACTTTTTTTTGTTTGTGTCTTGGGTGCTGCGCTTCTTGGATTTTGTGATGCCATTTTGAAGGTCTAACAATGGCATGTTGTGCGGGGAAGAGGCTATTCGGAGCGAAGTAGTTAATAGGTAGAGTATTGAGGCTGTATGTTATACATATTTCTTAATAGACTAACTATCATTTGGATCGATCACTGATAAAATCCTTCATCTATATTTCAGAATAATAACTTCTCGCATATCAGAAATGTAGTAGAGGTATAATGAGTTACTATTGGATCCACAGACTTATAAAACAAAACAAATAAAAAGTTATTAACAATTTTCCCATTTTTCACTTTGATAAACGCATATTAAAATGATACCGTTCTGTCCCATTAGTAGTAGTTTGTTCAAAATCGTTTATACAGGATGTTTGTTTTCCGTGAACATTCTCATGGCCTGCTTATACGTTTGCACCGAAGAACTTCTTGAAAACAAAGCTGTAAGTTGTCCCTTTGATTATTACCAACTAACTATACAACTCTTTTTCACACGACCTCTTGAAAGTCAATTGCATAAAATAAAGTATGCACATAATACATAAGTACCATTCTCATACGACCATCGATTCCAGTAACCAGTAAACATGCAGTGGTCAGATATTTCCACTCAAATGTATGAAAGCAAAACAGCGCCAATTCGGTCATATAAATTCATTTGTATATTCTTGACGACTTTACATTCTCCGCTGACAAATGTTATATAACCGATGCTCTATATAAATAAGTCGTTGTTTACAGAAGTAGTGCGTGAGTGTGCCACTTATGTAATGTTAAGTTAATAACAAGTGAATTATACTTAATTATAAATCAAACTTGTCTCATTTCAGGCTGGCAGAAAGGAAGTATGACAAGGTATAACAAATCCAAGTGTCGTTTAATTGCGGTACTTAATTAGGAATAACTATGTTGTTTACAATGTACCAAAATAAATATCGGTCGTTGTTCTAATATAAGCGTGTTTTCATGTTATATACTTGTAAAATTTATTTTTTATGTTTTTCACCAACAAGCTAAGAAGAATAAGACAATTTATTTAAGATCAATCACGATTCCTTAGTACGTATTTACACCGAATGAAATAATAGGTAGAGGTTGACTAAGAAATCAGTCTTACGCACTGATTATGTATCAGAGGTGTAAGTTGCACGTGTGAACGCACTCTTGCACCACCCACGAGCGTGTCGATGTCACTTTCCAGAGAAACCTCCTCATAATAATATTGGTAAGTAAGTAGGTACTGCCATTGTTATTATTTATCATCAATATCATGAGTTTTGTAGATATTAATTTTAGCTTAATATTAGGAAAATTATGTCTATTGTGCCTGATTTATGCAATAATCTACTTACCTGAAGATATTGAAACGAAAGGAATAGATCGATGTTCCCTGAAGCTCTCAAACCGCCTCGCCTTCAATATCAAATCACTCTCTACAGGCAGGATTTTATTAACCGCTGCTTTTAGTTATACCATGAAACACCCGAGCAGCCACAGACGTCTACAGGGTGTTGTGAGTTTAATGGATACATTATTTAAAATGTAGGAGACCAAATCGAAAAGTGTAAAGCTCATCGACAGTACTGCAAGCTTTTAAAGCTACCAAATTCACTTTTACTATAATATCATTTCACACAACACCTGTCTAGACAGCATTCCACTGTAACATTACGAAATGTTACGCCGATACATAATTTATGAATGAGTTAGTTTTATTGTCAATATTATACTATACATAGTCTAATAAATACATAGTCTTAATATCCAAAACCAAAATAACCTTACCTACTATCGTAAAACCTTATGGCAGAACACCAAAAAATGTATATAATATCAGTAAATAGCTATGTCTTCTACAGTGAACATAATTATGTTAACTATGTGTGTTTGTGTGTGGAATAGTTTTCTAACTATGTGACATTTAAGAACTTCATTTTCGGGCATTTTAAGAAAGCTAGATAGTTTGGTTTTGGACGTTCTGATACGTAGCTAACCAGTCTCATCTCTATTCTATGACAAAAACTGGTCTAGCCAATACGTCTCCAAATGTATCATAAATGGACTTTCTTTTCCTTTGGTTTTACCGACCTTTAGCATTTTTTATAACTAAAAAACGTTTTTGACCGAAAAGACATATCCTGTACCATATTTTCTGATGAAAGATGACTAGGTTTGTATACTTATTTTATTCTCATGACTTTAAGGTACTGGCTAAGTACCTTATAATTACTTATTACCTACCCAGCCACGTTACAACATTAATTAGAGCCGAAAAAAAACAAAAAATGCGAGACAATCATTTTAATTTCAGAAAAAAGAATATTTACAAAAGGTTACACAGAACATTTACAGAAAGGAATGAGTCATCTCGGAACGTAACTCTCGGGGTATGGGAGTGCGAGGGGGTGGGGTGAGGCTTGGTGCGCGCGGGGGGAGGGGGGAGTTACCAGACGTGGCCCACGTAGCCGGGGGCGATGAGGCGGCCGCCGACTACTCCTGGGTAGCCGTTGACTACGGTTGGCCCGGCCACCAGAGTCTGGAACAAAAAGGGTTCGAAATTGAAAATCTTTTATCACTATCATCACAGGGTGTTGACAACAGAACTAAAACAAAAGTTTTTTAGAACGACTCGCGGAGTCATCCCATTTTGGCTTTCGTATACCCCTTTCGTGAACACCCTTTGTAAAAGACTTGGGAAAGCCTATGTTATTATTTAATTACAAAGACAAAACTTAGCATTCATCAAATCATAGTTGTCCATAAACAACTTTTATTTAAACAATGTTTCAATAGTTAATCTAAAGGTGACCTAGTGCGCAAATCATAATGTAAGCAGCCTATGTAAATGTGTAACTATTTACACTGATGTAATTCACGGAGACACGCTTCACTAAACCAAAGAGTAACGAGACGAATTGATAATGTCGAAAAAATAGGCAAAGTTACCACACAATATGCTGATCTTTTGTGTGTTTTGTCCATTCCAAAAGATTTTAAATGCAAAAAGTGTTTACGAAATAAGGCTACTTTGAATCGAGTGCATTCTTAACTGGATCATAACCGTGGTAGGTAATAGATTATGGAACCGAGTTAAAAAATAAACTGAGAAAATGATTCACGGTGCTTTACTGTGTAAATAGGCCTAGTTTGGTTTGTATGCTTTTTTAACACGTTGCTGTTTTTCTATTATGAAAGTTCACAGACACTTCCGTGTGAAAATTGTAGCGGTTATTTATGGTGGGTCTTTTAGGTGGAAGTAACATTATAGATCTGAAATTTTCAATATCATCAACCAACACACATGCACATAAGGGTGGCACATACGAGTATATGGCGAATATATGCAGAAAGGCAAACCTATGGTTTTGCTATTCGATAATAATTCTCTAATTGGAGTAGAGGCCACAAAAATGCGGGCCTTTGTCCAGCAGTGGACGGTAATACCTTGTCCACATATGAAGTATCTTCATGACAATCGATTTAATAGTAAGGTTCTAAAGGACTTCTTATGTCACACAATGTGTACACGGATTGATAATGATATTATTATCCGCAGGACATCGCAAAGCATACACGACATGTTCTCTGCATAGACCACTTCGCACAGCATAAACCCTGATTACCCCTACCGAGTAGAGTGACCCAGACAGTATCCCGGTCAATTGCTAACGATTCCTTGGTCAAGGATCGGCCGAGAGTACTGTCTCGCCACTCTACTCGGTAGGTGTAACAAGGGTGTAGCTTGGACATGATGGCTTACCCTGGCGCCGAGTGGAGCCACCAGGCCGTGGCCGAGGTAGCCAGGCCAGCCCGCCACCCACTGCGGGGCCGCCGCCGCCACCGCCACGCAGACCAGGAAGAAGAACACCTGCAAATGTCAGTAATTACATTATAATTGTGTAAGGGGACCTTCATTGGAAGAAGTCCCGTGCACCAGTGTGCACCAGTGCATTAGTGGGGACGTGATGGGTCGTGATGATATGTAAGGGGTCTCATATAAATCGATACATAGTGATACACAAGAAGTAAGAGATGACCGCCATCACATAGAGTATATTCTTCTCCTTTTTCTTCTTGACTATGACTTCATTTTACTATTCCAACAGAATTTTAGCGTCGGCAGAATTATGAATATTGATGAGTATATTTTCGATAGAAATAGAAATAGAAATAGAAATAGAAATAGAAATATTTATTTGCTGAATATGGGTTTACAATATTAGTTGTTTTACATTAATTTGGTTCCTACATATTCTGCCTGGTAAGGCTTGCAAATTACAATAAGTGGTATTACCATTCTCAAAGCGTGCAATAAATTACATTTTATTATAAATGATTAGATAAAATTACATTAAATTAATACATAACTTACATTATAAATACCTAATTAAACTTTTATCAGTCACATCACATGCCACATTTAAATAGTATTATGTTAAAATTTATACTAAATAATAATTAAATGTCAAATAAATTAATGTCATGCCATCATATACTCGTCTAGAGAATAAAAACATTTATTTAAAAGCCACTTTGTTAATTCGCATTTGAATTTTTTATAAGGCAAGCTTTTGTACTCAATTGGCAGTTTATTATATATCCTAATACACATTACATAAGCATTATGTTTATATACATCTACCCTAATCTTCGGTAATGTTAGTTTATATGGATCTCTGCGTGACCTCTCATTTGTGTCTGATTGCTTTTTAAACAAGTCCATGTGTTCTCTAACAAATACGCATACTTCTTTTATGTACATAGAAAATATTGTTAGTACTTTTAAGGATTTGAAGAAAGGTTTACAGGATTCATCGTTCCTTATACCAACTATGGCTCGAATACATTTTTTTTGAATACGGAAAACTTTAAAGATGTCAGTTGATCGCCCCCATAATAGTAACCCGTAGGCAAGAACTGATGCAACATACCCATGATAAGCAGTTAGGGCTGCATCTTTTGATACCACTTGTCTGAGGTTTCGTAAAGCATAAATGAATTTTCCGACCTTATTTATTACTTGTTCTATATGGGCCTTCCAGTTACAGTGCTTGTCTATTATTAAACCTAAGAATTTTGTATTATTGATTTCTTCTATTTGATTTGATTCATACATTATATTAATTTTGTCAGGATTGGAATTATAAGTTTGAAATTGTATCATATTAGTTTTAGAAATATTTATAGAGAGATCATTATTTTTTAGCCATTCAATAAATTTATGTAATGTGCTGTTAATTTCATATTCATATGTATCAGGATTCTCACATTTGAAAACAATTCGAGTAGGTACATTAATCTGCGGACGGGAAGTACACTGACTAAATTGCCCTGTATTTAAAATAATATAATTATTTCGCGGCAATTAGATAATCAAATACTAATTATAACATATATTTTAAGTTCACTGCTGAGATAGTTCTGCGCCTCATCACCATTAAATGTTAGGAATTGATAAACATTTAAAAAAACTTTTAAAAACATTAAGGATTACGGATACGGACTAATAAAGTGTAAATAAATGCTAAAAGCCAATTAAATTTGGAATATTTTAAGGTTTTGTCAAATATTTTGTATTTAATTACTTTTACGTCGCGTCGCTAACGTGTGATATACTGCCTTATCATTATCAATCATACAGAAGAGATAAACAAATCAAGGATAGAAAGTATTTATTTACTTTTAGCATAATGATCCTATCAGGCCTTTCTACAGTTTTAATGCGTACTTCCGGTCTGGGAAAATCTGTTGTTAAATAATTATTATGACTAAAACATCAAAATCGTAAAATTAATTTTATAATAGTAAATAAAATATGTATGTTATGTTTATATTGAATTGTAATGCTACGATTCATATTTATAATATTAATTATTATAACTAATTATTATTTTAACACTTACAACGTATTTCATTTTGATGGGTTAAGTGTGTATAGATATCACTAGAACTGCTCTGGAGCCTTCAGAGTGCAAACTATATCGATGAGGGCGGCTCCGAACAATATATACTGTCCCAGAAGGTCGGCAACAGAGGACCTAGACAACCTAGAACCTGACAAAGAACACAACCATACCAACTCCTTGCTAACAACATAGCGAAAACCATCCTTAACCACCTACGGTTAAGATACACAAGAAAATCATAGACAAACTCATATAGGGCCGTAAGGTCAGTCCTCGTTTATAATACTGGCTGAATAAGTAATGAAAAATACTGGTCTTTAGAAAAAAAAGTAAAGCAGTCTCTTGATTAGTGATTAGGTAAAGAGTTGATGTAACTTGACAGGAAATGGCGTGCGTTATGATAATCTGATGCTCAGTCGAGGTGGCTGAGGCTACATGTGTGATAATTAGCGAGATTCATCAAAATTAAATCATCATCATCGTGCATTATCTTTGTTGAGGTTGTGCTGCAAGATTTATGTGTTCTACTGAATGAACCGCTGCATGCATGATTGAAAGGTGTGATCGGTGTTATTTAATAATCAGATGTATGTGTATACCTACTATAAATCATATTATAAATATGATTAAATGGTTTATAAATTTACTTATCTAAGTTTGCAAATTAACTAATATCTAAATATTTAGATACTACTAAAGTTATTTGTTTAAACCACAACAAAAAGAAAATTATAGAAATGAGATTCTCATTGATATAATTTATGATTGAACATCTGCCTATCTATCGTAATTTGTAGATATTATGTATTGATTTTACTTTAGTAAGTAAGAAGAATGCAAAAAATAAAATCAGAAATAGGTATGTTCTGCTATTATTTTTGATTCTACTAAGATAACTAATTATTTTATCATGTTCGTTAAAACAATAAACTACTTCTGTACTCCTAATAAAAGCCGTAAGTACACAATACGCCTTCCCTATATAAATAACCATGCGACAGATTTCTAGAAATACTGCGTCAATTATAGAGATAACTGAGGTAGGCGTAGGTCCTTAGTAATCGTTGAATACATTAGTAATACTTGACTACAAACATTAAAATTATGCCAAGCAGCTATAGGCTACAACTACAGCTAGGTAATTATTTACATTTTTTTACTAAGATGACCACACTGATTGAGCTTTTCAAAACTGTAATTCCTGAAGGGCTAGCACGGGGCGCATTTAAGACGTGACAAAAGTTATCTGTCGCGCTCGCTCTTGAGGCTGCGCGATGTGAGTGAGCGCGATGCAAAACTTTTGTCACGTCTTAATTGCGCCCCGTGCTGGCCCTTCTGAAAGCGTAGTTGCAAGAGAGCCACCACCCACTTTTGGGATACGTAAATTTAACTGACATAAGTAGCTCATCTTTTGAGCATGTCAGTGATAAACACTAAAGATGAACTAGGGTTTGTCACCTTGCTCATAGGCAGCACTCATACTCACCATCAAATCTTATCGCAGTATTTAATGGGAGATTTTCAACCATAGACAACAACCATAGACAAAAACCGATTATAGATGGCGCTAGTAAAACTTCATACTCAACAGCACTGCATATTTTTTTTTGCCGGCATGGATTCCAGTCCTTTCAGCCAATACAAAAACCCAATGGATGTGAATTCAACCATATGCAATAACTAGCTGTGATATTATGCATACTATTAAGTGTTAACTATTTTAAGACAGCTTTGTACCATTTATGACATCTACCGTCCCCTCAAAAAAATACAGCTCATAAAGAAACGACAGGCCGAATGCCATCTAGTGGTCGATTTTGGAAATTTTAAACGTCAAAAGAAAGTCTCCCATTGGAAGAAGTATAAATTTCACGTAACAAAAAGTCTTACCCAAATTTATAACTATTCATATTTTTTTCAAAATGATTTCCAAAAAAATAAACCCTTTTATTACTTCTATACAAAAGTACCTTAGAATCTACCATTATTATTTTTATTTATTATGATGAATTCAGTTTTGAAATTGCATCATTGAATTTCATTGTCCCAGCGCAAACAAGATGCCAATACAAATGGCTGCCTACTGAATGTAATCTACATAATGTATGATCTAGTGTTGACGTCTACATTAGGCGTGGCATCTAGAGTACACCTATCTCTTACTACCTTTACATAGTAAGTAAGTGAATACGGAATGTTAATAGGCAAAACTCAGTTTTATAGCTATATTTATAGAATTATAGAAGCTTGTTATTGTTGAGGTACTTAAGTAATATTAATTTATAAAGTCCGCACATTCATTAATATGAATATGATAATCACCATAACATTGGCAGTTATTTCTGTTAGGCTGGATTTAAATAAAAGGTAGGCCAGTACTTGGGCAGAATAAGTGTTTTTAACATACAATTTCTTTCAGCCTCTGCCCTTCAGCCTAGTATACAAGACATAGTTTTCTATTCAATTCGATCAATTAGTTTCATAGCTATATGAAACACAGACATACACACAACCCTAGATCCACAAAATATAACTTCCAATTAAATCTATACAACCCGTTTTTTTAAGGAAAAAAAAACAAATGCGTGATACACTCACGGACACAGGTACCAGGCGCGCAGGAATCAACAGGACATCAGTGTGCTTTCCCCGAGTCCAGGCTCATGTGGTCGTCGCACTTAGAGTCCTCTTCTAAAGCCTCATCAGCTTGGTAGACGGCGTTCTCTATCCATACGGCGATACGGTCGGAAATGGCGACCATGAAGCGTTGCAGGCGGCCGGGGTGTGCACGTGATGGCTTCGGCTCTCCTGGTTGGTCAAAAGGATAGGGATTTATGTTGTGTTGACGGTGGACTTCAATTCAAAACTGCCTTCATTCAAACTTATCACGAATAAGGGTGCCTATGCCTATCCACCAGAGATGTGCTATGCAGCTATGCTGTGAAAATAGTGTAATCTATGCTGGTTGGATTGCTTTGACATTTATCTATAAGCCCTTTGTAATTTATGTATCGCCCGTAACTTTGTGAGTTTGTGACATAACTCTCCTGTAGTGTCGGTTATCCGTTCTCTTGTTTTATTTATAAGAATGAGAGCACTAAAAAGTATGAGCATCTGCGTAGGAGTCATTATGCGGAACTCCTCTATAATCGGTGAAGTAGCACAATAAGGTCAATAAGGCTAAAACGCGGAGAGAATTATGCATTAAAATTGTGGCAACAAAGAAGACGCAATTTTGGCTTTCTTTATGTTTATGCGTGAGCTGTGTTGTGATCGACTTCTTACGAAATTCAGGTCGTTTACCTCCACTTTGTCACATTAGCATTTCGCGAGAGGAAATTCAGATTTTATTTTTTATGTCACTTGAATTTATAATCTTGTGACTTTTGGCCGCTATTTCAGTAGGCATTCCTATCCTACCTATCCATGAAATACTTAATAAAATTTATAAAATACTGTATTAATATGTAAGTAACTGAAAACTCGGGTATCTAACTAATAACATTTTAAATGGCAAAATTACAGTGTTTTTTTTAAGGCGCTTCGTATTCCTTCATACAAAAGACATCAACGGGTTAACTGAACTTACAAAATTATTATTTAGAAGAGCTCTATTTCAATTTCTTCATGTCATTAAATTTTTGGCGGTGCTAGTTAGCCCTTTATTAACGCCCTTAGCTAGGTCAAGTTCACGTGTGAAAATTTATACCTACACAAGTTACGTATTCATACTCGTGAACTAAAGTGGGCGAGTAAAAATTTAATATACACTCACGGGCAATGAAAAGGTTTCAATGAGAAATGCACCAAATCACTTCTAAACGGAAAAATGACGTCTTATGCAAAATTGAAGTACGTTTAACAGAGCACCAGGATATTTCCAACTACAATGAACAATATTTATTCCAATTTTAAATTAAATCTTTAAAATAATGGGGGTCGTTTGGTGACGGTATTTTGTGAGTGGAACGTTTTCATTGCCCGGCAGTGTATGTCGCAGTCATCTGGTTGTTAGATCATTGAATGACGCTATTATAGATACACACACACACACGCACTCACGCCTTGTACAAATGTACTCCCTTGCGGGGTAGGCAGAGGTGCATTGCTGCACCCACTTTTCGCCAGAGTGTTATGTTAGTCCCAATGTAATAGGGGGCGGGCCTATTGCCATTTTACGGGCACATCCAAGACCCGAGAACAAATATCTGTGTTTAAACAAATATCTGCCCCAGCCGGGAATCGAACCCGGGACCATCGGCTCATTAGTCAGGGTCACTAACCACTACGTCATTCGGTCGTCATAGATACACAAATGACATATATTATACCCAATACTTGAGCGACCCGCTCCAGCACTACGTCGGCGATGCTCCGCAGCCGGTTGGACACCAGCAGCTCCTTCTGCCCCTTCGCCACGTAGTCGCACATACGGTAAGCAACCTTTATGCAAAAAAACAAAACATTTATTTATTTATTTATTTATCAAATATGGAACATCAGCAGTTTACACATCAATATTATTTATAGCAGTTCCGCGAGCTTCGCTTGGCCTTAAAAAGTTTTCCCGTGGGAATACCGGGATAAAAAGTAGCCTTTGTGTTAATCCAAGGTGTCAGCTAACTCCATACCAAATTTCATTACAATCGGTTCAGCCGTTTTGACGTGAAGAGGTAACAAACATATACACACATACTCTTACTCATACAAGCCTTCGCATTTATAATATTAGTAGGATTTGATAAGGTAATTGTACAAGTTGAAATAATGGTCCAGCTCAATGTCTCGCGACTCTTGTCGAGCTTAATTATAAGCTTAGCGAGTATGAAAAGCGTAAGTTAGGTTCTGAGGGTTACCATTATCAGTTACCACAAAATAGCGGTTACATATTATTTCCGTTAGCAATAGTGGGCATACTGTCTATTGCCTAGATCGTATTACCCCGCAAGGGCTATGACCACGGGGGGATAGCTTTCTATTTAGACTGAACTTTGGTCTATTAATGTGGATAAAAGTAAGAACCGATACTTTTAATACTAATGTAGGTAGTTAAGTAATTTAAACACGTTCTCAGATAATAATAACCAAACAACGGAATCGGATCATGTTCTAATTTAGACCCGAATATACTCGTATCCTGCAAACGCTTCTTATTATTATTAAATTCTTTATTGCACAAAGTAAATTGGTACAAAGGCGAACTTAATGCTAGCAGCATTTTCTACCAGTTAACCTTTGGTGATGTTGAAAAAGTGATTGGTAGTGCTTATGGCTTTGAAGAAAGGAATAGGAACACAAGCATTTAGATAAAGATAAAAACTCTTTATTCGGTGTCTAGCACCACACGCCAAAAATTAATAATAACATAAGTACACAAAAAAAAACGAGATTAAAATTAAAAGTAAAACAAACAAAAGAACATTAAGAATAATAAAAAAATATAATGGTGTGAGTTGTCCAGCACCGAAAAGGCCCGCGCATCAGCTTACACCGCTACAGATGAGGTGGCATACACCCACCTGACGCGGCACTGGTTTTCAGTCGCGTCCTAGAGTGACTGCCATTTGACCTACTTTGTAAAAAATATACTGTATATAGGTATACGGTTATACATAAATGTTATATGTACTTAAATACTTTTATGTATAATATTTACCTGAGCTAGTTTTACCGAGTGTTGTGGCGCTCCTTTGGAGAGGCCTATGTCCAGCAGTGGATGATTATTGGCTGATGATGATGATGATTTACCTGAGCGCTAAAGTCGATGAGCCACTTCTGCCTCTGCTTCAGGTGTTTCTGTCGCTCCGCCTGTTCCTTGCGGTCGTATAGCACGCCGCCGCCACTGCCGCCGCCGCCGCCGCCGCCGCAAGGCTTCTGGCTCTTCTGGAGAGACTGGAAGTATTGCTCCGTTTGTCTGATGGAGAGAGGGAGGTTTGAAAGAAAGAAAAAAAGAAAGGAAATACATTTATTTAAGTAGTCTAGTTTGGAATAGGTGATGGAAATAGACGGCAATGGAATTAAATAAATGGTTGTTAAAAACGGTGTTTTGTGTACTGTCTAATTACCTAAATGGCAATATAATATCTTCAAATTACTTAGGTACAACAACCAATTTCAAATCGAAGGAATTTGGAAATAATTCTGAAGTCCTGTAAAATACTTAAGCAATTTTTATCATGATGATGGTTTCGGTGAATATTGCTTTTCAATAGCTAATGTTTTAGTACCAACAACACCTAGCAAAAACTTTACTAACCGTGTTGTAGTGCTTTTCCGTACCTACCTGCGTATGCGTTACGCATTGCTCTACTTTATCTTTCCTGAATTTATTCACGTAAATGGCCAGACAGTGCATACGTAACGATTGTTAATTACATAAGACGAACCAAGCTGTGTAGGTACCTAAAATACCTAACCTACGTCTGTTTTAGCAACCCATAATTGTACCAATAAGATTTTAAATTACTAAATAGAACCTACACTCTAGCTAGTCGGTAATTAGTCTATGGCTAGAGCGGGGTGCCGACTTCCTATATGATCAGTGGAATTGGTAGGCAGTACTGGCAGTTTGTAGAGCCTATCGCCCAATTATGAAACTTAGACATCACCTAATCATTAATTATTCTACAACATAGGCTAATAAACTTCGTCGTTACGATTGCAGCTATGGTTATGATCAGATCTCTTGCCATTCCTGTTTATGTTGTCTTATGTCATAGGTAAGTAATATTTAAATGGCATAGGTAAGTTGTTAAAGGATTCCCTTATAACCCTAGAGCCGGGCCAGGGTTGGTCATCGTGGTGAAAGGATTAGCTTAGCCGTCAGTCGCTGACGTATAATAAAGTACCTACAGCTGTAGCTCGTCACATGAGGAGGCTTCTTTCATACACCCCTGACAACGTCAAGCCACCTGACATCAGGTGTACCTACACGTGTACAATAAAGTCTTTATCCAGCTTACTCAGGACTTAAAAAGTAATCTTCCTCCAAAGCGCTCTTGATCTTGTCTCTCCTGTCAAGCGGCAGTGCGTGGCACGCCTCGTCCCACAGACAGCGCAGGCGGCGCGGGTTGGGCCGGGCCAGCATGTCGACCCTCTCCCGGTGACGCCGCCAGCGCTGCGCCGCGCGCCCACACCGCGGGGAGCATACTTGGAGACGGAGGGGGAGGGGGGATTAGGATAGGGATGTGATTTTGTGACTGTTCATTTAAAACAACATCATCATCATCATCAGCCAATAATCATCCACTGCTGGACATAGGCCTCTCCCAAGGAGCGCCACAACACTCTGTCCTTGGCCTTCCTCATCCAACCACTACCCGCAACTAAAACAACATAAGCTAAGTATATGGGGTTCCCATAAATAGTGGACCAACGGAGGGGGTGACTCCGGGGGTTAATCAAACTTTTTTTCTTTCGACTTTTTTGGCGACTAATATTTACGGGCCAACCTGTATAAACACTAACCCCCTTATTCATAGAAAAGTTACAATACGTTTTAACTAATAAACTGTTTTGTCCCTCTCTGTCAAAGAACAAATAGTTCTTTGTCGGAGAGGGACAAAACAGTTTATTAGTTAAAACGTTCTGTAACTTCTCTATGAATAAGGGGGTAAAGTTATATTCAGGTACTATTGTTTTTTGAATATAAATGTGTGGATGTCACGGTGTTCCAAGGGTGGGCCACAGTTTTGCAGTTTTATTATCCTCACCATAAATGCTTTCTCTACCGCATGCTATATAATCGTTCTCGGGAATTGTATAGTGCTAATGAAAGAGTGTAAGCGCGTAAGTCCAGAGATTTTGTAAAACCATTTCATGTGGCGTTGTTTGGTACCTAGTTACTTACCTTTAGATTCTTTTTCTTCCTGCATTTTATTTTGGTATATATTTATGCAATTTCACTAAGAATTTGTTGAAATAGTTCTAAATAAATACAATCAGAAAACGTGAGGTATGTTATAATATTCTAGTCTATGACTTAGTCATAGACTAGAATATGTTAAAGTGACAGTTTGAGGCATGTTTGATGGTATTGTTTATTATGTGTATAATTTTTAAACTCAGAATACTGTTGCCAAAATAGCAGTGATCATTATTTAATGATTATTTCGTATATAAAAAGTATAGCCAAACCAGGAATATAAAAACCCTCGCCATATTGCGGAAAAGCAATAGAACTTTATTCTTGCACTGGTATCATTGACTCTAAATGTCATTTGTCTATTGCTGTCAAACTGTGGTGCTGTCAATGCGTAGAATTTATTATAGTTTTTGTGAGTTTTTTGTGTTTCCAAATGCCGAAAGCTATCCATAGCCGTGAAAGGAAACTAATTTACCACATACACAAGTATTTGTCTGAGAAAAATTCCGAGGGATTGGACTTATTTCCACTTGATAACATAACTGATACTATTTTCAAAATGACTGGTAGGTAAATAGTATAGTCAGAGCAAATGAATTTGGCAAATTTGTAAGCTGTTACTGTAGTTTTTATCAACTACTTAATGTTTTTAAGGTAAGTATATCTAGCTCTTCCGAAAACAATATGCAGAAAAGGAAAGACGTCCTCTGTATTTCATACGCCGAAGAAACACAAATTAAAATAAAAAAAAATGGCACAATCTGACCATAACATATTATTATATGAATCGGTTGAATATTTAGGTTCTGATTTTGACTGATTACACCCACACATATTTTATCCAGGCAATGGGTTTAACTTTCTTATTACATAGTTCTGCATGCAAACCTTTACGAGGCTATATGTGTAGTTTATCTCGAATTCCTGTGAGGATGGAAAATATTAAGCCACTAACTCTTGTCTTTTGAATGCCTAAAACCATTCAGGAAATATGCCTTCAGGACAATTTCTCTATTTTCAAATTGCCGTTAATGAGTACCTACACAACAAGGTAAATACCTACACAAATGTACTCTAAATGTGGGTTTTCTCACGATGTTTTCCTTCACACCGTAAGACTGTTAGTACACATGTTACTTAAGTTCCAAAGAACCCATAGGATATAATATATTGTATTATATCCTCTCACTGAGCTACTGACACTCTTTTCAAAATAAATAATAAAAAAATGACACTTATAAATTTTAGCATGGCCAATTCACATTGGTATGACTATACTTAGTGTTGCAGTCCTCAAAGCGAATGTAGCGCCCTTAATACAGGGTTTTTATATTCCTGGTTTGGCTATAAAAGAGAATCAAACTCCAAATCGCTTTCTAAACACTTCTTGTACTTATGTATAATTATATTTAATGATTTTCTGTCGTGTATTTAATATCAGCATTGCATCCGTGCAAAGCCGGGTCGGATGACTATTCTAGTAAATAATAAGCGATTAAAGTCTACATTTGATAAAAAAATATATTTTATAGATGTTCAAATAATTTATGTAGATCATAGAGAAAAGAACACTACGTTGATGTAGATTACAGTACACACGGCAACGTCAAATGGTTGGCAGGGCACACTAACGTAGTGTAAGTGTGCACACTAACGTTGTATATGTGTGCATAAACGCAGAAATCAGTTTACACACCAGTATCAAACCACACACACACACAACAGCACAAACGAGTTTGCGCGTAGGCAAACGCCCGTATACCAGCTGTGACATAAAAATATCAACCGGTAGTGTTAGTGAAATAGTTATAAAATTGATGTGAAGCAAAATTTCACTACCTGTGTCTATACACTTCGTAGCTCATTGGTAGAATGTTAGACTAATGAAACATAGGTCGTGAGTTCGAGTCCACGGATGGTTATTTTTATTTAACTTAATTCAAATTTTGCGTTCATTTAAACGCTGTTGAGTATAAAATTAATATATGTATTTGAAACTGACAAATGACTACAAGCTGCATAGCTGTCGACTATTTCTCTTCGCCAAAAATATATGATTCGTTCTTCATTTGAGAATTAAAACCATTCTACCCTCATACAATATGAATAAACGAAATTTGTTTTTAGTTTTAGTGACAATTCACCTCTGCGTCTGCAAAGTGATTCACTTTGTGATTTGTCAATTTAATTAATTACTCTTCGCAGTCACTATGGAAAGTCACTTAACCATGTTAAAAAAGGCGGAGATAATCGTATTTATATGAACAAAACATTACAATTAGTGAAATCGCAAGACGTTTAACGGTAAGTAACATAGAATTGCAAATATTTTATTTGACTGTTAGAATATTTGTATTTGTATAAGCTAAGTATTTGTTTTTTTTTGTTTGCAGAGGAGAACTGTTCAATTATGGGTTCACCGATATGCAGATTCGGGACATGTAGACAGTAGTCGTCTATACGGATGCATCACCACGCCATCGAGAAATCGTAGCTGCACATAGCGCTGATCCGTTCTGCAGCACCCGTTCTACGGCCACAACACATAATCTATCCCTACAAACCGTACGGGTTCACTTGCGTGCTGCTGGGTTGCGGTGTCGGAGGCTGACGAAGAAAATTGCTCTAACCGATCAGTATCGTCGAAACAGAGTGCGTTTTGCGACTGACTATTTTAAACTTTGATTGGTGCAACAATGTGGTGATATTTAGTGATGAAAAGTCCTTTAAGTCAGACAAGGATGGACGTAAGATATTATGGCGAAAAAGTGGTGAAAATTATAGTTATTGGGGTTAGGTCAGTAATTTTTATTTTTTCCATTTGTATAAGATTTTAGTTATTTTGTTAAATACTTATTATTATTTACAATTATGGGTAAGTCAATGTGTTAATGATGTTATTGTTACTGAGGTTGGAATAAGTTATCTTATTTCTAGCTAATTAACATGTTGATTCATATAACTAATGACTTGCCTATTTACTTTAGTAAAACAGCCAGTCCATCCTTTTCTGATGTTTATTATGATTTAAAACTGCTATTAATATAAACTTATTAATATAAACTAAAACTATGTTTTAAAACGAAAAACAACAAAAACGTAACATCCTTAATGTTTATGTTACGGCAATAAATTTGGTAATTTTAACACTTAATAACTTGTTTCATTTACTTTCTGTGTTGCTTTTATTCGTATATACTACAATAATATTATTAACCATATTAAAAATAAATTAAATCTATAAAAAAAAACAAAAAAGGAATATTGTAAGTTCAGTGGGATTTGAACCACCATACCGAATATTGTTAGTCTTGTATCATACCAACTGAGCCATTCAATTTATTACAATGCCTTGCAAAATTTTGCTTCATATCATAAAAACAATGAATCATTGTCACTGGCACAACTACATGCTTACAATATCCGTGTGTGGGTTGCCCAGAACTAAATAATTACGTCGACGTCGCCGACACACACATACACTACCTACGTTAGTGTGCCCTGCCAACCATTTAACGTTGCCGTGTGTACATGTATGTATGGTGGCCTGCGCCTAAAAGTATACAGGCAGAGTTTTTAAAATAGCGATCTCAAGCTTACATGCTGCTCAAGCACATCCACATAAACACCACTGCTACACACATCACACACAACACGTCCCCGGATTTATAACAGACTAGCTGTGCCCGCGAGCTTCGCTTCGCCTTAAAAAGATTTTCCCGTGGGAATTTCGGGATAAAAAGTAGCCTATGTTCTTTCTCAGGGTCTAGACCATATGTATACCAAATTTCATTCAAATCCGTTCAGTAGTTTTTGCGTGAAAGAGTAACAGACAGACAGACAGACAGACAGACACAGTTACTTTCGCATTTATAATATTAGTAAGGATGTAGCTAGTCCCTTGATCATCAGGGATCGCCATTTTAAAAACTCCACCTGTATACTTTTAGGCACAGGCCACCGTACCTACATACGCACATAAACATTAAGATATTTTTTACATAAGTAGGTACCTATTGATAATTATTGATTGATTGGTTCGACCGATTTCGGCCATGGCGACCACTTCGACCACTAGTTCTGTTGATAATTATTATGGTTGCAATAGATGCACAGTGTAGTCTAGTCACAATGTTTTTACGTCTTCTTTCTACGATTTGATATAATTTTACTAGAGAAGAAACCGGAGCCTCCAAGAACATTGTTAATCGTCATTGTAATATTAAATAAGCACTTCTCAAAAGGCCACACATGGGGGAAATCTTCGGTAGGAAACGTCAAGTTCATAAAATGGTACGGACCCTGTAAAGTTTAAGAAATATGAAGTTACCTAATTCAATCGCACGATTCAATACATTTTGTAAGTACCTATGACATATGTAAAATGTAAATGTATCCGACTAAGGCAGTAGGACCTTGTGGAAATTAATTGTCGAGATAAAGTAGAGGCGACTGATAATACATATCTATTACAGATTGACATACCCGAAGGTGTAGTCAGAGGTGACTCGCATAGATTTGTGCAATCACTACTTAAATAAACAATGAGAGAATGACCATAGGTACACGAAAGACAGTAACAGTGCTTACCGGAATTATAGGGCATGTCAAATTGTATCCGAACTTCCCAAATATTCCACCAAAGTAAGGATCTTTTATAAACTCGCAAAATGGCATATGGAATTCAACGAAGCTACGACGATATTCGTTACTTACAAATTGGTATACAATCATATGAAACTGAAACAAATTTTGATTTTTTAACGGGTTTTTTAATATACCTAAGTACAATTTAATGACCGGTTATGACATACTTTATTGTGTCCGTGTATAATACTTACTATGTACGTACTGTCGATTGGCACTATATTTTCACCTTGAATATTCAGGTAGTAGGGACTCTTGCGGCCGAACCTGGTGACCGATGCATTGGCCCAGGCGAAAAACTTATGGTTAAAATATGTAATTTTTGCCTGTTCCGGTATGAGAATGAAACACTGAAATGAATTACAGCGGTAAGATACATGTTATAAAACACCGATGTGTTTTTTATCAAAACAATGTTATATCATAAATCACATAGGGTGTGATGTTAGATGATTCAACTGATAAGGTAAAGTATTGATAGTCCAAAATATTATAACATTCCCAAATTAAATTCCTTTAAATAACTTTACTCACATGAGCCACTACGGCGCATATTAAAATTATCAGGTTAGATATTGACATAATGTATCGTTTTACGCCTCACAGTCGGGCTCCGATAATTTTATATATAACGTCGTCTCCTGTCCACGGCTAAAATATTAATTTAACCATAAAAGCACTATGACACTCTCTCTATAGGTACTTAGAGGAAGATGTAGGTATGCACACAAAGTATAAAAATCCAATGGAGGCTGACTATAAACGCCTGGATGTGCCCAAAAATGCTTAATTTAACAGCTCATATATTTTCTGATTACCTACCGTAATCAAAATAGTAGGTCTAATCACATAATAGCAGTGCCGCATTGTGCATGAAACGAAGTACATATACCTATAAACAACGAAAATGTATTACCTAGATACCTAGGTATACTACTATTGTTTACTAAATTAGTATAAAATATACAGGGTACCTAAAGCAATAGTAGTATTAGGTATAAGCTGAAAGGAGTTAACTCAGTTCGTCATTCTAAGCAACTTGTATTCTACGACTTTGGAAAGAAAAACATATGTAAGTAGGTAGTGAAAAACGTAGCCACAAAAGTTTCGATGGATAAGCAAAATGTTTATGGCAAATTTTTAAATTCGTAGAGCTAAAGACAAAAATTAACGAAAAACTACCCTTTTTTTCCATCCTGTATATTACAGCGACGTACTAACACTAACCATACTGTTTGCAATGATCACTTATCCTATATTTATTCTGTATATTGTTGTTATCATTATAATTTATTTTAATCTAGGTACTTACCTGCTATATTTTATTGAATTAAATAGTGGGGTTTTCCATGTATTAAGCTCCTAAATACAAGTTCAGCCCATTGAAGTATAATGTACCTTCTATGGTTCAGAGTTCAGCCACATCATCATCAGATAAGGTTTAGATACTTTGGTGGATTAAGTATGTGGAGATGAAAAAACAAAAGTAACAATCTGTATAAGTACTTTTAATAATTTATCAAGCTTATGAATAATAATTTATTCTCCACATATTTATTTAATTAATAAAGGTATTGATAATTATTAGGTAAGTATTACACAGTGCAATAGATGCACAGTGTAGTCACAATGTTTTCACGTCTTCTTTCTAGGATTTGATATAATATTACTCAAGATGAAACCGGAGACCCCAGGGACATTGTTAATGTCCAAGGAAATATTAAATAAGCACTTCTCAAAAGGCCACACATAAGGGAAATTTTCGGTAGGAAATGTCATGTTCACAAAATGGTACGTACCCTGTAAAGTTTAAGAAATATTAAGTTAATTAAATCGGAACTATATTTTTACAATAGGTAAATTCAATAAATTTTGAAATTATTTAGACCATGACTAGTCATAAATGAATCGGACTAAGGTCACATAGCCACAGGAGTTCATTACCTATCGGTCGAGATAAAGTTGAGACGAATGATGATGATCAATAATATGATTATTTATTGAGTGATACTTAATTGATTATTTATAGATTTTTGCAATAGTTACTTAAATAGAGAGAATGACCTAGGTACACGAAAGAAAGTAAGAATGCTTACCGGAGTTATAGGGCATTTCAAATTGTATCCGAACTTCCCAAATATTCCACCAAAGTAAGGATCTTTTACAAACTCACAAAATGGCAAATGGAATTCAACGAAGCTACGACGATATTCGTTACTTACAAATTGGTACACAACCATGTTTAGCTGAAACAATTTTTGAAATTTCATTATACAAAGACCGGTTGTGTTATAGGCTTTATGAAACTTGAAACTAATACCTATTACCTGATAAATAAAAAATAAATAACAACATAGGAAGTATAATTTATGCTATTAAAATGATAGTGCATACAACGAGTGTCGTGAATCTAGATAGAATAGAATACTACTTTATTGACTAAACAGGACACAAATAACAATTTATAATACAGTAAATATAACGCAATAGGCGGCCTTATCGCTAAAAGCGATATATCTATTCCAGGCAACCTTTGGGTGGAGGAGAGACTTAAAGAATAAATGAGGAAGGTGTACAAAACGATGTCGTAAACACTAATGTTTAATAATAAATAATAGATAGGTACGGTGGCCTTCGCCTAAAAGTATACAGGCGGAGTTTTTAAAATAGCGATCCCTGATGATGAAGGGACCAGCTACATCTGTTATAAATCCGGGGACGTGTTGTGTGTAATGTGTGTATCAGTGGTGTTTATGTGGATGTGCTTGAGCAGCATGTGAGCTTGAGATCGCTATTTTAAAAACTCCGCCTGTACACTTTTAGGCGCAGGCCACCATACATGTAAGTGTGCTAATAAAGTATTACCCCCTTATTCATAGAGAAGTTACAGAACGTTTTAACTAATAAACTGTTTTGTCCCTCTCCGACAAAGTACAGTTTGTTCTTTGACAGAGAGGGACAAAACAGTTTATTAGTTAAAACGTATTGTAACTTTTCTATGAATAAGGGGGTATGTCTCGATGTAGGTACCTCAAGTAGGTGCTGGTAGCCTGTCTGAACGCTGGATAGCCATGTGAGCCCAACATATTTATTGTTTCCACATAAAAATACTTACTATGAACGTACCGTCGATTGGCACTTTATTTTCACCTTCCATATTCAGGTAGTAGGGACTCTTGCGGCCGTACCTCGTGACCGATGCATTGGCCCAGGTCAAAAACTTATGGTTAACATATGTAATTTTTGCCTGTTTTGGTATGAAAATGAAAGACTGAAAATGAATTACAGCAGTAAGTTACAGATAGTTATGATTCTACGTTGTAAGTATTACAATTTATAGTTGTATTACATAGGCTGTGATTCAACTAATAAGGTAAGCCCGTATTCAGAAAGAAAGCTGGAAACTTATAAGCGCTCACGTTACTATGGATATTTTTCCCGGCGCTTATCAGCGCTGGTTTGGCAAAGTATGGAAAAACTTTCTATCTGTATACGGTTTAAAGTATGGTAGTCGAAAGTTAAATAAGTTTCCCACATTAAAGAATAAAACTAAATAATTTTACTCACATCAGCAACTACGGCACATATTAAAATGATCGCATTAGATATTGACAACATGGTGTATTGTCTAAGATCGCCTCACAGCCGCCCGCCGATACTTTTTTATAACGTGAAAATACGTCTTCGTTCTCTGTCCACGGCTAAAATAGTATGTAAGTATATTTAACCACAAACTGCGATACTTTGTATACTTGGAGAGAGAGCTGTAACCTGTACGCACAATCTACATATAAAGAAAACAATGGAGTCCAACAATAAACGCCTGGATGTGCCCTTAAATGCTTAATTTAACAGCTCATATATTTCCTGATTACCGTAATCAAAATAGTAGGGCCAATCACATAATATCGGTGCCACATTGTGCGTGAAGGGAAGGTAAGTATACTTAATTGCGTTCTTGCTAATATAAACAACGAAAATGTAAATAGTTACCCAAAATAAGTACCTTTATTTTTTATATAATTTACCTACCTTATTGTTATAATAATTATGTATTACTTTTATCTAAGCTTTGAGATCCATTGTTGTAATGTTATTTAACGTAAAGTCTCCCACCCCCAAAGTCTATAGGTACTTTTATTAGTTTTTTAAGTACGAAATACATTTTTAATTTACCTACTTACAATATTCGAGTATTTTTCCATATAAATCTCCTAAGTATAAAGTAACTACCTACCTACTTACCAAGTGAACAAAATAAAACTGCCAAAAATAACTTACAGATATAAAACTCATTTATTGTCAGGTCAACTGGGGTTATCCGGTCGCAGGCACAGCCACGTGGACCAGGCCGGGTAGCCATCGTTCACCCTGCCGAAGGTATCCAGGTCTTCCTTCTGAAACGGCAGATGCCATATGCCGTTGTTATGCTGGGCGCATGGCGTGAACTTGAGTGGTGGCTGGAAAGGAGAAACTTAGGGACTTAGGTTCGTTAGGGATTGTAGACATGAGGACATGAAGTATGATAACAATCAAGATGAAGTAGGTACTTAACCCTTTATAAGGCAGAGTATGTTTACATATTTCATTGGACATTATACCGATGTGCGATGTCATAAAGTTTAAATATGATTCCAAAGAGCCATGCAAAGGGTTAAAGTATAATATTGCTTACTCATTAAACTCCCATATTTTACCTGAATATGTGGCATTTTCTTTTTGCCCATGAAGACCATCCACTGATGTTGCCACTGCCACCTTCGGAACAGTAGACGTAAGCGGTCATCCTTCATGAGGAAATGATGACTTCGGAGCAAGTCCTTGGACACTATATCCGTTTTAGGCCCACTCATTATCGCTGCAGTTATGAAGTATGGGTCATCTTGGGACCTGGAATTCAAAACACAACTCAGATTAGTATTTTGATAGTTATTAGGAATTATTAGGAATTATGAACCTCTGTTTTTAATTATTTTATACTATTTACTAAAAAAAAATGGAAAAACTAGTTCAAGAATAAATATTTTTTTTACAAAAATAAACTAAATCATAAGCTAGGTCAAAAACATAGAAAATAACATTTCATAAGAATACTCAATCCTCTTTTTAAAAAAGATTAAAGGTAGTTCTGGTTTAAACTTGGACTGCTGATTTGTAAGAAAGCTCTGGACTATAACCGGGTCTAAACCAGTACTATCAGTCTCCAAAAAAACTTTATTTATAATAAGGGTAAATACAAATTATCCAATGATTATTTAGTAAAATTAAATGTAGGTACTTATAACAAAAACTTACAAATCATCTGTATAAAAGCATGGGGCCTGAGATGCAATATATTCCATAGGCTTCCGTGGCCAGTTCAGCATGTGTTTTCTGCCTAATAGTAAAATATTGGTATTGTTCTCTGTAAAGTAATTAACAACCTTTGCTAAGAAGTTTGCTTTATCAGCATTATTTCCCTTCCCGACTGCTAAAGCTATATTTAGTGCATCCAGTACTGTATCAAATGGTCCATTCTTATCTAGGAAATGCAAGAATCTTTTCAACTCATCCGGGCTTGATTTTAGGAATAAGTCTGAACCAACTATTAGCTTGTCTTTCACATTATTCTGCAATAAACCAAACTCTGCCTCTGTTAGTTTTAGGTCATCAAGAAACTCTGTGCATGAAACACACTGGCCACTGAAAAATAAATTGTTATGATTAATTATAAATTCAATAATATACATATTTTAAATGCATTGGTTTAGTAAACTAGTGATATAAAACACAACCAAAAATTAAAATGGTTAAGATTGCCCTTCATAGTGAATAAATTGAACACATAATAGGTATTATATTATTGTATTGGGTTCATATAATTATTACCATCAGTTGATATAACTAACTTACTTATGTTTTCTTATTGATGCATTTTGTGCTTTCCACCCATACAATACAAAATTATCTCTTAATTTTGCAGCAGAAGCTTCAGTTAATGTAATAAAATTCTTAACAATGAAAGAGCAGATTTCTTCCATATGTCTCACTCTAGTTTTTTTGTGTTTATACTTTCTGTTTATGTGTTCAATCCATGCATGGTATACTTTGTCCTGAAGTGGTCTCTTCTCTTCTAAACTTCTTTGCATTAGTTGCAAAGCCTCTGTTTTCTTGTCAACATTCCATAAAGTGGCTATAAGTGTACTGAAAGTAGAAGTACTGGGAGTGCTTGATAAATAAATGTCCTCTAAAACTTTAAATGATTTTTTATATTCATTGATGGCACAGAGTGCATGAAGCAGCTCCTCGCTAGTGGTAAAATCCAGAACTTGATACTTTTTATACAAATAGTCATACATATCTAGTATAAATTTTTTCTGGTCATCTGTAAGCTTATGTTCTAGGCTAACTGTTGCATACAATCGAAGAATGCCATTTATTGAACCCAATGATAGTTCAACATTCGTTTTTTTTATGAATTCAACAAATGATAATGCGGCTCTATAATTTCTTGAAGTAATCATTAATTTAAGAATAACTCCATCAAAGTTTTTCTCTGTCATAATGCCTTGTTTGCTGAGAACACTAGTTTTAAAATCTGGCCAGCTCGTAATTGGATCTTTCAGCGATGACAACACAAAATCCTTTTGCTCAGTAATAGGTATCTTCTCTTTATGTTCAGGAAGTCTTTTTGCATAGCCATAAGCTACTGAGGAGTCTGAAACATTGATGAATCTAAATAAATCTAACCTCCAAAATATGTAAATAATTGTAATTTTTGCTGTATCGAGGCAGTTACAGGAAACTCACGTGAATATGTTCTTCTTAATAAAAGCCGACTTAATGAAAACATTGTTAAATTTATTTATTATTAAATAGTTTAAATTATTTCAGTCGACTTTCAACAAAAGTTCAATTCAATTTTGTTTTTGTGGCTCTCTGACTGTGTGTGACTAACACTGTCAATTCCGCCAATAACATGTGTTGGAGATTGCACGATATCAACAAAAGTTAATAAGTTTGTGAAGTTTCTCATCTGTTTGAATCTCGTTTGAATCAAGTTTGAATGTGATGTTTGATTTGACTGAAGTTGAAGGCCTAGTCTGTGTCAGCTGCGTACAGACCGGAGATACGCACGCCCAACGAAGGATATTTATCGATCGCTAGCGTTGGCTCCCGCACGCTCTTTGGAGTTCGTTAATACGTCCAAATACATTTATTGCTCGAACGAATGTTTGTTGGCACTTGATTCCGGTTCTTTTCTCTTTCATTCCCAATTTAACTATGGACGACGACGACAACATATCGTCGTTACTCCATTCTTTGTTTATCTCCATGATCTAAGTGGCGATAAATATCAAAGTAATTATCAAATTGGACGTCTACACGCTACGCTCTCTTGCTTCAGCTGAGCGTTCGTTCGTTGGCCTTCGGCGACCGTCCAAACAGAGTTCGTTCAAATAGCTCGATTTCTTTTATGTTGCCGCCACGCTTCGGATCGCCGGCGACAGCGGCCTACAGACCGCCAACGAGCGATCGTTGGCGGTCTGTACGCAGCTTAAAGAAGTCGCCGACACATTAGCGGACGCGGCTTAAGCTGCGTACAGATTACAGAAAACCTTTAAGCAGCTCTACTTACTAATGAATTGTAAAAGATTAAATAGGTATATTGTAAAAGATTAAATGGGTTTATTAACACCACAAGAGCGAATTAAAAATACGAGCAGACTTAAAATCTTATAGAATTAAGAAATATGAGACATGTACAATTTGTATGTGAGCTGACACCCTGAACAGATAATTTTGTGGCACTGTAGATACCTTTAAAGCCGCGTACACACCGGGCCAACGAACGTTTTTCGTTGGCCTTCGTTTCTGCAATCTGCCCTGTATTATGTATGTTAATATCCATCGTTGGGATAACCGTTGGCGTTCGTTGGGCGTTCGTTGGCCCGGCCCGGTGTGTACGCAGCTTAAGTCGCGGCTGGCAGCCGCGTCCGCTGGTGTTTCAAACGCTTTTTCATCACAGAGTAGTAGTTCCATAATGCTCTGCGCTGAAGTAGCGTTTGCGTTGAGCTGTTACCTGTCATGTGAATAACTGTTTTACTGTCAATCATTTCATTGATTTCATCAAACAAAATCTTTTTTCCAAAAGCTTTCGTTTTGTTTTAAGATTTTTAACTGTTTTAATATAACTCAGTAATATAAATAATATACTAGAACATTTTTCATTATAAAGCTTTCATACATATACTGGTAATATGGACGCAAAACCAACGAAAATGCCCAAAGTGGCAAAGGTAAGTGTGGTTATGTTATTTTTCCATTTGATTGTTTACCTCTATTTACTGTATTAAAAAGAATGTTATCTTCAAATTACATTTTCCAACCCACAGGTTAAGAATAAAGCACCAGCAGAAATTCAAATAACAGCGGAACAGTTGCTGAGAGAAGCTAAAGAGAGAGATCTTGAAATATTGCCCCCTCCACCGAAACAAAAGATCTCGGATCCCGAAGAGCTCCGAGACTATCAACATCGCAAGCGGAAGGCATTTGAAGACAACATTCGAAAGAATCGCATGGTAGGCAATTTTATTTCCAAATTTTCTGCTATTGTTTACTAAATTTAGTTTCACACATATTATTATGAACATGGATGAATGTGTTCAGACCTCAGACCCATGGTGAAGGTTTATTTTATTTTTTTCAGGTAATTGGCAACTGGCTCAAATATGCTCAGTGGGAAGAGTCTCAGAAGCAGGTACCAAGGGCACGGTCCATTTATGAGAGATCATTGGATGTGGACCACAGAAATGTTACCCTATGGTGAGTTATAAATTGATGTACACATGAATATAGCCAATTTACAATTTAATTTATCATTCAGTTCATAAACTTTGCCTGTGTAATGCAATTTACTTATTATGATTAATTTTACAGGCTGAAGTATACTGAAATGGAAATGAGGAACCGTCAAGTAAACCACGCTCGTAACCTGTGGGATAGAGCCGTGACCATTCTCCCGAGAGTGTCACAGTTCTGGTACAAGTACACTTACATGGAAGAGATGCTGGAGAATGTGGCTGGAGCTCGGCAGGTAAATAGTGCTGTTATGTATATTATTATATTCTTGACCATCATTTTCATCTTACAGTGTTACAACTAAAAGCCTATCGGGCTAACCTTTCCATATTTACTTAAAATTAAATTGGTTTACTAGTCTTAAACTTAACAGTCCACAGTGTTAAAGGCAAGCAGACAAGATGTAATATCAAACACTTATTTTTGATATGATCTAAAATAACTTTTTACTGAAACAATGTTTTATTATCAGATTATTGCATAAACTGTATCCTATTGTTATAGGTGTTTGAGAGGTGGATGGAGTGGCAACCAGATGAGCAAGCTTGGCAAACTTACATTAACTTTGAGCTGAGGTATAAGGAAATAGACAGAGCAAGGCAGATCTATGAACGGTTTGTCATGGTTCACCCTGATGTTAAAAACTGGATTAAATATGCTAAGTTCGAAGAAAACCATGGATTCATCAATGGAGCTAGGAAAGTCTTTGAAAGAGCTGTAGAGTTCTTTGGTGATGAGGATTTAGATGAGCGTCTTTTTATTGCATTTGCTAAATTTGAGGAAAATCAAAAAGAACATGACCGTGCAAGAGTAATTTACAAATATGCCTTAGATCATATTCCTAAAGAGCGAAACAAGGAGCTGTACAAAGCATACACCATTCATGAGAAAAAGTATGGAGACAGATCAGGAATTGAAGATGTCATAGTCAGCAAGAGAAAATACATGTATGAACAAGAGGTTATAGAGAATCCCACAAATTATGATGCATGGTTTGACTACATAAGACTTGTAGAAAATGAAAGTAATATTGATGTCATAAGAGACACATATGAAAGGGCGATTGCGAATGTCCCTCCTTCTAAGGACAAGCAGTTCTGGCGGCGCTACATCTATTTATGGATTAATTATGCGTTGTATGAAGAACTGGAAGCCGAAGACTTGGAAAGAACAAGGCAAGTATACAGAACTTGCTTGGAGTTGATCCCACATAAAATATTTACATTTTCCAAGATTTGGCTAATGTATGCCCAATTTGAAGTCAGATGCAAGGATTTGAAACAAGCAAGAAAAACACTTGGTTTAGCATTGGGTATGTGTCCAAGAGACAAATTATACAGGGGATATATTGATCTGGAAATACAACTGAGGGAATTTGATAGATGCAGGATTTTGTATCAGAAATTTCTAGAGTATGGCCCAGAGAACTGCATAACCTGGATCAAATTCGCCGAGTTGGAAACATTGCTTGGCGACATTGACAGGGCACGGTCAATATATGAGATAGCAGTGGCTCAACCACGACTTGATATGCCAGAGTTACTGTGGAAGAGCTACATTGACTTTGAAGTGTCTCAAGGAGAGACCGAAAAGGCGAGACAACTGTACGAGAGGCTGCTAGACAGGACTGTTCATGTAAAGGTGTGGTTGTCATACGCCAAGTTTGAACTGAATGCAGAGAATGCTGACAACATCAATGTGGAGATGGCGCGACGCGTCTATGAACGAGCCAACGACAATCTAAGAAGTGCTGGAGAAAAGGAGGCCAGAGTACTGCTACTAGAGGCTTGGAAAGACTTCGAAACTGAAATAGGAGATGAAATCAAACTTGAGAAGGTGCTAGCTAAAATGCCTAGAAGGGTTAAAAAGAGACAGAAGATTGTCAGTGAAAGTGGAGTGGAAGAGGGATGGGAAGAGGTGTTTGATTACATCTTCCCTGAAGATGAGATGGTGAGGCCCAATCTCAAACTGCTGGCTGCTGCTAAACAATGGCGCTTGCAGAAGGAACAACCTGAAACTACTGAAACTGATGATTTGAATAAAGAGGATGATAGCAGTAAAAATGCTGAAAAAGACAGTGATGAAAGTGAACAATCCCAGGAGAGTGACAAATAATTGTAACTTTAGTATTGATTGTATGGATTAAAATAAACAAAATCTTATTAAAATTATAATTTTATTTTATGTACTCAAGTCAATTAATATTATGTAATAGGTTATGACCGGATGGAGATCTAAGCGTTAGAGGCTGTGTTATGTCAGTCGACATCCTCTGGTCTCACTGGATGTGTCAGTGGTATGACTGATTTCTTATTCACATCTCTGGAACATGCCTTCCTCATATCTGCAACAAAATACAACAAAATGCAACATTGAACTTTACTTCATACTGCAAGAGGGCCTAGCAATGTTGCATGGAATCAATACTGTTCTGGGTGTATTTTTTGTACAGGGGTGTGAATAAAGAAGAAAAAATTAATACCATAAGCATCTTCATCAGGATCTCCTGAATAATATTCCAGCACAGTCCGGTAGACAATGTAGCCAAGGTTCTTGTACATGTTGATGGCAACTTTGTTGCTAACTCTTACAAACAAATCCACAAAGTAGGCATTTTTTCTGAAAAAATATTGGTACTTATAAGAATTTAGAAATATGTAAGGTAAATAAATATAAAAAAATAAGGGGGGGATAACAATAGAATTTATATATTAAGAAGTACATAATATTGGGTATATATTTCATCTATAGCAAATACAGAATACAAAATAGCTTACTTCTCAGACACATCTTCGAGGATATTCATCAAAGTGGCAGCTAGACCAAGCCTCCTGTAGTCAGGACTCACAGTCAGTGCTGTGACATGCCCATGCCAGTTCTCTCCATGACCTTCAGCTTTTCCCATAACTAGAATCATAAAAAATATGCATATTAAAAAACAAATTCGCATAATGGGTAAAAATAATATGCTTAGATAATTTTTACTAACTGTATCCCATAATCTCGCCGCTTGGTGACTCCGCAACTTGGAAGTATTCTGGCCAGTGAGCCAGGTATTGCGTGTAGAACGATAACCCATACGTTTCAGTCAAAGGATCTAAGTTCCTGAAATTTACAAGATAATTTGTGTTATACTTTCAAAGGTTACAGCTCTGTCCATAGTTACAGAATAAACCAAATACTGCAATGGGATAAACACTCACACATTGTTAAATTTTAACATATCTTCACAAGTGAATGGCCTAATTGTAGTCATTTTCAATATCGAGTTCACAAATTCGTATACAATAATCTAATAATCTTCTGCAAAAAAAAACTAACCTCCAAAAAACAACAAGAGATATTTTAAATTTTATTTTAAAAAGTAGAAGTATGTTTCAAAATCATCTCTCATCTCAGTAGGAAGGGCAAGATACCTTAGAATAATAAACGACGTCATGCGTCATCACTGCACCGCGTGATGCGTGCGCAAGGAACATAACATAATGTGCGTGCGTGTGTGATTTTTATGCGATGCGTGCAAGACGTGCAACATATGCAACACAGAATACATTATTTATGTATATGCAAATAGTGCGAGTCGAGTCGAGTTCTGCGCAACGGTCGTCAGAGCGAGCGGAAACTCGGAGCGTTGACTTGCATGCTTCCACTCTCGTCAACGTCATTACCAAGATATTTTACTCAAATTTAGAATACGACAAATACAATAAAATAGTACAATAATGCCACCTCATTGTTTAAAAGCAATCATTACTAGAAAAAATATAGAATTTTTATATTTTACTTTTTTTTTTTTTTTTTTTCTTTGGACAAATGCCATTTATTTATTTTATACAATACATGATAAAAATATTAATTCCTAACTCTAAAACTAACTAGTATAAAATTAAAATTAAACTAAAAAGAAGATGCTGGCCAGATCGCTGCCACTGTCGGGTAGGGTACCCAAGACGCTGGCCGCGTTACCTCGCTGTATGGCGATGCTTATCCTTTGAGCGAGGTACGAGCCAGCCCTAGGGTCCCTTGTGACTTCTTTGAGCCTGCTGCCGATTTCTTTTAGCAGCCGACGCGCCTCCGGTCCCCACGGCCCTAGGGTTTCGACTCCGAAAGGCACAAACATGTACCCCTCTCCTAGGGATGCATATTTGCGGCCTTTCATCGTTTCCGCCCGCACGGCCGCAGCGCCAGCCTCTGTGGAGGAAGATGGAAGATGGGACGGTGCTAGTGTGTCCACGCATGTTGCGTCCCACACCAGCAGCCGGCCCCTCTTCCATGGCACTAGACTCATGCCGTCGGGTCTCTTGCCATCGTCCCGCATGATCCCGCTTGGCTCTAAGGTAGCTTTTTACTTAGAACAGTGAAAAATAAATTGTGAATGCTTCCATACAAAACCCATACAATCCGTAAAGTGGCAACATAAAAAAGTATAAATAGTTGCCATAACAAAAATATTAATTTCCGCTTTCAAAAATTATCGTCTTACTCCTTTTAACACATGTAAAATGCATATTTATCACTCTTTTTACAAGCTAAAGAGCTTCAGTGGTGCGATCTATGGGAATCTAGCAGTTTACCAACACGACAATGGCCGAACAGCCCGTTTGAGTTATTTTTTATAGGCCATTACAGAAAGACCTGCCATGTCTTTGGTTTAAAAATGGCGTATACAAGCTTTTTGTTTGCCGGTTTACGCTGTTGATGAGTTGACGAGACCCCGCGCGTTGATTTACGAGGCGTATACTTCACGAATATGAAAATAAAATACATGTGTACGTATATTTATGACAATGGTCCCCGTGAACAAATTATGTAGCGTTATGGTGAATTAGAATGGTGCCTGTGGATTGTCATTTCACGTCGCTAGAGTTACTCGTCCATAACGTAAATATCACCCAGCGAGCGATTTATATTTCAGATATGACAGCATCGAAAAATAGTAGATAATGGAGAGTTCGGAAGACGATGCGGGCGCCGCGTCGAACGCTTCCCGCCGAGCGCTGGCGCGGGAAACGGAGCCCGAGCGAGCCGAGGCCATGGACGCCTGTGCGGCCGAGCCGGCGGGCGCGGGCGGCTCGTGCGGCACCCCCGCGACGTCGGAGGAGAACTACGACGGGGACAGCGTCCCGTCGCCCTCGGCGCACGACGCCAACACCAGCACGGAGGCCATCCTGGACATGATCGACGACTTCATCGACGGGCCCCGGGAGCCGCGCGAGCCGCCCCGGGAGCCCGACCCGCCGCCCGCCGGCCCCGCGACGCCCGCGAGCACTGACCACACTGAGGAAACAACTGATAACCTCTCTGTTTTGCAACAACAAACCAACAAGAGTGAGTGTGATGTGATCCTGGCAGAAGTGTTGATTCCACCTCCCGTCCACAGTGCCAAAAGTGAAACCTTATTGGAATCCAGTACTGAACCAGAATCACAGTTATCTACACCGTGTGAAGTCCCTGTTGACACTGGTGTAGCGGCACAGTGTAGTGAGCCTGTTGCATCTAGTGAAATTGAGCCATTGCCAGTGCCTGAACAATCACATCCAATGGATACAGTAAGTGAGGAAGTGGTTTCAGTTGGACAGATTGAGGAAAGTGCATATGTTCACCAGCAATCATTACCAACTCAGAGTGAAGATGTTATTGTGCCTGAATCACGTAATCAACCCCCTTCAGAAGAGCACAGTGAACCATCTGCAACGGTAGAGCAAAGTGAACAGATACTTGCAGTTGGAAAAAGTGAATTACCACTAGAGCAATGTGACCTGCCAGCCCCAACAATTGAGTGTGCAATACCATTAGTGCCAGAATCAAGTGTATTATCTCCCGCGGCAGACAAATGTGAACTATCAGAAACCATTGGACAAAGTGATTTGCAATCTATGGCTGGACAAAGTGAATTATCATGTGTGGATCCAAGTGTTTTGCCACCATTGATAGGCCAAAGTGAATCGCCGTCACCGACAGAGCATAATGAACTCTTACCAGCCAACCAAAGTGATTTACCATCATCGGCAGAGCAAGACAATCTGTCATCAGCCCCAATTCAAATTAAATCAACAGAGCAAATTGATGAACAGTCAAAGGTAGATCAAAGTGAACTTCCAACCACACCAGAGCAAAGTGAAGAGCATTCCTTGGCTGAGACAAGTGATCTCCCACCAACAACATCTCAAAGTGAACTGTTATCAGTGACTGAACCAACTGAATCCACAGCAAAACCAGTAGATGCACCTTCATCGGAATTACAGAGTGAACAGCTCTCATCAGCAGTAGAGAGTGATGTTCCTACATGTATGGATGGAGAGCTGCCTTCAGCATCAAATACTGCCTCTTGTGAATCACCAGCACCTACAGTGCAATCTGAAAATGCCCCATTAGAAGTGCAAAGTGAACTACCCACATCAGCAGTACCTACACAACAACCTCAATGTGAACCTGAGCTAAGTGCACCTCCAATTGTGGAGCCGGAGCAACAGCCTGTGTCTAGCGTAGAAACTGATACGTTAAGCAGCTGTCCTGTACCTTCAAGTAGCATTTCTGACTCTTTAGATACTAGTGAATGCCAAGTGCAGGACCGGACAGTAAAGTGTGTGTCTTCAAGTGAGAGTAATGACAATGTAACAGTTGGAAGTGTTGAATCAACCTCTAGTGACATTATTGCTAGTACTCCAGTGACTCGGTCTCCACTTAAAAGGAGGCTAGTGCGGCCGGCTCGGCCAGATACTACAGTGTCATCATCAGTGGACTTGCAACCCACTGTGACCCAAACTACTCAACCCACTACCAGTGAATGCATTGTGAAAGATGTATCTAGCTCCTCTGATGCTGTATCTAGCATAGAAGATGTGTGTGCAACCAGGATAACTGGTAATGTTAGTGAAATAAGTGTTTGTAAAGCCGAAACATCAACGGCGGTGAGTACTCCTAAGAAAATTAAACTAATTAGAAATAAAATTCCTGCCCCAGTCACTCAGACAGTGCAAATTACTCCTGAACCACAACCATGTCAGTCTACATCTTTACCAGATGCTTCATTAAGTGAGTCCAGAAGTGAAAGCTGTTTTGTCAACTGTATAAGTACTACAGAATCAACACATACAACAGTAGATGAGGAAACTGTGAAAGAAAGCAACACTTCTGAAAATACTGTTTCTGAAATTATAATAAATGAAACACCTAAAGAAGAACCAACTATAGAGCCTCCAGAAGAAAAGTTAGAAGCAAAAGAACTTAATGAAGTTAAACATGAAAATGAAGTTGAAACAAGGAAAGTTCCACCCATTAAATTGAGCCTTAGTGGGACATGCAATAGTGAGCCTGTGGTTCCTGAAGAACAGTTGGATGATGTCAAGAGCTTACCTGAAAAGAGTGACAATATTGAGACTGCTAAAGAATGTACAGAAACTGTTAAGCAGGTACCAAAACTTACTATTAAAATAGGAAGTGCTGGAAAGATACCAGAAGAAATGAAGAGCCCCATACCTAAAGTGACTATAAAACCTTTGAGACCACCTGTTGATGATAAACAAACAGAAAACTGTGAGCAGTTCCCAAGTATTACAAAGTTAAACATCAAACCAATACCCAAGCCTCCTGAAAAGATAAATGATATCCATAGAAAATCAAGTAGTAGCGATATATCTGACACAAGTGAAAGTTCTGAAAATGATGAAACTAGCACTTCAGACCAAGCTTCTGCTTCAGACCAAGGCCCAAGTGATGTAATCCCTAAGGTCACTATTAAATTGGGCAAACCTGGTACTCAAAGTGAAGGAAAATTCTACACAGAAAAAAGTATTCCTAAGCTTACTATCAAGCCATTGCAAAATGAAGAACATGTGGACATTCAATCAGAAGAAAGGCAATATGAGAAAATACCGAAGCTGACTATTAAACCTGTAACAAGATCAGACAGCCAACCTCTTAGTCCAAAGTTGACAATAAAGCCACTGAAACCTCCTCCAGAATCTAATCTTTGCAAAGAAATTAATATGGATCAGAGTGAAATCCCCAAACTTAAAATAAACCAAGAATCTCTTTCTCCTCGGGAAATAAAAGAGAACTCACATGTCCCTAAAATAACAATAAAACCTATAACAAAACCTGATACAGAAGCAACAAGTCCTAAATCCACAAAGAAACTGTCTTCAAAATGTGAAGATGATCATATCCCTGTTGTAACAAAATTGAATATAAAACCTGTGGTAAAACCTACAGAAAGATCTGGTGAATCTTCTGACTCTTTTGATGATAAAGTTCCTGTAGTATCAAAATTAAATATAAAACCTATAGTCAAGCCTAAAGATAATGATATAGATTCTAACTTAGAAGATATACCTAAAGTTACAAAGATTAATATTAAACCTATAAAAAACCCTGAAGAAAATATTACTGAAGACTGTGATGATTGGAATACTTGTGGTGATGCAAAGAGTATACCTATTGTTTCTAAACTAAATATTAAGCCTATTGTTAAGCCTGTAGATGAAGACGCTTCCAAGGAATCTGAAAATCAATCATCTGAGACAGGAAACTCAAGTGATGATAACACAGATCAAATACCAGTAGTAACTAAATTGAACATAAAACCTATTGTGAAACCGAATGATAGTAATGATTCTTCACACTCAAAATCGAATGCATTAATCGAAGATAATATTCCAGTTGTGACTAAACTTAATATCAAACCAATTATAAAACCAGGTGATGATGTGTTGCCTTCATCTCCTAAAAAAGAGAAAAGCAGTGATTATAGAAATGCTGACACTGTGCCAGTGGTTACGAAGCTGAATATAAAGCCGATAGTTAAACCAGAAGAAATGGAACTCCAGCAAAGAGAAAGTGAAGAAGCTACAAACCCACCAATTGTGATGAAGATTAATATAAAATCCATGACTGAGTCTTATGATAAAGTAGAGTCTAAAGCTAAAGTCAATGAGAATCATACAGACGAAATTCCCGTTGTTTCTAAAATAAATATTAAGCCCATTGTAAAACCAATTGATGTTTATGATGAAGTCAAAGCAGTTGGATCGCCCAAGAAACAGAACTGCCATCCAAAACCGGATACTTCCTGTTCAGAAGAAACAATTGGTTCTACAAATACTGAATCATGTGAAATTGTAAAACAAAATTGTGTGTCAGAATCTCTAGAGATCCGTCCTGTAAAAGGCCTAAATTCAGTTGTTAATATGGTAAAATCAAGTTCACCAGTACCCATAACAAAAGCATCTGAGAACATGGAAAGGAGCATCAAAGCCAATATCCATAATGAAGAAAGAAAATCAAAAGATGTGGTAACAGAAGCTAGTAAAAGACAAGCTATTGAACAGCTTTCTCAAATCACTCGAAAATCTTCAACACAAACATGCACATTACTCAAGAAGCTGCTTGAAGAAACCACTGTGACTAAAGTTGAAAATATAACGAATGCACAGTCATCAGTTGAGACCAACAAGACCAGTACTGAAAATAACATAGCAGTGGTAAATTGTGCTAAAAGCAGCCCCCAGATTAGTGAGAAATTGGTAAACTCTGACAAGATGGGGAATGACTTGCAGCATGATCCAAAGGAGGAACTGAGCGAGCAGGTAACAAAGCCCCTAGAGATTAACACTGTATCAGACAAGGTGACTAGCTCAGGTCAGGATTCACCAAGGATTATTCTAAAGATCAATAAGACTGAACATGGTGCTTCATCAGAAATTATTAATTTGACAGATGAAGTCAAACCCTGTGAAAAATCACAGTCCACTCAGACTATGAAATCCTTTGCAAATCACCAAAAGGCTCATTTAAACAGTAAAAAGAAAACTGAACCTGAAGAAGTTTCTAATGTAGTGGGGAAAAGATTGCGAAGTTCAAGAGTGGTTCAAGAACAAGAAAAAACTCCTACGCCTAGACGTCTTACCGGCAAGAGAGGAACCCCGCTAAGTGCCAGTTCAGATAACAAGGAGACCGAAATGACGGCGCTAGAGTCCAAGAGAGTCAAACTAGGCAAGCTCCTCATGAACAAAGCCCTCACTATAACGCCAGTGACCAACGACATGGCCACAATAACGCCGATCGTAAAAGTCCCAAGCGTATCTCCACCGAACCCTAAAGAAAAGGTCAACAATTCCATCTTAAACAACGAGAATTGCTCCAAAAATGGCAATTCGAAGTTGCATAAAATCCTGTCGAATCTGCAAGCGAAGCAGGCCATGCAGGTGATGCCGACAATAAACTGCTTAGACAATAGAAGCAAAATAGTTCCAGAGCACGACTCTACGAACACGTCGACTGGGAGTTCAGACGTCGTGGAGGTGCCACTACCGGTAGACCAGCAGGTCATTATGCTGGACAGTCCTAGCTCCCGGGACTTTTCCCTCGCGCCAGATGACGTGGCGCAAGACCCGCTAGACGTGGACTCTTGCAAGGAGGTCTCCAAGCAGATAGTTCCGGAGGTGATGACTCCGCAGCCCAAGAAGCGCGGGCGGCCGCGCAAGGTGCCGGCGTCCGAGGGAGCCAAGCCCGCGCCGCCGCCGCTGCCCACGCCCGCTCTGGAGGAGCGACCGCAACGGTCACTCAGGCTGTCCAGGTAAATACATAACCTTTTCTTCTTCCTAATGAGTGCATGTTGCGCTACTTTGTCCAACCTCTGTCATTACACACCTAAAGAAAAAATCTTATCTATTTCCTCCCTTACACCTTCCTCAGTGTCCAATTTCAAACAATTTCTTAAATACATATATCATCACATTCAAATTAATCGGGTGCATACTACTAACATACATTTAAATTTCAGGGATCGTCCGGCCATCATACCGAAGCCGACCAGAGGCCGCGGGCGCGGGCGTGGCGGCAAGCGGCCGGCGGAGTCGCCAGTCGTGGCTACAGAACCCGCCCCTGAACCCCCCGCTACGCCCACCAAGACCGAAGAAGAAATAGACCCGACAAGCTCACGAATCAAACTCCCGCGCATGACGGAAGCGTTAGATAACATGCCGTCGACGCCTCTGACCAGTCGAAGACGCAGCTCGTCTGTGGCTGAGACGCCGGAGTTGAAGGTGGTGCTATCGACGCTGCCCGCTGAAGAGCTGATGAAGTCTCCGGACGCGAAGGGCGGGCGCGGGGGCAGGGGCGGGCGCGGGGGGCGGGGGCGGACGCCGGCGAAGAGTCCGAAGAACAAGGGAGGGCGGCGGGGCGGCGGCCGAGGCGCTGTCTACATGAAGGTATGCTTTATTTTCTTCAAGTGTAAGACCAAATTTCTTGTAACTGCGTATTTCTTCGTGAGGCCATGGATTTGAATCCGGCCATGTACCAATGAATTCTGTAGTAATAAAGAATTTAAGTACAATTATACAACATACCTACTCTTACGGTGAATGAAAACATTGTTAGGAAACCTGCACATGTAGTTGTAGATTCTAGATGTGTAACCTAAAGCTCATACTAATACTCATTCAAAAACGGCGTTACGGCTCGCGGCCTTTGACTTGATTACAAATGTACAGCGAAAAGCCCGTAATCTCTGACTACCCCTTTGGGGATTACAGTCGTGATCAAATTTACTCGTTTTTGTATGATATACCTTAAACTATGGCTCATACCGCTAAAGGTAAAAAGACAAGCTTGTGATTGTAGATAGATAAATAGATAGATATTCTTTATTTGTACACAAAAACATGGACAAAAATTACAAAAAAAAAACTAAATCTAACACATATGTACAAATGGCGGCCTTATCGCTTAAAGCGATTTCTCCCAGGCAACCTTTGGGTGGAAGGATATTTCGATGAAAAGCGGAAGGATATTTGTATTCAAAAGCCGGCGTGTTGTGTTGCAGGAGACGCTGGGCATCTACGGGCGCGTGTGCGGGCCGGCCACCACCACGGTGCAGCTGTTCGAGGAGGAGACCTGCATGATGGACGACAACGCCACGCCCGCCAAGTATGTACACTAATAATTATAATAATACGTGGGGACATCTCACACACGGCCATCCGACCACAAGCTAGGCAAAACCTGTGTTATGGGTATCGGACAGCTGATATATCTACACAAATACATACTATAGATACATACTATAGATACGTACTACATATCAACACCCAAGACCCGAGTACAAATATCTGTCTGTAAACAAATATCTGCCCCAGCCGGGAATCGAACCCGAGACCATAAGTAATAATAATAGTAAACGTTTATTCTCAGGCCACTGAGGCCCATAGCTTTGTAAGTCCAAGTAACTTAAATTGAAGATAAAACTTTGTTTTATGTACTGTGGAAGTATCCAAAGGGAGAAATTTAACTATAGTAACTTTCATAAGCAAAAAATCACTGTAGACTTCTCCCAAATAAAGGAGAAATACTTAATTTACTTGGTCCATTCCCACATTATGTTTGCATATTGGGTTTTTGCTATGGTTATTGTATAAAAACCTCTGATGCTAGGTAGACAATGGAAATTGAGATTGGGAGGTTACTAACATCTTTTAAACCAAGCATGCATACAAACAGAAAGTTAATTACATGAACATGAGCTGAATATTAATTATGTTCCTGTAATGTTATGTTACCTGTAATCATTATCTTGCAGTAAAGCTCATGCAATCGGTATAAGAGACATGGAATTTATTTAACTTATTGTTTTGTTTTTGTTTCCAGGCCCTCTTCCCACCTACTGGATGAAGATTCTCAAAGCTCAGTGAAGAGTTCAACGAACGAGAGCAGCAAAATGAAAAAATCCAAGTTTGCTGATCTGTTTGACAGGTAAATAGTACAAACTTTTCTTAGTAAAATAAAAATAGACGGTGACCAATCATTTTATGGCTAAACAACGCTCACGTCCCTCGTCTCGGTAGACTCTCCAGATGGAAAATGTCTTGATGTTGCCTGAAATTTTTTTTATTTTCCTCATACTTAGAAACAACACGAAGGTAAAGTATTTTTCTTTCATTTAATCTCATAAGTATATTTCTTCATTGCAGTAACAAAGTGTGGACGGCAGCCGATGTGAAAGAATACAAATGGCCGCCGCCTGAAACTGAAAATGCTGAACCGCAGGTAAGTTGTAATTATTCATTAACAATATTAACATGAAGATCATTTCTATAATCTTTATTCATCCTTAGTCAACAATCTCAATCCTTGACTGCTAGACTTACGCCACACTTAAGCAGAACTCTTTTAAGAATGCTGTTTTTTTGGCAGTCAATTCAATGACATGGTTCTGTAGTGTGGTAACACCTTCCCCTAGAGTGTATAAGTGCTGCTATTGTAGACAATGAAAGACTCTTGAGATCATTCATTGTCCTCTAAAATACAGAGACTTTCTTCATTCTACCCTTCTAAACATCACCCCCATAATCCAATGACCTTCAATCCGTCCACAGGTGATGATGATCCAGGAGCAAGTGGCCATGTTCCTCGGAGTGAAGGGCTTCAAGCGGCGCTACCCGGAACTGGCGAGGCGGGCTGTAGGCGGCGAGGAGCGCGCCTATGTACTAGCGCAGGGGGTGGTCACCGCCGCGCTGTGCGACCTCGGTATGTATATAACATATATCCTAACTAATCCTATCCTAACTAATATTATAAATGCGAAAGTAACTGTGCATGTCTGTCTGTCTGTTACTCTTTCACGCAAAAACTACTGAACGGATTTGAATGAAATTTGGTATACACATAGTCTAGATCCTGACAAAGAACATAGGCTACTTTTTATCCCGGAATTCCTACGAGAAAACCTTTTAAGGCGAAGCGAGGCTCGCGGGAACAGCTAGTAATATATAAGAGGAAGTGGCCATGTTCCTCGGCGTGAAGAGCTTCAAGCGGCGCTAAGTGACTGACCTAGGGTACATTCGACGTATGCAAGGAATAAAAGATAAAAGCTACATATATAATTCAGTAAAAAAACGCCTTAGACGAAAGTGACAATAAGAGAAAGATGGCGCTACATTTGCGTAACTTTTGTATGGTGTTCAATAAATCTACATTCTCACTGCCGCAATAAGACCATGCTGGGTTTGGGGCCGTCCATTAATCACGTGAGGCTCTAAGGGGGGGGGAGGGGGTACTGAAAACCTCACGAAACATCACGAGGGGGGAGGGGGGGTTCTCGTTAGACATCACGTGTATTATTTTTTTGTCAAAAATTAGGTATTTCTGAACCGATATTTTGGACGGCGCAAAAATTTTAACGATTTGTAGTAACCTATATATTTTTTCTAGTCAAAAATTGCCTTTACATAGACTTCCAAAAAAATACACGTGATCCAGGGGGGGGGGGGGGGGGGGGTTGGTCCCAAACCTCACCAAATATCACCAGGGGGGAGGGGGGGGTCAAAAAATGAGAAAAACGACCTCACGTGATTAACCTCTAGAATGCCGTGTGCCAGATCTGTCCCAACCCCCCTTGTCTGCCTAGTGACAGATCTGTCCCAAGAGCACTTCATCGCGATTTTTGTGATTTTAGTTATTAATTAGCACGAAATAGAGTATGAAATCACCTGTAATTTATTCTATATGAATGAAACAACCATCGACATCATTCATTGAGTCAAAAACTTCACTTGTTTACTTGTAGCGCGAAATTCAAATTTTCGTATCTTGAACAGTCTTTGTACTCGCGACTGTTGTTAATAAAATAGTGATTTCGTATGGAAAAAACGTCAAAAGCTAAGTAAATACTATGTTTTCTTGTTATTTATTCAATTTTGAAGGTATAGTGATAAATCAATATAATAAAAAATTACAAAAAATGTAGTTTTTATCGATCTAAAATTGTACCGGATTATTGCCTGAAGGGTGCGTAACTTTCTAAACTGTTTTCTAGTCTTTTATGTAAAAACATCAATAAATTATTTATTTCATTTATAAAGATAATTTTATTGATAATACATATTTATATCGGTTTATTCAATAAATAGCCAAAATATTAGAGAATATCTATATTTATCAAGGTGCATCCAAAATTCACACACACACATACGCAAACAAAATGGCCGCCGCTCGTGTGTGTACACGAAGTGCGTTGGGTTGTTATACAGCGTGTTTTATTTTTTAGGATCTTCGCTCTAGTGAACGTGAAGTTTAGGCTCTTTAGAATGATATCGGTGTGTAGATGAGTCTGAGAGGGTGATCACCTGTCCTATTTATATAAATAAATATATGTATTTATATATGTATATATTTATAGTATCATATTTGTGGAAAGTAGGTTAACAAATAACTAAATATGATTCAGTAAGTAACTTACTTTTAAGTTTTTATAATTTAGTATGCTAAAATACGAAACATTATAAAAATATTATCATTCATGTTTTATTTCATCAAAAGTGAACACCCTTGATTTGGGACAGATCTGGCACACGGCGCACTGGAGCAAGCTCTTGTCACGCACACATGCACATGTACAGAAAATGGAGTCTTTTGAAATAAAGCAAATTATAATCAGTTTTCAAAATGTAAATTATGAATCTTTTTACTCTAGAGTTTATATTTTATTGATATCAGTTGATAGCTATATAATATCTTCAAGTAATAAATATAAAAAAACCTGGATTGAAACTAAAATTATATTGAAATAGAGGTATTTTTCTGTGATGGGTGCAGTTTCAAGTAAAAATCTGTAATCAATGACCTATAGAAATCAAATAAAACAGTTATAAGCAATAAAATTCATTGTAACACGTTCATTAGCTATCTAACAATAAATTACAATCGATACATTATTGAGTACCAAACAATAATACCCAAATATTCATATAAATGTGATTCCCGCGCGGGCGCTCTCTGCTGTCAAAAAGCGCCGGCAGACGGCAGTTACATGTGTGCGCGGGCGTTCGGCATAGGAAAGGTTAATGGACGGCCCCTTTACACTTGTAATAAAAATCGCAGAAGTCAACTGTTACTGTATGTTAACATTATATGGAAAAACTTGCATAAGTATACTTCATTCACGGTTCCCCAAGGCGACTTATGCCAATTTCATTGCTATTGTAAACCCCACACTATTGTAACCACAACCAACTCGACAACACAATACAAATAGGGCGTGCAAAACCGGAAGGTTTTCAAAACCGGTTTTGAAGTTTCGGTTTTCAGCCTCAAAACCGGGTAACCGGTTTTTTACCGGTTTTGATATTACTTAAATATTTTTTGTCATACAGTACTAATTAAACAAGGAACCCATATTCTTAGATAGAGATATCCACAAAACATACGAATAAAACATTTTTTATGATATACTTACCTATTTTTAACCAACCATATGACAAATTAATAATTTAGTGAACAGGAAAAAAAGTTAAATAAGAATTATCATAGTACCCACTGTTATCACATCTAAAAAAAGTGTGTGGCACCTTAATGGTGTTTTTATATCGTTCTGTTATCATCAATAATTGTATATTTTAAACATACAGGCAGATTTTGAAAAAAAAAACATTTATCGTGTGATTCTTACGACCACTCTATAGTAGCAGTAAGATGATGAATGTTTTTTTGATGTATTACAGATTTTTTCATATCAACGCAACGAAAGAAAGCCTAACTCATTGATGGACACGACTGCATTTGATTTGACGTCCTCAACACTTCATGAAAAAAGTCCATAACGTCGAATGCAGTCCCCGCACTTGGCCTAATTATATTTTCAACAACGGTCAATGCAGTCCTGTTTTACCTAGAGTTTGTATGAAGACCACCTTGTTGTGCTTTATTGGGCCAGATTTCAACGTTATAATTATGTGCACCCAGAGTACCTTTTTTTCACACAGCAATAAGTTTTCATACAGCAAAGAATGTGAACTCACACGCACACATCGGTCACTGACGTCGTGTTTGCTTTACTGCGCCTAGGCAGAGTGCCGGCATGTGCACCAGAAAATCGTCACTCAATTTCCATACAATATTTTAGTGCTTTTTTATGAGTTTCACCATTAATCTAGTGTCCATCAGTGTGCCAACCGATATACAAATTCTTTTATTTTTAGAGTTTATGGGTTCAACTTCTAATGTATGTAAAAAAGTATATAAAAATACGATCAAAATCGGTGAAAACCCGGTTTTCGGTTTCCGGTTTTGAACTCTCAAAACCGGTTATGAAAAACCGTGATATATTGTCCGGTTAACCGGTTTTCCGGTTAACCGGTTAACCGGTTTTGCACGCCCTAAATACAAACCTACCATTACCTACCTAACCTACCTTCATTTCTATTTGTACTTATCTATAATTACGCTTGCTGTTAACATAGATTGATTTAGAACTTAGAAAATATGTTGTTTCTCATGTAAGTGAATTTGTAATTCTTTTTGAGAAATAAATATCTTAAACCGTAAACCGTAACCTACCATCTTTCCCCCAGGTATAACAGCAGTAGACGCGAGCGAAGTCCTCGACATCATGTTATCAGACTTCCCCCACAAATACGAGGAGTACCGGGGTCACCAGCGAGCGCGGAGGCAGGAGGTCGCTGAGGAGGAGCCCAAGGTCGAGGTCAAGGTCGAGGCCAAGCCGGAGCCGCCCAAGGTCGACCCGGTCAAGTTGAGGAAGGTTAGTGTCAGGGTTGATGGGGATTTTGGAATAGAAGATGGTTGCACTAAACAACATTATATTTTTTAAATGCTGTCAGACAGTAAATTCGGGTATAAAAAGTTGTCTGTACATATTATTATAAAACTCAGGCCTCGCGGTACGGGTGCGTTATTGATATCGATAAACTCGATTAATACGCGTTACACCAATCATGGCGACGTATTTGTGGCGAATCGCGATATATAGTGACGTTTATTTACGTGGCTGAGAGATCAAACCAATCAAGGTTGTAGGGATTCTATTCTATTCTATTCTGGTAGGGGGTGAAGTTCCTGTACGTGGCTCTCTCGAGTGGAAACTTTGTACATATGGTTGTAGGGAGGGATTACTAAAAGCATAATTATTTATTGCATTTTACTACTATTATAATATAATGATGTGCTTTTTTTTTCTAAATTCAGACCAGAAATACTGAGTCAACTATATTATAGTACAGACCTAACCACACCAAACCTGCACAGGAAATGGCAGCGGCCGCCGTCGCCTCCGCCTCGGAATTCAACGCGCGGCTCAACGCGTCTCGACGTCCCTACTCCGTGGACTTACAATCCAACACCGTGCACGCTCGCGCCCCCCCGCCCCCCGCGCCCCCGCGCCTGAGGGTCGCCCCCCCTGGGGGGATGTACCCGCTGGCGCTGCTGCCGGCGCAGTACCAGCACTGCTACCGGATCTACACGCCCGAGGAGCTCAGGTCAGTATACTAGAGAGTATACTATACATCACGACCCATCACGGCCCCACTGCTGGGGCACGGGTCTCCTTGCAATGAAGGAAGGGTTTTTTGGCCTAGTCCACCACGCTGGCCAAGTGCGGGTTGGTGGACCCCAACACAAGCAAGCTTGTGCTGAGAGAGTTGTCGGGTAAGTGGGCAACCCGACTGTCACATGTTTTCAAGCCGCCCGAAGGCCTCTGACTAGGCTTAACTGCGACTGATGCCGAAGCAGCAACCGGGACCCACGGCTTAACGTACCGTCCGAAGCATGGAAGCGTCCAGAAAAGCACCACTTGAAATTGGTCACCCATCCAATAGCTGACCATGCCAGTTGTTGCTTAACCTCAGGGATCAGTTACGATCACTGAGGCCAGCTCGACTACGGACGCTCAAGGGTTTTGAATGGTGATTATTGTATAGAAATAATGTTAGACAACGCTCTAAAATTTAGAGCGTTGTCTAACATTATTTCTAGTTTTGCAGTTCATTTAGAGTCTAAATGAACTGCAAAACGGTTACGGTTAGCGCTCATTTAGTTGGCGCCCCCAAGGTATGCATTTGCTAGTGCTGTAATCGGCTCAGTATCCGGATTGTTAGGTATAGGATCTATACGCCCGAGGAGCTCAGGTTAGTGGCTATTTGTACTCTATCCCCCTTATTCATAAAAAAGTTACTGAACGGATTAGCTATTGAACTGTTTTGTCACTCTCTGTCAAAGAACAAATTGTTCTCTGTCAGAGAGGGACAGAACAGTTCAATAGTTAATCCGTTCAGTAACTTTTTTATGAATAAGGGGGTTAGGTTATGAGTTGTACTACAGCGAGACATATTCGGCGAATCAACAGTCGTCGTGAACAGTGAGACATTCTTCGGCGAACCAGCAGTAATCGAACAGTGAACCGTGCTACTGACTGACTTATTAGCTGCGTGAGAAACGGTTCAACAACTGTGAGTTAGTTACGCCTCTCCGAAGGATCCACACAACTGGCGCTCTGCCTTCCTCATCCATCCTCCACCATCCCAATCAGGCTTCAATAAGTGTGTGGTGATACCAGTGAAAGATAGGAAGTCACAGCTATCAACATATTATGTGTGTCAGACACCGAACTTGCTGAGGAATCGTTATGATTATAAACATTTCCATGTTTTTCTCACTAACCGAGTTCACACGACTGCACGCCGACTGCAATCCAACTGCAATCGGACTTCGCGTTTGGTTTGCAGTTCTATTGCAGTCGTGTCAACTGCATTCAAACTGCATCTGAACTGCAATTTGCAGTTGAAATGCAGTCCGTCTGTCTAGACCCTAAACTAATTGTTGATGTAATGTTCCAGATACTTCCCAATAAACACTGCGCTAGCCGCGCCGCCGCCGCCGCCGTCGCCTGAAGAAAGTTCAGAATCAGAGCCAGACTGGGGAAGCGCCTCCTCGTCTAGCGATGAATCGGATGAACGCAGCTCGAAGGTTAGTACGGCTCTGGCATTGTTTGTAACTGCCAGTTTCCATATCTCTATCTATCCATAACTGGTAGTTACTTTCATGCGATTTTGAAATAATCAAAAGTAACAATCTGTCAAAATCGTATGAAAGTAACTACCAGTTATAGATAGATAGGTTATAGAAACCGGCAGTAAGACAACACTAGTCAAAAGTATTCGCCAAAGTATTCAAAAGTGCCTTTTGTCTCGCAAGCGCCGTGGCCCGGTTGTTAGATGACACTACAATGTGCAATGCTAGACGAGCGGGAAGTTTGTTTATTTTTTCTCTCAACAAATATAAGCATTAGCATTAAGTCCACCTTTTGTACACTTATATCTCATATTTGTGCAATAAAGTATTAAATAAATAATAATAAATAAATAAATAAATATAGAGTTTTATATTTTATTAGAAAAGCATGAGAGATCTATATTTTTTCAACTCTTTACGAGCTTTGTTATGTCTCGCTTTCTGTTAACTATAAACGTGCATATAAGGCACCTACAGACATATTTTATAACCGTGTCGGATAATTTACACGATGCGAGTGTAATATTTTGGTGTGCGTGACCATCGATTTCATGACCATTTATTGCGTTTACAAACACTATGTATGAATTAAAATGTTGATAGATAAACATTGTGATAAAAACAAGGGTCAATCAACCAATAGTTTTATCTTATCTTTACGATTTCACAACATGGGATAGTGCCATGTATTTACTCATCAGATAAAAACTATCTGAGATTACATAAATAAATTGTGTGTTTAGCTTTCAAAAGTCAAACAAATGGTAATGCTTTTGTATCGCCTAAAAGCAAATATTCCTAATGAAAGATTTTTATGAAAATAAAGTGCTGGATAGTTTCCCACACAGGCAAAGGCCTTCTTAGACACTATCCAAGATACATAAAAAGTGCTAGAAATCTAGAGTTAGCTCACCCAAAGGATGCCTGGAATTAATCACGATACTCATCTATTGTACTATCTCTCAACCATGTTTTGTGTTTTATAAATAAAGTTTTACTTTTCATCTATCATCTATACCACGTTATAACCACGAAAATTCTCATTCACAGAGAAAAAAGCTAACAAAGACGGCGCGAAGCAGTATCGTGACTCTGAAGGAAGAGGAGCCGCCGTCCGGTGACCTCTGTCGAGTCTGCAACCTCCGAGAGGAAGCTAATAGGAAGTACTCGCACGAACGGTTCCTAGAGTGCTCGAATTGTCACGCTAAACGTGAGTGTTTTCATCTGCTGCATCTTAATTTAGTTATGAGGGCCGTACACAATACTGCAAATATCGGACGTCACTCTTTATGGCACAGCTGCAAGTGGGATGTCGTCTTTTTTAACCTTCGACAAAAAAAAGTGTTATAACGCGTCTGTGTATATGTGTGTCTGTATCTTTTTGTGGTAGCGTAGCGACTGAATCGATTTTATTTTGCTCACAGGTAATGTTACCCCGACCCCGAGTGTTCGTTGATATATTTTATCAAAATCTGCTTACCCGTTCAAAAGTTATGCTACTTTTATTGCTGAAAGTCGAGATTTTTTTAACGTTGTTAGGTTAGGTCATTTTACTAGCCCTAAAACCCCATCTTAACCTTCCGCAGTGCACCCGTCCTGCCTAGAGCTCTCGCCGGACACGATCCGAGCGTGCCGGCAGTACGCGTGGCAGTGCGCCGAGTGCAAGTCCTGCTGCGGCTGCCGGCTGCCGCGCGACGACGACAAGATGCTGTTCTGTGACTTGTGCGACCGCGGCTTCCACATATACTGCGTGGGGTTGGCTGCCGTGCCTGAAGGTAGGATATCTACTAGAATAATAATAATAATAAATAGATAGTAAATTATTAGTGCAAGTCCTGTTGCGGCTGCCGGCTGCCGCGCGACGACGACAAGATGCTGTTCTGTGACCTCTGCGACCGCGGCTTCCACATATACTGCGTGGAATTGGCCGCCGTGCCCGAGGGTGAGTTCATATGTGGAGACATCTCACACAGGGCCATTCGACCGCAAACTATAGCTTGACAAGTTCCTTGGCGGCCCTCCTTGCGGGGTGAAAGACGTGGAGGGGGCGAGGTACCCAAGACGACAGCGGGTAGCGGGGAAGGGCAAAGCGTGCACTGCACGTCATTATTACGGCAGTCTCGGCCGTGTGTGTAAAATCTGTCATAATCTGAGTTCGACGCACATGAGACCACTGATCCTGAGACCATTAGTCTTAGGATGAGTGTTGAGACTGGAACCTCCACAATCGTCGGAATATTTAGGTACCTTTTTAATATTATAATCATATTATTATTAGGTACTTATACTTCCACATATACTGCGTGGGGTTAGCTGCGGTGCCTGAAGGTAGGATATCTACTAGAATAATAATAATTAATAATTATTATGTTATAGATAGTAAATTATTAATAATAGTAAGGCTGCGTCCACGACGCTAGCGGGCGGTGCTATGCGAGCGACGGCAATAATTAGTATTATTTACTTTATGGCGGAGATATCATGAGTGGTATACTATAGATTAGACAAGATGCTGTTTTGCGACCTGTGCGACCGCGGCTTCCACATATACTGCGTCGGCTTGGTTGCCGGCACGAGGGTGAGTTCACATAAGGTTTACGGCTAGCATAGACCTAGTAATCATTAAAAACGCTCGGTCTCCTATTCTAGATATACAAATATGCCATCATATAGTAGGACACTGCGGTGTCCGAGGGTAAGTTAATATGTGGAGACATCTTACATACCACCATCAGACCCCAATCTACGCAGAGCCTGTAATATGGGTATCGGACAGCTGATATATCTACATAGATACAAATTAACATCAAAGACCCCGAACCCGGGGCCTTCGGAATAAGTCAGGGTAGCTAAGTGGTACTCGGCGCACTGCCACAAGTACTGCCAGCTCACAACCCTCGCGTGCCAAGTTGCCTACAGTATTTGTGGTGTGGTTGTGCGCCGAGTGCAAGTTCTGCTACACATATACCTACTGCGTCGGCTTGGCATACAAGTTCTGCTACTATATCCCATTCAACGACTTCGCTGAATAACGTTCAGTCAAGACGTCGAACGTTACATTCAACGACTTGACGAGTTGCAACGCGCTAGTTATTCAACCAAAAAGGAGATTCAACCAGATGCGACATCTATATGGAGGACATTTATTATGGAGGGTTGATGATAATGATAATCGTGAGTGAAATCTAACTTTCACACTGCCGGCATTATTAAAAATTACTATCATAACTTGTGTTATCCCACTTAGAATGACTTAGACGGTCGAATGGCGTGGTTAGTGGCCCTGACTGCTATGCCGAAGGTCCCGGGTTCGATTCCCGGCTGGGGCAGATATTTGTACTCGGGTCTTGGGTGTTGATATTTATACTTAATATGTATCTATCTATGTATTTGTGTAGATATATCAGCTGTCCGATACCCATAACACAGGCTCTGCCTAGCTTGGGGTCGGATGGCCGTGTGTGAGATGTCCCCACATATTAATATTATTTTTACTTAACTATTCTCCCATCTTCTTTTCTATAATTCCCACACCATCACACCAACCTCACTCCCCACTTTCCCTCCTTACAGGTCGGTGGCACTGCTTCGAGTGCGCAGTCTGCAAGTCTTGCGGCGCGCGCACCCCCTCAGGCCTCGCCGGGGGTGAGGCGGGGGGAGCGGGGGCGGGCGCGGGGGGCGCGGGGGACGAGGCGCAGTGGCACCACCAGACGCGGCGCGGGCCCGGCGGCCACAAGGTGTACTCGCACTCGCTTTGCACGCCGTGCGCTCGGTGAGTTTTGCAAATTGTTTTAAAATGGGGGGTAAGGGTGGAATTTATTTGCTGACGTCAGTCGTGTTACTCCTGTACATATTAGGAAGTCTAAAGTAAAATAATTATTATAAGGGCCTGTTTCGCTATGTTTGAGTAACCTGTGGGATAAGACATGCTGTAACTGTCTAAAACATAATTATAGAGAGTCATAGTATGTATTTTATCCCACAGGTACTAATTATCCAGACATTGTGAAACAAGCCCTAGTAGAGCTAGGGCTTATAAACCCATGAGACCTAACACTCATATGACAGATGATACGCGATTGACGTCGGTGTAGGAGGAAAAGATCCTAAGATCGTTTGCGAGCATAGAATAGGGCTGTTTTAATGGGGGGTTACAAGTAATATGACTGTTCTGTGCTCGCATTATCCGTGTAGGTATACCTATAGATATTCTGTTTATTATTTCCTAAAATGAAAAAATGCCTACCAACAGTTGTCGATTAAGTTTATTCAATTAATATCGTATAAAAACTTGCACTATCCAAAAAAAAATGGGGTGCTACGAGATAAGTTAAATAACTTACAAATCTGTAAATATAATATCACGCCTAGCTTTCAGAGGTATTAGAAGTAGCAGTGGATATGGGCTCTAATTGTATTCTTAGTTAATTTCCTTTCCAATTAATAGTAGCACTTGCGTACATTTCCAAATAATTATCTTGTAATACTTCTCGATTTTTATTAGACCATGACTTATTGTATTTTATATTTTTTACTGTGTGTACTCTGAGTACTTACTTACTAAAGTTATTTTTACTATTTACGTCAATACTTAACGATATTTCCGCATTGTTTTCAAGTAAAAGCAAGCAGAAGCGCCGACAAACGTCAAAAATGTTCCAAATCGAAGACAAATCGAGGGACGCTGACAAAAAGTACAATTCTATATCTTAATAATAATCGGAATACATGTGGCATTCTGTCCGTCATGCAGTGGTCTTGGTAGTAAATGTCATTCATTCATTCATTCATGTGTGAACTAACATGTGCGTTCTTCATTCTGTGTCACATTCTGCATTCATCTTGGATCGCTTGTTTCTTGTTAACTTCCGTAGCATTTTGTCCCCCGCAGAATGATTCTTTCGCCCCCAAAGCAGCAGCATAATTTCTTTTAGCACCGCGCCCAGTTATAAGTTGCATGCTATCCTCAGCCCGACCTATACCAACAAACGTAGAGTTAATTATATTGTTGTGCGGCTGAATACATTTGCAGTAATATAAAAATGAAAACTGGTTGGTATATGTCGCACTAAGTTACGATTTTTGCGTATAAAGAAGTTAATCTTTACGGTACGGTGGGTATGACTCGATTGATCAAATTTAGCCGTTTACAGTTCAGGTCTAGACTGGATAAGTGTCTAATCTATTCGGGCATACCCTTCGTAACCATGTAAAGACATTCTTCTATGTTTGTAGACTCGGATTGCTATATCCATTACAAATTGACACGAAATCCAAGTCTACCGACTTTAAATGTTCTATTTGTGTTACAAACTAAATGATTGCAACTAAGTGGTGTTTACTAAAACGTTGAATTAATGTTTGTTTTTGTTTCGATGTTGCATAAGTTTTGTTAACGATTTCTCATTAAATGTTCGAGCGACGGCGGTTCACACGACATCTCTGCGGATATCAAGGAACTAACTCCTCATTTTGGGTTCCATTCCTAACCGGTTTTCGATTCTCATCCGTTTTATTATTGGTTCAGATTTAACAACCTTTTTATTACATTTCTTCGGTTCCTCGGATAATATAGTTTAAATTTTATGTTCGCACATCCAAGATTAAAATGCACAAATAACACTGGGGTTTAACTAATTTAATTGAAATTGTTAATGATTGGCAATATTCTATCATGACGGTTTTTATGTCTAGGTTAAATATGTTTTAGTTTGTTACTTTACTGATAAATCCAAATTTACACTGATATTAATTTGTAGTCTATTTATATAAGTATCCATATCATATTATACCGAAGAGAGGTAATAAATAACTAACATACAATCATAATAATCGCTTGGGTATACAAACATGAGCTGCGTTCGAATAGCTTTCAAGTTACTGATTTTAAAATGCCTTTATTTCTTAACTTAAATGACCAATGGAAAATTCAAACTTAAATAATTTGAAGAACGAAACCTTTATTTTGAAAATACGTTGTCCTCTTGGTGTAAAAATTACCACTTTCGTCATAACCATAAGTTACAAAGGCACTTATACACAAAGCCAAATTGAAATCCCACTTTCATCTTCAACCCCCAAATTCACTACCCCTTCCCCCCTACTCCCTACAAACATGTAACTTGAAGACTATTCCGCCGCTCGCGCCCTCTATCCGCGATTATATGATACTAATGGCGTGTTTCTGTTCCGGATATTGTGTGCGTAGTGCGTATCGCATCGGCCGCTACTGCCCGCTCTGCGACCGCTCGTTCATCGGACCCAAGGGCACCATGCAACTCGTCATATGTAAACTCTGCGATAGGCAACTGCATCAAGGTAAGTCCTTAGACGGAACGCTCCTAAAGTCTCCTAAATTGACAGATTCTGAGCGGTTCATCAGCAGTCGATTGTCCCACAAATAGTCCGCCAATACAACGATACGTCACTTTACCGCGGAAGATTCATGTGGCAAACGACTGTCGATGAACTGTTCAGAATCTGCCAATTTAGTATCTGAGATAAAAGAATAGACTCTAGCTACACATTGCCGCTTCGCTTCGTCCCACTCTTTCACTGTCTATGCTAGTTTTTGGCGTTTGCGTTGTTGTTTTTCTTTTGAGGGAATAGTCGTATGGTTAAGATTATTTGTGCTGTAACTCTTTGCTGGATACCAGCCTATTAATTACAAGTGTAAATTGGTGTGTTTTACATGACCGATTCACCCTTCGGTGTGATCTCGTAAATCTAAAGTTTCAATCGGTTTTAAATACAGTTACAAAAGCAAATGATCTTACACCATACGGTAGCCTCTCTACCCTAAAGCTTTGTGCAATGCAATCTGAGTTAGCATGATCACTACTTGCTTTAATAAATGTTTTTGAAATCTCCGCATGTCTCACTTCCTCCCATTTACCAACAAATATGATTAAAAAAACATTATTATTATTACGCCAAAAAATAGGAAATAAAATCGCATCAATAGTATAGTTGCAAAAAAATATACTGACAGGGATATAAAAAATATATGACAAGCTTGCGTGTGAATAGAAAAATTCAGACCGCAATAGCATGGCGGTTCTGAAAAGACTTTATAGTACTAGACCTAGAGAAACTGCCTAGATTTATGTAGCAACGGCAGAAGCTATATTGGGAGGCTTTATATTGAATACCGTTGGCATATCAAAATGGCAAATAGAGCCTCATTCTTGCACAAGCGTATTATAACGTATGCAAATAATTTTAATTAAATCTTGCATACGTTTATGACAGTTATAAGTGGGTCATGGTAAAGTTTGTGGAGCTATTCTACAAATATCTGTCCTTTGTATGCCACTTGATATGCCAAGTGAAATGAAATGAAATGAAATCTGTAACCTGTGTCATTTCCCCGCAGACTGCGTTAGACAGACGGTGTCGAACCTCAACGTGCTGGAGTACACTTGCGCCGAGTGCAAGCGCGGCGGCATCACGTCGCGAGCGGCCGCCGCCCGCCTCGCGCCGCGCACCATCGCCACGCTGTTCATGGCCAAGCGCCGGTTCAACAAGTACGCGCACCGGCAGTACCTCGCCTCTCGACTTGCTAGCAAACAGGAGGACGACAGCCTGCCAGAGCCCGAGAGCCTTCCTGAGCCAGAACCGGAGAGCCTGCCCGAGCCAGAGAGCCTCCAAGAGCCCGAGAGCCTTCCCGAGCCCGACGACGCCTCTATGGACGTGACGGAGGCCAGCGACCCTCTAGCCGTAGACGAGCCCTCTCCCCCCGCCGACGACGAGGCAGCGGCCGCCGTCAAGGCACTCCAACTAGACTTCGGCGACTGAAAGTGACTGTGTGTGTGTCGAGTGCTGGACTGTATAGTGGACGATGTAATATATATTTTTAGTGTTAGACGTACATATAACTCTTATCCGCTTACGGTAATACGGTTGTAAGGTACTGTTGCATAAATCTGATTAATATAACTATTAAGTGGTAGGCTATCTGTTAAGTGTAAGTTATCGGATAGTGGTGAGATCTAGCTGTATTGGCTCTTGTGTTTTCGCCGCGTTGTCTTCTGTTCCGTGCGTTGCGAATTGCGGTTATGATTCGTTTCGAGGAAGGAAATAAACTTTAATGATATTTATCCCTAGAGGAGTAGACAGTTTAATTTAACACAAAGATATTTAAACATCCGTAACTTGGTTAGATGGTAGTGGATCGCAGATCACTAACAGTTAAGTTGTACAGTAAATATCTACTAACATGACTATGGGTAGCTGGCCGATCTTTTCTTATTATTATTATTTTCCGTTTTCTATAAGAGAAATCATGTAATTTGTATGTTTCCATTTTTGTTATGTTGAAGGAGAGTATAAATGAGATTGAAGTGCTGTATTTTATTAAACTGACCGTTTGTCTAACACGTTGTAAGTGTAGCAGTGTGTGGTTTTATAGAGGGACTTGTAGATGATCGCTGGACACTGGTCCAGAGATCGAACTAGTTCTGTTTACAAGTAATATCGTCTGTTCACCGTTGCATTTGAAATAGTTTGGTACATTCGGCGCTATAGTACAGCGGCAGGCATCTGTCGCATCCAAAAAGGTCCAACTACAGCGCATTTTGTTTAAGAATAAATTTTAGATTATTTTTTAACGTCGCTTCATTAAGGTATTTATTTTAGTTATATACTTTTATATGGATACACCTGTATACAATCACGTCACATACTCGATTATTTGCAGAACTTTAAAATATTATATTAAATACATACACCATAGTACCTAAGTGGTCTGAAGTCCACGAGAATTAACTTATGATTACGAATTATGTTTATAAATACAACATTGGCTAAGGCTTTAAGCAGTCTTTATGTTAATCCCCTAAACCCGAGTTATTGTGTTAATTTTATAAAATGTTTTGTTTAATATTAAACAGTTAGAGTATTTTAAGGCTTTTCGTCTTGGTAGAGTAATTTGTGTGAATGAAATTCAACAACTCCCCCTTTAAAATGATTATTGTCGTTTCTTTTATTATTTCAAAGTACAAATATGTAGCTGGTATAGGCATCTACGAACTTACTTTCAAATCCCTGCGGCACGTATCCACCCAACATTTATGTAGTTTAATTATAATCGAATTTTATTTATCAGAGTATAACGTTTATTATTTAGATTCTGAGAAATATGTTTATTGTAGAAGAAGTATTACAGTTATGTATTTGGGTGGTTGCCGCCGCGGAGGGTGCCGCTTGTTCACTGCCATGGCTGCGCGCGCGCACGCTCGCAGCTCCAGTATTGCTGTCCTGCTCTCGCCCCTCGAACCACTTCGTGTGCAATTTGTCCCCAATATGTTGTGTATTATAAATTAGTATAAGAGCAAGTGATTCTATGGCAACATCTTGAACACTTAGTGCGTGAAATGTATTATTTTTAGTTTATAATTATGCTTTGGTTATTAATAAACTGTATTTACTTAGCGACAATGTTGAGATAAAAAAGATTTTGTAACAAATTATTTCATCGAATCATGTTATAATGTTTTGTAATGTATGTACACAGCTGATTGGTTCGGGTGCGCCCACTATGCGCATTGTTTTCTTGACACAGGTGATTAAGACTTACATGTAAGAAAATTATGATAAATCTATGTCTACTTAATGCAAGTGTAAACGTTCTAGAAATCTCGCACTGTTCGGTCAATTTTGTAAAAAAATAAAGTAAATTTAATTTATGTTTGCATTTTACTTTCCTATGCCTAGCACCTACCACGCATTCTAAAGAGTAATGAAATAAAAACCCAAATGTGCAATAAAAAATAATTTATATAATTTGACTTACAGTACATATATGGTAAACTTGGTAGCATAATTTAACAAAATTTTATAAACACTGAAAATATTCAGCAAATATATTATTTTATAAACAGGCAATAAAGCATCTGAATTCACCTTTGAGTCATAGGAAGGGTACCTGCAACAAGAACAGTATAATTAGTATGACCAACCGTTTACACGCGGCAAAACGATCGATGTCAAGGCCAATCTATGTAATAGTCACAATCAATTAATCATGAATAATTAATTGAAAGAAGATGCAAATGTGGATAATGGGAAACTGTCAGTTTCAATAACTCTATCTAGCGATGACTGGTAGCAGTACTATATACTAGCAGTAAGAACGTCTTGAGTAGGGAATGCAGCTCTGTGATTGGCTGAATTGTCGGAGAGTGCTTAGATTTACACAAATGATAAACTAGCCTAGAGTTTCCACTAGACTCTAGGATGCGGTCAAGTTCCACATGATTCAAGTATCCGTATACTGACTGAAGCAAGCCAGCAATATAAATAGGTCGACATTAGCTCTAAGTTCCTTTGTGCAAATCAGCGTATATCTTATATCGCACTATTACTAAAGTTCCTTCCTGCACTATACCCACGTGTGTCACTCGTCGGTGCGCAGAGACGACACGGAGAGGAAGGTGGCGGCGTTGTGCAGGGCCAGCACGGGCACGCACGAGCACGCGGCCGCGGGACACACGCGCGCGCGCGCCGCCGCCAGCGCCGCCAGGATGCGGGGTAGGGGCGGGGCTGACCAAACCTGTGGGGGGAGATGATTGGGGTTATATGTTGTTGCATTATTATTATTATTTAATACTTTATTGCACAAATATAACATAAGTGTACAAAAGGTGGACTTAATGCTAAAAGCATTTTCTACCAGCCAACCTACAGGAGGTTGCATTATCAAAAGATGTAAAGTTTAAATTGTTTTCACGCTGTAGTTAACATTGGGAACTATGTAGCTTTTGGTGTTAAAAGTAGGTATAGTAATCCGAAAAGGGTAAGGAAGTCACTGTGAATAACTTTTCTTAAAAAACTACTTATAACTTGTAAATATCGTAGAACTAAAGTTTTTCAGAATAGCAAACTGAGTTAGCTCTTTTCCGCTACTATACCACTTGCAAAACCTTTAGTTGAAACTAGTGTTGCCACGAATAGTGAATTGGCCGAATACCGAATACCGAATATTCGGCGACGCTGCCGGCCGAAGCGCCGAATATTCGGCGCTACAACCTGTTTTTTTTTTGTTCCTGGAACTGCTTTGAAGAAGTCGCTACAGATTATATGAGAAATGCTAATTATTAGGAGGCAGAATACTGTGGCAAACGAATTGAATTTTTATTTGATAATAGTTCGCCTAGATCGGATGGCCGATCCTTACAAGTGGTGGTCAGCAAACAAAAAACAATACCCGAACCTTTTGAAATTTGCAAAAACTTATCTTTCTTCGCCGGAAGTAGCGTTTATAGCGAGAGGTTATTTTCTGAGGATGGTTACAATGAAAAGCGCAATCGTGGGCTACCAAAAAATGCTAAAATGCTCGTTTTTATCCAGCACAACTTACTACGTGTACTGATTAATTTTAAGTACTAAAATGTTGTGATTTGGAAATAAATACACAATTTTGATTAAAATAACAAGTCATTTTTTACATGATTTACTATTCGGTATTCGGCCCGAATAGTACGCACTATTCGGCCGAATACCGAATACTGAAAAAACTGGCCGAATAGGCCGAATACCGAATAGTGGCCGAATATTCGTGGCATCTGTAGTTGAAACTATCAAAATTACAAACATAGTACCTATCTAGATAGATAGGTAGAATACGCTTTATTTGCACACCAACAAAGAATCATAGGAATAACAAATTGCAACTTAATTAGGGTACAAAAGGCGGTCTTATCACTAAAAGTAGATTAAACTACTACTAAGAGTAGATTAGGTTTATAAGTTGTTGTGTTATCAATAGATGTAAACGGTGTAGCTTTTGGTGTTAAAAGTAGGTATAGTAATCCGAAAAGGGACAGGGGGGAATGATGAATATCATTTTTTTTTAAACTACTTATAGGTAACTTGTACTATATCGTAGAACTAAAGTTGTTCAGAATGACGAGCTGAGTCATATGAGATTTCTAACTTATACCACTATTGCAAAACAAAGGGTTTTGGGTTATAAAAAGTCATATCTATATTTTATCGTTTTCACAAACGAACAAAAAACATATTTACATATTCGTAGACGAGCTATTATATTTGAATATGAAAACGAAAATAACATGACCAGCAAACTTTAATAACCTCCCACCCCTTATAGTAAAAAATAAGCCACTACAAACCTGATAGAATATCCTCATATTAACCGCGGGCCGAGGCTCCGTCTCCTGACACTCATTCAGCAGTTTGCTGAGCGCGTACTCCAGCACCTCGGTGATCTCTTCAGTAGTCATCTGCGAGGCGAGCGCGCGGTGCGACTGGCACGCCTCTTCGGAGGGGAATGAGAGCTGGCAGGAGGAGGGGGATGAGCCTGGGTGGGAGGAAAGGGGTAGATTTTGATTATGTGGTAAATGTGAAGAGAATGACGGTATGTAGCGGGATAATCGTTCGCAACTCAATGTACTTAAGTAATTAAAGACAATGTAGCAAAAAAATTATCGACTTAAAAAAATAAGGTTCTCAATGTGTATGTTTTTGTTTATAAAAGATAGTGAATCCCAGGCACACCAGTCACACTTTGTGGGTCTCGTCAAAGTAGGTATTTGAGTTTGCAAGCAAGTGACACCGATTCCACTTGACTGGTCAGTTGATACTAAAATACAAACGCAATCAATGAAAAAGAAATTCGTTGTAAATATGATAGCAGAAGTAAAAAGGGGACAGATTGTTGTGGTGATTCAATGGACGAATGATGATAGCATCATCAGTCCGTATCAAGTCCCTTAAATTGACTATTGACGCTATTAAGTGCATCCTATAGTGATGTTATAGCGTGGCTATAACACTAATATACGTCATTATTTAAATAATTTACAGTACTTACCTGTGGCTACATTACACACGAAGGCGGCGACGGTGTTCTCGTAGTTCCACCTCCTCGTGATGGCCACCTTGTATTCACCCACGTTGCACCCCGTCTCTTCATCTGTAACATTTACGAGATATGTTTTAATAAAATTACCATTTTCAGCCAATTGAATAGGGGGGGTGTATGAAAGAAGCTTTGTAACTTAACACCTGTTATTTATAAAAGCGTCTATCGCTTATCTGACTGGCCGACCCTTTCACTTTGGTGACAAACCTTATTTTATCTCGCATTTGTCACTAATAACATAGGAACTTTTTTCACACTATACGTACAGTCGACGTTAGAATGAAATCCGCCGCAGGATAGAAGGATGAACCTGCAATAACCGGGAGGAGATCCATTCTCAGCTACCTCAATTTCATCGGAATCTCCTGAGACACAGCAAGGAAAGAGCCCAGGGCAGAAAAGTTGAAGCTATACTCCTCGTGGAGTTACAGGAATAAAGGCTTTGTCAAACAGAGCGCGCGCATGAGAGCGCTAACTTGACGCCGCGCTATGACGTGTTGTACTACTATGGTAAAATACTGTCAAACAGAGCGCCAGCACTAGCAGTACGCCACGCGTACGTGCTCTGTTTGACGAAGCCTTAATTATCGTACATACAGTCAGAAGCAGTATCACTATACGTACAGTCGAAGCGGTTGTTGTGCGTGTGCGCCAACGCGCGCCACTCGACGGCGGCGGCGCGGGGCAGCGCGGACACGCTCGCGTACTGCGCGATGGCGCCGGCGGTGCGCCGCTCCAGCTGCCGGCGAGCCTCGTTGATCATGCTGCCGTGCGTTGTGTAGCAGACGCTCTGTGAAGTAGGAGTTATTATTGAAGGCTTGTTTACGTATTTAACCATGGCGCGAGAGGTTCACCCGATGTAAACACTGTGCTTTTCAGTACAAATACGAGGAATGTAGAAAAAATAGTGGCTAATTTCTATTTTTTAATATTATGCGTACATCAACAACAAAAGTTTCCCTCTCCTTAATTACAAGGTGTGTAAATATCATCAGGTTTTTGGTTTAAGAAACCTTTCACTTAAAATCCGTCATCATTCATCGCATTTTAGTTACCAGATGCGATTCTAGAATGCTATTTTTATGCCTCTTTTCAGCCAAAGCCCACCAACTTTCAGAGCATGAGTGATGAAAAGGCTTTATATTCCATACATAGAAAATTTTGAATGACATTACGTTCGTAAGAAACGATGGCAAGGGAGGTGTGTCGCTCGAGATAGCAACCTGACGCTCCGAGAAGTCACGAAATACTGAAGTGATTTGTTCGACACATCCAACCACCATAAACCAGTCTAACCTGAACCACGCTCCGTATGTGCGCCCTCGGGTTGACGGCTCGGATGACCCTGGTGAGGTGTCTAAGGGCCAGGGCACACTGGCGCCGCGCGCCGCCCTCCACCAGGCGCATGCTGCCCGGGACTAGCGCTATCTGCCCGCATGTGCTTATTAGCTCGCCCACCTGTGGGGGAATGAGGTTTATATCAGTGAGGAAAAGGTTTTCAAGATATTTAAAGATTTACAATAGGGGAAAAAAGTAGGTAGAAGCGGCAGGCAGAGCAAATAATTCCAATAAATCAAAAATAAGTCCTGACCAAAAAGTTCGTATACACATTGTACCTATTTAATTTGGAAAACTAAACTGGCTGGTTATACAAATTAAAAAAGGAAAAATAAATTAATGGAAAAGTGTTGCCAGCTTACAAAAAATATGTAATGCTTTCCAACACTTCCAAAAATCTTCTGGTACTACTGGCTGGTTATAAAATGAAATAAATGTTGTTTTTTTTATTTAGTAAGGAGGTTAGTTAAATTAAACAAACTATTTATAGCCGATCTACATGGTTTTATGAAACATACCTTCACGGCTTGGCTGTAAGGGCCAATATTGGCTGGCGCCCAGTGGGAGATGCCTTGAACATGCATTGTAACTCTTTCCTTATTACTATTATGCTCAATTTCTTGACTAGTACTTGGCTTGTGAGCAACCTGAAATTAAAATATACATGTAGCAGAATTCTTTTGACTATAATTCTTCATATTATACTATTTTGTAGAATATTTGAAATAAACTTACGGCATCCAAAATGAGACCGACATCTTTTGGCAACGGAACTGCAACACACACCCTGGTCGGGGGATTCTCGAAACTAAAGTTGTCCAAATAAACCTTATTTAAATCATTGTAGTCAGCCATGTCCCGCATGTAAATGTTTACGGAACACACGTCCTGCAGTCTCAAATTTTCCGAAGAGAGTAAATCTGCAATGAAAGTTTATTTATTTTTTAGACCAACGGTGTGACGTCAGCTAACGTGCATGCATGCACTTTCGTCAAGGTGCCAGAAAAATTAACATCAATACATGATTCTAATAAAATACCATGTAAACAAAACAAGCTGGCTGAAGAAAGCTGCAACCCTCTCGTCTAGAAAAGCGACAAACAGTGATTGCTCCCTCCCAATGATTCGCTCAACACGTGAAATGTGCTAACATAAAATTCAAGTACAAGTTTACCTACTAATAAGTTTTTGCATAGCGTCCTCTGTGGCGGGGCCGGTGTCGCTTCCCTCCCCCACTATCCCGCCTATAAAGTACCAGCCGTGTCGGTTGCCGAATATACTCCGGTGGTCTACTACCGTATGGCGGTCGCTCTCCAAATGCGCTTGGTCGTAGTAGTACCCCTCTTGTATCGGTTCCTCTTCGACTTCCGCCACATCGTTGACCTCCTTATCCCCGGAATAAGTAAGCAGAGGGTTCAACTCTTTCTCTTGCTGTTTTTTCTTCTTTTCCTCCTTCTCTAGCTTCTCTATGGATTCCAATTCCGATTCGCTGTGCTCGAGGTCGCTTAGATCGCTGAAGACTGTGTCGCTCAGGTCGCTGACGAAGTCTAGTGCGTTTTTGACGGTTGGCGGGAGGGTGATGTCGTTGTTGTCTTTGTCTTCGAGGTGCAGCTTGGACAGGTTGAGGTAGCCGACTGGGGAGACCGGGTCGTCGGTTGTCATCACTAGTTCCGTTTGGTCACTGAAATGATAAAGTTAAGATATTTTATGTGGAGCCAGAAAGCAAGGCACTCTATTATAGGTTCAGATAGCTTAACAATATAAATGATGGTAGTGGTAACCTTAGTTACAGTTAGCATCATAAAACACAGACCGTGAAATAGGTGCATGCGTATGCGCCACAAGGCACCTATATCCAGCTAATGATGATAAATGCTAATGATGAGCGACAACAGAATGGCGCAGTGGTTGTAGTGGTTCTGGCTCTGATTGGTGCCCCCCTCACCGCATATATTACGTGTGTGTACATATTATGTTATATGTATGTGTATGTCTGTCTGTGCTACTCACACAACGAGCCGCTTCCGGAACAGAGGACAGTCGAGCGTGAAGGTCTCATATTCCCCTCCTTCACCACACACGTTCAGCCCGTACTTCTCCTGCATCAGCAGCAGGTGGGGCTGCACCTCGCGCAGGGTCATGCCGAGGTGCGCGCGCGGTTCGAGGCCTAGGGCTGCCACCTGCGGGTTTTTGTGTGTTTGAAGTTAGAAAGAGTACCTTAGTATACAACTATTTCCGCAAATCTAAAACAATCTGAACATAAAATTCATTGTTTTTATTAAAAGGGAAACATCCTAATTTTTTATATTTGGTAGCTATCACTTGCAAGGTTGATTTAAATTAGAAACTCGCATGTGACTGGCTGTTATAGAACTTTACATACATAAGGATTTGCTTGCTTTAGGAGAGAGTTAAAATAATTTAAATGATGAATAATTTAAAAAGAAAGGAATAAAATTACCTTTATAATAATGGCATCAACACCGCTTGATATCATCTCTTGCAACAATTCCTTTTGGTTTCTCCTCCACAGATATGCCAGCGAGACTAGACCTAACCTTCCACACCTAGAAAATAGCAAAATAAAATCAGAAACTTGCCATTTTGATTCATTGATAAATTTATGTACCGAAGTTGTAATCATAAATTTTATTTTCTGTAACTCTAATCTCAATTAATTTAATCTTACGAAAGTATCAATTTGCTGTTATGAAATACATAAAAAAGGCATTACATAATTCTTATCAAACAATCACTTAGATTCACATTAAAATGTACTTACACATTCTCGACTCGTATTCTTTGGTAATCGGACAAGATGGCGCCAACAGCCACTGCTTCCACTCCTACTTCATCCTGCAAAGAAGAATGAATTTACTGAGCAGTAGATTCTTGCGCTTTATTAGCCATTTATCTTAGAAAGGCCAATATAGCAATGTGTAATGTGTAGCTATGTGCAAGGAACTTCAGATCTTTAGAGTAAGTAATCTAGATGTAGGCTGTATATGGCACACCATGAAAATTAAAGTAAGTATTCTAGCAAGGAAAGTGTGGTATGATGATGCCAAACATAGCATATTACCTAATATGTGGCAATCAAGTAAAGCTGTAAGTATTCTTGTAATGAAATGTGGTACTGGATGAGATCAGGATATTTTACAAGTTTATTATCGGTGCCAAATACCTACTATAAACAGATTATTACACAAAATTTATGAAAGAAACATAAGAATATTATTTAGTTATATTGGCTCAAGGGTACCTACATATAAAATTTCAACTCATGACTAAAATCTTGAACTTTGTAAAAATGAAATTACTCCTATTTACACAGGACTTCCTTTATCTGATGATAACGCATAGCAAGATCACTGACACACTTGTACATAAAAGGATGCACTATGTAAATATAACAATGAAGTAAATAATGAGTCTAGTACATTGTTAATTTTAGACAAACATATTTTTATAAATACTTAATAAGAAACCAAACAGGTATCTAAATATTTATTTCTCTTTTGTTTATGAAGTAATTACTAATTACTCAAATAAACTGCACATTATACATTGATTCAAAATTCATTATGAGGAAATGCCAATTTCATGATGATTAAACTAGCTTCAAAGCATATTAGCTTCATTTTATTCACAACACATAAAATAACCGTCTTAACTTATCTACTGCTCAAGTCAAGGGTCATTTATAAATGGCTCATGCTAATCAGCTATGAATATACAATTTTTTTGGACACCTTTGTACTAGTTTTCTGTACCTCCTGTAGGTTGCCTGGTGGAAAATGCTCTTAGGATTAAGCCCACCTTTTGTGCATTTAATTCCTATATTTGTGCAATAAATAATTACGAATGAATAAATGTCATAATCACCTTAACTTTGGCGAGCAACCGGTACAGGTCTTCAACCTCATCATTGGTAGTGGGCTTGTAGTTGCGGCCCTGGTCCAGTGCGGTGCCGCTGATGACCTCACGGAACAGTGGCAGGCCCATCGCCTCCGCATACAGGTCAATGCCCATGTGGCCCACCGTCTGGTACATGTAGCTGTCCAGCTCATCTGGAAATGAATTTGGTGCAGATGTGTTTGATTATTAGGTTCAGTTTGGGGGTTTTAAGGATTATTCCAGAGATTTAATTCATGTCTAATGTTATAGTGTGAGTAGTGACAGTGTAAAGGTTTATCTAGTACATTTTTTTTGTGTCTATAATATTCAATGTGACAAATACAAATATCCATATCATTAGTAAATATAGATAGCAGGAGTAAATAACTTCCAGAATAATGCAACAAGTTGTCAAGATAAAGTTTAACAAAGTATGCATGTATACATCTAACTGTTGATGCACTTTTAGTCAAATTTTATTCTAATGAGATTTAAATAGGTCAAATTATATTTAATTTTAAAATTATCATTCATTCTGCAAATTATGCTGAAATTGAATAGCTGAAACAAGACTCCCTGTAACTTCTAAACACATTACACAGCAACAAAGTATAGTCAATGTCAATCTGTAGGACAGAGCTCCCACAGTGTGAGTGGGGCACTGTAGTGTTGGTAAGAGTATAGTAGGTGTATTATTAGCTGTCTCACCTCTGTGCTGCGGTCTGAGATTAGCCAGCGCCACGATGTCGTGCCCGGCGCCGACACACTGCATCATATTGTAGCAGCTGTCTTTGCCGCCACTAATTAGCGCCACAACCCTCATTTTCACACGCTCAAAAATCGCACCCACAAAAATAACACAACAAACAACCCGTTACATAACACACATCGTATTTTTGGAGCCCTATCTAGCGGAGGAAGCTTCAATAAAAGGTTTGAAGACCACGTTGTATGCTATCTGAAGCAAGCTGAGGACATAGTAGCGTTTTAAACGTTTAACTCTAGACTTATCAACAAAATATGGTTCAAAACTGCCTTGGATATTAATCACAGAAACGACACAACATATCGTTATCAGTTTCGATAACAATTCAACCCGTAGGAGGAAAAATTCTCTCGTAAAGACACAATTCAACAAATGAACTCGTCGGACGATCAACTCAAAACTCAACAGCAGCTGTCAAAATTAATGTTGCCATGCCGGTGGTGTTTATTATCTTGCCATTTTTAGAGGTCAAATCACTGAAAAAGTGACCATGATATTATGATGGTCTGAGTGGTCTGAACTAAACAAGTATAAAGGGGTATATAACAAACTTTAACTGTCGAAGATAACAACTATCTTTTACAGTTTTGAAAAAAATATATAAAATATTAATAATATTAAAAATATATTATAATATTGTTCACTTATAAAAAAATTGAAAAAAAAGTACTTACCTAAGTAATTAGTTTTTAATAACAGATAATTACTAGAGATAAAAATAAAAAAATGAAAATAAAAGTGCTAAGATGTTAGAAAAGTATTTATAGTCTGATGTCTTATATAAGCTAGTAGAACTGTAGAATAGTCTACGCGTGTGTAGTAGGAGTAGGTCTATGTCTATGTGAGACCTTCTATACTGTTATATTCTTTTGCAAACTTGGTATCCTAAACCGAAAACGGGTGACTCATTGGCTGATCCGAGCAACTTTTGTTCTAAGACAGTCCCATGAACAAAAAAGCCACTAAGAAAAAAAATTGTTAAAAAGACTGTTTAACTCGTGTAATATCTTCAAATAATTATTTAAACTTTTGTTTTAGTAAATAATTGAAACTAGTTATATGATAGAAACAATAATTTTTAATATTTACTTCTATAGATAAAAAAATACTATTCATTAATAAATTTATATATATAAACGCTTTATTGCACACAAACAAAAAATATACAAAACAGATTACAAATTTAAAACATATTTATAGCCAAACCAGGAATATAAAAACCCTCGCCATATTGCGGAAAAGCAATAGAACTTTTTTCTTGCACTGGTATCATTGACTCAAAATGTCATTTGTCTATTGCTGTCAAACTGTGGTGCTGTCAATGCGTAGGGTTTATTATAGCTTTTGTGAGTTTTTTGTGTTTCCAAATGCCGAAAATTATCCATAGCCGTGAAAGAAAACTAATTTACCACATAAACAAGTATTTGTCGGAGAAAAAGTCCGAGGGATTGGACTTATTTCTACTTGATAACATAACTGATACCATTGTCAAAATGACTTGTAGATATATAGTATAGTAAGAGCAAATGAATTTGGCAAATTTGTAAGCTATAACTGTAGTTTTGACTGATTATACCTAACACATATTTTATCCAGGCAATGGGTATAAGTTAAACCCATTGCCTGGATAAAACATACATACAACATACATAGTTCTGCATGCAAGGCTAAGATGTAGTTTATCTCGAATTCCTGTGAGGATGGAAAATATTAAGCCACTAACTCTTTGTCTTTTGAATGCTTAATACCATTTAAGCAATTTTGCCTTTAGGACAAGTTCACTATTTTCAAATTGCCGTTAATGAGTACCTACAAGGTAAATACCTACACAACTGTTATCTAAATGTGGGTTTCCTCACGATGTTTTCTTTCACCGTAAGACTGTTAGTAAACAATAATGTTACTTAAGTTCCAAAGAACCCATAGGATATATCCACTCACTGAGCTACTGACACTCTTTTCAAAATAAATCATAAAAAAATTACAATTATAAATTTGAGCATGGCCAATTCACATTGGTATGACTATTCTTAGTGTTGCAGTCCTCAACGCGAATGTGGCGCATTTAATACAGGGTTTTTATATTCCTGGTTTGGCTATAGTTAATTTATTACATGAAGTAGGTAGTTAGGTACTTAAACTATTAAATATGTATTTCTATATTGACGGTATTTTATTAAAAGGTGCTAGTTGCGATGATATGACTGATTTATAAACCTTAGAGAATATTTCATAGTTAATTTCATTTTCTATTTTTTATAATTTCCTGTCATGGGCGACATCTATTAGTGAAAAGTTATAACTAAATCTTTTAATAATGAGGTATACCTCTCGATTGAAATTAATCGACTTATTTATTTTAATCACATTTAAAAATACTATTTTAACGCTTGAATAAGTTTTGAGTCGATTAAAGTATTTAATTAATAAGTTAAACGTAAATAAAATGAAGAGAAAGTGTGTCAGTACATTTATAAAAGTCTGTAGGTAATAGGTTGCCATGTTAAATAAAAAGTAATCTTACAGCATTTTCTTATTTTTTTGGCTAATTTAGCCTTTTTTTAGTAACTGTAGCAGAATAATTTAATGAATATTTATTTTTCATCTAATAACAATACAGAAATGTACAATTTAGTTTTAAATATTAAACGAGTTTTCAGAAGTGTAGGAATAATTATTTAAAAGCTTGAGGTACAGACGCTACAGAATGAAACATTACTTCACGTTGCTGATTTGTCAATTTATTGATGCGGTGGTTTGAAATTGAAGTGCGAAGCTCCGCATTTCACAATTATTAATTTAGTCAATTTTTCATGAGGACGAGTGCATTGTGTGCGTGAAGTGATAAAGGACAAAGACATAAGTGTAGTTTTTAATATGGTTTTGGCCGAAAGGAATACCGATGTTCGAAATGGGAAGCGGTCGAGGGGGCCAAGCCCCAATGGCCATGGAAGTCCTGACTCAAGTTCTGAAGATGAAAATGGTTCGTAGTGACTTTCTATTCACCGCTTCATAGATTACTGAATCATTCTGTAAGGTATCCTTATAACCGTCACTGAATTTATCGGTATGAACTGCATGTGGCATTTGAACCTTAGAGCAGGGTTTACTGTCGTGTCTAAACACTTACCCAACTCTTCGTACATTGTCGTGGTGGCTAACATAACATTCGTAACCTAACCAACTGCTTTTTTGGGAATTAGCTGTCATAATCACAAGTTACAAAGTTACATTTCATGATCATGCTTTTGTTTTCTGCTTTCCATCATCCGCCATGCTGGTCATCCATCATCAATGCGCCATGATTCCTGAAAACAAGCAGTGGTACCGTTTGCAGCTGAGAAAATCCGTGTGGGGAGGGATTACCAGGCAGTGTGTCCGGAGCTGGAAGCCGTGGACCAGCGGAGGCCCGAGCTCATCGCAGACAGGGCCCTGCTGGTGTGGTCCCCCACTGCTGACATTTCCGATTCTAAATGTAAGTGGATGTGTAATGAATAGAAATTTAGAATTTTTGTGAAGTAAATACTTATGAATTGATATGCAAACCTACATCTCATATGAGATTTTAAATATCTTCAAGGTCTAATAAATTACCTATATTTTTTTGTTTTCTTTAAAATCATAAGCAGGTTGATGTTTAACTGTTGTCTTTTTATAATAATAGCAATCAAATTGTTTTAGTGGATGAATACATAACAGTAGCAAAAGAGAAGTATGGTTATAATGGTGAGCAAGCACTGGGCATGTTGTTCTGGCACAAACACGACCTGAACCGAGCATCAATGGATCTGGCCAACTTCACACCATTCCCTGATGAGTGGACGGTGGAAGACAAGGTGTTGTTCGAGCAGGCCTTCCAGTTCCATGGCAAAAGCTTCCACAGGATACGGCAGATGGTAAGGATTGCCCAGTTTTTCAGGACATCTACATTGTACATTCATTACACTTGTCATGAACAAATCCAAGACTTCTAGGGCCTTACCACAAAAACTTAGATAGTATTTAACAGACGTTTAGTGCTGTCAAACGCCTACATAATCTGTCAAATTTCATATTGTGGTAGCACAGCTGGTTTCCAGTACTAAAACAGAACAAAATAATAATGATATAGGTTAATAGGTGTGCCCTTTTTTTGGGCGCAATATGAAACTAGCACCAATTTTCTGCTGGCTGCTAGTAGCTGTTTTCAGAAAAATCTGATTAAGGATTTTGAAATCTTTAAGCAGGCCAAAAAGATTGAATGGTTAGCAAATCTAAATAAAAATGTTAAATTTAAACCAAAATACTATTTAAGCACAGAATTCATACTTACACTATGTACACCATTCAAAATAATCTTTGTTTTGAAATCCCACAGCTACCGGACAAGTCAATAGCATCACTAGTGAAATACTACTACTCCTGGAAGAAGACGAGAGCTCGCACATCACTGATGGATGTTGTAGGAGAGAACCGCAATGCCACCGGCACCACTGGACCCACGGGTAAAAGAGAATCCGGTGCTTCAGAGCAAGGTGGCTCTGACAAAGAGTCTGACAATGATGAAAAGGTTGGTGTCTTTTCTAAACTCATTTTGAGATTTGTAGTCTAAGTTAGATTATCTATTTTGCTTCCTTTGTTTACATTGACATAACATAATGCATTAGTTTATCCCCATCTATTGGAATCTCACTTATACTACAGTGTATCTGGATTGTCCAATAAATTGTACTCCTCTGTTCATAAGCTGTTGAGATGCAGAGTTTACAAAGCAATTAACTAAAGTATTGGACCACTCATTAAATAAAATTGTAAAGCAATAAAGATTATGATTTGCTCTGCATTTAGTGAACCCATTAGAGTGATAATTTGAGTAGCTGGTATAGGCTTAGCTTGGGTACTTAATGTAAACATCATGGAGATACAAATTGTTTGTGAATACGGCAGAAGTGGACTATCCACCGCGGCGTAGTGCGCGGCGGCCCGGCGGCTGGCCCCGCGCCCCGCGCCGCGCCCGCGCATCTCCCGCAGGTTCGTTATGTGTTTCATTTGCCACCTCCATTCATGGCATCACATTTTATATCGATGTTCAGTGTCTTCCCACATTTCTGTCCAATGAACTGTTTGGTCTTGACTGTTGCCTGATATCCTGTTAGGTAGCTGATTTCTCATTTGTTTTCCGATGTTGTTGACCTTCCCTGGTTCTGTGTCAGTGATTGCTTCAGTTGGCAGGATCATATCGATGTTTCTTCTTTATCACGCTATTGATGACTCAGTTTTTATTTATCAATTTTCAATGTTTTTATTTGCTATTTATGCTTTAGTCGTTATTGGCAAATTGATTAAAAATTATGAAATTATATCATGGTCACTTTACATCATTAGCCAATGCTTTTTTTTGTTTCGTCAGCTCTGCATCTTTTTATCGTATAATTCACATTGTCACAACATGCACTGTCTAAAAAACCTTTTTAAATTGACATAGAAAGGTTTTCCTATAGATTGCATTCTCATTCTCATTATAAAAGAAACTAATCTTATATATCCGCATATGAGTGCAAGGAAACATTGTGCATGTGATGTTAATGTCTAGTAGTTACATATTTCTTTAGACGTTTGAAAATGCAATCTTGTTGTCTGTTATTGTACCTAAAATATTGATGTTCCTCATATATTTTTTATTTAATAAACGTCGGTTAAATATTTATACATTTTCATTTGTACCTCTCTCAGTCAAAAGTATAACATGTGATTTTATTTATTCTACTAACCAATATCTACCACTGTCTATTCTACTAACCAATATCTAACTCCACCTTCTCAACCCATCCTTTCCGCTACATCCCAACAATCCTGCATGCTTCCTTTAACGGCCCCATGCGATCTCTCTCTAAAATAATGTGTGCAGAATATAAATTTACGTGTGTACGGGTTTTTAAACGAAGTATGCGTGGTTATTGGCGGTGCGTTGTGACGTGATGCAGTGAGGGCCTCCGCTGCGTTGAGCGGACGTCCGGAGCGGGCGCCCGTGGCCCGGATGTCCGAAACCGGTGTCTAGCAAATACTCTGCCGTGTGGACATCCATAATAACGGTATCTATATCGCGAGAGTCCTTACAGCGACGGGTATCCGCTCCGTGCGTCGAATCAACGCAGCGGAGGCAGTAAAGCCAGGGTCTTCAACGTATGCGTGAAATGTAGGCGGTAGTTAGACGAGAAAGCCCTCTTTTGGAGAGACTTATATCCAGCAGTGGCCGAATACTGGCTACTTAGGTATGCTTGAAATAAAACCCGGTTGAAGACCCCAGCACTAAAGTGTCGGTTGTGGGCAGGGCTCGGGCGCGCAGCGATGCACGGGCTGCGGCGTGCACTGCACGCTCACCACGCCCCACAACTCGCAGCGGCTGTGCCAGGCATGCCTCGTGCACGCCAGGTCGGTAACTTGCACTCATTTTATTAACGAACCCAGTACCGCATGATTTACAATACTGTTACCTACCCTGTGTGATGTGTGCGATTCACGAAAGATTGACATTAGTAAAGAGTACAATGGATGTTTCCATCCGTGCTATCGTTGCATTTATTCATCTAAATGCTGCTGGCTGGAAGTAAAGAGCCGATTTCAAGCAGAAAAATCGATAAGAAAAGAGAAAAAATAGCTCAATTTGATGACAAGTTTAGTTGGCATGAGAGTGGAGGGATGGACGGATCGCTAGACCGATCGCCCGACTGACGCCCCCGGTGTGACACAGACGCACGGGCAGCATGCGGCCGCTGTGCGGGCCGGCGGGGCGGCGCGGGCCCGGCGGCAAGCAGCGGTTCAAGCACCGTCTGCCAAGAGGCATTTACATCAACCACGACGACCTGGTTGCCATGGCGACCGGCCCGCAGCCCGGCGAGCCGACCCAACCCGGATTGGTCAATCAAGGCGACGCCATGCTCAAGGCGATGGATCGAGAGATCGTGTCGCTCAAGAGACAAGTAAGGGGCCAGACGAACGCTCCAACTGGACTTCTGAAGTGGAATCCCGCCGGTCGACGCCGTCGCTTTTTTGTGTACTGTGACTCCATTCGGATTGTTCCGTTTGGAGCGTTCGTCAGAGGCCGGCTTAAGACCCAACCTGCCGATCCAGACGCTAACTAGTACTTAGTAAACATTCTCAACGTTACTCCCGTAATTTATAAGTTTATGTTTCCGCTCAAGCATGCAAGTGATGCGTTGTGTGATGTAATGTGAGAATGTGTTACTACTAATCATTAAAGTCTCGTAGTTTTCATAATGCAGTGCTGTTCTAGGCAGTATAGTAATGTAAATGTATTCTGCACACATTAGTTTTTAGTTGTAGGCTTGCTACAAAACTCTTACTACATGACGCTTCTTGTTTAGAATCGCGCTGCGTATTTGCCATTCCATAACCGGATCCTAGGTTTCTAAGGGATGGAAACTTGGATAATCCAGATATGCACTCCATATTGTTTATTTAGTTTTGTTTCCCTGTGAACGTCCCGTGTTGCTTGTTTGTTATCCCCACCCTTATCTTCAGATATGTTATAACATGTGTGGTTATTATCAGGTGCAGCATAATAAGCAACAGTTGAGTGCAATGAAGAGGAAGGTTGGAGACAGTGGTATAGAGCAGCTTCGGCCCGGAGAGCCTCCTGCTAAAATCAACTCGCGATGGACCAATGAGGAGCTGCTAATGGCTGTCACCGCCGTCAGGAAATATGGTGAGTGTGGTTCTAAAGTTACAGGCTTATAGGGTTTCTCTCCGCCACCATTGAAGTCCCGATAGAAACGGCGCTGCACACTCAGAAACTCAGAAGTAAATATTGCCGCATATGATCTTACATTGTAAGTAGGAACTACAATACAAATCATATGTCTTCAGTGATGGCGCGGGCTCTAGCAATGCTGCTGTTCCCACTTGGATATAAAGTCTAATATACATATTTTCATATGCTACGCTTAGCGTATTCCTTTACAAACAAAACAATTGTAGAGGATATGTTGTTCAGAAAGACGAGCTGACTCACCCTGTTAAGGCTTGCTAACCCTATTTTATTTATTTATTCTTCATTGCACAATATACAAAAGTAATGAAGTGATGTACAATCAGGTGGACTTAATGCTAAAAGCATATTTTACAACACCCTGTATATCCTTCCAGGCAAGGACTTCCAAGCGATCGCGGAGACGCTCGGCACGAAGACGGAGGCGCATGTTCGCACGTTCTTCATCTCGTACCGCCGCCGCTACAACTTGGACGCCGTGCTGCGCGAGCACGAGGCCGAGCGAACGGCCAGCGTGCACCACATCACAGGTACAGTAAGAGGCAGATACACCTGACCCCCTTCAGAAGCATTGTCACTATGAGAGCGGGTCAGGTTTCTCTGCACTTGACCGTACATGACAGTATCATACGTTCTTCATCTCGTACCGCCGCCGCTACAACCTGGACGAGGCCGAGCGCACCCACAGCGCGCACCACATCACAGGTAATATGTGGGGACGTCTCACACACGGCCATCCGACCCCAAGCTAGGTAGAGCCTGTAATATGGGTATCGGACAGCTGATAAAGCGACAAAGATACATAGAACCTGGGCCCATTCGGCATTCTGCATCATTCGGCCGTTAAACCGGTAAATCACATCATCATCATCAGAACTGAATGATGCATTGCTAGACATAGAGTTTATTATGCAACGTCATCGCCATTGCGCGGTCGCCCAACTGCTGTAATTCCTTAGTCCTCATTCGTTATGTTTAGGTTTCACGGTTCCTAATTATACTTGCTGTATTTTAGCGTTGTAACAATATATTTTGTTGTACGCAGGAACAAGCACAGACAACCCTGAGAGCGCGACGGACAGTCCCAGCGCCAACGGAACCACCTCACCCACAAATACCACCAAGGATGAAAAGGTCAGTGTAAATACGAGTGTGTTTACTGAACTTTAACTTTTATTTTGCTTTAAGATTATCCGAAGAACATAAGACACAAAAATTTCATGACTATAAAGTATAAATTTCCATGATAATATGTATGTAATGTATAATGCCGTTTGTTATTTATAATGAAAATTACATCTTTATTGCCACGAAGTTATTGTGTAATGCTGTTTATCACCCAAAATCCTGATGCCTGCCAATGCCGATAATGAGCCGGGCCTAACTATCATGTTATATTCGCTTTAACTCAGCTTTACCATTACGCTTTTCTATTTGAACCACACAAAGTGGCATGGTTGTTTGGTAGTGCTAAAGCCTCGCTCTCCTCAACAGACAGAAGTAGACAGCGAGGGCGTGTCCATCGGAGCGCCGGCGGAGCAGGGCGGCGCCCCCACCGCGCCCGCGCCGCTCAAGCCGCGCGTCAACTGATGCCCGAGGACCCGTTGACCGCCCACCGCTAGACGGAAACAAAAATGATGGCCACAAAGAAGAACGCTAGACGGAAAGAAAAATAATCGCCACTAAGAAGAAGATATCGGTTGGGAAAAGAATCAATTTCGGAAGAAAAATAATACTGCGGAGCTTTACACGATAGTGGCAAAAGGACAGCCTCAGCTAATGCTGCGTATTGCATATGATTGTGTAAATATTATATACGATAAAACTTTATGTGACACCGGTGTGACTGTATCCACGCACAGCTGTACTGGCCTCGAAGTGAATGATTAATAGAGGGGTAATATTTGCAGAGTGGAAGTGGAGCATTGTATTTGTAATGTGGCTTTACTGACTCTTTTGCGTTTCCGATTATTATCATCATAATCTCTAAATAGTATTTGACATCTGAATAAGGTATTTGACGGCGTTAAAATAAGTAATAATATGAAGTTCTTACAATCCTGTAAGATTAATAATATGGATTATAAACAGCAAAGCTTCTTTTTAACTTCATAAAGGGAGATACTATGGTAGTTTTGGTTCTCATTTACCCACCAAAATCCTATGTCTCGTTATTTCAGATACTAATTTGACAAATGCAAATGTAAAGTTGATAAAAATCTGGTAAGTAGGAATGGAATGCACATATCTACCACTTTTACCTTACTTTTACACCCAACTTAACATTTGCATGTTGTCAAATTAAATTAGTATCTATGATTAAAAAAACTTGAATAAGATTTTTGTTTGCATTTGAGCTGTCAATGCCCAGGCGGTCTTCTGTATCACATAATAAATTAATAATATTGAATGAGAAATACAACAACTGTGTAACGCTTTATATTTCTTATGATCATTACATTCTGTTATTTAGCTAAGACTGATGCAATATGTTTTAAATAAGTGACACAAATCTTACTTCATTGCAAAAACTGAGTCGGTCGACGTCATGGATATGTAGTCAATTTCTATAATTTTTACCAGGTCGGTAAATTATTGTCATAAAGATAATATTGAAATGCTCCAAATTATGAGACTATTCATGACGCCGTTTGAACTACTTCTACACAAGCCATAAACCATGTTTTTTTAAAGTATAAGCCTCAGAAAGCTTTTAATATTGACCACAACACTTATTTTACAATACTTTAACATTCGCAGAAGCTAGTATAAAGCATTTAAAACAGTCTATAGTATCGTTTGTAATTAATTAGATATTACAATCGTGTGTAAAATCATTTATGTAATGGAAATTCAATTTTAATATATCAAATCGAACAATAATACGATAGTTCGGCATTGCATTATGCCTTCAACGTAAGAAAGTTTGTATACGCTTCAGGAAAGCATTAATAGGTAGGTCCTTGTAAAGTGTAAATATATGATGTGTGTTAAGTGTGCAAAATGGTATGATCCCTATATTTCTAGTAGGTTATAAGTATTATTTTTTGTAAATTTGATGGTTTCAGTTTCTTAGGAAATAATGGAAAATAGGAAGAAGAATTCTACCGTAGTGGTGCCGCCAACATTATATAGACTGAGAATTGTGTTGTGATTGACCACTGAAGAAACTTATACTGTACAGATCTTAGCAAAATGTGTTATAATAATAATTGGTTTAATGGTAAAAAGGTGTTTGGGGTGTCCAAGCTGTCCACTCACCATAAAAATATCAATACAAAGCAAATATTTTCAATATATGACGGTTTTACGTAAATTGGGGCACTTTAGATTGAAATGTATAGGAATTTCTTCGGTCATTTAGGATTGTACTCTTAAGTGTTTTTTGAAATTTCTGTATTCATTTAAGATCAGTTTAAGGTTAGGTGTTCGTTTATTTTATGATCTCTTCACTACAAAAGGGAGAATGACTAGGTTTGAATGTGCTTTTTTTGCTCTAATAGGATAAATATTTCACATGTCTAACAGTTTATTTAAGTATGTACTTATATAAACCATGATTTGTTTACATGTGATAAATCTTTAGGTAGATCTAGAGATATCGTAAAATATCACTTGCCTTAATAATAATGTCATGTATACTCGCATGCTTAAACTAATACTACTAAACATAAGTATATTAGACGGCTTACAGCATTCGTTTACGATAGATATACAGTTAGTTTTATATTTTACTCTAAAAAGAGGTAGAAGTTTTGTGTAGTCTCATTGTATGATACGATTATAACTTATTAATGTTTTAAGAATAAAAAGTATCGTTTGCAGAATTCATACTAGATAGGCGAAAATAAATACTGAGATAGAGCGGCTGAGCCGCAGCAAAATCTACTGTGAAAATAGCTGTATCCTCTAGACTAGAAAATTGGGTTACTTGACCGTACAAAAAGCAATACTATTAACATAATATCAATTTAAAAATTATCGGTTCTACTGCCTAGAACAGGATTATTATTAGGATTGCAAATGCATTAGTATTAATTTATTTATACACAGACGTATGTACATTTTATATAATAGCTACAATTGCCTTATTGTTTAAATAATAGACACATTAGATTCTCCGGGCAGAGGCTCCAGCCATAGTCAGTTGTGAAATGAGCTAAATCTAAATCTTATTTTTAGTGAAAGTGTATTTTGCAATGATCTATGTAATTACAGCGCGTACGGGGAATATAATTTAAGTATGTATTGACTAATATTTTTGTACACGTAAAAGACATCTTGATTGAATGAAAACCTAAGTATAGAGTGTGTTAAATAGTTTTATTATTTTACCATATTTAATTATTCTTTAGCAAATATCTTTAGAGTATAAGTTCTTTCATTTAGCGTCCTTAGCTTAATTTCTAGCATAATCGATTTACTTTTAATATATTTTTACATCACGTCAGCAAAATAAAATGGGTTTTTGATTTCGGTATTATCCAAAGATGTGGTTACCGATGAAATTATCTTAAGGCATTGTTTGTGCACTAAAATCATTCTCATCAATTTTAAATTGATAGTGTAAAGTCCGCCTAATTTTTAACTAAATTCTTTTCTTTTCGTTTTGATAAGTAGTTTTCTTATGTGAAGCCGTTTTTTTTTACAAATTGAACTTTTATATCAAGATAGTTAAACCAATATAATTAACGTAATAGAAGCATTTCCCTGAAAAAAGATGTCATAATCTAGCCAATTTGAAACCTAATAAACAATGTGAGATAGGCGTTTCAACTTTCTCTGCATTTTCGTTCTTTTGCAGGCTGCGCAGTTAGACTGGCTAGTGCGCGGTCGGCCTAAGACAACTAGAATTATCCTCTAGAAGCTAGAATTGCTTTCAATTAAAATATTTCAAGAATGTGTGATATGAATACAAGTGACGCACCACACGCAATGTTACAAATTATTAACTAGTGAGGTTAAATTATTAATTTACTTTAGTACCGTCGATTTAAGTTGGGTTATGGGATTATTGTTTTTTAGTTTTTGTAAATATGATTTTCATGGAGTCGCATCTATTCGTGTATCAGTGTTCAGTTTAGTAAAATGTAGCTCTCCTAAAGCAAACTCTTACATCCGTATAAAAATCCAAAGATTGTGCACACAAACTAAAGTCATTTTTTTATTTTATTGATGCTTTGATGTAGAGCTGTAGGGATATTGTTACAGAATTAAATTATTTTTATTAGAATTTATGTGCTCTGTATATTAAGAATTAATCAGTTACATTAATGAAGTTTTTAATGATTAAGTCAGTGCTCAAAACACCATTAGTTTCAATCTAATCTGATAATTTCTATTATAACAATTAGTTAAGATATCAAAAGTTCAATTTTCAATCTGCTAAATATTAGTTTGTTTTAAACACATACAATAAATTAATATAAGTATATATGAAGAAATGTATTTTATTTCGCCCATTCCTTCCTTTTGGATTAGGTAAAATACAGTCAGCTTCATACATAAGTATGTATAGCTCAAGTATAGCTATAATATTTTGTGTCTTGTCTTGTCAAAACTCACAAACCATTTAAAGTTTGACAAAATGTAAACTTCTGGATCGTTTTCTCGCATTATAAACTAAAATATACCGGTGAGGCCTCATTGTTGCGATACGTTACGCTTCGCGTCGTCTCAAAGGGATTGTCCTACAAAATATATTATTAGCGACGACGCAACGCACCAATGGGGCCACGCCGTAAAGTGGCCAAAGAAAACGATGGGTAAATTTTTTTCATAAATTTTTCGCCACTACTAATTCGGGAACTAACTAATGAGTGCAGCTGCCGGCGCGGCGGCGGCTATCTGGCTTCAGTGGCGGTACCTCAGATAGGTGGTATGGTGGTAGGTACGGACTGGGGACTCTTTCTGAGTTCCTGTCTATAACCATAACCAACCAATGACGAAGGAATAACGAACATACCAAAAGAAATCGATGCGATAACAATAATCATTGTGATCTGTGCTGCTAATAGTGTATAAATTTCTTGTCTGTTCTTTAACGTGTCATTTACACGTCATTTATGTAAGCAACATAGAGAAAATAAACTACGATATGTAAGCAATAGTTTCAACTGTTTCAACATAGTTTCAATGTTTCAATAGTTTTTTTGTGAGTTTATCATGAGTTTATTTACTTCTATATGTTCTCGAGTTAGAACTATTCACAACATTAACTAAATGGTAAGTACAGCATACTTAAGATTTATACAAAAATACTTACTAATTATCACTGGTAGAAAAGACAATAGGTTCATACAAGTCCTTACTTTAAAAAAACACTTCTTGATTAGAGTTCTCAGGGCGAAGTGAAGCCATTGGGGCGACTTCGGTTCGCTGACAACCGGGATGCGGGGGTCATCTTTAACATGGTCAATGAGAACATGAGAATCAACTTCCGGGTAGAGACGGAAGATGATGTGGATTACCTTATGTATGTGTTACTTTTGGTTCCTTGTAAACATCGCAACAAAATGGTTATAGTGCCCTAGTCAATAAATGTACACTGCTGGCCAAAGGACTCTTCCAAGGAAGTGCTTTCTTACATAGGTACTCTTAGGAAATTGCTCTTTCTTATCCACACTCATAGTAAGTATGTAGAATATGATGCAAAAAAGTTTAGTAACCTAGAATAACTTCGTTTTAAATATTTGGAACAACGCGTTGAATTCTTTTTTATGTAAAATCTCGTACCGAATTCGTAGCATTCGTAGCCCCGCTACGGGACCTCGTAGCCATTTACTTCGTAGCAGTTTTTCGAAACGAATGCACCTACATAGCTACTTGTGTTTAGTTTTTATCCCGGAATTAGAAAGGTAAAGGCATTAAAGTCAATGAGAAGCGACCACGCAGCAATTTTTAATGCGATCGAGAGAAGGCACATGGGTATCTGACTAATATAAATTTCTGCCATCAGATCAACATCCACACTGACAATAGTGCAGATGGATGAGAAGCAAGACGTGGTTGGCTGTATGGTGCTGAAGGACTACCCGCTGGCGCCCTCTGTGCACCCGCAGGCTTGGCCGGACTATATCTGGACAAAGTTCAAGTTAGTGTCTTCATTTCTACGAACCTATCTGTATGGGTACAGAGTGAAATATTATCAGTGATCGACCCGCTAACTTAAATGTAATAATATTACCTACCCAAAAACGGTAAACAATCTTTAGAGATTCGTGAGAATCGAGATTCAGAGTTACTAAGTCTTGGTTTCCTGACGACAGGAAGTATACCTACTTGTTAAAATTATCCTAAAACGTATACTTCTGACATTCCTCCGTAAAAATAAATAATTTCGTTTACTACGTTCAGATACTCTGATCCGTAGGTGCACAGAGATGACCCCTCGCAACTCCCTCTTCATCCACCTGCTGTGCTGGGAGCTGCCGTACGGGCGGCTGGTGGTGGACCGTCTCCTGCGATCCGTGTTCATGCACGACCAGTATGTGCACCATATAGCGCAGCTCAAGATGACGCAGACACATCTGTGTGAGTTGTAGATAGAGGTGGAGTTGTATGTACGTTATCTATACGTTTAGGTATGGCTAGTTATGGATGTCATTCTGGTAGTCTCATCCATATATTGTAGTGTTTGGTCTCATCAACCACCAATAATACGTAAAATGTATCAAATCCCTTCTGTCCTACATAATTCCCGGAACAACATATTTTAATTTGGATGCTGTGAATGAAAATAATATAAAAATAACTATTTTACAACTAGGCGATATTAAATTTTAGAGCACCAAATTTCAATAGTGTCCGCCTCGCTTATATATTCTATAAGTCATTTATTCACCCTAAGGTTGTCTGAAAGAGATCGCTTTTAGTGATAAGGCCGCCTAATTTATTAATTTATATTGAATGTTTTATCAATATAGTATACTATATAATGTATTATTAGTCTATGGTATCAGTATTGTAAATTTCAAATAGGTTCTTCAGAATATCGCCCTATAATCCTTAAACACACTACCGCCACCCACAGTCCTAAACCCGGACTACTCGCTATCAGAAGGCTCATTCAGACGCGTGAGCTCTCACGAGAGGGGCATCGCCCCGGCGCGGCTGCCCTGCCTGTGGATAGCGGACCGGGACGCCGTGTGCCCCAGACTGAAGATCCGCAGGGCTGTGTGAGTAACAGTTGTGATACTTCGATCTTTCGACTTAGCTTGGGTCTGTAGAAAAAAGTGGCACTTATGCGTATCTACACTATTGCCGCTATATGTATCTATACTGCGTATCTAGGCCAAATCTATAAAAAGTGTGGACCTAAAAATCAAACGTATCTCATAATCCTCTTACAAACGATGGCTGCTGCCGAAAATCTTCGGTACATAGGGTCGGTCGTTGGTCACGTAATAGGTTAACAGCTCTGCTGTCACAAGGCTTTGTAAACTGTATTCGCAGTGAAGAAGACAACGACGACATAATCCCCATCCTGCACCGGCACACGCCTCGGCTGACGGAGCTGTACGGGGAGTTCTACATCAGCGAGCTGATCGCCCGCCACCCCGAGTCTGACCGGGTGTTGCTGGTTTGCGAGGTTATTTACTCTTTATCAACTAGCTGTTCCCGCGAGCTTCACTTCGCCTTTAAGGGGATCCCTAAAGCTAAAATGCTAAAGTCGGCTTGATATACTTGATTAGATTGGAAAAACGGTGGCTTCTATCACATTGATAAAAATATATTTTGTAGCAGAGGGTATACTGAACATGTTAGTTGCTTATAAATTGGTGCAGGATTATAATAAGTATGTTAAAAAAAATTGCAAACACACCATGTCTTTTGCCATTTTTTGACTTATTATGAAAAAACCCTCGAAATCAGAGGGCCCATTTTCATGGAATCTTATATGTATGTGTAGGTAATTAAATTCTTAACAAAGTTACCTTAAAGAGTTGGATTTAATGGACCAGAAGTCAACTTTTTTTGCAAAAAACTAATAAATTCCGGTTTAAAAATGATGACACCGTGACAGATTTCAGATTTCTTCAGTCGTCGCCCTGGTGGCGGCCTGTTAGGAGCGATACCCACGCCATTTTATTTTTTATCAAATATTTCACAAAAACTGATTAAATCAACAAATTATGACTACAAGTATTATAATACATATGCATTTGCTATGGAAAGTTAATTTTCTAATCATTTTAGATGCAGAAAAGCCGAAAATTCTTAGAAAACATTTCGCCTTTTCGATTTGTTTACATTTTTTACTATAGAGTTACAGATGCATAGATAAAGGTAAACATTGCACATAATGACACTTATTAGATTCTCCGAATAAGAACTATACGGTCAATGCAGTATGCCAAAGCGCGAGCCTGTTTATATTCTGAGGGGTAATTTATTTTATTTTAACGGTTGTGTATGGTAGGTAAGCTACACAATATACAGGGTGTTGAAAAGTAAGTTCATAATTTGTTTTATTTGAAACCAAAAACCGTAGTTAATTAAAAATATATATATTTTAAGATGTGGTAGTCTGTACACTACAGGTTGTTAAAAATAAGTAAGTATTTTTAAAAATTGAAGATCTAAAATTTACATAATTTTTTAAATCTATTTAACAAGCTTTGCAAAAAAGCGGTTAAGTGCGACTGTATCTCGCCATGAAAAAAATGAAATGTTTACTGTAGCTATGAATTTAATGCGTTACAAGTGGAATAAAATACCGCATAATATTATGTACAACTATGTAAGAGCCTAGTTTTTAAAAAAAAACTCATAAGAAAATATTAAATACACAGGTTTTTTAACCCCTGAAGGAAATAGAGGGGTGTTATAAGTTTAAAGTAAGGGCTGAATTTTTTTTTAAATTAGGGTGATAGGTAATGTATATTTTTAATGATTTTTTCAAATAGATAAATGTTATACCATTTTTAAATTGCCATAAAATTACCTATAGTTATAGTTATAGAAAAGGGCAGGGCTACCAGTGCCCATTCGCCACTGCAACCTAAAAGATCTATAAATTATGACTCCCCATGCCGAGTCTCACTCTACAGGCCCAGGTCTTTTATAAACCTGATATTACCTATACAGGATGTTGCAAAAAGGGTATACTGTGCCGAAAGGGTTTGACTCAGGGGTTATTCTGAACAACTTTTGTTCTACAAGTTTTGGAAATTCTCGAAAAATAAATTCGTCTCTATAGTAAAAAGTCACGTGATCGAATAAGTTTCTATGTAAAAGGTTTTGTTACGTGAATTTTCAAAATTGTAGAAGAAAAGTGGATCAGAATGGCACCTAAATCCACTTTTGGCTAAGCTTTATACCCTTTTTTCAATACCTTGTATAAAATATCGTCAGCGTCACCTTAGATCGTAATCATCGTAACTCCTCGTGACCAAATTTTAGAGGAGACAAAAATACTGTTTTATTTGTAGTTCTAGTTGGCATACTACCCACCTAAAGTTTTTTTTAACTAGCCTAAAAATGATTTGTTTAGACAGTCTATCTTCCTGTTCAACCGCAGCCTGAGTGCCAGTGACTCAATGACTGAAAGGAGGCCATTAGTGCTCCTAAATAAATAAAGCAGGCCTGTAGATTATCTTTCAGTGTACCGACACATCTGATTGCTGTAAGAGCCTGATAAGCTCTTCGAACGAGTCATACCTCTGTGGTGGTACGGTTTCGACCTTTCGGACAGTCAGTTTGGCATCCGAAATGCGGATTCGAATAGTGGGTACAATACTTTGCGTTCGTTCACTGTCGGAGCAGGATAAGAACCACGGGCGAGTTGTTGCGCTGGCTGTTTGCTTAAAAATAGTAACCGCGTTCAACTCTATCCCCTAGAGGGCGAACCTTTAGGGCGGCTCTTGTATACCATCACTTGTCTTCTTATCTGCAGAAAATTGACAGAGGTCATACGTGTCTAACAAGTACATTAAGGATGCGAAAAGAGAGGGTTTGTTTTCACTGAAGAAGTTCAGTTGCGGAGTTCCACAGCGGTAGGTCTTGGACCCCTCTGCTGTGGAACTTGGCATACAACGCGGTCCTGCAAATCAAGCTCGCAAACGGCGTTAGCACAGTGCATTTTTCTAATGTCACACAGGTCGTGAGGTAGGCTGAGAGCCTCCTTCGGGGATGACATCCCAATGATTCATTACGAAAAAATTGCTGCAGCTGTGCTCGCCATGCAGTGCATGGGCTACTTCCGAATCTGGGGGGCTGTTGCAAAGGAGTCCGTTGCCTCTATACGGTACGGGTTCCGTGCGATCTATGATCCTTCCGGGAGCACCTGTCTTGTCAAGTCGAAGAGAATGGCTCGTATTCGACGCAACCTGCAGTACTGGTGGGATTGGTTGGAGGACAGGACACCAGGAAGCTGCAGCAGCCGTCATGCTGTGATTCGACGCATAGATGCAAAAAAAAGTTGAAAGTAACTTCATGTTAATAAAATATTAGATCTTAATTTAACAACATAACAATGCAAAAAAAAATTAACATTGTTGAGTATGTTATTGTAATTTACTAAAGTAGTAATAAAAACAAAGGCTTATTGCATAGTTTTCGTTCACGTTCGCCTACATCGCACGTTGTATATGAGAATAAAGGGTATAATTACTAAGTTTTCTTGTTTAAAAATCACGGTTTGGGGTTTAGAGGAAAACAAATGGTAAAATGCGGAATACAGTTTTTTTTTTCGAATAAAGAGGAAAACATGTGAATTCAAAAAACGTTTCTATTGACACCAAAGAGTACTTTTCGCCAAGAAAAGTGGAGTTACAATGTTTGCGATCTAAAGTGATGATAGAACTAGAACTTATTTTTTCAGTTCACCTGCTGTTGAGTGAAATCGTAATTAGGTAAATGACTCCTTGACATGAAAATAACTTTTTTTTTATAATCGTTATAACAAAACCGTTTTTTTTAATACAGCAATATTTGTAGGTGTACTTACAGTGAGCAAAAGAGCGCAGCAAGGTGTAAATTTTTTGGTTTTTAAGAAACAAAAATATTATTTCTATCATATCCCAAATACACATAAGTACTTAAAAAAAAAAATACACACTCTCGCCTTGTACTAATGTACTCCCTTGCGGGGGTACTTACATGTTATTATTTTTCTGGTGACCTCCCCATATCCCTTTGCCAGCTACGTAACCTTTTGTGACACCCTGTATATGCAGAGTTCTGCAAACTACTGTTCTACTTTTGAAACACCAAAAAAAACAGGTCGTCTAACTAAAAGGTCACGTGACCAAAAAAAAATTATATGAAGAAGCGTTTTTTTCATGAATATAAAAAATTACGTAGGATAAAAGTTTTTCAGAGTGACGCCTGAGTAACGCCCTTTCGGCTAACTATACTTTTTTTATTACACGGGGGCAGAGTTTAATACAACACCCTGAACTATTAAACTCTGATAATATTTTCGCGATTTTTTTACATTCTGATTTCATTTCCTGGCTTAGAAATAACATCAATAACATGCTGCACACGTAGGTTTCGGCATAGTATTAAACCTTTTTTGCAACAACCTGTATAAATATCGGCACGGGTACGACTTTATATATAATTAATTATTAAATATTAAAAATACTTTCAAATAAAAATAAATATTTTCGTATCACAAAACAATATTACTTACTTAGTATATTTTTAACAAAGTGGCATGTCTTCACTTTTATGTTTTCGAGTACTATGTTAAAATTTCATGTCATTGTCCGTAGAACGCCCCGCATACCTCAACCCCCCCTCACTAGATTTGACAGATTCTGATTTTCTTCCAGCTTTAGTGACAGCCTTAGGGTGAATTCGTCCAACCATCACGTTACACGAGAATAACTATACCGGGATTAAAATTATACGCGAGTAAATATCTAGGATAAGTACATTTGCATTCTACCAAGTTATACCATGATTAAATTGAATGAACGAGGAACGAAACTGTAATGCAACTAAAATAAAAATAGCTGCGTTTCAAAGCATGCAATAGAAATGACATGCCAACTTAGTTTGAATGGATTATAAAAGTATGAAATTGTTTATGTTTTAAAATTTTATTCGCTGTTGTTATTCTGAGACTTTGCCTTTTAACGTACTTTTGTTTATGTTTTGACAGATGTGTTTATATGTCATTATGACGGTTTTCTAATCAGCTGATGTGCTGCCGCCATTACAAAATTACTCTCGGATAAGCTCGTTACACGGTCAATTTTGGCGGTATAACATTTTATTCTTGGGATAAGCTAGTTATCTTGTTTTCAGGTTTGGTAGAATGCAAAATCTGCTTACTCGCGAGTAACTGGTAGTTTACTCGTGAGTAAATAGTTACTGGACGTTGGCCGAATCCGCCCTTAAGGGCCCGTACAGGGTGACGTGCCGCGCCAATTTTGGGTTTTCAATGCTCTTCACACAGCACACGCAGTGACACGCACACATGTAAGTTTGCACAGTGGGTCGATAAACTTTTACTCGCCAACTTTATTGACAATTATGTTCAAGTACATTTTGGGTGATTTTAGGGTAAGTAAGTATAATTCTTACTTACACTGGTAGGCACCAGGAAAGAGTAGAAATTAATAGGGGTGCCACTTTACTCTATACTCGGAACCCGATTAGCTTTCTCAAACAAATGTGGTATTTACTTGTAGAAAGGTAACTACAAGTATTAAAGTGTAGATAATAAGTTTCGGGCATTCTCCAGCCAACTGAACCCCGACGACAAAGCAAAGTAAATACATAGTGTCGCAAAAGGGATATACTAAGCCAAAAGGGGATGACTCAAGGGGTCATTCTGAACAACTTTTGTTCTAAGAGATTTGCAAATTCGCGAAAAAAAAATATTCGTTTTCCATGGTAAAAAGTCACATGTCCAACAAAGTTAATTTCCAAAACTCGTAGAGCAAAAGTTCAGAATGACCCCTGTCTTACTCCTTTTTACCGGACTGCCGAAAGAGGAGGGTAATGTTTTTTGACTGTATGTATGTATGTTTGTCTGTTTCTTTGTTCCCTCCTGTAGCCTAAACGGCTTGATAGATTTTGATGTATGAGGTATTGTTAGAAGCGTATTGATGGCGCGATGGTTATAGGCTATGTGACGTTCCATTAAAATGAACATAGCGCCCTCTAGAGGACATAACGTGATGATCGAAAAAATAATAATTCAACTTTGCCGTGTAAGGTATCAAATGAAAGGGCTTGATTTTCACATTATAAAAATATGCATATTGAAGGTATTTATATATAACAACACCAAAATTATTGAAATAAAAAATGATCATGAACTACTGACGTAAAATTTCATAAAATGAAAACAACTAAAAAGTTACAAATAAAAAAATACAATTATAAACAAACGAAAAACCCGACTGTACGCTAAAAACATGAAAACAAGTCCCAATGTTAATGGAAAGTATCGCAGGCGGGGACCAACTTGACCGCCACTCAAGGCCGTTTTCTAAGTAACAATCAGCTAAATGGTGAACCCTCTAATTTTAGGGTTTCGAACGTCAAAAGAAAAAAAGCAACCGTTATAGGATCTCTTTGTTGTCCGTCTGTCACCGCCCTTTTTCTCAGAAACGGGTAAAGATATCAAGCTGATATTTCGCATAGATGGGGAGTAACCCAAAAAAAATATTATGGTACTCCCTGTCCCACACAAGTAAATTGAGGCTTATATTTTTTCCAGTTATTTTGATGTGTATCCTTTTTTTTCTTTGATGTTTTGTATAAGTATGTGTTTGTTTTCTTTAAATCTGTATTTTTTTTGTTGTTGCTGTCTATGTGTGGAATAAATGTATCTTTATCTTCAAATCACGCCATCTATCGTTTGTTTTTTTGTGGCTACTGTCTATAGAAGAAATTCCGTCATTGACAATTTTACGTTACGAATTTATTTTATTTTTATTTTTACATTTTCGTGGAGAACCAACAGCATTTTGTTAATAAATAATTATTACTTATGAACACATAAAAACTTGATGCCATTAACAGAATGAACTTAGTAAACCCAGTAAACCTAACACATCCAGAGGAAAAATAAAATCTCTTTCTCTCTCTCTGAAAAACATACTTAATAGCCCAAACTCGATGCTTTTAGCTATTAACATCTTTGAAATAAAATTGAGCCACCACCGTGTTACTGCCCTCATCAGATCCTCACGAGACCATACCTCAACCAGCACCAAGAGACTGTATTTTTGATCCCTAACCTAATGTTCGTGCGTATTGTCATCACTTAGATCCATTCGCTATATTCCTGCTCCTCATCAGACCTTTACGAGACTGTAATGTCACGAGAATATTGCACACTATCTAATTTAATTTAATGTATTGAATATACTGGAAGAATTATGCTTCCTCAATTTCAAATCAAATTATGTTGGTGTCATAAAAGTTGAAAAAGTGCAATGACAACCAATGTGCAGTGATTTTGTATCTGTACACGATAAGATCGCGAGCTGTCAGTGCTGCCTAAACCGACGTGACCCTTCTTTGGAGGCCAGCGGCCAACTGAGTCAAACGTCACTTGTGTTTATGATTTTATAACACAGAAAACCGCCATAGATATTTGTATGAAGATTTGAGGGAAAAAAATTGCTCAAGTTTGGGATTAATTTACTCAAAATAAGTGTGTGTTTATTAAAAAACAAGGTATTTAGCGCCTAGTCCAAGCCTTTAACTTTATAATATGATAAAAATCATATGAAAATTCTTGATGATTACGACACAGTTGTTACAATACGGGAGTGTCATTTACTGGTTTTTCGTCATATTCTGAATTTAATTTACAGTTATCCATAAGCTTTTACTTAAATTCGAATGATTCAGCACCTAGCTAGACTCTTCGACTACCGGTGTGATTTTTTTCAAAGCTGTAACGCATCATTTACTACATAATTCTATGACAATGCGAACCCTCGATTGCCTATTGCCGACCCTTAAGGGTCTGCAATAGGGAATCGAGGGTTGGCATTGTCATAGAATTATGTAGTAAATGATGCTCTACAGCCTTGAAAAAAATCACACAGGTAGTTGAAGAGTCTAGCTAGGTGCTGAATCATTCGAATTTAAGTAAATGATTATGGATAACTGTAAATTAAATTCAGAATATCAAGAAAAACCAGTCAATCACACTCCCGTATTGTAACAACTGTGTCGTAATTATAAAGAATTTTCATATGATTTTTATCATATTATAAAGTTAAAGGCTTGGACTAGGCGCTAAATACCTTGTTTTTTAATAAACACACACTTATTTTGTGTAAATTAATCCCAAACTTGAGCAATTTTTTTCCCTCAAATCTTCATACAAATATCTATGGCGGCTTTCTGTGTTATAAAATCATAAACACAAGTGACGTTTGACTCAGTTGGCCGCTGGCCTCCAAAGAAGGGTCACGTCGGTTTAGGCAGCACTGACAGCTCGCGATCTTATCGTGTACAGATACAAAATCACTGCACATTGGTTGTCATTGCACCTTTTCAACTTTTATGACACCAACATAATTTGATTTGAAATTGAGGAAGCATAATTCTTCCAGTATATTCAATACATTAAATTAAATTAGATAGTGTGCAATATTCTCGTGATATTACAGTCTCGTAAAGGTCTGATGAGGAGCAGGAATATAGCGAATGGATCTAAGTGATGACAATACGCACGAACATTAGGTTAGGGATCAAAAATACAGTCTCTTGGTGCTGGTTGAGGTATGGTCTCGTGAGGATCTGATGAGGGCAGTAACACGGTGGTGGCTCAATTTTATTTCAAAGATGTTAATAGCTAAAACCATCGAGTTTGGGCTATTAAGTATGTTTTTCAGAGAGAGAGAAAGAGATTTTGTTTTTCCTCTGGATGTGTTAGGTTTACTGGGTTTACTAAGTTCATTCTGTTAATGGCATCAAGTTGTTATGTGTTCATAAGTAATAATTATTTATTAACAAAATGCTGTTGATTCTCCACGAAAATGTAAAAATAAAAATAAAATAAATAAAAATAAATTCGTAACGTAAAATTGTCAATGACGGAATTTCTTCTATAGACAGTAGCCACAAAAAAAAACAAACGATAGATGGCGTGATTTGAAGATAAAGATACATTTTTGCGACACATAGACAGCAACAACAAAAAAAATACAGATTTAAAGAAAAGAAACACATACTTATACAAAACAACAAAGAAAAAAAAAGGATACACATCAAAATAACTGGAAAAAATATAAGCCCCAATTTACTTGTGTGGGACAGGGAGTACCATAATATTTTTTTTGGGGTACTCCCCATCTATGCGAAATATAAGCTTGATATCTTTACCCGTTTCTGAGAAAAAGGGCGGTGACAGACAGTCAGCCAGACAGACGGACAACAAAGAGATCATAATAACTGTTGCTTTTTTTCTTTTGACGTTCGAAACCCTAAAATTAAGTAAAAATATTATGCTGCCAAAAAATGTACTTACAGGTATTGAAAAAGCGGTATATAAACAAATTATACCAGCAGAGGGTTCACCATTTAGCTGAATGTTACTTAGAAAACGGCCTTGAGTGGCGGTCAGGTTGGTCCCCGCCTGCGATACTTTCCATTAACATTGGGACTCGTTTTCATGTTTTTAGCGTACAGTCAGGTTTTTAGTTTTTTATAATTGTATTTTTTTATTTGTAACTTTTTAGTTGTTTTTATTTTATGAAATTTTACGTCGGTAGGTAGTTCATGATCATTTTTTATTTCAATAATTTTGGTGTTGTTATTTAAATACCTTCAATATGCATATTTTTGTAATGTGAAAATCAAGTCCTTTCATTTGATACCTTACACGGCAAAGTTGAATTATTATTTTTTCGATCATCACGTTATGTCCTCAAGAGGGCGCTATGTACATTTTAATGGAACGTCACATAGCCTATAGCCATCGCGCCATCAATACGCTTCTAACAATACCTCATACATCAAAATCTATCAAGCCGTTTAGGCTACAGGAGGGAACAAAGAAACAGACAAACATACATATATACATACATACAATCAAAAAACATTACCCTCCTCCTTCGGCAGTCGGGTAAAAAGGAGTAAGACAGGGGGTCATTCTGAACTTTTGCTCTACGAGTTTTGGAAATTAACAAAAAAAAACCTTTTTCATAGAAACTTTGTTGGACATGTGACTTTTTACCATGGAAAACGAATATTTTTTTTCGCGAATTTGCAAATCTCGTAGAACAAAAGTTGTTCAGAATGACCCCTTGAGTCATCCCCTTTTGGCTTAGTATAGCCCTTTTGCGACACTATGTATTTACTTTGCTTTGTCGTCGGGGTTCAGTTGGCTGGAGGATGCCCGAAACTTATTATCTACACTTTAATACTTTTAGTTACCTTTCTACAAGTAAATACCACATTTGTTTGAGAAAGCTAATCGGGTTCCGAGTATAGAGTAAAGTGGCACCCCTATTAATTTCTACTCTTTCCTGGTGCCTACCAGTGTAAGTAAGAATTATACTTACTTACCCTAAAATCACCCAAAAATGTACTTGAACATAATTGTCAATAAAGTTGGCGAGTAAAAGTTTATCGACCCACTGTGCAAACTTACATGTGTGCGTGTCACTGCGTGTGCTGTGTGAAGAGCATTGAAAACCCAAAATTGGCGCGGCACGTCACCCTGTACGGGCCCTTAAAAGGGATAAAAAGTCATACCAAATTTCAGTTCAAGTTCAAGAAGTAACAAACATACACACACACACACATACTCACAAACTTTCACCTTTATAATATTGGTAGGTATTATATCTTCTTATTAGCGTGTCGGTGACAAATATTTATCCTGCGGACCAGGATTTGTCACCGTGCAGTAAGGATAAGCCAGTCAGATTAGCTCTTAGTCGCTAGGATTAGCAAGACTTCGCAAGGTGCGTCGGAAGTAGGAAGAATACCTACCAATCTTAGACAAGCTACCAATCAATGATTGAGATGCTATTAACGTTATTGCTGCACAGCGACAGGTAAGATGCTTATAGTGGATTTTAAATTTATCTTGGAAGTAAGGATAGGTGATCTCCAGAACTTATAAATTAGCTGCATACTTACTTCCAGCACAAAGAGTTGGCGGTAGGAGTGATGTGTCTAAACACTCAGATAAACTATGCAGATCTAGAGGAAGCATACGATCTGTCTCCCTACGCTGGCCTGAGGAAAATAACAGGCCACCCTGATAAAGATGACTCCAGCTATAATATGTAAGTACATATAATAGTATACTTTTACTTATTATCATCATCATGCGCCTGTAATCTGTAGTCGTTGACTGATGGAAGTACACTCACGGGCAATGAGAAGGTTCCACCGAGAAAAGCACCAAATTACTCCTAAACGGAATAGGCTAGCTTAATGATGCCTTCTGCAACATTGAAGTACATTCAACAAAGCATCAGGATATTACCAACTAAAAACGGTAATATTTTGTGAAATTAAAAAAAAAATGTATGATAAAATTGGAGTTGTTTGGTGTCGGTATTTTGTGAATGGAACTTATTCATTGCCCGTGAGTGTATTAGGTTAGTCCTATTCCTGCCACTTTTTATCGGTATTGTTAAAGCATGATAGAAATAGATTTCGGCATTACTTTGATATATAACGTACTTATTATGTTTCAGCATGGATAAACTACCAGTAGTTTCGCAAATGAATATAACAGATGGTTCCAATTCCCAGATGTACATGTCACATGAAAGAAGGAGTGTTTCGGGTCCAGCTATTCAGGATGTTAGTTTCTTTTTAACAATCGATTGAAAAAGGTGTAACTAGATGTCAGTCTTCATGGGTGTCTGCCTGTACCAATCATTTACTAACCACACAAAGTACTTACTACAAAATAATTTTCAGACTTAACAATCGTAGTTATATTTTTATTAAGTAGTTATGGAAAATATCACTTTCTTTTTCTTATCATGAAAAATTAGTGTAATATCCACCAACTTCACTTTAGTAATTATTATCTATACCTACTGTATTATTTTTATTATTGTTCTTCTCACATGTCGTCAGTAATAGACACTAGACCTAGACTGGGTTTTAGGTTTTCCAGTAAGATTAGTTGTAGCGCAGAATGCGCCGAATACGTATTTAACTAACAGTTGATACCTCACTTCAAAAAGCTTCTATCATGCACCCGCTTTTTGTTATTTGATCAACTTATTTATTTACATACATACATATGCACTCACGACTGTAATCCCCAAAGGGGTAGTCCGAGATGGCTCACTAGCGAGTACTTAAACTTCTTAATTTAAAGAACACAATTGAAAGAATTCATTGGTACAGGCCAGGATTCGAACCCACGACCTCTCGATTGAGAGGACGAGGCCTTATCCATTACGCCACCACCGCTCACTTATTTATTTATTACAGATAGATGATACTGAGGATGAAGTGGCGGACGACGGGAGGCAGTTGTCAGCAGTTCGCTACGATTATTTGAACCTATTCGAGGACGAGGAAGATGTGGATTTCGACATAGTCAATATTGACACCAACCTACTGCGGGTGCCGGTCATGATAACTGAAGGGTCGGATAATTTTGGGTAATTATGAAGAGCAAAATTAACGTGACTTGATGAAATGTTATTCTAATGGTAGGTGCTGTCAGCACCCAGCATATGTATAATAATGTAGACTTCAAGTCTGGAGAGATCAAGTGGCTATAATTAGTACTTTAGATTTTACACATAACATAAATAATGTTTGGTAGGTACATTCATATTTTGTGTTACAGTATTTCGGATTTCATCGTGAGGTCTTTGCCGGACTCACCTACAGACTCGGAGGGCATTATTACGAATAGACCTAAAAAGCAAAGTGAGTTGCTATTATTTGCAATATTTAACACTTAGATACTTATTACCACACGAATTAAAAATAGAAGAAACAAAGTGGTCTTTGTGAGCAAGAATCAAACTCTTTTGCGATGATGAGAACGTCTCCTTGGCTTTTTGATTAAAATACTATTAAACAAATAAACTACGGCCAAAATAAATGATTTAATTACGAAATCAATCATTTTAGCTCGTAAGTACTTATTTGATTTGTCATTATGTTTTATTTTATAAGTTAGTTTTTAAATTAATTCAAATAAAAAGACACTCCAAGATTGCTCAAAATCTACGACAAGTAAGAAAAAATACACTATACCAAAAAAACCAAACAAATACATAAATAAATACAGTGCAAAAAAAATATTCTACTGTTTCGTATTTAAAATATGGTCATGATATTTCCAGCGATAGCGGGCCTAGACCGTCTCAACAGTCGAGTACATACGGTCCGCTACACGGGCGCGCCCAACGCTTTCATCCTCGAACTGTTCGCCGTGCAGACTGGCTACGATGAGAGGTAACAATAACGATCATAATTGCCTACCTACATAATACTAAATTTAAGGCCTGGGTCTCCTATTTACTCCGTAGGTCGCGTCAAGTGTCACCGCCGTAGGCCGCGTCACGATGCTCAGGCCGGGGTCTCCTATTTACGCCGAAGGGCGCGTCCAGCGTCACGCCGTAGGCCGCGTCACAATGCTCACTATAGAAATGTACTGATGCGGTCTCCCTGACACGCCGACGTTTGCGCGTAGATGTAGTGACAATCGTGACGCGGCCTACGGCGGTGACACTTGACGCGACCTACGGAGTAAATAGGAGACCCCGGCCTCACTACATCTACGCGCCAACGTCGGCGTGTGAGGGAGACCGCATCAGTACATTTCTATAGTGAGCATCGTGACGCGGCCTACGGCGTGACGCTGGACGCGCCCTGCGGCGTAAATAGGAGACCCAGGCCTAATTAACATTACCCTTCTTGTACCTACCTGAAACGTGAGTAGATACATTTTTCAGTAAGTAGACGTGCATGTTTCGTACAGTGAGTTATTTAATTCGTTTTACCAGTTATTAAATTAAGGTACCTAATAGAGTCCCAAAAATATAATACACTCTATTCGTGATATTATTGTACAATATTCACTATAGCGTGGTTTATTGTAACTAAAATATTATATTTTTTTTGTTTGTAGATATGGTTTTGATATGCTGGAGGTGGCATTTGAGTTGTTTCCTGACAGAGACTATTGCATAATTTGTCTGCCTTCTGATAATGTTGCTTTTCCTCTTTTAGAACATTTTACGGTATGTTTTTTTTTAAATATTAATTTCATTTTTAATTTACATGTTAGTATGATTTAGTTAATTTTTACCAAAGGAATTATAAATTGAAAGTCGTTGTTTTGCGACTAAGAGTTAAAAACCTTATGTTTCAGCTGGTGACTCCATTCAGCTGCAAGCCAAAGTTTTTAAACCAAACCCTGTATGTCGCCCACGTCAACTCTATACGAGGGTAAGAACACAATCAGTAACCGGCGTGTGTTATCGTTCCCCATTTAAGTACTTGTATATCTATCTTAAAAATCCTTAAGCCTAGAAGTAGATCATTGGCAGATACAACAAACGAAAAAATAAGTATTTCACTCGGATATCTGTTAAAGAAAACCCAATCTTCACCACTACAACCCAAACTCAAATTTCTAGCAATCTCCGCGTGCGGGCAGGAGAACCGTACGACTTGTGTCACATAGCAGACATCTTGGAGCATGTTCCCAAGTCGATGCCGGTGTTCAAGCTGTTCCAAGCGAGTCTGACCGCCAACAGGCTCAAGTCGTATGTGCTGCTCAGCGAGAACCAGCCCGTCGGCATGGTGGTGCTTGGGTCAGTTTTAAGTATTAACTGATTATGTACTGAGTCTTAATAAATATAATAAAATCTTTTGTGGATTCCACCCTTGATCGAAGATTCCACTTCTTGCACCTACGGGATAGACGGTCTTCTATTCGTTGTTGTCAGAAACCCTCAGTCTCTGTCTTAACAACAGTAGCCTTCTTCGGAAATATGGCGTAAGGAGCTCTTCAATGTATAGCCACGGTGAAGGAAACCCGCAGTGGACTATATTGATGGGAAATGGTCTAAGCTTTGGAAGCTAGTTACCGTATGAAAATAAAATAATGTCTAACATCCACGAAGGTTCCAATAATAGACTGAAGTTTAGGAACTAGAATGCAAGTCTAAAGTGGTGTATTCTGCAGGCCCCTCGACGACTCTTCTATATTCCGTGCGAAGTACACCTTGAACCCGGCGCCGCATCGACAAGGAAACGACGGAGCTGTTAGTACCTATAGTTTCATTACTTTGATGTAGGTAGGTACTTAAATCTTGTTGTCGTCCTAAGGTAGCCCAGTGGTACAGAGGGCCTTCACGAGAGTGCGCCACGCCGTCCTGTACTCAGCAACCGCTCTGGCCTCCGTCCAGCTCAGGCCTTGCGCTCGCAGCTCGCCGTCCACTGTGCGCCGAACTTAAATCTTGCTGCCTGTAAAATGTGAAGACTTTGACAAAACAGTCTAGGAAGTTATATAGCTACCGGGCACACTATCCGATGAGGAAGTACTACACATTTTGTCTAAACGTTTTTCCGAATCGAAAGCAAGCTACGAGCCGCTAGATTTAGTGGGCTAGGACTCAAGGAGCCGAGGACAGGAAGACGTGGCAGACGCTAGTGTAGACCCTCTAGACTTCTGGACTGCAAAAGGTCAAGAACATTGCAGCTACTAACCGGCAATCGACTACTAAAGCTGATGACGATGTTGCAGCTACTTGGTACTGCTTCCTTGGTAGACGACTAAAGCTGATCATGATTAGCAGCTATTACCTTGCAGATGGCCTTGAGGAAGGCCGAGGACCGAGTGTTGTGGCGCTCCTTAAGAGAGGCCTATGTCCAGCAGTGGATGATTATTGGCTGATGATGATGATGATGACCTTGCAGATCCTGGCTGGCGTGGTGTCCCCCGTGTTCGAGCCGCACGCTCGCTGGCTGCTGCGCGAGGTGATCCGACACTCCATGTTCAGCACCCTGTTCTGGATCAACCGCACCTGCTGCAAGGCCGATACGGTTAGTCACCTACACTGCTTATGTTATGATGTAGCCTTCAGTTCACATCGACCATTAGGTTCACATTAGGTATGAAGCACAATTTACTAATAGGGAATATGCATGTATTATATGTAATATATATAGCTGGTTACCACTGTCGGACATACATCGCCTTATTATAGTAAAAAATAAATAAATAATACTTAATCAAAAATATTGATTAAGGCATAATTTTGAAATAATAAGTTTATTAAAAATCATATTTGACCTTTATTTGAATCACATGCATATTCCCTAGTGAGATCTTGTTTGTGCCCATTGTGCCTTTCTTTTTATTAAGACAGAATCATGCTATACTTTCCATTGTACCTCGTAGATACGGTTTATTGCACACACATAGAAAACAAATAGAAGATACATGATATATGGTACAATACAAGTATTACTAAAATTATGTCTTTGTTATTATTATTTTTTTATATTTTTAGCATCCCCAGAGTCCGGAGCGCAACCTCATGTCTCTAGCGAGTCGCATGGTGCACGTGCGGGGGCGCCGCGCCACGCCCAACCTGACAGGGCTCAAAGAGCTGGATGTCTATTTTAAGGATGAGTAAGTTTGTTTCTGAAGCTTTAAAATCAGTAAGTATGGATGTTTTCGGCCACTCTGCATGCGAGACTTGCGAGGTCGCAGCGTTCCGATTTTTCTGTAATCTGTATGGTGGCTCGGAATCCTACACACACAAAAGCGGTCGGACCGCAACTGCTTTCTTCAACGGAATGCAGAACTTGGAACTCTGATAGCTATACCACGTGCAGTGTTGCCGACACCTTATTGGGCTGCTGAAGATAATAAATTAAGGCCCTTCTTCACCACCAAAAGTCCATCAAATACAGACATAAAAGTCAATAAAAGTAGCTAAACTTATAACACGTGTAACTAATAGCAAGACCATTGCAGACTGTACGCCCCAGCCGTGTGGATGATCGACCGGCCACTCTGCAGCGTGCCTAAAGTGGACGTGAACAACAACATCGTGGTGGTGGGCGCCAGCCGCACCGGCATCGCCTTCCTCGAAGATTTGCTTATGGGGTACCTACATAGTATACATCTTAGTACTGCAGGAAAGGAGCCTCCTTGAGTCGTCACTCAATATATATCATCTCCTCCATAAATATCTTTCTAGACTCGCCAGTGTAGTGCGGAAGGCGCAGACAGTTTGTATTTACCGTGTTGATGACCAACAATGGACGCTAGTTGCTGGCTGCCAATGGATGCTCCAGACATTGTACGTTCACATACGTCACTCGAGGAGACCCCTTTCATGCAACTCAAACTCCCTATTCCTGTCTGTTTTGAAGCCAAGTTTGCTTCAGACCATGCTATTCCAATTAATCATCACCCCGTCTATCCGTTACCGTCACAATACCGTCTATCGTTTCCAGTCCATCCTCATCATACCTCACCTTCACGAACGTGACGCTAGTGTCTGAGCACGGTCTCCGCCACGTGGCGGAGTGTCTGCGCGCGGCGGAGACCTGCGCGCCGCGGGGGGGGCGGTACCACGAGCGGTACCTGCACAGCCTGCCCCTCTCGCACTACCTGGACGTGGTACCCAGTGTCATGACCAAGATTGACAGGTAAATATGTTGTGGTTCTATGGCACCGCAGAGGTGCAAACAGTCTACTCTATACTCGTAGTAATAATCGCCACTTGCCTCACTTTGTTTGTACTTTTGGCCTGGTAGGTAAATAATTATAGGCATGATTAATGGTTTCCTCTAAATGACCATCGTACGTGAGAATATTTCCATGTTACTTACATGCTTTTCAGTCTTCTAAGTAGTAGAGGTTTTTTTTTGACTAACTTTTTGTTGGTATTACGCTTACAGATCGCTTTAAAACATGCTTTCAGGCAAGATTGTAATACATATATAATTTGAAGTTATAATTTTCAGACAGCAAAAATGCATCCACCTAAAAAGCGGGGCCGTGAAATACTACGATACGCTCGTGTTGACTTGCGGGAGACAGTTCCAACACCCCGAGTATCTCAAGAACTACATGGATAGGGAGAAAGACGCTTTGTAAGACTTTGAACATTATTATGTGGCCGTCACTATAGCTTAGTAAAGAGGGGGTGCACGAATGAGCTTGCTCGAGTGAAGAAATTCCTGAATCCAGGGAAGTCAGCGCCTGACGAAAATCTGCCAATCATTCACAACACCAGTTGTGTCGCTGCTCCCAGCCTAGTCAGTGTTTGTAGCCGGTGACTGATGCCATTCTTTCACCACGGTGACAAACCCAAGACCAGCTCTCCGACCCGCTAGAAGAACGATGTCCTTTCAGTCACACAATATAACAATAACTACCACTCTTTCACAGCAAGGAGAAGAAGTGCCATCACAAGCAGATGGGCTCCGCGCACTACCGTCCCGAACAGCCGCCGCCGTCGCCAGAGTTACCAGACAACGTCATGCTCATCAACTCACTGTGTGTCGCCAACAAGTGTCTGAAGAAACTCGTGCGCATGATCAGCGATCTTAGTTAGTTCTTGGTGCACTTTTCTTTGCTATCCATTTATTTGCTAATCCAGTTATCTGTACTTTACACTGTGCATTACATCAGTTTGTTTTGTAGGTAAGTATAGCAGTAGAATCTACTTGATGTAACGCATTTTCTTTATTATTCTGAAATCTAAAATGCTTTAATGTTACCAGCTATTCAACGTTTCCTTCTTCTTCCAACCTGCCATCCAAGCGTGGAGATTACAGCAATAACCCTCAAATCTTCTTGAAGAAGGCTCTTGTCCTGCAGTGGATTTTTACAGGTTTTTCGCTTGCATTAAACTCTTCATATTCATTTCTAGAGAACACAAACCGCTGCATATCCCCACAAAACGGCATCGTGGTTTACGGGGAGTGCATAGAGGCGTACAGCTGCATGTCTGCTCTGCTGGAGCTCGGGCTAGCGGCTGATCTCATCAGCTTCGTGGAGCCCCCAGCGGACGCCTGGCCGCGGGTCAACTGCTTCAATGATGAGATTGTGAGTTGACTGGGAAATGGTTTGCTGACTGCTGTGTTAAAAAATATTATGCTATTTATTGTATAATTAGGGGTGAACGAAAGTGATGAAGATGACGTAGGTATCGCCGGTTATTATATGTGTACTCTGCAGGGCGATCACGAAAAATATAGAATCGAATGCGAGTGCGACTAGTGTCAACTTGACAGCACTTTCGAACTTTTAACTATAAAATTGACAGTTGTCGCACTCGCATTCGATTCTATACGTTAGCTCTGCAGGGTGATCACGAAAAACAGAGCTAACGTATAGAATCGAATGCGAGTGCGACAACTGTCAATTTTAAAAGTGTTCGAAAGTGCTGTCAAGTTGACACTAGTCGCACTCGAATTCGATTCTATATTTTTCGTGATCGCCCTGCTGTTTTTCGTGATCGCCCTGCTTTTCAAGTAGCGACTGACAACATATCTATTTGTCACGAGACGCTAAGAAGCTCGATCTTATCATTGCATTTAGCAATATTAATTATTATATTAATATGATCTATGCTATTAGTGGTCTTGCTGCATCGGCTTCTTCTTTGCTTTCTGTTGAAAAAACCTTTAATTTAATCATCCTATTTCTATTCTATATCAGGTAGATGAAAGAGTCCAAGACAGCATAGCCAAGATCGGTATAACAGTATACCGAAAGTATCGACTGACGAAATGGAATGTTCTACACCACAACGTGAAGTCAGTGACGCTTATGTCTCACATGAAACGCTTCAAACTTCCCTGCTTCGCTCTGTTTTATTATGGAACGAAGGGATTGGATATTAATGCTTTCAAAGGTAATTTTGAATTGCTAATTTAAGGTGTGCTTATTATTCTACAGGCTCATTGCGCAGCATAGTCGCATATTACCAATTCATTTAACTTTCCTTACCACTCCGCAACAGCGATTACCACCGCTGATTGCTGAGATTGGTCGCTTACATTTAAAATTATAAAAACCCCTGACCTATTCACATCACTTTCCTTACCACTCCGCAAGGGTTTATGTCAAAGTTTTTGCAATCCTACATCTAGGTATCTACACACCAGGGTCCTTATAACTTGAGATGACTTCTTTACAGCAATAAACGAGTGCGGGCTGGTATACTCGGGCGGAGTGGTGATCAACGCGTCGTGTGAGACCAACGACCCGCACATCCTCGCGGCCGGCCCGTGCACGCGCTACTCTCGCCGACTGTACGCCGAGAGCCGAATGCACCAGTACTACTATCCCGAGGATGTCGGCGCCGCGGTCAGTACATACTAGTGACGCACACTCGCGCCGACTGTACGCCGATCGCAGGCTGCACCAGTGGTACCGTCCCGAGGACGTAGGCGCCGCGGTCAGTACATACTAGTGACGCATGCTCGCATTGCTCGCCGGTCAGTACGTACTAGTGACACATAGTGTACGCCGATCGCAGGCTGCATCAGAACTACTGTCCCGAGGAGATCAGCGCCAGTACATACTAGTGACGCATGCTCGCATTGCTCGCGGGTCAGTACGTACTAGTGACACATAGTGTACGCCGATCGCAGGCTGCACCAGAACTACTGTCCCGAGGAGATCAGCGCCAGTACATACTAGTGACGCATGCTCGCATTGCTCGCGGGTCAGTACGTACTAGTGACACATAGTGTACGCCGATCGCAGGCTGCACCAGAACTACTGTCCCGAGGAGATCAGCGCCAGTACATACTAGTGACGCATGCTCGCATTGCTCGCGGGTCAGTACGTACTAGTGACACATAGTGTACGCCGATCGCAGGCTGCACCAGAACTACTGTCCAGAGGAGATCAGCGCCAGTACATACTAGTGACACATGCTCGCGGGTCAGTATATGCAAGTTTTAGTCGACCGAATGGCGTAGTGGTTAGTGACCCTGACTACTGAGCCGAAGGTCCCGGGTTCGATTCCCGGCTGGGGCAGATATTTGTTTAAAGACAGATATTTGTACTCGGGTCTTGGGTGTTGATATTTATATTTAGTATCTTATTTATTTATTTATTTATTTATTAGGTTTTTCTACAGACACACACTTTACATTTATAAAAAGAAAACATTTCAATACATGCCACAGTGGGCATCCAATTACAGAAAAACACAGCATTTACAACACAATCGAGCAAAACTTATGCACTAATAGCCGGCATATAACTTAATACCAAATTTATACAAGTTAAAACTAAACATTTAACAAAAACAAATTTTACATTAATTTTTATGAATTACTTAATAAAAGATTTTTTTTGAATTTTTCTAATCGACATGAAAACAGATCAAATTTTTGCGGGTCTTTTACAAAAAGTTCGTTATGCTGTCTACATATTCTGTTTAAAATTGAGAATTTACCAACATTAGTTTTTGCAGCACGAATATAAAAAGGACGATAGTTTGCAATGCGGGCACCACGGCGCGGAACAACTATGTTAAGTTTAGAAAGCAAAAGAGGACACATCACTTTGTTGTTGAAAATTTTGTAGAGGAACATCTGATCAGCGTTTCGGCGTCTATCTTCTAGCGAAAGTAAATTAAAATAACGTAATCGTTCGTAGTAATGCGCCAGACTACGACGTTTGCCTTGATGTCCACTCAGATAGTATAGAAAACGTCTTTGTACTCGTTCGAGTCTTTCTATATGGCAATTATAGTGAGGGTTCCAAATGGTAGAACAGTATTCTAGAGAACTACGGACCAATGCACAGTAAGCTATTTTAAGAGCATTTTCATTTCTGAACTCACGGCAATTCCGCCATATGAAACCTAACATAGCGAGGCTTTTTTTAACTATATTATTAGTATGGACATTGAAGGTTAAGCGATCGTCAATAGTAACCCCCAGGTCTTTTATTTCCGTAACTTTATCGAGTGTTTTTCCGTCTAGTCCATAAGAAGCTAAAATTGGTGTTTTTTTTTTGTAAAGGATATATATTTACATTTTTTTGTGTTCAGAGGTAATTTGTTCACGATACTCCATTGTAAAACCTGTGAAAGATCCTTCTGTAAAAGTATTACATCACTGGAGCTTCTAATGGGCCTATATAATTTAAGGTCATCTGCAAAAAAAGAATAGTGGGAGCTTTGAATAGTGTCAGCAAGGTCATTTATAAATACCAAAAATAGCTTTGGACCGAGATTTGAACCCTGTGGAACGCCGGACGGAGCCGCAAACGGAGAGGACTCATAGCCAGCAACTACAACTTTTTGACTCCTATTTGTGAGATATGAATTGAACCATTTCAATAGTTTGCCATGGACTCCGATACAGCTGAGTTTGTTAAGCAGGATTTTATGGTTGACCCGATCGAAGGCTTTACTTATATCAGTGTAAATGGCGTCAACTTGCAATCCCTGATCCATGTATTCCTGGAGATATATAACATGCTAAGTTTGTATTTGTTGATTTATTTCTGAGGAAGCCATGCTGATTAATATTTATTATAGGGTCAAGCATTTGTGTAAAAGTGGGACTTACGACTGCTTCAAATACTCTTTCCATAATACTAAGCAGTGATATAGGCCTATAGTCCTCAATATCGGTAGCGTTGCCACCTTTTGGAATTGGTATCACATTCGCTAGTTTCCATTTATCGGGGAAGATGGCAGTATCGATAGATTTTACAAAGATCATATAAAGGGGCAGCACAAGTGCTTTTACAGTTTTTTTAATAAAAATAGCTGGTAGACCGTCTGGTCCGGGACCCTGATTAATATCCAGCTTGAAAATGGCCCGTTCAATATTTTGAGGAGTTATTTCTATGGTTGACAAATAATCACACGCTAAATAAGTCGGAGCAATTGGGTCGAAATTGCCGTTGTCATCATCCGCATAGACTGAAGCAAAATACTCAGCGAAACCGTTACAAATAGCTTGAGGGGACGAAAGTTTGTCTTTATTTAGATACATTGTGCTTGGAATAGCTTCAATAGTTTTTCGTTTGTTTTTAAGAAAAGACCAGAAAGCCTTAATATTATCTATCTATCTATGTATTTGTGTAGATATATCAGCTGTCCGACACCCATAACACAGGTTCTGCCTAGCTTGGGGTCGGATGGCCGTGTGTGAGATGTCCCCACATATTTATTATTATTATTTATTTATTACACATGCTCGCGGCCACCTGTATTTTGAACTTTAACCCATTGAGTTTGGCCCATTTCTCCAACGTATCCCATCATGAGTTTGTATGAATCACACTAGGAATGCCCACTTATCGTATAATTAAACTAACCTAGTCGATCCGTAGATATACATATAACAGTGAATCATGGCGACTGACTAATATGCAGACTGCAGACGGATTGCTATTCACACACTAATCTGTATATAGTAAGTATGAATAATAATGCGAAAATGTGTAATTTATACTTTAATAGGGTTCCGCTCATCTGGCATAATCTTTATTGACCAAAACTCATTTCGCATAACTCGTATGGTCTAAACTTTTTTGGCCCAACCATCACTTTGCCAAGACTTATGTGGCATAAGGCTCGTTTCGTCTAAAACTCTTTAGGCACAATCTTTAAACACCTAAGTTTCGTTTGCTCAAATTTATGTTCGTCTATACCTATGTATAATCTTGTTTCTCCTAATGTTATCTTAATAAATAATATATTAAGTATGTAGTAAATGTACAAATTATGGTATTTTTCTCCTACATCCCGAAAATCACGATATTGTATGATCAAAAAATCGAAAGTTATCGACCAATATAATTATTACAAACCCCATGATATCGAAACCTAAAAATAGGTGCGACGACGAGCAAAGCGAGGAGGAGCGTGTTAGGTGCACATGTTCATCAAAACCAAAGCGGAGCGCAGCGAAGCGGAGCGGAGCGTTTTCCAAACAGCGGAAACAATACAAGGCACCAGTTTGCGCTATGTAGGGAGACGCTCCGTCAAAGTTAAAACCAAACGAATATTATTACTTTGTATAAACCTATGCCATAGCATTATTAGGCTATTCAAGATTTGGCCATACCATTATTATGCTAAACAATGTTATGCGAAATAACTTTTTACTAAACGAGATTTATGCCATACGATTTTCGGCGTAACGAGACTTTGACCAAACGTTACTATGCAATACGAGATTAGGCAAAAAAATCTTATGCCAAAAAAGGTAGAACCACTTTAATAATTAGTGTTATATTTAGAGGTAGATAGCTGTGCGGGGTGCACCTATTCTGGTTGAGGGAAGTACGGCGGGCAGGGATCAGGAATGAAAGACTTCTATTCTGTTCACCAGTCAGGAAGTGAGAGAGCTAGAGCTGTTGCTTGCTTGTTCTTCTTCTTGTTCTTTCTTCGCTGTTTGCTTTTTAACTGAATTACTGTGAGGCGCGAGGGTCGCCTTTTATACCATTCTCTACGGAAGATAGAGTATTCCAGAACGCTCTAGAAACGACTTAATGTTCTACTTCTTAGTAGAACATTCTAATTGCGTGCTGCCATCTGTTGTCCACTAGATGAACTACATAGTTACGCTACTTCCTACTAGATGGCGCTAGTTTCCTCACTTCCAGATACATATTTATTTATTAACAAATAACAAGAGTCAAAACTATTATTCTTGTCCCGAACATTACTCCCGCCGTGCATTGACGCCGTGGTCGTCATTGCAGATCTCGGTGAGGGACGTCTGGCTCCGCAGGCTCGGGGGGCAGGATGGCCAGCTCGCTCGTCGCTCCCTGTAGGCTCTATAATAAGTTGTTCTCGGCGACGGCGGCGGCGGCGGCTGCGGTGGCGCGGCGGTTCTCTTCGTCTGTGGCATTGATCTGTGGCTGTAGTCTGGACCACACTGTGGGGGCGCCCTTTGAGTCTGTGTACATCTCGCGTAGCTGTGCTGCTCACGTTCATCTTCGATGCCCATCGCCTATCGTGGACTGTACTATGATCTTCGATTGAGGCATGGCGACGGGCGGCGTAACGGCGACAAGAACGTGAGGCTTCTGTTTGTTTTGCACACTTGGCGAGAGTACTGGTGGCGCGTCCTTCTAAGTTGCTGTGAGGGCGTGTGGGCTTCATGAGTGGCTCACGCAGGTCATCTTCACGCGTAGTCAGGCAGTTGACTCTATTGTGTTTCTTATTCACTGTTCTCGTTTGCGCTCCGTGAAGAACCCAGCCTAGAGGCGTGTGTGAGGCGACGGGTTCATCTTGCTGTCCTTGTCGCACCTCGCTCGCGATGAGAAGATGGCAATTATCCTGACCGATGAGGATCTTTGGTCTTGCTGCTTCATATTGCAGGTGCTGTGCGATGTCACGCAGATGAGCACAACTCCGAAGATATTCATTTTTCACCGTCTGTGCGGAGAGTCGAATATTGTCGATGGTCCGCGCCTGTATCGTATACTGTGCGCGTTCTCCCTGTAGAGTCACTTTGACGCGGCGAGAATAGCAGGCTTTCATCTTGGTGTCGGCGATGGCGGCTATGTTGAGCGGCTCGATGGGGCCCGTGAGGCCCGCCTGTTTCGCTATGGCCGCGTCTATGAGCGTGACGGTAGAGCCATCGTCGAGCAGAGCGTGCGTGTGTACTTCTCCCGCCGGTCCGACGATCTTGATAGGTATTATCTTCAGGTACGCGTGTGTTTTTCGCGGCGACCACACCGACGATACTGTTTCGCTGTTCTTTGTTTTCGGTGCGGTTTCTGTTGCTGTGACCGTTGATCTTGTGAAGTGCAGCAATCTATGATGGAAGTGATTGCAGCCATCTTCTCCGCAGCGGTTTCGCTTGCAACTGTGGGTTTTACTCTTGTAGCGAAGGCATCGGAAACATAGCCTCTGTGATTTGGCTATTTCCCATCGCGAGTTCACATCTGTTTCTGAAAACTTCGGGCATTTATTGATGTGATGTCCTTCTGTGGCGCAGTGGCGGCATTTTACTATTTTTTCTATGGCTGTGGCCGCTGTGGTGTAAGCTCTCTGCATTCTGTTTTGACTGTGCTCTGTGGGTTCTGTCTCTGGCTGTGCGTAGGGCCCGCAGAGGTCGGCTTCTCTCTGTAGAAATCTGGAGAGCTTCAGTAGGTCCGGCTCTTCTGTAGTCTGAGTGGCGGCGTAGTCGAACCATCGGTAGCGTATGGCAGGCGTCAGCTTCTCTATCGTGATTTTCGTGGCTTCTGGGCTGTAGAGGTAATGTGTGCGGTCGAGCGCCCGCAAACTGGCGACGACGTTGAGCACGCGGCTGGCAAACACGCAGACATCGCGTGGGTTGTCCGTGAGGCGCGGCAGTGCACGCAGGCGGTCGAGTTCGGACATGGCGATGGAGTCGGGGCGGCCGAAGCGAGACTCCAGGGCGCGCATGATGTCTGTGGCGCGTGCGTTCAATATCAGAAGGTTCTCGACTGCTTCCTTGGCTCTTCCTCTCAGGCTTCGTCGTAGTCTTGCCACGTTGTCTGTCTCGGTGAAGCTATCGGCTGTTTCATAGAAGCTCGCACGGAACGACAGCCACTCGTGATGTGAGCCGGCGAATATAGGCAGCTCCGTGTGGTAGCGCGGTGCAGCCCTCTGCCCGGCCTGCGCGGCTAGCGCTATTGCAGATGCCAGCTCGGAGAGGTTGATTTTCTGTTGCTGACTCGCTGCGGCTGGGACGTACTGTTGCGGTTGGCTTCTTGACTGTAGGGCTTCGTAGTAGGTACCCGCTTGTGGGTACGATGAGTGAAGCGGCAGCACGGCGTCAGTCGGGTAGGCCGCGGCGGCGGCGTGTGCAGGCGCGGCGGCGGTGGCGGCTGCATCGGGGGCGGCCGCGGCGACGGGGGCGGCGTGTGCAGGCGCGGCGGCGGTGGCGGCTGCATCGGGGACGGCCGCGGCGACGGGGGCGGCGTGTGCAGGCGCGGCGGTGGTGGCGGCTGCATCGGGGGCGGCCGCGGCGACGGGGGCGGCGTGTGCGGGCGCGGCGACAGTGGCGGCTGCGACGACGGGGGCGGCCGCGGCGACGGGGGCGGCGTGTGCAGGCGCGGCGGCAGTGGCGGCTGCGACGACGACGGGGGCGGCCGCGGCGGCGACGACGACAGGGGCGGCAGCAACGGGGGCGACACCGGCGGGGGCGCAGGGTGCGGGCGGCGGAGCTTGTAGCTGTGGTGGCACTCCCGTTTGTTTCAGCCACTCTTCCACTTTGTTCCAACTTTCAGTCGCGTGTTCCGACTGCTCTTCATCTTCGTCTTCACTACTTTCTGCTTCCAAGACGGCGATGCGTGCGGCGGCGAGCTCGAGTTGTATTTTCAGCATCTCTTCCTTGGCTCGAGCTATTCGCAGCGCACGCGCAGACTTGCTACTCTTCGACTTGCACTTCTGTGACGACGCGGCGACGGGCTGGGGTTTCTGTGACACGGCAGCAGCGGTGGTGAGAGCTTCTGCTCCGGCCTTCTTCACGGCAGCGGAAGAGGTTTCTGTGGGCGTGGCGGAGACAGAAGCGGCGGCGGCACCGGCAGCGGCAGGCCCAGCGGCATCGTCAGCGGCCTCGATAGCGGCAGCGACAGCGGCGTCGGCGGTGGCACCGACAGCGGCGTCGGCAGCGGCAGCGGCTTCGGCGGCGACAGCGGCTTCGGCGGCGGCAGCGGCGACGGCGGCGGCTCTCGTGGTGATCGGCATTCTTGATCCGACTTCCTGCAACGACGAAGTATCCGGCTCCGAATGACCAAATTTGCGGGGGTATTCCTTCTTCACGGCAGCGGAAGAGGAATGAAAAAGCTTCGTTGCGATCACCGGCAGGAAATGAGAGAGCTAGAGCTGTTGCTTGCTTGTTCTTCTTCTTGTTCTTTCTTCGCTGTTTGCTTTTTAACTGAATTACTGTGAGGCGCGAGGGTCGCCTTTTATACCATTCTCTACGGAAGATAGAGTATTCCAGAACGCTCTAGAAACGACTTAATGTTCTACTTCTTAGTAGAACATTCTAATTGCGTGCTGCCATCTGTTGTCCACTAGATGAACTACATAGTTACGCTACTTCCTACTAGATGGCGCTAGTTTCCTCACTTCCAGATACATATTTATTTATTAACAAATAACAAGAGTCAAAACTATTATTCTTGTCCCGAACAATAGCTATAAACTGTTTTGAGTTATAGGTATACACCTATAAGGTGTTAGTACTGTTTATAAATACTTAATGTAATTGACTGATAGCGTGATACGATAACGGTATTGATTAGATTATGGTTCTGTCGGACCTACTGGTTATTTATGTGCTCCGTACCGGTAGATTCAACAGGTGGCCCATCACATCTACTGCTTTGATAAAAACATGATACAAAACACCCCCGTTTCTTTGCCAATAATATGACGTCAACACTCCACTAGCACAGAAATGTAAAAGCTGACGCATGGCTGGTGACGTCACTAAGTGTATAGGGAACCCGATATTCACAGTCTTGCTCGACGACTCGTTAGCTCAGTAGGTTAGAGCGCCGATATACAAATATTCTTGAACATCGGAGGGCGGAGGTTCAAATCCTTCACGAGTCAAAGTTTACCTTTTACGTGCTTTTACCATAGTTTTTTTAATTACTTGATTGAAATAATCATATTATGTTTATAAAGGATGCTTTAGGCTCTCTCGTGATTTTTGTATTCATTAAACTATAACTTTGGATGGAATAATTAGAATACACGTGTTACAAATAAAATACTATGTGTGTAAAATAATATATCGTTTCAGTTGGCGAAGCTACTCCTGAGGAGATTAGATCCTTTCGTTTTGACGAATGAGGACAGCGACATGCACAGAAGCAGTTCAGTCATCGCTGGATACAGCTCCAGTTTAATTTTGTAATTATAAGCACTGTTCAGTATTTCAGTATTGTAGCACAATTTACATATAAAACCTTATTAATAATAATTAGACGACCGAATGGCGTAGTGGTTAGTGACCCTGACTATACTGAGCCGATGGTCCCGGGTTCGATTCCCGGCTGGGGCTGATATTTGTTTAAACACAGATATTTGTTCTCAGGTCTTGGATGTGCCCGTAAAATGGCAATAGGCCCGCCCCCTATAACATTGGGACTAACATAACACTCTGGCGAAAAGTGGGTGCAGCAATGCACCTCTGCCTACCCCGCAAGGGAGTACATTAGTACAAGGCGTGTGTGCGTGTTTTTTTTAATAATAATTAAATTCATTTATTCAAGTAACAAGACTCAGATATCGTTAGTAGAAACGATTTTATTGGTCCATACTTAAAAAAAAAACGGTATGATCCTTATTGAAAGTGTTCGTTTCAGGTTTTTAAGTTCTCACTTTAGTGTCAATAAACTGCCGAGTGACCCAAATCAGTCTCGAGGTTTACAATGGTTAGTGCTGACATTTGGCTAGATATTTTTTAAACATCGTGTACCTCCAATAAATAAACAATAATAAAGAGTATATCCGCCTGTAACTTTGCTTATTGATAGGCTATTTGAATAATTTATTACTTAATCAAGGTTTTTTTATTGAAAAAAAATATGATTTCTTTTATGAAGTATATTATGCGTGTATACAAATAAAGAATATTGTATCTATCTATATTTAATCATATCAACATCACCATAAAATTTCAGTCTCTGTATTTTGACTATGATTGCTGGTCATCAGCCAATTATACTAGCAAACCGATTGTTCCAGTTGGCACCCTGTACCAAGGTTCCATTCTCCTGTCTATGTATCGGCCACGATGCCGGGTCCTCTGTACTACATGCTAGTGCGGAAACCAGGACCTATCATACCTTTTGAAGCGGCTATGGCTTTGCCATATCAGGTATCCAAATATTTAATATAAGTAATATCTCTGATGCCCGACGGCATGTTCTTAACAATGGTTAGTTGTACGGGGTGGAATATTGTTAGTGACATTCCCGTTGCCAGGAAACTTACCTGAAAAACTGAACAAATTTCAGTATGAGACCAACTCTGAGATGGTAGGCCGCCCAGAACACCATTATGATAGAATTCTAGCCCAACAATGTTGTGTTTCTAAGGCCCTTATATGCGAGGACTTGTCTAGGAAAACCATGAAAAACTCTACACATTTCCTCTCAGGGCCACAGCCTAGAGACAGACAAGGACGGCAACTACTTCCGTCTCAAGCTGGACTGTCTGCACGCGGTACAAGGGGTGACGTGTCTCTCCAGGCGGCCCTTCCCCGCGGAGCTGTGGCCGCGACTGTACGGCCGGCACGAGGCGTTCTACCACCATGTTGTGTATCGATTTAAGGTGAGGGGTTTCGTTCGTGATTGATGAAGTAGACATGAGAAATGGAGGCGCAATGTTATAAGCCTGTTAAACGAATGAAATATACCAATTGTTCACGGCGCAATAAATTCTTTTATAAGCATCCTTCAGTAGTATACTCGCAAAAGATTGTAAGTATGGATGGATGAATACATGGATGTTTGTTATTTTTTCACACTAAAACTACCTCACAGATTTTGATGAAATTTAGGCAGCTTACACCTTAATAGTGTCATAGGCTACTTTTTATCCCGGAATTCCCAGATAATTTTTTTTAGGAGTTGCGAGCTCGCAGGGTAAAGTTAAACCCTCCTTATTTCTCCGTAATGTACCTACTTAGATGGGTAAAAATAACCTAGTTTTCCTTTCTCAGGCAAATCGCATAGATGACTTCTACTCGTACTTCACCCAGCCGTGGATGTCGGCGCTGTACCAGGATAGCTTCGAACTGATGCTGGAGGATCTGAACTGCTACCAGCTGCAAACTGTTAGTAGTAGTATCATAATAATATGCAGTTGATAAATAACTGAAAAACCTGCACAGATATTGTACCGTATACATTTGTGTTCTTAAATTAGCCTTGCTCTTGTCGGTGTAGTATGATAAGTAGCTTTGTTGAATGTTCTGCCTCCATGACTACAGTAACTGAAAGTTGTCTCTAAAGAGCTGCCGTTTGTTGCCAGGTATACAGCAGGATACGCATGTTCATGACGCAAATTGAAAAAGAAAGAAAGAAATGCTGTGAAGAATCGAAAAGAGCCGAGTCCATTGAACATAGACACAGCGATTCGTCACGGCGATTTACCGTGAGTGACTACAAAATATACGGTCAGGTGCAGAGAACCTGACCCCCCTCTCATAGTAACAATACTTCTGAGGGGGGTCAGGTTTCTCTGCCCCTTACTGTACCTTCACACGACTGCCACACACCCGACTCATCTTAGTAACGACATCTGTGGCAGTAATCACGAAGAGAGCAGCAATATTATAAATGCTTTCGTAGGTACATGTCTCTAATAATTTTATTTAAAAATTAACTTTTCAGTAATGTCGGTAACTTTGATTGTCTTTCAATTGGCATCGTTACTTATGAGATTACTACATATTTAGTCTGCGACTATCTTACGTAACCATGCATGTTTCGTCCTAACATTCAAGTAGAATCCTTAGATACGTTTCATTCAGTAGTAGGTGTTGAAGCTAGTCTGGTAGTTCTAAGCTCAGTGAAGAGATGGCGCAATATTACAGTATTTTCATTAACTTGCAGGAACCGAAGAATCCTTCGCGCTTCCAGAGCATATTAGATGAGTTACCACCTGCGGTAAGAAAATAATATCAATTCAATTATGGATATGTAGTGTAGGATACAGTATTTTTTTTCTATGTCACTATATAGAAGTACACTTTATCATTAACTATCATAATTTGCTTTTTTTCAGCTTGAATGCAAATCAGAGAGTATGCCTGATGAGAAAGACAGCTTTGATGTAAGTCTTTTAGTATTATCGCTTCAGTACATATTATAAGCCATATAAATAGGTATAATAACATCAGTTTTTCTATAGTGTTTTTTCCATAAGCGAAACCAACATTATAATATTTACATCTTGTTAAATGTTAATACGTATTACCTGATAACATTTCCTAGATGTAACGACACGATAATGTTCATAAGGCACTATGTAAGTTTCTTAGTAGGTATACCTCTTTTTCTTCAAGTGCCCCTCCACAACTGTATTCAGTCAGCCTGTTCTGCATACTCATCACTGTTATTTGGCAAACTCCTCTCTGCCCCCCTACTCTTGAAAGCCAATGTATTGCATATGTCTTGCGCTCTCAACATTAAAAAAATCATAACTTCTCTTCAAAATCGATTTTACAAAAAGTAAAAATACATAAATGTTCATCAAGATTATGCCTATTTTTAAAAGCTAGTGCTAAGAACCAAGTACCCAGAGTGTAGAATTTATTTTAGATTTTGTCCGAAAAACCCTTTTTTGGCCTCTTTTTTCTAAATTACGGGCATCATATTATTGTTTCTAGGTTCTAAAAATAGGCATCGCCTAGCTGATCATATTAGTATTTTTACTTTTTGGAAAACGCCTGAGAAGAGAAGTTATGATTTTTTAAATGTTGGGAACGCAAGACAGACGCAATACATTGCCTTCCAAGAGTAGGGGGGCTGTTCTGCGCTGGCCATACCTGTCCATTAGTCATTTCGTCCGAGCCACCACTTCCTCTTTCTGCCCACGCGTCTTTTCCCATCTACCTTACACCCATTACGTGGACTTGAAGAAGATGGTACCGATCGTACCTGACACCATACTTGTTATTCTATGCTGACACTTACCGAGTTGCAGAACGGAGCTTTAAGCTTGTTGACATTAAATCTATGTCTGTATACTGTCAAAACAAGCAGTAATATATTGAAGGTCGACATTAGTATAATGTTCCTTTCTGCTACTCAGCGACTATCTACCTACTAGGTACAAATAAAGTTAATCTTCTTCTAGAAGTGCGGTCAACATGCGAAGATTCGCAGCGCGGCGAATGAAATCTGGGTGGAAGAAGATGGCTCCAGAGTGGTGATGTCCGAAATTGCTAAATATCTGGAGGCCCACAGTTTGACCAACGCGCACTACGCCAAGCCCGACCCGACACTCACTTTCTTGCCGCGACTTTAGTATAGCAATTAGCAGTGTATCATTTATACTGAAAATATAAGTAAGTATCTGTAACATTGAGTTTGCAATTATGAAGTTGGCTATTTAAAAACTTAGCAATCTATTGGCCATTGTCAAGTTTTATGCCTATAGGAGTTTACACGAAAGTCGCGTTTATCTTATTCGAAAACGCCATGTTGCTAATATATTTTTTGTTTATGGTTTTTATGTTGAATTAGAATAAAATAATGGTCTCAACTAACATTTATCTTTCGTTCCGTCAGTAAAATTCTAATATTACGTTTTTAGACAATTTAATCCATTTTACACAGGTTTATTATTTAGACAAGGTTTCTTAAAGAATATATTTACATAAAATGCACAATGTGGCCATTTCGACGATGATCATATTTCAAAACAGTCTTCTTTGATATGAATTCGTCTCCTTTGTCACATCGGTTTTAAGACTTTTAAGTTAACACAGAAAATGTTATTGAAAACTATTTGAATGGTCATATCGATATGTAGGTAATTTGTATTTGTTACGTTTATACACTTGATTGTTCCATATATGGTTGATAGGTAATTGTGAACGTACCTAGATACTGCTTACATACATGAACTTAACCTGAGTTAGGACTAGAATATTATAGAAATGAAGTAACCAATTATTCGCAATATACCGACCTAGGATACTGTGACATAAATCAGAAAAAATTGCCAAAATTTAACACTGGACTAGACAAATATATGTACTTAGTAATGGTATTATATCGTTGAGCTGGTAACACCTTAAAGTATCATGCAAAATTAGAATATATTTACATGTTTATTGCAAACTTCAAGACTATGGCAATATGATAGCTTTTAAAACAAACACATATAGACAGTGACTAGAACATTATAATACTGTAAGTAACTTACCTAAATGCTGGGGAATTAACTGAATTTCAAGTATAAACAAGAGCCTATTTACCTTAATGTAGTATGAGAACTTAATAATATAACAAAACAATATAAAATATAACTCGTGGAAAGCAAAAGAGCTATCAACATCACAAAGTCTTACAAAAATTGCAAGTCATCACAACAATCATAATCATACGAGTATCAAGAAAAATACATACTTAAGATAAAGTTGATTTGAAAATGGCTGTACAGTTAAAACTAGCATACACGATGAATTGATTTATATCATCAAAGACACTTCTCTTAAATAAATTAAAAACCTATTTGTACCTATAATATTATAGTACTTAGCTAAACACGGAAGAACCGTATTTTTATCATTAACTATTTGATTAATTTTAAGGATCTTAATGCTGATTTGTCGCACGACCGACACTTGATACTATTAAATAATGAAAGAAAAATTTTTCGTTAAAAAAACTTGTTCCTTTGAACGTGTTTCTAAAGGCGAATACACAATGCTGTAATGTATCATGCTATGTAATGTCACATAATTATTATAATGAAAGAAGAATTCTCATGTTGTAACGCCTTGCGCGCACGAACTGTGCACACAACGCGCATAAATAGAGAATTTCATGAATGGGAATTATTTAAGTGTGTATCCGGCTTTAGTAAAATTAATAATGTATACCCAAAGTTGTGAATATTCAGTTATAAGTTATAACAGAAACAAATTTTTAGCAGGTATGGGAGTAGATATATGGCCGAATCATAATGTCTTACTCTTACAAGAATGTAGACATAGGCAGCACAGCACTCGAGACTCCACTGTTCCATGGACTCCTCCGTCTATGGTCGCTCTAGCTTGTCTGTGGCCGCTCTAGCTTGTCTGTGGCCGCTCTAGCTTGTCTGTGGTCGCTCTACCTTGTCTACGGCGCGTAGTCGTGCGGCGGCGCCGGGGAGTATTCGGCGCCGTGCAGCAGCGATTAAGTCTGGTACTGCAGCATGGGCGCGGCCGCCAGGTTCGCGTGGTGGCCGCTGTTCATCCGCAGCGCTGACAGCGACTTGTTGTACCACTCGTCCTCGGCTGTCATTCCTGCGGGGGAGACGGTGTGTGAGTGGTGGGAGGTGAGAGCTGATGATGATGATGATGATGATGATGATAATGATGATGATGATAGGTCTTAAACCTCTGACTGATTTGGTCTCCTTAGCTTGTAGGATGTGGGTTTCCGCTATTAGTGAGTGTCTTTTTGTGCCAATTAATTAATTATGTATAGGTTGTATAGTTGTATAGGTACGTAAAGTCATAAAAGCATGAAATCATCGCAATGTTCTAAACATCGCTATGATCTACAAGTTATAATTCGGTTTGTGAGTATCTAATGTGTGCGTTTCCTACCACGATTATAGAATTAACCAAAACATAAGTCAAAAGAAACTCCCTAACTAACAATGCACACATTAGCCTGTGTGCAGCCGGTGTATCCCGACAGCGGCGTTTCAATCCGAGAAGCTTTCACGTAGAGTGGCAAGACGCTGCCCCAGTACATAGCGCTATGTGTACACGGCTATGTATAGAGAGGAGGGTCGGGAAGCGAATAGTGAGGTACCAAATCACCCTCGCGTTTTCTCAAGATGCAATCTCGCCGCAGGAAATAAGATATTTGCCAAGACGCCCGCGGGCGCCCGGCAACGTAAATGTACTGGAAATTTTCTTATTAGAATGTCTACGGTACGATGCCTCGCCTCCATTACTGCGGGTTTTTTCACCACGCAGGAATCTTGGGCCGGCGACGAATTTTTCGCTTTATCACGCTCCGCTTTTTTCGGGAAGCGACGGCTCGAGCGAAAAAAGTTATCAGCGGCTCTCGAAATTGGAAACCGGAGCTACGCTTTTTTCAAAGAAATGCGTGTGCGGAAACGTTACACAAAGGGACAAAACCCTTTTAGGGGCGTTTATCGTTTAAATTTAAGGCAAAATTGTTTATTAAACGCCGTAAGCGTCTTGGGCAATATCACTGGTCACCTCTATCTAGGTCACTTTAATCTCAGACGTACATGTGTTATAGCTAGCCAGGTACACCTATACCTATATCTAGAATCTTGAGGAGACAGGTAGTGCGCTATTAATCTCCGCCAGCAAATTATTGTCCACATACATCTATGTGTATAGGTTAGTACTCAACCAAAGTAAGGTAAAATAAACGCATATAAGTAGTTACCTTAGATAATTTTTCAATAGATTTTGTGAAGTGATTATCTACCCAACAATCACAAGCTAGCTCTGAACAGTAGGTACAGTATAGAAACAATCTAATTCCACGGCATTATTTTAGTACCGGTATTTGATCCGGTCTGCCGGCTTCCGGACGATAAAGACCAAGTTTTCTCATCAAGTGGGGATATTTCTATAAAGGCGCCGATTACAGGCGTCCTTATAAACTTTTTAATTAGCTCGACGGATCCAATAGAAAGCTGATGGAAGCTGCACCGGCGGTGGAACCTTGTCGTTTTGCATCACTTATTGTTGAGGGAACCGTTATTGTATGAAATAGTATCATATTTTGAGACTAATTTGAAGCTGTGGAGGATTTTGTCGTAAGAGGAGCAGGTATGTTCCTTGAGGAGGATAGATATCAGTTTTAGGTTGCTACTACTATTTTAAATGTTATTTGTAGTATTTTTAGTTGTACCTAACCAACGTTAAAAACCCCCGAAATTCAACACTAGTCACATCACTTTTGAATGGCTAAGCCGATTTTGATAAAATATTCGCTATATTTGCCAAGAACATTCAAGGTAACATTAACATTATGACCCAATAAAAACAAATCGACCATCGGTTCAGCCATTTGGGACCTACCACAGACGCATAATCTTACAACACCCCTCTTTTCCGTCGGGGCTAAAACTAGTGATGACCAACTTACCCATGGTGTCCTGGCGCATGCCCACAGCGCTCATGTTGGCGCCGTGGCCCATGGAGAAGCCCTGCGGCATGGGGTACGAGCCGCCGCCCATCTGGGACAGGGAGAAGATGTCCTTCTGCAGCTCCTCGTAGCTGCCGTGGTGCTGTGGAGGAGGGAGGGGGTCAGTTGTGTTGCTGGGGATAGGAGCTAGTTTTCTTCTTCCTAGCTTTTTACGTATTTAGAGTCGGTGGGGATGCAGGCTATTTAAAAAAAAACTTTATTGTATAGCTATTGTGGTGGCCTTAGTTACCATTAAAAACAGGAAAATCCAGGATAGAACGTAGGGCTGGTTTAAAATGAGCGTAACAAGGTTTAGGTTAGGTTTATGTTCGTTTAAAGAATTGCCCAGCAGTGAGCTATTTTTATAGCAGTCAGTTTGCTGATGATGTTTATGAATTCCAACGGTAGTGGTTCTTGTCAGATACTGGACCATGAGAATTATAATAATTAATAGGTAAGTATGTACAGTATCACTTTGATGCTTTATTTTTCGTACGCTGATAATAACGCATGGCTGGCTTTATTCGACGGACATTTTTAGTTTTTGCGTACAACATCCACCAACATTTTAAACAATATTAATTCGACTAAATCAGAACTCATAGTGGGATAACATTGAATTATCAAGTTGCCTCTACACCGCTGAAAACTTTCAGCTGCATGAAGCGTACGCACATATATATTTTAATGTTTTTAACCGTTCGGTTTTATGTTAATGAAAGGCCGCGTTAAGTGTATCTATCGTGTGGTCCAATCAACACTTCGGCTAATGGGTAATGGGATATCACCGGCATATAATATGATGGCGGCGAATTATCTGGCGGCCGAACATACCGTGAATGTGTATAAATGCATTATAATGTCGACATTCATAAATGTGCCGCGGGGTTTATTTTTTGGCGGCGGCGGCGGCAAATGGTGCGGTGCAGATAAATGTGCTCATGATTTTCATGAATGTATGTTGTTTTTGTTGCGCGAATAGGTGAACTAACTTATAGCTAACAAAGAATTTTGATAGTGTTAAGGAAAATATTTTGGGGCATCCGTGCCGTATTTTTATCTATATTCTTATGAGTTTTCTTTCTTTTTTTAATATTTTTAATCATGTAGTCTGACTCGTATCATAAGCGATTACACACGTACGTGTAAGAATCCATGTAGGTATGTGTGTTCCTTGAATGAAAATCCAGTAAATCCAATGAAAAGATTTACGGATGCATCAATTATTTGGGAACAATAGCAGCTTAATGCCTACTTTAAAACAGAACGCAGAGCACATTCAGAAATTGGACTTCAATCAATAGCCGATATGACGAATCGCGAAACTCAAAGTAAATATGATAATAGCAGTCGTATTCGCAATCAGCGGTAATGGCGTGTTCGCGTGAGTATGTTTTCATTCGGCATAATTATCGCTTTGGTCGCGACATTGTGCGGCCGGTCGCTCTGGAATCGCATTACGGTACGTAATCAGGCTTTGATTAGCGCGCGTGCAATCTGCGGCCGAATTGTGGCCACGTGTTTTTTGGTTATTCGTACGTAAGTATAAACTGTAGGTGAAATAATAATGTTAGGTTATTCGTGGGAATTTCGGTATGGAAGGAATCAAACGTTTAATATCGTTTGTGGGTTTTTAGCTTTATTTGCAACGATCAGCAACATTCAGCAACTAATTTTTTGTAGTTATACCGTTGCGGTACAAAATCTCGACAGCTGCATTGTATCTCTCACTCTTCTACTATGTAGGTAGGTAGTTATAGTTAGTCCCAAAATTCCATCAAAATTAATGGGCTTGGGCCTAATGCCATTTTACAAAAATATCAATTACATAATGGAATAGACTTTACTGTAAACAGTATATTTGATATGTATTTGTATATTTATAATTTCGTTATCAGCCGTACAATATCTATATACGAGTGTAGCATAGCACAGGACCGTACACCTTTGTACATCCAAGAAGCCTAAACATTATACCCTGCAGTAAGTACATATAAAACAACAACACGTAAATCAGATCACCCGTTTGGAAGCTTCGCTAATACAGACAGATACACAGACACACAGTGACATTAAACTTACAACATCTCAGGGTTGCCACATACCTGCGGGTACCGGTTGATGGTATTCGGGTGCGGGTAGGGCTGGCACCTGTGGTACCCCTGGATGTTTAGAACTTTTAGAATAACCCATTAAGCCTAACCTTGCCCCTACCCTACAGTAGCAGTCTTTCTCTCTCTTATTTTAGGGTTGCCACATACCTGCGGGTACCGGTTGATAGTATTTGGGTGCGGGTAGGGCTGGTAGCCGCGGTACCCCTGGATGTTCCTCATCATGCCGTTGCAGCCGGGCAGCACGGCCGGCGCCAGCGCCTTCTGCAGCTGCTTCTCCTGCTTGCGGTACTTGGCGCGCCGGTTCTGGAACCACACCTGTGGGGGAACGCAGGGTTATGTAGGGATAAGAAACGGAGGAATAGCGTATTTAGTTATGTAAATAAAATATCACGTGAATAAAAATGTACAGCGAAAAGTGAGTGGCTCGCTTGTCAGTTACCTCTGACTCTCTGACTATCCCTTCTGGATTACAGTCGTGAGCATTTATTGTGTAAGCAAATAAACTGGTATAATTAATTAATGTTCGATCGATAAAATCGCTTTACTTATTTAACGCGTAGCGCGTATTGTGTAATGATGTCATTGCGTCGGGGAAGTATTTTAGTATTTGGATACGCGATAGCTTAAGCTAGATTTATTTATTTATTAAATATATGGAGGTTGAAGCTAACAGTAGAACTGTAGATTAGCGCCGTGTGTAAAACACGATCCAGTTACATTTTATTGTATATCCTATCCTGCCTACGCGCTAGACTTGTTTTATACGCTGTAAAAGTGCTCTAGTGTTTGTCACGCACACGCTAAGAAGACGAGCCTAGGAATGTACAACTATACATGTATATGTATACTTTGTAAATTTTCGTGCAAAGATAATGCAGAGTTCGGGTAACCACAAATAGTACATATCGACGGTGGAAAGGCAGAATGTTTGAAGCGCCATGACTTAAAATGTTCACCAGAGCGATTTAAAGTTTGAAATTTTCGAAAAAAAATCATATCTCTGTAATTATTCTAGCTATGGCATTGAAAATTGAAATACGTAAAATTGAAATAGTTTTCTATGTAATTCTGTATATAAAATGAATGTACATATTCTATTTACTGTAATAAGGGACATAAGACATAGGCATCTGAAATCTCAGTCAGGTAAAATTGGCTTAAACGACATTAACATTTTAATAAAATACAACTAAAAACAATTTAAAGACCAAGGAGATTTAACCATCACACCAGCATAATGTTTTATAATAATTTATGTTACTTTAAACATTCCATAAGAATGAATTAACCGCCGAACTAAGGCAATTTATATCTAGGATGAATGACTTAAAGAATAAATGAACTTATAATTAGACCTCAGAACTCGAGAACGGTTGAACCGATTTTGGTCTAGAAACATTTGTGGAAGTCCAGGGAAGGTATAAAAGGTAAGAAGGGTCAGCTAGAGTGAAAACAAAAATTTCATAATATATGGGGCACGGCAGTGCCCCCACTAAGTCAAGCAAAGAACGTACCATCCTTTTCTCGAAGCATTATGTTATTATAAACTTTAGTAACATATTGTTCACCGCAAAATCACTTTGAGATTGAGATCCAAGTGATCAGGTTTACTTATTCATCAGTCTCTATGCCACCATTCTGTCACCGCCTTTGTCCACCTTCCGTCTTGCCTTCGAGCCAAGTGTCCTGCTGACTCCCATTTCAGTTCAGTGACCTGCATACCGACGTCGAAGACTTTTGTCTTTTGGCGAATTACCACGCTGGGAATACGGTCTGTAAGCAAAATGCTTTTAACATGGATCGCTCCATAGTTCTCTGTGCAACCCTGATTCGGTGCACAGTTTCCTTGGTCAGCGTCCATGTATCGGCACCTATGTTAGTGTGGGCAAGACACATTAGCAATTATCAATTCATAAGCAGCGTCGCTCGCTTTATACTATCTGTCAGATTCATACAAGATACGCTAGATTTGATAAGCAAGCGACGATGCTTTAGGATTGTTAATGGCTAATGTTTAGTGGTGGTAACACCAAAGGACTACCACAATGTGAGTTAGGTCTCACCCGACAGCCGGACCGAGAACCAAATCGACAGACGATTAGTCGAAAATGGAGACACTTCTGGATGTTAGGAATAAGAGGGTTGCTGATGTCAATAGTGATCACCACTACGTCGATAGAAAAATCTGCTTGAAGATAGTGGGAGTTTAGGAGCAGGCCACAAGATCTGCCAAAGGTGTCGTGTAAATAAGCTGCAGGACCCACAAGTTAGAAGATAACTTAGTATCCAGATCGACAACAAATACCATCTACTAAGCCTGGACGAGGTCTCATTCAAAGATCAAAGGTCTGGCATCAAAGACGTGTTGTTAAAAATTTGCGAAGAAATAATAAGGCACAAGGAACACTTAAAGAATGAATGGTATGTCTAAAGAAACATGGGATATGATCAACCATCAAGGAAGACTTAACGTCGAACTAGACGACCATTCCAAAGAACCACCATTATAAAGAATCACTTACGTACGAGTATTTTCTTTGTGAACTTAATATCAAACGTAATTTATAAAAGGACAAACGCTGCTAGGGGTGACTCTATGTCCAGAAATGAGACCACAACCATCGGCTGCCATAAGAAACATGAAGGATCTATACAAAGCATCTTGAAGAACATTGCAACATAACCCAGGATATCTGCTTGTTACTATGGATGATTGACTTTCAAGATGGTATGGCCACATTGCCAAAGTTTTTAATGATCCTAACCACCATCTGAGGAGTTGGATGCAGATGCAAATATACCAGGAGCATCTTGTATCTTGATGCATAATCGTAATCATTATGATTAATAAAATCGGCAGGTCGCTAAGGCTAGTCAGAGGCCTTCGGGCGGCTGCGGCTTGAAAACGTCTGACAGTTGGGTTGCCCACTTACCCGACAACTCTCTCAGCACAAGATTGCTTGTGTTGGGGCCCACCAACCCGCGCTAGGCCAGCGTAGTAGACTAGGCCTAAACCATTCCTTCATTGGAAGGGGACCCGTGCCCCAGCAGTGGGGACGTAATGGGTCGTGATGATGATTAATGATGAGATTTATGACTATCCTGCACCTTGACAGAAATTTAAATATCCAACCCTCAAATAAGACGAATTGATACGGACCATACGATCGCTGAAGAGTGGCAAAGTACCAGGGAACGATGGATTTCCTACGGAGGCATAAAAAGCAGGATAGATGCAATATACCAGATATTGCACTCTTCAGCGATGGAGGATGATGAAGTGAAGTTAGAGTAAAAGTTAATTTAATTCATGTCCAACTTTTTCCTATAAGGTTTGCTTTTCGTTAAAATACTTTATTCTGAAAATTATGGGATACAAACAGGTCGTGGTACTCGTGGTCACTCACTTAAAACGTGGTCTTCTATTTCGTATAATTACCTAACAATTATCAAAATCGGTTAAGTTGATCCAGAGTTTTGCGCTTGGGAACACATTTTCGGTTAGATTTTTATATAGATGAGAAATCCTGTTTCTGACTAGATTTTGATATAGGTAAATTATTTAAGAATAAGTTTATTTTTGATATATAATTTTTATTTTGTATAAAAAGTAACGTCATGTTCATCATCATCATGACGACCCATTTACGTCCCCACTGCTGGGGCACGGGTCTCCTTCCAATGAAGGAAGGGTTTAGGCCTAGTCCACCACGCTGGCCAAGTGCGGGTTAATACATTAAAAATATTTTACATTAAGAACCATATTGTCATAGAAAAAATATTTTGTATAAAAAAAAAAAATTTGGTTGGATCCTTTTAGTTAGAGAAACGTTAAAATTCCCTACTTGCATAGAAACAGCAATTTAGGAGAAGCAAATGTATATTTTTATTAATAACTCAATAAATATTATAGCAACACTATTATTTAGAACCGTAATATAATAGATATTATAATTTAATGTAGTTATCTGGTGATAAAATAAAAAAATATTTATAAATAGTTTTATACTGGCGAACGAATCTGAGTTTGCACCTACGTAATTACGCTGCGCACGCGGCGCCAACTGTCGCATAGACGCATGTCCTCTCCGAATGAACGTCCCGGCGGGGTACTGAAGCGACACCTTTCCAACCGGTCCTATTTATATATTGGCATTTTCACGCAATATCCTTCTGGATATAATAATAATATAACAGCTTAAACACCATAAACCGCTTCATTGCGATTCTTTTGAATTGTTTTATATCACTTATATCAATTATCTACAAATCGCAAAAAACCGCTTAAGTGCCAATTGTACCATTAAACAGATTTAGGTAAAGTTGTATTAACCGCCAAACGCCGCGAGTAAGACTGACCGGTAAAATGGTTTAAGTGCCAGTGAGGCTTAAATTACAATTACGTAAAATATATTAAGTGATTTTATGTTATATTTGACAGGAAGGCATTTAGTTTTATATCCATTATGTTACATTTCGCAATCAGGTAGGTCGCTTAAGTAACTAATTATACAAATTCACATTAATTCAAAATGAATTAAGTCACAGTGTTTTACTGTTTTAGTAAGGGTAAAATGTTTTATATAACTTTATTATTGATCATGTATGTTTGAACATACAAATGACTAAAAAAGTGGCTCTTAATACAAGAAAAAAGTATTAAGATTTCCAAAATCACCGATGTCTTAAGCGCCAAAAAAGTGCTCAGATCGAAACGAGACCCGCACCATTCAAAAGAGAAAAATCAGGCGATTCCAACGGTGTATATAACTCATATTCGCCAAAAGTGGCGGATAAAACATTCTGCCTTTCCACCGTCGATATAGTAAATTTGTATACGTAGTAGATAGAGTAGTAGGTTTAGTGATACGCTTTACCATGTTGTCTACATGGCACGGCCTTCGCTCGCTTTGTCATACCCGCATTTATTACCAGCGTACACTCAACTAACATTACAGCTGAGGCTGGCATGGTACAGTCATCAAAAGAGCTACATTAGCCACCCCCGCGCAAGTACTTAAATTTTATGATCCACTCACGGGTGATACATGACATGAAAAATAATTTACCTTTAGGTATAGAATGTTTTATATTCGTCGATCTTCCACCCACGAGCCTGAGGACCAAACCGTTTGCGCTGGGGTGGCACGCATATCTCTTTCGCTAACTATACATTCTGCGACAGACAATAGTAGGTAGTATAATCTGTATTGTCAACAGGAATGAGAGCCACCGTTTGATATGGTGATTAGAACTGATTAGGGGGCGGGGTGGGGCGGCGCCCTCGCTCCCTCCGCACAAATAACCTATACTCCCTCCGGCTAAATGCCAACAACCGTGTAGGTACATAATGTCGATCGATGCGAGAGTACGTGCTGTTATGTTGATACCTAAAGTGATGGTTAGATTCTCGGAGAGAAGTAAGTTTGAACAATTCCACGGTTGTCAGTCAATGAGAGACCTAGAGATGTTATCTATACTAGAGAACTAGAAACCTAGAAACATTTAATTTTTATTTAAGTATTATAAAGGCTTGTTTATGGCCCTGATGTGAGTAAAGATAGAATGTATAAAAAGCTGACATTGCTCACAGTTACAGGTTGCAAACGTATAGCCCTACAAAAAGATAGTTGGTACGATATATTTTTGTAGAAAGCAATTTGTAGTGAAACAGGATAAGTTTTATATATTTTTTATCGTAACAGAGGGAGAGCGTTGTGACGTAAAACGAACCAATTTCCTTTTTCAGTGGTTTTACGATAGTTCCAGGAATAAGTCTCAGTCACTCATGTTAATTTCGTAGATACTCGTATTCGTCGTTTTCAAATAAAAACCAAATCTGTATTTAACTTTTTTAGTATTTATACAATTAAACCGTAGCTCAGGCAGTTTTAAATATGTTTCAGAAGAACGGAGCTGCGGATTTGAATCCCGTCCAGGGCAAACTTAAGTATGATGAGCACATGTCATTTATTTACATTATATCGGTTTTGTTTATCTTATAAGTATATATAGTATATATAATGCGTATTTTTGTAAATATATCAGCCCTCCGACTCCCATGAAGTAGGTTATACTCTTATAGCTTAACCTACTCTAGGGTTGGATAGCCGTGTGTAACTAATCCCGATATTCCCACAATATCATATATTTTTTTATAAATAAGATCACCCAATAAACCTTTAAAAAGATCCCTTCAACTTTACATAATACAATATAAATAGAACATCATCAATTTACGTAACAAACTCTCGAACGTTTAACGAAATACCTATTTTCTTAGAGAGAATTATCTCGAGCAAACGTTCGCCTTTAAACTGAAAAAGCACGAGGACCCAACAAAACATTTTCTTATTTCCAATTGTAGAATTCATTTGAGGGCAGAGACAATGTGGAGGGGCGCGGGGATGAGCGGCTAACTTCGTTACGGATCCATTTGATGGGATTGCAATGCCTCAGGGCGCCCCCGCCCCCCGCGCCCCGCCGCCCGCCCCGCGCCCCCGAGCTCGACAAGCCCGTATTTTTATATCGAAATTTCTCCAAGAGAGCGACGTCGTCGTCTTTAACGTTTACATTCTTATGTGCTGTCGCCTAAATGTTAATAGCCTCCTCCGTACACCTACACACGTACAGTATACATGGTCGTGTGTAGTTGTACATGTGTTTTCGTGCTTTTAACGGTGGGTAGGTGAAAGTCTCCGATCTAATGACATTTCGCAGAACCTTTCATTTTCTTAACTCGAACTTCGTCACATATTGCTCGTAAAAGAAAAGAGTAATGTCGTCCCGATGAAGTGCGCGGAGAATAAAATGTAACGTCGGGGCTCTTTTGTGAAAGTTAATGGAGGTTAAGTACGGGTGTACGCAGCCAGTGACATGGATTCACTTCAATTTTCTCAGTAAATTATTCTCAATCACTCCGGTGACGCCGAGTTTTATACCGGATCTGCTTTATAAGATTGTCTTCTAAGATTATAAAAAGATATTCTATCAAACACGGACCTAAACCCATGCTAATATAATAATTATGTATGTTTCTGAAAAGATATTCTATTTTTAAAGCTTTACAAACACGGACCTAAATCCATGTAAATAACAATTTTGTCTACATACAGCATTGCTACGCTTATGCTACGCCGAGGCTACGAGATTCGTAGCCGCGTAGCGACGCTGCTACGCATCCCCCTATACTACGCACGAGAGGGTGATACAGGGAATATTGAATTATGGAATCTATTAGGCGTTTTTGCCGATTTGGAAATAAAAGAATGTTCGAATTGGGGCGTTTGGTGAAGTATAAAACATGTTGTTGTGAATTTTTTGGGAAGTTTAATAATTTAATTTTTTAAGATTTTATATTTTGTTGTGTAGTATTCTGTGATTGGTGGTAGTATCCTACCTCCTACTAGTTTACCGTCGAAAACTTAAATTTGATACACTTTTTCATTTTGTACTTATACGCAGAAACAGATCATTGTTACTTAAAAACAAAATAATAAAACTTAAAAGTGCTCATAAAATATTCATACAATGCGCAAATTTGCCATCACAAGGGACACAGTTTTAAAACTGATAAGATCGCGCTCGCATCGCTACTTTTGCCCGACAGATGTCGCTTAATCCAATCCGCCTCGGGCACGCACAAATTGCATTAGCCGAGTATTCGCATCATTGATATTTCGACAATTCGAGTACTCGATTCTTGTCGTGAGACGGACGCATGCTCTGTCCCGCTCTCTCCGCCGGCGGACGGACGCTCGCCACTCGCCAGAATTTACCGAGATTTAGCATTTATGAATTCGAAGTCCGTTTTATGGCTATTGCTTTGAATTTTGGTTGGAGGATTTTGAGATTGATGGCAATGTACGCGTATATCTTAGTTTGACCAGTGCTTTACAGTTTATGGTATACAAATAACTATCCTCAAAATTACTTAAAATTAAGCTAATGCATTAGTGCAAGGTGTGATTAGTGATTACCGTGATTAATTAATTATGATTAATTAACTGAGTATAGCGCTTCTAAATGACTATATCTTTATCATTTCTTTGCTGATAGTTTTATTATAGCCACAATAGCAAGTCGTCCTGCTATGGAGAAATGCATGATTTCATTTCATCAAAAAAAGGATGATTCCAATCGATTAATCCCCTTGCATTAATGATTTTTCAAATGTAATAAAAGTTACCGCTGAGTGTCAACACTAAATATTAACATAGGAGTTCAAGACGTATAACTATGACCATGCAAACCAACCAAGATCATTATCAGCTGCTAAGTGCCAATTTCTCCATATCTAACCGACAGGGATTGATTTATAAATTGAACGTCATCTCCATATAAAATTCATGACAGATGTGTCAAAAGTCAACCACTACTCCCTGGTTATGCTCTAACCGAAAATAGAGAAATATGACAGACAGAAACAGTGAGGTTATCGCGAAGTAAAAAAAAAGTAACATTAGGACGTACCTTAAGTACCTAGGTGTCAAATTCAATACATTTTGAATCCGAAAACCGTTGTCAAAACTCGTTTTTGATAAGGGGTCCCAAAACTGTTTTGAAGTGATAAAAAGCTCTATGAATTCTAGGGTATGTAGTTGAAGATGAGGACACTGACCTGTATCCTCGCCTCGTTGAGCTTGGTGGTCCTCGCCAGCTCCTCTCTACAGTATATGTCGGGGTAGTGCGACTTCGCGAACGCCGCTTCTAATTCTGCTAATTGCTCCTGTAGACCAAATGATACATAAATTACACATTTGTAAGGAAATGAAGCGGCGCTATAGGCAAGGCACAGGTTGTTTGTTAGTCCGAATCTGCTATTTTATGGTCACAATCAATCAATATTATGATAAATAAATAAAATATCTGAGGAAGTCTCACACATGGCCTGACCCAAACCAGGTAAATTCTTTACTCATAAAAGATACCCTGCCGAATTCAGAACCATCCAGCCATAATGTGCCAGAGTTACGATCATTATATTCCAATATAACAATTTCCTCTTTCATGGTTAGTAAAACCAACAGGAACTGATCGTTTAGCTAAGATCAAAGCTGCCGCGTCATATCAAAAGGTGTATCATGACTAGTCTACACAAGTATAGTTGCTGGATGCTCGTCTGGTCTGATATCAAAGAACCTACCTCCGTATACAGCTTGCCATATAATAGAATGGGATTCGGTAGAAACCAATGTGCATTAAATCAATTACCGGAGACGACCTTTCAACTGTACCACGTCTGATGTCTCCAAATCAAATCATACCTAAGTACTACCTTGTCTGTATGGTGAGGTTTTGAGACTTCAGGAAGCAAACAGAACGTTGCTTGATTGAATAAGCCTCTATTTCCTAGTCGATTGGTGAGCCGAGGACGACTCGAACTTTAGGTACTCCATAGATCAAATAATGTTTGTTCTGCGAAGTTTTTTACATGAGTTTCAATACCACCTCCCACTGTTCAGCTATGAGTAGCCAAACAGCTGAAAGTGGCACTATTTTGACTTTGACTATCAGTGACCACTTTTGATATTACCTATGCATGTATTAGACATGGATATAAACACGTTTGAAGATGACAGAAAAGGGAGATATGGTTGAGAGCTGAGCAAAATGAAATTGGTTCTGTTTACTTTTGGATATCATTTCTACTATCCGGACGGGTTAACTTGGCACCTGGCTGACCTGATGCCATACATTAAGTGGATTAATTACCACACCCAAGTGGATATCCCTGCAATTAATTGCAGGGTTATCCACTTCATGCCTACTGGTTCTTGTCAACCACATGCTTGAAGTCCTGGCTGACCCATAATTTAAAGACGTTCTCAGCGTTTCAGCTTTTCACGGCCATTCCATTTGGCTCTACTTCTAGTCATGTCCAGGCTCCCACCTCGACTACTCCCGTACCTGTGTGAAGGTGGTCCTATGCCGTCTCCTGTCTAACACCACGTCTACTCCTTACCTGTGTGAAGGTGGTCCTATGCCGTCTCCGCGCGGGGGTGGGGCAGGAGGCGGTGGTGGGCGTGTGGCCGGCGTGCTGCGGGCCCAGCGCCGGGGACAGAGCGGCTCCCGCGCCCCCGCCGGGCTCCGGCTTTAACTTTTTGAACGCGCCTTCCGCTGCAACAAGGAGAATAAAATAAGAATTAAAAAAAATGGGAGTGGGAGGAGGTGGAGTCATGGAGGTCAAGGATGGTAGACAGTTGTTGCTGAAAAAAGACTCGGGAAGAAAAACGGTTGCTGGCGTGCCATTGGAGTATACACCTGAGTCCGCGTTGTTCTATGATAGTACCAAACGAAGAAGATAATGGTGGCTGTAGAAAAAAGAGCCGGGAAGTATATAATAATAATATAATAATAATAATTTATTCAGAAAAAGCTTAAATCTAATTACAAAATTGCATCAAACTCAAACTCAATTTTTTTTATTCATCGTAAAAATATAAAATTTTCTGATGAACGTCAATTTTTACAAACTACTCTCCGTTCGGATAAGGGGAGCTCTTTCTGTCTAAGGAGAAGAACGGAGGCAAGAAACTCCTGAGCCATCTTTTCAAAAAAAGACTTAATTCTAGTTAGTATACAATACTTATAAGCTTAATAATAATTATAATAATAATATGAGCAGAGCTAACTATTTATCACAGCCATGCATTAACGTCCTCTAAGTAATCATCAATTTTATAATAAGCTTTTTTACAGAGTTTCTCTTTAATGTAACACTTAAACATCTGTGCCTGAACTAGGCCAGAGACCTGTACATCAGGCATCAGCGCTCCTCCAATAGAATTATAATAACAAAGCTGTGCATATGTAAGTACTGAATATTATTAAAATTATATAAAATTAATTAACTTAAAAAATAAATTAATTTAAAAATAAATAAATTAAATGAATGACAAACAAACTTTCCTTAAATAAAGCTAGCTAGATCAATCTACAAAATTGATGGTGGCTAGTAGTTTAATGGCTTGGGTATTATATAGTACCCAGGGGACGTGGCTGTGCAACATCAAAGAGTGGACCGGTGTAAAAACCGTGGAAGAATTATTTCAAACAGCCAGGAATAGAGAGCGCTGCAAAGAGCTGACTGCCAACCTCCAATGATGGAGAGGCACTATAAGAAGAAGAAGGGACAAAATTTGGTGTTACAGAAGATAATAAAATATATATGTATAGACCCGAGTCCGCGTTATTCTATGATCAAATCAAGAAGAAAATGGTTGCACTAGGCTGCAACCTACAGAAGTAGTGGAGAGGTCGTTTAAAGAAGAAGGAGGCACTTAACAAAAATCGCGTTACAAAAAAACTCACTGCAAGCCTTATTTATTGAATGAGAAACCAACAATGGAAGTGCTTCAACTTGACCCATCGAATAAATAATTTAAGATTGCATTGATTTCCTTTCATTTCATTTATGAAGTGAAAGGGATTTCATCCTAAATGGATACCATCGATATAATAAAAGTACAGGATGTATTATGTTTACAGATTCTAGTCGTTTCAATTACGTCTGACAGGTGCGGCAATCGAATTCTCAAAAATCTTTCAATGCAATTTTATATATTTTTCAAAATAAAGCAATGTTTTCTTTCAGTATAATTTTCTATCTACATTATTAAGAGTACTTCCCCTTCAGGTGGTATCAAAAAATTCCACCCTGTATATGATCAGCCAACAACCGTCTAATACTTGCTAGGGTAGGCTTCTCCGAGCAAAGAAAACGATAAACCAAGCATTCTAAACGATTAAGTAGGATATGGCGTCACGCTTCCCTGTTCCTAACTTGTACAGGCCAAACGCAAGTCTTCAAAATAGCTGAACCTGAAATATGTAAAGTAAATCCTGAAATGAGCCGCGTAACCGGATAGGGTCGGGTGTGACGCCTCTCGGGGCAAAGAAACCGTTTGGCAGCCGCTGGCATTTGCATAGCGGCGATCGATGCCGCTTGCCCTAGGTCAAGTTCGCCGGCCACCGCCGACTAATTGTAATTGCGTTTCCTCCACTAACGCCGGTAACCCAATGATTCCAAGACACCGACCCTGATTCCCGCCTCCTCTTGTTTACATTACAATCCTACCATTTTCCATGAAATGCTACTCCCAAGATTCCGTGTCCTGCCATTACTCCAGTAACGCAATACTCCTTCTAACTGGCTCTCATGCGCGACACATCAAACGTGCGCTCTAAGCGTTTCTCTCTCTGAAAAATTCGCATATTGGCAACGTAATCAGTTTACCTTCGGTTTCTCTGAGCTTTCGAATTAAGGGGGGAAGTTTTAAAAGCGACGGAGGTTGTTCTGCCAAGTATTCATGCATTCCCTTTGACGGTGTCCCAGCTACTTATTAATTAACATCGGGGCTAAGTGTTTGCGTCCGCGGTAAACGGGGCCTTTTAACGTTTAAAAGGTTGCTTTTTTAGTCGCTTCCCTGTGTTTTTAGGGGCTTTGGTGGCAATTTTTCTGGTTTGAAATTTTAGTCGACGTTTTAGAAAAATGCAATTAACCTATTAGAGGACGCTTGTATGTAATTTTTTGGTCAATGCTCGTCCTGTTTTTATATTATCGGAGCGTTCAGTGTAGTTTAGTGGTGGAGAATGTTGATAACACTGCGATTCAGTACAAAACCTTAGTGTTAAAAAGTATCACATTCAATAATCATCACTCTATTACTCGTAACAATCAATTACTTAGATGATAGATAATCTATCAATACAAAACCATCAATTCACATGTGATGGTATCTCACTTGACTTGTGCCCACCGAGCCAAGATACGCCGCTGAACAATATTTACTTGTATCTCAACAGAAGGGAACATTTGTGGGGCGTGCGCGAGACTCAATGTAACTTGTCATTAGGGTGGTAATCCCTAATTACTGTCATCACGACGATTGACACACGCGCCATCTGTGAGCGGTGTCGGGTGCCGCCATTGTTGCACTACAAATGTACCCAAAATGTACCTATTTGTGAATCGGCATACAATTCTTGGTGTAGTTGTGACAGATTGGGTGACTGCTACTCGTTTTGGTGTAATTATTGTGGAATATCGCCAAATATGTATGTAGCATTATTATTCACAATAGATTTGCTTTACAAAAATATAATTTTAGTTTAATGCAACAATAGTTCTCTCGATTGTTGCTTGAAAACTGTTGTTGCATATGGGTTACAACCTGGTTACAACAGACTGCATTGAACCTGTTTTTGTTGGAAACATAATTAATTCATAATTAAGTTGACCTACCACATTAGACACTACTACCGCCACCAAAGTGTTGTATCACTTCGAAATACGATTGTCCGCTGATGATGGGTTAAAAGCAGATAGGAGTAACGCAGTTATTTTATGACAACTTACTGCCAGTTTTAATAACTTTACCTACTTTCATATTATTTTGACACATAAAAAGTTACACACTGCCAAAATCGTAATGAAAGACCAGTCATCGGTAGGAAGAGTTACTGAAACTCGCAGTTATAGTTCTAACTTCTATGATTTTTATAATATGAGAGTGGATGGCCAGTTGGTGACATATGCCACCAGCCAGGCCCGACGCCCCGCGGGCCGCCGCGGGTGGCGCAGGGCGCGGCTCTGATAGAAATCATTCATACGTATTTATAGCTTAGGTTTATAGTTTTATTCATAGGTTGGATCCGCTAAATCGATGTGCAAAGTTGAAAAAACTTTCTAAGAACCAAAATCGTATATTTTCTTTTACATCTGATGCGATGATTTATATTGCAATAAGTACATAAGTACTTGCTTTTACAATATAAGTTATTTTAAGGCCATTAATATGGGTATGGTCCATATTCCCTGGAGCCGTCTCCACAAAATATGCTTAGGTACCTGTAAAATTTCTGATTGTTAAAATGAAATATTTGCCGCTTAATCCACTATGGAGTTCAGAAATGTTGTTATTGTACTCGTAGCATAAATACGATACCTATTTAACTTTGTATAATAATAATTAAAAAATTTCAATCATTGGTACAACTATAACAAACTGACCACATCCAACTGCAATAAATGTATTTATCTCTGCCACGTTTACTCATAAAGCTATTGCAACAAAAGTAAGTATACTTACACCAACTTTTTTTACAACTTCATTCACAAACTAAGCTCCAGCTGATCCTTTCAATCCGCATCGAATGTGAGCAATTACAATGGGTTTAACAGATTTTATGCGCGCGCGCACGGCCAAGGGGTGACGCGAAGACCAACTAAATCATTCTCTTTTCTGTTCGATTTTGTACTTTATCCCATGTTCTTAAGAATTATGAGTTTTGTTGAATGATTGTTGGTTTTACTGGTAGTTGGGTGCGAGTGAAGTGACTCTCTATTATGTCGAGTGGCTCTTTACACGAGATTGATTATGCGCATATTGGTTCGCTCTTTAGTACACTTTTAAGTGATTTTAGAAGTGGTTAGGGTCAAATGGGATTTAGTAAGATTAACCCATAATAAGTATTCATTGTTCTTTAAAAATACCTTCAACCGAAATATTATTAAACAATATGACTGAAAAATGCTAAATGCGTTATTTTGATACCATTAAAGATGTATCGATAAACAGTATCATAAATTCAGGCTTTGGTGAAACAGCATTTTAATAAACAAAACACATGTAACTTATAAAAATAGATAACCAACAGATATAAATTATCTAAACAATTTATGTAGGTAATTTGACTTTCTGTATGATATCATAGCATGACATAGCATGACATTTAAATATTTTATATAATCAATGATATCGATTCTGAAGGCGGAAATTTTAAATTTAGCGATGTCAAAACCTTAATTTCTTTGTTTAAAATTCGACTCTATGATTGTTTCCGTAAATGTCATTTTATGCTAGCAATTTTTTTAGTTTGACAGCGTTAAAATTAGAATTTCTGCCTTCAGAATCAACATCAATTTATAACTAATATTATTTGTACACCTTTACGGTAGACCATAGCAGTAGATTTAAAACTGACTTTGTAAACACCTGTCTGAAACCTATGTGTCACAAATAAATGATTTTGAAGTTTGAAGTTTGAAAAACCTAAAGACCAAATTCCGGCCACATTATAAAGGGTAGTGCTCACTGGGCACACTGCAGGTGCGGTGCGACACGCGACCGCCACGCGACACAGTTTATTGTAAACCACTTCATTGTGACAGCGCCCTTATGTCGATATGCGCCGGTCAATGTATCGGTGTTCGCATAGCAGCTGTCATTTAGTCAAGGTGTGTAAAAAGACTTAGGGTGAATTCGTCCAAACATCACGTTACACGAGAATAACTATACCGGAATTAAAATTATACGCGAGTAAATATCTAGGATAAGTACATTTGCATTCTACCAAGTTATACCATGATTAAATTGAATGAACGAGGAACGAAACTGTAATGCAACTAAAATAAAAATAGCTGCGTTTCAAAGCATGCAATAGAAATGACATGCCAACTTAGTTTGAATGGATTATAAAAGTATGAAATTTTTTATGTTTTAATATTTTATTCGCTGTTGTTATTCTGAGACTTTGCCTTTTAACGTACTTTTGTTTATGTTTTGACAGATGTGTTTATATGTCATTATGACGGTTTTCTAATCAGCTGATGTGCTGCCGCCATTACAAAATTACTCTCGGATAAGCTCGTTACACGGTCAATTTTGGCGGTATAACATTTTATTCTTGGGATAAGCTAGTTATCTTGGTTTCAGGTTGGGTAGAATGCAAAATCTGCTTACTCGCGAGTAACTGGTACTTTACTCGTGAGTAAAAAGTTACTCGACGTTGGTCGAATCCGCCCTTACAGGGATTTGCCATGACCAAAAATAAATAGTAGTATGTAAAAGGGTAGATTGCTGATTAACTGATGGCTGATTAATGTGGTGAGTAATGGTAGGTCAAGACGTATATTCATTCATGGCTGGCTGAATAACTAAGTGTCAATTTCTCCATTCTCGTTAGAGCATAACCAGGGAGTAGTGGTTAATTTTTGACACATATGTCATGAATTATATAGAGAGATGACGTTTAATTTATAAATCAATCCCTGTCGGTTAGATAACCGACAATGGAGAAATTTGCACTAAGCTGGTTACCGATACAGATTTGTCAGTTTAGCATACAGTGCTGTTATACATATGATCGCTGGTAGATATAGGGTCTTATGTGTATGTGTAAACGCCCTTAGAAAAGTATTTTCTGCTTTTAATGTTTAGTTATATAATTTTCACTTTGTCATTAATCGTCGTCAGTAAAAGCAATCATAAGTATCTAAGTAAGTCTATTAATTAGCGTAAAGTGGATTCCCTTTCTTCCGAGACGACACTTTTTTCTTGTTCAATTTTCAATTAATTCAGGTAATTTACTCAGGTAAATCTATTAGTAAATTATAGTAATAGTTATTTAATGATTCAACTATTTATTGACTAGTCAAATCCGGGAAGTGATGCGTGCATGTCGTGTATTAATATTATGTTTACGTATTTAAATTTATAAATAGTGACTATTTTATGTTTAAGTAAAATTTAAATACCCTCGATTGTAGTAATGTCTCAGTGGGATGTTTTGTGTTTCATTTCATTGTTATTGAGTAAGTATTTCAAATCTAATTATATTTATTTTTTACATAAATGTCGAATTTTATTATAAATTCCCCTTGGTTGATTTGTTTATTTTTGTCCATTTGTGTTTTGTATATCTACACCTAGGTAGAGTTATATCGTAAAATTCGTAAATAGCTTTGCACTTAAGTAAGCTAGTATTTTTGTAACGAATCAATAAAAAAAACACCGGTTTCAAACATCTATTCACCATAAGAATGCAATGCAACACTATCTCATAATGTTGTTTGTAGAAAAAAATGTGTGTGTATTCTGTACCTATACTGCCTATGCATAAGTACAGTCTTGTGGATAGCAACATAATTCTTATACGTTATCATTTAAATCAAGCTGCAAAAAACAAAACAAGTTGTAGTAAGTAACCATGGCGTCCGCTGCCAAAACTATTGGTGACCTAAGTAATTAAATGATCAATAAATTAACCCTAACAATCTTAATCTTTTTCAGGTACTCCCGTCACTCAATCTCAAGGATTATTAGGAGCTTTAAATGGATTAGGCAATGGGTTAAATAGTCAACTTAATCCAGGTATCAATCCTAATGCTAATGTTCTTAATCTCGCATCGTTGAATCTAGGCAGAAATAATAACCCTAACAGGTTTGGCTACCAGAACAATCAAAGACCTAACCTTGGAGGTTATAACAACATGAACACAAACCAAAATAAGGAGCAGATACTGGCCGATGGTCAAAAACTCCTTGAGAAATTGCAGAATTTGAATAAACAAAAGAATGAAAACAAACTGAATGGAAATAATAATAACAATAATGCCAACGGAGCCGGAAGCCAAAATATAGGCAATAATCCTAATGGAGGTTTTAGTAATGGTTTAAATAACAATTTCAACAAACCAGACACAATAAGTAACAACCTCAACCAAGGAGAAAGTAATAATGAAAAACCAATGAAACTCAAAACACTGACGAAAGTTAAATTTTTCTTTCAAGCTCAAGCAGTCGTTCCTGAAAATGAAGTGCAAACCAGGAATGAAACAGTTTACTTTTTAGATTTTAAATAAAGAATAGTAATTTTGAATTACTTTATTTTTTCTTTGCGTGTACATTCTCTTGTTTATTTTGACATTACACTTTGAGGAACTTGGCTGTATATTTTTGATATTTACCGATACTACGATAAATTGTAATTGGTCGTAGTATTGTACAACCTATTCTATTACATTATATTATCAACACGTCGATTCCGAGGACAATGTATAAAGAGTATTTTATATTTTACTTAATATATTTTTATTTTGTAATACTTGAATTTCGTATCCAGTAATAGTAAAACCGTTTATTTCACCAAAACTTTACTCTAAATAAATTGTACCTACAAACGCCATGGTCAGTTTGAACCGGTTAACTGGATATTAAACTTTAGACAAAAGGTACAAAGATGACGGATAGGGGAGTCTATAACAGTTTCAATCAGCACCAACTAGATAAGTACCTCTCATCAAATGACGAAATGACCAATACCCGCTTTTAACTAAACGCAATTAAGTATACATTCTCGTGTCCACATATCACGTAGAGATACATGCGAGTAATTACAATACCAATTAGAGTAATATTGCAAACAATCGGCCGTCGGCCTACGTCATGAATACGAAATGTCGTCACTAACGACCCCCCCCCCCTGTACTCCGCTACACCCCCCTGCGTCGCGCGACTGAAATTTCAAGTCGCACAGCCATTGTGGAAGTTACGTGCCGTACATTTAAAAGCTGCTTCTGCGGGATGTAGGTGTGTTGGTTTGAGATGTGTTCTATTTGTATGGTAAGTATAATAATCGGTATTTTTGGAATTAGGATTATTTATGTTTGGAAATATGAATCCTCAAGTGACATATCACCTGGGTTGGGCACTGAGCAGTCATCAACAGACGCTATAGGTAATCTGGCCGGCCAATCCTTTCACCACGGTGATCACCTAGTCTTTACCTCTAGTGTTTGTCACTGACAGTGTGTTTAGAAATCTGAACTTGGGATTCTAATGGTTTATTCAAGTCCTACAAACTTAAAGTGAATACTTGGTCTATAGTTAGGGATACTTGGGGTAGTATATTATTTTTTTATTAAGTTATTCACTAACAGTGACTGGGTAAACATGTATGATAGCTATAGCCCATGGTGAAATAAAAACAAACCATTTGCGACATCATCACATCACAGTTGTTTAGCTGGAGGTTAGGTTAGGTTCACCAGTAACAACAAATAAACCTATAAGTAATCTAACCTTCAACTAAACCTTACTCACTAATCAGCGATTTCCTTGTCTTAGTTCCACTTTATTCCATCTCATTCATACTCTATACCTATACTATGCACATCTATACACCTACCATAGAATACACGAGAGATAGAATAGACACGGGAACTAAGGCAGGGCACGTCCCGCCGTCAGCGCGCGGCGCGGCGCACAGCCGGGGACGTGAGCTCGCTCCAGCCACCGAGGGGTTACACTAGCTTTACAATAAAAAAGTCACGAGAGAAGTCCACCAACCCGCACTAGGCCAGCGTGGTGGACTAGGCCTAAAACCCTTCCTTCATTGGAAGGAGACCCGTGCCCCAGCAGTGTGGACGTGATGGGTCGTGATGAAACATAATTATTTGAAATTATTAATACTATAATAAATAAATATATATAAATATGTTGGGACATCTCACACACGGCCATCCGACCCCAAGCTAGGCAGAACCTGTGTTATGGGTGTCGGACAGCTGATATATCTACACAAATACATAGATAGATAGATACTAAATATAAATATCAACACCCAAGACCCGAGTACAAATATCTGTTTTTAAACAAATATCTGCCCCAGCCGGGAATCGAACCCGGGACCTTCGGCTCAGTAGTCAGGGTCACTAACCACTACGCCATTCGGTCGTCATAATATTGTGATTATAATATGTTAATCTTAAGTATAATGACGAGTAATGCTTATTTATCAATAAATGAATATGAATATGATGATCATGTGATGAGAGAACTCATGCATTAGTGGAGCGGTGGTAGCTCAGCCAAGAATCCTCTTCTCTCGCCAGAGATGAGGGTTCTAATCCTGGCCCTGACATGTAAGTACCAATGAGTTCTTCGGAATTTAGGTAGGCACAATGTATATCATCGCTCTTAAGGGTTACGGTGAATGGAAACATTGCGAGGAAACCTACACATGCATATCTAGATTTAGCACAGCTAAATATATGTGAACCCACCAACACCTACTGGACAAAAGTGTAGTAGGAAATGGTCTTATCTTTTAGGAAGACAGTTTAGACCTAGGGGATATGCACAAAGGTTTCATTCGAGAGGGCCAGGTGCAGGTACTTACTCCACAAAGAGAATAGAAGAGAATAGTCATGCATTTGTGAATTTAATGTTATGAGTTGTATGTTAAATGCATCTTGTTAAAATCGCAGTTAGCGTAGCAGCACTCTGGAACTTCGTTTTTAGTAATCTAGAGTGACCCTCCTAGCAATGGATGGAACCGTATTCAGGGTAGGTCCGCGGTTGCAAAAGTACAGGCGGGTGCATGAAGGGAGTCTCTCCGAGTAACTAGGTATTCCTTATACAGTATGAAAATGCACTGCTCACAAGAATTATATCTACTTGACACACTTCTTCTTCTTCTTCTCTTCTACCTGAGCCTCATGTCGGCGTACTTCTCGCAAGCCTCTCAAGTGAGCCAGTTCTTTCATCTCTTGGTACGGCACGACCTTACCTTGTTCTTCATAACTTTTTCTTTGACTTCCTCGCTTTCCCCCTATTTAGCCTTCGATAACGTTTGTGGCAAAATATCGTGTAGTAGAAAATTATGACCTATTTATGTTTCCTCTCGGGTTTACATTGTATTTACTGTACTTTTACACTACTGTTTACATTGTTCATCATTTCTGTCCAGCTTATTTTTTCCATTCTTCACCAGCACCACATTTTCGACGCTTCTATGTAACTATTTTAATTTTCTTCTGATTGACCAGGTTTTACAAACATAAAGTGCAATGTCTTTATGAAAAACTTCTTCACAGATTAAGGGATCTTCGATGATAGTCAAGTCTTCCTTTTTGTAGAGCACATGTTTAGTTGCTACTTTATATCCATTGTGCTCCTAGAGTGCAGTGTAATTATACAGTGCAGATATTTTAAATTGGTGGCTGGTGTGATTGTTGTGTAGTAAATTTTAATTGACGTTGTAGTGGCGGAATGGAAGATATTGCGGAAGATTCTGAGGCCAACAAGAGGATAATATGGGGAATGGAGGCAGAGGTACAATCGGGAGATCGAAAATATTGTGTCCAAGCCAAACATCATCGAAAAAATAAGACGATTCCAGTGGCTAGGATATGTACAAAGGATGGGAAAGGATCAGGCTGCAAGAAAAGCCTATGTTGATCAACCTTCTAGGCGTCGCCCGGTGGGGCGTACAAGACACTGCTGGAAAGACGAAGTCTCCAAAGACTTGATAGAGCTGAATGTGTCCGACTGGACAACATTTTAATGTCATAGGCCAAATCCACTTCGGGTCGCTGAGTCAGCAAAGTAAGTAAGTTGTGATGTGGTCAGTTTCATTCAGATTAATTTTGAGGCCGTATTGTTGAAATGCTAAATTCATTTCATTGGGAAGCAATTCCATGTCTAAGCTGCAATGTTGTCCGAAAATCTGATGAAGGTATTCAGCAGCTTATCGAGGATTGTCTTAACTTTTCATAGTTGTAAGTAGTGAAACGGCCCTTTCAGAACGGAATTTTAAATTTACAAAGACAAAAACATTTGAGTTTGAGAAATGTCCAATATTTTACAACAACTACAGTTTTTTTAGCATGAATGTAATTTTTATTGTAGAACTTTCACTGTAGGTCATAGGTCACATACCTACGTATTATTTACCTACTACAGTTTATCATAATCACAACCTCCGGGAAGAGTACCGACGCAGTGAGAATATTGATAATAATGGTGAATTATTATTGTGAAATTCCGCTAATTATCAAAGAACAAATTAAAAGTATTTTTAAAATGAATTGAAAGTTTTATTTATTGTTTCCGACTATGCGTTGATTTCTTTTATATGAAACAATCGAATTACAAGTGCTGCACTCAATATTGTGTATGTAATAGTAGTTTTTTAATTCATGTTATTTAATTCATGTTTTTTTATTTAATTTAATTGATATTTTAAATTAAAATAAATAGGTATGTGCAGTTAATTATGTTATTTTAATAAAAAGTAAAGTTAAAATAAAATTATTAAAATAAAATTTTCGTAACAAAAATTGGGACCGGCTATACTACGGCGGCGGCGACATAGCATTATTTAAATTCTAAATTTTAAAAATTTGAGCATAGAGATTTTTGTAGTAATTTCAGACGTAGGGAAGAATTAAACATTAATATCCCGCATGACTGTGGTAACTAAGATATGTATTTGTTGTTAGGTACCTTGAGAGTATATTGATTCTGAAATTTGAAACCCTCGAAAACCTTGTGCTACTCCCTTTATTCTGTAAAGCTCTTTTAGCTATTGTTTCAGTTGGGAGTGCCTTTTTTAGTTATGTTTGTAACTATTGACCTTGACGTTGTAATGCAACTCATGCAACACATTCCTTACTATTTTAGGTAAAAATATGCTCTATAGGTCTATTAATTGCGGAGGTAGGTTGTCAAAGTGGAGCGTGTTTTTCATAAAGAGGAAATTTTACGTTAGGGTCATGAAGACAATTTGCAGGATAAACTAATGGTCAGTAAGAAGCCATAAGCGAAGAATTTTAACCTTAATTTATGACCTTAACGTCTATTTCGCACATTAAAATACTAATACTTAGAATTACACCACCTATGTATAACATATATAATATATATACTACACCTATATATAATGCATTCGTATATTATGAAAACTGAAAGGTGTAGTGTTTAGTGACCCTTACTGCTATGCGGTGCTAGCGTGGGATAGCTTACATTGTAAAGAAAGAAATATTATCAGTAAAGTCACTTGTGGTGTTTTTGTCATTCATACGATTCGCGATGGTGGCTAATATTTACAATAGCCAATTTAATTCGATTTTTTTTTGGTAACGTTTCGTTGTACGTATACTTATTAATTTGTCCGGGGAGCAGTCTTATGAAAGTTGTTATATTGTTGTTATTTTTGTATCTAACAGTGATACTTGTAATGTGATACATATACCTACATAAATATATGAAATATAAATTACTGCACTAGTTAAATGTAGATCTTTTTCGAGGGATGACCGAGAAATCCACTGTTATCAAGACATGTTTTTATCACAGCTTGTCTAGGTAAGAAGGTACGTAATTAAACTATTAAACTCACACATAATATGTATAATTATGCGTAAAAGTAATTTGTTAAGTACATGCTTATTACAGTATTTCTGTGTCTTATTGTGTCGGTACCAAATACAAGAGATAGACTAGGGAGTGCCTCATAAATGCGTCAAAAATAATGTAATATTTTTACGTTTCACGACGCTTACGGCGTTGTGTTCTTTGATTGTGAAACTATTGAACTATATTTGTTTTAATTATCAAATGAAAGAATAAAAAATAACATAGCTACCACTGAATGAATACTGAACAGACAGACTAGTGCTTACTAACCTGAGTGGTCCTGCAGCGAGCGGGACAGCGGCGGCGCGGGCGGCGTGGGCGCGTGCTCGCCGGCGTACAGCCCGCCGAACTCCTCGGCCGAGCTGGACGACGCGTTGCTGCACTTCCGGCCCTTGTCCGGCGAGTACTTGGCCTCGGCCGGCGCCTGCTGCTCCTCCAGCAGCCCGCCCACGCCCAGCAGCCCGCCCACCAGGTTCGGCCGCAGCTCCTCCATGATCTTGGCGCCCTGGTGGCACCCGCCGCCGCTCGTGAAGTTCAGCTGGCGGCTGAAGAAGGCCGGGAAGATGTTGAACTGCTGCGGGTCGGGCAGCGGCAGCGGCGGGCCCTCGGCCGCCGCGCACGCCGCGCTCTTGAACTCCACCGTGGGGGGCCGCGGCCAGCGCTGCTCGCAGTCCGTGCCGGGGGAGCCGCCGTCGCCGTCGGGCCTCACGCGGCGCTCACTGACTAACCACATTATAGTGACGACGCGCCGCGCGCACGAGCGCAAGCCGCCCCGCTTTTAATTGTCGGCGACTGCGCGAGAGGGGCTCACTCTGCCGCGCGCGGGAGCGACAGGGACGCCGGTACAAGATACCCCCATAATCGATGTAAAATCTTTATAGGGATGCTGCGTGGGGCTAGCGGCCGGGCGGGCGGCCGGGGGCGGCGGGAAGCAGCCAATGGGCGGCCGGCCCGGCGCACGGCGCGCTGTGATTGGCCGGCGCGCGGGCGGGGGTGCGTCGCCGCGACACCGCTCCGGGCAGATACGCTTTTGTTTGTTTTATTGTCCTCATTGTTTCTCGGCGATCTTGCGTTTAAAGTTTATGCATTGCACAATATCTTGGTTCCATCACATATGCCGTCATTGAAAGTACCTCTGTGAAAATACTGTTACATTATGCTGTATGAACAATAAATAGTGTCGTGTCGTTTTCATGAACTATGAGGTTGTGTATGCCCTTCGTTTCAGGTTTGTGCGGAGTAAATAATCGATACTCCGATAGCCCGCCGCGCCGCTGTCGCTGTCGACGGGCGATATTCACTGACATGGCAAATAGCTTGGTTTACTGCCATCGAAACGATCTACCTGTCTGGCACAAATGTAGGTTTCAAATAAGAAATATTGGTGAAGGAAGCTTTTCGATTGACCGATATTTTACATAGCTTTAAAGTACATAGATTTTTATTTAATCCGAGTTTTTTAAGCTTTAAAGTACAGTTTTTAAGCTTTAAAGCTTTTTAGCTTTAAAGTACATAGATTTTTATTTAATCGAGTTTTTTTTATTTAATCTAACAAATGGAATGGATTCAACTGCAAAGTCAACAGCACTTATTTTTATAAAGGAACTATGCAGATTTATCTCTGAAGAATTTATTTTTAATTAAAACAAATAAAAATATCAAATTGCCTACAACATTATCTATGGTTACATCACATCAGGCAACAAGTGCAGTATGAATTGATATATCTAGTTGGTATTGAAAGATAACATCTTTGTGTAACCCTTCTTTGCATACACCATGTGATGTTATGAATATCATTAGCGGTATCGGGTTAGCACGCCAAATGTTTTTTGTAACAAAGGTTTTAAAAAGAGGGCCATACAAAATATAGTAATATCAGCTATTGTTAGTAATACGGAACCGATACAGGACATATTATTTACGGTTAAATTTTTTTTTTTTTTTTTGCTTCATAAAAATTCAACCACACCACTTTCCAATCGAAATAAATATTATTAGGATAATTTTAAGAGCCTCTGTACGTGCACATTGTAAAGTTTGTTTACCCTCATATTCTCCTCGACCATTCCTAGCTAGGTAGGTATATGTCAATGAAACGATGACCCGATGGGTTAAATAAGTTCTCCGGTGGATACCACGAGCTGCCAAGTCGAGGGACGCCATTCGGTCCGCTGAAACGATTGGTTTGATCGCGGGTAGCCGGTAGTGGCTGCATGAGGAAGGTAGAGGAGTGAGTGTGGTGCTCCTTTATAGAGGCCTATTTATCTTCCTATCAACAACATGTGGTGTGATGATGATGGGAAGGTGAGTGGACTGATGATGATGGGACGTAGAGCTGTGGGTAGGTACATTGTTAAAATTACACTCACGAGTACAATTACACCTAAACGGAAAAGACTTGCTTCACTACACCGTCTTCAATAGGTATTAAACTAAAATTTAACAGCGCGTCCGAATATTACCAACTAAAAACGAAAATATGTTTATGAAATTCTAATAAAAAAATTTATTCAAATAGCGGTCTATTTGGTGTCTACATTTTATAAATTATGGAACTTTTTCATTGCTCGTGAGTGTAATATACTTTTACCTACATTACATATAACATGTAATGTAACTAAGTGGTTTTTAACTCGAGCAGTACCTACACGAGGGGGAGTAAGTAAAATGCTGGAAACTTCATTCTCCGCTTAGTTTAATTGATTTCCCGTTCCTGCGAGCAAGAGTTGTTCAAGTTTACAACAAGTTTTTCAATGTGTGAGTGCACTTATATATTATATAGCTTTAGGTAAGTACATATAGTTTGTATGGAAATTATATAGGACTAGCTATTCCCGCGCGCTTCGCTTCGCCTTAAAAAGTTTTCTCGTGGGAATTCCGGGATGAAAAGTAGCCTATGTTCTTTCCCAGGGTCTAGACCCTTTGTATACCAAATTTCATTCAAATCCGTTCAGTAGTTTTGGAGTAGAAAGAGTAACAGACAGACAGACAGACAGACACAGTTACTTTCGCATTTATAATATTAGTTAGGATATAATATATATATATATATATATATATATATATATATTATATCCTACTACTATATCCTATATATACTGTAGTACGTAGACCACGTAGGTATATATATATATATATATATATTATATATCCTAACTAATATATAATATATATAGTTAGGATTGATGGAATCGGAGTAATATAAAATATACCTACGTGGTCTACGTACTACAGTACCTACTGTATTATATGTATTATTCTGTGGTAAGTAAGTACCTCCTACGTAAATTCATATGTACTTACGTACATCTGAGAAAAGTTCAATTTATATTTAGAATATCCTAATCCTAACTAATATAATAAATTTAATGCGAAACTAACTGTGTCTGTCTGTCTGTCTGTTACTCTTTCGCGCCAAAACTACTGACTGGATTTGAATGAAATTTTGTATACATAATTATGGTCTAGACCCTCAGAAAGAACATACTTTTTTTCCACGTTAAAACTTTTTAAGGCGAAGCGAAGCTCGCGGTATCTGCTATACCTAATATAAAGTTAAATAATTTTACAGTTAGTTGACTTGTCAGCTCCCAGCGAGTGTTCTGTAGGTTTTGTGTAATGTTATGCCTGCTGTTTATGAAATTCACAGTTTAATAGAAAACATTTTTCATATTGAGATACAGTGAAAATGGCCGGTGCCAATGTTTGCTCGGTAGTCTTAGTAAAAAAAATAATCTTAAAATTATTGATAAATAATTGGAATTGAACACCATTAAGGACTTATAACTTTTAATACCCAGTACCTAACCATTAAAACTAACTATTACCACCCACTCATGCAAATAGGTGTATACCTAGCCAACTAAGACACTGTAAACTAAAACGCCTTTCCCAACTCGGCACATAAGATTGAACTCGCATAAGTGGAGCGGGCTAATTGTAAGGAGCGAAGCTGGGCCCAAGTTTTAATGTGGGCCCAAACTTCAGGGCAGGGTGTGAAAATTTCATGCGAGTAACTTTACCTCGGCACACGTCAGAGCCTTGTCAAGTACTCTCTGGAGTTTACATACCGAGTGTACTGACGAAGTAATTATGAGTGTGTAGTTGCTTATAGTTATGTATTATTTACTTAGCTACTATTTTAGAATGAATATCTATAGGTACAATGTATAAATCATAACATATTATGTAAAGATTTTAGAGGTGTTCCACTTGCTTAGTCTTGTCAGAACTCATAATACCGTTTTAAAATAAAGCTTTCATTTACGGATGTCATATAGGTACTAATAAATATTAGTATAGTGCCACAATCTTATCTGTTCCGGTGGTCAAAATGCGTACTAACGAGACGTCATTGTCAAACGTCATTTCATACTCTGTGCGTTATTTGAGTTGTCAATTTGTTATTTAATTTGTTTTGTGATTTTCTGGGTGTAATAATGCCAAAAGCGCTGAAAAGTGATGCAAGAAAAGTAATACTAGATATATTGGCTTTTATGCAAGAAGAATAACGTATTCAGGCGCCTTTAATTCCGTTTGAAAAATCGGAAGAACGAGTTGCAGCGGTTACAGGTTAGTGTTGCCAAATATGACGAATAATTTTACCCATATACTCACATGTAATTTTATTAATATTTTCCCGAGAGACCCGTACCCCAGCAGTGGGGACGGGATGGGTCGTGATGAAAGTATATAAGCTTTATTTTTCTTTGATTACAGGTGTGAGTGAAGCTGCGAACCTATACCTTAGGCAGTATACCAAGAATAATTTCTCGCACCTGCAGTGATTTTAGACGAAATAATGATGATTAATGATCATCATCTTCTTCTTCCACTACGAGTATCAAGGGTTGGCTGGAAGAAATTGATTTTTGACAATTAGCCTTTGTACGGTGGCCTGCGCCTAAAAGTATACAGGCGGAGTTTTTAAAATAGCGATCTCAAGCTCACATGCTGCTCAAGCACATCCACATAAACACCACTGCTACACACATCACACACATCACGTCCTCAGATTTATAACAGATGTAGCTGGTCCCTTCATAATCAAGGATCGCTATTTTAGGTACATTGTCTGAATTTCTTTTAATTTTATGCTCTTGTTTCTTGTTACTTGAATGTAATATATGAAAATAATAAAGTGTTCATAAATGAATAAATAATAATTAAGTACTTAATAGTTTCTTTTAAGTCTATCTATCTCGTTATTCCCACTACCCACAGATATTACCTATATAATTGTAAAATCTAGATTTAATGTCTTAAGTATATCAGAACATAATCAGGACTAATTTTGTTTCTGTTCGCCGTGGACAAATTTTTTATACAACAAATGTCGTTTGATATATTATATCCTCTTTCATTTAGAATCGACCATTTAGAAATAGGCAAAATTTAATCGATGGCATCACTGGTTTCGATCACAACGACGTCGCCACCGGAACAGATAAGATTGTGGCACTATAATAATTCGTGTTATTAGTCTATGCCGAGGTTATCTGTAATTTAATTTAGGGTAAGCGCACACGGCCCACAATTAATAAGTGATAACTTTTTGTAGGAGGAAAATATAATGTAGTGATTGCTATAGTGCAACGTAGGGTACTTACACGTCCTAGTTAGGTAGTTAGAAGAATTAAAAACGGCCATCTTTCTGTCCAGCAAAAAGTTGGTCGTGTGTGAGCACCCTAAATTAGAGTATAAGATGTAGGATGTAGGATACAATGTAAGATGGTAAAAATGGCACTTATAGTAAGCCTAAACTCGGCACTCAGGTGGTACCTAATTCTGAACAACTTACGAACTGAGACCAAAAATCCCGAAAAAAATATACATAATATAATCTTAAGTAATTAGGTAATTAATCATCATTTGACCCTTTTACCATGGGTAAAGAATTTTTTTCAAGAAAATTGTATATAATCACTGCAGAGTCAGCTTCTTTTGGCTTACTGCACGACTTTTGTAATAAGAACCTGGTTCCATTTTATTGAGATTTTTATTTTACTTTATTGTTTTTTACCCAGTACAGTTGTAAAAAATAATGTATTCTCATTTTGCTATACTATCATTAAATAAAACGGAAAAATAAAACACAAAAAGAATTTCGACCTTGCCAGGATTCGAACCTGGAATCTTCTGATCCGTAGTCAGACGCGTTATCCATTGCGCCACAAGGCCGATGATAACATAAGACGAATATTAGCAATATTTAGCTACACGTTCGTTAACTGGGTTTATTTTTAGTTATCTTGTGTTTATAGCGATACCAGTGATTTAATTAGCGTAAATTGCTTATTACTTTATACCTATACGAGTGATGTATGATATTTAAGTACTGCTACTAATAGTTATGTATTTAGCTATGGATACGCATTGTTATTCATACAAAATGGATAAAAGCTAAAATAACATAAACATAATACCTATGTCCCTTACCTTAAGGGTTAGGCAGTTAAGTATTATAATATGTTAGTTTACACAATTTATGTACGTTTTCCACTTACTTGATTCTGATCGAAGATCTTGATTGATCTGAAGAGCAAATTCTAAGAATTTCGATGTGCGTAATAAATTGAAACGCAATAGATATAATTTTATTTCTATTTCTAAACTCGTAATTATCTATACGCTGCGACCAATTTACGGACAAATACATGAATGATGAGCCGATGGAAATTGCAACATTTGTTTGATCCAGATGTGAGCCCCGCCCCGGCTATACAGCCAGAGCTTATACAGGGTGATGTCGGAGCGAGGAGCCAAATTACAGGGTGTTCGGCGACAATTACTGCCACGTGGCGATATTCCGATATGTTTTGTTAGTTGGCGCGGTTTTGTTTTTAGATTTTCATATATGTTTGTTATTCCTATAAAATTTATTTAATCAATAATTATTTAAAAAAAATACTCATTGCAAAAAATAATTTAGGTAAACATGTGTAAATTTTCTATCAGCTAATCTAAAGCATAGCAATTCTAGATTATTCCTTTGCTGAAACGTGCATTGTTGCATAATGCACTGATTTTTAGGCATTTATAAACATATTGGCGCATCCTGGGCAATTAGCTATAGCTGTTGACGCTAATGTAACTGGCTAAAACTCTCAAGGCTGCCTGTAAGAGATCGCTCTTAGCGATACGGCCGACTTTATTTATGTCATCATCATCATCATCAGCCTATAGCAGTCCACTGCTGGACGTAGGCATCTCCCAAAGCACGCCACTGGATGCGATCCTTAGCGTTCCGCATCCAATCATATCCAGCCACCATCTAGCCGGAGGGCGTCCCACACTACGTTTGCATAGTCGCGGCCTCCACTCCAGAACACGTTTACCCCATCATCGGTCACCGGTTCTTCGACAGATGTGACCAGCCCACTGCCACTTTAACTTACTAACTCGGTGAGCTATGTCGGTGACTTTAGTTCTCTGTCGGATTACTTCGTTCCGGATGCGATCTTTCAGCGAGACTCCAAGCATAGCTCTTTCCATAGCTCGCTGAGTGACCTTCAGTTTGTGAACGGGTCCCACTGTAAGTGTCCACGTTTCAGCCCCATAGGTCATAACCGGTAGGACACACTGATCAAAGACTTTCGTCTTGAGACTTTCTGGTATGGGCGACGAGAAGACTTGACGAAGTCTGCCAAATTTATTTATGTGGTGTCAAAAAAGTTATATTCTATTCTCATCACGGTGACAAACGGTAGTCTAGCCCTAGTATTTGTCACGGGCAAGATGATCACCAAAATTTGACTTTACTAAGTAAATTTTGAGCACTACAGAGTCGAAAAGCTAGTGGTACCTATATCTTCGTATAAAGATGTATGCTCACTAGCTCCGGTCCGTGAGCCGTCCGGTGGCCGGATGCGGCGCGGCCGGAACCGAGACGTCTGAGTCCGCTAATAAACTCCCACCGATATTTTATATTTTATTTTATTCCCCCGCCATTTTGCTTGTAGGTAGAGGAATAGACTTACTGGTTAAAAGCTTCTCAGAAATTGTTGCGCTGTGATGGAAGTATTTACGTAGGTATAACAATGTTCAACGTGTATATTATTTAATAAATGAATATTCTCTTGATAAAATAGTTACGATGTTTCACTATAACACTATAGTCAAGTAAACAGATCATAATGGTCAGCATCTATGTTACTTAATACATAGATTAGATGACTATTATGTCATTTTGATTCAGTTCGATCCAAGGCTGCGATTACACTTTTGTGCTTTGCCAAACTTAGCAATTGTCAATATTTAAAAGAGTGAATAGGCGGTTTGTTAGTTTGACAAGGTACAAACAAAACTGCATTCGCTGCCAATTTCAGAACTACCATGTTGTTTTATTTAAACTGTATCTTGTATTATTAATTCTACACATAATATACATATTTACATATAAATTTAATAAGTACTATCGAACAAAAAAGTGAGTTGCCACTTTTAAAACAAATCCTTTGCAATCCCAAATTTGCCTTTGCCTGTCTTTTTAACCAACCCCATTACTTTAAATTTCTCCCTTTGTATTATTTATTGCTTTCGGACTTTCGCACCTTTAAGACAATGCAATGTTGTTTTGTGTTTACACATCTGGTGGCAATAGAGACAGTAACTTTTGGTCAACTTGTACCCCATTGATCAAGAGCGAGTCATTGATGGCTGATGCCTGCAAAGGAAAATGATCCTTAAGGGGGTCCACACTTTTTTGTTCGATAGTACATATTTTTCGGTAGGGGTAAAAATTGCTGAAGTGAGCATTGTTAATCCCCCGCGGTTAACGCGACAGACAAAATAGTGAAATGCGAATAAAATGAACCTCGACATTTTAATTAGCTTACACTAGCTGTTTCCCGAATACCTGAAAAAGTTTCTCGCATTATAAAAAGAGCGAGAAAATTCTCCGCCTAGTATCTACATGGGCACATAAAAATATGTGCTTATTTAGATATTTTATAGTGCCTAGTCCATTTGTTTTGAAATACTGAAATACTCATTTATATATTTCTGTATTTCTGTATAGGTATAGGTGTATTGGCTTATCATTCGCCATATCATTACCACAAAGTTGCTTTGATCAATATTGTAAAACTTTGAAACGGAAAAACAAAGATTCTGTAAGTTCTTAGAAAGATGTTAGCTAGCTCTTAGATAGGTAGGTAATATAGAAGCGTCAGGGCGCGGGCGGGGCGGTCGCGGGGGCAGGGGGGGTAATTGCTCGAGATGATGTTTAATAAGTTTTTAATGGCTGCGACGGTGCGGACCCACCGTTTATCTTTGTCCAAAACCAGTGTAACAAGGCCTCTAACAAGTCGAGCTTTAGTCGAACACCGCCGTCAAAGGTCACTGTTTCAGGTGTCTAGTGTTTTTGGTTGTGTTTGTATTTAGCGTTATCTGGAAGGCAATAATTTTACTTTAAAATGCACCCCTTGGCTCGCGCCGGTAAACTTTCATTTTGTCGACTGCCGTCCAATAGTGGGTGGTTAACGGACGATGACGTAGATAATGAGAAATAGGGAGGACATGGGAATAAATTATTTATCTAGATTATTCTAGAGATACCTACCTATGTAGGTTATCTAGATAATTACCTATTTGCTAGATCAGTGCCATGTATTGCGAGTAAATTGTCTTTTATTTTTACTTTGAAACAACTTTGTTTATAACCCGGTATTTTGTAAGCCTGTCTCAGGTGGTCATTCTGCAACATCTACAATTCTACATGCAAATGCCAGTTTTAGAATCTTAACCTTTAAGGGACAAGTGGTTCCGAACGACCCTTAAAAAGGGACTTTACCCCCTTCTTCAACCGGATCACACGTAGATTCTTAAAAGCGTACCCTTTTGGTTTCACTGAATTTCTACAGAGTTAATTCCATAATTAATCCTTTTTGGGCTTTTAAAATATTAATAATTAATATCATCCCAAGTCCATTTCTAAAGTGACCTAATTGTTATAATAGCTTATTTGAGTTAGAGGAGAAAATACATATTTTCAAAAAACAAATAAAAAGTACCAATTTAGCTACATTTTATTCCCACGTAATTAGCAGGTTGGACTATAATGCAAGGCGTGTATAGTAATCGATTTACAAAGGATTTCTATTTGAACAAAGCCCAAAGTTGAACAGTAGCTACTATGCTAATTGTGGTTTTGTTTTGTGTTAAAAAAGTGGGAGGTGTGACAAAGTACGATTGTCGATTGTTTGTAATAATATTTTGACAAGAAAATGATCGGTTGTACTATTGTCAAAATGGGGCGTATAATTTGGCGCGTGCGCGGGCCGCCCATTATTTTGAAATAGGAAAGGACGGTTAACTTTTTTATTGACGCCACGTGGCCATTTGCGACAATATTTAAGAATCACACACAGGATGTATTGAGGCATCATTTTCCTTTTTTTGGAAACCGAGTAATTACCTAGTCATCATGATCAGTGCCGTGCCGTCAGCCGATAGTCAGTTGAGTTGCATTCAATAATTGCGCTTGTATGTACAATAAAATGCATCGTCTATATGGTGCTTTATTCTGAATCTCCACTGGAGAGACTGTAAATCTACACATTTAACATTATAAAATACTTACATACTAAATCATGTGCTTTATACTCGTATGGTGTGCTTTCTGTGTTGTGTGAGTTGTGTCACAGGCAGACGCACATAACCTAGTTTGCGGCGTTGTATAGGTACTGGATAGTATGCTCTAAAATCTTGAAACCAACTGTTTGGTTCCATATTTTCAGCCTCATCCGGCGGTGTAGGTACAGACGAGCTGAAATAGTCTTGCTCTAAATATCATCATAATAAATTAATGTTCAAAACTAAGACTGCTTTTTGGAATAAATTCTGTAACTACACAAAATGTCTTCTTTTGTGTCCAAATAAAAAAATGTTCGGTATTCTGAAAATTTATCTGAGAACTTTTTAAATCATGGTACCTACCTAAATTAAGTCAACTAATAATTGAGCTCCAATCCCCTACGCGATAAAAAAATGTAGGGAACTAAGTCTTCCAGAAATTATAAGTACTTAAAAAACCTCTAGGTGAATCACCCCAGACGAGTTAAGTCGACAATTTGACTTATTTGTGCAGCCCAGTGTATTTCAGATCTCACTTGCGTGGTTTCCCCCCAGTGCAGTCTGTCTAAACCGAACGATCACTCAAGTTAAAAGCCGTCCAATTAGAGAGTAAAAGCACCTGGCGCTGGCTGCGCGGTCGCCTCATCAATGTTGCACGGAGCCTTCAGCCAGGCTGCTTGTGACAGGATACACTGACAAACATACACGCCACAGATGAAGGACTTTTAAAAAAAACTAGCGAGTTTTCTAGCTTTGCTTTGCCCTAAAAGGTTTTTCTGTGCAAATTCAGGCATAAAAATTAGGTATACAAGATATAGAATAGAATAATATTTATTTTGCACCATTAAAAAAAGATTACAATTATATAAACGTTGATCTTAAATAACTCTCTATATTTAAAAAAAAACCGCACCAAAATCGATTGTGTAGTTTTAAAGATCTAACATAGAGACTTTGCTTCATACTAAACTATGTAGTTAGTAGGATATGTAGTTGGCCATGTAGTTTGGATGTGAAACATACACGCCACTTTATAGTTGAAGGATTTTTAGAAAGAATATGTGATGGCAGTAAATGTACAATTTTGCTTGTGGTTGCGAAATATCCTTTTTTATACTACAGGAAAGTGACTATTATTGTTTAGTTTTAGGTATTGCACCACATAACCTGTTAAGCAAGTAGACGCTAAACTTAAAATGAATTTCAAATGTAATTGAAAATATTTATGGAGAAAACATGTAAAATAATATGATACAAATATAGAAGTGTTTACACATACTTACTTACTTTATACGTTTAGACACCTACCATTGCCATGCAAAAATTAAAAATCTGTGTTTGTGGATTGTATTTTTAATATAATGGTGAATTTAATATATTTAACATGTATTTCCACTCAGTCCCCGCTGCTGTAGACCACTCGGCGTGCAGGTAAATCTTGGCAACATAAAAAGTTAAAAGCTACGCGCATAGTCGTTTTTCATACAAGCCAGGTAAGCAGGAAGGTAAAATTTTTCAACATTTTCCGACATTTAATGGGCGGTGAAATGTTTTTCGCTTTTTTTCACGTGATGTTGATCGCTTAGCGAGTCGTTTAGGTACATAGGTACTTTTACCCGTAAATATTTTATATGAAGCTTGTTTCCTGTATGTAGGTAGGTATACGCTGTGTGTATGGATGAGGAGGTTGAAGATTCCCTTCGATGAGGGGAAAAGCGATTAGGGTTCAGTTAAATATTTTAGGGGGAGATGCAAAATGTACCTACGTTTCAATATAATTTGCTGTGCCTACGGTATTTGAATTTTCATGCCAAAAATACAAGCTATACAAGTGACTTCAAAGATGTAATAATTTAAGTTAGTATTAATTTTTCGCTTTAATAAAAAAAAATGCTCTATATGGATAATTATACCTATGAGTTCTCTATAATATTAAGGCCTTGTCCGAAATAATTATCAGTACAATACGTACTGTATTGTACAATATACCTACATAGTAAAACCCTCTTGATACGAAAGAAAATGATCACCAAACCAACCGTGTAATTATCTACCGAAACATGTATCCTTCCTTTCATATAAAAAAGAACACCCGGCACTTTCCTGTTAACGCTAGAAAAAACAGAACCTCACCCGAGCCACTCCACTCCTGTAACTAGCGGTCCTCATTATCCACATTACGTATTTATGACGCCATCTTGTTTTCAGTAAAGAGGCTTAAAACAAAAAGCGGCAAATCCGTGAAGGTTGCGACTCGAGGAAACCTGAAAAAGTTTGAACATGAAAGTTTAAAAGTGGTCGGGAGGCGAGGGGTGGCGCGGGGGCGGGGGCGGTTGCCTAGCAACGCACCCCCCGCGCCTCACTGCTAATCTGTGAATGCTGAAAATGTTTCAAAATAGGCCAAGGTTTGACGGAATCAAATATTTTATTAACTGCTACCGTGGGTGTTGTGATTATTACTCGTTTAGAACGGTAAATTTAAATATTTGCAGACAGATATTTAAATGATGTTCAATTTTGATTCTTGTTTCTGAAATTCAATAAGATATTTATTGAAAATAGTTTTGTGATATGGGTACATGGGTAAAGCCTAACACATTATGTTTCTGTTATTTATTTTTTGACGTAGGTAAAAAAAAATACTGCATAAAGTACCTTCCTACTTACTATGAATTACAGTTTTAAATGTAGAGATTCCGAATTGAGATTTAGCAATGTCAAAAAGTTACAATTCTTGGTTTGAAATTTGATTGGTTGTAGCTACCGTAAATCATAATCTAGAGGTACCTACCTACATTCAAAATTTAAGTTTTGACCATTGCTAACAAAATTTGAATACTGATTCGTACCAATTAATCTTTCCGTTTATAAAAAAAAAATGTCGATGTTAAGGAGAGGAGTGTCGGCGCAGTCGGCTGCACTGACTGAACACTCATTCCAGGTACTGGCAACTGTCAATCGAGAGACTGCAGTCCGCCATCCCGACGGACTTCCCTATTCGGGTTCCCGCTGACCAGCAGAAGATTGTCCTGGACAAAGAATGGACCAGAGACATACGACAGCAGAGTCTGCGTGGATAGTATTCCGTCGCTACAAGGAGGCGAAATAAACTGTTCAATACCCTGTTAAAAGTACTTGAGTTTAAGTTATAGTGTTTGTTATAAGTTTTTAAAATGTAGAGACATATTAATTTGTTTAAAAATGTACGCGCGCGTGTATTTTTATTGATTCCTCCAATAAGTGGATATTATTATCATTATTATTTACTAGCTGTTCCCGCGCGCTTCGCTTCGCCTTAAAAAGTTTTCCCGTGGGATTTCCGGGATAAAAAGTAGCCTATGTTTTTTCCCAGGGTCTAGACCGTATGTATACCAAATTTCATTCAAATCCGTTCTGTAGTTTTGGCGTGAAAGAGTAACAGACAGACAGACAGACAGACAGACACAGTTACTTTCGCATTTATAATATTAGTAAGGATTTAAGTACTATAAATCTAAACTTTATTTCAACTGATTACAACAGGCAGCTTCTGAAACTTCAATATTTACCTTTATTATGTTACCCAACATAATAATTATATATATTAAGTATATTATTCTCTCTCTCTCTCTCAGCCTTCCGTAGTCCACTGTTGGACATAGGCCTCTCCTAACGATCGCCACCCCAAACGGTCACCCGCCATCTGCATCCAGCGGCTTCCCGCTACCTTCCGCAGATCATCAGACCAACGGGTTGGGGGGCGACCGACACGCCGTTTGCCGACACGGGGTCTCCACTCCAGAACCTTTCTACTCCAGCGGTCGTCGGCTCTGCGGGCTACGTGGCCAGCCCATTGCCATTTCAGCGTGCTAATCCTTTTGGCTATGTCGGTAACTTTAGTTCTCCTGCGGATTTCTTCATTACGAATCCTATCTCGCAGGGACACGCCTAACATAGCCCTTTCCATAGCACGCTGAGCAACTCTGAGCTTGTGGATAAGCCCTTTGGTGAAGCACCACGTCTCGGCTCCGTAAGTCATCACTGGCAACACGCACTGATTGAAAACTTTTGTTTTCAGACACTGAGGTATGTTTTCAGTGAAGATGTGTCGTAATTTCCCGAACGCTGCCCATCCGAGTTGGATTCTACGAGCTACCTCTTTATCGAAGTTGGATTTACCTAATCGGATCACTTGTCCTAGGTAGGGATACTGATCAACAACTTCGATGGTGACACCTCCTACAGTTACGGGCGATGATGAAACATGTTCGTTCGACATGACCTTTGTCTTGTCCATGTTCATTTTCAGCCCAACTTGTTTAGAGGCATCATTGAGGTCTGTGAGCATTTCGCCCAACTCCTCCAGCGTTTCCGCCATAATAACTATGTCATCAGCAAATCGTAGATGAGAGATATATTCGCCATTGACGTTAATGCCCAGTCTTTTCCACTCTACAAGCTTAAAAACATCTTCCAGTGCACAGGTGAACAGTTTCGGAGAAATAACATCTCCCTGTCTCACGCCCCTTTGCAACTGGATCGGTTTTGTGCTATGTTCGTGTAATCGAACTGACATTGTGGCAGCATTGTATATACATCTCAACACCTCGATATAGCGATAGTCTATATGGCACCGCTGAAGGGATTGAAGCATCGCCCAGAGCTCAATAGAATCAAAGGCTTTCTCATAGTCCACAAACGCTAGATATAAAGGTAGATTATACTCCTCGGTCTTCTGTATAACCTGCCGAAGCGTGTGTATGTGATCTATGGTACTATAGCCTTTTCGGAACCCGGCTTGTTCGGGAGGCTGGAAGTCGTCGAGTCTTTGCTCGAGACGATTCGTAATAACTCTCGAAAACAGCTTGTACACATGGCTCAGAAGTGCAATGGGTCTATAATTCTTCAATAGGGCTTTGTTGCCTTTCTTGAAGAACAAAGTCACTACACTTCTGCTCCATGCCTCCGGGCTTGTGCCTTCGAGTATGACGGAATTAAACAGCCTCCGAAGTGCTATTAAAATCGGTCTACCGCCGGCTTTCAGAAGTTCTGTCGTTATTCCATCATCTCCCGGAGCTTTGTTGTTTTTTAGCTGTTTGAGAGCTATACTAATCTCGTCTAGACTGACGTCCGGAATATCTTCGGTATAGTGTCGGGTGAGTGGCGCTCGGCTGTCGTGAGCACCGCTGGTAATAGGGTTTTGTGTTGTGGTGTATAACTGTCCGTAGAATCTCTCAATTTCTCCCAGAATTTCGGGCACTGATGAAACGGTGTTGCCAGTGTCGGTCTTCAGTTGGGTCAACAGAGTCTGCCGAACAGATTGATCTCTAGCAAAGACTTTGGAGCCCTTGTTTTGCTCTATTGCGTCTTGAATGCGCTTGCAATTGTAGCGTCTCATATCGCAACGTCTTGCTTTGGCGATCTGTCTGTTTAGACGTCTGTATTCGACCATATCAACTGAAGACTGCAACCTCATTTCTCTCCGTTCTCTTATGAGACTCAGAGTCCCATCTGAGAGTTTTTGAGGTCCTCGGTTGGTTCGGGACGAAAAATATTTCGATCCTACCTCTCGGACAGTTTCCACAAACCTATTGTTTAAATCGTCAACTGTAACGCAATTCTCTAAACATATCAGGCGGTCGCAAAGCTCAGACTGAAAGCTTTCGGGATCCTGGATTTGAGCAGGAGTAGGACGGAGCGTGGACTTCATTAGACGGGAGCGTTCTATTTTGCAGTTTATATTCAAAGTGCCTCTTACGAGTCGGTGATCGCTGCCGGTCTTAACCCTACTGATCACTGAGACATCATTGAATATGTGCTTCTTATCCGTCAATATGAAGTCGATCTCGTTTTTAGTCTTCCCATCGGGGCTAATCCACGTCCACTTCCTTTGTGGCTTCTTCTTGTAGAAGGAGTTCATCATATAGAGGCCCTCCTTCTCCAAGAAGTCAGCCAGCATTTGCCCACGATGGTTCCTGACTCCAAATCCATGTGACCCCACTTTCGTCTCGCCGCCTTCTTGTTTTCCGAGTTTCGCGTTAAAGTCTCCCATCACCACCGTGAAATGAGTAGTGAACTTACGCAGGGCAGACGATACGTCTTCATACGCAAGTTCGACCTCATCATCGGTGTGCTTAGATGTGGGTGCGTAAACCTGTATGACCTTCATTGAGTATCGTTTAGATATTCTCAGGATGAGGTACGCAACCCGTGTCGACACACTTCCGATTTCAACGATGTTGTTGACGAGGGACTTGTTGACGATGAACCCGACACCCCCTTGGGACAGTTGGTCGCCCTCCCGGTGGTACAGCAAGTTTCCGGACTGGAGAATTTCCGTATCCTCTCCCTCTCGTCGGACTTCGGATAACCCTATAATGTCCCATTTTAACTTGCTGATTTCCTCTTCCAGCTCCTCTATCTTCACGTCTTCCCTCAGTGTCCGTGCGTTATATGTTGCCAGGTGCAAGGGTCGGTTGGGCTGGTAGCCGACTCTCTGCCGGAGATTCTTCGCACCCCCTGCCCCGCCGTTACCGTGACCGCTACCGGAGTCCGGGATAGCGGGGCTGCCGGGGACTGGGGGCCGGGGCTTTGTTTTTTCCATCATTAGGAGGTGTATTTGCCATAATCACCGCGCTTGGCAGGCGTGTTGGTGATTCTCCTTTTTTACGGCGGGAGATCGCCGCCTCTGCTAGGAGAGGAGGTCGGGTCGATTTACCGCCGCCCGACATTCGGCGTTGTCACTCGTTAGCACCACCCAGGGGGCACGTGTAGGGTAACTAGGGTTTGTACCTACGGACGTGAGCGACAAGCCCCCCTAGCCCCAAGTATATTATTTGCAAAGTAAATAATGGAATCGCGCAACCGTAAATTTATTTTATATAAACTATCTTTCAAAAGCAATTTGTAACCACCACTATCTAAAAACGTGAACCCAACAATTCCAGCACCCTCGCTTCTGCAGCAAAAAACAAAAGAAAGAGAATACTCTTGATGTCGCTAAATGGCGAAATCAATTTAAATGCTAATGTAAGAAAACGATCACGAGGACTACAGCCGAGTCTGCATCACAAATGTATTGATCCCCACACGCGAGCATACATCCGTCTCTTTTTAACTTACCCACAACAGATCGCTATAAACATAAATACCTCGACACTGAAAAGGCTTCTTTGGGAAACTTTCCCGAAGAAAAACTTCCCTTGTCTTCTTACACTTAAGATTGCTATTACTAAGCTTGGAACACCAGCACTTGTGCCTTTCAGGATCTTGAAGGCTCTTTGTTGTGCCAGCAAATTCTATTCCTATCTTTAAAGGAATAAAGATCTATTTCACCGTTGGGTTAAGAGAAAATGTATTTTATATAGGAATCACTGGAGTTGTTATGGATGGCTGTTTTGAATCTCGGGTATTTTTTGTTTGCAAGATCGTAACTACCTTTATCTACCTATCTGAATACAAGTATAGTAGACATATCGACGGCATTTTCCTATGAGTAGGTAGAAATCTCAATCAAATCTGTGAGCAGAGTATCTACATGGAGTTTAGGAACATAATCAGATCAGATTAATACAGGTTTTGATAACAGCAGTTTAAATGTGTGTTTCCTGTTACTTGTATATGTATATTCAGGCTACAAATTAATTACTGACTAAGTATTAGAGAAATATTTTTTTATTTAATTACATTGTTGTGACAAAAAAGGTTAGGTGTTGTGACAAACAAGATTTTTATTACCTTTTGGTTTAAACTGAAAAGTCGACATCGCATCGAAAATGACTTTATGTAAACCAGTTGCAACGAAGCTCTTAACCGTTCAGCTGCTGCCTACTACAATAGCAACAATTTGCACCGGTCGAGGTGGAAATTTTTCAATATCCATCACCATTGTAAATGCAATTTTTAAATATTCATGACAACGAGTTCTGTATTATTTAATATGAAATGCAAAACGGATACAAGTGTGAATAATGCGAAACGCAGTTTTTTATGCGTTACAATATGAAACGAAAGTAGTAGGTAATTTAATTCCCTTTAATACTCAGTTTTATTATAAGTAAAAAAGTAGATTATAGAAAATATAATAAAGGTTTGCACGAAATAAGCCTCACCGAGTGACGTATCAATAGCGCATCCAACGCAGTCAACGACTACCAACTTATCTAACTGGCTCACCTGTTCACTATGGTGACAAATACTAGACCGAATCAAGTTTAAAATATAATAATAACAACAGTGGGAGTAAATTGACGTCATAATTTATAATGCAGCTGAGATAAAACAAGAATCATCTCGAGGGCAAGTGCCTGTGGCTCGTCACGTATTTAGATAACACGGTTTTACAGTGATAACTGATAAAACACCAGTTATAGTGAGATGAGGTGTAAACTATGCTTTATTTAAGATCTTTCTCTAGTTTGCGATCTGATCTTTCCAAAGTAAAAATAAATTTGCGGCATATGTAGTATTAATGTATAAATAAATGGGGTACATTAATAATTAGAAATAATGAGATCTGTTTTCCTGTCTGTGTTATTCATCTAAAACATTAAAAAAAATATGATAACAAACGTAATGTATGAGAAACGAGCTTAGCCCAATCAGAACGAAATTGTAAGAAAAGCGCGGAAAGTCTCCCTGAAACTACCAGTGCTGCCATCTATGGAAAACTCGGGAACTATTCCAGATTTTCACAGGGCATGCGCATTTTCTGCGAGAAACTTCCTTCTAAATTGAACTCTGTCGGCCCAACCATAGGGGACATTTTCACGTGTGGAAGTGACGCATGCGTGTTAACATCGATCTGTGTGTCACCAGTGACAGTGCGAGTCGGCGTCGTGCCAAAAAACAAAAACAAATGAACAAAATACAAGATAATTTCCACCTTTGAAGCCATGAAAATAGAAGGTAAGTAACTATTTGGGTCATATTTTTTATGAGATAGTTACAGTTCATTTGGTATCTTAATTTTGCATCATCATAGTTGAACTTAAACACCTCTCACTCCCCCGATTTTAGGACATATTTGTAGAAATCATTGATAATTTCGGTGCGGTTTTATGAATGTTAATAATGTAAAAGTTAGACGTGACCTCTTTTTTCACAAAGAAGGTGTTACACTTAATCCTTTTCACCACATTTTGAACCACCAAAACACAGCAGAATAAAAGAATTGATGAGCCGCAGCGCAAGTGATTTCATTGTAATCACTCGGGATTAGGGTTTTATCGGGTGATAATACGATGGGACGCCCTCGGGGCTCCGAGCCGATTCTGTCGAACACCCCGACATATGTACCCTGCACTTGTTCAGTATAATTTGTCCTCCATTAGGGCATTATATTATGGACCCGGTGCTCTATAATAAAGAGGGTCAGATTAAAAGAAGTTTCGTCTTTCGCCAACTGTTCCCGCTGGAGCGAGGGGTCGGATATATTTTAATTATGCATTCGATATTGAATGTTGCATTTTGTCTCTGATGTGTAAGTTTGTGACAGGTTTTTTAGAATGCTCTCGTTTGAAATTTTGATGAAGTCTTCTGTTTATTTTTGTTGTTGTTTAGCTTTAGTTGCCAACCTATCATTAATAAGTACTTATGTATTTAAAAAAAAACATAGCATAGCGAACGCATGGGGAAGATGAATTACATAGAGTTGTCCTTGGTTTTAATATCCTCAAACATGAACATCTACTCTTTTCCGTATTTCCTCTTCCTTTGCGAGCTCAATCTCACTCCGATACACAAAATTACATCAACATAACAAAGCTACAAGCACACACGCAAATTAGCCGACTGCATGCAAAATTACAGCCAATCTTCTCTCATTCATGAACTCTGCAAACAGTTTATTTGGCGTTCTATTGACTCGGACTTGACAAATCACGAATTAAGTAGGTCGGAGACTTGTGAAATGAGGTGTGAATATTGGTTCGCGACGGGGCCCTGGCGCCCTGGGGCCCACGCGGGGGCCCTTGCGGGGGGCCGGGGGCCCAGCCGAGGGGCCGCAGCTGCCCGCACCCTTTCATGTTGCGACTCGACAATGGCCCTCAAATTACGGCAGGTACCTCCCAGTACTCGCGAGGGCCACTCGTTGTTTCTTTTGTAAGTTTGTTTAATAAATTGATGACGCGTGCCGTAGGTTTGACTGCGATTGCTTGTTTTGAGTAGCTTAAGCTTTAATTTGTTTTTATTGTTACTATGAATCAAACCAATTACTACACATTAAATTATTCGATATTCTGAGATCAAAGGATTTACGAACTTTCTTACGATGTCTTTTGTTTCTCGCCGCTCGCGCTACTTCGTCCAACATCTTCATTCTATACATCATACATAATTTCCATCCTCCTCTCTCTCCTGCAGGATGCCTGGTGCTGCTGTGGCAGCTGTCCCTGTCGCTGGCGCTGCGGCGCGGCCCGCACCACCCGCACGGGCAGCAGCCGGTGGACCACCAGCACCATCACTACACGCCAAGAGGAGCCGAGTCGCTTACGCAAGAGGAGGATGTGTTGAGGGATGCTAAGTGAGTTCTTCTATCTCTTTCCCTCTGCTAGTACAGCCATCTTGTTGGTATCACTATCTTTCTCACAGACACCGGTGGACCATCAGCATCATCACTACACGCCGAGAGGAGCCGAGTCGCTGACGCAAGAGGAGGATGTGCTGAGGGATGCTAAATGAGTTCTACTGTTTCCCTTGCTCTGATAGCTGGCCTTAATGCACTGTGGCAGTTGTCTCTTTCCCCCCACTAGCATAACTTACCCAGCCGATTGACCACCAGCACCATCACTACACGCCGCGAGGGGCCGAGTCGCTGACGCAAGAGGAGGATGTGCTGAGGGATGCTAAGTGAGTTCTAGCTCTCTCTGATAGCTGGACTCATCGACATCGTACATGTCAGTTGTCTCTTCCCCCCACGAGCATAACTTACCCAGCCGATGGACCACCAGCACCACCACTATACGCCGTAAGGTGCCGAGTCGCTGACGCAAGAGGAAGATGTGCTGAGGGATGCTAAGTGAGTAGTTCTATCTCTCTATATCAGCAGTTATCTCTTTGAATGAAGGCAGCAACCGGTGGAAAACCAGCGGCCTGGAATATACATACATTGCGTAGTTATTCAAATCGGCTTACGGAGCTGCATAGCGATTACGAGTGTTGTCGACTTAAGTCGATAGTAATTCGAAAGGCAAGTCATTGGCATTTGTATGCGTTATTACCGGTGATCTGAAGATGTTACCTAAACAAATTGCTATCTATCTATCTGTTTTCTGTATACCAACAATAAAATTGTATATACTAATTCCAGACACATAGAGGAGGACTCGGCGCACCTGACGGCGGAGATGGTGGCGCAGATGTCGCCCGAGGAGCTGGAGTTCCACTACTTCCAGGCGCACGACTTCGACCGCAACAACAAGCTCGACGGACTCGAGATGCTCAAGGTGGGCTTAGCACATTGCACTTATTCCAGACACATAGAGGAGGACTCCGGGCAGAGGACAAACAAACTCTTGTGTAAATATAAGAATAGCAGGGGTAGCCAGAACGTTACATTATAGTGTTTTATAAAGTGGCATGTAGCTTTAAAACGATGATGATGATGATGATTTGCACCAGTTTTGTTATTACCCAAACAAACACTACAGCTGAATTTGTAAAAGTAATGAAAGTAAATTTTCTAATTGGTGTGTATAAGTACAATATTAGTGATCGTATTTGTTTATATTTATTATAATCTAAACGTAGTGATCATGATTGATTTTCGGGTTCCGCTCATCTCGCATAATCTTTATTGACCAAAACTCATTTCGCATAACTCGTATGGTCTAAACTTTTTTGGCCGAACCATCTCTTTGCCAAGACTTATGTGGCATAAGGCTCGTTTCGTCTAAAACTCTTTAGGCACAATCTTTAAACACCTAAGTTTCGTTTGCTCAAATTTATGTTCGTCTATACCTATGTATAATCTTGTTTCTCGTAATGTTATCTTAATAAATAATATATTAAGTATGTAGTAAATGTACAAATTGTGATATTTTTCTCCTACATCCCGAAAATCACGATATTGTATGATGAAAAAATCGAAAGTTAACGACCAATATAATTATTACAAACCCCATGAGATCGACGACGTTTAGGTGCGACGACGAGCAAAGCGAGGAGGAGCGTGTTAGGTGCACATGTTCATCAAAACCAAAGCGGAGCGCAGCGAAGCGGAGCGGAGCGTTTTCCAAACAGCGGAAACAATACAAGGCACCAGTTTGCGCTATGTAGGGAGACGCTCCGTCAAAGTTAAAGTCAAACGAATATTATTACTTTGTATAAACCTAATAAACCTATGCCATAGCATTATTAGGCTATTCAAGATTTGGCCATACCATTATTAGGCTAAACAATGTTATGCGAAATAACTTTTTACTAAACGAGATTTATGCCATACGATTTTCGGCGTAACGAGACTTTGACCAAACGTGATTACTATGCAATACGAGATTAGGCAAATAAATCTTATGCCAAAAAAGGTAGAACCTTGATTTTCTTTTCTTGCAGGCGGTGTATCATATGACAGAGCACAACCACAATCCTGATACGGATAAGTCTATTGAACCCGAATCAAATGAGATCGTCGATTACGTAGGTACGTGCAAAGTAATTACATAAATTTATATTTTTGCTAAGTCACATAATATAGGACCGATGCTTTCTTCAGCAGAGTTCACAAGATGACAAACGTAACGTGGCATCTGAAATGGAGTGTCTTGGTGTACCATATGGATTCTCTTAGTGTACCATATGGATTCTCTTGGTCTTACATTACACCCTTGGAATCTGACAGGTGCTACAGCCCATTCCTGATCTTTACAAGGGATTTAGCTATAACTATATCCGTCTAATTATATTACTATACTTTGTTGGGATTATAAGAAATTAATCTTTTAAAAAGTTCATTACCATTAACATTACCATTTACCATTCTTGTATCATTCCAATATACCTACTAAGGTGTCATTTTAATTCCACAGCTCTAGTGGACAAGACGCTAGCCCTAGACGACAAAGACAACGACGGCTACATATCGTACCTGGAATACCGGAAGGCGCGGCTGCACGATCCCAAGGGACGCACACACCGGGTGCTGGCCCAAGACTGACCCAGTTATTACGTACTGAATTAATTGTGATTGTGATTAGATAAATGGAATAGTGCGTGTGAAATAGTGTGAATGAATCGGTTTATATGATCAGTGAATTTCTGTTCAGGTTTGTTCTTGTGAGCTTAGTGGGATTTTTTTATCGAAATTAGAACTTTAGTGAAAATAACATACTATTGTGTAATGGTCTATAGTTTATAACTGGGTGATCATAATCATCCTTGTCATCATCAACATATTATTTGAGCTTGGTGGTGGGTTTTAGATGAATACTGACTTTGGTGAAAAATTACTAATAGTATTAATATTGTAGTATACGTATAGTATAATTATTGTATAGCGCAGGAGAGTCGCCACCTAGCGGTACACGCGCTGCACTACCGGAGTGCTATTTAAACAAATAATCAAACTTACACACAAATTCGCAGTAATTTTTCACTAATAAAATCGTAAGAAAAACTCCCACTACGCCCTCAGTTTTTAAGAGTTAGAAATTTTACTAATCTCACTACTCACCGTGAGTGTTGCCAACTCTATAAGTACTTGGGTATACCTCTATATTACATTGTATAGAGAAAATGTACGGTTTATTTACAAAGTACGTCGTTCGTTCTGTTGTTGTGCCAATAATTTGAATAAATATTTTTTTTGCATTTGATTCACTACATGCTTAGTAGATCGTATGCTTGCTATAAAAACCGATAACAATATTATACGGGAGGCTTCTTATTTGATCTGTGAATATAGTTTAGAATTACTTAGGGCGGCTTGCACCAGCAACCCTTAAATTCAAATTAAATCTATTGCTGTCACATTCATTCTGTCAAAGCATATCATAAGTAGATTTAATCTCGATTTGAATGTTTTTGCGAGACACACTAACTTGTCTTTATAGTATGGACTACTCATCAATTAGAGTAATTCTATCCTATTCAATAAGAACAATTAAGATTGTTTTAGTTCTTCCGATAAGTAGGTAGGTAAATACACTTATGTTAAGGTAACATTTACAAAAAGTATTAATTTAAGTTATCGAATAATTTTGGTATTGTGTTGTGGAAGCATATATTAGATAAGTTTCACCTTTGTACCTTGACATTGAATATTTTTTTCTTAAGACAATAAAACATTTTTACTCTTATGCTTGCGTTTATTCAAAACATTGATAATACTCTCCTTACATTATATTTTTACAAAAAGCATAGAGATATCCACGTTATGACTTATCTAGACTAACGTTTACTATTCAGTCAAACATTTCAATACTGAAGAACTTAGTTTTACTTCAACACAGCATAATTATAAATTTTAGGAAGGTATATAACATAGTTACCTACTAATACCTACACTATGTCGCCGAAAAAGTTAGATCTTACATGCAAATCACACCTAGTCTATAATTTTTTACAAACGGCAATTACAGTTTGACTAATATTAAATGTGTGGTTTGGGTTAGTTCACTGACGAGTTTTATCAGTCGATACCTAGGTATATTAATCGCTATTTAGTGTATGTTATTAAACTTTATGCAGATGAACAAGTTTCCTTATTACTAACAGTTCTACATAACAATGCAGCGCCTCCTGCAAAATAACAGACGCCTTTGCAGTTGACGGTCAAAACTTCTAAGTTTTCGTTCGTCGAAACTATCTATAAACTTATAATCTTAAAGTAAGGGCTGGTTTTTTCATCCATAGTTAAACTGAATGCATGACATTTAAGTAGGTACATGAATTTCGTTGGTTTTTAACTAAGTAGAAGTTACTATATCTGATCAATTACGGATCAAATAACCGGCCTGAAGGATACAAAGTTGGCTCGTCACTCCCCGCACTGGTACTGCGTGTCGCAGGGCAGGCCGCGCTCGCCCCACGACGTGGCCTCCTTGATGCCAGAGGATATCTCCTCGTACTCCGACAACTCGATGTCGTTGCTGAAAGATAAAAAGTTTGGTTATAAAATTGATGTGTGTATTTTACGTAATATTATTTAAAACGAAGTACACCATCATCATAACTGCCTCTGTGGTCTAGTGGTAGAAGCTTCGCTTCATGACCCAGAGGTCCCGGGTTCGATTCCCGGGTGGGACCATCAATTTGTGTTTCTAAATTGTGGTTCTAAGTTTGGTTAGGACATAGAAGGCTGATCACCTGATGTCCGAAACAGTGAAACGATCCATGCTGTCGGATGGGCATGTAAAGCAGTCGGTCCTGCGCCTAGCTCTCTCCAGTCGTGTCGGTCAATCCGTCCCATTGGGCTATGAGAGTAATGGAACAGAGAGTGCTCCTGTGTACTGCGCACACACTTGGGCACTATAATCTACTCCTGCGTAGATGGCTGATCTCAATTGAGATTGGCCGCCGTAGTCGAAATTCGGCTAGGAGGACATTATTATTATTATTACACCATCATGCAAAGACACCGTGGGGTAAGAATATTCTTATAGATAGACGCATTTTACCGACTATTTCCACGTTTCAGCTTCGCACTCAACGGACGCATCGCATTAAATTGTTCTTTGTATCACACAAGTGCGTTCACTTCATTCGTTTCTCCATTTATGAGAATCCGTTTGGTCCAATACGTAGGAACCCGATAGATGGATTCTTAACTTTAAGCAACATTTACCATCATCAATTTTATCGTATAAAAAAACGCAAAACATCTAGCGGGAAACGATTGTGAAACTAACGAGTTTTAATACATCAATGGTTGATTCTACCATGCATTTATTGATATCGACTAGAAGACACCGGAATATTTTTCAGTTATGTCTACATCCTTCTCCTTACCCCTGCAGCAGCTTGGCCCCCTGCATCAGCAGCTCGGCTCCCGAGGCATAGGGCGCCGCCTGCCGCGGCCGCGCGCACGCCAGCCGGTACAGGCAGCCGTAGCGCCCGCTCTGTCGCCCCGACAGTATGTTATCCTACATCGCGCATTCGAAGTTTCTCACCTACTCTGCTATATATACAGAGCCCAAAGCTAACCGTTGGGTAGCTGTCCGCCAGGCCACACCACCCGGCCTGGTCGGAGGATCCTCCCTTTGCCATGGGGATGCGCCAACACCTCCAGCATCTCCGTAGAACTAACTAACTTACACATGATTCTACCATGCATATTGATGTCGATTAGAAGACACCGGAATATTTTCTATACTTATGTTTACATCGCTCACTGTTGGGTATAGGCCCAAAAGTGGGCGATGGAAGGCTGATGATGATGTCTACATCCTTCCTCCTTACCCCTGCAGCAGCTTGGCGCCCTGCATCAGCAGCTCTGCTCCCGAGGCGTAGGGCGCCGCCTGCCGCGGCCGCGCGCACGCCAGCCGGTACAGGCAGCCGTAGCGCCCGCTCTGCCGCCCCGACAGGTACGCCAGGTACAGGTACAGCTCGTCTTCCGAGATGTAGGTGGCGTTCAGGTTGTCTGTTTGGGGGTAATGGGGTGTGAGTTTATTGAATGTAGCTGAAAAAGAGCTTACCTACTACTTACGGACTCGTAATAGAGGGATGAGAAGATGGTTTGTTAAGGATAAATATCAATGAGCCATGAAAATAGGTTTATCGCTTTTAATTCATTCAATTCATGTATGAAATGAGAATGTGAAATATGAAAATACTCTTAGCTAATATAAACTTCTTGGCACTTCTTACGTTTGCATTTCCATTGGAGTTTTTTTTATCTCTATTAATACTGTCATCATTTGAACGTGTACTGTTTATCAGTTCTTGGTGCAATAAAATGCACGAACAACTTAAATATTCCGTTAGACAAATTGTCCTGCAAAACAACAAAGCACCCGAATCAATAGCCGTTTCCGAATCTCAAAGGTGTCGCTTTGAACAAAACAATCTATAGCGGTAAAATGGCAGTGCAAGTCCATCGGATGTCCATTAGGCACATTCGGACGACCATCGGGTCATTTAGACGGCACCTTTTGTCTCGAAACTCCGGATAATCCGTCCAGAAACGGATTACTAAGTACGGAACATGACAAACGCATCCGTAGCTATTGGATTACCGGCCACTCCGCTGGTCAGTTTGAATTTAGCCTTTTCGCCGTCCAACAAAGGATTTAAGCAGCTGATGGGAATCGTGGGGCTTTTAGAAATAAGGTTATTTATTGGCCTTTAATAGGGATGGTGTTGATTTTTTTGGGGATTATACGCGTTTTTGCGGTTAGATGTTAATAATTGCTGTCGCGTGCCAGACTTGGTTGAGTGAATTTAAGCCATGGTAAAGATGAGAGGTAATAATAACTACTGTGCAGTATGTATCGAGTATATTTAGGTACTTACATTGTTGACATTGTTGCCCCATCTTGTGGTGAAGATTTGATTTGATATGTTGAAAATCTTAGCGTAAAAGATCACTTACCTTCAAGGCTCCTCCCGTAGTGGTGTCCCTTCCACGCTCCGGCTCCGAAGAACCCGGCGGCGAGGATCAGCGCCTTCAGCACCACCAGGATCACCAGGTTCGTGAGGTTCAGGCTCAGCACCTGCGACCAGACACCAGCGTACTGTGGTTAAGGAGCCGTCAATTGTTTCTAGAAGTTGCCGCAACCGTCGATTGTTTCTAGAAGTCGCTGCAACTGTCAGTTATTTCTTGAAGTTATAGTGCGTCAAGTGTACGGCAGATCCATAGTGAAAAAGTTCCGCGTGATGATGCGCGTGAAATGCATGCCATGATCAATCATAATGCAGAAATATTTCCGAGCGGGATAAGACTGGACGCACCTTTTGTTTTTTTTTTTAGGTAGTTAGCCAATAACAGTTATCTCGAAACTTTTAGTAGGTAACCCATAAAAACTGTACTGACTCATAATTCTTACAACCCTTATCTTTTAAATTCCAAACAAAAACGGCATATTGTTATTGTTAGTCACAAGACAAGCGTGCAAATGACAATAGAAGTGCGATACGAACCTGCGAGATGCAGTCAAAACCAACCTGGCTGCTACCTGTCGACCTGGCTATGAAGTCCTTGGCCAGAGTGGACACTATCTGGCCACCAGCCCCGTTGAGGAAGCTACCAGCTGTGTTGAGGAACGAAGATCGTCCGTACTGCGCGGTGTCATTAATGTCGGTGCCGACGCGATCAATAGTGTCACCTTCATCGTAAGGCGCTGGTCTCTTGAAGGGCACAGGAGGCTTCTCCCGCGGCAACAGATCAATGTTATTAACTCCTTGTTTCGGGAACATCTTCTTGGCATACTGAGGCGAGGAATACGCGCCAGAATGCTCCGCCACCACACTTGTAAGAACTACGGACACTACGAGTAGAGATAAATACATTTTGAGGGATATTCTACGCGTGCGTCTCGGAAGGACCCTGGGGATGGTCTGAGGAAGCAGGTAGCCGCACAATGGGCTCGGATGTCGATAAGACTCTGCCTGGTGCCGCCGCTTGTCTTCAGTTTTATCTCTTCCGAGTGCTTTTGTTCGTGGCACGCACGATGACATCTGTTAATGGCGGATTGTTGTAGGTAACAAGCTAGAGCCATACCGTTGTTGGTATCAATGTCGAAGCCCGATGAAATGTTTTGCAATCTGTTGTTTTAGATTTACGTAACTGCATATCTTAAATATTGATACATAAATTATGGTATATTATCTCTGTGACTTCATGAGCTATTCGTAAAAACTATTAATTAACTCCAACAGTAAGCAAGAAAAGTCATATTATGCGGATGCGGATTACAAAAATTTTAAACAATTAATTATTAAAGCGTACACATATATGTGTACCTATCTTGTATATTTATCTAAAGCATTCGCCTATATGTATCAGGTTTGATCTTATTTAAAACGTTGACCAATGAGGAAGGTTTCATTAAGCTTTAGTTAGGTGGTAGGTAATTGTTGGTTGCAAAAAGTCATAAAACGATTTTAATTGAGTAATGAGCCGTTTGAACTATATTGCTCACCTATCATCATTAACTTTGACTAGGTTATATTATGTAGTAGCAGTGGGTGACAAAACCATTTGTTTGTTTTCATTTCATAGTGATGAGCATGTGGCACAATGACATGGGCCTGTTTGGGTAAGTGTGCCACATTACATCACCCGCTCTTACTCTCAGGACCGGCGCAGCGAGGGAAGATCACTGGTTATCTACAGACTTTACAATATGTCAGGTAGAAACAGTAACGAGCAATGAAAATGTTCCACTTACAAAAGGTCAACATCAAATTAATCTAATTTAAAAAATTATAATAAAATGTTGCTCCTGGTGCGCGAACGTCAATATTGCAGATTTTTCCGTTTGCCATTCCACGGAGAAAAACATTTATTCGAATGTAATTAGGGTTCTGTCAGATGTCTTTCCCTGTGGAATGGCATTATAGGAGTAATTTGGAGCTTTTCTTACTGGAACTTTTTCATTTCTCGCGAGTACTAGATGTGTAATAAATGCAAGATATGCAATAATATGCACTAGTAATATCTGACGAAAGATACGGATAAAAGCGGCATTTCCCTATTATTGAACGGAAGATACGAATAAATTCCATGCAAGTTTTTTATGTTGTATTTATTTAGCCATCTAAAGTAATGCTAGCATTTTTTAGATTGGCTTGTGGGCTATATGCCATAATAGAAAAGGTCTACTTGTTATAGTTATGGATTAGGTATATCAAGCAATTTTCTTCATGGATGGTCTTCATAGTTCGTTTACTTTAGAAATGGCAAGTGAATTTGTAAACAATGCAGCAAAATTTACAATTGAAAGGAAAGGAAAATGATATCTATTTGTTTCAGTGCAATTCCTACAATAGAGAATGTTTACGTAGAGATTTTTTATAGTTAAACATTTTGTAACTACAAAATGTTTAACTATAAAAAATCTCTATACTTACCTAGTAGAAATAAGACGAAATCAAGTTCCTTAAATAGCTCTTCATATCTTGGTTTGACGTGGACGTGGATGACAACCTCACTGGATCGAGTAACTTTGAAAGTGTTAGGATGAGGAAGGGCGAGGACAAAGTGTTGTGTTGCGCCGTTCGCTCCTTGAGACATGCTGTCCAGCTGTAAACGATTAGTTATAGGCATCAACATCAGTTGATGACGACGGTAAGAACGCCTTCATCATTTTCAGTTTAATGATAACAATCAACGATAGCTTCCAAGTAAACATAGTTAAGTAAGTACTTAATTATATTTCCGTTCAAATCAGCAGCGAATGCACTTTTGTACCCTGTCAAACTAACAAACAGCATATTAGGTAATTTTTTCAACATATTAGGTTAGTTTTGACAAAGCATAAAAGTGTAATTGCAGCAAACTTCCTGAAGGGTAGTTTTTCCTGGACTATTAAGTTATTTGGACCGAACAGTACCTAAACTCACATCGTGTCTTCGTTATTGTTATATCTTCATTGCAAAGCATGTGGAAGTACGTTTGTATTATTATATTCTCTACGTGTACGGTCTAAGGTTCTAGAGCGTGAAACATGTTTCACCTCTTATATAACTATTATGTTCTACTTCCGATGTGTGGCTATTGCTATGGTGACATTATGTACGTAGCTTTTAATTTAACTGTATAAAGTAAATCAAATGCTAATGTTAAATGTCTGCAGCGGTACAACCACACATTTAGTTTAAATATGAGGTATGAAGAGGACAGAGTGTTGTGGCTTGTGGCGCGTCTTGGGAGGGGTCTATGTCCAGTAGAAGACAACTGATGATGTAAGTATGTCCCGAAGAAGAACCAGATGTCATGTTAACTAGCTCGGGGGTACTCGACGTGACTCCGAGTCGTGAGCACAAGTTTCGATCCTCCGTTAACGTTGCGTATCGTTAGTTCCAAAAGTGACATTTGTTTTTTCCATATGTTAGGTGGAATTTAACCAAACGCTAAACGTATTTAGTGGCCTGTCATACGTCTGTCAGTTAGTACAAAATGTATTTAAAATTTGATTATAATACGTTTAGCGTTTGGTAAAAGTAACCCTTCGTGTAGATTCGAAAATAGTATCGAATCCTATGCTCGCTGCACTGTTCTTTTCGGCCAGGTTCACATCACAATTAACGCGCGCGGGTAGTACCATCAAAGAAATTGCAAGAGATTTGACAGAATTGTCATATTATTAAAATGTGAATTTATCTGACATGTAGGCGTAGGCTATATTTCATCAAGACATTGTGAAACGGTACTTAGGTAACTTCTCTTGAATATTGTAAAATAATGAAATTACCATACCAGTTCCACCTATTTATCCAAAGTAGAACTAGGATCAACTACAGCTCTACTATGAACAAATGGAACCCCACTGACAATGGAACCTAGCGAGCGTGCTCGAGAACGAAGCTTCTCATTAGTTTCATGAATGACTGCAAGATGGCGCTGTTAGCTGTTATGTATTTTACGTTTAAAAACTTAAATTTTTGAAATACTTTTGTGTTTAAAGTTAAATATTTATAAAATTGGCTTAAATCGAGATTTAAAACTAAATCTAGATTTCATATGTTTGTGCAAGTCGCCCTAAATCCATTACATATGATATAAGTACTAAAAAAGCTTAGGTGCTATTAGTGCATGGGTTTAGTATAGGGTCCAAACGTCACTGTCAATATAGGTGCAGTGAGTTGCATAGAAACCTGACACCCTCTGAGTACAGTGCCACAAACTTATCTGTTCCGGTGACAGCTCCTATAAATGTCTAATATTTCTTCAATCTATAAGATTTTAAGTTTGCCAGTAGTGGTAGTCGCTCTTGTGGTTTTAATAAACCCATCTAATCTATATCAATATATAATTCATTAGTAAGTAATGAGATATGGATCAATTTAATTTGCTCTCACCGGAACAGATAAGTTTGTCGCACTGTACGTAACAGTGTCATCTAAAAGGGCCAGGTGCACTGATTGATGTTTATTTCTAGAATATCTCTACATCATCGACTCATTCCACATCTAAAATCTAAAATGGCTTTCAACATAGACAGTTGCTTTGTAAACAGTGTCATTTGTTCCTTATAGAGTGCTTACAATTTAAACTTTTTAATTTCCATCGGAAAGATCTATCAATCTTCATTCGATCACGATGAAACATAACACAAACATGACATAACACAACAGCACAACACTAATTTGGCCAAAAAAACCTATTCGGCTAAGTGAGAAAAAAGTTTAACAATTTAGTTGTTCGCGGTTCATCGCGTGACCGGTGGCACGAATCTACGAAGCTGCATCGTAGCCACACTCCAACTTCACGAATCCGAAGCTTCGCTAAAGACTTCGACTCTATCGCGTTGCAGTAAGGGGGAAAGCGTTCTGTAGTATTGGTTTCGCATTGTAGTAGTAGGGCCTTAGTTCTGTATAGGCATGATCGGAAGAACGGATATAATTTGTGGTACATTTCTCTGCGTGAGAGCCGGTGAAAATGCTCTGCTCTAAGAAAGTGAAACCGGGTAGCCAGCCTTGACCGTCACGCCGGGACTGCGGAGGCTGTAGAGAGGACTTTAGGGGTTAATCTATATGAAGAAAAACAAAGTCTCGAAGCGCTGCCTGTTGCGCGAGCGACGACTCTATCTCGTTGTATTAAACGTGCCATTGGCTCGACAGCTCTCGTTCGTTCGTTTTCGTTAGTATGGAGTAATCCTACTGATGGCTCATAATGTCTGGACGTTTTTAGTTTACAGTGGCTAAAATACCTTTTGCCACCTTATTTAAAACCCTGTGCTATGGAATTAAGATGGGCATAAATATTGCAACTTTTTTACATTAAAGCTCAGCTAAACAAAAAATCTGCGATCTAACTAACCAATTTGGTGCAACATAAATTTGCTTGGTGCGATTATTCCGTAAGTCTTCGATTATTTTGTCAGGATCCCTCTTTACTCATTGGAAAGGTTAAAGTTTATTTTCCTATCCAACTAATTCTACTCCACGGATCGCCCTGTTCCGCGACACCGCGACCAAAACATTTGGGCACAAGGAAAGTGTTTTTATTCGAATCTTTTATAACAATTGTGAGACAATTACACTTTCTTCAGCCATGATGCAATTCTATCCGGTAAGTGTAACGGTACGTAAGAGCACAGGTTATAAGGTAATGGCTAAGCTTTCCATGTTGCGAAATGGTTGCGAAGATTGCATGTCGTGGCAGGTTACAGTGGAGTTAGATGAATTTAGTGTTTTGAAGTAGTCACGTACGGACTTACTGTTTTATTTGAGTTCTCGTAGACAGAGACTTTTGGCTGTTGAACTGTTGCCAGTAAATAATTAATAACTGGGTTATAACAACATAACAATACGTTATAAAATCTAGTTTGTTTATATCTTACAATAAATTGTAAAATATTGTATGTAGGACTGTAGGACACATAATCGTAATAAGTATTTTTAAATTTTATTGATTTTCACTCCTCTCTCTCTCTCTCAGCCTTCTGTAGTCCACTGTTGGACATAGGCCTCTCCTAACGATCGCCACCCCAAACGGTCACCCGCCATCTGCATCCAGCGGCTTCCCGCTACCTTCCGCAGATCATCAGACCAACGGGTTGGGGGGCGACCGACACGCCGTTTGCCGACACGTTTTCACTCCTACATGTATATTATATACATGTATACTACTAACTCCCTCCTGCAGCTCCATGTACCTCCTGAAGATTGACTGGTAGAAAATGCTTTTATCATTAAGTCCATCTTTCAAGATTACCACATACTACATACCACTTCATAGATTAAGATTAAGATAAACTTCGTAAACTATGCAATAAAAGTATAACTATTTATTTACGCAGATACATAATAATGGGTATTAAATAAACTAATAATAGAAAACTTATATTTAACTAAATGTATATATTTACATGTTGGTGGCGCTCTTCTGTTGCCCCCACCCAAAGGTACCCATGATGCTGGCTGCGTTTCCTCTTTGTATGGCCAGGGATAACTTTACAAGGCGCCTCTGTTAGACTGTAAGGATCTTGTAAATTAAATAAACACACTGGGGCATGCTGAAAAACAGCGATCGAAAATCTGTTTTCCGTCGACTTATGCTGAGCATGTCACCATTTGCCAAAAGAAAATTTTAATTTATTGAAGTACTTGTTTTAACTAAAATAGTATATTGTAACTTAGTCATAATTAGTTATAAGGTAGAATAAGTTATGTAAGGTCATTTTTATTTTGGCAATAAAGCATATTTTACTTTACTTTACTTTATTTTATTTTATTTTTTTTTTATTTTACATTTGAGGAAAACTTACAGCTATTAATAGTTGGATAGCAATTGTAAAGTGTAACTAAAAGCCAATGATCAGTTTTCACTGATATACAACTTAATAATATAAAGATCACAAGATTGTACACTCATACTTAATTATGCTAACAATAATGTAACATAGTTTTTGTTATTAAACGTAAATATAGTAATTTAACTATCTAAATTTTAACTCAATAACTAACTAATTAATAAATAATTTCTATAGTTTTTTTTTAAATACATTTAAAAGTAAATATACCAAATACTTACCTATACAATGACATGAAACAATTATACAAAGCAACGTGCACGGCTTAATAATATAATAATAATACACTACTACTGCCGCTACGCCAAAGACGACACGAAATTGCGGATAAAAATTGCTTTGACCGTTTCCAAACTACTGCCAAATATATCGACCTCGCTTGAGTTGCAGAGACTGTTAATTGCATTACTTGCTCGTAAGGAAAAGAAATTTTTACGGAAATTAGTGCTGCAAGCAGGTATGTGGAGGGTTTTAAATTTCCTGGATGGTCTGGTTGGAACATGGAAGTTTACCATCTCGAGCAGCTCCGGACAGTCTACGTAACCTCTAATTATTTTAAAAAGGAAAATAACGTCTGCTACTGTCCTACGGAGTTTAAGGGGAAGGAGATGGAGGCGTTCACAGCGGTGTTCGTAGTCGGTGTAGGGAATCTTAAATTTAAATCCGACGTAGCGTGTGAACTTCCTCTGTATCTTCTCCAGCCTATTTATGTAAACATCGTATTGAGGGTTCCAAATCTGGCTGGCATATTCAAGATGACTTCGAACATACGCACAATACAGCAGCTTTACAGTCTTCATTGATTTAAAAGGCTTAGAGGCTCGCATAATAAAACCAAGAGATTTGGACGCTTTACTTACAATATGGTCAATATGCTGATCAAATAGTAATTTACTATCATAGGTGACACCTAAATCACGCGATGAGAGCGCCCTTGCTAAGTTTTGACCTTTGATTGTATAAGAAGCTTCGAACAAATGTCTCTTTCTAGAAAAAGTAACACAGTAGCACTTGGCGACATTTAGGTCTAACTTGTTACTCACGCAATAGCGGTCAAGTCTACATAGATCCTCTTGCAGACATAAGGCATCAGCAGCATTATTGACGACCATAAATACTTTCATGTCGTCTGCAAAAAGTAAATATGAGGAGTTTTTAAAACAGGTGTCAATGTCGCCGATAAAAACAATAAATAGTAAGGGACCTAACAGAGACCCCTGAGGTACTCCAGAAGGGATATTTCTCCAAGCAGAAGTGTAACCATTAAGTACAACCGCCTGAGACCTATTGCTAACATAGGATGTAAACCATCTGAATAGATTACCTCTAATGCCAGCAAGATGAAGCTTGTTCAGGAGTAAACAGTGGTCTATTCGGTCAAAGGCTTTACTGTAATCAGTGTATATTGCGTCGACTTGATCACCGTTATCCATATTACTTGTAACAAAGTCACTAAAAATTAAAAGGTTAGAGACCGTGGATCTTTGTTTAAGAAAACCGTGTTGGGCTGGACTAAACGTATGCTTCAGAGCGCTGTAGAGCTGCGTGTAGATAATGCGCTCCAGGATCTTAGACAGTAGACACAGTTTGGATATAGGTCTGTAGTGCTCGACGCAGTCTTTGGAGCCCTTTTTATGAATTGGTGAAATAAAGGCGGCTTTCCAGCGAGACGGCATAATACCTTCATTGATACAGCGTTGGAAGAGTAATGCAACCGGTACACTTAATTCAGATGCACAATTTACTAAGAAAGCGGCTGGTATGGTATCAGGCCCTGCAGATTTGGTCAGATCTAATGAACGCAGTAGTCTCTCAACCTCAGATGCATTGATTTCCACTGAGCCAATATCGCAATTTGAGTTAGAGGGGGCTATATTATTAAATAAGTTCTGTTTAGCGTTGCTAGAGGAAATATTACTATTACAGTGGTTCAAAAAAGTTGACTGAAAGTATGATGAAAAAAGTTCGCTAATACCTTGGCCAGTGTCAGAAGTTACACCATCAAGAGACATGGAAGAGGGAAATGTACTATTATTGTTTTTACTTTTTAAGTACGACCAGAATGCCTTAGGGTTTGTTTTAATAGAATTTTCAATGTTTGAAATATAGGCTGAGAAACAATGTCGCTCGGTTTTATTGACTCGGTCTCTCAGAAGGCGAAACGATGATTCGTCTGATAAATTTTTGTAGTTTTTAAACTTTTTCAAATATTTGTACTTTTCTCTAACCATCTTTATGAGAGAGCTGTTATACCATGGAGGGTACTTTAACCTAGACTGACTATGGGTAGGAATGTAGGTGTCCCTTAAATCAAAAATAAATTTATAGAACACTTCAACCGCGTTATTTAAATCAGCTGCGCTCAACAGGATGGTCCAGTCCGTCTTACTCATAAGTTTATTTATTACTGAGTAATCCCCACGGTTGTATGAATATCGTTTGTGCGGAACACTAGCTAACGGTTTAAAGTTACCGAATGATGCATTGATACTCAGAGCCTTATGGTGGGGATCCTCGGGCACCAGCGGGTCCAAACAGGCCTGCACCGACACCGCGCGGGTGCACAAGACCAGATCTAAGATACGGCCATGAGCGTTACGGATATCACAGTACTGTTGTAGGTTGCAAGTATTAATAGTGTCAATAAAATCTATCATATAATCAGAACATAAATTACTTGGTATAAAACCTTCATGTGAAGGGGACCAGGTTATAGAACTCATGTTAAAGTCACCTAAAACCAAAAAAATATCCGTTTCATTGTCACTAATAACGTCTGATAATTTGGTGAGATAGTTATGTAACTGCGCTGTAAAAGATAAGTCTTTTTTATCGGAGCATAGGTACAGCAGACAAAGTTGGATATTAGGTGCCCCACCGCGCGGCCGTGTGTCGGGGGAGCGAATCGTCACCCATATATCTTCGGCTGAGGACTGATATTCCACCCGCCGAGATGCGTGGAGCTCACTCTTAGCTGCGATCATTTTAAAATAACATTTGGGTGAGGTGCGGTGAAAATTACGTCTATTATATAGTTAGAAGTGTTTCTTGGTCTAAGAAATTAACCCTATTTGTTTGGGTTAAAAATATCTACATTAACACTTTCACAAAAGCCTTTCATGAATAATAGTTACTTTAAATAGACAAAGTAAGCAATTAGTGGTTCTTTCTTTTAAATATCATTTACCTTCTCGTACTATTTATGGACCGCTTTGCTTTAAAAGCTTAGCGAAAGTTTCATACTAATGATCGGAAAATAAATGACAATAGATCTCTTGAACGAGTTATGAGTTTTAGTTTCTAATTTTAGCCGCAACGGTTGGTACAGATTAGGACATGCAATACCGCAATACCGGTATTGCATAATACCGGGATCCCGGACAAAATCCACGCTTTTTTCAATACCGGTATTGAAAGTTAATACCGGTATTGAAGTAATACCGGAATCGGTCATTTTTTAGGCTATAAATCAAGCGATTAAGATATAGTTAGACTTGTGCTCCTATATACTGTTAAAGTGCACTTGTTTTCAACCGTTACATGCGGTTTTTGGCCTTATTGGAAACCTTCTTGTTGTCTATGCGTTCTAAAATTTTAACTCTAATACTCAATTCTCGTAAAAAATATTACATAATACAGAATTTGTTTGCTTTTTCTTGTTGTATTTTGCCCTATACGACCTTTAAACAAAATATTATATGCCATTTATAACAATGAAGTCTAATACCGGTATTAATACCGGGATCCCGGTATATAGTTCTAATACCGGAACTCAATACCGCTATTGAAAATATTACCGGTATTGCATGCCCTAGTACAGATACGGTAAGAATCGAAAATACACGTAGGTACCTACATTTTACTATCTACCTACCAAGGCATGGCCATTTTCTTTAAATATTTTTCAGGAGCATTTGAGGACCCTATTCTTAGAACAACAACGTTGTCATATTTCGGATGTCCCCGCTTTAGACTGTGAGATTGTAATCGTGATATTTCATTTACAGCCCAGAGACCGTAGAGATTAGCTTCTTGTGGGTTACTCTAGATTGGCAAAAACTAACGAACGAGACTTGTCACGCAATATCGGTACGTTGAACGCAACGAGACAGATTCATAGTTAGCGCAGCGGAGCGATCCGAACTACATGTTAGCTAAAGAGACCCCCTCCCCCTGGCCTGTAAACAAGGTCTGACCTGGATGTTATTACCTGCACCAGTCTCCTAGGATTTAATCTTGACGCGTAATAAAGCTGAGCTACTTCTTGTACGAGAAAAGTGTTTGTTTTCAACGGTCTGTTGTTTAACCGAACGGTTAATAGAATGTAGGGTCTTAATAGAATTGTTGATGAACTGTGCTAAATGCTGAGTTTTATTCAAGCATAATTTTAAAGATTTTTCTACTGAGTAAATAATTATTGCTGATATTATGTGTTGATGGTCCTGGGTCTCTTACCTCAAAATCTTGACACTGTTTAACAGGATGTTATAGCGCTATGAAATGCCTGTTAAATCTGGTGGTAGGCAAATTTCTAGTGTCAGCATTTAAATGTCTTTAATTAAAAGCCTGCTTACGAAGGTATACAAATATATACTATTGATTGAACCGAAAAAATATGTTTAGTCTCCGACTTCTACTTATTTTGTCAATAGATTATAGAGAAGTTGTTTTCCTGGGTTTCCAACTTATACCTTTTATGGCAAACAATGCCTTTGTAGCTACATTGTTGCAAAGAGCTTACAGATACGTATACTTTCTAAAGGGAAAATACAAGAACCGTATTTTGGTCTTTAAGACATAAAGTCGATTCAAACAACAAACTATTAGCATTGTGTGAGTCCCCATTTGTTATACCGACTACCTAGTAAGTATCTACTTACATTGTTGTTTTTTTAAACAAAATATTTTTTATGAATTACTGTCGTTTAATAGAATAATCATCAACCAATAAGTCCCCTTTTTGCAGGCCATTCTTCAATCTCGCAGCAAAACCACCGATACATTACATGGATCGTAGTAATCTGTTTCTAACGAACACGCGATCTAAAGCAATGTTTATGATTTAACAGCCATCAAACGATCCAATGATTCCAACAGTTCTTGTTCTGAGGAAAGTGCATTTAGAAACCCATAAAATAACCAATGTTATTTCACTTCAGAGAGAGCAGAGGCGTCGTGGCGTTAAATGAAGATTTGATCGTGTCAGAGTGCAATTGTTTAGTGTCCACTTGTCCAGTGATGCTTATTATATTGTTTAACTGTTGACTGAACAAAATGACTTTTTCTTTACGCTATGAGCTCACCTTACAGCTCTCATCCGAATCCGCGTTGTTCTGTGCCCTCATAACTTAAACTTCATAAAGTAATTAAGTTAATTCAATCATTACAAGAGAATATAGACATATCGCTAGTATCGAAAATATTTTTGAAAAGAGTCTCGATTTAATTTCTTAATTCAAACATTAATTTATTGACGGATCTTAAGCTTCTTTGTTTTAAGGTACAGAAGTGAACCGTACCTAACCTATGGTAAGTGGTGAGTCTGGTGCACCCTAGATATTCCTAGGTTTTCTACACTTACTGTCGAAACCTTTCACCATGGTGAAAAGCCCTAGTAAAAGCTCTAGTGTTTGCTACTATAACGATAAGAGGATGATCTTGAAAACTATTTCACAACTGGCAACATTTTCTAAGATCCGGAAAAAATCTCTAAATTATTTTAAGACAAAATGTTTTGTTTGAAACACTCGGTCTTGCACTAGCTGTAGTCAAAATGGAGCATTCAACTCATATCTCCGCCTGTGTTACCTTTATTACTCTTATTACTTATGAAAAACTCACATAATTTCGAGCAAGTAATTTTATTCTTAATGGTTGTTGGGTTACTTGATGTAAGATTAGATTACGTTTCACCGTTGTGTTTTTGCCTGAAGATGAATCATTTAAATATTTTTGTGCATTGTTAAATTTTATTGATAGTTGAAAATTCCGTAACTCGTTATTTATATTGCTATTGGAGATTAGAAGCAGTAGTGCACCATTTTTGCTAAAAGCTTTAATTATGTTAAAAACAGCATAGAAAAATGCTCTGCTGGCACCTGTTTAAATTCAAAAACGCGCTCCAAAAATAAATATGAGTTTGATTTTCCTCTTTAAAATTATCATTCAGATACGATACGCAACGCAACTAACAAAGCAAACCCATTGAAACAAAAACTTTGATTACGCCAATGCGTGAATGCACCTATAATTTAATTCCTAATGCATGTGGAACCTCATCATCTCAAAGATATATCATGTGAAGTCGCCAGCAAAAAGTTACATTACACTGCTTTCATGTTCATTATAATTTTTTAATTACATGACATACTATTAGCAATATTCCCGTGCGCTGTAATCTACCAGTCAGGTGATAAACGAAGCGTGTAAGAAGCAATTAAGTATCTTGTAAAATAAGTAGGGACCTAATGTTCATACATATTATTTAAGTAAGTAAGTAAACAAATTATTATGGATTTTTATTGTAAGTTGTAATTGCTCTCATCATATCTTCATAGAGGAATTTTATAATACAACGTCTCGAATGCAGGTTAATTTACCAGATAAAATAAATAAATAATTGGATCAACTGTAAATTCGCGAAAAAAATACAGCTCTTCCATAAATTTTGGTTGTCTAGACATTGAACTTCAGTATGGAACAATTTTTTTTATTTTTATGAGCTTATAGGGGCTTATTCTTTTGAAAAGAATTTAAATTTTTAGAGTAAGTATATTTTTTTCATTGTCTTAGTAGCTACTAGCTACTACATCTCGGGGCTGTATGTATAGTCTATAAGCAGTAGGTAACTGGGGGCTCGCGTCGGTAAAAGTGCGCTGTTCAATTAGAACGAATGAGATGGAGGCTGCGATAGGGATAATAAGTGGGTAGTCGCGATTACGGAGAGAGCTGCCGAGACACGACCGAGGGAATGCACAGACGGAGACAGACGACTAACATTCCCGGGAACAATGGCTGGAAATATTACTCCAAGCTTTACAAGTAAATTGTACCTACATACATGCCTAAGTACAAGCAGACATCCATCTTCATAAAAGGGGAACATAAAAATGTGATCATTATCCAAATGAGAAACCTCTCTGGCCATAAAATAAGAGATCGGGAAAGTCGTGTGAATAAACCTTCATACATAACGCAGTATAAAGGATTATAAAGAGCTTTTCGCCCATTAAGCGAAGAGAAAACGCAGCACAATATGAAAAACAGTTTCACTTGCGCCTCGCGCGTAGGTCACGGGCTCGAGACGCGATAGTCCATTAAGATAGTCGGTGGCAAGCGACAATCGGCAACGTAATTATCTCGCTCGTTTGTCGTGACCGAACTGAAATTACCATTGCATTAGAGCAGGGAGGGCGTTTGTTGTGCATCCACAATCATAACTATATCAGAGAGAGGCGCCGGCGCCGCGGCTCAGTCCTAGCGCGTCGTCCGCCCGCTGCGCGCGCAGAAAGTGAAACCAACACGACCGCGACCATGATAGCGCTCGCCCTCTGCGCCCTGACCCTCGCCCTGCGCGCCGGCTGCGCCGACCAGACGCAGATAGAGAAATATGGAGAAAACAAATTCAAAAAGTACCAACTGGATGTGCCCGGCAAGAAACCCATCACCATCATAGAAACAGCTTCCAGCGAAGTTCCTCATGAGTGGGTGGACATTTCCGTGAATTCCGGAAGAGGGAAAGACGACATGTATATGAAGAATATGATGACGGATATCATCCACGACCACGACACGGCGGGCGACCACCCGAGGTGCTACGGACCCTCGTGTCAAGAAGGATTCGTTGAGGACGAAGGACCCCAAGGAGAAATGGATGAAACAATACCGGAAGTTCAGGAAAAATCTAAAGACTTCCGGGACTTTAACAGTGATCGACTTCAAGCAATAACTGCTCTTGCCGAGAAACTTAAAAAACAAAAACTAAAAGTTGATAAATACTACAGCCAACCCCCTCCTGTTGACCAAGATGAAGAAGAAGATAATGGAAAAGTGTATACAACGTGGAATAGACTAAAAGTGAAACAACATAAGCACCCTTTTGATGACAAAGACGGATGGGTGACTTTAGAACCAGTGGCGTGGTCAACTAGTAAGATCTCAAAGTGGAAACCAAATGTTAAAAAGCAAAAACCTGTGTGGACCGATAATGACGATAGATTTCCAAGTGACGGCCAATATTCTATGTATCAAGGAATCATCAGCTCTCAAGGACAGGCTCAAAAGAAGCCATCAATGAACCGTCCCGTTATGCAGTACATCAACAACAAGTTACACGTGACTAGTGATTCAAATTGGGAATCAGAAATTCCTTCAAGGCCATCTTGGACCAAACCTGAGAGCCACTACAGCTACCCTTCCTCATGGAACCCTGATGACGGAAGGAAGCCCCACAAACCCAACTGTGACAATGAAGAACAACCTTCAAGTGATGACACTATGTATTACGGCATGTCGGACCCCGTGGTGACTGATTCCCGACCCTCATACTTCCCTTATGAATACGAAGCATTGAAGCGACCTATTAGAAGACCAACCCAAGTGGTTTATGCTGGACCTCCCGACGTGGACAGTGATCGTGCGTCAAGACCTCCTTTTGGGGACGGGCAGTGGGTGCTGCTATCGACTACCAAAGGGTATCGTAACAAGAAACGCCAGCGGTCGCTTTCTTTCACAGATGAAAACCCTCAGAGCGATCCACAGACCATCACGTCTCACCACACAGTGGGCCTCACCGTCCTGCCGGTGGACAACAACTACACGAACATGACGACGTCTCACGGGGGCTTGTTGGAGGTAGAGAAGAGCTTCCAGACGGTGGAGGAGTCCAAGCGTGACATGGACAGGAAGAACGAACGGCCGGATGAGGAGCCGGCGGCGACGGAGATCAGGCCTGGAGGCCACCGTGTGGTGAGGAAGAAGGTGTATAAGGGCAGCATGGCTCCGGATGGCTCGGCGGTGCTGGCGGCGGTCGGGGCCGGCATGGTGCCCGCCACTATGGCCATGGTGGTGCCCATGATGCTGGGGAAGAGAAGAAGACGGGATCTCCATCGCATTCGCCGTGAAGTGCCGGTGGATCGTATGGTATTCAAGTTTGAATAGTGTTGCCGTAATATTTATTTTTGAGTATTAGTTTTGACTGTGATTGTGTATACTTACTATTTATTTATTTATTTATTTATATTTGGAAAACCAACCAGCAAAATACAAGTTTATGTTACATGGGGGTTATATGACATTTCAAGCGAATAACAGGTTTTCACATTTTTCTAATTTAGGCACTTAATTTTAACTAAGATGAAACAGTGACTTAATGACATTGTAAAACTGAAAATATTATACAATTTTATAGTCTGAAGAAAAAAAAAAAACAAGCAAAAAGAAGTAAGTTGAAGACTATCCCCCAAATTCATAATGATTTTAGATACTATAAAGTAAGTTTAAAATTAACGTTGTGATATACGAGATTTAACTTTTTGACTGACGTAAAGAGTCGAAACTAGTCGACACTAGTACGATTCAAGGTACTTAAATTTAAACCTTGTTGTAAATTTACAATAGTGTCTATGAATTTGAGGGTAAAATATGTAAAATCTTACTTATGTAAAACCATATAACAAGCAGTATTATTTAAATTCTTATACATATTATTATGTGCATACTATGTTTATAGATTATATATATATACGCCCAATATAAAATATATAAAAGTAAATGTATTCAATATGACAATACCACCGGACTATTCGGACTTATCACCGATTATTTGCACTACATGGGATCTAAAAGAAAGTTTATTATTATGAAAAATGTAATTTATAACGTGTGCTGCTAATGGGTGATACGAGTATGATGGAAAGAGAGTTTTGTTTCATATATGATTTATTGAACTTTATTTACATGGTCTAAGTTTGTATATTTATTGTTATTGCGAGTACAATATCACGTATTATTATAGCTTATATGCAAGTACTTATATAACAACAATAAATACAAAATTGAATTGTAACAGTCGATGACCTTACAATTACTTGCATAAAGTGTTAACAATCTTCGAACTTATAAATCATTGGTCTCATTTGTACTTAACTTTTAAAGTTAGTACATAATTTACTTAGTATAGATTATACAACTTGTATTATTAGTATTCATATCTGTAGAGGACCTCTCCAGGTCTGCTGTATATGTTGCCGGCGTGGATCGCTTCCATCAGATACTTCACTCCGAATAAACAAATTATTAGGAGAACTGCAAGAGAATAAAAGGAGAATTTTAATAACGAGTATGATTAAAATAACTGTCGCATGTGGTAAACTGTCTACGTTAAGATAGTTATTTGTTAAATTTTGACATTGTTAGTGGTTATAATTCTAAAATCTCGTAATGAACTTTACTTTATAATGTGAATTAAAAAAAGCTTGCGAAGATAAAGTTAAGTTTAAACTTTTATACTCGAACTAGAACTGCCACAATGAAAATATTTTTAAGGTAATTTTAATGCATTTACTTAATTTTAAGATATTTATTAATAAATACATGAATGTGAAGGCTATTATTAACCTCTCCAACTATAATTGTAAGATATTCTTTCTTCCTGATTCCGGCTCGTCACTTTGACGAATACTTCTAGTTTTTCCGTCATTTCCAGCACATTGCATACGTAATGAAGTCAGCGTTGCTTCCTATACTTAAACACGCCCTGACACACAAACTTATTGCCCCCCTCTTAGAGCATTTCAGTCTAGCGTATTTTTCGGCGCGTATATTGATATTGATGGTTCTTGAAAGCGCGTCTTTTGTTCTAAATAGTGTGAAAAAGTTTTCCAGAATGACTTTCAGAGTTTCGGCTTGCTATACCCTTTTTGCAACCCCCTGTATATCCCCTCTCTTACCATCAGACGCGAGGAGTAGACCCAGCTGCAGGTACCCGCGCGAGGTGGCCTCCAGCACCAGGAGCACCAGCGACAGGAACAGATGCACGAAGCTGTACGCGAAGAATGTCGACACCAGGCAGTGGTTCGCCTGGAAGAAAGGAAGTCGGGGTTAAAATACTCTTTATGCTTGGACACAAATGGAATTTAACACTAATTACTTCGTTCATGTCAACTAATAACACTAATTACTTCTTTAATACTCTTTATTTTGAACCATGAAACAAAACATTACAAAATGAAAACTTGTAAGATGCTTGTAAGTATGTACTTAAATAAAATAAAACAAAAGGTCGGTCTTATTGCTCGAAAGGAATCTCTACCAAGTACAACGTTTAGATGGAAGAGATATTTAAATTTTATAGTTATAATTTTTATTAATTTATGGGAGTTGAGGTTAGCAGCGAGCTTTGTTGTTTAAAAGGTTTGTCGAGAAAGCTGAGGGGAAATGTAGGTAGGTACTTATGGCGGATTTGAGTGACTCAGAAATAGTGTAGCGTGGTCCTTATAACAATATGATTCCTTCTGGGTTTTGAACCTGAGACCTTTGCCCCAAAATGCCCTCTTCTAATATCTACCTATTATGTTATAACAGTTGGTATTTTTGTGGAGCGAAAAAACAGTTTCAGGCAATTTAGAATTGGCTCGCTCAGATATCATTTGTAGAGCATCTAAGTGATTAAGATTGAACTAGACAATGAGCATTATTTGGTAACACAATAAAGAAGTCAATGCACCTCACACAATCATGGGAGCGCGCACAAAAGGCGCATAGGCAGAGATTGGCCGGAGAGCCAGCAATTACTCAATTTGATACGGTTACTGAAATACATTTTCTACTAATTGCAAGCCCATAAAATTCAGGGTAAGTAAATTATCATGCAAATATTGTAGTTATTTTTAAAGTGGTAAACGGAAACCGGACAGATTATCGTTGGCTGCAGATCGCGAACTTGTTTTGACAACGATTTTCGGGATTGAATTTTTGACTTCGCGATACTGCTGCTCATTCTGGTACTAAACAGATTGATTGATTGATTGATTTTTAGAATTCTTTATTAAATAAATATAAATACAGTTGACACAAAAAAATACAAATTGAGTCGACACACAACTTCAAAATGATTGTTTTTACCAGGCTAGGCACCTACAAAAAACTTATAACATGACCTAACAACTTAAATAACAATAAATGTTTTAACTTACTTAGCGGTTTCACTCTTTATTAATATTTATTACACATGTACTATTAGTTTTTTAGTTACATTTTAAGGCACAGTACATAACAGATACATAGTAGTAGACAAATGGTCTGATGAGGCCGAGAACAGAATAAGGGGCTCCTTAAGAGAGGCCTGTCTAGCATAGGCAGATTTTTGTATAACGCTTTTGAAGAAACAAGATGGCACATTATTTGAAAAACCTTATAGGTATACTTAATAATGAAAATAACTCACCTTATAAGCTCCACACAGGAACAAACACGTAAAGAGAAACAAGAAGAACGAAATGACAATGTAACTGAGGTAGTATATCATGGTGACTGCCGCCTCCAGTGACTCCTGACCCTTCCCGAACAGTTGCTCCAGGTGCTCCCAGTTCCTGAACTTGCCCTCATGAGGGGTCGTCGTTGTCTGGTTGCCGCTGGTGTCGTCTGATTGGGGCACTACTGTGAGTCCGAGGCAGTACAGATTGTACGCCATCACTGCTAGGGATATTATCTGCAACAATGGTTAGGATGATGTGAGTAGATGGTACTTTGCAATTACCTAATAGCTATTAGTCTATGCTAATAGTTAAGTAGTTTTGTTTTCAAGTTCTTTGAATAATTAGTAAGCATCATGTAATAAGATCCCCTTTAGACTTCTCTAGAGTATTTCATTCATAACTCAATTTTACCAAACATTAAGAAAGCTATTAACATGGGAGTGTACCTCTAGAAGTCTAGATAATTGTAAGTACCAGCGTGTATTTTATGATCACCTTTAAAAAACACGTTGATGATCTTTTTTATAAATATACCTGTGTAGTCTACTTTGGCTTTCATGTTCAGTCGACTGCAAGACATCTGTAAAGCTCATCGCGTATGCTCAACAGAAAATATAGCGAGCGCCTGATCCGATGTGAATAGCAAAATGCTCACGATCTGTGAATGCTTGTGCCTCTCATTTCATAAGGCGATATATATGAGCTTTTCCATTTCCATACTTACCTAAGTAATTTATAACGTTTAATCGTAAGTAACTTACCCAGGTAATTTTAAAACCAAGATGATGTGTATATACCGTGTATGTTTCGCTACATTTCAGTAACTATGCACAGACTGACAGACACATTATACTGAACAAACTTACAGCACTTCCTGTATGTCCGTCAAAAGTAAAAAGTACTTACAATTAGCATGTACCCGAAGACGATGTTGCCCACCCTGAGGGGGAAACACAGCAGGAACTTCCTGGTCATCGCTCCTGGAACAACAGAAATTTTCTTTTTAATTGGACGTTCGGAAACATTCATATTTTCCTCACGACGAGTGGAGAGAGCGGTTTTAATTTTCACGCTTCTTCGTTCGGAAAATGATGGAAATTAATTGGGAACATAATATAATATTTTTGTAGGATAATGTTAAAATTGGTCCTTGATATTTTTCTTCTGATAAACGATCTTTATGTAAACGAAATATTATTGAAAACATAATATTATAAGTTTATTTACTTTTAATTAAGTACATTAAAAGTAAATAAAGTCAGCATTAAAATATAGCAATCATTAAAAGTTTACAATAATCGTCACAATAATAATTATTGATTCGCTGAATCGTCTGTTAATTCATTTTTTATTTATATCCTTACAGTAAAATATTTACCTAACTATTTCTGACTGGGTCCCACCACGTTCAACCATAGGAACTTCACTCACATAATTTTCTAAAAATAATTTTACAGGTAGGTAGGTACAATAAAAACTTATTTTAAAAATAACTGCCACGGTTCACGACTGCGTTGCTACTAATCGTCACATGTTATGTTATTCCTTGCATACCTTCGACCAGCTGACTGAGAGCCCTCAGCATCGCTCCTTGCCTTTTTTATTCCCTTCATTATTGTATCGGGGCTCGAGGTGGAAAGTGTCATCTCAAAGTGGGCGGAATTAACCACTAAGGTTATTTTGGATTTGGATATGCCACATTTATTAAGAAAAATTAGCTTATCAAAGCTTTGTAATAAGTATCATAACTGTTTGAAATTACAGTAGTAATGTGGGTCATTCATAGAAAATTCATATTTTTGTCATTTTTCCATATGATTAATTGATTATACAAAAAACTTCTATAATATAACTACGTGACTCAATTATTGTGTCTTCAAGAATTACCTTCGTAAGTTGTAGTACCTACATTGGATAGGCTGAAAGCTTTTCCCCAAAAATGCTTTTAAGAACCTAAACATAAAGCTTTAGGCACTTACGAAAGCAAAGCTTTCATAAAAACATTTCACCTTTAACCTGCCGCATCCATCTTTCCTACTCAAGCCATCCTCGCGGGCATCCACAAGCAACGCCACGGTTCGTTGGTCCACATGGTTGAACTAGCTTTTCAACAAACAACATCTACTAAAAACTGCACTCTAACACCAAGCAATAAGTGTGACGCCACGTTAGCAAACGCGCATAATTAAGTTGGTAATCTTCCGCACAGGTCGCCAAAGGGACCCTCTTAATAAACCAGTGAACGAACGGGCCAAGGTCGGGACTCCATAAAAGGACTAGCAGCAATTAGAATTACATTACGTCGTATGTCCTCTATAGAAATTAGATCCTTCAATGGAGTCCGACGATGAATAAGGTCATAAAGGATGGTCACGATTTGCTTATGTTTAAGTGTCGAGGCATCAGTTAGTTTATTGAAATATTAGATAATAATAATATGTATGCTTGGTTTCACTGTTGTGAAGCTGCTACAGTGTCCAGTGTCCAGTGTATGATATTCATACCAAAACAGCATCGATGAACATCAACCATTATGCCCGTTATAAATAACTAAATTGTACCTCTAAAGTGAACCAAACCGAAGCGCACAGGTGCTATAGTCGCTGACTAATGTTTGTTCCGCCGCCGCTAAATGGTGCGCATCAAAACTCTATAAACATGGCCTTTACAGGAGCTGCACAAAGCATACACCTACAAAATGTAAACGTAGTCTGGTTCTATGATAGTCACTTGTTTTCTATGTACTCATTTGTATTATAGGTAAAAAACAAAAAAAAAAAACACGCACTCACGCCTTGTACTAATGTACTCCCTTGCGGGGTAGGCTTGCATTATAGGTACTTACTAAAATTTTGTATTTAAATAGAGTACATGACTAATTCTTATGTCATTCATTATATCTTTAATCTTATCACACTTAGGCCCTGTTTCACAATGTCTGGTTAGTGGCTACCTGTGAGATAAAATACATGCTGTCACTCTCTGTTATTATTTTATTGACAGTGACAGCATGTATTTTATCTCACAGTGGTCAGCCACTAACCAGACATTGTGAAACAGGGCCTTAATTTAATCGGTATGGAGAGCTTCGTACAATAAATTATAAGGCAGGTAATCCTGAAATGTGAACTTTTTACCTACTGAAACTACACCATAGCAACAATGCTCCATAGTCATAGCTCAATAGCTCATAGACTGTTAATGTCCAGTTGTCCATGTAGCCACTCGATCTCGACTTGGTAATCCTGAAATGTGGACTTTTTACCTACTGAAACTACACAATGCTCCATGTTACATAGTCATAGCTCAATAGCTCATAGACTGTTAATGTCCAGTTGTCCATGTAGCCACTCGATCACATATTACAAGTTTAGTGCCTGCTAAATGGCATGGATCTCTAATAACGGTCTATTCTGTTAGATGCACTAGGCACTAGGTAGGTACAGTGCAATGGGATCACAAGTCATCTCGTTTATACAGGATGGTACTATACTAATCTCATTTGGCAGTAAGCCGGCTAATGAAGAATGACTGAGTTAGTAGCTTGTTAGTTTGAATTTGATTTGGACAGTCGTATACTATGTGATATGATGATATACCTATTCGGATTATTATTGTGGACAAATACAATTTATAACACCCTTATTTATAGTCTGGGGTTAATAAATCACACAGTTTACGATTAGATACTTCTGTGCATAACATTTACTTTATCATGGGAATCAGTTACACACCATCATATTTCACACTAAACTAAACCGAAGCCTACACTTTTTGCAACACCCTGTATAAGTTGTGAGTCATAACAATAATATCACAAACGGTAAAGCTACACTGAAATAGGAACCAAACAGTCTAAATCGTGGGAAATTAGACTCGTTATCTTTTCTACTAAATTGTCTAGCTCGCGACAACAACTCGTTACGGTCTCTTTTATGGAGTAAGCCTATAAGGGTAGGTACCACTTATGCATATGACCCCAATATTTCGTCCACTATCACTTCCGCAGTAAATTTACACTCAAACAAACATACGACCATTTATATTCCTATTGTCTCTGCAAAAGCGGATGTCTACGATCCCCATTCTTGTACACGTCACAATAAGGACACTTACCCACCTGCAGGTTGTACCTACTACAACTACACCTTAGATTAACAATAAACTAAGAAGATGGAGTGTCAGTGCAAAAAACATCTCGACAAATAACACCCCACTTTTACCACAGAGCTCTTATTTGGAATTAGTTCGTTTAGAAGATTTGTGACCTTATAAGACCGACCTTATTCATTATACTTAGGGCCTGTTCCACAATGTCTGGTTAGTGGCTACCTGTCGGATAAAATACATACTGTCACTGTCTAAAAAATAATGACAGAGAGTGACAGCATGTATTTTATCCGACAGGTAGCCACTAACCAGACATTGTGGAACAGGCCCTTAAGGTCACAAATCAATAACAAGGGTACAATCAAATGTTTGTCATTAAGTTTAACTTAAAACGTTTGTCAAACCGTAAACAAAATGCGAACTGTTTTATCCTTTGTTTTTGTATGAGACCCACCATCGTATTCGTATATTGTCAATCTAAGCACTACACGCATAATTAATGTGCATTACAATTTACAATGCGTATGTGGCACATGCTATACACCTTGCAGTCGAAGACAGACGATTCGAAAGAAAATTAGTTCAGAGGGGCCATTTTTCGTTGGTTTTTATTCAATTAACCATACATTGATGAATAAAGAAAATCATGTAGGTAAGTACTATCAGACAGAAGATCTTAATAAGACATATTAACAATACTCAGGTACCATTATTGTTTAAAGAATCGTTCAAAAAATCTTTAGTAATGAAATCTATTTAATTACATAAAATAGGCAGGGTACATATACCTAGTTAAAACACGAAACACGAGTCGAGTTTGCGTTGTTTTATGCCCCTACGCATGATAGAGTAATGGGTATACAGGGTGTTGCAAAATTGGTATACTAAGCCGAAACCTACATGTGCAGCATGGTATATCTAAGCCCGAAACTGAAATCAGAATTTGGAAATTCGCGAAAAAAAAAATAATTTCCATAGTAAAAAGTCACGTGACCAACAAAGTTTCTATGGAAAATGAATTTTTTTTTGCGAATTTTCAAATTCTGATTTCAGAGATGCCCTTTTTGCAACACCCTGTAGACTATGCCAATAGACCTTCAGTATGCAGTAGACCTTCTAAGATCATTTACTTCGATGGTGCTTGTATGCTTAATATTAATGAACTGCATTCAGGTCACACAAATGAAGAATGATTACTGGATGTGTTACCGAAGACGGCAAGAGACAAATATTTTTAGTTCGAATTTCTTCTATTGTACGAAATCTAATATAATAATCTTTGGTTTTGTACCTTTCTTTATACTTTAATGTCCTTTCAATGTGGTTGTCTGAAAGAGATTACTTTTAGTAATAAGGACGCCGATTGTACTATTTTTTTTATTATCTATGTTTGTGATAGGTACTGTTTCTGTTTGTGTGCAATAAAGAGTATTTTATCTTTATCTATATTGTAATTTATATTTTCAGGTAAGTACCTACCTATATCACTAATATCCATAATCAAAATCTAGAAGCAGCAGGTAAGCACTAGAAATAATCATGAATAGACCAACAAATTAAACTGATAACTGTTTCTGTACTTAGGTAAGTAAGAAATGTAAAAGTAGGTTCCTACTTAAAGTTTTTTTTTACTTAACAGGCAATGCTATCAATTTTGTTATCACAGATGCACCTGCCGCATCATAAAGATAAATGTTAAGTAGGAACTTTTTAGTTTTAAGTATTTTATGGATATTCCGTCGGCTGAATCTAAGAGCATAAATAAGAACATCATAAATAATAATAATAACTTTTACGGCAAGGATCAACCACCATCCATTAAGCCCTGGGTCGGCCCACTAAAGATGCATCACATTAATGTCACCATCAAAGTAAGTAACACCTTTGTTATAACATGACTGTGCACTTTTGGAGACACAATGGTAGATTTATTAATAATATTATTTAGATTCCATATCAATATAAACATCAACTCACTTTTTGAAACACTACTTATATCAAAATATTGCCACGAATATTATTATACATGTATTAAGTAGTAGGAGGTATCCCTTGTCACAAAAAAAGTCGTTCCACCTGCCGAACACACTGTATATATTTTTTATAAATAGTTTACTATGCAGGGCTTAATAATCACGGCTAATAAGATGTCCATATAAAGATTGGAACGAACAACTGTACTACCGTGTTCTCACCATTCTTGTCTAGATTGTACAGTTTTAGTTCCGCGTAAGTACTAACGGACTTTTCTTCTGGGAACTTAGATCGTATGGCTTTTTTTGTGAACAAAAATGCACTTAGCTAAGAAGCACTGTTTAGTAAAAAAAATGAATTTATATCGGATTTATGGCAAAAGAGGCAAAATGTGGTAATTAGAGTTATAGGTAGCCATATGAATTCATTATGTAGATACAATATTAATAAATTATGTACTAAATTGGAACGAATTCTAATTTATTCGATCTTGAAGATCGCATTTACTATATATTTTTAATTAAGTTCCTATTTCTTGAGCAGTAGCTGTTATATTGTATCGTTTGCTAGGTGCTGTATATGGGACATTACTTGGACGTTCCTAATAAAACCCACTTGACATCTAATATAGGTATATCATCTTCTTAATATTATGTGTGTGGAACGACTTTACTATCTACTTACTTTATTGACTAATTCCTAAACATAAGTAACATACACATTGAATATAAGAGACAACACAAGAAAGTCCTCGGACTTCCTCACCTAGCTTCTATCTCCTGTCCTAAAGTCCTAGATCTCCTGTCTTAGCCGGAGTTAATAAGAACCTACCTAGCTACGTTTTATCTGTTCAAAGTTGAAACTCGAAAATAACATGTTATCGGTTCTTTGGCAGACATGTATGTGCATAAAATTCACGACACAAATGAATAGTTAAACGAGAAACATAGATGATTAAGGATAGATGTGTGTTAGTTAGTTTAGTAGGTATGCGGTCAAGGATTTTGGTAGATAGCATATGTAAGTAAATAGAAGATAAGCTAGATCTTAGTTGATATTACCTACTTAGATATATTTTTTTATATTTATTTTTTTACTGTCTGATGATATGTTTAATTATGTGTACCAACTAACACAAAATAATTTTAGGTGAAAAAATAAAACAAACCTTTTAATTTAAAAAAAACACACACACACACACACACACTAATCAAACTTCCGTAACAGTCAAATCACGAAAAACTGTCACATCCTTTTTGCTCATTCACTAATTGCTGTAAATCAACACTGGCCACATAACACCGAAACATAAAAAATAAACACAGTCACAGTTTTAAAATTCGTATTTGGAATGTTTGTGTTGCGCGCGCGCAGACGTCCGGGCGGGCCGGTGGACGCGCGGAGACGCTCCGTTACGTCACCAGCTGTTAGTGACAAGGTCGCACGACTTTTTGGTATAACTCGTAATACTACTTACTACTGGTGTGTGAGGTTTTTATAGTGGGTGTCATACTAGTGGCTTATAGAGGAGTTTCGTAGTTCTCGAGCGAAGCACCTGCCTTACTACTGCAAGTATGTAGTGTATAAGGTGATTATAGTGGGTGTCATACTAGTGGCTTGTTGAGGAGTTTCGTAGTTCTCGGCCGAAGCACCTGTTTGTTAGTCTGTGAACTTGAATTTGGAGTGGATTTGTACCAGCTGCCAAGGTCAACAGTCGTCACGCAAGATTTGATCTCGTGGTTCCGGATACATGCTACATCTACCACAGATCTATGTTATAAATATTTTATGTCATATTAATAATCTTAAGTATTCAATTGCAAATGCGGCTTATACGTTAATAAACTAATAATGCCTAAACTTAGTAGGTATAAAGAACTTCTTTCAGTTACCAGTAAACTTTAATATGTGAAATTAAAGCTATGTTGCACTTTACAAGTAAAATAACGATTGTCTTCCGAAACGGAATAAATCAAATCATATGCGATAAATTAAGAAATTTATTATGTGTCAATTTTGAGATAAATAATAAATTAATTTTTAATTCGTTATGTAAGTAGTTCATAAGCAGGTAGTACATGGTACATGAAGAATAACAAGTACAGTGTAGTACCATACCAAGTGCATTATTGTTCACCTCACTTGTACTGTTTTATCATTATTCTAATGAAGCATTTACTGGCGTATGGTTGAATTCGCCACGCACATTTTCATTAGTTTTCCGATTGTTCTAAACATCAGAAATATTCTTAGGAAAAATGGCGGTAATGTTTGTTAGTGCGTGGAACAATATGGATCATTGCATTACAGAGAATTAACGACCGGTAACAATTTTAATCTCTCTTCAATAATAAACGGTGGAATTTATTCTACACTTGACGATAACAACTCCAGTGTGTCCATATTTGTTAGAGATCGCTTTAAGTGATAAGACCGCCTAACCCCTAATTAAGTTAAGATTGTTAATTTTATTATTATTTTTGTATCTATCGATCTATTTGTGCTAACAAATAAAAAAAACATTTTATTTTTTGTAAGTAGGTACCCAAATTTTTGGCATAATCATTTCTGGGAGAAAGAAAAAGGTACAACATAATATTGATAACAGCATTAAAGCGCTGCTCAACAGGCGAGGCGGTGAGTATTTGTGCAGCGCCGGCGACAAGTGGCAGACGCGAGCGCCTCTTTGTCACGAGAGCTATACAGCGCTGCAACAGCTGAGGACACCTAGCTGACAAGATAATAAACCTACTCGCGCGCGACATTTACTGTGCTACCACAAAAAAACTTTAAACACTGTTTAACTAGTGATTAAAACGAAATTTCACAGATTTTGTAGGCGTTTGACAGCACTAAATGTCTGTTAAATACTGTCTAAGTTTTTGTGGCCCTTAGTTTTTCTCGGTGTTTATAATATTAACCATTTAACTAATTATTTTTATACTATGAGTAAATACCGTAATGAAATTACCAACATTTTAGTCAACATTTAACACGTTTCAGTTTTAATATAGTTTCTTATGAAAACATACTTTAGATTACCTAGGTATAGGTACTAACTTGTATTATCGACCACTGTGAATGTGAAAACTAAATTCGTTACTTATCAAATTTTAATTTGCTTGCGTCGTAAATTCAACTATAGTCAAATATTTAGTTTTTTTTTCAATTGGGAATTTTATGTATTGGTCGTCTGTAAAGAGATTGGCTGGCTGAACTAATGAAAACCAAAGTTCATACTTAAACTTTGTTTTCATTTATACGTAGGTCACTAATTAAATAAGAGCTTTTACATTACAATCTGTAAATCCTTTGAGTTGAATTAAATCATTTCGATCCTTTCATTGAATGAGCTGGTGATAAATCATTTTTGAGGAAGTAATCAAAGGGAGGGCTCTAAGAATCGATAAGAGGCCCGCCGATGTCTCAATCCGATTGCCTGAAGCCGAGAAGTCAAATCGTGTTTAATGTGGGAAATTGCCTGAAGATTGTGACTTGTACTTAGTGGTTTAGTCTAAAGTGGAGCATTTAATGTTTTATAACTAGTATGGTATACAGATTATCCTTAATACTTTTTGCCCTACATAATCATAACATAGAAAGTAAACCAAATAGACTATACATGGATAGGTAGATATACCATTGAATATAAATTATTTAAGTTTGAATATTAGTACCTTATATTACGTAGATATATATACGTCCACTTAGTAAATTTAGACTTTAAGCTTGTTTCTCATATATAACTTAATTACATTATTAACTTACTACGAAGTTTTCAACTATAGACCTTGTGGATGAGATTCCACTATACATTAATCGAACAAAGGGATTAGCGCCCGGCAGCCAATGATTCTGCTTCAGCAAATTTGGGGCATAAGAAGGTCTGTTTCATCATTAATCTCTTGGAACTAATGTCAAGCTACTGATTGAAGGCCCAATCTATCGCAAGAAAAGTAATTTCAGGATCCACTTACTAAATGTAACTGTTAATCGTAGTAAAAGATAAAAACGCATAATATAAGCACTTGTTAATTAAATAAATCCTCTGAAACCTACCGGAAACCCTGTGTCCGGTCCTGCTTACAACGGTTGTTAAAAGACAAAAGATTCGTAAAATATACAACTAGGAAACGTATTTATTCCCTGTACCAAAATGCTCCCGACATTTTCTTCGATTAATAAATCGAATCATTCGTTCGAGGAAACCTTGAATCACGTTTCCCGAGAGACGCGGGGCGGCGGCGGCGGCGGCGGCAGATACATCGAGTTTATCACATTCTGTCAAATATTTTCACTTTAGTGCTGCCTCGCTCGGATGCGTATTTTAGGTGCTTATTTATTCATTCCTAAATGTTTGATGCGAGCCTGACTGGGAGTTGGGACCGTATGTACGTCTATTGACTACTAAGCCAATCGAAACCTGTGCCCTAAATCCGCTCTAAGCGATAACGCCGTCTATTATCTATTGTGTAAATAAAGCTATTCTATTGATTCTAAGTTTCCTCTTGTCGGGTAGGGGTTAAACGGTTACATTTCAATGAAGAATATCTACTTGAATATAAGCGGAGATAGAATTTAATGAAGAATTCAACGGAATGGAAATAAAAAAACCATCTAAGGGATGCCGTAGACGTTACATATCTACTTAGCGCGATTTTTTAATTAATAAAGTTTCAAAACTCGCAGACGTTAATTACTAAGTTTTTTATAGATGTTCATCGGCGGGTTCGTTACAACGGCTCGGTTTGTTTACGATTGGATTGGTTCAGAGAAATCTTATAAGTGCCTATAGGTTTTTTGCTGTACCTACTGACCTATCCTATCTCAAAATCACACCCTGGGTTTTCAGCTACGACAATAACATTTAGGGGCTAAATATATCACCAACATGATAAACCTTAGTCGGTCAGACAAGTGTTTTTCACCAGCAAGCTGAAAAGAAGAAGAAAAATATTTATTAGTCCTAGTTAGAATTGCAATCTCTTTTAGTCGATCTTTTTATTCTGTTAGTACTATTTACCTACCTTTATTAGGTTTAAAACGTCGACGTTTATAGCTTGACTAATAGATTTCTAAATCGGGTTAATTCCGCGATGCTCGTCCTCTGATGAACTAATCTCCGTGCTACAGTTTTCTCATCCAGCCGCAGTGGCCACTTACAGCCACTTACGACCGAGAAAAGATGAGTTGGTGGGTTTGCCGGCCTTATACACGATTCAAAAGGCTTGGTCCTATCGATCACATGATAAAACTTAAAACTTTTATAGCATTAGGACACTTAAGTAAGTTGGAAAGTGTTTTGAAATGGGCAATCTCAGATGACACTCGTCAATGAATTTCTATCAGAATAACTTTTATACTTTAAGGTCTTCGCACATTATAACAACTCACCGGCGACTCGACTCTATGCTAGACATTGATATTTAAGCCGTGGGTCATATATTCAAGGTTTAATTTCAAAAAATGATTATAAAGTAGTGTACAACGAGTGGCCTACGTATCGTACACTAAAGGTCAACCCCGACACGTTTGTCACGCAATGACCACACGTCGTCCACTCAACGACCACACGTTGTCCACGCAACGACTAAGCGTTTGCGACTGACGCGTGACGGGCAACCATTTGCCAGCCCACCCGTCTACTTCTTTGTCACCCGTCGACTTCTTTGGTCAAAATTCAACCGAAAACTGAGGTTAGACGAGTTGTCTGTTGAATAACCCACTCGTTGGCACCGCGTTGTCCACTCGTTGACACCGCGTTGTCTACTAGTGACCATTGGGTGGATCAACTAGTTGACTACTCATCGAGAGTGTAGTAGAGTTGCTGCCGCGTTGGCGTGGAGTTGTTATAATGTGCGAAGACCTTTATGGTTTATTATAAGGTAAGCCCACTTTGCACATGTCGGTATCGCACGCAACGGATCATCGCATTCAGTATTCTTCATATAAAAAAACACAAAAGTGCGTCCGCTTCATCGGCATTATCGACGCTGTTTCTCCATACATTTATGACGTTCGATTTGGTGCGATATGTACGATACCAATAGGTAGACGCTTACCTACCTACGACTATAATGTGCACAATGCTACAATATATCGACACTGGGAACATAGTCATAGACAAATGGCCTCAATCGAGCAGCACCAAGAGACAATGGACTCATATGTCGCGGGGAATATGCTGAAGGAATCCACGCGGTGACAACATGATATAAAGCAGCACTCAGAATAAAGGAGATAAGAATAAAATACAACCCTTTTCCAACCGAATGTCTGGGTGTAACTATTGCAACGTAGCGACGGTCTGAAACGGATGTATGCATTTGTTTATATGTAGGTATATTATGTTTTGGTATAAATTTCCAAAAATAAGCTTAAGTTTTTTTTAACTTTGGCTAGGTTAAATCTGTAGGTAGGTAAATATGTAGTAGCAAAGGTCATAGGTATATAAACTAGCTTATTCCGATTTTATTCAGTAAGTATATTTTTTTTATTTTTTTTATATAAGTACCTATACTTACCTACTTAAAATTAAAAAATAAACCAATGTGATGAACGTGACAAAAATTTTAAAGGAATGACTTTATTGTATAAAGGTACTTGTCTCTAAGACTTCACACCGTTCAACGAGAGGGTGGCGCAACACTCTTGACTTCTTTGATCCTATTATTGTAGGTTAGGTACCTTACTTATAAATAAGTAAGTTATAATATTTCAGTCTCTTTTTTAGATTACATCCTCGAGGCCAGAACTATCAAGTTGTTTGGACCGATAAAACTTGTCGCGTCTTCCAAGCTACTATCCTACATACTACGTACCACCCACCCACATCACCCTGTAAAACCGCAAAAATGCAGTTTGCACGTGTACGCTATATTTTCCGTGCAATATCGTTGCGGGGGGTGACCTTGCCGCGTCGTTTTTGGCAACCACTGCCACGGCTCGGCAACCCTTGACCTTTGCCTTCAGTAAATCACGGGGTAGGCGCAGTGTGAACCAGGTATAAGGTAGAAATAAGATTGACTTTCAGGAAAGCAATTATATTCGCGAGCAATGAAAAGGATCCACTGACATATGTACAATAGGGAATATGCATGTGATTCAAATAAAGGTCAAATATTGTTTTTAATAAACTTTGTTATTTCAGAATTATGTCTCCATCAATATTTTTGATTACAATTCATTTTTGAGCGAGTAAATAATTGTTGAAAAGAACAAAAAAACTTCTGTAACTTTAATTCTTTGAAACGTGACGGATTTTCTTAGAGCGGATGTGACGACATGTCAATCTATCTGTCAGTCTATGCCCATAGAACTAAGCTTCGGCGTGACTAGCGAGAGTCATTATTCTGAGCCGTGAAACGAACGTGATGACGTCACACCTCTTGACACAAAGTTTTGGGCGTCTATTATGGACGAGGGGGTTATAAATTTTTCACTTTCTTTAAAATTACTTATTATTATTACTTTTGGCGTTGAATTTTTTTACTATAATAAAGCGATGTAAAACTTTCGAATAAGAATATAAAAAAATATGTGCATATTCCCTATTGTACACTGTATATAGGCTATACACCTAGGTTTCTCACATTAACTTCTTCTTTAAATCTTCATATCCCAAAACTAGATCCCACTCACCACGTAAATGACTCTCATTCCCTTATAGACCGTATTCTTACTTCTAGCAGTGAACGGATTGCAACCCATGGGCAGTTTACTGCCTCTGGGTTCTCCCATCACGATCTTATATTTGCCTCGTACAAATTAAGAATTCCCAAACTGAAACCTAAAATAATATTTCAGCGTAACTTTGCGAGTATGGACCATGAAAGGCTGGCTGATGATGCTGCTAGCACCGATTGGATACAAATAGAGCGCATTGACAATATCGACGACAAGGTTAAGTGCTTTAATAGCCTCGTCACCGACCTTCTGGATCGTCATGCGCCTCTACATCCAGTCCGAATGAAGCGGCCCCCAGCCCCCTAGCTGACACCTGCGATACGCAAGCAGATGGCTTACCGTGACGCACTGCGCCGCAAGCATAAGAAGGATCCATCGGAGGCCAACTGGAATAATTTCAAATTCGTGCGAAACCGCTGCAATCAGATGATCCGAAATGCAAAGCGCCGGCATATCCACTCGTCAGTCGAAAACTGTTCGTCCAAGAACTTATGGCAGTTTCTCCATTCTCTGGGTTTAGGAAGGTGTAGGAAGGACCAGCCACTGTCTGTTGACAAGGACGGCCTCAACCGACACTTCTCATCCCCTCCCCATATCCTTGATCCTCTTACTAAAGCCCTCACCATCAGCAATATTCAAGCTTTGCCTATCGCAGCATCTTCTCCCCTCCATTTTACACCGGTTACTGAGACAGACATTAAAAAGATTATTCTCTCTATCCCCAGCAAGGCGGTTGGCAGTGACGGCATCGGTCGTGACATGCTGCTTCCGATTCTCCCTTTTATCCTGTCTTCTATTACCTCTATCATCAACTTCTCTTTATCCTCAGGCACGTTTTCCACCCTCTGGAAATTGGCCTTCATGGTTCCCGTCCCAAAAATTTCGAGTCCTGTTGAATTTAAACACTACCGGCCCATATCAATTCTCCCGTTCCTTTCTAAGGTACTTGAACGCGTAGTGTTGCGGCAGTTCTCGAATTTTCTCTCCTCTAACAATCTCCTAAACCCCCTTCAATCGGGATTTCGTCCATCCCATAGTACTTGCTCCGCTCTCATTAAAATTACTGATGACCTTCGTAAGGCCGTGGACGATAGCCAACTAACTCTCCTTACACTTCTTGACTTTAGCAACGCCTTCAACTGTGTCGATCATGATATCCTCTTGTCCATACTCCGTTCTCTTAATATGTATGGCTCAGTAGCCGAGTGGTTCTCTTCCTACTTGAGCGGTCGCCGACAACGCATCCGGTCCGATGACATTGAATCGGACTGGTGTGATGTCACAGCCGACGTGCCCCAAGGTGGTGTCCTTTCCCCTATCCTTTTTTCAGTTTTTATCAATACGCTTGTCTCCGTTCTTAAGTTCACCTCTTACCACTTGTACGCTGAAGATCTGCAATTGTATGTTTCCTGTGGTCCCGGTGATGTTTTGGAGGCTATTGACAGGATGACTGCTGATCTTGATGCAGTCAAAAATTGGACAGCAAACTACGGTCTCCTAGTCAATCCCTCTAAAACCCAAGTTATGTTTGTTGGCAGCAGGTATCACTTAGCTAGACTGCGAAACGGCCCACTACCACCTGTAATCTTCAATGGGGTTACTTTGCCTTACTGTGACAGTGTTAAAAACCTTGGTCTTCATATCCAGAATAACCTGTCATGGGAATTGCATGTCTCAGAAATTAGTCGCAAGATCTATGCCTCGATGCATGGACTAAAACGGTTGCAGAATTTCCTGCCGTACTCGACCAAAGTTACGCTAGTCAACTCCTTGTTGCTCCCTATCATTGACTACGCAGATGTGTGCTACCCTGATCTCACCGAAGAGCTACTTGATAAACTCGACCGTCTGCTCAACTTATGCATACGCTATATTTTTGGCCTGCGTAAGTATGACCATGTCACCGATTTTCGTAATAAACTGAAGTGGCTCAACATCCGTCATCGAAGGAATGCTCATATTGTTTCCCTAGTATATGGTATAGTTTATAATCCTTGTGCCCCCTCTTACTTAACTGATCGCTTTTCATTCTTTGACTTTACTGACCGTCCTCAACGGTCAAGTCGAAATTTGCTCTTTCGTACCCCAGAGCATAATGCGGCAGGGTATTCGGATTCTTTCACCGTGTCAGCGGTTCGCTTGTGGAACCAGTTACCATTGCATATAAGGCAATCGCAGTCCATAGAAACCTTTAAGTCTAAGGTTCGTCTGCACTACCTCCAGAAGCAGAACAATCAGCAGCAGATCTAATAAATAGTTTATGTGTTTTTGTTGTAGTATGTAAGTGAGACGATGATATTATAATTTTTTGTTATAGTAACTATATATTTAAATTATGTATGTAGGTATACGTTTATTTTATAATATTATGTATAAGTAAGTATATATTCTAGTGTTTAACAATATAGATATTAAACAAAATTAAACTGTCCTCATTGTCTTTCGCACTACCTTTCACTTTCTCCACAACGCCCAAGGTTAACTGGAAGAGAATGCTTTTAGCATTAAGTTCGCCTATGTACAAAATTAATTTATGTGCAATAAAGAATTTAATAATAATAATAATAGGTAGGTATGTCAATTGCAGGTGGAACTTTTTCATTGCTTGTGAGTGTATTTTTAGGGTTTCGTACTTATGCAAGTAACCCACATCTCTGGTTTCGTACCATCGCCGTGTCTGAATTCGTCCTAAGCTACTATCTACTTATCTTGATGTGATAGGTACTTAATTATTAATACATCCTAATCCTAACTAATATTGTTGGATAAATATATTTAATAAAATAAATATTATATAGGTTTTTGCTCACGTGAAGGTTCAAGGTCCAAAGCTCGGCGTGGAGGGCCCTCCCGATGCTTGAGTAATCCGTTTTAATCTTGAGGTTCTCACACACAAAATCACATGTCCACTTATAATCGTATACACAAATATAATGCCTAATAGCAGCTGGTAATATTTAACCGAAAATACAAATATTGCGAATATCGAGACCGCGCCGAAATACAAGAGCAGATAACCCGACGAGAGGCTGCCAACGACTGAGTAGACTGTCAAAAATAAAAGAACCTACCCACATACAAATATAAGAACCTACCCACATACAATTATTAAAGTGTTCGTCGGTACCGAACATTCTCCCGCCTAAGCAGTAACCGCTGCTTAAAAATAAATAAGTATACAAGTATATACGTACAACCGATTTTTTTTGTAATTAGTCTAAAGGCAGTCTAGATAGCCTTCCTATTGCCCGCTTGAGCGTTGCTCCATTTGCAACCCGAATATCCGCTAATCTGACCACACCATCCGATCCTGGGTAGAGTTTAATTATCCGACCGCGATTCCACTGAAGAGGAGGGACGTTGTCCTCTTTCAGCAGAACTAAATCACCTTCCTTAGGAGGAGAGGTGGAGTCCGTCCATTTGACCCGCTGTTGCAAAGTGTGAAGATATTCTAAGTGCCACCGATGCCAAAAACTTTGTGAAATTTGCTGTAACAGCTGAAACCGACTTAATCTATTCATCTTCACGTCTTGCAACGGATACTCCGGTAGAGCATCCAGCGGATGACCGATAAGAAAATGACCAGGGGTCAATACCTCCAGATCATGAGGGCTTGAGGAGATGGGACACAAAGGTCTAGAGTTCAGTACGGCCTCAATTTTGCAGAAAACCGTGTTAAGTTCCTCAAAAGTTAATTTTGTTTCCCCTATGCACCGTTTTAAATGAGTTTTCGCCGATTTAACCGCAGCCTCAAACAAACCACCCCATGATGGACAAGCTGGAGGATCAAAAATCCAAGTAATACCGCGCTTGGACATATTATGACCGATATAATTTTGATTTTGTTCCAAAAAACGATAAACTTCCCTTAAATAATTATCCGCACCCTTATAATTAGTGCCACAGTCCGACCGAATAAGGGAGGGCAAGCCGCGCCTTGACACAAGTCGAGACAAGGCGGCAATAAAAGCCTCAGTAGATAGTTCCGAAACCAACTCCAGGTGAACCGATTTTGTGGCCAGACACACGAACACGCATAAGTATGCTTTGGTGATTTTCGGATTCCGTAACTTATGTGTTTTGACCTGGAAAGGTCCAGCAAAATCCGTACCGATACCTTGAAAAGGTCTAGCCGAAGTAACGCGATCACGAGGCAAATTACCCATCAATGGCTGAGTCGTCAGGACTTTCAATTTGTAACATTGAATGCACTTAAAAGTGACATTCCTGACAGCTCTCCTAGCTGAAAGTACCCAAAAATTCCGTTGTAATATAGCCGTAAGAGCATTTGGTCCCGCATGACAATTTTTCAAATGCAGATCCAAAATTAAAAGTTTTACGAAATGTCCCGATTTTGGCAGAAGCAAGGGATGTTTTGCTTCTAATCCGATCTCCGCATTTTGGAGCCGACCGCCAACGCGCAACAGTCCACGAGAGTCTACGAATGGAGTAAGACTCCTTAAATTGCCTCTGATCTGCTCGCCGTTACCTAGAGCTTCAATTTCTGAACCGAAATGTTTCTTTTGAATCAAACTGACCCAACAAAGTAAGGATTCTTTCCTTTCTGTCACCGTTAAATATTGCTTTGAAATCCGATTATTTTTATTTTTACGATTATGAATAAATCTCCGAATCCAACCTGTAGCCGATATTAATTTATCAAGTGAACTATATCTATCTAAAATCCACTCAAATTCCGAATCCGATTCCGTTTTAGTAACTGCACAACATCTAATACCAGGCAGTTCCGAAGGCCTCTCCACCTCGCGAGAGGGCCAGGCGGACTCATGTTGAGTAAGCCAGGCAGGTTCCCACCACAATGGATGAGAAAGTAACGTTGAAGCCGTTGACCCGCGTGAAGCGACGTCTGCCGGATTCAAATTGCCAGGTAGGTACATGTCGCCAGGTGATAGTAACCGCAGAATTTTGAATTTGTGAAACTCTGTTAGCCTCGTATACTTGAAGAGTATGAGGTGATGTATTAATCCATGCCAAAGAAATCATACTGTCGGTCCATCCAACTATCTCCTCAAATTCAACGGATCTTTGAAGACAAAGACTCACATGATTGAGAAGCTTAACCAGTAGCACGGCTCCACACAACTCCAATTTAGGAATGGTGGGACGTGTCCTGAGAGGGGCGACCTTGCTCTTAGCCATGAGCAAGTGTACCGACACCAAGCCGTCTTGGTTACTTGATCGCAAATAAACCACTGCCGCAAAACCTAACTCCGAAGCATCACAGAACCCATGTAATGAGTAGCTGCTTGCAGGCTTAGTCATAGTACATCGAGGAATAGCCAACCTTTTAAGGTTAACCAAGTCTTCCCGAAACGCTTGCCACTCACGCAACAAATCCGAAGGTAAAGGATCATTCCAATCGAGCTTGTTTAGCCAAAAACGCTGCAGTAAACATTTAACCCAATACACTACTGGGCAAATCCAACCCTTAGGGTCAAATATCCGGGCAACTACAGATAAAATAGATCGTTTAGTGTCCGAACTCGATGCACCAAGATTTAGTTTATAAGAAAAGACATCTCGAACCGGATCATACAAAACGCCGAGAACCGCAACCGTATGGGGATTTTCCGAATTTTCAAATAAGAGAGGTAATTGTTTATGATCATCAGGTAAACCTTGTAGAATTGCTGAGCTATTTGAAATCCATTTACGGAGCTCATAACCACCCGATTTCATTAAAGTAATGAGTTCTTGCTGAAGGCTCAACGCATCAGATTCCGAATCCGTACCAGTGATTATGTCATCTACGTACACATCTGTTCTTAAAACCGCTGCCGCACGAGGAAGGCTTTCACGCTCTTGCTCGGCGAGCTACACCGCAACCCGTAAGTGTTAGTACACAACTCATATGTGAGGAGAGGCTGATCAGGAGACTCCCGCCATAATATAAGTTGGTACTTCCGATCCGATTCGTCTATTACCGTTTGCCGAAACATTTGTTTGACGTCACAAATGAAAATAATTTTATGTCTCCGAAAATTTAATAAAATGTCCGTTTGTAATTTGGGACCAGTGTGAAGACACTGACTCAATGATACGCCCGTAGATGTGACGCAACTGCCATTAAAAACCACCCGAATTTTGGGCACGTCACCCGAATATTTAAAAACCGCATGATGTGGGATAAAAAAGTGTTCCTCGCCCGATTTATAATTAAATTTTGAAACCGACATATGTCCCAGGTCTTCATACTCCCGCATAAAACTGATGTACTCCTTTCTTAAGACCGAATTTTTCATAAGCCGTCTTTCTACCGCATGAAATTGTTTCTCGGCTATGTAACGAGACTCACCTAACACTGGACGCGAGGAAACAAATAAAAGTCGAGTAGAGAACCGACCGTCTGATAGCCGATGTGTATTTTGCTTATAAAGCTGTTCACACTCCTCATCAGCTGGGGTGATCTGTGAAACCGATGGAGGCTCCTCAACCTCCCAAAACTTTTGTAAAGCATCCGAAAGTGATAAAGCAAAAACGTCACCTGCTGGCTCCGAAGTTACGTCAAACGAATGATCAATAGGTCCCAATAAAATGTAACCAAATACCGAATTATACGCCGTTAAACCGTTTGTACCAAAAGTAATTTTATCACCACCGACTAGTGTCAAAGTCAAAGTCAAAGTCAAAATTTTTTATTCATCGTACAAATATAAAATTTTCTGATGAACGTCAATTTTTACAAATTACTCTCCGTTCGGATAAGGGGGGGCTCTTTCTGTCTAAGGAGAAGAACGGAGGCAAGAAACTCCTGAGCCATCTTTTCAAAAGAAAGACTTAAAACTAGTTGGTATACAATACATATAAGCTTAATAATAATTATTATAATAATATGAGCAGAGCTAACTACTTATCACAGCCATGCATTAACGTCCTCTAAGTAATCATCAATCTTATAATAAGCTTTTTTACTGAGTTTCTCTTTAATGTAACACTTAAACTTATTCTCTGGCATTTGAGCAACTTCTGTTGGAAGCTTATTATAAAATCTAATACAGTACCCTAAAAACGATTTATTAACTTTCGCCAGACGCATCGCTGGAAAAGCCAGCTTATGCTTGTTCCTAGTATTAATGTCATGATTACTGCCAATTGTATCAAAAGTTGAAATATTCTTTCGTACATACATTAAATTGGCAAAAATGAACTGACATGGAACTGTAAGGATGTTAATTTCTTTAAATAGTTCTCTCAATGAATCCCTGGAACCAAGTTTGTATATAGAGCGGATGGCTCTTTTCTGTAATACAAATATAGTTTCAATATCAGCGGCTCTACCCCAAAGCAAAATGCCATACGACAATAAGCTGTGGAAATAACTAAAGTAAACTAATCTGGCGGTTTCAACGTCGGTCAGTTGTCTAATTTTCCGTACAGCAAAAGCTGCGGAGCTCAACCTTCCAGCCAATTTGGCAATGTGAGGTCCCCACTGCAACTTTGAATCTATAGTCATACCAAGAAAGACAGTATCATTAACTAGGTCCAATTTATTCCCATCTAGAATAATGTTAGTATCGCATTGTCTAACATTCGGCAGTGTAAATTTAATACATTTCGTTTTCTTAGAATTCAATAAAAGATTATTTACGGTAAACCAATCGTGTATGTCAGATAGAATAGAATTAATTTCATAAAAATTATTTTCACTTCTTTTAACTTTAAAAAGCAAAGAAGTATCGTCAGCAAATAAAACTATATTAGTCAATTTTTCAACCATAAAAGGCAAGTCATTAATATAAATGAGGAATAAAAATGGTCCCAGAATAGATCCTTGAGGGACGCCTATCTTTACATGAGCCCCCTGTGATTTAGTATTGTTAATATCGACCCTTTGTTGCCTCTTGTCTAAATATGAAGCTATCAAATCTAAAGCCTTTCCTCCTATTCCATAGTATCTCAGTTTCGAAATTAAAGTCTGATGGTCTACACAATCAAACGCCTTCGACAGATCACAGAAGACTCCAATAGCATCGTGATGGTCTTCCCAGGCGTCAAATATGTGCTTAATTAACGCAGTACCGGCATCGGTTGTTGATTTGCCTTTTGTAAAACCATACTGCTGGCTATGAAACAATCGAGCTTCATTGAAATGCAAAAGCATCTGATTGAGTATGACCCTCTCAAATATTTTACTCAAAACTGGAAGAACCGAGACAGGTCTGAAATTTGCAGGGTCCTCCATATCCCCACTCTTGAACAGAGGTATAATTTTACTCAATTTCATAAGATCTGGGAACACACCTTCAGCGATACATTTATTAAAAATGTTAGCCAAAATTGGGGCGATTTTATTAATAATAGAAAGAACAAATTTAACTGACATTCCCCACAAGTCTTCAGTTTTCTTCATATTTAAGGACTTAAATGTTTTTATAATAGTTAATGTATTAATATATCTGAATTTAAATTCCTTATCGGTTGAAGGTGCGTTCTCCTTCATCAGGGTTTCAGCTAATGTAGCTGAAGAATCTAGGTTGCAAGTAGTCTCTAAAGGAATGTTCGTAAAAAACTCTTCAAACACTCTCGCCACCTCGTCATTTGATGTTATTATGTCATTGCCTACCTTTAAAGATAAATTAGTCTCGCGTGTTCGATTCTTCCCCGTTTCGTTATTAATAATATTCCAAATGGCCTTAGATTTGTTAGCCGAGTCTTTAATCTTGTTATTAATAAAAATTGTCTTCGCACAGTGACAGACACATTTGTACATTTTGCTATATTTCTTCACATAAGATTGAAAGTCAGGGCGGAGTATGAATGTTTTCATCTCATACAGATCATATAATGTCGCCCTGCTTTTGCGAATACCATCTGTAGCCCAGTCACAAAATTTAATTTTATTGTCTATCAAAACTTCCTTCGTTTCAAAATTACTCTCAAACTCATCAGCTATTATCTTAAATAAGTTAGTATACATCTTATTAGAATTGCAATCTACTTTAACCTTCGGAAGTTTTTCGTCTAGTTTCTTCAAGTAATTGTCAATTTTCTTTGTAGTAATCGGTCTGCATCTCACCTTAGTTTTATTTGTCTTGTCAGTGTTTACTAAGGTAATGGTCTGCCCACTGTGGTCTGACCTCAGACAATTTATCACACTACTGTCTTTAAACTCACAGTTACAGAATATGTTATCTAGACAAGTGGCCGACGTGGATGTAATTCTAGTTGGTTCCAGAAAGACATTAAAAAGATTAAATGATTTAAAAAGTAACAGTAATTTCGACCTATTAGGAGAGTCACGTAATAGGTCAACATTGAAGTCACCACACACTATTACTTCCTTTTTACTATTGGAAGCTAACCTTAGAACATCCTCCATGACAGTCTCAAAGGTAATGAAATCACCAGTAGGTGGCCTGTAGGTACATACTATTATATACTTGTTTAGCTCTGCACATGAAATTTCTATATGGTGTTTAACAGAAAGAGCAACTATGTCCTTTCGTTCTTTACATTTACAATTTTCTTTAAGAAATATAAGTGACCCGCCATGCTCGTTGCACTTTCTGTTAAAACAGCTTATAAGTTTGTAATTTTTCAATTGGAACATCATTTTATTCTCGTCTAACCAATGTTCTGTGATACATAAACAATCAATGTTAAATTTTTCCGAAAATAGTTCTATTTCTAACAATTTAGAAGAAAGACTCTGAATATTCTGATGTACTAATTTAAATTCATTCTTAAATGTCTTGTCCTTTAAAAGATTTGAGCCGAGAGAGCAGTGAACTGAATCAATCTTTATATCAACGCTATGATGCTCTCCCGTTGTCTGAGAACCGTAAACATCCGAACCGAGTAATAACTCAACTGGTTTGGACTTATGAAACTCTGGATCAGCTAAGAACAGTCCTTCACATAAATTTAATACCGATTCATTTAAATTAAATGTTGGCTGATTACCGACAAGATTCCGTAAACAAGTAACCGGAGTGGAAATAACCGGAAACCGCTTTCCCGAAGGTGAAAATGAAACACAAGACCGACCGAAAATATTACCGAGTTCTAATCCTCCTACCCCTCTCACCAGCTCATCCGTAGGTTCTAACATTAATCCTAACTTCCTAGCTAAATTTATAAGAGAGCCTTGGGATCCTGCATCTAATAAAGCCCGAATTTCAACAAAATCATCCAAGTTATCACCATGCACTCTTACAATAGCCGTAGGAAGTAAAATAGTTTTATGTTGAACCGGTGATTGCAATGGGTAGGTAGGAGCCGTATCCTATTGTCGATCATTATAAGATCGCTGCGGCGCCTCACGTTCGCACCGCTGATCCCTTCGACCATCACCGTCACGCTGAGGGTGATGAGAATAACCGTGGCCGCCCACTTGAACCGCACGACGCGGGCTCCACTGGTCGTTCCTCCGACGCTCCGGGGACGCGGCGCGAGCCGGTGACATCCGAGGTGAACGGGTTCGATTCCCGCCGCCGCCGCGACGATAAAACTCCGCGCTCCCGCCCGCACGCGGCGGCGAGCGTCTGTCCGATGCACCATTATTCACACGAGGCTGTGCAGTGCCTACCCGATTAAAACACAGCAATGGATGGTGCTTCTGGCTACCACATCCATCGCATTGCGGCACCTGGCGGCAGTCACGGTAGTGATGACTAGCCAAACAGAAATAACATAGCCGCTTCCGAGTAACAAATTCCTTCCGAGCTACGGGTGTAAGTTCCCTGAACCGTGAACATCTATTCAACACCGAGTGCGACGACTCACCACAGTAAGCGCAGCACGGGACTTGCGCTGCCGCAACCGCATAATTTTGGTGGCGCCGTGGAGGGCGCTGGTCCTCGCGATTATTATGAGAAACAAATTCTCTCTTGGTACTCTCCAATAACCGACATTCTGTTTCTAAAAATTCTACCAACTCCGAGAATGTTGGTATAACATCTGTTTCCGTACCGTATTTTTGTTCGAACCGAGTTTTAATTGATGGCGGCAATTTAGTACTAGCAATATACAGTAGCAAAAAGGACCATTCAGCTACAGGGAATCCCAAACGTTCCAGCGAGTTTGTTGCCATAATTAATGGATTTAAAAATTGCGATCGCAATCCGATTAAATTTGACGAAATAATTGGCAAGTTCATAATTTGACCGACATGAACGTCCGCTAGATGGCGGGAATTTTGGTATCTCCGCATCAAAAGGTCACGAGCTGTTTTATAACCAGCATCCGATATTTTAATATGTTGAATTAGCCCGCGAGCCTCACCAGAAATGCATGACATTAAATAAGCTAGTTTCTGTGAGGATGACAAATCCGTACGATTATCTACCAAGCTGTCAAATAAATTATTAAATCCGACCCATTGATCCAAATCACCCGTAAAAATAGGTAACTGCAGGGTAGGTAATCTCGACACCAAAGCCTCTGAGTCGAACCTGTGTCCGTCTGACCGCGGCTCCGACTCGTCCGTGGAACCGCTCGTGCTCCGGCGTTGTTTTAATTTTTCATACATTAATTTGTCAAAAGCTTCTAATGCCCTCACATACTCCTTACGTGCCGCTTCTAAAATTTGATTTTCCGGGTCCGCGAGTTCAATTATTCGTTGATATGAAGCTTCTAAACTCGTAAATTCTGTATTAACCGTTAACAGTCGAACAGAGACACGGTTGACATGTTCAGGTCGATCCAGCAAGTCAGCACTGTCAATAAGCCATTGAAGTTTTACTTTAAATACCGAAAACGATGCTCTCAAAGCCATATTACAATCTTAAACAATAAACAACGCAACAATACCGATCTCGATGGTCGGTTATGAATATTACCTCACTTTATAACGTCAATATCAAACTTTATCCCGTATTATAAGTATAATATTTTCTATGAAATTAACCAGTTATCTTTAATCAAAAAGCTATAGTTACTAAGAAATCGAAGTTACAAAGTGACTAAACCAACCGCCATTTAAATTCACAATAATATTAACTACACTTCAATATTACAGCCGTAAATTATTCAACATAAAGTAACTAGGTACTTTCTCAGGTCGAATCACCAAATCACCGACCAAATCTCACCACAGCAATACTGCACGATTAGTTAATAAATAGGTAAGTATGTTTAACTTAAAAGATAAATGATTCAACGCCCATAGCGAGCTGAGACAATATGGTAATTACTAACGTGAGACGTAATTGTACCTACCGAATATCTGAGTTACAATAATAATCAAATTATAGCCGTAAAGTTAAGTAGTTAGCTACCGTAGCTACCGTAGTACCTACCGTACGAAAACCAACACAAATATAAGTATTGACCGAACCGAAATAAATATACCTATACTTAGTACAATAGAAACTGTATTCCGAAAGTAAAATTATTACGTAAACAATATGCAATGAAGCTAACCGAATTGATAACGCCGCCCTGAGCTAACCTCAAAAACTTACGTAACACGAAAACCTAATAATATAGCCGTATTAAAACCACGCTCTGCTACCAAAATGTTGGATAAATATATTTAATAAAATAAATATTATATAAAGGTTTTTGCTCACGTGATGGTTCAAGGTCCAAAGCTCGGCGTGGAGGGCCCTCCCGATGCTTGAGTAATCCGTTTTAATCTTGAGGTTCTCACACACAAAATCACATGTCCACTTATAATCGTATACACAAATATAATGCCTAATAGCAGCTGGTAATATTTAACCGAAAATACAAATATTGCGAATATCGAGACCGCGCCGAAATACAAGAGCAGATAACCCGACGAGAGGCTGCCAACGACTGAGTAGACTGTCAAAAATAAAAGAACCTACCCACATACAAATATAAGAACCTACCCACATACAATTATTAAAGTGTTCGTCGGTACCGAACAAATATTATAAATGCGAAAGTAACTGTGTCTGTCTGTCTGTCTGTCTGTCTGTCGGTCTGTCTGTTACTCTTTCACGCCAAAACTACTGAACGGATTTGAATGAAATTTGGTATACATACGGTTTAGACCCTGGGAAAGAACATAGGCTACTTTTTATCCCGGAATTCCCACGGGAAAACTTTTTAAGGCGAAGCGAAGCGCGCAGGAACAGCTAGTATAATGATATTTTTATACGTTTGGAAAGTATTTTTGTTACGATTTTTGTATACGTAGGCAGGTACATTGTACATACCCATACTACATCATACTAATATACCAATATATTTTGCACATGAATAATTTACAGTTATGTTACGGTCCGTACGACTTATTTTATTTACACTTTAACTGCAACGCAGTATGTTTGTGCGCCCGCTATCGGATATTGCTTCCCTATTTGTGTTTAAACTCCCTCGGGGCTGAAACCAAATTCAGTTATTGGAACGACGCAAAACAAAATATAAACCCTTTTCCACTCATTTGGACTGTGACGTATGCCCTAGAGTTTCCCTGGATCAATACTGAATACACCAGGTGTGGAAATAAAATTAGACTTTATTGTAAACCGATAAGAGTGTTCATTTTAGCGACTTCATGATGTTAAAAATAGGTAGTAAAAAGTCGCCAACAAATTTTGCCTTAATTTTGTATAGTTGTACGTTCACGGTTCAGTATGATCACCTGAGTCATGCCTTTCTGCTTACTATCCCCATTTTAAACACCATGACTGTGTACTTAGATATAAAAAAAACTACATGAATACTAAACCTTAGTAATTTTGCCTTATCCTGATTTCCTGAAGTGCTCCGTTCTTTCAGTACCTATGTAGGTCAAAAAGTTCACCTTATTAATGATTGTAACGGCTGAATGAAGGCTCTATCTTGTCTCTGGCCTGCGGAGAAGGCGATATTTCGTAGATACGACGCCGCCGCGGCGCGCCTCGCTGGCGCCGACACCCAGACTAGGTAACTAGGTTCATATACTTTAACAAAAATAACATATTACTGATACATACATACTCAAGAGTAGCCTTTCCTCTTACCCAAGTAAATATATTACTTGTTTATACACTCACGGGCAATGAAAAGATTCCACTGAGAAAAGGACCAAATGACTTCTAAACGGAAAAGGCTAGCTTAATGCCGTCTTCTGCAACATTAAAGTACATTTTACAGAGCATCAGGATATTATTAGTAACTAAAATCGGTATTTCTTTTTCCAATTTTAAATTAAATCTTTGTTAAAATACGGATCGTTTGTTGTCGCCATTTTGTGAGTGGAACTTTTTCATTGCCCGGCATTGTATTTTAGTGACATCAAATTGTACCCTTATTATTAAATGTGAAAGAAGTTTGTAAGTTCGTTAAACTTTCACGACTGCAAGGTTTATATTATTTTAAAATAATCGGACGATTTAAGTTAAAGTTACCTACATGGAAATTGATTCAGTCACTAAAGTCTGTAATAACTTCGCTTAGCTTATGACCAGGATCATCCAAATCGCTACAAAATACGTATGATAGAGCAGTAATCGTTAGTTTCATGTAGCTTTTCCTGAAATTCCTAGTCAAATAGACGACTACTTTTCTAACTACGTTCGCTATTGTTCCTTGCAGTATAAATATCCAATAAAGGTCATGTCAAGGTCAACCAAACGCAATGCACCAAAACCCATTAAAACTGTTGGCAATAGTTAGTTTACTTGCGTATTTTCAAGGCGCCACCATTACAATATAGCGTTGTTGCAAAGATAAAAGCTCTCATGTGTAATTTTTGAGTTTTCGAGAAAATCTATGAAATTGCTTCTTTGAATCGAAATGTTTACAGTGTACGATGTGTGTGTGGTACGTATTTTTACTCTATGTGTCTTATGCAAATAAAAATTTTACATGAGAGATTTAACACTGGAATGGAAACTCAAACATACGATATTTTAATTAATAAATAATTAATAAATAAAGTAAACAAAATGCGGATTGTTTTTTCCTTTGTTTTTGTATGTGAATCAAATTAAGGAGTCAGGATTTTTTTGAATAAAGACCTATACTTACCTGATGTTTTGTATTCAAATTAACATAAGAGTTTTTGCAGGCAAGAGTAGCACTTTAAATTATGTATTTATAAAAATGTGCTAAAAAAGTGCATAAGAGTTTTTTGAGTCTTTGCAACTACGACAGATGCGTGTAATTTCAGCTAAAGCAAAATTCTATTATTATACAACTTTAGAGCTTTTTCCCGAGAGTGTTTCCGGGATAAGAGGTAGTCCGTGTCACTCTCTACTAGCCACTTGCCTCTCACGGATGCCCCTCTGGGACTTGAAGGGACGATATTGATAAAACAAATGAACATAAAATAACCGCAACAAAAATGCTGAAATCATACAAATATAATAATTAAAATTCTATACAGCAGTGTTCACTCAAAGATTACTGAACTAAACAAATTTTAGATTAATGAAATCAAACATTTTTTCAGTATGACAATTTGCTACGAGTGCTATGGAATACTTATTACCCTGATTTTTTTACGGGAAAAGCTCGCTTGGGTATATACGTCTAGTCTAGTCTTTGAAAACGTTGTATTGACTTTGAATCTAATTGAAGATTAAACTTAGTCAATATAATTTATTTTCAGACTGATTAAACGAGGAGATCAATCGCGAGTTTCAGTTTTCTCTTAATTAATATTCAAATGTCGTTTTCAACTTTATCCTTCAATTCATTAAATCACAGAGTTGGGTAAATTACCTTTAAAAAGGTTGAATAAGGCGTCTAGCAACTCGATGGTTGATGAACTCCAAAAACTATAATAGTTTGCAATGAAAGTATCGCATTTTTCATGGCAATAGGCCCGCCCCCTATTACATTGGGACTAACATACACTCTGGCGAAAAGTGGGTGCAGCAATGCACCTCTGCCTACCCCGCAAGGGAGTACATTAGTACAAGGCGTGAGTGCGTGTTTTTTTTTTTTTTTTTTTTATCGCATTTTTCGTCTGGTGCACTTAAAAGGACCAACTTATTCTATTAGCTTTAATTAGAATTTTCATACTATCTAACTACTTACTTTATTTTTCATTACTTTACAGTTCTTGCAATTTATTTGGAGCCAGGACAGGACAAAGGTGAAATACCTCTGAAACATTCTCGAGATTTTCCCGTCGATCGTTCCCCTCCGTGCACACAGATGCAGGAGAGTGCCCCTCGCTGGTCCTGTGTGGAAACAAATGAAGGCTATGCGTCGTCTCCATGGCGACGGGACGCTGCAGCCCGCCCCGCCGCCGCGCCGCAGTGGGCGCCCGCCTGCCGCCCGGGACACGCGCGTTCCAAATACGAACTCAACCTCCAACCTATTTGCGATAACGAAAATTAAAAAGTTAATCTGCAATTTTAATTCGCGTGTGCGTTCTTAGTGGCCAGCTGTATTGTGTTCTGTATGAGTCCAATTTAAATAAAAAGAATATAAAATTCGAATCGTGGTTTAAAATTCGAAGGACGCGTATCTTAGTGAAGGCCTGTCCGGATGCAGTTAGTGTTTGTTTATCCGGTGATGGAGAATGGTGATGTGTGTGTGTGAAAAATGAAGCGCTTTTTCTATGGATTTTGGATCTTTCTAACGGAGACATGACGACGCAGGACCGAGCCAATATTTTTACTGATGATGATGAGGATTTGGTGAGTTTACCTTGATGATGTACTTATTTAAGTAAGTAGAAGTTGGAGATGGGGTCTGGACAAGAGAATATCAACCGTTACGTAACATTATCCTTAACTTTTTGGAATGTTGCCACGAGGGCACAGCCTCCAGCTCTTACATAAACTCTCTGCAGTACGATTACAAAATGAGGTGAATGCATGAATAGAAATATTTTCACAATAAAATTCATTTCGTTTTCCACGAAATGTTATTTATCTTTTACGCAAATTTCAAGTGTAGGTACTTAGGTATAGTATAGATAGTTACTAGACTAGCAAATACAGTTAATTTACATATTCCACAAGTATATTCATGAACACTGCAACACCAATATCGTACATACGAGTAGGTAGGTACCTATCTAGAGAAATTCATTAAGTAATATTTATAATACTCGCTATATGTATGTAATATATACATATACTCGCTATATGTATGTAATATATATACTTACTAGTGATGTAACGAATATGTGTTTTTGGACATTCGCGAATGCGAATGCGAATGCGAATATCTGATATCGATATTCGCGAATGCGAATGCGAATGCGAATATTCAGTTTGTGTTCAAATTTGGCGACATTTGTATGGTTTGGTGGCAGTCTCGTACTGAACGAGTTACGTTCCGTTCTAGGCGTATTCCGAATAAGACTAGGCAATACTAGTCGCAGTTTGTTTTAAAATTAGCTACACTTTATTAAGCTCCCTAACTGTTACGACACATTGCGACTGTGTGCGGTTTCTGAGGGTGACTTAAACGAAACATTTAAACGTACTTAAAATCTATGGATGTCTTGCTCTGACACTATATACTTACGTTCAAAATACACTTTTTGTTTGGTTAAAGAGTTTATTTATATTTAGGTCCTATGAAGCTATTTGAAGTCGGCTTATGCTGAATTTCGGGTAATTATGGATTAAATAGGCGATTTCTACCAAACGCAGCCATACTTTGAACGGTGGAACCATTCACCTTGATGGCAACTTAAAAACTTCGCTTGGGTTGACTCAGGGCGCTAGGACCGAGCGTGCGTGTTAAAACATAAAATTAGTAAAAAAGTGCATATTTCGGCATTTTCGAATTTTCGGTATTACCCGCCCGCACATCGGTAATTAAGAAATCAGTTAAATTATTTAAATTATTGTTTTTTCATAAAAAAAGATTGTCGTTTTTGTTCACTAAGTTGGGAGTTTAAAAACCCTAGCACATATTTTTTTTTGTATTTTCCGTAATTAGCGGACTAAATGTTGGAACATTTTATTATGGAATTCTGTGGATCGGGTAATTTAGAATTATAAATATCACATAAATGTGTCAAAGTACTTCTGGACAAATCTAGGTAATATTACGAAATGTTATGTTCTTGCGAGGTTAAAGTTGATCAAAAAATAATTAAAAGCTTAAATTAATTTAAACAAATTTTTCGATGTAATCGGAATTACGCGCATATATTCGGAATTGCCAAGGGAATTTACAGAATCCTATGAAACAGAGTTTTAGGTTATACATTCAAGTATACAAAGCGACCTTACATGGATAACAATAACCCAACCAGTTCTGATAATATGTCAAAATACGAACATGTAGCGAACTCGACTAAAAACCTTTCGGAATAACCCACCTTCACTATATCTAATGTTCGAAACATTTAAAAAAATATTTCCCAAAGTAAATAAATAATACCAAGTGATAAAGTAAGTCCGGTAAAGTGATTAAGAGGGTAACTTGTAATAAAATGGTTATAGATGAATGGATTTTGATTTTATTAACCTAGGTACCATTATTATCAAATAGTTTTTTTCTAATAAGTACTGATATTCGCAAAACATTCGCATAAAATTTTGCGAATGCGAATGCGAATGCGAATATCCAAAAATATGCGAATATTCGCGAATGCGAATGCGAATGCGAATATTCGTTACATCACTAATACTTACATATAGGTATATGACTTTATTTTTATTGAGAAACTCGTGAATGAACAAATATTTTCTTTCCTGTTTTCATCTAAATTTTAGAGCATCTCTATATGCAAGATCAAGGAACATAAATAAGTACCTACTTGTGTAGAGCAAGATTTACCTGGCAGCTAGGCTATCCTTTTGCCATGTTTATTGATATAAGCTGATTTATAAACCTACTTCCACACCTTTGTCCATGATGTAAGATTCACTCACGAGCAATGAAAAAGTTCCAGTGATAAACAGTGGCGGCTGCACCTCAAGTGCGCCCGTGCGACGCACTACCATTTAAAAACCTTCTAAATATGTACCTTCTTTCTTCCTATACCATACTAGGTACGTCTGCAAAAAAACTTAAAAAAAAATACCAATATAACAACCTTAATACCTACCCTAAACATAAATTACATATATCTGATTATCGTTACAAGTAAAATTAAATCGAGCTGGCCTATTTTGATTTCTACTGCAAAAGAATTAGATCTTATTTTTGCTTGAACAAAAACGGCCTCGTGCGCTCGGATTGTCGCACGGGGCGAGCTCCTACATGTAGTATGAAACAGGATGGAAATCGCCCGGCGCGTGAGACGGAAGATGCTCAGTACAAACTGTATGCAGTTCTAGGATAAATTCGTGCGCCGCACGCGGCCGGAAATTGCCGAAACAATACGAATGACGCCACGGGAGGCGCGGGCGGCGGCCTTGACCGGTGGCGTGACCTACGAACGATGCACTTGTCATTGTCATGTCATTCTCACAGTTTCACCTTTCGCGCGCGAATACGTAATTAATCTGTTACTCTAATTACTTATTAACTAAGAAAGTAGTACAGATTTCGTGAGTGTGTATGTGTGTGTGTGAGTGAAAATTAGTGCAAAATACAATATTGACTTCATAAAAAGCAATACTTAGGACATTTCAAAATAGACTGGACATTAAATCTGCTGGGCCGCCTCGGCCTTTTCTCATCTTAAAACAGGAGTGCAAAACGAATTTTCAAAAGTGAAATGTACAATAAAATGAAATGGTTAGGTGGATGTGAGAGACTATGATGAGATGCTTTATTTTGCTTTCCGTGTGTTGTTTTCGTTTTGGCGTAGAAGCAATTTCGCGTTAAAAAAGGAATAAGGTATAATATACTTATATATTTTTTTACTTCTAATTGTAATAATCTATTTTTCTTCCAAAATTTACTAAACCCATAAAGTGCACCACCGGGTATCTGAGGCACCAGCCGCCACTGGTGATAAACCAAATTACCTACTGAAAAAGCCTGCAAAATTGAAGCATCAGAATATTATCAACTACTTAACATCATTTAACTATTAGATGGGTTTGGGTTATTTGGTGTCGAAACTTTGAAACTGGAACTTTTTCAGTCCTTGTGAGTGTACCTATGTACTAGGGTTTCGTTTTTCCCGACCTTTTTCTGTTCCCGGGAAACGGGAAATTTATTCTAGATTTCCCGGGAATTCCCGGGAAATGGGAATTTATTTCAAATGCTTGCTTTTGCTATTTTCGGGTATTAAAAGTCTATAAAAACACTTACAATTAAATCAAATACCTATACTTTTATCACTCATATAGGTAGAAAAAAGCAACAGTGAGATAAATTAACAACCAAAATTATAAATTATAATGATTTGTTTTACATGCCAAATCATTTGTTTTTCTTTATTATAAATTAAACAATAACACACGTATTATAATTAACAGTTTGAAAATAATATTATTATGACATATGATTAAAATAGAAAATTAATTACACTTGAGGTAATGATTTAGAAAAAATAATTCATTCAACGATTTATCGCTCAACCTACTTCTTATTTTGGTTTTTTCTATGCGTTAGTAATTTATAAAAAATAAACGCGGACACAAAACATAAAAAAAATACAAAACATAATGGGGACATAAAAAAATAACAGGCGTCACACTAGCGTTAGCTTTTACATACGCTTTGGTCACATATGTAAAAGCCGATCAATTGTTTGGTTTTAGGTAGGCGGTAGGTCCAACAGATAAATAAAGATGAAACAATTGAATCAGGAAGAGGTGAAACAAGGTCATTTATCTTTGCAATGCAGCTGCGCGAAAACAATAACACGTATGATTTTCCAATAATTTACAACAAAACCGAGTTTCTGATCGTAGACGATAAGCCTGCCGATTATTTTTTTTGGTTTAAGGTAGGAGAAGCAGATAAAAAATGATGAAAATATAGCATAGAATCGATTAAAAATCAAACCCGGGAATTGCCGGGAATGCAATTTTTTTCCCGGTTTCGGGAAGGACAAATTTCCCGGGAATTCCCGGGAACGAGAATTCCCGGGATCACGGGAACGAAACCCTACTATGTACATTGACCTACCTATGTATTGGTGACTTTTAGCATGGCGCGATACATTGCGGCATTGTACCGAGCCATTGTCCGAGTAATGGAGCATCTGCCGACCGGATTGTACAATGTACACCATTTATATCCGTCCATCTCGGGGAAAATCCGTACCTATATGGGGGAAACTATATTGAGCCTTTGTAACTACAAATTGAAGCCAGGTCTGTGGCAGCACTGACAGAGATCCTTGTTAGGTTGGTCAGTGTTTGACTGAACGCTGATCTTTGTTGACTATATACCTATTATTATAAATCATAGAACAATGCGGACTCGGGTGTACTCATACTCAATCATTATGAATAGTATACTTGCTAGATTTCGGTCATCTACAGAGAAGAAAAAAAACACTCTTCCCGATAGCAGGACGACTTCTGATATTTCTTATCACACACACACGGTTTAACATCTACGGTTTATGTTAAAAATATGAAGAGTTCATTAAAATGCTTATTTCCTAGTGTTAGAAGTCGGAATCTCATTCTATTCATATAATATATACATATATATAATACTAGCTGTTCCCGCGAGCTTCGCTTTGCCTTAAAAAGTTTTCCCGTGGGAATTCCGGGATAAAAAGTAGCCTATGTTCTTTCTTAGGGTCTAGACCATATGTATACCAAATTTCATTCAAATCTGTTCAGTAGTTTTGGCGTGAAAGAGTAACAGACAAACAGACAGATAGACAGACACAGTTACTTTCGCATTTATAATATTAGTTAGGATATGTAATAATAATATACCTAATATATGTACCGCCCACAAGAACCATATTCAGTAACAGCCGAAAAATACAAAAAAAAAACAATAGCGTTTGTTGCACCGTTTGGCAAAATTAATCTACCACCCTTCCTAAATGAATTTTCGTGTACCCGACACAAATTTTAATTTCCTCGTGATATAATTTACCCTTTCATAAACACAATGTGGATTAACATTGTTTATTAGTATTTATTCCCGCGATCCCCTGCAGCTTTTTCTAATTATCAGGTATTTTTCAGTTTCTAATTAGGCATTTTTTTGCGTGCTATTTCAAGTTTCTGTTGAAAAAAATTATATTCCATTTACCGTTACTTAAACAGTTACCAGTTTTTTATGGTGTGCAAATAAAGTTTATTGTATTGTATCCATCTCAGAATCTGTACTCAGAAAAACAAAATCCTTCATCATCGTATTTTTCTTTCAAACAAAGCCAGAACAAAGTCTCCAGCAAGACGTCAGACCTTTCATTCCCAGGTACCTGTACTTCGCAGGCTATGGAGATGCCACCGCATGTCTCACATAAAACCTGGAGGGTTTCTCTATACTAAGTAAAACGAAAGAACGAAAGTGTTGAATGCAACGAGATAGAGTCGTGGCTTGCGCAGCAGCGCTCCGATATACTTCGTTTCTTGTCATATAGAGTGACCCCCTGTGTCGGCGTAAATACGCCCGAACGAATGTGCACCCGAGAATTATGTAAGAAATGGCAAGATTGTGGTTACTTTTGAAATTGAACAACATTTCTAAATATGCATAATAGATAGATAGAATATTCTTTGTTTGCACACACATAAAATAAACTTACATAACTTAAATACTAACAAATATGTACAAAAATGGCGGTCTTAAAGCGATTTTTTCAAGACAACCTTAGGGTGGAAAGAATAGTTAAAGTAAAAAAATTGTTATAGTGTCATAGCCTAGAATTACCTGTTCCTTAACTGGATAATTAAAATTGGGAAAGTTATTATATGTATTACCCCCAGCGCAACAAGTCTACTTGATAATAACGATACCATCTGGTAGTCACATCCACCGGAAAAATACGACAAAAATTTCCTTTTACTTACGTGGAAATCTCTGGTCTCAAATGGTTTGCACAGTAACCCTGAAACAAGAAGACGAGAGCGGCGCGCTGCTCACATTGTGCAGCCACTCCGCGCCTGCAATCTTACAGTTTTCTTTCGCCATTCCTACTTCTGCCCGTGTACCTTTTTGTAATATAATATTCTGTCCTGAATAACACTGAACGGCCTGTAGATTTGAATCTACGGTTTCGTTTTCGGACTTCAAAGACCTTGGTAAACAAAGAACCAAAAAATTATTTCCTTACAAAAATTCAAGTTTTACTAAGGTTTTCTATTTTCGTTTTGATTGTTGATAATTGTTTACCCATGAATCAAGCGATATTTTATTTAAATATTTACTTATACCAGTCGAAGAAATAAAACAAAAAACGACTGGAAACTTTAAAAGCCGCATTTAGTTTCCGTAAGGAATGTACAAAGAGAACTCAGACGTGTATCGTCAAACGAAATCTACGGGGGAGGAACGTGCTTCCTGGAATCCTATTAATTGTAGCGAGCAGCTTCAAAGCGATGGCAAGATAGATCTGCTTGCGGTAAAACAACCGCAATATCTCTTTAAAAGTGAGTTTTTTTTAATATTACGTAAGTTCAGTTAATATTTGCTTTATTTCTTGAAAACAATCCGTGATTTTCAGGCACCTACTAATAAATTGCTTACCATTTAAAAATACCGAATACCCTTTAATTCACGGGGAAATGGGGTAAACAAACTCAAGAGCAAGAGCCATGTTTTCATCGTCAGAATTTTTAGAAGAGGCCATTTGTAGTGGTTGCAGAAGTGCCATAAATAGACTGACAGGAAAAGGTTTCGCGATCTGTGTTGGTGTTTTATTGTCTGCATATGAGTATGGACTCATACGATGCAATCAGACAATAATGCTGCGTATTATCTCTCAAACAATTTCAGTGCCGTATTTCAGGATCCAAAAGCTCGTAGCTTGCTTTTTTCAATACCTGAGCAGCGCGGACAATGGAACCAATCCACGCTCAACCCCGCTGATGCACGCTACTTCACTAAATCCTAGCTTTTATGTCGAGTGAGATAGAGACCATTATAGTCTGCAAATGAATAGCTTCGCGAACAACGTGTTCGGTGAAATTGAACAACATGGCAATATGTGTTCCGTTTTAACTATTTTGTGCTTTAAGCCTTTGTGCGAAGGCTGGAAGTTGTAAATCAGAGCAAGTTTCCCTTTGGCATATTGGCTGAATGGTTGTGTTTTTGACACACTCACTTTCTGCTCCTTCGTCTAATATTCATCGCTTTGTTCCGTACGTGACGGTAACCAAAGGATCGAATTAGAAATGAAATGAGTTGTTTCAATGATTGTGTTACAAGTTACAAAGGTATTGTGTTTTGTTTGTACGATGTTGTTTTGTTTACACAGTCCTCAATAAGTAGTGTTTGCTGTCGAGTAATTATTCTGTTTCTCAAATAAAATGGGATAGGTAATCGTAACAGAATATTAATTAAAATCTCGTTTTGTCTTCAAATTAAACAACTTAACTATAATATTATATTTAAAAGCTCTTTTTGATAAATTGGGATTTTTATTAATTGCAACAATTTATTAGTTGTTAAGATGCATTAATTACTGGTACGCATACAACGGCTACGTTTTGCCTTAGATTTCCCATGTGAAAAACTTTTATAATGGCTATGAATATTGACAGGATGACATCCTACCTTGTGCTGATACCTGAGGCTGCTACATTCTTTTGTACATTTCCAGTATAGTGCCACAAACTTATCTGTTCCGGTGAGAGCTCACGTAAATGTCTAATATTTCTTCATTCTACAAGATTTTTAGATTGCTCATAGTAGTAATTCGCCCTTGCGGTATTATCAAACCCATTTAATCCTTAACAATACATAATTCATTACTTAATAATAAGATATTAATCAATTTAGTTAGCTCTCACCGGAACAGATAAGTTTGTCGCACTGTAACACAGACGAGTCACAGACAAGCTAGAGTGAATGAGTGACACTGGCCCAGTGGCCTTGCGCCCTCTCTGTAGCCTCTATGAAATATTCACGCCTCACGAGCTACGTTACTCTGTACTAACTCGAAACGGTTTAACTTTAATTTAAACATGTGTACAGGACCGACATACATACCTACTCGGAAATATTCATGTCTTCTATGCGTAGGTTACCTAGCTGTTTTTAAGTTAGATTAGGGAAAATGTACAATTGGCGCCCTATAACTATGAAGCGGCTTAGAACATAACCGATATATATGTTACTGTAAAAGCCCGAACAACGGTAAATCCTAAGATTTACGCGTAAAACCTAAGATTTACCAACTCTTAATGGTAAAAGCCCGAAAGATTTTGCGATTCGCACTTTTACCACTATTCACTTGGTAAATCTTAGGATTTACATTAAGGCACGGTAAATGTTGAAAAAGCCAGGTTATAGCTTATAACCTCCGTAGTCGAGCGGGCTTCAGTGATCGTAACTGATCACTGAGGTTTAGCAACAACCAGCATGGTCAGCCATTGGATGGGTGACCGATTTCAAGTGGTTCTTTTCCGGATGCTTTCGTGCTTCGAACGGCACGTTAAGCCGTGGGTCCCGGTTGCTGCTTCGGCAGCACTCGTTAAGCCTAGTCAGAGGCCTTCGGGCGGCTTGAAAACGTCTGACAGTCGGGTTGCCCACTTACCCGACAACTCGCTCAGCACAAGCTTGCTTGTGTTGGGGTCCACCAACCCGCACTAGGCCAGCGTGGTGGACTAGATCGAAACCCTTCCTTCATTGGAAGGAGACCCGTGCCCCAGCAGTGGAGACGTAATGAGTCGTGATGATGATGATAACTTATAACTAACCGAACTTAAGAAATATTTATTAATGCAATCTACTTTAGTGGACGTCAACAATAAAAATACGTGAAAATTATTTTACTTCCGGTTTCCGTGTTTAAATTATCGTTCAGTGAATGAGTGAAAATAAAGTTAATTTTAACTATTTAGGAAATAATTTAGAGGTGGATAATAATTACAAAATGAAAAAATATATGATTATTACACATTGTTAAAATAATTATGTTGATTTAAAGGTTTTAAAATGACTGTTCATAAAAAATAATATAAATTCTGAAAGAAAATAATTTAAGTTTTTGATTGAAATAAATGAATAGGTAATAATTAATCTTTGTTTTATTCCCAAAACCAACTTTTACTAGGTGTCAGTGGTAAAACCTAGCATTTACCAAAATCTAATGGTAAAAGCCCGAAAAAAATGACCCATTTTCACAAATCCTTACATTTACCAACTCATGTTGGTAAATCCTAAGATTTACTGGTAAATCCTAGGATTTACCGTTGTTCGGGCTTTTACAGTAACATATACACTCACGGGCAATGAAATAGTTCCAGTACGAAAATTAACAAATTAGTACTACACGGAAAAAACTAACTTAACGACGTCTTATGCAATATTGAAGTACATTTAACAGCGCATCAGGATTTTACCTACTAAAAACGTAGATATTTTGTTCAAATTTTAAATTAAAATGTTTGAAAAAAAATGGTTTGTTTGATGTCGGAATTTTGTGAGTGGAACGTTTTCATTGCCCGTGAGTGTATTATGTATAAATATATACTGATAATTATATACTATGTAGTTCTCTTCTAAGAAACTTTTAAAGTTAATGTAGTCTTCTAAGGTTTTAAGACGAAAAGTTGTAATTCAGACACTCAAGCCCCTGAAAATATTCATGACGTTTTCAAGTTAGGGTAATGGATACCTTACCTACGAAACTTTTTACTTAGTGGGCGCCTGTTGACCCACTCTACACTGGAAAAATAAGTTAATTTCGTAGTATTAGTAACTTTGCGTTAATCACAAGTTTAAAAAAAAAATAACCTTTAAAAAACTTAAATACGTTTAAAATATGAGAAGGCCGAATAGCCCAAAGTATTGATCAATCCAATAAGAAAATTACTATTGTGTCTGTCTGTCATTTTTGATAATGGTTTTCTACGTATGCTTTAAGTATATTATTATATTAATTGGTATAAAGTATGTATGTAGGTGGCTTTACTTCCAACAAAAGTAGACCGCAACGTAATCTTAAATAAGAAATATGAAAAATTGGGATTGTTTGATGTGACCTATACGAGTAGTTATTAAAAACTAATTGTGTCTTAATAATTCGTAATGATTAAAAAAATTCAAACTGTAAGTACCAAACAAGACAAGAGTATTATTTATTTAAATACATTGCTGGTATAAATGATAAGTGACCTATGAACTGTTAGCTTGAATTATCCACTTTTGGACAAAGAAAAAGTTATAAAACACCTGGTTCAGTAATTCTACGAACACCTTAAGAAATATCTTCATAAAATTTCAACTAACTTTGCGAAGTTCTTTTGGAGCTTATTTATTATGAAAATGTCTGTAATTATGTAGTCCGGAAGCATTCTTCTTAGTAATATTCATTTACTAAGAAGAATGCTTTTTTTTATTTATAGGCTCGACATTGAAAAAAACACTATTTATTTTATAATGCGACTTGTGTGTAGTTATAATTTAGTCCTACAGCAATTTTATTTTATATAAGTAAGACTCTAGATTTGGTAACACTAGCTAGATAATAGAGAAGATGATTTAATAAATACTCTACTGGCCACCGTGGTTTACATACCACTTCATTAACATGAATTTTGGAACGAGCTGAATCAAATTTATAGCTTAAACAACTGTGCCATTAAAGTGGTTTCATGCTAGTACTAGAGCGTATATTATTTAAAATTTTATAATTTTATTTCCACGTTCAGTTTAGCTTTTCAGTCAATAGTATAGTAATATCACAATATATCATTTCCGAGTAATTTTTGTATGACGTTGCCGCGTTGATTGTTCGTCAAACTTTTCCCGATAATTTTTAATTGAACACCTCTAACTACGGATCAAAAAACCGGCCCTAAGGTGAAGACCTGCGTCGGTATAAACTATTGGCAGTCGATCAGCTTGCTTATCTTGCGGCCTACCTGGCTTTATTACAGGCGCTGTTATCAGGCTAGCCAGATTACGTGAACCCTCGTATGACCTGTTACGTATTACACCGTAAACCAACCCTCGTATGTGAGAAAAGCCACTGGCTTACAGCGGTGAGACGTCTAATTCAACACCCTTTGAGGCCTACTGAATCTTGTTTGATACAATGTAGGTAATATTCATAGGACTTACAAAGGGTTTGTTACGTTCATTAAGAGCTTTATTAATCGGTGTACATTGTACAACATAGGCAAGTGGTTTGTATCTTTGTGTTAGACAGATAGAAAAATTTCGTGTATCACGTAATTAAGCCAGCATCAGTTGATGACTTCCAAGGTTTGCCATTCGTACCTATGTTTGTAATGAATACCCATATCGTATGTTTTCGTGCACCCCTACTACTTATCCTAACTAATCCTAACTATCCATATATTAATATTATAAATGCGAAAGTAACTGTGTCTGTCTGTCTGTTACTGTTTCACGACCAAACTACTGAACGGATTTGAATTAAATTTGGTATACAGTTGGTTTAGACCCTGAAAAAGAACATAGGCTACTTTTTATCCCGGAATTCCCGCGGGAAAACTTTTTAAGGCGAAGCGAAGCTCGCGGTAACAGCTAGTACTATATATTTTGTGAAAACTTAATGCTAGGTATGTAGGTATAGGTGGAAAATTATGACACACACAGCTGCTTTCAGTAGGTATGGGTGCTTTCTATAAGGTTTTTAAACGGTTATACTGATAATAACCATTCGATTATTGAATCGCGTGCCAAGTACAATCGATAGAAACATCTGGGTAGGTACAGTGGGGGCTCTATAAACGTAACACTGTTGACTTTGTATCGTGGGTCTAAGAATTGATTTTAAAAGCAACAGTTGCGTTTATGGTGCAAAATGCTCAGGAAAATACTGATACTGAGTCATGAACCCATCACCTGGGATATGTACATGTCCATCACACATATTTTACTAAAGAGATGTACTTTTGTTAGAAAAAAAAAACATAACGTCACTAAAAGATGTATTTTTCCAGATATTTGTTTTTTTCATGTAATTTCACTACCGTAATAGTATAAGAAACCTTCTCACAGACAAAAACTTGTTACAAGAGTAAGCCTCGGAAGCAAATAAATCAAATTGGAATTTACGTAATAAAAGGGTATATTGATATAAAAAGCAAGAAGAAACAGCAACAAAATCCAGACGTAAAACCCGCAGCTTAGTATAATCTCAGAAGCACTCTTCCCCGTGTGGAAACAAATATCAAAATGGATTTTGCTCCGTCAGCTACAAATGTACTGTGGAGGACAGATCTCAGATTTTGTTCTGTTCTTATTTTTTACACGATAGGAGTTATATCCAAAGTGTGTGTATATATGTATGTTTTTATATTCAAACTACAAGTACGTAAGGCACATTATATTTCACCTCACGTCGTGGCCGTTTATTCTCCACTGCACCAGTGACGTCACTAGAAGTCTTTGTGTCTAGGTAGGGCCCGCTGAGTATCTTTATCCTGTTCTGTATATGTTATGTATATGTTGTATGCAATTTTTTAAATTATAAGTATGACTATGAGTTCGGCTTATTTACTTAAGAGTTTAAGACTGCTGGACATAGGCTATCCTCGGCCTACCTCATCCAGCCACTACCAACGACCTATCGAATGTTGTAGATTGAGCAGACCAGAAGACGTTTCAAGATAAGGTTTCCTGTTCTTCTACTCAATGAATTAATCATATTCTGTCTATCTAAAGGTGGCATAGATTATCAGCTCTTTGGCAGATTGTCCAGGCCACCCAATATACATATTTCTATCCCTCTCCAACAAGCTATTTTAAAACATTTAGCTCAAAGTTCTGAAGGCTGTAGTGAAAAGGAAATCGCCCGCCATAGACTGGGCTTATCGACTGGCAACCCTGGCTGCTTCCGGCCTTCATAAAATAGGCTTTCGCTGATCGTTATCGTGAACGCTCACCTGCCACACAATCGATTCAATATTGCCAGCCAACTTTGATTTGATTGTTTTGTGCAGGTAACAGCATAAATTTAGTTTCCCGCCAGTTGATGGTTTGTGTTGCCAGACTGTTAATACTGTTGTAAGCTGGCTTATCATGGATTTCATCAAGGAACATCTGACAGACTTTAACCGCACCATATATATATATATATATATATATATATATATATATATATATATATATATATATATATATATAGTTATCATTTGAAAACCCGATTGCCAAATCAGAATCGCTCCAAATATTTTTACCTAACAATAACAACGAAAGTACTTAGCCTCAATATATCCGTAGCGGTATAGCGGAGCAGTATTCTAAGCAATAAAACAAACCCAATAGGTGAAGTTCCGGCGCAGCGCGTGACCCGTGTGTCAAGGTGTCTTGGCGCCCGACGTGTGGCTACAGAGGGGTCACTCTATATGACGAAAAACTAAGTTTAGATGCGTTGCTTTTCGAGCCACGAGTCTCATTGTATTAACCGTGCCGATTGCTCCACAGCCCTCGTTCGTTCGTTTGTTTGTCCGTATAGAGTAACCCTCCAGGACCGAGCTACTTGCGCTATTATGCTATCATTATTGAACTTTATACAGGGTGCAATTTTATCAATTACTTCCCGTCGGTAGGTTGGTAGGTCGGTAGGAATACATTCGACATGCTGAGCTAGTTTCAGTATGGGATAAGCTGTGAAATCTTACAAAAACTGGTGCTACATGAATTTTGGTTGAGAAAGTTTCAAAGTTCATGGCATGCTTGTTGTTGTAGTTGAAAATTATATTGACGTTTTTTTTAAACATAGAATTGAAGGTTCTAAATCGACATTATTGTTCAATCTGCATGCACTAGGTATCATGATACTTCTACCATCGCATATTTCTATGCAGTATTAAAAAATCCCGTAAAATTGATAAAACAATATTATGACTACCTGAATTTTTTCAACAGTAAACTTACCCCAGTTTTGTGCATCGTTTATTGTCAAGGCTTTGCATAAAATAAAGCATATACTTTACAACTGCTCTTGACAGTAAAGCTGTATGTTCAGTTCCTACTGTACTGTAGGTATACGTAAAAGCAAAAGAATGCTTATACTTTAGATTTGTGTCAAGGTTTGCTACCTTGAAGTATTCCGTGCAGGAAGGTTGCTGTTCTGTACATACATACATCGTCCAACTATACATACCTAGTGCACCTAGGGCACATATTCTGAAAAAAGGTATAAAAGTATCATTAACGAGGGCAGATTTTCTGCAGATGTTTTGTTCAATTGTTTCCTAACTTACTTTAGATAAAAGTACCTACATCTAGTATTCTGTCATTTAGTCACCAGGGACAGTCAGAACTAAATAAAATAAGCGTTAAGTATATAAAATACTGTATACCTGGTGCCTTCGAGTGAGTGTAGAATGTGATGCTAATGCAAACGTCAACATTTCACTTTCAGCAGCAGCTTTGAAATATTCAGGTTGCACGGAAGTTTACCGTTCGAGTACTACAAATTCGATTGAGATACATATTTTGGTATATTTTCTAATAAAGTTTTAAAAAAATGTGGTCCCAAACCTCACCGAATATCACCAGGGGGGAGGGGGGGGTCAAAAAATGAGAAAAACGACCTCACGTGATTAATGGACGGCCCCTTATGCTATTCACTAAATTAACATACGTACCTAATACTTCTAACTTCCTCTGTCTTCCCTTGTCTTACCATTGGCAGAGAAAGCTAGAGAAACAATTAGATTACTGTCAAAACGAACTTATTTCCATTTGCTGCAAGTCGTAAATGGAATGCGAGAGTTTTCTCTGGATCTAGAGATTCTAGAGGCCACTCTCAGTCGTTAAAATATTCAGAAGCTGAACAAGTTGCGGGAACTCCTCGGTAAAGCAAGTACCTTCACTCTGTAAAGTAGACAGTTGGCATCGAAACTTCGGGGTATGAAAACACAGGGCCGGTCATTAATGAATTGCTATCCAGCATCTAGTTACCTAGTATACATCTATAGTATAACTATAAAGTCCTGACAACGGAAGTGGATCCTAAATTTTTAACTAATTGTTAAAGACCGTATTTAATCGATGTATTATATTTATTAAAGGACAAATCCGTAAATAAGTAATTACCAAACGGTGTTTTATTTTAAAATGTATGTACCTAAATGTAAATAACTGATGATGATAGAAAGTCTTTGCAAAACCGCACTTTTTAATGTCATTACTTTATAGTTGGACTGTAGTTTTCAGAAGTGTTGTATTAGTCCCAACGCTATAGGAGGAATGCCTTTTGTCAACCTTCGAACAAATAAAAATCTGAATGGGAAAATACTTCGGTCAGTTCGGTAAAATTAAACAGATCTAGATAGATCTCTATCTATCTAAGAATACACTTTATTTGTACACCAACAAAGAATAATAAGATTAACAAATTGCAACTTAATTAGGGTACAAAAGGCTTATCACTAAGTTCTAAAATAAATCTAATTTGAACTAAATATTTTTTGTGAACTCCACGGTACTATACTTACTAGGTACATAGTATAATATGATTACTGGTGGAAAGGTATTTTAAAGATTTACCAAATGTCGTGAAAAACTTACTTACAAAAGAAGACTAATATTTAATGTTTAACAGCACAAATAAACTGCGAAGTATAGCGGCTATTAAGTCTTATATTTTCGAAATAGAAAGGTCTTTTGATGATACAATAGAAAAAGTAGGTACTTACCTGTTGTTCGTTAAAGTTGCCTTCTTCAGTAAATTATTTTAGAAAAGCTTGTTCTAAGAATAAAGAGCACTTATTAATAATGTTGTAAACAATTCTTTGGAATGAAATATCACCGTATAGATAATGCCGGTAAGAGTTTATACAAATTGTTTTATTAGTTTCATTCTATGCCACTTATGTTCTTGGAAAATAGGCGAAAAAAAACCTAATATTCCTAATAAGTAACCCATAAAAATATTCTCAAATTTGTATTTTTATTCAACAACAAAAAAAAATATATAACGAATTGAAAAAAAATACTTTCTGTTTCAAATGCATTTCATCAACGCCCTTTGCCTAAGTAAATCACGTGGTGCCCTTTCCAGTTACAGACGGGCTATTCACATGCTAGCGAAGCTGTAGTTGCTAGTTAGTTCACTAACTCACTAACTACATGCGGCGTCTTTGTTCTTCAGTTTCAATGTCACGCCACAGATGGCGTGCCGGGGCTAAACTTTCGTTGGGCAAACTAAATTGATCTTTCTAACAACTTGTAGGGCAAATCTAGTCGGTGTAAGTTCGGGTGGAGATTATCTGACTGTAATAATTAGAGTCTAAATATAGATTCTGCGTTAATATTTGGTGAGCTACTCAGTTAAACACCCTAAGTTGTATAATGATGGAATATTTGGGTAATTTTGCGAAAGGGTGGTTAAAAGCAACCTTACATTTACAATTGTTGATAACAGATTACTACTGAACCTAGATTAGAGTATGCTTTATTCGTTGTCAAAATGAGTTCATACCACTGCACCCCAGTTTTCAGGCGAACAAGAAATTGAATTTCATGACAATGTTGTGGATTGTGAATATTATTATAAAAGTTTTCGTTTCCAGAATCTTAGATCTCTACTATTGTAACTATTTTACTGGTTACATGAATATTTCTACATATTTATAAATATCTGTAGAGTAAAAAAATCGGTAAACTCTTTTTCATACGACCACTCAATCTGTACAAATGATTGGGTGCTCACGACTACCGCCCTGCACATCTATTATCCCGAAACTTACTAAAACCCCGTATCCGATAAAATAGCTGCGTCACGCATTTTGTTCATTTTCCCCAAGCAAAGTGCGTCCTACCTACCCGCAGTCACGAACACGATAGAGGCAAAATTCGCTTGTCACGGTAATAAGCTAGCGGACCACACCTTGTCGACCCCAGGTTCTTGGAATCAATTTTACTAATGAACGTTATGGATAAACGATCGTTTGCATTAATTATGTTGCGGAATTGTTAGTAAATTTTTCTATGTTTATGCGAATATGAAAATATGAAGTAAAGTATAGTTAGTTCCACATTTAGGGTGGCTTGCGCCAAATATTTAAACGCTATTAAATCATTTTCTGTCCGGCTTTGGCAGTTTATACTGTGTCGGAGCAAGAGAGCAATAGATTTTTGATTAACTTTTTGTTGCAAATTTCATATTATGTCGATTTTTCATTAAAAACGCTTCATTTTATTTGGCTGAGCTACGACCCACGACCTAAAGTCAAGTGTCTCGAGCAGGTTACTGCGAGCACCTCTCAGCTATCTTAACAAAGAAGTCGCCGAGGACCATTCCAATTTCAATATAATGAATTTATGTGGATGCTTTTTTCTGTCATTAATTGTATGGTTTATTTTATACCGAAGGTACTTATTAAATCTACGCCACGATTATTTTATATATAGGTACTTATGTTATTCTGTTTTGCAAGCCGGATTTTGGAAAACATTCCAATAAAGACCAATTTAGCTAAACTTTTTTTTCCAACTAACGTTAAACACTAATATTTGTATTTATATTCTGCCTAGTTGTAGTAAATTGTAAACTTCTACTTATCTCTAGTGTCAAATGGAAGGAAGCCTATGATACAGGTTTAACCTAGTTTAGGTTTTCAGTGATCAATTATTATACCTAGTACTTACAAAACCAATGTATATTTGTACCCTAGTTGTAATATTTCTTTCTTTTGCCAAATAAACGATTTGAATTTGAATTTGAATAGTGGTTACTCACAGCACAGGCTTAGCCTAGTGTGAGAACCCCAGCTACCATAGTTTTTAATCTGGTCCAAATAATTTAAAATATATATTATATTAGATAACCTGTGTTAATTTTTTGGTTAAATAATTGTTCATAATTGTTTCATTTTCATACACCAAGGCTGTTAGTTAATTACCCGACTGCCGAAGGAGGAGGGTAATGTTTTTTGATTGTATGTATGTATGCATGTATGCATGTATGCATGTATGTTTGTCTGTTTCTTTGTTCCTGTAGCCTAAACGGCTTGATAGATTCTGATGTATGAGGTATCGTTAGAAGCGTATTGATGGCGCGATGGTTATAGGCTTTGTGGCATTACATTAAAATGTACATAGCGCCCTCTAGAGGACATGACGTGATAATCGAAAAATAATATTTTTCCAATTATGCCGTGTGGGGTATCAAATGAAAGGGCTTGATTTGTATATTACAAAAATATGCATATTGTAAGTAACAACACCAAAATTATTGAAAAAAAAAATGTTCATGAACTAAAACTACTGACGTAAAAATTCATAAAATAAAAATAACTAAAAAGTTACAAATAAAAAAGTATAATTATAAACAAACAAAAAACCCGACTGCACGCTTAAAAGATGAAAACAAGTCCCAATGTTAATGGAAAGTATCGCAGGCGGGGACCAACTCGACCGCCACACAAGGCCGTTTTCTAAGTAACATTCAGGATCAGGTAAATGGTGAACCCTCTGCTGGTCCCCGCCTACGATACTTTCCATTAACATTGGGACTTGTTTTCATCTTTTTTAGCGTGCAGTTGGGTTTCTTGTTTGTTTATAATTATTTATTTATTAAGTAAGCATGGAAAACCAACAGCATGGAATTATAAAACTAGGTAGGTATAGTTAAGTTAGTAGTAACAAACATGCCATTTAAAGGTTTTCGCATATAGAAACATGCCAGTTACATAACAAAGAAGATCGAACGAAGATGATATAATCAGCAGTTAATTGGTTTTCTGATTGCTTGCTTTTAATGAACGTTCGTATCGCTGAAATATCGCTTACACAAGACCGTGTTGCTTCGCTTATTTTGTTTATAAATACGCCGTGCGTAATTTTCCACTCACATTTCCATAATACGAGGGCGGGTCAATAAGTCCGTGACTTTTTGAACAAAATACTGGTTTTTGGATATTTTTTTTATTTATTTTTCAACGTAGTCTCCTTTGAGCTCTATACACTTTGTGCAAAGTTTCTGCAATTTTTTATCCCTTCCAAAAAATGAGGTTTCTCGAGGTCATCAAAATACCCACCTTGGCCTTCTTTGGCGCCGATTCACCCCGAGAAACCCACCGTTTAGACTGATTTTTGGTCTCTGGTGTGTTGTGGTGGATCCACGTTTCATCCACGGATACAAAACGGCGCAAAAACTCGTCCGAATTTCGGTTTAACAACGCCAAACACTCCTCTGCGAAGTTGTCATTCGATTGCGTTTGTGAGCAAACGCGGCAGCCATCTTGCGGAAAGCTTTTTCATACCCAAGTGATCATTCAAAATTGAAACCAGTGAGCCACGTGATATCCCTGTGGCTTCCACTATCCCTTTCACTTTCAATCTCCGATCGGCCAACACCATGTCGTGAATTTTTTCAATCATTTCAGGTGTAGAGACCTCAACTGGGTGCCATGGACGTCCGGCATCTTCCGTACTTGTACGGCCACAACGGAATTCAGTAAACCACTTTTAACCATAGATATTGATGGTGCAGAGTCCCCATAATCTTTATCAAGCTTAGCCTTGGTTTCAGTGATGGTTTTTTTCCGTAAAAAAATCATGCTTAGTGAGCACACGAAATTCAGTTTTTTCCATTATGTTTTTAAATCACGCGGTTGTTGCTAAGAACGGGTGTAAAACACAAACCAAGTGACGTAACTTGTGCAAATTTTGACAGATGTCTACTGACAGATGCTTGTTGACAGGAGCAGTGTTGTTCTTTCAGTTAAGTGGCGGGAAATTATAAAAGTCACGGACTTATTGACCCGCCCTCGTATAGGTGAATATTTTGGATATTTGCAAACCTAAACTTTTTATAATACAATAATTTACATTTACATTTATAATACCTATACAGAAGTGGACGACCGAATGGCGTAGTGGTTAGTGACCCTGACTACTGAGCCGATGGTCCCGGGTTCGATTCCCGGCTGGGGCAGATATTTGTTTAAACACAGATATTTGTTCTCGGGTCTTGGATGTGCCCGTAAAATGGCAATAGGCCCGCCCCCTATTACATTGGGACTAACATACACTCTGGCGAAAAGTGGGTGCAGCAATGCACCTCTGCCTACCCCGCAAGGGAGTACATTAGTACAAGGCGTGAGTGCGTGTGTTTTTTTTTCTATACAAAAGTTTCTAGAATGGCACCCTCCTTCGGCTTACTATACCGTTTTTGCAACACAATGTAGTAGCCATTGTAGGATTGTAATTTTACTAATCAATCACTGTTAAATCACACCATATAGATAGTTGTTTATCATACCAAGGGCTTTGCGAAGACAGGTGAAAAGCTGCTTAGTGGTAATTTATCTCGATCTTCAAACCATTGTCCAGAAGCTCAGGATTTATAGCGGGCGAGTGGCGAGGTTCATCCCTGAAACATAAAAAAGCATCTTAAAGGCGGAAGAAACTTCCCGCGAGTGTAAAATTCGACCCTCCAATTCTGCCTCTAAATATTTTTAACACACACTTTGGAATTTACAAGTTTATCTTTTGATTGAAATTCCAAACTTGAACAATATTTTATGAGATCAAACTGCAAATAAAAGAATGCATAAATTACCTACCTACTAGGTAAGTACCTTTTTAAAAATAGGTAGTATCCAATATTACTATCAAATAATATTATCCGACATAATCTCCGGTTAAAACTTTTTTTTTTACCGGAAAGAATCTAACGCGCCACTAAAAATATCTTACGATTTTCATAACAAAATCAATTTACTTAGTATTGGTCCGCGCGAGTTGAATTTATATACCAAAGGAACAATATGAGAGGGACGGAACTAAAATAACCTGATTATTTATTCAAGCAATATCGACGTCCTGCGATTGTGCGAGACACGCCAGCCGCTCTATTCAATTTGTAACCGCCCCGGGTTGTTGCTGGCAACATTGACAAATCAATTTGAAATTAGAACTTTTGGTAAACATAAATGCTGGCTGGTTCGGAAGTAATTGTTCTGACAGTCGATTGTTGCTGAGTCGAGTGAATGTTCCTTCAGGTTATCTACTAAAGTTGTCGTGTATTGTACTTAATTTAGTTATTCCTGATGGGGTTTCGCCTTCTATAAACTATCCTGCTCCTGTTACACTGTAGCGTTAGGCTGTAAGAGCAAAGTATCAAAAACACTCGCGAGCAATGATAAAGTTCACTTCCGTTGCCACGTGCTGGAATTTTTTCATTGCCCTCAGTGTATTTGTAAATTACTCGTTACTTACACCTCATGAGTCAGCACTTAAGTAACACTTTTCATTTATAGGGTTAGAATGAAGATGGAGTTTTCGATTCCCGCACTATTATCAGGCTGCCACACGCTTCACTCGACCTTTCGTCCCAAAACGATTTGCCCGACGCATCAACCTCTGATAGGCTTGTAGGGCGAGCCAATAAACAAACCTTACTTTGTCCTGCGGATTCTTATTTTCCTCTATATACAGGGTGGTACCAGTTATTATTCTGTGATACAGGGTGGAATTTTACCTGTGACTGATTCATATTTTCCTCTACATATAGGGTGTGTATTTAGAGGTGACGTGCCCGTTGGTAGATTGTAGTTTTACTATTCAATCGACTTAGTCAATCTCTTAGGTATATGTAAAACTACACCACATACTTACTATGGCACATATAATATTATTATGTCCACGGAAGTAAGGGCTTTGTAAAGACAGGTGAATGGGTAATCTGAAATTTCAAACCATTGTCCAGAAGCTCAGAATTTATAGCAGGCGAGTGGCGAGGTTCATCCCTGAAACATGAAAGAGCATCTTAAAGGCGGAAGAAACTCCTCAAAATAAGTAGGCCCTATTCTATTTAGTTCGCACTTTTGCCAAACAGAATAACTATAGATTCTGTTGGACTACAAATGGAAGAATTTTCTTACGTAAGGAGATTGGCTCTAAAGAAATCAACATTACCTCTGAAAAATGCCTGAGAAACCTGGAACAAAGCACTACTAACACTAAACAAACATAATAAGTATTATATAGAAATAAGTAATACCTACTCATGCCGTTCTTCTACATTAATCGGTCAGTTTTCATAATGTTTGCAATAACTTTATTTAAAAATATCAACATAATCACTGTACATGTCATATCCATATTATCTTTATTGTATAAAAAAAATAATAATTATAAGATGAGCGATCCTACTTCTCAATTTACATTTCTGCTGAAAATTAGCTCAAACAGAACCCGCTGTAGAATTAATTATCTTTATTTTCTTTCAAAAAATAGTGACCTTACTTTTGTACCTACTCTATTTTTTACTTTCCTGTCGCTTCATATTGCATCTAAACGGTTTTTTATAGTAGTCAGTAACCTAACTCGTACTCGTACATGTGAACGGCTAGCTTGTCACTGGAGTTATATATTGTCATAAATGATTAACAGTAATGATGTTATGTCAGAAATTGACAATCTTGCCGTGTCGAACTCATACCTTTGTACATTAGAAAATTGTGTTAATTTAATCGAACAACACAAATCGCCTCTGAACATCTTACATCTCAACATTCGAAGCATCAACAAGAATTTTTATGAGCTGCTTACGATACTATCACAGCACAAACTAGAATATGATATAATTGCCCTTACTGAATGCTGGCTCGAAGCTAACACTAACTCCATCATTCCACAAATAAACGGTTATGAAACTCACTCATCTAAAATTCATAGCAATCAAAACGATGGCTTGGTCATATACATAAAAGAGAATCTGAAATGCTGTGTATCTGAACCTCTGTTTGTAGAGGGAAGTTGTATGACTGTTAAACTTGGGTTAGATATGGTGTTTGTCTTTATCTACAGATCTCCGTCATACAAAAATACAGATCAATTCATAGCCAGCCTAGATACAGTCCTTAACAATCTAAAGTCTTATAAAACTCTAGCTATCGTGGGTGATTTAAACATCAACATAATAAATGACAAACAAGACTCTCATAGCGACAACTACCTAAACCTAACTGCATCTCATGGGCTCTTGCCTGCCCATTTGTACCCAACTCGTGAAGAAAGCTGTCTGGATCATGTCATTCTTCGATCACCCATCTCATCAATTACTATGGTTATTGAGACAAGCATAACCGATCATGCCCCGGTGTTATTAAGTATCGACTGTGCTAAAACGAAAACGGCGACGGGCAAATACAAAACCTGTATAGATTATGAGGCGATACAAAGGGACCTGCTTGCTTGCGATTTTTCCAATGTAACTGATACTTCGGATGTCAACATTGCTACAAACAACCTTATCAGCATTATATCCAATGTGGTTGAGCAGAACACCAAATACACCATAGTTCCAACAAAATACCGCCTCCTGAAACCATGGATGACTGCGGGCCTTCTACGTTGTTTAAAAAATCGCGATAACATGCACAGCAAACTAAAAAAAAACTCCGGATGATATCATATTAAGCATCACTTACAAACGGTATCGAAATTTTTGTACTAACTTACTAAGAAAAATTAAAACCAACTATGAAAAAAACGAATTGGCAAGAACTAAACACAACTGTAAAGCTCTATGGAAAACAATAAAATCAATTGCTAACCTGAAAAAAACACTTAAATCCTCAAAAGAATTGCTTAAGTGTTGCTCCGTTCCTTCACTCTCTATAAATGCCGTAAATCAATTCTTTGCACATGTAGGCGAAAATCTTGCATCAAAAATTCCTAACTTAGGTAAATTTAAAGATCCTCCATCCTGCTGTTCCCCTAAAGACTCTCTGGTAATACTTAAATCCGACTACAGTGATATCGAAACCCAGATACTCAATCTTAGGGATGACTGCGCTGTGGGCTGGGACAAAATCTCAGCAAGAATTATCAAGGCCTCCAGAGCTACTCTTGTTCCACCTATTGCATATATCTGCAACTTGGCAGTAGATTCTGGAGTTTTTCCAGATGCCTTTAAAAAGGCGATTGTTCACCCAATCCACAAGGCGGGAGATAGAGGCAGTGTCGACAACTACCGACCAATATCGGTCCTCCCAGCTCTGTCTAAGATATTGGAGAGAATTCTTAATAACACCCTCGTAAACTACATGAATAAAAACAGTATTATTTCTGATAAACAGTTCGGTTTCAGGTCTGGAAGGTCTACCGAAGACGCTGTTATTGCATTGACCTCCTCAATTGTTCAACATATCGATAAGAAACGTAAATGTCTTGCTGTATTCCTAGACCTGTCTAAGGTTTTCGATTCTGTCTCTATCCCGCTCCTTGTGGAAAAGATTGAGCAAGCAGGAGTTAGAGGCGTCGATATTTATTGCGACTACCTTAATGGCCGAAAGCAGGTATCTCAGATTGAGTCTCTTACAAGTGACGAAGAAGGTATCTCCTATGGTGTCCCACAAGGCAGTATTCTCGGCCCCACTCTCTTTCAACTTTATATCAATCAGCTATGTAACCTTCAACTGTCAAATTCTGAAATATTCACTTATGCCGACGACACAGCTATTGTCATCCACGGCACTGATTGGTCGGAACTTAAGGAGAGTGCGGAGATCAGCCTTCGACGGGTACAACAGTGGTTATCTACCAACTTGCTCACTTTAAATATTAAGAAGACACAATATGTTGCTTTTGCATTATTGAACTCCCAACAACCACCACCAAATTATTCCATCATAGCCCATACATGCAATAACGGCACTCTATGTTCGTGTATTCCCATAACTAAGGTTACTAGTGCCAAATACCTCGGCGTTTATATTGACGAGAAACTTAAATGGCATGCACACATAGAAGCTCTTACAAACAGGGTCAGAAAACTAATAGCCATATTTAAAAATCTCCGTCGCTCAGCTGACTTCTCTACATTAAAAATGGTATATTTTGCCCTAGTAGAATCTAATCTTACCTATTGTATAAGTGCATGGGGAGGAGCCGGGAAAACACTGTTACTGAAGCTTGAGCGTGCTCAACGCGCGCTTCTAAAAGTGTTGATGTTTAAACCATTCCGATATCCAACTGCTGCACTGTACTCAGAATGTGGCGTGTTGTCAGTTAGGAAATTATATATTCAAAAAACAGTATTACGAAAACACAAATCAATTACAGCTGAACATCTCGCTGCCATAAGTAATTCGCGTATAGGCAAAAATGTTTTCCCGACTGTTAAGCACAGGTTGAAGTTTTCCAGTCAAAATTACGATATTCAAGGCTCTCGACTCTATAATAAGATAAATAAACTGATCAATATTTATCACACAAATAACTTTGAGTGTAAAAGAAAGGTCACAACACTTTTGCTAACCTTAACCTATGAAGAGATTGAGGATTTGCTCAAAACTTTATTGTAATAGTTTTAGATAAGTAGTATTTTATATGTAAAATTTAGTTATATCTTGGCTTATATAATATCATTGTTCATTGTTTATTTATTTCAGTAACATAAGTTAACTTTAAATTTAAATAATGTTTATCCCAAAATTTCAATCCAATTAATGTCCTACGTAAATCCATGTAGTAATGTGTGTTGTATACCGGTAGCAATTAAGGATATTTAAGTATCCCCTAAGTTACAGGCTCTGCCTAGTTTAGGGGTTACTACCCCATATATTTCTACTGTAGACTCTCTGCCATTGTACCTATATACCTACTGTTTGTACATTCATTGTAACTGTGTTCTTTTTGGCAAATAAACTTATTATTATTATTATTACTAAATTCAAGGATAAAAAAAAAAAAAAAAAAAAAAAAAAGCCATAAATATTTTAACCTGAAAAGAAGTATACCACTACTCTAAAAAGATGTGTTATAGCTTTGTATATGTGTCAAGTTATCGAATATCTCATTTTATTTCTATGATTTTTGGAATTATGCTTGGGGACTTGTTCGTTTTGAAAATTGCTAAAATGTGTAACTGTATTTTATTATGGCTACAATATTTTCCTCTTCTGCATAAGCTGAATAATTTTATAGTTTAAGTACAATACTCATTTGTATGAGAGTCAATCATTATCTTTTACATTTATAGTTATCATAAAACTACATTAGCAAATTTTGAGCAACGAACGACCCTCTGGAGTCCATGATATTCAGAAGGATGACTCTAGCTTGACAAAATCTCACGAACGAGAACTGTCATGGAATCGGGACGTTTAATACAACGAGATAGAATGGTGGTCAGCGTAGCAGTTCTCCAAAACTTCTTATTTCTAAAGCTAGAGTAAGCCTTCAGGTTTGTGACCTAACATTGAGCTTACCTCTATCTAACGACTAGCTTTGTGCAGCGAGACTCAAAGGACTTGATTTGAAGCTTCACATTATGGGACTTTCTAATTTGTGACGTATTTACCTACTGTATTATGTTTACACTAGTACACCACGTATAGGATTTGATTTCAGAACTAACTATCGACGCATTAAGTCTGACTGAAGCGTCCGTAGTACTGAAAGTGTAGTCAGAGGTGAGTCACCTCTCACAAACTAGCCAGTGGCTTTTTGCTGTAAACATTGATCATGAAATATTATAGCGTTGATTTTTTCACTTCATGTATGTAGGTATTTAAAAATATATATACTTGTATACTTGTACCCATGATCACAAGGTGGTGTGATCATAAACTTTAATTTTCAAACGACTATTTTTTGAGAAATAAAGGGTAATATTGTCCAAAGTCTAGTCATACATAAGCTTTACCTAAGCTTTGTGCAAGGACCGTGGGTAGTAAATACGTTACGAAATATAAATATGATCTACGGACGTACATTTTGTATTCATGGAGGAAGTGTTCATGCAATCTTAAAATAGTGCTTTCCTGTATCAGTGTGTGGGCGGAGATCACAAATTCATTCAACTACGTTCAAACTAATCACTACAAGCTGAAGTTCCAAGCAAAAAGCTGACGTATAGTAGTAAGTACTTATTACATTTAGTTAACTGTATTAAGTCTATGGTTTACTCTGATAACACGATACCTTACCGTAGTTTATTCCTATAATATTGTGGTTTTAAAAATGCTTCATTTCATGGATGGTATCGAAGCGATTCAGATGAAAGGAACACAGAAATGTTTTGATATTAAATAATGGTGGAGAAAAGAAAAATGGCGTCATTATCATTCATCTCGCTGCTTTATAAGTACCGGATTCCTTGCATAAGACGAAGTGCTGTGTAAATAGGGAATATGCAAGTGGTTCAAATAAAGGTCAAATATTATTTATAATAAACTTTGTTGTTTCATAACTACGACTCCATCATTATTTTTGATGATAATTTATTTTTGAGCAAGTAAATGAAGTTGAAAAGTACAAAAAAACTTCGGTTAAATTCTAACTTCCGAGAAACGTCACCCATTTTCTTAGGGCGGATGTGACGTCATAATTCTTTATATATCAATCTCAGAATAATTACTTATTTACGTTTGCGTATAGTTAAATAAATGTCAAGTGTAAACAAAGAAATGTTAATGTCACCGAGTATTTGTGATGCTCGTTGTGATCAGATACGATGGATCACATAAAAATTCTTCCAATACGAGTAGATCCTAGCCTCCTATAACCTCTCCACTTCTTGTTTGATATGCTTGTTTGTTTGCAAAGTTTAGGACTTTTTATATTTTTTGTTGGTAGTGTATGGGCTGCCACTAGTTGTTCTATTGTAATGAGGCGTAAACAGCCATTCGCTAGTCAACGAGCCACTCAAATATGCTCCATATTGCAACACAATAAAATTAAATTTGTATTGTAAGTATTATGACATGAACATGACACAAGTTGCTCTTTCTACTTTTAGGTTATAATGGCAGTCGTTAGTATATTTCAAAAGTTGTTATTTTTTTCAAAATTAAGTTATGGAAGAATTCTCGTAATCAGAAGAACTGGACACATTAAATTTATTACGCAGTATGAACGAGTAAACTGTGGCCAGCTGCGGAAAAGGACAGCAAAGACTATTGAAAAGTCGAGAGCCGTGTGCCCAAATATTAGGGAATATGCATAATATTTTTATACTCTTATTCGATAGTTTAGATAAGGGGGTTTAGACCTTTGAGATATGCACAATGGTTCCATTCAAGAGAGCCAGGTGCAGGTTCTTACACCCCCACAGATAATAGAATAGAATGACCCATTAACCCTAGTCTCTCTTACTGAGAACCAAAGTTACAGTAAGTACTTACATACAATACAAATATTACTTTATATTCATAATGCCATAATAGCGTAATATTGTGTACAAGTCCTCTGGTTTGCGCGCTCCCATTTCAAAAGAGCTACTAGCAGCTATTTACGAGCTCCCATTACAAAACAGCCACTGGTCACACTTTATTACCATTACAAAACAGCCACTGATCACACTTTATACACTTCCTTTTTCGTTTGTTACCATGACAACATTGGTTTGTTGAAAATACAAAAGTACTCTGTGATTACTTGATTAGGTAAAAAATCTATGCCGACTGACGGGACTCATTATTCTGAGCCGTGAAATTAAACGATTATGACGTCACGACAGCCCGCCATCCTGACGGGAATTTCAAAGTGGTCGTGATGGTTGTAATTTTTAAACTTTCTTTAAAATACCTTAAATTACTTATTTTAGCGTTGAATTTTTTTTTACTATAATAAAGTGATGTAAAACTATCCAATAAAAGTATAAAAAAAAATTACGCATATTCCCTATTGACAAAAGAGGACTTAAGAAATAATGGTCTGTACATCTACTTATGCTATAGACTATAGAGGTTATTATGTTTATTATGTTAAGAAAGTTAAAAGCCTACTTGCGAAAAACCTTTATTTATTTATTTATTTATTTAATACTTTATTGCACAAATATGAGAAATAAGTGTACAAAAGGTGGGCTTAATGCTAAAAGCATTTTCTACCAGCCAACCTACAGGAGGTACGAGTTTATATTTTATTGGTATAAAAATAACTATTTACATTTTAACTACACAAGTATGTCATAGCATTTAAAAAATCATTTAAAGAGTTGTGAATTTTATAGAACCGGACGCCTCCGGTGAAATTAAATTGAATTAGTCTGCGCCGCGTCGATCACGTAGCGGCTCCGGGAAATATACACATTTTACAGCATTATGTTTAATAGCAGCGATGTACACTATTTGCATAGGTTTATTATTATTATATCGTACCTACTAGCTCTGTAAACGATGAAATGAAAGGTAAATTAAAACTTTTTCATATTTAAAGCTGTTCGAGTGAAATTTCCATGACTTTAAATAACTCTTGTTAAGCGTATCGGGTGTATTTTCAGCCTGCATTGGTCACCGATTAGATTCACCATCTGTATGTTATTTTGCTTACCAAGTCAGTATCTACGAACTTACACCTATTATGAAGTTATTTCAGTAATATGTGGTCATATCTTGCTCTATAAAATTATGTTGGTACAAACAAGGGTGCTCCGTAAACCATAATGGAGGTAGTCACGGTAGTCAACTACTACATTCCCCATGTTGTCATCCCCGCTAATGACGACGTAAACATTTTAAGTAGCTCTCAAAACAGACACGAAATAGGATTACTGTCTTTGGCCCTTTCATCTTATTTCATTATGCAAGAGTCCTTACTGTACGGATACTTACAAGTGTTTGATTTTTTATTCATCCTTTTAAAATAGAAGTAGTAATAACAAAGCAAGAATATTGAATTTATAAGTTGAATACCATCAAAATGTAAGTGCATCAGATGAAAAATATCTGATTTAAAAATTGTATGATCGAGTTAACCTTTTATGCGTACGTAGGTAGCAGCAGTAGCTAGGTATATATACATTCTGTGTAAAAAGTATCGGGATTATATCAATAAATCAAAAAATCTTAGTTATTCATCCAAAATTATTTTATGACCTTCAAAGTATGCTCTTTCAGAAATGATACACATACGCCATTCAGAACGAATTACTTACCGCTTGACTTTCTGGCAAGAATTCCGAGTGCACAACACCACGATAGTCAAAGAAAACAGTCAACATGACTTTGACTAACAATTGATAGAAGACAAGACAATAAGAAAAATCGCCGCGAGTACTCGTACTAAAACACAACTAGCGATAAAAAAAATGTTGTGATGATTGGATAATTCATTCGCGTATGTGTATCGTTTCTGACGGAGCATACTTTTAAGGTGATAAAATAAATTTGGATGAATAACAATCATTTTTTGTTTTATTGATCTAGTCCCGATACTTTTTACACAGAGTAGTATTATATTATCTACACGAATTTACATAACAATGATTAGAATAATTAAACGCAAAAAGTCCATATTCTCGTCGACAGCCCATGTGAAAAACGAGATAAATGAAACATTTACGGATGGAATGGGAACGGGAGAGATCAATCAATTTTGAATCTCTCGTTTTTTCCCATCCAATCTGAGCGATGGCAAATCCATCTGATGGGACATAAGCGGTAAATGAGTAGCTTTCTAGAAGTATATTTAGGTACTTTTTTCATTTTACGTATGCATAATGAAGCGTCCGTAGTCGAGCGGGCCTCAGTGATCGTAACTGATCGCTGAGGTTAAGCAACAATTGACAGCTTTTCTGGACGCTTCCGTGCTTCGGACGGCACGTTAAGCCGTGGGTCCCGGTTGCTGCTTTGGTAGCAGTCGTTAAGCCTAGTCAGAGGCCTTCGGGCGGCTTGAAAACATCTGACAGTCGGGTTGCCCACTTACCCGACAACTCTCTCAGCACAAGCTTGCTTGTGTTGGGGTCCACCAACCCGCACTTGGCCAGCGTGATGGACTAGGCCTAAACCCTTCCTTCATTGGAAGGAGACCCGTGCCCCAGCAGTGGGGACGTAATGGGTCGTGATGATGATGATGTATGCATAATTAAGATCAAAAAAACTATCTAGGTTAACGTAAAACAACCAATAAATGCAAAGTTAAAAGAGTAAATAGTAATGAATGGATGATTCAGGAAACTAATATGCTATGTCTCATCGATCAAATCAACAGAAATGATTCATCATAACTTTCAAAATATTACACCCGTGTCTTTATATACACACGAATATGAAAAGCTGTTTGCAATCTGTGTTACGTGTAACGAGATAGAGCCGTGGTTAGAAAAGGGGGGTCACTCTATGTGACGGCAAACGAAGTTACGGAGCACTGCCGCGCGAGCCACGACTTTGTCTCGTTGTGTTAAACGTGCCGATTGCACGACAGCTCTCGTTCGTTTGTTTTTCGTCAGTATAGAGTAACCCTCCAGCACAGCTCTCCAAAAGCTTCTCTTCGTATTTCGTTAAACAAGAGTAGCCCTCTAGGATATTTCAGTTAGCGAACATTTTCCAATACTGGACGAGTAGGAAGTAGAAACTTGCAATATGATCAAATCGTTCTGCATTTGAAAAGCTACCGAACCAGGCTTGGAAACTTTATAAGTGGGATTCAACTGTAGACTGAAGTATTGGAGTAATTTCGTTGGCTCTCTAGTGGGCTGTGGGTTGAGGTATACAGGATGTTACAAAATGAACAGGAATAATGTGATCGATGGATGGTCATACAAAAATGAGTTAGCTTCATACGAAATTCGTATTTTTGTCCTTGTGTTACTTACTTAAGAACTATACAGGGTGTTGCAAAAAGGGTATACTAAGCCGAAACCTATATGTGCAGCATGGTATATCTAAGCCTGAAACTGAAATTAGAATTTGAAAATTCGCGAACAAAAATATTCATTTTCCATAGAAACTTTGTTGGTCACGTGACTTTTTACTATGGAAAATAAAATATTTTTTTCGCGAATTTCCAAATTCTGATTTCAGTTTCGGGCTTGGATATACCATGCTGCACATGTTGGTTTCGGCTTAGTATACCAATTTTGCAACACCTGTATAGAGTATTATAATTTGTTAATTATTTCTTGGTGTACAAATAAAGAGTACTCTATCTATCAATATAGACATGATCAAGATTCTCCTTCTAAGAATGGTGGCTATCAAAATATACTTATATTTACAGCGAACCCATTCATCGTTTCCTATTGTATTAATTGTCCTCGAAATTTATAAAGTTAATTCGCCGCGTATAACACAAGACAAAAGCAAACAACAAAAACCCTCGAGAGTACAAGTCCTTTTTGTCGGAGTGTTTCCGCCGAGGACGACGGAGGGGCAAGAGGGGGTGGGAGGGGGCGGGGTTCAATTTATGCTAACGGGACTTGAGGTCTCCTTAAGGTAAAAATAGTGAAAAGGATAACTGGGAAATCGCCGATAGTGGTATGGGTTCTTTTCTTACGCGATAGTTGGGTACTAGTTAGGCACTAAAGGGGTTTCCGTCACAAAGGAAGGGTTTTTTCTGTAATATCGATGCCGGGACGACACAGAAAGCATCAGTTTTCAACTAAGTATGTTATAGAAAAATATAAAAAATCGCTTATATCGGCCCAACCGCCGAAATAAATAAATTCTAAGGGAACATTTTAAAAAACATATACGTATTACGAACCTCGCTTTATATTGAAGTTGTCACGTACCCAACACACGTCACATTTTCCCACTTAATTGCAACTGTGCAGAGAAGTATGGACTCTCTAGCGATGAAACTTAGTAGAACTCCGAAGAACTTTGCTACACAAACGTACACATCCGAGAGACTATTTAAAGAGATAAGGTTCTATGTTCTGTAAACGCTACCTTCATTAAAGAACCCGAACAAATTACGGAGGCACCTAGCAATTTACGAGAGATAATAAACCGTGAGACGAAAGGTTTGTGTTAAAATTACTTACGGAAGTTGAATGTTTTATGTGTGTTGATTAAATTACACAGACATGCACAAAAATATTCTAAAAGCACAGTAAAAGCTGATGTGTGTATGTCTAATTGTATGTGTGATTATGATATCGTATTTTATACCATTGACAAGTGTCGGTAGTTAATAAGGCAAAAATACTAGTAGTAGGTACGCCTGAGACCTGAGATAGTTGACTACACAGGGAGTAGGTAGGCTAAGTAGTACTCACATAATAAGTAACAACTTGCCATTGTTGTCTGTTTTTCAACAAGTAATCATGAATGGGAATGCCTAACAAAAATCAGTTAATATATGCATAATACGAACGGGGTTAGTATAGATTTCTGATCGTGTTTATAATTGTTAGGAAGGTTTTATACCTGTCTAGCTAACCTATAAAGCTTTAACTTTCTCTGTATAGGTTCAGATAAAACGACCCAAAATAGATGAGAAAGTTAGGAAAGTGAAAATTATAGCTGTCTAGGGCCGTAAAGATCGCTCGGGCAGTCTGATTTATGACTTCAGAATAAGGAATATTTTGGCAGCAAGTGACTGCCAAGTTTGATTGATGGAGAGTAACTTTTCCTTTAATCATCGCTGTGAAGAATTTTTTGTATCTAAAAAATGATTAGATAAATTAGATTGGTATTGTAGCTACGAAGATAATTTATTTGTATACTTATAAAAGTCCTAGAACATACGTTGTTCAGAATTTTGAAACACCATGTATAAGGTACATCGTGGAATTAACCAACCTACATGTTATAGCTAATGTAATATTTTTTTTACTTGTTTATTGAAAACCATTTTTTTTTCAACCTTCTCCGAACAGGAATGAACAACCTTTGAATAAAATCGTGGAAATGAAAATATGTATTTTATCCTCCAGTAGACAAGATGGGTTTAATAATTAAAACAATATTTTATACCCGGTTTTTCCATCTCTGGGGTAATATAAAAACCTCTGACCAGAATAGAACAGTTAAGCCATTTTCGGGCCTATGAAAATAGTAATAAAACCCATTATCGTGTAAGTGCTCAGTGTTGTATCGTTTCCATAGCCTTGTGTTAGTTAAAATGTATGCGGCCCTAGTTCGTGGATTTCAGATTATTTTTGGCGGTGGCGGTGATACTAGGAACTGATTCGGGGAGCCTTGTTTGTGTGATTGTGATTTTTTAAAAACATAAGAACTTAACTACAATAAAAAAAATAAGTTCAGGAAACAAATACCTAGGTACCTATCGGCTTCTAACTCGTATGTAGGTATTATATGTATCATAGTAAACCCCGCTAATATCCGTACATATCTAAAATATAGATGTGCAGGTTTACTCACGATGTTTTCCTTGACCGTAAGAGTACGTGATATAATTTTACTTTATCTCCTTATTTCTATAGAATTAGGTAATTGGTAAATTGCATGATTCGAACCCACGGCCTCAAGAATGAGACTTTATGAGTTACGCCACCACTAGTTTAATGTTTCGCCAGAAAACCTGAAAGAAAAAAAAACTGCCCTGTCTCCACACACCATCGTACACCGGTGGCCGCGGGCAACTGGGCACGTCAATTAGAATTGGAAATCGTAGTCTCGACCGCAGCGGCCCGGATCAGACTATTAGATACGGAAACTCGGGCTCATTCGGATATAGTGCTACCTCGAATGGCTTCATTTCTGACTAATATCTGAAGCCGACGTGTAATGTGTCCGAGATTAATGTTATTTCTTTAAGCGCCGATTTTTCAATAGTCATATAAAAGTTCTCTGGGGAATAATTCTGATGCTGCCGCGTCTGAATGTTTGTATTAGACAGTGACAGCAACAATTTTATTCCTCAGATAACATTTACAAACGTAACAATGAGTAACGTACACCGTATGTACAATTGTACATTATTATTATAACTTAAAGTTCAATTACCGATGTCGCTATTGATAAGTCAAATTCTATTGGTCATGGATACGTAAGATTACATGAAAAACTGCTTTTAATCACAACGAAACAGAAACTATTTACAAACTAAGAAGGGCCGACGGGGAACGAGGGCCAATATTGCTCGCACGTCGAAATATTCCCTAACAATACTGTTTGTGCCGCAAATTTAATATTGTTGATAGAACCGAAGGCGTCGTTGCAAAAATAGCTTTATTTTCTACCATATTGGATGGTTTATTGAATGAATTTCGCTGTGAAAGGTTCGTTTCTCTATTGTCAGCATGCACTGGGAGAGTTCAGAAAGTGGTATTGCCGTTGTGTCGATGTGTTTTGTTTTTGTTCAAGGAAACGAGATCAAACAGGCAAAGTGATCTAGAGTTCTTGTACTAGTTTACAAGACTCTTGATATCTATTTCTCGTATGAAACATGTAACAACCTATTCATATTATTTATTTTTGCTAACTGATTCATTTATGATGTGATGTTGTACATAATATTTTATTACAGGTACTAAGACCTGCTTAGGTTTTGAATTGAACCCGCGAAATTCAATGTGAAAGGGCGCCCATTCTTCCAAAAACCTACTTTGGGTATGCTATACCGCGCTATACTGATATTACGCCTATACTTTAAGCTATAAGTCAAGACAACAACACATGCTATAAGTCTACATGTGATGTGGCTTACCACGCTTACCACAAATATCTATGTAGATTGTACCCAAATATGCGTGGTTTATGTTAGAAGAAATGTATGGAATTTAGACCTAAAACAGTTGTAAAAATAGTAGAAAGTAGAATCCCGGGTATCGCAGAAATATACATAAAACGATTGGCTTTGTTTACTAATGTATCCTTTATGGAAAGTAAGTTTTTAGTGCTTACTTATAGGTATTTTCAGTACACTATAAAGAATGATTCTAATATGACAGAACAAATACAGGTACACCAAAATACGTACTTTTAAACAGCCTCTAGTTTTGGCCACCATCTTTTTTATGATAAACTGGGGCATTATGGTGATTTGGTTATTTTTAACGAACATAGTGTATACAAAAAAAATTGTGTGCTTTGTAAGCCTATAGAAAACTGTGAAGCGAATATTTAGGAGACCAAGAAATTAAGATAATAAGGAGACATTCGTTCTGCAACATTTCCCCATCTCAGAAGCTTCAATTTCCATAATGTAAGTCATTTGTATAATTTTATGTCTCCTCTGTATTGACAACAGTACCTAACTACCTACCTTATACGACTACGACATACACAATAGATAGAGTAGTCTTGTGAAATTTATTGAAATCTCCAGTTTTGTCATCATACTTCGTTTGATGCTGCTTCCTCTTCTTGGTCTACCAAACGGTTACACAATTCAAACGTGAGTACACAGTTTATCCAAAGGTTAAAATATATATGTGTAGGAATTAAATCAGATGTTGTATTTATCACTTTTATTATAAAATAAAGGTCAAAATAAAATAAAGAAATATGAAATCGTCTTTACGTCTTTATACGTCTTTCACACTCTGCTTTCACTCTATGCTCCTCTGTTATTCGTCGTCATGGATACTTCACCTTGCGTTCTGTTCCACTCCCACATATGTAGCGAATAGCGAGTAGCCTAGGACAAAAGTACCAAATTGATATATGAACCAATTACAAAATATAAATCTTAGAAACACAAAATTGGTACTAAATTCCATTACCCACAAAATAAGCTCTATTACTTAGTATTCAGTCTAGACAATAGAGCCACTGGCGGCTTACAGACCCGGAGGGCACAGTGCGGCTTTAACTGCTTTGGATTAACTGAAGTTTCCTGAATTTAACTTATCATTGTGAAAGTAATCTAGCCTTCCATTTTTTTCTTTTGAAATATCGATAGTGAATAACTCTATCTATTTTTATGGATTATTGCTAAGGGGAAAGTTTTTTTTTATTACTGATTTACTAGCTAATCATAAACTTTGAATCTATCTCTAGCTATACATATTATACCGGTCTACCTTTACTACAAGCGAAGGGAATAGCTTCAACACAGCAATTATAAACTTTTGTTTGTTTTTACTCACCAGAAAGTCAATATTAACTCTACGCAGTATACTCGGCGGGAAACTACAGTCATTTTCTATTTATTTCTCCTCCAAGTTTTAACAGCATACATAAGCATAATAAACATAGTTACCTATACATAAATCATCAGGAAAACAAACACAATTTAATATACAAAATATTACAGCACTCCTGCCTCGTGACATCCCAAACAAAAAATATCCTTCCACCCTAAGGCTGTCTTAAAAAATCGTACTAAGCGATAAGACCGCCATTTTTGTACATATTTGTTAGTATTTAAGTTATGTAAGTTTATTTTATGTGTGTGTACAATTAAAGAATATTCTATCTATCTATCTAGCTAACAACATATGGACCCAAACACACAGAATCACATATACATAAATCTTATATCACCTCTAAGATCCCGAGTGAGGGTAGTTAATAAACGTGTCCTGTGAGCGATGGAGGTAGTCGAGCGATTTGTCCGCCTCAGGCCTCTATGGGCGTGCACTCATGTGTGTGGGAGGGTAGTCTTGCAAACATTATTAGCCTACCTACTGTGGCGCACACGGGTTTTTATACTCGACTAGAACTTGGATCGACTATTCAATTTAGTACCGTTATATGTAGAGTAGTATTTTTGTTCGCAAGAATAGTTTTTGATATTACAGTCGGCAAAAGAGATACAGCAGATATAGCTCCAGCGAAAACACGTTCATGCCCGGAACGCTAAAAGATGGATGCTGCCTGATGGGCAAGCTTTAGAGCCGAGACATATTTAGTAATATTTACTTATTGTGTTACCAATAGAACTATAATAATTTTAATTTCTTATTTAATCAAACGCACATAGGTTGAGTTTAACCACTGAGAGGTAAAAATCCGTCGATCAAGACAATTTTCAAAGAAATTATAATATGTGTCTTTAATCTCGATCTCTCATCTTGGAGATACAATACCAGCAATTTTTTTATAAGTATACATGTTCTCCGACGTCAATACCATTCCACCCCTCTTTTTTGAGTATATTAAATAAAGTAAACTCACGCGTAAGCAAATACACCAAAGAAAACAAAACTAGTAATTTCACCATTTCACCGAAAGACGAGACGTAAGTAACCCTCTACATACAAAGCAAGTAAAATATGCGAACTCTGAAACCTTATTCTGAGAAAAGGACTATTCCAAACAAAAGAATGCCTTGAATTTACGAAATCCCGAGGTGTGTTTCACCAGAAATCTCAGAGGGAATATCTTCAGGAATGTATCTAGTAATTTAAAAGCAAACGTGAGTTGTTAACAATGGAGCATAATATTGATACTTAATGCAAGCACTTAAAAAGAATCCTTCCTAATGTAAGCAAATTCAAAGAAACATAGAGAAATATTAAACAATTACTATTGAATATTCAGAGAATACCAGCTACTTTAACCTAATCCTACGTACAATATACTAATTTCGTCGCTACATTTCGGATACAATATAGCAACTAAATCACAGCACTTTACACCTAATAGCTCTTTATTTTCATCACAGTTAGCAAGTCTTTCACACACAAACTTCCATTAGTGAAGAGGGTGCGGATTACTGAGCCATTGCACTATTCATTCTAAGTCTGGTTTTTAGTACAAAGGTAAATTAAGACTACCTACTTTTACCTCTTATTAGTATCAAGTATAGCTTTAATGTACGTTATTTACGGTACACACAAAGAGAAAAAATAGTGTCAAAATAAGTTTTTTTTCCTATCTAACTTTGGACGGTGTAATTTGATGAGATGAGTATTCAGGGTGGAATTTAAACCTGGCAACAAGAACGTCATTGATAAAAATTTACCCTGCATAATGAGTATAATTACAGTCGTATAGTCCTCGTATGTCTTCCGCATGTTGTGTGTTGTCGGCGCGTTCATCCTCTGTTCGACCCCCATCGGTTAACCGCGAGGTTTACTAACAGGACTTTGATGTCCTGTGTCTTATACGTAGCGAACCCGCTCCCAAAGTGGAGAGATTATGTTAAGAGGTAGCTAAATATGCATGAAATGAAAAAAATATAGTCTTCACAGAAATTGTAATCTTGATTTAAGTGTATTACAATAAAATATAAAAAAATGACAACTTATAAATAAAATAATACAAAAGGCGCCTATTGCCGACAACCTTTGGATGGAAGAGCAACTTGGTGTGCTTAGCGTGCCGTCCGAAGCACGGAAGTGCCCAGAAAACAACCACTTGAAATCGGTCCCTCATCCAATGGCAGACCATGCCATGTGTTGTTTACCCTCACAGTGATCAAGCTAGCTCCAGTACGGACGCTTCACCATCACTCCTCCTCCAAACCTTGTTTCTTTGTATTATTTTCTGTTTCTTTTTCATATTTTTTTTGTAGTATTCTTTTTCTTTTTGTTTCTGTTTTTTATTGTTCAGTGTGTCAAACAAATGTTTCTTTCTTTCTTTCTTTCTTTCAATCAATCCATCACTCTTCCCTCATGTTTACCTTTCGTTCCAGCGTCCGCGACAGCAGAGCCTGGGCGGCGTGCTGCGGCGCGAGGGCAACTGGAAGTGCTTCATGCTGACGCTCATGATCGCCGGCTGCCTCGGCTCCGTGGTGTGGTGCAACACCGCCGAGATCGACCGGGAGATCATTGACCTTAACACGTGAGTTACAGATCTTAGAGCTACTCAGTAACTAACATAATAGTGCTTCTTGCTGGCATGGACTGATGATGCAAGGTTGTCTGGGCCCCGTGATGTGATGCAACACCGTAGAAATTGTGAAAGAGCTTAGTATGTATCCTTTGTAGCTTTAGGCTTTATCGTCTCAGTTAGTGAGCCAAAATAAACTGGAAGTGTTTCATGCTGACGCTCATGATCGCCGGCTGCCTCGGCTCCGTGGTGTGGTGCAACACCGCCGAGATTGACCGGGAGATCATCGATCTCAACACGTGAGTTACAGATCTTAGAGCTACTCAGTAACTAATAGTGCTTCTTGCTGACGCTGATGGTGGAAGGTTGTCTGGGCCCCGTGATGTGATGCAACACTGTAGAAATTGTGAAAGAGCTTAGTATGTATCCTTTGTAGCTTTAGGCTTTAGCGACTCGGTTAGTGAGGCAAAATAAACTGGAAGTGCTTCATTCTGACCCTCATGATCGCCGGCTGATCTAGGGCTTAGTATCCTTTGTAATATTAGGCTAAAAAACATTCAGACACACGCAACTTGAAGTGTATGCTGTTAACTGAAACTGACCAGCAGATCACGTAGTTTCAATGTTCCGCACCTTGACATTTAAGATTTAACATATTAATTAACGCGGATCTGAGAAAAGTATAATGTGTATTGTAAATGGAATAATCCCGAAAAAATATATTTATAATAAAATAATTTCATTGTGACGAGGGAGACATTTTAATCGGCCTAGCATTATGAATAATATTAAAGTTTTGAAAGTACATAGAACCGTAAAGTTAACAAAGGTGCGGTGGAGTACCTGCCGCGTGGTCACTGTTTTGTTTTCTCAATCCACTTGGGCAGTTCCTATTTACTATACTACGACTGTGATTAACATGTGTACTAACATGTATTTAAAGTTATACTTACAGTAGTAAATTATTAAGTTATTAACATGTTTAAACCTATAGCAGGACCTGTCACAAAACCATGCCTTGTGCACAAAACATACAAAAATATACTTAGTTTCAGTACTATAGGCGGCCTTATCGCGAACATCTTCATAACAGCTTGTAGTTTATAAGCTCACAATTGCCGAACAATCTTAGTAGGTAATTAGTTTACCTCCCACAAGCCATCTATCATCAGATATCATCTAATTATCCTACCTGGCAATTAACCTATTGTGTAAGTCAGCAGCTATACTGTAAGGTACAGTGAAGCAGCTTCCTACAAATAGCAAGTTAGGTATACGTGTTAATTAACATGTAAGAGTATTACTTATACACTTTTATACCTTGGGACCTATCGCGAATTTGTTTTAACAACGATTTTCCGATTCAAGATGGATTAAATTTGACACTAATGACTACGTCAACATTAATAACAGGCAACACAAATAACATAACACAACAAGGCACAACAAATAACATTATTTCGATTAGACTTCGCCATAAGTCCCTTAAATAATAAACAGTTTCTGAATATACTGTTTTTTTCTCTTTTGGTGCAAATAAAGAGGATTGTAATTGTTAATATCTTACATTTATATTTCAACATTGATAATGTACAAATAGTTACCGTGTTTATATGGATGCCTGTATATGGATACCACTCATACAACTCTCTATAGCATCGTAAATACGGAAGCGCAGCAAAGGCTGGAAGTTAAAGTAAACTTGTAAAAGAAACACCGCTGGAACGACTAGGCTTGTATTTATTGCTCAATAGTTTATTGATTTTATATAACTATTTTCTACGTTGCGCAATCATTTATTCATTCATATACATTCATTTATACAATCATTTTAAAGGCTCGGTCGATCAAGAGTCAAAATAGCAAGAAAACCCACTATTTCACTTGCTAAGTGACATATCAACTGTACTTTATTTACTTATTATATGTCTGGCGCTCCCTGGGCAGTAAGTGACTGATGCTAATCTGACTGGCTTATCCTATCACCGCGGTGACCAAACCAACCCTAGACCAGCTCTAGTCTTTGACACCGATACTTTCAGGAGAAGAGATTGAGTAGAGGTGAGATTTTAACTACTGTAAGCTGATAAATAGAGGGGAGATGTAGCTATCTACGCTGACGGCTGACGGTTTTATGTTTATTATACTGTTTCTTGTGGATACTCCGAGCAAGCTTATTAGTACGCAAGAAGGAAACCTAACACTGTATCATTTGCAAGCAGCATTAATTAAATTTTATCCTCAAATGAGTTTTTTTATATTCTTTGCCTGGTGTACTGTAAATTAAAAATGTTGCTTCAATGGTATTTTCCACTGTGAAAAATATATTTCCGCTATAAAGTTACAGAATCTCGTGAAAAAAAACTATAACATACATAAATACCATAAAGATTTATTGATATGACCATCGTTTTGTCTGGGTTTTAACGTTTTAGTATCGAATAAAATGTTAGTGAAATACGAATACAAAAATGTTTCAGTAGCACAAATCTCTTTCTCGTGAATAAGTAAACATTGAAAAATACCTTGTTGGTTGGTATTTCGACAAATAACTCCGCAGGGTTGAAATTTAATTAACTCAACCCGTTTCAGCGGATACCAGACAAATCCATTAGACAATTAAATAGATAACTGGGACAAACAAATGGACTTGTGAAACCAATTATTAGATATACATCCCTTTATTCTGGCCGTTGAAATATCTTAGTAACGCGAGGTGTAGAGTTGTTGAGGGTAGTCCAAATATCGATAGTCGATAAATACACTAAGTATGGATAATTCAATAAAATGGTAAAGGTACGTGTCTATCGAACAAATGGGAAAACTATAGTATTGATACTACAAACCCGCTCGCGCTATAAAAAAGTGATAAGTATCCTAGTGTTTGCCACCAGAATATTAAATTTCGAAATATAGCACCTATAGGTAATGGATTATACGAGAATTAATCAAATTGTAGTCATATTAACTGTTACATGATTGATTTGACTATAACAATCAATACTGAAGATATCGATTTCTCACCAGAACTAGTCTAGACTATATGGGGGGCACCCTGTATACGGCTCCTTTCACTGAAGCGATCAATACGCCAAGTCCGATGCATAATGGTTGCCTGACGTGGAGGTCTCGTAACGGGGTAAGTCGTGATTGATAAGGGTTTAATTTTAATGTCTTTCATCGTCTATCGTCACATGTGTCACCCTGCGATAAAATTCATACAGAAAACTTCCAATAAATGGTAGGCAATAACTTTGAAACCGTCCCATATTTATTCCCGTCGCTTATTGGTATTAAATTTTAATTGCGGAGAAAATTATATGCCTACTTTAGACTGTAAACATTATAATTATTATTACATACTGTACTGTTTACAAACCGCAACCAATAATAGCATTTTTCATTTAATTTACGAATATAGTATAGTAACTAGCTACAAAAGAGAAATGTATTCATTCACGGTCCAGAACGTGACCGAAAATTTATTCAAAGTGTCCGAAACGAGCCGCATCTAAGAAATGTCGCTACTAAACTTATAATGAGTCGCGCAAACGAGCCAGCTCTTCTGCAAACGGGAAAAATATGCAAATAGCCTACAAAGTGGCGTACTGTTCATTCAGTGATGCTGCCGAAATGCCGGTCAACTCTGCGAAAACCTAGTTATACCCTATAATAACGTAGCTGTTTGAATTTGCCAGCGTTATAATGTGGTTTTCGTTTGATGCTGGCAGTTGGTCGGTATATTTCCGCTAAATGCTTGTGCAGTAGGATTGATTGTCGAGATTGTGAAACGCCGAGTCATGCATGCCACTCGTGAGGTTATGAGCATCGGGTACAACGTGCGACACATGTAGCTACGTATGAGTAGGTACTTTATTTTGGACTTAGAATACCAGTGTACAACTGTACATGTTTTGCATAATCATTAAAGGTTACGTTTTCTTACACTCTATGAGGCAACTCTAGGGAAACAAAGACACATAATACCAAATTAATGTAAACAACACATTGTACCACAAACGGATCAAATAATGGAAGAAAACCATTTTTTTTTTCGTTTTTGTAAACAATAAAACCGCTACTATTGCCACGAAACGTTTTGGGTAAATCCATGCCAGCCCGATCTCGAAACAATATCCCAAGACTAGTGACTAACATAACACTAACAAAATGAAAAGACTCCTTTTCAATAACATTCAGTACTTATCAACACGCAGTGTCACTGTGTCACCATCACTCCACATCTACACAGTATGCATAATGTAGATTCCTGTAAAAACGACAGAATGATTGATTGTAATATACATTGTTACAAGATAGCGGGGCGTTTGTTTAGAGAGAGTGCTTTGCGAATTTAAGCTCTATGTTGATCGAAAGCTCGGGAGCTTCAATCTAATTTGCATACCAGAACATTGGTGCCAGTCTAGGGCTTATACCTAATTTTGTTTCATTTTGACGTTCGTAAATATACCGTAGGGTGAAGTGGACGTTTACTGACCATAGTACAGAAGGTACTAAGTTCGAATCCTAACAACGGATTTCATTTTCATTACTCTTCTATATGATGTGTGTTTAGTTTAAATGAAGAAGGCGTTGTGTAATCTAGAGTTAAGAGTAGTAAATAGGTAAGTAACATTTTACGTGAACAAATATGAAATACTAACACGAACAAAATAGTTTTGGCTTTTAAATTGCACTGCGAGTGTGAGTCCCAACAAACGGAATCTGTTTGGGAAAGTCCAACTTAGTTGTGAATGTCACGAACTGGATGGAAACAAATAATTAAATTCACAGTCGTACATTGTTGATGCGATGTACGAGCTACATTAAGTTCACTATTTTAATAATTTTACAGCGTTTGTGAGAATTGGGAGGCAACTGTTTTGGTAATAATTAATTATGATATGCCTAATGCTATGTAATGTTGCATGTAATATCATTTAGGTATGAGATAAAATATGCATTTTGTAATTCATCGTTATCTATTACGTAAATACTCCTATTATTTGTATTGTTTATTCAATTATCGTTAAATCGAGATTAAATCTATAGCAGCTGTCATGTGTGGCAGCTGAACAGTAAGAAAGTGACAGCAATATATTTAATCTCGTTTTATAGGCTTGGTGGATTGGACTTATTGGTGTTTTTTCCTTCTTTCTGGTTTAGTATACATAGCTTTATCATTTTATTTAAAATAACAGAGACAGAATAGTATTTATTACACTGCATTTAAAACTTTACCATAAAAAGGATTGGTTCAACTTTTAAGCTCTGGAAGTCCACTTTTTGGGGTGTCCATATTGCCAAACATTGCACAATCTACAGCAGCCGCTTAGTAAGCTAGACGTGGGTAGCTACAAAGCAGGCTTAGAATTTTCAGCTAGCTGTCAGTAATCTTATTAAATTTGATTCCACTGTATTATATATCTTAACATATATGTATAACTAAAAGCCCATATTTCAATAATTTTAGGTTTGCCGGGTGGCGCCGGGCTTTATCGTAGCAAATATGCATTGCACTAACATCTTAACAACTATTAATTTAAACAGTTTATCCCTCAGATCAGGTAGGTAGGTACCCCATCAAGCGGATCAAAAAACAACTACTAACCTAAACAGTTTCTCCCTCAGATACCCCATCAAGCGCACCGTCCGCGAGTCCCCGTGCGACGTCGGCTACGCGTACATCCCCATCGCGTTCGTGCTGCTCCTGTATCTGGTGTACCTGGTCGAGTGCTACCACAGCACGGCGCGCATCCAGCTGGCGCGGCGCGTGGACGTGGCGGCCGTCAGCGCGCGCGTGCACGCCATGCGCGCCGCCACGCCGCGCGTGTGGTGAGTGTGCCACTGCTAGTGTACTGGTGGAGTGCTACCACAGCAACACGGGCTCGTTATCGACGTAGATAAACGTCACTATATCGCGATTTCCCATAAATATGGCGCTGTGATTGGTGGAACGCACTCTAAACGAGTTTATCGACGTCGATAACAAAACCGTGTAGTGGCAGCTTATCTATAGATCTATACAAGTTACTTTAGATTTGATAGATAGGCAATGCTGTTAAAGGTTTTTAAATTTGCTCATGGGTGTTTGTGGTAAGGTATGTAGCTGATGTAGCGAGCGACGCAATCTGATGTTTGATTGTAGTTCACCTCCAGAATTCAAAGGCGGTGAAGATGTCATCTTTACGCAATTTTTGTATGAGATATATATTATGTAAAGACCATTTACTAGGTTTTTTATATTTGTACACTCGTAGATCTACATATTGAACATGTTCACATACAAATAAAACTTGAAAAGGTACCAATTTTGCGTCGCAGTGGAATGATTTCAAAGCGGGATTTAGTAAGGCCGATGGCCGCGAGCGCAGAGACCTACCGCAAATAGATTTATCCTTTTAAAACGAATTCAATTTAACGGTTTGCATAAGTTATAATGGATACCAATTCGTATCCGCTGTGACGAACGGGCTTCGTCAAAACGACCGAAATCACACTAAATATCTAACATTAGGGGTGGCTGTTACGAACTTCTATTTAAATACTACATAAATTCATTTAGCTAATTTTGTTTAATGCACTAAACAATTTTATTCTAAACATGTTTAGCTTCATAATTCACCATGGTCTTTCGATTACTATTTAGTTAAATGTGTTTAGCATCCTGCGATTTGTTATTTACGTTCAGTTCCACATCTTTTAATGAGAGACTTCATATTTTTTATTGAACATTCGAAACGACTCAGCGTAAAACGGAGTCAATCTATCAATTTCAAACATAGAGAAAATAACACTAAGTACTTATTTCAAAACAAAACTTATTTCGGCTTTCACCGCGTGGTGGTGTTTGTATTTATTCGAAACGACTCAGCGTAAAACGGAGTCAATCTATCAATTTCAAACATAGAGAAAATAACACTAAGTACTTATTTCAAAACAAAACTTATTTCGGCTTTCACCGCGTGGTGGTGTTTGTATTTATTTGTTGTTGTGATTTCAAAGTAAAATGAATAGTCAAGCAACTTCTTCTCGTGTTCGTGCCCCTAATTTTACAAGGGAAGAACAAGATTTATTGTGCAATGTATTGGAACCATAGGTACTTGCACATTATAGAGAGCAAAAAAACGTTGTTCCTGAATGGTATCAGGAGATTTAATGTATTTTTATACAATAATGCTATTGCATGAGTAACTCTATGAATGATTCTGCAAGCTGTTGGTTCTTCCAGTTCTTCCACACCTATCACATCTCCACAAGTAATTAACTGACTGCCAGTTGCATAATATCGGAGTGTGCATAACAATTGGTTCATTGGAGTAACTGCATTATTTCTGTAACAATAATTATAGGTATAAATAAAAGTATAAGATAATTATGTAGTCCTAACTTTATTATTTCAATACCATAGCTACTTACCTGGTGGAAATAAATTCAAGATGATGTTGAATTTCTTGTAGTAGAAGCGATACAGTTTGTTTTGTCAAACGAAATCTCCTAACAATTTTTTTTTTCCGGTAGTGTCTCAAATAAGTTAGTTCTTTCTGCAATATAGCGTAATGAGCGAGGTCTATTCATATAGAGAAGTAATTCTTCATCATCGTCATCAAACAAAATATCCCACAAATCCATTATTTATTAGATAACCTCAACATAACCTCTGAACAATGACCTCTGAATCTCTCACAGACAACAACTAGACATCACTGAGGAAAAATGCTAGAAATGGAAAAGTTCTCTTGACAGCCGGTCGGTCAGCTGGTCGCCGCGACTGACGCCATGACATGCGTAGTAGATAAATGTGTTTAGTAAAGTTAAATAGCCATTTGACCGCATTTAGGTTTAACAGATTACTAATCATTTCAGTCGTGGTAAAAGATGTTTTACGAAATTTAATTTCAAATTGTGTTTAAATAAAAAGTTAAATACATTTATCACTTTGATAAAAGCCACCCTAGGAATGTTGTTGATAAAAATTGTTACCTACCTTAATTATTGATTGGTGATGTCAGCTATTCGGGTACTAGTAATATGGTAAACACCACCCGTTGTCTGCCTAGATGCCAGGTTACAGATTAATCACTTAGAGTTGAAAGTAAAATTTAATACAGCGGTAATATTCCCAATGTACGTACATGACATTGCATTATTGCTTTACCTTAATAAGATCAAGGATACGTTATTCATCTTAATTATTGTCACCATCCTCATCACGGTACGAAATATAAACCTACCTCAAACTAATTATTTCTAATTACTATTTTCTGCGAGACAACTTACATAAAAGCCCCATCATCAACTGTGGATACAAAGTGACTGCAACGTTATTTGACAGACCTATGTAGGTATAACTAACTTGAATTCATCGGTGTGCATAGATACAATTCAGTTTTTAGATGATAAATTAAATAATGAACCTGTTATAATTACTTTGTCTGTTTGTGAATAACTTAAACTCTGTTGATTATATCTCATCGCACGGCAACATTAATATTACCAGAATTAAATAATCTCAAAATTCCTCGGCACTTTCAAATTACGCTACGCTTTATCCGCCCATTACATAATTAATCCACGAACCGAAACCCCAACTTTCTTTAAATTTATCGTGGCTAAAAGCTGTTAGAGCTCAAGCTCGGTACAAATGTAATTAGCCGCCCAAGTCACAAAGCCGTCGTTTATTTCCTGCACTACAAGGGCCGGGAATCTACATAATTTCCTCGCAAGGCCAACGCTCGACATTGATTGCCTCACCTACACGAGTTATCCAAATCACCCTCCCCGATCTCGTAAATTTAACCTGATAAAAATGCACAGACGTGAGGAAAAGTTGTTCGCAGAATTTCGATACATTTGGTCTTTTGTATGGGACTACGTGACTTACTTTGACTTTTATTAAGGAAGCTTTGTTATGGTGATACAAATAGTAGCGCCAATTTCTGCGTTGAACTAAAGTAGGTAACCAAAATTACGCCCCAAATATGCGATGGTCGACAGAGAGTATCCCGAAATAGATATTCTGAGACTAGTCTATTGTTACTGCTTCGTTAAGCTATATATAACTGTAACGAGTGTTTATATTGTTACATAATAACGAGAAATCAAACGGCTTACTCAATATTATTCGCAGCAGCTTGCTCTATAGCTATAGAGCAAGGAGGCAGTTATTGCTAACTATTAACAAACTAAACAGCTATCTACTTACCTACAGTAAAGTCCTTGAGCTACCTATCCTATTTTCCTGTGAACTCACGAAGCAGTGGGAATCGTAAATAATCTAATTACATCCAATTTGTCTATCGACTAGCCAGTATTTTCTGGAATATTTTCCGGTGGAAGTTCTGTTGCTGACTAAGTAATATATTTTGCTGTTAGAATTTCGTGATGAAACTCTTACGTATTTGTAATATCGAGGGCCTGTTTTACAATATCTGGATAATGGCTGCCTGTGGGATAGATAGATAGATAGATAGATAAAGCGTTTATTTGATCCACTTTCTTACAAACACAACAAATCACAATGACAGATATACACATTTTTTACTTATAACTAAATAGTAGCTATGATAAAGACAGGTTTGTACTTAGCAGGTTGTGTGTTGAAGGATAAAAGACATGCTGTCATCTCTGTAATTACGTTTTGGACAGTGAAAGCATGTCTTTTATATCCCGGTGCATTGGTATCCATTACCCCATTACCCAGACATTGTGAAACAGGCCCTAAGTATATGTAATAATATTACTTATGGCCAGTCCGTTCCTGTTAACCCTTCAGTTGGACCGACTTCTCAGTTCTCAGAATATTAATTAAGCTCTCAAGTCTCATTCGATTCGGAAAGTAATGGATATTGGATCTTCATTGTTAACGTTCCATATGTGCACAGAAATACCTAGATGCATGAAAATATGTAAGTGCCTATGTATTGTATGTATAGTTTACAAAACATGCAAAAATGCACATTTATTATTAGCACACGCGAAGAAAGGAAGAGGTTTTCAATTCGTCTGTACCTACATGATTTAGTATTTTTATTTAAAGTAATCAAAATATATATAAACTTATTTCAACAAAATTACACTCATGTAGGTATGTAAATGTAATTTCGCAATGGTATTTTTTTTCTATATGAAAAGCTCTACATTATGCAGTGTGATTGCTAATTCGATGTTTCATTTAAATTGGTCGTAGAGGAAAGCATTTCCAGTCGATTGAACCTATAACGCCTTATCTGAAAAATATTGCGAATCTAAATTATACCTAGTTTTAGCATTGTATTGGATGTCCATCTCATATTGAACGTTTCTGCTATCCAATGTTGGCATTTGTTCGCAGGTGGAAGGCGATCTGCTACCACTACGTGCGGCGCAAGCGGCAAGTCACACGATACCGGAACGGGGATGCGTATACCACCACACAGGTATGTACACAACTATAATACAGGGGGTTGTGATGACGGCATCGAGATACGGAAAGAGTTCTTTGAAGTTCTCCAATGTAGCTCGTATTGTTGTAATGAGAAATGCTCCTGTGAATATGAATATACTAATATATACTAATATGAATCTTACGACTAACGATAAGCGTCCACCATTCGGCATCGTATGCAATTCGGCACGCTTTCAGTATTCTTTGTATAGAAATTCCCACAAACGCATCAAAACGCCCTTTCTCCATACATTTATGACAATCCGATTGGTGCTATACGTACGATAGCGATAGGTGCCACGCTTACCTTAAATCATACTCGGGTTCACATAATCTATATCAGGAACAATTATTGGTACCGTGTCCATATTCAAAATTTAACCTGAAGGTTAGTTGTTAAAAATTTACTGATAAAATGGTACTAAAAACTGGTATAACATATGTATAGCTAAGTAAATCTAAAAATACGATAACATTTTTATACCCCTTACAACGTACCCTACTAAATCAAGCCGGGCCGTTGTAGATGGAACAAGCTGATAGGAAAAGAAAGTTATGACAATTGCGGAGTTATGTAAGTGGCTGTGAGGGTTTGGGTCTTCCAATATTATTTCTTGGTTTAGTTTACAATGGATATCGAAATTGGACGTTTAACTCTTGTATAGGAAGTAGGAAGGATCATCAACATACATTTAATAGACTAACTAAATTATTTACAGCGGAGTTAGGTCTGAAATTTGTGCTTAAGTATACCAAACATACCTAGGTAGGTACATAATATTTATTTTTCAGTGACGAATTAATGAAGATACAACCTTTGAAACAGAAACGAGATCATTTGTTAAAGACAAATTTCACTTTCAAGTTCTGAATCCAGTTAAAAGTTTGATAATTTTAATGTTCACGACAAAATCGCTATTATTGTAAAGGAGCCGAGATTTGTAGCTTAACCCATTAAGCCGAAGGCTCCTTTTGTCATGGCCTGTAATAATAATTGTGCAAGCTATTTCGGTGCTTATCCTTTATCGACCTCTCTAAAATTCTGCGTTGATGGTAGGTATAAATTTAACTGCAAATGTGGGATTTTTTGCACGGCATTTTTCCTCCACTGTACGGCAAACCAGTATTGAACTGATGGCACATTTGAGTCCCAGAGGAATACAGGGGAATGAAAGTATAGACAACAGAAACAGTTTTGTGAAGAAAAAAAAAAACTTTCTGTATAAGGTTCAATTAAACTATTTTGTTTTGGTTATCGTTTCAACTTAGACCAATACGTATAACCCTTTTGTTTGCAAGAAATGCAAATAATGATTATTTCTTCGCTACGCACGAAGTTATCTTGACGCACTGAATGAGTATACAGTTCATATACATTTAGTCCGTTTGAATCTCACGTGAAATAGTCAGTAGGTATATTTGTATAAATTCCATTTCGATACATTGCTAACGGTACAGCTCCTGAATGAGGAATTCCTTCAGCATGTGGATATGCAGTCGGGAACGAGGAGTGTTTGAGCACAGCAGCCTCGCCGGAGCCTCGCTCTGGGTGACATATCTCAGAATACCCCGAATTGCAGTTTGTGTTTACATAGATTAGCTTTGTGCTTTACACATTGCTAGTATACAGCTAGGGTTAGGGGGTAGCTTCCTGACTCTGTGCTGTGTTAGCATTACGTATTCTATACAAATATAAAAAGAGCGTACCTAAAACAATATATATTTACCTACAAGAACGTCAACAAAATAAAATTTATGGTATAATTCGGATAACCTAATATATATATAAAGGCTCGTTAAAAAAATCTTTAAGTACACTCTCCCTTGCAAATTCTGCACTTATCAAGCTCTCCCGCTTCCTCTTTCTCCCCATCTAATACAGCTATCTCTCTCCCGCACCAGGTGTACTACGAGCGGGTGAACACTCACAGTGCTAGCACGTCATTCGCGCACGCGTGCTGCGGCCAGCGCGACGCGTCCAGAAACCTGGTGCTGGATACTAAAACGCCCATCACTAAAGTTCGCTTCAGCAAGGGATTCGCCTTCGCCAACATCGAAGCTGCTAGCGGTAAGTTGTAACTACCATATCAGCATATCAGCCCTCTATGGCCCACTGTTGGGTTTAGAACTCCTTTTGTGTACGCGAATTTTTTCGGTGCTGTGCCGCTCTTGTCCACATTTTCGCTGTAACGCTATTGATATTATCTGGCCATCTAGAAGGTGCTCTACAAACTGCTCTCTGATTGTCTGTAGGTCAAATTGGAACGGAATACGTTTAAAGGTCGAATGAAGCCAAAAATAACAACAAAGTTTAGCCGAGACGACTGAGTAAATGAGCGAATCGCAGTATTGAATTTCCCGAGACGGTTTACAGATACAATTAAGGAAACAGTCAAATTACAATGTAGGCGGTATACAAGATATTATGATTGTTGCAGAGTTCGAAGACCAGCGATCGAGATTTTTCGCGGAACACGAGCGGTTCGACGACTTCATGGAAATGAGAGAGGGCCTGGACCTCATCGGAGTCAGCTCCTTCAAGGAGTATATGGTCGCATACAGGTTAGACTCACAGAATAACCCATCACGTCCCCATTACTGAGGCACGGGTCTCCTTCCAATGAAATAAGGCTTTAGGCCTAGTCCATATCACCATAGATAGTCTCTTAAGATACTGAATATGTGGGTGTGGGTTGAAATTTAAATGTGGATGTTTGGTTACAGGGATACGGACCGTTGCGCGTGGTACTCATCTCAGCTGCTGTTTTGGACTCTGTCCTGCCTTCTCTTGTCCTGGCCGCTGAGGATCGTCATAGAGTGTAACACCGCATACGTCCATTATACTGTAAGTTTTTTCGCTACTAAGGCCAAGATCTGTATAAAAATATTTAGGATGTGCTTAAGGAGTTGTCTTTTGTCGTAGATAACAAAGATCTTCGGTACGAACTACGAGCTGGACCCGAGCCGGCAGCTGGACCTGGACACGCACCTGTCGGACACCCTCCCGCCGGTCCCTGCCTGCAACTACACGTGGAGCGCCCTCGCGGACGAGCAGAGCGCCGTGCTGTGCTCCGCCCCCCGCCCCCCGCGCGCGCTGCCCCTCTCCCACGCCTCCACCGTCGACAGCCTCGAGCTCTTCGCCGCTATACGAGAAAACTGTGCCTTAGTACCATCCTACTCCGAAGCCATGCGCATCGACGCCGCCCTCCGCGAGGACCCAGCTGAGTCTACAGCCGACACTGGAGTCCTCATCAACATGGAAACCCCTCCAAAGCCTCGACCGGCGATTAAAGCCGCATCTTTCGACGAACCCATCCGAAGGCCCAGAGTCGCTATAGCTGGTACGCATTCCAGCCACAACATTTCTGCCAGCGCTTCTCATGAAGCCAAGCAGCAGAACCGGCGGTCGTGGGCCGGCGTGCTGTCGACGAACAGAGTCGCGAGGCAGATCCTTGAGGATATTAGATCTTCTCGTCCAATCAGCTACCAGTCGATCCAGGAAGCGCAGAGCCAGCGGGAGGGGGAGAGGGCGTTGTTTTTCTCTAAGGATCTGTCACCGACTTGTTCGAGGGATCCGTTTGGCGGTCGCGAGCGGACGACGCCCACTGACGAGCCGCCATCGTACGAGGAAGCGCTCAAGCTTCCAGCACTCAGGAGACTCACGCGCTCCATCACTGGGACCGACTTTGGAGGGCCGCGGAGAGCGTTCCTGAGGGATGTCTTAGCAAACAGAAGGTCGTGTCTCGAGGGTGTAGGAGTCCTCTCTGAAGCGAAGGTGGTGAGGCTTCCCTCCAGCGACCCTGCTGATGAAACTCCGCTATAGCGAGTTACTGAGACTTTTTTGTGTGCAATTATTAACTTTATGGTGCATGAAGTCTGCAACACTGTTGTTGTGCGCGTCGTTCATTACATTAATCAAATGGATTACAGTGTCATTATAATACATGATTAATTATTGTACCGATGTATGTATGGAAGAATTCAATATGCTTTGGAATTGGTTCGAATACTTATAGCTTGCATATTGATACTACTAAGTGCTTGCAAAATTTTCTAGAAGTCCGGAATTGACTTCTTCTTCCCTATTAAAACATAGCTTTATTTTAAGCGATATGCAAAAAAAAGTTATCGAGTCCTTATGAATAGATCTAAAAGTGCTTGTAGATTGATTGTTACATAATTTGGATTAAATTACAATTTGGTAAATAATTCTTAAGAACCGACAGAGGGCGCTCTGAACATAAACATTAGCTCCGTGTAATTAATTGTTTTTAAATACATAAACAGAAAAAAGTCACAACAACAACGTTCCACGACAAACAATACATTGTGAAATATCCGTGCTACTGTTATCCAGACCGAAGATTGTGCAGAAGTTGCTTTTATCTTCAAATTATCACAACAGCTGACCGGAGGACGAAAACAAGTGGAATCAGGAATCAGTGGAAGTGGCCTATATTGGTTTTTTATTGCACCTACATCAAGAATACACAAAATCTCCGCATCTCAGTGCTATACCAGTGAAATAGTGTGATAAAAGTGGATAATATAATCAACTCATTATCATTACATATTGTGGGTTGGATAACTATCTTCAAGTATCGCCTACCTCCAACCACTGATTAAGTATCGACGCAATCCAGTTCGGTTAAGAACCTTATTTTCGTTGTTTTGAGAGAAGCTCCTGTGGTGTAACGGCTAAGACCTCTCCTCCGTTATCAACTGTACAATATTTACAGTGATCAAATCACGCCGCGGACAAAACTTTTTTATTTTTTTTATTTTTATTTTTTTACTATTTTATTTTATGTGTTGACGTAACCAGCTGTGGTGAATTAGTATTTGTATCGAAGATTAAATTGTTTATAGTTTGTAAAAATGTTTGCAATTTAAACTAGGCACAATCTTTTAATTTCTTTTGACGACAATATTTTATAGATAGTAGATAGAAAGATAGACATTTTAATATACAATATATTTTTAATTTTACTGTTTTTGACATAATAATATAAGCAATTAACATTTTGATTTGTTTTACGACTCTTGACATGTAATTTTTTTATTTTTATTATTATTTTTATTTTATATACTTAAGTTGAATAATGTGATGATGATGCATTAATGGGATGACTGAATCTCGGGCCGTTTGCCCGCATTGCCCCGGTTCCTCAAGGCAGTTTGTTGTCCCACGGGGTTTAAATGTCCACATTAGTCGGGTACATAGGGGCGCGCTTCCCCACCGGTCTCAGGCGACTGCGCAAGATGGGATCGACGATGGCCCGCCACAAAGTCCACAATCAGCGCTGGGCAATCTTTCTCAATTACGCAGAAATGTTCGCGTGTTGAAACATGTCCCGAAAGGTGCGAGAAGTTTGGCGGCGAGTAAATTATCTCAATTAATTGAGAGATGTGTGCAGTCGAATGATACCGGTGATTGGTACGCCCTGCTTAGTTTTTCTTATACCTGCTTGAGAGTCCCATGCCCTGGCGATAAAAGTCGATCCCTGACCTCAAAAGTAAAGGCCAATATTTTGGCTAGCGATTTGGGCGACTCGCTTTCACAAAATGTGGCACCGTCGAATGTAATGGTTGGCCGCCGCGCACTTTACAGAGCTGTGGAAACCAAGGTCCATGATGGGGATCTAAGCGGTGCGGTAAGAATCCTCTTGTCTGACTGCTCCATTGCGGAGAACAACGAGGAGACTTTAGAGGCTTTACGCCTCAAGCACCCGGCGCCTGGACGTCCTTTGAATTTCCCGCCTGAGCCTGCCTCGTCTGATGAATACCTGGTTGTGGAGGTGGATGATGTTGCGCGTGCTATTGGCTCATTTAATAATGGCTCTGCGGCGGGGCTAGACGGTATTCGGCCCGAACTGCTGAAGGAGTTGACGTCGTCAGGCGCTGGAGACAACGGTGCCACTCTGCTGCAATCTATTTGCAATCTGTCAAATTTCCTGCTCAGAGGTTTGGTCAACAGGGAAGTTTGCCCGTTTTTATATGGCGCTTCCCTGTGTGCTTTAAAAAAGAAGGACGGCGGCATCCGACCCATCGCGGTGGGCAGTGTACTCCGGCGTTTAGTCGCCAAGCTGGGGTGTGCCGCAGTGAGAGACGTTATGTCCCAGCGTTTGCAGCCTCATCAGTTGGGTTTTGGCGTACCCTTGGGCTGTGAGGCTGCTATACACGCGACGCGGTCTTTCGCGTTTTCCCGCGATGGTTCGGATGACGTGATCATCAAGGTTGACCTCAGGAACGCCTTTAACACGGTTGAGAGGGACATAATTTTGGCGCGGGTTAGAGATCATACCCCAGCGCTGTACCCTTTTCTCCATCAGTGCTATTCGAAACCAAGTAATTTATTCTATGGTGATAGCCTGGTGGAGTCAAGGGTGGGTGTTCAACAGGGCGATCCTTTAGGCCCTTTGATCTTTAGCCTGGCCACCCAAGATGTCGTGGCTCACTTGCGCTCTCCTCTCAACGTGTGGTATCTAGATGATGGTACCTTGGGGGGCAGCCCAGAGGTAGTTTTGGCTGACATTGAGACCCTGAAACAGGGTCTCAGTAACTTGGGACTGTGCTTGAACACACAGAAATGCGAGCTGTTTCCATGTTCGGGGCAGCTGCCTAGCGATACCCGCATGCGAGTGGAAGCCGCGGTCCCGGGGGTGAATTTGTTAGCCAAATCGGACTTCACTCTTCTGGGTGCTCCCATCTTTGCTGAGGGTGTTCCTGGGGTCATCCTTTCCAAACTCAGGAATTTGACAGACACTAAGCCCCACCTCAAGCAGCTCTCTGCGCATGTGGCTCTAACCATTTTGCGCAGCTGTTTGTCCATCCCAAGGCTGACATATACTCTTCGTACTGCGCCGGTCTGGCTGTGCGGAGAGGAGTCCTTGAGGTATGACAACATGCTCAGAGAGTTGCTTGAGAGTGTTCTCAACGTGGGGATGTCAGACCTCCAGTGGTCTCAGGCGGCACTACCCATCAGGCATGGGGGTTTGGGCATTCGTCGCCTTCAGGACATCGAGCTGCCGGCTTTTCTGGCCTCGGCGAGCGGGGTGTTGGAGTTAGTCACTCGTATCTTACAAGTCAATGGTGATGACTTTAGCATTCCGTTCGCTGAAGAGGCCTTGAGTCTCTGGCGTGCTCGTTGTCCTGGCTGTGATGATCCCGACTTTCCCGAGCGACAGCGCGCTTGGGATGAGGAGATCTGCCGAGTATCCCTCGATGGCCTCCTAGGGCATAGCTCGGGGGCTGAGCGTGCGCGTCTGCTGGCTGTATCCCGCCCTGAGTCCGGGCTGTGGCTTCACGCTTTGCCATCGCCGCACTTAGGGACTTTGTTAGATGACAATTCCTTGTGTGTGGCGGTGGCACTTCGTCTGGGCTGTGACGTATGTCAGCCGCATCGCTGTGTTTGTGGTGCAAACGTTGACGTGCAGGGGCGCCATGGGCTTCATTGTGTCCGAAGTGCAGGCAGAATCTCACGGCATCACGCAATAAATGATATCGTTCGGAGGGCTCTCATTTCTGCTGACATTCCGGCGGTTCTTGAGCCGCCGGGGTTGAGTCGCAGTGATGGGAGGCGTCCGGACGGTCTCACCTTGATACCGTGGGAGAAAGGTCGGTGCCTGCTCTGGGACGCCACATGCGTCTGCACATTTGCCCCGTCCCACGTGGGGCACACTGCTGGCACGGTGGGTGCGGCTGCCGAGGCGGCTGCACGACAGAAGTGCGTCAAATACGGCCAGTTGATTGCGGGTGGCTATATTTTTGTGCCTCTTGCCATTGAGACCACTGGGGTTTGGGGGGAACAGGGGAGGCAGTTCGTCAGGGAGATTGGGCGACGCTTGAGGAGCCGCGGTTTTGACTACCGCTCTGGGGCGTACCTGGCACAGAGGATCTCCCTTGCCGTGCAGCGCGGCAACGCAGCTAGCGTTATGGGGACTTTTGGGTCGGGTGCGTCCTGGGGTGGTTTATTTAGCTAAGTAAGTTGTGTTTTGTTTGTTTGTTTGTTTTAATTATTTTTTTGTATTTTATTTTTGACGAAGCTAGGGTGGATTTTATGTTTAATGTTTGATAAATTTTGTATTTTATTTAATAAATGATTTTACGTTATTCTTAAGTATCTGTTCTTTATAAAATTTCTTGTATGATTCTTGAATATTTTTTTGTTTTATTTTATACACCATTTTTAGTAGGTACATTTTGTATTTATGCACAAAAAGTTGTTATTTACTTTAAGTACTTACTCGAATTTAATGTTAGTCGCTTATTGTTATTAGGTATAGGGCAGTGCCTTGTATCGTTGTTATGATAGCTATATATAATATTATGTATATGTACCTACGGATAATTAAGTGATATTTATACCTATTGTAAATTCTGACATCACAAAATTATTATTAAAAACTTTGAATAAGTTATGTACATAGCTTTTAAATTATAAATATTTAAATAGTTTGATAACTACTTATTTATCTTTTGCCATCGATTTGTCATAAAATTTTATGCCATTGATTTAATACTATGAGTTGAGTTGAATACAGCCAATTTAATGTAATGTCATAATTTCCAATATCATATTTTTAATAAGATACGTTTACCAACAAACTTTTGTGAAAGTATCTATTTAAAAATATTAAATAGTTAGTATTGAAAACGATACAATGCGATGAATATATCGTATAAAACGAATATATTGCTCGTTCAAATTATCCAAAGGTGATATTAATTAATTTAAACATTGTACCATTTAAGATATTATTTTAAGAAGTTCAATTACTGAATACTGAGAAGGAACCAATTAAATTAATTATTTCATTAAAATTTCATTACCAACTTATAGTTTTGGGTCAGTCCTTAGGGAGAATGTAAATACAGTCCGATAGAATTAAAATAAGAATACAGGTTAGAATGTTTACTGTGGAATTCCCGAAGGCAGATGAATGTACCTACCTAGCATGATGAAAAAAAGTTGGATCCTTAATCAATCAAATGTATTGAACAGGCGTTTTTGTGTTTTCATACTAGGTTTCATAATTACACACACGGGCAATGAAAAGGTTCCACTGAGAAAAGCATCCAATTACGTCTAAACGGAAAAGGCTATCTTAATGACGTCTTCTGCTACATTGGACTACATTAAACAGAGCATCAGGATACCATCAACTATAAGTAATCATATTTTGTTCAAATTTTAAATAAAATGTTTGAAAAAATTGGGGTCGTTTGTTGTCGGAATTTTGTGAGTGGAACTATTTCATTGCCCGGCAGTGTATATTGAAGTTCAGCATGTCGGACATCGGGCACACTTCCCTACCTTCAGGAGGTCCACTGATAATATTCCACCCTGTGTACCATTTCAAGTGCCAATAAAAAATGACAGATGAGTAAGATGTAAGTAAATAATTAAGAAAATATTAAGATAGAAATGAGTTTGGCTATGGCTACGATTTTATCGTTAAACCTTACATTATTATTTAATGTTCATTACATAATATCCACAGTAGCATTGTTTTTAACTTATTTTTAAACATTTGTAACGAAATCTCTTGAAAAAAAAACCGGCCAAGTGCGAGTCGGGCTCGCGCACAAAGGGTTCCGTAGCTTAAATCAACCTATCTCAAAAACTATAAGAGATACTTTGATCAAACCAAAAATCGTTGAAAGAGTTAATTAGCATGCATCACCTCTATTTTTTTTAGAATTTTATACCCCGTAGTTATAAAAATAGAGGGGGGGGGACATACTTTTTACGACTTTGAGAGCTGATATCTCAAAAACCGTTCACTTTAAGAAAAATGTTTTTTAGAAAACTTTATATCATTTTAAAAGACCTTTCCATTGATACCCCACACGGGTATGTACATCGAAAAAAAAAATTTCATCCCTCAGTTACATGTATGGGGGGCCCCACCCCCAATTCTTTTTTTTACTATTTAGTGTCATATTTTTGTAGCGGTTCATACAACACATATTCCCATCAAATTTCATCACTGTAGTACTTATAGTTTCCGAGTAAATCGGCTGTGACAGACGGACAGACGGACAGACGGACATGACGAAACTATAAGGGTTCCGTTTTTGCCATTTTGGCTACGGAACCCTAAAAACGTATATTGCAACGTATTGATTGATTATAATTTTTAAATTCAATAAAAATAATGTGTCTTGCAATAAATATTTTTGAATTTGATTTTATGTAGTACCATACTGGCGTCAGGCCTATACCCAATTTTATTATATTATGTACAATAAAATATGGTTTATAAAATCGTAGCCTATACTTTGCTGAGAAAGAACTCTCTGATTAAAAAAAACTACACAAGCTTCAGCTTTTCAGCGCACAAAGTGCAGGAATTATACAAAAATACTATTTAACATCTAAGTATTAATTAAGTACTTATTATGTAGACATAAACCGCTTTTCATATTGTAATATTTATGAACAACATTTTATGTAAATGACTGATATAGTAGTATGGCTAATGAATAAAATTATTTTGGAGTGTAAATTACGGGGACAAGAGAAGTTTATTATTTTCAATAAACTGTATTATAAAGCCGAAAATGTGTTTTATCAATTAATATATACATGACTGTATTGTTTTTTAATTCATCGATATTGTCCGTGAGGTAGCTTCCAAATGAGTACAAAATATACGTCGTACGACCTGCATCAAATTGACAACATTTCAAATAAAATGCTCACCGATTTTATTTTATTTTCGACGAGATATCACAAATTTAGATGACCCGTATTTTTTATTTCTTAATATTTCTATGTTTTAATATATTTTTTTGATTTCAAAGTTCAAAATATTTATAGTATGAGTGACGTCACGTCGAGGCTTTGGATAAAAATATTTTCGTTGCCTGCCTAACCTAAAAAAAAAAGTTGGATGACATTAACTTGACATGAACAAGGACCAATCAGCTTCAACTTCAACTTTATTTTGTGGCAAGGACCAATCACGAACTTCCGTCATTGACAAGGACACATAAAAGTGACAGACATTTGAGTGATGTTTGTCATTGTCATTGTCAAAGTGACATACCATGTTTTTTTTGGTTCATGTTTTAGAAGTAAAAGCGCGTTTAATTATTATGCCACATCGTGATGTCACAAATGATAATTTAGATTTTTATGTTTTTCTCTGAAATAAATCAATAGAAAAATCGGAAACATTTTTTTTGTGAATAATAGAGCCATATCTCTAAATGGTTTTCGAATTTCAACTGTATAATATTTTGAAATGTTGTCAATTGCACACAATAAACATATTAGATTTCAATAAGTCCTGCGATTTTGTTGCTACGATTTCTCGTAGCTTGCTACGGTGCTACGCGGCTACAACTTGCTACGACGTGACGTAGGCCTTGTATTACTTTGGAAGTTACTATTTTTTAGTAAAAGCAAGCAAGGAAGTTTAATGAAAAATGGCGAAACACTTCCGCACAGCCAGATAGGTACTTTTGAAAAACGAATTTTGAACATTTATTTTTGGAAATCTATACATTTACACGAACACCCCTTTGGCTTGCTGTCTCTTTTTTAACAACCGGTATAACCAACAAGAGCTACATAGTCACAGTATCCTCATAATTAAAAATACCTAAAGTAGGTACTTTACGACACGTCATTAAAAGTTACCTTTTAGCTTTCAGTGAAGGCCGCACTTAATTACCTTTTTTATAAATGACCCCTCACATTAAAGACTAACGTTAATCATCTTTAATGTTCTTTACCTACCTACCTACTTCCGTTACCTGATTAACTTTCCTGCGCAATTCTAGAAATGCATGCAGGTAGTGTAGTTAAACTCTAACTAAGCTTAATTTAAGGTTAACTTTTACCTCGCACAAGATAACTTTTACATGCTTCCGCCTGCATGATTCAGACTTATTACCTACCTACCTACTTTACCTTATAACCTACCTACTGCACCCCGATCCGGAAAAAACAGAGCTAACGTATAGAATCGAGTGCAAGTGCAACTATTCGAGAGTGCTGTCAAGTTGACAGCACTTTCGAACACTTTTTACCTATCGAATAGAATGACCACAGAGTACATTGTATTATTCTAAGAATGACCTATGGAATGATAGCTGTCAAACTTTCGCAAATCTATTCACCGTTATTTTGTTTTTGACAGGTTGACAGAACTTTCGAATAGAACACTCGCACTAGATTCTATACGTTAGCTCTGTTTTTTCCGGATCGGCCTAGTAGTCATCTGAGTCGATTCTCTATCATATGTAAAGTATAGTGAAATATAAGTGAAGTACCTATATATTTTAGTAAAAAATCCTCATCCAATCCTCACAGGATCTTAATAATTGTTTGAATATAACGTCGTATTTATTTTTTTAAGTAGCTGTACTTCGAATCTTAGAGATTTGGTGACCAACCATCGTGACTAGAGCTTGTCACCTTGGTGAAAGGATCAGCCAGTCAGGTTGGATGCATTTATGTGGTAAGTACATGAAAGGAAGCCCCGACTGACTTATATACTTATATTTGTATAATTTACCCTACGAGCAATAATACCCATCATAATACCTCGATAAGTAGATTCGCAAATATTCTGCCAAATATTAGTTCGCGATTATATCTACACATGATACGGAAATGATTTTTATATTATACTAGCTGTTGCCCGCGAGCTTCGCTTTGCCTTAAAATTATTTTGCCGTGGACGACTCCTGAACTACCTACCCAATAACATGCCATGGTGGTATTAAATTAGATGAAAGTTGACAAATAAGTACGAAGATACTTGACTAAAAATGATTTTCATGACTTCATTGAGCAAAGACTTGTAAAGCAATGGCAGAATAGTAATTTATAAATGTTTAATTTCAAGCATCTAACTTATGCAGTTTTGGTTTTTTTCATACTACTTATTTTTTTTCACTTTAACTCCAATTTTTCAAAACAAAACCATAACTTTACTAAGGTGTGCAGACATGTTAGATTGAAAACATCTAGGTATCTTGCAATATCCTATTGTAACTAAGCTTTACGGCTGTTTTAACAGCATGCAGATTTCATCACGCACGTGGGATAGCACGCCATTTTCCCGCATCTCATGTGCATATTCCACGCGTTACAATGAATACTTGTATGAACGCGTGCGGGGAAATCCCGCGTGCGTGATCAAATCCGCATGCTGTTAAAAACAGCCTAAGTTAATGCCGAATTTCAACCGCTAACTCCGGTTTTGTGGGAAAATACGGTACCTAAGCTACGTCCCTTCCAAATTTCAAGTGCCTACGCTACGTTTAGCCTGTGCGTGTCAGTCATGGGAATTCCGTATAGAAAATCTTTGCACATTTTTCCTAAAACACCTACGTAATAACTTTCATGGTTTTATCTTCAAAAATGACGCATAAGAACCAAATGACAATGAATGAAACCTCGTATTGAAAAGTACAGTCGTTTATTGGGTTGTTTTCGAGGACCTCTAAAAACTTACCGCAAATACATACAAACTATAAGTACATTAGCTAAAATCAAACCATACCGCGATCTATATCCGATCCGACAACGCCATCTAGGAGCGGACATAGCTACTATATAAATTAAACTTCTAATTTCAACACCCATAAAACTTTCAACCCCTATATTACACCCCCACAATGGGTTTTTTTTTTAAATGCTAATAATATTTTTTTTGTGATTATGTAGTGCCTAAATACAAAATATAATGTTTTTATCTTCAAAAATGACGAACTTCATACAAAATATGAACCACTATTTCATCCACTCACAGGTCGAAGTTTCAAAAACGCTAGAACAAAATGTTTAATTATTGCTCATCAAGTGCTTAAATATAAAGTTTATTTTAAAAAGATCTACCCCGGCCGGGAATCGAACCCGGGACCTTCGGCATAGCAGTCAGGGTCACTAACCACTACGCCAGATTTTTATCTTTTAAAATTAAGTATTCGCATACAACTTTTAACCCCCCCTTTTAACCCATACAACCTCCGTTTCGCAATAAAAAGTAGCCTATGTTCTTTGTCAGGGTCTAGACCATATGTATACCAAATTTCATTCAAATCCGTTCAGTAGTTTTGGCGTGAAAGAGTAATAGACAGACAGACAGACAGACAGACAGACAGTTCCGGATATAACCAACAGATGGCACTAAAAGCGCAATACAGAGAGCTTGTATGGAACCGAGGTCAATTAATATGAAGATCCTACATCGCAGTATTAAAGTTTTTCAGTTGTCTGAAATAAATACAAAACCTAATATAATAAATCTATTCTATAGTAGGAGAGTACCTTGACGGATTTTCAGCCTTTCACACTACTAGGTACATTAATAAAGCCGGGGGAGTCATAGTCTACATCAAAGAGTCATTTAATGCAACTGTTACAGAACCTGTCATTAACGATGCTGACTGTCTTCTAATAAAAATGCCGAACAACTTCTCGATCCTCGGTATCTACAGATCCCCGTCCTTTAAAAATCCAGACAATTTCCTGAATTCTCTAGACGAAATACTAACCAGCGAAGACTCAAGCCCGAACGTGGTTCTTGCTGGCGATATCAATATTGATATTATGTAGTCTGAGCCTATCTGAAACCTAGTTAAACATTGTGAGATATGGCGTTTCGACTTTCTCCGTGTTCGGCATCATAAGGGTCACAGTGACAGTTAAATAAAGTCCATTTTTCTCTCCACCTTTAATTTGCAAGGTGCGGGTGCCTATATAAATAGAGTGAGTCGCCCGCGCGCCTCAGTTGGTTTTTGATTTTTGAAGTGAACACTTCGGCAAAATGGCTCAATGTAGCCACGGTTCTCGTCGGCTTCGCTCCGACGGGGAAAAATATAATATTGAATTTGCGGAGTCCTCGCTACCGGGAGCTGTAGCGTGATGCGGACCAGGCGGCGCGGGGCGTGCCGGCTGCTGCGCACGCAGCCATTGCTGAGGATTTCGCAACGAAGGTTTGAGTTGATAAGCTGTGAGTAAAATGCTATTATTTACTGCTTTTAAAAGCTCAGCCACTGGTCATAATGCTCCGGCGCTTGGGGTTTTTATCCCACGCAGTAGGGTCCGATTCAATAGTCGTGGTGATGATTGATCACATATTCCGGTCCTACTAGTGGCGCTTGAGCTAGATACTTACATTAATGACCGCTTTAAGTAAAGCATATGTTAATTTTATACAGGAAAAAATAATAAAAATATATTTTTCTACCCTCAATTTCTAATTAGAAAACAGTTGATAAAAACTTTGCTATTACAATAATGCACTTGATTTTAGCTAATGTAAGGCTTTACAAACAGGAGCTTTCCAGGACCGTCATAGGATTTTTTACAGGAAGCACGTGGCTCCGAGTTTCAGTATGTTGGGACATTGTGGCATGTGCGGCGAGTAATGTGATCCGCCGCCGGTACCTACCCGCTGAGGGTAGGCAGGCCGATTCGGTGAAATTGAAGTTTCGTGTAACCTGCACCCGGCCCTGTGCTCCTGCGCTGGCCGCCGTCTCGTGGCACCTGCATCGCAGCGTACACCCGGCCCTGCGCTCCTGCCCTGGCCACCGGTTCGTGCCACCTGCATCGCAGCATACACCCGGCCCTGTGCTCCTGCGCTGGCCGCCGTCTCGTGCCACCTACATCACAGCTACAGCCCTGGCCACCGGTTTGTGGTAAGTACCTGCATTGCTGAATAGCCCCAGCCATGCACTCCTGCCCTGGCGGCTGTACACCCGGTCCTGGCCCTGGCCACCGTTTTGTGCCACCTGCATCGCAGCGTACACCCGGTCCTGGCCCTGGCCACCGGTTTGTGCTACCTGCATCGCTGCATAGACCCAGCCATGTACTCCTGCCCTGGCGGTTGTGTTGTCCCACCTGCATCGCTGCGCACACCTGGCACTCCTGTTCTGGTTGCCAGATCCAAACGCCCTCTGTCTGGGAAGAGATTTTATGCTCAGCGGAACCGCCTGCACTATTGCTAGCACGGTCATCATCATCATCAGCCATCATTATGAGTGACTTATTTAGAAGGTATCGAGTAACGTGCGCTATTCATCAGTGATTTTGGCATATGCAGACGAACGTTTACTGCCAAGGTTGGTCATGTTAGCCATACAAGGGCACACCAACGAAGCCTGAGTAACCACCTGCAGTCGCCGTAGCCGCATCGGCATGGATGACGACAAATCGGGTAACGTGCACCGCTTCTAGAAGTGTTATAGCACTTCAATTTGATGCCTCTGCTGAGGTAGGGTATTCTATTAAAGCAGCTTTCTTCTGAACTGCCCAAAGTGACCTGTAGACTGCTCCTGGGGATAGTTGTGCAATCAATTTTTTATTTCGATGTCTCTGCTGAAGAAACTGTCTAATGCAGCTTTTGTTCTAAACTGCCTAAAGATCATTGGACTGCTCATGGGAATGGTGACGCACGGTAAGTACAGGAGCGTTACTCTATACTGATGAGAAACGAACGAACGAGAGCTGTCGTGCAATGGGAATGTTTAATACATACAAACAGATAGAGCGGCTCGCGCCGCAGTGCACTGAAAGTTTGTTTTTCGTCATATAAAGTGACCCCCCAGACACTATCTTAAGTGTCATGACACATCGGCAGATTCCAGATTTGAGTCTTTTCTTTTCTCGGCTGTGAGCAAAGTGAATCCCACCGGCGAGTGTTCAACCTGAAAGCACTGAGCTAATTCCTGATTTCGTGAAAGTCGCTGTTGCTATACCATACCGCTTCACAAGTTACCGAATTTATTATGATCCTACTGTCGGGTGATCATGATCAGAGTGTCATCGCGGTTTCTGAGTGACACCATATAAGCTGTCTTCCTTATGTCCCAGTGGATTGTGAGTGTGTGTCCGAGCTCTTTGTTGAAAAATGCGTGAACCTCCTACGCAGCAGCTGTCTACTAGTTGTGTATCGATTAAATCGAGTAACGGTGCTCTTGCACGAGACGACTACCTTTTGGTAAAATTATAACTTCCACTATTCTGGGAACATGCATATACCTACTGTGTACTGTGTATCACATCACGTGTAGCCGTAGCCCAACTCAATTTACTGGGCTAGATAATAAACAATGGCAGTCGTCATTAAATTTCTATGAATTTCGAAGGTCATCATTTGGAGCACAATTCAAAGGGTGAAAGTACCTATTCATGCCTAAACGGCTTCTCTAATGAAAATGTATTTTTAATTCGATTCTGGCGCAAACGTTTCATAACTTTTTTTCAACACTGTATCTACTTAGACTGACTGGTTAAGATGCAGACGTGCCGTTTTCACAATTCCATTTTGAGTAATCTGTTTTATGGATCTTTCAGTTAGTTACGTAACTAGTTACTTACCAAGTAAAAAAAAAAAAAATTACTTGTGTCATGCTCGTACTCGCATCTCATTTAGGAGCTCTCTGGCCTCTAGCTGAAGGCTAGAACTGGTATATATATCTACTAAGCTAGTACAGAGTTATAACCGGGCAGCGGTGACGTGGTAGCTGCTTGTTTTTTTAGAGTTTGCGGAAAACTTTCTAAATAAGTAATAATTATTAGTCATAATATTAACTCTTCGCAGTTCTTTCAGAATGCAATACCAGGTCGCTGAAGTAGGTAACCTTCCTTAGCTGGACAACAACAACAAGCCTTTTTGTTTTAAAGAGTGTCACAGTTATTCGCCGTTCCACTGTCATATCGATGTCCAAGGACTTTTTCTTGGGTATAGCTAACTACCTAAGTTTACCTATAGATAGCCGCAAGCTATCTGCTGTTGGCGAACTGTCAGTTCTGATTGATAAGTCAGGCTCGAGGTGGCTCGTCCAACTGTCCATGTTCCCGCCACCATGATTGTTGCTTCCACAGATTAGAGAGTCTATGTTGGCTGTCGTTGCATCAGGTTTGATCAGGTACAACTAACATCTTTACGTACCATCTTTATTCAATCGAGCTATTTTATTTTGTTTTATCTAGGTTGACTTAATGGTTTCAAAATCGAACCTACAACAATGTAAGTAGGTACCTACCTACGTACCTTTGAAGTTGCAACAAGGCGAAGCCTTAAGGTTTTGGCCGAGACCTGCCCTTAGTATTGACGAACATAAAGGTGACCTTGTTAATGTTTTTCATATGAAGTACTGAACATTTTACTTATCCTGGTGGCATGACTGATCATTTACTTACCCAGTTAAGACATGTTAGCCGGGTTTCATTTATCAACTATTATAATTGTTATTGTTGTGTTAATCAATCTTTATTAATTGATGTCATCTACCAAGGAATGCTGCCAGAGCTCATAATATTCACACATGATGATACAGAATGATAGTAGCCCACAAAATCGGTGCAAAGGCTTATAAAATAACTTTCCTTCCTAGTAGGACTGCACAGGAACTCGTTAACCGCCGAGTTATTAGAATACAAAATTAGACTGTGTGTTACTTGTCAATCTAGAATATGAATATAGTGACCTGCATCATGTTTTGAAAAACTGAATACTTAGTTATCCGCCAGTTTCACAGCCTTCATCTAATCTTTTCCAGTAGCTGATGAGTCTGAAATATTTAGTAAAATTATCTTCCCTTCAAGCACCACTCCTCGCTCCAAGGACTAGATGCCACGCCAGGTGTTGCAGGCCGTGTCGTCGTACGGGGCTGACTGAGCAGGTCCTCGAGGCTCCAGGGTCGGCTGCTGCATTTCTGAGGTCAGTCCAGAATTACATACCCTAGTCAGCATGTGCTGACCTGAGCCCCAGCGGCCTGGATCGATATTCTACACTTTACAGCTTTTAAATATTGTTGCAAAGTATTTCACTGGTTCCATCCATTCGGCTAGTGTATGTTAAAAATATTGCCTTGACAATAACAAGATTTTGATCAATAATTACTTATAAGTATTGCTTTCGAAGAGGCACTGTGTGTATCCATATGTATAAATACCTACCTATATGTATAGGTACATACCTTCCATAACTTTATGACAAGTCAGGAATAATAAGGAAGTACTTAAGTCTTATGTATACTTATACCTTTCTTTTTAGTATATCTATTACCTAGAAATCTATGCATTATAAATTTAAAGATTCAAATATTTCTCTACTGATATACTCATCAGTAGCTTATGGGTCACAGTTGGTTTTCTCTCCACCATGCGATAATAAACACATCTCACAATGTTTAACTAGGTTTCAGATAGGCTCAGACTACATAATAGACGCATTTTTCCTGAAATAAAAATGACATATTATGTATCTAGCCTATCTGAAACCTAGTCATTTCTGCATGGTGATATTACAACTGAGGCGCGCGGGCGACTCACTCTATTTATATAGGCACCCGCACCTTGCAAATTAAAGGTGGAGAGAAAAATGGACTTTATTTAACTGTCACTGTGACCCTTATGATGCCGAACACGGAGAAAGTCGAAACGCCATATCTCACAATGTTTAACTAGGTTTCAGATAGGCTAGATACATAATATGTCATTTTTATTTCAGGAAAAATGCGTCTATTCTTCCCAACTCACATGATCCTCGGAAGAATGAATATTTATGTTTAATGGCTGAGCACGGTTTAAACCCAGCAATCACCATCCCTACTCGAAGCACTTCCTGCATTGACCACATATTTATTAAGTCTAAATTCAAGGCTGAAGCACTCGTTTGTACAACTTCAATCGCGGATCATGATCTACCCATGGTTTTTATAAACACAGGAATTAAACATAGGCCCACTCAAAAACGACAAAAGACCCTGGTGGACTACTCTGGTATATCAAAGGCATTGGAACTTGAAACATGGTCTGATGTGTTATCTACTGATGACCCTAGTGAGGCTTCAGATAAACTAACAACTACCCTAAACCAAATTATAGAGCAACATACGAAAGTCATAACTGTCAGCCGATCTAAGCACAATATTAAACCCTGGATCACTCCAGGCTTGATAAGATGTATGAAACATAGGGACAAATTACACCTAACATGTCGAAAATCACCAAATGATCCTACGGCCAAGCTTGTTTACACCCGCTACAAAAACTTCTGTAACGACCTTCTTCATCAAGTTAAAGCTAATTACGAAAAACGATTGCTACAAGATAACATGAACAACTCAAAAAATCTTTGGAAATCTATAAAAAGTATTTGTGAACTCTCAGCTAAAACAAAATCCCCAAACGAACTTCTTACTTGCGATGATGATGATACTCCATTACAATCACTAAATAAATGTAATTCTTACTTCTCGACTGTGGGTGCCTCCCTTGCTAAAGATCTCATGCAGAAAATTAACAAATCTGAATCAGAACTTGCATCATCCATAGCAACAACCCCATCACATGTTTCTTTTTACTTAAACCCAACTGATGAAATCGAAGTAGAATCGTTCATACGTCTTCTTAAAATAGACAGTGCTCCCGGTTTGGATGGATTTCGTAACAGTCTCATCAAACATATTTGTAAATACATAGTTCCTCCACTCACTCACATTATAAACTTAAGTTTAAAGACCGGCATATTCCCTGATATATGGAAAACAGCTGTGGTAACTCCAATACATAAGGCGGGAGACAGAAAAACACCTAGCAACTATCGACCTATCTCTCTTCTATCCGTCTTCTCTAAACTACTGGAAAAAATTGTTAATCTGCGACTAGTCAAATATCTTGAAGCTAACAACCTACTCTCTCCAGTTCAATATGGATTCAGACAAGGCAAATCCACAGAAGACGCACCTTCCTCTCTCATTACTTCTATATCTTCCCGTCTAGATGAAGGACTACATTGCATAGGTGTTTTTCTGGATCTCGCGAAAGCATTCGACACGGTGTCCATAAAAATTCTTTTAAAAAAGATGGAATGCTTGGGTATCCGTGGTCACACACTAAACTGGTTTGAGAGCTACCTTACTAACCGTAAACAACGTACTAAATGTAACGAGCTTTTGAGCGATCCTATGCCTGTTAACTTTGGTGTCCCTCAAGGCAGCATACTCGGACCCACCCTTTTTCTCATTTATATTAATGAACTAGGTTCTACTCTACCTCCTTCTTGTAACGCACAAGTAATCTGCTATGCCGATGACACCGCACTTCTATTTTATGAGAAAACTTGGGAAGCTACTATTCTAAGTGCGGACAGAGGCTTATCCATAGTTTCAAACTGGCTTGACTCTAATCTTCTCACCTTAAATACAACTAAAACAAAACCTCAGCATCCAAACCCAAATTCATTTTACAGTCCCTTAAAATTCATTCAACTAAGTGCAATAACCTATCCCAACACTGTGACTGCCAATCCATCACAAGAGTTGATTCTCTTCGGTACCTAGGAATTATCATTGACGAGAAGCTATCTTTCTCCCAACACATTACTTCTCTATCAAATAGAGCAAGAAAGCTCATCAACATAATGAGGCTTCTCCGAAATAGTGCTGACATGCAAACACTTAAAAACGTATACACTGCCTTATGCGAGTCCGTCTTAAGTTACTGTATTCCGTGCTGGGGCGGCTCCACAAAATCACAAATGATAACCATAGAACGTGCTCAAAGATCCATACTCAAAGTAATGCATAAAAAACCCCGAAGATACTCAACCTTTAGGCTTTTCCAAGAAAGTGGAGTCCTCTCAATCAGACAATTGTTCATCCTTAAAGTCACTTTATCCCAACATCGTAAATCAATCTCTTCTTCTGACTATTATGACAGACTCTCTCGTCGAACCTTCAAGCTTCCAACTATTCGTACAAATACCAACTTCGCTCACAGATTCAGCAAGTACCTACACCCGCATATTTATAATAAAATCCAGTCACACATTAATTTAAAACTTAACACCATACACGAAGCCAAAAAGAAAACCAAACGATGGCTCTCTAGCCTGAACTATGAAGAAACTGAAAACATATTAAAATCATACTAAACATATAACTTATATATAGGTATTTATCTGCATTGCCTACCTTGCATTATGTATTTCTAATATATACACTTATATTTATATATACATATATTTATTTATAACATAGGTACACATATGATTAGCTTTTATCTTTCAATTAAGTAATTCTTATTTATATTTTTAAATACCCTGATTAATGTTAAATATTTCCCATATTTTATTAAGTAGTACTAAACAAGTAGGTATTACCTACGTAAGATTTTGTTTTTATAGTTTTTAAGCACATTTTTACTCAAATTGAGAAACTGTTTTTTTTTTTTAATTTTTGTTTGCTTTATTCATTTTATTATGTTTTAACATATGCATCCTTAAATGTAAAATTTGTTTTATATAATTTAAATTTCAAATTGTTAAACTGCGCCACCTGTTCTATATTTAAACAAATTGTTAAAAACCTGTTTACTGGCTGTCCACGACACAGGCCTAGCCTAGTGTGGTAGCCCTTGCTACATCACCACCTTTAAATTGTTAACAAACGCTGCAACCTCTATTTTTTGTATCTTCTTAATCTTTATTTTAAATATCATCAATATTTTCATTTTTTTTTCATTTCAGGATTAGGATTTAGGCAGTGGCGTATAATGGGCAGGCAGAGCTGACTGTATTCTGAGTGATAGCTGTACTAAGGTTGTTTAAACAAACGCTCATCAATTAAATTAAATTAGGTATTTTACAAAAAATATTTCAATTTGATGAATTGATGGCTTGTAAACTCATATCATTACCGTTGGTCCACGCTCGTATCATAGACGTGACGTGCAATATAATATGTTTACACGTAAATATATCCTAAAATAGAAGCACTTGTTTCATAATTTAACTATTAACCCGATATATATTTCAATAGCAGAGGATCTAAATCAGCCCTCACTGATCAATTCAAATATTCACATAATTGAACCATAACCCGCTTTCCGATTAAATACTTCATTGTAATATCGGTTTAATAAACCTCCATTCATGTCAGAACTCTCGATTCGCTTAACTTCATTATTATCAAATATGAATTAATAATGTTTAAATTCAAGTAAGTATTGATTATTATTATTGTGCTTTTTGTAAACACTCGTAATTTAAAGATCGTAAATTTATTCCCATACAAAAACATGTACTAGTTTAATCAAAAATTCAGTAACACGATAAAAAAGATTCCGTTTCCGCCAGCACGCCTCTGACCAAAACAAAATGTTTTCCGCGAGAGACGAGCGACAATGTTTTCCAACAATAAAACCCCTCTGTGAACCATTTCAAACGGCCCCCGAGTTATTTGCACAGAGTTGTTTCATTCTGCTTATAACAATGAGTGAAACTTCTCCTAGCACGGAGCGGATAACACGGAGTATTATAACGCCTCCTCGAACAAAGCTTTCTAAATTGTATGACAATCCGACACGAATATTACATAACATTGTTAGGAGGTTTATGTGAGTGTTTTTTTTTTTACTCGCGAGCAATTATAAAATTCCACTCACAACAAATAATTAAATTTTAGGTTAATAAAATTACTAATGCTTTGGATTTGTTTTTCAGCGCACTAACATCAATAAGAGTGTTAGGTATGTTTTCCTGTCACATGGAACTGGTCTCAACATTAAATTATTTCGTTTGAAGTCGGTTTTTTATAATATTTTTTTGTAAATATTGTAGGTTTGTGGTTGTAATGTCCAGTGTTATCTGCCATGCATCCTGGGAATAAGCTACGCCCCGGGGGTAAATTTGTTCAATTAAAAATACCTGCCACCGACCCGACTGCTATTTCAGTGCTGCCAAGCAAATTGTGGGCTTTTCGACCATTATAATGAATTGTTTCATTTACGTGCAGTGTATATAAATAAAAATAGGACAAAATAAAAAAAAAAATCATATATATTTTTTACCTAAACGGTAAAGCTGTGCAGTGTGCAGCAGTGATAATATTTAAATGTTTATATAAAAATATATTAATTTCAGTGTTAATATAATAATGATACAGTAGTAAGACTGTATAAGAAATTGAAAATCATAATCTAATAGTCTGATTTTTTATTATCAGGCATATTTTAGGTAATCTATGCATATTCTACGTAGCGTAAAACAAAAGCTTGCAAATTGTATTATGTAACCTAGCTATTGCGTTGCGTTTCTGTGAATTGTTGCTTGAGGTCTTCTCGCGTGGTTGTGTTCACACGTGCCGGTATACAGGGTGCCCCTGTATTGACCGGCCATTGTTGTACATTCGCCGGCTTTTGTTTTTAAACAGCAATAACGAAGCATTGTACGGGCGAAACCAATTAAACTGCATTGTTCGCTGTGAGAGCGTATTTTATTCCGTTTATTGAATATTGTACAGCAGTCAAATACGGTATTGTTGGTTATTAACAAAGTACAGACAACTTATTCCGTTTTTACAAAATTACAAATGATTTTTCATATATCAAGCTCTGAAAGTCGGTTATAATACCCCGAAAAGAGGCACGTAAATATCTGTCGTAAATAGATGTTTTCGTGCTCTGTGATTTTTTTTTTCTTGCGCTCTACGCTCAAGCACCACACCTAGCCTCAGGCACAAAATAAGCGTGTATCACCCCTTGGATAACAATATTCTATTGTAACGAAGTATGAAATAACAGAGAGGTCGACGTCGACGTCGAAGTCCGTACAGAGTCATGCCCTAAAGAATAAAAAATATACTAAAAGAATAGAGGAATGTTATTAAAATGTTTATGTGGTTGAATTTATCGGAAGCACATACGTATGTGCTAAATAATGCGTTAATTACGTAATTAACATCCTGTATAAACAAATGAAAACCAATGTTATCTATGATTGAGCTCAGCTAATGGTGATTGGACGTGTGAAGCAATCTCCGTAAGCCTATCAGTTCACCGCAAGATTTGGTCACCCGCCTCAGTGGAATGGCTTTGAGACCTTCTATCACTTAGGGTGCATCCACTTCGCAGGAGATTTATTGAAAAACGGTTGCTAGTGCTACCTATATCACTATTTATTATTTATAAAAAACAATAAATTATAAGTGTGTGGGAGCTACACACAGTAGCTCAAAATTTTTTATAGAAGCTTTTATATGTATTTATAATCTGAATGGAACTGTTTAGCTTTAGATTATTCCAATGTGATGCCATTCCTTATGAAGACGAATGAAATATAAGGAAGGAAGCGTATGGTTTTCGCCCCAGAATCCTGGGAAAATTTGCGGGGTAGAAGAAGAAGAAGTCATTCCTTCGTGAGTAAGTAAAGATAATTGCAACTGAACTGAGCAGATTAAATTAATCCCGGAATATCCTGGATGGTCTAGCGCAGTGGTTCCCGATATAGTATTCCACGGAACCCAGGGGTACCTTGAGAAGCCTTCAGGGGTTCCGCAGCTATTCTAGAATACTGAAATCAAGCACTTGCTGCGTAAATAGGTGTATGGCATTAGGTTGAAGGCCTCAGCTGGGACTCCGTCAAAAACACGGCTAACAAAAACGAATTTTGTAGGGAAAAGTAGTAATGAACCGCAGGTCTACCGGTTAATAAAGCAGGCATTATTAACCGGTCTCCATCTACGAAAAAACTACATACTATGCCACAGTTTATATAACACTATGTAACAACACCATTTAATTAAGGTCTCAATATTGCCGAGATTAAAACGGGTCGTTGGCTGGATTATATTGCAATTAACAGCCTTTCGGCCTCACTGTCGGCACAGCGCGGCAAACCACAGTAAATGAGGTTTTTCACGTAAAAATTTACGTTTACTCGCCACTTCTCGAATGGTGTAAATACTCACACATGATGAATGAAAAAATCCACTGTCTTAAACTTTCAAATTATACAACGCTTTTAAACGTTAAAGCATAATATTACAGAACTTACAGGAAAAAGTTCGGCAGTAATGAAAATTTCAATGATTTATTAAATAACTAAGTTTTTTTCTTATAACTTTTCTTTATTGTGCTAATACCGGTTTAGCGTAAAGCGTTGTATAATTTGAAAGTTTAAGATGTTTGCGCATGTTAATTAATATTTATACATAACCGCCTCTGAATTTTGTTGTTATAATACCTTATATCTGAGAGTAGGTTACGAGTATGTCCATAATTATGTAAACGCTAATATCAACAAACAATGTGATCACTGCACTAGATCTCTTTTTTATTTTTTTTCATCCAACATTTTGTTTGAAATTGTCTATTTGTCTAAGAATATCAGTCTAGAAAGTCTTAGGACGTCCCACTGTGTAAATATTATATGTATACATATTATATAGAAGGTTATATCGCGCATAATAAAATATTCTTCTTTAGGAATTTCGTAGTAATATTTATTATGGTACAGTCAGCTTCATCAGTGGCTATGCACTTTTATACCTTAACAAACTCACAAATATTTGAATGTGTTCTAAAATCCACATACTATTATTTATTTATAATACCATTACACTGACTCTGAGTGAATACATACAATCAAACATACGGGATTAATCTGCAATGCCGTAGTTCAGCATCGTTATTAGAAGTCCGGTCGAGACATCTCCTTAACGAGTAGTTTGTGACGAAGTTCATTGACTCAAACCTATTTCCTCTGTGATTCTCGAGTCTGCTAACAAACTATCAGCGAACTTTAAATATAGATTGTAAGCGCAGCACAGGGCACTGATTTTCTATTCGGAATTTAGGATTAACTACCAACTAGCGGCTCAGGATCAGGAGTAAATTTGAGCTCCTGCAGTTAGAATAAAACTTGCTCGATCGATTGACGCCAAATTGATTTGATTGATCTGCTTTTGTACATAGCAGCAGAGGTAGGTAGACATTGAAATTCGTCATATTTTAGTCTAGATACCTAGGCAATAGTCTATAGGCAAAATCATTTACAAAAGTAAGCTTCTGAAAGAAGTATAAATTATTTAAAATTAGCACTTAGAATTCCTGAAAAAATCAAGAAACACTCCACTAATACAAATGCAAAACTTAAATTTTCCTGTACTTGGTTAGTATAGTACTTAAAAAATGCAGAATTAAACTTCAGTGTCCGATTCCCAATACATCTTTTTAATCAAATCAATTAACTATAGCCTGGCCTAGTAATAGGTAGATTAGTGGAATCGTGTGCAGAGCCAAGTTAAACCTTTAATCCACGCAGGCTCCCGGCGGGCGGCGGCGGCGACAAAGCTAATTTGCCAGCATTATGCCGATCCGATTACAGACGGAACACTTTGGGGAATAAATAAAAAACAAATGAAATTCTATTAACCTTACCCACCAGCAACCGTTATCTTATTCAATGAATGTAACCCGGGACCCGGGAGACATCGTGAGGTACGAGTTGTTAGTGTTATCACATATTTTATTAAGATATCTATTAGGGTTATCAATGGTGTTGACGTGAGTTTAAAAATGGGGTTTATTATCAGGTGGCCTCGGTATAGATATCATTGTAACTAAGTAACTTTAATTAGGTACTTAATGAACTTGAAGCAACGTCTGCCTGTTTCTGTCAAAGCAAGGCAGCAATACATAAGCTCAAAGCTCCTTTGTGCAACTCAGCGTTAGGCTAGAATTTATTAACGTTTAATTTAAACCATTGACAGTGACTGCGCGACCCTATTCAGCCTTGTTAAGCTTAACAGGTGTGTGATTGCACCGCAAGGACGCACTTCTACTGATCGATACCCGACGGCAAACACAGTCGGTTATACTATACAGCTATAATGATAACATTCGAGGCAGCGGGCCGCGGCGAGATCAAAGCAAGCCTTTGATGTGCCGCAGGGTGCACCGAGCGGCTAATCTGATAATTAATTGCAAATAAATTTCCCTGGAAATGTGCTAGAAAAAGTCCTTACTTTGTAGATTAAGTGAAAAGACATTATGTCGAGTTGCATACTTAAGTATAGTAGCGTACTTACATACTACCTTTATTATAATTATGTAGCCTTAGACATAATATATTGGAGGCTATAAACTATGGCTTCCAGTTATTAAATCCAGGTAAGATCGTTGCGTTTATATTAATACCACTACCGCAGCCAGAGGTTTAAGTCGTCAAGGAGGGTCATGGAATAGAAGAAGGTATTTTGTGTCGCTGTGGCGATACTATTGTAATATATAAGTCACCATCTAAATTTAGTCAAGCCTCCTTCCTGTTCAGTCTGAGTACACTCTAGACTATATTCTATAGGTTATGATTATTATATGAGTAGCTTTAGCTATAGTCCATTTCTGCGAAGATACTATGACGCTTTGACTCCGTTTGTTTGAAGTCGACCCGCTAAGATGAAAGACCTACTATAATCCGGTAATAAAACACAACAATAGAAAGAAGCAATATCATGTTATACCTATCTAGAGTAGACTATACAGGGTGTAATAAATAATCATAGAGTCGTCGCGCCGCTCGTCTCGCCTTATGACACCGGGTAGTCGGGACGTGTGCGGTCTCCACTCTAATGACGTCACATTCTGAGATGTTCTAGAGCTTTCCACATGTAAACAAGAACAAAATAGGATTGATTTGAAAGCGTTATTGGATTCAGTTTGTCTGATACATTGAGGGTTGATAACTGTTTTATGAATCACCAATATGTTGGAAGCGAAGCCGTAATTCGTTTGGAGATTGACCCGTTAATACACTCACGGGCAATAAAAAGGTTCCACTGAGAAAAGCTCAAAATTACTTCTAAACGGAAAAGGCTATAGGTTAATGCCGTCTTCTGTAACATTGAAGTACATTTGACAAAGCATCAAGATATTACGGAATTTTGTGAGTGGAACTTTTTCATTGCCCGGCAGTGTAGTAATATCGAATATGTAGCCGTTTGAATTCATTCATTGGTTTCTTTGTACGACTTACTTAAAAGAAATCTAAATCAAATTCTTTGATTATCTTATTCTGAGAATTTGACGAGGTATCTTCTGTATCTATAAAAGGCAGAGCTGACTGATGCTTTGATCAAACCACTGTTACATTGGGAATGGAGGTTTATAAATAGCTATAATGATTTTAGCTTTAGAAAGTATTTTATTTATGACATGAAATTAAATTACTTTTTTGAAGAACAAAAAGCAAAAGAATGAGTTTACAAAACTTCCCCGGTAAACGTAAAAACCTTTTGAGACTAAGTGCCAATTTCTCCATAGTCGGTTAGAGCATAACCAGGTATTAGTGGTTGACTTTTGTCAAGAATTTTATAAGGAGATGACGTATAATTGATAACCAATCCCTGGTCCGCGTCCGTAGTCGAGCGGGCCTCAGTGATCGTAACTGATCGCTGAGGTTAAGCAACAACTGACACGGTCAGCCATTGGATGGGTGACCAATTTCAAGTGGTGCTTTTCTGGACGCTTCCGTGCTTCGGACGGCACGTTAAGCCGTGGGTCCCGGTTGCTGCTTCGGTAGCAGTCGTCAAGCCTAGTCAGAGGCCTTCGGGCGGCTTGAAAACATCTGACAGTCGGGTTGCCCACTTACCCGACAACTCTCTCAGCACAAGCTTGCTTGTGTTGGGGTCCACCAACCCGCACTTGGCCAGCGTGGTGGACTAGGCCTAAAACCCTTCCTTCATTGGAAGGAGACCCGTGCCCCAGCAGTGGGGACGTAATGGGTCGTGATGAATCCCTGGTCGGTTAGATAACCGACTATGGAGAAATTGGCACTAAGGGTTTTAACGTAAAATCTTCATGATACTTAAAATTTGGCTTAGCTATTGAATATATTCAGCACACCTCAGCAAACAAAACCAACTCTTGAATACCTAAGTTTCCCCAATCACGATGTACGTGGAAAGAGTAACAACCAACTTACAAAGTCGTCGTAACTGGTCAAGAGTTGCCACTGATCATTCACCGCAACTATGCACTCCGAACTTCTGAAGCCTTAACTCTTATGATGGTGCCTATGGGTTTATTTTTGATTGAGGAGAAGCATAGATAGAGGACACGTGAGAGTGGTGAATGAACGGAAAGTTCCGCGGAAAGTTGGTTCAATCTCGAGGAAGTGGCAATGTTAGTATTTTGATTAATGTGTCAGGAGCAGGTTCTCGCGAATGTTTTTCCTGTTTTTACCCGTCTACTGAAAAAAGAGGGTTATCATGTTGACCAGGGTGTATAATATTTGATCCATACGTCAAGTTACTCTCGGATAAGCCTTATTCTTCAATGATGAAATCGGGCCTCAAGTAATTAATAAACTAGTCCAAAGTTATCTGCTTATGTTTTGGAATTCAATGCCTACAGCTGATGTAATACATAATATAGTGCCGGTACTGTACTGTGTACGTTTGACTCGATACCTCGCCCCCATCCGTTATCAGATCAAAGCTTCGTATCTGTTTGTGAGCAAACACGCTGCGTCCTCTTCACGGGAGGGTTACTCCATACTGACGAAAAACGAACGAATGAGAGCTGTCGTGTACGTTTAATACAACGAGATAGAGTCGAGGCTCGCGCAGCACCGCTCCGAAACTACGTTTTTCGTCCTATAGAGTGACCCCGCAGGGCCAAGATCTAAGCAAACCATGCCGGATCCGGAATGCCGGTTCAGTCCGTGTAGAACAGCTCCGGTGTAACAGGGCTTCTATGATATTCTAATATAAAATACTCGCAATTATAATATAGTAAAGTATCTAAAAGTAAACAGATTAATCTTGAACAATGCGAAACATGTAGCAAGCTGCATAACATACAAACTTAAGAAATTATTCATATGCAACCAACATTTTACTTCGTACACAATGGTGTTATGTAATGTTTGTCTGAATTATACGAGCACAAGCAATATTTATTTTCATGCGACAATTTTTACGCGGTTACTGAAAATGGATAATCGGATTATCACAATAAATAAACTGGCGTACGTATCGTACAGTCATATTATACCCATCTACCCACGTATCCATGTATACTGTACAATGTACATGTACACATGCGTGCATAAATATGAAATAAAGCACCGTTTACTAAACCCAGTAAGCCTACCTGCAAATTTAATAAATACCTAATATACAATTTTGTCAGGGTAATACTCGTCGGGTTTTTTGTTGTAATTTTGCGGTGATTAGGTAGCTTCGAGCTTAATCGTGTCGTCAGTAAAATATTAATTATGTTTTATATTCAATTACAAGTTTACCAACATTGATTTTCTATTGAATAAACAATAACATTACTGCAATTATTACGTAATGTTTGTAGGAAAAGTTGGAAAACCAACCACACTCGATAACAAATTATCTTTCATGTTTTGACTAAACATGAGTAAACATTTTCCTACAAATTACTTTTTACGCAATGTTCTTCGTAAACAGAAATTACAAAAAGAAATACACTGCACTTTGGGGTAACCTGGTAGATAATACTTATAAGGTTAGTTGCCTTATTACTAATTGTAATTTTTACCTCGGAGGAGAGACATTAAATAAGTAATTAAGTAAAGAAAAGTATGAGTAGATATCCAGATAATATGGTAATTGAAGGATTTTCTTAACAGACGAAGCTTCATAAATCGTAATCTTCAGCTAACGTGCCCTTAGTTCACAGGGCTCATGAGCCTCCTCATGACTGATCTCAAATATATAGTTCATTTATTCTTTACCAATGCCGACTTGCCTGCTTGCTTGCTCCACCGAGTAAATGAGGCTCCACTGTGTCTGAATGGAGTTATGATGTTTACTGTTCTGCTTTGTCCGTGTTTCTGAGCGGCACTACTGCTGAAATCGTATAAACGGGGAAGCAAGAGGACAGCTTTTTGTTATACTACCGTCAGAAGTCGGGGTTTGTACTTGTGAATGCGGCTATTTTTATGAAAAAAACATAATATTATGTTAAAAAGTTTCAGTTATGAACATAACGCACGGTTACAAATATCAGAAAACAGAGGCATTACAAAATTTTGTATCTAGATATTTATGTTTATGTTTAAGTATTATGGCAAATATACAAGTTTTAATTTACAATAAGTATCTACACAGTATTACTTAGTAGTCTATTGTGCGCTATTCTGACTGGCCAATTCTATAACCACGGTGTCAATCCCTAGTCTAGCTCTAGTACCTATATTTTGCCCCCACTCTTACAAGACAAGAAGGGCTACTATGATATTTATGTTGACTTATAAGTTTCATAAATAGTTTATCACGAACATTACACTATCATAACTTCTTCAACAAGTTCAGCCTCTAGTTAGTCAAGTTCCGCATGCTAAAGTTACCGGCATAATTTCGTTATTATAAATCTCCTTTGCCTTCCTCAAAACTTCTAACTACCTAATGACCCGTGTAGCTCGGCTGTAGTTTTCAACTAATTAGTATTCAAGTTAATAAGAATGCTCTGGAGTAAGCAGTCTTTCCGCAATAGGAAGTGGCAGATAATATTTAATTTTTTGTATTTATATGAGTATTTAATTAATAATAGTTAGTAAGTATCAATGTTATTTGGATATGTATTTTTCTTTTTAAAATATTATTTGTAAATACACCTTGTAAATGCCCTTTTCTATGTTTAGTTCTTTTCTTACAACGGTTGTCTGGAAGAGATCGCTTTTAGCGATAAGACCGCCATTTGTGCATCTCTGTTATTTAAGTTAGATTTAAGTTTTTTTATGGTGTGCAAATAAAGATTATTGTATTGTATTGTATTGTATTGTAATTTTGCGTGTAATTTTAATTGAACTCATTGCTTTTGATCAATATTAAAGACACTACCACAGTTTCACACCTGAGGGCGTCAAACTAGAGCACAATTTGAATATGGAATGCAGTTGTTATTGGCTGAATTTGTCGTTGAGTACGACTTAAGTTCATCATAGTATTCTTCTTCATTATATTATATTTACACACATACATGTAAGTAGGCTTATGTGATAAAGTAGGCTTAGGTATATTTGTACTGTCACATAGAATTCGTGTATTGTAAATTATTTCTTACTTTTTATCGTATACCTCTATGTACACACATACATACATATGTAAGTTTAGTCAAGTGAGAAACTTGTCCTACACTACACAAACAAAGGCAGCGCTTTAAATTCTGAGCACGATGAATAAACATACTGTTCCAATTAAAAATTAAAATTGCCGTCGCAAACAACGATGGCTAGTTAAAGACTTCTCGTTTATTCTTGTGAATCCCAATGTAATAATATCTTCTTATGTAATCCTCAGTAGTTAAGTATCAATTCCTTATTCAATATGCTTTAAACTTCGCAAACGAACAAGATAGAGGTATGTTAACCCCATGTACCTACTTCATGACTAATAGTTTAATAAGACCTATTCAAGGCAGGAGGACTCTCGCCTCACAAAGCAGGCCCTCGTGTTTGCCCCGCAAAGAAAAAGAAGGATAGGGCGCCCAAGAATAACTTGGATAAGGACATTAGCCCAGGAGATCAAGTCGATCAACATGAGCTGGCCAGAAGTTGTGGCTGCTGCCTCTGATCGTCAGAAGTGGAAAGCTGTAGTTGCGGCCCTATGCTCCACTAGGAGTTAAAAGACTTAAGAAGAAGAAGAAGAAGAAGACCTATTCAAACCTAAGTGATATTGCACTGTGTCGTCATGTTGAGTCAATATATTATTATGGCATAATCGCATATGACTGCCACTTTCAATAACATTACTTACTACGGTGATGGTTAGTTATAACGTTTTATGTGATAAAATTGTATTAGCATTGATACATAGTTGCTAGGAAAATAAATTATATTATAAGTAAACATTTTTTCCTGATGTCAGCACTGTTTGTATGCCTCTCGTCACAAGGTAAACAAAGGAAGATCATATTTCACTATGTAAACTCAGGAGAAAAGTGCTTTTCTCTGAAATATGCTTTTATTTCTGAAAAAATAGCTGACCGAACGGTGCAGGGTGACCTGAAGGGCTAGTACGGGGCGCATGACGTGACAAGAGTTTTGCATCGCGCTCACTCACATCGCGCAGCCTCAAGAACGAGCGCGACGGACGGTGTCACGTTTTAATAGCGTCCCGTGCTACAGGGCCTGATGGCACTACGGTTAGTGACTTAATTGAATCCCGGGTTCGATCCCTGGCTGTAGCTGATTTATTTCATTATAAGTTTTCACGGTTGAAGGTTGTGCGGTTGGGTCTTAAAAAACAACACTGGTGAAACTGAAAAGTGGGTGCAACAATTCAGTTTTTCTTCTAAAAAACAATGTGTTCAAAATGACCCGCAGTCTCCCCCTTTCGGCTTATTAGACCACTTTTTGGTAACCCTGTATACTCGTATACCTACCTAGTTCCATTTCTAAAATACTCTACAATTACAATTAAGTAGATACTTACTCGTATACATAATATGTCCAGACTGACCAGCTTTAAAGTGCTTGATAAAAATTTATAGCTATTTTAAAATTTATGGCTTTCACTCCTATCCCATCTCCTCGGTCCTATTTTTGCTGCTATAAAACTTCAGCAACTTTGAATTGAAATATTTCCTGTAAAATACAAGGAATACCTAAGTTACCTCCGTTAATAATAGGTATATAAGACGAACTTGTTAACTTGATTAACTTATAACTATATTTACGTTAACGTTAAGTATAATTAATTCGCTACATAACATACCCATTTAGTAGCACAAACAACGACCGAATCGATAGCAAAAACAATTTCAAGGTGACCTCTTAGACCTCTTATTTCTTCTCTTTTCCCCTCAAACATTATTTATCTTCCCTCTCCCTCGCACAGATGATCTCATCTTGCAGAAGCGCCATAGAGTCGCCCATCCAGGCGCCTACGCGTCTCGACACATCCCATGTAAACAATGTAGGTGAGATACACCCTATTGTAAGTACCTAAGGGTGGTTTTTCAATGCTCATGGTAAATGGATATTTTGGGTGGCACACGGCTCCGCAATGTGACGTCATACTGGTGTCGAGTCTTGCCAAAAAATACATAACAGTTAGGTTACCTACTTCTTTATTAGCAAATTGAATACAAACTTTCGTAGGTCAAACGCAATTGCGACTTTTTGACGCCAAAAAGGACTATACGATAAAGAGAAGTTTACTTATAAATTTATCTGCACGTGAATGCGCAATATGTAAGCTATGTAAGCATGTTAACTATAAGTTTGTAAGTACATCGAAGAAAAAATAATGATAAAAAAATGAAAATAGCTAATCTTATGATGCCTTACATAAGTGGGCTTGGAAAGAGTGTTGACAGGTCTACGAATAAACTAAACCTGGGTAGCAATAGAAGCAATAGGATTTTTCATATTGTTTCTTTATCTCGACGCGTTATACATTACATTATTTGTCTATGGTCAATATATGGCTCGAGTCGTGTCGATGGAATGCAATTAACATCAAAACGTGACAGCCAGACCGCTCATTTCTGGAACAGTGCAAATTACGCAATACGTGTTGTGAGTAGGTATAAGTACGTGTAATTATTAGCTATACTATCTATACGTCTATCTATATCTAGATCACCTACTGCCAGTTTCAATAACTCTATCTACCGATGACTGTCAAAATCGTATGAAAGTAACTACCAGTCATCGTTAGATAGAGTTATCGAAACTGGCAGCTAACCAACCAAAAACATAGACGGAAAAAGAAGGAGACTTCTTTTTTCAAAGCCGCTTAAAAATAAATATTTAAATGCAAATAAAAACAATATAGTCAGTATTTTGTGCGATTGTTATTTGCTACGACGAGGCTACGCCGCTCCGTAGCAAACGCCTACGCGCTACGATTTTGCGTAGCACTTAGTTCGTAGCCTTCGTAGCTGATGAACTGCGTAGACTGGCGAAAGCGTCAATTCTTCCACACTGAAAGTCTTATTTAATTTCACGTGATTTAAGTATGTATTGCTAGTAGTTTTCGATCGTCACGTATTAACAGTCAGATACATACCTACACATACGAGTGAAACATAAAAGAAATAAACAACATGATTCTGGTATCTATTTTAGTTAAGTACAATCTGTACAACAGATGCACAAAAATCAATATTAGGTGGAAATCTAGACTCTAGACCAATTTATAATCACTAAGCTAGGGCAGACACTTAGAATCCAGATTGCTATTCATCAACAGCCAATCGACAGTACCACGATTTTGAAAGGTTATGCCAAGCTTAATTTGAACGAAAAACTAGCCAATATTGCAGTGAAGATGCCAATTTCAACAAAGACCATCATTAAAATTCTACTCGGCTAGCCTCGATCCGTCTCCCAATAGGGAGGCCGCGCTGTGTCGACTCGGTTCAATAGTTTCAGGATAAATTCACCAAATTAAATTTGGTAAGACCAAGACCATTGTAGATTTTTCTTTTATTCTCATTAAATAATTAAATTAGGTTCATCGTGTTCCTCTTTTTACTGGATCAAATAAGTATCTTCTTTTATCAGGGTGTCCCAAAAGTCAACGTCATCCCTTAAAGGGCTGATAGGTCAGCTCATGAGAGGCAAGAATATCACAATATGACCGTAGTAAAAACTCGATAATTTTCGAGATATTGACACTTTTATAAATTTGGTGAAAATCGACACCTTGGATCCGTTTTTTGCGTGACGCCGGTACAAAAATCCATATTGTTAGAATTTCTTTGGTGTTGCATCACCCTGTATAGCCCTGCTATTGATCGCAGTCAAAAAAATATCGAGTAATGCTGTATGTTAAAAAGCGTTTTACTTGTACAATATCACACATTAGCACTACTCAGGAATGTACGTTACCATGCGCTACATTTATGGGGAATGTGAAGTTGCTATAGTCCACTTTTTTCGAGAAAGATACTCAAAATGCGTTTTTTTTATTAACTGTGACAACGTTGTCTCTTTTCCTACTCCCGGCCACACCACCTATTTTACTTTTACTCATTCCAACATGACTTACCCTTAATAAATTCAGTCAGATAAATTTCCTTCAAACAATTTTACATCGAGGTCGTTTTGTACTAAAATAGCAATAACTTTTTTGTTAATTGAAACAATAGCAACGTTTCATACCATTTTGGAAACTGCATTAAATGAGCTATCTTTTCAAATAAGGTGCCAGGTTTGCGTGGTATATTTTTTTTACAGTATATAGAGTCAAAGTTGTTTATAAAAAAATACGATTACCTTTTATGACTTTGAAAACCGTGTTTTTTTTAAACATACAGCATTACTCGATATTTTTTTTGACTGCGATCAATAGCAGGGCTATACAGGGTGATGCAACACCAAACAAATTCTAACAATATGGATTTTTGTACCGGCGGCATGCAAAAAACGGATCCAAGGTGTCGATTTTCACCAAATTTATAAAAGTGTCAATATCTCGAAAATTATCGAGTTTTTACTACGGTCATATTGTGATATTCTTGCCTCTCATGAGCTGACCTATCAGCCCTTTAAGGGATGACGTTGACTTTTGGGACACCCTGTATAGAGATTTCATTGGTTAGGGACAGCAGGCTGGTTATCATCATCAGCCCGCAAACGTCCGCTACTGGACATAGGCCTCCCCGTCTGCCTCAATACTCTGTCATGGCTGGATATAGCCCGGTTTATTGAACATTCTCCGAAAACCTCAATAAAATCAAACAATTGAATTGTAATGCAAATTTAATCTTTTTTTTATCAAAAGGCCTCACCAAATGTTTGCCTCCCCGATCCTCTAAAGGCGAATCTAATTTATTATTCAAGGAAGCAACAGAATATTTGAATTTCTTCTCAAGAACCTCATTATCTGATCCCAAGATGGAAAAAACTAACCTTCGACACGACAGTTCAGTACACAAAAAATATTTTCTTTACGTTTGAAAAAATATAAGTATATTTTTGTAATAAATATATAAAATAACTCATAATAGAAGGAAATCATAGCGCTTGTTTTTTAAATGTATTTATTATTTGGAAGCAGTAACAGATGAGATGTATTTATTATTTTGAAGCAGGGAAATTGAATCATCTGTCACCTCTACTCAGCTGAGTCTTGGTTCTTATTGGGTTACACTTCTCAACCTATGTATGATTAATTAAAGTAATTAACTCAAAAAACATACACACAAACATTAACTAGGTTCATTGGATATTTATTTAATATTTTTTTTCGATAAGTATTTTATCTCTGATCATGATGTCTAGTCGAGACAGTGTTGGCGTATGTTTGACTGAAACGAACCGAGCTCGAGCATAAACATACTTAGTTCATGTAATATTGAAGGGTGTCCGCCCGACGCTTGCAGTGAATTATTCATAGAAGTATACGTTACGAGTGCCACTCGCGGGTCACACTCATTTTTATTTAACCGGATTATGCTCCAGCGGCCATCCTTGTAATAGCATCCTAGATTGGGTCCACCAAATGACGCAATCTTCGGTAATGTTTGCAGCAATCCTAATAAGTTGGTTCTTTCTTTGTCTTCGAAAAACTGCCTTGAGTAATCGGATTTTATGGAAATTACTGTACTGTAGGTACCTACTTCTTGCTGTTTTACATAGCAGAGGCATGGTTGTGTCATTTGCATATATTTGCATCTTTTCTCGTGCAAGCTGGAACGACATGTATGTAATTTTAATTTAACACCTAATTACATGGACGATGAATGCAAACAGAATGCTTCCAATATATTCTGCTGAACAAATTTTGACAAGAAACAATATCAAATATGGGTAAAAAAATATGATTGCTATTGGAAAATTAGTATTTCAGATGGAGTAATTTAGACCCTTTATATTTTTTGTCAGTTACTAGCTAAAGTTGTCAGACATTAAATTTGGCCGTTCCAAAGACTGCTCTAATGAGAATATGATGGGCTCTAAAACCCTTTTCAGACATTACGCATTTTTGCCTTTATTTCCTTACTACAAAGAGATTACTATAGCTTGACAAGTGTAAGGTTAGCTTAGTGTGAGTTTGGTATCGAGAAACTGTCCAAACACTATGTCAGGTCCCTACTAATTGGGGTCACAGTGTAATGGTGTAAACTTGGGCATGTATTTGCTATTCAGCTACGTAGGTACTTAAGTAATTAAATTACACGTGTAATGAATGTCAATATTTACATAACTAACGATTACGTTGGTGGACTAGTTGTTAGCTTCAAGACTAGTCACGTCCCAGTTACATGTTACCACCATCGAACATTAGCAATTTGATAATCCTAAGCATAAGCAGCCATAGAACAATGCGGGTCTCGAGTATAATTTAAGAGGCGGTGCATTTTGTAATGACTAGTAGTAATCTGACAGATTGGCAAAGTGATTACTTACTAAAGAGTCGATGCACGATGGGAAATGGTAAGATTACAATGGCTTCTAATTTTACCTACTACCTACAATCGCATTACTATATTTCTCCTTGTTGGCCCAGTACAACCTAGCCAAGCCGGACAATAAAGCCATAAATGTCTTCATCATAGTGGTCCAGTGAAAGAGTCCTATAATGCTCACAACACTACATCAATCCATCAGACGGCAGTAACAAGCGAGCACTCAGGGGGTCACTCTCAAAATTTACGAACGAACGAAGCGCGAACCATGACTTTGTCTCATTGTATTAAGGGTGCCAATTCAGTGACGATTCTCGTTCGTTTGTTCGTCGATAGAGAGTGACCCCACTGCTACTGTGATTGATAGCGTGTCGGCAGATAAGCGAAGCTATTGGAAATGACATCGATACTACATATACTTAAGGGCGCTTCGGTGAAGAGTCTTCATTAAGTGTGTACACTGTACAGTATATAGAGATACCTAAGTGTTTGCCTGGAAGAGATCGCTTTTAGCGATAAGGCCGCCTATTGTGCTTACTCCTTTTGTTATTTAATGTATGTTGTGTGTTTTGTTCAATAAAGTTATATTGTATTGTATTGTGGTTTTATTTATTTAAGTTGTTCTATTCTATTATCTGTGGGGGTGTAAGTACCTGCACCTGGCTCTCTCGAATGCAACCTTTGTGCATATCCCCTAGGTCCAAACTGCCTTCCTCTAAGCTTGGACCACTTCCCACCACGGTGGTCCAATGCGGGTTGGTGGGTTCACATATCTAGTTTGAGTGCTAAATCTAGATATTCAGGATCCTCACTATGTTTCCTTCACCGTAAGAGCGATGGTATACATTGTACATAAATTCAAAGAAATCATTGGTACATGTCAGCGCCGGGATTCGATCCCGCATCTCTTGCGTGACAAGCGGACGCTCACCCGACTGAGCTACCACGGCTTTACCGCTACTATCGCTCTCTGTTATTTAGTTTAAAAGTTAAGGTAGTGAGGTGTAGTGCAACACTTACGGATAAGCAATAATAAATGATTGAGTATTTAGTACCTTTCACTGTACATGCTAGGTATATTTTTCAAAGGGCTCCAGATTTATAACCTAACTATGATGACAAAATGCCTCCATGAGTATTTATGATTTATTTAAAGCTAATGATTTATGTGATTATACTTACATAATATATTTAGAATAAAAACCTACTAGGTAAGTATATTTAAATATTATGAACTCTTTGACAGAATAAAGGGTAGGTAGGTTTATTGAACAAATCTGTATCCTATAAAAATGAGGCATTTTCAAACACACTCCTATGCTTACATTATGAGTAAGTGGTTTCACTCTATATGCTAATATAAAACATACAAAAAAACATCGTTGGAAAACTGTGCCGTCCCTAGTTCCCTACTCTGTGTATATTATACGCATAAAGAACCCATTTGCACAAATATTGAATATATATACCTATATGTACCAACCTACCCATAGAATGTGGAACACTTTCCTTTTGCCTTGGGGAAGATTTTTCAAAGTCATTATAGTGATTGTTGGTATGATATTAATAATTACTAAGTATAGGCAGTAGTAAAAACGTGAATACAAAGTTTCTCGGGATAAGATTTTTTATCGCGAATTTCTAAACGTTGTAGAACAAAAGTTGTTCGGATTGACCCCTTGATACCCTCTTTCGGCTTAGTATACCGCTTTTGCAACACCCTGTATAAATAATTAGGTATGTACCTAAGTATTATGCAGAGCTCTTGGACAGAGCTGCATGTTTGTGCCCTTTGGTGCAGAGTAAGCGTCTCTAAAGTGTGTTTAGATACCATGTAGACACTCTGTAGCCTTGGAGCGCAGAAGCAAAAATGGAGTGGTCAGCGATGCTGCGGGTGACCAAGTGACCATATCGCACCAATCTCGGGCAGCAGTTTGGACACCCATAGCTAATTATTATTTTTATGAATAGGTAGTTACAAACGTAACACTGACATCTTTTGTACATTATTTGGAACTACATACATAGCAATCTAAAATGTTTTAATTTTTCCGAATAAACCTAGGTGGCAGCACATTAAATTTTGATGATAGAGTTTCCTAATAAACACAATAGATGGCATTAATTTCTGTAGCTTAGAATAATCTTTTAGGTATTTTTATTTTTCGCTGGTTTAATATTCAGCTCAAGAGCTCAAGAAACATATAATAGGTATTTCTTAGCTTTTTCGGCTTCATTGCTGGCTTGAAAATGCTTGATTTTATGTCAAATTTCTTTTTTTCATTGAAGATTAGACTCCGTATTCTAAGATTTATTATTTATGGTGATTTATAGAATAGCACATCCTATTTTTTTTCATATATTTTTAGTCTGTCTTAAATTCTATGTTGTTTATGGAGCATATCACATGACCCGTTTATTTTGTCCCCGTGATCAAGTTTAGAAAATTCAAAAAATAATACTTTACCATGTCCAAAGTTGAGATAGACATACCTGATAATTCACTGGACAACAGGTAAATAAATAGTGCAAGTTATAAATAGTGTTAATCTGCAGCGGCTATTACATAATTAGCGAAGAATTTAGTCCATCGATTGAAGGTCGCTGCTTTACTGTATTTTTGCTACTTGGCAGCCGACGCGATCTATTTATTGAACTGAACTTCTTTTCCTGTTGTTTGTTGTATAAATATTTACTGTTTCCAATTGCAGTGGCGACGGTGAATTACTAGGCATGGTAGATGAGGGGTCATTTGGTAAGTTCAACAACATACACACAACTTCTCATGTCAATATTTTGCACAAAATAAATCGTCAACGCACTCTTTGGATAACTTACCCGCTTCACACTCAATTTAATTATCACACGTGAAGGAAGGCAATTATTACCAGTGACTATTAAATTAAGGTTAAATTAAATTACTGGTGTATTTCAGACAGTGCTGAAGACCGGAATCAGATGGTCTCACAGTCGTTTATTGACGGGAACGAGGAGGACGCAGGTCACTACTTCAAAGATATTGGTAAGCTTATTTTGACACTACTTGAATAATAATAAGCTTTTGTATAAACACAGTGTAAACTTTATGTAAAAGTCTAGCTCAATGCTGGTTCAAAGGCTGCCCTAATGCCATATTTCTGGTACAATCACAATCCACAAGATTTATTTAAATATCTATCTAACACAAATCAGTTCTACTTAGCTAATGTGTTTCTTGCATTTTTAAGTCACCAAGACAGTAGGTAATAAGAATATAGGCAGTTATTTTTGTGAACATTATTTAATTTCAAGTCTTTTTACTAAAAGTGTTCAATATTCACAAAACCTTTATTTAATATTAATTTTGTTTTTTCAGGAGGAGCAGTGACATACAGGTTTGTGCCAATGACCTCTGGAGAGGAAACAATTAGTGATCAAGCATCTGGCTCGCCCACCCATGGTAAGCTACTTTCTCTTAACTAAACTAGCAGTATACTCTCATCTTCTAGATCCTTTCTTTTAGATTACCTATTATAACTATAATATAACAGATCTACTCAAGCACCCAAAAACAAAAAAATGGGCCAGCAAATGCTTGAAAGCTTCTTAATTTCATGATGACATATACTTACATCAAAATGAAAAAGTTTATAAATATTTCAATATGTTTAAATTCCAGTACTCGCAAATCGTGAATTCTATGTAATTGGCAACTCAGTAGACGTGTTCGGATCCTCCTCAAATTCCAAGAAACCTATCAGAAGAGATCCAATGCAGGCAAAAGTTATTACTACTAAAAAGGTATGTCATCTACAACAGTTTTATTTTGTGGTCTTCGTCAGTGGTGGAACTTAATGGCCCACCTAGCACTGTCTCCGACTCCCTTCGACTTTCTTAAACTTTTTTTTTTATTACCTACTTATAGTACTGTTACTCCCCTGTGGAACTTAGGGCTACAGATATTCTTCGCCAAGCTTCCCTATCCTTACAATAGACCTTTCTCTTCATCGAGTATTAAAATTACACATTCTTCCTTAACCCAGCGTGACGACAAGCGGCGAGCCACCCACAACGAGGTGGAGCGGCGGCGGCGCGACAAGATCAACACGTGGATCAGCCGGCTCGCGGCGCTGATCCCCAGCTCCGGGCTCCCGGACTCCGCCAGCAAGGGGGGCATCCTGGCCAAGGCCTGCGATTATATCACGGAGCTCACGACTAAGCAGAAGAAGTGAGTTGGTTTACCTTAATTATGCCCTAGACTACCCTTATAGTAGCTATTGCCAGCAAGCGTCGATTCGCCAAGAGGTTTACCCATAGTAATGCAGTGTGTAAGTTTCCTACATACCAAATTTCATCAAAATGCGTATCTGAACAGTTAGGTTGGATACTAGGACAGAAGACGACTCCGAGAATCCAACCATGGTTGGAAGATGGGTGAGATGGTGATGATGCGTTGAGTCGCGTCGTCGCAGTCATAAAGTATAATAAATAGTAAGTAGTAACGCACCCATGGGTGTTCCCATAGGGGCCGTCCATTAATCACGTGAGGCTCAAAGGGGGGGGGGAGGGGGTACGGAAAACCTCACGAAACATCACGAGGGGGGAGGGGGGGTCTCGTCAGACATCACGTGTATTAATTTTTTTGTCAAAAAGCGCTAGTTATTTCTGAACCTAAATTTTGAACGACGCAAAAATTTGAACGATTTGTATTATTCTCTGATTTTTAATTGGAAAGAATTCTGACATTTTATAAGTGATGCTACTAAAAAAGTTCTTTACCGAAAAAATGAAAAATTGCGATCCATTTCTGGGCAATAATTATTTCTTAATATTTTTATACAAAAAGATAAATCTAAATATTTACTTGCTCAAGTAAACTAATACAAAAATAACAAATATTTCAATATAATAGCTGTTCCCGCGAGCTTCGCTTCGCCTTAATAAGTTTTCCCGTGGGAATTCCGCGATAAAAAGTAACATATGTGTTAATCCAGGGTGTCAGCTAACTTCATTCCAAATTTCATTAAAATCGGTTCAGCCGTTTTGACGTGAAGAAATAACAAACATACACACATACATACATACATACATACATACACATTTACACTTACAAACTTTCGCATTTATTATATGAAGTAGGATCACGACTCACGACCCATGTATCGAATTAATTTTAATTGCTTTATTTTATTCTTTAGCATGGCATCACTTCCTACTAAATTCAGGGATAATAAACCTTTTTAATCAATTTCAAAAAAAGATTGTCTATTCGGTAAGTACATATAATATGTTCGGTGTGTATGTAAGATTATTGGAACTGCACCATATTGACATATGACAACATACGAGTATTAGGGCTAATAAACAAATATTCAAAATTTTATAAATGTTTATGTACCTATGTACGTTTATATGCTTGTTGGTATGTATGTTTGTCCACGCATATCTCCGAAACGATTGATCCGATTGTCACTATTCTTTTTAAAGTAAAGTCACTAAAGTAACTAAAGTCACCGACATAGCTCACCGAGTTAGTAAGCTTAAGTGGCAATGGGCTGGTCACATCTGTCGAAGAACCGATGACCGATGGGGTAAACGTGTTCTGCTGTCTTACTCCCAGCGATGAGTCGCTGACACAATTTCACCTGTATCGCTAATTTGGTACCACCACCGCACATTTTAGACTCACAGTTTGCTGTGACGACACGCAAGCCAGTCAGTGCACACAATACAATTTTATAGAGCGACATCTCTTTTTTTTACCTCTATTCAAATACGAACGCAACATCGCCCTGACATCGGCGCGGCTACCGTTTCAAAAATAATTACTAGTTGTTTTTAGATATATTTTCTACGACAGCGATAATTATATAAGATAATTGAGATTATCTTTAATTGTATTTTTCACTGTTTGTAATATATTTAGGTAGGTACGGTAATTATTTCTCACCGTAGGTAAATCCCCTTTTAATTTGGAGCGCCGCACTTAATAAAATGGATACAGGGACTAAAAAAAATATATTATAGTCTCAGATGTCCAGACTCGTATTGAAAAAGTGCCCAGCCCAAAAAGGTTTGTGATCTCTGATTTGTCTAAAATTGATAACTGTCAGAATTCCGTAAGATTACTAATAACAGTGTAGGTGTGACCTTGATTGACTCGCCAAACATTGCTAAGCAACGGCTCCCCGCGCGCCGCGAAAGATCGCCATTTTCGTTATATTTTTTCTAGTCAAAAATAGCTTTTACATAGACTTCCAAAAAATACACGTGATCCAGAGGGGGGGAGGGGGGGGGTGGTCCCAAACCTCACCAAATATCACCAGGGGGGAGGGGGGGGTCAAAAAATGAGAAAAACGACCTCACGTGATTAATGGACGGCCCCATACTGACAAGATCAACACGTGGATCAGCCGGCTCGCGGCGCTGATCCCCAGCTCCGGGCTCCCGGACTCCGCCAACAAGGGCGGCATCCTGGCCAAGGCCTGTGATTATATAACGGAGCTCACGACTAAGCAGAAGAAGTGAGTTGGTTTACCTTAATTAGGCCCTAGACTACCCTTATAGTAGCTGTTGCCCGCAAGCGTCGATTCGCCAAGAGGTTTACCCATGGTAATCCGGTGTGTAAGTTTCCTACATACCAAATTTCATTAAAAGGCGTATCTGAACCTTAGGCGTATCCAACAGTTAGGTTCGATACTAGGACAGAAGACGATTCCGAGAATCCAACCTTGGTTGGAAGATGGCTGAGATGGTGATGATGCGTTGAGTCGCGTCGTCGCGTCGTCGCAGTCATAAAGTATAATAATAAATAGCAATGCAAATGCACCCATGGGTGTTTACATACTAACAAGATCAACACGTGGATCAGTCGTCTCGCGGCGCTGATCCGCCAGCAAGGGGGGCATCCTGGCCAAGGCCTGCGATTATATCACGGAGCTCACCACCAAGCAGAAGAAGTGAGTTGCATTACTCTAGACTCTAGACGGAGTTAGGGTTTGTCTGATCTTCCAACCTAAGAAATCTAACCTTGCTTGGATTCTGTCCTAGTATCCAGAGAGCTTAAAGTTCCTTTCTCCAACTCGGCATAAGGTGCTTATACAGAGCATACTTACGAAGCATTTAACTTCATGCCTGATTAGTGATTTTATTATGACTATTAGTTTTACAATAATCTATTTCTGTTTCAGATTCGAGAAGTTAGAAATCGACAATGAAAAACTCGTAATGGAGGTACTGAAACTGAACCAAGAGCTAACAGAATTAAGAAAAGAGAATTCCTCACTTCGAAGCCAAATGGTAGATAATTGTATAGTATTAACACACAGGCCTAAGAACCAAAAGTCTTAGTTTAAGGTGAAGCCTAGAAAAGGGCATAGGGTATAACATGAAAGTGCTAAATTATGGAATGTAGCGGATAATGGCTATTTTCTGGTGCTGTGATTCATGTTGATCGACTAGCAAGAAGTGAATTTAGATTTTACATGCGAGTGTTAAGTTGGATCAACAGGTTTCTGTCAACAATTTTGGCAAATTACCTATTTCACTTACACACTTATAACCACAGGAGATGGGCCCATCCTAGAAGCATAAAAAGAAAGTACATTTAACTATATCCTAGCTAGCTTTGGGACAGATCCTATGCTATGGAAAAATATCGTAACTATCCCACATTAATTGTATTCATGGTAATTGTCATACCATAAATGTGCTGCTATGCTATGAAGTAAAAAATATAATAACGCAGGAAATCATAAATAAAATTAAAATAGATAGATGATAAGATAAATCCTTCTACCCCACATGGATGAGCAAAGTTTCTGCAGAAATGCAGTTTCATGAATGATCACAAACCCTAGTACAGGTCTAGTCTAGACCATGCTAGCAACTAAGAAGATAAACTGGGATCGGAGTTCGGAAAATAATAAAACTGGATCTTAATAATAATAAATAAAAAGGCGTGAATTTAATAAGCGTTAACAGTAAGACCAAGACTGCCTAAGACCTTATAAAAACATAAGTGAAATAAGTAAAGCTATAAAAGGAACATAGGGTGACAAATAAGTTTAGAGTAAGATAGTTTGAAATAAGTATAGAAACTCTGTTATAAATTGTGTAATTAGAAAACATGATATCGCGCATGATATAAATATTCTGAATTTTGTTACATAACATGTGTAAGTTGAAACATTTTGTATATTAACTACTGAAGTTGCAAACATTGTTTTAGAATGTTGTGGATTTTCAATGTATATCCGTGTAAAATATGTTTATGTATCAAAAAATTCTCGGATCAGTTGTTGAATACCGTAATATTTATTGATTAGGTACCTAACTTATAAAGTTATCATTATGTTTAAGTTTTATATTTTTGTTATGTATTGTTTTGAATGTAGTAAATATTTAATTAGGTACAAAGGTTTGTAAATAAAGTATGAAATCAAGTTTCAGGACGAATAGGTACTTCTTTTGTAGTTTACAGATCTTCCCCTTTCGTCTTCTGTGAAATAGAATAATTTCTTAACATATTTTAATTCCCATTAAATTGATCTGGCTGACTACCTATTTTAATCAAGTTTTGTAAAAATACCTTTTTACTTATTACAGTGGAATGCATTTAGTAAATATTTCTGGTGTATTATTTATTTCAAATCCTGTAAGGTTGGCGGTACCTATATGAATGCTTATACAGGTGTTGCAAAAAGGGTATACTAAGCCGAAATATCATTATCATTTTCCATAGAAACTTTGTTGGTCACGTGACTTTTACTATGGATTTTTTTTATTTTTTCGCGAATTTCCAAATTCTGATTTCAGTTTCGGGCTTAGATATGTCGCAGGCATCTGGTTTAATCTCCTGTTTGATTGAACCGCTAGCCCGTTCATTGGATGACGCTATTCAGTTGTATGACTAGGCCGAACGTTGATTGAACAAACGTCACAAAACGTCCAACTAGTTAGCGGACTTAAAATCAGTCAGGTGGTGAATAAAACAAATATGGCGTCTAACAGCGAACAGCTGACACAAAACGGACTTGTATTGTTATTTTTTTCAAATAAATTAGCTTTAAAGTGCGTTATTTATGTTAAAATAGTGTGACAACATGGATTTACCTATTATTACACCGCCGGCGGATAGTTTCAAAGAAAAAATGTGCTGAAACTGGATAATTATGAACAACAATATCAAGGTACGTTTATTGTTATTGTTTAGTTAATTTGTGAGATGAGAGCTTTGTAACATAGTCTTTTTGTTGACTCTTGTCTGGTCATGTTATCCTAACCAGACATTACAAAGTTGCTATACTATATCCCATTTAACGACTTCGCTGAATAACGTTCAGTCAAGACGTTAGACGTTACAGTCAACCACTTGACGAGTCGTTCTTTAGTCATTCAACTGAGTAGCGTCATCCAATGAACGGGCTAGCGGTTCAATCAAACAGGAGATTAAACCAGATGCCTGCGACAGATATAACATGCTGCACATGTAGGTTTCGGCTTAGTATACCCTTTTTGCAACACCCTGTTTAATTCACACTTGCATCTTCCTGGAACTAAATTAAAAGAAATAACAAATTAAAAAATAAAAGTTCATTAAGTACTTAATGACTTTATCTTATTTATTTTGTAGACTTTCTAGAGGTAGTCAGAATCACTAATCTGAGTCGCCAGCACAAGTTTCGATCCTCCGTTACAGTGCGACAAACTTATCTGTTCCGGTGAGAGCGAAATAAATTGATCCATATCTCATTACTTACTAATGAATTGTATATTGTTAAAGATTAGATGGGTTTATTAACACCGCAAGAACGAATTAACAATACTGGTAAACTTAAAATCTTAGAGAATTGACAACATTTCAAATAAAATGCTCACTGATTTTATTTTATTATCGACGAGATATCACAAATTTAGATGACCCGTATTTTTTTTATTTCTTCATATTTCTATGTTTTAATATATTTTTTTAATTTCAAAGGTCAAAATATTTATAGTATGAGTGACGTCACGTCGAGGCTTTGGATAAAAATATTTTCGTTGCCTGCCTAACCTAAAAAAAAAAGTTGGATGACATTAACTTGACATGAACAAGGACCAATCAACTTCAACTTCAACTTTATTTTGTGGCAAGGACCAATCACGAACTTCCGTCATTGACAACGACACATAAAAGTGACAGACATTTGAGTGATGTTTGTCATTGTCATTGTCAAAGTGACATAACATGTTTTTTTATTGTTCATGTTTTAGAAGTAAAAGCGCGTTAAATTCCTGTAGTCCCGCTGTCCCCGTAATTCTTGTCCCCGTTAAGCGGGGACAACGGTACTTTCAGAAAATAAATAAAATCAGGCCCGTTGTCCCCGTTGGACGTGAGCTCCTCAACGGGGACAGCGGCACTTAATAAAAAAATAAAAAATCAGACCCGTTGTCCCCGTTCTCAAAATAAACTTTTTAAACACAAGTAGGTATATTTTTTATTTCATGAATTTTATATAATATCTTCACATCAAATCGCTTTTTTAGCTTAGATCAAATTCATAACTAACCTGGGTGATAATTTGGCAAATTTGATGAACGTGTAAATTTTAAAGGATGCGCTAACGGCACGACGAAATACTGCCGCGAAACGAAAGCACAGATAAAAAAACACACACTCACGCCTTGTACTAATGTACTCCCTTGCGGGGTAAGCAGAGGTGCATTGCTGCACCCTCTTTTCGCCAGAGTGTTATGTTAGTCCCAATGTAATAGGGGGCGGGCCTATTGCCATTTTACGGGCAAATCCAAGACCCGAGAACAAATATCTGTGTTTAAACAAATATCTTCCCCAGCCGGGAATCGAACCCGGGACCTTCGGCTCAGTAGTCAGGGTACTCACTGGTCACCACTACGCCATTCGGTCGTCTAAGATAAGTTTCATTTTATTTTGTCCTTTCGTGCTAATAGAATTCGGAAGGGACAACGACACGTAAAATTTTGACGGCCCGTTGTACCCGTTCACTATTGCCCGCAAAGGGGACAACGGAACGAAAATATAATGACGTCCCCGTAACTGTGTCCCCGTTACGGGGACAACGGGACTACAGGGTTAAATTATTATGCCACATCGTGATGTCACGAATGATAATTTAGATTTTTATGTTTTTCTCTGAAATAAATCAATAGAAAAATCGGAATTATTTTTTTTGTGAATATTAGAGCCATATCTCTAAATGGTTTTCGAATTTCAACTATACAAAATTTTGAAATGTTGTCAATTAAGAAATATTGGATATTTATGTGAGCTGTCACCGGAACAGATAAGTTTGTGGCACTGTACAAGGCGGGCGAAATAACTAGACACCTGGGTTAAATGACATTTGTCTTTAGTACTGAGTGCAAAAAAAGTAATATCGATATTACAAAAAATATCCTCTTTGCTATCAGTATTTTTATAACTAAGCTCGGCTACAAAAATAATGAACCTCGCAATACTGCGCAGTTTTAATGAAGTAATTTTATAAAGAAAATTGTTGCGATAACGTAAACATAATAATATATACATGTAGCGCCCCGATATTTGAAATTATTCTGGTTATCTAAAAACATACCTACTTACTTACCTGACTTTTGTTATATTGTAATAAAATGTATAAATATTTGTTTATACAGAGGGTGTTGCAAAAAGGGTATTATACTAAGCCGAAACCAGCGTTTGCAGCATGTTATGTCTAAGCCCGAATCTGAAATTGGAATTTCAAAATTCGCGAAAAAAATCATTCTCCATAATAAAAAGTCACTTGACCAACTAAGTTTCTATGAAAAATGAATAAAAAAAAATACGAATTTTAAAGTTGTGATTTCAGTTTTGGGCTTAGATATAACATGCTGCACATGCTGGTTTCGGCTTAGTATACCCTTTTTGCAACACCCTTTATAAGTATTCAAGTTGATACCTACTTGTTAAAGTAGTAACAAAAAGTATGCGATAAAAAATATTTATTGTTAGGTAATCGTCTGATAATTCTTATGCTAACGCTACAAAAGGACGAGAGCGGGGCCTCACGCGGGGAAAGGGGAGAGGGGTAGATTTTTGGGCCAGGTGTCTAGAAACTTTGCGCGGGTTGTAACGTTGCGTATCGTCAACTGTCACTGTCTGTTTGTTTTTTCCATATGTTAGGAGGAATTTCACCAAACGGCAATAAACATATGGCAAAAACAAATGTCACTTTTGTAACTAACTTTGCCTTACATTTTAACAGTGACAGTTGACGATACGCAACGTAAACGGAGGTTTCGAATCCTGTGCTCACGCTTCTGTTGAATACTATAATACGATTTTGTCCATAATAATCATTAATTTGAATGGTGTTCGGGCCAAGTATAGCGTCGCGAGGAAAATATCACTGTGACATTCTAGTCTATGACTGTGACTGTCATCGTCATCAACCCGGAATCCTCTACTTCTGCTAAAAGTTTTCAATAACTGGCCACATTGACTGCTGGATTGGAGAAGAATGAAGAATCCGAAATGTACTCCAATTTTATTCTTCTTGCGTGGCGGATTAGTATGCCTCCGTCTTTGATTATATACCCGTATATTCACAAATACGCAATTTTCAGGGTAACGGGCGTATACTATAGAATTTTCATCTCATTTTCCTAGGCTTGCTCTGCTATACGCCAATAATCACTTCTTTCGCACTTTTCTTATACTCTACTCTGGTTTCCGTGACAACAATGTTACTCTTCTTATTATTTGCATTCCGTTTTGCAGAACAGACAATAGACGAGTAGTGTTGTATGAGGCTCCATTTCTTTGTAAACGCTTTACCACAATTTTCACATCTAAATGCCTTTTCGCCTGAAAAAGAAAATAAAACCATTTAGGATGAGCTTAAGCATTATTAAAGGCAACAGAGGGTCAGGGTTTTCATTACTGATCGAGCAGTGAATCCTAACGTAAAATTGTATGGCGCGGCGCTAGAGCAGCTCCTTACCGCTAGGTGGCGACTCTCTCGCGCCATACAAATTCGCGTTGACTCGCCGCTACTCGACCAGCCTAGAAACTCGCACTCACTATGCAGTAGGACGCCGATGCATTTTACTTCAAAGAAATACTTTATCTCGATTTTTTTTAAAATATACCATAGGATGTACGATTTCCCGCGCTGGTGTGTTTAAGTATGGAGAAGTTAGCGTTTATAAGTTTCCCGTTTTATTTCTGTATACCTACTATCTAATAAATAAGTACCTGTATGCTTATTCCGTATGTGGTCAATCAACGACCTGGGGTCGGCAGTTTTCTTCCCACAAGTGGGACAGTCGTGAGAGTATTCCATGCTGTTGTGTTTCCTAAAAACCATATAAATAAATATATTCTTATTTATCTTACAAAATTTAAGTACATAATATTCATTAGTGAGGCAGTGAAGACTGTTGAGTTTGCCCAGAACTTAAAACTAACAATACTGCCTTTTGTTCCCATCTTTAGAGATTCCCAATTCCACACATATTAATTTCGACTAATCCCCAAATCTACAGATTTAAATACCAAAAATAAACATCAAAACGGCAGCCTTATCTTTGTGAGTTTAAAAATCGTTTTCAGGTAGCTTTGGTTCAGGGACACTTATTAATCAATATTACTTATACTTCTTCATTCAACTATTTGGTGACTTACCACTTCTTATGTAGTTTAATTTCAGATTTCCTGTAGAATCCCTGGCCGCACTCATCACAGAAGCAAGTGTACTCCTTCTTGTGTCGTCGGATGTGTAAGCCTAAGTTCTTTTTACTTGAATTGGCTTTCCCGCATATGTTGCATACCAGTGTAGGCTGAAACAAAAACCAGTTTGTAAAGAAGACTGAAAACTTGAGATCATGTTTACGAGCTTCAAAAAGCTTTCACGTCAACTAGAACCAAGAACGTAACATACATACGTACAATTTATTAATTACTAGCTTTTCACGCGAGTATGGCTTCGCCCGAAAAGGTTCCCCGTGGGAATTCCTTGAAAAAAAAAATATTAACCATATACTGTATACAGTATACTAGTGTTGCCACGAATAGTGATTTGGCCGAATACCGAATACCGAATATTCTGCCGGCGCTCTCAGCCGAATACCGAATATTCGGCCACCGAATATTCGGCAGGTGATCCAGTATAATTCAATAAGTTAAATTTTTATTTAAAAAGTGTTCTTCTTAATCTTACGGCAGATCCGTATAACTGGTTGACCACCAGTTGTACCAACTCGAATCAGTAGCCAAACCTTATATATTTTTTAAAACATACCTGTGTCTCAGTAGCAGGTATTGTATATTTTATGAAGAAAAGCGCAACTGTCGTAATCGCGATGTTGTATTCAGGTTTTCGCAATTAATTATTGTTTGATAGTTAAATGTTTCGATTAAATTGATTTTTTTATTCCTTTTTGTAAGATATTTGCTACTTTTTTAAGTATTCGGTATTCGGCCGAATACTACTTACTATTCGGCCGAATACCGAATACTGAAAAAACTGGCCGAATAGGCGGAATACCGAATAGTTGCCGAATATTCGTGGCATCTCTACAGTATACATGACGCGAAAAGCGAATTTGCTATGTAGTGATAATTTTACCATGACCAAAACCAAAAGATTAGGTCACTGCATTATTTTGTACTCACATCTATTTCTACTGGTTTCTTTGTAGTATTTTTTCGTGGATTTTGAAACTTCATGTGTGCCATCATGTGTACCTCGATCTTGTGCTTGGCTGAGAATACACGCTTGCAAATATCGCAGTGGAACTCTTTTTGCTTATTCTGAAAGATATCAAACGTTAATAAATCTCGAACAAACATATTACATACAAATGAAACTGAGAACCTCCTTTTTTGAAGTCAGAGTTAAGACTTTTTCTGCAAATCATGAGTGTAATAGTTTTGTAAAAATCCGCACACAAAATAATATTGAGTTACAGGATATTAATGTTGTATGTATAATATGTTTTTTTAATAAATAGTAAACTTCTTACTTTATTGATTTCATGCCTATCCACGTGTCTTTTGAAATTACTTCCGTCAGTAAACTCTTTCGAGCACACATGGCAGATATGGACTTTCTTTGGTTTCGACTGCGTTATCAATTTTATTCTGTGCTTTTTATTATAATGGTAGTTCAGCCCTTTCAACGATTTCACCTTACGTTTGCAAAGTTTGCACTGTAAATCTTCTTCACTATTGTAATATACTGTATCACCATTTTTATCTTTGACTTGTTCAATATTTTCATCTATATGTTGATTGGATGTTGGTTCTTTATCATCATCATGAGCTTCTCTGTAGAAGTTTAATTTAAAAAATGGTTCTTGACTTTGAGTTTCCGCAAAAATATCTTCTGCTATTTCTGTTTCGCCTTGGACATTCTCGAAACTTTCAATGATACACTGTCCAGTTGTTTCAATTGATTGACTGTTTTCGTCTTCTAATGTGCTAAAAATTTTCTTTCCAATGTAAATGTTGTCTAAAGCTGTTTCTGGTTTAATTGGCTTTGTGTCTTCATCAAGATGCTCTCCAAACAGAATATTTTTTATTGTTGGGGTCGTAGCCCCTACATTAGCTATAAAAACAAAAAAAAAACTTACACACCAAAAACATTACAGATTTATTATAGATAGTGTTATTAGTTAATGCTACATTTACCCTGGAATGGAAACTTTTCATGGGAATGGAAACTATGGGAAGCCCTTTCAAAGTGATACTTATCACGCATAGAAAATCTAATTTTGTAAAATAAAATCTTGACTTACATGCAGGAGACACAATTAGATGATCAAGTGAGTATTCAACAACACTCTCATCTTTTAATGCCGCTGCCAGGTTCCTGTCTATGGTATCTAGTTCTTTATTCTCTTTGACCTCTTCTTTCTTTATTATCTGTGGTAATGGCTTCAAAAGCTTTTCTTCAAAGAGCTTAGTCGGAGTGGTCCGAAATGGACGTGGTGACGAAAATGGGCTCAAGCTGTGAATTAAAGATTTAGGTACCTTATTATAATTTTTTGTAAATATAGTTGGAACATAGGATATTTTTAGAAGATAGGCAATGGTTCACATTTCTTTTGAACAAATTCAGATTAGTAAGCCTTCTTGGGGGCAGTTATTATCAGCTTAGTTTTGGATTTATACCAATAGCCTCATAGCCTCTTTATAGAGTATGGTTAAGTAACCAGATTCAAATGATAAAAAATTGGGATACTTAGTGCCAATTTCTCCATAGTCGGTTAGAGCATAACCAGGTATTAGTGGTCAACTTTTAACACATCTGTCAAGAATTTTATATGGAGATGACATATAATTGATAAACCATCCCTGGTCGGTTAGATAACCATCTATAGATAAATTGGCACTTTGTAACCATCTATAGATAAAAAACGCAAACTTGTCCCACCTCAAATCCAAATTGAAATCCGAGTCTATGGACATGTCATCCTGCAGCCAATGGGAGTCGAGCGAGTCGTCCAATATGTCTGCCTCCTCCGCGATCACCTCGCGCACGATCCGCGCCTCCGAGTCCGGCAGCTCCTGGTCTCCGGGCAGCATGTCGTTGATGAAGTTGCGTATACTTGTGCACGTTGATTCTGCAAGTTATATTACAATGTGAGTGTTATTTTATTTTTATTTTTTGTTTACTTTCTCATCTGCCATCGACATTCTGTCTTCATCAGATTGTATGTTCATTATCCCTAAAATAAATGTGAGTGTTATAATAATGTTTTTGCAAAAACTTAAAAATTTTGATATATACTATATGTGTGTATGTTGTCTTCGTAAACGAGCTGTAAGTTATGCATTAAAAAAAAACAGAACTGCATGTTTCACTCTCACTTCTCATATTTAGTTTTTTAAATAATTTATTTATGTTGTATTTAATTACCATTGTCATCCTCTCTTTTGTGTGCTGGTGTACTGTATTTCATATGAAGATAAGGAAACCTGTAAAATAGAATTACATGAGATAAATACATACTTTCATACTGAATTCAAATGCAAAAGTTAGATAAAAAATCCTTTCTTTATTATTATTACAATGGGGATAATGAGTGGTGATGATACAATAGCACAGATGGAGGTGAACCTTAGTCCATAACACAGGTAGGCACAAATCCTGCCCAGGCTTGTGTCTAGATGTTTTTTTTATTTTTTAATTTAAATTAAATTTTCTCACTGCTGGACATAGCTCTCTTTAATTTCCCAACTATCCCAATCCAATGCAGCTACCTCCCAAACCGGAAAATATCAGACCAGTTTGTATACTGTATAAATTCAAATAAAACATAACTAAGTGGGCTTACTGAAAAGTATCATCATTGTTCTTGAGGAAGGTAGTGAAATCGAGGCCTTCTTGGGTTTCTTTCAGTGTGACGTAATTCTGGAATTTTCTATCAGAATTTCTGCACAGCTTCCTAAATTTACAACTCATTTTCATATTTATGTAGCAGTCCTTGCAGAGTTGGAATGTGAATTGGTCATTTCGTTTTACCTGAAAATGGCAACAAGACAAGCTATTGAAAAATATTTCATACTGTAAATGGTACTCAATTAATTCTGCTTCAGTATTTTATTATCCTGCTCTTAAGAGATCAGGGAACCAGTTGATCTTGTCAGAAAAAGTATACTTAATATTTTGGGTCTGTCCAAGTTAACCACCTTTTAATGGTGCTTTGCTATTGTTTTGCAAACAAGCACAATCAAGTAAGTAATTAGTGCATTCCATTGTAAGAATAAAAATAGCATTCGGGCACTTAGTTATAAAGTTAGTTTATTCTTTAGCTGTTAAAGTAAACATAAGCAGAATACTAAATTCAGTTCTGAGTATGTTTTTACCTGTAGGCCTGTAGAATAGAGGAAGAGCCTCCTGTTTTTCTCAGTATATTGTATCAGTTCATTTGGATTGCTGAATTGAATAAGACAGCCCCGGCAAAAGTTATCAAGGCCCTCGATTGCGGCTAAACTAGATCTGTTCATTATTTTAATGTTTGGTTAAAGCTATTGAATAATATGTGTAGGTTTTTTTTTAATCACAGCACAACAATTAGACATAGTTTTATTTACTCTTTCATTTGATTTAATTCCTTGATTCCTTTTTCCTTGATTTTTACAAAATCAAACCGCGCCACCAACACAACAACAACAACACGAGAACAACACACAGAAATCAACAATGACAAAAAATAAAACCGTCAAACGCAAACATAGACTACCTACCATAGAGTAAAGTCACCGACACACTAGTGGACGCGGCTGTCAGCCGCGACTGATAAGTGTGCACGGTCTGTTGGGACAGTTCGTGCCAAATCGCTCTCGGACGTCTGAAGCTGCGTACAGCCCCCGTATTTTGTAACTATTTGAGAGTTAGCAACCGGTGATAATTGGTATCAACTTAGAGACTTATTAACCGAAAACACCAAAAATCTTAGTGAAAGAAATATGCAAGAAGCCTACCAATATATCCTTACATTCAACATAAACGTTTGTGAAATCAGATAAGTCAGTAAAAAGTTATTAATTAATAATGCTCTAAGTTGTCAGCCATTTTATACCAACCAACCCCACTCGGAGTTACATAATACGGACTCAGGCCGGACCAACGAACGCCCAACGAACGCCAACGGTTATCCCAACGATGGATATTTATCATACATAATACAGGGCAGATTGCAGCAACGAAGGTCAACAAAACCCGTTCGTTGGGCCGGTCTGTACGCGGCTTGAAAGCTGAAGGTCAGTCCAAGGTTACGTCCACGACTTACGTCCGATAGGTTGAACAGCGTAGTGTACAATCCTTTACGTAGATACTTTTAATGGTGCGTACAGACCGGCCCAACGAATGATATATTTTATCGTTCGCTAGCGTTGGCTTCCGTACGCTCGTTGGAGTTCGTTAATATGTACGTCCAAATACATTTATTGCTCGAACGAACGTTCGTTGGCACTTGATTCCGGTTCTTTTCTCTTTCATTCGCAATTTAACTATAGACGACGACAGAAAACATATCGTCGTTACTACGTTCTTTGTTTTTCTGCATGATCTTAATAGCGGGAAATATCCAAGTAATTTTCAAATTGGACGTCTACACGCTACGCTCTCTTGCTTCAACTGAGGGTTCCGCTCATCTCGCATAATCTTTATTGACCAAAACTCATTTCGCATAACTCGTATGGTCTAAACTTTTTTGGCCGAACCATCACTTTGCCAAGACTTATGTGGCATTATAAGGCTCGTTTCGTCTAAAACTCTTTAGGCACAATCTTTGAACACCTAAGTTTCGTTTGCTCAAATTTATGTTCGTCTATACCTATGTATAATCTTGTTTCTCCTAATGTTATCTTAATAAATAATATATTAAGTATGTAGTAAATGTACAAATTGTGGTATTTTTCTCCTACATCCCGAAAATCACGATATTGTATGATCAAAAAATCGAAAGTTAACGACCAATATAATTATTACAAACCCCATGAGATCGAAACCTAAAAATAGGTGCGACAACGAGCAAAGCGAGGAGGAGCGTGTTAGGTGCACATGTTCATCAAAACCAGCAAGAAGGCAGGAAGCGGAGCGGAGCGTTTTCCAAACAGCGGAAACAATACAAGGCACCAGTTTGCGCTATGTGGGGAGACGCTCCGTCAAAGTTAAAGCCAAACGAATATTATTACTTTGTATAAACCTATGTCATAGCATTATTAGGCTATTCAAGATTTGGCCATACCATTATTAGGCTAAACAATGTTATGCGGAATAACTTTTTACTAAACGAGATTTATGCCATACGATTTTCGGCGTAACGAGACTTTGACTAAACGTTACTATGCAATACGAGATTAGGCAAATAAATCTTATGCCAAAAAAGGTAGAACCTTCAACTGAGCGTTCGTTCTTTGGCCTTCGGCGACCGTCCAAACAGGGTTCGTTCAAATAGCTCGATTTTTTTGATGTTGCCGCCACGCTTCGGATCACCGGCACACGCCAACGAGCGATCGTTGGCATTCGCTAATCCGTCCAGATTGCAGCAACGAAGGCCAACGAAACCCGTTCGTTGGCCTTCTTTGGGCCGGTGTGTACGCAGCTTAAAGTTAATGTGGGGCCGTAAGCCTGCGTGTGTCGGTCCCTTAAAAAATACGTTGTAGTTTCATCAAGTTGTGGGGTTGTGTTTGTCAAAAGCATGTCAAAACGATAACACTGTCAAATTGACATTTGTCAATGTCAACTGAACTGAATCGTTGTTTATTTTTTTCTTGGATCCAAACAATGACGAAATCTTCTAAAAATACATAGTTTTATAAATTCTGATCTATCCATTCTACCAAAACATAAACGATGGAGACCAGAAGTGAAAATGGTGCTGAAAATCAAACTGAAATCACGATCAACAGAAGAATTAAAATACTACATTTTAGTGATGGTGTAGAAGAGGTGATGGAAGAAGTGAAAACAGGCGATTTGCAAAGTGCACCCGGTTCTAAACCTGAAGACAATGTTGACCCCGTGAGTTTGTAATTTTTGTTTTCGCTCGGATATGTTTTAATTATTGTTGAAGTTGGCAATCATGGAATTCTTATACCTAAGAAATATTTTGTTCGCTTCATACTTTTGATTCTAGAACAAAGGTTTGAAAGGTAAAGGTGTGTTATCAAAAATCCAAGCTATACCTTCCTAGCATTAGTGTGTATGCTTGTATCAAATGAACTCTATTCATCTTCTATTTTTGTGTCACAAAGTTAAAACACATTTCTTTATTTCGGTTACTGATTTTGTTACAATGAATTTTTGATTCAAGGTTTTAGGTTTCTACGCCGTTAATATTAGATCATCAACCTTGATTTGCTTTTTACATTGTCAGTTTGTTTGTTTCCTTATAAAATAATTGTAAGATACATACTGATCTCTATAATTTATTCATAAATAATTAAATATGTCCTTAAAAATTACATAATTTTCATAACTACAACTATCCACACATTATACCAATCTTCTTTTTTTTATTATTATTATTTTTTATTTATAAAAACAGGCATATATAGATTACATTTTTCTTTCAGGCAACCTTATCCTGGGGGCCTTGGTTTTCCCACTATGCCTGGAAATCTGGCACAAAAGTTCTTGGTGCCATAGACACCGCTGGTGAGAGCTTGGCAGGGTTCTTTGGAATCACATCACCTAAATACCAGATTGAAGTGGATGAATATGAGAGAGTGAAAGAGGAAAAAAAGAAGTTAGATGATGAATCGTCAGGATGGGTCCCGAAGAACGGTGGCGGAGATATACCACTGGTTCTGGAGGAGCCTGGAAAAGATATTGAAAAGGCTGTTGTTTAATATTTCATGACAGTGATGATAGTAGTGCTTGCTTATGCTGTTTTTATTTATAAATTATTTAAGATACACCAGCAGCATAATATGTTATTATCACCGTCATAAAGATGAAGAAAAATATCCCAAAACTAAATCTAATATTGTAAGCCAATAATGTTGCCTAATCATTGACCATGTTGACCACATACTGCACTGCAGATAAAAAAAACTCTTTGATACTGGAAATGCACACGCACATTTGTTGACTGTTTTAAAAAGAGTATTAAATACATGTATATGTAATTTTAATAATAATATGTAACTATATTGAAAATTAAGATTTCATATGTTTCAGTTTTACAACTGAAGCTTATGTATTGTAAAATACTAATAATTTACATTCGAGTAGGTTTGTGATGTGATAATGATACTGATTAATATTATACACATACCTACTAACTTACATTTATTTATTTATTTATTTATTGGTTTATTCAGGTAATCAACAGCATATTACAGTAAATTAAAGCCTAATACATGTTTTAAATTGTATAGCCAATAATAGATTACCCCATTTATACAAACAAAAGATGAGTAGGTACTGAGCAAACAGAAATATTCTACTTAAGTAGTTCTACAAACTTACAAAACTTACAAAAGAAACCAGTATTTTAATTTACGCATTTAAAGAAAATAAAATAAAAAAGAAGCAACAAGTTAACAATTCATATTTCCTATACAAATAATTCTAATAATACATACATACATCTTACATACGCATATAAAAAATATATACTATAAATAGATAAATATATTTATATAAATACCATTGATAAATATATAATTTTAATAGATTATAATTTTTTCTACCCAAAGAAGTTCAAAATTTATTAATATACATTAAGTTTATAATTTCATAAGTATCCACTTAACGAAAAATAATTAGAGGAGATGTTACGTTTCCAATAAATTTCTTATTATATTTTTACGAAAGGTTGGTTTTGATTGATTGAAAGGATCAATTTCGCCAAATAGTTTATTGTATAGCCGTGTTAGACGAGTAAGAGGTTCATTGAGGCCGTAATTGGTGCGGTGAGGGGGCGCGTGCAGCAGCGCGGGGCGGCGCGTGCGGCGGCGTGGCGCAAGGAACAGCACGCGGCCCACCAGCTCCGGACAATCCACTCGAGAATTCATCAGGTCATACAGAAGCATCATATCCAGCATTATCCTTCTATTTTCCAGAGATAACAGGTGAAAACCATTGCATCCTTCTTCATAGTTTAGGTAAGAGCGTCTAGTACGGTAACACAAAAATGAAATAAATTTCTTTTGAATTGATTCAATATGCTGCTTGTGAATGATGTAGTTGGGAGACCAAATACTACAGCCATATTCAAGTATACTTCTCACGTAAGCAAAATACACAGTCTTACATACCCAGTTTGTTATTGTGTTCACTAATTACTTATATTAAGTTACTTACTTATTATGTTTTAATTTATTGTTATTTTACATGTTATAATATGGAAGAATTCCCTCTTCCAAGGACTAATGTATTTTTATAATTGATAAGAAAAATGCAATGTGCACGCTTTTTGTACTAATAAATAATTATCACTTAATACAAGCCTATCTAATTACCTACTATTTGAACAAAAAACAAGATTAGAAATCTACAATATTGTGAACAAGAACTAACGCTATAGTAAAAAATATAGTAAAAGCGCCATCTAGCGGAGAGTAGCTATACTTTAATGTTAAACTGACAGGATTACACTATAAGCTACAGTAAGACCGGCTTCATTAAGTAACTAACAGATGGCGTTGTACATCAAAGAAATAATCTCGTAAATCATACAGAATTGAGAGATAGATGGGGCAGCAAGATTGGGAAATTTCGGTATCGTCTACTAATAATAAATATTATTAAATATTTCTCAATAAAGGGAGTAAAGGTAGGTAAAAGTATAAAAATACATTCATGTAGGTTGGTAAGTTAAATTAAAAAAAATTAAAATTAAAAAGTCTTTATTGACACCATACTTAAAATAAATCAAAAATGTAAGCTGAGAAACTTGAAAACATAAAATTTAAACATCTTAAACATAAAACAAAAATATTAAAACTTTTAAGAACTTAAAATTTGTACTTAACTTAAAAATTAAATAGTATTTAAAAGAATATATCAAAAAACTTAAGAATTTTGAGTAATTCACAAATAGTAGTAATAGAAATAATTGAAATAATAATATTGGTGATGTTTTCCTATGAATGTGTCAGTGACCCTCACACTAGGCTAGGCCTGTATCGTGAGTAGTCTGATGAGTAGTTTATTTCTAAAGTATTTACCAATGCTTGACAGGTGGCTCATTAATTAAAAATAATTATACGGGTATGATATATACATTAAGTAAAATGAATATACTACTATTGATATATAAAAGTAAAATAAATATGATAAAGATAGTGAAAAAATATAATAACGTAATAAAAAATAAATATAAACTTGTTAGCATTGTTTTTTGTTAATGCGAGAGTTTATTTAATAATGCACAATATAGCTTCTGTATCATTATAATCCATAATTTTTAGCCAATTTTGTGTTTTAAACTTAGCTTCTTTCACTGTTAGGAGTTGTAGTTCGCATTCTTTAACAGCTTTATTGTAGATATATGGATGCAGGAAATTAGGGAATCTTTGACCAAAAACTGTGTTAGTAGTGACTGGCTCTACTCTAAATACTCTACGAGTTAGCATGATGTCATAGTTAATTGAATTTATGGTTTTACGATGCTGTGATAGTATGACTCTGAGAATGAAAAGTTTGCGAATTGTGAGAACATTACATAGATTGTATAACTCTGTTGTTGGAAAACGCCTTGGCTTTTTGAGCATAACCTTTAAGATCGAGCGCTGAGCTCTTTCTACAGAGATAAGTGCTGTTTTACATGCGCCGCCCCAACAGCTTATACAATAACTAAGCACCGATTGACACAGTGCTATATAAACAAGTTTTAACGTTTCTAGGGTGGCTCCATTTCTTAAAAGACGCATGATATTTATGAGCTTCCTTGCTCGTCCCGTTAGTGATTGTAGATGATTATGGAAGTTTAATTTGTCGTCGATTATTACGCCGAGGTACTTGATGGAGGGAGCCCTTTCAATTGAGACACATGAGCATAAGTTACCTGAGAGATTACACGAATGGATTTTTACTTCTAGGTCAGAATCTGGTTTGGAAGCGGCTGTTTTGTGAAAGCAGAGGTATTTAGTTTTTTCTGAATTTAGAGTTAATAAATTTCTAGATAGCCATTTTGATATATGTGATAGACCGTTAGTAGTCTGGAGGTGGACAGATTGCCAGGAATTATCGTGAAAGATGAGGGCTGTATCATCTGCATAGCAGATAACTTCTGCATTTGATGAGGGAGGAAAGGCCGATGAAATATCATTTATGTATATAATAAAGAGCGTGGGTCCTAAAATGCTTCCTTGCGGAACTCCATATTTTATAGGTAAGGGTTCACTGTAAGTGTCTTCTATCTTAACCAGTTGTCGCCGATCAGTGAGGTAACTTAAAAACCAGTCTAGTGGTATGCCCCTTATGCCAAGGTTTTCGAGTTTTTTCATGAGAATTTTGATTGATACCGTATCGAAAGCCTTGGCCAGATCTAAAAAGGCACCGATACAGCATCTGCCTTTGTCTAAGTGTGTAGACACTGAACTGATTAGAAGTGATACTGCATCCTCAGTTGATCGGCCATGGCGAAAACCGAATTGGGTGGAAGAAATTTTATTATTCGATTCCAAATATTTTACCAATCTGCTATTGACGATTTTTTCTAGAAGCTTAGAAAAAACTGGAAGGAGAGCTATTGGGCGATAGTTCGAAGGTGATTCCTTGCTGCCGGCTTTATGAATTGGTGTGATGGAGGCTAATTTCCAGATATCTGGAAATATACCACAGGAGATACTTAGATTAAATATGTGTACGAGAGGTTGTATGATGTAAGGTGCGATAAGTTTAACAAGTGAGTTATTAATGCTATCAATTCCTGGTGCAACATTTTCTTTGAGTTGACGAATATAACTTAGAACTTCAACCTCATCCGTAGGTTGCATGAAGAATGATTGTGCCGAACTGGGTGATGATGATGCTAAAGTAGCAAGGTGTTCCTCCGTTTCATTTGTGCGATCCAAGATAGAGTTTGCTAGTTTTGAACCTAATGTAGTAAAATATTCGTTACATTTATTAGTAGATTCTTTGTGGGTTTCTGTTTTATTGAATAGTTCACTCGATGCATTCGCTTTACTATTTGATATTTCACAAATATCACGGATGGTGTTCCACAACTTTTTTGGGTCTTTTTTATGTTTGGCTAGTTCTCTGTTTTCATAATCAGCTTTGACTCTGTGTAGTAAATCAACGCAGAAGTTTTTGTACCTATAGTATATTAAACGTGCAGTAGGATCGTTTGGATATTTTCGATATTTCAGGTGCAGCTTGTCTCTATTTTTCATACATCTAATTAAACCTGGCGTTATCCATGGTTTAATATTTGATCTTGATTTACTTACCTTGATTTTTGTTGTGTTGTTGTTGATAATTTCACCAAGTTTATTGGAAAAAATAGTGGTACTTTCTGATACATCTGTTGAAGATGTTACATCAGTCCAATCAAGGTGTTTTAATTCAGTAGTTACAGCAGAATAGTTAATTTTACTTATAAGTTTGTTAGATTTACATATTTTTGATCCAATATTTAAAGCAACTAACGAGATATCGTGGTCGGTGACCGATGATTTGCATACTATACCGAGTGAATTGTGTTTCGTTTTCAGAAAGATGTGATCTATACACGATTTTTGTCTTGTTGGTAACGTTATAGCTGGTATCAAGCCGTGCTCTGCCATTAGACATAAGTACTCCGATTTACGAGAGTCGTCAGATGCAGGCAGAATATTAATATTAATGTCACCTGCAACAATAATATCAGCTGAGTTTTTCGATGTGTTTAATACGTTATCCAAAGATACTAGGAAGTTATCTATATTAGTAATGGATGGTGAACGGTATAAAGCCACTATGATCATATTGTTTGGTAAAGTTAATTTTAAACAGTTAGCATCACTAAAGTCAGGCTCAGTAACTGAGGAGTTTAAATGGTTTTTAACATAGATAATAATGCCCCCATTTTGATTAGTATATTTGTAGGTGTTGAAGTGACTATATCCCGTCATTGATCTGATTACTGGATTATACCCTAGCCGACATTCTGTTAGGATTATCACGTCACATGAAAAGTTTAGTCGTTCCAGTAAGATCGTAAAGCTGTCGTGATTACAGTTATGGCTCCGGATGTTGAAAGTTAGGATTTTAAGATCATAATTATTAGGGATTAGATTATGGCAAAGTTCAGGTAAGTCTATTGCGTGACAAGGAATAACCAGAGAGTCGTCAATATTATCATTAAGGATGTCTAAGTTGGCCATTTGTTAAAATTTAATTTGTTGGTGGGAGATTCAGTTTGTTCACGCATAAACTTGGCCGTCTTTGCTTTCATTGTTGTGTCATTTGTGCACTTGTTTTTTAAAATAGATACGAGGATAATATTACGTAATTTGTGTGTGTGTTTAGATAATTTATATATAAATAAGATCATGAATAGAATAGGATATATTATTGTGTTATACTTACAATTTAATCGAGTGTAATTGTGGCTTATAGTTAGTAGGAACATTTCAATTAACCTAGTATTACATAACAATTTACAATGAGATCTGAATTTTATAGATAATAGAAACAATATTATAACAACATCATAAATCATGTTACTACTTAAAACTTTGTCCGGATTGAAGTTCGTTGAGGTCTCTTTCATTTCTAATGATCTTTGCGTATTTTTGCCCTTCTTTTCTGATGAATATTTGACCGTTTTTGACCCAACAGTATCGGTACCCGAACTCTTTGGCGCGCATTCTGGCGTCTCGAAAAAGCTTCCGGTTTGTTTTGGTCAGCCTCTCGTTAAAGTAAATCGTATTTTGAGGACCTTTCAGATCGATGTCAGTCGTCGATAGGTTTCTTCTGACTCGGCGGGCGTTGACCATTTCATTCCTCTTGGAGTTGCGAATGAACCTTACTACGATTGGGCGTGACTGAGTGGTTGACGGTTGGTTATTTGTAAGTAGTAAGTAAGTACCTACCTAAAATTATTTGACTGGTCTAGTACCTAGATATTTCATATTGAACCATATTTTTTCCTAGGTGTTTCCCACTGGAAGATTTAACTTTTTTACTTAGGCAAGTACCTACCTCGTATAGAAGTTTTTTTTATAAAGTTTTTTTACAATATTTACTTAACTTAACTACCTACTAGTAATTAGTATACCTACTACTACTAGTTAATCTGTTAATCTAACAAACACTTTTTCTACGTGTAGCATAGTACGTAAGTAAGAACCTACCTACCTACTAATAAAACACAAAATTCTAATAAGAAGCATCAGAAACTCAGCAGGTCAACGAATTCAACAAAGGACGTGGTCACCTCAGCAGACTCACTCCCAAGAACAAGAAACTTCACTCCAACTATTCAAGAAGGCTTTAAAGTCAAAATTTGCTGTTTGTAAACTGTACTTCAGCTGCTTTGACATAATGTTCAAATTAACCTGCCCAGCGATACACTATAAATTACGCTGAGCGCACTTGCAAAAAAATCACAACCACCATAGCAATGTCTACAGCAATTTCAACCCTAACTTATAAGCAACTGAGTTGAATTTGCAATGGAAATCCAGAGTATGTTATTGTTTGTCAGTGTTTAGCATGTGATATGTCGAAATGAACGGCTCTCCGCAGATCAATATGCGTGCGGGTGTTTAAAGACATGCGATTGGCTGAGCGGAGGGGGCGTGGCCCACATGTGACGGCCCGCGGTCTTTTCAACGGACGCGTGATTTTGGCGCGAAATTAGGCATTCTATTTTCGAACGGCCTGCTTCGAGTGAAAGTCGAAATAGGTAAGGCCTTGGTCTCCTATTTACGCCGTAGTTCGCGTCCAGCGTCACGCCGTAGGCCGCGTCACAATGCTCACTATAGAAATGTACTGACGCGGTCTCCCTCACACGCCGACGTTGGCGCGTAGATGTTATGAGTATCGTGACGTGGCCTACGGCGGTGACACTTGACGCGACCTACGGAGTAAATAGGAGACCCGGGCCTAATAATTTCATTTTGTAACTCACCTAACTCAGGTTCTTCTTTTAAATAATAAATTAGGGCAATGAATTCTGAGGACGATCTTAATTTAGACTGTTAGTCCTTCTGGAGTCCTCAACTCTTCACAATTTCTATTCAGTATCTAAAATGTACGTAGGTATATTTAAATTCACTAACATAGATCATTAAATCATTAAATAAAGCTTGTGTTCACTCGTCCGCAACCACACTGTAGCCGGACAATTACAGACTAATTCAATAATTCGCGAACACGCCAGGTCATTCCGAACAATGTGGAATATTTTTACAAAACTCTATTTTAAATAGAAGTCTTTTATTGAATAGACAATAATTTTGCCTTTGAAATTAGTTTTAAATTAAGAGGTGGTTCCGTAATTTATTCCGTTGCAAAAAATACAAAAAATCATCATAGACTGCAATCCTCCACTGTTGCACATACCTACGCCTTCCCTAAGGATCTATACCTATAGAGATTTATAACGTCGAGTTTTATCGACTGCCTAAATATCTATATAAATATTACCTAAGTACTTACCACTAATTACCTACCTATGTCACAAATCAATATTTTGATTATAGTATAATAGGTACCTACGGGGTACAATTATTTTTTCTAAGTTCCTATTTCGATTTAGCTATATATATATCTATATTGACTATAGATGGATGCTTACCTACAGAATACCGTAGGAAGTTACCTACTCGTAAGTAGGTAAAATATTATTTATCTACGGAACCCCAAAAGTGGTATACAAATTTTCAATACAAACTAGAATATCAGGTTCAGCCCCCGTATTTTGTAACTTTTTGAGAGTTAGCAACCGGTGATAATTGGTATCAACTTAGAGACTTATTAACCGAAAACACCAAAAATCTTAGTGAAAGAAATATGCAAGAAGCCTACCAATATATCCTTACATTCAACATAAACGTTTGTGAAATCAGATAAGTCAGTAAAAAGTTATTAATTAATAATGCTCCAAGTTGTCAGCCATTTTATACCAACCAACCCCACTCGGAGTTACATAATACGGGGGCTGGTCACCTCGTGCTTTTCTATTTTTGCACGGATTTGCTAAACATTTTGATTTTCTATAGGCGCCATTGTGTTAAATCTAGTTTTATAAACTTCACGGTTTTGATTGCGAAATAAATAGGTAATAAAAATTAAACATATATATTTACTACATACACTGACTTATTGATTTGGAAAATGTAAATTTAAAAATATGATATGCTGATAGACATCTTAAAAAAAATTACTAAACCTGATTTTTGAATGTAAGTACCTAGGTAGGTACTAAGCATGTCACTGTATATTATTACGTAGGTATCATTATAATAGGAAGGTACCTACCTAATAAACTACATAATCTACATATTTGCATCTACACAGGTATATAGAGTGGTAGATATATGTTTCCTAAAATGTAAGTAATATGTAAGATTGATGTCTGAACCGCAGACAAACCAGTAAACTGGTATTGTATGATTATAAAAACTTAATAAAATAAATCATTCGTTCGATTGGTATTTTATGTTTAATGTAAAAATTTCTAAACTCCATCAGCATAGAGTTCAAAATAGCAATTAATAAACCTTCTGTACTTGTAGCATTCAGTAAAAAGTTTGCATCTAATTTGCATGCCGTAGCATCAAAGGAGGTATTATGTTTATAAATGGTCACAAACGGTTTTTTTTTCATAAACAACATTCGCGAATGCACGTTCCAAGTTCAAATTTGGAACATCTGCTGGCCTACCCTCGTTTATAGAAAGTTCATCGGCCGATTGTTGCAAAAATTTGCATATTGCTATTGAATGAAAGAAATCCTTTGCTATCTATTTTTCTACCTGGTTGGATTTTTGATAGGACGTTTTGTGTGTTGGTCGATCTACGATTTAAGTTTGTACTTAACAGTTCCTCTAATAATTTTGTAAACTAAACATATTTTTACGCGTAAGTATAATTAATCACTGAATATTATAATTAATTACTGAATATTATAATGAATTGGTTAATATTTTAATTCGCTCCTTCAGTTATGGTACTTATAGGTACTATATACTTACGAACTGTCAACTTCAGAAATTTCGTAGTGTCGTAGCAATATACTCGTAGCAAAAAATCCAATCCAATGCACCCGCAGCCAGAAAATATATTATAGATTACTTATGATTTTTTTGTGCTTCCCAAGAGAAATGGAAGTCATGGCCAGAGACTGGCTGGCCACAGAAGGAAAGAAGCGCGAGGTGCCAGTCCCAGACTCCGGAGGAGTAGCGGGAATGAAGAACCTGTCCTTTTTTTCGAGTGTAGGTAATGATTTAACTAACTTTTCTCCAATAGACAATGTACTAGGTAAACACTTTATTAGGTAATATATTAATAAAATTTATAATTTATTGTCTGTTACCTAGGTAAGTATCATTTGTTAACCATGTATAAAACTTTAGTAATAAGAATGGGATCTGTGGAAAAGCAATATCGTAAGAACAAAACAAAAGCTCCTAAAATAAATGCATAATCAAAGTGCAGATGTACCATAGCATAGCCAGGGGGACCGTTTCCGGTATACCTACCTACCCGGGTATATGCAAAGTAACAATAATGTCTATCAAACAACTAGCAAGGGTTCGGAATATGCAAAACTGTTTAGCACACGGGTGGTGTCGGCATGGCGGACCGACGTATTTGAACGTTATTTGGGTTTGGATTCAAATTAGAGCGATATTGATTCTGTGTTATTTATTAAAGTTACGAACGATACATTATTTTACACCGGCCTCGTAGCAGTTAGATCAGACTCAAAGTAGAAGCTCTAACAGCATTTAGTATTAAAAATGGTTTGTTACCGACACGACAAGAAGATAAATAATTTCAAAATAAATAAGTAGGTGCGTAGCTAAGTCTTTACAAGTTTCCTGCATCTAAATGTAGAATACATACCTACCTATATAGGTACTCTACATAATCATATTATTATCTAGTTCAATAAACTCCAAAACCGGTACCGACCGCACCCGCAGCCGTAGCACAAAATTCGCAAACCAGTTTTGGCAAATCCGAAAAAAGGACACTTAAAAAGTTCCAAATACAAACACAATGGACCTATATTAAAATAGCAGTGGGCAGTGTCCATCTGTACAATGGACGTACTAGCCGATTAATTCTATGCACAATAGGCGAGGGGTGATGTCCGAGAGGTCATATTTAGGTAGAGTGGGTCAAGGGTCGTGCCTGGGGCCTTAGTTATTGGTAAATAGAAGGTTTGAGGAATGCCAGGGGTGTGGCTGCGGCGCGAGTTTCGCAACATGTCGACGGGTTTGGAACTAAATTTATGTCTTGTAGCGCTCGCGTTCGGACCACTGTGGGGTAGTTTTATGCGATTTCTATGGAGTCGTTTGGGGAGGGTTAGGTAAAGTTAGTAGAGGATAGATTTTAAGTTAAATCCCGTATAGGTATATGAATAATTTATACAAATTAACTATGTTAGGTATTATTTGTTACCGATTATTATTTTCCACATGATGTGGAACAAACTGTGGAAACAAAAGTAGCGGAAATACGTCAAAGTTGTCCAACTTTTTACCATCGACGACACATTGATACAGTAAGAATAACGCATTACATATTTGGGTACTAACTTATTAATAATTGACTCCTTGCATTTCAGTCCCGTTGAGATCAGACAACTGCGCGAGAGTAGATTATACGTAGCTCCTAATAAGTCTCGAGATCATTTCCTGTTCCATATCTAACAGAACAAAATAAAGTAATAGAACATAAGTGAGACGGATATACCCTACTACGACCCACAATACATTCATATATTGAACTAAAGACACATCTGACAAAAACTAAAGTTAATTCCATCAAAAACAATACCTACTTGTCAAAAAAAACAAGTCTCGTAACTCAGTTGTTCTACGGTAAAAAGTTGTGAGATCCATGTAATACCAAGTCTTATCCACGCACGCATCTCAATCTTAAAAATCTTTAATGTTTTATATAAATATATTGACTCGGCCATCGCATGGAATGGAAACACGTGTTAATTAAATTATTTAGTGCGATGACCAAGTCAATATATTTATATAAAACATTAAAGATTTTTAAGATTGAGATGCGTGCCCCGACGTGCCCCCAGATTTAAGTACTATTTTTGATGTTCTAATTCAATCCTTACCCTAAAACAGACTGTTTAACAGTAGCACTCAGAAGCTAACTAACAGTGAAACCGATAGTAAAATTGAAGGACTCTCCACGAATCACGGGCCAAATAAATATCAAACTGATGAACAGATAGCGCGAGCACTTGATAGAGATCGCTCTACATAAAAGCTGTGACTGCCTGTGACTGTCAAATGTGTAACAATAGATTGTTTTTAATGTGACGCGGGAAGCGCCGAGTGTGAAATTGTTGATGGTATCTCTTGTACAATAGAGGATTGTAGAGGACGCGCTAAGTGTAACTCTTTGGACTTTGTGGCGTTCTTAGAGTTTTTGACCAGAGTGTAGCGTTTTTACCGGCTGTAGCTGTAATTTTGAACAGAGTGTAGAGCTTTTTACCATTCGTAAGAGCTGAAAATCTTGAAACATACAAATCAGTGCTTCGGAGTCTGCACAGCAGGTTATGTAATGAAATGTTCGTTATGAGAGTTATACTTTCCTAATGCGTCTAGGACTTATTGGAAAATACATTTATATACGGTCAATTTTGTAATTTATCAGGAAGGATTAATCTTATATTTAAGTCTGTAACCTACCTACTTAAGTTTAAAAAAAATAATATACTTAACACCTATACTGAAGTAGGTACTGTCTATCACTAGAAACTAAAACCTTTATACTTAGACGCTAATTAAGTTTGCATTAACAGATAATCCTCAACGTAATGTACGCATCACGTCTCGTCTGTCGATGAACACAAAACAGTTTTTTTCAATATCCCGCACGCAAATTCAACTTTAACACTAAAATAACGAACCATCACGAACCGCAGTAGCAGTAAAGGGTTAACTCTCACTCTTTGTACAATACGCATAATAAATATAAAAAAAAATACAAAGCACCCATCCGACGCATCTAACCCTTTCACTGCGTTCAAAAAGACCAATTTTATATGCGTCCCCGGTGTCTCATTTCAATAAAAAGTCTATACAAAAAAAAGGTTTTATATCTATTTTTACCCACGAATCTTTGGGGTCACATTTTTTGAATCCTTAATTTGCAACAAGGTGCATCGCAGGCAAATAGGGGATGCTGGCATTTAAATGAGTTCTATAAAGAAAAAGTCGATAGGGTTGCGAGTTCCCATCGATACAAAAGATCGATGTTAGTGGTGTTTGACATGTGATGTGTCGATCAAACGAAATATTATTATAATGGTCTGTTGACCTTAATTTTTAATGTGGTGCAATTTAGAAATAGCTTTAACGGCTATGTTCAACAATTTCAGTTATTTTTAATGGGTACTAGACTAGTCAATGCAGTTTATTCTTATGAAATAATTGTGTACATTCCTATAAATTCTAAAGTCCCTTTCTAAGCTTGTTACAATTTTTATACATCAAAAATCGCTTTTATCGAAGATTACTCTCCAAAATAAGATGTAAATAAATCGAAATACACATGTTCATGAAGTTTATTATAGCTACAGTTTGCCACAAATATGCCATAAAGCCATAGAATATCTCACATGTTATATTATAAATTCACGCCAGCCTGCGGCTTTGGTGTGTTTTTAATTTGAACTTTAAATTGGCCCGGTCATAATATTATGTAGAAAATACCAGTTATGCAACTAAATATTACAAAAGACAAAGGGCCGTGGTTGGACCTTGTATATTATACATGATTATACTGACCATACTTTTACAATATTATTTTCATAAGTTTGTTAATAAATTATTCAAGTAGGTATGTACGGTGGCCTGCGCCTAAAAGTATACAGGCGGAGTTTTTAAAATAGCGATCTCAAGCTCACATGCTGCTCAAGCACATCCACATAAACACCACTGCTACACACATCACACACAACACGTCCCCGGATTTATAACAGATGTAGCTGGTCCCTTCATCATCAGGGATCGCTATTTTAAAAACTCCGCCTGTATACTTTTAGGCGCAGGCCACCGTACTTATCTCCAATTTAATTTATGCGAATTTAATTTATAAGATTGTATGCATTAGCATTAGGTATATACTTACCGAAATATAAATTTAATATACAAGGGTCTGTTTCACAATGTCTGGTTAGTGGCTACCTGACGGATAAAATACATGCTGTCACTCTCTGTTATTATTTTTTAGACAGTGACAGCATGTATTTTATCCGACAGGTAGCGACTAACCAGACATTGTGAAACAGGGGCTTATTATATTTTATTAAATCTAGTTATCACTCAAGTCGCTAGCTCACACATCAATGGTAGGTACACGTTGGAACGTAGCCAGCTTCGTTCTGAAATTAATTTGAGGCCGCGAGCCGAAATGCCGCGGATGCCGCCTTTGTGTTAGAGCAATCAGCCCGTCTATTGTTGTGTTACATATTTTGGCTCCAATTTCAAAACGTTACTTTACTATGTCGACTTTACGAGGCACCGGCAGGTTTAAGGTTAAGTAAAACAGCTGGAATGTTGTCATGACGCGGTTATTGGACGTGTATTAATCATGGTGAGATAAGTTTGAACCCAATAGGTATTTATTTCATAAATGACTTCATATATTTTAACTTGTTCATAGTATTATAACTCTTGCTCCGTTTACAATTTGATTTTGATTACCTATAATATGCCGACACAATGCCACAACCTTGCACACCAAACTTTCAATCGAAATTCTCAGAATCCAAATCAACCTATGCCTCTCCAATCTCTACACATCAAACAACAAACGTCGCGTAGGTTAGGTACCTACAGTAACCCTCTCGAATGTCTCCCTTAATTCCACATACTCCATCCATATACGTACATACAGACAGGCAATTTTAGAGCCCTGTCCTGTACAGGATTTCCCTTAGCTTGTGTCTTGAAACGGGAAGTGGGCCCGCCACCCGCTTCTAACCCCTCCCTGCTTAGTTGACGACCAAATATCGCGTGGGTCGGAGAGCGGGGGTCCAGCGGGTTTCACACTTACGTAATCGGCACATAAAGTTATGTAAATGTGGCAGAAATAAACGAATGATGGATTTTGTGAAATGTATGCATAATTATTGTGAAATTCACCATAAAAAATCTCTACAATAAATCTTACCTAATTAAACACAAACATAACAAGTGAAGCTTGCGAGTCACCGCTAACTTTGGTAATTCCTGTACATGTTCCTAGTAGTCAGGTATGTATTTTTTTATCACTGATAGAAACATGCATCGCGTTAAAACTTGCGACCACATTTTCAGCTATATACTCTTCTACCTTGCACCAAACACTAAGGTACACTTACAAAGCCCGCGCTTACCCGTGGACCAAACAGTGGGGGTAAGGGGGGCATGTATCTACCGTCTCATGATATATAGTGTCATCTAAACGGATTACGGGTGATGTACGATGAACGTCGGCAATTCAATTTGAGAGTTATTGAGATATGGGTATAGTTTCATGACGCGATATAGTGCCATGTACTGGAGAGCAAGTTGGTTGAGCTAGGATTTTGTAATTAATGTTTCATTGGAGAGTGATTGATTTTCCAATGCAATATTTGTAGGGTCTTGGGTGTTAAATTTTTGTGTTCTGTGATAGCAGCAACCGCCTGCTAAGCGTGAAGTTCCATTGAATCTCCTGTCTTAGAGTTAATTATATTCGGTGGTAATACCTAACTGTAGTGGATAACGAGCTAAGTATGCGTTGCATTGAGTAAAAAAATGCGGTTCCATAAGCGTACGTATATCTACGGACAGCGTCCTTAAAGTTACGAGTTCGATTTGTCATCATCACCCGTTATAAACTTTAAGTGAGTTATTCATCTTCAAAACATCAAAACGAGCGTAAAATTATGCATAATCTCTCCTGCCAAAGATAATTTGAGTCAAAAATTTAAATTAAGCTCATACTTACCTCATCGGTATTCGAATGAGTACCTACACAAATGAGCTAAACAGTGCCTAGAGACGGAACTCGCAAGAAAAACTACAAGATGCTTAGATATATTTATTTTATCACACTGTGCTCTTCATATCGATACATAAATATTGATTAATATTTGTATCATTGCTGTAGCCAATCAGCTAAACTAACATTTAAAATATATATACCTACAAACAAATAAACAAAGACATACGCACTATGTAAATACGGCAGAAAATCCTCGCACCTTATTATGTATCACCCCTAACATTTTGTTCGAAGCACTCTCATCTGTCTAGGGTGAGTGCTCCAACATCGGCCTGTGCCTAGGGTGAGTGTTCCAACATCGGCCTGTGGCTCCTTGTGGTATTCCAATATAAACCGAGGCTGGCATTAGACGGACTGGCACGCGGGAGATGTGAGTACACTACCCTTGTCTTTCAGTGCTAAGATAGTGTGGCGTTGGTTTTTTTTGTTAATTTTTATAATTTAAAAATGTTTACCTTCAGATTTGATACTAATTATTTTTAGACCTGTCACTTTTAAAGTCACGTTAGAAAAGTCACTTATGAATCATAGGTACAAATGTGTAGCGAAAAGCTCATGGCAAAGTAGCTATTTACATAAATCTGACCCATACAACGAAACGAAATCGAGCAAGGAACATAAATAAGTACTCCTCTCACCAGGAATCATGTGCCATCTGACCTTAGCTTAAAAAAAAATTGACCACCTCCACGCTAGCCCAACACTAAGGGCAGACGTACACATAGTTGGGAAGCACTCTTCATTTCGAATGCCTGTCCACGCGACGCCCGCCCCCGCCCCGCGCCCCGCGCCCCGCTCCCCGCGCCCACAGATCTCGGCTGTGGAAAACGCCCCGCGTATGAGAGGTGTGGATGGAATGTTTTAGTGGATAAGGTAAGTATTATTTACATTAATTGTCATAAAATAATTAGGTATTAATCTTCGGTCATTTCTGGGTAGAAGATAGATTAGTTTGATTCCTGGTAATTAACATTAAATTTTCGAGATGTGCATTTTACTAACCACAAGTCACGACGTCATCCACCCAATAAACTACAGAAAGGTGATCTAAAAAATGTCAATTTCTGTTTGCTTAGTGGATATTTCTAGAAAACACTATACTGCACAGAACTTACTAATATCATCACCACAAATTACGTATATACCTGAAAAATGATGTAATAACCTAACTAAAACCATCACATCCATTCCCACTTACTCCACCCCACGCATGCCAAGGAAGGACGTGTGATGCGTACCATTGTGGTCTGTCTCTTAGCAACAACCCGGGGAGACCTCACCACCTCACCCTGACCCCAACACTCGCAATAACCATACTTATACCCAACGCAATAGAGTTGGAGACGAATGCATAGGTACGCTGGGCTAAGTTTTAATAAGTCGAACGCTCGAGAAATAGAGTGGAATAGACGAAAGTCGTAATGGCAGGTAACAATGCGATGAATGAGCCTGACAGTGTGTAATATTTGTCAGGCTGAAGCTTTGAACAACAATTTCATTGTTTGTAGGGTAGAAGGAAAGGTAGTTATTAGTTGTAATTGTTATAACTTACAACGGCTACTAAACGAAATGTGGCTTGCTACGAAGGCTACGCCTACGCCTGGCTACGCCACGGCGTAGGCCTCGTAGCAGTTTCGTAGCATTCATGTAGCACTTTCGTAGCATTAACTAAATAAATAATATTTATCAATTTATTTTGGTATTTTAGTATATTAAAATGATGTGAAAAGAATGAGAGAGATGATAACCCCAATCTAAAAAAACTGCGTCTACACTAAACTTAATGTCCTTAGATAAAAACGTTACTTAATTTTGAAGACCGAAAAGGTCGGTAATTCACCCTCAATTTTATATCTAAGTAAAAACGGTATTTATACGTACCTACTTGATAATTCAATCCAAACGCCAACATACCAGCTATACGATAAACAATACCTTATTTACATCAGGTGAAGACAATTGAAGATCGGTTGCCATGGCAACGGCAAGATGGCCGACGTCTGCTGCGGTCTCTAACTTTGTGTCTACCATTCAAAATTCGCAGTCCCCTTGATTGCAGCCCTTTGTTACGTAAGAGACTCTTATTAGCATAGACGTAGGGATTAAATATGATAAAATTATAGTGGTGGTTGGGGACTGGTTAAATTGGAAAAGCAGTAGTTCCAAATTGTTGGCGTTTAGGAACGTATGTACGGTGTAAATAATTATCTTATATGCTCGTGCTAGGACGCTGTGAGACGGTCTCGGTAATTATAGGTAGCGTTGGCAGAAAAACTAAGAAGTGATCTTGGAATTTAGATAATTATAAATAATATAGTTTAGGAGAGGAAAACGCTCAAAATTTGCACCATTTTTTTAATTTTTTTATTTATAAAACAACAGGTATATAATAATTTCACAGTAATCTTCTTAAATTGGTTTCATCTCTAATAATATTGTTATCATGTCATGTGTATTGAATCAGCGTGTCCTAAACATAACATCATTTACATAAAATTCATAAAAAAATAAAAGCGTTTTTTCATAATGTTTTGTAACTAACTAACTTTGTACTAATTCCATCAGATATAATGTACGAAAACGAGACAGGTGAACTATTAACAAACGTAAGTACCTATGTTACTAGATTATTTTTAACGCCAACGACAGGTGCACAGATTGTTCTGCAAACCGTCCACTGCTGGCTCGTAAAGGATTAGTGAAGGAGGATTTAATAAGAGTTGGTGAGACGACGAGTGTTCGCTCCGAGCGGCGCTAATGAATGCCGAGTGTGAGCCATGGCGAGAGAACCGATTGTCTAATTATTACTTATATTTATAGAATAATTTGTATTTAAATCACATGTGTTGAATCAGAGTGTCATACACAATATGATAATTATGTGATTATGAATAATTATTGATCTATTATTTAAAGGAGGATTTAATAAGAGTTGGTGAGACGACGAGTGTTCGCTCCGAGCGGCGCTAATGAATGCCGAGTGTGAGCCATGGCGAGAGAACCGATTGTCTAATTATTATATTTATCGCAAATCGTAGTTGTTTAAAACATATGAACCGATGAATAATTATTGGATGATAAAAATAATCTTAGATTCTCATTCCTACTTATATCTAGGTACTTATTTTTTACTTGTATCTCCTGTAGGTTGGCTGGCAGAAAATGCTTTTAGCATTAAGTTCACCTTTCGTACACTTATATTTCATATTAGTGCAATAAAGTATTAAATAAATATACTTGTACAGTGAAGGAGGATTTAATAAGAGTTGGTGAGACGACGAGTGTTCGCTCCGAGCGGCGCTAATGAATGCCGAGTGTGAGCCATGGCGAGAGCGCCGATTGTCTAATTATTATATTTATCGCAAATCGTAGTTATAAACGACCGAATGGCGTAGTGGTTAGTGACCCTGACTACTGAGCCGATGGTCCCGGGTTCGATTCCCGGCTGGGGCAGATATTTGTTTAAACACAGATATTTGTTCTCGGGTCTTGGATGTGCCCGTAAAATGGCTATTGCCATTTTACGGGTGTTATGTTAGTCCCAATGTAATAACATTGGGACTAACATAACACTCTGGCGAAAAGTGGGTGCAGCAAGGCACCTCTGCCTACCCCGCAAGGGAGTACATTAGTACAAGGCGTGAGTGCGTGTTTTTTTTTTTTTTTTTAGTTATAAAAAAATATGAACCAATGAATAATTATTGTATGGTAAAAAAATAATGTTAGCATCAGTTATAATATTCTAGTCTATGGTTAGCATCTCATACCTACTTATACTTGTATACTGAAGGAGGATTTAATAAGAGTTGGTGAGACGACGAGTGTTCGCTCCGAGCGACGCTAATGAATGCCGAGTGTGAGCCATGGCGTCCCGATTGTCGTAAAGGCTATCTGAAATTATCGCCATAAATAAGTCATAGGTGTAAAATCAGCGTCAGGGTAAGCAGGGTAGGCTAAAGTGGTATTCTCAGTGACTCAGGGGGCCATTCTAAAGAACTTCTACCACTAGGTTATGCTTAGTACCACTAGGTATGCATCATACTCATAATGGCGTATCTACTCATGCACAATCTACAATGTATGTAGGTATGCCCACTTATATTTTACGTATGTATGCAAAATAAAGTAGAAGTATAAACGCTATAACACAAGTTAGGGTCACAAACTCACAAAGAGCCTTCGTGAAGTAAAACTTTACGAGTTGGCTATTTCTATGCTGGGTTTTAAACATGGCGCACACTGGGCTAAAAGAATTTCTGAGGCTAATAAAGACGTAGCGTTCTGTATGTAAAAGATATAATTGCTTGGATTTCATAATCGAATTTAAAATTTTCAACCACGTTATAAATATTAAATAAATAAATAAATATGTGGGGACGTCACACACACGGCCATCCGACCATCATAACTAACTACTAAACTAGGCAGAACCTGTGATATGGGTGTTGCACAGCTGATAGGTATACACAAATTCCAGAACAAAACTAACACAAACAATCATCTCACGGAAGATGTTTGCTCTGGGCGGGATTCGAAGCCGCGGCCCAAGCTTCGGAAGCAATTTCACTACCGCCTTAGCAACGGTTGATATATCACCTTACATATGGATTTAATAAATTCGAATTTTATGATTAAAAAAAAAACTAAATAAGTTTCCCACTACTGGGAAAAGGCCTCCCCTTTTTCCTTCCACACCCTTCGATCCTGTGCACGCTCAGCCCAGTTATTATCAAAGTGGTCCAGGTAGTCCCGCCATCTCCGTCTCGGCCTTATGAAATTACCAAACAGTATATTATCGGTAAGGTATGTCATTGAAACCAGCTAATTCTTTTTCTATTATCTATTTTTGGTTCAGTGTCCGCCGACCCTTATTTAAGGCAAAGTGAAGAGGACGGAAGATGCGGATCGACATTAAACAGGTTTATGACGACTGTTCCACCACTCGTCCACATTGTAGCATTTCTATACACTCCGACATAAATTCAAGTGGTATTATTAGCTATACGAAACACTGCTGAGTGATGTATTTGATGGAGTATTTTAAGAACTAAGTAAAAGATAAAGGATTACAGGAGGCAGCAAATCTGTACAAATCCAAAAAACTTTTGTCAACCGACTACCTCCCGCCAGGCAAAGAGCTCGAACGGAAAGTAGGGTACCTGGACTTACCACATCCGTCCACACTTACCTCTACCAACTACGAGTTCTTTGAAAACACCAACCCGTTGCATACCGGTTCCCAAATCTTCACGGATGGAAGCAAGATAGAGGGAAAAGTCGGCGCCGCCCTAAGTTGGTGGGAGGATGGAAAAGAAAAACTGTCCGAGACTTTTGGTCTCCACCCGTCGTGCACGGTCTTCCAATCGGAACTTTATGCCCTTCACAGGGCAACAAGACTGGTGAGCTCTAGTACGGATAACAAAGTGAACATCTTGAGCGACTCGAGATCATCACTCGATCTGCTCCGAAATCCGAAACTGAGCCACCCCCTGGCAAGAAGCATAAAGGAAAACATTGCGAGGGTCGTGTGCGAGGGCAGGGAGATAAAAATGTTCTGGCTGAGGGCACACATTGGAACTGCCGGGAACGAAAGAGCCGATGAGCTCGCCAAAACGGCAGCTCTACAAAGCACCTCCCACGACTATGACAAAGTCCCCCTGTCCTATGTCAGGAAAAAGATCAGAGAGGAATCGGTCCGGAAATGGCAAGACCGATATGCGACATCCAGTACAGGAGCAGTGACGCGTAAATTCTTACCGGATGTCAACCAAGCTTACCGGATTACGCGAAGTGCCAAACTGACCCCTGCTCACGTACAAATGCTGACTGGACATGGGGGGATAGGAGAGTATTTGTACAGATTTAAACTCAAAGAAAGCTTAGAATGTGAATGCGACCCCAACATCATTGAATCGGTCTGGCATATAATTCTCGACTGCCCCCGTTTCCTTGCTGCAAGACAAGATCTGGAGACATTGATAGACAGGAATTTGGTGGAGTCAGAATTAAAAGATATTCTGGCAGACACCAAGCATAGACCTCATTTTCTATCTTATTCAGATCGTGTCTTCAGAGTAGCAGCCAGGAGAAACAGCACCATACCCCGCCCCGACCCGCAATCAATACCAGTATATCAAGCCTCAGTCACAACCATCACAGCACCACCACAAGCAACTCCTAAAGAAACAGCAACACATCAGCTGTTGGATTGTGGAGAAAAAGGAGAAGCTAGACTAAGACTCCGAAGCGTGGCTCTGTTCATGGACGGAAGCAGTGAAAGACTCGGCATCAGCTTCTGTATCTCAGGGGCGCGAAAGAGCGTGGCCATATCACCTGGCCTAGCCTCTCTCCTAAATGGGAGCACATCGAAGGCTACCATGAAGCGTAAAGCCTACGACGCATTGCCAGTAACCCTAGTGGGAAATCAGCCCTGCAGACTAGTGCGATGGCGTAACAAGACCATCGCACTATTCGAGTGGGCCGACGACACCCCGTTCGTTCAGGCATGCTCATGGCTCAGTAAGCTTGGAGAGATAGCGCTAGACAGTAACGTCCCCAGGATAATAAGCGTAGACGCAATGGTGATCGAGTATAGGAAAGGCGAAATTGTTGACCAGCTGGGTTGCCTAAAAGCCTCAAAACATCATGAAATAGTGGTGTACGAGGACAGAGGCGAAGATCTAAGCTTTCTCAAAGGTCATATACTTGCGAGGGGCATTGACAACTGCCACCAACAAGCCGAATACTTGGTCACCGGATCTGAACGCCTACAGGAGAGGATGACCGCTGGGGCTGTCGCCGCTTCAGAACAACGGAACATGGAAAGGAGGATGCACAATTTAACATCGCAAGGGCGTGTCCAAGGGTTCCTCCAGGCTTTTAAAGCAGCTGCCTCAAGCCTTATAGGAAAACCACAGAGGACACCCGAGAGGCGCCAAATCTCCAGAGAACCTAAAACTGGAAAAAGGCTTGCCCAGAGGAAAATTACTCGAGCGGATATGGGCCAGGTGGTCCCACCGAAGCTGAAAACAGCTACCACCTCAAACGACCATCTAGAGAATGCCGCCATCGAATTTATGGCAATTACAACCGCCACAAAGCAGGTAAATCTCTTGTCCTGCAAAACGATCATGCAGACCTACAGGCAAGAGAACGAAAGCCGGCTAAAAGTTTTACTCGAGGAGGCCGAAGCCTGCATATACGATAACAGTAGTTGCCAAGTCCTCAGAGGCAAAATGACTGGAGCGTATATGGCGGCTTATAGCGAGGAATGCGGATTCGTGCCCTGGGAACGCAACATCCCGAAACTCACTCTCCCACACAACAACCAAATGGTGGTCGTAGCTCGGTGTACCAGGATTATGCTAGAGGACAAAATCCTAGCAAAAGCGAAAACCATTAACGCTACCTGGAATAGCTGGACGATGCCCACCATCGCTTGGGTGAACGGGGTACCTGGATGTGGGAAGACAACCTGGGTGGTAAATAACTTCGATGTGAGCAAAGACACCATTATCACCACGACAACTGAGGCGGCCGTCGATATACGAAACAGGCTAGCGCATAGGATCGGGGACATGGTTAGAACTAGGGTACGTACGATGGCATCAGTCCTAGTAAACGGCTTTAGAGAACATGTCGGATGCCAACGCCTGATAATTGACGAGGCCCTGATGAACCATTTCGGGGCAATCGTAATTGCCGCCCGCCTGTCCCGTGCCAGTGATATTGCTCTAATCGGAGACATCAACCAGCTACCGTACATAGACAGAGAGAACCTATTCGAACTAAGGTACAGTCGCCCAACACTGGTAGCAAACATCACCCAGGAGCTGTTGTGCTCATACAGAAACCCCATGGATGTTGCATACGCCCTAAGAGAAGTATACTCAGGCATATACGCAGCCACAACGCGTATCCAATCCCTGCAGCTGAAAAGGTTTACAGACGCAGCAATTCCAAAATCCCAAACCAACACTCTATTCCTGACGCATACACAGGAAGAAAAAGAGACCCTGACCAGCCAAGGGTTTGGAGAAGGAACGGGATCACGCGTCTTAACCATACACGAAGCACAGGGATTGACGTACGAATCCGTCATTATCATAAAAACAAAAGATAAAATAAAGTTGCACGATAGCATACCTCACGCAGTAGTGGCGCTGTCGAGGCACACCTCCGCCTGCACCTACTATGCGGATGACACCGAGGACGCTATCGGCAACCTCGCTAAAACGGCATTAACAGCACCGAAGAAACGGATCCTCGAGTACAACCTAAAGATGGCAATAAAAAATCGGGACAAAGAGGTCGTTGCCCAGCAATCAAGGCTTTTGGCAACGCAAAATGGAGCGGAATAGGAGAATTTTGATTTTAATTTTATATTGACGGCCAAACCGTATTGCATGTATTTTATAGTTTTGTTATGTATAGTATATAGCATGTATTGTATAGTTTTGATATCTAGGTATTGTATAGTATATCATGAATTAATATTATCTGTATAAGAACTAACCAATAAAATTAAGATAGTTTTAAGAACACTGTCACACATTAACACCAGGCAAAACAACAGCGATGACAAAAGGAGTGTGTGGCCACTGACAGGCAAGTCAAAGTCAAAGTCAAAGTCAAAGTCAAAGTCAAAATTTTTTATTCATCGTACAAATATAAAATTTTCTGATGAACGTCAATTTTTACAAATTACTCTCCGTTCGGATAAGGGGGGGCTCTTTCTGTCTAAGGAGAAGAACGGAGGCAAGAAACTCCTGAGCCATCTTTTCAAAAAAAGACTTAAAACTAGTTGGTATACAATACATATAAGCTTAATTATTATTATTATTATAATATGAGCAGAGCTAACTACTTATCACAGCCATGCATTAACGTCCTCTAAGTAATCATCAATTCTATAATAAGCTTTTTTACTGAGTTTCTCTTTAATGTAACACTTAAACTTATTCTCTGGCATTTGAGCAACTTCTGCTGGAAGCTTATTATAAAATCTAATACAGTACCCTAAAAACGATTTATTAACTTTCGCCAGACGCATCGCTGGAAAAGCCAGCTTATGCTTGTTCCTAGTATTAATGTCATGATTACTGCCAATTGTATCAAAAGTTGAAATATTCTTTCGTACATACATTAAATTGGAAAAAATGAACTGACATGGAACTGTAAGGATGTTAATTTCTTTAAATAGTTCTCTCAATGAATCCCTGGAACCAAGTTTGTATATAGAGCGGATGGCTCTTTTCTGTAATACAAATATAGTCTCAATATCAGCGGCTCTACCCCAAAGCAAAATGCCATACGACAATAAGCTGTGGAAATAACTAAAGTAAACTAATCTGGCGGTTTCAACGTCGGTCAGTTGTCTAATTTTCCGTACAGCAAAAGCTGCCGAGCTCAACCTTCCAGCCAATTTGGCAATGTGAGGTCCCCATTGTAACTTTGAATCTATAGTCATACCAAGAAAGACAGTATCATTAACTAGGTCTAATTTATTCCCATCTAGAATAATGTTAGTATCGCATTGTCTAACATTCGGCAGTGTAAATTTAATACATTTCGTTTTCTTAGAATTCAATAAAAGATTATTTACGGTAAACCAATCGTGTATGTCAGATAGAATAGAATTAATTTCATAAAAAATATTTTCACTTCTTTTAACTTTAAAAAGCAAAGAAGTATCGTCAGCAAATAAAACTATATTAGTCAATTTTTCAACCATAAAAGGCAAGTCATTAATATAAATGAGGAATAAAAATGGTCCTAGAATAGATCCTTGAGGGACGCCTATCTTTACATGAGCCCCCTGTGATTTAGTATTATTAATATCGACCCTTTGTTGCCTCTTGTCTAAATATGAAGCTATCAAATCTAAAGCCTTTCCTCCTATTCCATAGTATCTCAGTTTCGAAATTAAAGTCTGATGGTCCACACAATCAAACGCCTTCGACAGATCACAGAAGACTCCAATAGCATCGTGATGGTCTTCCCAGGCGTCAAATATGTGCTTAATTAACGCAGTACCGGCATCGGTTGTTGATTTGCCTTTTGTAAAACCATACTGCTGGCTATGAAACAGTCGAGCTTCATTGAAATGCAAAAGCATCTGACTGAGTATGATCCTCTCAAATATTTTACTCAAAACTGGAAGAACCGAGACAGGCCTGAAATTTGCAGGGTCCTCCATATCCCCACTCTTGAACAGAGGTATAATTTTACTCAATTTCATAAGATCTGGGAACACACCTTCAGCGATACATTTATTAAAAATGTTAGCCAAAATTGGGGCGATTTTATTAATAATAGAAAGAACAAATTTAACTGACATTCCCCACAAGTCTTCAGTTTTCTTCATATTTAAGGACTTAAATGTTTTTATAATAGTTAATGTATTTATATATCTGAATTTAAATTCCTTATCGGTTGAAGGTGCGTTCTCCTTCATCAGGGTTTCAGCTAATGTAGCTGAAGAATCTAGGTTGCAAGTAGTCTCTAAAGGAATGTTCGTAAAAAACTCTTCAAAAACTCTCGCCACCTCGTCATTTGATGTTATTATGTCATTGCCTACCTTTAAAGATAAATTAGTCTCGCGTGTTCGATTCTTCCCCGTTTCGTTATTAATAATATTCCAAATGGCCTTAGATTTGTTAGCCGAGTCTTTAATCTTGTTATTAAAAGGCGTCTGTTAAGTTCTCTGAAGACAGCTGACACTGGCCCTACCCTTCAAATGTTTGTTGCCATTATAATTGTAAGTGTGACAGTGTGAAAGAAAGAAAAAAAAAAAAAAAAAAAAAAAAAAAAAACAAGAAATGCACAACTGGGGGTTTTTAGTCGGTTAAAGGCCGACACTACCTGGGTCCCCTTCCCAGGTGTCTGTGTAGATTTTCCTCCAGGAGTGCAAAAAAAAAAAAAAAATTATTAATAATATATAGGTATATATATATAAAAGATAAAATATATATATTATAAGCTTCCACATTGAGTAGTGAGTAGTTAAAAGATGAAGACAAAAAACAACCAAACTCTCACAATATATTGATCTCTCAAAAAGGCACGGACATAAAGTCTGTGGAGTGATAATAAAATCTTTAAAAAAAAAAAAAAAAAAAAAAAAAAAAAAAAAGATAAAGGATAAAAAAACTGATGACCAATGATAGCATTTTTGAACTGAAACAATTTATTCGATTTCGAAACGATTCCTTCATCCATTTTGCAAACAATTTTGTGTGAGTATTTGAATATAATTCTATTAGTAAATAAACTAATAGAACCATCGACTATCTCAGACCACCTACCTTCCAGCTCCGCATTTAATTACAGCTATACATGCTCACGCTCGCGCAAAACTTTCAGTCGAAACTTGCACAATTAATGCTAAGCAGAAACCATATTACCACAAAGCCTTGCCTAAACACCGAATTCCCGTTACACGGCCTCAAATGCCCCCTCCCCCCTTAGGGTGGGGGTGGTGGTTTAGGTTACCCCCCCTTTCACCAGGCTCACGTCTATCCATTTGCCTGCTAGTTCCGTGCTAAATTAATTTCCAAGCTCCTTATGTTACGTGCTCTGCGGCTTCGTATATGTGTGTGTGAGTGTGTATGTGTGTGTGGAACTTTCGGAAGGCTTAACTGAATATATATGTTGCGGTAAAGGTTGCGAGGTGGCTGGAGCGGGATTAGGCAGGTTGAGCCTAAATTGGTTTTAGCTGAACGTGGATTTTAGCTAACAGTTTTTGAGCGCAATGTATGCCAATGTTGGTGCTGAGGATCTAACTTCGGCTTCTGGTAACAAAAGACAATATTTTGATGCTTTAATTCTGAATCTAGAGTGTGTTGCTATGGCGCTCCAGTGTGTTACTATTGAAAGAGGCATATAATTATGACCGCTACTGTGGGATTTCGACTGATGATCATGAATGATTCTAATATGTATAACCGAATGACAAAATAACATAATTAATATGTAACTCTTATGTTAAGGGTCATTAACTACCAAAATCTCTATATTATATTTTTTGTGTTTTTCTGGCCAAAACTTATAAGAACAGTTTCTTAAATCTACCAGCAACACAATACATTCTCATGTATCTACTTACACAAAGCACTAGCATACGTACCTACTACGGCTTACGGACAACTAAGGCTTGAATTAGACTCAGTAATTTATAGAGCGACACTGAACCAAAGGGTTACAGTTATTGTGCCGAATTTAGACGAAATTCGTACCTTTGAATTGACGATAAAGCCTCTAATTTAGTTCAGGGGAGAAATTAATGATACCCCCGAGGTAACGTGAGAGTTTGACATAGTTAATGGTGAACGCTTTAGAATTAGGCTTAGTTTCTCATTTGAGTAAATCTACCTTGGAATTACTTCAGTCCTGCTTAGTGATAATTTAGCCGATCACTCGCTACATCTTGTCTAAAGGCTACATATCATAATTATTCTTAATTTCAGCTTAACTTGGTGATCTAACTCTGAGTTGTGAAACCCGCAGTTATAGCGATAATTGCTGTTAATCGCCCGATCTTCACAAAACATTTATTGATATCAGGCGCGGATCCAGACCTCAAAATAGGTGATGGGCAAGTCCAAAAAAGTGGTTTTGCCTCGCCTTGAGTTTTTTTTTGTATTTTGGCGGTATTATTATTATTATACAGGGTTATTGGTAAGTAGACCTGATCCTTTCAGGAGGTGATAGAGGAAGGCATTTCTAGTCGATTATACCCTATAATGCATTATCCGAATCTTAACCATTTCTAAGATATTTAATATTTAAAGATTTTTTGAATTTTTGCCAAAATTTCATGTTTAAAACCGAAAATAAAAATAACTAGCCATATTTCAATACTTTTTTTGTTTGTTTAGCATTAGTAACATCTTAATAAACTAATTAAAATAATCAAATGTGCATTATTCCGCTTAATTTAGACACAATACCTCAAAATAGATAAACATTTTTAAAAAATATTCAAAACCTAAAAACAAATAAGTTAAATTAAAAAAGAATTTCATATAACAATTTTTTGTGCACTTCAGCTTAAAAACATTGTCAACTTATAAGCTTTCAAATGAGATATTTCAATATCAAATCGATTTAGGTAAAGTCAAAAGTCAAAGTCAAAAAAAAAGTAGGTATCACCAAGATATGGCCAAAACAATCAGAGAAGGCGGACAAAATTCATCAGAAAAAATAACAAAATTAGCGCAATTTAAAGGTAAAAAGTGTGATGGTTTTCAGTCCTGTTCACTTTAGTATGGAAACCCCTGTTGAGTTTTTTTAGGTTTTGAATATTTTTTAAAAATGTTTATCTATTTTGATGTATTGTGTCTAATTTAAGTCGAATAATGCACATTTGATTATTTTAATTAGTTTATTAAGATGTTAATAATGCTAAACAAACAAAAAAAGTATTAAAATATGGCTAGTTTTTTTTATTTTCGGTTTTAAACATGAAATTTGGGCAAAAATTAAAAAAAATCTTTAAATATTAAATATCTTAGAAATGGTTAAGTTTCGGATAATGCATTATAGGGTATAATCGACTGGAAATGCCTTCCTCTATCACCTCCTGAAAGGATCAGGTCTACTTGCAAATAACCCTGTATACGGTTATGCTAAATGCAATTTTTGCATCTCATAAGACCTTTGGATCAAACAATCTTAAATTATTAAAAACCATGAAATTTTTAGTTTTTGAAAATTTTGATAGATAAAAGTCTGTATTACGGGAAAAGTAAATATATGACTACACTAAATTCTCATTTAAGTAAATGAGGCTTATTTTATCTCGATAGGCCAAATAGATTTTATTAATGAAACCTACAGCTATTTCAAAGAAAGCCTAACTAAAATAGAAAATATTTTGGATCAAATTCTAAATTAAGTGTTTAAAAAAATTGGGTCATTTGGTGTTTACTGACACCCTGAACTCAACTTAAACCTACATTCACGCTACTTTTTATTGCGAAATTCCCAAGGGAAAACTTTTTAAAGCGAAGCGGGAATATTAAGTTCCACAGTCATGTATTATAGACGAATATTTAAAATATTTTTTTTTATAAAGTTTCTATGGCTAAATTATTATTAAATTTGTTTTGCGTATTTTGACATTCTGTTTTAATTTTCGGGCTTAGATATAGTCATATATGTATAACACGCTGCACTCGTAGGTTTCGGATTAGTATACCCTTTTTACACCCTGTATAGACGAAAAATATATTTTATTACCTACATTATCCATAGTAAAAAGTCACGTTACTAAAAAAGTTTTTATGGTAAATATATACATATGCAGGGGTAGTCAGAGGTGGCTCACAAGTGAGCCACCCACTTTTCGCAGCACATTTGTACTCACGTGATAGGTTGCGAACCATATCGCCGTTTTTAGAATAAGTACAATGCACTTAAAATACACAATTAGAATCTATAGATGTGCAGGTTTTTTCACGATGTTTTCCATCACCGTAAGATCACGTGGTATTATTGTACTTAAACTCCTTAATTGAAAACACAATTGAAAGAATTCATTGGTACTGGCCACGATTTGAACGCACGGCCTCTCGATTGAGAGGACAAGGCCTTATCCATTACGACCCACCGCTCAATCAAATTTTTCAATCAAATCAAATATTTTTTTTATGTGAAATGAATATTTATTGTGCGAATTTATACATTCTGATTTTGTTTTTGAGCTTAGATATAACATGTTGCACACGTAAGTTTCTTATTCGAATGTAATAAGGGTTCTGTCAGATGTCCTTCCCCGTGGAATGGGATATAGTATACCCTTTTTGCAACACCCTGTATAGATATTAACATTGCAGTAATAACGGTATCACTGCATTTTTGGTACATAAGTTGTTTGGCATAGAATAACGCGGACTCGGGTGTTTGGGATCCTGCAAAAAGTATAATTCTTTTTTTTATGACCGCGCCTTGGCTTATGGCTGAAAAATCTTTTTTTGTTTTATCTAAAAACCGTCTTCAAAAAACCACTAAAAAGTAAGAAATAATTTAAGGTTTAGACCAATTCTATGAGACAGTACAAATATACCGAAGCAGGAACTGATCTTTTTTTATGTTGGTGCGGTGACACTTTGTCTGAAGAAATATGGCACCAACTTCAAAAAAAAATAGTTCCTGCTAGGGAGTTCGGTATATTAGTACTGTCTCATAGAATTGGTCTAAACCTTAAATTATTTCTTACATTTTGTAGTGGTTTTTTGAAGTTGGTTTTTTATTTTTTTTTAAATCATTATTTTATTTTATTGCTTTTAGTTTCTTTGCAATAATTTTCAATCAAAATCAATGTGCAAATGATACCAATAAGTCCTACTCGTCAATACGAAGCATTCAAGCCTAAACACGAGGTAGTTGCTATATACCGTTGAGGAGTTCCCTTGACTGCCTTCCGTTTCCATCATCAGATCAGCTCAAAGTCCCCATCATATTTTTTTGTTATAAGAACTATATTTACGTTCTAAATTTCATTAGAATCTAAATGGCAATAGGCCCGCCCCCTATTACATTGGGACTAACATAACACTCTGGCGAAAAGTGGGTGCAGCAATGCACCTCTGCCTACCCCGCAAGGGAGTACATTAGTACAAGGCGTGAGTGCGTGTTTTTTTTTGTGTGTTTTTTTTTTTTTATTTCATTAGAATCGGTTAATCGGCCCAAAATGGAAATTCATACCCTGTTTTTACCCCTTTACCCACCCTTGGGGGTGATAAAAAAAATGGGACCACCCCTGAGCTCAACCCCATACATCAAAAAAAAGAATTTTCAAAATCGGTCTATAAAAGGCGGAATAATCGGTGAACAAACATAAAAAAAATACCGACGAATTGAGAACCTCCTCCTTTTTTCGAAGTCGGTTAAAAATAGCCATTGTAGGAAGGCTCGGATAAGAATGTTAGGTATCTTAACTTTTAAATAACATAAAAAAAAACTATTTGGCATATCGAGATTAAGTACTCGTTGTGTAGTATCTATGTATAGGTACCTACTTAAAATAGTCACTTTGGCCGTAAGCCGTAAGATTCTTGGCATGACTGAAAATTTTATGGTTTTTGAATCCTTTAACAACGATCCGGAGGCTTTTCGAGATGGAAAAACAACATTTATCATAACCCAAAATAATCATCACCAGCATATAAAAAATAGTTATACCTCCAAAGTGATAAAATAACTAAATTATAATATTAAATTCCCATGGTATGATGGCAAGTCAATTTAGGTGATGGGCATGCCCACCTTGCCCATATGGGTGGATCCGCGCCTGATTGATATAATAATAAAAATATTTGACTTGAATATTTAACTTACAGCGAAAGGGGGTGGGCCAGTTACTAGTCACAATAAAATTTAAGTTCCGTAATTTCGTTTATGTATATATAAGTATATTTTTACTTGTATACAGTAGAACACAGTATACTTTGCTTTATTTATCCGGATGTATATCACTATGCGTGTGGATGACGTAGATAGACAGACAGACACATAATACTCCCTTATGTACAGGTTGATGAAAGGGTTATCCAAATAAAATCATTTATTAATCTAATATGGACATATCAAAGACAGACATCAGACTCGTTATCAATTTTACTTTTAATAATAATACTTAATCGATTTTTTTGTAAAAGAAAATCATACATTCGAAAAAAAACCAAGACACGTTTATTTATTTTATGTATTTTCTAGCATACCAATCTGTCACAAATTTGTAGTAAATGACAATGGGCAGATTGGGACCACCCTCCAATAGCATTTAGACTAACATCGTTGGATAGGTCTTGTCAATAGGAATAACTTTTGCTATGACAGCTTTGTTGTCACAGTTGTCCGTTCAGAGATAAGAGAGAGAGACAAGACCTATCCAACGACGTTAGTCTTACTGCTATTGGAGGGTGGTCCAGCCTCCAATAGCAGTAAGATAAACTGACGAGTATCGGAACTTATATAAGTCATATATCTCTGAACGGACAACTGTGACAACAAAGCTGTCAAAGCAAAAGTTATTCCTATTGACAAGACCTATCTAACGACGTTAGTCTTACTGCTATTGAAGGGTGGTCCAGCCTCCAATAGCAGTAAGATGAACTGACTAGTATCGGAACTTATAAGTCATATATGGGTGAATTTCCCGCGGCCAAAATTTGCGTGGCATCAATGTAATCGGTACTAAAATACAAAGTTCTAATTTTCTAATATTTTTTTCCGGTTATGTGGAATAGTAATCTATATGAAGCACTAAATATTTTATCAATAGGATTAATGGATACTTTACAAAAAAATATTAAACCTCCAAATCTTTCATTGCCGTGTTTGTCCCCAGGTCATCTCGTTTTGTATTATTCTTCATTGATGAAAAAATATTGAGTGTTTAGATTTAAACTTAGTTTCATTTGATACATTATTAGTTAAAGTATTGTAGCGAAATACATTTATTCAAATAAATAATGAATATAACGAACGGTAAGTGAAAATTCATGTGTCCCAGAACTACATTTCATCGCCGTGACCTAAACATGATCAAGGATATTGTTTTATCTATGAAATTGGGCCCCCCTCTCGGTGCACTAATCGTTTTTTACAAGTGTTGCCTAACTACTCGACGTGGAAAGAGGTACATAGGTGCTAGGGTTTCTGCTCGAGAATTCTCGAGCTCGAGAAGATTCGAGAAATTCGGCTTGGTTCGAGACAAGAAAAAAATCTGAAGACTCGAGAATTTCTCGAGCCTTGAGATAAAAGTTAAGAAAATTCAATTCGAATTTTCCTGCGCCGCTTAACAATATATGCATACCATGCGCGTGTATTATGATTTATTTCGTTTCATCTCAATTTAAGCTAGTGCTGTACTGATAATACCAATGAATGATTAAAAGATAACGTAGTGTACTGTTTCTTAGTTCAGGAGGACCAAAAGAAGTGATCCGATGTTGTTTGGCTCTCATTTTTTTTCTAAATGAAAAACTTCGATTCTGTTTGTTGATTATGTTTATTTGAACCTTTACAATTTTATTGGTAAAGTCGAAAAGATAATATCGCCCAAATGGACGCTGTCACAATTGATTGCCATACGGGCTCGTTTTATGGCATTTCTCATCACTTCAGCGAAAACTTCGGGCGAGAGATTCTCGCACTCGTGTTGAATGTTGTCCTTGAGGGCTTCCAGAGACACGGGTTTATAGAAAAACTGTCTGAAACGGTTAAATCGGGTGATATTGCATGGAAAAATGCCAGATAAAAAGAAAAAAAGGGGACCCGAAAACTGAATAAACACAATTATTCCGCGTTCTTGGGGAGTATATCACTCCACGGCTCCTGAACTTGTATTCTGCATTTGTCTAGTCCACCAATATCAAAACTGATTTGAAATTGGCGGCCATTTGCACAAATGAGAGCAACTTCCAAGTGATTACTTTTGGCCCGCCTTGTACTAGTATTTAGTAGCTAGCTAGACAGCTAATTATGAGTATTAGTAAAGTATTTTCTTTGTCATTAAGTTGACAAAGGAGATTTAGTGTTTTATTTTAATTAAGGATTTTTTCTAAAGGTTTTCTTATAAAGGCTCGAGACTCGAGAAGACTCGAGAATTTGGGCTCGAGAATTCTCGAAGCTCGAGAACGAAAACAGGTCGAGAAATCAGAAACCCTAATAGGTGCCCACGTTTTCGCGCTATAGTGAAAGTTATATTTGTTTTTGGTCACTGGACATTTTTTCTTTCATCGCCGTGGATAGATATAACTTGTATAAAATTAAGTTTGTCTTCTTGAGTAACCATTCATAACAAAGAATTTTGAAAATATTCATCTTATAAAGTGTTAGTTTCTTCGAATAGTTAATACTTTTTTTGTTATTTATATTTAATGACTTGATTTTCATCGCCATGCTTTCATTTCCGTGGTTTCCGTGGCCAAAATTTGCTATGGCAATGAAAAAAAAGTCACGGCAATGAAAAAAATTTCATCGCCATGTCTTGTAAAATAATGTCTATTCATTGCCGTAGCCTGGTTATTCATTGCCGTGGCCAGGTTATTAATTTCCGTGACATATGTTTTCATCGCCATGGTATGTATGATTAGGCAAATAAAAATATATTTACCATCTTTTGTAATACAGGTAATACCGATCACTGAAATTACCTACAGGACTTGTCAAATTACCTCTTTTTGCAGTTCAATAAAACGGGCGCGTATCGCGATATATAAAAACTAAATGTATAATTTATCATTAATAACAATCACAAAATAAGTATTATAATTAACGTTATGTATAAATAAGATCTGTTTTAGCTCAAGCGCCCGCTTCACATGCCAGAGATGCGGGTGCAAATCCCGGCGCTGACATGTACCAATGAGTTCTTTGAATTTAAGTACAATATATACCATCGCTCTTACGATGAAGGAAAACATCGTGAGGAAATCTGCATATCTAGATTTAGCACATCTAGATATGTGAACCCACCGACCCGCAGTGGACCAGCGTGGTCGGAAATGGTCCAAGATTAAAAAGGCAGTTTAGACCTTGTGTATATGAAAAAAGGTTCCATTCGAGAGAGCCAGGTGCAGGTACTTACACCCCCAGCAGATAATAGAATAGCATAGAATATACATCTCCGCAGGAACTCAGCTGGATGCTAAGTGGCCTAAATACTGCTTGCCAACGTGTAGGCCTCGGTATGAACTTGGGCAAGACGAAAGTCATGTAGAATGTTCACATCAAACGGGAGCCGGTGATCGTCGGTGAGACAACTATATGTCTACCTCAAGCAGACTATTCGGCTAGGCAGAAGCACTTTAGACAAGGAGGCTGAAAAGCGCATCTAACTGGGTTGGGCTGCATTCGGGAATCATCGTCACATATATGCTCCTCGGCCATTCCTCAGAGCCTGAAGACAAAGGTCTTCAACCAGTGCACCCTGCCAGTGATAACGTATGGTGCAGAGACGTAGACACTGACAGTGGGACTGATCCAGGACTGGCTCAGAGTGCTATGGAGAGAGCTACGCTTGGGGTTTCTCTAACTAATGGATCGTATCAGAAAAGAGGTTATCCGTCACAGGATTAAGGTTACCGACATAGCTGTCAAAATGTGCAAGCTTAGGCAGGTAGCCGGTAGTAGGTGGATTAGGAAGGCCGAGGACCGATTGTTGTGGCGCTCCTTGGGAGAGACCTATATCCAGCAGTGGATGATTATAGGCTGATGATGATAAAATACATTTCATATTATTATATCAATTAAAATATACTTTCATTTAGCATAGAGCTCATAAAATATTCTATCATATCACGTTATCTGTGTAAAATCAACACCATCAAAACCCCTAGCACCAAAACTTTAAGATAGGTGCGATGACGAGGAAAGCGAGCAGGAGCGGTTTGTGCACATGCTGCGTCCCACTTCGCTGTTGACGAACATGTGCACCTAACTGCACCTATCTTTAGGTTTTGGTGCTTTTGGTGGTTTGTTCGGTGATTTGTAATTCAGCACAGATCATGTCATATCATAATATATTTTATGAACTTTACATAAAATTAACAGTTTGTATACTGTATAATATTATCATCATCATCATCATCTCCGCCATAGGACGTCCACTGCTGAACATAGGCCTCCCCCAATGATTTCCACCTTGTCCGATCGGAGGCGGCCCGCATCCAGTGCTTCCCCGCGGACTTGACTATATCGTCCGTCCATCTCGTGGAAGGCCGCCTAACGCTGCGCTTGCCGGTACGTGGTCTCCACTCGAGGACTCTTCTGCTCCACCGACCATCAGTCCTTCGAGCAATGTGTCCGGCCCATTGCCATTTCAGCTTACTGACTTGATAGGCCATGTCGGTTACTTTGGTACTAAAGACCACGTCTCGGCACCGTAGGTCATCACTGGCAACATGTATAATATAATACTTTATGAAAATATAGATGTTATAATAGGTAAGGTTAATTACATGTTGTGAACGATATTAATGTGAAATTAAACATTTCGTTTTTATAAGTCGCAATACGAACCCCATAATACTACTTAAAGAATTCCATACTACATTCTTTATTATTTTATACATACTGTCGTTCTTTCTTTCGTTCCAATATCTATCCAAATATTTCTACCATACATAATCTGTCTAAAGTTTGCGTTTCCCTCACAGTTTTTTTTTATTGCAGTGGATTGATTCTTTCATATCCATAGCACAGTTATTTCATTGCCGTGGACGTTAGTTTCATTGCCGTGGATGTTTTTTTCATTGCCGTGGACGCTTATTTCATTGCCGTGAACGCATGTGTCATCGCCGTGGCACGAAATTTTTGATCATCTGTATCTCGTTAAGTTTTTAACTTATCTGCTAGCCATTAAGTAAAAACACTAACATTAACCAAAACTTTAATAAAAGCGCTTTTTCAATATAAAAAACCTAAAGATAAAAAAGTCCACGGAAATGAAGATTTTTTAGGACTTGTTGAAATCCACCCATATCTCTGAACGGACAACTGTGACAACAAAGCTGTCAAAGCAAAAGTTATTCCTATTGACAAGACCAATCCAACGACGTTAGTCTTACTGCTATTGGAGGGTGGTCCCAGCTCCCATATATTTTTGCCCATCCTCTTTTATAGTAAGTATTAGAGCGGTGGTAGCTCAGTCGGGTAAGCGCCCGCTTCTCACGCCAGAGATGCGGGTTCGATCCCGGCGCTGACATGTACCAATGAGTTCTTTTAACTTAAGTACAATGTATACCATCGCTCTTACGGTGAAGGAAAACATCGTGAGGAAACCTGCATATCTAGATCTAGCACATCTAGATATGTGAACCCACCAACCCGCAGTGGACCAGCGTGGTGGGGAAATGGTCCAAGCTTAGGAAGGCAGTTTAGACCTTGGGGATATGCACAAAGGTTCCATTCGAGAGAGCCAGGTGCAGGTACTTACGCCCCCACATAGAATAGAATAGAATAGAATAGAATAGTAAGTATTTGATAATAATAAATACACCCCTAATATATTATAAGAAACATGTTCAAGTCTGAAACTCACCCTCTATGCGTACATAGCCCTTGGCAATATCCGGAGTTGGATCTTCCTGTCAGTTTATTTATGCACGAACATGTGGAAATTGAACGGGCAGAGGGGGGAAGGGAAGGGGAGGGGGGGAGAGATGCGTGAAGATACCGGGATTAATATCATGTGAGGCAGAATTTTGAAAAGCGAACGCGAAGAATCGTATTTCGAAAATGACCGTTATTTGAATGGGAATTTAAAGGGAATTTTTAACGAAATTCAAATTGATTAAGTCAATGTCCATTTGTAGGTATAGTGATAACAGTGGTGGGCAATAATTAAATAAGCGCATTTCATTCAAAAGAAGACGTTGTTAAAATTTCCCAAAGACGCATTGTTTAGTCGCGCACGACAAAAACCCATGCTCCTATTCTCAAATCCATCAACATCACCTAGCCTGTCACGCAAGCTCTTTATTCACAACAAAACACGATCAAAGAAATATTAGCAGATTAATTCTCGCCCTACAAAAACAATGAATCGCGTACATTGAACACAAAGGCCGGTAACAAAGGAGTATGAACGGCGTTTCGCTCTAAAACTCTGCATGTGACTATGGAATGATTGTTTTAAGCCAGATTGTGACTGAAAAACAATGATCCAAATTAATTCAGTACTGTGATTATTGTTTTAAAATTTGAATTCCAAATGTTATTATCGGAAGCATTTTGTGAATTCGAATGGTATGCTGCTAATACGAACAACTTTATTAGTTTGTTTATCTTGTGATACTTTGATGAATGACATCATTATAAAAGTTATCTAATCCTTGAACCAAAATGGAACGAGATGAGATAACAATAGATTACAGAATGTTACAACAATGTAAAGAATTGGCGGCAATTTTCATTTCCCTATTTAGCTAAATCAGAGGCAACGACATGGCTTCAAAATGCCTATCAGAGCAGAATATTTCTCGTCAAATGGTAATAATCAGGAGGCAGGCATGATACATTATGGTTCAGTTATCAAAAGAGGAAAAATTGCCGTCTTCTGAAAGAAAAAGTCACTGTATTACACGCACATGCTTCGAAAAAGGTATGATGAGGTTTTTGTCGTACCGTCATTTCTTTTTCATGTTATATTTATGAAATGGAACTATCAAAAGAAATATACCGATCCGTTCGTCATGAAGTCATGTCACTTTGAAATACCCTAGAGTCGTTTTCGATTACGAATGGTAGAAAAGGTATGTTTGTAAAAAAATGATACCTAACCATAAATATAATACTGATATACTTATAGCATTCATAGGAGTTTATAGGTACTGTGTGTGACTCTGACTCGTAAGTGTTTGTACTGCACTGACAACATTTGGTAGAGGCGTCATTTTTTTTTTTTTTTTTTAAAGACATTTATTTATAATAAAAACTTAGGCTAATACAATTTTTTTTCTGCCAAACTGCGTAACAGTTTGTTGGCAGACGCTCTTAGTTATAATCTAAAAACTAAGTACTGACACTTATTATATTAAATTTAATTTATAAATAATTAAACTAATGGTACAGTTGATATACACTCGCGAGCAACCAAATCGACTCAAGCCTTGACGGCGCAAACATACATTAATACAAGTAAAATTATGAATAGAAATAATAAAAATGATATGTCATTTAAAAGCTTAAGATGTCAGCTTTAATTTGATATCATTATTATTGAAATCCATTCATCATTTTTGAAATAAATGATGTCTGAACGCAATTGTAGGAAAAACGGGAATTTAGGAAAAAAGGGTATGGGTATCGTATTATACAAATTAAACAAAAAATGTTAAGATAAAAATTTATTTATTTAAATCAATACTTTGTATTGCCCCCTCTTGCCCTAATTACAGCCTGCAGCCTGTTTCTCATAGACCTTATCAACTTTTTGACAGTTTCCTGAGGAATGCCGTCCCACTCCTCTAATAAAGCTGTCTTCAGCTCGTCCACGCTTGCAGGGACTGGATTCCTGGCCCGAACTCTTCTTTTGAGCTCGTCCCATAAGTGTTCGATGGGATTCAGGTCAGGACTGAGCGCAGGCCAGTCCATCGTGCGCAATTCCTTCTCTCTCAGAAACTGCCGACTGACTCGTGCCGTGTGGCAGCGGGCATTGTCGTGCATTAGCACGAAGTCTTCACCGACAAATTCTGCATAGGGCACAACATGACCGAGTAGAATGTCGGTGATGTACCGATCAGCTGTTAACCCGCCTCCTCGGCCGCCTCCAGGCACGAAAACAAGTGCGGTTTTTCCCTCTAGAGAAATACCAGCCCACATCATGCAGGAACCGCCGCCATATGCTACTGTTTCAGCGAAACAACATTGGGCAAATCGTTCCCCCGGACGCCGGTAGACCCGGCCTCTCCTGTCACTGCCATGCAGACACACTCTGCACTCATCAGTAAACAGGACCGACCGCCATTGCGCAATGCTCCAATCGAGATGCTCTCGAGCAAACTGAAGACGCGCTTGTCGGTGGCCTGCAGTCAATTTGGGGCCTGATGCAGGTCTTTTTGGTGTCAAGTTGGCTTCCTTCAAGCGTCTTCTCACTGTCCACTCGCTGACAGCCACTTGTCGTACACGTCTCAGTTCTTGCTGCACATCAACGCCCGTAAGGTGTCGATTGCGCAGCGAGGTTGAGACAATGAAGCGGTCGTCTCTCTCTGAAGTGCAGCGGTGGCGGCCCGTTCTTGGTCTTCGATTGAAGGCACCAGTCTCTTGGAACCGTCTGTATACTCGGGATACAGCAGACTGGCTCAAGTGGAGCTGGGCAGCGACTGCTCGCTGACTTAACCCTTGTTGCAGCAAGGCAACAACTTGAGCAGCTTCTTCTGGTGTGGTATCCATGGGTTTGCGAAAACAAGGAATACAATGCAACGAGATGTGTACCGGTCAACTTGCAACAAGCGACTGATAAGGTACACCGGATGTGGAAAGGTTTTATAGCGGGATCAGGTAGCGCAAGGCGTGGATTCCTAATGAGGTAATTAACACTGACGGGCAATTAAAATGCGTCATTAAATCTGCGCTTAGTTTTTTTTTATGGTATTGATCTTAATTGAAAGCCTAATTCTTCAGCTTTCGAATGACATATCACTTTTATATTTACCATTTATCGTTTTAGGAAAATCAATGTATATGTGCGCCGTGAAGGCTTGAGTCGATTTGGTTGCTCGCGAGTGTATAATATGAATGAATTTTATGGTATAATTTAGATGTTAAGTTTCAGAATTTAAAAAAATATTTTTTAATTTAAGTTTTAATGTAGTTTTACAAAATTTGTCGGTAGATCGCAATAGGGGGATATTATTACATATTTTAGGGGTTAAGTATCTTCTTGTCCTTTGTCCGTAGTAATTATTTGCCTTTGGCTGTATAAATTTTCTATTATTGGCTGATCTTGTAACATAGCGGTGATTTACCAGGGTCTTATGGTCATCGGAGTAATATGTTTCAATGGCAATCAGATACTTAACCTTACAATGAACTGGGAGTATTCGGCATGAGGCGAACAGTTTGTCATAGTCTCCATCACAACTATCTTTTGTTTTCTTATCAGCTAAATATTTTATTAATCTTATTTGTAGTTGTTTAATTTTATCTAAATATGTTTTAAACGTGAGGCCATAGCAACTCAAACCATAACTAAACATTGTATCTGCAAGGGCGTGATACACGATATACAGGGTGCGTCTATTTAATATTTTGCTAAGATGATAGAACTTGCCTAGAACTGATCGTAGTCTATTACATATTTCGTTAATGTGTGGTTTCCAATTAAAGTTACTATCTATCAATAGGCCTAGGTATTTGAACTGGTTAACAGTTTCTAACTTTTTACATTGACAGTTCTGATAGTCAGCGTGCAAACATTCGTACGTGTGGCCAATGATGTTAACTGATTTACTTGCTTTTGCTTTTTTATTATATGGCGAATATATGTGCATACATTTTGTTTTATTTATATTTAATATTATGCCATTATCGTGGGCCCATTTGGTAATCATATCAAAGTCTGTTTGCATATTGTTTTGTATTGTATCCAAATCCCTTCCGGAGAGCAACAAACACATATCGTCAGCGTACATAAAAACATTACATTTTTTAACTACGTTAGGTACGCTATTTACATGCATTATGTAGCCGACGGGACCGTACACTGAGCCAGTGGGCACGCCCAGATCGACGCGTACCTCGGACCCCACCGCCCCGCCCACCGCTGTCCGAAGTGTTCTGTCTGTGAGGTAATTACGGAACCACTGGTTTGTGGGACCACTGATGCCGCACTCCTCCATTGCTTGTAACAATTGGCAGTGGTCAAGGGTGTCAAACGCCTTTTTAAAATCTATAAAAACAGCGAGCACCTGCTGACCACTGTTCAGACTTGTGTTGACACTGTCGGTGAACCGGGCCAGTGCGGTGGCCGTGCTGCGCCCGCGCCTGAAGCCGTGCTGCGAGTCCGATATTATGCCATGCTGCTCAAGAAATGAGCTTACCTGACCTACGACAACCTTCTCCATGATCTTATTGACCACTGATAATATAGCTATTGGTCTATAATTGGTATAATCCATGTGACTCCCCTGCTTATAGATGGGTCTTATCAGTGCCCTCTTGAGTTCATTAGGATAAATGCTATTAGATATACATAAATTGATAAACTTAGCTAAGATTTTACTTATATCGAATTTCACATATTTTAAATCCTGTACCCTTATTTTGTCAGAGCCAGGAGCTTTTTCACACTGTAAATTATCTATTATTCTAGCTACCTGTCTGGCACAAACTTTTTTATAGCGGAACGACACATCACTGCTTTTTACATAACAATCTCTGTCTAAAAATTTTTTATTACAGTTGTGCTTAATATTATTTATCTCTTGGGTAAACGTATTAGAAAACTTATATTATAGGATGTAGGTAATTTATAGTAAAATTAAGATGATTGAAATCAGCGAAATAGAAAAAGTTAATGAACTATAGGTGCCGCCTACCACAATTTATTTTAATCGTTGCTTGCGGCAAATAAGCACTTTTGTGTCGGTCGTTCTTTTTCTTATTTTTTCTTTTTACTCAATTATTTCCAGCCAGTCTTCTGTGGTCAGGCTGGAAAAAAGTTTTAAAGCGAGGAGTTTGTATTAAAGGTGGTGCCTAGTTCTGTTCTAGTGCGCTAGTTGGAGCAGTAACAAGGAGGGTGTATCAAAGCACATTCTTCAAAGCGAACGTGATTCTAGACCGATGCTCGAACAATTCCGCCGGGAGGGCGGGGTAAATGGGTGACGTGGAAAATTTCTCATTTTATATAGACGCCCGTGCAACTGTATTTCAAACAAGGGTTTTATTTTTAACTATCATGTCATGTTAAATTGTAATTAGTTAAAACACAATTATGGTATGTATAAATTGGTTAGGTTTAATTTAGATATTTGTTTATGACTCGATTAAACACTTGCATTAATATTTTGTCATTAGTTATCATTTCTATCTATCAAAATAAGTATGTTAAGTAGCCGAAGGGAGGTGTTTCAGGCAGGGGGTTATTATATGTATTTATAAATAACTTTTGTTCTACGACTTTGGAAAACTCCCACAATTAATTTTGCTTCTCCATAGAAACTTTGTTGGTCACTTGACTTTAACTATCGTAGAACAAAAGTTGCTTAAAATAATCCAACTCATCACCTTTTTTTCAACTAGCAATACCACTTTTGCAACACCCTGTATACGAAAACACCTACGACTAACAACTCCCCGTCTATTCAACATATCCATGCTCCATCTTGCCCCCCATTCGACTCAGCAACAATTCGTAACCACAGTTTCGATTCCTCCATTCGGGATTAAAGCGGTGATCTGAATGGGAAACATGTCACATACGACTGTCTGTCACATGCTGGGTATTGCGCGCGGATAGTTTATAGCCGCCATCCCACCCGCGCCTCCCCTGCACAGGGACGGAGCTAGGGGGGCGCTAAATTAGTGTTGCCCAAATGCAAGAACAAGACGAGACTTAGCCAGTCTTGGTCTTGGTCTTGCGCCAATACACCTGGTCTTGGTCTTGGTCTTGGTCTTGCGCCAATACACCTGGTCTTGGTCTTGGTCTTGGTCTTGCGCTCCCAGTCTTGGTCTTGGTCTTGGTCTTGCAGCAAGAGTCTTGCAAGTCTTGCAATTACCTATTAGTCTATTACTATTTATTAAAGTTTACTTTTTGATTTTAATAGATATTTTTTTATTCGCTATGTTTATGGTATTAGTCGTAATGCGCATAGGTCCAGTTTTTCATTTTCTTTGTTACAGTTTTTTGCATCTCATAGAATTCCTAAGCGTACTTACCTATACACCGAACTGTTACACCTAACTACTCAGTGAAATAGCGCTCTGCAAGACGCAAGAGTCTTGCAGGCTATGTCTTGTTCTTGCTCAAGTCTTGCACGGTCAGTCTTGGTCTTGGTCTTGCTAAAAATACGCGGTCTTGTTCTTGGTCTTGGTCTTGCAAAAACGCAAGAACAAGACCAAGACTGCAAGACCAAGACTGAATTTGGGCAACACTACGCTAAATGCTCCAGACCGCCCCCAAAATATTTTGGTATTTATGTGTTATAGGTAAATCTTAATATGATGATTAGAAAATATTATGTTCAACTCTACACAGGTTACTTATATATAATGTATAATGCATCCCTGAATGATATAATTAAATAATAATATAATATGTGAAAAGATTTTTTTTAATTCCAATTGTAAGGATAAACTAGGAGACCACGAATATATTTTATGAAGAGTCTGCTTATGGAGTGGTTATCTTGTGAAAACCATGTAAGTATTCCCAATGAACTGTACTGCTACCTACCTTACCGCCACGGACACATTACCAATTATCAATCCATAAGCAGCGTGGCTCGCCTGTCAAACGTCTGTCAGATTCATACGTACCTACAAGTTTCGTCAGATTTGACAATCGAGCGATGCAGCTTAGGGATTGTTGGTTGCTAATGTTCCGTGGTGGTAGCCCCACAGTATATGTGGTTCTATTAGTACCTATTTATCTATTAAAGAACTTCAAAATTTAAGTGAGCGCCCCCACAGCTAACACCGTCGATGCATCCCTGCTCCTTTTAGTTGCGAGGCTAGGGAGTCTCGTGGTCGGTGATTGAAAGCCGCTCTTCCTACCTTTGTTGCAACAATCCCGGGATTATGCCCTGTATCCGCCTGCGAATAAGGATGCCTTTGTTATGTACCTTCTTAGAAGGTAAATTATGTTTGTTTTGGAGTGATATTTGACATTATTGTAATATAGTGGAGGTAGCTATTGTGTGTAGTAATTGATTACGTAATTATGTATTAATAAGTTAGTAGCAGTTGTACCAATTATTATACCTTAAGTTAGATAATGCAGATATTAATACTAATAATCAGTTCTATTCGATACCCATTGAAAAGGACAATATGTACCTATACAAAATAAAAAAACAAAATATTTACCTAAGTATATACCTCTACTCTTCCAAATTCTTAAAAAATATTTACCCATCGAGACATAGCAAACTTGTAACCTTACCATAAGTAGCGTGAGCAAGGCACTAAGACCTTAGCTCATTTGGGGAATTAATCAATTAATTACAGCCGAAAATTTGTCTACATTAGACGGGTTCTATATTATTTATTTATTAAATAAGCTCCAGTGCCTGTGCTTAAAGCTTCACGTAACCACCCGCCACACGGCTTACAAAGTACCGTTGGCAAAACTGTGTATGCATGCAAGACTGGCACGTAAATAACCTAACCTTTCTAAACCGAACTTAATAGTAAAAATACCTTCGTGTAGGTTAATCTAAGTGTAATAATAACATAATCTGATGACACCATTCAAGCATCCCTAGATATTTTCTGAGTTACTCCACACTACTCCACAGTCCATACACTATAAAATTCAGCTAAAAATTATCTCTACTTATGTTGTTTCTTACTTGCCTCGAGAGATAAATTGCGATAAAATTTATAATGAATACCTCTAATCTACCTACTGAATCATACACAAAAGTTTACATGCTTACTTACCAATATAACAACCCTTTATTGCCATCCACTTTTTCTGCTAACGCTACATCGCAGTGAGCTTCGTGAGCTGGCTCCACAGAATTTGTCTCCATCTCATTGTGGCAGAGATATATTGGCCGCTCCTTCGTTGCGGACTGTACATAGTACATACTGTTCTATGTACGTACCGTTTGTGTTTGTGTGTGTGTTGTTTAGACGTGGAATTAGGATGTACGGTTGAACATGATGTTAGGACATTCTGTTTTCTGTATACATACTTACTTATAGTTGAAAAGGAACTGTGTTTTCGTAATGTTCGGCTGGTAGTTTGGTTGTGGGTAAAACATGCATCGTAAACTTTTGTTAAAATCTAAACGTCTTAATTTCCGGAAGTTTGTGTCTTCTCCTTAATATAACCTTAGGCTTACGTCCTCAAATTAAAAACAGAATTTCACATCTATTGTATACATTTTGGTCTAAAGTACTCTAAAGCATGTTGATTCTATTTAGTTTGTCTTCTACATTTACTAACCGACTTCGATAAAAGGAGAATTCGTCTGTAAGTAGGTATGTATGTTTTTTCCGGTATCCGTATGGAGAAACCATTGCTACACTTGGTCTACAATGTATAGTACGGCTCATGTTTGTTTTCTAAGTAAAACCTGATAGGTATTATTGCTTTTTTTGAGACACACAGTTTCATGGTATCAGGTATTCAATATAAAGATCACCCTTCCGCCTATTCAAACTTGTAGCATCTGGATTTGTTAATTAACCTCACTTTATTATTGAAGGATACAGGCCGTGCGTTCGAATACCAGACTGGGCAGATATTTTTCAATATCAATAAATCAATTATTACTTAAGTATGCAAATACTGAAACTTTATGGTCCCCCAAAGATGCTCCAAGTTGTTTAAAAGACAAATAGAGACTTTTATTGCATAATTTAGTTATTGCAAAATATAAAAAGTCACTTGAGTAAACAAACTCAAGCGCGTTGTTACGTTGAATGAAGGTAAGGGGAAAATTTTATATAAGTATAGTTTTTTTTTGTTCTTGTGTTAAATATCGGTAGGTATATCTCCTATTTGGCATTTCTATGTGTGTGTGCAATAAAGAGTTACCTATACTTATCTATCTTATCTTAACCTCGGTGGCTGTTTTATCGCCGTCACAAGCATAGGTTACAAAATAATCCATCAACACTCCAAGAAGAAAATTAAATATTTTACAATTCGCTGCACAAAGTTCCACTACGGTGCAAATGTGGCTAACTTGTGTGAAAGTGGCGTTGCATGCGCCAGCCATCGCCATTACGCCTCCAATAAACTGTTCAACTCTGGCGTAACAAAATAGCTCTCCACGTTTTATAAGAGCAGCTAATTTCAAAGGCTCAGATGTAGAACACTCCGTATATCAAGTATAGAGTACAACGCCTACTCATAAATACCTTCGTATGTATAGGTACATATATTATACGTTGCGTACATAGCCCGGGGGCCGACAAACGACTGAAAGTCACGCGTGCCTAGCCAACGAGCAATATTATTATCCCACACTTACGCACGTCCCGTACACGTACCTACACACACGTAGAACATAGCTACACCTACACACAGTAGGTATATATAGGTGGGTCGCCCGGGCATCCTCGACCCACACGACCCCAGCTAAAGGGACAAAGCGAAACGGGTTTGTCCCAAGGGAAATTCAATATTCGGGACTAAACCTTAACTCCCCAAGTAACCCCCCGCCCCCCCGATGCTTATATGGCCAGGGCGTGTATCGATTTTCCTCGCAAATGGAAGATTGGTGTCGAAGCGATCACGTCGGACGCCTGAATGATGTATTGGAGTGGCGAGTGAATGTTTCACGTGAGGGGCGCCGATGGAAATCTCTTTCGAAAATTGGCGTGAATTTTTTATTTGCGTAATGCGTCGCTCGCGGCGCGGCTTTCAGCTCTCGCCAATTATGTCTGAAATGCTCTTTGAGGTGGCTGATTGAATGCTGTGGCTTTTAAGAAGGATACAAGTTTATTTATCTACAACGTGCGAATGAACTTTGATTTATTGGCCGCAGTCTCCATGGGGTCTTTGTCTAAATATACGTAGATGCTATGGTTTACGTGACCTACTAAGTTATTCAAAGGCGAATCCTTTATGAGGAATCTCGACTTTTATACACGCGTAACATGTCATAAACTTGCGCTATAAACGTGCTCGTAAAATATGCCATAAGTCATATAACTGGATAATTATATAATAAATATTTGCATAAGTGATAAACTTACAGGAGATTTATTTCTGTTTTGCACCTATCTGCATATTTTAAACATACCATATGGTCAAAAACTTTTAAGTCCGTTATAGAAATTAAGTCCATGCCACACCTTGCGCGGCAAACAAATCACATCCCCAATAAAACAACCCTATCAAACAAACAAAGAGCCCAACACTAATTGAGTGAAAATTCCAAATTCCAAATTCAAAGGTGCGGTTGTGTGCACATCTAATGCACCCACACAGACGCAGGCTCATACGTAGCACATTAGAAGTGTTAGTGGGTTTCGGCCTTTCAAAGAGCCGAGATCGGGGGTGGCAGAGGGTGGAGGCGGGAGGGGAAAGCAAGATGGCCGAACGGGCCGGCACACTCGCCATAAGGGTAAAATAGGAATGTATATAGTTATATTCATGTACTACTTGTATTTATGTATTGGTCAGGCGGCTACGTTTGCTATTGATTTTCTGAGACGGCGAGTCGTACTTGAGAGGGAATGTGGTAAAGGATTATCTTAGATTTCTATTGGCTAATAAAGGGAGGAGGTATGTAGAAGTCAGCTCCTATGCTATAAATATATTTAGGTTTGACTTATAGTTTGTAGAGGTTACAAATGTGGGCTTTTATAATCTCTTACTAGTTATCTTCTCACTTAAGATTAATTTTATTAGTTTCAAAGACTCTAGATTACAGTTAACGAAAGATAAACGATTATTTGAAAACTGAAGGAATTTTCACGTCGTAACAGTTTTTATCCCTTTGATATGTCTAATAAGTCCTTACTTTAATATAAAACATTTAATTCAAACTAACTTTTAAAACACAAATGACCACAAACCCAAAAACATATCCTTACAAAACACTCACGCCAAAACTACAATATCATCCGCAGAATTTCGTTCCGTCCAAAAATCTAACACTAAAATACATCCCAAAATTTAGCCTGGCCCGGGGAAGGGTTCCTCTAGGTGTCATAAATTACTGGCCCTGTTTATCAGGGAGGCACTCAGGGTGGGGGCCCCCGCGGTTGCCGAGTTTATCGTCCCTTTAGCCTGTATGAGGGCGTTGTGAAGGGACTGTATTACGCGACGCGTTCAAAAACGCTCTCGGAATAATGTTGCAGTGTTTTGTTTCTTGATGTTTGTGCTGTTTGCGTTTGAATTTGGAGGTTGATTAGAGTAGACGTGTGTGTGATGAATTACTTATTGAGAAGTTTTTGATTAATATAACTCGTTGGTATTATTATAGTTGTAGATATTATTTAATATTTGTAGTAATACCTATCTCGTTGTCATATCGTTTACAGTTTATCCTAGGTACAAAATAAAATAACTTAATGAATTGTATGTGTTCAACCCAAAAAACACTAAATATTTCAACTAAAAAAAACATGTCTCACAAAAAAAAGATTATTTTTATAAAAAAAAACTTGCAAATATCAAGACTTCTCCGTCGCGCTACAGCTGTACCTTCCATACGTAGCGCGGTCAAGCGGATTGTGCGGACGGCGGGGGAGGGTGCGCCACAGACTACGCTACATTATAGAGCATTCGGATACTTTTTAATTTTGTTTCTTTTCGGCCAGTGTGCTACGGGATTTTATTTTCAGTCAGTAATGTAATAAATAGTTACTTACATAGATTGCTTATTTTTTTTATGAAACAAGTCTTAAAATTCCGATACGACTGAACTCTGACATAACCGTACTTCGACATGTCATAACATAACTAAAAATGTAGGATTAAGGTTTTGTTGATTTTTCAGTTTTTACTTTTTTATTTTTTAGACACAATTTTAAGTTAAGGGTGGTGAAAACAATCGGAAAAATTTCAGATTATGACGATAACGTCGTCGATTTGTAAAGCAAGAATGCTTAGTCAGGCAGTTAAGCTAGATTTTATTTAGAAACATTTCAGTACCTCTGGTTTAAGTCTGACTAACTTTTTGTAAATCCTATATCCTTTGCAAAGAAAGTTCAGAGTAGTAGTAGTTCAGTAACCATTTGCTAATAACGATTCAAACAGTTAGCTTAAGCAGTCAGTACCCACCTACTTATTCATCCCAGCTGAAACCCCAGTCCAATTGAATACTCTACGCCAGTTGACAATGTAGGTGGAGGCGTGCGGTCTGCAGGGGGCGGGGGCGCGGGGGGCAGGGTAGTGACACAGGCTACCGGTCACCATCCGTATTGATTTGTTGTATCGCTCGTCCTGCAACACCCGTCCTTCTCTAACCCACGGGAACGGTGGCTCAGCCGTCCCTCTCTCACTTCAGCCAGCGCACATGAGTACATATGTGACGTCTATATGTGTAGCTTGACTGTATACTGTGAGCTTGTGTGGGTGAGGATACATTTTCGTGACGCGTGCTTTTCGTTTCGGGCGTTTATTTGTGTATGTGTGCGTGTCCTCCGTATATGGATGCTGATAATTTAACAGAGGTCACGTTTACATGTGTTCGAGTTTGATATAATTGTTTTCGAGATCGCTTTACCCGAAATGTGTGTCTGAGAATTTTAATATAGTCTGAATTCTCATATTTGGTTGTTAAATAGCTACGAATTTACCTTTATTGCTAGCTGTGATTCGTTGGAATTGACATTGAGGGCATTTTGAAGGTTTATCAGGTAGATTAGATATATGTAGAATTGTAGATACCCTCACAATACAAAATAAGTATGTCTTCTTAGCAGATATGTTACAATTTTTAATAGTATTTATTTATACGTTAAGCTTTATTATTCATAATAGAAAAACTAAATTTTAATGCTAGGGAATCCGTCTACATTGTCTGGAGCTCAGATAATATTCCCAGAAAGATTTCACAGAGAGGATATTTTTTCCAAAATACTTACATGCAACCTGAACAAAGGATTTCCATCCGCGGAATATTACAACTGATGATGATGATGACGACATCTCCATCCTCCATCAGAGTTACCCACACACGAGTCGACGTGTGCTTTAATTGCGAAATATGATCGCAGCATACTAAACTGCACGAGTGTAGCCGCAGCATACTAAATACGGACCGAATCTTAGATTTACAATACACGACAAGATGGTCTGTCGATTGCAAAGCAAAAAACTGTCTGCATTTTGTTTATTGTCAAGCCGTTTTAAGTTCAACCTAATGAATAAGTACTTGTACCAACGAATAAGGCCACAAATCTAGTTACTTTCTGTCTGCATTTAAGTACTTACTTTTTTATTATTGTACAAAAGAGTTATCGTAAATTTACCTTAGTTCTCAACCATGCAAGGGTTGGCTGGAAGAAATTGCTTTTTGGCAATAAGTCCGCCTTTGTGTACTAACTTCTTCTTAATTATTGTATTTTGTCTGTGTATGTTTTTTAGGTATACAATAAAGTGTCTATAAATAAAAAAAATACTTAAACCGATCTAATTCAAAATAAGAGCTCAGTGGTAGAAGCGGAGTGTTATTTGTCGAGACGTTTCTTTCGCACTGAAACTCCATCTTGCTTGTACATTGTTTATCTAAAGACCAAATATTGTAACTGAATACTAATATGGCGGCCCCTTACACTGAATAGGTGATTAGCCCTAATACGTCCCTGGTTAATTGGATGCCTCCGTGTTTCAAAGTGCTGAGTACACTTAGGTACGTCACTAAAGTACGTGTTCGTAGCTAAACCTAGGTACCCTAACCGCGCAGGCACCTGTGTATTGAATAGCTAAATTTGACTCTGAATGAATAGCTAAGTCTAACTCTGAATAAATATCACTTATTTTATAGGTAGAATGGATAAAATTATGGATAAACTATCTTTTCTTTGAAAGAAAAATGTTAAAACATAGCCCCTAACTGGGCTTTGTGGCTAATGGTCGGCAATGGCTGTTATATTAATAATATTTTTTTTATTTCAAACAAAAAGGTCCATAATTAATTACAAAAAATCATTAAAACATGCTGTCACTCTCTGTTATTTTTTTTTTTGATAGTGACAGCATGTTTTTTATCGCACAGTTAGCCACTAACCAGACATTGTGAAACAGGGCCTAAGTATCACATCATAATTTGCTTCAAATGAAAAACACAAAACGTATACATACATAATATTAGACACGCCACACGTAGGTACCTAAACAAATATACCCATGTAATTCAGTTAAAAGTTGCGATTCAGCGGGCGCTACCCAAAAATCTATTATTTTGTCGGAAATTTGAACTACGCTCCCCCTGCGGGGAAACCGGGAAACTTTCCCTTTCATTTCTGTAACACCCTGTAGCTTTTTTTGTCACGTCATGACAGCTATAGGTTATGGGCTACACAGCCTTGCGTCAGCAATTTTGCTTCTTATGTGTGAATATATTTTTTGTTATGCTTTTAGAGCTATGTATGTAGGAACATACTTTAGATCTATATATTTCCGTTTTTGTAAATATCTTATTTACATTATGATGAATTGTAAGTTTGTATAAATTATTACTGTCCGATTATAAAAGAACAGAGAGAGAAAGATCAGAGAAGTAGGTGATTCTGTCATATAAGAGTTATATCTTCGAAGATTCATCGATAAGTTTCAATGGTATACAACAGTTTTTTCCATGGATTTCAACATGGTTAGAATATGGTTAGATTCAACAATCTGAGGGATGCTGACAATAATTACTGACCATGGTCACTGAGAGTGTGGTCTGTAAAGCACTTCGTTGTATAGTCAATAAATCAAGACTGGCCAGTAACACATCTTACGTTTAAATAGAATGTAACTAACATTCTATATTCAAAATTCAAATACTCTCCCTACCTCTGAGAGTTTATCCGTTGTAGGGAAACGCGGGAAATACGCACGTCACTCACTGAGATACGGAGTGACGGCTTCGGTTATAATAGGGATTTCTCACGTAACCAAGCCTGGGGAGAAATCGATTGTTTTTTTTTGGACAGGGGTAGGTGGATTTTTATGTGAAAGTAACCTTCTTTTTATATTTATAAAGATGAAGATGATCTGAGATTTTTTCAAGTTCCGGAAAGTTTATGTGACAATCATGTGACAATAATAAACTTATTAGTTATCAATGATTATTGAAGTTTTTGTATGTTTGTAAAACTATACTGTGTTTAAACTCCACAGCAAAATACGAATACGATTCAGACCAAATAAATCTCTGCCGCCCAAAATCAGACTAGAACACAAACAACAACACAGACAAAACAATATCAAACAAATGACAAACGGGCTGGCACAAAACAATTTATGACAGAAGGGACGACATTAGAATTCAAACATGGAACATAAATTTCGAATATTACCTATATTGAAACGGGCGAGGATTCCAAAATTAAATTTTGCATGCGCCCCTACTGCCCGACGTAGGGATGCGGGACGTTATTTCGTAGGCGTATATAATTTTATGGCGGAGACCAATGGCTTGCAAAATGGCGGACATTTTCGCATTTATGTTGAAATGATTTTATGTCGGATCTTTGTTTTTGTTTTGTGTAAAGTCATAACACTGATATTATTAGACTTATTAGGCGTACTTCAATTGGTAGCCATTAGATTAGTCTATCACTATATATATGTACTATCTATAGGTAGAGAATTTTGCTATTATTATACTCACGCAATTTTATTATTTCATTACGCTCAAATAAATTTAACAATTAATACAGTGAAATTATCATTTGTGAAACTGTAAGACACTCCATAAAACTGATGTTAAACGTTCAGTAATGTAATAAAATTTCCCGCTTTTTTTCTCCCCCAGCTAATTACGTGCGTCGGTTTATTAATAAGAGAGTGCTTTAAGCTGATAACGCTTAATGAGAGTATTTTGTAATGATAAGTTTATTGATAAAGTTGCTACTTAATTACTGAACTGATTATTTATTTCTGGAAAAAGGGTTAAGTACAAAGGTAAAAAATCTAAAATGACGTAGCAATCATTAAATAGATATGGCATCCTACATAATGTATACAGCTAGGTTCAGTTTTATTAACATGAAATTAAAATCGACTATAAAAATATATTTCACAACGTAGGTACCTATTATAACTTATTCACTATCAATTCACACAGAAAACAACAAACCAACCGAACATACGCGCTGAAAACACAACAATACCGAACTAATTCCTTGAAGCGATAAATCACAAGCGGCCAGCCAGCCCACTGAAAATATTTTAACCATAAACGGTCGCGTGGGCTCACGGGTCACCGTCCACAAAATCTATTTGAATTTAGAATGATATACGGTTTGTTTATTGGCGGGCCTGTAGGTTCCTTTTTCAAATTTCATTATTCTTTGACCGACGCGAGCTGGGGTCACTCGCGCGCTGGTCATTCGTTGATACAATATCGGGGGTAACGCTGACCCTTCGGAATAGGGAACTTTACACTATGTACACCATATGTACACAATATTTTTGCAGTTGCGCCGAGCCCAAACCCGTTTAGAACCGGTTGTGTAGAAAATTTTACGATTAATTTGTAAAATTGTGAAGCACGCGCTTTCTGTTAAAAGGTTAATGTAGGGTTATGGGTTCAAAGATTTTTGGGGGCGAAAAGAAATAAGTTTCAAAGAAGAAACTTTGTTAAGGCATTTGTCGCGTCGTTCCAAAACCTGTTAGTGAATAAAAATATCATCGAGTTAATTTAATTTGGGACGGATGGTTGGTGGTAGTTTTAAGCAATTTCCGCAAAAAAAATATGCTAACATTTAACTTATATCTACGTGTATAGTTACTTAGTAGGAAATATGAAAATTACTTGTATAACCTCAATAATAAAAACAACAACGAACTGCAAATTTCACCGCAACATCTAAACTCAATTCGAAATTCAAACAACCGTTCCATTCTCAAATTCAAACATGCAAACAAAACAACGCTTAGACCCGATACGGGGCGGGCACACGCGTCGCTAAAAATAATAACATATTACGTCCCTTCAAAGCACTCAAGGAGGAATTCTTCAAAGAGGTAACATTTCCCCCCTTCCCCCCTCTCACATGGTCATAACGACTCCGATAAGGGACCTCGCCCTCCTAAATCACCATGTATCTAACATCTGAGGGAGGTGGCCCCCGTACTAACACGGTTATGTAGGCGGGCGACGGCTATGTGTGTACTTTCGGCCTCTATGGCCGTTGAAATTTTGAGGAAATTCTGCCTCTTTGGTTGCTTTTTAGATTGAAGGAAACCGTACGTGTTATTATGAAAATACTTGATAATGCAAAACATTTGAATCAAATGCAAACATAGGTAATTTTATATTTAGTACCTTAAAGCAATTGAAACTAAAAAACAGACTCGCAGACAAGAAGTAACCTCTTTTGCGTTTTTGAACTTCAAAAGAGCAAGGCAATTTACACTTTGCAAAGAAATATGCTCTAAACTGAACAAAAAGCGAAACAAAATCGAAGCTGCGGTGGCAAAGGTGGCGTGCCAAAAATCCAATAAATAAAGAAAGAAAGTAAATCTATCCTGACTCGCCCTCGAAGGGACATCCATCTTAAAACCTTCATGGTATCGACCTCCCTGGAGGTTACTTAGCGGGGGTCCGGGGTAAACTTGTTCTGAGGGAAAAATATACGGAGGGTCATCCGTTTGTGCCATGTACGGAATTGGATGCGGAGAAAAGTTTTTGTATACGATTTTCTGTAGGTAAGCATCTAAGCATTCTTGGGTGGTAAGGGCGTTTTCAATTTAAAGTTACGTTTTTGGGGAGTACGGAAATATCTTTGAGGTTTTTTTTTCGCCTTTTACAATGCTTATAAGTAAGAAGAAGTCAATTAAGTAGAAATTACTAAAATAAATGCAACAATTAACTAATTATTAAGACAAGGAAAGGACGCGTTTATAAAAATAATAACAATAAAAGTAAGTAAGTCCTAAACGACTTACTTTTATTGTTTACCATATGAAATGGTCTGAAACAGTATCATGAAACAAAAAGTAGGTAAGTACCTATATCGCTTCCATAAAAATTGAACATAGACACTAAAAGCATGCAACAACGGCAGTATTTTTTCTTAAATAACATGCAAACTTAGAAGAAGGTTTAAAAATCGAACTGCATAAAATTTTGTGTCACTTAAATATTTTATACTTTTTTCTAAAATTTCCTTTCTAGCCTGCCAGCACGGCGAAGGAGTATTGATCGGCTCGGGAGGGACTGAAACTATGGATATTGGGGTTCCCCGCGTTATCTCGGACGCACTTGTTTGGTTTATGCGATTGGCGATTGGAGCAAAGAAATGGTTGGAGTATATAAACAAAAAAAACATGCCAATAGTAGGCGCAGCAGCTATATTCGATACAATTTGGATGGTGGTTTAATTTCGATTTATTTCCTACTTCTTCATAGTATTTTTGTCGTCAATTGATAAGGCTGCAATGCAATGCTGGCGACATTACCAAATGGTAGAATATATAGGTATAACACCGTAAATCAAATATATGTTTGAAAACAAGTGTATTATGTGTACTGAAATCTAGTCAATTCAGTGTGTAAGAAAATAAAATAAATAACAATGCAATTCATCTTCTCCACTCCACTCCTGGTTTCTATCCAGCCTCCCTACAAAATAGGGGTGGATTTATGTTCACAGGAAGTGCCCTGGCGAAATGGCGTCCTAAGCCTTCAGATAGACGCTATGTACGATACATTATACCTACAGTCTTATATACATACATACATATGTATATAGATGGAAGATGTGAGGCCGTATGAGAAATGAGGGTGGAAGTTTAGAATTGAAACCTCTTTGGAACAGGTAAACTTGGTGTATGGTGTGTTGAGTATTAAGGTTTTATGTTGAGGAAACCTACTGAAGTTTCATCCAAGATTAAACTACTTTCACTAGGTGTATTATTGCTCAAAGTTCACTTGTGAATTTGCGAGGGCTCATTTAGTTAGTTTTAGGTTTCAGAATGTGCGAGTTGGAAATTAGCTACAATAAATTCAATTATATCCATAACTACCAACTAATAATACTAATAATCAATAAATATTTTTATTTGTCAATTTTTCAATGCGAGGAAGATGTGATTTCTGAGGCTATATTACCGAAAGTCTCTGGATTAAACTACTTACTTATTGAAAACAAATGAACCGACAGCTTCAGCCGCTCGACCAATTTTTATTCGAATCTAGCTTGACTATGTCCATTTGTATGCCCGAAAATGCAATGAGATGGGTAAATCTGCTTTACGAAACATACTCGTAGACAGACAGTCAGGCAATAGTTTTAAAACTAGCTATTTTACTATCGTAAGTTGGCTGATGAAACGCGGAAAATTCAGTTTCGATGATACTTACTTATTACCATTTCCAATGCACACTTTTCCTTAACTCCTAAAACCATTAGACGTCTTCACCCCAGTATGGAGAAATATTCGATTGTGTTTTATGACTCGACTGGATCTCCTTAATGCGTGGGGTGACTTACAGTTCAAAGAAAATGATATGTGATAGCCTTCGGGGACACACGGGGTGGTGGGAGACGTCACATCATCTAAATGGGGCTGGATTGAAAAATGCAAAAATAAAAGTTTTAAAAATATCTGCCCGGTATCAATAGTCTCGCTCGCCATACCATATAATATTTTCAGATTTTGAAGTATCTTGAATATTTAGATGAACTAAAAAGACTAATCTTATACTTAGGCTTAGATTGAGTAGGAAACCTAGACCTTGATGTCCATAATGCCTATAAGAAGACAATGCATTCTATGCAATGGAGTTTTGTTTGCAGAATAAAAACGTTTAATTAGATGTGACGTTTTATTGTGATTATAACATACTTACCTACTCATGAACAATAGTAACTAACAATGACACTTATGGTAGGTATACGGTATACATGAAACTAACATTGAGATTCAATTGTTCATAAATAAGAGTTAACATCTTATACTGGCCTCACTCATAAATCACTACCTACACTTAAACTCATTTGCCTAAAGTACTTATTTTTACACCACATTTTACACTTCCGTATTTCTTAAACGAACTACACTTATCAAACTTCAAAAACACACTAATCGGTGTTCGAAATTCAAAGTTAATAAATGCAACAGATTCTATTGAGGCGCGGAATAAAAAGTTAACCCCTTCGTGCCTCGGTATGAGCTCGCATGGAAATTAGATCAGTAGGTAGCTACGGCCACGGCTGGCTCTCAAACTTATATTGTAGTAGGTGATTTTATTGTAATGTCTTGTGTAATTATTGGGGAGGTACGACTTAAAAAAAAAATTAAAATAAAATTCATTTATTTCCGTAAGTGTAAATAAATCAAGTAAGTTTTCACGTCCTACGGTGCTTCTTGGAAGAGGCCTATGTCTCGAATTGAGTTTAGCGAACATTAAAACACTTTGTATATTAGTGGCCTAAACATAAATTGACATCGTAAAAATCTGTATTTAAATATTTAATACGTACAAATTAATAATAGGCAGTCTTACCTAAAACCCCAATCCTTGCCTATTAGACAAAACGCAACAGTTTGAGCACCACAAAAACAGATCGGGTGTCGCGATTGTGCAACTTTTTTTCTCGTCGACTCATTAATTTGGAGTTGTAACTTCAGACAAAGAATCCAACCCTTCCGTGCCGCCGCGGCCTCTCCTGCCATTGTTACATTATCAGTGCATTCGCGTTTCCGGCCTCGTCTTTTTATTATGTAGATTAGGACCTTTATATCTATCACCCGGGGTTTAGATAACATTTGATATAAAATTTGCATATAACCATTTTAGTAGGATGTGTTTGAGCGTGTGTGTGTATTATATTTGCTCTATCTGCGATATTTGGTTTTATCCTCCTTTTAAGTGACATGCGGGTGCGTATAAAATTTAAATGTCCAAATCAGTTCACCCTCATAAGTTTGGAAATATGAAATAAAAGTCGCTAACTGCCAATCGACATGACCGATCAAGCGTAACGAGGAATCAATGCAAAAACAGCAGTCAAATAAATCTAACGAGGACACTTCTTTGCATGTCACTGGCATAAATCAAATCACTATTGAATGCATCCGTAAAATATTTTTGAGCTATTTTGAATGCGTCCGATGTATAAAAAAATAACGACCCCGAAAGCTAACCCGTTCACTGACACGTATTGAGCCGATTGAAAAAAAGTTACACCCATATTTTGCACTTCCCGATGTCGAATAATAGGGTCTATTTATGCATTCTCGATAAATGAAGAGTATTTTTTTACGTCCATTATAAATCAAAATGTATTATTTATCTTTAGAGATCCCGAATCTGCATCCTATTGTTATTCGGGATATGCGGTGTGTCAAGGGTGTAATGTTTTTACGGAACAGTGTTCGTTATTGCCTCGCAGTAGCTAATAATAATAAAATAGCTTTGCCATTTTAGAGCTATATTGATTCGCATGTCCCGAAATGCCGAAAGATTTTATCGCACGCATAAATTAAGAACGGCGGCCATTTTGAATATTTAGAGTGGTTGCAGCGAGCTATATTCGGCCGTGGGGCAGTAATTATTTGATTGGAGTCAAGAGGCCGCATGCCAGGGCCCGGCCGGGAGCATTGTTGTTCCCGCGCCTTGGGTTAGCATCTCTCTCCCGTAATTCAAGTGCTGTATTGTTAGAATGTGCCTCGACGTGCCGATTTTACACCTACGGCGTTCAAGGGTTAACCGTCGAGGAGTCGTTATGCATATGTTGCGTGAATTTCATATTTCACCAATATTATATACGTTTTAAATTACACCTAGGAAGTATCGATTCATTAAAATGCAAATAATATTGATTACGGTAAAGCCAGCTGCAACATCCAACCCTATGAAAACGAATAGTAACAAAATATTCAAATCCGAACTTATCAATTAGCCAAATATCGGAGCAGTTCAGCTTTCATTGAAAATGCATATTATTAAAAAACTCATTCAAAACATTACAAAGTAAAAAGTTCAAAAACATCTGACACGGGCAAGGTGACAGGAACATAAAAAACCGTCACACAGAACGCGTAACCCTTAATCCGTTCCATTATGCATATAATTATTATTTCCGATACTCTCAAAGAAAATAGCACCCTTTTTGCATATTACGTTTTTGACGGAAGTGTGAATAAAAAATGTCACCCTCAGGTAGATGTGACCCTAAGGGTTTTTTTCAAAGGCAAGGGTAATCCGAGAGCAGTGGTGTCGGAGACCTTGTGATTATGCATGCGTTCTCAGGAAGATTTAATCATCGTATTTAGCCCGAGGCTTACGTCGAGATGTTGGGAAAGTACTTCCTTGGGCCTGAAGTACCGCGAGTGTGTGTTTGAGGGTTAACGGAAAGGCTTGCAGTTATTGCCGTACTGTGCAGTATCTGTAGTAGCTGAATTCTATTTTTGAATTTCTTTACACGAATTCATTCGTTCCTTTGTTTTTTTTTATGACAAAAAAAATAAACCTGAGTGACCTGAGTAAATATAAAACAAAACTCTGTAGTATTTTTTTTTAGACTGGATCTAACTATAAATATAAAATATACGCACCTTACCGTCATCGTCACTGAGATAGCTTTTGTTGTATTGTCTGATTTGTTTGGTTATTTTTTATGGGTTTTAGTCCAGGTAATCTCGTGTACTCTCACACAATGTTGAATGGGTTGTGACACAAAAAGGATTATTTTTTAATAGATAATTAATGATGTTTTGTCAAATGTTACGGTTTGGTTGTTAGCAATAGAATTTAAAGTTTTTATTTGTTTTAATGTTAAAAAAAATTGACACACAAATTTTAATACATCAAATTTGCGTTCAAAAACTTTTTTATTTATTATTATTTAAGTAAATCCAACTTCAAAAAAGTTATTTGAAACTGTTAATGACATCTATTATTAGTATATAGCCGTCTTAGGGCGGATTCGACAAACGTCGAGTAACTTTTTACTCACGAGTAAAGTACCAGTTACTCGCGAGTAAGCAGATTTTGCATTCTACCAAACCTGAAACCAATATAACTAGCTTATCCCAAGAATAAAATGTTATACCGCCAAAATTGACCGTGTAACGAGCTTATCCGAGAGTAATTTTGTAATGGCGGCAGCACATCAGCTGATTAGAAAACCGTCATAATGACATATAAACACATCTGTCAAAACATAAACAAAAGTACGTTAAAAGGCAAAGTCTCAGAATAACAACAGCGAATAAAATATTAAAACATAAACAATTTCATACTTTTATAATCCATTCAAACTAAGTTGGCATGTCATTTCTATTGCATGCTTTGAAACGCAGCTATTTTTATTTTAGTTGCATTACAGTTTCGTTCCTCGTTCATTCAATTTAATCATGGTATAACTTGGTAGAATGCAAATGTACTTATCCTAGATATTTACTCGCGTATAATTTTAATTCCGGTATAGTTATTCTCGTGTAACGTGATGTTTGGACGAATTCACCCTTAGGGCGGATTCGGCCAACGTCGAGTAACTTTTTACTCACGAGTAAAGTACCAGTTACTCGCGAGTAAGCAGATTTTGCATTCTACCAAACCTGAAACCAAGATAACTAGCTTATCCCAAGAATAAAATGTTATACCGCCAAAATTGACCGTGTAACGAGCTTATCCGAGAGTAATTTTGTAATGGCGGCAGCACATCAGCTGATTAGAAAACCGTCATAATGACATATAAACACATCTGTCAAAACATAAACAAAAGTACGTTAAAAGGCAAAGTCTCAGAATAACAACAGCGAATAAAATATTAAAACATAAACAATTTCATACTTTTATAATCCATTCAAACTAAGTTGGTATGTCATTTCTATTGCATGCTTTGAAACGCAGCTATTTTTATTTTAGTTGCATTACAGTTTCGTTCCTCGTTCATTCAATTTAATCATGGTATAACTTGGTAGAATGCAAATGTACTTATCCTAGATATTTACTCGCGTATAATTTTAATTCCGGTATAGTTATTCTCGTGTAACGTGATGTTTGGACGAATTCACCCTTAATAATTAAATAAGAATTATTGTTCCTGGTAAAATATACAGCAATAACATCCTTAGTGGATTACTGAAAAAATCGCACCAAATATATAATGGTTAATTAGTTGATTACTCGCATTTCAATCAAACTTGATGTTGCTAATTTTGCTTTTAAAGATTTTGGATATTTTGGTAAAATGCTGAATTTTAACTAGGTTAATCCTAAGATTCCCAGGTGATAGATAAGTAAACACTTATTAATAATCTGAGCTAAACAATACTTCATCATCAGCTCATCTCTCTATCACAGGCACATCGGCTATCAGAATCAAACCATTTTTTTAAAAATATTTGGTCTACAAAACTGAACATAATCTACGATAAATGTATCTTTAGACAATTAAAAGAACTTAAGATTATACTCTACTAGTAGCAGACACAGCTTGCGTTTCTTAAATACTTAATTTTAGGTGGCACATGCTAGCCATTTTACATGGGCTAGTCACCTATATGATTTTTTAAATGTTCAATGTACATGTAGAACAAGCTAGCAAAGACACATCTGTGCTTAAGCTTACTCCCAAGTACTATAACGTGACCATAGACTATGAACGTGACCTCTACCAACAACCTAGACAAACTCTTTGCCTTACTTTTTAAAATTCGAATACTTTTAAAACGCGGCGCGGCGCGAACGTAAACATAAACAAAAGACAGCTGGCAAGTTCATCGACCTACGCCAACGTGCCAGTAACTTTCATTCTTAAAGCGAACGAAGTTAGTAACCTACTTTTCATTAATAAGGAGAGCTAAAAAAATGCACGAAGAAAGTATCAAAGATTGAGCGAGCGCGAACTTCTCTTCAGGCGTCCGGGGCGAAGCGTGGACACGCCCTCTAGACTGTTTGAAACTTTAAGTTAGTGCAGTTTATTTGCCATGATTTCCAAACCTTGTAATAAATATCTAATGAAGGAATAAACACAATTATTCACTTTTCTTATCACTTTATTCTGAAACTGTTCTGTGACAGACTGTTCACTGCCGAATGTGTAGCCGAGAGAATGTTTCGTTTGAGAGTTTTTCACTAGCAAAACCTTTCAACTACGAACATTTCGTCTATAGAATCTTTCACCAATCAGGTTACAGATGAAATTAAAATTAAAATTTTGGAAACATGCCTATTCATCATTACCGTACCAAAATATCATCAAACGTCTCCCATAATATTCATGGAATACCAAAATGGCTGCCACCGCCTCATCAATGCTATCCTTTCGTCTATTTTTCCCGCGCCCGCCCGCCGCCGTCGAGACGGTGAAAAAAATAATTAAAACGCGCGCCGAGAGTGAAAGCGCGCCGTCTGCCGCGTAATTAGCACAATGGAGTTCCCTTGACTTTGAACTTTTGAATATCGAACTTCTTTTGAAGGACCTTTTTGTTTTTTCTTTCTCTAGCCGGTTGACTCTGGCTGGCGACGTTGTTTTGCTAGTTGCACCGATTTGTTAGTTGCGCGGGTTAGTAAATTAGATTGTAAGATAGTAGTTAGGTACTCTACAGAGTCAAATACATTATCATTTATGACTTTACTCGTAATGAGTCAAATTAATCATCAAATATGTAAATGTAGTATGTATATGTTATTTATATTTTAAATATAAAACATACCTTAAAGTATTGGTAAGACCAACGTCCTCTCGAATTAGAGCCGAGCTTTATCCGTTACGTTACCACGACAGAACTTATCCGTTCGCCACCATTATGTTACTATGTTACACAAGTTATTTATACAATACATTTGAAAATATTAATACTAACCACATGATGTACTATTTATTATATGTATAAATATTTATTCTAGCGCATCTATAAACAATTAATTAAATTCCAATCCAATTTCCTTTGTCTCTCCCATGTGTGCCACGCAAATACGCCCCGAGGCCTACCGCGTCACACATCCTACACAAAAGCGAAATTAATCATCAACCGAAACCTTACTCCGACTAATTTGTCAGGAAGCCGGCCGCATCGCCAATCCCTGCTGTCTACTCATGTAATATTGAAAACTTGGAAAATTAATTTCGTAATTTCCCCGCTCGTGAAATATGAGGTCCCACACACACATGCGTGGGCTTAAATTTTGTTACGTTCGCCATTCGTAGGGTTGCTCCCTGGCCGTCACTCTACCCCACCCGCTCACGTATACAATAATATATGTCTAACTTTCGGACCGGCCCTGTTGTAGGTATCGCTGGCTCGCTTCCACACGTGCGATGCGTTATTGTAGAGAGGGACAGCGAAGGTGGGGGCGTCCTAAAGGGTGTGTGGAGGGTGGCTATTGAAATTGAAGCTGGGTTTAGGCGAGGATGACGCCTGGCTGAGAATGGATGGAAATTTCCTCAATTTACCGTTTTCTCTAACAAAGAGCGTTGTTTAATTTTTGGTTTTTGTTTAGCCATAGCGGCGATGCCGTGTGGCTCGGACTGTTCAAAGGTTATAGAATTTAATTGAGTTGTTTTGAATGCGCTAGCTTTTAGGTAAACGTTGTTTTAGTTGGACTTTGAATGAGTATTTGGATTTGCTGTGATTCAGTTACGGGTGTCATTGTGACTTTCAACCTTGTTTCAGTTCGGCTACTTTCATTTATTTCATAAACTACGTGCTGAAATTTCTATTGCAGACAAAATATTATTAAAAATTCGGGCTATGTAAGCAAAACATCGAGTTCTGCTTATAACATGGCCCGGTGTCAGGTAGGCTACATTAAGCATAGCTCTAGCTTTTATAGAAATAAACGTAGCTCTCACAACATAATAACTTGGTGCTTAATTCCCGGTTCCACGCACGCCACGCCTGGAGGATATCGATACGAAGCATAAAGCCACACGGTCTGGCGGCTTCCATCAACGCGCCGTGATTGATATATTCACGGAGAAATACTTAGTGTAACAAGCCCTTTATGTTGTGAAAATTTTAGAAAAAAATTGAGGGTTATTATGTTAGCGAAAAGGTGGCAAAAATAAACGTGTGGCAAGATACCTACTATTTTGTAGAGCAGATATGTATTAATAACTCTATAAAAGGTAACAAATACAAAGTTAAGTTCATAAATCTCACTCTTGTTTTTTTGTATTTCTCTCGTTTTGTACTATTGCTACAAGCCAACGCCGATAAGAAGAGGTGTGCTACGAAAATGCTACGACGGCAGCGTAGTAATTCGTAGTAAAACATTGTTGGTGACAAAATAATAATATTGGATAATAATATACCTACATATAGTATTATGTCATTACCTCATGTTTTAAAAAGGTAAGTTTAGAATTTATTTCATTCCGTCCAACGGTTTCCAAATTGGATGGATTTAAAAACAATACTAAAACTAATTTTCAACACACATTCCGAAAATCCCAAGTTTTGGCCTCCCAAAACTACGCAGAGTTAATATAAGTATACATACAATAGTGTATGTGTACTTATATCAATAGATAAAATATATACATCCCTAGGGTCTCACTAAGTGATTGATGCGGGCCCGGGGAAATCCCAGCTAAAGGACTCAACTGTAGGGACCAACCTTTTTTCGTACACAGCCATTTAACATAAAAGTACCTACAACATTAGGTCCCATATACACAATATTAAATCCCAACTGTAGAGGACTTACAAATTACATTAAGTATTTCATTCAATACTATGCTCAGCAAGTCTGCCAATATATTGGCTTTTCGTATCATAAACTAATGCATACAGTCTCCATCCCATAACCAGTAACCACACAGCCATCAAAACTTCAATTTCAAAAGCCCCTCACATAAAACTAGAGATAGCGAGCACATACAAAGCGAAGTTTTCCCAATAATTGTGCGTACCCTCGCAGCACACTCCTAACTATCTGAGGTCCTTATCTCTCCAACCCATACTTAACCCTTGGGGTAGCGAGTCGTACGAATAGGCGCATTAGGCCCAAAATTACAGGCCGTCACAGCCTAACGTGGTAAAATGGCTTAACCACCTGGGGGGCTACACCCCGTTTCTTGCCACGACAACTTAAACTTAAGCTAGAGCAAACTGAGCCTTAAATGTAAGGTTTTACGGTCTGTGCAAGAAGGTTCTATTTGACCCCACTCTCGTAATTTTGGTCGCGAGGGGAGGGTTGTTTTAGTCATCAATAATGTTAGGAGGTGAGCCTTAGAGGAGAGACTTTAGATTTGTTATCTCGACTAACTAATGTTTTATACGGATTTCGCTTTTTAATGCATAGTTTGGGATGTTTTCTTGGTTTTAGAAGAGAAATGTGGAAAATAAAATGATAATAATTAAATAATAAGCAAGCGAGATTGCTGCTTAAGTAAATAAGTTGCCTATACCTTATTTACATTATAGGTAATTACTCACAAATTTAGCAAAACTGCAAATAATTTTAAGTTGCAAAAACGGATTAGAAGTTAATTTTTCCCATTAGAAATCAATATTTGAAACTAGTGCCGGAAGTTGCGGTGGAAGCTTTGTGAACTAACCCACACGTATTAATATGACTACTTGTCAGAAGATGGCGTTAGTGAAGTTATTGGATTTTCGTGATAATCTTATTGGAAAATTGCCTCATAAACATGACGTCAATCAGAATTATATTTTACATTAGGGTGACCATGACCATCATATTTGAGAAACTTAATTAACACATACATTATATACATGTGTGGGATCTTCAAGATCTCATAATAGTCATAATAAAACAATAAGTACTTATTAATAAATATTTATTTACTGTGAGTAAATGTACCTATCTAAATTATCTAAAAGCGTTTCTTGTTTTCAGGTAAAGATAATTTTAGCATTGATTATACACATTATAATGACACGGGTCCTACTGTCTCTTACTAGCATTAGATAAGATGTAGGTAAAATGCTACCTATGCGTTTGACATCGGTTTGACTTCCATACATCTCAACTTTATCCCGTCTATAGCTACCACCTTTGAGGATGCAAGGTCTGCTGACTTACTCCGGATTATCCGGTCTTCATCCGGTAAGCCGGTTTACCCATGTATTGACGTCAGCTATCCCGCCAGCACTGTTGGTAGAAGGAGGACTAGTCAAAAGTTACACTTTGGAAAAGATTTGCGCCACGTGCCCTAGAAGACATATATTATGCGAGTTACGAATTATTATGTAGAAATGTGTCTTTAACTTGAACTTCGTTTAAATTTCGGTAAGCAAGTAAGTCATCTTTAATTTCACTATCATTTTATATAAAGCGAAATGTAGTTTCGTAAATGAGCAAAATCTGAAAAGTATATGTAGGTGTATCTATAACCTTGCTAACTAGATATGTATTTCCGTAAACCCTATATAGTTTCCAAGAGACCCCAACTACCACTAATTACCTACTACGTAGAACGAAGCAACTTGCTATTTTTGCCTAATCCCCCAACTTAGCCCGGAGCGTATTCCAACTTGCCTCATCAAGATACGAACCTAGTTCGGTCTCAGTTTAATATATGCACATTATCTAAGGCAGGGTGTTGTTCTAAACCCCTCCCGCCACCCCTGCGGGGCCTGCCTCACCCCCCCTGTCCTACGTGAGCCCAATTTCGACGGCTACATGTGCGTTGCGTAACCCATGCATGCCATTTGGAAGTTTTGATAGGTTCTATATTAGATTTGGCGCTTAATGAATTTTGGACGTTGGAGGGTTAATTGGATTGTGTTTGGCGAATTGATTCATGCGTCGAGAATATTGTTTTTTGTTATGGTGACTTAGGTCAAATATACTTACGTTATTGTAGGTAGATATTGGGATTTGGAGGTTGGGAGACCTCGAACGCGTCACTGTGACGAGTTCAACTCGTCTTAGTAAAGTTGCGCTGCTCATGATAACACCGTGCTTTTTATAAGCCTTTATAATTTAGCAAAAGAAAATTGTGTTCTACTAAGGCACGTTTATAGAAAATAGCATATAAATCTTACCAAGCACTACTAAGGTACCAAGAAACCAAAATGACTCATACTATTAGCAGACACCTAAAACAGCATGAACAATTCAGCGATTACTGAAACACAAAGTGAATATCAATGGCGCGCGTCGTCGCCTCACGCGTACATTTAAAACTTCTCCACTTATGAGCGCTGGCGCAGCAATGGATTATTCCGAGAGTTCCAGAAACTTCTCAAATGGTCCGTAATTTGTTAAATTTCGAATTTCGAATGCTTAGATCTCGAAGGTACGGCGGCGCTGCGGTCGCACTCTTGGAAGTCTAGTTGGAATTTCTATGGGAATTTAGTTGTGTAGCATTTGATTCTGAGCAGATTTGAAGCTAAAGATGTAAGTATCTAGGCTACAATGTATTTGTGTAGCATATTCTAACTAGACCACCAAATCAGAACGCAACAATTTGAGATATAGGTAAGTGTATTATGTGTAATCAAGAGTATAAAAAGGATCCAACGATATAATTTGCTTACAAATAGGTATTTGATTCAGGTAACTCCAAGCACCAACACAGCCTAAATATTTTTCTTTCAAACAAACGGAACAAACAGATTAATTACATACTACGACTACCTTTATGTACCTTTACATATATATGGACAAACTCCGGCTGAAACTTGTACAGAATTCACTTGGCATTCCGCAGACAGGTACATAAACATTCGGTACCTAGTTACGCTCCGTATGTTCTCTACATGGGTCGTATTCACTGCGGGCATGTTTGCCCGGGACGTATTTACCCGGATTGTTTGCCCGGGGCCAAGTTGAGCCCGGACGGCGGTTACAAACGTTCGTATTACTCTGTCGATGTGATGCTAGGGATGGGTGGAGCCGGATGTCGAAATAGGATTTTGAACAGTTTTTGTTTTAAAAATACTGATAGAATAAGGAGGTTGGTAATATGTAGTATCTGAGATATTCTGGTTTAAAATATTGAATTAATTTAAAATAATCAATTCATTAATAAGTAAGGATAAACAATAAAAAAGGCCTCCAAAGAACACCAAAAATAAATTAGAATGATTTTATTCATGTCTAGCGGCATATCCCTTTCATCTTACTCGTATCCATCGAACCTGAAATATGTATATTGGCCAAGTAAACTACATTACCTACATATAGCTTCCCAAGCCTGTACTCTAGCTTAGTGCTGTACCTTGCACTATCGACGTATCGATACATCAGCCCCAATTAGCTGTCACGTCATCACTAACGAACCCGAGGGGCTTGCTACCAAACCGAATTTCCGAAACGTCTAATAAGTTGGATGTAAACCCTCTCAAGACGTGTACATCAAACCTATGTGTGTCGCCAGGATACGATGAACTACCACCCCGCTGCAACTAACAGCAAAACCGGGTGCTGAGGGGAACTGGTAAAGCAAGTGAGGGGTCAGGTGGGACTGGTCGAATTTAAGTTAAGGATGTGTGCGAGCTCATTTTCCGTTGCTAGTTACTCGAGGTTTGAAATTAGGAAATGTTTAGTTAGACCCTGCCTGCGAAGGGGTAAGTTTGAGAACTATGTTGTGGGTGTGCCACAAGGGCCTCCGGAGCTCTCCTGTCGGCTACATGCTTTTTGTTTCTGATGTTCTATGCAGATTTCAATGTGGATACAACATAATATTATTATTATACATATGAGTATCACCCCGTTTAGTACAGGTTTTGCAATTTTTGAAAACTATAAAAGTTTAAGTTTTCTTCTGTCATCTGCATACATTATCAGTCAAAAGTCGCATGATAGTTTCCGCTAGAGGCGCCACTTTGTATACGAGAAAAGGTAAACTTTTACAGTTTTCGACAATCTAACAAACCTATACTAGACCTACGTATATACTTACGTTAAATCTGAGGTTAAAAGCATAAGTACACTACACTACACTACAGCGTAGGGAAACCAGCCTTGTCCGGTAGTGTAATGCAGTAGGTTTTAAAATATTTAATTTTGCTGCTTTAAAACTGATAGAAAATATTAAAAGAGGATGGGCAAAAATATATGGGAGCTGGGACCACCCTCCAATAGCAATAAGACTAATATCGTTGGATAGGTCTTGTCAATAGGAATAACTTTTGCTTTGACAGCTTTGTTGTCACAGTTGTCCGTTCGGAGATATATGACTTATAAGTTCCGATACTCGTCAGTTCATCTTACTGCTATTGGAGGATGGACCACCCTCCAATAGCAGTAAGACTAATGTCGTTGGATAGGTCTTGTCAATAGGAATAACTTTTGCTTTGACAGCTTTGTTGTCACAGTTGTCCGTTCAGAGATATTATATGACTTATAAGTTCCGATACTCGCCAGTTCATCTAACTGCTATTGGAGGATGGACCACCCTCCAATAGCAGTAAGACTAATGTCGTTGGATAGGTCTTGTCAATAGGAATAACTTTTGCTTTGACAGCTTTGTTGTCACAGTTGTCGGTTCAGAGATATTTGACTTATAAGTTCCGATACTCGTCAGTTCATCTTACTGCTATTGGAGGCTGGACCACCCTCCAATAGCAGTAAGACTAATGTCGTTGGATAGGTCTTGTCAATAGGAATAACTTTTGCTTTGACAGCTTTGTTGTCACAGTTGTCGGTTCAGAGATATTTGACTTATAAGTTCCGATACTCGTCAGTTCATCTTACTGCTATTGGAGGGTGGTCCATCCTCCAATAGCAGTTAGATGAACTGGCGAGTATCGGAACTTATAAGTCATATAATATCTCTGAACGGACAACTATGACAACAAAGCTGTCAAAGCAAAAGTTATTCCTATTGACAAGACCTATCAAATATGTTAGTCTTAATGCTATTGGAGGGTGGTCCAGCCTCCAATAGCAGTAAGATGAACTGACGAGTATCGGAACTTAGAAGTCAAATATCTCTGAACGGACAACTGTGACAACAAAGCTGTCATAGCAAAAGTTATTCCTATTGACAAGACCTATCCAACGATGTTAGTCTTAATGCTATTGGAGGGTGGTCCCAATCTGCCCATTGTCATTTAGCCTATATTTTCAAAGACGTCAAAACCAGCGTGACGAGCATAGAAAAAACTGTGCTCTGCATTGAAGCACATGTTTTCAAAATGTCTACTAAATTAAATTATAATACACACACTGTAATAGTCATTATAGGTATTTTCCTTATAGGCAGTTACAGTCATGTTATGAGTTATGAATTTAAATTTTTAATATTTTTAATACGTAAGAAATCATAACAGTCAAAGAATGAATAAGTGTGAGTAAGAATGGAATACTTAAAAAAGTACTTTCAGTCTTGAGTTGATTCGGATTAGTTTAAATTAACTATACTATAGTCGCATCTGCGTTGTTCTATGAGTGAAACACCTAAAGTCTGAAGAACTCTAAAATGTAAATGAACATAAACCTATTTAACAAATCCAGAAGAGGCCCCAAAGAGGAAACACGAACAGACGAATCCAATTCATCTTTTCAAATTGTCGCCGACAAAAGTCGCCTATTTAATTACGAAAATTTCCCGAAAGAGCTCAAAGGCGTAATGAATAAAAAATTAGGGGATTCCCTTCCGTTTTTGAAGCATCGATTAAAAGACTAATTAGGGGAGGAGAGGGAAAAAAATACCAGTTAAAGTCTGGTGTCTCGCCGAGAGGGGAGGGGGGCGGGGGGTATCGGACTCGATCCGCGGGTTGAGGCAGGTCCGGGACATTTTTACGTCTTTGCGAAGTTTTTTTTTTAGTCAAATTACATTTAGGCTGTGAAGAGCGTGTAAATAAATGAGTAAATTGTCTTTTTTGGCCGATGTAAGGTTGCTGTTGACTAGGTTTCGTTTTCTTATGGATGGCAAACACACAACCTAACAAATAGGGTAAAATTATAAAAGTAAAACTATTTAAATTAGACGTTATTTGTATTCCTGAAAGTACACAAAAGCTTAACTTTAACGTGTTACACATAGAGACTTCTAACTTCTATATACGATTTCACATTCAAACACAAAAAAACATACACGGATCCATTTACTGTGCCAAGAAAAGCCACAACAAGAAACGCCAACGCAAACGCCTTTACTTATTATTATATTATTAATAATTAGCGTTGTAAGAAAAACCGCGGAAGCGCGCAAAATAATAATGAATATTTTAGTCCGACCGCTTCACCCAGCCTCCCCCAGCCGTGAACTTGACTCCTGAAAAATTAGTTCAGAGGCGGCGAACTCGCGACTTGGCAGTTTTTGAGCCAACCTAGACTGAGATAAAAGAACTTGCAAACTTCCCGTCTGACGGAAACATCTGGGTGAGGAAAGTGGGTTGCTTATTTTGTGCGTAAAGTTGAAAGGAGATCAAACTATTGAAGATAGACGAACAAATTTATCACACAGGGATCACTTAACCCAACAACATTAATACAAATGGGAACAAAAAAACTTATCAACTTATAAAATATACCTAGATATTAAATTTTATTACACAGGGATCACTTAACCCAACAACATTAATACAAATGGGAACAAAAAAACTTATCAACTAATAAAATATACCTAAATAGGATAATACAAAGACACAACCACGTAAGTTAACGTTATTCTATTTTGCGACTAAATTCAAAATTATTGGTTTTGGGTGGTTTTGGTTGCTATACGTCAATCCAATAATACATTACTCTACATCACACCATCACATTCTTCATAGCCAGTGTCATGATGTCATCAAAATTAGTTTGTTCAAATTTGGGATGTAAAATGAACAAAAACTGCGGTAGAAAACTACTGTCTTTAGGATATTGCCACACGAATAAGACCTTGGTACACTATAAATATGGAAATATTGATGCTCTTATTGAGTCTATAAGTTTTTTTTACCAGCGGATATTAAATTAACTTCTAGATTCCAGGTAGGTACTACAAGGTTGAATTTGCATGAAAGAATGGAAGATAAAACACTAATTACAAACAGGTTTTCCTAGCAGTTTGATATTTTTTTCAATATAGTTTTAAATGGGTGAAGAGTGACAAGTACATAAAATTTATATTGATTCTTATTCTCTTAAATACTCCTCTCTATAGCTAAGACATTTCAGTCTTAACATAGAGTTTACAGGAAAAATTCACATTACTTTTACTCGGAATGGCCTTCCACCGCCTTGAGGGATGTTTTCACCAATATAAAGAACCAATACCGATGATGAGGTACATAAATGTCAAAATATTTATAGGCATTGTATAATTTTCAGCATTGATTGTACGCAAGGTCGATGTAATAAAAGGACGAGAAGTTTCATATTATTTGTGAAGACAACTCATTAAAAATATATAACTTACATATAATGTTAACGTCATAATAATATACTTATAGCAGGTATAAATGAAGAAAAAACTCATCACTAAAATTTATAATTACCTACGATTGCCAGCAAGTCCTTTCACGTAACAGAAAAATAAGCGCGGAAAGTTCAAAAGCCGCTGAGTGGCGGAGGCAGCTACTCACAATTAACATACTCGACTCAAAGCGGACAAACTAACCGAGAAAAAATCACACATATTCGATGTATTCATACACTATGAGGCTAATTAAAAAAGTACAGCGCTTGGCTCCGCGAGTGTAGTTCCGCTACTCACCGCTAGGTACCGCTTTCGCTTTGACGTTGAGGTTTTGTGTTCCGCGGAAGGTATGTTTGATTTTCATTTTTTAATGAGGTCGAGGATTGCGACCGCTTTGCTGGCTTTATGCTGGCGATAAGCCTCCGAGCAGGGCCTAGTTAGCCCCACGCAAAGAGTATAGAGATTATTTCGTGCGTGCATGAAAAGAGGATTAAAGGTTCGCTTTGAGTTAGAAAAGGTTCTTTACAGCGGGCGGCTTTTTGAGGATGTTATCTGCTAGTTATGGAACATACATAGCACCAGGGCTAGGAAGCGGAATCAGTTTTGAAAAAATACAGGTACCTTTTATGAAATCAAATCATACTTTTCCGAAAAAAAACTATATTTTATATTGGTGAAAAGTCTTTCAGTACCTAATTAGGTACTTAGCTATGCACCTTTTCTTTCCCCGATGATAATATTATCTAAGATGCAAACACAACATGATATCACAGTCTGTACCCTTAGCAGGAACATTTCATCGTTTCCGTATTTCATTACTACACGTTAACTTTGAACGTATTGAAATGGCAGTATAAGCCTTCGTCGTGTGCCGGTCGTTACAACGTTACCAGAGTTAAAATAAGGTTGTACCACACTGATATTGTTAAGTTCAAAACCTTCATAATAATTTCAAAGTAAGCAGCGATTCCTTATAAACGCACTTTAACAATTGTCTATGGATGATAACTATGATTTGAACGCACATCCTAACTTTTTTTTTTGACATTTGTCATCTGTCATCTGTCAAATTATCAATCTATTGACACACTGACAGGTCGGCTTTCATAATTATTTGTTAAATTTGTTTATTGTTTTATTGAATTCAACGCAGTGATATTTGCCAACGGATACCAACGCCAAGGCCCACGGATGGAGAGGTCGCCAGTGGTGCCTTAATAAGTGGAAGGAACTAGCCAAGCTCAATAGCGAAGGGACGGGACAAGGAGTGATAAGCAAAGGAGAAAATTAAACATGAAACATAACATTAAACATTAAACATAAAAGGTTGTCATGACAGATTATCCCCTCGTCTCTCAATGATTTCCTAATACCTAGGTACTCTTTAAAAAGCATTAACTAGTTACCTTGAGATAAAGCATCGGCAGTACTCATGTTTCTTTGAAATAGTTAGTAGTTATATTCTTATTCTTAATGATGCAATTAACATTTGTTTTGCAGGTATGGAGTGATTATAAGAATAATACAAGGAGAAAATGCTCCCAAATTGCCTAAGGGGGCACAGTGAATGGTTGATGGTTCAGCCCTAAAATGGATATGTCAGATTGAAAGCTGCCGGTGAATGCTATATAATTGATGTGATGAGATATAGAATCAGCATGGAACATGTGCCTGGTACGAGGAGCCAGCCCAATCCAGCTATACCAGCGTATCCTGTACCCAGCATCACGGACCAGGCCACTGCCTGCAAGTGCACCCCCGTGAAGGCATAAATTATAAGTGTGCATTTTGATTGCTCGGTGAAGAATACATTTAGGAGAAAAGATAAATCATACATTTTGTTATACTATGCTGATGTTTGCAAATGTTACATGATACTACCTACTAAGATAAATATGTTTTTTTGTAAAATAAAGAATAAAAAACTGTTAAACCGAATGTAAATATTTTATTTATTTTGTGGTAATTTCATTTATCCAGAACTTTATACCCATTAGTAAGTGGGCCCAGAAAGTTGATGATTATTGGTGCCATGGATGCCATGGATCTCATCCGTCACGATGGATTCTCGGCACTTCCAGTCTAGTAGGTATTCATCATGAGCTTCAATCACCACGTCATCACAGTCAGACACGCCAAAATCGAGGGCCACGTAATGCAACATACGGCACGCTGTACTTAATAGATTTTGCACACTGAACAGTTGTATAATGGTCTTGCTCCAAACAGCGCCATCGATTTTCAATCACACACATCACAACCCTACATTTCCCATGAATTTTTGTAAATTTTGCCTCTGGGCTACCCTCCTCATCTACGTCTCTTGCTGCGTGTAATAAATACTAGTTTAGTTTAGTAGGGTATCTACGTGGTCGTAGCATATTGGTAATGAATAAAAAATACGAAAACCAAAAGAAATAAATGCTCTAACTTCCATTTTAAATAGTTGTCACTGAATAATTTGCAGTGAGAAAATCTTCGAGTAAACTCACGATACGATATGTCAAAATCAAATTCATGCTACCATTTCCTATACAAACCGCAAAATACTTCACGTTACCATACACGTTACTACACGACGAAAAGTTCCTGCTGCCGATTTTAGTTCTGCTACTGCCCGCCAGGGGCGCTGTTCATATTTCCCTACAAAATTCATCGTGTCAGATTTACTTCACGTCCTCGACGAAAGTTCGTGCTAAGGGCTCTGGTATGGTCTTGTAAGTTTTTGCAAAACAATTATTCGTCGATATATAAGTCGAGTGTTCTTTCCTAATGGATAAACCGATAAGCTAGGTAGGTAAAGCAATACTTATAAAAGAAAGGTGCCAGTTTTATCTAAAATTAATTAATTATGTACCTACTTACATACCTACTTAGCACGGTCTACATAACAAACATATTTATAATTTTCTTGTAGTGAAACAATATAAATATCTCCTCAACTCAATCTTTACTTAAATTTGATACCCATTCAAAAATGAGAATCATTTCTTATTGGAATGTAGGTTCAGCACTAAATATATCCATAGTTACAACATGGTAAGTCGTATATTTTCATTATCTACGGTAACCGATACTAATTAAGCATCAAGATAGATTCTATATGATTCTATATCGATGATACCATTTTTACAATAAATGCTTCAGACGGCAACGCCATCTAGCCGCGAGTAGCTAGTTCACATTTTCGCATGTAGATGTCGCCTTAATACCTGTAGAGATTATGAAAAAAGCTCTACATTTTTTACGGCTAATTTAATTTCATTATTAACTTACTATAGTGAAATTAAATTAGCCGTAAAAAATGGAGCGGTGGTAGCTCAGTCGGGTAAGCGCCCGCTTCTCACGCCAGAGATGCGGGTTCAAATCCCGGCGCTGACATGTACCAATGAGTTCTTTTAACTTAAGTACAATGTATACCATTGCTCTTAAGGTGAAGGAAAACATCGTGAGGAAACCTGCATATCTAGATTTAGCACATCTAGATATGTGAACCCACCAACCCGCAGTGGACCAGCGTGGTGGGAAATGGTTCAAGCTTAGGAAGGCAGTTTAGACCTTGGGGATATGCACAAAGGTTCCACTCGAGAGTGCCAGGTGCAGGTACTTACACCCCCACAGAGAATAGAATAGAATAACTTACTATATTTTTGTAATTAAAATAGTATTATTTGCCTGTTATAATAATAATAATTATGCAAGTATGAAGGTACAATAATAAAATGTACTTGATTTATGTATTTACTTAGTTCTAAACATTCTGCTGAAATTGTCTATCAAGATAAGAATGAAAGTAAAAAAAATGTGAAAAAGTGAATCGCGGGGGATAGATAGATTTCATTTAATGTGTATGAAAAATAATAATGTCGGTCATACAGTTCATGGGCTCCTTATTCTATGATCAACCTCTTAACTTTTTGTCACAGTTTTCAATATGACTGGCAACCAAGAAAAAGAAGAAGAAAATTTAAAATGAAAACACGTCAAATGTCAACACAATTTGATGTTTCACCAAAAATCACGTTTATAAATTTCACGCAAATCATGACAAATTCGTAGTGTTGTAATTTTTTTGACGATTTTATTCTATAGAACTTTATAAGTAAGATCTTCAGATCTTCAGCATGAAGAAATTGACGTGTGTAATGTTATTAGGCCTACTGTTGATACAACCAAGCTTAAGCAATAACGATGATGATGATGATGAGTGCGTATTTAAAATAGTATTTCTAACATTGTATTTTATCATCTATGACGGTAATAGACCCTGCACCTGGTTCACTCAAACAGAACCTTTGTGGATAGCCAGCAATTAAGGTTTCCTTATCTAAGCTTGGACTGTTAGTTACCCACCTGTCTGGTCAGCGGCGGTCCATCTATATGTAGTAAATAGTAAATATCTGGATGTAGAGGTTCTGTAGCAATGTTTTTCTTCGCAGAAGTGATGATAAATTATGAATTGTGCGTGTAAGTAAGCAAAAAAATCAGGTCTGGTAAAAATAATTATAATTTCAGGGACTCTAAGGACGACGGCAACGATATAGATCCGGAAGATGATGAAGTAATTATATTTTTGTCTCCTGAAATTTAAATAAGTTACTATTTTGAAATTACTGGGTTTGTGATGCGTGATATTGCCATGGTAAACCATTAAATACTATAGGAAAATTATTGTTCTCACCGTATACAATCTGCTTACAACCAGCAACTTAACAAGCTAAGAATGTTCGTATACATAATAATTAATGTATGTATAGGTAGAAGGTTGGTTCGTTTTATAGAGTGACCCCCAAAGACTCACACAGTATCTTCACCAGGTGCCGGACAAGAGGACCCGTCTGCCCATCGGTATAAGTCGCAGCCCCAAGCGCAAGCCGCTGGAGTGCTTCGTGTGCGCCTACAAGGCGGAGACGCCGATGCGGGCTTGCTTGGACCCCAACAAGTTTCGGTGAGAGTGACTTTTTAAAGGTAGAAAATGTAGCTACAAATTTTCAAATCTAGGTACTCACGGAGGGCAAGGAGGTTATGGCAATGTCACCAGCTAGCGTAGCATGGAGCGCAAGACGCGCACGTCTAAACGTGATAAAAGTTTCCGTCACGCTCGCTCTCGAGGCCGCGCGATGTAAGTGCCCTACTTGCACCTCAGGCTACGTATGCTGGACAAACTTGAGGTTCCATGTTAAGACGTACTATGAGATTGAAAGATGTAAATCCTTACATTAAATTTGTTTTAAATCCCTGAAACTAATTACTAAATTTTCCACTCAGAGTGCACACAATAACCTGCCACAGCGTGGAGGACCGCTGCTTCACGTCGGTGATCGCGCACGCGTCGGCCTACGAGGCCGTGGTGCGCGGGTGTCGCTCCGGCTGTGTGGGCTCCCCGGACACCACCTGCTGCGAGGTAACACCCACCGTATGCACATGCAGATAGAGTCGATAGCGCCTACTAGGCGGTGGTGTGTCGCTCCGGCTGCGAGGGCTCCCCGGACACCACCTGCTGCGAGGTAACACCCACCGTATGCACATGGAGATAGAGTCGATAGTGCCTACGAGGCGGTGGTGCGCGGCTGTCGCTCCGGCTGTGTGTAACTGTACCATTTTCCAAGACTAGCCCCCATAATAACAAATGATGGCTTTGAAAAGACCTTTCGAAAGACATAATATTATTATGTCTGGTCGTTATTGATCGGTGGGTATGCAACCCATCGCCCGTCCTCCTTTTGTATCATCCACGATTGCTGCTTTCGAGAATACCATCATCATCATCAGTCCATAAACATCCACTGCTGTTACATAGTCCTCCCAAAGAAGGTCACAATACTCGTTCCTCGGCCTTCATAATCCATGAATATCACTGACATAATCATAGTTCTTTTAACTTACAGTTTGACCGCTGCAACAACCAAGCGTTCTCGATGCCACTGCCATCGCTGCAGAAACCACAAATAGTCTACGAGAGGGAAAGAGAACAGGACAACTTGCAGAGGTCAGAGGTCAGCAGACGAGCGGATAGAGAGAGAGAGAAGATAATCTCCATGGCCGATATAGAGCCACCTGAAATGATGGAAACACCTCAAAAGGCAAAAGGCAAAGCGAATAACCTGCATCCAACTGTTTGGTTCTTTGTCACGATCCTACTTCTTCTGCAAACTGTTGCCCGGGTCATTGTGTAGGTAGTGGTAAGTGTAAATTATTAGTTATTTGGTCTGTGAAGTGTAAATTTTTTGTGATCGCGGTAAAGTGACGAGTATACAAAGTGAAAAATTGCGCAAACCGATGCAGTTTTCTTTGTAAAATACAGCAAATCATTTTAAATATGTATGAATTGTATTTTCATTGATTTTCTTTTAGTGGTTAGACTCTTCAACGCTCGTTTTTTTATCATGAATGGCAAAGGGTCACTTTAGACGGCCGCGGTCAAGCTTCTTCCGGCCAATTGACGCCACTTCCGGTAGAATAGGGTGCGCGCCGGAAGTGCGAATAGAATGAATAATTCAGGGCCCGTATGGGGCGAACTCGAGAAGGCTTATCACTGAAAAGGGTCACGTTTAAAAGATATTGGAAACGATAAAAAAGTCGAACATATTTTAATGTGGCATCGGTTTGGTAGTTTTCCGTTCTCCCTCCTGTAGGATTTGGGTAAGCAGCGGGTGGATCATAGTCTTTGCATAGCAAACACAAAAGTTCTTTTTTGGAAAACTATTTCATAACCTTATAACAAATGTTTCTTTTTTAATGAAAATAACCTATATTTCTACCATATATTTTGAAAATAGCGATAGATCCACAGTAAAAGAGTTACAGATTATGGTTTGAAGTAAGAGTTTTAAAACATTGATTAGTAAAGTGAATACAAAGTCAAACAATCAACTGTAATCATTATACTAAATACTATATTTTTTGCATCCCTGGCTTTTCAACAAATTTTCCGCCACACAAACCAATGCAAACTTATCAATCAGCTGTGAATATACGACCCCTGCCAACCGCCGACCCCTGACCAACAATCGCTCAAACAATGCCAAATCTCCGCAACTTTACACCAACCCTGTTTAGATCCAATAAAAACCACTAACACCCAAAGTCCGGTCGGAAAACATCAAGAATGTTCACACCCTGAGATATTTTCTCAACAACATCTCAGCTTCACTTTAGCCAGTCAATTCTGAATCTTATTACTTCACAATAGAAGCGGAAAAACGTAGAGAAAAACTTCCATGGTCCCCTTTCGGGCAATTTAACCCCATATGTTAAGAAAGACAAGTGAACTGGCCACTTAACATCTCGGACTCCCCAAATGGAGGGTGGTTCGGACGAGGGGAAATATTGACTTTATTGGAATTTCTCGCGACTAAATTCACTCTTTATGGGATTTCCCGCATTTTTTCAGACTAATATTTTGAATGTAACAAACTGTAGATTTTTAAGATATCCGTGATTTAGTGTTTGTAAAAGACAAAATGGAAGAGTCCATGACGACTGACCATACTTTCTTATGTTGAAATAGTTTTTGAGAAATGTAGGTTACTGTGTAACCAGGTGTTGTAGTAGGTATGATCTCTAAGTAACAAAACAGAAAAAAACATCGCTTACAAATGTTCTATGGCAGCATTTTTCACGCACCATCGCTCAACAGAAGTCTTCGCCTGGCATTAGATAATCGAAGCGATGATCAATGATCTATGCGTATTAGGATCAATAAAAATATGCAAAATCATCGACGATTGTTGCGCAAGAATACCGTTTGGCGGACCCTGCTATAGAACGAGATGTCCGAATAAGTGATGAATCAGTTATTGTATTTTTTCTAGAGGGGTGGCAATCACAGAATGGGACAGTTTTTTGTACAAATCTGCAATGTTACCGTTTATTTTATAAACAGAGAGTTATGCTTATAGTTTCTCTGGTGAATCATATTATTTAGCAACAATGAATTCATCGCCATCAGTCACCGACATAACTTTTAAAATCTGCATGCTGAAGTGACCTCGCGCTGCTAATCATCCTTGACGATGATGATCTTAAAATCTACTTATATACGCCACAGTAAAATAGCTATAGATACCTTGAAATGGCGGCCATCTGATCAGTAAGTATTTTAATCGCCACCGTGGTCGCGCCGTCGAAATGTTGACCAAAACCAAACAAACAGTTTCACAGGTCATTATTTTCGTTCGCCAAACACATTTGAGACAAAGAGAGTGAGTAAGCAGCATTCCCGGCCGTTCCTTGGCCGCAGTGACCGGCGGACAGACAAATAAACAAACATGAAATATATACTTATTTGCGTACCCAGTTTTTTGTCTGGCGGATCGCCAGATGACCGCTGCATGTGCGATGCAGAGAAAATAAATAAACTGCAGTTAAGAAAAGAATTTGCATAAATACGCTTGTACTAATGAACTTTATTGATGTTTATTTGGATTCAATTCAAATTGTGTTTTTCTTCTTCTTCTTTCAGTCCTGTTGCTCCCATGTCTGTCTTGGACGACAGATAATGTCCAGTTTCAAAGCCATAACTACTTTTATATCGATCAAACAAAGTAGGCGTCATCTTAATTCTTAACCATAGATGTAGTTATTTATAATAGTCTAGTTCTGTCTAAATGTTGGCTTATTTAATAAAAACTGTAATATTTTGTAACGAATCAAATGATCTATAGGTATACTTTTGCTCACTAATAAGTTTGGTTTCAATCCCACGTACCTATAACATTAGATGTGTAAGTGCCGAGTGCATATATTTTTTTTCATTCTCTTTATAATTATCTCGTACATTAAAAACCGCACTGGAACTAAATCGATCTTTAAAGCCATCCCAAAAACACTTCAACTTTCAAAACTCAAAAGTGTAATGCGGGTTCACATTTGTCCAAAACTTTTGAAAAGCAACTCGTAGTTTTAGCTTGGCCCCTAAATACCTCAGTATCACTAGTCAAGTGACTCTTACTGCTTTGTAAAAAGGGTTGTTTTCGTTTGGCAGTTGCTAGTGGCAGGGCACAGTGTACTGAACAGACAGTAAGGGCAGTGCTGTGAAGATAATAAATTCACTTATCTTGCTGTAGAGGTCGGGGAGTAAGTTTTTGGACTTACTACCCTGTTTTGCGAAGAAGTTAGAAAGTGTGGAGATGGAATATTTTTAAGGATTTGAACAGCTTCACTCTACATAATAATAATATTATTAAATTAGTCTTCTTCAGGCTCAAGAAGTCACTCTCCAATCCAAAGGACCGCCTCATCCAAACATTACCGGCTAGGTATCTGTCTAAGGTCAAAAGTAGGCCAAAAGGTTTTTTTCTACTTACATATTGGGCATACCTATCCGTCAGTTCCGTGCAATTTTTATCATCAGCTATCGTACCACCGTCTATATTTTAAGATCAATGTTATACTGGATACTTAGCTCAAATTAAGAGGACTTTTACGAGTATTTCTCAAATGAAAAGATTCACAGAACTCTGTCAAAAACCATACCTCTACAATCTCGATCGGTTCAGCTGATGGCTATATTTGCCTGTTTACACCATTAAAATCAGAGTAAATTTATAAAAAAAGCTGTTTCCATACTACCGTAGCCCTCTTGGTGACTACTGCCCAAGTTGGTAGTCGTTGGTTCCCGACGCACGCCGCCGCCGCCGCCGCCGCCGCTGGTCCTTGATTGAAAAGTTCCACTTCACACAACTTTAAACTTTATCCAATTCTCGTTAAATCCCTGTTTTAATGGCGCAGGTAGCTTCGGGTCTTTGTCTTGTCTTCTTGTTTTATGAAGGAGTAGTTTTTTCTGTGTAGTAGGAAGTAGGAAAATGGGGAATTGGGTTCTTACTACCTACTATGTAAGTCTATGTGTATATGTCGCAGGCATTTTGTAAGATCTCGCCGTTTACATACGGCGTTGTCAGTTTACAAACGCTCGCTGTTTTGTAATTTGCCGAAGGCATATTGATAACTAGTTCAATCGTCCTGATTTCAACGTTCATTGCAGTTTTAGGGTGACCATGATAAAACACAGTTTGAACTTTGAACAAATGGAAAATCTGACTTTATTTCAGGATTTCAAGTAAGACTTTTTACTTTTGTCTAAAGTAGGTACCTAAGTAGGTACTAAATAAGATTAAATATTAAAAGAAATATACATTTAAATAAAAAACGTAGTCATTTATACAGAACAATAAAACGAGGCATTTCGAGATAAAAACAAACACTGGTGCCCGAATACACTAAACTTAGGAAAACGCTAAACCCTTTACTAAATAATTTATGAAGGTATAAATTAATATCCTGCATGTGTCCTCCGTATACCGGGATCTATGGACAACGTAGTAGTTTATAGGTGCGGGATAACCTCAAAAACTTTGTCGTTTGTCTACGGCCTTTTTACTGCTCCTGCACTATAATAAATGACTTAGAATTCACAATTATTTGGTGAAAATCCTTCTACACTCGTAATATTTGCACTGTTTTGAGTATTTGTTGAGTCACAGAACCACTACTTGACGCCATTTTTGTTGTTGTGATCAACAGCGCCGCGCGTGGTAAGAACCAGAACTGAATTCTTCAATTTGCCGCGGCATTATGTAAACGGTGTATGGATTGTCAATGAAATGTTGTGGCATACTATAAAATGACACGGCAATATACATTTTGCCTTCGGCATATTACAAAACAGCGAGCGTTTGTAAACTGACGACGCCGTATGTAAACGGCGAGATCTTACAAAATGCCTGCGACATATATATGCGATTTTATGTATAGTAATAAGTGTTAATTTAACGTGTGTCGTATCTGGCGAAAAGTGGGTGCAGCAATGCACCTCTGCCTACCCCGCAAGGGAGAACATTAGTACAAGGCGTGAGTGTGTGTTGTTGTTGTTGTGTCGTATCCACAGCCATATCTAAGACCGAAGAACAAATGTCTCCAAAACCAAATACATATAGTGCCACAAACTTATCTGTTCCGGTGAGAGCGAACTAAATTGGTCCATACCTCATTACTTACTAAATGAATTTCATATTGACATAGATTATATGGACCAATTTAATTCGCTCTCACCGGAACAGATAAGTTTGTGGCACTATACTTATATTTTTTTCTCAAAAATATAGACAATAGCAATATCCTAAAGCTAACCTACCGCTAGCTATAACTCGCAACAACATCTGTCACGGGACAACGATATACTAATTGTGGGTTGCGCGCGCAGGACAATGCCGCGCGAATGTGTTAGCATAATGAATACATTTCAGCTACACCGAGCTACTAAGAGGCTCTTATATGATTATTTTGTGAGAATTAAAATTAACGCATAATCATATAGGTAGGTATGGCATAAATGATCCGGGGAAAGTAAACCACACGAGCTACTGGACAAACTGAAAAACATCTTTCAGGAAACATACAATAAAAATAAAAAAATGTTCACGTTCTGTATTTTGCGTGTAAATGTTTCCTGTTTATGTTTCCTCATTTAAATTTTATTGCATATCAATTTACAGTAAGTATACATAAGCGAACTTAATGTTTATAGCATTATTTTCCCATTGACCTTTGGTGTTGTGGATTTTTTGTGAGGAGGTATTTTCTTCGGGAAAGTTTGTCTAGACATCATGTAGTTTCCATTCGCTTGTTATTTATTTAAACCATAAGCTCTGCACCTGAAAGCAAATTTACTGCTTTATTCCTACCTCCTGGTAGAAACCTTATGCATGCCAATGTGGAATCCAGCTTATGACGGCTATAACCTTAGGATTTGATTGAACGAGACATTACATTTACCGTTTATTTATAGGGATTGGTCACTTTACAATCATAACCAAGTACATACTCAATTTTAAATCTAGGCAGTTTGTTGACCTGTCATAAAGTTTTGTCGTAGAGACCACAAAGAAGCAAAGATAGCGGGTAGATGAGAATTACATGTTGTGGTCGATAAAATGAAATGCAAAAAAAAAACTCCCAAATTATAGAGATTCGAAAAATGACAATACTGTATTTCTTGCTTTAGATATGTTATACTTTGTGTTTTATTTACTTTGCATAGGTCTTATTTTACTCCTTCAGACATACTAGGCAGACCTAAAGTTGCAAATCTTCTCCTCCATTTTTCACACCCATACACATCACAGTTTGAGAAGTTTCATTCACATATTTTTTTAGAGTGTATGAAAATAGTGTATGAATGTATGGAACATTCGGTGTGAGTGGTCCAGGACAATGAGTGTGGGCGCGAGGCTTCAGTCCTTGCGATTATGTACGCCTAGCGGGCGACGCGGATGGAAGGATGCTCTACGTTCAAATAAAAACTTTATTTGAATGTAGGTATAGGAAATGTTAGTACTTAATATTTAGAAGTTTTTGCATTAGTAGTTAGGTATAAACTATCTACTATCAACCTATAAAAAATATACTTACTTATTCAAATTATATCTTAGTAGGTATTCCTGTACAAAAGAACATAAAAAAATATATATTAGCTGTGTAGTTTTTCCAGGTCAGTTTTTTCCTCCACCTCAAAATACGCAAAATTGAGCAAGTAACAAAAAAGTACTCCCATGTAGCGGGACATGAACCTCCTCCAAGATTGAAGGGTTACTGCCATAATCTCCAGGTTGTACAGATATTATACAAGTACAAGTACAAACAATATTAAAACACAATACTCTCTCTATAAAATAGTATATATGTGTTAGCTGCGGATTAAACTCGTAGTCACCAGCCACAGCAGGCATGACACTGCAGCTGCGCCATCCAATAGTAATTTTTTTTAAAGTATATCAATGTAGAGCATCCTGCCATTCGGCTAGCACTTACCGTCCGAGTACCATAATTGATACAGGCCGCTAAAAACCAATAGCACAAGCTCGCAAGATTTACGGCCCAGTAATGTGCATGTGCGGTGATTTTATTAGCATTTATTATGGTAATGGCCGGCTTGAATAATGTTTTAATATGGCCGCTATTGTATTGCCGGTCAGGGATAGTGTTTAACTACGAGAGGGCACGATGTCTTCTGCATGGTGATATTAGTTTAGTATTTAATTATGATCATCTATGATATGACGTTTAGCTTTTGTTATTTTTGTCTTGCCACCAACTGCTAAAACTATGATTTTATACTTACTCAAAATGTTGACAACAAGCCACCTGTTCTCAAATGTTACAGTCTGCCTACTGGTTACTCACGGCACAGGCTTAGCCTAGTGTGAGAACCCTAGCTACCATAGTTTTTTTAATCTGGTCCAAATAATTTATAACTGTTTTATATTCATAATATTTATTAAGATAATCTGTGTAAATTTTTTGGTTAAATAAACATTTTTTCATTTGCAACCAGTAAAAGATGATGAAAGATCAGTCTGTATAAGCAACAGAGATCTCTGCGCAACACTCGGCATATTAGTAATCCCGTATGGGAGCGCGGCGCCCGGGGCGAGCCCAGTATGGCGCCCGAAACGATTTTCACTTACTACATCCGTATTCCTAACCTCAAAATGTTACTCATTTGTGTTGAGAACGGTTGATGGGATTGGGTAAGATTGGTAATGTTCTTTTAAAATATGAAAATTAGTATTTTACAGCGTTGGCGATCTTCGGGTTGCTGGGCCTACTGATTTTAGATTCTTAATTGAAAAAGCGGATGGACGGAAAGGCCCTCTTCTTAGAAGGTTCCCAATGGTTCCCAAGGTATATAACTCTCTCCCTGATCTTATTAGAAATGCACCTAGTGAGGAAATATTTGTTTCGGGCTTAAGGAAGTTATTGGTTGGTATGGGATGCTATACAACTAACGAATTCTTCCAGAATATTAAAACTAATGAATTTGATTTATCAAATCAAAATGTATGAAAGTACTGTACTCGAATAGCATGATAATTATTGATATGACATTTAAATTGACTGTTAAAATTTTATTATTATATTATTATTATATATTTTCTTACTTACCTTGTATTTTATCTATACAATATTGTATTATTATAATTATTTTATAAGTACTCACTTATTTCTTGACTCTACTGAATGTGTAATTGTGTATGCTCACATATAATTATTTAACAAAATATTGTTCATTGATTGATTAATTAATTAATTCAATTTATTTAACAAATATCTTCTGCAACCGACATGTAATAATTAATTACAAATAAATGAGTAAGTATTTCAGTATTTCAGTATTTCTTTGCATAGGTGGCTTCGCAGGTCTATCTCGCCTTTCTTCTAGCATTGAACGTGAACCATTATTGGATTATGATGAAAATTTTAATGATAATGATCGAAAGCAGTCTGTGGACAGTACAGTTAAGATAGTTTTTTTAAACAGGTTCTTATCCCGCACCGTTGTCGCGCGAGCTTAGTGCACCGCGTACCACTATAGGTCAAGCGGGCAGTAAGTGGGGTGAGGTAAATGTCACTGTCCCAGGCTGCGACTAGCCCCCGCGCGCGGCGACTCACCTGTGCTGGTCCACCACGGTTTGTTATTGATGACTCGTGAGACGTGTGGCACGGTCACTGGGTCAGGGGGTAGATAGTGTTAAAGATTTGTTGGAAAGAAAGTTTCAAAGGACAGGTCATGATAAAAGTTTGTTTGAATGGTTTGGTTTATATATCATAATTACCTTATTGTGTTTTAAAGCTGGAGATAAATTAAAAAAAATTAGCTAGCTCATATTATTTCACAACAGCCTTAATAAATATTGATTATCTAGATCGCCTTAATAATAACAGAGATCCTGCCGCTATAAAATAAATATAGCTATGAACCCCAACAGATTTCGAACGTACGATTCCAAAATCAAAATTCAAACAGATAACCCGTCAATGCGGTTGGCTTTTAGCGGCCGCGAGTCGTCTTCGCGTGGAAAGGTCGCCGTTTGACCGATAACGACGTCGGCCTTCCCAATGTAGGCGCGGGTCAAATTGCACCATGCACTATGCACTTTAGGGTTACTATGGGAACGGCTAATAGTGCTAAGTTATGGCTGGGAAATGGGTTTTTGCGGTGTGTTGTGTCTGGCCTGGGTTGCTGGATTTGAGCTGTTCGGACTTCAAATTGGCCGGCATCGATTTTTGTGTTTTACGTAGATAAATACCAACTATTTATAACATATTTACCAATTAAGATAAATAAATAAATAAATATGTGGGGACATCTCACACACGGCCATCCGACCCCAAGCTAGGCAGAACCTGTGTTATGGGTGTCGGACAGCTGATATATCTACACAAATACATAGATAGATAGATACTAAATATAAATATCAACACCCAAGACCCGAGTACAAATATCTGTCTTTAAACAAATATCTGCCCCAGCCGGGAATCGAACCCGGGACCTTCGGCTCAGTAGTCAGGGTCACTAACCACTACGCCATTCGGTCGTCAATTATGTAAGTATTGTTAGTAGAATAATGAAATGAAAGGCCAATAATGTTCATGACATAACTATAACATGCTGAAGAAAAATATAATACAAATTGAACTGGAGAAGCAATTTACCTATACTTTAGCAAATGTCTGCCTGATATAATATCAGGACATTAAAATTTAGTGTCGGAATTTGTAAGTGAAACTTTTTCATTGGTTGCCAGTGTAATTAGAAAAATAAGATTAAACAATTATATAAGAGAGCGAGTTGGAGTAAAAGAAGACGTAGTGACCAAAATTGAAAAAGGAATGTTGAGATGGTTTGGTCACATTGAAAGGATGGATGAAAGAAGACTGACGAAAGAAATTTACTGTGCAGAGCTGAATGGTTGTGTCGGTAGAGGACGTCCTAGGCGAAATTATGTCGACCAGATAGGCGACATACTCAAGAAGAGCCAAATTAGGAGTTTCCGAAACCGACGTGCGTGTATGAAGAGACTAATGAATGTTGAGGAAGCGAAAGAAGTATGTCAGGATCGTGGCACGTGGAGATCCATAGTCTCTGCCTACCCCTCTGGGAGACAGGCGTGAGTATATGTATGTATGTATGTAAGATTAAACAAGTTGATCGCGCGAATGACTCAAAACAAATCACCGCAATTATTCTAGTTGCTTCGACATTTCAACTAAAACTAGATTTATATCCTGCGACCATTACTTTAATGGCTGCAAATAGCTCAAAGGTTGAGCTTAAAATGAGAAAATATTACGAATATTGCAAAACATGTTTGAACTTTCAATGTTTCCTATAAAGCTATGAAAATAAGCCGAATATCCGAACTCGTTCCTTAAAGGACAATAGGATTTTGCGAATAATAAGTATTAAAATTCAATAAGAGGACTCTTAGTAATAAATTCTAATAGAAGGCTATCTAACCAGGAACTATCTGATCCACTATTTGCCTGAGACCTGTGTAGAGTAAGCCCAACTTGTATGTAGATGGGACTCATTTCTGAAGACATCCTTGCAATAAATTGCTACCTACATATACAAGTAATAATAGTAATAAAATATGGTTAAGTTTTTACTTGTGGTGTGTAATAATCAAGTTCCCTACTTTTTTGTATTTTGTAAACGATATAACGTATTATAATGTCCATCCCTTAATTTTGGAAAGGGCATTCATTGTGCTAAAATTTAGCCGAACGCAATACAGTCTGGCCAACAAGTTCTAATTTTGATCAATTTATTATGCCTATTACAAAAATATACCTTCCTATTTAGATATAACAAAAACACTCGTTTCTTTTACTCGTTACTTGGCAAAGACCAAAACACAAAACACTGAATAAAACAGTCTTCCTCATTCCTCGGTGCCTATAACCATTAATACTTTGACACCGGGTTCGCAGTGTCCCATCTACTTGCTACAAAGTGTGTGATTATTCCGGGCCTCCACAGGGCTTGCTCTTGGGTCCCACACCATTGTACGAATGTCCAAATGGTCCGATGGTACACATAGTATTCAAATGCATGCCCAAAGAGGTCCGGCCTGCAATTTGTGCTGCACCGATTTGACGTCTTCATACATAAACATTTTGTGGTTCAAATCGACGCCTGGAGCCTGATGCTCCAGACCACTAATCGGGTTTAAAACGATCCGTTAAGATTTACTGGTATACTAACTTGAGCATGTATTGATAAATAAATTATTTCATGAATGATTATAAACGTAACTGAATATTGTAATTAAATTATAATTCTGTTAGGGATCATAAAATATAGGTAAGTACACAGAATTATAGGGATTATGGAAAAATATAATTAAATAGTATAACGAACCCTTTATTATTTAGCTTCAATAAACTTTTTATAGTAGCTATGTTTATAGTTATGAATGTGATACCTCGTGGAAACTTGTATACCATCAGTGCATTGACCAGTTGACCACTGATCTTGGGTTAACCCTTGATCTGCAGTTAAGATGGCGATCGAATCGGGCCTCAACAATCACATAATATTTATTTTGTTACTTACAATAGAAGAAGGTACAATGGTGCAGAGTATTTCACTGTAGCACTCTAGAGTGCGACTTCGCTAACTTTGTAATAGAAACAATGGCTAACAAAAGTTTACTAGGCCGAAAATATGGATCTTTGTAATTTTCGACAATGCGTCTTACTCTCAATAGGCCCGCCCCCTATTACATTGGGACTAACATAACACTCTGGCGAAAAGTGGGTGCAGCAATGCACCTCTGCCTACCCCGCAAGGGAGTACATTAGTACAAGGCGTGAGTGTGTGTGTGTGTGTGTGCGTCTTACTCTTCTTCATTGATTTAGGGCTATCTTCCATGCTTTACTCGTTGCAGAGATATCGTTTTCGGACTGTAAATTAAATAGAAGTTTTAATATCTGAAAGTAGAATATTCACACAATAATAATGAGCCCTCCATACATTTGGCACGTAGGATCTCAGAGTCAGATATAGAGACCCCGAGCGTACGACCGAGCGTGTGTGTTCGAATAACTGTACCTAAAACATTAATTTCTCTACAGATCTTACGATCTTTACTAATGAGAAACATCCCGAATCTATACCTCCGACCAAATAGAAGGTCTTAGTTTAGATATTCCCTCTCTATCATGTGTTTACTGAAGGAAAGAGACGCGAATACGATCAGGATCTACGACGTTGTAAAACATTCATGAATAAAGGTCAATCCGATGTGACATACGGTATTATTCTGGACTGACGCTAAACTGGGGTTAGAAGTCAAACAAAACCTATAACTCTTGGGGTTTAACCAGTTGTTTGAAGCGGATATAATGCGTCACTTAGATGTTTCATGGTCATATTGTTTTGTTTATGAAGGGATATTATGGCATATGTTATTGTTTACTTGTAAATCTTGAAGGAATAGCTACGTTATTGCTAAGTATAACTACTGTGCCCTGTTTAATAAAGCTGATAACTCGAAAACTATGCCCCTTTTCGACAATTGCTGTGAAAACAAACTTGTTGGACTTCTGAACGCCAACCTCGACTTTTCAGCGTAGGTAAATGAGTTAGCAACTCTATAAAAATATTTCTAGGAAAACTTTTCCAGCGCTCTAGCTATACCTAGGTTAGCTAAAATTAGACCAACCACTGGGTGCTTCTATGTTAAAAGAATATAACTAAACAAGTATCACATTACTTACTCTGTGGCCAGTACACTTTACTTACTACACATGGAAGTCTAAAGTCTAATAATAATTTGCGCTATCAAAAGGATCCACACCCACAGACATCGCTTCCATCAAATCGTATTATCATCAACACTCGCCATTGCCGCACCATCGAATGACATTACCTCACAACACTAGATCCCAACCGATACTACGATCAGTCAGGAACTTACCGAAGATCGACAAGTCGAAGGTCAGTGCGGGTCAACTGGAGTCAAGGGTCAGTTCTGAGACATTGTCGTGTAAATTCGCACTGACTTGGGGTCAAAATGAAACATATTCATGAATAGCATTCAAGTTTGTTGTGACGTCAAAAGATGTAACGTTTTGTTTGAGATAAGATTCGAAGATTGTAGCTTTGTTGGGAGTATATTTAGACTCGTGAGTGTCTATCGTTACTTAGCTTGGCGAGTAGTTTTGACTGGCCGTGTTATTGTGATTTTTTATTCTATTTAATAAGTATGGAATTTATTCAGCAAAATGAATCAGTAAGTATCATTTTTTTTTAATTAACTAGAATAATGTCTGTCTTCTCAGACAAGTAGGTGATTCGCAGTAAATTAAAACAAAACTACGTAAAGGGAGTCAAATATCTAGTAAGTGATTTTATGTACAATATTGTAAGAAAATAAGAGTACAATTTATTTCTACCGTAGGTAGGTATACCTACCTACAACATAATCTGTGTTCTTGTAAATAATCAGATAAAACAAGTCGCGAACTGCATTCTGCACAATTACAAACAATTTCTTTCTTCCTTATGATACTTTAATACGATAGCAAACGAGGGTCTACCTCTTATTCTAGAAAACGTAAAGATGACAATAAGACACGTCCGACCGAAGTATAACTCGGTCCAATGGGGATGGTCTTATATGCCCCAACATCATGTTTCATGGCTTATTCATATTTCTATTCATCAATTTCTCATTCTCGGTACGGGTTACGGTAATTTTGGACTTATCCTTAGGTACCTATTTGTTATTTCACAAATCTACCCAAGACTGAATGATACTTACACCGAATTTATGTAAGCTAACGTCAAGTTTTCCATTCTTTAAGTGCACAAGTTATACCAGACAATCGGGTACAAAAGTGTATGTGACATGAAGACGCGGCGAGTTGTGGGCTGAGAGGAAGGTAGAAAGTCGATTGTCTGCCAGTCCACGCTACAAGCAAATCACTGTGTTCGCGGCTGTAAATTGCTGCGATTGTATTAAAACTTCCGATTGTGGTAGACGTCGTGATGATGGCTAAATTAAAAAATGCGTGAGGTTACTGGTAGGTTTCCCTGGTTATAACGTTTTACTGTTAAATAGCCTAAATGGTTAGCGTAGTATTCAATCGCAGATTTCTTTATCCGCGACGGATCCAAAGGGCGGATTTTGTGGTTAGTTGCAAAGCGGTGGACTAATCGATGTAAATACAATTTTCTCTTTAAAAATATGTGTATTGAAATTATTATATTCCATTACTTAAGTATTTAAAATAATACCTCTATGTGTTCATTTTCCAGCCGTTCAGAAGTTATAATTTGTATCCACAGTTACCCCCCTCTACAGTTACCCCCCTCTACACCTTCTGGGCCATAAGGCCACGTTCAGATGACAAGCGCTCAACGCGCGTTTTGGTAACGCGCGTTTACAACTACATACTCGTACATTTTATTCAGGCTGTACACATGCTAACGTGCGTCGCGCGGAATAAAATGTATGTAGTTGTAAACGCGCGTTACCAAAACGCGCGTTGAGCGCTTGTCATCTGAACGTGGCCTAAGCCTCATGTATTACCGGCGACAACAGCTAAAGTACCAGGACAACATGGCTGGTCAGCAAGTAAGCTAGTGGCTAAGTAAGTCATACAGCTGCAATCTCATGTAGGAATCTCGGCGTGCGTGGCGATAGCATCGGTTCACAGGGACGGTGGATGCGAGCTGTTACACTTGCCGTGGATTTTGACCCTTGCCACTAACGAGATAAAAGTGGAAAGCAGAAGTAGTACAGTGAAGGTTTTTTTTGTTTGGGTTATTAATTTGTCACTGAGAAGACTCCATACTATTGCAAAAAAAAGAGTTTTAATAATTAACTAGCTATCACAATAGTATGTCTATCATAAACTATCGGTCTCAAACCTGCGTATACCTACCGAATTGAATTGAACTGCTTAACCAGATCCTATTACATTTCGTCTCACCATCCCTTTTCTCTAAACGAAATAGAGATCCAAAACAGACCACTATTTCAAGACTGTTGTGATTTTTAGACTAATTTTAACGCTGTTATTTTGTAAGCTGTTAGATTAATATTTATTTATTTCAAAACAATATAAATTATGTAAAAAAATATAATATAAACCATAACTAAAATAATTACATGCATAAATAAAATAAGTTCTAAGCCTAACATGTTTCCTTATTTGTCACACTTTTAGTACAACTCAGCATTGAACTGGCCTGCAGAATCCCCAGTTTGCCTCAGTTTGTGGATCACGAGTGTATAAATGGAGGCACGTGAGATGAGCTATCGCGCGGTTCCCAGGCGACGTGGAGTGACCCCGGTCCGCGATGGTGACCGGAGAAGAGATATCATCGTCAGGGGGGCCACTCTATATGACGAAAAACTAAGTTTCGGAGAGCTGCTGCGCAAGACTCTATCTTGTTGTATTAAACGTGATGATTGCACGATAGCTCACGTTAGTTAGTTTTTCGTCAGTGTAGAGTAACTCCTCATTGTAGGACGCGGCACGGAACAAACTGCGACAGATTCGGATAGGTTTTGATATTTTACGTAAACAAATAAAGCGTTAAGGTACCTAATAACGTTAATAAACAGCGTTATTATTATACTACTTAATATATTATTATAGATTTGCGTCGCATCCAGCGTCATCATAATGACCAAGCATTATGATAACGCTGGATGACAGAAACTGTTTCCTAACTTATATTACAGGACAGACTATCTGTGACTACCAGTAGTCTATTTCAGATTGAAAGCAAGTACCTAGTGTAATTTAAATCTAATTCGTTAAAATATCTTGGCGGAAATTGCTTTTAGTATTAATCTCGCCAACTGTCATAAAATCTGGCTATTGTGCCAAAGCTCAGGGAGCGATTCGAGTTTTAGTGCGAAGCAAATCGGGAATAAGCTAGTTTGATGAATAAGTGTTAGAAGCTAGTAAATAGTATAGTCCCATAGTATAATTCCCTGCAAATATGAATGAAGTATTATTCAATTTCAGCGTGAAGTGATAAATTCTATGATTACACTGATTATAGCGGTCGCAACTCACTACCTACTACACGAGGCGCGTTCGATAAACCACTATATTTTCCTTAAAATTGACCTGATATTACGTTAGTAACGAAATGATAAAAAATTAGTTGTTTTTTTTTTACCTACAGTTAATATAAGTACTTAGAGGAAAAAATAAAGGTTGCTACTTGGATGCATTTTAAAACCTGTAAGTTTTTCCTACTACGTAGGTTCTTTCATGCTATATTTTCATAAAGAACAGATCAGCATTAACAAATTGATGAATGATCTCGATTAGATAGAGAACACAGGACCGAAAGCCGACTTATGGGGTCAATCTAAACAAATTTTGTTCTACATTTTTAGGAAATTCATTAACAAACATTTTGCTACACCATTGATTCTAACACTGGACATAGGTCCAACTGTAATAATATTTGAATGATACATAAATTGAATACATATTCAAATCATCAAAAAATATTACCGAACGTGCCCTGCACACCTCAAAAAGTGTGAGTCAGTGAGTTACAAAACTCACCAAATTGCGTGAGAGTTCAACGGGAGATGTAGAATTGGCAACAGCACCGATAGACCGACACAATGGGGCGTGGGCGGCCATTGCCACATTACCATTTTGTTGTAAAAATACTGACTAAAGTAATGTATGTGTCGCAGGCATCTGGTTTAATCTCCTGTTTGATTGAACCGCTAGCCCGTTCATTGGATGACGCTATTCAGTTGTATGACTAGGCCGAACGTTGATTGTACAAGCGTCACAAAACGTCCAACTAGTTAGCGGACTTAAGATCAGTCAGGTGGTGAATAAAACAAATATGGCGTCTAACAGCGAACAGCTGACACAAAAAGCACTTGTATTGTTATTTTTTGCAAATAGCTTTAAAGTGCGTTATTTATGTTAAAATAGTGTGACAACATGGATTTACCTATTATTACACCCGGCGGATAGTTTCAAAGAAAAAAATGTGCTTAAACTGGATAATTATGAACAACAATAGGTACGTTTATTGTTATTGTTTAGTTAATTTGTGAGATGAGAGCTTTGAAACATAGTATTTTTGTTGACTCTTGTCTGGTCATGTTCATCCCAACCAGACATTACAAAGTTGCTATACTATCACATTTAACGACTTCGCTGAATAACGTTCAGTCAAGACGTTGGACGTTACAGTCAACCACTTGACGAGTTGTTCTTTAGTCATTCAACTGAGTAGCGTCATCCAATGAACGGGCTAGCGGTTCAATCAAACAGGAGATTAAACCAGATGCCTGCGACATATGTATGTAGTTTTAAAATCTTCATTTGTTCGATGTCCGTAACGGGTACTTGATAGAAAACCAAATTAAAATCGATAGACGTAATTTGAATCGGAAAAAATAGCATTGGTTCTTTTTGGTGCCTATAAGGAGAGTAGGCAAATTTGTATGATCCATGATTGGGTTTGGGAAGCCCCATGGTTAAAAATCGACAAACTTTTTTTTTGAGACACACATTTAATTATTTCTACAATCAAGAACAAAAAAAAACTTAATTTAAATTTGCCAAAAAACGTAATAGTCAATAAGTACAGTATCTACACCGGCAGAAAGTGGATAAAACAATGCACTGCCTACTTTAGCCAACTAATAAAAGATGAGTGTTCATGTTATGTTCTGTTTACACAACAATCCCAGCATGGACACCATTATTCATCCTTCACACAACATGCCGTGGTGGGGTCTTGTTGCACAGCGGTGCTGTATAAATTATGTGCAATTTGTGCATAGCAATTAGCATGGACAAATGATCGGACTGGGCCAGCCCGCGGGACATAGACTAAATAGACTATACTAGACTGGGATTTGAACTGAAATTTTGTAAACTAGGGGTTTTTATAAGCTGTCTATCTTGACATTCGAGGTCAATAAGGGCAATAGGCTGTTGTTTTATGTCTGGATAATGGCTACCTGTGGAATAAACGACATGCTGTATTTATGTTATCTATAGACAGTAACTGCCATGTGTACCACATAATAAAATAATGAGTCCATTTCACGAATATCACCACGATCCAAATACAAATTTAAATCGTTCTATCCGTTATGGCTCTATTTCTCCTTAGACACCTCTCAAAGGTGTACAACTGTACACCACGTATGTATTTTATTCCAGGTATAAAGCATCGAGAGCTCGTACAGCCCAGCTTCGGCCGGCTATTCTCCGGCCCACGCTCCAGAATTCATTAGCAAATGATTAACTTGTAACGAGTGGGAGGCGACAGGGTCGGCGCTGCTCCAGGATAAGTATTTGTTGCAACGCCCTATCTTCATCGACGGATGGGTGCAGTGGGATCATAGTGGGGTTATACGTTTTGGAGACATTCAATTGGCATAGGAATTGGAAGGTATCCATATTTTTATGTTGTCGTAGATATAACTACAGATACTCGAGTTATGTAAACTAAGTGAAGTAGGTATATTCATTAGCAATTCAAGCTACACCTTTAATGGTTGTCTATTCCACTACGCCCTACGCCTTCCTGCAGTGCATTATTCCTCGTAACCTAATTATTATTTTTTCACTGACATCATTACAATTTTTGATAAACCTAATAAATGTTTGTAATTCACCGAGTAAATATAATAATCCTCAAATATACATCCATCTAATCGGTGTAAATATTGCGCAAATACATAATTGATAGTCGGCGCTGCGCGTGAGTGGACGGTCCGCCGTGCCGGCCATCCGTCTTGTGCGAGCAGTTCCGCTCTACGGCACGACAGTGTGGAGAAGGCTTCTTTAAAATACAATTTAAGGTAAACTTCCACCTATTGGGATCGTACGTATCGGGCCAAACAATAAAGGTTAGTGTCCACCTTGGTATCGTACGTATCGGGCCGAACGGATTTTTAACGGAAACGCTGCCGCCGCACCGTCGGCAATGCCAATGAAAGGTAAACGCTACCTACCTTACGTTTCATCGTATCTGCTAATCTGTGCAAGTGACGATAGCTCTCGCGTGAAGACAGTGGGTAGGAAAACGTAGCATGGGAGCCTTGATTTAGTCGTTAGTCGTTAGGAATAAATAATTTAGTAGTTGTAGTGTTGGATGTGCCCCTTGGGAGCACGCAGATATTAGAAGCAGAATTATGAAGGTTATTGTCAAAATCAGTAATCGAAGTAAATGAGTAGTTTACTCTTAGCATAGAGAAAAAAAACAGAACTTTTGTAAGGTTCGACACCGTGAAGACGTATAAAGTAGTGATCAAAGTGAAGGAAACTTATTAAAAAGTGTTTTCCATACCATTATATCAAAGAATTAACCCGTATGTTCATCCCGCGAGAGTCTGCCAAAGATGAGTAATTCAATAAACGAAGTGTTTATTGAAAATTACCGCCTCGATATAGCGTTCCCTCTGACACGCACATCATAATCTCAACAGTTTTATTCCCTTTTAATAAGGGTGGTATTTGCGCGCGGGATTTCATCTACGTTACAGTAAATTATGTTCTCTCGCTGATCGGTTTTATGAGTTGTTGTGACGTGACTTGAGCTTTAAGCTTTAAATATTGCCGTGATATTCAGACTGCAGTTGTAAGTGGGCTATTCATTTTGAATTAGGTACTTAATCCTATTTACATGGATATTACCTACACTATTATGTAATGATAATGTTGTCTGACAATAATTAGGTGCTTAACTGCTTACTTATAGGTATAGTGTCCACAAGATTTTTATGTGTGAATAATAGTGACGTCATTTCGACTGTAGCAATTAACAATGTCGTAACTGACTTTTGGCCATTTTTCAGTTTATTGCACTAGAAGGTCATAATATCAATAAGGAAGGTGTTAGGAAAGTTTCAGCTCTTAATTATGAATATTTCCCGATTTTTCTTGTGGAAAAAAGTCGGATCTGTTCATGGCGACCGCTTAACACTGTCGGTAAGTATGTTGCGACACTGTTCCCGGGACGGGCGAGCGGGGCGGCCGGTCGTATCTACCACTTCCCGCCATGTTAGCGGGAGGAGCCCAAGTTGCGTTATACAATTTTATTATGTGGTCTTTAAGATCAATTAATTTATAAAAATAATGAAACTATAATGTCTTGCTCTAAATAATGGTAGACTTAGTGTATCAAGGAACGGGTAAAGATCTCAAGACAATGTATGACAGAATTTGAAGATTTGTGTACAAACATGTTCCATTAAAACGGATACAATTAAACAAATATATATTTTTATAGCATCTCACATTAACATGCTTGCCCAATACAATGTATTTTTTTTTAACAATTAATATTTTATTAAATTTTCGTATGGAAGTTGTATAAACAGTACTGAACAGGTAACATTGTAGCAAACGGCACATCCAACAGTATTAACTGCGCATTATTTTAATTTTGAGTCGGATGTACCACATCCCACATTGTTACTTGCTTGCGTTTCAAGTACTACTGTTGTATATGGTATTACCGACTTTATTTTTTGTTCTTCTTTCCCTTGTGATTGTCGGATATGGAAGAACCGACCTTGTTATTTGTACATAATGTTAAACTATTGAGTTGGATGTGGTACAATGTACCATTATTTTCTGTAAACGTTGTAAAATCTCGACCGGCTCTCTATAAAAGTTAGAGCCCAGCCTCACTAGAACCTCATTGACCGCGTTACCAGCAACGTGTCCAAGCTGTAAGTATTGAAATTTATGGTACCTAACTCACTTGGCGACGACGACGGTGTGGCATCGTCGCTAATACCATACATTTCAATATACCTACTGCTTGGATACGTAGTTGCTGATGTGACCATGGCCTAGTAAGGAAGGCCTCTTACTGTAAATTTATTAAGGGCAGAATTTTCAAAAACAGTTAAAAGCTCTGGTATCTACAAAAATAGTTTACTTTAATTTAACACTCACATCTTTAGAAATCCCATACATACTCGTAATATTCCAGAGTAGGTAATTCTGTATGGTAAACTGAAAAAAATGATAATTTGCGTAGGTATTTATATATTTTAGTTGGACTGAAGGAGCACGTGGTTCATGATTTCAGGAGCATTGCTTTTACATTCTGTATGTTTATAGGTACCGATATTTTATTATTTATTTGTTGTTTTTTGGATAACAACTGTCAGTAAAATTCCTATTGGATTTGAAGATGAACTAGTGCAGTCACGTGCACTGTAACCTGCAGGTTTCTCGGCCTCTTACTGTACAGCTGCAAGGATACGAGTATGCTAGATCTTTAGTGATAACAATAATAAATGACATCAGCGTAGGGAACAACACTCTCATGAACATCCAAACGAGCTTTTTGAGACACTTTCTGACTCCTCATTACAGAGTTCCAGGCTCCAATAAATTTATCTGATTTCCCACTTTCACTTTCAATAACCCTTACATCTCTCGTTAACAGGATACCCAAACAATACAAACTCATTCTCTTGCTGTAATCTTTAATTCTCTATCGTGATCTTACACTCAGTCACCGTTTCATCTCTTTCAAACATCATTACTTTCGCCTTTCATTCCCTTCATTTTTAAACATCATACCGGAAAGTTACTTATTTTTGCAGCTGTTCTACCGACGATGATAGTAAGACTTAATTGTCAGCGTACAGCATGCACTTAAGAAGTAAATTTTCGATTCGCAATCCTTTTTATCATCTTTTATATCCCTAACATAACTTTCTTTAAATAAATGAAACACCCAAGGCGAAGCACACATTAAGCAGGGCTTAACACCCCTGTGGATGCTAAACCAGTCAGTGTAGGCTCTATTTATCCTAACGCAAGCCAAAGTCCCTAAAGGGATCCCAGTGGTCGCGTCAATTGGCTGTCCACTCCATAAACGGACATTGTGTCCCACAAATCATTCCTCCTTACTATAAAAGCATTTCCTAAATCTAAGAAGGCACAGAACTCTGTTAAACCAGGACCTATCTGTGACATTATACGTAGTGATAAGATCGTAATCCACAAATCCCATTCCCTTTCTTCAAATACCATGCCAACACATCCAAGATTTTTTATTCTCTGTCTCCCTATATACCCTTTCAATCAATATTTTTGCATACAGAATCAACGATACTTAAGAGGCTGATGCCACGGTGAATGTTGCGGACCTGGAGAGAGCCTTTGTCTTTATGCAAAGGAACTATGACCGCTCCGTTCCAGTTACCTGGCACTGTACCGCAACACCAGCACTCATTGAGGAGTTGGTAAATCTCAGTTGCAGCCTCTCCCAATGAGCGCCACAACACTCGGTTCTCGGACTTCCTCCTCCAACCGGCTACCCGCCTACGGTCCAGCGGGCAGGAGGGCGCCCCACCCTGCGTCTGTGTGTTCGTGGTCTCCACTCGAGAACTCGTCTACCCCAACTGTTATCGATTCTTCGGCAGATATGACCAGCCCACTGCCACTTCAGCTTGCATATTTTGACAGCTATGTCGGTAACCGTAGTCCTCTGACGGATAACCTAATTTCTGATACGATCTATCAAAGAAACCTCAAGCATAGCTCTCTCCATAGCACGCTGAGCGATTTGAAATCGGTGGACCAGTCCTACCGTCAGTGTCCAGGTCTCTGCAACATACGTCCTCACTGGCAGGACTCACTGGCTGAAAAATTTTGTCTTCAGGCTCTGAAGAATGGCCGAGGAGAATATGTGACGAAGTTTCCCGAATTTCCCGTTCTTAGCATGCCTTAAGAAACTGCGACATTCAGTTTTGTGTCTAGAACTATAAGCAGATTATCGTTGCATTATCATAATTGATAACTAAAATTTATCTTAGAAAATAGAAACGAAATAATGGAAAACTACAATTTTCATGGAAAAAATTATTCAGGAAAGCATAAATCCGACATCGTAAAGAATATAAAGTCCACTTAAAATAGCAGGATTTCCCACTTCCGACAAAATTTTGAGTACTTAGTTCAGTGAACATTGTTGAATCTCCCACTACCAACAAAATTTATAATACCAAGTCCAGTTAACATTGTTGGATCTAACTCTTCCGACAAAGTTAATCTGGGATTTGACGGTTAATAATGTCACATGTGCCTTTTTTCACCTTTCCTATCAAAAATACTAACTTTTTATCTTACTACCTTGTAGCACATTTAAAACTAAGTCACCATGCCGAATTTGGTTAAGATAGATAGAGTAATGTAAATTTTAGAACTATTTTAGTCATATTTAAAACTTAAAACGGCTCTACTGAAAAGTAGCGGTTTTTCACTTACGACATTGTTAATTGCTACAGTCGATTTATATCCATCTTTCGCTAACTAAGGCTTTAACTAAGAACGTAAGTTCACTAGCACCTAAATATTCCCAAGAAATCGCCACCATAAACATCACACCACAGATCGATCGCGCTACCGATACGGCCCACTTCGTTCGGCCCACTTGTCGCGGAACTGAACATTCGCATAGGAAGGCCAAGGGTCAAATCAATTAAGGCCCGTGGGAGCAAACCCATCGGACATGCGAGCCGCTGCGCCGGCGCATCCTACGATTTATTGCGGGCTCCAGTTGCGACCCGCGATTGTAATTAAGGACCGTTTGAATACACCATGTGTGTACTACAGACGTGACTGCTGCCTTCTCATTTTGTATTGAGATCATTTAATAGGTTGGATTAGACAGTTTTATTTTATTGGCCGGCTAAAGGGTTAAGAGAGGTTAGGCTAAGAGGGATTTTCTTTGGATACGATGATATATTATAGTTTTGATGTTCTGAAGGTTTAAGTAAACCGTTTTAGAGTGTGGATGAAACAGATGACGTCTATAAAGCCTCTTAACACCTTTTGTACACTTAGTACCTAATAATGAATGAATGATCATGCTTATGTATTTGTTATGATAATTATGTCTCCATGTTTCACACTTTTAAAACTGTAATGTTTCAGTACCTAGACATTCTCTTATCCATAATGTATGTCTCTTAAGCATTAGAAAGCTACCGCAAAGCTTTATCTATCTCAAAAGCTTGAACTAAGTGATCTAAGTCCAGTGTGCATTAGCAGGAATTAATTCAACACATTAGAGAAATCTTTCGGCTATCGTGACCCACGGGTTTTATCATCACACGTTTACATTTATCACTATCGCTTTGAATATGAACACGTTTTTTTTTTGATTTTAATCTTCGTTACATTCAATATTTTTCTGTCTGTGTATTGTATACATACAGCATTGTTTTTTATTTATATTAACTTTTCCATTTGGAGTAATTTGGTTCTACTGCTACTGATTTTTTTTAATTGTTCGTGAATGTAGTATATAATAATTATATGATAATTGTTGGCGATAAAGAAATAGTAACAAGAAAATAAGGCGCCAGGTCGTGATGTGAGGAGAGGTGTAAAGTGCAACCACTGATTTTGATCACCTGATAGATTCGGCCAGGGACTGCGGCCGCTACACGATTCGTTATCAACGTCGATAAACTACCAATCACAGCGCCGTATGTATAATGTCGTCAAACAATATCAATCGCTGGTGATACGTGATGTGGTGACGTTTATACGATAGTGAAGTAACAAAAAATCAAAAGGAATCCTTTTTATCACACTCTCTAGGCTATGTACCTATAATTTATACTGCGTGAAGTTAGACTGAAAAAACCAATTTTGAAAAACTTACACCGAAATTACATGAAACCAAATCATCTAAGCTCGAAAACACAGCTGCTCCAACATTTATTATTATTCCAATTCCACTGCTAAGTAATACAGGGTGTCCAGATCGTGACTGTTAGCGGCTAATGCGTGTCGGCGATAGAGATAGCGACGGCAGCTCTATTAATTCATCGCTGACTGGAGAGAGGTCCGGTTTTATCGGGAGTATTCTGTCGCGCTATTTGTTTCATTGGAACATCCTGTACTTTAGTTTGGATACTGGTTTGTCTGGCTCAACAGTTAGTAACTCTGACTTTTGTGACGAAGGTCCCTGGTTCGAATGCCAACTGGAGCAAATATTTACATAAAGGAATTAGTGATACATATTTTTGCACATTTGTGTAGGGAGATATCACCAACCTGTCTTAGAGGAGGCCCACGTCCTGAAGTTGAATGTTACTGCGTGTGAATCCATGTATGAGCACTGCAGTATCAGTATTAGTACGACCATCCCCAAATCCAAAGCTGCTATTCTTATGCCTGTCAAAACGACGATCCAACGTAGGCAATAGATAGGTACCTAACTCGCGAATCATTAATAGTTAATCGATGACGATAAGGCTGAAGTGGCCTCTCCGCCACATGCAATGACACGCAACTTAGCACTGATTTGCTACCAGAATTTCGTGCCAACATTCGACAGCTCCCATTCGTACAACCAAATGTTTCAACCAACCTATTTCACAAACTCACGACGTCACACGGCTACTCAATTTCGCCCCGAATTTGGACTTTATGGAGTTAGGATTAAAAGGCAGGTGAATGGTCACGGTGAGTTAAATGAGCAGAAAGGCAGAAAGTCGTGTGTTTTCGGTTGCCATGGAGACCGAAATGTCGGCGCTGTGAGGTGCAATAGTTTAATCTAGCTGCGGGCACGACCACACGAACCCGCCGCCCGCGATGCGCCTGCGCAGCCCGCTTGCACCATGTGGGGTTAGTTGAACTCGGATTAAACCAAAACCATTACTGAGAGGATTTTTTAAAGTTTTCGGATACAAGGAATATACGTTTATTTCAGACACAAAATTCCAAATATAATAATCCAAAGTTCGTCCGCACTTTCTCGAAATACAGAAAAGTAGTAGTATTATAAAAAAACAGATATTATACAGAATAGGTTGACATAGTTGGATGTTATAGTAAATCGGAAAATGCGAACGTACCTGTTTTGCAGCACCGTATATGGACGGACAGCGTGTGATCTATTAAACATTTTTTTCCACGCAAAATACTTAGTGCTACATGCAAAATCACATCATAGCTCTTAACTAAACATCGTCAGTGCCAAGCAACAAACCTAAGCTTTTACTTTAACCACGTTTAGCACCTCGGTGCAACCAGCCCCCGAGGCAGGCCGGTCGTGTCATCCGCAAGTGTTGCCTCACCGGCGGCGACTAAATATCAACGGCGCATCTCCTCACCTAATGACTTTAACAAATAGCACGCGACCCGCGACCCGCCGCCACCGCCGGACGGCTCAACTGGACGTGACAGATGATGGGTCAGGTCTTAGCAGGGGAACTTGGTTATCATGGGTCACGAGCAATGAAAAAGATCCAGTGACATGGAACGGCAATGAACGGCATGGAACTTTTTCATTGCTTGCTTTATGTGAGTATGTATTTGGAGATCACGACTGGGCTAATGTAGTGTATGACGCCCACCGGCTAGATGGGATGGTGACTTGCGAAAGGTGGTAATAATTGGATGAGGATTGATCGCATTCGGTGGCGTGCTTTGGAGGCCTACGACCAGCAGTGGATGTCGCGAATCATTAAACTATTTATATATATTATGAGTAAGGCCCGGGTCTCCTATTTACGCCGTAGTTCGCGTCCAGCGTCACGCCGTAGGCCGCGTCACGATGCTCACTATAGAAATGTACTGATGCGGTCTCCCTCACACGCAGACGTTTTCGCGTAGATGTAGTGAGCATCGTGACGCGGCCTACGGCGAGACGCTGGACGCGATCTACGGCGCGTAATAGGAGACCCGGGCCTAAACGCGAATATCTGAACTGTTAATAACCGTGATTAGTACAAACATACTAATCACGGTGACGAACTGAATATGGGATATATCATAAACATATTAGTTACTTAATATCACGCACACGTGATGACCGATCAGTCTAATAACCTGATCGTCTGAATGTCAAGGATAATCCTGATGTTCTTAGGGGTTTCACCCCAGTGGCCTCCAACCTCCCCTATAGCCACCCCGTGCCTCGCTAGCAGGGTTGTTCCCTGGGACTGATCACATGGGATTGTTTCCCTAGATTCTTACACTGATCACATGGGATTGTTTCCCTAGCTTCTTACACTGATCACATGGGATTGTTTCCCCTGGCGCACTGAATGTCTTATCTATCTATTATCACACGGTACGGGTACGGTATGTACTCGTACCTCCTTTAAACCTTACATTACCTCCTTAGTTTCCTTACTCATTATAAACACAATTGGTACATAAAGAAATCAAGTGTATAACTTATCAATCATAAACGGGAGATAAAAGGTAAGTAGAAAGGTCACTTAGCTGCGCACTTGCAGTAACTGGCTGTTGTCTGAACCGGGCCATCACGCCCGCCTCGGCTCCCCGAGCCTGGGCGCCTCGGCTCCGCTCCGCCGGGTCCTCACGCACCCACGATACTGATCACTCCCTCACTCTGACTCACCGCGGCTGCTCACACAAAAGGTGCAAAGCGCTCCCGCGCTGCTCGCTTACGTGGATATTATCGTCTACCCTCCACTCGCCGATATTAATATTAAGGCTCGTCTACACTCAGAATAATTATCTTGATTATTCTGTGAGTCGAAATCGGTACAATTCCCGATTATTCGGGACAGTGGACTACTATAGGCTGATGATGATAATCTGATCTCCTCCTCCTCCACCCAAAGGTTGCCTGGCAGAAACCGCTTTTAGTGATAAGACCGCCTTTTGTACCTAGATCTATGATTGTGTCTCTTGCGTGCAAATAAAGTATAATCTATCTATCTATAGGTATATTGGAATTTACTTGTCAGGGAGTCGCATGGTGGTAGTGAAAGCCAAAAGAGAAAGAACTTCTTTTGCTGTGCGATTCTGTGAAATAAAATAAAGTAAGTACCTAATTGTGTTTTTTTTCAAATAAATACAGTTAAGTATAAATATAAGACAAAATTTAAAATAAAAACTACTTCACAGCTTCCTCAAATTCACAGTGCATTTAAAGTGCACTGTGAATTTGAGGAAGTTTGTGCACACATTGGTCAACAAATCGAAAGTCCGTCGATCTCGCTTCACAATTCACACCTGTCCCTGTGTTTGTGTTCGGGCGAAAAATAGCCAATAATTGGTGCGCGGGCGCACGACCAAGCGCAAATTGACATTAATAAACACGTTTAACACCAATTGATTTGTTGGTTGTCGACACGAATAGTGTTAATAATCGGATTTATTTATGAACCCCTTCGCTTATTAAGATTGGACTTGACAGCGTGGGTAAATGGAGTGAGATATTGGCGTGAATATCTAATGAGCCTAAGGCGTTAAGTGCTAATGTAAAACGTATTCCTTTGTTGAGCTGGGCCGATATTGATGTTATACATTGAGAGGCTACCTATTTATCTCGATAGGATTATTGGTAGATGCTGAAATATCTGTAGGTACTAGCTATTTCGAGATTTCGCAAACATCGGTAAGTACCTAAGTACCTACGACTTAAAAATTTTACCCGTGGGAATCAATAAGTACCTACATATAAACCTTTTTCTCTACATATTAAATAAAAAACGGCATTTAATCCGTTGTGTCTAAGCAGAGATATATACATCGTCACACATAGACGCGAAAAGCGACTTTCCTTTATACTACCTAGTAATAGTAATTTGAAAAACGTATTAGGTAGCATGTCACATATTACAAAAGTTTCGACCTTAGACTATTAGGGCCTTACCACAAAAACTTAGACAGTATTTAACAGATGTTAGGCGCTGTCAAACGCCTACAAAGTCTGTCAAATTTCGTTTAAAACACTAGTTAAACAGTGTTTAAAGTTTTTTGTGGTAGCACAGTTAGTCCCGAACTTCCCATGTGCTGGTGTCCTAGTACGAACAGTGTCAGCCCAGGCTCCGTGAGGCCGTGGGACTCACGTTGCGTGCGACCGTTACTCACGCCGTGTACCAGGGGACCAGGCGACGGGAAGAGCTAGCCAGAAGAAACTAGTTAATTACATTACGATCGGGAATAAGCATTTATTTTGCACCATTACTCGTAAAGAAAACATTATCATTTCACAGCGTATTTATAAAATAGTACAAAAAGGCGGTCTTATTGCTTAAAGCAATCTCTATCAGACAACCTTTGGATGGAAGAGACAATTTTAACATAATTAATGGGAGTAGAGGTGCAAGGTATACTGCTTGCTAATAAGGTTTTTGTGAATAAGTGTTGTTTGATGGCTAAAGCCTATGGCCGTGAATAAAAGCTAGGTACAAAGACTGCAAGAAAAGTCGAAAAGTTTTATACAGGGTGTTGAAAAAGGGTATTTGCAAAAGTCATAGATTAAAAGGGGTTCAGAATGACCCTCCAAGTCACCCCCTTTACTATATTAGGTACCTACTATATTTCTTTTGCGACATTATGTAGCTGAGCACATTATGACGTCAGAGAGTACCTGCACATCTTCAGTTTGCAACTTGCAAGGTCTTCTTCGTATCAGATGTTTATCAATAATGGCATGCAAATTGAAATTCCAACTGTAGTGTTCACAATGTTTATTGAATGTGACAGTGATACAGCATTGACGAGGAGTCAAGGACTCACAGCAAGAATCAGAACCTTCAATCATAACCAGTGTTTTAAAAGGCAAGAGACAGTATTGGGTTATGACTCTTAATATTCAGTATACAAGATCGACTCTCATTTCCAACCCAAAAGTGCAATTATCCGTACGGGCCAATGGAATGGATGGAATGGTTGTGAACGGACTGTACTTTTGATTTGACCTCTATTCGATAGGTACGAGTATTCAGATTTGACGGATGTGATTGCAAGGTCCTAATGTAATGATGAGTTCAAACAGTCGTAACCTTTTGATTCATACATATTTAAATTACTGACCTCCTGCATTATTTTCTCTTCGGCCATTTTTTTATAAATTTATCGGGCAATCTGTAAGAATTGCAAATGTTCTAGTCGGAAATAATAAAAAAGTTGCACACTTACAACGTATAACGGTAAAACTTACCAGACAGAACTGCGTACTTCGAACAATTAAAAGCCCTTTCAAACTAGAGTCCCATACGATAATTCTCAACATGTAGATATCATAACTTGATCTTCATTAGCAGGGAATGAGGAAGGAGTATAATGGTGTGATCGGTGCACAATAACTGTCCAGTGCATGGTAATGGGTGGGTCGGTTTCCCACTGCCTACCCGGCTGGGTGCGTGGCAAGCGAGCATTGTGTGGGCTTTTCCTCGTGAAAAACTTATGGCGAGGCCAATTGCACCGTGTGAGGTGGTGAGAGTTAACTAAGGTTTTAGCGGTTCTTAGATGTTTTTTTTTATGTTTTTTGTTGGAAAACTGTAAGCCTTTGCTTTCTTCTAAATATTATACCAGCAAAGCTCGTAGCCATCCTTGAACTTTACTTACGCCTAAATAAATTGGAGGAACTTTTCAAATAGTTTAATTAAGTATAAAAATATTCTATTGGGTAGTATCAAAAACACATTATAAACATAAATCCAAAAGTATAATATATAATAATCACATTTCATTAAAATTAACTTTACTTTATGTATTTAACTTTAGTTTAGTTACAGTAACCCTGAGTTAGCAGTGAACGGTGGCAGCGGCCCCGCTCATATCAGTTCATATAAACCCGCGCAGATAATTACGATCGACGCGCGTTCTTTGGATCGAAAAAACGCGCGCATTTTCGCATTGTACCGCGCGAAATATTCCCACATTTTGCGCGGTTACTGTTATAGAAGCTTCCTAGTTGTACCACAAAAACTGTATTAATTGCCAAGTGCCGGGTACTTCGTCTTCTGATGGTTTCGTGCAACTTTTTGTCCCTCTTTCTCTTGGTGCAGGAAGCGCCACAATGATGTAAAGGTATTGAGTGTTTATGTGAAAACTCAGGCAATTGTTGGCTGTGAATAATAGGTTTGATTGGATAGGTCTGAGACCACTCTTACAATTTATTTGCCGTTATAACCTTTACGCATGGCTTATCCTAGACCGTTGGATGAGAAAAGTCATATTTGTTGTTATACTTACAATATCATATTGCTTAATATCAGTAAAGAAACCAAGAAACTAAATTCTTAAACCTTTTCATAAGTAGGTAGTTCTATTATAACAGTGGACCATAGAATCTTCTCAACAATCATACCATTTCACATATTCTCACACCTCCATACCGAAAAGCGAAGCAGCAATCTTCGTCCAAACATACCACTTTACCCAATAGCAACTCGTGCGGTACCAGGCGCCCACATTCACATAAGAACCGGCACACACGAGCGCCTATCCGTCAAAGTTTGCATAAGTCACGTCTCACGAATCCCGACTAACAGTTTAATAACGTCCGCGGAATGACCTCGCCGACCCACGTGAAATACGGCTGGCCTCCTCGGGTCTATATTTCCCTGGTCGTGTCTTCCTCGCTGGAAATAAAATGCTAGGTCCATCTTTAGGGGCATCGGTGCCCGTTTCATTAATCCGGCGTGGAACAACCCTACTCGCATTGAACTGACAATCGACTTACAACTTTATGTTGTAGGGAGACGGCGTAAGTTAGGTTCAGGTGTTGGTGGTATTTAGGGTTGTCACGATTCGAGTGAACCGATAATGTCATGGGAAGGCCTCAATGAACGAGCGACCAGTGCGTGGACAGTCCGGCCAGAAAAATATGAGATTCTGGTCCTTACGTGTTCGTGTTAGGGGCTAAGTTTCGTCGAACGTTTTTGTAGTTTGGTTAGAGGTGACACTTGTCGTGGTTTCGCGTCTTAATAAGTGTAAATCTGTTGAAATTATCACTGCGTTGGTTTGCTCGCGGTTGCTGCTATAATTAAGTTTATTTCTCGAGAAGTGTTGTATGGGAAAGCATTTCTCGTCGATATTTATTGGCTGTGCTGATAGCACCTATACAGGTAGGTATAGGTAGGTACTTGTTGGTGGTTTCGATGTTATAAGAGGGTAAATTTTTGAGACGAAAGGTTTTAGATATGTACATAATTATGTGTAATAAATATAGGTTTATTATACATATTCTTTCCAGAAACCTGAGTGGATCGACGACCTTAGACAGGTGGCCGGTAGTGGTTGGATGAGGAAGGCCGAGGACAGACAGTAATCTATGGTCTATCCAGTCGTCCAGAAGGCTTCCAAATTTTTCTTTGGCATTTTCTTGGTGCCTACCTAAGAACTTGCCAACTTCAACGGCAGACACAGCCTTCAATTTGTGACGAATGTCAAACTTTTTAACAGCTTCGAAAACCTCTACCAGTGTGGTTACTACCATCGAACCATAATGATCCAAGCAGCGACACTCGATAGTCAAATCTGACTGTATGGATTAGACGTTTACAGGCGAGCAACGCAAATATTCGGTGGTGGTAACCCCACAGTTAAATTATACGGTCAGCAAACATAGCACGGCTACATATGGGTGTAGAAGATGCCCTTTCCCGTAGGAGCGTGGCTCAGTGACCCACAGTCCCAGCACGAACCATTCTCGCTTACCTACATTTATTTTTGTATTTTTTTTCACTCTAGTCTTACGATAGCTGGGCTAAGTTGAATGATTTGTTGTTATTTACGTTTGAGTACTATATTTTACACTGGTTGTGTTAAGGGTTTTACGCACTGATTGTAGTGGTAAATAAGCTTGGGGCCTGTTTCATAATGTCTGGATAATTGTTAACTTGGGATAAAATACATGCTGTCACTCACTGTAATTTGTTGTAGACAGTGACAGTCTTTTAGCTCACAGGTAGCCACTATCCAGACATTGTGTAACAGGTCCTTAGTCTTCAGTATCTGAGTATATGAGTTAGTATAAAAATAACTCTACCAAAATCACACAACTCTATAAGCCTCCACAGCGGAAACCCGTATAAGGAATCAGTAGAACAACCGCAATCACCTAGACCACCACCCAGGCCCGCCTTACAATGATGATAGTACACAAATCAACACATCTTACCTGCACAGTTAATCGCGAAACATCATCATCTCTGCATAAATAAATCATTCGCGGGAATGCCACGAGCTACGAACATCCAACAATTATTGTACTCGCTTTAACCCTTCACCCTTGCTTTTGTAATATAAACTTTAACGCTAACGAATAAGGTCGGTGGTGGGTGGAAGGTTGTGATACCTTTAACCTTATTTTGGCATTTGGTGATGTCGCAAACGACCGTGGTGGTATGCCCGCTGGGAGATGCGGGTTTTGTTATCGTGTTGTGTTATCGACAGTACTTATGGGCAGTTTGCCTCGTATGTCACTGGTGGTACGGAATGCTAAAGAGGGTATTTAGATGTAGCTTGTAATGTCGTTGATAGGAACACAAGGATGCTCGCTAACTTTTGTGTGTCACTGATGCAGTATATTATGTAAACTGCGGTAATTTTCCCATTAACTTTAGGGCGACTTGCATCAAAATCTTGAATCTAGATTAAGTGTGAAATCTCTATTCAAGCCATAAATTTATATGTATTGGCGTTAGTTAAATCAAGATTATTCGGCCTTAGATTCTGAAGTAAATCCAACTGTATAATATGCAACAAAAACATATACTATTTTGAATGGTCCTAAGAAAAAGTTCACTTAAGGATATTAGGGTTCTCTCAAGAAACGCCACAGCACGCTGGATATCCAGGTAGTCGGTCATTAAGCTCAATTGTGCATTTTAATTAGATTATTATATGTATATGACTCTGAATAGTCAGGATCTCCATACTGCCGATGCGATGACACCAAAATGACGCAAGACTTTAGAGCACAAAACGATATCGCACAATGCCATCAAAACAAAGTCGAAACTTTCTGACCTTTGCGCTATATTAAATATTCATTGTTGCGGAATATAGGTAATAAAAGGTATAATATTGTTTACCGCTTATTGCCATGTCTGTCTGTCAATCAAATCACTTTCGAACGTCGTGCTCTAGATTGGCCTCGAAGGCATCATTCGGGACTGTAACATTTTTTTAAGACAGCTTTTGATGAATTTGTATAAGACAAAAACAGCGGTGAAAATATAATATAGAGATACCATTTACGAGTAAAATTAATTTAAATGCCACAACCTTTAAACACCAATACTCAATAAATACACGTATTTTTGAGTATTGGTGTATATTTGTGAGTAGCTGGGTGGCAACGTAGTTAAGTTAGTTAAAACCGGTACTTCACAAAGAGCTTTCATGATCTGTAAAATAAATAGAGTCATATTACTTACCCTAGGGCCCACTGTAAAACAGCGCTGTATTCTGCCCCTTTGCTAGGCTAAGGCCATCTTGGGCTTCTTAAATATTTTTAAACACTTACTTCTTTTTACATAACATCATCCTCAGGCGTCACCAGCGGCATTTGTCTATGCTCAGCGCGGGGCGGGCGGGGCGCGGGGCGCGGGGCGCGGGGCGCGGGGCGCGGGGCGGGCGGCGGGGCGGGCTGCGCGTGAGCAATGGGACGCTCCACTCTTGCATCACTTTGCCTCGTTAGCTTGCCGCCCTGCCTTCGTCGCGGTAGGTTAAGAACCATAACAAAACTGTCACTCCCTTGTTTCAAAACGGATGAACCTATCCCAACATGATTGTGTTTTGTTTTCAAGAGGTCAGATGATTGAGCCATAATTCTAATAGGAATCCAATAAACATCCCACAATCCAAATGTATACTTTTTTACACTTTTCCAGCACATTAGAAAGCTTTCGATTCTTCCTCTATGCAGTAATAGTGACGTGTACGGCACAGGAGGGTTACTCTATACTGACGAAAAACGAACGAACGAGAGCTGTCGTGCAATCGGCACGTTTAATACAACGAGATAGAGTCGTGGCTCGCGCAGCAGCGCCCCAAAACTTAGTTTATCGTCATATAGAGTGACCCCCTGGCTCGGCGTGGGAGCCTCCTGTCCGTCACGACGCTCACACACGACGCGGCGATGTAGGGGCTCCGGTCCGGGCTAACTACACGCCGGCTGCCCGGCGAGGAGGCTGCAGGATGGTATACCTCGATTCAGCTAGGATGATTCCTGTGACTGGTCAAAATTTTCCGAATTACGGGAAAATATTATTGCGAAATCTGTGTCAATTAATTAAATATTATTGGATACACCAAGTCGATAGAGAAATCTTTACGACCCCATACACTAAGTCGATAGACAAAATGTAAAGAAATTCATTATAGCGTATCTGTAAAACCGTAAAACCTAAAAAAAAGATCCCGACGAATTGAAAACCTCCTCCTTTTTTACCCGACTGCCGAAGGAGGACGGTAATGTTTTTTGAAGTCGGTTAAAAACGTTTCCATAACGTCACAGGAATCATCTTAGTTGAAACAAGGTATAGTAGTGACTAAAAGTCGTACCCACAGTCACTGATGGACTCATAGTCAGGTGGTTGGTTCCGTTATTGGAACACCCGCACCGTCCGGTCTAATTAACATGGAAGCTAGACTGGACGAGCTTAAAAGAACTATACAGGGTGTTGCAAAAAGTGTATACTAAGCCGAAACCTACATGTACAGCATGGTATATCTAAGCCCGAATTTGTTTTCGCGAATTTTGAAATTCTGATTTGAGTTTTGGGCCTAGATATACCATGCTGCACATGTAGGTTTCGGCTTAGTATACCCTTTTTGCAACACCCTGTATAGCAATATACAACAACACTGTAGAGTTGTAGACACGCTTACAGAATATAATGAAACATTTTCGTTGGTTTTACAGAGTAGCCTCTAATTTTAGAAAATATTAAATTATATCTAGGCTGTATGCAATCCAGGTAAACTTTCATTTATCAATCATGTAGCGTCGATTTCGTAACAAAAGCTTGCCGTTCCGACTGTTCACGGTTTCTGGACGATCCCTCTTGTGTTGAAACCGATTCACACGGAAGCAAATAGGACGACACCGAGCTTAAATCAAGTGAGGAGAAATCGAATCACAATTTTGACATCTCGAGAAGCTTACCTACTACTGCTGAGGTTACTATTCAAATCAATTATATACCTACATTAATTTCGCATAATATTTTTTAAATTCATTAATTTCAAGAATTTGGTATGAATAAAAAACTGTTCAACGGTTTAAACTTAAACTAACTGATTGAGTTACTCAAATCATCTATTTCTATTTATTTTTTATTTTTGTTAGGTACACAATAACTACAACTTTGTGATTATTTGCTGCATCCTGATGAACAGCAAGTGGCTCCAACTATATAAACATTGAATCAGATTGACAAATCATTGGATGAGGAAGGCTGACTACAGGGTATTGTGGCTCCACCCCTTATATCTGCCTATATCCAGTAATGCTGGACAACTACGGGCTGATGATGTAGACGATTCCAAGGCTATAATAAATAGATAACACGGTATCCGGGCGCACCACATCATAACACCAACTTCAAGAGTGCACCCAAAGGAAGACGGCGGGCCGCAATCATGTGCGGTGATAAATTCCGGCGGCGGCGGCGGCGCGGCGTGCCCGCTGTGACATAACAAAGCAACCGGAGAGCGCATCGTGTGTGGAGATCGTGATGGACGCACGGACGCTCTCACGCCGGCCCTGGGGTCACTCCATATGACGAAAAACCAAGATTCGGAACGCTACTGCCCGAGCTAAGACTCTATCTCGTTGTATCAAACGTGCCGATTGCACGACAGCTCTCGTTCGTTTGTTTTTCGTCAGTGTACAGTGACGTTTCTGGTAGGCTACTCTTCCTTGAGATACCAAGTTTCCGAGCCCTGCTATAGGAAACGCGATTTTACATATGTTGTTGCGTTAAAGGTACCAAAGGCTTGAGAGTTGCGTTCGTTCGTTTTTTGAAAAGCTAGAGTGTCCGTTTTGGCTGCTGTGAGGGCGCCGGTTGCGGTTTAAGAGCCAGCGGGAGCGGGGGCAGTGCCTGGGATCTTGTTTCTTATTTTTATTAACAATGCTGCTAATACTCTTTATTTGCAAAGGAAATAATACAAAATAAAACTAAACTAACCAAAAAAAGGTGAAAAAGGCGCCCTCATTGCTTAAAGCAATCTCAAATTGACAATCTTTGTATGGAAGAGATGATACTACTATACAGCTTTTGCAAGTTCTAGCTGATTATTGATTCATTTAAATCATTTAGCGTTTTATAATGGACAGAGCTAAGCTGGAAATCTATTTGGAGGATTCTATCAAAAAATTTACTATCCGTCAGAAAATCAAAGATACCTAATCATTAGAACAAAATTAGGCTGGATGGGCAAAGCTTAAACACTGTAGGACTACTAGGTAAAATTATATTTCCAACTGTGTATTGTAATCGCGCCCGCTCGCTCCGTGTTCGCACCCTTATGCTCCCGCGCCGACTGACCGCAACATAATGAAACTGTGGATTGGGCTTTTGTAATCGTTCCCTAATGCGGAACTTGATGGGAATTGGGATTGTAGTGCAGATAAACGCTATTTGCAACGCGAGGTTGTGCAGCGTAATGTGTGGTGTTACACATGTGTGGTATTGTCGAATAGCTGGGCTAGTGGTTGCAGATATTCGCTTTATTATTTGTCTATAACATTTCCATGGCACAGGCTTTCTTTAGACTTAAAATAAATAAGGTCAACTTCATAAATTATTTATCTCTATCTAAAAGTATATATAAGATTCCTCAACAACCTGCTTCACAAGGAAACGCAATCGTGTGGTCAAATTAAACGAAATGCACATGCGTTTGGAAGCGTCGTTTTACGAGCGTTTTCGCTTTCACGCCATTTGCAATAAATCAGCGATGCAATAGCGACTGCGGGCGATTGCACCCATCGGTCTTCACAGGTTCGGACAAACTAGCGTTTACTCAACGGACTTCTCAACTCAATAATAACTAAGTAAATAAAAGTATATATATATTAAAGTTTTACTTTTTATTAACTTATTTTTAAAAATTCTTCTTATACTTAACTACCTATGTGTATACTAATGAAAACAATACTATGATAGTAAATATTCGATTCTTATCAGTAACAGAAAACACAAAAGGTAATTTTACACAATTGAAAGTAATTAAAAAGTAGAATGTAGGTGATTTTCAAGTATATCTTCTATAAGTATTCAAATGAAGATAAACGATAATAAGATACTTTAGGTATCTAAGGTATTATACCATTTTTTGTTCTTCTTGGAACTATAGTTAACTGTGGCAAGAGGCACAACGTCTTAGACAAGCTACAAAACACCAGCGTTTACCCGCCGCGTTCCAAACGCCTGTTTGTAAGTCCTATCTAGCGGAACTTTACGCGACAAATTTCACTACGGGCACACACCCGTTTACTGTTAGCAAACGTCTCAATTTAGTAAACGCTTGTTTGTGAAATCTCAATCTTAGTTTTATTGTAGGTACTGCTGTTGACTGCTATGTTTTATTAAAAGATCTATGTTGATTTTTGCTGTGTTATACCAAGCTATAGGGGACACTTATTTGGATGTGTAATAAGGCGATACATGTTTTGGAAGACTTCCTGAGAGAATTTAATTATACCTAATTCACAATACATAAATTGTAATAATTATGCCAAAGCCAAAGGTAGAGGTTAGCTAAAGGTTACTTATGTTCCTGTTAACTTTAACTCTCAAATCACTCATCTAACTCCTACTATTTATGTATGGTTATAATGATTATAGACAGAGGACAGCCCCGTGCTATTTTGCCCATTAATTTAATTGGTCAAACACAGTCTAGTTAGACTGCCCTTTACACATCCAGTTGGAAACGGAGTTCAAATGATATTTGCCTTATACGGACCATCCGTACAAAGGTTTGCACTTATATTTATTACTATGTCAGCGAGGCAGTGAACAAACATAACTGTTTAATTGAATTGAGCGTAAACCTTTTGCAATTTAAATAAAGATTAGCTTAATATAGAGTGAAGTTAGAGTGTAGAGTAGAGCATAAAATAGGAAGAGTCTAAGGTCACTGACAAACTAAAGCTAAATGATTGTAAAGTAATTGGATGGTTTATTTTATTGGGATTTAGACCAAGATTACTGTGAGAACTGTGTACAAGTCCTCCTTGTTGGACGAAATTACACTTGCGATCATGCATGCATGTTATTTATCATAGATCAACACGGACTCGATGTTATTTTTATAATGTGTTAGAATGTAAGCCTTATGTTTAAGTATTTTAAGACCAATGTACGGATACAATGAGTGAAGCCGTGCGAATGTCGGTGTGCGGTCAAACCTAAACTGGTTTTTGTCACACTGAAACTGTCTTTTTATATAAAATGTAACTTTGTGTAATTTATAATAAATAAATAAATAATTAAAAAGTTCCGGTGACATAGCATCAAATTACTCCTAAACGGAAAAGGCTAGCTTAATCACGCCCCGTCCGCAATATTGAAATACATTTAACAGCGCATCAAAATTTTACCAACTAAGAACGCAAATAAAACGTTCTTAAAAATTGGGGGCATTTGGTATCGCTATTTCATGTGTGGATTTTTTTCATTTCTCGCAAGTGTAAGTATATGATTGGGATCCTAGAATCCGTCATGTCATCAATCCATTAACATCACCTATCAGTGACTGTCAGATTTTTTTTTCTTAATTTTATAAAATGACCTACCATCAATGTAACACGATTATGATAGCGGGTGTTCTCATGACACACTTAGAGGGTGTTGTGATGTTTCAGCGGTCGCCCCGCGCGTTCCGGCACATCCTGTGTGTCGGTAATAGCCGCGTCCGCGCTACACTGAGTGACAGAAAAATTGGAACAAATATTAATATTTTACGTGTTGTCGGCTGCGATCGTTTTATCAATTATATTGTTTTATTTATAAATTCATTATATTGAAAGTGAATTATGTTAAGCACTTAATTTGATAATGATCAATAACCATAAGAAAACCATAAATTCACTTTCTGGCATCGTATTAATTATTATCTGTATAGAAATTCACACAACTGCGTCCACTTCATCGGCATTGCCGACATCGTTTCTCCATACATTCATGAAAATCCATTAGGTCCGATACCAATAGGTGGACGCTGACCATGAATAAATTTGCTAATATCCTGTCTTCCAGTGTACCGGTGCAATGGCGCGACCAGCGGCTGGCAATTACCTTATTGACAGCAATTGTTGTGCGACGCTGCCCGCTCGCGCGAGCCACATTATCATATCACTACTACACTCGTGTTATCATATAACTACACTCATGTTGGAAGCGAATAGCTGCGGATGTTTGAACCACGGTGTGACGCATTTTTTGAGTCGCATACTTTTGTTAAAATAAAAGTATGCGACTTTTGCAAAAGCCTGTATACCTACATTCAAACGGGATGTTGCCAAAGCGGTATACTAAGCCGAAAGTGGGCTGCTCAGGGGGTAATTCTTCACAAGTTTTGTTCTAACACTTTTGGAAATTCGCGAAAAAAAAACAGTTCTCATAGTAAAAAGTCTATAGCTTTCTAGAAAGATCGCGTCCAGTGGCGTGGTTTGGGAGAGGCCTACGTCCAGCAGTGGACTGCTATAGGCTGATGATGAGTAAAAAGTCGCGTGTGCAACAAAGTTTCTATGCAATTTACCAAAAGTCGTAAAATAAAAGTTGTTGAAAATGACCTCCTAAGACATCCTTTTTATACCACAGTGCAACATCCTGTATAGATGTAGAAAGGTTTGAAAGTAGTAGTTTCTTCAGTTATGCTTATATGAATTTTGATGATTACAGAATCTGACGATGACTGTGGTGAGATTGACAAAATAAAAGTAATGTTATCAAATAAATGCTGAGTCTTATACTAGGGCCTTTCATAGGTTGGCAGATATACACACTATTACACACAGGCTCAACCTCGTCCTCCAAGTTATTAAAACTAACATGCGAAAAAACACATGATGCCCAATTTCAATAACATTGTTAAGTGAAGCGCTAAGTCCTTTAATCCAGAACATTGCTCGGACCGGTTATCCGTCTCAATTAATAACCGATCCGATATGTACGATCCACTACGCTGCGTAATTGATACAACGAAATGTAAGTCGCTTTAACTAGATAAAGATAAAAAATCTTTATTCGGTGTCCAGCACCACACACCAAAAATGACATCTTCTCAAGAGCATATCACGAACAGGAAATAAAGAAAATGGGCACCTTTCAGCCTGATAAAGGGATTTTAAATAGATATGAGGCTTGGAAATATGAATAATGCAAGAAAGAAAACAAAACACTGACCACATCTGAATCAAATTAGCAGATTATAAACATGCACAATAACTTTATTCGCACAGAGAGACATTTACAGGAATATTATGCTTAAGCCCCTTTAAAATCGAGTCAGAATTTCCTTTTACGCATGCGTGCGGCTGCTCTAATGAAAACGTACGACTCTTTGATAACCTGTTATGGAGGTTCCGCGGAACCCTCGGTTCGCCCCACAAATTGGCCGACGGGCTCCTAAATTTACTGCTATTGTCCATTTTATTGTGCTATTCGCGACCGCGTAACATTGTAGGAGGTTAGCCTTCCCTAGATGTAAATGTTGTTTATGGGGCGGTAAAAATTTCTAACGCGCGCTTGACATGTTTATTCGTTTATAAGAAGTGTTTATAGAGTATGATTTTTCTTTTTGTTCCTTGCTTTTTAGTAAGTTAGTTTTAAATGTGGGTGTTTAAATTAATACAGCGTAGTTGTTATCCTAATCCTAACTAATATTATAAATGTGAAAGTAACTGTGTCTGTCTGTCTGTCTGTCTGTCTGTCTGTTACTCTTTCACGCCAAAACTACTGAACGGATTTGAATGAAATTTGGTATACATACGGTCTAAACCCTGGGAAAGAACATAGGCTACTTTTTATCCCGGAATTCCCACGGGATAAACTTTTTAAGGCGAAGCGAAGCGCGCGGGAACAGCTTGTAAGAAATAATTTAATCCAACTGTATTCCAATTGGTATCAGCTACCTTGCTTACACGGATCATAATATTACGAAATATAAAAGATGAAAATGTATCGACAAAATGTAAAAAAATATAAAATCTGGGCACCACTAAAATTGACCTCTATCATTACCAAAATAATCATTTAATTAATTAACTAAGGTGAAAAGATCTGGCACAAAGAAACGTGCAAATAACATGGCCGCTTAGCTTATCGACCCCGGGACATTTGTTATACTTATTTACCCCTAACTACTGGTCATTTATCAAAATAGACGGTTTCACCGTAGCATGCGCATGTAGCCATCTACAGCTAGATTAATGCATGCTATTAATTATGATAATATATAATGTAACTAAAAAGGCAGCTATTTGGTATAAATACTATGAATATGGGCTTTTATCAATACCTATATTTCTTATACAATTCCCCTGAATCACGTGTAATTTTCAAAATCAAATCCAAACTACTCTATTTCGACCACTAATATTACTATATTTTATAAAAAAATCGAGATCAAACTTACAGGGACCAAGACACTTAACACATGAAAGGTCACGCCACAAGCTTTTTAATTAAACCTAATTTATTCCGCTATCTCGTCTCGCTAAATGCTAATTCGCCAATGAAACAATAAGCCCATTATGTACATGTTATTAATAAAGATGTGAGGACCGTCGGACCTACGGACATGGAACAATAAGAGGCGTGGGCTGGCAATCTAGAGTCTAACAGCCCAGCTTTAGTGGCGGGCCTTGACCCATATGCATGACTATTAGATTTTGATGAATTGATTCGTCGTTAAGTTAATGAAAATTATAATGTTGTATAATCAGGTTTGCGGCACAAGGCAATGGAAAGGGCGCGTTTAGCAGGTGAATATGTGATTTAATTTAATACTGAAATCGTACGTATACTCGTACCACCGGAAATCAATGCTTGTCGATTTGAAAACAATAGAAAACGCACCTCCTTGTGTGAGCCTGTATGTTTATAATATATATTTGTAATGCATCAAGCTTAAAGTGACCGGCCAGTATCTCGATAGTGCCTACATACCATAATGATACACACATAATAAAAAAACTGTTTTATATTTGTTTTACGATATAGAGCAATGATAGCAGCAGTCACCATTTTTATATAATTAGCAAAAGGTATACAATACCGTAATAAGAAACGTTTTAACCTAACTCAATAGTTTTTTGTGTATTTATTTAGCGATTTATATTAAATGTATTTATTCTTCCTGTACCTAGGATCAATCTCAGTGAAATTGCAGTCAGTGCTCCGCTTTCAATAACTATCACAACTTTATCGACATAATAATCTTCTGAATTCATAATAATATACCTTCAGAAAGTATCAGAAGGGTTACTCTATACTGACGAAATACGAACGAACGGGAGCTGTCGTGCAATCAATACGTTTAATACAACGAGATAGAGTCGTGGCTCGCGCAGCAGTGCACCGAAACTTCGTTTATCATCATATTATTATACAGTGTGTTGTTTTTCCGACCCGACCAACTTTAAGGGTGGATTCTACGAGTAATGTCACCGAGAAAAATCCCCCATATGTGGGTCAAATCTCAATATTCTAGAAATGGCGGCCATTTTAAAGTTGCTTTGAACTTATTTTATGTAACTTATATATATGTATAGCAGTTGTGGATATTTTTATTGGATAGAAATGACTTTTTGCGCATAAGAGCATTTTATTTCATGTCCGTAAGGCGTTTAAATCTCGAGATATGATTTTCTTAAAGAAGAAAATCTAATTTAAGTTACTTAGACACCCACATATGGGGGTTTTTTCTCGATGAAATTACTCGTAGAATCCACCTTTAAAGTTTGTCGGGTCCGAAAATCAACTTACCTACTGTAGAGTGACCCCAGGCACTTATAGATTTTGATGGTTTAAGTCAATAAATTCGTTTCGTCCGTCCACTCCTACGCCGGTTTTGCAATCTATCTATTTAAACGTTATTATTGTAGGCCCGCTGACTCATTGGGCACACTCTTGTAATGAAAACATAAGTATAGGTATAGTTTATTCATGTTTTTTAAAATCTTAAAGTTAATTACATAAAAAATCGCACTCTTCTTTTTTATACTTCGCTTTAATGAAAATGATCCATAAAAATCCAATTGGATTAAGTACAAAATAAAATTTAGGTGAATCAAACAAATAAAAACTTCCATAGTTAGATTTATAGTCAGTCATTGGATTAACATTTAACAATGCATCAGAATATTAACAACTAAACACATACATATTTTAATCAAATTCTAAATTAAATGTATTAAAAATTAGTGATATCGACATTTTGTAAGTGGATCTTTTTCATTGCTCGTGAGTCTAACTACATGACAGAAATTGACGTTCATCAGAAAATTTTATATTAAAATTTATATGATGGATAAAAACATTTGACTTTGACTTTGACAGAGCTTTACGACTAGCCCCGCTAGCTTACTCTCTCGTCTGAAGCGCCTACAAGCTCAGACAGATCGGCGCGCTCTCTGTCCCGTCCATTGATAATGTTGCCTACGTCTAGCGTCTACATCGGGTACTTACTCTTCTTAGTGTCGACTAGTTCCCGGCCGAGGTTTTGAGAGCCGACAAACGATAACTGTTGTAGTGTAGAGGGCTTTTGAGACGTACTGTACCAATGTGAACAGTTCCATATAAAGTGTATGGTGACCGGAGCATTCGATTTTTAGTCATATGCAACTTACGACTAGTGTTAACGGCCTGTGGCATAGTTAGGAATTGGAAAGATTGATTAAAATAATCATTGAGTACGAAAATTTTAATATACCTACTACTAAGTATGGTCAGTCACTTTTGTAACCTGCAGCGTGTAGATAGCATATTGAATATAAAGTGAGTTAACTTCTTTCAAACATAGAGATTCTGGCAGGAATACTATGTCTAATTTCACTCTTTGGAACTTTATATAAATTTACTCTCAGACTGCTCGACTGTAACAATATTATGTTGTTATTTCAGTATGAATAGATAAATCATAGTAACAACATCAACAATGGAAGCGACCATCATAATTACAATATTTTAATACATCTGTCAACAACTTGATCTATCACTGCCGAGGGAAGAAAGAAAAAACCTAACGATAATTCAAATTTCAATAAAAAGTGGACAAAACAGCTGCCGTGCATGTTCGATATTCAAAAAAACTATTTTTTCTTTAATAATAGACGTAACTTGAGAATTGCGTGATTGTACCTACAACGAAAAGTTTTTATGTGATTTGAGTGGGAGAAATTGTTGACTGAGAATATTGACCCAAAAAGTTGTACAGGAAACAATTATATTTTATCCCATGCCATAACATACGCTAAATTTGAACAATCAAATCTTTGTTATAAATGGTTAATCCTTATACCTGCCTAGAATTAATTTTATACTATGTTGGACAGAGATCACTTCTTATAGGATTTCACCAAACTTAAAAAAATTTACAGTACCGGGCAAAATTACAAATATTTTTGGTTAAACCTATCTGATTTTTCTATGCAGTTTTAAAAGTATAATCGCTAATTACGCGTAGCGCCCATATGGTACGTCCGCTCCTAATAGCGGTTCGCGGCGAAATGACAAAAACACATTGTCCTGCTGTGACGTCACGCGCGATATCTAACGTTTTACAACTACCCGCATGTGCGCTGAAAGAGGACAATCGATAATGCTAAATGTACACGTGTGCTGGTCCTATTGTTTTTGTTTGCTCGCTAATGCGTGGGCAAAGAATGAATTTATTATGCCACGGGCGGTTTGAAAGGCCGCTGTTGCTTTTCGAATGTAATTTTTAATTATTGTTTATTATGCTTCTTTATGCAGGGTGGATTTTTATCAATGAATATTTTTTTTTATTTATTTATTATAAATTACACAAAGTTACATTTTATATAAAAAGACAGTTACAGTGTGACAAAAACCAGTTTAGGTTTGACCGCACACCGACATTCGCACGGCTTCACTCATTAATAATTAGATAAGGCTTACATTCTAACACATTATTAAAAAAAAATCAGAATGTCCAGAAGTTACGTTAATGTATCGTATCATGTATGTAGGTATAAAGTTCAAAATCTATTAACCCGATGGAGAGTACCTGAAGATGAAGATGGGAGTATACTAAGGTAACTACTGTTATTAAAAAGTAAAGATTTATTTTAGGAAATATTAAATTATAGGAATTACTAAATAAATCTAACGTAATCAGGAAAGAAATCTTTAGTTTCGAATATCAATTCTACATACTCTCTACCATATTTTAGTAAATAAAAATATATTTCAAGCGCAATAAACAAAATAAAATCAATTCTTGGTTCCCACGTTAAAAATCTATTTATCTTTTTTACAAATAATTCGCAACGGATCGGCCGGCAGATGGACCGTTCGTACTTAAATGTAAAGAACAGACGCTTTTTAAAGACAACCTGGGAACTTCCTGATCTCCCAATACCCTCACCTATGACCCCAGGCTATTTGGATAAAAAAACTATAAGACTTCTTTTGTTTGTTAAAAAACTTAGGGGTACAGTTACCTTGCAATTTGAATACATAAAAAATGTATGCCAAATCTACGTGGGGTGGCAAACAAAAAAGTCTGGGTGAGATTTTTTTAAGACGGGGCCAGTAAAAAGGCAAATCATATGCATGTTATTGTTAGTGTTGCTGTTTGGCCACAATATTCTCACGCTATGCAGATGTATCCAAGGATCAGAAATCAGAATAATTAAATGACCGTTGCAGTTTCTCACATGCGTTTTATTACTATCGATTGAATGGTTATATTTAATTTGTATAACTAATATTATTTCATGATTTGCAACCGGATAGCGAATAAGCCACAACTCGTCTACCTAAAATAGCTTATACTATCAACAGTCGCATCGTTACAAAACTCTCAAGGAATCCGATGTGCAATCTCTTCGATAAAAAATATCCACAAAGCACCAAGTCATCCATATAGCACATGTCTATTGCGAATCGCCTAAAGAAAGGATTATCAAGCGTACATTGTCCAATAGATACCTACCAGCTATTGTCATCGCTGCGAAAAAGATTCGTTTTTTTTTCGTTCCTGCACCTGGACGCTTATTTTTTCAGTCGAGTCATTTAAAGGACAGATAGAGTTGATAAAAAATAATGGTTATTGGCCCATCGCATCGAAAGGATTCACAGGGGAGTTGCTTTGAGGGCTGATTGGAAAGTGAAGCGAAGATTCGCGTATATTGTATGATCTCGAATATTAGTAGGTAATTTGTAACTTTTCGTATCATAAATATTATTGTTTTAGGTGAGTATTAAAAACATAATATTATTTAGGTATTGTATGCCTTTTATTAATTTACACCAAATTTTTGAGAAATTAACTACAAGTTAGAAAAACTGCCACTATCTAAGCAATAGATATATATTATTTATTTTCTGTTTTCCTTAATAACTGACATGCATGCATACAAATATACGATTCAATGGTTCCTACTAAAATTTTATACCTTGAATTAATAAATACATTCACTGGTCAAACAAGTCATAGCATAGCACAGTAACGGCTTACACAAGCGCTCGTATAAAAAAATCACACCCCACATTTTTTCAACCCTTTTATGCATATCCTGTGTCAGTAAGGCCCGGACAATATTACAAGTCAAATTTAAATAATTTATGTGTTGTATAGAACGCCCGCAGTTCGTTAGGCAGTTTGTTTTTGCATCTGCCTCGTCATTTTAGCTGATACGAGATATTAACTATTGAGGAAGGGTAATATTTCATAAAGCTATTATGTCATTCGTACCGATGTGAAAAGCATAGTGTCAAAATATATCATCATCATCATCATCAGCCAATAATCATCCACTGCTGGACATAACCCTCTCCCAAGGAGCGCCACAATACTCGGTCCTCGGCCTTAAAATATATGTATGTTAATAAATGTTCATAATACCTAGGTCATCATCATCAGGCATACCATATTTTAAAAAAAATAGTGAGTTCTCTTCATTTTCTCATCTAATCATAAATATCGCGATTAAATTTTTAACAAATGTCAACCATAGACAATGCGCCACGTAATCGGTTGACATCTCAATTGACACGTTACAAATGGAAAGTGAAAGGGATGAACCAATATTCATGATGACTGTTGTAGCGAGCTGCAAGCTCATTGTTTGGAGTTTAAAGTTAGTCATTATGCAGTCTAAAGATCACTATGAAGTCATTTTGCTTATGTAATGTAGTCTTTCACACCGAACGAATTTTTGTGTTGCTTTTCAAATCATAGAATTATTCCATTAAAATATACAAATCTACAAATATAATAACTAAGTACTAATAAGTATTTTACTTTGATTGAGTAGGTATATTATTTACCAAGCAAACCAACATAATTACGTATTATTTTCGCTACTACCGAGTATGGATCGCTTCATTCAATTGACTTTTCATTTAAATCTAAATAGATTCCACGATAAATTTGAATTAACTGAAATTTACCGCTTGTAACAAAGCCCAGTTAGCTTGCGATAATGGGTCACAATCACATCACAGGACGTTTTTTTCCTTTGTTTTTAACCCTCGCAATTTAAGGGTTATTTTTTGTCCCGCGGTAGCCCCCCGGTTAAACTGTTTTTCAGATTGTTTTTCTAAGCACATATTGGCCAGATTTTTGTCCTCTAGTTTATATTAAATTACGGTTTTTATAACACTAATGAATATGCGGGAGCTGTTTAAGTTTTTGTAAAACGGAATATTGTAGTAACGAAAACGAGTGACTATTATCATTATATTTTTTGTCGAAGTACATTTTTTCTTTGTTTGATATGAAGTAATAAATTCATAACCGTTATGTGTATCTTTTCAGTGCATTTATTTAATCAATAATTTTCATTAAATCATACAGCATTTTCAGAAAGCTTCAAATATACTAGGAATATATAGAATCTCTTCATAACCTGTTAGAACCGCAAATAGGTTATCTATGTAAAATCCTCATTTTAAAAATCTTAATCACGACAAATCAAATGAATTAGAACCCCAAAACTATAATGTTTTTCCATATTTTCGAATAGCATCCTCAATATCCACATCTATGCACAATTTCACCCAAACACGAATCAAACGTAGTGGTGAGTCCCATCACGGATGTATCTACCCACAGATCTGATTCTCAATAGCGCTCTGCGTGAGAAAACTTAAAAAACACACTCGCACATTAAAAAAATGAATACACTCACAAAAATATTAAAGAACATGTCCTTGCACAAAAGAATTGCGTGCACCTTGTCTGTTTGAAGATGTGTCTAAAAAATTGTGCATATGTTTTTATAAACACACTTCCTACGGTGATAGACCCGGGATGAAAAAAATGAGGGGTGATTCTGGTTCGAGACGACTGCGGTGCTCAAACTTATTATTGTACGATGAATCGATATCGATTGATCAATTATCACTTTATTTAATAACGGAGTCTAAAGTTTCTCTGTTCCGTACTTGAATAAGTACTTAATAATTATTATTTAGCGCAGCATGTCTTAAAAATTTATTCAAACGGTTCGCCGTTGAATATCAAAACATGGATATTTTTGATATTAGGTTCATTAGGTAATTGTTATCATGTTGGTAAGTCAACTCGTACGAAACAATCTAGAAAGTAAGAAAGAAAGAAAAAAACATTTATTTGACACACTGAACAATAAAAAAGAATACTACAAAAAATATATATGAAAAAACAGAAAATAATACAATATACACAAACAAGGTTGCTGTCCAGAGCGTCAAAAAGGCACCAGCTCAGCGTGTGCTGTGGCCAGAGAGGCCACAGCGCTGGTTTTCAGCTGGCCCTTAGTGTTGTGACCTCAGTCGACGGTAGGTAGGTACTTGCTAATTAATTAATTTACGGTATAATACCTCAAGGTTTGAGATGGCGTGGTTTATTAAAATAGTCGGTTCAGTCGTTATCAAAGGTTTTTGTATAATTTGTAAGAGATGGTGAAGGCGGAAGTAAACAGTATGGAGCTTCCTGGGTTTTTGTGATCGCTCTGTTAATTTGACTAGTTTATAGAAAAATATGAAATTGAGGTTTTGAGGGAATAAATATGCTTAATAATGAACAAATAAAGCTTTATGATTGTGTGTATATTATGTGCACGTTGGTGAAAACAAATAGCATGCCGATTCAGGCGAAGCGGTGCGAGCTTATGTTACACGCCTGGAGCCGAAGTCTACAAAATTTTATAGATGTCCTTTTGAACCACCCCCTATACTTATTTGTAGAATTTTAACACACCGTCCAAATTATATTATTTATAACAAGGATACTCCACAAAGTTGTTGAAAGCTTAAAAAGATGTGACTCCCACTAAAATTCTGTAATACTTTTTTCTATAAAAACTGTTGTTCTACTCAAATATCCGTTCGAAAACTTTCATCACGTGTCCCGGCCCATACATTTACTATCACAGTTCGCTTCCTGTCCTACTGTTTTTTACTCTCCAGTTCCCACAGGCATCCTCTTGTTTTTTCAAACTAGATGTAACGGTAAAAATCTTCCCCTAAGGATAGTTTAATTTATTTCTTCTCCCGTACAAAAGATGATGCGGTTGGTTTTTGTTTGTGCATGTCAGCTAAAAAATGCGGCTGCAATTTTCGCAACCGGTTTTTTTAAGCTCGACTGTGCCGTGGTTCTTTCTGGAAGGTATAGGTACCTACAGTGGCTTAAATTGTATGTACCTAGTGTAGGTTGATTTAGCAGATACGAATATGTCCTTTATATGATAAAGTAGGTGTTAATGTTGTATAAATTGGAGACAAAAGAGGTTTTTCGAGTGAATCAAAATTCAATGTTTATAATAATTTATTGTCATAAAGCATGCGTTCCAAAATTCCATATTTTTAGAAGTTCCTTTTACCATTCAGTATTTAGATTAGTATATAGCATACCTACAATAAATACAATAATACCAGTCGCTTACTTTTTAACTTAAGTATAGGTATAAAAAACAACAACAAAGTCACCTAACAAAAACTATGCAGCTTTTTTCTAAAATTATGCATCTCTAAAGTGCATAAATCTACAACGCAATTACTTTTTTCCGACAGCCGTATTACGAGACTGTTTTTGTAAACAATGAAACTTCTTAAAAAATATGCAAAGAAATCAAACCCCAAAGGGTTCTTCAAATTAAACCGTCATTAGAAAACTTCGTAAAAAAACACAGTACAAACGCTAACGTGAGAAAATTAAACCAGACTCTTTTTTCGATTGCGCAAAAACTGAAAACAATGTCTCAACCGTTGCAGCTCGTTTGCATGTTCTTTTTTTGAAAATTTGAAATTCAGATTCGCATTTTTTTCGGCCAGCGTTTTTACGGGAGGAGTCTGAAACCATATAATTAGAGGAAAAAAAAGGTGCAGCTACCGCAGGTCTATTCTGCCAACCTTTTATCCACCGGTCAGGTAAACTGTAGAGCGTTGGATGCAACAATGCGACCCGGATTTCCTCTCCTTAAGACGAGTACCGACCTTTGCCTCACGTGCAGATCCAGGATAGAAATCTCACGATTATCCATGGGCGTGATTGATTTTAGAGATAGATTTGATATGGGTTTTTTTGAAATTCGATCACAATTGGACAGCTTCCGAAAGCTATTTATTTAAATTCAATGGGCATATTTAAATCTATAATTATACTCAAGCCACTTAAAACGCATCTCCTCTCAATTGCAATCTAGCAAGGTTTGTTTCGCAAGTCAGTGGAGTATACATGTGTTAAAAATACCATGAGAATTTAGATTTATATTAGTATTTTACAACTAACCTTTTGGACCCATTTTAACCCATGGAAAAACCTTTATTATCCAAAATATAGGCCCCAAAGCTTCGATCACACATCATGGCTAATAGGTATTCAAATTTTCTTGTAATCGAAATAGGTAATTAGAAGAAACGAAAAAAATTACGCCAAAAACCAACAAAAGCGGTCATAAATTGTGGAGATTATGCAAGGGCACAGCTTACGACCTCTTCCTGGCTTAGAGCTCATAAATTTCAATTCGCTGCAAGGTGGTCCGACAAATTTGCGGTTTGCCCGGCACTAATACTTAGGACATTACTGGCGCCTTTACCTGGCACGAAATACAAACGTCAACTTAAAAAAAACAATATTCGAATTTCGTAGCTAGGCGCATTCTAAACAGCCAGCAAACTACAGGCCGCACGTAGGAGTTCAGTTAATGCCATTATTTATTGATGACCAAAAAAAGAAAAAAGGACCAAACGATTTGTGACAAATAATGTTTTGGGTTCGCTGCTGTTCGGACATAGATCCGTTTTTTGTTTTTTTTTTGTGGTCTGGTAAAGGAGCCGGCTAGTAAATGGTGGATAATTGTTTTATGTTTATCTTTATCTGTCGTATTGTTTTGTTTATTGTTGTGTCGAAAGTGTTTGGACATTTACACAGTAGGACAGTCCTTTATTGAGATTTATTGACTTGTTGAAAACTTTGAATATTGGGATCTTTTCAAGTAAGATTCAATTAGGTACTATTATTTATTTTTGGGTCAAGGTATTGGCGGTTACTGCCTGTGGCGGGCCAAAAATATAAGGTGGTGGTGCAAAACAGGTATTACCTACTAAGCCGAAAGGGGGTTACTCACGGGGACTGAACAAATTTTGTTCTTCGGCTTAATAAGTATAAAACTTTTGCAACATTGTAGATCTAATAGTAAAAAGGGCGAATAAACCTTCTATACCATCTGTGAGTACATCTAATCTAGTTGTATAAGCAACATTCGGCCGTCCAACCGCAAAGAAACATCATCATCTCAGTCACCGCTTCAAGTCAGCACCACTAAAGCCGTCTTTAACCCCTTCGCTGTAAGAGCTTGAAAATGTGAAAATACAGGGTGAGTCTTTCGTAGGTGTATATCCGGAAGTATGTTACAGCGATCTTCATTCTGAACAACTTTTGTCATAATGACCTTGGGATATTCTCGAAAAAAAATATTTACCTACTCCCCATACACAGTGTCACGTAAACAACCAATTTTTGTATGGGGAAGCATCTTTATTTTTCGTTATATCCCATAGTCATTATAACAATTTTTTTTCAGAATGAAGAGCTCTGTAACATACTTCCGGATATGCACCTACGAAAGAATCACCCTGTATAGGTGTCGGTGAGTTGGCAAGTGTTGAAGTATGTAAACGTGGTTGTAATGACAGTTTATGCTTCTTCGTGATTGGTTAGTTTGCGGTGGAACATCACAATAATACGCGACAGTGATATTGACATGGTATTAAGAGGTTACAGTGAAGTCACTCTTCTGTTTTTGTTAGCTTATTAATAATTCACCTTTTCATGGCGTTTAAGATTTTTTTATCCAAGAGTTTCACACATTCACAAACACGCAATTCCCTCCAAAATACGTATCATTCATAAATTGAACTTTATTAAATTAACAGAATTTTTAAGAAGATAATTACATAACATTTGTATTAAGCGGAGATCAACTCGCCACTACTCCAACGAAGTAAATACTCGATACGAAAAAAACAATAATAAAAAAATAGTTTATTCACACACCATGTAAGCATAGACAGCGGATGCCCAGTGACTGTAATTCTTCCAAGTCTAGGTCCATGGTATTATTGGCCTGCGGTTGGTTTCTCTACGCGTCGTGAGAAAAGTCTCTTGGCTGTGGATTCTGTAATTGTTGTCAAATGGCAATAATTGTGTGGTGGTGGTGGGCCATGGCGACCGTAGAGGACACGCTAGGTTTATAACAATATACTTAAGTAAGTATATAAAATAATATAGTAAAATATATTTAGGTGATGTGCAAATCCATTAATCCACTGTTTTCTTCATCATCACCAATTAGTTCAGATATCCGTTTGTTTCAAGTTACGTAAATTATTTCCTGTATATTTTATTTATTTTGTTCCTACATATTAGTGTGAAGTAAAGACATTTTAAGAATTTTCGGTATTCTCTAATAAAGCTTACAAAAATCGATCAAAGTGAACCCGTTGAATTCTTTTACTTAGAAAAAAGATTAAAACAAATCAAGAAAAATTGGAAATTTTATTTTTACCATCATAGTTTTAATTAAATTAGTTTTTTACAAGAAGGGTGAGTTTTATTTTAAATGTGATTCATTTCAGATTATAATAGGTCGGTAGAAGCCTAAATGTCGAAGCGTAAAATTGAAAGTTACAACTCTATACGTGTTTCATTTGTAAAAACATAAGAAATTATCTCTACATTTCTATAAGAATAGTACGGATCTATGTATTAAATATTTTATTCCCGTAAGATATACCTAATATGTTGAAAAAAAATAATATTACCTATGCTCAGTTACAGGATTCAAGCAATATTTGTCAAGTCTAGACTAACAACCTGTGATAAATGGCAATCCATGTAGTAGAGATTTGAAATCACAATTTTACAGTCCGTCCCAGGCAGATACCGTCATGTTGTAAACACGTTTTACACTAATATTTGTCATTGCTTTACGACTATAATGAGAGAGTATTATTATCCAGTGAGATAACAATTCAGACTTGTTTTAGATGACTTTATGGTGGTAGATATTTTGTAAATGACCTATTTATATATATTTTATGTAGATATTTTATGCTATGCCGAAGGTCCCGGGTTCGATTCCCGGCTGGGGCAGATATTTGTTTAAAGACAGATATTTGTACTCAGGTCATGGATGTTGATATTTATATTTAGTATCTATCTATCTATGTATTTGTGTAGATATATCAGTTGTCCGACACCCATAACACAGGTTCTGCCTAGCTTGGAGTCGGATGGCCGTGTGTGAGATGTCCCCACATATTTATTATTATTATTATTATTATTATTTCACTATAGCACCCACCTATACTTTAACAGTTACCTACTATAAATTGTAATAAGTATTCTATTGTTTTTGTCACTTGTAATTGGCTTTCAACTACATACTTTTAGCATCTTTCCATAAACTTTAGCTGTAGGTTTTCCTTAGAAAAATAAATAGATAAATTACTTGTAATTTTTGATTTATAAGGGCTGATTTTTCAATAGCCAGATAAAAGTTATCTGGGGAATAATTCTGATACTGTCGCGACTGAATGTTTATATTAGACATTATTATATAGGTATTAACATTTATCTGACTATTGAAAAATCAGTCCTAAGTAGTTTTGGATTTATTAGTAAGTATTTACCATCATGTTTCTTCTAAGCGAATCGGTGGTAAACATTAGAGTTACACGGGGATTGTCCATGTTCCTGATGTGAAAGAGTTCGCCAGTCAGCTTAGTTGTCAGTCGCTGACTCATGAGTCATAAGTCATATCGTTGCAAAAGATACCTAGTCAGATATTTATTTTATTTGTTCAGGTGATACGTCACTCGAGAAATCTATCCTGTATAAAAAGTCCGTTAAAAAATAATTTCCTAACAAAGTACCCACTCACTGGGCTGGAGACAGCATCTCATCTCCCGCGAATAATTAAGCCCTAATGACAGTAATGGCACAATGTCCATGTCGCAAGAAGGGCCAGGCCTAAGTCCACCTGTCGCAAGCGCCACCGCAGAGGAATTACGTCCACCAGAGACTATTAGCTTCATACCTGGAGATAGGACCGGCTTACATTCGGTTAGAAGTATAGATGAACAAGAGGATGTCTCTGATTTTTAAGCTTTTATGTATTACTTAAAGTAAACGATTATAAATGCCATCGAGATTAAGGGCGTCTTGCACAACAAAGTTAAATAAAATTAAATAGTTTGTCTCTTGGTCTGACATTATACTGTCAGAGCAAGAGGTCATAGATTTAATTTTATTAGTATGTAGTTCGGAGTCATCTGGGTAAAACGTCGTTGCTAGGAGTTCTGCTGACTGTTGTGGGGATAAAGTGTTGCCCGCAGTGTCTCTGAGGAGCATGTCTTCCTGCCTGCCTGAGGTTTTCTTTATCACCCTGTAGATTTTGTCCCACATGCTTTCTTTTTCCTGAGTCGTGCAGAACTCCTTCCAGCTCTCTATTTGGGCTTTCTCGGCTTTTTCGGAGTATTCTAGTTTAGTTTTTTGGTATTCCGCTATGCAGGTTTAGTATTGAAATATGTTTAGTTATAGTTATAGTTATAGAAAAGGGGAGGGAAACCAGTGCCCATTCGCCACTGCGACCTAAAAGATCTATTAATATGTTTAGTTATTTTATTAAAATACGACGTGAAATATAATACATGCTAATACAGGCGTATAAGCATACAGACGTAACAAGGTGACAACAGCAAAAAGCGAGAGAAAATATTTTTTTTATCAGGATATCAGTGTTTTGAATTAATTTTTGCGCATCATTTATCCATAAATACTTTCATAAAACAGTAAACTCTCAGTTTTAGTCCCATGTAACCCGAGCCTAACAGAAAATCGTGTCTAGTGTCTGGACACAAAGTAATGCGGAATGGAAATTAAAACTAAAGTCAGAAGCCCGGCTAGATTGCTGTCGGTTGCCTAATAGCACACCGCGGCAGTAATCTTCACGGTAACCCACCGGGATCTCACTCAGTGTAAGGCCTGTCCACCAGAGCGGAGGAGGCTAGTGGAGCGGTGTGCGTGGTAAAAATCGACCAATCAAATTGCATAAAAACTCCGCTCATTAAATTTGATTGGACGATTATTGACGCGCACACCGCTCCGCTAGCATTCTCCGCTCCGTTTCGTTTGGACAGACAACCTAAGGCATAATATGTATCAAGTTTTTCGTAGTTTTGTAGAACAACCAGCGGCATATTATATTTCCTGTACTGCCAATGCCGACAGAAGCTTAGCAAATATTTGCAAAATTCCACACCAGTAATTATAAGCGTAGATATAACCATCCAATATTTTAAAGTAAACCGACCTTCAACATACCCGCACGTTTCGCTACAAAGAATCTCGCCTCAAACTTGCCGACAGATCAATCATATTCGAGATGGGTTCAAGAAATTTAACACTATTATTCTGGGTCGATCTGGCCAGAATTTAATTCTATTATTTGAAGTTACGCCGCCGGGAGCCTTATTCTGAAAGTCCAATAAGCAAACACAGCGGTTCGACGCAATTCTGCACGCTTGGGCTGCGTTCTTCAATGGAACTGCGTAAAAAATAACAGGATAGGTAATCTCGTTAGAAATTCACGGTAGCCGAATTACTTGTGGGCGGCTTGCGTTATATATTTTTTATTTTAAATCAAAAAGGTTTCTAAGATTTGCGATGTTGATTTTGATGGAATAATGTACTCGTAATTTTATTGTTGTCCAAAGCGCGTTTTACACAAAACGTCACGGACTGAAATCCTATAAGGTAGAGTCTGATTATTTGACAAAGGTTAGAGGCAAGCCAGAGATTTGGGAAACTTATCTAAGAGTCAAGCTAATTAACACAAATTAAAAACATGAATGTGTAATTAGATTGATGATTACCGCATAAACTTATAAATGTTTGGCGTAATTTAAAGTATTTTCAACCAAATCATGATGGTCATTGGACGTTGGTCTCACCTGAGCACACATTGGTCGATCGCTTCCGGAAGATTCGCTTCAATGACTCCAATAGTAGTCACGTTGGCTCAATACTGTAGTCAAAGAAAAAGAAGACACACATGGATACTTATTTTGAGGCAGCAAAACCCCGGTTTTCAATACATATACCTAAGCATAAGCATAAACGTAACTTCTTCAATAATATTTGGGGAAATCCGAAGTAAGGCAGAGCCTGTAATATGAGCATCGGCCAGCTGACAGACTTTTCTTATGGCCTTTTGATGTCAAATTAACCCTTACGATGTAAGATTTTAATTCCAAATTTAACATCCAGCCATCGTTGCTTCTGAGATTCAGCTGAGCCTATTTCTGAAATGGTGGTAGACCCATTTTCACATTATTCATTTAAAAAGCGGCTAAACTATTATTTTAATTCTTCTTCTTCTTCTAGTGCCTCTCCACTACTCGACGTTGGCGGTCAGCTCTGCATACTCCTCTCTATTCTTCGCCAAGCTGATTTTAATACTACAGCTTAACCTCAAAAGCCCCGTGTAGAAGCGGTCAAACTTAAAAGTAAACGATGTTGTCTACTCCCGCCGTAATGACAGTGGACGCACCGCCGACCGACATATGCTTTATATTATGACACGTTATCGCGCACGCGTTGTCAGCTTTGCAATTTGCAATTAGCCATGGAGATATCGTGCGCGTGAGTTGTGGACAATAGGGCTGCGGGACTCGGGCGGTATCGTTATCGACAGTCGATAGGTTTTGAAGTTAGGGAAGAGTTTTTTGTGCAAGAAAGTTATGGGAGTAAAGTATACCTGTTTAGTCTGTAGGCCCATCGCAAACTTATTTTGGCAGCAATAATCGGGTGCGAAGACAGTAAAATGAACAATGCTTTTTACTATGAAAAGTTTAAATTTGGGATTAATTTGTAAATTAGCTGATAGATATTAATACTTACCTATGTATGTGTTTTACAAGAGTGTTTTCTTATGTATAAGGTTAACTGTTTACCGAGGTATTGGTTCTTTACAGACAGTTAGACGGACAACAAAGTGATCCATTCATTGTGATTTCGTTTTTGTCAAAACTACAATATCGATACAGTGACTAGCCACCCCTATAACCTGAAGATCTCAAGTGTAGGTCTACTCCGTCTCGGATTGGTGGAATAGGTGATCATTATGTAATCTTCAGCTAACATGTGGGACCCGGGATCAAGTGTTCTAGGAAACTCACGGCTGTACCAAGTGGAACAGGGCAGGCCCATACAGGTGTATTAAAAGCTATTGCGCTAGTTCAGTTCAATAGATTAATCTCTTTTTTTAGTGCACCGCTGGGTTATAGGTCTTTCGCTCTCGGAGTATGATGTGTTTTTTTTTAAATAATACTGTTGGGATAGCAGAAAATGCTCAATATATTAAAAAAATCTTTTATGTTTTTTCACAGCCCAGCTATTTATTACAAGTACTTATACGCAATACAACAATATAATACAAAACGTCACACGAGAACAATGATTTCCGAACACCTATTCTGAGGCAAACGCCCGAAAACCTCCGAAAAATCACGAACGCATCATTACATTCGCATTAGGATCGCAAAAAAGGCGCCAAAATGCGTAGGTGGTCTCAATTTTATAGTGTAAAATAATAAGCTATGTGCTCTATTAGTTGGCCGGATAATGGCGGGGTGTTATTCTGTGGACAGCATAATGGTTGTAGTACAGTCGTGTAGAATGGTGGTGGGTACATTCGTGTAGAATGCTCGTTGGTGGTCGGATTACGTGAAAGCCGTGGATTATGGACCATCAACACGTGTGCCTTTTGTGGGCTTGAGTCGAGTGCGTCGGACATTGCGCTTAATTGTTCCGTGGCATTAATTCAGATTTTCAAATTTAAAGAAATATAGTATGTTATACAGCTAGTAAAAGTTTGAGAATCAAAATATCTGTCGAATCCGTACGTATCTAGTAAATACATATTTTTATCTATGTAGGTTTCTTACACCCTGGTTGGTGGTGTTTGTACCTGTACCGCCACAGTTTTGATGGCTCTACAATATCCTATAAATTCGTATCTCTTTATTGTTAAGTAACCGAATAAAATAAAAGTACTTATTCGTGATCTACTACATAAATAAGTCTTCTTCTTGGCGTCCTATGACCCCCCCGTGGGGCAAAGGGCAGACACAACGGTTCTCCATCTCTGGGTGTCGACGGCAGTGAGCTTCACCTCCGACCACGTCATCTCCGCGTCCTGCATCTCCGCATCGATTGAACGGCGCCATGTTTGTTTACGGCGGCCTCGCTTACGCTTGACCTGCGGATTTCAGTCAAGAGCCTGTCTTGGAATGTGATTTTGGTCTCTACGCGTATCGTGTTGTGCCAGAAGATCTTCAGGATCAGTCGGAGGCAGCGGTTGATGAATACTTGAAGCTTCTGTGTTAGGGTCTTCGTAGTCTTCCAGGTTTCGCATCCGTATAGCAGTACAGATTTCACGTTGGTGTTGAATATTTTGAGTTTGACTCTACGAGAGAGGTGTTTTGACTGCCATACGGAGCGTAGACACGCAAATGCGCCTTTAGCCTTGTCGATACGGGAGCTGACATCCAAATCAGTGCCACCATCGCCTGCCACAACGCTACCTAGGTAAGTGAACCGTGATACCATCTCCACTTCTTCGGTTCCTACGAGAATCGCGTTATCTACGTGGTCACCGGTTCTTAGGAATTTGGTTTTTCCGGCATTAATTTTTAGGCCAGCTTTGGCAGACTCCGATTTAAGCAAGTCTAGCCTGTTCTGAATGTCAGATTGATGGTTGCTCAGGAGACATAGATCATCCGCATAATCCAGGTCTTGCAGATTACCAACTGGTTCCCAATCTATGCCTTGGTGGACTTGTTCATTGACGCGCAGCATTATCCCATCAAGGACAACGAGGAAAAGCAGAGGTGACAGAAGACAACCTTGTCGCACTCCCGCAGAAACCTCTATTGGATCTGATATGAGGCCATCGTGACATACTCTACACGAGTAGTTATGGTACATGGCCTTCACCAGATTAATTATTTACATAAATAAGTACAGAATATAAATAATATCATGTAATTTAAGTAGTACTGCCTACATTTCTACTTATGATTATTGCTCTCTAGTATTAGTTCTCAACCCTTGGGTATTTTGTGTAACTATAAAAAAATAAAGTTCTTCATGTCTTTTCAAAAATGCACCTTTTCTGGTTTTGCCATGTCGACTAAATGAGACGGACCATATTCCGTGGCAATGAGGTAATTTACAGTTGCCGCGCATCCATATCGGCTCTCATTAACCACGTATTGGTGTCGACCGGTCTTCAGCCAGTGTGTACCTGCCCTTATCTTATCTATAGAGGACGTGCGGGCGTGAAAGCCTTCACTCGAAACTATGCCTTATTTTAAATGAAAAAGGTGAAAACTTGTTTGACTTGTTGTTTTTTTCCGATAATTTTATCATAGAATTTACTAACGAAAAAAGAAGCTTACTTCTTTAGGTTTACAGCTGAAATTTGTGTAATAGATAGTAAATTTTCCGGTAGGTGGGTAGTGTGTGGTTTTAAACGACAATGGGACACATGGGACAATTGTTTTTCGATAAGTATGTAAATAAGTAGATGGATGGGTGGTCACTGACATGCTGCTCGCAATAGCGCGGCTTTTTTAAATAACCTGATCAGTTTTAGGTTCACTGACTTAATTAAGCATGTAAGTAAAACACCAAATTACTCCTAAACGGAAAAGTGTAGCTAAATATCGCCTTCTGAAACATTGAAGTAAGTACATTAAACAGAGCTTCAGGATATTACATCAACACATTACTTCAGGATCAAATTTTAAAGGAAGTGTGTGGCATTTTGTGATTGGAACTTTTTCATTGCCCGTGAGTGTATTTTTCCGTGAGCTCAACTTGGCCTCATACTGTTTCCCCGTGGGAATCCCAAGATTAATGCAGCTTAGCCATACGCATTACTCTAAAATTTCATCGAAATTTGTTCAGTACTTTTTAAATTAGAGAGAAACAAACATAGACACACGCATTATCACAAACTTTACTAAATTACCTATACTACCTAACCTAATGTTAGTGTGATTTAAACAAAAACCCTTATCAACTTGATAACAAAATTCTAAAAAAACAGATCGATAAACCTTAACAGTACAAAACTGAACTATAGGATGACTTTTGAATATAATATATAAAAACTGAACTCTATAATATAATATAAATATAATATAAACTGATATGAACTCTATAATATATAATATAGTTCAAAGTGTACTTTTTGAAAGAAAAAAAATCACATTATTCTGCAACATAGTTTCCATGTCACAGACAATGATAAATCAATACAAGCTAATGACATACGGACATACAAGGGCAGTTCTTCTTTTTAACCTACATAATGGATAAAAAATTATCCCGAATTTGAAAAAAATAACTTTAGCTTTTTGGTGAACTCTTATAATTTTTATGATAGCTACATTTCTATTCTATCAAAAAAGGTGGTTGGCCGCGAAGTTTAAGTATTTTTTCAAGATTTTCAGAACATAATACGTGGATAAGGCAAAGAAAATTACACCTTCGTCACAGAATCTTTTATTTTATTTTAACGAAATAGTCTTCGTCGATTAAAATGAAACTTTTTTGATACGTTAATAAACAAAATACCATTTTAGAAAACATATGAAAGAATGGATTTTTAGTAATAACAAAATATTTATTAAGTAGTTGTTACCACTCTGTCACAATTTCAGCTAAAATGAAGCTTGTTTTTGCTATAAATATTTTTTCGCTTCTAATTACAGTCAAAAATTAACAGCATAGACGTTAACATGAATGACTAAATTTAATATATACGCCGGACCTCTTCAACGTCTATATTAATGATCTGATCGGGGAGCTGAGGAGCACCAAGATAGGATGTCACGTGGCTGGGGTTTGTGTTAATAATCTCAGTTATGCAGACGATATGGTGCTTCTCAGCCCGTCAATCAATGGCCTCAGAAAGTTGGTATCAGTCTGTGAGCAATATGCTGTTGAACATGGACTGATGTACAATGTAAAAAAGACTGAAATGATGGTTTTCAAGGCGTTGGGAGGTCCGGCGAGGGTACCTGAGGTTAGGTTGGATGGTTCCCCAGTGCGTAGGGTGCAGCGCTTTAAATACCTTGGCCACTGGCTTACGGAGGACCTCAGAGATGAGGAAGACCTCGAACGTGAGAGGAGGGCGCTCGCGGCTCGGTGCAACATGCTCGCACGCCGGTTCCACAGGTGCACGCCAGACGTTAAGATAACCCTCTTTCGGGCGTACTGTCAAAATCTTTACACCTGTCACCTGTGGACCAACTACACCAGGAGATCTTACAGTGCGCTGAGGATACAGTACAATGACGCGTTCCGTATCCTCCTCAAACATCCGCGTTTTTGTAGCGCGTCGAGCATGTTCGCTGAGGCGCGGGTGCCCGACTTCTTCGCTATAATTCGGGCTCGTGTGGCCTCATTCTGGATGCGGCTACGCAATACTGGTAACGCAATCCTCAAAAACATTTGCGATGATGTGACGAGTCCTATTCAATCGCACTGGCGCTCTGTGCAGCAGGACGCTAACCGTAAATAGTACGTAGGTATTCTGTGTACCTAAATGCAATAATTATAAGTTATTTTTATTTTTTATATTATTTGACTGTATTATGTGATACTAATTCATATTTTAATTTTTAATGTATATTTCAATTTGTAAACTATATGGGAAATATCCTGAAATAAAGAATTTATTTATATATATATAATAGCACGAAATTAGCTTTTTCACTAACGAAACTTTTTATTAATGAAGCGCAAGTGTATTGGACGTTCCTTTCGCTTCGTACTTTAACCAAAACGTGTAGTTTCTCTTCAATTTTTCTTTGATGAATATTCTCAGGTTGGAGTGTTTGGTAAGAATGTGACAGATTTGTCGTGTGACAGAGGGGTAAAATGTGTTGCAAAGTCGATTAGCATTTAAACAGTAACATAAAGTGTAATATTCACATGTTTATTTCAAAGTAATTGTTATTACCAATGAGTAAATAACAAAATAATAATTTCATTGTATTTTATTTTAACAATTACCTACGTGACGAAGCTGTCGCCGAATAAACACACGCACCTCCTGTCACACTTTGCGGGTGGCCGATACGCGGTGTCTGGATCTCAAAGGAGAAATCTTACCAAGGGGAAAAGGAGACCTTAAACTCAGATCGATGGCAATAAGGACGAGTGGCTCAAACAAATATTTTAAATGGCAACCTACGTGACAGAATGTTACTACTAAAACATTAGGTAGTAAGAGACAAATTTTCAACAATTTTTTTAAATATTTCAGAAATCATTTAAAAATATATATTTTGTTTTACTAAATAGGTAATATCTTCTGGAGTTTAAATACATTTTTATATTTTATGTTGTCATATATATTTTTTGTAACATTATCGAATATGCGCAGGATGAAGTGGCGGGAGACAGCCAAGATTCGTATGAAATACTCTTCTGTCACGCGGATTTACCACTCTGTAACGTAATTTTAAATACAAAAATATAAATTTATATTTTTGTAAAAGTGTACAGCCGTTGTGTTTTTAGTACAATGCACGCTGAAATATAAATAAATAAATAAATATTTGTAAAACTCATGATTTTTTCTTCACAACTGATGGAGACTAAGTTATGTAGGTTAAAAAGAAGAACTGCCCACAAACGATATTCGCTCGACCGGGCTGATACGTAGATATGTATTAATGATGCTGGACAGAAGACGATTAACTCTATTCTGTCATTTGCACGGATTTCCCAGAGGAAATCATATCTTAGTTTTTGTTTGACATGTCTTTATTGCTTTGATAATAACGCGAGTAACTTAAATAGCCGTAACTACTATAAAATGTTTCGTGTACCTGTCACCTTAATTTAAAGTCAAATTATAATTATGATATAATTTTATTATAAATAAAAATCTCGTCTAGATACCTACTTCATTTTACATAAAAGAAGGCCTATCCTATACTCAATAGTGGACAGGCGGGATTGGTGATAATAGCGTTATTATAGACAAAAAGTAGACGAATAGCTAAATATTAGATAGAAATATACAGGCAATTCTCTGTTTTACCTGTTAATCAATGTAATGAAACTTTGTTACAAACTTTAAATCGCCTCATATTGTTCGATCAAGAACAAAATACTCCATGATATTTTAGCTCCTTCCTAATCCATTACTCGTTTCCTTATATTCGTAAGAATACAGCTAGAGGTAAAGAAGCAATGGATGGTAAAAGGAAAACTAATGCAAATGTATCGTGTTCCACAGTAGCGAGGTCCCAATGGGTACCATTCGCCAGTGGCCGGCAGTCGCCCTATATGCCCTCTGACCTCAGAACTTAGAACAGGAAATACTGTAGAGACTGTCAATAATAAAGATTTAAAAAAATATAAAAATATATATTCGAATTTATATGAAAAACTAATCAAATCGGCCATATCAAACACATTTTAAACAAGTTTTTTAGGCCCATCACATAAATAATGAAATATGCACTGAAGTGTACTAAGAAGGAAAATATCTGAAATATGAAAGTAGACGAAGTACCCCTGAAGGATCCTGAAAATTCCTTCTTGACGAAAGTATAAACCATAAAAAACTGCTATAACTTGACTACGTAAATACAATTTAATAAACTTTCTTCTGTCGTTTAGTTAAGTTACCAACGTATCGTACCACAAATACGGAAGGTAAAAGTAGGAATTACCTTCTAGAACAATTACCTGTGTAAATGCAGTAATTTTCCGCAACAATACGTAATGTCCTCTAAACTGTCCGTAGATAAATAATTCATCAACGTCGGCGGCGGCGGCGGCGGCGGCGGCGGCGGTGTAGCCATATGCAAATAAATGTTCAGATAACGCTACGGCCTTTTTGCGACGGCAAATACGGACAATAATATACACAATTACCTTAAAAATTTAATAGGTGTTAAGATAAGCGACTGTAATTTTCGGGGTGCCCGATAGAGGCACTTACAATACAATATTACTTTATTGATAAAATAATGTGAAATTTTATTACAGTTGGAATAATTCTATAGGTGGCTGAAAGTCTCTCAGGCAACTTAAGCGAGGAGGATTTTTTTTATTGATTGTTTTATTTGTCAACAAACTTCTACCGTAATAGCTACACTTTTTGCCTTTCCTTTACCAGCCAGTCTCACCTAATGTTAACAATCCAAAATAGTGCAGTAACTTTATTCAGTTTTGGTGTATCGAGTCCTCTCTATAGATTTTGTTCCACAATAAAACAACATCGATATGAATAACGATCGCAGATTACTCCATTGATAAATGGTTACGTCGCACCGACTAAAGCATTAGGACTGACGAAAAAATATGCACAACAATAATAATAGTAGAATAGTTTGTATGTTTATTGGGGTCTATCCATATCTAGGAGGAAATTATATCAGTAAAGACTACCCCAAAAGTTATTTAAGGTTTCTTGCATTTTTGCAAAATAAAATTTAATTCAAATTTTAATTTGGTAAAAAACAATATTTTGCCTGAATAATTTTTACAGCTTTCCTACAAACAAGTAAGGTTTTTAAGTATAAGCCCAAACTCTATCACCTAATTGCTATAACTAAAGAGGTATCCATACCAAATACCCTGAGATCTAGATTCAATAAGACAATTACTACCATTGCCACGGATCCCTAGAGATCCGGCAATAATTATTCAACTTTACGGCCCCAATCACGGTTCACTGCTAATGATATTCCCAGCACTGACCGTTATGCATTTTATTGCATTTTTTCGATACACCATATCTGAATGAATGGTGGGGCTTTCGATTTCACGGACAAAAGGAATTATGGAATACATAAATTTTGTTGGACAAATACAATGTTTCCGCGATCCGTGCGGATTTTTGTTTGGCACACAAAAATTTGGGGTGGTTTAGCTGATTCTATTTGCATATCGTTGATTGATTGTAGCTAGGAAACACAAACTGCTCAAAACAAAAAAAAAACAAATTTGAGGTTAACAGCTCCTACTTTTTAATTAAAATTTATTATTTTAGAAAAAAATTAGGATTTTCAAAAATTCCGTCTTCTAAAGAAAAATAGTGATAATTGTTAAAAATAGATCTTCTCACTCTCATCTAGTTTTAAGGTAACTAACTTGGTATAGGTACCTACCTACTAGTATACACAGCCATACACCTAAATCAACAAGGAAGCAAATCAATGTTCAGACATCAAACTGTATGCTGACAGTTTAAACCCACCACAAAATGTACAAACAAACCTCATCTCAATGATCACATTCGTCCTCAGTATTGCGCAACAATCTCATCTCTCTGAGCGCTGGCAATCAACAATTAAATACTCATAAACCGTCTGTACTGTGGTCCCCATAAATAACCACCTTATCACGGCCTAACAAACATGAGAATCGCTTAATTAAATAAAACAATCTGTTATCTAAGAGACGCAATCAAAACGGACACAGGTCCTCGGGTTTACAATATTTGCTGTAGCACACACCAATGAAAGACTTTACTATTACTAATGCTATTGTAAACGGAGTGTTTGTCGACACACCTGACGTTGATAAGCGCAGGCGTCACGACGTACCACAATGCCTCTAGTGATCCTCTCGTTAGCAAGATAAGGGTTGATAAAGAACAGTTTTATTAATATGGCCAGGGAACGCCGCCGCGGTTCGTTTGCTCAGCCCTCTCAGTTTCCTGCGGCCTTTTTTGCGCCATAATTTAATTTTGGAATAGTTTTTTGTCAGCGTGAGAAATGAGTCTCTAATAAGAAAAGACTGGCTGATCGGGATTTAGTCGCACGTTTGGAACCAAGTCAATGAGATAACGACAAACATACTTATTTATACACATTACATAAATTTGCCGCACAAATCTAACGAATCTAGACGCCAACAACTGCCCATGTTTAGGGTCACGCTTGGCAACCGTGGCCAAATTAAAAAATAAACAGCATCCACAGAGTAGAAATATGGCTAATATGCACGCGGAAGTGTGGACACGATGCACCGTAATGCCACAGAGTAGAACCAGGGGCATTGGTCGGAGCTCGAGACAATTTGAGGAGCAGCAAACCGGCAAGATCGTTAACTTTTCATACATCGTGACGGTTTTTGTCATTTGCCATCTTCCCAACTTGTGAACTCTCCTTTATTTGTCTCTGTTGTTCTCAAAATACGGCATGTTTTTGTATGGAAATGATGTATGAGATAAGGTGGTGCGTTCTGAAACGGTCATGTGCATGGACTTGACAGATAGCGGTACAGCTGGTCATGGAAGTAACGTTTAAGTGTATAGTTTATGCTTTTGTTTATAGTTTTTTTCGCATGAGCTATTTAATGTGTTTTAGATAACATATTGCACGTCTGTGTCGTTGTATTGTTGTCAGTACTACAGATATCTGTCGAAGAATATTATTATTACATAGAAAATTCGACTTAACCCTAGATATTTATCACCACTGTAATTCGGAGTATTTCTTTTAAAATTATGAACTGCAACCTACACCACACAGTAAATAACACGATTACGCGTTATCCGTGTTTCAACGTCTGTAAATTGTCTATTGCAGTACTTACGCCTCCTATTGCCTTAACCTCAAGCTAGGCTGGCGGGTTGGAAATACAACATAAAAAATCCACATTCATGTTTCGACTAGGGTTTCATAAAACCTCGACAATATTGTGTTGTCTTGTCCACGTGTGGACCGTGACGCAGTAAATTGGAAGATCACAAAATTGTAGAACGGTACAAAGCATTAGTTTGTTTAGTGAAAGGTCACACTAAACGGTTGGTCGTTGGTTCTGCTATAATATACGATTCATATGCCACCTTGATATGTTTGTATGAAAATCTGTCTATTGTCTTGTCAGTGAAGTAATATTTGATTTGGTTTAAGATGCGCTAATGTTGAATTTGTAAGTAGAATTATATTATTGTTGTTTATACCTACACATTATTTTCCTCGGATCTTTGCCCTTGTTCATGTACCTAACGCCATGTGACGAACCAATGCGATATCCCCTATCACGTTTTAAAAGAACTGATATTCAAAAAATACGGATAAGATGATGCATGCTCATTGATCAGATGGCCCGTTAGAAAGGTAAGGTTTTTATTGCCATAATCAAATTTCGAGCACGTGGTAAGTTTATCAAAGAAAAGGGGTAGGAGATATGGCGTATAATGTGAACAGGTGTTTACCATTAACGTAATGTTATTGCTCTGTTATTGTTATATTTAATTCAAATCATCATTATAAAACACAATTACTGTAGGTATTTGTTTGAATATTTAAAAAGTTTCTACTGATCAAGTTGATATATTCTTTAACGGTGTGAATAACTCAATGTAAATGACCCCATAACAAAACTGTATGTATTTATTATTACTTTTATAGCAACAATGTAAATGTATGCGTAACTGAGATTACGTACTGAAAAAAGTCACCCGGTGAGTGCAAAAAGTATAAAATAAACTATTTATCTCTTAGGGGCTCTACTTTATAAGTAATTCTAGATACCGAGATTTATTCTTAGGTTTTAAAAAACCGGCCAAGTGCGAGTCGGGCTCGCGCACAAAGGGTTCCGTAGCAGCAAAATTACAGTTAAATCAACCTATCTCAAAAACTATAAGAGATACTTTGATCAAACCAAAAATCGTTGAAAGAGTTAATTAGCATGCATCACCTCTATTTTTTTTAGAATTTTATACCCCGTAGTTATAAAAATAGAGGGGGGCGGACATACTTTTTACGACTTTGAGAGCTGATATCTCAAAAACCGTTCACTTTAAGAAAAATGTTTTTTAGAAAACTTTATATCATTTTAAAAGACCTTTCCATTGATACCCCACACGGGTATGTACATCGAAAAAAAAAATTTCATCCCTCAGTTACATGTATGGGGGGCCCCACCCCCAATTCTTTTTTTTACTATTTAGTGTCATATTTTTGTAGCGGTTCATACAACACATATTCCCATCAAATTTCATCACTGTAGTACTTATAGTTTCCGAGTAAATCGGCTGTGACAGACGGACAGACGGACAGACGGACAGACGGACATGACGAAACTATAAGGGTTCCGTTTTTGCCATTTTGGCTACGGAACCCTAAAAAAGAAAGCGCTCGACAACAATGTTTGATATAATGTGTATTTTTTTATAGAATCAGAATCAGAATCAGAATCAGAATAACATTTATTTGCCTACTTTGTGTGATAACAAATTTTGCCTGTGGCCGGTGAGCCGTGCAGGGGTGAGTCAGCTAACTTATGTCCAAATGGAACTATGTTTGCTGTGTTCTGTTGATGCGTAACAAATGAGTATTAACAATACCTAAGGTTACGTGTTAAATTAGTGTAGGTACTTACGATATTATTATTTAAAATATTAATGTTAGTTTATAATAACAAATGAAATACTTAATAGGTTCTAGGTAGGTAGGTATACAGTTCATCAGTTTATTTTCAAAGGTCGCGGATCTTTTGTTTTGTCAGTGGGCCATCTCTTATGACCTTTTTCTTTGGGGTCATACAGTATGTCGCCTAATCTGTGATTAACTCTTAGAGGGTTGAATTCACCATGTTTTTGGTAAGGATCTCCTGGGGATTCAAGATCTTCTATTTCCAATTTAGAAATTTTTAGCAACATATTCGTGTGAAGGTCCTCAGCGCGTAAGTGCCAAGCTTCTATATCAGCCATCTCCCAGATCGCTTCTGTAGGCGTTCGTCTTGGTAGCTGAGCGGCATTTTTTAGTGCCAATCTATATTGACGCTCTATTTTGCTGAGATTAGTGGAACTGTATCTCGGGAGAAGTTGAACAACTCCATAATCCATCAGTGGCAGAATGCAGGCCTGAATGATAGCTAGTTTAGTTTCTAAATCAGTCTTCGCATTATATCCTATTATTGGTCCCAGGGCTCCCCTGATTTGCTTCAATTTTTTGACGACCTTCTCGGTGTGCTGGTTCATTTTCATGTGTTTGTCAAAGATGACACCGAGGTATCTGATCTGCTTTTGATACTGTAACGTTTGTTCTTTCAGTTTCACTGTTGGCCGGTACTTTTTCTTTTTCGAGAACATAATGCATTCAGTTTTTTCTATGTTACATTTTAGCCCCCATCTGGTGTAGTAGTCAATAATCATTTCCGCTGCCCACTCAGCACGCATAGTAGCATGATCAGGGTTTGGTGCTCTGTTGAGTATACATAGATCGTCAGCATACTGTGACAGTTTGAGTCCTTTGATACGGTCTTGGATGTCCCAAATATCATGAACGTACAGATTGAAGATAACTGGTCCCAGGATTGAACCTTGAGGTACGCCGTTGTGTATTGGTTTATCTTCGGTTGTCGTAGTTCTAAATCTACCTCTCAAGTTTCTGCCTTCGAGGTAGTTCTCGATTATCTTAATGATATTATTCGAGACTTCCTTATTTTGAAGTTTCTTTATCAGGCCTTTATGGTTAATAGAATCGAAGGCCTTCGATAGGTCAGTCGATATCATGGCAATACTTTCGTCATCGGCTAACGCATCGGTTATTAGTTTTCCGGTTCGTAGAATCTGGGTTCCTGTGCCTCTTGCCCTTGTGAAGCCGTGTTGGTATGTTGGTTGCAGCCGGTTGACCGTAGCGTTGAGTCTGCTCAGGATCAGACGCTCACACAGCTTTCCCATGATGTTGAGCAGTGTGATGGGTCGGTAAGAAGGTGCCAGGCGGTGATCTTTGCCATCCTTGTGCAGGAAAATGCATACGCCAGTTTTCCATTTCATAGGGAAGTAACCTGTGGACAAAACAAAGTTAGCAAGAGGCACGAATGCCTCGATGAATACTTCTCCTCCAAGTTTGAGAGCGTCTGCTTTTATCCCATCTAAGCCAGGGGCTTTCTTGTTTTTGAATTTGCTCAGTGCTAGTTGGACTTCTCTTCCTGACGTCAGATCGAGAGGTTGGAACGGTGTAGTTTTTTCAGTTCCTTCATCGTCTTCCGATATTTCAGCATCTTTTACTATGGCTGTGTCTACTAGCTTGTCGATAGTTTCTCTTTCTGTACTGCATCCTGTGATGTTTGGAAGTTTAACGATAGGTTTCTTAAAGTTTCGTTGGATGCGCCACATTTGTGTTCTATTGTCCCGTGGATCTTGGAGTTTGTTAAGCCAGCCTTTTTCGGAATATTCTTTCAGGGCTTTTTCAGCTTCTCTCTTAGCATTGTTATAAAGGGTACGTATTTCAGATCGGACTCTGGGATTGCAGTGTCTTGCTTGCCATTCTATTTGTTTAAGTTTATTTCTATAATCTATCTTATTGTTGATTTCCTCAGGTAGTCGTTCCTGTCTCGTGGAATTTTTCAAGGGCGCATGTTTGTCGAGGGCGCTAATAATGGAGTTTTCCATTGTTTCGATGTATTTCTCACAATCGGCTTCTGTAGTAATATCTACGTTAAGCTGACGGAAACCTTCCCACATTGTCTGTTGGTATGCCGCTCTCAGTTTCTCATCGTCATAAATTTTCTTTGTGTTACGGAATAGGTGCTGCTCTATATTGTGTTCGACCTTTACTGTTAGTAGCCAAGGAAGGTGATCCGAGCCCACGCTTTCTACGTGTTTACCTTGCGCTTCAAGCTGTTGGTGTGTTATTATAGCTAGGTCCAGGATACCGTCTCCCTGGCTAAAAGGTCTGGACGGGGCATTAGCGTGTTTCAGCAAACAAATTCCATCCTTAATTGCTTTTTTAACAGTGTTACCAAGACCAGCGTTCCTTTTATGGCCAAGCATTAGCATTTGAAGGTTCATGTCGCCAATGATGATAGATGGATCGTCGGCTAAGGTCTCCTCCAGTTCATCTCTGGCATGATTCTGATTTGGGATTTGGATGTATATTCCTTTAATCTTGATATATTGTCCGGTAGCATGATTAATAAAAAGTTTGATCCCTATGCCTTCTATACTTCTGTTTTCATCACGCCAGCCGGGGGTAACTTCTGTTTCGACCCACCTTAGCCCCCTTTGTACATACATGGCAGTGGTTAGATGTTTTTCCAATGTATGGGTGATTTTATCGTACCCCTTTATATTATACTGATTATTCTCCATATCGATCTTGCATTCATTGAATAATAAAATGGACGGTCTGTATTTCTCGACTAGTGTTTTAATTTCTTTGAACTTGTGTCTTATTCCTTGGGCATTTAGGTGTAAGATTTTAAGATTTTGTATTATTTTTTTATTATCATTGTTGGCCATTTAGATGCAAGTGTATCCTGTTTATGGTATCAGTCAGCATCATCAGTGTCTGTTGCATTTGTGTTTGCATTTGGAAGAGGCCTTCTAGCGTCAGTCCAGCTTTTGTCGGTGCCACTTGTTCTGTAGGTGACGGCGCTGCTTCTTTTTGAGGCAGTGTTGGAAATTGCTTTGTGTTTGTGATATCTGCATATTTCACACCCAGTCGTACCACTGAGCGTTTGATTCTCTCCTCTTTCTTTGATTGCTTAGCCTCTGCTTGTTCAATTTGTCTTGCTATCATATTTTTGAACACAGGACATTTTGCATTGTTGGCGCCATGGTCTTCTTCTTTGCAGTTTCTGCAGACTTTCGTTGTTGTACCCTCAGCTGTGGTCAAAACTATTTGTGGTTCTTCTTGTTTACCATAACACGATTGTTTTGAGTGATCGAATGCATAGCATTTCTTGCACTGAACGATGTGTTTTGGGTTTTCTCTGTATGGTTCGACCTTGATAGTAGGCGCGCAGAAAAATTTCCTTTCCGCATTTTTGAAGTTCGCTAGAAGTTCTCTTGATTTGTATTCGCCATCAAAAATGAGTAGGTGTATTTTGCCTGCTCTCCCTAGTGGCTTGATTGCAAGTGGTTTAATACCGATGCAGTCTTCTATCTCGTTAGCAATGGTGTCAGTGGATTCATCGTAGGTATCATTTTTAAGCACAATCTTAGTCGCCATTTGTCTATCGGCCTTTGGTTTAGGTGCGATTATTCTAGTTATCCCGCAGGTTTCAAGCGTAGTGAGTAGATTCACTCGCGCTGTTGCATTTGTAGGGTTAATTTTTATTTGGCCTTTCATGATATTAAGCGTTGAGCAATTTTTAGCTACTGATTCTCTAATTTTCTTTAGCGTTTCTTGATTTTTTATTGCATTTTCATCCCTGATAATTATATTAGGTATGTGGGTGTTTCTCTGTGCTGGGGCCGCATTGTTTGAAGCGCATGTACGCTGTCTTTTCGCTCCTCTAGTTACCATTTGGTTTGCCACTTCTTTGACTTGCGTGGTGTCACATGTTGTTGTTTGTAATTTGAACCCAGCTGCTGTAGGTGGTGGCCGAACTGGTCGTGGGGTTTTCCATGCATCAAGCGTAGTCTGTACTGTACCTACAGTATGGGAGGTTCCTAGTGTAGTTTGGCTTTCGATGTAATCACCTTCCTTTGTAGTGGGTTTGTACACGCGTTGACTATCTCTTACCACTGCAGTGGGCGGAGCTAGATGTGTGGCGCCGTTAGTTACATAGGTATTCCGGTCGGTTGATGTTTCGGTATTTCTGCTAGTTTGGCTTCCCCGCTTATTCTTTTTTCGTGATTTGCGGACAGCTAGAGGTAGTAGTTCACTTTGTGTAACATATTCTATAAATGCACACTGGTTTTTACCGCACTTACAGATGAACCATTCCTCAGAAGTGAAGCTCTCAATAGGCAAGGTAGTTATTTCCTTCTTAATTTTGCAGTCGATGCATGGGCGAATATTTTTCACGCCGGTCGCTTCTCCTGCGGTATATATTGATACTAAAGATTCAATTTCTAATAATCCGTTATCATATTTAGGCTCAGCTTTAAGCGCCGCTTTTATGAGAAAGAATTTCTTACATACCTTGCATTGAATCCTTCTAGTGTTCATCTGATTTATTCCCCATAAAGGTTCTATTTTGAAGGTACATTCACATTCCCAGCACTGCACTATGTTTTTGTTGAAGTCCGATAAATCTATTTTAACTAATTTCACTTTGTCTTTAACTGTTTCACTGTCTGATCCCGTGCAAGGCGGGGCCGTGTCCATATCACTGTTTTTAATATAATTTATATTGTTCTCCGAAAACATTTTCGATATGTTTAGGTATCTACTATAAATTCACCAACACTATACTAATTCCGGGGGTTACGAGGCCCCCCGGGCTATTCACAGTTCAGAATTTACTATAAAGAGTTCACTGTATAACTCGCGGCCGTGTAGAATTTTTCGTTCAACACAGTAAACAAATGACGGTCGCTTATCGGTCGTGCGCGTGAGTCACCAATTGTGAGCGCTCCGTGGGCACGTCCGCTCGCTACCGCAACTCCGGCGAGACTCCATATTTTTTTATAAGTGTTGTTGTTAGGATTCCCTACCAGTATCTGTAGGTATATCATAAGGTGTAAGTGAGCAACAAACTGAAAGTGAAAACCTGAATCCAATATAAGAATACTTGTTCGTACACACGTAAATATAATACGAGGGAAGTAAAGTGGAAGACATAACATAAGCGAGTTCAGATAGACCAGAATATATATTATGTACATAGCGTCACACCATATAGCCCAGTTTATTTATACCAATACCTCAAACACCAGACTATAACGTAGATAACCATCACTTGAGAGTCTCCAATAAATAGCTGGTGGAGGGCGGGCGGGGTCAATCGCCACGGGTCACGCCACGGCGCCATCTCCGCCCCGCGCCGCCCTCGCGGACACCCCCCCAGGTAGGGGGGGTGTTGGGAGGGAAAAAAGTGGAAAAGTCACACGCGATGTTACGGTGGCTAGTGGAAGGTACCTAGGTAAAGGTTATGTGGTATCGTTGGAGTATGTACATAGACATGGTTATTACTAGCCATTTAAAACGATGCGTGTGTTTCGCGATCTTATTTTCGTCATGGATTTGTTTCTAATAACGAAATTTTGTTGAAGGCACCTTGGTAAAGGTTATGTGTTGTTGGATTCCGTACATAGCCGGTTATTATAAGACGTTTAAAACGATGTGAGTGTCTTGCGGTCAAATTTGCGTCATGGATTTGGTTCTAAAAACGAATGACCACCATTTATTTAACGAAATTTCAGTGGTGCCACTGAAAATATCCTTACATATTTTCATAGTTATTGAGGCAGGTTGTTAAGTAGTTGAGGCAAACATTTCCACTACCTCATTTCAATAACGATCTAGAGAGATAATCATGAGATTTAAATACCTACTGTAGTATCGATGTTCATTTACCTAGTTACATAACTAATTCATCTCAGTTTGTCAGGGCCTTTATTGCCGTATTATGTTAAACAGTACCTGCCCAGATAGTGTCTTAGAAATTATCTAGCTCATTAATGCAATTACATCAGCCATCACAATACTTATAGTTTTTGTACGTCCGGCGCACCCTGGGCACTTGGGCAGTTAGCGATTGGCAACTGATGGCAGGATAATGTTCTCTCCGCATTGACAATCTCTTTTTCACTGTTCAGCCCTTGTATCTTCAGGTGAGCACTCGTTCAATGATCATTGCTAGCCGTTCATTGGCCTATGATCTGCCGGGGATAGCTGTATAGTATGTAGCCACTCTATTCGGTAGGTGTAATCAGAGTATTATCACTGAAGACTAGCAGTAACAATTGCATAAGTCGACTTATGCACCGGTATCTGTAAACAGGTGTTGTAAAGCATACTAAACTTCTACATGAATTTCACATAATAATATAAGTATGTCTTCTTTTTACCTTGTCTGTAACGAACAGAACAGCTACGAGTAACATACAGATTATCAACGTGGTGAAAGGATTCAGATAAGTTATTAGTAGCTAAACTGCCCGGCCTGCGCCAGACGAATATAAACAATTGATGTCACTCAGTTAGCCTCCTAACAAGTTAATTACCTTCCACTACTAATTCCACCTTCTGCCCCGGCAGTCCAAGGTTCAGTCTCCGGGCGGTATTGATCCGGGTCGGACCGGGGCGGCGCTGCCCGTGCCAGGCCGCATGACCTGTGGCCTCTCCGTGCCCACCTTGCTGTGTCTTCGACGGATTATGGTGCGGGTTACTATTTATTTAGAGGAAAAGAAAAATAAATTTCAGTAAAATAGACACAGCTGAAATTCTGTGTAACTTTTCGCAATGCTGATATTTATTTGTTGATTGTTAAAATGTGAAGTATGCTATAAGTTCAGCTTAAAATTTATTATTTTTTTACAATTTCAGTAGATATACTTAATATCGGTCTCAGATCAATATCCAGACCATAAGTTCATATCTACATCTCTATTTCCAAAACCTACTCTAATCTAGATTCACTTAACCCGCTGAAATGCCCAGCAAAGTTTTCATCATACTAACAATAACCAGCACCATAACCTAGCGAATATACAACCGTGCGATCGTACAGCAGTGCACGGCACCCGGTGGGTAAACGCGACCAACAAATGACTGAGGCAGTCACGAAGGACAGCGGCGTTTGACATGCGACGGGGCTGCTGCGGGGTTACTCTAGCGTTTAGAATGACACATTCGCTATGAGGGAATTGACATTTCTTTTTAAAAAATCTGCTGGTGTAAAACCGCCGTAAGTCTTAGAAACAAGATAAACGAGGAAAAAAGTAGCCTATTATGTAGATAATAATTAAATTAAACTATATTCCATTTAGTAAGTATATTCCATTTATTAAGTACCTTCACTGTGCCCTTATGACTCTATAGTATTATTTATGACTCTTTTAGTCCATCCATCAAAAGGTTGTCTGGAAGACAAGCGAAAAGAACGCCTTTTGTACCCTAGTTAAGTATGTAAAATTGTAAATTATTTCTTGATGGACAAAAAAAGAGTACTCTATCTATCTACCTACCTATGTTAATCCAGGGTACTTGTTTCCTATATTACAATGTATTACAAAATTTCAGAAAAATCCGTTTTAGACCAAAGAGTAGCAAACGACCATAGGTACCAAACTTACTAAAACGAATGAGAGTTTTGAAGCAACGAGATAGAGTCGTAGTTTGCACCGCAGCCTTCTAAAACTTAGTTTTTCTTAATCTAAAGTGACCCCCTGGTGCTACTGATGCCGTGCTGCGGAAATATTAATCGACCGTTTAGAAAAACGCGGGGCGGTCCGTTGACGACGCCTCTACCCTAATTGTGGGTTTATTGGCGCTGCCTTTCGGTACATTGTTTAGTTTACAGCCTAGTTTATCAGGTACTGCTTATGTATTTACTGGTGGTATAGAGGTATATTGGTAAGTTTGACCCGCTGCTTTGCTATAATTCACGCGACGTGTGTCCGATTATGAAAAATTTCTAAAATATTCCTGTTTAGTGCAGATTCTTATTTACCAATAGGCACTCTGGACATAATCCACATGCACGTAAATATTTATAAAGTGCCTATAATATGTAATGTTATACATAGTTTCGTTAAATGAGAGAAAACCCGTATTCTACACACATTTAAATCGAACAAAATAATCCTAACCTATTCATTCGATCGATCCCGGCCGAGACGTATGCCTCCATCGCAACTCCTACACTTCTACTCTCCAGTTTCACGATGCAATTGTACTGCATACCATCGGTGAATGCAACCCTCGTTGCATCCACTCAATAAGAGCCTTTGTGTAAATTATTTAACATAATAAACACAGAGATCCGCAGAGAGATATGGCTTTGAAAGTTCTGCCTATGATTTTTTTGTGCACAAAAAACTTCATGTCTTCGATTGGCTTTGGAGGGCTTTGAAAAAAACTGCAGACGACGACGGGTTTCTTTGATGTCGAATGACAGATTGGGAATCTAGAATATAATATGTATTGAGATATTTACATAGTAATATTTAATTCAAGCGACGATAGTGATAAGGCAGGTGTGCAGCTAATTCTATTTATAGTTGGAAACAATTACCGATAAAAACACGCTTGAAACTAATTAGGAGAGTAACAATACGAAACTAGTTTTTTTTAACGTCAAACCGTCGAGACGCAATCCGTTAGTCCGTTCAATCAAAAATTTCATCGGGTCTATAGAAATTTACTAATACGGTAATTCAACATATTGTGAGGGGTCCGTACTTCTTTGAGTAAAAAAACGAGGGCCCAGAAATGGGCACAATAGGTAAGAAAGGGTCAGGGCGTCTGTTTTTTTAACTCTACCAGATGGCCCAGCGTTTAGTGGCAAAAAACGAGTGCGTGCCCAAATTTTGTACAAGTACAGTCTGCACAAAAACTAATGAACTTGCTGTAGATGCAAGTAGTTGGTTTGTGCAATAAACAAAGGGTTTATCAAGCCGGTGTAGTATCACTTGAAACGTTTGGCTGTCTAATCTTGATAAGAATAAATAAGTTTGCCTTTTGGCATTTTCATACCAACTTTTATAATACCGGAATATCTTAACATATTTTTTTTTTATAATCTGTTCCGAATATAATCCAATTGAAATAGAACTTCCCATAACCTACCATCAACTTATCTACGACCATAAATATTGCACTTAAATTAGATTTTTTTTGCCGACGGTCCGCCACCATGTCCTTCAAAAAACACCGAGTCGGGCGATTTGTCCGTATAAATAAATTTCTCCATAATTAATGGACCAAAAATACGATATTTTGATATAACAGGATTTATACCCTCGTAACAGGTGGTCAGTGTGTTGTTTCATTCTTTTTTCTAAATTTATTTACGATGAGATGTGGCGATCTCCTCCAGAATATATCAAAACATTTATGGCTAGGGTCGCATAAAATCTTTTGTTTTCGATATCTCGCGACAATCTTAACGCGAATGTTGAGGTCATTCGGGGAATTCGTAACGGTAGGTTTTTTACAAACACCGGTAGTTCTACTACCGGGGATACTGCGATGGGAATCTGTTAGGAATATTAATTTAATTTCTGGACTTATTATTTTTTATAGTTATGGGTATTGGGTATGGCCTTCGGTAGATATTATACATACTAACATTGATATTGCACCTACGATAATCTATATTATCACTCATACTGCAAGAATAATGCAATCTATACCTAGGTACTTATACTCAGCTTAGGTTACGTGAGTAGATAAAATTTATCAAAGTACCATTCATGTGCTTCATAAGGTTTTGATGTTTTGAACACACGAATTGTGAATTAGAGTAAAGATTAATCATAGCTAAAAAGCCTTCTGAATAGCCTCGCTGACACCGTTAAAGCCTTTTGTGGCGGTTTATGTGCCTAATCAAATAGGATATTAAAAAGAGTTATTACTAACACACAGTTGATGGCAGCTGAATGGCGAATCTGGAGATTCATATGAGAGTTTAGAGTGCGGTGTTGAACCAAAAGTGGCATAACACAAGTATTTTAACTTTTATATTTATGATTACTAAATTTGTTTTTATAAAAAAAAGAATAATATAACTTTATGTAAAAAAAAAACAAATCGCGGACAGACAAAATGTAAAAGTGCGGTATTAAAAAAAACGTATAATACATTCACGACCAATGAAAGAGTTCCAGTGACATACGCAATGTTAATGGATGGTGGAACTTTTTCATTGCAATTCAGTGTAATAAATAATTGTCCCAAAAATGAGTTACACCGTTTTTCTCCGGATCCCTCGCACGAACATGAGCGATGGTGAGACCGGGTCACAGATCCACGCCGGTCGACATTATACGCTATTTCTAAACTGTAACAGAAAGTGGCATCGGCGTATAAAGAACTCGGAGTTTCTTTGAAAACTACCCTTGACACAGTTTTCGCACTTTGAAACGAAAGTTGTTGATAGAAAGTGTACCTACCTATAAAAACTACCTATAAAGGTGGTTTCAGTAAATACACGACGTTGTACGAGTAATTGGTAACTAAGCAGGGACATTAGGAAGAAACTCCTATAAGTATTATAATAATATTTTATCATTTATATTGTATCTCTTACGGTTCACAAATAAATCTAGTGTTTATTCGTTTCCTATACATTAAAACACGAGGATTTTAGTTATAAAAAACCGGCCAAGTGCGAGTCGGGCTCGCGCACAAAGGGTTCCGTAGCTTAAATCAACCTATCTCAAAAACTATAAGAGATACTTTGATCAAACCAAAAATCGTTGAAAGAGTTAATTAGCATGCATCACCTCTATTTTTTTTAGAATTTTATACCCCGTATTTATAAAAATAGAGGGGGGGGGACATACTTTTTACGACTTTGAGAGCTGATATCTCAAAAACCGTTCACTTTAAGAAAAATGTTTTTTAGAAAACTTTATATCATTTTAAAAGACCTTTCCATTGATACCACACACGGGTATGTACATCGAAAAAAAAAAATTCATCCCTCAGTTACATGTATGGGGGGCCCCACCCCCAATTCTTTTTTTTTACTATTTAGTGTCATATTTTTGTAGCGGTTCATACAACACATATTCCCATCAAATTTCATCACTGTAGTACTTATAGTTTCCGAGTAAATCGGCTGTGACAGACGGACAGACGGACAGACGGACAGACGGACATGACGAAACTATAAGGGTTCCGTTTTTGCCATTTTGGCTACGGAACCCTAAAAAGCGGTCTTATGATGAAAGGGTAGGTAGTCCAAAGCAAATAAATGAATATCTTTACCAACTATAATAATGCTTGTTTTTCATTTCCAGAGCGTTCAGTGAATTTTATTTATTTTCAGATGTATGTTTGTTTTTTCATAACCCTTCGCAGTCACGTACGTCCGGCGAAAACAATAAGTTTTCGGGTGTGTAAGTGTTGAAATTCAGCTTTCTTCTGATGATAACGCCGTGTGTTCTCGCGATAAACTTGTGATGGACGACTGCGATGTTCTCACGGTTAGCTTTAGGAAGTTTTAGAGGTGCCGAAGAAATAATTATGTTTACAGCATAAGCCGTTTATTCACTGTTTATCTGCTGCATAGTTACTGAAATTTGGTTCTGGTTCTTCAAATTTGGTTTAGGTGGTCGTAATTACCTATCCCATAAAATAAATTTCCTGGTCTAAGATTCACTATTTAGATTAATTATTAACAGGTATTCCTAGAATTGCAGTTGTTTTATTTGCAGGTTTAAGGTCATCGGAAAGACTATTTAAAAAAGCTAGCTTGTATTTTTTTTTAAATTTATAGTAAGTAATCAAATTAATTTACAAATCACTCATCAATCTTATATAACTTTTCACCTAACTATATAATTTTGTCCAATAACGGCCACATCTACACTTTCTTAAACCCAACAAACGTAGCAAGCTGATCTACTGATAATGCGTGGCCGACTGATGGAGATTGATCGCACGTCGCCATGTGTAAACACGTCTTTACCTCTGTTACCTCCTACGCTGGCTCGATAGTCTGTTTGTACCTTTATGATTCATCAAGGGCTAGGAGGTCATTCCTATCGACGGAGTTTAGGTACCGATGTGATATCGGCTCTCGAACATTAGTAGGCAGAGAATTTTTTATTTAGCCTAGTTATTGGAAATAGAAGCAAGATCACAAGCGACGGGTAAATATATCTAAACTAGAGGTATAATAAACATCAATACGGAATAAAAAACTGTAATCCCTGACGTGCTGCATATCTGTTTCCTCTCAATGTTGAAGTGTAAGATTTTTTTTATATCGTATCATTACATTTACCTTCGTTAATTACTCATAAAATTTAAATACTACATGCTAGGATGTGATGCAGCGAAGCTTAACCCTACGCCATCGCCACCACGGCTAGAGCAGTAGTCAAGACGGTAAATAAGAGATCGCTTTTTAACCCTCAAGTGTGACGCAATGACACAGCAGCGTTCACGCGACACCTATGTATTTGGAAACAAACGAAAGATCATCACGTCCTGCCGGTCACGTTTCGGGCGGTTTCCTCGTAAATATTAGCGATTTATGGCAACACTGGGCCAGGCCTGTGACAGTGGGGTCACTCTATTCGATGACAAACGAAGTTTCGGAGAGGCCCTGCGCGCGCTGCGACTCTATCTCGTTGTATTAAACGTCCCGATTGTAAGATAGCTCTCGTTCGTTCGTTTTTCGGTAGTATAGAGTGACCCCCCGGTAGCGGGAAGGCGTGCGTGGCTGAGTGATACATTGTGACGCGTCAAGGGTTATGAGGAGGGACAGGGATGGAATTATTAGGTTTGTGGCGCGGTAGCGTCTTGACGTGACTGCTGAATTTGTTCGTGACGTTCTGTGAGAGAAGACTAACGGTGGAATGTGTGTAGACTTTAAACTAGGACAGCTTAAACCGGATAGGGATAGTATTTCATTAATCTGCGGTATACAGTAGCAAAGTGTTAGCCGACAGCATAAGGTTGCATCAGATCGTGTCGCAAAGTCACTCTCTGTTCCTATGTCTGATAGTGGTGTCGTCAGGTGACATGTCTGCCGAATGAATCCCATAGAAAAACATGTCTGATCAATCCTTCTTCATCCATCCAACGCACAGACCAACGACTTACCATTTAAACTCACAACTCACGCAAAAACAATCGCCGATCACCAGATCCCGTGACCCCAGTGCCATCAGCGTCTCGGGTGAAGTCCCAGCGGGGGTGAGGCATGGTGTGCGGGGGCGGGGGCCGCGGGGGTGAAGCATGGTGTGAGAGGCGCGGGGGGCGGGGGACGGCACACGTGGTCGCCAACAGGGACACAGTGTGCTGCCCACATGCGGGCTTGGACATCTATGTGGGGCTATAGATACCTGGTGTTGTAGAACGTATGTTTATGAAACAAGGAATTATTAAGATTACTTCGGATATGGAGCAATTCGTAGACATACCTACAAGTTTATTTATAAAAACATAATATATTTGCAAACTTATTTCAGTCAGAAAAATGGTACGCAAAATATTGTTTGACAATTCCAATTTAACTTACCATTTTATATGATTTGAAAGCCATGCAAAAACATTTTCAAAAAAAAAAAAAAAACACGCACTCACGCCTTGTACTAATGTACTCCCTTGCGGGGTAGGCAGAGGTGCATTGCTGCACCCACTTTTCGCCAGAGTGTTATGTTAGTCCCAATGTAATAGGGGGCGGGCCTATTGCCATTTTACGGGCACATCCAAGACCCGAGAACAAATATCTGTGTTTAAACAAATATCTGCCCCAGCCGGGAATCGAACCCGGGACCATCGGCTCAGTAGTCAGGGTCACTAACCACTACGCCATTCGGTCGTCATTTACATTTTCAAGTTATAAATAATAGTGAAAATAGAATCTAGAAATTCTAGAAACATCCAATTGATAGTTCCGTGTCACTTTTCCCATCGGGTCGAGGTGCCATCACAACTACCGGCAGATATAATTGCATGGTTGCGAACAAAGAACTCCTACGCTCTACATTTTTTGTCCACGCGCCTTGTGGACGCGAACCATAGTGCATAACGGAGTTGTGAGAAGATGGTTTTAGAATTAGTAAGATAATATATTACTTATGGAAACAATCTATGTATACTTACTTAGATAACGAAATTCAATTTGTCGTTGGGAAGCTACCAGCAGACGATTGCTAATGATGATTTTGAAGCTTTTAACCTAACTTCATTGCGTACCCAGTAGGAAGTATTTAATAAGCATTGGTAGGTATACTTAAGCCCAAAATTTACTAGAGTACTGTTTATAATAAACAAACCTTATAATAATCTTACCCGTGTAATTCAAATGTTTTGCCCAAGTGAAAAGTGTTGTGCATTAACATCGTTCGCTAGGTCGCGGATGCTCTATTTTTTGTTGTCTCATCCAACCACAAGACACGGTGACAGAGAGTGCCCCACACATGTGCATATAACGGTATCTCACCATTATTATTTTTTACATCGCCCCTGATTTATGAAGTAATGCGATCTTATTATATTGTCATGCTTGAGACGTAGGCTTAGGTTTAACTATTGAAATAATGCTTTTTTGTGCAATGCTACTCGATAGGTAAAAGTTTTAATTCTAAAAAAATATATACTCGTACTTATAAGTTTGATATAACTATGTGATAATGATTAAAGTTAATAACTATTGATAACTGATTACATCAACAACCACGCTTTAAAATATTTTACAAAATAAAGTAAATAGCCAATCTCGGATCCTATATATAAATTTATAATGAATTAATTAAATTCATAGATATATAGATCAACTAAACCAAACTAAGATACTCTTCGCCATCTCCTGTGGGATATTCTATAAAACAAATATCCGCTGGTGCCAAGGGTCAAAAACCATATTGCGCAAAGTTGCCCCATGTGTGGGCACACTCTCGGTCTGTGTTGTTTTTTGTCCACAGCATTCGACTATTTATAACCACTGTGTTCGACTGAACGGCCCATGGGACCCGTCCAATAGGATTTGGGCTGTGACTTTTGGTCACTGAAAAGCTATGAAATTTCAGCTTTCGTTAAATCGTGTTGGTGACACAAGAGCTAAATTAGAGATTGAGTTAGCGTTGTGAATAGATTGACCAGCCATATCAGATTCACTCGCTGACTGCCTAGGGTGGAAGGGACTTACCTATAAGTACCTCTTTAATAAGGAACCAGTGATACGTTACTCTAGTAGGATCTGTTCATGCAACCCACTTTAAGTAGGTATACCGTTGGTACCTACCTATGCGACTGTGGTACCGCCCCCCAGACTATGGAGCATTTACTCTCCTGTCCCCTGTGCCCTTCCACCTGTACACGGGAAGACTTACTCCAGGCCAACCAGAATGCTATCAAAGTTGCTTCTTTTTGGTCTGGACAAATATAAAAATTCGCATGTTCACTGTCACGAAAGAAGAAGTAGGTATTCAACGAAATTTAGATACAAGTAAAGCTAAGTTATGGGTCGTTCATAAATTTTCAATATCACTTTTTGACAAAAGTAGAGTGGTAATTTTAATACAAACACAAAACTTGCAGCTTGCGTTCGTAAAACAAAAGCATCCTCCACCATCTCTCGATCCCATGACCGTTACGACAAAATACATACGTTCCGTTTATTTTGGCACCATCTGAGTCCCAGTTCCGTTAGAACTGCTTGCACCTTGCTAGCAAATATAACCTGCGACCTATTTATCCGGGGACCAGAAAAAACCTAGCCACATGTGGGAACGGCGCGGTTTTTGTGGTCCAAATTGACGTTCGAAAGTCAAATAAGAGAACACCGCCGGATGTTTGACTTGTAGGTTTTTAATATGTGCGGTTTTGGTGACGTTAATTAAAAGCAAAAACAGATAATAATAACTTGGAACGTAGGTGTTGGCAATTTTAAATGAGATGAAGTTGATAAATGGATTCACATTTTTAAGAGGGTGGTCGAGAATCATAAATGTTATGACACAACAATAGATAGAGGCGTGATATAAAGATGATACCGTTCAAATATAAAAACCTGGTTTTTTATGATAACTCCATAAATCAACGGAATTTTGACGTCTTTTGGGTTATAATAAAGAGAAACCAAAACTGACCCATAGGATGAAATCCCGTGAAATATGATACCGCTAAAAAATATGCAGACAGTATGGCCGAATCTTTGGTATTTTTAAAAGTTTTATGATAAACGCACGTCACGTAACTTTATCTTTCGATTATTATAATTATATTAATTTCTGGACCCTGATGATAAGTAAATTAATTAGGTAGATTCGTATAAAAACATCAAATTTTTTACCAAGTCTATTACTATTAACAATAATGTAATTCTTGTTGCTTTGTTTCATGTGCAATTGCTCAGTAACACTATTCATAAAATGAGTTATTTATAATAGCATACTATCACTTAAGACATCTTTCTATCAGAGTCGTCTAAACTTTCAAGCTTTTTTCAGTTACAGCAAAAACGAATAGTACCGTTACGTTATGGACACCAGCATTCTACATAAATCATCTCAAGAGGCGGCCGTACGGTGAAGAATTATTTAATGGCTTCACCGGATATACGCACGTTTTTCTGTGTATTCCAACCGAACGTTGAAAGTTTTTGAATTGGCTTACAGATAAACTTTGTCACGTGATTGTAAAAGCACAGCTAAATAAAGTCGTTATGGTATGTAAAATAATAGGTACTTATATAGGTATTGCAAAAGTTGTATAGAAAACCGAATGATATGACTCTGCTTGTCATTCTGAACAAAATAAGTAGGTAGTAGTATTTTTTCATAGGCAAAAGTGAAAACTCACTTTTGCCTATATATTAAGTCAGTCCATATATATTAAATTATCTTCAAAAGCTCTAAATATAATGAACTATTTTTATTTCCCATAATGTCCTCATGTTTGTGTTCTGTCCAAATAGTTTTTTTTTGTTTAAACCTATTAGTTGCACAACATGTGTTTCAGATAGCATCAGGGTCGCAATCAAACATAATGTTTATATGAACATCCAAATTAATGTCGTATGTTGGCAAAAAATCTTAGGACAGAGGTTTGATGACCATAACGAAGGTAGTTTTTTGGAGTCAAAAATAATGATTTTTTAGAAAATATCGAGTTTAAAAACACCAGTAGCTATTTTCCAAAATGAAAGCATCCATTTTAATTTACTCGCAATGATGTCAAAACTAGAAAGCACAAATTTCGAATGTATGACAAAACATAAAATCGTCTTGAAAATTTTACTTTACTTTAGACTAAGTACCTAAGTAGAATTTTTCAGATTCCAATTTCATGCTGTTCTTTCAAAATCGCTACTATTGTAGACGTTCTACCTGCCCGATATGGCTCCTCCGTAAAAAAACATGCATATTGTACAAAGCATCGGTACAAGATGTAATCTGGATTAAACCAGATGCTTTTTATCATTTATCAACTCTTTCCTAATACTTTTCTGACAGCTACCCGCGAGCCTTTCTCAAAACACTGGACAAAAGATATTCTGGGTCCATCTAACTAAGAAGGTCTATCAAAAGAAGATTAGATCAATATAATCAACAATGCCTGTGGCCATTTTGAAAAAAAAAAACCAAATTCCCAAAAAACATACGAAACATGAAACGATGGAATTATTCGCATCGTCTCCTTTGAGATTTTATAAAACGGTTTTTTTTACAGAAAAAACTGAAATGAGGGTGGATTTAGAAAAAAACATCGGACAAAGGCCGGTGCACAAAGAGCTTTTTAATGCCGCTTTTTGTACTGACCGTATAGTTTTTCGATCACATGTGTGAGCCTACCGCTACCCGCTACCCGTATCCGTCCATACATACAATGTGAGGAGGCTCTATTTCATCTCTTTAGATAAGGGACCTAGCCACGTCTTGGAATTATACCTTGCTGACGATAAAGCAAATTTAATGTAGTAATTTCTTTCAATGTATGATTCTCTTTCATTACGATAGTAATTAATAATGAAAGAGATGTTTAAATATTAATGGATATTACCTAATCCCAATCAGTAAGTAACATTTATTTCATGGCAGGAAGTAAAAACATAAGAAATATGTACTAAAATGTAAGTAGGTAAGTACCTATTGTTATTTTTTTCAATTAGGTACTTACAAATATTTTCGCGTGTAAATAAACAACAATGCAACAAAATATTAACGAAACAACAAATTGCGTTGACCTCAAAAGTACAGTCGTCGTCAAAATTGCATGTCATTCGAATTCAAAATTCATCGAACATCGGCGCTCGTCTGTCGCAACGCTGCGGGCGCGCGTCGAACACAATAATTTCAAATTTCGAACAGGGTGGAGCGGCGACAGATTGCGCGAGCCCGCTAATGACAGGCCGACGATGCGCGTGTCCAGCCGCGCTCATTCAATGCAAATCTAGTCGGGCGAGTGTTAAAAGAGTGTAGAGGTGGCATGTAAATATATATCATATGTCGTATGACAATTATGTAAGCAAGAATTTTTGTAGATGAAAAAATATAGCTTTTTGCTTGTTTAAGTCAAACTTTTTCTATTCATCGTAACTGTTTTTTTATGAATGTCAACCAACCTTACTAAAATTATTTTGAATTACTTTAAATTTATAATACTACATATCTAATAATAATAAGTTAATCACCTAAATATTAATTTATTTTGCCTTCTTAGCTTGGCTTCTACACATCAAATACTTAAAATATTTATTTTATCAATTATCGTATTTCATTATCGATTACCATAGAGCTCTGGTGTTTCACCACCGCAACTATGACCAAGTCGTCTCCACGCCGCCTCTACCCTTCTCCAGTCTACCACCGCACACAATGACCCGCGCTGACAGCGCTGCCCACGCGGGTCTAATCACACGTATCGCGGTGCTTAGCGCAAGTCCATTCATACATATCTGGAACGTTCCTTTTTTAAATCTCGTACTCTAGCGCGTGAGTGGGATGTTTTTGTTTTTTAATTTCGAACGGCCGCGTGAATGAAGCAGGTTTTCGTTTGAGGTTGGTTGTTTTGAGGTTAAACGTTTTGTCGAGATAAGAAATTTATTTCCGTTTTGCTATGCAAATAATGAAGTATTTTACTTAACAGTACTTAATCATATATATTTTTAATATGGATAAATGTATAAAATTTAAAGTAAAAGGTAAGTATATGTCGTTTAATATAATGCAAGTACTAATATTAGGTATGTAAATATGAAAATACCAACCCACTTATAACACACCGGTCATTTGTTCTCTGAAATAATTTATTTATTTATTCAGTTACACGCATGTAAAAAATAACTAGCAACCAAAATAGTGAAAGCCTGTTTAAAAATTCAAATTGTCAGACGTAGCAGAGGCGAGTTCGTCACAAGAAGGACCACTTTGATTTATTTTAATAAATAACTATCCCAATTCTTATCTCACTGGCCGAAAGCATCATTTTTGAATGGCCGAATAGAACAGTTATAGTTGTGGTTTACAGCGGTTTACTGGCTAGTATGCAAATAGCAACAAGACATTCGAAATGTCACTGTCAACCATTTATGTTGATGACTATACATTTCTGTGACCACTCCCTGTATTTTGACGTGTGGCCATACTGTAGTGACAGCCATGGGTCAGCTTTTTGTAAATTTTTTTGTCTTACCTACACAAAAAAAACTGGATTATTTAGTAATTTAAATATGAATTTGAGTATCCATTTGTTTTAAAAATCATATTAAGGTACTTAGAATGGTTCAATAGAACTCAAAAATATAAAGAATTAAATTGTTAAGTATATCACTCTTTTAGTTTAAGCAACTGTACAATAAAGGTTTCAAATTAGCAAAATATTACCTACGTAAATTGGATCAAACACCTTAGTACTAATTAGTAGATTAGTAACGACATAAGTACCTAATCTAGACTAAAACTTCAAGAAAGTTAACCAAAAACTCTTATACAATTACAATACAATTACAATTAGTAAAAGCAGACGTGATTTCGTAATAGAAGCTTCGTTACCAAAATAATGCTTATAAATTAAAAAAGGTTAATAATGCTTTGACGGATGGCCAGCTTTCTTCATTCATCGTAGTTCATTTAACAGCAATTTGTTTTACCATCATTGTATTCACTCATAAATATGCCGCCACACTATCATTTTTTACTGCTTTACAGCTTTAATGTCATGGGAATAGAGGCTATAGTTGACTCAAGAATATTATGGACTAAGAAACTATTACGACCTGCACAATAAGCTTTTGCTTGTGGGCGATACACAGTCATGCTACAGACTAAATAGTTGTCTATGGAATAATTCAAAATAAATTCAGAGTTTTAAAGTTTTACCACCCATAAATATTTGTATACTTAAGCTTTTTTCAGTTAAGATGATAAATTGCAACTATTATTTGAATTTTTTACATAATCAGCATTTAATTAATTTTCATAATTTTTTGCATATTTAATATCCTTAGTTTCGCTTCATATTAAAAAGTTTTCCCGAGGCAATTCTTCGATAAAAATAAGCCTATAAGCATATTATTTTATTACCTACAGGGTTTCAGCTTCATAAATGAAAAACATCAAAATTGGCTCATCCGTTTTTTCATCAAAGAGTAACAAACGTTCTCAAAAACTTTGAACAAAGTAATATTAGTAAGATATCCTAAAGCTATCCCATACAACATCAATTGTCTGAACCATCCCACGCGGTGAATGGGCACCGACCACAACGCAACCTCATCCTACCATCCATTACACGCCACTTACCACTCATTACCAATAGACACAACCAATTAAACATTGCCCAATCATATCTCTCGGAGCAGCGAGATTTATTCGATCTGTCATTGGTTGAAAAGAGGATCGTCTTTTGTTTTTTTGCGTTACGCAATGTGGAGTAGGTGAGCTCTGCGAAATGAGGTTTTGATCCGAAGAGGTTAGTGAAGCTATCTGCAATGATTTATAGGAGAGCAGCTTTGGGAAAGATAGTGGCTAAATTTTCGGTTCGCAATTATGTAATACAGTAAAGTAGCTACTTTGCCAATTAATAACAAAAATACGAAAATGTGTTTTTCGGTCCTTTATTCTTTTTCTTCCGAAGCGTCCGTAGTCGAGCGGGCCTCAGTGTTCGTAACAACTGACACGGTCAGCCATTGGATGGGTGACCAATTTCAAGTGGTGCTTTTCTGGACGCTTCCGTGCTTCGGACGGCACGTTAAGCTGTAGGTCCCGGTTGCTGCTTCGGCAGCAGTCGTTAAGCCTAGTCAGAGGCCTTCGGGCGGCTTGAAAACGTCTGACAGTCGGGTTGCCCACTTACCCGACAACTCTCTCAGCACAAGCTTGCTTGTGTTAGGGTCCACCAACCCGCACTTGGCCAGCGTGGTGGACTAGGCCTAAACCCTTCCTTCATTGGAAGGGGACCCGTGCCCCAGCAGTGGGGACGTAATGGGTCGTGATGAATGATTCTTTTTCTTGAAGGCCGATGGTATATACGACACGCAATTTCGAGAAATGAGTGATATCGCGCTGCTGGGGATAGGCCTATGTCCAGAACTGGAGAGTTATTAATTGGTTATGATTTGATGATGTTTAAGTATGCTCAGGTATAGTATGTATACGCCATAACGGTGTTTAACATACATTCTGCTGTCCTAACATTAGCTTGTAGTTTAAAGTGACCTGCATGCAAACCACCACCCGGTTTTACATACCACCAATACGAGTATTAAGATATTTGAAAGCTACCAATTGCCAAAAACCAAACAACAGGTGAAAGTATAAAGACAATACTATAGTGGCCATCTGCTGACCGCAAAGCCTAAGAATATTCAAATAAACCTTACTAACCACATCAAACATATGGCTAATGTCTTTATAAAGACGCTAGTAAGTTATTCAGGCCCTAATTGTATGATAATTATCTTTTAGGAGTTTCTGTTCTTGAATACACGCGAAAATAAGACAAATAGTTATAAGTATAATCATGCAGCAAAAAGTTCTACATAGCAAACTTACTGGCGACTAATATAATAATAGAACAAAATAAATAATAAAATATGCATTCGAATTTCAAAAATTAAAACCACCTGAACGCACTTGCCCAGGGGCCGGGGTCGCTATACGGGGTGAGTTTTATCGCGACCCGGCAGGTCATTGTGTGGACCGGTCAATAGGCTGTACCTGTTTGTACCACGCGCTCTTTGTTGTGCTACAGGGTGATGCCTTGGTTGGTAGGTGGAGCGTTTGCTGGTGATTTATTGGTTTGTTTTAAAGATTTTGACGTTTTGATGGGTAGGGTAGAAAACTGGTGGTATCGCAACACGATATGATTTTATTGCCTATCAAAGGTTTTGATTCCTGTTACAGTGTACAGTCTGTGCCATGCTAAAGTTTTTTTTCATTTGATACGTTTTCTCACATTAAATCCGTGATTATGTAATATAAAAAAAGGCCTGAAGATCTGAATTAAATTTTAGTTGAAGAACCTTAATCATTTACATATTTAAAAAATATTAAAAAATAGCACCCTGCAGTATGGGTTAGAAAAGCATGAAAAGTAAAGGGTAGTACAGATGATATCTGACCGCGGCCGGCTGATAAGGCCGTGGAACAATGTGCCGGCACGCGCCCACCGCCGCAAATGTGACCTCGCCTTTGAGCTATTTGCTTTTGTTTACAAAAGTGCTCCGTTTTTGCACATGAAGAGATTTTTTTTGTTGTTGAAAATTTTCAACTGTTTGTTTGGTGTTTTGTTTTTGGAATGCCGTTTACCGGGCACTGGCAGTGCTGGATTTTATTTTTAAGTAATTAAAACAAAAACTGCAATTTGGTCTTCGACCTCGTTGGAAGTTTGAAAGTAGGATAAGTGTGTCTGGGCATGTTAGTTCTTTGAATCACGAATACCTATTCGTACGAGGTACGTTTTGAAATGGGTATTATGCAGATATTGAATAAAATTTTAAAAAATTACAAATACTTAATTTAGTTATGAAATCAATTAATTATTATACCTATAATTAAAATTAACATTACTTCTACATTCTTAATTCAAGGATGTAGAATCAACGAAAGTGTTGACACACTTAACTTCTCCTGTACTTTGCAATGACGAAGTCAGCCGATGACCTGCCAAATTTTCGATCATTACCGCATTACCTTACAAACGGGGAAAGTTCTCACAAATATTTGCAACTGACCGCAACACCTAACAAACCATTCTTACTAAACCTCCGAACAATAGTATTTTAAAATCATTTGTTAAAGAAAGAAAAAACATATCTGAGGTCTTCGGTGATTGGTTAATCGTCACCGCAGGATGACAATATAAGTACAAGCTGTCGAAACATTATGGATTCGAAATTTAAAAGTAAAACAATGGTGCTGCAGTCTGAATGCCAAGTGACTGGCCGTGTGGGCTGCCAGCGACATGGAGTGGGCCAAAGGTCGATTTAAAAAGTAAAAAGGATTGTAATCATTGCAATCTAATTTCAAATTAGTCTCTGGGCTGTAAAAGTATGTTAAATATTGTAAAAATATTTTGTACGGTTATTTTTTTCTTATTTTAATAAATACAGCAAACCGCTTGATTGAATCACTACAGTGCAATGCTGCAACAATAGGCATTAAGCTCCGTTACTGAATGGGATAATAATTTAATTCCTTTACCCAACTGTTTCACGTTTTCTTTTGTGGTTCTCAATGACATGCATTAAAATTAATATTTAATAAAGGATTGGAAAATGAACTCGTTGCTTAATATGTACCTGTCGGTACGGTCGTGTGGAGTGCACAATGGTGGAAACGGCCCAACTTTCGCGGTTCGGCCAGCTGCCGCCTGTGTGGTCAGGGCAGAAGACGTGGAGACTTCGGAGAAATTGTACTTATACTTATTTATAATATTTTACACATATATAAAAAAAAATCTTCTTCTTTTGCTACAAAAGCATATATGACTTCACAGTCTATCAGATATTATTTTGTTTTAGAATACTATATTTATAGATTCAAAATATATAATGTAATCAGTATACACTATAGAGAGGTAGGTATGTTATGTTGAATTTAACAATGAAAATTAAACATACCGTTACAGAAAAATAACAAAATTTCAAATTTAGAGCGGTTCATGAACCAAAATCTTTTTTCGTCAATGCCGAGGGCCAGCTCTACACAATTCCATGTGCCGCAGAAGCGTATTATCCTCTGCGGCCGTCTCGCATTGTCAATAGAGTGATTACGGCACACGTCATCCATGCAAATTCACCATTCGGGTTTTTTGATTACCTACATTGCGTATGTTAAAACACAGATATGCGCTACCATCTGATGGCAATTTGTATGTAAAATAAAACTTTTACCAGTCACCATGTTCCTGTTACGGTACTAAATTAAGATTACTTATTTAACGATTGGTATAATTGTTGGCATTTTGTTCCATAAAAACGTTTTGCACATTTCAAAATGCGTATGTTAACTTCTTCCGAACCTCTAACCATTATGTTGTTATTTCGACACGGCAGTCATTAGTTGAACCTTGCGTCGCGTCGCCAGGTGTTTTCCAAAATGGCGTATAATTTGCGCAGTCCACGGGTCCACGCTGACCGCAACCACGACTCACGATCTCTGACATTTGGGTGGCGTGACTGTCACTTGGACAATGAAAGAAACCTCAAGTGTAAGCCTAAAGTCTTGTGCATTGTAGGTAGGTATGGTCAGCTTCATAATAAGTAGCTATACAATTTTGTACGTAGTCAAACTCCAGTCCAACATTCAGTGTTTGAATGTACAAATACGAGTATGGAGTAAGTACTATATACTATACTTATCAAGATGACTGCTAAATTCAATTTAACTAAGGACGATAGCACATCCACCTAACAGCGCGATGTTGTCTTTAAATGTCAAGTATTTTGAGCCAGCTGTTTTATTTTCTGTAATTTAGTAAGTATGGCAATTGAACTATCTCCAGCAGTGCCTCCTAAAACAAAGGCCTGAGTAAATCACGCTTCTACAGACCGGTACGATTCCCTTAAATTGTCCACGCGTTTAGATTAGCATAAAAAAGGAATATGAATCAATAGTGGCGCGGAGGTCACGACAGTACTGGAGAGCGGTACAGCCTGGCACCGGCCTATATTGACCGGTCAGGTAAACTGTTTTGGGGATGGTCTTATCACAATGCGGGCAAAATTATTCTTGGTTATGGTTTTCACCGTAGTATTTTAAATGGCGTGTGTGTGTGAATATTTCAGTTAGGAATTACTATAGATAGGTGACGATAGATGGTCAGAGTTATGTTTCGAATGAGCCCCCGAGTCCATGCCTTTCGGCTTACTATAACTATACCCGTTTAAACATCCTGTGTAGCTGTGTATGGTTTAGAATGGCTGTCGCTAGCCATCAAGTCAGACAGAAACTGGGTATGCCCAGATAACATTACCAAACAGTTTCAGGTTTATGATGTTCCACTTTTTGTAAAATCTGAATACTCACATCTCCTTTTTATATCAATAATTCAATTACATAACTACCGCCCTTCCATATTTTTATTTGTAACTCTATGAACGGTTAAAGAAAAAAGGTTTGAAAAACGATATAAAAACAAAAGCGTGAACAAAACGAGTAGCGACACTGGCTAGAAGCTATTTATAAATACACAAAACAGGTAATAATTGTTACCGTCACTAGCATGTCAATCATTTCTGACCTACGGCTTTAGACCCCATGGTCAAGTTCGGTTCCTAATTCATTCCTGATGACTAAGGCCAAGGTCAGGTAGCACGGAGACTAGAATTTACATACAAACAGACTCGCTTGAATAATGACCAAGCGTACCATAGGGGTCGAGTGATAGCGTATGCTGCGTTACTGAGTTAGATCGTTTTGCAATTTTGTTACATTTTTTTGTTTTCTATACTGCTTATTAAGTAGCGATCGCATTGGGTAAATTGGGTTACCCCGATAAAAATTCAATAAAAAAACATACATACCTACCTATCATGATATTAATATACGAGTAGTGCTTTTTTAAAGGATAACTGTTGCTGTGTCACTGTCGTAATACGGATGAATGGAACGAATTTAATAAACCACATTTAAATGGTATTTCTTTAACAGAATATGTCCATTGTTTTTGTCTCTTTGAAGTTATGCATTGTCTCGTTTCTAATGATTAGTTTTGTTTTTCTTTATTTTGTGGAAATGAACAGTAGACATATTAAAAACTTAAGTTTAGTTATTTGATGCCGATGCTTTGTTTTTTTACCTACTTACATAATATATGTCTCCTGTTATTTTATACTGTGTCAAACATTTGATTATTTCATAAGCATTCCTGATACGAAAGTATTTTTTACCAAGAATATCATTGTCACTATGACACTTCACAATCACACGTTTTTGCAAATTCTTCTCGATACAGCTGCGAAAATCCGTATCGAAATAAAGAAACACTTCCTTTAAAATGTCGCAACTCGATACTTACTGTTATCTTAACATCGATCGCGATTATAATCGATAACTTAACAATCGATTCTCGAATGGCTCCATTGAAAATTTTCCAAGCGAATTCGGTCTCTATAGCAATGGAATATTAAAGAACAGAGGCGAAATTAAAATGACAATTATACGCTGTAGGATTTGAATAGCCGAATGGCATTATTAGTGTTGAGAGCCCTTTTGTACTATTTGAGGACTTTAAGTAAATATTTTGACAAAAGTCCGTTGCGCTATATTAAGTTACTTAGAGACGCAGAAGCGTAAGAATTGTAGTAAATAGCTGCCAATAGTTTTTTTTTAATATGGTGCTTTGCTATGTTAATATTGTATTGATAACTTTTAAGTGAAGTGTCGAAGGAGACACGAAATTCCTGCGAGTGTCGTGTCCACTGTACAAGGTGGAAAAGATAGATAGATAGATAGATTGATGGCCATAACTGTTGAACCTACAGGAGAACTAGGAAGCTTTCAATATTTCAATACATTTTTATTAAAAAAAATAATTTAAGTAATAAATAAGTATGTACATATATATTTTTTTGTCAGTAACTTTTTTTACAAAAACGTATTTCTTACTGTTTATAGCAGCACCAGCACTAATATTATGTACTTATATAAATCATGAATGTGAATTAAGTAGTATATTAAATCTTACCAAAACCCACTGCACCTTTTTTCCTGACCCTATCGTTGCAGAACTGCTATAAACCTACTCTTTCTGCTAACCATTATTGCAGAAACTGAAGTAGCAGCTACATTTACCAACTCCAAAACCAATATTTACCCAACAGCCTTAACTCAGTACCTCCGTCTCATCAGTTAAAGGTTCCACGGCATCCCATAAGTCAGTACACGCAATTCATTGAATAAAGCCCACATCTCTGGCCGGGCTTATTAACTAATACAAGGTGAGTTTTGCAACGATGAGTCACTGTTTGTGAGAATATCGATTGGGGCGTAGGTGGTGCATCGGGCGAGTCCCGTCTGATCTGTGGATCTCATCAGTGCATAGGATGCTTGAAATGAGCATCCCGAGTGATGAAATCATTAAATATAGGACCGGCATACCCTGGGCAGTCAGTAACTGAAAAATAATCTTTGTGGCTATTTTTTTATTAATACTTTCACAATGGTGAAAAATAATGGTTTAGATCTATTTTTGTCGTTGATGTGCTGAAAAGAATTTTATCATCGTCAGATTACGGATAACTGTCATATTCTGATCTGCATTGGAACCGTAATTTCTCGTAAGAAATTTACAATCCAGAACAAATATATGATTTGATTGGACAAATAGATTTTATGTATAATTGTGGACCTATGTACGGTGGCCTGCCCCTAAAAGTATACAGGCGGAGTTTTTAAAATAGCGATCTCAAGCTCACATGCTGCTCAAGCACATCCACATAAACACCACTGCTACACACATCACACACAACACGTTTCCGGATTTATAACAGATGTAGCTGGTCCCTTCATCATCAGGGATCGCTATTTTAAAAACTCCGCCTGTATACTTTTAGGCGCAGGCCACCGTACCTACTCACTTAAAGGTGGTGCTTAAGCTTTGCTGGGTCTGCCCCATTTGAGTAGTCTCTCACCCACGCAACTTTTCAAATAAAATATATCCGACAATAGTGAAATTATGTCTACTATGAGTTGAATTGAATATGTATCAGCGATGAACAACCCTTACGTCAAACAGACAGACAGCTAGGTTCGCAAGCATTTTGAGCAAAGCTATGCCGAGATTGCTATCTAAATGGTGTAATACAATGAATTGTATGGGCAATTTATGGTTTTCATTAATACTTCAGGCTATCTCTTATATACCAGTAGTAGTGTTTGTTCTAATAGAAAATAACTCCTAAAATATATGCTTATACAAAGATTTATAGTTTAGTGTTTTTTTACCTACCTACTAGTGTGAACAAATGAAACTATCATATCAGATCTTTAGATCCATACTTTTAGTTAGTCACACTATCGGCCTATATCCTCCACTTTAGACACACTATCAGCCTATGTACTCTAGGTCAGTCTTCTTAATAACTAGCATTATCCGTAGGGTTTTTAATGTTTTCTCGAATACAATTATTACGGTTTTAAAAGTTAATTTAGTCCTCTTCATTTATGACTGCGACTATGAAAAAAAAGATTTTCCGTACGGAAATCACAAAACAAGAACAAAGATTAAGATTTGTTCATCCATAGCTTCTGTTCTAAACGTCACTTATAAAATTCCATCCTGTATAAAGTATGAATTAATAGCAATAATTATAAGCGATTACACTACACTAACATGGCGCTATGAGATAAGGGAAAGCTTTAACAAGCTGTTAACTAATGGGCAGCAAGCTGAAATTTATAGTAAACGCCGTCACCTAGCCGTTTAGTGCTTAGCTACCGACCTATTAACTAGCTTAGTGCTTTTAGTGATGTGGTAAAATTATCGATAAAACTTGTCGATTGTTGCGTCGTAAAATACACGTTTGGTACTTATTACATTCTATCGTATTTTAATTTTATTTATTCAATATTTAGATTTCTATTGCCCACTCCTAAGCCGAAAACCTCGTAACTAATAATGTTACGCTATTATAATATCCTGTGGCGTTTTCACAATCACAACAGCTTAATTGTAACCGTGCCAAATAGATTGACCAGTCACACCAATGTCCGTGGCTGACTAACCAGAATACCTAGGTATAGAAGGAACAGGTAATACGTCGCTCGAGAAGGCTGCTTTCGTGCACCCAAAATAGTCATTATTTATACTATGTAAGTAAATAATTTAACTAACGTACTTAAAGCAATACATTTTGACGATGATTGATTAATTTTTTTTTTCCTAAACCCAGATATAGGGTTGATTTTTGGTTCCACAAACCTCGGTTAATCTAATTTATCGACACGAGTCCCATCACTAGTCACCTAGATTTATTAATCCTAGCACTTGATTAGGTCTCAGCTTAGCCCACTCGCGAGGGCTCTGATTCACACCTTGTCGACGGTCGTTTGTCTGCGGTTATCGCCGTCATTTGTGAATCTGACGTGACGACCGATTTATGGGTATGTTGGTGCGTCTAGAGATATAAGTTATTTGTTGTTAATTGTTTTGATATTTGCACTGTTTTGGAATAAGGCGTTTTCATGACAAGATCACTAAATTCTCAGTTGTAAGTACTTGGTATTTTGAGATTTTGGTTTCATTTTATATGAGCTTATTATACTCCTCTGGAGTCGGGTCTGGGTAAACTTTCAGGCAGTTGTTGAAGAATACCTGTAGGTACAGTCAGCTGTATAAGTAGCAATAAACTTTTGTACCTTGTCCATCTTACAAACTTCCTATCCATTAATTGGAACATTGACTGTTTGTCAGTTTGACAAGGTACAGAAGTACTGCTGACCGTACATAATATTCTTTTTACTGTGTGATCTACCCTTAGAGACCTTCCGCGTCTCTCATCGATATTTATGGACAGTAAAATCTTCTTATACTTAGTTAAACGTAGACACAACATGTGTGTTCATTAGTATTGTGAGCCCTTGAAAGTTTCGTCATCTCTATTTTGGGACAGCGGCCGTGAACCGTTGTCCATGGCATTCCGAAGGGGACATTTGTTACATTATTGTGATAACGCTACGCCACTATATTATGGTGATATATCCTGTAAGTCTGAAAATAATGAATAACTTCAGCATTCAAATCTTCGAGAAACAATGCTACGAACTACATAGATGGAGTTTTAGTGTAAAAAAACGTCCCGACTACTCCCGACAACCTCACTCTCCAAGTGAGCTCTTATTTTGTATTACTTCGGTTAGAAGATTAGTGTCTTTATTCATAAGTAAGGTGCAGATAAACCTGACCCCCCTCAGAAGCATTGTTAGTATGAGAGGGGGGTCAGGTTTCTTTGCACCTGACCGTAGCATCCGAGTCCACGTTGTTCTATTATGGTGAATGAATGATTCTTTTCGTAGTTTGACAGTAAACGAAACGCAGAAAATATTTAGCTAGTGACACAAAAAAAAATCGTATATTATTTATCAAAGATAGATAGCTCCTTATGAAACTTTATTGACCAAAAAGTTTGTTCATTATTTCACAATGTGGCAATTTTTTAAGCTATCTTTATGTAGACTTCAAGACTAAGATCGTTTTTATTAAGCTAAGTACCTGTCAGTGACGATCTTATAAGGTATTATAGATGTTGACTAGTATAGTGAAAGGCTTGGTCAGTAATACAAAATATCAGTCGCTGCTGAAGACTGTGGAATTAATAACTGTGGAAGAGCGGCACCTTTGAACACAGCCTTTTATACCTTAAATATGGGGATTCCGCACAAACCTGTTAAGGTCAAAATTAGGTAAAACTTCTGGGTCAAAATTAGGGTAATAAAACTTACCCTATTTGTTTTTTATTTACAATAAATAGAGAAAAACACATTAACGTCTAAACTTTGTTTCTTAGGTCGAATGTCCAGTAGGCTCGAAGGTCCCATTCAAGCTATATTTCCTTATTCATCTTGGCTATATTATATAAATGCAAACTTTAAAATCTACGCATAAATTTAGTGACAAAAAAAAATGTCACGTCAACGCTAGTTTCAGAACTCGATATGTTTGTGGCGATAACGTTACAAGTCTCAAATTGGGCAACGCAGTATCCTGCCCCACATCTGCTGAAGCGAGGTGGGCAAAAAATGCCCGTCTGTATACCTTGGGTCTTTGGAGACATTTCTTATTTGGGTTTTGGTTAGGATTATGATGACAGAATTTGGAGCAAAACCGTTTGAAGACAGTTTTAAATTATAATTTATTGATGTACCTATCTGTTTGTGGTGTCGTATTGTGGTGCAGATTGTAGTAGGTACTTATATTTATGTGATACAAAAATATATAGTAGACTTGTAGGATAACCGGTACTTGATCCCGACATCGTGAAATATTTACTTATTGTAGGAATTGATTGAAATAAATAAGGGTCATTGATATAATATGAAATACTTGTAAAATTGTGAAAATCCTAAACATAATATTAATATTTTCATATACTTAGCTCTTACCTGAAAATTATGAAATTCAGGATCTGTCTCGACATTACCGCCACCAAGCGTCGAGTAGCGATCTAAAGGAAAACTGTCACCCTCACAGCCTCACGAGTACATCCATCACGTACACACACACACATACACAACCCCATCCCTCTCCTCCCCTCACACTCGCCTACACGCAAACGAGATAGCCATATGTCGGTCATACGCGTTTTCCAAGAAAATCGGACAACCCTTCAACTGTCTTTCTCTAGTAGCTCTACAGAGAAAGCTTAGAGGGAGATGCAAATAGATTCAAGGTTGCAGTTTGAAGTGGACAGTGGATGACCACACAGTTTTCACAGAATTTTTGCCCCAGCCTATCCGGGGTTGTTTGGTCAAGCGGCGTCGTGTTTTGTTCTCCACTGAAAGGTGGCTATGAACAGCTATGGCTGTATTTAGCAAGTGTTAAGTGTGGGGGAAGAGTTTCTTTGATATATTTTTTTTCAAATTAGCTGGTACAGGTAAAAAATTTGCTTTTTGCATTCCAAACGCAATTTATACAGTTTATTTATAAAACACGGAGGTGGAAAAACAACAAAAGATTCAATCAATAACACTGGCAGCACAAAGCCAATCAAACGCAAAAATAAACAATTCAAAAATCGAATGTCAAACGCTCAAAGTTCCCGTTCGAAAACAATTACGAAAAAACTTTTTTCCAGCCAGTTCCCGCCAGTTACGTCGCTGACACTCATAAAACTTATTAAAGTCAAGCACCGACTCAGATAAGTTGTTCGTTGGCGTCTTAAGTAAAATAACGCCGGGAAAAAATGAGCTTCAGAACTTTGAAGAAGTGAAAGTGAAAAACCTAGTGTCGGCGTCTCTTACTACGTGTTGCGTACTTGTGAAACTTTCACAACTTATCTTTGCATATCCTGTTGAATCTAACGGAAAATAAATTGAATTTGCTAGATGTTTTTATTCTTAAATAATACCTAAGTCCTATAATTGTATTCTCAGCATTTTAAATGTTATCGGAATGATTTTGGTTTAATAAATACGAGTACAACATAACGACAAACAATTGTGTTAAATAATAATGCATCATTCTATCAGTAATCTAACTCCTTCATTCAACAGAATTAAATGAAAGAGATATGTAAACTGTTACGGTTATGCTACGTAGCTACGGCGTAGCGTCGTAGCAAGCAACGTGCTACGATGACAGAGTTTTTTACTAGAAAATCTGACCAAGTCTATGACTGCCAAATTCAAATTCTCATTTTCAGGTTTATTGTGACGAAATAAAAAAAAAGTAATTTTTTTGTTTCAGGTCACTTTTCAATAGAGTTTTCGATAAATATGAATTGTAATTAACTGAAAATATCGTACAGAAAACCCTTACTCTTCAAATATTCACCAACACCTTGCTCTCAACGCAACTGACCGCTCAAAGATTACAATTAAAAATTCCATCCCCTAATCGAGTCATGAAATATGCAGGCAAATATTATCCCTTTTCTTTCGAGTGCATGTTCGCCCCACCCGCGCACGCACACACGCTCGCGGAGACGTCGCGCGTCCCTGTCTGGCGTGGGGGAGTGCGGGGGCGCGCGGCGCGGCGTCTCTGTCGCGGAGCCGACGCGGTGGCGACCGCGAGTAACCCCTGGCCGGTCGGGCCGGCTCGCACGCGTCGGTCGGCCGGCCGAGCGAGACGGCGCATGTGGCCACGCGGCCGGGCGAGCGGGGACACGGGACGGCACAGACGCTCTCGGACATCAGACGGGAGCGGGCGGCCGGCCGCACCTGCCAGCGACACGCGCGCGTACTAACGCGACTCGAAACTGTTTCGCACCGAGAAAATTAATCCGAAATTCCTATTGGAATACGCCGCGACTGTTTTTGTTGATTTTACTCATGTGATAAATGAACTGTGAGCGGAATTTGTTGTTTTAAAAACTGGACTTGAAAATTTATGTTTGTGATAAATATAATTCAACGGCTTAAATCTAATATCTTTGATAGATTGATAAGGTGTGACCAAACACTAAGTTGAATCGCAAGATCGCCACTACGCTTGCTGATTAGATTGAGTACTGAGACGGTCTTTCAAGTGTTGATAAGAACATCGTATGTGATCAGGAATTTTGATACACATTCGGACTGGCCCGTCACATTGAAACATGAAGAGGAAAAAGTAATAGTCAGCGGCCAAGTCTATGAACATAATCATGAAAAAGTTAAGAAGATGACTAAGAGCCTCTTTGATATTTTGGACAATCGGACATTATCATTGAGTTTAGTGACATTTCACATTAAATTATCAGAGACGGTGGATATTGTTGGACGATAAGCCGCCGGACCGACGGCGGTACGTGTGAAGTGAACTTACGAATATAGATATCAAGATATTTAGATAAACAATTTTATTGGCAAAAAGAACATTTGAAGGTCTGAAAATAGGTGACCAAATCAAGATGAGAATCAAGATGCCAGCTGTACGCATCGCGCAAGGTAAGCTATCTAAGTTATTTAATTAAAAGCAAATATAATAGTTTTTTAGATACAAATAATATTTGAACAAAACTTAACAAAATACATTTAAAGTATTATAAATCAAACCTTTATGTAAAAAAAATAGTAATTAACTTTTCAAACCGTATAAAGTAATTAAGAAAAGACATCAACAATAACGACAACGTCATCTAAATAAACATATTTAGCGCAGAAATGCCACATCCAGACCATAGCAGCTCGTTTTCACGACGGAGGCTATTCAGTGGTTTTTGTCTCTCCAATGAGCTACTTAATCCTCAAGCTTGCGTGTAAACATTGACACAAGAGGATTGTGGTCAGCCCCGCTTGTCCTACGGGATCTGTGAATAGCCCGCTTTATGAAAGAAAGGTGGCCGCTATCAAAAAACAAGTAGACTGGCCACTGAAAAACTAAATAGGTTTGATGATGTCGTAAAAAGAAAATAGCAGGCAAATTGCTTAGCATTTAGAAATATCAAAACTTTCATTGATGTTGTTAATTTTGAAAAAAAGTGTCTTTGGCACAAACCTAAATTCGACAAAGATTATTTGTTAAATACCTAGGTATGTGTAGCAATGAAATATTTACAAATACTTAACTTATAAAAATATTATTAATCTTTACCAACGAACCTAAGTAAAAATTATACAATCATCATGTATGATAAGTCTAAAAATATGGTTAAGTGTATAATAATTAAAGAATCGTGATAAATTCACCCATTTGGAAAAAATAATATCCTAGCCACGATATTTAAAAACCAAGAAATAAATCCAAATAAAATATAAAACAATTCTACTTAAACAAGAAGTGTTCCCACTGTCCAGCACTAGTATTTTAATTGGTTATTATTAGCAAAAATGTAGTTTTAAAAGCATTCTCACGCCATCATAATAATAGAAATGATAAATTTTATAATGAAACAGTGGACTCAAAGTGGACTTGAGAAAGTTTAAACATTTCATATGGCTTAGATAAAATCAAATAATGCATAATAAAACTCATTTTTCGCATATTATTTTTTCAGATAGGCTTTTACTGTTATTTGTTTTAGTTTCATATTGCAAATCTAGGAAGTTTTGAATTTTGGCGACAAACGTTCTGCTTTGTAATGTCGCTTTGTTTTTTATATCTTGATTTTTTCGGTTTCTAAATGTCACTTCTACTACCAATTAAGAGTATCTAATCTACTTATCATTACATCTAATTTATTGGAAATGAATGACGAACTCATTTAAGTATTAAATATAGGAATATAGAAATTGTTCAATACATTATACTTTGCATTTACATACAGTCGGTGTAAGAGTGTGCGTTTGCTACGCTCCTCTCGAACCTACCGTTACACACATGGGCAATTAGTCCAAGTTGACCGAAGGCGATGGACCGCTCTGATTGGTCGCCGCCGCGGTGACGTCACCGACGTCTGCGGCCGTCGCGCGCTATTGGTCGCCACGCGTCATTTCGTCGATGACACGTTTGTTCTTATTTTGAACGCAAGGAGTCCGGGCTGCGCAAGAGTTTTTTCTCCGAACAAAGGACGAACCCCTATGGTATGGTATATGAAACTCGACGCTCGTACGTGCCCTCATAAAATATGTGCATAAAATTTTTCTGTACCAGTAATTATATTTAATAGCTATTTTTATATTTTGGAATAGTAATTGCTGGTTCTTAATACATACAATTTCATGTAAAAATCGTTGTTTATTAAACAAAGTAGGCATATAAAACATACCTAGGAAGGTACTAAATAATAGAATTAACTGAATGACAATTAAATTCAGTCCTCAAAACGTAATGAGTCTCCAAAACAAAATAAGTAGAAAAAAATCGATACAGTACACACTGGGTCCAATTAGTCTTAAAAGGATGAAACCACAACCATAGGCCTTTTTACAACCCTCTTCAAAGGTGAGAGACGTGAAATTTCATCTATCAGGTGTAAAGCGGCCCGGCACGGAACCCGCAGAAAAAGCCGAAGCAAAAGTTGAAGTTTCCAACAAAGTTTTAAAAACCCAAGTTAACTTGGAGCGGACGCGACCGATGTTAACATTTTAAATAAAACATTCGCCGACGGGACTTAGTTTTCTCTTCTAATTGATATTGAGTTCTGTACTGTTTGATTGTATTAAAAACGTTTTGAGTCAAACATGCTATTCTCAAATTTATTATAAATATACACATTCGTATATATGTATATTGTGCTTTTTAATCATACTCTACTTAACCTACATTTCCGGAGAAAAAAACATATTTATAAGTATAACTTCAAACTATATTTAAAACCCAATACGATTACGGTAAGCATGAAAATCCCACACTAATCTGTTTCTCAATGAAGGTCCAATCCATTTCATTAGCTTCATTATCGTATCATTATGCCGTACGGGAACATATGTTTTACAGCTTTCATTGTATCGGACGAGGCTAAAACAGCGGATGGGACATAAAAGGACCGCATGTCAATTTAAACATTGGCTATATCTCCAACGTTCAGAGATTCAATATGTCTTCATTAAGCGAATATCGAAGGATCGGACCGGGAGCGGAAGATCTTGATACTTGGACAGGTGGAGTTATGCGTTCATAAATATCGTCTTGATCCTTTCTGTGTTTAGTTATTTAAATATATTTTTTTAATATGGATTCTAGATTAATTCGTGTTTTAATAATATTGCTGCTGCTACTTTTATTTATTTGGATGATATTTTGACATATTAATTATTCAAAAAATATACAAATAAGGCCTAATCAAACCAACAGGATCATAAACAATTATCGTCATTTTCAAACAATCGTGTCAACATTGCCCTAGGTCTGTTAACAATTATTTCTCTTTTAATTTATGGCTACGATTCCAACAATGAACTAAAGAAAACAAAGTGGATTAATTATCATGTACTTTATTAAAACGCACTTTGTTATCATGCAACTTTATGCATTCGCGATCGTGGGAAAGAATCGAAGGAGCATCTCCTCACCGCCCCGCAAAAGAAAGCAAGCAATAAATTGAATTCGTCAACTGAACATATAAATTTAGCAATCGACTTCTTTCGTCCATTAGAGAGAGACAAAAAATAAAGACAAACAGGGACATGTCTATCGAATCATTTAAATCTCGGGATCCTGTGTTCGATATTTAAATTATGGGAATAAAGTTAATTTTTAGTATTTAGAATAATGACTTGGCGGACGGCGGCCCCCCGTTTTGAAATTCAAACTGGACTGGTGTGTTTTGTTTTAAATGCTGCCGTTTATTTTCTCAGATGTCCACATCGATTGGCGCAGGATCGATTTTTTGTATTTTGTGATTGTTAAATTAAAAGAAGTATGGATTTACATGTCAGTGGTGGTCTGGTATTGATTTAAATTGGATCTGTTAGGATGGGCCCATTATAATTTTGATGTTTAAAGTTTTTGTTAACAATGTAACCATCAATACTACTCACAATATATACAAATACTTTGAATAAAGAGTTTAAGTTAGGCCACATTGTAAACTAAAGCTATAAGTACTTATAAGAGTTTCTTTTATTGAAAAAAAAAAAGGCTTAACACCCTAGACTGGCCTAGACAATACAAATCTCGTTACTAAACAATCAAACAGTAGCCAAACAGTTCTTTTTTGTTTGGTCTTCACGTAATCTGTTACGTTTAGATGAAACAGTATGATAATTTGAGTTCAGGTAAAGTTATCAGGATCGAGTAATCTTTATTATGTCCAAACAATTTTGAGAATATTTAGATGTATTGATACTTGTTTTACACGGTATTAATATTATTCTCTAGCATATTTAAATGAAACAGAGGGTTTATCGTTATTGCGTGTTAAATGTTCATAATAATTTAGTTCTATGAATGTCAATCCATCAGAGAAGATGGCCATCAATAGGCACTTGGCCTTATTTTTAAAATAGGCTTTTTTAAGCTTGGCAATTCATTTAGGACTATTGAAAAGAGAACTAAAGCCCCTTTGACCAATGTCCGCCCATTAGACGTTAATAGAGGCCTAGTAAAATAAATACGAAGAACAAACACAATGGTATAAAAAATGTTCATAACAAGAATTAATTTATTCTTGGACCACGATCAATGGCAGGCGAGTGGGTGGACAGTCGTTCAAGAGTCCATCTTTGTCAGTGCTTGATACCAATTTGTAATTGTCGGCCTTTCAACACGGGCACCGATTAAAGTTAAGTAACTGTAATGTTGCTATTGATCTATCTAGGTGGATTAACATGCTCTTACAAGTATGAGAGTCAAGCATTTAATCTTGAGAAATTCATTTCAAATAAAATAAATTATTCAAAACATGTAAATAAAATGCCTAAATAGAAAAAGCCTACAATGTTATCAGACAAAAGCTGCATAGATTTTATCACAAAATCAACAGTCCCAAACAACAGGTCCACAATGCTATAGAATCCGACAGAGGCACCTGAAGCTCCAATATTTTCCCATGGTCAATCGATAAACACCTTTACAAAAAATCCACCCACCCAGCCTTTGACAAACAATTGGTCAAAGGGATTTTTTCAGCCAAACATTCTCGGCACTCACATGGCCCAAATGATTGTCGATAATATTTTAACAATACCAAATAGGGTTGGTTTCCGAATATCCAATGCTAGCCGTAGGCAAAATATACGCATTGTGTTATTATGTGACATCCTTTCAACAATTTTACGAGAAAAGGGTTTACTAGTGTCACTTTCTTCTTCTTTGTAGTCGTTCTTTTCGTTGAATTACTTCTGATTTACGCAGTTTGTACTGCAGCGGTTTCTATTTGATCAATATCTTCACGTTTGCACCCGTTACTACTTTGTAAAATATGCATACGTTCACAGGTTTATTTTTATGAGTTTTACCTAGGTAACATTCAATTAAATACACAAAAATCTTTATCAAAAAACTATTCTATATCATGCATTATTATTTAGAACTTTTATACTTAGACGCGTCTTCTTGTGACCATTGTCCGAAATCTTTTGATTCGCCGTCATTCCATCAAAGCCTTAGGTTTTTTTTCCATTTAATCGCCATTCACTGACATGTCAGGTTGGACAAGGTTGGTAGAGAAACCCGGAGGTTTCGTGCCATTTTTTGTTCCTTTAATTGTAGAGTATTTTGCTAAACCATCCAGTTCAGGATTCTTTTCATCTAAATGTTTGATGGACAGATCGAACTTTTTCAATACTACACTCACCTACCTAAATTAATGATATACAAAAAAAAATATTCCTGTATGTACGTTTAAAACACCTATGAATATGTTATAAATATAATTTCTTTCATTGTTGTAACAGTAAGTGGGTGTTAAAAATCATAACATTCAATGCTAAAGGAGCGAAAGATGATAGTTTGATGTTTAACTATGATTTATTTGGTGTTGTTATTAATGTTACTCTATTGTTTATTTGACTGCCGAGGGCCAGTGGGCGTTGTTTTAGATTTATTAACTTCTTCTTTCCCTTTGAGATTGGAGTGAATTTTGCAATTCATAACAAAACATATGAACAAGAATCCTCATAATTTTGTCCGGCACATCAATTTGACATAGGAACTTATAATTTTCATAGTTATGATACAGGGTGTAAATAACATGCTCCCGAAAACTGAAACCTTGTGATCTACTGGTCAAATTGAACAACTTTCCCCAAGAAACATACCCTCGGAAAATGTATGAACTTTTTTTTTCTGTCTCCCATACAAATTCCTACAGTAGGTATCTAACTTTGTATGGGAAATCGAAAGAAAGTTATTCAGTTTGACCAGTAGATCACGTGGTTTCAGTTTTCGGGAGCACGTCATTTACACCCTGTATACATTTACTACGTTTTTCCAAATATAAAAGTATACAATTCAAGAATTTATCCACAGTTATCATAATAATAATTTGTACATTTTATTTTTAACCCGCCAGTGGTGACGTGAATTTGACTTACATCGTTGGTGACGCCGGTCTCACGCACCGGGATTTTCAAACTTATTTTTTTTACTTAATTAACTACACATGCTACTTAAAATTAGTTTGATTTTAAATATAAGTATTTGTTTGACAATAAAACAAAGCATTATCATAAATCACGGCTCGTTTATTAGTCCTTTTACCATGGTACTTAGAACACTTAATATTTACATAATTTTTCACCTATCATCTTAAAAATTAAAAAATACAACAATGATGTAATTTTTTATAACTAAGTCCACCTTTTATAGTTTTATAACACTACGAACTTCATAAGAAAAAACAAAAATTTATATACTTTTACCAAAAATAAATAAATAATAATACACTGAAAGTCATTGTTTCTCCACAGCCAAACAGTCTCTGCAAGACGGCACTTACATGGTCGTAACACATATATTTCTTACATTTTGTGACAAATATATTAAATTTTTCTGTTATTTTCGCTATCCACATTCATAACATTGACAATTTTTTGAAGGTCCAGCTATCTCCGTCGTCATTTTCAAGGACATGCTGAAACTAGCTGATATTACTGTAAAAACTTATTGAAATCTATTAAGTACTTATATTTGTATAAATACCTACAACTATCTATTAAAAATAGTTCAATCATGAAATTTACAATCACAAAACAAAAATACAGTCAAGAAAAATAAAAAAATGTATGAAAAATTTTAAAAACATCTTTAAATTTGACTTACATAGTCGGTGACCCCGGTCTCACGCACCGGGTTGGCGCCAAAACTCCGAAACCTGCGCACGAGTCACCGTCGCGGGGTGGACTGACGGTGGGGGATGGGAAATGAGGCAGCTACCCGAAATCACAACAAAAATCGATGGCTAGTGAGAAAGTTATTCGACTTTTTCGAACCACCCGGTCTCACAGACATATACGTCACCACTGGCGGGTTAAACAAAACATTGTGAAAACAAAATGCGTTAAGAAATAAAGTAAATCTAATGAACACGTTGTGCTCGCGAAATATCGCAACTGCATTTCCGGCACAAGAAACTCTGACGCCCCACTCGCAAAAGGTCGTATCTGTCTTTCTATGCTGGGAAAGCTCCCATAGCGGCCAATGCATCGTGACCAGCCGCTTGTTACGGCGATGACCTGAACTCAGATTATGCACTTACATCCGTTTGGATGATGACTGCTTAATTGCAACTATGTGAAATGAGATGGCATGTGAGCTGCATACAAAGAGGCGATTTTTGCCGCTTTTTATGGACGAAGAAAAATGCTTTGCCATTATGCAGTACGTGAGACCATACTTTGCAAGAAGTTGGTCAAATACACAATGATTAATTACCTACATTGAAGTTTCTTCTATTGACTTACTACAAGAGCTTTAACAAATTGTTTTGGAAGAATTTTAATTGTTTTATATACAAACCTAGATAATACTTACTTTACCATCATCTAAATTTCTTAAAATATATTTTAATACATTACGGGTAATTGTAGTTTCTTCCATTCCATTGAAGTTTTCTGTCTTCTAGCAAAATCTCTTGGAGAATAATCAAAATTAATTGCAAAAGTAATCATTTTCATCTACACAGTGGGATGGGTCAAGGGGGATAGACAAGACATGTGTGAGGTCACATCACAATTGCTTGACCTACGTGAGTGTCTAGCTCATACTCTTGCTAGATTTTAATTTGAATCGGTTAAGTGTTTAACGGTATTATAGCGCATGATAGGTACGTGCTTGGCAGTGTATGATATTAGCAAGCTTTGCTTCAGCAAAGGTATTATTTATAGCCCTGGATGTATTGACATCATTAAATATTTTAGTGATAACTTAATTAGTACATAGTTGTAGTAATAGTAGTTCTCAGCTTTAAAGATATAGGTAAAGAAAAGCGTTCTATATTATTTCGCATACAAAGAAGTATAACCAAGTCCAGCAAACATCACATTAACAATCGGGACTCTACATGAAAAAAAACTACGTTTCGCAACATCAGTCGCAGCGTTAACCCCCTACTCTATCTCGTTGTATTAAACGTGCCAATTGCACAACAGTTATCGTTCGTTTGTTTTTAGTCAGTGTAGGTAGAGTAACCCTCCAGTGGCAGTAACAGTGGAGAGTAACTGTGGCACGGAAGTGATACAATCCATAAATTTGACGGAATGACTGCTGCCGCTTCTTGACCCATCGCGGGGTCGTCAGGGAAGCGTTGTGAAAAATAAGAAGAATACATTATCAGATAAATTATATTGTGGTGGAAATTGGATAACTTAAATTTGTTATAAGTAGTCTGGAATTTGATCAGCTATCGACAAGGAATCGTTTAAAACCAACGAACAAAATATATATATATTATGATTTTATATAAAAAATATCAATCGCTTTTTTTACTACCTATATTCAGGTAGAGCCGATACTGTTTAGTCTGCATTTCAGTTATACTACCTTCATCTACATCACCATATATTACTTATTTACCAAGTCACCAGTACGATACAGAAATGACAGTCAGAGCATCGCGTCAGGGGGGTCACTCTATTTGACGAAAAACAAAATTTCGGATCGTTGCTGCGCGAGCCCCGACTCTATCTCGTTGTATTAAACGTGTCCATTGCACGACAGCTCTCGTTCGTTCGTTCTTCGTCAGTATAGAGTGACCCCCCAGATGCGCCGATTGCTGGCGGGTGACCCGCGTGCGAGCCGCGGCCCATTGTGCGCCGCCGCGGTTCAGAAAGCGGGAAACTTGCACACTGTGCGGCGAGAGCTTGGAATGTGCTAGACATGGCGCCGTCATTATTGAGTAAAGTAAAAAAATTGTGTTAAATTCCTAAAACGCTAAAATAGGAATGCCTCGATATGTTTGGCCGAATGTTTTGTCTTGGTACTAAAGTATTTTTATAACTGTAATAAATCATGAATGATAATGAACGATGATTGCTATCAAACGAGGGTAACCTAATCACAGAACAATAAATAATAATAAAGACATTTAAATGTTAATTTCCTAATATTAAGTGCCGATTGGAGGCTGTCACGAATCCTAGCGTCACTTGTACGAAGTCGCACGCAAAACTCCAAGATACCGTTCACTTCTATCCATTTGTAGCTCTACACTGGGAACGGAGCAAAGCGCTAAACTGAGCGCGACTTAATTCTCGCCACAGATAATTGGTTTCATCAGCGTACTGTACATGATACCATCACCAGCTTATGATTGACCTCCCGCCCCCCTCCTCCCCTATAATAAAAGTATCGAGAGCGGTGAAACCGCAGTAAGTTCAGAGGTCTTCGGAACTGGACGCCGTAGCTCCACCTAGACAATGGGAATAAGATCAATGAATGTTTACTATAGACTCGACCAGTTTTTACGATGCTAGAAATCTTGAGTTGCTCACGCGATTTGATGGAGAAAATTCATTTACGACCTTTTGATTGTGTGGCGGATAAGCTGTTTGCTTTTTACGTGTGAACTTCTTTCATGGAATTCAAATTACTTAACTTAATATATTCATAAATGGTGCACTTTAATGTAAAGCGTGGATATGTAGAGCATCCCGGTCAGGTTGCAATTATTATTTGCGAGCCGCAGCGCTCCCACGCTGTCGTCGCATTTTTTTTTCTCCAAAGGTGGTAAACCCTTTCAAGTATTCATCTATCAAAGGACACACAATACTGGCCACAATAGGTGACTTGACCAGAACGCATCCAGCATTTGCGTGAGAGAAAGTTTTTTTTTCAAATTCTTTTTTCGAATCCGAATAGTTTTGATGTGTGGTTTTGAATTTGGAACTTTTTGGATCAATGCACAAGATTTTGTAAGTATTTGACCGCACGCACGAATCAATATTTCACGTGAATGTAAATGTTGGAACCGCAAGAACATGAAGAAACGGAACAATAAAGTAAAACCGCGAATCTCGTGATCCACTCCCGCGCATCTCGCCATTGTCCACGCGATGCTATAATTACTGGTTCGTCGAAACGGTACTTTCCCATCGAATCCTCAATATGATGATCAACTCATATTATTATTATAAAAATACAAAGTGTTTGTTTGTCTGTCTGACTTTTAGTTGCGGTCGGCATGGCAAGACATTTTGTATAAGTTACTATGAGATTAATTTGATTACCTAATTAGTTACAAACTGTCTTCTTACTAAAACTGTTCATTACCTAATTATTGTTATTTGAAAAAAAAAACGGTTTCCTTTATGAAATATTAAGAAGATACAACTAGAAAATTTGCCAACTTACCTAATTTGAGTAAAAACTTCTTACATCAGATTAGAAAAACCTAAGCGGAAGACGTTCACAACCACCTGTTCAGTGTTCACACGACCCCGCGACAGGTAACAACAACGCACGAATTTCAAATATCGAACACTCTTAGACCACGGTCCGTTTTGTAACAGGATCCTTTTTTGTTCTTCCGTCATGCTGTTTTTCATCCAATCCAATACGCGTTCGAAATCCGAATCCTTTTCGAATGTTTGCCGGGAAGTTTCGATATGTGCAAACCTTCTTGGTATGTATTGAGGGATATTTGGTTGTTCTTTGGTTTATTTCCTAAATTAGTTACGTCCATGCAATTTGGTCGCTGGGGGACAGAAGGAAATCGAATTATATTGTTTATCCGAATTCGTATTATTTGCGTCAGTTCAGCCAGATGTACACTCGATGTCAATCTCCAATGTTTATTTACGCCGAAATAACAAACATTTTCTGTCGAAGGGTCATTTTGCTTATATTTCGACCGACAAATTTGATTGTAATAATTTTATTATTCGAACAAAAGTTTTGCGCAAATCTCGGAGGCAATTTGGCAACTTATAAATTTTGAGCGGTTAGTAACTTTCTTCAGCTGGATCTTTCAATAAAATGTATCTACATAAATGAAATGTCTGTTGGTTTGCCTCTTCATTATTTAAACAATTATAAGGTTAAAATGAGCAATAAAAGCTGATACATTTCAGAGTTTAATTCGAGTGGATTACAACATAAGTTACAGAGGATTTTGTTAAGCTTCACAGAGGGTGTACGGTCGTCACAAAAACCACGTCAAACCAATAATTCATGCTAAATATAGCGCAGGACAATTATAAGTCATCCATCCATTCTGGTCTGTGCGAAATCATATTCATCCACTAAAACCATTTTCGCAGTGACATGCACTTTTTGCCATTCAAATGGGGACATTTGGATTTTTTCACTATGAAGTTTGGTCGCTCTACTGCGACGGTCGACGATTACACATATTTTCGCTCACACATTATTAGGGGTGGCGTGTGTGAAAAAAATGTACTATTATAAATAAATGCGAAGTAACAAAGGGATGCGAGAGCGATCAGGGTCACTAGGAAACGGCGGTTTTGATACGGGATTTTTTTACCTGGGGTTCTTGGGGTCCTTTTTTCAATAAAATTCTGGGTGCCGCTCTCCGGCGGGTAGCGGGCCAGTCTGAGCTCATCTGTGAAGATGATCACATGCTTCGGGACCTCAAGACGAAGTGCCCTCAAGTTTGCCCAGTGGTCTCTTGGACTTTGCGATTTTATTTTTTACCTTACCGTTGGTTAAGTTCTAGTTTGATAAACTCAGTGTGTTTTATTTTTATTTTATTCTAATTTAAGGACAAATAATTCGGAACACTTTTGTGACAATTTAGTGCGTTTCAAGAAAAATGGATCTGTCTTCGCGGAGTAAGTCAAGATTTTTCGACTCTGGCATCGAAATAAGGCGAAAAGGTATTCCAATTAACCATCAGTGCTTTCCCATTGCTTACTCTGTATTTATTAAAGTTAATAAAATAGCTACATGTCTGTATTTATATAGTAATCTGACTAATTTGGGGGCTGGCCGGGCAATAAAAGATGGCAATAACCAATGTTGGAGACAAATTGGAAAGTAATAAGGCAGTGAAAATGATATCTGGCCCAGGAGCTATCTCGGTATGAATCTCTGCGAGCAGCAGCAATGTACATTAACATATAAATGAGTCCGTAAGTGGACGGAATGTCTATATATTTATGTTCGGGATTGAGCTGCGGGTCTGCAAAGTATTGGGCAATAAATCGGCGATATTTAGTGCAGATACTTAATAACTTATCCTCCGATTTTCCTTGAAGGCGAAAACAGAAAGGATATAACATCAAGCTCATTTATTCTTTTAGTCAAATTATTGCGATCGATTTTTATTACCTTTGAAATTATTATCTACCCATAACTTTTGAGATATAATTCCAATGTTCTTTGACTTCTAACTTTCATTGGAATAGTAAAATATCAGTGTATATTTCCATATCTACATGTAAGGCTGCGTTTTCCGACTGCAGTAACCGCAGTGCTCGGACGCAGTATGTCAAAATAATGACCAAGAACTAATAGGCAGGGAGCCTGCCCCAGTGTGTGGTGTTGCCAGATATTTGCGCCATTATTTCGCTTTTTCGTGCACTTTTTCTGCGTGATTTAAAACATTTAAATAACAGTTTCAGTCTTTGTTTCTTAAGCAAGGAAAACTCTCCATTTTGGATATATCGACTCAGTGTTTTATATAATATAGGTACCTACCTACTTATTATAAAATATTTTAACAGTGCATTATTTTCAGTTAAACTACAATTTGAAATAATTTGTTTTCTTCGCAAAAAAATATTTGCTTTTGCGCATACCTAAATACTTACAATACTTACTTACAATTCTCCACAGTGCATTTTTTTTATTTATACATAGGTACACATAGCTATACACTTACGTATGTACTAAGCAGCAACGTATGCACAACTAGCAATGGTGCTGAGGACTGTAGAGCACACTCTTGTTCCTCGTACATAGGAGTTAAATTTGACTGCAAGTGTTATGTTTAATATGTCTCCAACTGTACAAAGTCCGTTGGCAAGGCTCCGAGGTGGACAGAGCTTTATGTCCGTATTTTCATTGCTTTTGGAAAACCTCGATGAGTCGAGAAAATTTACAATCGTTGCATTGTAATATTTTTCTTCGGACGTTTAATTTAGATACCAATAAGAATTATCTTGTATGGCCCAGAGTGGCTCTCTGGTCCGTTTTATTATCATAACAAGCTTAGGACTGTGCATTTGCATACATATAGGATAGTCCGGGCCTTAGTATCGTAATAATATGCGGTCAGAAATAAAAAAAGTTCCATTTTGTATTATTTATAAGAACTTGGAAAATGTTTGACTAATCTTGACTAGTATTGACTATGTTGTTGACCTTTGAAGTAATTAAAATAAGATAATTTACTAACACAATAAATTTTGAATATGGAAATATTTTCTAGTAGAAAATGCTTGGTTGTGGAAATAGAAAGAAAATGTCACTAATCTCTGACTCTGTCTTGGGAATCTAAGTAGCACTCAATATAATAAATACAGGGTGTGCCGATAATTACTGGCCGGCCGTTAGTGGGTGGAGTGGAAGAAATTAAGATTTTTGCCATAAACGTGCAGCCGCTACTGCTCTGTAGGAGATAAAACTGCCTCAAGGATTAGGGGTTAAGAGCCTGATTTAACGGTGGCGGCAGAGGTGGGGTTGTATCGATAACGAATGTTATCGAAAATTAAGAAAGTAGAGCTTACTGGGTTAAAATATTTAAATGGCTAATGGAAAAAATTGAGTATTATTTTAAAAGTCAAGTAAAAATATACACAGGGTTCGTGTGAAATCGGTTTTTAAATAAAATATTTATGTCTATATAACATATATGTCTTCCAGTAGAATAAAAAACATTTATTGGACACAGAAAACAGCAACATTAACCATAGAAAAAAATCTTATTTTCTAAAAATATAATAGAATAACACTTATTTATAAAAAAATTATACACATAAGTCATATGTATGAAACAATGAAAATTGTTACTTATTCTCGATATGGACTACAGACTCATCATGTCCAGTATTTATCGAATATCTGCGTCGTGTCTCATCACTAGCTGTATATCTAGTGTGGCAAACAGTCCGGCTTGGCGTTTTTATTGACTCTCTTCTGTGACAAATATCTATGGACGGAAGGAAGTGCGCCCTACGCTAGAATTAGACCTTTTCACCCTTTGCTAGTTATGTTTCCTTGGTACCTCCTTAAGATTTCGCTTATTTCATGAAATAGAACAACGAAAAAATATATAAGTATAGCAGTTTTAGAATACCTAAAAGGCTTTTTTCGTGCCAAATTGTCTTTAAAAACCTACAGGTAATATATAACAGCCACACCTAGGTACTTTCGAAAACTAATATGCCAAACCGCGACCCTACCACATTGCCTGATCAATAAAACATCAAAATTTCCACCGCCATTTTTCAATTCAAACATTTTTTTCTATTAGCAGGACTTGTCCATCGCGTTCCCCTGGCGCTGTATCGCGTTACACCTCAGAAAAAAAACTCGAATAAAAAAATTCAAATCTGTCTAACGAACAGGGTAATACTCTGGAGGGTATTCTATACTAGCGAGCCGAGTTTCTGCCCAGGGTTATCCGCAGTGTTCGACCCAGTATTGGGTGTAACTTGATTACTGACCCGCACCTAATTCGATCACATATTTCGTGGCCGCTGTTTTTTTCCTCAGAGGAATAACTAGGTTCGGTTAGTTGGTGTCAGGTGTTGTTCAATAATCGAATTTCGCCTCTATGACATTATGTTGTCTGCTGTACTTACCTATTATTTCATAGAAAAGCTGTTACTAAGGTTTAGTTAAGTGTTTTTTGTATAATACCCTATGACCCTATATTATATGTTATTAGTTTAGTGAAACTTTAAAAAAGTTATTAAATATATTTGAAAAAAATCCTTTCTTGTAAAAAAAGCATTCTTAAGTACCTAATCTTATTTAACTATTTCGATCATTAAGTTTATGATTATTGACAAATTATTTTTAGCCATTTACTAGATAAGTACTTAAATTTGGTACCTACTGGACTATGTGTAAATATTATTTTCACCTTTTTCTGCCACCGCAGCCATACCTTGTACCTAATCCAGTCAAGTTAATGCCAATTTACTGGCTGACACCGATCCCTGGCCCCTCGAGGAAAAATAAAACAAAATAATCAGCCGTTTTTTGTCTCAAAGAATTACTCCTCCTAATCACATTATTCTATCGGCGAAAAAAGGGACACCATCATCTTGTTACAGCCGTATTACCATTACTATACCTTCCCAATACAATAACCACATCTAATAGTAATGAAATAAAAAACCATTCCGAATTGGATATCAAAAGCTATACAAACAATTAACATCTAAAGAATGAAAAAATATTGCGTATTGCAAAAAACCGTACAACTGAAAAATCTAGAAAACCGACGTATTTCCATGCAGTTTTAGACCCTTTGAAGAAACGGGAGCAAACCCGGCTCACTAGCCACCGGTTATAGGTGAAGAAAGGAGACAGACTCGGAGTGGCCATGTTGAGACGCGTGACGTCATTAGTGCAGTTGTTGACTCTGCCCGCCCTGCCGACGATGAATGAGCCGGCTCCTCTACTCCGACTGTCGTAGCACCATTAGCTGCCTCGCTAATCAGCACTCTACATCTACGCAGTAAGGGTTACGAGGCCGCGAGCCGCCAGTTCGCAGTAGACCCGCTCTAAGAGGTAGGCGTGGTGTATACCGGCCTGTTTCGGCCGCTTAAAAGTAAAACTGCGTTCCTTAGCTCGTATTGCCCTCGAGTTTTTGACGTGGAGTACATAGGAATGTTTTTGAGGTTAGGGGATGTCTGATTGTAAACTCGGGTATGTTTGTTGTAGTTGCCGCCATTAATGTCTCGAATGTCCATTTCCGACAACTCGAGAAACGCTGAATAGTTGTCAAACGGAGCCGCTGTCAAACTCTGCATTCCGACCTCCTTTCATCGCAAGAAAACAAGAAAGCGCAGTAAATAAAAATAAAAATACAATTTGGTTGATAAAAATCTTCATTCAGTGAAAGAGCTGATGGCCCCTTGAATTAACCGTTGCTTTGTTTGTGAATACTAATCGGCTCTTTTGGTACCACTCCGACTGGTCAAATCGGAACTCCTTTCAAAACCATTTTGTTCCAAATTCAAAAACAGACAAATGGAATTTTCTGCCAATTTCAGTTATTTTGCTTTTATGTGTCCCGAATTTAAAAATACCTCATCCGTTTAATCCATCACCCTAATCCCGCTCATCTGCAACTAATTACAAGCAAACCATCATCGCTGAATACACATCTAAGTTGACTTGTAAAAACAACGGAGACACGTATAGTTTATTGAAATATGTCCGTGGAAGCGTAGGGGCGGCCATTCAGCCCCAGGTGGGGGCCGCCCTAATGCAGAGCCGAGGAACTAGCGGGCAATGGCACAAGAGGAAAAACGTCTGAAGATACTTATTAGTCTTAATTGACTTTAGTCTATGTAGTATTAGGTTCGGTAAGTATAGTTGCTTACAAGATGAAATTTTAATATTGACACGGACACACAGTTGGTTTAAGTAGTGAACTTTCAGGGGAATTAAAAAGTTTAATATGGAGTTAAACATATACATACTAAGTAAAACTTAAATTATTATAAATTCTAGAATCTAAAGTTGTCCGCAACAACAGATGGAAGGTCCTCATTACTCAACTCGCCCTCCCCGCCTCACCGCTCATCTCGAGCCCCCAACCCGAAGGATTGAGGACCGAAAAGTTTAAATTAGCTCGTTACCACACGCGTAACACTCGCAGTTATATTTGTTTTTGTTTTTTCGCCAGAGAAAAGGTCACTGCGGATGGGTACGCGACAAACTTCTGTGTTAGACAACTTCGTACCCTCTCCGCATTAATTATTAATTACTAACATTTTGCAGCAGCTCTCAATGTCTACATTCCCGTTTGTTTTAAAGCAAGTTACAAACACATTTCGACGGTAGCGTTTTTGAGCCTCGTCTGTAGCTGTGAAGATTGATTAGGCCTAATCTTCCTATCTATAACGTTTTGATTCGACGCAAACAAAAAATATGTCCAACTTTGACATGAGCCTGACCACCGTGCCTGATGTTAATTGGCAGGGGATCACCGCGGCCCCATTGTCGCGGTGTTCATAGAAATCGACGTTTTTCAACACAATGCTGGATAATAAAAATAACACGAATAACTTTCAAATGTTGCGGGGGAGTACATTTTGTTTGGGGTCACATTGTCTGCTAAAATTGTGGGCTGAAATTCTGTCTAAATCGATACAATTTGTGAGCTAATAGCAGCCCAACTTGAAGTTGTAATAGCTCCGACGGCTCTACAATTTAGTAACCCGAAGTAATCCACTCGGTTCGACGCCTTTCAATGTCCAGAATATAGCAATAAATCACGGGAATTTGATACGATGTGGGTGTAACCGTGTGTCCGGCGCCGAGTGACCGCTGTCCGGCGGGGTGGGCGGCGCTCTCCCCTATTTGTCCGATTCTCACCCACGGTGAGGTAAACCCGTGTTTAAGGAAAACTGGAATTCAATAGGGTCGATTATGTATTAGTTTCAGGTCGATTGGGTTGGGCTTAGAAAGGGTTTCTCTTGAACCCAACGCTCCCAATATCGGTGAACGCCAATATATAATCCCTATTACTGAAAGTTTTAAATGTCGGCCCTAAATCTTAGGTTACTTGCCACACGCCATCACAAATATTAATAACTAAGACCCTATTTGAATGGACCCTTTTAAATAAATTAGGGCCGAACGAATCGTCGAATCGCACGCAGTTTCTTCACGACAATAATTTAATACTCCGGTTTCAAACAGCCCTAATAAGTACGTATTTGAAAAAGAAAAGCTAAAGAGTAATAATAATTAAAAGGAGAGAGGGAATATATATAAAGGGCGTTGTGGTACTTATGTGAAATTAGCTGAAGAACTGCTTTGATCTGCCGACGCGATTGTACTTAAACAATGAGCCGATTTTTCTTAAGAGTACCTAAACGAATAATTCGAAGAAGGAATAATATTGCGGCCATGACAACAGGCATGGAATGAAAAATAGCACTGATAAAAATAGTGTACATTATAAAGTTTCGAATCGTTTTATGTTTAAACAACTGATAATATTTAAGCAGACCAAAAGTAATACAAAGACATATAGCTATACAATTTGCGCCACCTGTTTTAAGAAGCCATCATCCTTGGTCATTCTTATTACCCCCTTTTATTTCGTTAATTAGCTTGCACATGTTTTTTTTCAAAGAAACTGTCAACCTAGATAAAGGATGGAACACCAAACCAGTTTTTAATTCGCAACTTGAACACAAGAAATGATTTCTGACAGCCGGTCAAAACATATGGTCAAAAGTCACTTTCATTCAATACCCTTAGTGTAAAATTACCTGTAATTTACTTCCAACCACGGCTGCTTCACAGTAAAGGTGTCAGTTGCAAGGTTTGACCACTTATCTTCACACAAGGGATAATTATTATCCTTTTGAGGTCCTTTCAAAGGGCTTGTTATTTGTTTATTATGCGTATTATGACAGGTAGACTTTTTATTGCTTCTTTGTGTTCAGTTTCTGTTTTCGTAAAGTCGTGACACCCAGGAAACGAATTCTAAATAATATTGTAAATAAAATATTACTACAGCATGTAGGTGTCCACACAATTCCAGCATTAAACTCTTATAATATGTACTTACCTAATAGAAATTTTTAATTGAAACCTTTCCTACTACCCTCCAACACCTCTTACAAACCATACCTACTTAGTTCATTCATTACCATAAGCCATTTCATCATAAGCCAAATTGCCCCAAATACCACCACAATTCTATCCTCTATTACCATGTGACTAACCAATCTCTTTCCTTCCAGCGGATGCGGACAGCCCGGCGGAGGGTGGCGGCTCCCCGACCCCCGGGGTCCCCGCGGACACCCTCACCTGCGGCGCCTGCCGTCGGGCCTTCGCCCTCGCCGACATCGTCAGGTTCATCCAGCACAAGATCTCCAGCTGTGACAAGGACCTCACCTCGTATCATTGCTATAGTGCTGGTAAGTTCCAGTTGTGTGATTTGATTCTCACCATCAAGCCTAGACACTTCACGCTTGTAATTATGTTGCCATTCCATAAGGTAAAAGGACTGTACGACTAATATTTGCTCCGATCTCTAGGCCCCAACTCCGACCCTGAAGACGGTTCGCGGCCCGGCCAGGTGACCAACTCCAACAGTCGGAGGCCGTCTCTTCTGACTGCCAGGAGACCCCCGAGCAGTCGCGTCCACACGCCGCCGCTCGCCAGCCCCTCCATAGCGCCGCCTGACCTCATCGAGGATGGTGGCGCTTCCAGCACGCCGAAACGGCTTTTGGATGGTTAGTATGGTTCTTTCTCTGTAAAAAAAGAGACGGCGTATTAATAACAAACTAAAAGTCTATTAGCATAAGCATTTGTACAATAAAGAGTTAAATAAATAAAACATAAATAAATAAGTTGGTATGTACCCAAAACTGAGTTTTTTTAATGTTATCCAAGAAATAAAGACATACGAGATTCTTATCTGAAAATGTTTCTTCTAGAAGCCGACGCCGACGCATCCACACCTAAACGAAGAGCATCGACGTCCCCACTACCCTCCAGTTCTCCGGACGAGGACATCAAGCCCAAGATAAAACAAGAACGAATGGACGTCTCCGGCTCGCCCGAAGACCAAAAGAAGTCCAGGACTGAAATGGCTGATGCTGAGTCCAATACAATGCAAAGTGGTAAGTTGTAGAAATTTATAAATGTATTTGACAAATTTGACAAGGGTTTTTTGATCAAAAAAGGCTAGATGCTGTCACGGTTGATTAAACCATCTGATTCTGTAAATTGGCCACGTGCATCGTGTATGTAAGATTTTATTTATTTCGAAGCTCCGTGTCATCGCTGTGCTTAGGAGATTATTAATGATTCCGTCGGCAGTTCTCGGATCGCCCTCAAAGGATTCGCCGATATTTTCTACGACGACAATCTTATCATTTAGCACGTTTAGTTCCGATGGATCCTTTGTCCAGTTTCGTGTCTACGCAAGATGTTGCACAACAATACAGCTTTTACTTTGTTCTAAATTGCAATGTCATCGCATGTCCATACATTTTGGATTTGGTTGGACGTAATCTCGTCACTCTACTGTATTGGGTTTGGACAAACAGGGTGTTCAATACATTTATCGTAATTTCGAAATAAACTTTGGTTTTACTACATGTGGCGTCCCACTACTAATATTTTAAATGGTTCATATAAGATAACTATCATTCAACCCATATTCTGATTAAAATAATATAAACTTCAGTCAAAATTAGTAAATATAGTGGATACCACGCCACAAGAGCTCAAGATCAAAATAAAGTAGTAACGATAAAGCATTATACTTCTTTCTTGAAGCACAAACCCGTGATAGGATTTAAGAAAGCAGCTAATAGAAACGGAGGTCGTAATTGAAAACATCTGTATAAGCGCAATCTTGCCGCCTCGAACGGGGGAGGTTCGGGAAATAATCTCCACTGGTATAACCCTTTTGTGCAACAGCAGATGTGCCGTCATTTGACACTTTTGTATTAAACCGTTGCACAACAAAAGCCTTCTTAAACAGAAAATTGTGCATCGTTTAAAATATTCCGCCCGCATTTTGTGTTGACGCGTCTCTTATTTGTTACGCTACGTCATAGTTACACAAAGTGGAAAACACTGGACTCCGTTTTGAATATCCATTTCATCGCTCGTTTTACACTTAATGATAATATTCAATCGTTTAAAAATAATTTACGGCTGCGAAACTTTTAAGCCTAGTTTCATTTTTTTCTCGACACGAACAATGAAAGGGTGATGATAATAATATTGTCAATTTGAAGAAAAGTGAGAGACAGCATCACGCAAGGAAGATAATAGGAAGCACGTCAGAAACGTCAGGAGCCTGCGATATTGCGCTATCATCGCAGTGTCAATAGCAGGTTTGCGCCTCAACACCAGTTGTTTCGGCTTATTGAGTCTATCGCAATCGCAACCGTTCATATTAAACCCTTTCGAGTGAGCTGTCAAACTAGCTATATTAAATAAACTATGACAGCCCGTTACATTGGGGTCCCCTATCATATAGACACTTATAAAAGGTCGCAATAATATTAAATTGATAACCAGAAACAAAAGATTTATCTCCATAAATCTATTAAACTATCAAACCGCATTCATACGGAAGGTTTTTGTCACAACAGTGCTATAAATTCTTTAAACGGTGACAGTAAGCCACGACCTCGTGTCAATTGAAAGAGGGATCTTAATTTTAATTGTATGATTTTGTACATATTAATTAACCCTTTCGCTGTACGAACAGATAAAGGGGATGTTTTCAAGAAAAAAAAAGTATTTGCATGAGCACACGATTGACGTGCGCGCATTGTTATCTTGTGCCTTTTGTGATGACCCTTATGTTAACGCAAGCGACATCGCCGGCGAAAAAATTCAAGTTCGTCTAACTAGCAATGCCATAATCACTTTTCGTCTCATGGTTTTTAAGTCGAACATCGAGTGTAATTCGGACAGCAATAATGACTTTCCTAAAACGGTTAGCAATGATATTATAATTGTCAAAGATGCTACCGAGGTCCCCATTGTTAGAAGCGGTCTTTTATAATTTTTTCATAGATAAAAAATTGTTTGGCGTGTTCCTGACACGTGGGGCTTGCTGCTCGCGCCGTGACCTATGGAACTGCTTTGAACGTGACACAATGGTCGAGGATATATTTAGTTTTTGTACGCGCGGGAAGGTGGCTAAGTGGCTGGTTTTAAATACTTATGTGGGATTTAATTTTAGAAGTGACATCGGTAAAGGTGAGGGGAAGATTGTCTCTGCCTTTAGCCGAGCATTGCGCGTGTCCTTCCTTACGCCATGTCTGACGCTATATTTGGAAATAACACAGATACATCCCAAGACAAAGATATTTCTGAAAATGTGGGATACGCTTAAATCTTTTGTGTTAAATGCGTCCGTGTGATCAAATATTGTAACAAAGAGACTGTCAGTGGAGAAATGAGGCGAGGTGTGTGTCCACATGGCCGTCTGCTACATTCATTATCATGACAAAACTCTTGCCGGGAGACATCCGATGGCCGACAATTATTTGTATCTAAACAAATATTGGACCAAGTGTGCATACGGTCCAGTATTTGGCCCCTTTTGTTTGGATTACAAATTAATGAAGGATTGTCGGACTAACTAGGTGTTCCGATTTTAGGAGAAACTGTGACAACGCCTGAATATTACGAAGAGATTTTGGTTTTTATTAACTTTGGAGCCACCTTAACGATAGAGGAATAGATGTTGATTTAAACAGCACTAAGTATGTACCCTATTTATTTTATTGATTTTACATTACATCGATAGTATGTTCTCACACATAAAAAGTGCTATTTTATTGTTCAACAATCATGCGGTCAGGAGCAGTTGTAGCCATATCGATTTCGAGAGCCCCTCACAGATAAAATTATCCTTTAAACTTGAGCGTGCATGGTCCACCGTGTCACAATAGCGGTCAGACAGCAGTTTTTAAACAATGATACGCTTTTTACAGAATCAGTCATCCACATTGTCAATACGGGGGAGTCTCTTTCGAAGAAATCCTTCCATTAATTTATTCATGCTGATAGCATTTTTGTGATAAATCGCACTTCCAAAATGATTTCTCTATTATGTTGCGTCCGAGACATTTCCATATCAAGACATGTTTTCTTGAGGGTTGGGCCACAAAAGGGCCATCTCACCGCCCAATCTTTAATCCTATCTCGGGACCTTTGCGGGTGAAATTTAAATTTCTTTAGAAATATCGTCCTTATTATGTACGTGCGGGTTTCCATTCCTCGTGGCACTCGTGGCGAGATAACGTAACTTAAGTCCAACAGAAGATTGTTGTGAAAAAACTACCGCTAACTTTGACGAGATCCCATCTACTCCTTAGCCTACACGGAAATTTCAGCCTTCGATTCGACCACTGAAGATTTACTTTCGATTGTGATCTTTTGGATTAGTAGAACCTTATTTTGTATATGAGGTGATAAGTCTTTATGAGGGGTCAAACCTTTTCTATAGTGAGGTTCACCCTTTTAGTGAAAAGAGTCCGTTGATAGCTGATTTAGGAATAGCGATAATGCATTCACAGGATATAAATATATCATAGATTTAGCCGTATGATGTATGGCTTTGGTGGCCGGTTGCGTATTTTGAAGAGGATGGCTCGGTAACAATGGACTTCGATTTATGTTTTGAAAGTAGAGATAGGGTACGCCAGTTTTTATCCCCTAGGTCAGGAATTTTAAAGGAGTGATGGTGATTATCGATTGTGCAGACTGCGGGCTGGTGCATTGTTGAATAGCTGTCATAGTTGCTTTGTAGTGAGCTTGGGGTGGGCCTCTGCAGTGACCGCTTCGGGAATTTATTAATTAAAATTTGCGTTTTGATTGGTCTAAATATTTGCTACCTTCGTGATCTAATTACGGTGGTTCTAGTTCTATTATTTTAGTGATTTTTGGTGACAATGTTAGTTTTTGCACCTTGTACACCCGAATGGTCTTAACTTCCGATCTTGAAGTTGGTAAGTCCACACAAAAGTAAATTGTCCATTGGATAATACATATTAGCAAATTGACATGTACTTTATTGGTTTACATTCACATTTACACCCCATGGACTAAGCATTCACTTAGAGATCGTCCAGAAATCAATGCCACGTTCCGAAACTCAATTTTAAAGCCGGACCATCTTGCCGGGATGCTCTCCCCCTCGTTTTATTTATTGTTTTCCCTCCATTTTTTGTAATATGTGGTAATGGCCGTCACACACGTGTCGACAACGGTTATTACGAGTTTAAAATAGCCGCACAACATCTGTGAGGACCGGCTATGAGAGTGTAACCGTGGCCTTATGAAGGCAGCGAGTTACATCTTGGGACGCCCTCTCGAAACGGTTGGGACGAAGGTACAGCGAAATGGGTGGGATAATGACCGGCCACATACTGCTGGTTTAGTTATTGCCAGGTGATATTAGAAAATTGCCATAGGTTTTTTTGTTTGTATTTACATTAATTGGAAATTAAAAAGTTGACAGTTTTTTATGACGATAACATTATGTTTTTACTAAATAATTATATGGATTTTTTACGATAGAGGCGTACCTGATTCGCGGGTGTGATTGAGGGGAGCGGTAATTTAGATTGTAATGTGATAGTTGACGAAAATCACAATTTTAGTGGCGTGACGTGGAGGGTGAGGCGTGGCGTGCGTTATGACAGTTTTTAACAACGCCTTTAGGCTTACATCGAATTTTCAGGCGGCCGGCACCGAATTAAAATGTTTGTAAGCTCGTCATTGTCACAAACCTTTTAGCCAAAAGATTTAACGCTTAGCCTGACCGCTGACGGTGGCCTCCTAAAATGAATTGTAAATATTTATAAAATAAATACAAAATACGACAATAATTATGAGATTTCTATTTTACAATAATGCCTGTATAATGTGCATTGTAAAATTGTAGTTGTACATAGGTCACTATGGATTCCATGTACCTACACGTATGTGGATATTTAAATGCGAAGAACATGTGCGAAACAGCCACTTTTGCGGTCAAATCGGTCATTCGAGAATATTAACATTGACGCAGGTGATCGGAAAATGTTTGTTTTGTTTTTTAATTAGGTTTATCCAGTTTGTGTGCAATTGTTGTAAAAGTGGCCAGCACTTAGTTCGTTTTTCGAATTGCAGCGCGCGTGAGTGTTGCCAGCCAGTGTGCGGCGACATGTCGGCAATTATGGGTCACAATTGTAGCTGTAGGTTTGCGGCGGGGGTGGGGTGCGGGGTGAGGGGGGGGGGGGGGGCGGAAGGGGAAGGCGGTCATTCAGAGCAGCGGCGCGACGGACATCCGCCGAATAACAAGTCGATGGCGAGTCTCGGCGGGATGCGCCCCCCCGTCGTTCTTATTTCGAATTTTGCATATTTTCAAATGTGGAATTTAAAATTTTCTTCCTGGCTGTGGCGATGACAGTTACAAATAAATTTTCAGACTTGCTTATATGCTTTGTGCTAAGTACGCACCGTTGTAAAATATATTGCTTGAACGAATATGGGGGGTCCTTTCAGGGTCTACTTATTAATGCTTCTAGTATCTACCAAGTATGAATTTACCCCTTTCTTACTACTCAACTGCTATTAATCGTTTAATAAAACCAACCATAAAAATTTCAACAACAAAACATTGTTATCCAACACGTCAAGATCTTATAGAAAGTGTGGTCGAATATTCCACCCGAGTTGCATAGAAGTTTCTCTCGGTGTCCGCAAGAGGCGCTGGGGTGCGAACGACTGCCGCCGTCGCCGGAAGTGGCGCCGTCTACTTCCGGTCTCGGCTTGTTCTGCACGCTGAGCTGCGAAATCCAGTCTTAGGCTTCAGCTGTAAGACTGGCTATATTTTGCAACCTTTTCTCAATGTTTTGAAGATACGTGACGATACGATGGGTAGAATATTATAAAACGGTGAATTTTCTGTTGGAAACTAATATGTTTTAATTTAAATCTTAAGTAATAATAATACATACTTAGGTACATATCACTTGTATATATATATATCAATGAAAGAAAAGGCAATGCCATCAAAAGCACAAACAATAAAAGAGACAAATAAAAAATGCACATCCCAAAAACTTTTCTCATTCCGTCGGAAAAACCTGAAACCCCGACGCATTAATACCCAGTGTCCGAGACGCCAACACGGCCGCCGGAAACCGGGGGGTTACTCTATACTGGCGAAAAACTAACGAACGCGAGCTGTCGTGCAATCGGCACGTTTAATACAACGAGATAGAGTCGTGGCTCGCGCAGCAGCGCTCCGAAACATCGTTTTACGTCTTATAGAGTGACCCCTCGTTTCCCACCGCTACCCGCGCTTAAACGACCCCCCCTTAGACATCCAGACCACAAGGGGGGTCCGAAAAGGGGGGAAAAGGGTGATGTTTAAAAATTTCACCCACCACTGGCTCGTAGCCCATACAATGCTGGTAATCAGCGATTGCCTTTTGAAATCGAAACGGGTAGTTAAACATTTTGTTTCTTATTTTTTTTACGTTGCCGATATTGGCAGCTGGATTAACTGAGAAATGGTTGCAGGCCTCAGTGTCTATACTGATGAACGGACTATTTAGCTATTTACTTATAACTGTTTTTTTTTTGGCATTCCAAAAATAAAAGGAAAAGCATAAGGAGAAATCGGGATGCTTTGATTGAAAAACTGTCTATAACTACCCTGTTGCATACAGTTATAAGCGTAAAATGATCTACTAGTGAAGAATGAATAGACACCGTTTTAATAAGTCTTACTTGAGAACTCCATTTTGACCACATTAAAATCAAAGTCAATCTAGACCACCCGCCGTCGATTCGATCAAAATTAAATGTTTTGTGTGATCTCTTTCAACAATAAGAATTATCTGAGTTATCAAACTTAAGCCGGTTTTCGTTGTGACTTATTGGTTACCGCTACTTGTGTTGGTCACCCTACTTATGGACATGTTCTGATGGCTATGGGAGTATGGTTGGCAAAAAAAATATGTTTTTTCCGTTGAAGTCTTCAGTGCAAATACTTACGAGTGCGTATTCTAATATCCCGAAATGATTCTCCATCGTTCAAATATGAAATGACAAATTCCATAGTTTTTTTAATCACCAATTTCGTTTTTAAAATAATTTTATAGGTTCAGTTGTCATTTTTGCTATCAGTACACAACGATGACCAAGGAGTAACACAATGAACAATGTAACAAAAAGGTCACAACATTGATATCGCGATGTATCGGTATCGTTTATACAGCATGTTCCGATAAAAAACCAGTTAATTTTTTCGACTAAATACCATTAATCTTGTCACCTATATGTAGCGAGACGGATTGCCGTGACGTATGAATGTGTTTAATAGATGCCTATCGAATGATTAGAGAAAGTATATTTGTGAATTGATTCATTTAATCTGATACGCGAGTAAGAAAAACGTTAATAGTTGTGTAAGTGGGAGGAACGGTAGCATATAGGCCTACATATTATGCACTTCATTAACAGATTCCACTACATCAAAACAGCAATAGACACGAAAAAACGATGTATTTTAACTTGGACTTTACAATTTAAAATGTGTCATTGCTAGTCATTATTGTGTAAAGGTAGAATGAAGAACATTTTACTGAAATTCCGGAATTTCATTTAATGGAAAAACTAGAACACCCTGTTGAAATCTTCTTTCCGGTCGGTCACAATCTGACCGTTACATTTCAATAATCGTCTTAACAGTCGAGATTGCTTATCGAGCCTCGCCCACTGCAGTAGTGACGGGGTATTCAATTATCGACATTTCCTCCTCTATCATTTTTATAGCGACTACAGGTATAAATATTATTAGTCATATTATTATATATTTTTTTTAATTTAAATTAAAGGAGTTTAGGTGTTATTTAGGCTAGAAAATATATTATGTGAAACAAGACTCAGTATAAACACTCGCATCTTACCTAGTTATCCATAATCAATTAAAAATTTCTTTATAAGAAGTGATATTTTTGTGTAGTAACAAGGATTCCTAGTATCGGCATTGAATATTTACGAACGGACAAGATATTGCAACGGAATCAACACACACAGCACATCACTAGCAGTTCGTTCAGGCGTGATTGTCTCCATGATAAAATGTCTCGGGTTCACAATGAGCAATCAAATTATTGTACAAGACACGGGACGGGAGGGCCTCGCCTTCACTTGACCACGTCAGCTCGCTATGACTATAAAATAAAATGTTCTATTCAAATCTATAATTCAGGCTTATACCGCAGTTGAATTAGAAACAACTGAAACATCTTAAACAGAAATCTTAATTGATACAAGCACACAGTACAATGCTGAAAGTTCCGATTCCGACTTCAGTGTAAACTCCTCAGATACATACGTACATAGCGAGCAGATAGTTCATTTCCGGGCGCCGTATTCCTCATTAAGGTCGACAGTAAAACACCCCGGATTTCATACCGTGGAGACATGACGGAGATTTTCAATATCAACAGTGTTAAACCGCGCGTGCGGACGTGATTCCGACCCGAAATATATTTCATAAGATTTTAGTGCAGCATGAATCAGGCGAGACACGGAGCGGCGATCAGTCAGCGCGGACGGAACCCTTGGACCTTCGCCTCATTAGCATGCGCGCCGCGCCGGCACCCTAGGCCCACACTGCGATATGTGAGAGCTATTACTAGACACTTTCCCCCTGTTAATATTGCTGTAAATCTTCTTCGGATATCTCCAAATCATTCAACGTCTGCTCTCCTGAAAGCTGCCATTATTTTGGTTATAAATACTTATGTTTGGTTTCTTTGTCCGCAGAGCCGAGTAACTACGTGTGCTCGACGTGCAAGGCGCGCGTGCACTCGGCGTGGCGGCTGCTGCAGCACGTGCAGCACGTGCACGGCGTCAAGATCTACCAGGAGGGCGCGGCGCCGGCCAGCAAGCAGAACCACTCCTCGTCCAGCACCTCCTCCAGCAGCTCGGGCTGCTCGTCCGCCGGCGCGCCGCTGCCGCCCTCGCTGCGCCACCACCCGCTGCTGCCGCCCCCGGACATGCATTCCCCCTTCGGAGTCGGCGGTCTGCTAAGAATGCCGCTCCCCGGCAGTCTTCCCCCACTCGCTCACCCAACTGTTCCATCTGCGCCGTTGTTTGCGCGTCCCAACCACCACGACCATCGCTTTCGGATGGAGCAACTGGTTTCAGAGCAATTTCGACACCATGGGCTAAACCTGGCGGCCGCTGCGGCGGCGGTGGCGGCGAACTCGCTGCCGCAACACCAGCCGTTCCCATCTCCGGCAGACAGAGCTCCGACAATCCCGACGTCAGTCTCGGGTCGAGACAGGGCACCGCCGGTGTCACAACCCCTCTCTCTAGAACCCCAGCTGGATTTTTACTCGCAGCGCTTGCGGCAACTGGCAGGTACAACCAGTCCAGGGGCGGCCACAGGCAATTCCAGCTCTCCTAGCCCCAGGAAGCATTCCCCGCCGTTCGCTTCCCCGTCGCCCTCCCGAGTCGGCCAGACTCCGCCGGGCGCCGGCCCCGGGACGGCGGACCCGGGCCGCGAGCCCGCGCGCCCGCCCAGCGCCTCGCCGCCCGCGCGCCGCGCTGAGCCCGCACCCGACGCGCCGCGCCCCGACCGACCCACTTCCACTCCGCCGAGTAAACGCAATGATGAGGCTGTACATTCCTGTGAATTTTGCGGAAAGAAATTCCGCTTTGAAAACAACTTGATTGTTCACCGTCGCTCCCACACCGGCGAGAAGCCTTTCAAATGCTCCGAATGCAACGAGGCATTTGAAAGGGCATCCAAATTAAAAAGACACATGAAAGTACATCGGCCGGCTGAAGCTAATGGTGATGATGGTGAATCAGCCGGAGATAGTCCGGACGATGAATCTGAGGATGATATGGAGGATGAGGAGTTGGACGGTGAAGAGGAAGATGAAAATGATGAGGGGGATGATGTTGAAGAGGCCGAGGATCTCACGGTCTCCAACAGCAGCGCACCCTCAGCACCTCCGCGCAAGCAAGCGCCCACCATACCAGCTCACCCTCCGACCGCCTCACTAGTTGGAGAGCTAATGGATAAATTTGGTCTCTCTAACATTGCACAATACAGTGAAGCCTACAAACAAGCCCTGCAAGAGTCTGGAAACTCATTGAAGTGGCAGCTGGCCAAGGACCGAGACAACAACAATGCCCCTCTCAATGAGAAGCCGAATGGTCTTCCTCCCACCGCTGCTTTACGATTAAAAGAGGAGTTTGCCAAACTGCCCCCACAGCCGCATCCGCTGTTCAACCCTTTCGAAAACCCTTTTGAGGCGTCTAAGCGCATGAAGCTGGACATGGAGCGCGGGGAGGGGTGGTGGCTGCCGACGCTGCACGCGCAGAGGCCACCAGAGAACATCTTCGATGGCCTCAAGAACAGCGCAAACGGGCTGCTCCAGAACCCGATGCTAAAGACAAAAGAGAGTCGCAGAAACGACACGTGCGAATACTGCGGGAAAGTGTTCAAGAATTGCTCAAACCTGACGGTCCACCGGCGGTCGCACACGGGCGAGAAGCCATACAAGTGCGAGTTGTGTTCCTACGCGTGCGCGCAGAGCTCCAAGCTGACGCGGCACATGAAGACGCACGGCCGGCTCGGCAAGGACGTGTACCGGTGTCGCTTCTGCGAGATGCCCTTCTCCGTGCCCTCGACCCTGGAGAAGCACATGCGCAAGTGCGTGGTGAACCAGGGCAACGGGCAGCTGGCGCTGTCCGACGACTCCAACGCGTGTCGCGACGAGGCCTCGTGACTCTACCCGTGGGGCGGCCTCCGCCTGCCGCCGCCCGCGCCCCCCAGCCAGATCTTCTAAGCGGCAGGCAGTTGCCCCGCGACCGAAGCTCAGACAGAGCTCAACAGAATCCAATTTCTAGTCGTAAGAACTGACGTCGGCGAAATTGTACCAATTGCAATACTAGCCCAAATGTGTGCATCGAAGGGCATTAGTTTTATTGATATCTACGTAAGCGACATATCTAAAGTGTGTCAAGACCCAGTTGAAAGTTTCCGTTGAGTTGTTAATGTTTCGAATTGAGTAATACTTTTGTTAATACGTCTTTTTTATTAGTTTCGGTTGTGTATGGTTATCTTGAATAGTGAAATTTTTCGATCCTTGTTTTGACATGTTTTATTTATAGAGAAATTGTGGAAACCAATGCCAAAGTTAGCTATGTTGAATAAGTGTATGATTTAGTTTTAAGTCTGTATAGTGTCAATTAAAATAGTAATTCCCAGTATTTTCATAGGATCTTCAATATAGTTCGGTGTAATATGTGTTTGGCTCATGCGGCTTATTTAAGGGTAAATGTACAATATTAAGAGATGTTTCCTATCTTAGATAAAACTTGTGTAAATAGTGAATGTAAGTGTATTGTGTAAATTGAGTACCTATTGATGTTCATATTTATAAACCACGTAAAATTTTGCAAATAAAAAATGCGAGTTCGGAAAATCGGTGAGTTTCCTGTAATCGGTAAATTTAGGTATCTTAGAGAACAAAATTGAGATCGATTTAAGGGTAGTTGTTATACGTATCGATTTAATTAGTATTTAAATTAAATTAAATATTTTTGTCGGACTTCATGTCTTGAACTGCTTTTTGTTTTTACGTAAACATGAGCTGGTTATTTTATTAAGACTGAAAATATTCGAGTTTTGTTTTTCTGATGTCTTCGTGAATTTTGATCGCACCTACCTACTATTTATTTATGTACTACTAAATTTAGTCCAAATGTGAAATCATTCAGTATACGTACTTAATGTAAATTTGAATAGAATTTATAAATTTTAATTGTAAGTAAATTATAATAGAAACATTTTGTCTCCCTATCGATCTCCTAGATATAACTTATTTTCGGAAACCGTTATATATAGGTCTCTTCACATGGTGTATTTGATGCTTTCCTTTTGATAAATAGGAGATACCTGCAATATGCCATGTGGACAAGACCTAGATATCGTTTATTTTCTATCTCCTGGATGTACCGCAAAAGTTAATATTTTTCGTGTCGCATCATTATGGATCGATAATATCTACTTCTTGCAGGTTGTGTGGTTTGACGCGACTCACTGTTATGTTAAATCCATGTGACTTATTTTTAATTAGTAGGTTACTCCAATAAACTTAGGTAAAAACTAGCAATCCATTAAGTTTAATCTGGCCAGTAATGTCAAATCAAATTGTTAGTGAATATTATACCGTAAAATAAAAGACGATGTAAGGAGACAAAATAGCCTACAAAAAAGTAAGACAAATTTTATTGTGTAACGTGAAAGAAGAACTGTTTTTATTATTTTCATTTTTATTATTTTTATTTCAATAAATATCCACGATTTGTTAATCAGACCTGTTGTTTCTTTTTATCCTTAAAACGCAATGTGGTATACGAAACTTGGTGGCGAATGGGGTATTTACATTAAAGGTAAGAAAAGATTGGGCAGCAAAAGAAAACGCTATAGTTATTGATAAATATAGAGAAAGGTGCTGGTTTGTCAACAGCTAGCTATAAGTGGTAAGTACTAAAATAGGCAGTAGTAAATGCTGAAACATATTTAATATTAGTAATTTAGGATACCTCTGGTAATTCTTAGTTATGGGACTGTTTATTGGTATTAGTAGTTTGGTAAAATGTAGGTATACCTAAAAGGAAACAACTACATTTTTATAACTTTTTAAACTCAACCACTACTTTAAAACCTTTAACTACATACATGCTTTGCTGCCCAATCAATATTTTCCACCCTGCTGCAAACGTAATTTACATAAACAGTAAGCTATGTTGATAAAGGTTATCTTATGAATCCTGTCTATAAATATTACAGCAATCCTAATCCTAACTAATATTATAAATGCGAAAGTAACTGTGTCTGTCTGTCTGTCTGTTACTCTTTCACGCCAAAACTACTGAACGGATTTGAATGAAATTTGGTATACATATGGTCTAGACCCTGAGAAAGAACATAGGCTACTTTTTACCCCGGAATTCCCACGGGAAAACTTTTTAATGCGAAGCGAAGCTCGCGGGAACAGCTATACTGAATAAAATCAGCACTTATCTCAAACTTTAATTTTTTAAACTGCATGCTGTAGGCTCATCGATGAATGTTAATGTCAAAAGATGACTTTTTCAGGTATTTTGACATTTATATTAAGGGGCTACGATGAGCCTACGATGAATTGCATACAGAATCACTTACCCGATCACGACAACTAGTTAGATGAGGGTTTAGTGTAGGTTTTTCATAACCGATCGAGCATCGAGACCTAGCGCAATAGGAACTAGTGCAGCGTGTGTACCGCTAGGTGGTGACTCTCCTAAGCCATGAAAATTAGAAAAAAAGGACACGTCCATCTATCGGACCAAACGGATTTTCAAAAATGTATGAAGGAACGGCGTCGGCAATGCCGATGCAGTGGTCGCACTTGTTAATTTGTTTACCAAGATTGGATGGAATCCGTCCGTTGCGTACGATGCGGTAAGCTGGACCTTTAGTGTAAAAACTCGCAGTATCCATCTAGAAATGTGGGATGTACAAAAGAGATGACGTATCAACTGTTCTTTATTTGCGTTCGGTGCACCTTGTGCAATCAGCGAACGACGCGACGCTATTCTGTCGAATCCTTTCACCACGGTGACAGATCCAAGACTGGCTCAATTTTTGTCACCGACATAGTACGAAAAAAAGAAATTTCTGCTGGAGGTGCTATGTTTGGATTACGGAGAAGCAGTTAAACATCAGATTTCAAAATATGGCTGGTTCGATTTTCTATAGGTAAGTAAGTTAGTATTCTAGATTATACAAAATTCACAGGTCTGTGAGAGATTTCTTTTTCCACTAGTTAGTGGTAGTTACTTGAGACTTGAGAAAGTCAATGATCGTAATTTTTATACCTTGTCTCATTTAGAAACTTAACTTACTAAGTAATAAAATGTTTTAAAAAATTCTTTAGTGTGACCACTTTATAACTTGGTTGAATAAGAAGGTACCGAGTTAAGTTAAATAAATTAACCAAAATCATACCAATTTAAGTTATTTTTTAAGCTGTCGAAATTACTTACACCTACCTAAAGTCATTCTGATACGCAAAATAATATTAGTAGAGATTAGCCCAGTATTCATAGCATCTAATGTTCGGTTGCAAATGGTTTAAACGTTAGTTTAGATCAAAGTTTTAAACTAATACCCTACTTATATTTTTTTAACTAATCATATTGACTGATGATATTATAATAAAAAGGTGAGTTACGGCATAGCCCTACCAAAGTTAGTAGTATAAGATACTAAGGTTTATGTTGTAGACCTAGATAAGTGGATGACTCAACTTTGTAAATTACAAAAATTGACAAAGTCATATAAATGAAGAAATTAAAACTTAAATTTAATCAAAAACTTATATTATTGTGACATAAAAATAAACAAAAGCTTAAGCTTAAACTTTACATTAAGCTTACAGCGACATCTAGTGGGGAGTAGCAGAACTAAACGTTCTCGTAGCAACTTCGTAGCACTCTGACTAAAACTTTCGTAGCACTTTTTGATCGTTTTTCCAATTAGATTATGTTTGATATTCTAAAAAAACAGAATTTAGTAAAATAAATATATTGAAATTAATAGAATCACAAGACAAAATTTACCAATAGACTTTTACAAAATGTATGTAAAATATTCTTACGCCACAGCACTATAGTAAGAAGTTTTTCATTAAATAATGATTTCATTTTGTGAAAAAGGGTTTTTAGGAAATAATTACCTAAAGGGATAAAATAGTATGGTACTACATAGATACAAATTAATTTAATTTATAATTATATTCAACACATTAAGAGCTGTTTTTTTTTACCTAGAGCGAATTTTTCAATGGTCAGTTAAAAGTTATATCTGGGGGTTAGTTTTATGATGCTGTCACGCCTAAATGTTTATGTGAGATAGTGTCAGTAGCAATTTTATTCCTCAAATAACATTAATTTTTCTCTCAATTAAAAGGTGTGCCCTAAGACAACTTTTTTTTCTTAGAGTTACATAATCTGACTATTGAAAAATCAGCCCTAATTGAGATAAGTAATATTTATTTTCTGTTGCATAATGTATAGGTATATACTAACACGTCTAAATTTATGTCTAGGACAGTGACAATATCAATTCTGATTAGATTCGTACTTATTGTTAGAATACATAAAATATGTTTCTTAGACTTTGAAAATGTATCCTTATTCTAATCTCTTAACAACATTACTTTTTATTCCAATAAGAAAAGTCGATAGATCATTGGAATTCAGTACAGTTCAATTCTAATAGATGTCGCTACTGCAATTTACTTAAAAGTTTTTCATTTCAGACACAGATGTCTCTACCTTCGGTTAGATTATTATTACCAAATTTTTTATGGATCCGAATACATTAATCATTTATAACAATGTCCTAGCAACAATAGTTCGATGTATTCAATCTAAATTTATCTAGGTACCATATAAAGTAATCTTATTAAGTAAGTTACCATCATTTTTATGGGTTGTAATTCATATCTAATTACTTGCCCTTTAAATATCCATTTATGTTAAACAAAGATTCTTATATTATGTAGTCTGAGCCTATCTGAAACCTAGTTAAACATTGTGAGATATGGCGTTTCGACTTTCTCCGTGTTCGGCATCATAAGGGTCACAGTGACAGTTAAATAAAGTCCATTTTTCTCTCCACCTTTAATTTGCAAGGTGCGGGTGCCTATATAAATAGAGTGAGTCGCCCGCGCGCCTCAGTTGGTTTTTTATTTTTGAAGTGAACACTTCGGCAAAATGGCTCAATGTAGCCACGGTTCTCGTCGGCTTCGCTCCGACGGGGAAAAATATAATATTGAATTTGCGGAGTCCTCGATGCCGGGAGCTGTAGCGTGATGCGGACCAGGCGGCGCGGGGCCTGCCGGCTGCTGCGCACGCAGCCATTGCTGAGGATTTCGCAACGAAGGTTTGAGTTGATAAGCCGTGAGTAAAATGCTATTATTTACTGCTTTTAAAAGCTCAGCCACTGGTCATAATGCTCCGGCGCTTGGGGTCTTTATCCCACGCAGTAGGGTCCGATTCAATAGTCGTGGTGATGATTGATCACATATTCCGGTCCTACTAGTGGCGCTTGAGCTAGTTACATTAATGACCGCTTTAAGTAAAGCATATGTTAATTTTATACAGGAAAAAATAATTAAATTATATTTTTCTACCCTCAATTTCTAATATTTTTAGAAAACAGTAGATAAAAACTTTGCTATTACAATAATGCACTTGATTATAGCTTATGTAAGGCTTTACAAACAGGAGCTTTCCAGGACCGTCATAGGATTTTTTACAGGAAGCACGTGGCTCCGAGTTTCAGTATGTTGGGACATTGTGGCATGTGCGGCGAGTAATGTGATCCGCCGGTACCTACCCGCTGAGGGTAGGCAGGCCGATTCGGTGAAATTGAAGTTTCGTGTATTCTGCATCCGGCCCTGTGCTCCTGCGCTGGCCGCCGTCTCGTGGCACCTGCATCGCAGCGTACACCCGGCCCTGCGCTCCTGCCCTGGCCACCGGTTCGTGCCACCTGCATCGCAGCATACACCCGGCCCTGTGCATCATCAGCCATCATTATGAGTGACTTATTTAGAAGGTATCGAGTAACGTGCGCTATTCATCAGTGATTTTGGCATATGCAGACGAACGTTTACTGCCAAGGTGTCATGTTAGCCATACAAGGGCACACCAACGAAGCCTGAGTAACCACCTGCAGTCGCCGTAGCCGCATCGGCATGGATGACGACAAATCGGGTAACGTGCACCGCTTCTAAAAGTGTTATAGCAGTTCAATTTGATGCCTCCGCTGAGGTAGGGTATTCTATTAAAGCAGCTTTCTTCTGAACTGCCCAAAGTGACCTGTAGACTGCTCCTGGGGATAGTTGTGCAATCAATTTTTTATTTCGATGTCTCTGCTGAAGAAACTGTCTAATGCAGCTTTTGTTCTAAACTGCCTAAAGATCATTGGACTGCTCATGGGAATAGTGACACACGGTAAGTACAGGAGCGTTACTCTATACTGATGAGAAACGAACGAACGAGTGCTGTCGTGCAATCGGCACGTTTAATACATACAAACAGATAGAGCGGCTCGCGCCGCAGTGCACTTAAAGTTCGTTTTTCGTCATATAAAGTGACCCCCCCAGACACTATCTTAAGTGTCATGACACATCGGCAGATTCCAGCTTTGAGTCTTTTCTTTTCTCGGCTGTGAGCAAAGTGAATCCCACCGGCGAGTGTTCAACCTAAAAGCACTGAGCTAATTCCTGATTTCGTGAAAGTCGCTGTTGCTATACCATACAGCTTCACAAGTTACCGAATTTATTATAATCCTACTGTCGGGTAATCATGATCGGAGTGTCATCACGGTTTCTGAGTGGCACCATATTAGCTGTCTTCCTTATGTCCCAGTGGATTGTGAGTGTGTATAATCCGAGCTCTTTGTTGAAAAATGCGTGAACCTCCTACGCAGCAGCTGTCTACTAGTTGTGTATCGAATAAATCGAGTAAAGGTGCTCTTGCACGAGACGACTACCTTTTGGTAAAATTATAACTTCCACTATTCTGGGAACATGCATATACCTACTGTGTACTGTGTATCACATCACGTGTAGCCGCAGCCCTACTCAATGTACGGGGCTAGATAATAAACAATGGCAGTCGTCATTAAATTTCTATGAATTTCGAAGGTCATCATTTGGAGCACAATCCAAAGGGTGAAAGTACCTATTCATGCCTAAACGGCTTCTCTAATGAAAATGTATTTTTAATTCGATTCTGGCGCAAACGTTTCATAACTATTTTTCAACACTGTATCTGCTGAAACTACTTAGACTGACTGGTTAAGATGCAGACGTGCCGTTTTCACAATTCCATTTTGAGTATCCTCAACTGTTTTATGGATCTTTCAGTTAGTTACGTAACTAGTTACCAAGTAAAAAAATTACTTGTGTCATGCTCGTACTCGCATCTCATTTAGGAGCTCTCTGGCCTCTAGCTGAAGGCTAGAACTGGTATATATATCTACTAAGCTAGTACAGAGTTATAACCGGGCAGCGGTGACTGACGTGGTAGCTGCTTGATTTATTAAAGTTTGCTGAAAACTTTCTAAATAAGTAATAATTATTAGTCTTAATATTAACTCTTCGCAGTTCTTTCAGAATGCAATACCAGGTCGCTGAAGTACGAGTAGGTAACCTTCCTTAGCTGGACAACAACAACAACAAGCCTTTTTGTTTTAAAGAATGTCACAGTTATTCGCCGTTCTACTGTCATATCGATGTCCAAGGACTTTTTCTTGGGTATAGCTAACTACCTAAGTTTACCTATAGATAGCCGCAAGCTATCTGCTGTTGGCGAACTGTCAGTTCTAATTGATAAGTCAGGCTCGAGGTGGCTCGTCCAACTGTCCATGTTCCCGCCACCATGATTGTTGCTTCCACAGATTAGAGAGTCTATGTTGGCTGTCGTTGCATCAGGTCTGATCAGGTACAACTAACATCTTTACGTACCATCTTTATTTAATCGAGCTATTTTATTTTGTTTTATCTAGGTTGACTTAATGGTTTCAAGATCGAACCTACAACAATGTAAGTAGGTACCTACCTACGTACTATCGAACAAAAAAGTGATTTGCCACTTTTAAAACAAATCCTTTGCAATCCCAAATTTGCCTTTGCCCTTCTTTTAACCAACCCCATTATTTTAAATTTCTCCCTTTGTATTATTTATTACTTTCGGACTTTCGCACCTTTAAGACAATGCAATGTTGTTTTGTGTTTACACATCTGGTGGCAATAGAAACAGTAACTTTTGGTCAACTTGTACCCCATTGGTCAAGAGCGAGTCATTGATGGCTTATGCCTGCAAAGGAAAATGATCCTTAAGGGGGTCCACACTTTTTTGTTCGATAGTACCTTTGAAGTTGCAACAAGGCGAAGCCTTAAGGTTTTGGCCGAGACTTGCCCTTAGTGTTGACGAACATACCTAAAGGTGACCTTGTTAATGTTTTTCATATGAAGTACTGAACATTTTACTTATCCTGGTGGCATGACTGATCATTTACTTACCCAGTTAAGACATGTTAGCCGGGTTTCATTTATCAACTATTATAATTGTTATTGTTGTGTTAATCAATCTTTATTAATTGATGTCATCTACCAAGGAATGCTGCCAGAGCTCATAATATTCACACATGATGATACAGAATGATAGTAGCCCACAAAATCGGTGCAAAGGCTTATAAAATAACTTTCCTTCCTAGTAGGACTGCACAAGAACTCGTTAACCGCCGAGTTAGTTAGAATACAAAATTAGACTGTGCGTTACTTGTCAATCTAGAATATGAATATAGTGACCTGCATCATGTTTTGAAAAACTGAATACTTAGTTATCCGCCAGTGTCACAGCCTTCATCTAATCTTTTCCAGTAGCTGATGAGGCTGAGATATTTAGTAAAATTATCTTCCCTTCAAGCACCACTCCTCGTTCCAAGGACTAGATGCCGCGCCAGGTGTTGCAGGCCGTGTCGTCGTACAGGGCTGACTGAGCAGGTCCACGAGGCTCCAGGGTCGGCTGCTGCATTTCTGAGGTCAGTCCAGAATTACATACCCTAGTCAGCATGTGCTGACCTGAGCCCCAGCGGCCTGGATCGATATTCTACATTTTACAGCTTTTAAATATGGTTGCAAAGTATTTCACTGGTTCCATCCATTCGGCTAGTGTATGTTAAAAATATTGCCTTGACAATAACAAGATTTGATCAATAATTACTTATAAGTATTGCTTTCGAAGAGGCACTGTGTGTATCCATATGTATAAATACCTACCTATATGTAGAGGTACATACCTTCCATAACTTTCTGACAAGTCAGGAATAATCAGGAAGTACTTAATAAGTCTTATGTATACTTATACCTTTCTTTTTAGTATATCTATTACCTAGAAATCTATGCATTATAAATTTATAGATTCAAATATTTATCTACTGATATACACATCAGTAGCTTATGGGTCACAGTTGGTTTTCTCTCCACCATGCGATAATAAACACATCTCACAATGTTTAACTAGGTTTCAGATAGGCTCAGACTACATAATAGACGCATTTTTCCTGAAATAAAAATGACATATTATGTATCTAGCCTATCTGAAACCTAGTCAATTCTGCATGGTGATATTACAACTGAGGCGCGCGGGCGACTCACTCTATTTATATAGGCACCCGCACCTTGCAAATTAAAGGTGGAGAGAAAAATGGACTTTATTTAACTGTCACTGTGACCCTTATGATGCCGAACACGGAGAAAGTCGAAACGCCATATCTCACAATGTTTAACTAGGTTTCAGATAGGCTAGATACATAATATGTCATTTTTATTTCAGGAAAAATGCGTCTATTTTATAGCTGTTCCCGCGCGCTTCGCTTCGCCTTAAAAAGTTTTCCCGTGGGAATTCCGGGATAAAAAGTAGCCTATGTTCTTTCTAAGGTTCTAGACCGTATGTATACCAAATTTCATACAAATCCGTTCAGTAGTTTTGGCGTGAAAGAGTAACAGACAGACAGACAGACACAGTTACTTTCGCATTTATAATATTAGTTAGGAAGTTAGGATTATTACTTACAATAAAATAATAATATACTTACACAGTAACTTTGATAACTTATTATTTATTTATTTAATTCTTTATTGCACAAATATAAAAATACATGTAGGTACATAAGGTGGGCTTAATGCTAAGAGCATTTTCTATAGGTACCCAACCTAACTACACAAAAATAAAAAAAAAACTAGACGGCAAAAAACCCAATATACCTATACAAACACACGAATTTGAGCGCACAACAAAAAACCAATAGCCTCTCAATCTTATTAGACTTGTCAGCCAAAACGTGACGCGTGAGTGAGTCTAATTGACCAATGGGCAGTGGCGATTGGTCAAGGGGGGAGAGAAGCCCCGCCCACTGGCTGGACACTAGCTCGTGGGGGCAGTTTTTGTATTTGGAATATTTTCATTGATCTGCTTCAAGTATGTCTTTGGAAGAAGGTAAGTTTTTTGCTGCTTGTCTTTGGTTGGCATGTTTGTTTTTGGCATAAATTTTCTTGTTTTTTGTGTAGATATTGTGTGGTTTTACGGTGTTGCACTTATTTAAACTCTGTAGGTAGTTTGCTGTCCGCCTTGATGTTTATTACATTATCATTCTCACCACCAATAAAAAATGTAGAGTGGCCGTAGTGTTTTGTATCTGCAGTGGATGGCCATTTTATTAAATAAGTAGGTATAAAATAAAACTAGCCAATACAATTTTATTAACCAAAGTACCTAATCGTTCACAAATCAGGCATGTGGACAAGGAAGGCTACTATACATATTTTATACTGTTCTTGGGAAAGGCCTAGGTATAATTTTATTTTCAGTATCACCTCTAGCAAGCTACCATAATACACTACAAGCTATACAAACAACATAATACGCTACAAGCTACCATAGTACACTTACGAGCAATGAAAAAGTCCCAGTGACAAAAACACTAAATTACCTACTCCTTATCGGAAAAGACTAGCTTAATGAAGAGTATTGAAGTTAGTTAAATTTAACAGCGCATCAGAATACCTATTAGCAACGAAAATAATTTGGTCGAAATTCTAAATTATATGTTGTACAGACCTATCTTTTAAAAAATTGGGGCTATTAAATTTAATGTCCACATTTTTTAAGTGGATCTTTTTCATTGCTAGTGATTGTATTCTACGAAAAGTTATATACCTACGCACTTCAATTACGTACTTTTATCGATTTAACTCTTATATACCACACTCGCCAAAGGGCCACTGTCCGTTGCAACAATAACTAGAAATCCCGCTCCTATTATATTTTGCATACAATAACCCATTCCTGCCATCTGCCACGGCATAATGCAATTTTTTGCCAACGGTCGCCAGTGATAGAAAATTGCATAGATAGGGCGAAATCTGGACTAACTGGTTATTGCGAAATTTTTAATATTTAAATTTATTTGGAAGGTGTCTGAACTGCAATCTAATCTACTTATATCTAAAATATAGACCGTGAATGCTTTTGTAAGAATACCTAGGTGTGTAGAATAAGTTAACGCGTAGAATTTGTTCAATAATAGAAAGCAAATATTATAAGTAAGGTAGGTATTATGATTTTCAAAATTTAATACTGGAAATAACGTAATTTTCCAATGCTTTTATTTATACTAAAGTAATAACTCAAAATACATCACCAACTACAAAAATAAACGAGTGTAGACAAGTATTACAGCACAACAACAACAAAAAAACTAATTTTATTACAAAAAACATTCATTTTAGGGTTATACAGAGCGCACGCGTTGAGGGTTGATTTTGTAGAGAAATGGGGAAAGTCCGGTCCAAGAGGTCACTGCGTATTATTGGGGCTCCATTTTAGGGTTAACCCGCCCTAATAACTGGCCACATGGACTCTATATGGCAATGGTAACTGGTTAGCTTCATCACATTTACCTCTTCTATCCAACAACAGTGCAGCGATCACAGAATTCGATACTATTTTCGAATCTACACAAACATATGGAAAAAATAAATGTTACTTTTGGAACTAACAAATGTCGATAATTCTTTCCATATATGATTTCCATATATGTTTGTGTAGATTCGAAAATAATATCGAATCCTGTGATCGCTGCACAGAGCTTACAAAGTCTTTATACGGCTGAAGTAATCAAAGTTTTTTCGCTGTCTACTCCAAAAGTATTTATGTCAAGTAGGTACTTACCTAATTTTATGATTCTGAAAAAGTACAACGGTTAGTGACAAGTTATTATTCTGTGCCACGGTGGTATTTGCTGAATATTTTTGTATGTAAGTAGCTAGTTATTTATCTAACTAATAACAATAAGGAATCTCAATATAACGCTCTAAGTTATTTAAAAAAGAAGGATGGTATTTTCAAGTTATGTTCATATTTTTCATTTTTCCTTTCTTATTTCAAACATTCTTCATTAAATAAATAATAACACAACGCAAGGGTTACGCATTGAATGTTGAGATGAACTCAATTGACAACATTTCAAAATTTTATACAGTTGAAATTCGAAAACCATTTAGAGATATGGCTCTAATATTCACAAAAAAAAATGTTTCCGATTTTTCTATTGATTTATTTCAGAGAAAAACATAAAAATCTAAATTATCATTCGTGACATCACGATGTGGCATAATAATTAAACGCGCTTTTACTTCTAAAACACCTAAAACATGAACAAAAAAAAACATGATATGTCACTTTGACAATGACAATGACAAACATCACTCAAATGTCTGTCACTTTTATGTGTCCTTGTCAATGACGGAAGTTCCTGATTGGTCCTTGCCACAAAATAAAGTTGAAGTTGAAGTTGATTGGTCCTTGTTCATGTCAAGTTAATGCATAGTTAATGTCATCCAACTTTTTTTTTTAGGTTAGGCAGGCAACGAAAATATTTTTATCCAAAGCCTCGACGTGACGTCACTCATACTAAAAATATTTTGAACTTTGAAATTAAAAAAATATATTAAAACATAGAAATATTAAGAAATAAAAAATACGGGTCATCTAAATTTGTGATATCTCGTCGAAAATAAAATAAAATCGGTGAGCATTTTATTTGAAATGTTGTCAATAGCTATCGTTGCCACGTTCCATTCACAAATCCATCTGATAGCGAAACTTGTAGAAGCGCCACTGAACAACAACCACAACATTTTAAAGTCCTTCTTTAAATGCCATCGCGCTAAACGTAATCAAAGCAATAGAGGCAATTGTGCAATAACAAATCCACCACTCTACCCAGACCCCTGCCGCTCCCCGCAAATCATCACTATTCGGTTACAAGAAGGGAACCCGCGTAAATTGCCGAAGTTCTAATGTAAATGGTCACGTTAGACGCTACAATCCGAATCAAAATTCAAAACCGCGCTCTCTCTTAATCCGTGTTGAGGATCACAATAAAAGGTAATACATTTTAACTCCTCGCATCGCCGCAAGGGAATTTAACTCGTATTGTCGCGGGTGAAGACTGAGAAACGGTTGGTGGTGACAAAAATAAGATTATCCAAGCGAAAGTAGAAGGCGAAAGGGAGACATTTGCGGGAAGGTGGGCGACACACTGAGCGCAATTACAACCTGATTACAAATTATTTAAATACAATTAATAATACAAGATCGTTTTATCATCTCTTCCACCATCACCAACAGCAACGCTCCCTCTGGACTCTGATGAGACTTGCAATTACATCACTTCGTATGAAGACCTTTCTACTAGTTATCCTTTACCTCCTGTAGGTTCGCTGGTAGAAAATAAATTTAGTATTAATGGACTTAATACTAAATTTATTTTCCACCTTTTGTACATTTATACAAAACTAGCTGTCCCCGCGTGCTTCGCTTCGCCTTAAAAAGTTTTCCCGTGGGAATTCCGGGATAAAAAGTAGCCTATGTTCTTTCCCAGGGTCTAGACCGTATGTATACCAAATTTCATTCAAATCCGTTCAGCGGTTTTGGCGTGAAAGAGTAACAGACAGACAGACAGACAGACAGACACAGTTACTTTCGCATTTATAATATTAGTTAGGATATGTTTTGTGCAATAAAGTATTAATTAAATACATTTGTTAAATAAATACAGTTAGTCGATTTCTGGATGATAAAAAGCATTGAGTATGAAGGGTACTACACCCGAGTCCGCGTTGTTCTATTATTGAAAGGCATGGAGGAACATTCAGCCTCGTATATAAAATAACTTCTTATTTTGAATTTTAACTTTTTTATTATCTATGATCCTGCTCCCAGTACACTGGCAGCCGGCTCGCAGGTAGCCTGCGTCACGGTTGGCTCGCACCTAGCAATTAACCCGTCCGAAATTCGCACGAGTCATTGTTCTGAGACCGCGCCGCTCTCTCGCCGGATTGTTGCGAATATTTGGGGTTAGAAAATGTTGCGGTGTTGAAGGGCTGTTTGCCGCGCTTTGCAAATGTTTGTTTTTGGAAAAAGTTTGAGGTTAGGTGGTTGTAATTGGTAGGTCGATAGGTACATAATAGCTAGCACAGTTAATAGCTAAGTATAAGTATACATTCAAAAAATCTAGACTAGAGTTGGTCACCAAAGTAAAAAGATTCTACAGTCACATTAGCATCAATCTATGAATAAAGCCAGTACATAATTTGATTATTTCTATAACATTGTTTACTAGCGACACAAATCTGAATTATTTTCATAGGGCGGCTTGAACCAATATTTAAACGAAATTAAATATATTGCTGTCCTGCTCAGTCAGTATACTGTCAAAACAAGAGAGCAATAGATTTAATTTAGTTTAAATTTTTGTCGCTAGTCACCCTTAATAAAGAATACTAACTATAATATAATAGGTACCTAATAAGAATAATAACTTTTTAAACAAATAACCCACATCATATTACCGACCTTCCCACTAGGTAATCATCTTATACTCTTAACTTCCTTTTTCTTTTATGAATATTATAATAACTTAAATTCAGGCATATAATATTAGGTATGTATGTAGGTTTTCATAAGAACCACAACATAACACCGCATATACAGAGTGTGTTATAAACAAAAGCCTTGAAGAGGAAATGTGGACAATTTTGCAAGAGTATTTACAACTCGCTGTCCAACGGACCCGGGAAATTGTCGCACTAGGGCTGCACTAGCTGTCGATAATTTATTAACAACTAGCTGTTCCCGCGCGCTTCGCTTCGCCTTAAAAAGTTTTCCTGTGGGAATTCCGGGATAAAAAGTAGCCTATGTTCTTTCCCAGGGTCTAGACCGTATGTATACCAAATTTCATTCAAATCCGTTCAGTAGTTTTGGCGTGAAAGAGTAACAGACAGACAGACAGACACAGTTACTTTCGCATTTATAATATTATATAGTTAGGATTATAATATATCATGTACTTACTTACCTAGTAGGTACCATAATTTTATAAAAAAATATATCATTTGCTACAATAAAATATACCTACTTAATTTGCATCTAGAACAAAAAAATAGGACAAAAAATTACTGCTTATAGATATCTACCAGACAACCTTAAAAGGCGGGATTATATGCTCTAAGCTTAGAGGGAATTTAGATTTTGGGGATATGCGCAGATTCCTTTCGAGAGAGCCAGGCGTGCACTTATCAATACTAATTTCGTTCATGACTTACATGCATTAAAACTATAGATACTTACGTACAAATGTACACAAAACATACCTACCTAAATACACAACGTCCTACTTTTTTCGAAATCGGTTAAAAACAACACCAAAATCGTTTCCCATCCCTCAGCCGTCATCAACACCGCATTCGGAAAATCTACACTTAACCAGAGCCAGCCCTCCCATTTATCCCAACACTGGAGTGTCCTGCACCCCCCAGGGGTGGGGTAAAGGGGGGTAACTCGGGGGGTAAAGGGCAGCGGCAGACGGCTAAGCGCTTGATTCGCTCTTTGACCAAGTTCCTGCGTTTCGTTTGTGCTACAAGGATGCAGTTCTGTGAACATTAGTCGGTGAAAATGAGGATCAGATGCTCAGTGTTTTGGATGGTTGGTAAAACACGTTGTTTATGTAATAACCTAGAGTTGTAGCATCATTTTTCTAAAATGTATTATGTTTTTCCTTCGTGAAACTATTGTGGCCTCAGCTTAAGTAAACGTCAATACAATAATTATGTTATCTTATTTAGTGCTATGCTGATCCTGTAGGTACTGCAGATATAAAATCATATTATCGTAAAGGACATAACAGACAGTCGGAAAATCTTGACCCATGAGCTAATGTCAACATTAGTACTTATAATATTTTCGTACGTTATTAACAATAAAAACATATTTTTTTCAACTTTATTCTCAGGGGTGCCATCCCCGAGACACCAAGGGGGGTAAAGGGGTGGTGGGGGCGTTCCGGCCCATCAGTCTGGCCACGGCAATTCAGATGATGAATTAATCCAACAAATGTGACGCTATCACTTAGCCCTAATGTAAGGGTATAATGTTACCCCCAAAATTTGGGGAAAATTCGACTAAAATCTCGCTCCAACTTTAATGTTCGGTGTCCTTTGTTCTTGCTGTGATTATGTAACGGTCGCGCTCAAGCGATTGTATTATGTTTGAAATAAGAATGTGTGGTCGCCTACACAATTTTGTTCTTGTTTTATAAACGTAGCATGGCCATATTTTCAGGAACAAAAATATTCTCTACATTTATTTGTAAATCACCTATTGCCACGTCCTAAAAAATGTGACATGCTCGGTAAATTAAGCAACAAAAACAAATACGGACCTGAAACCTTAAACACTAAACATCTTTAACTTAAAAGCTTTATAAAACTGCATCAAACATAATTTTAAAATAAAATAGGTTTTGCCTACTGAATAAAAAAAACACTACCTAGCTAGTAATATTTTTAAATACTTATAAGGAAACACTACACAATTTCAGAAACGTAGGTTTACCTAACTTAATTACGTAACATTGCTATTAGGTACCAAACAAAATTTAACTTCCTAACTCGTAACGTAAACGCAACTTTAGTTCAACTGGGGCCTTTACCTTAAAATGTGAGTATTTGGAATAAAGGTGTTGTTTTAATTACATTATCTAGCGCGCACACTCGGTCCCTTTAAGGGGGGAAGGGGGGACATAAGACCCTTCTCACAAGTTGAAAGACATTCAAATAATAGTCTTTAGAGAAAAGTGGGACGTGTAGGCGAGATCTCAATATACCCGGACTTACCCTGTCTATAGCAAATTTTGATTGCGAATACGTTGTCACGTTGCGTCGTGACAATGACGATTGTTTTGTTACTGCTACGCTGTCTGTTGAGTACTTTATGTTGATAAAGTATGATACTCGTAAATGTTATAGCGTTGTTGGTTTCATTCTTTTTAAAATAAGTTTAAAAACAAAGTCAATCAAAGTGTCCTCGTATTATCTTAGTCACTTTACTATAGAGGTAGGTACAGTTCATTAGTCGATAGTTATAGGTACCTTGTCATATTAGCATTAATAAACATAGCTACATTTCTAGCCTAAATTTTCTAAAGTCTGATTTTACAAGGAACATATAAACGTTACGGATAACGTTACGATCCGAAGGATAAAATTGTTGCTGTTACTGTCTAATTCAAACATTCAGACACGAAAGAATCAGAATTATTCCTCAGATAACCTTTATCTGATTATTGATAAATCAGCCCTAACAGACACAAAATTTGCACACGCTTAAAACCCACACATACGCAAAAAACTTTGTCACCGCACGCACACAGCCGCAAACTCTAACAAAAGCGGTCCGCGGGGGTTGGGCGTTGACCAATCGCATGCATTTAACCCTTTATGAGGATTAGACGCGACCATTGTTTCAAATCTCGGCTTTCTCTGTTTAAATTCGGAACGCGGTCGCCGCCATTTTGCTCATTTAAAATGGACGCTGCTACAATGGGGTGCTTTGTTCGTGCGAGTGCAGCAGACGATGGACTGTTGTAAGTGAACTATTGTTTGAATAGCTTTTCTAATGGTCTCCTCGCGAACTGATGCAAAAGAAACAATGGCAGCCATATACTTTCGGAGTAAATAAATGGATTTTTATGACCTGGACTATTCTGTGGAGGTTTGAGATAAAGACTGAGCGACATAAAACACATTGTCTAATCCCTTCCTCATTCATACCATGGGGATAAAGCTTATCCCCATCCATCTATCCGGGGTATAAGTACTTATAACTCGGGAGTATTAATACCTTGTATTTTACCAACGTTTAGTACGGTGTAGACCTTAGTTTCGTATTAATGAATAAAAACAGCCATAATCATGTTTGATTTAAGCTTCGAACCCGAGCCGTCTATCCGTAAACCAGAATAACTTGTTTTATTGTTGAAATTCGTATTTTGGGGTCAAAAAACTAGATCGTATTAAAAGGAGAGCGTCGAACAACTGCGCGTTGGTTGAACAAAAAAAACTATTGCCCAAAATGGGGTAATATTGTCCAATTTTCGGTTACAAAGTTTTGTAAACAGAAGGCGCGAGGGACCCGTAATTTAAGGGTTAAAGTTTTGACAAATTATCACGATTACAAAAAAGGTGATAATGTTTGAGCTTTAGATAGTCATCTATCATAATTTTTGTAGTGTTGACTCTCTTTTTCTAAGTTAAAAATTCTAGTATTTCTTGTGTTATTTGATCCAACATGTTATTCTGTCCAGAGCAGTGGACTTGTATGGCCAATAATGAAGTAGGTACTTAATATAACACAGACAGATTCAAATAAGAGTAATTTTGTTTTCGTTGGTTTGTTACCTCTTTTGTCGTCGTCCTAATTGGGCAAGATTGGAGTAATCAGTGGTTCTTCAGACGGGTGTAACACGGTTAGTTGTGTAAGTAGTTTCAGCGGTGGCTGAGCATGGTGGACGCAGCTGCGTTTGAGGGTCTGATGGGTAGTGCTCGGGTGTGAAATGACCTTTCTTTGAATTTATTTACTTATTATAATGTAATAATGTATATTATGGACAATCAAAAAAACAATATAAAAATAATACCTAAAGGGTACAAATGACCAAAGTTGACAATTTTCCCCAATATGTTCCGTTTTTTTTTAGTTTGAAAATAATTGAAGTGTAGATAGATACTTACACTGGGGAATTTAGTTCTGTTTGATGGTAATAATATATTTTTTCGGGAGAACAATTTTAATATCCTGTATAATATACCTACCTAGGTAGCATACTGAACAACTGAAATAGTTGAAGTTGCTAAATATAGTGTAGCCATGTAGTGCCTAACTGAGAAGCTTTGCTCTCAGACAGGAATCAGAATTAGCATACAAACGACTGCACCTCTGTTTAACTACTTAGATACATACTTATATATCCGTACATACTTATATATACGTATTAGGTAAGTATCTATTTATATTTAAAAAAAATGACATTATGAAAAAACTTAAAATTATGTGAAATGTTGTTACCACATTGTTACCTACGAGTTACATTATTAATATTTTAATTCCCGACCATGCTATAAGTTCTCTATTCTTTGAGTACCTAACCTATACGATACCATAGACTAATTACGATACTTACGTATTCTACATAATAGGTGGGCATTTTTGCATCTGCATAAACAGAATAATATATATTTCACTAGGTAAGTATAAGTATAGTAAATAAGTATGACCAAGGATTCTTCGAAGAACTTTCGATGCAATATCTAGATTTTTAATTTAAATTAACCTTGGCAATGGCGCAGCTCAATGTTCACGATAAGGTAAGTAATTAACTACAGACTAAACAGAAAAAACCTCAATAAAATCCTCACCAACCCATACCTACCAATTAGCTACTAGTTTTATTCTTGAAAAAAGAAAAAAAAACATTTTTCACAACCACGTGCGTTATTGTATGATTAATTAGTGCAACACTGAGTACCTACTGGCGACACCGAGTACTGGCAACACTATGAAGTGGGGAAATTGGCACTTTCCAAGTTTCCACTTATTGTAGGGTACCCTAGGTACCAGCTAATCGACCAGGTCATTTTGAACTCTATTGGCGAGACTTATAAAAGCGAATTCGGATTAACAATATGAAATTCAAAAATCGTGACGGTGATCAATAAAAAAATGGCGTCAATTGCAGTGTTAATTGAATACGCTAGTAATGAAAAAGTGTCACAGGAATGAAACGTGACTCTTCAATTATCAGATCGGGTTGGCTCAAATAATAAACAAACTCATATTTTGTACCTAGGTATTTTTTTGTATGCGACTTTGTTAATTATTGTTTTGTATTGATAGTTTACAGAGAGTTAAATGCCGTGTTAGTAGGTAGGTTGAACGTTACTCGAACGCACTCTATAATTTTTGACTATTATTTATAAATTTATATGATTTGCAAAAGAAATACGCACACTCATACTAGTTTGCACCTTGTGGTGTGTGTAAGTATTTTTAACTTTGGCTTGAGTAATAAAGCAAGTTTCCTTCCAGCGCCGATTCTTAATGCTATACAGGGTGTTGCAAAAAGAGTATACTAAGCCGAAACCAGCATGTGCAGCATGTTATATCTAAGCCCGAAACTGAAATCAGAATTTCAAAATTCGCGAATAAAAAAGTCATTCTCCATAGTAAAAAGTCACGTGACCAACATAGTTTCTATGAAAAGTTACCTATATAATTTTTTTTCGCGAATTTCGATATTCTGATTTCATTTTCGGGCCCTGTATAGAGCTACGCTTACGTCTTAAAACAAAACATAACGCAACTCAAATAAAAACCAAAACCTTTCAGCAGACTTTAGTAATAGCCTTCTTACATCAATAACACAATAGGTATGTACTTTTCTAACAAAAGCACCTAAATGGTGGTCCGCATTTAAATATTTGATTCGAACAATCGCTCCCGATGCTCGGTAACATTTCGCGTCCTCGCCTCGCTCCGCTTCGCTTCGGTTCGCTCTGCGCTTTGCCTCGCTCTCGATAAAACCACGTGTGGTTTAAAGAACGATGCAGCACTTAGACGGGACGGGTTCGTGCAGGATGGAGCCAGTAAGACTTTTTTTTAGACTTAATATTGAGTTGTGTATCGTGAAAAAGGCAACTTGACTGTCTTAATTTTTTTCTTGTCTTACCCAATTCATCCTTAATTACCAACTATATAAATGTATAATATCGTTTAAATATGTAACTGCTCGTGTGGACTAAGATGTGGCCAACGTAACATAGACAGCTTGACTCCGACGCCAGACGAGTGGCTGTATGAGCAAGACCAAGGATAAAGTACTTTGGTGACCCTCGGAAGAAGCCTAAGCCTATGTCTATCAGTACATGAATATACGGTCTGATGATATTCAAGAAACGCGTATCTTAAGAACATCGATAAATGGGTTTAAAATTGCTATAGTATCGGTTAAGTAAAAGAACATGAAGTACAATACTATATAGAACAACTTCTCAGTAATAAGTAATAATTTTATGAATAACATAATCACTATAAACGCATCTTTCATGTAACCCGCTGGTACCTGCCCCCTGAAGCGGGCTGTCATTAAAAGCCTTTTAATTCTTGATGCCGTTCCCATTTACGTTCACATCAATACATGCGACGGCACAAATAAAATTGTTTATTGCTACTCAATGTCTTCTACTACTTTACGTATTCTACATAATAGGTGGGCATTTTTGCATCTGCATAAACAGAATAATATATATTTCACTAGGTAAGTATAAGTATAGTAAATAAGTATGACCAAGGATTCTTCGAAGAACTTTCGATGCAATATCTAGATTTTTAATTTAAATTAACCTTGGCAATGGCGCAGCTCAATGTTCACGATAAGGTAAGTAATTAACTACAGACTAAACAGAAAAAACCTCAATAAAATCCTCACCAACCCATACCTACCAATTAGCTACTAGTTTTATTCTTGAAAAAAGAAAAAAAAACATTTTTCACAACCACGTGCGTTATTGTATGATTAATTAGTGCAACACTGAGTACCTACTGGCGACACCGAGTACTGGCAACACTATGAAGTGGGGAAATTGGCACTTTCCAAGTTTCCACTTATTGTAGGGTACCCTAGGTACCAGCTAATCGACCAGGTCATTTTGAACTCTATTGGCGAGACTTATAAAAGCGAATTCGGATTAACAATATGAAATTCAAAAATCGTGACGGTGATCAATAAAAAAATGGCGTCAATTGCAGTGTTAATTGAATACGCTAGTAATGAAAAAGTGTCACAGGAATGAAACGTGACTCTTCAATTATCAGATCGGGTTGGCTCAAATAATAAACAAACTCATATTTTGTACCTAGGTATTTTTTTGTATGCGACTTTGTTAATTATTGTTTTGTATTGATAGTTTACAGAGAGTTAAATGCCGTGTTAGTAGGTAGGTTGAACGTTACTCGAACGCACTCTATAATTTTTGACTATTATTTATAAATTTATATGATTTGCAAAAGAAATACGCACACTCATACTAGTTTGCACCTTGTGGTGTGTGTAAGTATTTTTAACTTTGGCTTGAGTAATAAAGCAAGTTTCCTTCCAGCGCCGATTCTTAATGCTATACAGGGTGTTGCAAAAAGAGTATACTAAGCCGAAACCAGCATGTGCAGCATGTTATATCTAAGCCCGAAACTGAAATCAGAATTTCAAAATTCGCGAATAAAAAAGTCATTCTCCATAGTAAAAAGTCACGTGACCAACATAGTTTCTATGAAAAGTTACCTATATAATTTTTTTTCGCGAATTTCGATATTCTGATTTCATTTTCGGGCCCTGTATAGAGCTACGCTTACGTCTTAAAACAAAACATAACGCAACTCAAATAAAAACCAAAACCTTTCAGCAGACTTTAGTAATAGCCTTCTTACATCAATAACACAATAGGTATGTACTTTTCTAACAAAAGCACCTAAATGGTGGTCCGCATTTAAATATTTGATTCGAACAATCGCTCCCGATGCTCGGTAACATTTCGCGTCCTCGCCTCGCTCCGCTTCGCTTCGGTTCGCTCTGCGCTTTGCCTCGCTCTCGATAAAACCACGTGTGGTTTAAAGAACGATGCAGCACTTAGACGGGACGGGTTCGTGCAGGATGGAGCCAGTAAGACTTTTTTTTAGACTTAATATTGAGTTGTGTATCGTGAAAAAGGCAACTTGACTGTCTTAATTTTTTTCTTGTCTTACCCAATTCATCCTTAATTACCAACTATATAAATGTATAATATCGTTTAAATATGTAACTGCTCGTGTGGACTAAGATGTGGCCAACGTAACATAGACAGCTTGACTCCGACGCCAGACGAGTGGCTGTATGAGCAAGACCAAGGATAAAGTACTTTGGTGACCCTCGGAAGAAGCCTAAGCCTATGTCTATCAGTACATGAATATACGGTCTGATGATATTCAAGAAACGCGTATCTTAAGAACATCGATAAATGGGTTTAAAATTGCTATAGTATCGGTTAAGTAAAAGAACATGAAGTACAATACTATATAGAACAACTTCTCAGTAATAAGTAATAATTTTATGAATAACATAATCACTATAAACGCATCTTTCATGTAACCCGCTGGTACCTGCCCCCTGAAGCGGGCTGTCATTAAAAGCCTTTTAATTCTTGATGCCGTTCCCATTTACGTTCACATCAATACATGCGACGGCACAAATAAAATTGTTTATTGCTACTCAATGTCTTTTACATGTTCTAAAACGTCGACGGGAAAGTACGGGCATAATATGTATGTAAATATTGAGCGGGCGACTTCTCAGAAAGAAGTGTGTCGAAGATATGTTTGTGACATCGTTTGTACAGGGGAAAATATTCAAATTGTCACCGGAAAGAAAAACCAGTAAGTAAGTATGTACTTACCTACATGGGATTTTGTTGTATGGATCACGAAAGAGCCTCCTCTCTCTAATTTACGTTCGGCGAATCCTGGGCACTCTGGTTAAACAGCAACTGATGCTAATCTGACTGGCTATGGTTTGTCACTCCTTTTCCCACTGTGACCCTAGTCTACCTCTTTTGCTTGTCACAGACACGATAAGAACATGGAAAATGATGACCATGTAGGATAGGTTACGTACTTTTACTAGATAAAATGTACGGTGGCCTGCGCCTAAAAGTATACAGGCGGAGTTTTTAAAATAGCGATCTCAAGCTCACATGCTGCTCAAGCACATCCACATAAACACCACTGCTACACACATCACACACAACACGTCCCCGGATTTATAACAGATGTAGCTGGTCCCTTCATCATCAGGGATCGCTATTTTAAAAACTCCACCTGTATACTTTTAGGCGCAGGCCACCGTACTTATTGTTTTTCATGGACACAATAATTTTCTTAGCGTAGGTATCAGTGGCAAATACTAGAGCTCAATTAAATGATTGTTCTTGTGGTGAAATCGTCTTGTCAGTTGCTGACACTGGACAATTGGTTAACAACTTGTGAATAATAGTTATTTGTATAGGCGATAACCTTCAAGTATACTGTGTAAGTACACCAACATAGTAATATTATAGTGTACTTTCCTAATTATATTATGGTCTATTGATAGAGGAAGAGAGAAAGCTCGATAGTAAACTTTAATTCCTTGCTAAGTCTGAAGTCTGTGTAACTTTAACAATGAGCCTTGTTCACAACATAGGTCTTCATATCTCATTAAAATTTGAAAAGCATGCATCATTTCCTTGAAAGATGTCGTCTTCAATTCATATTATAAAATACGCCGCATTCGCCCGTACTATTTCTGCTAAACTAAAAATGAGCATTTGTTGTGACGAATTAGAAAATTTTGATAGTTTGTTTAATGATTGTGTGGAAATTAATGGAATTGAACTTATTAGTTCATATAAAATATTAGGTACTTTATACAGATTGTTACAAAAGGGGCATTTATCTATCAAAAAGTAAAAAAAAACTACATAGGCTTAATTTTTTGGTCACGCACTTTGTTACTATTTGGGATATATTTTTTTCGTGAATTTCCAAAAGTCGTAGAACGCTGTCTTTTTGGTTTAAAATACCACCTTTGAAACACCCTGTATATGTTAAATACCAACTTGATAAAAATATATTATTTAATAGGTTGGTATTTACAATATTCCGGTTCGTTTAGCAGAAGTCAGTCCGGTTCGGTCCTGAAAGAGCTTGTAAAGAATTTAATAAGGCTTATATTTTTGTTGCGGGTTTTGTGACGTGTATCTTAGGTACAGCAGCGACTTTAAAGATTATTGAATATATTTTCCTTTTCTTAGTGGTAAAGATAGATAAATAATGGGCTTCTAAGCTCCTTTGACAGCGAAGTTTATTTACTGATTGACAGTGGTAACGGAAAATAAAAGGTAGAAGGCATCTAGGTATTCACGTCAACTCTGAAGGCACAAATTTTAATTTTAGCACTGTCAAAACACTTAACTTGTTTGTTTGCTTAAAATTTGAGTATTTTTCTAGGGGCAAAATTTATAGTTAGACATTGTTAAAATTGAATGTGGTGCCTTCAGAATCGACATGACAGACAATTTTTTTGTAATAAAATGTTTTTTTTATAACCATCACATCAACATCACATACGAACGGCCCAACAATAATATCCATTAGCCATTGAGAGCACACACGGCACGCTTCTTTTGCACGTCTCCAGCTTTCCCGCCGTTTTTCCAACTTTTCCGTTCGCCATGACACTTTGTGCCGAGTCTTTTTAATTAGCGCATTTCTCTTTGTGGTGGGTCTGTGGGAATTAGCCTGTGATGTGAAGTACTGAGTCAGGCAAAGGGTTGCTTCTATACAGCCGGCGTGTGCTATTGCCCCCGTTGGAACAGAGCAAGGGGAAAATTCTGGCGCATCCGTCAGTTTAGTTTAACTTTTGAAAAAGGAACATTTTCTTCTATTTTTTGTATACTATTTGTTTTAAAGTGGTGTTAAATTTTTGGTTGGTTGTTGGGTACTTTTTTGGTGTCCCACTCCCACTGCTGAAAAAAAACCTTTATTAAGGTACTACATATTATTAAAAATTAGTCTGACTGAACATTTGCTACTAAAATACAAAAAATACAATTTATTAATCACCTACTTGTAAGTTGTATCACAGTAATAATTACTTATAAGTTATAACTTTACTCATATCATACTCAATTTTATAAATTAGTTAATATAGTTTTATGAATTTGGAGTGGAAGAATATGCCGAATACCGGATAGTGGCCAAATATTTGTTGCATCTCTAATTATAATCACTTACAGCTATTTAAACAGCCCAAGTATACTTTTGGTATTCACCAAAAAAAACCGGTGAAAGAAATAACATGTTTTTGCCAACCATACCGCAGTTATGTCAGTCTACTGCCGCTGAATGCCGAAAAATTAGAATGAGCTGCGAAAAATGACAAAACTGTCAAAGTGCACCATCCACTTTGAGACCTACAGCTTAGGTGTTTAGTGTCAAATCCGCCTGCAACTCAAAATTAGCTAGTTACGACGCATAACCCATGAGCTATCGTCACCGTCGTAATGTGAAATCCCTGCTTTTAGCTCTTTTTGTTCGTGTTTTAAATGAGCTCAGGTTAGAAATGAAATACAAGATTACGTAAGCTTTAAAAAAAATATGTATATAGAAAGGATTAATCATCACAGCTTTTATGTTAACACTTAACAATTTCAAAATTATGATATTTTATTTATGAATGGATATAAATTATACCAAAATGTTATTCAAATCAACAGCAAACTCCTATAGCATACCGAATACACATCACATTATCATTTTCAGTTACAATTCAGTAGGCATGAAGATTAACAAATCCCAATGAGCGGGCGAGAATCTCTCCACTCATTCCAATTTACCACCCCTATGGTGTTAGAGCAGTGCGGCAACACTGTCGGCGAGCTTGGTTAGGACGAGACGGAGATATGTAAATCGTGAGGGTTGGCACCGTACATGCGTCTGACATAATGATGTATTAATTTCTGTCGCCCGTCCATTGTTTCCGTAGGTATTCCCGTGATGACGTATGGTCATTATGTTTTCATAGTTTCATAAAGGCTGAAGTTAGACGCGCCTTCGTAAGATGTTTATGATAGCTTTTGTGTGTTTAATGTGCTTAGTATATGGTGTATGATAAATTGCCGTTTTCTTGCGAGATTTAGGCCGTAAATGAAGAGCCATAAAGGCAACCGGGGCAGTTTTTAGAAACAGACAATTTGTAAAGGTTTATATTTAAATATTACACTTAAATTAAATTTGAATGACGACCGAATGGCGTAGTGGTTAGTGGCCCTGACTGCTATGCCGAAGGTCCCGGGTTCGATTCCCGGCCGGGGCAGATATTTGTTTAAAGACAGATATTTGTACTCGGGTCTTGGGTGTTGATATTTATATTTAATATCTATCTATCTATGTATTTGTGTAGATATATCAGCTGTCCGATACCCATAACACAGGCTCTGCCTAGCTTGGGGTCGGATGGCCGTGTGTGAGATGTCCCCACACATATTACATATTATAATTTTTAAACTTTTGCCTAGTTAGATTTTTTTTATGTTTATACATTTTATTAAACATTGTACGAGGAGAGTATATATGAACTTAAGGGGCTACTAAATATTAGTTTAGCTAATATATACCTAACACACAGTTGCAATATGGAAGACTATTAAAATCTCGGAACCATTAATATAAAATTATCAAACATATTGAATGGTCATTGAAATAATACTAATTTAATGTAATGTTATTTTACATAATACTTACTATGCAATCTTACTTATCCTTTTACCGTGATTAAATGGCAGAACATTATCGTATATCATAATTTCCGTTAACTTCATAAATGAGTCAATGGAGACACATTAACGAAGCATCGAACCATATCGCTTTGATAGCGATATGCTTGTTGACAACCCTAACGCACCCAGTATATTCTGGCCTCCGTTTCATACAGTCCTTAACTTTCGTGGAGGGTCAATGTTATATGGACCTCATATCTACTACACGTAGCACAACGAAGACGAAGAAACCGTCTTCTATTATGAGAACCGATTAATATAGGTATTTGGGATCACATTTACTATACAGGGTGTTGCAAAAAGGGTATACTAAGCCGAAAGGGGGTGACTCAGAAGGACATTCTGAACAACTTTTGTTTCACCCCCTTTCGGCTTACTATACCCTTTTTGCAACACCCTGTATAAAAATATTACGATAATTTCAAAAAGACAGGGTTATAGTCATTAGGTAAGTAGATAATATTGTGTCATTCTGCAAAGTCCACATACTTTCCTACTTACACTTACCTGATTTCAATAAAGTTTTTTTGATCATGTGCGTAAATATGCCATGTCATTTACACCCTGTGTTATGTCAAAAGAGTGAATATTATTTAGCTCAACATATTTTTGTACTTGTAAAATATATAGGTATTTTAGTATAAGTAGATTTAAATTGTATATTTATTAATACTTAGTTGTATAATTTTACTTGACATGAATAAATTGTTTCACATATTTTTAGAAGTAAATTCAATAGTCATAAAACAAGTTTTCCATACTTACGATGAGTGCGATGTATCCGTTATTTTTCCAAATAATAAGTAAGTATTATTTACTTAAAGGTATTTTGAAATTCATGCGATGCGGTGTATTTATTGGTAGTTTGGAAATTCATATCACCCACACAATTGCCTACACATACCTCACCAACATTCGGACCAATTACCACATATTACATGAGAGGGCTATTCCACTAATTTAGATTACCGTCACTAATCTGCCGGCAGGATGACGCGTCGACGGCTGAAACCCGAGTCACGCAGGGGCGCTGTCATTTGTTTTAATAACTATGAAGAATCCATGCAGATGTGTTTGTTTGTCAGGGGGACGAGATACTTACTAAAACTATGGGTGGAAACTGCTAAGTGATTCTGTATGAAAATTATTATGGTCATCGAGGGATATCATAAATGTTTATGTCTAGATACATACCCATACATATCTCTGAAAAAGGCATGTTTTGACTTTGATAATTAAATTTATCGATAGACCTAATGATGTCGATTCTAAAGTCACAAATTCAATTTATTTATGCTGTCTGTCTGTCCGTCAAAATCTTAAATTCTTTGTTTTAAATTTGACTCCATTGGTGTTTTTCTAAAGTCTCATTTTCTACTTGTTTGACGTTGTTAAAAATACATTTTGAGCCTTCAGAATCGACATCAATGAGTAAATTAGTTTGACAGAATAATCTAGCTAGACCTTACCTTAAAGATGTCATTAATTAATTGTTAATTCAATATTTCATTGAAATTACAGATATTAACCACCTATAACAGATACATATTAATCACCCTATCATCATCATCATCATCACGACCCATTACGTCCCCACTGCTGGGGCACGGGTCTCCTTCCAATGAAGGAAGGGTTTAGGCCTAGTCCACCACGCTGGCCAAGTGCGGGTTGGTGGACCCCAACACAAGCAAGCTTGTGCTGAGAGAGTTGTCGGGTAATTGGGCAACCCAACTGTCAGATGTTTTCAAGCCGCCCGAAGGCCTCTGACTAGGCTTAACGACTGTTGCCGAAGCCTTCACCCTAGATTACCATTAATATGAAGTAATTGTGTACATAAAGCTTATTTCCCACACACTTCTTAAGCTCAATTCCCTATTCACCCATCAATCCGTTAAACAAACAAACAACGCAATATCACATCTTAACGCAGCAACTTCACGTATTAATTACCATAGACAAACGAATATTCGCCAAACAGAGCGCATTTCTTATCCGAACCCCTTAAAAGGGCTATGGGCCCATCGAGTGTCATTCATCAACCTAATGTTATACCTATACATAGATAAAACCCGTTACCAGAAAGGTCCTAAGTCCGCAAACATGGCCTATCCATTAGCGACTCAAATAATTGGGAATAAAGCTGGGATCGCAGTGTCTGTTTTCAGCAATGGCGCATTAATTACAGCTTTAAAGGGTAACCCTTTCGAAGTTTTCTCTGTCCACCCCCAGCGTCCAGACACGTGGGTACTCATTAAGAGGCTATGTAAATTGTAGATGGGGTAAAAGGGTCTAAGTTTAATTTCGGCGACAGTGTAGGTAGGTATTTGGGCGACGTTCAAAATGCTGGTGACGCGTTCGAATTTAGAAAATTGCGTTTTAGGTTAAAATGTTGAGGATGTGGGGTTGTGGATAAAATAAATAATAGCCATTTATAATTATTTTTATGAACAAATTAGGTACTATACAGTATTATGTTATTGAGAATCTTGTGGATTCTAATTCCTAAAAAAGAATGTAAAAAAAAAACAACAGGTCGTTGTCCTTTGGATTCAAATTTTATCATAGATGCAGTAAATATAGAGTACTTAGCCTGTATTTATATTTAACAATTATAATTATAAAATTAAACTAAACAGTGAGTAGAGATGGAAAGCCAAGATCAACAAGCATAATAATAATCAATCCATCATCCAAGTACACTTCAAACAAATCGCATTCCACCTGCCTACTATCCCTCTATAAACACATTAGAACAAGTGCACTTACACCTTGGTATATTCAACGGGTTTCTACTATGCAAAATTAGTTTTCGAACCCCCTACCCACTGTTGACTAAGCCACATTAGCTTATCTTTACACTTGGCACTTGGTAATTTGGTCAAAATCTCGCGAGCGCCAAAGTTCTGCCTAGCTGTGTAAGGTGTAGGGGGTACATGATTTCCGAAGAAGTAAAGAACATTTATTTATTACTTGTAGTTCAAAAAAAGTCAAGTTATAATAAACAACTCCAGTGGATTCAAAAATGCTTGGCCATAATTGTAAGTTACAAAAATATTTCGGTTAGGCTTCTGGTTTACATGTTTGCCTATTTTTTTATCTATTGCTAAGGAGACCAAATACAATGCCTCCTTGGGTACAAACATACATGGTTGTAATGACGTGTTATTTTTCATCAATGGACTCTTCCAAACAGCAGGTAAACGCCATAACCATTCTTCAATTTTGTATGTGGACCTGTAAAATAAAATAATATTAATATTAATTAATTAATAGGCGGAATAGAGTGATAATGTAAAGATCATTCTCCAATACTCATGGTCACAGTTAAACTCAACTGCCAGTTTGAATATTTTACAGCCTATTTTTTTTTAAGTTAGTAGCTTTACAAAAACTTCAAATCTATGCTCACCCTACACAGAAAGCTAGCTAAGTACCATATCGGTACAGTCGCGCTCAACCGGATACCCCGCGTTCATCCACCAGAAAGATAACATCACCATGTATAAGTTCAACAATATGTTTGTATCGAAGTTAGATAACACCGGCCTTTATGTATTATGAATGTGATTGTACCCTTAGTGATTTATTAGTTGTGACGTCGAGTGTACTTACTTAACTGAAGGGGCAACCTAATTCGTGAGTTAGAGATGTTTTTTTTGATATGATTATAACTGAAGTATTTTGTTTGTTGCATTTGTAATGAAATACGTGGTATACTTAGTTGAAGAGAACACAAAATACTACACTCATAAGTATTGCATTGAAAAAGTTCAACTTAAAAATAACGATACCAAATTACTTACACAAATTTTTAAAAACATTTAATTTTAGAATTTGTTTGAAATCAAAATACCTATTTACGTTTTAAGTTGGTAATATTCTGTTCAATATACTTCCATATTTCAGAGATAGTCTTTTTTATGAATAAATCCTGAAACCTTTTTAAAATGTATTTTTTATATTTATTGATAAGTAGGTACTTTAAGAATACTTACATTTTAGATAACTGCAAAAGTAACCGTCTCTAAAACTCACGACACAACATCGAGCATAAATTAATGACAACCCACACACGTTCCATACTCCTCGCAAACTAACTCTACATAGAACTCACTCAAAAACACCCTTTATTCCGATCTAAATACATGTCTCATTGATGGCAACAAACTCTGTGTCTTGTACCTAAAGTAATCTTTGGAACTCTTGGGCCCCCAGAGCAAACTCTTAGCAAAAAGTTGATGACCTTTCATTTGGCTTGCTTCCCCCCTCTGACGCCTGAAGTTGTATGAGAGGCGCGGGGCGGGGTAGCCCATCAAGTTTGCTACGAATACAACCAGAGAACTAAAGTTGGAATAACTTTCGAAGACCAAGGGCTGTTTAGAAAGGACCTACAGTTGGACCCCAAGTTTTGAAATATTAATATAGTTTCTGAGAATCGTATATGAGGATACGTTCCCTCGACTCGAAGACCGGTGGGTGGGCATTTTTAATAGGGTAGGCGAATGTCATGCCGACTATTGCCGACTCAATACATACTCATAATAATGGATACCATCTGAAATCACTGCTACATGGATAAACTTGTTTGGTACCTTTATATAACAATCTATACTTATATGTGAAGCTGGATTCTGAAAATAAAACTTCCATGTAAGTAGTCACAAGGTCTCAAAGACAACCGAAAGTCGATATCCTCTTACTTTAAATAAAGCACTCGGAAACTTAGTTCTCTTGCTAAAATCTAACCAACGAAGTTCCAAAGAACTGCCCGAAGTCTAACTCATGACGCCATTGCTATCAGACACACACACACACACACACACACACACACACACGTACACAATTTCCAACTAAACGCACACAAATGCAGATTCTGATGTCGCGCAAATTTTCAACATGGCATACGAAGTTAGGGGTGGACTAGAGTGTCCTTCCTTTTGATTGCGATTAATTCTAGAGGGGTGGGGGGGGCAAGTGCGGGGCAGGGGGGCAAGGGTTCGGCCAATGCGCAGGGCCGAACTTAGGAATGAATTGTCGGAGTTAAGAGTTAGAAACTTGGAGGTCTGGGGGTCACTTCAGAATACAAAAACGGGCTCATTGCGACTAGGACTCGCACACAAAGTATTCAGTGTCATTATCAAACATAAAAAACAGGGGGTAGTAGTATAGAGTATTTTTTTATATTTTGAATTGATAGCTCCTCGCCTTCCTGCTGAAGTAATGGGCCTTGGCAGATAGTTAGACAGACAGATGGACGGACAACAAAGTGGCCCTATAAGATACCTTTGAGCGACCTGAAAAGTGAAATTTCGTAAGTATCGACTCTATATCGTCTTATACAAATTTTTAAAAAAGGTAAATTAACCCGTAATAACCCGTAATACTATTTTTTTTTCATTTTAACAATACCCTGTACAACGTACCAATATCATGAAAGTTCTCATTCATCCTGGAGGGTTACTCTATATACAGGTTGTTGCAAAATTGGTATACTAAGCCGAAACCTACATGTGCAGCATGTTATATCTAAGCCCGAAACTGAAATCAGAAAAAAAAAATCGCGAAAAAAAATATTCATTTTCCATAGAAACTTTGTTGGTCACGTGACTTTTTACTATGGAAAAGATTTTTTTTTTTCGCGAATTTCCAAATTCTGATTTCAGTTTCGGCCATTACCTTGGCCATACCATGCTGCACACCTAGGTTTCGGCTTAGTATACCAATTTTGCAACACCCTGTATACTCTTTATACTGACTAAAACTAACGAACGAGAGCTGTCGTGCAATCAGCACGTTAAATTCAACGAGATAGAGTCGTGGCTTCACAAAGAAACTAAGTTTTTCCTCATATAGAGTGACCCCTGGTCGGGAGGATGGCTACGTGTTTCGCGGCTCTCAAAGATTGTTGTTTTGTTCAATTGGGATTAGTAAAGCGAGTTTTGGTGATAACTGAGTTTGGTTATTTTTGTTACCGCGCTTCTGTTTGTGGCTATATACATAACTATTATGTAATATAAGTATATATTATGGTCTCTGCGAAATGGCCTGCGTCATATTTCGGAATTGATTAATGTGTCCCTTTAATTTTGGGCTTAAGCGTCACAAAGACGCCATTGATGTATTATTGTTTCTTTTATATTTATCATGAACCAGTTTTAACATTTGCATCAAACCCCTCTCATCTTATTTCCACCTTTGACTCTATTTGACCCCAGGTCATGTAGCATACAGCATCCCTTTATCACTTTAACCGTAACATTTGACCCATGACATAAGATGGGATGACCATTTTGTCCATTTGACCGCAGCATCAATTTGTGGACCGGTTTTGGAGCTAAATAGTAAAAAGAACTATATAAATAAATACCTTTTTAGGAGATTTTGACGTGATTATAAAAAAACTGTGTTACCTATATTTGAAATCAAATAAAGATCAAGAGGGTTAGTGACGTTGAGTTACCCTCTTTCTAGATCAAAAGCGAATACCCAATAAAAAGGGTGAAAGATTTTGAATCGCCTTTACATAACATTGTACTTATCTGTGATATGAATACTTTACTTTATTATTGCTTATTACACTTTAAAGTAAGTAATTACCTACCTAACTTTCATTAAGTGTCTGTCTTCTATTGTATTTTAATTAAAAGCATAAGAAATAAAAGTAATTTAATTTTGATTTATAAAAATTCTGAAAGATATGTAGTATACTTTTACTTACACTATTTAAGTAATACACAAAGATTATTTGGCATCGTATATTTGTTAGAATAGACGCGAATTCTTCACATATTTACAGTTAAATCCAAAATAAATGGCTGGTCCCTTTATTTCCTACCACCCTCACGCACACACCCACATTAGAGACACTTAGACAAGTTAAAACTCATCTAAACCCTACGGAACCGCAGCCACGAGCCTCTAACCCTTCAGGTCCAGGCAGCAATTATTCAAAGAGAATAGTTTAACAGAAAGGATTGTAAGGACTGACCCAAGGAACTCTAAAACGACCTCAACACCCGCGAAAACCAAGCCGAATTAACTCCTACAGTTTGGATGCAGAGATTATATTCAAACGCTACAGAAAGGGGAGATAGGGTAAAAGTGGTACCGCAGAAAAGGTCGAAATTTCCGTATATTTAGAATATTTATACATTTGTCTGTGAAGGCTTTATACGGACTGCTACGGATGAAGAAGCCCGCAGTATATAATGGCATAGATGATTTAGTAAGGTACGGTCGGAGATTTCAACAAAATTAGTCCGACAAGGAAGCGATTTGTTACTCGGCGATAATTCCACGTTTTGTTTACTTACTTACTGTGAGTGTGTGTGTGAATGCATTGAAATTTATTAAATTCTTAGGTAGGTTCCTACTATCACATTTTATTTAAACTAATTAATATTAACTAGGTGTGTAGAATATTTATCTTTGTAAATACACTCACGGGCAATTAAAAAGCTCCAATGCCGTTAGATAAGTCCAAATTATTACTTCTAAAAAAGTAAATATTCTCTATCTATGACAGTAGGTATAATTTCAGAGCAAGGGACAAACTATTTAATTTTTATTAACTTTGGTATGCAAGTCACCCTTAATTAATATTATTTAATTAATATTTTAGGCATAGACATTCTATATACCTATGTACTTGCGAAAGGGTGAACCGCCCGACAGACCCTCCATAGTGCCGCTCATGGAATCTTGATGCGTACACTTCTGCATGGTCATTGCCATTTTCACAATTTCTGGCGGTCTTCCGGGCTAAGTCGTTGTGGAGAATACTTTTATAATTAGGGTTTTTTTTTCTTTAATGTGGAATTTCACCAAACGCTAAACGTATTTAGTGGCCTGTCAAACGTCTGTCAGTTAGTACAAAACGTGTTTAAAATTTGATTTAAATACGATTTTAAATACGTTTAGCGTTTGGTGAAAGTGACCCTAAGTGCAAGTATTGTGTCTTTACCAGTTAAATCCCGTGAAATCACACAGTAAAAATATATTGTGTCTCGCCCGATATATTCGCCAAAGGTATTCAGTTCGCTATTATTCTGAATAATATTGTTATAGATTTTATGATAAAAAAGAAACCTAAAGAAATTGTCAAGAAGGAAATAAATAATTTTTATTCATCGTAAAATGAATAAATACTATTAAACACTTTATTGATGAAGTCATTTATTTGACCAACCATAGACAAATCATAACAATACAAAAAGTTTACACTGCATCTTTAATAGCATCACATACATATACCATGTGTACTAAGTTACATGGTTAATTTAATAATTTCAGAATAAAATCCGTCTCCTCCCTATTCCAGCGTGGTATTCGAAGAATTCGCCTCGGGGACGCCATTTTACCACTCGTTCTCAGTGTAGCACCAGCACGTATAACGAATAATTTTCACCGTGTAATTACGTAAGTTTCTACTATTATTGTACATGTTACATTCCTATTCGCACTTGTGTTTTGAGTTATAAAAGCTTTACGACCTACTATGCTCTATAAAACTTTATTATATGTGTGCTGGAGTACGGATAGTTATTTATTTTCAGATAATATAAGTTGTAATTTATGACGTACGAAATAAAATTGATACCGACATAAGTTGTTCTACCTATAAATTTTAATATAAGGGATACAATGTTCGATTATTAAGTAACAAATTTAGAAATCAAGTATCTCGGTATTTGTAAATTAAATTTTTTTAACACATAAGTACATTATTTTCTGCTTTAAAATTATGAACTGTTATGTCTTCTTTGTAATACTTATTCATAATGGTGTTGATATTTAATAGATATAAATACTTTCTAAAAATATCCAGCTCTTTTCATTAATCCCAAAACGTCTCCTTTACGGTACCTGAAAAGGCTTCAGGAATGCAAGCCCCAGAAAAACAATTACCTCATACATGCCACGCTCGGCGTTACTGTCGCCGCGAGAATTATGAGTCTCAGAATGACCAGGCGGAATGCTCAGGAATTCTGCGATCCACGCCTCCCCAGCTTCCCCTTTAGTGGCGCCACCTACCGGAGTATGTGGACAAATTAGAAATGCAGTCGAGATTCTCTACGTAGTTTTATTTCAGGTTTTTGTTGGTGCTTAGTTTTTTTACGGACACGCTGACTGTTGGTCTTGTGATTTTGAAGCTGGTAATCATTTTGATCTGTAGAAAAAGTTTTCGATTTTGAAATAGGTAGTGAATAGAAAAATAGAGTAGGTACTTCTTTAGTGTTAGGTGTTTATTATCTTTTATGGACCGTAAATTTTTTGGGTGATAGAGGAGGGCACAGGGGTTATTTGTGGCTTAATTGCCTGGTCAGGTTTTATTTAATAGTGTGTGTAAATATCATATATTATTTTTTAGGGACTTGACTACTACTAACTAACTTTACTTTACTAATTATGAGACTTAAAAAATATAACTTAGGTACTCATTTTTTACCCGACTGCCGAAGGAGGAGGGTAATGTTTTTCGATTGTATGTTTGTATGTATGTATGTATGTATGTTTGTCTGTTTCTTTGTTCCCTCCTGTAGCCTAAACGACTTGATAGATTTTGATGTATGAGGTATCGTTAGAAGCGTATTGATTGCGCAATGGTTAACGGCTATGTGACGTTACATTCAAATGTATATAGCGCCCTCTAGATGACAAAAAGTGATGATCGAAAAATAAAACAACTATGCCGTGTGGGGTATCAAACGAAAGGGCTTGATTAGCACATTACAAAAATATGCATATTGTAGGTATTTAAATCACAACACCAAAATTATTGAAATAAAAAATGTTCATAAACTAAAACCCGACTACAGACATAAAATTTCATAAAATAAAGACAAACTAAAAAGTTACAAATAAAAAAATATAATTAAAAACAAACAAAAAACCCGACCAGCAGAGAGTTCACCATTTAGCTGAATGTTACCTAGATAGGTAGATACCTTGTGTTGTGGTCATGTTGGTCCCCGCCTGCGATACTTTCCATTAACATCGGGGCTTGTTTTCATCTTTTTAGCGTGCAGTCGGGTTTTTTGTTTGTTTATAATTATAATTTTTTTTCAACTTGACCACAACACAAGGTATATATGGTTACCTTGCTAGGTAACATTCAGCTAAATGGTGAACTCTCTGCTGGTCCCCGCCTTCGATACTTTCCATTAACATCGGGGCTTGTTTTCATCTTTTTAGCGTGCAGTCGGGTTTTTTGTTTGTTTATAGGTAATTATATTTTTTTTTATTTTCCCAGACCTTTTTTATATAGACTGACCTTATATTAAACTATGATAAAGCAGTACTAGTATAGGGAGCTAACAGAGCGGAAAATCTTGTTGTGCCGAATTCTAAGGCTACTGAAGATAACAAATAAGCCCATCAATCTTACATTACTGAAATGATCCATGCAAACATTTCCATGAAAAATTTCCATAACGCGGGCATATCCAATAGTCGGTTCTTTGGCAAACATGACCGGTAATCTAGCACTTTACCTTGTATAAGCCTAAGCAATCTAAGCATGCGTATTGCGTATCGATAGCATCTCAGTAAAGTCAATTACCTACAAAAATATTTCTACCCTGGGTACAGCCACAACTGATCCTATTCAAAGACCCGCAAAGAGCACGATCGTAGGTATTTAAAAAATCGAGACCTTCCTTGATTTAGTCAGTAGTCTATCGGCTATAGGTTTTAAAAGCCCACATATAAGAGTTACGGCACCGAGAAGCAACATTCATGCACATTTTTTATTTAGTTTTATATTTTTTTTAGTTTTTCCTGTAAATCTATGTGTTGTTTCTGTGTGTGTTTGAAATAAACAAATTTTCTTTCTTTTCTTCTTTCTTTCTTACATACTCATTGAACATCAACACTCCATTTTCTAACTAACCTATCTGTTCCTACCATAGTACCAAACTAACGTTTTAGGTCCTACCAAAATACAAAAGTCCAAGCTGAAAAAAAATAAGGCCATCAATAGCAGGCCGTAAACAATCAATCATCCAAAATACACACGTTGTCGGTGCGTTCATGCAATTTCCGCAATCATAGCTCGTAGTAGGCGCACGGCTCTGCGTATTAATCATGTGTTACTTGATAGGGATGGCTCGGATACGGAACCTTTAACGGAACTGGGGGGTCTCTCTCTAAGGGCTGATTTTTCAATAGTCAGATAAGTGCTATCTGAGGAATAAAATTGTTGCTGTTGCATCTGAATGTTTGTATTAGACAGTGACCATTGAAAAATCAGCCCTAAATAGACGAAATTCCCGAATTTTTGGAGCGGCTCTCTCGTTATTAAGCGTCCGATTACGTGTTCATTCTTGTTCGTTCGTTCGTTGATTTAGGGCCAGTTTTTTGATCCCTAGTTAACTCAACCATTGGTCAAAAATGGCAACCATTAGTTATAAACCATCAAAATTCGTATGGAGCTGTCATGCTTGATACGTCCTTTAACTAATGGTTAAAGTTGACCACGGATCAAAAAACTGGCCTTTAGAGCGTAACCTCCCTGGGTTTGGTAAATATGTGGGACGAAAGAATCGATGGTTGTAATGTTATGTCCAACGATACGGTTAACGGATGTTGTTGTAACAATTATGTATTTTGATTCTTTGGAGGCACTGAGACGATTTCTGTTACAGTAGGCTTTAAAGAAATCTGACCTCCTCTTAGTAGCAGTCAGTCAGTCAGTTTTCTATCGAGGTTTATATATCCGTTTGTGATAGCCCATAAAGTTACAGCTTATAACTATATTTTTATTCTACAATCTCCGTACCTCCGCCTTCAAGCTGCATCTCTATCACATCCCTACGTCTGTTACATAAAGTCCGGGTATTTCGGCCGCTCGTTAATCACGTGGCGAGGGTTCGGACGCCGCGCCCGCAATCGGGAGCCTCCGGTAATTAATCAGAGCTCTATGTATTGTGAGCTGGCCCACGCGGGTACATGGGTACATGGGAGATATAGGTACTTTACCAGATTTGTCTATTTACACTCACGGGCAATGAAAAGGTTCCACTGAGAAAAACACCAAATTACTCCTAAACGGAAAAAGCTAGCTTAATGACGCCTTCAGCTACATTAAAGTAATTTTAACTGAGCATCAAGATACTACCAACTAAAAACAATAATATTATTATTTTTTTTTTTATAAACTGTTTAAAAAATGGGTCGTTTGCTATCCGCATTTTCGGGGTGGAACTTTTTCATTGCCCGTGAGTGTACTTGGTTTTAGAGACAGTGTGGAACAAACATGGGGAGGCCTTTAATCCCAGTAGTGAGACACAAATATGTCTATATAAAAAAATATAGGGGCTTCGAGCAGGCGTTGTTTTTACGGATGTGAAGTGGTTATGGTGGGATGTGGAGACCAATCTAGTGTTACAGAGTTCTTATTACAATCATGACGACATCTTCATAGCACAATTAAGATTGAAAAACCATAAATGATTTCTGCGGCTGCAAACTGCTGCTTTGACTGAACCCTGTCTTGGGCTCATCATTATGTGCTCGTATGAGGTCTCGGGGTCTCTAGAGGTTAAGTAAGTAGGTATGTAGTAGGTCTATGTCGGTAGTTCTAAGATTAAAATAACCAAATAATAAGTTAAATGTTTTAATTTCTAATATAACACACATACACACACACACATACACTTCAATTAGTTATCTTTCAAGAATAGTTTATTTTCCCTACTGTTAATGTTAATCTATCTAACCTAACCGCGTTAGCATATATATAAAGTATGTCATAATTATAAAAGAGCAGGGCCGCCTGGCACAGGTATCTTTGTATACCTAATAGGGAGGTCCTAGCCTTAGTTCAGAAACTGTTATTTTATTTACTGTAATAAACAATATTTTCTTTTCTTTCATTTTCTTAATTTAAGAATTACCACCTCATTCTGATAATTAATATCAACTGAAATAAGTCCGTTTATTAGATTCAAATTAGATTATACTTATAGGTAAGTACTTATAAAAAACTGGATGGCTCACCACCCTTTTTTCTGTTAGTTTGATGAAGTGAAAAACAGAAACAACCGGATAAACGCCTTAAGAAATACCTCGTTTTAATCACCACCGCTCTCCAAGGTCCACCATCATCCATTACGTTGTTTTATCCCTTTCATTTTTGCATTCCGTCCTTGTCGCACCTCCCACACCCTAGTTAGTTGCGAGAAGGGAGCTGAAAGGTCTTTTGTTAGTCCTGGACGGACATTTGTCGTTCTTTTTCCGGACTACAATAGGAAATATGTACACATAGATTTATATAGAGGTAAGGATATGAAGCATTGTGTTTGTTTACATTTTTGTGTCGCTCTAATGGTGCGTTCGGTTTGGCAGTTTTTCCGGGTGTTACGATACGTTCACGTGTTAATATAATAGCCAACTAACACCAACCCACACTACGCCAACGTGGTGGACTAGGCCTAAGACCCTGCTTCATTACGATGGAAGGGAACCCGTGCCCCAGAAGTAAGGACGTGATGGGTCGAGATGATGAATAGTGAATTTTCAAATTTTAGCACTTTCAAAACCAAATAATAATATTGTACCAAAACTCTTTCTGAAGGTAAATAATTAATTAATTGTATAATTGTGAGATCGGCATAATTTTGAGCCAATAAGCTCATCGTGTATAGATTACTTATTAAGTCATTACATAACTTCTTTATTTTTTGTGTAGTTCTACTCTATTCTCTTAAAAAAAAATTAGGTAGGTACTTCAAGTATATCTATCTTTCCACACACATCAGAGAGTATTACGTCACAATATTTTGTAGTTGGTACTGTAAGAGATAACTCAAAAGTGCTCCGTTCTTATACATGAACGGGCAGAAATAATGAGGAGGACATGATAGGTAGTTGCATGTATCTACACTGTACAGTGTAGAAATTTATTATTGATCGGGGCGAACGACGAACATCGGTCGATCAACCTAACTAAAATGTAAAAATAAACGTACAGTGTATCAAATGACAGTATAACTCTCACACTCAATGTTCTGCTGACAGATGTATTTGCTTCCCCATACAAACTTCGTTGGTCATGCTCATGCTTTATTTTAGTATATTATACAGATATTATTCATTTACATATCTACTAACATCCTGAAAATATTACATAGTACCATACCATACCATTCTTATCTTTGTATGAACAATATATTATTATAAAGCATTTAAGTATAAATCGATATTCTTTAATATTGTATTTACATTAAGCATTCTTAATTCGATCACAGATAAGATTCAATCCTGCACCTATCTATTCATAATATCTCGGAGTATTGTCAATATCGTATACAGTGATCTGGAAATGAATACAAACTTTTTTTTTAAAACATATAGGTAGTAAACAATATTTAAATGTAAGTACCAACTGAAATGGCCTATGAATCCTATGATCTGTTTTGTTCTATCTATAACAAACACTACTCAGAGCTGGAATAGAGCTCATCACAGAATTGCACGCTGACTGAGATAGCTTTTAGCGATAAGGCAGCCTATTGCGTTTTATCCACTGTACCTATTATTCTATTCTATAAATTAAACAAAGTATCATTGCTCCACACAAAAAATACAATCTAACTAAATAAAATCAATTTCGTCAGTCGTCATAATTTCGTCAAAATTCGGCCGCCCCTACGTCCGGGGCGTACCAAATTTGTTAAAAAGGGCGTAAAGCGAGGTACAGGGTTCCAGTTAGAATTAATATTGATTAGAAAACTGTTACATACTGTATAGTATAGCGTACAATAAAAATATATAATTTTTTATGTTCTACAGATCAGATAAAGTAGTTATCATCGTACTTAGAAACACCTAATACCTACCTATTTAATTTTTTAACCTATGTTTAACTTTAGTTTTCTCCGTAACTGTTTTAAACCATTTATTAAGTACCTAGGTATTAATTATTGCCACATACACACAGAACCGGAGAAGTAATTAGCTTGGGGACTATATACGACCATTCCAACTACCCTGCCTAATATTCTTATAAGACCAACCTGCATTTATTTACGTAGAATTTCCTCAATTAAATCACCTTTCAACTACTATTCTTCAATTTTAAGACCAATAATTCTGCTATTTCTAAAAAACTCTATTTTACCCTACTCCATACATTTTGGTCAAGTAACTATATATTTAGGTTAGCACAGCTGATTTCAGACCTCCTTAGCTTAAAGTAAAACGACACCCTGTATTATGTAAAATAAGGCTCAACCACAAAATCAAACAGGAACAAACTGCGCGTCAATCATTCGATAATTGGACCCACTGCCTGCGTCCGGAAATGACCGTCGCCAGGCCTCGTCTAGAGACGCCCAGTTTAATAGATCCATCGAACCAGCGATTAGGAAGTGGCCTGGAACTAACTCAGGGCTGAATGAACGAATCGGACGCCTATTGAAGATTTCTGCAGATTGTTTATTGTAGATGTGTAGATGTAATATTATAAATGCAAAAGTAACTGTGTCTGTCTGTCTGTCTGTTACTCTTTCACGCCAAAACTACTGAACAGATTTGAATGAAATTTGGTATGTACACATGGTCTAGACCCTGAGAAAGAACATATATATGCTACGTTTTTATCCCGGAATTCCCACGGGAAAACTTTTTAAGACGAAGAGAAGCTCGTGGTAACAGCTAGTATTTGATAATGATAAAACGCCTCGTACACGCAAAAGTAAAATAAAATGCCCGACGAACCTTAGACATGGAACCTTAGACATGGGAACATTTAAAACTTATTGAGCCTTTTACATTATAATGACTATTTTCATCAAATTCGTATCCATCTACTACAAGAGATATTGGGTGGTTGGTTGAGCAAGTTTAAGTAAGCATTTTTTTAACATAAGAGGTGTAAGACTGCTGTGCTATAATTGAGAAAACCTAGAACCGATAGCCCTTCACCCTGAAAGAGCTAACAAAGCGCGCGTCCTCAACTTGAACCGCGCTGAAGTTTTTAAACTTTTCGCGCTGAAGCCTGTAAATCAGTTACCACGACTTGGGACTACTTTCGCTTTCGGTTTCGCTTGCATTTTTCACTTGCACACTTTCGCCGCGGCGAAGCGTTGCTGCTGATGGCATTTTAGCGCTCCGCGGTTTTTCTAGCACTATCTTCGAGGTTCTCCTAAGACAGAAAGAGCCTCTTATCTGAACGGAGAGTAGTTTGTAAAAATTGACGTTCAACAGAAAACTTTATATTTATACGATGAATAAAAACATTTGACTTTGACTTTGAGGCGCGGTGGGCCGTGCCCGTGGACATTTTGGGAAAAACCGACCGCTTTCAGTAGTAAATATACCTACGTGAGTTTTCAGTATTGGGAGTACTCCCAGGAAGCTAAGCACCTACTTAGATTTTTTTCTTTACCAAAGTTTGCAGAGCAAAATAATTGTTTCATAAAAGTGCGTAGCTGATTATGTACACAACTACATAGTTATCTTACTCCATTTCACTAAAAAGTTACTCCATTTCAGGCTTCAGCTGACTATATTGTTTGTACTTATGTAACTAAAACTATACCTACCTTACCACTTTAATTATTAGGATTGAATAAAATCTATACTTTTTTGAAAGTTGTTCAGTTTTATGGGAAAAATATTATTTGCATGGTTTTTTCGGAATCGTCACGTTTACACTCTGAATCCGAATTCATAGCTGGTAGCGCCCTCTATAACGAATTTAAAACTGCTGCCCTAACCTTCGCCGTTGCGCGCTACTCGGCAAAAGATGGCGCTAGTAAATATTTCTGATTAGAATAATATCAGTAGAATTTTTGAAGTTCAATTAATGTACTGTTAAAGTACTATTAAATTTTTCCACTACATTTTCAATTACTTATTTACTTTTCTCCTACCCCAAATCAGGTCCTCTAAATTGTAGAGTTAATTTTATAGTTACTTATACATACTTTACAAAAGTAAATACGATTTTTCCATAAGAAAAACAACAAAGGACGTAGGTAGCTCGTTGGAAATGCCACAAATAGCAGAAAAGCTGGGGAATATTTGTGTTTGTGCAGCGTCCGCCGCCGGACCCGCGTCAGCTTGACACGGGCGGCCGTGTGGTGTAAAACAAGAATATAACACTTTCCTTTATTTAAATTATTACTAGCTTCGCTTCGCATTAAAAAGTTTTCCCGTGAGAATTCAGTGATAAAAAGTAGCATATGTGTTAGTCCAGGGTGTCAGCTAGCTCCATACCAAATTTCATTAAAATCAGTTCAGCCGTTTTGATGTGAAGAAGTAACAAACCTACACACACACACATACTCTCAAACTGTCGCTTTTATAATATTAGTTGGATTGTTATTATTCTTTGAAATATTGTAAGAAAGAAAAATATTTATAAACTTTGTGTAGGTACTGCAGAGCTCTAGTAAAGCTAAATGACTTATGTTGTGTCTATGTTACGAATATGGCACAAACTGAAACTTGCACTGAAAAATTCCACTTTGCGATTGAGCCACCACCTCCCTTAATTTCTTGGGATGGGTAAATCACATTTTCGAGAGATAATTATTTTTTAAATTAGAACAACAAGTTGGATAACCACCGAATCTTGTTAGTTTTCCCAATAAGAAAACTATGTAGGTATAGTTTATACATATAATACTTATGTTGGCAAATGTGGCATACTCGAATAAGAATCTAATTAGCCAGCTAACTTTTGTAACTTGGACCACACGTAAATCTAACAATGTTACGTGTGGCTCGTAAAGAGGGTCATTTCTTTAACTTTCTGTGACCGGTCTTGTACAAACTATGTTGCGGACATGTTGCGGAAACAGGCCAATTTAAAAATACCCATGTTAGTGTTGGCTGCCTGTACCTACATTCTGCGGAGGAGTGTTAGTAAATAGAAACGCGGTTTTACTTTTTACTCGAAATACATATAATGTTAGGAAAGGATTCTATTTAGGTAGGTAATTGTAGAATTATTCTTTAGAATTATTATTCTGTAGAATTATTATTACTACCAGGCATAGTTGGAGATTTTCTGTATGAGTATGATTTTTGGATGGAAATATGTTAGTAAAGCATTGACTTGGTTTAAACTGAGAGATTTTATACTATCAAAAGAGAAATTTTAACACAAAGGTTCTTTAGCTTGTAATATGTAAATTATTAGGCATAATGGAATTCAAGATTCTATAAAGCACACACTACAGAAGACACTATTTTTAACGAGATTATGAGTGAGGAATCACGACAATCATATTAGGAAAGCCCTTAATAAAAGCATAAAACATCTTATTAACTAGACACCATTCGTAAGCTCGCCAACATAAATTTCTAACACGAAGAAATTAACAAAGGCAGCTTGCTAAAACTATTTCTTGCAATGCTAATAAAAGTCACCACTACACTCGCAAAAACTACGCTTTCGATCTTCGACCATCCCCCTACGAGTAACTTGCCCACCGCATCCCAGCACCTATTCATCAAAAACGAACCTTATCCACCGGCTACATGTATCAAATTGGTAAAGCAGGATGTGAGCTTTAAGCTCTTTTGTTTGTGAGTACATTTGGTGGGGTGTACTGCCCATAGCGAGGGAGAAAGCTGGACAAAGGGGTCGGTTTATGCCTCGTTTAGATCGCGCAAGTCGGCTTAATAAACTCGTAAGCTAGGAAAGTCGTGTTGTTAATGACAGTTTTGAGTTACTGTTTGCCCGATGAATTGTTGAAATAACTTGTTTTTTAGTAATTTGCACAATTACCATAGGTATCTACAAACTTATTTTCGTACCACTACATTACTTTGCATGGTCAAATTAATACACTCCATCCACTAATTTTTAAAGCAATTTAGAATTTTATCAAAATATTTACTTTTTATTTATTTATTTTATTTATTTATTTATTAACAAACACATATTGGTACATTTAGTTGGTAATATTCTGGAAAACACGATATCATTATGCTGTACATTTGTGTATAGGGGTCTTTTCCATTTAGGAGTAATTCGGTGCTCGGTGTAGGTATAGCTTTGTATTCACAAAACCTACTAATAGATACCAGGAGTGCATAGACACAGACGTAGTAGAGATATATCTACCCACCTCCGACCACCTCGATCAGGCTAACGCAATTTGTCCGGAACTACAGCAAGCCTACATCGGCCACCGTTTGGATCCACAGCTAAACTCATTAGAGACCAGGGATGTTAGCCTGTTGATGCGTAACAGCTGCTGGCTGCTGGCATAGCTAATCCGTGTTTTGTGTAATTTTGATGAACGTCACCGAAGCGGAAAGTGTGTAAAGTCGAATAGTTCGATTCCAATAATTATGCTACATAATTATTTAGATAATCACCCTCTTATTCATAGGATACTTATACGACATTTTAGCTATGTGTTCGGTCCCTCAAATTTTGTTCTTTGACAAAACAGTTCAATAGCTAAAACGTCCTATAACTTTTATATGAATAATGGGATAAGATTATACAGGCTCGGAATTTATCTACTTATAACTTCCCGTATTCTATTTGGCTACCTAAAGTTACTTTTTAAACTAATATTTTTTGCTATACCTACTGATGTCTACGTATTTCTCAGATACAACCTCTATGGGGCAGGGTCATCTCCAGAGGTTTGCTCGATACAGGATTAATTAGGGAAGAGGGAGCCACTGGTCGAGATAGGTACTGGCAAGTACACAATGTGAAGATAAGGATTACATACGAGTATGGTGGTTAGACTTAGGCCTCTCTACATAAGATAGTAAAAAATTAATTCAAGACATTAATTGCTTCTTTCTTAATTTATTAGTGTATTCATACCAATTCATTCGTGTATAACATAGATCACAATCCTGAATTTCCATAGAGATAAGCAACAGTTCACACCAATTTCGTAAAAAAATACTGCCTTCAACGAAATCTGTCTATCCTCAAGTACGCTTTTGGGTACTCACTACTTCGTTATGTCGTGAATAATCACAGAAAACTTATCTGTGATCGTAAACTTTTCGTCCCGACGATACGATTGACGTGAAGTGAGCAGGCCAGCGATTGTCTAATAGAATTACGCGTCACTCTGATTGGGCGTTAGAAGCCCCAGACTCCCGCAATATTCATACCTGTCTGAATTTACTTGCTACTTGCATGTGTTATATAGACTTTGGGCAAAGGTTGTCTGGTAGAGATTGGTATAAGCAATAAGGCCGCTGTTTGTACTGTTTTTCGAAATATAAGTAAGTATATATATTTTATTTATATGTTTTTGGTTCAACTAAAGATAATTTTATTGTTTTTAGCACTTAACGGTGATACCTAGAGTAATCTACAACATAACGTCCAATAACTACTATGAACTGTGAAACACAGATGATTCGCTATCAAGTATTTTTTGAAGTTACCTATCATAATTTTTAGCATAATTGGAGTTAATTTTCAGGGTCAAAAACTTATATTGTTGTGAAATATGCCTACCGCTACAAACAATACTATACTTTCGGCATAATATAGAGAAGTTTAACAAGAAACATTACTATGCGTTTGTACTCTAACCCCCTTATTCATAGAAAAGTTACAATACGTTTTAACTAATAAACTGTTTTGTCCCTCTCTGTCAAAGAACAAATTGTACTTTGTCGGAGAGGGACAAAACAGTTTATTAGTTAAAACGTTCTGTAACTTCTCTATGAATAAGGGGGTACGTCTGTACGGGTCCGGATATTTAGGCGCTTCCACTGATAACGAGAAATAAGATATGGCCGGTTATCCGGTGGGCCGATGACGTCACGCGCCAAAACAATATGGCTGCCACTAGACCTCATTAAGCAGTGGAATGGAATCTACCTCTAGCCACTTCCTAAATTGCGCTATGGAGTTTGTATTAACAAATCAAAGTATGGTAAAATTACTACTTGCGAATTGCGTATTTTTATGGTCGATTTTTAAGCTTCAGGCATACAAAAAATCTACAGTAAACCTTTCTTCCTTAACCACTTCCTGTCGCAAATCGATAGATATTTCTTGTAGCATTGAGGCCGTCTATAACAGCTAGGTAGGTGAAGCTAGGTAACCTACGGGAATGAATAGACTTCGAATATCATATTAACTTTATGGTCATATACATTTTTCTCCATCAAAATGTAACAATAAAACAGTCTAATACACCGTATTGCGGACCACAATGCGTTTCCGATCCAATTTGACCTCAAATCGCAGGTTATAATACAGAAATGGGATTATTCGGGTACAATTTGAGTCTTAAACAAATATAAGAAGGACAAGGTATCCCTCTGGCCAAGGGACCTTTATCCCTTTTGCGTGTGTGTGGGTAAGGGACAGGCAGTATGGACACACTAACACTTACAGTCCCGTATTTGCAAATGTGTACCGCAGACTTGGGAAAGGGGTAGAGGTCTATTTCAAATTTTTGTTTTGTGTGTTTATTTAAGATTTTTCGTGTGACTTATTCTCTCTGTGAAATGATTTTGGTAGGTATCTTTATACCTACCTAAAGATTATCTTGATCGAAACATATCCAATGTGGAATGGTTGGAGAATTATCTATCAAACGCAGATTTATAGATCACTCAAATGTTATCATCAGAAACTGATGAATATGTCTGTAAGGGCTCCCATACTCAGACCGGTGGAAGCAGCATTACATTACGATGGACTTGAGGCATATCTGTAAAGAAGAAAAACTAAATGTTAATTATCAAATCATATGAAAACGTTAACATCACCGTCATTCAGTCCGTACTTAACTCTAAAGTTACAGCTTTTTGAGAAACTTATTGACATAATGAACTCATTTTTGATATGATCCATCAGAGACCAGGTATAAGTATAAGCCCCTGTTCCACAATGTCTGGTTAGTCGCTACCTGTCGGATAAAATACATGCTGTCACTGTCTAAAAAATAATAACAGAAAGTGACAGCATGTATTTTATCCGTCAGGTAGCCACTAACCAGACATTGTGGAACACACCCAATCTAATAAGCATAGCTACATTAATAGTACTTAAATTAATATCAGAATGATAGATACTATTAGATACGCAACAGTAAATATCTAGACTTGAATAGTGTACAGTCAATAAAAAACATTCTTTACAAAAAACATTCGCATCCAACGAAAAGTATTGACACGCTGCACGAAAAATATTAACACGTATGCAGCCAACTAAAATTTTAATCAAATATTCGATTTTAGTTACGAGCCGTGTCTAATAACGTTACTGTCCCATTTAGAATAAGCCCGTTAAGGCCGGGACACCTTCCGATACAATAACAGCCGCCGCTCGCCGTACCCTTTCTTCTGTCCCAGCCGACCCGACCCGCTTATAAATTGCGGTGTCCATTCGGTACAGTCGACGGCCGTGAACGTGTTAAATTTTGAAAACGATTTTTTTAATAATTTTTGGTAAGATTTGATTGATGTGTTCGATTTGGATTTTAAGTTCCATATTTATGGAAAACACTAGTAATTTTATGAATACAAAATATTTACAGAAGTCAAGTAAGTACTAAAATTAAGTAAGTTACATCAGAAAACTAAGAAAAAAACATAGGTGTCATAACGAGTTTAAATTTCAACCAGTTTCATCGACGCACGCGTTTGGAAGCGAGACGAGGGTTCGACCAATGACTGAACGGCAAAAAGTGTCACAGATAAGGGTAGGTAACGCACAGTAATTTTAAATAAGGTATCATTTAATTTTACATATATACCTACCTCTACCATAATTACATTGTCTTTAAATTATTGATGACTAGCTGTTCCCGCGCGCTTCGCTTCGCCTTAAAAAGTTTTCCCGTGGGAATTCCGGGATAAAAAGTAGCCTATGTTCTTTCCCAGGGTCTAGACCGTATGTATACCAAATTTCATTCAAATCCGTTCAGTAGTTTTGGCGTGAAAGAGTAACAGACAGACAGACAGACAGACAGACAGACAGACACAGTTACTTTCGCATTTATAATATTAGTTAGGATAGTTAGGATAATAAAATTACCTACAAATCAAGGAAACAAAGGTATTGACAATACCAGGTTTTCCAGGCTTTCGAAAAGCTTGAAAATCCGGACGAATTTCCCGCCGACTGTACGCCATTCGAAGGGTTATATTTGGCCGGCTGGCTGAAACAAATATTGGTACATTACGGGCCCTGTCCCTCAAACCGTAATAAAAAGTCACGTCTTGCTCCAAACCACCTACACTTGTATTACTTACAGTTTGTTTTAGTCCTGTATTACAACGTTTTTCATTTTGAGTTTCGCGTCTACCCTCCGTGGCCGCCATCTTGTTTTTATTATTCAACGGTCAATCCGGCTGTTTGATTTTAGTTGACGTTAGAACTTGGTAGCGATTTATTAGTTTGTATTTATGTTCGTGACATTGTTTGTTTAGGATATTTTACAGTGAGTATATGGAGTGCTTTCGTAAAAGTTTTTTTTTTTAAATTGTTTAAAGCTGTACGCGCACTGAGATTTGTTTTGAAGCACAATACTGTAGCAAAAATATAAATAAGAATGACATATATATGAGTTTTTACGTTGTTACGCCCTTTTTACGTTTCAAAATTGTGAGTACCTATTAAAATTATGAGTAGTAAAAGTTGGAAATCGTGCCTAATGCCTATATTGTAACACTAGGTTTATGTATAAGGTACTAAATCCTGAACTTACGAATTATATCAATGACGTTCATAACACTGTAAAGTATGTTGAATATACCTTGTATAGGTAAGAAGAATGCAATAAAGGCAGGTACTGGGTTACCGAGCTTTCAGAGACCCATTGAATTATAGATATCCGGATATCCGGTAAGCTCGGTCCAGAGCTTTCCACAAATCTCATTCATATTATGTATCTGAAATACGCCTGCTTTTCACCTATTTTAGGTAGATATTGTAGAGTATGTCTAGTGACTAGTGTATATCATAGGTACCTATATCAATGTACCTATGTCATTATCTTCCCCAATTAATGTATACTAAACATAAAATGACTTAAATACAATACAATAATTCTGACCACGTAATAATCGAATAAAAGTACTCTCTCTAAGTACCCAAATAAGCCAAACATTACGAAAGCCGAGATAGTTTCCAAGGCTATTAGTTATAAAACTAAACCCCCGCAATTAATATTGGGTTTAATCCGGGCCCTTCGTTAAGGCTTCCATTTCTGATGACCCCCGGGATGACCTTTGTTTAACAAACTTAGAATATTACTTAAATTACACTGAGAAATCCCTGGGTTCTGTAATATACTTATGTATGTACAGAGAACGGAAGAAAGGGATTTCGGGTTGGTTTGGGTCATTATCAAAATAAGTTGAAGGTTGTTGAAGCAAAAAGCAAGGGAATGACTTCTTTCATAGGTGTCTCTATCCAGGTACCTACTAGGTACATTTTTCCCATCATGGATGGGCAATGAATTGTGCGTATTCTAAATTTATAATGACTGACTTATTTAAATCTAAATCATAGGTGTGAATCGGAAAGTGCCTGAACTAATTGAATCTGTCAACTATATAGTCATGTTAAATAATATGGAAAAAACATTACTGACAGTAAGTAGAGCAGTAGAGCTTTTTCTATCAAATAAAATTCTAACATTCGAACGCACGCAAATGGAAACATACTAATTCAAAATTGGAACTCAGTGACAACATACCAACCTCCTTCGATAGTTCTGGAAGTTTCTGCAAAAAGGCCACCAGGCTGCAAGTTCCGTAACTGATATGCCCACAGGGCTTTGGATATAAATTAGGAGTCCCATCGATCAGTGCCGCCCTTTGCCCAATGGCTCGTACTTTATTGATAGCGGCTGCTCAGTAGTTTTGGGTAGTTTAGTGTCTCTTGGTTGTATGTACAGGATATACAGCAGAGTTTTTAAGTAGAGCCGAGACGCTATGTTGGTGAAATAACCAAACAGCTGAATTAAAAACAAACTATTTATTATTATCATTATATTGTTTTATTACACTATGTCCTTAAATTATAAACAGTCACTAGTCGAGATATTCCGCCACTTAACGACCGACATCGAGTTAAATTTCAGAATATTCAAAAACCGTTCTCGATGTTGACAGAAAGAAATATGATAAAAAGAAAAATCACCATGGAAATCTCGGACATTATCACCGACATCACCAGAATCGGTCCCCAAAAGTTGGACATGAACACTGAAATTACTAGAATCGGGCGCCACAAATCCAAAGGAAAACCTACCTACAAAAATATGACAGACGTATTCAAATTCGAATAACATTTTTACCTAAATGCGGTCTTTTACGGTCGCGAAAGTCGCGGGCTCAGCCTTAGAGCACTTAACGTTTACATTATTGATCGGGGGATCTCTAAAAACAACATTTTTACAAGCCAGGGTCCTGCCGTGCATATTTTATTGTGGCTGCGTAGAATGACCCTTGGACGTAGCCGATGCCGAAGTAGAGTTACGAATCTAGTAGAAGTACCATGATAAGGTTTTAATTTGTTTGGTTCCGCTTTTTAATAATGCCCGAAATAAATAAATTACAAGTAGTAGGTAGGTACATAGATAATAAATAATGTTGAATTTAATTCTAATATTTTTATGATGGAATTGTATTTGTATATATATATAAATTTAAAAAGAACTCGGGTATGTCTCGGCTGGGTCCGAGCGATCATCGCCGATAGTAGGTACATAGAAGCATTGTAACTCATACAATGCTTTTGCTTAGCCATAGGTCTATGGCTACTTATACTATGACCAGTTCACAGCCATTACAGCCGGCCAATAAATTAAGTTGCCATGTCTAAACTGTGCATAACACTAAGGGCGCGTGTACATAACGTCCCGTGGGACGCCCCTGGGTTAGACCCGCTCTGACGGACTGCTGTAACCTGACATACTCAATGTTTAACGTAGCTGGCCGCATCAAACCTTACTTTTTTACCCGGTCTGTAAAAGAAAGGTGTTGTGCGTTGGCCGTGTGGTGCGTGCCGTGCGTGAGTCTATCTTTGGCCATATGTGTAGATCAAGGACAGATGAATCTAATTTTTTTTTGTGTTGTTTGATACTGTGTTTGATTATTGATATAGAGTGTAACACTAAGGTCAATACGAACCCCTGAAGACATACGAATATCTGATATGTTTAAATAGCTATAACAACACCGGCACCATAATTACCTACGTCCTTAACTACAATCTATAATACCCGTATGAAATCAGTCACCCACATAAAAGGCATTGCAGGATAGGAACTGGTTTCCATATATTATAAATTTTGGTAATATTTGACTTGTTTCAGAAACAAGAAAAGTTCATCAGAAAAATTGTTTAAGCTGCTCAAAACACGCTCATCTGTCATATCAAAACCTCACTTATCCTCATAACAACATCACATTTTCTGCTTGAAATACAAATACACCCTTGGCTTGGTTAGTTGGAAACAAACATGGTACCTACCTACAAAGTTAGGTGCGGTTAAACTGACAAATGTGGGGGTAGTATGTGCGAATTACGTACAGTTTTATCCGGGTTCGAACCCGGCCGAGTCCCCCGGGCGCCCGCCGTCCGAGAACTTCTTCTTTGACCCTCCCGTCAATATGTGTTGAGAGCTGTTACTGCACCATTGGTAGGTTATCATCATCTTCAGCTATAGTAGTCTACTGCTGGACGTATACCTGCCTCTCACAAAATAAGCCACTGGATGCGATCTATAGCTTTCCACAACCAGTAATTACCAGCCACCTTTAGCAAGTCGTCACCCTTTCTATAGCCGGAGGGCGTCCTACACTACGTTTGCCTAAATTTTGTCACCTGAAATTAAGTATACCCAATGCAGCGCTGTGATTGCATCAAGCACTAATTCAGGAATAGGTATTTAAAAAAAAAAAAAAAACACGCACTCACGCCTTGTACTAATGTACTCCCTTGCGGGGTAGGCAGAGGTGCATTGCTGCACCCACTTTTCGCCAGAGTGTTATGTTAGTCCCAATGTAATAGGGGGCGGGCCCATTGCCATTTTACGGGCACATTTACTCAAGTGAAAATCTCCGCATTAACAGCTCTCAATAGTTCCCGGCGCCGTCCAAGCCACGGGCAGTATCTCGCACAGTTTTACTTTCCTTATCACTTACGGCTGCCCCACTACATCCGCCTAGAACGACCCACCAGGGACTACCCAGCCTTTTTACTGCCTGTCAATGACTGCAGAATTTAGAACCGTCCCGCCATTGATATAAATGTTTTTTGTTCTCCCAAAACGGCCGTTCGAATTGTAATTTAGTGGAATGGGCCGCCTGGCTGGTGGGCGGTGTTACCTCGGCTTTTTGCTGCAATGGATGCTTAGGTACTGTTTACCTATTATTATTATTTCTATCTATTGTTAAGTTGGTTTCCTAAATACATATTATACTATACATATAATATCAATCAAAGCAATAAATCGGTAAGTACGTATATTATAGTCAGCGAAAACAACTCTGTAGAATAAAATTGAACTACATAATATAAAATAGGTTACCTACACTATAAGAAACATGGAGCATAATAGGACAGCGAGACCGTACGAGACGGGCGCGGATCAAAAGCAACTATGTCATAAAATGTAAGGCGGTACACGTATAAAATCGATCAGTCCCATCCTCCGGCCCGGTCGAACGCATCCGTGCATGCATGCATATTTGAACGCATTCACTCCACTAAATCGCAACATATTAAATTTCAAACGGATTTATTCGCACAGAACGCCTGTCAGCTTGCACCCTTCAATTAGATTTGCATTCTGTTTTTTCGGTTTTCGCACCTGGCGCCGCCGATCGACCAATAGCAGCGCAGAGGTGAACTGACCAATGGCCGACCGGTTTCACCCGACGCGTGCCCCTGTAAGTCCAGTTTGACCAGTCCCCTGTATTCAATAAATCACCGTCCCATTGATTGGACACGAGCGGTCCACAGGAGTCATACAGGTTTGTAACGTTTTTTTTATTCAAGATAAATTGACGATGGACCTCGGATGTTGGGTTTAAGGTGTGGGTAAACATTATCCTTTTGTCAATTTGAGACAGGTACTCCTGTGACAATGGGACGTTTGACACGCGCGGTATATTTGACCACATATTGGCCGTGACTTGTTAAGGGTATTTGTTGAGATTTCTCTCCCTAAAAGCTCGTTTATTTTGTTGTTATGAAGTTTTTTTGGTCGCGTGATACTGACCAGTTTTGAGATGAATGCAAACAAAGAGTAGAATGGTGTTATTAAAAGGATTTAGGGATGATAGCTATCATATCCGCTGGTGGATAAAGGGTTACTGAGTAGTTTATTATGAGATTATGACCGCTACATTTTATGAAATTAAGCTTTCTTTATACGATATAGGTTCGTTAATAAAACAAAACGAACAAACGAACAAAACGCCTAATACACTCACTAGCAATGAAAAAGTTCCTGTGACAATAGCACCAAAATACTCCTAATCGGAAAAACCTAGCTAAGTGACGCCGCCGCCGTCTGCAATATTGAAGTAGGTGTTGTAACAGAGCATCAGAATATTATCAACTAAAAACCTAAATATTGCGATCAAATTCTAAATTAAATGTTGGTAATTTGGTGCCGACATTTTGTAACTGGAACATTTGCATTCCTCGTGAGTTTATTTTACAACTACTTTTTTATGTAATACCTACTTACATACAATTTCAGAGACGACCAACCGTGCCACAGAAATGAGACAATTCGAAGTTAAACTGAAGCAGGGCCGGTCCAGAGTGAGGACGCGGAGACCGCCGGTCCTTATAATCCCGCCTTAATGCCCCGTCCTCTGCAAGGGACATTTCCATTTATTATTGAGCACTTAATTTATGTGTTTTGTTATGGACCGACAACCGGCACCTTCACGCTAAAGAACAACGGCAATTCTTACACCTGGCACGCATTGATAAACATACCCTACTGCAGTAATATTAAGGCTCGGAATACGTAAAGACAAATTTGTCGGTTAATACGTTGTGAATGTAAGGAGAAAATTTTGCTTTATCGGTAGCTTTAAATTGTAAAATTGCAGACCAATTTCTATTTTCGCGCATTGTAATAGCGTTCACAATGGAAACGTCCGGCCTGTGTTCTTTTACGGCACTATTGTTTTGTAAAATATGAAATTTTAAAACCAAATTTAGGGGCTGTTTTCAGTTTTCGACCGTATTAGGCTGGTAGTTTGGTTTATTTTGTAAGGAGAGTAGTTGATCCGATCGGTGCTGAATTATTTAGACAATATGGGCAGCAATACGTTTGCTTCAGAGCCAGGTTTTATTTAAGATGGGGTTGCAATGACATTCGGGGTAGCTGTGAATCTCGGGAGGTCATTTTTCAAAATAATTGGGTTCACAAACTACTTTACGCTTTATTCGGTTCATTTGTCAGGCCCGTTACTCAAAGTGCTTTCTGATTGATTAAAACATCTGAAGCTCGACACAGCACATGTCATTTTTGTTTAAAAAAACCCTTGTAATAAAATAAGCAAATGAGTCAGCTAAAAGCGATGCTAATATAAAATTCCATATGTAAAAGAGAGCACTTCAAACATGAGCGCTCCCACGTAAGCCTATGAAAGCGTAAAAAAAATCAAGAAAATTTTCATGTGAACCGAACATATGGAAAATAAACAGACGAAGTAGATACTTACAAAAATATGAAATTCACCACAACATTTGCTCGAAACGGACGACCAATAGGGATAGCAAAACAATAAATCCTATAATATGTATCCTTTTATTCCTTTTATTTTATTGTGTCGCTAAATGTCATGTTATAATTATGTGGAATATGCTACCTAATCACTTTTTAGGCCGGATAAACCAAGAAAGATGGAAACTTATAAACTTACTTTACCATAAGTACCTATATTTTCCCGCGCTTATCAGCGCTGGTTCAACAAAGTATGGAAAAGCACTAATTAGTTTCTAGTTTTCTAATAAGTTTATTTCTTACTGTATACTAAGAAAATAATAATAAACAAAATAAATATTTTTTTCTTGTGTATCTTCACTTTGCTGACCCTACCTTTTACTAGTCCATAATATGAGCTGATAGGTAGATGTATTAAAAAATAGTATACATTAGACTTGGATATGGCAACTGAGCGAGGTGAGTGGGTCTGAAAGTGCCTCCTCATGGTTCACGTTTAATTCCACCACAGACGCGAGGGGGACGGGTGTTTTGTCGAAATATTGTACACTCTTTGGTGCTTGTAAAATGTGAGTATGATAGGTATTACAAAAATGGACACTAAGGTGAAGGTACGGAGTAGGGCTTGTCATATTTAGTTATTTTAAGATGAATTTCTTAAAATAACTAAATAAGTACATAACTAGTAATAACTAATAAGTTTTAAAGTGATTAGTAAATAGGTATAACTGAAAAGCGAAAATTATGTCTGTAGTTTTTGTTAGCGATTAATCCGATTCTCAAGAGTCCTATTTTAAATATAGAACTGTCAAAAGATCATTTCTTTATTAGTATACAAATCTCAAGTTTAATATTTCACAAATACATGTCATTTTGACGTATAAATTTAGTACGTTTATCTGAGTTAAAATAATAGCCTTTAGAGAAAACTTCATATCCAAAGAGTTTCCTCTAAAACGGCGCCGAAAATCGACCTCTTCGGCTGGGCCTCTTCGCCAATCGTTCTGAAACTAAAACTGTTTGCATTAATCTTGTTGACAGTAGTCTGGGACCCACGCAGTCTGTCAGTCCGACTGTCAATAACTAATGGATTTCTGTCGCTTACTGTACCGCCCATGCCATGTTCTGCTATTTTTCATGATAGGTACCTACTATTGTAGGTAGGAATAACTTACCTTCTTATGATTATCTTGGTAGATAAATAGGTACGTAAAATCTGCATCTAGGTTTACAGGCTATAGATAGGTAGGTACTAAAGCGAATGATATTAGTGTTTTGTGCCCTAAGCTATAAAATTGCAAAATATGCACGCAATATTTGAACGGGATCTGTTTTATTTAGTCATTTCGAAAGCTCAACTTTTAGTGCTAAAATGTAGGTAAGGTGCAGGTGGGTTATTCCGAAAGGTTTTTGGGTGAGTTGGATACATGTTCGTATTTTGTCAATTTATGAGGACTGGTCGGGTTATTTTGATTCGTGTAAGGACGCTTTGTATACTTGAATATACTACCTAAAACTCTGTTTAACAGTCTTATCTAAATCCCCACGGAATTCGTGGATATTTTAGTTTCAAAAGCTGATATTTTTTTTCTTTGCATGAGGGTAATTCCAATTGAATGCGTGTTATTCCGAATGACATTTAAAATTAGTTTTGGGTAATTTAAGCTAAAGCACCATATATGTATTTTTCGATCATCTATAACCTCGCAAAAACTTATATCGAAATATGGCCTGGAACTGCCCAGAAGTACTTATACACATTTATATGATATTTCTAATTTCGAATTACCCGATCCACAGAATTTCATAATAAAATGTTCCAACATTCGGAATTATCCGAATTACGGAAAATACAAAAATGAGAGCTAGGGTTTTTAAACTCCGAACGTAGTGAACAAAAACGACAATCTTTTGGATGTAACAACAATCAGTTAAATAAATTAATTGATTTTTTTAATTATCGATGTGCGGTTAATTCCGAAGATTCAAAAATGCGGAAATTTGCACTTTTTTACTAATTTTGCGTTATAACACGCACGCTCGGTTCTAGCGCCCTGAGTCAACCCAAGCAAGGTAGAAGATTAAATTGCCATCAAGGTGAATGGTTCCACGGTTCAAAGTATGGTGCGTTTGGAAGAAATCGGCAAAAATCGGAATTACCCGAAATTCGGCATTACCCACCTGCACTTATAGTTTATTTTGTGGAAAAAAGCATACGACTAAATTACTAGAATAAGCCCCAGAAGACGGATTGCTCAAGCATCGGACGCGAAAAATTGCACTGATAAAAGACTGAACTACGGTTTTTTAGAAACCCGAAGTACAAGTAAGTACACTCGCGAGCAACCAAATCGACTCAAGCCTTGACGGCGCAAACATACATTAATACAAGTAAAATTATGAATAGAAATAATAAAAATGATATGTCATTTAAAAGCTTAAGATGTCAGCTTTAATTTGATATCATTATTATTGAAATCCATTCATCATTTTTGAAATAAATGATGTCTGAACGCAATTGTAGGAAAAACGGGAATTTAGGAAAAAAGGGTATGGGTATCGTATTATACAAATTAAACAAAAAATGTTAAGATAAAAATTTATTTATTTAAATCAATACTTTGTATTGCCCCCTCTTGCCCTAATTACAGCCTGCAGCCTGTTTCTCATAGACCTTATCAACTTTTTGACAGTTTCCTGAGGAATGCCGTCCCACTCCTCTAATAAAGCTGTCTTCAGCTCGTCCACGCTTGCAGGGACTGGATTCCTGGCCCGAACTCTTCTTTTGAGCTCGTCCCATAAGTGTTCGATGGGATTCAGGTCAGGACTGAGCGCAGGCCAGTCCATCGTGCGCAATTCCTTCTCTCTCAGAAACTGCCGACTGACTCGTGCCGTGTGGCAGCGGGCATTGTCGTGCATTAGCACGAAGTCTTCACCGACAAATTCTGCATAGGGCACAACATGACCGAGTAGAATGTCGGTGATGTACCGATCAGCTGTTAACCCGCCTCCTCGGCCGCCTCCAGGCACGAAAACAAGTGCGGTTTTTCCCTCTAGAGAAATACCAGCCCACATCATGCAGGAACCGCCGCCATATGCTACTGTTTCAGCGAAACAACATTGGGCAAATCGTTCCCCCGGACGCCGGTAGACCCGGCCTCTCCTGTCACTGCCATGCAGACACACTCTGCACTCATCAGTAAACAGGACCGACCGCCATTGCGCAATGCTCCAATCGAGATGCTCTCGAGCAAACTGAAGACGCGCTTGTCGGTGGCCTGCAGTCAATTTGGGGCCTGATGCAGGTCTTTTTGGTGTCAAGTTGGCTTCCTTCAAGCGTCTTCTCACTGTCCACTCGCTGACAGCCACTTGTCGTACACGTCTCAGTTCTTGCTGCACATCAACGCCCGTAAGGTGTCGATTGCGCAGCGAGGTTGAGACAATGAAGCGGTCGTCTCTCTCTGAAGTGCAGCGGTGGCGGCCCGTTCTTGGTCTTCGATTGAAGGCACCAGTCTCTTGGAACCGTCTGTATACTCGGGATACAGCAGACTGGCTCAAGTGGAGCTGGGCAGCGACTGCTCGCTGACTTAACCCTTGTTGCAGCAAGGCAACAACTTGAGCAGCTTCTTCTGGTGTGGTATCCATGGGTTTGCGAAAACAAGGAATACAATGCAACGAGATGTGTACCGGTCAACTTGCAACAAGCGACTGATAAGGTACACCGGATGTGGAAAGGTTTTATAGCGGGATCAGGTAGCGCAAGGCGTGGATTCCTAATGAGGTAATTAACACTGACGGGCAATTAAAATGCGTCATTAAATCTGCGCTTAGTTTTTTTTTATGGTATTGATCTTAATTGAAAGCCTAATTCTTCAGCTTTCGAATGACATATCACTTTTATATTTACCATTTATCGTTTTAGGAAAATCAATGTATATGTGCGCCGTGAAGGCTTGAGTCGATTTGGTTGCTCGCGAGTGTACTTACACCAAAAAAACGTATTTGTGATACTGAAAATGTTTTTGGACTTGGTTAGGTACTCAGAACCTACATTAATTACTCAATTAGTTGTATCCACTTCATTACCTAGGCATATAATAACTTGACCAATGTACAAACAGGTTTATTAATTTAGCCCATATAAAACAAAATGGCCGTCGTTATCAGCCACCATCTCACGCTCATAACAATGACAAAGAGGCTATCAACAACCGACCGCGAATCCTGAAGACATACAGGCCTTCATGGCGAAAAACTATACCCTCATAACGTCCATAATTTGTCTACCTTTCACCGTCCCGCGATACAGTCCTAAGCAAACGAAGTGGGCTAAACGCGACCGACTACCCTTCTCGGCCACAGACTAAATAAATAACATCTAATGGGGAACATTCATCAGAGTTTCACGTTTTTAGGCTGGCTCACTCCCCTCCGCTTTGGACACGGCGTTTCTGAACTAAAACTGTGCTCACTCATCTAATTCTCAACCATATCGCTAGGGGTTTACAGGCCAGTTTTAAATGGTGAAATTGCGTGCGTTGAATCGTTTGGAAATTCGTGGGGTTTGAGTGCACAGATATGAGTGGGGTGATGTGGGTGGTGCCTCCCTACACCCCTTTTGTGGATTTTTTGTCGTGAATGCGTGTGCGTTTTTAAACGTGTAGTCAAAGGTGATTTGGGCGGTTTGTTTTAGTGACGGATTACTTTGAGACACCTTCTTGTTAAACTGAGTATTTATTGGCACTGTATTACCAAACAGGGACGTAACACGTAACGAACCGTAAAAAAAATAATTTATGAGGCCTTTGCTTTGAGAGTACAGTCTGATGCAATGTGACAATGCCTGAAGGGGTTTTTTTTTATCCCGAACTGTACCATCTGTAAAGAGTTTTACGTTGATTACCTTTGAGCTTTGACACTTTTGTGGCCATAAAATTATGAGGAAACTTTGTTAGCATATAAATAAGTATATATTTTATAAAACACAGTGATTTCTTAGATATAACAAAAAAACAGTTCTTGTTACCTCCAAAAACTGACCAAGAGTAAAATACTCATAAAAAGAAATATGTATGTACAAGTCAAAAACTTTTTGCAACAACATAGGTGAACCAGAGACAGTCGTACAACCCTCATCACGTGGTATCTTGTCCATCCTTCGTCCGTCGCGTGACATCCGAGGGCAGTTTCTAGTAATTCAACACCGATTTGGTGAAGTGACGTCACTCTCGTTGTGTGGAATCCGCCATACATAAGTTAATGGTTGACCAAACTTAAAGTGCAGAAACTGATTGCAAAATGAAAGGGTTAGTGACGATGGGTATGGGTATTTTAAAGCGACCGTTGTTGCCAAAATGTAAGTAGCAGAATTGTCTCTGAATACACGGACAGTATACGATAGGCATTCACGTTGGAAATATCGCATGTCACTCTAATCATACGTGGGTTTCTTTGACCACTTTTTGTATACATATAATGTTACTTTATTTAGGAACAGATACTTAACAGAAGAGATATATTGACACAACACCCTTGTTCTGAGCAGCAGTCTCAAGAGAAAAAATAACCCAACATATGAGGGCCGACCTCAGATAGAAAACGGAACTTACTGAAAGAAAAATGTAGGTACATGCGTACATTAGTAATTAAACCTAGCACTTCCACAATAATTAGTACACATGTAGGTACCTCCAAAAAACCTACAAGCAAATGTTAGTCTGCGGAAAGCAATTGTATTCTATCCCAGACGGGGAATTGGACTGCAAATAGCATTACCGCAGCATTCCAAAGTCTACATCCGGCTGACAAAAACCCGAGATAGCATTGAAACCAGTCGATGCAATACGCGGTGCTACCCGAGTATAAGTACGGTAGTTACAAACTGCTACATAACGAATTTGTAACTGCAAAACCGACCGGTAACAACTTGGACGGTATTTTACTAAGTTTCCGATCAGTAGGATGACCAGGGTTCACGCTTATTTATAGGAACTGGCATAATAGGTGAATCAGCACAGCAGCTTAATTTACGCAATTTATTTAAGTACTTGGTATTTATTTCCGTCACGTATCGGTATAGTAGGTACGTATCCGAACGTACGTAGGTACGTACATAAACGGATTGTCATCTGTATGGAGAAATGGCGTAGGCAATGCCGATGAAGTGGACGCATCTATACAAAAAATACTGATTGCGATGCGTCCGTTGCGTAAGATGCCGAAAGGTAGACGCTTACCTTAAAACTTCTCCCTCTAATATCATATGGTCACCCTAGCGTCGGCAACTGCCAAAGGCTACAGTGGAAACGGTAGGTAACTGAATGGAGCTAAATTCCACAAGTCTGCGTCGATGGCTAGACTCCAGACCCAGGCAGGACTAATGTGGACTGGACCCAAGCAACTGTATTGATGACGCGGAATTAGGGACACTTTTAACACGAAATTGAAAAAAGTTCGTGGTTGTTATGTAACTGTTTGTGGTCGGTGTAGACGTTTGATTTGCCTACTTTCAGAAATTATTTTTAGTTATTTTACTTCATAGTACTTCTAGGTTATTTATTTTTGTTGTACTAAGTTAGGTTTGTCGGATTCTAACATTTTAAAAGACTAAAATATACATATACAAAATACAGTGGATGTTTCATGCTACCATCAATACTAAAGACGTGACCATCAAGATTATCATAATTTGACTTTCTAATTAATTGACACGCAACTCTGGCAGACAGAAACTTATGCTCTTTGAGCGGCCGGCCGGCCATGCAAGTATAGTAGTTCACTTTGTGAAGTAATATCTACTAAACGGGTACCTGGCAGTTTGCGACTGCTCGCTAGACTTCGTTACGAAGTTGCCACTTTTGCCTCGATGAATAACTTGTGTGCGTGTGTGCGTCGCGTGTGCACATGTGAAATTCATGATATTATGTTGCGAGTGTAATAATGATGTGATGGATTCGAGAGGGTCTTATTGATTGGTATCATGTTTTTTAAAACGTATGCTATGATAAAAGGGTAAGGCGTGAATATCGGAACAGGTCACAACACAACTTTTCACAGCGTCACAAAAAAAACTGAAATAAAAACCAGCGAAATAAAACACCGCACTCATTTTGGCGGCCGCCTATAGCAAAACAGTGTCGTATAGTATAAGAAAAACAAAAGGAATATAGCTCTATTATGTGAAAACAGCCTGAAGAGAACCACACGTTTATATGCGCCGTGGGCTGAATATTTACTGTGCTGAAACATATCCAGTGTATTCTGACCTGGCTTGTAGGTGCAACGTGGGCAGACGGGAGTTCTAATAGAAACGGCCGTGTAGACATTCGGCATATCCAAAAGTATAAATTCTGTCGGTAAGCTATCGAGTTACTTTTTATATTCAAAGGCTTTGCGGAGGGAATGGGCCACTGTTTTCATGGTAAACACGGCTTGATGTGAGAGCCATTTTTGACGGATATTTTTTTGAGATGATAATGTAAACATTATACGGATTTGAACGTCGGGAGCGTACGCCGAGTCGTGTTGATGTGTTTTTGCGCTTAGCAAATGCTCTGATTTTTCTATCAAATAATTTGGATATTTTCTCGTTGTTAACAAAAACAATTCATAGTGCCAGTAGGAGTATTTTTAAATAACATAAATGATTAGGTACATTTACCTACTTTTGTTTTTATTTTCCCTACTTTGATTATTAAGCACAATTTGCCGATATTCCCACGGAACCCTGATAAGCGAAGATCATGTCTTGTATTCAAAGAAGTTCTCAGCTTTTACTATAAAGCCCTTACGTGTGTTATGGTGGAATTGTATTATATCGAATATGAATGTGTGCGGAATATGATAGCACTTCAGCAATTTAGCACTTACTCGGGATTACTGGGAATATCGATAGACAATATATATAGAGCGTGTATTCTAAACATGCTCATTACATGTTTTTTTTAATTTATAATACTTAAATAATATCTGCTAATATACAGGATGTTGCAAAAAGGGTATACATCCGAAACCTACATGTGCAGCATGTTATATCTAAGCCCCAAAATTAACAGAATTTCAAAATTCGTGATAAAATAACATTTTCCATAGAAACTTTTGTTGGTCACGTGACTTTTTTACTATGGAGAAATATCTTTTTTTCACGAAAATGTGACACGGTTTCCTAATTAATTTTATTTACTTTTATAACAGAAAAATGTCTGGCTCTATAAAAACATAAATATTGAACTAAAACTGTAATAAACCTCAGGACCACACAATATTAACTATCTTGGTCTTCCCTACTAAACAAACTGTCTTTGTCCATCCCTCAAACACTCTGCTCCCCTGGTCCAGTGGTCAAGCGTGTGCCCAAGACGACAGAGGTCAGGGTTCGTGTCACGGGGTCCACACAGCCACTGCGTCAGATTAGGGCACGAGATTACCCCTTGGCGTGGACACAGAATAAAATAGACCATGTCAAAGGTCACTGGACCACGGGAAGATCGCTTACCCTAAATTAAATTGAAATGTACCTTTTTTGAGTCTATGAATAGGTTATTTATTGCATAGCGCATATGTATACTAAATTGATCAATAAAGTATTAATATGGTTCTGACTTTTCATGAATACTTTAATGAATCTTTGTGTAATCTACTAGATACCAAGCTACATACCACACAGTATAAAAAATATAAAAGAAATGAAAACAGAATCATTGTGGAGATTAAAACATAAAACTAACCAGACACAAATGTAGCACAGAAAAGCGGCCATCTTTAAACACAACAAAACTATAATTAGACAGTACCTACTACAACAACAACAAAGGAATCCCCATAATGCGTCCTTACCTTAATCTTTTTGTGTGTCCTAATTAAATTACCAAAACCCAAGCGCATGGAAAGTGGACACGCACACATAGACGTCGGCCTTTATGTTGACGCACACACAGACACTACCTCGTTTACGTATAGCGTAGACTGCTTAGGAGTGTGGGTTGTGTGTGTGTGTGTGTGTGTTTTAGTTAAGGGTCGTCATTTCTCTTGGACCCTCCCTGCTAGTGTCCGCAGAAAGGTGAGTTGAGGTGGATTGATATGGAGCTGTTATTTCGGTGGCTTTTAAATTTAATATTTTTAAAGGGTGACTGAAAAAGAGGTACTAGGTATAAGTTGAGACTTCCTAGATCTTGCCATTTAGTACGGTGGATAGAAAAGCTTCTCTATGCTGTAAACGGAAAAACCTAATGAAATAAAAATTTATGCGACAGGTGCTCATTGCCATGAGACAGGTGTTTTTTTTAAGGTTTCATGGATCTATGCAAAAGTTATAGACTTAACTATTTGCTTTCTCTACAAGCAGCTATGTATACCTAATGCATTTTCAGTTAAAGTCTTAAAAAAAGAACCAACAACATTTTGTTATGAGTGTAACGTTTCAGTCGTATCACCAAATAAATGCTTTACATAAAAATAAATAAAAAAACAAGTACACAATAATAGCAGCTCCAAATACATATTACAGACAAACCGAATAGTCCCCCTGCATCCTCCCAGACCGACGGACTTTAATATTGATCAGTGTCCGGCCGCGGTCAGGTATCGCCCGGCGGCGCATGCGTCGTCCGCTTGCAATCTACTTACAACACGAGATGTAAAATGTGATACAATGTACCGGCTACTCCAAGTGGACCTATTTTTCTGCCAGCCAGTGCGTCGAGCGTCGAATAGATTTGTGGTTTTCATCATTTGAATTTGGAATAGAGATGAGACGCTCTTTTGTTTTTAGGTGTGAAGCGTGTGTAGGTTTTTGTTTTATTCACTTCTGTCGTCGTTGTTGTGTAGATGTATAGTGTACGTTATATTACGTAGAACTAAACTACTGAATTTATAAGTTTGACTTGTTATGAAAGCACTTCTGAGAACTAATAAGCAATATGTACGAAAATTTCCACTAGCCAAAAATACATCCTAATCTCCCAACAACCTGTAATCCTTTTAAGAAATCCGAAACATCTTGATAACACACAAAAAAGGAAAAAACCTCAGCATAGAAGCCTCGAACATGATATTGTAACGAGATTTCCCGAGATTTAATATCAGAAAGAAGTCCCTAAATTCCGTATTATGCAAAGAACACTTTCAATATTGAGATTGGTATCCCTTTGGCCGTAACAAGGTTTTATTAGATCCCACTAAAGGGCATCTCCACACAAAGGCAGCGCTACAAGAAACCCTTTTTCTACCTTACTTCAAATATATTAACTGTCCCGCTACCTCTGTACGTGGAGCGACGAATCGCCTGGATATATTATGGCACTTATTAATGTGTGATTCAAATCAAAGTTAGGTATATGAACATTTGTTGTATATTTGTACAGACTTTGTACTGCGTAGACTGTAAGAAAAAAATGTAAGTATTGTATTGTATCATAGATATGATCTTGAAAAGGTATCTATTGTATCTATTGTATTAAGACTTGATTCAGAATTTTTCCTGCCTACATTATTACAAATTAGCATAGGTACTATAAACAAAAAATAAACGATTTAATTTTATTCAGATTATGTATTGACATAACTCAGTAAGGGCCACTTGCAGTAGCATATTAAATCTAGATTTAGTGTTAAATCTCGATTTAGTGTCAAATTTTATATGGACTGACATTTCTTAAATCGACATTTGACACAAAATCTAGATTTAATATGTTTCTGCAAGTGGCCCTTAATCTAGACAGTTTAATACCTATCACGCGAGTGACCCGCTTTGATCTTTTTCGCTTGTACTTGTGTATAGCGAAAAGCCTATGATAACCTCTGACTATCCCTTCGAGTATTACAGTCGCATACATAAATATATGTGTTTGTAAAAGTGTTCTTTACAAACACAAGTATATTTTTTTATTATTGGTAGAATAAAGTGTCTTATCCAAATATTTCGTAATTTACAATTCAGCAAATCATCCCCCACCCCTTGCCAGGGGAAATCATGTCTTAAGCTCCTTCAGATAACGACTAATGCCTCCCGTTGCTAAGAGATAGTTGTGATGGCAACTGGCTACTATTTTACCGTACAGTTAAGATGTTTACAGAAAAAAGTATGTTTTCGGGTTTTACGGTTTAGTTGGAAGGTTTTATAATCTAAAATTGGAAGCCTTTATTTACAGTTATGTAAACTTTGATATATTACCTAGGTAATTAATGTAAATAGGTAATTATTTTATTAATCGATAGAATTATTATTACTTGTACTGAACTAAAGATAGTAGAACTAGTGAGTAAAGGCTTAAAAAAGCATTATTAATATGAATGCGATGTAGGTACATAATACCTACTTAATATGTAAGTACATCGCATTAATATTAATAAATCTTTTAGCATTTTAGGTACTGATAAGGTAATCTAAGCCTTGATTTAGCAAACAAACTTTATCGCTGACCAGCAGCATAGATCTACAAACGTAAAAACATTCCTCTTACAGACACCAAATAACATAACAAAACCAATAAAGGAATGTAACCGGAACGTGTTGTGAGCAAAAATGAATGGCCAAGACAAAAAGCAAACACGCTAATGGCGTCATAACCTAGACGGTAGTATCACCAGCATAATTTGACTCCCCCCCTTGCCCCTAAATGCGGTAAAAAGTAGGAGGAAATCACAGTGCCAGAGGTCTTCGATAGCTGGATATGTATAGAGTGTTACATCGAGCCATTTCCCTTTATTGGCTATTCGGACTTCGATTTTCAAATCTGCCTCGACCCCCATTCGATGTTTGAATTTTAGCGGTCATTTGAATTAATTTGTTAACTATAATGTTCTTACTTAAAATAATATGAAATAACAAATTCATTTAAAATTCTCATTAAACTTTCATTTCTATTTATTTCTTTACGTATAGGACACACCTTACTAATATTTATAATTCGGATGCGTAGAATATAGCCAAAAATTATGAAAGTAGAGGTATATTATTCGACCATAAAAATGTATAACAATAATTCAAGTATAATGATACCAATACTATATTATACAAGTATGTAAACATTAGGTACTTACAAACAATAACTTGCTACATTACAGAAAAATAAACTTTTTAAGTATTTCGTGCCCTGGACGGCGCAAAAACACATTTTTAGAGCTAATTCCCGTCACAGATTGACATCCATAAAGGGGTTGAAATCACACAATTTCCTTTTAATATTTATTTGGGCTATAAACATCGGCACAGATGAGCCCTAAAGGAAGACAAAGAAGTGCAGAGAGCTGTATTCTGCACAGTTGAGCCTTTCTAAAGCTATTGTAACACGTTTGTAAAGTTGTCGAGATATAATAGGCCCGTTTGGACAGCTACACACTTGATTTACTTGATGAAATATATAAAAAGACACATAATCTGGATTATTTTGAACCGTTGAAAGAAAGAAAAAAGAACTTTTGAAGCACCAAAAGTTACCTATTCATTAGATTTTATTAGGATTTAGATTTGACACCAGCTGTCATCCCATACATTTTAGAGCTGTCCAAAGGGGCCTCTTATATTTCGACGACTGTAAATGTAGAGTTTCCATTATTCAATAGGCCAACCTTCTAAGCAATGGTAGGTTTGTTTTAAGTATAATTAAAGGGATTGTGAATATGCAACGTCTACCTAGAGGTTACTTATACATTTTTAGTAGATATTTTTCTATCATAGTTATTATATCGAAACCGGTAAATCACAATTGCTTTAAAAAAGCTGAAATCCACTATGAAATGAATTAGCTGTCTCAGCTCCAAGTAAAACGGGAGATTCGTGGGGGGAGGCGGATTGCTACGAGCCGCTACGACGGCTACAAATGTTGCGGTCAGCGTGGCCCCCCCGTTATGGCGTAGCCCCCCTGCTACGCCGTGCTACGAGCGCTACGGAGAGTAAGTTTGAGGTGGGAAGACTAATTTTCTATTTATAAGGAGGAAGGACACATTTGTTCATTGCACACCTGGGTTGCCGCTGCTGCTTGGATGTTGTAATTTTGCTATTCTAAAATGTAGTAAAAACAGGGTTTCTACGTAAACCATGCCAACGAAATAATATTTTCACAAATGTTTGAAGATGGAAAATGTACTCCTAAATTATATTTTGTTTAGTAGTATAAGACAGGTAATAAATAGGTTTAGTAATATAAAATTGCTGATACGATTGCGAATGCCTATTAATTCGCTTTGATCCAGTTTCATTACGCATTACGATCGTTAAAACTATGATAAACTCAGAGTAAAACTTTCCACTCCATGTGTGAATTCGGAACAGTTGCCACTGGGCAGGAGAGTAATAATTCGCAACTAGGGCAATTCGGACCCTAGCCATTAAAACGCCCTACCACCCCAACTATAAGTTATCCGGTCAAAATTAGCCTCTAACTTCAGAGAATAGAGGTAGAAGTCCCTTGGCTAGGCAGCTAGGGCGGGTCACTATGAATACTGACCGTTTGGTCAGGGAATCGCCCCTTCTTTTTTTTCTCCTTCGCACATATTTTTTGCATTCAATGCGTGTCCCGATCGTTATCGTTTAGGTAATTTCTTTTTTATGTAATTTCTTGTTTTACTTGTGATTGGAGTGTTTTAGTAGAAAATAAAAGTTAAGTTAGTAAGTTCCTTCTCTGATCGAATAGTTGACGAGGTTTTCCAGCTTCTTTAGAGTCTAGGAATGTGTATACATATTACATTAATTTAATTAATAAAGCAAATATCAATAACTTTTGAGAGTTCGTACTTATGAGAATATACATCATAGGTACACAGCGTAGCTCAAAAACAAATTACCTACGTGATTTTTCATTAAATTATTTTTCGTTTCCTTCGTTTGGTAAATTTTCTCTCTGACTCCGTTGGCTTGGTCATCTGCAAAGGATGGGGGAGGATCGCGCTGCCAAGAGGGCCTACCTTGGAGTACCAAGCGGTCCTAGACCAGTTGGCCGTCCCAAATATCGCTGGAGCGATGAAGTCGGCAAGGACCTGCGCCAACTACAGGCAGGCGACTGGAGAGCGACTGCGCAGGATAGAGACCAGTGGCGACTTCTTGTGTCTGAGGCCAAGATCCACTTCGGGTCGCTGAGCCAGCGGAGTAAGTAAGTAAGTACTAAGTACTTATAATCATTTATCTCAGTAGGTACCTTTATACACGGATAAAATTTATATATGATGAAAATATGTGTTTTTCTAACTCCTAATACTTTAATAATCGTAAGTAAATTAAAACGAGCTCCTTAAGCCAATATCAACCTAAACAAACTCATGCATAAACAATATTATTCTAATACTTCGCTATCCACTCGTACATCGCGAATAAAACATACGAATTCCGAGAATAATATAAAATAATATCATCACATCACAAACAACTAGAAAACATATTCAACCAGTCCGCGATATTAGACCTAATAATACTACTCAGCAACATATCGCATGAAAATACGGGAGCAGAGCCATTGTCCTTTGAAAAAGAAATATGACATAACGAAGTCGAGATCTGACTTTATATCAAATATCACGGATGACGCCACATCTCCCTACCCCCTTTGAGGGGAGGCAATAAAAAATAATATATTGGAATATGTTGGAAATAACACAGCTATCCTTCGCAAGGATAAAGACGTTCGTATTTTGACGAGTCCAGTTTCTTATTGTTTCGGGAGATACAATGTTTGTTGTTTTCTTGTTCTATGAATAAATTTCGGTGGACGCGATGGTATGTGCCCCTTTTGTATGAATATTACATTGACATTGATAAACCGCGGTACTGATTCGATTTTGCTGCGTGTTGCCCATGTGTTTTTCGTGATGAATATATGCGATGTCCTACGCAAAATGATTCCTCGATAGTTCCTTTATTAACGGATTTGATCAACTATTGTTAGCGCAAATACACTATCATAATATAATATTTAAGCACTGGCGGAATGTCATGTTTAGAGATACAGTTTGCAGTAAGTATAAAGTGTACTTAAAACTAATATAAATCATTTTTAACTCACCATAAAAACAATGCACTTTAAAACTTAATTTCAAATCAAAGAGAATGATTTGATCACTTATAAGTATAAATCAACTCGAAACACAAATTCATGTCACAAACGACAACACAGTTTGATATTGACGGCATTTTTATGCGCAGACGCAGCGCACCGGTTAAGATTTGAAAATGGAATGGAACAGGAAGCAGGCAGCGGGGTCAGGTAGCAGGGTTAAGAATTAACGACGAAGGGTTAACAACAAAAAAGGTGCGCTTTAATTATTATTACGCCTTAAGGAGGGCATAAAGAACGGTTCTTTTGAAACGCGTGTCAGGTTACGCTCTATGGTTTTAGGGTTTGTCAAGAATCTGTCTGTGTCTTTGTCCGTTTGTCGGTGACCGGTTTTGTTCCAACGTCTTTCGAGTAATAATTGAATAAAAGCAATGGACAAATTAAGTTTTTGTGCCGCCTGTGAAAGACAAGCAAAGGTGTTATTGGAAACTTGGGTGGAAAATGTATAGGTATTATATTCAATTATTTTTAAATAGGTAATCTTAATTTGGATTAACAAGGAATTATAAATTGCGTCAAATAAGTCAGTTGATATCAATATAAAATTATGAGTGAAAATCATAGATTATTTAGATTATAATTCTTAAGTTATAGGAATTATTGTCATTCATATTTCATCATACTGTAAGTACACTAGAATTAATCAAACGGAACTCACATAAAAAGTAATTAATAATACACCTAAATAGAACTTATCATAACTACTTACAATAATGCGTACCTACTATCCATCACACTATACGCCGAATAACATGATAAATATATAATGTCTTAAAATATCTAAACTTTCACAATACAGTTTTTTTTGTGTTAATTTTTCCGTGAGAACCGCTCTACAGTCAAGTTGCACACTGTCTGCGCAACCCTTACCGATACTTAATGTACCTGAAATATTTCCGACCCAATAATTCATTATCTAACAAAAGATAGAGTTACACACAGTCTAGTAATAGTAATAACCCTTTTGCGAACTCGTTGTCAGTGTGACCCCTTCGCGAATTCGTGCACACAAAAAAAGTAACACAAATATTTATGAAAAAAACGTTCTCTTTTCAAAAGTTTGTGACACTGGCCATAAATTTCATAGCAACACCTCCCCGCGTGAGTTCCTAAATTATAAAAAACTAAACAATAATTACACTCAAATTTTATATTTTAAAAATGTTATGTGTTGTAGAATATTAGACTACACGAGTGCACTTTTTTATACCTTATCATAAGCAAACGGCACAGACTGCCATAGACATGTATTTTACGGTTTCTTCATTTATATTTCGACAAGAGTCAACTTTACCCAAGTCAAAGTGAACCTACCTGGCTTACCTGCATACAAACTTTAAGAAACTGTCCTCTACGATTATATATGTTATAGCATAGACTAATGTATTAGTCTATGGTTATACTATAATTACATAGAAAACAAACTGAAATAAGCCATACAATAAAATCGGCGTACAAACCGCGCGTTAACACAATTAAAATAACAACAGAAACACACTCTTACACTGAATAGCTCTAATTTGCATATAGTGTAGATCTTGATAACATTTCAATGGAATACTTGACACACGCCACTCTTGAAAACACAAATCATTCGCCTAATTTGAGAACTGTACCAGCCGTGGAGATGTAGAGATACGTCAACGGCTCTTCAAATTCAAGCAGCTACGAAATTTATTTTGTTTCATGATTTTGTAAAAAATCTTATCCTCTACACCGTAACAGTAAGTACTTACCCAACAGTTACGGTCATATTTTTAATAAATTTGATTTATCTACATATTTTATTTACCTATTTATGTATATGTGTTAAATGTAATTTAGTACCCAATCAATTGTAACTTTCTTCCAGTTCCAAAATTGCATAAACAATTCGCAGTTAGAGTAACGACCATCGATCGGTACGTGAATTCTATCAAAAATTAGTACCTTCCTAATCATTTTTTACCAGCCAGCTCTATCTTAACGGGTAGAATCTCGGATATATCATTCGAAAACTCAATTTAAATAAAGCACTTAAAAGCGTAAGCTGCTCCCGCGATCACATTGCGTGCTTTATCCACGCCATTATTGATGAATAAACCACAGACAACGCGTTCGAACTTTGAATTATTACCGTTACGCATCTGCCGCGCAAAACCGTTCGCATCTTTTTTAAATCAAACATTAGAATAGACCCTCTATGCAAAATTCAATGGCGGATTTAGACACCCAAAGGCCTAACGTTTCCTATTATTAAAAAGTCCAAAAATGTATGCAAGGTTTAAGTCTGTATTGTTGTAAGAATAATACTATTGGATACATTAAAAAAATGTTGTTAGGTATGTCTATAACTTATACCTATAAGTAACAAGGTTTTGTCATGACATGAGTGTTGAGTGGTGTGTGTAAAAACAATAACAGTCATTCTAATGCATATTATACATAAATCTATCCCACTATGTCTCGGTAAATATCTATAACATAAAATACATTTATAAATAACACTTCAATCAGGAGAGTACAATTTTCACACCGCTCACCTTTTGACATCATAACACCATAACATTGCCAAATTGTTGGCAACAAAAAACATGAAAATGGGGTTAATTCTCAAATCACCGTGTTTTGGGGTAAAATGCTCCCTTTCAAACTAATTATATTTGTATAGTGTTTAGAAGTATTTGTTGCTCTTTTTTGTGAATTTCCGTAATTGATAGGGTTCAGAACTGCGACTTTTTGTAAATTGTTTGTTTGTAGTAATGCAGTGATTGAAGTTATTTATTGATGTGTCACTATCCGGTGAGAAAATTTAACTGACTTTTTGAAATTTTTGAGCTTGAAAGTATGAGCAAAGCATTTTAGAAAATTTGTTAAGTATAGGTAACAAAAACAAATGTGGATTACATTTTAGGAAGGTCGTTTTTGGTATTATACGTACTAAGTAAATACACCTTTAACCGTCAAATACGGAAATCATTTGACACTATAAAACGGATGCTATAACCGTTACATAGCCTACGCATTATGCAATATGCATTACAAGTAAAAATACCCCTAAATTATGACAAATATATTGAAACCATAAGGCAATAATTTATTTAAGGACTTGAAGAGAGACTTACTATAATACTTTATACATTCCAAAACCCTGAAAAGCAGTATAAAACTCAACCCTTCAATGCACCTTTCATTTCGCAACAGTTGCAAAACTTGTGGGACTCTACAAATCCTTTTTTTGTGCAGTCAAAAAAAATAGTCACAATCATTGTATTTAGTATTTTGGTAGCTTACACTTTCGAGCCATTCAGGTTTTTTTTCGGTAGCGCCCAATTCTTTGTAACGAGCTGGAGTCAACGAGTGTACAATACTTTTTTGACGACTTTTTTTTGCAAAATCCTATTTCTCGGATTTAAAGGGATTTAGATACTTTGTTGTGGCAACAATGATGTTTATGGAGTTTGATATTGGGTTTTTTCTCACGTTTCGGTGGTTTTTGTGTTGCAAGAGTGGTGCCGTGATGGCGGCGTCTAGGACTAGATGGCTGATTTCATGTCTTCAAATTCCAGTTAAGTTTGAATTTCCACCATCACACTTTCAATAAAGATACATCCAATCAAAAATATACATTTCAAGAAACAACAAATAAATCAAAAGCCCCCATAAATCAGAAGATAACACCATTGCACAGGAGAACATTTTTTGGGCGACAAATTCTAATCAGTTCCCGACAGCCCCCCAACTATTGCCAATCTCACGGCCCCTCTTCTTGGCTTATCAACATTCGGACACTATAACAGGCCTTTCCTAGCCTCATACATATTTTAGGGGATACCTACACCCTTTGGTCAACTGTCAGTAATGATTTGCTGTTTTCCCCCGACTTACGCCCCCGGTAACCTTACACCAGTTTATCTGTACCTCCCTCATGCTTCCCTGTCATAGGTGTCAGGGACCTAGACATATTGGGCAGCTTGCGTCCACGGGGGCGTTTGAAAAAGTTAGATTATCTACTATTTTTTCGGACGCCACGGAAACCGGGGTGGGTATCGGTGGAAAATATGGCTTCCTCTTCGTATATGTTCGTACTTTTTTGTAGTTTTTCGATTTCGTGATGCCATTTTATGAGATCACGAGTCGGTGGCTTCGGGCAGCATAAACCTTTATTATACGGTGGGCGTGCGCGATGTCTTAACGGCCGTGGGTGAATATGTATTTACTATTGGATTGCGTATTGCGGAGATTTTTTATGTTGTTTATTTCGAATTGTATTTTTTATAGAAATCGACGGGAATTCTTATCACGTGTACATATAAGAAAATAGTGTCATCTAAAAAAATATCGGTAGGATATTTTGTGACAAATAATGATTGATTATTTACACAAAAACATGATAAGAGTTTGTATAACTACTTAATTAATAATAACCCAATTACCAGATACCCAACGTATTTGTGTAGAATACTTATATCTACTTATGTCACTCACAACACAAAACAACTTGATACTTTAGCAAACAGAGCCCATTTTGGTCAGACGGAACTTGAAGAAGCCGCCATCGTGACAACTCCAACGGGCTAAGGATTTGGCAGTCAGCAAACAACGTCTGTGGACTCACAAATAGACATCCTCGAATATCGCATTACTCAACAAAGTCGACCGACCTGGTAAAAGCGAGATTATACATATTATGATAGGACTAATAATCACTGGTGTTCACGAAGTCATATACCACTAGTCCACTACAGCAAATCTCAAGAGAGATAATAGCATCCTTTTCCATTAATCTATTAACCCTTCAATATGCACATCATAAAACAGTTACACGTAACGTAACCCTTCCGACGCGACGGTAAAAAAATAGCACAGTTGTGTTGTGTGTCGTCACATCGTGAGAACGGAACGGAAGATGCAACTGCACCTGGCATCAAACCGTTAAGGTTAAACCCATATAACATTTTGGCGGAAGGGTTTAAGTAACTCACTCCTCAGTCAACAATAGAAAGTTCAAGGGTGATCATGGGTTGCACTAAGGCAGGTGGACCAAGACTCTTCCGTGTAAATTGATTTATTTTACTTTTTATAGCTATATCCGTAGTAACTGTAGTTTTTACGCGTCCCACGATAATCGATCATGTGTAAAAATTTATTGAATTCTATACTTATTAAAAAATAATTTATAGCCGTTATGTTTGGATGATTCTTTCGTAGGTACCTACCTAGGTAATGTAGGAACTTATTTACAAAAAAACAACAACATAAAGTTCTAGAAAAAGATATCAGCAGTTACATGAGTATTCTTGTTTTTCAATTCAATAGGTGGCCCTAGTAATTTATAGACACATAAACAAGAACAGAACTGCCGTAGAGGAGGGCACGACGCCTGATGGAAACAAGGCGGTCGTCCAGGCGGCATTAGTCTTCGCCGGTGAAAGTCGTCCGGAGGGAAATTACCTACCGGTCGCTGCCGGTCCGTCTTACCGCCCCGCGCACGCAAGGGGTTACGCCGGCTCCATACGCTGGCCCCAACGCAGGTCCCAAAGCTATTCGTCCAACGTATGGATCTAGAAAATTGCATTGGCCCCAACGTTGGGGCGAGCGTTGGTAGTTGGCCGGCTCGTGTCGGTTTTATCAAAGGAATCTGCGCCAACGCTGGCGAACACGCCCACACGTTGGCGCTTTGCTCAGTGCTGTTGCAACACGCAACGAGTGCGGACGTCGAGCGAGAATGGATCTCATCCACAAAATCGTCACCTTTATGGAAAAATTAAAAAGCTACAGATTTTATTGAACTTAACAACAAGCACATCCAATAATATGGGACGCAACTCGAAAGGAACATAAAAATCAAAATGTATTAGCTGATGCATGGCGCAGCATTCTACAGAATATGGGCATGATCTTCTCAATTGAAGATTTAAAAAAAGCGGGAATCATTAATGAGCACATATTTATCGCCTCAGAGCAGTTTAGATTTCTGGGACGTCTTCACGTTGGCCCTGCCGGGACAGAACTGGTTTATTAGCCAACGTATGTATGTACGCCTCACCCAATTTGCAGTCCAACGTTGGTATACGAGCGTTGAGACCAACGTGTGGAGCCGGCCTTAACGTTAACACCACCGTCGTCGTGGTGTTACCGCCGCTGCCTGTATCATTATTTCTTAAAGAAATACAGTTAAGTTTTTGTTTCTGTAAAAGTCAGATTAACTTGGAAAAAAAAATATAAATTGCTAGCGCTGCAATAGAACCAATTAATAATGGCACGGAGATTTTAAAGAAAGTTTTATAATTATATTATAAGCTTTGTGATTTATATGTATCAACTAGATTTATGTTGGATTGAATAGTTTTATTGTGTGGCAAAATTTCCTGACACTGCATCATCATAAGCACGTGACCGTACGTAATTATTGCAGAGTATCATAATTAGTCATTTCTCTGGGCAACCTAACTACAACCATTCTCAATTTATCATAATACCTACTTACCGGACCAAAATCTAAAAGTCTGATGTTGTAAACAAAACAGTGGTAGGTATCGCGCATATGGCCAACATACGGGATAGCAGGTGGCAAAAACTAAAGATGCGCCCACATACACAGTATACGTTCCCACACGAAAAGGGTTAACCATGTCTATTGTAAGAGGATATCTAATTTCCTACGAGATTGGCGTAACATCACCGAATATTGTTTAACCCTTACGTAGACGCCGTCTTTTGTTATTTTTTTCGATCCGAGTGCAAAGAAAAGGCGGCGAGTTTATATCCGGCATTTTTTGAGGTTTTGTACCATTTCAAGTGGTATTAACTAATTATGTTCAGTGGATTTCGTTTGTTCAGATTGACTTGAGTGAGTGGCACTGAGTGACGTTAAAATAACGTGAAGTTAATTTAGAGTTTGCTTTTAGATATTTATTCTGCTTTAGAACGGAGTAACTGAGAATTATCGATACTCATACTTAACCTCCTACTTAGGTAGTACATATGTAGGAATGATAGCCTTTATTGGTCATAGCTGTTCCCGCGCGCTTCGCTTCGCATTAAAAAGTTTTCCCGTGGGAATTCCGGGATAAAAAGTAGCCTATGTTCTTTCCCAGGGTCTAGACCATGTATATACCAAATTTCATCCAAATCCGTTCAGTAGTTTTGGCGTGAAAGAGTAACAGACAGACAGACAGACAGACAGACAGACAGACACAGTTATATACTTTCGCATTTATAATATTAGTTAGGATCATTCACCGCCCATGTTAGGGGTCCGTAGCATGGACTCATTTTGCCTTGGATTCAATCTTGTAATACTTATTCATGAAGACCACCTACTTACATATTAGGTTTTGGCAGTAGACACAATACAAGAAATGACAATAAAAATGTAACAAAATTAATATCAACACATTAGAATATATCAATTTTGAGGTTTGTTTGTATATTACCTATGTAGGTATCTCCTGTAAGTCCTCAATTAACAGTAATAGTGCATTATTTAGATCGTTATAGGTACATTTGAATAAGTTAATATTGTTTTTGGTACAAATAAAGAGGATTGTATTGTATTGAATAAGTACTTAAATATTACACCTACCTAGTAGGTACCTAGGGTAAGTATATTGTAACAGAACTGGTAGTCAAAAAAATCCAAATTTAATGATGAGTAGAACCCGATGTGCTATCGGATGTGCAAGCTGTGTCTTTATTCAAAACTCTTTTTTATTATTAATAGTTTTAACCCTTCAAGCCATGACGCAATCGATTGCCGATCACCAGTTCAATACGATCCCCATTTTAAAATTTAAAATCCGATATCTCTTTGGTATAGTTTTTTTTCAACGCCGACGATGCATTTTTAACCCTTCGCCGCCGTTGCGTGTAAAAAAGTCGTTGCATCCCAAAGTTTATTCGACAAGTTTATTCCATGGTTTAATTAAATCGGCCCTTTTGATTAATTATTGGTACATCCTAACTATGTGTAAATATATGGTCTAGACTCTAGACCCTAAAAAAGAACATAGGCTACTTTTTATCCCGGAATTCCTACGGGAAAACTTTTTAAGGCGAATCGAAGCTCTCGGGAACTGGTAACGTAAGTAATATAATAAAATTGGTTGCTTTAGAATCGGTAGGTACCTACTCAGATTTAATTTTGTAATTTAAGTCCATTCATATGCCATTGGTGGTATCAAGACTGATAATGGAATAAAATAATACCATTCATTTTAAGAGAGAAAGAAGAGGTTCTACCTTTTTTGGCCTAAGATTTATTAGCCTAATCTCATATTGCACAGTAACGTTTGGTCAAAGTCTCGTTTCGCCGAAAATCGTATGGCATAAATCTCTTTTAGTAAAAACTTATTTCGCAGGTAGCCTAATAATGGTATGGCCAAATCTTGAATAGCCTAATAATGCTGTGGCATAGGTTATACAAAGTAATAATATTCGTTTGGCTTTAACTTTGATGGAGCGTCTCCCTACATAGCGCAAACTGGTGCCTTGTATTGTTTTCGCTATGTGGGAAGTGATGATTCTACCAAAAAGGTTTAGACCTTACGAGTTATGCGAAACGAGTTTAGGGCAATAAAGATTAGGCTAGATGAGGGGAACCCGAAAGAAGAGTATACCTCGATCCAAAAAGTGTACAAAGTAATAGTTTTTGAAATAAATAAAAAACGAATTATACTGTAAGTTATTAAATCAATATTTTTAGCTAAATGTTTGAGAACCGCTGCCATTCATTGTGTGACCTCATGCTGTACTATGAATGTGACAATTTAAACAAATTCAGAGCCATTTGGCCCGTGGCGGGGTGGAGTTTTTGAGAATTAACCGTGAATATACTTACTGTTTGTAACCGACTTCGAAAAAAGGAGGAGGTTCTCAATTCGTCTGTACTTATGTATGTGTTTTTTGCAATGAACGGTGTGGTCCATGCGGGATGAATATATTAGTCGGTTGTGTTTCATAGGAATTCCGTGCTAAAACATGAACAAAAATAGCTTAACAATACGAGATTTCCGCCTGGTACCAGACCTGCAGTAGGCTGCACAAATATTTTTTGTTTAGTATGATAGTAAAACCCCGTAATATCTTTCTTGCTCTGTTTTGGCCTCTAATGGGTTAAGAAAAGAAAATACTCTGAATACACAAACTACTTAGGAATCAAACTTAGAGCATTTTTCTATGTAGATTCTACTTGGATTCTACTAATACACCCAATAAGATTGTAAATAGTCAGTAGACCGGTACTTTTGGTATTAATTATTAATATGGTGGGTATTATTCGCCAACTGTATCCTACGCTACGTGAACGTTTCCAATTGAAAAGAATACAAAAATCGTCATGTCGTGTCCCCGATAGCCGATAGCTCGAAGTCAGCAAAAAAATTGCTCAAGTAAAAACTCTACCCAAACCTAATAACCCGAGAATATTATCAGAAAGACGTCGGGTCATAACCTGAAATTGGTTTCGGGGTCCGTAAGTCCCCCATTTTATATGTAGCATTATGAAGGCCGTCAAACGAATTCACGTAGAAAATCGAATCTATATACGGTGATATTGCCGACTCCGTCCTGACTGGCTTTAGATAATAAAATAATATATACTTACTTAGGAAGGTGGGAAGGGTATCTTCAGTGTCCCACCTCTCGTTTCGTGGTTTACGACAGTCTAGCGGTAAGAAACGGAAAACTGACGAAGTTTTTTGGTTCATTATCAGATTTTACCCATCATTTACCACCAGCTTCGGACTGTCTTAGGTAAAACATAGTGCAACTTTAATCGCATACACATAATTCTCATCTTTCAATGAAGGAAGGGTTTAGGCCCAGGACCCAGTTTGTTTTTAACAACGTGTGGGATTTATCACGCATGCGGGATTACCCCGCACGCAGTACTTAATACGAATTACGAATATGCTCGCGACAATCGTGATGAATCCCGCACGTTGTTAAAAAACAGCCTTAGTGCTAGTTGTTGGACCCCAACACATGCAAGCCCGAAGGTCAGGCTACTAGGCTTTACGACTGCTACCGAAACATGTCACAACCTGGACCCACGGCTTACGTGCCTTCTGTACTGAAGCACGGAAGCGTCCAGAAAGCAACCAATTGAAATCGGCTCACCATCCAATGAGTGACGGTGCCATGACTGTGTTTAGTAACTTCAATGATCAGTTACGATTACTGAAACTACCTCGACTACGGACGCTTCGGTTATTCTAGAGTCTAGAATAACCGAAGCGTCCGTCGTCGACCGTCTAGAATCTAGACGGTCGAATGGCGTAGTGTCCCTAGTGGCCCTGACTGCTATGCCGAAGGTCCCGGGTTCGATTCCCGGCTAGGGCAGATATTTGTTTAAAGACAGATATTTGTACAAGGGTCTTGGGTGTGGATATTTATATTTAATATGAATTTATCTATGTATTTGTGTAGATATATCAGCTGTCCGATACCAATAACACAGGCTCTGCCTAGCTTGGGGTCGGATGGCCGTGTGTGAGATGTCCCCACATATTTTTATATGATTATTCTAAGTCTGTCGGTTATTAAGTATATAACGGTAATATATATACATAAAGTAATATATATATATATACAAGGAATCGCAGTTAAAATCCATCACGCGAGGCTGCCCACAAGGTTCAATCCTCAGCCCTCTTATGTTTATCCTCTACACAGCCGATCTTCCTACAAACCTGTCAAACTGCAATATACATCTATATGCAGATGACACGCAGCTATATCACTCATTTAAGCACAATTTGATAGACACTACAGTGCAACATATAAACGAAGACCTGGATAAGATATAAACATGGGCTAAAATAAATGCTCTGGTATTCAACCCAACAAAATCCAAATATTATGATTCTAGGAACAAAGAGACAATGCGAACAGATAACAGAGCATTCACCTTGTATAAAAATCAAGACAAGAGAAAGAGTCAAGACAGCTAGAAATCTTGGCTTATTGATTGATGAGGAAATGCGTTTTGAAGAGCATATAAATTCAAAAATTAGAACTGCATTTTTTCGTCTGAAGATTTTGTACGGCATCAGAAAGTTTTTAAAGGAGGTCATAAGAGTTATACTTACAGAGTCTCTGGTTTTATCTTTTTTTAATTACTGTGATACTGTCTATGGTCCGAGACTATTCGATAAAACTAGTCGCGCTATTCAGCGGGTACAGAATGCTTGCACTCACATAACTCCATACTTAAACGAGAACCAAATACTGAAAATGGAAGGACGGAGATTGTTACACCTCGCTGGGCTTATCTATAAGGTAGTTCACACAGGGAGACCCCGATATCTGCATGACAAGATAAAATGGCTGGGAAATGCACATAATATCTTCACCAGAAGCAAACTATGACGTAGAATGGAGATTCCTAAACATAAAACAGCTAAATTTAAAGGAAGTTTCAAATATGCAGCGTCAAAAATATTTAATGATTTACCACCACCATTGCATGAATTTATGACCTATCTATCTTTTAAAATAAAATTGAAAAAAATATTATTAGAAAAACAATTATCTGCGTCTAAAGAAATTTACAAGCATAAACATAAAAATAAGTCTGCATAATATAATATATTATTACCTACATATAATCATACCAAAGCACACATTCTCACAACACCCACGCATACATATATACTAGAGATGCCACGAATATTCGGCAACTATTCGGTATTCGGCCTATTCGGCCAGTTTTTTCAGTATTCGGTATTCGGCCGAATAGTGCGTACTATTCGGGCCGAATACCGAATAGTAAATCATGTAGAAAATGACTTGTTATTTTAATCAAAATTGTGTATTTATTTCAAAATCACAACATTTTAATACTTAAAATTAATCAGTAGTAAGTTGTGCTGGATAAAAACGAGCATTTCAGCATTTTTTGGTAGCCCACGATTGCGCTTTTCATTGTAACCATCCTCAGAAAATAACCTCTCACTATAAACGCTACTTCCAGGTGAAGAAAGATAAGTTTTTGCAAATTTCAAAAGGTTCGGGTATTGTTTTTTGTTTGCTGACCACCACTTGTAAGGATCGGCCATCCGATCTAGGCGAACTATTATCAAATAAAAATTCAACTCGTTTGCCACAGCATTTTGCCTCCTAATAATTAGCATTTCTCATAATATATAATCTGTAGCGACTTCTTCAAAGCAGTTCCAGGAACAAAAAAAGCAGGTTACAGCGCCGAATATTCGGCGGCCGAATATTCGGCGCTTCGGCCGGCAGCGTCGCCGAATATTCGGTATTCGGTATTCGGCCAATTCACTATTCGTGGCAACACTAATACATACACACTGACACACACCACTCACATATAATGATATATTTATTTAGTTAACACAACACCCAGGGACGTGCTGAAAAACAGCCCTGTCACAAAAGATCTGTTTACGGCAGCAAATGCTGAGCATGGCACCTTTTGCCGAAAGTCTGTATTTATAGGAATAATTATGTTTAGAAATAGTATTAGTACTAGTGTTTCTTTCCGCATGTTTGCAAATGTTTCGGCAATAAATATTCTTTTCTTTCTTTCTTTCTTTCACATTGCCATGCGAGTGCCATTGTGGTGGTAGGTAATTAATAAGCGTACGTACATATTCTGAGCTACAGATATGATATCATGATTCCAACTGTATGTTCCAAGTCCAAGTGGTTTACTTTCTCTGTGGCTTCAAGGCAAGAATGTCAACGTTAACTGACGTTAACTCAATGTCACAAAAGATTTTACATCAATAAAAACTTACTTAGAGTATATTATATGATAAAAACATATTTTTTGTACAGCTACTATATTTACTTTTACAGCTTTATTTGTAGCAGTTTAATAAGTGTACCATGTGCATTGTTAACGTAGCATTGGGCTTGCTGTTCGCAGTTGCGATCGTTTACTATTTAGTACTGGGATTTATCAGCCGCTATCAGAACGTGTAAGTGTACCCTTCGACCAGTATCTACCTCATAAGTAGGTACATACTTACATTTATAGCTGTACTCTACTAATGAAGATGGAACGGTATAGTAGTGAAGCACGCATCCTCGGTCTATATTAGTCTATTCGACCATTACCCGTTCCGAGTGATCCCATTATTTTCCCCATTATGGTCTTCTTTTGCGAGCCGTAGGTACATAGCCGTTAGCATAAATTTTAATTGTGAACGTAAAATTACTCAATGAATTTTGTAGGAAAATTTTAGTTCTGCTGCCGACCGCCAGGGGCACTGTTCATATTTACATACAAAATTACTCGATGAATTATACTTCACGTTCACGTTGAAAATTTATGATAAGAATAATATAATAATAAGGCACTGTACAGCGAGCGAGCGGTGATATCGATATCGACCATAGATTTCTTGTAACTTTCATATTCATTTGCTACTTATAGATAGCCCCACTTGCACAAACATATTAAATCTAGATTTAGTGTTAAATCTCGAATTAGTGTAAAGTTTTATATGGACTGACGTTTCTTAAATCGAGATTTAAGATAGTTTATCAGTTTTATTATTTACAGATATGACATAACGATGGATATGAAGTCGCCATCACCAGTATATCTGGCCACGTATACGGAACCCACGCCACGACACGAAGGCTCGAAGTTTCAATCACAACATGCGGAAAACCAGGCTAAAGGCTAGCTTCAACATTTTACGGAACCCTAGTATAGGTCCAAAATCACAAGAATGAACTTTGATCAAGTACATTAGGTAATTAAATGATTTTAAAAGCACAAATTGATCAGTTGAATATCATAATTTATTATTTGTGTAGTTGAGAAAATAACTTATGTCCAAAATTTACATAGAAGAATCGCGTGGACACTGATGAAAGTTTAACCAGGATCCCTACTTGAGGCACTTGTATTCAATGAAGCAATTAAGTATAAAAGCTGCATGACATTCTAATTACCTAACCTAACCTGGCAAGGATATTATAATCATGACCTATGGAGCAGTGAAACGTAACGCAAAATTGTATGGAGCGGAGTTAGTGCCGGTACTGACCACTAGGTGGCGTCTCTCCTTACTCGCCGCTTCTCGATCGGTGTACAAACTCGCAACTCTATACAGTCATGGCCGTTCGCGTATATTTTTTTATTTGTGAAGCAAACTTACTTAAATAGTGCTTATTTATGCTGATTTTAAGAGGTTCCTAAATCTAATATAGAGACAATAGGGGCCACTTATTCGTTTGTGTATACCTACCCAATATCTTTTTTTACGATCCTACTTATATTATTTGAATTTGTTGCTTTGTAGCATATCAAATTAAATAATTTTTTTTTACAAAAAAAAACTTTAAATTATTAATTGGTAGAGGAACCGGCATTTAGGGCGTCTTGCACAACAAAGTTAAATATAATTAAGGGCCGATTTTTCAATGCCAGGATAAAAGGTCAAATAACTATCTAGCGAATAATTTTATTTGGCTGTTTATCGGCTTGGTAGTTGCTAAACCATTTTTCAATTGTGATTTATTCCATAGGTAACTATCTTACCGATTTTTCTACTTGAACTCTGGAAAGGTGAAACAAGTATATGTAGACACCTAGTGCTAAAGCAGGACAGACTACTATTTTGATTGTCAGAGTCAACTGTCACTGTCAAGCCACAAGCCTCACTGACTGTTTTGTTTGGTTGTTTATTGGGTTGTTTCAATTTTGGTATTTATATTTGTTATTTTTGGATCGCAATGGAATCACAAAAAAGAGAGCGTTCGGCGAATTTTAATATTAATGAAGTTACTGTGTTAGTGAGTGGTAGATAAATTTTATTCAAACATGTCATAGAAAATAAAAAGACCGATGCAGCAACAAATAATAATTTTCTTCCATGCAGTCTGCATGGAAGAAAATTGAGTTTCTTTTAACTCCAGTGGTATAACCAGTCCGCTCATTGAAAATCCTTTAATTTAAGTACGAGGGCATCAAAAAAACAATGAAGAAGAAGTCGTAAGAAGAAGTCTTCCCTGCAAAGGCAGGAGATGTACAAAACTGGAGCTGGGCCCTCAAATGCTCCTTCATTTAACGATGTAGAAGAAAAGGTGTTAGGCATTTGCTCCAACATTAGCATTCAACGTATCCTTAATTTAAATTTAATGAATAAAAACTGAAAGAAATAACACCTATGTTTTATTATCAAGTACTGGATGGTTTCTCTCTTTTCTCCTCAGCCTATAGCCGTCCACTACTGGACATAGAAGATCATGCCGCCAAGCAGGAGGGATGTCTTAGATACTTAGGTATATGTAGCATAGGTTACCTACTTATCATAAAATGAAAAACTATAATGTACCTTAATATTTTATTATGAAGGAAATGCTACTACATTCCTCTTTTTTTTTAAATTAATGCTTGAAAATAAATCAACATAATGTTTGTAGTCTGGCGCCTTTCGGCGATGAAATTCTTTTGCATCCCACATGCTGTAATGATCAGTGCCTCGTTTTGACGACTCTGACTTTCTTTTCAACAGGATTAATACATTCGTTCATTACCTACTACCTCTTTTTCGATCGCCAAATCATCAATATCATCGAAAATATCCATTGAAAAGACGATTATTCTCTGCGCTTGTATAGTTTAGAATTGGTATAAACACAAAAAAGAACTTACTTAATAACCTCAAATGTCAAATTATCAATCGAATAAGCACTATCTGGCGGCTCAAGCAGCAGATAGATTTATTCTCCAGTTAACTGAGTTATTGGACGAATAAGTTCTATCTGACGGTTGAAAAATTCAATATTTCGCTATCTGTCGAATAAACGCTATCTGGTTGTCTATCTGAGCATTGAAAAATCGGCCCTAAATCTATGACCTCTTGCTCTGACATTATACTGTCAGAGCAAGAGACAAACTATTTAATTTTATTTAACTTTGTTATGCAAGACGCCCTAAGTGTGGTAGGTAGGAAATACATATTCTAGATATCATTAAGTAGGTACTATCAATATGATATTCGCAGCATTTCATCAAATTAACCAGTTAAGTGGAATTTCACCAAACGCTAAACGTATTTAGTGGCCTGTCAAACGTCTGTCTGTTTAGCGTTTGGTAAAAGTGACTTACTTACTTAAAGTACCTACATAGGTACCGTAGTAATCCATTCCCACAACTAAGTGTACGTATAAGATCAACGTGCATTAACTGGACCCTCGGAAGGTTGGCCGTATGTAGATAAGAGATTTATTTAGCGTAAGCCTGCCCCTACCCCTAACATTTAAACTTGTTTCCCGTAGTGCCCTGACTTTTGGCCTTCGGATCTTTGATTAACAATACTTATACGAGATGGAGTGTCAGTGCAAAATAAATGTGTCCAAAAATAACACCCAACTTCTACCGCTGAGCATTGACATATATATTACTGCGTAAGGACAGGCCAAACCACTCCAGAAAATGGCACCCGCGCGTTGGCCCTAAAATAGACATTTTAGGGCCAACGGTCCTCAGTCGACAGTTGTCTGTGACGGAGAGATAGTCTTTGTTTCTTGTGATAAATATACCTATTTTTGTTGTGAAAGGCTACAAAAACTATGATACGAAGGTCAAAAAGGAATATGAAATATCGTATCATCCTTAATTAATAAATAAACACATTTTAAAGCGATAATTATTTTACTACCAAAGTCTACAATGGCCGCACGATGTAACCTTGTACGGACGTCCGCATGCAACTCACTCATATTATTTATTAAGTACCTACTATCCGATGATGACGGTAAAATATGAACGCACGTACAAGGTTGCGTCGTCAGGATAAGTAGCTCGGCTCTGTCATAGTTCCATCAAATTATGACAGATGGCAGTTATTTTGCTTGTATGAAGAAGGTTTGAGTAAAATGTTCTGAAGGGCGTATCCTTCCTTTTGAAATCATTGCCGCTGAGCCCTTATTTTGAATTAGTTAGGTTAGGAGATTGCCTTATTCATTGGTACAAAGGTTGTCCTTAGGTTGAATTTACGGTTCGACAGTTAACAAAATACTGACAGATTTTTTTCTTTTGTTTTTGTATGTGTCACATCATCTTATTCCGCTTATTCGTATATTATTAGATAGATAGATAGATAGAATCTAAGTTCGTCCGTGAAGCGACCTCAATAATAGTCTATGTCTAAAACGATCATCCCAGTTATTCACCTCTAGAGGTCCTCTACCCACTTTGACTGTTTTTTAAGAGGATATTTTACGGTTGGTCAAACGGAGACACGTCACGAGAATGACCCTTCGACTTGGGTCTGATTACGATGACCAACAATGTAAATTTCAGTATAGCCACAGAATAATAACTAGTACCAGTACAGAAGTCCATCTTCGCAATGGCTTTCAAAGAAATATCCCATAAGCAATAAGATCTAATTTAGATCGCGTTCCAGCCGCACACGTTTTTATTTACTTACCTACCAATTTATTTTTGAGGGAATATGCGCCTTATTTCACTGGACTACGGTGCATAATAAGTTATACGTGGTTATACGCATTGAAAAAGAAGCCACCTTAGGGTTGCCTCAGCACCACAGACTACAACGATTACTAAGCAACGGACTGAGTTTGAAAAAAGAATGTCATGATTTTAAAACAAAATTAATTTGAATTTAGAATACAAAGCTATTCCAAACTTATTTTCTATTGGAAACATAGAACAACGCGGACTCGGGTGTACCCTCGGGAAGCGTCATAGCGATCTTTCTTGATACAAAAAAGTCTGCCAATTTTTGCGGGGGGAAATATTACCGTTTACTATGATTATGTCTCATGGGACATGTCATTATGAGTTTTAATTCCCAGCAATAAGGGTTACGTGAAGTGACATTTAATAATGAACACAGTGTCTTCATTTTTCTTGCCAATGGATGTAAGGTCAACCGGGGCCAAGTCGCCTACGGGGCTAATGCCTCGAATCCATTTATCTTCCGAACCACATATTTTAGAACTACTGGAGTCATCTGCTATCTATCTTTGGAACTCAAACTTTTACTACTGACCAATAGATGTCGTATCCGAGGAAATTTTCTTAAATAATCTGCCATTTTAATTTTTTCCCCTCTTTTGGCCACCTCAGGTTTCCTGACACGTTTTTTTTAATCGTTCCAAATGTGTGTTTGTTTAAAAGAATCTATATTTCCTAACTGTAAATACTGTTATTGTTTTGTTGCTTTACATATTGTTTTGATTATTTTATTGAAATAACGTAAGATTCGGATACAATATGCAATTAAAAATGTGTAGGCTTAGCTTTTTTTTTGGGGTAAATGCCTCTGGGCTGATGAGGTTATTGCCTCTATTGCGGCGCAATAGCCCCATTTTCAGAGGTTCTAAACATTTTATGTTATGATAAAAGTATTTTATATACTCAGGAGCAATGAAAAAGTTCCAGTGACATTAGCACTAAATTACTCCTAAACGAAATACCTATACTAGGTTAATGACGGCTTCTGCAATATTAAAGAACATTTAACAGCGTATCAGAATTAACATTCTTAGATAGGTAATCCAACTAAAACGTAAATAATACTAAAAAATTAACTATAAAATAGATCAACACCGGTATTACAACCGTCTATGTAGGAATACCGGTGTTGATCTATTTTATAGTAGTTATAACTCAATTAAGGACCACATTATTAATAAATTTGTTAGCTCACTGTGATGCTAATCGTAAATTAAGTAAAATATAAGGTTTCTATATGTGAAAACCTTTAACTGACATGTTTGTTACTATTAATTTAACTATTACTAGTTCTATAATTCCATTGGTTGGTTGTTGGTTTTCCATACTTCATTAATAAATAAATAAATAATTTAAATATATACTAAACTAAATATTTTTAAAAATTTGCGTCATTTGGTGTCGATTTTATAATATTGTTAACACGGTATATAGAAAATAATCATATAATAAATAAAAAATAGTCATATTACAGAATGATCCCACTTGTTTTTAAAACTCTGATAGTTTTGTAATGATTATCCTCGTAAGAGCAAAATTCCGTCAGACTCTAAAAATGGTATACTTACTAATTTAAAGTTGTGGTTTGATTGCAAATTAGAAAAAAATATGCCCTTGTATGCTTTTATACTGTATTTTAATTTGTCATGAAGTATTTATACTTTTTTAAGTCCTATAAAGTATTCATAAATAAAATGTTGAGCACCCCTGGAATCTTGGATGGGGTAAATGCCACTACAAGAAATTGGGGTATGTAGGCGCCATAGCCCCAAAAATTTTTGATCAACTAATTCTCCTTAAATAAGCGCAGTATTTCGTTTACAAGCTAATAATTAGCTACGTTAATAGTAATTCTATAAATTATATCTACTTAAACTTGTAAAAAGCTCTTCCAAGCACACAAAACTAGTGAAAGAGGCATTAGCCCCACTAGGGGTTATTGCGCCTAAAAATCCCATTTTTTGTAGAAACGTCGTTTACACGTGAAAGATATTTAAAATTCTACAAAATTGCATCAAAATATGAAACTAGATAAAATTTCCTAATATGTATCATAAGTTATAGCTTAATAGGGCGTATAGTCTGTTTGTTATGATCAAATGAATATGAAAGTCAAAGTATTGTGGCGCAATGGCCCCGGTTGACCTTAACAATTATCGATAAGTGTTATCGATGAATTCGAGAACAAGGGTTAGAAATACTAATATCAAATTAATTAGGTATAGTAAAATTGAATTATGAATGATTAATAAACGAAGTCACCCGCTTTTCGCTGTACATTTATACTCACCTGATAGGTCGCGAGCCGTATCGCCGTTTTTGAATGAGTACAATGCACTGAAGTTGTCGGGTAAGTGGGCAACCCGACGGTCAGATGCTTTCAAGCCGCCCCTTCGGGCGGCCTCTGACTAGGCTTAACGACTGCTGCCGAAGCAGCAACCGGGACCCACGGCTTAACGTCCCGTCCGAAGCACGGAAGCGTCCAGAAAAGAACCATTTGAAATCGGTAACCCATGCTGTACCTACCAATGGCTGACCATGTCAGTTGTTGCTTAACCTCAGTGATCAGTTACGATTACTGAAGCCAACTCGACTACGGACGCTTCCCAACTATGACCTTTTTATATATATTATATTTAATTTAATTAATTTGATTAATACATATCTACGTACCGGTACATCATTATTGCATTTTTATGACATTGGTTGCTAGGAAACATCTAATAACAATAAACCATGACCAAATCTGTGATCAAATCCGGAATCCGGATATTCTATAAATTGAAGCTGTCATTTTAGTATGTAAACAAATCATTTTCTATGAAACAAACGCTTTGCCAACTAGATTGAGTCTAGTGAAAATTGAGACTGCAACTAGTTTTTATAAATCGGTGGGCTTTTCTGGCCTACTACCCCGGCAGAGGGGAACGTCTGCCTATTTCGTCTCCAGTAGGCCTACTCTTGGCACGCAAGACGTAAATTCATATTGTGTTAAGATCGAACACAAGTTTATGGCAATTTCAAGTTAGATTTGGCACTCCCGACATGAATTGGCTCACGATCGTGTTCTAATTCGAATTTGTTCTAACTTGTGTTGGATTGTGAGTCAATTTTGACAGTTACTCTGTGAAAGAATGAATGAAAACGAAAAAAAAAACAAATTGTCATTAAAATTCTTGTTGTCATGGCCGGTCGGTGGATTTTCATAATAAGTAACAACGTAAAAAGTTTAAAAACCAATATTATGGTAAGTTGTTCAGTTACCAAACGTGTTAGAATCATCTGTATATCCACTATGATCATTATAATGAACCTAGTTTTTCCCCACAGAGTTCCGCAACTCGGCCGTCGTACCGCCAGACGAAATTACTTGTAGAATATCTAGAAAGTTACCCAGGAATGGCCAGGGATCTTCTTAAGACCGACCTAGGGAAGTTAAAATTATGAGAAAATAACATCAATGGCCTCGACCTTAAATGCGGTCGAAGGGTCTTGATAAGATAGACGTAACGTAAAGTAAGTTAAAATCTTAAGTTTACTTTTCATTTTGTTATGACTACCAAATTAAAATCCCCGTAAGCTAAAATCCCCCAGGATGACCCACTAATCATACTTCATTACTTTTTTTAAATATTAAGTATTGGAAAGAAAAACATTTTATTTTAAATGTTAGTTAATGTTTAATGTGTAATTATTTTTTTCAGACTGAGGACTGCTGTGGTAAATGGCAGGATCATAACATACTTAAAGTCGAGGTGCATCATACCCAGGCCTAAACTATCAAGCCGCTCAGCTCATCCTCACAGCACCTCACAGCATAGATCCAGCCGCCGCTACCAAGTTGATGTAGAAGTAGACAGAGTGATGGCCATAGAGGAAAAGCAGGGAGAGGCCGAACTGCTGACAGCATGGGCTAATGCCCTAAAGCCTAAAGGGGACCTTGCAGCAGCTGCCCGTGATGGAGTCAATATCCTCATAGAAATTGCGCAACAGTTATCAAGAAATACAAAGTTAAGGGCATCTAGACCCATAACCATCGTCACTAGTTATGGGTCCAGATGCTGTTGTGCAGTAGTGGATGATGTGATGATTTAAGTAGAAATTTATATTTCCTGTGACTAAAATATTATTTTATATTAGGTAATACCTATGTTGATTTAAATATATGAACATTTTTGTTTTAAGAAATGTTGAATAATATTAGAAAAAGTGTTCCTATGTTAATATGTCCCTTATATATTATAAGTTTGTAAGTATTTCAACAGTGGTGGTGAAATTATTATTCTACAAAAGTATGTCGGTATTATTATAAAGATAAAGAATTCTGAAACTTACATATGTTTTTATTTTTAAATCTTTTTGATTATGTACTGAAATATTTACAAGATACTATAGTATTTAGGCATGTAGAGGTGCTGGTAGAGGTGGTTCATCTCCATTGTAAATGGTGGATCCTCCCACCAATCCGGGTGTTGTGGCTTAACGGGCTGCTCTATTATATTCTCTGCGGGGGTGTAAGTACCTGCACCTGGATATCTCGAATGGAACCATTGTACATTTCCCTAACGTCTAAACTGCTTTCCTATGCATGGACCATTTCCCACCATGCTGGTCCACTGCGGGTTGGTGGGTTCACATTATAATCTAGATATGAAAACTCTAGATATGCAGGTTGCCACAATGTTTTCCTTCATCGTAAACGGGATGGTATACATTTAACTTAGAAACCATGTAAGTAAATTGTAGCGCCAAACGAGCTATTCCCACCATACTGGTCCACTGCGGGATGATGGATTCACATATTATCTAGATGTGCGAAATGACTGCCTCTGTGGTCTAGTGGTAGAAGCTTCGCTTCATGACCCAGAGGTCCCGGGTTCCATTCCCGGGTAGGACCATCAATTTGTGTTTCTAAATTGTGGTTCTGAGTTTGGTTAGGACATAGAAGGCTGATCACCTGATGTCCGAAACAGTGAAACGATCCATGCTGTCGGATGGGCATGTAAAGCAGTCGGTCCTGCGCCTAGCTCTCTCCAGTCGTGTCGGTCAATCCGTCCCATTGGGCTATGAGAGTGATGGAACAGAGAGTGCTCCTGTGTACTGCGCACACACTTGGGCACTATAATCTACTCCTGCGTAGATGGCTGATCTCAGTTGAGATTGGCCGCCGTGGTCGAAATTCGGCTAGGAGGACATTATCATTAGATGTGCGAAATCTAGATATGTAGGTTGCCTCACGATGTTATGCTACATCGTAAGTGCAATGGTATACATTGTTACTTAAACTTCATGTACACTGTAGCGCCAAACAAGACATAATTCAGCTACTTTATTCACAATTTTCACAAATCTCCACTCACAAATTGTTAGTTAATGTATTTTTTCTTGCCTAGATATCTTGTCTCACGAAGTTTTTCTTTATCGTAAGAGGGATAATATAGGTACATTTCACTTAAATCCTATGTAAATTGTTGTACCAAACGAGCCATTACATATGGGTTTCACATATTATCTAGATGTGCGAAATCTAGACATGCAGGTTGCCTTCACGATGTTTTCTTTTATCGTAAGAGCGATGGTACACATTGTACTTAAATTTCCTGTACATTGTAGCGCCAAACGAGCTATAATTTAACTATTTTATTCACAAATCTCCACTCAAAAGTTGTTTATTTGTTCTTGCCTAAATGACTTGCCTAAACACAAGAATGAACACAATAACATCTGTCAAAAAGGTTGTCAAGAGTGCCAATTCACAAGTTGGACTCGATTTTGATGGTTTTCGACGGAAAACCGCTCAATAGTTAAGACAAGATGGCGCCACCGTCGATTTCGGGAGTGCCAAATGGCGAGAAGGCAAGATGAAACCAATACATTGCGTGCCAAGAGTAGGGCTACAGACCATTCATACTCAATGATTGGAAATGACTAGTAAAAGCTACGGCAATTTCATAGTTAAAGACCTATTCATAGATCTATTATTTGAAGTAAAGAAAGAGGTAGATAGGAACCTATAGGTATCTACTTAAAACATTTACTTCAGTCAAAAAATGATTTTTTTCTTCATAATGTGTGATAATATGGAAGTCTTGTGTCTGTAAATTTAATATATATTTTTTTATAAAGTTAAACATAGTCGAACAAAATTAAATAGCGCGCGCGCGCGCGTGTGTCGTCTTTCGCTTGCGGCAGCCGACTAGATTGGCCACGCAGACGTGGCCGGAGCCATGCTGGCGCCTGCGCCGCCCGCGCGCGGAGTGAGATAGGCCTGGTATAATAGCACAGGGCTTTCAGAATGTACCTATGCTTAAAGTTGGTTAAGCCTATCGTTTATATCATAAATGCTTTCGCGCTGTTTCTTTAAGAATCGGCTAAATAGGCTACGAACAGGCAACCACGAATGATTTATAATTATATGTGGGGACATCTCACACACGGCCATCCGACTCCAAGCTAGGCAGATCCTGAAATATGGGTATAAGACAGCTGCTGTAGCTCAAGTGGGGGTTTTAAATTAATTAATACCTACCTATCGAGAAGTGAAATTTGATAACGCCAATTTGTATGGCGCGGAGCTAGTACAGGTACTTACAACAGGTTTCACTGCTCGATGGGTATTGAAAAACTCACACTTGAGCTGTTGATATTTGACGCTTGTCGATTCGAATAGAACAAACGTGAAACGATTGAGTATTTTAATGCCGCTACTGAACACTAGGGAGAGCTACAGTCGTATTTTTCTTATACTTAATTAAATTCAAAATTATGCATTTTGATAGGTACTATAACTAAATATCAACGCGTGCTGACGACGTCTTGCTTAATAAATTTTTAATAATATTCCGATGCAAATTGGCACTTTTTGTTAAACAAGCCACTGTGAATGGATAAACGAAATGTTTATTCACGTACAGTGACCGACCGAAAACTCTTACACCATGTAGTTCCAATAAAATATCTACTTGAGTAGGTAGGTACACATAATTTTATACATACATAAAACCATACATTCAATTTCAATAAATAAAGTTTATTTTAAAGATGGCAGTTACGTTTAAAAATTAATATTTACATAGAAGTAAGTATTTGTGGGTAAAATCTATATTAAGATCGACAAATTATCACAAACAACAATAATTTATTTATTTATACAAGTAGGCGAGTTTAAAAAGGCTTTAAACATAGTGTTTTGGTATATAAACATATGTAGGTATATGTCCAGAAATGGACCATTGCTTGCTCATCACACTAATATTCCGTTGGAAATAAGTTAATTTAATTACTTACATTTACAAAATATTCCAAATGTCAATTCCAAACGCATAAAATTATCAATATCAAAATAATTTATAAGCATTTAGTCTTTGGAAATAACGTGCACTATTGTTTTTATGATTCGGTTTCCTTTCTCGTAATGAAGTAGGTTCAGAGATGGGTCATTGATCTTTTCTTCCAAAAGGGACACCAGTTCTAATCTGATGGTTTTCAGCATTTCTGCAACCTGAAAAAATGTCGCTGGTTAAATAAGATTGTGATGGCTGGGCTGAGCAGCGCTGGTGTTATATAAAGTTTATTTATTATTTATTTATTTATTTATTTAATTCTTTATTGCACAAATATAAAAATACATGTACAAAAGGTGGGCTTAATGCTAAGAGCATTTTCTACCAGCCAACCTACAGGAGGTGCAGGAAAACAAGTACAAAGATGTGCAAAAAAAAAAAAAAACTAAAAAGTATGTAAGATGAAAAAACTAAATAGTCACTTAATAATTATCTTAATACATAATAACAATACATTCAAATAATTATATAAATTTATAATAGATAATAATAATATACATATAATATTAGGATACATAACTATAATATATACAAAAATATAATAATATAATATCCAGACAGGTACACGAAAATGCTATTTATTTAAGTTGCTGAGATAATGAGCATGATACAAATATTATGCTTGAAAACTATGTATAATGTTGTTGTTTTTAAGTCAATAAAGTAGTATTCTATTCTATTCTATTCTATAATCATAATCAGGATGACAGTGGCACTTTCCCATTTTTCAGGTATTCGACCTTCTTCTAGACACCTGTTAAAGATTTCTTTCAGAAACTGTATGACCGGATCACCCCCCATTTTTACCATTTCTACTATGACATCGTCTTCACCAGGGGCTTTACCATTGTGCATCTTGCTCAAGGCGAATTGTATTTCAGCTTCTGTGATCTCTGGCACATCTTCGGATCCAACGTCTGTTATTGTCCGCGTCACTGGTATTTGTGGTTTAGGGTTCCTAGACCTGTATAACTCTCGGTAATAACCCTCTACAACTTGTAATAGCTGCTGTTTTTCAGTGACTAGGTTCCCTTGTTCATCATTAAGCTTGGTGACTTGCTGTGTACCAGATTGTAAAGCTTTTCTAAATACTTTAGGGCCTTTATACTTATTAATGATCTCCTGTACTACTCTTTCGCGATATGCCTCGAGATCCTTTTCGACGTGCCTTCGTGTTTCCTTGCAGATGTTTTTAAATAAGTCTGTGTGGCTTTTTCCTTGTTTTAACAAAGACTTTCTTTTCTCTAGCAGATTTTTAGTTTGGTCTTGTAACTTCTGTGACCGGCTTGTGTTCTTTGGTTGCAGCTGTCTTGCTACATCACAAAGGGTCTTGCTAAGATAGTCGAGAAGTGTATCTGTACTGGATTTGATGTCCACATGTTTCAGTTGTTCTTTTATCTGCTTCTGATATGGTTATTTGTTTACCACTAAACTTATGGGATTCACCTTGGGCTTTTTACGTGTTATTGTGGCATATCGTTCAAGTTTTGTATTTATTAGTACAGAGGCTCGGATGAGACGGTGGTCGCTTCCAGTACAGAGGCTGTTTAAAACCGTTACATCTTGTACTATGCATTTGTGGCTGCTGAATATGTAGTCGATCTCATTCTTGTACCTTCCACCTGGTGATATCCATGTCCATTTTCTTTCTGGTCTTTTTTGGAAAAATGAGCTCATATGATACATCTTCTCTTTTTCCAGAAAATTAACAAGTGTGGATCCTCTTTCGTTTCTACTGCCATATCCGAAGTTTCCACATACATTCTCTGAGCTGTCTATTCTTACCCCGATCTTAGCATTGAAATCACCTGTTACAATTGTATATGTGGTTTTGTGTTCTCGTATACATTTACTTATATCATCATACAATTGTTCTACGTCAACGTCAGCAGCAGAACTAGTGGGTGCATATACCTGAATGACTTTTAAGGTAATTTTCTTACTAATATGCAGTATGGTGTACAGAATTCTATCGGAGATCGAGTTTATTTCTTTTATGTTGTTGTTTAGCCGTTTATTAATAAGGAGAGCCACACCATGTTCGTGTTTGTCTGTGTCGGATCCTCGGTAGTACATTGTATGTCCATTGCTAAGTTTGAGACATTCTTCACCCGGTCTTCGGACCTCAGACAGTCCGACCACATCCCACCATGTTGATTTTATCTAATTCATATAGAAGTTCTTCCATTCGGTCATCTGTTCTTAGGGTTTTCACCTTGTATGACGCTATCATCAATCTAGTTTCCTTTTTAAACGAGCAGCTTGTATTCTCCCAGAGATTCTTAGCACCCCTGGTTTCACGATGTCCCAGACTGCTGCCATTGTTGGGGGTCGTGTCACCGCTGGGAACTCGGGGCCGTGGTTTTGGTTGTCTATTCATATTCTGTTATTCAAAAAAGGAAACAAATCAGACCTAAACAATTACCGACCCATCAGTTTGTTATCCCAGCTCTACAAACTACTGACAAAAATTATTACCAATCGTCTGACAAAAAAGCTGGACTTTTACCAACCAGTCGAACAGGCTGGCTTCAGAAGCGGATTTAGCACCATGGACCACCTACTATCTATGAGAGTAATAATCGAGAAGGTTACAGAATATCAGATACCCTTATGGATGGCATTCATAGATTATAAGAAAGCCTTTGATAGTGTGGAGTCTTAGGCAGTCATTCAGTCTCTACAAAATGCCAGAATTGACCACCGCTATACGCAACTCATAGAAAATATCTACCACAACGCAAGCTTAAAGGTAAACCTGCCACCAGAAACGAATCCAGTAAGGATAGAGAGAGGAGTAAGGCAAGGTGACACAATCTCTCCGAAGTTGTTTACTCTGGTGCTTGAGGATATCTTTAAGTTGTTAAAGTGGGAAAATCGGGGTCTTAACATAGCAGGAAACAGGCTGAATAACCTAAGATTCGCTGATGACATTGTCTTGTTCTCGGACAACCCACATGACCTTGAGACCATGATACAAGAACTTAGCGATGCTTCAGGGCGGTTTGGGCTTGAGATGGACTTGGATAAAACCAAAGTCATGACGAACTGTCCCAACAACACCATGGACATCAGAATAAACCAAACCGTCATAGAAAGGGTAGAGAAGTACGTTTATCTTGGTCAAGAAGTCGTCATGGGAAAGAAAAACCAGACCAATGAAATTGATCGGCGCATAAGACTAGCGTGGGCAGCCTACTCCAAAATTGAATTCGCTCTAAAGATGAACATCACGGCTGAGCAGAAAGCTCGTATACATGACCAGTGTATCCTACCTGTGCTTACATACGGGGCCGAAACCTGGGTTTTTACAAAAGAGATTATCTCCAAGCTGAGAGTGGCACAAAGAGCAATTGAACGCAAGATGGTAGGAGTGACACTGAGGGACCGAAAGAGAAATGAATGGCTCAGAGAACAAAGCAAATTCACTGACGTCATCAAACGTGTAGCGAACCTGAAGTGCCAATGGGCTGGTCACGTCGCCAAAAAACATGGCTCGTGGTGCAAAACGCTGCTGGAATGGAGACCGTATGGTGAGACACGCCCTCGTGGTCGACCACAAATGCGATGGACCGACGATATAAGGAAAACATCTGGTAGCAAATGGATAGAGATAGCCCAAGATCGAGATGAGTGGCATAGACTGAAGGAGGCCTACACATTTGAGGTTGAAAACGGCTAAGAAGAAGAAGAAGAAGAATCATAATCATGTTTTGGAGCGGTGGTGGCGTAATGGATAAGGCCTCGTCCTCTCAATCGAGAGGCCATGGGTTCAAATCGTGGCCAGTACCAATGAATTCTTTAAATTGTGTTTTCAATTAAGGAGTTTAAGTACAATAATTCCACGTGCTCTTACGGTGATCGAAAACATCGTGAGGAAACCTGCACATCTAGATTCTAGATGTGCATCCTAAGTGCATTGTACTTATTCCAAAAACGGCGATATGGTTCGCAACCTATCACGTGAGTAGAAATGTGCTGCGAAAAGTGGGTGGCTCGCTTGTGAGCCACCTCTGACTACCCCTTCGGGGATTACAGTCGTGAGTGCATGTTTTACGAATAATATTTATAAATTTTAAATATATCCGTACTTTTGAAACTTGAGAGTCAAATATGTTTTTTTTTTAACTCTTGCCGATTCCAATTGGATTTTAGTCGTCAAAATATTTAATTTAGTTCCACTACTGAACGCTAGGGGAGCGCGAAGCGTTTTTATAAACCAAATAAGTACAGAATTTTTTTAAATCTTTAATTTGTAAAAATATTTAGGCTTCATATGAATACGAAAAAGTAAATAAAACGATAAGTACCTCGTGTTTTTCAACCTGGAACATGATCCATCCATCTTCCAATGAAACTATAAACGTACCGTTATGTAGTTCCACATTTAGTGTGCATCCTAAAACAAATTAGGGAATTAATTACAGTCTAGTTACAATTGTTTATAAATCTGATTTAGAATAAGTATAATTTGCAGTAGTATTTTAAAAATCTCATACATTGCAAAGAGCGATATAGCGTTAAAATATAAAGTTTAAAAACTGATCATACTGAACAATTTTACCAATAAAAACCGCCCATACCACCCAAAAAAAAAATGCAGCCAGTAGGTACACATCTAATATTATTATATGTTTGTATACAGGGTGTTGCAAAATTGGTATACTAAGCCGAAACGTACTTGTGCAGCATGGCATATCTAAGCCCGAATCTGAAATCAGAATTTGGAAATTCGCGAAAAAAAAAATTTTTTTCCCATAGTAAAAAGTCACGTGACCAACAAAGTTTCTATGGAAAATAAAATGTTTTTTTCGTGATTTTTCAAATTCCGATTTCAGTTTCAGGCTTAGATATACCATGCTGCACATGTATGTTTCGGCTTAGTATACCCTTTTTGCAACACCTGTATATTATAGTTATGTATCCTAATATTATATGTATATTATTATTATCTTTTATAAATTTATATAATTATTTGAATGTATTGTTATTATATATTAAGATAATTATTAAGTGACTATTTAGTTTTTAGTTTTTTCATCTTACATACTTTTTCGTTTTTTTTTTTTTGCACATCTTTGTACTTGTTTTCCTGCACCTCCTGTAGGTTGGCTGGTAGAAAATGCTCTTAGCATTAAGCCCACCTTTTGTACATGTATTTTTATATTTGTGCAATAAAGAATTAAATAAATAAAATAAATAAAATAAATAAAAATAAATATCACACACCTCTAAATAAATACAATTCATAATTACGTAGCAAAATTACCTGAAAACAGCACCAACGGCAGCTGAGGTACCATAGAGCACTCTCTAATGAACACCCTACTCGTTTTGACCTTCTCCTGATAGACCAGATACGGGCTGGAGAAGTAGGAGACATAAGAGTTGATGGACGAGGGGTGTAGCGCGACGAATCCGTCGGTTTTCGTCTTGTATTTGAGTTCCTCTGGCGCTGGCTGTCTCGGCACCGCGCCACCCGCTTGCATGTGGAATGATTTCTCTGGCGTTAGCACCTGGAGAAAGGTGAACCGTTATAAAAAAAAATAAAAAAAAATCCGTTGGAAAGTGGACGTGGAAAATGGTGAGTTATACTTTTGGAAGAACCTTCTGTTAAGTGTATTTAAATTATTATTGTAACCATAATTGTTCTTATGTAGAAAGTGGCTAGCGGGAACTGTCGCAAAATGCGGGTTAGAAATTTAGCAGTGGTGGCGTTGCCAGTTCAATGTACTTTGCAACTTTGAATATGAGCCGAACTTTGAACTTAAAGAAAGAAAGAAGAAAGATAAAACTTTACTGACACTGACAGCAATCATTATTCCTGCTACCCTTCCTGAAGGGTATTTTTCTTTCAGGCAGGCAGATTTGTTTTGATGTACAATTGAAATAAAATTGTGATGTTAAAATATTTAGGTATATAACCTTAACAACGTTGGGGTAGAGTGCCGCACACAATATGGCCGCCAGTAATTTCTCGTTGTCTCCATTGCTGTTTAACTGGAAATAAAAAATAATTAAAGTCACTTTTTTATCTCGGTTACTAAATTGTCAACAGACGATTGTCCCGCCGATAGAACGATACGAGTACGTCAATCGCGGAAAAACAGAGTTTAGCTACCTTCTATGACGGCGTGAACATAATTATATTTCTTACTCGAAATGGTAGTTTTTTTGAAAATATAACTTGCTTTTGTTTTTTTTATCTTAGACAGGGTTAATCTAACAAGTATTTTACTAACCTCAGGCCCAGTCAGGCTAGCCACTGAGTCCTTCCTCATCTTTCTCCGTAGATCTGGCATATCAGGCACAAACCCTATCACCGCTAGCAACCCCAACAACTGGTGTTTAATGTCGGCCAACATCAGCAGGGTTTTGTGCGAGAGAAAGTTTTCATTTGCGAAGACTAAGGCTGCGTGGGTGCTTCGCTTCATAGCTTCTTGCCATTTCTGTGGGAAGGTAAAAAAATATGTTAAAAACGCGCTTAAAATAAAAATAAAAAAATGGCGGTATCATACAAGGATGGCTTATAACGCTTACAATCATCCCTGTTATGCAGACGTGTAGCATGTGAAGTAGTACAATGCATTCCATAAATATTTGTAATACTATCTCTAAACAACATACGTCACAAGTCACATACCTTCTATTTAATAGATAGCCAAACTAGACTTTATTGACATGTCTACGTCATAGCGCATTCCAGAATCTTCATATAAATATGTTACTATTTTACTGAATAAGAGAGTTCTATACAGTTAAGACACGACGCGTTATTCATTTCACGACTCCAAGCGCCCAACATCTCAGACGGTATGGCATGATACCTTTAATACTCACCGACCTTAGGGCCAACCGGTAACTACAGGTCAATGAAAACGATATATGAAAATAGTAAACTTACCCTGTAAGCTCGTAAAGTGGTAAGTTGATCGCTATTTGCAAACGCGAACTCTCTCTTCTTAGCGTCTGCTTCTCCCTGTGAAAGGATAGTAGAGTGCGTTTCATTTTCATAGAATATTAGATATGCCGTAATGTTGGAACCCCTGTCTGTCAAGTCTGTTGTCAACTTAGCTACTTTATAGCTAAATCTATAAATTTTTCAATGTCAGGCAGCAACAATTTATTATTTAAAGGAATATATCAAATATCCAATTACCCTGCTCATAATATTGAGACAATGGGTAAAAAGGCTTGAGTAAAGAAATGTATTTATATTTCTTTACATAAATAAATTAAAAAAAACATAAAATAACCAAATTTTTGCGGAAGCTTATTTTCTATTTTGTGGCAACACTAAAAACCATTGCTGCCAACATAACGGCATATATAATAATCGATGAAACGCACTGTAAGTATTAAATTTATGAGCCCTGCCATTTTCTCATCAAAATATTATGTGCAGGTTGTAAAATGGTATGGTAAACCGACAGGAGGTGAGGCGGCAGGCAGTAATTTCTAACAACTTCTGTTCTATTTCTACGTCTATAGATAATCACAAAAAACTGCTTTTCCACATTAACTTTGCAGGTCACGTGACTTTTTTCGTGAAGTTGTAGAACAAAATTTGATCACCTGTGTAACACCCGTTATTTATCAATACAGTATTGCAAAGAAATACAAATTATCTCACCTTTTTCCCCATAGGCGAAACAAACGGGCTCTTATGACTCAAACAAGCGGCCATCGTCAAGGCAGAGTCCACGCAACAGAATATAGCTCCGAACAGCATCAGCTTGCCTATCCTCACGTCTACTGGAAGGGCACCTAAATGGGCACCCATCGCTGTGAGGGCGAAATTTGTGTCCAGCGCCCCGACGTCTTGCAGTCTGACTAGGGCGCCATCTATGTTGCTTTTTGTGGGCGGCTCGATTACTTTCTCTGGAAAGAATAGGAAAAGAATTAGCATTGCTATTGTTGGTATTTTAAGACAATAAGGAAGTTTTTTTTTCTTACATTAAATAAAGTATGATAAACAATTTGTCGAGTGGGATGCCCTCTGATAAACTGGACTGACGACTGTAGAGAGGTAGCCGGTAGTGGCTGGATGAGGAAGGGCGAGGAAAAGTGTTTTAGTACAGTCAAGTGCAATTAATCCTGACCCCCTGCATTTCAAATAGAAATTCAAACTTCGCAAAGCCAAGTCTGTGTATTTTTATGTTGCGATAGTCCTCGCGTCATGGGCAGTGGCGCTGGTATCGCGTCTCGTATCATTCGTAGACTATTCTTATGAGAATTCCTATTTCTCCCTCATAATTTCAACGATCAAATTTTTAACACTTCCTTAATATCAGCGTTTTACCTACCAATAAAACGCTTATTAACTACTTACCTCATTCGAAGCCTAAAAGTGAGAATAGCGTGTCTATTTTTCTAGCTGTGGCGGATACGTTACGTCAGTTTCCGGAGTAATCCCCCGCCCTCTAGTTCACATTCCTTCCACCAGGTGGCGTGAGTTGACAATATGGCGACCGTAGAATTTTAAATCATTGCGTTCGAACTTTTACCAGGCAGAATTAAAAATTAGGCTTCGAATGAGGTAAGTAGTTAATAAGCGTTTTATTGGTAGGTAAAACGCTGATATTAACTCACTGTACCGTCATTCTAAGCCTAAAAGTGAGACCTGTTTGTTATCGCCTGGTGGAATGAAGGTGTTTACCTATGTTGGTAGTAACCTACTAAATATTATAAGGTAGGTATATGAATGTAATGTAACGCCAATGTGATAGCGTAAGTATATGTACTTATAAAGATTTGGACAAATGTTGAAATAAAAATATAGAGTACGCTAACTTTCTTTCAGGTCTTTATTTTATCAATAAATTAGTTTAGGCTGTGCCTGTGATCACTTAATCAGGTCTTGCAGAAAAGTAAATTATATTTTATATTATTATAGTAAACATTATAATTGAGTCTAATGTTATACATTCAATCAGGTTAGATGAGAATGCTCAAGCTTACTTAAAATGAATTTTAATGAAAGTGATTGATAAATACTTATGTATAATACAACTCATATAATATAATCATCGTATGTATCAGTAATTTCATGATTAATCACGTATTAGGTATAGTATTTATAATACATATAATCAGTTTGCTATGGGTGAGAACATAGCCGACACCACGTTAGTTTGGGAAGGAGATGAGCGTATCTCCCGACAATAATAATTTAAAAAGGTGTTTTGTGAGCGCCAGTTCCCTCGGGCCAGGATGTCGTCCAGGGGGTAGTTGAGGGCCCAGTGCTTGGAGGCGACAGCAGGCCGCACGCTGCCCGCGCTGGCGCGGATGCCGGCGTCCGCCAGCATGCCGCGCACCCAGCCGGCCAGCACGGCGCGGGACGCCGCCTTCGGAGTGCCGCACGCAGTTATAAATAAATTATTGACCTTGCACAGAGATCGCCGTGTTGCTGACAGACTGATCACTCTCTTTACCCAGTATACCGGGTCTAGGGCCAGTTGATCTTGGTTTGATGTTAGACGCCACCCTGACTGCCTCACGTCAACTTTGTCGGTCTTTGAACCGAATCTAGGCCACAGTATGATCTGATTATCTGAAACAGAGCAATGTTGGTCGTCAATTGCCAGTAGCGTTAAGTCATGGACCCGGCGACCTGAGCAGAGTAGTAGCAGAGTAGCCGCCCTTTTGGAGCTTTGGTATAAGTTGTTAGGATCTGGGCTATTGCTGGTCAGCCATGATGTAAGCAAGTCTGTGTCCCAAATAGGAGGCTTATTAGCTACTTTTGGTTTTTGACTAGATATAGCTTTTAAGACCTTTTGAACTAAAACATGTGAGCTCAGTCGTTCAGAGATTTCAGGATTACAAAGTGTAGAGATTGCTGACTTGTACACTAGAATTGTATTATAGGAAAGCTTTTTAACTTGGTGTAAATCTGCTAAATACCTAGCTAGCTGAGATCCAGAGGGATTACTTGATAAAACATGATTTTGAGAACACCATTTTAACCACCCTTGCCATGCATTATTATATGTTTTAGTAGTAGAATCACGCCAACCTGATTTAAGCAGTTGTTTCTGTTGTGGGGTCCAGTCCGTCAGGCTGTGGGTCCACCCCCACATCTCCACACCTCCAGGGTCATCTCCAGCACTTGCGGCGGTGGCAGACCCGTCGACGTGTCCACCAGCACTTGGTGCAGACGCCGAATTGTGAAGGGGGGAGAGAGGGCACGATTCTTGATGTCGGGCCTCCAGGGTACCTTCTCCCACACTGAAGCTACTATTAGGTACACTTCCGTCGCCGTGTTCAGGTGTAATGCCAGCGAGTAATGTCATTCGCGGCTGAATGCGTCGTGATGATGAGCATTCCGATCCATCCTGTCGAGGCTGACGTACCGCGGCACCACATGGGCCGAGTTCGTCGCCATCGGATCTATGCGGGGCGTTCCCCATTTTTTGAAAATTATTGACGTTATTTCTTGAAGTAGATGCCATTCGGGAGTCTCTTGAAACCGTGAGAGGTGATCGCTGTTCAGTTTCCCTGGCAGGTGATGTGCAACCAGGTGAATTTGAAATTTGTCGAGAAGCGCGAATATCATTTTTGATACGTGCACGAGTTTGGCTTCGTGGGTCTGCCAGATCCCTGACATCTCCATGTCGTCGAGGCGAGCTCCCCATGCCAGGTTGGAAGCGTCTGTCGCCAGTAAGTGATGGACTGATGGTGCATGAAGCCGGGACTGGTTTGAGTGGTTTTTCGCCCACCATTTCAGTTCTGCAAGGGCGTGCTCTGGGAGAGCGACACGGTGACAAGAATCTAGCTTCAACAGGTAGTTTTGGAACTGAAGGAGGCTGCGATGGTTTAGCCGACCTCGCGGTACTGGAAAGCTGGCAAAGTTTATGAGGCCAACCAGGCTTTGAATCTCCTTTGGGTTTGCTATTTTTCATTCTAACACGAGGTACTTCTTTGGTGGCAGCCTTGAGATATCGATCTTTACGAGCCACTCGCGTGGCTGCAGAAGGTCTGGTATTTTCTGGATGTTTATGAGTCGGAACTTCGATATTTGGACATGTCGCATGGTCCCATCGCTTTTCGGTGTTAAAAACATAGGGGAGATAAAGCTGGGGGAAAGCTGCTAGCTCTCTAAAACTCCCGATTCCATCATTTCTTTCACGGCTTGATTCATTTGTGGTGAAACAGGGGTCCTCCAACTGCGTTTTATGTTTTTCGGAAGGTAAAGAGGAGGTTTCTTTCCGAAGGGAGTTTTGTAGCCCTTTACAATGTTTAACAGGGTTACTGGAGCTTGCAGTGATTCCCATGCATGAACAAAGCCAGCTAAGCGACCTGCGACACGCGTCATGTCCGAGTCAGAACTTCCTTTTGCCACGAAAATTTTTAGAGTTAATGTTTTGGATTTTCGATTGAATTTTGCCATGTCCATCGTCATATTGAGACTTCTGACGAGAAGCTCTGGTGTCAGGTCTATTCATTCTATTACTGTGGTTTTGCGCAAACCGTTTGTTCTGTCCTGGAAAAGCATGACCAAATCCCTGCGGGGGATAGTACGTAGGAACAGGCAGCATCCCTTGCGTAGGGAAGTACATAGGATACGCACCTTGCGCAGGCGGCATACTGTATGCAGGTCGGCCGTAGTAGGCTTTAGGTAAGTCAGGTTGATAGCCCTGCGCGGGCGGTTCAGCACTTGACGGTCCAGCTTGCGCAGCCGGCCAGTTGGTTTTTTGTGATGGGCCTCGGGAAGGCCAAAAAACTTTGTTCATGCCGCCCGCTTTTTCAATAGCAGATGTGAACATATCCTTACTAAATAAGGAATCATAAGTGGGTGGAATTTTGCGCAACTTCGAACGAACATATTTATCTTTAACATAACGCAGAATGCCATCACGCCTTTGCTCTATCGTATCAGCCCTATGGCCACAAGTAAGTTGAAGCAAGTCACCGGAGATTTTATTAAATTTGCCCTCAATAAAAATCTCATTTACTTTATCTTTTATTGTCGAGGACGACAGCTCATTTGTTTCTGATGCCCACTTTAGAAGGGCCTGAAAACTTGCCTGCGTGGCATCCCGTTGTTTCAACAGAGCTTGTGTTAATGCAGCATAACTTCTGTCAGAAATCACCAAATTTGGAAACCTATCGAAAGGTTTAACCTCGTCATTGCATTCGAGCTCAACAAAACCGGGGGTAGAACAATAACTTTTTTGAACGTCTGAGTATCGAACATCACACCACTCTGGAGTATTAAAATGTTGCGCTGAGTTTAACAACTCAATATGATCCTTTGATGATTTTGAAACTGAGGGTTCCTTTAGCACTGTACTCAGGGGTAACTCGAAATTTGCACACGGGTCAGCGGGGCGTTTGTCATTATCATCATCAGAAAACAATTCACCACTCACATTTACACTGACTTCGTCCTCACTTGCTTGTCGAAAATAAGGCGCCTGATACGGTGGGTAATTAGGATAGGTATTTACAGACATGAAATGTTGAAAACATTCTTTGGCCAAGTTTCGCAATTCTTTATCGGATTTTTTACATTTTCCTCCCTTAACAACCTTTTCAGGCGCCTTACGCTTTCTACTTTTCTTAGGGGCTGTATCAGGACACGGCTCGTTCACCGCATCAGGGGGATTAGCATTACTTTCAGATTCGGAAGATGAACTTACAGAGCTACTGCTCTCCGAATCACTCATTATAGAGTACGAACGGTAATACCGTTTAAAATAATGATTGTTATTTTACTCACCGACTTAAAATCACTTGCACTGAATTTATTTTATTAAATTATAGGATAATCAAGTAAAATAAGTATCTTAAGAAACTGACTTTAATTTTTCCCAACCGATTTTTAGGTTAGGACACGTCCGCACAGTGAAAAATTAAAACCGCCAATGATTTAAAATTCTACGGTCGCCATATTGTCAACTCACGCCACCTGGTGGAAGGAATGTGAACTAGAGGGCGGGGGATTACTCCGGAAACTGACGTAACGTATCCGCCACAGCTAGAAAAATAGACACGCTATTCTCACTTTTAGGCTTCGAATGACGGTACAGTGAGTTAATATATTATTTATTATCAAAAACAAACTTAAAGAAATTAGGAGCTTAGGCGAGGATCGAACCCGAGCTCTCACTGACTATCAGACTCAAGTCTGGCGTCGTAACCACTGAGCTATGGTGTCTGTTAATCACATGGTCGAATTAGTGAATATGTTACGGTCCTTTAGCAGCATTAGCACATAATAAGCGCAGAGGGTATTTTCAAGTTTTGATAACTCTTTGAATATTTTTTACGACTAATGTTCTATTGTGTTGAGCAAAGTGATTAAGTTAAAAGTGCAATTTGATTCCGCTTTACATATTTATATTTGATACGATGGTTCACCTTAATAGTTTTTTGAGAACTAAAATTGTAGTTCTGTGGGAACAGAATAAGAGTTATAAAGAAATTGGACGAGAGTTAGGTATTGACGTGAGTATTTATTTATTTTATCCTCAACATTTTTTTGAGAATAATAAAGTATCTTATTATTATTATTATCATCATCGGATTACCCCTAGGTATAATTGATTGACGATTGATATGTTATATTTTTATTATAGCGAAATATAGTCCGTTTATGGATTAGACGGTATCAGGAAACGGGTGAGGTGAAATGTGTTCGCCAAGGGCGACCTCCTGGAGTCTATACTGATGAGTCACAGCGTCACCGTGATATTGTAAGGGTTCATACTGAATCTCCGTTCGCAACGACTAGATCGACTGCGCAAGAGCATGGCGTTTCCCTACATACAGTTCGAAGGCACCTTCATGCTGCAGGAATTCATAATTATAAGCCAGCAAAAAAGATACCTCTTACTGATGAGCATCGGCAAAATAGAGTAAGATTTGCTAGAGAATATCTCAATTTTGACTGGGGAAATGAAATTGTCATATTTACTGATGAAAACTTTTAAATAGACAGAGATGGTCGTAAATTTTTATGGAGGAAACCTAACGAACGATATGAACCAAAAAATCTTTTGCCTAATAGGGCGAGTGGCAGAATAACATTGGGTTCGTATACTTCGTATTTTAGTTATAGTAATGCCTATTATATAAATTTTCTTTAAGTAGTTTACAATATTAGGTAGTTAGGTAACATCTATAGAAAAATATACATAGTTCTATTATATTATATTTATGATATAATGTATTGATATTAATATTGTTTTTTTAAGGTTACTGGGGATGGATGTCATCTATGGGCCCAGGAGAACTGGTTGAAATCGGTGGACGCATGACAAGCCAAAGATACTTGGAAATATTAAAATATGATATGCTGCCTTCAGTTCGCGTTGCTCATCCTGAAGGCCAGATTTATCTTATTCAAGATAATAGCTCAGTGCACTGCGCTCGCATTGTGAAGGAATGGCTGCATACTCAAAATGACATTACAGTTATAAATTGGCCAAGTAAAAGTCCTGATTTGAATCCTATTGAAAACTTGTGGGGTCAAATGGTTTTAAATTGGGACACAAGTGAAGTTAAGACTAAGAAGAATCTACAGGACGAAGTCTTATCCAGCTGGGAATTAATGCGCAATAGTGATGGGTGCTGGAATATGGTCATGCACATGAAAAACCGTTTAGAACAAATTATAGCCAATGACGGCTACCCATTAAAATATTAGGTATTTATTTCATTGTAGAAAACATAAAGAGATGTAAATTGTGAGAAATTTAGTTACTTACCACTTTTGCACAACCTGTATTTCTCCCAATTATTGACATCTCTTTATGTTTATTATGTTGGTTCTCTTTATTTAAGTATACTTAATAATGTAATTGTAGTAAACAGCATAAGATGTAAATTGTGAAATTTAGTAACATGTTGGTTCTTATTGTTGTTATTCTACAAATTTCTAAATTTATTCACTTTTGTTTCATAATTCTGTATGCTTAAAGACTGATAGGTAATACTTTGTTTACCTAGTTAAATAAAGTTTTTTTAATTTATGTTTTTTTTTATTTTCGGCCATAAAATATTTTGACGATGATAGTATAATTATAATCTACACAGTATTTATAATACTTCACAAAAAACATAAAAATGTTTAAAAAGATGTCCCCGAGATTCAAACCCTCAACCTCCATAATGAAAACCGAATAGTTTAACGATTAAACCACATTGACAACTATGTCGTTGAGTGAAAAATGCCATCATTTCGTATCACACGGGGCTGGCTTGCAATAGTTAAAAGTGAACAACACATGTGTCATATTCGGGCATGAATTTTATGACGCTAGTTCCAATATTTGTTCTAAGATGGCGCTTAAATTAATAAAGGTCGATATTTATCAAATTAGCGCCATCTTTTAACACACACGCACAAGTCTTAGTAACGAAACAAGGTGGTTCAAGGTTCTTTCACAAAGGTGGCGCCTAAGTGGGAGGGTTGTAGTTATAGCTATATAGGGGATCAGGATTAATGGGGAGTAACGCGTGTGAATTTGCCGCTAGGGGCGCTGGTGTCGACTGAGGTTAAGTGACATTTTACTTTTCATATAATTTGTTTGGCGGGCTTCGTGATAAATTATATTTTCGTTCATTTCCCTGTTGAAAAGTGATCTCTTTTCGCGAAATTATCGCAAATATGGATTATTTATCGATGAATGTGCACGCTTTGAAAGCTGAATTAAGGAAAAGAGGCGCATAAATAAGCGGTCTCAAAGAGCAGCTAATTCAGAGGTTAGTTTGTTTACTGTTTACAAACTTATTTTTTACGAAATGTATGCTTGTTTGCTTAGGTAACAGCTATGTTTTTGCTTTTTACAGACACCAAGACTATGACCGTAACAGTAACTTGGTTGTTAACGTAGAGGACAGCATCATACAACAAAATGATTCAGTGTATACTGTTGAGTGGCCTTAAGAAACTTTGTATAGCAGTGTAAACACTAAAAATGAAACTCCAGATCTAGATATTGTCACCAATGAGTAACTACTTTGGAATTTATGTACAGTGTACGGTGGCCTGCGCCTAAAAGTATACAGGCGGAGTTTTTAAAATAGCGATCCCTGATGATGAAGGGACCAGCTACATCTGTTATAAATCCGGGGATGTGTTGTGTGTGATGTGTGTAGCAGTGGTGTTTATGTGGATGTGCTTGAGCAGCATGTGAGCTTGAGATCGCTATTTTAAAATCGCCGCCTGTATACTTTTAGGCGCAGGCCACCGTACATACCATCGCTCTTACGGTGAATGAAAACATCGTGATAAAACCTGCATATCTAGATTTTCGAACCCACCAACCTGCAGAGGACCAGTGTGGTAGGAAATGGTCCAAGCTTAGGAGTGGAGTTTAGACCTTAAGGCGGACATGGACAAAGGCTCCATTCGAGTGAGCCAGGTGCAGGTACTGACACCCCCACAAATAATAGAATACTTAGTATACTATACTACCATTATTAAGTTTCAACTAACAACTCAACCAGCATTCATTGTGTGGATTACTAATGTGTTATATTTTTTGTATAGCAGTGTGTTTAAACGGAGAGGATAAATAAAAGTTAAATCAGTGTGTAATTCTTTTATTTTTAGTGTATTTATTAAATGCCTAATCCTTATTTACATTATGTTCTTTCTGAAATTGGTTATAATGATTTTCACAAACACGAGATTATCGGATAATAATTATTTCACAAGCCACTGTTTTAGAACAGTTTTATCACTTGGTAACATATGTCCTCCTTTTCTTTCCCAATATAACGGATCTGAACAACATTGCGGCATAGTAACTCGATATGATGATAGTTATTTTATAATTAATAAGCTTATAAGATTCAAGATTTAAAAACTTTATTTGGCGCCAATTTGATAAAGTCGCCTTTGATAAATTTGACAGCTATGGTACCTCTTTACCTCAGTCGACAGTGGCGCCAACTGGTGAGCAAAAAAACGGTAGTCCCCATTGCACTTGACTGTACGTGGAAGTGGTTTACTTCCAGCTGTGGATGATGCTACGGTAACTATTCGTAGGTACATAGAAGCCAGCGCCTCTAGTAGTCATTATGATGAAACTAATGACAGTTGTAAACACACTCAACTTTGCATGAATTTTCAAAACTCGTAGAACAAAAGTTGTTCAGAATGACCCCCTGAGTCACCCCCTTTCGGCTTAGTATACCCTTTTTGCAACATCCCTGTATAAATATCACCAAAAAACTTACCCAAAACCCGATGCACAGTCATATCCTTAAACAGCGGCATCATATTAATCTTCAGCAACAACTGCTCCAGAGGAACTCTATGTATCTCTGGAACTGGCTGTTCTAGTAAATGGTAGTTGTGTCTGTGGGACGTGTAGAGATGTATGGAGACTCCGGGCATGACTCGGCCGGCGCGCCCGCGTCGTTGCTTCGCGTTGGCTTTTGAGACCCAGACTAGGTCTAGCGATTCCATGTTGCGGTTTGAGTCGAAGCTGTAAGGTTGGTACGTGTTAGCGACTAGTGTTTTGGGAAACATATAAGTAGGTGTATAGGAAATTATAGTTTGAACAGGGTCTAAGAAGGAGTTTTTGCTAATTTATATGACGCTGTGGTAGTGCACTGAATGAACCGCTAGGTAGCGACTATGTGGCGCCATACAAATTTGTGTTTAGTTTACACCGCTTGAACAGTGTAAGAACTCGTAATCCGCATTCTACAGATCAAGTAAGGTCAGAAATTCAGTACAATCATGATTAATAGTCAATATAGGGACAATGTGAAACATGCTATTGGTAAATAGAAGATGGCAGACCAGAATATACCTAGACAGAGCTACTACAGGAGCAAGCAATATGAATACGTCAGTCTCAATTTTTTTATTTTTATTAGCACACCATAAAGCCTATTACTCTTTAATCCAACTCACCGTTTCTCCTTCATCCGCCCACTGTCAATCACGAACACACAGTCGTCAATCGTCACAGAGGTCTCTGCTATATTCGTAGAGATGACGATCTTCCTGACGCCGGGGCGAGGCGTCTTGAACACTAGCGCTTGCTCCTCGCCTGAGAGCGTCGAGTGGAGCGGTACTAGCAGATAGCGGCCGGTTCTGGAAGTAAAATAGCATAAATAAAACACCAATAGTGTTTATAGTGTGTGTGATAGTGAAAGCTATACCTTTGTGCGTAATATGGTCGACTTTAATACTGGATTTTGTATGCGATTTATTAAATCCTAATGTTAGCGACAGGGGCGCTGATCAAGATGTCATACAAATTGATATCGAATTACGGTATCGACTTGATACGACAATATTCATGATACGGACACTTGTAATACATCGATCAATCGTAGTATGATAGAAAAACAAAATGGCGGCAAATGCTGCATATTTTATGACTGAATGATAAGTTGATAAAAGATTATTCGAAGCGTTATCGTACAAAATAGGGTCCGAAAGAGAGTGACTAAAGGGCTTCGCACATTATAGCAACTCCACGCCAACGCGGCAGCAACTCTACTCACGCTCCTTTAGTTTTTCTAGACCTTTAGTGTACGATGCGTAGGCCACTCGTTGTACACTACTTTATAATCATTTGTTGAAATTAAACAGGGCACACAGGGCTTAAATATCAATGTCTAGCATAGAGTCGAGTTGTTATAATGTGCGAAGACCTTAAGGTTATCATGACAAAAATATACGCTTTTCGTCTATCTATACCACTTTTATAATGCACGATAATATGCTCAAAACTCCCATAAATATAAACTAAAATGAAACATCTATCCAACTTACTTGGGACTAAACATAGGGCTATCATTCAACTGGTCATGCAAGGCCATAATCTCGGCTATTCCCGGCAGGAATATCAGGATAGCGCCCTCTCGTGGCCAGTTGTGGTCGCCCTCCACTATGTACGCTAGCACGTGTTCTATTAGCTCTAGATTTATCTGGAATTGGGATTAAAATTATGAAGAAGATTAGTAAATACAGGGTGTTTCAAAAAGGGATAGTAAGCCGAAAGGGTGCTTTTTCAGGGAGTTTTCAAGTCGTAGAGCAAAAGGTGTTAAAAATTACATTTTGAGTCACTTACCACATACTCTTTTTATAAATAAGTCATTTTTATATGTATAAGACCATACCTACATAGTTTAATTATGATCAGAGAGTAGGTGGTTTTATAACCTTTCGAAGTGGTAACCAAAGGACAATTTAAGAAAAAATATATTGCTATCATGCATTGGCAGTATACAGACAGAAATTGACAGCAATACAGTTTAAACACGCAGTCTTTTTCAAATTCCTTTGCACAACTGCGCGTAAGTAAGTGCGGATTCATCCACAGATCACATACCTTTTCAGTATCCATAAGGTACATATTCTTGCACGTAGTCTTGGAGCAATGCGGGTATCGAGCGACCATTTGCGCAATGCTCAGGTTCTCATCTCGAACAGACGTTTTGGGAGGCTCCAGCGAATCTGACTTGAGGTCACACGTCTCCAATTCTGTCTCTATGTCTTGCCTTTTGTCTCCTGGAAATAGGGATGTGGGATACTAAATTTTTATTTATGGTATAAAAGAAACGGTATCAAAACTGATTGATTGATATTTATGTACAGTCGATGCCGTTTTTATAGATTTTTCTACCTTTTCAAAATATTAAAACTCAGGGTTTATATACTAAAACTAGCAATGGCTTAAAACAGTTAACGAAATGGTCATCGAAAAACTTCTATTCAATAGGAAGAGTAATCAACTTATGTTCAATAAAGCACTTACCAAGTGAAAAAACCGTGCTGTGAATACAAAAGGCATGCAAAAAACATCAATTACCTTTTTTAACCTTCCTCGAAAACCTTCCGTTCTCCTCCATCACATAATTGGTCATTTCTATGACATCCTCCAAAAAGAACTGCTCAACAGGAAACGTCCTACCCGGTATCTCCAACACTGGAACCTTGCCAAAGTACTCCGAAAACAAATCCGCGTTCAACGTAGCACTCATCAGTATGACTGTCAGGTCTTTCCTTATTTTGACAAGGTCCCGCAGAATCAGTAGAAGGAAATCGCTTTCTTCTGATCTCTCGTGCACTTCGTCTACTAGAATGTGTGTGACGGATTTTAGTTGCGGATCGTATTCGAGTCGACGCAGCAATATTCCTGTGGTGCAGAATGTTAGCCTCGTTTTCGACGATACTTTGCTTTCCAAACGTATCTGTGGAGTTTGAAAATGTAAGTTATAGTAGGTATATATATAGGTACTTATGGAAATGTGTCTTCAACTTTTATGGACGAAACTATTAGGATGATGGTAAATTTAATGCGGTGTTTATATATACTGGTGCTAAAAAATGCACGAAAAAAGAGGGTTAATACAAGGGTACTTTTGAAAGGGATTTCATATTTACATGCGCTTTATATCATTTAAATATATTGGCGGGTGGAAAATACGATTGTTACTGTAGTAGAATAGACTTCTGAAGAAACTCAAACAGAATAATTTCAGTAACACTGACCTGATAACCGACAACCTGCCCCGGTTTCTCAACTCTCTCATCGGCGACTCTCTCGGCCACTCCTATAGCGGATATCCGCCTCGGCTGGGTGCATATGATGTCGACATGCTTGCGATCCGAGCGGCTGTAGTTATCGAGCCAGTCGTCTAGAATGTACTGGGGGACTTGCGTGCTTTTGCCGCATCCTGTTTCACCGCTTATTACTACAATCTGGGGAAGAAAATATGTATTTTTATTTTTTAATTTGATCAAGCTGTTAGATTAAGGGTCGGCAATAGGGAATCGAGGGTTGGCATTGTCATAGAATTATGTAGTAAATGATGCTCTACAGTCTTGAAAAAAATCACAAAGGTAGCCGAAGAGTTTAGCTAGGTGCTGAATCATTCGAATTTAAGTAAATGCTTATGGATAACTGTAAATTAAATCTGAAAAACCAGTAAATCACACTCCCGTATTGTAACAACTGTGTCGTAATTATCAAGAATTTTCATATAATTCTTATCAAATTATAAAGATAAATGCTTGGACTAGGCGCTAAATACCTTGTTTTTTAATGAACACACACCTATTTTGTGTAAATTAATCCCAAACTTGAGCAATTTTTTTCCCTCAAATCTTCATACAAATATCTATGGCGGCTTTCTGTGTTATAAAATCATAAACACAAGCGACGTTTGACTCAGTCGGCCGGTGGCCTCCAAAGAAGGGTCACGTCGGTTTAGGCAGCACTGACAGCTCGCGATCTAATTGTGTACAGACACAAAATCACTGCACATTGGTTGTTATTGCACTTTTTCAACTTTTATGACACCAACATAATTTTATTTGAAATTGAGGAAGTATAATTCTTATAATATACTCAATACATTAAATGATAATGTTTTTTATTAGTTACATGGTACTTCTTGATTAAATTATAATTATTAATGCCTAACTAAAACTAACTAATATAAAATTAAAATTAAACTAAAAAGATGATGCTGGCCAGATCGCTGCCACTGTCGGGTAGGGTACCCAAGACGCCGGCCGCGATACCCCGCTGTATAGCGATGCTTAGCCTTTGTGATAGGTAAGTGCCAGCCCTAGGGTCCCTTGAGACTTCTATTAGTCTGCTGCTGATGTCTTTAAAAAGCTGACGTGCCTGCGGTCCCCACGGCCCTGGGATGAGGAGCAGGAATATAGCGAATGGATCTAAGTGATGACAATACGTAGGAACATTAGGTAAGGATTCAAAAACACAGTTTCATGGTGCTGGTTGAGGTAAGGTCTCGTGAGGATCTGATGAGGGCAGTAACACGGTGGTGATTGAATTTTATTTCAAAGATGTTAATAGCTAAAAGCATCGAGTTTGGGCTATTAAGTATGTTTTTCAGAGAGAGAGAAAGATATTTTAGGTTTTCTCTGGATTAGTTAGGTTTACTGGGTTTACTAAATTCAATGTTATTGCATCAATAATAAAAAAATCAAGAAAATATTCAAAGTTTCCATCCTCGCTTTTCACGCACGTACACAAATCACAAACTCATGCATTGTTCTAGGAGCAGGGTCTACCCTGGTGCATTTCCATGACCACTTTTCACTAGCGTCCCACTGGTTTCGGTGCTCAGTGGAATAGCACCATTAACCATTATTATTCTGAGATATCATCACTTCTTATTCTGAGTTATCCAACATAAAATCACGCCATCTATTGAAATCATTTTTTTAATTAGGATTTGTCTATGGTGTGTTCCCCAAATTTAAGGGTAAAAGCAAAATAATTATATTTTAACCTTTTTTATACCTATTATATTAAAAAAACCTATTCAACGATACCCTACCTACACCATCAAAATAACCGGAAAAAATATCAGCGCCAATTTACTTGTATGGGAGAGGGAGTACCCCATTTTTTTTGGGTACTCCCCATATCTATGCGAAATATCAGCTTGATATCTTTACCCGTTTCTGAGAAAAAGGGCGGTGACAGACAGTCAGTCAGACAGACGGACAACAAAGAGATCTTATAACTGTTCCTTTTTTCCTTTTGAGGTACGAAAACCTAAAAATAATAAAATATATTTTTCTGCTACCAAAAATATAGGTACTTACAAACATACATACATACATACAATCGAAAAACATTACTCTCCTCCTTCGGCAGTCGGGTAAAAACAAGTGAGACAGGGTTTCATTCTGAATTTTTGTTCTACGAGTTTTAAAAATTAACCTTAAAAAAAACCTTTTTCATAGAAACTTTGTGGACACGTGACTTTTTACCATGGAAAACGATTATTTTTTTCTCGAATTTGCAAAACTCGTAGAACCAAAGTTGTTCAGAATGACCCCTTGAATCATCCCCTTTCGGTTTAGTATAACTTATTATCTATACTTTAATACCTGTAGTTACCTTTCTACAAGTAAATACCACATTTGTTTAGAAATCTAATCGGGTTCCGAGTATAGAGAAAAGTGACACCCCTATTAATTTCTACTCTTTCCTGGTACTTACCAGTGTAATTAAAAATTATACTTACCCTAAAATCACCCAAAATATACTTGAACATAATTGTCAATAAAGTTGGCGAGTAAAAGTTTATCGACCCACTGTGCAAACTTACATGTGTGCGTGTCACTGCGTGTGCTGTGTGAAGAGCATTGAAAACCCAAATTTGGCGGTGCACGTCACCCTGTGCAGGCCCTTAAAAGCTGTTGGTTTGTAATAGATAAACTATTTGTTCATAAATTACAAATAGCATTAGAAAAACTAAGAGCTGCTAATCATGGTCATTGAAGACTATTAGATTAAGAGATTAAGACACAACAGTTTTTTTTTTGTATTTTTTTTTTTAATCGCTTTTGATGAGAAGTAACGATTGTTTTAATGTTGAAAACGCAAGACAGACGCAATGACGCAATGCATTGGCTTTCAAGAAGGGGTACGAAGTGATGAAAAATATTGCAAGTCCCTGATTAGGGATACAAGGATTGATAATGATAACAGTAGCCTAATACCTACCTGGGATTTTTGTATTGCACCAAGTATCTCTTTCCTCTTGCCCCACGCTGGCAATTTTCTCCTGCCCGACATCATTTTGTTGTACTTGTTATTGTCAGTCTTCTCCTGCCATCTCTTGGCTATTTCAGCGTTCTCCCGATAAATCTCCTCAAAGTTGACATTAGCTCTGTTGTTTTTGTCAACACCCTTTTTGTAGTGTGTTGGCAATTGTTCTTTTTCAGCGGGATCTTCCAAAAGTTGTGGGAACATAATGTCAGACGGTGTTGGAAATTGTGTAGTATCAAATTGTATAAAATGTGTTATGTCTTCTTCGTTATTCAGCAACTCAACCAAGGAGTAAATACTAGGTACCCCATCTTGCGCTAATACTTTAGCTTCTTCTAATAATCTAGCGGTAACTTTTAAACAAGTCAGTTCCGGTATCACACTGGTTTTGTGTCCCGTTTTGAAAAATATCAATGGAACTTGGTACGGATACACTGAATCTTCAGGAAATCTTATTTCTAATTCGTAAAAAATATTATCTCCTTCTGAAGTAGCTGCACTTTCTTTCATAGCATTTTCTACTTTGACTTCGTGTAAGAATTTGCACTTGTCACCGAACCTGCAAGGTCCTTTGAGGAAAAGTTTACACTTTTCTTGCTTTTTTGTTTTGAAACCATTGTGTTTGTTGTTGTAATTTATATTTTCTTTCCGTTTCACTACTTCCTTCTTTTCATACAGTTTAGTAATGTAGTTCAGGTTTAATTTGACGGTCCATATATTGCTGCTTTTAGCTTGGAAGCTGGCGTCGTAAATAGATTCTAGCACAGCTTTCTCATCATTTCTCATTTCAAGCAGCTCTCCTGAGGTAGGCACTACCTCGGGCCGCTCCTGTGAGTTTACTTTGAAATATTTGTAAAATAATATTTCTAATGCTTGGTCTACACTCTCAGCAGCCATACCCAGCGCCTCTGAGCAGTGTACTTTGTGAAAGTTGTACCTGCAAAAAATGAATTTAATATCTTAGTGGCCAGGATAATATAATTTTCAAGAACTTAGTTTAAGAAATTTAAAGGGCCATATGTAATAAAAAATAATAATGTTGTGTACGTACATAAGGGCATGCTTGTAAATATTCAAAAAGGACAAATTTTGTTTATGACAATACATAACCATAATGAATGTTGTACCTTTCCAATTTAGCTAAGGCAAAAGACCGCAGTCTGTCTTCTGATGATGCAATGTCAGGTTTCTTCACAATAGAGTAGTCACACCCGCCTTGTACTATGAGGTTACCTCGCTCCATCCAGTATCGGTTCTTGAGGTTTGATCCCTTATCCTAGAATTTAAATTTAAATAATAATTACTAAAACTAACCTACTGAAGGTACTTACAAAACATAATCTGAAATGCAGAGATATTGATATATTTGCTGTATTTAAATGTTTGTTATGTATTTAGGGCTACTTTCTGCCATATTTTTTGGGTGTTATCAATAAATTTAGACATTGTAGGTACAATAGTTATTTAAATTATGTAGCTGAATGCTATTTTATAATAAATTAGTATTACCCTTACTTTCATGCTAATTATAAACGTACTTAAAAATAACAAGGATTTACCTTATACACACTAGCACTGCCAAGTTTAAAGTCTGGACCGTGTAGGTAATGCAACGTATCCATCACAAGCTTCTGAGAATCAGGGTTCAGTCGTAAAGTTTGCATCTCCACCTTAAGGTTAGGGTGGTGATCTTCCTGGACCTCATCTTTAGGTTTTCTGAAAGTTTAGGCAAAGATTTAGCAAAAATAATTGAGAACATAAAACACTTTGAGGTTATGTGAAAGGTTACCTGATTCTAGCGTCGGCGGGCTCCCGAAGAAATATGTCTTCAGCCAGCCGTTTACTTTGGCTATCCATGGTGAGTAATACAAGTTTTTAAAGGCAGTAGGTTTAGAAATATATAAGAAATTCGATTAAAATCAGACAGAAATACAGAAGTACGGAATTGACGTGTTGACAATATTTTTGTCACTGTCATCTGTCTGTCACTGTCAGTGTCAGTGTCAAATTCCATTGTCAATGATAAAGCGTTTAGTTTCACTTCCAATATGCTTTATTTTTTACCATTAGGATATTAAATAAAGGTGTTGAATATATATAAAAATAATAATAAAAAATGAGTATAAATTATATATAAAAATGTTCAATGTGCACAAAAAATAAATAAAAAGTCTTCAATCTGTGAAGAAGCGACATCTGTTACCGAGTAGAAGAACTTTTTAGAAAACGGTTTAAGTATGTTAATTTCCGTTTCCGCTTTTCGTTAATGTAATAATTTAATGTTAACGAATATTATAAAGGATGAGCAATAGCAATATGACCACGGACTGTTGAGGTTTGAGGTGTTCTCGAGAAGACTTTATCCAGCAGTGGACGGTAATTTGCTGATGACGATGATGCTATGCTTATTTTAATTTAGTAGCTGCGCTTAGATGACTCTTCTTCTAGAAGGTTGTAATGTTATTAATTGCTAGAAATAACATATTTTGTCTAGAAGTGAAGGTGTAGAAAGGAGGTAAGTAGATTATAAAGAAAAATCTCGAACATGAACTAAAGGTGAACTAATGGGTGATGTACTTTGAGAAGTTATTTAATATTCAGTGTGTATCCTGTCGACGTTTGATCGGCGGTCGGTCGCAGTGAAATAAATCGCAAGCTGTATGAGTTACCGGCCGTCCGCCATTAGTGGTGGTGACGCGAATACCAATCAGTAGGACTACCATGAGTTAACGTCTGTAGTAAGATACACAACCAAAATGTACCTTCACATGGACATATGCAACTTTTTCATTGCTCGTGAGTGTATTTCACTATTGCAGTTAGTCTCTTAAAGTACCTACCTATATAAGGAAGATTGGAATTGCGGACTGAATTTCGACAGTAGGTACAAAACTTCTATATGCAACGAACTTTGAAAACACATAGGTTGACCATTCGTTGCTTCCTGAGTCAGTTATTAGACAACACACAATGTTCGAATGACCAGACCACCATTCGATGTTCCATGGACAATAAATCAGGCAACACAGTCATCACACATCCTACCTCTACAGTGGTATAGTGGTATTGACCTCCACAGCCTTGAATTCAATATACAAGCTCGGTATAATCGTATTCTCGCAGTAGGCCCCCCGTATCGGAAGATGTTCCGCTCCACAACACGGTCAATGTTAAAAAATATCTAACATATAGTTAATATCGTAGTTTATTTTCTCTATGGTTAATGCTGCTATAAATATATACCTGAAAGAGGGTGAAAGTTCACAACTTATTTTCTTTGTATTTTATTGAAACTTAGCGGCTTGCGTGATTTTTTACTATGGGAGCAAGATGGGAGCAGATTTATTTTTCATGCATTTAAAGTTGTTCAGGATGTCCTCCCGAGTCACCTTTTGCAACATCCTGTATTCATGATTACTGAGCCAGTTTATCACTTCAGTATCAAAGGAAATTGGACAGATAATAATTATCCGGCAATTGGCTTAACCAATACGGACTGTCTTTGAAAAATGTATTTATCTTTGGTGATAGTAACGAATGGTACTTAAAAATATTGCCAACATGTTTGCAATATCATCGTATCGCATATTGTCATTTACGAATTGTAAAAGACTCATTTGTAAATGTATGTTTGTTTGCCTTCAGTTCGGTCAGTGTTGTAGGGTATGAAAAATAAAGTGTCTAGCGGTTTGGTTTACTCTACCAAAGTAAGAATATTGTAATCTGTGGTAAATATTAATTAATTATTTACAGATAGAAACTACCAGCTTGGGTCAAGTCAGCAAAAATTTAGGTAGGCCAGAAAGGTTTTATCGATATACTATTAAGTTTTCAGGTAGCTGACGATAGATACCTGTATAGAATAAACATGGGTAGACCTCGTAAAAAAATCGTATCAACAGAAAACATGAGATTTCGGTATCCGCATCCTATTTATCGATAATTTTCTGCAATGTTTACGAGTATATTCAATCTTCGTGTTAGATTTACCAGCCAGCGTTATAGAACATTATCAAACCACCGTGTATGGGAAAGTGTATTCCTCTGGCCACATTATAAAGGAATTTACAATAGCCATTCGCGTATCCAAAACCTAGTTAAAACCGAATTAGCCTTCAATCAGACTAAAGCTACGTAAGTCGGGGCTTTCTCGGATAACTCGGTAAATCCACTCACGATTATCTTCTAGGATTAATGAGTAAATACAGGTGTGACATGTAAGACTCACGGGTGACGTCTGAACAAGGCTAAGATTCAGTGGAAATGTTTGATGAAAGTCACTATTCATAATATTTTATGTAGGTACTTGGCCACATTTGAGAGAGATGTAATTACACATTATGAATTTAAGTGATGGAAATGGAGCTAAATTCTTGGCATTAGATATGTACACCTTAAAAGTGAAGCTACCGAAAACTTATACCACATACTTCTTCGATCTTCGAACAAAGTTGGTTGATATGATTATGTGGGAGATCTAAAACTTTTCTATTCAGTTTGACCATAAGATCATGTGTTTAAACGGGAACAAGTCGTTTAGGACACCCTATATTTATAAAAGTACTAATGGGAACTCACGATTGTCAAGCCCATACATAAATCCTATTTTTCACTGAAATAAATTGAGATATACATGGTGCTTTCGTGTCACCTCTGCTCTGACTACCACTGTGGATTATATTAGGTATACATAACGTGACCATTTATTTTTTTTGTCAGAGCGGGACACCTGCGGATTTATGTTGCAAAAAAAAACTTATTGGTATTCATTACAATTATTATGTAGTCTGTGTAGGGAATTAAATCTCGTACGAGATTTCCACCTAGCGAGATCTCGTGAGACCTAGCAAATTAGGGTATCTCGCGAGTTTAGAATAATCGCTATTAAAACATTATGCAAATGCTTATTTTTAGTAGGTACTAGTAACCTAGAGTAAACTTAACTTCACAAGTTCTTAAATCGTTAATCGTTTAAATCGAAATAAAAATGTTGTGAGATCGTATAAATCAAATAAAACAAGTTCAAAAGAGAAGTCAGATCAAGTAATCAAGGTACGGAAAGGCAAGTTAATTTTTGTGAAAATTATTTCGATTCTGAAGATATAACTTAATTATAATTTTAGAGCTGCCAAAACCTTATTGTATTTGTTTAAAATTCGACTCTATTTGTGTTTCCGTAATAGTAATTTTTTTCTGCTTTTTAGCAAAATTTATAGTTTGACAGCGTTAAAATTAGAATTTCTGCCTTTCGAATCGACATCATTGGCTTCTCAAAAAACTCACCATGTCAAGAGAATCATCTGATAGACGACTTCTGATTTTGCATGAAATACACGTTGTCACGCTAAATTTGTCGATCTCGTTATCTCGCACGAATTCACTTAACGAGTTTCAATCTCGTTAAATATGGCCGGGATCTCGCGAGTTCGGGATCTCGGCGGGACGAGATTGCATTCCCTAAGTCTATGTGAGAGGTAATAAGAAGATAATTATATAGCTGTCTCAAGTGATTAATGCAAAATGTAGGTAATTTAAATTATCCTTTGGCCATTTTATGAAAGCGGGACATTTTTGCCCTCGCCGGGGACAGCGGGACGGACAGCTTGAAAGCGGGACTGTCCCGCCGAAAGCGGGACGTATGGTCACCTTAGGTATACAGTGGTGTACGCATGTAGCATGTCATCATTACGACCCATCACGTCCTCACTGCAGGGGCACGGGTCTCCTTCCAATGAAGGAAGGGTTTAGGCCTGACATGTGTACTAACATAAAATCAGCAATCTAGCCATTGGCCAGTCAGCATATTTGATGAAGAACCGATAATCTTTGTACACGATTTCTCGAGTAGAGACCACGAACAGACTGTGTGACGCGTGTGACGCTCTCTAGCCCGCTATAACTAAAGGGTCGATTGCACCTAACGAGTACAGTGGTGAGAGTATCCTCGGCCGATCAATGAACGGCTAGTAAGTGACCGAGTGCGCGGCCGAGGACACTGACTCGCCACTGTACTCGTTAGGTGTAATCGACCCATAAGATATATGGTAGACAAGACAGGTAGCCTGGGGGTGACTTCTTAAATCGGCGAACGATCTAACATAAGAATTTTCACGCAATCGTCACACTTAATACAAGGAGATAGAGCCGTAGTTAACGCAGCGCTCCGAAACTTAGGGAAACCAAATCTGCAGCGCAAACCACGAGTCTATCTAGTGCGATTGATACGTTGTTCTCTTGTTTTCACACTTTACCCATTTTCATACTGTCTATTTCCTATCTATGTGGTTGTCTGGAAGAGTTTCTTTTAGTAATAAGGCCGCCGATTGTACTATTTCTTTTCCTTTCTATGTTTGTGAAAATGTTTCTGTTTGTGCGCAATAAAGAGTATTTTATCTCTATTATATATATTTTATCTTTATCTTTTATACGTTCGTCCGTTGATTTAGTGACCCCCCAGTAGCATGTAATGGTTGGATGAGGAAGGCCGAGGATGAGACACTTCTTGATAGAGAGGCCGTGCAATGTCTAGCAGTAGACGACTACTGGCTGATGATGATGATAACATTTTATCGGTATTTATTCAAAAAGAATTGGAGTAAATTTTCAGCAACATAATATTATGTTCTATGATATGAATACCTACTACTTGAAAAACGTACTTACGTACTTATGTTATACCGCATGTCGAAATCGTAAACTACTGCAGTGCAGTACTAGACAAACAATAACACATGTTATAAATTCTTCAGAATTATCGAAACAAGATAGCAATGATTGAATTGTACACATCTTCATACTAAAACTTCAGGTGAAGTGACGTCACCAGCCCTGAAGCGACAAATAAGTGCTTCTCCATCGCTCAGAACAATCGACACTTGATCACAGCGCATTGAATCATTAGCTGTACACAGGTTAATACTACGAACTACAAATCAAGGTGAAAGCCAATAAAATGGAAATTTTGCATCCAATGATGTAAGTAAGTGTTCCCTCGACGACTATTATCTCGATTGCAATCCGCGCTAATCCGAGCTGTAAACGAAAAATCTTTCACCCAGACTCGCATTATCTGGTCTACGTCAGCCTCTGCGTGCCGTGGATGAAATAACCTTACACGTTATCCTGTACGAGTTAATGCCGCATGTCGCCAGTGAAACATTTACAAGTAACGCGTATAAAAAAAGGATCTCTGTCTTCGGTTGCGCATGATTCGCTCAGTTTTGCGCGCGCCGTTAGACGGGAAAACTCATTCGATCGCTTCGACCGCGTCCGCCAATCGGGTGGCGGCCATCTTTTTTAATTTTTTGCCGCCGGAAAATGGTCTTCGGAATAAGTGATCAGTGGTCTCGGTGATCCCTGGAGATGTGCTCGCCAGGACGATGTGTGTCGGCGCCGATGTGAGCTCGACTCGTCGCTCGATCGGTCGGCTCACGGATCAAAATATTCCTAGATTTCTAATGTTACATTTAGATTTACGATTGGACCATGGATTGCGGAGGTCTTTGGAGCTAGTTTACTGTAGTTAGTACTTTGTGAAGTTTTAAGTAAAGAAGTAGTAAACATAAACCGGTGTCAAGATGATGTCCAAGAAGCAGCTGGCGTGCATGTTCGCCCTCCACATTATATACTTGCTGCTTGGAGCCAGTATCTTCTACCACATAGAGAGTCCTCTGGAAATGGCGCAAAGGGCTGAAGAAAAGCTAGAGCGGCTGGAAATTCAAAGTAAGTTTTGATTACATAAACATTTTGAAGATCTAATTGCGCTTGCTCGTGGTATCTACTATATTAATTTATCAGTGGACTTAGTTGATTGATGTAAATCTGCATCCATGTTACTTATTTTGAAAAGTACCTAACAGCATACTGAAGAAATAAAGAATTCCTGGAAAGTAACATAATAGAAAAACTAAACATGAAATTTTACAAATCTGAAGAGTTTTACTTACCAAATAATCGATGTCACCTGGGCACCTAGTACAAATAGGTAGGTATTTTCCTATTTCTACCGATGTAATTGCTTACGAAAAGTAATAATAGTTCTGAGATAATTTTTGCTGTAGATTTGAACCGAAATAATACAGAAACACCGTAATAATGTGCAGACTCGGACTTTGTAGATACGAGACTAAAAACGAAATGTTTGAAAATATTGTTATCTAACAAAGCATATTTGTCTTTTTGTATCAATGGACAGAGGTGGTAAGCAGCCTGCGAAATTTGTAGGTCTAAGTAGCTAAACCTAGATATAAAGCATCTAAAAATAACCAGGCATACCTACCTAAAGTACATAATTATACTCTCATACGGATTAAGAATATCAGCATAATCTAAATCTACCTATGTAGGTAAGGTACATTTCCACTATAATAAATCTATATTTATACTACTATTATGAAGATGTAAGAGGCTTAGCTTTATCACACACCACACTGGTCTCAGTCTCACCATCCATGTATGTTCTACTGGCTATCGGTCGATCGTTCCATATGAAAACAATTTCATGAAGAAAATGCCTGCCAGCATAATCTGTAGCAGACAAAGCGATGTCCTGAATCATGTAAAAATCAATCAAGTGTACACACATTACGAAAGGTTAGTAACACTAAAGGTAAATAAAATGATAAGCTACTTGAATTAAGTGTGGTCTTCTAAACACTTGTTTAGCGATACGCATGCATCGACCCACTTAGTGCCAAAGATAGGCACTAGAACGCTAATGCACTTAAATATCTAGTGTCAGACTTAAATCAATGCCTTACTTTGGATAAGTAAATTGAATAGTGTTTTACATACATTCGTATGAGCAAGGACTCTGTCTGATGCTATATAGTATTTATTGGAACATGACCTGTGTCCTATGTAGAGGTATGTGTTTGTAGTGTTTAAGTTTATGAACCCACGGAACATTAGAATAGAGTGGGCGTAATAGACATATTGGATTAATACAGGGTGTTGCAAAAAGGGTATACTAAGCCGAAACCAGCATGTACAGCATAATATATCTAAGCCTGAATCTGAAATCAGAATTTATATTATACCTGTATATTTATTTTGTGAATAAAAAGTGCAGACTAAAAACTGTTAAGGGTTTCGGGAAGTATTTCTCTCAACCTTTGGGAATTCGAGATTCAAGATGTAGAACGAAAGTTTTTATTGTGCTTTTAGCATACTATAACATTGCAACCCCGTGTACATAATATGTTACAAATAAAGAATATCTATTATATTTTTACAAATGTCTCCGAAAGAAAAACGAGAGTAATATAGTTAGGTACTGTAAAGCATTTTACCCGCTATGAATGCAGTTGTCTCGCTAAACATAATCATAAGTACAAATAATTTCTATTGCCTCTCTAATAGCGTTGTAAGTACACAGCCATTGTATTCGTATATTTTTCCACGCTACATAAAAAAAAACTTCTTTGTAGAAAAACAATTGACGACTACATCAATTGAAGCAGTTCGATACTGGATGCATCGATGTATTATTATTAACCATGGTTTTGTTATACGAAGTAAGTCGTATTTTCAGTATGTATTTACTATTTACTGGCTCAGGGATATTGCCCCCCTACAGACAAAGATTTTCAGACTCAAAATGTATTGAAGTTGAGACTAATTAGGTACTTCGTAAATGTTACTTTTTTTTACTTCGCGATAGACACACAACACACGCACTCACGCCTTGTACTAATGTACTCCCTTGCGGGGTAGGCAGAGGTGCATTGCTGCACCCATTTTTCGCCAGAGTGTTATGTTAGTCCCAATGTAATAGGGGGCGGGCCTATTGCCATTTTACGGGCACATCCAAGACCTGAGAACAAATATCTGTGTTTAAACAAATATCTGCCCCAGCCGGGAATCGAACCCGGGACCATCGGCTCAGTAGTCAGGGTCACTAACCACTACGCCATTCGGTCGTCAACGTGTTTTTTTTGACTTCGCGATAGAGCTTTCATAAACTTTGAAAGTACCGTTTGAGACCTACCGCTACCTATTATTAACTGCTGAAATTTTTGTTCACGTGACTTAATGTATTGTGGATCATCATCATCATCATCAGCCCGTAACCGTACACTGCTATAAGACATAGGCCTCGCCCATGTATCTCCGCAACACTATAACTTCGCCGAAAGGCTGAAAATGCGTGACAGTATCTAGATGTTGTCATTAGGACATTGTGCAAATTTTACTGCTCATATACGTACCATATACCTAGTATTAAATACATCAAAACGTTACTTGGCTGATTTTTGAGTCACCTGTGGGCTGTGGCTGTGACTATCCCTTGTGGGGTAGGTTAATTATTAGTCATGGATTCATAATATTCACAAGATAAGTCATCGTACCTATAGATATCAAAAAATTTAGCGAGGTATAAAGATTTTGTCTTCGTAAATTCATATAATAGTTTTTTCCTGTGAGCTTTACTACGTCCTACAAATCAATTTTGGCAACGATCTGTCAAATTATATATGCCTTGGTAACACTCATAAGGACCGCTTCATATAAATAAATATTTAAAGTTATCACTTTTCTTTCTTATTAGTAAGTTTATAAACGTATTACTAAGTATATGGCAAAGTGATACTTTTTTAATTAACATAGAAAATACACACATCAGCTGGTCAGATATTATCGAACAAATAACCGAAGTACTTACCTACTTAGTTCTATTTCGTTTATTTATTTAAATTATTACTTACTCCACTACTTACTATTCAATGATAAACCTCATAATCTATGTTAAAATAGACGATGTAAAAACACGTTACACTATCATATTATGGGAAATGCATAAATTTATAGAAACAAATACAAAGAACGAAAACATGTCATGAAAATGTTGTTTTTTGACTTTAACAATACTTACTGCCAGTTTCTATAACTCTATCTATCCATAACTGGTAGTTACTTTCATACGATTTTGACAGATTGTAACTTTTAATTATGTAAAAATTGTATAAAAGTAACTACCAGTTATAGATAGATAGAGTTATAGAAACTAGCAGTTAATCAATATCTTCAATTTCTTACTTGAACCGCCATATGTATAATGAATCCTTATATTCGTGCGACCCAGCACGTCCCCACTCCTTCCAATGAAGGAAGGGTTTAGGCCTAGTCCACCACGCTGGCCAAGTGCGGGTTGGTGCACATGTAGCTCCAATAATTATTAAGGTTCTTTGACTCTGATACCTTTATCTAACGGTTACTTGTACTACATTTTACTGAAATAAACGAACTGTTTGTACTTTAATGGCAATATACTGTTTGTTCCAAAAATAATAAATGACTAGTACAAATTTCATTTAGCACAATGAAACAAACACGGCTCGTGGTACGAGTACCTTCAGAACAAGAAACTGTGTGTGTATAATTAACATTTATGATAAACATATTAAAGCTCATTATAGTTCATCACATCATTCACACCACACATCCACCCAGGCATAGCGTCCTCCGCCAGTCGACACTCGAGCGTACTCACTTGGAATGAGTACTTATTCGCATTCTCTGAATATTACCATCATAAGCCATTCGCACTGAAATGCAAATCTCTTACCATTAAAGTTTTGTTCGAAATCTTCACACAAGTAAACGAAGTCCGCCGATGCTAATCGTCCCCCATACAGTTGGAAATGTGGGTAGTTATAATATATTATATTTGTTTAAATAAACAATTAGTTTGTGTATTGTTTGAGGAGTGTATGTTGAATCATTTCATACTGAACAGACGGACGTGTGAATAGATAATTAAGGAGTAATGAAACACAGTAAAGCCCTGCAACGCCAAGTCAAAGTCGGTAGATATTTATTTATTACTTGTTTAAATGAGTAATTTATTTAAATTAGAGTAGGTATACTCTACCAACACATTATAAAAGTTCCCCTTTCATAGCAAGACGCTACAGGTGAAATTCTATAAGAAGTTGAATATGAACAATAAATATGGTAAGGATGCAGTGGATAAAACAGCCAGATTTGACCGTCAGAGCTTTTTAAGTAAGGCCTAGTAAGTTAGACAGCCCTATCTAGTTAGCTTAACTAGCGCAGCAAAATGTTCTTAATGGGGCCAATTTATGTCATGTCTATACATTTTATAAAATAAGCAGTAAGTATAAAACTAGGAAATTTAATAAAAAATACACAACAAAACAGTAGGAAACCAGAAATAAACCCATTAACCTATCTTCATAGCGTATAAAACGTATTATGAATTTTATCTGTAAAAGAATCAGCTTTCTGTTTGTGCTTTAGTTTTGGCAGGTCATGACTAACTGGTTTTAATTTACTTACGTAGGTACTGCCATGTGCACAAGTGATCGACCAGTGCTAATTGAAAAAAAGCTTTTTTGACATTACTCATTTCACACTCACGAAAAAGTTTCAGTGACGTTTGGAACGTCGATTACAGGTGGAACGTTTTCATTGCACATGAGTGTATTAAGTCTCTAGATTACTTATTATATGAAGGCATTTTCAGTCGATTGAAGCCTATAATGCCTTATCAGTTTTTACATAGTACGACCGAATGGCGTAGTGGTTAGTGACCTGACTACTGAGCCGATGGTCCCGGGTTCGATTCCCGGCTGGGGCAGATATTTGTTTAAACACAGATATTTGTTCTCGGGTCTTGGATGTGCCCGTAAAATGGCAATAGGCCCGCCCCCTATTCTGGCGAAAAGTGGGTGCAGCAATGCACCTCTGCCTACCCCGCAAGGGAGCGTACATTAGTACAAGGCGTGAATGCGTGTTTTTTTTTTTTTTTTTACAAAGTTTCTATAATAGATACATATTTAAATATTTGGAACGCTCCTATGTTACTATCATAGGCAGTTTATGAGCTGTTCATTTTCGCAGACCAGCAGTTAAATAAAGAATAAAAGGAAAATGTGAACGAAACGCAAGTCTCAGATACAATCGTCAAAAGTTCATAATTTTTAATGTCTGTTATAAAACTATACTAACTACACCAGGGTACTTTTCCTCAAACTTTATTATACTAAATATTATTAGTTCGTCTTTTAAAATTTTAGGTTTGGAGGTAACATTTTAGTCGATTGTAGGAAATTATAGCGAAGTTAATTTTCTGATACTATTAGTTATCAGAAAATTAATTAATTAATTATTATCGTTCACGACGTTTTTTTACATATCAATAGAATTAAAAAGAATTAAGAAGAAAAAAAGCAATACACAATACGAATAGTATTCGGTAAGTATGGTTCTTTTGTTTTCTAGATGAATTTTATTATTCCGCACCTCATATAAGGAAGTGCTAAGGATAATCTGTACAGTGTAGTAGGTACAAGGGCCGGAAGGAGCAGCGGTTAATAATAAAGAGTGTGGGGTGTTGTGTGTGCCAAAGATTCCAGAGGGTTAACTTACGAAAACTGAAGTTTCGGTGCGCCGCCCCGTCCGGTTTTGAAATCATGTGCGAAAAAGTTATGCTTCGAAAAATAGTTCTTTCCAATTCGACATAAGTATGAAGGCAGGTACTAACTAATTACTTTGAAAATTCACATAGAGGCTGGTACTACATATTACATAGTATTTCTATAAAAATTCGTCCGTACGTCACGTGACTTTTTTGTATACTTTTAATAATATTTATCTTCTTCATCATCATCATCATGTAAATGCAAACATCTGACTAGATGCAGTGCATTTAACAATCTCTTCATACTATTAGTAAATTATGTACTCATTTTTCCTATGTTACATCGGACATTTTTAACTTCTTGAACTGAATTTCATTATGAACATACCTACCAAACATAATTAGGTGTATTTTCCTATGTAATCTGTCTACGTGGTCATAAAATGTTTCAATGATTATTAGGTACATATATTGCTCATGAATGTCTACGTCATATTCCTATTTAGGTGGTTTGACGCAAAAGAAAACATATTTGAACATCATAAATATTATGAAACCGTTAAAATGATAAATTACCGTATTCAATGTAAACGATTCTAAAACAAAAGTTAAGTTTTGTACTGTCATTACTAGCAATAATAAAAATACACAAATAATCATAAAATTATAATTATAAGCCTTGCCTGGAGATCGCTTTTTCTGAAATAAGTTTTAGTTCTATGGGTTTCAACAAAAAAATCTGCTCCTAATATTTGAAAATTATAGACAACGATAATTAAATTAAATTGGAAAGAAATATCTGCGCAAGAAAGTTCCAATAGTTTATTTATGTTATATTATTGAATTATTATTAGTAACTGTTGATTATCTATCTATACATACAGGTACAAACCGTAGAGTAAAGTATGTCCGTCTCGCTGTTAGGAAAACAATAAAGTCATTTATTGATTTCGTAACATCTAGGAATGCAACCGTGTAATTTATATAGCTTTGTTTATTTTTGTCCTTTATACTTAAACAGTTTCTTCTAAAAAAATGAGTTTAAATTGTGTGTGTAAGGTAAATGATATTTTTTATAAAAAAAAATGCTGATTTTCAAAAATAAAGCTTGATAGTTTCAAGGGTCGTAGTTTAGGGTAGTCAGACTTTACAATGATATGGATCATAAAATTAAATAGTTCTTCAGATGATCTTGGATCTAGGTTTCCATTAAGTAGTGGCAATGAAAAGTAGTTTTACTGAAGGAACGAATTAGGTAGTCAAAGCGTAATAGGATCCAAGAATATCACATAATATTTATCATCATCAGCCCTTAATCGTCCACTGCTGGGCATAGGTCTCTCCCTAGGAGCGCCACAACACTCTGTCACGACTCGACTATAATCCCCGAAGATCAAAGGAGAATGGCCAAATCTCTATGGTGCTATGACCCGCCAGAGCAGCCATTGATGAAAGATGTACTGATGTAGCCTACAGGTGTAAACTTTATTATTATGAGGTATGGGAAAACGAAGATATAGGTGCTGAAAGATCAAGTCTTTGTACTGTACTAGATGTTACCCTCAAACTAAGTATTGTTTTTGAAAGTGGTTTAGATTTTTTACCTCCGATGTTTCCGCTCCTAGTTCTAATACTCTCATAGAGATTTCCACAAGCATTGGCCTTTATTGACAGAAGGCGACAGATGACATCTAAATCAACTTGTTAAATAGTATGTGAGTAAATATGTCGTGAGGAGCTCGGCATGTCTTGCGAATTAGCTCTCTAATTAGTGATGTCCCCAAGTTTATACCAACCTACAGTCATTGCTTGACACGATCACCCGACCAGTCCATATCCTCCTCTCTGCATCTCTATAATAGCGACGCTAAGTGAACGAACCTTACTGACGCGCAACAGTAATATTACTCAATACATTTTTAATGTGATAATAGGCCAATTGAATAAAAAGTTCGTGAAGGATGGAGGCTGTTATCGAGTTGCGTGTTAACGAAGTTACAATAAGATGTCAAATGGATGAGTCTGAAATGCACGAAATAATTTTGACGAATTAAGGTCGCAAATTAAATTCAGATACCTAGGTAAATACCTAAGTTGTATATTTTTACCACCTTCATGAATCTGTACCACAGTTCAACTATAAAGTCATGACAGTATAGAGTGAGATTTTGCAAAGACTTTTTATCATTGTAGTTATTTACTTACATTATCATAGATTTTAATAATAAAATACCGATTAGCTTTTAACGGATATTTCCTTAAATAAATATAATAAATAGATCGATACGGTCTTTAATAATTAGTTAGGATTCACTTCCGTTTTCAGGACTTTATAGTTAAGCTGTAAGTGGGTCTAAAATGTTTTTTTACTAAACTAATCTACTCGTATGTAAGTACCAATATATTATTATATAAGTAGGTATACATGAACTTTGAAATTGTTTATTCAAATAAAGAACATCTATGTATAGATCTATAAATTTTGCATCCAAGCCTGACATCGATCCCTGGATCTCACAGTTTCAAATCAATTACAGCAGCCCTAATAAGGGCATCAATTACACATGAGATACAAATACCTGACAGTGAACTCGCATATTTCAAATATCGAATACATCTATTTCATAATCATGACAGATTCTAGTTAACTAAGTAAGGGCATGTCATGAACAAGTTAAGCTCTAACATACCTGGATACTTATAATATTTACTCGTAGTTTGCTATAAGTAGTTAATAAAATGTTTTTGTTTTTCGAGGACGATTATAGAACAGTTTACTGATGAAATGGTTATATGTATAAAGTTGACACACTTGGAAAGCTGAATCTGGATCAGTATTACAGAGGTTTTAATTCAAAAGACCGCTAAAAGTCTATTTTTTTTTAAATAAATGGCATACTTATATTACTTATAGGGTATCTAATACTACATGCATGTCTTCTCCATAATGGGTTACAAATTATAAGGATGATGGTATAATTAATACACGATGATACAAGGTATACATATACCCTCACCCTTGAGCAAAAATAATCTTTTCGACATCATCAATACCTTTATATCTAGCAACATACATACATACATAATTACATACAACATAATATATGTACTAGATCTCCAAAGGTAGGATCACCAATACAACCATTGTGATCCGTAATTCTATTATAATAGGCACATTAACCATTTTAATGTGTGCTACAAAGTAGTAGGAAGTTGTTATCTGTATAAAGTAAGCCCCCATACAATTGACTGCGGTTTAGGATTCGACAAAGGTGAGGGTGCGGCTCGTGTATTGTACAATTGATTACTAATCAGACGGTTTACAGTGGGACTGTAGCTATGTCCCATTTTGAAACCCGACAAAAAAGTTGGGGTCTTGTAGGTTGGATTGGTTTTGGAAGATATGTGTCGTATCTCTGGAATAAATGAGCAGTGCCTCACTTGTGTAAACGACAACTGAACAAATAAAATAAAGCTTTTTTCAAAAGAGTGGTTAAGTCTTATCAATGCATAAGTATACTGGTACCTAGTTTATTATAAAAATAATCCATTAATTCGTTTTATATCACCCTATGCTAATACATATAGGTACATCTTATAAAAACCAATAAGTATCTAACTCTAAGTCCCAATCAGGACCGAGCTCTATCAAATAGATATAAAACCAATTTACGATATCGGCTGTATTATTGAATCGAACTATTGTCCGGCGAATCGAAGGACACATCCCACTGTCAAGTTCATCCTCCGTATTCAGAGCATCGATACTATTTCAACGGGACAATGAAGCAATTCTGAAATAAAGTGTATTATACTCTTGCACCACAACTACCTCTAATCCTATTTTTTTTTATTTATATAACTCTCTTCCTTCGGTAGAGAGGTAGAGATTGCTATAAGCAATAAGGCCGCCTTTTTGTACTGTTCTTATTTTTAAGTTTTATTTTGTATTGTTTCTGTTTTTTTTGGTGCAAATAAAGAGGATTGTATTGTATTGTAATAAAGGATTTACCAAAGTAGATTCATTCATTCAATAATCAATACCCCTACGACAAAAACGCATGTTTCTGGCGGAAACGAAAATAACGTCTACTTCTAGGCAATACGAATCTATAGATAGGATATAGGATCTAAAAATATAGAATTAATACAATACAATATCTGTATACAATACAAGACCAGATTTTTTTCCTCTGAAATACCTATCTAAGTACCTACTAGGTATTACGTTGGTCCTTCAACTCTATAATTTAATTGGCCGAGTAAAAACTGCGTAAAGAAAGCTTTTAAACTAGTTTTTTTTCAGCGTTCCGCTAATTTGAATTCTACGTTAAAAACTTTAGGTTGCAATTTGAACTTACTCATCCGGCAAATTATTGCCGACTTTGTTTGCTTTAAGTAGCTACTAAGTACTTACTTATACTAAGTAAGAAGCTAATTATTTGTCTGTTAAAATGTCTAGTTACATGTGACTTGATGTGTTTCTTCTTGAACATAATGATCGAACATTCCTTTCCGCACACAAGATTTTCATTAGCATCAGCCAAAATAGCCATCTAGCCTTTATATCCCGTAATATTTCCCACAGATCTCCTTATGAGCACCGACTAAAATTCTTTAAAATGACTTCTTTACGAAATAGACGTGAAACGCATGACTTAATATTTCTTTATAAAACTTTAAATAATTTATTAGACTGTCCTGATATTCTTGCATCTATCTCTTTCCCAATCCCATATCACCTTCCAAGATATCCCATAAAGAAACTTCTCAGTGGACCCCAAGCTCGCACGAATGTTGGATCCCACTCTCCAATCAATAGGTTATGTGATCTTTATACTCGTAACATGTATAATAATAAATTAAACATTGACATCTTTCACGACTCCTTTAATATCTTTAAGAAAAAAATAAGCCAGAAATAATTGCTATAATAGTTATATTTTTTCCTTCAATTTGTTTTGCTACAAATAATTTTAATGTTTGTTATATTGTTTATTTCCATCTTTAATATTCTGTTGTTTTTAAGATAATTTCTTTAAAAAGGATGTGTACGCCTATAAATGGTTTTCGCAACGAAATTGTTACCTATTAATTTATCTTTGTATTTTGTGTTGTGTAAACTGCTGGCGTTCCATATTTTATAAATAAATAAATAAATAAATAAATAAATAAATAAATAAATAAATAAATAAATAAATAAATAAATAAATAAATAAATAAATAAATAAATAAATAAATAAAATAGTTATGTTATACTAGAAATTCATCTTTTTTGGCTCCCAAGAGGAGGACCTATGCCCTGGAAGCCCATACATAGCTTTGAAGCATTAGGCATGGTATGATATATGACCGTTTGGAAATCAATTGATTTTCACACACGCCTTGAAATGCTTTGAAATATGAGATTCTTGATTACCCACCTTACGAGGCGTAATAATTTACATTCAGATACAAACCCGAGACTGTCGGCAGCAGAACGCCAACATTAGGTACCATGTGCTACAAATATCGGTCTTAACCTTCTCGTTAGAGAAGTACTTATACCTACATATTCCCTGGTCTTAACCTTAACTCAAATTTTAACCTAACTATATTATTCATAGCCCGAAATTTCATTTTCACAGATCTCCTCTACGAGAACTACATCCCGAATGACCCAGACAAGCAGGTGAGCCACTGTCTCACTCTCTATATCCAACTTAGTTAGGTATATATGAGTAAATATACTTAAGAGGAGAGTATACCTTCGCGATTCTAGCGAAATAGGTATTTAGGAAAAGATTTGTTATCACTTGCGCTCTCATGTCCCGGGAACGGGTGCGATAGAGATGCACTGCAGCACGCGACTGACAATAGGTACTTTTCATAATGAAATTCTAGTTTCGGGAGAAAACGTTTTACACTAACTAAATATCAACCAATCTTTTAGATTTTGGTGTCAATCGCTTCAGCATAATATATTCTAGGTTTATAGGTTTCGCTTTTTTAAAAAAAATACATTGTTATTGTTCAACCAACGGCTTGATTCAACACACAAAAATTACGTTATTTGAGGTGCCTATAACTTGGAACCTATAAAAAATTTCGAAAAAAGAAAAAGCTATAAACCTAGTTATTCCTTGTGTCAATAACATACTAAAAAATCATGGAAATTGGATAGTATTTAGAGGTAGTAAAACGTTTTCTCTTTTTGTATGGACGTGCAAGTGCTATACTCTCCTCTTAAGAGGGAAGTATACCACTTGCTCGTCCATACAAAAAGAGAAAACGTTTTACTACTTCTAAATATTATGCAATCTCCATGATTTTTAGATATTGACACAAGAAATAGTCATTTCTTGTGTCAATATCTAAGCTTTATAGCTTTTCCTTTTTTCAAAATTTTCCATAGATTCAAACTAATAGGCACCTCAAAAAACGTATTTTTTCTGATTAAAACCTTATTGAATCAAACCGTTTGTTGAACAATAACAATGTATTTTTTACTAAAAAGCGAAAGCTATAAACCTAGAATATTTTATGCTGAAGAGATTGACATCAAAATCAAAGAGATTGGTTGATATTTAGTTAGTGTAAAATGTTTTCTCCCGAAACCAGAATTTCATCAAGAAAACCTATTGTCAATCGCGTTCTGCAGTGCATCTCTATCGCACCCGTGCCCGGGGCATGAGAGCACAAGTGATACCAAATGTTTTCCTAAATACCTATTTCGCTAGAATCGAGTAGGTATACTGTCCTCTTAATACCTATGTACCTATTTGAGTTATGAATGGCTTGCAGGACGATATCGCATGGCCCAACTAACACCGTAGCGTTTAAAAAACTCTCATATAACTTGTATAATGGTTCCATTCGAAAATTAAAGTGTTAAGACATAGCTGTATAAGAGTGTAGGAGAGTGCTCTAACTCACTTATAACCACGAAAGAGGCCCACGATTTTGAGAGTAAAGGCTTTAGAAAGTCTGTAAAACGGTGTCATTGAAGTGTTTAAGTTATAGAAAGCCTGTAGTACGGTGTCATTGAAGTGCTAAAGTTACTATTGAAGAGCGTTTAATCACTCTCAGCTAGAACTTTTGCCGGTATAGTTGTAGTTGTAGAATGGTTATTTGACTCCCTGACTCTTATTTGTTTGGTAAAAAAGGGTTAAGTGAGTATGTTACCGTTCTTCGAATACACTTTTACCATACAAGTTGTATGTCTTTGAAAATAATAGTGTCAACAGTAATCATACGCGACAGTATTAGAGTGACAGTATTGATTAATACTAAATAACAGTAAATATAATATATTAAAATGACTTAACATGTTTTGTGAATTGAAAATAATATGCCATTGTAATTTTACTGTAATGTATACCATATTTTCCACCTCAATTTTTATGCGCTCCGAATTTATTAAGGATTTCAAATGACACATAAGTAAATATAAAATAGACGACTCAATTTTGTATTTTTTTGTATCCTTGCTGTATGTCCATTAGTTTCATAAATCGATTGGCATGACTGGAATAACAAAATTCACATAAATAAGTAAGTATTTTAAAGCAAAATATTGTTTATCCCAGCAATTTATAGGTTAGGTCGCCAATGCAAATGGCGAACTTACATTTAAGACATATAGACTCACCTAAGTCATCTATTACACTTTTTGAAATAGAACACCCTTAGCCAAGGGTATTATGCAGTCTTAGTCGATCCGCACAGTCTTGCTTAACACCGTTACTTTTACAGTCTACTTGCCTAACGCAATAAGCGTAAGTTAAGTTAACCTTAAAGATTAAAACTGCATTGTTGAGTTTTCCAACACTGTAAGAATCTTGTCTTACTGCACTCTTGACAAAATCTCTTTTATAACCAATACCTGCAGCCTAAAGTCAATATGACACCTAAAGATTTATATGAGTATTAAAGGAAACCACTTAACAACCATAAGTGTTAACAGGTGTCAGTGAGCACTCTTGTATAGCTTTAGGTTCTAGAAACAGTTTAAACCTATAACATCTTAATTATAATTGCTTTGACTAATACCATTTAAACACTTAAACCTGCTGTTAACACTAATTTCATTTTTTAACTCATCTTTATCGCTTTATGTTAGAACTGAGATAATTATAACACAGTTATACAGGTTAAAGTTATAAAAATAGCTGTAACTGAGGGTAAAATGTTTGTTGGGGGGAGCCCTTGAAGACAAATCCGACAAAATCTTGATGGTCACATTGTTCACACACACTTCTGGTTCCTTAAATATAAATGACATACATACATTTATGTATGTTTTTGCTGTAATCAACGAAGAGGTAGTAAGAGCCACCCGTTTTTCGCTGTACTCACGTGACGGGACGCGAGTCCAGTCCACCCAAATAAATCTGACCTTCTCCCCTTCCAGGACAGCATCCTGCGCAAGCTGTCAGACTACTGCGGCAAGTCCATGTTCAACTACACCACTGAGGATGAGGAGCCCCCGATCAAGTGGGACTTCTACCACTCCTTCTTCTTCTCCTACACCGTCGTCAGCACTATCGGTGAGTTGTGATTGGTTTGTTTGTGTGACGTCATGGCTTTCTATTGGAGGGTTTGTACGCGTCTCCTATAAAGTGGGACTTCTACCACTCCTTCTTCTACTCCTACACCGTCGTCAGCACTATAGGTTAGTTGGTTTATTGTGATTGGTCTGTTTTTGTGACGTCCTGGTTTTCTGTTGGAGCGTTTACAGGTAAATTTTTGCTAATCCTTAAAAAACTAAACCAAAATCGATTCAGCCGTTTGGGAGCTACGTACCACTATCACAGACAGATACACACACAAAAATTCAAAGATACACTCACACGTAAATTTTTTGTAGATTATACTCATGTGAAATGGGCAGAAGTCACCGGTTTACGAATAATATTATAAAGTAATTTAGCTATTTTCCCAAGTAGGTAACTACTAATATGAATGAATGAAAGTTTGTACTTACATTTACAATCAACGGTTCAGCGATAACAGGAAATGTAGCACAAAAATAAATAAAAGAATTGTATCATTTACGGAAATGTATTATCCTATCTCAAAGTGGGTTTGTCTATGTATAATTAATCGACTATTTTGCATGTACTTAATTAAATACTTAAGTAAGTAGTTTTGTATATTTTTCCCTCCAAGTACTTTCAGCTTAGGAAACAAAAGTAGGTAGTCCTGTTCGTTTAGAATATTTGCCACCTATTATTTGTTTAGATTTTACTCGTACCTGGATATATTATCATCATCAGCCAACATTGGATTCCTAAATTAGAGTTTTAATACCTACAGCGCATCAAGATATTCTGTAGGTACCTTACCTTATCATCCATCCTTTAAATTTCAGGTTATGGAAATTTGTCGCCAACCACCCACCTGTCCAGAATCCTGATGATATTCTACGGTCTCTTCGGCATCCCTATCAACGGTATCCTGCTCGCCAACCTCGGAGAGTACTTTGGGCTACAGGTAATCTTCAGTCATAACTTTAACTATGTCCTTACCTAAATTACCTACTGGACCTAACATACCTCTAGGTTCGATATAAACTTTTGTCACTGCTTCCTATGTCTCTCGCTAACATCGCGTTGCCCTTTGAACGAATGAGACATAATTTTTTATCACATATTGTCGTGGGTAGAAAGCTAGACCTCCAGAGCGTCGTTAAATTTGCCAGTACGACCTACATACTTGCCTAATTAAATTTAATGCAGATCAAGAATCGTTAGATTATATGACTGCATATTAACCTTGTTCGGAATGTTAACCTAGGATAGATTTGCTAGAGCCTTGGGTTGAAATAGATACGGAAAATGATAAGTATCTGCACTACAATAGAACGTGTACAGTTTCTTAAATTATTTAAAGTATGCACGTCTTTGCATTAGTTTTAAAAAGCTCCAGCAATTGCTAGCTATATCCTTAGATTATGGAGGTAGTAAGATAGGAAATAAAACGTAACTGAATTTGGCTTTTAGGTGACTTGGTTTATTGTGAAGACGTTTCAACACAGACCTGTTAAAAATGATTCGCTACTCAGGTTTATATTTATCAACTGCTACCTTGATTATAACTATGACTATGTAGTTCAATTTCAATCAATAACAATGAACAAGTTGTAGCTACAGCTGCTTCCCACACTAAGTTACGCCTTCTCTCCCAAGGCACCAACGTTAGTCCAAGACGCTTGCCATCCATGTGCTATAATTATGGTGGTCCCAAAACTCAAGAATCGTCAAAGGCGAAGATCAGTGGGGGTTAGTTTCTATGTCCGCTTAGTTCGTCATCATTACTTTTTCGACCTATTGGAGTCTACTGTTCGTAATATAGAATTCTTGGTGATTGTCATCTGCAAAGCTAATTACTTATTCGTCTATTCTTACTTATTTTATGTAAAAAAAAAATGTTTCAGTCATTTTTGGGTAACGCATTGTTTCTTTCTCTTCCAGCTCATAACAGTCTACCGTCGATACAAAAGACGGGATGAGAAGCGAGCGGATCGATTGGACTACTTCTTCCACAACCTGGGCATGTTGGGGCAGATCTTCCTGTACCTGGTGCCAGGGTTCCTCTTCTTCATATTCCTCCCGGCTTGCATCTTCATCGTGTTTGAGGGCTGGGACTACGTCGCCGCTATCTACTATGCGTTTGTCACGCTGACTACTATAGGGTTCGGTGATTTGGTCGCTGGTAAGTTTTACTACAGCAAATTTTTGATAATTTTATTATTATTTTTGGTGTACCAATAAAGAGTATTCAATCTATCTGCACAGTTATAACTTATAAGTCATCTATTCTAACAGCGCCTTAAAAAACTAAAGCCTTACCTCACCACTGAAACAAACATTTTCTTAATTTCAGGCACCGTGAACAATGGCTTTGCGTCCGGTTACTTCTTCATCTATGAGATATTCCTCATAATCTGGATCACATTTGGCCTCGGCTACATTGTCATGCTTCTTGGCTTCATCACTAGTGGAATGAGATCTGAAGGAGTCCATAGAATGGAACAGAAACTCGCTTATCACTTTAAGATGACACAGAACCGAATTCTAAATGGGTTCTCGCGAGACATGAATGTGATAAGGAAGATTATCAACGAAGCGAATTTGATTAAGATTAAGGTGAGATTAATTATGTTAGATAAATATAATAATAATTCGAAAATTAATATGATAGGCTGATAGGCTCACGTAGTCACGTTGAAGGTCCAGGGCTTGGCATCGGGCCCCCTCGAAGGAATCCTGATGTGCACTCAGAAAATTCACTTGTCTGTTTTGTAAACAAATATAATGCGTAATGGCAGCTGGTGATATATAACAGAAATTTCCGAAAATCACAATTATTCCGATAATGGCGACAACCAGACGAAGACTGACCACAACTAATATCTTGTCAAAGTAAAATTAACTTACCGTATCAAAGGAGTAGGATGATTTCAATCTACCCACATACAAATATTAATAGTGTTCGACCGGTGTCGAATAAATTAGTATGACATCGAACTAATATAGAAGCAATTCATCTGTATCTACAGACATACATTAGCTATTTTATTTTCATTTTTGTTAATCTATCGGACGAACCTATTTTTTTACATAATATAAATATGCACGTCTTAATTGTACTAATTTTCTTTTATGCGGGGAAATAGATAGGTATGAATTACCACACCTACCTACGTACTTTGACCCTGTGCTATGTGTTAGTGCGTGTTTATAGGCTTGTGTAGAAAAAAACACAATACAAATATCTGTCCCAATCAAAAAATTATTCAGCTATATCAATGTTAGCTTTATTATAGTATTTTTTTAATAAAATATTTTTTTTTTACTTACAGCCCGTCTACATAGAAACTGCGCCATACCTGTATCGAAGTAAAAGCTGCCCTACACTTACTTTTGACATAGAACCAAGGGATCCAGTAGTAAAGAGAAAACGAGCAAACTCCGAAAATATCACCCTATCCGCACGGGATATGCTTAGAATACAATCTGATACGGATTTATTAGGCATTGATAAAGAAAAAACATTTACAGCTTCAGCTATCGTTAAACCAGCAGAACTTCTTGCAAGAGTTGTCAATGTCTTGGGAGGTTTAGAACCAAAAGAAGATCGAGGAGTTCACATGTTTGATGATGATCAAATACTAGCAACTGAAAAACCACCTCTCTGGACGATAGGGCAAGATACAATTATAACAAACTCACCTCAAAGAAACAGAGCGTTGAGTGTAGCCGTTCCTAATTATAGAAAAGAGCCAGTGGACCCTGATCACGCATGGAGTAATGGCGATCCTAATACCAAATTAGAAGCTGTAAATGTTAGACACGGAAAAATGTCTCTGCCCACTACTATACCACCCGAAATACAAATGAAAGAGCCGCAGCATAGAAGTTTCCTATCCAAGCTATTTAGAAAACAAAGTTCTGAAGATAGCAATCCAGAAGAATATCTTAAAAATACAATGAAGGGCAGAGTTAGCGGAGCCCAAGAATATGATAAACCAAAACGTCGTGGTAGTATCTTCCCGTCGTTCAATTTAGGAAATCAAAGTGATGAGGAAGAAAACATGGCAAAAGCTTATAGAGAAAAGACTAAACGTGGTCGAACCAGTATATTCCCTACGTTTGACTTCTCTGAAGATGAAGACGCGGCAGCCGCTCGAGCTTATCGTGAAAAAAGTAAGAGACACAGTATTTTTCCAACATTCGATTTTCACGAGGATGAAGATGCCGCCGCTGCTAAAGCCTACCGAGACAAGACTAAAGCAGGTCGACGCAGCATATTCCCTACTTTTGATTTTAGTGAAACTGAAGACGATATGGCTAGAAAATATAAAGAATCAACGAAACGTGGACGCCACAGTATTTTCCCGACATTCGACTTTTTGGATGAAAAAAGTGATGATGAGGAAGATGATGACATAGATGAAGAAGAATTACGTAGGTATCAAAGTCGGACACAAAAAGGGCGACTCAGTCTTTTTCCTACTTTTGGAAAATCTAAAAAATCTAAAGATGAAGATGCTATGCCTGAAAACTCTGATGAACTACAAAGGTACCAAAATAAGACCAAAAGTGGAAGAGGTAGCCTTTTCCCTTCATTTGGCAAAGACCGTAAAAATAGTTCAGCTGAAGATGAATCTCCGAGTGACCTTGAGGCTAGTATCAGGCAATATCAAAACAAGACCAAAAGTGGTCGTGGCAGTCTTTTCCCTTCGTTTGGAAAAGACCGCAAGAATAATTCAGCTGAAGAGGATTCACCCAATGATCTCGCAGCCAGTATCAAAGAGTACCAGAACAAAACCAAACGTGGCCGTGGAAGCCTGTTTCCATCATTTGGTAAAGATCGGAGTAAAAGTAGTTCCACAGAAGAAGAACCCAGTGATCTCGAAGCCAGTATTAAGCAGTATCAAAAACAATCCAGTCGCGGTCGTAATAGCCTATTTTCAGGTGATATTGAAAACTATAGAAATTCGACTCAAAGGGGCCGACCAAGTCTTTTTGATCCCAATCTAAATATGGATAACTTAGAAGAAGATGAAAAAGTAGAGGTCCTAGAGCAAACTAGTGTAGCGGATTTATTACGCGCATTAACAGTGCTTGAAGCAGTCGCACCGCAACAAAAGCGAGGGTCATTTGATGCTACTAGTTTTTTGGGGTTATTAGCGGGCGAGGCAGCATCTCCGGCCCCTCAGCCAACCCGACGGAGAGGATCTATCCGTCCAGATTTTGCAATGCCTAATTTGCCAAGCCGGCTTGAACCATCTGAGGAACCTGCTGGCCCTAGAAGAAGACGGGTGTCAGCCAGGGCCGCCACGCCACAGTTCACCCCAACTTTAGCCACAGTGGTGGCCGGTGCCGAGCTGCAGACTACAGCCACCGCAGCCAGAGAGAACCGAATGTCTATGATCAACCACCCGCCGCCACCTCCTTATTCTGAAGCAACAGCAACGGGTGACGCAGAAACACAAGGGCCAAGGCAGAGAAGATTCTCTCCCGCCCCAGGGAATGTTGGCAGAGCAAACACTGGACCAGTTCCAAGACTTTTCTCTAGAATACGCAAAGAAAGTGTTAATAGTATTGAAGAAGAAGCCTCGACTAGTAGGCGAGGTAGTCTGACCGATGTTGTGATAGATAATAATAAAGACAATACATAACATAGTGCCTTATTAGAACAATTTATTTATATTGTAATGTATATTATTAATGATTAAGTAGTTCTAACTAATTATTAAATTACGCCGTCCAATACTAAATCATGTGGTTTCAATTGATTAATCACTAGGAGTTCAATAAAAGTAACTAACTATTTTTCGATAGTTTAATTAGTGTCTATTTAAAGATTTGTCTTAATTACTAAACATGTAATTTTGTCATTTACACTAATATAGTGTAGATTCAGACGAAAAATAAATATAACGTAAATGGGTTCATAGTTTCTTAGATTTAATTACAAAAATATTCTTCAAATCACAATGAAGTTGAACTTAACGATAACATAACGTTGGTGGTGCTCTTATCCTATCCTACAATGAGTATTTCAAACAACATAGTAACAATAAAAGTGGATAATACTATAATTATTTACAAATAAAACAGTTTATCAAGACGTCCCGCGTCACAAGAGGCGAGGTCTGTCGTCAGCAGGCGCGCGGTAACTTCATACCGCTATCGTATTCACATCATGTACATCTCGGTACACAAGAGTCAGATCTCTTTAGCAACACTTTATTGTTGATTCAAGTGGCTAGACTGTCCTGTCTAACGTCCTTATCGAGGCTGAGGTTGGAGTAACATTGTTCAATGTTACCGTTGCCGTCTTTGCTCGTAATGGATTCAAAAATAGAAATGAGATTGTTGATTCCAATGAGGTAGCCGTCTTCGTGGTTGCCGACCTTCCATGCGGATTTGTGGTCAATGTTGATGTTGTCAGGAACGGGGACGGTCTTGGCGAAGTCTATCATCCAGATAGACGCCTTCCTCTTGTCGTGGACAAAGAGCAGGGAGCTCCCGATGAGCTCGTGGGTTCTGAAGAAGTGGGACTCGTTCAGGGTTTCACGGATGTTCTTCAGTCTTTCTAGGTAGCGAGGCTGCAATTGATAATGGAAAACAAATAAGTATAGGCTTTTTATAAAAGGTTACCAGGTACCTATATAGATGTACTTAAGCATGAAAATTGCTGATAACGACCACTCAGCGAATCACAGTAGTGACTTTTATACTTAATTCATCATTAACTTGACGTCAGCACATGTAAAACCGAGAGATAGTTTCGTTCGAATCGGTGTGTGAGATACTTACATGAAAAAACCTACTGATGGTTAAAACCTGCCTGCTTTTTACGGCTTTGATCATCTGATGGATATAAGGCAATGCTAGACTTTTGTCTATCGCATGTACCTATGTCTAATAGTTTTGTCGTAAGACTACTACTGTTTAGATAGATAGATAGATAGAATATTCTTTATTTGTACACATACACATAAAAGTTTAGTATAATTTACACACACATCGTTTGAAAAAGGCATAAGTAGATATCATTGTGCAGTTAATCATGTTAGGCATGTAGGTATATTTTCTTCAAATAAATCATATTTTAAATGTTTTAACACTACTTATTTTAAATTCGATGGCGATATCCTTTAGAATTATAGGTAGATCAGTTATTTAAAAGCATTTTAAAACTTACCACAGCATTAGGGAATCCTGCCGTGAATTCTTTAAAGGCTTCAGAAATTTGCTCCTTAGTCTTCGTAGTCTTGAAGTCTTTAGAGCTGGTGCCATCTCCCTTCTTGACTCCGTCGATCCTGAAGCCGAGGGTAGAAGTAGAGCTGATGGTCTCTCTCCAGATCATGTATCGAGGCTTCGTCACACCTTTGCTCCTGTGTTCCTCTTCCGTCGGCGCCTTTTGGTCGATTTGGATCATTTTTTCGTACATGTCCTGAAATTTCAAAGAAAATATTCGATTTTAGCCAGTCTGAAAATTTTAATGCAGTAAACTCTCATACTAAGCCGAACTTAGTTTGGCGGCGTACAGTTTGCTAACTAGGAACGCCTTATTGTGGTACTTAAAAATTTAATAAGTACAAGGCAGAGAAATCTAACCCCTCTCAGAAGCATTGTTACATTAAGAAGGGGGTCAGGTTTCTCTGCACATGACATGACCGTACCTATGACTAAGTGCGTTATACACTTAGTCATAGTCCAAACCTTAACTTCAAATTACGCATTTATTTAAAAGCTAAGCAACTTTTATTTATCTTATATCCAAGTATACCACTTTGCTATAGCTTTATTACTACCACCACCATATTATTATTATGGTATATTTAGATCAAAATGGGCCCGTGTAACTGGTATTTTCTACGCACTTCTTCCAGTTTTGTATTTTTAGATATCTTATGAGACCAGTTCACAAATACAAAGTTTGTTTTTAGATTATAATTGGAATGTGTGCATAATTATTGTCCATATCACAATTTTTCTATCTCAAGAATTTTGTATTAAAGCCAGTTATAGGTACGAATGTTTCTATTCTAGTCTACAAACACGAGTCCCTATTTCAGAATGTTGAAATATTAGTTTTATCTATAATTATTGTAAACATTAACCAATACACATAATCTTTTGCTGAATGTAATAATGTTACGTTTGACGTCATAACTTTTTAAAATGCTGATATATCATGAGGTTAAAAAAAGGTGAAAGAAGCGATAAAATTATAATTTTCAAGTAATTCCATTGTAATAATAAAACAGTTCTATTTCTGATACAGATAAAGGTTACAGATGTATGTTAAGTGATCGTAATTATGGTTTTTATTGCCAGTAACATAGCGGTTATTTTCATTTATGATTACAACCTTAGATCTTGGTAAGTTGAACGTACGATAAATTGAAATATGTACTATTGACGTAAATGAATTATTTATTTCTGCAATATTGTTTATAATCATGGCTTGATCGCATTCGTTAGACGATAACATTTAAGGTTGGAGTATTCGTACGTAGTATTATTAGGGACGTAGAATATCGTAGTAGATGATCGAAGAATAACATTTTGCTTCTCCATCTTTATTAGTCACGTGACTTTTTGTTATGGGAACTTGTCTTTTTCCACGATTTTTCAAAAGTTGTTCATTATGACTCCCAGAGTTCACCTACTTTCATCTTTTGAAAAACCGCTGTACCTCTATACAAGTTCGATAAACTGAATATCCTTACTAATATTATAAATGCGAAAGGAACTGTGTCTGTCTGTCTGTCTGTTACTCTTTCACGACAAAAGTACTGAACGGATTTGAATGAAATTTGGTATTCATATGGTCTAGACCGTGAGAAAGAACATAGGCTACTTTTTATCCCGGAATTCCCACCGGAAAACTTTTTAAGGTGAAGCGAAGCTCGCGGGAACAGCTAGTTTTTTAATAAAAGTAAACCTACCTTTCTCAGCTTAGTCTTCTCCTTGGCCTTAGCCAGTTCCTCCTCCAGGTAGGTCCTGACCCCCACCTTGCAGTCCATCACGCACGGACAGTCGAAGCTGCTGAGCAGGTCCTGAAGCTGAAGGTATACTGAGGGGAGGTGGTCAAGGGAATACTGGTTGGAATTGATCGTGTGGTGAACTAGTGGGTTTATTTTGTGAAAAATTGAGAAAGTGTAAGTTTATGGTAGTGGTTACGGATACTAGAAATCGGTGGAAGGTCCATTATCAGGTCAGTTAAAATAAATTAATGTTTTTTTTTCTTTGCACTTGAATGACCTTGGGAAAGCACATAAAAGGAAAGATAAGTCAGGCACTATTAAAGAAAAAGTTGCTTCTTCTTAGAAAGTTCTTGACGGTGACGTGACTTTATGCAAAAGTTTTATTCACGAATTTCCAAAAATCCTAGAACAAATGTGGTTCAGATTGACCCCTGAGTCACCACCTTTCGGCTTAGTATACCACTTTTGCAACATATTTTGTACAGTTATACTATATACATAGATGTTTATATTTGTGAAAAGGATACATTCTCCATCATCGCACGTAACTTGTCCCTTGTATTCAGGAACAAACGGCCTTAACACGTCTTTCATCAGCAACTGAAATAAAAAATAAAATCATTGTTAGGTTCATGCAACATTGTAACTTAAAATGAAATAAATCAAAATGTTGATTTGGTATGTTAGGCTAAATCAAAGAGCAATTCCTACCAGTCACACCTAATTTGTTAAATAATTACACAATATATTGTGAATCATTCATCAAAAAGTTCAACGAACTAATAGTCTAGGTACATTGCAAAAAAAAAACAAAAGAATGACGCACATCCTAAGACTGACTCGGCATATCATGAAATAATTTCTAAACATTTGTGTAATCATTAATTAGAATTGCTTCGCATGGTAAAATATGCCAAGCAGATATCTGACCCCCTTGATTTAGGTATGTGAACACATTTTCAATATTTACTTCTGAGCTATGAAACTAATATCTAAATCAGAGTTATTGTCTGACGGCTGTTGTTAAAGAGGTTGACGATTCTCAGCAACGTAAACACATATTAAATTACTTAGGGAGGTCCGATACATGCATGGCAGACTGTACCTGTGTTAGATGAAACGGCAAAGTCAAGAACACTTTTTATCCAAAAAGACGTCTCAGCGAAAAATCTTACAAGAAAACCTTGTTATATTTATTTACACAATGTATATGGTGGTTGGTACATATACATAGTTTTAAAATAACCGATGTCGTTCTTTTCGCAAGAAAATTCCAGATTCATCAGTATTCCAATGACTGAAATGACGTACTTACATAATTTACCAACTTTGCAATTTCATACTTTTTCCTGTTATTAGGTAAACATCCGTTCGGTATTTTCACCGCAAGCATATTTACAATTACGTACAAACTAACGTAATTAAAAACCAAAAGGGGGCAAGTAATATTAAGGTACCAAATTATTTCCTGAAATCCACGAATAAAGCGCTTACTCTGATCACATTCACACCATTCAGTTTTTCGTATCATATGAACTAATATTATGTTTAAAGAATGTTTCCGACAGAAAACACTTAAAGCCTTATAACCAAACCAACGTTAAAAACCTAAAGTTGCATAAATTTTGAACGGCTGAACAGATTTTCATGAGACATGGCTAAAAACACTTGGGATTACCTATGACCTTAAAAAATATCAAAAATTGGTTCAGCCGTTTTGGAGCTACGTTTCTACAGACAGATACACAAACACGCTAAACTTACAACACCCCTCTTTTTGTCGGTGGTGTAAAATAAACAGCTCCAACTAACCTGAAAACACCGCTCCTCCTGCGAGCTGAGTTTCTTCAATATCGTGCCCTGGTCCGGCCCTGCCTTGAAGTTGCCCTGGTGCCCTGCCAGCTGCACCCACGGGTACCGCTGCTTCTTGTACGTCTGGAAGAAGGGCGTCCACTGCACGATGTTGCGGAGCTTGCGCCATCTCTCGGATTGCTGGAAAGAAGAGGGTAAAAGGGTTAGAGGGGTTGAACGGGATCGAAGGGTAAAATTGGGTTGGGAAAGTTTAGTAGAAGTTGTCGGGTAATTGTTTCGAAAAGCTTATTTCATCAAAAGCCTTACGTTTAGAATAGAATACTCTCTATTTTGCACCATTATTAAAGAAAACATTGCAATATGTCAACTTATAAATAAAATAGCACAAAAAGTCGGTAAGCAATAGCTTTAAACCTTTGGTACCGCACCAGGCAACCGTTTATAAGAAGCCTCTCTAATAAAATTATGATCTATAGTTCATGTTATATTATATTCAACTTAAGTTTCATACTTAGTAAATCATGATAGGTTTAGTTGGAATTAAAATTACAAATGTCATTTCTCTCTTTATTTGTTTTATTATTTATGTTTGTGTTGTTTCCGTGTGTGTGTGTGAAATCAATGTATTTTCTTTCTTTCTTTCATTTCAAGTTTCCATTAAGTTTTTCCTGTGACAAAATGTATAATATTTTCTATTCCCAAGTATAAAATACGCATTCCACATGTATTGTAATGAAGGACCTAGAGCAGCATATAATAATAGTAATGATGACGTCGTGTACTTAAGAGCTACTTGCAATTATGTGCAACCCAACTACGTCAGTGGGACAAAAATTGCAGTGGTCTATTTCTTGGAACCGGTTAGATGACGTTGCAAGAATGTGGCAACAGTAAGGTGCAAAGAATTCAATCCCTTTTATGGTAAAATTTTATGTTTGATATGACTCAGTTAATTTAGTGTTTCGGTCGTAAAATGTAGGTATCTGGGAATACTAGTTGAGATGGAGGTAAATGTAAAGTATTAGACAACTATACTATTAGTACTATTTTTGATGCAGGTAGGTTCTTTAAATTTCGTATATCGCTACCTACTTTCTATTTATTTATATGTATACCTCATTGATAAAAATATAACAAATGTCTTTCATTTCGTATCTCGGCTGTAGCCACATGCATTCTAGTTCTACTCGATCACTGAAACAAGTGAGTGGACTGGTGCTAGTCTGGCAGATTCTTTGACACGGTGACAAACAGCTCGACACGATCTAGTGTTTTAGACCGAAGCGTCTCAAGGGCTCAGATCAAAAACTGAAAGGTTATAAAGCATTCCACACCATAAGTTTTTTTTTTAATTGGTACCATACACACAATGGTTGATGAAGTAATCCTAAAAACACATAAATTGTATCACTTCTTTGGAGGGGTATATGTCCAGGATTGCCGATCATTTGATGATGATGCAGATTTCGATGATTCGAAAGGAACTCACCTCCTTGTGACTGGTGACATACACGCAATACACAACGTCCATGAAATCCTCTATGTTCAACATGAGTGTGGCTGAATACATCATGCGAAACCGATACCAGATCACTTTACACTATATTGTTATTTTCACACTACGTACAATACGCACAACACTACGTATTTATTATATAATCATACAAGTTTTTTCAAATGATGACGTTAAAAAGTACTAGGGCCTCAGAGATCGAAAGGAACTTTCGTTAAAAAAAGATGTGAAAGTCAACAGAGAAGTCGTCAGGTCAACAAGTAGTTTACTACTGAGTGGAGCAAACAATTATTTGCCAATATAAACCTTACTATCTATGAACTGACTCACATTGGTCGTTAAAATATGGACTCGAGTCGCTATAATAATGACGTCAATGGGACGTGGTAATTCAGAGAAAACCGCGCCGATTGGTCCAATTCGTGTTTGGAAGGCGTAGGCCGTTGACTGTTATAGTAATAGTACGTGCATTTTCACATAATTAATGTAATTATTGAGAAAGTTGAAAGAAATTATGTTATTTGAATGTTGCGTGATAAAATACTTTCACTAAAGGGTATAGCTTCTTCTTCATGGCGTATCGGTGACAAACCTTATAGAGCTGGTCTAGGGTTGGTCATTTAGATTAGAGTATCATCAGGACGCCACTCTTAATTGACGGCTTCGAAAAAAGAAAACTGTAGAGCTAACCACGACTCTATCTCGTTATAATAAGCGAGCCGATTGCGTGTCAATTTTCGTTCGTTCGTTCGTCGTTTTAAAGAGTGACCCCCAATAGCTGACTGTTTAGCTGGACATATGGCACAGTTGATACATCAGGCTCCTCTCCTGAACCTCTGCGCAAGGTTTGCTGATGCTCTTTTGTTTGATGATCAGGTATATGCTATGTAACCATGTTGATATTGTTGATACATAGCATACCTTATTATGCTATGCTGAAATTTTGCGTCATTGTATTGTTTTGCATATGGAAACCCTGACTAAAATCATTCTGTATTTACCTATTACATAAACGGAAATTTGGCAGAAAATTACAATGACTCATTAAAAAGGAGAGATTCTGAGAAAAAACTTAATTACCTTCGACTAAAATACATCAAATGCCTACTGTAATTTCTAATTGCGTTCGTTATTTATATCAATTAACGTAAAAATACGTCACATTATTATCGAGGAGATTAATCCATTTAATTTTATACTTACTTCTAGTATATTCACGTAGGCACTTATTTATTTTAGCAAGAAAATATATGGAAACATTATGCTTAAGTAACAGTACCTACATAGATTCACTTTGCATGGACTTCTATATAAAACTTTACTGAAGTTAAAACCCGCTGCGATAATGATAAATATATTTTATATGAATGGTTGAAAGGTCTTTCATGAATCACGACCGCTTAATATATTAATTAACAACGACACATTTTATGTATCCTATGTACAAGATGTAAATACCTACATGTTTACCACTAGGGAGGAAAATATCTACTTTCCACCCGCTTTTCGGGTAACAGAGTAGGTATTCATGAGTAATGGAAATGTTCATTTTTTTCTGCTATAATACTCTAGTCAAGCATAATTATTGCAAAAAACTTTGAAGCAACGCACGTCAATGTCCAAGGCGGTCAGTAGTAATGAGCTATTGATAAATAAATGTACCCACTTAGTTACGACAAAAACAATATTATTAATAGCTATTCTTAGTAACAAACAACACTACTAAGGATGAAATGTTGTAAAAAATACAGAACACTTACGTAGATGATCTAAAAAAGGATCTAATTCCGTACCTAAACACGTAAGCAGCAGCCTTATAAACAAAAAGCTTAATTAAGATGCTATGTAAAGAATATCATGCAGTCATAAGGTTGGACATTACATAAATAACTACAATACCATAATATATAATGTCTTGTAGACTGTAGACTTGTAGAGTATGAATTATGACAATTATGTGTTAGAAACATATAATTTGCTGCCACAAGCAAACAACAAATACAAAGGATGATCAACAATTGGTCCTGTGAGAACGAGACTAGTTCTCAACTATTGTTCTAGAGGTGCTGTTTCAACTGGGACTGGGCATTTGACCCACAAACAAAATCAACTTCTACTGCGCTTTTATTGCTTGTATCATGTCTACAGAAGAGGGAGAATAGCTCGAGGAACTGACTTCCAAAAAAAGGAGGTATTCAATTCATATATGTAGGTTTTATTTGTGTGTAGATGTTCCACGAAATATCTGTCTATCATGCACAGGTTTTATAATTGGTTTTGTAATTAAACTTTTAAGAGATTGGATAAGAGCTCTACATAGATTTTACCAAAATTGATATGGTGGTACATCAAACCTTAAACATGAACAATAACAAAAATGTGTTGTAGCAAAAGTGTGTACTTGGATGACGTATTGATACAGAATTTAGTATCTGGCGTCAAGAGCCTAAGTAATTTAAAACAAATTTCGTATTAAATATAGAAGGTGGTAAAATTAAAGGTAAAATGAAGAACATTCCATCAGACATCTTGATTAAAAAATCCATAATAATCAGAATCACGTGTCAGAGCGGCTCTTTTAATTAACCAATGACGCAGAGAGAAGTTTAAATTTATTTTTATCCATCTCTAAATGGTGTCTAACTACATCGGTAGTTTTGTTAAATTGATGTCAGCCGAGTATCTCATGATAACATCTTAATGTATCTACAGTGTATTGTCAGAGTCACATCTTCTAAGTGAAAAGTCTGCAATATTGTAAGTACATTTTACAGCGCTACAGAATATTATCAACTAAAAACGTAAATATTATTTTCATTATATTAAATGTTTGAGAAATTGGGGTGATTTGGTGTCGGCATTTTGCAAGTGGAAATTTTTATATCATGTGTTTTATAATTTGATTTAGGACACCTTGTGCAATTCTATTGATTAAATAAATAATGATAAACTAATACCAATAAAAAACTTTACATAATTACCTATATTAATAATTAACCTACGTCAGCCGCTAAATGAGGATAAATTATCCTCAAAATGACAAAACATTATCGAAATAGGGAAAAACTACGATTGAAACAATATAAATTTAGTTTTACAAGGAAGGTCTAAGTATATTTAATAATATAATAATAATAATACGATAAATAAATAAATAAATAATTAAGTATATTGTATTGTATGGGCGCCTTCAAATTAGTCGCTAAGTGTCGCGCGGCTGCAGCGCTGCTGCGTAAAACGTAAGTCAAAGTAATTTCAAAGGATACGTAATAAGGTGTTAATTTATTTCAATCTAAACGCTCAGTTTTTATCTGACTTACAATTATCTTAACGACTGCTCTATAAAAACCGTAAACGTATTAAAATGCCTAAATAAATGTGAGTAAAATTGAAATTTGTAGGGAGCGGCCGTATCTTAACTGCTGTGGTTTGTACTTAATTGAAATTAAAAAAACTTGCTAACCCGAGTCCGCGTTGTTATATGCTTGCTATATGGTGGACAGATAAATTGGGACCGGTGGGAACTACCTTAAATAAGGTAGCTTATCAAGATGGGATTATTTATTAAGATGGGGTAACAGAGCTAAATTGAATCAATAAAAACTGCATTTAAAAAATTTAATGGAATAAGACCGGGTAACATCTAGTAACATAATATACTGACCCCTAAATGGACAACATTTCATTTTCTTTACCCTATATTTTTATTAGCTATTCGGAAAGGTTATAAAAAATTAGAGGACCCGTATTTTTTTATTTTGTATATATATTAATTTTTGCATGGTACTTTTAACTTTAAAGTTAATTATTTTAAAACCGGAAGTGACATCACATATTAGGCTCAATTTTTATTTTTGTCTATTGCCTTAGTCTCGAAAAAAAACATAAATGACACTGACAAGTGACATTTAAACTTTGTTTACATGCCAACCAACAAATGGGTCATTTTCAAATGACATTGATATTTCTGATGATACAAAGTAGGTACTTATCATGTAAAAAAATAAGCAGAAGCATTTTTTCAGCTGTGTAGGCGGTGGCATGCTCTGGGACATATTAAATAGAGGTCATCTCTTAATAAGTACTAACCATTTTATATGATAAATTAAAAAAATAGTCAGAAAGTGTCAGAATACAATTTATGAAAATGACCCAAATAAACAACAACGACTCGATAAAACGTCAACGTCAATCAAAAATGGAAGTGACAGTTACTTTGTTTTTAAATCTATAGGCTTTGATCATCAAAATGCATCGCACCTGATGCATGACGTCATCAGCACTTTTTAACTATTTTATGATTTTCTCGAAAATTATACATCCAAAAAATACAAAAACATTTTTTTTGTGGCCTTGAGAGCTAAATCTCGAAATGGTTTTCGATTTATAGCAGCTTTAGTTTTTTGAAATGTTGTCCATTCATAGAACTTTAGGACACATTACAATAGGCTTAAAATTGACATTGTGATATACAAATTTCAACCTTTTGATTGACGTAAAGAGTCGAAACTCGTGTGTTTCGAAGTCAATTTTAACCTTGTTGTAAATTTACAATACGGTCTATGAATTTGAGGGTTAGCATATAAAATATATTTATCACATTATATACGTTCAAGTAAGTATATAAAGAAGCCTGTAGGCTGTGGCTACAGACGCTACATCGTTAGCGAGTGGTTCAAAGACGCGAAGTGCGTCACCGGCGCTCTTGAGATGGACGTATTATTGTTTGTGCGTGCGCAGGCATACTGTAGCTATGCAGGGGGGAAATTTATAAGTGGACGTTGCTATTTAAGCAATAAGGTTGCTTCTTTCTACTGTTTATTTTTAAGTTTTATTACTTTAAAATTCTTTGATATACCAAATTTTACGTGTAGGTACATAGGCGAGCTTAATGCTAATAGCATTTTCTTCCAGTTAACCTTTCTATTCTATTCTATTCTATTCTATTCTCTGTGGGGGTGTAAGTACCTGCACCTGGCTCTCTCGAGTGGAACCTTTGTGCATATCCCCAAGGTCTAAACTGCCTTCCTAAGCTTGGACCATTTCCCACCACGCTGGTCCACTGCGGGTTGGTGGGTTCACATATCTAGATGTGCTAGATCTAGATATGCAGGTTTCCTCACGATGTTTTCCTTCACCGTAAGAGCGATGGTATACATTGTACTTAAGTTAAAAGAACTCATTGGTACATGTCAGCGCCGGGATTCGAACCCGCATCTCTTGATTGAGAAGCGGGCGCTCACCCGACTGAGCTACCACCGCTTGCAGTTTCTGTTTTGTATTTTTAATTCTTGGTTCAAGTAAAGTGAATAATAAAGTGCGTAATAAACCTTCTGTATTGTATTGGCAAGAGTCAACATAATGAGCAAATTTTATTAGATAAGTACCAACTACCAACACTGAAATCACTGAACGAAAATTTGCTGTCTTATAATAAGATCTAGCTTAGAAGAAAATAGGCTGAAAGAAACTAGCTGATTACATATTAATAGGTATTTAAGAAAATGTTACAAGAAAATTGGTCAAGTTTTTTCAATAAAACTCCACGTACAAAGGCCGAATGGTAATTTCAGTATCCTGTTAGTTAGTTTTTGGTCACTTGCCGCGAGTGGGTCAAGGGCCAATTGCGTACAAACGCTCTCAGAATTACGAATTACTCACCACAGTTAGCGAAAAAACAATATTATTCTGTTAAAAAGATAGGTAGATAGGTACATAACTTTATTTGAATCTAATTCATCAAATTTTTCCGTACAAAGTATAATCTTTACAAGGCTATGAGTGTATCCAGGGTGCCTCAGGGTGTTTCATTCCAATTAGTTCAGCCGTTTTCCAGTGAAAGAGTAACAAAAATAGTTTCATGCATTTTCACCTAAAGTCGTAGTCGGAACTCGGCACCAACTAACAGTAATTAATCAGTCAATTTGTTAAAAATAATGCACAGGATTTTCAAAAAAGATATAGAACGAAATAGTTGTGCTCTATAAGCAGAAGAAACATAATTGAACATGTCTTTGCATACACTGAAAACTTTAGTAGTAGGTACATAAATAAACATACGTACACATACATAATAAAACTTGAATGTACAGAGGCCTCTAAATATCCCATCTATGATCTAAGCCAGCAGTCACATTTATACACATTTACAAGTCTTAAGTACTTGTGGGGCGAAAAACTCAAATCGCATTAACTTATCCGTCTAATAAATCAGACATTTCATCTTATCTTTATTAATATCGCCGGTAGGTTTACCCTAAAAGGGCTGGGTCCCGTCTTAGAGTTAGTTTTTTGTCGATATATCTATTTCAGATGCCGATTGAGATAGCCATACTAATTGATTGCGTATTCTTGTACCTACATTGAATAATACAAAAAAGATGAGCAATGAATGATATGGCTCCGTTTGCCGTCTCAATCTTTGATCAAGAACTTAATTTTAATTTACGTATTTTTCACTTTGGCTTTAATAATAATAAAAAACCGGCCAAGTGCGAGTCGGGCTCGCGCACAAAGGGTTCCGTAGCAGCAAATATAATTTACAGTTAAATCAACCTATCTCAAAAACTATAAGAGATACTTTGATCAAACCAAAAATCGTTGAAAGAGTTAATTAGCATGCATCACCTCTATTTTTTTTTAGAATTTTATACCCCGTAGTTATAAAAATAGAGGGGGGGGGGACATACTTTTTACGACTTTGAGAGCTGATATCTCAAAAACCGTTCACTTTAAGAAAAATGTTTTTTAGAAAACTTTATATCATTTTAAAAGACCTTTCCATTGATACCCCACACGGGTATGTACATCGAAAAAAAAAAATTCATCCCTCAGTTACATGTATGGGGGGCCCCACCCCCAATTCTTTTTTTTACTATTTAGTGTCATATTTTTGTAGCGGTTCATACAACACATATTCCCATCAAATTTCATCACTGTAGTACTTATAGTTTCCGAGTAAATCGGCTGTGACAGACGGACAGACGGACAGACGGACAGACGGACATGACGAAACTATAAGGGTTCCGTTTTTGCCATTTTGGCTACGGAACCCTAAAAATCATACAGATGAATTGAGAACCTCCTACTTTTTTCGAAGTTGGTTAAAAAGGACATTTGCTTGACGAAATACCACGGTTTCGCCGAATTCTTGCGCTTACCACGACTGAAGCTAAACGAATTTAGTCGTCCGTCAATTAGTTGAAAATGTTTTTAAAATTTGATTTAAATACGTTTAGCGTTTGGTAATAAGTGGCCCTTGGTATTAAACGTACCGATCGAATGATATCTATCAAAATATAGAATACTTATATTCTAATTAGTTATGAGGGTAGTCCCCAAGTTCATCATATTTTTTTTTTCCAGAATCGGTCCTTTGTCACTGCCATTATCAAAGGATGCGTATGCAGCTACTATGCAGCCTGCGGTTAACCGCAAATCCGAGTGTTACTCATTCAACTTGAGTGGAAGCCGACACTTTAACCGCAGAGCATTCGAGTGTCATCAAATCATCACTCAGAACTGCTCTCAGATATGTAGGTATATTTATTATAGCGTTATAAGAATTGCAACTACAAACTGTTCGTTTGTTATTTCATCTTTTACGTACTATTCGAATAGTATTTGCAGCACTTGGTAGCCATGCCAGCTATCCAACCCAACATAGCGCTGTCAATTACCTAATTCATCTGTCAAATACCCGTTAAACCGGATTTAAAGAGTTTTTTTTTCTTTTAATGCACTCACTAAAATTTATTATCCACGTACCAGCAAAGTCTTTGAATCTGCAGGTGGTGGCATTTTTTTTTGGATTTGTAAGAAAAAAATATACAATTTAACCCCTGTTCCATTTACTGACCGCTATTGCATGCTACGTGTGAAGAAACTAGACAAAAACTAGCAAATATGTGTCAAATTACAGCATTCCCGTGAATATGTTAACATGGAGCCAGCAAATAAACATGGAAAATTCACATTCTACTAGATCATTACTCTGCCAACCAAAATATTTTACGAATCCAGTCAGTGTTGTGTATTTTGTATCCTTGGGCTTGGTGGTGAACGTATGCACTATTCCTTCTTAACATAATGATATTATATGGCACTTACGACCGTATGTAGGTATACTTATTAATTGTATTTTCTCTAACTTCTTATTTTATCATAAGGTCAAAAAATTATTTTAGGTCCTACCCTATTTTTGGTGTACATAAATGACCTCAGCCGACTTAAATTGTACAAAGGCAGAGTCTCATCTTTTGCGGATGATACAGTTTTAAGTTTTAACTCTGACACCTGGGAGGAGGTTTTTCATCTGGCCCAAACCGGTTTTAATATAGTCTGTAACTGGTTAAATGAAAATGTGCTGACACTAAATGCGGACAAGACTAAGTACATCACCTTCTCCATCTCTGGTCTTACCCAACCAGATCGTGGAGAACTGATAGCGCACTCTTGCAAAAACAATAATAATGATATTGTATGCCACTGTAAATCTCTATTGAGAACGGACAATATCAAGTACCTGGGCGTAATTATTGATAAACACCTCAACTTTAAAGACCATGTACAGTTTTTGACTTCCAAAGTGCGCAAACTTATTTACATTTTCAAAAACTTGCGTCACGTTGCTAAGTTTACTGTCATTAAAACCGTATACTACGCACTATGTCAGTCTTTAATTTTATATTGTATAACAACATGGGGTGGTACATATAAGACTACTCTTTTAAACCTTGAGAGAGCTGTTAGAGCTATACTGAAGGTTAGTACATTTCGTCCATTTACTTTCCCAACGATTGAACAAAGTATTGAGCGTTCGACAACTATTTATCTCTCAAACTATTCTTAGGAAACACTCACTCATATGCTATAATAAAGCTTTGACCCAACACAGGAGAAGACCTTTTTTATTTCCTTACCCTGAATCACGTAAAACCAGTTTTGCCAATAGATTTTTCCCTTTTATGGGTACATTCCTTTATAACAAAATTAATCTCGTGCTGAAAATACACGACCTTACGAGAAGAGAATGTAAAAAAACTTTGTTTGCATGGTTGAATGACTTAAATTATGACAGTACTGAGAATATTCTGGTTATAGTCAAATAAAACTTTTTACCAACGTAAACCTCTTATAATATTATATAATACTTATACCTATACTATAATTTGCACCTACTATGCTTTGATGATTACTTGCTGTCCTTTTCCTTGTCAACTTAATTACAAAAACATATTATCATTTATAAATTTGTAATTGGTAGCTTCTGTTTATGCACCTGTTGGAAGAAACCTGGTGCCTGAGATACAGGTTAACACCTAGTTCAGGTATCAGGGGTGAGTAGTTATTATTATAAATTTTAAGTCCTGTTAACATACAAATGATAACTTGTATAAGTAAGATAATTACTTTAATTACCTAGATATTAAAACTTAGTTTTAAGTGACTGTAACTAGGCTTAAAATCTGTGTTATTTAATTCATTAAATAAATTATTATTATTATTATTATTATTATAAGAACACAATTACATTACGGCTAAAAAATGTTAACTATTTACTTAAGAATATATTTTTCTTAACAATGTTTTATTTACAGAACAAGTGACGAAGTGACCACTATTGTCCAGTCTTTTGCTCTTGCCCTAGTTCACGAAGAGCGCAGTCAGTGGCTTTGAAAATTGAATGAATTGAGGATGTTACCTAAGTGAGTTAGATACGACATTTTAACACGTTACTTCAGTCATACAAGACTCTACGCTCTTTTTCAGGGTTTAAGACATGGGTGACACTTTAAAAAATTCCGTTTTATGCATGAATAATATTGTTAAATCTGTAATTTTATTGACAACGACCACAGATAAAATATAGTGCGAAAAACTTATCTGATCCGGCGAGAACGAATTACATTGGTGCATATCTCGTTACTCACAAATAAATTATATATTGATATAGATTAGATGGATTTATTTAAACCACAAGGGTAAATTACCATTACGGGAGAACTTAACATCCGAGAGAATTAAGAAATATTAGAAATTTATGTGAACTCTCACCGGAACAGATAAGTTTGTGGCACTATATATTTCTTGAGTACACACTTTGGTAAAATGGAACGTACTAGAGATGGGACACATCAAAGTCGACGTTCTGAAATCGATAAAATATTAGAATTTTTTACATTGTATTATAGTAAGTAGGTAGGTATATAGTATTTCTTGTTTACTTTCTCATCAACAGCTTTAAAACAAACTATATGATTATGATGTTTTTTAATAAGAGTGCATATCTCTCTCATGCCGCCTCTCAGAATAAAAACAATTTTTTATTATCTCAATAATATTAATAATCTACCTTCATGTAGTTCATCGATATCCTTCGTATAATTTGAGTAAAGTTTAATTTATGGTTTTATTATCTTATTGTTGTTGGAAAATTTGGGTCTGTTTTTTGTATTTTTTTTTATTTTTGTCAAAATGCCGAGAAAGGCTCTTTTAAACTCGAAATGTCGTGAGTTTGTAATTCATTTGAGTTTGGTTGATAGAACAAAAAGAATTATATTACAGGACTGTGACTATTTGATTTTCGGATAAATTGTTTGCAAGATGAACTGATCATCAATGTCGGTGTTGAATCTGACACATACAAATTGACCCGTACAAATATCGATAGGTACAAGTCGATAGGATTTTACTCTCGGACATCTCTAAAACTGCCAAACTCAAAACGTCATGAAAACGTCCCGCATATCATTGGTTCTGAAAAATGGTGTAGGAAAACGACACATCGCAAACACGTATGTATCAATGATTGTTATTGCATTGTCTATGATTATGTCGTAAGTCCATTGAGAGTATAGTTTATTCTGAAATTTGATCCCTGAAAATGATATGATTTTTTCACCGTGCTCGAAAAACTGCGAAATTCTATTCTTATGATATTTAAAAAATATTTAGATAGGTAGTAATTACTTTAAGGAAGCGTATGTTTGTTTAATCTAACAACCGCTCTGCATATAACAGCCGCTAAAAGTCTATTAGTTGATAAGATATACCTTGTCCTATACACCTACCTACTATCAACCGGCAAAAAATATTTAGGGCAATTATAAGAATTTGCGCTTTGAGTAAAATTACCACCTAAAACTTCTTTAGTCCAACAGTGTAGGTATTGGCTGATTATAATGTATTTTTTTATAGAAAAACTCCCACACAGACCTTTAAACAATACTCCTTTGCTATCGCGTAGTCGGTTAATAAGTGACGATATACCAATCATGATAAATGCAACCTTGTGCACAGTGAATAATGAGGCTTATTTACATAATACTGCTACTAACTTGAAGAGCTTTTTGTTCACATTCCGCTAAACACTTTTAGAAACTCCTTAAAGGGAAGTTGACGACTCCACTAATTAGAATGTCCTTTTTAGTTCCACAGCTCAGTGAGGCTTAAGCTTAGACTAAGGTTTGCAAATGGTGATAGACTTTTGGGTAAGGAAGTTTGGATTGGAAGGTAAAAAATTTACATTTTAAGTGTTTCTTTTTCACGTTAAAGTGCCATAATCCGTTTTTTTAAGGTCCCGTAGCCGAAAAGCTAACTTTTCATTAAACATTGTACCTAGATTTTTCTGTCTACGCCTAAATAGTTTTTATTAAGAATACTGATTAGATCATGACTTGATCCCCGATTATTGCATTCTTACCAATTGCCGACAGGTGACATCTTGCAAAAATTACCTGAAAAAAACAAGAGAACATAATTTTAATATATATATTACTAAAATTACTCAATGTGTTTAATGATAGGAATTGATAGGATATACTCTACTTCACATGGCAGAATTTTAACCATTTTGTTTATAAATAGTGCCTGCCTAGTTTATTCAGTACCTAGAACGCTTGTCACCTAACGTCCACCTAGTGACATCTACTGCATCAGATGACACCTGAAACATTTCTCTTAAGCTCCAATTTCTCCATAGTCGGTTAGCTCGTAACCAGGGAAAGGTTGATCAATTATACGTCATCTCCATATTAAATTCTTGACAGATGTGTCAAAAGTCGAGCAATAATCCCTGGTTATGCTCTAACCCACTATGGTGAAATTGGCACTTAATCTTTCCGTTTAGTTGGTTAAACCTGCCGGTTAATTTATGAGAAAACTGCTCGTGTAGAAGGACATTAACCGCAAAACTTTAGAAATCTACGATGTTTATCAATAACATGTTTATAAAAAACTATTTAATATTTTAATAAGCCTTCCCTTATTTATTACAAACATGATTTCTTTTTTTCTTTGCCCAATGACGTCACTGAACCGATACTTTCCGTATTTCTGACGTCAATGAAAACCGGAAACTGGTTTATTGTTACTTAAACAGTTAATTCTATTGAGAACGATCCGAGCGGATCGCATTATCGGTTCAACTTCAATAAAAACATTAATACAAATTAACTAGAATGCCAAAGCCCCCAGTTTAAAATGATTCTGTTGGAAAGCTAATGGGGAACGAACTTACTAAGTAATACACCTCTAGGTAGATGTAAAAGTTATAGTATATGAAAATCAAATCTATCTCTAGTCTACAAGTGAATTTTAATCGGCCGTTAGGTAGGTAGGTACTTGTGGAATGAAATAAATTAGAAATTGTAATTTTTCTGCTTGCATATTTTCTGTTTGTAATTTTTTGCACTTTCCCCTTTTCTTGTATAATTTCTCTCCTCCGAGGTAGTCTGAAAGAAATAACTCTTAGTAATAAGGCCGCCATTTGTACCGTCTATGTTGTACATTTCCTTGTGTAATTTCTGTTTGTGTGTGCAATAAAGAATTATCTATCTATCTAATTAGTCCGACCAATGCATCGTTATGTAATGATAAATAATAAACACCTTTAAATAAGCTGAAGTTACATTTTTCCGTGGTGAGAAGCCTTAAAAACTATTTTTAATTTGGAAACCATAAGGCGTCAGTCGATAATTCTAAAGTCTTTGAAAAATTATGGGGACCTAATATTTATACATATAAATGCGCGTAGGTACTTGTTTTTTAAAGTAATCTCAATTTATATTGAAACTTTACTGAAACAAAAATAATAAAGCAATGGAAAAAATATATACATTTATAAAATGTAAACTGTCATAGGTGTATTTTCATGTAAATTAAATTTGACTGTATTTTATGAATTTATCATGGAATTACAATAAATTGAAAATAATTATGTTTATAGATTCTTTATGCAATAACAATTTGTCAATCTGACGCATGTTGCGAGGAATATTAATATTGTGACGGATATTATTGTATTAATATTATTGAGCTGACGTCGTCGCGTCGTCCAGACATTATTGTGACAAAAGATTTTAAAAAGTTAATAACTAAATCATTTATAACGTAAAATTAGATACGCCTGAATGTGAAAATATAGCTACATAATTAAATAATTATTTGTAAGTACACAGTGGTAAATAGGGGCGCACCATACTAAAACTGACCACAATATATACTGATCAGACACAAAATGAAATCAAAAAGTTGTATCAGTTATTATTGTGGAGTAAATACAGAAATGCGGCTGTTCAGATTCAGAAATCAGAATTACATTTTGTTAGCAATTAAACTGTAGTTTAATGTTTGTGTGTGTTTTTTTATGAACGTGTTAATGTTGACTCTATGTTTCTTTTACTGATGATGACGCCACGATAATGACCCAATTCCAGCGTTCTAAATATAAAGTTTGACTTAATCTAATTTTAACACCCTGGATGAGTTAAAAAAACGCAGTTTTTTTCGTTTTGTGAAATTGATTATTTATAAAGGGACAGTTTTTATACATTTTTTTGTTCAGTTTAAAGTAAGTAGATACTTATTGAGTTAAGGGTGCATTTCCTACTACACATGGGTTGTTTATTTTTATTTTACTAGTAGTGTTTACGGTACGTCTCATTATTTATTTACTTTCAATACCGGATAAAAATACTTTGATATGGTTTGTATATTTCCTCTCATGGAAACACCCGTATCTACAATTTCTACAATAGCGATTAAGTAAAATAATTACATTATCTAGTTTGAGGTAAAGAGTAAGTAACTAAGTAACTACCCAATTATCAGTATTTTTTTACAAGAACACAGACATTGACGTCAGCTGTCCGACTCATTAGTCGGTGTAATTAGGTAATTAGGCTACCGTATTAGTAGATAGTACGGGTTCGAATCCTGTTGGGGCATCCATTTTATGTTCAGTTGGCGCCATCGCTTTGTTAATTGAGGTAAGTAAGTATCTTGTAGAGATGTGGGTAGGTATGTTTTTTACCCGGCCCCTACCTTTAGCTCCAATTTCTCCATAGTCGGTTAGATCGACCAAACAAAGATTCATCAATTATACGTCATCTCAATATTAAATTTTTGATAGACGTGTCAAAAGTGAAGCAATAATCCCTGGTTATTCTCTAACCGACTATGGCGAAATTGGCACTTAACCTATTTATTCTATAAAATATCCAAAAGGCCTCATACTAAATAAAATTTGACACCCTTCATGGTAAGTGGGATTTAAAAAATCATCGATTATTATTTAGTAAAGGTTGGTAAATAATGCAGTATGTATCACAGTACCGAGTACCTACAATACGATCCTTAATACATACTCAACAGTACCTTGAACTATGACAATAGCATAATAAAGATTTATTGACTAAAAACTATCCTGGCAAGCGATAAAAATAGCTCGTATAAGTCCTCTTATACCATAGAGAAACCCATTCATTGGCGGATTAGGTTCGAATTTCAAATTTGGACTTAATGTGAGCGCGGACCACCAAAGAGGTTGTTATTAATACAGTCCTAATAGGTTGGCTATGTGACCTGCATGCTTCTGAACTTTTCTCTACGAAATATTGTGTTTGTGGTTCTTAACTTTTTTTGAATAACTAAGCGTTAAATTCGATGAGTGATGAATGGTAAATTTAAATAGATTACGTACTTTTTTGGACCTCCTTCGTCAGGTAGCGGACCGAAAATTTGGCATTCCCAAACACTATTAACAATATTATCACTGTACTACAACTATCTTTATACAGGGTGTTGCAAAATTGGTATACTAAGCCGAAACCTACACGTGCAGCATGGTATATCTAAGCCCGAAACTGAAATCAGAATTTGGAAATTCGCGAAAAAAAATTTTTTTTCCATAGTACAAAGTCACGTGACCAACAAAGTTTCTATGGAAAATGAAAAATTTTTGTCGCGATTTTTTAAATTCTGATTTCAGTTTCGGGCTAAGATATAACATGCTGCACGTGTAGGTTTCGGCTTAGTATACCATTTTTGCAACATCCTGTATATTAATCTTCATTTAACTATATGCTTTAAGCAGAAGCCTAAATATTTTACTTATTTAAATTTATCCAACCAAATATAACACTGATCTGACCTTTAAATGAAATGGCTGTCATTTGTTTTTAATGTAATTGCTTGCAGCAATTGCTGTTTATTTGTTGACCTTTTTACTGAGTAAATGTTATTTTATATGTGAATTGCTTATTGAAGAGCAATAAAACTTTTTTAAATACCTAGATTACTGGAATTCGAGAGAATTGATTGTTTTTGAAGTCAATATAAATATATAAAAATAAAAGAGATCTTTTCAATTTATTTCGACACATTTAAAAAAAACTGACATAATTTTTATAACTTTAAATTAGGGTGTTTGTTCCTCGCCAACCCATATTTTTTTAAAGAAAACTTAGTAATACTTATGTACCTGTTTTATAGGTATGCCAAGTTTATAGAAAACTAACAAAACAATCCCTAATGATTGCAGTTTATTGATCCAGTGAAAAACGAAACTATTAAATCAGATCCGAGTGAGCAAGATATCAACTGGCTGGTCGTTTTTAATGAATGACAGATTAAGAGTAAGTACCCACCAGTTCTTCGAGTCACTTGAACCAGCTTCCATGGAAGTAATAATACAACAGGAATGCGCACTGCACCAAAAAAACGAGCCGATAGAGATAGTCGGCACGGAGCCCTCCATCTCTTTCTATTTTTGGTGACCATAATTTTAGGTAATTCATGAGACATCACTTCTAATCTATCATTTCGCGAATAGGTGTCGATGGTCTCAAAGTCACCTATTCGAATAATTCGATTGCAATGTAGGTACGAATGTATTTTGGTGATATGACAATTGAGTAAACAAAAGGGGAGAAGGTAAAATTTGTATAGATATGTTGTTGCAGCGCAAACTGCAATGTAATATTGATATGTTTTTTTTTCCAAATCAATTAGATATTCCCAAGGTTTGAACTAGCAACAACAATATGTATTTTTACCAAATTCTACTAAGATGACTTAGATTTGACGATTAGAGTTAGGATTGACGTAAATAATAAGATGAGCGAAATCAAACAACACACATTTTTATAATAAGTATAATACAATGTATTTATTGGATCTTCTTTATTTACACGTTACTATTCTGTTCTATCTTATAATACTCATATCTATCACCAAAAAAATCAACAGCTCATAACTCTTTACCAGCCTTATAAGATAACAGCCACAATAATACCTAATGATACTTAGGTATAAAATAAAACAAAAAGTTGAATGAAACAGGTCCTAATTAATGGAAAGTGATTCAAAAGTACGAATAAATGGTCACCCTAACCATAACGTCTCTCACAACAGTATAAACGTCATCCGTCATCTTGACAACTTCGGTCTTGTCGTAAAGTATTTAGAAAAACTACCAATATTTTTTATGAAATTATTATTCATACAAATACCAAATATTTCATTACAATTACATGTTTATAATGATTTATTATAAATTTGTTTTTGAAAATGATATGATATACAGTAGTCTATGAGTTAATTTAATATTTTTTTTGCATAGCTCTTGTTGGCGAAGACTCGAAGACGAGGGTGACGTGCGGTGATGGTGATGATTAAGACGATGAAGAGATATTGAGATTTGTTTAGTAATAGTATATTAAAGAGTATTTTACAAAAGATAAGAATTAAGAATTAGAATTATTGTGGTAGAGATTTCTTCGTGTTGTTATTTTCATTGATTGACGTATTTCTTCTTCTAAACGTAAAGCGCCGGGCATAGAGCCCGACGCTCGTAATAAGGAGGCGTCGGCGTGAACATGCTCCCCAAAAAATGTTGGCGAAGACTCGAAGACGAGGGTCGATGAGCGAGACGGTGATGATTAAGACGATGAAGAGATATAGAAATTCGCTTATTAGTGGTTTATTAAATTAAGTATTTTACAAGATAAGAATTAAGAGTTATGTATTAGAATTAGTAAGTATTAAAGTGTGTTGTGGTTTCTTGATGTTATTTTCGTAATGTGATTCACGTGAATTTCTTCTAAAATTAAAGCGCCGGGCATAGAGCCCGACGCTCGTAATAAGGAGGCGTCGGCGTGAACAGCTCTCTTCGTACAAAATCTACTAAAGTTTACACAACTAAATCCTGGCAATTGTTAGAAAGAGAGGAAGGGCTCTGTGGTAACCCTCTCTATCGGCTCGCGGCCTCTTTCACTTCAAATATAAATCTTAAGGTGAATAAGTTAGGTCTATTTTTGTTTGCATCATTTTGGTGAGTGCGCATTCCTGTTGTATTATTACTTCCATGCCAGCTTCAACCGATCAGTTTGTAATAGTCTGTGTAATTCATAATGTTACTATCATGCGCCGTTGCTTTAAGTATTATGTTGTTATAAGTATCCAATACGGTCTAGACACAAACTAGGTGCAGGTACTTTAAGGTAAGGTAATCCAAAGGTTGTAAGGTATCCCTCTCCTTCTCTGGAGCAATCTCTACCAGACAACTATTGGATGGACGGAGAGAAGACGTTGGATGGGTCATTCTGGTGTTAAGTACGAGTATATAAATAGTGTTTATATTATTTTATGCGATAAACATATTACTTATATACATAAAGACTTCTTATACAAATACGTACAGATCTACCTATGGTTTTATTTGATCACGATCACGACCTGTTATCGCCTGAAAATATTCTATTCAGTCGGCTATGCTAAGCTACATCAGCTGATCACTATGATACTTAAATAACAGGTATATACACATTACCTTTCGCAAATACGTTTTTTTCGACAACGATTTTGGGATTCGAATTGTATTAATTCCACACTAATTACTTCGTAAATTCTACTTCGTGACCTCGCAATAGGGCCTTTTTAAATTGCCAATTTATGCCTACTGTACCTAGGTATACCTATATCAAAAGCGGCGGGTGAAGCACTAACTGCATCATCCGAAAATGGGTAATTTAAAAATAGATTCAATCAATTTAAAATAAGAACACGAAATCAAAATATTACGTCACAGACTAGTGTTGATAACCTTTGCCCTGTCTGGGCGCCGGCGCAACGGATCCAGAATTCCGACAGTAATTTAGACCTTATGACCATAGTTATAGAGAGATGATATAATCAGCCAAGTTATTTTCCTCAGAGACTGTTTGATAAGAGATAACTGACATGAGTTGCAGTGGCGATCGATATAACAAATTAGTATGACAGCCGGATTAATATATCTGCGATGCAGTATAGTTTAAATGATATTGCAACTGTGACAGCGTTAGAAGAAAACCAATTTTTACATTTCATGAAATTTGGTTGGTAATTGTATATTTTTGCACCACAGCTACCTCAAAATAATTGTTCACTCCTTCACTTTCATATATAATATAAAGGTTGACTATTAGATTATAATGCATGTTAGAGTAATTACTATAGAGTATTTTGGTACTTATTGTATGAATGAACGGATTATTTGCCCTTTTTCACCACTAAAGTAAATAAGTTTTTTTAAACCGGTTTTAACGTTTTATTGTGTATAGTAGAAATAATAATTATCTTCTGACGTGACTATCCTCAAAGACAGAACACGTGTATGACGGTAAATTACTTAATATATATTTAATGGCCAATTAAGCATAGCACATAAATCATTACGAAATTATATTCATTAAAGAGATTATGAAAATTGCTATTAAATCAAGGGCGCGCGCTGACAGATTTTTGTAAATTGTTACCTGTGACGGTTATGGATTTTAAATTTAAATATGGAACACGTTACGTTAATAGCTGTAAGTAAAGTTGCTTAGTACGCTTTACCTAAAAAAAGGAATTGTACATAATTATTTGGGTTATTATTTTTTTACTTTTTAAGTAAGAAATGAAAATTTTGATTTTATTTTATAACTTCTTAGTCTATGCAGCTCAACCTAATAAATGTTAATACATTATCTATTTTTCCCCCTATATGTATATGTCGCAGGCATCTGGTTTAATCTCCTGTTTGATTGAACCGCTAGCCCGTTCATTGGATGACGCTTTTCAGTTGTATGACTAGGCCGAACGTTGATTGTACAAGCGTCACAAAACGTCCAACTAGTTAGCGGACTTAAAATCAGTCAGGTGGTGAATAAAAAAAATATGGCGTCTAACAGCGAACAGCTGACACAAAAAGCACTTGTATTGTTATATTTGGAAATAAATTAGCTTTAAAGTGCGTTATTTATGTTAAAATAGTGTGACAACATGGATTTACCTATTATTACACCGCCGGCGGATAGTTTCAAAGAAAAAAATGTGCTGAAACTGGATAATTATGAACAACAATATCAAGGTACGTTTATTGTTATTGTTTAGTTAATTTGTGAGATGAGAGCTTTGTAACATAGTCTTTTTGTTGACTCTTGTCTGGTCATGTTCATCCTAACCAGACATTACAAAGTTGCTATACTATATCCCATTTAACGACTTCGCTGAATAACGTTCAGTCAAGACGTTGGACGTTACAGTCAACCACTTGACGAGTTGTTCTTTAGTCATTCAACTGAGTAGCGTCATCCAATGAACGGGCTAGCGGTTCAATCAAACAGGAGATTAAACCAGATGCCTGCGACATATATATTATATTATACTTCTTCCATTTAGCGTAAGGAAAAGCAAATTCTTTAAAATAAGTAATACGGCAAAACGGGTCGCCCGGTACAAAGTTTACACCGATAAACAAAAATCAAATGAATTGAATGTCACAAGAGTTCAACTTTATTTTATGGCAATCCATTAGCTTCTGCAAGTGCCGTGTTGGGTTTAGCTTGTTTTTAAATTATATATGTTATAATTTAACCCCCTTATTCATAGAGAAATTACAGAACGTTTTAACTAATAAACGGTTTTGTCCCCTTTCCGACAAAGTACAATTTGTTCTTTGACAGAGAGGGACAAAACAGTTTATTAGTTAAAACGTATTGTAACTTTTCTATGAATAAGGGGGTTAATGTTAGTAGGTATTAAATTATGTTATATACAGTCATGTGCCACTGAATAAAGAAAGAATAATTATGGCCAACATGTGCAAAAAAATAAAACTGTAGGGGTTCGTACGTACGTAATTTTAACAAAAAAAAACGATTCCGGAAATTCCCCGGGAAAATGTCTTAAAGCAAAGTGAAGGTCTTTAGTTTTATCTATTAGATATCGAAGAAAATTTTCTTATACTTTAAAATGGATAAGTATATTTTTTATTTACTTGAGCTAACTAATCAAAACCCTTATTTAAATAGTATACCTAACCATTTAAGCAAATAGGCTCTACATAGGCTTCAAAAGTTTTTTTTTACTGACTTAGATCCTAAAAAGGACCTCGTTAGCCTAGATGCGTCTACGCAGATCGAATAAGATCTATCTATCAATCAAGAATCGAGTACATAATTTAGATAAACTTATCCCTTCATAGATAGGCATTAATGGCGGAAATCATGGATATTAGATATATTAGGATTTTTTGTTTTATTTTCGCACCTGTATGTCAAAGTACATGTCGGAACAGACTTCTTATTGAGTAGAGTTAATTAGGGATTGACGATAGGATTAATTTCTAATTACTGTTAACAATTTAGTTTGCGATAGTAATGTGAAGCGTTACTTACCTACATTTATATTTTAAGTATTTATCCAATTTAATTTGTTTATCAAATTATTAATACAGGGTTATTGTAAACCCTTTAAACAGTAAATTTCCACATGTCACTATCGATCATCGTTGAAGCCGGTACTGGATAGTGTTGTTACGCGAGATTGCCATAATTATTGTTTATCGATAGTTGAAGAAATCAGGATCTTATCGATAGTCAAACGATAGTATCGATACTATCGACAATATGTTATCGATAGTATTTTGAACGAATAATAAAATTTCTGGTCTTCAGCTACGAGCTATCGACAATATTCATGTTTACTGGTAGAAATTGTAGTGAGAGAGACATCGATTGTCCTATCGATGTACGTGTTTTGTCCTTCGAAAATCGATTACAGTTATCGATTTTCGGCAACACTAGCACCGGTTGAGTACCAGCATGGGCGATACTTTCACTATACTTGTAACATTAAAGGTCCCGTTATGTCGATGTACGCACTGTGCTAATAACCTCTTTACGATCGTTTGTGACACTTCAAAATGTCAATTGTTGGTTCTTTTTTTGAAAATTTCATTTATCGTTGCACTTACGCAAAAAAAATTATTGTATTTTGCAGTTTCACTTGAAAATTATAATATTTTATGAAATTGCGAATAGAAAACAGCTTTTCATAAAATTAAACATAATCTTTTAAGTGAGGTGAGTAGTTGAGTACATAAAGATGATAAAGAAAAAAATGGTACCTATTCAATTTTATAATCTGTTAATATGCAATTAAGCATACATAAAGGTATGTTGTATATTTTTTCGTACCAGAATATATAAGTACCCAATGATAAAAGGCCACTTCTACTTTTGATTAGCACTTCTCAATAGCCAGACAATAAATCTGTGAAAATCTACTTCATAAACATAGCACCGTGATACCTAACACAAAAGGCTTCGCACTTTTTGTCCAAAACCAAAATCACTGCAAGATTTTAGCAAAGAAAAAAACATAACAATAGTTGAAGGTCATTCACCGACGAACGTCAGTCCAAGGATTGTGGTTATACAACAATATCAAAGTATACGAATAGCACGTGCGTTCGTTATGTAACACTATAATAACACAAATATGGGCAACAATAGGTGAATAGTATGCACTAAGTATTGTGCACTATGCACTATACCGGCAAGAACAATCACCAACAATGTGTGAATGCCACACAATTTATATTGTGACATTGCGGTTTTAAAAATATTCGTCTTGACACCTTATAGGTAACTAGCCCCTACGAATACTAGCCCCGATTTCTATTGTGTTTATGAAAATCATAAACAATTACGTTATGTAGGTATGAGATATTGAGAACTTAATCATGAAGACATAAAAGTTTTGCGATTTACTCATAGGATCGGATCATTTGGATCTGAATTCAGGATCAATAAATGATGGCGCTAACTGGACTGGTCATGGTCATGTTTTATACTTCATACTTGGGTATTTTTCTATAATTTTATTACATTACTTACTGATATGGTAATCCGTCCTTTTAATTTATTCCTATATATTCTTTAGTTAACATTAATTGGCTCTACCCGTTTTTTTGCGCCTTGCAGATTTCTGCTGAGCTTAACGATATTAACATTTAAATTTTCATCACAAATAGTGGTTTGATTGTAAACTTTCGTTCCCAATGCAATAAAATAAATGACTATGGGGGTCATTCTAGTTTTACGAAATCAAAGTTACGGAGAGCTGCGCTAATCACATCTCTATCATACTGCATAACAGCCCTATGAAACTTGGTTTTTGTAAAGCTCTACCAGTTTGGTCCAAAATTACTTTAGTTTTTATGGTCAAAAGTACCAATGCAATATCCTGGAACATGGTAGACCACAACGGATGGTGCAGGCATTAGTAGCACTGATTGATATGCTGTGATCCCGCCCGTGTCTAAATATTTGTTCACACAAAACTGTATTTCTGCATTAAAAATGTGTTGTCTGAAACCTCGAACCCGCGTGCCAAGTGTGGAGATTGTGGCAATGACCCTCTAAATTTACTGCAGTGGGGTATCCTTAGGCTGTGAAAAATTAATGTCGCCGATGAGTACCGTATCAAAGAAGTAAAAGAGGTCTTAAATGAATGCACGGACTGTGTTATTCCTGGATTTCATTAGTGCCTCTTGATCTTCTGTTTGATCCAGTAGCATCACCAAGTTGTTTCGAGCTATGTAGTATAAGAAACTGAGAACAAACATAAGAAACTGACCTGACGAATAGATTTTTTGATCTGATAAGTTTATAATAATACGCAATTTGGAAAGATACAACTTTTTGTCTATATCTGGCAAAAAAAACGGAACCGGTTGAATAAAACACATATTTGTTTCAACCCGCGTCGCCTTAACAGATTTAGGCAGATCGCACCACGAATTTCAATGATTATTTGCATAACTGGTCCCCCAAAATTAGAGTCGATAAGTACAAATCCTTACAAAACAAGGTTTGGCAACGGCGTATGTGGCAAGCGCAATGTGGGGCAGGGGAGGTCGACACTACGAATATTAGCAATTTCAAATTCATCTCGTGTTGCATGTAAAACGGTGTATTTCAACTCGTTCGTGTTCCATGATGCAAACTCACACTCGCTTGTTTACTCACGGGATGTGGCGGCAGATGCAAAAGCCATTTCCGAGCTAAGGAATACGGAAAAAAGCGTAATAATTTTTAAAACATGTAAGTACTCCTATTCAGCAGCAGTTGGTAATGCGTTCATTAAAACTGTGACGCACGTTGTCATTTATGTTTACGTACATTCTAAAAGTGAACCGTATGTTCACGTTATTTATTTAAATGTTCACGTTTAACATATTTCAAAGACACATGAGACTTGTCAAGTTTTACGATGTTGATGTTTACCTTTGGCGGGGGAGGAGGCTCGGGCACGTCGGAGTCCCACTCGGAGCTGAGGTCGTCGCTGGACGCCTCGGCGTAGTCCTCGCTCCAGGGGACGTCCAGGAGGGACATCTGCATCTGGTCATAGCCAGGGGAGAGGGTCTGCGGGCCATAGCCGGGCGGCAGCGGGCTGGAGGCGCGGCAATCCTCACAGTTGCAGGGCCGGGGGCCCAGCGGGGTCTCCGGGGGAGAGTTACTGGTCACGTCAGTCTTGGAGTTCCGGCGGGGCACGCGGCGCCGGGCGCTGCGCGGGGACAGGCGGTTGCTGCACTGCGGCGGCAGGGAGCAGCGGCAGGGCGCGGACGCGCGGCGGGCCGGCTCCGGCGCGTCGATCCTCACGGGCGCCAGCAGGGACATCTTCTTGGGCGGCGCGCGCGGCGGCGGCTGCTCCTCCTCCATCGTGTAGCGGATGATCGGGATCGTGAACGTGCACTGCTCGGTGCACTCCGGCATCGTCACCGCGGTCACTGCACTGAGAACTGCCTCCCGCCGGACTTGGGGAGGAGAGGCCACGACATTTTCAAATTTAGAACAGACTGGAGGATCACGGCTGGCGGTGGCGGCGGAGGGCACGGGCGGTCGCGGCGCGCGCGCGGCGAGGACTGCGGGCCGCCGCCGCCGCCGCCGTCGCGCTCTATGTAGACATCATTATCAAATTAATGGACCACTGCCTACTGCATAATTACTTTTGAAAACATTGAAGCTTAATTTCTTGAACGGTTTACAATCAATGTGTGTCAGTTTTATTGGTTTAAATGACACCTGATTACGTTAGAATTTAAATTAATCTTGGTGAATGGTTCAAAATATATGATGTTCATTAGACCGTGACAGGTGATGTAACTCGGATACCCCTTGACTTACTTATCCTTAACCTGCTCGTTAATTACGACGATAATGAAGGCTCCTCAGTTATTCACCTTATCATTATCAAACTGGCAAGGAGAAGCAAACGAATAAACCAGATAATAAATCTTCATTCGATTATATAGACTCATAATACTCATGTTTTAAATTAAGAACCTTGGTATAAAAAAAATGTGATATAAAAACAAAAAAATAAAATACAGTGGCTACTAACTCCTGAATACATTCAGAATCTATGACAATGACACTGGAGGTTCTGACAAAAAAAGTGATATATTTTATAACCATGCTTAGAACACTAATGAAACGGCTAGCTACATAGTTATTTTATAAATTTTACGATAGATATCATCGATTAAAACACCGAATTACATGAAAAACAAAAATGACCGAAGATTTACGAGTACCTTTCGTGTTTCTTATTTCTCTCGTGATGATAATGCCAATTGCCATAATTTTAGGTTATTTTCGGTGCAGAAGTAAACGGTAAGTTTATAAATATATAATGATATCTGGTGTTGATTCACAAGCTTGTAAATAAATAAATGTCAATGCCCTTTGTACAAATTTAGGCCTTGATTCCGGGTTCAGAATGCATTATTAACCTAACATAAAGTAACAAAACTCCCAATAACACAACTTACATATTTATATGTGTCCCTAAAAAGTGGAAGTATTTGAAACAATATCAAGTACATAAAATACTTGTCATAAAAGAATTAACCTAATCGCGATTTTTATTCTATAATAAACTACTTAAAGAAAAAAAAAGTGAACGTTGTCTGGGCACGGTCTGCATACTCTATCATTTTCTGTGAAACCCTGTACATGTACCATGTACATACAGCTATCCACACTTACCTAAGTGCTTATTACCAACAAGGTTGGTAATCATTGTAATGGGCTAGATTCTTATCAGCTTTTGTTCGCGGTGGGAAACGGAAAAAAAACCTGTTATAAAGTACCTATATGACTGATGTTACCTTCCATCCACCTGTATCTTCGGATTAGTGGACAGAATCAAATACGGTGCCAAATCCTTGCACCAGCTCTCTATTGTCACCGACATCCTCAAGCGCCCACCTTTCGCATCCTACGCATCGAATGCAAAGTACAATACAATACAATCCTCTTTATTTGCACCAAAAAAACAGAAACAATACAAAATAAAACTTAAAAATAAGAACAGTACAAAAAGGCGGACTTATTGCTTATAGCAATCTCTACCAGACAACCAAAAAAACCAACAAAAAGTATACAGTATTATTTGTATACCTCTTGAAATTTACACAAGTGCTTCCACTTCATCGGCACTGCCGAAGCCTTTTCTCCAGACATCTCTCTCCGATACGTGCGATATTGATAGGTGGACGCTCAACTTTATGAAAATCTTGCTGAAGTCGACTTTACTAAAAAAAAACTGGTCGCAGGCCCGAGAAAAATAGTCATTATTCTACTTCATCATCATCATCATCAGCCAATAATCATCCACTGCTGGACATAAGCCTCTCCCAAGGAGCGCCACAACACTCGGTCCTCGGCCTTCCTCATCCAACCACTACCCGCCACCCGCCTAAGGTCGTCAGTCCAGCGGTCCATAAGTCATTTATTCTACTTAAATTAACGTTATTAAGATATCGTTGTTATTCTACATTAATATTCAAATCGCAGGTGTTGAAAAGTAACAGTTAGAATACTATATAAATTGCATTACTTTATTAATATTCACCAATGTTACGATTGACGTCAATGAAAAATACACTAATTACCTACTTCTTTCTTTCCATTATTTGTAGAATACTAATAAAAATCCACCCTAGTTAGAAAAAACTAACTGAGTAGATGTTTATTAACTACTATATATATATTACTACCTGCCATTCGAATTTCTTATAAATAAGTGATATGTTTATAGATTTTTGATAAGTAACTACATAACGTTAAGTAATTTTATTTTTTAATGTTTATACCTACTGTAACTCAATGTGAATTATCCACCAAATGGAAGGAACTGGTTCCTGACACACAGGTTACCCTAGTTTAGGAACCAGGGCTACATTAGATTGTACTATTTGTGTTGCAATAAAGAAATGTTTATGTTTATGTTATGTTATGTTATTAAATTTGTGTCTGTTTGAGAGCTTGTCTTTCCTAAGGATTATCGGTTTTTCGGCAGATATGTATGACCGTCCACTGATTTCATTTCCACTTCAGCTACTTACATTACATAATATGTAAACCGAAACGGCAAATACAGCATTAGAACGGTGGTGTCATCATCATTACGATTTGTATCAAATTCACCATATGAAATAATATTAGCTAGGTACTACGAGCTGAAATATTTTCCTATCACTATGAACAATTATGAAAATTCTAGTCACTTGAATTAAATAATTTGAAAGAAAAATACCTATATGAAATATTCAGACAGAGGTATATAAACATTTACATACTAGCAAAATTACGTAAATTAAGTAATCCGTGGTATGGGTTTCTTAATAAGGTACTCTATAGTAGGTACTTATATTTTAGGAAGTAGTTTAATATCGTTTTTTTTTGTATTTGGAAAAGTATTTTCATTTTAAATTCAGAGTATTTCCGATATTATGTACGAAACATAAATATGTAAAAATATTTTCGATTCATGAAATACGCAAAAAGGATTTCTAAAATATTTTGGACTCACGTTTGGAGTCACGTGCAATGGGAAAATAATTAAATAATCACTAAAGCCTGTTTTCAAGTCACGAATGATGAAGACCGGTTTTCAAATTCTCAGTTGACAATAATTTTTACTCGCAATTTTTTCATATTCTTAATTTCAATTATGTTCAGGCCGGGAACAAAAAGGTCAAAGTCCTGATTCATATCGATCTTACAAATACTATTATTTGGTGAAGGTATTTATTTATGTATGATTATTGTATTGCTGACGTTTCACTACGAATACACAAGATTAAATAAGTACGTATTGTTTATTGATATCGTATTTGACCCGGATATAAATTAAAATATTTTAAATAACAATGAAATTTTCATGACTTTACAGAACCGGTATTCTCTGGAATGATTTACAGAATTTTCACTAGTTGATATATCTACTATTACTCAATGATGTAACAAAAGTATGTAAGTAATTTTGCAATAAGTACTTTTTTTCAGTAACAAAAACACGCATTTCCTCATGACTTACTGAAAAATATGAACTGTAGGATCGAGTGCCTGTTTTTTGTGAGTGCGTTGTTGTAAATTGTATTAGTATGTATACGTTAACCACTCTAATGATGTACATATAAGATGTACATAGTTTGCAAGACATGCGAAATACATTACACCTATTTCTGGTCGGTCGATAGTTCGTTTGTCTCACTGTTCTTATACCAACAGGCTCCGCTTCACGAGTCCGTTATCGGTGTAGATAAAAGTCACTATAGGTACGCTATAAACATAGGTATACGGCCCTGTGATTGGTGGAACGCGTATTAAACGAATTTAACGACGCGATAATGAGAGAACTTTACCTTAGCAGATACAGAAAATTAGTCAGTGGACTATATTTTTTCTTTAAAACCTAGTGTGTATTGGTGACCTACTTTTAGGTCGTGAAATTGAATTACGGCGTGCAAGAACATTAGCTAAAGGCCATTTTTGCAGGAGCCTCGTGTTAACAGATAACGTATCGGTAATAGCTGAACAAACGTACACTAGTACACTTACAGCCGCATGTTTGTGCTGATATCTTATACAAAGTCCACTGGTATTCTGTTACAGGCTAATATTAGTACAATATGTATTGTTCTTAACCGACTTCGAAAAAAGGAGGAGGTTCTCAATTCATCTGTATGTATGTACACTGGACCAATTTTTGAAAGATTTTTTTTAAGCTTTCCTTATATTAAGTTATACTAAGTACCAAGGTAAGATCTTGTTAGTATTACACAATAATTAACATACAAATAGTAATGTTCATTGTACTACAGGCTCCACGTATCGAATTCTAGGTCGTTTATACGCTGTTTCGAATACAATCACGTCATCAAGACGTCATTAACTAGAGTTGTACTTTCGGATTTGAATGATGTTTCACACACACACACTCACGCCTTGTACTTATGTACTCCCTTGCGGGGTAGGCAGAGATGCATTGCTGCACCCACTTTTCGCCAGAGTGTTATGTTAGTCCCAATGTAATAGGGGGCGGGCCTATTGCCATTTTACGGGCACATCCAAGACCCGAGAACAAATATCTGTGTTTAAACAAATATCTGCCCCAGCCGGGAATCGAACCCGGGACCCTCGGCTCAGTAGTCAGGGTCACTAACCACTACGCCATTCGTCGTCAATGATGTTTCATGAAAATATTTATGAGTTTTCACATGAAAGAGTAACAAATTATACACACACACAATATACTCACAAACTTTCGCCTTTATAATATTAAGTAGGATTAAATAAACCTTTAATATTAAGTTTAGATGTAGATAATTCCACGAAACTCTTACAATTCATTATTCTGATTGGATGGTCAACTGCACACGAGTAATTCATGATCATCATCAGCCAGTAATCGTCTACTGCCGGACATAGGCCTCTCCCAAGGAGCGACACAACAGAAGAACTCTCATGGTAAAAAAAAATTAACCATCAGATAATAACTAGAAGGTCATTGGCACCTATGTATGGCGTGCAATAGGCTGCTTAAATGGAGTTAGGACGTCATCAGAGTCTACATCGTAAGTCATAAATTATTGTCTACATGACTTTGTTCGCTGGATTCTGGACTGGACGATCTAACGTTACCATATTTTCATAAGACCGCCTTTGAATAAGTCTCTGAAATGTATAACTACTAGAGGTATATGCTTAGTTGCTTACCTAACTTATTTATTCTGAACAACGAAATAGGCAAAGATATTTCCTTAAAGCATCTTCATCATTTTTGTTCCTGTTTATGTATAGGTAAAATATAGAGCGAATTTATAATTTTAATTTTTCATTGCCTTAAAAGTAAGGCCGATTAACAATCAGTTTCTTTAAATCTATCTACCAATGACTTACCAGTCAAAGTCACTACCGTGGTAAGTAGTTACTTTCATACGTTTTGGACACCTCATAATTACGAAATCGATACATTTTTCAATAACATACAGTTATTGAACTTAAACTTATTTTTATACATAAATATTTATTATAATTAACTGATGATTTTTAAGGCACATCCACTTGACAATATCGCAGTGAAATTAATTCAAATGTTGTTGACAAATTGATAATTTTTCAACATGTTTGAAAATAAAACATTCCTGGAGCAACAAACAATATTTAATTTTAGTTTGTGGCATGCTAATATTTCATAATTTAGAACGGAATTCGTTCACGCTGTTTGAGTGGGTGGGCGGGCACACGGTTATGAAGACCAGGAACCCAGTTGGGATCAATAATAAGTAAAACACAGTAAAGTAAAATTTGGTACATAAATTCACTCATCCAAAAAACTATAGCAATTAAAAAAAAATAGAATTTAAATGAATAATTTATCGAAACGCTTATGGTTAAACCATTAATCATATTCAATCATAGTACTTATAATTAAATGAGACCAACACATATACAGGGTGTTGCAAAAAGGGTATACTGAGCCGAAACCAGCATGTGCAACATTTTTTTTATTTATTATTACAAAATACTTACACCACTATTACAGAATTATTCTAATGCAGTAGTGCAGTGAAACAAACAACTATAAACTATAAAAACTTAACTAATTACATAATACAGCCTATGTTACTTTTGTGAACTCATTCAGGGAAACGGTGAATATATCGACAATATCCGCGGTGTCGTGAGCGGCGCCTCCTGCAGCAGGTTATACATGTTATATCTAAGCCCGAAACTGAAATCAGAATTTCAAAATTCACGAAAAAAAAACATTCTCCATAGTAAAAAGTCACGTAGCCAACTATGTTTCTATAAATATTTTTTTTTTCACGAATTTTGAAATTCTGATTTCAGTTTCAGGCTAAGATATAACATGCAGCACATGCTGGTTTCCGCTTAGTATACCCTTTTTGCAACACCTGTATATACAAGGAATAAACAAAATTTGTCTCGCGAATTTCTAAAATACCCTCTGAGTCACCCTTATTGCTTACTTCATTTTATACTGCTTTTGCAATATTCTGTATACTACTAGACAGACATTTTGTTGAAACTGGGGAAAGGACGAAATATTTTTTTGGAAAAACTATTTTTTATTCTTGAGATATGTAGGTAGTTAGAACGAGTAGGTACCTACTTAGATTATATTCTATGATATAAGCAAGATTCTGAAAAGTTCACTTAGCTCCAATTTCTCCATAGTCGGTGATATCGTAACGAAAAGGTTGATCAATTATAGGTATACGTTATCTCCATATTAAATTCTTGACAGATGTGTCAAAAGTCAGGCAATAATCCCTGGTTATGCCTTAACCCACTATGCACTTAGGATATTTTAAAGGTGAACTACAGAGTTCGTTATAAATTTTTCACAAAATATCATTAGAAACTATGTTCGCTTTTGATTGAGCCATAAATAATTGAACACTCGAGTGGTCTTTAAAAATTTAGTGCGGAATTTATTTACGCCCTTGACATACCTGCCGTTTCAAATTTACATTTATTAAAAGATTTGTAGCAACTATATAACTAGAAAATTACTGTGTATTGGTAACTATATTCTAGCGAGGCAATAAGTGGATAAATTATAATTGTACTGCGGATACTACCTATTTGGTTGGAATACCATTGGCCACCATTTACTTAATTATTTTTTATTCAATAATAATATTTCCAATTTCTTCAAAGGCATACCTATACCGTTCCGTTCTAAAGGGATTTATTTGACAGCTAGCGACATGACCCTCGATTATTCATTCTATGGACATGAATTATCAAAACATAGGAGAGTATAGGTATTTTACTAATCAAATTATTAGGTCCACTCAGGAACGAACCACGCCGGTTCAAAAATACTGAAACTGAATACATTCACGAGCAATAAATGATGAAAAAATTTCCATTGACATGGAAAGGCAATGAAAGGTGGAACTTTTTAATTGCTCGTGATTGTATAAGCTTAGCTTTGAATCAATACACCAAAACACGTGTATATTGTTGTCTATCCTAGGCGACCTCACCGTAACTTGGCATAATAAAAAAGTATCTGTGTGTCATCAACACCATTCATCATGGAGTACACCTGCACACCTCCAGTCCTTGAGGCCGGGACAGGTCTTGCTGACGCGCACACCACCAGGGCTGACGTCAACAGCACCCCTGACGTCATCATACTCACTCTAGCAATACAAAAGACGAACGAGCGACAGCTGTCACACAAGCGGTACGTATTGCAATGACATAGAGTCGTGGTTAGAGGAGCAACGATCCGAAACTTAGTTTTTCAGTTTTTCGTAAGGTAGAGTGTCCAAGTGTGGACGTGTGTGGAATCATTTTACCCGACCCATTTTAATTTTATTCCCATTGTCTTTTGTGATGGCGCAAGCGAGGATCTGCACGGTTTGTGATGTCGGATGAAACGTAGTTAATACGTATTGTAGGTACTTGGTGAGAATGGTTGTGCCTTTGATAGTCATAATTAGTATAGAGTTGTAGACGATACGTATTTTAATTGGTGATTAATTGAATCGTGTGAATTGTTGACTAAACAATCGACATAATTAACGATAAAGAAACATTTATTTGACACACTGACAACAACAAATACAATACAAAACAAACAATAAAATAACAGGCCTAGAGCATCAAAAAGACTCCAGCTCAGCATGTGCTTTAGACAATAAGGCTACAGCACTGGTTTTCAGCTTATAATTAGTCATCGTAAGTATTATTATTAGGGTGAGAGTGGGGACCCGTCCAGCCAGCTGTGAAAAGAGCTTGGACATTTAGCCGCTAGTGGATGGATGAGGACGGCCGAGGACGTCTTGTGCCACTATTTGCGAAAAGTCCATGTTCTGTAGTAAATATTTTTTACTGATGTGGTAGTAATATTTTATCCGCGGCAGGTTTATTTTTAAGTTCGAACTGTTTTGTTTTCATATTAATATGAAAAAAAAAATGGCTGAAATTGGTATACCTAAATGTATTATTTTTTAAATATCCAGACTAGACAGGCAGACTATCAATATAAATTATAAGCCCTATTTTTTTTTAATTTGCAGAAATGTTTAACTGAGATTTGCAATAGATTAACTCAAAAGGTATTAAGTATACTTATACGATGTAGAGATACATTTTCATACAGTAATGTTTTGATGTATACTAGCGCCATCTCTACACGCGACCATACAACTCGTAAATACCTACCGCAGGAACCGAGAAAACCGGCCAAGCCATTCTTGACTCACGCGCACACACTGACGGCATACCAGTCTCAATTGATCCACACTAGGTGGCACTGGCTCGGAAATAAACATACATCTAATCACTGTTAAAACTTTAAGGTAGCAAATATACAAACAACATACCTTTCTAAACGCCTTATTCGGGTCAATGGGGCCCTGCATATAGAAGTCCACGATCCCCAGCAGACAGTCGTCACAGCGACACACGTCACTGGGCAACGAAGACATGGATCCAAAACTGCTGCAGCTATCCATAGAGTCTGTCCGCACCAACTTGCCAGTACTCAGGGCTTCCATTTTGGCCACAAGCAAGGATTCCATGAGAGATCGCGGCCTGGCGGGCGACCGCGAGCGTCTTTGGAAGTCGGGTGAGAGAGGGTGGTATCTAGAAAGTTCTAGAACGTCGGGAGACATCGGGCGGTGTCGGGAGAAGTCGGGAGACATGTTGCGAGCTCGGGACAGGTCTGGAGACATGGACCTCAGGTCGGTGGAGGAAGCCCTCGAGAGGGGAGGCGTGACACTTCTGCACTGCGATGACGTCATTTTTGACGCGCGCATTTGACTTGCATTTGTTTTTGAAATTCTAATGTTTTGTTTTTTGCGGTTTATTGATTGCCAGTGATTTTTAATTAAGGTTGATTTAACACTTTTCACTCTGATCTAACGCTTATTGTCACTTTGGCTTTACACTTACAGATTATTTTAGTAGGTATCTGCAATAGACCCATATTATGTAGGTGTTGAAGTGAATGAGTTTCCTGTATACTATGGAATAATTATGGAGAATAAATGACATGTTTATGCAAAATATCTTAAACACTTTCTCTTGAATTAAATCGTAATTTATAAATTGATAAGGGCCTGTTTCACTAGAACATTATATTAACCAGAAATTAATGTACGGTCTACAAGCAAATAATGTTAACAAATAGTTTTATTAAATTATGTTTATATTTACTGCCGCAGCTTTTATGTCAAAACATTGTTGTTTATGCAGAGCACGTCTCGGTACAAGTTGTTAAAATGTGTTACAAACGAGCCATTCTGAGCTTTATTGTGTCGTAATAAAGGTATAAAGTGGCAATTGAAACTGCACTTACGAAAACTAGCACCACACCTTCATTTAACAAGGCTTGTTCCTGTTACACTCATTCATATATCATTGTTTATGAAATACTAAAATTAAATTGATACTTATTCTGATGTTTGGCATGTAATTTCAAATGGATTAGATCAGTATTTTTTTAGAAAAGAGTATGCTTTGCATTCATTAAAATTGGTGCACCTGATTTTGCGTGACCTGAAAGTGTGAGTACTATCTTCCGTTCTTATAATACATGTTAAACAAGTCATCTAGTGTGGACTTAAACCAAAAGTTTTTAGTCGCCTGCCTAAAGTCTGTCAGTTTTCTTTTTCAGTTCAGTTTCAGTTTTTTCTTCAAACATAAGATTTTTTATGTCAGCTGTCATCATGTCGATTAAGTTAGCTATAGTGCCACAAACTTATCTGTTCCGGTGAAAGCTAACTAAATTGATCCATATCTCATTATTTACTAATTAATTATACATTGATATAGATAAGATGGGTTTATTGAAACCACAAGAGCGAATTACCACTACTAGCAAACTTAAAATCTTATAGAATGAAGAAATATTACACATTTACATGAACTGTCACCGGAACAGATAAGTTTGTGGCACTGTACAGTTTGATTGTGATGTATTGTCCAAACGAAGTACTTAATATTTACGAAGTAATTAGGGTCAAATTCAAAAACATTTTGAATCCAAAAATTCTTATCAAAAAAAGGTTCGCGATAGGGGCTCTGATCACTGTTGATTTAGGAGTTCCCCACTTCAGTCGGGCACTAACTGTTCTTACACAGTGCGGTGTATAATGCCATAATCTGCGTTGCCTTTGCCCTCCCCTCCGCTAGAAAATCAACTGGATTATAGAGTCAAGTGTAGGGACCGCATATGTTTGATAAAACTACACCTACAGTTAAAGTTAGTTTTGCCTTACAAGCTCTGGGCAACATAAACTGTAAGTTACAGCATTACTCATGTTAATACTGTTATCAGAACCATAGACTATATAGCTTCCACTATGTTATTGTATTTTAGACGTTTCCTTATGTCTGGTAAGTAAAGTTGGTTTTCCTTTGCAGTCATCAAATATGTATGGGATTTCGAATGTCAAAAAACCAATAATATAATGGACAGAGTGTAATTAGGGTATTAGTCTATGTCAGAACCAAACCTATCCACTTATTTTACAATAAGAAAATGTATAAATGTATAAAAATGCTTTTAGCATTAAGTCCACCTTTTGTACACTTATGTTATATTTGTGCAATAAAGTATTAAATAAATAAATAAATAAATAAATAAATAAATAAATAAATAAATAAATATAATGTATATGTCCAATTATTTTCTGTGTGTTTTACATATTGATTTCACGAAACACAAAAATATACATTTTCTACAATTACCTACTAACTAAATATTAATGTGCAATCAGGTGGACGTAATTCTTAAAGCATTTTCTACCTGTCAACCTGTAGGAGGCACAGAGGATGGAATGTATGTGTGTGCAAAAAATACCATCTATAATTATAAATGATTGTAAAACTCACAGAAACCTAAATTATAATAATAATTCCTGAGCCCTACAAACTATGTATATTCATAAGTCTTATTTAATATATTTATTCAAGGTTATAATATAAATTAACATTTAACTAATGAAGCCTAACCTAATTGTAAATACAATTATGAAAACTGAACTAAAAGATAAAATTTTACAAATTCAAAGTATTCGCCTCAAACTTAGTCTAACTAGTCAAAGATGTATCGTTCCTGGCTCGTAAGTGCCCAACAAGCCAGCCGCATTACCGAGCTGTATCGCCAACGAAATGCGCTGAACCAGGAACGACCCAGAGCGAGCATCATGACCTTTTTCCTTCAGGCGCTTGCCAAGCTCTCTGATGAAGCATAAAGCCTCATAATATATATTCATAATATATATTATGATCCTATACCATGGCCACCGTACTCGACTAACTAATCCGATAGCGATCTTTGAGCAGCTTTTCAGCATTTAGATGTGACAGTCGAGCCATCGCGTATAACTCAAGAGCCGCATCCATATTGGTACAGCAATTTAAGGTTGTTTCTTTATGAAGAAGTTTTCACATTAACAGTGAATTGATTTTAGTTATGGCTAAATAAAACAATAAATAAGTATTACGTGATTGAAGTTAAATTGCTTATGCGAGTTATGCGTATTTGGCATTTTTCACTAACCTGTCTGATCTAAGATGTACGCTTTGTTCCAAGTAAATATTACTACTGTAGGTATTTCAGCAATGTGCTATTTTTTTATTCTATATACCGACCTCTTATTTACACAGTACCTAAGTATATTCGGCGTCGTTTACAGTGGTCAAAGTTATAAAAATCACCTTGAGTCTTTAAATTTCAATTACGGAAACATAAACATGAACATGACCGTTACATATTGAATTTAAGCATTGTGTATGCAAAATAAAAAAACCTTTTCACAGCTTAATTTTATAACCCATAACTTTTAATGCCTTCAGCGAAATAACCGTTTAGCCTGTCATCGCGACTGCAGATTTAAATTCCGAACGTTTTCTTTTTAAAGCCGATGTCAACGAAAACATTTAAATGAGCGAAATGTTGTCGAACATTAAACTGCCTCTGGAAAGTGCAAAGTCATATATTCTGGCTGAGGGGTAATAAAATGCTCTTGTTATGTGAAGCCACGGAAGAATGGACGCATAAAATGCTGCACATTTCTGTTTACGTGATAAAAAATTTATTTTTCACTTGCGCACGTACATGATTTTTATGTATTTTTATGCACAGGTATATCATATAAAAAAAGTGTTGTACTCTCGTGAGCAATGAAAAAGTTCCACCTACCATTGTCGTTTAAAAATATGGAGTATATGGACAGGCCCGATGGCACGTTCAATAGATAAGTTGAGCTGACAAGCTGAGCTGGAACCCGTTTCAGCACCGGGAAGCAATACCCTCGCACATTTCTCCTTACTTTAAACGTTTTCTTATTTTTGTGTTGTTTCTGAGTGTGTGTGAAATCAATTTATTTTCTTTCTTCATTCTTTCTTCTTTATATGTGTAGGTAAAGGTATTATGTATAAAACCTAAAGGGGTTAAATAAATCAAATTTCTTTTAATTTAATGACCTGGACAGTATTTAGTCCTAAGCAGGCATTACAAGAAACTAACCAAAGGCGCAAATACTCCTTGTGGCATCATTCTAGAGGCAGTATAATAGAATGCACGGTGCGAATAGGTAACAAATCACTCCGGTATGAACTTGTTTTACCTTACCCGGCCTACGGGCATGGGAAAAAATATACAACCTCTGATCTGCGGTTCAAACTTGAGAAAATACGGTGGCTCAAAAGGACATGTTTCCAGGGCCGTTAAATCAAATATTAAAAAAAAGAAAAATAAACTCTTTTGTATTTAGATAGGTAGATAAATATTTTTTTATTTACTATACACAATACATTAGGTAGATAATGATAAATATAAACACACGACATTATAATATAGCAGACAGACAGAAAGAAATTTCATTACCTTGATTTACTGTTTCTTAATTTCGTTGCACAAAATTGGAGCAGGTGCATTTTTTAACAAATTAAAATACATACTTCATTAAATTTCGTTATAATACCTTAGTTAATTGGCAAAACTATTTTAATTACTTTGAGAAATGCGTTTAAATTAAACCTACAGTCATATACGTATATGTATACGTAATTGTCGTCGCAGAAATCACCAACATATGTATAGCTAATGGTTATATTCTAGGTAAATTTATATTATACTCAGTTTTCATGTTCATAAATTTATATTTACTCTATTAATCTTTGACCGATACTGCCATAGCTTAAAAACGCCATAAGCTTGTTACATATTGACTTCTTGATCTATGTCTATATTGTACAATAAATTCGTTACGAAAACGAAAGATTTAATAGACTGCTCAGCTCTGGGAGTTAAGCCGTAATATTTTATTGTTTTATCGATTCAATTGCTACACTAAATAATGATCTATGTATGTGTAAGAAAGGCCGAATCAAAATGTGATTTTTTCCGCTCTTCATACAACAAAATAAATGAATTAGGATAGGTTTCTTGTGATGGAATTTCGGGACCATAAATATCATTTACAACCTGTATAGAAATAATTATAGAATTACTAATATTTTTGATCGTTTTTTTATTAATACATAGTCAAATGAACCCCACACGGCCTCGGCATTAAACCACCTAGAAAAGGAAGTGCATCAACGCGTTGAATTCTTTTGTATGATAAATATATTTCGCCTACGAGCTACGATTTTTGCGTGGCAAACATTGGAAAAAACCTTTAAGGATAACGTTACCGATATGTTTACGCACAGTAATTTGTCACAGGCATGTGAACCTTTTCTAAGGTATTTATTATCTTTACCATAAATGCTGAATTTCCTTATTTGGAAAGGTACATATAAAAAGTGTACACTGATTGCTCACCCTCAATAAGGCAAATCGAATTACCTTAGGAATGTGGGGTTGAAACCAGAAATGGGCTGCAATTAATACATTTTAGGTAATTACATAGATGTACTTCATCAGCGCTTATGACAATATTGTGAAGTCGAACCGATCTCAGGATATGTAGCTACATAACATAATATACCGTATATCATAAAAGTGAGATTTCAATTATATTCGAAAATTGGATGAGGCAACCGTGTACATAATATAATCTATAATACTCAATTAATTAATTTTGTCTTAGCTACCTTTTGTTAAGTTATGTTTATGTAATTTATGATTTTTTGATACCTGTTGAAACTTATACCGATACCGATTTTTCGATTTAATATCTAAAGATTTTATGCATTGGTAAATAATTACTTAACATCTATAAAACAAGCCTATGTACTCCCTTTACGATAATTTATAAAAAGACGAACTACTGTGGTATTTACCGCGCTCGGATAAAATCATGGCTGTTTAAAAACCAGTAACTAGTGTCATCATTTATCTGGTAATGTCAGGTATAAATAAATTTAAATTCATGACTTCTACGTATTGCTCCCAGCCATATGTACAGTCAGACACAGCATACTTCAGTGAGAAAAAAATACTCCCAAACTCGCTGTAACATGTAATCATTAGATTATAACAATCACAGTAGAGTTACTATAAGTAACATTATTTAAGTACAAAAATATTTTTGGTATTGTAATGTACATAACAACAATAAACAGTGTATTTATTTACCAACATATTAACTGTGGTAAGGTATTTTATATGCCATGTTACTATAACTACCGCGACAAGAAGCGATAACCGAAGTAGGTACCTAGCTATTATGTAAATATACGTATGTTTGAATGTACCTTTAAAAAAACCTTGATGACAATGTTTCACCGGATACACAAGTGACCTAAACGACAGATCTTAAGATCAGACAAATCGATTAAACCGATTAATCGGCGTAAAATTAGTAATTACTTAATTACCTCCATCAGAAACTATTAACATGTGGAACCTATCATATGGTTTGATCTTAAGATACACATGTATGTTTGTGACTGCATATATTTCAGCTTACGTACTTAACTTATATTCACGTTACTTATAGGGTTATAATAATTTTAACAAAAATCTGATAGTTCTTAAAGTAAATTTCATTCAATTCATTCATTCTAAAACTATTTTTTTTTACAGAAAATTTGAGATAAAGAATTACTCATCGCCACAAATTGTGAATATCCGTCAAAGTGTTTAATATAACCACTGATCAAGATAATAATTTTCATAATAGTCTTACCGAAAAATGCATACATAAATGCCAACGATTCGATAATATCAGTTTTAATAATTTCACGTCGTCCCCTAAAGTAAATACAGAAAGTGACATGGTTAATTAAGTGCAAAATTTAAAAAGTCTGATTTAAGTAGTACGATTACCAAATTATTCGTAAATAAATGATTAAATCAAGATATCGATAACTTTCTGACATCGATATTTAAAACATAAAATTATTATTATCGATCAGAAAATTCTGCAGAAATTGGAAACTAATTTTAGTTTATTATTAGGTATTTTATTAATATGATAAGCATGGTTAATACCTACATAGTTATAATATATGAGCTTAAAAAGCTAATTAAGCATCCGAATAAACTGGAAAACAAAGAACAAAATCAACAAGCAAGACCGCTGTTTGTTGAATTCAAAAATAGATAATTTAGAAATAAAATACATGTTAATAGCTATAAAAATCTATGTATGTCTATCATCTATCCATACGTCCTGAGTCCGATAGTCCCCGTGCAATTGCAAGTCCCTGGTATTCAAGTAACTAGTGAACCAAATGTTTGTCGCGCCGGCGCCGTGGGAGGCCAACAACACCGCAAAAACTGAACAGTTCCACTAGAGAGCTTACTAAGACATCAACTTCATGTTCAGGACAAGATATGGCGAATTTATTGAACTTTAATTTATCCTACTAATATACTCACAGGCAATGAAAAAGTTACAGTGAGAAAAGCATTCATAAATGGAAAAGGCCAGCTTAATGACGCCTTCTTAACATTAAAGTATGTACATTCAACAGAGCATCAGGATATGAGGTACCAAATAAAAACAGTAATTTTATATTTTTTTCAAATTTTAAATTAAATGATTGAAAAATTGGGGTTGTTTGGTGTTAGCATTTTGTGAGTGGAACTTTTTCATTGCCAGTGAGTGTATTATAGGGGCGAAAGTTTGTAGGGATGGATGTTTGTTACACGGTTGTAGCAATTTTGATGACATTTACATAAATACACTCACGGGCAATGAAATAGTTCCATTGACAAAATCACCAAATCACCCCTATACGGAAAAAACTAACTTAATGACGCCTTCTTCAATATTTAAGTACATTTAACGGCGGATCCGAATATTAGCAACTAAAAACGTAAACATTTTGTTAAAATATCCGATTAAAAGTTTAAAAAAATTTAGACTATTTTGTGTCTGCATTTTGTAAGTGTAACTGTTTCTTTGCCCGTCAGTGTAGTTAATATTTTGCAAAAATTCTAACATTAGTCTCAAAAGACGATTGTTATTTATATATGTGTACTTATATTCCTTGTATATAAGTTCAAGTCATTGATATCTTGCACGTAATTAATATTTCCATGTCATGAAGTAAATTAAAGTACATGCATATTAATTATACAAGGTGTGCTGGAATATTCACCATCAATCAAAGTCATTTCCCAAGCATTCAAGAGTTGCATCTCGTAATATGTCTTTTATGTATTATTTCATCAAAATTAAGGTTTACTTCTCATTTCGAAAGTAGCCCAAAGGGCACGCTAATAGAAGAAATAGTTAATGAGTTGGATCAGTATGGGAACTAATGAAACCTGATACACTCACGGGTAATGAAAAAGTTCCACTCACAAAATCAGGACACCAAACGGCCCCAATATTTTCAAACATTTAATTGAAAATTTGAGCAAATTATTAGTGTTTTTAGTTGTTTATGTCCTGATGCTCTGTTAAATGTACTTCAATATTGCAGAAGGCGTCATCAAGGTAGCCCTTTCAGTTTAGGATAAATGTGTTGAGAATGCTTTTCTCTGTGGAACCTTTTCATTGCCCGTGAGTGCATAATACATAGATGTGTACTTAGGAAATCTGTATTCATAGATTATAAAAAATCACAACCAGACCTAACCGAATTCCAAAAGACCCAAGAAAGATGAAAACCGATGACGGCAAAGAAGATTACTTGATGACGGCAAAGACATCAATAACAATAGTATTTGACTCCGCGCATAATTTTCCGATTTTACGCATGTTATACGAATGGATACATACTTCACCGGAAACGTAAAATCTGCGTAATGACAAAACATATTAACATATGTAAAATAAAACAGTAAAGTCAATGAAATACAATACGTAGATACATGGATAAGTTTCCTGAAACAAGGTTAGATAACGTAGGAAAACATTTCGTCATTAACATTTTCAATACAAATTGTCCGGTTGTACCCTAAAACTGCTTTGCTGAAGGCAAGTTCAGCTACCGTATCACCACCGACACATTAGCAATTAGGAATCAATTAGCAGCGTTGCTTGTCAAACATCTGTAATATCCATAGAAGTTACGTCAGATTTGATAAGCGAGCGACGGTGCCTGCGTTTCCATTGACGCGGAGCTGGGCGGAGCGGTGCTTAGCGGTGCATGAATTGTCCAATCACTATGCTCGAAATCTCCGCTCTGCTTCAATGGAAACAGCACGAGCGGAGCGGGGCAGAGCTTAACGGATATTCATATAAAATAAGCGAGGTGATGCGGAGCGGAGGACAGCGGGGCGGTGTGGAGCGGAGGACAGGGCGGTGCGTTGCGGAGGGTAGCTAGGTATATTTATATTAGTAATTATTACTTGGGTCATTATTGTTAATGTGATGTAAAATAAAGCAGCAAATACATACATAGAATTAACATTTTTTATTTGCAGAACAGAATGAAACTCTCTCTCACTCTCGAAACTAAGGTAGCAAAGGTCGCGCAAAGTAATTTGCTCTGCTCCGCTCCGCACCGCACCGCCCCGCTCCGCTCCTCTCCGCTCTGCTTCAGTGGAAACACTCACCACTTTTCACCGCTATTCTCCGCTCATCTCCGCACAGCTCCGCGTCAGTGGAAACGCAGCCTAAGGATTGCTAATGATCGGCGGTGATAACCCCACAGTAGAAATGCATGCCCCACGTACCCAGATTGACTACCGACGGCGCAGTATCGGTTGCTTAATTCTGGGAATGTAGGTATTACTTAGCGACTTTATAATAATTGTTTATTTAATATAGGTCTTAATAAAGATAAACACTTTTATGTTTGACGTCAATACTCTAACTAAGAAGAAGTACGAAGACACTCACACATGACAAGTTTCGCACGGGATATTGTTTTGAAATCGGGACAACATGGATATACCCGATGGCAGGTACTTAGCAATAATCTATCTCCCATACGACTTAAGACCCTAAGGCACTAGAGGTTATTGAATGTAACCTAAATCCACTGATCAGTAATTAAAATAAACGAGCACTAAACTCAATTTACGCTCACGACCGTCTAGATTTATAATATTTATACGTAGTTAAATAAAGCAATCGTATAAATCATAAAAGGTAACTAATTCTGGTGAGTCTAAAGTACACGGGGTTGTGTCTACTCATTCATTTTGCATATGACTTATCTAGGTGGCCTGTTAAGGTAGTGTGCTACGTAAATATTGACGTTCATAACACCACTGTTTGAATAAACAGTTTTTTTTATCACTGAAATTAATAATATGGTACCTAACTAAGAGCAGATTATCCATTCTTCGATACATACTGACCGTTCTAAATTTATCTTCCTATATACTAACAGGAATATCGTAACGGGAAGTTTTTTATATATTGAAAATTTGATATCCACTGGTATTATTTTAATGAATTTCATCTGATTAATTTAATTACAATTGTTGATAGTAGATTTAACACTTTTCCCATTATTCGCAAAAAATATATTATACTATATCGGTATTACATATAATTATATTTTGACGGTGTTGCGTGAACAACTTTCACTAGCTACTTAGCGCCTTGCCTAATAGAATTATGCGATAATATTTGTCGCACACACTAAATATTTAAAGACATATTTTTGTGGGCTTTACACTAACGCTTATTTGAAGTCAAAAGAGCCAATATTTACAGATATTTGCTCTTTGGGGAAACAATTTATTCACAAATAACATTTACATTTAGGTTAGAATAGACAAATAATAATTAAAGAAAACTTACATTTAAAAAAAATTTGCTGTTTTGGATTTTTCCGACATAATAAATCACGTCGCTTCCACTACCTTGACTTCTGGCGCTAAAATATACAGATTATTTTCGACTCATACTTAATCATCTTTCAAATATTGACCAGTGCTTCGCCTTAAGTACTACTTACATGAACACTTGATGTGGGTACAAATTCACTTAACTTCAACAAGATTGAACATTAAAATTGTAGTAAATTTACTTTCCTCAGTACTTACCATATAATATTTCACACTAATTTACGTATTCTTATGATTTTTTGTTCTATACTTAATAAGTTATTGTTTTTTAAACTATACAAAATGAAATAATAATGTACTCACTGTTTTGTGGTAAATGTGTAGGTAAATAATTACATGAAAAATAATGCTAGAGGACTATAGCTATTATGGTGTTGACATCCCGAAAGAAAATGTATTTGTACTTCAAAAAAAAACAGTGCGTTCAAAATAAATCAGCGTTCAGCCAGGGTATTGGCGATACGGCTCGCAACCTCTATCACGTGATTACAAATGTACCGAAAAGCGGGTGGCTCGTTAACGAGGCCTCTGACTACCCCTTCGGGGATTAAAATCGTGAGCATATGTATGTATGTAGTATTTATGTATGTAATATTGGGTAATCCCTACACATGTTCTACCAACAGCTAGGAATTGTATATTTTTTATACTATTAAGGTACAATAATAGCGATCTACTTAAGTATGAACTGTTTATTTTCATAACACCGTTTCAACTTTGGCCGTGTATGAAACTATGTACTTATGTATGTATGTGTTAGGTTATTCAATGTCTTAACGTGCGTTTAGTATCAAATTCTCCTTAAATATAATTATTATCTTTTAACAATTATCTTGTCCAAACGTTTCCAAGTATTTCCGATAATTTTAACTGAATATTGTTTAACTTAAGTACGTATAATAAAGTTTGTATCTATAATTTTATACTGAGCAAATTAAACACCCAAAAAGTTAATAACTATTTCGATTTCTAAATCACTTCTTAAACCGAAAATGTAAATCAATTAATCTTTTTTGGAGATATAATACACCAGAAGTACACATATAAGTATAAATAGATAATTACACACCTTTCGATTGTAAGTTAAAATGAAGTATAGTGAAACAGGCCATTAACCAATTGGTTTTCCTGAACAAACATGTCAATCAGATACGATTCGCACTTTAATTTTATGCCAAATAGTTCAGAAGCACTTTATAATCGAGATAAGATGGTTAAGAACGATAGTGCGTGTACCATAACGGACAGCGCAAAGATCGATTCAACGATAACTTCAATCAAAACGAAATAACTCGAGTAATCGAACACTAGTCTAGTACCTAATTACTGAACTGAAAACGTTTGTTTGTTTTTTTTTTATTTTTGCTTTTAATTGCTTAACCACGCGTGCACTTTAATGTTTTATTGACTGTAAATTATTTCTCATTCAACACTGTTATGGTTTTACTGCGTTCATAAAAATATAAAATATGATCAAATTGGTAGTTGTAAATTTGATTTCATACTTTATTAATTTATTGCTTCCTGCACTCACTCAACATAACACTATTGAAATTCGTAGCAAAAAATGCGTTCACAACACTATACTATAACAACACATTGCAATGTGTATGTACACTCAAAATTTCACACATAAGTGCACATCACTAAATCCTCATTGGTCACTGCTGGCTGTTTGTAGTTCGGAAGAAAAACAAAAACACTATTCGATTTTCGAAATGGCTGTTGAAATTTTCGCGCTGATCGATCGCGTATGTGACGTGAGAGCGCGTCGCCCGTTGCTGGACCACTGCCTTACTGGAATGGCCACTTACTGGTAGAAATTGTTGTACGAAGCCCGAGGCAGTATTACTCTCGTATTAATTCACGATTTAAGATAACTATAAACAGAAATACGTGGGATCAGTCTTCATTGTGATATCGTGAGACTAGTAGAGTTGTTCAGTGTCCGGAGTATACTGAAATATTTCAGTTTTTGATTGGAGAATGCAGTGGCCGTATTTTAAACACGTGTTTGGGGCTGTCCTGAATTACTGGGAACGATGCCGATGTTAACACATGTAACATTTAATGACCGTATTACTGTGTGTTTCTGCGCCTTTGATCCCCATTGCTAGTTTTACGGTATTTATTTTATCCCTATTTTATTATTTTGTAGTTCAATAAACTATAGAATTAGATTTGATGATTAGATTACAAAAAAAAACATATTTTTCTTGCTCTCTTTCTAGGTTTCAATATATGTCTCTAACATTCTAATAATAATTCTTCACATACATAATAGGTTGTTAAAAAGGGTCAGTATAAATAGTGAATTGAAACCGAGAAGGGAAATTCTAAACCTCTTTTATAAAACCCTGTGTATAGTTAGGTTTTTCCCGTGAGCTTCGATCTGTATCAGTGGGATTGACGATGGTAATTCCGACAAAAAATCATAGAGCTATTATTATTATGATACAAAAAATACTTTTTGATTATGATGTATGCATGATTTATGGCACTCAAAACCAAAGTTGGATCTGAAGAACATGACAAAATCAATACCCTACTTAATTATAACGACGATTACATCAAAATATTCGTGTAGGTAGGTAAATAGTAAACTTAGATTATAGTTCGAGCTGATCCAATAGTTATGAGAAGTGATATTGGAGCTAGTAGGTAATATTTCACAACAAGAGCTGCGTGCGTAATCCGCGATATTCGAGGAATCATTCCGGTCTTGTGTTGCACTAGTCGACCATTTTCACTTTCATTTAGCCGCTTTATAATTATTTTGAATCGTAGAATCGTACTGTCTTTCATTGGATTTCGATCGTAATTCAATGTGGTAAGTCCAAAATATTGTGGCACCGGTTTAGCTTGGCTACCTAAGGGATAAAGTAAAGGTTTTGACAATATTATTAATACTCATGCCGCAAGCCTTACTATGTCCTCGACCTTTCTCATCCAGCGACTAAATATTTTGTAGAGATGCTTGCCGAGTTAAATTTAGTACTATTAACTCTGTTACAAAATAAATTTTAGTAATTTTAGAAATGCAGTTTATATATGTATTATTTACATAAAAATTTTACTAATACAAAATCACAATGGACCATTGTTAACAGTACAACGTACATCATACAATAACCAAATCAAATGAAACATGGATCACTGATCCATGCATGATTAAAGATTAAATCACCGTACAGTAAACAAAACACATTCCGTAACAGATTTTGATCAGATATCTAATAACATTCTCGAGTTGTCGAACAATAAAATCGCATGCAAATCAGCCCATCCGTTTCGAAGCTACATGAAAAGAGACAGATGCATGCATACACATACAAATACACGCCTCTTTTTGTGTCGACGGTAACACCAAAACAACATCACAGCTCGCGAAACTAGCTCGAACATATTTCGCACAAGTTTATAGACTGGCTCGGACATTCAGTTTCTCGGTAAGTATAATAATTTAGTAACAGACAGGCAGACTGACATGATATTGTCACCACTAACCAGTTTTCGGATTAAGCAGACACCTCGTTAAGGCTTATTGCACGCGAAAAAGCTTTTCGAAAGCTCTTTTTAGTTCGTGTAAAAGAGTTGGGACTATTTAAATTAAGTCCTTAAGATAGCGCTGTACAGTCACACGCAATTCGATTAAGATCCCTTTTTACTGTAGGGTTGGTAAAATGCTTCTTCTATCAATATAAAATATGTTAAGTATAATTAAAATAAACATGAACTTTGTATAATTTTTTAATTTTACTATTGTATTTGTATTTTAATGGGTCTTACCTGTAAATAAAGAACTTATTATTATTATTATTATTATAAGTACTTATACACTACACAACACGCTCTCTATTACGAGATTGGATTATTACCAATTTTATAAATGAAAACAATGCATTCAAAAGTTTAAATGAGTCGCAGACCTAAGACGAAGGCTACTTATTTTGTTTTCGGAAGTTACTTGTAAGAAAGTCATACATAGTCATAATTTAACAATAAATTTAATATCAAATCAACAAAACGAAATCCCCAAGGTACCAGATACTTTACGCACTAAACAAAAACTCCAAAAAACAGCATAAGAACAGACAGATCTCACCAAATAAATTGCGCACGGATGGCGCCGCCGCCGCCGCCGCCGCGCCGCCTGCAGGCAAACGCATAATTATACGTCATCTTCGATTCCACTTCAATTCACCAAAGCGGTCAATAAAATTACATGTAATTTCTCAACTGACTGTGCATTCGAAACGGTTTTCACTTAAACAGCTCATGCTCGGAGTTTAAATGATTAAAATTCATGTTTTTTTAAATATTGTAAACTGAAAAACGTAGGTTTCTTACACCTTTTTGTTTTGTCATCATGATCATCATAATCACAAACCATCACTGTTGGGACACGGCTCTCCTTCCAGTGAAGGAAGATTTTTAAATAATACGTATGTACTTTTTTATGCTTTAACACACACACAATTACTGAGATTTTATGAATCTGTCAAATAATAATACTTATTATATCTTTCTCTAAATCCCTTTAACTATTTTTTTTGTGTGTTGCTATTCTGATTCCAATTATTATGTCATTTTTACTAGCAACGACCTTTTCAAAAAGTTTTGATTTATGCACCTGACACATAAGGTGACAACCCTAAATTTAACTTTTCAATGATTGTTAATGGTCTTGTTTTCTCATCGACAAAGCTTACAGTAATTATTTATTAAACAAATGCAGACTTTAATGAAACGGGTTTAATATTTTAATTGTAGAAACTTGTGCAGGTTTCATATGGCCTCCTTATAAATCTTAAGATAAACAATTATTGTGATCATACGAAGTTACCTTACTTTTTTTCAAAAATGTTACTTTTATGCATTAATGTTGTCGTTATCAGATCTAAAACATTTCCTACATAGAATTTTATCCAAAACTCGCAATTACAAAACGTTATAAAGTCTCAAACTTACTGTAAACTATTTCACAAGCTACTCTAAGCCAACTCTAAGTACACGCTCTATTACATAAAATATTATATTATACACGCACTAGCATAAATAGTCATCATCATCATCAGCCAATAATCATCCACTGCTGGACATAGGCCTCTCCCAAGGAGCGCCACAACACTCGGTCCTCGGCCTTCCTCATCCAACCACTACCCGCCACCCGCCTAAGGTCGTCAGTCCAGCGGGCAGGAGGGCGTCCCACGCTGCGTTTGCCTGTTCGTGGTCTCCACTCGAGAACTCGTCTACCCCAACGGTTATCGGTTCTTCGGCAGATATGACCAGCCCACTGCCACTTCAGCATAAATAGTCATTCAGAAGCTTTTAAGATATTTAAAAATACTATTCGCATAGATTTTATTTTACTGATAGACTCCTAAGACAATTTTCCTATAGTGCAACGTTTGTGGAACCTAGCTGACTACCTAAATATTTTTCTCCCTCATATCTAACACAAATAAATAAGCTGATAGATAGTAAATCAGTGGGTCATTCCGAACAACGGCAGCTTCTTCAACTTTTGGAATATTTAATAATTGTTGAAACCGCTTTTGCAACACCCTGTATGTATAAATTGAAGTCTGCAAAATTGACTCAGTAATATGGACACACGCATCAGCGATAACCACACGTAATAAATCTCTCATTGACACGTCATATATTTCTACTACCATTTCGTGCGTTCACAAGTTGAATAAATTGCAGATAATCCTAATATGAAATATCAAAAGAAATTCCTTCCATTTTGTTCAGTCTAGTCCGCGTCAAGTTGGTATTGCCATAGAAGTTCTTGCGGTTCCGTAGACACCAATATAATATTTGTTATGTTCTTGGGTGGTCAATAAACACCATACGGTAATTTCCACTGTATGAAAATCAAAATTACAGAATTTACAGAATTGAACACTTACATAATGCTGATCGATGGGACTCCACTGTCTCAGAGATGGATGATACTACACACCAATTAAAACACTCTTGTATATGCCTACTAACACTAGATGTAAGAACATTGTATTACTTACTAATATGGACTACTTGTCTGATAATAAATAAATATTATTATTATTATTACTTTTATTATGTTATTTTTTCTCAATAAATCACTGTTAAATATCTTTGACCCAGTTACATTTGAGTCGCATCAGATGTAAGTTTCCTTTATATCTCGTTTCCTCAATTTTCCATTTATAGACCAAGATAGTTTTCCCTTGGTCTATAAATGTATTATTGTACGGAATGTATTGGTTAATTATCCCCGTCCACGGAACCCTAAGTCATTTTTCAACTTCGGTTCTTGTTCTAAGCTAAAAGGGCATTGGCTGCTGATAAAATCACAGAGCATGAATAAAATATCTCGTGCGCAGACTAACAGCGAGTTTCTCACCTGTTATCTGTGTGTGACAAACTACTGCTGGCGGGGAACTGAAATTGATTTACGGATACCTAGACTTGGCTCACTGGGAGACATATTTCCGACATAGAAGTCTGTTTTTTGTTCATCAACAGTCGATTATCAACGGCGATTAAGTTACCTATCGTTCTATTGGCGATGACGAGACGATCGACTGTTGATGAACCGTTCAGAATCTGTCAATTAAAAAACAGTCATTACACTCGAGAAATTGATATTTATATAGCAATCATACTTGCAAGTAGAAAACTAATATCTTATTATTTGTATGAATTAAGAGTAATACCTACTGCCAGAGATACGTCACACTCACGAGCAATGAAAAAAATTCAGTGACAGCACCAATTTACTCCTAAACGGAAATAGCTAACTTAATATATTATATTATTATGTATGTATCCGATATACTTCATAATGGTACAGTAAGGGGCAGAAAAACCTGACCCCTCTCAGAAGCATTGTTACTATGGTAGGGGGATCAGGTTTCTCTGCACTTGACCGTACTACATATTTGTTCTCTGATAGCGCCTACCACAGTGTTATAAGCCATATTATACAAACGATTCTGCGAGGCTATACGTATTACTTCAGGAGCTTTCATGATGATCATAATAATATTTGCCTCGCAAACAATAAAGTTATGACGTGACATTTTTAAACTAAAACGAGTATTTGGACCAAACGTATATTTTTATTATTTAAAATTATAGGTATATAATATTTCTTATTAATAACTTGGGAAGGCTTTTCTCCACCCAGCATGGACCAGTGCAGCGAAAATAATGCTTTGATAATGATCCTCTGTTTTTGAAGTAAAATACAACGGGATGCCGGAATTAAATCACTTTAAAGAGATGCGAAGCTCGAGGGCAAATTGAGTAGGTGTTTTTTGTCTATGATAATGAATAGATCTCTTAGTACTGCAATAGTTCCTAGAGGTCCTAGAATAGTACTTCCAAATCCTTACGTGATGCATGATGATCCCTTTGGCTGATGAATAGTAGAATCAAGAATCTGTCATTGATCTTTAGTGTGTGACCTCGCATTTGTGTATTACAATTATTAATTCCCATGCATAAACCCGTAGTATTTCGTCTGCTCTTTCAATCATAAACCGTCGTTTATGGGTCGCTAAAGAAAGAGTCAGCTGTATTTCTGCTTGAAGATTTGTTTACAATCTGTGCACGTGTGAGGGAGATCGCGATATGTTTGACGGCGTGCCGCGTGCGAGGTCGCTGCGTGCGTCAGAATCTGCGACAGGCGTGGGGTTCTTTGTTTGAAAAGGGCCTTATGTGTACAGTCCCAGGGAGGTTACTCTATACTGACGAAAAACGAACGAACGAGAAATGTCGTGCAATCGGCACGTTAAATAGAACGAATCGTGGCTCGGCGCAGCATCGCTCTGAAACTTAGTTTTTCGAAATATAGTGTGACCCCCAGCTTCATAAGTATAGCGGTGGTAGCTATACACTGTAGTACCTTGGCAAACTCACAAACCACCTAGCGTTTTTGTTAGCCATCTAGAACCGCTTTTTATTTGAGAGGGGTAAGAAATAAGAGTGTTCGTAGCCTAGTTTCATCAAAATCAGTTCAACAGTTTAATTTCCACCTAGGCTAGTTACTTGTTAAAGCTTGATTAGTTTAGGAGGAATGTTTGATGCTATTTGGTTCGAGGTAAGTATATTATTCATATACACATAATATGTAGGTAGGTCATTAACAAATTCCAATAGGCATTTTGTATTTTATGATGGCGAAGTATCTATTAAAATAATCAAACACTTGGTTATTTTATAATAATTATCAACAATTTAATAAAATTCACAAAATACAAATTTAATTTTTAAGGTACCTTATTGTAACGTAAGATTATCTAATTCATTTAACTAAGATCGATTCGCATAGCAGTATTCATGATAATTAAATAAAATTAATAACAATAAAATAGGGAAATTTTCAGGAATGTTTTAAATCCTAAATCTATCCATGTACATATATATTATTTAAAATATATCGTTTATGTACGCGTACATAGGCTGTACTCTGTTACCGTTTAAAATTTTGCAAATACGTAGTCTTTTCATTTTATGTTTAATTTTGGCAAGAAAAGCTCCCCGATTCAATGTCATAGAATTTGTAAAATATTTTACTTAAAATTATAAATTGAGATTCAGTTCTCTTAAATTTGCACCAGATATGTGGTGACACAAAGGCTATTAAATTGTTTTTCCTTATGATTTTTTTTTCTGGTCGTATCACTGGAGCCCAAGTCCAAATTATATGATACATTTTTCTATTTTGTTTCTGATATGAACAAGTTATTAACCATTTTATTGAATGGATTAGGCAAACAGTATATAAATATTATATTCTCTGAAACATAACTATTTCTTAACATGAATCGGGGGGTATTTTGGCTTTAACATCCTTAGATAAAACATACTGTAATTATCATAAAATAATTTAACTTAACCAGTTTTTGAAACATAATTTTGGCAAATAAACCTACCTATTAATATTGGTTTATAACTATGTACTTACTCTACTCTTTGAGAGTTAGGAATAATTATAGTTTTTATTCGAAAACAACGAGGCATACATTATTTACATATTTTTAATTAAAATGGTGATATGTTTTATTCTTTCAATTCAAGGTTAGTTAGGGTTTTCTACTTCTACAAATAATACTTTACGGTAAGTGATTAATCAAGTAAACAATAATTTACATTAACAATGTAGGAATAATACAAAATCAACCTATTAGGTAGATCCTAAAATACTTTAAAAGTACCTCATAACATACGAGTAATAATTAAATATTTACAGTTATTGATGTCAATGTAATTACAAAATCATTCACAAAATTTTAAATATCCAATCAATATAAAATAGTGACAAATTATACCTAATAATCTTGAGAAAGCGGCTCGTAGTTATTAGAATCATCACATTTAAAACAAAACTTGCTTCTGTCTGATAGGAAAAGAAAACTGAATTTTATTGATTTTATGATATCCTTATCGATTTTACAACTGGCAACACCAATCCAAGCTAAAAGGAAAATGGCGCTGGAAAACTGTCATTCATTAGAATCATTAGCGTAAGTTTGAATTTCGAAACACGCAGCAAAGTCCGTTGCAGTAGTGATGTGTCGCTCGCAGATCGCTCAGGACTCAACCCCTCAATCGGCATTTATGATCTGTAACAAGTAATTTTACTATTTTAATCTCTTTTTTTAATGCTACCACACGCCACGGCAGGGATTTAATGAATCCTGAGCGATCTTATTTGAAAAGAAAAACCAAAGACAAAATTTAATGGTCGTCATATTTTTTTATTGCGAATATCTTTGGGGGTAAACTGCAATGCATCGACATCAGCTTGATCTAAATAGTAAAAAAAAATAGTGTACACATTTAATTTTATAAATTAAGCCTAATTAAGTAGGTGTATAATCAAATTTAATCGCCAACAAAAGTCCACTGTAGAACAAATTGCCTCCCAAGGATCGCCCAGCTCTCTGTCGGCTATAGCCTTTAATTTCCTTTTTTATTCTTCTAAAAAACATTACTTTTTAGCTGAATCTGGTTCAGGGAGTCCGGTAGGCATAGGCAGGTTGCGAGTAGTGTGACTTTGACAAAATTTCACCCTGTGAATTTAGCTCGATGATGATGATGATGATGTCGTGGTTCCACAATTTAGGTACAGCAAGTTGGTACATCATAATTATTATAGGCAGGCAGTAGGTTGTCTACACAGCTTCAACTTCAAGCGATTTGACACTTGGTTAATATACAAGTGTGGGCTTTTAAAGGGGTGTCACATTTTTTTATCATTATTCTGAATAGTGTTATTTATAAAAATACATATAAGTTATGTTTTCGTATTATTATAGTTATATAGTATTTATTTCATAAAGGAATTTCCGCGATAAAAATGTTATGTACTCTCACCATGGTCTTATCTAACTACAGGTATATGCTGTAATACTTTGCAAACCTTTTCATTTTTAACTAAGCATTTTTTTTTATATTTATCTGCCAGCCCGTGTTGGATGACAATTTAGTGACGTCAATGAACGGTGGGTGCTACAGAAGGGCTACTCTATACTGACGAAAAACTAACGAAACTGTCGTGCAATCGGCACGTTTAATACAACGAGATAGAGTCGTGGCTCTCGCAGCAACGCTCCGAAACTTAGTTTTTCGTCATATAGAGTAACCCCCCAGAACATTAATATTAAAAAAATTATTAAAAACATAAAATCACACAAATCACCTGGCCAAGACAATATTCGACCATGCGACATAATAAACTTAGGAGATAAAATTATCTCAGCTATAACAAGATTAATTAATAAAAGTATTACAACCGGAATATACCCAAACGACCTAAAACAAGGTATTGTTAGACCAATCCATAAAAAAGGTTCATATGACTCATATGGCAACTATAGACCAATAACGATTCTACCAATACTAGATAATATATTTGAAAAATACATTGCGGGACTTATGCACTCGTACTACGAACATAATAATGTATTAACAGAGACACAATTCGGTTTCAGGCCCAATAAAAGTTCTACATTGCTACTATCGCAATTTACGGATGAAATTAATGCCAATTTAGATAAAAAAAAGCATGTTGTCATGGTATTTATCGACTATAGTAAGGCATTTGACACACTGAGACACGATTACCTACTGGATAAATTGGATGGCACAGGAATCAGAGGACCACTGCTAAATTGGTGCAAGGACTATCTCAAAAATCGCAGTTATCGAGTGAAAATTGATGATGCATATAGTAACGTTGTAAATACCAATATAGGCACTGCACAAGGTTCGGTGTTGGGCCCTCTACATTATTTAGTATACGTCAATGAGGTAGCTAAAATAGTCAAACACACATCACTGTATCAATATGCGGATGACACTTGCCTTGTTGCAGCCGATAGGAACTTTTCTAGGGCGATGGAAAGGCTACAAAAGGACTTCACAGCTATATGTAAATGGTCACACGATGCAGGACTGGTACTTAATGCTCAAAAAACATTGGCAATGCACATCAGATCCAGTCATAACGCTTGTGATCAGTCTATGAAATTGATTGCCCATAGCCATAGTTGTATGCATGACAACAATCATAAATGTACCAACTGCGATGTAATACAGCAGGTGGACACTGCAAAGTATCTTGGGGTCACAATAGATCACAGATTTAATTGGGGTCCACACATTGTAAATGTCTGTGACAAGCTTCGAGCGATCATGTCGAAACTATATATAATTAAAAATAAAGTTCCCTTCAGGATTCTTCTCAACCTATATACGGCACTTGCAGAATCTACTATCTTCTACGGCATAACTAGTTATGGCAGAACCTTCAAAACTTACTTAGAAAAAATTTATAACATCCAACTGCGGCTCCTAAAGACCATTGTGCCAAAAAAAGTTAAATTCCAAAATCGAGAAAATATTCAAGAACTTTTCAAATATTGCAAAATTATGCCTGTCTATAACAAGTTAGAATATGCTCTGCTGGTAGAACAACACAACCGGACTGACTGGCAGCCGGTACAACATAAAATACAAACTAGACAAATTACTAATAAAAAATTACGTACTTATCAAGCCAACAACTTCTACGGACGAAGAACAATAAGATATATAATTCCTCGATTACTTAATAACCTACCAAATTCCTTAAAAGACAACATGAATAAAAATAATATAAAATATAAACTAAAAGAACATTATTTACACTTAGCAAACTAAAAAAATAAATAAATAATTATAATAATAATAATAATAATAATAAAAAACAACACATATGGTATACATATCTATTTACACTATCTATTTACACCGCTTATAGTTAGTAAATAACATACCTACTTGCCACGTAATATAAGAACATTATATACATTTAATAACTCATTACTTATACATATTTATATTGTTTATATTATATTATCACTGCTCATATCATACTACTGATCCTAGAACACCATGTACACCGGTAATTATCTGAGCGAGACGGAAGATCGCACCTGGTCACTGCTGATAACGAAACTGGTTCGTCGCTTCTGCATGCGAGTCGTGCGAGCGGCCAAATACCTGAGCCGTGGATTGTAATTGTAATATGTGTGTTGGGTGGTTAGGCGAATTACCGTATAAGTAATAATATAGGATACAATAATCTACCTAACTGTACTTGTACTACGTAAATTAATGTATAAACTTAAGATATACTTAAATTAATTTCAATTACAGATTCAAGTGTCAAGACAAACCTATCTGGTTTAATGGCACTTTATATAGCTAATCAATAAATGTATTTTATTATAAATAAATAAAAATAAAAAAAAAAACATTAAAAAAACTATCAATTTACTATCAACGGAAGTCGCGAGTGCGAGCGCCATAACCGGCAATTGTTCACACTCTGTTTACATGACATTTCGTCGTCATATGACTACCTACTAATCATTATGATGTACCTACTTTCTGTACCTAAATTAACCAAAATATGCGTTGGCGATGAAGTTTCACAAGCGGCTAACGAAAACATAGATTTTTTATGAACAATTTAATTTCCTTGTGAAAAGTAAACAAAGCTTCTGGGAAAGCTAGAAATATTATTTATGATTTTCGTTCTGAATTTAGTTATAACTTATCTTTTTCTAAACTGCTCCTTTTCCCGAAGGTTTCAATTCTATCGATAAATTGTATTCTCATGGAAAATTGCAGAGAACTTCATTTAATAGTGAGTATTTTTTATCTTTCCGTCAGCTATCTCACAACTACGCAGTAAATTCTGAACACAAGTAGGGCTGCCACTTCCACATTATATTTAAAATGTTACATAGTAGCAATAGCAACCCTATTTAGTTATTTTTGTTTATTACTTTGAATTTGTCGAAAGTATGTTTTCATTTCTATGTAATTTTAGTTTATGTTAATTATGAGAACTATACCCTTTTTTTACACAATTACACATACACTACCTAAGGTAGAATAGTACGGTCTACCTGTCGATTTCTGTTACAAAATTAACAATACTTTCAATCATTCCCGTATTAAATTATATCACAATTTTGAAATTAATTTGGTAGCGGCTATAGTTTATAGAGGTGTAATGTTTTTTTTTTTAATGTAAGTCTACAAAACATAAAATTGGCAACCCTAAGCATAGACTAGTTTTATCTAACTCGTTGAAACGTCAGGTTTTGCGCCTTTTCAGTCGATAATTAATTAGACGTTTTTTTCTGATCTATTGTTGGTGTTATTAACGTCATTTAGCGATTTATTTCTATATGCGAAGAAACCTTCTCTATCTGTAAATAAACTAAAGATGTCATTTATTCATATCAATGCATTTATGAAGAACCCATAATTCGTCAATTATTTTTTGTATTAATTTATTTATTTTATTTTATTTATTCTTCTAATGAAAAGTTACAGTTTATGGAAAGATGCTAAAAGTATGTAGTTGAAAGCCAATTACAAGTTTTCACTTAATAAAAAGTGTATATATTTGTATTGGTAGGTACATCCCAGAAATCATAAGTTTGTAATTCACTCATGCTCGAGATAAATATAATGACATAGATAGGCTATATTCACAAAAAAAACTTTTAAGCTTGCGGGATAAGCTAGTAAAATTTAACCAAATCGGGAATCGAATCCAAGAACTTCGTACAAAAGTCAGCGTTACTAATCACTGCAATAGCTCAGAGGTATACTAAACTAGATCGCATCCAGTGGCGTGTTTTGGGAGAGGCCTACGTCCAGCAGTGGACGCCATATACACTACTAAATACGGCATAAAATCCGTAACACCCACCAGATTGCACCCAACGCTTGAACCAAAGATTGATGAATGCAACATGAACTGGGGGGTCACTCTACATGACGAAAAAGGTTCCATCTCTTTGTATAATATAAAACGTTGCACGACATCGACAGCTCTTGTTCGTTCGTTTTTCGTCAGTATAGAGTAACCCTGCCGGCCCATTGTTCGAAATTTAAACCATGTTGTTTGTTCATTCACAATTACTGCACGCTCTACTTCCTTTCCTGTGCTTTGCTTATACATGGTGTTGTAAAACAGGAATATTTACTAAGCCGAAAGGGGGTGACTCAGGGGGTCATTCTGAACAACTTTTGTTCTAAAAGTTTCAGAAATTCGCGAAAAAAGAAACGTTCTGCATAGAAAAAGTCATGTGACCAACAAAGATTTTATAAAAAGGATTGTTTTTTCATGAACATTCAAAACTCGTAGAACAAAAATTGTTCAGAATGACCCCCTGAGTTACCCCCTTTCGACTTAGTATAGCCATTTTGCAACACCCTGTAAAGATTTGTTATGACTGTATAACCGTTCAATTTAACTCTGTCCCCTGCACTTTCATGATAACCTTCTTCGGCTCTGACTATAGAGGTCGTTTTTGCATGGTTAATGATGATGGTGTCTAAATGAATGGTTTATACAGAATGTACATACAATAGATACAGAAATTTACTGTATTTTCTGTGGGTTATTGGTGTTTTATTAGCTAGCCTCATTTCGTGCAGTTCAGAGTGAAGGCAGTATCTAGACATCAAATTAAATCCATGAGCAGCATTGGTTAACAAAGGGTTGCCTGAAAAAGACAGCTTTTAACGATAAGCCCTTGCCCCCTTTTGTTCATGTGTAATTTTTTATCAATAAAGTAATACTGTTGTATTGTATTTACACTCACGGGCAATGAAAAGGTTCTACTGAGAAAAGCACCTAATTATATTCCTAAACGGAAAAGGCTAGCTTAATGACGCCTTCTACAACATTGCAGTACATTGAATAGAGCATCAGGATTTTACCAGCAAAAACGGTAATATTTTGTTTAAATTTTAATTTAAATGTTTGAAAAAATTGGCGTCCTTTGGTTTTGGTCATTTTGTGAGTGAGACTTTTTCATTGCCCGTGAGTGTATATAGTTAGTTTAAAGTCCTGAATACCCTCATTGAATTATCAAACTGGACATAAAGACCGACCGGACGTCGGCATCCGTTTACAATTTTAATCCTATTGATTAGTAATCTCGGGAATAATTTTAAAGTGTGTGTTTTAAGTAAGCCAACGTATTTTATTCGCTAGTGACTTTAATACCAGGCCTATAGATACCTAAGTATTTCTTTTACTGCAATCTCATCAGTGCTTTGATCACTAGATGGGATTTGGTTTCTTTTCAGCTCTCCTTTTTTAAATAAAATAACTTACTGATAAAACGGTCAAAATCGTAACGATCATAGTGTGATCATTTAGATATCATACAGCAGAACTTTCTCTAGGGATTCGTGAAAACCTGCACTTACGAAGCAAAATTTATAAGATTGAGAGATGGAAAAATACAGCGTTTATATATACGTAATACAGGCCTTTCATATCAGATATTTAATTCATTGTAGATTTAAAGCCATGATTTATATGTGTACATGTTTAAACATAAATATATATTTAAATATAAATACAGTACTAACAGGCCGTAGCAACACATTTAAGGAATTTTATAACAATCCGAAAATGTTACAATTGACGTCACGCGAACCCGAAAAAATGCCACCTTTATATTTATTTTGTTTTTTAAATAGCAGATCGGATTCAAAATTGGTATTTTCCCGTCTCAGACTTCTAGATTAGACTTAGTACATCTAATAATGGACGACCTTGAAGAGGTAAATGATCGAGAGTTTCGTCAAACGCATTGCATCATGCAAGAAAAATAAAAGAATACTTAGCTAGATTATTGTCTTTTAAAATTCAAAAGCTAACTTATGCCGTCTCTAAATTACTCACTAATTAAGTTGTTATTATCTACAAATAATGCGCTTAACTTAATCATTTTAGCTTTGAGCTTTTGAGGCTGAGACCTAAATTTTCACTATAAATATCGCCACACTATGACAAACATCCAGATTTTCACCAGATATAGCCAGTATCTGGTGAAAACGCAGCCTAAGGATCAGATGTGACCTCCATCGCGCCAGCACATTCCAATCTGAATGACCTAGGTATTGCATTGCATGTTTATAGCTGAAGAAAAGCTTTGTTCAAAGGACATGAGTCAAGGCCCGGACGGTCCTGGCCCGAGGAACAATCAACCGGTTATCAGTAAAATGCTGTATATTGTATATACCAGGGGGGGTCACTCTATATTGACGAAAAACGAAGTTTTGGAACGCTGCTGCGCGAGCCACGACTCTGTCTCGTTGTATTTTAAACGTATATTTACACGACAGCTCTCGCTCGTTCGTTTTTCGTCAGTATAGAGTAACCCTACAGTACGTACTAGCGTCACAAAGGTTAACGGTCATTTTGCATGAAAATGCGTAAAAAAATATTATATACCGATGACTTTGTAATTATTAATAATTAAGAGGCCCAATAAATTATTGGTTGATTGGGATGAACTAAATTGCTATGTTTGGTTATGATGGATAATGCATAATTATTATAAAACTTTTTACATGCAGTTATCCTATCTGGATTGCTACGTAGAGGTTTCACTGTAGTGCACTTATGTATTCAGTTTTAAATCAATAATAATTAAATGCATGTTGTCAAGTATGTTTTATAAATACCAAGCAATGTTTTTCGTAAACATAGTGTCATTTACAAATTAAAGCAATTATCCGAGAAATACGCAAAATTGCTTACAATGAATCAGGTTGTCACATTTCATTACGCCTCTTTACACCAATTATCTTAAAAGTACATACTTACCTACTGAATTCCTTGAAATACCTACTAACTTGCTCACTCAGTCAAAAATAACTGATACTTATAAAAATATCTTCTTTTCTTGTATATTCTTTTTATATGATTACCTATTATTATTATTAGTCCTAAGTTGGTACGATTTTAATGGTTACTAAACTACCTATTTCCTAATCAACTCATATAAGTATTATACCTACTTAGCTTATATAATGAATTACCTAAATAGTCTAGGTCTAGTCTAGGCTTGCTACTTAATACTGAAGTCCTAATTACCTAATACTGACTGTCATGTTAATAGCCTCCTTTTTAGGTGATGTTAATGCATCTAATTGACGTTAGGTATCACTTTAGAGTCAAAAAGGAAATCAAAATAATTGGCTACTTCCTTTACAGGCGTGGGAGAGAAACATTGCTACGGAGGAAAATGTTCTGAGCGAGCGCTTAGTAAACAAATTATGTTATTGTATTATGTAGTTTAGTAATGTGTACTGAAATTTCTCACCTTAACGGACGTTAAGCTAAGAGCAGTTAAGCAGAACTTGAGCTGTGATTGGCTGAATTGTCATTGAAAAGTATAAGATTACGCTTGGGTACATTTACTTTGGTAAATAAGAAAAAAAATCTAGTTATCAATTTGATTAGCAGTTGAAGATAATCTTCATCCATCCTTTTTAAGATAAGGGTGCCTTTCCACCAGAGATGTGCTATGAAGCTTTGTTGCGATTGTATAAAAGAAATCTGTATCCACCAGCTAGGCTATTTAGACCAATGAATATGATTGGAGGATATCAAACGCATCTGGCGGCATCCCCGGTGGTAGGCACCCTGGTAGCACTAGTACCAAACAAAACACTAACCTTTTTGACAAGCGCCGGCGACTCGAACTCCTCATCATCGCGGCTGGAGAGCGTGGAGCACGACGAACACGCGGAGTCGGCGGACAGGGAGCGCGCGCGCAGCCACGCCAGCTCCTCCCGCGTGGCGCCCACGCCGCCCTCCGAGTAGTCGCTCACCACCACGCTGGGCGTGCGCACGTACCGCCCCCGCACCTCGCACCCCTCGCTCCCCCTCCGCAGCTCCACATCATGAGCTTCTACCAACGTACGCTCACGACGCGGCGACATCGTCTCCGATGGCGGAGGAGTTATGTCTCGAGGGTGGGAATGCCGCCGCCTCGGCTCCAACTCAACAGCCGAGTCGTCCGACAGGTCGCGACTCCGGCGTCTGACGGCGGCGCGGTCGTCGTCATCGGAAGACGTGATGTCTTCCAGAGGGGAGGAGGCGCGCGGCGGGCGCAGGTACTGCATGGGGGCCGGCTCGAAGCGCCGCAGCAGGTCTTGCACGCGAGGGGCTCGCGCGGGCGCCGCGGCCGCACTGGCCGACGCTCGGCGTGGTCTCCCCCCCGCGCCCCCCGCCTCGCCCGCCCCCAGCTTCAGGTAGAACAGGCTGTGGCTCAGCGCCTTCTCTCGCAGGAGCTGGCGGAAGTCTTCAGGGGACTGCTCCACGCGCGGCATTGTGCCTGGAATGAGATGCAGGGGCGGGTTAGGAGAGTAGTAGATTTGACGGGAATTCCCTAGACGGAGGGTATTTTCAGTCTGATTAGGTTATTATTGGGCAGAGCGGTTTTTTTTCAGAAAATTTTCATGGGTTTAAAGAAATTTACACTACATTAAGATATAAGTAGTATTAAGTAGGTCTTTAGATTTGGGCACTTCATTTTGAGATTCTTTCAGTACTTCAGTTAAATACTGAAACAAAACAAGCTATGATACATAATGATTCCGTCTTGAGGGATATATAGTGATAGGTCACAGATATGAAACATCGTAAAAATCCGTATCCCTTCATAGTATGAAACAATTGACACAGTAACTAAAACGGAACACCTTGAAAGTGAATACAAACACAATTGTATGCTTTCGCCACCCCGGCCCGGCTGATGGCTGAATTAATCATCAAGTACGTCATAGTACACGTGTGTCGCGTAAACAGACAGATACACGTGGCAACAAACAGAGCTGGCGAAAATCTGATCCTGATACCTATCTTAGTTGTATTCGCGAGTCAGCCAGTCAGACAATCTCGTATACTAACTTTACATAAGTAGGAGGGATACTCTATAGTCTATAGTCTCTATACTAACGGAAAACAAACGAACGGGAGCGGTCGTGCAATCGGCACGTTCGAGATAGAGTCGTGGCTCTGAAACTTAGATTTTCGTCATATAGAATGACCCCCCAGTTTATGCGTTACTCTGGGCACAGGGGGTCCCGTAAGGGCCGATATACCCTGGGTTATATAGGGCAGCAATACACAGGGTTATTAAAGGTGGTATCAAGAAGTAACTTAAAGCTGCTGCAATCTATCTATCTATAATTTTATTTAAAAGCATTGACTATGTTGGGTGACTTTAGGCGTGGGAAATGGTCCAAGCTTAGGAAGTCAGTTTCAACCTTAAGGGGATATGCACTGTTCTCTTAGCCAACCTCTTCTTTTTTCTTACCTTTTGTTTTTAAAGTGTTCGGTAAATTATCAGCTAATCTTCAATAGTTGCAGTGCCACGCATCGCCAACGATCCTGGAATAAAGAAGAATACTCATTAATTTCACTCTTATCTTTATAGGTATTTTAGAATATTTTTCGACTACCCCATATGCTTATAAAGTCTTTCGTTCAACCTAAGATTGCATGGAAGGGAGAGCTTTTAGCAATACTGCCACAACTTGTGGGATTAATGGGATTGTCATCACCGAACATTGGCAATTAACAAAAGCAGCCTCACTCGCTTGTCAAATCTGACGTACAGTGCCACAAACTTATCTGGGCCCTGAGTGCGAGTGTTTTAACCTATCGAGAAGTGAAATCGAAACGCAAATTTGTATGGCGTTTTAGACACGCCACCTAGCGGTAAGTCTGCGTTTCGATTTCACTTCTCGATAGGTTAAAACACTCGCACTCAGGGCACTGTTCCGGTGAGAGCTCACGTAAATGTCTAATATTTCTTAATTCTTTAAGATGTTAAATTTTCTCGTAATGGTAATTTACCCTTGCGGTTTTAATAAACCCATCTAATCTATATGAATATATAATTTAGTAGTAAATAATTAGATATGGACCAATTTAGTGAACTGTCACCGGAACAGATAAGTTTGTCGCACTCTAGCTTGTATGGATCTGACAGATATTTTGACGCTGCTAATGCTGTGTTGGTGTTGGTGGTGACGCGGTAGCTGTTGTGTTGTGTTATAAGATGTTAAGTTAATTTAAATATTTTTTACAATAGAGCTATTCTACTATTGCTACAACTAATATTATAAATATTGTAGAAGTTACCTAATGGCGTAATGGGTGTAGGGAGTACTGACTTCAATGCAAATTATTTATTTTATATTATGTAGTTACGCACGAAATTGAAATGTGATTGTCGTCAGCAAATGCATACAAATACGCAACTGCATTCGTTATTGCAAGTAAATAATTACGCAGGTACCTAATTCCTATACATACTTATATGGTAGGTATTTGTGAAATAAATGTTTGGGTTTTGTGTTTTTTAACCACAATAGTTAGGTGTTAAACCTACCTTTATTACGCCATAAATGCTTTTATACATAGTTTAATAGCTCACTAGAGCCAATTGAAAAAAATATATACCCTTTTCATTCTGTTGTAAAGCGTTTGTTTTTAAACTGTAAGGTAAATTTTCGTCATGAAATTTTCAGAACCTACTTCATACCTACTTAGAGTCTAGACTCTAGACGTTAATTTTTAAAACCGGTTGTTTCTAGCTGAAATTAAATCCATTTTTAGATTAGTACTTAAACACTTACAATTAGTAAACATAATTATGGATCCTATAATAAGAACTAGTCATAACCTATAAATTCTATTATTATGGCTATCGTGAATAATTATGTTAAATAAATGTCTTATTTAAGGCGCCATCACCATAACATCCATAGTAGGTATTACGGCATAATACTAAATTTATTTTATATTTAAACTATCTCAATCCAAACGCCATTCAAATCACACATTCAACCGGAAAATATATTTTATCACAATGAAGGTTTACATTACAGCATTCATAGCCATAATAAAGAGGATGATAATCTTAGACTTGTTATTAAGATGAAAAAACACGGAAAATAACCTTAGCTCAGTTTACACAGCGATTTATTATTTAAACGAGACTTAAATTGTAACTACCTGACACGGAGATGTGAAGATCTGTACGTATCTTCGCACAACCGGAGAAGGCAAATTTAGAAGAAACATTACAAACGAAAAAATGAGTATCGCTATTTTCAACTGTCTCTGTGTGTTTGTTCAAACTTATTGTGTGTAGCAGTATTGTTTAGTTTCGTATAAATCATTATAGGGTTCAGTAAACTGTAATCACCCTTTATAGATGTCTGAGGTTTTATCCAAAATCAGTACATTGCCCCCATAATTTACGTGTTCTTAAACTGCGTAATACATTTTGAAAGTGGTTATTTTACTACATCCCAAACACATATATAAATTAATTAGTCCTTGGACGAACAAACACCTTAAATAAATAATGTTTAATCATAACTTCAACATAACTAATTGATAACTACACGAGTTAAATAAATACTAGAGTAAAACAGTGTAATCTTCCACCCACGTTACTGAGGTCAGTGTGTTTTTAATTTGGCCTCTGGAATTTACCCTTCTATTAATATAAATTTATTTATTTATTTATTTGATACTTTATTGCACAAATATGAAATATAAGTGTACAAAAGGTGGACTTAATGATTTAACTAGGGTTAAGAAATATTTTGCGACTTACAACTATCCTGGTTAGCTAATCTTATCCCCACGGTGACAAAGTCTAGACTAGCTCTAGTGGCTGTCACCGACAACCGTTTTACCACCAAATCGGGTGCAATCATTCAAATAAACCAGTTTTTATAATGAACTGTCAAAACACTCTTTATTATACCAATTTAATTTTAAAAATAGACTAACATGAAAACCTACGGAAGTTTGCCTCATCCATCCAAATCAACGTCACTTGATTCATAGATCAACGTCCCAAAACTGTGTCCCCACGACTGACGTCAGAACTAGCCTTGCGCTGAGTAAGGGCAATGGAAGTGATACTTACTCGACTAAAATGGCCTAATTTAAACTGATCCACGACAAATTGACTCAATTTAGACAACTATTGTAGTGGCAGACTAATTGAGTGGCGGTTCCTTTAAAAAAGTTAGTGAAAAAAGTTATGACGTGCGAATTTTGCCTCTGACGCATGATGAAGATGGAAGAGGCTTGTGGTTTTGTACGTGTCGACAAAGTGCATGTCTAAAATAAGTTTGGTGGAGGGTCAGGTATCTGTTTCGCAGACTGTATTTTTATTCAAACGTTCCTACGTTATGCGTTAATGTGTACAAAATTTTCTATTTATTTAAGGCACACAAACCAGTGCCATTTACAGCCATGTGCCAAACACTCAGTATTTATGAAAAACATTTGATATTGGTAAACCAATACCTGCGAAATACCCTAGATGCCTTAATTATTAATTACTCACTTAACTGGGTTAGGTAAAATAGGTTATGCTAAGGTAGACGTCACCCAGCCAATGATCAACCTTGTCCGTCTGGGCAATCTGAGTAACATCAGGCAAGATAAGGCACGGATCTGACGGTTTGGGGTCGAGCTAGTGTAAACACACCTTTATCTTGAAGCTGTGGTGGCTACCGTGATTTGAATGTGTACATAACCTCCTAAAGAAGATGAAGAAGACTAACGAGCAGTGAAAAAGTTCCAGTGACAATAGCACCAAATCCTAACTAATCCTAATCCTAATCCTAACTTAATATTATAAATGCGAAAGTAACTGTGTATATCTGTCTGTCTGTTACTCTTTCACGCCAAAACTACTGAACGGATTTGAATGAAAATTGTTATACATATGGTCTAGCTAGACCCTGAGAAAGAACATAGGCTACTTTTTATCCAGAAATTCCCACGGGAAAACTTTTTAAGGCGAAGCGAAGCTCGCAGGAACAGCTAAAGTAAATCATAAACGGAAAAGACTAGCTTAATGAAGCCGTCAGCAATGTTGATGTACAAAACTTTAGGAAATATTATACAGATCAAAATCCAAATTAAATATATATTTTAAATATGAAACTTTTTATTGCTCGTGATTGTATTACACCTCAAATAATCCATGTAGGACCTTAAGTGCTTTCTGAAAATCCATTTTAAATTTTATGCTCTTTTAAATGAATATTTGCAATTTTTATGCAATATCACAGTACCACCACCAGACTATTACTCTGTTTTGAAAGAAATAAACTATGAATCTGATTTATAGATGTCAAAATACCTTCGCAATCAATGAAAATACGATACTCAATAAAAAATTGGTAGGTATATGTATAGTAGGAACATAGATAGAGAAATATCCATGCAACAGTAACCGGACACGACAAAAATATTAGGTAAGTATACAAAAAACATACCCATTATACTTATATTATAGATTAGGTTATAGTCCATCGAACACCGTTCACTAACAAAACATCTAATGGCTGAACATGTCAACACAAAAACATAATTGTAGGAACTACCTAACTGCAACCATTTTTAATTTCCGGTGAATGTCCACCACGTCTTTTTAGTATTCCTATGTAATGTGGCAGCACGCAAACTGCTCAATTAAAGCAGACTCGGTTAGTTATTTATCAGAAATTGAGGATCTTTGACAAGATCTAGATATTCTGAACGCGATACTAAAATTCGATCTATTACAGCCATTGCGGGACTAGAAACCGTGACGTACCGTTATTACTCAATTAATTTTACAAATACAGTTAAGAACCTAATTATTTAAAAAAATAAAATAAGAACCTACATGAAATAAGTTTTTTAATCTTTGATTTAGGTAATAATTTCTCCAAAGAAGTGTACAGTGGGTTACAAAGAATTTGGACCCCCTTTCTACGCAGATCACTGTACCCTAAACTACAAAATAAATATATTTATACCTATGTATATATTTATTATAGTCAAAATAAATGGTTAATCGACCATGAAACTAATAAAAATAAAATAAAAATCAAGGTACTTAGGTACATTCCTTCTACATGTTTCTATTATTTCATGACCTGTCTCCATTGTGATAAGTTAATATGAGGTAAACATGTTACTTATATGATTTGATAACACACATAAGGTTAGCTTTTTTTTTAAATTAGCTTTTCTTATCTTCCTTTCACTATGTGTGTCTTTATTACACAGACATTACAATTCAAATCTATCATAATTAAAAATAACCCATCAGTTTCTTAACGATAAATAATACACTACGCTTGTTAAAATTCCGAAGATATTAAATTGTTGGTAGGTATGCTGCAATCATTTTTACGTCTACGTTAGTTGGATATATCTCAATCTTATATCAACTATCTTCGTATTGTTCCATCCATATTAATTGTATTAATAATTATTGAAAAGTAGATAATATGGATCTCTAATTTAAATAAGTAAGAGCTAAAGAAACGTTTATTTGACACAGTTTACGTATCCAAGTGAAATATATTTTCGCCTCCTTTTTATTCTTTGTAAATAAACGCATAGATACATAATAGATAGATTATTACTTTTATATTTAAGTTTTTCCATATGTTCGTGTTTTTATTTTATTCACCGTAAGGACAAGCACGACAGTATTCACATTTCCAAGAACTCAGTGGTGTATATCGTACAAATCACCAAGAAAACCCTCCTGCAGGTTGACTGGTAGAAAATGCATTGAGTCCACCTGATAATACTATATTACCTACTTAAAAGTAATGTAATGTAAATTGTGCAACAAAAGTATAAGTAGTCGGCTTAATTAACAGCTTTTATTTAAATAACGCTACACATATTTTGGCAATTAAGCTTGCTATCTAGTTAAAAAATCGCTAAAATACATAAAACACACAATGCAATTAACACATAGTGCCTTAGTATTTACATGTTGTATTTCATAAGTCTTCTGAAGCGTTGCCCAACTTATTTATTCTCAAGAACAGAAATAGCTAAAATAGATATTGTTACTAAATATCCGTCTATTAAAATCTTGTAATTTATATACAAATGTTTAGTGTGATTGTTTAAATTATAAAAGCTTAAACTAGTACCTGGTCTAATCAGCATTCATAATTTTTGACTAAACAAATTCTATAAAATTGGTCAATAATACAAAAAGACCCTTTGAAAAAATCAAAAACATGAAGAAAAAAAGGTTTTCAGAAGGTCACCTTCTTTTATCTTACTATCCTTTACGTATGCCCTTTTTGTAAGATCCTGTATAAAATTGTACGCTTTCAAGCAAAAATTAAGGCTTCAATTTCAGATAACGAAATTTCTAGGCCATCGCATTATAGCCTAAGCCAGCATAGCGATAAGGAATATCCAAGGTTACCTATGAATGCACTAAGTTCTACGCAATTCTGTTTATACGGTGTCGGCAAACTGTGGGTCATATTAATCGAAAATTCTCCTACCATCGTAAAAAACATGACCTCTCAGACACAGCGTCTACGATTTTTGTTAGTATGTGTACTTATTCTAATAATACATAATCAAACCTATATGCACGGGGTGTATAAAATGAGCATCCCCGAGTGACGTATCAATTGCATTTTATATGTATAGGTACTATTGTATACGACTGGTGCACCCTGGGCAATCAGCTACTGATGCTATTCTGACTGGCTAAACTTTTCAACACCACGGTGAAAAACTCTGGCGATCTCTAGTGTCTCATGTGTGTCAGTCACTGAAATCCTAAGAAGAGTCATCTTCAGCCCGATATAAATATAAATACCTTCTAAACTGAATCTCCTCCCTTTAAAGTCGGCTACAAAGATCATAATAATTATCTACGCAGGTCATGTACAGTATAACTAAGGTATGTATTATATGCTTAGTGCCTACAATCGTGAAAACCCTTATCCAACAATACCATTGATTGACGTCACGTTCAGAAATCTAAATTATGCAACGACATAACTTGCTGCATTGCCTACTACAGTGTTTTAAAACCGACACTAAATGTTGTTATTGTTATTCAATGTTTGTTTATTTTAATACTTCACTGGCCTTGATTTTCAGTAGGGACCTACTTATAGAATGTTGGTCAAGCGGCAAAAGCGTGGTAAAAATCCTGAGGATAATTATGGATAAAGGAAGCTTGTCTGGAAGAAGATAGTTTTTAATATCACTAAGTCTGCCTTTTTACGTATTTTGTGATTACATAATTGTTTAATAATAATATGTGCAATAAAGTATTTATACTTAATACCTAATTAAATTTAAAAACTGACGATGTTGCCTGCGAGTTCATGTAACGGTAAACAGGGGTCATGGATATGTATTTATGTAATAATATGTAAGTTTAATAAATAAATACATAAATAAGTATAAAAGTTTCAGGCTGGCAGCCCCATTCTGGCCCCTCAAAGCCTTATTAAATAATAAAAAATAAAAGTAGCTTTCGTTTTATTGTCACGTATTTTGAATCATGATAAAGCAGATAGATATAGTGCAAAACCAACAATTTAGGCAGGTACTCATAAAAAATAAAAACAAGTTAGCATCTGCGTTCAATCTTACTTTTGTATTAGGGAAAGTGAGAGTTGAAAATTTAATTACTCTTTCCTTTTAACCACCTTAATTATATATACACTTCGCACCAGAACCTTTTGTATCTTTATGACCCCAATTTCCTCTGACATTTGTTTTAAAACGGAAATCACACTAATTTGTACACAAACAAGATGCTATCTGCGTCTGGGAAGTTTTTTTATTCCGTATTTTAAGTAATTAGAAGGTACTTTACCATACTATGAGACATTGCAGATGGTATACTTTCTTTTGTACACTTATTACATTTCCTTTCCCATATTTCCTTGATCTTTTTTTATATGTATGCAAATTATAAATTACTGTTTATTTGATATCCAGATATCAAGAATATCTTATTTGAAATAAATGAGAACTTGATTATTTCAGGATTTAAGCTATTTCACTAATATTCCACCATGTACAGTAAGCTTAGGTACTATCTACCTACTAGGTATGTATTTCAGGAAATAATATTATGAGAGTTTGTTATTTCTCATAACTAACGTAAATCCGGTAAATTTTCCTAAAATTATCACTCAATAGTTAAGTATTCCGATAATGATTTCACAGTAACATACACTGACTAACAATCACCTGTAAAGGCAGCACGGATCGCTTATCATGGCATCAGTTTACTCACAGCTAACATTACAACATTCCACCATCAACGTTGACTCTTGAATTAAACTCTTACCTTAGATTAATAATGTACGAAGAAGATGGAGTGTCAGTGCAAAATAAACGCAAATAACACCCTACCTGTAGCACAGAGCTCTTATTTTGAATTAATTCTGTTATAAGATTAGTGACTTTATTCATTGGTACAATGGTTGAACTTAAAACGGTTTGACAGTAAAGAGGATGCGGATAGTTTTTAGCTTGGTTTTTATTTGTGATAAGAGCGGTGGTAAACGCCCGCTTCTCACGCAAGATATACGGGTTCGTATATCGGCGGTGACATGTAAGTACCAATGAGTTATTTTAACTTAAGTACAATGTATACCATCGCTCTTACGGCCAAGGAAAAAATCGTGAGGAAACCTGCATATCTAGATCTAGCGCATCTAGATATGTGAACCCACCAACCCGCAGCGGACCAGCGTGGTGGGAAATGGTCCAAGCTTAGGAAGGGAGTTTGGACCTTGGGGATATGCACAACGGTTCCATTCGAGAGAGCCAGGTGCAGGTATTTACACCCCCACAGAGAATAGAATAGAATATAATAAAATATGTGACATCGTGTTCGTATATTCTCAATCTAGTCAACGTTGACTCTTGAATTAAACTGTTACTTCACCAGCACCAGTCCAACAGAATAGAATAGACTCGTGATCCAATTACCGCTGGTCTCTCAACTGAGGCCAGATAACAAGTCATAACGGTAAACCACACGCAAACAGACATACAGGCACATTAAACACATATACAGGATGTCCCTGGTTAAATTGCACATGTGAAATATAGTGGTAGTGAACTTGTCATTCTGAACAACATTTTTGCTACGAATTATGGATATTCGTGCTAAAAAAACTACCCAACTTATACGTTTCAATCCTAACAAAGTCTCTATAAAGAAGTAAAAAAATATCGCGAATTGTTAAAAGGCTTAGAACGAAAGTTCTTTAAAATTACGAGTTATATCACTATCGTTCGTGAGTGCATTTTAACGGACACCCTGTACATAGAGTACATAGATATCTGAATGAATACAGGTAGACCAGACTTGCATAAGGTGTTGACCTCTGTGCAATCTCAAATGTAGGCCTACTGGTAGGTTTTACGATGGACGACCCAGCTTCACAGTTAATTAAATATAGCTAAGCATGAACTCAAGCGCCAGTCATCGATAATTTAGCCAATCACACCGCTGAATTACATTATAAAGTTAAGCTAAGTGAAATAACCTGGCGGGACGACCTGTACGTATTTGATAATAACTGGGCTGAGAGTGCACAGGATCGAACGATATGGAAGGAAAAAGGGGAGGCCTTTGGCCAGCAGTAGGAAAGTAAATAGGCTTAAAAAAAGTGAAATAACCAGAATCCCAATAATAGCAGACCATTCATCAAGATACACTAGAATGGAGCAATCAATACCAAAGGAAATTTCTACGTGTAATATAATTTAGCCCACGATTTTCACATAAAAACATCGATAATCTGAATTTGTCTAAAGTGAGAGTGGCTCCCGATTAGATGACACAATAATTTTAAATAGCTTTTTAAGTACAGAGTGCGATTTTTTTATTACTAAACAACAATTAGGTATAGACTGAGATAAAATCACCATCCGAACCTCATGGTTCTTTCGCAAAATACAAAGATGACCCTCTATCAGAAACTATCATGACACAATGTACAGTCGAACTATAAAGTCCTGACAATAAAGAGTGCGATTTTGCTAACACTTTTTATCATTGTCAGGTATAATTGCTTACTTATATATACATTTAAAAAATAAAGTACCGATTGATAATGGATTTTTAACTGATTTGTCCTTTAATAAATATAATAGATTGATTAAATACGGTCTTTAACAATTAGTTAGAATCCACTTCCGTTTTCAGGACATAATAGTTTTACTGCATCAATAAAACGAAACCTTTTTTAACGCAAATTTCAAAAAGTGATATTTAAGAAAACCAACGTAAAGCTGCTGTTATTGTTACAACAATTTTTTATGCGAATTCGGGTGTTTTTTGTGAACTTATTACACCCTCTGAAAAATCTTTCGTTTAATTTCGTTCGTTTCAATTTAAACCCTGCATATCTAATTATCTATCTAGCTATACCTAGTACTTATAACAAGGTACGATGAATTCAAGTGAAGTGCTGGTGCTGGTAGAAATCTTCGCTAATCCTACTGGAGTGAAAGTCACCATGATCACGACGACCGACGAACTGATTTAAAGTGTCGTGTCTGTGATTTATTCATCGACCAATCAGGACGCTGCATCGGCTAACGAGATCATCCGTTCGTCACTTCTGTCCAATGGGAGGAAATTATTTTAAAATCGTGGTTATTTATTATAAAATACTGAAATTACGCCAATGAAAAGACACCTGCCATAAAGTTAACTGTTCAAGCTTACCCTAATCTCATCCAAGGTAAGTACTAAAATCTAGACTGCGACTAATTTGAGAACTAAGTTTCTATGACACTGAAAACAAATATGAACCTTACGCCTATAAAAGAAGGTACCTACAAGATGAAGAAAATCCACTAACCTATTGAAGGCCTTCATGAAATACGCCGTTTCAATTGATATCAACGAGTTAAGATCAGAGGGAGCGAGTGGTTTGAATTGATTTGTCTATTTTTATAATAGCACAGACGTAGATGTATTTTTATGATTTACTTTACAGTATGTTGCAAAAAGGGTATACTAAGCCGAAACCAGCATGTGCAGCATGTTATATCTAAGCCCGTACGATATCTAAGCCCCTATCTATGCTGCACATGCTGGTTTCGGCTTAGTATACCCTTATTGCAACATCCTGTATACCTACAGGTTGTTAAACAAAGAGTATAACCTGAAAGGGAGAGTGACTTAGGGGTTCATTCTGAAAAAGTTTTGATCTACGACTTTTGTAAATCGATAGCTGAAAAAAAACAGTTTTCCTGATAAGGATAACACACAACAACCCTCCTTTATGGGTGTGTTTTACATGAGCTGTGGCTTAACTGAAAGATAACTTTGTTTGCTTCAAGTCTCGTGATCGTGGAAAATCCACAGGCCGTTTTTTTACTATTTATGTGCATAATATATGGACTAAGATCTGTGTATACACAAAAATGATTGTAGCAATGTCGGGGTCGGCTATTCAACCTGCTCCTCGTATATTGCAATCTTAACTATAGGTAAACTGAATAAATATTTTCGTAAGTTTATTTCAGACAAATACTGAAAAAGATTGATATTTTCTCTACCAACATAACAGATTGAGAGAACACAAACCAACTATTGCATTCAGTTGTTTATACTCTTATATTTTTTTAGGTTAAATATCTTATACATACGTAAAATTTTAGGTTATTTTCATAATCTGCATCAGAAATTGTAATTTCGTACCTATAAAACATTTCCTACAGTCGAAAATTAAGACCAACAATACATTCAAGTCTGTTTTTTAGTTTATTATGCTCATACTTTCACTTCACAACACAATCTGTGTTTGGTATAATTTGTAAACATATACCACGACAAAAAAGATGATTGCTTGGCTGTAACGTAATCCAATATCATTTTGATGTATTCGATGGTTTCGCATTCTTTGAATGGTAAAGAAAGGTGCGACGGATTGCATGCTTTCTAATTTCTGTGGACTAGTTTTTGTGACATTTATTTATTGAAAGATTTGCGCCCATCTTTAGTAGTGAAGGCATCGACAGAAGTAAAGGCAATTCCCCTTATATTCATAGAAAAGTTATATAACGTTTTAGCTATTGAACCGTTTTAAATAAGGGGAAATGAGTATAAGAAAATGACCTTACTTAATAATATAACTGATAAACCCTTTTTAATTTAATTTAACATAAGACATCTTTAATAAGTTGTGAAAGAAAAATAAAAAGTTATATCGATCCGTCTGCTTTGCACTATATACGTTCACTGGTTACAAGTGGATGCATACAAAATCCTCTTAAATGCAGAATACTAAATGAACCTCCTGGCATAGCACATCCAACACCATCATTCTAGCATAGTGTTTGTCACCGACAGTCTAAGAAATAAGTGATAAGTAAGAATCAAATTATGAATCGCAATGAATGAAAATATCATAAGATTGTATTGCAATTCAGTTTAAGGCATGAGCCGACTGATAAGATTTCCTAAGGTAAGTAATTAGTAACATTCGTGACTTTGCGCCAACCACAATGATTAGCATAGCATTAGCGATCTGAAAGTGAGATGGATTCTCGCACATATCGCGAAATCTTCAGTCTGTGCCAATCTCGGAAGCGTCCTGATTTTAGAATCGATAAAAAAGCCGATGTCGACACCTCTCATTGTTCCGACATACTCGTATTCGATCACGCAATTTAACAAAGCAAAACGTAACATTTAATACAATGGAGCAAGGTGCAAAATTCTGATTTCGTGGTATTGCAGATTGGTGATCGCTTCCGCACCCAATATACAAAAGGTGTTTATATGTATGTGTGCATTTATCTTCGCTGGCATTTTTAATTGAATTTATTAACGTATCTAATGGAAAGTTTACTTCCAGGTTTATTAATTGTTTCAATGATAAAATCATGGTTACGTTAATGTATTGAAACGGCCTGAACGAAACTTTTAATAGCAAGTGCTGATCTTTATCTATCTGTCTTCGACTGTATTGGTATTATGCGATATTATGTAAGAAGTCTTTTGTCTCACCTTTATTTATTCTTATCTATTTTCTGTGGAAGTGTACCTAAGTACATGCACCTGGCTCTCTCGAATGGAACCTTTGTGCATCTTTCTTTAAGTTCTAAACTCCCTTACTAAAGTTAGACCATTACCCACCACACTGGTCCACTGCGGGTGGGTTCACACATATATGTCACTATGTGTGAGGTGCAAAATCTAGATATACAGGTTTCCTCACGATGTTTTCCTTCACCATAAGGGCGATGGTATACATTGGAATTTAATATCAAAAGAACTCATTGGTAGGTACATAGGTGTGGTATTTCAACCCGCATCTATAGTATGAGAAGAACACACACACACGCACTCACGCCTTGTACTAATGTACTCCCTTGCGGGGTAGGCAGAGGTGCATTGCTGCACCCACTTTTCGCCAGAGTGTTATGTTAGTCCCAATGTAATAGGGGGCGGGCCTATTGCCATTTTACGGGCACATCCAAGACCCGAGATCAAATATCTGTGTTTAAACAAATATCTGCCCCAGCCGGGAATCGAACCCGGGACCATCGGCTCAGTAGTCAGGGTCACTAACCACTACGCCATTCGGTCGTCTGTTATCTGTCTTTAAAAAAAATCTGCCCCAGCCGGGAATCGAACCCAGGACCTTCGGCATAGCAGTCAGGGCCACTAACCACTATGCCATTCGACCGTCAGGGAAAGCTGGACTGAAGCACCATCGACAAGTGGCCGAGGCTAGAAGTAAAGGCGCATTTACAAAAAACCAACCATGAGCTATGTAACCGGAAAATACTTACTTCTTTTTTAAGAGCGAGAACTAGAATCAGTGAGATAGCATTTCCGAGGATGCCTAACGGTTTAAAAAAGTAACGGGCTATAGTAATTAGTGTTTGTACTGTTGCTAATGCAATGGTTTGTCTCCTGGTGTAGATTTTATCAGTGATGGAATCGAAGTTACCACCAACATTGTGAACTTTTGATTATAAAAATCTAATCGTCATCAACCCTTGTTCTTCCACTGCTGGATAGGCCTCTCCCAACGGTTACTAATTAATATTTAGTATGTGGCCACGGTGTGTTGTGGCTACGCCAAATGCCTGTTTGTGGTCTCCACTCGACAACAGTAACTTGTTAACCTCACATTTTCATATGTACAGGTTTTATCACATCTACCCTATTTAAAAATATATATTATCAAAACAAGTTTTGACACACTTCGGTGATTTTCAAAATCAGTCAAAACAAGTACGAGTAAAATGAGATAAAACAAGGAAAGACAACCCACGGAATTATTGGCCTACGTTTTGCCAGGCCAGACCATAAAATTTTTATATTTTAGCTAAAAACAAAAACGTTCATACTTTCCTACACATCTATCTACTTATGCATATTTTTTCCGATAACATTAATTTTTGCTAAGCTAAAAAACAGAGTGGAACATTGGTACTATGGTTTTCTCCGGAGCACTCTTAACGACTACAGATAGTGGGACTGATGACGATGATGATGGTCTTTCTCCAATAGTTTTAAGTAGTGTACCTACACTAGAAGAGTCTATCTTCAAATTGTATCCATATTTTTTAACTAAATAATACCTACTACAAAAAATATCATAACAAATATAGGTAGGTAAGGTAGGTATCCAGCTTTCATAGCCGAAACACAAATGCCAGAAAACGAGGGTAGTTATATAAACGTAGGTGCAGCATAAGTTTAACAAACTCTTTTTAAACCGGTTTGTTGACAACATTAAAAACGAGGAAAATGAACTGAAACAAAGCTTGGTAAGTGGAAGGAAAGAGAAGGCCTGGAAGGAGAAAATTGACGTGGCTGTGCAACATCAAAGAGTGGACCGGTGTAAAAACCGTGGAAGAATTATTTAAAACAGCCAGGAATAGAGAGCGCTGCAAAGAGCTGACTGCCAACCTTCAATGATGGAGAGGCACTATAAGAAGAAGAAAGCTTGGTAAGCTAATCGGTAATCGTTTCACTTGACACATATTCCACACTGCATGCACCTTTTAACAATACAATACAAAGCACTTACTATAAAAGGGTCATGCACTTTACAAGCAAACATTAACCGACTTAAGAATAAAACTGACCTTAGAATCTGGATCGATACGGTCCACTACAGCTGTTACCGTTGCCACTTCATTCACAGAAATAAAATAAAAACCGTTTTATTTTTTAAAACAATTTGAATTGAGAATACCGTCTCAAGCCACGACTGCCAACGGCCAATCCGATCCACTGACTACACCACACGCCTCGCTTCGTATCTCAGATAGCGAGTCTAGATAATACAAGTAAAAGCGGTATACCGTAAGTCGGGCATTTATAATAGAATTCTTCTACTTGTACTCATAGACAAAACTGGCAGGTAAACACTAGTGATAACTGTTTTCAGAGATTTTAATTGAATGGAAATGCGCGGGAAAAACATGAACTTTTTCCATTGTTTTCCTTGTTGGGAACAGTTAACCTACGCATAAATCCCAACAATACCTAAACTAAAACGCAGCGTTATTTTATTGTTAGCTCCAAAAATCCGGTCAAATTATTTGGTCAACGTTATTATGTATGGTATAGGTATGTAGCTACCTACTTCCAAAGATTCAAGCAGCGCTTCTTCTTCTTCAGCAAATAATTTTATACACCTAACGCTTTACTATAATATCTCTGTGCGATTGCTTTTTACGTTATTGAGAATTTTCCTAGATGTTTCATCAAATTCGATTCATCCGACGCTGATGGCTGATCTCATAGCCATGGTCGAAATTCAGGAGGACATTATGTCCCATTATAAGTACGACATGCTAGTGCAGCGGTTAATAACTGCCGAGCCGAGAGTTCCGGGTTCGATACAAATCGGAAGTCGTTGCACGGCCATTGGCCCGCTATACTCACCTACTATTGAGTAAATATACGCCGCTCAACCAACACGCATCCGAAGCAATTTGTGAAGTCAATGGAACAGTTTTTCTTACCTACCCACCTACTTAGTAAGTAAACACCGGGGAAACAATGACTGGTGCGGCTGTTAGTAGTAGTAGTATAACTTTATTGTACATAAAACACTTAAAATAACATTTAATACTTAAAATCTATAATACAATAAGGGCGGCCTTATCGCTAGAAGCGAGCAATCTCTTCCAGGCAACCCTACGAGCTAAGAGAGACAATTTTGATTATAAATATAAATGAGAAAGTTGTACAAAAATATAAACACTATAGAGCAAGGAAATTAATACCTACTTATTTTATTAACTAAAGAGCTGAAGCTCCCAGGTTCGATTCCCGATCGGGCAGGTATTTGTTTTCGGACCATGGATATAGGTAGTTACCCGAAAAATGTTACGCTAGGTAACTCACTTGAGCTCGTTTGATTCGTCTTGAAAAAAGACCAAATAGGTAGTTTCGTTGTTAGATGGTGACCAGGTCTGATTATGGAGCTGAAAGATGGCCATGGGAACTCAGTAGTTACAGGACACAAAGAAATTCAGTGTCATTTTCATCATCAGCCTTAACATACTTAGGTATACATAATGTGCCATCAGCCCATGTATTTATTGTTGTGCCCCTATAATCGTCCACTGCTGGCTGAGCTGGCCGAGCATAGACACAGGCCACTCACAAAGCGAGCGCCACAACTAGGGTTGCCAGTCGTAGCCCTGGATATTTTAGTTACTTATAGCCCACAACACTCGCATCCAGCCACTGCAGCCAATACTGGCGATTAAAATTTCGCGTCCCATGCTACTTAATGTAATGGGTCGATTACACCTAACGAGTACAGTGATGAGACAGTATCCTCAGCCGATCCTCGACCAATGAACGGCTAGCAAGTGACCGAGTGCGCGGCCGAGGACACTGACTCGCCACTGTTTTCTTCGTCTTACTATAGTAGATCAGCTTTGTTAACAGTATTTTATCTTGACAACTAGACAATCTCCTGTAAATAATACCTGCCTACCTAATTCATTGGAGAGGAATTCCCCACATCACCTTCACTCACTTATAATGTCTTTAGGGAAATTACGACGGGAACGCTCGGGGTTTACCCGTGGCATAAACTGTTTAGGGCAGTGATCTTTGGAGATCAAACTAAATTAGCAAACGTAGTGTACAAGGTTCCTTAGATTTTTTATTCTACTTGGTTACGAATGAATCACTTTTAGGGCGGCTTCGGCCAACGTCGAGTAAATTTTACTCTCGAGTAAAGTACCAGTTACTCGCGAGTAAGCAGGATTTTGCATTCTACCAAACCTGAAACCAAGATAACTAGCTTATCCCAAGAATAAAATGTTATACCGCCAAAATTGACCGTGTAACGAGCTTATCCGAGAGTAATTTTGTAATGGCGGCAGCACATCAGCTGATTAGAAAACCGTCATAATGACATATAAACACATCTGTCAAAACATAAACAAAAGTACGTTAAAAGGCAAAGTCTCAGAATAACAACAGCGAATAAAATATTAAAACATAAACAATTTCATACTTTTATAATCCATTCAAACTAAGTTGGCATGTCATTTCTATTGCATGCTTTGAAACGCAGCTATTTTTATTTTAGTTGCATTACAGTTTCGTTCCTCGTTCATTCAATTTAATCATGGTATAACTTGGTAGAATGCAAATGTACTTATCCTAGATATTTACTCGCGTATAATTTTAATTCCGGTATAGTTATTCTCGTGTAACGTGATGTTTGGACGAATCCACTCTAAGTCATATAGTGAAATAGTTATACCTACAGGCAGTTAAATAAATATGAAGTACCTAGTTAACTATAACATTTTATGTGATGCTAAAAACTGAAGGGCTCAAGAAACAGTTCAATACTTACCACGCAGGACGGAAAGATAGGTGCTATAAGTTTATTTATTAGTGATTTCATAGTAGGTCCTGTAATAAAAGCTGCTAGATATTTAGGGTAGGTACATTGTCCTCATCACATCCCATCACGTCCCCACTGCTGGTGCACGGGTCTCCTTCCAATGAAGGAAGGGTTTTAGGTCTAGTCCACCGCGCTGGCCTAGTAAGCTAGTAGTAAGTTTGTAGGTACATTGACCTGCCAATAGAAAATAAGTAACTACACTGATGAAATCCCACCGAGGTTGAAAATACATCGAAATTATTCTGCACAAGTACCTACTAAACAACAAATATTTTTAATACCTGTCGGAAAAATTATAAAATGCGTAGGTAACCTAAAAATATGAGACTTGTATTGTGTAAGTGTAGATTTTAATAAAACATCCTTGTGTTACGTTGTATGTTATCTCGTTAGTCAACACACTGCGCATGTGCCATTGTTGGACGCAATGGAAAGTTACTAGACTCAAAATCAGTATACCTAGTAGAGAATCGTAGTACCTAAGGATGAAAAAGAGTACATAAGGAAAATTCATTTCTAAGAAAGGAAATGGGAGGGGTTAATTAATTTTCCTTGCCGCATCGCGAAGTATATCTTATATTATACTACTCCTACCATATTATACTAATAACATCATTATGTAGGTATGTTTCTTCACACAATGACAACAAAAGTTCTACATAATGTACATAGGACTTTTCCAAATAGCGCCAATAAGGCAATTATCATTCTCATATCAAGATTGGTATGGTTTTTTCTATGAAATAAGTTTTTACTTTTCATTTTTAAAAATCCTTTTTTTAAATTCTTTAGATGTTACTTTTTTCAAATCTCTTGCAATACCTCTAAGATTTAAATTATTTTAAAATATAATATGGGAATATTATAGGATATTTCTTATCTAATATCTTACAAGGACTATATAGATACTCGTATACGGTTATTAATTATTATCTTGTATGAAGAAGTGTCATCTTATCAGTTAGCTTAATTTTCTCTTGAGTTAACATAGCTGCTATCAAGAATTCCATGTCATTATAGTACATTCTTACCTATCACATTCCAAGATAATATAAAAAAATCAGTAGTCTAAACACACCTGTATAGGGCGGCAACGCAAAGTTAAACACCTGAAATATCATCAAAAAATATTTATTACTCTATTCGAAAATAAACTTAATATATTTACACATAAGGTTTGCCCTTAAACTCATTTGGCCCTACGCTTCCCCGTTACAAGACCATTGTAGGAGTCTCTCGGCTTTTCTCTAAAATCGGTCGCTGTGGTCATATTACAACTAGTGTGATTGGTCCCTGGATGTCCGCACAGCTAGCCCACAAAAGAACTGTGTTCTTAGGAGGTTCCGCTGTGACACAATCGCAAGGGATGTCGTACAAAAATCGCTGTCAATGAAGGCAACTCGGTCCGGCTCGCACTAAGCCAGCAATGCACAATCAACACCAAAGTTCGACCGTGAACCAATCGTTGAGCGTCGCCTTGAGAACTCCATCCATTGGTTTGTAGATCCCAACCCCGTAACGATTTTCCTTATAACAGAATATAAGTCGAAGTACATTTTTATACATGAAAATTGTAATAGTTGACAAAACTTTTAACAAGTACTCGTAACAGTAAAGAAATTAACATTGTGCTGGTTTTGAATTCATTCACAAACAATATTTTAATATTATTAATTATAATGTATGATATTTTACTAAATGTATTGCTCTAGTTCAGTTCTGCTTTCTATTTAAGTATAACAATATAGAAAGTTTAATTTAAAAATATTCTGGCAGCATGCATACAATAAAAATCTTTGATAGAAAGGAATGGAATCAACATCTATAAGTTATTGTAGTAAGTACTGTTGAGTGGACTTGACCAATAAGAAAAGAGATTAAACAAAATGGCCACTGGGCTAACCAATTACAAGAGAGCTTTTAGGAACAATCAACAGACTTCAAGTTCAAGAATTTTAACTATAGCACGCTATATAGCTACAAACATGCCTTGGAAACCTAAATTTAAAATATTCTTTGCACGATAATACGATGAATGATTTGACTTTACCTTATTACATGATATGCATATGATTGCACATTGAAGTATTTTTTTATATTTAGAAGTCTTAGAGTAATTTGAATTTAAACACAGACATCAAATCGCAACAAATGCAAGAACAAAGATCATGGAAAATTCAAAACCTAAACTATTCTAATATTTTCAAAACTTTACTGTACTTTGGAACTTTGACTTAGTTTTAAAACTAAACTTTTAAATCTTCTATTTTCTCTCTTCATGTTCATTATTTTGAAATTAAAATTAATTTTCCAGGTAACAATGTAACAATTTTAGTTACAATCAATTAACCACACATTAAAATTGAATCCGATCGGATTCTGACATCACCAATCCGAATAAATTCAGCAGCTTCTCAGCTTACACTCTATTCTCTATGTACACATGTTGGGCACAGCCTCAGTCAAGTCTTCTTAATTTGGCAGGTTATTTCACGAAAGCTTCCGGTGGTATTTTCCCTTCCGACTGCAGCTGGTTGAAAATGAAGAGCGCCCGTTGGAGGTCCCAGCCAGTTTCTTGAAGGCAGCTAAAAATAAAGAAAAGATAAATTAATATTCGAAATTGACATATCCCCACATATTTATATTTATTTATTTATTTTACATGTTATTTGTCATGTTTTTGTTTTGTTGAACCAAAGAACTACTTCCGATTCATAACGGAACCTCTGTTGTGCAATCGTAAAACCGAATATCAGTTGTACGGAAAGTGTCGCCATCTATTGACAATAATACTCTCTGCTCCTTAACATCCCGCAAGTTAACTGGTAGAAACATCTCTTAGAATTTAGCCCTCCCGGTTGCATAATATATTATCATTGTAAATGATCCAGTAAACGTTCAACAAACGAATACATTCCACTAAAGGATTCTCCATGTGTGTTCATCAACCGGCATCATTAGTTTTATGCTTCCGCCGCACTCTGGGCAGTCAGCGAATGACGCTTATCTTACACAGTGACAAGCCCTAGGTCAAAGATTACTGCTATAGCGTTTGCCACCTACACACCAAAAACACTTAAAAACACACTCACTTCATGCTCCAATGCTGGTTCATGCCAGTCTGTTGGCTCAATAACGCCATGGCTTGCATCTTGGCAGCTTCGTCGCCGCCCGCGGCGGGGGCGGGGGCGGGCGCGGGTGCGGGGGCCGGGGCTGATGATGTTGAAGCCTCGGGTAGAGATGTGGCGAACGCCTCGTCTCTCTGTAAGTGGAAGGGTTATGTTACTTGATGCAGATATGTGTGTCGCATTTTCATGTTAGAAATTAGTAGTAATTTCAGCAAGTCGAAAAAGTGATTAGCTATATTACAGCTATATTAAAACTTTTGAAAGGCTGCACGGATACGTACTGACTCAAGTCTGACTTGGTCCTTCCATTTCTTCCATTTTGCTTTGGAGACTCAGGGATTAATCAGATAACCCCTTTTTAAGGGTAAACAAACAAACATAGGACTCGTCAGTTGCCTCTATCATCTGTACCTTTCTACGCGAACGCAGACTAGTACCAGACTTTATATGGCTGTGGGATATCATGTTTTGAAAGACTGAAGGTCCAAAGCAAATGAAATATTTAAACTTACTCTGCCATATAGGGTTAAAAGACCTTACCTGTTGCCTAGTAGTATTAGTAATGAACAGCATATCATTCACTATGGAGAACCCGCCGCTGCCGTTGGGCACGATCGTGAACGTGCGATGGAAGTTGCGAGTGGGCGTGTTCACTGTCACCGTCTCCTTGAAGACGCCACTCATTGTCAGCACTATCAGCGTCGGCTGGAAGAGAGGGTCACTGTTAGAGATATTATGATTATAAGTACAGAAAACTAATTACGAGTTACGTAGGTTTAGTATATTATTTAGGGAAATCTATGAAACTTTAGATACAAAGTGGCGCCTCTTGCGGAATTTGCCGTGAAACTTTTTGCAGAAAATGTATGCAGATAACAGAAGAAACCATAAGCGTATACACGCTTCATGCGTTTGTATATTCAATGCAAACGCAAGCATCAGCCTCTACGGAGGCGTCAACGTGCGTTCATATCACACTCATCTTCAAAAATGGCTGCGCCGCATTCATGCCGAAACGCGATATAGAGACGTTTATCTATATAGATAACGAACCCGTGTAGCGTCAGCTGCTGCTATATAGTTATACGTACGTTGCTACCGCTTCAATAGACGCGTTTGTATCATTAATGCAAACGCACAACCATCAGCGTATATTGAGCCGTCGCAGCGCGTTCCTTGTGTTTGTGTGTATTTCTTGTGCTATACCTTTAAAACCACAGATACAGCCTTATAATACTTACAGTAAACACATGCAGGTCCACGGCTCAGCCCATGAGGTGGTGCTTGGTGCTTGCAGGTCGGACAGGAAGCTCACGTAGCTCGGCCGCTACACGCTGCTTATAGTGAAGCATGCTTCTTAAAGCATAGCGCACGATGTATTTGAGACGCGCAGACGCCGGGTGTATACGCAGCTACAGCGTAATTTAAAGACTATGGTAACCAAATCATACGTAATGATCGTGAAACTCGCTTCGTGATACTCTGCTGCCGCTACACGGGTCCGTTATCGACGTCGATAAACTCTTTTATAGCGCATTCAACCAAAAACAGCGCTGTATTTATGGCGAATCGCGATATAGTGACGTTTATCTACGTCGATAACAAACCCATGTAGCGGCAGCTACTGCTATATACACACGTTGCTATCGTTTGTATCTTCAATGCAAACGCAACCATCAGTGTCTGCAGCGCCGACGATGCGCATTACTAATCGTCATTTGCGCGTTTAAAATGTTATGCTATGCCTCTAAAATCACATAACACTCACAGTAAACACGTGTAAGTCCACGGCAAAGCCCATCAGATCGTGCTTGGTCCTCGGCAGGTCGGACAGGAAGCTCACGAGCTGCAGCCGCCCCTGCTTGAGGTAGCGCCGCCGGGACTCGCGCTCCGTCACTCGGAGGATGTTGCGGCTGTTCGTTATGTAGGCGTTCAGTCTGGAAAAAAGGAAATAAATTATGTTATTGATGAAGAAAGAAGGAAAAAAATGTTAAGACAATGACGGAGACAACGTGTGCTTATGAAAGTGGGAAATAATTTTTTTTAAATAAAATTATGTCTGCCTCGGCCTGGGATTGGGACCCTGGGCGCAGCAGTCAATCAGAGTGACCTAACCAGGTTTGTTAGACCCTAAAGCCGTACAAAAGCATTACATCAGGCAATCAGCATCCTTGGCCTCTGCCTGATAATTGATATGATAACCGTTGGAGTAAATGAGTTCGATAGAAAACTTTAAAGAGGCAAACATGTGGTCCACAGTCGAAAGTGGTTGAGTGGGAAGACCGAAGATAGTGCTCTTGATGGGTGATGCCAACGTCCACTGAGCGATTTTTAGCTGAGTGATTTATACAAAATTACAAATCATTGATCCAACCCAGATACAAGTGCTGCCATCTAGCGGCAAAAAAACAACCAACTCACCTAGTATTCGCCGAGTTCCTGTTATCATTGGTCAGGTAATTAGTCGCCATAGACATTATAGCGTTTTCATGATAGGCTTCCAACAGCTGTTGTCTTGAATCCGAGTCGTATATGGCGAAGTATTGCGTCAGGAATTCCCTGACCAGGTCTTGGCCTGACGGGTCTACGAGGAAGGACTGCTGGCGCGGCGGCAGGGTGAGGACTTCGGACACGTCGAAGCCAATCGCTGGGGGGAGGTCCGCGCCGTCCTGTTTTGGAGAAAATGTTAATAAAGATGATTCATATAAAGTCTGTCTTTTATCTCAAATACTAAATTGACAGATTCTGAACGGTTCATCCAGTCTATTGTCCCGCGATTAACTGCCAGTTTCTATAACTCTATCTATCGATAACTGGTAGTTACTTTCATACGATTTTGACAGATTGTAACTTTTGATTATGTCAAAATCGTATGAAAGTAACTACCAGTCATGGATAGATAGAGTTATAGAAACTGGCAGTAAGTGACGTATCGTTCTATTGGCGGGACATTCGACTTTTGATGAACCGTACAGAATCTGTCAATTCAGTATCTGAGATTAAAAAACATACTTTAGGTACACCATTATGGTTTGAAAATTTAAAACATTTTACAAAATAATCGAAGTTTTTTGCCATTACCAAGCACTTATTAAAACGCTAATGTTTTAATTAATTTCCACGCTGTAAGATGTATCACCTAGCATGGCTCGGAAGATGACTTTAACTTACTTACCTACCGACAAAATTTGACGTGCCATACTAAGCTTTGTTGTAGATAAAAAATTAAATATGAGCAATATTAAAAACATGCTGTACTTTATTGTTAAGTTTTAACAGACAAGCTGATATACGCATTTTATCTACAGCAAAATATAAAACTCACCAATCTGGTCAACTTGGGGAATTTCTTCCGCACATCGCTGGGAAGGAGACATTATGGCAACGGTGTCAGACAGCTCTGAAACTCGTGACCAGATCAAACCATTCTCGACCGACACAGGGACGAGATTACTACCAAATGACCTTCGCAAAATCACCAGATTTCACCAACAAATATTGTACTTCAATCTGTCGCCCATTCACACAGTGCTTGAAAGATTTAGCCTTCTGATTTTTGCAAAATCGCCTTTTGACTTACCAAATCACAAGGCAAAATCTTTGTGATACCGTGCGGTGTTTATTCGCAATAAGAGTGTTACAATAATGGTATAGTAATTCAAAAGTGGGTGAGCTTTAGACAAGCATTATCACTTGATGGTAAATCAAGAGTTTCTCTTGAACTTAACACCATTACCACCTCAGTAACCTCTATTAATATTATACAGTAATAATATTTGCTTACAATAACCTTTTTCTAACACCCTATTGCATACCCGGGAATTACTTATCAATTCGCTTTATGTGGATGATAATGTGAAAATATGGGTATGACAGATTGAGTAAATACCTGAAGTTTCATTTGGAAGCAACTAGCCACTGGTGAGCTATTCAGGGCCTGACCAAGCTAAAGCTATTGCATTTAAACTTTGCACTGCCAGTCCCTAAATAGAACTATAGCAATCAGATCTGTACTGTACCATGAACTCGTGAAACACAAATTCAGTTTTAGTGTTATTTACTGTGTTTACAAAAGTTGTAACATAATGTATGTGTGAATTGTATACATATCTACTTTAGATATGTCTTGAATTTGCCTGGAGTTGAGTTGGTATGAAGTGTTCATGGTAAGGCTACAGGTAAAAACAAATCGTACTTATTTAGGATATAACTTGCTATTGAATAGCCATCTTAATTTTCATTGTTGTTACCTGCATTCTATATTATTATCAGTTCTAATAATAATAATATACAGGATATATACAGATCTGATTACTTTTCACAAGAATGGTTTGATCTGGTTACATACAAAAGAACATTAGTATTTTACAGGGAATTAGAATTAGATTTTTTTTTTAAGGAAGGGGACATTGGATTTCTAAGGGAACAGTAGCTGGAAACTGTAATTAGTAAGAAAATCAATAATCATTATAAATTACAAAGATAAATAAGTAACTTAACACCATGAAGTGGTTCTCAAAATTATTCAAATCCAATAATTAGATTAATATTATCGACATAGGAAGTGTTTCAGTATAAAATTTCACTTGTTATGACAAATATATCACATCATACAGTATGGTATTACATTGTAGGTAATTATGCAATAACTAGATAATACAAAATAATGTAGGCTATGTAATCTGAATAAACAATGTAATACAAATTTATGATAACAGTATTGTATATAATCCCATAAATAAATTTTAATAATCAATGGTATGATACATTATTTTTAACCCTTCATCAATGATACATACATTGTTATATAGTATTAAAGATTTTCTTACGAGATTTTGATGAAATATTTAACAAAATTTGCTAGGAGTCAGTATTAAGATTTTCAGTTATCATCAAGTTCAGCTTAAATATACGAAACATACAGACAAACCCTTAATCATTTTACTGACTCATTTGGTGGGCAGACATGGAAAACCCCTTAAACCTGCATTTCTCAAACGACACTGTCACACTTTACACATCTATGATTCACTGATTTGCAGCTGAGCACTACATATATTCCACTCATGTAGTGAAGATATTTTCCAATCAGAAACTTTACTTCAGCGTCAGACAGACTTACAAAGTTTCAATACTTTTCAACCCTAAAGTTATGAGAACCATAAATATTACCTGACATAAATTTCATGGTCCCGAAACCTGTTCACAAGAGGGTTTCCCTTGAGGTAGAGTTCCACCAACGGCAGGGCTTTGATTGACTCCAGAGAGCCCAGGAATGGTATCTGCAAAATTTCAACTATTGGTGAACCATTGTAAACTATAGACATAAATCTAGATCTGATTTAGAACCAATTATAGTCCACAGAATATTCATAAAATGATTGTTGATTGCTGATCTGTCAATAACAAAAATGGTAGCTGACTATTCCCAATGGTCATGATGCTTACCAAGGATGTTTCATACCATCTTCCCTAACTAAAATACTTATAAACTGTAATATAAGCAGATATAAAATTATCTTACCCTGTTGTCTCCCATGTACAATATCTTCAAGCTCTTCAGTTTTGTGGCGAGAACCTTCAGATGATCTATGCCATGCAACTTGTTGTCATTTAGGTTGAGGGCTTCAAGGTCCGGAATGTTCTCCTCCATTATGTCAATAGCCGCCAGCATTATCATTGGTCGGAACAGGGCACAGAATATGTCAGTCAAATCTGAAACAAATAATCATGTTTAGTTTATGTAGGTGGCGTTTATTTTGAACTTTGTATTATATTCCACATGTAAGGCACCAATCAAAATACAAATAATTACAAGGAAAACAATATTCAAGTCATATAATATTCTTTATACATATTATGTACAAGACTAACCTGGATCAGCATGAAATTTGGTAAGGTCCAAAGCTTTTGTAGTGGCATTGTACCTCTTAGCCATAGTCAGTTTCATTTTCTCCTTCATCTCGGCATCAATAGTGACTTTAGGCACAGAATTCCTCACAATCACAACCAGTTTGAAACCATCAGACATGGTAATCTTTCTGTCAGCATAGAACAGTTTTTCTGCCACACTTGCATCATCCACATAGAATGTTGCAGCATTGCCGGTGATCTTGTAGTAGTGCGGGATGAAGACGTCTGGTGACATGTAGCTGAGGAGAGCTTTTAGGACAACATCCCTTTCGTGTTTAGCTCCGTACGGTATGATGACTTGATAGTATGGTAGCATTCCCGCGACAAACTTTTTGTTGGGTATTCCATGGCCTCTCGGTACAGGGGAGTTGAGCCGCATGCCCCCGCGGCCCCTGAACGAGCCCTTGTGCATGGGTCCGCGCGGCCCCCCGTGCCCCCCGTGGCCCCCCTGGGCGCCCATGTCGATGTCATCATCCAACATTAGCTTGGACATGTCATTGGGAAAGTTGGAGAACTTGTTTTTCCCCTTGTTGGTGCCAGGCTTGAAGCTGACACGCCGTGTGTTGTTGCTGCGTATGCGGTCATCGTGCTCTGAAAATGTTATTCACACATGTGATTCCGTCGACATTGTAACAGGGCATAACCAAAATGGTGGATGAATAGTGTCAACAAACAAACAAAATTTATAGTTATAGAAATATTATATCTATTAAAATAAAGATTTCGGATTTTACGTACCAAAATGATCATTGTCATTATTTCTCCAGTTTCTGTTATTTCTTCCTCCACCACGTTTAGGCATGATCAGTAGAAAAGAAAGTTGAGGCGAGAACAAGTAACTTTGCACAAATTGTATCAATGTCAGACTTGACTTCACTAACGTAATTAAATCTATAAATAGTCTTTCAACTAAAATATTTATGTATGCTATTTCAGCACGCTTTTTGATAATATAATTTAGTCAATTTTTCACACAAAATGGATGAATGAAATTGAAAGAATTACAAAACGTCAAAAAACAGGAAATAAGAATACCAGCATGTTATAAAATTATCTACCATTGAGGTGTTTTTTACTGTACTTTGTAAAATAAAATTTAGCATGAGTTCACTGACGTTTGTTTGACAGATACCAGGTAAGTTGTTTTTCAATTGGAAACGATGTAATGACGAATAAAATGAATAGATTCGACAGTTGTCATGGGGCTCATGCTATATTTTAAAAGTAGTATAATGTAAAATTTTAAATTTCACGAGATATTCATCTTTAGTAAATACAAAAGTAGTCAAGTGTGAATCGCATAATATCTATTAAATACTTTGCCAGTGCAAATGACTTTTGTTTCATAATGTTTGTATGGAAAACAAAGTTAGTAATATTGTTATTAAACGAAGTCATTACAAATGTGCAGTTTCTGATTTGTAGTAGGTTTTTCATAAAAGGTACCTAAATGTCAAATTTATTGGTTCTTAGTTAGCGGGAATTAGCAGGGTGGGAACCTACTATATTTCGATTTACATGATATTATCAAAATAGATGTAACTACTTAGTTATGTATTTTTTTATTTTAACTTCTACGTACGTTTTGAATTTAATATTATATAGGTAGTTTATATTTCAGATCGATGTCTCTACGCGTTCCTGAGATAAAGGGTCTTGTCTTGACATACAAAGTGATTCCGAAGCATAGAACAACAAAAATGGTCTTCTTTACCATCAATGTTGAATTTTCAGCCCACAGACTACTCAAACACCTATACTATTCCAGCACATAGAGACTGCAACTACAAAAATAGTTAATTTATTTTCATAGGATCTCTTTGATTCGCTTGCAGCTATCGATTTGAATTAATTATATAATCGCTCAGCGTGCTATGGAAAGGGCTATGTTAGGCGTGTCCCTGCGAGATAGGATTCGTAATGAAGAAATCCGCAGGAGAACTAAAGTTACCGACATAGCCAAAAGGATTAGCACGCTGAAATGGCAATGGGCTGGCCACGTAGCCCGCAGAGCCGACGACCGCTGGAGTAGAAAGGTTCTGGAGTGGAGACCCTGTGTCGGCAAACGGCGTGTCGGTCGCCCCCCAACCCGCTGGTCTGATGATCTGCGGAAGGTAGCGGGAAGCCGCTGGATGCAGATGGCGGGTGACCGTTTGGGGTGGCGATCGTTAGGAGAGGCCTATGTCCAACAGTGGACTACAGAAGGCTGAGAGAGAGAGAGAGAGAGATATAATCGCTTGGGGTTGTTAGAATAATTAATCGACAGCTGCTGTATCAATATAAAAAATATTAATAAATAAAACTAACTAAACGGAAATTTACGGAAAGAAACATTTTCAAACAGTTACTATTTTTTCATGTACTTTCTCAAATCATTTATTGGCAAGTTTGTTACATTAAGCTCACGCAAGTAGATTGTAATTTATGTAACTAGGTAATTTATTTTGTTCATATTAAAGTAAGCAACTTAGGTAATTTATAAAACAAATCTATTATTGGTAGATAGTACGGTCAGCTGCATAAGTAGCTATAGGCTTATGTACCTTCTGAACCTCTTATATACTCAAACTGACGAACCGTAAATTTTTCAATGAATGGTTAGGCGTAGGTGGTTTGTTGGATTGACAAGGTACATAGGTAAACATAATATACAGTGAAACTATAAAGTCCTGAAATTAATGTTTGAGGAACTAAAATTGTCAGGAGCCTGGCACCATTAGAAAAGAAACATAAAAGTCATAACAATTGTTTATGTCAATAGGCGGTTGGCTGTTTTTTTGAATTTTCTTATTAATTATAAGGATAATCTAGATAAAAGCAACAATTTACGCTTGGTTGCAATTAGGAAGATGAAGAAAAATATTCGTAGTCAAGCTAGTGAAGTTATTTATCGAGTTTTTATACAATGTTTAGCGGAACATCAAGCTGGACACATTTTGTCGAATTTGGAGGATGTTTACGCTCGTACAGCGTGTATGACGGGTATGTAGCATTGAACAAATTGTAATAACTAATTTTTTATTAGTACCAACGCTTTATTTATCGATAAACCTAGGTTTAGAGCCCAAGTCGAACATTGTTTACATACCACTGATTGTAGTTAGGTTTCATCTGGTTTCAGTTGAGTCAAACCTTAACATTTTGATACTTGAAGATATATTTTTTGTTTATTTACTAAATTCACATTGTGTGAATTTGGGGGGCATTGTGTAACTCAAAAAGATTTTTTTATTTTATTTTATAGTTATATCGGACCAGCGAGCGTGCCAAAGATATGGAATATTTCTAACTCCTGGAAGAAACAGAACTGGCCGTTCATAAGAGAAATTGATGTCTTTACTATGTGTGCCCTTCGTCAACAGATCCAGTTTTTTTATACAGTTGTAATAACGTTATCTAAATAAATATTTATTGGTTTTAATATTATAGCCTTCATATTAACACCTTCTAGCTTGTATAAGAGCTTTTTTTGTGGATGGTAAGTTGTTTTTAAAATACATAAATAGGTAGGAAGTTAACAGGCAAAATTTCAAGTATCAAAGTCGCTATATAGGGTTGCTACATGAAAGATAGCAGTGCCCTCATTTAATTTCAGGACTTTATAGTTTCACTGTATATGCTCACGTCTGTCTCCCAGAGGGGTAGGCAGAGACTATGGATCTCCACGTGCCACAATCCTGACCTGACATACTTCTTTCGCTTTCTCCATATTCATAAGTCTCTTTTACAACGTACAAAAGTGTATATTTATGTTTTCTGGTGAAAATACTGAAGTATCTTTAGATATAAAAAATATTGGCGTACAAAATCTACTACGTCAAACATATTTTTTTAAACATGCAACACTTTTCATATTCTTGTCTATGATATGTCATAGACAAATGACGCTTGCTCGTTTCATTACACGGAAATAATTCATTTTTTATTTTATCTTATAATCATAATAAGTATTACAATTATATTTAGGTAAATAATAAATCTTCTTTTAATTAAATAATATAAAGTTTTTTGTTTTTTTAACCATAAATTTCTATTTTATCTAACGCAAAATATAATTTCAAATGTTGCATTTACGTGTAACGAAAAAAAGTAATAATAGCTAAGCATTTAAAAAAAATGAGACCACAGACAATTTCGTGTGCTTTTTCGAGTCTGCCATGTTTTGTCCTATTTGTCGCGCTTGATGAACGCGTATTCTGTCCTAAAACTATTATTTCTGAATGCATTGCGGGTTGTGTTGTGTTTACAAATAGTGCAGTTGATTGAATAATAATAAGTTTAGTGAGACTTTAAGTCGAAGTATCATTTTTGATACATCTGTGTGTAACGGTGTTATTTTGTATTTTCATCATATTACGGAATATTTCAATAGCTTTGTACGGTGCTGTGTTTAGCGTTGCTTCGTAGCTACACGAAACATTCCTGTCATTCGTCGCAGTGAATACATACTTTCGGCCTGTGACGCAACCCACGTGCACATATTTCAGCGAGGAACGCATGCACATTTGTTATTATTTTGTTCGTGCGTCGGAACCCATTACGGTGAAGGACCGAGGACCGAGCGATCGGGGGGGCGATCGGCTGTCCGACTTGCACGCGCCCTCGGCCGTCGCGCCGTATTCATTCATTCGCGGATAGTTTATCGGTGATTTCTCGGTGTCGTTTGTTGTAATCGTGTGCGCGAGAATAGTGAGTGGTGGTCGATCGGGCGGTGCACCGCACACGTGACACGGCCGTGTTTGCTTGCATCAGTCGAGCGCGGCGCGAGGGTCGGGCGCACGAGCCCGCTGCAGCGAGCGACCAGCCACCTCGCGGAGGTTAATCACCCGCTCTCGTGCCTCTGTTTACCTCGCGAGTGAAGCGCGCGGCCGGAAGCGCTCATGCCCTGCCAATGACGCCGCCGCTGCCGGCGCCAGTGTGTTGAGCCAGTGAATATCAGTGTTATGCCCCTTTGGTTATGAGTGTGTGACAAACAAGTGCTGTGCTAAGGACACTGGAGCCCCTCAACGGAGTTGGGCCCGCCGGGGCGGCCCTAGTGCTTCTCGGGGCTCCTCACGAAGGCAAAATGGCTGCGTGGAACCGCCACCACCACTTTACCATGCTCATGGATGAGAATGGCAAAAATAAGTGTAAGTACTTCACAATCTCTTGTTTTTTTACAGCACCTGTAATATGCTGTGTCAGCAAGTTCATGTGTTTGTTTAGATGGAACCAAAATAAACATTTTAAATCAGATCATAATAAATCACCCTTGGCAGGGTTGCTAGGTTAGTGCACTAGACAGATGCATAGCCCGATTCCTCTAGAATAAATAAATTGAAATAGCCATTTGTTTGTGTTCAAAATACTGAATATTGCCAAAGGACCTAATACAATAGACATTCTTTAATATATATTTTTCCCGCTCATTTCACACTCATGCCCTAAGATATTGGGTACATATTTTATTTATTTCTAAAAGGATATGGACAGTTAAAATAATCTTTAAGATAGTAAAATACCCAACTACTTGAGAATAATAAATCTTAAAATGCATTTAAAAATGATTATTGATCCTAAGAGTGGGTTAAAAGATAGATGAGCTGAAGAATACATATAATCAATTTGCTGCGGTGCATCTAATATTTCTTGGCTCATCTGTGACTCTTAGTTACAAACTGTTTTACAGCATTAGAACCAATATGATTGTCAACAGTACATAAATTATCAACTCTATACATAGCAACTGTGTGACACAATTACCATACCCCCTAGCATAATGAAGATCTTCATTTGCCATAAATAACCCAATTATCCGTGCCATTGGCTCTCACGGCCCCTACTCCGTGTAGTCTGCAACGCAACAACATTATGATCTGATTATGTATGTCCTTTGTTGAATGCACACCCTTGAGCTAGCAGGACAGGAGAACCCTTTGACCTGATTATGTACTCAGTACTCGCTACTGATTGATCCTATGTTTCCTGTAGTTATGATTGTGTTATGACCCTTTATTTACTTCCCTGCTATGAGATAAAATAAGACCTGAATATAGCTTTAAATGATTGGATTTGTATTCATTTACTTTTTGCTCCAAATTGTAATTTAAAAATAAATGTACAATGTATAATTTTAGAGCTGGTAGAAGCTAAATGAATAATGAGCAACATTTTTGTCATACAATTTTTATATAATTTTTTCTAGTTCGTATGTAATCCAATTGATCAAAAACATGGGAAATTATGAAGCACGTATCAGAAATAATTAAATTGGGTATAATTAAATGACTACAGTCTACAACTCAACACTTTATACTACAAACAACACGTTAATCGTGAATAATTACTACACACTCAAGACGAAAAACGTAAAATTATTATGTTAACCCTCGCTCATCTCCGAACGCCGAAAATGCTTAAATGCGTCGCTGACCCCAACCTTTGACCTACTTCCTCATCGACCCCACTGACGGAAACACATCCACGCTTGTTTTTATTTCACATCATTTTTATATCCATCCATCCAAGCCTGATACGATCGCCAAGTACAAACACACTAATTTCTTATGGCTGTATAAATTGAAACTCCATTATTACAGATTGGATGTGTATTGTATAATTTCATCCTATTGTCATTTTATTGTATGGATATTGGGGTACGTAATGGCTGATTTATTACAGCGCATAATGGATGCCAAGTGAATTCGATTAAGTTACATTCCCAAAAAAAGCTGATAGTGCTTCCCGGTGAGTCATATCTGGATCTCGGTAGGTCCCGGCGTTTAATTCAGCTTTGTGGAAATTAGCCTGGCTTTCTTTCACCGCCCACGCTTTTGGCACAACGGTGGAAAACGATGCATTCTGCGGATCTAAATAAACACGGAGATTGTGCTCTTAATACCCAGTTTCTTAGTAATACGGCTCAAATGTAAATCTATCTTTAGCTCTGGGGAAATAAGAGTAACAAGACATTGCACAGCACAGTCGTGTTTATCAGAAAATAAAAGATTAATAGGTAAATGCCCCAATCATTGTTGAGACGGCATTTACCTAGTCAATAAAGTTAAACTGAAATGGTGTAGATTTATTTTATGTATGCCAAGAAGATCAATCAGATCTATGTAGGTAACGATTATCATAAGACGCTTAAGAACTATTCTCCTGTCCATCACTGGGTGAAAGTGACCACATTTCATCGACTACTTCTAGGAAGCCATTGTTGTGAATTAGCATATTCTGGTCTGTCATATTTGTCTGCAGGTAATTGAATTGCCTGCCTATTTAGTACAGACACATTTGATATATTAATTTCTCCATTAGTTTGTAGTTTTGTTGCTATTATGAAGCTACAAGTTCTATAATTGGATGAGACACGAACTGTGCAGGTTGTTTTACACGAAAGTTCCTAATTGGCTCGACGCTACAGTTCCTGGCTTAATTACCTACCAGGTACAAATGCATGAAACTACTTACTGATGTTGTAAACCAAATATTACACATTTTAGCCGCTTCAAAACAGTTCGAGAGACATTTTTTGCGACTCGTCTGACATGCTCATAAAGTTATTGAATATTCGCTATTTCAGCTTGTTTACTTTGTCATAATGTAAACAAAGCGAAAGGCATAATCATTATAAACGGCACAAAAGAATAATCGTCTGGTATTTCCCCATAGACTTGCCGGTACAAACGCGATCCCGATCTTCCTTATATAAGAAATAACAAGGACAGTGGATTCCTTAAAAAAATCTCAACAGCCTCCTTGGAATTCATGAATGCAAAAATAAAACATTGGTAATTTCACCGAATGTCTTCCGAAATGAAATTTCTTGTGAATAAATTAGTGAGGTTGGATTTTGCTATTATAAATTATTTATCCAGTTATTAAAGCAAGATTGGGGGAGGGGTCTACCACGAAGTGTCTTACAGCATCCATACGCAAAGAAAGTGTAATGGACGACGAAGGGCGCGTGGTCGCCGAATATTTGCGGTGATCATTCACACCGGAACTATCGGCGGTGAGTGGCTCGCATTTTTGCGATCAACTTTCATTGAGCGTCTGAAAGCGTTGCTATGCGGATGCTGGCCTCACGGTGCGCCGCCATTAAAACAACGCTCGTGCCTCGTGCACTCGTGTTATGTTGATGATATCGTTCTCTTTGGAAAGTATTTAGTTCAATTACTGACGATGCCGCCTGAGCCTTGTCCTCCGTTATTAAATTCCGCATTAAGCGCAACCTGAACAAGTCATGCCGCTATTGCTCCGTTCAGTGCACTAGACGGAGAAATTACACTATGGCGCTCCATCTAATAGGCCAAAAGAAACAGCGATGTCCATAATTAAACTGTTCAAGTGCCGTTAAATATAACACTTTGCGGATAACAAAGTCTTTTTAATGATTTTAATAAATAAAATGGAAATAAAGCGAGAGCCTCTGTCGGCGCGCATGGCCCCCGCTGATGACGTAGCTGCTAACGGTACCGGCGTGTCTCGGTCTGTGGGAGCGGCGGCTCTTGCGCACCGCGACCGGTGAATGGTCACCTTTCTCCGACGCACCGTCTAGACGCTTCTAGACACTGTCTCTCCGACCTCTGAATGAGTTTCGCATCGGAATGTGTCGGCCGATTGTTCCACTAAAATTCTCTCCCGGAGGCTATTAGACATTAATCGACAGCTCGTCAGAATGTTGCCACCGAGATAGGCTTCCCTATCGCTATTGCTCAGACAGAAACAAATGTGGGACTTTTAGTCATTTGACAGAATCATTTATCGTCTCCGCGTTTAATGGCAGCTTGCCATAATTCTCGAAATGTTTTCCGTAAACAGTCAAAGCGATACCGACGATCAGTCAGGGTCGGTCGTCAAACCTTCGAGGACAATCGGAAGTCCACGTGTTGGGAGCGTGGGCGCCCGCCTGAAGGTATGCAAATACACGACGATTTCTCCACCGCACACACTAACTCAACCGACCTATTATTTCTGAGGCCACGATTTCATTGCGCGCCGATGGTGATTTGCATTTTAAGTGGATTAAGACGGGCTTACAACATATCATGTGCGAGGAGTGTTTCATTCGGCTCTGTCATGAAGATGAAAGTACCTTTTATGGCTAAATAAATTCTCGCACTTTATGCTTTGTTGGTTGCAATGAAAGGTAATAAACAGAGATAATTTTCTCGGAAAAGAGGTGTATCAATGTAAATAATAGACAGTAGTAAATACGAAGTGTTGGAGGAAAAACACTGTTAATAAAGGCAGGTTTGGGCTCGCGAAATGAGGAGGGCATCCTTAAAGTGCCCCTCAGAGTCATTGACCGTCCGTAAAGGTTTTTGCGCAGTCGTTGCTTTAGTCATAGTGTTTGTTATATGGAAAGTCCACAGTAAGTAACGGTTGTAATGATCAATATAACGTGACGTCAATAGCGCACTATAGATTGGAGATCATACGTATTCATGAAATATGCTAATTTGTGTTTGAATAGGCTGTATCTATTCACATGGAGATGGAAATCTTTGCGTTATTTTTGGGAAAAGCAGTTTGGCGTGGCCAGAGGGTGACGTCAGGTGGAGGCTTGATGTCGATGACTTGTTGTTTGAAGGTTCCGCGCTAGATGCCGTGATGCTGCAGCCCCGGCGGCCTCCGACGTTGACCGCGGTTTTTATTAGCAGCGGTCGCTAAGCCATGTGGACCGACTCGACACGAGTAGGTGGTTTAACAAAGGCTTCGTCTATCATAGCGAAACGGAATAGCCGACCGAAAGCTGTGGGTTGAGCTTGGGCCTCTTATTTTATACGGTTTCCGATCCGGGGACACTTGAAGTTTCTCTTTCGCAAAATGATTTGTTTTCCCAGGTCTGGAACTGGTTCGTTGCTTGAGTTTGCAGTTTGCCCTCTCTTCCGGCCCTGATTTTTTTGACTGATGATGATAGTGGGTCAGTGATAGTGAGGCGCAAGTATAAAGTACGTAATTATAGACCAACCCAGAAATAAATACGTTCATCATTATTCTAAGTCTATTTTAATATATTTTTTGTATTAACTAGAAGAATTAATTGAAAATTTTATATTAAGTTAAGGTTTTAACTTTAATTAATGATGTGATATGTAAATGTGTGCAAACATATATTTTTGAATAATTATAAAAATATTTTGTGTGCATGTTGTTGGTACGCAAAGGTCGATAAAATATAAAAAATATATAGCATTACTTAATCAAACCAAAGTCAAGAAAACTAGATTATACCTATAACCTAGTGTGTTTAATACCAGCCAACAGCACTCTTTACAACAGCGCGTTATCAAACCAAGCAATTCGATTTTGAATATTCGCAGTTCATTCACTCTTATTCGCTTATCAAGTTATCAGCGGTGGATTGGTGGATTCGGCGCGGGCGCTGTTTTCGCGCACATTCGGGGCCGCGGAGCCCCCGCGCGGGCCTCGGGTGAACGGCCAGACGGACTCGGCCGGCCGTTAAACCTGCCGCGGACGATCCTGAGGCCTCGCCGCCCGTGCTGCCATCTACCGTTCACCGCTGAATCTGTCATTATGACAAACCACTCAGCGCTCACTTGATTGTTTGAGACGCAACTCGTTGTAGCCTCGACGTATTTTTCTCTCTCGAGGCCGCCCAGAGATGCTAATGCAGTCGCGACCGCTTCCTCTTGCTTATGCGGCGGCGGCGCCGGCGTCCTTGCCGCTATGAAAATCTAGTAGATGCATTATTCTTCCGCCTAAGTGCATAATAGAAACCCCACTGAATTATTCACCAGACGAAGACGGCTAATAAAAGCCTGTTCGACAAGACGGTGCTCGACTATGGAGGTCTCTATTGAGGTATTTTAATAGCGTGCTCGGATTGTTTACTGTGGCACTCTTGGCTTGCCTCAATCCGTGTAAGGTTTGCGTAGTGGATCAGCGCGGCGGTGCGGGCGCTGCAGGCGGGACGCCGGCACCGCTGGGACAGGTAGCACACAACGAATGTCTGCGTTTTTTTCCATTCTTTGTTTGTGTAGAGGATTTGCATACAATCGGGGAAATTGCGTGGCTGGCAGCCGCGCGGGGAAAAAGGAATTCGTGTAGTTTTATGCATATGTGTGTTCGAAATGTGCGGGCCGTTTTTCATTTCTAATGATTCGCAGAATGCAGCTTCGCGTATCGGAAGCGTGCGATACACACATTTAGAAATCGACTCTGTCTGCGTTTGTTTTGTTATTGCGCATGGCGCCTACACACTCTACTATCAAGTGCTTCAGTCTAATCTAATACACTCATACTTATTGCTAAACATTGTAAGAAAGCGAGTGACAAGATGCAAAGATTAGTTGTACACCTAGACAGCTAGCTGTAAGTGGTTGCGTCTGTCGGGGGGTCACGTGGCCGCAGCCCGTGGTGGAGCCTCCCGGGGCAGCGCAGCCCTCCACGTGGACAAACACTGTTGCACAACAACAAGCCGACAAGGACGCTGGCGACACGCTAACAACTCCTTATCTAAACACTCGCTCCATGTGAATATCTGTCTGGCGAGCTGCGGGTTCCCGCGAACACATTCTTGCACCGGATTTTTCTCAGTGCTTTTAATGAGATAACGTCGAATGCTAATGACTTCTTTGTGTGCGGCAACGATAAATCTCTTGTTAATAAGTAAATATTGCGCGGCTTCGCAGAAATGGTTCGTATGAGAGGTTTGTAATGTAATGATAGGGAGACTGAGGAGGGTTGCGGTGAACGTAAGTCAATTTCTTGGAGTAAGTGTACATTTGTATTGCGCGTGTTTTTCCACGGGTCCCTCGTCTGATACAGTAATGTGTCAAGGAGCTCACTTAATGGATTCCTCGAAGTTTGTTGTCGGTTGTTGCGCAGTTGCTGGCTCGCGTCTATAGCATTTAGTTATTTAACTTCACGTCACGACTCCCAGACGACCTTGTGTTTAATGCTATCGAGTTGAAAGTTCAAGACCCCGACGCTAGAATTGTAAAAACCAAAAATCTAACTTTTTGCTGTGTGTTTATCGTCTGGCTAATACAGCGCGCAAAAAGCTCGAAGATACAAAAGGTTTTGTTCATAATGAAAATCAAAAGTTTGTTTGACCAAAGGCTTGGTTAAAGACAAAATAGAGTCACAACTCCACAACAACATTCCTATGTAACAGACAAGTCCAAGTAAATAAACAAACGCTTCGTTCACACGGCACCTCCACAACAGCTATCATCATTAAATAGAAATACTCATTTCAATAACTTACCCGGCTACTAATTATTATCCGAAGATGCTATTTGCAAGCAAATATGTATAAACCGTCGCCTACGCGAACCTACCTGGCGGTTAGCAGTAAGGAATCAACATACCACACATTCCGATGGTTGTCGTCCAGCCGGTTTCCAACGGTCGGCTTGCAGCCGGTGACGTAGCGGCGCGTCTCGGCGTTCGACGACCAGCCAACCTGCACCACAGTAACAAGACCCCTCCCGCCCCCCCGAGCCTTCTAACCACAGGATGACAACGGGCCGAGCCGACATCAGACGCCGTACCAACGTACACTGGTACATTTACTGCGCAGTTTAAATGCAAACTGTAATATCACCGATACATAGATCGCGTGCCCGTTCGCTTTCGCCGCGTGCTGTCTTTCTACGTCGAATTGTATTATCGACGCGACCCTAAAATTAGTTCTGTTGATGTTTTTATTCCATCCGTTTGGCTGTCGAGCTGCTTATTTTCTAAAGCATCAAGTGCAATTTCCCTGCTTTTAGTTGACTGACGTTGCATGTAAATGGTTCATCTCGAGTCGGATATAATGAGCGGATGTAGCCAGATATTCGAATCGCCTCGCCATTCATCTCGTTCGAATTAAACTGTACTCGACGTGCACTAATAAGCAGTCTCAATTTGAATACCGAGAAAGACGCCGGCTCCTTTTAACGGTGCATTCAATCAATACGGTTTGCCCATTTCTCGTGCGGATATTCCGTGTTAATTAGCCGGCAACAGAGTGCTCGAGTCGGTAAACTTTTGCCAAAGAAAGTGGAGTAGTGCAGACGTTTGTGGCCCGTCTCCCGACTTATGAAATGTCACCGTCGTCCAGTCGGCAGCCGAGACGGTACATAAATAACATCGAATTAACCCGTCTGCGATCTGACTGCAGCTCTATAAAACGAGTCGGCGGGGATCTCTCCACACCTTGAGTATCAAACACTGAGAGGTGTTGGATTAATGGATTAGCTCCTACGATCCCGTTGTAAGGCATCCTTTTAATTAGACAACTATTCTTCAGGCTGACCTCGACATAAATTGGATCAACTACTAAATATTAAACGTGAAAAATACTTTGTAAAGACTAGAGATATGCAACTCTGTCACCATTTTTGCTTAGCTTATTTTATTTATACTATTACTACATACAGACCTAAGAAGTAAGTTGTTAAAATAAAAATAAAAAATCAATAAATTTTATATTTTTATAACTTAATATTTTATATTATTATTTTTACAACTTTATTATTTATAAAGTCTGCATTTTGGCGGCTATTGAATCTTAGCTTTGCCCCTCAAAAATCCTACAGCCGAAACAAAGAACATTGGCTCTGTCACTCCAGGGTTGGGCAAGGTCGCTCCACGTATCTGCGGGATTACAGACGTCACTCGAACTACACCTCGGGGATGTAGACTTTAAACGAGAAGTCTTATAAAGACGCTGCGCCTTAGGAATGTGTACTGGCGGAATACTAAGCAATTTGTGTTGGTTAACCGGTAACAACCAGTGCGAGACTGCAAAGGTTATAGATGATATAAGTTGTATTATTTATTTGTTATTATGTATTGAACTAGCCATGAGATTTGTTAGACTGTCATGTCTAATGCAACTCATTGCCACGCATTGAATTACAACACCGAAAGAGGAAAAATACCGCATCTTGTGGCCAAAGTAGCTAAATCATACGACAGTCAAGGCGTCGCCCGTTAATTTGAATACCGAGAGAGAGAGCCTAGTAGACGCTCAGTTTACAAGGCGCATACTCATAAATAAACACGTAGGCTTTGCTAGTCATCGTGATTCATTCGCGTCAAATTCCCACGCGTTACATACACACATACATACGGCCGGCTCCAGTCAACGTGTGGGCGGTAACAGGTGAATCGAACGTTCACAGGCAATTTCAACTATTATCATATCACGGTTTGACTGACACGGTCGTTGTGTATGGGAAGTGATAACTAATTGACACACATTTAACGCTCACGGCTACACAGCGACCAACTAAAACACAAATTAGTCGAATGTTCTTGACATGCTTTTTACCGTCATTATTTATTGTGTACCTGTGTACATCCGAAAATTGCGTCGTAATGATCGAATCACATGAATAAGTTTAGGTAAACATTGATCTTTGTCTTCTACTAACGGTTGATGAGGTTTTGTTAATGAAGATGATAATTGCCTTTTTTCTGGAATGTAAATTACCCATTAGTTTATTTGCCATTGGCTTTTTTGTGTTGAAATATTTTTTATGCGGCTTTTCTGCCCTTCGTAGTCATTGTAGTCCAGGACATTGGGTTATGAGAGTGATGGAACAGAGAGTGCTCCTGTGTACTGCGCACACACTTGGGCATTGGGCACTATAATCTACTCCTGCGTAGATGGCTGATCTCAATTGAGATTGGCCGCCGTAGTCGAAATTCGGCTAGGAGGACATTATTATTAGTCCAGAACAAGCGTTTTTTTTTTAAAATCCGTTTACAAGCGTCTAAATGTTGACTATTTCACAGATCCAATCAGATTTACCCTAGAAAAAAAGAAGATTAAATTATTTATTTAACATTTGTGGTTTCCTCTATTACATTTCGCAATGCGTAGGTGCTGCATTCATTTCCATCCTCAGCCAATAATCGCCAAAAGCGGTTTGGACATAGTTCCCGATTTTCATTAAATTTAACCTTCTTCTAGTACTTTTAACTGATGTTCATTTGTTTCTTGTAGCACTCCTAAAGGCGGGATCAGACGGTTCATTCGAGTCATACAAAAATGAACCACCTGAGCCCGCCTTAACTGATGTTCACTTGTTTCTTCATGCACTTCTAACTGTGATTCACTTGTTTCAGTGGGCGCGGTGGGCGGCGGCGTGGCGGAGGCGGGCGGCGGCGAGCGGCGCCACGTGCCGCTGTACGGCCGGCTGGTGGCCGAGGAGCAGCTGGCCGCCATGAGCGCGCCCTCAGACATTCAGGTGAGCGCCGCCGCGCGCAACCCCCGGGCTTTCCACCGCTACCGAACCCCCGCTCAGGTAAATGATGCACGACGCAGTTTTGTGGATGCAGGCGTCTGCCCCCCGCGAGGCCAACAATCGGTCGTGGGTAAACAAATGGTGTAGCGATTTAGTGCTGTTGACGGGAGTTTAAAGTAAATTAACAGGGAGATGCTCCGTCTTTCTTCGGCGGGTTATTGGGGAGCTGTTTGTTTTGTTGGTAACGGGAGTACAGCCAGGTTCTGAAAGGCTAAAGTGTTAAGGATGATCTTACAGTTTTTTTACGTATGTCTTATGTGGAGGATCCACGGGAGTATGTGGTTGTGGACTGATGCTAATCGTAATCGTTAATTACCGATAAAGTAAAAAGATTTTTCATTGACAATTATTATTAGCTTTAGCATCGAAAGCTTTAGCTATGACTCCTGTTAATGATGGTGTCTACATTTAAATTTCCAGTATAAAATATGCATTTCTTAATCGATTGTTAAATTCCGAAAGCCTTTAAGAAACGAGGCGTTAGAGACGTAACGTTCAGTTAAATAAATTGGCTCATAAAGTGGCACTAATTACGGGTTAGCACTAAGTTCCTTTGCCCAGGGACCGGTGATGTATTGAGTGTTGGACGCGGTGAATACAGAGCAGCAACCGATCGATACCTTCACTGGAGCCACTCACTAATTAATAAATGTGCGCCGCCATAATATGCTCACGGAGGATCGCTCTTGTTACTTGTTTAATATGTTTCGTCTACCAACTTGTATAATATATTGAAAGGCGCGTGCAAATCGAATCCTATATCAAAGTTATAATGATCGTCCCACGATGAGATCCGGCGTGGTTGCGGAAAAATAAATCTTAAACGTCAACAAACAAGTTATACCCGAGGGAGGCATATGGGCAGAAATAACAGAAACCTTCAAACAAAATTGCCTCGGAATCATTTGCCCTCTCTCATTCCCATCCAGTATCCGATTATGAATTTCAATCAGTATTTTTACCTAGTATTTTTTTTATCCCGGCAACAGAAGCCGCTTAGTTTTGATTTTATTATCCCGAATGCTGAACCCCATATGCGTTGGTATGTTTGTGTTAGAGCGTTTGTTTTATAATTTTATTTGCTATTGCGACAGCAGTTGAAAGTTTGTTTACTCATTTGATTACCGATTTGTTGCGAACTGCCTCACCACCTTTGTTCCTCACGTGCTTATTTCATTTTGCTTGTTGTTTGTTTGACTCGTGTACAATCGAGAAAGAAAGTGAGAAAGACAAAGACCTGTTGTCGTTAGCTGGAATGCGGCTCGTGTTTCATAACAAATTATGTTCGTATTATTGCCGTGTCTTTCAGATGACATTCTTTCTCGGTTTCGCTGTACCAGGCACGTATTAATGATGGCTCCCTTGTGCAGGCGATGCAGGCCCGAATACCTCACCACTTTCGGGATCCCTCAACGGCGCCGCTAAGGAAACTCAGTGTCGACCTCATCAAAACCTACAAACACATAAACGAGGTAAGTGCCAACTTGTATAATTATGTACTGTATACTTTTCCTATTTGATATACCTTGTGGTAAAACATCATATTATATAAATTAGTTGGTAATACGTGTATACAGATTACAGATACAATCGTTACAAACATACATAAAATATCTTATTATATCGGAAACTGAGCCCCGGAAAACTGTTACCATGGCGACCACATAAGCACCCAAATGTGACACTCTCACGTTTGACGCCCGCGAATTCGCCCACTGAAAGGCAAAGCGATAGCGTTGGTTGTTTCGACCTTTCCGCGCCCATCACGTGGGCGCCGTTGCTAGGCGGCGCGGGCCGCGTGGGAGACAATTTATTACGATGTGCCTTCATGAAAAGAAAACTCTCAATGAAGCTGTGACCGACTTTTAACCGTGTCAGTCAGTATTCCGCGAATCCAGAGTAATTCGGTTATTTTTTGCGTACATTATTATAAAAAAGTTTCTCAATAAAGAATAAAGTGCTAGGGGAAAGTGTGGGCGCCGAAATTATAAATAGACGTAGAGTATCATACTGATGGAAAGCTTTTCACCCACGTGTTTTTGTCGTGAATATTCCACATAACAAATCGAGCGATTTTCATACGCCTACGGCTACGTTTACTAACAAAACAAGTGGATTCCGGCAGGGATGTGTGCTAATTTAAACAATTCGCACAGAACTTGGTCACACTCTCCCGCAGTAAATAAAAGTTAAGGGCTGTGACCGAACTCGAGGGTCATCGTAAAGTTGTCAGTCCGAAAACGCGATAGTTTTCCAACGCGCAGCCGTTTCGGCCACAAATTTCTGAACTGAAGTGACGCGCAAGTCTACCACAGTCAGAAGAATTCATATACTGCATTTTTTCAGACGTGGCAAAAAGGCTAAACAATCTTAGCTAATATTTTAATATTTATAATCTAGTTTTTAAAATAAAAAAATCTATAATTTGGTACTTACCTACTAGCGAACATTTGTCACTTTCTCAATGAAACAATTAGTGTTAACTAAGTTTATTTGTTTATTAATATATTGATGAAAAATACACACTAGGATTGTTTACCTAAGTAATTTATGTTGCTGCGACTTTATACATTCGCAATACTTAATCTCATAACGACCGGTAGGTATTATAATTATAAATCCGAAGCGAACAGTGTCCATTCATAACTGCTCTCAACAAGAGTGCAATCATTATCTAGATTTGTTTACGAGGGTATAGTCGCATCTGGAGGGTCACTCTATATCACAAAAAACAGATTGCTGCGCGAGCCACGTCTATCTCGATGCATTAAACAGACAGCTCTCGTTCGTTCGTTTTTCGCCAGTATAGAGTGACCCGCCTGACCTTTTCGTGGTCGGTGGGCGGTCGCGCTATCGCGGTGCATTGTACACTGCGCAGTGGCTCCACTGCGTCACGCGACTTGTCGCCGGTGGCCGTGACGCGACGGAACGTGGAGACCTATAAACATGGTGGAATAGCGCCGCATCATTGCGTTGTACTGGTTTATAAGTTATGGTGTGATGATAGTGACGCGTAGATGGTTTTCACCAAAGGGAGAATGCCGTGTTACGCTTTGGAGGTCTCGTGCTGAAATACATATATGCCCTAAAACTAGTGAATCATAGGTCATCCTAGTCTAGTCAAATCTAAGATGCGCAATACCCAGCAAAGCTACGCCTTTCCAGCACGCGTAGTGATCTCTCGAACTTCACCGAACTCACAACAATAATAACACCGAAAGCTAATTATAGCATCGAAATTCCTGTATCCGGAGCGTACATGCGGCGGCGTCACTCGTCCCCTAAGTATTTTTTCTGTTTATTTATTAATAGATTTGTGTTTTGGTCGTTCACTCTGGTCGTTGCCCTATTTGGTGGTGTGTTTACATGGCTCCCTGCCAGGGTACGGACCTGTGACGTGTCGCGTGATGCGGACTACTTTGTCACCGCTGCTACGGGATCACGATTGAGACAAAGAAGTGGTCGCAACGATTCCGATCCATCTTTAGCTACTTTGAGATTAGTAATGCATTGGGGCGTTTAATTGCTCGTGTTAAGCTACGTATGTATAGCATGCTTGAATATAATAGTGATAGTAATTATTAAAAGTTGAAATGTATGTATGTTATTTTTGCAAAAGTTAACGCGCAAATTACAGAAATCAACCTGTCACTCATGTCTCACGTTATACTTACCTTGATTTAACTGTAAACAAAAAACAAAACTTAACGGCATATTCGTCACTTGAACGACAAGGGCGACAACTTTCATTATCTTAAACAAGCAATTTTATCAACCGATTCGCCTTCGAGTAGCACATATTTGGTTACATGAATGGAATGACACCGGCCGAATACTCGGCTCAATCACGCAATGTTTGGCGTTTTGAATGTATCATTCACAAACATAAAATATTCGTTAATGCTTTGAAAGTAATAACATGGAATCATTTCTCGAGCCAGCGCCGCCCACACTTGTAATACATACAAGTTAATATAAATACGAACCAAATTTTATCTGTATAATTTTATTACGCTCAATTATTACTCGATAACCTGCAGTATCGTCTCACAAATGTAGATAGATAAATTTCTGTAGAAACCTCTATCTATTGCTAACTATAGTTTATAATCAAAGCAGCCGTGTAGTTTATTAGATTAAGTAGTCAATATTGATTACATAGTTGGGTATTTATGCCTATTAATAGGTTGCTGCGGTTAGGCGGGCGAAGTTATTGGTTTCGAATGACCTGATTGCGTCACGGCGACGCATTCCGCTGACTGTACACCTTTTGTCGAAGCAAAACATGTTTTTATTTTATAGACGAACACGGAAACTCGCCTTGCGAAATCGTGCCTAATGCTGCTATTCCAAGAATGCATATTACTGAAACAGGAAATTCGTTATAGATAAGACAGGTTATACGCGATGAGTTTTTAATCGGTGTTTGCCTCAATAATATTCTCTGTAACCTTTACCGAGTCCGTGAACCTATAAACCTTTGTTCTTGTTTCAAAGTCAATTAGATCGAATTTATACAGAACGCAGTTGACTTGTTGAAGTTTCCAAACGCATCGGAATTTCCGATTTGCTATTTGCGTTTCGCTCCATAGAGTTCTCATTTACAATTCTCACAAAAAGCGACCGAAGGAATGATTGAAACAGCCACGACCTCGTTATTCTCTGAATAGTTTTTAAATTGCATTATGCAGTATGAAGCAATAGGCACCGATGCAATATAGTTAGTTAGTTCATAGTTATTTATTCATAAACAATATACATTGTGTGTGAATTTTTTAAAACTAACTTAACCTAGGTAGTTACACAATTTAATAAAGTTTTGTGGTATCCAGCCTATACTTTACAATATGCAATCAACTTTTTACAATTAATATAATTTGAAAAAGTCATCAAAATAATAATTATACTTAATACAATTTGTCGAAATTACCAATTCAAATAATTATAATATCATTTCAAGTCAAAATAGATGTAAGTAGGTAGGTACAAAAATTATTAAGTTTCTTATGTAGGTAGGCAGTCACTTAAGATATTCATCTAGACTATAGAAGCACCCCTTCAACAAAAAATCCCTTAGTTTCGTTTTGAAGCTGCTATGGCTAATAAGTATTTTTAAATAGAGTGGCAATTTGTTGAAAACGACCTGGGACTGATATGTGGCCGAATGTTTAATGACTGTAAATTTTGGAACAAACTTTATTGGTAAGTCTTTTCTTCTAGTATTTTCCCTTCGTTTTTTTTCATCTTCACTTTCAATTTCATGTCTGGTTTTGGCTAATCCCGTTAGTAACACCAGAATGTAGAGTGAAGGCACCGTCAGTATTTTGAGTCGAGTAAAATGAGGTTTGCAGGATTCAGTTTGAGGTATGCGGACAATAGTGCGAATAGCTCTTTTTTGTAGTATAAATGCTCTTTTTATGTTATAATCGAAACTATTTCCCCAATGTTTAATGCTGTACCTCAATTTTGACTCTACGAGGGCGTAATAAATCATAGTTAGTTGTTCTTCATTGATCTCGTCTCGAAGACTTCTGAGTGCAAAGCACGCCGAGCTCAGAGTACTATCTATTGATTTTAGTTCTGATTTCCAATTCAGTAACGCATCTATATGGACTCCCAGAAATTTCACGGAGTCTACCATGTCAACTTTTTCTCCGTCTAATCTTATATGTAGGCTATCTTTATTTCTAATAGTGGATTTAAATAGTAAAGCACTGGTTTTCGAAGTATTTATTTTTAAATTGTTGGCTTTAAACCATAAACTGAAGTTATCAAGTATGTAATTTAATTTATATTCAAGGGTATCCATGTCTTTTGCCGATAGGATAGCATTAGTATCATCTGCATATACTATTAATTTATCTTCCGGGAAGGATCGCCGGATGTATTCTAATAGGTCATTAGTAAAGATTATAAATAGAATGGGCCCCAACACTGAGCCTTGTGGGACTCCTCGTTTAATATTTACATATTCTGAAGTGGTAGTAACTTCTTTACCATCTACAATATTAGTAATTTCCACAAACTGTTTCCTGTTCTTGAGATAGGATTCAAAAAGCTTTAAAGTTTGATTTCTGACTCCGTAAAATTCAAGCTTTTGCAGAAGTATTTTATGATCTACAAGGTCAAAAGCTGAACTAAGGTCGAGAAAAAGAGCTGCCACCTTTTCTTTGTTATTTATTTTGTGAACTATATCATCTAGAAGCTTGTCTATAGCATCTGTAGTTCCTACACCTCGTCGATAACCAAATTGTCTAGCATTCAGAATGTTATTCATGTTTAGATGTAGGACTAGGCGAGATTTAAGTATTTTTTCGAATATTTTTGAAAGTATGGTTAAGAGAGAGATTGGCCTGTACTTGGATGGGTCAGTTTTTGAGCCTTTTTTGTGTTTTGGCAAGATCTTGGCTATTTTTAGTTGCTCTGGGAATACCCCCTCAAACATGCACGCATTGAAGAAATTGGATAAGGGAGTTGCGAGAATATCTATATTGTCTTTGATTACCGTTATTGGAACTTCATCGTGACCGCATGATTTTTTATTTTTAAAGCCTAGTACTGTCTTTGTAATTTCAGTGGGGGTAGTGGCTCTACAGATCATGTTATCTGATGTTTTTTCATAATTTTCTGAGAGTAGCGCTATTGCCTCGTCAGGATTCACAATCGTGCTGTCATCTTCGAACTTAAATTTATCTGAAAAAATGTTTACTATTTCTTGTGGGAGGTGCACTATCTTATCATTTACTTTTAACAACAGTTCTTCTTTTAGAGATACAGAATTTTTATTTCGGTGTCTATTAACGCAGTTCCAAATTCCTTTGGTTGAGTTCTTCGCTTTTTCTATTTCTGTTTGAACGCCAATTTTTTTGGCTATTTTAATAACCTTTCTGTATATTTTTATATAATTACTGCGATAAGACTTTATGGTAGGGTCACAGCTATTTGTATGTGTAAGTATCCTTTTCATTTTACTCGAGGCTTTAATGCCTTTTGTAGTCCAAGTGATTTTAGTGCCCTTTTTAATTGTTAGTTTTTTTCTCCTTTTTGGAAAGCTCTGTTTGTAGACTTTATTGAAAGTTTCCACGAAACCGGTAGTATTTTTACTATTCCAATTTTCTTTCATGATTTCTTTCCTGAAATTTTCATTGTTTTCTTTAGAGAATGTTCGTCTTACCATAGTGATTGATTCACTGGTATTTTTTTTGGAACCTGAGATGTCAAGTAAAAGATCACAAAAAATTCCAGCGTGTCCATCAGCCAGGCCATTGTGATCTACTACATTCTTTCCCACGTACTCCTCAGGTAGATTAGTGAAGAAATTATCGATGCATGATTCTGAGTCGTTTCGTATGAAAGTTATTTCATTAATTAGGTGTCTGAAATTATAAGATTTTAGTAGAGAGATTAATTCATTTTGTTTTTTACAGTCTATTAGAACGTCAACATTAAAATCTCCGCATATTATACATTTTTTGTCGAAGAAGTGCTCCAGCATTTTTTCTAGTTGTTCCATGAAAATGTTGAAATTTTCAACTTCGGGATTACGATAGCAACAAATAATACATAAGTTAGTCTCTAGATCCCTAATACCACAAACTTCAAAGCTCTTCAAAGTATGTAGGTGACAATGACTAACGCTCGCTGCTTGGCTACATTTCGCAACTAACGGCCAGCTGCCAAGTCGATCCGAGTCAAGGAATCGAATAGCGAAATCGAGTTCAAACCCGTTGCCAATAACATCCCTACAGTGTCAATTCGAAATTCATTACGCGATGTTCAAAAGGGCCGCTGTGTTCACATCATCTAGGTCGTAAAAAGTGCGCTATGATTATTTGATTGGTCGGTTGATGATCAAACTTGGAGCGAGGTCGGTGGTTGGTCAATCCGCTATAGTGAAGCATAATTGCCCAATGCACATGCAGATCCTGCATCAAGAGCAGGCTTGCTTTAGTCCCCGGTGGCGACAGAGTCAGAGATGCGATCTCTAAAACTGTTTCACTCCGCTACCGCGAACTCCCAGCGTCTCGCATGCAATGTTTTCAATATCGTCGTAGAAAAACCTGGTTCATTCATTGTCTCGCTTTCTACAGCTAGCGTGCTGGCGTCTCGCGATCAGCTGTTCGTGCTTATCACGAGCTCGGTAATTAAACACAAACACTGCGCTTTCATAACAAACACATCTATTCTCGGTGAGCTGGAATTCTGCGCCGGATCGAGCGGTCGTCTTTTGTTTCCCAGATGGCCGTCAATTAATATGCCGAAACACCGACACACACACACACACACACACGGCACTAGTGGGTAATCTCGGTTTTACATAGCAAGGCAACTGATAGCTGGCGTTGTTTCCATGGAAATCACGTATCTAGTTACTATGTTACAGTTACGAGAGGTAAGACTTTGTCAACTTCGGCATTATCCGGCATTATCAGTAAACAATTTCTCAGAAATCTTACCTTTTGTCAGAGATGCTGTCGTTTAATAAAGTAATAAATTGTGTTGAACTAACACAGGACATAATATTTTTTTATTTATTTCTTAATTTTTGTTTTTTATAAGTCTTAAACTATTACTACAGAGTAGTACGTATGCCGTTTCCTATCATAATCTCACTAGTCTTTGTGTACATAGTCATGTTTCATTGTTTGACAGGTCTAGTTCCCATTTCCAATCGACACAAAACAAATTCCCCTAGCGACCGCCACATAGATTCGCGAGAATAGCCAAGTCCGCAGCCTGGCAATAGGTAGTGCAGGCGTATCTGAGTCAAGGTTGGCCCGACGTCACGCCGGCGTCACTCGGGTAGCCGGTTGCCACCCGGCGAGCGGCGCCGCGGGTGCAAAGTCTACACGGATAGGCTGGCGGCGTCGGCTTGGTGCGAAGATTAATAATGTAGGAACTAGATGGAGTGTTAAAGGAACGTCTCGACATAATTATAACACCCTACTTCTACCACTGTTGTTAGTTGTTATTGTGAATTAGTTAGGTGAGAAGATAGAACAGAGGTGCCCGTGGAGGGATTTATAACCTTATTCATTGGTACAATGGTTGCCATTATAGGTTCCAGCCATCGTGTGTCGATTCAATGGCGTGGTTGTGGCTGCTTTCAAATACATACAAGATATGTCAATGATGATGATACCAAAGCTGGAATGTTTAGGCCCTGTTCCACAATGTCTGGTTAGTGGCTACTTGTGAGATAAAATACATGCTGTCACTGTCAAAAATATAATAACAGAGAGTGACAGCTTGTATTTTATCTCACAAGTAGCCACTAACCAGACATTGTGGAACAGGGCCTTAATCTTATGGCCCATGGCATGGTAAAGGCAAAATAAATTATTCCATGATTTTAAATACAAAACAAGTGTGTTATAATACATATTTGTATATATTTTTTCAGAATAGTTTTCGCCATCGTTTAGGTAACACTATATATTTTTGAAACACGTACACCCTTTAATAAGCGTGGTCATAAAGTACAGTCAGTTTATGTCCGCCCGAAATTAAAACTCCGTAAATTGTTTGCTCTACTTCATATTTTTAATACACTAGAAACGGCCGGTTAACGGACGTATTGCGTGCAGAAAAACAATGATCGACATCGTCAAAGCTGTATAACTTGGCATAACCGAAAACAATAAAACTATTTGCAGGATTTGCGGCTTGGGAACTAAAATATGGTTTTTGGGAACGACGGCCGCTGTTGCCGTGCGGGCGGCACACAAAAGAAAATAAGGTAAAGGCCGAAAGTCCCTGAACGGGGCAGCTATTGGTGCCAAGGTGTTCGCCGGTTTACTAATTGCGTGTTAAACTTTACTTGACATCGCTCGGACTGTACCGACTGGTCTGCCCCGTCCCCCGCGCGCCCCCGCCGGCGGGCGACGGAGGGGACAAACAATCACTTTTCAGACGCCAACAATGAAACACTTTAAGTGGAAGACGAACGGCTTTCAGGTACTCTATGACGACCTTGTCACGAAAACCTCTAAATTTTCCAAATTTTCTGCTACACCCTCGAGTGTAGAAGAGATTCTCAAGCCGTTTTTATATCAGGCCTGCACTCGGGCCGCGGCTTGAAAGCCCATCCATAATTTAGGTATCAAATCTGCTATCAGTGTAATGGTGTTTACACGGAAAGTGTGTCACGCCCATAACCTGCATGATATGATAATAAAAATGTTACAAGGCGGCGATTAAGTAACTAGCTGTATAAATCATCTTGCTGGCTGAGTCAAGTGAAAAAACATTGTGCAATTGCACCGAGACTGAACTAAGAGTAAATAAAACATCTTGAAGCTTATCAAATACACATAGATCTTGTCTACTCATCAACTGTCTAACGAGGTGCGCTCAAGGAAGTCTTGGTCAACAAGTAATAAATAACCTTTAGCGAAAAGAGAAACCGAAATCAATTAAGCTTTAATTAATCAAGAAAACAAGACATTTCACAAAGCAATTACTCAACGAAGCAGTCACTCCTGTTATTGAATAAAAAGTTACTTGGCTATATTTAAAAGTACACTTGTGTCTGTCGAGTCCGCAAATTAGCATTTCGGGGCGTCACGAGCTGTCCGCCGGCTCTCACCCTCGATCCCAAATAAAACACACCCTATTCGTAATGAATGGAACTTGTAAAATAATTTGTCATAGTCCAAATTAATTTCCTGGACTGTTGTACCGCTGTGAATGGACACTAATTGCAAATGACTGGCCCCGAGATTGTGGTGGCCGATTCGGACGCGAGCACCGTTAGCTGGCTTCTCAAAAACAGACACTTGTTTTCGTGTCATTATGTTTTTGTCGGGTTGGCGTGATTATTTATTTGTGGCCAGTAGATTTCGGATTTAAATTATGTATAATGGTAAAAGGATAAAAGTAAGTATCAACACAAGCAGCGGTCTTAAAGCAACGTACCTAATGAGGTAAATGTGGCACCTGAACAATCCAGGCCAATTATGAGAAAACCCCTTTTAAAACAACAATCCGCCTTCGGTAATTGGATTGCGTTGGGGGCGATCGGGACGGCAAAAAGTCGGGCGTCCGGGACGCTACGGCCGGCCATGCCACGCTTACGTACCGTCCGGTGCCCGGCGATAATCTCGTTGTACGCTTACCGGCAATTAACTCCAGCATTGTCGCGATCTGCTGTGTAAGCCGTCCCGGACCGTTGGCAATTGTTACGGCTTAAAACAAAGAGCAAAAAACCCTCATACGACTTCCTCGCTGCTGTCTATTCGGCGCCGTTTTTAAACGCTTCCGCTAAGATTAATGACGACGACGGCCGGAATGACACCAATAAACTCCTCTTTAAAATTAGACGGCACCAAAATACGCTCTGTGTGATTCAACGTGATACTTATTAAAACTTAATCACTTGAATATGTAAATGCGTAATGCTGTACCACTGCGCTTCAGCCGCGACTGGTTAAGATTCAGCGCTTAATAGTGTTGATTTTATGATGATTACTTAGTTGCTAATATAAATGTTGTCGGGCGTTCCTCGCTAATAAAATAAGTCTATAAATGGCGGTGTAAAAGGAATAAAACCGTCGGTGGTAAACAGTGGCTATCCCGTTTAGTGGCTGTGCGGGGCGCGTTAATCTAGTTCTTTGCAATTAGTCCGGAGCGGCCCCTATACAGACGCCTAGACCGGGGCGAGTGCATTTTTCTTCCATTTTTATTTAGCCAAGTGTTTTTTCTTGTTTCCCGCCCCGTCTCGGCCGCGTTTCAGAGCATTATCTAGATTTACACGTAACAATGTCACGGTGAAACTGATGAGTTTGCTCTTTCCATTGCGGAGGGTGGTTTCTGCTAACATGTCGAGTTCGCAGTTCATGTTTATTATTGGAATGTATGGTGAATATTATTAATTTAATTATTTATTAGACTAAACCACAAGTGTACAAAGGGCGGGATTAATCCTATAAGCATTTGTTCGGGTCAACCCACAGGACATGTTATATTATAAGGAGTTCAAAACCAAACTATTAATTTACTTTAACAAAGTTACACCAAATCACTTAATAATCAAAATATACATAAAATATATTAAAAGTAATAAGCATTACATATCTACTATGAAATGATAGTTAAACGTATGAAACACTTATAGGTACATATAAATATTCTGAACATTAATTTTGTAAAAAACAACATCCCACTTACCGTCGCCCACGTATTTTCCATACTTGCAAAAGTAGACCAATAATGCAAATAGCGGGCGATTCGTCTTTCACACTGTAATAGTTTGTTTGTGAGTGCGTCGAAATGTCTGCGGGTTCATTGAACTTGGGAGTGTTTAACCGCGGGTCACCTTTGGGTCGGCCGTGTCACCTTGTTTCATTCGCTTGTCAACACAACATCGACAAGGATAACGTGGATAGCGTGGCGGCGCCACCGTCTATGTGAGCTGGAGCGATGGCGGTGCCCGTCTTTCCAGTTTAGAAGCCACCGGCACCGGACTGCCTTGGAAGGCCGCTAGTCTCGCCTTTTACCAGTGAACTACGTCGAAAATTATCCGCCGATGAAAATAATATCGTTTCTCGGAATTGAATTAGGAATGACTTTTTGGCATCATATCATAATTTCGTAGATACTATTATGAAGATCCGATTCGATTCTTATTATGAGCGGTCGAGCTTAAGTTAGCATTCGTTTAGTTCACACATGGAAATGTTCATATTTCGAACAATTTTGTTAAGTTATTACCAACCTTTATCAACTTCCATCGCGATCGGGAGCGAAAAAGTAAACACATTGATAACTGAATTAAATAAAGTGCAGGTCTTACCGACGAGAGAGTGCCAGACTAATACACACTTTTGAACACCTACTTAATAATAATATACGGTATGATATATTATATCGACGTAAGCATTTCATAAGGTGTTAAATGTTTTTAACTGTTTAAAGAAGGTTAATTAGGTTGCCCTTTGAATACACTGCCGTGGGTACCTATTTCTGTAATTACACTATAAGGAAGTGATAAACTCAGTAACGTCCTGCAAATTAATTTAGCAAACTCGAAATAAAAATATCATCAGACGGGGGCGGCGTAATTGCGGCTATGAATCGTATTCCGTTCGTGTTAAAGGTTAGAGTTGAACGGACTGGATCGTTTGAGGCATGAATCAGCTGACGGTGGGATTACTGAGTCATTTCTGTTGCTGTGGATTTCCCATGAGCGAAGGATAACTAAATTTATTGCCATTGTCTATAGGTGAGTTAGTAGCTATGTGTGAATTCGTAGAATTAATGGCTCTGGTGGACTAATATAGCTATTGATATTAGGAGACAAACATCAATAAATTAAAAACAGAGTGTCAATATAAGATACCAGGTTTGATGAATCTCAGTCGAATAGGCACCTTAAACCCTTATAAATATGATCATGTGTTATAAAAAATAATAGGATTATTTAGTGGTTAGCGCTTATTGTCGTCGATTTCCTAATAATAATTATTTCAACACTGCAGTCTCCATTAGGCGTCCTTGTCACAAGGTCTTTCACTTCCTAATGCTAATGCCGCGGGAAGCTCAGTCTATGATAAATGCAAGGAGCTTAGATTAACAATATACGAACAAGATGGTCTGTCACATTCAAAATCAAAGCAAAGAACTCTCTGCATTTTGTATACTGTCAAACCGTTTTATGTTCAACCTAATGAAAACCACTGTACACTTGTCCAAAATTAATAATGCACATGCAGATCTTCACATCCGAATCATTAAATCGTAAGAGCCTTAAAAAAACACTTGCATTTTGCACCTTGTTCGAAAGAAATTGGAGTCAATATCATGTGTCACATAATCGAAAACAACCGATCTGTCAAAGATTTCTATGCGCATTATCAATTTCGGAGCACTGTACCTATGAGTAAAGTCACAAATCTGCTAACCGAACAAATTCAAAATAAGAGCTCAGTGGTAGAAGTCAGATGTTGTTTGTCGAGACGTTTCTTTTTCACTGACAGTCCATCTTGTTCGTATATGGTCAATCTAAGGCAAGGATAATAATGAGAAACATCACTCGTAGACTCAGGTGCAGTGAGTCAGGTGATGGCGCAACGATCAGCCACCGCTGACTCATGGGTGGATTGAATTCAGCGTTGCACTTCGACTTTGTAATACCTCATTAACTGATGCTAGTAAATGAGCAATGGTGGCTGTATCGCATGATTCAAAAGTGACGCGGCTGTTTGTTGATTGGGGTGGTGGAATTGCTTATCGACACCTCATTCATGATGACAGTAAATACCTGTTTGTATCTATGTAATGGTAAATAATAATCATATTATGACTGTAAAAAAAACGTTAGTTTCACAATTCGGTTGGAATATCCTATTTTTTTTTATCGTAACTTTTTTACCTTGTCACTGTAAACTGTAACATTGTTGCAAACTGCGTGTAGCGTTTGCAAATTCGGCGAGACCGCCCGCGCTGTGACGTCACGCTGTCAAAGCTTAGTCACTGTTTGCTTTGCTAACCCTCTCTCCGGTACAAACCAAACAAAACACTCCATACTAGGGCGTGCAAAACCGGTTAACCGTAAAACCGGTTAACCGGACAATATATCACGGTTTTTCATAACCGGTTTTGAAAGTTCAAAACCGGAAACCGAAAACCGGGTTTTCACCGATTTTGATCGTATTTTTATATACTTTTTTACATACATTAGAAGTTGAACCCATAAACTCTAAAAATAAAAGAATTTGTATATCGGTTGGCACACTGATGGACACTAGATTAATGGTGAAACTCATAAAAAAGCACTAAAATATTGTATGGAAATTGAGTGACGATTTTCTGTGCACATGCCGGCACTCTGCCTAGGCGCAGTAAAGCAAACACGACGTCAGTGACAGATGTGTGCGTGTGAGTTCACATTTTTTGCTGTATGAAAACTTATTGCTGTGTGAAAAAAAGGGTACTCTGGGTGCACATAATGGACAACATTTCATTTTCTTTACCCTATATTTTTATTAGTTATTCGGAAAGTTTATAGAAAATTAGTGGACCCGTATTTTTTTATTTTGTATATACAATAATTTTTGCATGTTATATTTAACATTAAAGTTAATTATTTTAAAACCGGAAGTGACGTCTCATATTAGGCTCAATTTTTATTTTTGTATATTGCCTGAGTCTCGAAAAAAAACATAAATGACACTGACAAGTGACATTTACACTTTGTTTACATGCCAACCAACAAATGGGTCGTTTTCAAATGACCTTGATATTTCTGGTGATGGAAAGTAGGTACTTATCATGTAAAAAAATTAGCAGTAGCATTTTTTCATCTTTGTAGGCGGTGGCATGCTCTGGGACATATTATATAGAGGTCATCTCTTAATAATAAATAAAAAAAATAGTCAGAAAGTGTCAGAACAGAATTTATGAAAATGACCCAAATAAACAACAACGTCACGATAAAACGTCAACGTCAATCAAAAATGAAAGTGACAGTTACTTTGTTTTTAAATCTATAAGGCTTTGATCATCAAAATTCATCGCACCTGATGCATGACGTCATCAGCACTTTTTTACTATTTTATGATTTTCTCGAAAATGATACATCCAAAAAATACAAAAACATTTTTTTTGTGGCCTTTAGAGCTAAATCTCGAAATGGTTTTCGATTTATAGCAGCTTTAGTTTTTTGAAATGTTGTCCATTATAACGTTGAAATCTGGCCCAATAAAGCACAACAAGGTGGTCTTCATACAAACTCTAGGTAAAACAGGACTGCATTGACCGTTGTTGAAAATATAATTAGGCCAAGTGCGGGGACTGCATTCGACGTTATGGACTTTTTTCATGAAGTGTTGAGGACGTCAAATCAAATGCAGTCGTGTCCATCAATGAGTTAGGCTTTCTTTCGTTGCGTTGATATGAACAAATCTGTAATACATCAAAAAAACATTCATCATCTTACTGCTACTATAGAGTGGTCGTAAGAATCAGACGATAAATGTTTTTTTTTCAAAATCTGCCTGTATGTTTAAAATGCATGTTCCAGTACTGGTACGCACATCAGTCCAACAGTGTCCGGTGGGCGGGGGCAATGTCAGACCCCTACCGGCTCGAGTGTGGAGTGAGACAGGGCGGATTGACATCCCCAACCCTGTTCAACCTCTATATGAACGAGTTGATCGTCGCGCTCAGCAGTCAGCATTTCGGCTGCCACGTCGACGGTGTCTGCGTCAATAACTTGAGCTACGCAGACGACATGGTTCTGCGGAGTGCGTCGACCTGTGGCCTTAGAGCGCTGGTGCGGACGTGTGAGGAGTACCCCAGTGGTCACGGATTAATATATAACGCAAAGAAAAGCCAATGCATGGTCTTTGAGGCTGGTGCAAAACGACCCAGAGATGTACCACCAGTACTATTAAATGGCAAGTCACTTGTGATGGTCGATCAGTTTAGGTACCTGGGGCATATACTGACCACCGATCTCAAGGACAATGCAGATATTGAGCGCGAGCGGAGGGCACTGTCAGTAAGAGCGAATATGATAGCCCGCAGGTTTGCACGATGTACTCAACAAGTTAAAGTTACGCTCTTCAGGGCTTACTGCACATCCCTCTACAGCTGCAGCCTGTGGGCAGACTACACGAAGCGAAGCTACAGTGACCTCCGAGTCGTGTACAATAATGCTTTCAGGACAATGTTGGGACTGCCACGATTCTGCAGCGCATCTGGGATGTTTGCCGCGGCGCGCACGGACTGCTTCCACACCACCATGCGCAAGCCGCGTCCCTGGTGCGCAGGGTCCGGGCCAGCTCCAATATTGTCCTGAAAATGATTGGCGACAGAGTGGACTGTCCATTTCTCCGGCACTGCTGTGACAGACATGTCGCTGTAACGATGCCGCTAAGGAAGTTTTGATTATTTTATTTTATTATTATTATAATGCATGTAATTAAATTAAATTTATAATCTGGCATTATTATTATTCTTATATATATATGTCGGCGAAGGTGAGGGGTTCGGCAGTAGCTCTCCATCTCCATCAGACATAGTGGGCGTGCAGTGGGATCCGGGCTTGATGGAAACACTCTTGGTAGCAATAACTTGGTATTTATTAAGTAGTTACACTTTACAGATCACAACACAGAACTAAGACACGAAACGTAGGGTACAGGTCGATAGTGCTCGGCGGTTGGAAGGCAAGTGAGGGAGCGCGCCGCTCTGCTCCCACCTGCTGCCACGCGCCCCACCATAGACGCTGTAGAGCGCCGCCAGGCGGCGCTGCTGCGCTTCGTATCCGGGCGAGTCAGCGGTGTCAGTATCATGACTGTAATCATGACTTCACCGACACGGCCATCCTGTGATGCACACGTCCTCGTGTGTGTTATTCTGTAACAAGACACAGCGAACAGTATCTTCACAAACTTCTTACTTAGCTTACTACTATTTACAATGCTCTACATTAACACTATGCTTATAGTAGGTATCTTAAAATAAAACTAATCAACTTCTTTATTAACAGGAATAAATTAACTTCTTGCCACACAGACACATTGTATCATTGACTAATTAATCTCTAAGTTCAAAAACTAACATCTTCAGTACTCTTTCATTAAGCTTTCATAAACCATAATCAAATCGAATCAACCTCTCAACGGCTCATCGGCCAAAGCAATCACAGTTGCATTCTCATTACGCGCCTCCCTCCAAGGGGATCGCCGAGTCAACCTTTGACTCTCCACATACGGTTCATCATGAACCCGACCTCCGCCAGAACTATACGCCTGCCGCCTGCCCACAGACTATGCGAACATAGATGCTGATTTCTACTAGACTACGACTACGTATCAGTCTCTGGTACGGTCTCATTTCACCCATTATCACTTATGCAAGCTTAATTATTATTTACAACAGGCTCCTCAACAGCCTCTTCATTCAACTCCGTCTCATCTTCCTGAAACTCTTCAATGATACAAGGTTCTGAGGGCATCTTTCTAAGCCTATCGTGTGCGTACTTGTAAGTACGTTTCGAATTCAACGCCTTTAAGGTGTATCTGTCACAATCTAGTACCTCTATCACTTGGAATGGGCCTTTATATTTAGGGTCTAACTTAGTCTGGTTTCTCTCTTCATTAGCCAGTAATACAAAATCTCCTACTGAAAATTTGCTAAGTTTGGCCTTTGTGGAATCAAATCGACGCTTCTCATAAACAGCTGAATTCTTAATAAGTTGAGCAGCTTCAACTCTAAGTGCAGGTAAGTCTACCTCTATTTCGTCATTACATGTCATAAGAGTCAATGGTCGCGCAACTTTACCAATCATGAGTTCTAATGGACTCGCTTGAGTTGTACGGTTTACGGTGCAATTAATGGCGAGTTGTACTTCACTTAACGCGTCTTGCCAGGATCGAGTATCGCTAGTTTCTACCGCCGTTAGCATAGACTTTAGTACGCTCATAGTTCTCTCTACCTGCCCGTTAGCACGCGATGATCCGGTTGCGATTAAGTGTAACGAAATATTACTAGCATCACAGAACTCTTTAAACTCCTTACTGGCAAAGCATCGTCCTTGATCCGCTATGATCCTTGTTGGCGCTCCAAACAACGCTACGCTATCTTTAACAGCCTGTATGCTACTAACTGTGTCAATTCGTGTTGTGTGAAACAGCAGAGTGTATTTTGTGAAGCCGTCAACTAATACGAACGCGTATTCTTTTTGGTCGTTCTTCCCGCTAAGTTTACCGGTTGCATCAATGTGGATAGTATGCCATGGCGTTGTTATCTTAGGGATTGGATGGAGCTCCGCTTGAACTCGGCCTGAATGTGATTTAGCTACCTTACATGTAACGCAACTATCGATGTACTTCTTTACGTATCGCGCCATGCCTTCGAACCAATAATGTTGGTACAACTTTTCCAATGTTTTATCGGAGCCTAAATGTACTAGAGACTCATGGATATTGTTTACGACAGACCACCGTAGAGCTTTGGGTAGAATAGGCAAACATCTCGTGCGTCTATTACGCTGAACCTTCCTATGAAGAATCCCTGCTCGCACCTCGTAAGTATTGGCAATGTCCGCACTCAGTGTACCATTATTGAGATCAGTTAATAGCTTGCTAATTTCGGGGTCACGTTTTTGTTCAGCAATTATCCAATTATTTGTAACTTCTGTAAAGTTAATTTGTTTCTGCTCTACATTTGAAGCTACTTGCGGTTGTAACTTTACGCTCGTCTCTACCTGTGACTCTATGCTCGGGACTTCGCTAGCGCTTAAACTTGACTGAACGCAGCTGTCCTGGTTTGCGTTTCCGAGGTTTCGTGAAAAGAAATCTACGTGTTTCATGTACTGTCCGGCTTTATAAACGACGTCGAAATCAAAAGATTGGAGATAAGCCCACCATCTTTGGACCCGCGGTGTCAAGTCAGCTTTCTTACTAGAGGACCTTATAGAGTTGCAATCTGTTACAACTGTAAATTTACGCCCGTGTAAATATTATCGAAAATGTTTTATAGCATTAACTATAGCTAGCGTCTCAAGCTCGTAACTATGATACCGCGACTCCGCCGGGGTGGTACGCTTGCTGAAGTACTCTATTACGTGTCGCTTGCCGTCCACAATTTGAAATAAAATAGCGCCATAGCCGTTAGCACTCGCGTCAGTATGCAACTCGACGGGGTATTCTGGATTGTAAATCATCAACACAGGTTCTTTTGTCAAAATCGAAATAATCTCCTGTCTAATTTCTTCATGACGCGGCTGCCAGATAAACGAGACATTTTCTCTGGTAAGATTGTAAAGAGGTCCCATAATGCGCGAAAATTGCGGTATGAACTGACGGAAGTACGTAGCTAAGCCTATAAACTGTCTCAACTGAGTTACCGTTTCTGGTGGTGGTAATTCGGTAAGGGATCGAACCTTACGCTTATTAGGTTTTATTTGGCCTGCACTAATCTCATATCCTAAAAATTCTAGTTCAGTTTTTAGGAATGAGCATTTCTTTAAATTTAATGAAAATCCCGCCTTCGTAAGTGTATTTAAAACGACTTCAAGCCTTTCCAACCCTTCAGTGATCGTTGCAGATGGAATTAACACGTCATCAACGTACACAATGACGTAATCATAAGCCAGAGGGCCTAGCGCTTTAATTATCGCTCTTTGAAAGACAGAAATGGCATTACGAAGACCAAAGGGCATGGACAAGTACTCAAACTGCCCGTCAGGTGTAATAAACGCGGTTCTTTCGATAGATTCTTCCGATTTGATAGGAATTAAGTGAAATCCACTTGCGCAATCTAGTTTAGTGTAGTAATTAGCTCCCTGTAGACGTCCAATGAGGTCAGAAATTAGCGGTAATGGGAATCTATCAGGCACCGTGTTGCTGTTTAGTTCGCGGTAGTCAATGCACATCCTATCACTACCATCGCGCTTTTTAACCAAGAGAGCCGGGCTCGCGAATGGGGAACTACTCGGACGGATAATATCCGCTTGCAACAATTCGTCTACGCGGTCACGCATTATTTTTCTCTCTTCCGGGCTAAGGCGATAGGGACGCCGTTGTACGGTACGAGTGGGGTCAACAAGCCGAATTTCAAGTTCTCCTGTAGTTACGCGAGTCTTAGGCATACCCGTGACAAAATAATCAGAACTACGCTCTAAAATATCTACCAACTGTTGCTTATTATTGTCGGGAATATCCGTGTCAACGTTTTGAAAATCATTTTTGACCGATAATTCGATTTCACAACTAGCTATCACTTTGTGTTTTTCTAACCTAAACTCAGATGACGTCATATGCACTGCAAATCCTTGTTTTAAAATTTCGCGACCAATCATTATCTCATTTTCTAATATAGAGTCAGGCACAACATGTAGCAAAATTTCTAACACATTATCACCTATCTCAATGACACACAGAATTTGCTGGATGCTGACTGTTCTTGATTCACCAATACCCTTAAGGTAAACAACGTTATTATAACGTTTCCCAGAAAATTTACGTGAAACACTCTCTTTAATCAAAGAACATTCAGCACCAGAGTCATATTGGAAAACGAAAGACTGACCTTTATGATTTAAATTTCCTGTTGGTGCTTCTACGACGCACACGTTGACACGTCGCTCAGCATTGGGCCCGCCACCGCTGCCACCTCTGCTGGCGCCCTGGGCCGCTGGACACCGGCTCGCGATGTGTCCTGGCTCGTTGCACTTAAAGCAAATGATCTTGCCCGATGTAGTTGGCTGCTGCTGTGGTCCACTTCGTGTAGTTGGCACGGCAGGATTGGTCCATTTCTTGCTTTGGACCTCCTTGCCACGGTGAAAGCACTCAGATTGCTTGTGTCCGATTTTTCCGCAGTGAAAACACTTTACAGGGGGTAGTGTGGAAAATTTGGCACGTTTGAATTCTGGTGCGATTTTCTGATCCAGGGATGAATTAGCCTTGCGTTTTAGGAAGGAAAACGCTTGTAGCTCTTGCTGGAATCGATTACGAGTGCCGATTTCAGTTGTGTATGCCAAACGATGTAATTTCGAATCGAATTGCGACATGTGAGCGAGCACTGTTGATACGGCGATCTGCTCCACAGTTTTTCCTTTCCAGTTGTTCAGTAGGGAAGTGATTAGGCGGCTTCCATAAGAGGCTAGTGTCTCGCCGTCCTTGGGCTTATTATTGTTTAGGTTAATGAGCGTCGCAGCTGAAGTTTCGACAGACACGAATCGCGCAACGAACATTTCTTTAAATTGGGTCCATGTCATACCTGCATACGATATCTGGGCAAGCCATGTCGATGCCACGCCTTTCAAGGCCTTGCTGATTACAACAACAAGCTGGCCTCCTTCTAGCGGCTTGTCTGCGAAGCACACGTCGGCAGTCGCACACCATGCACGTGCGTCTGCATCAGGTTTTTCAGGGTCGAACTCCGGAAGCGTGATCTTGTAGCCAGCACTCGGTCCAGGTTGCTTGAGTGCGGCGATGAGGGCTTTCATGTTCTCGTTCTGCATCTCGAACATCATGCGCCAGTTCTGCTCCGTGGCACCTTGGTCGCTGCTGAGTGGTGCTGATGCTGCATTCGCCCGTTGGGATCCCACTTCTGATGTCGGCGAAGGTGAGGGGTTCGGCAGTAGCTCTCCATCTCCATCAGACATAGTGGGCGTGCAGTGGGATCCGGGCTTGATGGAAACACTCTTGGTAGCAATAACTTGGTATTTATTAAGTAGTTACACTTTACAGATCACAACACAGAACTAAGACACGAAACGTAGGGTACAGGTCGATAGTGCTCGGCGGTTGGAAGGCAAGTGAGGGAGCGCGCCGCTCTGCTCCCACCTGCTGCCACGCGCCCCACCATAGACGCTGTAGAGCGCCGCCAGGCGGCGCTGCTGCGCTTCGTATCCGGGCGAGTCAGCGGTGTCAGTATCATGACTGTAATCATGACTTCACCGACATATATTTTTTTAAATATTGTATTTAATCCTGAATTTATGTATTAATTTGATTTATGATAAATTGTACCTACTTATGTTAATTCTTGTGCTCGTTGTTATTTGTATTGTTTTTTGTTTATTGAATTTTATGACATGTACTGAATATGGATCAAGTTATCTGAAATAAATGAATTTAATTTAAAATATACAATTATTGATGATAACAGAACGATATAAAAACACCATTAAGGTGCCACACACTTTTTTTAGATGTGATAACAGTAAGTACTATGATAATTCTTATTTAACTTTTTTTCCTGTTCACTAAATTATTAATTTGTCATATGGTTGATTAAAAATAGGTAAGTATATCATAAAAAATGTTTTATTCGTATGTTTTGTGGATATCTCTATCTAAGAATATGGGTTCCTGGTTTAATTAGTACTGTATGACAAAAAATATTTAAGTAATATCAAAACCGGTGAAAAACCGGTTACCCGGTTTTGAGGCTGAAAACCGAAAATTCAAAACCGGTTTTGAAAACCTTCCGGTTTTGCACGCCCTACTCCATACAGCCAGCGTTATAGAGTCATAAAACAAATTAAACTGGCCATCTATTTACCGGAGTGCATCCGGAAATTATCATCATAATTTCCAACTTCCTTGTAATGGTGACATCATAATGAACAATTGCTGTTTTACAACGTACAGTTGAGGACTCGCTATACCAAACACCTTGGACATTTAATTTTTTGCGCAGAACATCCGTAATATGAAAATAAACTTTGACTAGCGAAAGGGAATGCTCATAAATATTCGTGTTTTCAACCGGACACCATTTCTCATTAATACTAACCAATGCTAAAACACTGAACCCTAACAAAGTGGTTATTGTGTCAAATAAATTCCATATAAAACGGGCGAATGACGTAAAAGCCAACCACTTTGTGTGACGCGGGTGATGAACCCAAACACCTACTCTCGTTTTCGACTGACGCAGGGCGTGATAAGAGCCATTGTGGCTCTCTATCGCGGTACCTAATCATAATCATTGGCGACGCCTACGCACAGTACGCACTGGCCTTTTTATATCGCGAGTAGAGGCTCTGCGTACAGTATATCTATTAGATATACAACTTTTTTAATTCAAAGGGTATTAACGTAGGTCGGCGTTATTGCTGAGTAAATAAGGTCGTTGACATTATATTAGTTAGGCTGTAGGTTGGGTGGTAGAAAATGCTTTTAGCATCAAACCCGCCATGTACCTATAAGCTTATATTTTATATTTTTTAGTCAATAAATAATTAAATATGTAGTCCATTGTAGGTATATTCTGTATGTATGCAGAAATGTCTAGCATGGGACGCCCTGGTACGCTACTGCGCTAGTGATCTCATAGTTGTTTTATAAGCCTTACATAAACGCGAAAATAACGAAGTTCCAAAAAAACCTGGTCCAATGCGATTAATACACGCCTATAAGAGTCATACTTATTTTACATATTTTTTTAAATAATAGCAATATTTTCGTTGAAGCTAACACAGTGTTAATTCACGTCATCCTATTAAAGGTTTACTGTGCTCGACAAAAATCCGGATAATACGCTGGCAGACAAGCGAAGGCGCAATAAAACGGTCCATTTGACTACGGAACCCCGAAAATGACATTCCACAAGTAGAATGGCCTCGGTGAAAATGGTGTAGTAGTAAAACAACAAACGCATTTTCGAAAGGCTAAAGATTGATCGCTGCGTAGTGCATGCGTCCTCAATGTACGCGCTAAATATTGGCGTCCACTGCGTTGGTTATCTCTGTGTAATATTCATGTGAGGTGTAGGTGAAACGTGCGCAGATAAAGAAACAATAACAAAATGGCGGCTGTTACTATAAGTCGGAGTAGGAAGGAGTACTGACAGACATGATTCATGTCTCTCAATACAGACATGTCACATGAGAGCGAGATTGCATGATTAGTTTTTATTTATTGTGGTGGGCCTAATGCAAAAGGCATTTTCTGCCAGTCAACCTCCAGGAGGTACAGAAGGTACATTAGTTGGTTACCATCGCCATATTTATATTGTTTCTTTATTTGCGGACGCTCTACGAAGGTCTTCGTTATCAAAATTAAATGTTCAGGTTGTTTTTGAAGATAAGATTCAAGTTATGTTAATTAACTGTAGCTTGATTTTACTCGAATAAAGACGTAATTTCAATTTAACATTTTAGTTAATAAAGTAGAGGTAAAATAAGGTAACATGAACTAGTCAAATTGTTTAGTCGACCATAGTAATTTGTAATTCGATAGAAATGGCTCGGTAACACTATTTGACTGGCTACCTGAAAAGTTATTTGGTTCTTCCCTTTCACACTCTATCGGCAAAATGAGACGGAAAATGTACAGGTAAACACGCAGGTAGTCCCACATTATGCATAAATGATGGTTTCAATTTGTGCGAAATAGGATCTGTTTACACTATAAAAAAGTATAAAAATTCTTGTCTCCGATTGGTGACATTTTAGGTACCTACATTGTTTGAAATAATCCTGAAGCTATTTACGCTGAAGGGTATCATATTTGTTATTATAGTCATATACCATGTTATTCATTGTGTATAAATAAATATTGTTAATTACTTACTAATATTAGCATACTACCTTCTTGATTCATAAATAAAGATACACATTTATCACACAAGTATGGGGTCAAGAACACAAGACAACATTGATATTGTGAGTGTATCAATGAAAACAACTCTGAAGGTCCAGCCAGTGCAGATTAATGCTAAATTTAAAATAATTATAAAAAATCCTCGACCCGTAAATAAATTTTCCCAAAAAGCGCCATAGCAGTATCCTAGCCACAACCGGCTAATATCTACCGTGGTTTTTGTAATACATATATGGTTATTCAAAATGTAATAAAAATGTTCTACGCCTATGAAGATACTTCGATCTGAGGCATCCTCGTGCACTACTAGAAGTCAACAATGACCATTGCGATTCTCACTGAATAGGCCGTCGCGAACAATGCCGCACATAGCCAAACATCCGGCCGCTATCGTAAAAGTTCGATAGAACGTGGGAGCCAGATTAGCTATGAATGAACGTAGGTACTTACCCACCTCCATGTGTGCTATGCGCGCCTGGTACTTGCGTTATGTAACGTTATAAATTTTATTCAAAATAAAATATACAACACAACAGTTGCGATGCCGATTTTATGTAATGCTCAACTCATTAAATTGTTCCCTCATTATTGTTTATTCAATGTTTTGTTCATGTTTTGATTTCGGCGTGGGAGCTAACCGATTTTGTGAATGAACGCCGCTGTGTGAGTGCTAGGGCATGCAATACCGCAATACCGGTATTCGTAATACCGGTATTAGGGACAAAATTCACGCTTTTTTCAATACCGGTATTGAAAGTTAATACCGGTATTGAAGTAATACCGGAATTGGATTTTTTTAGGCTAAAATAAAGCGATTAAGATATAGTATTCCTATGTACTGTGAAAGCGCACTTGTTTCCAACCGTTTGATGCAGTTTTCGGCCGTTTGATATCTACTGTTGACCATGCGTAAACGGACACTGGATGTAAAAATAATAATTTATTGTAAAATTTAAACTCTAATACTCAATTCTCGTAAAAATCTATTACAAAATACTGAATTTAATTGCTTTTTCTCGTTTTATTTTGACCTATACGACCTTTAATCACAATATATGCCATTTATTACAAGGAAATCTAATACCGGTATCAATACCGGTATTGAAAATAGTTCCGGTATTGCATGCCCTAGTGAGTGCTAGATGTGTGTGCGAAAATGATGTTTCTATGAACTTTTTCACTATGTTAAAAACGTTTAATGTTAATATTCTCACGCTGGTGTCTAGGCCAGTTTTACGAAACTTCCCATTATTGAAGTCAATGCGCACATCCCCAGATGTTATAATAGAACGTATATACACTATATCAGATTCTCCAGTATTATCAACCAGTTACATCCAACTCCAGCTACGACGGTCCACGACAAACCAGCAGCATTTATTACATCTTCCTGTTGCATTGTGTGCTCATTTCTGTAGTTTTCCTATTCCGCCCGTCATTGTGGCGGGCCGAGACAGAATGGCTGGTAATTGGGGCGCGTTGGCAACACCTAAATAGGCGCGGAATGTGATTCGGCGGTGTGACGTCACGGAGTCTAGGTAGACTGTCGCCGGCCGGATGAATGGCGGCGCGTGAGGCGTGAGGCGGTTGCGCAACCGCGGTGACGCAACCTGCGCCCGCGACCGTTGCCTCGCGCACAGCCAAGCGCGCAGACCACCCACTGGCGTAGACGAGCGCTCGACGGAGTCTAAGTGTAACGCTTTTTGTGGGGGTTGGTGTAGCTGTCTAAATATTCTGTGGCACTCCTTACTAGCAGTCCAATCCAGGATTTGGTGGATTCGGGTCTGATGATGACTAAGATTGAGCTTTTTGGTAGTTTCAGTCCATATAGTAGATGAATAAATGAAACCCCAATTTAATTTAATTTATTTCCTCATTGTGAAAATGTATTCATACAAGCTTGTTGCAACAAAGTGAAGCATCTGCCTGTGCACCTGTGTTATCATTGTTGGCATGCAAAAATGTACATGAGCGAAATATTCACGTCGCGCACGCGCGTCCCTAGGTGACGGTATTTACAGCTACGCTGCATTCTCGGGGGCGCATGTACTCGAGGTACTTGATGGATTCTCAGAAGTGTTGTTGTCGTCCGCACCTCCGGCCACTTTCCCCAACTGTTCCTTTGAAGTCGGCTTTCTTGTAACGATATATCTTCAGTAAGCCACCTATTATTGCCGCGGTTCTCTTTGGCTGCCCTAAAAGGTTCCTTTTTATGTATCACTAATCCCAAATATTACTTTCGCAGACAATATTTAATATTGAAATGACAAGCATTACGAGATGGATTTAATATGAGGCTGTATTGTATACGGCAATATGGTTAAATTTATTTTTGGATTAGTACAAAGATGTAGGAATCTATGTTGATAACAATAAAGGTCAACATTCTCCGACTGATATCTGAAAATTCCATTAATCCGTCTATATTTAGACGTTTTAGTATCTCCCTGCTTCAAATTAAGATAACAAGTTAAGGAATTTATTTAAGTCATAATAATTATGTAGGCATTTAAGTATTTTTATTTTAATCATTGTCTATCTTTGACTACTGTACATAATACATATAAAGGAAACCGCTTTTTTGCGGCACCTGTATGATTTCCGACCTCCAATAAAAGACTCACGGTGTCCAAAGTAGAATACTCGAAGTTCTGATTCCTATTTTAAACGTTGTTATTTCCAATAGACACAACAACGTACACGCTCCTCACCGCGACCAGTTTCTAAACTCAAAAGGGAGAGCTCAAAAGATTGTAGCAACAAAATCCGGCCATCTTACCCGCGCCAAATCCCTGCGAAACCGATTGCGCCCGAACTTTGCTCATTAGCGGCCGCCGCGGCCAGGGCTGTCAGCTGGTGCTGCTTCTTGCCGGTAATATTAAATTGGGAAATTGAGTTTTCGACGACCCTAATACCTACTGCGGCGGATTAGTGTTTGCTGTATATCTTATTTTTGTTACACGTGTGAGTGTCGTGAAATTCAATCTATTTCCCCCAATTCGGTAGCTAGAGCTATACGGCGTAACTGTCGGCCGACGTCCGTAACGGATTGTGACGCCCGAAGTGTTAACCATGAAATCTGAGTTTGTGGCTACAGCAGTCAAGTGAGTTGCGTTATCCAATTTCAATGTGGGGCAACACGGCATTTGCGGCTATCGGACTCCAAATATTTATAGTATTGGACTCTCCTTTTGGTTGCGTTCCTTTTTACGTATTGTTTTGTTTTTCTATGCGATTCCTTTGCCAGCCATGTCGTCATATCGTTCTTCGACAGACCCATAGGCGCTCCGCTCACTGCACGAGAGGCAGCGTCGCGGCGCAGTGGGCGGAGCGCCATAGAAGTACATAGTAAAGAGTTGTGAAGTTGTAATTCGTCGTCTTCTACAACATAATGTCGTAGGCTACCTATTTGCACCTATAAGCTTACCATTTCCCAGTGCACTTGTGTGTTGGCAGCGCTGTGGCAATCTGAGCTACTTGTGTGCGTCAATAACCGATTACTTTTACATTAAGAAGCTTTTGAACATGTCTCATGTCTCCCCAAAGAGGAATAACTGTCACGGGCTAATATTAGCCTGTCAAAATGACACACTCATTATGTTCAAAGTAAAGCACTCTGCAGTATGGTTCCATCAAATACCTAATTGTAAATCTTCATAACATTGCCCCTAATAAAACACTGAGGAACATTATTTCACTACAAATAAACATAGCTTTTATGTTTACACAATAGCCCAATGTGTTTACGATAAGTGTGGTTAGTTGGAATAATTATTACGAGCGTCGGATTGTTCGTTACGATTTATTTGGATTGGTAAAGCGTATTCTGAATGCTGCTCCAGTCACAACAAAGTAAAGTAATTATGAAAACACGTGAGAATTGTAGCATACTATAACTTTCTATATACATATAAATTGCGGACAATGTCAGGGGATTAGGCACTCAGTATTACACACCCCGCAACCTGAGGCGCCCAGAAAATTATTAAGAAAACGATCACTATTCAACTGTGGACGCCCATTGTTACTCAAGCTTCTTATTCGTTTGATTTATGGATCCAAAAAGCCGTCTGCTTAGGGGTTCCCTTCTTACCTGAGTATTATATTCGCTATCGTTTGAAAAACTACAGATATGACCGAAGCGGAGGACGTTCTGAGTATAGCTAGTGCAAACTGACGTTTTAGACTCAATTAAAATTTTACATATTCACGGAACGCACAAATTATGTGACTAATTTCTAGTCCTTAATAAGTTGAAGGTGTTACGAAAAGAAAACAGAAAGGCAAAATGACGTGCTCTCAGTGTGCAGGTATAATATACTCTTGCAATATTTTCGCAAACTGGCATCTAGGAGCAGAATGCGTTCCGGGAACGCTATAACGTGCACGAGGATGTCCGAAAATCTTCTTAAAATGAGCCGCCAAGCGAAATGGAGGCTTAAAGTCACTCTCGGCTAATGCATTTTCCTCTGTACAAACTCTTAATGGGGCGTTGAACTGTCGGGAATGTTTGCCGCTGACCTAAGTGGTCAATAATGATCTCTTATCCACTTTATGACGTATTTCTGCTCACAATTCTATGATAATAATCACGGTCACGACGTGAAATAGAACATCTTTTATGCTCGTAAATGAACAGCGGAAAGTCTTTGAATTATTTGTTTTGAGAAATTGTTAGGTTCTGCATGTACCTAGTTTCCGTTTTATGTACTCGACATTACTCTAGAGTCTAGATAATGATGTGTGATTATAGTAATTGTTCAATGTTAAACTTTAATATAAATGTTTATAATATTTGTCGTTTTTGGAATGCAAAAACACCGTGCTCGGCTTCAATTAATTTTGACATTCCAAATAATTAACAACAAAGTACACTCGCTTACAGAATTTAATTCAATTATATCAGCTAACCAGTTTAATTGGCTCTTTACACTGCTCACATCCGCTAAAAACCGGTTCATATATTTGCATAATTATCTAACTATATTTGGGCGGTACTAAGGTACAATACGCCATAATAAACGGGAGTAATGAGTTAGTGTAACGATTTTCTCGCTGAATATACCGGACTCAGGCCGGCCTACATAGCAAATGCAACTGGGTGGTCTTACTTTCAGAATGATTTTTAAAACAGTCAGATATATTGGTCTCAATGTTGAGGCCAGGAGGGCTACTCTCGTTTAAAAATAACTGATGAGCGGATGCCATGCAATCGGTTCGTTTAATCATTGAATGCAATGAGATGTAGTCTTATTTTTTCGTAATCTAGAGTGTGATCACACAGCAGATAAAAGTCATATATAGGTATGTATCTGACGTTCAATAAATTGTATTTAACAGCGAAAAAGGTAATAAAGAACAGGTGTTTCACATAGGAAATTAAAATATTTATGTAGAGATTAACGTAAACAGTACAAAATGATTTTTAGTGCAGACATGAAAATTAATATTTATTGCTTCTAGTAACACTTCGAGATCTTACAGTTTACTTATTGAAATCCCTTTGTGACAGTTCACTCGGGGCAGTTGCGAAAGTTTCCTTGAATCGAACACTTACAGAATTCCAAATTAGCAATTACAACCTTCATCCCAAATTGATGGACCCCTTATAGATACAGGTTGATTTTTTTCATGTGATTAAGATATAAGAAGGTAGGTTATTGGTAACTGTGCAATCTTGTATAACGATTCGTTTAAGCCTGCTTTATTTTAGTATAAATCTGTTATTATTATCTTGTGAAGAGGTTAAATATTGAAGAGAAATTGTTTCCTCATTAAGCTTTGTAATTAGGCCATGTTATGGTTAAGCCTTTGGGCGTGCGTATACTAGTATAATCGAATTTCTTAGAAAACGTACAACGTACGTGTAGTTGAAAGGTTAATCTTTATTTATTTTTTATTTTTTTAAGTTGGTGACGTTGGTGTATCTCTATAACTACGTTATTTCATTTTCCCCCATATATTCCAGTTTATTTATGTACTTTATTTATGTACAATCGCATTATCTACTTCCAATTACGTTCATTTCACTCGTCTGTTTGTTTACCAAGTTATTTACGAAGGCTCTTTATAGACTCTCCAAGGGCGCACAGTAGAAATAGAAATGGATTAGATTTATAAATACTTTGAGGACGCGACAGGCTATCTCTTGGCTGCGTAGGCGGTTATCCTGGCCGACCTTCGGGTTGCCATGGCAACGAATATTCTGATATAATATTCCTAAGTCTCGATAATGATTTTTTTTTATTTGGCCACATTCGTGTAGTCATTTACAAGTCAATGAACTTTAGCAGTCACCTTGGGACGTGACGTAGGTATGCTGTTTTAATAGGTTTAGTCCCTCACGGCAAAATTAGTTGCTTTGTATGGTTTCGCCGCGAAACTAGTGGTTTGATACGTTGTAGATTGTAGATCAATTTGTATTATTATTTGTATGTTTGGATAAGCTGCTGCTTCGACTCATTCCACATTGTGTTGACCAACTGTATTGGATAACCAGATGAAATAATCATGTAAAAGCATCGGTATAGTAATTGATCGTAGTTTCTATATAAATTAGTTAACTGAAAAGGTTTGCCTTTACAGATAAACTAGCAAAACTGTTTTGTAGGCTTATCTATTTCTAGGAAGCTATCTACTATCGATAACTACGACGTTTACTGACGTAACATTATAACTAAACTAGGTTTTCAGCTGTGGATCTAATAAAGTTCCCCGTGGAATTACTGGATTCAAAGTATACTATACCTATAGAACTGAGAGATAATGTAGCAATATAATAGCTTTTTTGAAAATCAGTTATAGTATTTATTCTTTACCAACATGTACGGAACACAAATACTACCCCCATAAAATTAGTAAGTACATACTTGATCGATGGTGTAGACAGAAATGGACATACAATATGTTATTAATATAGTTTCCGGGAGGCATTCGTTCGAATGGAATTCGCAAATTGTTCTAGGAAACCTAGATTCGTAGAAAAATATGTTAGCGATTACACAAATACCTGTTCGCGATCGCTCGCCGCCGCCGCATGGCGCGGCGCAGTCAGTGTTCCCAGAAATTAAATGGGCCTATCTTGTTTGTTGCAACGCTATCGTTATAGTTAAAAAGTATTTTATTTATGATCGATGATGGTTTTCACTTTTACTCTAATAACCGGTTACAAGTACTACCACTAATACTTTTATTTACTGTAGAAAGAATCCAGGATCAAAGAAGACAGAACAAAAAATGTTGTCAAAAGAAGTTTTATGGCCATTGACATTGACTAGGTACATCTAGTACACACGGCAACGTCAAATGGTCGGCAGGGCACACTAACGTAGTGTATGTGTGCACACTAACGTTGTCTATGTGTGCATAAACGCAGAAATCGGTTTACACACCAGTAACAAACCACACACACACACACACAACAGCACAAACGAGTTTGCGCGTAGGCAAGCGCTCGTATACCAGCTGTGACATAAAAATATCAACCGGTAGTGTTAGTGAAATAGTTATAAAATTGATGTGAAGCAAAATTTCACTACCTGTGTCTATACACTTCGTAGCTCATTGGTAGAATGTTAGACTAATGAAACATAGGTCGTGAGTTCGAGTCCACGGATGGTTATTTTTATTTAACTTAATTCAAATTTTGCGTTAATTTAAACGCTGTTGAGTATAAAATTAATATATTTGAAACTGACAAATGACTACAAGCTGCATAGCTGTCGACTATTTCTCTTCGCCAAAAATATATGATTCGTTCTTCATTTGAGAATTAAAACCATTCTACCCTCATACAATATGAATAAACGAAATTTGTTTTTAGTTTTAGTGACAATTCACCTCTGCGTCTGCAAAGTGATTCACTTTGTGATTTGTCAATTTAATTAATTACTCTTCGCAGTCAGTATGGAAAGTCACTTAACCATGTTCAAAAAGGCGGAGATAATCGTATTTATATGAACAAAACATTACAATTAGTGAAATCGCAAGACGTTTAACGGTAAGTAACATAGAATTGTAAATATTTTATTTGACTGTTATTTGTATTTGTATAAGCTAAGTATTTGTTTTTTTTTGTTTGCAGAGGAGAACTGTTCAATTATGGGTTCACCGATACGCAGATTCGGGACATGTAGACAGCAGTCGTCTATACGGATGCATTACCACGCCATCGAGATATCGTAGCTGCACATAGCGCTGATCCGTTCTGCAGCACCCGTTCTACGGCCACAACACATAATCTATCCCTACAAACCGTACGGGTTCACTTGCGTGCTGCTGGGTTGCGATGTCGGAAGCCGACGAAGAAAATTGCTCTTACCGATCAGATCCGACGATGTCGAAACAGAGTGCGTTTTGTGACTGACTATTTTAAACTTTGATTGGTGCAACAATGTGGTGATATTTAGTGATGAAAAGTCCTTTAAGTCAGACAAGGATGGACGTAAGACATTATGGCGAAAAAGTGGTGAAAATTATAATTATTGGGGTTAGCTCAGTAATTTTTATTTTTCCATTTGTATAAGATTTTAGTTATTTTGTTAAAGACTTATTATTATTTACAATTATGGGTAAGCCAATGTGTTAATGATGTTATTGTTACTGAGGTTGGAATAAGTTATCTTATTTCTAGCTAATTAACATGTTGATTCATATAACTAATGACTTGCCTATTTACTTTAGTAAAACAGCCAGTCCATCCTTGTCTGATGTTTATTATGATTTAAAACTGCAAATTGAAAAAAAAATATTATTAATATAAACTACAACTATGTTTTAAAACGAAAAACAACAAAAACATAACATCCTTAATGTTTATGTTATGGCAAGAATAAATTTGGTAATTTTAACACTTAATAACTTGTTTCATTTACTTTCTGTGTTGCTTTTATTCGTATATACTACAATACTATTATTAACCATCTTAAAAAATAAATTAAATTTATTAAAAAAAACAAAAAAGGAATATTGTAAGTTCAGCTGGATTTGAACCACCATACCGACTCTTGTAAGTCTTGTATCATACCAATTGAACCATTCAATCTATTACAATGCCTTGCAAAATTTTGCTTCATGTCATAAAAACAATGAATCATTGTCACTGGCACAACTACATGCTTACAATATCCGTGTGTGGGTTGCCCAGAACTAAATAATTACGTCGACGTCGCTGACACACACATACACTAACTGCGTTAGTGTGCCCTGCCAACCATTTAACGTTGCCGTGTGTACAATAATAAAGTCTAGACTCGTCAAATGGTAAAAATATGCAAAATATCAACCGTAAAACTTCTTATCTTTCAACCCTTTAGAATATTGATCGAATGGTATCCGAATATTCAAGCATTGTGTACCAAGCAATAAATACACAATTTGGTATAAAAAAATCTCAAAAAAGTCTTTTGTTAAAGAATCTTGAGTGAACTAACCAAGAAAGTGTGTAGGACAAATCAAAGTTTTGCAGCATAAATTGAGAAAACGTTACAAAGTATTAATAATATAGTTAGGCTTAACAAGACCGTGTCTGAACAATGTATACGACATACGGAAACTTGCAACATTGAAGCTATTTCAATTTCTCATCTGTACTGGACATTTTCATCGCGCTTTTACGCCCCTTGGTGGATATTTTTAATAAAGCTTGCGGTCGGTTTAGTCAGCCACTACGTACTAGCCGGAAATTTAAAATGAACCCTCCAGTCTACAAGTGCCTTTAATATTTTAGCCCCTTTTTATTACTACTGAAAGGCGAGTTATACTTTTTATGTTTCTGTATGAATTCTCTCTATAAAATCCCTTCTTTTCTCTTGCAGGTAAGCATACTGCTCTATTGGCATCACCTGATTGTGTAAGTTAAAACTTCCATTACAATTAAGTCTGATATTTTTTTCCGCAAGTGCTTTCCAAACATGTCCTAGTATTACCTAAACAGTGTTTATTGACATTGCACCTGCGTCGAGACGCTGACTCAGGGTGTGACGAGCCTGGAGGGTTACTCTACTCTGACGAAAAACGAACGAACGCGAGCTGTCGTGCAATCGGCACGTTTAATACAACGAGATAGAGTCGTGGGTCGCTCAGCAGCGCTCCGAAGCTTAGTTTTTCGTAATATAAAGTGACCCCCCTGCGCCCGCGCCGGCGCCCGCCTATCTTATCCTTATCACGTTCCGTGGAAACTGGCACGGCGCGTTAGCACAATCTATAGCCAGGAATGCGTTATCGTAACCTATTTGTTTGTTTATCATCGATAACAATGCTGCTATTTTATTTATTGTTATATCTTTTTTTCGAGTTTGATTCTGATTGTTGTTGTGCGCGGATTTTATAAATATTATGTTTCTAAAAATTTTAGTGTACAAAAGATGGGCTACTAAAATATTTTCCACCAGCCTAACTAGACTTCACTTAGTTTACTTTTGACCGCCTGAGAAATCTCGTCTGATTAATGTATGTACTAGGTATATACTTATTCATGGTTTCTGTGATTTGGTATACAACATTGTCGATGGGGTTTTGATAGCATTGCAAATGGCAATTCGATTACCGTTTCTTTTTCAATTTAAATGGTGGTTAAAAGACCATGCACCCTTCTTACTCCATGCGCCGATATCACAGTGGCACCCCCTGGGAAATTACCTAGCCGGCTGAACGGCTAGCGTGGTGTAAACGTAATTAATTTCATATCAACTTGCCACCAGATGCAGATGGGAGCATTGTCTCCATCTGTCGATCGATGTTTTGAAAAATTATATAAAATATTTTTTGGAAGCTGATTTATCCGTGGCAATATTTTTGATATAATTACTATGTAAAGTACCTAAATTTAGTAGGTTAGTATTTTTTAAAATTTGTGTATTTTACGAAGTCATAGTCAACTAACTAGTCCTGGAGGCAGCTCAATACAAAAGTTAAACTAAATCATCTTTCTTAAATTTTGTATATTGCACAAAGACTACTAGTGAAATACACCTAGGTATTTTTAACGCACAGCAAATAAAGTTTTGTAAACTCTGGCCCGGACAACAGCATTTGTCTAATTTCTTCCAGTCCAGTTATTATCTCCGCTTCCACCGCGCGCCGTGGCGTGGCGTGGCCAGTAAAAACGTCAACATGGAGTAGGTAAACAAAGTAAAAAGAAAAAAAACACCGCCTGTCCTAGGCCAGTACAAGACGGGACACCTGTCTCTGGGAAACTGGTTTCGTGCGTCGCCGCCACCGCAGTTACCGACAAAACGATGCCCGACAAAACAATTTAAATATACAACAATATTTCCATGAATAGGTACTAGAATATCGGCATTAATGTGTTATTCCTATTATTGATTTAAGAAAATGAAGAATTAATTTAATTAATGATTTATGCTAATTAATGAATTATTAATTGTTAAAATACATTTTTAACGTTCTGTAGTGACATCATTATAATGCGGTCAGTAAGTTCTTGATTAATTAAGCTAGTCGTTTGCCATAGTGTCTCGAGGAAAACATTTTTATTTGAAGATTGATCGCATCGGCTCTTTTTTTGTTTTATACTTTTACTTATAAAAATAGAAGAATAAGTGAATTAAGTACGAAGGAAAAACAAGATTTTCCGCCCACCATGCGTGCGTGAACCTCGTGTACTGTCCGATATCAGACAAGTTGGACGTAAGGGATGGACTGAAAGCGTTCAAAAAGTTAACTTTGTACGGTTGAAATAGGTCGGTAGATAGATGAAGATTATTACTAATAATTCGAAACATTTATTTTTACCTTATTTATTTATATTTAAATAATTTTTATAGCAAATTTGCCAACACTTTCTACATGCGTAGTGGGGCCACTATTTCATTACCTGCTCCTCACTTAATTAAGGCCTATGTCCAAGGCTCGGACCGTGCTCGCTCCGTCTTCATCCGTCTCCTAGGGGTCACTCTATATGACGAAAAACCAGACTCTATCTCGCTGTATTAAACTTGCCGATTGATTATTTTTCGTCAGTATAAAGTAATCCCCCAGAGTCCGCAGTCTCGCCCGTACATTGTCATTAATGATTGAAAAGGTCAAGTTGTTGTGTTGTTTCCTTCTGAGAATTTCTGTTTTGTTACTAAAAGCAGGATAAGGTAGGTATGTTTTATTGTAAAATGGTTTCTGAAATATAGCTATGATCCACCACTTGTACACTGAAATATAAATGCGCACTAAAAATTTAATTAAAATTATGTTATTTATTATTTTGTATTTATGTTTTGGTTACAGGATCAATATCAATACCAAGTTTCAACACCGGAAAGCATAGAAATTGCTTGTTCGTCGAAAATTACGGCCTGTAAGGCAATTTGTCCAATCAAACGTAGTTACTATTTACAAAGGTAGTCCTTCCTTCGTACAAAGATAGTTATCGGCGCCTACATTTCTCAGTCATTAAAGCCATCAGCGTGTCAATTATTGTTTATCATGAAAACCTAACTATAACTGAACCGCTGCGCTACGTTGCCCGGCACTCTTGTTCCTACACAAATAAAGATTAGAATCGTGTGTGTGGTCGATTTAGCCGCATCAAATGCACGTGTACAAAATAAACACGTATTTACGGGGAAATCCCCGGCCCTAGTGCAGTTTTCTGTGCTGCGGTGTAATCTGCTGGGGCATTCGCGATGGTTGTGGGGTTACCCAACAATAACAGCTTTACAATGAAACCAGTCAATGTAATTACGCTTTCAGGTAATAACCTTCAGAATACTGAAGGTTCGATCCCTCTGATTCTGTTAGATCCATGTAAGTTACGAAATTCGGTCATACATAAATCGGTATGTTGTGCTTCTAATTTGCGACATTGAAGACTTATCTTGTATAGGACACAAAATCACGATTCCTTGGCCAGAATATTTAGCCAAGAACCCTGCCTCATAAAAATCACAGAGCAATCAAAGGCACAATCTCTCGGCAGCAACGCCTCCTTTCTCAATACCTAGCATGAAAAAATAGGTTTAGACTTCAGTTAGATTTCCATCTAATCACTAGATCTGAAACGTGTCGCGGCAGCTCGGTAGGTACCTGAAACAGAATGACGTCTGTGTATTGTTAAAGCTTATGTAACAGTTTGTTTGTGTATATAATGGTTTACGCATGCAACTGTATTGTATCGCACTATTTCTAATTGTGTCGTCTGCGTCAGTGATCGACTGCGTCGTTCTAACTGTGAACGAATTAAGTTGCGGTATTTTAGTAGCCTTTAAAATCGTGTCTTACTTTTAGACAATGGCTATCTGCGATGCCCGGCACGATGGGTGGTCCAGAGCGATTTTCATTCACTCTAGTTTTGTGATCATTCACATACACGAGATATTTCGTATCGAGAGGGTGAAAATCTTCGCCCAGCGCCATTTTTGTTAAAGCTGTAAGAGTTCCTGCTTATTAAATTATTGAAAAAATTATGAAGGCATAGTTCGACACAAAAGGTCCTCCTCGTCATTACTTTCGTTTCATCCAATGCAGCTGTTGACAAGTTCAGCAGTCATTGCACGGGGTGAAATAAAATAAGTACCTACTAGTAACTTTCTATAAATAGAAGGAAAGGAATAACCCTCTGGTTTCTCCTCAGGGACAAGTATTTATCTTCACTCACTCAAGTCTATAACCTATCAGTATCAAGTTTCGTGAATGTGGAATAAACTAAGGGGCTTCCGGGCCTAGTGTAACCTGATACTCCTTAAGTGGCCCCCTAAGCTGCGTATGGTGGTAAACTTTTTCCACCAAACTAATTTGACCCACTAAATGTACCAGACACCGCTGACAGCCCCCAAGCCCCAATCGGTCGGCCTTTATTTTCCTCATTAGTTTCCTCGACAAAGATTGCAAAACCGCGATTTCACAGAATCGATTCTCGCTTATAAAAATGCCGTCCGGGAACAAAAGTTTTTGTTGGCGGAAGAAAAAGAGAAGTAAAACAAATAATGGGCGAAGTGGCCCTTCCAGTTGAATAGGCGCCGGAATCGGGTCGGTCATCGGGCAAACACTTTCGGTTCGACGACCCAAATTACCTCAACTTGTCACTCCGAGTGTGTGCTCGCGTGACTTGCAAAAAACTGTATCACTTCCCCCTTATTGGGGCAATTAGATCAGCCCCGCTGGAAGCCTTTTTGCAGAACGCACGTCGCGTTCAAAAAGTTTAGTAGGTACGTACGAGATAACCTTTTTTCTTCTATTTTCTACAGTGTCTATATGTGCGTGTGTGGCGTGCGTCCACATATTTTGACGCGGGGATCGCGTATGGCCGGATGTCGGCTGCTTTGTTTGTTACGAAAAATGCATAGGTTTTGTTATTGCACTGTGTAAATATTATATTCATATTGCATACATTTTTCCTGGTGAATTTAGTAAGGTATCAAAATCTAAATGTATGTAGTATGTTTGTAGGTACAGCATAATCAGGTACCTTATCTTAGGTACCAAGACTACCCAAGAGATCCAGTTTCCAATGCACTTAGAAGTTTCTCTGTCCACCCACGCTACAGGAACCAGCCAGCACAATAATAATGTGCCAGTATCTCCGATTCAGATCACTTTACGACTCCTAGACGTATACATAAATCGAGCTTGCTTCCCGCGCTTTCCACCTACCGCCTTGTCTCCTTGTCATGTCATCAACCCGCTTTACATAATTATAATCTAACATTTCACATTCAGAATACAAAATCGAAAAAACTAAGAATGTGGTCGGTGCGAACTCAAACAGGTTCCAGCCTCTAACTAGACCCCAGTTACCCCAGTCTGTGGGCAGGAACCGGCAACACGTTTATGGAGTTGGCTCATCGAATTATTTATAGAAATAGGATGTATTAATCAGCGGCACATTGACTTTGCTATCGTGACTACGACACAGGTGTGAAACGAAAACACCTTTCAACAACATTTCGCATCGACAAACTACCGCCACCTATCGCCTTATCTCTTCCATTAAATATAATATCATGTTTACGTTTTACATAAACAATAAATAAGGTGTAAATGGCGCGAAACGATGAGGCGTTGTGTTTATGAAGTACTAGGGCTTCATAGCGGACGCGGGGCGGTTCGTCCTTGACTCGCGCAGGTCATTGACGCCGGCGGGGGAAGCTGCCCTACGTTGCACGCGACACCCAGCCCTTCCCAAGCCGTCTCCTCACAACACAAAGGGGGGATAAACATAACTCACGGGTGTACTATTAAAAATTATGCTCGAATGTAGCAGGGCGTCACGGCAACATAAGATGTGTCCTTGACTGGCCGCGGTCATTGACGCCGGCGCCGCGAGGTAAGGTAGCCCTCCGTTATGCATGGCCCTTGATTGGTGGGCACGCGAGAGTCGTAAGCCGCATCTTTTGGCGCCTACTGCCTCGGTTCATGTTACAAAATGACATCCATATCTTAGCGATTCAAATTTTAGAACCCTACTTTTATTCGTAGGAAAGGAAGAGTCTAGGTTTTAATCACGTTCTGTCTAGGTTTTAATCACGTTCTTGTCCTGTAGGAACAAAAAATCGCGCTCAACCTATCCATGGGATCACCGTACGAACAGTGTGAGTTCTGTATTAATTATATCACACACGTGTCGCCCCATTAGTAGAAACATTTGTTGCATCAAACGACCGTGCAAATTGTCCGTGAATACCTAAAGACGCGTCCATAATTGAAAATAGTTGACGATTAATCACGCCTTCGTCGAGGAAGCTAATTAAATAGAAAAAAAGTTGGCGTTAAATTACGTAACTAACAAAACAAAGACGTTAGAGGGGCATTCTATAAACATAATCGCTATTTAATATGTTACAATATGGTTTCTCCACCAATTCCGTCCTAACGAAATTAAATAGTCTTAAGTCCCATAAAACGCACTATTTCTACGTCACGTGAACATTAATTCGACAAGGTTCCTGCGCCATAGCAATTATCGGGGCCTATGCCTATCCTGTTATTGTTATGTTCTAACAAAATTAATCCATCAAAAGCATAAGTCCATCATTTGTTTTGCGTTTCTCTTTTAAAATTTCCTTTTTTTACACCGAAAATGCACCATCACTGTATGCTTGTACCTATAAGTACTTATCTCAATTTTTTGCGCATCTAACCTGCTTTCTATGTAACGGCAATAGCGAGTGGTTTGCTTATTGATATAATTTCATATAAAAGCAGCCAACAGGGATCTTGCTAGGTAAATCTTTATTTTGTTAATAGTATACTTCTTCATTTAAAAACTATATCAAGACTAAACTTGATAGGGGTGACTCACCAACATACAAGTCCTGTTAAACAATACTTAATGTAGGTTTTTCCTGTTGTATATACGAAAGTACTTGACTACCCAAAATATAATTATCAATATAATATAAAACTACCTTTTGATTAATGGTGGTAACTTACTGGCTAATGTGGTAACTGCATGAAAGGTAAACATAAAGAAGAGCACGTAAAAATTAAAATCCATGTGTTGATGGCAATGTTTTATGAGTTTTATGAGTCATACGGAGCCATGCGGCGTTGAAACGTACACTTTGGAGGGAGCACGGTCTATGTGAGTATTTGCTCGATGGTCGTCGGCGTCGAGGCACCCACCACCAGCCTGGAAACCCTGTAGGGCAACAAAGTCACACAAATATTTGATCGATGGACATAGCGTAACATACCTTGTTTTATGGTTCATCAATTATTATTGTTCCGTGACCCGCAAGTACCGGAATAACCATACGATAATCGATTTGGTGCGCGTGTTACGTGTTTCAGGGACCCCCATAAAGCAATGTTTCCGCAGTGCGCTTATTATGACTGCTTTACGACTGCCGGCAGAACGGTATCCTCGACGCTCGTACAGGCGAAGACGTAACAGTAACACTTGCATTTGAAATTCAACTCTACGACATACGAATTAATGCGGTCTCAGAATTGACGCTAGTGTACAGGCGTATGCAACTTCCACTCCCAACGTATCGATGCTAAGCGGTTTACGCCGGCTCGGCACGGCGATGTAGCGGCCCTATTTGGCCTAATTGCGGCGCCGAAACCACCCTAGGAAATGCCCCGGCTAATGCCGCCGTTCCAACACATTCTTTTCCAACATAAAACGCTAAACTCGACCGCGACTAATAAGGGAAGCAATGAACGCGCGAGAGATTTCACCTAGCGTGCTTTCTAATTGCTTCTTCTTTGTTTGTTCTAACTGGCACTAACGCCACATCTAATGCTGAACAGTATGACTAAGTTTTATTAATTTATATTTCTAGTTACATTTTATGTGGGGGGGTAGGATGGCGGTAACCCTTTCGCCATAAAGCAGGGGTCCGCGTGGTGTTATCGGTCGCGATCGACAATAACGGCCCGAGGGCGCTCCGGCAACTTGTCGGCCGAACGACTCTAAATCAACGTGATTGTCGAAACATTAGCCAGTGATGTGATCGAGCCACGCCGTCTAGACGAGCCTGTTTCACTCACTCGATAGGCACCGGATCTAAGCACTAATTAATGATCGATACCTACACCATTGTTTCCTTCAACTTCCGCGAAACTTGACGTGGAAACGAGTGAGACGTTCAGTTTACAAGTGAGTGGGCTCGAAAATTTACATTTTAATCTGAAGGTACTGAAATGTGCGGAAACTTCCAGGTATTCCGTCCCACAGGTATCGCGTGGGCGTCTCAAAGGTTGTAACAACTAGGAGCCCACGTGAATCTATTAGACGAGGTTTAAATGTCACCTAGCCCAAACATTGTACATAAATGATATAATATTTGGAAGCGTATCGAAGGAGCCCCCTATTCCGAATACAGATGTTCGGGGGTGGGATTACGCACGTCGCATTAGCATATAATGGCGTTATTTGCATTCGACCGCCGCGGTTTAGTTTATGAACGTTAATTTTTGAGAAACCCGGGCTGGGTTGCATTGCCCGTAATGTATGCAAAATACCCGGCGTGATTGGTCGGCGGCCTCACCTTTCTTTTTCAACCACCTCGTTATAGCTTGCTCATATGTTTACTTGACGGATAATGTTTTTTCTGTAGCAATTTTTCGGTCTGAGCACCTTGTTTTCCTTCGTATGCCGCCCGTCATTTATTCGGTTCGCCGCTGTTATTATTCGCGATTTTTCTTCCCTAACTGGTTTCCGACGAACTGATATTATCTCGAGGTGTGTATACTCGGAACACTTGACCCGCCCGTGTTCCGGTAAAAGAACTTTGGGTTCGCCGCCGAGAATCTGCGAATAAACATTCCAGCAATCACATCCATACGCGCGGGTACAGATAGATAATTCCAGCGCCTCGGGCTGGGAGCGCGGCGGCGGGAGTGCTCCACGAAAGAATTTCAATAAGTTTGTATTGGCAGTCATTTGCAAATTGCGCCGCGAGAGGGCGACACCTAATGGAATAGGAATCTGTTGCCGCGTGCCGGCCGACGCCGCCGTCTCAGACCCGCTTATTGGATTATAAGGAGGTCTTCTATACATAATTCCGCAGCGGACGGTTATTCCGTCTAATGATATTTATACGGCGTATTTAAACAGAGAACTTAATTTAATGATTAAAAGTGGTTCCCAGCTCGTGTGACGGTGATGGAGCGTGATACCGTCATCGGCAGCCGAAGTCAAACGAAGAGCAATATTCGTCACGTCGCGGCTGAAAAATGCGCGAGGGGGTAGTTCGCATTATTAGCATCTCGAAGATGAGACAGACATTATTCATAGGCTCGCGCACTGACACCCGTCGCCGAGGAGGCGATGCGAATCCGCTATGACGCCGGCTTTTCATAAATATGTAGGGAAAAAATGTGGTGAACGTGTTGTGGGAGACTGATTGCCTGCGCCTTATTCGCGCCATCGACATTGAACATATCTGTCTTGGCTTGCGGCTATTTACAAATGTTTTTACTTTATTTATATACATCAAATTTTACACAGAAGCATTTTAAAACATAGTTAATAATGTTTTAAGTTAGTTTTAAAATTTCGTATCGTCAACTGAAGATTTCAAAGCATGCCTCGATAGGAGGATCAAAAAATTCATCATTTTCGCTAACAGGCCTATCGGCCCCTCTCCCGCCAGCCGAAGGCTACATTAGACGGCGCGTGCATAAATTTCGTGTGATAAATTAGACCATTCATAAGATAGTGTGCACGCACCTTTCGGCCCCGGACCATGTGTATAGGGTTCGGGGATAATCAGTAGGGTTGATGCAATTTGCCATAATAGCTTTTACGTAAAACAAAAGGCCAGCTGAGGTTAATTTAGCACCGAAACTAATGCGAGCTTACCGCGTAAATCTACATTGTACTCGTTGTTAATTAAAACAGGGGTTTTCCATAATTTTCACTCCCAATACTGTAGAATATACCTATGTAGTAACGTGAAACATAAATCTTGGGTCGTTACCCGACGCGACGTTTCGTCGTTTCTGTAACAAAGGTTAAACCCAGCCTGGTTACTAGTTAGCCAATTCAGTAGTCGTCACTGAATTTATTGGCAATCACTCTTGCTCACAGCCCATTTGGACTTTAGCGGCTACATTCTAGGTCGATTGAGCAACTCGCCTAGTCAAACAAACTGAAAGATTAGACTAACTGCGTCTCAGAATAAGAATACTGGCATTGTTGCCCAACCTTTTGTAATATCACAAAATAACTCGATATTCACAAGGACCGTAAACGCCATTTCAAACAAAACAAACATGCTGCCGTCGAAAAAGTTTCCGCTCCGATGCCGCCCGAGGCGCAATATTGTTCTCGATTTATAAAATTACTTTGTAGAAAGGAATAGGTCTCTCAAAGGACCGTATCGCCTTTATGTACGTACATACGTGGCTTAAGAAATACGGAAGCATGTGTGGCATAACATAACACGAGCAAAAAGTACTAGTGGTTTGACGCCCCTAGCCATGTTTATACATACATATTCTACATCAGCTCTAGCCGTACCTACAAAGATAAATTGTAATACATCACATACATTAATCATGCAAGTTTACTTTAAAATATTCGTCACGGCATATAGCGTACCACATTTTCACAACGCTCGAGCATCCAATATTGAAGTATCCCGATAAAGTATTCAGTACAAGATGCTACATAAATTAAACAACAGGTGTGTCTCAGACGGAAATCTCCATAAATAAGTGGAAGAGTTCAATATCTCCGACTATTTGCCATGCGGCAGATTTATTTATAGGGCTACTCGTGTCGTGTACGGTAATGCCCTAAAACGGGACGCAACTGAAATAGCCTACTGAACCGTCCGCCCCAACAAAAGTCTATTTTGTCCCCGTACAAAAAGTTTAGCCGATCAAATTAAAATCGCTTCTGCCTGACCCCTTGCCTGACCCATTTATTTGCTCGAATATAAAATGCATTTTGAAGTAAAGTGATGTTGAAGAGATCGTGCCTGGAGCCGCGAGCCCGAGCGCGGGGGCTGCGGAGGCTCGCGTGACATTCGGCAGGAGTGCTAATTGTCTTGCCGGCTGCGGCTGTTACTACTGAACAACTTGTATCGAGAGCTCCTTTCAACTTGCTCCTTTATACCTTTTGTGGCGTCTTGTGATTTAGCTTCTTGTAGCCTTTTTGGTGGCGGCGGCAAGCTTTGATGATTTATATCGCGGCACTCGCGCGAGTGAGACAGAATTTTATGAACGCTTAAGAGACTGATACAACACACAGCTAAAAGAAATTCTATTTCATGGGGTAAGCAAAAGTGCTTACCGAATACTTAGCGTCTAGAGTGGCCACTTTTGATTGTGAGGCTTTCACTGAGGCCGTGTTTCATTGTAGACCTGTGTTGTTTAGCTTTGTTATGAAATTTAAAGAATATAATAGCTACCTACCTTATTGATTTAACAAAACAACATAACAGTTTTATGTAGGTACTATATTTGCCCCCTTTACACACTATTATCGAAATATCAATGTTATAATTCCCAGCAATTTGCATATCACTTTCATCAATCCATCGCTGTTCTCAGACATATCCGTAGCAACAAATTAGCCTTATCGGGCACTGTGATCTCGAATATTAGTCTGGGCTCATCCAATTATGAGTGGGAAAGTGATTGTGGCGAGGCAGCGAGGCAAGTCAAATGTGGGCTGGACACGCGGCCATCAATTGTCTGAGCCTTCTCAGCCTTGGACTGACTCGTTTAAGCCTATAAATAGACTGGATCACTTAATTTAGGGAACTGTCGCCTTCCTGCGACTCATATTGCCATCCCCAGCCGAACGCTACTCGGAACGAAGTAAGAGTTTGATGGCTCATTGTTGTCAAACGAAATGTGGCTTCCAACGCCGTTTCTTTTGTCTGTTTCGAGTTATTCTTTCGCCGAAGTGTCTTCACAATGCACACTTACCGTTTTAGCGCTGCAGTTGAAGTGCAGGTTGCGGAGGTTTACGTCCATGGTTGTGAGGTTGAAACTACTCTTCTCTCATAAAATATAATTAGCCCCGACAAACCCCATCTGGCGCACGCAGTGCATCTCAACTGTGAATCATTCCGAGCAAAATATCCGGTTTTTACTGACAACTATTTATAGAATGCTCAGTATCGCTTCTCTGAAATAATCGCTGACAATCCTCGTCGCGCCGCCAATGCACACGCATCTATTTTCTGCATAGAAACAGTCTCCTTATTCCTGAATTCGACACAATCATAAGTATTTAGAGTTAGTTTGTAGGTATATAATTCTTGTAGGATATTATATTTAAGTAGTACATATTTAGTTTTCTTCGCTGAAATTGTCTTAAATAAGTTCTTTTTTTTTTTGCACTCCCATACAATTTACTCCCTGTACCTCCTGTAGGTTGACTGGTAGAAAATGCTTTTAGCATTAAGTCCACCTAATTGTACATAATTACTTTTGTATATTGTGCAATGAAGAATAAATAAATAAATAAATATAATAATAATTGTTATATCATAACGTTATTCCTTTATAATTCTTTTGTAAACTTTGCCCTATTCGATATACATACCCTTCCACCCAAAGGTTGTCTTGAAAAAGCTTGAACCGATAAGACCGCCATTTTTGTACCTTTATGTTAGTATATAAGTTATGTTCTTGTTTATGTACAAATAAAAAACATACTCAGCACTAATCCAGAACCGCAGTCACATCGCTTCATCCGCTGGAATAGGGAAGGCCCGTCTGCTCCTCGATCGCCCCCCTCGCCCGGCGGCGTATGAGCCGTGACGGCTATGCGTCTAATCTTCTAGTCTTACACTGTTTTCTGTATAAAACTGGGCTATGCTCTGAGAATAGCTCCTGGGTAGACTCAGCTCGGTTTTATCCACTTCCTTTGGGAGACGGACGATAACGCTGTAAATTTACAATATTCGTACTAACACCTATTTAAACTATGCGATATGTGACGACTAAGACCATAAACTTAAATAAAACAGCAATTTTTCACAAAAATGTCTCGAACATATTCTCATGCATGCGGGAATGAGTCATGGCCTCATGAATACTGGGTGGCTGACCCCTGACTCGGGATCCTAAATGCGTCTAATGTTACATAATTTCATGAGCACACAAAAAGAAAACATCTGCCCCAATGAATGAACGTGCATTAAAAGACAATGTTAATGAAATTATTGCGTCATCGCAGCTGCCGCTCGGATTTTTACCGCTTTAGATGAATTTGGAATGCGTTTAAAAATCTTTACGTAAGATCTCTCCAGATGTTTGCGAAGCTTTCAAAGCGCTGCAAGCTTTATTCACGGTGGTTAGGAAGAAATCTATTATTGATTAGTTGGGCGCTTGTCAGCTAAAGAGCTATTCTTGAATGCAGTATTATTGAAATGATTCAGTAAAAAGTGTGCTGTTAGTGAGAAATGATTCGACCCTACTGCGTCAAAACAGCGCCGCGGCTGATCCGCCGCTCGTGTCGATGCCGTCAGTGACTTGCAACATTTTTTGTTATTACAATCTGGTATTGATCTTCTTCAGAGCACTGACCTATCAACGCTATATCTGCCCACGTTCAGTTCACATCTAGTTCATCGACATATTTACATTCCATTACTTTTTTTGTTGCAGGTAAGCGAACACAACACCCATGATCGATATTTATACCAAATATCAATGGTAAGGCTGCCAACGGTACATGCGCCACGGATTCAATTGCGTCTATAATTAGTAGAACAACTGAATTAACATAAATCAATAATGAGACGAATTGTAGTAATACGTCATCGATATCCACAATGGCGGCGACGCTACTATCCATTCCAAATTTAAAATTAGGTCAGCTCTTGTCTTGCTTGGAGTTATTTCAGCCTGGCACTACGTAGGGCGCACTGGCCAGTTAGAATGATATTTCAATCCGCTTCGGTCAAGGAACTATTACATCGCCATCGCGGCCCCATTATCTTGGCCGGGAGATTGATGGCCCAATATCATGATACAGATATGCCAAATACATATTAGAACATGCACGACCTAATAGCTCTCTATACGAAAAGTATACAATACAAATATTATTATATACAAATACACATATCACAGATTAAGAACCTGTTACAAATATATACATACAAGATATAAAAATTTATATATTTATAATAATAATAATAATAAATTCATTTATTTCAAGTAACCACGGACTCATAATATAAAACATCAAAATTACATTTACACATTAAAAATACAATTTACACATAGAACACAAACAAAATCGGAGGAACAAATTAACAGAAAATTTTAAAACATTCATTAGGTACAATAATATTATGCAGTAAAATTTAAAATAAATTATCAATGAGTAAAATAATATAAATCGAAAACAAAGATACATTTTGAATAATATTGTCAACGTAAATAAAATTTATATAAAAACAAACATACAATAAATCATAATAATTAAAATTTAATAATATTATATCTGCCACTGTTCGTTGTGACATGTTTTTGACAGCAGTGGCGGATATAAGGACACTCCTCTTTGTTCGCAATCATCGCAAGGACAGTGTTGGCGCTGGCCCGCACCCTCCGCACCAGGGACGCGCAGCGCTTCCGCACGGTCGCGTGGAAGCAGTCAGTGCGCGCCCACGCGAACATGCCTGAAGCGCTGCAGTAACGGGGCAGCCCCAACACTGCCCTTAGCGCGTTATTATACTGGACTTGAAGGGCCCTAATAGACTTCTGCGTGTAGTTAGCCCACAAGCTGCACGTGTATAATGAGGTACAAAATGCTCGGAAGAGAGTTATTTTTACATTTTGTGAACAACGTGCAAACCTGCGAGCCAACATGTTTGCTCTTATCGATAGGGCCCTTCTTTCCCGCTCTATATCAGCACAGTCTTTGAGGTCTGGTGTTAGAACATGCCCAAGGTATTTAAAATGTTCTACCCGGTCCAAAGGCACGCCATATAGTCTGATGGGCGGCACACCGTCGGGACGTTTTGAACCGGCCGCAAAGACCATGTATTTGCTTTTCGGCACATTATATTTCAGACCATGACTCATTGCGTAATCCTCACAGATCCGCAGAAGCTTCCTCAGACCGCAGACCGACGCGCTCAGCAGCACCATGTCATCTGCGTAGCTCAAATTGTTTACACATACGCCGTCTACGTGACATCCGACATGCTGCTTGCTAAGCGCGACGATCAGCGCATCCACATATAGGTTAAAGAGTGAGGGGGAGGTTAACCCCCCTTGTCTCACCCCGCACTCCATACCGAAAGACTCGGACATCACGCCCGCCCATCTCACGTTGTTGACCTGGTGCGAGTACCAGTACTGAAAAATTGTAACTAGCTCATGAGGCAAGTCGATATCCCTCAGTTTTCCCCATAAGATGTCGTAGGAGACCAGGTCAAAGGCTTTGGAGAGATCAAGGAAGCAGGCGTACACCGGAGTCTGTCTATCGGTGTAGTACCTCACTGTGTGCTTTAAACTTAGTATTGCACTCTCAGTTGATAGGTTCGGTCGAAAACCGAACTGATTACCGTGCAATACCAAGTGATTTTGTAAATGCACATTCAGTAAGGCATCAAAAACCTTCGCAAGGATTGTCGCCAGAGATATGGGCCTATAGTTATTCATATCTCCAACGTCTCCGGTTTTATTTTTCAAGACAGGCACCACCACCGTACTTAACATCTCAGGAGGTAAGTAAAAGTGTCTAACACATAATGTAAAGAACATTGCTAGAACCCTAGATATATGAGGACCCGCGTATTGGAGATGCTCAATGCTGAGACCGTCATGACCTGGAGATTTTCCTCTAGATATAGACTTTATGACCTTTGCTATTTCTTTTGCTGTAAAACGAGTACTCATTTTCTGTACATGGGTCTCAACATTGGGCATCGTCCGAGCAGGGCCCAGGGGAGAATTGATTGTAAACTGGTCCCTAAACAACCGACACTCACCGGGAGACCAGGTCGCGGGTTCATCTTACTCGTGGTTTTCCAAAACGTTCGAAAATTACCTCTCTCATGTTTTTCTGCAAGGGCATCCATTTTTATTTGGTCCTGGTGGTCTTGGCACCACTTTAGTCTGGACTTAAACACCTTTCGGCTACTGCTCATATCATCGTAAACACATCCTGAACTAGGTTTACCGCTTAACAACCATTCATGAAACCTCGATCTGGCCTCCCGATGAGCCGCACTGACGTGCTTGTTCCACCCTACTATACGTGGGCCCCGGCCTACCCCCTTACTGCCTCCTCGACTCACCTTAGCCGCCGCCTGTAGGGCGGTCACAATGTCCGAGTACAGATTGTCGAGAACGCTTCTGTGGTCCGGCTCACCACAGCAATGGTCAGCACAGTCTGTGAATTGAGCTGGAAAATCAACGCACCCTAGTAGCCTATGACACTCCTTACTGTAGGAGGCAACTTCGTCTTCGTTTCTATCCCCCCACACCACTCCATTGTCTTTAATGCTTTTAGAAGCTAACTTTGGTGTAATAAGATTTAAATTGCACTCAATTATTAAAGGAAAATGGTCAGACCACAGAGTATCATATTTGACAAACACATTAGACACAGAACTAACAACCGATTGTGTTATGATACTGTGATCTAACCACCTTCGTGTACCGTGAGCCTCACTAATAAAGGTGTAAGTGTCAGAGGATATTCCCAGTTTATCAACATCGATACAAGACCAATTTTGTTCTTGACAAAAATCAGATAGCTCGTTAAAAAATAATTCATGCGGATGAGCATTAAAATCACCCAATAAAAACACTGATTCGATACCATATTCGTCAACAATAGCACTTACAGTCCCAAGGCAGTCCGTGAATTCGGGTAAATTATCCTTAGAATCTGTTGGCATGTAGATACTCATTACTATCACAGGTCGATCACTCGTTATTATTTTTATGGCACACACACGAACATTATTGCAATTTAAAACTGACACATTTTGAAAGACACTAGTTCTCCATAACAGAGCCACTCCTCCGAACGGTCTTCCCTGCAATATTCCACTTGAAGTGTCCACAGCAGATGTCCCCGTACAACCAAACTCTTTGTTAATTGTACTTAAGTATGGTATATCCGTAGGCAGTAACCATGTCTCTTGTAGTGCTATGAGATCACACGAATTGCACAGTTCTCTTATGCCGTCTATCGAACGTTTCACACTCTTACAGTTGAAACTGGCAAACCTGTAAAGACGACTATCCATTATTTTGTCTCTCGGTTTCGTTTACAGAAAAAATTCCGTTCGCTGTTTTATGATCAAAGTTAACGAAGCGCCTGAAGATTATACCTTGCGGCCAAAACGTTTCATCCAAATATACAGGCACGTTCCTGTTCAACACAAACATCTTGTACGCTATGTGGTCATTTTGTTTCTTTGAGTTTATTTTGTGTAGTGACACCGTTTCCTGGGTCCTCGAGTAAATGTACTCAATAATGTCCGTTTCGGAAGTTTCTTTGTGTACATTTGTAATGAAGAAGGGTACTTTTCTTTCCGCGGCCTTAAATTTACACGCATGGTCCTTTGCTATACCTGATTTTCCAGTAAAGCGGTATTTCGAAGTGTTTTTGCGTTTCGTTACTTTTACCCACCCTGTGTTGCCGTCATTAGGTATACGTGGTGAGCAGTTGTTTTCATGCGCAAGTGTCATCCGTTCCACAATATTAGACGAATAAGATCCGGTTGGACCGGCCTCCGGTGACGTCATGTTTGCGGCAGTGGCGGCGACGACGACGGTTGCTATCGGGGCACGCTCTGAGTCATCGCGCCCGCTCGGGCCGCCCGCGCCCGGTGCACAGACGTGACCGCTACCCGCAACTGCTGAAATTGGCGAATGGGCTAGCGCATCGTAGCTATTTTGCGTAGGTACCGCAGGCGTTAACAATACAATATCTCTATACTGTTGTGTAGATTCTTGCACACATTTCGGAGACTGTGGGCTTGTAGGTAAATTCATAGAATCACTTTGACTGCACAAGCCCATGGGTCCGCTATCCAATGTCCAGGTACCTCGCTTTTTATTTACATTATTATTAAACACTGAACATTGAGGCAATGATTCATGTTTGAAATCATGAAATTCCATTTGTAGATCCTTAAGCTGAGTTGTTGTAGCGTAAGTACATTTAATCTCTTTAATATCTGTTTGCACTTTCAGAAGATCTTTAAGTAATTTAGTACAGTCCAAGTGATCAAACGTAATCGGAGGCAGCCTGTCTAAATCTCGAGCCACAAACACAGGTATCGTATCGGGCTCTGCCGATCTAAACAAACTGACCATATCCACCAAATCTCTTGCTTCTCTTCCTTTGTTTTTTCGTAGAATTTTTCTTCGATCTGTTGGAACCGAGTCAAATAATAATGCTTTTGACTTCTTGATCTCATCACCAGTAAATGCGGATGAGCATAGGCGTACAAGCGTTTCATCATCAATCACCGACACTTTATTTTGCATATAAGACAGCAGTTCGTCTATAACTATATTACACGCACTACACTTTACAATTTTCGTCATTATAACGACACGAAATAATTTATCGCCGTAGAAAGGATCGTACGCTGTCACCCGGGTAGATGCGCGCGCGCGACTATTTATGATGATCAAGAGAGGCTGTCTATTAAAGCGATCTCTTTATTTTATCATAATCATTAAAACGTAAACCATAATAAAAACTTGTCTATTAATCAGTGGGAATCAACAGTCCGCCGCAACCATTCGCTCGCCGAGAACAAATACAATTGACGGACTAATATCGTAATGCGAACGGGTGTTTTAGCTTCCATTGCTTTCCGTATCGCACAGCCGATCTATTTGGCGTAGTCGACGAAGTCACAGAATAGAGACTCGCAACATTCGCAACACTAGAGTTGTCGGGGTTCGGAAATACACACGGATTTGTAAAGAAGTGACGCGGGGTCGATTGGTTTCGTTGTAGATGGACTCCGGGATAGCAGCACAGCTCTAGTCGGACCGTCTAGCCAATCATGTAATGTGTGGTGTGGTGGCGGTATCTGCTTCGACTGATCTCTCTACTGTTTCAACAGAATCAGAAGGCTTGTTGTATAGAACTAAGATTAAAATAAAACAGACAGCATAAATATGCAAAACTGGCCATTTAAGATTTATGAACAAACGCGACAAACAATACATAATTAATAGATATTTCCGTTACGTCTGTCGTCGTAAATCAAACGGGCATAAGTTTGTTATTAATCAATTAGTGATATAAATAAGGCAATAAGGTGCATAATTGCGCGGCGGTAGAACAATGAGCGCGGCTGGCGAGCGCCGGCGCCGAAACGCTCCAGTTGCCTGCGTCTGCGCATGCAACTTAACAAGTACTCGTGGATAAGGAGTGAAAGGGATGCACGTAGATGGAAAGCGGCGAGTAGTGTCCGTTTTCCTTCTCCTGGCGACAGGAGGGTTACTCTATACTGACGAAAAAACAAACGAACGAGAGCTATCGTGCAATCGGTACGTTTAATACAACGAGATAGAGTCGTGGCTCGAACAGCAGCGCTCCGAAATGTAGTTTTTCCTCGTATAGAGTGACCCCCCCTGACACTTGGAATTTCTGAGGTCTGCGGTTTTTGTCTACGGATCAGTTGATAGTTGGGGACTTTGAAACCAAGATGGCTTCTGAATATGCGGGCTGTTGAACCCGTGACCAGAACAATTGCGACTCCGTTTATGTTTAGATTATAATGTAATGTTACTTTTACATTATTTACATAAACTCTGTTAATTAGAAGCTTTTGGATTATATCGTGATATCCTCCCAAGCCCATTAATAATATTGCAATACGTTTTCATCGTGTACCCAACATGTCTGACTAACTGGGCCGCATTTCAGAAAAATCTGGCTGATTTATATCTTCCGGACTATTTACCTAAGCGAGTTGTATGTATGTAAGAAATATGTAGTTCTTGCGAAATTTTCTCGGAACAGTTTAATGTTGCGTCGAATTAGATTTGGCTCCTCGGCCAGCGCAAACACTTGGTCCCTGTTGCAACTGAGCATAACCTCACAAAAACATCTCCCCCAATGTGTGAAGAACACTCGAAACTTCGGGAAAGTGCTCAACTAAACGGAGTTTAACTCGCGCTAGTTCGTTAACGTTCAGTAACAATCCGCTAACTGCTGAGACTTGTTAAGATTGCTGCGTACTGTTGACACGAAGTAGGCGAACATTGGGGTAGAATGTTTCGGCCAGTAATAGCCGACTGTTCGGCATAGGCCTCTTCTATATCTTCTTATTCAGCCTATAGAAGTTTACTGCTGAACGTAGGCCTCTCCCAAAGCACGCCACATCTGTCTTCTTCAATTCTAAATGCATTTAAAACTGTAAAGTCTTTAATGGTTTTCAGTGATGCTCCCTGTGTATTTCAGTCAGGTCTTCAATGCCACTATTATATATTTATCTATGTAAAGCACATAACTATGTAATACACCTGCACATGTTTGGCGAGCTTGTATCTTCTATGCACGTAAAAGCTCTATTTTGCAGCGAAGGGCGGTCTAATTACATCAGGATAAATACGTTTAGTCACTCTTTGACACCTGAAAGTAATTTTAATGCATCCGCTTCGCTGTAGGCGACATGTAATTAGTGTAATTCAATATTATGATGTCTTGATGTTAGTTTTTAACATCCGATTTAATTTTACAAGCGTCTCCTAATTATCAAAAATATTTATAATTCAATTCGTAAAGGCTAGTCCAAACGTTAAATAGCTACACTGTTATTGTTCGGTTAGTTAGCGCGTATTACTCACACTTTTCAGCTCTGCGAATGACGTGTCCCGAGCTCGCATAGTTACAAGATAAATAACGAGTCCAAACGCCATGGCAACCAGACGGCGCTGAAGAAAAACGGCAACCGTCAAACATACGTCACGTGTCTACGTGGAACTAGTTTTTTCTCGTTTCCACGCTCCTACGTATCTGCAGATGCCGTGACGCGTGAGATTATGCGCTAGTGTGTAATTTTTCGACACCTCTCCCCGATAATAACCTACAGTACGTATGCGCGGTATGAGTAAACATTGACGCCGCCGTCACACAGTAAACTTTCCATTTCCGTAATCACCGTCCGATCTGTTGGTTACGAGGTTGATCAAATAAACGGTGGTGTAGTGAACCCTCGCTCACCTTGCGATAAACGCACCATCATCGTCCCTGTTCCCGGGCGATTGACGGGCGCTATCGCCCGGTTATCGCGCGGTGATCGCGCGGTCCGCACTCACACGTCACGCGCTCAGCCGCAATTTGTCCGGTGATCTTCCAGGACGTAAGGGATACATCAGATCAGACTACCGTGTTTGGCGTTTTCAGATGCGGTTTGATTGCAAATATAGTGTCAGCTCATTAATAGTTCATTATTAAAATTTCTTTGGGTCAAATCTTGAAAAGGAAGAGCACAAATTTACAAGTCAGGCTTTAAAAGATCGTTGATGGGAAAAGGGGCAGCAACTTATATTATGCATGTATTATTAATTAACTGACGACCGAATGGCGTAGTGGTTAGTGACCTGACTACTGAGCCGATGGTCCCGGGTTCGATTCCCGGCTGGGGCAGATATTTGTTTAAACACAGATATTTGTTCTCGGGTCTTGGATGTGCCCGTAAAATGGCAATAGGCCCGCCCCCTATTACATTGGGACTAACATAACACTCTGGCGAAAAGTGGGTGCAGCAATGCACCTCTGCCTACCCCGCAAGGGAGTACTGTAGTACAAGGCGTGAGTGCGTGTGTTTTTTTATTATTTATTAATTAACTGGTGAATTTATGGATATAATTTTTTATGTGTCTTTTCTTATCAGCGTGATCAGCGGATGCCTAAAAACAAACTTAACCGCTTTTATATTGAGGTAAAACATTGCCAGAATATTTTTACATAATAAATAACGTAGAATTTGCATTCTCATTTGGTGCAGCGATCACCGGTCGCATCGTCTGCCTCCTCCGCTCGACAGCCATTCGTCAGATATTAGAAATTACTGGCTTTGAAGACAGTATGCAGGCCGCCGATTGGTCTATTGACCGATAAACAGCCCGTCCGTTTTAGACAGCGAATTTGATTGGTAGACTCTAGGACTGGGATTTAAGATATTGGATATGGTGTAAGATGAAAGTGGTACTTTTATCGTACTCCGAAATCGATAGGATATTTAATAATAGGTACTTAGAGTCGGTCCCTATTACGCTCACAAGAACAAGGTGGAACTTTTTCATTGCTCTTGTAATTATTTCGCATTTTAATCAAAGAATGCGACAGCCGCCATGGGGTCGCATTGCACTGCACCGAGCAGGCAACATTTCCCGTTTATCGTCGGTTAATCGGCGACCCGTCTGAAAATATTGAAAACTCCGATTACCGACCGCTGCGTCGGAACGGTGGGGTTACTCTATACTGATGAAAAACGAACGATACATTTAATAGTCGTTGTGACTAGGAGACGTAGCTCGCGCGGCAGCGCCCGAAACTTCGTTTTTCGTCGTATAGAGTGGCCCCCGGGAACGGAACTAATGATTGGGTGCAGCGAGCGACTCCATTAGAGCGAGATCTGTATCGCGCCTGTCGCGTGCCCCGCCGCCGCTGCCGGCGAGACGCGGGCCAAGAGGCAGACGAATGTTTTTGGGTTTCAATTATTTGCGCGAAACTTGTAGGCGAGTCTATGGTTTTGGGGCCACTTTTGCTTTAGTTGTTTCAATAAAAATCATCACAACCCGTCACGTCCCCACTGCTGGAGGTCCACGGGTCTTCTTCAAATGTAGGAAATTCTTTCTTTGCATAGCATAAAATATAATTTAAAGACTTTAATAACATACATGCAAAAACTGAGGTCTAATCGCTAAAATCTGTCTCTTCCGTTGTAAAAACAGATTAGATCATTGGAAAATGGCATTTAGGTGTCCTTACTCCTGTAAGTTTATAAATATATTATGAAATAAACCCGTTTATCGGAAACATAAAACGTACTAATAATGCGAATGTGTTTGCACTTCCGCTACCGATTCGAGTGGGCCATACAAGTCGCGGACATGTTTTATCGTCTCGCGCTCTCAGACTGGGGTTACTCTATACTGACGAAAAACTAAGTTTCGGATCGATGCTACGTGAGCTTCTACTTTATGTCGTTGTATTAAACGTGCCGATTGCACGACAGCTCTCGTCTGTTAGTTGTCAGTATAGAGTGACCCCCCTGATGCCGCCGCTCGTCATAGCCGCCCCAGGCGGGTCGCGGTTGTAATGAAAATAATGGAGACTGCTATCGATGGAGCCAATTTGCCGAATAAATGGCTCGATAATGATTGGTTTATGCCATCGGTGTTCTTGCTTGTGAATAGAATCGTTTTCCCATTCCCCCTTTCGAGTGGCACGCGACGAAACGTTTTTAGGAGTACACGGAAGCAAGTACATAGGCAGGTAGGTACTACTCAGGTACACTCAACTCGGAGAGGTAATTGAATCGTGATTAAGGTCAAGAACCTAAAGAAACAATTGCCGGTTAACAAATATTGATTCTACTTCACCGAGCGTCGAGGGATCGATTCCAAAATTAACAGTGTGCGGAGGCCGTGGCGGGCTTCTCCCCCGAACCGAAAATATTTATATTATTCCAACGCTAATTATGGACCTGGAGGTGTTGTGTGCACACACCATTTAAATTCACTATTAACTGGACACGCTAATAGTTCACGCAATGTCAACGAAAAGTGTATTATTTACGCCCCAATCAATTGTTTCATTAAAAACGGGTCGGTCAGTAGTTTTATTTCTCGTAGAGCAGACCCGCTCAGCGGCGATGTTTGATTGGTATCTAATCGATATCTCGCGATGAAAATTGAATTCCGCTTAATCTATAGCTACAGAGGATGAAATTCTAAACTGCGTGCTTTATCTTGGAATGCGGAAATGTCTTAATATCTATGACAACGGGAAGCCCCCACATACCATTGCGTACGTACATCTTATAATCAATTTATTTGCTGACGAAACGCTTTGATGAAGCTTTTGCAGCTATTTATGTTGTCAAAACAAGAATTTCTCGAGCTTTTGATGTACTCTCTGAAAGAGATGTTTACATTTTCGGAACCTTTGATGGATCCTATATTATATGCTTTTTTTCTGAATGTAGTGTGTAGCCTCTCAATATTAAAAACTATATTGCTTATACTAAATTTTCTCCTCTAGAAGCTGTACAAACAAGGTACGTATGAGGATTTGGCTTCGCATTCAATAGCGCAATGAACGTAACCGTGCAGTTGTGCCCGAAATAATCTGTCTCGACGACTCGCAAATATTATCCTCCGCTCGGTTTTGGCCGGTTTTAGCCCGCACGGGGTCGCCCCGCCGCGGAAAATGCGGATCGGCTGCAATTCCGGAAAAACCCTGTCAACGACCCGAACAACCGATATAGTACCGACCCGTTATCCGAGTGATCGACCTGGACTCATGACATGACCCCAACCTCCCGTCTAAATATACTTGGCCATTCTATTTACATGCATACCTCGCACATAACCTGAAAATGAATGAGTCCTTCATAATTCTTTGCAGTCTTTTGTCGTCAGCATCAGTCGTCACATGCTTTGGCATAAATCAATAGGCACTTAGCTGTGTCAAAATTGAAATGTTTGTTTAATTTAAAAACTCCAGCTTCAACCAGATTCGCGGTCATCCATCTTTGTTATGGACACAAAATCTTATCCTATTCTCACATACGCACATTGCGAATCTGGCACATAAGCTACATCATAGCTATAGGGTTCGCTAGTCGCTCCAATTTCTGCTCATCCAGATTGAGGGCATCGGCTGTGTCCAAAACAACTTCAGATCTCGACCGTGAGCAAATCCTACTTACTGGAACGAATAGGTGTCGTATGCGATAAAAGAGCCAGTCGCGTTGGCGCGGCCGCTTATCGCGGTTTGTTTCTGAAGCTGTTTATTTAAATAGTCAAAAGGCCTTGCGGTTAAAACTGTCTTGGTGGTCGCTCCCTACAGCGAGTGCGCCGTAGTGCAGTGTGTGTTGGTCAGCGACCAGGCGCCCAGGCGTGAAGGCGATGGTTCGCGAAGGGGAGGGCCCGGCGCGCGCGGCGCTCAGCTCCCTACTTGATGCGCTTCGCTGGCGATCGCTGCTTGCCGTCAGAGCCGTGAGTCCGATTATACACTTCTTACATCACCACGGTCTTTGCCTCCATCGAAATTAGCCGTTCCAACCTTAACTACTACTCGATTTCCAATGTTTTGTCCAGCAACAATAATTATGCCACCCTTCATCCTCGTACGCTTTACTTGCCACTTATTTCTATGTTTACGTTCCTGGTAATTGAGAGTTGTTGTTCGTTTGCGTCATTGGTAGGGTGTTGTATCATGACATGAGGCATCCGAGTGATGCACACGAGCAAAGGTCACGAATTGTTTACGACGCAGTAGCGCCAAGGAAATGAAAGTTCATCTTCTGCAAGCGTTTTAACTTTTTTCTTAGGTTGTGCGTGACAACACGCCATGTTTTCTAGGCCAGTACTTTTGCTGACAGTGTAATACCTGCATGCTGTGTTTACGTTAGCAATGGTACTGAGCAAGTTTTAATTGAATACAGGTGAAGTACCTTACCGCAGACTAGACGCTACGCAAAAAGTGACAAGCAGTTTTCCGTATATACTAGAATTAGTTTTTATGCATCCGACGCCTGAGGTTTTGTTATTTGTTATCCGCCTGCGCGATAATGGCACTATTGACTTTCATTTAATCTATTTATGGGTACTTGAACTATGCTCTTAATAATTTGCTCAATAACTAGGCCAACTTGCATGCATGTCGAGTATATGGAATCGGCTACATTTGTTTACATGCTGGCACATAATGTTTTGTTGCTATGAAGGTGTGGCAGACATTTGGCGCGACTGTGTTGACCCACTTTAGCGTGGCTACTGGTATCAATGGCTCTAACTACCTAATTCTGAGTTGTCGTTTTCTTGTGCTATTACAGTTATTGCTGACTACATAGTCTGTACCTGTCTGTGTGTCCAACGTAGAGGCATATCTTCGATTGTTTATCACATTTGATGTCAGTACTGGAAAGAACGTCTCTTAAATCATTTACTTATACAAATACTAGATATCAATAAACATAATAATATAGATTATATTTATATATAAATAAATATATAACATCTATAAATATAATCTAAATTTTATCAAAAGATCAAATTTTATTCTTCTCAAGCGTCTGCCGCATCCTCCGAGGAAACTCCGCGAACTAAATATGAGTTTAAACGATCATACTTTGTCTTAGATTGCGGTTATATCTTTAGAACTGGGTTACTGCATAGATAGTGGAAAACTTTGTATGCTCCACGTAGCTGGGGGTTACTCTATATGACGAGAAACGGAAGTTTCGCAGAGCCACGGCTCTATCAGGGTTGTATGAAACGTGCCGATTGCACGACAGCTCTCGTTCGTTCGTTTCTCGTCAGTGTAGAGTGGCCCTCCGGCGGCGCGTCGGCGTTGGACGTTACGTTTCAAATATTTATAACCGTCCTGCTGCAAATGTTCAATTTATTCCTTTTATGTCTTCGTGTATTCGACATCATCTTAATTTCTCAGCTGCTATTTTCTAGCTCCACCTCAGATTTATTACCAGCTGTGATTTAAAATTTACAGTAAAGATCATACTTACATACCTACATGTTTTGATAGATTTTATGCATGGTCATTGACGTAATGCGGAGACAACTCAAACATTCCGTGCAGTGTTTTCAAAAATAATCTCGTGAACGCCTGAAAGCTCAGCTGTGTATTTCAGCGACGATTTTCAGCTGTTGTATTACGAAGCTCGTTGTCATCGGCATTGTTTTATTTATACGCGATTCTTCTATCCCGTTCCCACCGACTTTCCCTCTCTCTGTCTCGTCATTCCGAAAACATTCAAAAACCCTGTTTAATTCTAGTTTATCGTGTTCGGTGGCTGGCTACGCAGTTTCGGATGTTATGGAATTTTTGAAACGGATCCTCTCCGAGGTTGGTTCGTGTTTGATTAATTTGTTTAATGTGTTAGTAACTTAATCTGCCGGCTTGAAGAGTCAGCTGTTAAATCGGAACGCTTTCGTTTATCATCGCGTCTCGCCGGTGTCTATTTATATCTGTCGTGGGCTCTCTCCGGCTGTCTCTACCTCTACATACGACGGTGCTGTGCCTATGTACAGACAGCAAAAGAGATAATCACCCCTCCAGAGCAAACAGTTTGAGCTTAGGACATCATCATCATCATCATCAGCCAATAGTCATCCACTGCTGGACATAGGCCTCTCCCAAGGAGCGCCACAACACTCGGTCCTCGGCCTTCCTCATCCAACCACTACCCGCCACCCGCCTAAGGTCGTCAGTCCAACGGGCAGGAGGGCGTCCCACGCTGCGTTTGCCTGTTCGTGGTCTCCACTCGAGAACTCGTCTACCCCAACGGTTATCGGTTCTTCGGCAGATATGACCAGCCCACTGCCACTTCAGCTTGCATATTTTGACAGCTATGTCGGTAACCTTAGTCCTCTGACGGATAACCTCATTTCTGATACGATCCATCTTAGGACATGAGTCCTATGAAGAGGATTGATGAATCCAATAATATTTTGTCTCCTCACTCGAATGCATCTATTGGATTTTCCAACTCATGCTACTGAGTGATACAGTACTAATTTACTATTACTGAATGAATATAAGTATTTATTTAAATATTGTAAATAGCATTTTCGTGTACCAGTCTGGATATTATATTATTATATGTTTGTATATATTATATTTATGTATCCTAATATTATATGTATTTTATTATTATCTTTTATAAATTTATATAATTATTTGAATGTATTGTTATTATATATTAAGATAATTATTAAGTGACTATTTAGTTTTTTCATCTTACATACTTTTTCGTTTTTTTTTTTTTTTGCACATCTTTGTACTTGTTTTCCTGCACCTCCTGTAGGTTGGCTGGTAGAAAATGCTCTTAGCATTAAGCCCACCTTTTGTACATGTATTTTTATATTTGTGCAATAAAGAATTAAATAATAATAATAATAATATGTTTGCGCTGAAAGTTATACATGTCTCTTTTGCTGACTGTACCCACATATGCTATCAGCCACTTGTACCCCCTTCATGTTCTGAGCATGAAGCTGCTGGCACCTGGTGAGGTCACCGATACTGTAGCAATAGTAATCAGCCCCAGTGTTTATGGTTTGAATATCAGAATAACATCTTGGCGCTCATTATGTGGCCAACGTTTTTTTTTTTTGTTCTATACAGAGGATATTTTATTAAGTTTGTGTTTATTTCTCTGCAGTTTTTGTCGTCGTTTTACTAGTCCTTCGTGCCAAGATTTTAAGCTTGTACTGTGTGGTATTAAAATTCTCGAATATATCCTTTTTGAAGAGGATTAAGTCTCTTGAGCATATCTGGAACCGTCGTAATTAGCTTATTGAATAATACATCTGTGGTCCTTATCCCTCAAAAGGGCTTTTTCATTTCTGTCTCGTAGGATTCATTTTCGACATGTACCGAGTAGCTGCTTTATGTACCATGTTATGTGACTAAAGTTCAAAGGTCAAAGTTTGGACCTTTTCGCTTGTCGCTTATACCTAAATACAGTCCCACGACTCCCGCGTTTTTTTCCTTTTATTGACCAATAACAGTTTAAAAAGCAATCTCCTGTATTATAGTGAGCCGCAATAAGGGAAAGTAAAACGGTATTATTTTTGTTTTTAAAACGTTTTATTTCTTGAAGTCCGCACCACATCTGGTGCGGAAATTGAGTATCGCAGGTGTGGATTGTGGCCGTCGATGAGATTCAGCAGCCGTCGGTTATCTCAGCGACGTGCCGTATCGCCGCCGCCGCCGCCGCAGCGACTACTGTGGGCTCTCATTCATTACAGGCGCGCGGGGGGGGAGCGAAGACGCCGCGCGCCGCCCGACGCCCGACAATATCGATTTTGTACCACCCCCCCTCCCCGCCCCTCCCGCTTCACAGCATCCGACCTCGAGTGCTCTCCTCTCGCGCCTACCGACCTCCTCCAAAACAATCTACGCCCTAACGCCGCGCCGCACGGCACAAATTCCCGCCGCCCGCCCGCCCTGCAACGCCAACCCGCCGACCTCTAATGAACCCTTTGATCGAAAGTCACTCGGTCGAGATTCCAACGTCGCCGCGACGGTCCACGCCGCTGGAAAAATAGGCTTTTTGCTACAATTAAAATGGTAAATCAAACTAATTTCAGTAATTGCGAGGTCAAAGTTTGGAGAGACGGCGCGCGTCGGGCGTGCGCTTTTTGAGCGCGTATGATTTTTAATGGGTTCTTAGCGCACGGCGGCCGGGGGCTGCCGCGACAAGATTTAATTATTAGTTTACGATCGCTCACGAGCAACTTGTCGACTCTTGCTACCTGCGCCGCCGCCTGCCGCTAAAAACTTGCCGCCAGAACTTGTGTCTGTCGATCTCGACGTGTAATTAATAAAACGTACCCTCTCGCCACATTATTAACCCGGGTCCGCCCGGCCCGTGTAAACAATAAGATAGATTGTCGGAAGAAATCTGATTATTGTATCCGGATTTAGGTCTCGGCTGTGCTGTTTCATGGCGTGGTACGCTCGAGTTGTTTGAATTTTCATTCGAGATCTATTTGTTTGCTTATACTAGTATTTTTGTACTCATTATAACTCATATATGCAATATTAGTAGACCGCTTTACGTTTTTGCCAACTTTTAAATTACGTTAGTTATGATTATGTTTGAATGAGGGCTGAAGAAGAGATGGCCATTGGCCATAGGAGATAAGGGGTGGATGAGTTATTTGTACTCACGTGATAGGTTGCGAACCGTATCGCCGTTTTTGAATAAGTACAATGCACTTGACGATGTTTTCTCACTATGCGTAGGATGATGAGCACTATAAAATCATACGCCTACGATACATATGCCATTTATACCAACTAACCGAATTAAACCATGTTTATTAATGCCGATTTCCGTTAACTAATTCAGTAAGCTAAACAAACAGTTATAGACAATCCCAATGTTTATAAATTTTACACTTGCACGGAATCAAAATATTAGTTACGGTTAATGTTATTATTACATTTATTACCCTATGTAGGAGGATTAATCAATTAGATAAGTAATTGAGTTACCTTTTATTGTGTGTTATATGTTTAATGCAAAAACTACTTATATTATGTTAGGTATTTATGTGAAAAGCTAGTACATTGGATTAACTTTTTATCCCGTTTTTTTAAGTTAACGTGAAGTTCAAGGGATGTGCTAATAATAAATATTTTCTGAACTCTAGACAAGTCCATCTTACCTCTTACCTACAACATTTATATGTAGTAGCAAGTATGTTAGTTATATATAGTTATAAACTATAGGTTAAATTCAAAATAAAGCATCCAGTCGGTCAACTTGCAACAGAAAAAGCATGACAAATACCTAACAAGTTCTAAATATGGTTACCTGTAAATTAAAATTTTAAAAGTATTTCAAAAATCCTTACTAATATTATAAATGCGAAAGTAACTGTGTCTGTCTGTCTGTCTGTCTGTCTGTCTGTTACTTTTTCACGCCAAAACTACTGAACGGATTTGAATGAAATTTGGTATACATATGGTCTAGACCCTGGGAAAGAACATAGGCTACTTTTTATCCCGGAATTCCCACGGGAAAACTTATTAAGGCGAAGCGAAGCGCGCGGGAACAGCTAGTTTATTATAAACAACACCACTAAATAAAAGAGTTCCTGAAAAAGAGACGGCTACTAAAGCACTCGATGGAACTGAAATCAATTATAAATTTTAAGTACCTGGCGTAAATGATTTTATTAATAAACCCTTTTAAAGCCCCTGGTTTCCGCTTCACCGCAGATATGTTTAAATATTCACAGTACAATGCAGACTTCATCATAGTATACACGTGTTATATCTCAAATTAACTGCCTATGGAATGAATATCGGATATTGGTCTTAAGTTATCTTAAATTTGTAGGGCTATGTTACCAAATATTGAACAGGTATATGGCTATTACAGCGCAGTAAATACTATCCATTATTAACGAATACCTTAGTTAGTGGACTTAAGGAATTTCAGTTTATGTGTTGTAATAGCAGGGTGAGGTCATGATCATGAGGTTACATACTCGATACATACCCAAAGAAAATAATAACATCCCTCGTTTTTGCATCAAGAGCTTAAAAAAACGGTAAAAACTTTCATTACATGGTTTCTTCCGAGTTGTTCCTCAGTGCTGTAACATTCCGCCCGGTTTTATTTACCCCCGAGCGCGGCTCATAGATGTTTTAAGACTACAGTCGATTGTGATTTTTGTTTATTTATTTTCATTCACTCCCCACAGTCTGAGATTGAAGTTTGTTGGACGGTTGTTGTGTATCTTCTCTTCTGTGCGCTTCACTTGTTTTGTTACAATACGATAAATTGTAGGCGGCGTCACTCGATCGCTGGATTCATACTGAAATGCGCAGGGTCCGCCACTTCGTCTATGTTTCAGATTGCCAACAAATTCCATTTATGGACACCTAAAACTCTAAAGATCATCGCCTCAGCTGCTGACGAAGGCTGTATCAAGTTAACATGGTTTAACAGCAATCATGCATGATAGGTACATAGTCGTCGAATTATCACTAATCAATTATCATTGACCAACCAATATTGCACTATTTAATCTATTGAGTTATTTAGAAGTAGTGGTAATAATACATTATTAAGTAATTAGATCTGTGTATATTCACCAAGAAACCTGCGTTATTTGACTATGTCTAGTCTACCTAACACAGGTAGCTAGCAACAGCTAGATGTAGACTTGAGGTAGCAAAACGCATTCTAATAGAGTGGCGGTTATGAGTATGTGGGTGTAAAGTGCGTCTGCCATGGCCTGCCCCAACAGGGGGTTGTGTGCCCCGTGCAGGTTGGGGTGGAATGCATTTCAATGGACAACAGTCTGTGCGTTGGGGTAGGTTGCGTTTGTATGCAGCAGAGGTATGTGCCTACCGGCGGTTTGTGATTGTTTGCGTTTGAGGCTTTAGGTCATCAACCAACGTTAGAAATTTAAAGCAACATTATTTGTATGGAGCTATAAGTTATCAACAAATCACAGTCCGAAGTTGGTCATATTTTATTCACGAAGTGTCGTCTGTCTATAGCTAGGTATGTAGATATAATTTCAAGCCTAACAGTTTTGTCTGTCGCCACTTTAAATTAAACTTTAAAACGCTTTAGTTTTCGGCGTATTGATTCCGGTGTTAGTTGGTTTGTTATAAATTTTTAAGCAGTTATCTGCCTAGTGGGTAGTACTCGTAGGTTCGAAATAAACACGACACGGAGAGATCGATACGGCTGTGCCGGAGGTCGGCTCCGCTCCTGGCGCTGACCTGCCGCAACATCCGCCGACTCCGTACTATTACAAACGAACGAAATACCCTCACATTACTCCAATACAGCTTATTTATATGCCAGCTACATCAAAAGCCTCTGTTGTCTGTTGTAGCAGGCTGTTAAGGTAATTATTATCGAGTCAAAATGAAAAGGCGGTGCGGGGACGTTCGGCGCAATGTTTGCTGCCTTCCCGCGTGTTGATGTGCAGTGCAGGTCGCTAATGAAACGTTTGGAGAGGCAGGCCCGGCGGAAGAGCGGCGGCCTACGTACGCAGCCAGCATTGGGTCGGGTCACTGAACCCGCCCGCCCCCTATCGGGGTAAATATGCCGAATGCACACAGATGCGCGCGCCGCCCGCCGCCGCCGCCGCTGCACTCCGCACGCATCCACCCCCACCCCACAGGCCAGCCCGCCTCTTAAAACTCCTAATTGATTGCTGAAATTTTCTCGCAATAACTGTCTTTTTACGGTGTTAATGATGTAAACTTGCGCAGTTCCGCGGCGTTAATTGATACTCTGGAGCCGTGATAAGTTGTTAACTTGTGTGAGTAATGTCGCCGGCGGCGGCGCGGGGCGATGAAAAATTTATTAGCATACCGACCGACCGAGGATTCGCCTCCGCGGCACCGCGGCGCCGCGCGAGCCTCCCGTCACGCAGACACCAATATTTGCTGCCACACCGCCTGCTCAATGATAGACAGCTGTTTGGCATGGCTTGTTCCTGACGCATTCATATATTCTAAATCATAATACATACGAGTTTAACTTCGTACTGCACCATCATGTCCTGTGCTTCAATTTCTCACCTCTATATCGAAGGATTGCACTAATGCGAACTCAAGCTTAGCAGATGTTCTGATTTCTACTGCATTCGAAAAATGGAATGTCGATAGAGAGGTCGAGGACCCGCGAAGTATCAAAACAAAACGATCTAAGCATAATGATGTAAACATAACAACACTATCACAATGCAATGCGAATTAGTCCCGATATGTGAAGTGGGTATGTTGGCCTCATACCTATCAGCGGTATAAGCCCAGCTTATATCCACCCATATACTGCCCTTGTGGGTTATGCGCGATGAATACTAATCGGACCACACACGACTGTGACAACCGATATATTGTATCATTCTCTTTGATATCATCGCTGTTTGCGTCGGTCGAATGATTGGCTCAAATTATCTTGAATACGCGTGTGGACTTTCTGAAGAAATTACAAAGGAGTGGAGCTGTTCGTTCTGAAATAGGTACGAAAAATTTCGCAGATTTTAGCTTTTTGTAACATTCTTATTGCTGAAGCTCTTGCAGTTCAGATTAGGTGGCTAGTCCTGAATGTTCTACAGGGGGCAAATCATATCATCCAAGAATTTCAACGCCAAATTTATCTTGCTTCCTCTTAGCTTGGATGCTTTTGTTTACTGTTAATCTATCATACTTTCTCATCTTATAATCATCAATAGCAAGGCTCGAATCACGCATTATGTTGACAAACAATATTATATCATCAAAGATATTGTAATATCAAACACAATCATAATGAAATGATACTGTGGATATAACAATGACGGCGGTCATCACTCGCCCGCCGTGGTGATGGCAGCGTTGCATCACCGGGTGCAAGTGGGTGATGTCACGGTGACGTCACCCGACACAAATAACTGCACCAGAAAAGTGGGACGGCTGGGGCACAGCGCGAGTAGCGGAGGTACAGTCGCTTAGTAGCCGACAGGTGGCGGGGTCAACGGGTTAAGTGGGGATTGGAGTAAAAATTTGCGGCTGCGTTCGAATCGTTGGTTGGTTTTTTGAAGGATTTAACGTTGGTAAAAATAAGGTAATTGAAGGGTTAGGGAATAGACCTCAAAGATTATAGATGACCATACATAGAAACGCACACAAAAATGCAACGATAATTTTGATCGTGGGTTGCCATTGCCAACAATGTATACATAACAAATCCTATAAATATATGATCGCTTAAAATCGTAGCAATGGTAATAAATATCGTTTCTTTTGGCATGATGACATCAGTATGTGTAATTTTCTTACAGAACATTGTGATTGAATCACCTGCTCGCGATTATTTTGTTGAGGTTATTTTGAACAATTTATTATTCATGTAGACTTGTAGAGCATATCTTCACTTCATGGGTTATACCTTTTTCACCTGATTAGGTACTTCATTGCGTACATTGTGATTTATGAATCTACGATCCTTTCCACCGACCGAAATTTTATCAAAGGCCCCAACAAAGTCGTTTTTTCCCCGAAACACATGTTTTTGATAACCTATTGTGAAACTATAAGTAAGAAATTGTGCACCGTGTACAGACATATAAAAAAAGCTGCCACCACAATGACGAAGATTAATGATGACTAAGAAATATCCCCAAGTGCGGTACAGTCAAGCACACAAACATCCGGCAGGAAGCATCGCCAGATGAAAGCTTGCCCGCTCCGGGGGGTCACTCTATATGACGAAAAACAAAGTTTCGGTGACCTGCTGCACAAGCCACGATTCTATCTCGTTGTTTTAAGCACGACAGCTTTCGTTCGTTCGTTTTTCTTCAGTATAGAGTAACCCCCCGGCTGCACACGTCGTGCACGTCTCGGGATAGATCTAGAGACGGGGCGCCTACTGCGGGCCTAATTGATTAACCAGAGTCGGATGGTACACCCACATTGGCGGCACCGATTCTTCCCTATGATGTAACCGGAACACGATGGTTGAGTATGACTTATGCGAGTATCCGATTAGGAATTGACGTTGATTGAGGATCTGTTAGTGCTTGTCAGTATGTAAGGAGATGTGGATAGCAGGTTATGAAAATGTGTAGGTAGATGTTTGGTCTGTAAAAATAGCAAAGATTCTGGAGCCTCTAATCGTAGGGAAAGCGTAAAGGATGCGAATGAGAAACCATATCATGTTTTTCTATATTTATATTTATCCGTTTTTTTACATTAATTACTAAGTCATAATGCGGTAATAGATTTACAAACTAACATCATAATCATAATCGTAAAATAAAACAGTTCACATCGTACTTTACATATTCGTTTACATAGCAGATACACGTACTTACCACAATGTGTACAATATTTGTGAAAAAATATTATCACAACATGTGAAGGGATCATCGTGTGTTTGCTCATAACAATGTCAGAGTTATTGTCGCTTTCTTCGCGATGACATAACGGATAATCATCGAACCGCCGAAGTTTGTCCGTTTACATAAGCGGCATTCCGGAGACACACGAATATCGCCAACTTGCATCTCGACAACTGCAACTCCAATCTCAAGTTGTGAATCAGCTTTTCCATCTGTACTATTGAGCCGGTGGCCCACGCCGCGCTATCAGGTGCCGCGCAAACAAAACTCTGAATAGACTCGGGTTAAACATGCACGTTCGGTGTACGGGTGTAATTAAAGTTTAGGAGACGCTCACGTCGCCCGTTAACCTCGTTATCGGGCGCTGGGAAGTGGGTGAGACGGGGGCGTAGCGCCACCAGCGCGCCCGGGGTAGGGGGAAAATCAATGACAACGTCCGCCGCGCGCCGCTCTCTCCGCCGCGCCGCGCTCATCTCGCGGCCACGTGCCGCGGTCATCGGCCTGCATCGCTGCAGCCGCACGCACACATGCACGCCACCCCCCGCCCCGCGCCCGCACCCGGGGGGGAAACAAATGACACTCGTCATCATTGCTACTCGCAGAGGATGCCGACGCTCCACACCGCCCCGCAATATCACCTCTACAGAAATAAATAACAAAGTAAACAAGTTTTTTTCACGGGGAGCGCCCGCAACTGGTGGTGAAATTGCGGGAAAATACGATATTCAAAAGAATATCATGGCTGCAGACGCTAGGACCGAAGGGCAAGGTTAAGCGACTACTGAACTTGGGAGATATAACTCGTCAATTATTTTACTTCACTGCATGCGCAAAGGGGAAACTTTTTCTTAGACGGTTTTGATGTTAAAAGTAGACAGCTCGGCTACAAAAGACTTCAACGTGCTAACGGTTTAATGGAGCATACGTATTAATACCTCTAAAAGGTTTCCGTTCACTAGCGTGTGTCCAAAAAGTGTTTCTTCAAGTAATTAAACACCTCCAACCCTACTAATATCGAAGCCAAAAGAGTTGCCACGCTATTCGGAATGTATTTTTGTCAACGTTTAGTCGCATCGGATAACAGACAAACAACCACATGGACGAAACCTGTTGGGAAACATCTCGACTCGACACTTTTCTGACCTTTGTAATCAATATCACACCAACCATAGCTTAATTTTGACCTTTACTTCTAATAAGTTACAGCCGTCAATTTCTACACATGAACAATAATAAATTATAGCTTTCCACAATGTTGTCTTTGGACATAATTACCTTGTAATTTTGAGTAATCCCATTATTAGTATAAGAATGGCCGCGTCATTATTTTAGCTTCTCAACCGTGAGAGACGAATTTTCTCATTGCCTTCGCCGAGATAAGTAAATGTACCTACTTGTCCCATTTTTGTCGCCGTGAAAAATGAAAAAAATTGTCGCGTCATTGTTATTTGTCGAATCAAGAGTGCGACTCGACGGGATGTGGCCCTGCCGGCTGCCGGGGCGACCGCCGGCCCGTGAAATATACCTACGTGATATGTGGGTCGCACTCACATATTTAGGTTATCGTGTGTCAAAGCCGGCCGCGCCGTCGATATGGCCCGCTTCCGTGCCGACTCCTGGGGGGTCACTCTATATGACATTAAACATGCTGGCTGCACGACAGCTCTCGTTCGTTCGTTTTTCGTCAGTAAAGAGTAAGCCTCCTGGTCGCCAACAGCACGGATTCGCAATGCCGTCACTCCGCTATACAGTATATAAAATACACAGCGATAGTGGAAGAGGCTTTGTTTGATAATTTCAGTCATAAAGTATATGTGAACGCTATTTTGGAGCGTGAGACGTTATTTCATGTATTTTGGTATTAGGAATTCAGTAAAAAAATATTACAAAAATCCTCATTAGCGATAGCGAAGTATGTGTATCTAATTTCGTCAGTTGTGTCTTTGAAATGGTTTAATTGGCTCTTGATTAAAACAACGCTGTCCTAAAAGCACGAATTACCGTGAAACCATAACACGGAATGCCGAAACGGAGTCCGATTCTCGAGTCGATGACCCAGATACACAAGTGACATTGATCGACGGCGCATGAAGAGAAACATCTATACACAACCCTAGATTCAGAAAAAGTCAAGTTCATTGCCATCGCAGCCACATAATATTATCCACATACACACCTACATCAATTAAAAAATAATGGCGCACCCAAAATAGTACTCATGATTCATGAAGTTTCAATTTAGGAATAATTATTTCGGGCGTGCAAACACTGCAATTAATTTTGTCTGCTCCTAGGTCAAGCACCTAGCGTCGAAGTGAGCTATCAGAAAACAAACATAATATAACAATACAGTTAGAAGTTGATATAATAAATAGTGGCCAATGGCCGTGTGAATTGGGATGGCGGGCTAATTGGCTGCGATTCGTCAAACTGTTTTGTAACGAGCCCCATGGATTTACGGCTGCTGTTCTGTTTGAAGTTATCGTATCTTTGGTGCATTTGTTGGTAAATATGTTGAGCGCAGTGGCGGTGAATTAGATTAATTTGATGTGTTAATTGTGAATATTTAAAGAGTATAGCTCTGTGTTTACTATACATTAGCTGTTTCCACATGTTTATCTAGCTTTGGATTTACATACCACTAATATAATATGATATTGGTCATATCAATGATAACCAAATTCATTGATGTATAGGTTATTACAAAGAGAAACAGTGAACGAAAGCTATGCATAATTATAACCATTTATCAACAACAATTTAAAGGTTTTGCTACCATTTATCACATATCTGGGCATAATCTATTCTTATATTTATATGAAAACCTGCTAACTTTTACTTATTTCCAAGCCAATATATTCGACCAAAACAATCTCCCAATCAAGAAACGTATTAACATACTCAAAAACTAACCGTCACCTATCTTTCTTCCGCAGGTATACTACGCGAAGAAGAAGCGGAGAGCGCAGCAGTACCTCGGCGAGGACGGCTCACACAAGAAGGAGAGGAAGCTGTACAACGACGGCTACGACGACGACAACCACGACTACATCATCAAGCAGGGCGAGAAGTTCCTCGACCGGTACGAGATCTCCTCGCCCATCGGCAAGGGGTCCTTTGGACAGGTAAGTTTCTCTCATCTTTATACATAAAAGAAGAAAGGGACTGATTCGGCATCAATGCACAGCCCAAACGGCAAGGCTACAATCATGAAACTAGGCACGTAGGTTTCTTAGGTAGTGTAAGTGAGCACTAAGAAAGGATTTTCAGAAACTCCATTCCTAAAGCGGTAAAATAGGGGATGAAAGTTTGTATGAAAGTCCTTCAGTTTATCGCGGAATTCCCACGGTAAAACTTTTTAAGGCGCGAGAACAGCTAGTTATTAAATAGATACACACAATCATTATTTCTGATTGATTTCAATTTCATATCTGGGTTCATGGAGATATGCAAATACGGAAGTAGTTGCGATAGTAACGGTACATGATTTATGTAAAACTTTAATCATTTATAGATCCTTCGCCTCGGTCAGGTTTACTATCCAATCTCCGTAACTACCAATATCGGTAATAAACGGAGATACAGTTACTGCTAAAATAAAACGAGGAAATGGAACTGTTTACTACCCACCTAGTCACCGGTGTGAAAAATAATTTGAACTCGAAATAATAAAGAGCGAGATTGTGTATGAACGTAATCAAAACGTTTTTATTAGTTGGCTGCTTCATCTCTTCATGTTATGGCTCTATTACTATCGTCCACGCATCTAGATGCAGCACTCGTTGGGTTCCCATAACAATAAACTGTGGGAATGTTATAATAACTAGTTGTTTTGTCGCATGGTCTTGATACTTTTTCCACGTGGGCTTTCAGGGGTGTGTGTTTTTATAGACGAGATAATATAAAGTTTATGAAGCCGCTTCGGTGTTCCAATGCTTCGGTGGCTATCTAGATTTACCCTTATATTCCAGTGATGACTAGGTCATTCCATCTATGTTCTTAGTACTGATAGATTTATTACACAGTTAAACTTTTCGCAGTAACTTGCATTTCTCGTATAAAATTAATGTATTTTTTGTATTATTTTTCAGGTTGTGAAAGCGTACGACCACGAGGAGCAGTGTCAAGTAGCAATAAAAATAATTAAGAATAGGAAACCCTTCCTGAACCAGGCACAAATAGAAGTCAAGTTACTAGAAATGATGAACAGAGCAGACGCGGAAAACAAGTATTATATAGGTGAGTTATATTCTATCATCAACTATGTGTACTCTGGACTGGACCTTAGATTTGTGGCTATAAGAATAGATTGATTCCAGCAGTATAACGATTACGCCATCAAATATGATTCTTTCTGTCCTTACCCTTCTTCGTTCACATCCAGTCATTAGGACTGGCCTTGTAACCCCTTTTCTAATCCAACTCCATCTATTTTCCAGTAAAACTGATGGAGCACTTCATGTTAATTGTCAATGAATAATGCATCTTTTCAAAGCTTCTTTCTCGCCTTACCCTCGTGTGCCAGTCCAAATTCTTGCTTCTCCTTTCCTAATTCAACTCTTTCTATCCCTCATCGCATCTGGATTGGATTGGACTGGTCCAAATCCTTGCAAAACCTTCTCTAATCCAACTCCACCTTCCTTCCAGTGAAACTGAAACGGCACTTCATGTGGCGGAACCACCTGTGCCTCGTGTTCGAGCTGCTCTCGTACAACTTGTACGACTTGCTGCGCAACACCAACTTCCGCGGCGTGTCGCTCAACCTCACGCGCAAGTTCGCGCAGCAGCTGTGCACGGCGCTCCTGTTCCTTAGTCAACCAGGTGAGGAACTTGGTACTATTTAACTAAAACTTGCCTACTGTTGGATATGAAAATCGTATTCTGGGTTTCTAAATTTATTAGACTTCTGGTCGATAGTAATCTAGAAACGGGTATTTATTTATTTAATACTTAATTGCACAAATATAACATATGAGTGTACGAATGGTGGACTTAATGCTAAAATAATTTTCTACCTGCTAATCTACAGTAGGTATAGGAAAACAAGTAGAAAGGTGCAAAAAATATATATGAAAGCAGAAAGAACTAAATATAGACTATACAGTACATATGTGTAGTCACTTGATTATTAACTTTATAGAAATACATAAAATATACATATTGCATATCTTGTTTCTTGGGTACCTAGGTTGTTACAGAATTATGCTTACATAGCTGCTGCTTGTTACATCTGCAGCCTGTACCTTTATGTTATTAACATATTGTTTATTTTTATTTCCAGAACTAAATATAATTCACTGTGATCTAAAGCCGGAGAATATCCTGCTCTGCAACCCGAAGAGGTCAGCAATCAAAATTGTCGACTTTGGCAGCTCGTGTCAACTTGGACAGAGGGTAAGTGACCATTTGCTATTTTGGACCCTTATATCAAAGAAAAACATTAGGTTTTACTTCCCAGACTAGTAGTTCATAGTAGAGTTTACATTATTTTTCTCCCGATAGAGAAGATAGATGCTGTGGATATCCTGTTCCTCACTTATTACGATCGTGGTTGGCCCTTTTTGCTACTTCGTCATTATGACACAGTTTTTTTGTTTAAATGTGTATGGACACATTTAAACAAAAGTTTCATAATGTGTCTACTGTCTAGCTAGTCCATTCAATCTGGTCATTCGTCTTTTTATTACTATGATATATCACACATAGCAAGTGTGATCCAGATATGGGGTCATAGTTTATCGATTATTGCGTATTTGTAAGGCCGTGTGTTTCGAGTAGTAAGGGTTTTAATACTTTTCGTTTACTCTCAGAATCTGTTCTAGAAGCACTAATGTTATGTTTTGTGTGTCTTTAACCCGATACCGTTCATTAATGAAATAAATCTTCTGCTTATCTCACAGAGAGGTTATTATGACGACGATTGTGAATTTATAATGCAATCAGTGCACCCGGCATGTTTTTAGTATCAACACACGTGATCAACAAACTTAGTAAGCTGTAGCCAAATTCGAACTGTCTGACGAAATGAATGGCAATATTTGTATACTTATGCCACTTCACAAAGCCATATTGCAACCTTCTGCATTATTATTATGTACGGAGTGGAGACCACGACTAAGCAAACGATAGTGTAGGACGGCCTCCGTCTAGATGAGGGCCTTAGGAGTGCCGTGCTTTGAGAGGCCTACGTCCAGTTGTGGACTGCTGACTAAAGAAGATAATTGTATTATTAATTATACAACTGATAATTGTATAATTAATTGTAAGATAATTGTAAGTTTAAGTATATTAAAAAGTATTATTACAACAAACCCAAGAAACTAACCTCCAACACCTCCCTCTTCCAGATATACCAATACATCCAGTCCCGGTTCTACCGCTCGCCCGAGGTCCTGCTCGGGGTACCGTACGACCTCGCCATCGACATGTGGTCGCTCGGCTGCATCCTCGTGGAGATGCACACCGGTGAGCCGCTGTTCAGCGGCGCCAACGAGCTGGACCAGATGAACAAGATCGTGGAGGTGCTGGGCGCGCCGCCGGACCGCCTGCTGGACCAGGTGAGGGAATAGTCTTCCGCGATGTAGGTTACTGTAGGGATGTGTAATGAGCTGGACCAGATGAACAAGATCGTGGAGGTGCTGGGCGCGCCGCCGGACCGCCTGCTGGACCAGGTGAGGGAATAGTCTTCCGCGATGTAGGTTACTGTAGTGATGTGTAATGAGCTGGACCAGATGAACAAGATCGTGGAGGTGCTGGGCGCGCCGCCGGACCGCCTGCTGGACCAGGTGAGGGAATTGTCTTCCGCGATGTAGGTTACTGTAGTGATGTGTAATGAGCTGGACCAGATGAACAAGATCGTGGAGGTGCTGGGCGCGCCGCCGGACCGCCTGCTGGACCAGGTGAGGGAATAGTCTTCAGCGATGTAGGTCGAGAGATAAAAGTACGGTGTGTGCGATGCCGATGTGGTTGTAGCGACATCTAACGGACGAGTTTGCAGCTAATGTTCAGCGAAGCTTTACCAAGCTGTTACCGAGCAAGCTTTACCAGATGAACAAGAATTTGGAGGTGTGGTTCGCGCGAGTGTGAAGGGAAATTTGATAACTTTATACCTATATCGCATTATTTTTTATGTAAAAAGCATTGGCTTGCTTCGAGAACGAAAGAAATAGGAAGCTAACAAGCTTAATAGACATGTAGCGGATACTGTGCATAACATGTCATATTAAAATATATCTGTATTGTTTCAGGGTCAAAAGACAAGAAAGTTCTTCGACAAATTACCAGCGTCAGAAGGCGGTGGTTACGTGTTAAAGAAAGTCAACGGCAAAGACGGAAGGTATGTTTGTGATTCAACTCCATCCTTTTATAATACCTATTATATAAAGTATCTGACAAACTATCAATGTATCGGATGGTACTGATACGGGGCCGATTTCTTGGATATATACCTAATATCAGATCTGCTTCTTTGGTAACACCGGATGCGCCCGAAAGAAGGATCTCTTCTTACAGTGGACTTTCTTAGCAGTGGTCCTTCCGCATAAATTGATTATCTCTGAGTTTCAGAAAGGGACCTTAAACTTATGCCAACCTTAAATATATAGCTGCCCTGATTTAACAGTATACGGGCAGACCCCCGGTTTCGCAACTGAGTATTTGAGGTTGAGTCGTTCTCAAAGCCTACTTAAGTTCATACTTATTAAATTTCTGTTTCTGAATTGAGATTTCTTATGATTGAGTTTGGTTTGAGCAACAGAGCTTGAGAAATCTCAAATTTGACAGTTGGCATGCTTAACTTCATGCTTAGCGACGAAAAATGCGTTTCACAACGCGTTTGACAGCGCTCAAACCGTACTTGCTCAAAGTTGAGTCTGTCAAATTTAAGTAACCAATTTCGGCTACTTAAACCTTAATCAAATATTTTTACTCGTGATTATTTTGAAATATCAAGTATTATACAAGAGTTTTGTTTGCTGTACAATGTCCAGTGACGATACTTCGTTAATCTAATCTTATAACACCATTCATAAATGCAGCCATACTGTGACAAGAAGCATTTAATAGAGCCCAGAACCCAACAAGAAACACCATTGAGTGATGCTTTGTGGTGCTAAAGAGAAGATTCCCATATCTACATTATGGAATGCAACTCAAATTGCAGAAGGTTTACAAGGTCATTATGAGATGTTGCACAACATGGCTCTAGAACTAGACGATTATACTTGTGGTTCTGGACAATGAAATAGAAGAGGAACCATATGCTGTGCAGCCTTTGCCTCAAGAACTGCAGTGTTTTGAAGAATATGCTGTAAGAACCATGTAAGAACAGCACTGGTGGAGACATATTAAATATTTATGAATGTAAGGACTTATATTAGATTTCATGGCTAAAAATAAAAATATTTGTTTAAACTTTTATATTCTTTAATTAATAATATTTTTTATCAGGAAACAACAAAAATCACAGTAATCACTTAGAAATCAAAATAATGCTCCGGGTTTGATTTGTTGTTGTTGTTGTTGTTGTTCTAAGGTACCCTGGTGGTACAGAGGGTCTTCACGAGAGTGCGCCACGCCGTCCGGTCCTCAGCAACCGCTCTGGCCTCCGTCCAGCTCAGGCCTTGCGCTCGCAGCTCGCTGTCGACTGTACGCCGCCATGTGTGCACGAGGCGACCGCGTCTGCGGTGGTGCGTCCCTTCTGATAGTGTGGCCGATCAATCTCCAATTCGCCATGCGACTTCTTACTCGATATGTAGTTGGTTCATCGATCCCTTAGTCACAATCGAACAGCAGAAGCCACTTGACCACGGAGTTGAAGAGGGGTTTTTACGCAACGTTTGAGCATGTTGGAGTCCCACACAGATCCGAGTTGAGGGAAGGCAGTTTTCGTTATTTATTCCAGCATTCACACGGGGCTACCAGTCAGTGCTCTACTTGGTTGCTCACTGGGTCCAGTCACTGAACTACCTAACTAATTATTATCTTCCTTTCCATTTTAATATTTGGTTAGAATCCTTTAATTTAATGGATAACTATGGTAAAATACACAAGATTATATTTGGTTTTGAAGATGAATGTTTATGAAATGACAATAGATTTGATTGATTGACAATGAAATGACAATGACATTTCGAATTACACAGATTGGATTTTGAAATGCGTTCCGTTGTCTATCCTGGTGATTCGAAATTAAAAGAAATATCTGAATTTATAACATTATGGCCTATTATATTATAAATAGATAATTCTTTTAATAATTTCACGTGTTTGAAATTAAATTCGTCAATATTTTTGAACAAAAATCCTATACAATAGTTTTATCGATTAAAACCGGTTTTTTGTACATATAATGAAACGTAAAGTCGTGCTTAGAGGCACCTTGATTAAATACTTAGCTAAGTACGGTTTGATAAAAACTATGTTCGACTTGTGAAACGTAGAAAACCTAAGTATCTACTCAACCATTGAGCAAATCTCTACTGAGATTTTCTTGAATACTCTATTCTGAAACCGGGTGTTAAAGAGACAGACATAGATTTGATGCCGATATTAGCTTTATTCTGCAACTCAGCGTATGACAAGACGTGTGACGTCTATCTATCTATCTATCTTATGTGCTTATGAACAATATTGTCTTATGTACTAACATATGAGCAGTGGTTACAGGAAGTACCGCGCGCCGGGCACGCGGCGCCTGCACGACATCCTCGGCGTGGAGGGCGGCGGGCCGGCGGCGCGGCGGCGCGGCGAGCCCGGCCACTCCGTGTCCGACTACCTCAAGTTTAAGGTGAGAGGGATAAGGGTCATATTGCAACGAGGCGTGGAGGGCGGCGCGGCGGCGCGGCGAGCCAGGCCACTCCGTGTTCGACTACCTCAAGTTTAAGGTGAGAGGGATAAGGGTCATATTGCAACGAGGCGTGGAGGGCGGCGCGGCGGCGCGGCGAGCCCGGCCACTCCGTGTCCGACTACCTCAAGTTTAAGGTGAGAGGGGGTTATATTGCTTTGTTAGGGCTGGTGGGTAGGGGTGTCCCATGTAGGAGTGTTTGATGTTTAAGGTGCGAGGAAAACAGTTATATTGCTGCGATAAAGTCAGTAAGAGCCGTGGTGGAAACTCAAGGAGCAAGGATAACATAGCTATCGGAGTGCGTTGATGCTACCATAGACGATAGCTTGGCATAGCGCACCCCATTAGGGTGCTGGTCTTGAGGTATTTCATGGGTGCCTTGCGCCCTACAACTTAACTTGAATTGAACTTTATACCTTGTAAAATAATATTTAATAACCATACCGTCGTTTCCAGGACCTAATACTGCGCATGCTCGAGTACGACCCGAAGCAGCGCGTGACGCCGTACTACGCGCTTCAGCATAACTTCTTCAAGCGCACCGCCGACGAGGCCACCAACACGGCGCAGGCGCAGGCGCACCATCCGCACGGTACGTTGTTGCTGCAGTCGAGGGGTTAAGGAGGGCGGTTGAGGGGTTAAGGAGGGCAGTTGAGGGGTTAATCTGGGTGGTTGGGGGGTTAATGGCTGAAACTGATTAGCCACGCGACTCGACAATACGCGAAGCGTGGCGTTGAGTCTTGAGACTCAATAAATAGAATAACAATAATTTTGAAATGATAAAAATTTGGGTTTGGGTGACATGCCAAAATGTAAAGGTTTAGGTTGTGCGGTGGTGGGTGTTTGGTGTTACTCGATTTAATTTTTATACTATAATTCCAATTCAATATAAGGTATGTGCCAAAAAACAAACATAGTTTTTACAAACATGTACTTAATATATAAATTTAAAGACACATGATCAGGAAAGTAATTATAACTTTAATGTGGAAAAAAAACAAAATACAGCCAAATCGAGTATATCCAAACCAGTTCTAAGGGTATGTTACATCTCCTACTGTGCATACAACAATGGATATAATAATGTATATCCATGAGCCGTGTTTCAGCCGCCATCACTCGCTTGCCTCACCCCATTCTCTGTGACTCATCGCTCGTGTCTCCATGTTGACTGTCGCATCTGGAACTACGCTTCTGAACATCTGCTACTTTACTAACAATATGTTGTTTTGATATATTAACATGTCTGTCCACTATGTGGGTTTGAAACATTATGAATACTGGCTTTGGTGTAAAATGGGCTATAGTTGGTTGAAGAGTTTGTCATCTACATGCTAAAGGTCACAGAACATATAAACGTAACGTAAACGGATCCCCTTTCTTTTCTTATGTCGCGCACTCGCGAACGCCTGGTTGACAGAAGAAAAGAGAGGCGATCCGTTTACGTTACGTTTATATGTGCTGTGACCTTAAGAGGGAAAATGCAAAGAAAAGTGCACATAAATGTTTCAAACTCACACGAATAACACTGTTTCAATGACATCCTCGTGTCCTTAACACTATACCTCGTTTCACATATGCAGTCCGCTGACAGGACCCTTACTGTGCTGCAATAAAAACGATAATCGCTTGTCACAGGGGTCTTTTTATGCGAAATGTGGTATAAAGCTCTATTCAGACCTAAGCATTATCGCTGTCGCTCCACGGTAACGATATCGATACTGACTCGGTATGTCATATATATCATACAGCCTCAGATAGGTACGTTGCACGTTGTATTATACCTTGTGATCTGTAACTGCCTATTGACTCCCAAGATTACTAGGCGAAATTATTGCGTTGCAACGCACCGTGTGGTAAACAATATCACGCGACAGCGACATGGCTTCGTTCTGAATAGTCCTTAAAAAAGTGTCCGTCCAAAAAAAACTCATTGGTGTAATTTCTACGCGACAGAGGGCCCGTCGGACCCTCGATGACTAGAGCGGCCGGCCGGCCGGGCCGCCGAGCAGCGCTAGTGTCTAAACCCAGGTCTGGATACTTACTAACTCTATGGTCGACCCTCCCCCCTCCCCCTGCCGCTCCCTTCCTCGCCTCTTCGGATGTCCGAGCATGTTGAGACCTCTTTGCATTGCATGGCTTCTTTCGTTGTTGATGTTTTGTTTCGATAGGTTTTTGTTTTTTTGTTTGGTTGGTGTGCCGGGTGGTTTATTTTAAATCAGTGGGGAGTTTATAATAGTTAGGATCTATCACAAAATATAGATTTTCAGTTTATATAAATCCAAGTGCAATGATTGGTTAAAATTGAAATATCCCCATCACTGATGATTTAAATGAGCCAACCAGTACATCTCATCATCAATCACATCAAAGGGCGTGATAGTGTAGCTGATATATCAAATAGCTTTTTATGTTTAATTTGGAAAATCATTTTATTTAATTAAGCGCAAATCCAATCATAGCATTTCCAAACTGCTTTATTTATAATTTTGTCGTATTCATTGTTTAGGTAGTAAGAATAAATTGTAAAATGTAGGTTATAGTTGTAAAGATGTATTTTGGACACTATTCTAAAATGCTTTATTGTGAATGAACGCTTAATGGTACCTACTTATATTTATGTATTCAAACTACATGTAAAGCCGGGTTTTCACTATGAGTATATTCTCGGTCTGAGATACTGTTCTGTCTGACTGATGCTACTCGTAAAACCAGAATGCGTTCATTCTCTATTTACATACGAGCTGGCTAGAACTGAGCATACTCTTATCGTGAAAACCTGGCTTAAGCATCCCATCGCTTTTATTTTCTTGCAGGTATTTTGTTTGTCAAAATACAGGATGTTCGTAAAAGTGTATTGAAAGCCGAAAAGTTTCACTTGGTCATTCTTTTGTTCTTTTAATAATACATACTTCCCGGCTTACAATATCTCTTTTCTAACATTCTGTATATTGGAATCGCCTTATTCGGCCTATAATAATAATAATTAACGATTCAGCGTTGCCACGAAATAAATAGATCAATTCTACATGATTTGATCGTGACCCAATTCAATCTTGTCTGGATTAATTGAAATCAAAAACACGTTTATTTCATTACAATTATCTGATGAAATACGTGACATACATTGTTAATACAATTATTTTACAACTTCAGTTCGGCACATGGACCGACGTTTTTTTTTGGTGATTGTGTAGGTGAAAATTTGTCGGTCCATTAGCCGAAAACTCTTTATTAAGAATTTATCATTTGGCAGGAGCATAACTTCAAATCCTCTTCTGGATGTAGCCCCTACACTACAACCAACGCAACCACCAAATTAACCGTTTATTTTCCCGCTCGCAGGTCACGGCGCGCGGCTGTGGGGCGTCTCGTCGGCCGCGTCAGCTGAGCGCATGGAGGTGGAGACCCGGCGCGAGGACGAGCCCATGCTGCCCGCGCCCGTGTGTCCGCAGCTGCAGCACAGCCCCGTCGCCATCCACTAGCCACCAGGACCATGCTAGACTAGCAGACGATGTGTGAAGTGAACCAGTGTGGTGTAGCGCGCGGCGCGGAAACGACCGCCCGGGACCGAGTGACAAGTGACAGTGACAGTGGCGAGCGCGGGGGTTTCCGTGCCGACAGTGTGAAGTGCAAGTGGCGAGCTCTGGACTGAACTCCATATTTATAATTCTATATTTTTATTTAATGCGATAAGTCTGACTGTAAAGAAAATATTATGGTGACGATTTGTAACATTGTATTATTATTTCGTTCTTAATGGCTTCACTCCGTACTTAGAGAAATAACGTTCCGATAGAAGGTATGCGGGCAAGCCGACACTCTGGACGCATTAAGGGCATACAAGCTAAGTTTTTTTATTGTTACGCAATGCATATCAGGAACGCAATATTGATAGTAAATAAATATTGTATATATTATTAGGAACCGAATAATGAATACCGACTGCAACTGAACTGGTTATAACTATAGTTTAATTATGATAATGTATGCTAGTTAGCCTTTCATTCACATTGAGTATCGCAAGCTTATTATATACTTTATTATATACATAATACAAGTGTGGGCAACTGATGACTGAAACTTATGGGCCAACGACTATTTTAATTTTATAATTACCACACATACCGCCGATACTATAGCATGGTACTGTTCAGAACTGTAAAACAAATTGTATAAATTAAACACAAAACGGTACTTGATTAGGAGAACATGCCCTCGCATTTCAGAGTTGTATATTTAATTTTTTTGCTTGACAATGAATAAGCAAAACTGTAAAACTTGTTCAAAGAAAAACTTCCTCACTCGGAGTTTGTTCTGATCTTAAATGCTGGGTAAAACAGATAAATAGTTTATAAATAGGTATCAAAAACACGAAATGTAAACTTTTAGGCTACGGATGTTGAATCATAATAACTTTGGTATTTCAGATAGCGTTAATAAATTGAATTACGACTTTAATCTTTTTGGATTTGAATCTACAATAGACTAACCTCATCGCAACAGACTGGGTCGAATCTTTGTATAAAAGATATTTTGTATAGATTACACTGTGTCACTGCCTTACTGTGCCGGATCTTTAATAAGAATTACAACCGACGAGCGAGCGAACAACTAGCTGTAGCCCACAATATGATACAGATATCCCTTTATCTATAAACTAGTGAGTGATGAAGTATATTTTCTAATCATGTAGGTTGGTACATATTCGTACGCACCGATTGACTGTCTTGTCAAGAATCAGTGCAAAAACAGTGATATGGAATAAATTAAATATGACATTATTTGCTTCAAATTGTTATATTGAACTCGGTAAATAGAGTGGGTACAAAAGTTTATAAAGGGTGTCTGATAGTTTAAAGTGTATGATAGTATAAATAAGTGCGGTTGATTCGCTCGCGCGTCGGCGAATGTGTAGCAACGCCACTCTGAACTGTTAAATATAGGTAAATAAGGTTTTGTTCAATTTACTTTAGTTAATGGCATGGTTGAAGTTGTGGACGCTTCGGGGTGGGGTTGCTACTCGAAGATGCAAGTGAAAACGATTTGTTTTTGTACTGCAAATGTTGCTGTGAATTATCCTCCTTGGTGTAGAGTACGGATGTTTAGTTTGACATGTGAAGCAAATATAGGTGATTGGCTTTTGTTTTATGTTTCTACATACCCGTTCCCGATGTATCGTGTACCCGACCGGCATTTGTTTTTCGTTCGCCACCGATCGACACCTATGGTTAAGATGTAAAGCTATTTTTCAATCAGAAGTTCGTTTAATTAAGCGTATTGTATGGGGGCATTTAGATAAGACATTCGATTCGTGTCCAACGAAAAACAAATGCCGCTTCCACCTTGGTTTCACCCGAAATGTATCTTACTTTGCTTCATGAAAAACATATTATATAATGTATCATATATTTTCTAATATACATAATTGTAATAAACAAAATTCAAGGGCAGACGACAACATTTGGCAATTAACGAAGTACATGTATTATTCAACGCAAGTGTTAAATTAAGTTTTCTGCTGTAGGTATTTTTTTTAAATCGTAATCGTATCGGGCTGTACTTTTTTTTGTTACATGATACTGCTGGTAGCTGCTTTAATTTCTATCTATTCATGTAACATGTAGTGAGACACACCACACCGAAATTGCCGGGATATTCTACGAGCATGGCCCTGCTACCATGTTGGGAATGTATTGTAACTATACTATTTATTATGATTTGTACTGTGACTGCGGAACGGGTTTTTTAAGGCAACATGTTCATTGCTCGGCAAGGAATTACTTTGAATGGAAGAGGGCATTCTTAGTATTCAAAAGTTTGTGAAAATATCAACGAATAAATCAATATTATATTAAGTAATAAGATTAATAAGTTTGAAATTCCTAAACTTATATTTACAAACTCTTTCTGAAACATGAATCATTGAAACAATCTTTTTCTGTTGGAATAAATAAATAAATGACGCAGATATCTGCTGCATGCAGAATTTTCTGAAAAATTCTAGTACAAGAGACTTCCTTGGACAATCTTTAGTGCTGTCCGTGCTATGCCACGAACTTTTTATTTGAACACAGCAAATATGATTGATGACTTACACCTATTACCTATTCCTCTGAGTGATTAAATAATTATATAACAATTTTCCCGAGATGTCGATTCTTTTGGGAGATGCAGTAAATTTATACTTGATTGAACATGTTGCCTTGAAAATGGATTCCATTGTAAGAATGAGTGTTGAAGGGAGAGTGGTGGCGCTGGGATGTTTATTTCCTATCAGATTGTCAGTTTGCAGGCACTGTAACAATAAAAGGATAGAGCTTTATGTCACTAAGTTTTGTATTTTAAATGAATAAACGATAGCAATGATTTTTCTTTACTTTGATTTCGATCCCTTAGGTTAAGCGCGCACTACGGTTTTTAATAGCGCGATATTTTTAGCGCAGTGGGTAAAGCCCGCGCAATTAAATAATCGCAGGAAGATTATATGAAGAGCGCTACGCGAAAAGCAAAATTCTAGTGTGCGTTTTAGCCAGCCATTTAATAAAACATCAGTGGCTAACCTTTCATGAGTCATCTTCATAAGTAACTATACACTTAAGTAAAAGTACGTGTTTTCAAATTCACAAACCGCGTATTAATCAATTCAAACATTGATGCCAAAAATTATTGTCTACTTGTGCTTATGAAGGCCTAGTGTCAGCATAGGCTGCTAGATAATTAACACCCCTGTTACATTGTACCTAAGTGCCTAAGCGTCAAATCACACGAACCACAACCACACCACGTCGCAGCGACATAATGTGGTCAAGCTGTGGAACCACAGCTTGACCACATTATACGTGTGAATAGTGTGACAGCGGCTTTTTGCAGTTGCGTTGTGGCAGCGACAAAATGTCGATGCGGTTGTGTTGTCGCTGTCGTTGCGATGTGGTAACCACGTGGTCGTATGCATTTAATAGGGAGAGGAGGTGGCCGCGGTGCCGCCGCCGCGTGGCGGCGTTGCCGACGCGATGTGGTTGCGATGTGGTCGTTTATATATATATATATTACACAGGTGGTCGATGACAACGGCAAAATGTGGCACGTGTGAATTGGATTATTCATTTTCAATACAAAATATACACCCGACCACACGGCGTGGTTGTGGTGTGGTGTGGTGTGGTGTGGTGTGGTTGTGGTACGTCTGAATTGACCCTAAAATAAAATGTCCATATTGAATTCTTGACAGATGTGTCAAAAGTCAACAACAAACCCCTTGTTATAATGAAACAGGGGTGTTAATGGTCTAGCAGAGTATGGTGGAAGGCATAAAGGTTTCGACGACTCACCCATAGACATATGCGCACAGAAACAAGTATAGTGACTTTGTGACGAAAATTCATTTAATACATCCTAGTGTGAACAACTTGAGGTAAACTTAATTAATCATCATTTATTCAACGTATTTTTTATTATGAGTCTACCACCATTTCAAAGTAAGTATCGACTATTGATGAACCGTTACATCTCCGAAGGGAATGGTGGTAGGTATTTATCAGTGAACATGTCGCCCCGACGTCATCGGCAGATAGTGTGCCATGCCACCAGAGCTCAGAGATATGCTATGTAGCTATACTTACTGAAAAAGGTGTGAAAGCTATGCTAGGAAAATATGGGACCGCTTCCACAAATACTAAGCTATGTAGCTGTAAGACGATGTGCTCTGAAGATGCACTGCCGCTTCACTACTAGCGACGACCCATAGTACACATCTATTACTCACATCTATAGCACGAATCATAGCTACATCCTTCCATACAAAAACATAAAGATCTTTCTCCGGTGGAATGGCACCCTGGCAACAACCGGATCAGGAAGACTAAGAAAAATACCTAATATACTTCCTTACTTTTGTGGGATGTATGTAATAGCATAAGTTGTTTTCTTTGAATAAAGATTTATTCTATTCTATTCTATTCTATTACTTATACTAAGCTAAAAGTGGGTGAGAGTTGCTCTGATAGGTTTTGTTTTACGACTTTAATTTGTTAAATGAAATAATTTAATTAATATATTCTATTCTATTCTATACCTACGCCGGTGGCACAGAGAGCCTTCACGAGAGTGCTAAAAGAGAGACTAATTAATTAATTTGTTAAATGAATAAAATGTTACTCCATAGTAAAAAGAGAAAGTCAAGTAAAAACACCACTTTTGCAACACCCTGTATAAATCATTACGAAGTTCTCCGATCCTCTCCGTCTTCGAAAGACATAGAACAACGCGGACTCGGGTGTACTCAATGACGAAAGACGATGACCGTCAATAAAATTCCTTCTCGATAGTAAAAGGTTCGCTGACAAAATCGATGACGTGTATTTTTAGTAGGTCTTTAGAACCTATACCACAATTTCGCCTTCCCTCTCATCTACTCCGATAGCCGTGATCGTCTAGTGGTTAGGACCCTACGTTGTGGCCGTAGTAACCCAGGTTCGAATCCTGGTCACGGCAGTGTAAAACACTGTTACGGCGGAGTTATCTTTTTATTTTTTTAATTAGCTGCTTTTCTTTTGACAAGTATTTTTTTTGTTTTATTATTATTTATTTAAAAAAACGTAATAATAAAATAAAAATTTACTTTTGACTACTGACTGACGTGAAATAACATAAAATCTTTATCAACATTTTATAATAGACCTACACATTTAATGATTATTTTATCTCGTTACTTAATTCATTTTAAAATAGTAATTGATATAATTATTTTTAACGTCATCTACACCTACTGCTTTGAAGTTGTACGGAGAGCTACAAAGAAAATAGGTACTTGACTGAGAAGCGTTGTTAACTAACGTAGCAAGAGTTGTCTGATAGTTAAACACAGATGTCGCTAGTTGTATTGTTTTGATACGACGCCGCAGCTGTTCGCTATCATAGAAATAAGTGCGAGTAAAGGAGTGGTGATTAGGCTGTGTTTCGCTAAAAATGACGTTTTTTATATGGTCCCAGGCCTCCTCGGACCCTGTGCTTGGAACTAGTGCTAGATGAAGTCGGCCCACAGGTGAGATATCGTTCGCAGCTCCTCAAACGAGCTAAAAAGTGTTAAAAATCGGTAGTGAATGTTGGTTATGACGTTTACGCGTGTTTGTGTTGGTGTGCGTGAGTTCCGTCGGTGTTGTCGCGCCGTGTGCTGAGAATACTTGTAACGGGATTGCTGTATGGTGTTTTGTTGGTGAGTTCGTCAATTTTCCAGGGTGTACGCGTCCTAACCTATAAGGGTCATGCCTGTAGCGTGTCGTGGACGGTACGGATCCAGTGCGGAGAGATGTTTGACCCCGTTCCGCTGGCTGCGCCGCAGATATCCCCTTCGAAAGGCGCTAGCTCTGCGCTATTTGCATGTTTTGCTAAATTCTACCTGCTTTCGTTAGGGAATCTGAGGTGTGGACTGATCTATTGCATAGAGGAAAAGTAGGTAACTATTTTGCGCTCAAATGCTAGTTTTAACCGAGCCGAGTGCTAAATTAGCATTTAACATAATGCGGAAGTTTTGTTAAGTCGGTACACTCTAGCTCAGCGATCCGCACGGAAGGAGTTAATAAATATTTAAGCACTTAAGTAAGGCGGTAACTAACCAAGTACTTATTCAATTCAATATTTACTTGAGTCAATGGTTACTTAAAATCCTAATGAAATATTTCATACAAAATAACCTTTTCAAAATGAATTCTTCCGCAATGAACAACTTAAATGCATTCAAATTAAGGCGGTGTGTTGTAACCGTTATCTTTTCTAGCGATAAGTAGGTAAGTACCTAGACCTACCCATATCTAAGTATATAGCCCTTTGGCATTTAAATGTTATATGGATTGCGAGACCCTAATATATTACGTGGGCAACTACATACATAAGTACATATCTGTTTAAATGCCACTATCTATAGGCAATATTCTACTATAAGTATATACCTACATATATTATATTGCCTTATAAAGACATGCGTAGGCTGGTTAAGCAAAGCTATTTGGCTGGTTAGATATTTTTGCTCAAAATATTTACAGCTAAGCTCAAAAGAATTCGATCTTGTGTCGATCATAATAAGAACTAAAAGAACTTAAGTATATCCATATAGGCACTTTGTACATTTAACGGTTACTGTTGTTTGGAAGATCATTGTCTTGGCGTTGAAATTATGAGGCAGTATTTTCTTCTGCGGTCATTGTATTGCTTTTTAACGTACCCACCTATTAACTACCTACCTGCCGATGATTCATGATATTCAAACGATAACTTGTAAGTAAGTACTTAATGTTTATAGGTTGAATATTAAATATTTTGCCGTTTTAACTATAACTGTAGGCTGAAATAATTGTGCTTCCTTAGCATAGTACCTACTCAACTCGTCAAGCATCTGTCAAGCTTGTTTTGAAATCAAATTGACAGTAAAATTAAAATCTAAACAAACACATAAAAACAAGAAATGTTTTAAACCCACAAAAAATATTTTAACATAAAAATGGCTAGCAAATGTTCTGTTTCGCCATCCCGTAAAGGGCGCAACGAGAGTCCTACTAAACATCCTATCTTCCTACCTGACGTAGCCCTAGCAGCCATCTTCGCTTCCAATAACCAAGAACAGGTCAACGAATTCATCACCTTCTTTCTTCAGGCCTTAGCCAGAAACAGCGTTTGGGTCAACAAGATTCTAGAGAAGTCCAACTACTTCAAGTGTGCTCTAATGCAAGGCGCTGGCCCCAACAGGTTCAAACTGATAGAAACTATCTACCCTAACCTAGAAGGAGACATCAAACTCGAAGTGCAAGTTAAAGAACACGAGGACCACGACAAAATCGCTATAGCAGCACTCACGAGAATGGCTACTCCTCATCTTAAAAACGCAATTGAATTTGTCAGGAACCGTCTCGGCGAAAACAAGACGCTCCAGGAAGACTTGCTGAGGGGAAGGTCCATGGGAGTACACTTCGCCGTCTTGAAACCAATAGATGATAAACACTACCGTATAGTAGAGAGGTTGGTGATCGACAACTGCCCGACATCCAATAAAAAACGTGACAAATCCATGTTACAATTTATTTATTTATTTATTTATTTATTCTTCATTGCACAATATACAAAAGTAATTATGTCGATACAATTCGCACCGAAGAGAGCAAGAAAAGTTTAATCAGTCCGTTAATGTGCAAAGCGTGTTTCTGTGAACAGTAAAAATATTTCGGTAACGTAATGGAGTAATGGGTAGTTAAGGCCTCCCACAGTGTCGCATAGCATGTAATGACTGCAATTTGGCATCATTGCGACATCTGACGCTCTCTATAAATTATGCTCATTTTTGCAACGATCACTCTCAATTGCTGATGATGAATACAGAGGTCAATTTGCGGCAGACACGCTTAACGTGGGCATTTGTATAAATTCGTTATTTCGATTAAACATCCTGTAGGTACCTTTCATCTGTTATTTCCTTTTTTTGTAACACTGTGCGTTTAATAGCCGGAGGTAATTAGCGAGCTTCCATGTGGTTGGCGGGTGTATTCTCTCTGGCGGAGATCAATATCTGTGGAATCAGGGCACCCGTGCGCGAGGTGAACTTACAGCCACAAATCCTTCCACAAAAATTACCGCACTAACTTTGGGATTACACGGCTGAGTTGGGGAAAACAATAGCTGTGTCCGTTTAGTGTGCGGGGGAGGGCCTACCGAAACTAGTTGCAGTATACTGCGCTGGGAAAAGTTCTCTATCTGCTTATCGGTGGTTATAAAACGTGCCTCCAGCTATAATCCTCCAAAATTTAAACTCAACAGAAACTATTTCTGATGATGCCAAAAAATAGTCGTGAAATAGTCATAAATAGTCGTGTTTTCCAAAAAAATAGTCGTATCATACTTTCGGAGTTAGAGCTATACTTTATGGAGGATTATAGCTGGAGGTCTCCAGCTATAATCCTCCAGCCTCTGCAGAACAAACGGTAAGGCCTATCGACTTGGTTAAGGTCTCAAAAAATAGTCATGAAATAGTCGTAATGACATGCCAAATTTCAGAAATAGTCGTCAAAAGATAGCAGAGATATAAAGGTACTTTGCTGCAGCCCTGGTGGAGGATTATAGCTGGAGGTTTTGAAAATATCGAATATCTTTGGAACTACTATGACTATCGGTTTGAATTATGTCTCAAAAAATAGTCGTGAAATAGTCGCTTCTATTTATTATAATTTTAATCTTGATAAAAGCTGTTAAATAATGATATCAAATTCTTCATACAAATCAAAGTGGACGAGAATGCCAAAGCGAGCCAGTACACAAAAATAATACCGTAGCATTGAAGTACTCATGTCGAATTTATCTATAAATCATTTATTTCGTCATACTTTGCATCAATAGTATCTAAACAAATCTTTGGTATGACATTTTATTGCTTTTGCTCTTAGCCTTTACCTTACTGTGTACAGAGAAAACGTATGCCTATACACGCACACATTTATCTCTGTTATCTTGACAAACGATAGCGATGACGACTACCGCGATGTAGTACTTACCTAGGTCAGTTATTGTCATCCCTTACTATCCCGTAATCAGACAAATATTGCTATCCTTGTCTCCTTTCTAACCGACATGCATCGCACGCATAGAACGCGTGAGCGAACGTGTCACCGGTTGCATCTTGACAAGCAATAGCAAAGCGGTATTTATTACGTCCTTTACTATCCCGGGATCACACAAATAGTGCTGTTCTTGTTTTTTTATTAGCGTTGATGTGGCCGCCACCTCCGCCGGTGAAATTGGGATTAGTTTTATTGAAGACGCTGTACAGGGTAGCACTCAAGCGATAAGAATAAAATACGGTGTTTGAAATATAACTCATTTAATATCAATCACAGGCCGAAAGTACTTTTATTTATACTTAAGTTATTCATTAAACAATCTTTAGGTAGGTAGATTAGGTTTCATACAATTATCTTAGTATTATTTGACTATTACCTATAAACAAATTTAGTTTAATTTAAAATAATCACAGTTGGTTTATTGCTAAGTAATAATATAATATTGACGAAGTTCAATGAAAAAAACATGGTATGAAATTAAATATGTAGTTATTTCACTATTAGAAAATAATTATTTTCCAGCCCTATATCATAATAAGCTTAATTTAAAGTAATCACAGATTGTTCATTAGTAGGTTTAGGTAAGTATAATCACGGTTATTGTCATAATGAAATATAACTCATTTAATTACAATCACAGGCCGAAAGTACTTTTATTCATACTTCAGTTATTCATTAAACAATATTTAGGTCCACTTGCGCAGACCTGGGTTAGCGAATTAACTCGGGGATATTTGACATAAGAAGGGTTAGATTATTAATTTGTCTTGCATCGCTGAAATATGAGCGCTAACCTTGGGATAAAATCTTAAATATTTAACCCCCCAATATTGGAGGGTTAAGACGCTAACCCGGCTTACGTCAAAAGAAAAAGTTTTTATCAATATTCTTGTATTCCTTGGAAATGTTTGATTATGATGATTAACTCATCATTCTTATATTTTTCCCCTATCTAGCAAAGTAGCAAATGGTCCCACTTGTGAAATTAAGAGCACGATGGTGTGGTTACATACATATATGCTCACGACTATGACTGTAATGTAGTTACTCAGAGGTGACTCACCCACTTTTCGCTGTACATTTTTGTACTCACGTGATAGGTCGCGAGCCGTATCGCCGCTTTTGAAAGAGTGCAATGCACTTTAGGGTACACATTTAGATCACGATGTTTTTTTCACCATAAGAGCTATGGTATACATTTTTGGAGATATTGTGTAGAGTAGGTAGAAAATAATACTCAGAGTGGACAGAATAATAATAATTTATTTACAGAAAATAAGCCTACTTATACGCGCGGTGCTAACTTAAATACTCGTGGCGTTGGGAATGCACGGGGACTCGTTCCTTTTCTGCGCTGTCGGAGGCTCTCCTCTCCGAGCTGCCGCGGTGACGGTGGTAGTGCTGCTTGCTTGAGCTTGCTGAACAGTAATTTTCGGAACTCCCTCTTTGTTTCCAGAAACAGCTCTTTACAGGGCTATCTTTGCTGTTATCTAAAGCACAACTTGCAACCGCGATGTGTTCAATAAAATCAATACTTGCTGTTGTTATTGGTTGAGTATTGCTTGCTGGTACGGTTAGATTGAGGAGAGCTGCTTATGATAAGGTTCTTGAACGTTTTGTGGTAAGTAGAATGTGTGATAGTAAGTTGCCACACATTGTACTTAAATTCCAAAGAACTCATTGGTATGTCTGCGCTAGGATCCAAACACGCATCTTTTGTGTGAGAAGCGAGCGCTTACCCGACTGAGCTACCGCCGTTTCTTTTCAATTTTTTATAATTTTCGTAATGTATATCTACAAGGAAATCACAAATATGACACTTTGTAAACAAAATACAAATTACTGACAGATTGCGAAAGTGGAAATAGAGAGGGATAGTTTTATCCAAAGACGTGAGGTGAAAACGAGATAGAAGACAATGTTTTTTTACGGCAATAGAAACTTGGTCCCTTTCAGCCTGGAACGGGACATAGATTCACAGAGTGCAATAAGAAACGTCAGGTTAGCTAACTCAGGGATATTTTCCATTAGCGCAATCAAAAGTCCGGGTTAAAATTTTACAAAGTTAACCCTGAGTTAGTTACCTCTGAGTTTATATTTTTAACCCTGTGATCCACGCAAGTGGGCCTTAGTTAGATTAGGATTTAATTATTTTTAATCTCCATACTAAAAAGTCACGTGACCAACTAAGTTTCTATGAAAAATGATATATTTTTTTCGCGAATTTTTAAATTCTGATTTCAGTTTCGGGCTTAGATATACCATGCTGCACATGTAGCTTTATATAATAAATGTACCTAAATAACTTCGTAGGTGATAATAGGGTATCTATAATGCCCAGATAACTGAATCCTGTAGGTGTAGAACTTGTAAAAATTATGAACTGCCACTGTAGCTTGCGACGTTATTGAGGAACACACGTAAGCTGCGCTGAAAAAAAAATAAGGCAAATTAACGTCTTATTAATAAAAATATTTGTTTTTTTTTATATTATATATATATTTATATGAAATACGACAATGTAGATACGAGTAGTAATATCGTTATTTCACCTAGACCAGTGTTTTTCAACCTTTTTCATGACGCGACCCCCCTGGAATAAAAAAATATATCGCGACCCCCTTGACCCTTTCGGTTTTATATCATGTATGTATGTGTATGTTACACTGTTACAGTATTCACAATATTCATTCCATACGACGTATTTATGGTCTCCATGATTAGGATTCGAAGTAGTACGCATACTTATCGGATTTAAAAACACATTATTTTACAATTACACAATCGGATACGTGTGGCCATGTACAATTGTACATAGGTACGTACGACTAATGCCATTGCGACCCGGAATTTCTTTTTTGAAATTAGCTTTTTCTTTCCGACTTTTTTGAGCATTTAAATATCTTGAATAAAAGTTTTCAAGGGTGAAATGAAAATAAAAAGACAAAATACATAGCTTTACAAAAAATATATATATGTGGTCGTCGTCTTTGATCCAGGCAGGAAGGCCTCCCACGCTGCGTTTGCCTATTCGTGGTCTATACTCGAGAACTCGTTTACCCAATGGTTATCGGTTCTTCGGCAGATATGACCAGCACATTACCACTTCAGCTTGCATATTTTGTCAGCGATGTCGGTAACCTTAGTCCTCTGACGGATAACTTCATTTCTGATACGATCCATCAGAGAAACCCCAAGCATAGCTCTCACCATATCACGCTGAGCGACTTTAAATCGGTGGACTAGTCCTACCGTCGTCAGTGCCCACGTCTCTGCACCATACGTCATCACTGGCAGGACGCACTGGTTGAGATCTTTAGTCTTCAGGGTTTCAGGGATGGCCAAGAAGAATATGTGCTGACAAAGTTTTCCGAATGAATTGTTGTCTCACCAACGATCACCGGCTCCGGTTCGATGTGAGCATTGTACATGACTTTCGTCTTGTCCAAGTTTATACCCCGAAGCCTACACGTTGGGAAGCAGCATTTAGGCCACTTCCATCATCCAGCTGAGTTCCTGCAGAGATTCTGCCATAATGACGATTTCGTCCGCGAAACAGAGAGGTGTGACATGTACTCGCCATTTATACATATGACTCCTCAACTCCTCGATATAGCGCCAGTCGATTTGAAATCTCTGCAACGCTTCCAAAATTGCCCATGTCTCGATGGAGTTAAAGGCATTTTCATAGTCCACATAGGCTAGATACAGAGGTTGATTATACTCTTCGGTCTTCTGTGTAATCTGCCTTACGGTGTGGATGTGGTCTATTGTACTAAAACAGATCCGCGATGAGATAATTTATTTAATAGAGCCTTCGCATTTAAGAAAATTTTAAGTAAAAGTATTTTTAAAGTAAGAGTTTTTCTTAATAAATGAATACTATGTAATGGTCTTTATTTTTTTTTACTAAAGTTCCCAGTTTTTTCGCCCTTTGGCGACCCCCCTACAGAAGCTTCGCGACCCCCCAGGGGGTCGCGACCCACAGGTTGAAAAACACTGACCTAGACTATTTGTTTGTTAATTTATTGTCATATGGAGCAAACAGTGGAGTAAAATTACTTATCAGTAACTTATTGCAACAATAACTTGAAACTGCGAACTTTTGTGCGAAAAGGGTAGTGTAGAAATACTGTTCATTAATGTATTCGCTTTTTTCAATATAGGTATATGTCCGATAACCGACCTCTATTGTTTTTGAGCGAAAGAGATAGCTGAGAAAACAATTTGGCTTTTGTCCAAAACCGGTTTGGTCGGACGGTGCGTTTGAAACTTGTATGAAATTTCACAGGGTGTGAATTACTTACATAGGTATTTAGTTCAGAAACACGTTTTGGTCGCTTGTAACTGATAGGTACAAATGAGTTTTGAAAAGTAAATTGGCTGTTATAACTTTATCAACTACAGCATCACAACACTGTCTAGGCCTAGCATAAGCACAATACCATATGAAAATTGTGATAAATTCTTACCCAGGATTTGTTATCTGGTAATCATGTATTCGGAGCCATTGCAGTTTTTAGCGCATTACATCAATGCAGTCATGATAGTTTATCGGCGCATTACATCGATAGGCTGTGTTTTCACCTGAAATAATAATGGGTAGGCTTATAGGTAGGTTACACATAATTTTTTTATACATATATTTATTTGCCTGGTTTCATTCACAAATACAAACAATAACGCATTTTTTGCTATTTATGGGTAAATATCCACATTTAACCAGGTCTACCATAATTATGTAGGTAATCGATGATACCCACATATTTTCGTATCTACTAAGATATGTACATGAATGCCTTGATTGCATGTATGCACAATTTACTCGCTCATAGTGTAAAATTGCTAATTGAATAACAATCCCCATACATATTAAGCATAGATATTAAAAAATAATTTGGCTACGTTACTTCAATAAAAACTCATGTTAATAATTAAGCTGAGCATAACAAAATGCATGGCTTGCTTTGATATTGAGTATTAAAAAGGATACTTACTTGCAATATTCAAACATAGCACTCACTAAACACTCTTATCTGCATCCACTAATATCTTTTAGAATATAACATCTTGAATATTCATTTGCCTATAAAGCACTCACAATATTTTAACAACCAACAATACCCGATCGTGACCATAGTTTGCACTAAACTGTAAGCAAATTATCAAACAAAACATGCAAAATACTAACCCCAACTTCACCGGTGGCGGCGCGCGGCTGCGGTCACATAAGGGACGTAATAAATACCGGTTTGCCATAGCTTGTCAATATGTTACCGGTGACGCGGTCGCTCACGCGTTCTATGCGTGCGATGCATGCCGGTTAGGAAGGAGACAAAGATAGCAATATTTGTCTGATCACAGGATAGTAAGGGATGACAATAACTGACCTAGGTACTTCATCGCCGTAGTCGTCATCGCTATCGTTTGTCAAGATAACAGAGATAAATGTGTGCGTGTATAGGCATACGTTTTCTCTGTACACAGTAAGGTAAAGGCTAAGAGCAAAAGCAATAAAATGTCATACCAAAGATTAGTTTAGATACTATTGATGCAAAGTATGACGAAATAAATAATTTATAGATAAATTCGACACGAGTACTTCAATGCTACGGTGCTATTATTTTTGTGTACTGGCTCGCTTTGGCATTCTCGTCCACTTTGATTTGTATGAAGAATTTGATATCATTATTTAACAGCTTTCATCAAGCTTAAAATTATAATAAATAGAAGCGACTATTTCACGACTATTTTTTGAGACATAATTCAAACCGATAGTCATAGTAGTTCCAAAGATATTCGATATTTTCAAAACCTCCAGCTATAATCCTCCACCAGGGCTGCAGCAAAGTACCTTTATATCTCTGCTATCTTTTGACGACTATTTCTGAAATTTGGCATGTCATTACGACTATTTCATGACTATTTTTTGAGACCTTAACCAAGTCGATAGGCCTTACCGTTTGTTCTGCAGAGGCTGGAGGATTATAGCTGGAGACCTCCAGCTATAATCCTCCATAAAGTATAGCTCTAACTCCGAAAGTATGATACGACTATTTTTTTGGAAAACACGACTATTTATGACTATTTCACGACTATTTTTTGGCATCATCAGAAATAGTTTCTATTGAGTTTAAATTTTGGAGGATTATAGCTGGAGGCACGTGTTATAAATCAATTTGAATCGCGGCCACGGCGGGCACAGACTCGGGTCGATGCGAGCCCTTTTTCCAACTCGGTCACGACCGTTCGGGTTGCGGGAATGCTCGCACAACTATAATTGGGGTACTACTGATTTATTGTTTGAATAATTTGTTAGTTTGATTTATGAGTAGTTCGGTAAACTCTGAATTTGCTAAATTATGGGTGTGACCGTCCGTTGCTCCATTGAGTCGGAAGTACGTCCTTATCGAGTCTATGAGCTAATAGCCGTAGCAGTAAGCCAGGGCTGAATATAGTATTAAATGGATTGGTCATGATATTTAATGCAGATGCGTGTTAAGACATGATTAATGTCCAAATTTGTCGGCGATACGCTCGAGCTGCTACCAGATAGTGTGAGTAACTGAGGTACTTAACTAATGTGAGGCGTGATATACTACCAATAATATCCTATTGTGATTGATATCTTACACTACAGTATACTCCCTCTGCCAGGATAACCACAATCTATCTATTGACAAGTAAATTACTCTTGAATGCCACCCATACTATCCATAGAACAACGCGCACTCGAGATAAGACTATTATGCTTTCGATAAACTAAGCGCTCCACTCTACAACTTTCAAACCCCTCTAAAGTCTCTCCAGCATCAATCCTCGTACTCCCGAAGGCACTAAACGCTCATGAAGACAGCAGTTGTTCAACAGGAGCTACACTGGTGTATTTAATACGGCGTCCCTGAGGGGTTACTCTATAAGACGAAAAACTAAGTTTTCGTAGGGTTGCTGCGCGAGCCACGACTCTGCGTTTTATTGTATTAAACGTGCCGATTGCACGACAGCTCTCGTTCGTCCGTTTTTCGTCAGTATAGAGTGACCCTCCTGCACCCGATCCATCATCAGGCTACCTGCAGATCCCACTTGGGGCCGATCCATTAGTCGCGGTGGAGTAGATGGCGCTGTAGTCGCGTGTCTCGTCGGTGTCTGCGTTTTTATGTCGCTCCCTGCTGCAGACTGAAAGTTGAAGCCCTGAAAATCCTGAAATTAATATCTAGTCCTAGGTGGTCTGCGAGAGTGTGAGCGAAAAAAGTAATAAAAATGTATTAAAAGCGTTAATGTCATCATCTCCCACCCAGTCAATAGATTGGCTGGAAGAATTTGCTTTTTAGCAATAAGCCCGCCTTGACCCGCTAGGTTATTCGCAATGAAATGTATTGAGGACTCATCGATGAGCCAGACGCATACATTCTTGAACAAAAGTAAAAACAACATAAGTCGTAGATAAATGTTTTACATCCACAAACTTCTGAAGATAAACAATACAAATTACATACCCGTCGCTGGCAAGTCTCTGAAGACAACAAAAAATGGCTTATTGGCAGAAGTTGCAAAAGTTTTCGGTTACTTGAGAAATTTTGAAGCTTACAGGAGGTAATGTATGGGGCCTCAAGTGCGTTATGGGTCGCCTGGGAACCCCCTGAGAGGTGACTACAAACACCATGTAGGCATGTAAGTAGACTTTTTGAAAATATTGAAGCCATTATTAAGGATACTGACTATGCACGATAAGGAAGGTATTAGAAAGGTGGTAGGTAGAAAGTTTTAATTGTAATACTTTGTTCCTTATGTGTTGCTTAGGTAAAATATGTAGTTATTTTAAGCAAGACTTAAGTTAACACCTAACTTAACTTTATCAAACTTTTAAAGAAATCTTAATTTTAAACTTATGATGATGTGAAAAAGAACCAATATAATAATATCCTTCTTCATAGCTTCCGAAATAAAAAAAACACAAACTAAAACTCTTGTCTTTCCCACTAACAAAATACCACTGGAAATTCCAAATATCTTAGTGTCCAACACTCGAAGAATTCCAATCCAATAAAATGCATCCCTCTGAGGGTTAGCAGGGTTATTCCATACTGACGAAAAACGAACGAACGGGAGCTGTCGTGCAATTGGCACGTTTAATACAACGAGATAGAGTAGAGGATCGCGGCGCAGCGCCCGAAAAATTATTTTTTCGTTATCTAGAGTGACCCGCTAGCTCGGGGACGGTCTAAGTGACAACGAAACACTAGAACAGGACAAGACGTGTCGTGTTTAAAACTTTAAGGAATACTGCGACACCTTAGCAGTTCGCAACTTGCCGTGTCTGCGACATTCTGCGTATCGTATTTTGGGAACTTGGAAGTTTCGAACGAGATATGTTGCTAGTGCAGTTTGGAGATTGTCGCAGTTGTACTCGTATTTACTTATTGCTTACTGCATCAATAAGATTGTATATTATATGGTTTTTACATACTTAAAAGTACATACTTATATGAAGGCAGCATGTCTGTGGAACTCCTTGCCAGAGGAAGTACGACAGTCACCATCAATGGCAACTTTTAAAAAAAATGTTAGAGATCACTATTTTGAATTATTAGGTTGGCAGGTAAAATAGATATATAGGTATATATATTTATATTTATGTAGTATTATTTATATAAGTATAATGTAATTTTTATAAGTTATATATTTATATATAAGTTATATGTTATAATATTATGTTTATTTTATGTTGTAATCATGCACTGTTAATTTAAGGTTAGATTTAAACCATAGGCTAATTTCTGTTTGATAATTATTAATTGTACCTACTCAAATTAGTTAAAGGATCTAATGTCATTTATCTTTCACCCAGTCGTAGGTTGGCTGGAAGAAATTGCTTTTTGGCAATAAGCCCGCCTTTGTATACGTCTTGTGTTTTGATTTGTAACTGTTCTCTTTTATGTTTGCTTGTGTATGTGTACAATAAAGTGTATATAAATAAATAAATACTTACCACAGACATAAATACTGAAATACATACAGACATACATATAATGTATATACGAGAATGTCTGTGGTAGGTACTCAAGTTGTTTGTTTGCGTACTCCTAGTTCTTTTAGATTAAGAAGTTGTTAGTAAATAATTACGCCATGACTAATTTCCTCTACCTAAAATTATATCCAATTAAAGTTATTGTTTAAAACAAATCTCTCCAAAACAGGCTAGCATAGTCGTTTGAATGGCTAATGCTGCACTGATTGCTCGCTCGGAATTCTTTCGCAGCATAATTTCCACATTAAACAAGATGAGAGACAGGAGGGAGTGGGCAGAATGAAAAAATATGCAGTGATTTAATATTGTTGACGATCCCTGACGTACCGTAAACCGTAACCTACTCCGAGCATACATATTTACAATGCAATAAATGAAATGAAAGGACTTTAGGTACGAAGGTTATTTTTATATGTTAGTATATAATATTAATTAGGTATTTGTTAATTTGGCAGCAGAACCTGAATGTAGCTTTATTTTACAGTCGTTGATTTTTTTACTTAATGACAACAGCGTGGTGGACTAGGCCTAAACCCTTCCTTCATTGGATTGGCCCCAGCAGTGGGGACGTAATGGGTCGTGATGAATTATTATTTATTTATTTATTTATAAACACTTTATTGTATACTTACAAAACACAGTTACAAAAATGGGACTTAAAAGTAGTGTATACAAAGGCGGGCTTATTGCCAAGAAGCAATTATACCTAATATATTGCTAATTTGCTACAAAAACAGTTGAAAAAGTAGTTGACATTCTAGTCTATGGTTGACATATCTCCACAGAGCAATGCATATCTCTGAAGAACACAGAGTTCCAAACACGGATACAATGAGCCGTTTTCCTTGACAGCTGTCAGTTGAGCTTTTGGGTATAGTGCCACAATCTTATCTGTTCCGGTGGTCAAAATGTGTACTAACGAGACGTCATTGTCAAACGTCATTTCATACTCTGTGCGTTATTTGACTTGTCAATTTCTGCGAAGAGGCTGACGCTACGTTATTTAATTTGTTTTGTGATTTTCTGGGTGTAAAAAATGCCAAAAGCGCTGAAAAGTGATGCAAGAAAAGTAATACTAGATATATTGGCTTTTATGCAGGAAGAATAACGTATTCATGCGCCTTTAATTCCGTTAGAAAAATTGGAAGAACGAGTTGCAGCGGCTACAGGTTAGTGTTGCCAAATATGACGAATAATTTTACCCATATACCTACTCACATGTAATTTTATTAATATTTTCCCGAGAGACCCGTACCCCATCAGTGGGGACTAGGGCATGCAATACCGCAATACCGGTATTCGTAATACCGGTATTAGGGACAAAATTCACGCTTTTTTCAATACCGGTATTGAAAGTTAATACCGGTATTGAAGTAATACCGGAATCGGACTTTTTTAGGCTATAATAAAGCGATTAAGATATATTATTCCTATGTACTGTGAAAGCGCACTTGTTTCCAACCGTTTGATGCAGTTTTCGGCCGTTTGATATCTACTGATGACCATGCGTAAACGGACACTGGATGTAAAAATAATATTTTTTGTGAAATTTAAACTCTAATACTTAATTCTCGTAAAAATCTATTACAAAAAACTGAATTTAATTGCTTTTTCTCGTTTTATTTTGACGTATACGACCTTTAATCACAATATATGCCATTTATTACAAGGAAATCTAATACCGGTATTAATACCGGGATCCCGGTATTGAGTTGCAATACCGGAACTCAATACCGGTATTGAAAATAGTTCCGGTATTGCATGCCCTAGTGGGGACGGGATGGGTCGTGATGAAAGTATATAATCTTTATTTTTCTTTGATTACAGGTGTGAGTGAAGCTGCGTACCTATACCTTAGGCAGTATACCAAGAAGAATTTCTCGCACCTGCAGCGATTTTAGACGAAATAATTATGATTAATGACATCTTCTTCTTCCACTACGAGTATCAAGGGTTGGCTGGAAGAAATGGATTTTTGGCAATTAGTCTTTGTACATTGTCTGAATTTCTTTTAATTTTATGCTCTTGTTTCTTGTTACTTAAGAAAATGAAAAAAATAAAGTGTTCATAAATAAATAAATAATAATTAAGTACAATAGTTTGCCGTCGACAGACAGAGATGGAGAACCGTTGTGTCTGCCCTTTGCCCCACGGGGGGGTCATAGGACGCCAAGAAGAAGAAGAAGAAGAAGACAATAGTTTTCTATCTCGTTATTCCCACGACCCACGGATATTACCTATATCATTGTAAAATCTAGATTTAATGTCTTATATCAGAACATAATCAGAACTAATTTTGTTTCTGTTTGCCGTGGACAATTTTTTTATACATACAACAAATGTCGTTTGATATATTATATCCTCTTTCATTTACTATCGACCCTATATTTTGATTTATCTATAGTTACTTATGAATGTAACTAATTATAAAAATAGATAATAGCAGAAATTAGTTGTCGTTTAAACCAGAAATAGGCAAAATTTAATCGATGGCATCACTGGATTCAATGACAGCGACGTCGCCACCGGAACAGATAAGATTGTGGCACTATAAGCCGATAGATGGTGTGAAAACGCAGAGTACCAACTGTCAAAAATTACATAGAGAGCAAAGAGTACTAAACTCAGAATAAGAACTCACTAGTTGTGATTAAATGTCGGGTGGTAGCGCGAGCCATCCTCCCGAGGCTCAGACTGCATGTGGCTTGGGATAGTGCTAAGTATTCTGTGAATAGTTCTACCCGCGCCGTTTGAACGGGTGCTAACGCTCAACTACAACTCAATTAATACAGGAGAAACACAAGGAAACTGAGAAAACTTGAAAAGAACGGCTGTACGCACAATCGCACTGAACGCTGAAGCAACAGTGACATCGACATCATAGAGAAAATAATACTACAAATAATAATGCAAAAAGACCTACGACACTGCCAAGTCTCTGAAGACGACGTTGGAGACAGGGCGAAGTGGAGAGAGAAAACGAGGAAGGCAGACCCCACCACCATATGGGACACATAGCCTGAAAGAGAGAGAGAGAAAATAATACTACAATACTACCTACCTACGTCACTTTCACATTTCGTTAGCCTCACAGAATAACATGTGATCTGAGTGTGTTCTGAGGGTTTGACAGTTGGTAGTTTGGTACAACCCTAGACAATGCCATCTATTTCTCCAAAAAGGAACTTTTTTTTTTTTTAACAAACGCCTCATTTGAGTTACATTTCCTCCCTAGTAACCGATTAAAGTGAAGTGATTATGATACTGGAGAGCTACTTATACTAAGTTTGGTAGAACTTATCAAAGATCATACATATATATGTACGTCTATCGTTAAAATAGTATTGTTCTATAGTTATATTCTAAACGTACCTCACGTAAACAGATTTTATTTACATTTCATTTGCGCGTGGTTCGCATTGTACTTTTATTCAGCGGCTAGATATTTTAATATAGCGTGTTGCGGTCCAGTGCCGCCAGACGTTTAATATCTGTTCGAGGTGGCATTATGTTTATGTTCCGTAGCATTTTCTGTGAACATTCCTCTCAAACGTTCTTTCAGGAAACAGCGTTTTACAAATGCTATTACCATACGTATTGTCTTTCAGGGTATAATATGGGTAACGACGGTTTAAATTATGTTTTAAACACTACATAGTATAAAAAATTGTAGCTTAGAGCTCGCTTTCTGCCGCTATGATGCTAAGATATTTATAAAGCTACTATGCAGCTGCACGCTTTGATGCGTTTTTATCTACATAAATACTAGTAGATAGACAGCCGGTTTCACTGACTAATTTGCGTTTTAGTACATGTTAAATGTATACTGTGTACATTTAGGTTGATTCACTCTAATAAGAAAATCACTCAAGAATAATAAATAAAGACTGTTCATGTGTACATACTATATTTAGATATGTAATTAACTTAATGTAGGTTGAATTTTGTTAATATAATTTTACATAACCTTGCCTATGCCTGATTACATTCTCCGCAAACCTTATCCTTAGAGAGAAGGTACTGTAGTGTTCTGTGTGTTAACGTAAACTAAGTGTGTATAACAGTAAAAATACCACAATGTAAAACATTGTAGGGTCGGTCGTCACGGTGCTCAGCTGCCTACCTGCCATATGCACCTGCGGGGTTACTCTATATGGCGAAAAACTAAGTTTCGGAGCGCTGATGCGCTAGCCACGACTCTATCTCGTTGTATTAAACGTGCCGATTGCACGACAGCTCTCGTTCTTTCGTTTTTCGTCAGTATAGAGTAACCTTCCTGGCTCTACCCTCGGATTACCTATGTATGTACCCACTGCATGTATTGGAGGTAGGTTGTAGATAGGGTTTCTGCTCGAGAATTCTCGAGCTCGAGAAGATTCGAGAAATTCGGCTTGGTTCGAGACGAGAAAAAAATGTGAAGACTCGAGAATTTCTCGAGCCTTGAGATAAAAATTAAGAATATTCAATTCGAATTTTCCTGGGCCGCTTAACAACACAAACGCATACCATGTGCGTGTATTATGATTTACTATGTTTCATCTCCATTTAAGCTAGTAAGTACTGTACTGATAATACCAATGAATGATTAAAAGATAACGTAGTAATCATGGAAGTAGAATTTTTTCTACTTCCATGGTAGTAATAGTTACGTAGGTATCTACTGTTTCTTAGTTCAGGTAGACCTTATTGATTGCCAATATTGCCATACGGGCTTGTTTTATGGCATTTCTCATCACTTAAGCGAAAACTTCGGGCGAGAGTTTCTCGCACTCGTGTCGAATGTTGTCCTTAAGGGCTTCCAGAGACACGGGTTTATTCACATAAACACGGGACTGCAAAAAACCGCAGAAAAACTGTCTGAAACGGTTAAATCGGGCGATATTGCGGGGAAAAATGACAGATAAAACGAAAAAAGGCGAACGAAAACTTAATAAACACAATTATTCTTGGGGAGTATATCACTCCTAGGCTTCTGAACTTGTATTCTGCATTTGTCTAGTCCACCAATATCAAAACTGATTTGAAATTGGCGGCGATTTGCACAAATGAGAGCAACATCCAAGAGGGTGATTACTTTTGGCCCACCTTGTACTAGTAATTAGTAGCTAGCTAGACAGCTCAATATGAGTATTAGTAAAGTATTTTCTTTGTGATTAAATTGAAAAAGTAAAAAGGAGATTTAGTGGATTTTTTAAAATTAAGGCTTTTTTCTAAAGGTTTTCTTAAAAAGGCTCGAGACTCGAGAAGATTCGAGAATTTGGGCTCGAGAATTCTCGAAGCTCGAGAACGAAAACAGGTCGAGAAATCAGAAACCCTAGTTGTAGAACACATTGCTAAGCCCGGGTGCAACGCAACATTGTGTGTTAACACAAAAGGCACGGAATAATCCATGTCGGTGCTGAGTTCGATGGAATTGTGTTGGATTTGTTAGCACCAGTTTTAGAACAATTTATTTTCAAATACAAATTTTGTCTACAAGGGTGTTGAGCATACTTTAGGCATTCTTACGTGTGAATACAACGAAAAGTTCCACGTCTAATAATATAGTGTACGGTTGTCTCCTAGTCAAGTTCGCAAAGCAAATTTGTGGTCAAGTGTTATAGAAAATATTCAGAGTTCAGACCCAATACTAAAGCACATTTTTTCATTTAACAGCTAAAAACGTACCTATACTTATATCGTTATAATAATAACCAACTAAAAACCTAAATATTATCTTAAAACTTAAACGTACATTTTGGTGTCAGCATTTTGTAAGTGGAACTTTTTTATTGCTCGTATATATATTTTAAAATGTGAGTAGTCAACAAGGCCATGGCCAGGCAATTTACCGCGGACACAACTGGAATATTGCCACAAAGGATTGTCTAAAGAATTTCGGAGAGCCGCGGGCACTGGAAACATCCAGTGGAACACGGTATATCGCTCACTGAATATAAGTTTGTTATAGGATATCAAATGTTGGTTAATCTTTTGTGGTAATACCTACCTAGACCATAATATACAATGCATGTTGCATGTCTGATATTTTTTTGTCTTCGTTATCAAACGGCCTTTTATTTTATAAAAATAACCTATGAATGCTTCTACTTGTTCGATAAAAAATCTGGTACTACTAATCAACTTAAATATTAAATGCATCTTTTTGAGCACTGTGGGTCACCTTATAAGATCAACATAAACGTATCAACTATGGGTTGAAAGCCATAAAGAACACATAAAATGCACTGCTTTTGGGTTTAAATTTTTATTTTAAACATAGGAAGGGATTTTGATGGCTCTCCAACGTCGTTCCTTTATTGCATAGTGTAGCCGTAAATGCAGAGACATACAGTGCTCCAAAATTGATAATGCGCATAGAAATCTTTGACAGATCGGTTGTTTTCGATTATATGACACATGATATTGACTCCTATTTCTTTAGAACAAGGTGCAAAATGCAAGTGTTTTTTTAAGGCTCTTACGATTTAATGATTCGGGTGTGAAGATCTGCATGTGCATTATTAATTTTGGACAAGTGTACGGTGGCCTGCGCCTAAAAGTATACAGGCGGAGTTTTTAAAATAGCGATCTCAAGCTCACATGCTGCTCAAGCACATCCACATAAACACCACTGCTACACACATCACACACAACACGTCCCCGGATTTATAACAATTGTAGCTGGTCCCTTCATCATCAGGGAGCTATTTTAAAAACTCCGCCTGTATACTTTTAGGCGCAGGCCACCGTACGTATGGTCCATTTGCCACGAAAGTACCTACTAGATAAGTGGATATAACTTCAAATATTAGGGTGTCTATATTATTAGTATACAAGGTGTTAAGGGATATACTTGTTGGTTTGTCGTCGACACGATAAGAAGAAGAAGGGATATACTAAGCTGACCCCTACGTGTGTGCGGTAAAATATACTACAAACATAGGTTTCGGCTTAGTATACCCTTTTTGCAACACCCTGTATATTTACTAACCATTGAATACATATTAAATTCCAAGCCATAATCACGATTTCACTGTATATCTAACGATACTACGAAGACGTTATCTTCAGATTTAACGCTTGTGGGTAATAATAAATACGTCGTCGTCGAGCAAACGGCCACTTCTAGCATCTTCTAGCGCCATCTTGTGCACATTCGGATTTGGGGGTCACTTTTATACGACGAAAAACGAAGTACGACAAATTGAGTAGTGGTTAGTGACCCTAACTACTGAGCCGAAGGTTCCGGGTTCGATTCCCAGCTGGGGCAGATATTTGTTTAAACACAGATATTTGTTCTCGGGTCTTGGATGTGCCCGTAAAATGGCAATAGGCCCGCCCCCAATTACCTACATTGGGACTAACATAACACTGGCGAAAAGTGGGTGCACCCCCTGGTGCTCTGCCTACCCCGCAAGGGAGTACATTATTAGTACAAGGTGTGAATGTTTGTTTTTTTTGTTGTTGAAAAACGAAGTTTGGTTACGCTACTTCGTGAGCCACGACTCAGTCGTTCTTTTAAACGTGCCGATGGCGCGACAGCTCTCGTTCGATAGTATTTCGTCAGTATAGAGTAACCCTCCAGTTCGGCGATTTATGCACGATATTAACATAAAATACGATAATCGTATTGCAGTATTATAAATCTGTGTATTATGACTACTGCAGAGACACTAAGGTTTTGTTGGACATTAGTCGCACTCGGGATGATTGTGACCGCTATTCTAAGTGCCAATTTCTCCACTGTCGGTTATCTAACCGACAGGGATTGATTTATAAATTAAACGTCATCTCCATATAAAATTCATGACCTATGTGATAAAAGTTAACCACTACTCCCTGGTTATGCTCTAACCGAGAATAGAGAAATTGGCACTAAATAGTTTAATGATAATTTGTGAGATTCCTTTTGGTTAAATATTCTAACTAGAACAACAACTAGATTAAATGGTACAACACCATAAAATTGTAGAATTTATACACACAAATACACATACTTTCCAGCTTTGCTTTCTTTTTTACACAGCGCTCCCAAAACATCCATGCTATAAAAAACTCTGACAGTAAATCTAAAACTGCATGGTCAATTATCAACAATTCAAAAATGTGTTATCCAAAAGCTCCCATTGATAAAATTAAACTGCATAATCGTACAATTATAGACCCACAAGAAATAAGTGATTCATTTAATGATCATTATATTGATAACATTCAATCATTTCAAAATTCAGGTAAGGATACAACTTCGAACATTAAATCGCAATGCAAGTCAATGTTTATGGCACCAAGCTCACCTAGTGATGTTTTAAAATACATAATTCTCTTGAAAAATACAAACAGTGTTGGCTACGATGGTGTATGTACTAAGGTATTGAAAGTAGTGGCTGATATTATAGCACACCCCTTAAGCCATATCCTTAACTTATGTATAAGTCAAGGAATATATCCGAATGCATTGAAAAAAACAATTGTAAAGCCACAATTCAAAAAAGATGACCGGGAACTCATGAAATATTATAGGCCTATTGCTCTTATCCCTGTTATATCAAAGGTTTTTGAAAAATTTATACATCATGAGTTATATACCTACTTAGAAAAAAATAATATATTAATAGAAGAACAGAAAGGATTTAGAAAACAAAAAACCATTAATATGGCGATATATGACTTCCTCAATATTGTGATGAAAGGCGTTGACTCCAAAACGCCTACATGTGCCATATACATGGATATGACGCAAGCGTTTGATTATGTGGACCACACTACTCTACTCCACAAACTAGAAGCCTATGGCATAAGGGGAAATGTTTTAAAACTGATTGAATCATATTTAAAAGATAGATATCAACAGGTTGAAATATCAAAAATTAATATTAAGACTAAAACAAATGAAACTTTTTTGTCGAAAGAGCGAACTGTTAGGTATGGTGTTCCACAGGGAAGTGTTTTGGGTCCTTTATTATTTATAACGTATATAAATGATCTGCCAAGAAATGTTAAATACCCCATGACACTATTTGCTGACGACAGTACTGTAATAATTAATTGTAAAGATAATGATACTTATGAGTTTGACATAAATGACGCGCTTAACACAATAATATCATGGCTTGAAAATAATAATTTAAAGGTTAATCTTGATAAAACAAAACTAATGCATTTTTCGCAAAGAATCTCTACAGGTACAAATATGAATATTAATTTTAATGGTACTCGAATTTCTGAAACGACTATTTCTAAATTTTTGGGTGTATTTATTGACAAATCTTTGACTTGGAAGCCACATATACATGATCTCAGCAAAAGGCTTAGTAAATCTGCTTATGCTTTATTTAAACTGTCACAAGTAGTCAACTCGGAAACCCTTCTGATTGCATACCATGGGCTTGTAGGTTCGATATTAAGATATGCAATAATTTTCTGGGGTAACTCAACGGACAAAAATATAATATTTAAATCTCAAAAGAGATGTCTCAGATCAATGTTTAATTTGAAAACAGTTGACAGCTGTGCACCAATATTTAAAAAGTACAAAATTTTAACTGTACCATCACTCTACATAATGGAAGTTGCAATGTTTGTTAAAACGAATCCCCATCTATTCCAAAGAGCTGTAGATATGAGCTCACGTAGGCAACGTGATGAGACTAGACTCGGTGCGACTCAAGCAAAGACTGCTCTGAAGCATAAAAGCTTGTTCTGTATGGGACCAAAAATCTTTAACCACATCCCAAAGGACATTAAGCAATTAAATATAAATTTATTCAAAGTCAGATTGAATAAGCTTCTTGCGGAAAAATGTTATTATTCTATACATGATTTTTTAATTGATCGCTGTTTCTAATGTTGGACATGTGCATTATCTTTAAATTATTTCTATAAATACTAAATTGCCTATGTATCTTTACACAACTTTTATATTGCTTGACATTGTACTTAGACTTTAAATTTTAATTATATTGACATATTTTTATAGCAATTTTTGGATGCCTCGTTCACAATGTAATTTTATTTTTATTTAATGTTATTTTTATTAGTAAATTGTTTTTTTTTGTTTAAAATTTGCATGTAATCTTAGCATGTTATTATTAGAAAACATATTAAATATTTGTACGCCTAAGGGTAAGACATGACGATCGATGCATTTTGTGTACTTACAACTATGAAATACTCATGTTCTGACAAATAAATGATCTTTATCTTTATGATCTTTATCTTTCTCTCAATTCTGTTGAAAAGGTAACAAATTAGGAAAAACATAGCGAGGGACTAGTGATGGTCCCTGAACTATATATCCCGAACGTTATTTTCAATTTTAAACTGTATTTTGAGAGGCTTTTGCATTTTAATTAGATATACATACTTTATTTTGCATCAATGTGATACGATAAAATTTTCCGGTACAAAGACTCAAAGTTGTGTTACTTTATGTACACCTAATAATTCTATGGTTTATTTATCGTGATTCAACTCAATAATGCTAAACAAAAGTCGCTCACAAAGAAAAGTTACATAATGTGGCATTATCTCGCATCGTTTTTACAAAGCTATTTTAATGACATCAATAACGTTACACATACTTTGTAAACTGTAGCAAACACTATAAAGCCTTTCTATTTTGTTTTCTGTTAAAACATGTTAGCCTGACGTGCAAGTACATGGAGCAGGCGTACCTAATGTAATAATAATAATAGTCTAATAAATTAACTTGATTTCTACAAAAGAAAGCGAGAACTCACTTGCTTACACCTCATTTTCAGAGGAATAAAGTATTCTTTCAGTGTGAAGCAAAGCATAACACGAAGTGACGTCAAAACCATTTTAGAATTCCGTTTGTGTTGAACTTTTTTTTCATCTACCACTCTGTAGCTCGCACACATTCATGCACTAAACCATTCATATTTGATGCGAGACACCCAATTTATGTTGAGTTCAACGGAATATTATGTTTTGATTTAACCGTCCTTAAAGGGTGCAATTTGTAGAAATAAGATATTGACGGACGCCTCGGTCAATGCCCTGTCGCAGGAAAAGGCTGTTTCTTTGATAATATCTCGTCACCGAACAAATTTGTGTCTGAAAGGGGCTTAGCCTGGACCCTTGCGCGATAAAAACCCCTATCGGATAGGACCCCGCAAGTGTCCAAACAGATATTGCAGACAAAGTATATGGTGTAGAAAAAGGTAAGTAAGTACCAAGTTATGCTTTACCCAGTTGCAATGGCTTACTGAATAAATTGTAGGTCCTGTTTCAAAAGTGTACCTACTAATATTCATATTAATGACAGATTGAAGCTTTAGTTATGTCATCGTTATTAAAACGCTTTAACAGTTGGAGAATTTCTATATTTCTAAACAACGATCAACGTATAGGTACTTACTAACTCTTTCCTGGATCTGAAGAAGCGTAGTAAAACTTTTAACAAGATTTGAAAGTATTAAAGTAGCAACAGAGCCTCAGTCCTCGCAACTGTGTTAGGCTGTTCCATAGCAATTTTTCTTGCGGTGCGTATAAAAATAACTGTTTTATTCATGAATCTTCCGTTAGTTATCCATTCTTTTAACGTTCGACAATCCTTCGCCCCATAAAGCATATCCGAATAGCACCAACTTTAAATATGAAAGGAGGGCGACCGATTTTGGGACAGCCATAAATATTGTTAGATAAACATGTATCATTGCGGGAAACGCGCCCGCTCCTCCGATATAAAGACACATATTTCGCGGCGGGTGACAATCCGGATAGTTTCCAAGTGAGGGCGTGAACTTATCACCTGCAAAATAATACCCATTTCTGTTGTGTGTCGATTTGACAAACTCATAACGCGCCCCGCCGTATTTCACACTGGGTTTATTGCGTCTAAAAGGTTTATTTTGTTGGGGCAAAAGTTGGAATTCTCTCTGAATAATGGATGGAACTGTAGCTGAGCCACGTATGAATTTCATGGTTTTAATTAAAGTGGCAAGCGTAGTTTATGCAAGTCATGATTATACGCTATACGAGTGTAACGTAAGTAGGTTATGCAAACGTCCAACAGGGGTGGGACAAGGAAAAGAATTTAACCCATATTAAAACGTAGCGAAGATATATCGAGGACCTTGCATAATTTACGAGCCGAAAATAAATCTGTAAGGGGATACAAGCTTATGGGTCCTTTCAAAATAGGGTGGGCACGTCTGTCGCGCCCGAAGGTCGGATGACGAATGCCGACATGTTGGCCCCGGGCAGGATATGTTGTACGTAAAATTGCTGTCCTCAACTACCCTCATATATCTTCCGATGACCTTTCGCTGTGCTCAGCATTCCGCTTACAGACTTAATTTAATCATTTCTTCCATTAGCTAAGTGCATGCGAATTAACGTGTACCTCCGGTAGAGAAATGTCTTAAGTATAACGTGACTTTGCTATTTTGTGCTAAGTAAATAAAATGCTTGGAAATATAGCTCAAATAAATAGCTTACCGTATTCATTTCCAAATTCGCTGCATCAGACTACTGCCATAATGAGGATGGTGATGTTTTTTTAAGTAACAAAGCTAGCAGTAGGTACCTAATGTCACGGTAGGTTGCAAAGACGGAATCTCCACATTGCGCGGCTACTTTATTCGACTAGTGCACGGTCTAGCGGAGGTCTAGTGGAGGTCTAGTGGAGGTCTAGTGGAGGTTTAGAGGGTGCAGCATCACGTACCAACTACTCGAGTTTAATTAAGCGGTGATTAAAGTTCTGCGCTGGACGCACCAGGAATCCATTTTCTCGCGAACTTGCTCGGGCGGCACAGCGGGGACGGGAGATAGAAGAGAAACTTTGTAAGGGCTGCTTTCCAATAGTAATAGCTTTTAGTTTAGACGATAGATATTTTGTAAGGGCTGCGTTCCAATAGTGTGACCAACGTTATCACAGGAATGAAATTGTTGCTGTCACTCTCCATAAAAACATTCAGACATGGCAGCATCAGAATTATTATCCAGATCACTTTAATATGCCCACTGCCCACTGAAGAATTATCTGCCCTTATTAACGTGTTCCATAAATATATAATTAATAATAAAATATGATAATATCTAACCAAAGAAGTACAGAATTTTAAAATTAAAGTTCTCAACTGGGCGTAAATGTCGCCACTAATATAGTCTTCTCTGTGCCTAGTGTCTTCTTTGGCGCCCAACACGGGGCAGTTTTATTATTTCTTGTTTACTCGCTCCAATGAGTATTTTCACTCGAATTTATGATGTTAATGTTTCACCGAGGTGGCTGTGTTTGTCTTTGCAGGGTACCTGTTGGGTTTGAACCAATATATCATCGTTTTAATTATTTAATATAGCGGGTTTGGTATTTTAAACAAGAAGATTTTCATATTATTAAGAAATGTTCACAATGTAGATTTTCAGTTATAAATAACATGATCAAACAAGTATTAAACTGCATTTAAACAATCAAGAATTCAGATTAAATGTTGCATAAAAGGCAATGATTCCCAGTACGAGCTGTGGAATGTAAGCCGAGCACGTTTCATAGCGCAAAAAGGTATACTTGGGAGACGAATGTAAGATTTTTATTAAAAATTCAAGTCGAGATGAGCTTCGGTCGGATTTAGGACACTCCGGACCGCTCGTCGCGATTGGTCGCCTTATTCTCGACGCTTCGAGTTCGAGTCTTTTTAAACCCTGTACGAAAAAAAGGGGTGTTAATTTTTTACGTGTCTGTGTATCTGTGGTAGCTTAGCTCCCAAACAGCTGAACCGATTTTCGATTTTGTTTTTTTTGGGTCATAGGTAATGTTACCCCGATCCTGAATTTTCTAAGCTATATTTTATATCCCCGGTTGGGATGGTATGAGATACTTCGAAGTGGGTGCTTACAGTCATTGGCAGAATTATGTTATTTTATTTAGAATTTCGGTTGCTAAACCTGCAGGAGGTATAAATCTCCAACATCACGACATACATAATACCACTCTATAAAAATTGTTCTATAAGCTTTTAACCAATTTATCGAATATTTAATGCTATTATGGCAGAACAAAAGAAGACATTAAAACAATCCATGGACTATCATTCTTCATCGTAATGCCTCAATTAAAGATTCGTCAAAGAATAAAATTGGGGTAAATGAGAGGGCGGGCTGGCAACATTCCCTTAATATTACATTATAATGCCCTCAGCCTTTCGTAGATAATTGTGAATTAATTAATGGCTGTTCTAAGAAAAAAGGGACTTTGTAATGGTTAATTAGGATGGCGATAAATACATTTCGGCTTTAATTTACCCTGCTTTATAAATTACTAGCTGTTCCCGCGCGCTTCGCTTCGCCTTAAAAAGTTTTCCCGTAGGAATTCCGGGATAAAAAGTAGCCTATGTTCATTCTCAGGGTCTAGACCTTATGTATACCAAATTTCATTCAAATCCGTTATGTAGTTTTGCCGTGAAAGAGTAACAGACACACAGACACAGTTACTTTCGTATTTATAATACTAGCTGTTCCCGCGCGCTTCGCTTCGCATTAAAAAGTTTTCCCGTGGGAATTCCGGGATAAAAAGTAGCCTATGTTCTTTCCCAGGGTCTAGACCATATGTGTACCAAATTTCATTCAAATCCGTTCAGTAGTTTTGGCGTGAAAGAGTAACAGACAGACAGACAGACAGACACAGTTACTTTCGCATTTATAATATTAGTTAGGATAGTTAGGATTAGGATTAGTTAGGATTGAGATTAAGATATCTGTTAAGCAAAAAATGCTAGTTAGTTGCTCGGAAACGTAGTTATACAGTTCGTTTACCGGGGCCCTATGTGTACATTATAGTATTTTAACGCAAAATAATATAGTCATAAATTAATTACCGTAAAATTGATTTCAATTCAATGCATTTGATTAGTTCAAATAACTCTTTCTACCGGGGGAAACCGTGTTAGCAAAATACCAAACACAATTTCACAACTTTTCTTGCTGGTAAATAAGAAAAAATGAAAGGGTAAATTATTAGATTTCCTTGCGCCGGTTTCAATCGCTGGTTCATTTAATTAAGTTCTCCCCCCCCCCCCCCCTTCCCTTCCCCTAGGGGCGGCTTCATGCTTCACTCGTCTGTTAGTTCAGGTTTTATTTTTAAAAGAAAACTTTTCTACATGCTCCAGTTCGGTGACGGTTTTACGATAACTGTATTTGTATGAGTTGGAGCTCAAATTAATAATTAAAATTGAGTGACTCGTAGATTGACAATAGGGAAAGCGTAGGTCCTGCGGCCGTGGCACGAGTCTGTTATCGATGACTTCCCACCAATCATAGCGCTGCATTTATCGTGAATTGCAATATGGTAACCTTTATATATGTATATGTCGATATCGAACCCGTGTGTAAATTTATGTTTGTCTATACCTATGTATAATCTTGTTTCTCCTAATTTTATCTTAATAAATAACATATTAAGTATGTAGTAAATGTACAAATTGTGGTATTTTTCTCCTACATCCCGAAAATCACGATATTGTGTAGACTTATGTAGGTGCACTACTTGCCATACGTACGTTACTTAACTTACTTACTTGACGTAACGTTCTTATAATAACTGGTCAACTTCGTCTTCTTCTTCTTCTCGTGTCGACTTGCGCGGCCCATTGGCCTTCTGCGTATGGTAGACAATCTACGCACCGTGTCGAAGGGTGCTTGACAGCACCGTGCTCTCCACGCGTCCACCTATCGGAAGAGCTTTGTAACTCTTTCCATAGCACGCAACGTAACCACTTCAACAACTCTACAACTATAAAATAGATCTCTCCCACTTCATTCCCACTAAACATTGATAGTCTCCCGAGTATCTCTGCACACCGCACGTGCAAACCACCCGTGCGAGGGGGTTACTCTATACTGACGAAAAACGAACTATCGAGATTTGTGACGCCATCGGCACGTTTAATACAACGAGATAGAGTCGTGGCTCGCGCAGCAGCACTCCGAAACTTAGTTTTTCGTCATATAGAGTGACCCCCCACGTATTCAAATGAAACGTGGTGGAGTGTCCTCGGGGATTTATCCGCGGAATTAATTTCTTTCGGACCTCGCCTGTTCGGAAAATATTTCAATATTTTCGTGATTCGTGAATTTTCATTTTTGCATTAAGTAAATTGAAATTTTAAATTGGTTTGTTAACCGCTTTGTTAAACAGTTGACATTGTTTATGTTGATGTCGTCATAGTGCTTGGCGCGTGAAATCTATCGGTCTACCACAAAGACTAGAGACCAGTTAAACACAATTATGTTTAGCTCTGTGAAAATACCATAAGGTCCATGATACTCTTTATACATATTTTTTTAGCATACTGATTCTGATTATTCATAACTTAATTTTGGTATATAGAATATTATACTGACGCAGGCAATCATAAAGACGAATTTTAAAAAACTAATTTTAATCATCATTTTAATAAGCCATTCAAATTGGGTATCTTAAGAATCGCTCACAATACTAGAAGTAAAATCTTAGTTCACACTACAACTCCACTTGTCATGACCCGTGTCCCCACAGTACCATCATGCATCATGGACCATTCCCGTGAAAGGTCCCAGGTGTTCCCGGTACAGTTTTTATCTATCACCATTTAGGAGTTACGACTAGAGTACATTGTTCTATTGAGTGGTTGATGGAAAGTGGGATATAAAAAAAAAGTTAGGCCCAGTTTATCGATTTAGTAAATTTACTTAATCATGAAGTAAAGTTCTACTCAATGGCAATAAAATTCTGTACGTTTAAATTAAGTTGACGCTATGTCGCACCTTCTTTAGGATTAGATTTTCTATGCAACGCTTGTCCTATGGCGAATGTCTGCCACGCCAAATATGGTTCTGGTACTGAGCTCACTATTTTTCAGGCGTGTTTACACAATAAATAGCGTAGTTATAACAAAGAGCCCCGTCCATTAAACTGCGGGCTCAGATGTGGGGGCAAATTGACTCTTCCAGAGCCATCTGGGAGAGGATTTATTGTATTTTTAACGTTTCCATCCTATTGTTTTATAGGGAAACGGTCCTGGGTAGGCTGCTTGGCAGTGGCAAAGTTAGTCGAGCTAGAGATTGCAGCAATTGGTAGAAGAAGTTGTACACAGTTGGAACACAATATCATTTATCATTGTGATATTATATGATGACAGTTTTACCGAGATCAAAGGCACAAAAGAGATATACTAATAATTATAATACCTATATGAACGAAAGATGAAATGTATCGCCTATGTACTAATTAAATAATTTTTGGGTCGTTATTTTTATCACAATAGAATTATGTTTTTTTTCATTTTGTAATCTATATGAATGGATATGGTATCCAATCTATCGCTCTCGGTTCTTATTATACATCCTGTGCTCTTGCTCCAAATCATAATCCAGTGGTTGATTAAAAAAATTCGTCATCCGCATCCGCCTCCGTATTTCCGAAGCTTTCCATTTAATCAGTCGAATGACTGCGATGGTAAAACAGATCCTGTCCATTTTCCGATGAAAAGATATCTCTGAGTGCGATGCCGACAGCATTCCCGATATTTACTCCGCGATTCAAGATAAAAACCTCCTTTCAGCGCTTTACACAATGAAATCCTGAAAGAGTGTCTTCGTCCCAATAGAGATTTCTTCCAGCACCGTGATTTTAAGAAGAGTAATTGCGGTAATGGGTGGCAAGAATCTGTCGGATGAAAAGAATTTATTTTATCTGAGGTAGCGGTTGCTTTAAAATGTCTTTATTTGAATTGTGGCGTAATTTGCTCGGTTACTTTCGATGTTCAAAGGAATTTTTCGAAGTCAACATTTTAGGATGTTTTTTATTTCCATTGGGTTTTAGGATTGGGATTAAGATAATAAGTTATGATTCTGGTGTCAATAAGCATTTTTATGATAATTATGTATTTACAAACCTAACAACTTTTAAAAAACTTGAGCTCTAACTAGCTTTAACTTGCCAGTATGGTAGATGTGCGTAATTAATGTAAACTATTGTAAACGATATCGTTACCGTTTTCAGAATAGATCCCATCTAAAATAATTATGATAGGCCACATTTGACGCCGAAACGCAACAATATGTCTGTACTTTGTACATTTTGAATAAAATACCTATAACAAATACCTACTCTACCACTGTAAAAACCCTGTAAAGTCAATGTAAAGAAGCTCATAAATTACATTTTCACAAAACACAATAATCTGGTAAATTATGAAAAATTACCTACTGTCATTGGTCGGATACCGTCTGGTATTTGGCACAATGATGTCTGAGTGGTCACCCAGACTGCATTGTGCCACGGACGGCTCAAAATGTTTCGATCATTAAGCTGCATTGAGGTTCTGATGTAATTATTAATTCCAGTTTGTGGGATGTTGTCAGTCTACTATGATGGTGATGAGTGTTAACTTGAACCAAGTGTAGTAAATTTTAGATATACTTAGTTTAATTTTATGGTTGTTTTTATAGTTATTGTCAAAGTTACGATTATATCTGTAAATTCGTTTGGTTGTACGAAAGGAAATATAAGTGCAAATATTTCCGTAAACCATTAACATGTTATTATAGTAAACAAAACTGAATAAAAAATAGTTACATGTACAGTTTCGTATAGTAAAAAGCTTATATTATGCTATTTGTTGGACTTTTCCTAGTAAATTGCCAATTCTCCCTAAGATTCCTTCCTAGACATGCATTCTGCCGCCCTATTGTGCCCTATTCAACTCAATAGTTGAAAGTTGTTGTGATTCTTCAGCCAATAAACCAGCAATGCAACCCAGCCAATATCTGCTTATCACTCAAATACAACTCGTATGTCAAAGCTCATAAGGTGTGTAAAGCATTCGAGTACTCTTCAGGCGCTTCACACTCGATTCATGATTTATTTATTCGTGAAAACGCCTTTCGGTTTTTACCTATTTATGTCTGATAAGAACATGTCGAGTGTGAACCATGTGAACGAATGAAAGCCTTCTAGCGGTACTGTCTTGTTGATCCATCGCTCTCTTAGTAATATAGGGACGCAACTCAATAATAGAAAGGATTGAAGTTATGATAAACTCTGAATTCTAGAAATTGATCACTAAAACTACAAACCTCTGATTATTGAGTCGAATTTTACAAAACTGTAAAATTCGTGTATGTGTATTGTGTTGACGTAAAAAAACGTAACGTAAAGTTGAGCCTTTAGCACCTCAGTAGGAGGCTTTACTAATTACTACGCCATCCAGACTTATCCGATGCGTCGCGGGGGTCACTCTCTAAGTAGACGAACGAACGAACAAGAATTTTCACGTAATCGGCACTCTTAATACAACGAGATAGAGCCTTGGTTCGGACTGCGCTCCGCTTCGGAAAAACTAAACTGGATCGTCCACGACTCTATCTCGTTCGTTCGTTTTTCGTCAGTATAGAGTAACCCTCCTGGCTGTCTCAAAAACTTTTCTCCCGTTACTAACCCGTGTCGTGTGAAAGGTCCAATCGGCACTTCAACGGCTTTCCGTTTCCACTCGGGAGGCAAATCAGGAAACGAAATGCATAAACGTAATAAAACTTGCGAATATGTCGGGTTTTTGGATGCTATGGGTTCTGTTTTTTGTGTAATTTTAGCTGAATTATTTTTATTCTATAACGTTTTTACGTACGAGAAATACCAAATTTCAATAATACAGTAGGTGCTACCGTAGTGACCTATAATGCGGTTCATGTAATAATCAAATTTTGGTGGCTTTAGTTACTTTATTATAAAAAAAAAATTTGTTATATTTATACCTACTTAGTTTAATAATTTAGTAGTTAGTTAATATTTAATTTTATCTAGTTATAAGTTTTTCTAGCACCTGTAACATTTTACATAGTCGTAATTTTAAATAAATGAAAGTATTGTTATGGAAGTATCATCATTTGTTTATAATATACGGAACGTATTGTTCTGTAAATTAAAAACCAATGATCCAAGATTAGAAAGATTCACAATTCAATACAATTTTCATAGCAAATAAGGTTAGCACCAGCAGTTCTGTTGTCCCAAAATATTCCGTTGGGAAAACGTTTTGTTATTCATACTTCCGGAAAGGTTGGACATTGCGGATATTTGTATTATGGCCTTCGACATATTTGTATTATGTGTTGAGATTTCATACGGTTCTTCTTGGGAATGTTTTTCTTATCGCGATACCGTGAACTAAGCTTCTTTACTCCTTCTATAATCCAGGAATGTACGGGAAATAAGGGATTTGTTCATTTATATTATATCTATGTAGACGCGTTCGTAGTCATTGAAGTTCAGAAATACATGGCACGTTCACGCATTGGACCGTTTTCAGGTGTTTGTTTTCTGGGCGCTTCCGTGCTTCGGACGGCACGTTAAGCCGTGGTTCCCAGCTGTTTCGGAAGCAACCGCGAAGCCTAGTCAGAGGCCTTCAAGCAACTTGAAAACATCTGACAGTCGGGTTGATAACTTATTACTAAGTACTTATTCGACAACACAAACTTGCTTGTGTTTGATACCGGATACCACCAATCCGCACGGGGCTCGCATAGTGGACTAGGCCTAAAAAACCTTTCTTGTTAGGAGACCAGTGCCCCAGCACTTCCAGTACCCAGTAGGGACGTGATAGGTCGTAATGATATCTATGTATTTGTCATCGAAATAGTATTGGGTATATTATTGTTTAGGTTATCCAGCCAAACAAACGATCTGAGGCGAAGCGCGAGTCTAATAAATCAGGCGCAGTATCAAAGGCCACCCTTCCGCCGAGCGAGCCCACATAAACACCGCCATTACGTACATTTACGCAGCCCGGCACTCACGGACAATGGCGGAAATCATAATTTACTGACCAAATACTACCAGTCGTATAGCAGCCGCATAGTAGCTGTGTAGTAGCTCCGTAGGTTAAAAGCATAAATTCCGCGGCGCCCCGTATGTTCATTTTATGACTTAGTCAAGCGTTGGCTTACGCCAAAATGCCCGGTTATGGCGAATAGGTCGTAAGTTTGGAAATTATGCGATATTAATTGATGGTCTGGTTTGCGGAACAGTTAATGGAATAACTGACACTCTGTAAACGCGTCTTCTAATTGGGCGGGGTATTCGTATCAAAACTTCAGGCCTTATTCGCTAATTCTTTTTCTTTTATTTATCATTGCTATTGAATATTAGTTTATGTAACAAGAATAGATAATGACACTGGCTTGCCCAAAAGGATGGCTCATTTTGGACGTATAACAGCTGTTCCTTATGTACGTCTGCCGCACCTTAGGTATATAGCCAGCAAGTCAGCAACCGATCCTAATCTGACTGAAACTCTCACAAACCATAATCTTGATCGTGTGATGGTTGTCGATTTACGACCAAGATATTGACTGCGTTACATAATAAGATTAATAAGTACTAGTAGCAACTTTGTTCCACCTCCTACTTCTATAAAGCATATATATACAAAGATTATTAAGCCTGTATCTAGATAATGTGCAATTGTGCAGCCATATCTCGAGGGCACTAAAAGTGGATATAGTTCTTAGATGAGCATATACTTACGAACACTTAAGATGGAGTGTCAGTGCAAAAGAAACGTCTCGACAAATAATAATAATAATAATAAAATAATAAATAACGCAACACTTCTACTACTGAGCTCTTATTTTTCATTAGTTGACCTTAGCAGTGGTAAACTAAATAGGCTTTTAAAAAAAACAATGGTTGACATTAGGTTGAACTCAAAAGCGTATTGAAATACTTATAACAAAACCAGACTGTTTTTGTAATGTGACGCACCATCTCGTCCGTATATTGTTAATCTAAGGTATAGTTGGAGTAGTTGCAACATTCCAGCGGCGCCCAGAACAATGTTGCGGTCGTTTGCAGCGCAGCTGGAAATTAATTTAGACGGTCTGTAACTCATCCGACTTGAGGTTTTGATCTGGGAAATGCAGTTTGCTTGTGCATTGTCTTTGACCGAGACTGAGATATTATTTAATAGGACTAGTACTGTTGCGGTTTATGAACTTAAACAAAACAAATTCGTGGTGATATATTTTATAATTAGCTATTAATAATCTATTATGCAGGCTGTTATTGATATATATATGCAATACCATCGGATGAATTTTAATTTGATGTACCTTGACATGTGTTGGCACTAAGTCGAAGGCGTGGCTCAGGACCGTTCAGAGTGGAAATCTACTCTTTGAGCCCTATATCCCTGATAATGCCAGGACCTGATAATGATGATGATAGATAACTAATAAAAGTAAATCGAGTAATTTACCAAGTTCCTTCTTTAGATTCTGAGAAGTACTAGTTAATCAGATTTTATTATGCAGCATTTATTCTGACTAGGTCTAAGGCCACGTGCACACGTGGCCTCGACCAGCAGGCTGCAACAGCTGTTCATCATAAGACGTATAGCTAAAGTGCGACCATTAGCGCCTTAATGAACATAATTGAGAATAACCTCCAGGTGTTCTGTATCAAATGGAGCTAATATTTCATGCAAGAGTAAAGGGATTGTTCTTTGATGTTTGTTCTTGTTGCTAATCTAAAAAGTATGGCTGTAGGGTGGAAAAGTAAGTCCATCTTATTCAATTTATTTGTTAGTTAGACTTTGTGAACTGTTTTATTTATTATTATTATTATTATTTGTTATCTAAAGTAGATAGGCCCGGTTCCACGATGTCTGGATAATGGCTACCTGTGGTATAAATGACTGTCACTCTCTGAAATTATATATTAAACCATTCGCATGTAGCCATTATCCAGACTTTGTGAAACAGGCCCTTAGATGTTATTTAAACCAGGTTTTGATACTTTTTATATAATTAGTTTTGTATTAGTTTTGTGAGTCAATAGCTAGGTATAGGTTTAATGATTATTAGGGTTTTCTCTAAGAGCTAGAACTCCACAAAAGCCCTGCCACATCTGCCTAGTGTCCCCGTGAACTAATTACAGCCGCGTGCACAATACGTTGTACAATTGTAAGGACATTTCCAGATGTGCTGCAACGTTAGCTTTTAGTGTTATCTTTTATGTTTTAGCTTCGTGTGTGCGCGCGGCTTTATTGGATTTCTGCCTTCATTTGGGTTAGATGCGGTTGCAAAATTCTCAAGAGAATAATAGCAGACTACATCTAAATTTTGGGGTATTTTGTGCATTATTAAATAGGTGTAGTTAGGTAGATAATGACCGCCTCTGTGGTCTTGTTGGTAGAAGCTGTGCTTCAATACCCAGATGTCTCGGGTTCATACCCGGGTGAGGCCAGAAAAGAATTCCTTCTCTTCTTTCTAAATGGGCATGTAAAGCAGTCGTGGCTCTACGGCGATGGGAGTGATGGAACAGAGAGTTTTCCTGTGTACATAATGTATTGGCTGCTGTGGTCGAGATACGGGCAGAAGGAAATTATAAGTAGGTAGACATATATACTTACCAAACACAGTGAAAATCAATCAGACTCCACCAGCCTAAAGATAAGTCTTAAGATAACGTCATATTCATTATTTGTACACCAAAAACACGAACACATTACAAAAAACTTAATCTGACACATATGCACAAATGGCGGTCTTATCGCTTAAAGCTATTTCTTCTTTAGAGATTTCTTTAATGATTCTTCCTTGAGACTTGCTGCAACAGTGTACAATGTCGTTAAATATGTACCTAATTAATAAGCATGGTTCCCGAACGTGCGATAAACTGCCGGAATGAAGTGTTGGCGTGGTTTCGCTTATTACGAAACTTTTCCGGGAAGATTACGTATTTAACATTGTGTTGCTGTCTGTACTTGGAAACAGCAGTTTTGTTGCTGAACAATTTTGTGTTTGAAGAGTTTGCGCTGTAGTGCGCAACTGTACCAGAGTCATGCTGCCTTCTTTCAGTACATAATTATGTTTATGCTTCTTAAAAAAAATGTTATAAAAGTTTATCAATAGTTGTCAAAAAGAAAATTTGTTTGCTAAATTAGTCATAATTTTACAAAACACAAATTTTCGTACCTATTTAAAATTCAACAATTATTTTAGCTTCGTTTTAGGTCCGGTCTGGGGACGAGTGTATTCAGCATGAATTTTTTTCAGGACTTTCCTAGCAACCGTACGAACGATAGAGTTTCAGAGAGCGGCGATAATGCTGCACTTCAGGAGAATACTGAAGAAAAGACTATCGACGAGAATGATTTAAAGCTAATAGAGTTCAACTCTGCTGATGATGTCCGGTATGAATATATTCTATAGCTTTAAATAACCTTCGTTTTATATTCGATATTTAGGTACTTTAGAGCGAACTACAGTTGAGTTGATCGATAACCTTTACTGTAGCTGAATGACTCATTTAGCTGAAACTACTAAGTACTTAAAATATTCTAAGAAACGCCAGTGAAATTATTGGTATAGTAAAGGAATGCATAAGAGCCGACTATATAAAAAAAAAAAAACTTCCCGTTCCTCTAGCCCCGATCTAAACTAGTACTAGTACCTTATCATCTGATTTCAGACAAGAAGTAAAGAAACGTGTCCTAGAAGAAAGTGAAGATCTAAAAGACCACGACCATGAAGCAGACAAGAAGTGCACGTGCCCTAAACCGACCAGCTCTAAGACTAAAAGAACTAACTTTTGGAACCTAGGTCTCTCCATCCCAGGCTGCTCTCACGGACCTAGGCCACGCGGTAGGAGACCTAGATGTGCAGTACATGGCAGTGGGAAAATTAGCAAGGCCAGTATTGAGCGTTTTTACATCGGCCGACTAAGCAATATTATGAAAAGCAACAACCGAAGATAATAAGTTCTGTGAAATTCTTAACGTGTTTTGTGTGTTTTTTTCGTATTCTTAACGTGTTTTTTCGTATAATATAATGTATTAAAACTTGATTTGTCCAAATAAGTGTTTGAATTTTCCAGTTTTAGAGGAGGCCCAATATCCTACAGTAAATTGCTTACGAATTGCTTGCGGGTCGTTAGGTTTTTTGCAAGAAAAATTAACTGATATCAGGTTTTATATAGTAAATGTGGCATTTCCATAATTAAACAATACAGTCCACATTCCATACTTTATAATACGTGTAAACATGAGACCTTTCAACCAATACAGTCAACATTTCTTTCAGTATAGATCCAATAGTAACAATTTCCGCTCTGTTTGATTAGCGAGTTCTCAAATTACCAGTGACAAGGTTCAACAGTAATGCTGATATCCCCGCCCTCTACCGGCTAACAGACTGAATTTCATTACGAGTGCCGGCGATGGGTTTCACAAATCCTCCATATGGGACTAGTGAGAGATTTATACATAAGAGCACGGATCACAAAATAGTACTAAACATTACGCCTCACCTGCGCCACAATACTGCTTAGTTATACTCTATGCTGTTTTTAAAATGACCTAGTGAGGATTGGAGGATATTACCCATTGAAAATGTTCACCGTATATTATTGTCTCACCTTTAAATTGTATATTTTTGTCCTAAGGGAGCTTATTATAAGCATATACTAAAATTGTGTGTGTAGTGATTATAAGTCTGTCTACGAGGTACATTTGGTACTAATTTTATGAAGCCCATCGACCATGCATGAAGTCGAGCTAGTACCGCAGTAGGCCGCTTCCATCCCTGAGCGCTAGTATCGTGTTCCAGCAATCTCTTAGCTGATCGTATCGCATAGGAAATTCAATTTCCTATCGGCTATCGGGTGCAGAGAACGACCTCATTCGGTTACTTTCGATGCTGAGTGCAAGATTGGGCGACGCTTTTTGACCTTCCAGGTTAGTACATACTTCGTGCTTATTTTTTATTTAATATGCCATGTTGTTTATTTATTATTTTGTGCTGGTTGCGGATTACCAAGTCTAGGGTTACCAACAATGGTTGGCTTGGTGATAGAAGTCAAGAAAATTTGTTTTAAATAATTATGCATACCTGCTGTACTAGTGCGGTACTTATGTTGATTGGTACTATCGATCACCTGGAGGTTATTGTTATTATACAATGCCACAAATTTGCATTGAAGTATTGAAAAATACGGAAATCCAACTTTAAACGACTTAAATCTATGAATTTCCTACATCCCCTAAACAAATTACCGGTAATTTGGAAGACTCTAAATCGGTTGCGAGCAGAGGTAGACTGCTGCAAGGACAATCTCTGCAAGTGGGGCTATACCGTTGGTACCAACGTATCAACCTATGCGACTGTGGTACCGCCCCCAGACTATGGAGCATTTACTCTCCTGTCCCCTGTGCCCTTCCACCTGCACACGGGAAGACTTGCTCCAGGCCAACCAGAATGCTATCAAAGTTGCTTCTTTTTGGTCTGGACAAATATAAAAATTCGCATGTTCACTGACACGAAAGAAGAACCGGTAATTGCTCAAGATTTCAATTGATTTCATAATGGCTAAACGATTTCTACACGTTTTCGAAGTCGAAAGTAGCTGAATCCCCTACCCGCGGCGTAATGGATGGTTCCTCTGTTTCTTCAGTCAATGAAGATGATAGATAGTTATACTTGAACACTTTTCAGTAAAGTATTGGAAATGTAAGTGCTTTCTTTGATAGTCGAACAGCTTGCCAAGACGAATGGGATACATTTTATTTATTTATTTATAGACACTTTATTGCATACTTAAAAAAATAACATACACAGACAAAATACAAATGAAGAAGTAGTTAGTACACAAAGGCGGGCTTATTGCCAAAAAGCAATTTCTTCCAGCCAACCCTTGGTTGGTGGAAAACTCAGGTAAATTTAACAAAACTCTTTTATACAATAATAAAAAGAAAAACAGTAAATGCAGACATATAAGTAACTGAGACTACATTAAGCATGTCCAAAATAAACTTATAAACTAGAATTATACTACCTATTCAACCTACTTAAATAATAATATAAATACACATATACCTAAGAGACAAAATACACTTAATATATACTGGCTATATTAATACATACATATACTTACTTACATAATTATAATTTCCAACCTAAGGTCTGATAATAGTGATCCTTTACGCTCTTTTTAAAGGTAGCAAGCGAAGGTGATAGTCGTACGTTCACGGGCAAGGTGTTCCACAGACACGCCGCCTTCACAGCAAACGAGTCACTATAAGAAGCAGCGTTACGATCAGGCACACTCAACATCTTGTTCTCTGTAGATCTCAACGCTCGGCCGTGGGAACATAGGAATGAAGACTTAGATTTGAGATATTGGGGGGAAGAAGGGTTATTCAAAACATTGAATAACATGTTGAGAATGTGAGTATTCCGGCGAAGGCGAATTGGGAGCCACTTCAATTGAGCACGATACTCAGAAATGTGATCGTACTTACGTAATCCAAAAATGAATCGGATACATAAGTTCTGGAGACGTTCGAGTTTGTTGAGTAGCTCTTCAGTGAGGTCAAGATAGCTTACGTCAGCGTAATCGAGAATTGGGAGCAGTAGAGACTGTGCCAGCGTAACTTTAGTGTTAAACGGTAGGAAATACTGCAAGCGTTTAAGAGAGTGGAAAGATGCAAAAAGCTTCCTGCTCACAGCATCAACTTGGGGAACCCAAGAGAGAGTGCTGTCCATGATCACGCCGAGATTTTTTACTGAAGCCACATATGGTATGTCCGATTGGTCATACCTGACCCTCATCGCAGCTGCAAAGTCAATCTTGCGTAGCATTCTGGAGCTGCCAAAAACGATTGCTTGTGACTTAGTGGGATTTAATAGCAGACCAAAAGATTTCACCCACTTGGAGATAATCTCCAAATTGGTGTTGATGAGGCTAATAGCAGAGTTGAGGTGTTCTGGAGGTGTACTAGTGTAGAGCTGGAGATCATCCGCATATAGGTGGTAGAGAGAAGTGAGTTTATTGGCTAAGATGTTTATGAACAAAGAAAAAAGTAAAGGAGAAAGAACGCCGCCTTGAGGGACGCCAGCAAGTACTGGACACCAAGTTGAACTCTCGCTGTCGGTACGTACACACTGCTTGCGTCCCTTGAGGTAAGACTCGAACCAACTAGTGACTGCCGGAGATACGTTAAGAGTGCGTAAAATACCAATGAGTAGATCAAAGTCGACCGTATTAAATGCGTTACTGAAATCCAGCAACGCAAGTACAGTAACGTGTTGCTTATCTATGTTGCTACGAATGTCATCGGTCACTTTGATTAGGGCGGTAACTGTACTGTGGCCTGGTCGAAAGCCGGATTGGAGAGGGTTAAGGAGATCGTTGTTGGATAGGAAACTGGAAAACTGTTCAAAGACAAGACGTTCGAGGACTTTTGAGAGGAAAGGTAAAATTGAAATTGGGCGAAATTGCGACAAAGACGTAGGATTCGGGACTTTTGGCAGTGGAAGAACAAATGCATTCTTCCATAAGCTAGGAAAGGATTTGGATAGGAGGGAAAGGTTCATGAGGTTGGTTATGTGAGGCAAAATAACGTCTAATATTGGATTTACCATGGAGGCACTGATATCATCAATGCCTACTGCTTTGCTAGTTATCGCCGAAATACATCTCTTAACGTCGCGGCCAGAAACAAGTTGAAGGGCAGTCAGGGAAAGGCATAGCAGAAAGATGACTTAGAGTTGTGGCTTTAATCTGATCATTCAGAATCAGAGGAGGGGTTGAAAAATGCTTGTTGAGAGCAGTAAGGTCAGTGTTGATGTTTGAAAGTGCCTTGGTTTTCCCTATGCCCAAAGATTTCAGGAAGTTCCATAACTGTGAATTATCACAGTTTTCTATAGTTTTATGAATATGTCGGCGTTTCGCATCCCTACACACTCTATTGCATCGATTTCTCAGCTCCTTGTACATCCGCTCGTGCTCCTCAGTGGGTTGCATCTTGTAACGAAATCTGGCGTGATCACGTTTGGACATGAGCCTCTTTATGTCATCTGTGAGCCACGGGGCAGGCAGCTGTTTAACATGGACTGGACGGAGGGGTGCATGTTTATCAAAAAGATCGGTGAGGAGAGAGTTAAACAGAGCGACCCTCTCGTCAATGTCGTCTATGCCGTTCAGCTGTGCCCAGTCAATAGCCTTAGCATCTTCACACAGTTGCAGCTCGTCCACCTGTTTAAAGTTACGCTGGAGAATGGTACGCTTCTTGGGTTTTGGAGTACGAATCTTATATGAAAGATAAAGAAGATCGTGGTAAGAAAAGCAGTCAGCTGCTAACTGACCATGCTTAATAACAAGATCTAATGAGGAAACGATAATCAAATCCAGAAAAGTCGGTTCTGAATTAGGCGGGTGGTGAGTTGCATCTGACGGTAAGATGTGCAGATTTTTAGACGTAACAATGGAGTGCAGAGACTTGGATCGAGAATCGTTCTTTAAAAGGCAAGTATTGAAATCGCCCATGACTATGGTATTGTCGAATAAAGGAGAGTAATCATCAAGAAGTTTTTCAAAAGAATCAAAGTAATTGACAGTCATCGAGGGGCTGTAGTAAACTCCGAGGAGAATCCTGCTGTGGCCGAGACGTACTTCTATGAGAAGGTGTTCTGCCTTCCCAGAATACTCACTCGGAGATTTACTAATGATAGAGTATGGAATGTGGCTACGAAGGTATATAGCAACTCCACCACCGCCTTTATTGACGCGATCATTCCGGATGAGCTGGAAACCAGGTAGTGGATACAAAGAAGAGTCGAGTGAGGGTTTCAGCCAGGATTCTGAAACAAGAACGGCATGAATGTTGTTGTTATCGAAGGACGTAAGCATATCGGAATGGTGTGCGGGAATACTCTGAGCGTTGATGTGAACTACATTCAGAGATTTCCGACACTTCGAAAATTCTGTATTGAGGCCAGATGAGAGCTGAACGTACGACAAATCACAACTACTTATGGATCCAATGGAAGAGCAAGAAAGGTAAGTATCATCATCACTATTGGCAGAGTCATATATACTCATAGTTATAATAATATAATATACTTATGCCTATAATCTAATATAATATTTATTTAGAAAATATATATACTACGTATTTTACCTACAATATAAAATATAATTATATACCTACGAATTTATAACACAATATAAATATAGATTGCACTATACAATACACCTCTAAGTGCAGCGCTATGTATGTCACAAACAAAAATAAAATAAACATAAAAAGTTTTAAGTTAAACGGAACGTGATTACATTATACACAGAAAAAAGGAAAAAAGTAAATTAGTGACAACTGGTTGACAATGACAACTAATGACATTGACGGTGTCAAAGTGACAGACAAAATAACCTTAAAAGTTGCACGCATTATCTAATCTACTGAATTTTGTGAGATAAAAAATAGTACCTACGTTCAAATAACTTAGTAGACAAATTATAGGAGAAAAAAAAAACGAATGTCACGCTCAGCTCTAACGCCTGTCCTTGGCTGGGATAGTGGCCTTGCTCCTCGTGACTGGCTTGCTTTGCCTGGGCGCAGGCTTCTCTCCAGGAGTCTTGGCGGCCGCCGCCGTGGTCGTCGGAGCCACTGCAGGATGCTTCCTGCAGAGCTCATCCAGCTGCGCCGCCGAGACAATGGTCACCTTATTGCCGTCAGCGAGCTTGATATGCACTGCGCCATTCATGGTCCAGCACGCGCTGACCCCGAAGTGTCGGCGCGCGCGGGCGTAGTACTCCTGCCGACTCTTTGTGAGAAACTCACCAACGACAGTGCCGCTCGACTTCAGCTGCGTCTTACGTCCCCATATTGAAGCTTTGGCCGAGATTGAGTTCAGCTTGACAAGGATTGGTCGCGGCCTTCTAGGGTTTGTAGCACCAATCCTTACACAGTGATGGATCTGACTCCGCTGGAAGTCGGCCAAGCCCATCTTGCCTGTCACAATGCCTGTGATGACTGCTGCCGGGTCCTCTCCATCCTGCTCTTCTACGCCGGTGAACAATAGGGCATTAAGCCGACTGTGGCGGTCCATCTCCTCGACCCGTCCTGTCAGGCATACATTTATCCCCAGATAAAAATATATAGGTATAGGTAGTACTTAATTATTATTTCTTAAAATGTATAATAAAAAACGTTATGTATTTTAGACAGAATCGGCCTTATAAACATTGACGGTAACGTTATCGACGTCAATAAACGTCACTATCATTATGTCGATTTGCGATAAATACGGCAACAAGAAACCCATACTTACGCACACCATTTTGGCGACCTAAGCAGTATCTACTTCAAGTTTTTTAGGAATTCTCTACTTAAATACGGAAAAACAGAGAATCTTATTTTCTATCATATGTAGTATCTATTGTAATATTTGCGTGATACTTTTCTCTCCAATTTGATCACATCTATTCTCAAATCCGACACACAACATCTCTGATACGGATTCTTGTTGACATTCGCTTCATCTATAAAATATTATTTCTCAGCAAAAATACAAGTAATTTTCCAGACGCGCCATCCCCTCATATTTCTCCTCCATTCGATATGTTTTGACAGTTAATGTAATATGCGTTCAATAGTGTTTGCCTCCAAAATATAAAGGAGAAATAGAAACATTGCTTTTGTCACACATTAAATGCACTTGTACCTATGAGTACCTACTACATCTATATAGTGTGAATTTTGTTAATTGTACGCCTTGGGAATTATAACATGAACATAAACAGGACTGAACACACTACCTATTATTGCGTGAAATATACGGTTTATTTTGATCTTAGAAATATAAAAACTGTCAGTACAAAAAGTTTATCGTTGTCTAAAGTAAATCTACAAGTTGTTCAACTTAATTTCGTATGTGAACGGTGAAAGTTAGGACGATGGAACTGAAAACTAAGATTCCACTTATCATACGTCTCTGCTTGCTCACGAAGATGTGATGTGTATGTAAGTTCTTGCGCTACCCCTGTGTCTTTCACAAATCTCTTTATGGTTACTTTTGAACGCATCATTACGTTTGACTAGAATCCCACTAGGCTAACTTTGCACAGGGTGTTGCAAAAAGGGTATACTAAGCCGAAAGAGGTCGACTCAGGGGGCCAGTCTAAACAACTTTTGTTCTACAAGTTTTGAAAATTCACGAATAAATAAACCTATTTTGCAACACTCTATATAATATATCTAAAAGAAACAAGTGCCAACACAAAAGTTTGTTGGGGAAACCATCATTATTGTTATTATTTTTGACACAGTCATTTTGACCCGTTGCCAATAGCGTTATCGAATCTATATTCTATAGTTTTATTATTTTTTCTAAACTATTGTATTATCTTTTCCTCAACTAAAAACTATACCTAATTTAAATTAAAATAATTGGCTACAATGTTGAAACACATTTGAAGAGTAACCGGGCGTGCAACTTGGGTAGATATTAATAAATGATTTCATTAATGCATCCTGAAAGTTTCGCGACTGACGGCACTCAAACTCGCTAGACAAGCGCCGCTCAAACTTTTCTCACTTTTTGATCAGTCCTTTAGTACTTAGATATTCATAATAATATGCCTATTTACAATACGATAGTGCCACATTAACAGCTGGTCATTTTTGTAGCTTTTTATCCCGTTATATAATACAATACCCTGGTTCTCCATGAAAATGGCAAAAGAAAAATAAATAACCTACCTAATAAAATAATAACCTACCAAAAATATAATTTAGTACCTAAAAAAACTTATATTGAAGGAAATTTTACAGCTAGTAACTGCTAGTATTAGTTGAATAAAATTTTACCTGTAACAGTTTGAGAAGCAACGCTCGTCTGCATTTCACTAAGTAGCAAGCCTGAAATAATGTTTCAAGTAATATCCTATTCCCCTCATATCTTGCTCAATTCTGGGATAATTGCATCAAAATGTAGAGAGTGTCTTTCTTGAATGTTACAAATGCACTTTATAGAGTTTAATACAGTTTATAGAGACGAAGATTTATGTGATTTGCACTGAAGGGCTAGTACGGGGCGCATTTAAGACGTGACAAGAGTTTTGCATCGCCCTCACTCACATCGCGCAGCCTCAAGAGTGAGCGTGACGGATAACTTTTGTCACGTCTTATTAGCGCTCTGTGCTACAGGGCCAGGAACACGAGTCGATTTTATGTCATAGTAAATGTAATATTTTTCTGTAAGTAGATAATATTTTTATGTGAAGGTGGCTATGAATAATGTAAAAAGGTATTAGCATTAGCCAAATCAAGCGATTGGCAACGGGATTGCTGCATGAAAACTCAACATGTTAGCCTAAAACTAATTTGTCTAAGCTCTAATTTGTCACTTTGTCACACCGCAATATATAAGGTTGCCTGTAAGAGATCGCTCTCAGCGATAAGGCCGCCTATTGTACATTAGTTCTAGTCTATAAGTATGTTTTTTTGTATGTCTGATTCATGTGGTGTTCAATAAAGCAATATTCTATTCTATTCTAAAACGTGCTAAAACCTTACACTGCTATTTTATTTTATCTACATCTTCTAGCCCGGTCTTTTAACCTAGATGTAACGCGTAAGTACTCAAGTAAAGTAAAGTAAGATCACATTACCATGAAGCAGTTAGCCATATCATTTCACAGTGAGCGCTTACAGCAGCCATTTTGAAATTGGACGCCATCTTGGATTATAATCAAAGAACATGTGCGTTGCCTGGAAGAAGCATAATGTAAGTTAGAATTTGAAGTAAGTATAGATCAATACATAGGGTAACTTTTACCAAAAGCTAAACCAAATTAAAACAATTATCTACTCGTATAGTCAAGCGCCGTTACTGGTACAAAGCTAATTAAGTACGCAATATCCTTAAGAAATCCTTTTAACACTACCAATGTTGCATCTAGTGGTAGATACATAGTACCTAAAATATGGTAGTAGTATGGCCTTAAATATGGTACCTATCTAAGACTAAAACTTTCTCATTTTATAATCTATCTACCTCTAACACCTTACTTTTATACAGCTTATAATAAAGTATAAAGTATTACGCGCGTCCGGTTGTATGTCACAGACGTGTCCCCTTTTTCACAAGAACGATAACACCTAATGACTCACCACTTTATATACCCGACGACACATGTACCCGCTATACAGGATGTTATAAATATTTATATGTACCCTATATTTCAGAAGCTCTGAGTAAAGGTTATCTGTAGGTTTTAGTAATACTGAATCTCTGAAGTTATGTTTACATACACACGGATAAGTTTTATCCAGACATCGTAAGACCTGTAAGACCATTTAGGTATAGGTATAAACTGTCAGCATTAAATTTGAGGTGCTTATGCAAAAATAAAATAAATAAATAAAGATAAATGAATTTTATAAAAAAAATATCATCGTAACGAACTAAATCATTCAACTAGTTATACTCGTAGTAAAACAAAATCTGTTTAGAAACCCATATAACACCGAAATCGCAAAAGAAATTGGTTGTAAATCACAGAACCCAGTAAGTATTTTAGTTCAAGTATCATTGGTAAAACATCAGCCTGTATTTAGGTACATCAATAAACGTAGATCGAAGCACTTTCTCGGGATGAAAAATTGTTTACGACACAGCTTGACGTGGGACGCCGTTGGCTCGGCCGCGGACCGCCCGACTTCATAATTGGACCCTAATTTAGATATTCCCTGTTTTTCGACTCGTAGCCCGTAGTAGATGGTACTCGTGGTGACCGCATCCCTCACAAATTTAATATAAACCAAACAGGTAAGTAGATACCCTTATGATAGAGGAAGATTGCAGGACATAATTATGCCATATTCAAGACATGAGGGTTTTTACCTTAACGAGCATTAATACGTATACCTCTGACCGTTAGAGTACCTACCAAACTTAGGAAAATTACGAGTCAGTAACATGTAACTAACCGCTTCCAAAACAGACCAATCGCTCGTATCGATTTTTAATTTCTACCGCGGGCCCAAACCGACAGTCCCATACCGACCGACTCCACGAACCACGCCTTTTCAGCGTCACGTCATAAAAAACCCTAATTTCCTGAACCCTTTCATTTATAACGTTGCAATCTGGAGACTTGGGGCTTATTTACGAAGGCCCAGCCCTTGATGGGCAGTCTTCGCCGTGATGATAAGGATACGGCGATTCCAGCGCGTCTTTGATGGAGGGAGACGACTGGGGCGTTAAACGTGTTGTCATGGATTGATTGTCGTTTTTTTTTGTTGGATTCGTTCGTGATTCTTTCGTAGGTGCATATCCGGAAGTATGTTACAGAGCTCTTCATTCTGATCAACTTTTGTTATAATGACCTTGGGATATAACGAAAAAAAAAGATGCTTCCCCATACAAAAATTGGTTGTTTACGTGACACTGTGTATGGGGAGTAGATATTTTTTTTCGAGAATAGTGGTTTTGTTCCTTGGTCTGGACTATCAACGTCAGCTAACGAATTCACTGCTGGATATAAACCTAACTGTTGAAAAGCCAGCTAAACCACACACATAATGTCTCTTTTGTACATAACACAGGCATGCAGGTACAGTCAGCGAAAGAGTAGTCACTGCCGCCACCTTGAAGGTGCATCATTTTAAGAGGGTGTTTTTAATTAAAATCCACCTTAGATTTAGGGAAACGGGAAATTAAAAACTTGAATAAAATTTACAACGCTTTGTATTTTCATTTTAAGATTTTCGCGTAATTTTGTGTGCGTGTTGGGAATGCTAAATATTTTTTTGTTTTGAAACTGTGACTTTTGAATAAAACCAAATGTACCGATACTATGTTAAGTTCCTACGAATTTTTCAGGATTTTTTCTAAATAGTTCAATGTTACATGGTAGGATTCGAACCCACGGCCTCACGATTGTGATTCTATAGTAGAAAAACTTTCAACTACCCTGAACTGTCAAGCGGACATCAGCAGACCCTAAACATACCTTCAACAACAAGGGCCCTACACTTGACAGGTGCGATAAGGACAAACAGACAGGCTGCCAGGGGTGGAAGGGAGATGGAAGATAAGGGAATGCCTGCGCTTTTGTCTGTAGTTTGTATCTAGGAATGCCGGTATATATAGAATTTGAAGTTATTTAACGGTTCTATGTGGAGAGACGTTTACGTAAATAACTACTGTAACTACTAACTGTTTTCAAGTAAAAATTATTCATGTTGCTAAGTATAGCCTTCGCATATCGAATTTTATTTCAAAAGCATGCTAACCACAATAGTTTGTTATTTTTATATAATATAAACTACACTGTTTATTTTTTGTAGTGAGTCATCATTAAGTAGAAAATTAGGTACTTAGATAAATTTATCAAAGTTCTTGATTAATTATCCTACGCATTACATCTCGAGTGTATCAACGTATAAATACCTATACCAACTTATAAACCGCTACGCTATATAAATTGTTGACTCTATTCATTTGCTATTTCTGTTCAAACCTCCCGTACACACTCCATTAACTGCTGGAGAAGTCAAACAAAACTTTGATTGTTTCAGAAACGCTCCAATAACGCGATAAAAGATAAACACTACTGGGTAAGTTTGTTTCACTCAATTTCTACGTACAAAAACTACAGATATTATTTTAGAGGTAAGTAGGTAATTGTTGTTTTTGTGGAGACCTTGGACCTTAGAGTTTTAAGGATGCGATGGTATACTATCCTAACTAATATTGTAAATTTTAATGCGAAAGTAACTGTGTCTGTCTGTTACTCTTTCACGCAAAAACTACTACTACCCTGGGAAAGAACATAGGCTACCTTTTATCCCGGAATTCCCACGGGTAAACTTTTTAAGGCGAAGCGAAGCGCGGGGTAACAGCTAGTAGTAACTATTCCGTAATTTGTGGCGATACTTTAAAGTTCGCTGGATATCAATCATCATCACGTCTTTAGCAAGGAATTTGAGTCGTGTAGAGTATACAGGGTGAGTCTTTCGTAGATACACATCTGAAAGTAGGTCACAAAGCTCTTCATTCTGAACAACTTTTGTTATAATGACCTTGGGATAATGTTCTTTCAAACATAAGTGCGCCTCTTCTTTTAATTTATGTAGTATTTTCATCATCACCTCTGTTAAGCGATCTCGTCAATGAATGTAAACCCTATAATATACTTGAAACAGTCTTATAACAACACATCGTAATGGTTTTGCTATACCATCTCAACAGCTTCACAATTGCACCGAGTATGAGCCGCACGACTGCATTCCACTAAATATAGAATAACTCATTTGACAAAGTCACAATAGACTACTAAAACATTTTTTTTCCATAACTGCCACGTTTTGTTCTTCATGCTGATTTTGGCAAAAAATTAAAAAAAGCTTCAAACAGAAGCTATGTTTTTTATTTCATAGACTTAAGTCCTCCTTATAGCATCACAAAGGTACAGTCAGCTGCATGCTACCATAAATGATAGACGGTTTGATATGTAGGTTGTTTGACAATGTACATAAGTGTATAGCTTCTTATGCAGCTGACCGTACATTACTCTGGTGCATGTCATACTCAAGTTTGGCCTGACGTGACTGACACAGTTGTGTAACCGTCACAGTGTCGTCGCAGTGTCGTCGCAATGCCGTTCCAGTGGCGATGCGCAATCATACAACTAGCAGACTGCTAACTGTTTAGTCTCGGCACGTAGAGAAATAGCAAAGAGAATATAACAACTACGTTTAGAAATGGCTCGTTACAAATACGAACTGTATTGTTCAGTTATTATCCTTTTCATTTGCTTTTGTTGGTTTGTTTGTGTTCTTCGGAACTTCAGCTTTGTTATTTCTGGTCGATCTGATGAGAGAGGCAAGCAAAAAGCAGCTTTATTGTAGCGGTATGGTTGGCTCAGTAATGAAATTGAAATTCGCATTTGAAAAAGTATTTTCTTTACTAACGTTAGTTAGTATAGTTAGTTGTCAAAGATTACTAATGTACTTTGTATGGCTTGTTTCTATAAATAAAATCAAACTATATAAACTGTACCTACTTAGGTACTTAACAAAAACTGGCCATGAAAAACTCAGTATAAATAAAACTACTAAAGTACTTGTAATATAACGGACTGTTCCATAATCTTCCCACTATCTTGGTATGCCCCCACATGTTCTTACAGCCATTATGTACACAGGGAGGGTCTAATGTCCTTCAGGGCACATTAGTGACCCGAGGTTGAGGACCTTCAGTGTTTCAGGCCCCGTGGGGACGACGTCACTTCCTGTCTAATGTGAACTGTGATGTCACTTCCGGTTTAGTTGTTGCTTTGGGTCTTTGTTTGAGGAGCTTATTTTAACGATTTATCTATTGTAATAATAGAATACAAAAGAAATAGTCTTTAATGTACTTACGAAATTTCAATTTATTAAAAAGACACCGTTAATGGATGTTATCTGCCTAAGTTGTGATTTTCACAAATGTAGCTTGAATTATTGCAATATTCATCTTTGACATTTTATACATCAACGTGTTACGTTTTAATATTATTTTTAATTTTCCACAACTGATAAGCACATTTGCTTAATACACAGCTCTAAACGCTAAATTACGCGTCAAAAAGAAAACATTCCCGTTTTCAGAGCTCAAATTCGCTTACAGACTGCCACGAGTAACAACTCACGTCGAGTCGGTCCCAAATTCATTAAAATTTCTAATTTCGGACTGAATGCGGGGAGTCATTCTTACAAACGTAATACGAAGAGTCATTAGTCAAAATTACATCACCACCGGCTATAGGGCCCCAGGGCGCACTTGGACCCACAGTTTCTGAAAGGGTCCAGATTCGAAGTCCCAAACAGTCCAAGTCCGTATTGCGGGTGCAATATTTTAATTACACACTCTTAGAACTCCGAATAATAATCGTTTGCTTTAAAGTTTCGCATGTTGCTGACGATTTTGGTGGCTGGAATTTCACGTAAAATAGTTACTTCTTCCTGCTTCTAGTTCTGCACAGATGGTGCAAGTAGTTTTGTATGTTGCCATGTGTACGTAAAGTTGTCGAACTTTTCACATTGTTATCTACGTCAAAAACCACAAAGTTACAGATCGGTTGGAATATGGCGCGAGCCATTAGGGAATACCGAGGCAAAAACTTACGGACTAGAGCGTTCAAGCTTAGATTCCCGATGCATTGGTATTCAGATTAGATTAAACCTAGGTCTTGGCACAAAAACGAGCACCCAGCTTCGTAAACGACCCAAATAGGCACAGAGCCTAAAACTTACTTTAGAGCCCCGCAAAATGAAAAGGCAGTAAAAACCAAGGGTCTGTTAGTATGAAATCCCTAAGTCGGGGTTTACGGTAGGGACACAATTTAAATTGTATATTAGGTCCTGTATTCGTTTATGCCCTGGCAAAGTTACGCGAAGGATGCCGAAATAAAAACTTTATAAAGGATACGTGTAGGAAGCGGACCCGTCCTGACCGAGAGAACGGACTCTACTAACGCAGGTAAGAGAAATAAAATCTGAAACAATTATTACGACATATACGTGTAATACCATGGATATTCACTGCATATCATTTTATTTTTTGGAATATAGAAATTAGTTTGTGATTTTTTTACTAGATATAGGTTACCTACCACGTTAAGTTCACCGTTAAATATTATTAAAGATCTTCGATGACTTTCAGCAGAAAAGTGAAATTAGGTATATTGCTGTAGAATGCATTTTTAGGGTTCCGTAGCCAAAATGGCAAAAACGGAACCCTTATAGTTTCGTCATGTCCGTCTGTCCGTCTGTCCGTCTGTCCGTCTGTCCGTCTGTCACAGCCGATTTACTCGGAAACTATAAGTACTACAGTGATGAAATTTGATGGGAATATGTGTTGTATGAACCGCTACAAAAATATGACACTAAATAGTAAAAAAAAAAATTGGGGGTGGGGCCCCCCATACATGTAACTGAGGGATGAAATTTTTTTTTTCGATGTACATACCCGTGTGGGGTATCAATGGAAAGGTCTTTTAAAATGATATAAAGTTTTCTAAAAAACATTTTTCTTAAAGTGAACGGTTTTTGAGATATCAGCTCTCAAAGTCGTAAAAAGTATGTCCCCCCCCCTCTATTTTTATAACTACGGGGTATAAAATTCTAAAAAAAATTGAGGTGATGCATGCTAATTAACTCTTTCAACGATTTTTGGTTTGATCAAAGTATCTCTTATAGTTTTTGAGATAGGTTGATTTAATTGCTGCTACGGAACCCTTTGTGCGCGAGCCAGACTCGCACTTGCACTCGCACTTTATTAAACAAGGAATGATCTTTAAGGAACTAAAATACCTAAAATCATATGCCACGCAAAATACTTTTGAGATATGTGGAATCGAAATCCCTGATCAGAAACTCATAATAATTTGTGTGTATAGAACGCCTACATCTGACCCTAATATATTTATAAACAAACTAGACCAGGTTCTTTATGACATTTCCCGAAAGCAAAAATTAAATGTTAAAATAGTAATAACTGGCGATTTTAATATTGACACACTCAAACCAGGAATAATTAAAAATCGTTTACAAGCCTTATGTAATAATTTCAATTTAAAAATTCATATAAATGTTCCCACCCGGAAAAATTCATGTATAGACCATATCTTAAGTAATATTAAAAACGCATGTGCAAATGTTATACCTCTCTACCTTTCAGACCATGATACAGCTCAGTTTTTGAGGTTTCCAGTGAAACAAAAAATTCAAAAACCTAGGTCATATTTTGTATACAAAAAAGATTACAGTCTCGAGAATATCAACAAGTTCAGAGTCTATCTCAGTAGTCTATCATGGTCAGATACATACTTAGAAACTGACTTCAACAAAGCTTTCAACAGTTTCTACGAATTACTTTGTTTACTCTACAATCTATGCTTCCCAACAATAAAAATAAAGGTAAACAATATGTGCTATAATAAAAACTGGATAAGTAAGGGTCTAAGGAAAAGTTGCGTCACTAAACGGAATCTACGACATATCTACTATAAAAAGAAAAGTAATGAAAATAAAAGTAGTTACTTACTTTCTTCTTCTTTCTTTCTCCTGCCCTTTTCCCAGTTCAGCTGGGGTCGGGCCTCCTCGTACTTCGGCGCCAGGATATTCTATCCCGGGTTGTCGGTGTGGTCAGGTTTTGGGCTTAGTAGTAGTTACTTACTTTATTCAAATATATTGAAAAAATGTATATTGAAATCTAAAAAGAATTGTAACGAAAAATTTATTAGTAAAAGTAGAAACAAGTGTAGAGCAACGTGGTCAGTAATAAATAATCTAGTTGGTAAAACAAAAAGTGACCCGAACAGCATATCAGAGTTAAATATTAATAAAGAACACATCTCAGATCCTACAAAAATAGCGACAGCCCTTAATAATTATTTTATTGAATCTACAAATACCTCCAACGTGACATCCAACACTACCGAACAACAAAGGAGATGTGTTTCGTATGCGAACTCTATATTTCTTTTACCCATGACTACCGCAGAGGTAAAAATGGAACTTATAAGCTTAAACGATACAAATTCAGAGGGATGCGATGGAATCAGTACCAAAATAATTAAGATATGCACTGATCAGTTACTTGAAATACTGACATATCTAATAAATCTATCATTTTCGATGGGTTCCTTTCCGGAAAAATTAAAACTTTCACTCGTTAAGCCACTGCATAAAGGAGGTAGAAAGGATGATCCTAATAATTATCGCCAAATAACACTCATACCAATATTATCGAAACTCTTTGAAAAATGCATGCTTAAAAGATTATTAAATTACTGCGATAAGTATAAAATTATCTCAAATGAACAGTTTGGATTTCAAAAAAGAAAGTCGACCACTCTAGCAATATTCACTCTTATTAGAACTGTTTTGACGAATTTAAATAATAACTATTTTACGACAGGTTTGTTCTTCGATTTGTCAAAAGCTTTCGATTTCGTTGCTCATGATCTTCTATTACACAAGATACAAAAAATGGGCATAAGAGGACTTGCTCTACAATGGATTATAACATACTTAACGGGTCGACAGCAGTGCGTCGTAGTTAACAAATTACAAGCAAATGAGCTAATGTCGTATTCTTCTAACTATAGAGAAAACAGATGCGGAGTGCCTCAAGGTAGCGTGTTAGGGCCGTTACTGTTTATACTATATATAAATGATATACCGCAGATCACCTATCAAAAAACCATCTTATATGCTGATGATATTTCAATAATTGTAGCCACTAATAAAAAAAACAATTCAGTAAAGGACCATGAAGTGGACGTTAATGAGACCATTGACAAAATCATCGAATGGCTACAATCAAACAATTTAAAAATTAATTTAAATAAATCTGTATATATGCAATTTAATAATCCGGTTCAATCCAAATATAAATTTAAACTTGACATAGATAAAATAAAGAGTGTAACACAAACTAAGTTTCTAGGCTTAATTATAGACCAGGACCTAAATTGGAAAATACAAGTAGATAATTTGTGTAGTAGAGTCAATAAATTTATTTATGCTCTAAATCAAATAAGAAAAATCACTGATAGAAAAACTGCAGTCATATCTTACCGTGCGTACATAGAGTCTCTATTTCGGTATGGAATCATATTGTGGGGGAATAGCACGGATATAAATAAAGGATTTATTGCTCAGAAAAAATGCATCAGGGCTATTTGTGGGGTCCCTCCTGACGAATCATGTAGAGCCCTTTTCAAAAATCTGGATCTGTTAACACTACCTTCACTCTACATATACGAAGTTAGTAAGTTTGTCAATGAGAACAAAGATTTATTCAAAATAAAATCGGATTTAAGCTTAAGACCTCAAAGGAATGCTAATAGATTAGTTTATGAAGAGGTTCCTAACTCTTCTAAATACGGGAAAAGTTGCTTGACAATGTGTGTGAAAATATACAATACCATTCCGTGTGAATTCAAGTCACTAAGTAAGCACTTGTTCAAAAAAAAGCTTTACCAATGGTTGTGTGATAAAAGCTTCTATGATATTAAGGATTTATTCAATATTAATTATTAATGTTATGTGAATTTTGAATAGTATATTATTGTGTGACATTTATTTAGTTTTATACAAAGAAGCATGAAAGTTTAAAAATTTATTGTGACATTCTGTACTTATATTTGCATGCAATTATCAACTTGCTAAACATGTGACTCTAATATGTAAACTGTATCATCCATATACCGTGTTTTTTGCAAATAAAGATTTATCTTATCTTATCTTATCTTATCTTGGCCGGTTTTTTATATATATTTTTTACGTAGCCATATAAATGCCATCGTTCACCATATGCAAATTATACTTATATAAAACAAATAAATAAATATGTTTTATTGAATCAATAATACAATTATTATTTTGTGAAATATCATACTTAATTGCAGTAACAAGGTGACCGATTGTGATGTTTACTTTTTAGGGTTCCGTAGCCAAAATGGCAAAAACGGAACCCTTATAGTTTCGTCATGTCCGTCTGTCCGTCTGTCCGTCTGTCCGTCTGTCCGTCTGTCACAGCCGATTTACTCGGAAACTATAAGTACTACAGTGATGAAATTTGATGGGAATATGTGTTGTATGAACCGCTACAAAAATATGACACTAAATAGTAAAAAAAAGAATTGGGGGTGGGGCCCCCCATACATGTAACTGAGGGATGATTTTTTTTTTTTCGATGTACATACCCGTGTGGGGTATCAATGGAAAGGTCTTTTAAAATGATATAAAGTTTTCTAAAAAACATTTTTCTTAAAGTGAACGGTTTTTGAGATATCAGCTCTCAAAGTCGTAAAAAGTATGTCCCCCCCCCTCTATTTTTATAACTACGGGGTATAAAATTCTAAAAAAAATAGAGGTGATGCATGCTAATTAACTCTTTCAACGATTTTTGGTTTGATCAAAGTATCTCTTATAGTTTTTGAGATAGGTTGATTTAACTGTAATTTTGGTTAAGTTATTGTGCTTACTACGGAACCCTTTGTGCGCGAGCCCGACTCGCACTTGGCCGGTTTTTTTCTTATCTTCTAGGTTTCGTGTTAATTGATGTAAATTATAATTTAAGATTTTATACATAATAATAAACAATAATTCTATGTATGTGAATCCTATTTGTTGGCAACAACGTATATTTTTATCTTTATCTTTTAGTTAGGTCCAACGCTAGGTCCGAGCGGGTGTGGGCCTAGTGAGAGATTGCGTGCAAATCGGGGATCGCTAAGATTCGGCCGATAACCGCCGCCGCCAAACGGACACTTTATGTGTGTTTGATTTCCACCATATTGTACAGGATTTTCATACGTATTCTTTTTGATAAGTTTTCTTTAGATGTTATTCTAGATCCTTCTTGGGACTAACTTTGAATTGTGACCGGGTCACTATGCCGAAGACACCACCACGACTCACATATTTTTTTCTTTGCTTATTTTATGATGAGAATCGACATTCATTTAGGTATTCTTACGTTAATTGGGTATAATATTATTATTAAGTGACGTTTTCTATTCTTTTTTTGTTCACCTGTACTTCCTGCGGGTTGACTGACAGAAAATGCTTTTAGCATTAAGTCCACCCTTTGTACTTTTATTTAGTAATATTTGTATAGGTACGGTGGCCTGCGCCTAAAAGTATACAGGCGGAGTTTTTTAAATAGCGATCTCAAGCTCACATGCTGCTCAAGCACATCCACATAAACACCACTGCTATACACATCACACACAACACGTCCCCGGATTTATAACAGATGTAGCTGTACACTTCATCATCAGGGATCGCTATTTTAAAAACCCCGCCTGTATACTTTTAGGCGCAGGCCACCGTACAATAAAGAGTTAAATAAATAAATACATATTTAAAGGTTTTTTTTTCTGATGCTTTAATGATATAATAAAGCTGTAAATGTAGATGTCTCATGAATAATATTAACAAAAATATGTTAATTTAATATTCTGTCATGTTTTTATCTTGTGAAACGTTCAAGATTTGTAGCTACCTGCCACAGCTGAAACACTTGAGACTTGGGATAGATTAGGAGAATAAATTAATTTGACAACTCACAATAATCGTATTCCACTCGTATTCCAAATACATAATTTAAGTGTTATGTGACATTTGTAAAGAGTCATACACAATAATATAGGCACTTATTATTCTAAATGAAGTAGAAAATTAAAAATTAAACAAGTTTATACTATAAACATAACTAAACCAAATTATGATTTTTTTAAAGTTTTTTTATCTCTTCTATTTCTTTTACTCTCTTATACATATCGTTGCTAAAAACGACAAAACTACCGCAAATCGCAGCAAAATTTACGCTGCAATTCCAGCGAACTTGAACCATTGCTCGAGCATTCTTCCCATTGGCCGTCCATCACGACCATAGACTATTACCGCAAGCTGTCCCCAGCGCAGTCCTTCTCCTGAGGACTCGGTGGAAATAACTCAGCCGCCGCACAACTTTACCCATAAACGCAAGCAAGGAGCAAAGTCCGAGGACATTTTTCATTTGTGCTTGTGCATCTCGCCAGCCCTAATGCTTTGTGGTAAACAATTATGAGAGTGAATCGGGGTTTATTTTTTGAGAGGTTATCTTAAAGCCTTACTCATCGACAATGGGAGATTTTCTTTGACAGTTAAAAGTTCCAAAAACGTCCGATTGATGGCATAAGGCCTGTCGTTTTTTATGAGCCAATCGCAGCGCTGAATTTGATTCTGAAAGTTCTGCTTGAATTGTCATTCTCGGGTGGGAAATTCATAGTTAGTTTTCTAATTATACCTACGGAGTAATCGTATCTCACAGCGATGCTACGTGGTGTACCAGTCCGTAGAGAGCTCATTACAATCATTATTTTATTCACACATACCAAGCAAAAAAACACCCTTCATCTATTTCTCAACACAACAATATCTGACATAGACGTACCCGATGACCTCTCACACACATACTCATACACATACACACATACAAACCTACATATAACGGCTGTAACGAGTCGTTTGACGAGCCCCATTCAGGGGACAAATGAACTACATTCAGATAATGAATCCTCTTATACATTTTCCTTTTCATGTTTATTGAACACTTGTCTATGTCTAGACGTATAGGATTGACTATTATTATTTCTAAGAAATGTCTTTATTCGTTGTACCTATATTAATATTGAATAATGTTAACGACATATAATTATATTTATGTATATCTCATACTATTCTATTCTATTCTATTCTCATAGGGGGTGAAGTTCCTGTACGTGGCTCTCTCGAGTGGAACCTTTTGTTAGCTTTTAGTCAATTTGTAAACACAGTTTACCAACTGAGTCGTCAAATGAATAATTTTGTGGTTTAAACGCAGATGGCGCTAGTAGTGAAGTTAAAAATACTACATTTGACAACTCAATGAACTGGTCTCTCTCTATAAAAGGCAGACATTTTGCAGACTTGTGGTCAGTCGTTATCGAGCCTTGGACTCGTAATGTTGTAATACAGTGTCTGGAATGACTGAATGGAAATAAAGTTAAGTTATTTGATTTAAATCAAGACTTTGATTTCCGGAACCTCTCAGTTCAGAATTGGGAATAAAAATCATGAATATTTCTCAATATTCACACGTCCACAAGTGTTGAGTGTAAAGTGCAAGTGAAATTGTGTAGTGTGTGATTGTAATCATGGAGAATATGCCGACAAATGAGACTGGCATCAGTCTGGATCCTGGTGAGATGCGGTCGCTATCGGCAACGTCTGCCAAGCAGCGTGGTCGCAGCGTGACGAGGCGAGAGCTTCGTAAGCGGCGCCGGAGGAGCCCGTCAAGGGCGAAGTGTCCACGACCATCTCGAGCGCGGTCGCGGTCAACTTCATCTAGCGGTGAGCGCTCGGTACGCGCCGGGAGACTGCGCCGAAGGTCCACTTCGAGACGACGACGACGTGGCGCGTCGACTCGATCACGCAGTGCGTCGACTCGGTCCCGTAGAACGTCGAGACGATCGCGGAGGCCGTCGAAACGACTGCGCAGCTCATCGAAAGGACGGGGTCAGCCTCGAGATGACCGTTCTCGAAAAAGTAAGCGGAGACGACACAAAACTGTAAGTGTTTCATCCTCTACCACTTCAAATGTTTCGCCAGTGCATGTAAGTCAGAATAAGAACAATCAAAATATAGGTAGTTTTTCTTTACAAGATGTAATGGAGCTGATTAAATCATTGCCCGCGGCATCCAATCAGACCCAAAATCATTTTTCTATGAACACAAATGCTGTGCCAGAATTCGACCCTTCAAATAAAGAGCAAACCATTAATTCATGGCTGACCAAAGTTGAAGAATGTTCTTTGTTGTACAATTGGTCAGAAACTCAATTATTACATTACGCATTACCAAAATTAATGGGTGTAGCTAAAATTTGGTACCAGGGCTTACCTTCCTTGAATTTTACATGGGCAGAATGGAAGGATAAACTATCTAAAACCTTTCCAACTGTACAAAACTATGCTCAACTTTTGCACGAAATGCTAGACAGAAAAGTAAGGAATAATGAAACGTTAGAAGAATACTATTACCACAAAACTTACTTGCTAAATCGTTGTGATATAAGCGGAAAGAAGGCCATAGATTGTATTATTTATGGGTTAGATGACAAAGGAATGCGGTTAGGAGCTCAGGCAGCGAACTACTCACAACCTGAAGAACTATTATCGTATTTTAAAACAATAAAGGCTGAGGATACAAGGGATAGGCGAACATCATTCTTTAAGAAACGTATTGATACATCCGGTGATAGTCATAGTCATGCCACAAAATCAACCACAATGAAATGCTTTAATTGTGATGAAATAGGGCACCCAAGTTTCAAATGTACAAAACCGTTACTAACGTGTAGTATATGCAAGCGATTGGGGCATCAGAATATTAATTGTAAGCGTTTAAACAAAAATAATGCGAGTCAAAATTATCAAAAGGAAACTGAAAAATCTACATCCGAAGTAAAATTAGCTGGCCAGTTAGATGAAAAATACATTCTTCCCTTAATGGTCAATGGCCTACCCAAGACATGCTACGTGGACTTGGGTAGTCAGTGTACGCTTATCAGAGCTACAGATTTTAATGAATTGGTAGTGATTCCAAATACTAACAGTGGAGTACCCGGGTTAAAGGGTTTTGGTAACTCAATCATAGAACCAATAGGGAAGGCGATAGTTGAATTACAGGTGCAGGGGGTAACTGCCTCAGTCGAAGTGCTTATTGTACCTGATGATTTACTTAAACATGCAGTTTTGTTGGGACATACATTTACCGAACAAGCTGGCATTGTTATTATTAAGACTGATGAGCAATTAATAGTGCATAAACAACCGTTACCATTAAATGGACGTAAATTGAACTTGTTGATAGGGACAGACCTAGAAATTAAGTCCATGGAGGCCTTACCAGTAAAGGTTGACAATGACGTTAACTGTAAGGTTTATGTGAAAGAGTCAATGAGAAAGATCGGTTCTAATAAAAAGTATTATGTTCTACCAGGTTTTTATGCGATAAATAACGGACAAGGATGTGTTATGGCTGTTAATTTGGGTTCAGAATCAGTAACGTTCAAGGAAGGCCAGTTATTAACTAGAGCTCATATTTATGAAGGCGAAAATGAAAGTTACGATGTAAATAGATTAGAATGCGTGAGTAGTGAGGTATTCACTGATAGCATAAAAACGGGTAAAGACTTAGATTTAAACAACAAAGTGAGACTAGAAGGTTTGTTAAATAAATATAAAAGTTGTTTTTCCTTCAGCCTAGCCGATCTGGGGCTAACCAACTTGTGCGAAATGACTATTAACCTCAAAGACAATACTCCCGTGGTTTATCGACCATACAGGTTGGCCTACTCAGAAAGGCACAAGGTAAAAGAAATGATTCAAGAAATGTTGGATAGTGGTATTATTACAGAATCATCTTCCTCCTACGCAAGTCCTGTTCTGTTAGTGCAAAAGAAAACTGGGGATCAGCGGTTGTGTATTGATTATAGGGCCCTGAATGCAAAAACCGTGAAAGAACACTATCCTATGCCTAGGATCGAAGATCAAATAGATCAACTTGGGGGTTATAAGTATTTTATTACCCTAGACATGGCGTCTGGATATTATCAGATTGCAATTTCTCCATCTTCTCAAGATAAAACTGCTTTTGTGACCCTAGATGGACAGTACCAATTCACGCGCATGCCATTTGGCTTAGCGAATGCACCATCTGTTTTTCAGAAGACGGTCAATAAAATGTTAAAAGACGCAAAAAATCATGAAGCTTTTGCGTTTATGGATGACATTATTATACCAGCTAATGATATTGATGAAGGTTTAGAACGCTTAGAAACAGTTTTGAAACTTATTAAAGAGGCAGGCCTTACGCTCAAATTATCTAAATGCATTTTTTTCTCTACGGAAATCGATTACCTTGGTTTTGAAATATCTAGGGAAGGAGTAAGACCAGGTCAAAAGAAAACAGAGGCTGTAGAGAATTTCAAGCGTCCTAGTAACCAACATGAGGTTCGACAATTTATAGGCTTAGCGAGTTTCTTCCGCAGATTCGTCAAGGATTTCGCAATAATAGCCAATCCTTTGACGAAGCTGTTGAAGAAAGATACTAAATGGGTGTGGGGTGAGGAACAGGATAAGGCATTTTCCACGTTAAAAGCCGAATTAGTCAAAAGACCAGTGCTCGCGTTATATGACCCAAAAGCTAAAACTCAAGTCCATACAGATGCGTGTAAAAACGGCATCGCTGGTATTTTATTACAAGAAGATGACTCAGGTAGACAACGAGCCGTTGCTTACTATAGCAGACAAACGACCCCGGAAGAACAGAAATACCATTCATTTGAGTTAGAAACTCTAGCAGTGATCGCGTCACTTAATCGTTTTCGCGTCTATGTTCTAGGAATAAAATTCGTTATTGTCACCGACTGCAATGCAATCAGAACTACTCTATCTAAAAGAGATATCATACCACGTGTTGGCAGATGGTGGTTACAGTTGCAGGAGTATGACTGCACCATCGAGTATCGGCCGGGAAATAGAATGTGTCATGTAGATGCTTTAAGCAGAAACGCTATCCCAATGATTGATGAATCTGAGCCGGTATTCGATGTGTTAGTTGTGGAAACTGAAGATTGGCTGTCTACTATGCAAAGTGTCGATGATGATATCTCGCACATTAAACGTGTCTTGGAGGATCCAGATACCCCAAAAGTGGTAGATATACATCAAAATTATAGAGTCAAAAATGGGAATGTTTACAGGGTAGTTGATAGTCAACTAAAATGGGTGGTTCCAAAGGGGGTTAGATGGCAGCTGCTAAAAAAAAATCATGATGAACTTGGCCATTTCGGAGTAGAGAAGACGTTAGACAAATTGAAGTCACTTTATTGGTTTGCCGGAATGAACAAGTTTGTCAAGAAATACGTTCAATCATGTCTAGAGTGCGCCTATTACAAAACTCCTGCAGGTAAAAGACAAGGATTACTTCATCCAATCCCAAAAATCGACGAACCATTTCACACGATTCATATCGATCACTTGGGACCATTTGTCAAGAGTAAATCTAAAAATACGTATCTTCTCGTCTTAATTGATGCCTATACTAAATACATAAACCTTTATGCGGTCAAAAACACCAAAACAAAGTCAACGATCAAAGTTTTAAATCAATATATCAGCTTATTTGGAATACCTTCTAGACTGATTAGTGATAGAGGTACTTCTTTTACAAGTAGAAGTTTCAAGGAATTTATACAAAAATTAGGTATACGGCATGTGCTAAATGCAGTTGCGACACCCAGAGCTAATGGCCAAGTGGAGCGATACAATCGAACCATATTGGCCTCTCTAGCGGTCAAGAATCATAATTGCAAAGAAAATGAATGGGACAAACATTTAGAAGAAATTCAACTGGGGTTAAACACAACTCTCAACAAAGGGATAGGTAAAAGCCCAGCAGAGGTACTTTTTGGATTGAGGCTTCGAACAAAAGGAGATGGAATAGTTGCGTCTTTATTAGATAAAAATCAGGACGGTGCTAATCAATCATTAGAAGCGATCAGAAACGAAGTAAGTTCTAAAGTTTGCGAGGAACAGGATAAACAAAAGCATAGATTTGACAAGAGTAGGAAGGCTGCTAGAGAATTCAAGGTTGGTGACTTAGTACGGATTGAGAGAGATATCTCTAGTAATAATGGAAAATCAAAAAAATTGCTTCCAAAATTACAAGGCCCCTACAGGATTGTAAAAGTACTATTAAATGATAGATATGTCGTCGAGGATACCCCTCTGACACGAAAACAAAACAAGAGGTATGAGGGTATAATTTCAGTAGATAAAATACACCCCTGGCTAGCATTTACTCAAGAATATTTAATGGATTCTGATAAAGATAGCTCAGCGGACAATGATGAAATGGAAAGTAGGGATAATGAGTGTTCTGTAAATAATAACGAAGTGGAAAGTAGAGATGATGATAATGAAATCGAAAGTGTAGATGATGATAATGAATCAGCCGATTAATGATTAAATCAGTTCAGTTTATTTGTATAAATTTATTATGTAAGTTGTGTATATTTTTTTTGAGGAAAATTTAATGTTTTAGTTAGGTGTGTTATTGATGGTGTGTTTATTGATGGTCTTATCACATATTGATTATGTTATGTATGAATTGTTATTATTACTGTAGTGAACTTATGTGTTTTTATTATGATCATGAAGTGAATCTGTATACAATGGAGTCTTATGACAAATGGGACTATACTAGATTTTACGACATGGTGCGCAAGGAGGCTGGTTAGCCAAGAAATGGAGCGCTTTGTTTGAACTTAACTGTGTATTGTTATTATGATCATGAAGTAAATCAGTATACAATGGAGTCTTACGACAAATGGGAGTATACTAGATTTTACGACATGGTGCGCAAGGAGGCTGGTAAGCCAGGAAATGGAGCGCTTTGTGTGTTAAGACATTGATAATGAAAAATATAGATAAGTATGATTATTTTTTACACTATGGAGTCTTTTGACAAATTGGAATGTGTAAAAATTAATTGTTGATAGAGGCGATGATGCCAATGATTTGAGAACTGATTTATAAGATACTGAAATTGATGGAACAATTTCATCATTAAGATGGCCGAACGGATCTGAAAAAAGTGTTTAATTGTTATAATTCGTATGTAAATAGTTCATAAGATGGTCAATTAATTTTCAAACCTTTGTTTATAATTAGTTTTAAATAACGAGAGGACTCGTTATTGTAGAATGGCCGACTGTTAGCTTTTAGTCAATTTGTAAACACAGTTTACCAACTGAGTCGTCAAATGAATAATTTTGTGGTTTAAACGCAGATGGCGCTAGTAGTGAAGTTAAAAATACTACATTTGACAACTCAATGAACTGGTCTCTCTCTATAAAAGGCAGACATTTTGCAGACTTGTGGTCAGTCGTTATCGAGCCTTGGACTCGTAATGTTGTAATACAGTGTCTGGAATGACTGAATGGAAATAAAGTTAAGTTATTTGATTTAAATCAAGACTTTGATTTCCGGAACCTCTCACTTTGTACATATCCCCTTGGTTTCAGCTCAGCCAGCCTAGCTCCCGGGTAAGCTGGAGTAGCAGGCCTGGGTGTTGTAATAGCTGAGGTAGGCGCTCTATTGGTCCAAGAATAGATAATCTTGTTTCTGTAGTAGGTGGACAAGCTAACAGAATATGTTCAACCGTCTCATCTACTTCCTTACATGTCCTACATAAGGGACTAGTTGAGTTACCTATGGTATATAAGTGTTTATTCACGCAACAATGTCCTGTTATTAGTCCTACCATTAATCATATATTACTACGGGACAGGTTGAGTAAGTAGCGTGTAAGTTTGTGGTTGTGTGATACAATAAACGCTTTAGTTTGTCTGCAATCTACACGATTTTTCCACTCCTGATTGTGTTCAGATAGTGTTTTATCGGTGAGACATTGCCTTATTGCCTTTGATGACAGACTAATAAATGGTTCTGGCCCTATTGGTAGGGTATTTGATCCCATTCTTGCTAGTCGGTCAGCCTCGCAATTTCCTATGTTGTCGTTATGACTTTTAATCCACTGTACTGTTACATTATTTGAAATGCTTAGGTTTTCCAGTGTTCTGTGACATTCTAAAATTAATTTAGATTTTGTTACAGTTCTGCCTAAGGCACCTAAAATAGCCATACTGTCTGTGTAGAAGCAGATATTGCTATTTTTTGTGTCTTTTATTTGTGTAGCTCCGTCAAGTAGGCTGGCAGCTTCTGCCTGAAAAACAGTAGCTTTGTTCCCGAAGCTGACAGAGTATTGTAAATTAAGTTCCGGGCAGAAGACACCTCCACCGCTGCCCTTCTTGTTCTTGGCTCCGTCAATGTAGATATTGATGTCGTAATTGTTTTCGTCTGATGTGCCACACTGATCTCGCTGGATAGTGTAGCTTCTGTGCAGAAGTGCTGTGTAGTTCCGGGCAGAAGACACCTCCACCGCTGCCCTTCTTGTTCTTGGCTCCGTCAATGTAGATATTGATGTCGTAATTGTTTTCGTCTGATGTGCCACACTGATCTCGCTGGATAGTGTAGCTTCTGTTGAAGATAAACGTCTTTATAGTAGTGTCGCTGCATTCAGTGGACCCGGGAGCCGACAACTTGGCAATGTCAAGTATGCGACTGTGTCCCTGTGCAGTAGTATTCGTTGACCATAGTCCCATGTTACTTAGCCTTATCGCCGCCGCTTTAGCTTCCTGCTTGATGATAATATCGAGTGGTGGAAGTCCTAGAATTATTTCTAGGGCGGCTGTTGGGGTTGACTTCATACATCCGGTGATTGAAACGCATGCAAGCCTTTGAAACTGTCGTAGTTTGTTTTTCACAGTAATGAGGTTCGATCTTTGCCACCAAACCACTGCTCCATATGTTATTATAGGTCTGACCACCGCTGTGTACAACCATTTACACAGCTTTGGCTTGAGTCCCCATTTGGATCCAACAAGTTTCCTAGTTTGGTATAGGGATATTGTTGCTTTACTTAGGGTTTTCTCCACATGTTTAGACCAGCTTAGGCGGTGGTCTAGCCATATGCCGAGATACTTTACCTCATTTGTTAACTTTAAGGTTGTATTAAAAAGTTTAGGTAGCTTTAAATTACCTATCTTAGTCTTTTTGGTAAATAGAACCATTTCCGTTTTGGTTGGGTTCACTGACAATTCATGTTTGTGACACCATTCCTCTATGATGTTCAGTGCAAGTTGCATCCTTTCACATAAGGTATTTACAAACAGACCGCCAATGAGAATTGTAACGTCATCGGCGTAGGCTATTGTTGTAAAACCTTTATTATTTAGATCGCAAAGTAGATCATTCACAACTAAAACCCACAGCAATGGAGATAACACTCCACCCTGCGGACATCCCTTTGCTACTTTGCATCTTATTGTATTTGTTGAAAAAGATACTGTTCTTGATTTAAGCATATTTGTTATCCAGGCACTGATGACCGGGTCTACATCATGATTTTTAAGATTATTACTTATGCTATTGAACATAGTTTTATCAAAAGCTCCTTCAATATCGATAAAAACTGCAAGGCAGGATTGTTGTAACAATATTGAATTTTCAATTTTGCTTACCACTGCGTGTAAGGCCGACTCTGTTGACTTACCCGGTTGGTATGCATGTTGGTTAGGATGGACAGGTTTCACGGAAAGTGCACCGTCACGTATATATCTGTCACACAGTCGTTCTAAAGTTTTTAGAAGAAATGATGACAGGCTAATGGGTCTATAGGCTTTCGGAGAGGTGTAGTCATCTTTACCCGCTTTAGGCAAAAATACTACTTTCACCTCCCTCCATCCCTTAGGTATATACCCGAGGGCTATACAGGCTCTGAAGATACCTACTATCCGTGGTGAGATAATATCTACCTCCCACTGTAGGAGAGCCGGCACTATACCGTCTGCTCCCGGCGATTTGAAGGGAAGGAAAGAGGTGATAGCCCATCTTACTTTTTCTTCATTTATTACGGCGGCCGCAATAGATTCAGCGTAACTAGAAGAATTAATTATTGGTGACAGCTGATCTTGATCACACGACTCTTCTGCTAGCATTTCACAGCCAGGGAAGTGCGTGAGCAACAGGAGGCTGTTCCTTTCGGTTTCGTTTTTTGTGTAGGTACCATCTGGTTTTTTTAATGAATCTAGCTGATTTTGAGAGTCATTTGACATGCATTTTTTTACCCTCGCAGCTTTAGTTTCACTTTGAATTGACCCGCAAAAATTCCTCCAGGATTCCCTAGTTTTTGCTCTAGTCTCTTTTTTGAATTTATTTCTTGCTAATTGAAACGCTTTCCAATCTTCCACTTTTTTCGTATTTTTGGCGCGATTGAAAAGTTTTCTTACAATTGTTCTCATTTTCTCCAGTGAATTGCACCACCACTTGCGAGGTGACGCACTCACGGTCACTAAAAGACATGATTCTTCGTAGCTTTTAACGATAATGTTAGTAAATTCGTCAACAGCTTCGTCTATCAACTTATAGGTGTTTAAGTTATCGTACGGCTGAGTGTCGCTCAGTCCCTTAAGTAAACGATCGTGAAACTGTACAGCCCCATAGACTGCTATGCGCATTTGCATCGCAACCTATAATGAGTGGGATATTGTTTATCTTACATTCCGTGACCAGAGAGATAAGCTCGGGCGGGGGCATTGACCCGTCCCCAGGTAGGTATGCCGAGGCGATATACAACACCCGCCTCGCGTGCGACTCGTCCAATGTGAGTCCCACCACGGTTAAGTCCGGAGTGCAAAGATTTGTAATTTTATTAGCAGTGTAACATTTAGGTATAAGTATTAGACTTCTTATTTTACTACAATCTACAGTGGAGAAAGAGTTACAATAAAAAGTATTACCTTGATGAAGTTCAAGCGGCTTACCCCTCCTAAGTAAAGGCTCCGTGACCAGCGCAATGGTGGTCGGGTTTTCTTCTAGTTTACGTCGCAGAGCCGCGGCCCCAGTGTACGAATGTTGAATATTCGCTTGTATCACTTTAATCGACGTCATTTTTGTTTTTTTTTTTTTTTTAATAGATGTAATATTATATATTATAAATATATTTAATATTATATGTGTAAGTGTGTACATATTTAATAAAGTTTATGTTGGTGTGGTCGCCCGGTCGTCGTCCCGCCCCAACATATATTCATCGGTGGCCGAGGACAAGCTCAGAGTCGAGGGCGACCGAATGCCAAGGGCCCCGAGGCCCAACCATTCGCCCGCACTCGACCCCGAAGACTTGCGCTCGCGACCGGACTCCGGCTTGTCCGCCACCGCCGTCACCGCGTCACACGTGTCCCCGGGGGGGGGCACTTGGGGCTGCGGTCGCAAGCACGTCAGCTGTTTCAGCTGCCTGACCGCCGCCCTGTGACACTTTGACGTGTATTGTGCCCACCTTGTAGCTCAGCTTCCTCTCCCTCAGCTCAAGGCGCTCTACTTCGGGCTGCGGAATGCCAAAAATAAGCAGGGCACACCGCACCCCCTCGACCTCCCTAATATCGGAGGAGAACAGCCGCCAACTGTTGAGGTCGACCCAGCGTCGGTTAACCCTCGAAAGGTGGAACCGCAGGGCTTCTACTGACTCCTCAGTGTAGTCAGGCACCCACACGGCCCCCTTAATAAAGGAGGGCATCTCCGACGCCGCGACGACCTTCAACTGGCAGCCTCCATCCCATAAGGGGGGGAGGCTGCTGACGGTCTCCTTCAGCCAGTCCAGGGTGTAGTCGTCGCAGCACCTCAATTTAAGTCCCCCGCGAGCAAGTTGCTGGGGGAAATGGTCAAAGGCGGGGACTACATCCCTGGTGAGGTCATTCACAGCCTCACTGTGTTTCAGCTCAACTGCCCGCCGGATGATCGTCATCTGGTCCGGGGACAGTTCTCGCCAATCAGCTGCCACGATTACTGCGTTCAGGTGCGCTTTTAGAGCGCCCGCGTAATTGAGGCTGGCTGGTTGGGGGTCCTTGGGCCGAGCGAGACAGGCCCTCTTTGGGGGACCTCTCGTTCCCCCCGCCGCTGGAGACACCTTCTCGTCGGACCGCATACGCTTGACCCGTGCGCTGGTGTTCGCCGGGGTCTTCGGTTGCCCACCACCCGGCACTAACCTGGGGCATCCCTTTTGGGACGCACCCGGGTGTGCAACAGAGGTGGGGGCTTCATGTGTAGCCGTGAAGGAGGCGGGAATCGGCCTGGCCGGTGTTGGGAGGGGTGGCCCCCCTGCCGGCATCGAACCCCCCGTGTGCCCCCGAGTCACGGTAGCACTGCCACGGTCATACTCATTGGAGCGACCCGCAGCAGCACTGGACGGCGTGACTCGAGCGGCGATGTCGGCCAGGGGCACCGCCGCCAGTCTGGCTGCCTCCTCCCGCATCCTCCGCCTATGCATCCTCCTCCTCGCCGAGCCGCTCATGCGGTGGCGGGTGCGTGTTGCGCCATCGACGGCCGGGTCCCCGGGGCCCCCGGGGGCGCCGCGGTCGGGCCCCGCCGGCGCCGGCGAGCCGGAACAGGCGGGGACCGCGGCGCTTGCCCCATGTGTGGTGTCAATGGTGTGGTGTGTGTGTTGTGTAGAATAATAAACTAAAAAAACACTTAATAAAATAACGACCTGCAATAAATAAAATATGGCGGGTAGTTTTGTGTCACTGATTCACTAAACTATTAACTATCACTGTAATACGTTTCCGCGGTTTTCACGCCGAGATAACAATATCACAGGACTATCAACACTTTAGCTTCACTTTAAAACTTTAATCACTCACGATTTTAAAATATTAGGTCGGCTTTCGATTTTTTTTCGGCGGAGCGCGCGTTCGCTTGACAAGAAAGATGGCCGACTCATACTATACGATGTTATATATATTACTAACATTACGTAATAACAGTAGGTACCTACTACAGTAGGTATATACCTACATAAACGCCACGGATACGATCATTCTTTTCCCAACCTGAAAAGTTCACTTTCTAACTAGAGCTTAATTTAGAAAGCTCATTTAAAAGCGCAGATTAGGCGAATTCTGTGACAGCATCCACAGACGTTATCTGTAAATGTTTAATTAAATTGTTCAGTTTTATCTGTTCTGTGTTAACCTCCCTGTATCGTGATGGTGACTAGAAATTATGGGCAGAACCAGTTGTTTTCTAACTCCCCTGAATTAACCCCAATTTGGGAGTTTTGCAACATTGTTTTTGTATCTTAATTTAGAGTTGCCTAGATAAAAAATACAATTTGAATTTTAAATTGTTGCATTATTTATTTTGTTTTCTTTAGGATGCAATAGATAACAATAAGGCAGCTTGAAAGTTATAGCCTATGATGAGTAGGAGTGAAAAAAAAGGTTTTGGTAAACTGTAAAAACCCAATATTAAACGTAGGGAACTTACGTAGTGTATCATTTCTACAAAATGGCCGACAAAGTTTTGCAGCGAATGAATCATCAATTCCAAGATTCTCTTTCAGCGGCTCCCGCCGCGGACTGTGGACTGGTGTTCTTGGAAGTGAAGATCAGCGGCTTAGCTTTTACTGGGAACTTAGAACACAGAATGTCTACAGAAAGGGCACAAAGCAGCATATGTTTAAGATGTAATCAGACGGCTGGTTTAGTTTAGTTTCATGGTTATAACTAACACATATTAGTAGATCGTGGGGTGAAGTCATAACGAAGTAATTAATGTCAAGTTTAATACAATTTGAATCCGAAAATCTTTGTCAAAACAAGTTCGCGACACGGGCCTGGTGAATTGGTAACATAAAACAAAACGCGGACTGGGGTCAATGATTGGTAATAAGTACCTAATTAATTGGTGAATGAAACAAAATAGATAATAGTGTAGACCTCCTATAACACAAAATACATACAAAAACTAAAATTAAATTACTATTGAAGAACGAAAATATTAATGGGCCCGAGTAAGCTTAAGAATTTCACTGTATGTCTCTTCTGAAGTAGTTGCGGTTCTTAACTCTATGGTCGTGGAGATCAATGGTGGAGGCTATACGTCCATCCAAAACCAAGTCTTAGATAAGGCTCCTAGACTTTGACCGATGTGGCTAGAAAACTAGTGTTTCTGTAAAATGGCTAGCCCTGCGGCTATTATTGTGGCTGACTAGTATTTCTGGGATATACTTCTGAATTTTCTTTTCATTTTCGATAGGAAGATTTTGGTACAATTCAAGGGGTTGAAAATTATAAATTTGTATGTGCATAAATGTTAATGCAGATGAAATTCTAGAACTACTTCTGAAAACTATGATTTGGTATGCCAAGCAATTATACAATAATATGTGTATACAATAAGTATGTGTATATGTATATGTAAATTTTTCGTTTTGTTTTGTTTGTTTTTTGTTTCAGCATGCATCATTATTATTGGCTGAATTTGCCATTGATTAGCACTCAAGTTCATGGTAAGGTAAATTAACTCAAGTGAGAAACTGGGCCTTAGTCTTCACCTGCTTCTAGCATAGGTTAATTAAAGCATAATTAGTATGAAGTAGTCTTCAGGTGTAGTGGGCCGTAATGGAAGAGCCCTAGAACAGCGATTAAAGAGGAAGTGTCGTAATAATAGAATAGAATAGAATAGAATACTCTTTATTTTGCACCATTAAAGACACATTATAATTCACAACTTATATACATAAAATAGTACAAAGAAGGCGGCCTTATTGCTTAAAGCAATCTCTACCAGACAACCTTAATAATAATTGCAACTAAAGTAAGATTTTAAGTAAACTTCCTAAGATTAGGAAGTTTAGTGAAGAGTATTTCAGTGCTATGTGCTATATCATATAATAATATTATTTTTTTGACATCCATTAAAAATTTATATAAAAATCCGATGAATATAATATTTTAGTTTCAGTTTCTCGTTATCACTCAAAGTACAGCCTAGGACAAAGAAACCTATCAACTCTCAGGTGGCATTATTATGGTAAGCTTCCACCTATCGACGAAACTGATTTTCATAAATGAATGGAGATGGAGAAACAGCCGCACTTGTGATTTTCTATACAAAGAATACTGAATACGATGCGTCCGATACGATGCCGAAAGGCGAACGCTTACCTTTACTGTACATCCCCGCATCATTGTTCCGAGGAAAGAGCATAAAGCAGTTCCCCGCTTATATTGAGAGGTGCTTAAGAAGTAAAAACCCGCCCAAGAACTTTTTCTTACCCGAGCACTATTATATAATTTATTGACTACCCCACGGTGGTCGTAAAGCGAGGCGATTGCAACAATTATTAGTTTTCTTGTTTGTAGTTTGCGGTAGCTCTTACGAGCCATTCGCAAAGGTAAAGTTTTAGATAACTGGCTTTTTATTTAGACGTCCTAGGTTTCTTTACGTATCATTATGATTTAGTACTTTTTGTCTTATTTTCGTACCTAATAACAATATTTACCTAAGTAGAAGTAGCTATAAGTACCGAAGTACATACATATTACTATAACTCGTGAATAACTTTTCTAATCTCCAGCCGCTTCAACTGAAGAGTTGTTCTGATTTATTCGCAACTATCGTTCTGAGGAGAAAGTATTCATACTATTTATCATTCGCGCCGCAAGTGTTTCTCCAAGTTGCGCGATATGTTGCTAGATATGTTGCGGGGTGAGTTGCGCGTTGTTGTCAGTTCAAAAGTTTTGCCTTTCTTTTCGTGTTTTCTCTTGGATATTTTGCGGTAAGAATAAAGATTTTTGTTTTTTTCGAAAGATATTCAGAACAATAAACAACTGTAGTGTAGCTTATTGTAAATAACTATAAGCCAATTCGAAATTCACTTCAATATGATAAGACTTACCTCGTCTAGCTAGTATAGTATTATAGCGTGAATATGTTAGAAAAAAAATGGAAAAATAAAGTATGTAAAGGTCAATAAAAGAGATTTGTATGTTGTATGCCACCATTGCCACCCCTATTCATTTTGAGACCCACTCACGGATAATAGATATCGTTTTTAGTTATGTACCTACTATATTATTATGATATTATGTGATTCATCTATCTTCCATCTAGTCTTAGGATCAAACTCTTCGCGCTGGGGAGGCATGCACATTGCACATCTCCTTTACTGGATGTTCATGCCTGCTTTACTAAAGTTTTTATTGTATTTCTTTCTAAAATATTCGCGGTGTAATAGCTCTAAGAAACGCTAGACGAGTTCAACCATAAACAGTTGAAAAGAATTTCATTAAATATTTATGGAATTTAAATAGCCTTGTAAAAATTTTCCTTATTAATAATACAAAGAAAATTACTTCAATAAAATGAGGTACTTAAAAAAGATTAAACGAAATTTTTACGTCGAAAGTTGTTTTATGGTTCAGAATTAATTTAGACATGCGCATAGCATATTATTATTCTGTAAAAAAGAGCATTTCTATTGCGATCATCACTACATATAATATGTACTAAGTACTTACATCGTACATATAATAGCAAAGTCACTTTTGGCGTCTCTCTGTATATGTATCTTTATATTATGTACGGTGGCCTGCGCCTAAAAGTATACAGGCGGAGTTTTTAAAATAGCGATCTGAAGCTCACATGCTGCTCAAGCACATCCACATAAGCACCACTGCTACGCATATCACACACAACACGTCCCCGGATTTATAACAGATGTAGCTGGTCCCTTCATCATCAGGGATCGCTATTTTAAAAACTCCGCCTGTATACTTTTAGGCGCAGGCCACCGTACATCCTTAGATCTTTAAAACTACACAACGGATTTTTTAAATGAGATGGTTTATAAATATTTAGTTTTTATCTCTGAATTCCCACGGGAAGAGCTAGCGAACTTATAATACGTAATAAGTGTTCCTCCTAAAATATGAATATCTAGGTATGTACATTTTACAGTATGTAGATGTATATAGTGTCTATAAATAAACTACCTAATTAAATACTTCCACTATTCAATCGTGACATGATCGTTTTATATTTCAGAATATGTCGGTACCCTCCCAAACAAATAACTCAAAATGTAGCATAGTTTCAAGACATAGTGTCTATAAATAAACTACCTAATTAAATACTTCCACTATTCAATCGTGACATGATCGTTTTATATTTCAGAATATCTCTGTACCCTCCCAAACAAATAACTCAAAATGTAGCATAGTTTCAAGACAAAGGGATTCTACTTAAATTATGCAAACTGCTACCGCCTTGCAATAGGTAAATTAGACTCAGAATAAGTTCTATTTGTTAGTTAACCAGTTTGTTTTTGAATTGTGGGAGTTTTAAATTGCAGGTGAAGAAAATACAGCGTAACTCTATTGCAACTAAACGGTGATTAAGTAAGGTACTTAGTTAGCCTCTAAGTCTAACGTACCAGGTTCAGTTCTGGACTATATAAACGACAATTCATCTGCTTAAACTCACATCGAATAAGCCTACCGAATGGCGTAGTGGTTAGTGACCCTGACTACTGAGCCGATGGTCCCGGGTTCGATTCCCGGCTGGGGCAGATATTTGTTTAAACACAGATATTTGTTCTCGGGTCTTGGATGTGCCCGTAAAATGGCAATAGGCCCGCCCCCTATTACATTGGGACTAACATAACACTCTGGCGAAAAGTGGGTGCAGCAATGCACCTCTGCCTACCCCGCAAGGGAGTACATTAGTACAAGGCGTGAGTGCGTGTTTTTTTTTTTTTTTTTTTTTTTTCGAATAAGCCTTTTACAGTAGTCTAGTTGATTAATACAGGGTGTTGCAAAAAGGGTATACTAAACCAAAACCTACATATGCAGCATGTTATATGTAAGCCCGAAACTGCAATCAGAATTTGAAAATTCGCGATATTTTTTTTTCATTTTCCATAGAAACTTTGTTGGTCACGTGACTTTTTACTATGAAAAAAATTTTTTTTTTCGCGAATTTCCAAATTCTGATTTCAGTTTCGTGCTTACATATAACATGCTGCACATGTAGGTTTCGGCTTAGTATACCAATTTTGCAACACCCTGTATATTAGATAGTATTTATAATGTAATAAAATATTATTATTTTGTATGTGTGATTGTATTTATAAAATAAAATTATGATTTATAAAAACCCAGGATACGCCGGAAACCTACATTCCCTATAATATCGGATGCGGGTTAAAACAGATCAAATAAATAAATAAAATTACCCACATAAATAAAACATTGCAATAAAGTTAAATTTTGCTACTTAAATCCACGGGGATACGAGAGTTCGATCAAATTCATGTCCTCAAACTTTACAGCGGTCCAAACCAATTTCACTTTATTAAAATACCTCTGTAGAACAATATGGCCCGATGTAAATTGGCACAAATAAATGTAAAATTCGAATCCTGTAATTTTGTTGTAAGCGTAGCTTTTTATGAGTGGCCAGTGCTTTTTTAATAAGGACTTTTTACGATTATTGAGTTTGCAAACGGAACAAAGTGAGCAATTTATTATTTTCATTTTCGTATCGTTATTGTACATGATTGTACTTATTATGTAATTTTGTGTGGGATTAAAGATATAATTATTTCATTGATTCCTTACATTTCATTGTATATGTTGTACCTACTACGTTGCCGTTAGATACTTACTTACTTATTCCCAATCTCCGCTGGGGAGCAAAGGGCCGAAGTGAAGCGCCGCCATTCTTTACGATCTTGGGCCAGCTCAGAGACATCCGCCCAAGACATCCCCGCCTGGCCCATTTCCTTTTTCACAGAGCGCTGCCATGTCTCTCGCGGTCTGCCGAGTCTTCGTTTACCGCCCTCGGGGTGCCATGTCAGCGCTTCCTTTGGGACGTCTTCAGTACGCCTTAGAACGTGTCCTATCCATCTCCATTTGCGTTCTTTTACGGTTTCTGCTACAGGTTTTTGATGTGTTCTGCGCCAAAGTTCCTCGTTGGAGACAAAGTCAAACCAACGGATCCCTAGGATATTGCGTAAGCATCTGTTTACGAAAACCTGTAGCTTGTTCGTGGTTTGGACCGTTTTCTTCCAAGTTTCGCAACCGTAGAGGAGAACGGTCTTTACGCACGCGTTGAACAGGCGGATCTTGGTTTGGAGACGGAATGCGGAAGACCTCCACACTGGGCTTAACATGGCAAAAGCCCCACGGGCTTTGTTGATGCGGTTGTCGATATCCTCGTCAGTTCCACCATTTGGTGTGATTTTGCTTCCCAGGTAGGTGAAGGTGTCAACATCTTCAATTGATTGGCCGTTGATTTTAAATGGAGTACGGTCCGCAGTCATTACTCGCATTGACTTTGTCTTTTCTTTGTTGACATGCATGCCCACTCGGTTACCCAAATGGACGAGGTCATTGAGTTTCCTTTGCATATCAGCGCTATTTTCGGAGAAAAGACAAAGATCGTCCGCAAAAGCGAGATACTCCAGAGATGTTCCATCGGACCAATCCAAACCTCCTTTGCCATTCTGCTCCATCATATCCAAAATTACTTCGGTAATCATGATGAAGAGTAGTGGGGATAACATGCAGCCCTGCTTGACGCCAATATTGGGGCTTATTGGTTCGCTCAGCTTCCCTTCGTGGATTACTTGGCAAGTGTAGCCATTGTAGGCTTCCTTAATAAGGTTTCGCATTTTATTCGGAACGTGAAAATATTTCAGCGTATCCCATATTGCTGACTGGTGTACCCTATCAAAGGCAAAGGCCGTTAGATGGTTGTATAAAAATTTTCGAAGTATCGTTTCATCGGACCAATAAACGTTGGAGAAACAATATGCCGTAGTAAGATGTTCGGTGTTAAGATACGTCGAACAAAAAATCCTTCGAAGCAACAAGCCATCGCACTATGAAACCTTCGGTTTAAGGTTGTCGATGTATGCATATTCGAAAAAATGAGTTTCGAAGACTCGTAGGGAACCCGTCTATACTTATTGTTTTACCTACATTCATGAAATACGATGAGATCTAAGTAAGCTACTTAATATTTTAAAACGTTTAAAGTTATTGTTACTGAATACAATATTAATTTCAACGGCTGTTTTTCTGGACTCTTCTATTAATATTAATCCCATTGAGATTGAAATTCCTTTTTTTCTGAGTGGAAGTTTTAATTCGTATCTTATTCCCCCGACAGGTTGAATAACCTATTATCCTTCTGCAGGTTAACTTCGTTTGACAATGCAAAGTTTTAATATTTGAAGCGTATTGTCTGTTTTGCCACCAGTTCTGTATTTTCTTATCCTAACTTAATATTATAAATGCGAAAGTAACTGTGTCTGTCTGTCTGTCTGTTACTCTTTAACGCCAAAACTACTGAACGGATTTGAATGAAATTTGGTAGACATATGGTCTAGAACCTTAGAAAAACCCCCGTTTTATCCCGGGATTCCCACGGGAAAACTTTTAAAGGCGAAGCGAAGCTGGCAGGAACAGCCAATAGTATAATAAAATGTGTGTTTTTTTATATTATACTTAGTTTCTCAAATGCAACCACCAGGTCTGAGGTGGTTCAGCGCGCTGGAAGCTAGGCATTTGAAGCATTGGCAAGTTATTTTGTCTGTTTGTAGTCTCCACTCGAGAACACATTTTCACAACAGTCATACATGGTTTTTAGACAGATATGGCCTAGTAGGTAATCAACAAGCTATATAAATTATAAGTAAGTACTTATACTGTAAGTACAGCCTTTTTTACACTTAACAACTCAGCCGTATAAACGCTCCCGATTGAAATTTCCGAAGTATTCTAAATCACCCTCAAATCGCCGTTTTCCGACGCTACTCGCGGTAACAAACAGAAACAAAAGTACAATCAGCAACAAAATCTATAAGTCCCCGCGGGAGGTGCGTGACTGTACTGTCGCATGGACTAAATTAATAACCATCTATTTTTCACTTTGAGACGGCCCGAAATATTTATTAAGATGGCGGCAAAATGCTGCAAGTTTCCCCGTTGTCTGTTGAAATATGGCCGCCATTTTGGATTGTTCATTTCCGGTCTTGTTTCGGCGAACTCGGCAAATTGTGCAGGAAGGTCAGTCGATTCAACATATTCGTCGTTAATTTATTGTTTTCTCGAATTAATCGTAATACTTAACTAAATATGTAGGTACGATAATACCACCGACCACAAGAAGCGGAGAGGCATTTATGTTCGCTGAAAAAAAGTGATTACCGTCAAAAACTTTACGTAGTTTAGCTCACTGTTTGGGTCAATCTGTACCTACCGTTTCACGTTATTAATCTAATTTGTGTGCCTAGAATGCCTATGCCCATGTACCGCGACTCATCGATTGAACTGTGCTATACCTACGGCTTGCTACGAACACAATCAATGGGACGCATAAAGGCCCGTTCACCACAAATGCAGATAATATAGCGATTCAAACGAGCCCACCGCACGTCAGTAATAGAAACATGTATCGTGACCCGCGACCGTAACCGTTAAAGCGATTACCGTAATTTACCGGTATCGTGATATGGGTTATCGTTTATCGGTTATTTGCGGCTGGCGTTCCGTAATTAAATAAATAACGTTTTTCGGTCATCACGCTCGGTCAACGTCACTTTCAGTTAATTGAATACATTTTTGATGTTTTTTCTTTCATGTTTTCGTTATTAGATTACTTAAATTTGTTTTTGATGGAATTTTTAAGTGTCTCTGTATTGCTATTATTAACATGCTGGGTATTTTATTATTTATTTTATTTTATTATATTTTATCGTATTCGGAAAACTTACAGCTATCTTAAACTAGTTTACATTTATATGATGCATCTAAGAGCCATTTAATAGTTTTCGCATATGGTAGTAGATTATTACAAAAAAAAAAAACAGTTATGGTAAGTCTAATTTACACATTAGGTAAAACTACGCAATTAGCAATAACAAGAATTAAATTACGCTAACAGTGAGAATAAGAACTTATATAAGTACTTATATTGTAATTTTAATAAAGAATACAAAAGCTAATCGTTTGTCTGGGAACCAAAGTACTCCGATGCTAAATTCCTTTTCAAGGATAATAAACTACAGTTAAAAAAGTCAATCTCATTTGCCATAGCATTGAACTGTCTACTCACCCGTACAAAGAAACTATTTTGCCTATAGTTAGTGTTAGCTGTAGGTACGTGTAGTTGAATATCGGAATGTCAGAATGAATGCGGTCGGATAATTAAGTATATACCCAGTCTTTTCTATTCTCCACTCTTCATCACGAACAGAACTGTAGGTACCTAGGTCTTATTTCCATCAATTAGAACTACGTACTAAACATTATAGGACTGATCTGACTGAACCTTTTGTAATAGATCTATTTTCTACTTGTCATCTCTCCATGTTTATTTTCATCCATGCAATCCAATGCAATCCAATCCAATTTATTCATTCCAGAAACTTTAATAATAGTAAACATTTTGTGAGAAGACGTCATAACGTCCTTTTGTCCTACAGCAAAGTCTCAAAGAAGCTCGACAAAAGCCCCACAAAGCTTCTGAAAGCTTCACTAATTTATTCAAAGGAATAAGTTTAATATTTAATAAGGACATTTTCATCAGTGCTAAGTATGAACTTGGTGGTAGGTAAGTGTGCGGAATAGCCCCACTCGGGGTTGTAGTTCCAAACTTCACAAGTTGTAGAATAGACCCTGATTTATGAATGTAGGAAAGTTAGGTTAGCTCGCCTCCGTCTGGCTAGGGTGCCGGTGACAGGCTATTTTGAAAGACCTTCAGTTTCATAACTGCTACTTTAGCTGTACGGCAAAGGCGTGGGAAAACTGAAAAAGTTTTTTTTTTATTATAGGAGAAAAATTTATTCATGACATGTTTGACCAAATGAAATTTTATCTTTACAGTAGTTTCAAACAAAGATCCATATATAGATTTTAATGACAGTTAGGTAAATTATCACAGTTTATATGTATACTTAATTGTTACAGTTTCAATAACTATGAATAATTTTTAAAAACTCAGCATTATCTATATTTTTGCCTTTATATCGGTAAAGAAAATGTAATTGTTTGCCATACTCAATACTGAACTTGTTCTCGGCATCGCATCTTCACACTCCGATGGAAGCAGCCATGGGCCATACACACGAAATAGCCCAGCGATTTATCCCTTCGCGAGGCCATTGTTATCGTGAACGATCCCTTTCATTCGTCCCGCTTAATATCGGCTAATAAAAGGGATTATCTATTCAAAATCCCCTTTCAGCAACCGCACTGTTTGTTACGATTGTGTGTGTGGGGAAATTAAAGTACATTTCGGAAACCGGCTCCGAATTGTAGGCAATTAGGTATGAAGCTCCGTTTCTAATCGGTTTTATTTTGAGTCTGGTATTGACTTGATGAAAATGTTAACGGTGAATTTCACAAGCGGCACGAAGCATGAAAAAAAAACAGAAATGATTTCTTAATCATAGCATAACTGTAGTAGCAACCCACATAGATTTTATTTATTTTTACCTGTACAACTACGATGTGTTAAAAGCAGAGATATGTTTACCACTGTTAAGAAGCGTATATCAAAATATATGAAAACCGTATCGACCATGTTTTGCGGGGCGAGGGGAGGGTTCGCTTGACAAAGTCCATATTTTTTTATCGAAATGTAATAACGGAAAGAATGAACGAATCACGATGGAATAAAATATAATTTTCAAAACTATCTTTTTAATATACCCTAACAATTATATATATCGATTCTAAAGGTACAAAATTAGGTTTTTTATACTCATAGAGTAACATTATAACAAAGAATAACACGCATATTACGCGTGTCAAAAGTATAAGTAGTGATTGCGTATTGCTTATGTTTAAGTTTTATCTTATACTTTATTTGTGCAATAAAAATGCACTTAACTGTAAATTAATGGATTTATTACGCTTTATCGATACCACATCGATACTGTTCATCGATGTTTTCAAGCCATATGCGGCAGAAAAAAAGTATTGAATGAACGAACCTTTACTAAGTTCTCATGTATAATCCAACTTAATTACGGATGTAATATCTAGGTTGCAGTTGTACAAAAATATGACATTGCAAATTTTGCCGTATATTGCTTTGTTTAAAAACCTAATTTTATTAATTTATGGAAGAATTGTGTTGAAAATAATGAAATGGTACTTAATGGTGAAAAGAAATATTTTGCGATCCGCCAGAATAACATTTACAAAACAATACGGCGCATTTGCCCATTTTTCATAGATTGTTACTCCTTGGGCAGTGAATTGACACTGACATAGTGGAAGTGAAAACGGTGACTACAAGGCGCCGTTGGTGGCAGAGGGGTAAAGGCGAAATCGGGAAGCGCTTCGTGCCCAGTGGTTTACTTGTCTAAGGTTAAAAGACATGGATACCTTAATTTTGTATACCTACTTTATTAATTCATCTTTTCTTTTGATGTTATGAAGTAGGAAACTAGACGAGTAGACAATGAAACAAAGTAGGAAAGGAATAGAAAGAAGAAAGTAGACAGGATCCTGCAGAAGGATTCATTTTGCAATAAAGTCATGTACCTAATAATTATGTTATGCCGTAGTATTTATTGTATTATTTTTTGTTTCAGATCTAAATCATATCGAAGTCGTCTTCAAGTTCCTATAAAGCGGCCTAATTATACAGTAAGTACAAATCAATGGAAGCAATATTTCTGAAAAAAAAAACTTACTAATTAGTATGTAAATTATGTTTGTGGTTTACATAAATTCGTTCCACTATTACAACTCTGTTTAACCCTTCAATGAATACACACAAAAAGAGACATGAACAAAACGAGCTTATACAAATGTCGCTCATTTGTCAAAAGCGTGGTCATTTCACGCGTGGCCCATCCACCTTTATCATAGGGTTAAATATAGCATATGTTAGAGACAGATCATTCTTAGAGCGGCATTGGAAATTTTTTGCCTGCGGGCAGTTTTTTCTTTATATTCCATGGTATGAAAATGTATGAAAGGTCGCACACTATAGGGTTAGACAATAGTTCGACAAAAAATGCCCTTCCACGACAGGCAGCCAAGCATGCGAAGACGCAGATCAAAGAACGGGTTAACCAATCATAATCCCAAGATGATAAGCGTATTGATAGCAGTAACGTGTCGCTTTTTATAGGTATTTGAATTGCATCATATACATAATTTAAGAACCCTTTTACTTGTATACCTTTACCCTCTTACTATGTATTATACTATAAATAATGTGTTTGCAGAGCATCCATAAAGAGCAATTCTAAGGGAATCCAAGCAAAATTTGTCAGACGTCGCAGAAACGTAAACTTTGAAATTCTCTATGATGTGTAGTTTATGAATGATTTTCTTCAAAAATTCTTCCATTGAACTAATGCGGCAGTAATGGCACATAATATTGAAACAAGAGGTGATTACTAAATATCACATTGGCTTTCCCCAAATGTCACATTATTTACATGCATAAATCCGAGCTCATATGAAAAAGGCCCAGAAACAACGCATTAGCTTCTCATTAACCGGAAATCAAAGAAAATAAACCAATCTAAAGAGTCCACGCAATGCTGTCTAATAAAAACCATTAATAATAATTAATTGGTCCTCCAGACACATAAATTACCCGCTTTCTTTGGTAGATTATTCCTGTGGCTTAAAGAATGATCTGTTTCTTTTGCGTATACTGTGAAGTCCATAATAAGGCCTGCGAGGAAATACGAGCGCTTATAGCGTTATTATTTTCGCTTATTATTCAGCGTTTTACCTTCAGTAGCGATTTACTGCCGATGCGGAGATTTTCACGTTTTTTATCTACTTTTTAAATTCCTTGCTTTAACCGCAAAATAGATATAATATTATGAATACAGTATTTAACTCTACAAAATGTAGGTAGGTATTTAAGGATGATTTTAAAATCCATACATTACTACAAAAAATTGCGAAAATATCAACTGAATTGAAGTATCGCGCCGTTTCACGGAACAGCACTTATAAATATTTATTCAGTTTTAAATTGAAACAGCATTTAATATTTTCTGCAATGTGTTGAATCCGCCGGCAGTCATGCACAGAGGGCATAAACATCGCCATTCCTTTGTTTCTTTTCATTATTTTTCTTTCAAGTGTTCCATTTTGAAAAAAAGACCGGCAATATTTCCCGTATAACACGTTTTGTAATTAGAATCCCCCCACGGTGGCGGGCAAGGGAACTATTTTCCAGCCAGCTAGTATGTTCGCTTGATAAGATCTCGACAAGATTATTTATGGTCACATTAGGGCGAGTAACCCCGTCGATACGGCCTCTTATGTGGTCGAGTACAGGTGACCTGATAAAGCGAAGAAAAACTTTTCATGCAACCTTTTCTTTGCTTTAACAGATTGCAGCCGTCATTTCTTTAACTTTTTTTTGTTTGTATCAATGACAGACACACACAAAAGCTACGTTTAATATTGCATTTACGTGTTATTTCCGTGAAAATTTAATTAGGTATTTTTCTATATTTTGTAAAAGTTGATAGTTTTATTTCCCACTGTTATCCGGCTCAATTTGTGTCTGACTATCGTGTTTATACTTTAAATAAATATATTTTTCTCCTTTTTCTGTTACTATTCCCTCGCCCTTATCTACGGATAGATGTAAGTTTTTCAGTTCATTCCTGAAATGGACCGTGAAATGTCTATTTATAACGTCTTTACCGACCATCTGATAGTTGTTTGCCTACATCTATTACCGACTTTACGAAACTTTAGCACATAAAAACAATTGCATAAAGCTCTCTTTCGTTTGAAACGATTCTGTCCTAGATTTTTCCTAAATTGGGTTTGTATCAGACAGAACTATACAAGTGAAACAGTTCTTAACAAAATATGTAGGTATATAAGTTAAGAGTTATTGAGATTTAAAACAACTTATGAAATAAAATTCTATGATGATGAGACGTTCTGAAAAAATGCATATATTTTTTTTGTCAACTATGAGTTCATGAAATAGACAGAATTCAAAAAAAATACACTTATTAAATTATATTATACTATATTGAGCAAAGCAAGGGCTCACAGCTAGTTTGTTTTAAATTGAAGTTGTAGCTCAAGTAATTTGTTTTCTGCTGTAAGTTATTTTGCATTCGTCTAGAAAATTGCGCGTCTCTAAAGAGAATAAAAAATAAAAGAAATAAATACGTTTGTTTTCTTTTCGTTTGAAGTAATTGGCTGAAACAAACAGCTACTGCTGAATTATAGAAAAAAGTATAAGAATTGAATAAAAATATAAATCGGACTAATTACCATATTTCTACATTACCAGCTGATGTTTTATTTATTTATTTATTTTATTTATTTATTATAATAACAATAATGCTTAACAGCTACGGCCAACACGCGTAATTTATCACTAGTAAGGTAATTAATTCTTCACAATAATAATTAAGATGTTACATTTTCATTGATACTCTAAGCAAGAGTTCAAACCCGACTATTGGAGCTTAATATTATTGAAATGAGACACATTACAGCAAATGTCAATTCAATGCATCATAAAAACAAGTAAAAGTTACTTTTATATCAGAATTTCCACGGGAAATCCTTTGATAGCGCAGAGAAGCTCGAGAAAAGTTAGTAAGTTACTTGGCTTTTACGTAGGTATTCTAATTATTGATGCAAATCGATATAAAACCAAGTTACTATTAAGTCCGGCTCAGACAGGATTTCCCGTCTACCCTCATTTTATGTATAAAAAGAATTTACTTAATCGATAAATTGTCGTTTCAAAAGATATCTAGGTTCTCCCGTTTTGCCTCAGGAAATTGGTTTTACTTGGTACTCTGAAGTAAAGTGGCTGGGCCGCTAGTAGAGAGTGATCATAAATTGGTGTACCTACCTATTCAGCATTGACTTATATTATTGTTAATAATGTGTAGGTAGGTACATTGTCAGTAGGTACAATACAATATATTTGCATTCTACGATAAATATCTTGTAACAACTGTAGGCAATGTTAATATAGTCATATTAACTACTTTAGTAACTATACCTACTAGTAATATATATTATACTCTAAGCTACTAGTAGAATTTATGTTTAGGTTAGTTGGTTGTTTCTTTTATAAATATTTTACCTGCATGCATGAATTTAAATGATTTTTCCATGGAATATATCAAATAAATAATTCCACAAAAAAATATTGCAATTGAATTTGCGTTCGCAGTTCAAAAACTGCCGTCCAAAAAAAACAAGTTCGTATTTTCTTCTATGAAAAAATAAAAATACACACGCATTTTTGGAGGCGTGTTAAAATATTGGTTCTGGTCACTAAGTGATGTTCGGCAGACCGGGGAAAAATTAAATTTTCCCCCTGTGGGGATGCCACCTCGCAAACACCCTGTATGTTGCTCATTCGGCTGGAGATTAATTTTTTGATCGAGTTTTATGAGTGTTTATTACGGAAGAGTTTTTATTAAGCGCTGATCGGGACCAGTCAATGTAGCGTTCTATTGTTTTAACGTATAGGTACCTGGTAGATTACTTGTACATAAATATGCATAGGTACTGTCCAATCTGAAGGTTTCGCTATAATGTATTGACATTTAATTGGTATTATTATAAAGAAAAAAGTTGTTTATATAGGTAATAAAGTAGCTATTTAATTTGTGCTAAAATGTAAAAGCTGTATTTTTTTAGAAGACCATCGACATTATTTTTGTTCTACTCTTCTACTCGTATTTATACATACATACTGTATGTTATTTATACTAGGTATATATGTCTGAGGTACATATTGTAGCAACACCTCATCTCAATCTCGTTTAATTTTGAAGGAAACATGAAACGTATTTCTGCGTGGGTAAGTAATTAGAATCGGCATGTGTGTTGCTTCTCAATTATAAACGGTGGGAAAATGTATATTCCTTGTAATATTGAGGGCTTCTTTACGTATTTCTGTTACACGTGTCGCGTATTTAATAATTTTATTTATGTAGGTACTCATGAGTTGTGGTGGCGATGGCGTAATGGATAAGGTCTCGGCTCTCACTCGAGACACCGTGGGTTCGAATCCTGCCATGTACTAGTGAATTCTTTAGAAATAGCTAATTTAAGTATTTAGAATTTTAATTACTGAGATTGACTGTAGATGTGTACCCTAAGTGTTTATTGTGCTCATTCAAAAACGGCGATACGGCTCTGAAGTAGGTACTTAATTAAATCTTTGTAGGTAGGTATTCAATGTAATAAAAACTGCATACAGGTAAATATACAAAATATGCGGGTAGATAAGGCTGACTGGCAGCCGTCATGTGGACACAAAGGCACAAAGAGGAGGCTGCGACAGTGGCCGGGGGCTGTTCCAGTAATTAAAACTGCCTTTTCGCGTCGCGTTTCACATTCTGTTTACTGGAAAAGAAAAACTCTTATGGTAGGTAGGTATTTGTGGTATGAGTGTGTATATTCTGCTATTATAACTACGGCTTTTATGAGTAATAAACAAATTCTCGAATTAGCTGAATCGCGTCTTACGTATGTTATGTAATAATTTTACCTGCGTAATAAAGCGTTTAACTAACTATGGTTTATCATCGTCACCTTAGATATACAGATACACAGAAAAAAAAGCTTATAACACCGCTCTTTTTTGTCGGTGGTTAAAACATAAGCCATCAGTCGCTGCAGTGGGATCGCGAGGAGGCGGTAATCGATCTGGCAACCAGCCAGCAGCCGCTGACCTACTTACCTCTTCCCACCTGACAGGAGACCGACTTACACTTTACACTTTTTACATAACTTTAACTTAATCTTAGGTGTACACTAAAAGTAGTTATAGTCTCTTCGCATAAATACCACAATCCGCGGCCTTATTACTAAAAAGTAATATCTTCTTTAAAAGTAGGCTGCTAAAATAAATACCGCTATGACGTTACTATCTTAATAATTGAAATAGTACCTGCATATTTTCGCTTACTTTCTAAAAAGGTACAACATGTGCCTAAAAATGTAAGCAGAATTTGTTTTCTTTAAATTATTCTACATTTATCCCTTAAACATTTGACCCTTGAGGGTGACCTGTGACCCCGAATTGCTGAGCAATGGTTGGGCCAATCTGATCCAGTGAAGAATTTCTCAATTAACCTTTCAGAGATATTCAATAATACTGCGAAATTTGTCTGGAAATTTCTGAATTTTGTCAGCACATCTGATTTATTATCTTCGTTAGATAATTACTATTAAGTTTGGTTTAATACTTTCAAGCACTGCATATGAATTTGTTAATAGAGATACATCGCTTTTAGTTTATTAATTTTAAATAATACTATGTACTTTTTCTCCTTTGTACTAACTTTCAGAATTATTCTGCTGTCTTTAGAGTAGAAATCTGCACGTACCATTCAAATAGAGTCTCAAATTGCTTACGTCAATCACAGCTAGCCAGATGTCTTCAATCTTGATCTCGATTTTCTACTTTTTTCTTGTAATTACCTCTCGAATTTCCTCTTTCGACTTTTCCTGTCGTCGCGAAATGCTTTATTTCAGCTGAAAAGCTCTTTCATTCGGTTTTCCTTTTGTCAAGTTTTGTTCCTAGCGTCTGCGATCTTACAATGTTATACCTACCTACACCTGAAACCTACGTAATCCTAGCTAGGTATTATTGTGTTTTTTTCACGGCTGATGAAAAATATTGGTTGTTTAATCTTTTAAATGTTCTGCTTATCTGATATTATATCATGCTCTTTCTGTAACTTCTTATAAAATCTATTTACTTATTAATAGAATAGGACTTTTTCCGGTGACGTTATTAGTGAATACGTCGCGTTGTCTTGTGCAGAAAGCTTTTGTTTTTCTTTGTTATTACATAAAATATGATTCTAGCTACTAATGATGAGCTTACTGAATAAGAATAGCTAACTGAGCTTACATCAGTACAGCTAGTAACTATTATACATCAGGAGAGGCAAATTGAAATCCGAAGGAAAATACCTAAATAGATGCACCAAAAAGACGAGACATGACGCAAACACGACCGACCAAGCATAAAACTTTCCCACCCCCAATATTTACCCTAAACCTGCTCGAGGCATCCCAGACAGACTAAATTCAATATGTAGTCGTCGACCGATCGCCATAATAAACGATGGCCCGTGATTCCAATTAAGGGCCAACACCGTCGATCGAAAGAGCATTATCCTGGCTGTAATTAAGCGTGCCAGCGCCGCATGGCCCAATAGACCGTGTCGTTTGGCCCATGCGAATAATTGTGAATATTAAATGGCATCGAACGGCTATTGAAGTGGAATAATGTGGCGGATGGAAGTTGCGAATTTCGGCTGTGGTGCTAGGTGGTAAATTTGCAGTTATGTACATAAGTGTTGTGACATAGTTCAGTCAAGAATAAATGTTAATTGAGCAACATTAGCTCATGTACGGTTCATATTATAACATAATTTTATGCTGAGATTTCTCATTACATCCAATCATCAAATCAATTTCATATATTTTAGTGTAGCCATTGGAGCCATTGGAGCAGTTGCTCCACACAAAGTTTCAGTAACGGCTACACCAAAGTCAACTAACCATTTCAGAATAAGTCTTAGCAATTAAAATTTTATCAGCTTATCCAAGCTTACTGTACATATTCTATCATGTCATTTCACTTCAATGACATCAAATTTTCACACAAGTAAAATGAGGTCCACAGTCGCACCGCACCCGCCCCGTGGTTCCGTTCCTAGCAGCAGCCGTTGCCGACCACACCGTATCTCGCGGCGTGCGGTCAGCGCCAACACAGGTCGCCACTAATTTGTTCACTACGGCACACTGGGTACAACTTAAGGTGTGTAAGATGCTAATTAGTTTAATTGTTTTGAGGCCACGCAGGTGAGGAGGGTAGGGAATTTGTAGGTGGAAAGGTTTTGGAAGTTTTAGGTTAGGGTTGTTTTTTGGGTTAGAATTCAGGTGAGGTATGGAGTAAAATCAGTTTAGCATGTATAGGACTAAAGAAAGGTTTAGATTGAAAAATTTGAATTTAATTGCTCTTAATGCGAGAAGAATCATTGTGCACGATATTATACATATTTAATCTGTCTCTTTAACCCTGCAATTTTAACTCCAACTATGAATATTTCAGCAAAATGCCCCCCAAACTGTCTCTTATTTATACGAGTAAAGAGCCATTCACACTATAATAACAACTAGTAAATGGCCGTAAGACGTCATCGATAAACGTTTCGCACACTCTCAACACATATTCCTGAAGTTTTCACTGCCACTCGGGGCGACTGGCCGGATGAAATATTTGGGCAGCGACGGCGACTATTTGGCACCCGATTGATTTATCGAGCCCGGGGCAAGCTCATGATGTATGACCTTATTGAGATTAGCACAGGGTAGTGCAGCAAACAGTGGGTTGAGAAATTTTACTTGCTCAGGAAGTTCGGGTATTAAGAGATGTGTGGAAATGCTTTAAGAATTTTTGAATGTTTGTTTCTCACAGCCGCCTAGTCATAATGATAGTTCAATTATTGGTTTTGTTCATTTAATTTAATGAAGTTCTATTTATGAATCATCATTATAATGTCACAATTCCCAAGGAGTGCCACAGTACAATAAATACATACATTATGAGTGCCAGATTATGTATATATCAGTAAAAAATTGTAGTGTAATATGACAGATAACCAAACCCGCCTCTTATCCTCCCAAACCCACCCATACAATAAATCCAAATCTATCCAGATCCCTCTATATTCCTGTGCTCTGTGCCGACACGTGCATGCTCCAGTCTACCTCAGTGGGTGCAGCTACACGGCTGCAGCTCAATTTGTACATACTCGCCCCGGAGCCCCGGAGGTGCCGCGGGGGCGATGGATCGACGGAATTTGTTCTGGAACTTTCCACCGGTTTCCACCAGCTTCTGGAATAGTATTGCGCTGAGGGAAAACGGGGTCGGATTGCGTAAGCGATGGCTGTTGGCTTGAGAGTTTAATTGGTTCATTCTGAAGGGATAGGTGACGTTATATCGAGTGTTAATTACATATTAGTTATGTATAATAATTATTTTATGTTGTGTAGAGTGTCCTTACATGGAGACTAAGCTTTTCCTAGCTTTATAAGTTTTCTGTGAACATAATGATTTTTTCGTTAATCAAATACCTACGTTATGTTTATATTTATGGAATCCACTCGTATTTTTATGACTTCTTAATAAAAAAAACCAAAGTACTCGTGAACCGTCAAAATGTCACGGTTAAATATCAACTTTAAATAACTCGGCTAGGCAAGTGGTAAATTAGCGGTATCAGTTAAACGTGACAGTTACAAATGACTGCGACATTATTGATTAATGTTTGCTTGATAAAAAAAATAAGCACGGTCTAATTTGTTCTCATAATCACGTAATTAGTTATAACAATCACTGATAAGCTTAGCCTGACCTGCCTCTCTATTATACATAGAGAAAAGCACCAAATTATTTGTAAACGGAAAAGGCTAAAGGCTAACTTAATGAAGCCATCTACCAAGTAAAAACGTATATATATTTTAATCTTATTCCAATGTAAATATATAAAAAAACCGGCCAAGTGCGAGTCGGGCTCGCGCACAAAGGGTTCCGTAGCAGCAAATCAAAATTACAGTTAAATCAACCTATCTCAAAAACTATAAGAGATACTTTGATCAAACCAAAAATCGTTGAAAGAGTTAATTAGCATGCATCACCTCTATTTTTTTTAGAATTTTATACCCCGTAGTTATAAAAATAGAGGGGGGGGGGACATACTTTTTACGACTTTGAGAGCTGATATCTCAAAAACCGTTCACTTTAAGAAAAATGTTTTTTAAAAAACTTTATATCATTTTAAAAGACCTTTCCATTGATACCCCACACGGGTATGTACATCGAAAAAAAAAATTTCATCCCTCAGTTACATGTATGGGGGGCCCCACCCCCAATTCTTTTTTTACTATTTAGTGTCATATTTTTGTAGCGGTTCATACAACACATATTCCCATCAAATTTCATCACTGTAGTACTTATAGTTTCCGAGTAAATCGGCTGTGACAGACGGACAGACGGACAGACGGACAGACGGACATGACGAAACTATAAGGGTTCCGTTTTTGCCATTTTGGCTACGGAACCCTAAAAAATGGCATTCGACATTTTGCAAGTGGAACTTTTTCATTGCTTGTGACTGTACATGTACCTATATTGAAATTACATGACTTTTATAAGGACTAAAGCTTTGAAGGTGTTTAATAAATTAAGTGGATCCAGGGTTCTAGGGAATAACTGTTCTAGGGATAAAAGTTAAAACTCATACCGTATCTATAGTTCAACATCAAAGAACATCGTATACTTCAATTTAGGGAAGAAATTTCCACCACGATTTGTAATAAGTACTCACTACTCAGCTTGCAAGTCTTTTGCCGCGGTCGGTTAATTAGAAAAATATTTTAATCAAGCTCGATTAGCTGTCATGTAGGAAATAATTACCACGTGATAAATCGTTTACGGCAGCACGCTATACTGTGATTCGCCATTTTACGGTAACATTATTAAAGATGACTGAATCCCTCAAAGGCAAGGTAGCTACAGGTGATAGAAAAAAAACACACACACACGCACTCACGCCTTGTACTAATGTACTCCCTTGCGGGGTAGGCAGAGGTGCATTGCTGCACCCACTTTTCGCCAGAGTGTTATGTTAGTCCCAATGTAATAGGGGGCGGGCCTATTGCCATTTTACGGGCACATCCAAGACCCGAGAACAAATATCTGTGTTTAAACAAATATTTGCCCCAGCCGGGAATCGAACCCGGGACCATCGGCTCAGTAGTCAGGGTCACTAACCACTACGCCATTCGGTCGTCTACAGGTCTACAGGTGATAGAGTTGGAACCTAAACTGTAGTGACTGTATAGATGGTAGGTTGATAATGTTAAAAGCCCTAGTTATTATGATAAAAGACTTTCGATAACCCATATCGGCAGAATTCATGAAAAACCGAGCTTAGTTTATACTACATATTGGAATAGCAGAGTTTTAGTACTATTTTGTTAATTAACACAGTAATAGCTTGTATGTACACTCACGAGCAATGAAAAAGTTCCAACCGTCGTTGCTGTTCCTTATACAGGGTGTTGCAAAAAGGGTATACTAAGCCGAAAACTACATGTGCAGCATGGTATATCTAAGCCTGAAACTGAAATCAGAATTTTAAAATTCGCGAAAAAAATAATTAATTTCCCATAGAAACTTTGTTGGTCATGTGACTTTTTACTATGGAAAATAAAAAATAATTTTCGCGAATTTCCAAATTCTGATTTTAGTTTCGGGCTTAGATATACCATGCTGCACATGTAGGTTTCGGCTTAGTATACCAATTTTGCAACACCCTGTATGTGACTTATTTATGTCATAGGAATGGTTTCATTGCGCGTGAGTGTAAGTTATTCAAGTAACTATACTTTCATGTTTCATATTAAGAAAGTCTAGTTGATCTAAATTAAATTCATACTCTTCTTTGATGTTGATGAAATTAGTGAAGTATGCTTCAGGGAGTATGAGTGATGAAATCCGCTACAAAATGACTGAACTATGAATTTAATTTAATCACATGGTAATTAACATTTGGATTGCTGCTTTTGATCTTGTGCTTTCAGTAACATACCGTTTAATAACTAATAAATTATGTTATTCTGTCACACGGTATATTAAAACAACGGTTATGCAGTTACCCAATGATATTTATTTATTTAATATGGCACATCAACAGTAGAGTACATGTTATTATTCACTTATGATATTAGCAGAGTATCATAAATTATTTAACCAGGGCGCAAGTTTAAGTAATTTCGTATTACCAAATTCAAGAAGACAGAGGTAAAAAATCTTTTTTTCCGCTTGTTTTGTTTCAAGACAAAAAAAAATAGATAAAGACTGTTAGCAGTGCAATAATTATTAAGGAATATAGTCCCAATCATATATGCTACTAACTACTTTTACTAACACGAGCTTCCATAATATTTAAAAGTATATTTGCGGCTGAAAAATTACCCTAATATGCGCAACGATACTTCGAAACCCTGCAGCGATACACCTACGTATACAGGGGTTACTCTATATAACGAAAAACTAAGTTTCGGAGCGCTGCTGCGCGAGCCACGACTCTATCTCGTTGTATTAAACGTGACGATTGCACGACTGCTCTCGTTCGTTTTTCGTCAGTATAGAGTAACCCTCCAGAACGGGACTATTCTGGAGCTAGTAAGCTAATGTGCACTATTAGTCACACGTCAGTACGAACTACAACGTAAGGCTGCTGTTCCACTGCAAGCTAGCAGGTGGTATTATGAAGTCTGGTTTATGAAGACACCTGGTTCACTTGAATGGAACTAAAGTCAAAGTCTTTATTAATCGTATATTGTTGTAACTTTGTAGTACTAGTGTTGTTTTCTTTTTGCACACCTTATAATAAAATTTTCTTGCACCTCCTATGGGTTGACAGGTAGAATGGTTGTAGCATTATGTCCACCCTTTGTACACTTATTTTTATACTTGTGCAATAAAGGATTAAATAAATAAATAAATATAAGTTAACTTTTCTAATGAACGTCAATTTTTACAAACTACTCTCACCTTCTTGCATACTAATATGCATGCCCCTTTCAGTCATGTAACATGTAACATGTTTAATGAGCAGCAGCGTTAGAAGCAGACCTTTACTGTTACCGTACCTCCACCGACATAAGCAGCGTCGCTTCCCTGTCGAACAACTGTCAGATCCATACAAGTTACGTCAGATTTGGTAAGTGAGAAACTCTGCTTGTTGCTAATGATCGGAGGTAACCCCACTGAGCTCACTAGTTACCGCTAGCCCCTCATACAATGAGTGTGTTTGCGATCAGATATAGCCGGAATATTATAGAATATAGTATGCAAAACCTTAATATGTTCAGAATTGCCTGTCATGCATGTGGTACGATACAAAGTACGGTTTTGAAAAATGGCGCCCATAATGGAAGCAGTTTAAAAATGGTGGGTTGAAGCTAATTTAGAAAAGCGTTGGGTGGGAGTGTGAATTTACCAAATTCACCATTTTATCAAGCGGAACTCGTTTAGCAGGTAATGATACTCGTGTAATGAATACTGTAGAGTGTAGACCATAAAATACATAATTGTAATGTATGTGATGTAATTTTTAGTTCTTTTATTTGTAAAAAAAACTTTAGAATGATGACGCTAATTTCCAAAAGTCGTAGTCCAAATGTTCTTCAGGATGTCCTCCTGAATCAGTCTATTTTGGCTTACTATACCAATTTTGCAACATCCTGTATAAAGAGGTATACTGAAATCAGATCAATGTGAAACCTTTCAGCTTTACCAGCTTTTCAATATTTTCCAAATGCAGTAATGGAAATCTTGGGATCAAAGCTGGATTTATATCAATATCCAAGTTTCACCCGCGTAAGCTTCCGACTTCCGATCCCATTATAAATGTAAACAGTGTGAAAGGCTGTGAACTGTATGATAAAATAGCTATACACTGAGGTATACCACCAGCCATGAGAGCAGGGCGACACACGGCAACGAAAACCATACGATATTGTTTATAACAAAAAAATAATTCTGTAAAATAAAAACAAGTTTGATGTAAATAGTGCAATTATTATGTTTAATAAAAGTCTGGTGTAAGTATTTTTTTGAATAAACACAACAATAACTATGATAAAATATAATATTTCCGCGTAACCAAAGACGTTAAAATGCATGTTGTTGCGCGGCCCCCTCATTACAAGTTTCAACCACAAAAGAAGGGAACAAAACAGAAAGATTTAGGGCACCCGAACTTTTTGACGACTTTGCCCAAGGCGACGAAAGTTAGTAAACGCCCGGCCGCATTAAACGAAATATCCATTAGAATAGGACGAAAGAGATAAAAAGTCAGGAAAAACAAAAGATAAGTTAATTAAAAAGGTTGGGCATAGACAATGACGTTGTCTAAATTAACAATGTCGGGAAAAAAATCTTTTTCGACGTTTCTCAAAAGATGTGTTTTACGTTTGTAAAGGGTGTAATTAAATCAGTTACAGGGCCCATGTCATTATCATTTTCGCTGTAACTCGATATAGGTCGGTATTGTTAGTTACATGCTAGAAAGTTCAGACTTTTATACTTAGCGAAGTCTCAGTTATAGTCCGCGCCATCATCACTGAAGTCCGAGAGCCACCGCGTCGTTTTCAGTATTATTTAGGTACACTTAAGCTGCACTTCCAACGAATTGTAGATAGTAGGATAGGGAGACTAGTTCCCTATGTTGTCGTAAGACTTTAGAGGTAGTGCGTACTCTACGTGCATAAAACACTTTTACAGAATTTAAGTAGTTATTTGTGCCTGCCAGCCGAAAATATTCCTTCACATCCTTATTCTTATCCTAACTAATATTATAAATGCGAAAGTAATTGTGTCTGTCTGTCTGTCTGTCTGTCTGTCTGTTACTCTTTCACGCCAAAACTACTGAACATATTTGAATGAAATTTGGTATACATATGGTATAGACCCTGGGAAAAACAGAACAGGCTACTTTTTATCCCGGAATTCCCAAGGGAAAACTTTTTAAGGCGAAGCGAAGCTCGCGGGCACAGCTAGTACATTATATTAACTATTTTGCGGTCTCCTGTTACACGCACCGGCGCACAAAAAATAAATAACAAGATTAGGACAAGAAACCTGGACATCGGAGTACTAAATAGGTTGTCTTGTCTACAGAGAGGGTCATGGTTAAAAGGTAACCACGTCATGCAACAATGTAATGGTCACCTGCCTTTCATCAAACATTAGCCAAGGCGGTGCCTGCTGATTGAATTATCATGAAACTTTTTGTCCCGGCCCCAATTCTGACTAATTTATAGGCCAGGCCCGGAAATTTTCCAACATGCCACAGGATCTTTTACCTTTTTTGTCTCATTGAATCTTAGGTGGGATGCCCAAATTTTTGGGTGGTAATATAAATTATAAAGATAAAAAAGATAAAATACTCTTTATTGCACACAAACAGAAACAGTTTCACAAACATAGAACTAAAAGGAATAGTACAATCGGCGGCCTTATTACTAAAATTCAATACAAAACTGCATGCACTGAAAAACTTGTAAAATATTGTAGGAAGGATTTTTTTCAGTCGAATAATTCAAGTTGTTTAGAATGATCTCTGAGCCTATTCAGCCCCAAGCTCACCAATTTTGTAAAACTGTACTTGTCTTACTTACAAGTACACACTTTACTAACACAAGTACACATTTAAATACCTAACTTGTTTATATTAAATTAAAAATAACAAGGAAAGTGGGTCGGGTCAGAAATTGCAAACATAAAACAAAACGAAATGGAAGTATTCGCATTTTTGTGACAGCCAAACGAAAACCAGGGGGACGTTTCACCAAATCGTTTTCCTCCATCCAACCGTCATTTGAAATGTTCACATTTTTTTCATGTTTTATTCCTTCTTCGGGGTTCTGTAGTTAAATTTGAATGAACAAAGGGTCGGATTGAGAGCGGTGGTAGCTCAGTCGGGTAAGCGCCCGCTTCTCACGCCAGAGATGCGGGTTCGTATCCCGGCGCTGACATGTACCAATGAGTTCTTTTCTGAATTTAAGTACAATGTATACCATCGCTCTTACGGTGAAGGAAAACATCGTGAGGAAACCTGCATATCTAGATTTAGCACATCTAGATATGTGAACCCACCAACCCGCAGTGGACCAGCGTGGTGGGGAAATGGTCCAAGCTTAGGAAGGCAGTTTAGACCTTGGGGATATGCACAAAGGTTCCATTCGAGAGAGCCAGGTGCAGGTACTGTTACCCCCACAGAGAATAGAATAGAATAGAATAGAATAGAATAGAAAGGGTCGGATCGAAATAAATGTTCCTAGGATATTTTTACTGCAACACACTTCCCACACTAAGACATTAAATATTTTTTTTATTACAGTGAAACTATAAAGTCCTGAAATTAAATGAGGGCACTGCTATCTTTCATGTAGCAACCCTATATAGCGAAACATAACTGACTTTGATACTTGAAATTTTGCCTGTTAACTTCCTACCTATTTATGTATTTTAAAAACAACTTACCATCCACAAAAAAGCTCTTACTTACAAGCTAGAAGGTGTTAATATGAAGGCTAATAGTGAAACCAATAAATATTTATTTAGATAACGTTATTACAACTGTATAAAAAAACTGGATCTGTTGACGAAGGGCACACATAGTAAAGACATCAATTTCTCTTTTTGGACGGCCAGTTCTGTTTCTTCCAGGAGTTAGAAAAATTCCATATTTTGCCCTCTTTGGCACGCTGGTCCGATATAACTATAAAATAAAATAAAAAAATCTTTTTGAGTTACACAATGCCCCCCAAATTCACACAATGTGAATTTACTAATAAGTAAACAAAAAATATATCTTCAAGTATCAAAATGTTAAGGTTTGACTCAACTGAAACCAGATGAAACCTACAATCAGTGGTATGTAAACAATGTTCGACTTAGGCTCTAAACCTAGGTTTATCGATAAATGAAGCGTTGGTACTAATATAAAATGAGTTATTACAATTTGTACAATGCTACATACCCGTCATAGACGCTGTACGAGCGTAAACATCCTCCAAATTCGACAAAATGTGTCCAGCTTGATGTTCCGCTAAACATTGTATTAAAACTCGATAAATAACTTCACTAACTTGACTACGAATATTTTTCTTCATCTTCCTAATTGCAACCAAGCGTAAATTGTTGCTTTTATCTAGATTATCCTTGTAAATTAATAAGAAAATTCAAAAAACAGCCAACTGCCTATTGACATAAACAGTTGTTATGACTTTTATGTTTCTTTTCTAATGGTGCCAGTCTCCTGAAAATTTTAGTTCCTCAAACATTAATTTCAGGACTTTATAGTTTCACTGTATTTTAGTTACTATCTAGTTTATATCGAAAATACCTATATTTATTATTATCGTTTTTTCTAGACAAACAATGATTTATCTATCCTACCATTATGTATAACATGGCGATATTCAATATATGTAGTGTAGGTATGTTAAAAACATCCCGTTTTATGCAAGAAATTACGGAATCGGCCAAAAAAATGGCCGCTGGACTTGACAGTTCCATTTTCAAAAGAAAGCCGTTCACAAGCAGAAATGCAGTGGAGCGGTATTAAGGCGCAGTCAGGGGCAGGTCATTAAGCAAAGATCGCTATCATAATTGAATTGAAAATTCCAACACGAGACCCTTAACTGGCAGTCGTGCGATTGCTCCAGTAGACTGCAGTTTGAAGAAAATATTTTGAAATTTAGAAAAAAAACGTGTCACAATGTTAATCTAGTTTAAGGTCCACCAGTTAATAGGTAGGTCGACTTGCGCATAATGGTTGCAAATACAAAATAAAGACATCTGCTTTTCTCATGCAGTAGGTAGGTATGTGTAATCGTATATACCTATTTCACCCAAAAACATACGCGATTCACTAACATTTGATCAATTTATGTGAGTAAGCGCCAATTTCTCCACTGTCGGTTAGAGCATAACCAGGGTGTAGTGGTTTACTTTTGACACATCTGTCATGAATTTTATATGGAGATGGAGATGGCGTTTAATTTATAAATCAATCCCTGTCGGTTAGATAACCGACTATGGAGAAATTGGCACTAAACTTCGCCGCAGCAAAGCAAAGCACCAATACATGGCCTCAGGGGCTGTCTGTTAAGTTGTCAAATGCCTTCAGAAGCAGTCGAATGGCCGGAAGCCACGCGTCATATCGCGGTATTGGGGAAGCGAGGGCACTATCGCGAAGACAAAACGTAATAATATTTACGAAGTAATTAGCGCCAAATGTAATACATTATTTTGAATCCGAATCAATGAATACAAGTTTGCGATAGTTTCACTATAGAGGTATACCTCTACTACTTACATGTTATATATTGTCGGTTATCACGCTTTTGTAACTGTAGCTCACTGGACTTTAGTTGTAGTGCTCATATTTGCTAAGTATAAATGACATTTGTTAGGTTCGACTCGTTATTTATCTGCATACACTATAAGTATTTTCATTATCGCAAACTTTTTTACGATGTCAGTTTAAAATGATAAAAAGTATAAAGTTTCTACCTCAAATAATATAGGTAAAGCTCTTCAAATGTCCAATTTACAAACATTACGTTATTGGAAACTTTTTCCCTTTCGTGGTTCATCTCAATCGAACTTCGTCAAAATAAACAAGTTTATAGCGCAATCTCGAAAGTTCCAATATCGATTAATCGTGATTTGACGCCCCTATCACGTAAAATTCATAATGCCAACAACATGGAACAACAATTTATTATCAACCTTATTGCCTTAAAAAGTTTTAGCCTATGTTCTTTCTCAGGGTCTAGAATATATGTATACCAAATTTCATTCAAATCCGTTGAGTAGTTTTGGCGTGAAAGAGTAACAGACAAACAGATAGACACAGTTACTTTTACTTTCGCATTTATAGTATTAGTTAGGATAACTGTTTTTGATACATTTGTAAACAAGGTATTTACAAAAAAATTAACACATTATGTAGGTGCATGAAAACATTTTCGTACACACTGTAAATGTATTAAACAAATTTTTTTCGGCGGCGATGTGTTTCTGATCTACGTCAAACTAAAAACCCCACTCTTTTCAGTGTTTGATAAGAATATTGTTCAGTTGTCTGCCTGCAAGTTACGTAATAAGCATACGAAAATCTGCGCTGTCTGCATAACTTGGCGATCAGGAGTTTTGCTTTGAAAATTTATTATTTTCACAGAAAACATGTTTTCCTGGGGCGTCTCTAACGGTGTAAGGTTTCTTGAGGAAACGAGCTATTTTATTACAAAAATTGTGGCTTGAACGTATAAATGCTTTTCGTTTTGAAGGTTTTGTAGCTGCACCGGCAATTTCTTTATTTGAAAAATATCTACGACAATGTAGAAAATGTGCAAAATGATTAAATAATATATATTTTTATTTTGCAATTTTTAGTTAAATTTGCCTTTCTTTTCTTGAATATTTCCGTAAAGTGGTAAAGGGTGCTCCGGAATGTCAGAATGACACAGAATTTCATTACAGACGAGTACGGATGAGACATTGACGTTTCATGGAATTCTTTGAATAAAATCCCTTTTGTTGTTGGCAAATCCTTCATGTACTTTGTACAAAAGTGTAGAGTTTTAAAGACGCTTTCTATAATTTTAAATGTATGATTATGTTACTTACAATAAAACCCGTCTTATATGAAAACCAATTTTCAGCAATCTTACATTTCTAGGCACAACAGTTCTGATCTGACTGAAAAAGAGTTTCCCATATTTTCATCACAGGATTTAATTATTTTTGACACAAATTATTCATGAGTCAATAAAAATAATTTAAACCATGCCTCACATGAATTTGCTAGCTATTCTCTCCTCCCAGCTATTTAATAAATAAAAAAGGTAAGTTCTTTTGTCGCATAGTGAACGGAAGTCAGTAAACAAAGCACATCGATAAAGCGCGGCACACACATACCGTATCGATTCACTCGACGCTATAACGTGAAAATCCTTTAAAATTATGCACGGTCACACTCCCTACATGTGCTAACTTCATGCCGTGCACGAAGGCTTGATCATTTAATCGTAATAATACCCAATAATAAATAGCCGTTTCTTTAGCTCGTTTTTTACACTTACAATACAGTGAAAGAAATCCTAATATAGTAATTTATAAATTTTTTCCATATGTAATTATATGTAATAATAATAATATGTGGGGACATCTCACACACGGCCATCCGACCCCAAGCTAGGCAGAGCCTGTGTTATGGGTATCGGACAGCTGATATATCTACACAAATACATAGATAGATAGATACTAAATATAAATATGTAACGAACATTTCCATAAGATAACCTTTCCGTTTGATCGTAATACATATTTATAATGTTCTGGTAAGATGTGCTTAGCTATCAAGCGAATAATTTTACTTATACATAGATATTTTTTATTGTTAGGTAGGTACATTAACCCTCATATTTCTTTAAAGTACCATAGTAATTATGTATCTAGTATACACCTACTAACTAAAAAAATATAATTAATAAGAACTATCTAATACTAGCTCTGATAAAAATAAATGAAATATGTTTAACAAAGTTGTCGAGACTATACCTAACTACATGATGATTTTTCACAAGAGCTTTCAAAAAATGTAAGCTTTGTCAAAATAATGTTTTCTCAGTTAAGGTTAAGACAGTATTAAATTAAAATAATTTTACTAGCTCCAATCTGCCTACTATATTGGTTGTCGATGCATTGGTATAACGAGTTGTCTGAGTGTTGATGATTTGCAATGACTATAATGGCGTTCACATAGCAAATAGACAAAGCATTCAAATATGGATGAATACGTGATGGAATGTCAATGGTTTTAACCAATAATTTTATACGTCGTTAATCATTTTATATTGCTGCTATGTATTTTGGAATAAATGGAATTAATTTACATAGCTTGCTGTCATGGTCTTTTTGTGGCAGAAATTAGTTTATAAAGTTATTTTAACCAAAACCATAAAACTACATGGTGTTAGCATCGTAAACAAAAAAACGGTGCAATTTTCCACCCCATTCTCCAATCCTATTTGCCTAACCCCACCTTTTTGCTGAATATGTTACCTCCTTTTGAAAATCACACGAGTCATTACGTCAATATCTAACCATAGATTATATAGAATAGATATTAGAGCGAAGGTGCTGCCATCTTTTGGTGTAGTTTACGCGCCGAACGCGAGTGGGAATCAATTTACTATGCAAAACCGAACCACCCCAGTTACCGACTTACCTTCGTGTTATGCTGGTAACTTAAATATATTTTTAATATTTAAGATGTCATTTTCTTGTATATATTAAATAAGTAAGTATATTTAGTCCACTCTATCTTCGATCTGACTCGATCTTGTAATATAGTAAAAGGCAAGAAGAAAAATCGAAAAATCTGTGTAATTATTCAGCCAACGTATTATTCCTGAAACGAGAACTCGCTTAACAAAAGGTTCTCGTTATCTCTATCGGATTCGTCTATACCGGGACAAAATCTCAGTATGGAATTTCCGTGAAATGCACGTTTAGGCCTGGGTCTCCTATTTACGCCGCAGATCGCGTCCAGCGTCACGCCGGCGCCGTAGGCCGTGTCACGATGCTCACTATAGAAATGTACTAATGCGGTCTCCCTCACACGCCGACGTTGGCGCGTAGTCGTAGTGAGCATCGTGACGCGGCCTACGGCGAGACGCTGGACGCGATCTACGGCGCGTAATAGGAGACCCGGGCCTTACATGATCCCGAGCTAGCGCCCGCGGCCTTCACTGGTGCAATGTTTGTCATTAGGTTCAACTTAAAACGGTTGGACAGTAAACAAAATGCCAAATGACAGTTTTTTGCTTTGTTTGTGGAGTGTTGCTTTGTCTTGCTAGTATATTGTTAAATTAGTCCTACTTATACTATACCCACGCGTGATGTTTGTAAGTATGTATGGATAGTCTAGTTAATATAAAAGCTTTTGATCCCGGACTTTCCATATCGTTCTATTCAAGTGATTCATATTGAGGATTCACTAGGCAAACCAAACATTTAGAGCTATGAAAACCTAAAAATATATCTTACACTCTTAGATATTTGTTCCCAGGTCTTGGATGTGCCCGTAAAATGGCAATAGGCCCGCCCCCTATTACATTGGGACTAACATAACACTCTGGCGAAAAGTGGGTGCAGCAATGCACCTCTGCCTACCCCGCAAGGGAGTACATTAGTAGGTACAAGGCGTGAGTGTGTGTATATACTCTTAGATTTTTTGTTGCTGTACCTAGTAGTATCAGTTGCAATACAGGGTGAATTCCATGCACATTTCACATCTATTGGTTGCATAAAGTTTGCATTTGACAGCGTTGTGTGGGCTGCCACTGTTCTCTTTGTACTGTCTGGGAAGTGGCATGTACAGGGTGATGTCTATATGTATGTATGTTTATTAAAAATATTAAATTACGCTTGTTGTTTCTTATTTCAACACCATATAAAACTGCGTCTAAAACCCTTTCATCGCCGAGTGCCAAGACGTAGCTATTTCGCATTATGCTAATACAAAATCAATACTCATACGATACAATAATATATATTTAGCAGCATTAAAATAAATATAATCCTTCCTTGGAAGGAGACCCTTGCCCCAGCAGAGGGGACGTGATGAGTCGTGATGAAATAAATAATACAAAAGCACAACTTAAAAGCCGTAATCCAGTTAATACAATTTATATACGACTTTCAGCGAATACAACACCTGTATTTAACATTTACCTATAATTACTTACATAATATTTTTTTTTTGTTTCTCTGCTGAAATATCACCCTGTATACGAGCTCACGCGGATGGAGTATGGGTGCGCGGAGTCTGTCGGTCTGTGAGAATAATAGCGAGGAGAAAACTTTGTGGCGACCGTGTTACTATTGTACGGATCGTATGACGTAGCGTAGATATACTGTATTCTTCTTACTTGGTATGAAAGGTAAACAATCTTTTTTTATTTGAATTTATAAACCAATGAAATACTGACTTGTTAGCAAAAATATCAATTTCGTTATGAAAACATTTATTTTACACAAAGATTGTGTACTTTTTTTACCATTGTACCAATGAATAAATTAACAAATCTTCTAACCAAACTTATTAAAAATAAGAGCTCAGTGGTAGAAGTGTGGTGTTATTAGTCGAGACGTTTATTTTGCACTGACACTCCATCTTATTGGTATATTCTAAATCTTATCAAAATTTAATCAAAATATCCTTCCACCCTAAGGTTGTCTTGAAAAAATCGCTTTAAGCGATAAGACCGCCATTTTTGTACATAGTTTATAGTATTTAAGTTATGTAAGTTTCTTTTATGTGTGTGTGTACAAATAAAGAATATTCTATCTATCTATCTATCTTATTAAAATGCTTAAAAGGTACTACAAGTAGGTACTCCTCGATTCTCTTAATCGAACTGTCAAATACACAATAATCGAAAACTCGATTTTAATAGGAAACTTAAACGAACAAAACCCTATCTTGTTTCTGTTGTGATGTCAACTCCTCAATTTCTAGGAAATTGGAATTCGGGCCTTCTCAATTTCTCAAAATAACGAGAGGCCACGTGAAATAATAGCTTTAAAGAAGCGTTAAATGTGAAATATAGTAGTAGCTTTGAAAAATCTGACAAATTAATTCAAATTAACGTTCTGATAAACTGAAACTCGTGTGTCAAAGTAAATTTTAACCTTAATGGTAAATACGGTTTATGAATTTGAGGGAAAAGTTGTTCAGAATGACTCCCCGAATGGAAGAATGACCCACATTGTCATGTCGGCTTACTAGAGATATACCATTTAATAACAGCCTTTATACAATCATGATTTGCCTATAAATACACGAAGAGATATTTCATGATTATATACCTCTTGTTAGTTGTAAGTCACAGTGAACGGAAACGGAGTACGTACACTACAGCCTTGAAGGCTAGACAAATACCCCCGCACCCTTCTGCAGTGAATTATTTATTTCTGCATCAATACGATGCACTTCCATTAGGTAGCTACTTCGAACGTACACTGTTTTCGTTGAAATAACGTTACTGAACCTAAAACTGACAATGATGAATGGAAATAATAAGTGTGATAAAATATTCATAGAACAATTAGTCATCTAAAAGAACGAAAAATCTTCACAGCAACCTATGTTACTATTTACCCAAAGGTGAATGGGCCAGATCTGACCCGTTTTGTGAAAGTTAACACTAACGAAACCTATTTTTATTGATTTATATACTCACCAAAAATCTACCCCATGTAATCTAGGCGATTACAGTACGCAAGTATTGTGACTATTTTTTACGTGTTCTGAAATAAAATGATTAGGTACGTCATTTAGAGGTATATATGAGATAAAACGTCGGGTATTATCATGAATCCCGGTACTCTGTTACACTTTACACCTAAATACCTGACTATTAGTATCAAAATTATAAATCGTACTAATTACAGTACTCCACAAAATATCCGAAACTTCACATTGGCCACAATTTCAATTAATTATTCCATAAACTAATTGAATATTGCGTTTTAATTAATTCCTTTTAATGGAGGTCGGATTCGCGTTTATTTAATTAAAATTGCGTTATGTAATGAGTTCTCGTGTGATGCGAAACTTAACTAATTAATATTTCAATTAGTTGATGGTTTACATTGACGCATACAGATGTTATCAATATATCTCTTTATATTGATTGATCAATTCGGAAGGTGCTTCTTATCTTCATAAGCATGATGATAACATTATTTTATATCGTTATTTATTACATCTATTATCCTTGGATAACTATACTGCATGATAGCACAGGAATATAACTAGTCACTAGTGATAGCTACACGCCACTGCATGTCGTACAAACATTTTCATGCTCGACTGTAACTTCACTATCCGCACTCGTATCACAATGTACTGTTCAAATCTTATTTCAGTTCTTATTCATTAAAACATGACGCTACGGCGTCACAAAAGTTTTATATAAAAGTTTTATATAACGTTTATAAATAACCAAATCATATTTAGGCGCACCGCATACTTCATCCCCCTAAATAATGCAATCCATTTACGGTCTCCCTTATCTTATTTTGGCGCGAAAACACGAAGTAAACGCCTAGAGGCACCCTTTAGACCCTTGTTTCATAGAACAGTCAATCCAAAAACAATATTCTACGCAGTATTCATGACAAATTGAGTTTTAACGAAGAAAGATAAGCGTCTAAATATTGTGCGTCTTTAGGGTGCGTTTTGGATGGTTTTAGTATGCCCCACTTGCTGTGGCATTGTAGCTCTGGAATTAATAAACCGATTTGGATGCGTTTTACATTGTTTGAAAGGACATTTTTGTGGAGACTTATGAATAAATAATAATAAAAATATGTCGAAAATTATAGCATTGAGTAACATTTTATTTGTTATTTATTTTACTCGGTTTTTAGTCATCAAGAATACTTAACTGTAATATTGTTTACAAATAATTAGTGACTAAATTTTCGGTCTACCGACTTTTAGCTATTTACAGAAACCTCGGTAAAGTTATTCATTTTTTATTATGTATTTAAAAAGATAAAACCTAAATCTACAAAACTAGACCAGTTCAGAGCACCCCGTATCTGAAGGGCGGGCGCGTTACGCACTCAAGACGGATGGGTGATGCAATTTGGCACAGACATAGATATATTGGACGCGATAAAGCGACAATCAGAGGATGGTTGTTTATACCCGTTCCCTGCAGTAATTGTTTACGATAAATTCCCAACAATCTTTCGCAGGTGTGACGCATTTGTTGTAGACCCTCTTTGTCGGAAAATTGGGGTTTTTGTCATCTTTATCACGCGTGTTTTTACCTTCGTAAGTGATTAGGGTGATAATGTGGAGCGTAATTTTGGTGGTTTAAGGGAGAGTGACGGCTAATGTCAAAAGATAAGTTGTTTATAAAAAGACGAGCGATGTTTTTTCTGAAACCAGGTCATTTCAAAACCTTTCCAGTAAATCGATAGAATTCTTGTTTGCATCGTGTTCATAATATCTTGCCAAATTGATTTCCGAGGTTTCACCACAAAGTTACAAATATTCTTAGCGTGTCCAAGACTAACACTAGAGCTTGTCGGGTATTGGTTACCATTAGTAAAAGTATTGACCAATCAGAATAGCGTCAGTTGCTGATTGTCCATGGTGCATCGGACGTATAAATATAAACTTACAAAGCGCAACATTCACACACTCTTACTCCTACTCTATATTACAGAGCAAGAAACAAATTTATCTTCTCACTCCTTCCAATTTTTTCTATCATTTATCAAACAAAAGTGCACCACTCAAAGGGGACGCACGAGCCTCCATCCGCAAATACATCAGTCTCGTTGCAACAGAGAAGCAATACACTAAACTAATGGGCGATAAAACAAATTGTTCGCGGTATAAATCAACTCCCGCCTAATGAGCCGGCGTCCCCTGATTTACAACTACCTGCACTTTTATTGTGGGTATTGGGTATTCGCGAAAAAATATAGGAATCGTATTTTTCGTAAGCTTTGAAAATGTATTTTCTGTTGTGTAGGAGATTGAAACCGTGCGTGCACCCCGATACTATAACTATAGTTTTTATCGAGTACATTTTGATTTTAACATTTGCCCTTGTAGCACAAGACTAGAGAAAGACTAGTTACAACTCAAATAGAGTACATTTTGGAGTTTAGGCCATACTCTACCTTTTTACTTAATAATTATTTGGTTAATTATAGCATCTCACGATTTAACCAAATAAATAGACCCTCAAAATCAGAATCATAATTCTTTAATCTCCTTATCTACCAGCCTCAAAGCATCCGAATCCACAACAAGCCAATCATTTCAAAAACAATCACGTAATTCGGATTTACTTATTTAGGGTCGGCCGGGGTAAATGGGTCTGCAAAAGAAGACGTCTTCGGATCTAAAACCGCAGGGGTCACACATTATTGGGTGCGTAAGCGACGATCCATCTGTCAAAGTCCACTGCAGTTGGGGTAGCTACGTGCAATTCTGCACGATTCGATGTCACAGCGTACTTTTGTAGTGTAGTGGAGTTATTCTGAATTGCATTGTAGAAACTCGGTTAAATTCATCTTCTCTTTTATGACCTTCTAATTGCATAAACCTACTTACCAGTCATATTTTCGTTCTGCAAGTTTATCAAACTTTACGTTCCATTGAATGCATCCATGGCCAATTCCAAATGACTTATTACTAATTATGATTTTAGCCATGTAAATTGCCATTTTTCTTAAGAACATCACTTCAGATACTATGCCTATAAAGGCCCGGGTCCACTATCCTCCTCCCTACCCTACAGTAGGAGCTAAACGCCGCCGTCGGTCCCCAGAGCGGCCCAGTCTGAGCCGCGTCGCCCATTGATTTGTCTTCAAAGGGGAACTGCAACTTTGGGCCTCTTAAGTAATTGTTAATGTACTTTACTAGGAGCAAAAATAAGGGGCGTTTTTGGAAGATGCAAGGGTTTGTTTGGTTGTTAATAAGTTATTAGATTTTAGATAGATAGATACATAGGTAGAATATTATTTGTAGACACACACGCACTAGACAAGACCAGGAATTACAAAGCTTATTATATACAAACACATAGGTAAAGAACTGGCGGTCTTATCGTTAAAAGTGATGTTTCAAGACAACCTTTGAGTGGATGATTGTTATATTAGTAATTGATCCATCAAATGTAAAAGATAATAATTAAAAAAAAATAAAAACCGACTTCAAAAAACCACTAAAAAGTAAGAAATAATTTAAGGTTTAGACCAATCCTAGGTCACAGTACAAATATACTTAATCAGGTACTGTTCTTTTTTGATGTTGGTGCGGTGACAAAGTAATCTGAAGAAATATGGCACCAACTTCAAAAAAGAACAGTACCTGCTTAGTTATATTTGTACTGTGACCTAGGATTGGTCTAAACCTTAAATTATTTCTTACTTTTTAGTGGTTTTTTGAAGTCGGTTTTTACCATTGTTGTCACCATCATATCTTTTTGTTATAATAACATTGTTTACGTTATAAATTTCATAAGAATCGGTTGATAAGTGCCCAAAATGGAAATTTATACCCAGGTTTTTACCCCTTTACCCACCCTTGGGAGTGGAATAAAATTCTGAAAAAAAATGGGACCACCCTTGCGCTCAACCCAATACATCAAAAAAAGAATTTTCAAAATCGGTCCATAAATGGATGAGTAATCGATGAACATACATAAAAAAAAATACATACTGACGAATTGAGAACCTCCTCCTTTTTTCGAAGTCGGTTAAAAATTGGTCTATAACTGGCGAAAGTATCGGTGGATGCATACAGTTGAATTGAGAAACTCATCATTTTTTCGAAGTCAGTTAAATTTGGAAGCTACAAATGCAGAAGCCACTAAAAAGTCTTCAGGAAAAACCTGTTTCCGTCGCTATGAATTGCCCATGTACGCTGAATATCTCCACTTATTTATCCTCTCACAACAACACATAATATGACAGCATCTCCACATTTTCTCCAACATTGTATCTCCACATCGAACAATATAACCGAGCTCCAATTCAATTTTGTAAAATCTTTTCAAAGTGACGCGGAATCTGAGCTACATAAAGGCGGCCGCACACGGCGCGTTTTGAAATTGCAATAAAGGTGCAATCACACGTCCTTCAAAGGGTTGAAAGTGTCTTTTTACTACGTTGACGACGACGGAGCGGGAAGATGCGCGAAGACGGGAAGTCTTCGTGGATGTGGCTTGTTCGTAATAAATCTAATCATATTTAGACATGAAAGTCCTTTCTGAAATGTTGAAAATCGTGGGATTAAAGTGTAACTATAGCTTGGCAAGTTCCTTGGCGGCCCTCCTTGTGGGGTGAAAGACGCGGAGGGGACGAGGTACCCAAGACGACAGCGGGTAGCGGGAGGGGTAGCGGGGAAGGGCAACGCGTGCACTGCACGTCATTATTACGGCAGTCTCGGCCGCGCAGTCGAGGCGGCAACATGTGTTGTAAAATCTGTCATAATCTGAGTTCGACGCACATGATACCACTGATCCTGAGACCATTAGTCTTAGGATGAGTGTTGAGACCGGAACCTCCACAATCGTCGGAATATTTAGGTACCTTTTTAATATTATAATCATATTATTATTAGGTACTTATCTATAATTCGTCAACAAAATAACGTTAAAAGCAACAAATCGTATAATTAGTCATTTATTGTCTATTTATAATCTAATGTACTGAAATTACATAGGTAACATAAAATATTATAGGTATACACTGGACTAATATTACTAGCGTACTCTAGTACCTACATTATACTTCAAAGTTTTACTTCATAATGTTTTTTTTTGTTTTAGATTTATAATTGAAGTTAATGAAAACGATGATGAAGATGAGGATGACGACGACCATGAACAAGTTCAAACAGAGAGTGAACATGAAAGTGACATGGAAATTGATTTATAAAATAAAACACTTTTAGGTATACATAAATAAATTCAAATTGGTAGATATTCTGAAGGCAGAAATCCTTATTTTAAACTATAATAATTTTGAAGCTAAATATGACATTTACAGGAACACTCATAGAATAAAATTTTACTTACTCTTACATTACGTCAGAAATAGTTACAGTGCAACAAAGTTATCTGTTCCGGTGAGAGCGAAGTAATTGATGCATATTTCATTACTTACTAATGAATTGTATATTGTAAAAGATTAGATGGGTTCATTAACACCGCAAAAGCGAATTAACATTACGAGCAAACTTAAAATCTTATAGAATTAAGAAATATAAGACATTTATGTGACCTGTCACCGGAACAGATAAGTTTGTGGCACTATACAAGCTATCGTGAGATTAATACGGGCACACTTTTCTCCGTGTGTACTCGTGTCGTGCTACCTCGCCCCCTCCACGTCTTTCACCCGCAAGGAGGGCCGCCAAGGAACTTGTCAAGCTATAGTACTTTCCGTTTTTTGACAGCTCTGGAGATAAGAAAAAAAGGAAGAAGACGATACAAATGCATTAAGAAAGGCTACCAAGCGATTTGCTTCGTTTATAACCGTCATTAATTGTTGTTTCTGCTATACTCTGCTATGCTTCCAAATGTATTATCAATTTTATTATTTTGTATCAAAATTCTGCCTTCTTAATATTTTTATAGATACACCTGCATAAATTATTATTATAACCTTATCTATGAATCTTCCCACCTCCCGTCCCAGAAGCTTTTGCTATGGTAATGCAAGATGCACGCTGAGGCATCGCATAGGAGATTGGATGTAAAATTTTGATTCAGTGCGAACTGGCACGAGGAAGTAACTCTAAACTTTGTTACTTTATTACTTACTTGCCGTCTTTACCGAAATGTGGTTTAATTGTCAGCTGGCTTCTCTACTACACTCGCGAGTAATGATAAAGTTGTGGTGACATAGCGCCAAATTGCTCCTTAAGGGTAAAGGCTAGCTTAATGATGCAGACTGCAATATTGAAGTACATTTAACAGTGCATCAGAATATTCATCATCATCATCAGCCTTCCATCGCCCACTATTGGGTATAGGCCTTCTTTTTTGTACGCAGATTTTTCCGGTCCGGAGTTGACGACAAAAAAAGTAGGTAAATACGGGAGGGGCAACTCGCGCGTGGCGCGCGAGTCTAAGGCGCGCGACTTGACGAATGACTCCCTGTGCCGCTCTGGTCCACTGCTTCCCCGCAACCCTGCACAATATTATTAGTATTTATTTATTTTGCTCTTTATTTAGTATTTATGTTACTGATAGGTACCTTTTGTAATATTTATGTATTACTAGCTGTTCCCGCGAGCTTCGCTTCGCCTTAAAAAGTTTTCCCGTGGGAATTCCGGGATAAAAAGTAGCCTATGTTCTTTCCCAGGGTCTACACCATATGTGTACCAAATTTCATTCAAATCCGTTCAGTAGTTTGGGCGTGAAAGAGTAACAGACAGACAGACAGACAGACACAGTTACTTTCGCATTTATAATATTAGTTAGGATTAATGGAATTAATATATATAATATTATTATTTTTTAACAAGTACTATTTATTTTTCATAGAATTTACACACACGTACCTATCTATTTTTAATGTAAGCTGCATTATTTATTTACTTACCATACACACTCATAACAGTAATCACACAACACACACGTCCCATATACCTATACTTATATATTTTTTTTTTGTTTGCACATAGTTAAGTAGGTACTCGTGTACGTGACTGAGGTCACTTAAAAGGGCCAGCTGAAAATCAGCGCTGTGGCCTTACTGTCCACAGCTCATGCTGAGCTGGTTAATTTTTTATTATTTTTTTTTTGGCCTTGTTATTTTGTATATGTATTTCTTTTGTTTAAGTCTGTATTTTTCTTTTTGTTGTTGTTGCTGTCTATGTGTCGAATAAATGTTTCTTTATCTTTATCTTTATATTACTAACTGAAAATCAAAATTATTGTTTTAAATTTAAAAACAAATTATTTTAAAAAAGTGTCGGAATTTTGTGGATGGAACTTTTTTATTGCTTAAGAGTGTAATTAATACGTACCTAACTAAGTTAAAATTTGAAATAGCAACTAATAATGATTGGTAAAGATAGATAGATAAGAGAAGAACCCTAAACGAGTTATCACCGTAATTAGCCCACTAACTGGAACTCGATCAAAGAGGCAATATGTTACGAACTTCTCAAATTATTGCTCACAAGTTAAATTGCAAAAGGGTTGATATTGATCCCTGGAGATTTAAATTACGGATTTATGACCAGTTCGATTTAACTTCGGATAGAAACACAAAGTATGTACCTAAATATAGCGAAAAGCTAAAATGCTTTGGGAAAGGCCTATGTCTAGTAGTAGGCTATACCTAGATAGGCTGAAGAATAATATGACGATACACAAAGTAAATAAGTAACCAGAACATTCAATACTCTCATAGTTATGCCACAAATATCTTATAACTTCAGCAGTCACACCGTATTTCCAAAGGAGAACGGCAGTCCTCGTACCGCCAATTTTTTGGAGCGTTTCAGAACCATGTTTTCACCATTTATTAATACAGTGTAGATAAGGTATTTCCAGTATTTACAATATTTTTAGAAGTCGGGGGAAAAGAGAAAAATATAAACGAATAATATTTAAATCTAAGGATAATGGAACGAAAAAACAAACATACAGAGAACGGAACGTAACAACTGTGATGCCAGCCCTTGGAATATTACCAGCAAATCCGAGCAACAAAGTAATCGTATAGAAATATCGATACAATCTTAAATACAAAAGATATTTTATGTATCAATAAATTACATGTTCTGGTACTATTTGTGCCAAAATTAGTACATTTGGTTTATAAAATATCATTATATTTAAGTCTTGAATACTTTTATCCATAGTAAACCATTTTCTTTTTCTCTTTATTCGATTCACTATAATCGATATTTTTTGAATATTTAAATCTAATAACACTGAATCTTGCTTGTCAATCTTGTCATAGTAGTTGTTATTTCATTTTCCATTGCCTAACCTAATTATTTAATATTTTGAATACCGCTGAAACTGCTGAAGATATAGAACAAATGTGACAAAGGGGAGAACCAGACCCGGTTCCTGTTCCACCTCATCGGCAGGCTCCCGTCCCACTTCTTCATCAGGAACCTGCAGAAGCAGCAGAACAAAAACACGCAAAATCCTGACAATATTTTCTATGAACCATAGGATGATAAGTACCTAAGTCAAATATGAGAAGAGCAACTGCGTTCTGCAGTTCGAATCCCGGCGCTGACATGTACCAATGTGTTCTTTGAATTTAATTAAAATGTATACCATCACACTTACAGTGAAGGAAACCTGCATACCTATCTAGATTTAGCACATCTAGAGAGCCAGGTGCAGGTACTTACACCCCAACAGAGAATAGAATAGAGTAGGTAATAGGAACATAAAATTCCTAAAGTTGATTCCAGGCAAATTATGTTATGTAAATAAAACAATGATCTTTTAAACAGTATATTTTATTTCATTACATTACTCGCCAAATGCATACCCATATAGTAGAACCTTTACATATAGCATTTCGAAATGGCATAGCAGATCCCTGTTGCGGAATGGTAATTTAAAACTTCAGAAGTTGGATAAGTATAACATTATTCCATGATGAAAGTAGTAGCCTGATCTAGTCGATAATATTAATAAAATCATTATATTTATTATGTACGTTGCACGTCCCGTATTTATTTAAACGTAAACATATAACTTGATATACCTAACATATTATTATCAAATTATCAATCAATTTTGGATGAATGGCTCTTTGCCGTGTGTGACTAACACGGCTAACTGGGCCAGAGTCACGTGACCAATGCTCACGGTATTGAAAAGCAGTCGTTACGGTTATTTTAGACTATATGTACAGTTAAAACCTGAAACAACCAGACAAACACAATATATGTACAAAAAGACATCACAAGTAAAGGTTAGATTTGTTAGTATATATGAACAAACACATTTACAGTTTAATATTGTTAGTCTTAAGGAATTTGTACAGTATATTAACAAGAGGAGTATGTACAAGGGTTAGAAGATAGTTAGTATTTACAGGTTTGGGGATAGTGGGAGGGAGGATATCATATAAAGAAGATTGAAGATTGGGACATTCGAAGAAGAGATGATCAACAGTTCCTTCACTGGCACCGCAGTCGCAGACAGAGCTATCACGGACCCGAATCCTAGCCAAATGCACCGGGGTTATCAAATTATTATTCACGTTGTTCGTCTTGTGTTGTTCAAGTGTTGACATGGTGTTGACGTTTAGTTGTTGACATGACACATTTTTTATCATTTCAATTTTTCTGCTCTGGTTTGTCAATTTTTATCATTATACTGAGATCCAACCTAGACATTTATGACGTAAATCACAGAGTACTTGGCATAAACATTACTTCACTTGACGTTCCATTCTCCCTGTATTAATGTTTACGTTCCATTACGACTACTTTTTAAACATTATTTTTCTTCATTTTTCTCATTTCGCCCAGCTTCTAAAAATCTAGTAATTTATTTATTTGTGTACCTATACAGTGACTCTCTAAACATGGTACTTTCATTACGGAACCCGTCATTTTCATAGGGGTACCAAACGTCCTTAGAACTCTGCCATTGTCCTTTTATTTGCTTATACAAATATGGATTTTGTTGAATGTAAAGTTTGAATAAAAAACATGATATGTATCGAAGTCGTATTTACAGTTGGTATGTTACGCAACAAATGTAGGTATTTAGATTTTTAAACATCGGTTTCGGTTAAAATTTATGTTCGTATACTATAGAGTGCTGCCTACCCTCACTTATGGTGCCGAAACATGGACGCTCACAAAGACAGGCATGCACAAAATTAAAGTAGCACAACGAGCCATGGAGCGCACCATGCTAGGCATCTCGCTAGTGGACCGTATCCCGAACGTAGAAATTCGACGCAGGACAAAGGTTGAAGACGTTGGGAGACGGATCACGAAGCTGAAGTGGAGATGGGCAGGGCATCTGGCAAGGCGGGAAGACGGCAGATGGACCAAGGCAGTGTCGGAGTGGTGGCCAAGGGAGGGACGGCGACCAGTCGGTAGACCGCCGACCCGTTGGTCCGATGATATTAGGAGAGTGACTGGACCAAACTGGATGAGTGTAGCACAGGACCGTGGGACTTGGCATAACATGGAGGAGGCCTATACCCTGCAGTGGGTTGACATAGGCTGATGATGATGATGATGATACTATAGAGTATTTACATACATACATACATACATACAAATATATTTTAGCTTAGGTTTTTAGCCAGGTAAATGTTACAAACTGAATAATTGTAATAATTCAGTAGCCAGGTAAGTGTTATAAACAATTTTAATAATCTCCCGTTTCAATGAGCCGGTTCATTCCATTCATAATATTACCTACCTTTAATTTTTGTTTTATATTTAATGGCCATAGCCCTCACTGTACTAACCGGCTGTGAATAATGCAGACCACCGCAGCCAGAGCGGCGTACAGCCGAGGACTCCTCACCAGTTCCAAAGCCACCCTTATGACTCTTATTTTATGACCCAATAAGACCGCAGGTATAATGCTGGGATGACATGTCCCCAACAGTATACTCGAATAATGAACGAGTGTTGGGAAATGCAGTGTAACGGGCTATAGTGATTTTCGGGTGACATTTTTCAGTCCCGATTCTGATGTATTTCATAACTGGTCATAAGCAATACAGAGGGGTGGGGTTGCTTATTTATATTTATGTTATATTTTTGCAGATAATGAACTAGTTCTGGGCCTTTGTTTGCATATGATTGATAATGAATAAATTAAAATACAGTTACATAACACCTTTGTGAAATTATGTAACAAACCTTTAATTTTTATCAACACGAATTGAAAGTAGACGCTGAAGCCGTGAAAAACATTATCAGGATTAGGCAACATACTTAAATATTAGAATAAATCATGCAAACAAAAGATTTCCTCAACTGAAGAACTCAACCTGTTACCTCTACATAATGAAATCTTAGCTAAAACCAAGAAACTCCCCTAAACAATTCCCCCGCGCGACCCACTTCTACGTCGACAGTAAAAACGCACTAAAACCTTGTGCGATCCGAATTTTACATACACACTTAAACGACGAAATCTCATTAAGTTCGCCCATTAAATGTTTAGAGTTATTATAATCTGCGGTCGAGTCTCGTACGTGTGTGGAATACGTACGCGGTGCCGCCTCGCTACGTCGTAAAAGCGAATTGACAATTTAAATTTAATCTACTTTATGAGCCGACTGTAATGTCAGGGCTGCAGGGCTGCTGACGTCCTGTCAGATTTTCGGCACAACGGAAATGAGTGATCAAAGCGTTATAAATTGTGTTTAAACTTTCGTGAAAATATTGGTGAAACATATTGTAATATCATCATTATTATATTCGTTTATGATTTCATTAACCCACCCTTCATATTACGCCAAGTACCACGGACCTGTGCCATACTCATCCAGTTTGGTCCAGTTACTTAAACACGTGTGGAAACAAAACATAAATCCCTGGATAGATAAATATGAGCTGTATCTTTCAGCTAAATCTACATAAGACTTTTCGACATAAAGTTCCATTTGTACCTATCATCGTTAATGCCAAACCAGAACCACACTTGAAAAAACTTACACGGTTTATCAAATTTATATCTTTAATTCCCAAAATGTTTTGAGTTTTCTTTTCAAAACGCAGTTCACAGCCCTGGCTATTTATTTCATGCCAAATTACATTTTCATGTAAGTTCAGTGTGTACTGGGGCACTGCTATTGCTATGAGTTATGGACTACAAAAATGGGGGGCCTGGTTTTGTTAATAGTTCGTTGTTCAGGTGGAGGGGAACCGGAAAGTTTCAGTTTCAACATTAACATGGAAAACGGATTAGGAAATGGAATAAATTTTATTTTAGTTTTATATTAATTTATTTGTAATGTCAGTTGATAAGTTGGCAATGCCGCTATGAAAAAAAAAAATTGTTACTAGTTTAATGAGTCATTTATAAGAAAACTGTAGGTACATTAAAATTATTAATATCTGAAACAAAAAAAGAGTCCTTATTAACTTTTTCTTAAACATTTTTTTTTATTGTTACAGGTATGTGAGCGAACACGGACATTCATTCAAACAAAGTAATCATTTTACTATTTATAAACACAAAAGTAAGTACATTATACATAAGACTAGTTATAAATTTGGGGTTACATTCCATATCATCAGCTAAGAATCGTTCTTGGCTCGACATAGAATTCATTGAAAAAATCATTGATCGTATGAACTGTCTTTATTGTTAGCTTTGATAAAGTAAGGAAAGACATAAAGATGGGTCATATCATAGACATTAACATTATATTTTTCTAGTTGTCTATCTCTAGTCGTTAGACAAGTACATATGATCCTTGGTACACAGTATCACATATTAAACAGTATATAAACGAAGCTGAATACATTGAAGTGGGTGGAGTATTTGACAAATGTGGCGCCACAAGAATGGAGTCTCGACTGGACTAGAAACTGCTTATTATGTTGTACATTTTCATGTAGATTCCATCTATCCATTATGTTACTTAGAGACAGTTTTGTAGACTGAAAGCGGCACGGCGGCGGTCTTTGGTAAAGTGACCGTATCAATAATAATATATAATAATAATTTATTTATTTCAGACAATTTGTCCATATAAAAACACGGTTTACAACAGTTTACATTCTAATATCTACTTAATAACTAAAACAGATTTTATTCTTATGACTAGTTGCCAGACAAGTAGACTGTCATTTCTTTGTGCTATAGCACTTAGGATACTGTTACCGCTCCCCCGCACTCTGCCCAAAAGAGAGGCTGACTTCTTGCGCCAGATTGCATTGAAGCCGTCTGTGCGTGCCTCGGCGAACATTGCTGAGGCACTGCAGAAGCGGGGTAGCCGCAACAGTGCCCTAAATGCATTATTGAATTGGATACGCATGGATGAATGATGATGAATGGAATAACTGTAACATTTATCTTAATATATCAATAACTGTAACATTTATCTTTAAGGTAAGAGTCCACCTTTCGGCATCGTAGGCACCGGACCCATCCTATTCAGTAGTCTTTGTGTATAAATTCACACAAGTCTTCTTCATCGGCATTACCAACGCTGGTTCTCCATACATTTATGAAAATACGTGCGATAGCGGTAGGTGGATGTTTTTTTTTCAGTCACCCCTCGGATTGGTGAAAACTACCACTAGGCTATCTGAACGGAATTTGAAGATACAGTTTCTGTGTTTACATTACGGCAAAAAAAACCTATTCAGATAAGTTGTTAAATTATATATAATATTATAACACCTGACGCGTTTGATAGGCGACTTAATACGTTTAGCGTTCGGTGAAATTCAACCTAAGATTTTTTCAACAATACTATCCTCACTGATAAAGTCGAGAATTTATTGAGGCTTACTTCATTATGGTAATAAGGGCTCGTTTACACCCTCGGCCTACTTCGAGGGGCATATCGAAGTAATACTTTACACAGACTAATTGATTAAGCAATAGGTGAATTGATACTATAGAATAGAATAGAATAGAATAGAAAGATGTTTATTTCCCTAGTTCATCTGTTACAAAATATGTCCACAGGCCGGTGGTGTGTTCAGCCAGTGGGTGTGTTAGCTACTTACAGTCTACTTATGTTTGTCTAAAAGATCTGTATAAGCGTCGTGTAGTGTGTGCTGTGTATATTAGTAGGTATATACAGAATAAAATTATATAATTTTATAATGTTGGTTCATTTTGCCCTATTCTATTTACGTTAAGTTGCTCTTACTGTAACGTGGTAGTAGTTGCACGACGCCATAATCCAATATAGGCAGTAGACAGGCCTGAATAACAGCAAGTTTCACCGTTACGTCTGTCTTGGCGTGCCAGCCTATGATAGGAGCCAGCGCTCCTCGTGCTCGGCGTGCCTTCTGCACGACGTAATCAGTCTGCTTCCCCATGGTCATGGTCTTGTCGAGGTGTACGCCCAGATACTTCATGCTCTTTTTGTACTCGATTACCTCATCTTTAATTCGGATGGTTTTCCTGTAGTTTCTCTTGAGAGTGAACATAACGCATTCCGTTTTATCTACGTTGCATTTTAGTCCCCAGCGACAGTAGTAGTCAATGATGGTATCGGCGGCCCAGCCTGCACGGAGCGTGGCAGAGTCCGGGTCGGGAGATCTATTGATGATGCACAGGTCGTCGGCATACTGAGAGAGCTTTAGCCCGCGGATGTGTTCTCGGTGATCCCATACGTCGTGTACATATAGAATAAAAATGATCGGACCTAAAATAGAGCCCTGAGGGACTCCGTGTGGCACCGGTTTTTCTTCGCCGTTTGTGGTTCTGAAGCGTCCGTACGTTTTTCGGCCACTCAGATAGTTCTCGATCAGCTTGATTATGTTATTCGGGACGTCAGCTGTTTGAAGCTTCTTTGTTAGACCTTCATGGTTTATGGAGTCAAAGGCTTTCGAGAGATCTGTCGATACCATTGCTACACTATCTTTTGCTGCCAACGCATCCGTTATAAACTTGCCAGTGCGAAGGATCTGTGTACCTGTTCCTCTGTTCTTAGTAAAGCCGTGTTGGAACGGTGGTTGAAGTCTGTCTGCCGTCTGTTGCAGGCGCGACAAGAGCAGGCGTTCGTGTAATTTCCCCATAATATTTAGGAGGGTGATAGGCCGGTACGAATGGGCCTCTCGGTGGTTCTTGCCAGTTTTATGTAGGAAGACGCACTCACCAATTTTCCACCTGTTAGGATAGTATCCAGTCTTCAATAGGTAGTCAGCTATCACTTTGTACTTGATGAGGAAGGGGTCACCTCCAAGTTTCAGGGCGTCAGCTTTAATTTTGTCCGGTCCAGGCGCCTTTTTATTTTTAAAGCGTTTTAGCGCCAATCGAATTTCTTCGATAGAGGTTGGGTCGAGGGGTTGAAATGGTGTGGATTTTTCTGTGCCTTTATCTTCTTCATTTACCTCAGCTTCTGTGACAATTGCTGCATCTACCAGAGCGTCAATGGTTTCTTTCTCATTGTTACAACCCATAATGTGAGGAAGTCTCTGCACAGAAGCCTTTAGGTTACGTTGCATTCGCCACATATCAGCTCTGTTGTTGTGTGTATTATTTATCAATCGTGTCCATTTATCATTGTGGTATTCAGATAATGTTTGTTGGACTAAGCGTTTTAGGTAATTATAGATTCTTTTTTGTTCTGTTATTCTGTCCTGGTTAAAGCGTAGTCGCCATGCTTTACGTTTAGCTTCATTTCTTTCGTCAATCAATTGATTAATATACTGCGGGAGTTGATCTTTTCTATTGTTTTCATGTAATGGTGCGTACTCGTCCAATGTTTGTGTGATAGCATTTTCAAGTTGTTGTATATATTCTTCACATTCTATGTCGGATATGATTTCCTTCGGCAGGTGCGTTGTTTTATTCCATAGGGTTTGTTGAAATTGCTTTCTAAGTTCTGGGTTGTTGGAGATAGCGCGTGTATTTCGTACCAGTGTTTTCTCTCTGTCTATCTTTTTATTGAGATCTAGTAGCCAGGGCATGTGATCAGAGCCGACCGATGTTATTTGTCGGCATGTTATGGTATCAAATGCTTGTACATCTTGCGAGAAAATGGCTGCATCAAGGATGCCTCTCCCTGCACTGTTAGGCCGCGAGGGTAGGCCGGTGTGGTGTATAGTGCAGACGTTAGAGTTACAGAGGTCACGGACGAGTATTCCTGCTCCTTCATCTCTAGTTTGGTTAAGTGATACCATTTTTAGGTTCAGATCCCCAATGGTAATGTTTGGGGCTTCGGTTATAATGTTTTCTAACTCATCATTAAGTGCTTTGGCGTCAATGTGCTCTGATCTATGCGGTATATATACACCTTTAATTTTAATTGATTCACCGGTGATATGGTCGTAAGTAAGGTTAATTGCAACGCCTTCGATGATCCTCTCTCTTTCTTCTGTTCCTGGGGATACATCGGTTTGACTCCAGCGTATTCCCCTCATCACGTACATGGCCGTAGTTAGATGCGGGGCGATCGAGTGAGTGATTCTATCGTAGTTCAGTAGGTTCATGCGAATTTTGAAAAAATTCACGCGACATTCATTAACTACAATTACTTGTGGTTTATAGCGATCTGCCAAGGATTTCAGTTCAAGGAATTTGCCTTTTAGCCCTTGTGCATTAAGGTGCAGTATGCGAAGCTTGTGATATTGATGTTTTGAATTATTTGTTGAGAATTTTGATTAGGATTTCTTGTTGTATCTGTAGCTGTAATAATAATTGTTTCATAGTTGTCTGTAGTTCTTGCAACAATGGCTCCATGCTATTTACTTTATTTGATATAATATTAACACTTTGCTGTTTTATTGGCTGATTCTCTGGTTGTGCTTGGGTTGTCTGTTTAGATAATGATGGAAATTGTGAAGCCGATAATATATTAGCGTAAGATGCATTATCCCGACGGTATCTCAGTGCTACATTTCTCCGTTCGGCTTCTTCTTTTTGTTTCATAATTTTTTCTTCATGTTGTGCAATTTGGCGATCCACAGCTTTTTGAAATTTTTCGCATTTGGCTTGATTGGCCCCATGGCCGGGTTTTTTGCATGCAGTGCATATTTCAATATCTATGCCTTCTTCATTTTGGATGGTACAGGTGGGGTCTTTCTTTTCACCATGGCACGCCGAGGTTGCATGTGTGAATAGGAAACATTTCTTACATTGTACTACTCGCTTAGGATCATCTCTATATTCTTGAGGCTTCATACTGAATGCGCCAAAAAAGGCATGCTTTGTTGTCTTCATAAGAGTAGCGACTTCATCGTATGAGTGGGCACCATCAAATATAAATAATTTTAGGTTACCTTTTATTGTCTTCATTTTCAGGGGTCTCACACCAATACACCTCTCCATTTCCTCAAGGCATGAATCATTTGTCTCATCGTAGGTGTTCGTGTTGAGCACGACCTTCGTGTGGTGGATCTGTTGTGCTTTAGGAACGCGTGCTACAAAGCGAAGCCCATCGTCAAGTTTCTTTAATTCTTCTATGATTATTTTCCTTATATCTGCTGTGTATGCACGGATCGTGATAGTTCTTCTATTAGAAGCCATGACCTGTCTTGCCCCATGTTGCGAGGTTATTTTTCTTATTTTATTAAGGAATTCTGGATCGTTAATCTTCTTTACATCCGTAATTATTATGTCAGGAATGTGAATAGCTGGTGTCGTTACACTCGGTTGGCGAGGAGTAACTGTCGCGATAGGAGAGACGGGACCTCTTTTCCTTTTCTTTGGCTTGGGTGAGATAGAAGTAACTGGTGCATTATTTTCTTCCTTTTCTAACTTATCTTTCTGCTCCTCTTCAACGGAAAGCGAATAGAAGCTGTTACTTATTGATATGCCAGATTTACGGGAGGTGACGGCTGAGCCAACCATGGCGCGCTCAAACTGACTGAGTTGGTTGTGATCTCGTACATTTGCAGTGGCGGTAGTGCCACCGGCTGTTTCCTTATGCAGCGGGAGCGCGGGTGGGGCGTCACGCGGCCGCGCGGAGGGGATAGCAGGATTTGTGGGTATGCTGCTTGTTGCCAAGCGCAGAATTTGAGTTGTACGCGGTGCCCGGCGACTGATCTTGTCTGACTCGCCCGGTAACAACTTGGTACTTGTTGGTAGGTTCTTAGGTTCTTTATATTCCGATATTACTTTGTTCACTATGCCGCATTCACAGGTGACATATTCTTCATTTTGGAGGCCTATGATTGGAATATATTTGACATTTATCTGTTTGTTGCACTTACGGCAGTCTTTCTTATTTATTTTACAGAAATTAATATTACATGAGTATATATTTATTTCATTTTCACTGTTAACTAAGTGTCCATTTGAGATATTAGCTGAGATTTTTAGAAAACATTTCACGGCACTACTCTTGTTACAAAGTTTACAATTTAATTGTTTAATCTTAGTTTGGATTCCCTGCCACTCATGGAATTTTTTAATCATGTTAATATTTGTGCAATGCCAACAGGCAACTGCGTATTGTTCTTCATTGTTTGGGGAAAGTTCACTTACACTTACAATTGTTAATTTATATTCACTGCACTTGTTTCTAGTCACAATTGTACTGTTCGTGTCTATTTCACTGTTTCCGGGAGGGCCGGAGGGCCCTCCCTTAGTCTCAACTCTCATACGAGCACGGGCTAATGTAGGTAAACAAAAATATTTTATCGCGCGAGGCAATAGGTACGAAGCGCGGGCGCTCCGTGTACACGTCCGATCGCTGCGCGCGCAAGCGAAAACTCTTGATATTATGAATTGATACTTAGCAAGTTTCCTGAAGTGGGTAGATAATTTAATTTTATGCGTGTAGATTCGATTGAAGGCGTCTATACAGGATGTTGCAAAAGAATAGTAAGCCAGAATGAGGTGACGGGTAAAATGGAAGTAAGTATTAGCAATATCCTGTATCGTACATTTCTTTTACGGGAAATTATACCGGATACCATTTTTATGGGAAAGTTTAAATAAATAAATCAATTAGGTACTTAACGCCATTCGTTTAATTCGTCAAAAATAGTACAGAGATTCTTGAATAAAAATTCTTGATTATTGAATATTATTTGATATTTTAATCTTATGTTTTAACCTAACGTTGAAGTGTTGCACATTATTTATACCTGGAGGTACAATTTAAAATAAATACATAAGTCACAAAAACTCTATTTATACGTAATTTTATACGTAATTTTATCACTTGTAGGTTCACAACAAATAGTTTCAAACTTCATAAAATGCCTTAATACACTTTATATTTTGTGGGTACTTTGTTTTTATGAGACCTCCCTCCCTTTCTTATGAGTGGCCGTTGTGTAAATATTTCTAAATTGAGAAACAAATATTTCCTCTTCTTTATGAATTGGACTAGTTTGTGTTTTCTTTTGTTGTCCTTCAATTCTTTAATTCTGTATGTGAAGTATTTTACATACAATTTTCTTTTTAATTTCAAAATAGCTACAAAGCATTATTTATTAATTTATTTAAAATACAAAATTTATCCAACATACAATCCATCCTCGTTTTCATTTTCTTTTTGTTTCGTAAGCGATGTAATTTGATTTGGTTACTTACGGCCTGTTTCACAATTTCTGGATAATGGCTTGTGGTATTAAAGACATGCTGTCACTGTCTAAAACATAATTACAGAGATTGACACCATTTCTTTTAAACCAAATGTAGCCATTATCTAGATATTGTGAAACAGACCCTTAATCTACTGTTGCTTACCATGCCACTTTTGCAACAATATTTATAAAAGTCCAACAAAAATCCGACATTTATAAATGCCTCCTCCATTGAATTTAATCCCGAGTAGAAAAGTACCCCGTAGACGTCTGTCGCCACTCTCCCACTAATGAGTCAATCTCTATTCATGTGTTGTGATGATGCCCATCACCCATCGACCCGGCTCTTTGACTCTTAATATTATTAACGAAGCCACCGACCTCCTTTTGGCAGTTTTTTTCCTCCCCAAGTAATGAAGTAAACGTCAGAAGCCAGACGGACTCCTTTGTGGAAACGCTGGCTGGTTTTTTTTAGCGAAAAAAGAAAAAAGAGTGCTGATTGAAAATTTATGAAATTGAAAATGGAATATTATTTAATTGGTTATGTTGACTGGCTTTTGTTCACTTACACAATACAACTCGAAAATATTTTTTAGTAAATGGCTATTTGTTATTGTGTATTGAGGCTATAAGTTTAATAGTAGGAAACTAAAACATTTTTGCTAGCTATCGTTTTGGTAGTTTTAGCCTTTGACACAGGTTCCTTTCAATTCAATTGCGCGATATCTACTTTCTCAAACTTATATTGACGTTTATAATATGCATAATAAATAAAATGGTTACAAACCCGTTATTTTACTACGTTTTAAGGCAACATTCACGGGAAGTAGTTGGTGATGAATGTGCACAGTATTAATCCATTTAAGTCAACGAACCCCGAAATCGCCCCCCAAATGGGCCCAAAATAAGTTACTTAATTCAACCTGTAGCCAGCTCTATATATATAAAAAGGCGCATACAGAATGACAAACTGTCTCAGGTCACACCACGCGTGTGACTCAACTATAAATAGTTAGGAAATATTGTCGGGGGGTGAAGCCGCGGCTGCAACATAACTTATGGGGCAACTTTCGGTGCTTACCGTTTGTTTGGTGCTCTGACCTATATAGAATTGTTAGTGGGTATATTACATTTACATAGGTTCATTATATTCAAATAAGGTCTTCTGTCCAGTGGGCCGTTTATTGTGTTCTGGCGCTCCTTCGGTGAGGACTATATCCAGTTGATGATTTCGTACTGATGCAGATTATTATGATCACAATATAGGACAACCAACTACATAGAATATTGTAATTATTTTATTTTATTTTATTTTATTTTATTTGTTAGGGATAACAAACAGTTATACATTAAAACTTAGATATATGATCTTAAATATGTTACATGACAGAATGTATAACCCACAGCGTTATCCACGTATTACTATGTTAAATATTAATTAAATAACAAAAACAACAGTCAGAACAGATGGTGTGTGTAAATTATGAAGTAAGTAAAGTACTCGTATGTATGCAAATATAATGTAAGTAAGTATTTTGTGTATTACCCCAAATAATATGAATATTAATAATATTATGTATTTTTGAAATATATAAACATCCGTGAATGCAACATTTTTATCAAGTAATATAGCTATTAATGTATATATATATATGTGGGATGAAAATAAAACCGCAGGTGCACTTGAATAAACGTTATTTAATTTATTAAAAACCCATGAATCGACAGAACAATATTTCTTGCTAAACGCCAATCTTCAAGAGAGCTATAAAAAAGTTAACATCATAGATCATAGACAATAATTCTATTACACTACGTTCAGAAATTATTATAGATCCTACAGCTCGGCCATCCTGCAGATAGTCTGCCCTCAGACTATGAAAAACAAATTTTATAAAGTACTCTACCTTTAAACATCAATAACATCATGTTGAAAACTTTTTATAAAAATATAAAATCTGCAACTTTCAGTAAATTTTACTTAATACTTAACAAAATATAAACTTTACAACAAAAATACTTAGCACTATTAAATGTAGTACAATGTAAAGGATGTTCTTTATTGATGAAATGTTACCTATTTAAATACTACATTTAATATAACACAATATACCTACTAAATTTAACATAACAAAAACATCCTGCCTGACGCAATTTTTACCCAAAAACTGTACATTATGCAAAACACAAAATATACAATTAAACCCGGTTGATGCAATGCCTTTAAAATTACATAAACAAAAACAGATCCCCTGAAAACATGAACTTTCAGTGAATAAAATACACACAAGGATCATACCTAACTATTAATAACCTAAGGTCATAGGCCATGGCTTCATGCAGTCTGCAGCCGTAGATGTGTTGTATGGCCCTTCTGCATAGCTATCCGCCTTCTGCACATCATAGCGGTCTTTGCCTTTCACCTTTATAACTTTGTATGGACCAAGGTACTTTGCTCTTAGTTTCATGCTAGTTCCAAACTGTGTCCGTTTGATAGCTACCAAGTCACCAACCCCATACTTGACACTCTCTTTTCTCTTCTTGTTGTAACTGCGTCGATTTTCTTCCTGCAACTTCATTATCTGAATCTTAGCCATCTCACGGTTCTTATCTCTACTATCCATAAATTCTTTATGTTCTTCTTCTTGTAGTAATTTGAGTAACTCTACATCTTCCTTCTGTCTCATTTTTGTACCAATGAGTAACTCATACGGACTCATGCCCACACTTCGCTGATATGTACTGTTAATCATCCTTTGCACACTGCTTACATGTCTATACCATAACTTTTCATCTTCTATGCATAGCTTAGTTAAAACTGAAACTATAATTCTATGAATCCTTTCCACTTGCCCATTTCCTCGAGGAACTCCAGTTGTTATTTGAATGTGTTGGATATTCTCACGATTACAGTACTCTGCAAAGTCATTACTAGTAAAGGCAGCTCCTCTATCTGATATGATTCTGTCAGCATTTCCAAATGTCTGTTGGTGGATGAGCATCTTATCCAACGTCTCCTTTGCTGTGGTTCCTTTGGTGGGGAATAACCATACAAACTTGGTAAAGGCATCAACCACAGTCAATATATAGTTGTATTGCTTCTTCGTCTCAGAAAGTGGTCCTATATGATCAATATGTAGCGTACTTAGTGGTATACTTGCCTTCTCAATGCTATTTAAGTAACCTTCTTGTTTGCCTTCTTTCTTCGATGCTAGTATGCATGGGATACACGTTACTATAAACTCATCTATCTTCCGTGCCAAGTCTTTAATAAAGTAGTCTTTATCGATCATGTCTAACATTTTCCTCTTAGCGAAATGCCCAATTGCATGTGTTCTTCTTATTATATCTATTTCCATTCCTTTTGGTATGACTATCTGTCCTCTATCACCTTTGTATAGCAAACCATTATGTTCATAGTAATCAGCATAAGGTTTAGTCTGAACCACCTCCATTATAGCCTTTACACCATCGTCTGATTGCTGCGCCAGTCTTATTTGGTTGTGAATACCACTCGTAACTACGGCAATGCATGGGTTCCGACTCAAGGCATCAACATGTCTCATCTTTGAACCGGACCTGTGTTCTACTGTGTAATCATAGTCTTGCAGTAACAAAACCCATCTTGCCACCCTCGTAGTTAAGTCCTTCTTCTTAAGTGTCATCTCAAATGCTAAGCAATCTGTAACAATCTTGAATGGAATGCCCAACAGATATTTTCTAAACTTCTTTACACCTTCAATGATTGCTAAGGCCTCCAGCTCATAACTTGTATACCTCTTTTCAGAATCTGTTGTCTTCTTACTCATGTAATATACAGGATGCATGGTGTTGTCATTAGGATCTTTCTGCATGAGTATAGCGGATATTGCTTGCTGAGAGGCATCTGTATGTAATTCTGTCTGGAGAGCAGGATCAAAGATCTTCAAAATTGGATACTCACACAACTTCTTTTTCAGATCTTGAAATGCTTTTTCTTCCTCTTCACCAAAATGAAATGGCACATCATTCTTCAACAGCTCCGTCAGTGGTCTGGCTATAACAGCATATCCTTCAATAAATTTTCTGAAATAGGATGTCAATCCTATGTAGCTCTGCACCTGCTTCACGGTTTTGGGCTTCGGGAAGTTCATCACAGCATCCGTCTTGTCTGGTGATGGTCTGATTGTTCCGTCTTCTATTACATATCCAAGATATTCTACTTTAGTTGTTAGTAGCTCACACTTGTTCCAGTTTATCTGCAGACCATATTCAGCAGCCACCTTTAACACCTCGGTCAATCTCTCCAAAGCCTCCTTGTAATCAGTTGCTGGTATAATAATATCGTCGATGAAGACCATAACGTGTCCTTTATTCATCAGCTCCCTGAAAATGATAGTGATGAAACGTGTGAAATAGTTCGGGCATATTGATAATCCAAACGGTGCTCTCGTGAACTCGTACTGTCCGTTATGTGTCACAAATGCCGTGTACTTTGTACACTCATCTTTTATTTTCAAATGAAAGAACGCATCTTTTAAATCTATCTTGCTATACACCTTAGCCTTCTGCAGCTTGTCAATATGATCCTCTATAATCGGTAATGGAAATTCATCTTTCACCATCTTTTCATTGACACGCCGATAATCCACACAAACTCTTAGTTTACCATTTTTTCTTTTTACTAAGACCAGAGGACTAGCATACTCCGAAAAGCTTGGCTTTATTATGCCCTTATCCAACCACTCACCTATTTGGTTATCAACATCCTCTTGCTCCTTAAATGACAGTCGCCTTGGCCGCTGGGCAACTGGGATTTCATCTTTTAAAATTATTTGCATCTCAATTGGGGCTTCTTTTGTTTGTACAGGCTTGTAATTATTCACTAGTTGTTCAGTTTTGCGTCTTATTTCAGGATCTGGTACATAAGCTATTGGTGTTACATCTGATTCATCTGAAACCAAACATTGTAGGTATTGATACTCACCTTCAGGTATAATATTCACTGACCCTTTATCAAAAATAACCATTGTTTTGTCCAAGAAAGGTTGACCTAAAATCATTTTGTAAGGCATTGCATCTTCAGGAACAATAAAGAACAGTAACTCATAACAATTTCCGTCTATTTCTAGTACAGAGTTAAACTTGCCTAAAGACGAAACTTTGGAACAACCTAGGCCAGACATCTCAACCTTTTCTTTTACATAATTATTCACCGTCATCATCGGAAACACATCTTCAGTTATTAAATTTAAATCGCTACCGGAATCTACCAAACATTCTAACTTTTTATCACCAATCTGAATAAACTTTACCGACATGTTTTGTTTTCGAAGTTTGTTTACAAAAGTTTGACAACTCATAGGGGTTTGACAACTGTCATCACTACTCACGTCAGAAGTGTCAAAACATCCACAGACTGTTGCAGTGCTGCCAACTTGACCACCATCTGTATTATCGTGCGCCGCCGCCGCCGCCGCCGTCGTCGCTGTCACGCACATCGACCGTCGTGGCTGTGTTCCGCTCGTACCAACCTCACGGCCTCGATGCTCTGCCATTGATGTTGTATTTGAAGTTGCATGACAATGCGGAGCAATATGGCCGAACTGATTGCACTTGTAGCATTTCACCCCGTTTTTGCAATCGCTGGCGAAATGGTTCACGTCTCCACACTGGAAACATCTCCTTTGAGGTGGTGTGGGAGTGTTTCTCGCCGCTACCGCTGCACCTGTCCTTTTTGCCATAGTTGTCGCCGCCGGATGATTATTCTTGGCGGAGTTCTTCTTCATCGTTTCGTAGATCTGCAACCTCTCCTTGAGTACAGAGTAGGTAGATACTCCGTACAGCATGACTTTGTTCGTCTCAAAGTCGACGATGCCATCTACTATGTATTGTATTGCCACGTAGTCCGGGAATTTACCCCGCTTCCCCAACTCCTTCATAATTAACATGTACTCATAGCAGCTTTCGTCCCGTTTTTTCTTTCGATTGGTCATCAGCTCGTGAATATCCTTCGTGTTCACTTCATCGGGGAACTCCTTTAGCAGGGCCTTCTGCAGTTCGTCGAATGTTTTGAAAATTTTTTCAGAGCGGAGCCACAGAGCTGCTACCCCAGTCAGTGCCCTTCGCGCCATCAACAGTTTCTGTGAAGGAGACCAGCTGAACACCTCCGCGTTGTCACCGATCTCCTCCACCCACTTTGCCGCCGTGTACGTCGGGTCCGCTCCCGAGAACCGCGGTATTGTTGCCTCGATGTTGTGCAACAAGGGTTGTCCCGCCGCCGCCATCGTGTCGTCTTTATCAGCCATTACGTATACACCTTTCACCGTATTCAAATATATCACCTTCTATGCTTTTATGTCCACCTTAATTTCACCTTCATTAATTTATAATTTTCACCGAATTTTCACAATAATGTTCCTTCTAGTACGCCGCCATCTTTGCTGTGTGGGAATCGCCACCAACACGCTACCCTTTTTACACCTTATTTACAACATCTTCAGCACCTTTGGCTTATTTCCATCCCGGACGAGCCCCCAAAAGTTGTGGGATGAAAATAAAACCGCAGGTGCACTTGAATAAACGTTATTTAATTTATTAAAAACTCATGAATCGACAGAACAATATTTCTTGCTAAACGCCAATCTTCAAGAGAGCTATAAAAAAGTTAACATCATAGATCATAGACAATAATTCTATTACACTACGTTCAGAAATTATTATAGATCCTACATATATATGTGTGTATGTTATATTATTACAATGTATAGTAGGTTTATTTATTCATTAGTATTGTTAAGATTGCGCAAGACCTCTTGTTTCTTCTCACCGCGCGCAGCTGCGCCGTACGGGGCACTTCGTATGACAGGAGGCGAGTCAGCTCAGTACAATTATACCCACCATGACAGATGTTGTACAGCGTCATGGCGGACAGAAGTGTTCTTCTAGACTCAAGACTGGGTAGATTATATAGTTGCATTAATTCGGAGTAAGGTAGTCGTGAACCAGCGCAGCGATAGTGAACAGCTCGTAGAAATTTACGTTGTACTTTTTCAATAATATCTTTATATTTAGCATAATAAGGATTCCATATTGCAACAGCGTATTCTAGTTGGGACCTAATCAAAGTCTTATAAAGGTAAATATATGTGGAGGGGTGTACGAAGTCTATACTTGATCTCATGACAAACCCGTACATTTTATAGGCTTTGTTTACAATTTTATTAATGTGTTCATCAAGATGTAGTTTACAATCAAGTTGCACTCCGAGATCACGAAGAGAATCAACTTTAGTGAGTAACTGGCTACTAAGTAGGTATGGATAGTTGAATACATTCTTGTTTTTGGTGAAGTTGACAATATTACATTTTTTTATATTTAGTTGTAGTTTATTACGCAGGCAGTAGTCTGAGAAACGAATTAGATCTTCCTGAAAGAGAAGGCAGTCTGAGGCAGTACGTATAATTCGATAAGTCTTAAGATCATCAGCGTAAAGTAAGAATTTAGAATATTTGAAGCAGGTTTTAATATCGTTTATAAATAAAATGAAGAGGAGTGGGCCCAAAATAGATCCCTGCGGGACCCCAGATGTAACGTGTATGGTATTAGAGTGGAATCCGTTTATGACAACTCTTTGGCTCCGATTAGTAACATAAGATGAGAACCATCTCAATAGGTTTCCTCTTATTCCATTGAATGCAATTTTGTTTAAGAGCAGCTCATGATCGACCTTGTCAAAGGCTTTCCGGAAGTCTGTGTAAACAGCGTCAGTTTGTAGTCTATTGTCCATGTTCTGAAAAAGGTTGTTTGTAAATATAAGTAAATTAGTTGTTGTAGATCTACCCTGCACAAATCCATGTTGTTCATCGATTATAATATTATGTAAAACAGGGTAGATTTCATTATAGACAAGCCTTTCGAAAAGCTTTGACAAGGTCGATAGAATAGATATAGGACGATACTCTTCCACATGTTGCCTACTGCCACTCTTATGAACAGGTGAGATATTGGCTTGTTTCCAAATAGACGGGAAGACACCTTCTAGAATACACTTGTTCATAATTATACATAAGGGTTTACTTAGAGATTTGGCGGTATTTTTTAGAAACAATGGTGATATGCCATCTGGACCAGGACCCTTAGACGTGTCGAGAGCTAATAAAGCTTTTTCAATTTTTTCTCTATTTAAATATATATTGGCGACTAGTGTGGCTCTCTGTTCAAAGTCAATAGGAGGAGTCCAGCTGGCAACATTTAAAGTGGAAGGTTCGTAAACAGAATTAAAAAAATCAGAGAACATTTCACATATTTCTGCTGGGTCGTTCGACTTTAAACCCTGGTACTGCATATTTGATGGTATACCTGTGCTGCATTTCCGGTTAGAGACAAAGGTCCAGAAATGAAATAATTAACTTCATAAGGCGAAGTATTCGGCAATGTGAATATAATACATATACAGGATGATTGGAAAGTCGATGTATTCCTTTAAATGGGTTATAGACGAAGGCATTTCCAGTCGATTGAAGCCCATAATGCATTATCCGAAAGTTAACCATTTCTGAGTTATTTAAGTTTTAAGTTTTTTTAGGTTTTTGCCAAAATTTATGTTTTGAAACAATTTTTTTAAAATAATAACCATTTTTTAATACTTTTTTGATTGTTTTGGATTAGTAACACCTTAGCCTACTAATTATAATCATGAAATGCGCAAAATTTAACTTAATTTAGACACAGTGCTTCAAAATAGGTGAAACATTAAGAAAATGTTAAGAAAGGTGAAAACAAAAATGCTGAATAAAAAAGAATTTTATCTGAAAAAAATTCAGGCACTACAGCTTAAAAACATAGTCAATTTATAAGCTTTAAAATGACATATGCCAATCTAAAATCGATTAAGGTATGACCAAGATATAGCCAAAACAACCACATAAGCGGACAAATCTCAGTATGGAAACGAACAAGATTTATTCCAATTTTAAGGTAAAAGCTCTTATAACTGGACATTGTAGAGCTCTGAACCGTTTACTAATTATTGTTCTCCGATAGCACGGTTCCTCAGAAGTGTCCGTAGTAAAAAATGGTTGTTATTTTAAATAAATTGTTTTAAAACATACATTTTGGCAAAAACCTAAAAAAACTTGAAACTTAAATAACTCAGAAATGGTTGACTTTCGGATAATGTATTATGGGGTTCAATCGACTGGAAATGCCTTCGTTTATAACCCATTTAAAGGAATACATCGACTTTCCAATCACCCGGTATATTATTATGAATATATTCGAACATAGGCCACGCTATGCTACGCGGCGCTACGAAGTGCTACGCCGTGGCGTAGCCATCGCGATGCTACGAAACATTATTGCTACATTTTGTTACATTATATTATTATTTTAACTATAAAAATTGTACTTTTATTATATTCTATTCTGAGAGGGGTCGAAGTTCCTGTACGCGGCTCTCTCGAGAGGAACCTTAGTACATATCCCCTTAATTTTAGTCATCTTCAATCTCAGCCAGCCTAGCTCCCGGGTAAACTGGAGCAGCAAGCCTGGGTGTTGCAATAGCTAAGATAGGTGCTCTCTAAAATTGTTTTTATATTTCTCAATAATAATTAGCCTAAGTAATTAATACTGTATTAAGCACATTATTTAGACGAGTACTTAGTACGTTTCGTACCAAGAGTACATAGGCTTCTTTTCAGTTACCAAAAGGTATGCAATCACTTCTGACTTATAATCTTACAAACATATGTTAGTATTCTGTCCGTTGTTTGGTGGATTTCATTGGGATTCCGTCACAATCTCAGCATTCTTTGCCCTCGGTAAGGCTGTAGGCTATGATTTTAGGGAACTCTGCAACTATTAATAAAGATTTTCAAGGGGCTTGCCCTTATCGGTACCTCGTTGGACTTGGCTTGTTGAACCCATAGTAAAAACGTCACAAAAACTATCATACTTTTTTTTATTAAATGCAAGTCTATGATCGTTATCTGTAACTGTAGCGTGTTTTGAAACTATACAAGTCCAGAACGCAGAGGTTGGGACTGCTCGCGTATATTTTCAAATTAAAATGGTGCCATGATTTACTTGAAGGTATACAAGGCCATTACGCACTAATCGTGTATATTTTCAAGCGCCAAGCAGCAATGCGAGCACTTGAAACTATACGTGATTAGTTACCAGGTAGTTATTTTGAAATGTTGCTCTCTCTTTCCTTTGTGCGAAATAGTAATAAGTCTATTGCTTTCTAAACATTGCATCATCATTCCGCACTTGGCATTGTTTTCGTAACGTGTTTTTTCTTTACATCGTACAGTTAAAATGATTTAAATTATACTGTAGAACTGTTGTAATTAGTAAAAAAATTCTGAGAAGAGGGTGTAGAGCAATTCATAAAAGACAATTATTTATTTATTTAATACAATTACAGTGAATTCAAAACATGATGAAAAATATGTCTGTAATAGGTCTATAGGGTAATACCTACTACACTCACTTACCTTATCACTTACACTCATTAACTTTTTTTTTTTTGATAACAATTTACGTTTTTAGTTGGTTATAAAAGTTATAATAATATTTTGATGCGCAGTTAAATGTACTTTAATATTGCCGACGGCGACATTAAGCTAATCTTTTCCGTTCAGGAGCTATCGTCACTGGAACTTTTTCATTGCTCGTGAGTGTAGTAGTTTTACTCTTAATTCATATAAATAATAAGATATTAGTATTCTTACTTGCAAGTATGATTGCTATAAATATCATTTTATCAATCAAATTAGAGCTTGTTCATCTTTATTTATTAACATTCTATAGAAATAACATACAATAATAAATAATTCTATAACATTTACCGAAATAGTTAAGTATTAAATCAGAATCAGCATGTAGGTATAAATTATATGCGCCAAGTAAGCCAATCAAGCAATGTGCGTAATAGCTATGTATATTTTCAAGAACGATTCAGTAAATCCCAACTTGAAAGTATACGCGATTAGTACGCACAAATCGTGTATATTTTCAAGTAAAATATTATTATTTTTCACTTGAAACTATACAGTGCTAGTACACTATGGGTGCGTTCTGGCCTTGTTTAGTTTCAAAACACGCGTAACTGTACTGTAGTGTAACAATAAAAAATCCGTCAATCATATGAGCTCGACGAAATAAAAATGGAACTTAAAGAAGAAAGTGATATTAAATCCAAAGATAATTAAATTATAAATGACTGAAATAACATAAAACTGTCTACCTTCTGCTTCATCCAGTGTCATCACAAACCTTTATCAACCAATAACCTAATATGAAAAAGGGTCTAACCTAGAGTCCATCCTGGGAACAACCCAGCAGCATTACAGCTCAAAGCCTGGGGACCCGTTAAGCCAGGGTACTTCAGCACTTATCAGATTGTACGCTTTTACTGCCCACAGACTTGCGGCTTAAGGTACTTCTGTTTACATACAGAATATATGACCTTTGAGATTTCAAGGCACTTTAGTATCTTAGTAATATGGGTTTTTCATTTTAGATATTTTCAGTTAAAACCTTATATTTTAAGTGGAGGTACATCCTTCATTCTATAGTGCTAGGTCACCTTATAAATATAACATACAAACCTGACAGTATCCTATTAGGTATGTATAATTTATTGGATAATGCTTCGGAGATCAGCTATACACAAGTATTGGTAACATAGGGATGAGATCAACAATAAAAAAAAAAATTATAATTGATGTATTAAAAAACTTAAAGACAAAACAACACTGAAAAAAAATTAAGGTGCTTCACCGTGCTTCTTAGGAGAATAATATGTCTAGCAGTGGATGATAATTGACTGATGATGGCGATGTACTTAACTCTCCTAGAAGTTCCTCATAATATTATTTATGTAGAGTATACTTATTAGAATTACCCTCACGAACTCAACATAGAAACCTTCATAAACTGTAGTATAAAAAACTTGACTTTACTAACACATTTTACGTGTTCGCATAAAGAATTAATTTGGTCCTACTAACACTGTGTACTAAGTTTCATTAATTCTTAGCGTGCACTGTTCACTTCCAACTGTCCCCTCTGTCCAATCCTTGTGAGTCTTAAATCTTAGCGTTTATGGGTTATTATTTGAAGGTATGGGGTGTGATAGGGGACAGTTTACAGTGAACAGGGTATGGCTCAGGAAGGTTACTCTATACTGACGAAAAACGAACGAACAAGAGCTGTCGTGCAATCGGCACGTATTACAACGAGATAGAGTCATGGTTCACGCAGTAGCGTTCCGAATCTTCGTTTTTCGTCATATGGAGTGACCCCCTGGTGCTTGGCACTTCAGGTTATGTGCTCATAAACAGTCGCACTCAGCGCGTGAGGGATAGGGTTCGTGCACATTGGTGCTATATAATATATTTTATCGCCATATTACGTATTATGTGAGTATTATAATTGGTGACTAAGTTCCGTTTGAAACTGAATGCGTTGCTAATTAGTATGTAATCTATTTAGGTACGTACAAATATAAAAGTTGACTTTTTCTCCCATACAAAGTCTCGCCTCTAGCTGAAAGAATCATGAAACTTTTGACAGATAACGTAAACAGATGACAGACACAATCCGTACTAGAGCATCTGTTGTAATTTTTTGTCAAGCAACAGTGCCTAACCAAGAGCCCTGGCTCACCGGCGGGCAGTGTAGACGCGCCCTGGCTCACAGTGTGGACGCGCCCTAACTCAAAACGCGCCCTGACTCGCGTCTTCTTAAATCTCTCGGTGAGTAGTGTCTCCCCCGACTCGCTCCGTTATCGCCCTCGATGCTTGGAACATTTATACAGCTGTTCCCGGCCAGACCTGCACTTTACTGCTGGAACAATTGTGATAGTGAAATGCTGCAGAAAACAATTGTGTGTATGGTGAACAGAAATTATCTAGAGCCACCCCCAGCGCTAACATTTGTTTACACACACATTAATTTGCTTGATTGATACAAAATAATCAATTGATTAACCGTGTGAAGCAAGTTAATTAAAGAGTTAGGGCGGGGGACATACATAAAGTACTTATATTTCGTTTGTGACTGTAGGTACATTTGTGTGAGGAGTTTAAAGAGGAAGGAGGGAATTTATAAAACTTATATTTGTTGATTGCAGGCTAAAAAGAGACAAAAGCGACTTCGATAGCAAAACATCTGGGTTGTAACTTATTGGTTCAGTGAAATGCTAATTCTTGACAAAGAGGTAGATTTACTAAATTTCAAACCAATATAATACTATAAAGCTACCTAGGTACTTTAAAATGCATTCAAAACAGGCGTACAGCGTTCTACATCTAAAACTGCTACGAAAAGACATTCCGTTTCTCTATTTATAATCTCAATATTTCACAAACAGTTATAAAACCTGTCAGCACAGAAGAAATAATATTTTATGTCCCATACCGTGACTGCTACTGCAGCGTTGCAAAATGGTTGCAAAATATGAAAATTCAACTTTGTACCAACATTATAGGCACTCAATTTTGCGTCTGTAAGGCCCGTGTGTGTTTAAAAGTCTATATTGTTTTCGACACGCCACCTGTATTTTGCTAGGACTGCACGGTTTGTTAGTCATTTTGGGTTATAAAACTGTAATATGGACATTGTTACGTTTATAGTCTTTTATATAAGGGTTTCATTCTTTTAAATTTGAGTATTTCAACATAGTGCAGTTTGCAGATTAACATTCCACAATTCTATAAGTCCTTAATTAAAAGAGTGCAAATTAATTACCTCTTAATAGGACATGGTTATTCATTAGTGAGCTTTGTCCTTAAATCAATGGGATACAGTTCAAAACGACGTGGGATTCATAATCATCATGCCCAATTAAAGGTAAATAACACATTTTGGCAAGATTTTTGCTCCAAAACTGCTTTGTTTAACGCCACACTTTTGAAATTTGCTTGCCAGGTGCCAGGACTTAAGTCAAGATTGTAAAAGGATTGTATAGTAAAATACATTGTTTCTGATCGTTTTCATCAAAGGAAATAAGTGACTTAACCGCGTTTGGTAACGAAGCTCGTAAAAGTAGATACCTAACAGTTGTTAACTTTCCTGAAAAATTACCAGTAGGTAGTTCCTTTACTGAAGATGAAATATTTTAGTGAGCTAAATTCTTCAGAAGGTTTATTATTATTATTGTAAATTGAAATAAACCAGATAAAAGAAATGCCATCAATTTTTTTTGGGTTGTTATACTTGTGTTATAATTCATACAATGAATGTGTGTTTTGCTTTGTCAGTTATTATGTGAGAATAGTGCAAGTAAAGATAAGTTTAAAGCTAGCAATAAACCTTTCCCAAACAAATTAAAATCAAGTGAGTAAAAATGCAAAATCGCACAATCCTGCAAAAAATCGCTAAAAGACCATACGAGCCGAATGGCCTGGCTATTCAGAAATCTTTATTAATTTACTGTGCTAGAAGCGTGGCACTGGCAAATCGACCAACTTACTTTGACCTGCTGACATAGCCTCCAGCCCTTTGCAATAGTGGAGGAAGGTGCGCTCAATATATTTTGGCCGGGGAAAATCTACGCTGACGGTGCAGTGAAGATTATTGTCCTCTTAAAACAAGGAAAAAGGGGGATGTAACTAGAAATGTAATGAACGGTTATTTCACCACCTCACGAACAACACTGGTCACCTTTTAAACGTGTAAGTTTCTTGTATGAATTATTGTTTGTTACTCTTTCGACTGACTTTCATGAAATTTAATATACATATATGCAGGAAGTTTACACACAGTTGCAGAAACCTTGCATTGCATGTGGCATTTTTTATCCGACAATTCGCACAAGAAAATATGTATTTAAAAATTAATCAATATTGAATATCATACTGTGTATAGGAAATCAAAAATAGCGAATCTAGGCTACTACAAGCTACATATTATATTGTCGTAATGAAAGGCACAACGAAAATTTCCTTTCTTTTCCTATTTACTTGGATTGTTGTTCGCCGTTACCGTCTTTTACCGGGCATCAGAGGGCCAAGTGTAGGTGGAAATAAAAGTCGGCTTAAATTTTTAGCTAGCTAAAAACTTAAGCTAGCTTAAGAGTCACCATCTTCCGCGCCATACAGATTCGCCACTACTGAAAACTCACACATCCCAATGCAGACCACATCTCCCACTATCCAAGTCCAGATCTCTGCGAGAAATGCCAGTAAAATGGCAGATTTGGAGTCGGACAGTTATTGTGGATCGCTATTGAGGATGTTGGGATTATTGGCCCCGAATCGGAAATGTTTGGACCAATAACTTGGCCGAGTTATGTTCACTGGGGAATATAATTGAATATCTGGTATTGTAGATTGTTGTGGGACTTATTATGCGTATTATGGGCATTGATTGGCTGCTTTATTAATATAATTTCCGTCAATTTACTCAGGCTAATAATACACTCGCGAGAAACACTGGTCATTTTGTGTTGACATTTTGTAAGTTTTTGGAACTTTTTCTTCGCTAGTGAGTGTTGGATGTTCGTCGATTAAGCGCCCGCTTCTCACGCCAGACTTGCGGATTCAAATTCCGGCAAGTGCCAATGAGTTGTTTGGTATTTAAGTACAAAGTAGGTATACTGTCGATCCTTACAGTGAAGAAAAAACATCGTGAGGAAACCTGCATATTGTGCATTAGATCTAGATTTAGCTCATCTCAGCGTGGTAGGAAATGGTCCACAAAAGGACACAAAAGGAAGCATATTCCCATCAGTAGGTAAGTGATAGATATGTTATGAATGATGATGAGACATCAGTTTAGTTAGTATATTGTATTGTGATATAATCACCGTTGCTTGTCTCGAGCCGGTTTTTTGCAACACACAATTATTGCTAAAACCCCGCCGTTCATAGACACGAAATTTGTAATAAATTTTATTTTAAATATACCCCGATAGGGAATAAAAATGAAGATGTGAAACAAAGAGTAAGTAATAATATAATTAATAATTAATTACAGTCTAACTCTCTAGTTCTCATATACCAATATGCATAATTTGTCGGCTGAAACTTTACAACTTATTTAACGAACCCTCTTTCGTTTTTCCAACAATAAAAAGATACAGTAGTCCAACACTAAAATAACGTTGTTACTGAAATAAAGTAGTTTAAACTTTGCTGAAAATCTTTTCAGTTGTGTAAAATTTCAGCCCGGCGTCTCCCCTTGGGGCTATGTTGTAAAATACTGCACTAATGATGTCCGGACTCCTTTCCACAGCTTCTTGGACATCGGTACAGATCTTATTACATTAGGATAGCGGCTATAATGCAATGGTGGGTTACTGTGGGTGCTAAACCTCCTTACAGGATTTTATTGTGCTTCCCCGCTTAGCTTAGTAGACTTGTTGGAAACGTTTTAAATATTGAAGTAAAGCCGGTGAGAACGGTTCTAGAGGTCTGAGGTTTTTCAAACATTTATCACTTCATGAATGTATATGAACAGAGCCTTACCGGCCATGAGAATTAGGTTATTTTTTAAAAATAAAAAATAAATGGTGGTTTCCTTACGTTTTTATTATAAGTAATCAGACCTTTAGTTTAATCCTAAGACCTAATTATAGATAATTGCAGTTGAGGTAAATGGTCGTCATTTGGTGTTAATGATCGAAAAACAATGCAATTTTTTATCCCTTTTTAAGTAAGATACTTCTTGTATAATTAATTGAATTACCTACACACATAGCACTTCTATTTGACGACTCAATTCCCCGCGACTTACTTAACGAACCAAAATAAACAACTTTTAAAGAAATAAATTGAAACGGGTAACAAATGGACTCTGACTCGGGTAAACACTACATTGTCGAAATGAGAAAACTAACCAACCGTCTGCGAGGAAAAAAACTTTCTTTGGGAAACCTTATAAGTTTCTTAACACGCCATTGGTCGCCACCCTGCGGTCAACTGCTGCTGCAGACTAGCCGTAATATAGAGAGTTGGCCAGTTAATGTCACCGTGGGTGCAAGAAGGGAGTCTCTCTAAATAATTAATCAACTTGTATTGTATGTACTTACCAAATGTTTTTTATACATAACGTAGATTACAACACAATACAACACTGCAATGTTTAATAAATAAATAATAATAGGTAATAACTAATAATAAAACTGTACTTACCTTAAATCGGATCCTGGACCTGGACCCTCTTAATACCCAGTACCTAGAAAGTATGCTAAAAATCATAGTAAGGGTATAGGGAAGATCGTTTAAAAAAAATTAGCTTGAAGAGAGCGAAAATGTGGCAGTTTTGGGAAAAACACTTTCAGACGAAAATTATGTTTTTTTTATTGGCGGAGCTAGTATTCTATTTGACGACCGAATGGCGTAGTGGTTAGTGACCCTGACTACTGAGCCGAAGGTCCCGGGTTCGATTCCCGGCTGGGGCAGATATTCGTTCAAAGACAAATATTTGTACTCGGGTCTTGGGTGTTGATATTTATATTTAGTATCTATCTATCTATGTATTTGTGTAGATATATCAGCTGTCCGACACCCATAACACAGGTTCTGCCTAGCTTGGGGTCGGATGGCCGTGTGTGAGATGTCCCCACATATTTATTTATTCCTTGGACTTCACCTTAATTTTCAACTTGCTACAATTAATGATTACCCTTAAATCTTTTCCGAGGTAAAGAAGTATCTATTAATCTATTCCGAGGGCTTAGGTGACAATTTAAATGCTTTTTTTTAGTCTTACGAAAGAAGTTGGCATAAGGTACGGCCACGTTGCACCGCTGAAGTTTCAGGACGAACTGAAAAGTTTCATTTTCTACTATTAACTTTATCCGTCCTGAAATATATAAGTATAGTATTCCGTAAAGCTTTATTTTGTAGGGTCAGTTTGATAAAACACAGGAGTACAGGACATTGCCGGATTATTTTGCCTAATTGCTTAAGAATATTTATACCGATAGGATTCATGTTGGACTCTACGGCTCTGTTCACACTTCAACAGACGTATTTAAACTTACCCAACTTACCCACTTACCCAAAACGGAATTCATTAAACATTGAAACCAATTAATGAAAGTCAAAGCAAAGAGTACCTAACCCACATTAGTGACCTTTCTAAGAATTTCATATTTTATTTACCTACATCCACTGTATGTTTTGCAAACAAAATTGGACACTATGTTATACAACAATGATTATAGTATTGTTTGGCTTGAAGTGAACCACTTTAGTTCGCCCTTACGTCCTGTCACGTTATTTGCTAAGATGTTAACCGCTTGTCCCTAGATTTCCTAAGGACCTCTATAAAGTGGCCATTCTGCTTTGATCCACCACTGTAGTCTCTATTTGTTTGAACTGTGTATCAAATTATGTTGGTTTATTCAAACAGTTCAACATAAAGTTTGGCCTTTAGCGTTTGTGTTCCAAATAACTGGGAAGGTCAGCTTTAATCATTTATTACAAGTTTAAGTAAAATCTTACTTTGTATTAAACAATGTTTTGATAGCAACAGAGTTTCGGCCATTCTCTGGGGATTGCCCTAAATAATGTAGTCTACATTGAATAGTGAGGAAAATTAAAACGTTGAAAGCATTTTCGTTCATCAACTGAAAAGCTATCTACTCCTTTATTTATTAAAAGAATTTCAGGATTGTGTTATGAAATATTAATTTACAACAAATATTTATAAACATATTCAAAATTAAATAATAGGTCTCTTTGTTATATTTCTTAGATTGAGGAAAATAGTTACTACGATGTTTATACAATTATTTATACAATTAGGAATTAGATGTACCTAAATCTCAGTACCTGCCTAAAACCTACGAAAGCCTTAATTTATGTTTCAAGTAAAGCTCGGTTCACACTCACACAGAGTGGGTGAACACATACACTGCATAGTCGCGTGAATTATATCACATTTACAGCGTTTTAATGTGTGTTGGACAGATACGGCCGTTTTAAGTACACGCAGCTGTTGTGCAATCGAGCACTTAAACGAGCTTCGAATGTGGAATGTAATGTAAACGCGCCTTTCTATTGTCAGTTTCGCTGGAGAGGTGAATTTTAGAATTGAGTGGATAGGCACCAGAAATTTTAAACTCGTTTTAATTGTCGCTTGTGGTAGCTATACCGAGTCGATATGACATTCGTTACATCGCTTATCGATCGATAGTTACAGGTCAGCTATCAAAAGCTTATTGGCTAGGCCTGGCTGCATTTTGTGGGTCAACCGTGAGAAATCAAGGGTACTTATAGCTATATCATCACGACCCATTACGTCCCCACTGCTGGGGCACGGGTCTCCTTCCAATAATCATCACAATAACCAAGTGAAATTCTGTCCCACATCACGTGGGACGCCCTCCGAAATCCCCAACACGTAGTTGAATTAAAATACCTTGTGACCCTTTTTCATTAGGACGAAGTCTTCCTCTCCCCTTCTCACGCAGAATATTTATGCAAGAACTGTCGGCCTAAGAAGTAGGAGATACAACATACCCCCGCGAGCAATCAAATAGTACCAGTGACAATGCAATGGCACCAAATTAATCATAAACGGAAAAGGCTAGCTTAATTATGCCGCCTGCAATATTAAAGTATATTTTACAGCGCATCAGAATATTTAGAATATTACCAACCAAAAACTTGTGTTAATATATAAAATATTGCGTTATATTTAGGTAATTGCTGCCTACCCCGCAAGGGAGTACATTAGTACAAGGCGTGAGTGCGTGTTTTTGTTTTTTTATTTTTTATTTAGGTAATTAGAGTCGAAATAGTGTAAGTGGAACTATTTTATTGCTAGCGAGAGTAAAAACAGCATAACAAGGTAAACGCTTTTCCCTTTCACCAAAATCTTTCTTGTAGTGGGCTGCCAGAGTGTTCTGATACATTTTCATGAGGTTAGAAGCTTATGTCTCGGAATTGTCGGTGTTTTCGGAGTGAGGTCTTAAACGGTCTACATTTATTAGCCTTTAGGTTAAGTTAACTATTCTTTTTATTTGCCTTTAGGGTAATATAGCAACTATTGGTTTCATTTACTCTTTAGTAATAATTCACTACCACTGATCAAAAATGGGATTCACGACTTTCGTAATAGTATGTGTATAAATGTGTAAGTGAAGCGTTGATCCGCGAGTTCCGCGACAAATGGAAGTTTTGTAAAACTGAAATTTAGTTGGAACAATTTTATTACGCGGCATACTTAGTAATTGTTATGTATATCTAAGAAGATGAAATAATTCATAGATAAGAATTAAACTAATATCACAATCAGCACATACCTACTAATCTCTTCATTTTATTAATCTTAGTCAACTTTCCATACTATCAAACTTTTATTAAAACCCCAGAAAAAGTACCAACAGATTTCCAGAACTTTTTCTTGCGAAGCGTTCGCAATATCTCTCGATATGAATCTGGGAGTAGTTCTAGTTTTCCAATTTCAGTTTCGGTCTAGATTTTACATATTACTTCCGAAGCGGCCACTCCGCAGCCTAAATAGGAAGACCTAGATTTTCAACTTTTCAAGTATTTCGGTCACACTTCGGCTCATTCCCTGGAGCTCTCTTTGTGTCTGTGCCTCTTTTGAGTTTCTGTTAGTATTCAGATATTTTCAGAACATTTTTCTTGGCTCTCAGTGGGTTGTCAGTCTCGTTTTTTTTTTATAAATTTTATAAATCTTAGAAGAGCAATTCAAAAAATTCTTAGTGAAATTGATAGAACTATCTGTAACAGGTTGCCTGTAAGAGATGGCTTTTAGAGATAATGCCGCCTATTATACATGGTTTTAAGTCTGTGAGTATATTTTTTGTAATTCACATTTAGGTGGTGCATAATAAAGTTATATGCTAATCCGTTTATTGCAAAAAAAAACCAATGATTATTGCATATCCTACGAGACGCTCAGGCAAACTTTTTCCCAACACCCAATAAAACTAACTGGTAACTGCCCATAAAAGGCAGCTAATCCATAAAGTAAGCGTATTTATAAGAGTGCTGAGAGGTCGGCAGTAACACTGAATAAACAGGATATGAGCCGCGTAAATATTCAGCGTCCATTTTCTCATAATCAAAACGCCAGCCTCAAGAAAAGGTGCGGCCACACTGGTGTCCGCCGCGCGATAGCTTTCTAAAGTCTGTTTTTTAGTCTCAGATACTAAATTGACTGACAGATTCTAAACGGTTCATCAACAGTCGTTTGTCTAGCGATTAAGTGATGTATCGTTCTATTGGCGGGACAATCGACTGTTGTTGAATCGTTCAAAGTCAATTTAGTATCTGAGATTAGAAAACAGACTTTAAGCTCCAATTTCTCCGTAGTCGGTTAGATCGAAACCAGGGAAAACTTGATCAATTATTCGTCATCTCCATATTAAATTCTTGAGAGATGTGTCAAAAGTCAATCAATAATCCCTCGTTATGCTCTAACGGTTAGAGTCTAACCCACTATGGAGAAATTGGCACTAAGGGACGGTCTTTTGATCCGTAGTCACTTTAACCATTAGTTAAGTCACTTGTCAAGCATGAGAGCTACTTACATATAAAATGTATCGGTTTGTTGCGATTTTTGACAAATAGTTGAGTTAATTAACTAACTATACGATTGACTACCTCAGTGTAAACACCTTTACACTGTGAACGTTTTGATTTTCATAATTTTTGCCGCATCTTGGGGTTAGACCTCTTGGAGATTTTACTAATTTAAAATTATTAGGGAATGTATGAATGAATACCTATATCATAACTTTAAATTATTTATACTTAGTATTTTTGGTTCTGAACATACTTAAGTACCTAATTATGAACCTGAATCGGGATGTGTTAAATAATATGCTTAAGCATTTAATTTGATTTGGCTCATTAATAAATGTATTGTAGCATCTTTAAAAACATTATTTACATATATTAATTTAATAAGTACCTGGTCTACAAACCATGAACAAAATTCGCAACTAAGCTTGGGTTGGTGGGTAGGTACTATTTTGTTAGCATAGCTCTTGGCAATATCTATGGCACTGCAACATTTATTGTTACTGAATACATTTCCTTTGAATGCAACTACGAATATAATTAAAATTCGAACGATAGAATGCAGTTGAACGATACAGGGTAGTTCACTGCGCAAAACGGAAGTGATTCACCGGAAGCAGTATGTGCCAACGATACGCAATGGCTGCCACAGTGCCACGGGTAAATCTTAGTTACAGACAGAATTGGTTTTGCCTAGGTAGTGCTGCGGTTGATACCTTATGCAACTGACACTGTTGGCTTAGTGCCTCCGGTGTTGAATGTATGCAAATGTTAATACTGCATACTACATGGTATAAATAAAAGCTATTACTTGTACCTACTAAGATAACTAAAGTCATAAAAAACACAGAACAGGTTTCAAGGTACAATGAGGGAGGAGATAACTGTCAAGTACAACTTATTTTATAGTATTGTGTTTTTAAAAGCTTATTATTTGGTAGAACTGCTAATTTTACAATATTTACATCTATCACAAGTAACTTCACATCCAGACGCTTCAATATTTCCATACATCAACTCTTTCGCCCACACTGCTACACAGCAAAATAAAAGCGTCATTTAATTCTACCGACTGCGGAATTTTCCCCATCCACGCAATAGAATCACAGTATACTATAGAATAGTGGTGGTACCGGAAGCGAGGCGCGCCAACGTCTATCGGACGGCGGCCATATTGGAAATTTACGACGCACGCCATCTAGTGGCGAACGTTAGCAACTCCAATAATTGAAAATTTACTTTATGTGGCAGCCAGTTTATGCCTCTCCGCTGTTGTTGTTGATTACTGATGAAAATGCAGTTGGTATTCAATTTAATAGTGGTATGTTTTGTTTTAAATTTTAGTACCTAGAAACAACCTCAGCTTCTACATTTAAGGAACTGGGTATTGAGAGATAGATTCAAAAAATTGGAATTAGCATGAAGAGGGTGTAAGACGTGGCATGGGACAAACGCTTTCAAACCGAAGTTATGATATTTTTTGAATTAGCCGCGCTAGTTGAGCTTACACTTCCCCTTAAAACAAATTTAAAAACCATTATTACTTACCTACCTGACAACATTTGGTGAAAGTCCACCTAAAAATTCACTACATTGTGTCAACGAGTTTATATCGCATTCACTTTTAGTAGCACTCAGCTGTTCTCACAAATGTCTCGCTCATAAACTGTTTTGTTTCTGAGTTATTGTGTGTGACTACAGCAAATGGCTCACGTTACTACGAAGTTTGTATTTTGTACGAAATGGCACTCATTGGGTTAAGAGCTTTTCCCTTGTTTGAAGGACCTACTTGTTGGAATGAACGACGCTCATTAATTATTCACACGATGCGCTATACCGTTTGAATGAAGTTTACTTGGAAAATCGTGTATGCTTCAGTCAGCTGATTAATGCTGCTGCTACATATATTAGGATTGCAGTATACTTCAAATTTCATTGAAGTAGCTTAATATTTGTATCTTACTCCCTTTATATAAATATAGTTCTGGTTTAAAACTGGTTGTCCTTACAATTCATACAAATCAGAACTATCTTTAGCCTTCGTTTTATAAATAAAGGGAAAGAATTTACTAAAATGACCATTCTGGCAAAGTTTTTTTGCCGGCTGCAGTTTCCTTCCAATCTACGGAAAACATAACACATACTGTTTATCTCCCCTGACCATACTGTAACAAAACCTTTGAACTAAGTACATAACCACAAGACACGCAAGTTAAATTAACCGAGAGTTCAACAGATGTTGCGGAGCGTCTAAGTTTCTTACTGACACTGCAGGACACAGCAAAGATAAACTAACGTGATTTAGATAAGACAACACACTGCTTGCTGTTGTTGTACTGTTGCTCTTTACATTTGTTACAGTACAAATAATTTATCTGAAACATAAAGAGTTTAAAATAAAGGTGTTCATACTTCTGGCGAAAGGTTGTAAATATCACGAATTGACGCCATGTTTCTGCCATGAGCATTGTTGCAAAATTATTACGTATAAGTATTATGTTCTGTACAATTTTATTGATGGTGAAAACTAAATGGCGAAAAGCTAATCTGTAAGCATATAAAGAACGGCATAATAAACTGCCCTGAGCGGAAAATTCAAAATTTAACCTACAAGCATAACACAGATACAAGTATTTCTATCTAGACAGTCCCGACCTCCGAGAAGCAACTACCTGAGACCCACAGATGTATCGTTCCCTCAGTAAACAAAACTTGCGAAAACAAGCGTGATCTCTTGGCGCATTCAATTAACGCGGCAGTCTAACCTGTGGGGAAAATGGGGAAAACCAATTATCGACAGGGGAGTCGCCTTTCTTAGACCTTGTATTCATCCCGCACCCCTCTTGGAACTTTCGTCGTTATGACGTGGCACTTGTTATAAATCACAGCTATTAGGGGAAAGCGGGTCGCTTTGTGCCTAAAAGGTGTACCTGTTTGCCGGTCTGGCTAATTGTCGACGGAATGGCAGTTTGGATTTGTTACAAGATTCATTTCATAGTGCGGTTCCGCGCGGTTGTGGTGTGGCACCTGTCTTGCCTTGCAGGCACACGGGGGTTACTCTAGATTGAGTAAATACAAACGAACGGGAGCTGTCATATGATGGGTGTGTTTAATGCACGAGTCATAGTCTTTTCAAGATTGAAATATCAAGTTTCAGAACGATGCTGTGCTATTTACGACTTTAATCTACGTCAGACAGACACAGTTACGTACCTATTGCATGGAAGCTGCTCTATGGGAATTTTTTAAACCCTATTGAAAAATACGGGTGTAACAAGTTTTTCATGTACATAGGTGTTACATCTAGCGGATTTCACTTACATGAGTTGCATCTGCTATTTGATATAAGTAATAAAGTAACTTTTCAATTTAATTAGAATTTAGAGTTAGAGCAATTTTCGTATTAAAATATAACCGATTTATTTTTGTTCCAGGTAAGACAACATTGTTTCATCAGTCAAGGTAAACTTCGCGTGTAACATGAAATATTCTATAAATAACAAATGGTGCACAAAGTTGGAGCTTCAACAAATATTATCGTGTTTTCAGAAGAAGCATGTGCGGGATTTTCGCAAACTCCTTGAGTTTGCTGCAAAATTACGTAGACTATAGGAAACTAACAATGCATAGTTGTAACTTGTAAGTATGCACAAGCACAACTAGCAATATGTATGTGAAAAACTAATTAATTCGCGACGGAAAAAGATGGGTGTTATAAGAATAACGTATCCGTGTATAAGTGTGTATGTATTGGCCAGTGATAGCGTAGCTGCAAAGCGGCTGAACCGATTTCCGGGTAGTAGTTAACGTACCCGAAGTGTTCTTAGCCATGTTTGATGAAAATCGGTTCAGCAGTTCCAAAGATATACGACTGTTATTGTTGAATATCGGGGGTTTTTAACGTTGGTTAGGTTGGCTTTGCCCAAGTTGCAGACACAGAAAGAAATATTGCAAGATGATCAATTGTAACTTCTATCAATGCTTTTATGGACCTATGTAGGTATTCCAATGTTTGGTACCTTTACATAAACGTGTACCTACGTATTATATTCGCTCGTAGTAGCCTTAATTCTATTCTATTCTATTCTCTGTGGGGGTGTAAGTACCTGCACCTGGCTCTCTCGAGTGGAACCTTTGTGCATATCGCCAAGGTCTAAACTGCCTTCCTAAGCTTGGACCATTTCCCACCACGCTGGTCCACTGCGGGTTGGTGGGTTCACATATCTAGATGTGCTAAATCTAGATATGCAGGTTTCCTCACGATGTTTTCCTTCACCGTAAGAGCGATGGTATACATTGTACTTAAGTTAAAAGAACTCATTGGTACATGTCAGCGCCGGGATCGAACCCGCATCTCTTGCGTGAGAAGCGGGCGCTTACCCGACTGAGCTACCACCGCTCGTAGTAGCCTTAATATACCTTCATCTATGGTTATGAGAGTTTTAGTTACAAACGATATGAAAACGGCCTGTGAATGCAATTGCGATGTTCTTTTATTGTTATAGCTTTCACTGCAGTTTTAGTATCCTGAATGTACTTCCCTCCATTTTAGTGTTATTCATATTAAGTTGTAGCTTTTCTGCTCGAGCTTTGCCTCGACTTTAAAAGGTTTTCCCCTGAAATTTGAACATTAAAAAATCGACGTATATGGATAATGAAGCATTATTAAATTAGATATAATGAATGATATTTAAAATTGGTTTGGTAGATGAATTATTAATATTAGAAATTGTGTTAGTAGTTTCCAAGTGCATAAAAAAAATACTAATACATCTTGATACTAGTAGGTACTTAAGTAGTACCTTGTATAAGCACTGATAAGTACTTAGAATTCATACATTCACGCTTCCATTACGTACTAAACGAAGCATGTGCCAGCCAAACTAACTCCAACAGCATCCCCCAGAGACGCACTTAGACAAGGTTGCATGTGCGGACGCAATATGAACTGATATCATACAAACACCGTCCGGCTAGAACTTTAATGCAGTAATCGAAACTCGACCTCAGCGGTGTGCCGGTTGAATATCTACGGAATGGAATTTTATTATAAGTTTCGTAAGTTGTTTGCTGTCTGATACCATGGGGGAATTGTTTCGAGCTGGTTGAGGTAGATATGTGCCTATTGAGATACCTACCGTTGTGATTGAACTTCATTAGGCAGGTGTTGTTTTTAATAATAAATAGCTGGCTTTATGGCAGTCACAGCAAATGAATTTTGACCTATTTGACATAAACTTTCAGGAAGAAGCACTTTGGTATATTATCGCAAAGTGACACTAATTAATCTTAGCTGAAACATCGTATATTGTTTATCAAAGGCTGAGACTCAAATCCAGTAGATTATTTAAGTTAGGTATAACATAGGAAATTATTCCAACTTTACCGTAAGTCTTCTGCTGTAGTAATTTAAGTTTAATTTTGTTGTGATCCTTCGTGAAGTTATTTTTAGATACTGAAAGATGTTTCTGATCAAGAACATAATTAAGTAGGATATCATTACTTTAATGTTCTCAATTATTAAATCAACTAGCTACCAACTACGTACGACTAACTAAAGCCTAAATGATTGTTTATAGGTATGTACTTACATTTGTATTTAATTGAAAACAAAATAATTAAGATACTTATTAAACAATAACATTTCTGTTTATAAATTGTAAAACTTGCAACAATAACAGTTAAACAGGAATCTTGATAACATTAACCAAGTCATTATACAATACTCCATCTTGTGCCAGTCCTTTGCTGCGGATGTGGAGTCATGTCACTCTAGAGTCCTGACTGATATTCACTTGTAATTTATTTGTGTGTGTGATCCGATGGGATAATAACTCACTAAAGGCATCAGGGTACCTAAACTAATAACCAGATGAAACACATAGTCCCATTCAAAATTGCATTCATCTTTTTATTATTTAAGACCGTGGTTTTACCGTGATCAGTGGCACATAGCGGAAATATCAGGTTTAAAATTACAAAAAATAAACAGCCTAAGATTTTATAAGAGGTTTTTTTAATGAAGACAAAAAAAAAAACATTCTGAGCTTAATAGCATAGAAAGAAGTTCAGTGTAAACTTCTCTATATCCTATACAATAAGGCCCATTCGCTTTTGTAAGAATTTGAAGTTATTAATTATATCATTGTAATGTTTGACGGATGTTGCTAAAACCTCTTTAATTAACAATGATCAGTTCATACCAAAACAGTAATACGCATTTCCCTATCTCTTACCGCACACAGTCATCTAACAAACAACCAGGGACGGGCGAGAGGGACAGCATATGACACCACTCTGTAGTTAGAACGAGATAGACATCTCGACGCGTCATTTACTTAAGAAAGTGCCACTTCACATCAGCTCTTCCTAAGCTGTAATTGGATATTCGCTTACCCTTTGACTGTAGCGACACCTATTAGCCAGCACTTACACAGTGTAAAAGCACTTCATTAAGTGTTGTTGTGTTTTAAAATGTCGTCGTGGTTTAATCTTTCTAGACTTCATACGTATCTGCGTGAGCTAGATACATTTTGCATATGTTTAGGTTGGTCTAAATTATATTTTGTAATATATACACATACAGACCCAAATCTTTGTATTCACAAAATGGTATATGAATGCCACCTTCCCGTGTGACGCTGGTGTATAAAAATAATAATATTTTAAAAAAACCGACTTAAAAAAACCACTAAAATGTAAGAAATAATTTAAGGTTTACACAAATTATATGTGACAGTACAAATATACCTAAGCAGGAACTGTTCTTTTTTGATGTTGGTGCGGTGACAAAGTAATCTGAAGAAATATGGCACCAACTTCAAAAAAGAACAGTTCCTGCTTAGGTATATTTGTACTGTCACATATAATTTGTGTAAACCTTAAATTATTTCTTACATTTTAGTGGTTTTTTAAAGTCGTTTTTTTTTTAAATAATTATTTTATTTTATAGTTTTTACTTTATTTGCAATAATTTTTAATCAAAAGTAAGATGCAAATGATACCAAAAAGTCCTACTAATCAATACGAATCATTCAAGCCTAAACACGAGGTAGTTGCTATACATATACCGTTGAGGAGTTCGCTTGACTGCCTTCCGTTTCCATCATCAGATCAGCTCAAGGTCACCATCATATTTTTTTGTTATAAGAACTATATTTACGTTCTTAATTTCATTAGAATCGGTTAATATGTGTCCAAAATGGAAATTCATACCCTGTTTTTACCCCTTTACCCACCCTTAGGGGTGAGATAAAATTCTGAAAAAAAAATGGGACCACCTGGGAGCTCAACCCAATACAACAAAAAAAGAATTTCCAAAATCGGTTTATAAACGGCGGAGTAATCGGTGAACATACATAAAAAAAAATACCCGACGAATTGAGAACCTCCTCCTTTTTTTGAAGTCGGTTAAAAAGATAAAATACTCTTACACACAAACAGAAACAGTTTCACAAACTGTATCTGTATCATCAGAACTAAGTCTTATACATTATAGATATACCTACATACCTAAATTTGGCACCTTGTCCAGCTCAAGTGTTTGTCACCGAACCGCAAATAAGAAGAACCAAAAAGCATTACCTGATTTAGGAATAATGGTGTCAAAACTTAAAAAAATAAATTTTGACGACGTGTTTTTACGCAGCCAATCATTACCTATTTTATTTTTATTTACTTTAACAACAAGCGCTTTTAAACTAAATAATTGTTAGAAAGAAACACAATTAAACTCGCACGCGTAGCAGGTGCCGCAACACACTCGCAACGTCGCAACACTCGCGATGTTACGCGTATCGTGACGCGACGCAAATAACAACTTCAACTTATAACAAGACTTTCTTACTAGTTGTGTGAGGAGAGCAGTGGCTTGGCTAACTTGATATGCCTTCTGGGTTCAAGAAAAATAAGTTTTTTTATTAATCACCGACTGTAACAGGTAACAGGTGGTGTTATAATTATACTTAAATATAAAATTATGTACTGTACGTATAAACTTCCATTTAATGTATTTACTTTGGCTAATGTACAATTGTACATAAATGTGTCCCTAACTACATATCGTTGGCTGAATACCCATCTAACTATCATAACTTAGGTTCTCAGAAGCTATGGGCGAACATACAAAATGATTTATAGACTACAAATAATTCTGAAACTGATTATACCCAACAATTCTAAAAATAGACACCTATACCTATCATAATAACAACACTACAAATGACTATATTCAACTACGGTTTAAGAGAGTATAAAAATCGAATAAGAAGATAAAAGTTTGCCTACTGAAGGAGTAGTGCGTACGACTGAAAGTTGGACTTCATACAAAAGTTCTGTCTAATGAGATATGCCGGGGAGCCGGATTTTCTCGCCGTCTATTTACTAACTAACTGTTACTTTGTTTGGCTGAGCGGTCAGTGGGACTTTGACCCTTTCTTTCAGGGATTACACATGTGACAGATAATCTCCTACGAAAGTAGGAAAATACTGGTAGTAGGTAGTTTCTAGTGTGACTGCGCCTATAATTTACAGGAATCATCATCGGTAGAGGCACGGGCCTCCTTTCAATGAATGTGTCTAGCCCACAAGAGGGAATTAAAATTCTAAATTATAAATGATTGCCAGTAAATTAATACGTCCTGAATCAATGAGTAAAAAAATTACAGCATCAGTTCTTACAGTCGGGAGTGAAATGTGATTCTTCCTTAATTCTATTTCTGCCTGCTAGAAAACGCTGACTCATTCAACTGTAAGGGCGAGGCCCCGTTGCCGCTGAGTGGTGCGGTACTATGCCGTTTTCCATATATTTTTCCGGGTAATATGATAGATAGATAGATTGATAAGTTATTTATTTACTTAACACAACACATACACAGGTTACACAGCAAGATTTCTAACATAATTTTTTTACATAAAACACAAAACATTATTATAAGACATGCAGATAGAAAAGCAACATGTGTATTTATCATGTTAGCAAAAGGGTTCTGACTCAGCATAATACTATGATTATAATTAAATAATCACAGCGCTGGTATTCTGCCAGGACCAATTTAGTGAGTGGGAGTGGAGCCTCAACCAAACACAAATATATTTATACTAAAATAGAATAGATACCTAATTATATATTTATATATTATGTTCCGAATGTATGTATATATGTTAGAATAAATTGTGTTAAATGATTATGGATGTATGCCATGTAGTATGTGTAAACTAATATATTGTGATGATTTTAAGTGACATGTGTAAAGTAAAATAATAGCAAGTGATGTGGTAGTTAATTTGCTGGGTGACACCTAGAGAAAGTATATGGCGAAGAGAATGCTAGAACGTAAGCTATGAAGCCTGCTTTTGTACATCTAGCAAGTAAAGTCGGAAGCGGAGTTTAAAAGTGTGTGTATGTAATATCATAAAAAATCTATGGAAAACCGCACCGCAGCAACAGGGCGTCGCCCTAAGATAGAGGAGGGCCAGGGGCGAGCTAGAGGGAAATACTCAGAAATAAGCTATCTATCCAAAATAATAGTAAAGACAGCTATTATGAACTCGGGAAAACTGCTGAATATTATATTTCTTATGGAAAACTTTGCCCTTTGCCATATTATAGGTATGGATGGTGTGTCACATTTATCAAATATGAAAAAAGATTTTTCATTGACCTGGCAAATAAAAATGATCATGCACTTTCTCTATTAACAAAGAATAACACTGTGCAGAAGTATGCACTTTTCGACAGTATGGTATAGTTTTAATGCCAGACAACTACTCAATACCTACTTAGCATCAAAAAATCAACTTTCCAAAACTTCTAAAAGCTTCCGTACCTCGCAGAGCTTTCAACACATTAAACCGCTGCCAAAATGCACTAAAGCTCGTTCAACACAGCTTAGTAATTCATTGACAAAGTTCGTCGTTCGGCAACTAATTCATATTATTATCCTTCCATCCCCGCTCGAATCAAAACCACAAACGTTAAGCGCAAAACCAGACATGAAACATTCTAACTTTAAGGCCAATTCAAAGGCAATATATACCACCAGTATTTTCATTAAATACCACCAACTAAACGCTGCCCATTGAAATTCGCTGTACGGAACTAACTTACCTTCGCCTTAATTACAAAAACTAAACGCATTAACTCCCTTCACTCTCACCGTGGGAAATTCTATTCAGTTACCCTACATTTAGAGTTGAATATGCAATGTCTACCTGACAACATTGTTGCGTTTTGTTTTCGCCTCCCAATACAAAAGGTTCACAGGCATGCCGCGTATGGAAAGGTTGGATCGCAGTGCTTTTCCTGAGCATTGTTTGTTTATAGACTTTGCCAAGATATTTAGTGTTACCTCTTTGACTCGTAACGCTGTCGATGTAAGGTTCACAATCGCATTTGTTGCTGTATTGGGTAAATTTGTTAAGCTGTATGCACTCATGCTACTGGCTCAACTTTTAGTAATATCCAGCCGAGTGTGCACAGAGCTTTATAAATCTGGATTGTTGTGCAGTTTCGGGCCGGATGTCCGGAATATTGAGAGCTTCGTTATCTACCGGCAAGATACATTCAGAAAACATACTTTCAATTGTTAGTTTACATCGTTTTTATCGTGTTATGATATGAATGGGCGAATAACTTCGGAACGGTGAACTATTTTGATTAAACATGGTCTTTGAATCAATTTTAGCTTTCCACTTTAAGCAAGGCTATTTCGCCATATACACATAATTATTGTTTAAAACCGTCAAAGAAGCGTTACAGAATTTTGTAAGAAAAATTTCAGAACAATGAACGAGTTATATTTAATCCTTTCTCTTTTCAAACGTACAGATCTCATCAGAAACCTACCCCCGGCGATTAATTTACTCGAAAGCGTGCAAATCCCTCCTCCATACTTCGTTCTAACACCAGTATAAATAAACTCAACACTTCGCCTTAAGGCCACCACTCTTCGAGGTAGGTGCTGTCCCGTTTTTATTTTGCGAACACCCATTCTTGTAACACGACCAGTGCAAACTGGTCTGTGATACCGCCTCCAGCGCTTACAAAGTCTGGCTATTGCAAACGCGGCGAGGTGTATGTCGAGGTCTTATAACAGTGGTGAGTGCTAAGCGCATACAGTAACATAAGTAACCATCAAAGTTCGCAGCGTACTTAGAATAAATTTCCAATGCTCTTCAGCACGAGTCGTTAGTTTCTGAACTGTGTGCGTGCGGTATCTGCTGATGTGCGTCCGGAAATTATGAGTGGGGTGGATTGAAAGGAATCGTTCGGAAATGAGCTGCGGGTATTAGGTGGGATTTGTTGGTGAAGTTCAGAAATTGATTACGAAATTCACACAGCTGTGTTATTTTTTGGTTTACTTATTTCAATAACACAACATTTTACTGAAGCATATTCACTCTAGGTGTTTCGTGTGAGTTTAAAATTAGGCAAGCCAGTTATAATTAATGTTGTGCTATGTATCTAAGAACTCGCCTAAATATAGGCAGCGACCTATTATATATGTAGGTGTGCAGTAGAAAGTGCAAGGAGCAGTTACCTACATATTATGGGTAACTGCTTCTTTGTCATATTAATGTATGTGCCATAATAAAAGATAATTATATCGTATATCCACCTAAAAAAGATTCTTTTAAAATTGTTAATGTATTTTTGATCCTTCTGTGCCCCTTCGATATAAATATCGAACTGTGAAGACAAGTAAATAGGAGCAATGATTGATTGAAGTAGGGTTGTTGGTTTCTTTATTTCGCTTCATCCAAGAAGTCATACACGGAGTACATTGATGACTACTTGGAATGCCAAAAATGACATTTATTTGTTCCGAATAGTCGTAGCCTAGGTAATCATCATTCATTTTTATTTTCACCTAGACCAATTTGAATCCAAACTCTTAATACTTGCCAATACCTATTTATGTATTATGGGAATAAGTAACACCACAAATATGTATCTACTTATGTATGTTGTATGTGGCAATAACTTATAAATAATCAATAATGCTTTTTACATAAGAACCATTTACTTATTTAATTTATTTATTTATTTTTAATAATACCCTAGCAAATGTTGTAGCCACCAATTACAGATTTTTTCTTTTTAATTTCCAAATAAAGCCTTCACTACAGAATTTTTATTTTCTCTTGCTTTCTCTCCAGTAATTTACGCAGGGGCTCTCTCTCCCTATAATGCTTACAGTACATAAACGTCCTCCCCTGTATATAAACCTGCCTCGGGAGATCTAGATTGTTCTCGGTGCCGCAAATACTTACTATCAATTGAAAACTAACCGACTGTGATTTTGCTCTATGCTTCATTGTAGTTGGCTTGAGGAAAGTCTAACCTCGGTAGAAATCGGAACTTCTTTTATAAGTAGAGGAATTTGCAGTACCTAAAAGTATTTTTTTTCTACTCTAAGGCTAGGACAAAATATAAATTATATTCTTTTTTTTTTCAAAATAAATGCAACAAATATTCTCTTCTCTGATACAAGATAAAAATCAGGTACAAGCCATCTATAAACAAAATATATTGTTATTGTTCTATAGGTACATTCAGAAGCTTCTGTATGGGCATTGTGGCAGACATACATACAATACTCACACCCTCTCACCCTTTTTTAACCGACTTCGAAAAAAGGAGGAGGTTCTCAATTCGTCTGTATGTATTTTTTTTTCTTCGGAATATCGACATAATATCACATTTATGCAATAAAAGATTAAATAATAATAATAACAAAACACTCTCCGGTTTGACTTACTCGTAGAATTTTCTAGTGGCGCCACTTTTCATAGAAATTATTTCTGTACAAGCACGAGGACCTTAGATCAAGGATGCACAGACTTATCAAGACTAGGGGCCGCTCGGACAAATTATGAACTGATGGCGGGCCGCCAGAAGTATAGGTAATTAAAGACAAAAAATAATTGATAATAATGTTAAAATTGAAAAATAATTGATTTATTTTGAAGCGTGGCATAGTGCTTACAATCTTTTTTTATTTATTCGGCTTAAATTTTCATGTAAAACTGCTTCCAAACATTCGTTTGCAAGGCGTTTTCGATTTTTTGACGATTTCGTATTGAAAATTTAGTAGGTTAGTCACATATTATAATAATAATAATAATAATAATAATAATAATAATAAAGCCTTTATTCAATCATAAGTTTTACATACATTGACATTAGTTTAAAGAATTATTGCCAAACAATTAATCATAATCATGCAAATATTGACACTGCAAACTAATTATTCAATACAAATTAACAGTTTAAATAAATTAAGTACATTAATACATTACATTTACATTTATAATAATAAAAAATTATTTACACTATCATGCAAAGTATCAAATATAAAATATGTCGTGGTTGTATAATTCAATTAAGTACTTTACATTCCATTAATATCTAATTAAATCAATGAAAATTTACCATTAAATATTATGCAACTCAAACAATACTTAACACAATAATATCATTAATTTATATTCACTTAAAAATTATGTCACATTCATTTAAGTCCTTTATAGGACATGGTAGGCCTCTCACTGAATCTATCAGTGAGGTTTGGTCTAATCACCCGTGCTGACCAGACTTGACTGGGTGATGTGTTGGAGCTAGAGATACCGTTTCTGTTCTCTGTTACTAATTTTGAGCAATGAAGTCTTTTGACATCCAGTTCCACAAGTTCCTGTTTGGGGCTAGTCTCCACCATAATGAGTTGAACTTCCTTAACTCATCAGTCCATCGCATCAGCGGCCTGCCGACCTTGCGCTGTCCATCTCTAGGTGTCCATTCAGTTGTGAGACGTGTCCATCTGTTGTCGTTAGTTCTCATTATGTGTCCAGCCCATTGCCACTTCAATTTTCTTATTGTGGTGATGACGTCTGTTACTCTTGTGCGTTTTCTTACTTCCTCGTTCCGTAATCTATCTGATTTTCTTACGTTCAACATACTGCGCTCCATTGCTCGTTGATTGACTGATAATTTAGTTTTGTGTCTTTCTGTGGGTGCCCATGTTTGAGCGCCATACGTCATTGCTGGTAGAATACAAGCGTTAAACACTTTCCTTTTAATGGAAATGTGGAGATCAGACTTAAATATATGCTTAAGAGCCCAATATTTTTTCCAGCCAATATTTACTCTTCTTTCCACTTCTTTATCCAGTCTTTTAATGAATGACATCATCTGCCCTAAATATACATAATCATTCACATATTCTAGTTCTATTCCTTTTACTCGTATAGGTTGTCTCGTGCTGTTCGTCATTATTTTCGTTTTACTTTCATTGAGTTGGAGGCCTGTAGTCTCTATAGCGGCTTGGAAGTCTGCAATTATTTCTTGCATTTCACTCGCACTCTCAGAAAAGAAGACAATATCATCCGCAAATCTTAAGGCTGTCAATTTATACCCATTTATTGATATTCCTTTTGAGCCCCAATCGACGGATCTAAACGCTTCCTCAAGTAATGCTCCAAACAAAAGTGGGGAAAAAGGATCTCCCTGTTTTACTCCTCTCTGAATTGGGAACATAGGACCTTCCGACTCTAGTTTTATTAGTGCTGTGCTCCTCTTGTAAACTTCCATGACTATGCTTACATATTTTGCACTAACTCCTTGTTTTAGGAGTGCTTTCATTAAAAAAATTCTGACTTATACTGTCGAACGCCTTTGTGAAGTCAATGAAGCATATGTAGAGACTTTTGTTGTATTCTGTATATTTCTCAATGATCATGTTCAAGGAATGCAGATGGTCTGTAGTTGAAAAGCCTCGTCGAAATCCGGCTTGGTCGACTGGTTGACTCTCATCAATGGTTTTGTAGAGCCTGTTCTTGAGTATGGTCATGAATAGTTTATACAGACAGCAAGATAATGTGATAGGTCTATAATTGTTGACATCCTTTTGGCAGCCCTTTTTATGTAATAGTTTTATTATTGATGTATGCCATTGTTTTGGTAAGACATTATTTTTCAGGATAGAGTTAAATATGTTTTGAATTGGATCTATAAGTACGTCTGCGTAGCATTTCAGTATTTCATTTGTTATTGAGTCTTTCCCCGTTGCTTTTTTGCTCTTTAGATTTTCAATAGCAAACCTAATTTCAGATTTGAGAATATATGGCAATTCATCTTGATCTTCAGTGCTTTGGATTTTCTCTACAATTGACTCTTCTTTGCTGGCATAGAGATTTCGGTAGAAGTCTGTTGCAATTCTAAGTATATCTTGTCTGGTTTTTGCGACTCTACCTTTTGTATCAGTTAATGTAGAGATCATTTCTTTTCCTATCGATCTTTGTTTCTCTATCTCTCTAACTGATCCCGTAGTTCCCATAATTTCTTCGATTATTTTCAGGCTGTGAGTTTTCAGGTCTTTCCGGATACTACATCTTGCTTCTTTTTGTATTTTACTGAACTGAGTTCTTTCCAATCTGTTTTTGTTAGTTTTCCATTTAAGTTTATCTCTTTCATGTATTAATTTTTTGGTTTCTTCTGTGAATATAGTATTCAAAGGTTTTTTGTCTTCTACTTTTAGTTCTTCTTGCAATTGTTGTAGCAGGTTTTCTAGCTGGTCATACATTGTTTGCATCGACTTGTTGTTTTCGCCATGCATTGTGCTCTTTATCTGTTCTTTGTGTTTTTCCAATGGTGAAAAATGCATGATTCTTCTTGGATGGGACTTAACTCTTCTTGGTTGTTTTGTGTAAAGACATGCAATTACCGGTCTATGATCACTATTTATCTTGAACTTAGTTAGAACCTTCACGTTTTTTAATGTCCTTGTATTGTTAGCAAGAATGAAATCGATCTGGTGCTGGCTCCCATCAGGAGAAAGCCACGTCCACATTTTACCTTGCCTGGCTTTAAATAGGCTATTTGTAATTTTCAGTCCAAATTCTTGACAGAAAAGTACAAGTCTTTCCCCTCTGTCATTTCGTTGGCCGTAGTAGTAAGGACCCATAATATGATTTTCACATTCTTGTCGTTTGCCTATGTGGCTGTTGAAATCTCCTATGATATATACCTCTTGGGATTGGCTATCAGGGTATGCTTCAGAAATTTGTGAGTAAAATTTTTCTATATCTTCATCGCTGCTGTTGGTAGCTGTAGGGGCGTAGACTTGAATTATTCTCATTTTTCTTTTTCCTATTGTTAGGTCTAATGCTGCGACTCTATCAGATATTGACATGTAGTTATTAATATACTTTTTCATTGATTTGTTTATTAAAAATCCAACTCCCCCAATACTTTTGTTTGAGCTAGTGTGATATAAGATACATCCATTTTTTAACTCTATCAATTTTTCGTGCTCTCTTCTGACTTCAGATATTCCAAAGATGTCCCATTGTATTTCCTCCAAAGCCATACATAATTCCGTTAGTCTATCTTCCTCTTTTAGTGTTCTTACATTTAAAGTTCCAATTAAAATATTATTACTCGCTTCCATTTTGTGATTTTCAGTATTTGTTTGAGTTTGTGATTGCTAATTATTACTGGTAGTAATTGGAGATTTTGTGTTTGACATATTGTTCTTATCAGATTTATTTTGTGGTGAAGGATGCGGTCCTTTTAAATAATTCATTGTATGGTCTTTCTTAATTGGTTCGGTAGAGGTCCTTGGGCTGTTTTTGTTGGTTGTAGAGCCATATGATAAAATACTTCGTTGGTAGTTATTATTTGAAGTAAGTGGTTCAGATGGTTTTGTTTTCTTATATTTGGGTTCCTTCGTAGCGTTTGAATTTTTTATACTTTCATTTATACTTGTTTCTTGTGATGGGCTTTGTGAAAGCTGTCTTTTTTGCGTGTTTTTGCCGATGACGACCAGTTTATCATATTTTAGTATGGCTCTATTTCCTTGCTCTATTTCTTGCTTTAAGAGAGGCTGTAATGAGTTTCTTAGTTCTTGTATTTTCTTTGGAAAATCTTCTTTTATGTATGTGTTAGTTCCATTGAGTTTTTTCTTGGTTTTTAATATTTCTATTTTCTTGCCTAGTGTAGTAACCGCAAATAATATGGGCCTTGATTTTTGAGTTTTATGGCCAATCCTCTTTACGAACTCTATTTCGGTTTGCTTTAACTCTACATCTAAGTTTCCTTTCATAATACCGATTAATAAGGATTCTAGTTCATTGTATGATTTTTCTTCTTCTTTTATACCAAAAATTAGCAGGTTTCTCATTCTAATATGCTTTTCTATGTAGTCAATCCTTGCCTCTTGCTCTTTACTTTCCTGTTTAAGCTCATCGAATTCGGCATTTAAATTGTTAAATTTTTCATCGATATTTTGGTTTATGCTACTTGCTAAGTTTGACTCCATGTTATCAAATCGTGATGATATTTCTTTTAGTTTTGTATCGAAATCAAGTTTCATATTTTCAATGGCTTTTATAATATTTTGTTCCATTTTAGTGACACTTTAAGTATATATACCTTCAAAATCGGATACACGCCCTCTATTAGAAATTCTCTGAAGTTTAGGACACAGGTAGGCGACTTGAAGTTCTGATACTTATCTCCACTACTTAGCAGTTCGGTGGTTTTTCTGTAGGTGTCGCTTTCGTAGTTCAATATTTTCGATATTCAAGTTACGTGATTAAAACATAGATGGCGTTATGTACCAAAAATTAATATAAGTGAAATGATTTGCAGTTTTCCATTGGTAATTCTTAGGTTATGTTTATGTAATCTTACTTTTACTTCTTCAATTCATATCCAATAATTCGATTCACTGTTTATTATAAGAGATACATTGCCCTGTTTTCATTTATATTTGTTCACATATTATAGGTACAACCAAATAAGCTGGCACATTTTCAGAGCAGAGTTTATACCCAACTCTTTGTACGTATTTCTAGTTCAGCATTTTTCTTTCGTGAAATTTGTTGCGTAAATCTTGGTCGTTTTGAATGTTGATAATTTTTAACTGCATTATCAGGATTTTTAAGTTCCTGGACATCCCTTAGCTTTTCTGTCAGAAAAATTCAAATAACTAATATATGTACTTATTAAATTAAGAGATCGTTCCAGTGTCAATTCAGGACCAGCCACCTTATTTCTGTATAATACAATAAATATCTATATTCGCTTTCGATGTCATCAAGGAGTGGTTTGAATTGCCTATGATTGAGTACTTTTCGAAAATATCTATTTAGAATCAAATATTTTTCGAATGTACGAGAGTATTATTTTTGCTGTTGGCGGGCCACTGGTATTCGATCGGCGGGCCGCATGCGGCCCGCGGGCCGCGGTCTGTGCATCCCTGCCTTAGATCCTTCCTAATAACCTATCAACTGTTACTGCCCTTACTTGCACCTTATGCCGCTGATCACAAGTCTCGTTTTGCTGTAATGTGAAACAAGTGATTAGAACATATTGGTTCTGTGAGCTGAGACTTATGGGGCAAGTCGATGCCATGAAGATACTGAACAATACTGTATTAGGGGTGCTCCTTTATTATTTATTATATTAAAATTCTAAAAGAATTTACCTTTTATTGGCTATTCTTCATTTAAGAGCAGAAAGAAAACAATTAATTTACAAGTAGGTAGTGTTTATCTAAGTAGCCAGTCAGAATGTGTATAAGCATAACTAGACTTTGTGCAAAAAATACGAATAGCTGACACTCAAAACAAATAATTAAAAATAAAAAAAATATTTATTTAAACACCATAGAATTTAAATATGTAAGTAGGTACAGACAAATATTTATTTATTTTATTTTATTTTAACACTTTATTGTACACAAAAAACAAAAATACATAACAATTTATAAACACAGTAAAAGCATACAATGGCGGGCTTATTGCCAAAAAGCAATTTCTTCCAGCCAACCTTTGTTGGTGGATAAAAGAGTTACTTACGAGCTATTAAGTTACAGGTACAACAACAGTTACAACAAAGAGAATTAAAAATTAAAACAGTACTAATATAATACAGCCTACAATTCTTGTTGCTCAATCTTAAAAATACCTATACATACTTAAAACATTAATACAAAATAAGCATATAAATAAATACCTACTAAGAAAAATACATAAGTACCTACTTTAAAATATAATGAAAAATATATATAAAATATATACCTAATATTGAAATACATAAATAAATATATATAACTATATCTGCCAACCTAAGGTATTGAAACAGTGTTCCTTCACAATGTAATTTTAGGAAATGAAATAAAATGGTGCGGGGTCATAAATTATCGAAATTCGGTGGCTTCCACACTAGGCTCAGCCTGTGTCGTGGATGCCAGTGTACCTGGTTACAAATAAAATGATTAACTAAGTAGGTAGGTGGTACTTATAGAACTTTTAAATCTAAATAATGTTATTATCTTAATAGGTATGCGTTAAACTTATATACTTCACACACGTGAGTCCGCGTTGTTTTATGTTCACTGCATATTAAGCCCGTCACAGACTTAGCTACAATATATATTAATATTTTTATAGCTAGGCATATTACTATATATTTTTAATACATTTTCGCAGTGACCGCACACTCAGCTATAAGTAATATAATATTTCTGTGACGTCACCAAGCGATACCGTAATATACGAACACTAGGACGACCATAAATTAATGAAGGCAAAATATATATTTGTCAGTGTGTGGTAGCTTGCTATAATATATATTATAGTACGGTATATTCATATATATTATAGCTAACTCTGTGACGGGATTTTCTACTGTCTACACAACTAACTGTCTACCTATACGTTAATTAAAAGGGACAGTCCAATATAGGTGAAATAGCCGCAACACAACTATCGCGAAAATAAATCTTCACCGAAAACTCGTTTCGATCGCGAAATAAGATAAAATACCAATTCCGAATGCATAATAATGCATTTGTATTGTCCATGGTCAGGCGCCAACGCAAAACTTTGCTATAGAGAAGGTACAGCATCTCACACTAGTACTTAGATACGTTAAAACTGCGCTACATATTAACTCTCAAATTCATAGAAAGTATTGTAAATTTACAACAAGGTTAAAATTTACTTTGAAACACACGAGTTTCGACTCTTTACGTCAGTGGAAAGGTTGAATATCGTATATCACAACGTCAATTTTAAGCCTGTTGTAAAGTGTCAAAAAGCTCTATGAATTTGGGGGTAAATTTATAACATCGTTGCTTTTTTGTATGGTGATTATTAAATACTTCTTAAGTATAGGTACCTATAATAGAATCATTTAAATGTACATACATTTACATCAATATAAATAAAACATGATTAATTCAATTTCTTGATTAGTTAAGGTGACAAGATCACGCGTTTATTTATAATTCAAATAATACTTTGATTCTCTACTGCAAAACCTGTACATTTTCTATACTGAGCCTAACCTCCATAGCGCTATATGGCAATAATTCAGGCCTAGAAATGCAATTAGCGGGTTAGGTGATAACACCGCCCCCTATATTCTGGCTTTGAATAAAACCTGTGCACATTGGCCACACAGAGTAATGCTTGCCAATACTGCATGTTCTATGGTCTGTCTAATAAACGTTTGGTTCATATTAGGTAGAACTTATTTATAACAAACTACCACTTAATTGTAGGTATACCGTCTCTAAATACGGATTTCTTGCAGGATAGACATAGAAGCTATCATTTTTCAATGTAATTATTGGTATAAAACACACCTGCATTAAATCTAAGCCTTCAAGTGTGTTCAGTACCCTCCCTTGGTCAGTGGTATTCATGGTGAAGAGACATTTAGTCGAGTTTTTATTTAAAACAATTTACTTAATAGACACTTCATATTAACAATAGCTATGTATACGGTATTCTATCAATAACCTATTTTAATAAATACTTTAACTTGAGGCGAATGTTTTCTTTCCCACTTTTATCAGTAACAGGATACTGCGTCGCTCACAGAAGACGTTTTTACCGCCATCTATTATTCTATCACGTCAACTTGCGCCACTAATGGAGGTGTCATGTTACGCTGCCGCTGTTATGTGGCATAATACCGTCCCTCTTATATTTTGTCTCAGTTGTTATTGAGTCGATATAAATAATGGTGATGCAGCAACTTCTTGATTGCAGGGTCAATCGATGGGGTAATAATAATATGTAATTTTAAATACTGTCTTTGTTAACTGTTAGCCGGATCAAACTCTAGAATTTTCGACAATCCATTGCGAATACCTCGAAACCCTTGTGCTAACGCCCGGATAGACGGCGTCACCGCACCGGTGTGTCCAAGACGCTACACCAACCACGGTCTTGTTTTCAAACTCGTCTTCAACGATGATTGGTCCTCCGAAGTCTCCGGAGCAGAATCCCCGCCCGTCATTGGTCAGGAAGCCTGTACACATGACATTATCAGTGATGATTGGAGTATCTTCGTAGCCAGGTTGCGTCTTCAAATGAGCATAGCGTTGGCGGCAGGTGTCTTGGTTTACGATGTTGAGGTTTGTTCTTTGAAGGAAATCTGGGGTGGAGCCATCGGGCTGTGGAAGAAAATTTTGTTAATAGTTAATTTTGAGGGGCTTGTAGATTTCTTTTTTTATACTAGTAAAGTTTCTTACCCGAATAACGCCTAACCCGATAGAAACAACAACAGCATTATCAGGAACGGTGTAGCTGGCTCCGGCGATACTGGCAAAGCCAACATAGGAGGACTGTACAGCTCTCCTGCGCAGGAATATGAGACCTATGTCATTTTCGTAGATAGGAGAGTTCCATGAACTGTGCATCTTGAAGTCTGAGACATCCATAGGGTCACCGCCGAAGTTGGTTGAGGCGCCGACGCGGACCCGTAGGGTGATGGCTAAGTGGCGTCTGCAAGAAAATATGGGATTTTAAGTGAAGACTACATGGTAGCGAATGTCTAGAAGATGTACAATTGTACAGGCCGCAGAAATGATGTTCTTAGACTATTAGTGGTTGTTTTCTATGAGGAAGGTCGAGGACAGGGTGTTGTGGTGCTCCTTGGGAGTGAAGTGGGGGATTATGGGTTGTTGACGTTGAGGAAACCTCATAGACAGTAAAAACTTCAAGCTGGTTACTCTGATAAGCTATGAGGTTTAAAGGACAGAGGATTCAGGCATTGTTGTATGTCTCTGCACAAGCTTGCTTCTCAGTAAAAGCTTGCTAGGACTAGAACCCTTCCACTTCTCCTTGAAAGAAACCCGTGCCACGGCAGTGGAGACGTGATGGGTTGTAATGATGATGATTGTATGTTTCTGATGAGCCGTTTTTGTGGTTTTTCCAAAAAAAAAAAGTTTTCATTTTTGGAGAAACAGATGGCGTTGTACTAACTGTCAAACCCTCAGAACACAGATTTTGTGTCAGCTCACATATTATTTCCACAGAGGAAATTCTATATCTGCCCTCAGGCGTTCTCTACAGCAACGACGCTTGAAAAATACACATTCTGAACTTGTAAATTAGAATAAATAGAAGTACTATTAAAAGTAGTGAGTTCTTATTCTGAGTTTAATACTTCAACCTCTTTGCTCTCTGTGTGCAATATTTGACGTTTGGTACAACTCACGTATGTTGTCACGACCACGACATCTATCGGCTTGAAAAAAAACTGACAGCTGTCAAGGAAAACGGCTCATTGGATACTATAGAAGCAGAAAATATAGCTTATCTACCAGTGTTTATAAAACTTACTCCAGACAGCTAGCGGCAGTGAGCACCACATGATCAGAGAGCAGTGATCCCCCGCAGTGCTGGGACCAGGCTCCGAAGATGCCGTGTTGCACGCCGACGAAGAACGGGAAGTACTGGATCAAGGTCATCCCGCCCCCCATTATACGCTCCGGTTGTGGAGCCGCTGCTGGCGAAAAGTTAAGTTGTGTTATTGTTACAGTTATATCATAGTTCAAATAATTCTAGGGTATATATTTTCTTTTCAAAACAACAAATGCGCTATTTTTAGGATGGGTTGCACCATTTAACTTTAACTATTACAAACGTCAAATCCCTTGACGAGAGAGATCAATCTTCAAGAGATTTGACGTTTGTAATAGTTAAAGTTAAATGGTGCAACCCACCCTTAGTAGTTTTTTTTTGTTAACTAACTGTTATACATTCACTCACACACTCTTAAATATATTAAAATCATCAAAAATATGTTTATTTATGTGTTGTTGTTGAGAGTTGTGTGATATCGATCTCCTCGCATACTCCAAGCGCAAGTACGAGTGAGCGTTACGACGAATCCCTTCATTCTTGGATGTCGCTTATAGGAACTAGTGGAATCTATACGTATTTGCCGTAATGATTAGAATCAACGTATCTTACCGAGGGTGGCTCCAAACATCAAAAGTAAAATATACACTTTCATTTCGGTCGTTTACCACACTCACTAGCTAAACATCTACTGCTACAATGTTAATCCACATATTATTTATCGAATTAATCGTGCAAATCCCTAAATAACCTACGATAACGAGGTGATATTGTCTGAGTTTTTATGTACTCTTTAAAGACACTGATTTCATTTTCATAGTCAATTTTTTTTGTGAAATACTAAAGATAATTAAATGTAGGTGCAACATTAGTTCAGATAGCCTCACATTTAAGGTAAAACAAAGAGCCATGCACCGCTATTTTTGACTAGAAAAACGCGTTTGAAAACTGGTATCCGTAGTTACCTTAAAAGTTAAAAACGGTACTCATAAAAAATACCTATTATGGTACGGAACCCTTGGTTTGAGAGACCGAGCCGCACTTGTACAATACCGAATGAGAATGTAATTAATGCTTTCAATACATGTCCTCATCATCATTATGCACACCCTCGTCAACGGGAAAGAAAAACAAGTGAAACTTTGGCAGCACAATGGATTGTACTTAACTTAAACTGACTAATCTACTTAGTTGGGGGGACCAAAATGGCGACCGAACTAACCAATGAAAACTGGAAAATCTGGTACAGTTGTTAAAGGTACCATTCTGTAATTAGATCAATATAATTTTTGAACATCGGTCTCTGCCAAGGAGTTCCACTACATTCTATCCTCTGCCTTCCATATTGGTATACCCACTATATACTACCAGCTAGTACCGGATTACCTGTCTAGGTCCACCGGGCTAGATGGCGTCCCAAGCTAAAAGCTCTAATCTATACACGTGTATCTGTTTAATTATTGTTAATCCATGATAAACAAACTTTTCCATGCACTCATCAGTGTTATCATCTCCTGGGTGATTCAGAAATAATAAAGATTAAAAGGAGGATATAAAACTTTTTTTAAATTTATCTATGTCTATTTTGAGACCTAAATTGAATTCATTAGGCAAGCGATTAGATTGACAGTCTATCATCAACTTCTCACGTGATATAAATTTCGAACCGGAAGTTTAGGACTGTCTATTACGAATGTATAAAGCCAATTAAACCATTGAGTTAAATAGGTAGTTCAATTGAACTCAATTAATAAAAAGTTTAATTTACTAAATAAACTTTACCAATATCATACGAAGGTTTCAATAGAGATAGGGGATAGAGATCAGGTAACAAAACTCTTCAAAGACAAAAACAATCGTTTGCATTTCACAAAACATTTATTTTCCAAACAACGAACTTTAGTTCAATCCGGAGTTGGAAAGGATCCAGTCGGTGTAGGTAGACACCCTGGTGTTAACGCTGGGGAAGGCGGCATCACCACACTTGTAGCGCCAAGACGCGACACCAATGACAATGTCCTTCTCAACCACCACGGGGCCACCCTCGTCTCCATCGCAGAAGTCCTTGCCGCCCTGGTCCAGGACACCAGTGCAGATCATAGCCGAGGTGACAGCAGGGGTGTTCTCTTGTCCAGGCTGAGTCTGTAGGTAGGCGTAGCGGCGAGCGCATTCGGCCTCGTTGATGACGAAGAGCTCCACGCTCTGGAGGATGTCAGGGTTGGAGGAAGAGTCCGCCTGATGAAGAGAGGTTAAATGTGTATGGATTTTTCAGAATATTGAACTCAATGACTGGCCGTATCTAAGTGTCTAACTAGACTTTGAGGGTTTTACAAAAATGCATCTAACACAATCTAAAGGCAAGTAATTAGAAAACATAGTTTTTGTAGTTAATCTTGCATCGTATCGAGCTTTGAGGGATGGATAAATTTAGACCCTTTATCATGTTTACGATCACATAAGATCGGCATACAACGGGGCAATCCAACCCATGATTCTGGCTCCATCGCCTTCATCACCCTCTAGTCGCCCATCACACTTCTCGTTAGAGTAGCACTTATGTTCCTTGCCCATCACCGAAAATATAAAAAAATACTTACACTCAGATCACCAAAGCCGATGGCGGTGACGGCGGTGTCATCAGCGATGGTGTAAGAGGCTCCGGGAATGCGGGCGAGGCCGACATTCTCGGACAGCTCAGCGCGGGTCTTCAAGAAGATCAGACCAACGTCGTTCTCGTAAATGGGAGAGTTCCACCTCTCGTGCTGCTTGAAGTCTTCCACCTCGATGATGTCGCCGCTGGCGTGGGCTGAGCTGCCGACCCTCACGCGCAGGAAGAACGCGAAGTAGTTTCTGAAGATAGAAGTTGATATGGTTTAGTTAAATACATTTAAATAACTGCCTGAAAAGTCTTGGTAGCATCTTCTACCAGCTATCCTGGCAAATAAGGCAACCTCAAGCCTTTTCATGGTCTTTCGAGCTGGATCCCGGTTTTTGTGTCAATACAAAATCCAACATCCAACACTGCATCTGGCTCACTCGAATGGGCTCCATTCTGCTTAGTAGGTGAGACGATTTTCCAACATGCTGGGCTTTTGTTTTTGGATGTGCAGGTTTCCTACGATGTACACTTATATGCATTGGTATACATTCCATTGACCTCATTAGTGCATCCTGTACACCAACTAGCCCGTATTATTTTTGTAATACCTGAGAGAGCAATACCCGGTAGAACATTACGAGCTGTCCATCATTAGCACTTCACCATTACTTACTGCAAGCATCCGGCGCTAGTCAGGACTACGGCCTCGGAGATGAGCGAGCCCCCGCAGTGGAGCACCCAGATGCCGAGACCGCCCGCATTCACGTTCACGAAGAACGGGTAGTCCTGGATGAGGGTGTCTTCACCTCCGACGATGCGCTGCACGGCCTGGGGCGCCGCTGTGGAAGAAGATGAAGAGAATATCGTGAGCAAGCAGTAATGTAGTACCTACTGCTTATAAAATCGGGCAATCGAAAGATTGGCTAATCCTTTCCCCACAATGAAAATTAAAAATTTCGGATGTTCACTGACACAAAGGAGGAGCTTATAGAATATAGAATAATAGAATGGTTGCTGTCCACACAAAAAGGCACCTGCTCAGCATTATGCTGTGCACAATTATGGCCATAATCCTGGTTTTCAGTATTCGTAGTATTTGCTACCGACACATGATAAAAAACATTATGAGGATGGTTGAGACGCGCAAAAATCATAATATTTTCAAAAATAATTTAATTATTTCTTACCCAGGGCGGCTCCCAAAATAGCTAGAAGAACGAACGCTCTCATTTTGACGCAAAATAACTGGCTAAGAGCACTTACCTTCCAATGTTTATATAAGATTATTGTTATCTTTTTTTTTTCTATGTTAATCCTGAATTATATTAAAATGATAATGCTTGATATCTAATAGCGTGTTATTTTAAAATAATATATCCTATTGATATATGACATACGATAACCTTTTTTTTAGTTTTCCGTAGTAAATGTTATTTTGTTAAAATTATTTACGTAGTATTGGCGCACCCTGGGAAATTACTGACTGACAACTAATCTCCCTATCTAATCCTTTAGCCGAGGCGACAATGATGTTACTTTGTTTGCTACCGACATGCTTTTCAAGAAGATGATCGGTAGTAAATTTACTTATTTGATCCTTAGTTTAGAAGTTAAACAAAAACGGTCATTTTTGCCGGAATTGATTAATTAAAACTTTTAGATTCTAGGTAGTGTTCTTAAAATTTTGATTTGAGGATTTAAATACTATATTATTTTACTGGCAGTTTCGGATAAACGCCTGCAAATAGAAGTTATGTTTTTATTCAATGACAGGCACTATCTCTAGTTAGCCTTTGCAACGGTCTTACTGCCAGTTTCAATAACTATCTATCTATCTATCGACAGCTTTTTTTGTGTCAAAGTCGTATGATATCAACTGTCAGCTAACGATAGACAAAAGTATTGAAACTGACAGTTAATTGGCTAAAGCACCTGCTTTTCACAGAAGAGATACGGATTCGTACAAATAATACCTACCATTGCTCCCATAGTGAAGGAAGCAAAACATCATGGCTAAACCTGCATATTTATAATCAGCAAGTGTGAAATTGGCAACCCTCAGTGAACCAGCGGGGTCGAAAATGGTCCAAGCTTGGGTATGGGTAGGGTGTTCAGACCATAACGGGAAAATTCATACGAGTGATACATTTGCCATTTGATACCCGATGACCACACGCATTTTGCACTGACGATAGGTCTCCAGCCGTATCGTAAACTATAGAATGTTTTTTTGTAAGTGCTGGTTTTCTCCCAATATTTTCCTACACCGTAAGAGGTCGCGTAGTAAATTGCACTTAAATTTGTTAATTTTACTAAAAATATTCCATTTTCAAGACATGCAAGGGCTTTAACTCGAATTAACGACGACTCCTTTATATGATGATAAAAAATAAACACCCAAAAATTCTTAACGATTATCAGATCTATCCTTGGAAAAAGCTAAGTAGTTAGGTATAACATAATTGACCCATACTGCTTCATAGGTATTGTTTGCGGAGATAGCCGAATTATGCTGATGGAAGATCTGACTACGGTTTATTATGCATTTAAGGCATGTTAACAAAATAATTTATATTCCAATTTCATGAACTGATCTAGTAGTTTATAGTACAGCTAAAACTTATTCACGGCATGTTACTGCCAAGTTTATCATTAATAAATAAGGCTAAAGACACGACCATAAGCGGCAGTGTTAGCATTTTTTTCTACGTCTAGGCATCATAAATTATTCTTGTTTCATACTTTTTCGATTATCAAATTTGAATGTGATTGTGATTGAATATTTGGATTTTATAATAACTTAATAGTGAAACATAATATGTTTCACGGTACTTATTGCTATGCTATGCGTGGTAGTAGTTGAGGAATATCCTATCGTGGCTATCCTACACGGCAGGCCCTAAAAGGTGAAAATCTAAGAAAACTATATCAATTACTTATAAAATTTACTTTTTATTAACGTTAAAAAATATTTAAGCGGGAATGCCAGCGTTCTCAATGATCCAAGCGGAGTAAGCAGACACCTTGGTGCTGATTCCGGGGACCTTGGCGTCTCCGCAACGGTGGTTCCAGGAGGCGACACCGACAACAATGTTGTCCTCAGCCACGACTGGGCCGCCCTCGTCTCCGTAGCACCAGCCCTTGCCCTCGACGTCCAGGACTCCGGTACAGATCATGTTGGAGGTGACCTGGGGCTGCTTGGGGTCCGCGTTGGGCTGGTCCTTCAGCTCGGCGTAGCGCTGGGCGCAGGTCTGCTGGTTGATGACCTTGATCTCCACGCTCTGCAGGATGTCGGGGTTGGAGTTCTCGTCGGGCTGGTGAGGAAAAAGGTACAATGTACATGCTACTGACAAAAGTTATGAGGCTAAGGTGTATGAGTCTTACTGCTATGTTGCTAAAGTTTATGTAGATAGTTGCATTGACTCCAAAGTGACGATTTGAAAACTGTTAAGGGACGATTGGTAGTTACGGGAGCATTGCAAGTACATTAAATATTGTTCGATGCCACTGACCAAACTCTGCCACTTCAACTGATCTCTGAGTATCATTGGTCAGATCCAGGAATCGACTCTCAAGGGATGATAGTCGTACACTCATGAGCATCGAAATTCCAGTGACATATGGAACGGTACTGTTACGTGTAACTTTTTCATTACTAGCGAGTACTGGAATGAAAGTCCTGAAGTACCTTGGTGTCTCCGAATCCGACGGCAACAACGGTGGCGTCATCAGCGACGGTGTAGGACGCGCCGGGAATGCGGGCGAAGCCGACGTTGTTCGAGACCTGCGGAAGGATAAATTTATAGCAATAGTGGGATCGTTCATGGGGATAGTAATTAATTATGTTGATGAAGAACGGGTATGGATGTTTGTTACTCTTTCATGGGAAAACAGCTGGATCAATTCTTATAAAATTTGTCTTGTAGTAGATTAAAGTAACGTTATAGGAAATCTCGCGGTAAAATCAAGTTACGTAATATGTTTTTGAGTGTATGATGTTTTGAATGTGAAGACTGTCTCATCTAATAACGTGGTTTGGGAGAGGCCTACGTCCAGAAGGCCTAGCACGGGAAGGGCACGGCGGCTTCCAGAGCGAGTGCGATGGAAACCTTTGGTCAGGTCTTGACGTGAGCGTCTTTCGCTCCGCGCTAGACCTTCTGCAGTGGCCTCCTATAGGCTGAAGAAGAGAACGAAAAAAAGTGGACGTACCGTGGCGCGCGTGCGCAGGAACAGCAGACCGATGTCGTTCTCGTAGGTGGGCGAGTTCCACCTCTCGTGGTACTTGTAGTTGACGACGTTGTGCACGGTGCCCATGTTGTACGCCGACGCGCCCACCTTCACACGCAGGAACGACGCAATGGTGCCACTGTGAGGAAGCGGCAAGGTTAATCCAGCTCAGTAGCTCCGACACATTAGTAATTAACAATCAGATTTGACAAGCGAACTGCTGCTTAAGAATTGTTTATCTGTAATGTTCGGTGGTGGTAATCGTACAGGACAATTGTTTGGTGACCTTACAGAGGTGGCCGATAGTGGCTGGATGAAGGCCAAAGAGTGTCCGCGCTTGTAGGGAGAGGCATATGTCCAGCAGTGGATGATTACTGGGTAAGATGAGGACATTTACAGAAGTAAGTGAGTACAGTGGCTAAGATAGCTGGTATGCCGCGCTTTTATTGCCACCTGAGAACTGTAACCCAGACATACACCAGAGTATCAAATCTAAGAGCATCAACCAGGCTCAGCCCAACTCAGAGGCAGGTAAATAAGCACGGGCTTAAAACACTGGTACTAAGGTTGTGACTTACTCGAGGCAGCTGCCAGCGGTCAGGACAACGGTCTCAGACAGCAGAGAGCCACCGCAGTGCTGGACCCAGACACCCAAACCTCCTATCTGCACGTTGGTGAAGAACGGGTACTGACGGATCAGCGTGTCGTCTCCGCCAGCGATGCGGACCGAGGTGTTGGGGGCCGCTGAAATGGAGAGAATGTTTGGTAAAGAGGAATTCGGCCACATACATTCGATTTAATTTATAATATATGTAGACCAAATATCAAGAATGAGTACAGCCAAAATCTTAAGGAATGCTTTTATGTATTGAGAATACATAAAAGTTAGTTAAATATTTCATAAGTACATTAGACTTGTCTAGCTTTGAATGAATACTGAAATATTTCCTTACCGAGGGCGGCTCCCAGGATGGCCAGAAGGACGAACAGTTGCATTTTGTAAGACTTATTGGACACAAGTGATGATCTCCTTACGCTTTCCAATATTTATATGAATATACTTATCAACTAATTTCCCAGTAATCCTTAAATATTAACTGATAATGTGATAGATAGTAGTTAAGAAGGCATAATATTTTCTTTTTTGTTACTACATAAAGATCTAATTGTGCGTAGTAAATGATAATCTTAGCAGTAGATAGATTTGTCTCATTATCAGATAGTGTTATGCCTATAATATTTGTAGTATTACATCAGGGGTAGGTCAAGTTGGCCGTGTGGTAGGTGCGTTATTGAAAAAATGTGTGCATAATTAATTAGTCTATAGGTACTGCATTTTTTCATAAGTTCTTGGCATAAAAGGTAAAGAGTGTTAGTGTCTTTTTATTTTGAATTTATTTTAAAACATAAAAAAGCAATTAAATACTTATTAGTAAAAATGGTTATACTTTTAATTCAATGACAGTATTTATTTTAGCTTAGATATAAGTATTTATTGATTAAAACGACACACTAAGATTGTTTACGTTTTATGCCAAGTATGTAGAAATGCAGTGTACAGTTATTAGTAATTATCACAACATCAATTCAAGTTATTTATTTTTTTAATTTAAAGAAAGTCGACTAAAATATAGAATGTCTCATATCATATCTATAAATTATGTAAAAAAAGGAAAATCATTTAATAGAATAATGAAGATTTTTTCTCAAGTTATGTAATCAAACAATTATTCATATTAATTAATGGACTTTGACTTATTACATCATTTATTTTATTTATTTATTCATATTGTTCATAGGAATCAACAGCAACTATGTAGGTATATGGTAACATATAAGTCAATGATGGTAACTTTATATAATTTTGTCATAGCGATATTATTAACTTTTTTCTATTGTTGTATTGCTGACGAGTTGAGGACTTTTTTAGTATTTTTTGTTGCCTAGTCTTACTTGTGGTTTATAAGCTAAATAAGTACCTACTTTGTAATTGCAATTTATTTCAGATCGAGGTAGAGGTGTATATTAAATCAACTTTCAATTAAAGTACATTGTTTTCTTTCGATTGCTCTTATCTTTCCCTCTTATTACCTAGGTACTACTTTTCACAAATTAATTAAAATAGGTATGAATAGTTTCTGGATTAGATGTTTCCATTTCTATATATGTCTCTCTTGGTCACATTGATCTGAGTGTTCATTTACGTTTTGTTTAACAAAATATACATTCAGACAAATTGAGAATCTCCTTCTTTTTTCGTAGTCGGTTACAAAGAGAGAAGAGAGAAAGGGGTCCAAACTGACACTTTCCATTTAGTCCTCAAACATACTACAAGACTGCGGTCTGCGACGTTTTTAGGGTCCGTTAAAAACGCCTTTTTTATTTAATTTGATTTATTTTCGATATTGATAATTAGACGATCATTATTATTGTTGCATATAAAATAGCGAGTCATATACATATGAATCATCATTTTGCATAAAACCTTAAGTAGTTCATAATACATTCACACTATAGTGTTGTATATTTTTTTCATAAATCTGTAACCAAAGAGCATTACATGAAACTCACATTGAAGAATCATACTCAGAAAACAGAATTTTTACCGAAGGAATATTAATCAGAAGGTTATCTGAACCAATACCATATGAATCAGACATTGACCATCTTTTCACCTGGATGTAGGCATACTAGGAGCACCTCCATCTACTGGCTAGTGCGTTGGAGAGCTGGCTTCTAGCGAACGGATAGCCAGACTTCCATTATTGCCACTACATGACCAAGTATGGTCATCAACATGTTACGACTAGTGTTGCCACGAATAGTGAATTGGCCGAATACCGAATACCGAATATTCGGCGACGCTGCCGGCCGAAGCGCCGAATATTCGGCCGCCGAATATTCGGCGCTATAACCTGTTCTTTTTGTTCCTGGAACTGCTTTGAAGAAGTCGCTACAGATTATATGAGAAATGCTAATTATTAGGAGGCAGAATGCTGTGGCAAACGAGTTGCATTTTTATTTGATGATAGTTCGCCTAGATCGAATGTCCGATCCTTACAAGTGGTGGTCAGCAAACAAAAATCAATACCCGAACCTTTTGAAATTTGCAATAACTTATCTTTCTTCACCTGGAAGTAGCGTTTATAGTGAGAGGTTATTTTCTGAGGATGGTTACAATGAAAAGCGCAATCGTGGGCTACCAAATGCTGAAATGCTCGTTTTTATGAAGCACAACTTACTACTGATTAATTTTAAGTACTAAAATGTTGTGATTTAGAAATAAATACACAATTTTGATTAAAATAACAAGTCATTTTTGTACATGATTTACTATTCGGTATTCGGCCCGAATAGTACGCACTATTCGGCCGAATACCGAATACTGAAAAAACTGGCCGAATAGGCCGAATACCGAATAGTTGCCGAATATTCGTGGCATCTCTAGTTACGACATATGAATCAGTACTACATGCCGGACACTCCCTTAATTATTGATTCATAAAAAAACTTACGTACCTATTTATAAGTACAAAATATTTTTTTTGTCAAAGGAAAACTCACCCTTTGATAAAATTTTAATTTATGTTAATAAATTAAAAGGGAAATTTGATACTGAACATTTTGTTCCTCAAGCTGTCAAACGGACGCCCTATATGAATCATAATAACACACTATTTTTTTTCAGTACTGAAACAGCATTTACTGAAAAAATGAGATTGGTTACAAATAGAGATAAAGCTAGACTGTATTGAAAAAAAATTGGTGTCATTATCTTAATTGGTTACAGAGATATCCTCAACGCCGTCGAAAATACGGTCCCCGAAGAATCACCCAACAATTACTTGCTTAGGTATTATTACTGCCTCATAGGATTAGTCTCGAAATCTTGTTACAAAAATGTTTACACTGTAGACATAATTTAGGCCACAGACCTTTCCGACATTAGAAAAATGAAAGCTTCCGTGCCTGCTACATGATTGTGTTCTCTATATCTAGTGTTCTACAACCGTAACAATTTATAACCTTAAGCCCCAATTTCTCCATAGTCGGTTGTCTAACCGACCAGCAATTGGTTCATCAATTATACGTCATCTCCATATAAAATTCTTGACAGATGTGTCAAAAGTCAACCACTACTCCCTGGTTATGCTCTAACCGATTATGGAGAATTTGGCACTAAGTTCTTCCCGGTGTACTTACTTACGTCTTCTTATGAGAAGATTATTTTAATACATAAAAAACGGAGTTATATAATCAATAGAAGATAACCAATATATATAATCCCAACTAATATTATAAATGCGAAAGTAACTGTGTCTGTCTGTCTGTCTGTCTGTTACTCTTTCACGCCAAAACTACTGAACGGATTTGAATGAAATTTAGTATACATACGGTCTAGACCCTGGGAAAGAACATAGACTACTTTTTATCCCGGAATTCCCACGGGAAAACTTTTTAAGGCGAAGCGAAGCGCGCGGGAACATCTAGTATATAATAATAATAATATATAATAAGATAACATATTAAATAACGCTAATAGTAATCTACGGAATATTACGTGTTTGATACTTGATTTTCGTTTTATCAATTTAATCGGTAGATACCTACTTGTTAATTCTACCAAAATATAGATTACATAATATATGTCATAAATACTTAGATTACTATACTATACAATATCTCATAAGCTTTATTTATAAGGGAATTCCCATCTTAATTAAGCTCGAAGGCTCAATATAATATTAACGTCATAGTCATAAAAATAGTGAACCCAATACCTATATAGTTTTACCTAGTTGTACCTAAGTAATTATGTAAACATACTATGCAGTTCATATTGTTTACAATTATATATTTATCATTATAAAATATTCCACAGTATAATCTAGACTTTCTGCAGGTGTTTTTTTAAGTATCTAATCGTAGTGATTTTACCGTGGGGGATTGAGGTATTGACTAACATTTAATCTGTAATTGAGGCTGCAATCACTATCATTTATATATCAACCATTCTCATTTTATCAACATCGCAATAGATGCCGCCTATCATTGTGCTTTGCTTCCTTCTTACCGTGTCAGTAACATACAAAAGAGCTGAGCCCGTAGCATAAACTTTCATCGTGAACGTGAAGTAAAATTACACGATGAATTTTGTAGGAAAATTTTAGTTCTGCTACCGACCGCGCCGGGGCGCTGTTCATATTTTCATACAAAATTACTCGATAAATTTTACTTCTCGTTCACGATGAAAATTTATTCTAAGGGCTCTGCGCCAGTATTTGTCACTATGGTGAAAGGATAAGGATAGAGTCGTGGAAAGCGCAGCGCTCCAACTGTATTAGGCTGTTTTTAACAGCACGGGGATTTCATTACGCACGGATGGCACGCCATTTTCCCGCGTCACGCGTCCCGCGTCACGCGTTACAGTGAATACTTGTATATATATGAACGCGTGAGGGGCAATCCCGCGTGCGTGATCAAATTTGCGTGACAATTCTGCCGGTTTTTTGATCCGTGGTCAACTTAAACTGTTCGTCAAGTCACTTGTCAAGCATGAGGAGCTGCATACGAGTTTTGTTGGTTTTTTACTACAGTCGTCGAAATAGGTATAATAGGCCCGTTTGGACAGCTAAACAAATTTGCTAATTACTCTTGATTTACTTGATGAAATACATAAAAAGATACATAATCTGGCTTATTTTTTAACGGCAGAAAGAAAAAATAACTTTTAAAGCACCAAAAGTTATTTATTGTTGAAATTTTATGATTTAGATTTGACACCAGCTGTCATCCCATACATTTTCAAGCTGTCCAAACGGGCCTATTGTATTTCGACGACTGTGGTTGCCATTTTCGACCAATGGTTGAGTTAGCTACGAATCAAAAAAAAAACCTACCCCAGTTGCGGACACAGAAAGGCTTCACTAAATCATCAATTACATCATTGTGGTCCCCGGGTGCACTTTAGATTATTTGAAGTTAACCTACTACGTCCCACGGCTAGGCGAAGTTCGTTACCTATATCTCTATATCCTTTATGATAAATTGTTGTAGATATGGTAGTTTTGTCTATTTCAATGATTACACTGGTTCTACTATCTATTAAGTGATGCTATATTTTATAATTCAATGTCGTATTACATAATGACTACCTACTTATGTATCTAGGCACATTTTTAATCTAGTTATAAATATACCTAATCAACTATCTTAGACAACATTCGATTTTGATCCGTTTATGATAGTTCTAAGTTAATAGTATAGGAATATAGATTATATAATAATATAGATTAAATTATAGCATTTGCGTAATCTGACTTTGACAAATTGCGGCTTTTTTCAGCTTCTAATTCGTCATATTAGCGATGTTTTATCAAAATACTCTAGTTACATAATACTATGCAGGCTAATATCAGTAATCTTCAGTAAATATTTTAAATAGAGAGGTATCTACATGTTTCAGAGCACTTTATTGTATTCCCTCTCACAAATGCGTATTGGCTTCCCACAAGGATCTCTGCCGGGGCCATTTTATTTATTATCTACAATTCTACAGGTTCCCACTGTTAACGAAACTACTGTTTAGGTACTATAAATAAATACTTTCCAATGGCTTTAAATTATTATTTTTTCTGAATGAATAACACTATTCAAATTATCATTATAATGCTATAATATACCAACATGGGTTATAAATAACTCTGGAAACTGAATGTTCGCGAAAATAGCTAAATATTTCGATTACATTCGCAGAGGTTCTGGAATCCTAACTAATATTATAAATGCGAAAGTAACTGTGTCTGTCTGTCTGTCTGTCTGTCTGTCTGTCTGTTACTCTTTCACGCCAAAACTACTGAATGGATTTAAATGAAATTTGGTATACATACGGTCTAGACCCTGGGAAAGAACATAGGCTACTTTTTATCCCGGAATTCCCACGGGAAAACTTATTAAGGCGAAGCGAAGCGCGCGGGAACAGCTAGTATTATATAATTCCAGGAAGTTTTAATAATGTTCTAGACTATTACTTTCGGAATAAATAGTTTTACAATAGCACTTATAGAGAAGTTTTAATAACAATGAGTAAATAATTTTTCATAGCGTTCGCGAATGCAACTAGATCTATACTTTATGTATTATACTAGCCTAAATAGTAATTTGAAATGAACATCGGTGTTGCTGCCCGGTGCTGAAACGGCTTGATGCTAGCACGGGGCGCATTTAAGACGTGATAAAAGTTCCCCGTCGCTCTTGCTCATGAGGCTGCGCGATGTGAGTGAGCTTGATGAAAAACTTTTGTCACGTCTTATTTGCTCCTCGTGCTGGCTTTAGGTTCATTGAATAGACTTTTCATACTTGTATGAAACCTCTATATTGGTTGTTAATGAGGAATCAGTTGAAGTATTGCATAATCAACGAACCGCTTATGCGTGTGAAGTACCCCGGGTGACCTTGGTTCACAGCTGCCGGCCGTGCACTTGCCATAGTTTTAGTTTTTAGTTTTTATTTATAGTCAGTGGCATCATAAAGGGAAGCGGCTGAAAATCAGCGCGGTAGTAGGTAACATATTATCTTCTACCGCCTTAGCTGAGCCGCCGTCCGTTTCGGTGCCAGACAACGCACACAATATCCTCTCATTTATTTCTTTTGTTTAGTCATAAGGTCTTTGTGTTCATTTATTACTGTTTTTCATTATGTTTTCTTTTTTTTTTCTGTGTGTGTGCGATGGCACGGAATAAACGTTTTTATTATTATTATTATTATTAATCAATGTTGCATCAAAATATCTGTGATACAGAGGTGTATGAATGGTGCCTCTCCGAGTGACGTCTCTACTGTCCATTATATAAATTAGGCGCCGCGCACCCTAGGTATCGATTGAAGCTCGAAACTGTGTGCTATATCACTAAATGTTCGTATGCTTAATAATCAGTACATGGAATGTACCTACTACCAATTGTATAAGATCTCCATTTACCTGTGTACACGAATAAAGAGTTTGATTTGATTTGATTTGATTTGAACTGGCTGGTCCATTCACAATGACAAAATCTAAACCATCTCTGGGTTTGGTCACTGACAAGCTAAGAAGATGAACTTTCAAACTAAAGCGTGAAAAAAGTGTTTTTTGCGGTATTTTATAGAGGAATATGCCATCTTTCATAAAATACCGCAAAAAAGTATTCGTCACCCACAAAACCTTTGGCAACCCTTCTGATATTTTTTTCTGTTTCTATTTATCACACGTGCGCCACAGTCAGCCATTTTAAATCCCAATATAATTGAGAGTTATGTAAATTCGGCCCGCGTTTAACTGCCCGCCATTCGGTGCAGCCCTTTGCAAAGCTTTTAGCTTACCTCTCTATGTATGCAAGGTGTTGCAAAATTGCTATAGGTACTAAGCCGAAAGGGGGTGACAGGGGGAGTCATTCTACAACTTTTGTTCTACGAGTTGTTCAGAATGACCCCCTGAGTCATCCCCTTTCGGCCTAGTATACCCTTTTTGCAACACCCTGTGGAGCTTTATGTATATTACTCGTTACCAATTATTATTATTATTAAATTCTTTATTGCACATAAATTAATTTTGTACATAGGCGAACTTAATGCTAAAAGCATTCTCTTCCAGTTAACCTTGGGCGTTGTGGAGAAAGTGATAGGTAGTGCGAAAGACAATGAGGACAGTTTAATTTTGTTTAATATCTATATTGTTAAACACTAGAATATATACTTACATAATATTATAAAATAAACGTATACCTACATACATAATTTATATATATATATTTACTATAACAAAAAATAATAATATCATCGTCTCACTTACATACTATAACAAAACAGATAAACTATTTATTAGATCTGCTGCTGATTGTTCTGCTTCTGGAGGTAGTGCAGATGAACCTTAGACTTAAAGGTTTCTATGGACTGCGATTGCCTTATATGCAATGGTAACTGGTTCCACAAGCGAACCGCTGACACGGTAAAAGAATCCGAATACCCTGCCGCATTATGCTCTGGGGTACGAAAGAGCAAATTTCGACTTGACCGTTGAGGACGGTCAGTAAAGTCAAAGAATGAAAAGCGATCAGTTAAGTAAGAGGGGGCACAAGGATTATAAACTATACCATATACTAGGGAAACAATATGAGCATTCCTTCGATGACGGATGTTGAGCCACTTGAGTTTATTACGAAAATCGGTGACATGGTCATACTTACGCAGGCCAAAAATATAGCGAATGCATAAGTTGAGCAGACGGTCGAGTTTATCAAGTAGCTCTTCGGTGAGATCAGGGTAGCACACATCTGCGTAGTCAATGATAGGGAGCAACAAGGAGTTGACTAGCGTAACTTTGGTCGAGTACGGCAGGAAATTCTGCAACCATTTTAGTCCATGCATCGAGGCATAGATCTTGCGACTAATTTCTGAGACATGCAATTCCCATGACAGGTTATTCTGGATATGAAGACCAAGGTTTTTAACACTGTCACAGTAAGGCAAAGTAACCCCATTGAAGATTACAGGTGGTAGTGGGCCGTTTCGCAGTCTAGCTAAGTGATACCTGCTGCCAACAAACATAACTTGGGTTTTAGAGGGATTGACTAGGAGACCGTAGTTTGCTGTCCAATTTTTGACTGCATCAAGATCAGCAGTCATCCTGTCAATAGCCTCCAAAACATCACCGGGACCACAGGAAACATACAATTGCAGATCGTCAGCGTACAAGTGGTAAGAGGTAAACTTAAGAACGGAGACAAGCGTATTGATAAAAACTGAAAAAAGGATAGGGGAAAGGACACCACCTTGGGGCACGCCGGCTGTGACATCACACCAGTCCGATTCAATGTCATCGGACCGGATGCGTTGTCGGCGACCGCTCAAGTAGGAAGAGAACCACTCGGCTACTGAGCCAGACATATTAAGAGAACGGAGTATGGACAAGAGGATATCATGATCGACACAGTTGAAGGCGTTGCTAAAGTCAAGAGGTGTAAGGAGAGTTAGTTGGCTATCGTCCACGGCCTTACGAAGGTCATCAGTAATTTTAATGAGAGGGGAGCAAGTACTATGGGATGGACGAAATCCCGATTGAAGGGGGTTTAGGAGATTGTTAGAGGAGAGAAAATTCGAGAACTGCCGCAACACTACGCGTTCAAGTACCTTAGAAAGGAACGGGACCAATGTTCAATCTACTGATGGATTTATTGACAAATAGCTACAATATTGTCTGGTATGTGGATGGTTCTGTCCACGCCTAAACGCTGCGTCTGAACGCAGTATTTGTTGTTTGCAAAAATAAACTAGCTATATACTTAGGTAAGTTACATAATAAAATGTAATAATTACACAGAAAATAAAAACGGAAATGGATCCTAACAAATTGTTTCAGCTGGTATTAAGTCCTGGTATTAATTACCTTTAAGCACAAATCAGTCTGATTTCATTTTTAAGATATCTAACTTTAGGTATAAATAACTGACAATGATTAAAAAAAAGTGTCTTTGCAAAATCGCACTCTTTGTTTTCATGACTTTATAGTTGGACTGTAAGATCATACTCCAAGCCTATGATTTTATGTAACTCGTTATTTTTATCGCAATAATATTATGAGAAATTATACATAGGTACAGGATGTTGAAGGGAAGCGTCCGTAGTCGAGTGGGCCTCAGTGATCGTAACTGATCACTGAGGTTAAGCAACAACTAGCACGGTCAGCCATTGGATGGGTGACCGCTTTCAAGTGATTCTTTTCTGGACGCTTCCGTGCTTCGGACGGCACGTTAAGCCGTGGGTCCCGGTTGCTGCTTCGGCAGCAGTCGTTACGCCTAGTCAGAGGCCTTCGGGCAGCTTGAAAACATCTGACAGTCGGGTTGCCCACTTACCCGACAAGTCTCTCAGCATAAGCTTGCTTGTGTTAGGGTCCACCAACCCGCACTAGGGCTCGTGGTGGACTAGGCCTAAAACCCTTCCTTCATCGAAAGGAGACACTCAGGGGATGATTCTAAACAACTTTTGTTTACGAGTATTATCGTGTCTCAAAAAACGCGCTACACAAACCCTAAATTCGTTTGAAAATACAGTGGACGTATTATAATGTTAAACAATAATAATTAACGATATGGAAGTGATTGGTTGTTGTGAGTGGCATGTGTCACTAGCAATACGCGGTGTGTATTGACTATTTGGTTCAAAGGCAAATTGAGAGGCGGTGCATTAAAAGCAGATTGTTATTTAACTATTTATTATTAATGTATTTAAGTATTTATTATTAAATATGAATGTTTACTACAGCATTTTGTACCCCTTCCTCATTTATTCTTTAAGTTTCTCACTGTATTGTAAATTGATATTTTTGTTATTGTTTTTAAGTCAATAAAGTAGTATTATATGCTATTCTATTCTATGTACCTACTGGAGTTGTAGTGTGTGCATTTATCCGTATTCCTGAATTCAATTTTTCTTCAAACTTTATTACAGATGCGTAGAGTCGTAGTGCGTACAAGTATTGTTTTACAAAATCCGTAGAGTTCCTAAAGCATCAAATGTTCCGAAGGTTGTAAAAAGTGGCACTTCCCATGCTGTTCTGTCATGCATTCCGAATATTTGTAAATTGTATCCTCGTAAATTGTAATAAAGAGTTACATAAATAAAAATAAATATAGACTACAACTTTTAGTTTTAACTGAACAACGAGCCGCTCTCTCTCTCTCATTTGTTCTAGTGTTTCATCCTTTTACGAACTTTTTATCATGCTTTATGCCTGTATACCATTCGTAAGAACGTTACCTACATTACACAGAAATGCTCGACAAAATTTTGTTATCTATACTCACCTTAATGTGCTCACATCATTCAAGCCAATAATAATGTCCACAGGTACCTACTTTTAGAGTCTAAACCATACATAATAAAGGTTTGAAGTTGAACCGGACCAGCATGATAACGCTGCATAGAATTGGTAACTAATATCGTTGACACCCAAGACCTAATTTTAATGTTTTGCAATTTTATCAAAGTCATATGATCGCTCACTCCTATCGTTCACTCACTGAATATTAGCGAAATTATCTACATTGATTATGATAATTAATAATATTAGAATAAGTAAATACACTTCAGACTTTGTACTTATGACCTCGTTAGTTGCTACAGTGATGTACGGCCGAAATTGTCGTGATCGTTACATAATCTCAAAACATTTTACGAATCGTGGTGGTGTAACCGATACGGTCTCGGGGCTCTCATTCTTGAGGCCGTGGGTTCGAATCCTGCCATCAAAATCATCATCACCAGCCAATAATCATCCACTGCTGGATATAGGCCTCTCACAAGGAGCGCCGCAACACTCGGTCCTCTGCCTTCCTCATCCAACCACTACCTGCTAACCGCCTAAGGTCGTCGGTCCAGCGGGCAGGAGGGCGTCCCACGCTGCGTTTGCCTGTTCGTGGCTTCACTCGAGAACTCGTCTACCCAAACGGTTATCGGTTCTTTGGCAGATATGACTCTCTATCCATCGCTCTCACCATAGCACGCTGAGCTACTTTAAATCGGTAGACGAGTCCTACCGTCAGTGTCCACGTCTCTGCACCATACGTCATCACTGGCAGGACGCACTGGTTGAAGACTTTTAGATTAGTCTTCAGGCTCTGAGGAATGGCCGAGGAGGATATGTGACGAAGTTTCCCGAATGCAGCCCAACCCATTTGGATGCGCCTTGCAGCCTCCTTGTCAAAGTTGCTGCGAATCCTGCCACATACCAGTAAATTATCTTGATATAAGGAATGTAAGTCCAATTATACCACTTACTCTTACGGTGAAAAAATCTGCGCCTATTTTATTGCTCTTTGAGTTTGGAGAGAATCTCTTTTGTAAAAACCCAGGTTTCGGTTCGATCAACCCAGATATGGACCATTGTTGTATATTTTCGTGTTTGATGCTTGGTCTAACACAATTACTTACTTATTTAAATTTCAAATCAATGACCTTTCAGGCGAGACGAGCCCTCTGTCACACACATAATAAATAAATAAATAAATATGTATGTGGGGACAACTCACACACGGCTATCCGACCCCAAGCTAGGCAGAGCCTGTGTTATGGGTATCGGACAGCTGATATATCTACACAAATAGATAGATAGATACATATTAAATATATATCAACACCCAAGACCCGAGTACAAATATCTGTCTTTAAACAAATATCTGCTCCAGCCGGGAATCGAAGCCGGGACCTTCAGCATAGCAGGCTTATGACTCGGGTGGTATCCGGATAGTTAAATAATGTTCATCCGACCAAACTCACATCAAGTTATCAGTCTTCCAGGCCGCTGCTTGCATGATGCGTGACGCCATTTTGGTAAATATGAAAACGGAAATCCCGTGATGAAGTCTTCAGTTTCAGAAAAATAAATGTAGCGTTTCGGAAGTAAAATAAAAAGCACGAATTATGAAGACACAATACTTATTATGGTCGACTCCATCTATGTAGATTATTACTTATCTACTCGCATGCAAAAACGAGGAATTTTAAACTATCCATTTCACGAATCCTTGTCAACAATAAAACCCCTTCTTTTTAGTCGTGTGTGGTCTGACACAGAGTACCTATGGTTATATCTTTTACACACATATTAGTATAGTGTGCAAGAGGGAACCAGTAACGTAAAAAATCCGCGTAAAAGCAGATAAATCTTGTGCCATTAGAGCCGTGCTGTGGACAGATACAAGCACCTGTGGTATTTGTTTTTATTTCATGAGTACAGGCCGGAAATTTGCCGCCCAATATCATTTAGGTAATTCTGCAGTGAATGTGGTTGTACAATACAATACAAAACAATAATATTTATTTGCACACCATGAAAAAAACTTAAATCTAACTTAAATAACAGTGATGCACAAATGGCGGTCTTATCGCTAAAAGCGATCTCTTCCAGACAACTATTATGATTAAAAGGGCATTTAGGTGTACTTACAAATAATATTTTAAACAGAAAAATACAATATAATGGTTGTGTGGATAGCAAAAGCAGTAAAGCGTGCAATTATAATATTATGTACCTACAATGTAGGGTAACGTAACGTACCTTGGGACGCTTGTACCTCGGGACATTGATTGTATTTTAAAAACCGGTTAAATAAACACATTAAAATTCTACCCTAGGCATAGTATTTTACTCGCTTGGCAAAACTAGTGAGGGGCCGTCCATTAATCACGTGAGGTCGTTTTTCTCATTTTTTGACCCCCCCCTCCCCCTGGTGATATTTGGTGAGGTTTGGGACCAACCCCCCCTCCCCCCCCCTGGATCACGTGTATTTTTTTGTAAGTATGTAAAGGCTATTTTTGACTAGAAAAAATGTAACGAAAATTACGTTTTGAATTGAAAAACATTTAGGTACGTGTATTTGGAATAAAATATACTATTGTAATAAATCAGAAGCGGAGCTACTTAAAAAAAAAGATGAACACAAGGCACACAAGATTTAATCATTTAAATTTACAACAACAATCAAAGAACACTAATAATTAACAAATCTAGCACTGAGAATTAAATGCAATAGGTCACTGAGAAGACACGTCCATGCACAGTCGAGCGCTGCCCAAAAAGTGAGGGTCCGGCGCAGCTCCATCGATCAGGCCAGCCGCTCCCCACTGCTCCCCACCGCGCCGCGTCATCACGCGACGTCATCACGCCACCTTGGCTCCGCCCACTTTCTATTGGGACTCTTCGTTATTTTCTAATACGGCCGTTCCTGAGGGCGAGACGTCCTCGTCCGCTTCATCGTCATCTGTGAAACATAAGCAGCATTAGAACCTTCAAGTACAGCCAACTATCCAAATTCCCGCAGACATACTTTTGCAACATAACAGCTTATGAGCGCTCAAGCGTTTATGTTTCAAAACCTTTCACTCAAAATCTTATGATTTCAGCCAAGCAGGTGATACGTTAGCCTAAGCAGTAAAGCAAAGCAACCTCAAGCATACTTCAAGCATACATCACTACACAGCATACGAATGCTATGTCTGCCGGGAGGTACCTTTTCCCGCCGGGAGACTAGTCCCGATCCACCACACCTGAACCAGTGGGTGTTTACCAGTGGACAAGCCACCCCACACGGCAAAGCCATGCGACCAGGATAAATACATCCTGAACAACCACACAGCCGAAGCCATGCGACCAGGATAGAAACATCCTGAATAACCACACAGCCGAAGCCATGCAACCAGGATAGAAACATCCTGCACATACACGGGCCCGACGGCCACGTGATGTCTGCCAGCGGCAAAGCCACCCCTCAGCGAAACCGAGATGTACTCACGTGAGAAAAATGCCGCGCAAGTCTCAGGCGTCCACTCGCCACGCCACAGAATCATGTATTCTGCGGCGGCCTGTGTGCGCTTCCCATAGGCACCAGCCACCAGCTGTAGTTCATAGCGGTGATGTGGTAGCTCCTTCGTCACGCGGTAAGGTCCCCGCGTGCCAGCATCAAGTTTTCCGGAAGCCTGGGAAGTTTTCTTGACAAAGACCATATCTCCAACTTTGTAGGTATTAGGTGCTTTTCTCCTAACATTAACGTAATCGTCCTGCCTACTCTGATTAGCAGACAGAAGGTCAGCAGCACGTTGTCTTGTCAAGGTGACTGTGGCCTCTCGATTTGGGTTACTATTTTCGAGGGCCACATCACGCACTAAAGCCCGTATGACAGGAGTGGTGCCTTCGATACCCGCCAGAAGGTGTAGAGCGGATGTTTGGGTAGTGGTATGTTTGGTCGTGTTAAGTATGAGCTGTATCTTCCACAGGACATCTGACCAATCGGCACTGTTTTTATTAACTTCAACGCGGAGCATGTTGAGAACAGTTCGGCAATACCGTTCTGCCTGACCATTTTCATGGTGCATTTCAGGTGTAATAAAATGCATGGTGCAGCCCAGCTCAGTGACCCAGTTTTGGAAACTAGTGCTCTCAAACATTCGTGCTCTATCGCACACAATCATTGATGGAGTACCAAACAATGCAATAGCATTATTAAAAACGCGCTTTAAGTCGTCTGTGTCTTGCCTGTACAAAGAGTACAACAAGCAGTACTTTGAGAATGCGTCCACTAGGACCAGAATGTACTTAAAACCCCTAGATTCTGGAAGAGGACCTAGAACGTCCATATGAATGGTGTGGAATGGCACATCTGGTTTGGTCCATGAGACAATTGGCTGATGAGGTGCTCTCGGGACATTTTTGTGAGAGAGACAGACTAGGCAGTGTGAGACATATTTTTTAGTAAATTGTCTAAGGGACGGGAACCAAAAATGGCGAAGTATAAGGTCGACTGTCTTTTCTACCCCAATATGATCATGATCATCGTGAAATATTCTGAGGAGACTGAGTCTGTGACCCTTAGGGATGTAACACAACAGCCTAGAATCTTCCCCAACCGGTGAGTACTTATAGTACAAGACACCGTTTCGAACAACATACCGAGAGGAATCTAATTGACCCTCCTTCAACTTGTCAATTTGGGATTGAGTTTCAGCATCTGCCGATTGGGCGATCTGAGCCCAATTAGCAGGCTTTCGAATATGGTGAACGTCTACTACTGGGTTCCTACTGAGAAAGTCAGCATGTGACATAAGTGTTCCCTTACGATATTCGATAGAGAACTGGAAATCCTGCATATAGACCCACCAGCGGGCAACGCGAGGCACTAAATCTTTTTTTCGTTCAGTTAGCTTCAGTGAGTTACAATCAGTCACAATTTTAAAAGTGACTCCCAGCAAATAGTGACGAAAATGTTGGAGTGCTTTAACAATAGCGAGAGTCTCCAACTCATAGCTGTGATACCGAGATTCGGCGCCTTGCGTTGTCTTGCTGAAGTACCCTACAACCCTCTTAAGTTTCCCTTCATGTTCTTGCAACAAAACCCCACCATAACCGATAGTGCTAGCATCTGTATGCAACTCCGTAGGGAGATTAGGGTCAAATATAGCAAGCACGGGTTCAGTAGTTAGACAGCTAATGATATAGTCCCTAGCAGAATCCTGCTCACTACCCCAGTTAAAAGGTTCGCCTTTACGAGTTAACCTAGCTATGGGTGCCGTTTTAGTTGCATATCCAGAAATATACCGCCTAAAATATCCCGCAAGCCCAAGGAATTGGCGAACTTGTTTGACGTTAGTAGGTTTGGGGGACTTCACCAGAGCTTCTATTTTACGAGGGCTCGGCCGTACCTGACCCTGGCTTATGAGGCGCCCTAAGTATTCTACTTCGGTGGATAGAAATGTACACTTTTTCAAATTTATTGAGAACCCGGCCTTAGTTAGTATTTCTAACACCTCGCTAAGCGTTTCAAGTCCTTCTTGAACAGTCATACTAGGTATCAGAACGTCATCAATGTAAGTCAAAACCTTGCCACTTTCAATGAGTGGCTTTAACGTCTTAGAAATTATTCTTTGGTAGACGACCGGGGCGTTAGCAAGTCCATATGGCATTTTTAAATATTCATAATGGCCTTCCGGGGTCACAAAGGCTGTCTTCTCGATAGAATCGGGACTCAACAAAATTTGATGAAACCCGGACGCCATATCAATTCCAGAAAAGTATTTAGAGCCGCCTAATCGATCTATATGGTCGTCTATCAAAGGTAACGGGTACCTATCTTTGATTGTGATTGCATTGAGAGCGCGGTAGTCGACGCACATCCTGTCAGAGCCATCTTTCTTTTTGACGAGAATGATTGGGCTCGCAAATTCAGACTCCGATTCCCGTATAATCCCTTTACTTAGCAAGTCACTTATTATTGCCCTAACACGAATTTTCTCATCGAGGGATAGTTTATAGGGCCGATAGTAAACAGTTGCACCACTATTTAATTTAATTTGCATAGAACCGGTTGTAACTGTCGTCGTAGCCGTGCCGGTGATGAAGTGGGATGCATACCGATTAATTATAATCATAAGCTGATCTCTTTCTTTACCTACAAGTGGCGTATTCACTGAGTCCTCCTTAATTGTATTTTCACCCGTGACGCTTACGTGGCAAACCGGCGATTCTTCTATCGTACTGTCAAGGTCGCGTCTAACTAGCCTCTGCACGTCGCTATTTCTTATATACGTAACGCCTTTTCGATTTAACACGTCAGTACCAATAAGCAGGGGTGCATTCATACAATCGCGCGCAACAATGTAAAAGTCAACCTCTAGTGATATCTCGGGAAATTCTACCACAGTGGTCACATATGATGTACACTCGATTTCTTGACTACCAATACCGCGAAGCATACGATAGGCAGGTACCTTTTTGCAATTGAAATGTTTAAGTACACTTTCCGAAATAAGTGAAATGCTCGATCCGCTATCTATAAGTACGTCCACTGGCACACCCTGTATGACGGCCGACATCACGTCCCTATTCTCAGTAGTAAGTAATTTTCGGCAAAAATTTACATTACTAGGGCGATTGCCCTTACTTTCTTCCGAACGCTGTTTTACAAAACATGATTCAACCACGTGGCCCGATTTCTTACAGTATGTACAAATAAGCGGCGTCCTACTACTTGAGGGACGAGGATCAGGTTTCGAAGGTGGAGCTTCTACTTTACGCCTTTTAAAACAATCCGCCCGTTTATGCCCAGTGGCCCCGCATCCAAAACATTTTAAAGTTACATCCGATTTAACAGCTTCACGTTTACGAAAATCACCCCTATTTGGTTTAGACGAACGCACAGGATCACGATTTATTCGATTGTCAATCTTAGGTTTTGTGTACACGGACAAAAACTCCACCAGTTCATGCGATTTTAACTTAGCATTGGTAGCTACCGCTTTGATTTGCGGGTCTGTTATGCCGCGTAAAACAATAGCAACTTTAAGGTCTTCCGACAAACTACTCACTATGTTAAGACGCAATAATGACCTACGTGCATATTCTGAATAGGTTGGAAAGTCATTTGAACTTGTACACATAACCTCAAACAAAATGTTTGCTACGTCGATGCTTCGTGGACAGAGAGATTTGAAGTCACGTTTGAAATTAGTCCAAGTACGTTCGTTGGTGACCCAATCGCTGAGCCACAAACGTGCGTCTCCTTTTAGACACCCCGCAACTCGGGCTAAGCACTCATTATCGTCCCAGCGATTTAAAATTCGCGCACGGTCTATCTCTGAACACCAAACATCGAAGTCATGCACATCAGGGTCAAAATTCGAGACATAAAAATGGTTAGATCTTACTTGAGACAAAGCTGACAACGCGCCGATGATCCTGTCCGTTACGTCGTCCGCCGCGCTCGCGCCCCCTTGTAACGTAGACGGCCCCGGCCGTGGCTGCTCTAGCTCGCTCCGTGACGTCGACGGCCGCGACCCCGGTGGCTCGGGCATGCTCCTCCCGCTCGACACTGCACCAGACGCACCCACATACGCCGCCCTGCCAGAGCCTGACAGCACACATTCGTCATGTGGCCGCGGCGAGGGTGGCGGCAACGATGGTGGCGCGTCCAGCGCAGGAAGAACGGGAGTGGGAGGCTGTGATGGCGTGTTTATCCTGTCCTCTATTGCATTTAATCGGTTGAGAATAACATCTAACACTTCATTCGACCTACCCGCATCATCTTTTTTTCTAGTTCTAGTCGTTGGTCTTTTTGCAGACATAATTTAAAAAGAACACAAAATCAAACAGAATGTGAGCGTTACAGAACGAATCCCACTTCTGATGTAATAAATCAGAAGCGGAGCTACTTAAAAAAAAAGATGAACACAAGGCACACAAGATTTAATCATTTAAATTTACAACAACAATCAAAGAACACTAATAATTAACAAATCTAGCACTGAGAATTAAATGCAATAGGTCACTGAGAAGACACGTCCATGCACAGTCGAGCGCTGCCCAAAAAGTGAGGGTCCGGCGCAGCTCCATCGATCAGGCCAGCCGCTCCCCACTGCTCCCCACCGCGCCGCGTCATCACGCGACGTCATCACGCCACCTTGGCTCCGCCCACTTTCTATTGGGACTCTTCGTTATTTTCTAATACTATTTTAATCCTATAAATCCTATCCTATACTACAAATCGTTCAAATTTGCGCTGTTCAAAATTTCGGTTCAGAAAATACCTACCACTTTTTGACAACAAATTAATACACGTGATGTCTAACGAGAGCCCCCCCTCCCCCCTCGTGATGTTTCGTGAGGTTTTCCCTACCCCCTCCCCCCCCCTTTGAGCCTCACGTGATTAATGGACGGCCCCTGAGTCTCGTGATCATACCAGCATCTAGTGTGTGGTGAAGACAGTATGAAGTTTTTTGGAGTCAAAAGTAGCTTTTGTATAGTATTTTGTGTTGCTTTATCTCATAGAGGCATGCTCAAAATAAAGACATGGATGTCACGTATAACTTTTCAGTTATTTAATTTTATGACATGGCAATTATCTGAAAGATTCCTATTAATTAAAAATAAAGATATTTAAATTTTGATTAAATATTGCTTTTTTGTACCTTGGGACACGATTAAATTTGTACCTTGGGACACTGTTTCCTATGGCTTTGTACTATGGAAAATGCAAACATCTAAATAACGCCTTATATCTCTGTTCTTATTAGTGCCAGAGTGAAACTAGACAGAAGAGAGATGCAGTAAATAAATAAGAACAGAGATATAAGGCGTTATTTAGAAGTTTGCATTTTCCATAGTACAAAGCTATAGGAAAGAGTGTCCCAAGGTACAAACGTGTAACGTACCTTGGGTCAAAACAAGCCTTTTTACTTTTATCTTAATTTAATAAAATCTGTCCACACTAAAGCTTAAGCACAAATACTAGTGATAATAGATTATATATCCTACCGAATAAAGAAAATTTCACATTAATATCTTAGTTGTACGCTGCGATAGCTTCATTCAAAGTTGGGGTAGTCGAAAATGTCCCTAGGTACGTTACGTTACCCTACCTATTGTGATTTTTTTACTACTAATCTATTATTATTATTGACGACCGAATGGCGTAGTGGTTGACGACCGAATGGCGTAGTGGTTAGTGACCCTGACTACTGTGCCGATGGTCCCGGGTTCGATTCCCGGCTGGGGCAGATATTTGTTTAAACACAGATATTTGTTCTCGGGTCTTGGATGTGCCCGTAAAATGGCAATAGGCCCGCCCCCTATTACATTGGGACTAACTCTGGTGAAAAGTGGGTGCAGCAATGCACCTCTGCCTACCCCGCAAGGGAGTACATTAGTACAAGGCGTGAGTGCGTGTTTTTTTTTGTTTTTTTTATCTATTATTAAACCGCTGTTTGTATTAAGTACTATTTTAGAGAGGGAACCGTAATTAAATACTATCTGATCTTAACTTATTAAACCACAATACATAAATAAAAGTGCATGGTTTTACCTACTTTTATATGGATGGACAGACATACACATATTACACATAATATGATATAGGATATTATATTATAACGAATCAATAAGTGGTTATTTTTTGACCATTTGTCACCTTTTCTAGAAACGGTTGCCTCGTTCAATATTCAATAAGTAGTAGTAACTTATGTACTTACTTATTTGAATCATTTTCATTTTCAATCATCAACTACCAAGTTACCATTATTTGATTATTATTATTTTCTTTGTTTCAGGTACATGCAGGATTATACAATTGAAAAGTTAATTATGAACAACAACAGTTAACTAAGTAAGAATTAATTAAAATTAAATAATTTACTATGATCCCCCATGAGTATCAAGCTTGCAAATTTTCGGCTTTATTATACTTACCTTTTTGCACTTGTAATTTACTTACATTGGTAAGTATTACCTACTCTTAACTTGTTTGAAAAAATAAAAAAACACACCATAATACCAACAAAATGTTGTAATCGCTAAACTCACTGGCGTTGCTGTGACGTCACGCGCATGCGCTGTCTTATCTCTCTCCAACATAACAGCAACGCTGATTTCGCCATCGCTGTCAAGAGCAGAGTGGCGCAGTGGAAGCGTGCTGGGCCCATAACCCAGAGGTCCGTGGATCGAAACCACGCTCTGCTAGAATCTTTTTATGTTTTATTTTTGTATATGCCGCTAATAATTATACCTAGGTAATCTCAATATACTTACGAGGTATTTTTATTTTCAGTTTAAAAATTAATTTTATCATCTTAAATTTTCCGCATTGTGTACTTACCTATGATTGTATTGTACGGACTGTAAGTACCTAATTAAATAGTATTTACAGGTGAATGTTTCGGTTAGGTAGCTACCTATATAATCTTAATATTAAACAGACATGTAGGTACTTTGTACTAACAAGTTTATGTACTGACAAAATCTATAAGGCACTTTTTTCACAAATTCCAAATAGGCGTAAAATATAAGGGCCACTTACCACAAAAACTTATACAGTATTTAACACGTGATTAGCGCTGTCAAACGCCTACAAAAAATCTGTTAAATTTCGTTTTAAACACTAGTTAAACAGTGATTAAAGTTTTTTGTGGCAGCACAGAAGTTGTTTTGAATGACCCAATGAGTCACCCGCTAACTGTACCAGCCTGTATCCATGTTTACCGACTTTTGTGCCTTGTCGTGGCAAAGGGTGAATTGGGAATATTTCCAAAGCCGTGCCGTTGCTAGGCAACCGCGAATCGGATTTCTTGCGGGGCTTCGTACTTTATTAAGTATTCAAATTCTTTCGATTATAAGTAGGAAAGTACCTTTAGAATTACCCAAACTTCAGAAGTTCTTGCCTGGTGTGTGAGGTGTGGAAACACAAAATACCAATTTGAAATTTAAAAATATCCTACTAAATATTCAATTTAAAATAACATCATTAATTTAAAAATAACTTTGATTAGCTACTCGTAGCTCAGTGGAGAAAAAAATATTACGTACTGTAGTGCAAATGGCTTACAAAAACTGCATTTACATACACTTACTTTTTGCAGAACCCTGTAATATAACATGACACAGTATACAATTACATCCTAACTAATCCTAATATCCTATCCTAATCCTAATATTATAATAATTGCGAAAGAAACTGTGTCTGTCTGTTACTCTTTCACACCAAAACTACTGAACGGATTTGAATGAAATTTGGTATACATATTATGGTCTCGACCCTGAGAAAGAACATTGGCTACTTTTTATCCCGGAATAGCCATGGGAAAACTTTTTAAGGTGAAGCGAAGCTAGCGGGAACAGCTAGTTTGAAAATAACTTTGATTAGCTACTCGTAGTCTCTCTCAGTGAAAATGGCTTACAAAAACTGCATTTATATACTTACACTTACTTTTTGCAAAACCCTGTAAGTACTTACCTAATATAAATGACACAGTATACATATGACTATACATATGTATTATACCTATGACTATGATTTAAGAGTGTTAGATTCGTCTCATTACCAAACTAATCCCCGGAAAGAATTACTTCTGTGTTTGCGGCAGTTCAATCAAGCTTCTCTAATCTGGAGGCAGATGGAGGATTAACCCTTAATGCATTTAGTTATCGGACAATGGAGTGTGGGGTGGGATTTCAGATTTTCATCTCAGACTGTGTGTGCGATTTTTTAAAAAGTGCGACTTTCCTCGAAACGATTTTTAAGTCGCGCTATCCATATTACTTATTTACGGTGATGCAAAACATCGTGAGAAACCTGCACATCTACATTCTAGATGTGTATCCTAAGTGCATTGTACTTATTTCAAAAACGGCGATATGGTTCACAACCTATCACGTGAGTACAAATGTGCTGCGAAAAGTGGGTGGCTCACTTGTGGCCAACTCTGACTACCGCTTCGAGCATTAGAGTCGTGAGTGCATATGTATTATGTATGTATGTACTATCCATATTAATTTCATTCTCAATTTTCATGTTTTGACCATTTGAATGCTTATTACAAGTGAAATCGACAGAGTCTACCACTCTACCAGCACCTTTAGGTGGATATCTACATAGTTTATCTATTGATGGAACCCATAATTATTAAAAATATATTATATTGGTTTTTGGAATACTTACAATTATAATCATAATCATAATCATAATCATTTATTCATTGCAACTATGTTGGTGTTACACTGTTCTTAAATCTATGTACATATAAGTATCCTTAACATAGCTCCCTGCAGGGCATAGAGCAACATTTTCTTAAAACTAAACAAGTAGGTAGGTACTTAAAAATATAAAACAAAACATATAACTTTATAATATACCTATTTTATACATTTAACCATTTTAAAATATGTATTTAAAAACTATCTAATAAATATTCATTTACTGAATAATAACATCTTTCTATTAGAAATGTTTTTAGACTACTGAAAAATATGTTATAATTTTTCTCACATTTAATAGTGGTAGGTAGTTTATTATAAATTTTGATACATTTAAAATATGGGCTATTGTTGAAGATCTGCATATTTGACTGTGGTACTGCTAATTTGTTCTTATTTCTTGTATTTATTTGATGTATTTCGTTAACTTGTTTGAAAAGGTTGATATGTAATTTTACAAATCTGACTATTTCATAGATATAAATACATGGTAGGGTTAGGACTTTGTGTTGGGTAAAGTATGATTTGCAACTAGTTGTGTTTGGTATATTAGATATAATTCTGAGACATTTTTTTTGCAAAACAAACAAGTCGTGCACATCTACACTGTCTCCCCATAGGATGATGCCGTAGCTCAGCCATGCGTTTGCGTAGGCATAGTAAGCCGACAATGCCGTTTTCAGGTCTGTATTAACTTTAAGTACACCTAGAGCATAAATAAATTGTGATAGTTTAGTTTTTATGGTTTGTATATGACTTTTCCAATTTATGTGGGTATCTATGTTTATGCCTAAGAGTTTGAATTCTGTGACATTTTCTATATGGTCTAGTTGAAGGTTGAGAGGAGCTTTTTGATAAGGTCTGAATTGGATGATTTTCATTTTTAAAATATTAATTTCTAGGTTGTGATTAAAAAGCCAGGTTTTCGTTTCGTTGAATATATTTTTAATTTGATTATTGCAGTCATCTTCGGAAGTGCTTTGGAGTAGTATAGAGATGTCATCTGCAAATAGTGTGTTATGTGCTTTTATATGGTTTGGTAAATCATTTATATAGACAAGAAATAGAACACATCCTAAGACGCTTCCTTGTGGAATAGAGCAGTTTGTTGTTCCGGTATTTGATTTCATAGGTATTATTTGTTGCTTGTCTAGGTCGGTATATTGTAGTTGAACGTATTGTTTTCTGTTAGCTAGGTAAGAGTGAAACCAGTCATATAGTAGTCCGCGTACTCCTGAGTCATATAGTTTGGTCAGAAGTATTTTATGAGAGACTTTATCGTAGGCTTTCGTTAAATCTAGTAGAAGTCCTATAGCATATTTCTTTTCGTTAAGGTAGTTATGGATCTCTTGAATATATTTATATACTGCTAATATTGTTGGGTGTTTTTTCCTAAATCCGTGCTGGTTATTATGGAGTATGTTATTATTTTCCAGGTATTTGTAAAGTCTGTTTGTCATGGCCTTTTCGTAGATCTTAGAAATTACTGAGAGTAGTGCAATAGGTCTGTATTTGCTAGGGTCCGTATCTTTACTTCTCTTATTTTTGGCTATGGGTATTATTTTAGCTATTTTTAATTTCTCAGGAAAAGTTCCTTCTCTGAATGACTGATTGATTAGTTTTGTCAATGGGTAACTTAGTACATCGGAGCATTGTTTTAGAAGAATGGAGGGTATTTCATCATCCCCGAAGCTTTTTTTATTGCCTAGACCTTGTATGAGTTTACGGACCTACGGATTAAAAATAATCATCATCATTATCAGCCCGTATCTGCCCACTGCTGGGTATAAGCCTAAAAATATATGGGTATAAGCTTTAAAATAAGGGTTTACATCATCAAAATCATAAATATTATTCAAAAAGATTCTAAAATAAGCATAATAATATTTTCAAGCTAGTTTTATTATTATGTACCTACATATATTATTTTTATCTTTAGTCAAACATTATATGTCGTATAGTATAGTATACCCCTCAATTTCAGCCATGTGCTATTTCTACGAGAATAATAGGCATATTGGTCCTGCAGTGTTTGTGTATTGCACACAATACAGGGTGTTGTTTATGCATTGCGGTCCCATTTCTGGTCTATGGTTTATTGTTAACAACAAATCGGGTTCGGTTGGTTGGGTTAACTACTGGATTAATATTTAATATACTTCAAGAAACAATGTAAGCACTAATTAGTAATAGTTTATCAAGCACGGAAACAATGATTTAGAATGACGGTCGAATGGCGTAGGTAGTGGTTAGTGGCCCTGACTGCTATGCGGAAGATTCCCGGCTGGGGCAGATATTTGTTTAAAGACAGATATTTGTACTCGGGTCTTGGGTGTTGATATTTATATTTAGTATCTATCTATCTATGGATTTGTGCAGTCTCGCTGTCGCACTCAGCCGCGCTGCTTGTGTACGTACGGTCACTTAAAGCTTTACGAAAACAACTTTAAAAAATGTTTACTTGTGCACGTTGCAATAATACTTGTAACGATGGTGCTAAGTGTAGTGACTGTAACCAGTTCCTGGACTTTCCCTGCTCTGGGATCACAGAGGCAGGGTATAGAAGGCTTGGGGACAGGCAAAAGACGTGGCGCTGCAACACTTGTAAAACGGCTGGGAGCTCACCACGCGCTGCATCTTCCAGCCAAATCACCGAGGTGCTCAATGAAATAAGAGCTTTTAGGAGTGACTTCCTGCTTATGAAGTCTGATGTCCAGGAGACCTCCGTCGGGATACAGGCGCTGAACACCAAGTGGTCAGAAATGGAAACCCGCTTCTCTGACATGGAGGACAGACTAATACAGGTTGAGGCTAAGTTATCTTCCATACCTAAACTTCAAAAACAACTGGATGTGGCGAATGACGAAATCAATACTTTAAAAAGTGAGAACAACAATCGAGACCAATATTCCAGGATGAATAATTTGGAGATCTCAGGTGTGCCATACTACAAGGGGGAAAATCTATTCTCAATTTTTAAAAGTATCTGCCTAAAAATCGGAATAGAAATGTCTGATTCCGACATTGATACGATTCATCGAGTTCGTAGGTTTGACTCCGGTACGACGGTCGGTGACAATTCTACGGGTACCCGTAACCGCGCGCCGGCGATCATTGTGCGCTTCACGCGGCGCATGCGCAAGGACGAGGTGCTGTCGGGCGTGCGCGCGCGCCGCGGCCTCTCCACCGCCGACCTGGGGCTGCCCGGCGCTCCCGCCAACCTGTACATCGGGGACCATCTCACGCCGACAAATAAACAGCTGTTAAAACAAGCTCGGGAACTTAAAGCGAGTCTTAATTATTCCTTCCTGTGGATTCGCGACTGTAAAATTCTTATGCGTAAAAATGATAAGTCTAGAATAGTGCGTATTGCTAATGAGGCCGATCTACTTAAGCTAAAATGACTTATCCTATTTATCTCTTACTTATTTGTAACGATTGTAATAAGGTCATTAAACGTTAGTCAACACTATTTTTTGTGCCCTAGTAATAATATTATGTACTTGTGTTATAATTCTACCGGTAAACAAGCCTGTCTTGCGTTAACGATGAATCTTATGGTTATTAGCGTAAAGTTGATAATTGATAAATCACTTTTCATTAAGCTATAGGTACTTGGTATTTCTTCTATGTAATATAAAATTCGAACTTAATGCATTACTTTTAAGGTGCAAATTAAACTATGTTAGTCATAAATATGAATTTAACTGTTACAGCTATTATTATTTGTTGGTATTTCGCTTGCTTGTTATTGTAACTTCGGATGAGTTGCTTGTTTGCTTACCTACCATACTGTTACTTCGCTTTCATATCTATCAGATACAAATAACTACACTTATTAAATGCAATTTTATGGTAGCATTGGATATTTTTTTGTATGAGAGGCCAAATTCTGGGCAGGAACAATATAGGTCTTTATTACCCGTGAATAAAAAAAATGAGTAATTCCAATAATTTAACTTTTTACTATCAGAATGTGCAAGGCATGCGAACCAAATCTGAAGCATTTTTGTCGAGTGTTTTGCTTACTGATTATGACGTAATATGCTTAACTGAATCTTGGCTAACAGCTGACTATAGCGATTCTGAATATTTCTTCAATAAGTATAATGTTTTTAGACGTGATAGGTCATCGGCCGGGGGCGGTGCGCGGCGCGGGGGGGGCACGGTGCTGGCGCTGCGCCGCGACCTGCGCGTGCGCCGCCGGGACGAGTGGTGCGCGCCGGACCTGGAGGAGCTGTGGCTGAGCGTGGACCTGGGCGCCGCCACAACCGCCGCCGCCCGCCCTACGCGCCCTAACTCCGCTTCCGCACATTCCTCTTTATTAACAAAACAGTTAAATATTGTATGCGCTTATTTTCCACATAGCAAAAATCATTTAATTTCTTTACAAAAATTCTTTGGTAACGTTTCAGACTTAATGCTTAAATACCCTGATGATCTGTTTCTTGTGGCTGGGGATTTCAATATCACTTATGCTTCGTGGATTCCGTCGGATGACACTAAAGAACTGTCTCTTATCACTAACAATAATAATTTAGCGATTACTTTAGCAGAATTTATGGGTTTTACTAATCTTAAGCAATATAACTCGTGCAAAAATATCAATGGCCGGATTCTAGATCTAGTATTGACTAATCTAAGTTGTGACTTAAAACAGTGTGAGGACCCTATAATACCTGAAAATGTTCATCATAAGTCGCTCGAATTCACTATCTCTCTTCCCTCTCTCACTTTTCTAAAGAATGCAAAGAAGAATAAGATGCTATATCACGTCGCTGACTTTGAAAGTATAAAAACAGAAATTAAATCCATTAACTTGAATAGTCTGTCTAGTATAAACGTGGATCAAGCTGTCTCATATTTTTACTCGGTGCTTAATGCAGCCTTCCAAAAATATATTCCTGTGAAGAAGGTAAACTCTTCAAGTAACTTCTATCCTAGGTGGTACTCAGGGCCTCTCATTAAAGTCATTAAAGAAAAACGAAAATTTCATACAAGATGGAAACTATATAAAAATCCTTTGGATTATGATACTTTTAAAATGTTAAGAAATAGAGAAAAAAAAATGGAAAAACTTTGCTATAAATCATACGTAGAATTTGCTGAAGAAAACATAAATAAAAACCCTAAACTGTTTTGGAACTTCGTAAAATCTAAATTCCCCATAAATGACATCCCAGATGAAATGCATTATAACCATATATCTTCGTCTGACGGAGAAACTATATGTAACTTTTTCAACGATTATTTTCATTCAGTTTTTGAACCAGATAACAGTTGTCATGTTGACGAACTGAATGAAATTCCAACAGATTGTCCCATAGAAATATCTTCAGTAAATATAAGTACAGAGCTCGTTCGAAAACATTTAAAGTCTGTTGATCTAAGTAAAGGTCCTGGTCATGACTCAGTGCATCCAATTGTGTTATATAAATGTGCTGATGAGTTGGCTTCCCCTATAAAAACTATTTTTATAAAATCAATTGCAGAAGATTCTTTTCCATTGATTTGGAAAAGAGCTATAGTAACGCCTATACCAAAAGGGGGTGATAAACATAACGTTAAAGAGTATCGTCCCATTTCAAATTTGTGCCTTATTGGTAAAATATTTGAAAAAATTGTGTCACACGAATTAATAAAAACCATATCACCACATATCTCACCAAACCAGCACGGATTCTTTCGAGGCCGAAGCGTAAATACTAATTTAATTACTTATACAGATTTTATCCTTAATGCTCTCGATGCTGGTTGCCAGGTGGATGCCGTGTATACCGATTTTTCTAAAGCTTTCGATAAAATAAATCATAAAATTCTTCTTAAAAAATTATTAAAGATCGGTATACACGGAAATCTGTTTCGGTGGATATCGTCTTATATTAGCAATAGGAGCCAAGCGGTATCGTTGAAAGGATATATTTCCAGGACTCTTACCATTGAATCGGGAGTCCCGCAGGGATCCCATTTGGGCCCATTCCTATTCAGTTTATTTATAAATGATATTGATAACTTTTTGCACAACTCACTTCATCTTTTGTATGCAGATGATACTAAAATTTATAAAGCTATACTTTCATTAGAAGACTGCAACCAATTACAATCTGATCTCGACTCTTTTCTAGACTACTGTAATCAAAACCATTTACATTTAAATCCCGACAAATGTTATTCAATCACCTTTTCACGTAAACATAATCCTATATTGTACGATTATCATTTTTCTGACAGAATATTAAAACGAGTTAACCAAATAAGGGATCTCGGCGTGACTCTCGATTCTAAATTACATTTTAATATTCACATTGACAACATTGTTCTAAGAGCATAGTCTTGGATTTATTCTTAGAGTATCAAAACCGTTCAATCGCGCTTCTACACTTATAACGCTGTATAACTCATACGTCAGAAGCATTTTGGAGTTTGCCAGCGTGGTATGGAATCCCCAGTACAGGATTCACATTGATAGATTAGAAAAAATACAAAACAAATTTTTAAAATCACTAGACTACCGATTAGGTAACTGGTTTCAAGACTACAAAATCTCAGCTGAGCGACACAATATAATTTCCCTTGAAATCAGACGATCTTACTTAGATTCAATTTTCTTATATAAATTAATAAACAGCCATGTAGATTCAATTCCATTACTAAACAAAGTAGAATTTAAAGTACCACGAATCGCTTCTCGTACAAAATTTATCTTTTTTTCAAGCTGTTGCAGCACTAATTATGCAAAAAATACTTTTTTTAGACGAACTGCAGATAGTTACAACAAGCACCTCACTGATGTTGACATTTTTGATTTATCCTTAAGCCAATACAAAAAAGAAGTTTTAGAAAGATTTAAAAAAATGTGATAAGTTTCGTTAAACATAATACCTATATATTATTATAATATAGCTACCTATATTTACTAACTTTATTGTTAACCTTAAACTAAACTAAACTGTATTATTATTCTTTAAGTGTAAACGTAGCAATGTACCTAGTGTGAATTAATGTAATATTAGTGTATCTTTTTATGGAACTCCAGGTCTATTTACAAAAATGTTTGTTAAATTATTAGTAAGTGACTGTTTGTTTCCTGAATAAAATAAATAAAATAAATAAATAAAAATAAAATAAAAATAGATATATCAGCTGTCCGACACCCATAACACAGGTTCTGCCTAGCTTGGGGTCGGATGGCCGTGTGTGAGATGTCCCCACATGTTATTATTACTTTTCAATAGGTTTAAAATTGACGTTGTGTTATACAAAATTCAACTTTTTGACTAACGAACCTCGTTTGTTTGTTAGTAAATTTTAACTTTGTTGTAAATTTACAATATGTTCTATGAATTTAAGGGATAATTTAAACAGATCATAACAAAAATTGACAGAAAGTTTATAATTAAGGCCCGATTTCACCATTGAAGAATAAGGCTTATCGGAGAATAAGTCGTCCATTTATAATAATAATAATAATAATAAAAGTTTATTTCAATAAAAAATAGCAACAACGTTACAGACTTAATCTAGACAAAATAGGTTGAACAAATGCGTTGTGAGTTGAACCATCATAACCCTAAGCTAGGAATGATCCTGTATTATAGGATTATGATGTTTCTCCGATATAATGAAACAGTAGTAGGTACTTATACAAAATAAATTTAAGTAACGCCGTAACTTGATTTAGGATTAAAATAAGAGTGTGTGCCTAAGTTGTAAGTGTATGACTCTGAGTGTGTATGTGTGTGTGTGTGTGTGTGTGTGTGTGTGTGTGTGTGTGTGTGTGTGTGTGTGTGTGTGTGTGTGTGTTTGTGTGTGTGTGTGTGTGTATGGGTGATGTGAGTATGGAGTAATGTTATAGAGTAGAGCGATGCAGTTGATACATAATTTATGGGAAAAGTATTTTGATTGCAAGGTATTTTTAGTTATGTTATCATGAAGTCATAGTCAGGAGCTTCTCAGTCTCTTCATATGATAAGTCTGATAGCCAGCTTTTTAATTTACATTTAATTTCAAATTTATTAAGGGGGTAAATGTGCAAACTTTTATTTATTTTATTATATACTCTCGAGCTAAGGTTATCCAATTGGCTATGGGCAAATACCGTACGACAACTTTTTTACTCGATAGTGAGTGAGTAACGACATCTGTTGATAACAGTAGATATGTTTAATACATTTATAAAGATTCTAACCCGGTCGAGATTCAAACCGGACACCGCCATCAAAACAAAGGCATTGTTGCTTATTACTACTACATACTACTACATAATGGTAGTATCTATGTACACTGTGTATGTACCATCGGGGAAAACCATACAATTCTTGAAACAATATGCCGCACCCGCGCGTGTGTTTTTGCTTTAAACAAGCGGGCAGGCGTCTAGCGGTCGCAGTGCGAAATGAATTCGGTAGGAAAGTCACTGCAATTTGTATGCGTTTTATTAGTTTCTAACGTTACCGACAGGGGCGCTGATCAAGATGTTGTATAAATTGCTATCGAATTACGCTAGCGACTTGACTTGACGGCACTCGTGAATGATGCCAAAAAACATAGTGAGTGCGTCACATACAAAAACAGAAATGACAGCATTTTATTTACTGTTAGTGTACCAATGGTTAATGGCACAAATATTCTAAGGGCCAGTTTTTTGATCCGTGGTCAACTTTAAGCATTAGTCAAGTCACGTGTCAAGCATGACAACTGCATACGAATGTTTTTGGTTTTTAACTAAGGGTTACCATTTTTGACCAATGGTTGACTTAACTAGGGATCAAAAAACTGGCCCTTACTGATCTAATTCATAATTAGTGCTGAGTGGTATAAGCCTAAAGTTAACGTTAGTTTACCTATTACATGACAGACATGGTATAAGTGGGGTGTTATTTTATCGAGACGTTTCTTTTGCACTGACATTCCACACTCTATATGGTTCGTATTAAAATATCGTTGCTTGTAAGAAAGCCCACATAGACCCGACAGTACATGCGGGTACAAGACAAAGCATGCCACAAGTTACAGTTCTAATGTGTGCAAGTGAAGGGAAACTTCGCGAGTGGTTGAGACTGAGCCTATACTGCCGCTTAACAAACATGTCTTGGGTGGATATTGTGCTAAAACCGACTCTATTGCATCACGTTAGAGGCGATGCACAGTGAGAGAGAGAGAGTATGTATACGCGATGTTGGAGTGTACCTTAAACGTCTAGATTTGTCTTGTGTCTTTGAGTTCGAGCATCAAGTGCATGTGTGATTAAACTGGGATATTTGATGCTGCAGCTATGTACCTACTTAGTTATGTATGTAATCTATGTTTCTGTTAGTAACATTTGCTATTGAGCTGAAGGAACCGAGCGCAATAGTCGACTGATATGATTGATATGATTAAATTTAATAATGGCTGTCATATTATTAACAATAGCATCAAAATACTATCAAAGTCATAGAACGCGGATTCGAGTTGGTACCAATAGTCGAAGTTATAGATAAGGTAAAAATAAAAATATGGTTAAAAAAACGTCTAGTTGTAAGTTCATATTATTTCATATCGATCGTATGTACTTTTTCGCAAAGGCTCAGTCAATGAGGAGAAGAATTAAATTAAAAGTATTAAACCCTCCATTCTTCTATCGATGATTAATTGACTATATTCCTATCTGCACAATCAACATACTATCAAAGTCATAGAACGCGGATTCGAGTTGGTACCAATATAGTCGAAGTTATAGATAAGGTAAAAATAAAAATATGGTTAAAAAAATTTCTAGTTGTAAGTTCATATTATTTCATATCGAACGTATGTACTTTTTTGCAAAGGCTCAGTCAATGAGGAGAAGAATTAAATTAAAAGTATTAAACCCTCTATTCTTCTATCGATGATTAATTGACTATATCTGCACAATCAAAGCTACGGTGAAACAATATTACACACTATCCACGTATAGCCTTCAAGGATAATCCCGAATGCTCCCGTCTGTCCTCCCTTCAGTCAGTCAGTCACTTTCACACATAGGTAGGTCCTTTCATGCTGTAATCGATCGTAATCTGTTGTCGCGAACGCTGTTTCCAATCAACAGGACGGGCGTATGATGAAACGTGGACAGGACATAATAATGCCAATATCAAATTGTATCTAATCCATGCAGAATAAAAAAAAAGTTACACAATGAATGACAACAATCTTTGATAAAATTACTGTCTGTGTTTGGCACGATTTCACCTTTTGAAGAAAATGCATGGATTTATATTAAAGTAGTACCTTAATACTCCTGATAAATTAATTAGAGCTAACTAACAATACCTAAATTGTAATCAGTGTTCGGTACATTTAGGAATAACAGCTATGTACAATAGGAATAAAATAATAACTAATAACAAATAGGAAAACTATGAACTTAAGATACTGAAATGAAGATTTATTGAGGTAAATCTTAAAAAAATTAAGGTCTAGGTTTAGCCATATTATAATTTATAATATGCTTAATTTTAAACTTTATGCACGTGCTTTTTAATAAATAAAGCGTTTTTACATGGTTGCACTTTAAAATGGTTTTATATGCAAGTCCCATATGGAGTCATTTAATAACATGTATTGTTTTCAACGCTTTTGCTGTAAAATTAAGAAACGTCGACTAAACTAATAATTACAAAGTTGTGGATGTTGTATAAAGCAGTCACTTACACACATAACGTCTTGTGTTGGTGTGTGGGTGTCTGCTGGCCATCAGTTATTGTGGGAGGCTCAATCAAGATTACATACCCTAGCATTTGGATGCGGTTATTTAGGCTTATCGTCGTAAACTCTGTTATAGAGGTACATAATTGCATATTTGAGAAAGTTGATAAATAGTGAAAAAATACCGAGTTTCAGTAAGGAACTTTAAGCTAATGTCGCATTAAATCTATGTCTGCATCATTCTGTCCGCAATTCCGCATACTGTCAAAGCAAGGCAGCTTTACATTTAATACCATATCTTAAAGTTCTTTTGTGCAACACAGAGTATCTTACAGAAGATTATATTTGTTCATACAGTGAAAAACCTGAAGCAAACTCATATCTAAATATGAAACAAACAGCACAACACAGGAAACTAATAAAAAAATCAGTCTCCCAGCTCCTGTACAATTAATTAATTAACAAAATGGAACGAAGCTTAAAAACTTACAAAAGCTGTTCCATTACAGTATAGCCCACATCCATTAGTTCATATTCTGAATCCAGTGGGGTTACTCTATACTGACGAAAAACGAACGAACGCGAGCTGTCGTGCTACGGCACGTTTAATACAACGAGATAGAGTTGAGGCTCACGCAGCAGCGCTCCGAAGCTTCGTTTTTCGTTATATAGAGTGACCCTTCAGATCCGTAGCGCTACGAGCTCGGCTACGCCGCTACGCCGCTACGGGGCTACGCGGCCACGGCAGTCGACGCCGAGGCTTCGCGGCGCCTGGTCACAACTCGCCACGAACCCTCTCCGTAATTTTCGCTTTTCGGTAACATTTCGCGTATTTTTCGTGCCCATTGTGATAACGCCGTCATTTTTAATTAATGTGCGGAGTTTTTTCAGACGTGTTCCGAATAGGGCCCGCTGAGAGGCTACAAGACGTGATTCGCGAGTGTTTATGTTAAATACTTTTTTTCACGGGATATTTTGTGTCTGTGTTGTGGTAGGCTGTGCTTGGGCACAGGCTGGTGCAAGTGTTATGTTTGTTTATGTATTTGTGCTATGTTTTGGTTTCGGTTGTCGCTTCGTAAATTGGTTTGGTGGTACTTGTGGTAGGTATATGTTAGTGTGGTATATAGGACTTGACGTTTTTCTGTAACTGAACACTTATTGTTTAAATAACTTAATAGGAACACACTTTATTTGATTGGTTTGAATTATCTTAGAATATATAGGCTCATGTTTTATCTTGCAACATCGAAGTAGCATTTGTGAAAGTCGTCACATTAATTAAAGCCTTTTTAATGCTTTTCGCGGGACAATGAATTTTTAAGTCGTTTAAAAGCAATTAAGATCGTTTACTTTGAAGAAATTTCGTTTCTTGGAAGTTTATGTAGATGGCTGGTACATAAACACTTGATTTGTTATAGTGGAATCTTAAATGTATATTTTCAAATAGTAGGTTGAGAATCGATAGGAAAAATTATATTTAAAAAAACTGGATTTATGTATACGACCTTCAATATCCATGACTACATGGATAATATCCATGGTCTCCAAAACTAGTTTGACTAGTCAGTTAAGCATATTATATTGCAACTGCAATGTTTTAATTTAACAGAGTCTTTAACTGACTGTGCTTTAGTGCGTGGGCAACAGTAAATTGTTGTAGGATATTATATCTATTTGTTGTACTTGTTTAGTTTTTTTCCTAAAATCGTGTTAAGTTTTTTTTTGGAACTCTCATACAATTTTCTCCCTGTACCTCCTGCAGGTTGACTGGTAGAAAATGCTTTTTAGCATTAAGTCCACCTGATTGTACATAATGACTTCTGTATATTGTGCAATAAAATAATAAATAAATAAACAGTTTTAAGGTCGAGGTTAGTTTTAGTATCTATAGTAATATGTAAACCTTACAGTAAGTACTACAGCTGTACAGTGCACACTTATAAACAGACAGCCTTTATTATTTAATTCTATATTGCACAAATATAAAAATACAAAAGGTGGGCTTAATGCTAAGAGCATTTTCTACCAGTCTTTATGTTGGAATAAGGTATTTTAATAAATAATTATGTGCTGTTTTTGGTTACCAATATTTTGATCTATCTAAATGAAATATCTACTAGCTACATAAACAATGTAGTAAGAAATAAATAACTCATAAGATATGTAAGTTCTAAGTAAAGTAGTTCTAGTAGGCACCATATACTTTAGATACTTAATGCTTGTGTCTCAGTTCTGAAAATCGCTTATAATAATTATAACACCCTTGTCGTTGATGTTAGGTCTGAAAATAAACACAGAAACACACTACGGGTTAGGAAAATTAATTATTTAAAACATTGAGTTACCCTAACAAAAGACATTGCTGAAGCTAGCCAATGTTTCATTCAGCTTTTAACTTTGAACTCCCCTATAACACGCCAACCTAATTCAGCTGTAATTTAATAGAGGTCATATAACTGCCGCGTTTGGGACTGGAAGTGTCAAAATGACAATATTCCAGCAATTCTGTCTCCGTCAATTTCGTTGAAACAAAGCTTTAGTACAATAGACCTCCATTTTCATCATAAAATTGTGAAGGGACTCTCGGGGAGCTATTCTGAAACTCGACTGTAAAAGTTCCAAGTATAAGATTGACTTCTTTTTTTATTGTATGTGAGAATGTGATAATATTTAAAATTATGAAATAAGTGTAAAATGGATTTCCTTTTTCATGATTGTTATCAAGTTCGCGTGGAAATACACAATAATAAATAGTAATAATTACATCAATATTATATTGATTGATAGTGTAATTTTCTGAGTAGGATTAAAAAGCTTCCATTTCACATACGTTTTAAAAAAGGAGTCTTAGAATAGACCCCTAAAATTGTGGGTGAATGGAAATGATTTCGTTTAACAAAGAGCTCGTAACAACCTCCTTAGGATCAGGCCAGACGGTCACCGACTTTTTCAACGAAGGCATTTTCATAAAAAAAACGTTATTATGTAGTAATTTATAATGTCATTTCATTATATTCAGAGCTAGCGTATCCGTCATTTGCGAACTAAATTAGCACAGTTACTGGACAAGATTCAACTTTGACGGCCTTGTCACTAAAAATCTCTTCCAACCTTTGCATTGATAAAACAAATGAAATATAATTCAGCTATATTCGTTACCAATATTTGTGATTTTGTTTAAATGTGGAAACGAAAACCTATGGCTTTCAGAAGCCGACACCGGAAAGATCCATTATAATAATATTTTTTATTCTAGGAAAAATTTAATCAGAATAAAGGTAAATAGATAAAAAAAACTTCATCATGAGCTGAGGCTTTGAGCTCCTTTCTTCGGGAAATTAATTGTCCTTCTCTGCATAAGAAAACAATATTCGGATTAAGAAAGTTGCCAGACTGAAATAATTAGGGTTGAAAAAATACAGTCGAGAGTTATTTCCAGTTAAAACTTGCTCCGATGTTAGGAGCTTAGCTTCGGCACATTTGTAGGGTTCCGTACCTGAAAAGAAATACGAAAAGGAGACACTTTTTTTTGTTACAACTTCATTATTCATATTTTTACCAAATGGCAACATTTAATAAGTAGATACCTACTGCGTTTATTCATACTTGGCATAAAAGGTAAACCATCTTAGCGTGGTTTTTAATCAAAATATTATTAATACGAATAAACTACCTACACCTAAAATAAATATTTAACGGGGTAACATTCATACATTCATAGGTAATATACCCTAAAAAACAAAACCAAAATCGGTTCAGCCGTTTGGGAGCTACGGTACAACAGACAGATATACAAACATGTTGCATGGCAGTAAAACTAGAATTCCCTTGCCCAGTATACTTTACCTGAAGAAAAGTTTGAGAAGTTAGAAACTTTGTGCTTTAACATACAAAACCTTAATTGCAACACAAGTAAGGCTGCGCTTCAAACTTTACGTTTTTTACTTTACTTCGTATGGTGTCTTGTTTTCGTTTTAGCTGGCATTTTTTGTTAACACAGGACGATGGAAAATTTATTCACATATTTGGTTTTCTAAAATGATTATTGATTGCTGTAATGTGAACATTGATCAATACATAAAATGCTTTTATATACTTTACTATAATTATTTAGTGTGTCATTGAGATTTCCACGATAAATTTATCGACTTTAGTATACTTATTGAGTTAGAATACATTCAATTCATTCATAGCCTTCAATGAATACCTACGTCATTAATAATTCAACACAGTAATACAGTGTCAACCACCACACGCGTAGGTATCATTACACCTATTATTATTATATGAATAGATAAGCATTATTAAGTTCTTTATATGCACATAGTTTGGCGCCAGCCTAAGCTTATATTCGCTTCAAAAACTAGCCACGGGAATTATGGGATATATTTCTTTATAACGAGTTATCAAGATTATAAATCGTGATTGGTTTATCTATATGGTTTGGTGAGGATCATAAACGATATTGTTAGTAATTATATTAAGAATAAAAAATATACAAATTACTACATCGTGGTGGAAAGAAAGCATGCATGTAAAACTACTGAAATTTCCATGAAATTTTGTATGCAGTATTCTGCATACAAATTTTCCTGGACACACATTGTGTACGGGCTATTTTTTATCCTGGGAACCCCGAAGAAGGTGAAGAGAAGCTCGCGGGCAATTCCTAGTTCGAGATAAAGGTTTCTTCTAAATCAATGCACATATACATTATATTGTTGTATTGAGAAACCAGTCATTAACCTTCGAAGGCCGCCTACACAGCCTCGCACTGGGTCATGCGTTTTGTCTACTGCTTACTCTAATCTAATGCAACCTCCGTGCATAGTTTATTGTGCAACTATGACGTAATTTTATTCAAAGCCTGCTATTGCATTATTACGTCACCCACTCATTGACGCCCACTGCACCAAAGTTCACGTACACTGTGATAATGTCCTAAATCCGTGCTTGGTAAGAATTATAAGTATTTGAACAACAATCGATTCATTTTTCGTTGCCGACTATACCCAACGTATTGGTAACACCAAAAGCTGATGCCCTTTCAAACTTCTAGCATTCCGCCTAATACAACCATAAAAGTATATCTGATAAAAATGGTCTAAATAATTGACCTTGTCTGTCTGTCTGTACAATCCTTGACATTGTCACTTGTCATGCCTCAGTCATCTGAATGTTGTATGAACTTGAGTCACGAATGTCACAAACAATAGTTCGTTAAAAAAGTGTCACATTTCTATTTTCTTTTGTTTTGTGTATCTTTGTTGGTTTATTTTGTTTGCATGTCGTTAACCTTTCCGTAGCATTTTTCAAGTTTACTGTAATTTGAGGTAAGCATAATGGAAGGATTTCATGTGATATTGTAGTCAAAGTAAAGTCAAAGTTTCCTAATATAAATGTGAACTTTTATGATGTTGATGTGCCTTCGAATCGAAGACAAACTTACCCTTAGCTAGTTCTTACCCTTGGCGTTTTAAAGGACAACACAATGGCTATTGTCCAAAGTGGTATGTTTCCGCCACTGTGCCACATGCTACTACTAACGTACACGCTGGTTCATAGTAGCATTCACGACGCATGCAGAGGTCGTTGACTCTTGGCACAGGCTCACAGAAGTTGCGACAATGAGCTGCAATTATTTTGTATCTCTCTGTTATAATACTCGTATCAGAGTGACCTAGGTACGACTGTAAAAGTAAATAAATACTTTAATAAAATGGTGTTCAATCCCACCGCTTTTATATAACTCTTTGATTTACCAGATCAAATGGTGTAGCAAATTTGATGGCTATAGGTCTGACAATCAACAAAAGTATGATTTTTTTAAAACCATCTGAAATCTTTCTTTGCCATATAGGTATAACAACATAATAAAATCATTAGTTTACTTTTCTGTTCTGGTAAAGTTGTAATAAAGTTCGTATTTCCGAGCATCCAGCTTTAAACCTGTTAGCCTATATTTAATATTGTGCTCTCTGAATGCATGCAGCCTCCCAGTTATTCAATTTGTGAAACTGAATTTCAGCATTTAGGCACTTGCACTAGACGTGACAAGGCCACTTGATTTTTGAATAAACTTTTTCGTCCAGTTCCTCAAAGGATTCTGCTGCAAATTTATTACCGATTGGGTTAGCTGGAACAAAATGTATGATCACTTTATAAATGAAATGCAGAAAATTACAAAACAATCGTCTGTAAATTTGAAAGGAGAATTAATTAAAAGAATAATAATTTGCCAAGTTATTAATATGATCTATTTAAGTAAGTAGTACCTATAGATTTTATACTTAGAATTCCACCAACTGCAACTCCAAACCTAAACTTTTAACAAACACCAACGATCAAGACCGATCATAGTGGCATAGAATACAATTTTCAGATATGGATATTTTTCCTTGCGTTGTCAGGCAGTGTCGGCTGCAGAAAACTTTCATTTCACAAAGAAAAAGCCTTTGTTTGTACGAGATAATTGTATTTGTTTGAGGGGCCGAGCCGCTGACGTATTTGAATGGAAGGGCTACGATTTAAACGAGCTTGTTTCTCTTTGACTTGCTCCTCCGTGGATGCCTTCGGAAATATTGTTTCTTTGTTATTTCAATCCGTTTTCTCGTTATATTTGATGTAAAACTGGCATTCGGTGAACAAATATGAACGCTAACGGAAAGTTCAACGTATTCAGGCTCCATAAATAACCTAGATAGGTGTACTCAGTGTGGTCTGGAAATATGTAATGAAAAGAATGCATTCTAAATACAAACATTTTCATACCAAACAAAGACAAAAGCGCAGATCTGGGAACCGAGTAATTAAGCTTTGTGAAGCTTTTAAGCTTAACTTCCTGGCTTAGCTTAAAGTTATAGCGTGACAACTTCCAAGTTTTTGTTGGAGCTACGAAATTACGGATTTACGTACATGATGCCTTAATTAAGTACTTCAACTTGAAACAGTTAGTTAACAAAACAGTACCAAATGTGAATTCAATTATAAATTTAAACCACTGCTAATTTGTAGGTACTTATATGTTTATGTACGTACTGCTATAGATGCATCAGTTTGTTCAATTAGAGCTAACCAGGTACGGTCATAAAAGATAACTGAAAGGACATACTGTCTAAGTACCTATCTCAGACGACCAGATAGTGCATTGGTACCTTTATGAAAACCTTTTTCTAATAACAGACCCGATATCAAATTGGTCTTCTAGTACCGACACGCCGTACAAGGCACACAGCCTTATTTCACATACCATTCCACCGTACTAACTACGGCCAAAATTCTACACTGACACGCATAGTAAAAACTTATAATAAAAAATACAGCCATATCGACCCTTTTTGTAACACTAGAAACTCATTTAAAAAGGCTATTCGAAGGAGTAATTAAATTTAAATTTATATAAAACCGATCCTCGCTCCAATATTTTAAATTTATTATTATTCAATCTGTGGTGGTCCCACAAAACGCAACTCTTTGGAATCTGTCTTCCTTCTCTCCAGCTTAGTGGTATACCTACTCTCAATAGGTAGGTATACTGAACCCAAGACTTTAATTTTTATTTTTTGTTATGATGAATGCATCATAATTATCGTCGCAGGGCTAGGCTACTCACCTACACTGTATTTTGTTACTTATTATATTTTGTACCGTACTTACCATGAACAATATAATTTTGTAGGTACGTATACTTGTGCAAGTACATGCATAAGTAAATCAACGACTAATAACTGGTATAGATATCTTGACTCTGTCGGTGTCTCAATACACAAATATACATACCTACCTACTAACCGGTTCTGATACCTGCATCTACGCATACGCGCATCTAAGCTTAGTGGTAGGTACTCACAAAATAATTTATTCCCTAGTTCCCTACCGATCCCAAGACTGGACTCGAACTTGTCGCAGGGCTAAGACACACAGACACACATGACTGCCTGCAGTATACTGCCGCACTAACCTTACGATGGGTGGTATACTATTAATACTTAAATCACGTATCAGTATTTAGCACACACTCGTAAAAGGATGTCGCACGTCAACCTTCTTATTGTATTTTACATTTTTAAAAAACCGAAAGTTAAATCAGTAACTTAGCTAAGTATATACATAGTACTGAATATTTATTTTATCCTGTTCTTTGTTAAAAGACTTCTTTTTTTTTTGTTACAGACAAATTAGGAACATAATTTTATATCAGCATATACCTACTTTGCTTACTTACCTTAATACTAATTATTTTTGTTTTGTTTTTTTTTTCTTTGTGTCTAAAAAGTGTAAACTTCACGTTAGCTTGCTAAATTTTTATATTGAGTTCTACGAAGAAACCTATTATTGGCCTTACTTATAAATTATTACCACTTAAGTCATTGTAATAGTTACGCTGTTGGTTTCTCAATAAATAAATAAATAAATAAATAGATTTTGTCAATTACTCTCTGATCATTTACTTATTTCAATTGAAGTTCCTTCACTGTAAATGGTTAGTTCTGTATAAGTTTATTATAAGATTTATAGTCATTGCTAACGTTTTAAGTGTTTGTTAGATCTCGATAAAACAAGGTCGTTTGTGACGTTGTAACTAGTTTAATAGAGTTTTAAACCAGGTTTTATAGTCACGGCAAATAAATGCCTTAGTTGTAAATTCGGAAGTACCTACAAAATTTTTCAGTTACGTTATTTTTTGCTTTCAGCTATTATATTATGCTTTAGAGTCCTAGTTCTAGAACCTCTTACTGTACCTTTGGATTACAGTCGAAAGAATTTTCATGAACTGATAATAACGTAATGAAACATATTTGTTTTATTTGTTGAGTCAAGTAAGAATATTAAATATGTGCTTATTATTGTGAAAAGCTGAAAATTGTTGATGCGAAGCCTCTTACGAAAGAAAACCCAAAATAATTAACCAGCCGCCTGAAAAGTGCATAAACCTCATCAGCTTAGCATAAAACAATTATTCTTCCTCCTCGCCTCCATAGAAGCACATAAAAGTTTAATCTCTCCCGTGTTAATCTGTGTACACGGGTGTAGTTCACAGAGTGAGCTAATGAAGCTGCTGCAGATTATGCAGCTAATTTCTGATGCTAATAATAAGCTGGAGCCGACGTCAGCTAGCATGCGAGACCTCGACTTGAGCTCGTTTTTGTATGGCGTTGATTTATTTGAGTAGAGTCGCTGTTTGCGCGCACAAACCCGGGATTTGAGAAGAGGAATTCATGGTTCAAGGTTCAAGTGTCATCATGTCTTCATGTTGGTTGGTATTGCTGACACATACGCTGATAGACATAGACCTCTCTTAAGCACCACCACACTATCATCGGCTTTCCACATTTACTTACTATCTGATACCTGCGGCAGCTTCACGGGTCTGTCATCGTCGTCGATAAACTCGTTTAATGCGCGTGCTACCAATCAATTATATCGAGTTGCGATATAGTGACGTTTATTTACGTCGATAAAGAACCCGTGTAGCGGCAGCTGTTAAATTAAAGTCGTCGATCTAGAAAGGGCATCGTATGAGTAATGTTATCGGTGTTCGTGGTCTCAGGAAACACAATCGATTTTTCAGAAACAACATCAGTCTATATTTGCTTCTATGCTATAAAAATGCCTTGCACCGTGATCACTATGCACGCACTAGTATCCTAACTCATCAATTTCATGAATGGAGCCATCGATCGCCTTTCTTCAGGCGAGCTCACTGAATATGCATCGGCACACGTAGCCTATCTGTGTTTGTGCAGAACCTTACTGAGTTCACAGAGCCCTAGATACAGCATGAGTTTATATAAAACAATGTGATGCCTGTCAGTTTATCTTGTTTTTTACACTCTCCACTTTTTTTTTAACCTGCAGGTTGAATTTTAGCAAAGGTAGAAAATGCATTTAGCATTAAGTTCACTATGTTTTACATCAGTAATTTTGTAAACTGAAGTATTCATAAATAGATGTGTTCTTATCTTTTGCATGAAAAATAAAATAAATACCAGGCCAGAGAAAACAAGCGCTGTTGGTTCATAAAAATAAATAGGTAGGCGCATTAACTTAAATTTACTTCTACCGATTTACACTGAACTTCTACCTATATGATAAATCTTAACTAATATTATAAATGCGAAAGTAACTGTGTCTGTCTGTCTGTCTGTCTGTTACTCTTTCACGCCAAAACTACTGAACGGATTTGAATGAAATTTGGTATACATATGGTATAGACGGGTACACTACATAAATCCGAATTACTTTTTTACGAATATGAAAATAACGATTTTTAAAATTACGAATTTCATAATTCCGAATAATTCACAATCCCGAATTTTAAGTTTCCGAATAACGAAAATCACGAATAGTTAATAAACGAAATTTCAAACAACATATTTATTAAAATGACGAAAGTCAATTTTCCGAATATTATTATTTCGATGTTTTAAAAGTACGACTTTTTATTATATAGAATTGTTAAAATTACGAATCCCGAAGTTTTAGTATTCCGAAAATGCAAATTCCTGAATGTATCTTAGTTAACAAGAAATAGTTATTTAGAATTGTGTGTTTATTAACAGCATAATCCGTATACAATTTAACAATATTTTTTAAGCTATATTATGTGAAACGCTCCGCTCCGCTTCGCTGCGCTCCGCTTTGTTTTTCGATATCTATGTGCACCTAACACGCTCCTCCTTGCTTTGCTCGTCGTCGCACCTATCTTTAGATTTAGGTCCTAAGGTTTTTAAGATTTAACACCGTAAAAATCCGAGAAATTTTATTGCTTTGTTGTGTTACTTAACAACAAATACTACAAATAGTTCTCTATTTACAATATTTTTACTCTATATTTGAAACGCTCCGCTCCGCTTCGCTGCGCTCCGCTTTGTTTTTCAATATCTATGTGCACCTAACATGCTCCTCCTCGCTTTGCTCGTCGTCGCACCTATCTTTAGGTTTAGGTCCTAAGGTTTTTAAGGTGAAACACCATAAAATTCCGAGCAATTGTTTTGCTCTATATTTGAAACGCTCCGCTCCGCTTCGCTGCGCTCCGCTTTGTTTTTCGATATCTATGTGCACCTAACACGCTCCTCCTCGCTTTGCTCGTCGTCGCACCTATCTTTAGGTTTTGGGTCTAAGGTTTTTAAGACGTTTATGCTTTTTTTTTGTCAAAATCACGAATTATCACATTTTCGATCGGGATTTGAATTTTTCGTGATTATAATAAATCGGTATTTTATTTTTCGTATGCTTAAGTAATCGTATTTTTTAACGTTCGTGCATTTGACAATCGTAATAACAAATCTTCGTGATTATAATATTCGAAATTATAATTTACGTGATTTTTAGAATTCGGCATTTAAAAAAATCGGTATTGCAATATTTCGTAAATTACATATTCGGTGTTTTCAAATTCGGAAAAAAGTTTTTCGGAATATTTGGGTGTTCCCGGTATAGACCCTGGGAAAGAACATAGGGTACTTTTTATCCCGGAATTCCCACGGGAAAACTTTTTAAGGCGAAGCGAAGCGCGCGGGAACAGCTAGTACTTTATAATAGCTGAACCCAAATCCACCGAACCGGAAAAGCCACTCATAATTATTTCCACAATTATGCGTAGTCACACTTCAATCTATCTCCTTGTTTGTACAGATCGCCCTCCTGTTGACTGTACCGCCCTTACCCGACTGTATCCGTCTGATTGCGATACATATTTACATTTCCAGTTAATGTGTCCGTCAGAGTAGAAGCTAACGTTTGGTTTTAGTGCATTTTTAATTGATTTGCATTGTTTGGTTAAGTATGCGGCTATTTTCTTACCAGTGTATGTGTTCATTTCATTTTCGTTTTAAATAATTATTGTTCGATCTTTTTCATCCTATAGGAACAACACCTAGTCAAGTTTCCAAATACCAATACCTACATAAGTACCAGTAACTCTAGTCATCATAACGACTACAACAAAAACAGTGCATTCAAAAGTGAGTGTTTGCAAATCGAATCGAAACAAAAACAATGACCAATTACGCATTCTAAATTTGAATTTTAAAAAGTGCGCGGTGTGGTCTAGTTAAGGCGAAGTCACATGTTGTGCGTTGACGGCGGATGGTGGGGTGCGGCTCACCTATGACGAATAACAACAACGGAGTGAACGGCGAGGGCGCGGCCGGAGAGCCCGGGGTCGACATGGATTCGCTCGAGGAGATGCTCAGAAAGGTAAGCTGCAGTGTTTGATCTATGTTCTTCTGTAGCTACATAGCACAGAGCATTTTAATTACAAAGTTAAGTGTAATGTTACTTAAATTCTGGTACAGTATCAGACTTCGGGCAAAGCCAAAGAGATACTTTTTCAAATTCTAATGTGTATATTTATTAGTGTGTAAAGTTTGACATAAATTTTAGGTTTTAGCGTTGTAGATATATCAATAAGCTCATTATTAGTCACAAATAATTTTTATTTATATCACAAACACAAGCATACAGAGTCAATTATTTTGAATATTTCACCTGAAATAGAAGTTCAGGTGTTCAGATGTCATCAGGCCCAACCCGCCACCGCAAACCATCATCAATAAACTCCCGTCAACACGCGTACCTGCTGCGTCGAATTAATTAATTTCGATGAATAATTTACCTTCCCCTTAAATTCTATTTTGCTGGAGTGATTCATCTGTTTGTTTTACCCTTATGAGAATGAAAGGGTGTGAGATATTACCTTTAAATCTTTGTAATTAATTTCATTTTTATATTATTTTTAATTTAATCTTTGTTGTCCCAGTATAATATTAGGTACTTAGCTCTTTTCTCTTGTACACCATTAATATATACTTTTTTTCCGAGATTAGCGATTTTAATATGGTGGCAGTATCTTGTTGATAAACGTTTTTGTTGAGTAAAATATAGCTAATAGGTACCTATTTAATTTTTTCGGATTATTCCATCTCATGATGTGCCTGCCCAGCAGCTTTAGGTCACAACAGGTGAAATTCGAGCGCAAATTACCAAACCAATTGCTTATTAAAAACAATATTGTTTATGATAAGGATTAATTGAATGAAACTCGTTATTGAACGAGCAATGAATGTAAATATTGAAACAGTTAATTTGCGTAACAAACATTGTATAAACTGCAGTAAAGGGTCCAATGAATGAGTTAAATGTTTAGCTTAGTTAGTATTTTAATAGGAAATAATAGGAAACATATCAAGTACTTACATAACAATAAGCAAACCATAAGGGCCATTGGCCACCCATTGGTACTCCATGCTTTTTAAAAAAGTGGCCAAATTACAACCACCCGCCTCCAAATCGCCAATTAACACAAATAAACCGTTGCGTACGTTTTTAAACGCGTTTTCACCGTTTGCTCGATCCAATATTCAACGTTGGCCACAACGGTCCGACAGTTGGCTGTTTGCAGTGTTTACCTTTGCCTCCGTATTCACGGGCCGAGTCGAGCCACGTCAGCAGAAGGACCAGGGACAGAGTATTCACTAGGATAGTGGATACAAGAGGCGAAGAGTTCATACAAGACGATACCCATCGGCTTCCGTTTTGGATTGACTGGTTTAATATTTAATACCTATGCACTTCACGATATTTATAAGAAAAGTATATTTTTTTCCACCGGCTTTCAGTCGTCAGACAAACCGATGTTGATACAATATTCATAAGTACCTACCATGTTTATAAGAAATAAAACGATCCGTCTTGAAACTATTTTCTTTAGAAACCGTTCAATATGAGCACTGTTACTAATAACGTCAATTAGTTCTTACTAAGTGTTTTACCCTATTAACACTTCGTTAGTTTTTACTCTCACTTCAGGCAAAACCTGTATCGTCTTATTGTTATGTAAATATTACTTTCACAGTAACTACCTACGTCTAGTTTAATAACTACTGACAATATAACCTTTTAGATATTTTTATGTCTAGTATTGCAATTGAAATTCCGTAATTCAATGAAAATTCCCATTATTTTGCGTCCGTAGTGAGCTTAAAGTCTACGGAAAATCAGTTTATCCACGGTTCCAAAACCAAACCCTCGTATTCGTGACACAGCTGTAAACCAGCGTTATGACCTTGTCTACAGCACATGCTGAGCTGGTGCCTTTTTGAGGCTCTGGACAGCAACCGGTTGCCTTATTGTTTATTTTGTATTGTATTACTTTCTGCATTGTTGTTGTTGTTGTTGTCAGTGTGTCAAATAAATGTTTTTTCTTCCTTTGATCAGTTGCCTCATAATTTGAAGCTCCTAAAAAGTAAACCATACCCACTGTATTGTAGTCTACTCCACGGGTCCAAAACAACATTTGTATTAAAAGTTGGTACCGCGGCCCCGTAGGAGTAACTCAACTCGCTTTATTATTTATTGCTCGCTATAATAAGTTCCCCCCCCCCCTCCCCTTAAACCCCCCAGAAGTTTATTTGTTTTGCAAACTCGTTGCGTGAACAGATTCGGCCTAAATTTTATAACTTGATAATTTATTCATCTGAAAGTCGGAAACCTTTCGCGGACTCTCCTTTTCTATAATTTTATAACTAGTTCAAACGATAGTTTTTCAGGTTTTATAGAGTAATTAATTACTATTAAATGTTTACTGAAGATTCGACCCTGAAAAGCCCTTGAAAATTTAATTTAAATGTTTTTTCAGGATCACTGTAAGATATGGTTTTTGAAACATGATCTGAATATTCTTTTAAGGAAAATTGTTTATTGAATTGCTCTGTTGATTTGTATCCGATATTTATATCGATACTCATTCAATAAAGTGAAACTACTAAATATAATTTATCAAACGTTTTTCTATGAACTTACAGCCGTGGCAATTGGCAACGTAGGTAACTGAAATTCATCTAAGTAGGAATTTAATTAATCTTATTTAAACACCTCTGCGAACAAGTTAACGTTTCCAGCACTTTATGTCACTTTTACGTCACGCTCCGTTTCACGACAATAAATGCAGTTCGTAATTCCCCCGCTACGAGGCGCCACTGAACAATGAAAAGGAACGTTACACAATTCCTTTTTCGAATTTTTATCGTCGACGCCATTGTCGCAACATCAAAGGGAGTTTAATAAAATGGCTGCCTCGGGCCGTCACGACGTTTGAGCTTTTATGTATTAATTCCAAATGTGGGTAAAAATGTACTTTACGTTTTCCTGTTAGAATTATTCCGTTACTTCGGATCAAACGATGAATTAGCTATGTCGTCGTCTTTATACATCCACATAACCTAGTTAAATATTATATATATACCTTCATATTTTTATATTATACTAATGTAAGTTAGAAAAAAAATGCAGTGACATTGAATTAAGTAGGTTTTCTATTTTTCTTTTTAGCTTCAAGTGTTCTTACCTGTTAAGCACAGACCTCAGCAATTCCGTTGAGAAATTGCCGTTGTGATACATGCATATGCAAGTGTCGGAGCCAATATTTGTCGGACAAATCCATTTTGCACTTAACCCCTCGTGCGCTACAAGCAAACATTATCAGACGGTACAAATCCTTCAGGGTTTCCCTGACTTTGCGAACCACGAGACTATGAGAGCATACCGTCTTACAAGGCAAATTTCATGTTCTATGTACTATTATAGTTAGTTATATTAGTTATTGATTTAGTTACTCTCTAGAAAGAATATAGATTCGTAAATACGAAAGTATGAAAAAAGTAATTGGAACCCAAAATATTTATAATTAGGATTCATTATTATAAGAAGGTACTAGGTACTAGGTACGGAATAATCCTCATTTCATTTCATGACACAAAAGAAAATTCTATCTACAGGCAGCAAAACAATGATCGTCTCCCCGGGAATTCCCGCGCACCTTGAATCTACTTAAATTAAATTCCCATAAAACATTAAAGCCAGTTGCAACTATTCGTTCTCCGGCCGTGAACGTCTTAATCCGAGTCTTTCTCGTGCTAAATTACTCGCTGTAAGCCAGCAATCAGAGGCGTGCTTGTTACAAGCAGCCGAGTGAAATATTACTGGAATATCCCCCCACTTTACTCGTTCACTATTGTCGAGCGGTGCAAAAGCGTTTATAATGCATGTAGGTAGTAGTGGTAGTACCCATAAAATAAAGTAAAATAACGGTATTTTATTATACCTTATGTTATGAATTTATGATATTAATTAACGACAATACGTTCACGTACACGTAGGGTGTAACAATCACGTACCTAAAGCGTTATACTAACTATAGGCAAAACATTCGTATAATAATTCATTGGAATAAAAAATTCTGCAACAACTTTTTGCACCACATTGTATACTTTGTATAACCTACAACAATAATTTAACTCTGTTTTTTTTTGTACTTATTCAACGGATAAGGTTAAGCTACCACTTACTACCTTAAAAATCGGCACATATATGTACCTACCTATAGGTATATGGAACGGCAGGTGGAACTTATTCATTGCTCTCGGGTTTTATTATTGGTGAGTAGTTAATGACTTGGACCAGATGCGCCTCAGGCTGGGAGCGCCCCGGGAGTAAGTACAATGCTACGAATCACCCGATTTATATGTTTCACCTTCAACGAAATTGTAAAATTTAAGCGAAATACTCTATTGCGCTAACTGATGGAACCACTTGTGAGATTTGTTTTAAAATAGCAATTTAGTGTTTCAAGCGACGGATTCTTAACTTAAGTTTGAAAAACTTTAATCCCGCAGAACGTGATGATTTCAAATAGATTTTAAAAATAACAAAAAAATATTACCGTTTTTGACACCCCTCCCGCATTGCAGTTATATAGCAATATACGGCAGGGGGTGGGGATAAAACGTGGTATAAAATGCGAACCGCGCGCGTATTGCGATTAGGTGTGGGTCGTTACGTGATTTTCACGAAACGTAACGTAACCGGTGACATCGAAGTCGTCACTAGCTCTTATAACTAGCTATTTTTGTAACTAGCTATTTCTTCAACCGGTGATTTTAGATACAAGTAATTTTACCGAAGTATCACTATAATGACACGAAAATATTGCATTGACTACGTTACTTATTCCAAACTGGTGTTCGTCAAAGTAGTTTTGTAACTATACAGTTAGGTACATACAAAATATTTTGGTGGATAAATGGTAATTTAAATCTGTAAATATCTCGGCAATCGTAAGGTGTTTTGGGGAGTTGTTTAGGGGGAGTTGTTTTAGGTATGTTTTCGTATGAGAGCAGAAGTATATTTTTGTGGAAATTTAAATCTGTAAATATCTCGGCAATCGTAAGGTGTTTTGGGGAGTGGTTTAGGGGGAGTTGTTTTAGGTATGTTTTTGTATGAGGGCACAGGTATATTTTTGTGAAGAATAAAATTCTGTTAGGTAGTTAAATTATAACTAGTTTACAAAAGTCACTAGGTTGTCGTATTGTAAATAGTGACGTGAAATAAAGCCCATACCTAGTTTACAAAAATCACTTGATTACAAAAGTCACTGGTAGTTTGTCGTATAACGTATTGTTAATAGTGACAGTGAAATAACGCCCATGTCCAGTTTACAAAAATCACTTGGTCACAAAAATCACTATAGGTTACAAAAATCACTAGGTTACAAAAATCACTAGCTTGTCGTATATCTAGAAACTGGTTATTCGGTTACATGTCCCGTAGCCAGTTATTGTAAATAGTGACGTTAAATAACGCCCATACCTAATTGCGATTAATGTGTGATCGGCACGCGATGGTGCAGTTAGCCGCGGCCGAGTGTGAATACGAATAATGGATCAGACCGGCTGCCTTGTAGATTAGTTTTACCATTTACACGTAGGTATATTATATATGTGTTTCAAAGAGTGGGCCGGTGTAAAAACCGTGGAAGAAATATTTAAACTAGCCAAGAATAGAGAGCGCTGCAAAGAGCTGACCTCCAATGGTGGAGAGGCACTACAGGAAGAAGAAGATATGTGTAGGCATTATGTTTTATTATTGTAGGCCAATGTATTAAACCATAATCAACAAGCGTCAAACTGAACCGAATGGAGGAAGAAGCAAGCCCTACGTCCCTGATTAGGAAAAGAGCATTAATGATCATGAGATTTATTTTTAAATATTTATATCGTTACCTGATAGTTTTATTGATATTATTGATATTATGTCTGTGAATTTCTAGGAGAGTAAGAAGAAACCTAACAAAAACAAATAAGTACCTACCTACTCGCCTAAACTATTCCTTGCCTAAAGACGGTCGAGATAAACCGATCGGATTTCGTTTGGAAATCTAAGTCGGGCCTCTCTTTAGCCTATAAACCTCTTGAACTATCGATCTGACATACGGCTCTGTCTAATATCGTATCGACGACCCCACTTGAAAGGTTAAGATACTTAGGGTGGATTCGTCCAAAATTTACGTTACACGAGAATAACTATACCGGAATAAAATTTATACGCGAGTAAATATCTGGGATAAGTGCATTTGCATTCTACCAAGTTATACCATGATTAATTGAATGAACGAGGAACGAAACTGTAATGCAACTAAAATAAAAATAGCTGCGTTTCAAAGCATGCAATAGAAATGACATGCCAACTTAGTTTGAATGGATTATAATAGGATAAAATTGTGTATGTTTTAATATTTTATTCGCTGTTGTTATTCTGAGAATTTGCCTTTTAACGTACTTTTTTTAATGTTTTGACAGATGTGTTTACATGTCATTATGACGGCTTTCTAATCAGCTGATGTGCTGCCGCCATTACAAAATTACTCTCGGATAAGCTCGTTACACGGTCAATTTTGGCGGTATAACATTTTATTCTTGGGATAAGCTACTTATCTTGGTTTCAGGTTTGGTAGAATGCAAAATCTGCTTACTCGCGAGTAACTAGCAGTTTACTCGTGAGTAAAAAGTTACTCGTCGTTGGTCGAATCCGCCCTTAGCAGGGTAAAAGCTGCAGAAGAGGGAAAACGTTTTGTGAAAATTATGTAATTTCAACTATCGAGAATCAGTATTATTTACTACCTAGATTTAGTTTTTTTTTACCAGCTTCCACGTTTTACAGCGTCACATGTTGGGCGCCAAACCAAATATTTGAATTCACAGCTCGTTCTATTATTCATCACAATTATCATTTTTTTTCTCTTTACACACATAAATTAATACTCATCGTAAATTTCTAAGGTTAGCATAAATCTCAGGAATGAATTTCCACCCTAAATTTCAGCCAATTATCAATTTAGGCCACAAACAAAATGTTTATTTATATGTCTTGTTAACCCTAACCGTGTGCAAGCACAGCTGCACCCGCCCGGGGCTTGAACCGGTTCAATCCGGCTTCTAACCGGATGAACCGGGCCGGTTATCTGAACCGGGTCGCGCCGTGTCTGGCATATCATTAGCCGATACACCTGCTGGCGGATTAAACGACGCTCTCCACGATATTTGTACAGGTGACGAGGGATTACGGCGGTGGCGCTAGTGTGCTTTGTTGTTTATTTTTGACGTCTTCCTCCGATTATACTTGACTAGACTGTAGTATAGGTAGAAGTAAAAACATTCATAGGAAACACTAGAGCTGGACTAGGTTTTGTCACCGTGGGTTAGAAATTATGATTTGTAGCAGGCACTGATTTGTCAATGGTGTGTTGAATTGATAGGTCCGCGGGTTATATAGATACGTGAGTACACATATTTAACAGGTAAATATTGATACCTACGACACTTGATTATCGAGATAGCTAAGAAAGAACCATTGCGATCATAATTATTTGACATTTGTCACCATTTCAGCATTCGAACCTGCTAGTACCGCCTTTCTCCACGACTGACATCAATGTCGCCGTACTACATCTATGAACAGAAGCTACGTATCTTACCTTTGTATATGTCTGTTAGAAATTATTATGCATGTGGCACTGTTAGCTTCAAATACCTTCAACCTGGCGCTGGAGGGGTTAACGGAATATTTGGATTTTAATATTAATGACGTTGGTGTGTAATACATTTGCGCAGTGAAGATTAATTTCGCTAGTGGCGGATCGGGGAGTGAGTATAGTGTATTAAATTTTATCAGTATTATCTAGGCCCCCGAACAAACTCATCTGATACCAAATATACGACTATGTATAACCCATGCTAATGTCTTAGATAAGTTGTTGAGTGGTTATTATGTTATGCATAGTAATAAAATATATTATATAAAAATAGATAAAGGAAATTCGACTTTTTTATATACCTAACATAAAAAAAATAGAATTTCGTTTACATACAAAAACCCTACTTTTATTACGAGTACATACAAAATAATAAACTTTTTGACTACCAAAACATTTTCACTTTCTCCTAAGAAAATGAGATGTAAATTTTGGCAGCAAAATTACTTGCAATTTAGCTTTTACCTACTCATCATCATCGTATAAAGCTGGCTAAGGAAATTCATCAAAAAAATAGCGTGATAAATGAGAAAAACAAGGCTTAGAACGCAAATTACTCAGTGAATTTTAAAATTTTGCAAGTAAGATATCACCTGTTCGTGTCAGCCTCCCTTCATTGGGGGTCAGTGACCTCATGATAATGAATGAGGTACCGGATTATAGTTAAGATACCTAAGCCGTGGGTATTGGATAATTTTATTTATTTAAAGAAAATTATCCAATAATATATAATCTCAGTTTTTAATATAGGTATACATTTTTAAAGAGACATTACCTAATTGTGTTGCCAGAATCAATTTAGGAATAGTTGACCTAGGTATACGTTTGAAAATTCTGTAAAAAAATCAGTACTACTATAAAAAAATTAAACGTGTTTAGCGCCGCCGCCGTAAAATACCTTCTGCAGGTTTCAAATACCGTGTTTAAACTTTGCTGTGGTAGTCATAGTAAATTTTTAAGTCATCTTAACCTTTCCACATTCTTTTTATCACCATGATCGCTGAACGGCTCTATCTAAAACATTAAACTGTTTCGCAAGAATTAAAAGAAATTAGAAACAAAGAAATCACTTACTAAAAGAAACTCATCAAACCCCATAACTCCTCCACTCTTCTGCTGCACGGCACGGGTCTCCTTTCAATAAAGGAAAAGCTTTAGGCCTAGTCCATCACGCTGGCCTAGTGCGGGTTGGTGGACCCCAACACAAGCAAGCTTGTGCTGAGAGAGTTGTCGGAAATAAAACTACTTAACACGAATTTTCATACGAAACTCATAAGCTGCGAATAGCAACTACATCCAAAATCTTATCATGGCCATCGTATTCCGCAAATACTCCCAGTCTGCCTGCAAACATTTCTGTTTTATTCTTAATCTAGCCGAGAGTGTGAGCCAGTCCCAAGACTCCCAAGTGCAGATAATATTCATAATCGCGTACTCAAATGTATTCGTAGATTCGAGAATATAACCTGGCGAGTAGTAATATTATCAACGTGAACAAAGCTAGTACATAGTATCTTAGATAATACCTACTTGCACTTACAAAACCAGCTAGATTTAATAATAACGTGCTGGCCGAATTTCGTTTTATTTTCCTTTTTTGAATTTGACTATTTCATCACTCTCAGGACTCTCAGACTGCTTTATATAGCCATAAAATGCTAGTAGAATAATGAGCACGTATCTAAGTTAAATAAACTATCATAGTGTACACAACCGATCTGCATTATTTTGCATAATATTTTTTTTGCTAGTGGAAAAAAAACATAATTCTTCATAATATGGATATGTCATTTTTTCACAATCGTTTCAGTACCGCGGTTACCTCCAGAATATTGTCCGGTTAATAGTATTCCGCTCACGGCTAACGACAACCGGAAAAATCCGGTTAAGGTGTAAAAGATAACCAGGTTAATCTCACTGTGGCCGCCTGTGAGTTATGAACCTCTTTGTTATATCCGGTTTATGTAATGGCGGGGATTACTTCAAAATATCTTCTTCTTCAGCCTATAGAAGTCCAGTTCTTCTTCGATATGAAGCAGTCCGCTGCTCGACGTAGAACACCCCCAAAGCATGCCACTGGAAGCCATCTAAAGCTTTCTACATCCAGTTTTTTAAAAATATGGTGGGCCAAAAATATATATATTTTTAATATAGTTATCAATCTCAAGCGTAAGTTGTCGAACTTAGAAAGTCTTCTTTTAAAATAGTACGCCATGCACTAACAAAACACTTTACACATTATTGTAGTGAATTCTCAACAACATATTATTATGAACCAACAAGTCAAAGAGTATCCTTTGAAGTATGTAACACGCAAATGGAATAAAAGTAACGAGGTAAAAATAACGCTTACAATTTCCTTTGTGTTCCGACAAAAAAAAACAAGATTTAAAGATTCCACCCTCCCTGTTTGATACATGATTTGAGCATCTTCAGTTTAATGCATAATGTATGAAATTGTACAGAAACAGCCGATTTCTCAAATGATTTTAATAAAATTCACTTTAGAACAGTACAGTCATTTGATTTTTGTGGAATAACATAACCAAGCATGACTAACTTACACACATGGATAGTTACCATTCTTATGATTAACATTGAAAATTATGAAATAACTTAGTAGTACGTAGTAGTAGTAGTTCTACATAACCTCGTCGAGTTTCGACTCATTAGGTTCGGCTTGACGAGTACCTACCTGCTGTAGCCGTAGTCAATCTGTCATCAAACATACAAAAAAATATCAACTATAGTTACATACCAACCACGTTAATTAGAGTTAGCCGTGAAATCATAGGATCATCCGTGGAATCATTTATCACTTATCTATCACCTTATCAGCCATAATAACATATCCAATGTTGATACGCACAGTTCATTGCCCTCTAGCGTTTATACATATTATACTGTACAGATACATGAAGCTAGTAACTCAAAACGGAGATTGTTCCGGAAATTGTGCACTAGACGTGATGTGTGCCCACTGTGGAACTAATTAGGTGTTATACGTGCGCCAGCAGGGAACTAGGAAACTGTTTATAATCACTTTTAACTGCACCTATAGAGCCGCTAATTGTATTGGGATTCATTGTCATGTAGGAACCAAAGCTATGTACCAAAGAAAGTGCTATATGTTTATATTATTTATTGTAACGTTTTGGGTTTTTGTGTAATATATGTTATGTTACAATGTGTGTACAGATCATATCTATGCCGCATATGAAAACGCATAAAACGCACCACAACCGTTTATGTGCCTAATATAAGGCTGGATTATCGCTTATAAATATGTAGGTAGGTACATCTAAACCTAACCACAAATATCTCTGTCAGTGTCATTCCATAACTTGTGATAAATTATACCTTACTAGCTGTGACTCCGTTGGAACGACAAGGTTCATCAGTCATTTATTTCGTCAAATAATTACATTGTCTTTGCTTGCCTCCCCTGCCACCCCGCGCCCCTCGCCGCCCCTCATCACCCCTTCATTATGAAGCCATTAACCATTTATGAGGCATCGGAATTCGCGCAGAGATGAGTGATTGTAGAGCGATATTTGCTTCTCTGAGCACACTATCTCTATAATCCAACCAACGTTAAAAACACCCGAAATTCAACACTAAAAGTCGCATAACTTGTGAACGGCTAAGCCGTTTTGGATAAATTTAGGTAAGCACACTTGGGGTAACATTAACCATGACACAAAAATAACGAAAATCGAGAGGAGTTCAAATCGAGATCGTTGGGAGTTAAGCTACCACAAACGGATACACAGATATGCAGACACATTAACTTACAAAATCCCTTCATTTTCGTTGCCGGGGTTTAAATATATTATTTTGGTTTGAGTCTCCAGATGAGGATACCGATTAATCTAAGTGTCGGTGCCAAAAACTAGAATAGGGGTTTTCACCATAGCATGGCTATAACAAGATTTGCCAGTCAGATTAGCTTACGGCTCCTCTAAATTCAAATTCAAATTCAAATGGTTTAATCGACGTAAAATTTTACAATTATTTGTCGATAGTCATCTACCACCATTTCACAAAGGCCCCGTCATTGAGAAGGAAAGAAATGGCGAAAGAAACTAATCTAGAATGATGGACGTTAGAGAATCTTCAAGAAATAGAGTAAAACTATAGTACCTACAATTGTTTAAATAATGACTATATACGTCTAGTAGAGAACGATGCGAGAAGTTGTATTATTATGAGGTTTTTAACCCCGATAAAATAATGTTTGCAGCGTATCCTGCATTATTTAAGTACCTACTTACTTATCAACATATTTTGCTGTAGTTAACCCTTTTCCCTTATAACCAAGGACCAAATGTATGTATGTATATATACCATGTTATATTTGTATGACGAATGGCCCGTCAGAGGGTCCCGGGCCCCAGATGCAGGCAGCGCGGGCAAAACCGCACCATGACATATGTACAGTTATTTTGTTTTGCTGTCGCTACTATATCAAGTTGATATTTTGTAAGTACGTCCATATTTTGTATGAATATACAATACAGTACAAGATGTTTTCTTATCAAATGGTTTGTGCTTTTGGTAAGTAGTTAGGAGTAGTGGACTAGGCCTAAAAAACCCCTCCTTCATTGGAAGGATATCCGTGCCCCAGCAGTGGGGACGCAATGGGTCGTGATGAAAAGTAGTTCGGTATTTTTACAAAACAGTGCAGACGTGTTAATCTGTCCTGAGAAATCATCTTCTTGGACTCGAGTGGATATTATTGTCAAGCATTCATCCTAACTAACATTATAAATGCGAAAGTAACTGTGTCTGTCTGTCTGTTACTCTTTAACGCCAAAACTAATGGGCGGATGGGCCAAAAATAATGATCTAGACCCTGACAAAGAACACAGGTTATTTTTATCCCGGAATTCATACGGGATTTTTTTAAGGCGAAGCGAAGCTCGTGGGAACAGCTAGTAATTTATAATGTAATCTAAACTACATCAAAACTAAAATCTGGTAACAAATTAGATGGAAATTCCTGTAAATGGCGAAAGACGTTACAAATAAACGGTTCTAAAAGTTAAATAACATTTTAATGAATTTGTTAAGAACAAGACGACCGAATGGCGTAGTGGTTAGTGACCTGACTACTGAGCCGATGGTCCCGGGTTCGATTCCCGGCTGGGGCAGACATTTGTTTAAACACAGATATTTGTTCTCGGGTCTTGGATGTGCCCGTAAAATGGCAATAGGCCCGCCCCCTATTACATTGGGACTAACATAACACTCTGGCGAAAAGTGGGTGCAGCAATGCACCTCTGCCTACCCCGCAAGGGAGTACATTAGTACAAGGCGTGAGTGCGTGTTGTGTTAAGAACAAGGTAAGTAAGTAACTGTGTTAAAATGTTACTTAAACAATTGAAAGTTTTCGTTCAAGAAAATAACGTGTTGAATGAAATTGTGAAGAAAATAAATCTTGGGCAAAAAGAATACGCCGCTCCGCTTCACTCCGCTCCTGGGGGCCTATGGAGTGTCAAATTCAATACAATTTGAACACGAAAATCTTTGTCAAAACAAGGAGCCTGTTTCACTGTAGTTACTTGAGTTATTATAATTGTATGTATTTGTTTGTAAATTATATACTTATTTATTAAAATTTCAATTTAATGCTGAGGAAAAGAAATAAAGGTTTTATCTATATCTATCAAACCTGTGCCCAGTACTGGGATAGTCACGATCACGATACATAAATGAAAACGGCATACCTAAATCATAGACATGTAAGTTAGTGAAATCTCAATTTGTGACCTTGGCAATATCACGTAATACGATCATAAAAAGAAAGAAATTCAGCTTTTTACTGTTCCACTCTTATGACGTCATAAAATTGACACTCTATCATTGACCATAACTATTTAATAGCATACTGAAACGATTGCTATAAAAAACCTAAGTACTATAAAAACGAAGGTAATTAAATATTTTCGTGAATTCTCTAAAGTATCCCTTTACGGTAATAATAATTTGATATCGATAATGTTATAGTTGTTTAATAGATAAAAATAATATACTTACAGATGTATGATAGAGGCGGAGGAAGCTCAGTCGGGTGAGCGCCCGCTTCTCACGCAAGAGATGCGGGTTCGAATCCCGGCGCTGACATGTACCAATGAGTACTTTTAACTTACGTACAATGTATACCATCGCTCTTACGGTGAAGGAAAACATCGTGAGGAAACCTGCATATCTAGATTTAGCACATCTAGATATGTGAACCCACCAACCCGCAGTGGACCAGCGTGGTGGGAAATGGTCCAAGCTTAGGAAGGCAGTTTAGACCTTGGGGATATGCACAAAGGTTCCACTCGAGCGAGCCAGGTGCAGGTACTTACACCCCCACAGAGAATAGAATAGAATAGAATAGAATGATAGAGGCGATTATTGTATACCGAAAAATAAAGAGAAAAATATAATTTATTATTGTAATTACCTTCCTACTTTTGAAAATTCAGGAAAAGGAATGTGTACATGAGCTTTTTTTTACAGATTTACAAGGTAATGTAACCTTATTTAAATGTATGTTATTTGTTTCAGGTACAGTCCAACAATTTCAGTGAAGACACTGCAAGTATGGTATTCAATAAAAGGTATTGTACTTTTTAGATTACGATTTATGACAGTGTAAAACAGGTGTAGGACAGGTAAAATAAGGAATAAGGAAGGACCATATAATATTATGTATAGTAATTGTTCCGCCTGTTCCAGATACCGTACCACCACCACACATAAACAGTTAAGTACTGATCTATCATAATCATACCTTATGTAATTGTTTGTTTATCTGGTAATGCAGCTGTTCCCGTAAAACAACAGTCCCAGAAACCTGTTTCCAAAAATAACCACCCATTACATTCACGTACACAACTTAGAACACCCTTACTTTCCGGTGCTGGATAAAAAATAGGAATCCTTTATTCCCGTCGTGAAATTTCCGAACACAACGGCCCCACGCGCAGAATCCACAATGGATTTCTGGACTGATTGTTTATTAGTTCACAGCTCCTTAGTGGTTGCGGTTTTTCTGCGCTTTCCGAACGAAAAACTTCAATTTAAAGTTTAGAAACTGTGAAGTTTTAAATTGAGGTTTTTAAGTGACTTTCGTATTTGTCTTGCTTTTATTTGGCATTGGTTTCATTTCTAACCTTTTTACGGGTGTATAGTTACTTACCTAAATTTTTTGAAGGGTACCTAGGCTGTGATGCAGGTCCAGAGTTCGAGTCCCAAGTTAGCACTACAAACACATAATACAATTATAGAAATACCTACAAGGTCTAGTTAATGAAACCAAATTACGAAATAAAAATACTTACTCAAAATTGTTAAAAAAATTGTGAAAGCTCGGGTATGTACTTACTACCTATACATTATTTAATCACGTGTTACACACATTCCATGTTTTTCGCCGAGGGCTAAAAACCATACAAAGCAAATTGATCCTGAAAACACTGTAGCCAAAATCCATCAACGCAAGTGCTTTTAGTGAAACGTGCGCTTCGACCAATCAATTCAATAGGCCCATACTATCTACATGTACCTGACAGCTGCTCTGTTTTTCAAGGAAAAAAGTTTGTCAACAGAAATGTGTTGATTTAATTTGTTGCCTGCCCGCCTCGCTCGAAATTGCCACGCTATTGAAAGATGCAGTTGATAGAAAGTCTATTAAAAGCTAATAATTATGTCTTTTAAAAATGTACCTATATTTAGCAACAATTTGGAAAGGAATCTACAACTGTTTAATGTAACTTATTTTTACCATGAATGAAACGTTTTGACTTTGCTAAAATATAAAAGTTCACTTAAAGTACCTAATCAGCACCACATAATGCCGAATCCAAACATTAGAGATCTCACTGAACGCGTCGCGCCGCTCGTTTGGGCAGATATCTGAACTGATATTTCCATTTTGCATTCGCGCTCCGGCATAAATATCTCGTTATGGCTTCCTAGCGTCTTCTGTGGTCACCGCATTAGCATAAACGACCTTCCTTGGGACAATTAAAATGCATAAGTACCATTTGAATGATACCTTTTTCTTTTAGGTACTTACTACACTCGCGATCAATGAAAACGTTCCATAGACATAATTACAAAAAAACTAAAATTTTTAAGCACATTAAACACAGAATCAGAATATTACCCACATTATACTACCACTATAAAGCTGTAATTACACTATTCACAATGAATTCTTCCCCCAAAATATAATAAACACATTCGTTCATAAATCACTTAGCAGTAATAAATCTGAAATTCATAAAAGGCTTTCAATAAAATTCGTTATTGATAATAAATCGCCAGGGGCATGTAAAATAGAATTCTATTCGTGACAAATTGCCGTTGTCACGAGAATAATAATATTGTTACACAAATATTAAATGTTGCTATCAGTAGTGGCGTGCAACATATTTAATTATTTAATTGTATGGATCGACGGTGTTGAGCCACACTGTTACTTTTGCTAGTAGAAAAAGCGAAAGTTTTAGGGCGAAGCAAAGCGCGCGGGAACAGCTAGTAAATAATATAAGTAGGTACTTACTTAAAATTAATTTGATTCCATGGTTGACTGACAAATTATTTATCTACCAACGTTAAGAGGAACACGAAAATAATATGTTTTGGCTGGTTTTTCCCATCGGAATATAGAATAATCATTATTTGGTCATCTCTTCACTTTAAAAAAGTTATTTCATCAGCCGGCCCCTTCCGGGCTACTGCAAAAAAAACCCGCCATAATCGAACCGTTTTTGACAGTCGAAGTGGAAAACTCATTCGACCGACGTCTCTGGTAAAAAAGAAAAAAAATAGACCCCTAAAATACTGACCGACTTCCTTGCTAACATGCTTCAGCTAATTCGAGCTTTAAAGCTTTGCGTTACAGTCCACTGTTAGGTAAATGCTTGTGATGTTGAGGCGTTATAGTTTTCAGTCTTAGTGCGTGACTTGACTGCAATCACTTAATTATTGAGTCAAACCAATTTGAAGTTGATTCTTCTGAGGTGCGATCACAGGATTCGAAACTACACTAAGGGTCACTTTTACCAAACGCGAAACGTGTATAAAATAGTATTTAAGTCAAATTTTAAATACATTTTGTACTAACTGACAGACGTATGACAGGCTACTAAATATGTTTAGCGCTTGATGAAATTCCACATAACATAGAAAAAACAAATGTCATTTTTGGAACTAACAAATTTGGCTTACATTTTGACAGTGACAGTTGACGATACGCAACGTAAACGGAGGTTTCGAATCTTATAATCACTGCACAGTTGGTGACTCGTTTTTCAGGTGAACCGGCCATTTAGATAAATGTTTGCAACATTTTGGACGAAAAAATACACTGTGTTCAATTCCAATCATGCTTTGCTTTGAAATCCAATTATATTTTACGCTCGATATTGAGTTCCTGTAATCACGGGTCACCAAATAGGTTTTCGTATGGAAATGTCTCTTTACCTATGTTTGAGAATATTTCGGGTTAAAGCCAAATAAAAGTAAATGAATGAATGAATTTACGTAAGCACGTATATAAACAAATACGCATTACTTACTGAATAACATTCTACCACTGTACCAAGTAGACATTCAACAATACAAACTCTGTTATTTACGAAGTAGTCCCGGAACCACATTGTCACTCGCTAATTCATTTTAAAAGCGAACAGCAAATGCAATTATTCCGCAATCTTACGGTCTAGACTAGACTAGACGCGGTCTAGATCTAATGCCTTCCTAGACGAAACTAACGCCGAGGCCGTCGACTCACTCGGAACTCGATTAGACATCGACTTGATTCGACTTTTCACTCGATTATAGATGGATGCAGTTGGAGTTTTGAAGGCTGAATGTGACAAGTTCAACCATTGACATAATATATAGAATCCCTAGATGGGACATAGGTCAAGATATCTAGTAATAGATCTTCTAGGTTTCATCTAAACCTAGCTTTGCAACGAAATAGCCTGTAAATCCTAGTCCCAAATCTCGAGCTAACAAATGTTATCGCTTACATAAAAATTACTTTACGACACAGACCCTTAAAATATACGCCATTACTTTTCTTTATTCCTTCATAAATTTTATAATAAATGGCTTACACTAAAACTATAGTGGAGTTATGTTTGTTGCGTGCGTTAATGGGAAGTGTGTTATGTAATAAGGGTCTACTTACTTAATGCATATGCAGTTATGGAATATTATATCTAAAACTAATGTTTTTTTATTATAATAATTATTGTTTGTCATCAGGCAACATGAGGCCCTCATATAAAATATTTTGAGTGCTCAATTATTAAGGTATACCTAATAATAATACCCAAAACTCTATCTGCCCCGGCCGGGAATCGAGCCCAGGATCTTTGGCATAGCAGTCAGGGTCACTAACCACTGCACCATTCGGTCGACAAACTCAGTAAGCGCAACTTCAAACAGTTTGCCTACTAGGAGAGCTTTCCACAATTTTTTCCTTTGCCATTTAAAATTTGTGCTGAAAATGCTTGGTCGTGCGTAAAAGCTGCAGTTCGCATGTGAAGGAAATAAATTTACATGCTCTAATTCGTGCAAGGCGGGACTATGTAGGTATATAATTTATGACGTCACAATGTGAAATGTGAACCTTATTTTTGGAGAGACTACACAGACCTGTGCACGATCATTATAAGTAGCTCTGTACTTGTGTACCATGTAGAACTAACAAAACATCAATACTTTTGTGGATGACTACTTTGCTGTAGGCCTCCAACCTCGTAACGTTGGCAGCTTGTAACCAACCAAATGAAGGTAAAATATTTGTTGAAAACTTCAAAGTGAAAATCTAACAGATAATGAAATAATAAAAACGATCTAGCTAGCCGTTTTACGAAACGACTACAAAGAGCAGGATCAAGATCAGGGTAACCGTAATTGTCCGCCGATTCATCTCCGTATCGTTAGGCCAAAGCTGAACTGTTTTTAATTGACTCTTGTTCATTCATTAGCGAGATGGTGGGTTTGTGGATTTCAATTGTTGTTCATTCTGTGATTAACATGGGTGTTTAGACAGAATTTCAGAGGGTTTTATAAGTTTGATGAGTGTATTTGTCTATCTGTAAATGTTAATAATATTTTTTTCTATATTATTTGTCTTTAGCCTTTTTAAAGGTCAGGATATTTCCAAAATGCGCCTCTGCATATCCTGAGAGGAATGAAATTCAAAGTTTATAGGGCAAATTATATGATTGGGAGTTTTTGCATGGGACCATCGCAACACCACCGAAATATGGGTAACACAACCTTTGACTAACCTATACTTTGTTTTACGGGGAAATATATCTAACAGGACCCTTATTACATTCGAATAAGGGTAGTTTTTGTTTGTATCAGATGTCTTTCCCGTGTAGCAAGGTAGGTATGTAATGACACTTAAATACTTGAGTACAAAATATTCCCTTTGAAAAAAACTAGGCATTTTGATCAGACTATTTATTTAACTCAATTTCTGAGATCAAACGGGTCCCCGTCACCCAATCGCGTTCGTTAAACATTTATTTCATATTTCCCCCAATTTATATTATAGCGGCTAATACTGAAAGGATCATCCCCTTTTATTTCATTTGACTGGTTATACTTTAAAAGATTTAAGTAAGCACTTATAAGTAAGGTAATGTAGTAAAAATATATAAGTATTATCTTGCTTGAGATAATACCTATACTTTTTTTTGGGTCTCTCTAAAATATGGTATTTCAACAGGGTGGAATTTATGCTGACCATCTATAGGTAAAGTTCCTTTTGCAACGTCACGATGTACCCCAGATACGAGCTAAAATTCTTCCAATGAAATACCTAATGCACAAAATAAAATAAAGTTTAGACACATGTAGAATGTTTTATACTACCTGTTCAATTATTTTGAAATCTATTTCCACAGCCAAAGTAGTAAACGAAATAAACCAATTTTCTTCTTCTTTCTTTTAATTCAATTTAAATACCTAACGACTCTCCTAATGCATTTAGTGTGCAGTTACATAAGCATTATCTAAATTGGTCGAGCCGGCAGGAGTGTGACGTGGTCATTAATTTCTAAGGACCGAAGTATAAGGCACCGCATGCGGTTTCATATACAGAGTAATAAAAAAATAGAAATAGCTATAATATATATCATATAATGCTGTGCTAGTGGAATCATAATATTGTAAGACGGAGTGATGAATAAATTTGAAAATCTTAAAAACTGATACTTCAAATTAGCACTTTGTTACGAAAATTTAAATGATTAGATCTGGCGGTTTTTACTCATCGTAGCTTTTTCGTAGCACTAGGTCCGTGCTACGAAACGACTACGCGCCGTAGCATTTCGTAGCTCGGACGTTTGTTGAATTTTCTAAATACTGAAATTAGTATTCAGGTAGTCGTTTTATCGCTTATTGCGATATTTAAGTTTAACCAAACGAAAACTGAATATTTTTAGTAAGTAAATTAATTAATCACGTTTGACGAGAAAGCATAAACACATAAAATATTGTTTCCTAAGTTTTACGACAACAATAAAGTACTTTACTTAAAGTTGCTAACATATTCTTTTAATTTAATTGTAGTATTGTGAGTAATAATTTTTTTTCTCGCACCCACTAAATTAGCCAGCTACTCTTTACCGAGAAACTTGACGTTGTATCGCGGGCCATGCCATGATTTATTAAAGCCTTTCTGATTGCATTTCGCAGGCGTGCAGGGTGCAGGGTGCAGGTTGCACTTGAAGGGACACGAGCTTATTGTTGTGCTGAAAATGTTTATTACACTATGTATTTTTCGTTGTAAATTTTATGAAAGCGTGTAGACTTGGCTGCCTGTTTTCCGACTTTGTCCGTTTTTGTTCATCAAATAAAAATATCCGTAAATTTGGCATAATGATTATGGATCCCACATCGTTTTGAGCTTTATCCCATTGAGTTAATGATGAAAGCCATGGAAATTTTTTTATGTAGTCATGCGCTTATTAACGGTTAAAGACCGAAAGAACTCCTAATCACGCAAAAACACCATAAATGTGCTCACAATCTCGCTTACAACTCTTTAAGAACGAAAATTCCAGTAAAATGCGGTTTAATCCAGTTCCTACTGGCTCTAGGCGGATCGGGGTGTGTCCGAGGGCTATTTACTGTGACAAACGAGCGGCCAGATGACGGTATCGACAGTAATGGAGCGACGCAATACGAACTGACAGATGAGAGTTTTTCGCTATAGCGATTTGGGACTTCGGGTCGCGCGGAATGGGCCTCCGATGCTGACGCGACATTTCTTGAAAAACTTTGTACGTATTTAGACAGCTTCGTAAGTATTATACACTTTTGTACCTTGTCAAACTTACAAACCGCCTCGCGCCAGGACAGGTACAAGAGTATATAGCTATTTACGAAGCTGAAACCATGAAGAAAATCCATGTTAAATAAATATGTAAAAAATGTAAAAAGATGCCTGTAAAAATAAACACAATGAACACAGTCTTATCAGAGCTTCGTGGACACGGTTAAACACACACATATTCATAAACATGTGCTAAAATTACACTGCAGGGCAATGAAAAAGTTCCACTCACAAAATTGCGACAACAAACGTCCCCAATTTTTTCAAAGATTTAATTTTAAAATTGGAACAAAATATTACCGATTTTAGTTGGTAATATCCTGATGCTCTGATAAATGTACCTCAATGTTGCAGAAGACGGCATTAAGCTAGCCTTTTCCGTTTAGAAGTAATTTGGTGCTTTTCTCAGTGGAACCTTTTCATTGCCCGTGAGTGTATTATTAAGTACTAGCTGTCCCCGCAAGCTTCGCTTCGCCTTAAAAAGTTTTCCCGTGGGAATTCCGAAATAAAAAGTAGCCTATGTTCTTTCTCAGGGTCTAGACCATATGTATAGCAAAATTTCATTCAAATCCGTTCAGTAGTTTTGGCATGAAAGAGTAACAGACAGACAGACAGACACAGTATCTTTCGCATTTATATTATTAGTTAGGATTCCTAACAACTCATGAATAGCAAGAGCAAGAAAAAAGTTATTTAAAAAAAAAAGTTTTCCTTTGATGAAATAATATGCAAAATAAAACATTAAGCTAACGTTAGCGAAAGATTTTTAATATTAAATCTTTACCGTGAACAACTGGACATTTACATAATGTAAACCTTTTCTCGTTTTATATTTTTAAAGTGGGCTGTTTGAGAATAAATAAATGTATTATGCAAAGAGAGCGCACAGTGTTGCCACCCTGCCCTACTTTCAGACTAATTCGTTACATTTTTACCATCCTCCGTAGGGTAATTAATTATTTCATATTTTACTAGCCGTTACCCGTAAGCTACACTTTGCTTTAATAAAACCGTGAAAACACCGGGATAAAACTAGTCTATAATCTAGGGTGTAGCTTCAAGTAGCTAGTAGATACAAATATTAGTAGCTAGTACATATAAAGTAGACTATGTGTTAACCCGGAATGTCAGTTTACTATGTAACATACCAAATTTCCTCAAAATGTATCCAGCCTTTTTCCGTGATAGAGCATCAAACATGCATCCATCCATTAACACACAAACTTTCCCTTTTATACCTAATTTGGGAATTGATTTGGCTTCATAAACTGAAATATTATAACAACACTTATATCTATGCATTAGATTTTCTCTATAATAAATACCTAATATCCTTCAATTTCCTCCACTATCTAATATCCATTATGTACTTCCATTAAATCAGTGTGTTAACTAAACCGAAAGGGGTCACCGGGCGGCACTTTCAGGAGGGTACCTGTAGGGTTACTCTATACTGACGAAACACAAACGAAAAAGTGCTGCCGAGCAATCGGCAAGTTTATTACAACGAGATAGAGTCGTGGCTCGCGCGGCAATGCTCCGAATTGTCGCTTTTCGTGATGTACAGTGACCCTTCTGACGAATTCACTGAATTTCAGCGTTCCCTCGCAACGCTGAACCTCTGAAAATCTCTTCAGTAATTTACGTGGAACCGCTTCGTCATCGCGACGAGACGGTGTAAAGTGCACATATTGAGGATGCCTTCAATCGAAGCCTTCTTGATTGTAATCGAAATTCATAGAAGGATGTTGGCAGATTTTGAAATCTATCGGTGGAGCAGAGTTGTTCATTTGTTTTGGAATGCTTGTGCACGGAACATTGCCACTTCGATAATAATATTAAATTCAAAGCGCTATATTGAAAATCTGTCGCTATTCTAAAGAATATCTATCTATTGGCTCCCTAATAGTAACTTACAATTTTTCAGCATACTATGTTAGGCATGTAGAGGAAACATTACTATGTATCAATTGAACCCATTTCTCATTTCAAGTACCACTTACATCACAAAAAACACACTCACCCACATAATCTGTTACCCAAAAAACTGCTACATACCTACCATTAATTTCGTATGCTTATGCGTGTGACAACCCTGGCACAGGGGGGTTACTCTATAACAGTGTTTTTCAACCTGTGGGTCGCGACCCCCCGGGGGGTCGCGAAGCCTCTGTAGGGGGGTCGCCAGAGGTCGAAAAAAACTTGGTGCTTTAGAAAAAAAAACAATAAAGATATTTTATATTTATTTAATACATAGATCAGCGATCATAAGCATTTTGCTGTATCAATGCAAGTAGGATGGATTTTTGCAGCAAAATTCTACTAAATCTGGCCAAAATCTGTAGTTTTCCAGGAAAATATTTCGTTGTTACATACACAAGAAAAATACAAAATTACCCCCAGTCAACTAGGTATCTGGCATGCGAAATGGTGAGTTGTGGCTAAATCATCAGCAAATTTATATAGATATTTTTTGTTGTAGCTGAGAACTTGTGCAGTCAAATCGGGTAATTTTGATGGAATTGGCTGAAACTTTTCTTTCTATCAGTTTTCAAGCAGTTTTCCGATTTCCGATCAGCCTAGCAGCCCCACAGCCCTTGATATCCTTCAAGATTCTTTGGTATTTCAGGGTAGTTTTTTGCACTTAAGATGGTTTTCAGCATATCGTTTACTCTTTTATGTAAAAAAAAATGGAAAACAATAGGTGCCTTTTTCAGTATTTATAAGATTTTTCCGGTCACAACCAATAAAAAATTCTTGAAATCATACTTTTTATCGCGATATTCCTACGGGAAAACTTTTTATAGCGATATTCCTACGGGAAAACTTTTTAAGGCGAATAGCTAGTTTACTCATAATTTCTTTATACTTAAGTTGGAAATAATTGCCTTTGAAAGGTATCACAGATTTCAATAAAAAAGGACACATTTTTGCATTTTGAGTGCAATCCTATTCAATTAAAACTCCTATTCTGTCTTAGTTAGCGGCATCGTGACTGATGAGTAAAAATGACGCGCTAAGTGCAATCGGCACCTACTTCCCCCTTATCAGGCAAGCGCCGTAAATTATCAAATTAGAGAAGGTTTTTGGATTGATTCTAGTCAATAGGTCATGTTTACTTCCGATGAGTGCAGAAAATAATAAGAAATATTAACTTTATTTAGTTATTGGCTTTCAAAATTAACTTTTTCCTCTAAATTCACTTTTTTCAGATTTTTCAAAGCGAATCCGGAGGCTGTTAATAATAAAAGAATTGAATTATATTTTACATAGGATACTTTGGTTGGCCCACCCTAATACAAACACATACTTACATGATAAAAAAAAACGAAGGGTTAAGGGGGTCGCGAATTTTTTTTTTATACCAGGGGGGTCGCATCATGAAAAAGGTTGAAAAACACTGCTCTATAATTACGAAAAACAAAGTTTCGGAACGCTGCTGTGCGAACCACGACTCTATCTCGCTGTATTAAACATGCCGATTGCACGACAACTCTCGTTTGTTTGTTTTTGTCAATATAGAGTAACCCCCTGAACAGTAGCATCAATCATGCAGAGATGTCGCTTGGAGCGGTGCGGTGAGAGCGCTGTGCGGCTGCAATAGAATTCATTTGATGTACACGAGGATTTCAAACGATTTTCAGCTTCAAATCCAATTCCTTGCCGTGTTTTTATGCAAAAAAAAATACACTTTATTAATTCATACACGAGGGATTTTCTTAATTGAGGTACTGTACTAGGTAGTCACGATAGTCACGAGAGTATTGTAGTCCAAAATAGGCTCACATAGCAATCATAGCATATCATTCTGAACAACTTTTGCTATCCGTTATACGGCGCTTCATCATGTAGTCTTCATAATTAGATTTCTAGTTATTATGTCTGATTTCATGTGTGTTGAGTTGAATAGTTCCAATCCGTAGGGGAATTCCATTTGCATACCTACATACAGACTTTCAATCATGGAGCTATTATGAATATTCATTGACTGCGATGAGGTACTTATGGGGTACTCTACTATTTATGCTGCATTATTGGTCTCAACTGACATTTCATATAATTTGTACCTATGTACCTAGGAACATTGTCGTTTGTGTAATATGACAACGCGGACTCGGTTGTACCGTAATTAAGTACAGTATTTGTTAGTTTTATGATCGAAGGATTTTTAAGATTTTCTTTTGTCAAGGTTTTTTTTTTTTAATTTTACTCTTTAGTTTGATCATCCATATCCCCGTGGATCTGGTTTTATTACGATACATAGTACTTAATGTTATTTAAAACTACAAGCAACCCACTCACGCTACCAGGGCAGCATATCTCGGCAGAGCGTAGTTGAAATAGCTTCGGAGCGGGAGTGATGAATGGCCGGTCACAGCAATTTCAAGGCGCGTTTGAAGCATGGCTCAAATTGCTTGCATAGAGCTGCATGCAATTCTACTAGCAGCACTAGGACAGTAGGGATAGATAGAATATACGTCATCGTTTAATGAACCTAGGGAGGAACCTAGTGAAAATTAATTCTTTAGAAATTATTAATATGAATTTAGACCAATTTGTGTAAATCTAGAATTACCTAGAACATCTAGATGTGTAAAGCCTGGTGGAAATTGGTCAAAGCTTAAGAAGGCCATTTAGACCTTAGGTATATGCACAAAGGTTAAATTCGAGAGAGCCAGGTGCAAGCATTAACCGAAGAGAATACAATAGAATAGTTGTAAAATAAAAATGAAATTATTCTTAAGAAACTGATAGCGGACATATAGATACATACACCTCATTTATATCAGTGGTATTATTCATTCGGATGTAAAAAAAACAATAGGTGGTGAAACTACCTAGGTACTGCTACCAAAAGGCTCGTTAAAAAAGTAAAAAAGAAATCCAACACCTGTCTCTACATTTAAAACGTGCGAATTCAAAAATCCGCCACTGGGAAACCCTTTGTTCGAGTTTCAATTTAAACCAGTAGTTCTGGATTAATTGGTTTTATTTGCAGTTCCCTCCAAAAATACCAATATGGTGGACAGATAGACTGTCAAGTGCAGGTAGGGGAATCAAAAAGCTGTCCGTCAAATATCATAACTGTATGTACTCTTTAAGTATTATCTGTTTGGTTTTAAGCCTTGTAGGGTGAGAAAAAAAACAAACCGATATTTGACTTTTTTCGTTAAAGATCATTAAAATATAAGGGTAAATACAATACGTATTATGTATTAGTGCAGAAAAGGTAAAAACCGCATTCTTCTCCGTATGTGAAAGTAGCTGCTGTAAGACCATATAATAATTATTATAAGGCGGCCCCCCCTAGGCGATCAATTATATTGCGCAATACGAGTATTGACAATTGTGCAATATATAATTCATCGGCTAGTGTTAATATTGAAGATTGCGCAAACAAACGTCATTTGGATTAATAACTTATTGCACAATAAATATTTTGCACAATATTATTGTAGGTCTAGGGTCCGCCTAACTTAGAGGTCAATTCATTTAACGAAAATTTAGAACGAATAATATGTCAGACGAGGTTGAACCCAAACCGCCAATCAGCGAAATGGTCGCCATCCATCACAGTTGTCGGCCTAGATGATAACAATTTCCACGAAAGTTTAGGTTCATTCATAATCCAATCGTTATTGTTTGAGGGAGAATCTTGAAATAATCTAGATGTAATACCTGTTTGGCACCTATATCGTTTCATTTCAGACACATAATATTATGATGCAACCGCTTTCAAAACTCATCGATACGTTCTTAATTTGATACGAATCCACATACCTATACACTTTAGTCGGGTAATAGCGAATACCTACCTACTTTTGAAGCTGACTTTGCTCTTAAGTGGCATTTAACAAAGCGCTTTCCTGGCGATTTCGTTTAAAGTCCATTTTAAAGGAAATATATACCTTCTTAGGTCTTTAAGTTAAAACAGCCAGTTTTATACGGCTGTTCGCCTCCGGTGTAAGAGGCTAAGTTGTGTAACAGCGTAACTTGAGCTTAATCGGGTGAGTAAAAGTAGAGTTATGTTTCAGGTATAGAGCCTTCATGACTTGAGTATTTCACGCAGAAAGCTGCATTGTTCTTGCATATTAAGGTATTACTCATACTTACAAAGGAAATGAAGCTTAAAAATTAAGAGCTTGAATTTCCCTCATGCAATTTTGCTTTTCAAGTTGACACAAGCCATCGTACGATAATGCTTTAGAGCGCAGCCCGGCAGCGTAGTTACAAAATGCACATGTGGAACAACAGAAATCCAGATTAACGTTCGTAAATCCGCGTCCGGCACCAACTGGGGACAGTGCGCATATGTTATCCAAATGTTGGTATTTTTTACCAGACTTTTCCAACTGATCACCGGTGTTGATTAGAAGTTACGAAGATTAGTACCTACATATGTTTTGGTTAATACCGCAAACTATTATATCTAACTTATTGCATTCTGAATTAACACATAAGGTTAAAACCAGGTTTAACTTGCTTTTTACAGGCATATCTTGATATTTGTGATAAGTCGCTTAAATCACACTGAAATGGTTCACTGTTCCACTATCCTGAGAACTCGGCTTTTTCCAGAAGGGTAATTTGAATAACCCAAATCATGTACTCATCAGACAGTAACAATTTTACTGTCGATCAAGATCACCAAAGAATGTAAGCATAGTACTCACTGGTCCAGTGGTCAAAGAGTTCCAACCGATACTTCCATGATCAGTTAGGACAGTTCTCGCGACATTTCAGTGCAGTAGGAGCGGGTTTTTGAGACTTTTTACCATCCACTCCCCCCAGGAACTGAACCGCGACAATTTATTCAGGACAACAGATATCGTTTCCTTTTTCAGGCTTTTCCCTGAAAGTGCTGTTTAAATAATTGTCTGTGTCGTTTTTTGTTTTTTCGCATTCCATTTTTAAGCATCGTTGTTTATTGTGCCGGTTGTAGGGACGGGGTTCTGTTAATGTTTTTTTTTAGCTTGGACTTTTACTTCAATGCGTTGTAATGATTGGTTTCTTACGGATTTAATAGAAAATCTGTTAACTTTACTTCAATAATTAAATATAGATCACGGGCTTTATAATAGAATATTTTATTTTGAAAATAGAACAAGTACCTACCAAAGCAACTTGAACAAAGTAATTTCAAGGGAATTCCTGTAATCAAAGAAGCTCTGTGAGTACATTTCCCTCACCTGTCCTTAATGAAAGCTAGCAAAGCAAACAGTGTTTAAGCTGGCTTCACACGGAATTGTCTCAGCTGGGATTTGAACCCGTGACCCCCGCTGTAATGACGCAATTAGACGCGACACAAAGCGCTCCAGTCTAGTCTAGATCTTTTAATTGTTTGTGCTTATATTATTTAACTAATACGAGTTTTTGTCTGGGTGTGGCATGTCAACCCCTAGATAGTATCAAAAAACTTTCAGTATACTTAAGGGTAGTCTAACCTCTGACCTAAATCGTCCAGAGAAAGTTATTACAAGACAATACTAATATCATCGACGTATTAAGTGTAGGCAATATTGTATTTTTTTAAATCTCCGATACTTAATGGACAGATTCTGAACGGTTCATCAACAATCGATTGTCCCGCCAATAGAACGATACGTCACATCGCGGAACAATTGACTGTTGATGTTGATGAACTGTTCAGAATCTGTCAATTTAGTATCTGAAATTAAAAAACAAACTTTAGTCAAAGAAATAAATAATTATACATACACTCAGACGTGACAGTAAGTATCAATTTTATTTCACCCGGTTGTTGCAAACATATTATTTTTCTATACAATACATAATAAAGAGTTTGTTATGGCTGATCAAACATTCTGAAATACCTAACTCCTACTAAAACTGGCTGGAAACTCCGCGGAATCACTACTTATACATGACTTAGAGGAAGAAAACTGCGCACCTGTGATAATGTTTGTGACAGTTCGGAAGTTTAATACTTTTTACTAGTTTTTCATACTTTTTTACAGCTTTTATTCCTCCCGAAGCCATTCTCTAACGCGACTTTCATGCAGTGGAGTTGCTCCTTCCATCATAAAGTTAGTTCGGAACTTATGCCGCGCTATTCTTTCGTAATCTCTGGTTTTGTGCCACCATAAGAAAAGTAATATTTGTTAAGTAAGATGATTTTATCATTTGAAGTTCTTTTCAGGTTTTTTTTGACCTAACAGTCCAGATGTTATTGCTAGTTGGGTAAAATATTGGTTAGCTTTCAAAAATGCAATTTCAAATCTGTCCTGTTTAATAATATTTATGAGTTAAAATAGGTATCCGATACTCAATTTCACTAAACCACAAAACCTTTACAATTTCCCCAGCAACACTGCATCAAACTAGTTTGTAACAGAACAATCCAATCCATTATTTCCTCGGTTACTCCCAATAAACAGACATTGTTGCGTAAGCAAAATCATTTTTACTGCATCCCGCGCCACATAGGGGGCAATAAAAGACTTCTATAAGCCATAATCCGGTATAATCCAGTTGGAGCCGGTAATAAAGTGGTACATTTGAATCGTCGTAATGCGCGTTGGCGGGTAGTTGGTAAATATTTGAGCGAGCCCGTCGTCCGCCCGTAAGTGGGTCCATTCGTTGCGTGGCCGCCGGCGCGAGCGGACGTCTTCTACTTCAAAATTACATTGCTATGGACATAAAACACTTAGAAACTTACACTTTTTTTCTTAGTCTGTTACGTTTAACATGGTTTAAATTGTTTAATAGTGTGTATACGTAACAAAATACTTATCCGATGTTATGCAAAATGTTTGGTAAATAGTAATTATAACGTTGCTAACACGATTTGGATGAAGACAGATTAGATTAAGAAGTTTGCGCGCGATGATTGATGAGACACTTCAGAGTTATTACTTCAGCAGCTTCTTCCTTCAGCAGAAAAACAATTAGGAACTCTCAAGTGCCATTAACCTCGTTTTACTGGAAACCTTATTTTGAATAGTAAAACTTGTTAAGGCAGATCCTTTTGCTTGAAAATTATAGCTAGCCAGGGTAGGATGATGAAGATAGTATTATCCAATAAGACCTACTGAAAGTGATGAGTTTTTTAAATGTTTCATCTGCGTTACTTTTAAAATTTTCCTGTAAGTACCCTTTTTATACTTAAATAACGAATGTAGGTACCTCAGCTGTAAATCAGACAACAGCAGATAAACATTCATAAATCCAACGTATGCTTCCGTCCTCAATACGTTGCTATTGATTTAAGCAGCTATTGATAACATTTTGTCTCAATTTTTGGTCATATTCCGTGAATTGAAGTGGGGTACCCACACAAAATATTTAAATGTGACAACAAACAGAATGACTCGCTCAGTAACGACTGCAGCGTGTTGCAGGTTCAAAGGCGATAATTGCATTATCACAATTAACGCGACAGTCCCCCAGGGACGAGGCAACTGACTGAATTATAGTGGAATGGCCCCCGTGAGCCGGCGTCCACTGTCAAGGTGTTTTGACATTTATGCGAGTTAACCCGCTATTGTTTTGGGGTTCAGATGAACTGACGCCGCAGCATTGGTTTGTTTATCTACGTAGATGAGAAACGGTAACTAATAGATTGAAATTCCACCTTAATACATGCATCGCCGTGTTTAATGCAAGTTACGATGTACGTTACCAACTTACCGTGCACTTGTCATCCCTATTATAATTTCTTTTTTTGCCCCCGTATTCATATAACTTGCTATTGAGGGTTTTGTTAAGTTCAAACTCTTTCCATGAGTCTTTTTTTTGTTTTACGACACTTTTCCTGTAAGTCACATAAATAGGGTTCTACGAGTAAGTATATTAAATAACATAATTTTCCATATCAGAGAATAACGGCCGCAAGTAGTGCCTACTCTCCTGTGTCAAACTTCAAACACATTTGGGGTGGCCCGTACCTAAATTTCTAACTTCACTTAAAAGGTAGAAATGGTTAGTTCAGAACAGAACCTCAAAGCGTTATTTTCAACCCGATGCTTTAGATAAGTCCACTGGAAAATTGGGCGGACCCTGTAGGGAATTCGGCTTTGGACCCTTTCAAATTTTTTGTGAATAGTTGCGGTAAAAGAGGAAATACTTACTGACCAACGCGCTGCTAGCCATTGTGCTAATGTGTATTTCGGCACAGATAAATTCCAGTGAAAATTAAACAAGAAAATGCTTTGGTGTAATTTTATGTCTTTTAATATGGTTTTTGCAGCAGTAAAGTAACATTAATTTGTTTTGTAAGATATCACGCATGTTTTTGGCAATATTTATTTGAAAATTTTTAGCTTTGTATGTGAATCTGTGCAGATAATAACAGGTAGGTACCACAAACTATAAACGTTACTTTTCTACCACCATTTTCTTTTACAAAGCCAAAAAGGAAATAACATAAATAAAGTTTAAAACTTGAATCGATTTAACCTACTTCCTCCATTTATAAAAGGCCAAATATAGAGTCCGGGCAGACTTATTCCTAAAATTGGGAACAGTCTAGTTTCGCTGCGGCCCTCATGCAGAAAATTGGAGCTAGAAACAGAGAGCTCTTGGTTTAACTCCACCGAGGGGAGGTCCCGTGATTCCAGCTCCTCAGAAGCCTCTACAATATTTGTATACGACGTAGAGATGATTTGGTTTCCTCCACTGAAACTTTAAACGCATTCGATTCAGTTATGAGACAAATATTTGAAATTGCGGTAGAGATATTTTATTTAAGGGTGACCTTTCTTAGTAGTGGTATTTGAATGAACCTCGAAATTATTTTAGGCTATTTACCTAATTGTTTTTTTATATAAAAGGGTACAGAAAATGTACCATAAGAAATTACCTAATAGCTAGTTATCTAAAATAATATACTAAGGACACTTGCTATATACCATGTAAAAAATCTTCAACTTTTGGGTATTAAATTAACCTTACACCGAATGTATTGGCAATTTAACCTAACATGTCAAATTAACTATTTTATTACCCTTTATCAACATGTAAACTGTACATGCTGGGAGTTTTAAAAGTATTTCTGTGTATGCGGTGTATTTGTGCAGTTCTAAATAAATGTGTTTCCTTTATTTCTATTCGGCACGATCACTAATCAAATCCACCCTTTACCTTCCTACATCATAAACTGAATGCACCAAACGTCCCAAAGTAGACGGTATTCTTTTGACGACCCGCCTGTGGGACTCAACGACTGCATCGAACCGACTGATGCCTCCTGATTAAAGTGCACCGAAGAATACTTGGCAGAGCTTCGCTTCTCAAATTTTGTAAATATTTGGTGACTTTTGCAAAGCACTGAGTCTGTGACTAAAGCAAATATTGTATCGGGAAAACGTAAAAAAAACTATTGCTGCATCAGGGGAATTTTAAATTATTTGTCTTCAGAATCCGTCTACAAACGTTACACACTGACGACTACTCACAAAAGCACCCTTTGTTTTCGATAATCTGACATCAACCTCATAAAACATTTCGTCCCAACAAACAAAGGCATTGTAAGGAAAAATAGGGAAAAAACACAATTTCAAGCCATCATCTACAACATGACATCCCATTGATACAATTGGAGATCATGTCCTTCCAATATATTGGGTATTTTGACGTCATTTCAGTTTCTGAAGTAGGCGACCCTTGTACGCTAACATCTAATTTAATACCACCATGGCATGTTATTGGGTAGGTAGTTCGGGAGTCGTCCACGGCAAAATAATTTTAAGGCGAAGCGAAGCTCGCGGGCAACAGCTAGTAAGTAAATAAGTTTATATGTATAATAGCTGTTCCCGCGCGCTTCGCTTCGCCTTAAAAAGTTTTCCCGTGGAAATTCCGGGATAAAAAGTAGCCTATGTTCTGTCCTAGGGTCTAGACCGTATGTATACCAAATTTCATTCAAATCCGTTCAGTAGTTTTGGCGTGAAAGAGTAACAGACAGACAGACAGACACAGTTACTTTCGCATTTATAATATTATTAGTTAGGATAAGGTGGGGTTAGTTAGACAGTCACCCGGGGAAGACTATCAATGTGTAATAAATACTCGTAGATATAGTTATAAGCAGCTTCATTCTAAAGTGGTCCACTGTTGGTGGTTACCACTTTTTAGGATGTTGCAATTGTGGTATTTGTAAGCCCAACTGCCAACTCATTTTGGAAACTTTTGTTCTATGACATTCCAAATTTGTTTTCTCAAAAGAAACAAATTTGTAACACATGAAACGGCTTAATTATCTTACTCAAGCGTTCCTACTATGTATCTATCGATTTACCTACATGAAACGCCAAATTAATAATATCTAAACCAGTTTAATTAGTTTGATGTTTTTTTTTTTTTTTTTTTTTTAAAGATTTTATTATCACTCCACAGACTTTTTGTCCGTGCCTTTTTGAGAGATCAATATATTGTGAGAGTTTGGTTGTTTTTTGTCTTCATCTTTTAACTACTCACTACTCAATGTGGAAGCTTATAATATATATATTTTATCTTTTATATATATATACCTATATATTATTAATAATATATATTTTTTTTTTTTTTGCACTCCTGGAGGAAAATCTACACAGACACCTGGGAAGGGGACCCAGGTAGTGTCGGCCTTTAACCGACTAAAAACCCCCAGTTGTGCATTTCTTGTTTTTTTTTTTTTTTTTTTTTTCTTTGTTTCACACAGTCACACTTACAATTATAATGGCAACAAACATTTGAAGGGTAGGGCCAGTGTCAGCTGTCTTCAGAGAACTTAACAGACGCCTGTCAGTGGCCACACACTCCTTTTGTCATCGCTGTTGTTTTGCCTGGTGTTAATGTGTGACAGTGTTCTTAAAACTATCTTAATTTTATTGGTTAGTTCTTATACAGATAATATTAATTCATGATATACTATACAATACCTACATATCAAAACTATACAATACATGCTATATACTATACATAACAAAACTATAAAATACATGCAATACGGTTTGGCCGTCAATATAAAATTAAAATCAAAATTCTCCTATTCCGCTCCACTTTGCGTTGCCAAAAGCCTTGATTGCTGGGCAACGACCTCTTTGTCCCGATTTTTTTATTGCCCTCTTTAGGTTGTACTCGAGGATCCGTTTCTTCGGTGCTGTTATTGCCGTTTTAGCGAGGTTGCCGATTAGTTTGATGTTTAAACGTTATGACTACCACATAGATCAACATAATGATTACTGAAATGTTTGCCTACATCTTCAATACATGTTACGGAAATCCAAGAGGTAGAAACTGAAACTAACTGGGGCCGTATGAAAGGAAATCTTTCTCGGATTTTTCTTTAAAAGCATTCATTTTATTTGATTTATCGCATTTCATACGTTGTTCGTGAAATCGTGAGATTCCTCGTGTGACGGAAACAAGACTTGCACTTAACTTTTCATATTTTCTTTAAGATTGAGATATTTCCTTTTTGTTTCTTTTGAAGATAGTAAGTTATAGAAAATGTGAAGAATTGTTAGAAGCACTAGCAGCAGCAATTTACTTGTATTTTCGTCATGAATTTTTTAAGGTTTTAAAGTATTATTGCATTAGTTACTGCACTGTGTACACAGTACCAATAGCATGTTAATCAGGTTCTATTACGAGTGAGTTACGCTATTATGTAAAATCCTTTTAATAAATTTTTAATGAAGTAAAATTGTAGTTCCCATTCACAAAAAAGCGGTAAACAGAATATAAGGTACCTACCCTGGAACCCTCACCACCGCTGCACTTTGTCCCAAAAATAATATGAATAAAATATATTACTTATGTCAGCACATAGAGTAACATTAAACATAAGTAGGTAAGTACTTAATTATCTATTATTGTCGAACTTAACTACAATCCAGCACGGGAGCCTTAGGTATATGATACTATACAGTCATAAATAATAATACGTCTATTCAACACATTGTAAATTACAAATTCTGCCTTCGCCACTACTAAGTACCTATGTATATCGACGCCATTAAAATCCACTTTCCTCCTGCTTGTAATACAGGTATATCATTTCAATAACGTTACAAAGTAACAAGACAGAGTCACCCTTTTAAGAGCCTGATACGCCTCCCGTGGCAACGAAACCACTGTTGGGTGGATTTCAACAAGTCCTAAAAAATCTTCATTTCCGTGGACTTTTTTATCTTAAGGTTTTTTATATTAGAAAAACGCTTTTATTAAAGTTTTTGTTAATGTTAGTGTTCTTACTAAATGGGTAGCAGATAAGTTAAAAACTTAACGAGATACGGATGATTAAAAATTTCGTGCCACGGCGATGAAACATGCGTTCACGGCAATGAAACAAGCGTCCACGGCAATGAAACAAAGGCCCACGGCAATGAAACAAAATTTCCACGGCAATGAAAGAACTGTATACAATGGAAATGAAAGAATCAATCCACTGCAATTTTTAAAAAAGACTGTGAGGGAAACGCAAACTTAGACAGGCATGTATGGAAGAAATATTTCATAGATATTGGAACGAAAGAAAGAACGACAGTATGTATAAAAAAATAAGAATATAGTATGGAATTCTCTAAGTAGCATTGTGGGGTCCGTATTGCGACGTATAAAACAAAATGTTTCATTTCACACTAATAACGTTCACAACATATAATAAACCTTACCTATTTTTTTATTTATTTATACTTTATTGCACAATTTACAATCGTAATAATGTAAAATTAGGTGGACTTAATGCTAAAAGCATTTTCTGCCAGTCAACCTGCAGGAGGTACAAGGATCAAAAAGTACGGGTGTGCAAAAAAGAAAAAAAAAGATCAAAACATAATTATGATTGTGGAGTTCCTAAAATAAAATAATACCTAAACCCTAAAACTAAGTAAATAAATATATAGGTATATGACCCTAAACCTACTAATATCAAAATACTATACAATACATATAAATCCTAAATATATACTAATGTATACATATATATATTATATATAACATCTACATTTTTATAAGGTATAATACCCAATATGTATACTGTTCATTTTATGTAAAATTCATAAAATATACTATAATATGACATGTATTCTCTGTGCTGAATTACACAACACCAGGCAAAACACCTAGCACCAAAATATAAACATAGGTGCGGTTAGGTGCACATGTTGGTCAGCTAAGCGTCTCTCTACATAGCGCCAATAATAATAACGCAGTCAAAACTCCTTGCACCAAAACCTAAACATAGAGCGTCTCCCCATGTAGCCCCGCTTCGCTTTTGCTGAACTTAACTTAACCGCTCCTCCTCGCTTTTCACGTCATCGCACCAATCTTTAGGTTGTGGTGCTAGAGGTTTTGATGGTGTTGTGTAATTTAACACACATTATGTGATATGATAGAATATTTTATGAACTTTATGCTAAATCATAGTATATTTTAATGGGTATAATAATATGAAATGTACATTTTGTAATCATCAGCCTATAATCATCCAATGCTGGACATAGGCCTCTCCCAAGGAGCGCCACAACACTCGGTCCTCGGTCTTCCGAATCCAGCCACTACCGGCTGGATTCGGAAGTTGGTAACCTTAGTCCTCTGACGTATAACTTCTTTTCTGATACTATCCATTAGAGAAACCCCAAGTATAGCTCTCTCCATAGCACGCTGAGTGACTTTAAATCGGTGGACCAGTCCCACCATCAGTGTCCAGGTCTCTGCACCGGGTTCCTCTCATCTCGCCTAATCTTTATTATCCTAAACTCATTTCGCATAACTCGTAAGGTCTAAACTTTTTTGGTAGAATCATCACTTTGCCAAGACTTATGTGGCATAAGACTCGTTTCGTCTAAAACTCTTTTGGCACAAACTTGAAACATATAAGTCTTGTTTGCTCAAATTGTTCATATTGGTATAATCTTGTTTCTCCTAATATTATCTTAATAAATACTATATTCAGTATGTTTTAAATGTACAAATTGTGGTATTTTTCTCCTACATCCCGAAAATCACGATATTGAATGATCAAAATATCGAAAGTAAATGACCATTATAATTATTACAATCGCCATTAAACTCCATGGGATCGAAACCTAAAGGTAGGTGCGGCGACGAGCAAAGCGAGGAGGAGCGTGTTAGGTGCACATGTTCGTCGAAGCAAAGCGGAGCGCAGCGAAGAGAAGCGGAGCGTTACCCACATAGCGGAAAATTAAATACCTAATGCAAGGCACCAGTTTGCGCTATATAGGGAGACGAATGAATATTAGTAGTTTTTATAAGCTATGCCATAGTATTGTTAGGCTATTTGAGATTTGACCATACCATTATTAGGCTAAATAAGATTATGCGAAATAACTTTTTACTAAACGAGATTTATGCCATACAATTTTCGGCGAAACGAGACTTTGACCAAACGTTACTATGCAATACGAGATTAGGCAAATAAATCTTAGGCCAAAAAAGGTAGAACCCTCTGCACCATATGTCATAACTGGCAGGGCGCAATGGTTGATGACTGTTGGATGCGCCTTTCAGCCTCCTTGTCGAAGTTGCTTCTGCCTAGCCGAATAGTCTGTCTCAGGTAGTCATATTATTGCACAACTTCGATAGTTGTCTCACGAACGATCACCGGCTCCGGTTTTATGTGAACATTCTACATGACTTTTGTCTTTCCCAAGTTCATACGGAGGCCTGCACGTTGCAAGCAGCATTAAGGCCACTTAGCATCCAGATGAGTTCCTGCAGAGATGTATGTTCTATTATATTCTATTCTACTATCCGTGGGAGGTGTAAGTACCTGCACCTGGCTCTCTCGAATGGGACCTTTGTGCAATGTGCATATCCCCAAGGTCTAAGCTGCTGCCTTTCTAAGCTTGGACCATTTCCCACCACGCTGGTCCACAGCGAGTTGGTGGGTTCACATATTATCTAGATGTGCTAAATCTATAGGTAGATATGCAGGGTTCTTCACGATGTTTTCCTTCACCGTAAGAGCGATGGTATACATTGTATTTAAATTCAAAGGAACACATTGGTACATGTCAGCGCCGGAATTCGCACCCGCATTATTGGAGTGGGAAGCGGGCGCTTACCCGACTGAGCTACCACCGGTCTTATTTATACATAAAGTTCATTATAATTATGTTGTGATTGTTATTATTAATGTAATATTATATATTTCGTTTTTATACATCGCGATACGCACCCGTTTTAACGCACTGCAAAAAGAGGTAATTTGACTAGTTCTGTAGGTAATGTCAGTGATCGGTATTACCTGTATTACAGGTAAAAGATATGTTACTTTGCCTAATCATACATACCACGGCGATGAAAACATAAGTCACGGAAATGAATAACCTGGCCACGGAAATGAATAACATAACCACGGCAATGAATACAAATTATTTTACAAGACATGGCAATGAAATTTTTTTCATTGCCGTGGTTTTTTTTTCATTGCCATAGCAAATATTGGCCACGGAAGCCACGGAAATGAAAGCATGGCGATGAAAATCAAGGCATTAAATATAAATAACTAAAAATGTATTAACTATTCGAAGAAATAAACACTTTATAAGGTAAATATTTTCAAAAAGCTTTCTTTTGAATGCTTACTCTAGAAGACAAACTAAAATTTATAGAAGTTATATCTATCCACGGCAATGAAAGAAAAAATGTCCAGTCCCCAAAATTTTTACTGATTTTCACTATAGCGCAAAAACGCGGGCACCGATGTACCTCCTTCCACGTCGAGCAGTTAGGCGACACTTGTAAGAAACGATTAGCGCACTGAGGGGGGCACCCAAGTTCAAAGGTAAAACAATAGCCTTGATCATGTTTAGGACACGGCGATGAACAGAAGTTCTGGGACACATGAATTTTCACTTACCGTTCGTTATATTCTTTATATATTTCAATAAATGTATTCCGTGACAATACTTTAACTATTAATGTATCAAATGAAACTAAGTTTAACTATCAATACTCAATATTTTTTCATCAATGAAGAATAATACAAAACGTGGTTACGTGGGGACAGACACGGCAATGAAAGATTTGGGGGTTTAATATTTTTTTTAAAAATATCCATTAATCCTATTAATAAAATATTTAGTGCTACACATAGATAACTATTTCACTTAACCGGAAAAAAATATTAGAAAATTATAACTTGGTTTTTTAGTACCGATTTCATTGATGCCACGCAATTTTTGGCCGCGGGAAATTCACCCTGTTACATAACAATAATGTATTTCTACAGCCTTCGTAATAAATAGGCGTCCATATTTCGCAACCCCTGCCAGACCACGTGGCATTGTTCAATAAAGTATGCGCGCGCCGCCGACGCCATCTATTGGATGGCGCTGTAACTTGTTGGTAGCTTGGCAAACCATGTTTCCAAAGATTCCTGTTTTCAGAGCAGTACTACTGGCGTTGGTTTGAGCGCAAGTGTTTCTCTGATGTGACACTAGATGGCGCCACTGGTATTTTGAGCTAAGTTATTTTTAAGAACATTACTGAATCATTCGTGTTATTATAACTGTTAATAGCTAATGTTTTATTTTCTTTGTTACAGCTCTCAGAGCTCGAACAACGAGTCCTGGAGGCGGAAGGCCGGGCCGAAGAAGCCGAAGACAAGGTACTTAATTTAGTTTCACTTAATTAACATAAACTTAGCAGGGTCTCTCAGAAAATCATGAAATATGCGCCCAAAATTGCTGTTGTAAGACCCAGTTTGGGCCAAAGTAGTCGTTTGGTCCAGAATGTGCAAGTCACTTAGGAGGGTCAGCAAAACAGGCTATTAATCTCGGAGCTGTCGGCAAACAAGCCTTGTCTGACGTAATAAGGGCAGGGTCTACCAATATTTGTTTTTTTGTGATATTCGTGACGTGACCCGTATAAAGACGGATAACTTAAAAACTCCTTTAAAATATTTTTTACAAAATTCAGAGTACCAAAGTAAATTTATTTTGAGCTCAGCAAACAACACAAATAACAAATTATTTAGGTGTGAATCTATTATTACTAGTTATAAGGATCTCACGTTTTTGGTTTATGTTAAAACTATCAAATCCCTAAAACTGTCTCATAAATAAAAATTATTGGCGCCCCTACACTGTTATTAGTAATCTTACGGAATTCTGACAGTTATCAATTTTAGACAAATCAGAGATCACAAACCTTTTTGGGCTGGGCACTTTTTCAATACGAGTCTGGACATCTGAGACTATAATATTTTTTTTATTTTTTTATTTTTATTTTATTTATTAAGAAAATTTACAGCGTAAACAACAACAGCTTATATACTAACATGCTTAAATAGTAAGGCAAATTACAAATTTTCCTTCATATACTACGAAACAATGGTGCACACAAAAGTACTCAATTAAAGTTAAATTAATACTAATTATATACTGTAGATTATGAACTGAAATTTATCAAGTTTATCCTAATTTGTGGAATAAATAATAAGATAAGATAGATACACAAATAAATAAATATATAAATAAATATTTTCTTAATATATTTTTTTTAGTCCCTGTATCCATTTTATTAAGTGCGGCGCTCCAAATTAAAAGGGGATTTACCTACGGTGAGAAATAATTACCGTACCTACCTAAATATATTACAAACAGTGAAAAATACAATTAAAGATAATCTCAATTATCTTATATAATTATCGCTGTCGTAGAAAATATATCTAAAAACAACTAGTAATTATTTTTGAAACGGTAGCCGCGCCGATGTCAGGGCGATGTTGCGTTCGTATTTGAATAGAGGTAAAAAAAAGAGATGTCGCTCTATAAAATTGTATTGTGTGCACTGACTGGCTTGCGTGTCGTCACAGCAAACTGTGAGTCTAAAATGTGCGGTGGTGGTACCAAATTAGCGATACAGGTGAAATTGTGTCAGCGACTCATCGCTGGGAGTAAGACAGCAGAACACGTTTACCCCATCGGTCATCGGTTCTTCGACAGATGCGACCAGCCCATTGCCACTTAAGCTTACTAACTCGGTGAGCTATGTCGGTGACTGTAGTTCTCTGTCAGATTACTTCGTTCCGGATGCGATCTTTCAAGCATAGCTCCAAGCATAGCTCTTTCCATAGCTCGCTGAGTGACCTTCAGTTTGTGAACCAGTCCCACAGTAAGTGTCCACGTTTTAGCCCCATAGGTCATAACCGGTAGGACACACTGATCAAAGACTTTCGTCTTGAGACTTTGTGGTATGGTATGGGCGACGAGAAGACTTGACGAAGTTTGCCAAATGCTGCCCAGCCCAATTGTATTCTTCTATTGACCTCTGATTGGAAGTTGTTTCTACCCAGCTGCAGAGTCTGTCCAATCCAGTGGCGTGCTTTGGGAGGGAATACGTCCAGCAGTGAACTGCTATAGGTATGACGATGGATGGATGATGATGGATTTGTTTATTAAAATCTCTACCTAATCATCACTATTATCATCATCATCATCAGTATCTTCATCATCAGCATCGCTGACTTTAATTATTACAGATTCTGTAACTCTGTCGATAAAATCGTCGAGAGTGCACATCTTATCTTCCTCTTTTATTGTGTGGCTGATGCATGCTTGCCATTTCTCAGGAGTAACATTTTTTATACCTTCTAGTAGTAGTTTTTTAACTTCCGCCATTTTGTAGGTTGTGTTGTGTCTTGCGACATGCCCCTTCACTTGAGCCCACACCAATTTTTGAAATTGATTAAAAAGGTTTATTATCCCTGAATTTAGTAGGAAGTGATGCCATGCTATAGAATAAAATAAAGCAATTAAAATTAATTCGATACATGGGTCGTGAGTCGTGATCCTACTTCATATTATAAATGCGAAAGTTTGTAAGTGTATATGTGTATGTATGTATGTATGTATGTATGTGTGTATGTTTGTTATTTCTTCACGTCAAAACGGCTGAACCGATTTTAATGAAATTTGGAATGAAGTTAGCTGACACCCTGGATTAACACATATGTTACTTTTTATCGCGGAATTCCCACGGGAAAACTTATTAAGGCGAAGCGAAGCTCGCGGGAACAGCTATTATATTGAAATATTTGTTATTTTTGTATTAGTTTACTTGAGCAAGTAAATATTTAGATTTATCTTTTTGTATAAAAATATTAAGAAAAAATTATTGCCCAGAAATGGATCGCAATTTTTCATTTTTTCGGTAAAGAACTTTTTTAGTAGCATCACTTATAAAATGTCAGAATTCTTTCCAATTAAAAATCAGATAGTAGTTTTGAAAATATTGGAGACCCTAGTTGGGTGCCAATTTACAAAATTGTACTTTTCGGGAAACATTCCCGTAATAATTATAACTGTTAGAGTTAAGTTTTATGTTATTGGTTTATTTATTTAGAAACAATATGACTGTATCACCCTAAATAGAAGTAAAAAATATATTGGCGCCCAACACGGGCCATTTTTGGAGAACGTAGTAATTTGGCGTTAGTTTTCGATATTCTTTTTGTGAAAACCTTGTCACAACAACAAAGTTAAGAAGAAAAAATGGCAACAATTTGGCGCAAACCAATATTTTTTAACCGACTTCAAAAAAAGGAGGAGGTTCTCAATTCGTCGGGATCTTTTTTATCTTTGTATATTGCGAGCAATGAATAAGTTCCAGTGACAATGACATAATATGCAAACAATGGCAGATGAAACTTTGTCATTGGTCGCGAGTATACATACATAGCTTTAAACAGTTACAGCATAAGGTAGGTGTTTAATCATATTTAATTAAATTACTGATTGCAAATATTAGAATATGCAGAAGTAGAACATGATAGTTATCCTCTTTCACTGTGCCTACTACCCTCGTCATAACGAAAGCATATTACCCTTTGAAGGCCATACAAAACAGAAACAGTAGGGGAGATCTCAAATTTAGGGTCTAGCAGACACGGGTAGGGTCAGCAACATGATTAATCGTTCTGCTTTTAATTAAGCGAAATAATTTATTCACTGTCTCGAGTTTCTTAAATAATAATTTAAGAAACACGAATGTAAGACCGTACTTATTTATATATTATAAAAACATTTTAAACTTATAAAGACTCTGAGTTATAAATGATAAATTATTACATTGCCTTGGAATGCATCCAATACTCACAGCAAAATATTTATAGATTACTTTTATAATCCAAATTCCTTATTTTTTATTTGTGATTAAATAATACATTTATATAAAATAACTAAATCTAAATTTACAAATTAAAAATCAATTCTATGTGTACGCTTTGCTTTGAACTTGCTTTGATAAGATTTATAACTAATCTATGTCTGTCAAAAACAATCATAAAAATACGTAAAAATTATGCTGACCCTACAGAAAGATTAGGCAAACACAAGTGTATGGAGGTACCTACAACGATTTCATTCGCGACTCGCGTTCTGTGCAAACAGCTCTATTGATTTTCGTTATTGCACATCATGACTCACCCTGTGGATACGTGTGTTTCTTATTATGATGCAAATATAGATTTGCTCATCACCCCTAGTCATACTTACTCGGACGCATTTGTTTTATTCTTGTTTCATTTTAAGTTATGTTATGACTGGTCTGCTTAAAATATGGTTATGATTCGAACGAAAGTTTTGTAGGTACCTATAATAAAATCTTTCAACAATTATAATAACTTTGACGACATGATTCTAAATGAAGAAAAGTCAAATGCTGGGCATAAGTGTGCAACATTAGGCGTAGGGATGACCTCAGATACATAAGGGCCGAAGTGCATTTTGAAAGGTTTTCAGTAGAGCAAAAAGAAAAATGAATAATATCAGTACTTTACATAGCTGCTGAAGATACTAAGAAGATGACACTGGCATAACTTAGTTGGACCGTATAGGTAGTTATAGTGCCACAAACTTATCTGTTCCGGTGAGAGCGAACTAAATTGGTCCATACCTCATTACTTACTGTACTAATGAATTTCATATTGACATAGATTATATGGACCAATTTAGTTCGCTCTCACCGGAACAGATAAGTTTGTGGCACTATACTTGTTTTTTAGAACACTCAGTATTCTGTGGTAAAACTTCGTTCGTCCCAGTATTCTCCCAACAACCCCTTGTAACATTTTTGATTTTCTACTCTGAATACTGGCAACAATAAAAAGTCACCCTCATGACTGGCCACCCCACCGCGCATGCGCCCTCCCCGCGCTAACTTCACCCCTGTACACACCACGCTAACCCCGTGTCAACTTCGTACCAATACCTGTATATACATAACAAAATCTCCCGTCATTTAAACACTAAAATATAACAAAAATCATCCGCGAAATTCCGTCTAAATACCCTAAAAGCACACCCAGTGACGTACCAAAGTGTTTTACTGAAAATTTCATTGATAAAGTCCAATAGTAAACGTGATATAGCCCGCGGTTGTAGCCTAATACTTTTGATCAATAGAAAGGTCGCTCTCTATTTAATTATTTGTGTTCTTACCTTAAGAGGATCGTGCTCCGAGTGGCTTCGATCATTGTGATATGATAATACCTATATATTTTCTAAATACCAGCCTAAAGTAATCATTGCAACGAAGAATTATATTTTAGCTCTAAATGTCTATCGTATAGGCTTAAAGCTTTATTTTCGTACGTAAAGTTAAACGTAGTTTTAGTGTTAGTTAAGGAGGATTGTTGTGAGAAGTCTAGCATAATGTCTAAACCGACGACGCTGAAGGCCCACCGTCTTAGTGCAGAGTTTGCGGAGAAGCGAAGCCAGGCGCTCAAGAAGGCTGATCCAACGAACTCATAGCAACCAGCCGTGAGTACCCAGTTAAACTGTTTACGTGTTTAAATACTATTTCATTGAACCTCTTATTGAAACATAAGTACAATTGGTTGTGTTTTGTAGTACTTAAACGTATGGAACACTTGGATTATAAGGGTTTCTTACAAGTTTTCAGACATGTGTCTGTGAAGCCATTTAAAAGGGATTGACTGTATTTAATGTTTCTTTTGTGTGAGATATGGCTTGATTCATTTCATAATTTTACATTTTTATGAATTACCATTCATTTTCATCCTTTACAAATCAAAAACATATTCGAACATAATAATAATAACATACTGTGTCCATAACTAAATGCGGTCATTCATTTTAATTTTCTCTTATTTCCCCTAACCCCATGACCTTAATAATCTATCATTACGCAACGGTGTAAACATTCCTTATCTTAAAACAAAATCTCCTTAATACAAATGCCCCATGCATGTAGATAAAACACGACTACAAAATGTGGAGCCACTACACCTGTTTACCATTCTTTTACTTGTCCTTTTACGACATAGCTTGTTGATTCTTATGTGGAACTATTAGATTCTGTTTTCGTTTGACGATCAGTTCTACGAGTGTAACATTAAAGGACTAATAAAATGAATGGCTTCACATTTGTACGCATGCGTGGCATATTCCCGCCATCTTTACATTTTACAATGTAGCGTGAGTTTTTCAATTTCAAGGTTTCCGGTTTTACCGGTAACAAACCCAGTATATACACACTTGTTTTATATAAAATGTTTTCCTGAAAATACGTAGGTATTTATAAAAAAAGTTATAATAATATTTACACAGTCAAGTGTTTAAATATTGTGATTCGGTTGGTTTGGCGCCCAACATGTGAGTATTGTAGACCCTAGTTGGGTGCCAAAGAAATTGAAGTAGGTCATACTTCTAAATTAGACTAGAATCCATTTAAATAAAATCGATATCAAATTAAATATTTAAAATTCTATCGTAGCGGTCACGTCCCGTACTTCGTTCCGATGAATATTTTAATAATGAGCTCTACATTTCCCAATCTATTTTAAAGATTTTGATTTTTATTCATACTAAGTACAAGTGCTGTAGCTATATTATTAAGTAGTATATTATAATATAATTAAGTGAAAAAAAACTATCAAAAAAATATTGATTAATATATATTTTTTTATTCATTATTGTTTCGTGCACAGTATTCCGTGTATGTCGAATCGAAAGTATGATTCAAACACTCCCTCGAGATGTCGATACTGAGTGGTGAGTCACAGTGCAACGACCCCGACTAGACAGCTGCTGGCCGATCACTCGCTCGATCAATCGTTAGATCAGTCGACTGCATTGTTAGCCAATATGGATTTGTAGGCCAAGTGTAGGTGTGGTGGTCAGAGACTGTTGAACGATTAGTGTCGCGACCATTGGATATCTGGGCCATTCAAACACACATTAGATAGTACGATAGATGTTTTGAAACAATCATACTTTACAAACTAATTATATTATGATAATACTAAACAAAATGCTTGTAAACATTATCTTCCGCAGAACATTATTGCACAACAAGACAACATAATTCCGACAGATAAGACATCCGCATTCATACTTCGAACAAATCCAGAAATCCAACATGGCGTCACGTCAAACGCTTGTTTCCTCTTGTTCCTTGTTTAAACTTTGACAGTTACGTAAACTAGTGGCTAAAGCTGTGTACGAGTGTACGTGAGGTTGTATACTACAGTACCTATAATGTATACTTTACTATAGTAGTCCTCTCCGGTGCCGCTGTGTTGTATTGAGCATGTTTCTAAACTTTGCACCAAACACCTGAACAGAATACTGATTTAGAATGCCCCAGGTCCTAGAATAGGAAGTAACAGCAATTATGTTGAACACGCATTTGAAATAAAACGTCCAACCATTTTCGGAGCTACAACATTTCCATACCATACGTGGAAGTGTGTTTAGTTATTGGTACGTAAATAAAACATCACATTGTCAGTAGCATTAAAATTTCCATAACCCATAACCATTTACACGAAAACCATAAAGTATATTCAGATATACTGTTATGTCAGGCCTGTGTCACTCCGCGCGTGGGCGGCGCTGGCGCCAGCCTGGCGCCTGCCGCTTCGAGTGGGCAAATCTAGTCGGCTGCCGCAAGCGGAAGACGATACACGCGCGCGCGAATTATGAATAGAAAAATGGACATAAAAAGAAAAAAAGCAGCAAAAAGATACTGTGCCGTATTTAATTGCTTAAATACGGATCGTGATCCAAATTTAATTTTTTTTACATTACCAAAAGATGCTGACAGGTAAAACTAATCTAAGTATTTTATTGATTTCTTCTACGTTCCTTATTTGAAATGAAATTAATCCGAACTACAAACCCTTTTTTTCTCCATGTTGAACAAAGTCTATTCCAATATTTTTTTCGTTAAATTATTAAATTTACAGACACAACTACCTTCAAAATGTATTAATGAATCGATTATAAAATGTGCGCTGAGTGGGATTAGTGCTTAACGAAACTAACACGTTCTGTATCATAATATAAATTATATCCATAATATAAATTATAACGAAAAAAAAACATGTTTTCACAAAATTAAATGTTTTAGGTATTCATACATATTTTATGTACTTCAAAATATCTTAACTATGAAATTGTTATTGTTTTTACTGGTTATTTCCAATAGAAAACAAGTTTGGAATAGCTTTGTATTCTAAATTCAAATTAATTTTGTTTTAAAACATGACATTCTTTTTACAAAGTCAGTCCGTTGCTTAGTAAACGTTGTAGTCTGTGGTGCTGAGGCAACCCTAAGGTGGCTTCTTTTTCAATGCGTATAACCACGTATAACTTATTATGCACCGTAGTCCAGTGAAATAAGGCGCATATTCCCTCAAAAATTAATTGGTAGGTAAGTAAATAAAAACGTGTGCGGCCGGAACGCGATCTAAATTAGATCTTATTGCTTATGGGATGGAGTCATATTTCTTTGCAGGCCATTGCGAAGATGGGCTTCTGTACCTGGTACTAGTTATTATTCTGTGGTTATGTTGGTAGGTGAGTACATAGTAGGTATTATGTTTTTGTGTAACTATTCTATGGTAGTTGGTCCATTCATAACAATAACTCGTCAATCGGTGGTTCTAGCTAAAGTAACTTCTGTCCTAGTTGATATAAGGAAAACTTTTATTAAAACATGGCGTGTGTTTATTATGGTGTAGGAAACAGTGAATGGACTGCTCGGTCCTGTGTTTAAATAATTCATGAAGTTGCAATAAAAATGTGATGGATGTCGCTTTTGCACAGCAAGGTCTTAGAATTCCTCACTATCTTGGACTATTTACTACAATGAATTCCTATGGTATTTACTTTATAGTATACTTAATATGCTATGTTATTCATCTACTCGTTTATATTAAAACGGGTAGAAATAATCCTAAGTGCTAACAAATTTAGCTACTTATCGTAAAAATTTTACACTTTCAAATGTTTGTAGGGACATGATAGTTATAATTATTCTTTGTATAACGAGAGGTAATCAATAAAAAATTGTCTTGTTTTTGCTACAACATTAGTTTTATCAAAGTTATCATTTTATGAAAATAAAGGCAACACAAGTCATTGGTAAAAAACCATAGTGTTATCGTATCCTCCTGCCATTTCGAACTTAAAAAGTTACATACAATACACTATCACGTCTATTACTCACTCCCTTTTCTCAAGTTTCCCTTGTTCAAAGCAGAAGCATTTACTGTATCTAGTAGCTTTATCTGAGTATCTTAGCGTTTCCTTGAAAGAGATTAGCTGGACGGCTGTCCAATTTCAAAACACAGTAAGCGCCAACTTTAAAAAAAAACGGGTCTTTGATTTATACATTATTTTAGGCGATTCCGCACATTCCTGCATTGTCAGAATATCAAAAAACGGCTTAGAAACGAAAATAAAATTTCTAAAAACCTAGTAACTCCACCCTGCGAAATCAAAAATGCCACGAAAACCATTTTAAAACACAGTAAGAGCCACCATCAACCATTTTAAAACACAGTAAGTGAAAATGACTTACTAGGTTTTAAAATTGTCAATGGCGCTTACTAGGTTTTGAAATGGTCAGCAAAGGTCAATTTTTGCCCGTTAATTTTAGTAAGTCACAAATGGCATACATTCCCAAGTAACATTTCATTCGAGCTTAGGTTGTAAGAAATGCCTTTAGGTTTTATAAGGGTTGTGAAAAGGTTAATGCTTTGCTATCTGGTCATATTGAGTACTTGAGAATGATTACTAAGTCCTAAAACTAATTGTTTATTAATACAACCTTGTAGCTGCTGATAAGAGTTTATATTAACGTTATTTTAACATGTATTTCAGGAGCATATAGTTCTAGGATCTTATAGTTGTCGTAGACTCCTGATTTACTTCTAGAAAAGCTAGCAATAATGCTAAAGTGAGAGCTTAAGGTTAAATTTTTAACCTTGATATAACCATAAAGTTATGGAATATTTAAATTACTTATAAGTATTTTTTAAAACCTATCTTAAACCTTTAGGTTGATAAGAGTTGTCTAGGCAAACAAATTAGGACTACTTGGTGAAAACCAAAAGCATTAAGCACTGGCTATGAGCTAAAGGCATGATTTAAGTCCTACAAGAATATTTTAAAGCTTTAGAGGCATCCTCAAAATATGTTTAATGCTTTTTAGTAATTTCCTAACGGCCGCCATATTTTTTCACTGAAATAAAAAAAAAAACTCACCAAAAAGATACATTTTAATTAATAAGGGAAAATTCAGTAGCGTTTCCTATACTATTCCAAATATATGTTTTTTTATATAGACAGTATTTTTAAATTTAAATTTACACCAAACATAAAATTTTATCTATTTTTTTTAATTAAAATATCTTCAAATTTATCATTTACAAAAGGCCCGCCACTTATACAGAACTATTATCCGAAAGTATCACAATAAAGTGCTAGTCGCACAAGGTTTTCATATTTCCTGACTTCAGCCTAACTACTTACTATATTTTGTATTAATACAACACTTACAAGTTAGCCATTTTGAGTCTTGGAAAGTGTCTGGTAATGGCGCCATTTATTATAATTAATATAATATCTTACACAGAAACATTTTAAAACCCGAGAGTCCTGGGAAGGCATTGCAAATATCCATCAAATATGTTTCAAGTTATAGAAGAGTTACATCCAGGACTAATTTAGAACTTAAAAGCTGCCTTCCAAGGTTATGTTAACGTTAAATTAAGGTTGTGAAGGTTTTATTTAGGTTCTGTGTAAGTTGTTCAAAAGGTTCTGGGTTTGAGCTATAGGTTTTGCTGTAGCTCTCAGAAAGGTTCTAAAACGTGGGCCCTTTTTGCACTCAGGAGGTTAATATAAGGTTAATATAAGGTTATCGAGCCTTCTAAGTCTCACGAGTTGATTTCCATACAAAGGTTCTAGAACCTTTTCAAAACCTTTTTAAAACCAAAAATGTTACTTGGGTTATTGCAAACACTTTTTTCGAAAAAATATCAGATATTTCAGAACCTGTATCTTTGAACTCATTGGTTCAAGATACCTAGAGAGGTGAATTAAAAGTAGAACATAAGGAAATTTTGTCTTCTTTATAAAAGCCATAGATACCTTTTTCGTCAGAACCTTTCTACTAGCCCTATATTGCATAAACCAAAAAAAACTCAAACATTGTAAACTAATTTTAGCTCAAAATTTAGGAAATATTGTCTAATTTAAGGCAGCCATAAATAATGTTCGTGTCAGACATGCCTTCTTAATATGGCGATTTGGTTCATTTAGATAAAACTTAAAAATATGCCGGTATTTCAGCTATTACTTAGTGCGGTCGTGTAAAAGTGCTGCAAAATTTGATTTATATTATGTGAATGATCCATATAAAAAAATAAAAAAACATATAAATTATTACGTTATTATTGCAATTTCAATATACTTTACTTGTCTTAAATTACACAATAATGGCTCTTACTAGGTTATAAAATGGTCAGTGAGGTCGGTTTTAGGGTGAGAAAAACATTTAAAACCTAGTTAGTGTTTTCTTTTGTGCATTACAGCAACAATATTAGTCATATTTAAATGAAATAGTATTGTATGTAAAGCCTAGGTTCTGCCGGTTCTTTTAAGCTTACATTCGTTTAGATATGTATCATAGTTTTACCAGGGCATTGAAATGAAGGGACAAAAACGTTTTTTGGCTCTCCTGAACATTTTGTCTCTTGGCTGTTACTGTGTTTTGAAATTGGACAGCCGTGGAGTGGACGCAGCAAGATGCATTTCCATATTTACATTATTTACTCTGCTCCGCTCCCGAGTGCTCTCCCTAAGGCGATCTTGTTGTGAAATATCAACGTAAATAAGCTTTGTGTTAGGTACTTTGGTAGTATCGGTAGGTATATAGGTTTAGGACTTGTTTCACAGTGTACTGATAATGGTTATGGGTGATTTTTCAATAGTTAGATAAGTAAATGTTATCTCTATCGAATAAAATTGTTGCTGTCATATCTGGCTATTGAAAAATCAGCCCTTATTATAAAAACCACCCGATGGTTGCCAGCAATTTAATTTTAATAATGTACGGCCTCTCCCGTATCGCCTAATCATGCATCATTTTTAACTGATAGCAAAAACCAATACTCTTAATAACCCATTAATTAACACAAATAACATGAACTTCAACGCGAAGAGTTAAAGGAATGGCGGCAGGAAATCACTTCCAAATTTGTCACAGGAAGCCCGCGTCGTGTCGTGACCGAGCTGTCTCTTACTTCGCTACATATTTGTCACTATTTATGGCCAGGATAAATTTTAGCATCTTTAATTATTTATCAATTAAGTTTTGATTTTTTTCTATATCGCTTCGATTATAGTTTGTAATTTTTCAATAGTCTTGCTAGTCACTTTTCTGTTTTGATTTATTTATAACACCGAGTATTCGTAATTACTTAATAATTGTAATAGGAACTATATTAATTTCAGTTATACGTATTGCAGCGAATTACTATTTTGTGACTATACTAATATACTAGATAATTTTAAATACTCTCCTATTCAATACAGTTTCGAATCCAACATGTCTCTTATGCCGCTGGCGCCAGCTCCTTATAGCGTTCTTTATAAACGCTCCTATTTCGGGACGGCTGCCAAGTCATAACCCTGTCGTCCAAGTAGATGTGATTCTTGTTTTTGAATGCGCTTAGATGAGACGAGCCATGGCTATGCGCACAGTCAGCTATTTAGGTACCTACTGATTGAATTAAATAAGATTTAAATCAATACTTAGTGGATTTTACACGATACTTAGTTACTCATATTTTCTACTTTTAAGTGTATTTTTACTCAATATGGTTGTCTGGAAGAGATTACTTGTGATGCTCCCGATTGTACTTATCCAACTTCGAAACTTTATTTATGAATCTACTTGGTGTGCACTATATAGACAATAATTTTTTACCTATTGTAATTACTCTAAGTACCTAGTTTAGTAGACTTCTAAACTACAGTTTTCTATGTTAAGAGTTAGAGGTAGGTAGTACCTAAAAAATATAATATCGTATCGTCTCAGCAAAAAAGTAAAAAAAAAACTGAAAAAAAAGAACACTGAACACCAGGCAGCTGTTTAAAATGGCCAAAACATAAAGCGGAAATGCCTGAAATGTAACAAGATTTCAGCCACAGAACAGCCTTTAATCCCCTATTGCAGTACAGCTAGTGTTGCAATGCGTTTAGCTCTAATTTATGGAGAAAAAATTGGATTCCCGCCAGACATGCTGGCTTGGAAGTGTAAGAATTTTTGCCATTTTAAACTTGCTGTGGTGATTTCCTGTTTGTTTCAATTTGTTGTTTTTAATTAGGGAGAAAACTAAAGGGGGAATGGGTTTGCTGATATTTATCATTACATTAGTTAGTTACATACATATTTTTTATGTCTAATAATCATTTAATGAAACTGTAAATATGTACATAATACAATCTAAATAACTTATTCTAAACTTATGAAAACCTTATGACATACATAATTATAATTATATCTTCTCCCATCTTCATGCCGGAAGGTCCTAATTATTGTGATCCTTATAGTTACTAATTTAAATAGGTAGATATTTGAAAAAATGAAAATTTTGTTTTATAGGTAATATAAATTATCCAATATTGTTATTTAATAAGCACATACATGGCTTACTATATAAATAAATAAGTATATGACATTAGCAACACCCAGTATATGATGAGCCACACCAACACAGCCATCAGTGCAATATGTGAAAGACAATATTTGCACGCTTTTATCCAATCTCGCTACCAAGGAAATCCTCTTCTCTACACTTTACCCACGCATAGGAGTCATGGGAGCTAGAGACGCCATTAAGAAGACATGAAACATTATTATAGGTAATGTTGTCACTAGAATAATACGCCACGAAGTGTACGCTATAAGCTTTTAAAGCTCTTCTGTGAGCTTTCGAGTTGAGTTAGGAAGCTTTACGGTTTGTGAGAAGTTAAATATGATTGGATTGTCAGCGATTGCGTCGAGTTGAGATTTTGTTAAGGACTTACTTTAAAATTATATGTTCTTACTAGCTGTACCCGCGAGCTTCGCTTCGCCTTAAAAAGTTTTCCCGTGGGAATCCCGGGATAAATAGTAGCCTATGTTTTTTCTCAAGGTCTAGACCATGTCTGTACCAAATTTCATTCAAATCCGTTCAGTAGTTTTGGCGTGAAAGAGTAACAGACAGACAGACAGACAGACACAGTTACTTTCGCATTTATAATATTATATTTAGGATATTCTTCTTTAACCGTTGGTTCTGCTATTTATTTTTTAGTAGATACCTACATACCAGTAACGCTAACTCGCTGATATGAAATTCCACACCATCTCGTCTTTCGCATTCCAAGTCTAGCCTATCTTTACCCCAGCTAAACTAATTTTATCCACAAGCCCACGCGTCCCAAAAAACATTTTACTCCATAAAATCGTGAAAAAATAACCTCTAAAGCTATGAAATTTAAGGCTCTCATCGTCGTCTAGTCGTAATAATCTAGAGGACAACTTAAAGTGAACGGAGTACAGAGTGTGGCTTGACTTTAATTAAACTTGGAAGACAGTTTTCAATAGCCAGGCTGTTTACATGCGTCCTTTGCTGGGTAAATGAGGAAAATATTTATAAGTTTCTTGGATCTGCAAAGCTAAAGAGGTGTTTTGTAAGGATCTTCAATATGGTAGTTTCCATGTTATGAAAAGTTCCACTTACAAAATGTCAACACCAAATGACCAAAACATTTAATTTAGAATTTGATCCAAATATTTATCGTTTTTGTTGGTAATATTCTGAATATTCTGATGTGCTTTTAAATGTATCTACTTAAATATTGCAGACGGCGTCATTAAGCTAGTTAATTCGGAGTAATTTGGTGCTATTGTCACTGGAACTTTTTCATTGTTTGTGAGTATACATAGACTCCAATGTACTCTTCAATAATGTTTTATCTATTAGCACTATATTGGGTCGCTGTCGACGTCTTCACATCGCTGCGTGGAAGATAGAAGACACCATTACACGGTGATGCAATAGTTGTATAGTTAGCGTCCACTAACAATACAACTGTAGCAACACCCTGTAGCTTCTACAATCAAGTACTTACAGAAGATTCCGAAAATAAAAGAAGTAAAGAAGATGGATATTTGAAAATTCACCTAACCAAGAAGATTAGGGTAATTCCCATGGTATTAAAATCTAAAATGGACACGTATTTTTTCCTTTTATACTTAGGTAAACCGCTTTAAACTCACACAGAAATACGTTTTTTTTTATATATTTGATTGCTACAAATAGTTCCTAACTGAACTAGGTAATGTTAGATGGTTTAGATTTACCCCATAGCACAGAATGATGAGAATTAGGATGAGCTCATCAAAGTAAAAGCCGATGAATGTTTGGACGCCTATGCACACAATAATAAAGGCAAGTGCACACCAAACGGATTACCCCACGGTCGGTCGTATGAGTCAGTGGAGCGTCTGTAGGGGTGTGGATTTGTGCTGGACGCACCCTTATAATGGGGTGATTCGGCTATCAATAATTTCGCCATTTTGGGAAATTTTGTATCGTCTCGTCTGTTACTCAGTGACACAGTTGATTTTGTTTGTATTTATTACTTAAGGATAGGGTCAAAAATCTAACCATACTTTTTCTAGGCGTAGTTCCCTAATAAGTTGCTGTAATTAAGTAAAATATTTTTCCCAAATATTCTCTTTCGGACCTACCGCTACCCCATTACCTTTGGGTCATGAAAATTGAAAAATAAGGCTTATATTCGTGTTCTTTGTTCACCGTTCCTATCATTAGACTGTACTGTCTTATAACGACAGGAAGTGACAGCTTGACATATTGTACTCTCGTCTAATGGACGGTAAATAACTTGACCTTTAAACAAGAAAAGCTGATGTTTTCCTCTGACGTCACCTTGAACTTATCTTCATGCGTATGCTTTGAGTATTTTCTAGAAAGTTGGCAAGTATTGTGTGGAGGGGAGAGTAAAGTGCGTTTTGGTCGTGGTTTTGATAACTTGGCTCCAGTACTGTCTGGAGTCTAGCCATTGTTTGAATAGGATCCGAATTCGAATACCGAAAGTATGATTTGGTTTCATAAAATATATGAGTGCAAGTTTATCATTTAACCAGATGGAACAGGTCGTTTTTCCGATTTCAAAATATTACTGCATTTTAATAAAAAAAACACATATATATTGGTTGATAATCGTAGGCTTAGAACTAAACAGCCTACTACTTTATTTACCTTTTCACTAAAATGTACACCAACAAACATGTACCTACATTAGTAGGTACTTACTTCAGTTTGAAATAGTTCTCCAATCAATAACACCCACTCGCATGTGTTAATCCAATTAGATAGAACGTTCATTCAGTGAGCTTATTCAGCGAGATAGGTACCTATTAGGTAGGTGGCTATTTGTTCTAGTCTAGATATACACCTAGATATTCTACTCTATTCAAACTAGAATTGTGGTCTACTAGACCGAGATGGGAGTCTCTGATTGTCTACTGAGATTGATCGCAAGCTCTGTTTCACACTTTGTTACTGTTAATACCCACGTATTATTCCTAACACCTATTGTGTAAGACACAAGGCCTACGCTAGTTGAGTCGTATTTCGATATAGAGCTAAATTCAATAGCGAAATATTATATAGGTCAGTTAGATATCTCACATTCTTGGGTCCGGATTTTCATTGAATGCTATCGCTTTTGGTCCAGGCACTCCAGGCGGTCCACTCTACTTTAATAACAAGATCGAACGAGAGCTATGAGATCGGTACATATATTATAATGCAACGAGATAGAGTCGCGGTTACCACAGCAGCACTCCGAAACTTCGTTTTTTGTAAGGTAGAGCGACCCCGTAAGATTAGGTTGGCGTGGCTAGTGTAGATATTGGCGGGCTGGCTGCTGACAAATGTTAGGAGAACGATAAATTCAAGCCAGAGTTTTCGCTTGAATCCTAGTTTCGGAGTCCGATTGTTGAATTGAATATCAATATTTGAATGGAGGTATAATACCTAGTTCCTCTTTCGGCACTTTAACGTGGTTTTATAATATGATATCTAGTTACACCTACACAATGTTAAAAAAATTACTTATAATAAGGCCTTTTACCCGTTTAGGAGGTTTTTATTTTAAACTTCTTATGACATAGTACCTACCTATGTCACTAGAACTTTTTCATTGTATGAGTGAATAAAACTACAGTGTCCTCCGCATACACGGCCATGACATCTATACTGAGCGGCATGACAACAATCTCTGTTTTTGGCACGAAACCCGCATTTCGCCGATATCTGCTCGTTTCAAGGCAAAGAGCAGTCACTGGACGCTTTCCAGCCATTTCGCCGTCTACGGTATACGGAGGGTTACTCTATACTGACGAAAAACGAACCAACGAGAGCTGTCGTGCAATCGGCAGGTAAAGAGATACAGAGTAGGTAAAACACGATTCTTTATTCAGAAAAAAACATGTTTTTTTTTTTAAGAAAGTTGTGCCCTATTCTAGGGTAACAGTTAGCAAGTAAGTTAGGTGAAAATAGGGGAAGCAGTAGGTATAGCATCTGCGTACTGATCATTAAGAGTGCATAAATTGGACTAGGCATGTTCATGTTTTGTAGTTATTTTGTAGGTAATAGATTATGATGACATTATTTTAGTAGTATCATAGGTACTTAGGTACTGGACCTTTAGGTACTTTTATGAGAACTTCATTCATAAATCACAACTTGGCTCAATATACATCGCGTCGCGACGCTATAAAAATATGAGAAAGTTTTAATGTTTGTCTGTCACCGAAAATCGCCGTGCTACGACTTTTTAATGCATTTATTTTTATTTGCATAGTTAGATAGATAGATAGAGTATTCTTTATTATTACTTACAGTAAGTAAGAAATAAATTTCAATTTTACATAACAACTTAAACAGACAAAAGGCGGTATAATCGCTTATAGCGATCGATCTCTTTCAGACAACCTCTTTGGTCTGATATTCTCAAAATTTTTACTTTACTCTAACAACACAATAATAACACAAAATTGTTCAATACCTCATTAGGTAAAGTTAACTAAAACAAATATTAAGAATATTGTTTCATATTATACTTAAACGTTTTCGTGATAACGATAACGGACGGTTTAGTTTGCGTGTTTGGGACAGAGGGTGAAGGGTAGAAGGGGGTCAAACGTGAGGTTAGTAGGTTCAATGTCCCCTAGGTCAAATGTGGAATAAAATAATTGAATTACAATAACAGATGTCTTTTTCCGCAAAACAAACTAGGACTAGTTTATTCCCGCGAGTTCGCTTTACTAAGTCCATTTGCAATTTTATATATCGAAGGAAAGTAATCTATAACAGCGATTGTTCATTTGGGAATCATCTCATTCCCACTTCAATAAACATTTCTATAGCGATAAAATTATAATACCTACATCTAAATGCCCTAGCTTGCCGGTTTAAACCCAGTGGGAGTGTCTGCACTTTACCTAATTATGGATCATAGTTTATTCATTTGATTTGAAACTATAGAGCGACCGAATAGCGTAGTGGTTAGTGACCCTGACTACTGAGCCGATGGTCCCGGGTTCGATTCCCGGCTGGGGCAGATATCTGTTTAAACACAGATATTTGTTCTCAGGTCTTGGATGTGCCCGTAAAATGGCAATAGGCCCGCCCCCTATTACATTGAGACTAACATAACACTCTGGCGAAAAGTGGGTGCAGCAATGCACCTCTGCCTACCCCGCAAGGGAGTACATTAGTACAAGGCGTGAGTGCGTATTTTTTTTTTAAACTCTACTAAGTATGTATATACCTATACTATATACATACTTAGTCTTAGTACTTACCTAATTGGTTTTACAGGATGTTGCAAAAGTGGTATAGTTAGACGAAAGCGAGTGATTCAAGCTCACTGATTTTCGGCTTACTAGGTATATACTACTTATGCTACACCCTATACAGGGTGTTGCAAAAAGGGTATACTAAGCCGAAACCTACATGTGCAGCATGATATACCTAAGCCAGAAACTGAAATCAGAATTTGAAAATTCGCGAAAAAAAATATTAATTTTCCATAGAAACGTTGTTGGTCACGTGACTTTTACTATGGAAAATTAATTTTTTTTTCGCGAATTTCCAAATTCTGATTTCAGTTTCGGGCTTAGATAGGTATACCATGCTGCACATGTAGGTTTCGGCTTAGTATACCAATTTTGCAACATCCTGTATACACTGACTTAGTAACCGATGTAAAACATTATTCCAAGTGAAATCTAACTATGCTACAGAGCACAGAGCAAACAACTATTGCCTACGCTAGTCACATTTATAATTCAATGCTACATAATACATATATTAAGTAGGTATATAGGTATTATTTGTGTGTCTATTTCAAACTGAGTCACAATAAAACCTTATCTTTATACTACCTAACAATGCCCTGGAATCAGAAGTGAGACAACTGGATTACAAATGTACGCATTAAAATGAGCAGAACATTATTTCCATATTAAATGACAAAGTACCAGAAAGCCTTTACGCTATAGCAGGAACAGCTTTCGTTAAATTTATAGCGTCTGCGATAAAAGACATTTACATTAAAGAAAGTACTTAGGTATGGATATTTTGTTTAATAGAGCAGGTAGGGAGATATTTAGATGATTATTTGAGTCATTTTAAAAAATCAAGATCAAGTCTCAAAACTCAGCCAAGTCAAGTAAGTTAAATATTTTACGCGGTTTTTGATGAGTTTAATATTAATAGATTTTAAACTTTATGCATCACCAGACAGGTCCCTAAATAGGTACTTGTACTGTATTTAAAGTTTCACCATGGAATTTAATTAATTATAACAATAACATGAACATGAACATTAAAATATTTCCTCACATTATCCGATAGCGATATACGCTTATGAACAAGAGGGTTGCTCTACCTTGATATAAAACTACGGAACTAGAGCTGTCATGCAATCGGCACATTTTATACCATGAGATAGAGTTGTGGTTAGGTTACTTCGAAACTTGGTCGTAACCTAGAGTCACCCCTCAGACTGGCTCAGGGTATTCCTTTGTGAGCTTCTGCTGTGTTTAGCTCATATTTTTCTACTTGAGCGAGTCCTACACTACAAGTTTCTTTCTGACATACCTACCAAGCGTAATAATTTACATAAAGCACAATTTATACATTATGGGAAACATGCAGAATCCTCTAACAATCACAAATTTGAAGGATTAAACATAAGAATTAAATCACAGTTTGATTAGCCGCACCCTAATCATTATCAGTTTCGTTAACAGGAAATCACACACCATAACCGAGTCATACCGACACCGGACAAATGGAAATAGACACGCCATTAAACTTGCATATTAAAAGGAATGTAAATATTGATCCTTATAGCGTAAACGAGGCACGTTCTATTCCTGCAGGATATCCCCTTCGCTAGTTCCCTCCCGCGCCGCACCGCGCGCACACGTCGCGTCAGTGAGGATGCAGTTCCAATTTTAAAAATCCAGAGATTTTATTCCTTTTTTCGCGAGTGGTTTAGTGGCCAGTGCGGGCGTTTTGTGTTTGAAGTTTTTGAAGTGTGCGGTTGGATTATACCTTATTTTGGTGTATTTTATTTTGTTGGAGCTGTAGCGTGGTTTTCTTTGTACTTTTAATAGGAGTTCTGAAGTTTTTTTCTTACAGAATTTTCTTTTCTTCCGGCTCTTTACTTTTTATAGGGCTTAAAAAATGTATTTTAAAATTTGGAATATTCATTTTGAAGTTTTACGTTGTATTCCATAATTTCCTCTTTTGGCTAATGCAGGAGCCTTGTCACTGGACTTTACGAGCAGACATTTACGACGAGGGTTGCTAATGTGGCTATGCCAATTAATCTTTACTTGCACACCAGATTCTGCATTATGCTATCACACCGTTCCGTTTTCTTGCCAATAACATTACCTACTTTTAACAAATGAACTTAAATAAAATAAAAATAAAGATTCAGTAAGTTTAGTGCCAATTTTTATTTTTTTTTCATATTCGGTTATCTAACCGACATGGATTAATTTATAAATTAAACGTCATCTCTATATAAAATTCATGACAGATGTGTCAAAAGTTAACCACTACTCCCTGGTTATGCTCTAACCGAGAATGGAGAAATTGGCACTTAGAGTGACAATCTAAAATTCGATCCAATTAATTCCAGATCCAATTAAACAATTAATCCTCCCACTACATAATACTACTTAACTACAGTAGTAAATCACGCCCAGGTGAACTCCTAATTAGAACTAGACTGAGACGCTAGTAATTAGCTATTTACCCCAAGGAAATTGTGTCTTGGATAAATTAATTATTGATGCTCCCTCTATAGGTACCTGGATGTAGATGAGCTCTATAGGTAGAGACTAGAGGTTAGGGTTTGAAATTTATACTGTCAAAATATATTAAACCTCCTCTGCTGCGAAAAGTGGGTGGCTCGCTTGTGAGCCACCTCTGACTACCCCTTCGGGGATACCAGTCTTGAGTGCATAAATATGTACAGTATTGTGCAAATTAATGTGAACACAAGTGAATATTTGAAAAAAATACACTTATTAGTTCTAAAATTTAAAAAACAGAGATATATTTATACAATTTTAGTTATTTTAATAGAAAATGTGTCCTTCTTGGCTTTTATAACTGCTTCATCACGTTTTGGCATAGAATCGACATGATTTTAACAGTTTTCTGATATTTACTGGTCTAAAAAACTTGTATGGATTACAGCCACAATTATTTTAGTTTTTCTTGTGCAATCCGTTTTACGAAGTCTAACTTTCACGATGGCCCACTTATTTTCAATGGGATTAAGTGCTGATGAGTTCTCTGGCCATCCAAAGGCATGATATCTTGTTGTTCTTGAAATATTTGAGCATAATCTTGGACACGTGGCATGGAGGCGAAATTTGTTGAATAACTTATTGACCGTTAGCATCAACTTTTCTTAGTTTGGGGCTGTATTTCTTATATAGGTACCGGATGACTTGTGCCCATCGAAGGGATGATGTACTCGCTAAAATACAGTGACTTGCTAGAACGGAGATTAGAAGTTGAACTAAGAAAAATTGATGATAACGGTCAATAAGTTTTTCAACAAAATTCGCCTCCATGCCACGTGTCCAAGATTATGCTCAAATATTTCAAGAACAACAAGATATCATGCCTTTGGATGGCCAGAGAACTCATCAGCACTTAATCCCATTGAAAATAAGTGGGCCATCGTGAAAGTTAGACTTCGTAAAACGGATTGCACAAGAAAAACTAAAATAATTGTGGCTGTAATCCATACAAGTTTTTTAGACCAGTAAATATCAGAAAACTGTTAAAATCATGTCGATTCTATGCCAAAACGTGATGAAGCAGTTATAAAAGCCAAGAAGGACACATTTTCTATTAAAATAACTAAAATTGTATCAATATATCTCTGTTTTTTAAATTTTAGAACTAATAAGTGTATTTTTTTCAAATATTCACTCGTGTTCACATTTATTTGCACAATACTGTACATATTTATGCACTCAAGACTGGTATCCCCGAAGGGGTAGTCAGAGGTGGCTCACAAGCGAGCCACCCACTTTTCGCAGCACATTTGTACTCACGTGATACCGATTACTTACAATTAATTGCAATGCACGGGTGCACGGTGAAGTACCTAATTGGGGCGATACTCGTGAGACGATGTGAGTGTCGTATTTAATTAAATATTTGTGAAACTTTGAAAGTTACCATTCTAACGATGAGTTATGAATATTATTATATTATGTTGAGAAGATAGTATTTTTTCAGTTGGAAAATTTTATATCGCAATGATCTATATTCTATTACAGACAAATGCAATACAAATTTGAGACCGTTATTTAACATTTAACCAGTAAACGTGATACGAACTTACAATGTATGGTTCTTACGGTTTATTATTATTATATATACCTACCTTCATAAATACCGAGGTTAAAAGTACCTACCTTAACAAGTAAAATTACTCTTACATTCAATGCAATCCCAACAGATCCAATAATCCTACTCAGATTTTCAATACGATCTTATTATGACTATGCGTCGATGGTGAGAATATTCCTTGGAAATATCGGGAAATTCCGATAACAAAGCTGCTGGATATGAAATGCGATGCATTTCTTGGCATTTCGATTGCATTTCGCGAGACGAAACCATTCTGTAGGAATAACTCCATAAAAATAATAAACCAGATCACTTTTCCTATAGAGGAGAGCTATAAACCGAAACAAAAACATAAAATAAATCTTGTATTTTCTCGAGTAAGTAATTTAATTTTATTTATATATACACTTTTTTGCACACAAAAAACAATTTTTACACGGAAGCATTTTAAAAATTTGAACACAGCTAATAATTTGGCACCAAGGCGGACTTATTGCTAAAAATAATTAATTTAATCTTCGGCGTAGGTACCTAGATCAAAAATGATGGATTCTAATATGGATGGATGGCACAAAATTTTATTTTAGCTAAGTGTATAGGCATTTCATCGTATTTTTGTAATAAAAAAAATGCTAAATGAGCATTACATCCGAATTCCTTTGTAGAGACCTTGTAGGTCACTCTGTCTTACGAAAAACTAAGCCTCTATCTTAGCTCGTCGTATTTAACTTACCTATTGCATGACAGCTTTCGATAGTTCGTTCGTCTTCGCAGTCTTCGGTCTAGCTAAAGTAAACTACTTACTACTACTTTTACTACTAATTCTAGCTATTATGCAAGCAAACGCTTCTACTGCGCTAACGACACAAAATAAGTATATTAGAAAGTATTATAAATAAATTAATAAATATATTACATATTATGGCTTAGCAGCTAAGCAGCTCTTCTTCGTGAAGCTAGAGTGACCCTGGAGAACTCAGATGCAGCTGTGAACGGAAAAAAAGAGCTCATTTTCTTTTTTTTTAAACTCGCTAAAGGATTTTCAATTTAAATTAGAATGAGCTAGATTTTTATCACTCTGTTAAATCTATCCTTTATTGTTTTTGTGAAACATGAACTCTTAGTGCCAAAATATGAGATAGTCCTGAGGTAGTCTGTATCTTTATAGAGCGTGGTTTTCAGTGTCCAGTTCTGTTAGTAGGTTAACTAGTTACCTCGAATTTAAATTAAATTTTAATTAGGCTCATAGATACTTAAAATTTAACATTAAATTACTAAAATTTTTATATCGTTTTACGTACTATCCGTATCCACCCTTCTTGACTTTGAAGAATTTCTCAAAATATCGGCCACTTCGTCTTCAATCACCGTTGCCGTTCGAACGACTTTCATCTATTTCTGTTACCAAATGGACCGCCCGTGTTTGTAAACACTTTTGATTCATTTCACTCGTTGAAACGTTAACAAGTTGAATCAACAGACCTAATTGTCGGCTTAGATTAGAAGGCGTTAAAAAATAAATAATTATGATGACAATAATTTAATTAAGAGTAGGTTAAACTTTTTCGGGGGAATGTCGGGAAAGGGAATCTTTAAGTTAAAACGGAAGAAGTTGACTGTTGATTTCAATATTGTAATAATTATCACATTTTAATATAATATAACAATAATTTAAGTGGCTATATTTATAAATTATACCTAATTATTAATTATTATATAAGTTATGACTTATGCATGACTTATGACACAAAATGGAAGAAAACAACATTAAATTAACTTAACATCCGGTAGCAATACCGATGCGTTCATTTTATTTTTAAACTGAATTAAAAGATTGAAATAGTGTTGCCCATTGTATGTATTTATTTAAACATTAAGTAAAGCAAAGCTTACGTCGTCTGATATTGTGATGGCCTGAAGCGAGATGCGTCGAGCGTCCTATATTTCAAAAAAGAAAACTCGGTTTGGAAGACATTTTAATAATGCCATAATTTCAGTTTCCAGTGCCAAGGGAACTCCTCAACAGTGAGATGTCTTAAGCAGTCGTGTTACCAATTTAGAAAGTTTCCTCAGCATGACGTGATGTGTGTCCCTCGACTCGCACATCGTGACTCAGGCAAATTACGCCGTCCGTGATTAATGCATACTATTCCTGTGTGTACCCTTCACCCAGTGGTTCTTTCCTTTGTTTGAGGACGCCAAGTTCTAATGGATTGGATGTGTCAAGTTGAACAGTCCACGAGTTTGTTCCAGCTAAGCCTGAGTTATGCGCTGAACGTGTGAGTAGTTCGCACAGACTTTCGAGTGTCTCGTTCGTACTCAGTGATTGAGTGCCGCAGGAGTTACTAATTTCTCACCAAGACTGCACATATATTTTAATATCTTATGGCATATCTGAGCTACAGCTACATTTCTACCATGTAACTAATAAAAACGGTACTATACTGTTTACAATTACATAACTATAACTATACTATCATGTACATAGATTCGATTGAACCTTAATCCATCACAGTATTGACGACAACCACGCTACAGGTCAACAAACCAATGCTATAAGTTCTAGACCACGTGTTTTATACTTTTATGGTGTGCTGTGCGGAAGTTGTGAGACGTGTGTTATGAGGTTTTGACTGCTTCACGCCAGAGCCGTGAATGGTGATTCAGCGAGAAACGTCACGACGTGAAGCCATCGCAATGCTGACGACAGAAGCGGACCTTTGTGAGTGGATAAGCTTATGCACTTAAAGTTAGAACGTGTAGGGCTTATATGTTTGTTGTTCAAGAGTCTCAGCGAACGTACATTGAGATATTTTCAGGGTGGTATATTCCGGCTTGGTCTTGCGTGACTCGTGATGTATTGTTGTAATGCCAGATAACACCAATCAATTATTTAACTCGTGTCCCATTTAAGTCGATATTATAAATTGCCACAGCCACTGAAAATAATAATGGGTTTACAATAACATAATTAAGTATATCATTTTGAAACCCTCCACACACAGAATTTCTTAACAGAGCTTAGTTAATTAATTAATGTGATTATTCTGTATCCATATCATGTCAGGATAGGGTGTCCGTAATCCGCACACGCTTGGATTACCGATGTTTCAATATGGCGGACTATTTTTGTTAATTCCAGCATTGTCATCCACACTGATTGGTTTAATCTCCCCAAATTTCCGTTCCAGTTGTTCCACAACGAGTTAAATAACATTGATTCGTTAAAATGGTAAAATAGGTAATAACCTATAAATTTAATGACACCCAATTCACTGTTTATACTAGGTATGTAGTTTTAGTAGTAGTTTTGAAGAGAATGGCGAAGCGGACTGCAATTTGCATTAAAATTAATTAATCAATAAGATTAATGTCGCAGCTTTTCCCTTTACTGATCATTTGACCCGAACTCTTTGATGTCGTTTCAAAGTGTAATAGCAGACGTGTGTATGTCAGTTCCTAGACTTGCGGTAAGCCAAGGAGTGAGCTACAAATGTCTATCAGAAAACCACAGCGACCAGATAATATATAATATCCTACCTATGTAAGAAGTAACTGAATCCATGAATATACTCCACTTATTTTGGTACTGGAGTCAGAGAGAGTGAGTGATATTATAGGTACCTACAGGGTGAAATTTATTAGTAGTTACAATCCCGTTCCGTTGACAGGTGAATGTATCCTGTCATAATAAGCAACACTTACTATAAAACTTCTATAAAACCAACCCTGAAATAATTTATGACGCCACAGTAATTTGCTATCTAATAATATTGTATTTCTTTATTTCCAGGTCCGCGCCATGGAGCAGCGGCTGTGCGATTGGCCGGCGGGCACTGACGGTGCTCCGCGCGCCATCTCGCGTCTCGAGGGACAGATCGAGGAGCAAGTTAGTGTTCTTGTTCCTTCTCTAGGTTATTATTTTTAAAAAGCTTTATAAGCTGCAATAGCTGGCTGAAAACTTCACATGCAGCTACCGCAAATTTTTATCCAATGCAGATTAATGTTATAAGCTATTAATTGTAATTTAAATAATTATACAAGATATACAAAATTTTAAACATAAATTTATTCAGATAGAATAGAACAACACAACACATCACTACAAGTACAAATATTTTCAAATGAAAAATTATGAACGCATCCGTTTTTCGTGACGTCACAACCGGTTTTGACTTTTATTAAACGTAAACGTCAAACGTCAAACCTACGTCACACACTAACGAAAGTTTTGTTTGTTGTTATGATTTTTTCGTGTAAAAATTATTAAAAACATACGCATCTGTGTTATGTAGATTTTATGAATTAAACAGCAACTTAAATAGTGAAATTTAGCCCATCCATAATGAACTTCGGACTTTCCGAGAGTGTTTTCGAGTGCTTTTACCAACAAACTTAAGTTGCGAGGGTAACTTAAACTTTTACAAGTGACACAATAATTATTGGAGAAAATGCAGGTACTTACTTAAAATATTTTTCCCCTTCTTATCTCTATACCCGCAAAAACCACACATTCCTATATTTTTCATAAAATATCAAAACCGTAGAAATTCCAACTGGATTCCAAAGACAGGGCGCGTATGTTGAAAACGGACGGTCAATACCACTGTTATTTTCACTGTGGTCCTAATCTAAGCTGTCGAGCTACGAACTGAAGGTCTGGCTCCAGAGATCCCCATCTTTCCTCTTCCCTTCTTTGACATAGTACTGCCAAGTCTCTCAATTGCGTCTTTTTGTTGTAAAACTCGCTAATTTCACTAAACTGATGATCTCCTATTCATATAATTAGCAAAATGCTGACCACTATCTCTATTACCATCACTAATCATTAAATCATTTTATTACCTATCCTTCAACTCAACTCGCACCCGCTGTGGGTGCCGCTGTGGCACATCCTAAAACCGTCCCGTTGGTTCCAGAAGCAGCTGCGCCTGCAAGACGCGAAGCAGGTGGAGGCGAAGGCGGCGCGGATCAAGGAGTGGGTCACGAACAAGCTGCGCGAGCTCGAGCAGCAGAACCAGCAGCTGAGGGAGCAGAACGACCGCTGCAACCAGCAGTTGGAGCTGCTGAGGAACCATATAGCCGCGCAGGGGACTAGGAACTCTGCGGTAAGGGTTTGACTGTGAATTTGGCTAATAGAGAAGAAGATTTATTTAGGTGGTAGAATGAATATGCATTGGCGCAAAGGTTGGGAAAAAAACATTCAAACAAAATATTTAGAGAAGAATGAAAAGAATGCTGTTTCTGGCAGTATGTATGTACAAGATATTATTGATTTCTAGTATGTAGAGAAATAAGTTATACATTATTAATCTACAAAGCCACAATTAATACATATACCATTCAGTTCATTTGATCATCTTATGTACTTACATCTTTTATCAAACAAATTACAAAATACATGGCTTGTTATGCTCACTATGTCACTGGCTTATTGCAAAGTATGTAAAAGCCAAATAATTTATGTATACTTACTATAAAACTCAAAGTGAAGCAGCCATAATTTAAGAAGTATGCAAACTCATTACATATTTCATTAATATCTCAAAGCAGCAGCATAAAAATATGTTGACTACTAACTTTTAATCAACATAAAAAGCCTGCACTACAGTTAAAACTTTTCCAATATTTTCAAACTAATCAGTCAAGTTTCCAACTTCAAACGTGGTTATGAACAAAAAAATCAATCAGTTCATAATAATCCTCAGTTTCTACCGTCTCGAGCGAGCCTGTCTCTCGAAGTGAGGGAGGACGGCCCTCGAGCCACCTCCAGCTTGGCGGCTAACCGACGCCGGTCGGAGAGCCTCGAAGGGCCACAGGTAGACTTGATGTTGTAGAGCAATTTGTGATGTTTATTTGCTCTAAACCTGCCAGTTTCCATAATTTTTTTCTCTGTCTCTTTTGTCTCTGCTATTGAAGTTAGTGAGTTTCGGTTTCAGTGTCTATGCTATTAAAGTCTGTGAGTTTCATTTGTTCAGCTCTTTTATTGATTGCCTGAGGATTTGCGTTCTACTCGTATGCCGTTTTTAATTAACAGAAGAATACTTCTAAAAATCAAACCTACTTTTTATTAATTAAATAGAATCTTCTCTATGTTGCTTCTTATGTTTGACTCTAACTTGCACTGTGTAGGTCGAAATACTTCTTCTATCAATATATATTAGATTAGCTAACATTTTAATGATTTCCGTTATCAGTGGCACTATTTCATAATTTTAATTAAACTTGAACTTGAGTATTGACAGTCAATGTTCAATTGCATTTTTGTTGTTGTAATATAACTAATATTAGATTTTTAAAAACCTAGGGAAATCTTATAAATTTCCAATAAGTTACTTCTACTTGTTATCTTATTTCATTTCAAAATTATCTTATATTCAACACAAAAAGATAAACAATTATTCAATTATAATTGAAAGTCTTTTGTCTATCATATTCTTCCTAATCTTAGCCCTTTCTCTTATACAACAGAGGTTTTAGAACAAAAGCCTGACATGACCCCTATACAAAGTTATATCTCTTTTTTTGGCAAACATCAACATAATCCACCACTCTCTAAAAATTTACCTTGTGACAACCCAACTAAACCCCACACCTTACCTCCACAGCTACCACTAAACTCCACGGAACCCCACTACAGCACCCCGGTGCGGCACAGACGGAACCTGTCCATCGGGACCACAAACTTGACCACCACCCCGCCAGCTAATCCAGTCAACCTCAACACCATGAATAGAACCATGGATGAACGGACCACGGCCAGTTTACTGGCTGACGATTTGGCTGTGAGTTTTGTTTTGTTATTTTGACTAAATATATGAATATTGTTACGAGTTATTTTAATATAATAGACATAGGTTAGAAGGCTTTACTAACCTATATGTATTGTATTTTGAATGTACTTTGATAATAATGTACTTACTTACCTCTACTAGGCATATTTTAATATCAGCTACTGGTGATTGGTTGTCCGTGTTTTGCAAATTGATTAAATAGTTAATAATTATACTGATTAGTAAAATGACATGATGCTAGATTTCATTCTTTTCAAAACTATAGAAAGATACACACATTTATTTAATTACTAGATAGAGCTCCATAAGTACCACTGAATCTCACCTAAATAACTTTCCACAGGCCGCAGTAGAAAACCTAGTAGTACTACCGACGACCCCCGCCACATCGACCGATGGTGACACGACCCACGACTACGCAGAAATATACACGCCTAGCAGAGGTATACTTACGTTTGAATTACGGTGTGGTGTGGTAACGCTAAGCTTGGCTTCGGTGATGGTAACTGGTATCGTGTGGTATACAAACGATGACCACTAATAGTGTCTTAACAATAGTGTCATAACATATTGTCGTTTTAGCGGTCATGTTTCGTGTATTATATTATACGTATTTGTAAGTAGGGACAGCTAATTCGCTGTATATCGTCACTTAAACATAATGTGAAGAGTGAAGAGCAGATATCAGTTTTTTACGCAGCAGTATCAATTAGTATGTTACCCGAAATTTCTAAGATTCCATTTATCTCAATATAGTGAGACATGTTTATAAAACAGTAAAATACCTCTACTATTCAAGTTAATTATCAAAAGAATACTTATTTATGTGGTTTACTCTACTTCCAAAGCTTATACTACCTCCTTTTGCGCAAAAGCTACTATTGCCTTAAACCGCTCATTCACATTGCCCACAAAACTAAACCATCCCTTCACCCAGGCTCTTACCACTCCCTAGAGCGCACTCCAGCCTGGTCGGAGGCGGGCGTGGTGGTGCAGGGCTCGCGCGGGTCTAGCGAGGAGAGCGTGGGAGACCCCCGGCGGCCCCCCACGCCGCCGCTGCACCGCCTGCCGAGCTGGGAGGCTAAGATTTACCAGGTGAGATTGATAGCTTCTTCTATTATGTTTACCTATTCTGCAAATCAGGAAAAAAATATAATCTGCTGCAAAGCGTATTTTGAAATAAAATTTGAAACCTATAAATAAATAATAAAGAGTCGTGAACTAATACGATCTACTTATCTAAAATAGAACGGTCACTATAGGTTCTAATTAAGTATTATTTTTGTTACCTTTGTAGCCTTATTTTCTTTTCGTGTCGAAGGCAAACAATAACTAAACTAAGGTTTGTCACCGTGGTGTAGATTGGTTAATCAGTTTAGCGTCATTCGCTAACTCCTGGTTCGTCATACGTATATATTACTATTATTAGTTTGGTTTCGTACATTCCCCACTAATCTCCCCTATACCTCCACAGGTGGCAGACGACGGCCTGCAACAGTCAGTAGAAGAGCAATTAGGCGAGGCGCCGAGCGCGCGGCCCGTGCACGAGTCGACTAGCTACCAGGACATGTCCGTGCCCGTCTACGCCACGGTTAAGGGGGTATGTGAAGTCAAAGTGAAACTAGCTTGTTATAAAACATAGACTAAAGTTGCGGTTTAAGGCTGCCGTCAGTTGGTGGACACCAGCAGAGACAGAACGCCTGCGAAACTTTATGCGAATGAATGAAGCCAATAATTGACCATTAGAATTGCACGAATGGAGTTTTTATACAATTTCGTTAACTCTGGTATGCATTGAAATCGCCCAAAGATAATACGTAACTGGCACAAGCGATAAAGCACTTAATGCCGCGCTACGTTTGAATTGACCCTAAGAATCAGTTCTCAGTAGCTTTAACAAAAATAAAATAAATTCAGCACTCCGTAAAATTAAATGTAAAAAGTAAGGTACTCGAGAATATACAAATACTCATTCGATGTCATATCGCAACATCCAAATACCTTAATACCAATGTCATACGTTTTTTGTTACATCATAACTAAAACCCCTTATTTTCTTCATTCAGCGCGCGAGTCAGATCCGCTCGATGCCGTTCACGGGCGAATCGTCGGACGACTCGTCCGACGGCGAGGACTCGATGGGCGTCACGGTGCACAACACGCCCAACCACGTCTTCAGTGAGTATACTTACATTTATGAAAACTAGGAGTAAAAAAGTAGCGGTATAAATTGTCTATGGAAGCTCATGAAGGAAAGTAGGTACTTAGATTACTGTGTACATGAACATCCAAGACATAGGGTTATTGCCATAATCGCAGGTTGGCAGGCGAATTCTTAAGACCTATCACTCAACACAAGCAATCCACACCCAAAAAAGTATGCAATTATTCAACATTTAGGTACTAAATAAAAACAAAATGCTATCACAAGATTTTTGTTTTATATTTTGGAATAAAACCACAATTGACCCCTCTTTTTCCCCTCCACAGCCGCACAACAAATGCCTCTATCCATCAACAACGTGAACCTAACCTGCATACTGCCGGCCAACATGCAGGACACGCACGCACGCGCGTCCAGCACGCACTGCAGCTCGTCCGACGCTAGTTTAGGTATTGTACTAGATATATGTATACAGGGTGTGGCAAAAAGGGTATACTAAGCCGAAACCTACATGTGCAGCATGTTATAGGTATCTATCACTGAGTTGCAGAAAGGATCTTTAAGTTAATGTCGGCATTAAATGTATTGTTGCCTTGCTTTGACAGTATACGGACAGAAAGAGACAGACATAGATTTAATGTCGACATTAGCTTAAAGTCCCTTTCTGCAACTCGGCATTAGCCCGAAAATGAAATCAGCCTTTTTGCAACACCCTGTACTATTATACAACAGTGGAGAGCTAAAGCTAATGTATTTGTTACCGGAGAGACGTGGTGACGTAACGGATAAGGTCTCGTACTCTAATTTGAGAGGCTGAGTGTTGAAATCCTGGCATGCACCAATGAATACAATTTATGTACAAACGTACCACGAAAACATCTTGAAGAAACTTTCACATCTAGATTCTACATATTACCCTGTAAGGGTGTAAGGGCAGACGGGTGATACATACAAGATTATAAACATAATTCATTGTACTAATTCCGAAATTGCGACACGTTTTGTAACTTATCATGCGAGCAAAAATGTGTATTCACCAAAATTTTTGTGGCTAGCTTTCGAGACACATCTAACTACCCCTTACGGGATAACAGTCGTGTGAATATGCATTCGAATTTAAGTGGTGTTAAATCAAGTTATTTATTCTTTTCTAGGCGCCAGCAGTCCGTCCAAAAGTGTCAATACCAGCTCCAGTCTGAGTCCAGCGAAGAGATCGAGTAGCGGCTCACCGACCAGGCATAAACATACACGTGAGTATTATATGATTTTCAACATCCAGCATGGGACCAACTGGGGGGTAGGAAAAACAACATACCTCCGAGTATAAGCAGACTGTATCAGACGCCAGTTTGAATGTGAAATATGAATTTTTATTCACGATCTTATTATTTGTTTATATGAATACGAGCTACGGCAGTGTTTTGCTTCTCTTTCACTATTCTTTTCAATAATGGGTAAACTCTGATCAAAACAATAGACCAGGAAATATAGGTTTGTTTTTCTAAACCATTGTTTATATCCATCTTCCATTTTAAAATCAATAACATTTCTGTATCAAGCTAAATCTTCAATTTCATTTCATTTCAAACGAGTGATCTTAATAGTGCATTTCTTGGTTAAAGTTTTCAAATTCTTCTAAATTAGGAAAAAAATACTTTTACATTTGGCCATTTTTTGTAAATATGTTTGGCTGGCGTGCGAACCTCCTGAATCCTAAACACTCTTACAATACTCTTGATAAGGATGTCCATCGATTCCCTGAAGTACTTTGGCGTAGACACCACACTAAAAGACGGAATAAAAAACGAGTGATCAGCTTTTGCGTTCTATTACGATATAAGACACTTTTTACAGGTACTTATGTGGTTACCAATTTAAAATTAGTGCTATAAATGTGAATTTCAGAGTGATTTTATGTTAGTCAAAAATAACATGATGAGTGTTTAATAATATAATTTATAACCTAATTTGGTTTTTCCTATACTGTTCCCGATGAAGGATGCCGGCTGGCACTAAACTTATCATCTATTCTAGCAAAATTATAGGTTGATTGGATAATAAAATGTTCAGACTCCATTCGCCCCATTCTATACCGCATTAAGCTCAAGTGTTTAACAAAAAAAGGAGAAAAAAAATACCGTATTTAACCGCAAAATCATCATCTGTTATTCCACCCACAGACACATCCTTCGAGTCCGGCATGTCGGACGACTACGCGATCCCGCCCGACGCCTTATCCTGCGACACTAGCGCCTCCCCGTCGCTGCCGTCGCTCGGGCGCGCGCAACACGCGGACTCGCCGCGCCGCCACGACGCACTGGAGAAGAGCGGCCATCTTGCCAAGCTGGGCGGGAAGCTCAAGACTTGGAGGAAGCGATGGTTAGTAGTAGAGATGCCACGAATATTCGGCAACTATTCGGTATTCGGCCTATTCGGCCAGTTTTTTCAGTATTCGGTATTCGGCCGAATAGTGCGTACTATTCGGGCCGAATACCGAATAGTAAATCATGTAAAAAATTACTTGTTATTTTAATAAAAATTGTGTATTTATTTCCAAACACAACATTTTAGTACTTAAAATTAATCAGTAGTAAGTTGTGCTGGATAAAAACGAGCATTTCAGCATTTGGTAGCCCACGATTGCGCTTTTCATTGTAACCATCCTCAGAAAATAACCTCTCACTATAAACGCTACTTCCAGATGAAGAAAGATAAGTTATTACAAATTTCAAAAGGTTCGGGTATTGTTTTTTGTTTGCTGACCACCACTTGTAAGGATCGGACATCCGATCTAGGCGAACTATTATCAAATAAAAATTCAACTCGTTTGCCACAGCATTCTGCCTCCTAATAATTAGCATTTCTCATATAATCTGTAGCGACTTCTTCAAAGCAGTTCCAGGAACAAAAAAAACAGGTTGTAGCGCCGAATATTCGGCGGCCGAATATTCAGCGCTTCGGCCGGCAGCGTCGCCGAATATTCGGTATTCGGTATTCGGCCAATTCACTATTCGTGGCAACACTAGTTAGTAGTGTATATGTGTCGCAGTAAGATAGTTATAGCCGTAATATAGTTATATCCCTAGGGATATGATTATATACCAGAACCTAGTTATACGAGAGCGATTCATTACTATCTCACTAGGAATATAGTTATAAAACGGACCAAGTTTAGTGATATAGTTATATTACTAGATCAAGTTTAGTGAAATAGCTATTTGAACCAACCTCGCATTCTTAAACCCTTGAGAGCCGAGCGAAGCGAGGCCACATAAACCAACCCCGCATTTGCGTGAGCATGAGCGAAGCGAGGCAATACAAACTAAACCGGCATTTCCTAAACCGTAAAGAGCCGAGCGAAGCGAGGCCATATAAACCAACCTCGCATTCTTAAACCCTTGAGAGCCGAGCGAAGCGAGGCAATACATACTGAACCCACAATTCCTAAACCTCAAGAGCCGAGCGAAGTGAGGCCATATATCTCAACCCAGCATTCTCTAAAGCCTAACCTTACCGGCATTTTCTAAACCATAAATTGCAGAGCAAAGCGATGCCGTACATCTCAATCCTGCATACCTTGAAGCCTAGAGAGCTAAACGCAGCGAGGCAATACTAACCTTACCGGCATTTTCTAAACTCTAAAGAGCCGAGTGAAGAGATGCAATACAAACCAATCCGGCACTTTCTAAACCCCAAAGAGCCGATTTGGAAAGTGCCAGTTAATTTTGTATTGCCTCGGTTCTTTTAGCTTCAGGGTATGCAGGATTGAGGTGTTTGGCCTCGCTTCGCTCGGTACTCTAGGTTTTAAGGAATACGGTGCAGAAAATGCCGGTAAGGTTAGGCTTTAGATAATGCTGGGTTGAGATATATGGCCTCACTTCGCTCGGCTCTCAAGGTTTAAGGAAATGCGGGGTTGGTTTATGTGGCCTCGCTTCGCTCGGCTCTTTACGGTTTAGGAAATGGCGGTTTAGTTTGTATTGCCTCGCTTCGCTCGGCTCGGCCTCGTTTCACTCGGCTATCTACAGGTTGTTGCAAAAGTAGTAGAGTAAGCCGAAAGGGGGTGACCCAGGAGTTCATTATGAACGTATAACAACGGTCACCCATATTTGACTTACAATCCACTTTTCCGACGAATTCTATCTTAGTGTAGTACTTACCTTTTTTATTATAAATTATCATAACTGCATTATAAATGATCCCTATCTCTTCCAGGTTCGTGCTCAAAAACGGCACTCTCTCATACTGGAAGTCGCAGTGGGACGTGGCGCGCAAGCCTGCGGGGCAGGTGGGGCTGGGCGAGGCGTGCCGCATCTCCCGCAACGAGGGCGCCGCCACGTTCGAGATCTACACGGGCGCGCGCACGTACTACCTCGCCGCCGACAGCGCCGCCGCCATGGACGACTGGATCCGGGTGCTGCAGGTCAGTCACGATCTCATTGTTGTCAACAATGTGGAGAAACACAGGATTCAGGGTCGGCTGTTTTTGGTGTTTCATCGAAATCGGTTCAGCCGTACTAGATAGACTAGTGTCTAGATAGACACTAGTCTATTTTTAGTACAGATGTACTATCTGTAGCAACCACAAAATAGTGATAAAAACAAAATTATCAAAATCGGTTCAGCCGTACGCAATAGATTCTTATCCATCTGTGGAAGCCATAAAATCGCGGTAAAAAACAAATTTATCAATAATTAAATCGGTTCAGCTATTGGAACACCCTGTATGTCCGTATCAGCCATAAAATAAATAGGTAAAAATAAATTTTATCAAAATTGGTCAACTCACTCGGTCGGTACTACCTCACCGCCGACAGCGCCGCCACTATGGACGACTGGATCCGGGTCTTGCGGGTACATTCATAAATGGTATACTGGGCCTGTTGGACAATGTCTGGATAATGGCTGCCTGTGGGATAACAGACATGCTGTACTGTCTAAAACTTAGTAACAGAGAGTGACAACATCTCGCCAAAATTGTACTAATAAAAAATTATTATATAGTGGCCAAACTGTAGCGCCGCGTTTCAGATAGTTTTAATGTTTCATCAAAATTGGATCAGCCAGGGTAAACTACTAGAACTAAACTATCTGTTGCCATAAACTTTCGACTCGGTTGCACCAATACTGTTGTTTTTAGCTCTAATTATAGCCATATTTCATCCAACTTTACTCAGCTGTACTAAACTATTAGTCTTTGGTTCCGCAACGTAAAGACCAACAACAATTTACCTCTAACATTCCTTTATCTTATTTCAGAATGTCCAACGCAGAAACGCAACCAAACTCCTACTAAGCAAAGAGGACAACAAGCCCACGATCCAGGGCTGGTTGACCAAGGTCAAGAACGGCCACGCCAAGAAGAGCTGGTGTGTGCTCATTGGCAAGATGTTCCTGTACTTCAAGAGTCCGGGAGACCAGGTTAGTGCATTAGAATAAAAACTTAGAAACTACCTACACATATAAAATTACTTTATTACATAATACTTATATTATAAGGCGCAATTAGTGGCGTCAAAGGGTCGTCTGTCAAGGATCACGCACATTATGTCGCGCCATCCACATTTTGTGGCTCGAATCGAATATAATTTTAGTATGGACTATCACCGGGCCATACCTTCATATAAAATTCATATAATTCGGACTTCCTTTCGCGCTGCAGTCAATATCGTAGACATAGCGCTGGCTGACTGGGTTAAACCCGCATCATATATGTATAGACTTTTGAATAACATACATACATATGCTCACGCCTGTCTCCCAGAGGGGTAGGCAGAGACTATGGGTCTCTACATGCCACGATCCTGACATACTTCTTTCGCTTCCCCCACATTCATTAGTCTCTTCATACACGCACCTCGGTTTCAGAAACTCCTTAATAAAAGTGCTCCTTTGTGTATTATCTAAAACCCCATATATCTTTCCCCAGAACCCCATAGGCCAGATAAACATGCGCGACGCGCGAGTAGAAGACGTAGAACATTCATCCGACTCCGACTCTGAGGAGAAAAGCGACGAGGCGCGCGGCCACCTCACCGCCGCCATCTACCCGCAGCACCAGGTAACCGCGGTCAGTCTATGTATATATATTTAGCATGACTAGATTAGAATACCTAGGTATTATAGGTCGAAATGGACTCAATATTCAAACCGCGCGACGCCATTGACGCGCGCTACGCCGCGCGCTCGCTATTCGTCTGTTGCAAGGATGCGCTCCGAATCCTCGCTTTTCATTCGTTCGTTAATGCGGCATGAACAAGATGGCCGCCATTTTGTTTCTTTCATTATTACACAGTCCGCGTTGTATTAACTCCTATAGGCTTACAATATGCTTTAATCGACCTGCTTCCGTGGAATGGCATTTTTATCGACGTAGATAAAGACGTTTATCCACGTCGATAACGGACCCGTGCAACGGGTATGTATTACGAATGCGATATAGTAACATTTTATCTACATTGATATCGGACCCGTGCAGCGGCGACAGTAAGCTAGAGACTCATGTAGCAATGTCGTGCAACACTCGTCCGACTCGGCCTCCTCTGAGAAGGGGACGAGGCGCCCGGCACCTCACCGCCGCCGTCTACCCGCAGCACCAGGCAACCGCGGTCAGTCACAGTACATGTACATATTTAGCATGACTAGATTACTATAGCTATACCTACAGGTATTTTAACGCCCAAACGGAGGCAGCATAATCTTCGTTACATTCAAACCGCGCGACGCTATTCGTCTATTACAAGGACTCGCTTCGAATCCTCTCTTTTCAATCGTTCATAAAGGCGATATGAACACAATGGCCGACCTGATCCCGCAGCATGGATTTTTATCGACTTGGATAAATTTGTTTTATGCTAGTCCCAACAAACACATCCCGGTATTTATCACGAATCGCAATATACCTAGTTCCCTTTATCTACGTCGATATCGGACCCATGCAGCGGAGACAGTAAGCTAGTGACACACATGTAGCAATGTCGTGGAACACTCGTCCGACTCGGCCTCCTCTGAGAAGGGGACGAGGCGCGCGGCCCCTCCCCGCCGCCGTCTGCCCGCAGCACCAGGTCACCGCGGTCAGTCACAGTACATGTACAATGTACATATTTAGCATGACTAGGCTACTGTAGTGCAGAAGTACAAGGCATCTTAGTAACTTGATAAATAATGGAGCAAGTCGGTAGCGGACTACAAGAGGTTGAAGGAGACGACGTCACGCAACAGAACTAATGGTTTCTGTGCGATTCTTTGCTTGAACGAGATGCATTCGGGAGTTTTGGTATAAAGAGAAGCCTTTGTATTAATCCAGGATGTTGACTTACTACTTTAACCCGTGGAAAGTAACGAACATCCATCCATCAATTCTTAGAAACTTCCAACTTATTAGGAGGATTATTACCTTTATCAAGAACGACGCAATTTTACAACTAATCAAAATACTCCCATAAATAATTTCCATTATTTACCTTTCAGGGCCCAACCTACCTTCTCTTCGAGACCAAAGCCGACAAGGACGCGTGGCTGTACCAGCTGACGGTGGTGAGCGGCGGCGGCCTGCCGCAGGGCACGCACTTCGAGCAGCTGGTGCAGAAACTCATGGAGACTGATGGTGATCCTAGTGAGTGTTCTTCTTCTTAGCCTTATGAGCCGGCTTGGTCATTGCCATTAACGTGTATTGATGCGATTGCCAGTTGATAACGATGCTTTTGAATATGAAAGTGGCGGACTCAGTCGTTCTATCTCGTATTCTCTCTATTTGTAAGTCTGGTCAATGCTAGAGTTAGAGTTAGCCGTCGCAACCAGAAAATGGCAACCGTTTCATAACTTCGAATACATAACTATTATAGAGGATCACATTATGCAAAATTTCACAAACCTAAGTTGATGAAATTTTGCATAATGTGATCCTCTCTAATAATACTATCGTAAAAGTGACATTATATATCTTTCGTTTCAGATTGTGTGCTGTGGAGGCATCCGACGTTGCTATACTCTAAGGAAAATATAACTTCGCCACTGACATCGCTCAACTCCGAAGCGTTACAGGCAGAAGCATTGAAATTATTCAAGGTAACATCCTAAAAATCACATTATTTTACCTGAAACTTTCAGGTCCTGGTTCTATGTTATGTATTTGTTGATTCGAATATGAATATTCACAAATAATGCATGTCTTAATACGTGCCTCCCAATTCCCCCAAAAGTTTGAAGGAGATACCTGAACTGTAACATCTTTTACAAAATCCTTATAGCATCGCATCCACCCTTTGTACAACATATTTGTGAATTAAATAATAAAACAAACAAATTTCCGTTTTCCAGTGCGTCCAACTGTTCATGTCAGTCTGCGTCGAGCAAGCGGGCATAGACTATCACGTAGTCCTCGCCCAAAACGCGCTGCAACAGTGTCTCGAAGTGCCCGAGCTTCAGGACGAACTAGTCGCCTGCCTCTGCCGCCAGACGGCGCCACACACGCACACCAAACACGGGGTCCAGGTAACCCCCACTAGGGTTAAAACCCCGAAACCCGGGGTCTCGACCCCGCTGTCGTTGCGACGGAAAGCGACCCCGTCGTTGCGAGATAGCTTAACGCAGCCTAAAGCGAGCAAGCTTAAGAATGTAAGTCGAGTTTTTGTTTCGTTTTTTTCTGTGGCGCTCCTATGAAAAGATTTAGTAATTTGACACAGATACATTTAATTAAAAAAAAACTTTTAATATTTTAAACTTGTATAAAATACATTAAATACAAGACTGTCAAAGTAAATATTTTAGTTCACGAGCTCAGGAGCGTCACAGATTTATATTTTATGTTGCGTCCCTGAAATGGTGAATACTTTTTCGAAAAATAAAGTGTTCACTATTTTATCAATAAAAAATAAGCATGGCTTTTATGTTACTTAACGTGCAGCGGCAGTACTAAAAGCGTCAATGTATTCTGATTTACATTAGAACCAAAGATAAAATAGTACTACGATCCATTTAAGTAAGTATGTTATGTAAGAAAGTAAAAATAAAGGCATTTTCTTTTGAATAAAAACTATTGACGCTAAAACTTCATCCAAATTACATTTATTGATGGGTGAGCTAGCTTGTTTTATATTCGTAGTAGTATTTTTTCTATGTACTGTGCTATCGAAGGAACCTTTAACCATTTAACCAAGCATTTACATGAAAATAAAACTGCTCTCATCCCTGAAAGAGATCTCTATACCTTCTGATAGTATCAGTAATCCATTTAAAACATACATTTATCAGACTACTACATAAAATCATGATGTAATAAAAACATATCCAATAATGTATAGACCAAAATTTATTTATGAATTCATGTTTTTATGCGAAAGTTTGAAACCAATCTGCCTAAAAACAAAGTTGTAGTAAGATACAACTATTTGTCATCTTTGCCAACATAAATCTACGTAACACACATTTACATGATCTTATTGTTATATTAAATGTTATTAAAACTCAGCAACTGAACTGCTTTATATTCGCAACAGCTTATGCTGGGCTGTTTCGCTTGGCGCTTTTCTCATATGTCATCTCATTTATCACTTAAATATAATCACATTATCACCATATATCTTTTATATCTATCACATTCTGCCTTGCACAACTGGCGTAGCAAATATATTAACCCGTATATAACCCTTATATAACTATTGTGCTCCTGTTGATAAACTAAAAACTTTTTAGTTAACATCTTAGAGCACAATATTTTATGCAGTAATATAGTGAAATGGTATAACAAATGTAAATATACACTAACAACCCATTAATGTGACGTCATATAGTCCGCTTTCTGTGTGCATTTAAAATGTATATAAAAAAAGCTTTTACCGTGTTTGATCAATTTGGAATTGTGGATGTGATTAACATTACTATATTGGCTTCTTCAAGTAGACACTGGCGACTAAATTTAAGAAAAAAAACTCTATGGTTAAACGAAACAAGGTTTTATTCCAACTTGATCGGAAGTTCTGGCAACATTGCGGTACAACTAATGAGAAAATAAATTAAGAACGCAAGATTCGAATTTTTGAATTTACAAAAGCGTTCTCGGTTTTTGAATGTTGCCATAACAAAATGAATTTTTATATAAATGGTGGTTGTTTTTCAAATGGAATGTTGGTGTACATTTTGCCCCAGTTTTTTTGTTACTTTCAAAGTTTTCTCCTTCTGTGAATGCCCCCGACCCATAGATTTAGGGAATGATATTTTTATATTTATTCATTATTTCTTGACTGTCATAGAAGCCACCTGGCCCTTAGCACTGTAATCTTCCTTTGTAATGCAAGGTTGACATACTGTTGCAAGTTCCTAGATGTTATAGTTATTTCGATGTACAAATATAATCATTATTTTATACTCTCTGGTGATGGAAAACCTGAAGCATCAGAAAAGAGGTAAGCTTAGCCTGTTTTCTGGGATTATTTAAGTTTACACTGCTGCCTATTATGTCAAGACTTTAAAATTGATTTAAAGATTTTTGTTTCACTGTGTTGGCCATAATTATGTTTACCAAACCAACTAAGTAGTAATATATGTTTGTTAATACTTTGTATACTTACATAAAAGTATATGTATTAATAATTGGCTATGAATTCTAAAATTTTAAAAAAAGATCATTTTACTCGTTGTATTTTATGTATAATAAGCAGCATGTAAACCATAAACATGAATAGAAAGTAAAGTTGTGGTCCACTAACTAAACACACTTTCCACTTCTCTGTGTACAATACTAAATATAGGGTTTAGCACTGGAATAGTTGTCTTAAAACATATTGGTACTTATGTAAATTACAAAGGGTTTCGGTGGGTATCATTCACAAATTCATCTATTCACACAATACACTCATATATATGGGATAGAGCATTCAATAAGTAGTCTATAAAATACACTCTTTATTCGCGTATACGCACCTGCACTAATTCATTGGGATATACGATATAAATACACAACTTTCATAAAAAATCGTCTCACATGGTACATTAAATTAGACCTTCTTTAAGCACCAATAAAGCATTACCTGCTTTTCAAAGTCATATTGTGTCATATCTGCTAATAGTAACCAGAGTAAATACCTACAATATATTTGTTAAACAAACTTACTCCTTTGACATATTAAATTCCATGGTCTAAAATTTAGGTCTATAGAACTCCCATTGTAGTCTCAAGGGCAATTATCGCCTTCATAATTGGCAGTTCAGACCCAAGGGTTTCTTGTACCTCCCCCACAGAAAATAGAATAGGCCACACACACACTGTTATCAACATTAGTTTTTTAAGGGTTTTACGGCCCTGGTATCTGTTACTTTTGAGCCTCTCAACTTAGTATCAACAGTAGGTACATAACATTAAATTCCATGCTCTAATGTTAGGTTCAATTTAGGTTTATAGAACTCCCATTGTAGGAAATAGTCGTCTACATAATAGGCCACACACTACAATCCACATAACTACTACCACACAAAAGCCCCCGACTACGTAACTGGTTGCGGCAACACCAACATTTCATTTGCAGCAACTGCTACTCTGCGCCACCCAGTCGCTGTTCACTTGCGACTCGGCGGTGGCGGCGGCGGGCGGCGGCGAGGCCGACGGCGCCGCGCACGCCGCGGGCTCGCCCTCTTCTGTGCAGGTAATGTTAATTTGGCAGCATTCTGAGCATCACTTACACGCAAGAAGAAGACTACGTAATCAGGCTGTTTTTAACATCATGCGGAATTGATCACGCACACGTTCATACAATTCATTGTAACGCGTGGAATATGCACGCGAGACACGGGAAAATGGTGTGCCATCCCGTGCGTGGCCCAGCGTGGATGGAAGTTGAGATGGTACAGTCATGCGCCTAATTGACTATAATGATTCGTGTTAGTATTGAGAATTCGTATTTTTTTCTGGACACATCTGTTGGTGCTTATACCAGGACTTGTACCAGGAGACCAGGGCACAATTTTGGCTCTCTTGACGTTCACTAGCGCTCAACATGGTGGTGATGGTGACGAGTGGGTAAATATTTGCCCCCAGGGCACAATGCTCCTGTGATGCTTTTATAGTCACGATGCTATATATCGAATGATGGTATCAAATATCTGAACTTACAATATGAGCAGCAGTAATCTGTAGCTTGTAACTGTACACCACCGTAGTGAATGTACTAAGGTATATTTATTCTTTCAATATCGTTCATGGATACGCAAAAAAGAAGAAATGAAACATGAAGAAGCACTCTTAGTTAAAAATTATAGCAGTTTGTATTATACCTTTAGCTCTAGTCTAGATTAAACACTTTCTGTTCAAATGAAACATTGCAATGTGATATCAATAAATTAATCCACAGTTAATTCAATATGTTTTTAGGTATGTTATTTTAATTTTACACACAACTGTTTTAACCATAGATTTTTTGTTTCTTAGTCACTGTAGAAGCCAGTAGTATGTTAATTTACACACAAGTTTTTATTTTCATTTACTAACTACAGGAGATATCAAGCTATATCCATATCATATGAGAAAGGCAAAAAGTGTTAAAATACTATGTACTATGATTACTAAATACTACAAAATTTTGCCCCTATAAATTTCTGTTCTGTTCTGATTCTGACAAAGCAAAACTAACTGCGACTTGAAAACGCTGACAACCCTAATTTTACGTGTTACACGAACGTTTTCCAGCTCGCAAAAGTTTTTGCATTTTATACAGCATACTCATTTCTTACTGATTAAAAGGATAAACTACCCAAGGTCAACAACCCACAAACCCACTAGCAAAATCCCGAATTTCAGGCGCCATTACTACCAGTGGACTGCAAGAGTAACCCCCCTACATACAGCTTCGTGCAAGGCTGGCAATTACTGGCTCTGGCTGTCAGCCTGTTTGTGCCGCGGAATAACAGGCTTCTGTGGTATTTGAAGCTGCATCTTAGTCGCCATGCGGATACTAAGTAAGTGGTGCTTTTGTTTTTAAATTTTTTGTTAAGGTGAATGTGCTGTTTGGCGATATGTATTTGTGGAACCTGAAATAATTTTTATAACACAGTTGTTGAAAAGAGTCCTCTGACGATTGATGTACGGTCAGGTGCAGAGAGACCTGACCCCCCTCTCATAGTAACAATGTTTCTGAGAGGGGTCAGGTCTTTCTGCCCTTTACTGTACCTACAATGCTGCTTGTGAACCGATTATGGAAAAAAGTTATTGCTATAGACATTGTACTTAGCTAACCTTGGCAGGGATATCCCGAAACGAATATGCTGATTATGATTAGCGTTTATTTTTGTGACACGTAACGTTTGTCATAGTAGCATATATTAATAATTAAGTAAATATCATAACGCATATGTAAATGGAAGTAATAAAAAAGGGGACCGTTACATTATCATAAGTGAGAGCTCGAACAAGTTTAGAGAGAGCGAGATATCTTGATTTCATTTGCCATTTCCATATACTGTATCTTCATCCACACTCATTATACCTTCAAATTAATTAAAAATATTAATAATTCCAGGACGGAATGCGGCAAATACGCCGCCTACTGCGAGCGCGCCCTAGAGCGCAGCATCCGCGTGGGCGGGCGGGAAGACAAGCCGTCCCGTATGGAGGTCCTGTCGATACTGCTGAAGAACCCCTACCACCACTGTCTGCCTCACGCCATACCCGTGCACATGTTGAATAATACTTATCAGGTAATTATACTGTATTACAAACCTATTTGAGGATGTATGAAAGGTTTGTAGACTGTAGATACATTGGTCACTGGTTCATATCCGGTCCGAAGGACCATAACAGGTACTTAAAAATATGCTAGCCTATCGGTATAGTTCCTTAATACATGTAAGTAAATCCTCTAGTCTAGACTGTATATCCATAGGTCACTGACTCATATCCGGTCCGAAGGACCATGAAAAGGCTTGGTAGCCTCTCTTGCCTAGGATCGCTGGTAAACATCGCAGTTGTCGCCGACCGGACTGATATTTTACTTACGATTCAATAATGTGAGCCTTTGTACTCTGTCGACGTCGTCTCATCGCTGCGTGGAAGTTAGAAGAAAGAAACCATTACACGGTGATGCAATAGTTGTATAGTTAACGTCCACTAACAATACAACTGTAGCAACACCCTGTAGCTCCCACGATCAACTTCTGAAGATTACGTGCAGAAGATTACGTATGGAAGAAGCTAAGAGTTAAGTACATGATGTATTTGGAAGATCAATACAGTAAGAAGATGGATTTTATAAAATTAAGATTGTTTTCCCCAATATGTCAATTTTACTACTGCTTGGTTATGAATATATGGCCTCACACAGAGCCACCGACCCCAAGCTAGGAAAATCCAGTAATATGGGTAACAGACAGTTGATATATCTACAGATAGATACATTTTTTATACATAATTAACACCCAAGACCCGAGTACGAATGTCTGTCTTTAAACAAATATCTGCCCCAGCTGGGGATCGAATCCGGGACCTCCGGCATAGCACTCAGGGTCACCACTACACCATTCCATCCACTAAAACCTCCTTAACCTAACATCAACATTCACAGGTGATATCATTCGACGGGTCCAGCACAGTGGAAGAGTTTCTCGCGACGCTGAGCTCCACAGTCGGCTGCCGCGACTGCGCCGCGTCGGGCTTCGCACTGTTCAGCGATGACCCCATCGAGAAGGAGCTCGAGCACCACATACAGACGGATAAGAAGGTAATAACATAATTACACAGAGATTATATAGAAAGAAAGAAAGAAAACGTTTATTCAGTGCACTGCACACACACGCCAAATACAAACAGAAAAAAAGTAAAAAGTACACAAAAAATAAAAATTAAAACAAGGTAGGTACAGTACAAGGTCCTGAAAACGGAAGTGGATCCTAACTTTTAATTACAATGATAAAGTCTTTTCAGTTGGACTGTACAACTGAAGGAAACAAAAACAATACTTAGGTGTGTGTTGCCAATATACATATATGCGAAGCTTGTGAAGAAGGGGTGTCTCTATATATTGCAATAATACTGCACATACTCGTGCGGTAACGACTCGAGTGACGCGAGGCAATACTACTCAAATCTGCATTCCATAAAGCTTGGACAGTCGAGCACAGCGAGGCAATACTAAACTTAAATTAAATTACAAACTTAACCGGTATTTCCTAAACCGTTAAGAGCAGAGTGAAGCGAAGTCATTAATCTCAATTCTGCATTCCCTATTGCCCTAGAGAGCCGAGCGCAGCGAGGCAATACTAATCTTACCAAAATTTCTAAACCCTAAAGAGCCGAGCGAAGCCATTCCATACAAAAAAATCCCGGATTACCTAAAACCTAGAGAGCCGAGGGAAGCGAGGCAATACAAAACTAACCGTCATTCCCTAAAATGTAAAGATCCGAGCGAAGCGAGGCAATATAAACCAAATCGGCATTTCTTAACACCCACTTAACAATAAACAATTCCACACTCTAAGTTCTCCCCATCTTTCCAGCTATGCGACGTGATCTCCAAATGGGAGACGGCGCTTCGGGAGAAGGGCTCGGGCAAGTTCGAGAACTCTCGCGTGATCCGGCTCACCTTCCGCAATAGACTCTACTTCAAGAGCTCCGTCCGGACTGAGACGGATAAGGAGCGGCTGCTACTGTGCTACCAACTTAATCAGCAAGGTAAGTCAATTGTTGTTTAGATGTTGATGAACTAGCTCGCGAGCTTCGCGGTAAACGCTGGCTAAGGTATGTTGTTATACAGGGAATTATATTTTGCTTTGAAGTGATACAAACATCGTTTTAAAATTTTGTGTATCTATATATATTGTATAATTTCTCTCCTCCGAGGTAGTCTGTAAGAAATTACTCTTAGTAATAAGGCCGCCATTTGTACCGTCTATGTTGTGCATATTTTTTTTGTAATTTCTTTGTTTGTGTGCAATAAAGAAATATCTATGTATATAGTAGATTATGTTATTTAGTAGTACCTAAGCAATTTCAGAACCCATGAAAAGTCGCCGAATAGACTGCCATTTTACTTCATTTCAATATTGTGTTGTCTGTTACAATTTGTATTGTGTCAACGTCTTCTCATCGCTGCGTGGAAGACAGAAGAGATTATTACACGGTGGTGTAATAGTTGCATAGTTACGTTGACTAACTATGCAACTGTAGCAACACCCTGTAGCGCCCACGATCAAGTCCTGAAGATTTCCAACAGATGGCAGAAGATTACGTAAGGACGCAAGAGTTCCTACATCGCGCAATTTGAAGATTGGCACAGAAACAAGATGATTTTCCTCAAAAGAGATGTTTGGTTTCTGAATGTAATAACTAATATCACTTTCTATTCAATAATGTGTTGTCTTTTAGGATCTGTATTGTGTCGACGTCTTCTATAGGATTCGCGAAGTTGAAGATAGAAGACATCCTAACACGGTGGTGCAATAGTTGTATAGTTAACGTCCACTAACAATACAACTGTAGCAACACCCTGTAGATACCACGATCAAGTACAGAAGAGTCTGAACAGATGGCAGAGCAGAAGATATACGCATGTATACGTATTATACGCATACGCATGGACGGCAAGAATTTTTACATCGCGCAAAGATTGACACCGAATCAAGATGATTTTCTTCCAGAGAGATGTTTGGTCGCCGGGTTAAATTACTAATATCACTTTCTATGTCTTGTCTTGTAGCATTTATTTCGACGTCTTTATCTCTCGACTAGGCTTCGCTTCGATGAAGATAGAAGACATCCTAACACGGTGGTGCAATAGTTGTATAGTTAACGTCCACTAACAATACAACTGTAGCAACACCCTGTAGCTCCCACGATCAAGTACTGAAGGTTTTGAAGATATGGCAGCAAGATGAATTTCAAGATTATTTTTTACCAATGTACGTTTATCTGATTTGCCGGATAAAAACGTAATGATGTGAAATTCTTCGGATGCTATTTGTATGTAATGAATTTATTCGAATGCATGTTGTTGTAATTTAAAATAAAACTGAATTTTTCTTTCAGCAATTTAATTATGTAATATTTTATTATACTTACTTAAATAATTAAGTACGGATATTACTCTTGATTTGTACTCTGTCGACGTTTTCTCATCGCTACGATGAAGAAAGTAGGCATGCATTACACGGTGGTGCAATAGTTGTATAGTTAACGTCCACTAACAATACAACTGTAGCAACACCCTGTAGATCCCACGATCAAGTACAGAAGATTCCAAACAGATGGCAGTGCAGAAGTTTACGTATTATACGTCGCACACTTTGAAGATGATTTTCCCCCAAGGAGAAGTTTAGTTTCCGGGTGAAATTACTAATATATCACTTTCTATTCAATAATGTCTTGTCTTGTAGCATTCATTTCGACGTCTTTATCTCTCGACTAGGCTTCGCTTCTATGAAGATAGAAGACATCCTAACACGGTGGTGCAATAGTTGTATAGTTAACGTCCACTAACAATACAACTGTAGCAACACCCTGTACTTCCCACGGTCAAGTACTGAAGATTTCCAACAGATGGCAGCAAGATGCATATCAAGATATTTTTCTTCAAATGGATGGATTGAATCTTTGAATGCAATTTGGATCGTTTTTATAAAACAGAAGTCTTCTTTCAGGAATAGAATTATGTAATATACTCTTGTAATTTAAGTATTACTTATAGCTATTACTCTGCAATTGTACTTTCATTTCAATATTGTGTTGTCTTTTAGCATTTGTATTGTGTCGTCGTCTTCTCATCGCTGCGTGGAAGATAGAAGAAAGAAACCATTACACGGTGATGCAATAGTTGTATAGTTAACGTCCACTAACAATACAACTGTAGCAACACCCTGTAGATACCACGATCAAGTACTGAAGATTTTAAAGAGATGGCAGTTGAGAAGATTACCTATGGACAGCAAGAATAACTACTGACACCGATTTTATTTTTCTCCAAAGAGAGGTCTGATTTCGAAAATGCAAGTTAAAAAATATGGTAATTCGGAAAATTCACTTTCTTTTCAATAATGTGTAGTCTTTTAGATTTTGTGTTTCGTCGACGTCATCTATACGCTTCGATACGATGAAGATAGAAGAGATCAATTACACGGTGATGCAATAGTTGTATAGTTAACGTCCACTAACAATACAACTGTAGCAACATCCTGTAGCTCCCACGATCAAGTATAGAAGATTTCCAACAGATAGCAGCAAGATAAATATCAAGATGATTTTGTTTAAAACTATTAAACTACCTATGTCTGATTCGCCGGTTAACACCTGATTATATTAAAATCTTCGAAGGCAATTTATATAATTTTTCAAAATAAAACTGGTCTTCTTTTGGTAATATAATTATGTAGTATACTTAAATAATTAAGTTCTTATTATTGCTATTACTCTAGGTTTTTTGTGTCGACGGCTTCTAATCGCTGCGTGGAAGATATACGACAGAAGAAAGAAACCATTACACGGTGATGCAATAGTTGTATAGTTAACGTCCACTAACAATACAACTGTAGCAACACCCTGTAGCTTCCACGATCAAGAACTGAAAATTTCGAACAGGTGGCAACCGGATGAATATCAAGATAATTTTTATACAAATCGAAGTTTGATTAGAGTAGCATACACGTGATTTTGTAGAATTCTTTAAATGTAATTTGTATTGCATTTTAAATAAATCTGAAGTCTCCTTTCAGGAATATAATTATGTAATACACTTTAACAATTTAAGTATAATGGCTATTACTTTAGGATTTATACTGTGTCGACGTCTTTTAATCGCTGCGTGGAAGATAGAAGAATAGAAGAAAGAAACCATTACACGGTGATGCAATAGTTGTATAGTTAACGTCCACTAACAATACAACTGTAGCAACATCCTGTAGCTCCCACGATCAAGTACTGAAGATTTCCAACAGATGGCAGCAAGATGAATATCAAGATTTTTCTCCAAATCGATGTTTGATAGTGATGAGAGTGGCAAACACGTGTATTTTTTCGAATTCTTTGAATACAATTTGTATTGTTTTTTTTTAAATAAAAGTGAAGTTTTCTTTCAGGAATATACCTAATTATGTAATATACTTTAATAATTTAAGAATTATGGCTATTACTCTAGGATTCATACTGTGTCGACGTCTTCTCATCGCTGCGTGGAAGATTAGAAACCATTACACGGTGATGCAATAGTTGTATAGTTAACGTCCACTAACAATACAACTGTAGCAACACCCTGTAGCTCACACAATCAAGTGCAGAAGACTTCAAACAGATGGCAGTTCAGAAGATTACGTATGGACAGCAAGAATTCCTACTAACACCGATTTTATTATTCTGATTTCTGGGTAGAACACGCGATTTAAAAAACATGTTAAATTGCAAAATTCCCTTTCTATTCAATGATGTGTTGTCTAATAGCATTTGTGTTATCTCGACGTCTTCTACATATACGTTTTGCTACGTGGAAGATAGAAGAAACCATTACACGGTGGTGCAATAGTTGTATAGTTAACGTCCACTAACTATACAACTGTAGCAACACTCTGTAGATACCACGATCAAGTACTGAAGATTTCAAGCAGATGACAGTGCAGAAGAATATATGAATTCCTACATCGGGAATGAATGCAATTTGTACTTACTGTTTAAAAAAATTAACTTAGGTTTTCTTTCAGCAATATGATTGTAACATTATAATAATTAAGTTTTACTGCTATAATAATATGCTCACGACTGCGACTCTAATCCGCGAACGGTGTTATATTACATGTTTAAGTTATATCGTGTGTATCCCCCATAACACAAGTTACCTGCGAGCTGTGCTACACTTTCATTCCTTTATTCTGCCATAAATAAATAAAAAGCATAACTAGCCTATGCGCGAATTCATAATCATCTAACATACCAAATTTCATCGAAATCCGTCTACTAGTTTTAACTCCAAACCTAAACAACCAAACACACATACTCACAACCATTTACCCTTCACAGTGGTGGCGGGTCGCTTCCCCGTGACTCGCGAGTTGGCGTGCGAACTCGGCGCCCTGATGGCTCACATCGAGCTGGGCGAGCCCTGCGCCACCCCGCAGCCGCTGGCCAGCCGCTTCTACCCCTTCCGGTATAGAGCCGCACTGGGGAACCATGACACGTGAGTGTACCATGTGTTACGTAGGCTGTCTGTGGTTCGTACCTCCGCACAAAAAAATCCATTAGTGGATTTTTGGCACGTTCGTTGCTCCACCGTTCGCTCCAATGAACAGGCTGGTGTTTTAAGTTGGTGTGCACGTAAGGAGACTTCGCAAGTTACGTTTCAGCTGTTATGTATGTCCAGTGCACCCTGGCTAAGTCAATCGTGACTGACAAAGTATCTGATTGCCTGATTCTTCCACCACCTTGACTTATAAACCCTAAAACATAATCCTAATAGATCGCAAATGCGCGATCATTGCAAGTTCGCACGATTTTTGGTCTTACGAATCCGCGATCAAACATGTTGAACTACATTAAGCGTACTGTCGCGATTCGCTTTCTCTTGGGGTAACACCTAACTCTACCGCCGTGTTTATCGAAATTGGGCCACAATTACTGACTTTACTCAAACAATTCCAGTGAACTAGAAGAGAAGCTACGCGCGAAGTGGGCGGCGCTGAAGGGGCGCAGCGCGGCAGACTGCGTGCGCATCTACCTCAACTGTACCAGGAAGTGGCCCTTCTTCGGAGCTAGCCTGTTTCAGGCTCAGGTGAGATTGTTTCTTCTTCTTATAGTACCTCTCCATCATTGGAGGTTGGCAGTCAGCTCTTTGCAGCGATCGGACGATGAGATCATTTGTTACTGACTAAATGTAGATAGATAGATAGAATATTCTTTATTTGTACACACACAAGAACAGAATTACGAAGCTTATATATAAACACATAGGTACCAAAAGGCGCTCTTATCACTAAAAGCGATTTTTTTAAGACAATGTAGCCATGTGTAAGCTAAGGCTTCCTATATACCAAATTTCATCAAAATCCGTTTAATAGTTGTCACGTGAATGAATCACAAACATACACACATTTATAATGTTATCAAGGTAGTCAACCCTGTAGCTACACCCTTGCTTATCACTTTTCGACAGTATTATGTTAGTTTTACACGAGAGCTTATTCCCAGTTTTCGTACATATCATAAAGCTTATTTAAACACATATTTGCCACGCCCAATAGTTGGACTCCCCCACCCTCGGCGCTTTACCGATGTTTCAGACACATAGTATTAAGACCTTCGTTACTTTTACGACCTCTACCTTCAAAATCCAAACATTGCCCACAGATAAAACAGCCAGACTTCTCCATGGCGTGGCTAGCGGTCTCAGAAGAAGCGGTCACAGTTCTAGAGCTGTCCTCCATGGCGGTCATAGCCAAGTACCTGCTGAAGAACATCACCGTGTTCGGAGGAGTGCAGGATGATCTGATGATGCTGATTGATTCTGATGACTCGGCGCACGTGCATAAGATGCGGGTGTCGTTGAGTAAACCTAAGGTTGGTATTTGTATTTATCTTCTTTATCGCAACTCGGAACAACTATTTATTCGTTACATATGGTATTGTCCATAATGTGGTACAGAGTTACCTTTCGCGTCTTACGATACTACGTTTGCAATACCGTTTATAAATCGGTTTAAGACCTCAATAACCGTTTGTCTACGTTAAAGTGTAATTTGATAGCGGACTACATGAATTTGCAGCAAACGAAGTTTCGCAAAAATGCTATTGATGTCTTTCTATGGATGAGTAGTCAAGCGCTGACTGATAAATAAATCCAATAGAAATATATACAATTATTCATAAAACCAGGAGTGTGTTGATGACGTGTGATGTCGCTTATACGATATGTACTCTAACTACGAGTATGTCAAGATAAATAACACCTTTTTATCTTTTTCACAGATGGTGGAACTAACGCACCTAATAGCGGACTACAAGAACGCACTGCGGCCGGGCGGGCCGGGCACCCCGCTCATGAACTCACTAACGAGGAACGGCAGCCACCGCTCCATCCGCAAACCAGCCTCGACCCTACCCCACTCCAGCCCCAGCACCCTGCCACACACCCACCAACTATCGCAATCTCATCACACTCACAACACTGGACACAACACCCTAAACTCCCATACCACGACAATGACATTGGGCTCTGACAGAAACGCAACGCTTACCCTAAGCTCGCACACCGGATCCAACAGCTTCAACCAACATGTCGAGGCAAGGGTACTCTCGCATGGACAGCCAGATATCTTAAAATCGACCCCGGATCATCATAGAAGCGATAAGAAACGGAACCACGTCCAAGACAGTAGTGTTGCGTGATTGAAACTGTAAGTGTGCATTTCTGAACGGTACTTTTCGTTTTAACAGTGTTTCCGAACGTGCTCAATGATGTGACAATTTCCGGATGCATTATTTTACCATTCCATAGACGATGTCGGCTAGTTACTACTTCTAAAATATACCTCATATTTTGTAGCGTTACTTCAGACAGACAGGTTTTAATATTCGCTTTTGGTATCTAATAAGTATAAGTTACTGTTATTCGTATTTTTTTCCACGGCCACTAATGTTTAATAAGCTATTTATGCATCTAAGGGATACAAGGCTTTGTATGTATAATGTATGGTAACTTTTAAATGAATGGAATGCCAATTTTAGAAGTAGCTTAACATAATACTACTTAGTTTAAACAATAGTGTAGGTATGGATCAATAGTTACTATAAAGTCCACAATTTAAATAAAGCTTTTAACCAATCGTTACTAAGTATTTCTGGAAGTATACATAGGTGCTAAAATTTATAATGAATTAGCAAAGAGTTGAAATAATAATCTCGGTTACCAAAGACATCACAAATCGAGCTTAATGTAGCTACTTTGCAGACAAAAACTAGTTTAGATAGCCTAACAGTCTAAACTTGTCAACAGATAGGAAACACTTACCAATGATTTTCCGATTGTTTTAAAAGTTTCATTCTATATCTACCTGTTGACAAGTTGACCACTGAAATCGCAGTGTTAGTAAATGGTAGCAAAAGCATTAGAGAAAAAGAACTGAGAATCAATAAATTTCATCACAAAAACTTCGACTGACTGCTATTAGGATCAACGAAGAAAAATCTCATAACTTAAATACCTACTTATTAATGTTATAATAATAATTTTATGTAATTTTTACATTATAATTTAATTAATCTTCGTACCAAATAAATGGAGCTTTTAATTCACATTTATTTTTTAGTAATTACCTACTTAAATTAATTTTAAATGTAAAGCCTTACAAATGTTACTATTAATTTCATATCATATTCACACTCCTGTAACTATTTTCATATTATTTAAGTGAAATGGGGAACTGCCAACTAATTAAAATTGTCTTGAATAAGATCGTTAAAATGTTGCGTATAATCTTTTTAATATCAATAAAAAACATACAAAAGAGTGTAGTTAGAGCTAGACTGTGGTGTAAAACGTTATATTATTATCCTTCTTTTGGCTGAATACAGAGTTCTGTATCTTACCTTTCAGTACCTTAAATTCTAATTATTATTCCATATTATTCATCTTTCGAACCTTCAGAACAGAAAATTTACTTTTATACATACTTATAATTTACGATAAAGTTTAACCTCTTGTCTTCTTTTACGCGCTGTAACTCGCAGTTTCTTTGGCGTTAAGTATATTATACGGATTATACCTATTACAGTTTCCACTGTAGATGAAGGTATGTCGAAATTGAAAACCATTCTTTTGAAGTCGCCTTTTGATTGCACTCTTGGTCCGTATTATCTTATTTAACCGGTTTTATAATAAACAATTATACATTGTTTAGAAATACTTAAACCGGAATTATAGAAAGACTAGCGGTCAATTTACTATGTCCTATATTACAATAGTGATTAAAAATGATATTTCGATTGCACTTTTTACATAACACTAACTGTTTATATAATTGTGTATAGAATATTAATGTAAAATATACAAATTGATGTAACGATTTAATTTAAATTACGAATTTAATTTGAGCGACGGATTTATTTAATGTTTCAGGTTTATTGTGAATTAATTAAATTAATACTTATTTATAATACAATTTTTTAAGCGTATTGGCTTAGTTTTGTTTTGTTGTGAGTTTAATTATATTTTTAAAAATTGATTAATTCGTAGATTTAAAGATTAAAATGGGAACAAATTCGTCCTCTTTTTGTTAACAGCCGGCCTAATATAAAAGACTTAGGCGACTATATAGGCCTAACTTTTATTTATAATCCTTGGATCTGATTTTACTAGTTTTTATTGTTTGACAATGCGAGTAATAAAACATCGTGTATAATTTAAAATTTGTTTTATTTCAGGCAATCCTACATCTTTGAGTCCTTTCATAGTTTTTATACAATATAAGTAATATTAAGTACATTCACAAGGGTCGGCTCAACAATGTGAAGACTTGTAGAAGCCACCCGGTCATTTGGTGAGTAAAAACTCTTCCTCTTTTACATCCAGCGCTTTTAATATGGACGCCGTATCGAAGGGCACACCTGAAACACATATTTCCAGTTATAAATACTGTTAGTTATGTGTAGAATTTTAGATAGACTAAGTAAATACCTATATACCTTATACATTAGGTAGGGATTTCATAGCCTCAGGAGTAACAGAAAATCTTGATCTGCATGTCAAACTGCCGAACTTATAAACTATGTAGTTGTCTAACTATTAGCTATCACTGTTAGTGCCAATTTCTCAATTCTCGGTTAGAGCATAACCAGGGAGTAGTGGTTAACTTTTGACACATCTGTCATGAATTTTATATGGAGATGACGTTTAATTTATAAATCGATCCCTGTCGGTTAGATAACCGACAATGGAGAAATTGGCACTTAACATAAATTTATAAAAAAACACAATCCATTTAAACGAGACCCCTTTTACCGATATCGATCCATTGATGTGCATATCCGGAATCTTTCCTCGACTCGTGGATACATTCCCTCAACGCGAATATCACTCCTACTGCTGTGCACGCACCCATCTCTCCCACCGCTGGAATTATTTATATAAAATAAATTATATAATCGGTACTTAACTAGTTCTAAAAGGATTGAGTTACTGTTGTGCCATATGTGACTGTGTATAATCAAATATTTAAATCAAAAGTCACACTTTTCCCGACTCTATTTGGTGAGAATGCTTCTTCCTAATGGAAGCTAATTAATTGTTCATAATTTTCATATCTCTTATGCCGTTAATCAATTAACGAATAACACCAATTATAACTTAGCTGATTTCCGACGTCTTTTATCATAACCTATAATTAGGTAGGTAGGTAAGTATAAGTCTTACAAATTATATCTTCCTATATTAGGAAGGAAACATCAATCGATACATAAGCAGCGGCAGCGTATTAATTAGGTGTACCTATCTATAAATAACAAACAAATATTTTAATTTGTTTCATTGGTGGTGGCCGAATCAACTTACCTTTGGAACCCAAAACTCCTTTAGGATTCTTGGAGTTGTATCGCAGACTGATTCTGAAATCAGCGGGAATGTCCATCGCTAGCGGCACGTGGTAGTTCAGAGATCGATTAGTCAGTAACTTCCCGGTCTTCAGATCATACACCATCTTCTCACTTGTATAGTACCCGATGCCTTGAATGTATGCTCCCTCCACCTGGATAAATTCATTACGAATATAAATATGAAAACGAAAAGTTTGATCGTGTCGGTCACTACGCTTCCATTCCATTTCTATATTATTATCTGGCTTATCATTTTATTATGTATCAAGATAGTTTACTGGACAAAAGCATTTATTACCATCATTAGATGCCTTTTCCTACTAGGTACTTTTTTTTTGCAATTTTTCATTGTGTTTTTTGTTGGGGGAGTAACTTACCTGACCTACATCAACCTGAGGATTGGCACTCAATCCGACATCTTCCATTACAACCGCTCTCAGTATCTCAAACCTTCCCGTCAATACATCCAATTGGGTCTCTATCACGTTCACAGCAAACGCGCTATAAGACTTTAAATCTGGTTCCATATCGTTCATCATATACTCAGCCGTCAAGTCCACTTGATCAGCCCCGGCCTGCTGGATCAACTTCAACCAAGAAGGATTTACCAGCTTCTGCCTCACTGGCTCCAAACGCTTTTTCAGTATCTCACAAGCCTTAATTATTGAATAGCAAACGCTCTCGCTTGTTATACTCGAACCGGAAAACACATTGTTTGCGCAAACAAACGAATGGTTCGGAATTATAGAGACACAGTGCAAAGGGACTCCTAAAGTGAACCCACAGACTTGAGCGGCTTTTGTGTTGATGCCTTGTCCCATTTCTACTCCTCCTGTCGAGACGGTCACTGTACCGTCGCCTCTGTAAATGGATACAAAGGCACTATAGTTTCCGTAATACATTACTGGAAACAGCATGACGTTGATTTTGATCGCCTTTTTCATCCATCGGTTTGTCTGGTTGTATTCTTTAATAGCTCGGTACCGCTTCTCATATTCCGTTAACACTTTCATCTTTTCTATGAGTTCTGGTATATCGTTGTCTTCTTTCCGCATGTTTGCTAGTCGAACCTCGGTCGGATCTTTCTCTACTTCGAAAGCTATATGCTCCATTATATGTTCTATTGTTGCTATGCCTTCTAAGTCACCTGAATTAAAAACATTAACGTTTTTATAAATTCTTTCTCAGTATTTTATAGAATTTCAGAACTTAGGATATTACACTACTTAGGATCATTTTACCTGGTGCTCTCATAAACGTGTTGGAACATAGATCCGTAAGAACATTAGCACTTTTAACCCTCCAAAAGTCTTTGTTGTAACAATTAGGGAAGCCATCTACTGTGTAACTTAATATATCTTCATTTCGGGAACAGCCTTGATCCTCAAATATGCTGGCTTCTAAATACTGGATCTTACCATCTTTATCGACACCAACCTTGAAAAAACGTAAGTTATCATAATTATAAAGAGTAGGTACCTACGCTCTGATAATTTATTTTAATTTAATTTCATCTTACCTCATATTCGGTCTGGCAAGGCAATCTTTTTCCACAAATCGTCAGATTGGTCTGTATAGGCAGGATGAATCTGCAAGGGGTGTCCAGGATCTTTGCTACAAGCGCGCAAGCGGTCGCCACTTGGGCGTTGCGGGTAATTTTGCCCCCAAACCCCCCTCCTAAACGACGCACTTTCACTTGGATACTGAAAAATTTATAAAAACATTGCCTTTGTAATTACTTATAATGAAAGTCTATAAAACCAGACTCATTAAAACTTATACTTACTCGCTTTCATTCATTTTCAAACACTGGGCTATCGAAATCTGGGTCAAGTCGATCCATTGGGTAGAATCGTAGACTTCCAGACCGTTATCGACTGGTATCACCACACAGGTCACAGGTTCCAAATAGTAATGGTATTGTGCTTCAAGTTCAAACACTCCTTTCACAACTTTCTGAACATTAGTGCCTCTTCCAACTGGTCCAATGGCAGCATCACTAGGAAACACTCTTTTACTATCCTTCTTCGCTTGTTCAATAGTAAGAACTGGAGCATCTGTACTAACATTCTTATAAGTGACTTGGACTTTCTTTGCTTCTCTCTGAGCCAATTCTGCTGTGGTTGCTACTATTATGGCAATGGGTTGGCCGTAGTATTTAATTTTTGTTGCTAGGATCTCTTCGTTTTCGGTCAAGAGTTGAAAGCCGGGTTTGGTAAATGAGTTTAAACCAGGAATATCTTTCGGTGTGTACAAAGCTACCACTCCTTCTGTTTCCTAAAAAATGTGGAGACAAAAATAATAAGGTGATAAAAAAAGGTAATTGTCTATCGACATAGCTTAATATTTCACTTACTAGAACATCCGAGGCATCAATATGGTCTACTTCGCCAATATGTACAGTCGACAGCACAAATGCCCCGAATACCTCTCTCGGAAGCGGTGGTATATCATTTACGTATTGAGCCTCCCCTGACGCCTGTATTTGTGCTTCTAGTTTTGTGACCGGCTGGTTCAGAGGATACAACGCAGGGTCAGTTTGGAAGTCTTGAATTCCTTGGGACAGCGGTCTTTTGATATGTTCACCTCCAGATTTATAGCAGGGAGGAAGTAGATTGTGAGGAGAGATGCTCAAGATAAACTGTGGACAAAAATATGAGGTTTGAATTCATTTTGTTTCTTCGTTGATAGGATGATGCTAAGTATTTGTTTAGAAAATTATAAACCTTATAAAATAAACCGATAGCCAATTTATTTCTAGCTGCTGGGCATGCTTCTGGGGGACAATCGTCTGGCTGAATCTCATGATTCAACAGTTTTATGGACCCCTGTAGAGTTTTATTATCAAATGCATCTTTCCCTTTCAGGAACTCCTCAGTGTAGGAAGCTTGATAGAAATCAGGACGTATGTTTCCATAAGTTATGCTGGCTGTCTCAATTTCAGTACCAGCATCTGATATTTTCAGCATAAACGCTGAATTGACGATAGCTAACGCGTTTTGGTGTCTTGGCATTATCTGTAAAGAGCAAATTGATCCTTTACCGATTACCGATATATTTTTCGAATTCATAATTTTAACAATGTTTAAGAATTGTTGTTATTAATAAACACATAGTTAATACATACTTTATAGCTCTTAAATATGTGTCTGGAACTCAGGGGAGGTAACTCAATGCTAACCAGGAGCATAGCTACAGTTGAAGACTTCAGAAACTGCACAATTGGCACTGAAATTCTTGTACCATTGGCATCACCTGAAAGTTTATTCATATTGGTAGGATATAGGTCTGTGGGATTCATTTAACTTTTACTTTCATAGTTACAAAGATTATTTATTAACGTTAAACTTACGAATAGTGACCGTTGCTCTAACGCATGAGAACAGTAAGAAAACGTCAGATTGAAAAGTGGGAACTGCCTTCTTCATCATCAAGTTACCAGCCAAGCATCCGATCTGAAAGGGGCGTATTTGCGGCGTTATAGGTTACTGTACTTATTCTATTTCTGGTAGAAATTATTTAACGTACATTTCCATATTATCAGGCAAGTATTTCGAATCGTTAACAAACATTTAATGCGATATTCAAATTGTTACCAAAATAGGTCAATTATAGACTTAAATTTCCACATTTACATTGGAGGTTAACGATCACGGAGGCACGTGTAAATGATAATGGTTGTTTACCTTTCTAACTGGAATATGAGCTATCTTCTCGAAATGCTCAACAAATGCGTCCAAGTAAGCGAATTCTGGCTTTCTGCTTACTTCCTTAAATATTTCCATAGCGTCTTCTAAACTAGTGTTTGCGCCAATAATTAGGTTCTGATCTATTATATGCCCTTTTAGTGATCGGACATCACTGATGTCTATTAATATACGTGGGTATTCATAGCTTTCTAATAAACCTGAAAATATATGAAGCTGAAGTAGGTATGCCTTAAATTAATACCTACTTACTTAAATATAGGTGATTTTAATGAAATCAAAGATTTCCAATATACCTAAGTTTGAGGCGTACCTTTCCCAGTATTCCCACTGACGAACATATACGAATCATAGCCCTCCCTCTTCAAAATATCGAAAACATGCTCCTCATCAAAGACCTTATGAAATTTCGTCTTCCCGAAATCCAACTCTATGGCATTCCGAGGAACCTCCTTCGGAGCACATACAATGCTCCAGTCACTATCGTTACTAGCTTCAGAGCATTTTCTCTCGCATATCCTATTAGCTTTCTTACAATACGAGATATCTTCAATGTCTTCGATCGCTGCAACCCTGGTCTTCAGCTCTGGGCTGGCATCTATGGCAAAAGACTTGATTGTGTCCAATATTGGCCGAAAACCTGTGCATCGACAGGTATTGCTGCCGAACGACTTTTCTAGCTCTTCCATTGTAAGCTGCTTGTCGAGCAGGCTGGAAAATAAGCATGTCATCCTGTTTAGATGGATGAGCATCAGCCGAGATAGGTAGCTTTTATATGTAAGTAGGTAGTTACTTACCTACTTTGAAATTTATCAGTTTTCGTAATAGTTACCAGCAGTTAAGATTGAATCCCATCTCCTTCTACAAAGCTATTCCCTTTAACTTTAACCCCCCTAAAGGCTCAGATTATAAATAAATAAATATAAATATGTGGGGACATCTCACACACGGCCATCCGACCCCAAGCTAGGCAGAACCTGTGTTATGGGTGTCGGACAGCTGATATATCTACACAAATACATAGATAGATAGATACTAAATATAAATATCAACACCCAAGACCCGAGTACAAATATCTGTCTTTAAACAAATATCTGCCCCAGCCGGAAATCGAACCCGGGACCTTCGGCATAGCAGTCAGGGCCACTAACCACTAAGCCATTCGACCGTCAGATTCCCTGGTCCATTGCTATGTGTCAGAAGCCTGATCACCAGGCCCTTCATTCAAAAGTAGAATTAAATTCCAACACTTACCTCGTAAGAGCCATGACCCATCCAGGCGTGCAATACCCGCACTGGGATCCGTTGAAGGCGGCTATCCGCTTCTGCACCTGACTGTACCCCCCCGCGCGGCTCCCCAACCCCTCCACCGTCGTGATGTCCCAGCCCTGGCAGGAGAACACTAGCACTAGACACTGGAATGAGAATGGTAGATAGGTGATTATTTACTGTCATGGTAGTTCAGGACATTTTCGACCCCTCTAAGCGTCAAATCACACGTACCACAACCACACCACGTCGCAGCTACATAATGTGGTCAAGCTGTGGTTACGTGTGAATAGCGTGACAGCGGCTTTTTGCAGTTGCGTTGTGGCAGCGACAAAATGTCGATTTGGTTGTGTTGTCGCTGTCGTTGCGATGTGGTAACCTCAAGGTCGTATGCAGTTAAAAGGGAGAGTGGGCGCGATGGGTTGTGATGTGGTTGCGATGTGGTCGTATTACACAGGTGGTCGATAACAACGGCAAAATGTGGCATGTGTGAATTGGATTATTCATTTTCAATACAAAATATACGCCCGACCACACGGCGTGGTTGTGGCTGTGGTGTGGTTGTGGTACGTCTGAATTGACCCTAAGTACCTACAAGGCGTGCGTGTCAGTTTTATTTCTGCTAAGTAGGTATCTTAAAACAAATGAGGTAAGACACCTGGAGGTATATTTTCAATAACCCTGACCACTTTATTTTTACGCTGGTTAAGTCAACGAATGCAGATGCATATAAGATTATTAAAGTAAGTAGATGCTTATTAATTATTATAACTTGGTCTTGGCAGACAGCTCCGTATGAAAAACTGGAAAACTAGGGCTAGGACTAAAAAAACTGACAGAGTGCATTTTGAACAACTTTTGCAAATCTCTGTCCATACTAAAATAACTTACGTGACCTATAAAGTTTCCTTGGAGAGTCTGCCTTTTACTTTAATACTTAGCCATACCAGTTTTCCAAAACCTTGTAGGTAGTTATAATCACTAAGCTTTCTCAAGCACAAATTTCATACAGTAGTACCTAACTACATGCCAAGCAGTGGAACACCACAGAGGCTACATAAAAAAGTACCGTCATACTTACAGAATTAACAGCAAACACCTCCACATCCTCGCTAGCCCCCGCGACCCGCACGCTCACGATACAGGCGCCGCAGCCGCCCTCCTGACACATAGACTTGGTTCCGGGTAGAGACAGGTGGTAGCGGAGGTAGGCGTTCAAGGTCGTCTCCCGAGGCAGGGAGGAGGTCACTGGAATATGGAAGATGGGAAAGTTGTTGGATGTGGGTTGAGTTAAGGATATAAGGGCGTTTATAGGCGTTCGTAGAGTATATCGCGCGACTTAGATAGGTACTTTTAAGTAGGTACATAGAGAGGCGATCATCGCCGGTTCCCTAACAGTCATTTGAGTCGCGCGATTGAATATCTTGTCTCCCGATTAGGACACCTTTTCGATGCATAGGTATGCTTGATCACACATTCGGTTACAAACAAGAATCGCATGAACTGATAATAGAACTGTGCGGCGCCTTTAGGTTTCATCCTAATTAAACGCGAATCGCGATGGCTCTAGTTAGCGGTCTGAACGCTCACAATACAGGCGCCGCAGCCGCCCTCCTGACACAGTCATGGACTTGGTGCCCGGTAGAGACAACTGGTAGCGGAGGTAGGAGTTCAGAGTCGTCTCTCGAGGCAGGGTGGGGGTCACTGTAATATAGACAATGGGATGTGGAGGGCATCCTAATCGACTAATCGAACGCGAATCGCGATCATCGCCGATTTATCAATGATTGACGGTTGATTAATTTGACGAAGTATACTTAAAGATTCCAAGTACCAACATATTAGCCTATACCAACGTAGGCCATTCATAGATAGCTAAATAAATACCTACTTAGTTAGGTAAGTAAGTACCTAAGTACTTTAAAATGCAATAATGACAAGATAATAACAGCAATCTGTTTACAAGGTTTTTTTCATGTCACATAAAATGTCCACTTTGATACAATCTTCCTAATGTTCTTTATTATATAGTCTTCAATCTGAATAATGTACCTTCTTACGCATTTGTAGGTATTTTTTATTTTTTATGTACCTAGGTGGTTCTACGATACGTACAATCTAGTCTACTGTCTAGTTGGATTACTATTACTATGGTATTCGGATGGTAGGTACCTAATCAGCAAGATTTGTGAGCATATGGGATGGAATTTTATCAGTGAAGAAGCCTAAACTGGCAAGGCCTGTATCGTCAGGTAATCATCTAGGTTTTAGTAATTAGGGGAACCCGGGATAAGACGGGGTCGCGGGGTAAGACGGGACCACCCACATATGTGCAAAACTATACATCTTAGGAATCTGAGTAATTAGCCAATAGAAAGGCTTAAATGATTGACCTTTAGTGCGCCAGTGACTGCAGGTGTGAGCGCGTGCGTTTTTTGTGATAGCTCAGTTGTTTGTTTTTGCGTGATGTCCGTGTTATTTTTGACCGGTAGAAACAATGTCACAACTCAGTAGTTAAAACAGTGGCATTTTTGGTAATTGTGTGTTTATATTTAAGGTTTGACACGCTTTGTTTAGATATGTGCAAAATCACTTCAACATAGTTAGAAAGTTTTTTTTAATGAATTATTTTTATAAAAATATATCGTGGGGCAGGACGGGGTAATTTTGGAGGGGCAAGATGGTGTATGGATCAAGCTTGGTGAAGTTTTTTTTTCTCCAACCCGATATTTGACATTGAAGAAGGGTTCTAAAAGGGCTACAGGGAAGTTGGCTAAAAACACAAAGTAGATACTGCCTACGAAGAAGAATAACAACGAAGATGACTGTGTCTACCTCTGCTGTCAGGATATCAACAGTCCTACTTTAAATCTAAGGAAAACTGGGTCTGATGTCAAAGGTGCAGGCGTTGGGCTCACACTGCAGGTGCTGGTGTTGACGATAAAAACACAGAAGAAGTGTTGTTTGTATGTTTTGTGCACCACATAGTATACTAACCCCATCTTACCCCGTACACGGGGCAAGATGGTTTAATTCCCATTTTTTACATTTCTTAAAATAATCAATTTTAATGATTACTTTTTTGGCAAAAACTGTGCCAAAGTGTTCGTCATTAAGTTCCTAATGAGCCATAAATAATTGATAACGTTGTGGTTATAAACTATAACCTACCTGTTGTTTTTTTTATTTTCCCTTAGCGACCCCGTCTTACCCCGGGTTCCCCTAAATGTGGATTAGATATTGTGCCTAACCTGAGGTACAATTTGTGAGTACCTACTTATTAATATAGTTGAGACTATGGTACCTTATGTGCTCTCTAATTAAGTAATTAATGTAAGTATGAGGATCCTACCTCGACATTTCCGTCCGTTCACTGAAAACTCAATACAATCCATCTTTACTGGCACAACCACAGACCTATACTGAACATAGCTAATGATGACTTCGCTTTTTGTATTCTAGCAGTTATGTAGTTGCTATCATTACTTGTAGTCAGTGCGATACAGTATCATCAGCTTGTAGCTATTCACTTTTGTAGTTCATCAAACTAAGAAATCGTTGATGTAAGAATCAATGCATATGTCGCAGCCGGATCGTATAACCCGCCGTATTACATGACGGCTAGCCGCATTACAAGACAGGGCCGCTTTGTAACGCGGCGGATCAACGTTTAGCCGTATTGAATACGGCTGGATGAAAATGCGCCGGATTGTATTCGACATCATACGTCATTCAATACGGCTGGCCGTTATGTAATACGGCGACAGATTAGCCGCTGCTTTGAATGATTTTAGTTTTGATTTTTAACACTCGTGGCGCTGCTTGACATAACAACAATAATGGCGTTGGATACAGATATTTGATGATGATTACAACGAAGAAATCGTGTTAAATATGCTAGTAAACAGTACTTCAAGAACAATTTTCACGTGAAATTAAATAATTTCCTTTCCGATCAATGCGGTACAGTGAAAAACGTACAAAAGATATAACGCACATCAATCAGCTAAAGTGACCATGGATTCTGCTGGTTGGCGGATTTCCAGATAATACTACTGGGTCAAAAAATATAAATGTGGCCAGCAAAGGTTATTTTGATCTTGAAGAGATTGCGACGAGGCAAACGTAGTGTGGGACGCCCTCAGGCTAGATGGGGTGACGAATTGCGAAAGGTGGCTGGTTATGATTGGATGTGGAATGCTGTAGATTGCATCCAGTGGTGTGCTTTGGGAGAGGCTTACGTCCAGATGTTGATGATGAAGAATAATAATTCCGGAGATCCTACAATCCGAGTAGTGCCCATTAACAGTATTTTGATACTTTAATGGAAGTCCATATGATAGATTTACTCTATTATGATTACAAAAATACTTCACCTGTAATGTCATGCTTAGTATGGACATGGTTACCCTACAATTCAGTAGTAGTACGATGCGCCTAAACGTGGGCCGCCGTATTGAAGAACGTATTGAAATGACAATGCGGCTAAACGTTGATCCGGCGCATTACAAAGCGGCCCTGTGTTGTAATGCGGCCAGCCGTAATGTAATACGGCGGATTATACGATCCGGCTGCGACACATATACGGTTTGTGAGTGTGGCAAGAAACAACCGTTTTTCATCTTAATTAATCGTTTTTTAACTTAATTAATTACCTAAGAGATAAGTAAAAGAAACGATTTAATACATTAATGAAAAAATAATATTTATTAAGCCAAAATTACGCTTAAACAACACTTCTTATCACTGGGATTATTATAATATCAAGTCGATATTTAGTCAAAATCATGAAATGCCTTAATTCTAAACCACACTTAGATTTAAATGATAATAAATGCAATTAACATTTGGAAGGCACTTATTTTTGTCGACATCTTATTCAAATTATCGTGACACAACTACTTAGATATACAATATAAACGATGAGTGAACTACTAGAACTACACGCAAACTTAAAAGTTAAAAGACAAAATTGTATCTATTTTAAAATATTATTGTTGTATTCCTATAGCAACATTTGATGCGCAACATCGCCTGAACTTTGCATATTATAACTTCCGCAAATAAATAAACATATTAAAAATGGTGGCCCAACCATGCCTCGCTTTCACTTGTTTTGATCGTAGGTAGGTAGGACCCTACTCCTTCCAACGGCCTATGTAAAACGTCCGCCATGTTTATTTTGTTTCTTTTTTCACTGAAGTTATACGACAGGGAAGTTTAAGATTGTACGTTATTTAGTATTATGTGGCGCAACAATCGTTGCCTATAATAAACTAGGAGTACTACTTATCATAAGGTACTGTACCACCCGGTACCAAAGAGTTACTATGTAAATTATTATTAAATTAAAGAATCAATACATTTGAGAACATTGAGGTAAGGAAAATCTTTAGTTCACAAAAGCAAACTTATTCATCTTATGATAATCATATTATTATGTAAAGGCACATTTTGAAACCCAAAAATATGGGTTTTACACAAACATTAAATTAAACACACGTAAAACTTTTTTATGAAGGTATTTGATTCAGAAAGTTATTTTAGATTAATGTATTTGTTTTCCAAAAATAGTACTTGTTTATGCATTGTATTCATAGTTTTTTTTTCAATATCTTAACTATTTGACTATTAAACGTGTTCTACATTTAGCAGAATAAAAATCCTTATATTTTAATATCAGTCATTTTAAAATAACAGTAAAAAAGCAAATACAAAGTAGGATTGAAAGAAAAATCATAGCAAATGTATGGCAACAGGATAACATGATTATTAAATCTAAAGTAATTAACTAATTTAAAAGATAATTAATCTATAGATACTCAAGTAGTTTCGCCAAACGACAAAATCAAGGCTAAAAGTACCTAATTAACGTACACTTCTTATTGCTACTTCTATCGACAGTAAAATGATATTAATATTATAGAAACTGTGGACAAAATTACTGATGAGACCGCAACATAAGATTTTGCACACGTTAATGTCATAGAAGTTGTAAGGCAGCGTTCCCACTACGCCGGACCGGCAGATCTGCCGAAAACCGGACACCGGACAGAGTGTTCACATTACATCGGATCCCGGAAGAAATTCAGACAGTCCTCAGTTGAATTTGGACCTGCGCGCACAATGGACGACGAAATTGTTGTGTTGTGGTGGTATCTTAATAGAAGGCAAAATAAAAGAAAACATTGGGTGCACCCTATTTTACGGGAAAGATTTTCACTAGTTTTTGTCTTTATAGACGTCTTCGGTCTTATCCCACAGAATAGGTCTCTCTTGGACAAGCGTAATTAAAGTTTCTGCTTGAATATCCATGCTAAACGTCTACTTTTACCAGAACATGCGAGCCGAATGACGTGAGTGGAACACGGGCGGGGCGAGGGGAGCACGAGCGGGGCGAGCGGGGGACAGATACCGGCACAAACTCGTTCACATTACTCCGGGCCCGGTCGTTCTACCGGCAATTCGTAGTGACAAAACGTTCGGTAGAAATGCCGGGCTCGGCAAAAATGCCGGACCCGGGATAATGTGAATAGCTTCATATAAATTGTACAGCCACTAGCTCTTCCGGCAGATTTACCGGCGCGGCAGATCTGCCGGTCCGGCGTAGTGGGAACGCTGCCTAAAGGTTTACCAGTCAGAGGTATCAAAATATAATTAGTGAAAATGGAAATTATTTTTGAGGGTAGTTTGAATAAACGTTAGATTTCGATTTATCTCTCCACTGAAAAACCTTCCCTATTAGGGATAGTACTTAGAGGATTTTAAATTTTATCGCCTGGCTTGACTTTATATTTAATGAAGCTACGCATAAACACAAATACAAACAAAGTAATGTAATTTATACTACAGCAGTAGAATATAGTAAAAAACTTAAGCAGTAGAATATAGTTAAAACACGCATTGAAGCGTGACCATATTCAAGCAAAATATCTTGATAAAAAACTAAAAAGTTCATTATACGAAACATAATGCATAAAAATCCATATTATAATTTTCCTAATTTACTAAAAACTTTATGTTTGGCATATCATTGTAATCTAAACCAACTTCAGCTAGAATTTCTCGTAAGAGACATTGAAGTTCATCATTCCTGTAACAACGCCTGCACACACTTCAAGCAGGACTGCACATCATCAGCATCAGCCGACATGCTGGTGAGCTTGTCCTGCACATCCATCAGGTAACCCTTGTCAAACCCTCCCTTCTTGACAGCAGTCAGGCAAAAGTTACTCAGCGCCCTGAAACACTGCTTCCTCTGACTGTTGTGAGGCTGTATGTCCCACACCGGAGTCGCTTTGACATAGCTCCAAGCTATGAAGGCGTACTGCAGCACAGAGTCCCAGTGTTGAGACTCCACCAGCGTCTTCCCCTGTTCGACGACGCACTTCTTAAAAGCAGCCAAGTGTATCGAGACGCGGGAATAAGCAGGAGAGTCCGTCTTGGACATGAGCCGAGATGTCGGCAGGCTCTTGAAGATGTTGCACTTCAAATAGCTCAACTTCTCCTCCAGAGGGCTCAGGTCAGGCACTGGCATGGTCTTCCTCACCTCCTGCTCTATCTCTGGGTGTTTATCCACAATGCCTTTAATCATGTTGATGAGTTGTACAGGGCTGAGGCCTTTGAGAGCCGTGTCGATTGGGCCCTTAAACTCTTCAAGCTTTCTCTCGATCCTGCACCGCTTGGCTGGTGGAGTGCCTTTCACAGGGCTGGTGATCTTGAGCTTCTGAGGGGTGCTGATGTCACTGAAGTCGATCTTCTCCGGAGTGAGTGGAACCCTCTCTACATCACCCAACATGAGTCGCTTGCGCGGTGTGGAGCGCAGGGTGACCCCTAGCTTCAGTGGAGAGTGACGGTTGGGAGTGTTCTTAGGAGGAGTCCTGATGGTGGAGTGGAATGTGGAGTTCCTCTTCAGCTCTATGTCGGGTGACCACGTCACTGGCATCAGTCTGCGCCCTGTAAGGTGAAATGAAACTGGTTAAATGAATGTTACACTCATATGATTGGCACTCCAATGCACATGAATTGGTGCTCCATTACGGTGTTGTTTTCTATAGTTGGATTTTGTAGCACCTTTATGTAATGTACATGGTACAAGCACCAAATAAAAGTTTTATATAATACAGACTAAACCCACCTCTCTGCTGTATAACCATTTCATCCGGCGACGGCGCCGGACTCAGATACCCAGGCGGCAGCGCCGGCGACATCTCCCTGGTGTTGGTGAGCTGCTGCAGCGGCGTGGTGGACACGCGCAGCCGGTCCAGCCGCGCCGGGATCTCGGCCAGCGCCGCCCGCGTGCGCCGCCCTCCCTCGGGGGTCACTGGCACTTCCATTGGGCACCTGGGGAGGTGAGAATCGGGGTTCTGAAACTTTTGCTTCATAATTTAGGTGCCTTGATACAACTTAAGTAAGAGATGTTGTACAAGTGAGTAGTTATGTATTAAGGTAAGAATGACTTATACATTAACCAATCTATTGATGCACCAGATGTAATGAGGTGCAGTATTTTTTTTTATAAAAGGTGCTGGTGGGTTATTCCAAATTTCGGATAATTCCGATTTTTGCCCATTTCTTCCAAACACATCCATACTTTGAACTGTGGAACAACCCAAGCAAGGTAGAAGAAGTTGCCATCAAGGTGAATGGTTCCACGGTTCAAAGTATGGCTGCGTTTGGAAGAAATTGGCAAAAATCGGAATTACCCGAAATTCGGAATTACCCACCTGCACTATAATTTATATTTTTTGCATTTCCCTACTCTATGCTGCTGAAACTCCTGCAGGTTAACTGGTAAGTAGATAATGCTATTAGCATAAAGTCCACCTGATTGATTATACATCTACATTTTGTACATTATTTGTGCAATAGAAGTGTAAATTAACAAATAAATGTCACTTGGAGGCTTCTTTTGTGCACCCCACCCCATACAAATACTGATGCATGGTACAGGTGACAAATGAAATAAATTTAGGACCTTAAACCGCTGATTAATAATTGGGTTAATGACGAATAACTGGTGTGATTAACAGTGTCAAAAAAATCAAAATATACCAGATAAGAGAGAAATTTCTCGGCGAAATTAAGAAATAAAATATCTTTGATAAAACTTTCACAGTTGGTGTATTGTTATCAAAATCAACTATAGCCAAGAATATATCACATTTACTGCAATAGTATAGTTCTATCATTTATTATTTCAGCAGTTCACATCAAAATATTATTTCCCGCCCAAACCTAGAAATGCATTATGTTTTGCTCCGGTTTTGATAGCTTTATTGAAGTTAATACATTATTTTTTGGCGCATTATGTAGAATAGAAACATAATTCATTAGAAACTTACCAGAATATTCACTAATTATACTGAAATTACACCGTTTTTATTGAAATATTTACTGCAACACAACACAAAATTGGCGCACAATTTGGCACTTTGATGACTATTGTTTGACAGATAATGACAGATCAACACAACGGTTGCAGTTGCAGCGCGTCAACGTCAACGGCTACTAACTATAGTGATGGCTTAACCTGTAAAAATAATTTAATCGATTATATTCGATAAATAAAATAAATCGGATTGACCACCTTAACCCCTGTCTCAGACACCAGGAACCTTCTTTGTTTCTTTATGCAAAAAAATAAAAATTACAGCAAGATATTTTTGACAATGATTTAAGCCGTCTCGTTGATTGGTGCGATCTAAATGGCATGTCTTTAAACGCTTCGAAATGTTACCACATGATGTTTTCGAGGTCTAGGCAAAATATTCCACCTGAAACCTTCTTCATTAACGACTCTCCTTTAAAAAATGTGGTTGAGGTTAGGGATCTTGGCGTGAGACTAGATAGTAAACTGCAATTTCATAAGCAGATAGAATCTATGGTGACTCGTAGTTTTAAAATGTTGGGCTTTATAATTCGAAACACTAAAGACTTCAAAAACGTTGTCCGAAGCTGTGTAGAGTATTGCAGTCCGGTGTGGATGCGGTGCTATGCTGTATACTATAGTATAATGATAAAATAATTCTATAGTTTTTTTAATCATCTGTCATAAAATTTTCGATTAGGATTGTGACTTAATCTTATTGTAATTTATATTTTTTGTATTTAGGTATATTATGATGAATATTGTAAATGTAATTACTTTGTTATATGGGTGCTGCCTGAAATAAAGAACATTTATTTATTATTATGGTCCCGGGTTCGATTCCCGGCTGGGGCAGATATTTGTTTAAACACAGATATTTGTTCTCGGGTCTTGGATGTGCTCGTAAAAATGGCAATAGGCCCGCCCCCTATTACATTGGGACTAACATAACGCTCTGGCGAAAAGTGGGTGCAGCAATATTACATTGGGACTAACATAACGCTCTGGCGAAAAGTGGGCGCAGCAATGCACCTCTGCCTACCCCGCAAGGGAGTACATTAGTACAAGGCGTGGGTGTATGTTTTATTTATTATTTAATATTATTATTGCATTTTTTATGGTTGTACTCCTAGTTTCAAATAAATGGCCTTGCTTCGTTGTTGGTTGGTTTTTCTCGCCCTCGTCTTTTTTCTCAGCTTTCTATGTTCTAGAAAAAATGCCTATTTTACTAGAAGATAGACTATCGATACTTTGTGCTCTCGATTTATCAAAATGATATTATTTAAACAACACTATCAATAATATTTAGTTCTACTACTCCATTTTACGTAACAATATTTTTTAGTCCATCCAAATCATCAAGTAGATAAAAAGTATTATGAAATAATAATAAAACTGTGAAATTAAAAATTAATAGGTACAACTTAAAAAAGCAACTATCAAGAAATAAATAAATATAACTTATATTTTCTATTTTAAGAATGTATGCAGTTAATTTATAAAGTTAGTTTACGAAGAATGGAACGCACTATAAATAAAAACACATCCAAATTACAGAGACTACGATGACTCCGATCTCTCTGTCTTCATACATGTTGGGAAAATGAGAAAGAAATAGTATCTGATAGCTTCTTAAATTTACAAAATAAATTTTTATATGTCAAAAAAATCAAATGTGAGTGTGTGCTGTGTGAGAGGAAATAAAGAAAGTGGATAGATCCTCGAAACTATATTATTCATTGGTGTCTTTCTTTGTGACCTTTGTGTGGTTTCTATTGCTTTAGTATAGTTAATAAAGATCTACAAAAACATTGCGTCCAAACACAAGCCCCAAGAAGAGAAGGGAAATAGGGAACTTTAGACTCGAGTTTCCCAGAGCCTAGCTATTGCATTCCAGTTTTTGGCTAATAATATTCGCACTAACTGTGAAACTTGTAAATTTATTACAAAAACCGTTCCACATTGTTACGAATTAAGTGGCAGTCCATAAAATACTGCATTTTCCGTTTGGTTAAGAGTGTGAAATCCGAAAATTACATCGTACGTTCTAGATCTTTTGACGAGCATGAGTGTTTACATTTTCCGTGCGGAGTGTTTCGGAGTGTAGGGTGATGGAGCGGCTGTCGCATGACTTGAACCTGGCCCTGGAGGAGAGCAACTGCGTGCGGCATGAGCGCAGGAAGATCGGCATGCGACGAAGAACTAGATCCGCTGGGAATTTACGTCAGTACCTTCTTAATACTTCGCCTTTGCTAATCTTTATGAACCTTGGTTAAAAGAGGTAAACAATAGATTTCCTGGTGGCAATATTTAGATTTTAATTTATAATTTATGGGCTACTTGTAGTAAGGGTTCCTACAGTAATATTATTATTACTCAAACAATGGAAATATTCATGCTATTTATAGAAACGTCAGCCTTTTTGATCAGATCATCAGTCAATATTGTCCACTGGTGGACATAGGACTTTTCCAATGAGTATCACAAGCTTACAGCTGCTAGTGATATAGTATTTTTGTGAAATTACACATTAAATACTATTTCATTCATCATGTTTACAATACTGACAAATGATTCTGCAACTGAAAGTAAAGCAATTGCAATCAAATTAAAGATGTCCCTATATCTCCAACTACCTACTACTACCTGGTCAATGCATGTTGCTAATAACAAACTACATTTAGTCCAACTTTATTCTACCTATCTACAAACAAAAAAAAACCTCTCCAACATATCTCCATTCACCCCAGCAGCAGCTGTAGCTATAAGTGTAGCTGAAGATGGCAGCTCGAGCAGTCCCCCGCAGGCTCCTCTCATCACGCAGCCACTGTCGGACTCGGACGACCCGCTGCTCAACCCGCACAAGACCGGGAGTCTGAAGGCACGCCATTACTGCCAGATTGGGGCCTTTGAGTCAGGTTAGTTGCTTTTACTTATTGTAAAATAGGGGCTAGACATATTAATTATTATAGTTCTGGTTTAGGAACAGCTTTAGTTACTGATTTGTATGAAATTTCTGGTATAAAACTGGTACCAAAGCAGACTATATTTAGTCTATGTTTTATTTAAGATTTTTTAAACATTTTGATAATACTCTCTTGGGTTGAAACAAAGCTTTTCTGTGAATAATCAGGATAATAAAGTAACTACTAACTAGCAATGTCACAACTTAAATACAACCTCACACTATATTTTCTTTAGCTTGGCTTGGACACAAAACCTTTATGTTCAGCTTAATGATATCTAACCAATATTCATAGAGCTTCATCTAAATCCATTTGATATCTAACCAATTCAAGGTAGTATTCAAGAGTTTAACTAAATCCGTCTAGTACTTTTTGCTTCTTACAGTAACAAACATACACAAAACTTTCCCCCATATAACATAACTACCCTCCAAATTCCAGATTCCTTCAATGAGAACTTCAGTCCGACGCGGCTGGCGACGACGCGGCGCAAGCGCAAGTACAAGAAGGTGCCCATGGACTTCGTGGACGGCTCGCGCTCGCCGCCCATAGAGATACTGAACCTCACTGCTGAGGTATGCATACCCTAATACCCTTGTCACACCTACCGAGTTATTATAATAGAGTGGCGAGACAGTATCAGGAACACGTGGTCAATTGCAAGCCGTTAATAATGTGGTTAAATTACTTAAATTTCATGGACTGCTATAGGCAATCAAAAAACGATAAATTCATGGCCTAGCATAATGCTCTGAATTAGTAGTAGTTACATGTATCAATCTATATCTATACCATAATAATATTACATAAAGGAGTTTCCTTACCCTGCATTAATTCGGGTCTGAAGTTGTGGGTAATTTTGAATGAAAGATGTTCTTGTTATATGTATTGTTAAATCACTGTTTTATTCAATGTAATATTTTGTCTACAGCCCAGCGAACTGCCCGTGTCAATTACACTGAACTCTGGATTGAGCTCAATTTTACATACCAACAAGCACAAACTATCATGCAAAGAAAGGTATGTTATGTTCCGATAAATAGATAACTAGATTATGTACCAATAGTAACCATTAATAAGTAATAACTAACAAAATGATTGTTTATTCTCAAGTACCCATAAACTTTTCAGAAATGCATTTTGTGGCAAAAGGAAATGGTCGTACCGAGACAAGACTGACGGCTGCGAGATGAGAGAGCGGTCCTTCAGCGGCGGTTGCACATCCAAGGCCACCTTCCTGTCCAAGAACTACGACTTCAAGACCAAAAACCTGGACAAGAAGAGGAAAGAATCCGTCCTGCAACCCGGGAAGATAGTCCTGAAGTCGCAGAACGATAGCGCCTGTAGTCCCCCGACCTTCGCCAACACTCCAACTTTACCCGGAAGCTCCTCTTTCAACTTCGTCTACAAGAAATCCTTCAAAAACGGCACCCCGACGCTCAATAAAATGACCGGCTATAAAGTCACTACCGACCTCCCGCCATTCTTTAACCCCATACCGAGCTCCACCAAAAACAACTTTGACGGGAAAATGCACAGAAAGTCAAAACTACTGAACAAAACGCACCCGCCAAACAGTTTGCGGAATCCGTTGCAGTTTGATGACAATAACGGCATGGAATGTATGGGCAATGAGTCTAGTTCCCTAAGCAGTAGTGAGTCAGACGGCATAACAAATGACAGTGATCGTGAAGGAGACGATGAACTAACAGACTGGCCCGGAATAGAAGAACTTAAAGTGTTCAACAAAAGTTTGACGTTCAAGTCGTCTAAAGTAAACACGGCGGCGGCCGCCACGGCCACGCCACCAAAAAGACTGAAAAAGGAAAAGTATTTATCCAAAAGCGGTTGGACCGGATGCAAGAATAGGTTCAAAAAGAAACGGCCTAAAGTAGACTCGGGGAACGATGAGGAAGCAATGATGTCGGATTCGAAAACAATCATAGATTTAGAAGACGAATACATTTCTAAGGAGAACATTCTTCAACCACACTCTTCGTTTACAAGTTTCAGTGACGTGAAAAACGCTGGAGTGCTAGGTCAGAACGCGAACGAGACTTTTTTTCAGTCATTTCAGGCGTTTCAGGAGAAATCAGCTCAAGACGAGTTTGGCCAGACGCCGCGGACGAATTTTGCGCTACAAAAGACGTCATCTAGCGACTTGAATATAAGCGAGAAATCGCCTCAAAGCGACCATTACTTCAGCGAACACTCGATGGGGAATTCCCAAATGAACGACGTTAGGGAAATCAGAGCTGGGTGCAGAAGAATTCGCGAGGAAAGACCAGGTTTCCTCATACTCAGTGCTGCCAATGAACAGTTGTCAAAGTTCCTGCAAGATTCGTGCCAGACGGAGCTGAAGTTGCCAAATCTGAATGACCCTGATGAGAGAGAAAAGTTGGAGTCTCTGGCTAAGCTCTACTCGTTAGAACTGAAGGTCGAGATGGGTAGACCTGTTTTGAGGAAGACTTGGTAAGTTAATAACATCATTTAATCTATATTTATTTATTGTTCTTCTATCTCAAGACGCTAGGTAAACTGAGAATAGATTTCAAATTACTAGCGTTCTCCCGATGGCCTACGCAATAATATCCATCAATGTTCTTCATCAGTAGTATCACAGCTGGACATTGGCTTTTCCCAAAAAGCGGTACAACACTCTGTCCTTGGCTTTCCTGGTCTATTCTATCCACTACCGGACGCCTGTCTAAGGTCGTTGGTCCAGCGGGCCGATACACCCCCCGCCTTAGAGCCTAGATCTAGATTAATGTTGCGAATAGCAACTCAAGAGACATTATTTCAACTACCCTTTTCTTCCAGCAACACAACACAAGCGATCCAAGTGGAGCATTCCTACCCGCACCTGCCGTCAGACCACAAGCGGCGCTGCTACGGAGAAGACGCGGACTCCAGCCTCAGCGTCAGCGACCAGAACTCGGTGGCTTCCATCAACGACTTGGAAGAACACGACATAGAGAACTTCAAGAGTGAGTTGACAGTTGGAGTTAAATATGTAGACACGTTTTCCAATTCTTTGGTTGATAAGTCGCTTTTGGACCCGGGGGAGATTGATTAGGTGTTTGGTTTTGTGAAGCATGTTGTATGGCTGTTTAGGTATGTAAGTTATGATATTGTTTGCTCTTCGTTGAATTAGGAATAGGAAATTAAATGTTCTGATAGAAACGTGTACTGAAAATATATTTTTTATAAGTATGATTCATATAAATCGACTCAATCTAGTCCAAAAACATTGTAAATTGGCACAAATCTTATCAAAATTATATTTAGGACATAAATAGGCATCTTAGGGCGTCTTGCACAACAAAGTTAAATAAAATTAAATAGTTTGTCTCTTGCTCTGACAGTATAATGTCAGAGCAAGAGGTCATAGATTTAATTTTATTTAACTTTGTTGTGCAAGACGCCCTTAGTGTAGAATGGCGTGCATGCGAATTAGGTCATTATAATAAATTATTTTTCTAACAAAACCATTACGGTTATTTGGTTATAAGTTATAACTACACATATTTTATCGTAGTGCACATATTATTTCAGACTTTCAACATTGTATTGCATTAATTAGAACAAGCACCAATGAAACTGTTTAATTTTTTCCAGGCTTGCTGCCAGAATGCTCATAAATGTATCGATCTCATTTAAAAAGGAACTATCATTATGGATGCAGCTATGGACACCCATTTCTAACATCTGTGCCATTTCGGTAATTAATTCTTTAGACTTTAGAGTATTAAAACATTGGTTTGGATTTCTTGAACATTATATTATAAAATATAACATATCACTTATATGTGCTCATTCCTTTTTTGTACTAAATGGACTAACAATAGACGTAATGACATATTTTTAATACATATTTTACAGTAGAATATAACATAGTAACATAACCATCCCCATTTGTACTCATAAAAGATTTTTGAAAAGGTTGCCCTGAAATAAGAGTAGTCAGTAAATGTTTTTGTAAATATAAAAGATAAAATATTGCGTAACGTTAACACCTAAACGTGATAATTCCGTCTTTTTTACAACTTTAATTTGTTAAGGTGTAGTGTGGCAACACTTCCCCCTACCAATAAATGTCATTCTAACATCATACTTGGGTTTGATTGCGCGCGTCCTCACAAATTTATACTTATAATCCCATTCCACGGGGAAAGACATCTGATACAAACAAAAACTACCCTTATTCGAATGTAATAAGGGTTCTGTCAGATGTCTTTCCCCGTGGAATGGGACTTTAAACTATACTAGAATGTACTGTCAACAAAACAAATAGATGAACAACCTGATACCTAATATATATATATACTTTTTGTGCATTGTACTTTGAATTTTAGATGAAACATTCAATATTTTGTTCACACATCTTTATTAACGTCATAGTTTATCTCATTGTTAGTTTAAGGGGCCAACAATATATAATTTTTTGTCAAAACCTTCATTTTAATTAAACTAATGACAGAAATATTTAAATATAATTTGGCGTTAAAATATACAGAGATATCGTATCCGTTTAAATTACATGTCCTATCTTGAAAAGCCAACTATCGTGCCAATAAATATAAGTTTTTTTGGTTCAACTTACTTTTTGAAAGAATACTTTGAAGCCTGAAAGATATATTTGATTGATTTTGTGACATTTGAGTACAAAATTCCCGAAACGGTGACTCGAATTATTTTCTCGCAATCTCGTATTTGTAATATCAGTTTTATTTTCCGCACACATATCAATCGATCTATGTGTCGCGTATTACCATAAACACGGCAAACATAAACATACATATGTATATTGCTTACACATAAGCACATACAAAATAATTATGCTTTTATTTTTACCTGCTGGACCGGGTGTATGTAAATACAGTTGTAAAAAATGATTTTAAGAAGATACTATTCTTGTAAATTGTGTGACCACACATTTTCAAAAAGGTCCTATAAGGTGTCATTATATTTCATACATGGACAATATGATTATATATCAGAGTAGCGTATCACATATGAAATATATTCTTAAAGTAAAATAAATGTTTCAACATGGAAAAATTACATTCAATTATTAATATGAGTTAGAATCCTCTTCTTATAAAACTGTTTGTATGAGTTAAATAAGTAAATGTTGTATGTTGAGTATTTGACTAGCTCTATAGATTTCCCTAGCTCTATAGCTTTCCCTAGCTCTAGCCAATCAGAGAAAAGCTTCTTTCAATGACTTCTGAGTCCACCAATCACAGAGTTGGGTAAAACTACAGGGTTGGTGGTGCCATCTACAATAAAATTGGTCTTCACCAAGCGAATTATGAGAATGTATTTAAGTAGCCGGTTCTAACTAAAGTACTTAAGTATGACGGTAAAAAAATTCAATTTCTATTCAATGACACTGAAATCATGTGATCTCTTTTTTAGTTAAGTTAGAATGAGGACACCTTGTTTTAGTTTATACAGGATGTTATAAGAAGTATATTGCTTTGAATAGGGACGTAGATTATAGTCTTATTTATACAGTTCTTTATTATATAACATCCTGTAGAAGCTAACAAGGTTTTATATAATGTATATCGGTATGGTTTAAATAACAACTCGCATACCTACATTTGTACTAACTTATAAGTTATAACGATAACATAAATGTTTTAACGTATCGATGTTGTTATTAAATTGTATACAATGTATTATAAATTTATGTAATAATAAAAACAATGTTATATCTAGATTGATTGGTTTTATTACTAAATCTCATAAAAAACAACCTAAATGCTAGACTAGAGAAAGTATGACCTGAACTTTTTATTATAGGTATTTTATATGGCCACATTATTTCGCTGCCATAGATGTCATTCATAGTCAACGACTTTGTCTTGATTTTGCAAATCTATAGTATGACAGGTCACGACTGTGGGTCACGCTTTGTCTAGCCAGACTATCAAAACTATCTTAGGTACCTACATGATTCCGCTGCTCGCCCATCTTTAGGTGATGTTTTATTATACTGTGAAACAAACAAGCATTTTGGGTTTCCTAAAAAGCAATATTCAATCCAATAAAATTAAATTCATTGCCGTCAGTATAAAGGTTAAGCGTCATCTATAGTCGGGTTTATTAGTAGCAGCTGTTGTTGTCTATAGTAGAAAATTCCTCAATGTCAGCGCCGCCCCGCTAGAAAGTGGACCTTAAGAGCCCGTTCCCACCTATTTGATTAGTCTTCTTACCTTGAAGGCTGCTTATATCCTAAATCAATTTCTTCCAAAGATTTGAAACTTCAAAAAAAAGTTTTTAGTGGGGGTGTAGAGTAGATACCTAGGGAGCGGTGAAAATACGGTTATTTTTCGACATTTCGAGATAAAAGCGAATTAGTGAAATGAAAAAAAAATCTTGTTTAATTTCATTGAGTATCAGCCACTTCACTTACTTACACGGGGGCTTATGTCCTAAATCCATTTCTTCCAGACAAATTTAATTTGACAACTTCAGAAAAAAGTTTCTAGTGGGGGTGTAGATACCTAAGGGGTGGTGAAAATTCGGTTATTTTTTCGATATCTTGAACGGTATTCGAGATAAAAGCGAATTAGTGAAATGTGAAATTTTCTTTTTATACCTTGTTTCACGGGGAAAGACATCTGACAGGACATTTATTACATTCGAATAAGGGTAGTTTTTGTTTGTATCAGATGTCTTTCCTCGTGAGAAAAGGTATAAATTTCATTGTGTATCAGTCACTTCACTTACTCGGGAGGTTTATGTCCTAAAACCATTTCTTCCAGTCAACTCGAACGGTTTTCGAGATAAAAGCGAATTATTGAAATTTAAATTTTCTTAAGCACAGCGTCAGGTCACGTTTTGGATTGCCAGACTATAATTTTTCATCACATTTTGTGAACTGCTGGAGTTATAAATATGTTAGCAATACCTATAGGGTGTAGGTGTAATAAAAAAACCAATAGTTTAAAACAGTATAAACATAATATATTTTATTAAATAAATAATGTACAAACAAAGAAATAACAATTGCACGTATTGAAGTACCGTCGTATGAGCACCAAGTTTTCATCAATAGAAAACGTAATTAAATAAAATTAAGTGTCTACATACTCAGGTTTTAAACCTGTTTTTAAAATAAAATTTATAATTAAGCATACATTTTCTTTCATATCTCACCCTGTGTCGCTTCGATTAGGAATGACTACATCTATCTACCTACTGTACATGGAAAAAGACATGCTTATACAAAACTTTGCAACCATGAGAATATTTGTACTAAGAATCAAGGCATTTATAAATAATTAAGACACTTTTAAACTATTGTTTAGGATAAACTATCACAGTTATACTTCATTAAATTTTGCGACAAAACTACCCCGATGTACCCTTAGCATTCCTAATATACAAATATAAAAAACAAACAAATATAAATAATAAAATGAAAATTCTTAACAAAACTTTGTATATACAAACAGGCTCACAGATCTATAAAAAAATCGATTCATGTCTTTTATATAAAAAAAGCTTAAATTCTCTCTCAAGTCTCATAATTTCATTTGTTTAATAAGTACCAATTCATAACGAATAATGCAGTTAAATTAAAACTTAATGTGATGTAACATTTCTCATAGAGAAAACGGATACCCGATTGGACGTCCTAATCTTGAATCATTCTCCGTCTCACTCTAATCAGCGATAATGCAAATCAGGTCGTCTCCCTCTAACTTCTGTCCGTTGGTAATGGCTACAGATGTGACGGTACCGGCCTTGGCTGCTTGGACCACCATTTCCATCTTCATGGCTGACAGGACGGCGATAGCTTGACCCTTCTCTACCTTGTCTCCTTCCTTCACTTTGACAGCTGGAAGGAATAAAGAAAAAGTTGTCATAGAGTGGGAGTTTATGGTGTTTAATTAAATATGGCGGACATATTTTGTTGGTTGATTGCATGCTGTCTTTTGTTGATTTTAATAATTTAAAAACATAGTTATTTACTACATAGGTACTTAGTATTTGTATACAATAGACACTAGAAATATTATCGTAGTAGTACGGGACATGAGCCAAAAGAGAATTCTTAGAGTGCCCTCTTGGCCAATATCCAAGCACTAAAATATTTAGTGTAAATGGTACAGTCATAAGAAAATACATTCATTTACAAATTCATCGTCAACGTTAGCAAGAAAATGATTCTGCAGTCTTAGAGCTACTTCTAACAACTTCTTCCAGACAACCTTTGTTAGAAATAATAAAAAGGGGACTTACACAAAACAGTGCCAGGCATGGGGGCTCCCACTTGACTCTTGTCGCCTTTCACAGCCTTCGGGTGAATCTTCATCTCCTGGAAATTGTACAAATCGATACAGTAACGCATTTTGACTGTTATTTAATATGGTTACTTGTGAGTGGATGTTGCTCCTACAAATGGCTGGGGCGAAATGTTGTTAGTTTAGTGGTCGGTGCCAAGTTTGTTTAATGTATCGGTTTTATAGTAGATACGATTGTAGGTACAGGTAGTGCGTGGTTGCCAATGGGGTAATTCATTCATTCATGTTTTGATAATTATAGGTGTCATTCGACCCATTATATTACATAATTTTGAGTTGTGTATACTACACATCGTATCATGAAAGAACAAAGTGGCGGCGAACAATGTTGCATTTATGAACGAATAATAATGATTACACAATACACAGGTCTCGAAATCAAGGATAAAGGATAGGTTGGGTGATAGAGGAGGATGGGATATTAAAAGCGACTTTTATCCACGGAGAATTTGTGAATTTCGCGAAAAAAATGGCGCCCCCTATACCAACATTCTTGGTCATCGGAAATTTTAGTATTGGAAATAGGGTGTGAAACACAACACCCTGTATAGCATATATAGGGTGGTCATACCTTGCTAGCGTTCTCGTCCCTGATGAACACAGAGCGCATCTGTCCGTTGAGCTCGAAGAACACCTCTCGTTCGCCGGCGGCGGTCATCTCGTCTGAGAGAGCCACTATCTTGATGTCCAGCGTCTTGCCTCGCTCGATCTTCACTTCGATTTCCGAGCCGATCTGGGGAATAGGGGGGTTGGTTAGTGATGTCATTTATGCAGTATTTACAAAAACGAGGTATGAGGTTCCCTGCATCAGTTAGTGAGTAATTAATATTGTGTCTGTCAATCAGATTCTACATTCGTTATTTATACCACTCAACTCTAAGATAAAGAACTAAATTGTGGTATCTAAGTTTGGGAGACCTAATGGGGGATGCCCACTTACCTGTTGAAAACAACTTTACATAGGTACCTAAACGGCATTAGTTAGATGAGGAAAGGCAAAGACTTACTACCAGTTTCAGAGCTGAGAATGTCAATATAAGTAGAGTATGGAATGCTGTCATAGGTCTTAATTTCATGCTTAGGTAGATTGACTCAAGTGAAACTGAGCCATAATATCGTGGAAATCTTTAGGACAGTAAGATAAAGAAACATTTAATCATTTCATAACTAACAGTGTTAATAAACTAAAGCAGGTAAGTAGGCAGGTATACTCACGGAAGGCCCCGTGAAGAAGGTCTTGGTGTCGAGGTGCTTGACCGGGCCGTACTTGTCGCGGATGCGGAAGTAGTCCTTCGCCACTTGCGGGTACATCGCCGCCGACATCACGTCTTGGTCTGACACCTGACGAATAAAAATAATTAAATTATAATTTACTAATTGTTTAGGGTGGGGTTTTGAAGCGTGATTCAAAGTAAATTAACGGAATGTTGACTACCTCCTTCCGACGATACTGGATAGAATTTTTCACTAACATACGAAATCCGAACTCTTTAATTGATCCATCCAATCTAATTTGATTGATCAACAAAATTAAATCAGTGGGGCCATCACAAGTGCTGACAACTTAAGTCGCTGGTGTAATTCGATAGCAATTTGTATGACATCTTAATCAGCAGGGGCTGTCGGTAATTTTAGAAACTAATAAAATTAATACAAATTCCAGTGACTTTCCTATCGAATTCTAACACTGGTGATCGGGGCACAGATTCCTAATACAACCATGCGAAACAGGTTTAAAATGGGGCAACAATTACTGCCAACATTGACAAAACTATATCATATCTATGGACTATGAAATACCGCGCTCACTATCATCCACTTACATCAGGATAAGTCTCCTGAATCTCCTTCTTGAGCTGGTCGAAGTCGAGCGGCGGCAGCTCCTGCCCCGGCCGGCCCTCGATGCGGACCATGTCCTTCAGCACTTTGGACCTGGAATTGGAACAATGATTTGTTAACAAACCTTCGGGGATTACAGTCATGAGCATAATATGTATGTATGTATTTGTTAACTATAGATCGATTTTATTATAATTTAAGATGTGTGTTAGCCGTTCGCTATAAATATTTTGCTCCAAAACGCAGTTTGAGACCTTAGTAGCTGTTTGTCATGTTTACGTATTTGAACATCCTCGTAGCACAGTGCTACTGTGATAAGGATGACCGAATCGAATCGAATAAAGCGTAATTTTGTATAGATAAGTTTTTTATAGAAACTAAGTTAAAGTTGTTCCGATATCGATTCTGATGGCACAAAATTTAATGTTAAAAATATGGCATTTACGGTTGACCTCAATAGTGACCAATTTTAAACATAGAATTAAAACTTAAATTAAACATTACTTATAGACATTGCTACGGCAAAATAGGTAGGTATAATATAAAAAATATTCAATCATCAGAATCGATCATATTATATTCGTGTAATTGTGTGACAAATAAATTAAACTCACCTAAGCGGTTCAGGGAACCCTCCATACGGGATCCCGATAGCTCCCTGCAAGAACTCAACCACAGACTTCGGGAACGACAGCTCTTCAGCCCGCTCCAATATCTCTTCTGCGGTCAACTTGTTCTGTACCATGAACTGAGCGAAGTCACCCACCACTTTGGATGAAGGCGTCACTTTGATTATGTCACCGAGGAGAAGGTTGGCTTCTCTGGAATGGTGAAAGATACAGGTTTAGTTAAGAGTAAAAATGTGTGTTGTTCATGTCATAATGATGTCCAGCTTACAGTATATAAATTTGAATTTTTCCTAAATAAAAACTACAAATGAAAAAGTGTGCTGTTTAAATCACCCAAAAATTTATATCAACCAAAATACACCGTACATGTACCTAGGTATTGTGGCTGGTTGTAAGTTAAAGATTGAGGAAGTGACACTTGATTGCAATACTTATAATTATAGCAATATTTAATCATTTCATTCGAAGTTAACTTTAAGAGAAAATGAGTTGGATCAATAATAAAATAGTTGGAACGTGCCGCATGTAATGAATATTTGTTGTCTGAAATTAGCAATACATAAACAGAACTAACCTGTAAGCCTTCTTAACCTCCTCAAACTGGCTGCCCAATCCCAATGAAAATGCTTGGAACTGCAAGTTGGTGTATTGACCTCCAGGTATCTCGTTCATGTAGACATCAGCGTTTCCAGACTTCATGGTAGCGGTACATTCGAAGGGACCGTACAGAGTTCTTGCCTGTTCCCAGTACGCTGAGTATTCGGAGACCGTTTGTAGAGGTATGCCTGGGGAGGATCGATTTAGTGGGTTAAGATTAAGATTGCATTAAGTTATATGGGTTCGAAATTAAGATTGAAGTTTTATTGGCTTTGAAATTCACTTCCACCAACAAATTCTATAAAGTGAAGCCTGAAATAGACAGCTATAATGAGTCGTGGATTCACGCGAAAGTACCAGGCGACCATAAATGACCTAGAGCTCTAGAAATTATAAAACGCGAATACATAAATACGTATACGCGTTAAAGTACCAGGAATACCAGGATCACATAAATACGAAAGAGCATCATTATCATTGCTCGCGTGTAGCCAACAGCGAGCGTGCTACGTTTGTCTAAAATGCTTAGGAAAAGTACCAGGCTCACATAAACACCGAACAGCTCTTACCAGTATCATAACTCGCGCCGTGCAACGCAGCGACCAACGCGCCCATACTCGGCTGGCTGGTCATGCCGGACATGGCGTCCACCGCCACACATACTCTATATCTACATTCCCAATAGACAAATAGGCTTTTTATAACTATTACCCATCAAAGTAGCAAGAATACCAGAGTCACATAAACATTCAAGCTTATCAGTATGAGTGTCATGTAGCGCTGCCACCAGCGCACTCTATAGAACTCAAGTGCCACGGAAAAGTACCAGGCTCACAGAAACACCAAAGAGCTCCTAGTCATTACTTACCAGTATCATTACTCGCGCCGTGCAACGCAGCCACCAACGCGCCCATACTCGGCTGGCTAGTCATGCCGGACATGGCGTCCACGGCCCCGTCACTCTATCTATACAAACCTATCTACACTACATTCCTAATAGATAGCAAATATCTCTAATATGATTATGTTGTTTCATGCGAAAGTATCAGGCTGCCTAAAAGCCTAGAGTGTTTATGATTTACAGAGCCACGGAAAAAGTACCAGGTTCACAGAAACACCAAAGAGCTCTTACCAGTGTCATTACTCGCGCCGTGCAACGCAGCAACCAACGCGCCCATACTCGGCTGGCTAGTCATGCCAGACATGGCGTCCACGGCCACGTCCACGACGTCCGCGCCGGCGTCCGCGCACGCCAGCATGGACGCCACGCCGTTGCCGGACGTGTCGTGAGTGTGGACGTGGATCGGGATGTCCGGGTGCTTGTCGCGGATGGCTGTGATTAGAAGTCTGGTGGGGGGAGAATAATGTGGGTTAATGTTTAGAAAAGTGGTACCACTAAGAGAGAGATTTTTTAAAGATTCAAACATCGTCATAGGATTTAAATAGTTCAATTTCTTGGAATCTGGTTAAACGACCATAAGTTTATATCGCCATTTGCGTAAAATACGGCGATTCGATTGGTGGGATTTGCATTATACGTCTTTATTTACGTTGTAAAAGTGTGCGGGGGCTAGAGGGGAAACTGAGATTATCTATCGCCAGGGACATAAAGATAAAGCAAAACAACTCACTTAGCAGCCCTAGGCTTCAACAACCCAGCCATATCCTTAATGGCCAGCACATGAGTGCCCCCCTTCACCAGTTCATCTGCCAAGTTCACGTAGTACTTGAGGTCATATTTCTTCTTGCTAGGGTCGGACACGTCTCCAGTGTATGAAATGGCGGCTTCGACGACTCCGCCGGCTTTGCCAGCCGCGTCCATTCCTAGGATCAAGTTGGGTAGGTAGTTCAGGGAGTCGAAGACTCGGAAAATGTCCATCCCGGATTTTACCTGGAAGAGAATAAATAAATAAAATAAGAGAGTTATTTGAGGTTATACAATACATTTTTGTAATACTTGTATTAAAGGATTAAAAGGCGGCTTTGATGGTCAGTAATGCACCCAAATAACCTAAAGGTAGGTGTAGGATAATAGGTAGACAGTCAATAGGACATATTAATGTAGTTTTTGCGTTCTTATTGTTCTTACTAATATTGTTCGAGCGCTGCATGCAGCTGTCGCTAATAAGTTATCATAATTCATAAGGCCCGCAGACAAAGAAACAATATGTAAAAGGGAGACAAACTCATGCTGTCTCACCAGCCTACTCGTAGCTCTATGAATATGGAATGGCTGCCATGTTTATATTAGTTCTTTATACGTGTGCGTTATATAAATGCGGTATTCCGTCGCGCTCACTCTCAAGACCGCGCGATAAAACCGAGTGCGACGCGAAACCTTTAAAAGGAGAAATCACACTTACTGGCGTGTCGTGACGCACCATAAGCCATCGGTTTCATACATTTAGCATAACTGTCGCGACATGGAAATATTACACTCACCATATTAAATGTATGAAACCGATATGCTTCTAGCGCGTCACGACACGACACGAAACGTAAGTATGTTTACTTTCCATGCTAGCTCTACATACTCACAGCCATATCACAGAACTTGTACACCACGTTGTCGGGGTAGTTGGTGTACCCGACCGCGTTGGCGCCTCGCAGCAGCATCTGGAAGGGGATGTTGGGGATCAGCCGCCGCATGTCCTCGAGACGCTCCCAGGGGCACTCGTGCAGGAATCTGTAGGGGAGATTGGGGTTAATAGTGTTTTTGGTAATGATTCTTTAAGATGAGTTTGGAATATCGTCTATCATCACAAAACTCTTGATATCCTTGTCAAAAATAAGGGTAGCGAGTGTTTGGTGATGTAATTTGCAAGGGAAGGTTGTTGTAAGTTTTGCTCTGTGTGCCCAACGCTCCGAGGTCTCGCAGGTTCGGTTCTCAACTGGTGTTATAAACACCTGAGAGCACCACTTTCTCATATGTTTCGTATACCTACTTAGAGCGTGGGACACCCCTCTCTCATATGTGTAGCATACCTACATAGAGCGTGGGACACCCCTCTCTCATATGTGTAGCATACCTACATAGAGCGTGGGACACCCCTCTCTCATATGCTCCGCATACCTACATAGAGCGTGGGACACCCCTCTCTCATATGTGTAGCATACCTACATAGAGCGTGGGACACCCCTCTCTCATATGTGTAGCATACCTACATAGAGCGTGGGACACCCCTCTCTCATATGTGTAGCATACCTACATAGAGCGTGGGACACCCCTCTCTCATATGTGTAGCATACCTACATAGAGCGTGGGACACCCCTCTCTCATATGTGTAGCATACCTACATAGAGCGTGGGACACCCCTCTCTCATATGTGCAGCATACCTACATAGAGCGTGGGACACCCCTCTCTCATATGTGTAGCATACCTACATAGAGCGTGGGACACCCCTCTCTCATATGTGTAGCATACCTACATAGAGCGTGGGACACCCCTCTCTCATATGTGTAGCATACCTACATAGAGCGTGGGACACCCCTCTCTCATATGTGTAGCATACCTACATAGAGCGTGGGACACCCCTCTCTCATATGTGTAGCATACCTACATAGAGCGTGGGACACCCCTCTCTCATATGTGTAGCATACCTACATAGAGCGTGGGACACCCCTCTCTCATATGTGCAGCATACCTACATAGAGCGTGGGACACCCCTCTCTCATATGTGTAGCATACCTACATAGAGCGTGGGACACCCCTCTCTCATATGTGTAGCATACCTACATAGAGCGTGGGACACCCCTCTCTCATATGTGTAGCATACCTACATAGAGCGTGGGACACCCCTCTCTCATATGTGTAGCATACCTACATAGAGCGTGTGACACCCCTCTCTCATATGTGTAGCATACCTACATAGAGCGTGGGACACCCCTCTCTCATATGCTCCGCATACCTACATAGAGCGTGGGACACCCCTCTCTCATATGTGTAGCATACCTACATAGAGCGTGGGACACCCCTCTCTCATATGCTCCGCATACCTACATAGAGCGTGGGACACCCCTCTCTCATATGTGCAGCATACCTACATAGAGCGTGGGACACCCCTCTCTCATATGTGTAGCATACCTACATAGAGCGTGGGACACCCCTCTCTCATATGTGTAGCATACCTACATAGAGCGTGGGACACCCCTCTCTCATATGCTCCGCATACCTACATAGAGCGTGGGACACCCCTCTCTCATATGTGTAGCATACCTACATAGAGCGTGGGACACCCCTCTCTCATATGTGTAGCATACCTACATAGAGCGTGGGACACCCCTCTCTCATATGTGTAGCATACCTACATAGAGCGTGGGACACCCCTCTCTCATATGTGTAGCATACCTACATAGAGCGTGGGACACCCCTCTCTCATATGTGTAGCATACCTACATAGAGCGTGGGACACCCCTCTCTCATATGTGTAGCATACCTACATAGAGCGTGGGACACCCCTCTCTCATATGTGTAGCATACCTACATAGAGCGTGGGACACCCCTCTCTCATATGTGTAGCATACCTACATAGAGCGTGGGACACCCCTCTCTCATATGTGTAGCATACCTACATAGAGCGTGGGACACCCCTCTCTCATATGCTCCGCATACCTACATAGAGCGTGGGACACCCTACACAGCGTTGTAACATATCTGGCAGTACCTGAGAGCGACGTCGAAAGTGGCGCCGCCCCAGTTCTCGAGCGAGTACAGTCGGCTGAAGTTGTGCGCGACGTACGGCGACACGGCCAGCAGGTCGTGCGTCCTGACTCTGGTGGCTAGTAGGGATTGATGCGCGTCGCGGAACGAAGTGTCCATCAGAAGGAGCCCTGCGGAGAAGAGGTTGTCGATGAACATAGATAAACCAACATGTTATTAGCTACAGTAAAAAAAAAGATGCCGACGAATTGAGAACCTCCTCCTTTTTTCAAGTCGGTTAAAAACTATGAATTTCTGAAAACGGAAGTGGATTCTAACTAATTGTTACATTCCGTATTTAATCGAATATTATAGGTAATTATTTAATTACAAATCCGTTTAAAAGCCAATCAATCGGTATTTTATTTTTAAAATGTATGGGAATAACTGACACTGTTAAAAAGCCTTTGCAAAATCACACTCTTTATTATCATGACTATATAGTTGGTCTGTAGATAATCCAACTTGTTATTAGCTAAGTTAATACTATAACGGTGCAATAGGCTAGCTTCCTAAATTTAGAAAAACATATGAACCAATTTTGAAAAGTCTTTAAATTTTTTAGTGTTCATGAGGCTAGTTTTTGTACCTATTAAATTTATTATTTATGTATGTACATATAGAGGGGGAAATATTAGGCAATGGTAATGTCACCATCCTGAATACCCATACAAACCTTTGTTCTGTCGCACGGCCTTGGCGAACGCCTCGGGGCCGCCCTCTTCCAAGATCTGCTTGTAGCCGCGAGGGGGCTTCACGGCTGTGGACAGAGGTTTAAAATTATGTAGTACAATTTGCAGCACATGCTGGGCTTGAGCCCTTTTTGGCCCTGCGCTTAGGTTAAAAGTTACTTGTGAGTTTGATTGTAATCAAGAGAACTTGGCAAGAATTTTTTATGTGATAGTGCAAAGATTCGCAAATTGTAAGTGAGAAATGGAACTAAAAAAAATAGAAAATCTTATAAGTACCACCATGATGGCTCTGGCTGTTTGTTAAAACTATAACAATTAGTAAAAAAAAACAAAAATAAATACCTGTGTTCTCTCCGGTTAACTCTTGTCGCCTAATGGCTTCGGGGGAGAGGTCTGAAACGTTATTCTAATATTTAACACGTAAGCAGTGTGTGCAGTTTTTAGGCCGTGAACGTGTTAACTGCCAATTGAAAATATTTATATTTCTTCCCCGTACTAGGTTTTTAGGAATGAAATATAAATCGTGTATGATTTTGTGGTGATTTAGACCATATTATTAAAGTATTTATAAATGAGATTTACCTTTTTTTGTATGAATTGGATCAAATTGTACCAAATACTAAGCCCAAATACTAAATACAATAATGACTATACGTTCTAAGAACAAAATATACTTATTTAGTTATAAAACCCAGTACTTAATGATGACTTGATGATGCTTCACCACAAAATTAAACACTAATTTTGACCCAACTTTTCACTGGCTGATCAAAATTCCGTGATTGGTTGATTTGCTGGGATAGTGACAAAGTATCCAATCACATTGCATTTTAAATCCATGGTTATTATATTGATTGGCCAATGAAAAATATGGAGTGAGTAAGAAAGTACATAGTATGAAGCATGAAATTTTAGTCCGTTGGTTAAGCCCCCGTTTAGGAAATGATTATTACACTAGAAGTAGGTACCTGTTTTATTTTCTCTATGAAAGCACACAAAATACAACACAAAAAGCTAATTTAAAATGGCCAATAATACTGGACATACCCTGTCCTCCGACTGAAAGAAAAAGTTTACGTTATGAATTTAGATTTAAAAATTTCATCCTTCATGAAAATGTTGAGTAATTCTAAACCTAACTTAAATATGGAGCTGTCAAATGGATATCGCTTAGGTTTAAATAGTTAAAGGGAACTTGAGCTATAAGATTGGTGTGTAATTGTAAGCGATAAAATATAAATTTGTTGGTGTCAACAAATGTTGAGATGGAATAGTAAGTAATTGGTAGATATTTCGTAGTATAAATAAAGTTTTTTTATGGAAACATTATAGCTGTGTGTGACTCTATTGACATTAAGTGCATTACACAAATTCACGTATAGAAAACAAAACTTTCGATCAAATCCTATCCAAACCCAGATGACAGCTGTCAAAAGTTTCATTCTAAATCTTACCCAGCGGCACTGGTGGTATATACGGCTTGACGTCAGCGGGCGGTATAGATGTCGCTAGCGGCGTGGCCGGTCCGTTCACTAACACCTGTCCCAAGTAGTTCAGCAGCTTCTGAGCTCTGTTCTGTGATGGCTTGAACATGAAGAGTTGAGGATGTTCGTCGATGAAGTATGTGTCGACTGACCCTGTGGGAGAGAGATGAATGGATTAGTGGTTGGGGTGAGAGTGGGATGGATGTTTTGGTTGATAAGGAAATTTAGTTACGGTTTTGTTTGTGATTGGTGGGAAACTGAAGGGTGGTTCTTCTAATATACAGAATCTTAATGATGAAGTGTAATGCACCACATAATACATTTGTGTTATTAGAAGAGATAGTCCGACTCCTTATTGTAAGGTTGGGCGTAGGAATGGGACAGACAGTTGTACGAAATCACAAATCACATAAATCAAACACTAACGCATATCTCTGCACGCCGGGATGCAAAGTCGGGACTATTGGGATGAAAACTAGAACATTATTTGTAAATTTTTCACAAAGACATCATACAAGTTTGTCTTTTTTTTCAATAACAGGACGAAGAAACATCATCCATCCGTATTCATGAGGAAAAGGAGTAAACGGAAAATATTAGAATGGTATATAGATCCATAACTTAAATTATGAGGTTAATAAAACATATCGGGACATTCAGATCATCATTCATGGAGATTTGGGTCTGAAATTCATGATCAGTACACATTGACACTCGCAAACCTTGTACTATTTTCCCTCCAACTTTCTTGGGGAACCCTGCAACCGAGGTCAAAGTTTAACATCTGCTTTATCAAACGATAATGAAGAGTCTTCATCTCATTTTAAAATCGTAAAAGTAATCCAGTGGAGCATCATGGCTATCTAAATTTATAATAGCGTTTCAATGATGATTACAGGTTTTTAACGTATGTAATAAGTAATAACGTTGTTCAAATTCCCGCCAGATGTCAACACTGTCCACACTAGAAATCAGGCGATACGTCACTCTAGAAGCCTCTTTTCGTGCATCCAATTTCCCATCTGTTTAAATAAGTTGTAACGCGTTACTCGCTAGATGTCACCCTCAACAAAGATTTACACTAAACACAACCTTAACCCTCACCGTTTAAGAACTTCTGGTTCTCCAACACATTAAGCAGGAAAGGTATGTTAGTCTTGACTCCTCGGATGCGGAACTCTCGCAGGGCTCGGTTCATTTTAGCGGCTGATGACGGGAGGTCGGCCGCGTGGGAGATTACCTGAGGAGGATGGAGTTTATAGTTATAGGTTTATGTGCGTATTTACATTGCGTACGGTTTATTTAAATCGGTTTGTCATATATTAAATATGCAGAGAAATCATCGAATGCTACTTACTTGGTGTTGGTATACCTAAAAGTAAGCCGAATCTAATCTAATGAAAAGTGGGTGGATTTCAGAAGAATCCTCATAACTAATGGATGCTAGTATCGGATTAAACTGTTCCCTAGTGCAGGAAGAAACATGTAGGTATGTAGTGATAGTACATAAAGTCTGTATAGATACAGAATGAAATTTCTTACTTCCACTAAGCGTATGCAGAGCGATGTTGCCTACGCTTGACGACATTGCAGAAGTCGAGATTTTCATCTTGCAGAAGCCGACGTCTGCAATGTTTATTGGTGATTTAAAAACAATGAATGATTGTTCCTTTGTCTCTTAATACAAACCTTGACAAGCAGCGAGTCGTAGTACGGGGAGATGACGGCGCCCGCGTACGTGGACGCCGAGTCCAGACGGATGCCCATACCCTCGCCCGACCTGGAACACATAGCATTAAGTATATACTGAAACTTTTATTAAAATATGAGTTAAGGCTTAGCCACACGGGCATTGTGTGTGCCTAGCGTCAGCGTTGCGGCGACGTATGTAATAACAACGCATCAGATGTATATGTATAAATCTGATGCGTTGAAGTGACGGACGGAGCAAGGTACAAAGGGAGGAGCAGCAAGGGAGAATTTAATAGCATATCGAATGAGGTCGCTGTTTAGACTGACGTCCCGCAGCGCTCATGTTAGTTGATATGATATTCACTGCGTTAAACTCATTGCGTTGCGCGCGCAACGAAGCCACAACGTCACATGGCCTATTAGGCTGGCTTCATTTAATACGTCACTTTCACTTTGGATACAGTTGACACGTGACTCGGGGAGGTTAATTCATACACAACCTGTATAATTATAACAATGATAAATAACCTTAGTAGCCATAATAAAACTCACCGGAACACCTCAATCCTTCCCGTGCTAGGCTGGAAGTTATTCGCCGGATCCTCCGTAGTCACTCGACACTGGATCGCGAACCCTGACGCCTTGATCTTGTCCTGGGTCAACCCGAGTTCAGGCAGCGTCATGCCCTCAGCCACTCGGATCTGTGATTGGACGAGGTCGATGCCGGTCACTTCTTCTGTTATTGTGTGTTCCACTTGTAATCTGGAAGTGAGATTAGGTAATCAGAGATAGGTAATAATATTTTTTTTAAAACAATATACTTTTGTTAGACTACCCAACTGATTTGCTAGGTAATACACAGAATGTTGCATTCTATGAGCAAACTAGTACATACATACCCATGAACGATTAAACCACAGTATTTTCTGTACATATTGTAAAAATAATTTGATGTGTGATAAAAAGATAACATTCCAAGGTGCAAGGCAAGATACGGTTTAACAGTGCATGGGTCAAATGCCAAATATCACCATTTCATTACCTTGATTTGTGTTTATTATTATTTCACTCACATATTATCATCGTCTACAACAGGGTACAAGGCGGGCGAGATAACTAGACACCTGGGTTAAATGACATTTGTCTTTAGTACTGAGTGCAAAAAAAGTAATATCGATATTACCAAAAATATTTATATTCTTCCTCTTTGCTATCAGTCTTTTATAAATTAGCTCGACTAAAAAAATAATACACCTCGCCATACTGCGCAGTTTTAATGGAAATAATTTTATAAAGAAAATTGTTGCAAGAACGTAAACAACTCCACTACACGTCTGTGGATGCATCTGCACACGTACGCGAATGCATCCGCGGACGTGTAGTGGCACCATAATATACATGTAGCGCTCCGATATTTGAAATTTTGAAACCCGCATGCGAAAGACATACTTAAGTACCTGACTTTTGTTATATTGTAACAAAATTTATAAACATTTGTTTAAATAAGTATTCAAGTTGATACCTACTTGTTAAAGTAGTAACAAAAAAGTATGCGATAAAAAATATTTATTGTTGATCGTCTGATAATTCTTCGATAAAATTGCGACAGACTTTTGCTAACGCTACAAAAGGACGAGAGCGGGGCCTCGCGCGGGGAAGCGGGGGAGGGATAGATTTTTGGGCCAGGTGTCTAGAAACTTTGCGCGGGTAGTACGTACCTAGCGTTGACCTCAATGAAGTAGAAGTTGCCTTTATCGTCCAGTAGAAACTCGACAGTGCCGGCGTTCTCGTAGCCGACATACTTGGCCAAGTGAACCGCGCAGTCCACCATCTTCTGACGAACCTGAAAGAAAGCAAACAGTGAAAATTAAAGGATTCTTTCACCGGCTTCTTTCAGTTATTGCCCTCATTGGTAGAGAGCGCAGTGAGAGTTATTATATATCAGTCACTATGTAAAATTTATGCTTCTGTAGTGTGTGTCTCTTTTACTCAATAAGTATCTCATTCACCCAAAGGTTGCCTGGAAGAGATCGCTTTTAGCGATAAGGCCGCCTATTGTGCTTGCTTTGTTATTTAATGTATGTTGTGTGTTTTGTTCAATAAAGTTATATTGTATTGTGTCTTTCTTTTTGCTGCAACAATTTTATAGTATTTTGGAAAACAGATGGATTAGAATCCGCAGTAATTCGAGCTGCAGAAATTTCCAAAAAAACACTTTTTTGCGTAAGCGATACTCATAAAGAAACTTAAATATAAAATCAAATAAATCAACCGCTAACACTTCGTTATTCCTTACCTCAGGGTCCAACCTCGGTGCGGGTGCGATCTCGACCACCTTCTGATGTCTCCTCTGCACGGAGCAGTCTCGCTCGTAGAGGTGCACCACGTTACCGGCTTTGTCTCCTGCGAAGAGAGATTGATTTGTGAAAAATATATCATGAGCACTATAATTAGTCTCATGGAATACATGACGCTTTTGGAATTTTAAATGAAACAGCATTCCTGAGTGTTTCTTTTAGCAGACACCGGATTTCTTGTGGAAGCTCACTGATACAATTTGGACACTGCAAACTCTGCATAGGCACTACATAAACATGTAAAAAACTGTTATTTTGTTACCTCTGCTCCTAAGACGACGCTCGCGCTCGCTCGAACGCTGATTCTACTAGGCCCATCACTATAATAGCGTATATCTTACCCAGTAACTGCACCTCAATGTGCCTAGGTCGCTCGATGAAGCGCTCAATGAACATGGACCCATTCCCGAAATCACCATAGCGCTTAAACGACGCTTGCTTGCTTGACATTTATTCTACTTCGCTCATCTCGACTATAGTCAACTATATCTTACCCAGTAGCTGTACCTCAATATGTCTAGGTCGCTCAATGAAGCACTACATGAATCTGTAGCCGAAACCACCAAAGCGCTTAAACGACGCTCGCTCGCTCGAACGCTGATTCTACTTCGCTCATATAATCTATAGTTACATATTATAATATATCTTACCCAGTAGCTGCACCTCAATGTGTCTAGGTCGCTCAATGAAGCGCTCAATGAACATGGACCCGTTGCCGAAAGCGCCGAGCGCCTCAGACGACGCTCGCTCGAACGCTGATTCTACTTCGCTCATCTCGCGCACCACTCGCATGCCGCGACCGCCGCCGCCGTATGCCGCCTGGGGTGTTAAAGGATTTGATGTTTACATAAAGACAATAGAATGTTACTTTCCCCAAAGTTGAATAAGAAGGCAACCCAACGATGGGAGGGAGTGCCTAAAACGCCATACACACACACCAAACAACTGCTTATGGACACTCAAGACCGATTGCATGGGTTCCGCTCATCTGGCATAATCTTTATTGACCAAAACTCATTTCGCATAACTCGTATGGTCTAAACTTTTTTGGCCGAACCATCACTTTGCCAAGACTTATGTGGCATAAGGCTCGTTTCGTCTAAAACTCTTTAGGCACAATCTTTAAACACCTAAGTTTCGTTTGCTCAAATTTATGTTCGTCTATACCTATGTATAATCTTGTTTCTCCTAATGTTATCGTAATAAATCATATATTAACGGTCTTATTCATAAAAAAACCTTAAAGTAGGTTTACTGAGCTCAATAGTTACGGAACACATTAAGCCTATTTGAGGTTTCGTAAAAATCTCTATTCATAATAGTTCCGTAAACCTTCAGTAACTATAGTGATGCTAATAGATTTCACAGACCAAACATTTTGACATTTACCCTATTAAGTTGCCGGTCCGACGAAACCATAAACAAAAATAGCGAAAACTTTCATTCATTTATCAATCTCTATTATCTATGTTAGCCACGGCGCGGCACTTAAAAAAGTTTACGTTGGCTTAAAGGCGCAGTTGGCCAAGCCAAAACCCACAAAAAAAATAATTAAATTTTTACGTTACCATGGCAACTTATTTTCAGCAAATATTAACTCACAACAAATGTCAAATCGTCAATATAATAATAATAAAAATATTTTATTTGTCAAATAAAAAGTTACAGTTTTAGTACAATTATGGTCACTTACGTAATAATTGTTCGAAAATAAATAAGAGTGCTCTAAGCATCCGCAGTAGTTAGAAACTGTGTTGCGGATGCCACGAGTTTCTCTCCACCGAGTATACAAGTTACATTGTAAGCATTATGACAAATTATGATAATTAAATTTTGACAATAACAAAATATTATTTACTTTTAAAGTTTACAACAATACTTAACTATGTTCAGTTTACTTTTCTTTACATTTAAAATACAACATAGGTATAAAAATATATAATAATAATAATTGTAAGTAATAGGTAGTTTAAGCAGTTTCAGCAATTGATTAAGTCATGGTAGTTAGTAGTGTTTCTGTTTTATCGTAGTCTAAAGAAAGAAGGTAAGTGTGGACAGATCTTTTACAATTGTGTTTGGTCATTGGGTAGATAGCTAATATTTTATTGATTTTGTTATATAAAAATGGAGCTAGAAATAAATACTGGTGCTTAAAGTACTGAGTCCGGGCAGCAGGTACCACGGATACGATATCATTTCGCCGTTTTGATTTCATTAAATGTGCATCGTATGCTAAGGACAGGTGGTAACGCTTAATGATATGCAAAATATATGACTGTCTCACTGTCAATAGCTTACATGATTGGTATAGTAGAGTTGTTGGGAATCTATACGGTTTAAAGCTCATTACTTTTAATACCGACCTTTGGGCACGTTCAAGTTGTATGATATGGGTTTTGAAGGCCCCGCCCCAAATGGAAATGCAGTATGTTAGTACAGAGTGACATAGTGCATAGTACACTAGGTTAAGAGTATGGGTGCAACATACATGACGGAGCCTTTTAAATACCCATATCAATTTTCTCACTCGAGAAGTGACCATGTTGATGTGTCCCTTCCATGACAGCTTGTCATCTAGCACTACTCCTAGGTACTTCATAGAGCTAGTACGCTGTATTTGGAGACAATTACAAAAGGGTGGATTATTATTGCAAGAGTGGACTGTTAACTTAAAATCAATGGGGGGTTCGCTAGATTTACTTATTGAAAAAGCCATGTATTTAGTTTTATTTAGGTTAAGGGAGAGTAGATTATATTTAAGCCAGTTGGATACTTGTTGAATTCCTACTTCAGCGTGTTTATAGGTGTCCTCCCAGGTATCACCGTAGAAGGAGAGGGCAGTATCGTCAGCAAAGCAGAAAATCTTACCATTAGTCATGTCAAGTTGGCAGAGGTCATTTATATACATCAAAAAAAGGCTTGGTCCTAAAATACTGCCCTGGGGAATTCCAAATGTAATGGGGATATCATTACTGACCTGGTCACCAATTTTAACCCTTTGCGTTCTGTTGGTTAGGTAGTCCCTGAATATGTTGAGTCCCCTGATTCCTAATCTCTCCATTTTATCCAGTAGGATAGGGATAGACACAGTGTCAAAAGCTTTTTTCAAGTCTAAAAATATTGTCAGGCATTTTTTACGTTGGTCTGTGTATGATGTAATATAGTTGACTAAATTATTAACTGCATCTTCAGTGGAGCGATCCTTCCTAAAACCAAACTGATTATCTGAAAGTATAGTTATAAAGCAGAACAGCTGTTGACCGGCCGCCATGTTTTTGTACAAGAGGAGGCTTACGGAAGGTGTATAGTAGGGTCCAGCCAACTTTAGCATATCAAGGTTTTACGAATCAGTTGGAGAGTTCTTTAGCGCTATTGATCGTTTATGAATAAAGTTTTTTTGACATTTGCTTATAGCAGGCCTATAGGTCTCCCGTAACTTTTTATGAATAAGACCGTAAGTATGTAGTAAATGTACAAATTGTGGTATTTTTCTCCTACATCCCGAAAATCACGATATTGTATGATCAAAAAATCGAAAGTTAACGACCAATATAATTATTACAAACCCCATGTGATCGAAACCTAAAAATAGGTGCGACGACGAGCAAAGCGAGGAGGAGCGTGTTAGGTGCACATGTTCATCAAAACCAAAGCGGAGCGTTTTCCAAACAGCGGAAACAATACAAGGCACCAGTTTGCGCTATGTAGGGAGACGCTCCGTCAAAGTTAAAGCCAAACGAATATTATTACTTTGTATAAACCTATGCCATAGCATTATTAGGCTATTCAAGATTTGGCCATACCATTATTAGGCTAAACAATGTTATGCGAAATAACTTTTTACTAAACGAGATTTATGCCATACGATTTTCGGCGTAACGAGACTTTGACCAAACGTTACTATGCAATACGAGATTAGGCAAAAAAATCTTATGCCAAAAAAGGTAGAACCCGATTGCATATTACAGTGACTACAAAAAAAAACTTTCCCCAAAGATTTCATAGGCTTTAGGAATCTTTTAATCTGCATATTTTATCTGATAAATGGGTCTACAATATAAAAAAAAGATAACTATAGAGTATTAAGTTACAAACAAATTTTACCTTAAATATAACTGGAAGACCATGTTTCTTGCAGAACTCTGATGCTTCTTCCTTCGTTGTGATTGGTCCGTCCGTACCAGCCACGATCGGAACCTCTGAAAATTCACAATAGGTAGGTATATATAATTTCAGGTAAAATTGCTCAGGAAGCAGTACGAAAAAACTTAGTGGCAAATGGCAGATTTGTGCAGAAAAGAATTGATTCGAACGGGAAAACGGCTGAGCCAACTTTTATGAAATTTGGTATTTTAGTAAGCTGACTCCCTGAATAAAAAATACAGGCTACTGTATATCTCGGAATTCCCACAGGAAAGCATATAAATTCGATCCGAAGCTCACACACTCACACGTAACTGACATAACCAGCACTAAAACTAATAAACAGTATAAACCGGCACATACTCGCTTCGATGGCCGCCCGCCTCGCCGCCACTTTATCTCCCATCTGCTGCACCACCTTGGGCGAGGGCCCGATGAAGCGCAGCCCCGCGTCGATGATGGCCTGCGCGAAGTCTGACCTGAGGAGGGAGTGGTATTGAAGTGATAGTATAGCATAGAGTGTTGGGGTCCACCAACCCGCACTAGGCCAGCGTGGTGGACTAGGCCTAAAACCGTTCGTTCATTGGAAAGAGACCCGTGCCCCAGCAGTGGGGACGTGATGGGTCGTGATGATGTACCTACAGCCAGCTTCATACGTAGCACCTCTATAGCTATGTAATTAATGAAGTGCCCTGTTGATATACTCGTTTTGGTTGTTAAGTTGTTATTCGTTTTTTGCGGCAATGACTATGATTGACTGTACACACTTATAAATATAGTCATTTTGGTTTTAGTTACCTATATCGTTAATCGAAGTGTAGGTAACCCTAGCCTAGACTATACAGAGGCCCTAGTATACAGGTTTAAATTATATTATTTCAAAAAGGAAAAGGTTCAGTTTTTTCCCTTCTACACTCTACACTAGACATACTTCACCAACAAGAAATATTTCAGAATAATAATTTACCTCTCAGAAAGCAATCCATATCCGGGATGGACCGCATCCACATCATTCTCCTTGGCCACGCGGATGATCTCCGGGATGCTGAGGTACGCCTCCACGGGAGGCAGCCCTTTGCCAACTATGTAGGATTCGTCCGCTTTCTGTCTGTAATTGTACGTTACGGGGTTAGTAAACAGGTAGTATTTATTATAAAAGGGGTAAGTTATCAAAATAAGTGACTAAAGCACTTGAAAATATGCAAGCTGATGTGGCAATATCTGTCCAACAGTTTATAACCGAGCGGAGACAACGAACGTGGGACACCATTTAGCCCGCTGGATGTTTAGTTTTTTTGATAAAACATATTAGATTCTTGAGATATGCCTGAAGCAGTAGACAATTGACAGCTGCTGCTAATGTTCATAAATCATTCTATAGTCAGTCCGTTCGCTTTTAACCCATTGTAGACAAAAAAAACCGACTTCAAAAAACCACTAAAACGTAAGAAATAATTTAAGGTTTAGACCAATCCTAGGTCACAGTATAAATATACCTAAGCAGGTACTGTTCTTTTTTGATGTTGGTGCAGTGACAAAGCAGTTAATCTGAAGAAATATGGCACCAACTTCAAAAAAGAACAGTACCTGCTTAGGTATATTTATACTGTGACCTAGGATTGGTCTAAACCTTAAATTATTTCTTACGTTTTAGTGGTTTTTTGAAGTCGGTTTTTAATTTTTTTAAAATTATTATTTTATTTTGTTATTTTTAGTTTATTTGCAATAATTATCAATCAAAAGTAAGATGCAAATGATACCAATATGTCCTACTCGTTAATACGAATCATTCGAGCCCAAACACGAGGTAGTTGCTATATACCGTTGAGGAGTTCCCTTGACTGCCTTCCGTTTCCATCATCAGATCAGCTCAAGGTCACCATCATATCTTTTTGTTATAATAACAATATTTACGTTATAAATTTCATAAGAATCGGTTGATAAGTGCCCAAAATGGAAATTTATACCCCTGTTTTTACCCCTTTACCCACCCTTGGGGGTGGAATAAAATTCTGAAAAAAAAATGGGACCACCCCTGAGCTCAACCCAATACATCAAAAAAAGAATTTTCAAAATCGGTCCATAAATGGCTGAGTAATCGATGAACATACATAAAAAAAAAAAAAAAACATACATACAGACGAATTGAGAACCTCCTCCTTTTTCGAAGTCGGTTAAAAAATAGAGCAAGGCTACAATTTTTTTGCATTGGTTTAAAACGTGCATGCTCTGAACCCAGCTATTATAAATGTTGCCGAGATTGACGCTCTTATTATCGTGGCTTAGAGTTCTAAACATGATATTCGTTGTCTCGCTCGCACTCACCTGTGCATCTGCAGCTTGTCCTGCTCGCTGTATATGGCGACCCTGCGGATGCCCAGCTCGGTGCACGCTCCTGATTGGCCGGTGTTCTACTGTCTCGCTCGCTCTCACCTGTGCATCTGCAGCTTGTCCTGCTCGCTCTAGATCGCCACAGAGCGGATGCCAAGCTCGCAGTCTTTTGCTCTAATATTCGCTTTTTGGCGAAGTAATGATTTATTTTCAACGGGCGGCGTTAGTCCTAGTTGAAGCCCAACTATTCGTTGTCTCGCTCGCTCTCACCTGTGCATCTGCAGCTTGTCCTGCTCGCTGTAGATGGCGACGCTGCGGATGCCGAGCTCGGTGCACGCCCGGAACACGCGGATGGCGATCTCGCCTCGGTTCGCCACGAGCACGCTCCTGATTGGCCGGTATTCCACTGTCTTTGAGTCCTGGAACAGAGATGGTCTGGTCTATAGATAGATTATTAATGTTAATACTAGAAGGTGCCATGGTAGAAATTCGTGTTAGCCCGATATTGCTATCGCGAATTTCCAAAAGCCGTAGAAAAAAAGTTGTTCAGAATGACCCCCTGAGTGACCCGCTTTCGGCATACTATAGGCATAAGTAGAGCGTACCTGGATGATTTCAGTTCAGAAAAATATCGTAAGTTTGTGTTTGTAATCGTAAAATAAAACAAAATGATATCAGAGCATCTTATCGCACTAAATAAATCATTAAGACGTTATCAAATATCACTAGGTATCTTTAACAATCTACTACAAGTAGTAATGTTCGTATTTATTCACCATTACATTACACTTATCATTTATCATGATATTGCGAGATTATCCGGTAAGAATACTCAAGGTAAGAACCTACTTATACTTATAAAATCACCCAAAGTAGGTAAATCATAAAATGAAAGGTGTCTGTAATCACATCGCTCGACCCATAATTTTACATAGTACGAGTAGGGCGAGCACTGAAAAAGTTCCATTGACAATAGCACCACATTACCCCGTAAACGAAAAGACTAGCTTATTGACGCTGAGCTGTTTGATTTGATTGAACGAAATACGCAAATATTGTGTTCTATTTATAATTAAATATTTTAAAATGGGGTCATTGAGAGTCGGCATTTTGTATAAGTAGTGGAACTTTTTTATTGCTCGTGAGTGTAGTACTAGGACAAATTTTATTGTATAAGGCCTGCAGATAAAGAAAGAATATAAAAATGGAGGCCGTTACATAAGTGGGAGCAGGACCGTCTATATTGTTACTAAACACGGATTGGGCGAGACAGCATGACCGACCGCCATTTAATATTGTTTCTTTAAAAACCGTTTTACCGTTCACTGGTACCTAAGTAGGTACATTTGAACCTTTGAAGCTTGTATCTTACGATAAGGTAATCTCTCATATTAGGCTCAACTGTGACAACACCTCTGATAAAAGTAATCGGTAATTTATATTTCATCACGGGTCAAGGAACTATTCATATCTTTCAGGTGTAAATAAACAAACATAAAATATCCCAATAATTACATATAATGTATTGATATGTATATGTATATATGGGGACATCTCACACACGGCCATCCGACCCCAAGCTAGGCAGAACCTGTGTTATGGGTGTCGGGCAGCTGATATATCTACACAAATACATAGATACATACATACTAAATATAAATATCAACATCCAAGACCCGAGTACAAATATCTGTCTTTAAACAAATATCTGCCCCAGCCGGGAATCGAACCCGGGACCTTCGGCATAGCAGCCAGGGCCACTAACCACTACGCCATTCGACAGTCCGATGTACAATATAAACAAGCATTTTATAACTAGTTCCCTAACCAGGATTATTTCTGAGTAAGTTTCCAAAGCGTAAATATCGAATAGAAGTTTTTCGCAAAAATCATTGTCATGATGACTGTGTGATGAGTGATGACTACTCATCATGACATGTTCATTTTGACGATAAATAAATGAAAATTTCAAAATAAATTGAATATAGAATGAACTAAATATATATTATATGAGCCTTGTATAGAAATATCTGTGAATGTGCTGAAGTCGTTGACCTTATATGAGTTTATTCCAAACACGAAAGGTATCAATTAGGGTAATTCAGGTAGTTTTATAACTAATTGCTTACCAATTAGCACGCAATATTCGTGCGCATCTAGTTAGAGATGGATAGATAGTGTGTAGATTTAGCGATAGCGTTTGCAATACAGAAGGGAATTTTATGACTGATCCAGCGGCGTTCGGACGATCACTTATAAAATTCAACACTAGACTGTCTTCGATTTTACTATCGCTTTGGTGACGCCGAGTCGCCCTGAATAGGCAAGCTGTGCCTAATACAAACTTACTTAACTGCAGTTAAAGTTAAAGTACCCAGTTTTTTCTTACAAAACTCATTTATCTCTACTTAATGGTTATTTAAATCGTGTTTTAGTAACTCACCGTGGTGGCTGTCCTCGTTTTGGCAGTGCTCCATGCTTGGAACTGAGAGGCGGACGCCCTCAAGGCAAAACGAGCCTTAAGTATCTGCATTTTCGGTTCAAAATAACTAACACTAACACAAATAAGTACTGGCTTAAGTTAAGTTAACTAAACGTAGAAATAACACAGCTTATTTCATTTTAGTTTCTTCTAAGACTAGACGAGAATGTAACGTTTTGGATCGCTCGGTGTTCGTGCTGTTATCTGAAACAAACAAATATTCATTTATGATTAGGCATTTAGGATATGTAGTAAAATAAATTAATCAGATAGGTATTCGAGTAAACATGAGATAAGAGTAACATTGCGTAGTGTGCCAACCGCAAAGAACCTTGAATTTTTACGAGTTTAGTTACTTGTTTCTTCGAAAGTTTTGAACTAAACATTGTCAGTGAGTAAGTTGGTTTGCTAATAGTTAAGCAAGTTATGTGCCAAATGCTAGTCTTATAATTAACTAAACTATGAATCGCCGTGGAGCATCGGGCGAGATTTTAAATATATTATCTACATACAGTGGACTGCTATAGGCTGATGATGATGATGATGATGATCTACATACGATATACATGAGAAAAGAATTATTTTTAGTTGTAATAAGCGACACGAAAAAACTGAACCTACATAGTTTGTTGCCTATATCTACTATGGTCTAGAACTATATAAGTAATGCTGACCGCAATGACATTGCATCCTCCGACTTATACTACTTATAGTATTATGTAATGAAATGAAATGAATAATGTATGATACCTAATACGGATAAATTGACTGATTCTCGATACAATTTAGTTGATTCCTCAGATTTAAAGAATGCTCTAAGTAATCATGATATAAATAATGATTTTGAGGCCACCTTTTCAGTTTCTCTATAGAAGTCAGTGTTTCGAAAGGTTTAAATGAAACTTGGTTGCTACATTCTAAAATCAAGATCTAGATACAGTAGGTACAGGAGCATTAATATTTTACATTGATGTGAAAAATTAGACAGCTTATAAAATTTCTAAAAAAGTCCTACCTATACGTGAGTATAAACCATATATCTTTAACTCTATGTATAAACTCTAGGCCTTCCCGAATGCCTACTAGCATTAACTCTAGAAGACAACAAGTAGTTACAAAGTCAAATTGCCACAACAATTTCTGCCCACCAATTTATTCATCGTTACAGCTAACTCTCTCACTAATGTAAGGAGGGATATTGTAAAACAAACTTCTTATCTTGAAAACAAGTGGGGGCAAAGTCTGCTGAAAGTAAACAAAGTGAAACAATTCATTCTCAACTCGGTTGAGTAATGTCGTCAGACTATTGAGCGTCTGTGGGCCATGCAATATGTGCGATTGTACGGTCGTTTTGTTGAAGATAGGTAAGAATAGATAAATTAAAGAGCAAGTATACGTATAATATTTGTTATGATATACCTACTTATAATTTTATAAAAAGGTAAAGTTTGTGAATCTGGATCTGGATGGATTAGAAAGGATATTTGTAAACCCTTTATTTTATTTTAGTTTGCCCGAGAGGTAAAACTTATAGATTGACGACCGAATAGCGTAGTGGTTAGTGGCCCTGACTGCTATGCCGAAGGTTCCGGGTTCGATTCCCGGCTGGGGCAGATATTTGTTTAAAGACAGATATTTGTACTCGGGTCTTGGGTGTTGATATTTATATTTAATATCCATCTATCTATGTATTTGTGTAGATATATCAGCTGTCCGATACCCATAACACAGGCTCTGCCTAGCTTGGGGTCGGATGGCCGTGTGTGAGATGTCCCCACATATTTATTTATAGATGCAATAAAACATTGAGTATTGAGTATTGAAATTATTTCGGTAAATAATGATAATATTATTTACTTAAACAGGATATAGTGTTTTATTATTAAGTACTTCGATAAATAAAAAAATGCCAACGTACATACTATTACATTTATTTAATTACGAAATCAACCTAACCAAAATAAATTGCTAGCAGTTGTCTTTCATCAGAAAGTGCTTCACTGGTCACTGATTGCTTCACTAATAAGGCTTCAGAAAGGCTACTAACGGAATAACTGTACCTACATACATTTTCTTATACTATGTAGACTTGGAAAAAAACATAATATCCCAAGATTCCCAAGCATAAGTCAGTTTGAGAATTAGAAAACCCTATAAAATAATACGACAGGGTGCATAAACCAGGTTGATTTCGAAATGCATGTAAGTATGTACTACCTTCAAATGTCGATTGTTGACATGTTATTCGTAAAAACAACCGGTTTTTGAAAACGATTCGGCGCCGGCCAACGAACTCAGACCGGTTGTCGTGCTCAACGCTATGTTGATGTGTAAACAATTCGGCTTTTTGGCAATGAGAAAATTTCAGCTCTACTGTTAGCAAAAAAACTACATTGGCCACCCCAGCGCGTACTCTTTAATTTTTATGATAAACTCTGAAGGATAATACGTTACATAAAAAATATTTAACTTATAGAGATTGTTTGTATGTATCGATAAATGTTATTTGATTCATCCATCTCCAAATCTCCACCTATGAGTCTCTGGATCAAACTGTTTGCACTGGGTTGGCATATCTCTGTTGCTGAATATACCTACGTACTTTTTTAACAATAAGCATTATAAGCATAGGATATAGAACGACTATGGAAGGATACATAATATTATAGTAGAGCATCGAAAGATAAAGATAAAGATCAGCGTTTTATGTGAAGTAACTTCAAAGATGTAGTCGAATATCCATAAATAAAAAGCAAGTATCTACCTTACAACCTAAACAAGACACACACGATTGTAAAAAATACTTTTTTACCCCCGTACTTATAAGTTTTTTTATAAAGTGTCCAAAATTTCTAGCTCTTTTAAACGCAGTTCTAAATGTAAACAAAACACGAGACAGTCACGAGAATCAGACAGTATGTAGAACTATACAGTACAATCCACGTGTCATGTCTGGATAAATATAGAACAGAATTTATTCACTTCGCCCGCTATTTCTGGACGATATCAAACTAAGACAGCTGAAAATAAAAAGCTTAGAGAAAATGGTTTTAATTGCAACGGCCGTATGTAATTTGGGTCACTTTCTAAGGGACATTGGGATAAATACAAAGTGAAACATGTCTACATATATGCCTAACGGTATTTTAATTTTCACTAATTAGCTATATGAATCGCAAGCAGAAACTGATAATCAAAATATTTATTGCAATCAAGTGTATATAGGTCGTTACATAGATCTTAATAATAGGGATGTAAGAAAATTGCATAGGGATATAAGATAATTAAAACATTATCGTGGTAACATTGATAAAGTTATTGAGTTTTGAAATTATCAGGATTCAGGGCTGGTTCAGTGGTATGTTTGACTGAAACGGGACAGTAAACTGCTAGTCTTCTTCTTCTTCCTTGCCTTATCCTTATTTATAGTATGGTGATAAAAAGCAGAACTTATGATAATTATTAGGTATGTAAGTAAAGTACCTACGTAGCTGACTCTCAAAGACGAAGAAAATTTACTGAATGCTGTAATAAAACAAATGAACATAAATGATTTATGTCTGAAACTGAATACGGTAATTCATAAACGTAATAAATATCAATTTAGGAGTAAAATTGTATGTAATCAACTTAATTTCAAGCTTTATGTTTCAACTAACGTCACTTCGTAATCTACTGTAACCATAGGATCATCTTAAAACAATATAATATAAATGGTTTATTCAGACGCTAAAGAATCTAAAGATCGCATCCAGTGGCGTGCTTTGGGAGAGGCCTACGTCCAGCAGGGGACTGCTATAGGCTAATGATGATTCAGACGCACATCCGAACACGAAGGAGGATTTGGATGTAGGATGCGGAAAGTACCAATTCGCATCCAGTTTACACAGAAGCTGATGTCCAGCTACTAGTGCGATGGCCTATTGATACATATTTTTATACACAAGCCAGTATGTATTATGCACGGGTTTTAATGGCACTGTATAAATAAACTCTTATGTATGTTACGTATTCACATAGGTACAAGAATTAATGAATGTATGCGTTGTCCAAGTTCTGAAGACCTCTGGACTTTAGAATTAACAGTAATAATCCGTATGTTTTATAACAAGAGAGAGGGGAGGAACAGGGGTCTTAATTAACTGGCTGTGGAAACGAAACGCAGTGGACAATATTATGTTTACAATTTGAATGTAATTGAAAGAAACGACTAAAGTGCAGGTTATTAAAAGAAAATGATAAAAAAGTTAACTGATATAATTATTTCAGTTAACTTTATAAAGGCGAAAGTTTGTGAGTATGTGTGTATGTTTGTTACTTCTTCACGTCAAACCGGCTAAATCGAATTTAGTAAAATTAAAGAGATAGCTCAGACCCTGGATTAACATCTTCGTTATTAATCAGCTAAGTTTTACTGCGGAATTTTCACGGGAAAACTTCTTAGGGCGAAGCAAAGCTCGCGAACTAACTAAAGCGTAGAACGTCCCGGGTCCTAGGTTGATATCTTGGCTGGGTTTTTGCATAAAGCATTATGCATGGGTGGATCCACTAAAACACCTTATCATACCAATTATATAACTTATGGTGGTGTTTCTAAGTATCGACTTGTCTCATGATCATACCATCATGAGGCAGTGGTATCGCCCTAAGATACCTTATAATTTATAGTATACCTACTCAATACTCGAATAAATATAACTACCTCTAGATAAAATAAAACCATAGGAACAACTACTGTACCTATTTCGTAATGACGTAAAGAAAATATAATATTCTATAGTGTACCAACCAACAAGTGATTGTGACATTAACGTTTGGTGATAACAGGAGGTCAGACATAACGATCTACTTATTTGTCTCCATGTCAAGTAGACTGGTTAGTAAACTATTCGTATCTCTATAATAAAGTCAATAAATACATTAATTGATTTATTTAATCATGAATGTATTTTACCTTTTAACCTAATCAGTAACATGAAGTTACTTAGGGCGAATGAAATTAAAATAATTGATAAGTACCATAATTTGAATTTAGTTTTAAAAATCATAGGTAGGTTAGATACCTAGTTAGTTACACGGTACACCAATGACCCAAGGTATTAAATTTACATATCTCTACAAAAAATCTTTCATTTGGTGTATTCAAAATATCTGTTGATATGAAAAACCTAACAGTGTGTGCTGTTGATGTGTACCGTACTAGGTAACTACTAAGTATCTGGTTAACCTTACATGTTACATGTACCAATAGAAAGGCTGTAAAGATGCAGTAATTCGGGTCGTGGTTAAACTAACTGCAGTAATTCCTAACTTATTAGGATTATGATAGCTGTAACTATAAAAACAAGATTATCCGAAATCAAAATACTTAATTTATTTTCCTTGAAGTAAAGATACAAACTTGATAGAGGACGTATGAAGGCTGCCGGTTGTTGCAGTTTTATTTTATGTTATGAAACGTTAATTAGATTATTTAAGTACCAAGTTATAGTGTAGACACTCATAAACTTTCATAGGAATGAACGGATGTAAATGACCTTTAAGGTTGCAGACACGAAACAAACTAAGTAAGTACACAAACTTCTGAAACTTTTTACCGACTTATACATTGCCCAGAGACGCCTAAACAAGGCATTTAAAAAAAAACTTTTTGATGTTTTGACCGAACCTCTGCAAAAATCCACCAGCAGGTAAAGGACTCGACAGAAAAAAATATAAATACCTTTAAAAAAAACGAGTTCCCACAACACGTCCACCCACACCGAGCACCGACGCGATACTGACAGAACCAGGTCACTGTGACCTCTACGCCGCTTATCATAAGCACCAGGGTTCAATGGCAAACGAAAGTTAAGTAATGGACGTAGAGGCATCAGCAGTTCGTGGATTTCATGTTAGAGGATAATATTCTCGGGACTTAGCATCTATTGGTAACTAAATAAAATTTAAGTGGTCCGTTTTTGTACTAACCAGATTGTCATCCCTAACTTTCACCTTCAAACTCTTATTTTATTAATGTTGTATTATTAGGGTCACTTTTCAGGATTTCACAAATTGGATTGTTGAATCTATTAGACAAATGTGAAGCGATGTGTTTTATTGCTTTACATTTTAACATAGACAGGTATCATAAACAAGTAATAGTAATAGGGGATGCTACAAAATAATCGTGAAAAAAAACATATGAGCAATATAGGAGTGTGTCGTGGTGAATTGGTGATACGATACATAGATATTATTATCAACGGAGATGATCTTGCGACATTGAGGGTACTGTAGGTCCTAGGTCAAAGGCATTTATATGATGAGACTGTAACTATAACACAAAACAAATAGGTACCTATTCAAAATATGTATAGTCAAAGGCGAGAATGAGATATATACCTACCTAAATAACATAAATTCCTACTCGAATTTCTCGGACCACAAGTTAGTTTTTGGCGTAACCTACATTTTGACGCATATTACGTCCTTACAGGGAATATTTCATGAAATAACGTTGCTATTATACCTAAGTTAACATTTGCGTAGGAAACACAGAATTTTACGATAATGTGTGTGTTCTTAGAGTTGTTGGCACAATAGGTGCGGTAGTGAGGAACGGTATTGGACCCGCCTATCCAAGCTAAAGCAAAGCATCTGCCAAATATTTGGTTAAACTCAGTTAAATGAATGATATTATCATAATAATAGGATATGGGCTGAAGCTATGATACGGGGAAATGATACACATATAAAAGCATGTTTTTTTGTATAGCAGAATGCATAAGTATTTTTTTTACTGTCTAAATTTATGTCAAATGTCTAATCTTCAACCTGAAAGTTGCCTGTAATGTAAGCTTTGGAGAGTAACATTAGAATTTAATGTGAATTAGACTATCTTTATCAATACCTAAAATAGCCAGAGAGGCCATTAACCTATTCACCTAATGGAATAAGAATAATTATAATTAGTCATGGAATATACATGATTTATTTATCTCTTGAAATAGGTATTAATGTCACAATCGTGGGACATTCATGATTATACATTGTAGGTAACTGTATAATGAACCTATACATATTTATATGTTTAATTTAAGACATTGGAGTTAACCTACCTATGGTTAATACCATAGACCTACTACACAGTAAGTACCAACACATTATACCTTCTAGAATAATACCCTAGTATATCTATTTATAGGAAGTGTACCAGTAAAATCAATTCATGAAATAATAAACAGTTCTTTTCTAATTAAGTATAACATAATAAATTCAAGGATCTAACTCATAAATCTAAGGCTACAAAATTTAGAAAGTGAGGTAGATGGATAGGGGACAGCACTGGTTGCATCTCCATTGAAGTCTATAACATGGTAGCTGTTTCTGTGCAAACTTTAAGCCGAGGACTGGCAAGTAAATGCATGACTGTCGGCATTTCCATGCATGCAGTTACTTTACATTCCCGTCTGGTCTACACTCACTATGGCCATGGCGTAACAGGTACGAGGGTTGCTTAGCACAGCTGCCTACCTGTCCTACAGGTGCCTATGGGTGCCTGAACTAGAGGGTCTAAATAGCAACCAAATGTAATAATAGATGAGCCTGTTACAATAGTGCGTCCAACATAAGTACCAGGTGTAATAATATAAACTTATCAAATATTACTTTAAGTATATTTATAGTTATCTATTAAATAAAACCAATAAACTAACTTGTTTAAAAATAAGTCTAGTCTCAGGCCAATGGAGTTAAGTAAATTTAAGTTTTATTTCTTGCATATTTTTTGAACTCCTACCCTAACTTTAGCGAGTTAAAATTAATGAATTATCTAGGTCCCACTTGCAGATTCTCCGGATATTAAATATTGATATATAGATTGGGTTACGAATACAGATAATAAATAAATAATAAATAAATTCATGCTTTATAAAATATTAAACATAAGACTCACCTTAAAATGTACACTCGCAGACACTAAACTAAGTTATGTTATTTAGGCCTGTATATTAAACTATTTATTTTATGCACTGATTATAATTATTTGTACACAGAGACAGCGAAGATAGGCGAATTAAAATTTAAAATACGTAAAAACTGCGGCAGCGGCACAGGCTGCGGCTACGCAATCGCAGTTTTAATGACTTTTTTTTTCTTTTTTTGTGTTTGATTTGACATGGGCTGGCCTGTCACTGTCAACTTCATTTAGGAAACGTTTCGTTACAAGCAAATCATTCAAGATTTCCGTTGCTTTTCCATGGATCTAGAGACTTGATATAGAGAGTATGTCCCACGGTTGTGTCGATGGAAGAACACGCTTCATCACGGTGCGTTTTGGAACTCAAAAGGCGATGCGATGTGATTATTTTTACGAGATTAGGAATAGGATTGATTGGTTTGATTTCCTACGCAACAGCAGCAACTAAGCAGCAACAGAGCAACAGGCTTTCTTCTGTCATTCCTGATTGTCAATGTCAGTTGTCGTAACACAACATGACATTGACATCTAACATCAAAATAATGTCAATTATTGTCAATCAAGTGGTAGCAAAAAGCAGAAAAACAAAAAACAAAGCAATTTTAATTGAAAAAATATTATAAACTCTGCCTATTTGCTGAAAATTATACTATAAAACTGCCTGTATTTACAGTATACAGTGATTGTTTCAGCAATAAACATCGTAATGGCTTTGCAAGCAGAGAATTTGACGACTTGCTGTCGAACTTGCACAGAGGGCTCATTGGAAATGTTCGATGTGTTTGCAACTTATAACAGCTTAGTTATTGCCGAGGTGCTCTGCACATGCACAGCTGTAAAGGTATATTCTTCAGCAAAATACCTTCCTTTAATTAAAACAAGGATAATATGCCTGATGTTTAAAACCCTTTGCCCTTACACAAAAATCGGTAAATTAAAGAACACTCATGAGTCAATTAATAATATTGTATGGTCAAAAGTAAACACACAAACCTCAGTGTCTTAGTTGAGCCTTTTGGATTCACAGCCTGGTCTTGAAATATTTAAATATATTATAACTATTTAATTATTACTTTTGTCTTAATCAACTTGCTCTTTCTATTTCAGATTGAAAAAGACGATAGTTTACCTCAACAAATATGCATAAAATGCTACAAGCAGCTCACAATGTTTGTAGACTACAAAGCACAGGCGGAGCTGGCAGATTCTAAACTACGAGCTTCACTGTCCAGTGGAAAACTAGAGGTTTCTGTCAAAGAAGAGCAAGACTCCTTTGAAAATTACCCATGTGATGAAGACTACTCCTTTGATTATACAGATGAAACTGAATCAGAGGTTAAGCAAGAGTACTGTAGAACAGAGGCAGAAGTAACAGAAAAAAAGAAATCAAAAAATTTCAGCTGCCACGTTTGCTCTGAAGTATTTAGGAAACTGATTCACTTGAGGAATCACATAAGAACAGAGCATCCTGGCGAACGTATCAAGTCTGAATTCACATGCAAGGTGTGTGGTAAATCATTCAAGCACCATAATAGACTGTTACGACATAATCTAATCCATGATACAAAGCAGAAGCAATTCCCCTGTGTATTATGTCCTGAAAGCTTCCGCAGGATGTCTTTATTGACTAGTCACTTAATAATCGAACATAATCAAATAGGAGATGTGAAACTTGGAGCAATATGTGATATTGGTGTGAACGACAACCAAGAAATAAAGAAAGAAGAACCAGACATATTCTTGTGCGATGTTTGCTCATGCACATTTGACTCAGCCCATTCGTTGGCAGCACATAAAAAGAAGCACACAAAACCTGGCAGGGTACTTGCATGTTCAATTTGTGGAAAAGTTTTTAAGAAGACAAGTCATTTAAAACGTCATGAACTAACACATGATGTGAATAGACCATACAAGTGTTGTTTATGTAAGAAGGCCTTTGTAAAAGAGTCTGACTTATTATCACACTTGGATAAGCATAAGGGAATATCCTCTGGACCGTACAGGTGTGCTATTTGCTCAAAAGAGTTTACACACAAATCAGCATTGACAACACATATAAAAATACATACTGGGGATAGGCCTTATTTATGTCCAACCTGTGGGAAGAGGTTTGATTCTAGCAACAACTTAAAACAGCACATAAGGAGGCATAATGGCGAAAAACCGTTTGAGTGCAATTTGTGTCCAAAAAGATTTATAAGTAAAGGTAAGTAATTTCTGAAAGAATTATCATATTTTTAGTAGCTTTTTAAGGCAAGTACTTTTGAAGGTTTCAATTTAACAATCAAATCAAAAGTACTTACCTTATAAACACCTTGTCTTTTAACTAAGTGAAGCCTTGAACCTTTGAATTCAAAACGACATATATTACACTCAAGTAATTTAATGTAATTTCCCCCTGTCAAATACTATGAATATTATAATATGTATTAATTAAATTAATGCTTTTATTCATTGTATAAACATAACATTTTCTGATAAATGGCAATTTTTATAAACTACTCTCCGTTCGAAAAAGGGCTTTTTGTGACTCTACAGCTCTAATTTTAAACTCCTTGTTTGCTAACGTTCCAGGGGAGCTCAAGTCGCACGGCGTGACCCACACAGGACTCCGTGCATGGACGTGCGACCAGTGCGGCGCCGCCTTCACCAAGTCCACCACCCTGCACAAGCACCGGATGAGGCACCTCGGGGTCAAGCCGCACCCGTGTGACAAGTGTCCCATGAAGTGAGTGTGTTTAGACGGGCGAAATATAATAGGCCCGTTTGGACAGCTACACAAATTTGCAATTTACTTGATGAAATACATAAAAAGACTCATAATTAGGCTTATTATTTAACGGGTGAAAGAAAAAAGAGCTTTTTAAGCACCAAGAGTTACTGACTTAGATTTGACACCAGCTATCATCGCATACATTTTGTAGCTATCCAAACGGGCCTCTTATATTTCGACGACTTTAGTACACTAGCCGTGTTCCAGGGGAGCTCAAGTGTCTCCCACTAGCAATGTTCCAGGGGAGCTCAAGTGTCTCCCACTAGCCGTGTTCCAGGGGAGCTCAAGTGTCTCCCACTAGCCGTGTTCCAGGGGAGCTCAAGTGTCTCCCACTAGCCGTGTTCCAGGGGAGCTCAAGTGTCTCCCACTAGCCGTGTTCCAGGGGAGCTCAAGTGTCTCCCACTAGCCGTGTTCCAGGGGAGCTCAAGTGTCTCCCACTAGCCGTGTTCCAGGGGAGCTCAAGTGTCTCCCACTAGCCGTGTTCCAGGGGAGCTCAAGTGTCTCCCACTAGCCGTGTTCCAGGGGAGCTCAAGTGTCTCCCACTAGCCGTGTTCCAGGGGAGCTCAAGTGTCTCCCACTAGCCGTGTTCCAGGGGAGCTCAAGTGTCTCCCACTAGCCGTGTTCCAGGGGAGCTCAAGTGTCTCCCACTAGCCGTGTTCCAGGGGAGCTCAAGTCCCACGGCGTGACCCACACAGGACTCCGTGCATGGACATGTGACCAGTGCGGCGCCGCCTTCACCAAGTCCACCACCCTGCACAAGCACCGGATGAGGCACCTCTGGGTCAAGCCGCACCCGTGTGACAAGTGCCCTATGAAGTGAGTGTGTTTAGACGGGCGAAATATAATAGGCCGGTTGGACAGCTACACAGTTTGCTATTTACTCTGGATTTACTTGATGAAATACATAAAAAGACACATTTAATCAGGCTTATTATTTAACGGGTGAAAGAAAAAAGAGCTTTTGAAGTATCAAAAGTTACTTAAGGCCTTACCACAAAAACTTAGACAGTATTTAACAGGTGTTTAGCGCTGTCAAACTCGTACAATAACTGTCAAATTCTGTTTTAAACACTCGTTAAACAGTCTTTAGGGTTTTTTGTGGTAAGGCCCGTATTGTTTAGATTTTTATGATTTAGATTTGACACCAGCTGTCATACCATACATTTTGTAGCTGTCCAAACGCTCCTCTTATATCTCGACGACTTTAGTACACTAGCCGTGTTCCAGGGGAGCTCAAGTGTCTCCCACTAGCCGTGTTCCAGGGGAGCTCAAGTGTCTCCCACTAGCTATGTTCCAGGGGAGCTCAAGTCGCGTGGACGTGCGACCAGTGCGGCGCCGCCTTCACCAAGTCCACCACCCTGCACAAGCACCGGATGAGGCACCTCGGGGTCAAGCCGCACCCGTGCGACAAGTGCCCCATGAAATGAGTGCCTCCCACTCTTGTCGCTGTCCTAAAGTACCCCATTGGCACAGAGGGCGTGCACGTCCGCAGCAACCGCTCTGGTCTCCACCCAGCTCAGGCCAACAGTGGCGACGAGGTGGACGGTGAGCGCAACACAGCTCGCCGTCCACTGTGCGCCCCTACATACACACCAACCCCGTTTTTCTCAAAACCTTATGTACCGTGTGTGTAAACAAACCTAACTGGGATTCCCTAAAGTGTAAAGAGCCGAGCGAAGCGAGCCCATACATGTCAATCCTGCATACCCTGAAGCTTAGAGAACCGAGTCAAGCGAGGCAATACAAAGTTGCCATTTAACTTTCCAAACCACAAAGAACCGAGCGAAGCGAGGCCTTACAAACTTGCACACATTTCTGAAATTTAAATAGCTGAGCAAAGAGAGGCAGTACAAACAAAAACTGGCATTTCCATAAACCCTAAAGTGTGCACTGGGCGATCTCAGCGTCTGCGTTAGATAAACAATAAACGAACAAGATAAAATGTCGGCATAAAAGAAACATCTCGAGTCTCGACAAGATATTTAATTGATAGTTTTAATAAGAATATTAAATTTATTTACTAAGAAGCTCTGTGATTAAGTTTTCTTGAGTTCATCTTTACTTTGCTGGCGATGTTAATAGAGGAAATTACCAAATTTGACTGTACCTAGGTACAGTAAAAACTGTTCTTTCCACTTTCGTAAAAATCTCTTTCTTTTCTTCCAGATTCACAACAAAAGACCATCTAAAGCGTCACTACCGCATCCACACCGGCGAGAAGCCATACAAGTGCGAGTTCTGCACGCGCGCGTTCTCCCAGAGCAACGACCTGGCCAAGCACCGGCGGTCACACGTCGGCGACCACTTGTACAAGTAAGATATACCTACTTACTTAAATAATATTTATAGTTATACATACAAGCCGCACTAGGCCAGCATGGTGGACTAGACCTAAACCCTTCCTTCATTGGTAGGAGACCCGTGCGCCAGTGGGGACGTGATGGGTCGTAATGATATTATAATAAGCAATAAGGTCGTTGGTAATGGTGATCAGTTGAACTACTCATACTTTTTGCCGAACCAGTAGCTGCGCGGATAATCGCGCAAAAAGGTCTATAGGGTATAGAATGTTGTGGCATAGAGTCGTGTTGGAATAATGGATAAGTTTGTGTGAGTTCTGATCGCGCGCGTTCTCTCAGAGCAACGACCTGGCCAGGCACCGGCGGTCGCACGTCGGCGACCACTTGTACAAGTAAGATGTAAACATAAATATGTCATAACTTTACCACTGAACCTGTCCCACTAAGCTATAAAAGTAGTAGAATCATGAAAATTTATCTTAGGCTCCCTGCGGCAAGTATCTTAATTTTTATAGAACACACGCCAGACAAACACCACCCTGAAAACTCATCTGCGTTTATATACAATGCATGCAAAATGCAGCGTGATGCGGGGCAGTGTGAGAAACGGTTTGAATTCGGAATGCTGCGGTGCTATACGCTCCGAAACTTCGTATTTTGTCAATCGAAAGTTGGCTCGCTGGGTTCACACACATCGGATTATCGTTAGTCGATTTCCGCGGATATATTATTAATCCAGTAATTTGTATAAACTTATTTAGGTATTAGACCTGTAGCGACACCTATCTTCGTCACATGGAAGCTTCGTATGTATGTATGTATGTATTGCACAAAACCCAGCCAGGAGTTACCCTGCATCCTGGATTACGCCAGGCCAACCAGGCAGCACATAGTTTTTTAAAGGGAGGGGGAACACACGCTCAAGGATAGGTAAGGAAAGTGAGTATAATCGACCGAGTATGCACCCTAATAAGCCAATATAGGAGGTAGGGTACGGGTAGGAATAAGGTTTGTGGAGAGCGTAACTTGTTATTAGCCTTCTTGGCATATCTGGGTATTAGTGATTCATGCTTCTTCGTGCTGCTGCTGCTCGGGTCTGATATCCTGTTCCAGTCCTTTAGAGGTTGAGATAGGTTTAGCTGCGGTATGTCGTTGATGTGATGCGTGTTTGTATTGTGGGTGTTGGTGCCAGGTGTTCACGTGACTGGTGGTGTGGTTTGTTGTTCCTCGTCGGATAGGTCCGTGTCAGTTTCACTTTCGTTTAGTATCTCGTTAGCTGCTGCCTTGAATTTTTCTCTGTCGGGCGCTAGGTTGACCCATTCAGGCATTGTTCTGTTGGACCTCGCAATGTCTTGTTGTAAAGAGTCCTTCCACGTGTATATAGGTCGGCCCACTTTTTTCTTACGGGCTTTATACCTGAGGGCCGCATGCAAAAGGTGTGGGTGCTCTCGTCGAAGGACGTGTCCGTAATAACAAATTCTATGACATTTTAGTCGCTTTGTTATGGTTTTCCCCTCGAGTATTTCTTTTGTTTTTTTATTGCGTGGTTTGTTTCTTGCGTGTTTAAGTAGGTCGTGAAGAATCAATCTTTCGTATTGACGAAGCCTTGATCTATTGGCCTTCGTGAGCGCTGCGACTTTTAGTCCGTAGAGCATGCCAGGTACAATGACCATTTTGTATATGAGGCGTACAGTTTTCCAGTCCATGTTGGCTTTTTGTAGAAATTGAAGTAAAGTTTTTGCATTTTTCTCTGCCTGTTTACACCGTTTTCTAATGGTTTCTCTGCGGTTTAACCCGCTTCTTATGTAAGTGCCGAGGTATTTTATTTCTTCAACTGGTTTGTAAAGGACTCCATCTAGCTGAATGAATGGTGGCTGGTTTACTAGAAAAGGGTCTCTAATTAGGATTTTAGTTTTTGAGTCGTTTACCTTTAATCCGACACTACTAAGTAGTATTTTTATATTTGTTGTGATTTCGTTAAGTTTTCTGAGATCGTCCGCCAACACTATAAGGTCGTCTGCAAAAGAAAGGATGAGGGGAAGTCGAATTTGCTCGTCTTGGTTGAGATAGATCTCTGGTGTTTCTTCTTCCAGTGTCCTAAGTACGTCATCTATCAAGATAGTAAATAGCCGCGGCGACAGGGGACACCCTTGTTTGACTCCTTTTCCTTTAATAATTTCCGCCGTTTGTTGTCCAAGCCATTTAATAGACGTGCGCTCGTTCATACATACCTGCGTGATCCGGTTAACTAATGCTGCATTTGTTCTTGATAGAAGTATATCCCGCAGTGCTGTTAGGTCTACTGTGTCAAAGGCTTTTTCTAAATCAATTGCAAGTACGTATAACCTATTTCCTTCTCTCCATTCCTCATCAAGGAGTCGGCGAAGAGTAAATATGTGATCGTCAGTGGATCTATTTTGCAGGAACGCAGCTTGGTAGCTTCCCGGTTCTTTTATTGATTCATCTAGGCGAGCTAGTAGGAATGTAGCGTATATTCGGTAGATATTATTACATATTGATATGCGTCTGTAGTCATTGGCTTCTTTTGGGTTGTTAATCTTTGGGATTGGGACTTGAACTGTAGTATTCCATGAATCCGGTATTATGTTATATATATAGGCTTGTTGGATGTGTTTCGTAATTTCCTCGAGCATGTCTAAGGGGAGTGCTTTATATAGCTCAATGACGATTTGATCTTCGCCAGGTGCTGTTTTATTTCGCATCTTATTTAATATGTCCATAATTTCATCCGTAGTCGGTGGATTTCCGAGATGCGCTGGGTCTTCATCAGGTGTGAGCTCAACTCGGGGTCCTTCTGATTTCCGTAATTCTTGTTCCCACCGATTCATGGGTATGTAATTCAGTTTTTTCTTTTTTCGCAGGTCCATTTTGTGGTCTCTAAAGAAGTGGTAAATGATTTTCATCCGTTGCGATGGGTGTTTTTTGCTGAGGTCCGAGAAGAAGGCCAGACATGCTTTTCTTTCATGTTCTTCCTTTGCTTGTTTTAACTTCATCCTACATTCTCTTATACTTGGGTAGTGTTTTTTAGTTCCAGGGTGTCGATATTTCAAGAATTTTGCTTGTTGTAGATTAGCGCTAGCTATTCTAATTGGTTTTATAGGCACAGTTCTAATTTGAAGAATTTCCTTCGCTGATGTTCTAATTGTATTTGTGATGGATTCCCAATCCATTACTGGGTCCTTATTGGATTTGTCTTGGTTGTTGGGCATGCCCCGGAGAATGGTACTTTGAAATTTCGATTTAACTTTTTCACTAGAGAGTGCGTCGTAGTTCAGTTGTTTGTAGTTAAATTCCTTTTGGCTATTACCATCTAGTATCTGGTATTGATATGGTTTAGATAGGTTGTATGGTTCTATGCTACGGATTTGGCCCCAGATGAGTTTGTGGTCTGATATTCTTGTACGTGGCCATACACCTTTAATATATTGGAAAATTGGGCGCGATGGGTCGGTTGTAATTATGTGATCTATTTGAGACGTGTTTTTTCCCGATTGCCAAGTTATCTTACAGGAGTGTCGACCTTTACTTGTTTCCACTAAGAGATTTTCATATTGTACCGTATCTATTAATATTTCTCCGTTTGAGTTGGTTCGCTCGTGGTGAAGGTTCCTTCCAATATGTTTGTTTTTAAATAGTGTTTGTGTGTCCTTGAGTCCGATGTGTGAATTGAAGTCTCCTAGAATTATAGTATTGTGGTTTTTGTTCCGGTTCCGAATGGCGAATCTCAGGTTGTTAAATGATTTTAGGGCTTTTTGGGTACTGCTCGGGATATGAGTCGTTATGATATGGATATATTCATAGTTGTTGTTTTCTTTTTGAACTTTTACAGTTGCTGTCATAACATCCTTTTCCGATGAAGATTTGCAAAGAGAGATGTTGTAATTTTTATTAATAAGTATGGCCAGGCCTCTGTGGGCTGCCGTATGTTGTCCGCTGAGGTGCCATGTGTAATTTTTAGATTCGTACGTTCCGTTTGTCATTTTGGTTTCCTGTATTGCAGCAATGTGTATATTCCTAGTATGAAGTTCCGTGTCGATTTTATTTTTTTTATCTGGTTTAGTCGTTCCTCTTACGTTCCATGTGGCTACATTGAGGTTCTTGATGTTTATTTGTTGGTTAGTTGTTGGCTTTGTTCTCAGTAGTGTGTAGCCAGTGTCATCAGGTAAGTTGTCAGGGCTCAGGGAGGACTCGGGTGTTATAGTGGCGGGAGTTATTTGTGTTTTTGTGAGAATCGTAGAGGAATTACATTGACTTTCTGGCGAAAATATAATACTGTCGTAGTGGTTACTTTCAAAGAGGATATTAATAGATCCCACCGCTTGCCAGTGTTCGTCTGGTTGGTACGATAGGTAAGCGGAGTTTTTCTGGTGAACATTTACATTTATTAAGTAGAAGTTTGCTGCAGCTATAATGACCTCTTCTCCTCCCCAGACACCATCTTTGTATAGATCCTTTATATATGTTTGATAAGCAGCTTCACTTGGCGTACTAATAGCTAATCGGATCTTATCGTCCATTTGGTTTTCATTGATGTATCCAGCTAGGTCCCTGCGTATAGCGGTGTGGTCAAAAGTTATATGAAACAATACATTTATTTGATGAGCTATGGCTCTAAACAGACAGTTTCCGTCTCCTAGCATTTTTATTACCTCCATTTTAAAATGCCTTTGTTATACTGTGGGAATTATGTTTTACCGAGTTTGTTGGGCTTTGTCCGCTTTCGATACTTTTTACTCTTTTGTTTCAGGTTGCGTCTATTTTATGGTTTGCAGATGTTCTTCTTGTGATTAGTTGTTTCTGAAAAAGGGCTTATTACTACGAGTTTTGTTCACTGTGGAAAAATATTAGTTTATGATCCTAAGACTGACATGTGTTTGCACAATAGGGCTTATATTGTGTAAGCTATTATTGTTTTAGGGTAGGTACTGTTACATTCGCTGTTTCTGCAACTGAATGAGTTGCTAGTAACTTTGATTTTATGATTACGATCCTCTTTATGATCGGGCACCCTTGTATCCGTTATTGGTAGTTTTAGATATGCTTATGTTGCCTGAATTCAGCCGTTTCTATATGTAAGAATATCGGTATCATGTATAAAACACCACGAACGATAAATTACCACACTGTTGCTGTTGGGGACTTATTATCTTTGATGTTGTGTAGGAGGTGATCGGGCCTAGTTAGGTTACCTAGTTATGCAATGCAATTTTTTAAGAGAACTCTATTATTAGGGGCTTAATATGTGCAAGTTTAAATTACAATATATGTATTGGGTTGGTAGTAGCTTAAATTCTATGTATGGTAGTAGCTTGAATCTATGAAAAAGTCGGTTTTCGTTGGGTAGCCTTGTGGTGTCACTGTAAGTCAGCCGTCCCTATATGTATTAGAAAAGAGCATGCATAAAACGTCACGTTTTGCTTAGTGAAGTTACCTCACTGTTGCAGAAGGGAATTTATTTATTTTAAATGTGTTGTATGTTAAGTTACCTATATACACAATTATTAAGGGATCTAAAGGACGGGCTTTATCCGTGTTAGCTCAAACTATAATATGTAAATATTTAAAAGGCTTTTAATATTTATGAGTCTGTTGTTTTGAAGGGATTCAAAAGTGTACTTCTACTGTGTGTAAGTCAAGCTGCAATTGTTGTGATAATTGGTGATTCTTGGTGTCAGGCTGGCAGCACCAGTGCCATACTGTACGGTCTCGGTATCTATATCGTAGTTGGAATTCTCTCACCAAATTCACACGAGGTTCTGCTTCTGGGTGTGATGCTGCCGGTAGGTGGCGGGCTTCCTTCGCGCCTGTAGAGGAGCCGTATCACTCTGCCCAGGAACACAATTCACAACACACACTAGATTCGCGCGCACGTTAGGTAATTAAATTGGAACCCGGTATAAATTAATGGCTTCTACTTTAGTGATATTTGCAGTTGAAGATCAGATCACAGTACACTTTTTAGGCGCTTTCGTTTTGAACGACAAACAAATGCTCGCGAAACAAAGGGATTTTACGAGCGGATTGCACAGTATGCGCGGCGGGCAGCGGTCAACACGTGTTGGGGTCTAGGAGCGGTCAGCGGACACGTCTGTTCCCCTCGGCTGTTAGAACGCAATCATCTTCGTCACATGGAAGCTTCACAATAAAATTAAGGTCATAGTTCAGGGTAACTTCAAGTTATAAATAAAACGTACAGATGGCAGCACTTGTCAAAAAACGCACGTGAGATGCGACATTGAAATATCTTCCAAAATATAAATGAATTATAGTTTTAAACTAATGTTTATACCATATTTAATTATTTGTAATAATTGTAGTATGTAATATTATTATTTAATCGGTGTTCCTCAGCTACCAATACTTATATAGAAATATGTTTTCTTTACAGATGTGATCAGTGCACAGAAGGCTTCCGTTTGAAATCCGAGCTCACTCAGCACATATCAGAGCATTTCCTCGCATCCAAGTTAGAAGCAGAGAAAAATAATAAATCGGATTTAAAATTAGACAAAGATGGTGAAAGTGGTATTGAGAGCGAGTTTTTGACGAATGGAAGTTAAAGTTTTAACCACGTTTTAAGTTTTAACTATATTTAAAGAAAACAATTATTGCCAAATTTTCAATCTATAATGTTTGTTGTTGCCGGAGTGCGTTATCAATATTATTATGCATATATGTACATAGGTATTACGTTTACTTTGTAAATAAATAAAAGTAGATACCGAGATATAGTTACGGTCAGCTGCATAAGTAGCAATACACTTTTGTAGTACCTTGTCAAATTGACTACATATCAAACAGTCATTGTTTGAATAGGCAGTTTGTGAGTTTGACAAGGTACAGAAGTGTACAGCTACTTATGCAGCTGACTGTACTAACTTATAATCCGATGAACACTAATCGCCTTGTTGGGGCACATTTGACTAGATTTAGACTAAATGAGTATAAATTTTCAATAATACATGTTTTAAACAAACATGTATTATTGAAAATTTCATTTAATTTAGTATGGTATAATTTTGTTCCTACACGATTTAATGTTATCTAGATAATTGTTAATTATAGTTTTAAAAAGCTCTTCCAAAGTTTTAAGTGTAGAAGTACGTTTATATTTTATTACTGGTTAAGAAATTAAATAAGATATTTTAATAAACGTTTTGAAACACTGCTATGATTCGTTTTTATTTTGCTACCTAGCGTGTCGGTGACAATCACTAGAGGTAGACTAGGCTGGATTTGTCACCGTAGTTAAAGGATTATCCTGTCAGATTAGCGTCGGTTACCGACTGCATAGGGTGCGGTGCGCCGGACTTTTATAAATACCACTCCAACTCTCGACATCGCACACAACGGACGCATCGCATTCAGTATTCTTTTTATAGAAATTCACACAATTGCGCCCACTTCACCGGCATTGCCGACTGCGTTTGTCCATACATTTATGGAAATCCGTTTGGTCTGATTATGTATCGATACCGAATATACTGATAGATGGACGCGTACCTTTATATACCACTTTATACGGTGCAGTTGAAACGTCAGACGCCACTAGAGGAGGCCCATTTCGTGGAGGACATGTTTAGTTTTAATTTACCCATTCCCTTTGCAAAATCAAAGATGGTACCTAAAGAACTAGCTAAGTAGTTATACATCGATAGTTATACGTCCTCTGAATAAGGCTTCTAAAAGTTTAAGGTTGGCTGGTAGCTACCCAAAGATATTTATTTAAAAAGTCTTCGTATTCCCAACAGCATAAAGCTCACAGTGTTATGTCACTATTTGATTCTGAGCTTAAGTTTGTAGGATCCACCCCTTGGATACAATTTTATTGATACGTGTACACTTCCGGTGGCGGAAATTGAAGATTTCTGTTGAAAGCGAGGCCGGATGTCCAGTGTTTACAGAGGAGAGATGTATTATAGAGTTGCTAGTAGAGTTGGAGTAGGGTAGATAGTTAAACTTTGCTAATCTGGCCTACTGATTTTGTGATCGTGGTAATCTGATAGAGAATTTGACACTGGTGGGGAAGGTAAGAAAAGAAGGGAGGCTGAAGATTATCCGATGCCAATACTGTTGGTGCTGAATACCTACGAAGGTAAACTCACTATTTAGTAGATTATACCTAAGAACTATCTAATATCACGTTTAAATGCACCTACTTTATTTTATTATGTAAGTAATTAAAGTTAAATAAATATGAATGTCATTTTTAATGATGCGATGTTCTAACCCTCCAAAATAATACAATTCTGCCGATGCCATTTCTCCATACACTTATGAAAATCCGTTTGGTCCGATACGTACGATAAGTACCGATATGTGGACGCTAAGTTGACGCAGCGCAGTGCTAACGCAACGCACACGCAACGCTCGCGTGGCATGGCTCTTTGCTACCACACACACACACACACACTCACGCCTTGTACTAATGTACTCCCTTGCGGGGTAGGCAGAGGTGCATTGCTGCACCCACTTTTCGCCAGTGTTCTGTTAGTCCCAATGTAATAGGGGGCGAGCCTATTGCCATTTTACGGGCACATCCAAGACCCGAGAACAAATATCTGTGTTTAAACAAATATCTGCCCCAGCCGGGAATCGAACCCGGGACCTTCGGCTCAGTAGTCAGGGTCACTAACCACTACGCCATTCGGTCGTCTCTTTGCTACCCTATCTGTTTAACTTATAAAACAGCAATTTCATACGTTAACTCCTACCTAATATAATATTTTTAGCTTCAGCAATATAATTTCATTCCTTTTGGGAAATATCAGTCGTTGTTTTGTTTGATAATATTCTCGAGTGGAAAAACGTTTAATGAAGTTTAGGATTTAGCTCCATTCCTTTGAGACTTGTACGTTTACTTTAGTGTAATATTGGATTAACATTTTATGAGTTCATACATTCGTTAGTATATTATTATAAGTATAATAATTAAAAAAAACATGTAAACATAACGCAGGTACTTACACCTTAAGCTTGGGTGGTCGAACCACTAGGTATCCTATGTAATAATTAATAATATTAGGTCCTTACATATGAAATTGGCGTTTTGTCGTACTGGCCACTTTGATCTCAAATATTACCTTTATGGTTAGGAATTCCAAATTCAAATTCATACAGCTATTTACTCATGCATTTGTGTTTCAAACCCCCTAATTCATTTGTTTTTTCTTCTTTTGTTTCTTTCTTTGTGTCACTCTGTTTACAAAATGGAAAACTTGAAATATCGCGTTATTTACGAGTATGAGTTCCACCGTGGCACCAGTGCTGCAGAAACGGCTCGAAGGATTAATGATGTGTATGGTGACGGTGTCGCAAAAGAAAACACAGTGCGTTTTTGGTTCCAACGTTTTCGTTCTGGAAATTTCGACCTGCAGAATAAGCCTCGTGGACGGCCGGAGACCAAAGTTGATAATGAAGAATTGAAGGCTATTGTGGAAGCGGATCCATCGCAAACCACGTCCGAGTTAGCTGCAGTCTCCGGTGTTAGTTAGTTAGTTAGCAAATTGGGAAGGTGAAAAAGCTTGAAAGGTGGGTACCTCTGAATTGAGTGAAGCAAACCGACAAACGCGCGTCGACTGCTGCGTTACGTTACTCAACCGGCACAATAATGAAGGAATTTTAAATCGAATCATTACCTGTGATGAAAAGTGGATCCTCTACGATAATCGGAAGCGCTCATCGCAATGGCTGAACCCTGGCGAACCAGCCAAATCCTGCCCTAAGCGAAAATTGACTAAAAAAAAGTTTCTTGTAAGTGTTTGGTGGACTAGTGCCGGTGTCGTTCACTACAGCTTTCTTAAATCTGGCCAGACGATTACGGCAGATATCTATTGTCAGCAACTGCAAACCATGATGGAAAAGCTAGCTGCTAAACAACCGAGGCTGGTTAATCGCTCTAGGCCACTGCTGCTTCAGGACAACGCTAGACCACACACTGCACAACAGACGGCTACCAAATTAGAGGAGCTTCAATTAGAATGTCTTAGACATCCACCGTACTCTCCGGACCTTGCTCCAACAGATTACCATTTTTTTCGCAATTTGGATAACTACTTGCAAGGAAAAAAATTCAACTCCGATGGGGCAGTCCAAACCGCCTTCAAAGATTTTATTGATTCCCGCCCGAATGGTTTTTTTAGTAAGGGGATCAATGAACTACCTATGAGATGGCAAAAGTGCATACATAGCAATGGTACATACTTTGATTAATTTAATATATTTCATTAAAAAAAAAACGACTTTATGTTCCTCTCCTATAGAAAACGCCAATTTCATATGTAAGGACCTAATATTATACTTCATCACGACCCATCACGTCCCCACTGCTGGGGCACGGGTCTCCTTCCAATGAAGGAAGGCCTAGTATTATACTTACTTCACGCAAATCTTCTTCTTCTTAAAGGTCGGCCATCATTATGGCCACTTGGGTCCAGCTCATTGCATGTTGTTGTCTCTACCCCTGACTGATGCTAAATGCGAAATTTCAGGAGTCGAACGGTTTTATTTAGATAAGTATTAACGAATTACTTATAAAGACTTTTCTAAAGTTGCATCTAAGATAATAAAATAATTGGGTCTAAGGAAATTGAGGACTAACTCAGCAATTTAGTTTCAAGTTGAACCACACGCGAGCTATAATTATGTTTTAAGTTACAATTGTTGTGGTTAACATAAGTTCAATGAAGTGAAAGAACAAGACATTAGAGCCACGTAACGAAGAAAGTGGCTAATCTATTTCAAATCGCATGATTTTATAAGTACCAACTTCGGTAACAAAGTAACTTTACTTATAAGTACCTGCCATGTTCATATGTACCTACCTACAAGCGTATGAGTTGAAAACTCAGAATCCCAATATTTCACCCGGGAAGACCTCCTCAAGGCCAACCAGAGACGTGGCGGTCCACTGGGCCGCGGAAGTGTGACAGTTAAATGAAACTTCAGAGTCCGGTTAGTTTCACCATAAATAGATCATGAACACGGATTAACTTATTTTCGATGGTGAATATATGCCTAAAATAGGAAATTTATCTATTAAAATTAATCCCAAATGGAAACTTTACGGATTAAAATAGAGGTAGGTAAGTACTTATTTATTAATCCACAATTATCTTTGAAGGGTTTTCATTAGCCGAGGATAGATAAGGCTAAAATTAACGTTACATACGTTACAGTTACAGGAAATATATAACCTACTATAGGGTATTCATCAGGCACTTCAGTACATATGTATGAAGTATATCCAACGTTACTGAACACTACCTTATCACTAGTCTCTACAAAGTTTTTCTGCTAACTATGCTGATCAGGAAAATGTTCAGCTAATCCTCCTTATCCTAACACCAAGCAGCGGAGTGCCGCAAGGCTCCGGGTGCGGCCCACTCTGCTATCTCATGCACGTCAATAGCTTATGCGTGGCCCTAAATTATAGTTCAGCTTATATGTTTGCTGATGACTTGTGCACATTACGTGCTGGCTTTAATCTCACAGACACTTGTTACTCTATCCAAAACGATATCGATGCTGTCGTAAGATGGTCCCATGATAATCTTGCTTTTTAGGTCATTGTTTTATATATTTCAACGTTCGTACAATTTTATTACACTGGATATTAAATCAGTTTTTATTCAGCTATTTCACTGTCTTGAACAATGTCGAATCTAAATATTTACCATCAGAACGTAAGGGGTCTGCGTACAAAGACAGACATTTTTTCGAGAAATGTAAGTATGAATAATTATGACGTCATAACCGTAACGGAAAGTTGGCTCCACGATGGGATATTTGACCAAGAATTATTCGACGAGCGTTACTGTGTTTGGAGGAGGGATCGTAACTATGTCCACACGCAACAAGAGCGCGGGGGTGGAGTTTTGATAGCCATAAAAAAGGAACTTAAAGCTATCGAACGATCCGACTGGAACTCGTCTGCGGAGGACCTCTGGATCTCAGTGTCGCTACGTTGTCCCGTAAATAAAACTGATTTTAAGTTACATATTTGCACGCTTTATTTATGTGAAGAAAACTTAGGTTTATCTTTTTCCGAACGATTACAGTGTTTCTCTGATAAACTCGAATATGCAACCACGCACAACGATTCAGACAAATTTTTAATTTTGGGAGACTTTAACATGAGCTTCATTAAATGGATTTCAACCGAATGTGGTCTCGAGGCATCGTCAGTAACAGGTGATCATGCAAATAACTTCCTTGATACAATTAATTTCTGCGCTCTTCAACAATTTAATAATGTTCAGAACGAATTTAATCGTATATTAGACTTAGTTCTTTGTAATGACCAAGTTGTGGTCCATAAATGCAATGCGCCGTTAGTACCTGAGGACCCTCACCACAAAGCTATCTGCGTTTCTCTCTCTTTTGTCGAACTTGAACCTCTTCCTTCACTGAAGCGCCGAACGTTCTGTTATAATCGTGGCGACTATGATAAAATCTGTAAAGATATTTGCGACGTTGATTGGTTTTTAATATTGAACAACGGGACTTATGAAGAATGTATAACATCTTTTTATAATATAATTTACGATATTCGTAATAAATATGTACCGTTAAGTAATCAGACAGTAGGTAAATATCCGCCATGGTATAATAGAAGCCTCATCAAATCTCTTAATGAAAAGTTTAAATATCATAAAAAGTACAAAAAATATGGAAATTTAAGTGATAAGTTTACATTTTCATTTCTTAGAGGTAAAGTGAAACGACTTGAAAAACTTTGTTACGACCGCTATATTTCTGTTATTGAGGATTCCATTGAATCAAATCCTAAGTCATTTTGGACTTTCATAAAGAGGAAACGTAAGGGGACCTCCTTTCCATCTTGCATGACTTACTCGAATATTTCTTCTACTTCCGGTGAGCAAATTAGTGATCTGTTTTCGAACTACTTTCAATCTACGTTTAGACAATGTGATCAGCAGTCAAATTGCACTCATGCTAGTAATTATTTGAACCAGTCAAATGCAGTTTCTGACGTCAGCTCGGTCGAAATATCATCATCTGAAATAGAAAGATTGCTGAAATCTCTAGACTTAAATAAATCTGCAGGGCCAGATGATCTACCGGCAATTTTTCTGTCTAGGTGTTCCAAGGCCCTGTCAATTCCTTTATCTTTGCTTTTTAAGAGGTCACTTGCTGAAGGTGTTGTCCCTGTAATATGGAAATCAGCTTTCATTAGTCCCATCCATAAGAAGGGCCCAAAAAACTTGGTCGAAAATTATAGGCCAATATCTAAATTGTGCCTAATAGCTAAAGTTTTCGAGCGTATTGTTTATAACCAGGTTTATTCGGCTCTTAAGTCAACGTTCAACGAACAGCAACATGGCTTCTTGAGGCAAAGGTCAACTGTGTCTAACTTATTGTTATTTAATGATTTTATTTCGGATCAAATGAATAATAATAATCAGGTGGACGCTGTTTATACAGACTACAGTAAAGCCTTTGACCGTATAGACCACAGAATGTTACTAAATAAACTCCTTCAGTCTGGTATTCGAGGAGACTTGTACCGCTGGTTTTCATCTTACATCAGTAACAGATCTCAGGCTGTGGTTTTAAATGGTTACATGTCTCACTGGACATGTATTCCCTCTGGAGTCCCTCAAGGATCCCTGCTCGGGCCACTCCTTTTTATCATCTATATTAATGACATTGGCACCTGTTTCCGTTACTGTAAATATCTCCTCTTCGCTGATGACATGAAAATCTTTAGGGTGGTCAATAGTTCGATCGATTCTAGCCTCCTCCAAGATGATCTTAACCGAGTTATATCGTATTGTATCCTAAATAAGTTAGATATTAATGTTTCTAAGTGTTTTTCGGTATCGTTTGGCCGTAAACAAAATCTCACAAGTGTCTCTTACAGTATATACACCGAAACCATAACAAGTTGTAATAAAATCAGAGATTTGGGAGTGGTAATGGACACTAAGTTGATTTTTGGTCACCACATTGAGAGCGTGGTTAACAAAGCATATAGAGCTCTTGGTTTTCTTATACGGTCTTGTAAACATTTTAAACGAATGAAATCGATTAAAATGCTCTATTGTGCTTTAGTAAGAAGTCATCTCGAATATGCAAGTCAAGTTTGGAACCCACGCTATGAGATCTACAAATTGAAGCTGGAATCCATTCAGAAAAAGTTTATTCGGTACCTATGTTTTAAATTTAAAATCCCTAGAATAAGTTACGAATTCCATTGTAATCAATTCCATTTACTTCCTCTTTATATTAGAAGAGATGCGTCGGACATAGCATTTCTCCTGAAGTTATGTCAGAATCTCATTGATTGTCCTGATTTATTAAATAAAATTAACATTTTAGTTCCCCAACGTCAAATCCGCCGTAAGTTAATTTTGCATGTGCCGTTGGTTCATACAAATTACCGTCGAAACTCATTTCTTTTAAGAGCATCCCACCTGTTTAACTCACTGGCAATAGAATGCAGTGATATTGATTTATTCAATAGTGATGTCAAGAGCATTTATTATTTCTTAACTGATAAGTTTAGTTCTAAGTTTGTCTAGCTTTTATTTGTGTTGCAACTATTTTACCTTTAAGGATATAGGTTTTAATTTTTATTAAAATTCAATTCGTAATTGGTTGTACCAACAGCGGCTTCCCTGGCTTTTTTTAATTTGTAAGTTATTTGTGAAAACTTTTAATTGGCTTTTTGTTTTTTACTTTTTGCTATATATGATAAATGTGTTAGCTGTAAGTTTTCTTAAATAAATAAATAAATAAATAAATAAATAAATAAATAATAATGGCATCGTCTTGAACGCTGACAAAACTAAACTTTTAATATTACACTCGCCTCACTTAAATCTGAATGAATCACCTCCACCTTTAGTAACACATAGTTATTCCTGCCTCCACAATAATTTGGTTAATTGTCAATGTAAACCAATAGAAAGAGTAGATTGTGTAACCTACCTTGGTGTAAAGATTGATAATAATTTCTCATGGTCTCAACATATAGAATATATTAGCGATAAATTAAGGATATTATTAGGTAAATTTTATCATTTAAGTTATAAAGTTCCTATTAGCACGTTAAAATGTTTATACTTTGCTTTAGTCGATTCAATCTTAGATTATGCTCTTGATTGTTATGGGCTAACGTTTAAAACCTACTTAGATAAACTAGAAACATTGCAGACTCGATTTTTAAAGCTACTAGTTAATACAAAAACCAAATTAGAATGTAAAGATAATTATAAAAAACTGTATAAAATATGTAAAATTCTGCCAGTCACTGTTAAATTTAAATATCTATTAGCCATTCACAATTATAAAACCTGTAATAATTACCTTCATCCCATTCCCCATAAACACGGCAAAAGGTCTATATCTGAGGGTAAATTTGAGGTACCTAAAGTTAATAATTATTATGGTGATAGAACTCTAAAAAAAAGAATACCGTACCTACTTAATAGTTTACCTCAGGATATACGACAAGAGCCTATGTTATCTAAATTTAAAACTAAATTAAAAAAATATTTTTTGCTTAACTTACCTTGATACAAGTTCACCTCAGATTATAATTTTATTATTTGTTGTGATATTACCAATTATGTATAACAATACCTAAAACATAAAAAAGTATTTTGTTTAGTATAAGAGACTCTGATCCCACAGGCAAATTGTATACAAACAGTTTTGTGGGACTCATTGTAAAACTACAACTAATATATGTAAGCTTAATAAATAAATAAATAAATAAATAATAAGGTGCAAAACACGCTTCACCGTACTAACATCGCAGTAACTCTAACTTAACACCTTGCATGAAAGACTAGTCTAATCTAAGCACGACACACAAAAAGGTTTACGATAGACACCTCGACCGCCTTGGTCGACACCTCCATGGTACATTGACTACATTGCACCAAAGAGTATAATAAGTTTACAGCACGCTACAGCCAACAGCCAACACCACTTACTCCGTGACGTCAGCGGCACTCGGAAGAGTGTGGTGAGAGAAGGAAGCTTGTGTTGTGAGCCGCAGTGGTGCGCGAACGACGCGCGCGCAACAGCAGTGTCCGCGTTCCCTTTAGGCTGCATGGTACGTACCCTGTGTCTGTTTTTGTTTTTTTTTCGGCGCGCGGGAAAATTCGTTTGACGTATAGCTGTGCAGCGTTTTGTTTTGTTTTTGGAAAATAGTTTTTTGTGCAATCGTGCATGTTTTTTGTAATATTTTTTCGGACGGACTGCAGGTATTTAATTATTATGTCCCTATATGTATTTAAATCAATTTAAATACCACCTTAGTTTGTTTTAATACTTAAATAAATGATTTTTTTTTGGGTCAATTACATTATTGTTTACTTATAATTTTTTTATTCATAGCTGAATTCAGCTTAAACAAAAGTGTCAGTAACTACATCCCCATCAACGTAAATAATTTGATCGTAGAGTCGCTTAAGAAAAATCAGTTAAAGAATAATTGTACCGATATAAACACACACAAGTTTTATGAATCAAATATTCTTCCGTTTATTATTCAATACTTACTGAATATTTTTTATTCTGAAATACATGTGCTGGAGTGGATACATATATATTTTTGTCTGACTGTACATTTAAATTCAAATTAGGCAGTCGTAGAATGCAGTCACGGTCTGCTACTTAGTACCAATTTAAATATTTTCCAAAATAATAATTAAACTCTACGTACATTCACTTAGGATCATTCTTAAAAACTTTTTTCTTCCGTTATTCTGCTTCATGCACCAAAACCATAGTAAAATGAATAATTATGCATTTATATCTTCGTAGCTTCTTCCTAGGCACGGTTATAATGCCACTGGTTATCTAACATGGCTTTTGTTAGCAACAAAGAAAGTATACCTAACCTAGGTACCATTCGAATACGGAAAACACCGGTTACAGACAAAACAAAAGAATATCGCACTGGCATAAAAAATGTAACTTTAAATTTGACAAGTAAGACTTTTATTATTGTGACAAGTAGACACTCGGTAATTCAAAGATTAGAATGGAAGGAAATATTGCTACTTTGTATATTAAATTGTTACACGTAGATCATGAATTGAACATGAGATTTACGACGAGTATCGTTTTATCCGTTATTGCAGTTTGCAGATTTTTCCAATACTGCTCGTTTCTGATTCAGCACTTTCAGCAGGTCCTGAAGAAAGGCTTCTGTAAAATTTTAAATAATGCATTCGTCATCCGGATCCAAGAGCATTTTTTCGAGGCAATGCGAACGCAATATGCTGCTAAGGTTCACAAAAATGAGTATCAATTGGAGATGATTGTCTATTACCTACTTTTAAGTTTAATCCCCTTATTCATAGAAAAGTTACAATACGTTTTAACTAATAAACTGTTTTGTACCTCTCTGTCAAAGAACAAATTGTTCAGTGTATGAATGTTACTTAATCATCTTACACAGTGCTCACTACGAGATATATTTGTAACTACTATAGATGCTTATAATCTCTCATAATAATATTAATATTTGACGACAAAACCTATCTACAGATGAACAGCTAATAACGAAGGTACTGATAGAGAATGTCAAAACAAATAGCCATTTTACTAACTTTGGTCAGATCCTTTACGAATATATTAAGATGTCATCAAACTTGTCATTAGCACCTTGACACATCGCGTTTGTCTCGCACGACCACCAACACGTGACGACGCCTTTCAGAAAAACCCAAACAGGAGGGTTACTTTAGCTTAACACAAAACAAATGAGAGCTATCATACCATCGGTACATCTAGTCAGTACAGAGGCGAGATCACAGAATTCGATACTATTTTCGAAACTACACAAACACATGGAAAAAGAACAGTATCGTCAACTGTCACTGTCAAAATTTAAGGCAAATTTGTTAGATCCAAAAGTGAAATTTGTTCGTTTCAAATGTTTGTGTAGTTTCGAAAATAGTATCGAATCCTGTGATCGCGGCTCAGGTCTGATAGTTTGTCAAAAACTATAAAATAGCGAATACAAAGTGGCGCCTCCAGCGGAAATTATCATGAAACTTTTGACAGATATTGTATGCAGATGACAAAAAGAAACCCATTTTTTTCGTTTACTTAAATTGCAAAACCCGTACTAGAGGCCTGGTACGTTTAATGAAACGAGATGAGTCGCGGTTAAACTTCCTTTTTCGGAGGCTAGGGTGACCCCACAGACATGTGTTTTACCTTCTCCTGTACCGGCCGGCTGACCAATTGAATTTCATTCTAAACGCTGGCATTGCTCTTACAAATACCGGTGTTCAAAATAGTACTTAGTAGGAAAGAAATTGTTTTACTTTTTCAAGTGTAAACATTTTCTGTCTAAAGTTTTCTAGATAACTTTCGCAAAAGACTACATAGTTGTCAAAAAATATTTTTAACCCATACAAAACTTACTGGTACGGGACGTATCCGCAAATTATCGTTTTCTTCTATCGAAACAACGAAACCAAATTAAAGCCCGTCGCATGAAATTCGGCAAGTTACGCGGTTGATGCCTGCGTACATATCGCAATACCGATGTTTACCGTCTAGAGGCAGCCACTACTACCCTAGAGCGAGAACCTCCGATGCTAAGAACAGGTTCAAACGTAACCTGGCCACTGTTACATAAACCGTGGACCCTATCTGGCGCATACTCTTTGGCTATAGCTAGTTTATTTATTTACGTTCGTGACACCGAAACTTTATAGTTCAGTAGTTCAGATTTTATCTCACAAACGAATTTAACGTAAAAGTTTACAATTATTTGTCGATAGCTGTTCCCGCGAGCTTCGCTTCGCCTTAAGAAGTTTTCCCGTGGGAATTCCGGGGTAAAAATTAGCCTATGTTCTTTCTCAGGGTCTAGATCATAATTATGTATACCAAATTTCAAATCCGTTCAGTAGTTTTGGCGTGAAAGAGTAACAGACAGACAGACACAGTTACTTTCGCATTTATAATATTAGTGAGGATTGTCAAGATTATGAATCTACCACCATTTCACAAAGGCTAGGTCACTGAGGAGAAAAAAATATTGTCCAAAGACAATCCACACGATTTGAAGATGTTACGATTTGGTTGCTATTTTCACACCAATCTGAGACCTGCTTTACCTACGTCATTACAAGTCTTACACAAAAGTAGTCACACCTAATGGTTTTGGTTGTCAATATTAATTTTAGCGTTCCATCACTTACTACGTGACTATGCGTAGGTATGTAGATAATTAAGTACTGAAAATAGAATTATGGAGGTATGAATATATTTACCTAGAGCCCACTTTTATACATAATACTTAAGTATAAAACTCGGCTCTCCATCACTCTACGAGTATGTAGTTATATCATAAAATAGTAGAGATAATCAATTTATTAGGTGTTTGAATAAATTAAATTAACATTATTAACGTGCTCACTCAGTCAAAACCTGCGCTTAGAAACCTATACGAATAAATGCAATTACGCTTTCAACACATAAAAATAGTGATATAATTTACTACAACAACAACATCCGTAAATACTGCTACAATTGCCACTATGAGTCGTAAAAAAGCTGTAATAAACAATATTATAGATCATTTACCCGTCCATTAGTCGCTGGGATCTCGCAAAGCTGGAGGGTTACTCTATACTGACGAAAAACAAACGAACGAGAGCTGTCGTACAATCGGCACGTTTAAAACAACGAGATAGAGTCGTGGCTATCGCACAGAAGCGCCCCGAAACTTTGATTTTCGTAGTATAAATAAATAAATAAATATGTGGGGACATCTCACACACGGCCATCCGACCCCAAGCTAGGCAGAACCTGTGTTATGGGTGTCGGACAGCTGATATATCTACACAAATACATAGATAGATAGATACTAAATATAAATATCAACACCCAAGACCCGAGTACAAATATCTGTCTTTAAACAAATATCTGCCCCAGCCGGGAATCGAACCCGGGACCATCGGCTCAGTAGTCAGGTCACTAACCACTACGCCATTCGGTCGTCGAGTATAGAGTGACCCCCTGGCATCTCGTAAAGCGCTGACATACTGACACGGCTTTCGATTACGTATACTATAGTCGTGCGGTAATATGTAAATCTTGTGTTTCAGAAAGGCATTCTTGTGCTCAAATTAATTTCGAAACGGCCCTTTATATTTATCCTTTGTAGATTAAAATGTATAATTATTAAAATAGTCTGTAAGAAACAGATGTTTTGAAAAAAAAATATACTTAGGTTATTCTACCTAAAGCTCTCGATTGGGAGGTAGTTTTCAGAGCAACTACATAGTAGGTATACGTGATAATAAAACCCTTAAAGCACCTCAAATAATTGTGTTTGTAATTAGAGGTATCGCAAGGTTTTGGGCTTACTGTGATGAAATTGAAATCAATACAGGTAATTATAGTGAATCGCTTACATATAAGATTAGGTGTAATCGGGATTGATTATACGTAGGTACTTAAGGGCTGAAGAAACGTCTTAAGGTAGGTCCTTAATGGGTAGTATAAAAAACGTTAAGTATTGCATTATACGAGTTGGTCAGAAGAGAAGTCATAAATATTTTTAATTGTTATCACATGTTAATAAATACAGCAATTTTTAGCAAGGGTAACATGAATTAAAATATTGTTTAAAAGTAGTTACAGCTGAACACAAAAGAGTAGAGATTAATGTTTTTGGAACTAAACAGATTTAAACCTGGCAATAAAAAAAAACTTGTGATTTGTGGTCTGTTTCTATGGTTTGAATGTCAAACTCGCCCTGTTCCTGTGTAAACAAATCGAATTTTGCTTAATTTTGGAGTTTTGTGGATTGTTGAGTTTGTTCACGAAGTGAAAATGAATAAAACCATTCGCAGCGAAGCTAGACAGATGATTTACAGCGTTTACCTACGATGTTTGGCGGAGAATGAGGCTGGAGAAGTATTAGTCAATATATACGATGTTTATGAAAGAGCAGCGTTTTATACTGGTGAGTAGGTACTTAATTTCTAACCATTAACATACATTGCTTATATTTCTTGTAAAAAAGTACTATTTTGATGTAATAGAATGCCTTTCAATGTGTATTTGTTATTCTTATAGAGGTTAGAAAATACTAGTGTCAAACGTTACATGACATCAGGGTAGTACCTATTGTAAAAATATGTGTAAGAATATGTAATGCCGAGTTGCAGCAAGGGACTTTAAGCTAATGTGGACATTAAATCTATGTCTGTCTCTTTCTGTCCGTATACTGTCAAAGCAAGGCAACAATACATTTAATGCCGACATTAACTTAAAGATCCTTTCTGCAACTCAGTGTAAGAGTCGGTATAAATTCTCCAGACATAATAATTTGCAAGTCACTGCTTTTCTGACCAATTAAATAATTTGTTGCAGGAAGATCGGTAAACACAGTTTTAGAAGAATTGCCGGGGCACATTTGAACTTTTTCCTGAGCAAGAAAAAACTGTAATAAAATATCGATGTGTGATACTATCACTTTTCTCCTATAGTAATTACATAATGGGATAACCAACACATGTTTCAGTGCAAAAAAACATTATGAAATACACAATGAAATAAAAGTTACAGTTGATTTGATTTAATGAAATTCATTCAAGACTGCCCCCCTCTCCCCTACTAATTTCTTCTCTTAACATAAACCTCCCCAAAAAGTCGCATTTTATAATTAGTAAATATTTGAAACATTTCTCGTTTTGATTTTTTCTGCTAAAGTATCGTGATACTTTTGTCCGTTTTCTATACTATAATAGTGTGGCCACTTTCTTAGATTGCAACGCCCTCAATTATTCTCTACTCTTTTATGTTCCATTGTACTTAAGCAGTGGATAAAGATGATTATGTAACATATTTTATGTACAGTAAATATTCTTATATACCTAAATTAAAAAGATAGAGGCCGAGCCCAGCAAAAAAACATTAATTCTATGATCCACTGACGGGTTCCGCCAAAATTGCTTGCGCTTTGGGTTATAGGATATATATACAGGGTGTTGCAAAAAGGGTGTACTAAGTATACATTAATAGTAATACTGTACCATGCTGCACATGCTGGTTTCGGCCTAGTATGGTTTCGGATTTCCCTTTTTGCAACATCCTGTAGATACCTATTAAAGCTATAAGATTATACAACTTAAGTAATATTACAGCTGTATATCACTTAAATTCTCCGAGTGATCATTTTATGGTTCCATTCCGGTTATCCGCAAATAACCTATCACGTGGCCGACGACCACTAAACATTTTAGTTCCAATACCGTGATTAGCATTTAGACCACCATGTTACATAAATTAAGAATAAAACTTTTTTTAACGAATATAATTTTGGCATCATAACGAGCTGAGGATTTCGTTTTAAGTATCTTATTTTTTATGAATATAAAAATACGTTATTCTGGTAATTTTTATATAAACTTATCAGGTTGTCGATAGTAAGTAAATAATAAAATTCATCGTATGCTTATTAGATCTTAAAATTACTGAAAAATAATTTAAACAGGAAAGGATTTCAGTTTGCATAAATCACCTTCGGCAGAACAATATGTATAGGAGATATAATAGATAATATCTCACCAACACATATTATTATAATTATAATAAGAAATATATAATTGTCAAAATTTAACAAACCACTCTACGTTCGGTAAGGCTTCTTTGTCATTGGAGAAGAAGGAGAGTACCTATAGATTGGCAAGTTGCTTGGCGACCCTCCTTGCGGGGTGAAAGACGCGGAGGGGACGAGGTACCCAAGACGACAGCGGGTAGCAGGAGGGTAGCGGGGAAGGGCAACGCGTGCACTGCATGTCATTTTTACGGCAGTCTCGGCCGCGCAGCCGAGGCGGCCACATGTCTTATATAGTCTGTCATAATTTGAGTGCGACCCACATGAGATCATTGATCCTGAGACCATTAGTCTTAGGATGAGTGTTGAGGCCTTTTTAATATTATCATTATATTATTATTAGGTATCTATAATTCGTCAACAAAATAACGTTAAAAACAACAAATCGTATAATGTCTCAATATAGAGTCTTCTTGTAGAACAGCGTACCGGATCAGTCATGCTACGCGGCTAAAGGTTGGTACTGCGCAGTCAGATACGAAAATGTAAACAACAAAGACGAAGTCCATATGACAGTGCGTCAGTTGTCAGTTCTTGTAACTAGGAAAGCAACCAAAATTTATGTGATTTAATGAAAGTAATTAATGAGCAAAACACAGAGAAAAATTACAAAATTGATGAAATTTTGAAAGAAAATGGTCATATCGTGCTTCGCCTACCCCCATACCACCTGGAATTAAATCCTATTGAACTTGTGTGGCGGTACGTGAAAGGCGAGCTCGCAAGAACGTCGATTGACTCTAACTTAGATAAAGAGATAAAAGACTTAGAGTTGCTTTTCTCTAATTATTCGCCTGAAAAGTGGAGAAATTGTGACGACCATGTCATAAAAAATTAAGACGAATATTATAAATCTGATAGAGTATTTGACGATGTATTGGACAGGTATGTTATTGTTTATTTATAATTTAATGTAAATTAAACATAAAATATTATAGGTGTACACTGAACTAATATGACTGGCGTACTCTAGTACTTCAAAGTAGGTATAATGTTTTTTGGTTTTTGTCTTAGATTTATAATTGAAGTTAATGACGATGATGAAGATGAGGATGACGACGACGATGAACAAGTTCAAACAGAGAGTGACATGGAAATTGATTTATAAAATAAAACACTTTTACATAAATAAATTCAAATTGGTAGATATTCTGAAGGTAAACATCCAAATTTTAATGCTGTCAAACTATTAATTTTAAGCTAAATATGACATTTACGGGAACACTCATAGAATAAAATTTTACGTACGTCAGAAATAGTTACAAGCTATCGCGAGATTAATCCGGGCACACTTTTCTACGTGTGTAGCATGTCGTGCTACCTCGCCCCCGCCACTTCTTTCACCCCACTTCTTTCAAGGAGGGTCGCCAAGTAACTTGCCACATTATACTTAATATGATCTCAGTTATCAAAGTTTTCAATCATTACGATTCTAAACATGCAATTAATATTCACAATAATCTTCCCTCATATCTAATTGGCTAGCCTTACCCTTGCAAAGTCAATGGCAGATAAAGTTATAATTGAGGAAATGAATCAATTAGGTTACTTTCCTATCGTTATCGTTTCCTATTGTTTTAGCTTATCGGTCTTCAAGATAACAATAATCACTTTTTATGTTCAACAAGAGGTTATTTTAACGTGTCTATTATCCCCATGATGGCTTAGTTAAACCTTCTTTTATTAACTACATATACAAAAAAACCTGACCCCTATCAGTTAACATTGTCACTCTGAGAGAGGTCAGGTTTATTTGCCCAGACTATACGATGTCTAGTTGTCAACCTACTTATGAATTTAGGATCTTTATCCAAGTCGGACCATAAAAAACATTAGGTTCATGGGTATAGGTATGATAACGGTTAAAATATGTAATTTAGAATAATTTTATAATTTTATATAATGACTTACTTGCTATTTTTGGCTATGGATAACAATGATGGCATGGACAAACAGCAAGTTCCGTGGTGTTTTTTTTTCAAATACTTGTGAAAGTACTCTTTGAGGGCATTAAGATAAAGATCAGATTTTTACGGTGATTTATGATACCTACATAATTTTAATTGCATCGTAAAACGTTATGTAATTTAATTATGTATTATGGCGATCATGTTGTTTAAATACTTGTGTTTGTCAAAATTGGCCGTAGTGTTTGCGCTTGGGGGAGGGTAATTATCTTTTCTAAGCCCTGACGAAAAATATGGGTAAAACACCCATAAAGTAAATCGTTTCTATGATAGCGTAGCTCCGAAACGGCAGAACCGAATTCGTTTTTTTTGGGTCATTGGTGATGTTACCTTTATTGTTCTTAGCCATATTTTGTCAAAATCAGTTGAGCCGTTCAAAAGTTTTTATTTTTGACTGTACTGCTTCACTCTGAATTCACGGTTGGAACTTGCACTAACCATTCAACCGAAGAACGAAATTGTAACAAAAATGTATTGCAATTAAAATTGAGCTTATTTGTGAGTGCATGTTAATGGCTGCTAAAAGTAGTTTGTATTCGAATGGTCGGTATTTCATTATTAAATTTTATTTCGATTAAGCTTTGCCGAATAGTCTGAACGCTTAATCCTCGATTGGAATACTCAGTAGAGTCCATTCGGTGTGTAGCAATCCAGCAATTCGAGCTATTTCAGACAGTTGTTGTGCATATCTGTAGTTCCTCTTTGTGTTGTGAGGGCCTAGTGGGTGGGTGTATTTGTTTACACCGTTCGAACCTTAGATTAACGATATACAAATAAGATGGATTGTCAGTGCAAAACGTCTCGACCAATAATACCCCACTTATTCCACTGAACCCTTCTTTTGAATTAGTTCGGTTTAAAGATTTGTGACATTTATAGGTATTCAGTTACAAAACTAATACTAACACATAGGTAGGTATACAATAGTTTGAGGATAGATAGTTATTATTTTCTATAGTTATATCTACTTATGGGGATAGACCTATCAAAATGAGCTACCGTTATAAATATGATTATTCTTTATTTATACAGATTGCTGCGGCCAGACTATGGAGGTTCTATAATTACTATCTAAACAAAACTCTATCAAATGAAATAAATGATCTTTCAATAAAAACAAATGACAGACACGCGCAATAAGCTATTTTTGAATGCTAGTTAATGACAAAACAACGCAACGCGAAATATACGTTGCTGCTTAGTTATTAATGGTTAAAACTGAATAGCAATCACAAATAGTTTGTGGCAGTTTATTTTGATAAAAGCACTCTCACTTTGACGTAACGTTTTTTTTTTAATTGTTTTTTTTCTTTGTTACAGAGGTGCAAGAGGCTGGCATTGTGGACAGTGTTGTGGCTTGAAGTGTTGTGAAAAGTGATATAAGTAGTTACTTTTTGAAGTTAGTGATTTGTGAATTTAGCTGTAACAATGGTGAGTTTATTTTGTTTTATATTTTAGAAAGAAAGATAGAAAATTCATGTATTTCTAACACACACGTTAACAACACATAAGTTAACAAAAAAGGTTAAAAAGTATTAAACATAAATATGAGCGTGAATGTTGCTTCCCGGTGCCGAAATGGGTTCTAGCTCAGCTTGATGCTATAGCAGATATTCTACACCACACCATAGCGTTGGTTCTCAGCTTGGGTGAAGTTACGGACTGACTTGACACAAATATATCATTACATGCATAGAAAATACTGCCTTAGCCCTTCTTTCAGTAAAAGTTGGATCGCATAGAAGTATCTATGTATCATGTGCTTGACCATAGGCCGCTAGCATGTGAGTCACATGATATAACTATAAAAAACCCTTTTTCTCTACAACTTCTTACATTACTACTCAATCTAGGGCATCGAAGGGATAATCGCTAGGTTTGTGAAATGAGTAAGTATACGTCATTGAGCAGAAATAGAGGCTGAGTAAATTCTAAAAACCTATAATACAATACAATATAACTTTATTGAACAAAACACACAACATACATAAAATAAAAAAAGGAGTAAGCACAATAGGCGGCTTTATCGCTAAAAGCGATCTCTTCTAGGCAACCTTTGGAAGAATGAGATACTTATTGAGGTAAAGGAGGAAACCTACTTAGAAAAGTAATGCACAAACTGTCATGAATGTTTATATATTATTAAGTACATAAGTAGTACGTAAACAATTTTCCTCATTTTGTAATAAGTACCACTAATTTACCGCGTGAATAGGTTTTGTGAAATACATAGAAATGTTTACGTAATGTCGGCAATCGGTGATTGTGCCCAATTCAGCTCTAAACTCAATTAACTACTAAAGTATCCTATATACACTTATTTTTATTTCCTAACAGCTCATTACTTTTCAATGGCTGAGCAGTGAGCATATTTAGTGAAACTAGACGAAAATAGTCTCGATAGAAAAAAAAGTCTTTAAATCGGGTAAATATTTTATTCGGGAGCTTCGAAAGATACATATACGTAAAACTAACTAAAAAGCCTCTAATTTATATAGAATAAATAATGAATTAAATATAGAGGAATAAATTTAAAGCGTTTTCATATTAAAAAACTAAAGTGATGACAAAATGAAAGCGCGTGACGAGTATGTAACGCGTTGAATTCTAATGTATGAAGATTAAGTAAATGACCCCAAATAATGTTTTAATAGCTATACAGATTCATTCCTTGACTGAAGATTGGGAAGCGTAAGACTAAGATTGGCCATTTAAAAATTGAATTCATAAAGCTTCTTACTAGTTATTACTTACGGCAAAGCGTAAAAAAAAAAAACGAGAAAAAACATCTCAAAATAGGAACCAACACATTTTAAACCTGATATTAAGAGTAGGCCCACCAATAAAATAGGTCCCAGGTTGACCTAGACTGATGGTTTCACTCACATTCCGGTAGTTTTCTAGGAATAGGTGCGAAAAAACATGTCACTACTATGACGTTTTGTTACGTTTCAGAGCGTTTCAGCCATCCCGCACTTGTTATGTCACATATTTTTGTCAAACAAATCCTGGCAATCCCGACATGACCATATTTTTAACAAGGTTAAGCCTAGTTGCGTAATGTTTATTCATACGTAGAATGCTATGCTAACGGTCAGGCCGCTATCAGAATGCTATCTATAAAAGCGGGATTAAATATATTGGAAAAAAAGTTGCCGATCGTAAATAGAACGAGGATTATTACATAGTTTATTTATAGAATTAGATTATCAACAATTCGCCTTCGTTATAAACTCCCGTACCGATTTGATGACGGTATATTTTGTTATATAATTATATTTAACGTATCCCTAGAACATTCCTTATCCTCAAAAGTCGCCTCCTCGAGTCACTTATACCAATTAATACAAAAAAAAATAGGGGCTCCTGCCATCCTGCCAACCTCTGACCTTTCCCTTGCAACTATCAAAACCATCAAAACACATTTAAAACAAATTAATAATTATAATATATAATGGCCGCCAAATATTGTTCCGATGACCTGTCCTTGAAGGACCACAACAAAACAATCACCAGATGACTTCCTACAGCAATTAAACCAATGTTTATAAGTAAATGATTATTGTCATATTGTGTTGGTACAATGGGTGATCTAGCTACTCCTTATTGGGCGATGGGCGCTTGGTAAGGACGAAATTATCGGAAAAATTGAACGCAAATAAGCAATGCGATTATAATAGGTGTAGTGGTGTTTTTGTGCAATGCCATGGGTTTGGGTTTGATACCCGAGGATCATTTGTTGTTTTAATTCGGCTCTTGGATTCCATGAAAGTTGAAAAATATGGTTAGAGGAACTTCATAAAAGAAAAGTGCGTAACTAAAAATATAATACGCTTAGTCCTCATATGTACTTACGTAGGTGTTTTTTTAAATCTATGGACACTCTATTATAAGCTGGCTATAGGTATAGAACATCATCAAAAGCATTGACATATATATTTTGATCAAAAGCCGTATGACTTCAGACTTAAATGGTCGTACCAAATTGCATCTTTCTTTACGATTACGATTGCAATCTATCAGACAAACAAAATAAACCATGTCGATGCATTTTGACACACAGATTAACGCATCTACTTGCCACGCTCAAAAACCAACCTTATACCCATACGTTTAAATAACAAATGAGTTCCATTAACATTGAAATTGAGAGGATACCGGTACCACGGAGATTATCACGCTATATTAAACCGTATCACGAAGGCATTATAGCGATGATCGGTTGGTTGATATAAGATCGTTCAGAAATTGCGCAATAGGCGAAAGTGTTAGCGGCGTTTGCTGGTTCATATTTTTCTTTGGGTTGGTACCACTGACTCTCGCCATGCGGTCATGGTCGCGACTTTTTATGCCAATTACTGAACGCAACTTATACGGCTGTGGCCTGTGGCATACCGTTCGTTATCTGTGCACCGTTGAATGAAGCGGAAGGAAAAAAAACTGTCATTGATTGACATGCGAGCACGGTAATTATGGCGGGAAGAATAAATTGTACTTTTCCTTTCTAGTAATCTTTACGGTAATATTATTTTTGCCTACTTATACATTTTGTATCTAAAGAGATATGATAGAATGTTAAAAAAAAGTAATACTTCACGGTATTTTTTAAATATAATTAACCTACCCTTTGCTACTCTTTAAAGTAAAAAGTATATACTTCCGGATTTTTATGAAATTTAGTATGCACCCTGGATTATTACAAAGGATAATGCTATCCCGATTCCTATAGAAAAAAAATTAAGGCAAAGCGAAGCTTGCGTACAATAGCTAGTACCTACTTCACATATAATATGAAGCAAGATTATAGACATAAGAGTTCCTAGGTTCTTTCTAGTCGCAGATTTCGCTCCACATAGGTCCTAGCCTAGACCGTAACTTTATTGCTTGCATCTGCAACATCTTCATTCGAATGAACACTTATATCTCTATACTATGATTGCCATACAGGGTGTTACAAAAATAAAATACTAAAGAGGGTGACTATATACGGGATCCATCTGATCGATTCGGCAATCTTTTCGGCAGCCACCTACATATTATTATATGTATATTAGAGCATAATTATTTATTGAACTACCGCAAAGACATATAAGATGTATATGTATATCTTTCTTTCAGGTACCTGATGCAATAGAGCATATTCCGATATAAAATCACCTTTATCTTTCATTTTTTTACCAAATATCTGGGAATTGAATCAAAGAACAACGTGTGACACTATGTTGAAAATATAATTAAAAATCATCCTTGCAAATATGCAAATACATTGACAGATGTCCTTTAGCAATTTGTAATTTGTGACAAATTCAATTTGCGAAAATTGCATTTATAATGAGCCCCGTTACAAAATAATTATAATTGATTTATGATTATCATGAAATGTTAAAGTTAATGTTTGCATAGATATTTCGTATTTTAGCCAATGTATCCTTAATATTTGTTTTTGATAAAACCCAAATCTATAGACAATAATATCTTGTAAACAAAATCTGACATAATGCCCTTGGCTCCTTTCCCCCAAAACCGTGTAAGTAAGCCTTTTTTTATATCACGTGTCCTTACCTTACATAACAAAAACAGGTTTTCAATATTTTTGCGTCTTTTTTACAAGTAAAAGTAGTTTTTGAGGTGACCTCCTTCGTGTCACCATGTCCTGAAATTAAGGTTCGATGTTTTAAAAACAAAAGCAAGGACAAGGACAGAAAATGGTTATAGTGTGGCAAGTTACTTGGCGACCCTCCTTGCGGGGTGAAAGAAGTGGCGGGGGCGAGGTAGCACGACATGCTACACACGTAGAAAAGTGTACCCGGATTAATCTCGCGATAGCTTGTAACTATTTCTGACGTAAGTAAAATTTTATTCTATGAGGGTTCCCGTAAATGTCATATTTAGCTTAAAATTTATAGTTTGACAGCATTAAAATTTGGATGTTTACCTTCAGAATATCTACCAATTTGAATTTATTTATGTAAAAGTGTTTTATTTTATAAATCAATTTCCATGTCACTTTCATGTTCACTCTCTGTTTGAACTTGTTCATCGTCGTCGTCATCCTCATCTTCATCATCGTTTTCATTAACTTCAATTATAAATCTAAGACAAAAACCATAAAACATTATACCTACTTTGAAGTATAATGTACTAGAGTACGCCAGTCATATTAGTTCAGTGTAACCCTATAATATTTTATGTTTATAGGGTTACACTGAACTAATTGCATTTACATTAAATTATAAATAAACAATAACATACCTGTCCAATACATCGTCAAATACTCTATCAGATTTATAATATTCGTCTTAATTTTTTATGACATGGTCGTCACAATTTCTCCACTTTTCAGGCGAATAATTAGAGAAAAGCAACTCAAAGTCTTTTATCTCTTTATCTAAGTTAGAGTCAATCGACGTTCTTGCGAGCTCGCCTTTCACGTACCCCCAAACAAGTTCAATAGGATTTAATTCCGGGTGGTATGGGGGTAGGCGAAGCACGATATGATCATTTTCTTTCAAAATTTCATCAATTTTGAAATTTTTCTCTGTGTTTTGCTCATTAATTACTTTCATTAAATGACATAAATTTTGGTTGCTTTCCTAGTTACAAGAACTGACAACTGAAGCTCTGTCATATGCACTCTTCGTCTTTGTTGTTTACTTTTTCGTATCTGACTGCGCAGTACCAACCTTTAGCCGCGTAGCATGACTGATCCGGTACGCTGTTCTTCAAGAAGCCCCTATATTGAGATATTATACGATTTGTTGTTTTTAACGTTATTTTGTTGACGAATTATAGTTACCTAATAATAATATAATGATAATATTAAAAAGGCCTCAACACTCATCCTGAGACTAATGGTCTCAGGATCAATGATCTCATGTGGGTCGCACTCAAATTATGACAGACTATATGAGACATGTGGCCGCCTCGGCTGCGCGGCCGAGACTGCCGTAACAATGACATGCAGTGCACGCGTTGCCCTTCCCCGCTACCCTCCTGCTACCCGCTGTCGTCTTGGGTACCTCGTCCCCTCCGCGTCTTTCACCCCGCAAGGAGGGTCGCCAAGAAACTTGCCAATCTATAGTTAAATACTTTATAATCAGGTTATATTTGGCTAGTTGTAAGACAAGTATGGTACGGAAGTATTTCCATGATAAATGACGTTACAGTTGTCAAAAATTGTTATTAATTAGTTAGTTATTATATAAGGGATCGGAATCACTAGGAAAACATCGTCACAGTAAGTCTCCCAGTTTTACAATTACCTGTACTAATCAGTTTTTAACTAAAGGTTGTTTGAAAGAAATCATTTCAAGCGATAAGACTACCATTTGTACCTATGAGTTCTGTAAATTTACTTTGTTTGTGAACAAATACCTAAAGAATATCTAACTCTAGACATACGTAATTCCAATACCATCCTTTAAAGTATTTTACGTTTAAAGTTACATATAGATATTTTGTTGCACTCTGTATTTTATAAAGTGGAATTTTTAATGTGCGTCAGTGCATGCTATTGAAAGGTATTCCCATTTTAAAGGGCATTGGTTTTACTGTTTTGTATCCTTGTAGTACTTAACTTTATTTAACCACTACTAAAAGGGTTTTATTTTACTTTGTCCGTCTTTGTAAAGATTGTATAGATTATGTGTGTGTAGTATGTAGGTAGATACCGTAGTTCTCAGAGGTATTTAGTTAAAACGTTGTGTTGACGTTTACTATCTTTTTTTTAAAATACTTAATTCTTTTCTGGAAACAATATTAATACCTACTCCTTACATTAATTTTTGTAGAACACCGTTAAATCTATGAGTTCTTATTTGCAACTATTATTTTTAGATTTGTGTTATATCATCTATCGCTTACATAGTGCCTGATGCACTTTTTATACAACTTCTACCCTGCAGATGTATACTTTTTTAAATTAAAATAATTTAAATAAATTAAAAAATTGTTAACTTTTTGTAACTACAACTGCCTCTGACTGTACTTTTACGTTGGATGTTGTGCGAGTAACAAAGAGTTTACTTGTAATAAGAAGTATGTACGTACAAAGGAAATGTAACATTACGTGATCGCCACGTAAACGTAACGTGCTAAGAGCCGTTATAAAATCATTGTAACTACCACATTATAAATAAACAGGCGTGTTGCGTTAAACGTAACTTTCTTGTCATTTTCGATAAGTTGAGTGTCTTTAAGTGGACTATATTCTATTTTATTCTATTCACTGTGGGGGTGTAAGTACGTGCACCTGGCTCTTTCGAGTGGAACCTTTGTGCATATTCCCATGGTCTAAACTGCCTTCCTAAGCTTGAACCATTTTCCACCACGCTGGTCCACTGCGGGTTGGTGGGTTCACATACCTAGATGTGCTAAATCTAGATATGTAGGTTTCCTCTAATGCACCTCTGGCGTGAGAAGCGGGCACTTACCCGACTGAGCTACCACCGCTCTTTAAGTGTACTATACGACACAGTGTGAAATTTTATGAGTGCACAAATCGAAAGCTTATTGAATCATCTTTGCCATTAAGTATGTGTAATTATAACGTGAAAAAAATCTATCATATAAATACAGTGTGTCCAGTAGGAAAATTCACTTTTCATATTTGAACTACGCAGCAGCCGTTAGCCCGAGGAAGTCAGGAGAGGTCTCAATTTCGAGCTTTGGACCGGAGCGCAACGTGCTTTTTCTGTTGAAGCTTGCTGTAGAGGTGGTAATAATAAATACAATATTCGCCCCACAAGGGTTACCCAAAGTGTAAACCTTTTCAAAAAGTGGATTAAAAAGGCCAGTGAAGCTGGTTCTATCATTAATTAACCCATTTCGGGCCGCACAACCACTGTGCCGAGCATGCTGTACCCAGGAAAATGTGCACTGAGTAAATGATTAGTACGTTTTTTTTTGATAATGATAATGACCATGCTTTGATGGTCAATTCGGAGCGATATAAGATTATAATTGAAATTTTATTGCTCCTATTGTAAGAACAAACCACCTTATAACAGAAAAACACGGTTCTAACAGGATGGGACCACTTTTCATACCTCCAGGGAGTCAATTGACACGGTTAGGGCACTTTTTCCACAAAAATTGATACCGACTTTAGGAGACATCTGCTGGTCGCCCAGGTCACCCGACCTCACTTCATGCTATTATTTTCTGTAAGGCTATGTGAATTCAAAAGTGTATTCAAACAAACTACGAACACTAGCGACTCTGAAAGAAAATATCCGGCAGTATATAAACAATATCTCCCAGCAACTCTGTAAGAGTTTTTTTTGGCAAATTTACGTGTTTGATTTGATTAGAAGAGTGTGTACGATGAGATGGTAAACAATTAGACAAAATTATATTCAAAAAATAAAACCCGCTGAGTTTCTTAATATTTCCATATTAAATAAATTTGGGTATTCATTAATTTAGTATCATTTTTCTTGAATCGAAAAGTGAACTTTCCTACTGGACAATCTGTATAACCGACTTTTCGAGTAATAATAATATCTTTATTAAGTAAGTAAGTAAAACACATTACACAGTTACTAATAACTAAACTATACTTAGGGCCTGTTCCACAATGTCTGGTTAGTGGCTACCTGTCGGATAAAATACATACTGTCACTGTCTAAAAAATAATGACAGAGAGTGACAGCATGTATTTTATCCGACAGGTAGCCACTAACCAGACATTGTGGAACAGGCCCTAAGGCTAAAGTAGATGTCTCATAAAAGTTATTGTTTAGCCTCCACTGCCGAACTAGGTAAAAACCAGTATTTCAGCAAGTAGCGCCTCACCCACCAAAAATGACAAAAATAGCCATAGACAAAGGCAAAACTAGACTCGCTAAAGTCTGTTTATGTAACTTAAGAAATTATATTACAGTTAGGGTAACGTAACGTACCTAGGGACATTTTCGACTACCCCAACTTTGAATGAAGCTATCGCAGCGTACAACTAAGATATTAATGTGAAATTTTCTTTATTCGGTAGGATATATAATCTATTATCACTAGTATTTGTGCTAAAGCTTTAATGTGGCCAGATTTTATTAAATTAAGATAAAAGTAAAAATGCTTGTTTTGACCCAAGGTACATTACACGTTTGTACCTTGGGACACTGTTTCCTATAGCTTTGTACTATGGAAAATGCAAACTTCTAAATAACGCCTTATATCTCTGTTCTTATTGATTTACTGCATCTCTCTTCTGTCTAGTTTTACTCTGGCACTAATAAGAACAGAGATATAAGGCGTTATTTAGATGTTTGCATTTTCCATAGTACAAAGCCATAGAAAACAGTGTCCCAAGGTATAAATTTAATCGTGTCCCAAGGTACAAAAAAGCAATATTTAACCAAAATTTAAATATCTTTATTTTTAATTAATAGGAATCTTTCAGATAATTGCCATGTCATAAAATTAAATAACTAAAAAGTTATACGTGACATCCATGTCTTTATTTTGAGCATGCCTCAATGAGATAAAGCAACACAAAAAACTATACAAAAGCTAGTTTTGACTCCAAAAAACTTCATATTGTCTTCACCACACACTCGATGCTGGTATGATCACGAGACTCACTAGTTTTGCCAAGCGAGTAAAATACTATGCCTAGGGTAGAATTTTAATGTGTTTATTTAGCCGGTTTTTAAAATACAATCAATGTCCCGAGGTACAAGCGTCCCAAGGTACGTTACGTTACCCTACTTATAACTAACATAAAAAAGTAAGAAATTACAGAATTTATTACATTATAATATAATATTATTTAGAGAATGTGCTTTCATGTCTTAGTTGTGTTATAAATTCACTGAAAGTGAAAATAAGATTAATGTAAGATATCATATACCTATATGTATTTTTATTATTACTTTTATCAGTGTACCAGTGCAGGAACAACCAGCTAATTAAGTATAATAATTGTAATTTAAAAGGATCAAAATGTAGGTTAGTGCATTCAAAAGTTAAAAACCATACCACAAACATAGCTAAATTACTTCAGAATCTTTAAAAGATCCTCAGTTTCATCGTATGATAGCGTTAGAAGCCATTTCGTAACAACCTTTTTTATTGAAATTTTATTTTAAGCTGTATATGGAAATTAACTTATTAACTTTATTATATAAATATGGGCCGAGAAAAATAAAAAAATCTTTGAATGAAGGAAGTGTTGGACTGTTTAGGTAGTACGCTGACAGCATGCTTACTTCTCTTGTTTAGAATATCAGATTACTGTGCCGTCTTAGCAGTATGTTAAGCACAAATAATTAACGAACAGTGAGCACTTCGCAGGACCGATACAACAGAGTTGTAGGAAAGAGATATGGCCGAAAGGTGGCCACTTTTAAAATCATACGTTGTGCCACTTCAACCGCCTTTATTGCAGTTTTGTGCGCCCCGCCCCATGAAGAAATGCAGTACGTGATAAGAGATTGGCTTAGGGAAAATAAATTTGTTTCATACTAATTGGCTCTAAAACATGTAGCGAATTCTTAAAAATATAAATGAGCTTGCGGATTTTTCCACTCAACAGATCAATATGCTTTTTAAAGTTTAAGTTGTGATCTATTATGACACCCAAGTAACGTATTGAGTCAGCTCTTTCCATTGGCTGGCACGTGCATTCTTCGTCATTAAATTGGCATAAATGGGGGATGATTTTTTTTATCAGCAGTTGGTTGGCCGGTTTTAGTTATTAAAAAAGTCAAATACTTAGTCTTGCTTATGTTCAGACTCAGGATATTAGCAGAAAGCCATTAATTAACCAAGTTAAATCCATTTTGGGCAGCATGGAAAGTCTCACTCCAGATATCAGCAGCAAAAACGAGAGCGGTGTCATCCGTAGTAGGTAACATACTTAAATAAAAGCAAAAAGAAGCATTAAGCTCCTTTTCTAAGTTATTCATCATCATCACGACCCATCCTTCCAATGAAGAATAAGTTATTGATTACCATAAACTACTTTGGTAATGTGACTTTATAAAGGTGTCGTAGTAAGAGCTTCTTTGGGCTTACAATACCACTTCGGCAAAACCCTTAGAATGAAAACAGTGTCATAGGTTTGGCCTTGCCGTCTAAGCACTAATAAACACTATTTCAATCATACAAAAGCATTCAGTCTATTGATTTCACTTGCAATACATGCCAGTCGCACCGCAGCCCAATGTGTCTATTCATTATCATCGTATACATTGTCAATTACAAATACTGAATAGCATCACTATCAACAAACCCATTATCAACCATATTTGGTTGGACAGAGAACATGTGACTTTGTTAGTTATTATGTATAATATACAGGATGGATGTTTATTGATTATGTTCCCGTAATGATGACGATTATTCAATAAGCGACCAACTTTAAAATAGTAAAAAAACACCTAAAACCCTCAAATACCCACTGATCTAAAATGTACAGCAGTTTTTTTTCGACATCATTACAGAGTTGTCGGGTACGTTGACATACCGACGGGAAATACACTGATAAATTTCCACATTTATGGTGGTGTGACAGTTTTTTTGTAAAAAGGTATTATATGGGTTTATTTTTCTTAATAAACCAGTTTTAGGCTGACAAACACCTGCAAGGCATTTATCCTGTAGAACTCGTTCCCAATCTTTGACCTTGAATATTGTGTAGTCGTGTGAATTTTTGGTGCTAAGTGATTTTTAGATTATGGCATAAAATATTGAATTTTTCATTAATTTCATAAAATTTGAAAGAAAAGTAGTTACATACATTTTTTACGTAGTTTTTATCGCCCAATATTAATTAATGTTATTGTATGTGATGATGTGATGTATATAGATTCGTTTACTTTTAATAATTTATTCTTGCAGTAATAATATAGATGTGCAATATGTGCATTGTGCAGTCAGCGTAGTTATGTATTTTTTAACTTTTGTTGATGAAAAATGACACAATCCGCTTTGAAAGAATATAAAGAGTACCTAATTAAATTAACACATTTATGTGAATCTATTTCTACAACATTTTAAATACATAAGTACATGGTTCCACGATGTCTTCTTTTGTATTAAAAAATCACAAATGTATTTTTAATACTTTAAAGAATATGGTAGTTATAGATTTTTTGTTATTGTTTGTTTTGTATCTTTGTATAAATTTTATGATTTATGAGTATGACCAGTTGGGTTTTTGAGTGGCAACATTATGACATTGTGTTCATACGGATATAAATCACCTGTAGTTAGTGGCCCGGTTGTAACCATACTGTACAGGGTGTTTGCAAAAAGGGTATACTAAGCCGAAACCTACATGTACAGCATGGTAAACCTAAGCCCGAAACTGAAATCAGAATTTCAAAATTCGCGAAAGAAAATATTATGATTCTCCATAGTAAAGTCACGTGACCAACAAAGTTTCTATGAAAAAAAAATATATTCGCGAATTTTGAAATTCTGGTTTCGGTTTCGGCTTACCCTTTTTGCAACATCCTGTATAGTTAATTCAATTAATATGTACTGTAAGAAAAAAGATTAGATTGAGATCCACAGCACAGACAGAGATTGGTGACAACTGACATGAAAAATACTTGTTTTCAATAGAGCGTTTGTGTACATTATATCCATAAAATATTCTTTTTTTCATATTATGTTCCTCTTATGAGTCTTATTCAAAGCCAGCATTCCTAACATTGTCTGCGCTAAAAACAATCCTGATGGCTTAACACAGATTTTTTATTGACTTTCATTTCAAAAGTGGTAAATAGTGGATTTTTAAAAACGTGGATCTTCATTTGTTGTAGTATGTTTGCTCGTTTGTCGTTATCTCAGTTGAGAGTTATCAACATTAGACATTTATTGGTCATAATTTCATAACTGAATATGCAATCATACGGAGAAAGTGATGACTAATGCCATCTATTGTGAACTTCCGACCCTACGCACGATCCATAACCATCTCCAATATTATGTGTATATCTATGATAGGTTATAAATACACTCCCGGGCAATGAAAAGGATCCACTAAGAAAAGCACCAAATTCCTCATAAACGGAAAATGCTTGCTTAATGACGCCTTCTGCAACATTGAAGTAGATTTAACAGAGCAGCAGGATATTACCAACAAAAAACGGTAATATTTTGTTATTTTTTTTTAAATGATTGAAAAAATTGGGGTCGTTTGGTGTCGGAATTTTGTGAGTGGAACTATTTCATTGCCCGTGAGTGTACTAATTGACATTGCTATAAATCTACAGACATGTTACCTAAAGGTTCGATGACCTTTACCTGATATTCAAGGTCGTTACTTACATATTTTTCACATCGGACGTAGGCAACAATTTGTATAGCCATGTTTGCTTAAAAGTTTAACGTTGAATATTAAATTTTGTTAAAATAACTAAGACGTATATGTATATAACGTAAGTAGGTAGAGGTACCTAGATATCTTATGATCCCGTGGCGTACCTCAGTAACCACGTAGGTTTACAGAAATTATAATTAGATAAGTGAACTGTATTTTTAATACAGTAAAAAATATGATACAAAAAATAATGAACAAAACAACATTACATTGATCTCCAGTTTTTAGAACGGCCAATATCATGAGATCTGCAACCCTGCACTGGAGTTAAGGTACTGAAGTATACAGTACAATAATATAAGTAGTGTGAATCAACCCTAAATGTAGTAATCATTTACTTACTTTACCAAATACCTATTAGCTACGTGCATTGTACGGGCGGCGCGGTGTAACATGATCTGATGAATTTCCCAACAGCAGGCGCAGCGCAGGTCCCGTGGCCCTTTCACATTATGTATTGCGCAGCAGATTTATACATGTTAGGGTTGCCACTGGACACTTACCAGACCTTCCAGAGGCTTCGAATTTTACATTTGGTGCTAAAAGACTAGATTTTGAACCTGTAAAATGTGAAAAAATATTGATATAGGTAACTACTTAATTTACGTATACTACGGTATTAAGAAAAACGTGTAACACTATGTATCTTAGGTAACCCAGAGCATAAATAAAATTAAAAAAGATACCTGAACTTTTGAAGTAAATCGTAAAGTTTGAGAAGTGAGCTAAAACCCTGAAAAGCTTCCAATTTAAACCCCATCTGTCGTCAGTGCAGTGGCAATCCGTAAGTGTATCAATAGAAGAGTATTTAAAACTACACAGCTCGAATACCTAATTCCCGCCAATAAAAAGAATATGGTAGGTACTGAAATGACTTGTCTATGATATCCACACTACCCTAAATGACTATCCGTCACTATAGTTATATGTAATAAAACACTGCATAAAATGATGAAATCATAATTATAACACATTATACTTACTTGATATCATAAAAATAACTAAAAAGATGTGCACTTTAGATAGGAAATACGTAACTTGGTTTCAACAGCATTTCAAGTTGGTTGTACCGGAGTATAGATTTACATCCTTTACTTCTGGGGAAAAGTAAATAAGGGATTTAATAGTCTTAAGAACTGTAAGGTAAATTATGTTCTTTGAGGTAATTTGCGAAAGCATCGCGGCACTGAATAAAAGGATACGGTTACTAAAGTGTTCCACTGTGGGGCTAAGTTCCAGAACTTTCTATAACTTTAGAAACTATAAGTAAATATTTATTTATGCTGGTTTCTACGAAATTACTTACCGATACCTATTCCTAAACCCGGCTGCTATTTCCCGCTATTTTCTCTTACGAAACAGAAATTACTCAAAGCATACAGAAACATATTAATTATGTGTAAAATAGATGAAATGAACCGCCAACTTGCAAAATTATATCCACCGTTTGGCTCGTGTCACGTGACGCAAGAATGTCGCATTCAAAGTGGAAATGTCGACCATTCGCCAAATGTCAAGTTTTGTGAAAAATCTGTTGCTAAATACAGTTATTAAACTTAATTTGTCAATGTTAAATTAATTATCATAAAATATACTTTACGACACCTGAGCGCAGATGTTTTTGCATAGGTTAGAGAAATAGATAAAAATATCATAACATCCCTGTGTGAAAACATCTGCTACTGAAAAATTTAATTGTCCATGGAACGTTTATAAATTAGAGAATAGATATACTTTACATAAGTTTACATATGGAAAAACAGTAGGGCTTCTACTATCCATATTTTTCACAGAATAGAAATGAACGTGAATTGAGCACTGGATTTCTAAATTATAACTAAGTATAAGTATAGCATTACTTTTCTTGTTAGTATAGTAAGAGCTTATTACGAAAGAAAATAGTAGATCCGTGTACAAACTTATTACAACAGATTTCCGGTATGTTTAGCTAGTATTTCAATTTAATTTTGTATGTTTACATGGTACACGGTCTACAAATCACAAACTGAAGAATTGATAATTAATTAATCTATACTCTGTTAATGTAACCCGGAATTCCCATTGGATGGGCTAATAACCTTTAGAACTCTGTATGGGAATACAGGATTCATTTTGTAAGACCACTTAACGAATTTTCCTGTAACAGGGTAGGAGAACCCCCATTTCATATCATTGATTTACGTCTTTACCAATATTTAAAGGGTCATCGACAAAAACATCATAATTACACTTTATATAAGTAGTATAATTATTATAAACATAAAGAATATAAAAGCTTTTCATTAAGACTTCGTCCTCAGCTTTCCTCATGCAGCCACTATTTATAATATAATTCATTAATTTGGTCTTTACATAATTTTATGTAAGACAGAACAGGTTGGTTGTCCTTGAAAAGCTCGTTATAAGAGATTAAAAGCGCCGAGAGCGGATTACGATTTTTTTTCATTTTTACCTTACCTACTGCAGAGTAAATTTGAATTATTTTCATTAAAACTGTGAATTTGAGAAATTTGTTTTTAAAAATGATGCAAAACTACGAGGAAAATCATGTAGGTATACTGGTATATTATGTATTAAAATACTCATTATAAAACCAAAAGTCTTATTATCTATACATAAAAATATTTAATAAGAATTTTACAGAAGTTTCTTTACAGCATCTAATAAAACTTATTAAAAGGAGAAAAGAGCTAGGGCAACTTTTTATCCTGAAGTCACCTTCGGTAAAACCTATAAAGGGTACAGGAAAAAACTATAAAATCTAAATAATATCACATTTAAATACCTAGTATATACAGCAGGAGCGGTGGTAGCTCAGTCGGGTAAGCGCCCGCTTCTCACGCCAGAGATGCGGGTTCGAATCCCGGCGCTGACATGTACCAATGAGTTATTTTCTGAATTTAAGTACAATGTATACCATCGCTCTTACGGTGAAGGAAAACATCGTGAGGAAACCTGCATATCTAGATTTAGCACATCTAGATATGTGAACCCACCAACCCGCAGTGGACCAGCGTGGTGGGAAATGGTCCAAGCTTAGGAAGGCAGTTTAGACCTTGGGGATATGCACAAAGGTTCCACTCGAGAGAGCCAGGTGCAGGTACTTACACCCCCACAGAGAATAGAATAGAATAGAATAGAATACCTAGTATATAATAATATATGAGCCACAAAGCTTTATTTAATTATTCGTAAACTACACAGAGAAGAGAATAGAGATAAATACACAGCGCGTGACCCGTGACCTCTGGAATGTCACGATTTATTATAGAGTCTCGGTCCTCAATAAAATAACTAACTTCCAACCACAGCTTTTAGATATCGAGCTTTTACAACTCCAATTCTCAACCGCTATAACCGCCTTTGGGTGGGGGCGGTGGCAAAAATCATTGCAAAATGATCACTATTGATGGCCAATTACGGGGTGCCACTGACTAAATTGCCGTGAAAATTCAGAGCTTGTCACTATCGTCAAAATTGAATGCGATTTTATTTTCGTTGCAACTACACGAAACGCAAGCAATGGAAAAGTTCCTCCTAAACGCTGCAATATTGCAATAAATAAAATGTTTGAAAAACATTGGGTCGGCATTTTGTGAATGGAACTTTTTCATTACTCTTAAGAGTAAATAATTGAAATTGATTGACTATTATCCTCACTGTATCTTCTGTACACATTATACCTGCCGAGGCATATGCTATGTCTCGTCCATAGGTAGGTACTTCAATAGATGAGACAACTTATTAAATAATGATTACCTAGTAATAGTGAAGCGTGCGGGCCGTGAGATAATGTTTCTAAATACTGTGTTTGTCTCTGACACACTTACGCGCCGCCGCATACTTGTTGACAATACGTACTAATATTTGGATAGTATTAACGATTTTCAGCCTCATTTTACTGGTAGCTTAATGAGGACCGAATTTAGTGTTGTAATAGGAACGCCTACCTTTAATATGTAGGTACTTATACTACTTAAATATCGATGATTTGGTAGTGAAGAGAGCCACTTCCATACATTTTTATAAAGTATAATTTTATCATGCAAAAGTAATTAAAATATTTCAACATCATCATCACCAACCCGTTATGATCCACTGCTGGATATAGGCGAAGAATCTGTCTGCGCTTGGCCTTCCTCATCCAGCCACCTGTCTTATGTCGTCCTACGCTTGCCTATCATAATATTATACAGAGTTTTGCATAAAGGCTATGGAAAAGGTTTTTTTTCATGAATTTTCAAAACATATAGACCAAAATTTGACCAGAATGACCCCCTGAGTCACCTTCTTTCGGCTTACCTGTTACAGTATACCTTGTTTGAAGAACCCTGTATATTAAGTTAAGCATACCTCTTGTTTGTCCGCAGACTGACCGCCTCGCCTGAGTCACCCTTTCGGCTCTGTAGCTATACCCTTTTCGCAACACCCTGTATATTAACCATACCTCTTGTTTGTCCACAGATGCGGTGTGCGTGGGCACTGGTGCTGCCGCTGGTGCTGGGCGCGGCGGCCGGATCCGACGTCCTCATGGTCACGCTGGGCGGGACCAAGTCGCACAAGATACCCTTCTGGGAACTCGCCAGGGGGCTTATACGAAGGTATGCTTACTACTGTTATTGACTTCATACTTGTTATCAACACTACAGAGCTGCCGATACACGGATTCGTTATCGACGTTAATTAACGTCACTATATCACAATTCGTAAAAAATACGGCGATGTGATTGTTGAAACGCGTTAAACGAGTTTATCGACGTCGATAACGAATTCGAATAGCGGCCGCAAAGAGTATATTTTTGCATACGATGCCACTCGAAGGATTAACTTTAATAATATTGTGAAACCCGCATCGAGTGTCCTAGATCCCCTCAGTGTAGTTAGAAGCACCTAACGATAGCGCAAAAAGGGAATCTAGCCTAGCACCACATACTCTGTGACGTCATGCTTCTCTAGAGAATATGTCGCCCCCGACCACTGAAGGCTAATGCAGTTTATCTAAGGCCGAGTTTTTTGATCCGTAGTCAACTTTAACCATTAGTCAAGTCACTTGTCAAACATGACAGCTGCATACGAATTTTGTTGGATTTTAACTAATGGTAGCCATTTTTGACCAATGGTTGAGTTAACTAGGGATCAAAAAACTGGCCCTAAGTCGTTTAATTAAGAAAGGAAAAAAACTGTCTCCTATTTTTTTATCTTCTAAAATATAAAATAAATTACTTTTTTTATTTGAATTTCCAAAACTCATAGACCAAAAGTTGTTCATAATGATTCTCTGAGTCACCCCCTTTCGGCTTAGTATGCCCTTTTTGCAACTACGCCAACTTTCATTACAAACAAAAAATACAACCACACCAATAACAACATCCATCTCTCATCCCCAGAAACCACAACATAACCTTCTTCAGCGCGTTCCCCCCTGACTTCCACCTGGCGGGGCTGGAGGAGGTGGCGCCGCGCTCGCTCGCGTCCTACGTGCGCGGCTACACGGACTGGGACCTGGTCGGCGCCAGGATGCGCGGCCAGGAGCCGCTGCAGCCCGCCGACATCGTGCGCTATGGATATGAGGTAATTGTGATGAGAATTGGAGACTTGTAAGAGAATAGGCGTAGAAAAAGAAGATTCGAAGGACGAAGCGCTTCGAGAAAAGGTAGGCACAGTCGCTAACATTTCGCTTAGCTCGTCTTGGTTCCACTTGTCCTCAGATACTTTTACAATAAAAGTAACAAAAAGACGCAAAAAAGCGCACTTTAAAAACTCTAGTATGGATATCAGTAACTATACAGGGTGTTGCAAAAAGGGTATACTAAGCCGAAACCTACATGTGCAGCATGGTATATCTAAGCCTGAAACTGAAATCAGAATTTTTAGGGCTTAGATATACCATGCTGCACATGTAGGTTTCGGCTTAGTATACCAATTTTGCAACACCCTGTATAAGGAGTGGGCTGCTATTACACGGATAGGCGTAAAAAAGTAAGGATCGAAGGACCAAAAACGTTGCGCTCTTTCAAAACACTAGAACAGCAGTCATAGTTGAGCTGGTGCCCCCTGACTCCCCCCTGGCGGGGCTGGAGGAGGTGGCGCCGCGCTCGCTCGCGTCCTACGTGCGCGGCTACACGGACTGGGACCTGGTCGGCGCCAGGATGCGCGGCCAGGAGCCGCTGCAGCCCGCGGACATCGTGCGCTATGGATACTCGTATGAGGTAATTGTGACGAGAATTGGAGACTTGTAACAGAATATGGGGTAGAAAAAGTAGGGTCGAAGGACGAAAAAAAGGCGCGCACTTTCAAAATGCTTGTACAAGAGCAGTTGAGCCGTCGTGCGGTATGGATATGAGGTAACTATAAGACGATCCGAAGCTTATTGTGAGAATAGGCGTAGAAAAAGACAGATAGAAGGACAAAAAAAGGCGCGCACTTAAAATCTTCTAATATGGAGGTAACTATATTGAGGAGTCTGCTACTATTTGGACGATAGGCATAGTAAAAGACGGGTCGTAGGACCAAAAAAAGGCGCGCTCTTTCAAAACACTAGAACAGCAGTCATAGTTGAGCTGGTGCCCCCTGACTTCCACCTGGCGGGGCTGGAGGAGGTGGCGCCGCGCTCGCTCGCGTCCTACGTGCGCGGCTACACGGACTGGGACCTGGTCGGCGCCAGGATGCGCGGCCAGGAGCCGCTGCAGCCCGCGGACATCGTGCGCTATGGATATGAGGTAACTATGAGGGCTTTTAGAGACTATTAGGAGAGCAGGCGTAGAAGAGAAGAATTTAAGGACGAAAAAGGCACGCACTTTCAAATGTCTTGAACAAGAGCAGTTTAGACATCGCGCGCTATCGATATGAGGTACCTAACTATAAAACGAGGCAGAGATCATAGTGAGAAAAGGTGTAAAAGAAGGGTCGAAGGACAAAAAAAGGCGCTCACTTAAAAAAGTCTCGTATGGATATGAGGTAACTATATGAAGAGTCGGCTACTATTTGGACGATACGCATAGAAAAAGACGGGTCGAAGGACCAAAATACGTCACGCACTTTCAAAACTCTCGAACAAGAGCAGTAGAGCTGGTGCCCCCTGACTTCCACCTGGCGGGGCTGGAGGAGGTGGCGCCGCGCTCGCTCGCGTCCTACGTGCGCGGCTACACGGACTGGGACCTGGTCGGCGCCAGGATGCGCGGCCAGGAGCCGCTGCAGCCCGCGGACATCGTGCGCTATGGATATGAGGTAACTGTGAGGGCTTTTAGAGACTATTAGGAGAGTTGGCATAGAAAAGAAGGATTGAAGGACAAAAAAAGGCACGCACTTTCAAATATCTTGAACAAGAGCAGTTGAGACATCGTGCGGTATGGATATGAGGTAACAACTATAAGACGATGCGGAGGTTATTGTGAGAATAGGCGTAGTAAAAGACGGATCGCAGGACGAAAAAAAGGCGCGCTCTTAAAAAAGTCTCGTATGGATATGAGGTAACTAGAGGAGTCGGCTACTACGAGTATTAGGACGATAGGCATAGAAAAAGACGGATCAAAGGGCCAAAATACGTCACGCTCTTTCAAAACACTAGAACAGTCATAGTTGAGCTGGTGCCCCCTGACTTCCACCTGGCGGGGCTGGAGGAGGTGGCGCCGCGCTCGCTCGCGTCCTACGTGCGCGGCTACACGGACTGGGACCTGGTCGGCGCCAGGATGCGTGGCCAGGAGCCGCTGCAGCCCGCGGACATCGTGCGCTATGGATATGAGGTAACTATGAGGGCTTTTAGAGACTATTAGGAGAGTAGGCGTAGAAAAAGTAGCGTCGAAGGAGGAAAGAAGGTACGCACTTTCAAATGTCTTGGAAAAGAGCAGTTGAGACATCGTACGGTATGGATATGAGGTAACTATGAGACGACGCAGAGATAAAGGTGTAAAAAAAGGATCGAAGGACGAAAGAAAGCGCGCACTTAAAAACGTCTAGTATGGATATGAGGTAACTATATGAGGAGTCGGCTACTATTAGGACGATAGGCATAGAAAAAGACGGGTCGAAGGACCAAAAAAAGGCGCGCTCTTTCAAAACACTACAACAGCAGTCATAGTAGAGCTGGTTCCCCCTGACTTCCACCTGGCGGGGCTGGAGGAGGTGGCGCCGCGCTCGCTCGCGTCCTACGTGCGCGGCTACACGGACTGGGACCTGGTCGGCGCCAGGATGCGCGGCCAGGAGCCGCTGCAGCCCGCGGACATCGTGCGCTATGGATATGAGGTAACTATGAGGGCTTTTAGAGACTATTAGGAGAGTAGGCGTAGAAAAGAAGTGTCGAAGGACGAAAAAACGTGAATCATCGTGCGCTATATGGAAGGGTTGAAAGACCAAAGGGGGTGACGCATTTTGAGTCATTAAAGTATTGAACAATGTAGTTGAGCTTGTCGCCCCTTACTTGCGGTCGGAGCTATAATGTTGACAGAGAAACACTTCAACGTCAGTTGAAAACACTGTTTCTCGTTTATCTTACTACCAGGTCAGTTCATTATAATATGTTATAGTTCTTTCAGGATTTCGTTATGTAACTTTCATAATGAAGCATGCATAAATAATATGACTCGAAAAATAACACCGTTCAAAAATTGACATTAACATTATGTTGAGCTTTTACAATTAATAATCGTAAATGCCTTTTATATTAAAAGCTTGTGACGGTTAATTAACTTGATTTTAATCTCTTACGAGAATTCATATTTATGCATTGTATAGCAATTTTCATTTAGCAAACAATGTTTTCAATTTTCGTTTTATAGGTCTCCTCGGAATACATTATGGATTATATTGTTTTTATTAAAATTACGAAGCGACATGCAAAGAGGATAATATTGGTTTACTGGGCCACCAAACTACAATAGCCACAGGGGTCCCATATTTCAGTAATTTAAGTAACTTGCATATATAAAAAGTATTGACCTAATTATACCTTATCACGATGCTGAGATCACAGTTTATTGCGGTACACCCGATTCCGCGTCGTTCTATGGGCATGGAATTAATAAGTACTTATAAGCAGTGGCGGCTGGTGCCTCAGATACCCGGTGGTGCACTTTATGGGTTTAGTAAATTTTGGAAGAAAAATAGATTAGGTACCTATTACAATTGAAAGTAAAAAAAATATAAGTATATTTTACCTTATTTATATTTTAAATCCATTCTGCGTTCCTTTTTTGACGCGAAATTGCCTCTCCGCCGAAACGAAAACAACACACGGAAAGCAAAATAAAGCATTTAGTCTCTCACATCCACATAACCATTTCTATTTATTGTACATTTCACTTTTGAAGATTCAGGTATAAGTTTATTTTTTTGTTTTGCACTCCTGTTTTAAGATGAGAAAAGGCCGAGGCGGCCCAGCAGATTTAAATGTCCAGTCTATTTTGAAATGTCCTACTGCTTTTTATGAAGTCCATATTGTATTTTGCACTCATTTTCACTCACACACACACATATACACTCACGAAATATTTACTACTTTCTTAGTTAATAAGTAATTAGAGTAACAAATTAATTACGTATTCGCGCGCGAAAGGTGAAACTGCGACAATGACATGACAACTTGACAAGTGCATCGTTCGTAGGTCACGCCACCGGTCAAGGCCGCCGCCCGCGCCTCCCGTGGCGTCATTCGTATGATTTCGGCAATTTCCGGTCGCGTGCGGCGCACGAATTTATCCTAGAACTGCATACAGTTTGTACTGAGCATCTTCCGTCTCACGCGCCGGGCGATTTCCATCCTGTTTCATACTATGTGTAGGAGCTCGCTCCGTGCGACAATCCGAGCGCACGAGGCCGTTTTTGTTCAAGCAAAAATAAGATCTAATTCTTTCGCAGTAGAAATCAAAATAGGCCAGCTCGATTTAATTTAACTCGTAACGTTCGAATGATTTATGTAATTTCTGTTTAGGGTAGGTATTACGGTTGTTATATTGGTATTTTTGTGAAGTTTTCTTTAGACGTACCTAGTACCTACCTAGTCTAGTATGGTATAGGAAGAAGGAAGGTACCTACATATTTAGAAGGTTTTTAAATGGTAGTGCGTTGCACGGGCGCACTTAAGGTGCAGCCGCCACTGCTTATAAGTACATATTACTTTCATGTCTATGGGTTAGTTAGTGACGCAGATTGCTGTACCGAAAAATCCAGGTTTGATTCATTACCGGATGACCATATTAGTAGGATATGTTCCATTGGGCAATTAAAATATTACAGAAATAAATGGACGGCTAGTCTATCACCATCCCTCAAGCACACCCAATAATCAAGAGCCAAATGTCTGTAAAAATAAATAACTCTAGAAAATCTAATAGATATCAAGAACTATGATATATGATTACTTATAACAATTATGTTTACCATACGATAACCGTGTAAATACTCACATCACTTTTATTCTCTCTTCCAGGCATGCGAAGCTTTCCTCAGCGACATAGAGACCAGATCCTTCCTGCGCTCAGGAAGGACCTTCGATCTCATCATCCTCGACGGCGCCTACCCAGAATGCGCCATGGGCATCGTCTACAAACTGAAGGTCCCCTTCATCTACATCAACACCGTTGGCTTCTACACCGTCTCTTTATCCATCGCTGGAAGCCCAGCCCCCTACTCCGTCACGCCATTCTTTGGACGCGGCTTTACTGATCAGATGAATCTGTTCGACCGAGCATTAAACGCTGCCTACAACTTGGCCACAGTTGTGATGCATTCGTTCAGCGTGTCCATACTTCAAGGGGTGTTGAGAGCGCATTTTGGAAGTAAGATGCCACATGTGTATGATATGGGAAAGAATGTGAGCTTCATTCTGCAGAATGGACACTATTCGGTGTCGTATTCAAGACCGTATCTACCGAATGTGGCCGAGATCGCCTGCATTCATTGTAAAGAAGCGAAGCCTTTGGATGCTGTAAGTATTACTACGAGTAGTTGATGTTTATATACCTAATTATTTATTAAGTACGTATATATTCGTCGCGTTGGAATGTCGGTGACAAACACTAGAGCTAGAGGGTTTTCCCTGAGGTGAACGGATTAGCCAATAAGATTAGCAACAGTCCCAGAATGTGCTAGATTAAGTAGGTAGGATTATAACTAAACTTAATACTAATACCTACAGTCACAAAGACTACTTAGTTACTAATTCGGTAACATATTTCATCATTTAAAAGGAAACCTTCATACTGGCTTTCCTCAACCAGCTACCTAAAACTAAAATAACTACTTACAATCGCTAAGTTTATATACGAGTATAAATGAAAAGCAAATGTGAAATCCCAATTGGGTTCTCGAAACTTCAACACAGCTCACTGTGTCAGCAAGAAACACACGAGCATTCTCGAGCTTTGTCTCCGAGATAAAGTTTACAATTAAATTTTCAGTGTATTTGTTTTCACTTGAGTTTCCAGCTGTTGTGATAATCGCAAGGCTGATTTCACCGCTTAAGACTAAAATCTCTTTGAAGCTACTTCTAGGCATCTCAACTGTACTATCTTGTCCTAACTAATTTGAAATATCTCTGTCCTACGTCTCAGAATCAAAAGCAAAGTCATTTCGGGGAATCCCGTAAAGACGCAATGTTTGCTTCGAGTAGTCCCCGCTTTATGCGCTGTTGAATAAACTAAGAAAAGTAGGAATAGGTAAGGCCCCTGTGAGTTATAATTTCAAGGACATAATCACATCAAACGCAAAGGCGAAGCTATCTAATAAATTGTGGCTGGCCAAAAACACACAGACAGAAGAAAATGAGTCATTATGCCCACGGGACGTGCTCTTATTCTTTTAAATAACCCATATATTCTTCCATGGTGACCCCAAGACATTGTGTAATCACGGAAAATGTAGGGCAATGTCACAGTTTACTCGTCGGACGTCTCTGCGTAATTCATTGCTTTCCTGTAAATCTTATTTTATTTTATTTTATTTTATTTTACATTTACGGAAAACTTACAGCTATTAATAATTGGATAGCAATTAAAACGTATAGCTAAAAGCCAATTATCAGTTTTCACTGATACAAAACTTAATACAATAATAAAGAACACATGATTGTACCTACACTCATACTTAATTATGCTAACAATTACTTAACAGAGTAATTTGCTAATTGCTATACTTAATTATTACACTACAATATGATTATATAACTAGGTATCTAAATTTTAACTAAATAACTTAATTAATCAAGAATTTATATAGTAGGTTGTACCTTCCTACATTAAAAACAAGTCTAAATGTATACTTACCTAAACTCATACATAAAACTTAAACATAAAACAATTATACAAAGAAACATGACACTGCTTAAAGGTAATTCACTTCTACTGCCGCTACGCCAAAGACGATACGAAATTGCGTATATAAGTTTCTTTAACCGTTTCTAAACTACTGCCAAATATATCGACCTCGCTTGAGTTGCAGAGACTGTTAATTGCATTACTTGTTCGTATAGAAAAGAAGTTTTGCCGAAAGTTAGTGCTGCAAGCGGGTATGTGCAGGGTTTTGAATTTCCTGGATGGTCTAGTTGGGACATTGAAGTTTACCATCTGAAGCAGCTCCGGACAATCTATGTGACCTCTAATTATTTTAAAAAAGAAAATAACGTCGGCTACTGTCCTACGCAGTTTGAGGGGAAGGAGATGGAGGCGTTCACAGCGGTGTTCGTAGTCGGTGTAGGGAATCTTAAATTTAAATCCGATGTAGCGTGTGAACTTCCTCTGTATCTTCTCCAGCCTATTAATATAAACCTCGTATTGAGGGTTCCAAATCTGACTGGCATATTCAAGATGACTTCGAACATACGCGCAGTACAGCAGCTTTACAGTCTTCATTGATTTGAAAGGCTTAGAGGCTCGCATGATAAAGCCAAGAGATTTGGACGCTTTACTAACAATATTGTCAATATGCTGGTCAAATAGCAATTTGCTATCATAGGTGACACCTAGATCACGCGATGAGAGCGCCCTTGCTAGGTTATGACCCTTGATTGTGTAAGAAGCTTCGAACAAATGTCTCTTTCTAGAAAAGGTAACACAGTAGCACTTGGCGACATTAAGGTCTAACTTGTTACTCGCACAATAGTGGTCAAGTCTACAGATATCCTCTTGGAGACGTAAGGCATCAGCAGCATTGTTGACGACCGCAAATACTTTCATGTCGTCTGCAAAAAGTAAGTGGGAGGAATTTTTAAAACAGGAGTCAATGTCGCCGATGAAAACAATAAACAGCAATGGACCTAACAGAGAACCCTGTGGTACTCCAGAAGGGATGTTTCTCCAAGCAGAAGTGTAACCATTAAGTACTACCGCCTGAGACCTATTGCTAACATAGGATGTAAACCATCTGAATAAATTACCTCTAATGCCAGCAAGATGAAGCTTGTTCAGGAGTAAACAATGGTCTATTCGGTCGAACGCTTTGCTGTAATCCGTGTATATTGTGTCGACTTGATCACCATTATTCAGCTTACTTGTAACAAAGTCACTAAAAATTAAAAGGTTGGAGACCGTGGATCTTTGTTTTAGAAAACCGTGTTGGGCTGGACTAAAGGTATGCTTCAGAGCGCTGTAGTATCTTGTAGGTAATTTACTGCCATTACTCAGGTAATTTGTAGAAGCTTGTAGTAGGATTATGCTCCCCGCTGTCGTAACTTATTAGGCGACATAGAGAATACGATAGTTTGGAAGATGAGATATTTTAGTAAATATGGCCTATAAATGTATAAATATAATTGGAGATTGGAGATAAAATAATATCTCGATTCGTCTTCCGAAAGTGTGATTAGGTATAGTACTGAATGAAATAAATATTGCGTCATATAAAGTAGGCAGTTGATAATATATAATTCATTAGTAATGATAATATATCATCCATTGGTGTATCAATAAAAAAACGGGTAAAGCCGAACGAAACCGCAACAAGCAAAAAGTTCAATTCGCGGAAAGTAAAACATTTTACTTTTTTGAAACCATAAAAATGCTTGTTTGTTTTATCCGGAATTTTATATTTTTCATTGCGTTCTCAACCAAACGTGAATATGTAATACGTTGACACTCAAGCGTTGGGTTTTGAGTTTTCCGTGTAGCAATGCAATACAAATACGCATTACGATGAATGATTGCTTGTTCAGTACCTACAGGGGCAGGCTATTACAAAAATAGTATTTTAAGCCAAAAGAGAGTGTCTGAGCTTTTAATCCAGACTTTCTATGTTAATTGGCTATGGAATTTATGCGTAAAAAATGCCCGTGCGAAAAATAATCACTAAACAACAAAGTTTGTATGGATTTTCGTCTTAGAATATCACTTTTGCTACAACCTACATAAAACACGTATAAAAATGCCAGTAAATATTCCACTGTCAGGGATCCTCCAAAACTAGATCGTTATTGCCGTAATCTCCACGCTTGGCAGGTGGATTAGATATCACATTACAGATGCCAACACTCAAACCAGAAAATAAATACCTGTTCCGGCCGGGAATCGAACACAGGATTCTTGCACCCCAATCAGAGGCACCGATCGACTTCTTCGCCATCCGACTGTCACCCTATCTTCCCAAAACCCTCAACACCCCTCCACCCACAGGACCTAGAAGACTGGATCTCCGGAGCCGGCGACGCGGGCTTCATCTTCGTCTCGATGGGCTCGTCAGTCCGAGCCGCCAGCATGCCTCCGGCCGCCCATCGCCTGTTCACCAGAGCCCTGGGCCGCCTGCCGCAGCGTGTGCTGTGGAAGCATGAGGCCGACCAGAACATGACCGAGGTGCCTCCCAACGTGATGCTGAGGAAGTGGCTGCCGCAACAGGATTTGCTTGGTAAGCGAGTGTTTGTTAAAGTCTGCTGTAGGGCTAGCAATTTAAGACGTGACCAAACTCAAAAATTCTCTAACGCGCTAGCTCAAGGTCGCCACAACTCTCTGTCCAATCATCTAACTACCTATCCTATCTAGCCTGGCCTATCTAAAAGTGTAATACACGTAGAAAGCTGCTACCGCTGCTAAAATAGATAGAGATATCAATCGGTGCTGTTAACCAGCTTTTTACAATGTAGGCACCATAAGCTTGCTGGTCCATCCGGCTATGTTTGTTTTGCTAAGCTAGTAAAGTTTTATTAAAATCCAATAACCGCTGATTATGGCTGGCCTATTGACTATTGGGTTACATTTACGACGCAATCGGAAACGTAATATTATGGAGAATTGTTAGGTTGGCGGAAGAGGCTTAATTTTCATTGCGGTAATTAAAAGACCCAAACGACTGCCATTAGAAGCGAAGCCAATATTTTCGTGTATTGAAAATATTGGTGGAGCTTTGTCAGTGATTGAGGCAGGTCAAAATATACAGTCGTAGGTTTATCAAGGATTATTTATATATGTAACTATGTTCTTATATAATAATAAATATATATATATATATATATATATATATATATATATATATATCTATATATATAGCATTATAAATCAATCTATGTACAAGAAAATAAAGAAAATTGCGAAAGAAATACTTACGTTTAGTGTAAAAAAGATACAAGGTCGTCCACAACACATTATATTTCTTAATATCTATTGTAATGTATTTGATTTTATATTTAACACCTCTTTTACCATTTGTAGGTGTGTGCTATTTGTTGTATATTTAGAGTATTTAGCATCTTTAGCATAGTAACGCCCCGACAACTTTGAAGTGACTTCTTAACCCCGGTACAAATATTAAAATATTCTTTGGGACCTTGAGCTGATGGCATTAAGTTTAAATTAAGGTTTCTGGTCTATGTTCACAAATATGACGATGATCTGTTGCGGTTGTCGGTTATGAACACTAGAGATGGACTGGGTTAGGTAATCACCTTGGTGTAAAGGATAAGCCAGCCGGGTGCGCCGGCCGTATATAAAGACCAGGTGATAGGTAACTTCAGGACCCTCCTTTCATGCACCCCAGAATCAAGACATTAATAACAAACAATCTCTTTCCAATTCCAGGTCATCCAAAGATCAAGGCTTTCGTAACCCACGGTGGCCTTCTCAGCATGTACGAGACAGTGTACCACGGCGTGCCCGTCGTCACCATGCCAGTGTTCTGCGACCACGACGCCAACGCTGCCAAGGCCGAAGCAGATGGCTACGCCAAGAAGATCGAGCTCAGAGGACTATCATCCGACCAGCTCTACAAAGCCATCAAAGAGGTCATAGAAGAACCAAAGTACAGGATTGAGGTTATGAAGAGACAAATCCTTCTTAGAGACCAGAAGGAAAGTCCGTTAGACAGAGCCGTGTACTGGACGGAATACGTGATACGGCATAAGGGCGCGTATCATCTTCAATCGCCAGCTAAGGATTTGAACTACTTCCAGTATCATATGCTGGATGTGGCAGCCCTATTTATAGTAGCGTGCTGTATAATCTTCGCTACAATGTCTTACGTTTTACGAGCTAGTTTTAAAAGATTAGCAGAATTACTCCACGGCAGAACAGTAGAGCAAACGAAATGTCTAAAGGAGAAGAAGATGATGGATCATACAAATAATAATAATATAATGATGAAGAAGAAGTTGTAGATAATAATTAATGTGATGTGAATGTACAGTTACCATGAAAGTTACCATTGTGTGATACGGGCGGCAGGGTGTGTAAAAAATTGTAAATACTCGATAGTTTGTAAGGCTAAAGTAATTAAAAAATTATTTTTATGTCTTGATAGTTTCATTTCCATGCTAAAAATAATGCCTGAAATAAATAAAATCGATAGATATTATCAATTAATTATCTACTATGAAATATGCCAAATGAGTGAGATTTAATAATAAATCAATTTATTTTCAGATTATTAAATCCATACAATGTGTTAGTAACAATGTTGATTTGGGAAATAAATCAGCAAACAAAATGTGAAATAAAACCGGTGATCATGAGGGAAAAAAGCTCGCGGGAATACCTATTCCAGAATAATAAAGTCCGAAACGTTACCTCTATCATGAATATTCTTGTAGTCTAGAAAATTCCGTTGTATCCAGGCACTTCATAAAACTAGGAATCCTTCTTGGAACGAATAGAGTGGATTTATTACAAAATAGCAACAATCCAATACCGCCGGCGAAGAATTGCCGCTGTAAAACTCGTGACATCCCAATATGTAATAAAAATATACACCACATGTTTAGATAATAAAAATAACGGAATAGTTTCTGTTGAACCGTAGACTAAATTACATACCTAATATGTAAGGGCACTGTTACAAGTATTAATTACTCAATTAGGTATGCTAAAGAAAACACCAATCACTTATTAAAATTAAAATAAATATATTCATCGATTACAGCCAATACTTTTTGCTGTGTAACAGCATCAATTCTTTTAACTATCGGAATCAAAATATAAGTACTTAACTATTTATTTTATTCCTTTGCCAACAATTAGGTAGGTATCTAAAGTAAGTTTTTGCTACTGCACTTTACTTAGTAAAAATTGCAACATGAAAGTAAAATTAAACCAAAATTTAAACTATAATGAGTTATTAATTACTTTTTCATTGTTTAGACTAGACTTAAGTATAGTAGGTAAATCATGTGATCCCACACATAAAAATAAAATTATTTAACTAAAATTAAAGTGCCTTCTAAATAAAAATAGAAAACGCAACGGAGTGTGTTTATTGCCTACAATAAAAACCGGCCAAGTGCGAGTCGGGCTCGCGCACAAAGGGTTCCGTAGCAGCAAATATAATAAACTTATTATGTCACCTATCTCAAAAACTATAAGAGATACTTTGATCAAACCAAAAATCGTTGAAAGAGTTAATTAGCATGCATCACCTCTATTTTTTTTAGAATTTTATACCCCGTAGTTATAAAAATAGAGGGGGGGGGACATACTTTTTACGACTTTGAGAGCTGATATCTCAAAAACCGTTCACTTTAAGAAAAATGTTTTTTAGAAAACTTTATATCATTTTGAAAGACCTTTCCATTGATACCCCACACGGGTATGTACATCGAAAAAAAAATTTCATCCCTCAGTTACATGTATGGGGGGCCCCACCCCCAATTCTTTTTTTTACTATTTAGTGTCATATTTTTGTAGCGGTTCATACAACACATATTCCCATCAAATTTCATCACTGTAGTACTTATAGTTTCCGAGTAAATCGACTGTGACAGACGGACAGACGGACATGACGAAACTATAAGGGTTCCGTTTTTGCCATTTTGGCTACGGAACCCTAAAAACGTACCTAGTTACTTAGGTACTTACTTGGGTTCCCATACCAATAAATCGCTTAATAATCTAAACTTTATAAGTAAGCCTTGAATATTTTTTTTTCAAATTAATCAAATTTTATTTAACTAACAAGCAACCTACTAATATGAAAAATTATGTTATGACGCATCCAGGACTTCGAATCGAAAATAAGATTGACCTACGCTCATAAATAATACCCACTCAGCTATCAGTCTCACATTCACATCCTTTGCCGAGCCTTCCTTACAGTGTAAACAAAAAACTTGGTCGCCACCCCAGTATACCCCACTCTGGCCTGGCGACTCCAAACAACATAGACCTTGAGGAGTCGCCGAACAATCGATTACATGTTGATTTTGGCCGGCTCCTGGGGTTGTCCGATGACGCTGACATCCTTCTGTTCCACTTCTTCAGGCTTGACCTTCGTCACTGCTGCAGAGCCGGGGCTGGATGCGAAACTCATTATGCGGTCTGTGGGTGTGGAGGAAAAGATGAGGGTAAAAGTAATGATGTAAATAAGAGTAAAAGGATAGTAGGTAGTCAGGAGTGATCTCCAAGTCAGCCACCCACTTTTCGTATTAATTTGTTCACGACCGCCCGACCCCAAACTAGGCAGAGCCTGTTAGGTATATGGGTTTCGGATAATTGATAATCTACATAGACATTTATACGTATACGTACCCATATCGACGGAACACAATCCGAGTACAAATATTTAGAACTGGGGACCTTCGGCGTAGCAGTAAGGGTCACTAACCGCTATATCTACACCATTCGGTCGTCTGACGATGTTTCCTCATGATGATGTTTTCCTTCTATTTAAATTTCTTTTACAAGGTCTAATAAAAACCATGATACGCTAACAAGCACAAGTAAAACAAAACTCTCAACACACCGTCCTCATCTTCCTACCTTTGTAGTGGTAGATGGTGCATCCGATGAGACCGAATCCCCCGAACGTGACCAGCAGCCACTTGATCACCCCCACCGCCTTCTTCGGGTAGAACAGCTGGAACTTCAGCATATTCACGAAGGTCTTGTTTAAGGCGAGACCCTGGAATAAGCAAGGCATTGTAACCATTGACTATATATTACTATCGATTTTAATTATATTTATATTACCCTTCTTTAATTGCATAGCGATCGCAAGTACCGACTGTCTAGTCAAGCCGCTAGCGTGTATCTTGCGTATATCTATAACAATTTGAATAACATCTTATTCAGCGCCCCTGACAGTAACGTGAGAAACTAACAAAACTTGAACAAAACGCATAGGTACAAAGTCTGGTGACTTGCCTAACGAATTACTGTCGTCAGCTCCACTCGTGATCGCTATGCTGTGCAATGCAACATAGTGAGAGTGAATTTGCGTTTTTATCACCATGCGCATAATGCTATTATAAATCCGCTCTACTCTTAAAGAAACGAGAGTAGAAAGAAAGGAGCCCTGCATTGACAATTTTGAAGAAAGTATTTTGGTACCTAAATCATACGGAAAGAATCTCGATTCACCTTTTATAAAAAAGACATACAACATTTCAGAAATACAGTATTCTAGTTTAACAACTCACGTGAAGAGTTTCCCATAGCAATCAGCATAATTGATAAATTAAAGTCCATTATTATGACGACGTGGCGGTCACCACTTAAATGGAATATTGCACATTTTTGCATTGATTTATACGGTTTATAAAGCTACGTGTCAAGGTCAAGGGTGGTCAAGGACAATATGTTTTATTGTTATACCGGGTGTTGCAAAAGTAGTATTAAGCCGAAAGGGAGTCGCTCAGGGATTCATTCTTAAACCCTTGCTTTTTCTAAAATTTTCTGAAGTCGTAACACTAAAGTTATGCTTAATTTCCCTCAGATAGTCATCCCCTTTAGACATAGTATATCTTTTATGCAACACCAATCAATCACAGCAAATTTTTAAACCAATTTGCATTAGTGGAGTACGAGTACCTACATTAATTATGACGTGGCACCATGAAACAGTGTAGTGATACGATAAGTGATTTTATTTGCTAACCGTACTATAATCGCCTATTCTAAAAAGCACTAAACACTTTCGAGTCTCTTCTAGAACTTACTTCATCGATCCAGAACAGTGGCACGATGGTGTCGGGTAGATTGTTGAGGAGTTCCACCTTGTCGTGCTTTAACAGCTGCATGTTGAATTGCACGCGCTGGTTGGCCACCATCGGGGTTCCACTGATCTGTAGACAATCAGAATTATATTATTATTATTTAAAAAAGCAACAACACTATTACCAGTCTTTTACTAGTCCGTAATCGCTAACTTTGTAACAGACACAACTGCCAACATCGAAAATAGTGCAGTTGCAAAGTAACCATTGTTGGACTTTATTTGTGGTATGGAAGAAGTCGTGGATGACAGATTAATCCAGGGGATTCATCATGTTCATTCATCTTGGACAGATATCCTGCAGGGTTGGATGATGAATAAAGGAAGCCTATTTCCAGCCGTGCATTATTATGATGATGATTGCAATTATAGAAATGGTTCTCGACAAAAAGAAAGAAGGAAAACAAAAGCAACAAAATAGATTATATTACTCAGGGACACTCAGAGTAGCTTCAAAGTCCAAAAACTTTCCGTTTGATGAACCATTCGACTAAAATAGCGCATCAAGGCAGTGCCTACCGCAATTTACAAACAGACCTTTGATGTGGAAGTACCTATCTGAAATTATACGAGTATTAGCTGTAACTGTAATCACGGCTGTGAACGAAACAGCTGGTACTGTGATCTGGAAGACCTAACCAGGGCACTTACGTTAACCACTCAGTATTTTTAAGGGTCGATAGCAATTACGGGAATATCGTAGCCTTGTAAATTAACTTACATTCAATTCGCTAGGGCAAGATTAGGTCGGGAAAACTTGAAGGTACAAACGAGTTACTAAAACGTAATTATTGGCTACATTTACAGCTGTACTACAAGATACGCTACATTTGAACACTTTTATTTGCACATTTTATCATTTGATAGTTAAAATAAGTTGATATGATATTCAAGAATGCTGGATATAGGTTTCTCCCTTGAGCTAGTTTGTCAACAGTAAGATTATCGTTAGTAGCTGACTATGTAGGGTGTGTGTGTAGGATGTTTTGTATAAAGTATACGTCACTGAAGAGTCACGATTCACAAGCAATAAAAAAAATCCACCTGACACTGCCGTTCCTTATGTCACTGGAACTTTTAAATTGCTCCCGAGTATATTAAAATTTGCTAGCACTCACCGGTTCAAAATCAATCTCAATGCCATGCTCATTTACATCAGGGTTCAGTCCTTTGACATTCTTCAGTAGCTCCGGATCACTATCCAGGAAATGTGGCATGGACGCGTACATGGGAGCCTTCATGCACTTCATCAGGTCCATCAGACCCTTCGGAGGGCAGGGTCCGTCGCAGAAGCAGTTCAGCTCAGGGTCGTTGGCGAAGTCCCCGATGTTGGCGATGTAGCGGTGGGTGGTTATGCCTCGGTAGAAGGACTTCTTTTGGTACCACGGTTTGAAGGACCTGGTGGAAAGTTTAAGGTTATTAGGAGAAATCAATGATCTATCTTATTAATAAGTTAAGAATAAATACAATTTCCCTTCAGATTAGACCCCTTCAACTACAAAAGCTTCGTGAAGCCCGAAGGTAAAACCTAGAAGGTAACTTATTTACATTTCTGTTTTGGTAGGATTATAACACAAAGCCCAAAATATTCGGCCCACAAGTCCCACAACGACATCAATTCTGAATTGCTGAATGAATCCCCCGACCTTCGCCTTTAATGAGCATTCGCTACATGAAAGAACAGACGATTGTTTTAATTAAAACCGTAATTTCAGTAGCAACCTGAAAACTATGGATACAGGAGAAGTAAAACGTGCTTGTTATTTGGGTTATTCAATTTCTCTAAGAATATTTATCATCTTCCGCTATGATTTTATATCTAATAGGATCTCTGATTTCTAGCGTTTATTATTGGTTTATTCATTGTATTAAATATATATTCAAAATGGAAAGCGATATTATAATAACAATTCCTTAGTTGGTAGCCGTTAATTTTTCATTAACTAAAGCTAGATAAACCAACTAGGTACTTAGGAAGAAGCCAGGTCAATCCAGGTCATATCATATTTTTATTGTTCTGAAGCAGTACATATATTCAAATAAATCCGGTTACGTAAGGTTCCAACTGAAATGAGCTTGAAGGCAACGTGCGATAATCATTCTAATTTTCTACCTCTGAGGTTTGGGGTCAACTCGACTTTAACACAATTAAAATTATACATTCCGACTTCTCACAATTTATATGAAAAAGCGAGGGTTAATTTTATTACGAAGATGAAAATTCTGAGCTTACTCATGTAGGTTAAATCTCAGTCAGTCCGAAAGTCTTATTTATGTAAAGACTAATATTATAATGTAGGAATTGTGACACAATACTCGTATTGAATAAGGGAACTATATCTTAATTATCTTAACTAATATTATAAATGCGAAAGTAACTGTGTCTGTCTGTCTACTGAAGTACTTTTGGCGTGAAAGAGTAACAGACAGACAGACACAGTTACTTTCGCATTTATAATATTAGTTAAGATGAATGAAATTTGGTATACATATGGTCTAGACGCTGAGAAAGAACATAGGCTACTTTTTATCCCGGAATTCCCACGGGAAAACTTTTTAAGGCGAAGCGAAGCTTGCGGGAACAGCTATAGTACATATAAATTACGAGATTCCTTATCATCATCATACGCCCGTAATCGTCCACTGCTGGACATCTCCCAAGGAGCGCCACAACAGCCACTACCGACAACCTGTCTAAGGTAAGGTCGTCGGTCCAATATAACATATAGGCATTGGTCACATACGACTAAACTCACCTGCACAGATCTCCAGAAAACGACTGCAGCCGATCATGTTCGGTCAGGAAAGGCGGGAACACGGTCCCGTCGGTGCCCTGGTACTCGTTGCAGTGGTCCCGCCACACGTCTTGTTGCGGCTTGCCGTCGATGGCCACCACCTGCGTTTGAAGAATTTGTTTACTGTTATTTTTACTAGATAGCGCTGCCGGATGCATTCTTCATCAGGCTATGGTTGACATGGTTGTGTTTACCAATCACTTATGGAGCATGGGTCTCCTTCCAATGAAGGATGGATTTGTAGGTCTAGTCCACCACGCACGATGGCCTAGTGCGGGTTGGTGGACCACAAGCAAGCTTGTGCTGAGAGAGTTGATGAGTAAGTGGTCAACCCGAGTAACCCGACTGTCAGATGTTTTCTAGTTGCCCGAAGGCCTCTGACTAGGCTTAACGACTGTCCAAGCAGCAACCGGGACCTACGGCAACATCTGCTTTACTCTTAGTTAAATCCTGTGCGAACCTATCAACCTTTAGTAATTAGTTTTACTACTAACCTGGCCCACGTCCATAACGTTCTTGATGCCGCGCTTCACCGTCACCACGTGCGGGTCGATGGTGCCGTTGCGCTGGAAGAGAGGGTGAGGTTTGTAGTGGAGAGTTGAGGGTTGGGGGTGTGAGGGGAATATTATTATGCTCTTACATAAGATTAGGTCGATTTATTGCAGTGATTGGCCAGTCAGTGGGGACAAAAACTAAAAGCTAATTACAGATTCGCGCCTTAGGCGACTGTGCCTAATTTACCAGTTCTAATTGGTTGGTTCAGTCGCAATTTTTTCTCCCCAACATTGTAATTGGTCAGAACCAAAAAAGCACACTCGCTGGTGCTGCCAAAGTTTAACTTGGTTTCCTTCCGCGTTGATCTAGCAGAATGTACATATCTACAGCTCCAGTAACATTAAAAATCATAGGTTGGTATAGCAGTTTCACTTTCAAAATATTGCATTGCCTATTATGGCTTTGGGTATATAAATATGTAATGAATACTTTATCGATAGGTTTTAAAAATATTATTATGCCCAACATCTATAGACTTACCGACCCAAACAAAGAGAACCTAAACTGATTATTAGGCTCCATCACAAGTCCATTAACAGCTTCCTTCTTCAGCGCCGTGCACACAGCCTTCGGAGCAAACTCGGTCCTGGCGCAATTGATCATGGTGCCTCGGAACATGATGTCCAGAGCCTTGACCCTGATGAAGACATCGGCGGGGTTGTCGAAGATCCCGTTGATGGCCTTCCCGATCATGTTCATCATGGCCGGCTTCTCTCGGGAGACCACTGTGGCCATTGCCTGTTGGTGTGGGGTTTGGTTTGTGAGGTGGTAGCTTACGAGTGGAAGTCTGGTGGAAGAAACATACCTAGTAGGTTGTCTGTAAGAGATCGCTCTTAAAGATAAGGGAGCTTATCGTGTATTATTTCTATAATTTGTATGTAGGTATTTATGATTTATATAATATTCTATTCTGTTCTAGTACTTTCGTACAGAGCTAGGGAAGAGCCGTGGAGGAGGGGAATTATAGGGAAGCGTGAAGAAGAATATGTACCTGTAGCACTAAGCGTCACGTATATGAGATACGAGTAAGAAGTTGGATAGGCACATAGAACGACTGCTGATGATGTGTTATTTGGTTCCGTTAAACAGTGCGATGGTAGAAATAGGATCTGAATGCAGAGACGTAATTTTTTTGGAGCTACTTGACCATCATGTATAGACACACAATTACACATGACAGTCATGTTAGATAGGCAATGAATCATACTCAATATTAACTACAAAAACTAAGGCAGTAAAAAAATCATTGTAGGTATCTTCGAAAGCTTTTAATATCGCAAGAGAACAATAGACACTAACAAAGTCTGCATATAACCGGAAGCCAAATGTAAAACTTAACATAAATTCAGTTCTCAGCCGGACCCCGGAGGGAAATTCCGCTGCGGACATCGCGTCCAATTCAACTGACAGGAAATATTGCACGATTCAGAAAACTGAGTTATATTTATCTGGAAACTAGCCTTTGCCTGCGAGTTTTGCGTCAAAAGAAGCCGTAAAGGCTTTAAGATTCTGAGAATTAACTTGGATACATAATTATACTGAAGGACTTTCTATAATTATTTGCGTAGATATCGTCATGTTTTATTACAGGATCGAATTAGGTTCATATTCAGTCGTGCTCAGTAATGGTTACGTGACCAAACAAGTATTTATATTTCTGATTGGAACTTCTTGAAACCGAATAAAATTGAGACATAGTTACTACCTCTATAATTGCCAGAGGAATTTTGAAGAAGGTAGGAAGCTGACACCATAGGTTAAAATTATATAGACCACTTTACATCCCGGAATTCCCAAAACTGGACAAAACTTTTTTCAGGCGTTGCGGGAAACAGCTACTTGAACAATAACTCTACAGATGTAGGGTTATCACCACCGAACGCTAAAAATCAATAATCCTTGTCAAATCTATCGTAACTTGTATGAAACTGACGGAAACTTGAGCCGACGAGCGACGGGACGCTGCTTAAGGAATGTTAATAGCCAATGTTTGGTGGTGGTAACCCCACTAAACTCACCAGCATGAAGACGTGTGGCATGGTGATGACCTCTTCCCCCGTCAGCCCAGGGCCCGACTTCTCTTGGTTGAAGTAGAAGGTGTCCCGCTTCTTGTACGTGATGGTGTCGTCCTCCTCGTGGTCCTCGATCTCGACCTTCTCCTTCCATTCACTGGAAACAAGGTATACAGTCTTTATAGTCATTCAATTACTTCGCAAGGCATAGGCCTTACATCATACTCTTCCTTAATTGGAAGGAGGGCGATGCCTCAGCACCCAGCAGTGGGGATGTGATGGGTTGTGATGATGATAATTTCACATGGATTTATCGCGCGAGATTCGCATGACCTGTAAAAGCTCAGAGGTGATGTAGCTTTATGCTGGTGAAAGCATTTGAAAAATCAGTCTAATACTCTTATGACAATTCAATACTAACAATCAAATATTTTCTCCTTTTTAAATATAGCGGAAGGACACAGTACAGTACGTTACGGTAGATAGCCATACCCATAATTCTGTAATTATTGAATAAATTGTACAAAACTACTCTCCTTTAGTTCAGGAGGTTAAAATAGCCTAGCAGTATACTGAATAAACAGTTGAATCAAAAAGTTAATAGGAAAAGAATTAAAGAAACTGCCAGGAACGCTGAGAGAGATAAAGATAAGAAAATTCACTTAAAAGTTTTCACTTCATATTAAGTTCCTTCTCATAGGATGAAAGTGTCTGCGGTTTGCACTACAGGATTTTTTGAGGTTATTTTCAGGTCATAAAAGCTTATATTCTATGAATGCTTAGGAAAGCTTCATACCAACTTAAGTTCAAATTTTACTCCTTATGAGATAATTTTACACGGGCGACGAATTTACATTTTACACGGGCGACGAATTTACAACTCTACTATTGATTGCAAAACCTTGTATTTTTACCTTCTGTACACCGCATTAAGATTTCGACACAAAAAGAAATGTAGTAAATAGTCTTGCTACTACTACAACTACAACATAGTGTTAGAATATTAGTTTTAAAATAGACACAATTTTTATTGCATTATGATAATTATAATATATTATTATGATACGCCACTACAGCGGGTCACTTTCGAAATCGACGAAAGAACGAACGAGAATTGTCACGCAATCGCCACGCTTAATACAACGAGATAGGGCCAGTTTTTTGATCCCTAGTTAACTCAACCATTGGTCAAAAATGGCGACCATTAGTTAAAAACCACTCAAATTTGTATGCAACTGTCATGCTTGACAAGTGACTTGACTAATGGTTAAAGTTGACCACGGATCAAAAAACTGGCCCTTAGACAGTCGATTTAGAGAGTGACCCTCTCAGGGGTGGCTTCAAGCGGGTGGTCGAGAATTGCCCGCAGTCGCAGCCTTAAATCTGTGAATTTCGTCATGTCTGGAGCCAGTACCAGCACGCCAGTAGACACCTGTCACGCAACAAGACTGGGAGAAGTCTCGCGACCCCCCGAGTGGTATTTCAAACATTCATGGATATGCTCCTAAAGTACCGTTAGCAAAAATATATTCTGTATGTTTCTATTTTTGACTGGAAATTAAAGCTGATTAGCTGTGCTGTTTTTTAGTGTGAAATAAATAATACGGTATATTCTAAAGCATTTTTTACCTTATGATTTGATAAAGTCTCTTAACTTCTATGTTTATTTAATAGCTTCATTGATGATAGTTTTACAATCAAACTTAATGTTATAAAAAAACAGACATTATATATTTTTTTAAATCTCGTTCTGATTCATCAAAAGTTTTTTTTGCAAACTCTCCATCACGTAAAAGCTAGAGAGGCCTATACTCACATACCTAAGTAGGTGTTCATTTTTCTAGACCCCGGGGTTGAAAAGTGGGGGCATCAATCAGATTTTCTTCTTTACTACCTATCTTATTCAGATTTTTTATATTATTTGTGCGGAGTCACCTCTGACTACCCCTTCGGGGATTACAGTCGTGAGCATACCTATGTATGTATATTTATATGCATTGTTGAAAATGAGACTTACTTCTGCAAGTCAATAATAATTATGTTTTATATAATACGTTATTATTTAAATAATACCGACATACAAGCACTCACATACTAGGACTAGCCAGTCCAATATATTGAGAACCCAGTTTTAACAACACATGTTGGTTTTAAAAGAAACATTTTGAAGACACAAAGTACAGTCGAATCCATAAATAATATATTTACGCAATAGCAACACTTGATAAACATAGTGCAGATTAAAATAATCCTTATTTAAAATCAGGATCGTATATACCATTTGAGTTCAAGGGTAAAATATGTGTCATATATAATTATTGTGGAAACTTTGACATCCATAAAGGGGTTGAGGTAATAATTTCCATCGATCCGCAATGAACTATGTGAATTATTAACGTGAAAAAGAACCGCGTACGTGTGAAAACATATGTGCAGGTTCACACCAACTGCGACTTATGCCACCACGTGAATTACTAAAGAAAATGCCGTTGGAATCCTACTAGGTACACTCACGGACAATTAAAAAGTTCCTTAGAAAAGCACCAAATTTTTCCTAAACATATACACACATACTCACGGAACTGATATTTATTTACAAAATGTCGTACTAAATACCTAGTTATATTTACGCCAGACCCGACATTGCGTACGAATATACATAATTTCAGCTGAAGCCTCTTAAAAGAGCTTGATTGTTACATAAAAGTGGATTTGTAACACCTATTTGACGTCTTCCGGTTCCGGTAAAATCTTTCAGTGTGAATGTAATACTTTTCTCCTTTACTGACCCTCTAGTACGGGTTTGGCTATTTATGAAAACGAAAAAAAAGTTTACGTTTTATCCTGTCATCTGCATACATTATGTGTGATAGTTTCCATTAGAGGCGCCACTTGGTATGCGAGAAAACGTAATCTTTTATAGTTTTCGACAAACTAAAAAAAAAAATCACGCACTCACGCCTTGTACTAATGTACTCCCTTGCGGGGTAGGCAGAGGTGCATTGCTGCACCCACTTTTCGCCAGAGTGTATGTTATAGTCCCAATGTAATAGGGGCGGGCCTATTGCTATTTTACGGGCACATCCAAGACCCGAGAACAAATATCTGTGTTTAACAAATATCTGCCCCAGCCGGGAATCGAACCCGGGACCATCGGCTCAGTAGTCAGGGTCACTAACCACTAAGCCATTTTCGACAAACTATCAAACCTGTATTAGACCCCCCCCCCTGGTGGGATTCCGGAGTGACTTATCAACTGTACTTTATATGTAACTATACGTCCGGTGCACCCTGGGCAGTCAGTGACCATCAACTGATCTGACTGGCTAATCCTCTTGCCTCGGTGAAAAACCCTAGTTCAGCTCTTGTGTTATGGTATGTTATATAACATATCTCACAATATGTTAGGTTATATAACATATCCGGATACTTGACGGAATCCTTAGACAACTAATTATAGACAGATGGTCGTTAGAGCCCTGCGAAGCCCCTTGGGTGAGGCCTATGTCCAGCTGTAGAGAGTTGTTTGCTGATGATGATATTAATCTCTGAAAGATCGCATCCGGAACGAAGTAATCCGACAGAGAACTAAAGTCACCGACATAGCTCACCGAGTTAGTAAGCTTAAGTGGCAGTGGGCCAGCCACATCTGTCGAAGAACCGATGACCGATGGGTTAAACGTGTTCTGGAGTGGAGGCCGCGACTAGGCAAACGTAGTGTGGGACGCACTCCGGCTAGATGGGGTGACGACTTGCGAAAGGTGGCTGGTTATGATTGGATGCGGAAAGCTAAAGATCGCATCCAGTGGCGTGCTTTGGAGAGGCCTACGTCCAGCAGTGGACTGCTATAGGCTGATGATGATGATGATAGTAATTAAGTAATTAATTCTATCTTTACATCAATAAACAATCATTTTCAACAAAAAAGCCAATTTAGTTAATACCCAGAAGGGTTGAAGAAAACGATCGTGAGGAAATGGTAGATTGTGTTATTTTTAGTTTTTTTCTTAGAAAGAATCGCGAATCAATTGTAACAAAGGACTATAGATAGTTCTGTTTCTAACCGAGTTCTATTTACTTTATTTCCGTAACTGAGATCCCTTTGAAGACTATAAAGTTTTAAAGTTTGGCCACAGCTGAAGTTATCTAGTCAAGGAGTCAGGCCTAGGCGTAACAGAGTTTAAGGACCTAACTTTTGTGAAAGTTTTTGATCAATCAAATAATGTCCAAAAGCCTCAAACAAGTAGGCCTTCTTACAAACAAATACAGTCAAGACCAATGTTAACAGACTCGTATACACGTGCAGAATTTACAACACTTCTCTTTTTCGGTCTAGACATCAAATATGCAGTGGAGAGTTAGTTAATTAAAACGAAATGTGAGATTTTCCTTCATGTAAACTGTCACCAAAGTTACTGCAGGAAATTTATCAAAATAATAAGGAAGAGGTTGTTAAAAGATAATAGGCAAAAATGAAAGAAAAAAAGAAAATAACGAACTTTGGCCGCCATTTTGAATAGAGCGAAATATTGTTCCTTCTATAGTTACATAGATGAAAGAAAAATATAAAAAAAATATTACTTTTCACAATGAATAGACGCTTTCCGTCTGACATTAGCTATAACTACAGAGTACTGTCGGGCACCTTAATAGCACCCTTCACAAATTGATATTTATCCAGTGTAACGTATCATGAACCAAAGCCCATATTTTCCTACGTTAAGTGAGATTATAGTGTTAAATAGTCGGTTATTATCCACTTCAAGACAATAAATAGCATTTCCGTTTATACATAGAAAATTCATATTTTTTTTGTTTACAAAAAGCGTTCTGTGATTGATTTCTTATTGTATGTTTTACTCTTTAAATTCAACGTGCCTAACATTTGTCTTCTTGTCTACGATCGTAAATCCAGCGCAGCGGGCCGGAGGGCGTCCCACACCACGATTGCCTGTTCATGTGTAATACACTCGCGAGCAACGAAAAAGTTCCAATTAAGTACTGCTAATTGACTAGACTAATGACACTGTCTGCGATATTGAAGTACATTTAAACAACGCATCAGAATAATATCATGACCAACTAAAATCGAAAATATTGTAATTAAAGAGAAATGAAATGATTAAAAAAATTAGGGTAAATTGGTGCTGGCATTTTTAGTGGACCTTTTTCATTACACGTGAGTGTAATTAACAGCGGGTCGCAACCTCTGCTGTCTGTACAGTCAGCTGCATAAGTAGCTGTACACTTTTGTACCTTGTCAAACTCACAAACTGCCTATTCAAACATTGTAGTCGGTTTGCCAATGTACAAAAGTGTCTAGCTATTTATGCAGCTGACCGTACCTCTGTATATGTAAATTATCAATAACTGTTTTTTTGTATCTGTAACTAATAATTACATACTGTATGACTTACTCGAAATGATAGGGACCGACTTCCTTGATGATGGGCACGCCTCCCTTCTGAACTTCTTCAGGATTGGTGTAGTTGTAAAGGTAGACCTTAAAGTTGAGGGCAAAGGGTATAGTTTCCCACATCTTGCGTACATCCGTCTTCTTTGAAAGGGCCATTTCCTGTAAAAAAAAGAGTGTTAACTTGAATGTTGTTCATCGTGCTAGCTCCCAGCCTAGTCTAGCTTTAGTGTTTATCATCGACACAGTAAACAGTGGAATAAAGTGATAGTAATAGTAAGTTATAATAAAGGGATTTTCATAAATGTATGGAGAAACGGTGTCGGCAATGCAGATGACTTTTGCGAATTTCTATACAGAGAACTACTGAATGAGATGCGTCCGTTGCGTATGATGTCGATAGGTGGACGCTTACCTTAACTAAATAAATATGTGGGGACATCTCACACACGGCCATCCGACCCCAAGCTAGGCAGAACCTGTGTTATGGGTGTCGGACAGCTGATATATCTACACAAATACATACAGGGTGTCCCAAAAGTCAACGTCATCCCTTAAACAGCTGATAGGTCAGCTCATGAGAGGCCAGAATATCACAATATGACCTTAGTAAAAACTCGATAATTTTCGAGATATTGACACTTTTATAAATTTGCTGAAAATCGACACCTTGGATCAGTTTTTTGCGTGCCGCCGCTACAAAAATCCATATTGTTAGAATTTGTTTGGTGTTGCATCACCCTGTATAGCCCTGCTATTGATCGCAGTCAAAAAAATTATCGAGTAATGTTGTATGTTTAAAAAATACACGGTTTTCAAAGTCATAAAAGGTAATCGTATTTTTTTATAAACAACTTTGACTCTACATACTGTAAAAAAAATATACCACGCAAACCTGGCACCTTATTTGAAAAGATTGCTCATTTAATGCAGTTTCCAAAATGGTATGAAACGTTGCTATTGTTTTAATTAACAAAAAAGTTATTGCTATTTTAGTACAAAACGACCTCGATGTAAAATTGTTTGAAGGAAATTTATCTGACTGAATTTATTAAGGGTAAGTCATGTTGGAATGAGTAAAAGTAAAATAGGTGGTGTGGCCGGGAGTGGGAAAAGAGACAACGTTGTCACAGTTAATTAAAAAAACGCATTTTGAGTATCTTTCTCGAAAAAAGTGGACTATAGCAACTCCACATTCCCCATAAATGTAGCGCATGGTAACGTACATTCCTGAGTAGTGCTAATGTGTGATATTGTACAAGTAAAACGCTTACACATGTACATTGTACACCCACAGTATCCAAAAAAGGGACAGATCAGTTTGTCATTAACATTACCTCTAATTACTTGTTATTTATATTAAATTTATTGTTAAACAAAGCCAAACTCTCAAAATTATGATTACGACCATTAATGAGTATAAGTTTTTGCTGATTATGTACTTAATATAATAATGTGGTGTTATAATTTTGAGAAATAAAAATAAAAGTCATTAAATGTTTGTTTGTTTTTAATAAGGTGTAAAAACGCAAAATATGTTTTAAAAGAGTTTGGTAAGTTTTTTCTTAGCTATTTTTGCATCATCTATGTTGCCATGGCTGACCCCACCACCTATTTTAGTTTTACTCATTCCAACATGACTTACCCTTAATAAATTTAGTCAGATAAATTTCCTTCAAACAATTTTACATTAAGGTCGTTTTGTACTAAAATAGCAATAACTTTTTTGTTAATTGAAACAATAGCAACGTTTCATACCATTTTGGAAACTACATTAAATGAGCAATCTTTTCAAATAAGGTGCCAGGTTTGCGTGGTATATTTTTTTTACAGTATGTAGAGTCAAAGTTGTTTATAAAAAAATACCATTACCTTTTATGACTTTGAAAACCGTGTTTTTTTTAAACATACAGCATTACTCGATATTTTTTTGACTGCGATCAATAGCAGGGCTATACAAGGTGATGCAACACCAAACAAATTCTAACAATATGGATTTTTGTACCGGCGGCACGCAAAAAACTGATCCAAGGTGACGATTTTCAGCAAATTTATAAAAGTGTCAATATCTCGAAAATTATCGATTTTTTACTAAGGTCATATTGTGATATTCTGGCCTCTCATGAGCTGACCTATCAGCCTTTTAAGGGATGACGTTGACTTTTGGGACACCCAGTAGATAGATAGATACTAAATATAAATATCAACACCCAAGACCCGAGTACCAATATCTGTTTTTAAACAAATATCTGCCCCAGCCGGGAATCGAACCAGGGACCTTCGGCATAGCAGTCAGGGCCACTAACCACTACGCCATTCGACCGTCTAAGTCTAACTTGAACGCACTAAGATTTCACATTGTAATACTTGAGTATATGCCAGGGGACAGTGTGCAATTGATCGTGAATCGTGATGGCTAATGTCCACTCTAGTATATGGATTGGCTTCAATGCGCATGATGTAAGGCGGACCTAGACCTACAATAATATTGTGCAATATATTTATTGTGCAATAAGTTTTTAATCGAAATGACGTTTGCGCAATCTTCAATATTAACCCTAGATGATGAATTATATTGCACAATTGTCAATATTGCGCAATATAATTGATCGTCTAAGGGCCGCCTAACGAGGATGTGCCGTAAATTGTGACATTGTGACATTGTCAATTGGTTAGAACTAAACTTGAAACTTAGTAAAGTACCTTATAATATTTAATATATTTGGGTATTATACTAAACGATCTGATACAAAAAAGATTGAGACGCTATTTGAAGACCATAAAAGTATTACATTGCAGATAGTGTTGTGAAGGGATAGGTACGGTGGCCTGCGCCTAAAAGTATACAGCCGGAGTTTTTAAAATAGCGATCTCAAGCTCACATGCTGCTGAAGCACATCCACATAAACACCACTGCTACAAACATCACACACAGCACGTCCCCGGATTTATAACAGATGAAGCTGGTCCCTTCATCATCAGGGATCGCTATTTTAAAAACTCCGCCTGTATACTTTTAGGCGCAGGCCACCGTACATTAAGTTTAATACTTAATCCAAATGTGCTTTGCAAAGTGCGAGCAACAATAAGGAAAAGCTCTACCGCATGTTTTACTGAACAATATTCGTATTTTATATTTATGACTCCGATGTTATAGGTGTACTACCTCTATTTTTTATTACTGTAGTTGTTAACAGGCATATATAAGTGTATCTAAGTTGCGTACTAGGTTTAATAAAAACTAATATATGTATATGCACTCACGACTGTAATCACCGAAGGGGTAGTCAGAGGAGGCTCACAAGTGAGCCACCCACTTTTCGCAGCACAATACTAATAGGTAAGGTAAATATACAATATTGCCACATTAACTTACTATAAGCAATGCCCAATTGCAACTTAGATTAGAATAATGCAGGTTTTAATACGTTTTGAAACAGGAATTTATGAATTAAATTTGACCGAAAAACTTGCAGAAACTGTGGGTTTCCCTTCTCGTTTTACCGCGTGAAAAGTTCAAAATGTCGCATGCATATTGGCACAACTGCACAGGCAAATGTGAACAACAGAAAATGCTTTTCAATATTGGACTCACTTTAGGCTTATATTGCCCAGGGGCAACGTTCTGTGGTAAGTAGGTATACTTTTTATTCAGGTAAGTATGTAGTAATAGTAAGTAGGTAGGTATCTAGAATATACCAAAATATACCTAATACTGAATAAAATTGGCGCTTAGCTATCCTAAACAAGCAAAAAGTTGTGAATAAAAGTTTTACTAGAGTAAAACAAAAGCTAAAATAATATCCTTCATTTTCAAAAATAATAATATTATGGATAAATATAAAGAGGTAAGTAAATATGGATATATGGATTAATCATCTAGTGGTGAAATATGATTTCCATAACTAAATACACTCACGTGCAAAGAAATAGTTCCACTTTCGAAATTAAGACACCAAATTAACCCATTTTTTTAAACAATTAATAGGATATTTGAACAAAATATTTACGTTTATATTTGGTAATATTCTGATGCACCGTTAAATGTACAAAAATATTGCAAAAAGCGCCATTAAGTTAGTTTTTTTTAGTTAAGGAGTAATTAGGTGTTTTTCCTCACTGGAACTTTTTCATCGCCCGTGAGTGTACTTTCTTACAATATAGGTACCTATCCTGTTTTAATAAAAATAATTTATGATTCAAAGTAACTGTAGAAATGTTATGAATAAAAATAGCAGTAAATCGTTCAATTTTCCGGTAAACGCTAAGATCTACAAAGACTCCAGTAAAAGCCCTATTTAAACTATAATAAGTACGTCGGGAATTTACAGAAGCATACTACAAACGTAAAAAGAAAGAACCTATCTATCTGCTGTTGAAATCAAAGGAAAGCTAAGAGGATTCCACCGGGCATTCCTATAAATAAAATAATATTGACATTGACTGTAAGCGAAGTAGCTAAATACCTACAATTACTATTCTAGCAGGATTAACCTTGTTTTACTTAGCTCAGTTACAAGGTATTTTAGGTCACATGGGAAGCCTTTCGAATCCCTGGACCAAAGAGCTTATCTTAATTTTTCAATATAGGCTATCTCTAATTAGCTATTTATATATTATTACAAAGTTTTGTAAATGCTTAGGTACTCGGAGTTAATGAACAAACTATAGCTGGTGAAAGTGGGCCCTATGGTCCCGAACTGCATGTAAACTCAGCTTTACACAGCATCAGTGGGTAATCGATAATCGCATCCGGTCACACGATACTTAGCACTAAAAGGTTTACATCCCTGAAGAGCTAGGGTACCTTTTTAAATATTTCTTCTACTATTTTCCAATAACATGAGCCAGTTTGAATTAAATTGCTTCATATTCAGAAAGTTTTTGGTTTTAACATGTTAATGAGATACCAAAAATAAACGAACCCGGCTTCGTCCTATATATTGTATAATACTTAAATGATATATTATCATAATAATATATTGTAAATATTGGCTCGGAAATATTCTACCCTTGTAACTATTATATACATATTAAATCATCTTATCTGACCTCTCATCGGTACGTGAATTGGCACGTTTGTAATGGGTCAACTATCCTAACTAATATTATAAATGCGAAAGTAACTGTGTCTGTCTGTCTGTCTGTCTGTTACTCTTTCACGCCAAAACTACTGAACGGATTTGAATGAAATTTGGTATACATACGGTCTAGACCCTGGGAAAGAACATAGGCTACTTTTTATCCCGGAATTCCCACGGGAAAACTTTTTAAGGCGAAGCGAAGCGCGCGGGAACAGCTAGTACCAAATAAGGAGACTTCTTGTTCCCTCTACTTATACCTACTCATCCCGTAAGCTGTTATAATATGGGGAGCGAGAAAGGGGCCTCCTCAAATATACAGTGCCAGCGACTGACGCTAATCTGACTGCCTAATTAGACATTCTTTCACCACAGTTTCAGACCCTAGTCGCGCCCTAGTTTTGGACCAACATACTAGAATCAGACATATGAAACTTTGCAACGAGGAAAAACGAATTTCTTGAATTGCGGTATCCCTAAATTCATGAACAAGAAAAATACGTGTAATGACAGAAGTTTCAAAACATGATAAAATTATAGCTCTAACAAAACTTTTTTTCGGTGTCAACACTTGTTCTGTTGCAAAGTTAGCATTCACGGAGTCTATAACGTTGTGTTATCATACCTTCTTCAGTTGCCCCTTCAGTATCGCTGGGAACATGACCCATCCGAATAGGATCCCGAACAGGAAGGCGCCGCCCGCGCCCGCCGCGAACTTGAGATGCTTCGGTAGCTTCATGCTTCACCCTCTGCACCACCTGTTAATACATTGCTATTTATATTTATAAATTCATCATCATCACGACCCATCACGTCCTCACTGCTGGGGCACGGGTCTCCTTCCAATGAAGTAAGGGTTTAGGCCTAGTGCACCACGCTGGCCTAGTGCAGGTTGGTGCACCCCAACACAAGCAAGCTTGTGCTGAAAGAGTTGTCGGGTGGGCAACCTGACTGTCAGATGTTTTCAAGCTGCCGAAGGCATATCTGAGTAGTAGGATTTTTTCGGAGTTTCTATTGGGAGCTTTGAGTATCAGACCGACATACCCATCTATTCCTCCATACCTCGGGTTAAAAAAAAACAATTTTACCCCTGGGGACATCGCGGCTCTTTGCTAACTATAGCAGCTATATCGCTGATTTATACGTAACAAGTGTTATTTTTTCCAGGCCCTTCTCTATTTTAGCATCGACTAGCTATGCAAAATCGATCATTATTACGCTTTTCCAGCCTATTAAGTTATTAACATTGACTTTGATTGCGAGTTAACCCTGTCGTCGATAATAATATGATTATATATGTCTGGAATTAACCCCGAGATCGATAGTTTGTGGGCAATAATACTGACGTGGTGTGGGCGCTCGCATGGCACTGAATTGTCTTGAATAAATTAAATTATGCTTAGGTATGATTTAAATTAATTATAGATATTAAGTTAGTATCTAATTGAGCTACATGGAAGAAGGTAAGAAGGCGGTTGAGAATTACTTAGAAGCAGCATCCTTAGGTTTAGCAACCTTTTGTTACAAGGTACTTAAACGTATGTCCGCAACACAAAAAGGGCATCTGACATTAATTTTTAAAAAATCTGCAAAACTGCATCGTCGAAATAAGTTAGTTCTACAACATTACAGTCCATCCTCAACGAGGGTTAAAGGTCCCCTTCACACTGGTTGCATGGCCGATATGGATAGCACGTGATATTATTTCTATATCTAAGTATTGATACCACGTCTTGGGCGTCTACACTTCTTGTTATTCTTACCTGAAAGCCTAGCACGGGGCGCAAGATGCATTCACCTGCGATGAAAAAGTTCCACCTGCCATTGAAGGTACAAACATCACTAGAACTTTTTCATTGCTCGTGAGTGTATTATTAGCACACTGTATGCCTGGGCGCATTTTCATACAAAGTACATGTGAGTAATCTTCCTCATATAGTAATTATTATTCCTCATCTTTCCTCGGTACGAAATATGACATAATATCATAGAAATTGCCTCAAGCGGACATTTTGATGAAACTGTCTACATTTATACACCTTGTGCAGTGACTGCGAATGGGCAGATAAGTTTGTTTCTAGTTATTACATTTCTTATTTCCCAATAAAGTGATACGTGATTTTTTGCTTTAAGTTATTTAGGTTAGTGCTCATTCTTACATAATATTATTTATATAATATTATTTATTTAAATTAAAATATTTAGGTACTTACAATATAAATAATATAGACTGCAACAAACTAGTATACGTACAATCTATATTGTATATGTATAACTCTCCATTAGCGCAAACTTGTAAAGGAAATAAGAGTAAACAAACTACTTTGAGTCAGGGAACATAAAAAAGGGAAACATAAATTGAGGCCTTCATAAAAAGCCGATTTAATCCCACTTCTGCCCGCCAAAAGCGACTAAGCTAATTAAAAGTATCCACACTCGGACTAGTCGTCTAACTTCGTTTACAACGAATAGGTTTTTTTGTGAATTTCGTAGCAAAATATTCACTAGAAGCTCCCGTATGGCTGGGCACAGTTCCGTTCATTTTATCTTTACAGTCCCTTGAATTATCGCATATCACTGAAGGGAGACTCTTGTCTGAATAGCAATAGAGAGTGAATTTATTAATAATGCTTCGGTGTGTTCTAGGACCCAGGGGTCAGTCGGTAGCGAACGCAGAGTAAATACATTTCAGAACTTCCGTTGTGAGAGTGAGTTATCCAGGAAGAGTGCTCAGTGATTTTTTTGTTGCAGTTATTCATTCAAGATGCATTGCCCTGCCACTGGTATTATGTCTGGTGACAGTGTTTCTATATTGGCACTAGGTTTAGTTGAGGTTTAGTCTGTAGAATCTGTATAATCCTGATCTTGACCGTAATAATTATAAACAGTTAGTTTGGCATATAATTATAAAAGGGAAATAGGTATTTGCTTGTAAGTGGGTATGAATTGAGAATGAATATTTTTTAATGTAGGTACCTATCTGCCTTATCATCTCCTAATAAGTAGGGGTGGGTTGAGAATCTTTGCATTTACTTTCTACCGGATACATAATAATATTTTGTATATTTTATAATAATACTTTCCATGTTTTGAGCATTATAAAACAATGGAAGATAAATAAACAAAAAAAAACACAAAAAAACTCCTATCTATTTGTACGAAAAGCTCGACTGGCGATGTAGCCGAAATGCAGCAAGGTACCACACGCCACCTCTTGTATTGCCACAGAGTAAAACTGCAGCCTTCCGAGGCAGCTTTAAGTACCAGGCGACAAAGTGCTGGAACAATATTCCCCCTCCACTGCGCAAACTTAAGTCCAAGCACCTCTTTAAGATTAAACTCCGCCAGTACCTAACATGTATTTAAGCTTCCAGCACTTATCGCCTTATCCTGTATTTTATTTTAATATTATACTAGTTTTTATTGATTAAGCATCAACCTTTTATGTATATTTATACAAATCACACTTACCCTATTATATTATGATATGTATATATATTGTTTTAAACTATTAACACAAAGATTCTAATTTAAACATAAATCTTTCGGAGCAAACACAGCACGTTTATATCATATTATATTTTAGCCGCGTACCACCCTAACTCGCTGGTTCTGGCAGAATTACCAGCGCTGTATACTTTTTTGTACAGCACATGCTGAGTCAGAGCCATTTTACTGACATAATACACACCACAATTATTGTTATTCATTATGCCACTGTACCTACATTGTTGTTTTGTATTTGTGATGTATATTTTGTGAGTGAATAAACGATGTGTCTATGTCTATGTCTATAAATATTTGTAAATACACATTTAGACCAGCCCGGAAAAGTTTGCATTGAACAAGTTGCTCTTTCAGGACGACAATGTGCCCTCTTAAGTTTGTGTTTAATCTCGATACTAAATTGACAGATTATTTACGATTTATCAACAGTCGAATGTCCCGCGGTTAAGTCGTTCTATCGGCGGGACAATCGAATGTCTATGAACCGTTCAGAATCTGTCAAGTGTCAATTTAGCATCTGAGATTAAAAAGCAGACTTTAGATTCCTCAAGCCACTGCGTACCCGGCCGGCGTTAATAAAATATGTCAGAAAAACTTACTAATAAAGTCGCGAAGGGTTCTGAACTTTTAAGTGGAAAACTAACAACTATGTACATAGCTGGTGCAGCGCTCGGCTTATATTTTGATTGAAATTGAAATTTTAAATATGAAGGAACTTGAAACTTTTGGTTTTATGGAGGAACACGGGTGCTCATTAAAATTAATAGGATGTGAATGTGTTTCATAGCGTCCAGTTGTTATTGTTCTAAATTATTTGAAATGTACGTTTCGTACTTTCGTACGAGTAAATAAAATGTAGCAACGACGAAATTAAATTCGTAGATGTATATTAATCAACGAGTACCTAATAAATAAATAACTCACTAGGTATGAGTGTTGATGCAATGTTGTTCATTTATTGTTGCTTCTAACTAAATCAGCCTCCAGTAAACTTCCTTTTACACAAATTTTCAATGTAAGTTTAGCGATATACCTATACATCAAATAAATGTAAATAGACTTTACTTATTGGACAGAATTAACATCCGGATTTATTTTTTTTATTCTAAGACTACCCGGCACCCTATATAGACATTGTAAAACCGGCATTAATTCTTATGGTAGAAACTATCACCCCAACATATACATAAATGACTTTTATAATCTTATTGCGTGTAGGTATGTAACCAGTCTACTCGATCGAAATAAATTTTATATACTATACTTATTTATTTTAATATAATTATTAATTATTGCAGTATATTTACAGACCTTATGGCAACGTCCGGGTGAGAAGGCGGCTGAAAGTGAACTCAGTCGTAATGCAACTCAACCGTAGAGCGGGCGGTACGTTTGGACAGACGGGTACAAAAGTGGTTAGCAGTGGCGAAGGGTCCGTACATACAGCGCGATTCCATTTTGCATTGCCTTATTTTATCTTCAAGATATGTCGTAATAGGTACCTTTTTACACACATCAGTTTCCCCTACAATGTGGTCAGCAGCCAACGTTCGACCGTTGCTGGACATAGCCTTACTCTCTCCCTGGAGCACTACAATACTTTCGTAATCATAATGTAATGAAAAGTCAAATAGCTTTTTCTACACTTTAACAGTTGTTAAATAGAAGAAGTTATCCAGAGTGAAAAGAACCATTTTTGTATCCCGCTTTTATCGGCAAGTTAAAAAGATGTACATAACTGAAATGGCGTTAGCGTCACTTTAAAAAGCTTTTCTGATTATTTTGTAGTAAGTAATTAATCTAGGTTCAGAGGTCAGGGAGGATATCACCCTTCTGATTTTTACCTATCTCTCCTTAGCCACAGTCAAACCATATTAACATTTGGTTTTGTGGGATGTATGTACTTATCATACTATCTAATACTTAACATAAGTTGCTTTTCTTGAATAAAGATTTATTCTATTCTATTCTATCTGACAATAGTTTTCCCCAGGTGAGTCCGCCAGTACCGCCCCGCCTACAGCCGCGGCGGCGGCGGGCGTGACGCAGGCATGGGAATTTCGCCATCGTCGTCGAACCACTAGCTGACCACTTGGTTTTACTTTCCGTTTTCTTCGTGTTTGCTTTCTTCTGAATATTCTAAACGAAAAGTGCGACGGCAACGCACAGAGTAGAGGTTTCGGAGCGCTCGATCTCGTAGAATTAAATAGTACAGTATTATCAGACAGCTCCCTTTCGTTAGTTTTTCGTCAATACAGAGTAAACCTCCTGGGCAATGAGCGACTGAAACGCTATCCTGCATAGCTATAATATATTATTATATTATATATATTATAGTTCTTTCGCCACGGTGACAAGCCCAAGATGCGTTTTGTGTGAAGAAGCCTGGTAACAAAGTTTGCGTTTTGTGATAGTGGAATCTTCTATCAGTATACCTATATAGGTACCTCTATAAGTATTGAATGTTTGTTTGATTCTGTGCGTCTGTGCGCTTTCTCTCTTATATCTACATAGGTACATAGTTTTGTCGTAGATATTAAGACCTCAATATTGAGGGAGACTTAACCCGCCCAAATCCTCCTATGAGGCGGACCCACTTCATCGCTACACTAGCCCATGGTCATTAGGTAAACGTAATGTTGTTTAATGTATTCAAAGCTAATTAATTACCTTCTCATTAATAATTAATACGTAAGCAAATCAGTCAATATTGAATAAGTAGCCCACGTTTGTTTGTGTTGTAGTCTCCTCTCGAGAACTTTCCTTTACCTACCTACGTTTTTCTACAGATATGATCATTGCCATTTTAGATGGCAGATTTTAAGGGCTTTGATGCTGAGACATATTTTAAATACTTAATACGGCTGTCCCATTTTAAAACACAGTAACAGCCATGAGACAAAATGTTCAGGAGAGCCAAAAAACATTTTTGTCCCTTCATTTCAATGCCCTGGTAAAACTATGACAGATATCTGAACAAATGTAAGCTTAAAAGAAGCGGCAGAACCTAGGCTTTACATACAATACTATTTCATTTAAATATAACTAAAATTGTTGCTGTAATGCACAAAAGAAAACACTTACTAGGTTTTATTTGGTTTTCTCACCCTAAAACCGCCCTCACTGACCATTTCAAAACCTAGTAAGAGCCATTATTGTGTAATTTAAGACAAGTTAAGTATATTGAAATTGCAATAATTGCGTAATAATTTCATTTTTTATATGTTTGGGATCCTTCACATATTATAAATCCAATTTTGCAGCACTTTTACACGACGGCACTATAAGTAATAGCTGAAATACGGGCATATTTTTATGTTTTTTTTTTTTGTTTTATGTAAATGAATTAAATAGCCATATTAAGAAGGCTCTAACATGAAAATTATTTATGGCTGCCTTCAATTAGACAATATTTCCTAAATTTCTATCTAAAAATCAGTTTTCTCTTATTATAATTTGTTTTTTTTTTGGTTTATGCAAAATAGGGCTAGTAGAAAGGTTCTGACGAGAAAGGTCTCTATGGCTTTTATAAAGAAGACAAAATTTACTTATGTTCTACTTTTAATTCAACTCTCTAGGTCTCATTGGTGCAAAGATACAGGTCGGCTGTCCCATTTCAAAACACAGTAACCGCCAACTTTAAAAAAAAACGGGTCTTTGATTTATACATTATTTTAGGCGATTCCGCACAAAACTGCATTGTCAGAATATCAAAAAACCGCTTAGAAACGAAAATAAAATTTCTAAAAACCTAGTAACTCCACCCTGCGAAATCAAAAATGCCACGAAAACCATTTCAAAACATAGTAAGAGCCACCAACCATTTTAAAACACAGTAAGTGAAAATGACTTACTAGGTTTTAAAATGGTCAATGGCGCTTACTAGGTTTTGAAATGGTCAGCAAAGGACAATTTTCGTCCGTTAATTTTAGTAAGTCACAAATGGCATACATTATTACTAACACTTTTTTCGAACAAAATATCAGACATTTCAGAACCTGTATCTTTGCACCAATGAAACCTAGAGAGTTGAATTAAAAGTAGAACATAAGTAAATTTTGTCTTCTTTATAAAAGCTAAAGAGACCTTTCTCGTTAGAACCTTTCTACTAGCCCTATTTTGCATAAACAAAAAAAAAACAAGTTATAAAACTGATTTTTAGATAGAAATTTAGGAAATATTGTCTAATTGAAGGCAGCCATAAATAATTTTCATGTTAGAGCCTTCTGAATATGGCTATTTAATTCATTTACATAAAACAAAAAAACAAACATAAAAATATGCCCGTATTTCAGTTATTACTTATAGTGCCGTCGTGTAAAAGTGCTGCAAAATTGGATTTATAATATGTGAAGGATCCCAAACATATAAAAAATGAAATTATTACGCAATTATTGCAATTTCAATATATTTAACTTGTCTTAAATGACACAATAATGGCCCTTACTAGGTTATGAAATGGTCAGTGAGGGCGGTTTTAGGGTGAGAAAACCATATAAAACCTAGTAAGTGTTTTCTTTTGTGCATTACAGCAACAATTTTAGTCATATTTAAATGAAATAGTATTGTATATAAAGCCTAGGTTCTGCCGCTTCTTTTAAGCTTACATTTGTTCAGATATCTATCATAGTTTTACCAGGGCATTGAAATGAAGGTACAAAAACGTTTTTTGGCTCTCCTGAACATTTTGTCTCATGGCTGTTACTGTGTTTTAAAATGGGACAGCCGAGGTTCTGAAATGTCTGATATTTTGTTCGAAAAAAGTGTTAGTAATAATGTATGCCATTTGTGACTTACTAAAATTAACGGACGAAAATTGTCCTTTGCTGACCATTTCAAAACCTAGTAAGCGCCATTGACCATTTTAAAACCTAGTAAGTCATTTTCACTTACTGTGTTTTAAAATGGTTGGTGGCTCTTACTATGTTTTGAAATGGTTTTCGTGGCATTTTTGATTTCGCAGGGTGGAGTTACTAGGTTTTTAGAAATTTTATTTTCGTTTCTAAGCGGTTTTTTGATATTCTGACAATGCAGTTTCGTGCGGAATCGCCTAAAATAATATATAAATCAAAGACCCGTTTTTTTTTAAAGTTGGCGGTTACTGTGTTTTGAAATGGGACAGCCGAATACTCATTGTATATTGAATTTATGTCAAAAAAGATCAAAAACAAACCCTATCCTATAATTTATTAACCAAGGGCTCGAGCGTGTGAATCAAAACGGTATTTTTCTGTCAATCATACATTTCAAATAACAGCACCTTCAGTTGAATAACAAACATGAAATTCTAGGAAATTTTACAATTTTATTTCTCTTCACGCCATAAAACATAGGACCAATAAAGGTAAATTTATTATTTCTTTGAACTATAAAATTAAAAGGTTAACGAAATATTCAATCAATGAATGGATGGCGTCCCTGGTCACCGCAATGAAGGTCCATTTAGTTGATGGTATTTCTAACAAAATAATTATATAAAGAGAAGTTTTCTGAAAATAAACTTAAACGTGAGGATGATAGGCAAGAAACTACATATTTTCTAAGCTGCGATGCAAAGTCTGCGACAGTAATCATAATTTACAATGTAAATTGATTGATCAGGCACTTCGTTTACAATGCAACGTCGCATTTCAAGCCCTAATAGGTCATCAATAAATTCCAAATCCAGGTCAAAAGTAGCATTAACATAAGACCTAAAATAACAAGGTGAATATCGGTGTCAAACCTGTAATTGAAACTACAGGTTGCCACCTCCCCACTTAACTCGTGCCATGAAACAAAACAACGAGTAGGTAACTGAAAGAAAAGTAGCAGAATTATTTAGTATTCCGAATGATACGTCTATTCTTGCTAGCCTGTAATTTTTGGTTAATAACTTATTCAATGCTGTATATGTCTTTTTTCTATGACGCTTTCCCGGATTTTCATACGGTGTTTTAACCCGTGTAAAAATACGGGGCTGGTAATATACTCGCAAGCAAAGAAAAAGTTCCACCTCTTATTCGCCGTTCCATATGTCACTGGAACTTTTTGATAGGTTTCGAGTGTATAGTAAGATGTATGTGTGCTCTGGCATTTTGATATCGTACCCATAAAATTTATTAATTAATGAAAGTATAGGATTAATTTCTCAAATTTTTACTATTGTCCAGTATCTTTTCTCTAATGGTGTTTGAATGATCAGTTGAAAATGTAATACGATTATACTGTTGAGGTATTATTTTATTCTATCTACCTACGTATGAAAAATAAGTAGGTACCTATGTAATTTAAAATTTAGCTCACATTGTTCCATATATTCTGAGATTCCTTTAAATCTAGAACAACGCTGGACTATATTATGATAAAATTTACCCATCGTTGCTTGCGTTGCCTAGAGTACACCCAATTATGGTTATAATGAAAGCATAATATGAGAGGAACAGATTACAAACTATGGAAGGTGCTGGAACGTTACTTCTATAACAAGCGCTACTGGCCCACTAGAGCAAAGGCCGGTTTACATGTAGAGAAACAACCACGTGCAAGCTAAGCACTTACCAATGGTTGGCCCTTTCCTTGACCATAGACTAATATACCAATTAGTCTATGCATTGACCAAGCATCCCCTTGCTTGGCTTCAGTGATCCGCGTACCGAATTAAAACAGAATTGTCATTATAGAAGTATCCATCATTCAGTAGCACCTACTACTTACTCAAATTAGTGTCTCAAATAACAATATACGGAGGAATCTAAATTCATAATTGCAGTACAGTAAGTAAGTATCAGAACAGTAGAATATTGGAGAGACATTGCATTAGAAGAATAAAAGCATTAGCTGTTTGGATAGCCTAGATAAATAACAGGCTAGGATTCCTAAATAAACAGACCTGTTTTATATTACCTGGGGCACACGATCGTCGAGTACGGGGAGGTTTTGTGCGAGGTTTATAGGGTTTGAAGAAGGTAAACCAGGGGAGGAAAACTGTCCGAAAAGTCGTGATTTAGGTGACAATTTTGGAGGATTTTCTCAACTTGCTCTTGTTTTAGGCATGTAGGTACCTACTTTGGTGAAAAATACTACTTTGACAAAACAGTTTAATCTAGGTTTTACACCGTATTAAAATAGTTAGACTGATGCATAAGGTAAGGGTTACACAGCACTAAATATCAATTTGATAATACAACGTGGCGTGGACTCGAGGTCCGTCCTAGTATAATTGATTTGCGTCCATGTTTCTGCATCGTACGCAACAGACGCATCGCATTCAGTAATCTTTGTTCAGACATTCACACAAGTGCGCCCACTTTATCGGTATTGCCTACGCCGTTTCTACATACATTTTTTAAAATCTGTTTGGTCCGATCCGTACAAGGTACATACCATCGATAGGTGGACGCTTTCTTTTAAAGCTGCGTAGTGCGTACAGACCGGCCCAACGAACGGCCAACGATGGATATTTATCATACATAATACAGGGCATATTGCAGCAACGAAGGTCAACAAAACCCGTTCGTTGGCGTTCGTTGGCCGGTCTATACGCAGCTTAAAAGGTACTTCGGCCAACGATTCCCCGACAGTGTCTCTGTCCCTATCGCTAAAGGGAATTCACACGTGAATCTCGACGCTATGTTATAATTGTGAGCGCTAAAAAGTAGAAAGTTATCAACCTGCGAGGTAAAACAAATTTATTGTACCATATGAATAAAGTTATGTTTAACTTTCAACTTATAAATGAGGCGATATTCCCAAAAGACAATGCTAAAGCAGTAAAGTTTAATTGGACAAAGTTGCTGCTTAATATTATAGCATTAGATTAGAAGTTTTATTAAAATATATTTTATTATTTTTAGGGGACACTACTAAGCAATTATACGTGTAGTCAAAGACCATGTAAAATACCCAATTTGTGGAAAGACAGGTTGGGAACTAAAGGGAACCTTAAAACGATTAAGAAAACTCGTGATTTTCTTTTCTTAATAAGATTTAAGCAAAAACTCTACAGGTACATATGCAAAATAAAATCATAATAATAATCTTTAAGAGCTATTAACCTCTAAGTAAATAATGTATTAGTTGCTTGAAGAACTTGTATAATACCTAATTAAAAAATATCTACATTATTTATTTCAGCTTGAAATGTTCTATCTTGTGTCCGACCGCCAAGAAGATGTTTTCCATAGTACACGGGTTGGCTGAAACAAAGGTATGAAAGGGTTTTTACATTTTTTGTTGTAAATAAATTGCTAGGTAGTTCAGTTTGGTTACAATAAATAAACTGTAAAAGAAGCGCAGTAATTAACTCATTATTAAGGTAAATTCGGCTTGATTTTTATCCCACCTTGTAAATTTCAGACATTGTAGTTTAACAATGAATGGAGGTAATATATTCGTATATACGTTCTAGTATGGAAATAATTAAGTCATCGAAATAGCTTCCAGAAGGCCTAACAAGAGGCGCAAGAAGCGCACGTCAAGACCTCACAAAAAAATTCCGTCGCACGTCGATCTCATAGCCGCGCAATGTGCGCGTCTTGGGCCCCGTGCTAGCCCTTCCACCAGTAAGGCAACAACTCACGTATATCGACCCACTGGTCATCATATCCGGCCTCGAGCCGCGCCGCTCGCACCGCCTCGCGCAGGGCGTGGGTCACCACCACCGCCAGGCACAGCGCTGGCTCGCCTGTCGCTGGAGGAGGAGGAAGGGTGTCATGAGCAATAACAGTCATCATGTTAGTGTGTATACAGTGTATGTAAAACCTACGCGTGCAGCATGATATATCTAAGCCCAAAAATGAAATCAGAATGTCAAAATTCGCGAAAAAAATATTCATTCTCCTAGTAACAACACATGACCAACAAAGTATCTATATATCCTTTTTGCAACATCCTGTATATTAGGAGATTTATTCAGTGATTGGTGGAATCCTTTCATCATGGCGATAAACCCTAGACGGGCTTTAGTGTGTCGAGATTGATACCGACACGCTAAGCAACAGAACTTCAACTACCTTAACCTTCTTCAACACACTCTAAGTACCTTTAGAATTGAGAACCCCACTGGGATTGCTGGAGTTCCTTCGGAAGTGTATCCTCATGTCTGCGGGGATATCCTTCAGTCCTGGAGGCTTGTAGTTCCAGGTCCTGGTGGTCAGCAGTTCCCCACTGCTGCGGTCGTACACCAGCTTCTCCGACGTCCAGTAGCCCAGACCCATCACGAACGCTCCTTCTATCTGCAGAAGCAAGATTTTTGTGTTGTCATGCCATAACTGGATACTTGAATTGATATCTAAAATCTCAAACAATTCATGAATATAAGGGACTGCAGCAATAGTTTTAATGTTGTTTTTAATGTTACTGCTTACCTGTCCAATATCGATTTCAGGACTCAAACTTTTCCCTGTGTCTTCGACTATATCTACTCTTCTTACGTCATGATTCCCCGTCAAGATATCGACTTCGATTTCAAGAATAGCAGCTGCATATATGTCGTAGCCTTTCAGCCCATCGTTCATAGAATACATGTAAGACGCCTGCAAATCTATTCCGGCCAGATACATTTTCTCTACCATTTCTTCCCATGAGAGTTTAGTCACTTTGGATTTAAAGGGTTCCATTCTTTTGAGGAGAATCTCACACGCTTTAATTGTCGCATATGATACGCTTTCACTGCCTACGCTTCCTCCCGTTACCATGGCGTTGGGAGAGGTGAATGAACTGGTAGGTTTGATGCTTATTTTCTCAAGCGGTGCTCCCAGCATGTATGCGCAGACTTGAGCCACTTTTGTGTTCATTCCTTGACCCATTTCCACTCCTCCATGAGTGATCGTTATGGTCCCATCACGGTGGTATATGGATATCAATGAATTAAAGTTTCCGAAGTAAAATAGATTGTAAGTCATCGGAAGTATCTTCATTGCACGTTTCCTCCATCTATTGTTTTCATTAAATGTTTTGACATTCTCCATTCTGTCTTCGTAGTCCGAGTCTCGTTTCAATTGGTCAATTATATCAGGTAGAGGATTATTTTCTTTGGCCATATTTTTGAGTCGTACTTCCATCGGGTCTAATTTGAGATTGTATGCTATTCTTTCCATAGCGTATTCAATCATAGCTATCCCTTCGGCGGAACCTGCAGAAAAATAAAACAGTCTAGTTTTATTTGTTATAAAAAAACACTACTCATCACTTCGTCAGTAGGTATAGTATCACACATCATTTCTTTCATTATAATCATAAGGATTTTCAAGAAGTGTTTGAAACTCGACTCATTATCTTAAAAAATCGGTACTACTACTACGTGTATACATTGAATTGCAGCTAATTATCCACATAGGTACTTAGTATTTTTTTTCTTAAGCCACTGTAATGTACTTATGAAATGTTGATCGGCAATCAGTTTGATCTAAGCCTTCACTAAATTATGACGACAAAAATAAATGTAGTTGACTGCATGTAATGTATGAAAGTAGCCGTAGCATGGAAACTCAAAGAGCCACATCATATCCTTTTATTCCGTGAAACCCTTAAAAGTACACAAATTATTGTTCACGTCGAGTGTCGTTGCTCCCAGTCTGCATGCTTATTGAATTAGTCGCGACTGAAATTAATTCTGCCAACGACTTCAATAAATCTGCATGAACTAGCGTTCCTAGCTTATCAATTGGGCTATTAATCTTGTTTTTTCCTATCAAAGCATCTACATGGTGTGTAAAATTGACTGAGTTGTACACTTATTAGGAATGCTGGGTTTTGAAAGTAATACTTTGCAACAGGTAAAAAAATCGCAGATGATAGAAAGTTTTTATTTGGCGTTCCGAGAAAAGGGAGGAAAGCGCTAAAAGCTTTATTATTACAGTCTGTAAGTACCTATGTGATAATTTGATAGTAACAGTAACGGTCATTTTAGGATTAGGTATTTGTGGGAGACGGACATCAAACATATTATATTATTTATCGGCTTGGCAGTTCCATGAAAATTTGCATATGAATTGAATTGAACTTTTCATTCATTTTATTTATATTTTTTCCGGAAAATAGATATGTTGGGAAAATGCCTGCACTGAATGTAGGTACTACATAGCAATCGTGAAACGATTCCTTTGATGAAAATAATGTTCTGGGAAACATTTATGCTCCATTTTGCATATCTGACTTACTTATCGATAGAAACAAGTGCCAACACCAAAGTTTATTAGAGCAACAATTACAACAGTTATTTCAGACACTGACGTTGTACGTCTTATTCTTTTTCATTCATTAAGGGCAACCAGTAAATAAAAGCTTTCTATCATCTGATATGTTTTACCTGTTGCAAAGTTGGCCTCTGTAACAACACGAGTGTGTTGCCACTGGTTGCCACCGACGATATTTTAATACGTAACTACTAGATGGAGTGTCAGTGCAAAACAAACGTCTCGACAAATACCACACCACTTCTACCACAGCAAACAAAATGCGGACAGATTTTGTTTTGTTTTTGTATATGACATACTATCGTTTTCGTATATTGTTAATCTAAGGTTAACACCAATGCAATTACTAATAACGTATAGCTAGAAAAACCGAATTATCGAAATTTGCTGAAAGTGAACATTTTGAGAGAATCGCTAATCCGCCCCGGTACAGTTGGATCACGAATCTTGTGAACGGGTAAATGGATGAACGGGTCCCCTACGGAATACTAAGCGGAGGGCTTAGTGTAGGTTTTTTAACCGGCTTAAAAAAAAAGAGGTTCTCTATTCATATTCTAAGAAAAAAAAAACATACATACATGTTTTTTTTCGTAACCAGTCGAGCAGTGAAACCTTACGCAAAATGTTATAACGCGTAGTGCAGTGCGTGTATCTGCTAGGTGGCGACTCTTACTACCCATACAAATTCACGTTTACTCGCCGTTTCTCGAACGGTGTAAAAACTCGCACTCCCCATGTGGGTAAGGGCGCTGAAAAATGTAAGTTATATGGAATTTGTTACGTAAACTGTGGCGTGTGGGAGAATCTGTGTGACTGAGGGATGGGAGGGTTTATGTTGATTTCTTTCCCAAGTGTGTGGAAGCGATGAGGGTTACGTGTTTGCCTGGTTTGTGTGTTCGTCTCTTCCATGATATAATATGAAAACCTAAGTACTTATTACGATGTAAAAATATACACCTATGTGTACATACATAATTATACAGCGTGTATTTAGACGCCCACCAAAAATTATTTAATACTATATCCAATAACTAAGCACTTAATTAATTTTATTGATGCTACGTCTTAGGATAAAAATATATATTTTGGGGACGTTTCAATAATTTATTATACTCATGAAAGTCATAAACCTAAAATATAGCATTCTAAAATTTTCGACCATGAAGACGTAAAGTGAATAAAATAAAATAATGAAATTCTGCCAATGTATGGCTGCTTTCTCAAATGAAAAATCTTGATTAGTAGGTACATGTAACTACTTAACAAATGTGGAAATAGACCATTCCATTCCAGGATCAAATTATTCCTAAACAGAAAAGACAAGCTTAATGACGCCGCACCGTCGTTTTAACTGCAATATTAATGTATATTTAGGTGGAATTTCACCAAACGAAAAACGTATTTAGTGACCTGTCAAATGTATGTCAGTTAGTACAAAAAGATTTGTTGATTTAAATACAATTTTAAATACCTACGTTTAGCGTTTGGTAAAAGTGACCCTTAAAAAAGCATCGGAATATTACCAAATAAAAAACGTAAATATTTAGATCAAATTCTGAATTAATTGTTTTAAAAAATTGGGTTCGTTTCTTGCCGCCATTTTGTTAGTGGAACTTTTTCATTGCTCGTGAGTGTACAAATACGCTACACAGTCGAGGCAATCTCAACAAAGAGCCAAGTTCGTGTGAATTAGCCTTGTCCTCGGTGCTTAGTTGCAGATACGTTGTTTGAGGAAGCAATAAGGCTTCACTCGACACTCGACACAACGGCACACAGGCCGCCATTGCGGCAACACTAATTGCTAATTATCATCGTTTAACAGACAGATTAAACTGATATTTAACTAACACTGACACCAAATTAACTATGTAACTATTAAATGTAATTAACTATTAACTCAGTATATATTTAGGTACTGCATCAACTCTACATGGCTACAAACACTCGGGGTAACATTACCTATGATCCAAAAAAACAAAATGAAAATCCGTTCAGCCATTTGGGAACTACGCTACAAACTGATAAACAGACACGTTAAACTTATAACACGCCTCTTTTTTCTTGGCGGTTAAAGTTACAACAAATATTACCTGGAGCCCTACACCAAGTGGTAGAAGGAGTGTCGGTGAAGGCGCTACCTGCCTCGACGAACCACCTCTTGCGGTTGTAGCAGCTGTAGAAGTGGTGGATGGTCATCTGGTTGATGGCCTCGTTCTTGGACGCGCCCAGGTCTTGGTAGAACCAGTTTTTGAGGTACTGGATCTCGCCGTCTTTGTTTACGCCGGCCTGGAATGAAACGGTTTTGTGGATATAGAAATAAAATGTTATGCCTATTAACAATAACAATCACGGTGTTAAAAAGGATATGAGAGTAAGATGAAAACAGACACGTAGGGGGTAAAATTTTTGTTCTATGACTCCTTATATGTATTTTTAAACGAATTTTCAACAGTCTTCAGTTAATCAAAGTCACCCCTTTTCGTGAAACGCAATACTATGCATGCTAGAATAGAATTACGAGTACTACTGTAATTGTTATTCTATGATGTTACCATAACCATACCAACGCAATTTTGGAACTAGTTTCATCATAGTCTGTTAGATTATTAACACCTATGTTACATTGTAAGTTTAGCCTAAAATTAAATTTCCATCTTGAATCAAATTCTTGAAAGATGTGTCAAAAGCCAACCACTAATCCCTTGTTATAATGTAACAGGGGCGTTAACAGAGTATGGTGAAACTACGGTTTAATCTATCAAATGTCACTCTAACCTCAAACTTATAGCAAGCCGAGCACCGTTTCCCAATGCACTTCATGTTCGTCATGAGTGGCAGCACAAAGCGGCAGGTCCTGCCCTGCAGCCGCGCCGCCAGCGCCGACGCGCACGCGACCTGCGCCGCGCGGCTGATCTTGCCGCCGTAGCCGCCGCCCACCCGCCGGACTATTACGTTTATGCTGAGGGGGGGGAGCTTTTGTTATAATAATAATAATAATATGTAGGGTCATCTCACACACGGCCATCCGACCCCAAGCTAGGCAGAACCTGTGTTATGGGTATCGGACAGCTGATATATACAGCTGATCAACAGATTTTAGGTGGTGTTTAGAAATGTCAGTCGTAGGGCACTGTTATATACATACCTAACAGTTATACCTATAACATTTTTTTCTAGCAGTTTAACTACTGATCCCAAGATTCGCAAAATGGCAGTCGTAGGGCACTGTTATGTTTTTATTAAGTATATACTTATCAGTGATGGTCAAATAGGTATGAATGTTCTGAAGATTCTCAGTTGTGGCGGTCTTTTGTTCTTAAGGGCCCTTACAGGGTGACGTGCCGCGCCAATTTTGGGTTTTCAATGCTCTTCACACAGCACACGCAGTGACACGCACACATGTAAGTTTGCACAGTGGGTCGATAAACTTTTACTCGCCAACTTTATTGACAATACTAAGCCGAAAGGGGATGACTCAAGGGGTCATTCTGAACAACTTTAGTTCTACGAGTTTTGCAAAAACGCGAAAAAAAAAAATCGTTTTCCATGGTAAAAAGTCACGTGTCAACAAAGTTTCTATGATAAAGGTTTTTTTTGGTTAATTTTTAAAACTCGTAGAACAAAAGTTCAGAATCAGTCTCACTTGTTTTAACCCGAAGGAGGAGAGTAATGTTTTTTGATTGTATGTATGTATGTTTGTAAGTATATTTTTTGGTGTCAGCATAATATTTTTTCATATTTTTAGAGTTTCGTACCTCAAAAGGAAAAAAGCAACCGTTATAAGATCTCTTTGTTGTCCGTCTGTCTGACTGACTGTCTGTCACCGCCCTTTTTCTCAGAAACGGGTAAAGATATCAAGCTGATATTTCGCATAGACATGAGGAGTACCCAAAAAAAATTGGGGTACTCCCTCTCCCATACAAGTAAATTGGGGCTGATATTTTTTCCGGTTATTTTGATGGTGTAGGTAGGGTATCGTTGAATAGGTCTTTTAATATAATAGGTATAAAAAAAGGTTAAAATATAATTATTTGGCTTTTACCCTTAAATTTGGGGACCACACCATAGACAAATCCTAATTTAAAAAATGATTTCAATAGATGGCGTGATTTTATGTTGGGTAACTCAGAATAAGAAGTGATGATATCTCAGAATAATAATGGTTAATGGTGCTATTCCGCTGAGCATCAAAACCGGTGGGACGCTAATGAAAAGTGGTCATGGAAATGCACCAGGGTAGACCCTGCTCCTAGAACAAGGCATGAGTTTGTGATTTGTGTGCGTGAAAAGCGAGGATGGAAACTTTGAATATTTTCTTGATTTTTTTATTATTGATGCAATAACATATAATTAGTATTATTCTGAGTTACCCACCGAAGTCACCCCGTGGCAGGTTGACTAGATATGTACTTTTGCAAATCATGCCATATATCGTTGTTTTTATTAGTGGCTACTGTCTATAGAAGATATTCCGTCATTGACAATTTTACGTTACGAATGAATTTAGTAAACCCAGTAAACCTAACTAATCCAGAGGAAACCTAAAATATCTTTCTCTCTCTCAAACTCGATTCTATTCTATTCTCTGTGGGGGTGTAAGTACCTGCACCTGGCTCTCTCGAGTGGAACCTTTGTGCATATCCCCAAGGTCTAAACTGCCTTCCTAAGCTTGAACCATTTCCCACCACGCTGGTCCACTGCGGGTTCACATATCTAGATGTGCTAAATCTAGATATGCAGGTTTCCTCACGATGTTTTCCTTCACCGTTAGAGCGATGGTATACATTGTACTTAAGTTAAAAGAACTCATTGGTACATGTCAGCGCCGTGATTCGAACCCGCATCTCTTGCGTGAGAAGCGGGCGCTTACCCGACTGAGCTACCACCGCGCCCAAACTCGATGCTTTTAGCTATTAAATCTTTGAAATAAAATTCAGTCACCTCCGTGTTACTGCCCTCATCAGATCCTCACGACACCATGCCTCAACCAGCACCATGAGACTGTGTTTTTGAATCCTAACCTAATCTTCCTACGTATTGTCATCACTTAGATCCATTCACTATATTCCTGCTCCTCATCCCAGGGCCGTGGGGAGGCACGTCAGCTTTTTAAAGACATCAGCAGCAGACTAATAGAAGTCTCAAGGGACCCTAGGGCTGGCACTTACCTATCACAAAGGCTAAGCATCGCTATATAGCGGGGTAACGCGGCCAGCGTCTTGGGTACCCTACCCGACAGTGGCAGCGATCTGGCCAGCATCTTCTTTTTAGTTTAATTTTAATTTTATATTAGTGAGTTTTAGTTAGGCATTAATAATTATAATTTAATCAAGAAGTACCATGGACTTAACTAATAAAAAACATTATCATTTAATTTATTGAATATAGTATAAGAATTATGCTTCCTCAATTTCAAATCAAATTATGTTGGTGTCATAAAAGTTGAAAAAGTGCAATGACAACCAATGTGCAGTGATTTTGTGTCTGTACACAATTAGATCGCGAGCTGTCAGTGCCGCCTAAACCGACGTGACCCTTCTTTGGAGGCCACCGGCCGACTGAGTCAAACGTCGCTTGTGTTTATGATTTTATAACACAGAAAGCCGCCATAGATATTTGTATGAAGATTTGAGGGAAAAAAATTGCTCAAGTTTGGGATTAATTTACACAAAATAGGTGTGTGTTTATTAAAAAACAAGGTATTTAGCGCCTAGTCCAAGCATTTATCTTTATAATTTGATAAGAATCATATGAAAATTCTTGATAATTACGACACAGTTGTTACAATACGGGAGTGTGATTTACTGGTTTTTCGTAATTAATTTACAGTTATCCATAAGCATTTACTTAAATTCGAATGATTCAGCACCTAGCTAGACTCTTCGGCTACCTGTGTGATTTTTTTCAAGGCTGTAGAGCATCATTTACTACATAATTCTATGACAATGCCAACCCTCGATTGCCTATTGCCGACCCTTAATGTGATGTAAAATGTTATTATTTAAATGATTACAACCGATTACAACCTACTACTATTTATTTACTGTATGATAAATATATATCTTAATTCTATACGCCGGCCTCATCAAACCTAAACATCCTAATAAGTACATAGTATATAATTATATAATATATATATTTTTTTGTTGGTACTTTATGTTGCTTCTGGGAACTACAAACTGCATACTACTACTTTAACTATTGTTACTTAATTATGTAAGTCGTTTTTATATTACTTATATGTATTCTTTGTTCTCTTCATGTTTATAACCTTTATATTTAACTATGTCCTCTAGAAAGACGATGATTTAGGACTTTAAGCTTCTTTACTGTTTATTTTTTATACGTGGAAACCTGTAATTGGCTTTGTTATGTAACCCCTACTATAATGCACAAATGTACCTAGATATAAGCTGTTGGTTTTCCCATCAATAAATAAATAAATAAATAAATTTCAAACAAGTAACTATGTATAAGTTAACATAAGTCGTGCGAAAATGGATCGTAGTATTTGATACTGGGATCCATTGTCTAAATCTACACAAATACATAGATAGATACATATTAAATATAAATATCAACACCCAAGACCCGAGTACAAATATCGGTTTTTAAACAAATATCTGCCCCAGCCCGGATCGAACCCGGGACCTTTGGCATAGCAGTCAGGGCCACTAACCATAATAATAATTACTTATCCATTAATTTACATAAAACATTTCGGAGAAATCAGAAAACAACTGAAAAATAAAGCAAAACTCAATCCAAAAAACATTCCAAGTAGCCTGTGGTGGATATTATCGTTGAAGATTTTGGATCCTCTAAAAGCCAAATTGTTATTCTAAAAATGTTGAGGTAGGCCCTTCAAAAATAAGTGGCAACCCTTTTTCATGAATAACATGAATATAATAGGGGCTAGCTACCCGCTTAGGTATAGCATTGTTGGTCAAGTATAACCTTCTAACGAATAAACATACCCATATGTTTACAGTCTTACTTCTAAAAGTTTTTTTTGTAAGTTACTTATAAGTACGTCGAGACTTATATCTTTCGAAATTAAATAGTTTGTCTCTTGCTCTGATAGTATAATGTCAGAGCAAGAGGTCATAGATTTAATTTTATTTAGCTTTGTTGTGCAAGACGCCCTTAGTCTTGTATGGATAACATTAAAAACATTAGGATAATTGTAGCAAAAACTTACCTGTTCACGGGAATTTTCAAACACTCTGCAATGGCAATATTACAAGCATCCAGCCACTGAGTAGCCGCATAGACTTCTAATCCATCCTCTGTATGTCTAGTGACACAAGTCTGAGTTTCCATCGTATAATGATACTGGGACTCAACCTTGTAATCACCGTAGACCACACAATTTACATCATGACCTTCTTCTTCAGGTTTAATTGTCGCGTCTATTGTTACTCTACTCTCTCTCTCCGGTGAATTTAGTACATCATCAATGTAGATTAGAGGCTTCTTCTTGCTGATTGATGCGTATTTGATTTTAACCAAAGTAGCAGCTTTTATTGCGATTTTATCTCTCGAAGCTACTATAATACCAGCTGGCTGACCAAAGAATAGAACCTTGCTCGAGCAAAGTATCTCTTCGTCTTCGGAGACGAGTGGGACTTTGGTTGGCATAAACGAGTTTTTGCCGGGTATATCTTTGGCCGAGTAAAATGCTACGACACCTGGAAGTTTCTGAAACAAAATAAAATATACAGTGTAAATAATTAAACTAATTGACGCACCATTAATTACTTTTCAGTATGATATGAACGAATTCCATTCCACAAATCTGTATTTTGATTGTTACTAAAATCGTTTTTAACTTTACTTACAAGAGCCTCAGTTGTATCAAAACCTTCAATAACACTTCCAGAAGGTACATCAGCTGTCACGAAGGCTGCAAAAACTTCATTGACATCAGTTTTCATATCATTAGCAAACACCGATTCTCCGGCACACTGTACTAAGGCTTCTATCTTGGGTATTGGTTGCGTCAACGGCCATACAGATTTGTCTGTGTCAAATGATTGGGTTCCTTGTGAGGTGGCTCGTTTGATGACATCTCCTCCTGATCTGTACCGCTTGTCTAGTCTGTCGTCTGGGCAGAGGTAGAGGATTGCCTGAAATTAAAAAAAAAAATCAAGTAGAACCAAAACCTGACGTCTTTTAGGAGAGAATGAGGGTATAGTGCCACAAACTTATCTATTCCGGTGAGAGCGAACTAAATTGGTCCATACCTCATTACTTACTAAATGAATTTCATATTGACATAGATTATATGGACCAATTTAGTTCGCTCTCACCGGAACAGATAAGTTTGTGGCACTATATATGTATCGATCTTGTCCAGAATGGCACTTGGATGCCTGCTTATCATCACTTCAACAGATGATGTTCACTTTAAGTGAAAAAAGAAAGAAAGAAAATGAATTTATTTGATACTGCACAAATACACCCACAAAATATTACCAATATGTTAAGGGATACCCTGCATGTTTTATTTACGTAGAGAGGTTAGGTACTAAATCAAATAAATGAGCCAACCTTATAAAACAACGCAATGGCCAGCATCTTCCTGTATTCAGCTGAAGGCTCAGGCGGAGCTTCTTCTGGATCCAACTCTTCACTCAAAGTCTTCAACGCTAGTTGCAACGTTGCATCGGTATATAAGTCTTTGCCAACTAAAGCTGCTTCGGTTTTCACCGCGTGGTTGAACTTAGGGTGGATGGAGCCAAAGACTATGCTGGCTCGTTCTATTAAGTTGGTTTGTTGGTTGAACTTGAAGAGGAAGCCAGCGTTGACTGCCGCATGCGAGTTTTGCGATCGCGGCATTATCTGCACAAATAATATAATATTAGAAAACCAAAAAATCAATTAGCAACATTAGTATTCCAACATACTTTGACAATTTTATAAATATCTATAAGTAATCTACCTGTTAAACTTATTCTACCACCCAACCACCGTTTCGCAACAGAACTACCTAATAAAACGATGTCTTCTTCTTTTATTTACCTCAATAGACTTTCCACGAGCAGTAAGCCCTACATAAAAGATATATTTTCTTGCACACGTGCATTGCATTGTAATGCAGCACAATCAATTTAAACTTAAGGGGATCCCTAAAGCTAAAATGCTAAAGTCGGCTTGATATACTTGATTAGATTGGAAAAACGGTGGCTTCTATCACATTGATAAAAATATATTTTGTAGCAGAGGGTATACTGAACATGTTAGTTGCTTATAAATTGGTGCAGGATTATAATAAGTATGTTAAAAAAAATTGCAAACACACCATGTCTTTTGCCATTTTTTGACTTATTATGAAAAAACCCTCGAAATCAGAGGGCCCATTTTCATGGAATCTTATATGTATGTGTAGGTAATTAAATTCTTAACAAAGTTACCTTAAAGAGTTGGATTTAATGGACCAGAAGTCAACTTTTTTTGCAAAAAACTAATAAATTCCGGTTTAAAAATGATGACACCGTGACAGATTTCAGATTTCTTCAGTCGTCGCCCTGGTGGCGGCCTGTTAGGAGCGATACCCACGCCATTTTATTTTTTATCAAATATTTCACAAAAACTGATTAAATCAATAAATTATGACTACAAGTATTATAATACATATGCATTTGCTATGGAAAGTTAATTTTCTAATCATTTTAGATGCAGAAAAGCCGAAAATTCTTAGAAAACATTTCGCCTTTTCGATTTGTTTACATTTTTTACTATAGAGTTACAGATGCATAGATAAAGGTAAACATTGCACATAATGACACTTATTAGATTCTCCGAATAAGAACTATACGGTCAATGCAGTATGCCAAAGCGCGAGCCTGTTTATATTCTGAGGGGTAATTTATTTTATTTTAACGGTTGTGTATGGTAGGTAAGCTACACAATATACAGGGTGTTGAAAAGTAAGTTCATAATTTGTTTTATTTGAAACCAAAAACCGTAGTTAATTAAAAATATATATATTTTAAGATGTGGTAGTCTGTACACTACAGGTTGTTAAAAATAAGTAAGTATTTTTAAAAATTGAAGATCTAAAATTTACATAATTTTTTAAATCTATTTAACAAGCTTTGCAAAAAAGCGGTTAAGTGCGACTGTATCTGGCCATGAAAAAAATGAAATGTTTACTGTAGCTATGAATTTTATGCGTTACAAGTGGAATAAAATACCGCATAATATTATGTACAACTATGTAAGAGCCTAGTTTTTAAAAAAAAACTCGTAAGAAAATATTAAATACACAGGTTTTTTAACCCCTGAAGGAAATAGAGGGGTGTTATAAGTTTAAAGTAAGGGCTGAATTTTTTTTTTAAATTAGGGTGATAGGTAATGTATATTTTTAATGATTTTTTCAAATAGATAAATGTTATACCATTTTTAAATTGCCATAAAATTACCTATAGTTATAGTTATAGAAAAGGGCAGGGCTACCAGTGCCCATTCGCCACTGCAACCTAAAAGATCTATAAATTATGACTCCCCATGCCGAGTCTCACTCTACAGGCCCAGGTCTTTTATAAACCTGATATTACCTATACAGGATGTTGCAAAAAGGGTATACTGTGCCGAAAGGGTTTGACTCAGGGGTTATTCTGAACAACTTTTGTTCTCCAAGTTTTGGAAATTCTCGAAAAATAAATTCGGTCTCTATAGTAAAAAGTCACGTGATCGAATAAGTTTCTATGTAAAAGGTTTTGTTACGTGAATTTTCAAAATTGTAGAAGAAAAGTGGATCAGAATGGCACCTAAATCCACTTTTGGCTAAGCTTTATACCCTTTTTTCAATACCTTGTATAAAATATCGTCAGCGTCACCTTAGATCGTAATCATCGTAACTCCTCGTGACCAAATTTTAGAGGAGACAAAAATACTGTTTTATTTGTAGTTCTAGTTGGCATACTACCCACCTAAAGTTTTTTTTAACTAGCCTAAAAATGATTTGTTTAGACAGTCTATCTTCCTGTTCAACCGCAGCCTGAGTGCCAGTGACCCAATGACTGAAAGGAGGCCATTAGTGCTCCTAAATAAATAAAGCAGGCCTGAAGATTATCTTTCAGTGTACCGACACATCTGATTGCTGTAAGAGCCTGATAAGCTCTTCGAACGAGTCATACCTCTGTGGTGGTACGGTTTCGACCTTTCGGACAGTCAGTTTGGCATCCGAAATGCGGATTCGAATAGTGGGTACAATACTTTGCGTTCGTTCACTGTCGGAGCAGGATAAGAACCACGGGCGAGTTGTTGCGCTGGCTGTTTGCTTAAAAATAGTAACCGCGTTCAACTCTATCCCCTAGAGGGCGAACCTTCCATCTATACCATCACTTGTCTTCTTATCTGCAGAAAATTGACAGAGGTCATACGTGTCTAACAAGTACATTAAGGATGCGAAAAGAGAGGGTTTGTTTTCACTGAAGAAGTTCAGTTGCGGAGTTCCACAGCGGTAGGTCTTGGACCCCTCTGCTGTGGAACTTGGCATACAACGCGGTCCTGCAAATCAAGCTCGCAAACGGCGTTAGCACAGTGCATTTTTCTAATGTCACACAGGTCGTGAGGTAGGCTGAGAGCCTCCTTCGGGGATGACATCCCAATGATTCATTACGAAAAAATTGCTGCAGCTGTGCTCGCCATGCAGTGCATGGGCTACTTCCGAATCTGGGGGGCTGTTGCAAAGGAGTCCGTTGCCTCTATACGGTACGGGTTCCGTGCGATCTATGATCCTTCCGGGAGCACCTGTCTTGTCAAGTCGAAGAGAATGGCTCGTATTCGACGCAACCTGCAGTACTGGTGGGATTGGTTGGAGGACAGGACAGCAGGAAGCTGCAGCAGCCGTCATGCTGTGATTCGACGCATAGATGCAAAAAAAAGTTGAAAGTAACTTCATGTTAATAAAATATTAGATCTTAATTTAACAACATAACATTGCAAAAGAAAAATTAACATTGTTGAGTATGTTATTGTAATTTACTAAAGTAGTAATAAAAACAAAGGCTTATTGCATAGTTTTCGTTCACGTTCGCCTACATCGCACGTTGTATATGAGAATAAAGGGTATAATTACTAAGTTTTCTTGTTTAAAAATCACGGTTTGGGGTTTAGAGGAAAACAAATGGTAAAATGCGGAATACAGTTTTTTTTTTCGAATAAAGAGGAAAACATGTGAATTCAAAAAACGTTTCTATTGACACCAAAGAGTACTTTTCGCCGAGAAAAGTGGAGTTACAATGTTTGCGATCTAAAGTGATGATAGAACTAGAACTTATTTTTTCAGTTCACCTGCTGTTGAGTGAAATCGTAATTAGGTAAATGACTCCTTGACATGAAAATAACTTTTTTTTTATAATCGTTATAACAAAACCGTTTTTTTTAATACAGCAATATTTGTAGGTGTACTTACAGTGAGCAAAAGAGCGCAGCAAGGTGTAAATTTTTTGGTTTTTAAGAAACAAAAATATTATTTCTATCATATCCCAAATACACATAAGTACTTAAAAAAAAAATACACACTCTCGCCTTGTACTAATGTACCCCCTTGCGGGGGTACTTACATGTTATTATTTTTCTGGTGACCTCCCCATATCCCTTTGCCAGCTACGTAACCTTTTGTGACACCCTGTATATGCAGAGTTCTGCAAACTACTGTTCTGCTTTTGAAACACCAAAAAAAAACAGGTCGTCTAACTAAAAGGTCACGTGACCAAAAAAAAATTATATGAAGAAGCGTTTTTTTCATGAATATAAAAAATTACGTAGGATAAAAGTTTTTTTTATTACACGGGGGCAGAGTTTAATACAACACCCTGAACTATTAAACTCTGATAATATTTTCGCGATTTTTTTACATTCTGATTTCATTTCCTGGCTTAGAAATAACATCAATAACATGCTGCACACGTAGGTTTCGGCATAGTATTAAACCCTTTTTGCAACAACCTGTATAAATATCGGCACGGGTACGACTTTATATATAATTAATTATTAAATATTAAAAATACTTTCAAATAAAAATAAATATTTTCGTATCACAAAACAATATTAGGTACTTACTTAGTATATTTTTAACAAAGTGGCATGTCTTCACTTTTATGTTTTCGAGTACTATGTTAAAATTTCATGTCATTGTCCGGAGAACGCCCCGCATACCTCAACCCCCCCTCACTAGATTTGACAGATTCTGATTTTCTTCCAGCTTTAGTGACAGCCTTAAGTCTTTCCATTCTTAGAAACCCGTTATGAAGTTATAACGATCGGCAGTTAGTTATACCTTCGATAGTTAGCTAGTCGCAAGTGCATTTCAAATTGGAACTTGCTAATAACTACGTCAGCGCAAACCGCATAGTAATTAATGCTATAGTTTTTAATTATAAACGTTTCAGGCTAGTTGGTGCTACTAGAGGGTACTAGAGGGGGGAAGAAGGGGGTTGTTGCATGAGTAGAGAAGCCTCCCAGCGCCACCCTTTATAGCTCTACATTTCTAATCAACGCGTGACAAATTGCGGGACCAACTTCACTGACCTTCTTTAAAGAGTTAGCATAACTAACATGTGTAGTAAGTACGTTTAATATAACTTTTAACTTTCATAATGATGACCGAATGGTGTAGTGGTAAGTGAACCTGAGTACTATGCTGAAGGTTCCGGGTTCGATCCCCGGCCGGGGCAGATGTTTGTTTAAATACAAATTTGTAATGGGGTCTAGTGTGTTAATATGTAATATTCCGATACCAATATTACACCCTCTGCCTAGCTTGGATTCGGATGGCCGGGTGTGTAATACTGTGTAATGTCTCAATAAATATTGAGCAGATTACAAGATTTTCGAACCTCCTTTAAAGTTGCGTATCGTCAACTGTCACTGTCAAATGTAAGGTGAAATTTGATAGTTCCAAAAGTGACTACGTTGGCGCTGTTTTTTCCTATAAATGTTTGTGTAGTATCGAGTTGCCACGTTAGCTCGTGATAGACCTTCTGGTATAATAAAATTCCATCGTCTCTACAAAATAATGGTTAGGTAACTAGTACCTTTTTTTAGGAAATATTACAATAAGGTCAAGCCAAACACGGATTTGTATTGGTCTTGTTGTTAAAACCGAGAACATCCTAAGAATAAAACGTAAGCAACAAGTTACATTTCTGAGAAAAACCGTCATTAGCTTCGGTCCAGTTACGTCTGAGGCGAACATCACAATGACCTTTACTTGAAATGCCTGACAAAATAATTTAATCCGGCTTTAGAATTGAATTAATTATTTCTCAAAATAATAAGTATAGTAGTAGACTTAGTATACCGGTTCAGAAAGGCTAGGGCTATGGTGACTTTGGATCTAAAATATGTTCCGCAGTTATGCGAAATATTTGAAGGAAATCCGCTCCCACCAGTGGAATGATATAATGCATCCATAGCAAAGTAGCAACGCACATCTTTGATGGAAAATCTTATGTCGGTTAGGAAGCTTATTTACTTATAATAAGAGTGTTTGTCAAGTTTCAAACATTAAATACCCTATGTAATAGGTATATATCTACAAATAGGTGCATAATACAACAAATAAAATATACAATACACTAACAAGAAATGAAAAAGTATTGTGTTAAAAATAATATAGGGTTATTGCGGTCGGCTTTTTCTAAGTGGAACTTTTTCATTGCTCGTGAGTGTAGCTGTATGTATTCATATATTATGTACCTTGTAAGTTCTCACTGCACAGCAATGCGACAGTGGCGGCAGCATGACGTTTATAATAATAACACCCCTCATGTCAGTGTTTAGAAAATCCATCATTGATATCGTCTTTTGTCTATGCTCGCCGTTAGCTGTAAAGATAATTACCTACTTATAGATTTTATACATTTGTTCAAGTTTAAAAGTTCATGTATAGTATGACCTAGCGTTTTCCGCATTAAAAGGGAAGCATACAAATAATTAGGTGTGTGCTTTTTTTTACATAGGAATTTTTGGTAATGTAACTGTACCTATATTTTTTCGACTAATTAAACTTGAAAACAGTATTGTGTTCCTTATAAAGGCAAGCGTCCACCTATCGGTACCGTACGTATCGGACCAAACGGATCTTCATAAATGTATGCAGAAACGGGATCGGCAATGCCGATGAAGTAATGCGATGCGTCCGTTGCGTACGATACCGAGAGGAAGACATATACTTTAAAGGTCTTCAAGACACACCGACCTACGCATAATACCTACGAAGATAATAAAATAAATATAAAGCCTTACCTACGGTGATCATCGCGCGGACAGTTTCCAGCAATAAGAATAAATCTGACTGAAACTCGTTGTGCGAGTGTTTCAGACACAGGTTCCCGGCGATCGTACCAATCTGTAATTAAAAATATATTTTGTATTAAAATTATGCAAGTGGATTAAAAGAAATACTAATTCTAAATTATGATTATGCTTGATATCATAATTATAGTAAAAAAAATGTAAAATTGGATAATTACCCGTAACAAAAATTAATTACTATCGTTATTTCTTTCAATTATAGGTACAAACAAAGGAGAAACGATAAAGTACCTGTTAAAAAAAATAAGATTTATAAAATTCCGACTTTTTTGTGCCCGTATCGTATCGTACAGATTAGAGAAAGTTCAGCAAATTGTGCGAAACAGTCGGAAGCTGAATAAAATAGTAACTAATTACAGAGTCGTAATCACTAATGACTGTTCGTGGAAATCAATGGCAGATACTAGAGAATACACCCTGTAGATGGTGAATTGCGGGTACGTAAATGAGAAAAAGTATAAAGAAAAATGTGTTTAATATTTTAAATCATTATTTAAGTGGCTAAACATACCTACTATAAAGCTTGAACTGGTAAGGAAAACTGAAAGAATTAAGAAAGTCATAATTTATAACCCAATACAATTCCAGATAGGTACATACTTTTACAACACGTAAACCCATTTATAGTGCCACAAACTTATCTGTTCCGGTGACAGCTCACATAAATGTTCAATATTTCTTAATTCTATAAGATTTCAAGTTTGCTCGTATTTTTAATTCGCTTTTGCGGTGTTAATAAACCCTTCTAATCTATATCAATGTATAATTCATTAGTAAGTTATGAGATATGGATCAACTTAAGTCGCTCTCGCTTGGGGGCTTGTCGCTCACGTCCGTAGGTACAAACCCTAGTTACCCTACACGTGCCCCCTGGGTGGTGCTAACGAGTGACAACGCCGAATGTCGGGCGGCGGTAAATCGACCCGACCTCCTCTCCTAGCAGAGGCGGCGATCTCCCGCCGTAAAAAAGGAGAATCACCAACACGCCTGCCAAGCGCGGTGATTATGGCAAATACACCTCCTAATGATGGAAAAAACAAAGCCCCGGCCCCCAGTCCCCGGCAGCCCCGCTATCCCGGACTCCGGTAGCGGTCACGGTAACGGCGGGGCAGGGGGTGCGAAGAATCTCCGGCAGAGAGTCGGCTACCAGCCCAACCGACCCTTGCACCTGGCAACATATAACGCACGGACACTGAGGGAAGACGTGAAGATAGAGGAGCTGGAAGAGGAAATCAGCAAGTTAAAATGGGACATTATAGGGTTATCCGAAGTCCGACGAGAGGGAGAGGATACGGAAATTCTCCAGTCCGGAAACTTGCTGTACCACCGGGAGGGCGACCAACTGTCCCAAGGGGGTGTCGGGTTCATCGTCAACAAGTCCCTCGTCAACAACATCGTTGAAATCGGAAGTGTGTCGACACGGGTTGCGTACCTCATCCTGAGAATATCTAAACGATACTCAATGAAGGTCATACAGGTTTACGCACCCACATCTAAGCACACCGATGATGAGGTCGAACTTGCGTATGAAGACGTATCGTCTGCCCTGCGTAAGTTCACTACTCATTTCACGGTGGTGATGGGAGACTTTAACGCGAAACTCGGAAAACAAGAAGGCGGCGAGACGAAAGTGGGGTCACATGGATTTGGAGTCAGGAACCATCGTGGGCAAATGCTGGCTGACTTCTTGGAGAAGGAGGGCCTCTATATGATGAACTCCTTCTACAAGAAGAAGCCACAAAGGAAGTGGACGTGGATTAGCCCCGATGGGAAGACTAAAAACGAGATCGACTTCATATTGACGGATAAGAAGCACATATTCAATGATGTCTCAGTGATCAGTAGGGTTAAGACCGGCAGCGATCACCGACTCGTAAGAGGCACTTTGAATATAAACTGCAAAATAGAACGCTCCCGTCTAATGAAGTCCACGCTCCGTCCTACTCCTGCTCAAATCCAGGATCCCGAAAGCTTTCAGTCTGAGCTTTGCGACCGCCTGATATGTTTAGAGAATTGCGTTACAGTTGACGATTTAAATAATAGGTTTGTGGAAACTGTCCGAGAGGTAGGATCGAAATATTTTTCGTCCCGAACCAACCGAGGACCTCAAAAACTCTCAGATGGGACTCTGAGTCTCATAAGAGAACGGAGAGAAATGAGGTTGCAGTCTTCAGTTGATATGGTCGAATACAGACGTCTAAACAGACAGATCGCCAAAGCAAGACGTTGCGATATGAGACGCTACAATTGCAAGCGCATTCAAGACGCAATAGAGCAAAACAAGGGCTCCAAAGTCTTTGCTAGAGATCGATCTGTTCGGCAGACTCTGTTGACCCAACTGAAGACCGACACTGGCAACACCGTTTCATCAGTGCCCGAAATTCTGGGAGAAATTGAGAGATTCTACGGACAGTTATACACCACAACACAAAACCCTATTACCAGCGGTGCTCACGACAGCCGAGCGCCACTCACCCGACACTATACCGAAGATATTCCGGACGTCAGTCTAGACGAGATTAGTATAGCTCTCAAACAGCTAAAAAACAACAAAGCTCCGGGAGATGATGGAATAACGACAGAACTTCTGAAAGCCGGCGGTAGACCGATTTTAATAGCACTTCGGAGGCTGTTTAATTCCGTCATACTCGAAGGCACAAGCCCGGAGGCATGGAGCAGAAGTGTAGTGACTTTGTTCTTCAAGAAAGGCAACAAAGCCCTATTGAAGAATTATAGACCCATTGCACTTCTGAGCCATGTGTACAAGCTGTTTTCGAGAGTTATTACGAATCGTCTCGAGCAAAGACTCGACGACTTCCAGCCACCCGAACAAGCCGGGTTCCGAAAAGGCTATAGTACCATAGATCACATACACACGCTTCGGCAGGTTATACAGAAGACCGAGGAGTATAATCTACCTTTATGTCTAGCGTTTGTGGACTATGAGAAAGCCTTTGATTCTATTGAGCTCTGGGCGATGCTTCAATCCCTTCAGCGGTGCCATATAGACTATCGCTATATCGAGGTGTTGAGATGTATGTACAATGCTGCCACAATGTCAGTTCGATTACACGAACATAGCACAAAACCGATCCAGTTGCAAAGGGGCGTGAGACAGGGAGATGTTATTTCTCCGAAACTGTTAACCTGTGCACTGGAAGATGTTTTTAAGCTTGTAGAGTGGAAAAGACTGGGCATTAACGTCAATGGCGAATATATCTCTCATCTACGATTTGCTGATGACATAGTTATTATGGCGGAAACGCTGGAGGAGTTAGGCGAAATGCTCACAGACCTCAATGATGCCTCTAAACAAGTTGGGCTGAAAATGAACATGGACAAGACAAAGGTCATGTCGAACGAACATGTTTCATCATCGCCCGTAACTGTAGGAGGTGTCACCATCGAAGTTGTTGATCAGTATCCCTACCTAGGACAAGTGATCCGATTAGGTAAATCCAACTTCGATAAAGAGTTAGCTCGTAGAATCCAACTCGGATGGGCAGCGTTCGGGAAATTACGACACATCTTCACTGAAAACATACCTCAGTGTCTGAAAACAAAAGTTTTCAATCAGTGCGTGTTGCCAGTGATGACTTACGGAGCCGAGACGTGGTGCTTCACCAAAGGGCTTATCCACAAGCTCAGAGTTGCTCAGCGTGCTATGGAAAGGGCTATGTTAGGCGTGTCCCTGCGAGATAGGATTCGTAATGAAGAAATCCGCAGGAGAACTAAAGTTACCGACATAGCCAAAAGGATTAGCACGCTGAAGTGGCAATGGGCTGGCCACGTAGCCCGCAGAGCCGACGACCGCTGGAGTAGAAAGGTTCTGGAGTGGAGACCCCGTGTCGGCAAACGGCGTGTCGGTCGCCCCCCAACCCGTTGGTCTGATGATCTGCGGAAGGTAGCGGGAAGCCGCTGGATGCAGATGGCGGGTGACCGTTTGGGGTGGCGATCGTTAGGAGAGGCCTATGTCCAACAGTGGACTACGGAAGGCTGAGAGAGAGAAGTCGCTCTCACCGGAACAGATAAGTTTGTGGCACTGTAACTGTAGTTTAATTTATTCCAGTGACATAGACCACTAGCGATCGTAAAGTGACCCTGTGTTCGTTTTTGCGTTTTGGCCAATTGGCCTTCACCTAATGTATAAACATTTATTTATATTGAGGTTTATAAACTGTACTACGCTTTAGAATATGTACCACCGTGAAAAACTACTAAATGCAACGGATGAATGAAAGAGTTGAAACGGTAATCACCCCTCTTAGCACCGTATTGGAAATTCCGCAACCAAAGTATATTCACGTGGGAAGCCCCATTAATTGTTGCAAATCTGTTGAACTTGTGATGTAGCTTAAAGCATTGCAGTTTCCTGTTCAAAGTTTTCAGTTTTACATGTTATTCAACTAGGCTACAGTAATTACTATCGGAAACTGTATCCACGATTATTTATTTATTTATTTATGAGTACACTAATGAGCAATTGAAAAGATCTAGTGACATATAGAACGTCAATGGCAGATGGAGCTTTTTAATGCACGTAAGTGTACTTTTTAGATGAACGATCAGGCCCTGTAGCACGGGGCGCTATTAAGACGTGACAAAAGTTCTCCGTCGCGCTCGCTCTTGAGGCCGCGCTATGTGAGTGAGCTCGATGCAAAACTTTTGTCACGTCTTAAATGCGCCCCGTACTAGCCCTTCAGGTGAACTTAGGGCTAAAATCATTATCAAGCAGTCATCCTGCAGGAGGTTTAAGGTACAAAAAATATGACTGTAAGTATTCGGATTCGGACCATCTTATTCTCGTTTTATTTTTATATTAAGTATTATTATTATTTTTTCCTGACATGTAATGAATATTATGAATAATAAATACATTTTTTTTAAGTCAGTCGGATTGCCACGAGGAGCTTTAAGCTAAAAATGTTATGCTGTTTGTGTTTTAAAGTTTTTGATTTTCGTCTTTTATAGTTCTTGGTGCAAATAAAGTGTACTTATTGTATTGTATTGATAAAATATCATAAGTGCTAATAAAACAGAGCTATGCTATGAATACTTACATTCCTCACAGGAACATGCGCCACCAAATCCATGTGGTCATAAAACTGCTTCAGGTACGAGAAGTCTTCGTTTTCTTCGGACAATTTCTTGAAAAGCTCCATCATGTCAGAAAGAGCCATACCTCCTCCCAATATTAAGTTCACGTCTATCGAATGTCCTTTAATTTCCTGCACGTTTGATATGTCGATCACTCTTTGTGGGTAATCCGTGACGTGGTATACACCTAGAATAAAAAAAATATATTTGAATATTGACGACAGAACCGCTCCTTGAAGTAGAACGGCTGATGATGACGTCATCTTAATTTTGGAACTAGCTACAGTAAACTTATAGCTAATTTGTGTTATGGGTTCGGAAAAAAATTATTATAAACTATTTATAAAAAGGGCGTAAACAAAATTACTTTAAATCTAATTTTAATTTACTTTGTGGGAAATTTTACAAATTGGTATTTATAATCACGTCTGTATGTTGTAAATCCGGCCATTGTGTTGTTGAAATATTACAACAAGGCTACCTACAATGATATTATTGCTATCATAAAATGAACCAAAAGCCTATTATTCAATTAATGTCACATTACCAAGCCACTTACCCTGCCCAGTGTTCCCTGCAATCAACTTATAGTCCGAACCATCACCCATGGCTTTAAAAACATCAGCCAACGAAAACGCTTTGAACCACTTGTGCGTTCCGCAATCAATCTCTATCATTTTATTATCACTCTTCTCCAGAACGCACCAATCTTCTTTCTCATCTTGTTCTGGAAGTGTCTTGTTGAAATTTAGCTTGCCGACTAGTGCATCAGTTTTCTTTTCGGCTTTATGCTTGCAGTTTCCGTAGGAGCATTTGACTCCACATGCCTTGAACATGCCCAGGTCTTCTAGATCGCAGACCTTATCTAGCAGGCGCTGGTCCGCATCAGTGGCGAAGGTCTTGAAGGCATCGGCGATGGGTCGGTAGCCGGTGCAGCGGCAGAGGTTTCCGGCAAAGGAGTTCTCGATTTCTGTTGTTGTTAGCTTCCCTTTCTTGGATTCGTACAAGCTGTTGGTAGGAATAAAAGGTCGATTTAAATAGTGGCGAGGGGAGTATAGGTACATGTCTTATAAATGCTACTATTATCCTTCTTTTGGAGTTCTTGGGTTCGTAACTTTGAAATTAAAGGAATTCTTTCAGCTTCTATGGGTGAAATTGAGTTGTTTTACCCAAGTATTCATATTAGCTAAGGACAATAATTCCTCGAGTGACGTTAGTATTACCGACTAAAGCTAATCTATTTTTTGACCAAGACAAAAACCCGAGCCTAGCTCTACATTTACATTCCTCCATGTCAAACACCAAACACTAACCTATACATGTTCATGACCCATCCAGGGGTACAATACCCGCACTGGGTTCCGTTGAAGTTGGCCAGTCTCTGCTGGATGGCGTGGTAGCCGTCAGTGCGGTTGCCTAGACCCTCCACCGTGGTCACCTCCCAGCCGTGGCAGGATAACACGGACACTAGGCACTGGAAGCAGAGAGGGGTAGGGTTAGTAAAGTGAATCCAAGGTAATTCTTGCCTCCGTTTTTCTTCAAAGACAACAAGAGCCCCTTTTGCCAATTACATAGTTTTAAAAAAAATCACGTTCAACAGATATTTTTTTATATTTGCTTGAGCAATTTTGATGAAATCTGTTATAAACGAACCCTCACACCCTGGATAACCAGTAAGTCAATGCTACTTTTTAAATACAAAGCATGCAATACTAGTATAATAATTATATTATGCTGTGTACCTACGTATGTAGCTACGAGTACTATTATTAACATACACCTTAATTATATTAGTAGGTATATTCATGCTCTTTGACTAAAGTCTGTGCATGTCGTTCTCTGGAAGGTTAAGATCATGCCATTAAATTATAATAATGTTATTAAGCAGTACACATACCTATTATAACAACGTATTGCAGGCCTTCATAACTTCTTCTTTGTAATACTCAACTAAGAACTGTACCCATGTTCAACATAAACTACCGAGTTTTTTCTTCAATTGTTTTATGTTAAAAAGGTTTTTTATTAGTACGCAAACAAAAACTGTAGAGGATCTTTGATCCGGATGTTAGTATAGTTATAAAAATGTCTGAGTGAGTTCCAAACACTATAGTTGGGTAAACTGTTAGGTATGAATATGTAAAGTATAATTAAGATTCCATAATTTAACAGTAAATACTTATCTATTTTTATACTGAACAATTTTAAGAAAGTAAGTAGGTTAATCTTATAACGAGACTATTTTTTCCGAAGAATCCGTCCCAAGACTATTAAGCTAATCTTTTTGTTCCTTTAGATATAAAGGTAACGATCGTTAGCAAGATTTATTTTTGCCACAATTAAAAACCTTTTTTTTGTGATACGAATTAAAATTGTGCCAGTGCCATAAAAGCCGTCAGTTTTAGATTTATAATTTACTAAAATAAAATTAGCATGCCTCCATTTTCTATACAGGGTTATTGGTAAGTAGACCGGATCCTTTCAGGAGGTGATAGTGGAAGGCATTTCCAGTCGATTGAACCCAATAATGCATTATCCTAAACTTTACCATTTCTAAGATATTTAATATTTAAGGTTTTTTAATTTTTTTGCCAAAATTTTATGCTTAAAACCAAAAATAAAAAAAATCAATCATATTTCAATAATTTTTTTGGTTGTTTTGCATAAGCAACACCCTAATAAAGTAATTAAAATAATCAAATGTGCATTATTCGACTTAAATTAGACATAATAATTCAAAATAGTTAAACATTTTGAAAAAATATTCAAAACGCAAAAACTAATAAATTAAATTAAAAAAGATTTTCATATGACATTTTTTTGTGCACTTTAGCTTAAAAACATGGTCAACTAATAAGCTTTCAAACAAGATAATTGAATACCAAATCGATTAAGGTATCACCAAGATATGGCCAAAACAACCAGCACAGACGGACAAAATTCAACAGGAAAACTAACAAAATTGGCCCAATTTAAAGGTAAAAAGTGTGATTGTTTTCAGTCCTGTTGACTTTAGTATGGAAACCCCTGCTAAGTTTTCTCCGCTTTGTCTGGTTGTTTTGGCCATATCTTGGTGATACCTTCATCGATTTGGTATTCAAATATCTTGTTTGAAAGCTTATTAGTTGACCATGTTTTTAACCTGAAGTGCACAAAAAAATGTCATATGAAAATCTTTTTTAAATTAATTTATTTGTTTTTGCCTTTTGAATATTTTTTCAAAATGTTTAACTATTTTGAGGTATTATGTCTTATTTAAGTCGAATAATGCACATTTGATTATTTTAATTACTTTATTAAGGTGTTACTTATGCAAAACAACCACAAAAAATATTGAAATGTGCCTAGTTTTTTTTATTTTCGGTTTTAAGCATAAAATTTTGGCAAAAAATTAAAAAAACCTTAAATATTAAATATCTTAGAAATGGTTAAGTTTAGGATACTGCATTATTGGGTTCAATCGACTGGAAATGCCTTCTTCTATCACCTCCTGAAAGGATCCGGTCTACTTACCAATAACCCTGTACATGTACTTAGTGCGAATATAGAAGAACATACTAATACTTTGTTATTTTACTAGAACTATAAAAAAACACACTCACGAGCAATGAAAAAGTTCCAGTACCATATGGAATGACAATGGCAGGTGGAACTTTTTATTGCCTGTGTGTTTCACTCGTGAGTAAGTACATAACTTTGTAAAAATTGTTTCGATGTTGCCGTTTTGGGATGAACTTTTCGTTTCGACATCGTAATATATTGTTTTTATTTTATCTGCATATTTACAGCAAACAAAAGGAGACGATGTATGACGTGAGACGCATATGAGGTGTCATCTACAGGGGTTCATTTAACTGCTTCAGCGCACAGCGGGGTGAACTTAAAGTTCTGTTTCTTGGAAGACACGCCGAGTCTTGTCATGCAGTTGATGTGTCTCGTATGATGATAATGTAGCTTCATATACATATTACAGTGTAGTTAATTTAATGTTTTATTCATGTTAGGTTATTCCGAACAGCCATTAACAATAGCACTGCGGCACAGGTAAAACCTCAACCTTATCATGAAAGTGCTATAAAATATGTATATGTTTTGCTTCTATTGTTTTATCATCACCATTATGATGGTATCCGTCCACTGCTGGACATAGGGCTCTCCTGAACTACTCTACAACAATCTTAAGTCATCCTCATCTAGCCCTACCTACTACCTGTCTAGTCTTTATCTACATTTATAAGGTCGTCAAACCAGCAGTTCGCAGGGCATCCCACGCTAATCTTTCCCTTCAAAGAACATCAGGATGTAGACCTAGGCAGACAAAGGACTTTTGTCCACAAGATATAGATCTCTTAAATAGTTCTACTGGTTGACAGAAGAAAAAGAGGCGATCCCTTTACGTTACGCTTTGCTGTGTCTTTTAGTCTTACCAGGCCCTGTAGCACAGGGCGACGGGACAAGAGTTCTCTGTCGCGCGCGCTCTTGCGGCTGCGCGATGTGAGTGAGCGCGATGCAAAAATCTTGTCACGTCTTAAATGCGCCCCGTACTAGCCTTTCAGAGCGGTATTCGATAAAATTCAGGTCTATCACCGGCAATATCTACTCACGGAGTTGACCGCCATGACCCGGCGCTCGCCCGCGTCCCGCGCCGCCACCGCCACGACGCAGGCGCCGCAGCCGCCCTCCTGGCACATGGCCTTGGTGCCGCGCAGGTCCAGCACCGACCGGATGTACTCGTTCAGGGACACATCCGGCCCGTACGCGCCGGAGACTGGAACAGGAATCACTTTTATGGCAACTGTGGGGTTACCACCAATGAACATTCATCATCATCACGACCCATCACGTCCCCACTGGGGACGGGGAACTGGGGAACGGGTCTTCTTACAATGACGGAAGGGTTTAGGCCTTGTCCACCACGCTGGCCTAGTGCGGCGGGTTGGTGGACCCCAACACAAGCAAGCTTGTGCTGAGACCAATGAACATTAGCAATTAACAATCCATAAGCAGCGTCGCTCGATTGTCAAATGTAACTAACTTGGATCTGACAGATGTTTTAGCGACGCCGTTTATTGATTGTGTCGGTGGTGGTACGATAGCTGTTCTATTTTATTCTTTGTGGGGTGTGAGTAGGTACTTGGATCTCTCGTATGGAAGCTTTGTGAATTATGCCCTTAAGGTTTTAACTTCCTAAGCTTGGACTATTTACAACGCTGGTCCACTTCAGGTTGGTCAATTCACTCTTCTAGATGTACTAAATTTATATGTGAAATATCAGATAAATCGTTGATTAACATGAACACAACAGTCCGCTGTACGGGATTTGTTTTATGTTATAAGTTTGGTTCATGGAACTAAATATACACCACCGTATGTTACCGTGAAAATATACGTACTTACCATAAAATTGATCCAGTGGAACGGAATCTATGTATACATATGCCGATAACGGCTTGCTAGTTATGTATTTTCATACGATGTTGACATTATTTGAAAAATTGTAAAAGGCACTAGGTATTCTTATTGTTTTTTTTTCAATTGGTTAGATTAGGGTTCGGTATAAAATGGAAAATTCCATAAAACAGGGTCCAGGGGTCATCCATTATTATTATTATTATTATTATTAATATTATTTAAAACGACCTTTTCAAACATTACCCAAACAACTGTCGAGATTCTAAATAAACATTTAAATAAGAATTCGAAATGTGTACTTACCGAACATATTATAATAATAATTAGTAAGTACCCAATATTGTTGTTCGGTGAAAAATCAACATTACCATTTATTTAATATGAGTAAAACTTGACCTGAGTAAAAACCCTGGAAAATTATCATTCCATCTTTGGTCAAGTCAACTTTTGAATTAATTTTCAAGGCAAGGTTTCCACGGTTTTAATAGTTCACCCACAACCTTCCTAAATATCAATGTAGGACATACATAACACTCGTTTTTTAAACACCGACAAAAACGGAGGAATTATGAGTTCCATCAATTATCATTACAATGTAAGTTACAGAAATTATGTATTGTGTTTATGTATTGTATATCTGCTCCAGCCAGCAATTGAACCAGAACTTAGAACTGTCAGCGGAACTTAAATAATAGCAATTAATAGAAAAAAGTAAGCACAATAGGCGGCCTTATCTCTAAAAGCGGTCTCTTTCTGGCAACCATAGGGTGAATGAAAGACTTATGAAATAAATGAGGAACGAGTAAACGTACTGCATTTAAATTAAAAAAAAACTACAGATATTTTAAAGTACCTAATAGTAAGAAAGATTACTCACTTTTGTGTGTGACTCCATTGATTTTGAACTCCACCTCAGCCATGGCCGCTCTCGAGCAGAACCTGCCAGCCTTTGAGCGAGAACCCGACAACCTGTGGATAACGACACAGTAATCACTGACCGAAGCAAATTGAACACTATTCAATTATAATCATTAGGCAGCAAATTGCAAGCGACTAGCTGTTGCCTCCGAGCTCTGTGTTTATTCCAAATAGACGACAAAAAAAACAGAGCTACTTTTTTCTAAAGATTCACTTCGTTGACACATAGGTAGTAGACGAGTTCTCGTGTGGAGATCACGAATAGACAAACGTAAACATTATGGGTCATCTCACAACTCCAACATTATAAGTGACCAATCTTGTTTATTGCTTCCACAATGACATGGTGTAAGTCTTCGACCAAAGGGTGTATGTATATAATATTGCATGATGTAATATATTATTTTATATTCAAATACCTGTTACTTGAAAATTGATTTTAGAATTCGGTCTGTAATACGATATGATAATTGACAGTTGTAAATAACTTCAGTAAATAAACACTTTCGCGACGAAGTGTAAGATCTACTGTGGCTAAAAGATCTACTGTGAACGTTTTTTATACTTATGTAGTTTTTTTTATTCTGTCTATATGTACTTTGTTTCTCATTGCTGCTACAGGAAAAAGGCCTCCCAAATCGTTTATAATACTCTAAAATTTAATAGAAACAAAATCTTTACAGTTATGGTCGGTATGTCAGCGATTATTACCACATTCATGCAATCATTAGGATTAAAATTCCTTTTCACCATAATATCCATTATATTAGGTATATGGCACTGGAATAAAATGTATTGCTGTATTGTTTTAGATTTCTTACCATCCAAACTCTATGTGCTTATAGAGTTTGGATGGTAAGAAATCTAAAACAATACTGCAATACATAATAGAAGCAGCAAGAAATAAAAAAAAAACACAAAACAAATATGTAGGTAAATGCAATCAGTTAAGTACCTTACCTTATAAGAAAATAATATCATGTACTTTTATGCTTATGTTTTTAAACGGTATACAAAATAATAAAACACTTAACTCACAGACTTCCGTATTTATAAACCACGATATAACACAATGAAACATCGACTTGTACTGGCGCCCACGGAAACTATGAAGGTGGAATAACACTGCCAAATGATTATAACTAAAACCTTTTGACCACTACTGTACTATACTATATTCATACATTTCATAGAAATGCTGATGGTAGATACGCAGTACTACGCACCTTCATAATTTTTCTCTAGCAATCTAGAAAAAGTTCTACCCAGATTATTATGAAACCAAATGCCCAATATATATTTTTATATTTAATTGAACACAATATTCAACGTTTTTTTGTTTTCGAAGCGGTCGTCATTAAGCTAGCTAGCTAGCACTGGACCTTTTTCGTTGCTTGCGAGTGCATAACAGTAATATTCTCGGGCCGTAATAACGTAGGTATCAACCTAATATCGCATATCTTATTATAGCATATGGTAAATATGGCATGCAGTGTAGTGGAATACAAACTTTATGGTAAGTCTTCCTTACTAGTACAGTAGATACCTTATCGTAGATATAATATCATGTTATCTTCATCATAAAACTTGACGGTCAATATCAGTAGTGCATCCAAAATTGTTACACCTAAATAAATATTATTGAATGATAAAGTAAAATACTTTGATATAGCGACCTTAAGAATGATTTGTCTACAGAAATGGTCAACATTTAATACGAGTATAAGTTATACAGAATGACCCCCTCAAATCCCTTTCGGCATACTAAACCACTTTTGCAACACAGGGTTTGTGTATATTTTGTGGAAATTGGACAACCTTGAGGTACCGAATATACAGAAATATGCTACTATTTTCTTTGTATTGTAACTGTACGAGTCTGAAATCTGAATCAGGTGACAAACACAAGAGCAAAGGCGATGTTTTGTCACACTCTCGTCACACTAGTGAAAGGATTGACCAGTCAATTAGCATAACAATATAAACTGTGAAACCGCCCCATGTTGGTACTTACTGTATGTACATATAATTTGATCACTACAATATTATAAAAATTGGCAGGCGTGGCACGCCATAGTACATTTCTGTGGCATTCACGGCAATAATAGCACCTCATCACTTGAGTGCCTAAGTTCTTATTTCCTGTCACATTGCTTGTGTACAATCATCAGGTGAAAAAGTGTGTAATTTATTTTTTCCCTACTCATTTCCACAATAAAAACGCACAGGTGCAAATATAATATAAAAATACAAATTAACAGCTACGGTACTTTTTTGAAAAAAAAAATCACCAACTTATTGGTAAAACCTATATTTTTAGATTTTCTTAAAAGTTTCATAAAGTTATAACTTTTTAATTTTCTTACAGAATAACCAAGTTGGTATGCACATAATATCATTTAGTTTAGGACCTAACTCTCTCTGCCCTTCCGACCCAATACCCACGACCCATCTATGTAGCTAAATAGCCAATGTAACACAAACAAGAAAAAGCCATGTCAACTCATTACAAACATTACCTATCTCACATTAGATCTAACAAGTTCATAACTTGCAGTTCTAATAACTTAATCAGTACTGCAACTGCGGACAACAAGCTAATTCTGTACCATTAACATGCATTAGTCCTTGTTATCTAATAAACTGATGGAATAGTCAAATTGCATGATTTTGCATCAGATAATTGGTATGCAGTTTATTGCGAGAGAAGAGAGGCTGAAAATGACAGTTGGATAGTGGAGTAGGCCTACCATGAATTCTCTACCACACGAGTGAATGATTAGCAATAGCAGTAGAACTGGGCTTATAATTATGTAATAATAAGGGTCTTTTGGAGCGACTATTCGTATTAGTTACTTTTATTTATAACGTGTAATATACGTGATCTGAGCACTCTCGGACATGACAGCCAATTTGTAGAATTAGATTATGTCCTATTTTCGTGCTATTATCGTTGTTTTACGTAATATTATTATTTTTATATTCTAATTATACTTTTTATCGGGAATACCATTTCGGAATGTAGGTCGTAAAATATATTGGAAAAAATATTCCATCGTAATTATATTTTCAATTCCTTAAAATATTTCATTCATTTTCTTTCAGTTTGTGAAGGAACGACAGTTACCACCGTCAAGTTTAACAAAACATGACTGTTAACATAACTTGTGAATACAGGGTGTTGCAAAAAGGGTATACTAAGCCGACACCAGCATGTGCAGCATGGTATATCTAAGCCCGAAACTGAAATCAGAATTTCAAAATTCGCGAAAAAAAATATTTATTTTTCATAGAAACTTTGTTTTTTACTATGGAAAATGAATATTTTTTTTCGCGCATTTCCAAATTCTGATTTCAGTTTCGGGCTTAGATATACCATGCTGCACATGTAGGTTTCGGCTTAGTATACCAATTTTGCAACACCCTGTATAACTAGAAGCCTGAATTTGCAGTCTTACAAATGTATTATGTTTTTATGGCATATCTAGAGCTTCGAAAGATCTAGAGGTATTATTATGGCGGAACAACATCATGGACAAGTAAGCAAACATCCTACCAATAACAGAGCGTCCGAGCATAATGCATGTATGTAAATGTACACAAACCTAAGTTCTAAGATCCACATGCATACTAAAGTGGCTTGAACTTCAAGACCAGTAGGGTTACTCTAGATCATAAATAAGTAACGAGGTTTCAGATGGAGGCGCTAATCATAACTCTATCCCGTTGCAATAAACCAACCTTTTGCATGACAATTTTGCTTTCATTCGTACGTATTTTGTTAAGATAAAATCACCCTCCTGTTATTGCAATCGAAGTAGTCGTATAAGTTTTATAATATTAGTAACAATGTACCAAGGGAAAGAAGAATGGCGAAATCTGACCCGCTTTGCGTAAGTTAGCAGCCACTAACCAAACCTATTTTAAGTTATTGATAAAAATGTCTACTATCAGGGAAAAATATTTAAAAAAATCTAAACTATGGGGTTCTTGAGGTATTAGGGTTCAAAAGTAAATTAATTAATATATTTTTTTTCGTTAAATAAGTTTTTGATGAATAGTACACGCACAAACAAGTTTTATAATCTAAATCATGAGATTCCCAATACATAGTGCATCACAAAATGTATTACATGATTTTATTTCTGCAAATAATATCAAGATTATTTTTGCACATTTCACACTCGGAAACCTATTTTTATAAAGAGATCAATTTCAAAAATTATTTCATTCTATTCAAGTTCCCGTTATCCCGAAGTAACATAGAATACTTTAAATCCAGGAATTCCCACGGGAACACTTTTAAAAACTATTTTTAGCTCAAGGGTAACATCTAGTACAGTAGAAAGACTTGATCTTTCGGCACTTATATCTTCGTTCTCCCATGCCTCATAATAATAAAATTAATACCAGTATATACTGTAGTCACGGACTACACATCAGTGTATGTTTCATCAATGGCCGCTCTGGGTCATGGCGCTATAGAGAAATTGCCATTCTCCTTTGTTGGTATTCCAAATTGTTACCCTAGAAAATTTGAGGAATCTGGGAAACAAAATATGTCCGAAAATTTACCTTCCCCTAGATTTAAAAATAGAATTTATCCAGAATGCACACTATTAATTTATTTTCTAATATTGCTAATCTAGGATGAAGAATTCTACAAACATCCCAAACCAAGGCTGGCTGTTTGAGGTTCATACGTAGTCGGCTTGATAGATAATCCGTGGTCCATTTAAGGGTTGGGTGCCAGGTACCTGCAATGATCTTTGAACTTTAGCTTTTGAGTAAAATGTTCGATTTTGATATTTTAAGAACAATAAATTGTATTTATATAATCTTACATAACATTTTTACATACGTTACGTGTGAATTTATTTACTTGTAAACACTGTATACGATATTTTTTTTGTTTCTATTAATATTGAGTAAGAGCCGGTGCAATATACACGTTGTAATGTTTTGAATGACGATATAGATAATTATTTTATGTACAATGACGGCCATTTAAATTTGTTAAAATAATATAAAAAGGTACACAGTGGTTACTACTCGTATTTACCAAAATCTTAATCTATGTAAATGATCTGAAGCTATCTCATCTCCATATTATTGGTAGATGCTGATCATATACCTACATAATATTTATTTATTTTGAATAGTTTAAATTAAATATGGGAGTTTTCATGATATAGACATCAAAAGTCTAAAAATAGATTATGAAAAGATAATAATAATAGATTCAATAAATAGCAGACGTAATGTTTTTGTTCTTAATTAAGTATATCCCCTTACAGATAGAGTTTAATATATTTTCAGTGGTAATTGGTCACTTAATACTTAGGTTAAGTATTTTTATTTATTTAAAACAATTCAAAAATGGTACTTATCTTTACAAAAATGGTACTTTTTACTTTATAAAGCGGGCAGGAAACTGTCCAATAGCAGTAATCTCTTCTCGACAGTACGTACCGGAAGTGGCGGTACGTACTTGGCGGTCCGCAACAACCAACTCGTATTATAAAGATGACTATCGGTCACCAGAGCGCCGACTGTATACTGTGAACTTCCGTTAAAATTGTCTATATACTTTTAATTATAAAGTGTATAAGATAAAAAAAAAACATGGGAGCAGAAAAGAGTTATCCGCAAGGTTATTCTGAAAATCTTATTAGGTTCTCTAATTCGAAAAAAAATAACACACGAGCAATGAAAATGTTCCACTTACAAAATTTTATATCGACTCCAAATGACCCCAATTAAAACAACATTTAGAATTAGGTATTATTTGAGTGAAATATTTTTGTTTATAGATAATGCAGACTTTTCTGTTTAGGAGTAATTTGGTGCTTTTGTCACTGGAACATTTTCATAGCTCGCGTCGCGTCGCGAGTGTAGTATACAGCTCAATATTCAAAGGTTCAGAGTTATAGTGGTTGGAGAAAACTCATCGATTTCCAGTGTCCGCTCTGTCGTAGTATTTATTTGTGGCTACCGATGCGAATACGGAAATGAACAGCTGTAAGTATCTGTCTATTTATGAACTTTAATATAAAGTGTACATTAAATAAGAAGCGTCCCTAATCGAGATAGCTTCAGCTTCAGTGATCGTAACTGATCATTGAAGTTAAGCAACACATGGCACGGTCACTCATCGGATGGGGTTCCATCCGTTCAAAACGTTGTTTTTTGGACGCTTCCGTGTTTTGGACGGCACATTATGCCGTGCAAGCACGTGCACACAACTGCCTCTGTGGTCTAGTGGTAGAAGCTTCGCTTCATGACCCAGAGGTCCCGGGTTCGATTCCCGGGTGGGACCATTAATTTGTGTTTCTAAATTGTGGTTCTAAGTTTGGTTAGGACATAGAAGGCTGATCACCTGATGTCCGAAACTGTGAAACGATCCATGCTTTCGGATGGGCATGTAAAGCAGTCGGTCCTGCGCCTAGCTCTCTCCAGTCGTGTCGGTCAATCCGTCCCATTGGGCTATGAGAGTGATGGAACAGAGAGTGCTCCTGTGTACTGCGCACACACTTGGGCACTATAATCTACTCCTGCATAGATGGCTGATCTCAATTGAGATTGGCCGCCGTGGTCGAAATTCGGCTAGGAGGACATCATCACATCATGCCGTGCGTCCCGGTTGCTGTTTCTTGTGTTGGTCGCTGAATTAGCATTGGGCCCGCCTGGTGGTCTAGGCCTAAAAACTTAGACAAAAGCCCTTCCTTGGGAGGAGACCCGCGTGCATCAGTGGGGCCGTGATGGGTAGTGTTAGTGTGTGATGATGATTAAATAAATTTTTGGCATAGGTATATTCTGGATAGTTTCAAAAAGCTTGTTATTTACAATTAGGCTTTTCAGTAAACATACTTTTTTACTAATGTTCTTTCTTCTAATTTCCGCTAGCTACCGATCCAAATACCTATCAGATCTAACACCGGCATGACGAGAAAATTATTAATTTTAAAGGATTCACCTGATTAAATATAATAACTATAGTAGCCTCTCTCTCTCTCGAGGAAAAAGTGAATTAAAAAAAAATATAGTTACTTTTAGTAACAATCTTTCATAGTAACTACCTGCCATGCCTACATAGACTAATTGAAACTACCCATAAAAACCTCTTTTTTCACAGAAACATGAGAATTATTTTATAAATAATTCATTAGGCTACAATGCGAATATATTTAGGCGCCCAATTTCATGGCAATTTATTACCGTGGTAACGCTTAATTATTAAATTTGTCGTAAGCTTTGTGAATAACAAATCTGAATAAATAATATTTTGGAGAGCAAACATTCCATTAACAACATGTGTGTTTTCGTTAAAAAATATAACATTTTCATGTTTTCATATTTCAAACGAATTGCAGGGTTAGCCAGATAGGATACAATTACATCACTTTTCTTACTTATAGGTACAACACGATAAAATCAATTTCTTTCAGTCAACTCAAATTATTAAGGGATAGTGATCAACTGATCAAGAGGAATAAGTTTAGCCTAAACAGCCAGAGGTCCCGGGTTCTATCCCGAGTGGGAAAAAGAACTCGTGTTTTTAAATTGTCATTTCCAACGTAGGACTGTTATGAGAGTGATGAATCAGATAAGTACTTCTCACGAGTACTATGAACACTTTCACATCGTAATCACCCCATGCGACTTATTTTTTAGGAAGAAAAACGCAATCGGCTGATGATACACACTACATAAATGTATTTCCATCCCTCACCCGACCAAATTAACGTTTAAACTCGTTTCTCTTTCCCAGCACAATACTATCAGCTCGTCTGCCTATACCAGCTGCTGCTGCTCGAGCTATGCTCTTCGAAGGCAGTCTACAGGAGAGACCACGCTAAGTTCAGTTTGGGGTCGATGTTCGACACCGGCCTCTCTTTCCTCCACCCGGCCGTGGCGGCGGGTTCTAGTCGGTGTAAGTATTGCATATCTTTTGTCATTATTTATTTATATATTTACGCACATAGACATATGTAAAAAAAGTTGGACTTATCGCCCAAATGCAATTTTTTCAAGACAACCACTTAATTTTAAGAAATAAAGGTACATATAGTAATCAGAGAGTCCAAGTGACCCTTAAAGAAGAAAAACGTAATAAAATCCCATCCAGTATATGCCTGTCAAAATGAATGGATTAAAGTTATTTTGTGTGATAAAAACCTTTACCTCTTTATTGCTCAGTGGATAAAAATCATTGTATTTGAAAAATCATTAATGTCAATAGAGAGCGTTTATCCAATATTGTGAAACAGGGCCCTAAATTCAATTCAACTTTAGGCTCCCTTGCCTGCCACACATACAAAGTGTGTATTTAGAAATTTGCTTTTCTAAATTTAATTGCGACATTAAGTTTGTTGTTTTTGTTCATTCGTCTTCAGTTTCCAACATAATTTGTACGGGCTCTTGCTTCTGGACGCACCTGTGGCTAACCCATGAGCTTTTGTTGAAAAACTTCTACCCTCTCGCAATATTGTTCGCAAAAACAATTGAAATCAACTCTTTTGTGCAACTTTTCAACTTTTCTTAAATTAATTTTCTTGACAAACTTCTGTGAGAGGCTTCGCAAAGCACGTAAAAGCACAAATTGTACTAAAAATATCTACAAGCTTTTGTTCCGATTTTGAGTTTTCAAAGTATTGCTCTAAACAACTTTCGCGGTCTGTTCGCCGCTTCTTAGAATATTCTTTTTTGCAATTTTTTCCCTCCTTTGTTTAGTCTAGGTGTGACGCACGGCTAAATGCAGATTGATGTGGAAACTTTTCAGAAAAAAAACTTTAATTTTCCTTTCCCTCTCAAATGTTTAATAATTTAGGCATTTTCTGTATCTATGGTTGGCTCAGCCAATTCATCACTGACTGAAATTGTATAACTTAGTTTGTTAATAGTATAACCTAATCAATAAAATTATTACCTAGTAAATTAACGATTTTGTAGATCTGTGAATGCAATAGTCTTCTTCTTCTTAACGTAACAGTGACAAAAGCGAAGGACTAGCGATTGCCACAGTGTTGAAAGGATTATCCAGTCGCCAGACGTATGTATGTATGAGGTTTAGTTAATTATGAGGAACGGCAGCAGGAGAGGTCAAGTAAAACCATGAATGATTTATAACTAATACTATATTCAATTGTCCACAATAGTTATCTAGTCTAATTAGAACTAAATTTAGAGACGTCCGATATTAGGTACGTCGCGCCGAGAAGTGTCTAAGTACTATATAAGAAAATATAACCTATGCTTAATTCTACGTAATCGGAGGAATACAAATCTACGTCACTCGCGTGTCGCGTCACTAGGCATCGTCGTCACCGATGCCGCGCCTGCACATAATCCCTGAGTGCAGTGTCTGGATGACGAGGCTGCGTAACAAGTTCATACGCCACTCCTTTTATTATACGAGATGTAGTATAATAGGATGGATATAAAAATATTGTATTTTCTTAACTTCTCTCCTCTCAGCCTATCCCACTACAAATCACTTTTTCGACATCACTAAAGGTGAACTGAATTCTACCAGTATTAAGTTAGCCTTAGTACTTACTTATTTGTTTTATGTACGGTGGCCTGCGCCTAAAAGTATACAGGCGGAGTTTTTACAATAGCGATCTCAAGCTCACATGCTGCTCAAGCACATCCACATAAACACCACTGCTACACACATCACACACAACACGTCCCCGGATTTATAACAGATGTAGCTGGTCCCTTCATCATCAGGGATCGCTATTTTAAAAACTCCGCCCGTATACTTTTAGGCGTAGACCACCGTACAATAAATATTTTAGTATACTCAACAATATTTCTTTCCAGGTGACAATCTGAAAAGCTTCTTCGGACTCACCTACGAGCAGATCCAAGAGAAAAACGCTACTGATTTCTTCAAACAACTCACTATAGACCTTATCACCAACGACACAACGCTGAAATACAACCTGACACACCACCATTTGGGAAGGGTTCTGAACAATGCTACCCAGGTACTATTATTATTTTTAGGGATCTATTTATTTATGTCCTCCATCTAGTGTGCCCGTAACTTAATGCGGTGTCAAGGGTAATGCATCAAAACACCTTTGTGTCAAAAAAAGAAAACTTGAAAATATATAAGTACATAAAAAAATATAGACTAATAAATTAATTAATAATTATTGAAAATAAATATATACCTACTTGTTAAGTATATATAGGCACATCTGTGGTCAAACCGGGTCGCTGAATTAGTCGTAGGTGGGATCCTTTAGGCGCCCACTGCTAGAGTCGATGCGGCGTCGCGGCGGCGTCGTTTTAAGGTGCCATCAATAGCCCCTGGAATATGTATCATTAACAATTAATTTCTCGCCCCGCCTGCTCCTCGTCTTCTGCAGTAAGCGTTCACCTGGCTCGCTACAAAACATAGAGAAGACCTGTCTCTTTGTCACTGCCGCTGCGACGCCGCCTCGTCTCTCGTGCAGTGAGCAATACATGTAACAAAATCATAATAAAATGTAGTATAAACAAAAGACAGTCCTAAATCAGCATCACCACCTTTCACAATCACAGATAGTGATCCTGATCCATGGATTCCTGGAGAGCTCCGACGGCTGGATGGTGCAGGCGGTGGCTCCAGGGTTCCTGAAGATGAAGAACTACATGGTGTTAGCACTAGACGCTCGGAATGTGATCACGATAGACTACTTCCGGTCCTCGACCTACGCCAGGTTCATGGGAATGAAGTTGGGGTCAACGCTTGCGCAGATTATTCAAAGTGAGTAAGTTTTTTTTTGAAACCCTTGACAAAAAGAGGAGTTATAAGTTTAACGTGTCTGTGTATCTGTTTGTAGTAGCGTAGCTCCCAAAAGGCTAAACTGATGTTCGTTTTGTTTTTTAGGTGGAATTTCACCAAACGCTAAACGTATTTAGTAGCCTGTCAAACGTCTGTCAGTACAAAATGTATTTAAAATTTGATTTAAATACAATTTTAAATAAGTTTAGCGTTTGGTAAAAGTGACCCTTAATAGGTAATGTTACCCCGAGTGGTCGTAGCCATATTTTATCAAAATCGGCTTAGCCGTTCAAAAGTTATGCGACTTTTAGTGTTGAATGTGTGGTTGGGTTATTGTATTCTAAACGGTATATGGTTACCAAATAATCTCAAGGGTGTCGCCAGCATTTTCCACATCGTTGGGCCTCAGTTGTTCTACGTAATTACATGTACTTACTACACAGAGTAAGTACCTACCTACTATTTGTTATTATCTGATCGCACGAGGTGGTTACAATAACAACGATTCATTATTATTATGTTTGTCCAGTTTTTCTGTAACACATGAAGCAAAAAATATGAAGGTAGCTCCTATATTTGGAGTTTGGCTGAGGAAATGAATAGGAAAAATATCATATTTTGATAATGGCTTAGCAAAAGTCTGGAAATTATAATATAATATGGAAAGTATAATATGAAAGTACTAACTTTGAAGGGTGTCTTGGAAAGAAAGAAAGCAAGAATATCGTTTTGTATTATAATATACTCACGAGCAATGAAAAAGTTCCAGCACTAAATATTGATAAGTACGTAGGTAGGTACATTAAACAGCGCATTATAATATTCTCCAACTAAAAAAATAAATATTTCGTTAAAATTTAAAATGAAATATTTTGTGAGTTAAACTTTTTCATTGCTTCTGAGTGTATAAACAATAAATAGGGCATTGTAGGTATCATAATCATACCTGACTTCCCAAATAATCTCTAATCTTCCACAGACGGCCAAGACCCCTCCACCATCATGCTAGTCGGTCACAGCCTGGGCGCCCACGTGGCGGGGATAGCCGGGCAGAGAGTCGCCGAGCTGACCGGGCGAAAGCTGGCCCGGATCACCGGCCTAGACCCGGCTCTACCGTGCTTTCCCCCGGACAACCCGGGCGGAAGACTAGATGCAACTGATGCGGACTACGTCGACGTGATACACACCAACGGAGGCATATTGGGAATGAAAGAGAGTGTAGGTAAAATATGTTGTTGTTTTTTGTGTGTGGCTTTTTTTTAATGTAGTTGTTGCTGTCCTATATTATGGTACCCCGGTGGTACAAAGGGCCTTCGCAGTAGTGTGCCACGCAGTCCTGTCTGATTTAAACCAGATCAACATAGAGACCTAAAATCCATTCGTTATGCGCAAAAAATGGTGTTATCTCGCGTCAACAGAGGTAAGTATGGTTGTTGCTGATGATGTCAACTTTATTGAAAGTGGCAAAGAAAGGAAATTACCAAGTTTTCAACTAGGAATGTTGTTACGTAGAATTGGTAATATTGAGTCCACACTGAACTTTCAACTCCAAAGTTCCGATGTAAAACTTTGCAAATACCTACTAGACGAGTTTCTGTATCCCTGTGTCAAATCTTAAACTATTCCTAACCCTTTACTCTTACCCATAAGGTTCAAAGTTGAAAGTGTCCTGTTTGACATTTTCTACTGTACCACCTAAAATGTTAACTTTCTTGACCCGTAAAACTTAGGCAATCTAGCCTAAAGCGACTTTTAAAGTGCCTACTATTGAGCAGAAACTATCTGAACGAAAACCGGTCTAAACTGAACCCTATTGGGTTCTTATAAGGATCATAAAAAATCGTAGGGAACAAAAATTTAAGTATACCAATAAAATACGCGAAGTTTTTCGAATTTCATAAAAGGATCACGAACATTGAACTATGTGATCGAAGATCGAACTCACATTATGAGTACCCTAATGTGTAATTCAGGAAAAAACCCATGTCCTAGATAGTTTTAAAAATATACGTACAGTCGTACATAATAAAACAGGGTCATGTTTTTGTCCATCATATTCAATGTTTTTGTTTTTCACGTCCATGTCAACAAGGAGACAACACGTTTGTTGTTTCAAAACAACAAAATCTTACAAAATAATTACGTAGGTATACGAACAATTTATAGACCCATATTATCAGATGTTATGAACCTAGTTTTGAGACCGGTGGCAGCTCAGTCGGGTGAGCGCCAGCTTCTCAATCAAGAGATGCTGGTTCGAATCCCGGCGCTGACATGTACCAATGAGTTCTTTGAATTTATGTACAATGTATTCCATCGCTCTTACGGTGAAGGAAAACATCGTAAGGAAACCTGCATTTAGATTTATCACATCAATCTAAATATGTGAACCCACCAACCCGCATTGGACCAGCGTGGTGGGAAATGGTCCAAACTTAGGAAGGCAGTTTAGACTTTGGGGATATGCACAAAGGTTCCACTCGAGAGAGCAAGGTGCAGGTACTTACACCCCCACAGAGAATAGAATAGAATAGAATAGAATAGAACCTAGTTTTCTTCAACTGAATTTATGAACATAACTCACTATACTTAGGTATATGTTATTTAAATAAATATGTAAGATAGATCATTATTTAGTAATTTCTAAAAGACTATCTCGGCTGAGAAATTATAATACAAGATAAAAAGGGGATCAATTCAGTAAAATAAGTTAATGAACGCCCCGCGCGGGCCTTAACAAATCTAAAAAAGAGTACTAGGTACATAATAAGTAATTATAATAACTGATTAGAATTAAAAATGGCTAAACTTATTTCGGGAAGCATTCATTATAAAACAGCAGAAAGCAACACTCCACGTCATTAGGAGCAAATGAGAGAATCTTGAATATCACTCTAATGAACTCTCCCAATGTAAATACAGCTTGTGCAGACGGAGAAAAATAATTAAATTATGTTTAGTTACAAATTAAGAACATTCTAGACTCACATATTGCGTGCCCCGTACACGGATAGTCGGACGGACACTATAAATTTAGATGCTTGTTTATACACTCACGTGTAATGAAAAAAATCCTCTTGCCATTGACGTTACATAATGTCACAGGAACTTTTTCACTGCTCGTGTTTATAATAGGCGCCGCCTGTTTTCAGTTAAGTTAAAAGAAGGTTAAAAGTTAGAAAGAAACAGGCAAATATTATTATTTTTTATTTATTTAATTCTTCATTGTACAAATATATAATAAATGCACAAAAGGTGGGCTTAATGCTAAGAGCATTTTCTACCAGCCTACCTACAGGAGGTACAGGAAAACTGGTACAAAAAAATAAATAAATATGAAAGATAAAAGAAATATTATAATATTATCATATCCGTACTATACGTATACATACAACTATCATGTGCTAGTTGCTATGTTTGAATTCTTCTTTTTATTATACAGATCTTAAGTTGATGCCTTGCTACCATTGTCTCTATACAATCCTTTTATTATACCAAAACAGCAAGCGTGAAAGTAATTTGACACTTTGTCGATTTGAATTTAATTCAATTTCACTGAACAAAAACGAACCGCGCTCCCCTCGCGTACATTGCTGAGTGCCCTGAGAATGAATAACTCATACGTTTGACGTTTGTCGACTTAGATTAACAATATACGCACGAGATGGAGTGTCAGTGCAAAATAAAAAACTTGACAAATGATACTCCACTTCTATCTGTGAGCTCTTATTTTGGGGTTCCGCTCATCTGGCATAATATTTATTGACCAAAACTCATTTCGCATATCTCGTATGGTCTAAACTTTTTTGGCCGAACCATCACTTTGCCAAGACTTATGTGGCATAAGGCTCGTTTCGTCTAAAACTCTTTAGGCACAATCTTTAAACACCTAAGTTTCGTTTGCTCAAATTTATGTTCGTCTATGCCTATGTATAATCTTGTTTCTCCTAATGTTATCTTAATAAATAATATATTAAGTATGTAGTAAATGTACAAATTGTGGTATTTTTCTCCTACATCCCGAAAATCACGATATTGTATGATCAAAAAATCGAAAGTTAACGACCAATTTAATGATCACAAACCCCATGAGATCGAAACCTAAAAATAGGTGCGACGACGAGCAAAGCGAGGAGGAGCGTGTTAGGTGCACATGTTCATCAAAACCAAAGCGGAGCGCAGCGAAGCGGAGCGGAGCGTTTTCCAAACAGCGGAAACAATACAAGGCACCAGTTTGCGCTATGTAGGGAGACGCTCCGTCAAAGTTAAAGCCACACAAATATTATTACTTTGTATAAACCTATGCCATAGTTAGCATTATTAGGCTATTCAAGATTTGGCCATACCATTATTAGGCTAAACAATGTTATGCGAAATAACTTTTTACTAAACGAGATTTATGCCATACGATTTTCGGCGTAACGAGACTTTGACCAAACGTTACTATGCAATACGAGATTAGGCAAAAAAATCTTATGCCAAAAAAGGTAGAACCCTTATTTTGAATTCGTACGTTTAGAAGTTTGTGATTTCATTCATTGTATGGTTGTCATTAGGTTGAACTTAAAACGGTTTGGCAGTGTAAAAATTAGGACCGTTCAGCTTTTTTTAATGTGACACACCATATGGTTCATATATTGTTAATCAAAGTCAAAACGGAACAAATTCCCTGTACAAAATGTATTTTATTTTGCGATACGCGTAGTAGATACCTGAAGGTTAATTAAAAAATACCTTTATCCCCAGGTCACAAGGACTTCTATCCCAACGGAGGGCTGAGTCAGCCGGGCTGCTATCTATCCACCTGTGATCACAGTCGTGCCTGGGAACTGTACGCGGAGTCTATCGGGGCACCGAAGGGATTTCCTGGTATGTTTTGTTTAAAAATATAGGGCTAAAAGCCAACAAAGTGTCCCTGACAATTTATAGCAAAATATTGGGTGGGTTCTTATTGGATTTTACCACCTACTCGGTTCAGTCCTGTGGGGGGGTTACAGTCATGTTTACACAAGCAATGAAAAAGTTCCAGTGACAAATAGTTAGCACCCGATTATACTCCTAAACGGAAAAGACTAGCTTAATGACGCGGCCGCGCCGACTGCAATATTCCCAACTAAAAACGTAAATATGGGTGGTCTGAAAAGTTTCCGACCTAACATAGATACAAATTTTTTTTTCTTAAAATTTATTTTTATTCTTCTACATAGCCTGTAAAACAGTAATTAGGCGGCGCCAAAACACGGATTTAGTGCGCCTAAACTGCGCTAACAGAGCATTGGAAATGTTCATTTGAACACGTCGTTGGTCTGAAGTTAGCAAACGCGGCAGCCAACGCGCGGACAGCCTTCTCATGCCTAAATCTTGATTTAATATGTGATAAACACGTTTTCTGGACATTTTCATTGCCTCTGCTATCTTTCTCACTTTAATTCGGCGGTCGTCTAACACCATTTGGAGAACTTTAGCGATGTTATCGTCAGTAGTTACAGTTTTTGGACGTCCCGAACGTTCATCATCTCCGAAGCTCTTACGGCCACGTTTAAATTCGGCTGCCCAAAATTTTACAGTGGTAAATGACGGTGAAGAGTCCCCGTACACAGAATCTAACTAATCTTTGATTTGCGTAGGGGTATTCCCTTTCAAAAACCAATATTTTTAGACAGCTCGATACTCGATTTTTTCAATTTTCACAGAAATGCCCACATCGACTCACTCAAACGACTGTAAAATAAAAACCACGCGTCAAAAATGGCTGAAACTTTGAAGTGTTGCTGTCAAAAGATGCACAGTTACATTCCCTGACTTTAATTGATGTGTGTTGCCATCTTCACGTTGCGGTCGGAAACTTTTCAGACCACCTACGTATTTCGATGAAATTCTAAATGAAATGTTTAAAACATTTTGTAAGTGAAACTTTTTTATTGCTCTGAGTGTATACGTGAAAACGGAAGTGGATCCTAACTAATTGTTACAGACCATATTTAATCGATGTATTTAATCCGTTAAAAAGCCATTGCGATACGGTATTTAATTTTTTAAATGTATGTAAATGTAAGTAAATAACTGATAATGATAACTGATCTTTGGAAAATCGCACTCTTTAATGTCAGAAATTTATAGTTGGACTGTATATATAATATATCAACATACATTATTATCTACCTACCTATTTTCCACAGCGCGAAAGTGCGAAAACTGGACGTCATTTCGAGAAGGACATTGCTCCAAGACTGAAGTGACATACATGGGATTGAACTCCGTAAAGGGAAGCCAGGGAGCCTACTTCTTAACCACTGGACCTAAGCCCCCGTTCGGACTTGGACCGACCGGCAGTGGGTGACATGACACGAGAATTATACATTTAAAAATAATTTTGCATTTTTTTTTCATTTGTGTTTAGCCCAATAGAATGGTTTATTTTTTAATTAATTTGTATTGTTTATACCTCTCAGAAACTATTTTCATATTACATTGCGCGACCAATGTAATAATTCCGATATTTCCAATTAAGTACCTACTAAAAACGTAAATATTTTGAATAAAATTTAAAATAAATGTTTTAAAAAATTGGGATCATTTCGGCTGTGCCATTTCAAAACACAGTAAGCGCCAACTTAAAAAAAAAACGGGTCTTTGATTTATACATTATTTTAGGCGGTTGCGCACAAAACTGCATTGTCAGAATATCAAAAAACCGCTTAGAAACGAAAATAAAAATTCTAAAAACCTAGTAACTCCACCCTGCGATATCAAAAATGCCACGAAAACCATTTTATAATAATATAATATGTGGGGCCATCTCACACACGGCCATCCGACCCCAAGCTAGGCAGAGCCTGTGTTATGGGTATCGGATAGCTGATATATCTGCACAAATACATAGATAGATAGATAGATATTAAATATAAATATCAACACCCAAGACCCGATTACAAATATCTGTCTTTAAACAAATATCTGCCCCAGCCGGGAATCGAACCCGGGACCTTCGGCATAGCAGTCAGGGCCACTAACCACTACGCCATTCGACCGACCATTTTTTAAACATAGTAAGTGAAAATGACTTACTGTGTTTTAAAATGGTCAATGGCTCATACTAGGTTTTGAAATGGTCAGCAAAGTCAAAGTCACAAATGGCATACATTATTACTAACACTTTTTTCGAAATAAATATCAGATATTTCAGAACCTGTATCTTTGAACCAATGAGACCTAGAGAATTGAATTAAAAGTAGAACATAAGGAAATTTTGTCTTCTTTATAAAAGCCATAGAAACCTTTCTCGTCAGAACCTTTCTACTAGCCCTATTTTGCATAAACCAAAAAAAACTCAAACATAGTAAACTAATTTTAGCTCAAAATTTAGAAAATATTGTCTAATTTAAGGCAGCCATAAATAATGTTCGTGTCAGACATGCCTTCTTAATATGGAGATTTAGTTCATTTAGATAAAACAAAAAACAAACTTAAAAATATGCCGGTATTACAGCTATTACTATAGTGCGGTCGTGTAAAAGTGCTGCAAAATTTGATTTATATTATGTGAAGGATCCAAATCATATAAAAAAAGAAAAAACATATAAATTATTACGTTATTATTGCAATTTCAATATACTTAACTTATCTTAAATTACACAACAATGGCTCTTACTAGGTTATAAAATGGTCAGTGAGGGCGGTTTTAGGGTGAGAAAACCATTTAAAACCCAGTTAGTGTTTTCTTTTGTGCATTGCAGCAACAATATTAGTCATATTTAAATGAAATAGTATTGTATGTAAAGCCTAGGTTCTGCCGCTTCTTTTAAGCTTACATTCGTTGAGATATGTATCATAGTTTTACCAGGGCATTGAAATGAAGGGACAAAAACGTTTTTTGGCTCTCGTGAAAATTTTGTCTCTTGGCTGTTACTGTGTTTTGAAATGGCACAGCCGAATTTGTTGTCGACATTTTGTAAGTGGAACTAATTCATTGCCCGTGAGTGTACTAAGAAAATATCCGTGGTGTATTGCTAATTTGCTAGTTAATGGACTCATGTTTAACTTCTATAAAGCTTTGCCCGATCCAGTCTCCACTTTAACTTGGTGATCTAACTTAGCTTTGCAATACCAATTGAAAGTTTCAAATTGTTTCAACTATCGCATCTTGTGGAGTTGGCAGAGGTCCAAGAGATAGACATTTGTACACATTTGTAACCCAACCAACATTAAATCTCCCAACATTGAACACAAAAATTTGAATAACTTTTCAACGACTAAGCCGATTTTGATAAAATATGGCTTAGAACACTCGGGGTAAAATTACCTATTAACCAAAAAAAACGTAAAATGGGTTTAAAAGTTTTTGGGGTAACTTTAATACAGATACACAGTCTAGTTAAACTTATAAGACTGTATTTTTCTTTAGGGGTTAAAAATACAAAGGTTAAATATACAAATTCCAATGGCCAGGTATAAACATCCAGTTCCAGATTATACATATAACCTAACCTAACAAAAAAATTGCTAATTATTAGAGTTGTAAAAATACTGAACTGTAAAAATAACCTAGTACAGTAACCATAGTTGGTCACGTTAGTTGATTTGGAAAGAAAAGAAAATAATACACCTGCCATACGTACCTAAGTTAATTTTCAAGTTTGGAAACCATAAAAACTTTTTAAACTTCTGCAAACAAACCGACGTAAAAAAGTACTTGCGAAAAAGCCTCTAGTCATTTATTTCCAAATTACGCACATAAACATTTCTAAAGTTATATTTAAGCTGTGTTTATCGTTGCAAAATATAAACTTAAAGTGTCACTTTTGTGGATTCTTGTGTTATTTCCGTTTTTTCATTCTTTAGTCGCGGAAAATTTTAATACTTTCCGAGAAAGCAGTAACACAAAATCCTTCAGCTACTAACTTGTACAAAGTGTTGTTTATTTAAAACGCTTTTTTCCAACTAACATCTTAGTTGGCTTCATATTCTGCAAATAAACCTTGGAACAGTGTAGCAACTACCATTTATGACCAACCAAACGGATTGACGATATTATGCTTAATGAAAGCAATATCTGTTTGTATTTTCTTACCACTCTACCCTTTTCTTGACTACCCTTAATCCTCTTCGAGGTAATTGGTAAGAAATTACTTTTACTACATAATAAAACCGCCAATGGTTTACAATTTCGTACTCAGGCACCTACTTGCCACATGTTTTGTGATTTGTGTGCAATATTCACAATTTAATTATCAATGTATCATAATTAAGATGTTACTTAGATATCTTAGGTGGAATTTCACCAAACGCTAAACGTATTTAGCTGCCTGTCAAACGTTTGTCAGTTGGAACAAAATGTATTAAATTTTTTTTAATACGTTAAGCGGTTGGTAAATGTTACCCTTAGTGTCCTTTTTTACTATCGGCGGCGGTGACAGAGACTAGATGTGTGTTGTATTTTATTGTATTGTAGACTAGACTGAAAAACACCTGAGCTGGATAAGGATCTGGAACTAACCGTGGCAAAAGGAATAGCCAAACAGACTCAAAAAAATATTAGATAGATAGATAGATAAAGCGTTTATTTGATCCAATTTCTTACATACGCAACAAATCACAATGACAGATATTTATACACAGTTGTATACTTATAACTAAATAGTACCTATGATAAAGACAGATTTGTACTTATTACGAGTCATTGATTCCCCATGAGATCCATAATGGGATCCATAATCCCACATCAATTTGAATTTTAATCCATGTATTTTAAGGTCGTAGATATGCTCTTTAAATTTAGTAAACACGTTTAGTACATTTTATCAGAATTCCTCCGGCTATCACTGACCTACCTGACCTAACAATAATCAAATCAATTTATAATTCATACTAACCAAACTGACCTTTATTGCAGACCTTTTGATAAATATTTTACTAGTTGGGCAGTTTTGAACTGTGGTTTGTTCGGTTACAAACAGTAACGGATTCAATAGTACATTGTTACCCAAGGGGTGAAAGCCCCTTATTTTAGTCCCCCAGGCGGGGTATGGTGGCTGAGCATAGAAATTGCGCTAATATTTATAAATACTTTGCTTTTCAAGACGAATGCGAAAAAAATTGTACTTTAAAACGGCTGAACCTATTTTAATGAAATTTCGTATGGAGTTAGCTGACACCCTGGATTAACACATAGGCTTTTTTATCGTGGAATTCCCACGGGAAAACTTTTTAAGAAGAAGCTCGCGGGAACATCTATTAAATAATAATTACCACTTATTATTGACTCATACCGACTGCATCTTGATAGCGTAAATTCGTAAATTGCATATAACTTCGACAAGGTTCCGGAGCATTGTCATTCTACCATTCTAGGGTGACTTACACAAGACATTTAAACGTATTTAAATCTATTGCTGTCTTGTTCTGTCACTATACTGTCAAAGCAAGCGAGCAATAGATTTAAATACGTTTAAATGTCTTGTGCAAGTCACCCTTATACGAGTTTCATTCAGTCTCCGTTGCACTTCAGACTCTTCAGGCACTTCGCTAAGGCTCAAACACAGGCAGCCATTGTCTCTCGACGTAAATACACTGAACACTCCACTTACACCATCTTACCGTTTCCGGGAAAGGTTTGTTTCAGGTCATTCTATCATAAGATAACCTAAACGATGGTAAAACCCCCGATATTCAACAGTAATAGTAGTATAAATTGAACGTCTAAGTAAATTTGATAAAATATGACTAAGAAACCGATTTACACAGTAGCTTTAATCAGATTTTATTCATGAAAATTCGTTTCAGCCGTTTGGGAGCGCTACCAGAGTCAGATTCGTTAAACTTACAACACCTCTCCTTTTGCGTAAGACGTTAAAAATCAAAGTATCAGAGGACTACTGCGTAAACCACGACTCTATGGCATTGTACTAAACTTACCGATTGCATGATGGCTCTCGTTCGTTCAGTTTTTAGCTAGCTAGAGAACTCTCTCTTCAGCGAAAAGGTACGGTTGAAGGATGCGCTTTGTGCATCGCTTGAGGCATTAGTCAGTACTTGTATTATTTATGAAGTAGGTACTCTGTAATGTAAGCTCACCAGATTTTTTTATACCTAGGTAACAAAATTTTATCTAAAGATGAACAGGAAGTGCCATTGTATAATCCTGAATTGATTTAATCACATATTTTTATTCATAATGTGTGTTTCTTTGATGGTGTGATGAAATGGTGAAGTGTGTTATCTCGTTTAAAATAATGTGCCAAAGTTTAAACTTTGCTGCTGGAGTCTGGAACTAACTAAAGCCTTGGAAAAATGTAGTTTGCATATAATAGGTGTACCCAACATCAGCTGTTCTAGATGCCGCAAAACTTTCTAAATTGATGGAGTTTTCTACAAGGTTACTTGCTACATGCATAACTAATTATTTAACTTCTTAGTACATCTTAGTATCAAGGCAAAATGGTGATCTTACATTGTTGAACTTTTTTAAGAATCATAATATTGGGCCGGTTTTGTTGTTACAGTGCCAAAAGTTCTGTTCAAAGAGTTGTATAGAATTTAAGATATTTAAGCTCTAGACTCCGACAATGCTAACTTCGTAACGAGTACCTAAATGATTGGAGTTATTTTTTCTTTAACTAGTATCCCTAAATGAAAAAAGAAGAGTGGGCCTTATGACGGTACATATAAGACGTTGATATACCTACTGCCTCTGTGGTCTAGTGGTAGAAGCTTCGCTTCATGACCCAGAGGTCCCGGGTTCGAGTCCCGGGTGGGACCATCAATTTGTGTTTCTAAATTGTGTTTCTAAGTTTGGTTAGGACATAAAAGGCTGATCACCTGATGTCCGAAACAGTGAAACGATCCATGCTGTCGGATGGGCATGTAAAGCAGTTAGTCCTGCGCCTAGCTTTCTGCAGTCGTGTCGGTCAATACGTCCCATTGGGCTATGAGAGTGATAGAACAGAGAGTGCTCCTGTGTACCGCGCACACACTTGGGCACTATAATCTACTCCTGCGTAGATGGCAGATCTCAATTGAGATTGGCCGCCGTGGTCGAAATTCCGCAAGGAGGACATTATTATACCTACCTTAGTAAAAATAATAATACCTAATAGCGAAAACTATTTTAAAATCTATGTGGTCATGATACGCTGTTAATATTTCAATTTACTAAGAAAAGTTTGGTGATTTATACGTACTTATATTTTATTAAATAATTATGAAGCTAGAATCATTTGCTCTTAAAAAATTCCTTTGTAAATTCAATTTGAAAACAGGTGCTTATTGCGTTGCTATATTTTATACGGTAAGATAATAGCCAAATCATTATATAATATATTTTCCGCTATCACAAGGGCACTAGTAACTACCACTATTTATGTGGTAATTAAATATTTTATTATGATTAAGCATAAGGCTTACGTGTTCATGATATTCATGGGGTTCCTCCAAATCCTACATACAAATCAGACTGGCCAATCCTTTATCCTTTAATATCTAAACAACAGATTCACTAACCTCCAGTCCAGTCTCATTGACCCTTCTATCTATTTTATCGTGGCGAGCTATTTTTCCGCATTTAGCCTCTTAGATGGGTCATTGAGTGAAATGGGGTGACTAGCAATTAAACTACCCAAGCTTACGGCAGAAAGCCAGTAGACAACCTAGGTTACTTATCACTTCCCGGAGAGACCCCGGAGATCGGAGGGTTTTTGCTCGCAGTGTCTCCACTCCTCTGCAATGTAAGAAGACACGGGAGGCTGTTTCATCTTCTTTCGTAACTCCTTGACCCTTTCAGATAGTCCTAATCGTCGTACTGATAGCTGCTATAGCGGAACTGATTGCGATTGGGAAGTATGACGCTACCTACAGATACCCGTGGAACCGTCCGCACGCGTACACAATATGTGCGGTTCTGTTCACCGCTACATGTCTGCTTGTTAACACCTTGTTTTTGATCGGGCTTCGGAGGGTAAGTTACTTTTTATAAAACGTATAAAACGATATATCTTTGTTAATAATTCATTTATACAGGACGTGGCAAAAAGACTATAGTATTTAGCCGAAAGGGGGTGACTGCTGACTGATGACTCAGAGGGTCATTCTAAACAAAATTTAGTTCAAGAATTTTTCAAAATTCGTGAGAAAATATGGATAAAGACTCATATCAACTCTACTATATCTGGCGTACCCTGTTCCATAACTGTAGATGTAGCGTAGATGTGGGCGCGTAGTAAAACTTTTGTCACATCTTGATGAGCGCGGCTTGCGCTCCGTGCTAGCCCTTCTGAATAGCTTTTTTTACCACGGTGACAAACCCTTGACAAGGTCTTATCACCGACACGTTAATTCTATTCTATTCTATTCTAAGGACCACCATACATATTTCCAGGGTAAATCGACGTTGGCGCTAAGCTGGCTGGTCCTGTCGACAGTGTGGGTGCTCCTCAACATACTGCTGCTCATCATCATCAGCTGCACGCACCGGGTGGCAATGTCACTAGCTTGCGTGATCCTGGCTTCCATATTCAGTGTCGTGTATATTGGTAAGTTTACGGAAAGACAGGAAATAAACTACCATCTAAAAATGTTACCACTACCACCATCGCACATTGGCATCAGCAATTCCTGTTCAATATTTTGCTAGAATTGAAAGAAAAAGTTGATTTCTGATTAGGTATATTATGTTTGACCAGAAATATATCATTTGCGCCCTTTGTATGTATGCATCATTATTATTATTATTTATACATTTTATTTGCACCAAGAACACAAATTACAAAAAAAAAACAAAACTTAAAAAAAAAACATTACAAAAAGGCGGCCTTATTGCTTATAGCAATCGAATATTAACCATTATGTATATTTTTCAGTTCTGCTGCTCTACGGACTCCTCATTGGCTTCAGCTACTGGGTTGCGTTGAAGAATTCTCGCCGAATAATTCCACAACAAATATAATTTCATAACATTTCATTTCATGTAAAATTTTACTTATTATTATTAAATTCTTTATTGCACATAAATTAATTTGTACATAGGCGAACTTAATGCTAAAAGCATCCAGTTAACCTTGGGCGTTGTGGAGAAAGTGATAGGTAGTGCGCCTTATATAATAAATATGGTATATACTATATATTAAACCTTTTATAATATATAAATATAGTCGTGTCGCTAGTCTAAGGTTGCTTGCACACGACCGACAACCTATGATAGACTTTAACCTGCTAGACAAATGGTGCAGTGAGCACAGAAGAATAATACATACTATAGGTACTAATATTATGAAGGGCGTTGAAAAAGTTGTATACTAAGAAAAATGAAAATAAGGTACTGCCGCTAGCATCATGGGCACATTTTCGTCGGCTATGTCTCGGGGCGGTTTATTTACTTAGCAATATCTAAGCTTAGTTAGTCTTATTTTGTGATATGATTATATGGTTTGAATAACACTTTAGATAGATAGATAGAGTACTCTTTATTTGTACACCGAGAAATAACTAGGGTACAAAAGGCGGTCTTATCGCTTATGTAGCGATCTCTTCCAGACAACCTTTGGATGGATGGAGATATAAATGGGGTACAGTGTAGTTACTCAAAGGAATATAGTTTAATTTAAGTCATTATTATTTACACACTTAATATAATATACTATGTAAAGGTTGTTACAAAAGTGGTACAATCAGCCAAAAGTAAATATGGTTAGAATAACACATTAATATAATACAATTTTCAATAATAATTTAACCGCATAACAATCGTAAAACTCATTTAACATCGTAAATATTTATTCGATGCAATATACAGCAACGAAATGGAATGCAAATACATCCCACTACCTACAGCTATATTACTATTACATACATACATCTCACAAATCTATTATTTCACCCATTATTTCAACTATTGTGATCAAATAGAATTCTATATTTGTTATTTATTTGAGGAACCGGATTCTATTCCGGAAAGTTATTTAACCTTTGCAGATTAATAACTATAGCAACCGATTTCTCAAACGATATTAAATGCACACAATTAATTTTGAATTATGATCAGGAATAACTGAAAGGTGCTCGTTCTCATAAACCGATATTCATTTCGGTTTAAAGGGTGTTCGTATAATATAATTATTACAGTGCAACATTAATGCGACATTCTTGAATAAACACAGCTTGAATAAACATTTAGTTCGTATTAATAAAATCGTAGGATGATGGTCAATGTTAGATCATGTAGGTAAGTGAAAGAGCGGTGGTAGCTCAGTTGGGTAAGCGCTCGCTTCTCACGCTAGAGATTCAGGTTCAAATCCCGGTGCTGACATGTACCAATGAGTTCTTTGAATTTAAGTACAATGTATACCATCGCTCTTACGGTGAAGGAAAACATCGTGAGGAAACCTGCATATCTAGATTTAGCACATCTAGATATGTGAACCCACCAACCCACAGTGGACCAGCATGGTGGGAAATGGCCCAAGCTTAGGAAGGCAGTTTAGACCTTGGGCATATGCACAAAGGTTCTACTCCAGAGAGAGGTGCAGGTACTTACATCCCCACAGAGAATAGAATACAAGAATATAAGTAGGATTTCAGTAGATTGGTATTAAACTTAACGCCTGTAGTCGACGAACGAGCAAAACCACATTGCCCGAGCAGAGCGTGTTGCATAGCGACCTCACACACATCGAGATGAATAACTCAAGGAAGACACAGAACAAACACAATCTTGTATTCCGTCAGACGTTAAATGCGGTTAGAACATGGGAGGTTATTCTAAAAGTTGTTGCAAAAGGGTATAAGCGAATCGCGATTTTACAAAACTCGTAGAACAAACGTTGTTTAGAATGACTCCCTGAGTCACCCCTTTCGCCTTAGTGTAGCCTTTTTGCAACATCCTGTATATGACGAAAAACTAAGTTCAGGCGCGAGCCACGACTCTATATCCTAAAATCCTAATCCTAACTAATATTATAAATGCGAAAGTAATTGTGTCTGTCTGTCTGTCTGTTACACTTTCACGCCAAAATTACTGAACGGATTTGAATGAAATTTGACTAGATAGTCTAGACCCTGAGAAAGAACATAGGCTACTTTTTATCGCGGTATTCCCACGGGAAAACTTTTTAAGGCGAAGCGAAGCTCGCGGGAACAGCTAGTCATTTAATAAACGTGACGATTGCACGTAACTCTCGTTCGTTCGTTTTTCGTCAGTATATAGAGTTACCCCCCTGGGCATGTATAAAGTAGTATATAATGTATATAATGCACGAAGCACCGCAACACGGCTCATATTCCTTATGTTCAATGTTGCAGAAAGCAAAATGAAATGTAAATGCATTTTATAGTTTTTATTTAGCCTATATTAAAATTAGAATAGAATATAACTTTATTGGTCACCAAAAATTGCAAAACAAACAAAGAATACTTATAAACTAGGAACAATGGACAAAAGGCGGCCTTATTGCAAAGAGCGATCTCTTTGAGGCAATCTTAAATGCAGGGAACAAGTTGTAACCGTGTCATAAACGATGACATTACACATATTTTAGTTCGTACTCCAACAAATATCATAGTCCTTGTAGTCCAAACACAATGGTGCACATTTTTCAATTTCAGAAGCTGTAAATTTTGATGTTGAAAATATCTCCCACTATTTCACTATTATCTTCCGCTAGAGACACAACGGAATTGGGAACAAATGGGAAATCAATAAAATATATTACACCTATGTGGCGGTAACAATCAAATGATTTACTTCATTTATCTGTCATATAAATTAAAGTTAATGCTTCACTTTTGTACATAGGGTGTCCCGAATAGTGGACCATCGGAAAACTATTGATACAGGGTTGTCTGGAATCCACAATACTTTTCTTTTTCCTTGGCTAGGTAGTTTTTGAGACACTTATAAATACCGATTTTTAATATTGACAGGATTATCCCCTATTGCTGCGTGCAGAAAATGTATCGCACCATTTTTCATGCATTTTTTTAGTTTTTATTTTTGCAGATAGTTGGGAAAAAAAAGCTTAAACATGTAATTTTTTTAATACTTAAAATTTGAAAATGATGCTGGTGTTTAAAGTGCTTTGGTAAACTAAGAAAATTATGTTTTCACCATAACAAAAGTCTACCTCTGTAATTTGAATTGCCAATGTAAGCCCGCATTAGTGCACTATTCCTAGCAGAAGCCATTTTTGCCGACCGTTAATGAACATCAAAACGGGGCCCTGAAATCTGAACTTGACCATTATTTTAATCGGGGCTTACTCAAAGCTAGTGATTCCGGGAGCTCAGAAAAATCACGGAAAGAGTACCAAAAAGCCAATCATCCTTGACAGCCGGCAAGGTTAATTGGATTATACCGGTTTGTTCAAGTTTAATCCGGATTTTACCGGTGCTAGTTAGGTACCTCGTGTGTCGTAATGTCAGTGTCATCCACGAGGAGTTTGGGTAGGTACTTGTTAGTAAACTAGCCTAGTTACTCGATCTTAGATTAACAATGCAGGAATAAGATCTTAGATTAACAATGCAGGAATAAGGAGAAGGTGTATCACATACAAAAACTTAGTAAATCACAAATCTTCTACCAAACTAATTCAAAATAAGAGCTCAAGTGTAAAAGTGGGGTGTTATTATTTTGTCGAGACGGTTCTGTTTCCCTGACACTTCATCTTGTGGTTTGGTTGGTTTGATTTTGTGTTTGTGTGAAAATAAACTTATATTAGGTACTACGTAAATAGGTACTTTCAATTTAATTTCAGAAATTTCAAGCTATTTTCTTGGCTATTTTCTCAAATCTCAGAGCGAGAAAACTATTTCAACATTTTGAAAAGTTTATAAATTCTTAGAATAGTTTTCCGCATTCTGGGGCACCGCACTGAACCCTGTTTCTTTAGTTATTATTTTACAGGTAAATACGTTATGCTGAGGTTCCTTACAATCTGAAATGTAATTTACCCAATGGGGGGAATTTTGTGATGTTACTCTGCCAGATGAATGTACTGAAATCACACTAAAACACTGTTTCGTGTTAAAATTAAATAGGTAGTTAAAATATTTAACCAAAAAGCTGATATTTATTTTGGTATTTCAGAGTTAGTCCCATGAATGTATGGTTAGGACTAACAAAATTCCACCCTATCCATAAATTAATTATCATCACTCCTATTTTGAAAAATGTAAAATGACTCCAGTATGTACGATGTGTTTGCTACAACCTTCTAGGTTCTTAATAAGGTAATATCTACTATACAGGATGTACTTAAATGGATTTGCTCCTGGAAAATAACACAATTTTTTTTATTAAAATATGATTATTATCTAATGTATAAACGGAAAAAATTGCGAGATTAATATAAAAAGTTGAAATAGGGTATGTTTATGTTTCTTTGGGAAAAGTTGTCTGATACGTCTAAGTAGCACTTTCAGATCATCTGGTTAAATAACACACACACACACACACGCGCACTCACGCCTTGTACTAATGTACTCCCTTGCGGGGTAGGCAGAGGTGCCTTGCTGCACCCACTTTTCGCCAGAGTGTTATGTTAGTCCCAATGTAATAGGGGGCGGGCCTATTGCCATTTTACGGGCACATCCAAGACCTGAGAACAAATATCTGTGTTTAAACAAATATCTGCCCCAGCCGGGAATCGAACCCGGGACCATCGGCTCAGTAGTCAGGGTCACTAACCACTACGCCATTCGGTCGTCTGGTCTGGTTAAATAACATAAAACAAAAATCAGCGGTTAACATAAAAAAGAAGCACTTAAACTTTGTTGGAGTTTATCTTGCACTGCCTTTGAGGCACTCAAAACAAAGTGGTTTCAAATCAGTTACATGCGCGCTAAAAAGGGTTTCAGTGGGTACATATAATATAAATAAATGTATGAGTGTAATATACTCATGTCAAGTATTCGTTTGACAAGCTGTAGGGTATAGCTATGATGGTATCCTAACTAAAATTATAAATGCGAAAGTAACTGTGTCTGTCTGTCTGTTCCTATTTCACGCCAAAACTACTGCACGGATTTGAATGAAATTTGGTATACATATGGTATAGACCCTGGGAAATAACATAGGCTACTTTTTATTCCGGAATTCCCCCGGGATTTTTTTAAGGCGAAACGAAGCTTGCGTGTACAGCTAGTTTAAAATAAAATGATGCGTTGAAGTTGAGCTACTAGAAACTCAGTCCTGTCAAAAAATTGGAAGATGTGATGGGTGGTGCAAGCGTCCACCTACTGGTATCGTACGTATCGGACCAAACGGATTTTCATCAATGTAGGAGAAATGGCGGCATCGGCAATGCCGATGAAGTGGACGCACTTGTGTGTATTTCTATACTAAAGAATACTTAATGCGATGCGTCCGTTGCGTACGATGCCAAAAGCCGATGACGCTTACCTTTATGGAACGGAACCATGAAAAGCTAAAACAATACGGTCGTGTATTAAACTTAACTCAATTACGAAAGATGAGAAAATACAGGCAATATTAAATAGTGCAGAACAGACGCCATCTCAAACTTTGGAATTTATTTTTTAAAAGATAAACCGCGATGTCTGCCTAATCTAAAGTTTTGAACTGGGTGAGCACGTAAAGGCGAAAGTTTCGCAAATAAAAAAGAACTTCGCTTGAAAGAGTTTGTAACTTTTGCTTTTCTTTTTGTCCTCTTAATACCTACTTAATTAATTGTAATTTGTTCACATCAATGTCATTGATTAGCCAACTGATTATATTCAGAGAGTAAAGAATATTTTGTTAAAATGCCCATGGGACGGATTAAGGAACTAAATTTTAGTAATACATCATACATTTTTTTTTTAATAATACATCATACCATTCATACCTAACAAAAAATAAAGGAGGAAAAAAATATCAATAGTATTATAATGATAAATTATCGTAAAAATTAAGTTTTTTTTACTTCTATCACTTTTGTAGCATTTGTAGCACAGTACTACCAACCGATACAATAATCGTAGTAATTCGTAGCATTATTTTATATTTCTAGAAAATATCATACGTTGTCTTTATAACCCCAAGCCACTTCCTTATAATATTTTTATTTGATTTTTTGTGTTTTTTAAAGTTTTAATTTTCTCTTCAGTCAAATAACAAATACTGTGTGTAAGAGTGTGTACATTAAATGCTAGGTATACTTATTAATTTCCTTGCATCAAGCAAAGCTTACTTTTTTCTAACTGTTTGCCATTTTAATATTAAATTAAAACGCTCGTGTATAAGAATTTTGCAATAAAGAGCTTAGTTTATATTTAATTTTACCTTTTTCATACAAAGTATGAAAGCAGAAATTCTTTGAGGGGATTTTAGGATCTAGAAAAGGCGTCCACAAAAACGTCCATAAAAACTCTTCAGATACCTAAGTACTTAAAACCTAATAAGGAAAGATTTTTTGTCGTAATAAAACCACAAAGAAGATATTAGCACACTCCAACGATTTTATGAACAAAATTTCATGGTCAAGAGCGGAGGGAGAGTGGCCAAGTCTGTCCAAGGGATAACTGGGAATAGTAGGACCCAGATAATACGTAAAAAATATAAACTCACGTGCAATGAAAAAGTTCCACACCGTATGTCACTTACTTACTCAACTTTTTTATTTCTCGTGACTCTCGTGAGTCTTGAGTGTAATAAACACATTGTGGTCCTTGTGGTCCTATTATTCATTGAACAGACTTGGTCGTTCTTGGGTTACGCTTCCCAATAAACTCGCGAGCAATGAAAAAGTTTCACTCACAAAATACCACATAACTTTGCGAAACAATGAATTGAAAATTTTAACTTCTTAGATATTTACATTTTAAGTTGGTAATAATATTCTGATGCGCTGATAAATTTACTGGAACCTTTTCATTGCTTACGATCGAGTGTATTTCCTCAACTTTTTACGCTGGGTCTTGAAATTTATCAATCTGTGTGTGCATGGCATATTTTAATTTCAAGAAACATTTTGTAGAACTAAAGTATATTATCTCGTCATTCGAAGCGTCTTCGCAACCGTTTGTGCAGGCATTCAATTGTTTTTGAGAAACAAAAGAGCTCCTGTCGTAGGTCTGACTCCGACAGGTTGTTGCATCAGGGAAGGACTCCCCGTGGGTATAAAAGGGGGTGGTGTAACCCTTATCCCGTTAGTCTCGGATGTCGCGCGGCCCGGGAGACACGCCCGCTCGCGCTGCGAAAAATATATCTTTCGGATCTCGAAGTTTTGCGATCGGAGCAAATTTTTTTCGTTGCGCAACTAAATTATATATTAAAGTGATAATATTGCCGGTGATAGGTACTTTATTCATGCGGTTTATTTGTCAACATTTAATAGTATCTTTTGATTGAATAATTTCAGAAACGATTAAGTACATTAATGAGTAACTAAAACAACAGATTGTGGGTCTGGATTTCCTTATTGAAGGTAACGTATTTTTTCATTATTATATTTAACTAGCTTTGTTTTCTCGTAGAAATTCCGAGATATAAAATAATGAGTTAATCGAGGGTACAGTAAGAGGCAGATAAACTTGACCCCCCTCAGAAGCATTGTTACTATGAGAGGGGGTTCAGGTTTCTCTGCACTTGACTGTACCTAGAAGGATTAAGCTTGCAATTTTATACATAACTACATGAATACACTGCTCACGACTGTAATCTCACTTTTCGTTACGTTGGTACTTAAACTGAGCAGTATTGCCGGTTTTGAATGAATACAATGCACTAGAGTACACATCAAGAATCTAGATGTACAGGTTTCTTCACGATGTTTTCCTTCACCGTAAGAGTATGTTAAATTCCTTATTTCTATTTCCTTTAATTCCTTGGTATATGGCAGGATTCTAACCCACGGCCTCACAAATGAGTACAGAGACCTTACCCGTTACGCCACCACGACTAATAAAATTAATAATCTGCAATTTATCATGTTGGTTTTTCGAATAAAACAGTAAAGATCCATGTCCTAGTAATAGGGACAGAACCTACTCCAGTTTCCTGAAAAATAAAAACTGTTATTCCAGACTTTTTTATTTACCGGAATTTCATAATTCTGTTAAGTACTTTAAAATTTACCCCGGCTAATCCATTTATATATGCATATGGCTACATTAGGAAACAAATAAATTTTGCCCTCTGGCTATGCATATTCTACACGGATATCCGGTCTGATTCCCATATATTCTAGGTAATTAACCCAGTTCGGTACATCCGCAAATATTTATTTGAGTGAGTATATTTTTTTGATCGTTTTATTTTATTGTAGGTAGGATAAAATATATAGCGATATTAATAAAAACCGGAAAGCTAGGCTAGCGACAGAATAACAGCGTCACGGGGCAATCCTGTTCCGTGACAACAACGCTGAGTCGCCCGGCCCATTCACACTACCACAACTAGTGTGAACCAAGCCTGTAACTGTAATTCAGTTAATTTATTACACAACTGCCCACAAAATTGTGAAAAAAAAATATGTTTATTTTACGTATAGTTTTTTGAAAAATATCTTAATTATGTCGTGTATGTTGTGATTTAGTGTGAATAAATGAATTGAATTTGAATTTGAAAGTGCGGGTCACACTCACGCACAAGAGGTTCTAGGAGGTCACTCTATATTATGATGAAAAACTATGTTTCGGAGCGCCCTGCCCGAGCCACAACTCTACCTCGTTGTATTTAAACGTTTCGATTGCATGACAGCTCTCATTCGATCGTTTTTCGTCAGTATAGAGTAACCCCCCTGTATAATAAGCTGAAACATAACTTTATATTATTATTATAAATTGTTTTGTGATTATAAATGGCATAGATTTAGTAATATGGAGGTATTGAAGTTAATATGTTTGTATGTACTATTTTCCCAAATAGTCTTAGACGGTAGAGCGTACAATTTTGCGTCTCTTGCACCATAAGTGGTTTTGTCTTGTGTTTACGTTAAATATAGACCTACCTTCTAAGGTTCAAAGATAATAAATCTTCTTAAATAAAATGTAATGACAAGGTCAGACATCATATACCCTGCCCAGAATATGTAAAAAGACCTTTACGGCTGATTCTAAACGATGAAATAGCAACTTTAATACTATTAAAGTTTTACTATACTGTATATCTTTTTTGTCGGGGGTTAAAAAGAGATCCTGTAAAACGGGTGCTGTATGAATGAACTGTAACCTCTATTTCATATCAAAACATATCCATTCTGTAGTATTATATAGGTTAGTATATAGCAATATGACGACCGAATGGCGTAGTGGTTAATGACCCTGACTACTGAGCCGAAGTTCTGGGGTTCGATTCCTGCCTGGGGCAGATATTAGATTAGATATTTGTTTAAACACAGATAATTGTACTCGGGTCTTGGATGTGCCCGTAAAATGGCAATAGGCCCGCCCCCTATTACATTGGGACTAACATAACACTGACGAAAAGTGCGTGCAGCAATGCACCTCTGCCTACCCCGCAAGGGAGTACATTAGTACAAGGTGTGAGTGTTTGTTTTTTTATATAGAAATATTACTACCATTCCAGTTTGTCATCAATGCAAATAAAATACCAACAGAGTATAAAATTATACTTATGTAACTAATTATATTATACTGGGCATCAAAAGATTACGCAATAAGGAAAACCATATCGGAAAATAATATATTAATATAAGGTACTTGCATCTTTTTATGTAAATATACTTTGTATGTGGTTTGTGGTGAGTGGCGTGATTCTAACGAGGAGTATTTGTACTGTAGGTTATACGTATGTTACTAGGTATCGTATTATCACCATACAATGGTAAAAGTGGCAATTTTAGTTATAGAAATGTACGAAAGATCCCGTTTTTTACAGTTCTTCCTACAACTATATACCTACAATGTAAGTTGTGCCAAAAGGAGTTGACTCTGGAGGTCATTGCTATAGAGAAAAGTTGTTCATAAATTACATCCAGAGTAAGCCCCTTTCGGCTTAGTATACCATTTTTGCAACATCCTGTATACCTATTTGACGGCAGCGCCAGCGGCACGACTATGATACATACGAAATCTAAGTGGAATTTCCCTAAGCTTTTCATATATCATTCGCATGTCAGCTCAGCGTGCGTGCACAACTCAGCTATGCTCACAGTTACACCTATGTCAAAGTAACTTCACGTTAAATGCCCACAACTTGACAGCTTACATATTATATTTAATCGCACAAGGGATTTGTTATTCTCGTAAGGCCAAAAAGGGTCTCAAAAATCAAATAAAACTAGACCACACTCACATAATATGAGCAAAATATATTAGGTATAAAATCACCTACTGTAAATCGAAGATTTATGACCTAGAAAGGGTTGTAGACGTTTTCAAACGGTCTGTCAGTGTAACAGTGATAGTGACAAAGATTTGAATAAACTAGCGAGAATATTATTCTGTAATATTTTAAAAAAGGTGTATGTTTCCACATCTATCGTCGATATATTTATAGCGCTTAATTTAATGTCCTTCTTTTTCGTTTAATTACATTTATTGAATTAATCATAGGTGGTTCTGTCATTATTCGTTTAATTCGTAAATATTTATACACTCATTTGCAATAAAAAGTACCTACCAGTCAAAAAATCGTCAAGTTATTCCTGGACGGAAAAAGCTAGCTTAATAACGCAGTCTGCAATATTGAAGTACATTTATAGGGTTACCAGAATATTACCAACTAAAAACGTAAACATTTTGTTCAAATTTTCTGTCAAATGTATTTTTAAAAAATTTGCCATTTATTTTTGGAATTTTGTAAGTGGAACAGTTTTTTTGCACGTGAGTGTAATATACATAATAGATAACATTTTTCAAAACTAAGAATTTGAACCATGGAAGAAAATGGGTTCCGCTCATCTGGCATAATCTTTATTGACCAAAACTCATTTTGCATAACTCGTATGGTCTAAACTTTTTTGGCCGAACCATCACTTTGCCAAGACTTATGTGGCATAAGGCTCGTTTCGTCTAAAACTCTTTAGGCACAATCTTTAAACACCTAAGTTTCGTTTGCTCAAATTTATGTTCGTCTATACCTATGTATAATCTTGTTTCTCCTAATATTATCTTAATAAATAATATATTAAGTATGTAGTAAATGTACAAATTGTGGTATTTTTCTCCTACATCCCGAAAATCACGATATTGTATGATCAAAAAATCGAAAGTTAACGACCAATATAATTATTACAAACCCCATGAGATCGAAACCTATAAATAGGTGCGACGACGAGCAAAGTGAAGAGGAGCGTGTTAGGTGCACATGTTCATCAAAACCAAAGCGGAGCGTAGCGGAGCGTAGCGAAGCGTAGCGGAGCGTTTTCCAAACAGCGGAAACAATACAAGGCACCAGTTTGCGCTATGTAGGGAGACGCTCCGTCAAAGTTAAAGCCAAACTAATATTATTACTTTGTATAAACCTATGCCATAGCATTATTAGGCTATTCAAGATTTGGCCATACCATTATTAGGCTAAACAATGTTATGCGAAATAACTTTTTACTAAACGAGATTTATGCCATACGATTTTCGGCGTAACGAGACTTTGACCAAACGTTACTATGCAATACGAGATTAGGCAAAAAAATCTTATGCCAAAAAAGGTAGAACCAAGAAAATGAATAGGTACATTATTTACCGACTTCCGATTTAAGCCTAAACTATAGCGTGACGAGTTGTGGCATTTTATAAACGTTATCCGTGCCAGCTAGATGCAGTAAAGCTAAAAATATTCTTGAAAATTTACTGTGAGAATTTTCCACCAAAGTACTAGGCAGTTATGAGCGCGGGGAGTAATTTGTTCTAATTAATTTATTCAGCCTGACGATAACCCTGGATGCGGAACTATTTAGCCCAGTTGTTTTCATTACAGAGAAAAAAACTGGAGTATACAATTAAAAAGTTCCAGTTAGATAACAACCAAATTACTTACTTCTAAACGGAAAAGGCTACTTAGCTGTGTGCAATATTGTAGTAGCTAAGAGGATGGGCAAAAATATATGGGAGCTGGGACCACCCTCCAATAGCAATAAGACTAACATCGTTGGATAGGTCTTGTCGATTAAGGTATTGTACTGCTCTTTAGTCAGAAGTATACTTGAGTATGCCTCTCAAGTTTGGAATCCAAGATACGACGTGTATATTTCCAAAATTGAATCAGTGCAACGTAAATTCGTCCGATATCTTAATTTCAAATTTAAATTACCTAAAAATAGCTATGAGTTTAACTGTAATAAATTACATTTGCTTCGTCTAAGTATTAGACGAAATGCCGCTGATTTAACTTTCTTATTAAAGATAGCTCAGGGCAAAATTGACTGCCCTGCTATTGGAGGGTGGTCCAGCCTCCAATAGCAGTAAGATGAACTGATGACTATCGGAACTTATAAGTCAAATATCTCTGAACGGACAACTGTGACAACAAAGCTGTCAAAGCAAAAGGTATTCCTATTGACAAGACCTATCCAACGACATTAGTCTTACTGCTATTGGAGGGTGGTCCCAATCTGCCCATTGTCATTTAACAGCACATCAGAATATGTTCTATTTAGAGTCGGCATTTTGTAAATGGAACTTTTTCACTGCTCGTGCGTGTACTCATCTTTTTGGTTGACTGTACCTATAGTTTTCTCTACTTGAAAAAGTCGTTTTTCACTGGCCCATATCACTTTTTGACAGGTTGTATCGACTACCCTTTTCAGATACCCTTACATCCGTCTAACCTTTTTCAACAATAGAAAACAGTGCGATATGAATCGGGTGTGAATAGCGAATTCGACCAAACTCGATTTTATTTAGGGTTTTATTCAGATTTTATTTTATTCAGACATCCAAATGGGAAACGGATTATGATATGACATAGATGGTAGGTATACATTTATGGCGGATGTGGTGTGTATTTATATACTCTGAACTATTAGTAGGGTTTTTAGAGTCATATACATTCGCGACCAAAAAAGTTCCATCTGTCATTGCCGTTCCTATTATGTCACCGTTCCTATTTTTCATTGCTGTGTTTTGTTTGTTTGATTTCTAATAATTTTACAAACTTAACCTAACTTTCAATCGCGCCCAAAAATATAATAAAACACCCTGCAAGTTATGAAAAAATATTAATCGCACTATCGCAAGTAACTTGGCCATCGATAGTGTCAATTTTAAAAAGCATAGGTATTTTGAGGTATTTTTGAATACATTTCACGGAATATCAATTATATTTAACAAACTTTGCGGTTCTCGGCGGTATGTAAATGTCCAATCAACATTGTTATCCCGAGAGTATTGTAGCCGTCAATAATAGAGCGAATCGCGCTGCGGACTATTAAACATTTACTTTCAAATCTACGACTTTTTTACCGATTTCGCAAAAGCCCCCTATCGCTAACTTGTTAGACAACGATTTTCGGATCCAAAATGTATTTCATCATCAACACGACCGATCACGTCCCCACTGCTGGGGCACGGGTTTCCTTCCAATGAAGGAAGGGTTTAGGCCTAGTCCACCACGCTGGCTTAGTGCGGGTTGGTGGACCCCAACACAAGCAAGCTTGTGCTGAGAGAGTTGTCGGGTAAGTGGGCAACCCGACTGTCAGATGTTTTTCAAGCCGCCCGAAGGCCTCTGACTAGGCTTAATGACTGTCGCCGAAGCAGTGACCGGGACCCACGGCTTAACGTGCCGTCCGAAGCACGGAAGCATCCAGAAAAGAACCACTTGAAATCGGTCACCCATCCAATGGCTTACCGTGTCAGTTGTTGCTTAACCTCAGTGATCAGTTACTATCACTAAAATGTATTTAATTTGACACTAATTACTTCGTAAATGTTTCTTTGTTATGATTTCGCGATACCCCCTCAATTCTTCATCAGTCTTTAAAAAATAAGAAAATTTTAAATTGTTGAAAATAAAAAAAAAAACAGCAATCGCCATCACAGTTACGCCTGACAATGACATGTCCAATTATATATTCATATATATTAATTATATACATATTATATCAATAGTTAGTTAGTTTATTTTGTGAATGTCCGATAAACTTGATCAAGATAATAGTTTTGGCTATTAATAAGCTTCTAGACAAACGGTTGTAGAGACAAGGGCGTACCCAGGTAGGGGCAGGGGGGGGCAGCTGCCCCCCCCTAGAAGATAAAATAAACGTAAATTTTCGTAAACATAGTTTCCGCTCTCGACGAAACAATCAGAGCCATCTACAGTGGCTGATCAAATTATTATGATCACTTGATTTTTTATGAAGAAAACGACTATGACTACGATCTAATATTTCAGTCATAAACCACCAGCAAACCTTTGAGTCTTCACGTCCAAAATTCCCCAGTGTCTCAAGACGAAAGTCTTTGAACAGTGCGTGTTGCCAGTGATGACCTACGGTGCCGAGACGTGGTCTCTAACTTTAGGCCTCTTGAATAGGCTCAGAGTCACCCAGCGAGCTATGGAAAGGGCTATGCTCGGCGTATCTCTACGTGATCGAATCAGAAATGAAGAGATCTGTAGAAGAACCAAAGTAACCGACATAGCCTATCGAGTCAGAAAGCTGCAGTGGGCCGGACACATTGCTCGGAGGTCTGATGGTCGGTGGAGCAGAAGAGTCCTAGAGTGGAGACCACGTACCGGCAAGCGCAGCGTTGGGCGGCCCCCCGCGAGATGGACGGACGATATAGTGAAGTCCGCGGGGAAGCACTGGATTCGGGCCGCCTCCGATCGGACAAGGTGGAAATCATTGGGGGAGGCCTATGTTCAGCAGTGGACGTCCTATGGCTGAGATGATGATGATGATGATGAAACCTTTGAGTATTGTACATATATCATTTTGTTCACAAAGCGTTTATGCGTATGGCAACATTGGATTTTATACATTGTAATAATATTATGTCAAAAATCATCCCTATCTGTCCACTTGGTGAAATTTGCTTTTGGAGATTATAAGTTCTGTAGTGCAATTCATTTGCTTTATATTGTTGTTTTTTGAATATATAAATTGTTTAGTTAATGGAATAACAAACATTTACCTTTAGATTTCACCATTAAAAGTGGTTTTTTATTTCGGTTTTTGTTAATTTATAAAATTTATATAATGGGTAAGGGTAAATACTAGTGTTGCCACGAATAGTGAATTGGCCGAATACCGAATACCGAATATTCGGCGACGCTGCCGGCCGAAGCGCCGAATATTTGGCCGCCGAATATTCGGCACTGCAACCTGTTTTTTTTGTTCCATGAACTGCTTTGAAGAAGTCGCTACAGATTATTGAGAAATGCTCATTATTAGGAGTTAGAATGCTGTGGCAAACGAGTTGAATTTTTATTTTATAATAGTTCGCCTAGATCGGATGGCCGATCCTTACAAGTGGTGGTCACTGGTCAGCAAACAAAAAAACAATACCCGAACCTTTTGAAATTTGCAAAAACTTATATTTCTTCACCTGGAAGTATATAGTGAGAGGTTATTTTCTGAGGATGGTTACAATGAAAAGCGCAATCGTGGTCTACCAAAAAATGCTGAAATGCTCGTTTTTATCCAGCACAACTTACTACTGATTAATTTTAAGTACTAAAATATTGTGATTTGGAAATAAATACACAATTTTGATTAAAATAACAAGTAATTTTTTACATGATTTACTATTCGGTATTCGGCCCGAATAGTACGCACTATTCGGCCGAATACCGAATACTGAAAAAACTGGCCGAATAGGCCGAATACCGAATAGTTGCCGAATATTCGTCGCATCTCTAGTAAATACATTCCTGAGGCAAAAATAGTTGAAATCAAAACATTACTACTCATTAAAAGTCTCTCACAATGTCAGATAGCTGAAAAGTGCAGTGTTGCTCAGTCAAAAGTCAATAACATAAAGAAAAAAATTGAAAAGAACAAGCCCTTTTGAAACATAAAAATGACTTTTCTGCAAGTGATCATAATAATTTGATCACCCACTGTAGGATTAAAGCCGAATATATGTAATTTGGAGAAAACAACATCTAGTGCTATGTAGTTACGGACGATAGGAGCCATCCATTAATCACGTGAGGTCGTTTGGTGAGGTTTGGGACCACGAAGCCAATACCACGAAGAACGTTCTATACAACCTATTCAACTTCTTCTGAGACAAAATATAAACAATCTCGATATGTCTCTTTAATACGTCTGTAACATTTGAAAACCTAGTAAGTGCCATGTTTGAAAAAAATACGGGTCTTTGATTTATGCATTATTTTAGGCAATTGCGCACAAAACTGCATTGTCAGAATATCAAAAAGAAACGAAAATAAAATTTCAAAAATCTACTAAGTCACCCTGTCAAAAAAAATATCAGATAAATCATTTCAAAACCTAGTAAGAGCCACCAACCACTTTAATGTTGACTTTACTTAATATTTTTTAAAATGGTCAATGGCTCATACTAGGTTTTCAAATGGTCAGCAATGGTCAATTTTCGAGCTTTAATTTTAGTAACGCACAAACATTATTAAACTTTTTTCGATCAAAATACCAGATAGTAATATAATACATGTCATACAGATACCCATATGCGGTTATTTGAGCTATTACTTACAGTACGGTTATATAAAAGTGCTGCAAAATTTGAATCCCAAACATATAAAAAATGTAGCAACACCGCAATAATTGTAATTTTAATATACTTAACTCGTCTTAAATGACACAATAATGGCCCTTGCTAGGTTATGAAATGGTCAGTCAGGGCGGTTTTAGGGTCAGAAAACCATTTAAAACCTAGTTTGTGTTTTCTTTTGTACATTTCAACAATATTAGTCATATTTAAATGAAATAGTATTGTATATCAAGCCAAGTTTCTGCCGCTTCTTTTAAGCTTACATCCGTTCCGATGTGTATCATAGTTTTACCAGGCCATTGAAATGAAGGGATAAAAACATTTTAGGCTCTCCTGAACATTTTGTCTCATGATTCTTACTATGTTTTAAAATGGTACAGCCGAATAGTAAAAAAAAGCATAAAATAAATAAACATAAGCAACTTATAACCGTAATGTCATGTTAATGTTATTAATTATTGTTCTTATTAGTTCTCTATCACAAATTTTAACATCACGATTTTTTTAAATACCTATTCCCGACCAAACATCATCTTGAAACAGGTATGCGCTGCCCCCCCCTAGCTGAAATCCTGGGTACGCCCTTGTGTAGAGATAGGACGAGAATGATAGATAGATAGACATAATGGACAAATTATATTTGCTTAATTTGGTCCATTCTATTCTATCTATCATTCTCGTCCTATAGATAATAATAAAGGGCTTAAGTTAGACAAGCAATTGAAAAAGCATCTTAAAATTTTGTAATAAATACGTAGATAATATAATAAACTGCTGACTGTTCGATTTATCAAAAACTTTTTTACAAGTATGCAATAACTGTGAACAGTGACGTTGAAATGGTTTATAGCTTCCGATTCATACATTTTTCGTAGCTGTAGTTGGCGGTATCTGTTCAGTAAACTGGGCCCTGAGTGCGAGTTCTTACACAGTTCGAGAAGCGGCGAGTAAACGTGAATTCGTATGGTGCGGGAGAGTCGCCACCTAACGGCACACGCGCTGCACTAACTCCGCGCTTATTTTGCGTTAGGTTATACGAATTAATTAGCGAAGACCATGACAATTCTTGTCCGTTCGTTTGTCGATTTAGGGAGTGACCCCTCTGTTCCTGATATAGAGTACGTTCGGCCCTCTCTGTAAAGTCGGCGTCTGATGCTAGCCTGCCTAGCTAATCACCTCAGCTCGGTAATAAACCCTAGTCTTGTGTTTTTGTAAGAAGAGAAGCCATATTATTAGAGGAACTGTCTTTATGAGTTACATAATAGCCATGCGAGTATCGGGGTCACTCGTTATTGTAACCAGCCGAGCAAATATCATCATGCCAATGATATAAAATGTGAATATTAATTGCTTTTGACACAACATGACGCATGTGAAAAGCGTATTCATATTGCCCTGTGGATATTTCACTGAGTTAACAATAAATAATCGTCCTGATTACATAATTAAGTACATAATTGTGACAAGATAATAATAATAATAATAATAAATTTATTTATTCCAGGTCACAACCCATATTTTTGATTAAATAACATTAACATTAATAATTATTTATAAAGCAAGATTACTAATAAATTATATAAAATTAATTTACACATCTGTATAAATTACACATGTGGTGGAATTTTGTATAAGAAATCATAGGTATAACATATAAACGGTAAAATAATTAAGGCAGGTTAAATTGATCCGACAGATGAAAAAATGCATTTTTTTTTATTCAGGAAGTTTGCATAGGTACATTTTATTTATTTGTTTGTTTGTCAAGGTACAATAGTACCTATGTATTATATATAAGTAGGTAGTTATGAAGCTGATAGTCCATAGATCTCTATTTTAACATTTTAGCCGCATCCTCATAGTTCCCAAAACCCATAATGTAAGTCTGCCTACAGCCGTAACTTATAATGTACCTAATTTTCATGCCACTTAAGGCAAGGGTGCGATTTACTGCCACAGATGGGTCAAACGACTTGACGTGCATAACAGAAACGTGGTATTGAACATTTGGTTCATGTTATTATTATAATATACTTTCAAATGAAATCAAATACGGTTTATTCGACGTAGAATTTTACAATGACATGTCGAATGTCGGTAGTCATAATAATACTCTACCACTATTTCACAAAGGCCCCGTACTAGCATAGATAAAAAAAATGTCATATACTTTGGTTTATTACGTTACGAATAAACTAATATGAATAAAAAATCACAGTTAGTTTAACTATCAAATAATTAAGCCACCTTTAGGAGATTATAACGGAATTTGAAATACAAATAGCGTACAACTGCGTAAAGCACGCGTATTTGATGGTGATGTTTACCCCGAATTCCTACGGGAAATCCTTACGGGAAGCACACTCGAAAATGTTAGTTATTAGTTGAACTTGTTTGAAATTTACTGTCGGTACTACAGTTTCTTCCAATAAATCAGCCGAGAGTTGAGACCAGATCTGATATTGTCAATACTTGCTAGGCTATCATGGAGAGTACGATCGTCCGATCCGATCAGGCCTGACTTATACAGTTTTGCCTGATCGGATCCGACCACATATCCGAGCTTATTCACCTTCAGATTACTACACCTCAAATTATACACACATGACACGGATTTTCATCCGTTCAGATAGAACTGAAAGTAAAACTGTCCGAACATTTGGCACTTAAGGTTGAGATATTACGTTCGTACAATGAGCGCTGAAGTTTCAGCTTCTGCAAAGAGAACGCTCAAATAAGGAGTCACATAATCTTTATAAATTCAACAAATCTCTGGCGGAAAGTAGAACTAATATCCCTAAGGTACTTTTGTCAGGAATATTTTTCTTCAAAGAATCCCTGAATTCTAGATTCGCCACAATTTTATAGCCTCTTTCGCTGGTGGAATTTAGAATACTTACAATGTAAAAAGGATTTATGTCACACGGTTAACGCGGGCGCGGCATCCACTTATGTATTGGCGCGTGGGTCTGTTGTACATAGGTAAATTATATCTGCTTTAATTTTGGAAAACAACGTATTAGGGTTCGCGCACATTACGTCATAGCGTCCCGGGCCGCATCTATTCTATTCTGTTATTTTTGGGGGTACCTGCATTTGGTTCCCTCGAATGTAGTTTTTGTGCATATCCCCCAGGTTTAAACCTGCGGGTTGGTGGGTTCACGGTTTCACAAATCTAGATGTGCACAAATTGATAATGTGTCTCGTCGGATCTATGCCTCTATGCATTCTCTTATTCGCCTTAAAAACTTTCTACCTTTCAAGACAAAACTTTCTCTGGCAACCTCTCTTCTCTTGCCCATTCTTGACTATGCTGATGTGTGCTACTTGGATCTGACGGAGGCATTGCTTAATAAACTGGAACGCTTGCAGAACACCTGTATACGTTTTATTTTCGGTCTCCGAAAATATGATCACGTGTCCAGTTATCGTGCTAAGCTAAAGTGGCTTCCTATTCGAGATAGGAGGAATGTACGTATTCTCTGCCTTCTTTTTTCTGTCCTCTTTGAACCTAATTCCCCTTCTTACCTTAAATCTATTTTCAACTTTCTATCAGATACGCATAACAGGCACCTCCGCTCCTCCCATAATCTTTTGTTGTCCTTACCACTACATCATTCAGGTTTTATGCTTAATTCCTTCTCCGTTACAGCTGTCCGACTGTGGAATGACCTCCCTGAGTCTATCAGGAAGGCTCCCAGCCGAGCAGTATTTAAATCACTGGTTCGGGCTCATTATCTCAGCAGGATAGGATAGAAGAAAGATCATCTTTTCTTGCACCTCTATTGTTGTGTGTTTATATAATAATATTATTTATGTATTTATGTATTATATATAGTATACATATATATATATATATATTAGGCATATAGGATTATATATTATCTATTAGTAAACTCCATAAGTATAAATTGTTGCAGGATTTTATATTTATTTGTTGCACTTATTTGTTTTTTTTTTTTTTCTCTCTAAAATCGTGTAAAGTTCTTTTTTTTTTTTTTTGCACTCCCATACAATTTGCTCCCGGTACCTCCTGCAGGTTGACTGGTAGAAAATGCTTCTAGCATTAAGTCCACCTAATTGTACATATTTACTTCTGTATATTGTGCAATAAAAGTATAAATAAATAAATAAATAAATAAATGTGCAGGTTTCCTCACCATATTTTGCTTCAGCTTCATCACATAAATTGTAAAGAATATTCATTGGTAGGTACTTGCCTGGATTAGGATTCGAACCAGCATCTCTGTGAGAGTATTTTTCAGGAATGAAATCAATACGCGGGTAGAACGGAACTATAGGAGGCCTGTAATATCCTGTTGGTAAAGTATCGTAACTTTTAACTTTATCGGGAAAGAGAAAAGTTTGATAAATTGTGGTAACTTCTTGTAAGTATTCTTAAGAGTCTCAAGAAATAATAACATAATACGTACCTAATTACATTTTGTAAGAACTGACGAGAGGCGGCACTGAATCAGGATTTAATATTATTATTTAAGAATCCAGGGAAACACATTTACCAGCATTAGAACTTTTTTCTCGTTTTTCATTCATTTCCTTTTGTTAAGCTAAAACAAACACAACATTGTATGCTAAATATAAATTCGTAAAATTATGTTTCCTTTTTTAAGGTAAACAAAAATTGTTTTAATATAATGTGATGTTGTTTAGTAAACAGTAAAGTAAGAAAAACCTCCCCGAAGGGGTACTAAAAAAATATGACTGCCCAGTAGTCGGTCAGTACGGCCATACATGACTCGTAAAGTGCGGTAAAACTTGCTTTTACTAAATAATAGTCATTAATAATACTTACCTATGTGTAAAATTTTCGGTTTTCTGGTGGATTCTCCGTATTTTAATCATACCTGCAGGGCGATGACGAAAAACAGAGCTAACGTATAGAATCGAATGCGAGTGCGACAACTGTCAATTCTATAGGTAAAAAGTGTTCGAAAGTGCTGTCAAGTTGACAATAGACGCACTCGAATTCGATTCTATATTTTTCGTGATCACCCTGCTGATCCTTTTGTTTTATAATTAATAACTAACACAGCAAAAAAAAAACAGGTATCGAATGTTATGCCAGTATATTTGTCAGTATAGCTGACACCATAAAAAATTGAAATGCATTTTTACCGGCATCAAAAAAAGGAGACGGTTCTCAATTCGATTGTGTGTATGTTTTTTTTCTCGTATGTCTACCAGTATTAGACCGATTTAGATAATTCTTTTTTCATAAACAGATTACACTAATTATGTTTCGTAACTGTCTACTTTGTTTCAAAATATACCAAGCTCAGGAGGCTTCGTAAAACAGAGAGGGAATACTATAAATATCTAAGCATCTTATTTAACAAGAGTAAAGTAGCTAAGTTAATTTTCCCAAAAACCTCCTTTCCCTGGGAAAAAGCAACTTTATGGTCCTTAACAGGTTTATTTTCTCTGTAGGACTTGCGGCTGTTCACTAGTTTTTGCTTCTTATTTCAGAGGTTGCGCCTTCTAAACATGAAACCAAATAACCTAACCAACGTTAAAAAAATCCCCAACATAAACTCTAGGGATGGCTTGCACAACAAAGTTAATCAAAATTAAATCTATGACCTCATGCTCTGACATTATACTGTCAGAGCAAGAGACAAACTATTTGACACAACTTTTGTACGAAAAAGTCGATTTTCGTAAAATATAGATAAACCTAAAATTGGTTCATCCGCTTGGGTGACCCTTGTTTTTGAAACCCTCTTTTCGCTTACTATACGACTTTTGAATTTACAACAGCCTTTATAGTAGTCAAATGAAAACCTCCACTGGGGACATTTTCATGAGAGCCAATGAATTGAATCTAATTTCAAACATCTTCGGGAACCTGAATAGAAATCAAATTACGATTTCTAAGATTAGACTTCTTTATGAAGGGTATTTTTATAGGTTAAAATCGGCTACAGTTATTGACATTTATACAGTAGATATCTTACCTTGTAGTATATCTACTGGCAAAACTGAAAAACTTTCCTAGGTAGTTAAATTTTTCAGGAACAATAATAATATGTCGTCGTAAATTATTTATTAATGGTTGGTATAGTTAAAGGGTAAGATACCTACCTACAATTTTATAAAAACTTTCCCTAAGAATATACCCTTGGATACAACATATAGACACCAAAAATATACATATAACTATATATTTACTCTGCCTTTGCGGATGCGGTTGTGTCGGTCGCCCCGCACTCTAGTTCTTAGTCAAAGCCAGTGGATCAAGGTTAACAGCCCTGGGTCATAGCCGGATAGTCACTCTTCCTTCCATTTATGTTTAAAAATATGTATGTAAGATACGGCTTTACAGCTAAACGAGAAAGTAGCGTACCTAATGTAGATTAAAATTTTCATGCGAAAAATTCAGACTCGAGTCAGGTTCATAAATACTTTAAACCCTTTGCAAACTAACAAACTGTCAATGTTTAAATGGATTACAACGTTTGTGAGTTTGATAAGGTATTAACGTATAGCTTCAGCCCATAATACCGTTGTTTCAGCATATACCTACGCGTATACAAAAACGGGACACGGCATACTTTGACCTCTATGCTCGAATCAGGTGGTGTAATGTCAGTATCAATCGCGCTTATACGAGCTTAGAAGCGCTTCAACGCCCGTACTAGTTGAGTTCCACAAAAGAGCTTTTACGCACTGAAAAATACGCTAGGTAGTCTGAAACCGCTGTTCTGAAACTAACTGTTCCGAAAGTCCACGAGCCTTACTCTGTTGTTTGTTTTTGTTTTAAAACATTTATTCCTCTTAAGCTTATTCTATTACAAGAAATATAAATATTCTGCCAAATTGTTATAATAGTTTAGTGGCAGACCATGCTCTTATACTTAAATATAGGTACTTAGGATAGTGACAAACATTAAACTAACATAATTACTCAATGCCATATACCTACAACCAACCTATGCCAATATATACCTACATATGCCAACCGTATTATTAAAGATACTCGTAGCCAAATTTTCATTTTTAAAAGATAGTGAGAGTTCAACTGAATGTTATTATTAATCTCCATTTTGTGTAAAAGTGACCGCTTAAATAAGAATTCTTTTTGGTTGTATAAGCACCGGTATTTAAAATGAAGCTAAAGTTTTGTAGCCATTAACACGCCACTGGATTCATTTTCAGCCATCTGTTCCGTCAGTAAATTAGTAAGTAGGAAAGACTGAAAGGATTTGAGCATTTATAACCTCAACCATGTCACTGAGTATTAATTATTTAAGTCAGCTCAAGACCAAATTCGAAAGAAAATTAACTCCTCAACTTCAAGACTTAGGTAGTTTAATACATAATGTAGTTAGGTACTTGTATTATGTAAGCAGCGGCATTTCGTAATTATACTAAAATAATGTCACCCACCTGACTATAAAACCTGCTGTCAAGCTTAGATACGTAGTTCATTTCTAAAATTTAGATTTAAGATCGGTAAAATTACCTACATGCAAACAGTTTGTCTACTAGGAACGCAGCCTAATACCTACATATATTTGTCTATGGTTGGTCAGTAAAACAGTTGTTGATGATAATTAATGTACTGATAACTAATAATTGTAAATGTATAAGTTCGTTCTTCTATAAATATGTGTCTTACCTATAGTGTTGTAAACTAAGTCAGTATCAGAGCTAGCCGCAGAATCAGCCGCAAGGCAATGAACATGATACTGATCTTGAATATTAATGTTATCATACTAGGTATCTTGACTTTAATATTAGGTATTATAGTATAGTGTCTAGTTGTAGATACAAGGCTGCGTTCCCAGTAGGGAAACTGTGTTCGCCAGTTACTACGCGCGCGTAACGTTGCAAATTTCGAGCGCAAAACTAGCAAAATATAGCAAGTAACAGGAATCATCTCGGCTGAAAAGAGGTATAAACCGACAGAAAACAGTTTGACTACTGGGGTCCTAGCCTGAACGTAAAAGACATTTTTCATCTCCTTCATACCTCGTCTGTGATAGCAAAATACAGTTAAGTTTAGTTATAAGTTACATATTTGCACCCTTTATTTATGTGAAGAAAACTTAGGTTTATCTTTTTCCGAACGATTACAGTGTTTCTCTGATAAACTCGAATATGCAACCACGCACAATGATTCAGACAAATTTTTAATTTTAGGAGACTTTAACATGAGCTTCATTAAATGGATTTCAACCGAATGTGGTCTCGAGGCGTTGACCGTATTGACCACAGAATGTTACTCAAAAAGTTCCTTCAGTCTGGTATTCGAGGAGACTTGTACCGCTGGTTTTCATCCTACATCAGTAACAGATCTCAGGCTGTAGTTTTAAATGGTTACACGTCTCACTGGACATGTATTCCCTCTGGAGTCCCTCAAGGATCCCTGCTCGGGCCACTCCTTTTTATCATTTATATAAATGACATTGGCACCTGTTTCCGTCACTCTAAATATCTTCTCTTTGCTGATGACATGAAAGTCTTTAGGGTGGTCAATAGTCCGATAGATTCTAGCCTTCTCCAAGATGATCTTAACCGAGTTATATCGTATTGTATCCTAAACAAGTTAGATATTAATGTTTCAAAGTGTTTTTCGGTATCGTTTGGCCGTAAACGAAATCTCGCAAGTGTTTCTTACAGTATTTACACCGAAACCATTACAAGTTGTAATAAAATCAGAGATTTGGGAGTGATAATGGACACTAAGTTGATTTTTGGTCACCACATTGAGAGCGTGGTTAATAAAGCATATAGAGCTCTTGGTTTTCTTATACGGTCTTGTAAACATTTTAAACGAATGAAATCGATCAAAATGCTCTATTGTGCCTTAGTAAGAAGTCATCTCGAATATGCATGTCAAGTTTGGAACCCACACTATGAGATCTACAAATTGAAGCTGGAATCCATTCAGAAAAAGTTTATTCGGTACTTGTGTTTCAAATTTAAAATCCCTAGAATAAGTTACGAATTCCATTGTAATCAATTCCATTTACTTCCTCTTTATATTAGAAGAGATGCGTCGGACATCGCATTTCTCCTGAAGTTATGTCAGAATTTCATGGATTGTCCTGAATTATTAACCTTTAACTGCCGACGTGGCCTAAACGCGCGACTAACAACGAGGTTACGTCTGAGAGACGTAGATATTTGAAAAATCATTTAAAAATAAAGTATTCGTTTAATTTAATTTATAACCACCCATTCAAATACTACAGTTAAATGGCTTATAATATATGGATAGTCAATAAAACAATTACTTAATTTAACAAGAAATCAGCCTGTATTGATGAGACCCCAAGTTTAATTTGAACATTTTTAGGAACTTTTATTAGACATATATATATTTTTATTTATACACATATCAGTAGAATTTTTTTATGATTTTACTCTTTTATAACTAACAAAGTAAAATAAAAAAGAATCAGCACAAAAACTTAACGAAATAAAAAACTGACACTCAATCAAGTTAGCATATTTATGGCTTGCAGCTATTGCATATTTGTAGGCAAAATGTAAGGCACATGAGTTTCTTCCAGAGACAACATGATTTTTTTGTGCGTCTTTTTAGTAGACTTGGACAAATGGCACAGGTCTTCCGAATACCCAGCTATTCTTGAGCTTATGCTCGGGCAGGAAGCGGTGAGGGCATATCTGTAGGACCAATAACTGGTTCAATGGAACAACGTAGTTCTCGCGGTGGTCTGATATTTCATCGCCTCGCACGTCCTGTCTCCTTTCTCTCAGTTTCCTATGATTATCAATTGCTTGATTTTTATAATCACTAGGTAGTGTCCTCTTTTTTGACCCTGAACTACCACTTTCAGACATTCCGTAGGAAAAAAACATATGTTAATTACGATGTGACGACCTCAAGACACTAAGGTAGTACATGAATTTACAACGTGGTGACGACCAAGAGACGTATCAAGTTTGGAACATAAACACCGTACTTACGTCTGTGAGACGTCTCGAGCTCCGCATAAAGCACCTGTGCACGCACCGTAAGCGGGACGCCTACAGCAAGTAGAACACGCGGGGGGAGGAGGGTACTGAGGGGCGGAACCTTGGCAACGCTTCGGGTGAAAAAATATTGTCAAAATAAAAACGAGGCCGTCTGTGAGACGGGTAGGTCGGCAGTTAAAGGTTAAATAAAATTAACATTTTAGTTCCCCAACGTCAAATCCGCCGTAAGTTAATTTTGCATGTGCCGGTGGTTCATACGAATTACCGTCGTAACTCATTTCTTTTAAGAGCATCCCACTTGTTTAACTCACTGGCAATTGAATGCAGTGATATTGATTTATTTAATAGTGATGTCAAAAGCATTTATTATTTCTTAACTGATAAGTTTAGTTCTAAGTTTGTCTAGCTTTTTTTTGTGTTGCAATTATCTTACCTTTAAGAATGTAGGTTTTAGTTTTATTAAAATTTTATTCGCGGTTGTACAAACAGCGGCTTCCCTGGCTTTTTTTTAATTTGTAAGCTATTAGTGAAAACTTTTAATTGGCTTTTTGTTTTTTACTTTTTACTATATATAATAAATGTGTTAGCTGTAAGTTTTCTTAAATAAATAAATAAATAAATAAAAATCCGAATCATTCTCAGGGGATTCACTAAAGATAAATAGATAGATAGAATATTCTTTATTTGTACACACATAAAATATACTTACATAACTTAAATTCTAACACATATGTACCTACCTACAAAAATGGCGTTCTTATCGCTTAAAGCGATTTTTTCATGACAACTCTAGGGTGGAAGGATATTTATGATCAAAGAGGAGTCAAGTGTACTAAAGAATTCTATACTCTATATTACGATTTTTTTTCAGAGCGCTGTTGCCTGACCTTAGTGCTTGAGCCACGAATCAATGTCGTTGTTATTGTACAGACGGTCGAATGGCGTAGTGGTTAGTGGCCCTGACTGCTATGCCGAAGGTCCCGGGTTCGATTCCCGGCTGGGGCAGATATTTGTTTAAAGACAGATATTTGAACTCGGGTCTTGGGTGTTGATATTTATATTTAGTATCTATCTATCTATGTATTTGTGTAGATATATCAGCTGTCCGACACCCATAACACAGGTTCTGCCTAGCTTGGGGTCGGATGGCCGTGTGTGAGATGTCCCCACATATTTATATTTATTTATTTTAAACGTGCCGACAGCTCTCGTTCGTCAGTTTTTTGTCAGTATAGAATTACCGTCCAGTACCTACCTTCACCAAATAGCGTATAATTTATTATTTTAGTAAAAACTGTCTGTAGCACGCTAGCTTCGCTTCGCCTTAAAAATATTATTTCCTGTGAAGGACTCCTGTCCGTCGGCCTGTCTCACCCCTTGAATAGCAATTAAGAAACACTCTAATTTTAGTTAGAAAACGTTTACTGTATGGAAATAAAGAACAATACCGATAGATTTTTTATCTAGAATTCACGACGTTTAAAAAACAGATTTTTGGAAATTGCACCATGCGTTATTGAATTATTTATGCGCTTTTAATTTCATTTTTATAATTTAAAATATATTAACTAAGCGAAATACAAGTATCATACTGGAAAGTAGTTGGAATAAATATTGGACCAGACATTTATCCAGACTTTATAGGTATAGATACGTAATATAGAAACTATAAGGTTATAGGAGAGTATCAACTCCGAAGGGATCTATTTCTGTTTACAAAGTTGGTTTGCCAGTTTCCAAGTAAGTTTACGAATTATCGAGACTTTCCATTAAACTTACGGAAAACCTACAGTTTGCGATACCTACTCGTAAATTTTACAATAGTTTTTAAGCCTGGAAGTTTGTTAGATCTGTATCATTGGCGAAGAGTCGTGCGTTTCTGAAGTTTTTAGAGAACAAAACATACAAACATAAATACAGTAATGCCCACGACTGTAATGCCCGAAGGGGTACTCAGAGGTGACTCGCAAGTGAGTCACCCGCTTTTTGCATATTGTACTCACTTGCGGTCGCGAGCTGTAGGTACTTATCGCAGTTTTTGAAAGAGTACTAGAATCGAGTAACTATTTGTTATTTGTCTGCCTCTTACTGTACCATTATGTATTCTTGGTTCTCACATATTTCGATATATCATTTACCTATATTTCTTGAACGAGGGATTTGAGGAACCACAAAGTTACGGAGCGTTGCTGTTCTAAGCACTAGAGTCGTGATGGCACGTAAATTCTCCGAAACTGCGTATTTTGTCAAGCAGTAGCAGTAGGTATCCCTGCTGAAGCTGTGGGTCATAGTAGAACTAGCGAACCCCGACATAATATATGTACCTACATTGCGGTTGCCGAAGCCTCCAGTTATTTTACCTCTAAAGGTGGCAATTGGCCGCCAACTACATGAGGTAGGAGATGATGTGTCACAACATCACTACTACATAGTTTGTAAGTAATAGTCACTTCCATGGAATTAATTTGGATGCTAGTGACTGGTCGTTTGCTGCAAATCTCTGCATCTTCTGCAGCCAATTGCTACCTTAATAATACGGTGCCCTCCCAACACCCCACAGGGTAGTGAAGAGGACCTGGTCCGAGAGGAAGTAAAGTGTAGTAAAGGCAAGTGATATTGCAGGGGCGGTGTATTGGAAAAATATACCGTATTCTTTTTATTTGAATGAGAAAGAATTTATATTTAAATTGGATCTGAAATAGTCTCTTACGATTCAATTAACGGGAAACTAGGTATTACTTCAAAAAGAAACTGGTTTCAAAAATTCATCGCGACTTCTGTCTTGAATTTTTTTGTATGTCCCTTTTTTTGTAGGTCATTTTACTTTTTTCACAAAATTAATCACGATTCTTTCCTTTACAGGTACCACCAAAAACAGTCGGCAGTGATGTGAAGTGCCAGTGGAGTGTATATTTCACTTAAGTGTAGTGATAGTGAGCAGTGAACATGACGACGATATACCAGGACGTCATAAACGACACAGTGGTCAGAGCGTACGATGAGGGATTCCCGCTTCTGATGCCGCGGTGGGGGTACGTCGTGTCGGCATTTGTTTTGTTCCTGATCGGATTCTTTGGGTTCTTTTTGAATCTGATGGTGATTCTACTGATGTTCAAGGATCGGCAGGTGAGGTGCTTTTATCAGTAAGTTTTTTTTTTCACTTTTGTCGAAATATCCGTGTTTTCGCAAATCCCAAGAATTTTCGTGAAAAAGAAGATAAATCGATAAAACTTATTGTTAATGTGTTTAACCTAAATGGGTGTTGCATATTCCCGCATCTTAAATTCCCATAAGTATTTATATATTTATTCTTATTTAAGAAAGGAATTACTGCTACTGAAAATATAATATCGCTTACATTAGAATAGAATAGAATAGAATACTACTTTATTGACTTAAAAACAATTTACACAAATAACAATTTACAATATAACGCAATAGGCGGCCTTATCGCTAAAAGCGATCTCTTCTAGGCAACCTTTGGGTGGAGGAGAGACTTAAAGAATAAATGAGGAAGGTGTACAAAATGTAGTAAACATTCATGTTTAATAATAAATACTTAAATACATACATACATAATGTAATCAAAGTTATATAGATTTATATATTATATAGATATAGGTAGGTACTATTGCAAGATGGAGGAAAGATAATGATCTTTTACCTGTTTTTTGAAACCTATAGCTGTCTTCGCAAAACGGATATTTACAGGTAATGCATTCCACAGTCTTATAGCTGTCACAGTAAATGAGTTACTGTAAAACTCAGTAGTATGCGATAGGAAATCTAATAAACGCATTTGATTACACATTAGATTGGTAACCATGGTGATATCGAAAAAAATCTGTTGTTTCATTCTTTCCATAGGGATTTTTAATAGTCAGCGTTTTAATATTTGAACTAAAATACTTTTTAAATGGAATAAATCACGTGTAAAGACGAGAACTTTTCGTGAAAGTACGTAGAAATGCCGTGGCATTTGTCCAGAAGTTCCAAATATCTGTTGGCCCTGGTTGTGGCATGCATGTTTATTTTGAAGTCATAATATCATACGGTCTACGTCTACGGTCGGCACTTAGTTACCTTTGCCTGCCAGAAAGTTATGTGCATATCTTGGAATAATTTATTTACTTTCTCCTTTCTTTTTGCACCGTGGCAGCACTAAGTTTAGCCTGGGCCTGAATTAAGTAGATTATAAAAAAGGTTAGAAAAGTATATTTTGTATCTCGTTTTTATAGGACGAGAATTATAGCCCATACATATAGGAATCGTAGTGAATACATTTATTTCACTAGTCTGGTAAGTTTATACCTAACTGAAAGTCTGAAATAATATTATTGATAATTTGAAATTCAATGTCGTTTCAGAGTCGAATATTACTATAGGTTAGTTAGTATACCTATTCTCAGAATGGCACAGCCTGAATAATCTAGTGCTGGACATGACCCTTACTATTCTCTAGTATGCGATTCTCAGAATCACACAGCTTATTATAATCCCCTGCAGGCTTAGATTAACAATATACTTACGAACAACATGGTGGTGCACATACAAAAACAAAGCAAAACCTTTCCGCATTTTGTTTACTGGAAAACTGTTTAAATTCAACCTATGACAACCATTGCATCAATGAATGAAGTTACAAATCTCCTTAACGAACTATATATATTCACTCACGTCTGTAATACCCGAAGGGGTAGTCAGAGGTGGCTCACAAGCGAGCCACCCACTTTTCACAGCACATTTATACTCACGTGATTGGTTGTTAACGAACTAATTCAGAATAAGAGCTCAGTGGTAGTAGTAGGGTGTTATTTATTTTTCGAGACGTTTCTTTTGCACTGTCACTCCATCTAGTTCTTATTAAATATATTTGACTGCAGGACACGGATCTCCACACATGGCAGGTGGGGTGGCGACGTCCTACAACATAAACAATTAGCACACATGACCGACCCCAATAGCAAAAGCAATAGCTGGAATAGCAGTCAGAGACCACTGCACTATCATGTTGTCTCGGAATAAAAAAAAGTTAAATAATACACTAAACGACACAATTTTTGCATTTATAACTATGCTGCGTAAAGGTTAGCAAGCATCCACCTATTGATATCGTACGAATCGCATCAAACGGATTGTCATAAAGAGTGGAGAAACCGCATCGGCGACGTCGATGAAATTGACAAACTTGTATGAATTTTTACAAAGATTAATGCGTCCGTGGCGTACAATGTTAAAAGGTGGACTCTTACCTCAAATGTGCATCTTAAAACCATTACATTTTCCAATGCTCTCAAGGTGTAGAAAGGAAAATCAAATGCCTTTGAGCAGCAGGTATGCATGTATGTATGTAAATGAATGTTGGCCGTTGAGTTTCTTTGTATGCAACGTCGGTGCCTTGAAATGCATATATGTATGTATGAGAAGGCTTCTGTCCATTTAGATCAAACAAATGCGCGATGCTTTTGACTCTGCTGCATATATTCAGGACCTGACTTCTGCTTTACCTTCGGTGATAAATATGGTGATAAAAATAAAGCTATGTCATAATATCTACTTCAAAAATTATAGTTTATTGGCTTACAAACGCAACTTTTGCTCATCCTAATCCTAACTAATATTATAAATGCGAAAGTCACTGTCTGATTCTCCTACTATAGAATAGATTTAACATATTAGGTTTTGTATTTAATTCAGACAACTGAAAAACTTTAATACCGCGATGTAGGATCTTCATATTAATTGGCCTCCGTTCCATACAAGCTCTCTGTATTGCGCTTTTAGTGCCATCTGTTGGATATATCCGGAACTGTCTGTCTGTCTGTCTGTCTGTTACTCTTTCACGCCAAAACTACTGAACGGATTTGAATGAAATTTGGTATACATATGGTCTAGACCATTGGTACTCAACCTTTTTTATGTAAGGGCCACAAACACGTTTAAGTCATGGGGTCGCGGGCCGCAAGCAATATTTTTTTTAACTATTATAAAGCGATATAAACTATCGAATAAAAAAAAAAAAAAAAAACACGCACTCACGCCTTGTACCAATGTACTCCCTTGCGGGGTAGGCAGAGGTGCATTGCTGCACCCACTTTTCGCCAGAGTGTTATGTTAGTCCCAATGTAATAGGGGGCGGGCCTATTGCCATTTTACGGGCACATCCAAGACCCGAGAACAAATATTTGTGTTTAAACAAATATCTGCCCCAGCCGGGAATCGAACCCGGGACCATCGGCTCAGTAGTCAGGTCACTAACCACTACGCCATTCGGTCGTCTATCTACTAATACTATCGAATAATAATATAAAAAAACACTTGCATATACTACTCTGTGAAATAAGAATCGGAAATAGATCAATAAAATAAAAAAATAATGTTATTCATACAAATTTATTTTATCATCTTCAAAGTATGCTCCTTCAGAAACGATACACATACAGTGCAACTAAAAAGTCCTGACAAAAAAGAGTGCGATTTTGCTAAGACTTTTTATCATTTTCAGTTATTTATTTACATAAACATACATTTTAAAAATAAAATACCGATTGATAATTTTCTTTAACTGGCTTTTTAACGGATTTGGCCTTAAATAAATATAATGGATCGATTAAATACGGTCTTAAACAATTACTTATAATCCACTTTCGTTTTTAGGACTTTATAGATGTACTGTACGCGATCACAACATTTTTTTAACGCTGTTTCCAGCGTTGTATTTAGTACTCGCGCCGAATTTTCCTTCTTGTCATCCATCGATTGTTAGTTAAAGTCATGTTGACTGTTTTCTTTGACTATCGTGGTGTTGTACACTCGGAAACTTTCTTGCCAGAAAGAAAAATGGTAGGAAAATAATATTATTTGCGGGTTATGTAGAATTTAATACAGCAAATTCGACGAAGATGTGTGGAAAAAAAATATAGAAAAGATTTTGCACCTCGATATCGCGCCTTTCGCACAAGGATCATCATTGTGAATGAATTATTGATTTGAGCAAACACTCAACTAATACCATCGAGCATCCACCATATTAACCAGATATGGCTACAGCTCACGGCTCTAGCTTCTTTTTTCCCTAAACTCAAATTACCACTTTGTGGCACTGTTTTCAATAGATAGAAGAAAATAAGGAAAAATCGCCGCGAGTACTAAACATACATAAATCATAGAGGGCGCTGCTTAGTAAACATTGCGAATTTATATCTCCGTACAAACATTTTTTTAAATAATAGTAAAAGTTATTCATCCGCTTCAAAAAGTGCTTTTGGACATTAATTACACAACTATCCTCAGTGACAAATAATAAGAATACGAACATATTTGTTCAAAACAGTGTTCTCTTGTGAAATAATAACTGTGCCAAAAAATACTGTAAAGGAAGTGATTAAGCTACTGATATTCCAAGTGCTATACAATAACTATAATAACATTGAATTATCTGCAGTTATAAGTGTGGTGATATTGCTTCTGTGCTAAAATATTCATAATTATTTATCATAATATCCTAATCAAATTTCGCTTATCATCCTCGACACTAGCGCCATCTAGCTACACTCTCTCGAACTAGTTCGTCTGCTTAGCGCTTTATAAGATCTATAGATCTGCATTGACACCTACGTTAACTCACACGCTTGCCTCATCGCTTGGATCTACCAGTACTGCGGATCAACGTCAGAGGGCGTAACCGGTAATAATGTTCCACTCGCCCGGTAAATATCAATCTAATCCGGACCTATCTGTAACCGATGATCGAGTCGTAAACGTAAGTCAGCGCAAACGCAAGCAGCCTGAATCTGAGATGATGGACGCGTTCCAGTTGCTTTCTTCTGAGATAAGAGGTTGGCGTTTAGATATGGATAGTAAGATCTCAACTATTTGTGACAGTATTTCTGTCATCAAACAGGATTTGGACACCCTACGCACTACCTCAATGGAAATAAAAAGTGAAATAAATTCCCTGCGTACCAATCAAGTCGCTACTAATGACAAGGTTCGGATTCTGGAGAATAAACAGCAGGATACTTCTAAACTTATCACTGAGCTCCAGTCGTCAATCGAATTTAACTCCGCTGAGCACAACGACCTCAAAACAAAAGTATCAAAACTTGGTTCCACCTCAATGCCGGAGCAGGTGACGAACACCGTGGCTATGCTTGAACATAAAATAGAATCCATGGAACAGCACGCCCGTGATTGCAACCTGGAAATATCTAATCTTCCTGAAAAACGAGGAGAAAACTTACTGAAATATTTAGAAAAAATTGGATCGGTCATCAATTTTACAATACAACAAAGAGATGTTTTATCAATCCACCGTGTGCCGCACGCAAACTCGCAAACTACACAACCGAAGAATATTATAGTAAAATTAGCCTCACGTTTATTGAGAGATAATATACTGAGCGCTTATCGCTTAGCAAAGGGTGTGAAAACCGATGTCCTGGACATACCTGGTCCCATACACACCATTTATTTTAATGAACACCTAACTCTGAAAAATAAACAGTTATTTCGTCTATGCCGCGATGCAGCCAAGCTCCACAAATATAAATACGTGTGGATTAAGCACGCCACAATACTTGTTCGGGAGACTGATACCTCACCTTCAATTGCGATCAAAACGGAAAAAGACATTGCTAAAATTCGCTCTAAAAACTAATGTGTACTACGTAATTTTATATAACAGATATTTTTGTATAGTTATGCTGTTTGTTATGTTTAAGCTACTGGGTATAATTAATATTGTAACATTTATTTTATATCCTGAATCTATCTTTATTTACAAACTACTTCTGGGTTTGATATATAGTAGTAAATATTACTGTAAATTTGGATGCGAGTGCACTGTGTTTCAACTTTTCATGTTTCAGTTATACCTACTATTCTCCAAGCGCATGGGTCCTATCGATGGTGAAATTGGATCTGGTACTTACACAATAATTTATCTTAGTAACCTATTTCTATTTTTGTACTAAATTATAAAAATGGATGATAAACTGACTATTTATTACCAGAACTGTGGTGGGTTTCGTACTAAGCTCAATACGCTATACTTTAATATCCTCTCAAATAACTTTGATATTATTGTTTTAACCGAGACTTGGCTCGTACCACATATTTCAGATAATGAATTTATTGATCAACGCTATACTGTTTTTAGATGTGACCGTGATCGTGTTTTGACAGGTAAAAAGGACGGCGGTGGCGTACTTATTGCAGTGTTACGTAATCTTCAACCATCTGTCATTATATCCTCGTTATCTCCTAATATTAGTGAGTGTCTAATTGTTCAATTGCCTAGCTCAACCCCTAAAAAATATAATCTAATTTGTGTATCATACATCCCACCGAAAACCCCCGAAGCAGCTTATAACATGTTACTAGACAAGCTGGAGTTAGAATTGGGTAGGCTAGACTTTGATAGTATTATACTAATAGGAGACTTTAACCTGCCCTCACTAAAGTGGAGTGTTAATAATACTCACATGGAATGTTTAACATCCGGCGACCCTTCCCCCGGTCGCCATCTTGTCGACCTTTTATCAAGAATGAATATTAAGCAATATAATTCGATTTTTAACTCAACTGGTGGAATACTGGACTTGGCTTTATCGAATACCGAGTGTGAAGTTTATAAACCGAATATTCCGCTTTTGCCAGAGGGTAAGTTCCATCCATCATTCTATTTAATAGTAAAGTTTAACGCTCCCTCACCACCACTAAAACAAAGTAATTCTTTAACTAAGTTTAATTTTTATAAAGCAAATTATGACAAACTTAACTCTAGTATTTTGGAAATGTCCTGGTCGTCCCTTCTAAATCATCTTTCTGCAGAGGAAGCGTTAAATGTTTTCTACGAAAAAGTATTCGAAATAATTAAATTAAACGTTCCTCTCTGTAGTTCCAAAACACGGAACTTCCCGGTCTGGTTCTCGAAATCTTTAATCCATATTCATAAAAACAAAAGTAGATACTGGTTAAAGTGGAAGAAATACAGTAATATTTCTGACTATGAAATTTTTTCTCTGTACAGGAAAAGATTTAAGAACGAATGTGAAAAATGTTTTAATAAATATATTATAAGCGTGGAGGATAGTATACAGTTGGATGCCAACAAGTTCTGGTCGTATGTTTCTAACCGTAAACATAAGTCTGGGATACCCTCACAAGTTAAACTTAACAATAAAGTGGTAAATGATCCTGTATCAATCTGCAATATGTTTTCATCATTTTTCAAATCAGTCTATGAACCAAGTTCACTTGATACCAGCTCCTGGCAACCCCCTTCTGTTCTCTCTGATAGCGATGTTCATCTCAGTGATATCCATTTATCTCTGCAAAAGATTCAATATGAATTAAAGTATTTAGATGCTAATAAAGGACCTGGTCCAGATGGCCTCCCTGCCATATTCCTAAAGAATACTTCTGGAAGCGTCTGCACTCCTCTTTACATTATTTACAACAAATGCTTGAGGGAGGGAACCTGCCCGGCTTTGTGGAAAATGTCGAACATTGTTCCCGTGCATAAGAGTGGTAGCAGAAGTGAAGTAGATAAATATCGACCTATATCTATCATGTCAGCCTTGTCAAAGCTCCTGGAAAGACTCATACATTCTGTAATCTATCCGGCTCTCCATAAGATCATACTGCCCGAACAGCATGGTTTCGTCAAAAAGCGTTCAACAACTACTAACCTTATGTTATTTACTTCGTTTATTTTTGAAAGTATCGATAATCGAGAGCAGGTGGATGCTGTTTATACGGATTTTCAGAAGGCCTTTGATAAGGTTGACCATGTTCTCCTTCTAAATAAGCTAGCGTATAACGGAATTAGAGGTAATCTTCTACGATGGTTCTGCTCATATATCTCGAATCGAAGCCAGAGAGTTGTGGTCAACGGATTTGCCTCCAATTCTGTACGAGTAACATCAGGAGTTCCCCAGGGCTCTATCTTAGGGCCGTTACTCTTCGTAATTTTTATAAATGATATAAAAAAATGTTTCCTAAATACGAAATTCTTACTGTATGCGGATGACCTTAAAATTTATAAAACAATTCACAGCATTGCAGACTGCAATCTGTTTCAAGATGATCTCGACCGCTTTTCTAATTATTGCATCACAAATAAATTACATCTTAGCCTTTCTAAGTGTAATACAATAATATTTACCAAAAATAAAAATATAACTCGCTTCACTTACACTCTCTGTGAGGCCCCCTTGCGAGAAGTTACTACGGTGCGCGATCTGGGTGTTACCCTTGACTCTAAATTTAAACTCGACCAGCATATAGAACAAATCGTCAGTAAGGCCTTCCAAATGTATGGTTTTGTCATGAGAGCAGCTGTAGACTTTAAGCGACCTTCAACATACCTACATCTTTATAAAACAATTATTAGACCACAACTTGAATACGCTGTGCCCATTTGGAATCCTTACTTCAAAAAATATATAAATATGATTGAAAGAGTTCAGCGTAAATTCCTTCGTTCAGTACACTTTAAATTTTTCAAATTCTCCCTCAGTTATCCTCAGTTACTAGAAAAATACAAAATTCTCTCTCTTCAGTCCCGACGCCAACTTTTGGAAGCCATGACTTTGTACGGAATCTGCCACAACAAATTTGATTGCAATCAGTTAACTAACAGTCTATGCTACTTAGTACCAAGAACCGTTCACCGTCGTGCTGTGCGCGTGCGACGATTGTTTGCCATGAGGACCAATCGCACCATTTCTGGTTCACGATCTCCCCTGTATCGCCTGGTTGAAACCTATAATGGAACTTTTGTGGACGTGGATATTTTTGCCCTTTCACCATCCTGCTTTAAAAACCATTGCACTCGTGTACTTATTTCTAATCAACAGTGTTTGTAAATGATTTCTTGTTCTCTTTCTTCTTGTTCTTGTTCTGATGTTTACACAAAATCCACATTATGCTTATAAATAGTGATTTATTTTTATTTTATTCACTGTTTGTAAGTGTGTGTTTATTTGGTTTTGTATTTACTGATTTATGTTTAATGCTATCCTAAGTATATTCTTATAGCGTATCCTCTTTTATAAATATTGATTCTTTGTAACCTGTGGACATTGTCGTGGGTTGTACATTTATGTAAGTTTTTAAATTTAACACAATGTATTACACTTTAATGTATAACTGTTTATTGTCCCTAATAAAGTAAAATAAAATAAAATAAAATAAACACAACTCTGAAAACAGCGTTTAAAAAAATGTTTTGATGATTGGATAATTCGTTGGCGTATGTGTACCGTTTCTGAAGGAGCAAACTTTCAAGGTGATAAAATATATTTGGATGAATAACAAACATTTTTTGTTTTATGGATATAATCCCGATACTTTTTACACAGAATGTATATGTATATTCTCTATTATCTCTCATGGCACGCGGGCCACTGATAAAGGCCTGGCGGGCCACATGCGGCCCGCGGGCCGCAGTTTATAGTATAGCTGGTCTAGACCCTGAGAAAGAACATAGGCTACTTTTTATTGCGAATTAGGTTGTAAGGGGTTAAAAGGGGGGGTTAAAAGTTGTATGCGAATACTTAATTTTAAAAGATAAAAATACTACGGCTGACTGGCGTAGTGGTTAGTGACCCTGACTGCTATGCCGAAGGTCCCGGGTTCGATTCCCGGCCGGGGTAGATCTTTTTTTAAATAAACTTTATATTTAAGCACTTGATGAGCAATAATTAAACATTTTGTTCTAGCGTTTTTGAAACTTCGATCTGTGAGTGGATAAAATAGGGGTTCATATTTTGTATGAAGTTCGTCATTTTTGAAGATAAAACATTATATTTTGTATTTAGGCACTACATAATCACAAAAAAATAATAATTAGCATTAAAAAAAAAAACAGTGTGGGGGTGTAATATAGGGGTTGAAAGTTTTATGGGTGTTGAGTTTTAGAAGTTTAATGTATATAGTAGCTATGTCCGCTCCTAGATGGCGTTGTCGGATCGGATATAGATCGCGGTATGGTTTGATTTTAGCTAATGTACTTATAGTTTGTATGTATTTGAAGTAAGATTTTTGAGGTCCTCGAAAACAACCCATAAACGACTGTACTTTTCAATACGAGGTTTCATTCATTGTCATTTGGTTCTTAATAGTTCTTATGCGTCATTTTTAGGGTTCCGTAGCCAAAATGGCAAAAACGGAACCCTTATAGTTTCGTCATGTCCGTCTGTCCGTCTGTCCGTCTGTCACAGCCGATTTACTCGGAAACTATAAGTACTACAGTGATGAAATTTGATGGGAATATGTGTTGTATGAACCGCTACAAAAATATGACACTAAATAGTAAAAAAAAGAATTGGGGGTGGGGCCCCCCATACATGTAACTGAGGGATGAAATTTTTTTTTTCGATGTACATACCCGTGTGGGGTATCAATGGAAAGGTCTTTTAAAATGATATAAAGTTTTCTAAAAAACATTTTTCTTAAAGTGAACGGTTTTTGAGATATCAGCTCTCAAAGTCGTAAAAAGTATGTCCCCCCCCCTCTATTTTTATAACTACGGGGTATAAAATTCTAAAAAAAATAGAGGTGATGCATGCTAATTAACTCTTTCAACGATTTTTGGTTTGATCAAAGTATCTCTTATAGTTTTTGAGATAGGTGACATAATAAGTTTATTATATTTGCTGCTACGGAACCCTTTGTGCGCGAGCCCGACTCGCACTTGGCCGGTTTTTTGAAGATAAAACCATGAAACTTATTACGTAATACGTACGTGTTTTTTAGGAAAAATGTGCAGAGATTTTCCATACGGAATTCCCATGACTGACACGCACACGATATCAACGCACAGGCTAAACGTAGCGTAGGCACTTGAAATTTGGAAGGGACGTAGCTTAGGTACCGTATTTTCCCACAAAAACCGGAGTTAGCGGGATTTCCCCGCACGCGTTCATACAAGTATTCATTGTAACGCGTGGAATATGCACACGAGATGCGGGAAAATGGCGTGCTATCCCACGTGCGTGATGAAATCTGCATGCTGTTAAAACAGCCGTAAAGCTTAGTTACAATAGGATATTGCAAGATACCTAGATGTTTTCAATCTAACATGTCTGCACACCTTAGTAAAGTTATGGTTTTGTTTTGAAAAATGGGAGTTAAAGTGAAAAACAAAGTAGTATGAAAAAAACCAAAACTGCATAAGTTAGATGCTTGAAATTAAACATTTATAAATTACTATTCTGCCATTGCTATACAAGTCTTTGCTCAATGAAGACATGAAAATCATTTTTAGTCAAGTATCTTCGTACTTATTTGTCAATTTTCATCTAATTTAATACCACCATGGCCTGTTATTGGGTAGGTAGTTCGGGAGTCGTCCACGACAAAATAATTTTAAGGCGAAGCGAAGCTCGCGGGCAACAGCTAGTTGTAAATAAATTTACTACGAGTATAGCATATACCTAACCTATGGTACGAAAATATTTATTGTTACGGAAGAGCGTGGCCTCCTAACACAGCCAGACACTTAATAGAAGGTCACAACCATAAAATGTTTTGTACAATTTTGGAACTACTTCTCCAACGAGAATGTTGAAAGGTCCGACCTAGGTATATAACTAAACAAAGAAACGTCCCAACGCTACGCTACATTAACAGTATGTATATAAAAAACAATACATTGCTCGATTTCATCGACACATCAAAACAAATAAAAACACTCGGTTAGTATAAATTGTCTGAACACAATAATTATATTCGATGTGTGTATTTGACGTCAATATTATTCAAACTAAATACATATTCTGGGTTCCGAAGCGATAAATAAGAATGGCCAAATCTGACCCGTTTTGCAGCCACTAAACAAAACTTTTTTTATTCAATTATAAAAGTGTTCTAAATGTGAGGGAAATTTATTTAAAAAACTAAACCAAGTTTAAAAAAAAATTTGTATGAGGGAAACATCTAGTCAGTACAAAGACTTGATCTTTCAGCACCTAAGTATATCTTCGTTCTCCCATGCCTCATAATAATAAAGTTTACACCAGGATACACTGTAGTCATGAGCTACACATCAGTAAGTATATTATGTTTCATCAATGGCTGCTCTGGCGGGTCATGGCGCCATAGAGAAATGGCCATTCTCCTTTATCACAGTAAACTATAGGTACCTAAAGAATATCGTAACTGAGGGCCAATCATGAAGTCAAAACCAAGTAATTAGTGTCAAATTCAATAAAAGTCAAAGCAAGTTCGAAATAGGGAGCCTGTATTATATTTTCTAAAAATAATCACATAAACTGACTTTAAAACATCCAAAACTTATTACCACCCAGGTTAAATGTCTAGTATCCGCAACATCATATTAAGTAATGGACCATAAATTAAGTCCACCATTTGTACTATTATTTCTAATATTTGTACAATTAAGAAATGTGTAAACTGTACCAATGCTATAGGAAAACCATTTTTTATCCTGACATTAATAAAAAAAATACTGTGAAAAGCTGAGTGAATTGTGTGACTAAATAGTAATAGGATCGCATTTGTGTGCAGAGTAGGAAACTTCAATTAAATTGTTATATTCTTTGTTCATTGGAAGAGCGTGTTTGAAGCTGTCAGGCGCAGGCCTACATCCTCTACTCAACCGTCATTATGAGTAATATTAATAAATTCGTTATTGATTTCAATTTCAGAAACATACATAGAGATTGTAGGAAGTTGCCTTTATATAACTTTGAAGGGGATGGTATTTAATTTGGGTGTTTTCGAATGGAAATACAATAATAACGGCAGTTGCAGGTTTCATTTATTATAGTAAATTAGGTACTTATAGAAACATTGTAATATAAAGGTTCTAATGTGATTCCTTACGTTCATACAGAAAATAAATAGTATACCAAATTCCCAGAGTAATAACTATCCTATAATATTCTTAGATAGGTTTCAGGTTTGTTTATACTATTTTTAATTCTACTTAATCTTGAATCTTTAATAATATCATACCCCGCACTTGTCCTTAGCCCATTTTTTTTTATTCTATGAAATTAATCTCAGAAACAACCTTCTTACTTCACGAAAATCTAATTCTTTAGGCTACAGTAATTTCATTAATGTTTATTATATAAGTTTCCTCGGAAATCTTTTTCCGGGGTATTATTACGATGTTTCCGTTGTATACTTAAATACCTATTTTATAATAGGTACTTAACTAAATAGGTGGTAGCTCAGTCGGGTAAGCGCCTTGCTTCTCACGCAAAGAGATGCGGGTTCGAATCCCGGCGCTGACAATACATGTACCAATGAGTTCTTTTAACTTAAGTACAATGTATACCATCGCTCTTACGGTGAAGGAAAACATCGTGAAGAAACCTGCATATCTAGATTTAGCACATCTAGATATGTGAACCCACCAACCCGCAGTGGACCAGCGTGGTGGGAAATGGTCCAAGCTTAGGAAGGCAGTTTAGACCCTGGGGATATGCACAAAGGTTCCACTCGAGAGAGCCAGGTGCAGGTACTTACACCCCCACAGAGAATAGAATATTATAATAGAATATAATAGGTACTTAACAAACACACACAGAGCCTCAACCAAGAATTAAGGGTTTCTGTTATTATCTCCACGGTTAGCAGGCGGGTTGGAGATAGCACACAGAACAAGCAATCAAAATGCGAAATTCGGTCGGTTGGGACTTTGGGACTCGAACATAAGGGACTTCAGCATACGTCAGTCTTATAAATCAATAACTAAGTACTAACGCCGTCTGTTCGTAAATTATACTTATTATGGCCAATTTCTTCATCGTTAGCCTATAGCGGTCCACTTCTGGACGTAGGCCTCTCGCAAAGCACGCCACTGTATGCGATGTTTAGCTTTCCGCATCAAATTTCTTACAGGAGTTAATATATCTAACCATTAAATTGTGTGACAATTCAGCCTGCCAAAGTGCTGCTTGGTAGACACATTAGTTGTGAAATCCACGGTTAGTTAATTTATAATATCTTAGAGAAGAATCTGGCTTCCTTGTACGTAGGTACAATCAGCAAAAGATATATGTGTACCAACCCTGCACAAACACTTTAATGTTAAAATCTAATGACGGTAGACATGAAAAATACAGAACTTGTCTATTTGTGTTGATAAAATATTATTAGATTCATCACCTATCTTATGACCCAATGATCTACAATGTAGGTGGATCTTGATGTTTTTTGTCAACTGTACATAGATTGTGTAACTAGCGTCAACGTGAAGATTATATCGTCCATTGTAGTTCCTTTGTTGCTAGTACAATGGCGTCGCTTTTACACTTTAGGCTAATTAATAGCAGCTTAAATTGTACGTTGTACAACCAAATTGTTTTTTATCGTTAGTTTAAAGATTTTCGTTTAGACATCGTTTTAGAATTGGCGCTTTGGATTGTTTAGAGCTGATTTAATTTGCTAAATTCCTTAAGCATGCCGAGTTCCATTTTTTTTTTATGAAATAATATTATTAGGTCTCTTACTAAGTACCGAAGAAGCTAGTAAGAATGATTAAGATAGCTACGGGAACAAGTAGAATGCGGGTTAGAGCTGGAGGGGGGCTAACGGACGAGTTTGAAGTCGTGACCGGACTCAAGCAGGGTGACGCCCTTTCGCCTGTTCTGTTCAATCTAGCTCTCGAACACATCATCCGAAAAGTTCTACTGATTGATGGGGGAGTAGAGTTGAACGGAAAGCACAAAATTGTAGGGTATGCCGATGACCTTGCGATCCTTGGGCAAAGTGAACGAGAAGTGGTCAAAATGACGGGGAAACTGGAAGAAGAGGGGAAAGGTGTGGGTCTCAGAATCAGCCACGAGAATACCGAATACCTTCACATGAAACGACATAAAGACCGCTCAACAAAGCGAAAAGACCTTCACGTGAATGGTATAACTTACAGGGGTGTCGACAAGTTCAAATATCTCGGGTGCACAATTACAGACACAAACCGGAGGGAGGATGAAATCGACATCCGTATAGTTAACGCCCTAAGATGTACCGCAGCCCTTCACAAGGTGTTAGTGTCCAAGTTGTTAAGCAGAACCACTAAAATCCGGATCTAAACAACTGTCATCAGGCCGATTTTAATGTATGGGTGCGAAACTTGGACGCTAACTTAAAAGGAGGAAAATAAACTTCTAGTGACGGAACGGAAGATTCTGGGGCCGACAATAGGAGAAGATGGGGAATGGAGGCAGAGGTACAATCGGGAGATTTAAAATATAGTGTCCGAGCCCAACATCATCGGAGAAATAAAATCTTCCCGACTCCGATGGCTAGGACATGTGGAGAGGATGGGAGAGGATCGAGCCGTAAGAAAAGCATATCTTGGTCAACCTTCTGGGCGTCGCCCGGTGGGGCGGCCGAGATACCGCTGGAAGGACGAAGTCGCCAAAGACCTGAAAGAGCTGGAAGTGTCCGACTGGTCAGAATTGGCACAGAAGAGAAGATTGGCGCACTTTAATGTCGGAGGCCAAGATCCACTTCGGGTCGCTGAGCCAGCGGAGTAAGTAAGTAAGTAATATTATTAGGTCTACGTATGTTTTAAAAAAACATACTTAATTATTCGTAAATTTGTTAAATAAAATTGTAAAGCTAACAAACGTTTTGTTTAAACTTTTATATTAAGGGCGTTGTCCTATATTCCAGTTCAGTTATAAGTAGGTAGTCAACTAATCACATAATTTTATGTAATGGCTCTACGAATTTTCAAAAGCACGAAAACAAAAGCTGTTAAGAATGACCTGAGTCATCTTATTTCGGGTTACTACTCGTATATTGTGTGTATATCAAGAATTTCTAACTTCTTCTAATTTGGGTGATTCTATTCCACTTAGTATTGTTTTAAATTACCTTCTTACTGAAAAGGAAAACATTATCATACAAAGTAATTATATACTTAGTATAAAAATTGTGCACAGCTCTTCCTCCTATTATTACGATGTCCGGAAATTCAGTTCAACAGTTTCGTATTATCTCACGACGCCTCGGAACGGAAAAAAGCATGAAAAGGCAACAAAACGGCGTGTACTGAAAAAATCCCAGTTAAAATAAAGTTGGATATTTCCAAAACAAAAGAGATAACAGGTACCGGTTTGCGAGAAAAGACCCTGAAGGAAAACTTGTTTTGGTAAAGCTGATTTGCATTATTTCATTCAAGCCTATTCGAAAGATAAAGTTCCTACAACAATAGGGCTATCTAAAGCAACACTTCCCCGGCTAAACTGCTCCAGTACGTTTATAAAACGGCTATAACAATAGCTTGTCAGTTCTTTCTTTTACGGAACATGAGCCTTATGTTAGTAACTTTGGGTAAAACAAGCATGCTGCTTCTTTTTTGCCATTTGATATGGGATGGTGAGATGAGGTGCACGAAGGAACTTAAATCTATCGCTTTATATGGGCAGAGGTTGACAGACATACGTATTTAAGAACAACCTTAGTTTAAAGTTCCTTGAATTAGACTATGACTAATCAAAGAGCTTCGTTTGGTTAATAAGAACAGTAGCGTTTTCTGCTGTGCTTTCTATTCGATTGTTTCAATATTAAGAAATTGCGTTGGCGTTTATAAAATTACCCTTTGTGGCCCAAGTACATACACAATATCAATCCTGTGGGTTGACTGGTAGAAAATGCTTGTAGCATTAAGTCCACCCTTTGTACACTTATTTTTATATTTGTGCAATAAAGGATTACTTAAATAAATAAACAATAGGTACCTTAGTGTTTATATGACATTCACAAACTTTACAAATTCTCATATAGGTAAGTACCTACATAAGTGACAAATTTTTTCACGAATTAGCATGCTCGCTAATGGCATTGTTTATAACTATGAAGATTGGGTAAAAACCTGACAACACCCAGTCAACCCTTGAAAAAGGCTTAATTCTCATGACACGTTATGAATGAAAAAATGTTAAACCGAGTAAATTGTTCTACAGTAAAACTAAAAATAAAGCCGTAACGTATGAAGGAAACAATGTTAAACCAATTAACAGTAGTTGGTACAGTCAACTTCAGAAATACCTATATGACAACTTTTGTAAATAAGAAAAATAAAACAGACTATTCATATTTTCACGAAGTACAAAAGTGGAGTCGACTGTACATGTCACAGGGGTGGGAATCGAACCCGCACCTTTATTTAAAAACTGTTGTTAATTATCAGTAGCCTGTTTTGGAGAATAAGGCCCTGTTTCACAATGTCTGGTTAGTGGCTACCTTTGAAATAAAATACATGTTGTCACTCCCTGTTATTATTTTTTTGACAGTGAGAGCATGTATTTTATTTCACAGGTAGCCACTAACCAGACATTGTGAAACAAGGCCTTAAAATTTTATAATGTTTTCTGATTAGCTTTGATGAGTAGTTTCCTAATGGGGGTAAAATTTCCTAGAATATGCCAACCCACTTCGATGTAGGTAGGCTTTGAAACTCGATAGCCATTATTGATCAAACAGTAACTATTTGGCTACTTGAGTTCTTAACACTATAATGGCAATAGAAAAACGCGAACTCACGTTAATTTTTTGTTACAGGAGTCAGAAAATTATAAAACTATACAGGGTGTTGCAAGAAAGGGCTTACATATTATACCATGCTGCACACGTAGGTTTCGGCTTAGTATACCCTTTTTGCAACACTCTGTATATTTGTTAGAAGAATGATACAAAATAATAAAATAGACGACACTCAGAGTGTTCACAGACAGCTAACTAGTTATTGTTCTGTGGCATAGATCATACAACAGGGTGTTGCTGTTGTAGGTTGTCGGCTTAGTATTCCCTTTTTGCAACACTCTGTAAAAGCTTTTCGTCCCATCAGGATACTTTATATGATTGCTAAGCAGTCTAATCAAGCTTTTATATGAATTCCTTTATGTCTAATTTCACCACAGTCTGTTAGATCATTAACACCCCTATTTTATTGTAATGTCAGGAATTACACGTCATATCGATAAATTCTTAACAGATGTGTCAAAAGTCAACCATTAATCCCTTGTTATGAGTCGTGAGCACAAGTTTCGATCCTCCGTTAACGTTGCGTATCGTCAACTGTCACTGTCAAAATGTAAGGCAAAGTTAGTTCCAAAAGTGACATTTGTTTTTTCCATAATGTTAGGTGGAATTTCACCAAAGGCTAAACGTATTTAGTAGCCTGTCATACGTCTGACAGTTAGTACAAAATGTATTTAAAATTTGATTTCAATACGTTTAGCGTTTGGTAAAAGTGACCCTTCGTGTAGATTCGAAAATAGTATCGAATCCCATGCTCGCAACAATGATCTATGTAACAGAGTATGGTGAAGCTAAGTCTTACCCTGTCGGCTTACCTTACCCTCCACAACTATTATAATTCTTTCTCTCCCTCTTAATCAACCCCTCTCATTCCTCAGCTCTGGACGCCCTTGAACATGACCCCGTTCAACCCGGTCTTTCTTTTACCCTTTACCCTCCACAACTATTATAATTCTTTCTCTCCCTCTAATCAACCTCTCTCATTCCACAGCTCTGGACGCCTCTGAACATGATCCTGTTCAACCTGGTGTGCTCGGACTTCTCCGTCTCAGTTCTGGGGAACCCCTTCACGCTGATCTCCGCTCTGTTCCACCGCTGGATCTTCGGCAAGACCATGTGTGTGCTGTACGGATTCTTTATGGCGCTTCTGGGTGAGTCTTTTATACATAAGCGAGCAATGAAATAGTTCCAATAAAAAAATACTGAAACACTAAATGGCCTCTATTTAATAAAACTTTTTGAGAACATTTTAACACAATATGGATACGTAAATAGTTGGTAATATTGTAAATTGAAAGTATTACAATATTGCAATTGGTGCTTTTCTCACAGGAACTTTTTCATTGTTTGTGAGAGTACGTTGTAAAATATGGCATGAGCCCTATGGCAACTGTCAAATCCATACATTTTATTTGTCATTTGTTCCTTTTCAAGCATAGAACAACGCGGACGCGATAATGACTTTATCGACATCGATAACAAACCCATGCCGCGGACGCAGGGGGTTATTCTGAACAACTTTAGTTAAGAATGATGAGAAGATTCAACCCGCTTTCGGCTTGCTATTAATTAAATTAGTTCAATAGCTAAAACATCCTATAACTTTTTTATGAATAAGGGGGTATTATATGTATACTAGACATAATTATAATAATATGTAAGTATACATACGACCTTAGGTACTCAGATTTATTAATCTCAGATGCTCATACAATATTGATGAGCCGCTGAATGCATTATCAGCACTAAGCTAATTGACTCAAACAGTTTGCGAGATCGATCAATCTCCGTCCTATTATACCCTTATGTTTATATTGTTTATCTCGAACGTTTCCCTCACTAATCCCTCTTGTGTGAGGTCAGTGAAAAGTGTATAAAGAAGCAGTTAATATCCTGAGTGTCTATAATGATAAAGGAAGAGAAATAACGAAATTTAAGACCGACAACGATAACTTGCAACGGTTGGAAGATGGGAGTTGATTTTTTCAGAATCTAACATTATTAAATCATCCGTTATTATTCTTATCCATCCTTATACCAAACAGTGTATTATAATTATTCTTTCTTAATTACTTAAAACGTATAACATACGCATAATATCATAATATTTATACCCCATGACAGCTGTGCACAAGTTATAAACCACGCAACACTGAAAAAAAAACACTAGTTTTTCAAATGTGATATCTGTCTGAAAAAACATGGGGGGAAAGTTTTTACTGGGCCAATAAAATCAATTCCAATATGTTTGCTTTCCGATAGCTGGAATGTGCCTCACATACTCCCTTTATACAGGGTGTTGCAAAATTGGTATACTAAGCCGAAACCTACATGTGCAGCATGTTATATCTAAGCCCGAAACTGAAATCAGACTTTGGAAATTCGCGAAAACAAAAACAAAAAATTCCATAGTAAAAAAGTCACGTGACCAACAAAGTTTCTATGGAAAATGATTTTTTTTTGCGAATTTTCAAATTCTGATTTCAGTTTCAGGCTTAAATATACCATGCTGCACATGTAGGTTTCGGCTTAGTATACCAATTTTGCAACACCCTGTAGTTGTTATAAACGTCTAGCGAAGACGATGCAAATACGTAGTAATGCTGTGGAAATCAAAAGAGCTTTTCGAATTTTTTATTTTATGTAAAGACTAGTCCTGAATCAAAAAGTATTTTTTTTTTTTATATTTACAAACGCTATTTATTTACAGTAATCGCAGAAAACTTGTCATGTTTGTTTCGGATGACGAGTTGCTATTTATATAAAAAGTTTCAATAGGTACTTTTGAAAGTTTGCAATTAAACTCATTGCTTGCACTGCCACGGAGAATAGAATATGACCTATTGAGTCACCCCCTTGTATTAATACAAAACTTTTGCAAAACCCGGTACCTACCCATATAATATTTTTTCCGCTGTATAAGTACATAATGATTCCACAAAAATGTACAACTCTCCATAGACCCTTAAGATAACGAGTAATATTATAGTTCTAAGTAGGTATACTTACTGGTAATTTGATCAACAATTTGAAATTAGGTTGAGTATTATCCTTTGATAAGTAAATCCATTCTGACTTGGTGAGTGTTGCCTTTCATAGAATAATTACATACATTACGAACCTAAAACGTTTATTTTTATAACTATTTAGGGTGTCCAGAAAATCTTATTTTCTTCTGGAGAGAATCTTTTCTAGTAAAATAATATGGGCTAAATAATTATTTAATTTTTCATCTTAGATAGCTCTCCAAATAGTAAGGAACATTTTTCGATCGTAATCTTCCGGCATATTATTAATATTACCTTCCTACCTATTCCTACTTTACTTTATGACGATAATAATTATTTATAGCGACCATAAATCACGGAAAAGGTACATATTGTCGCGAATGGGGGTGCAGTTTGTGGAGTCGAATTAAAAGATATTCTGATTATTTATCGATTTTATATTTTATTCAACACAAACACGCCATTTTGGTTTCGCTACGACGTCTCTCTTATTAATTCAATATTCGATATTCAAAATACAATCATAAAGCGTTCTAAAGTCTGTTTTTAATCTCATACTAAATTGGCAGATTCTGAACGGTTCATTACAGTCGATTGTCCCGCCAATAGGACGATATGTCATTTATTTGCAGGACAATCGACTTATCATTAACCGCTCAGAATCTGTCAATTTAGTATCTGTGATTAAAAAACAGACTTTAGGAGGTCCTCACACCGACGACCGAATAGCGTAGTGGTTAGTGACCCTGACTACTGAGCCAAAGGTCCCGGGTTCGATTCCCGGCTGGGGCAGATATTTGTTTAAACACAGATATTTGTTCTCGGGTCTTGGATGTGCCCGTAAAATGGCAATAGGCCCGCCCCCTATTACATTGGGACTTACATAACACTCTGGCGAAAAGTGGGTGCAGCAATGCACCTCTGCCTACCCCGCAAGGGAGTACATTAGTACAAGGCGTGTGTGTGTGTGTGTGGACCTCACAATACCTAAGTAAATATAGTTTATTTGATATGAGTGAGACTTATATGGACAGTTTTTTTTACAGTTGCCAACTGAATACTCATTTTATGCAGAAACTGTACTTTTCTCGCTCCGAGATCTCATTTCACTGTTTGAAGTAGCTGCTCATAGTGCTCCTAACTCTCATTGTATCCTTGTTTTCCTCTAACAAGTCAGATTTTCCAACTTTAACCCGCCAGTGGTGACGTATATGTCTGTGAGACCGGGTGGTTCGAAAAAGTCGAATAACTTTCTCGCTAGCCATCGATTTTTGTTGTGATTTCGGGTAGCTGCCTCATTTCCCATCCCCCATCGTCAGCCCACCCCGCGACGGTGACTCGTGCGCAGGTTTCGGAGTTTTGGCGCCAACCCGGTGCGTGAGACCGGGGTCACCGACTATGTAAGTCAAATTTAAAGATGTTTTTTTAATTTTTCATACATTTTTTTTATTTTTCTTGATTGTATTTTTGTTTTGTGATTGTAAATTTCATGATTGAACTATTTTTAATAGATAGTTGTAGGTATTTATACAAATATAAGTACTTAATAGATTTCAATAAGTTTTTACAGTAATATCAGCTAGTTTCAGCATGTCCTTGAAAATGACGACGGAGATAGCTGGACCTTCAAAAAATTGTCAATGTTATGATTGTGGATAGCGAAAATAACAGAAAAAATTAATATATTTGTCACAAAATGTAAGAAATATATATATGTGTTACGACCATGTAAGTGCCGTCTTGCAGAGACTGTTTGGCTGTGGAGAAACAATGACTTTTAGTGTATTATTATTATTATTTTTTTGGTAGTAGTATATAATTTTTTGTTTTTTCTTATGAAGTTCGTAGTGTTATAAAACTATAAAAGGTGGACTTAGTTATAAAAAATTACATCATTGTTGTATTTTTTTAATTTTTAAGATGATAGGTGAAAAATTATGTAAATATTAAGTGTTCTAAGTACCATGGTAAAAGGACTAATAAACGAGCCGTGATTTATGATAATGCTTTGTTTTTTTGTCAAACAAATACTTATCTTTAAAATTGAAATAATTTTAAGTAGCATGTGTAGTTAATTAAGTAAAAAAAATAAGTTTCAAAATCCCGGTGCGTGAGACCGGCGTCACCAACGATGTAAGTCAAATTCACGTCACCACTGGCGGGTTAACATAAAGTAAAATACAGTTTTCTAAGCACCTGCTAGCGTACCACCACCCAACTTTACCAATCTGTCAAAGCTGACATTATCTGTATGGACCTGACAGATGTTTGACAGATAAGCGATGCTGCTTACGGATTGTTGATTGATATAATTATATTGGTGAACATTAATAGGTAGACTTACCCTCATCCAAATTCTAGTACAGTAGTACCTAAGTTGTAGTATTTAAGTTTTTGATTGAAATAAATGAATAGGTAATAATATTAATCTTTGTTTTATTCCCAAAACCAACTTTTACTAGGTGTCAGTGGTAAAACCTAGCATTTACCAAATTCTAATGGTAAAAGCCCGAAAAAAATTACCCATTTTCACAAATTCTTACATTTACCAACTCATGTTGGTAAATCCTAAGATTTACTGGTAAATCCTAGGATTTACCGTTGTTCGGGCTTTTACAGTAACATATACATTTATACCTCTCGGGGTCAGGAGGCTATATATATTTTTTAGTATATGTATTAGCCAGCTAATTTTATTATAGCAGCAACATTTACACTTTAGAGCTCATTTTATTACAAGCTCTAATATACTACTATAATTATCTAATAGGTACGGTGGCCTGCGCCTAAAAGTATACAGGCAGAGTTTTTAAAATAGTGATCTCAAGCTCACATGCTGCTCAAGCACATCCACATAAACACCACTGCTACACACATCACACACAAAACTTCCCCGGATTTATAACAAATGTAGCTGGTCCCTTCATTATCAGGGATCGCTATTTTAAAAACTCCGCCTGTATACTTTTAGGCGCAGGCCACCGTACATTAACTTTTTAACTTCCGTCAGTGCTTTAACATCACAGTAGGATAATACTAATTCACTAACCGGGAAGCGAGCGTTGAAATCCAAACGTTTCCAACATTATTATTTATTATTATAATTTGAATTTCTCGTGAAACGGCCGCGAGTATTCGCTTTCTGAGTCGTGAGCACAAGTTTCGATCCTCCGTTAACGTTGCGTATCGTCAACTGTCACTGTCAAAATGTAAGGCAAAGTTAGTTCCAAAAGTGACATTTGTTTTTTTCCATATGTTAGGTGGAATTTCACCAAACGCTAAACGTATTTAGTAACGTGTCATACGTCTGTCAGTTAGTACAAAATGTATTTAAAATTTGATTTAAATACGTTTAGCGTTTGGTGAAAGTGACCATTCGTGTAGATTCGAAAATAGTATCGAATCCTGTGATCGCACCTCTGAAAAATAAAACGTCACGTTTTAAGATAAACTAGAGCTATTAAAATACCACTAGCATTTTAAAATGCTCCCAGCAGTTGTTTATAAAACATTGTACTTAAACTAACATTATATTTTATAACTGTTGTGTGTTTCCGACGTGTTCCGAAGTGTTTATTTTGCTTCGTACAATATAATATTAAGAAACTTTATGTTATAAACGCAACTGTAATGTTTCAACTCTTCGTAACTATCAGGGTCTGCCTTTCTTTCTTTACATTTTAAATAAAACTTTTTTTTATAATAAACAACCTTGACTACATTGTATAGGTATGTTCTATGTGCTACATCCTAACTAATATTATAAATGCGAAAGTAACTGTGTCTGTCTGTCTGTCTGTTACTCTTTCACGCCAAAACTACTGAACGGATTTGAATGAAATTTGGTATACATACTTTGTAGACACTGGGAAAGAACATAGGCTACTTTTTATCCCGGAATTCCCACGGGAAAACTTTTTAAGGCGAAGCGAAGCGCGCGGGAACAGCTATTAACTATAAGGTATATTCCAGACTTAACAGATTATTAACTAGACCAGAGCCACCAAAAGATTGTAATTTTTTTCTACACTTGCAAGTACGAAATGTACCTGAGGCTCACGAATAATTATGTCGGGAAACAAAGCTTAAGCGGCTCTGTTTAAGTACAGAATGATGATAAATCCAAGACAGTTTACGACATGGAGACGGGCGGGTGGGTGTCCCAACTTGAGGCATTCTCAGTTTATCACTCTCTCTGGCTGAGCCTGGTTTACTGGTAAACTTGGGATTAAGAAAATAAATTATATTACGCAGGCATATTCTAACCAAATTGAGAACACTCGAAAAATTGTCAAAAAAATATTTGGATGCTTTGGACCGCTTTTTGTTTGTGTGTGAATCAAAAATATAAAACACATTAAGTAATTTTAATGAGTTTATATCTGTTTTGAGATTATGTGGCCACAGCATGTTAGCCAGCTTGGACAGAGTATTTTTTTATCTATGGCATAAACCCCGCTTTTTTGCATTAAATGCTCAGGAAAGATCTGTGAAATTGAAGCGTCGCGATTCAACGCAAACGGAAAGGACGGGCGGACGCGGACGGGGCGAAGTCACGACGCTTTAACACTTTTTGTATGAACATGTTCAGAAAGGACATACCCGTCTTACTCCTGGATATCTGCAATCCCCTGTACATGCAACGAAATATTATGGTAGATTCCAACGGTATGACAGTCTAAATCCCAACTAATATTATCAATGCGGAAGTAACTGTGTCTGTCTGTCTGTCTGTTACTCTTTCACGCCAAAACTACTGAACGGATTTGAATGAAATTTTGTATATATATGGTCTAGACTAGAGTGTCTAGACCATATGTATGAAAAAACATAGGCTACTTTTTGTCCCGGAATTCCCACGCGAAAACTTTTTAAGGCGAAGCGAAGCTCGCGGGAACAGCTAGTTATATATATATTTGTCGTAGAGAGTGAAAAAAATAGTACCTATTATTTTACGGCAATTTGTATAGCGAAAAGCGGTGACTCACTTGCTAGCCACTTCAGATTACCCCTTTAGGCATTACAGTCTGGTAGAATATGTATGATAACATACTGAGTTCCTTTTTAATATTAATCGATGCTTGGATACACCCATACACCTTTGTAAAGCAAATAATCTTTCAGGATTTACGAGTATAGGTATTATTAGTACCTAGATACATACTACATGAACCAACATATCAAATAACATTTCAGACACAACTCATGAAATTCATCAGCAGTAGTCTTGTAGTAGGTAAGTAGGTACATATTATTATGTATTATAGAGGTACAATATACATGACCTGAATAGATGATTAATACACGCGAGCCTGTAATTAAAATACTGGGACTCATTCTAAAGGCACATTATTAAACTTGATCACTGTGACTGACTAAGTTAAATTTAGAATCTGGAAAATTAAATTTAGGTACTTATGGCTCGTTTACACAGTGTGAGCTGCTGCCTGGCCAGTAGACAGCTACTCGGTTTGTGTATTCGTACGCCAGTAGCTCGGCTCGCCTTTGCTGTCTACACGACACTGACGACACCCAGTCCTAGGCCGAGTCGAGTCGCGGCGTAGGACACAAAAAACACGGGTTCCACTGACAACTGTCCAGCTGGCACTGGCGAGCTCTGCCGAACGCGTCCAAACGATGCGAGCGACGGCCGAGTCACTGTCATGGGCGAGTTGCTGCCGGGCGAGCAGGCGAGTGAAAACAAAAAATGTTCAAGTACCTACCTACCTAACTCGGATGCGAGACTGACCAACTCGTACGTACGAGTTACTCGTCAGTTACGTCCAAACAGTGCGAGTTACTGCAGTGCAGCTACTCGGAAGGTTGACTCGTACGCTAGCTCGCACTGTGTAAACTAGCCATTAGACCATAATTAAAATTGAATATTGAAGACAAAAAATTTAATTTAGTCGTTTCAAAAATATATAAAAAATATATAATTATAAACAAACAAAAAACCCGACTGCACGCTAAAAAGATGAAAACAAGTCCCAATGTTATTGGAAAGTATCGTAGGCGGGGACCAGCAGAAGGTTTACCATTTAGCTGAATTGGTCCCCGCCTGCGATGCTTTCCATTAACATTGGGCCTTGTTTTCATCTTTTTAGCGTGCAGTCGGGTTTTTTGTTTTTTTATAATTATATTTTTTTATTTGTAACTTTTTAGTTGCTTTTATAATATGAAATTTAAAATACAAACATACATACATACATACATACATAAATACATACATTACCCTCCTCCTTCGGCAGTCGGGTAAAAATTGACGCATTCTGAAGTTTTCACTGTCTCACAGCAGATTGGACGAAGTCCCACGTTACGCAAGCCAATTGATCGTCGTATGTCAAATGTCTATTTATAAACGGGTGTACAGATAACATTTCACCAGCATTTACTTTCGAGATTCGCTTCCCTTAAAAAGTTTTCCTGTTGGGATTCCAGGATTAAAAGGCCTTTGTCTGTAGTTCCGACTACGTCTACTCTATACAATAATTGAATCCTGGAATTTCCACCGGAAATCTTTTTCAGTTCTATGTTGACCTCCGCCCGGTGCAGGCGTTGACCTGTAGTTTAGAAACTATGAATAGTATTAAACTCAATGTAATTAAAACGCTCAAACAGCTTTCTTAACTTTTAGACGACAATAAGTTGGTACACTCTAAATTGATAATCGACCGATACCCATATAAGTGTAATTTTTTAAAGAAATAGAAAGAAATAGAAATAGTTTTATTTGCACGAAAAGTGGTACAGTATAGGTGTTTAAAGAGTTTACATTACAATAATATAGGTTCCTCACAATTCACCTGTTAAGGCATGCAAAAATTTGTCACAAAGCTATACACTATAATTCATGTTAATTTTAATGTTAGGTATCTTAAAGTAACATTATTTACATAATTAAAACTTAAGTAGGTGTATTAAAATTTACAGTTATTTACGATATTATAAATGTAAGTTAGTTTTATTAGTTATTTGATACAAATATGATTAAAGGGTCCGATGCTGAGTTGGCTCTTGTAAGTTATTAGTAACTCAAGTAGAAAATACTGCTTAAGTATAGTATGATACCTCTATTTCCTGGTAACAAAATTCGGAGGTAGGTATTTATTATTTGCTTTAAAATAATATAAAACGATGCAAATTTGATTGTGTAGAACTAGCTAATAAAATAGGAACTGCTTGAAGTGGTTATAAAGTGAAGAAGTCTGGTAAGTGCCAACTAATTTATCAGGACCACTTCTTAAACAATTCTGGTACCTAAACACAATTAATTACTTAAAGTAATTAATTTGCAAGCAGTTTTCCTTAGAAACGACGAAAAAGTGTTACAAATCTCCAAGAATTGCCTGCTCTTGTACAAAGGGGTGTAGGTATAAGTTTCAAGCTACTTACCGTTCTGTCTATCTAAATAAAATGGCTGTTGAAAGTAACTACTATACAGGGTTATTGGTAAGTAGACCGGATCCTTTCAGGAGGTGATAGAGGAAGGCATTTCCAGTCGATTGAACCCAATAATGCATTATCCTAAACTTTACCATTTTTGAGATATTTAAGGTTTTTTTTAATTTTTTGCCAAAATTTTATGCTTAAAACCGAAAATAAAAAAAACTAGCCACATTTCAATATTTTTTTTGGTTGTTTTGCATAAGTAACACCTTAATAAACTAATTAAAATAATCAAATGTGCACTATTCGACTTAAATTAGACATAATACCTCAAAATGATTAAACATTTTGAAAAAATAATCAAAACGCAAAAAAATAAAAAAAAATTAAAAAAGATTTTCATATGACATTTTTTGTGCACTTCAGCTTAAAAACATGGTCAACTAATAAGCTTTCAAACAAGATAATTCAATACAAAATCGATTAAGGTATCATCAAGATATGGCCAAAACAACCAGCACAGACGGACAAAATTCAACAGGAAAACTAACAAAATTAGCCCAATTTAAAGGTAAAAAGTGTGATTGTTTTCAGTCCTGTTAACTTTAGTATGGAAACCCCTGCTCAGTTTTCTCCGCTTTCTCTGGTTGTTTTGGCCATATCTTGGTGATACCTTAATCGATTTGGTATTGAATCATCTTGTTTGAAAGCTTATTAGTTGACCATGTCTTTAATCTGAAGTGCACAAAAAAATGTCATATGAAAATCTTTTTTAATTTAATTTATTTGTTTTTGCGTTTTGAATATTTTTTCAAAATGTTTAACTATTTTGAGGTATTATGTCTAATTTAAGTCGAATAATGAGCATTTGATTATTTAAATTAGTTTATTAAGGTGTTACTTATGCAAAACAACCAAAAAAAATATTGAAATGGGGCTAGATTTTTTTATTTTCAGTTTTAAGCATAAAATTTTGGCAAAAAATTAAAAAAACCTATTAAATATCTTAGAAATGGTTAATTTTAGGATAATGTATTATTGGGTTCAATCGACTGGAAATGCCTTCCTCTATCACCTCCTGAAAGGATCCGGTCTACTTACCAATAACCCTGGATATTGCCTACTTTCAACAGTAAATAAACCTACTACTACTGTTTGGTCCAAACAAGAAGATAGTTCTGAAGCCAAACTAACCAATGCGATTACACTTTTGTGTTCATTCTTTCAAAGAATCATTCTTTCATACACAAAAGTGTAATCGCTTTAAACTTCAGAACTATCGAAGTGTTTTGTTTGGACCGAACTCTACCAGACTTAAGTAGGTAAAATGTATAATGTTTAATTACAAGATGTACAAAATAATATACTACTAGCAGTTCCCGCGAGCTTCGCTTCGCCTTAAAAAGTTTTCCCGTGGGAGTTCCGTGATAAAAAGTAGCCTATGTTCTTTGTCAGGGTCTAGACCATATGTATACCAAATTTCATTTAAATCTGTCCAGTAGTTTTGGCATGAAAGAGTAACAGACAGACAGACAGACAGACACAGGTACTTTCGCATTTATAATATTAGTTATGCAGAGCTATGTAGAGGTAGAGTTTTTACTATTCACCATGAACATCTGAGAAAGGTATTGCTCTCTATGGGGTCATACTTCTATTGAATAACAATCGGGATGAAAGGATTCAAATAAAACCAACGCAAGGCTGACCTCGATCTCAAACCTGCGAAGCACTTAAACGCTATTGAAATAGAAAATATTAGGTACTTATTACAAAAAGTTTTACCGGGTTTAAAGCGTGTTTTAAGGTATTTCATAGTACAAAATTACTTCTTCCTCATTTTCGCTTCTTCTGGACAAGTTCAGTTAGTTACAGTTTAAATTACACCATGGTGGCCCTAAAAGCGATCTATTCCAGGCAAACTTTTAGTGAATGAAAGAATTACGGAATAAATGAGTGGCGTACACGTCATTTCAATAAAAGTACTAAATATATTTTTCAGTTTTTAATAATTGATAAACACAAAAATACGAGTAGTATGGTACAGTGCTCTGATGTTTAGCTCTTGATTACTGAAACATTCTGAAACGTCCGGATGGCATCGGCAATAACTCGTGACCCAGACCAAGATATTAATATGCAAATATTGCAAATATACGCCGGGATATTGCTAAAGACAGAAGCCAGTATATAATCTTATATTGTCTTATTATAGAATAATTCCGTAAGAACTCGATTCCGTCTCCAATTCAATGTGATCAGTTTTAGAAACAGCCATGATAGATACGACTTTACTATACGTATATAACTTTTGAAATTTATTCCCCGTTTCAATATAAAAACCCGACTGCGAGCTGGATTCATGACTCCAATCTTGTGAAAAGAGGATTAGTTACAGACGAACGAAGAACTTCAACCAAATAACCACATAATTATTTTGAAAGATTAGGTATGTATGAGGAAATATAATGTACCCATGTGCTAGAAATAAAAAAAAAAAGTTAAAACTGAATGTTGATGTTTTATGATAAGACTACACCTCAAAGAAATATCTATTTTATAGGGTATACATGAGTAGATAGATATAATAATATACAGAATTTATGTAGGTACCTACTGACAAATAAATATAGGAGAAAATGGCGGTTACTAAGAAAGAGGGTGACTTACTGCCAGTTTTGATAAGTCTACGAGTATCTACCGATGACTGGTAATTACTTTCATACTTGTTTGACACATTATACATCGGCCGGCACATATAGCTGAGCGTCACGACTCACGAGGCTCGCGTTCTTCTGGTTTACAGAAGAAAAAGAGGCGATCCTTTTACATTAAGGTTATATGTGCGGTGACCATTAGAGAGTCATTCTGAACATCTTTTGTTCGGCGACTTTTAAAAAATCGCATTATATTTTAGTTGTTTTTCCCAATTATACTATGGTATTTCCATAAAGGCTTTGTTGGTCACGTGAATTTCCAAAAGTCGTGAAACAAAAAGTTGTTCGGGATGACACCCTGAGACACTCCTTTTCGGTGTATACCGCTTTTGCAACACCTTTGGAATTTTCACTTACTTTTAAGCAGAACTAAATAACAAAAGAATTTCAAAGGAAACCAAAGGAGTTTTTTTTTCGCGACAAGTGCTGAAGCTGGAAGACCAAGAAAACAAGGAAGAAAGAGATACAAAGATGTGTTAGTCCTCGGAAGGGAAAGAGACAGCAGGCGTCGTTTGTTGTGTCGATGGGCAAGCCCAAAATCCACTAGAAAGGGCGAGAAAGAATTCTAGAGGATCTTGGGCGCGCGTACTCGACACTACTGAACTACAAATTCACAGAAGAAAGGTTTGATCATTGGCAAATATATCAAATCTTACAAATACACCTAAATAATTGTTATGGCTAAGCGCTTTGACGGAGGTACATGGAGGACCAGAATGAATGAGGATTTTACAGAAGAAAGATTTGATTATTGGGAAATGTAATGTGCAATGGAGGACCTGAGAGTAAAGATTGAGGATTTCTCTGAGGATCTACATTGTGTATGTGTAAGTATCGAAAAACTTCTGTTCTGTACTAAACAATCCTATTATTTATCAAACCGAAAATAATCCAGGTTGTTGCAAAGTGGTTGCAAAAGTAACTACTTAGCAATAAGCCGAAAGGGGGTGACTTTGTTTAAAGCAGTTGCGTAGTAAATTTTTTTTTTAAACCTGTACTTATATAATATTTTTTTAAACTATTTTAAGTTGCTTATTAAATTTTGTGTGTTTAGATAAAACCTAAATAAATAAAACATTCTCATCATCATTAAAAATAAAATATTCTCACTGTAAGTAATTGACAATAAACTAAGATTTAATTTGGATATTTCAAGAAGGTCCGAAGGTCAATTTTCCTTTGTAAATATTTAGTAACAAAGAGCTTTGCCAAAATAACTTAATAACTTGCATACTTTGTTGTGGTTGGTAGTTCTGTTTTGTGTCCGCTTTTAAACAACTATGTATAGCTTTGTAATTAGGTATATGAAAAATATTGTAAGTATGACGACCGAATGGCGTAGTGGTTAGTGACCTGACTACTGAGCCGATGGTCCCGGGTTCGATTCCCGGCTGGGGCAGATATTTGTTTAAAAACAGATATTTGTACTCGGGTCTTGGGTGTTGATATTTATATTTAGTATCTATCTATCTATGTATTTGTGTAGATATATCAGCTGTCCGACACCCATAACACAGGTTCTGCCTAGCTTGGGGTCGGATGGCCGTGTGTGAGATGTCCCCACATATTTATTTATTTATTTATTGTTAATAAGTTTTGTTTCTTTCTTGGGGACGTACACACGGCTATCCGACCCCAAGCTAGGCAGAGCCTGTAATATGGGTATCAGACAGCTTATATGTATGTCGCAGGCATCTGGTTTAATCTCCTTTTTGATTGAACCACTAGCCCGTTCATTGGATGGCGCTATCCAATTGTATGACTAGACCGAACGTTGATTGTACTAGCGTCATAAAACTAAATCCATTTAATTAAATTATGCATGTATGAATAACATAAACTATAAACATAGACAGAAATAAAGATAATGACACTGTTATATCTCTATCTCTTCTTTAACGGGTCTGTCACTACTCACTAACTTCCAATCACCCTGTATATACAGATGTATGTAGATATCTTTACACACATGAAACTCTCATCTTATATCACTCCTCATTCTTTCCGCATGTTAGACTGAACTTGGCTGGTTCTGGTTCAATCTAATTTCGTCTACAAATCCCTTTATAAATCTTTTAGTTCTACGCTACGGGAATTGCAGTGCGGTATTCGAAATTTACCAGACACTGAGCTTGATGTATTGCTGTTGTAACAGCTAAAAATGTTGTCGTTTAAAACGCGAAATAAGGGTACCCGTACACGACCGACAATCGGTGACTGACTTTATGTACATAGATAGATAGATAGAATATTCTTTATTTGTACGGTCGCCTGCGCCTAAAAGTATACAGGCGGAGTTTTTAAAAAAACGATCCCTGATGATGAAGGGACCAGCTACATCTGTTATAAATCCGGGGACGTATTGTGTGTGATGTGTGTAGCAGTGGTGTTTATGTGGATGTGCTTTTGAGCAGCTTAGGTTGGAAGGAAACGAGTATTTTGATCAAAGAGGGGTCCAGTGTACTAAAGAATTCTAAAGGAATAATTAAAATAATGATTTTGTTTTATTATTATAAAGTCCCTACAAACTAAATATCTATAAACGTATATGTAGGAGGAAAATAGAGAGACGTTATACTTAACTAGGAAACATTATAATATTATATGATACAGAACATTATAAACGCGTTTTCGTAAAAATATAATATATATAGATTGTAACTACGAACAGACACTTCGGTACTTACGTATTTCATAGTACCTACTTATTGGTAATCCTTCTTTTACGTAAAATATATGGAAATCTCTACACAAGTTGGAAACTTGTAATGAAAATGCCAAGAGTCCACAAAATATATTGCTTTCCCTTTTAAAAAGTTGTTACTTCATAAGATGTAGTCTATAAAAGGTTTATTTTAGGTGTTCGTTATCCAGCAATATCAGACGGTAGACAATGCTAACTTTCCAACGAGAAAAAGAGGGTACATATTATTATGTCGCAGTAAGATAGTTATAGCCGTAATATAGTTATATCCCTAGGGATATGATTATATACCGGAACATAGTTATACGAAAGCGATTCATTACTATCTCACTAGGAATATAGTTATAAAACGGAACAAGTTTAGTGATATAGTTATATTACTAGTTCAGTGTTATAAATGTATTACTTGATTAAACTTAGTGAAATAGAAATCTACCTCATAGAATTAAATAAAACGATAGTATATTGGTTTTATCTTAATTAAAAAAACAACTTTGTGTTTCTGCAGTTAGTTACTTTGTGTCATTGACACGTATTAAAAGTAATTTTAAATTATACCTAATTAAAACAATCATACACTGCCGGGCAATGAAAAAGTTCCACTCACAAAATTCCGACAGCAAACGAAACCAATTTTTTCAAATAAAATATTTAAAACTGGAACAAAATATTACCGATTTTAGTTGTTAATATCCTGATGCTCTGTTAAATGTACTTTAATGTTGCAGAAGACGGCGTTAAGCTAGGATTTTCCGTTTAGAAGTAATTAGGTGATTTTCTCAGTGGAACCTTTTCATTGCCCGTGAGTGTATTTTTATTATCTTACTGCGACACATACATGATTTTTTTGCAAGTGCAGTTGATTGTGCTTCTATTTTGTCAATTTCTGGAAGTGAAACGTCTATCCATTCCATAGAACAACAGATTCTGATGTACACTACTTACCTATTTATATTATGATTTAGTTTATATCTTCTGAGGTATTGCACCCTAAAAAATATCAAAACACTGTCTTCAAAGGGAGTGCACGTGTTTCGTCGTATAGAAAATAAAATAAAATAGTGAATAGATTTTTGTCGAAAAATTCTCATTTAAGTTTGTAAATTCTATTTACAAATACGAACATCAAACGGGTTGGTCTGAATGTTTTATGAAAGCAATTTATGTATGGTCAAAGTGGCCTATTGAGCGAATGCAAAAATATGCATTCACTTTTCATTATTTACAGGCACTACTTGTCAAGCCATCGCTACGTTTGATGCTACAAAGATATATACCTACTGGATTTTTTCATACTTGGCATAAAAAGTAAACTATCTTAGTGTGTCTTTATAATCAAAATAAATTATAAAAGCTGGAGTTACCTCGAGAGTTTTCGTTTTCTTTTGTCGTAAACATAAAACAACGCGGACTCGAGTGTGTGACAGTTGCAGTGACTTGGTACTGTCTAAAATATTATATTTCACACCCAGCTTTCATAAGAACAACTTAACGCTAGAAGTTCTTATACCAAAAACGACCCAGCTTGGCAAATAAATCAGTGAACTTTAATGCAAAAAGAGCGAAACAAGTTTACGTCGGCAGGGCCTAAAAACATAGGAAATACCTAACCAAGTTTATGTACTAGAGCCAACTACATCACAGTTGTAGAGGACAACCAACAAGAAACGCTATATATTTAAGAACGTTATTTATATAATAATTAAATTTATTATATGAAGTTGGACAAAAGAAGGGAAAATAGTCTTAAGACGGGCTTAACGCTACGGTACGATTAAGCTACCCGAATATCCTGCAATCCTTTTTTAGCATTACGAGGACAGACAAAAAGCATTTTTAAAATACACATACACATTGACGTATATTTATCAGTGTTTCTGAAAATACAATAAAATAAAATAGTGAGATAATTTTTGAAATCGGGTTTGTTAGCCAACTTTATGTCTCGGAACCAAAATGTAAACCTTGGAAAATGTGAAGCTTTGCAAATCAGCCCATCCAAGTTGGCATAGTCTTGCAGTCTCCTTGACGGAGTAGCTTCTGCCTAGTCGAATAGTCGCCGGAGTTGCCTCTGACTAGTCAAATAGTCTGCTCGATGCAGTTGTAGTATTTCTGCAGAACTTCAATTGTTGCATCGGTATAATGTTAGATTGTTAGCATTGAATAGTCATGTCCAATTATAGTGTTCAGTAACGCCATACTGTATTATAACCATATAAATCCTTAATATTCTGCCAGGTCCTTCTATTCTATTCTCTGTGGGGTTGTAAGTACCTGCACCTGGCTCTCTCGAGTAGAACCTTTGTACATATCCCCAAGGTCTAAACTGCCTTCCTAAGCTTGGACCATTTCCCACCACGCTGATCCACTGCGGGTTGGTGCCTTGACATATCTATGTACATGTGCTAGATCTAGATATGCAGGTTTCCTCAAGATGTTTTCCTTCACCGTAAGAGCGATGGTATACATTGTACTTAAGTAAAAGAACTCATTCCCTCATTCACTCCCAGTACCCACCTAAAAGAAAACCATTTTTCCGAAGGATGACTCATAATTCATAATTCATTTATTTTCTGTTAAATTTACATCGTCAGCTTAATAATTAGGTATAATTAATTAATACAAATTAATAATTGTATATTAAACAAATTTACAAATTGATAATAGGTATGTCACAATGTGTCATTAAATAATTACATAATATATAACAAAAGGTATGTCAAATTAGTTAAATTAAATTAATACTTATGTCAAAGATAATTAAAATACAAATTTTTGTACCTATTGTACCTTAGCCATACTTATTTGTCATTAATAAATTCGTCAAATGTGTAAAAAGCCTTCTGGCTCAAATATTTCTTCAGATTATTTTTAAAAATATTGTAACTTGGTGACTCCCTTATGCCTTCTGGTATTTTATTGTATATTTTGGGACCAACAATGTCTATCGACTTTGTGGTCTTGGCTAGCCGATGTTCGGGGACAAACAAGTTATTTGGCCTTCTGGAGCTGTACCTACTAATTTTCGAGGTAAATGTGAATTCTGAAAGGTTCAGTCGCACATACTTGGCGACCTCCAGAATGAACAGACTGGGCACAGTCAGGACTCCTAACTCGATGAACAGCTCTCTCGCCGGTTCATCAGGAGGTTTCCTCATGATCCGTCGGATCATCCTTTTCTGGAGTACGAATGGTCTGTGCCAGTCAGCGGCCAGTCCCCAAAACTCTATTCCGTAGATTAGAATGGACTGGAAGTAGGCGTGGTAGGCCGTTATTACGTTTGACCTGGACAGAGTGGGGGCGAGGCGTGAGATCGCAAAGAATGCACTATTTAGTTTTGCGCACACATCCTCAATTTGGTCGTGCCACTGGAGGCCTGTATCGAATGTGAATCCTACAAATTTTGCTGACCTGTCATACGGCACAGTAGTGTTGTGAACAGTGACTGTGGGTAATTCGGTTGTGATGTGAAAGTTGTGTCGCAGCGAAAAATACAAAACTCAACTGGCAATGAAATTCGAAGTCGCTATCCTCCTACGTATGTTTGTATGTATGTGTGTGTATATATGTGGAGGTCAACTAGGAGAAACTTTACTTTAGTCATCAAACATTGGCAGTTTCGTGAGCGGAGCCGGTGGTCGATTGGTAAAGTTTTCCGCTTCCTATTTCGAGTAACTTATGTAGGAGTGAACGCGGGCGACAGGTAATTATGATGCGACATGGCTTATACCTAAAGGATCTATGCAGTATTTGTAAAATATATCTGGGGGCACGGTAGTGCCCCCACCAAGTCGAGCAAAAAAGCGGCACGGCCGTTCCATCCTTTTCTCGAAGCAATTCAGGCCATTTTTGACCCCCTGTAACTTCGTTGTGGATAAAACTAAAAGACTGTATTTTCAATAACCATGCAGGCATTGTAAAGATACGGTATATTTCAAATTTCATTCAATATGAACCAGTAGTTTAAGAATTATAACGGGTCAAAGTTTCTTAATTTTGTCACTGACTCACTCACTCACTCACTCACTCACCGATCATAAAAATTCTAAGGCACTTCTAGCAGACCTAGAAGCTTCAAATTTGGAATATAAGTAGTGTTTGGTGTATGAACCAAGGAAAAACATTTGGGGGCACGGTAGTGCCCCCACCAACTCGAGTAAAATTTTTCAATTTTGGTCCAGTTTTCTAGATAGGTACATAACTGCTTAAATAATTTCATAATCACATATCTGGGGGCACGGCAGTGCCCCCACCAAGTAAATATAGGCGCACGGTAGTGCCCCTGCCAAATCGAGCAAAAGATTCGCGTCATGCAAATTAAATCCGCAAAGGATGGATTACCTACCTACGGACAAATTACATCAGGCTACCAGTGCTACCACTTATAGTAAATTTTTCTTAATGTACAATGAACTTTGTGTATTGGAAACTAAGGTTGAAATTTAATTAGGGAAATTTGATGCAGTACGAAGTATCAAAGTTACGTTTATTCATTAAGTAGCCAAAAATAAAGATTCTTGATTCTTACCTTAAGTTTGCGATTTATGTGGGTAGGCAACCTACCAAACTAAGTTAACGCACCTACGTACCTAGAACGTACGGAAAAGAAAAAAAAGTAGATCTGTCTACAAAATACAAAAAAAATGAGATCCCATCAAAAACAATACTTGTCAAAAAAAACCAAGTCTCGTAACTCAGTTGTTCTACGGTAAAAAGTTGTGAGATCCATGTAATACCAAGTTTTATCCACGCACGCATCTCAATCTTAAAAATATTTAATGTTTTATATAAATATAAAACACGCATGGAAACACGTGTTAATCAAATTATTTAGTGCGATGACCAAGTCAATATAGGTATTTATATAAAACATTAAATATTTTTAAGATTGAGATGCGTGCGTGGATAAGACTTGGTATTACATGGATCTCACAACTTTTTACCGTAGAACAACTGAGTTACGAGACTTGTTTTTTTTGACAAGTATTGTTTTTGATGGGATTACTTATACATGTAGGTAGGAAGCGTCCGTAGTCGAGCGGGCTCCAGTGATCGTAACTGATCGCTGAGGTTAAGCAACAACTGACACGGTCAGCCATTGGATGGGTGACCAATTTCAAGTGGTGCTTTTCTGGACGCTTCCGTGCTTCGGACGGCACGTTAAGCCGTGGGTCCCGGTTGCTGCTTCGGCAGCAGTCGTTAAGCCTAGTCAGAGGCCTTCGGGCGGCTTGAAAACATCTGACAGTCGGGTTGCCCACTTACCCAACAACTCTCTCAGCACAAGCTTGCTTGTGTTGGGGTCCACCAACCCGCACTTCGCCAGCGTGGTGGACTAGGCCTAAACCCTTCCTTCATTGGAAGGAGACCCGTGCCCCAGCAGTGGGGACGTAATGGGTCGTGATGAAAAAGCATAAGGCTTACGTTTTCATGATATTCATGGGGTTCTTCAGAAGGCTGCACTGATGTTCTTCACGGGGTCCTTAAATTAAGTTATCACACGTCTATGAACTACTACAGACAGACTATACAAATAATTGTTATTGTTGTTTTGTACAGGTATCGTAAAAAATAAAAAAATCAGTAACTAGGTATATTTCAGTTAGCTAACTGAACCTGGCACATTACTCACGTCATACATAGGCTAAAGTAACGTACCTAGGAACATTTTCGACTACACCAACTTTGAATGAAGCTATCGCAGCGTACAACTAAGATTTTAATGCAATTTCCCTGTACAGAATGAAAAACAATTTAAAATGACTCTTTGCCTTTGGAGAAGAACGTAGGCAAGAAACTCCTAAGCCGTCTCAAAATAGGACTTAAAACTAGTTGGTTTAAGGACACCACACAAGAGTAACGTGTCAATGTGTTGAACGTGCCAGCTTTAGATAACTGGGCTATACACTACTTTGGCTAGATGTACCTACCGTAGAGATCTCGCTTCACATTTCTTAGTACACGTGCTCTTACTGTGATGGAAATCATCGTGAGGAAACCTGCACATCTAGATTCTAGATGTGTATCCTAAGTGCACTGTATATTATTCCAAAACGGCTATATGGTTCGCAACCTATCACGTGAGTACAAATGTGCTGCGAAAAGTGGGTGGCTCACTTGTGAGCCACTTCTTACTACCCCTTCGGGGATTACAGTCGTGAGTGCATATGTATGTATGTACAAGCGTAACGTGTCAATGTGTTGAACGTGCCACCTTTCCATAACTGGGCTATACACTAATTCTTTGGCTAGCTGTACCTACCGTAGAGATCACACGCTTCACATTTCTTAGTAAATGACCATGTTTCCGTTAGCTCACTGATAAATTGGCACCCTGTTTAATAATATTGAATATGCGTTACACAAACTTAATATTCAGTTTGGCCATATTAAAAAAAATATTATGCAAAAAATATATTAGTGTTATTGAATAAACCCACGCATTCAGAAATAGCCGGAGCTGTTGAGGGTGAACTATATGCGTCACACTCGAGTATTCGTAATAGCATAGTATTTTTCTACTACATAATAATATGCAGTTACGTAATTATACCGTAGTAATATATCTTGCATGTTACACAAACACCTACCTAGCTATTTTGCAGTTGTGCTAATGACTAACTTTCCAAATCTTTACATTTTGCTGTCACGTGAAAAATAAGGTTCCAATGAAGGAAACGAAAATAATGAACTCGCAGAAGAAAAAATCCAGTAAAAATTATTACATTATCATTATACATCGTATTCAAAAAATATAAAGTCAACAGACGACCGAATGGCGTAGTGGTTAGTGACCCTGACTACTGAGCCGATGGTCCCGGGTTCGATTCCCGGCTGGGGCAGATATTTGTTTAAACACAGATATTTGTTCTCGGGTCTTGGATGTGCCCGTAAAATGGCAATATGCCCGCCCCCTATTACATTGGGACTAACATAACACTCTGGCGAAAAGTGGGTGCAGCAGTGCACCTCTGCCTACCCCGCAAGGGAGTACATTAGTACAAGGCGTGAGTGCGTGTTTTTTTTTTTTTTTTATAAAGTCAACTGTACGTAGGTCTAGGTAGGTACCTACTAAATAATTTTATATACTTTATACAAAAGTCACTCGATAACTTTCTCATGACGAGGAACCGATCAACCGAGATACCTACGCTCCTTTCAGCTTAGTACTTTTTTCGCAAAGCGACGATAGCACTGAAAATATACGAGAATTGTATTGAAAGTTTCATACTACGAGAGTCGAACTACTCCAAGACTGGGAGGTCACTTTACGTAACAAAAAAACTAGTAAATGAGATCTGCTGCCGCTGCACGGGTTGGTTATCGACGTAGGTAAACGACACTATATCACGGTTCGCCTTAAATACAGCGCTGTGATTGGTGGAACGCGCATTAGACGAGTTTATCGACGTCGATAACTGGCCCGTGAAGCAGTCGCAGCGGCCGTTTGCAATCGGTAGGTTTACTTGAATTAGATAGAGCAATAGCGCTCCGATAATAAGTATTTGTTGTAAGTATTTAGTTTTCTTTGCTAAAATTGTCTTAAGTTTTTTTTTTGCACTCCCATACTACTCCCTGTACCTCCTGCAGGTTGACTGGTAGAAAATGCTTTTAGCATTAAGTCCACCTGATTGTACATAATTAATTACTTTTGTATATTGTGCAATAAAGAATAATAAATAAATACTTGGTTTTTCGCATGCTAGAATGATCCCCCGACTAGACTTCCGTTGAGTGAGATCCAATTCTCTTTTTTATTAAATAACTTGTCTTTGTTGTCTAGAATGTTGCATAACACAGCCAAACTGTACTACAGAACAGTGAATACTGTATATTATGTACCGTGGGTCCCGGGTTCGATTTATGACTTTTAGAGCTCATAAATTGCGAATAATGCGTAGTTATGTTAGTTTTTATGATATAAACTTAAATATTATTTCATTTACTTAGACCTATTATGTTTGAGGTGACTGTTGTTCTTAGCCAAATATCCAGTAAGAAGTAGGGTAGGTAGTTTAGTAATAATGATAGCAAGCAAAAATTGTACATTCAAAATTTATGTTTCTGAATATCGGCAACATCATACTGTGGGGTTAACACCACCGAATTTAGAAATGACCGATTCTTAAGCAACGTCGCTTGCTTGAAAAATCTGACGTAACTTGTATGGATCTGATAGATCTGCTTATGGATTGATCATTGCTAATGTGTCGGCGGTGGTACGGCTGCGGTAAGTTACAGACTGTAACCCCTATTTCTATTCTATTCTTTGTGGGGGTGTAAGTACCTGCACCTGGCTCTCTCGAGTGGAACCTTTGTGCATATCCCCAAGGTCTAAACTGCCTTCCTAAGCTTGGACCATTTCCCACCACGCTGGTACACTAGATCTAGATATACAGGTTTCCTCACGATGTTTTCCTTCACCGTAAGAGCGATGGTATACATTGTGTTTAAGTTAAAATAACTAATTGGTACATGTCAGCGCCGGGATTCGAACCCGCATCTCTGGCGTGAGAAGCGGGCGCTTACCCGACTGAGCTACCACCGCTCCCTGCTACTGTGACCCCTATTACTTACTAGAACAAACGGTCCTTGAGCAAATTTAGCCCATCCATTACTGGCTAACTCACGTAAATGCTTTGCTTGTTACTAGTTAACTATGCTTTCCATGCACTTGAGTATTTCGCACTGCCCTGTTCAAAGGTCGCTATAGCAACGGGGTTAAGGCGCTTAATTGAACGCCCCGGCGATCAGATTAGTAAAGTTGTCTGATAAATTATAAATTGAATAAGCAGTTGTTTATTTATTTAGATTAGATTCGCCTGCCGCGCCGGTTCGGTGGTAAATACTTAGGAATAATAACGATTTAAATCAAAGTATATAATATATATGTAGTTACTAATAGCTTTAGTCATCAAAAGGAGTAAGAAACCTCCCCGAGTGTCGTATCATCTGTTCCGTATACAGGTTGTTGCAAAAAGGGTATACTAAGCCTTAAGGAGGTGACTCAAGGGATAATTTAAAAACAACTTTTGTTCTACAACTTTTGAAAAATATACCACAAGTAACCACTTTTGCAACACAGCAGTGCAAAAAATTGGGGTCGTTTGGTGTCGACATTTTGTGAGTGGAACTTTTTCATTGCTCGTGAGTGTCTACTTTAATAACCAGCAAACACAGGGTTTAAAGCGCCTACCTGTCAAATACACACATCACTACTCGTATCCATTTATCCATTTAGGCCAGTGATATTTACTTAAACGGTGCTTTAACAAACAAACAAACACGGAAATTGCTAATTCAGTATAGGTAACCATTTTCCACTCTCATATTGTATCTACGTCGTGTGATATATTGCAAATATGTATGATATTTTGTACTAAGGATTTGATTACACATAATCATTTTTTGATTTACTTATAAAAGTCAAAAGCTAAAATACCAACTGTTTCTAAAATTGCATGTAAGTTTTGACTTGTTCAATGGTTGCAAATATAATTTTGAACGATTGTTAGTTATAATATTGGAAACGTGCCTAAGTCAGGGATGCCTTGTATATTATTATCTAGCAAACGGTTGATGGGAATGCTAATAGCATTAAGTTCGCCTTTGTTCCAATTTACTTTGTGCAATAAAGAATTTAATAATAATAATGGAATGATAGATGACAATTTTGATATATTTTTTTATTTTTTAAATAATGTCTTCCTTTTACAGTAAAAGAAACAAGTGGTTTGTCTAAGAGGATTAGACAGATGTTCTTTATTAGTACGCAAAATAATATAATATTGTACCTACATTACATTATTCTTAAAAGACGAAATGCTTTCTTTTCTTTGTAAAGTTAAGTACATACTTAGTATTCATCCTTCTCTGCGGCATCATAATCAACTTATCAGAACCGAAATATTATACATATACTTATTTATATTATTTTCATTTGGGCCGACATCTTCGTCTCTTTGTAGATAACAATCCAAATTACATGATCGGACTCACCTGACTGTGTATAATTGTGTATTATGATATGATATGGTTCTATTTTTAACGTGAGACGAATAAGGAAAAGTTCAAGAACGGAAGTTGTTCAGAGTCACCATAATAAATATACCCATCCTGTATACCTATATGTTTTTCACGCCAGATACACATACCTAACAGAAAATTCAATGTTAAGAAAACACAATAACATAAGTCGTTACAAACATATATTATAAAATTTCTCTAGGTACCTAAGCAAAGATATAACTTATTTGTTATTATAATAGTCCCATGGTCTATGAGTGTTCCCCTGCCAAGCCAATCTTCTGATGTCTTAATGTTTATATCTTGGCAGGGCTGGTAATGAATGCGCAATTTAGTTGCATGCCTGGGATTAGTTTGTGGATCCAAATGGACTACATCTGGCATCTATCAGCACCAGCAGTGACAGAATTGAGACAATTCTATTCTATGGAATATTATACTCTCGACCCAAAGTTGTCTAAAAGATTTTTTTTCACGCTTTTTTAACGCTTTTAGTGGCAAGACAGCCTTTGACTGATAATCATGTTACAATAAGGGTGGGTTGCATCAACATCCCGGTTATCGTAATAGTTAAGGTTAAACTTAGCAATGACAGAGTCGTTACAGTTAACATTTTACTGCAACGTGTTGCACCATCAAATCGTCGGTCATTGTTAATGTTATTAGGGTTGCTAATCGTTTGAGACATAATTATCCCCAAAGTTATTGTGGGAAACGTTTTTATGTAAGGCAATACCAAATCTAGCTGTCGGACTGAAACCGTCACAGAGTACATTGTAGCCAAATTGTAGCCGTCATTCTCTGTCAAAGCACTCAAAGTCAACATGTCATAGGACCTAAGTCTGTTGTTCCTCCAAATATTGACCAAAAAATTCATATACCAAAAGATCAACAATAAAACCCGCGACAAAGTAGACTCTAATAAGCCTTTATTAAGAGCGGTGGTAGCTCAGTCGGGTAAGCGCCCGCTTCTCACGCCAGAGATGCGGGTTCGATCCCGGCGCTGACATGTACCAATGAGTTCTTTTAACATAAGTACCTACAATGTATACCATCGCTCTTACGGTGAGGAAAACATGGTGAGGAAACCTGCATATCTAGATTTAGCACATCTAGATATGTGAACCCACCAACACGCAGTGTACCAGCGTGGTGGAGAAATGGTCCAAGCTTTGGAAGGCAGTTTAGACCTTGGGGATATGCACAAAGGTTCCATTCGAGAGAGCCAGATGCAGGTACTTACACCCCCAGAGAATAGAATAGAAGCCTTTATTATTAATTATCTTATTAATTCATTCTTAACAAGTTGAAATAAAAACTAACGATGTAATCTATTAAAATAATTATTTATTGATATCCTTCGATTATGCTCATCATTCCTGTTAACTGCATAGACAGGTTCCTCTTCATTAGATGATGAATCATCATAAAAAACCTAGCTGGTGGTACAGCACAGGGTCTCTATTTTGTTAACATAATATATTATGCAGCTATGCCGTAGCCACAATAATGGGCTGCACTCTTCTTAGTTCTTTTCTTATTTTCATTGATATATTTCTGTATTTGAGTGATTGCAAAATTTCTGAAAACAAGGTTATTCAATTAAAGAGTTACGTAGGTTACTTTGATATTAGATTGCTGCGCTGGACCGGCAACCGGCAGGTAGCCGGTAGTGGCTGGATAAGGAAGGCCGAGGGCACAGTGTTGTTTCGCTCCTTGGAAGAGCCCATGGCTAGAAGTGGACGCTTATTTGGTGGTGAAGATGATCATTACACCTACAACATAATAATAGGTGCACTTACTTCGTCGTTGGAGGCAGTAAGAAAGGTTCTAGTTTTAAAGCCAACACACGAGCCACATTTTTGAGACCTGGAACCTGCGAATCTATCAGTTCTCTGAAAGTACACCTTTCTCTTCATATTTCGTAAGTTCCGTACTTACTCCACCTCAATCTCAATTTCTGAGGAACTTGTTTCAAGCACTATTTCACGTAGAAGCGACATGATAAGAATTATTGAATATTAATATTTGTACGTGATACTGTTACTTTGAGGTTATACAACGGGTTTGACAGCTACCTGACTTTATCAATCAAATCAAATATTCTTTATTCTTTAACAAACTTATAGCTAGTTACATACAAGGTTGGAACCACCTAGTAAGCATAAAGATACTTGTGACAGGTGGTCCCGCTCTTTTCATAGCATACAGTGGCTGTTTTCTAATTAGGATGTTAAGTAAGTACAAACATTATTTTTAAATTAAGTAGGTAATAGGTATACAAATTAGTTATATTTAAAGTAATACGGTTAGTGTGTGTGTGTGTGTGTGTGTGTGTGTGTGTGTGTGTGTGTGTGTGTGTGTGTGTGTGTGTGTGTGTGTGTGTGTGTGTGTGTGTATATGTGTGTATATGTGTGTGTGTATGTGTGTGTGTGTGTGTGTGTGTGTGTGTATGTTTGCTGCTACATCCCATTTCATAATTTATTTTTGCTGTAAATAAATAATTACATAAATATATAGTCTACGATGAATATTTTAGGAGTTTCTCTACGTCACCGTAATCAAGTTTATCTAGCCATTCTGTAACAGTCCTTTTACAATCGCGAATAATCATAGGGTATATGCTAAGAACTTTGTTTGCCTGTTTGTATACGTGAGCTGCTTGCTTGTCGTATTGATTACTTGCAAATGCCGTTTTTTTAAAAATGGTAGGGATAGCAAGATCCTTTCTCCTTCTATTGAGAAGGGATTGATCAAAAGAAAAATGTTTATGAAACCTTAAAATTATATTCAAAATGTATAGCTTTCTCACAGTTAGGACATGGCTATTAGAATATAGCAGAGTAGTAGGGTATCTGTAATGCTTGAAAAACATCACCTTAACTTTAACTTTAACAGTAACCGGCCAACATGGGGTGGTTATGGTTATCGTTAAAGTTATGACGTCATTTTAACCATAGTTGAATGGTGCAACCAATTTTTCGCTTAACCGATACTTTGACAGACGATGTGACGTTTGTAATAGTTAAAGTTAAATGGTGCAACGCACCCTAAGTTTTGTAATTGTGTTTTGAATTAACATTGTCAAAGCTAAAATCAAATCTAATGTCAAATCTTTGTTCAAAAATAAAATTTTACCCCCTTATTCATGGAAAAGTTATAGAACGTTTTAGCTATTGAACTGTTATGTTTCTTGTTTTGCTATTGTTCAATAATTAAAACATTCTGTAACTTTTCTATGAATAAGGGGGTTAGTTTTCAAAGTTTAAGATAAGCTTCCACCTATCGGTAACGTAGGTACCTACGTATCGCACCAAACGGATTGTTATAAAGGTTAGAAGAGGCGCGGCGTCCGTTGCGTATGGTGCCAAAAGGTGGACGCTTACCTTAAGATTATGTTTTGCCTTATCGACACACTCGACATTAAGTAGTGCTTAAGTAATTAAGTAGTTGTAGTTTTAGATAATTAATTATTTTTATAGTCAAGCATTAGCGCCGCCTAGCTCAAGGCTATATTATTATTAAGTTGATTCTTAAAATATTTCTTACTTTATATCAAAATGGACAGCTTTCATGAGTAGTTAATAAGTATCAACACATTATTTTATTGTGTTCTTCTTCTTCTTATCGTGTCGACGACAAACTAACAAAGTCGCTAAATAATACATGCCCAGAACTGGGCCACTGATACTGCACCGCTTATTATGCCTGTGTCCGATGTGGCAAGCAGTGTAAGGCCCGTATAGGCCTGTTCAGCCACATGAGAAAATGTGGCTCTCAAAACCCACAGCCGCTGTAACAATCATCTGTCAAGATGCAGTGGCCAATGATGAGTAGCGGTCATGAGCTCTTCCCGCGTACAGGTGTAGGGACACGCGGGGCATGAAGTGAGGTGCGCCATAGTTTGTGGCGCTTCACACAAGCAGTTCAGGTTTTGTGCATCCGTGAATCCCCACCTAGCCATATTGTCCTTACTACGACCGACCTGTGTTCTAAGTCGGTTTAAAGACTTCCAGGTCTCCCAAGGCAATTTATGTCCAGGTGGGAGGTTCATTTTATTGTGTTGGTGCATTTGTTATAAATTATTTTGTATAATTTTTTTATTCCTATAGAGGTATAGAGTAGATACTTAAAAAGCAGTGATTGTAATCGTCACAGCAATTTAGTTACGTATCAATGAAATTATAGCGTTTGTGATAAGTAGGTAATTTTACCCAGATTATTATAATTATATAATGTATTGCAAATTCACAACCACTGCTTATAATTAGTTATTAGTTTCACCGCCTCTTTCGTAATCTCTGAATATCTGCTATTTCATAGAAAAGTTTCATTCAGAAATTGTGGAACAGGCTCTTAGTATACGTCACTAGAGTGCGACAACCCTAACTTTATGCCACGGGTAAAATATGGGAGACATTTTCTTTATTTAACTTGTAGTTAGCCCTAAATAAACAAAGAATAGTAAGTCAGTTTAAAAAAATACAAATAATAAATTCAAGCGCTAGTAAACATTTTTTATTGTTGCACATTTTTTCTCTGTTGCAAAGTTACTTTTGTCGCTCTCATACATTCTGTGTAAAAAGTATCTTCGCTAGTATATTCGCTTTCTTTTCAGATCATTCGCTAGTCCCACATCTTCGCACTCCTTCTAACACAAGCATCTTCTCACCTTCTACTATTCTCGTGTACCCCACTTGGTCTATCTAGCGATAGAGTGGTTGCTAATGCATCATCGCTAGAATGACTGAGGTGGATACATGGGACTTTCTTCGTTCTTACTAACAACTTCTGCAGCTATTATTTTGCCATAATTTTTATCTATAGTTATTTTATTATAAATATAGTTAAAAGGGTGTTAACAAGACGTATTGTATGAATAGAATTGGAACAATGTAGGTACTCGTTGTTTAAATTTACCATCTGTAATCTTTCGGCTTACAATACCCTTTTTGACACCCTGCCTGTAGACTTGTAGAGCTTATTTTCTATCATACTACCTAATCTTAGGGCTGATTTTTCAATTGTCAGATCAATGTTATCCAAGTAATAAAATTGTTGCTGTCACTGTCTAACACAAACATTCAGTCGCGACAGCATCATAATTATTCCACAGATAACTTTTATCTGACTATTGAAAAATCAGCCCTAGTGACCAAAACAACTGCGTATTTATTTAAGTTAAACGTTTTTCAACTATATACTGACGTGGAATTAAATAGAAGAGGAACTCTGACGCTTTAATGTAACGTTTTTATAGTTGCATGTATAAATCCTACCCTTTGAGGCTGTCCTGTGTTCACATAGCCGTTCACGTATCATATTTAATACGAACAAGTCCACAAAGGTTTGTAGATGTACCTTTTAAACCGTGCGCTATTGTGAAAAGCCCTCATACTAACATCTCTAGGTTAGAAAAGCGTTGACGTAGGGATAGTGAATTCGTTATACATTGATGCTCAGTAAACTCTTTTCCTTTTTCAGTCTGCCGTTCTGTCGTCAATGTATTACGAAGTCAGTGTTATTGTCGTAACGCGAGTTGTCTTGTATCTGAGGTGCACGGTAGCGCACGGTACGAAAGTGTTTTATAGCGTAGTTCCTAATGTTTATGAATACTTATTTAAATAATAACTTGTAGGTGAACCCTTTAAATGTATACATAATTTATCCGTAAGGTAACTTAAAGCCGACATGATTGTGTAAGGTTTTATTTGAAACAAAATCTTCTGTTAGCCTTTTTCCCTCGCTTTCCTTACTCATATTTATAGAACGGGATTTATCTTTTAGTTATAAATAGCGATACAAAATAATACCTGTTCGTACATATTTATTCAAATGAAACCGTTTTTGCTTGAAGGGTATCGACATTTCTCGATATTGAACCCTCAGGGGCTCTTAACTTAATCGCTCTTTGACTTCAAGAGGTCTATGGGCTATTAACCAAAAAGCTTTCGAGTGGATCCAGGAAAATGTGTAAGGATCAGACTGTTGTTATTATTAGTAGACCCAAAAATATTGTGCTTTATTTGTGAAACGGTAATTTATTTTGAGGACCGCTGGTTATTCGATTGTGTCTGAGTAGAGGGGTGGGAGGTACATCTACCGTCTGGAGGTTTACTCTAGATTAAGGGCCAGTTTTTGGTCCGTAGTTAACTCAACCATTGGTTAAAATGGCAAGCGTAATTTTAAAACCCACACAATTCCTATGCTGCTGTCATACTTGAGTTTCTTGATACGTACCCTAAGTTTGGAGGCTGTACTGCTAAGCGCCTCTTCATTCATAAAATAAATAAAATAAACATTAATGATGATCTCTATGACTAGTCGTAGTTGTATCTTCTAGTTTGACATGTTAGAAAATTAAATAAAACTAAACAGTTGGTTTGTGTTGAACTGTAGCAGCGTACTCTATTATATCTACCGATGGCAGTAAAGAATATCTCGTATGTCTGAATAGACCATTAAATATGGTGAAGAGACGTTTTGCAGGGTTATTAGTCGCAAACCACACGAACAAGCATCAACGTTCCGTTATAGCGGAATTTTCCCGAATAATGTTAGGGAAAAATTTATAAAAAAAATCTTTTACTGTCCAAGCCATCCATCTTTGGAACGCTCTCCCCTTGAACATAAGGCAAGCCCCATCACCTGCATCTTTCAAACGCATGGTAAAAAATCATTATCTTCAAGAATAAATATATTATTTTATTAATCTATGTTAAATTCTATTTATCTAATGTATTTTTTGTTGTATTAAGCGTACTTTGAGCTGATATAGGTATATTGTATATTTATCCATACTATATATGTATATAATATATATATATATATATATATATTATATTTATTTATTTATGTATTTATTGTGTGTATTTATATGAGTATTTAATTAATAATAGTTAGTAAGTATCAATGTCATTTGGATATGTATTTTTCTTTTTAAAATATTATTTGTAAATACACCTTGTAAATGCCCTTTTCTATGTTTATTTCTTTTCTTACAACGGTTGTCTGGAAGAGATCGCTTTTAGCGATAAGACCGCCATTTGTGCATCTCTGTTATTTAAGTTAGATTTAAGTTTTTTTATGGTGTGCAAATAAAGATTATTGTATTGTATTGTATTGTAAAAATGTATGTTAGCAAATACACACAAAATAACAGAAAATATGCGTTTAAACTCCCGCAAAGATATTAAGTGTACGAGTATGTATAGCAAAATAAATACTCTTTGAGGTTGTGCAACATTATTAAACTCGGATTAAAGCCAGTGAAATAGAATTGATCTAAAACTTGGATACAAAACTTAATAAGATACATTTTTTGTTTATTTTAAATACTTCTGTTTCTTATATATTTTCTAGTTAAAAAACATGAGATTGCCGTTTTACAAGTCACTGTACGTAAGTAGGTACCATTAATGTCAGTAATCTCGGCTGTGAAGAGGCTCTTTAGACGGAATTATGCCCTAAATCTGAGTAATGGCTGGCTGACACAGGTTTTAAGGAATCAGATTTAAGAAAATGTGAATGCTAGCATTATCGGGCAAATTTTGGTAGCCGTTTTTCTAGTAAAACTTTGCGTAACAGCGTGTCTTTTATGAATTTCATAAAAAAGTGCCAGATAAGTTTCTGTACGACTTTCCTTTACGGGATATTTATACACTTACGAGCAATGAAAAAGATCCACTGTACTGAGCTTCGTAGTAAACTTTTCGTCTTGTGTCGGTAAGCTTTACGGCGGCGTAGTATTGACTACTACTTGTCCATTCAAACCTTAATCGGTTTAAGAGCACTGTATGTATTATTAAGAAATATTATAAATAAATGAACAATAAAAAATAAAAAAAAACACGCACTCACGCCTTGTACTAATGTACTCCCCTGCGGGGTAGGCACCTAGGTTGCTGCACCCACTTTTCACCAGAGTGTTATGTTAGTCCCAATGTAATAGGGGCCGGGCCTATTGCCATTTTACGGGCACATCCAAGACCTGAGAACAAATATCTGTGTTTAAACAAATATCTGCCCCAGCCGGGAATCGAACCCGGGACCATCGGCTCAGTAGTCAGGGTCACTAACCACTACGCCATTCGGTCGTCCTAATGAACAATAAACAAACAAACTACGCGTCGTAGCACCTACTCGTACTACGCGTCGTAGCACTTACTACGAGTCGTAGCAAGCTACGCGCTGTAGCTTATAAAAATTGCAATTTGGTGTCGACATTTGTAACTGAAACGTTTTCACTGTCGTTTTTCAGTGTATAACTTTGTTTTGTGTTTTGGAATTCCTTTTATTACTGGAGTGTCTGGAGTAGAGTCAATCTGAATGGCAGCTATCGAATCGTGCGAAAGTTTATGCACCTTTATTTTTACAGTGAACAGCGACGGACGCAAGCGAGAGCTCACGAAAGGTTTTAATTTGATATTGATTTCCAACTGAAATGAAAAATAAATATGGACTCACAAAGAGTTCTTATTAATGAATTGAAATTGTGATACCGGCTGCGACGCTAGTTCGCTGCAACTATAACCAATGACTTGTACAATACAAGTGTTGTATTATTTTGTTATCATTGACAGAAATTAAGTTATGTAGCAAATAATTTTGTGGAATTGATCACTGTTTTGTTGATGTGAAGGTAGGTAATTTATCTTAAAAGGCTTCCACAGTCAGTACCTAATGCGGGGACAACCATATTATCCAGTTCAAACTTAGAAAGCATACTTAAAGACAATCACGTTCAAGTATGCTTAACAAAATACGTATTTAAAATTTGTAATTTTTTTTTATTTTTACAGGAAAACTTAACTACCTATATGACAACAATACATTAATTAAGACTAAATATAAAATACGTTTAACAACTGCTAATGAATAGAGTGTCTTGCTCTGTAGGGTATAGTAGGTTTATCACCACCGAAAATCAACAATCCTTAAGCAGCGTCACTAGCTTGTCAAATCAGACGTTACTTTTATGGATCTGACAGATGTTTGACAAGAGAGCGACGCTGCTTATGGATTGTTAATTGCTAATGTGTAGTTAGTGATATGGTAGCTGTAAGCCGGAAGGGGGAACCTCATATCTTAAAACAGCGGTTTTGTACCTGTGTGATAATTTACATACCCTTACTGCCTCATCTACATAATATCTTTCCCAGCCTCTCCGACAAACCATGAGACAATTTTAATACCTTACCTTGAATCGCTAACAGTACTGTAATACATGTTTAATTAAAATCGAGAGAAATAAACTTCAATAGACTGAGCCGTGGCTCTACAGACAGGAATTTTATCATTGGGCGTCCTGAAGGCAAGTTGACACACTGGTCATCTTTCATCACTATTATTTAAAGCAAAGTCTGTATGTACATAATATTATGTATGAATGTGTGTATGCTTAGATATTTATAATCAAAACGTATTTTGATGCAGTGTTTTAATTGATAGAGAGATTTAAGAGGAAGAAGTTATTTTTGAGTACCTATGTAATTTCCTGTCCACCTTCTGTAGTTACAGAGGAATGTGCGCTACATACTGTGCCAGAGGGTGTCCGACGCGAACTTATAGGTTTGCGAAGCATATGAGGAAGAGGGTGTCCCACGCTCTATATTATCTAGTCATGTGAGCAGACTTGCGGCCTAGTTCCTTTGCTTTCTTCAAAATGAGTTTGTGATACACCTTCTTTTCAGGATTTCATTCATTCCTTACATATAGAGTAGCATTGACTTTTCTCACGGTAGCTCACTGATAAATTTCCACCCCGTATAATACAGTCTTCATATTATTACGAAGCTGTCACAGGCAGAAGATGCTACGTCTTTCTACCTATTAATGTAGAGCCTTGTGAGTGACACAGGCTTACGGACCACGCGACTGGGCTATTCAATTCTTTACTCGAGGAAGTGATATATATAACAATTATCTTGTTGCAAAAATAATATAGCTACTTACCTACAGGGTATTAATATACATATGGGTGTAAAAAAAGGTGAAGTAAGCCGAAAGTGGTGGCTGAGGTCAAGCGGTCGTAATAAACTACTTTTGTAAAAAAAAACAAGAATTTGTAATAGTCTTGTTACGACAAAGTAAAGTTATTCAGAATGTGGATCCACCTATTTACAGGCTACAGGTTACATTTGAACATGAACAACAATTATTGAAATTGAACCAAATTTAAGCTCAATGTACAGATTGTATAGTGCTACTTTCTAACACTAATAAAGATCTGACAATGATGTCTATTCTGAAGGCGAAAATTCTAATTTTAATGCTGTCAAAACCTTAAATTCTTGGTTTAAAATTCGACTCTATGACTGTTCATTGAAATCTCATTTTATACTAGCATTTTTTTTGTTTGACAGCGTTAAAATTATAATTTCTGCCTTCAGAATCGACATCAATGAACAATAAAATTTATCAAACATGTTACATAAAAAAAAACAGACCCGTCCGGTGTCCAAGCTTGGCACCTTCAACACAAGAGCTAACATCCCCAGGGACTAACAGCCACTCAAAGGAACAAGCTGTTTCCAAGAGTTTCCCATAGCCTTAAAAGGTCTTCCCTCCTGAATTCTCTAATTCAAAGTGACGTACTTTCATACAAACTTTCAACCGTTATTTTACCCTTCTAACGTAATTAATTCACTTTAGCTCCATCAGTCTTGTTAACCTAGACACAGTTATGGTCTGTAGAATAAATCTAATAATCTACAGGGTTGAATTTTATGAGTGGTCAAACCATTTTCTGTTGTTAAATTTATATAAAAAGAAACATTTAAAATGACCTCTTCCAAGACACACTTGGGCTCGCGTGACGTGCACGCTGTCAAACGCAGGAGTCATTTCTGCTTTCTGCGTTGTCAAAGAAACGCGACGATCCGTTACGAGCCGTTCTGGAAACGTTGCGATTCGTTACTAGGCGCGACGATACGCTGGCGGAATTATCGTCTGTGGAGATAACCCAACACTAGAAGAAAGGATTCTCTAGCCTGTGGAAGCAGGGTGGAAGATAGATTAATGAAATGATATTTTATCGTTACATAGAAAAAACTTATAAATTAAGTATTTTCCAAGTCTGATGCATCACTCGTCTATTGATCATAAAATTATTACTTTTGCGTTGGGGTAGCATTAATATTCTCAATTTTACTGACTATATTCGTATATTCCACCAGAAATTGAGAACTAAGTTTCATAACTTTTCAGACAGATCTTCATCAAATATAAATAATAAAAAACCGGCCAAGTGCGAGTCGGGCTCGCGCACAAAGGGTTCCGTAGTAAGCACAATAACTTAACCAAAATTACAGTTAAATCAACCTATCTCAAAAACTATAAGAGATACTTTGATCAAACCAAAAATCGTTGAAAGAGTTAATTAGCATGCATCACCTCTATTTTTTTTAGAATTTTATACCCCGTAGTTATAAAAATAGAGGGGGGGGGACATACTTTTTACGACTTTGAGAGCTGATATCTCAAAAACCGTTCACTTTAAGAAAAATGTTTTTTAGAAAACTTTATATCATTTTAAAAGACCTTTCCATTGATACCCCACACGGGTATGTACATCGAAAAAAAAAATTTCATCCCTCAGTTACATGTATGGGGGGCCCCACCCCCAATTCTTTTTTTTACTATTTAGTGTCATATTTTTGTAGCGGTTCATACAACACATATTCCCATCAAATTTCATCACTGTAGTACTTATAGTTTCCGAGTAAATCGGCTGTGACAGACGGACAGACGGACAGACGGACAGACGGACAGACGGACAGACGGACATGACGAAACTATAAGGGTTCCGTTTTTGCCATTTTGGCTACGGAACCCTAAAAATCATCCCTTGGGAGGGCTTAGGGGTTTATTCTAGGCGAACTGTTAGCCACTGTTTTAGTACTGAAAATGAAGGTAGGGTGGATTTATCCAGAAAACTCTTTAAATTCAAATGAATTATTATTTAATATATTCGCCATTCCGTAAATAATGTTTATTTTTCAGGATGGAAAGACAGTTTAGTGAATCCTAAGGTACTTTCTGAAAACTTAATATAATAGAATCCTGATATCCCGTACCTTAGACTTGTGATACCTAAATAATAATACAAATACAATTATATCGATTCTAATAGCAAAAATTCTAATTTTAACGCTGTCAAACTATAAATTTTTCGAGCGAAAATTACATTTACGGGACCATTGATAGAGTGGAATTTTAAACAAAGAAATTAAGATTTTATCAGCTCTAAAATCAGAATTACTGCCTTCAGAATAGACATCATTGCAGGCACACAAGTCACAGACAGAGTCGGTATACTGTGATTGTACAAAGACAGACATGTTGTCAAAAAAGAAATTCCTTCCTGGTGCTTCCTGGAAAATATGATATTAACACCTGTCGATAAATTTGTGGCTGATGGATGTACCTATGTGACCGGTGACAGGGGGTTACTCTTTATGACGAAAAACTAAGTTTCGGAGAGCAGGCCCTGTAGCACAGGGCGCTATTAAGACGTGATAAGAGTTCTCCGTCGCGCTCGCTCTTGAGGCTGCGCGATGTGAGTGAGCGCGATGCAAAACTCTTGTCACGTCTTAAATGCGCCGCGTACTAGCCCTTCTGCTGCGCGAGCCACGACTCTATCGTGTTGTATTAAGCATGCCGATTGCGTGTCCATTCTCGTTCGGTCGCTGGTTGATTTAGAGAGTGACCCTCCAGGACTGATTCTAGGAACCGACCAATGTTCATAGTTTTCCGATCCATTTAATGATTCAAAGAATGTTGCTGAATATTCGATTTGAGCCCAATTTTTACCGGACGTAATAAATACCTACCTATAATCATTTCAAAAACTTTTCGAATGCATGGCCAAGCTTCTTACTGATCAAGTTTCACTATTGGTCCAGCTCGGAAGTTGCTAAAATAGCGGAAAAAATAAAACTGTTTCATGGTAAATTCCGTACCTACTCCACCGAAATCTATGGACAAGTTAGTTGAGTGATGAAATTTCAGCCTTGGCTCCCGTACACAAAGCTACACTTAACATGCTTGATTTCAGTCGCGTGGGGGTCATTCTATATGACGAAAAACTAAGTTTCGCGGCGCTGCAGCGAGCGATTGCTCACGTTCATTCGTTTTTCGTCAGTATAGAGTAACCCTCTAGGGTCTCGCGATGCGACGTCGGATCGCAGCTTTGTATTCAAGCCCTCTTTATGAGTGTGTGATGGCTTATGCACAAGGTATCGGTTTTACAGGATCCGTTTTTACAAATTTACACACACACACACTGAATAAGGGCGCGTACACATAAACGTATTATGTGAATGAGCCAGTTCACACACAATATCTATAAAAAAAACTGTCTGAATGATCCGTACAAGTAAATAAATCTCCTAAACTGAATAAAATAAATTTTATTTGGTTTATACCTACTTACTGTACCTATATGTCACGCGCGGTGTAAATTGTGACTCTTGTTTTGCCAGATTTGTCTTGGCATTACGACTTCAAACTTTTCTTGAACATACGTGTAACGTGAGTGAAACCAAAACTTCAGTTTTAAAAGTTTATCGCTTTCTAGAAATCTTTGTGTAACTTTTTGTTTAAATAATAAAGTAGATACAATATTGCAGATGCATGGTACTACGCTTAGGAAGCAATACAACAGGGTTTTGCAAAAGTGGTATACTAAGTGGAAAGGGGTTGACTCAGGTGGCCATCCCGAACAACTTTCATTCTACAAGGTTTGGAAATTTGCGAATTATTTTTTTGCGTCTCCATAGAGAAACTTTTTTAATTTTTTCCTATACATGTGAAAAATAACCTGATCCATAGGTACAGTGGGCCTTAAAGACACCTGATCCCCTATCAGTACCAATGTCACTTTTAAAGGTTTTTGTGCAGGCTACTGTACATCCGCTAAAAAGCCGTTCCAAATCACAAAAAGTCTCCTAGTCCAAAAACGACTAAAACAAAATATACATAGGTGCCTAGATATCTTTTTGATTTTACAACACTAGAGCTTTCTAAAAAACAAAAGAAACAACTAAAACAAAAAATATTGATTACTCGTCAATATGTATACAGGCATCAGCATGCGAATACCGTTGAAACATTATGCAAAGTTTCCTTCACATACCTGCTACAGTTACAGATACACACCGTATCTATCTGTTACTAGGGGGGGGGTCACTCTCTAAATCAACGAACGAACGAACGAACGAGTCATCACGACACATCACGTCCCCACTGTGGGGCACGGGTCTCCTTCCAATGAAGGAAGGGTTTAGGCCTAGTCCACCACGCTGGCCTAGTGCGGGTTGGTGGACAAGTAACGGTCGAGTATCGCCACGTATGTAACTGGCACGCTTAACATAACGAGTTAGTGTCTTATTTAGCGCTGCAGTTTTGGTTATTCCTAAGATTTAGAGTGCTGCGCTAACCACGGCTTTATCTCGTTGTATTAAGCGTGCCGATTGCGTAGTTTAAGCGGACAATTTTATCGTTCGTTGGTAGATTTAGAGATTGCCCCCCCCCTGGTATTCAAAGCGTTATGCATACTATACGAAGGTGAATTGTAACAACGGTGCTTTTTTTAACAAACTTCGAAAAAAGGAGGAGGCTGTCAATTCGTCTGTATAGTGCGACAAACTTATCTGTTCCGGTGACAGCGAACTAAACTGATCCATATATAATTATTTACTAATGAATTATATATTAATATTGATTAGATGGGTTTATTAAAACTGCAAGCGCGAATTTACACTACAGGCAAACGTAAAATCTTATAAAATGAAGAAATATTAGACATTTACGTGAGCTCTCACCGGAACAGATAAGTTTGTGGCACTGTATGTATTTTTTGTTTATTTCGCGTGTTATTTGTTTATGAACGTTTCGAAAACCGATTGTAAATTCTATAAATTAACCGGAACTGCTGGTATTTACGAAACTACTCGTAAAATGTCACGACACACGATTAACAGTAATTACACAAAGCGCCTCCTACAACCTTCTCTATATTATCTGTACGCCTACTCTTGAGAGGCAATGTATTGCATCTGTCTTGCGTTCTAAACATGAAAACAAACTTAACTTCTCTTCAAAAGCGTTTTTACAAAAAGTAAAAAAAAATGTCTGATATACTTATATAATACCTTAATAGGTAACGCCTCTTTTAGAACTTAGCACTAAAATAATAATATAATAATAATAAATCATCTTTATTTAAATAAAATCCAAGTAAGTACCTACATGTGGAATTTACTGTAGTTTCTGCTAGAAACGACCTTTTTGGCCTTATTTCAAAATATCTTTTAAATTGTAGGCATCATGTTCTTGTTTCTAGGAGCTTAAACCTCAACCTAGCTGAACTATAGCAAATTTGTCTTTATACTTTTTGGAAATACGATTTTGTAGAGATGTTATTATGATTGTTTCAAAATTGAGAACGCAAGACAGACGCAATACATGGCCTATCTAGAGTAGGGGCACCGCACACCCCCGCGCGTAACTTACGCAATATCTCAAACGGTCCCGGATCTACCGCACCACATGTAGGTAACAGCTCAAGAGATCTCTCTGAGCTATGGAATAATCTACAGGGTATACATACAAAAACGTTTAATTCCGAACAGCTAGGTATTGTTTTCAAGTTTTATTTATCATCTCAAAACCCTCTAGTTTATGTCACCGACATGATATGGATATTTTGAAATTCACAAAACATACTTTTGATTTCACATTATCTTCTAGGTATAGAAAATTTACGTAACCAACACATTTTGTGTGAAAGCGATGAATTTCCATAGATCAATTTTTTTACAAAATGACACCACTGTGTGACATTCTTTCGTCTTACAATACGCTATTTTTGAAACACCCTGTATATAGGTTGTACTTAATCGTCCCACTTGACGTTTGCCTCTTCGCGGTCTCTGCTCGAGAACTCGTCTATCTGAAACTCTACACTTGTGTACTTCTTAATAAAAGTTCACAGCAATCTTGCCTCTGGCAGAAAATTCTTAACCATACTCCTTTGAAGTCAAATGGTAGGTTGTGTTATGAAGTGTGGACTGCAACAATGGTGTTATAATTTTTGTGCGACAACTATTCATCAAGAATTCGTTGTATACTGGCATCAATAACAACCGACACACATAATCTAAGCAAAGGCAACGTTAAAAATCCACATTTACTTAACACTAACTAAAAATCGCATAACTTTTCAACGGCTAAGCTGATTTAGATTAAATATTAGCTTAGAACACTCAGGGTAACATTACTTATTACCCAAAAAAAACAGATCGAAAATCAGTTCAGCCATTTAGTACTTACGCTACCACAGACAGCTACACAGACACGTTAATCTTATATCACCCCTCTTTTTGGGTTAAAAAGGCACAACAACCCCAACCGTGCCACCCAACACTCACACCTACCCGTATAACAGCTCACCTTCCTCCGCAGGTATTACCTCCATCACTACCCTGACCGTGCTGTCATTCGAACGCTACATGATGGTGACTCGACCGCTCAGCTCGAGACATCTCAGCTCAAAGGGAGCCATCTTGTCGATCATGTTCATCTGGTCTTACTCCCTGGCGTTGACCACACCGCCGCTGCTGGGCTGGGGGAACTACGTCAATGAGGCTGCTAATATCAGGTATGTGTGAAACATTATTACACTCCCTAGCAATGTTTTTTTTAGTGATAATAGCACTGACTTGGGGTGCTTACATAGAGAATCGGGTTCCCTGTATCTACCGGTACACCCTGCATCTACTGTATGTACCGGTAACCTGATTATGCGAAAGCGCTCATGACATTCTTTTTTAAATCCGGGAAATGCTCCGTGAGTGAGCGCTTTCGCATAATCAGGTAACCGGTACAGGTAGATATAAGGAACCCGATTCTCTATGTAAGCAGCCTTACACCTAAACGGATAAGATGATGCCGCCTGCAATATTGATTTAACAACGCATCAAAATATTAACAACTAAAAACGTAAATATGGTCGGGTAAGTAATACGAGGTATAAAAACGCATGGTATAACATTCACAAGGTATACGCCCATATGATATAAATTTATTAAGTATAACGATCACTGTGCATAACAAACGAAAGGCATAGTTACTAAATACATAATTTTGTAAAGAATAACGTTCAAAAAGTATAATTTCAATTGATATATCGATTAAAATATATAACGCTTATAACATATATTGTTCACCGTATATAATAACATTATGTATAATGAACAAAAAAATATATTATTATTGGAGCTATGTTGGGAGACGCTCCGCTCCGCTTCGCTGCGCTCCGCTTTGGTTTCGACGAACATGTGCACCTAACACGCTCCTCCTCGCTATGCTCGTCGTCGCACCTATCTTTAGGTTTTGGTACTAGGGATTTTCACAGCATTATTATTATTGAAGCTATGTTGGGAGACGCTCCGCTCCGCTTCGCTGCGCTCCGCTTTGGTTTCGACGAACATGTGCACCTAACACGCTCCTCCTCGCTTTGCTCGTCGTCGCACCTATCTTTAGGTTTTGGTGCTAGGGGGTTTGACGGCGTTGGGTAATTAAACACAGATTATGCGATATGAGAAGAACTTTATACAAAATTATAGTATATATTTTAATTGATATACGTAATGTATGTTATACGAATCGATATTAGTCCTCGTGAGTGTTAGTTATTTTGATATTATATGAAATGTACGATATACCAATTGAATCTTATACCTTATGAAAATATAGATTTTGTTGTTATACGTAACGTTCATTATATGTTGTGAACGTTATTAATGTGAAATTATACATTTCGTTTTTATACGTCGCAATACGCACCCAATATGGTCAGATGACGACAGATACACTCGATTGTACTGCCAAAGTTCCCCTTGGTTTTCTTCCCCATTCATCGGAGTAAAACCCCTGAAACAAAACTACGTGAAATAAAGTAAACTTTTATGTACGGTGGCCTGCGCCTAAAAGTATACAGGCGGAGTTTTGAAAATAGCGATCCCTGATGATGAAGGGACCAGCTTCATCTGTTATAAATCCGGGGACGTTTTGTGTGTGATATGTGTAGCAGTGGTGTTTATGTGGATGTGCTTGAGCAGCATGTGAGCTTGACATCGCTATTTTAAAAACTCCGCCTGTATACTTTTAGGCGCAGGCCACCGTACCTACTTCCATTATATTCATATAACGTATAATGATGTTAAATCAAGAAGAATCTTGTTTGTCCGCCCGTGGTCTGCCATAAACGTAATCTATTGCTTTGTTTATCAAAAGTTTGCGTGGTCCAGTAGTAGGTACTTACTGGTAGTTTATAACCAAAACCTGCCCGTAAAATAACATTGCAAGTGCTATAATCTCATAGATAAGTTAATATTTAGCGAGCATAAATTACGGAAACTAAATTTGGAATGTTAATCCAATAATAACATTCCAAAATAATATAAAATTCACTAGCGGTGGCCGGCTAGATTCTGTTAGCCCTAAAATGTTTTCCGTTTGTATATAATGTATTCCGGTATTTTTAAAAATCCATAATGTTGTCAGGTTTTTTATTTTTCTATCAAAATTCGTTCAGTACTTTTTGCAAACACACACACACTCACAAACACTTTCGCATTTATAGTGTTATGTGATGGTGATATGTTTTATGTAGATGTGTATTCAACTATAACGGGCGTGTTAACGTGAACTTAAGTTCTATTCAATGGCGCCTGAAATCTGTCAAATTTACGTTACATTTGAATGTGAATTGCAATTTGCATCGCTACAAGACATGGCTGGGTGCAGCAGCTCTTATTTACACACACAATAGAGACATGATTACTGTGGCACACGCAACAATAATATCTCGCTTAATATTTCCAATATCCCCGACTGCGTTTTTAATATTTAAAAAAACTCTACAGTTGAAATGAAAATGTACGGACTACACGTCAGAAAAGAATGATTATGATAATGCATCGGCCGTGAAAAAGTATTCACACAACAGTCAACGTATAAACGTAGCGTTTTAACAAATACAGCTTTGTAGCAACTAAGAGTCACCAGTAATGAACCCCCCTCTACGCCCCATCGCCCTTTTCATTTGTTTCTACCCCCCCTCTAAGAACTTGTCCGACAATCATCTGTCTCTTTCTTTGCGGAAGTGGGCTATTTTTTGTCCCCGTCGCTCCCTTTTGTAGTTAAGTAATTAAAGTTGGTAAACAAAACCCTTGGACTTGAGGAAGTAATAGATTGAATGGCGCGGAACAATGCGAAATAAATAAATTACGGTATAAAGGAAAGGGTCATTAATTTAATACTACATAGGTGTTGCCGGCGAGCTTCACTTGGCCCTAAAAGTGTGCTCGTGCGAGTATCGGGATAAAAAGTAGCCTATTTGTTAATCCAGGGGATCAGCTTCCTGCATACAAAATTTCATGAAAATTTTTCGAGCTATTGTCCCGTGAAAAAGTAACAAACATCCATACTCACAAAAATCGTGTTTATAATTTTTAATAAGGTAGTGTTGCTATTTCCGAGAGTCCGGTCAACCCTTACACCAGCGAGCGACATGCTCAGAACATAAGCATCGAAATCATTCATCATCACGACCCATCACGTCCCCACTGCTGGGGCACGGGTCTCCTTCCAATGAAGGAAGGGTTTAGGCCTAGTCCACCACGCTGGCCAAGTGCGGGTTGGTGGACCCCAACACAAGCAAGCTTGTGCTGAGAGAGTTGTCGGGTAAGTGGGCAACCCGACTGTCAGATGTTTTCAAGCACGAAGTCGAAATCATAAATTTTTACCGAATTGTTATTAGGAGGAACTCGGAATCTGGTCAGCAAATTTCATAACTGAACTATTGGTTCTACAAAAGAACCAATAATTATATAATATATGTATATAACTTGTTGTTACCACGCTAATTAATTAGTTCATGGAAATATATTCGTGGTGGAATTAAAGTTATTCCTATATTTCTATTCTTAGAACTATGCTTCGTTATTTATTGTTTCAGGCTAGTTCGGAATTTTCAATTAAATTAAATAACAATTTCACTAATTTGCAAAAATAAATATTAATATTGAACTGAGCCCTTTTTGTCTTACTAGGTTCCTCTATACTTACCACTTCTGCAAGTTGCAACAGTCTGTAGATTTGACTGTCGGTATTTCAATTTATGTATGAAGGTTTTGATGAAAACTGTCACAATACCATAAATTGTTAAAAAAAAACCAACCCTACTTTTTGCAACATCCTGTATATTTATTATAACGAAAAACTTATAAAATCCCTCTTTTTCCATCGAGGATTAAAAACTTTCGAAATTATCATTAGGAATAATAAAAGACAGTAGTACGCTTCTACTCTATTATACTTATAATATTATATATAAAGTTACGTGATAACCCTATTTCAACATGCCAATGTTGAGTCAGGTTTGGGCGGTCCGAGTGTGAATGTGATAGTCAAGTTAATGTATTTCAGCCTAGGGTTGCCAGTTATAGGCCATTAGGTTCAAGATTGCGTAATCTTTCCGTTTCAGCTACAATACGCTTGACCGCGAAGAAAACGACTCTGTTGCGTAAACAAATAAATTGTTTACTAGTGCTTTTATTATGAAATTTTCGGATTTTAAAATTAATATGAGCTTTTCTCTTTGAGCTTTGCAGCGTCTTAAAAGGTTTTCCCGTAGTATTCCGTAAGCAACCTAATATAAGGAAATCTAAGTCTTGCAAACCAGGTATCAAATTGTATTTTTTTTTGTATTTACACATTGTTTATCTCAGGAAAAAATTCACCTCTTGGATAACAATGTACTATTAATTTTGTCACTGAAAATTGTAGGTCTGCTGGGTGCGAATGATAAGTGTCTGAATGCTTTCCCTGTGACACTGAAGTATTAGGAACCTCCTTAAGACCTAGTTTACCCACATTCCTTTGCTGGCTCTAGTAACAGTAGTTGGGTGTTTTAGCTATTTATAAAATACGACACCACTAAATATTCTTTACCTAGCTGGTGAGTTACTAATCTGTTTTATAATTTAATGAAGGATATACTCGTACCTACATAATGTAACGATGATCTTTTACTATAGTAGTACGTGGCAGCATGCAATATTTAAGTATAAATAAATATATTTTAATATGATAAATCATGTGTAAGATTAAATTTATCCCATACAAACGCTAAGTACCTATAGCATGAATCGCATAAGAGCCAGCCCATATTGCTGCGGTGCGACACTGCACTACACTGTTTTCCATTTTAAAAATATGACGCACCGCAGCAATGGGGCCTCGCCCTTATTCTATTGTTTTTTTAAAACATAATTTAGCGACAATAAATTATCGATTATCAAAGGTGCGGTGCGGTGCGGTATCTGAGGTGTGATCACAGGATTCGATACTATTTTCGAAATTTTAAATACATTTTGTACTAACTGACAGACGTATGACAGGCTACTAAATACGTTTAGCGTTTGCTGAAATTCCAGTTAACATTGGAAAAAACAAATGTCTCTTTTAGAACTAATAAATTTGCCTTACATTTTGACAGTGACAGTTGACGATACGCAACGTAAACGAAGGTTTCGAATCTTATAATCGCTGCACTGATTATGGAGTTTGCACGACACAGACGCGCATGAAGTTCGAAGCCATCCATAACCAAACTCCATGAACTTATTCGCCAAAGTTTACAAAACTGTACGTTTATTTACGGAGCCAACTGTACCTGTGATCCCGTGATCCAACAAGAGTCACAAACGAGACCCATCCGCGATGTTATCTCTGACTAACTACTGTTACCTAACACAACATCCTAACGAGCACATCCATTTTCACTGTCCCCAAAGGCCGTATCTCGTCTTACTAGAACATAGATACGTATACATATACCTCAAAGGGGCTTTGATAGGTTTACTTTGCTCTATTCGTTTGGAGTACCCATGTGTGTGTATGTCTAAAAGGTTTAAATTCTGTTAGTTACTGCCATCAGCTAACAAAGGTCACGTTTGGGTTAAGTCCTAAAGACAAAGGAATGTTTCTCAATCAATTCCACCGCTTAAAAAAAGCAGGAAGTAAAAAAAATAATCGCTTGTAAAGAGGTATAAAAATATAAAACCTTACTGCACACATTAAAAAAGCTATTTGAATATGGTTTAAACATAAATGCCATAGAAAATGTATAAATAACATAGTTATGTTAGAATTATGTTTTTATAGCATAATTATAATATACCTTTAAAATATACCTTATCCCTTCGATTCCAATGTGATTATTAAATGTCAATAGTGTGATTGATGATGTATTGGAATCAGAAGATACACGGTCTGTTACTTTTCCACTTTATTGGGAGGTATAAGTACCTACTTACACACCTCCAAAAAAAGGGGACAACAGATTTACGATTATTTGTTTGTCAAAGTTCGCACTTTATAGAAAATGCTATAAATCAATTAGGTATAGGATTTGACCTTGCAACCGCTGCCGCAATGGTGTAACTCATTTTGTTTTTGATAAGTATCTGTTGTCTCAGATTTTAAAAAGAAAAGTCACAATCGAAGTATCTACTTCTTCTCCTTCCTGACCTCAACTAAACAAACGAAACATAAATTTTACTGCATCTCCTGCGTAGAAACATAAAGTTTAGCTACCCCAACTGTCCATAATATCGGTAACTCCTCAAAAATAATATGCAGACAATTATATACGAGTATGTACTTGGGGCCAAAATTTGCCAAGAGTAGGGTCGCAATAAAAAGTGTCATAGAAAGGACGCAATAAAGTTTCATTGGAGGAATGAACATCAAAAAGGTAGGGTCGATTCACCATTAGAGCCTCTTATAGTCCCTTCACAAGCCCAAGGTACCAAAGAAAAAAGGCACCTGTTAGAGGGAAATACGAATCATAGGCTCGAGCTACAAAGACCCAAAGCTATACCCATATCGCGGGCTTCATGGCAAAGGGGCGTAAGCGCAAAAAATCGATTTTGCGTTTTTCATGCCAATCGATTCCTATACTAGTAATACACGTTCTGTAATTTTTTTGAAATTTTCAGTAAACTAGATTTTGAGATATTCATAAATAACATAAAGGCGTATACGATGTATCAATAATTTTGTGTCGTATCAAAAAGGCGTATAGACGGCGTATAAACATCAGTAGGACGCATTTCAATAATTTCGCCATGTCAGAGAGGCGTATAGACGTCGTATAAGAATCAGTGGGGCGCATTCAAATAATTATCGCCATGTCATATAGACGTATGTGCATTTTTTTAACAAAATAAAATGACAATATGCTTTCACTGTTGATATTGATGCCTAGTCCTTTCCAGTCCAGAGTTTTAATACATCTTCCAATGCATCACGGAACAGTATCGGAGAAATTACGTCCTCTTCCCTCACGCCCCTTTGCCTATGGATAGATCTTGTGGCTGGTTCTATACTTGGACAGTAATCGTTTCAGTGTCATTAGGCACTTCAGCGCCTCGATGTATCGTCAATCTATTGGACATATCTGCAAGGATGCCAGAACAGCCCAGATCTCGACAGAGTAAAAATTTTCGTAGTCTACGAAAGCTAGGCACAGAGGCCGATTATATTCTTCCTTCTTCTGTATAATCTGCCGAACTGTGTGTATGTGGTCTACGGTGCTATAACCCCCACGAAATTCGGCATGCTCCAGCGGCTGAAATTCATCAAATCAAGTCTCGTGATGACTGTTATAAATGTACATAAACATCTTATTCACGTGGTCAAGAGTGTGATCAGTCTATAGGTTTTTAAGAGCAAATTTGTCTCCTTTCTTGAAAAACAATAGACCTACACATCTGGGGTTCTGGCTGTTGCGCATGTGAAGCGTACAATCGTGCATTCCGGCTCAGATTCGACGATTCTGCTATGGCTGGTTGTCAATTTTTTCGTTAGGGTCCCTTCAAGTCGCCTGGCAAAGACATTCGATCCCCGGTTTTGTTTAATAGCTTCTTCAATCCGGAGTGTGTTAAACCACTGGAGGTCACGATGAAAATAGCCTTGCGTATCATTTTGTTGAGAGCCTCTAGTTCTGACGGAATGGTCCAGCACATGCCGTTTGGTCTCCGTAAGTCCAAGAGTCCCCCCTGAAAGCTTAGACTTCCTTCCCGTGTTTTACATTGCATAGAACCTAGTGCCATCTTTCTGTATTGCATTGATCACGTCGTTGCAGTGGTGTGGCGCAGAGTTGGTCAGAGGGTGGACTTCATCAGTCGCCGTTCTTCAAGCTTTAGGTCGATATTCAGAGTTCCTCTGAGTATACGGTGATTAAACTGACCTGAGATATCTGAATATGTGCCTCTTAATCAGTCAAGATGATGAAATCGATTTCATTTTTCGTGACAGAGTCCGACTTGCACCAGGTCCACCTTCTTTGGGGCTTCTATTTGAAGAAAGAGTTCATCAAGGAAAGCCCCTGCATTCTGCGAAGTTCCAGCCTCAGCCCTCTGTCATTTCTTTAAGGAGTTTTTTGAGTTTATGTTCACTTAATTAAGAGTAAATTTTGTTTTAACAGTAATTTTTGTTTTATTTTGTACTCTTATTGTTTCTAATAAATTATTCTGTGTTTTTTACAGCTTTACTATGTATTAAATAGTTACTTAAATAGATTGTTATTTTTTTATAGGCGTATCATCTCTCTTAAATTGAGAACATCCGTTAAATTACGCCATGGCAAAGGGGCGTATGAAATTCGAAAAAAATAGAAGCAGTTACATTTTTGGTTATATTTTGCTATCAGTATATTAAATGATTTAAGTGTAAAACAAATAAAATATATATAATATAATTGGATAACAAATAAAAAAGTTTGTTTATACGCCCATTATTCCTATAGATAATATGATAAAAAAAGGATAGCAATACAATAATTTCCGTCAAGGCAGATAGACGTATACGCCATAAAGTGTACTTAAAGCATAGATATTATAAAAATTTAGTTTTAATTAAAACAAAAAATAATTAACTACAGTATATGCAAAATTATAGCAAGCTAGATTACTTATTTAAAAAGTTATGATGTTTTTTTGCTCTCCTGAAAAGTAGGGTCGATGCGCATACGCCCCTTTGCCATGAAGCCCGCGATATGTGAGGATAGCTGTGGTTTATGAGAGAGACAATTGATATGAAATGTCTGGATGGTCGGAAAAGTTGATTTCGCTGTCCGCAATGAAACACAGAACACTATTACGCAAATTATAACGTGGTGATTAAAACCTAATTAAAAACTAAATTTTACCTATACCGTAATAAATATTCGATAACAATCATATTTTATGCTATTACACTAATCCGTTGCCCTGAACAACAGTAGGGTAAGATCAGAGCATTGTTAAAACCGCTTAGCCTAGGTACCCTGCCTGGCATGCCGCTACACTTTACAGAAGCTGAAAAATAAGGAAGATGATATTATGTACAAAGTGCCAAGATCAAGAAAACCAAACACAATCGGTGAACCGCCCTCCAAACTTTGAATAGATTATGATAGAATGTCCCTTCATTGATGAAACTTATCCTCTGTATGACGTAGGCATCTACTAAAAACGATTTTTCGTGCTTTAAGCCCTAAACGGATGAAAAATGGGGACGAAGTTTGTATTGGACAGCAACGTGAATCCATGAGCGGATTTGCCGAATATTTTCCATGAATTCTTTAACAAAATTGATGGAACACATGTTTCGTGTTTTATTGAAACTGATCGCCTGAGGGGTTAAGAGGGGGTAGACAGTTATTTCGACTGAGTTCAAGGACTAAATAAAAACAAATAGTGGCATACAAACAGTCGTGTTCAAAAGAGCATAATTCTAACACAAGGCATGCAATGAATGTCCGCAGTCGGTGTTTCCGCCCCCTGCATGCGGGGGCGGGCGGGGGCGGGGGGCGGTAAGCTTATTCTGTGCAAAAATCACGGTCATTTTTGTTCCACTCGAGGACTTCTCCGCTGAAATATTCTCAATTTATGTGCAGGCACGGGGTTATTTTGATTTTAGCATAGATATAGGCATACAAGTTGTGCCGTAAGGCCTAGACCTACTATGTAGATCTGAATACGGCGCATCATAACACCACTACAGTGAAAAAATATTTATTTACTTACCCTAGATTCCTTGATAGAAATAGATTGGTGTTGTAAGTTTAACGCGTAGTGTTTGTCTTTAACCTCTTAGCTGCGAAAAAACCATACTCTAGTTCTGATTTACTCGGGTGTGAAACTTACAGTAAAACTCTTGATTATCCCAGAATTGGACTATCTCCAATCAAAACATGGCCCCAAAGAACGAAAGTGTTGCATGTTCTAGTTTAGTATGCCGTTGAATTCCTTATATTTTAATCAAATGTTTTTTTACTCAGCGAAGCGAACGGATGATGATTGTGAATTTGTGATGATGCCGAAGTACCTATACCTACGTTCTATAATAATTAGGTATATTTTAGAATGTGACAGAGTGATGTTTTTATAACACAAGAGGATTTTTATCCAGATTTAGGCCTATTTTTGATTATACCTATCAAGCTGTTTTCTCTCATCTCTCTCGTTGACTGTACTCAATCCTATCCCATACGAGTACAATACCCTTTTTGTGAAGTGTGGAATAATCCGATGGGTGGACATGTGAGATCATTCCAGTTATGCCCGGCATGGGACGCCGCGTGTTTTGAAACTATACAAGGCCAGAACGCACCCATAGTGTACTAGCACTGTATAGTTTCAAGTGAAAAAAAATATTATTTCACTTGAAAATATACACGATTTGTGCGTACTAATCGCGTATACTTTCAAGTTGGGATTTACGGAATCGTTCTTGAAAATATACATTGCTATTACGCACATTGCTTGATTGGCGTACTTGACGCATATAATTTATACCTACATGCTGATTCTGATTTACTTAACTATTTCGGTGCCTATATAATGTTAATAAATAAAGATGAACAAGCTCTAATTTGATTGATAAGTTGATATTTAAGTATAGCAATCATACTTGCAAGTATGAATAGTAATATCTTATTATTTATATGAATTAAGAGTAATTCCAATACACTCATGGCTCCTGAACGGAAAAGACTAGCGCAATGACGCCGTAGGCAATATGTATATTAAAGTACATTTAACAGCGCATTAAAATATTATTATAACTAACCAACTAAAAACGTAAATTTTGATCAAATTCTAAAAGAAATGTTTTAAAAAATTGGGGTCATTTGGTATTGACTTTTTGCTATTTGGTCTTATTCATTGCTCGTGAGTGTAGTAGGTATTACCCTATAGAACTATTACAGACATATTTTTCCTCAATTTATGAATTCACCGTAATTGTCTTTTATGAAATGTTCTACATCCTCTTCTGAGATCATTTTTACTATTTACATACTTCTACAGTTTAATTTAAATCAATTTACTTTTTAACTGTACGATGTAAACAAAAAACACGTTACGAAAACAATGCCAAGTGCGGAATGATCATGCAATGTTTAGAAAGCAATAGACTTATTACTATTTCGCATGAAAGAAAGAGAGAGCAACAATTCAAAAGGGGTACCTGGTAACTAATCACGTATAGTTTAAAGTGCTCGCATTGCCGTTTGGCACTTGAAAATATACACGATTAGTACGCAGTGGTAACTGCTGCAGTATATTTTCAAGCCATAATTTTGGCCCAACTTACTTGAAAATATACGTGATTAGTGCGTAATGGCCTTGTATAATTTCAAGTAAATCATGGCACTATTTTAATTTGAAAATATACGCGAGCAGTCCCAACCTCTGCGTTCTGGCCTTGTATAGTTTCAAAACACGCTGGGACGCCCCTCACTCGAGGGTGCTATTATTGAGAATATTCAGTATTCAACCAGGGCCTCTAGTACGGGTTTTGCAATTTACGTATAAGAAAAAGTTTTGGTTTTCTTCTGTAATATTCTGCATATATATAATAGGTACTATCTGTCGACAGTTAAATCATAGTTTTACCTACTGATCATATTTCAGAAACCTTTCTTTAACTATATTAATGATGATAATAAGTAAAAATTAACGTTATCTAAATCATTGTTTTTATAAAAATGTTCTGTATTATCTCTTTAGGTAAGTAAATATATTTTGATAATAATAATTTTATGATAGAAATAAATGAAAACGTTAAAACGTTGAATGTATGACGCAAAGTGACCGTAAACATCCAGGATAGCATGTGACTCCCGGGTAGGCCGATTGCTTTTAAATATATACTTTTTTTTAAATATAACGTATTGTAGCTATACTGCAAAAAACTTTTTTTTTATGTAGCCTAGGTATTGTGTCCCAATGCTGGGCAAAAAACAATTAAATCTCAAAAATGATGCACACTTGAACACCATCTTTTCAGTTGAGGTACAGTGGGAATACTTTGACCAAAATAAATATAGGTACTCACCAAATTATGTGCAATAGACCAACTCAATGAACTATCAATTTACTAGCAGTATGCGTAACCTATACGGAAAACTGATGGACGCCCTAAAGCCTTGTTTGCCCTAACCCAGTAATTTTGTCGAGTAGAGATTAATTTATTGACTAATTCACTTGCTAGATACACGTTCATTTACTAAATTAGCCAATAGCAAGTGATTTTGTCACTATACTAGTGCAAACAAAGCTTAACACCGGCCGTTGGTGGCCGCCCTTTCATCATCCGTGTGTGGCCTCCCTTACACCGCCCGTGTGTGGCCAGCCTTACACCGGCCGTGTGTAGCTGCCCTTACGCCGGCCATGTGTGGCCAGCCTTACACCGGTCGTGTGTGGCCAACCTTACACCGGCCGTGTGTGGCCAGCCTTACACTGCTGTACACCAGCGGTCCGTAAACTGAGGCCCTCGTAAATTTCACTCATGGCCTGTTTCAAAGGCTCGCACGACGTATGGACGGAAAAGCTATTTGCCCACGAAATAGCCCTTATTTTTTCGCTCAACTAAACGCCTGGCCGTGGGAATTGGAAATGCATCGGGGTTTATTATGGATGAATTCGAATCAGCTGCGGGCCAATTTATTGCATGAGAAGTTTGGTTAGGTTGCAGTGGTTACGCATAACAAATTAAACATTAGACGAATAAGTGCTAATTTCTCCATACTCGGTTATCTAACCGACAGGGATTGATCTATAAATTAAACGTCATCTCCATATAAAATTCATGACAGATGTGTCAAAAGTTAACCACTACTTCCTTGTTATGCTCTAACCGAGAATGGAGAAATTGGCACTAAAGATTTTAAACTTTCACGAAGATTATTGTCATGGCAGATCTGTGTATGATTAATATTGCTACGATATTCATATAATCCGAAAATCCGTGCCATTGCGTCCTTGATCCTTTAATTTACAGAATCGTGAAAAGTTTTCTACCGATTATAAATTACAATGAGTATAAATATTGTAAAGTCTGCGATGTGGTTTTGAATAACTTCAGTTGGATTTTAAATCGATCTAAGAACCATTTATTTATTTACCCCCATTTTCTACCTGAAGTAAATCTACCTAAGCATTAACTTAATTTCCACTGAACCAATCACTTTGCCAATCGATGCATTCCACACTCAAATTTAGTTTAAAGTTGTGAAACAGATTTTGTTAGTTAACCAAATTACCTATAATAGAATAGAATAGAATAATATTTATTTCAGACAAAAGTCCATAGTTGTGTTAGTAACAATGCGTACATAATAACTATTATGAAATATTGAGATTATGAACAAGTAAAACGTTAATTATATACGCCCACTACTTTTTGTTGTTACGTCGTCGTGATAACATGTTTTCTAATATAATGTACTTCCTACTTCCTGGTAAGGAATATTACAGCGCATATTTTTAATAAGAAAATTGTGTCAGTGGAATACAGTTATTCAGGATTAAGCATTTTATAAGCGCTCCCTCACTAGTATCGTTGTTGAACATAATAATTACAAGTTATACAACATACTAACTTTTTTTGTATATTTACTGTTAGCTGAGTGAGGTTAGAAAGTTGGTAGGTACATATTAGATTACATATTTGATGGACACTTGAGTGAGGCCTACCTACACCCTTCCTTCATTGGTAGGAGACCCGTGTCCCAGCAGTGGGGACGTGATGGGTTGTGATCATGATCATGACTTTTTGGTGTTGGTTTGGTGTTTCTGTTTGACATGAACAGTCTGTTCATTTCTACCCTCTCTGTTCCAGCTGCTCCGTGAACTGGCACGAGCAGTCGATGAACACGCTCACGTACATCCTGTTCCTGTTCGCGATGGGGCAGATCGTGCCCTTCATCGTCATCACCTTCAGCTACATCAACATCATCAGGACCATTAAACAGGTAACTGTCTGTTGTATGATAATGGACCGTTGCGGTAAAAAATATGGCTTTATGATCAAAGTTCTTAGTACAAATTCTATGAAATACGTAACTTTAATATCAACAAACTGTTAATATTATTGTTTGTGAGCTATATTTACGACCTCATAAATTATGGAAATTAATTGAAAAGGTAGTTAGGCTATATAATATCATGTATTAGACATAAACGTAGCCATTATTATCGAATTATGTTAATAATATTATAGTTCGTGGCACCGCTGAAATATTCAACTATGAAATAATATTTAGTAACACAAAATCCATAATTAATTAACCAAAACATAAATTGGTTAATAAATACGAGTCAATGTTTCAGCAATTTCAATATGTCAGGCCGAGTTCTGTTTATGCACTCGTGTGGTAATCCGCCAATAACAGCAATAAATAATCCACTAATTAGTAATATTTGTGTGTTGTTCATCCAATAATAATTGCTCCATGGAAGAGAAATGTATGTAAGTAACAGTACCTAAGTTTACAAAAAACAAACGATTACGTAAGCAGCCTTGATATTTTTTTTGCTAAGATTACATTCTAGTACCATTAAATTTCAGAGACCAGACCCAACAGTTAAATCGTAAAGTTAAATAATTGTTCAATTCAAGATCAATGCAATAGTCCATTTTGTTCATTTTCCATTTGATACACTTCAACCCAATTTTATTAAGTACTGTAAATCAATCCTTGATCATTCTAGTGCGTTTAGTTAGTGCGCTTAGTGGTATAGCACATTGTTTCTCCTAGAACGTAATCAATGTTAATACGTAAATACATTTAATAATTGAGTACATTTGGACGAGGCTGGTTCGTGGTATCCCTAAATGGCATTTACCTCGGCCTGGCCATTTAATTCTAAATGCTACGGTTTGTGATGGCCGACCGCCAAGCATGCATTGTAAATGTTTAATATAGGTAGGTGCTTCCAAGACTTATTGTTCATATAATCAGGGTAGGTATCATTTTAATTGCTAATGCGACGTTACTACATTAAAAATAGCGTGCCTGCACTATCTAAAGATATTCTCCATATGTTCACTATAGGTACCTACATAAATGTTATACGTTATAACTAGGAAAATAGCTTTTTTATACGCTGCGTTTTTTTATAGTATCATAGAAGTATCTAATAATACCTAAATAGTTAGTTACGTTATGGTTAGCAGTTACCAAACTGACAAACAGGATAAAGATGGGGATTTTCACTCGTTTTATTTATGGAAAAATACTTTTAAATATTTGAAATGAAAATTGTATAGAGTCGCTTAGCGTGACACACATAGCGAGTAGGTACTTAGAGACTTCCTACTTGGCAGTGACAAAGTAAGTTGCATCGTCGTACATACCCTTCTGTGACTACACTTTGTCAGGGGTAGTATAGTAGTGTTATTACATACTTACCGTTTCTCTTTAAAACACTGACACGCGAATCTCATTTTTTAGTGACCTTCGTACCACCTTTCCGGGATAAAACGTTTTACTGCCTTATTGAAACTTAACCCTTTACGCCTCTTACAACCTAATCACCTATAGACTTGACTAACTTAACTTTACTTTGTATTTTATTATCAAGTTGTTATTAAAAAAGGCACAATGTTACCATAATTATTTTATAAGTAAGAGATAATATTGGTACCTACGTAATGAAAAAATATGAAAACTTTTGTGAACTGGCGTAATGCTTATTAGTTTGTGTATGACAAGTTCGATTAAAAATATTTCATTTTAGTATCTATACGTATTCCTATTCCATGCAGAACTAGATGGCATTTTTATTCCTAGAAGTCCTATGTGTAGAACTAATTGGACTATGACTAATTGGACTACTTCTCGTCAGCTGTATTCTGGTTCCTGACAGAACTGTCTGATTAATTTAGTTCCCATCTGCGTACACTTCATAACAATCCACTTTTGATATCTAAGATTTACAATATATGAACAAGATGGAGTGTCAGTGCAGAAACGTCTCGACAAATAACATCCAACTTCCACCACTGCTGAGCTCTCATTTTGAATTAGTTCGTGTAGAAGATGTGTGACTTTATTAATTGGTACAATGGTTGTCATTAGGCTGAAATTAAAACTGCTTGACAGTAAAGAAAATGACGACAGATTTTGTTCTGTTTTTGTATGTGACATTCCATCTGGTGCGTATATTGTTAATCTAAGATCACTATAATATAAATTAGAATAGAACAGACATCAAGGTGTCTGGTTACTTACATTACCTACGACAAAGCGGAGAGGTTTGGTTCGACATTTGAAACTTAACGCGCCCCATCCCTAACCGTACGGTGGCTTTTGAAATACCTCTGGGGGCCTATCACGAAGTCAAAACGAAATAAAATTTACGAAGTAATTAGTGTCGAATTAAATGCATTTTGAATTCGAAAATGGTTGTCAAAATAAGTTCTTGATAGGTATAACTGGTTAAGGTTCCGTTCCCAATAGGGAAACTTTTTGCTGTTACTGGGCGCCACGCTGTAAATTGCGCAGTGTGAGCGCAAAACTAGAAGACTGTGAATACTCGGCACAATAAGTCGGCCGCGAACAGTTTTTCGACTGGGAACGTAGCCTAAGGAAGAAATGTACCTCCTGATGGAACATTTCCTTCACGAAAAACTAAGTTCCAGAACGCTGCTGCACTTACCACAACTCTCTCTCGTGGCATTAAACGTACAGATTGGATGAAAGGTCTCCGAAACTTCGTATTTAAAAAAAAAAACACGCACTCACGCCTTGTACTAATGTACTCCCTTGCGGGGTAGGCAGAGGTGCATTGCTGCACCCACTTTTCGCCAGAGTGTTATGTTACTCCCAATGTAATAGGGGGCGGGCCTATTGCCATTTTACGGGCACATCCAAGACCCGAGAACAAATATCTGTGTTTAAACAAATATCTGCCCCAGCCGGGAATCGAACCCGGGACCATCGGCTCAGTAGTCAGGGTCACTAACCACTACGCCATTCGGACTTCGTATTTTGTCCCTAGAATAGCCCCCTCTATTCGTCAATCTGAGACTTGAATAGATCTTGATTACAATGGAGTACAACTGCTATTGAAATGTGCAAACAGGAAGAGACAAGGCGGATAATAACTGTGGCACGTGAGGCTGTGGGGCATGAGCTTTGTGCATTTAATTGGTAACTACCGCGATAAATACACTGAAACGGATAAAAGTACCTAACGAAACTATCTGTACCCGTATCACGAAAATTCGAGCTAACGAATAGAATCGAATGCGAGTGCGACTATTGTCAACTTGACAGCACTTTCGAACACTTTTTACCTTTCGAATGAGTTTCTAAAAGAATGACCACAGAGTACATAATATTATTCTGACAATGACCTATGGAATGATAGCTGTCAAACTTTCGCAAATCTATACACCGCCATTTTGTTGTTGACAGGTTGACAGCACTTTCGAATAGACTATCGAATAGAATGTGCTGCGTTTTTTCCGGATCGCTCTACTGTTGCCCGAGCACAGGATTCGAAACCTCCGTTTACGTTGCGTATTGGTTGCGTATCGTCAAATGTCACTATCAAAATGTAAGGCAAATTTGTTAGTTCCAAAAGTGGCATTTGTTTTTTCCATGTAAGGTGGAATTTCACCAAACGCTAAACGTATTTAGTAGCCTGTCATACGTCTGTCAGTTAGTACAAAATGTATTTAAAATTTGATTTAAATAAGTTTAGCGTTTGGTAAAAGCGACCCTTCGTGTAGATTCGAAAATAGTATCGAATCCTATGCTCGCGCCTCTGGTTTCACGGTACTAGATCCCATTCCATGGGGAAAGACATCTGACAGAACCCTTATTGCATTCAAATAAGGGTAGTTTTTGTTTGTATCAGATATCTTTCCCCGTAGAATGGGATATAGCTAGGGACTGTCAAAACTTGATGTACGCAGCCAATTATAAAATTGTTAATTTTTTAAAAGAATTTACCTTCGAAATCGCTGCCAATAGTTACTGTAGTTACAAAATCCCTTGTAGATGGCCTATCAGGATACCTAGCACGGGGCGCAAGACTCCACATAAAGACGTTACAAAAGTTTTCCGTCGCACCCGCTCTCGAAGCCGCGCGATGTGAGTGAGCGAATGTGAATTCCCAAAGAAAAAAATACCGTTTTTATATTGCTAATTTTTATTTTGGTTCTTCCACTATATTAATATAAAATAGCCATAGATAGACGTGGTATCTGAAGCCCTGTATGTTTATTCAGAACTCAGTGCGTGTGGGGCGCGCGGAGACCAAGGTCACGGCCATGGTGTTCGTCATGATCGTGGCCTTCACCGTCGCGTGGACACCCTACTCGCTCTATCAACTACTGTCCCACTGTTTAATGTGTATTTTGTAGATATTCGACAAAATTGACGTCATAATTTAGATGGATGGATACTGAAGACACAAAATTTAATTTTAGCACTGACAAAACTTAAAATTACATCCCATAAATCGTACCATAATCAAAGGTTTCTCGTTGGACATTACTAAAATTGAATTTAGAACCATAAGATTCGTTACCAATTACCTACTAAACTTTAGATAGATGTGGTATCTGAACGTGTGTATCTTTGTTCAGAACTCGGTGCGCATGGGCCGCGTGGGGCGCGCGGAGACCAAGGTCACGGCCATGGTGTTCGTCATGATCGTGGCCTTCACCGTCGCGTGGACACCCTACTCGCTCTATCAACTACTGTCCCACTGTTTATAATGTATATTTTGTAGATATTCGACTAAATTGACGTCATGAATTAGGTCGATTAATACTGAAGGCACAAAATTTCATTTGATCACTGTAAAAACTAAAATTGTCATTTACACTGTTAATACTAAAATTGCTTACTCTCTACAAAAAAACTCGTTCTGATATTGCTAATTTCAATTTTGGTGTCTTCTCTACTAGGATATAGGTTTAGTTCCATAACTGTAGATAGATGTCCTATCTGAACTATTCTGAACTCGTTTATCTTTGCGCAGAACTCGGTGCGCATGGGCCGCGTGGGGCGCGCGGAGACCAAGGTCACGGCCATGGTGTTCGTCATGATCGTGGCCTTCACCGTCGCGTGGACACCCTACTCCGTCTTCGCGCTCATTGAACAGTTCGCGCACGAGGGCATTGTGCGTATACTATTGATTTGTTTTCTTTTCTTTTGCGTTTTAGATGTATGTAAGTACCTACCTCTAATTTGTTTTTTTTTTGTCTTAGATGTTGTATATGTGTCGAAGGAAGGCAAAGGTTCGCTGATAACATTCCCACCTGGTATGTTTATTTAGTAGTTGAGTAATGTACTTAAAGCTTAAAATATAAAACCCTACTTAACAAAAACTAGGTATTTATATGGTATAAATTGTGTCATGAGTACTCAGATTTTATCTTTAAAATAGTGCAAAAAAATCTCGGCTCCTTACTAATATACAGGGTGTTGCAAAAAGGGTATACTAAGCCGAAACCTACATGTGCAGCATGGTATATCTAAGCCTGAAACTGAAATCAGTATTTTCGAGAATTTTCAAATACTGATTTCAGTTTCAGGCTTAGATATACCATGCTGCACATGTAGGTTTCGGCTTAGTATACCAATTTTGCAACACCCTGTATAGTTTATTTCCATTAAACTTCCATTTAATTATAAAATTTAGGATGATTTAATACACATTACGTCGCATGGATAATAAAGACAGCGTAACGTAAGTAAGTGCTTAACTTTTTCGCCAAAAGTTATGATAAAAGACTGAGTTTACTAATAACAGAGCTTTCGTCTCGCTAGAGATGTTATTGACAAAGTTTCATATAAAACTTAAATTGCGTACGTCAAGTGATGAAGGTTTTACTTAAAACTTACAAAACGATAAAACAACAAAGCAACAAAGCATAATTATTCAGTAAAAGAGACTTCTTCAGGTTTCAGGACTGTGAAACCCGGTAGGAATAAATCTAAGATGTTGTAAATTATTATTTCGCGTAAATTTCTTCGGAAATAATTCAGCTTTTCATGGTTTCTAGTTAAATATTTTAAGTAAATCAATAATCTTATAACAGATAGTTCGGATTTCAGGAAGTTTGTGATATAAATTTGATAAGTTTATCCGAAGGAAATTTCGAATGTAATAAATCTAGATATAACATAACTTACCTCGTTACTACAGAGTACCTACCACCCGAAGTTGAATAACTTTAAATATTATTTATTACTAGCTGTTCCCGTGAGCTTCGCTTCGCCTTAAAAAAGTTTTCCTGTGGGAATTCCAGGATAAAAAATAGCCTATGTTCTTTACCAGGGTCTATACTAAAAGTATACCAAATTTCATTCAAATCCGTTCAGTAGTTTAGGCGTGAAAGAGTAACAGACAGACAGACAGACAGACAGACAGACACAGTTACTTTCGCATTTATAATATTAGTTAGGATGTTGGTATTTTCTTATAATATAAAAGGGTGTTGTAAAACTAGTTACGAATTAGGGATGACATCATAATAGTATATGTATTACCTACACGTCTTGGGTATATTTCTAAACTGCCCGAGAGACAATAAAAAAAGCCAATAAAAATATAGCACAATGAAGTAGTGGAATGTCTTTGACATTTAACAACAAATAGAAAAGTTAAATGTCAAATCCATTTTAAAACTTCGGAGCTTTTTCATCCTTACTTTGAAAGTTGTAAGGGTTACCTTTACGGATTGTCAACTAGTCGTTTATTTTGAAAACTCGTAGAGCAAAAGTTGTTCAAAATTACCCGCTTTCGGCTTAGGGCTGTTTTTTCAATAGTCAGATAAGTGTTATCTGAGGAATAAAAATGTTGCTGTCACATCTGAATGTTTGTATTAGACAATGACAGCAACAATTTTATTTTTCAGATGACACTTATTTGACCATTGAAAAATTAGCCCTTAGTGTACTTACCCTTTTTGCAACACCCTGTATTATAAATCAAATAACTATTTTCCAGATATCCCCGGGTGCGGGGGTGATACCGGCTCTAGTGGCAAAAAGCTCCATCTGCTACGATCCACTCATCTACATCGGCATGAATACACAAGTGAGTATCGCACAGACGAAATCCGTAAACCATCTTTCCATTTACATAGATGCCCTATTGAAACCTCCAGTTCTAAAGAAATAGAATACGATATTCGTAATTGCTGCGCTGAAAATGTTTTTCAACTACGGTAACTCAAGCATACAAGTAGAACCGTCTACTTGTATGCTTGAGTTGCCCTGAATTGTGTGCCATCGTTTGCACATCAGTACTTACTGAAAACTAAGAAATAATAAACAATATTTTCGTCTCTTCCACATAGCCATGTCCCATATTATTATGCAATCGGTCCCTATCATGTGTTCATAAAAACTTGAGTCGCCGTCGATATCCACTTCAACTATGCTCGACGGGAAAAAAATGTACTGATCGATTTTTCCGCCCTATTTCCTTCTTTATAGAGGCTTGAACATGAGACGAATGGCGACCGACGCAGGAGATTAAAAAATACATGTACATATTCAAGATCTTTTGAATAGATTTTTTACCTGAAAGCAATCACAAGCAGATCAATTTAAGGGAATGAGTACAGATACTGGCGTATTTAACAACCCCAATATTGCCTTCATCATAATATATATTATCTCAGTATACGATGAAGCAGGTGAAACTTTTTACGATCAGCTGGCGGATTGGGAAATTTACGACATTTTCTAATACGATCTAGAAACATAAATCTAATCTCGGCACCTTACACCCAGTGACAAGTTACAGGCTTACGGTAACAAATCTGACGATGGTTATGTAATTTGCTTTCAGACCGAGTAACAAAATAATTGCGTCAGCGGCAAAATTACCTAGTTACACAATACTAGAGGTTTTCTTATTTCAAAACAAAACATGTTTTTATTTCTAAATTGTTAGAAATAAAAACATGTTTTGTATTTACTGTAATGTATTTACTCTACTGTTAAATTGACCTCTTGGTTCACCAACCAAGGAGACGGTGTTTCGTAGTGTGCTCTTGATACATGGTATATTATAAAGTTTACTTTTTGTTCACAGTTTCGTCAGTCAATCAAAAGGCTCTTCGGCATTCACGGCAAAGGAGGCCACACGCAGACTGAAAAGGGATACGATAATACGATTCTCCTTCCGACAAATCGTTTTTCTCGCATCAATGATAACACAAGGTTCAACTCATCTGAGAGTAACGTCTCAACAATACACAAGAAACAAGTTATAGTTAAAGACAAAAAGATAACAGTTACAGACGATCTCTGTGACTATAATAATAGTGAAATTAATTATCAAATTAACAAAATAGATAACATTAATCTGTGCACCATACAAGAAAACAAAACAGCTTCAGACAACGAAAAATCTGGTGAAACCATTTACGAAGAAGATAACAGCAATGGAAAACAGAAACTGGAAGTCTTCGGTGAGAATTATCAGTTATTTGATGATACGTCTCCGGTACTCACTATAATAGATTCCGAACATTTAGCATTTAGTAAAACGAGGCTTGTTTGTAAAGTGAGAGATGCCAATGCAGAAACGGTTGAGAATGTATACGGCAACAAAGCGTTTGTGGAACATTCTAGTGATATTACAAGTAACGAAGCTTATGAGACATCTAGTGATCAACAATTGAAGAAGAATAAGAGACTGCAGAGTAGTTATTCCACAGATATAGCGGGGATACAAAAAGAACCAAAGAAAAGAAAATTATCATCCGAGGCTATAATTAAAGGGAGTGTCACTAGTAACTTTTTTGAGGATCCGAGACACGGCCACGAAAGTTTCAAAACATATCTGTACATGATGAACAGAAATCTAGATGGAGATGATAATTTCGTAGTTTAAATTAAAGGGATCAATGTTGAGGAGAATGTTGTTGAAAATCATTCTTCCTTTGAAAATGAATTGCGAACAGACGCGGAGTCGTCCCGTTCATTGTAGGAGTATTCAAGCGGTGCTGTCTTTCCTGTAAAAGTTAAGAAAATTTAAAATGCGAGCTCTCGTCAAGTATCTGTGATATAGTTGGTACAAGTGCCAAATAAATCTAAATGGTTTATAAGGGCAATGAATAGAAACGAATTTTTAAGCTGAAATTAGGCTAAATAAATGTTATGGAAAATTATTTTCTTCACATGTGAAGAGATGTTTTGTGTTCACTTAACTATCTATGAAATTGTTGTCTGTTTTGGCAAAACTATGAGTAGTGTTTAAGAGTGCTTTATTAGATTTGTATTTAAGAGAGTTAGTTGCAATAGTTTTGTATTGATTTAAATTATTTATTGAAATATGTTAAATTAAATAATACCTACTTAGTAACGGTACGACGATTATTTTAAAAATTACGAGGTTTTAAAAGTTAAAGTTAAAATAACACGATTACTTAAACTTTCAAGTTATAGGTTTGTGTAACCGACTAAAAACTAAAATAATATAGATAGGTACCTATTATAGGAATGCATGATGCATAAGCTATCACAATAACATTGGTCCATTTTTATTAAAATTGATTAACATCTGCCTACCTATTAGAAGGTACGTGTACAAATATACGGTATATGTTTGCCTAAGGTGAAGATCTTACAAAATAAACGAAATGATGTATGAAGGTATGTTATCACTAGGTACTTATTTTGAAACCTATGCACTTTATTGGTTAATTTAACTAATAGAATAATAATATGTACCTATTACAAACGAACCTTTATTGGTTATTTGAACACTGAACAATGTTTGGAGTTTTAACCAGTATTTTACTTATTTAGTAATGATTTATAGCGTTATCATGATTTAATTATATTTAGAAATAAATTTTGGTCAATTAGTCTATTCGATGTTAATTAATTATAACTATTTTTAGGTACTTTTGTTTATCAATTTAACCAAAGTCGATGTAATTTTTTAACATGTTTGGTTTTAAGTTGCAAAAATAATATTTTTTATTCAATGGGTATTAATTAATTTGTTAATTTTATGTATCTCTTCACAACCCATCACGTCCCCACCCCACTGGGGTTTAGACCTAGTCCACCACGCTGGCCTAGTGCGGGTTGATGGACCCCAACACAAGCAAGCTTGTGCTGAGAGAGTTGTCACGTAAGTGGGCAACCAATTCAGTTAGGAGCACTAAAGATAGCTCGACTACGAACGCTTAATCTTCTTCACCTATGTATCTATGATATTTAGTTAATAAATTAGTTATGTTGGAAGATTTTTTCGGAAGATCAAGGTCAGTATATAAAAAAAATGTGACGATGCAATCAGGGATTCTCTAAACGCTTGACACGGAATCCCTTAGATACATGCTTAGGGCATGATTTTATCGATTTCGCTCAGTTCCATGGCATTACATGCAATTTAGCAAGACAATTATTTCATTTCACTAATTAGCTTTTATCTCGAAAACCGTAAGAGATATAAAAAAATTACTGAATTTTCACCACCCCCTGGGTATCTACACCCCACTAAAGACTTTAATTATTTAAGTTTAAGAATTTTAGTGGCACCCCCCCTAATGGCCTCTCACAGAAGTCCCAGGGGGGAACACTAATCGGGAACCACTGGTATACTTACTAGAGCATGATTTTATCGTTTTCTTGGTCTGCCAATGATACTCGATGCAATTTAACAAGAAAATTACGTTACATTTCACTAATTAGCTTTTATCTCGAAAACCGTTCGAGATATCGAAAAAATAACCGAATTTTCACCACCCCCAAGCTATGTACACCCCCACTCAAAACTTTTTTCTGAAGTTGTCAAATCAAATTTGTCTGGAAGAAATCGTTTTAGGACATAAGACTCCTGTACCAAGATTTGCTGAGCGAAAGTCGGGTAAAGTTTTTGTCGAACCGTTAAGAGAATCCCTGATTGCGGTGTTTTATGTTTACGTATATTTCCTTTTAAGAATACCTAATACAGTAAAGGGCAGATAAACCTGACCCCTCTCAGAAATCAGATTGTTACTATGATAGGGGGTACAGGTTTCTCTGCACATGACCGTACCTATCATAATTGAAAATACTTGTACCTACATACCTGTCGATGTTGTTTTATAAATTTTCAATCAGTACCTACTTGATACTTTTTAAAGATAAACCTTATACTCATCGTGTTATTTTTTATTGTCTCTTAATTAACTTACTGTCAACTCGATATTTATATTCATACCTAGAATTATTTTTAATAAACGATTGAAAACTATATTCATGAATTTAATTTTCCTCTTAATTTTAACCAAAAAGGCAGTGAGTGTGAGTCACTTGAAAAAAACAATGGTTCAATATTTTTGTAGGCATTTTAATTTAAATAATCTACATGAGGATATAATAAGGATATTAATATACAAATTTACGCTTAGGAAATACTGAACAAAACAATAAAATTTACAAATTTCAAACTTTTACACATGTAGGTAGATAGGTTCACATTTTAATAAATTAATATTTCTTAAAATTACAATTTATGGGTAACAAAATGTGGGTGTAACTAAAATTATATTTACAGACTGACTAAAATTAAATTTAAATAAAAGACCTATATATTTTTTCTCGAAACTAAATTAATTACATACTCATTTAACGAAAAAAATATGTAAGTTTAAACAAAATTTTGGTTTAAAATTATTATGGAAGTGAGGACACACAATTTCACAAATAGGTATCTACTATAAAACTCCAAAATCTAAGACTTGTTAGCTTGTTATTTAAATATCCAAAGCTGATATAAACGTACCTAAAATTGTATCAATCCCTATGTTTTTTTTATTACATTTATGTAAAGTTAATTTATTTTTAGATTTAAGTATAGATATCTAAGTACATTTTAGTACATGATTTATTTAATGTTCGTGATGACGTTTGCACAAATTATTAATTCCAAATTAATCAATTCCGATTATACAATATCAAGGTTGTTGATGTATTCGGGCAATATTTTTTATGTAATATGTGGCCTGCCATCTAGATTGCATAGTTACCAAGTTTGGTCGGGACAAGTATAATCATCTATCTATAATATCTCAAAGTCTGCAATCTGATACCAATGCCAGTCCTATATTACTGAAAATTACTGCCCGTTTACAAGCGTGTCACATTACCTAAAATAAATATGGCAGAGTTCTAAAATACTTATTATATTTTAGCAATTTATTTTTATAATCAACATTTTGAGTAGGCTATTTAAAAAGTTAAATTAAGTTTGCCAAAACACAAAAGTAGTCACCCTAAATTACTGTAAACTCACTCAAATCACACATCACTTGTATCGGTTACAGTAAAAATTACAAAATCTAAACTAAAATGTTTATGGAATCATCCAAACAGTCTTAAGACTTTATATATCAGTCAGTCCAGTAAAACTACGCGTTCAAAATGTGTGTAAAACGCAATACAAATGGTTTAAAAAATTAGGCACCAAAATAGCCTTCGTTGTTGTTGCCTTAGTAAAGTCAAATTTAAGCTTTATCACGTCAAAAGCAGTAATGACAAAAAAGTGGCTTACTTACATCGGATACCAATAGGTATACACTTAGTTATTATTGTTACTAAGATAATAATAATTGTAAATTGTTCTAAACCGTACATTCACAATACATCACTATTTAGATATTTGTATGACACAACTAACGTTTCAGGATATACTAGAGACCCTATGTCTAATAATAAGTAGGTATATTTTCCTAAAAACTGTCCACTTTGTGACAAATTTTCATGAACCACGAGCTTCGACTTCTATCATTGGATTTGAGTACGATTCTCATCTTTATTATCACTGACTTAGATCCTATCCTTACATTAACCTTCACGTTTGAGCTTACGCACATCGATACATAAACATAATTATGTATGTCAGTATTAGCCGTTCTATTCGACTTTGCTCCATTTACTATACCAAATCTTGATACTTTTTCATTCATAGAGAAAGTATGAGAATTGGCAGTATCAACTGGCGTACATACATCAGTAGAATACACCTTCTACTAGTTCTACTCAACGCAATCTACAGAACCACATAGACACTATAACCCGACCAATTTACGAAGCTGCTCAATTCTTCTGTCTCTCTCTCGAGTCTTCCCGGCAAATACCTCTCGGTGGTGAGTCTCGGCCTTTGTGACTGGCTTTCGACGTTTTCCTAGACCTTTTGAACTTGGCCACGTCATCTCCGAATACGTCTCCTGTTCTTAAAGCTGAGATGAGGTCGTCGAACTCTCCCTTCTGTCCGTTGGTGAGAGTTCCGTCTCTGGAGGTGTCGCCATTAGTGTGTCCGTTGCAATCTCCGTTTTTGTGGGATTTCCCGATGCCGAGCGATTTGCCGACGGAACTCAGGAGACTGGATGCCTGCTTGCGCTCCATGGTGCGTTTCTTCAGCTGAAATAATGAGTCATGATTAGGTAGGATTCTAGCGTAAGTATTACTTTAACGTTTGATGGATGGTAGATTTAATCATCATAAAATATTAAAGTCCATAACATACAAAACGGAGCCTCCTCAAGTGACGTATCGCTTGCCACTGACATTTGTTCGAGGTGGTCAGCGACATTCTCTAATATGAATGGTCCATTGGCCATTTTCCCACCACCATGAGTCACCCTAGTCTAACTCTAATATTTGCCACCGACACGCTAAGAGTATAAACACTCTTCAGTGACCTCACCTCCTGGTCGTGCCGGTTCCTTCGCTCCTCATCATCCCGTCTTCTCCTGGCCGCGTCACACTCGGCGCGGGCCTCCGACAGTTGCGTCAGGAATGAGGCCACGGCTCCGAACAGCTGTTCTGGTGATGACGAAGACTCTTCGCCGAATGCGTGCGCGCAGGACTCTAGACGGCTCTTCATGTCCTGGTAAAGATAGAAGGATGGTAAGGGATGTGTGCAGAGAAGTATTGGTGGGGACGTGAGGATGATAAGTTTCTGGGGGTGGTTACTTTGGTTAAGTATGCAGCTTATGTTATAAGTATTTTTTTCTGAAAGTAAGCTGATAATATAGATTGATATTCTTCATAAATTATGCACAAACAGGATACGCCATGAACCTAAGTATAACACAAATTGAGAGGGAGTTAGTGTTACCATTTCACAGCAAATTACAGTTAGTAGGCAGCACTGGTTATTTTCAAATATATGTGACAACTATACGATACGCCTAAAATTAGAAAATCTAAAGTGCTTGGTTCAGCAATCGTCCGCCAGTAGTTAGTGACTTGCTAATTTGAAATCACGGCGACGGTACTTATTATTCTTTCGAACAGTAACTTATTCTCCCTAGACTCTATCAACTTACCAATAGCTTATAAACAAATTTCTCTACAAAACCTGCAATTATAAACCTCTGTACCTGCAGCTGCGTGCAGCAGCAGGCGGCGCGCGCGTGGAACTCCCTCATGACGGGCGCGTACGCGTCGAACATGTGTCAGATACAAATAACGCCAGATTTGATAACCATGACCGACACTATAGCAACTAACAACCCTTAGCAGCGTCGCTCTGCTGTCTAAAATCTGTGAGATCCATACTAATTATGTCAGATTTGACATTTTAGCAACTAACAAACCTTAGCAGCGTCGCTCTGCTGTCTAAAATCTGTCAGATCCACACTAGTTATGTCAGATTTGACAAGCGAGCCACGCCGCTTCTTAAGGATTGTTATTGCTTATGTGTCACTCGGTTGTATAGATCTGACAGATATTGGACTATCGAGAAACGCTGCTTCAGGATTGCTAATGTGTCACTTGCTTTTAAAACCTGACGTAACTTGTATGGATCTGACATACATTTGACATATGTCACCCACCTGAAACAGGTCCTGCAGCTGCGTGCAGCAGCAGGCGGCGCGCGCGTGAAACTCCCTCATGACGGGCGCGTACGCGTCGTCCGCCCCCCCCGCCCCCCCCGCGCCGCCCGCCGCCGCGTGGTACTCCAACTCCTTGGCCACCTCCCGAAGCCCCGCGCCCAGGGATGACACGTCTTTCTCTAGCTGTTCCACGCAGACTTTGGCGGCTGCGCGGACGTGGGGTAGGTCCTCTTCGAGGAGGAGGATGTCTTTGAACTGGGGGGAAGAATTGAGGTGGTAAGTTGTGGTTCAGGTGATAGAGGGATGTGAACTCTTGTGAGTCATTTAGTCGGAGAAGTACGTTTGACTTGACAAGAGCGGTTTGAAGTTGCTACAATTGTATGGATGTCAGTTTATGATATGTTAAGAGAAGTAGTAGGTAATGTTCCTTGATAAGACTATTACAAATCAGGTGGGCAAAACGATTCGACCAGCTGTCGCTTGAAGAAAAATTTTGGTCAGTTTTCTTGCAAGTAAAGAATCGAAAGATATAAATTTAACAAGGCAAAGGTCGTTATTACAGCCAATACAAGCTAACAACATTGGAGGCGTGATGGGTCGTGATGATGACATCTAATCGTACCTGATTCTCGAGCACCTCGACGAGGTAGTGCAACAACGTAGTGTTCCTCGTGACGCTGGACTTGGTGTCCGCCAGCTTGTTCAGCGACGACAGACGGAACCCGGACGCATTGCCGCGAGCGCCCCTGGAAGAGAAACATATTTGGATAAGTACAAGAATGGGTATGATATTATTAACGTGATAAGAAGTATGGTTGAAGAAAGCACATGATAAGGCACGGTAGTCAGTTTAAAGAAGGCCTTTGCCCAGCAGTGGGACACAACACAGGTTACATAAACAAAGAAGTACTTATACAAAGATTTTATCAGTTCTTCTATGCTCACGATTTGAGGCATCTTCAGTCTTTACCAACCAACTTTGCTGACAATGGAAGTTAGGATTGCTTGTAGCTACGAGATACTGGAGTATGAGTAAGTAGATATATCGATATCGATACGCAAGTATGTAGGTACTGTGAGTTAAATTCGAAAAGGGAGTAGGGGCTACTGTGGAAACACCCTCCCCAAAAGATTTTTTGCAAGACTAGCTCTACGACAGAAGATGGAACTACGCACTACGCACCGAACACGGTCTATACCTTCACCCTTGGAATACGACGCCATCTTTCGCTCTTATCTTATCTTTCTTCTATAGCCGCAAACATGAAGACACATCAAACCCACCTGTTCATATAATTGCCCAGCGCCAGCACAATTTCCAACAAAGCCCTGAGTCGTCTAGACCGCTGCATGTCCCGCGCGGCCCGCAGCACTATCTAGGCGCGCGACGTGGCTTCTGACGAGGCTACTGCGAACTTCTTCTTGAAGAGCACCGTACGCAATCAATAGCGAACGATTTTTTGCAACACTAGCGCTACGACAGACGATGGAAATACACCGAACACCTATACATTTCATCCTTAGAATACGACGCCATCTTCCGCTCTTTTCTTGACTTTCGTCTACAGCAGATTTTTTTACTGCATAGCTGATACTCAATGGAATACGACGCGACGCCACCTATCGGTCTTATCTTAGCTTCCGTCTATAGCCGACTTTTTAACTGCATAGCTAAGGCTAAAAACATGAATGTCTTCTATATAAAACCCACCTGTTCATATAATTCCCCAACGCCAGTACAATCTCCAGCAAAGCCCTTAGTCGTCTCGACCGTTGCATGTCCCGCGCCGCCCGCAGCACTATCAACGCTCGCAAAGTGGCTTCTGAGGACGCTACTGCGAACTTCTTCTTGAAGAGCACCGTACGGACTCAATAGCGAACGATTTTTTGCAACACTAGCGCTACGACAGACGATGGAACTACGCACCGAATACCTATACCTTTCTCCCTTGGATTACGACGCCATTCTCTCACTCTTAGAATCTGAGCTTTCGTCTATAGCAGGTTTTTATACCTTTCACTCTTAGAAAACGACGCCACCTTTCGCTCTCACCTTCCCTTTCTTATATGGCAATTATCTTTACTGCATAGCTAACACTTGAGACACGAACACATCAAACCCACCTGTTCATATAATTCCCCAGAGCCAGCACAATCTCCAGCAAAGCCCTGAGTCGTCTTGACCGCTGCATGTCTCGAGCCGCCCGCAGCACTATCGACGCGCGCGACGTGGCTTCTGCGGAGGCTACTGCGAACTTCTTCTTGAAGAGCAGGGTGCGGACGCGTTGGTTGTAGTGGGGGATTCTGGAAGAAGTATTATAATGTTAATAGAACATTTTAAGTGCAGGTGGTCAATAGGTTTTATCTGGGAGGTAAGGAACCTGAGCCGTTGGTATCAATAACAAACCTAATGGTTATTGGTCAAGTGGCACAATACATAAAATCACCTATGAACGGTAGTCCTTTCTCTTATGATTCATATTCACGGGTATGACAATGACTTCCGTGACCAGATCTCCGCTCATCTTCAATACTGAAGATTAAACTGCTCTATCTTGAATCCGTATCTAGCAGCCCACCGAGCCATACCACCCTAGCCGAAGTATCCTCCCTTTGCTATCCCCTTCACACCTCCTGTCCTGTTGCTCCTCCATGTCTGTGTCAGCTGCTGACGGCACTCACTTGGAGATCTCGTAAAGGAAGCGATCGGCGCGCGCCATGTTGTCCAGCTCGTCCTGGTGTTCCTCCAGCAGCGCCGCCTCCTCCGCGCTCGGAGTGAACTTGAGGAGTTGTTCCACCATGTCGATGGGGAGTTGTTCCTGGCTGTCCATGCGGAGGATCGCTCTGGGGAAAGGAGAGAAAAACAATTGAAAAAAATACTGACGAATTGAGAACCTCCTCCTTGTTTCGAAGCCGTTTAAATATATTCTACAACGGTAAAGCTCTCTCTACTCTAGCGAGGCAATAGGTAAGAATAACATTGCTACTGAGCAGGTCATATTTTATTTTCACAAACTGTACAATAAGTCATTTCACAAATCTCAAAAGTCGATCAAAGCGACAAAGACTGACCCGACTATAATTGAAATAAAAAGGTACGATTCCAGGTAAGTTGCCTCGCTTGGCTCAGCTCTTGAGGTCTGCTAAAATTGCCGGTTTAGTAGAATTATCTTACTTTTAGGCCTAAACTATCAGGCGGTGACTTCTTATGTCTGAGGCCAAGATCCACTTAGGGTCACTTCACTCCTCCACTTAGGGCCAGCGGAATAAGTACATAAGTAAGGTGTACCAACTAAATTAATATTTATAAACCAAAAGATTTCTAATAGTAAAGTCCACAACATACTGGCAGATCTCCTCGTCACTCATCTTGAGTTTGCTCAGCAGGATGGTGCAGTTCTGTGCTCTTCGTCCGTCGATGACCGACAGGATCTTGGTGCGCGGCTTGGCGCCCAGCTGCCGGAGGTCTTCCACTGAACCCTCGTTCTGTGGGGAAGGGAGGCATAGTTATGTTGGTTATTTGTGCAGTAAGGGAAAAACTGGGAAAGTCATTATTCTTTATCTGCGCTTTGAAATGCATAGGGTGTATGAAAGGAGCCTCTTCATGTAACTTATTAACTGCCTAGGCACCTATCCATTGGCAACTAACAAACTAATGTAGGTATTTAGCGAATCTTTCTACATCTACGTTTGACATTGACACGCTTAGACGAATATTCCTCTCTATCGTTAAATTTAGGATACATAGGTCTCCTCATGTTTACCTACGCCAACTTTTCTAGTTCTGTGCCGTCTTATAATTAATTTGTTTCCTTGCTCTCGACCAACTCTCGACATATTACTCTTTATAGAAGAAAAAATCAAAACAAAACACCAACTCACCTGCACTCCATTCTTCTGATACGCGCAGAACATCTTATCAATCGTGTTCAAATCGATCTTATTATACAACTTGGTATCATCCAACTCTTGCCAGATCGTTCCGTGCAACTTAGCATCAGGCAGTTTGCTCCAGTTGAAGCTTTTGAGCGGGTTTCCTGGCTGGGGGACGTTCTTCTTGGGCTTCGGCGCCATGGGGGCGGGAGGGGCGAAGGGGGCGGGCGGGGCGAAGGGTGAGGGCGGCGGGCCGGGGGCGGGCGGCGCCAGCGGGGGCGGAGGGGGGCAGAACGACGGTGGGGGTGGCGGCGGCGGCGCGCTTGACGTCTCGATGACAGCTGATTTGAGGTTGCTGACCTGGAAGTTTAAAGTTGGATTATTAGTTGAGAAGGGTACCACTTTAGCACAAAAATATTGGTGTCATTTTAAACTTGTTTATGTACAAACCTTAGCATCATCGGGTATGCTTCCTTCACTGACTAGTTTTTCGTATCTCGCTCTTTCAGCTCTTTCTTGGTTGAGCTAAAAACAGATAAATAGTTATTAATTATGAGTTCATTAATTATTAAGTAGGTACTCGTTATAAAAAAATACTAATGTTATTGAGTCAAAACACAATCTCAACCTTCAATCGTTAGTGAAGAAGTTGGTTATAATATCTTTTATTTGTTTATTTATTTAATCTCCGCGTATAGATACATATAGACTGACTAGATACCATCATCAGAATCAATTATAACACGGAAACCTCACTCCATCTCTGTCCCACCTGTTGCTCGAGCTGATGACTCCTGTAGGCCGCCGCTCTCGCTCGCTCCGAGCACTCCATATGTGCTGCCGTCTCTTTCTCCAGTCGTTCCTTTGTTCGCGCCATACTTGACTCGAGTTCTTCCTTCTCTTGAGACTGTTGGTCCAACTGCTTCTCCTGATTGGTCCAACGTTAGTTTGCGGTTAGACGTGCGATGGGTTGTGGGTATTAGGGCTTTGGGATTAGGGTAAGTTTGGTTGGGATGGCGGAATGGATGGTAGATGTTTTGGTGGGGTTTTGGGGTTTATTTTAAGGGTAAGTTTGGTAGACGATGGTGTTTTGTATGGGATGGTGGAATGGATGTTTGGTGTTTTAAGGGTTTAAGGGTAAGGTCAATGGATGGTCCGTAACCAGATTTATGGAGTGTGTTGAAAATGTTGAAGATTTATTGAAGCATCGATTGCAATGGAATTGGGCTGAACTATTTATTATGTCACAATTCTACATATAGTGAGTATTCATAAAAATATATATTTTGTATTGATTTTAAAAAGTTATGTTGCTCATGCTCACAAACCGATCTGAGAGATGATTTATTAAGCTTAATAAAGTATCCTTGAACCATATTCTTTATTACTTTTACCCATAATATATAAAATCATACCTTCTTAGCGAGTTCTGTGGCCAAGTCCACATTTTCCTTCTGTAGGTTCTCTGCCTTGGTCCTGGCAGCTACTAACTCCTCCTCTTTGGCTAACAGGTGTACGATTTCACCGACATTGATTTCCAATGGCGCGATATCTGGGTTGTAGATCTGTAAAACCATAAATTATATTTCTTAGTCATATCGTTAATTACTTTTGTACTTTAACTACCTACTTACTACTGTCTTAGTTGGCAAATATTATGTAAAATAATGTATTATGTATAACCTACTCTTGCGTAGATGGCTGATCTCAATTGAGATTGGCCGCCATGGTCGAAATTCGGCTAGGAGGACATCATCATTATGTAAAATATTAAAAAAAAACTGAATACACTGACGCTTGTTTAAACTGAGCTCCAATAGTGGTCCTATCCCAATCCCTTGGGAAAACTAAGCTTCTTGGGAAAACCACTATCACCTTCGGTTCACATTTCACAACATGATGCTATGTGCTAACTACCACTGCAGCTCCATAGTTCCTTAATCTACCGCATGGCGCCACCATCGCTAGTTCCTCACCTTCCCGCACGGGGCGCTAGTGTCGCTAGTGTCGTCTCGCCTCTTGTCCTGTGACGACGTGGAGCGGCTGCCACCATCACTCACTATTTCTCCTGCATCCATCGCTACTCACAGCTGCATAGTTCCTAAATCGACCGCATGGCGCCACCATCGCTCCCTAGTTCCTCACCTTCCCGCACGGGGCACTAGTGTCGCTAGTGTCGTCTCGCCTCTTGTCCTGTGACGACGTGGAGCGGCTGCCACCATCACTCACTATTTCTCCTGCATCCATCGCTACTCACAGCTGCATAGTTCCTAAATCGACCGCATGGCGCCACCATCGCTCCCTAGTTCCTCACCTTCCCGCACGAGGCGCTAGTGTCGCTAGTGTCGTCTCGCCGCTCGTCCTGTGACGACGTGGAGCGGCTGTCACCATCGCTCCCTAGTTCCTCACCTTCCCGCACGAGGCGCTAGTGTCTCTAGTGTCGTCTCGCCGCTCGTCCTGTGACGACGTGGAGCGGCTGTCACCATCGCTCCCTAGTTCCTCACCTTCCCGCACGAGGCGCTAGTGTCGCTAGTGTCGTCTCGCCGCTCGTCCTGTGACGACGTGGAGCGGCTGTCACCATCGCTCCCTAGTTCCTCACCTTCCCGCACGAGGCGCTAGTGTCTCTAGTGTCGTCTCGCCGCTCGTCCTGTCACATCGCTCCCTAGTTCCTCACCTTCCCGCACGAGGCGCTAGTGTCGCTAGTGTCGTCTCACCTCTCGTCCTGTGACGACGTGGAGCGGCTGTCACCATCACTCACTAGTTCTCCTGCATCCATCGCTACTCACAGCTGCATAGTTCCTAAATCGACCGCATGGCGCCACCATCGCTCCCTAGTTCCTCACCTTCCCGCACGAGGCGCTAGTGTCGCTAGTGTCGTCTCGCCTCTCGTCCTGTGACGACGTGGAGCGGCTGCCGCCGGGCGCCTGTTGTAGCACCAGCTGCTGCGTCACTCGGTCGAGGAGTAGCCAGTGTTGCGTGTGCGGGTTGTACTCGACTGGGGAATGGATAAGATGTGTTATCAGTTATTACAAGATTCCGTGGTGTATCGGTAACGTAAGGTTTCATTCAAGTCAAGAATGTAAAGGAAGTATAGAAAAGAAATAAATTAACAAGTGATAACAAGTACAAGCAAACACCATATTGTTAAATTGAAATGTCTGTAGTGTGGCTTTACACTCTAGCATAGACTAATTCTAGTTCTCTCTGTAAAGTTGACCAAAGTTTCTTATGAAGTTGGTTGGAAGATTCTGTAAAATTAGGGCAAACTGATGGTAAAAGAGCCCTAGATGTATCCTACGGTTCAATAACTGTTCAGTAGTCGAATCTAAAAACATACAAACTAGAAACGTCTTTACAACTTACTAGGCAACAGCAGCAAATGTTGCAGCAGCGACAGTAAATGAGGATACGCAGCCGTGTGGCTCAACTTCCTTCTCAATAACTCGAACATTCCACTAGCACTCTTCGTATCCACGTGCTGCTTCTCGAACCTTCTCGCCAGTTCCTTCTCGTCCTCCAAACGGATCATCTCGAAGAAGTCGATGTGCCGGTCCAGGGTTTCATTCTCGTATTTGCGCAGCTTTTCAATCACTGAAATGGAGATGGAAAATGTTGAAGTTTCGTTTGGCAAAAAAGGAAAATGAGTCTTTTCATTTTAATTACGTCTCAGTGAAATTGTAAGTACATAGCTCTAAGGGTACCTAAATGTATTGTGATTTTTCTTGCTGGAATGGTGTTCCAAATGGGTCTCCAATTCTTTAACTTCAAAAACCATCTCCACGATAATCTTTATAAAAAATTACACTTTCTCGGATAGAGTGTTGGTACGTCTTGGTAGAGGCAGCCTATGCTTAGCAGTAGACGACTTAAGGATAACACAAAAAATAGTATTTCTCACCCGGCTGAATCCCCAACATCAGAAACTCGTATCTCAAGTGCAGTCTGAACTCCAAGCTCTCCTCCCCAGGGCCGTAGTTGAGCACTGCGTTCACAAACGACATGATGGCGGTCTTGAGACCTAGGTCGTCGCGGTAGGCACCAGTGGCGCGGTCTAGCTCATTCACGATGCCCTGGAACCTGGCACGTTCGCCCGCGTACTTCTGGTAGTGCACCATCGCTTCTAGCACCTGAGGATTGGGAGAGGGTTTTATGGTTATGATTAACTTGGTGAATAGGTAGGTTTCTGCCTTTATGCAAGTTTGGTTTTGAAGCTGACATGCAATTTATCAATTGAATACCCAATTAATAATAAGTGATATGTGTAGAGACGTGATTACAAGGCATATACCTATATAACCTAGCCTACTCTAACAGTAACTTAATGGCAAGTAGGTAGGTAGTTGAGAGATAAAGAAATTACCCGATAAAAAATAGATTCCTGTAATTGTTACGTTTGTATAATTTTTGTTTTGCAGCTACCGAGACCTAAAAATGGGACAAACGCAAACGAGAATGCACTTCAAGAATATTTTTTTGCTTCTTCAGCGCCGATAAGGGTAGGCAGTTATTTAAGTAAACCACAGAATCTTCACCTTCTTATGCCCCCCTGGTACCAGGCACACCGCTCCCAGGATCTCTAGCGCCGCCACCTTGGTCTTCACGTTCTCCGTCTCCAGCGACTGCGCGATCAGGTCTATGCTGGTAGGGTGCGCTAGTACGTGGGCTCGGCCGGTCTGGGGAATGAAGGAGAAATTGTTAGTAACAGTACCTTCTGTACCCTTGGTAGGTACTTATGTTAATTTATAAGATTAGAAGAAGCTTTGAAGTTATGTATTTTTTTTCTTTATTTTTTCATGATGATGATGATGATACTAATTGACGTATTGGATGTGCAATAGCTAAGGACCCTCTAGTCTAGATAACTTTAGGAGAGTATAAATAATTGGCCAGAAGTAGCCGTATGGGGCCGAATCCCTTTAGCTGCTTTCCTATGTTTTTAGTTACTATAACGGTTATAGTATAACCAATATCAAACAATCAAACTCTAGTTAGTCCAGCTCTAGTATTTGTCACTGTCACACTAAGAAGAACATAACGAACATGACACAAAACACTCACCGAATTATTCATAAGCGCCTTAATAGCCAGTATCAGGTTATGCCGCGTCACGGAGTCGTCTCGCGGCGCTCTCTGCAAGGCGTCCAGCAGAGCGCCCAGACCGCCCAGCTTGGTGAACCGCAGCACGAAGCTGTGGGCCCTGGTCCGTAGAGCTGTCTTCAGACCGTCGACTAAAACGCACGCTTCGGGAGGGATGGAGCCTTCTGATGATGCGAACGCCTGGAATAAAAGTGTGTTTTTGTCAAGATGATGACGTTGCTATTCCATTCTGTAAGGGGCAAAGCTTCTGGACGTTACTCACTCAGGTAGCTTTTAATAAGAATCCATTCTTATAAAAACCAAACCAAAACTCTCATTCATGACAAAAAATAATCACACAACCTTATATCAATGAGCAAGGCAAATATGGTGTGCGAAGCCATCGGTCCGCTAGACCGACTACTTTTAACAGCAGTTAACATGTCGCGTTCTTTGGCAGAGACCTCTGTGTCCATCAGTGCACGAATAATACGAGCTTTTGCCGCTACACGGGTTCGTTATCGACGTAAATAAACGTCCCTATATCGCGATTCGCCATAAATACGATTCTATGATTGGTTGAACGCCAATTAAACGAGTTTAACCACGTCGACAACGAACCCGTAGCCTCTGGTAATCATATAGAAGATGAAACTCACGTCAGCGATCTCATTGAGCGCCTTGATGTAGTCCTCGACCTCGGGCGCCGTGGTGAGCGGCGGAGGCTGCCCGGGCGGCGGGCGGCGGCTGCAGTAGATCTGCCACTTCTTGGCGGCCGGGAGCGCCATCATGGCCGCCCGGTTCACGGCCGTCAGGTCCAGCTCTTCCTGGAGAAGGAGAGAGAGAGAGAGAGTGGTTAGGAAGGGTGATGGAAACGTTTATTTGTGGACTAAACAGTTCGCTTCGCCTTAAAGTTTGTCCCATTGAAATTCCGGGAAGAATAGTCTTAATTCATAAAAAAAGTGTTAATAGGTACCGGGTATAATTTTCGACATTACCATAGTCGATCTTAAGCAATAACCTTTATTTATGTATCTTTGCAGGTAGGCATGGTTATAATGATGATACTGGTGATGTGCCACTTGTAAGAATGTATGCTGCAATATTTTTTCACATTACGTACCTATCTTGCATACTTTACTCACACACAGAAAATCATGGACGCTTAACATATTTTTTTCACATAAGGCCTACCTAATTGCATTCCCCAAAGTGCTAAGACACCGTGACCCAGAATGGAGAGAATGTAAATGAGAGAGATGATCCAACTAAGCCGGGGTCCACTTAACCACCAACTCCCGTAGCGGGTGACGATAAAATTTGCTCAAACTCCATAAACTCGATATTGTGACAGGAGAGTCAAACATGGTCATTGCTAACAGCCTGCGAAACCTGTGCCGACCGGATTTCCTTGATAAGGAAAAGCACAGTTTAAAACAACATGTTTTCCTATAAGTTTAACGAGTAAACTTTAGTTTAAAACTGTGTTAAACGCTGGAAAACGGAACAGAAAAATACATGGCCGATGGCAGTGAAGCACGATACAAAAAAAGAGACAGTGGTGGCATTCAGAGCTTTTTAAATAAATTATTTACATAATAATAATAATGTATTTCAAGTTTCAAGGGTTTCAAGGGGGTGTGAGGGTTTCAAGGGGGTGTGAGGGTTTCAAGGGGGTGTGATGCGCAAGATAAGGTCATTATCAAGAGTGACCTCTCAGCCTCTCCACCCCAACTCTTCACTCACTTTCACGTAGTGAAACCCGTTAAGTCGAGTAACTTGATGGAAGATTGGGTAACCAACCCCAGTGGGAAATCAGGTCGGCGAACTGACGAGTGTAAAGGGGGCTCGGTGGGAGCGGTAGCTTGGTGTCACACTGGGTGAGGGTCCCACTGAGTTGGGTACTGCTGGAGGCAGGACAGTACTCTGGACGGTGAGAGTCTCGGCGTCTATAGCCTTAGTCAGCTAGGCTACTGCCAATCCCTGCTAAGCCCGGTACCTAAGCCCGGGTTAGAAAAACGGGAAGGTTGGCGTCTGGTCGGCGGCCGGCTGTAAAAACCCCTGCCAAATCTGTATGCATGTCACGTCAAATAAATAATGTAAATGTTAGGGCGTCCCCTGCAGGCGACGCGCAGGTGCAGCACCCGGCGCCTGTGAGAAGTGGACTAGGGTTGTCGCACCACCCTGGGCGGGGGCGACGTAAGAAGCGAGTCCAGGTCAGGAGGCTACGAATAGGGAGCTGGAATGTAGGCACGATGACAGGAAGAGGAGCAGAGCTTGCAAACATACTACAGAAGAGGAGAATTAACATCGCGTGCCTACAGGAGACGAAATGGAAAGGAACGAAGGCGAGAGAGTTGTCAGATGGATACAAGTTCTTCTACTGCGGGAAAGACGGGAAGAGAAACGGGGTGGGGATTGTGTTGGATAAGGATTTAAAGAATAATATAATAGAAATTAATAGAGTCAGTGATAGAATAATTTACATAAGGATTTTACTGGGCGACCTGGCGTTGACTATTATGAGCGTATATGCACCCCAAGCTGGATGTGATGAAAGGATAAAGGAAAAGTTCTGGGAAGAATTTGATACCACCTTAATGAATGTACCCTCTGATGATCAGCTGGTTATAGGAGGCGACTTCAATGGGCATGTTGGCAAGAATAACCATGACTACGAACGCGTACATGGAGGTAAAGGATTTGGCAGTAGAAATTTTGAAGGGGAGTGCATATTAGAAATGGCTACAGCATTTGACTTGGCTCTGGTTAACACATACTTTCAAAAGAAAGATGAACACCTTATAACTTATAAAAGTGGTCAACATGCAACACAGATAGACTACATGTTAACCAGAAGAACTGATATTAAAAAAGTCAAGGATTGTAAAGTTATACCCGGGGAGCCTCTAACTAGTCAACATAGATTATTAGTCGTAGAATTAGATATTGATCTCAATAGAATTAATTATAGGCAAAAACATGTACCAAAGACCAAATGGTGGCTACTGCAAAATGAAAATTTTGCAGCAGATTTTAAAGATAGAATAGTAAGAAAAATTAGAGAAGTAGAATTTAATGAAAACATAACTGTGGATGATGATTGGAATGTCATCGCCAATACCATAAGAGAATCGGCAAAGACTGTACTGGGAGAGACAAAAGGAGTCAAGAAGATAGAAAAGGAAACATGGTGGTGGAATGCAGAAGTACAGAGGGCCTTGAAAGACAAAAAGAATGCATTTAAAAATTGGCAAGAAGAACTAACAGATGACCAATTAAGAGCAGAGAAAAGGCAAATATATCAGCTTATGAAGAAGAAGTCTAAAACATCTGTGGCGATTGCAAGGTCCCAAGTACAAGAAGAACTGTATAAACAACTTGAAAAGCCGGAAGGACAGAAAGCGCTATTTAGATTGGCGCGTAATAGGGAAAGAAATGCAAAAGATATGATTCAGATACGATGTATGAAAGATGAGAATGGAAGAGTATTAACAAAAGATGAAGAAATAAAGGTGAGATGGAAGAATTACTTTGAACAATTGCTGAATGTAGAGAATGATAGAGTTGGTTTACCGGAACCGCAGGGCCTTAATTTAGGAATGGTAGATAAGATTAATGAATGGGAAGTCAAGCTTGCATTACGAAAAATGAGTAATGGGAAGGCTGTTGGCCCAGATAACATACCTGTAGAAGTTTGGAAATTATTGGGAGATGATGGTATTTATTGGTTGACCTATCTTTTCAATAAAATCTTCGCAGAGGAGTCAATACCAACTGATTGGAGAGGGAGTTATCTGGTGCCAATTTATAAGGAGAAAGGAGATATTCAAGATTGCGGAAATTACAGGGGAATTAAGTTGATGGCACACACGATGAAATTGTATGAGAAGGTTATCGAAAGTAGGATTAGGAGGGAGTCGACAGTATCGGCAAACCAGTTTGGCTTCATGCCTGGAAGGAGTACAACGGACGCCATATTCGCAGTGAGACAATTGATGGAAAAGTTTCGAGCTGTACAAAGAAACCTGCATATGGTGTTCATTGACCTTGAGAAGGCTTACGATCGAGTCCCGAGAGACCTGTTGTGGCGGTGCTTGCAGAACAAGGGTGTACCCGTAAAGTACATAAGTATTGTTCAGGACATGTACGCAGGTGCCAACACACAGGTCCGCACCGCAGTCGGGGTCACCGACAGGTTCGAGGTCAGAGTAGGCGTGCACCAGGGTTCATCCCTGAGTCCATACCTATTTTTATTGGTAATGGATGCATTAACATCGGCAATTCAGAAGGAGGCGCCCTGGTGCATGCTCTTTGCAGACGACATCGTGCTTGTCGATGAGAGTGGGGATGAATTACAGGTGCAACTGAACCAGTGGCGAGATACCCTAGAGAGTGTGGGATTGAGACTGAGTAGGACCAAAACAGAATATATGTTCTGTCAATTCGGAGGGCCTACTTCAGCTGCGTCGATATCTCTGGGTACTTCGCCACTGGCAGTAGGTGAGGATTTCCGATACCTCGGCTCCCTTCTACAGAGTGATGGAAGTAGGGTAACGTAACGTACCTTGGGACGCTTGTACCTCGGGACATTGATTGTATTTTAAAAACCGGCTAAATAAACACATTAAAATTCTACCCTAGGTATAGTATTTTACTCGCTTGGCAAAACTAGTGAGTCTCGTGATCATACCAGCATCGAGTGTGTGTTGAAGACAATATGAAGTTTTTTGGAGTCAAAAGTAGCTTTTGTATAGTTTTTTGTGTTGCTTTATCTCATTGAGGCATGCTCAAAATAAAGACATGGATGTCACGTATAACTTTTCAGTTATTTAATTTTATGACATGGAAATTATCTGAAAGATTCCTATTAATTAAAAATAAAGATATTTAAATTTTGGTTAAATATTGCTTTTTTGTACCTTGGGACACGGTTAAATTTGTACCTTGGGACACTGTTTCCTATGGCTTTGTACTATGGAAAATGCAAACATCTAAATAACGCCTTATATCTCTGTTCTTATTAGTGCCAGAGTGAAACTAGACAGAAGAGAGATGCAGTAAATCAATAAGAACAGAGATATAAGGCGTTATTTAGAAGTTTGCATTTTCCATAGTACAAAGCTATAGGAAACAGTGTCCCAAGGTACAATCGTGTAACGTACCTTGGGTCAAAACAAGCCTTTTTACTTTTATCTTAATTTAATAAAATCTGGCCACACTAAAGTTTTAGCACAACTACTAGTGATAATAGATTATATATCCTACCGAATAAACAAAATTTCACATTAATATCTTAGTTGTACGCTGCGATAGCTTCATTCAAAGTTGGGGTAGTCGAAAATGTCCCTAGGTACGTTACGTTACCCTATTGACAGGGATGTGACGAGACGAATGAATGCAGGATGGATGAAATGGAAACAACTCACCGGCACGACGTGTGATCGCAAGATGCCAATTAAGATCAAAGGCAAAATATATAAAAGCGTCATAAGGCCGGTGATGTTGTATGGGGCTGAGTGCTGGGCAACCAAAGTATGCGATGAGAAAAGGATGCATGTGACAGAGATGCGAATGTTGAGATGGATGTGTGGTGTTACAAGAAAAGATAGAATACGAAATGAGTATATAAGGGGAAGTATGAAAGTGGCTCCTATAGTGGAGAAGATGAAAAGCCATCGTCTTTCTTGGTTTGGGCATGTCATGAGAAGAGAAGATGATTATGTGACAAAAAAAGTGTTGGAAATGAGACCCGAAGGAAGGCGCAAGAGAGGAAGACCAAGAAAGACGTGGCTTGATTGCGTGAAAGAAAATATGAGAGAGTGTGGAGTGAATGAGGATATGACAGAGGATAGGGTTAAATGGCGTGACATGACCACCAAAGCCGACCCTAAATAAGGATAAGGCAAGGAAGAAGAAGAAGAAGATAATAATAATAATGTATTGGTGTAATGCTTCGTGCGAATGAGTTTGAGTCTCTTAGGAAATAAATTAACATTCCGCTTCCGTCTTCGGGTAAAGTATCACGGTGGGTATCACGATACCCATTTTCTTTCTTTCTATTTCCTATCAATTTGGTTGTCTGGAAGAGATTACTTTTAGTAATAAGGCTGCCGATTGTGCTATTTATTTTCTTTTCTTTTTTGTAACTCTGTTTCTGTTTGTGTGCAATAAAGAGTATTTTATCTTTATCTTTAAAGTATGCATTGCAATCAGGGCTACGCTCGAGGGCAAAACATTGTAATTTAATTATTGTACATACTTAAATTAACAATAAAAATCTAGGATTGTAATATTCCTAACCAATAAATCAATGGAATGCAATAAAGTTATTTCGTTTCTCTTAAAACTGGAACAAAGCCATTTAAATCTAAACAGTAGCATTACAGGTGCAGCTAATCAGTTTTACTTCAGTCTGTGTTGAACAATAATATTTCAAAAGCTCATTCGTTTTGGATTATCTACTGATTTAGCCGAAGGCTCACTTGGTGCAATTACTAAATCGTCTAGATGCCTTCACTCCTTCGTTCGTAATTTATGTTCACTAATAATCGTTTATGTAACTAATTACGTCTGACTTACTTGATTGGCAGATTTAAGTCACACTATACTCATACGAAAGTCGCGTACCTATTATTTAGCTATACGATTAGTTATTATAATTAGCTTATTCAGAATTAATAAAACTTCGTTCTCAGAATAGAACATTTAAGAAGTGTTAAAAAAAACTATTATAGATAATAATTATGTACCTATGTGAAAATAGACAGACGACTTAGAAAGCTTTCTTTAGTGTAACTTCTAATTACCATGACACTGAAATAGTTAAAAACAAACAGAGAGCCGCTTCAAAGACAGTGCAGAGGAATCTTAGGAATGCCCAATACTTACCATTTTCTTTTAACTGTACCTGCCTATTGTTAAAAGGTTTATTTACGTTAGAATACTACATACCTATTAAGTACTATAATGTTTTTTTTTTCAAAAACGAAAAGTTAAGCACCTACATAATAACAACTTATGTTTAAAAGCTCGCTTAGACATTCCAGTCCATTTTAAAAAAGGTATTTAACATCCTTATTAGACTATGTGTAAAGTTTAAATACTATGTTAATTAAGGGACGGCCAGCAAATTAGCTTCGTACTCGAAAATGGTAAACACAGACAAAAACTTAGAATGTATAAATAGGCTTTTAAATTTTTAAACACACTTTATAAGTTAGCATTTAAATCTGAACCCATTCCAGGCCTACCAGTATTTAAGGTAAACCACCTTATACGGGCAGAGCTAGTGGGAATTCGGGGCCAACATTTAAGATGATTGCTGGGAATGCATTTAGACGGGTAAACCACTGGGCCCAGACCTTAACGGCATACAGATGGGTGTTTAGAGAAAATTGACGTATAATTAAGATGTGATGATGACGGCGCCGATTACACTCGGGATACGAGTCCACAACACTGTGGTGTGAGATTGTGTAAGTTCTCAATAAGATTTTTATTAAAGTTGATTATTATGACATGGAAGTAGAAACAAAAGTATATTTTATTCTACATCCATGAATTATGGTCTTTCTGTTTGCAAAGCTATTCACTAGCAATAGCATTCGCAGATTGTTGATCTTAGTGCTTAAATTAATGACATTTAGTAAAGTTAACTCAACTAACCCCATAGTTTTTTCCTCGATTTAGATATTGTATCTTTGGCTACTGGAATAGTTGCGTTTAGACAGGCATTACTAACTCAAAACTAACTTGCATTTGCTAAATGAAAGGAAAATTTACATAAAATATACAGTCATGTCTTTAAACATTAACATTCACTTAATCCTAAAATTTGGAGTATTTTTATCTCTTGTGAAACATCACCCTCCTATTGATAAAAACATAAAAACCTATAAGAAACGATGAAAATGTAAATTATATGTGACAGATAAAGTGCTAGTTCAGTTCATTTAACGGTATCGTGAGAAAGATCATTAAGAACGACATTGAAAGAACAAAGTGAGTAGGAATGATGAATGATACAAGGTCACCGATGATGACTTGTTATCTGAACTTAATACAGTTTTACTACAACACGGTTTAAAGGTTATTGTTTCTGATTGTAAACAATGTCATGATTGTTGATTAAATTAATTGAAACAATTATTAAAGACGACCGAATGGCGTAGTGGTTAGTGACCCTGACTACTGAGCCGAAGGTCCCGGGTTCGATTCCCGGCTGGGGCAGATATTTGTTTAAAGACAGATATTTGTACTCGGGTCTTGGGTGTTGATATTTATATTTAGTATCTATCTATCTATGTATTTGTGTAAATATATCAGCTGTCCGACACCCATAACACAGGTTCTGCCTAGCTTGGGGTCGGATGGCCGTGTGTGAGATGTCCCCACATATATTATTTGCTTTGAAAGGAACAATTAGCGATAACAAAACATAGCCAAGGTGCCGAATTAAATTAAGTATCGTACATAATTCTAAAGTATCGGAAAGATAAAGATCGCATCCAGTGGCGTGCTTTGGGAGAGGCCTACGTCCAGCAGTGGACTGCTCTAGGCTGATGATGATGATGATGATGATGACATACTTAATTCTAGAAGATGCAAGCCACACACAATAAAATATAGTTAAGTAAATAATAGACACTTTAACACGTATATACGAAATATTAAACTAATACCTAGATAATTCTATAACGACCACCTGTCCGTGCAAGCTTTTTGCACAAAGACTGCCCATCAATCTTGTACACCAACGGGCACACTTGACTAGATTGCAAATTGCTTCATAGTGTGGAAATTTATCTGTGAACTTCCCATAGGTAGGTCAATGGCCCGACATACTAAGATCTTTCGATATAGGAATAAATAATCTGTAAATCACAAACCTACTCTTTAACAAACTGCTGTTCATAGTTACGTTAAAACCGAAATTCTTGAAATAGCCTCTTTTTCGTGATTTTGGATTTTGTATCATAACGAAAGACGCACAGTATGTTGGGTAAAATGACCTACCGACGGGATCACACTATCAAAATTCTACACTAGTATATGTATAAAATGTAGAGACTCGTGGAGTCTGGAGGGTCTCAGCGGGATCTAACCAGCAATCATCACGATGTTACGGCTGACATTTGCGGAACTGTAGCAATTTCACACCAGCGGATTTCACGGTGAACTCACGGTCTGGGTTACCGCTCTGTCATTTCTGTGCTATACAGCTGATCCGTTTTTTAAGGCTTTAACATGAATGTTTCTCCTTCAAGTGCCATCTCCAATCATCTTCATCAAAACAATAACATTCTTAACATTAATAGTTATATTTAATTTTAATTTTATAAGTCTACTACTAAGTATCTATTCTTTATAGGAATGTTAGTTTCTGCATCTGGCTCTCTCGTATGGTACTTTTGTGCATATCTCGAAGGTTTAAACTTTAATTGGAGCTTAGTGGGTTCGCACTTCGCACATTCATATTATAATTTTGGTGTGATACTTAAGTGCTTAATTTAATCGGTTACTTTGGATATTTATAACCGTCCGCTCCGTTCTTAACTCATCATTATCATTATTACGAGTTTAACAAAACAAACACCAGGCAAGCATGCAAAGCGAGGAGAAGTGTGGTTCGACTAAAACCGAAAGCTCCGGGTTGCCCACACACTGACCGGCGACAGGTGGCACTTTCTACGATTTACATGTGGACACGCGGCAGACGCCGGCACATTTGACAGAACTTTCAAACTAGTGTTGCTGTTCCATATGTCGATAACGATAGTTCAACATTCGATATCGATAGTCAATTGACAGTATATTATTGGTTAACAGATATTCTGCCCTCTGTCAACCAATGGACAATGGATGTAGAATTGTAGATAGGTACTATTGATAGTATTGATCTGTAGTATCGGAATAGTCAATAACTATATTGCCTTTATACAAACACATAATAATATAGGTAAGTAAAATATAGATACCTAATCAAGATATTATCAATAGTTTATTGGAAGCCGTGACGATAATTATCGATAGCTTAGCTATTTACCAAAATATTGCAATAGAATATATATTTTCGGAGGAAAATCGATTACAAAACTATCGATTTTTTGACAACACTATTTCAAACCTGCGCCTGCGCGGCCGCGACATTAACATCATTCACATTAACCTGACAACGTGGGAAGCTGTTCAAAACGCAACGTAGCGAAATCTGTAAAACACTGCAAAACAGATAAGATTCCGATAAACCTCTCGATCAATCGGCCGGGCGTGGTCTTTATGTTCAATTTCAAAGCGGTCTTATTTCAATTTGTGTTGGCGAAATCATTTCATAAGTACTGTAATCTAAATTTTACAACGCCGTTCAAGTTTTATGTCGGTGATCTATTCAGACTGTCCCTATAAATAAACCAGGTATATGATCAATGCCATATTACAAATACAACAAATCCTATATCCTAAGTGTGTTTACTGCTTCCATAAAGCTATACAAGAGCCGACCTAATGATTACCTTACCTCCACAACTAAGGCTGTTTCTTAGTAAGTTAATCCGTAATAAATTCTGGCCTTTCCTTCAAGGTATAAATGAACACGAGTTAATAGAAAGCCCATATTATAGCCACATCAGCGTAATGAAACTGTCAGTACTGTACTAGCGTGTAATGTACTGAGTAACTGTTGAACTCGACTTTCCAACTACGAGAGGAGAAAATTACCTAAAACAGCTTACTGCAGGTCTGCGGACCTACATAGGTATAGTTTGATCAAATTACAAGGTGAGATATGGTTAGATGCAGACAAAATACCTAACCAGTATAACAGTAAGGACATAGTAAGAAGGATGTCAAAAGTACCAACTACTAACATGGGTACCTACCTATACAAATAAGTTTATTACTTTGAGTTACAACAAAAAAAAATATCAAGGCACACAAGCACTTCTCTAATTAGATCATACATATTATTATTACCTATACAAATGCCGGTCTTGAATAAAATATATATTTACATAATTTTGTTACACAATATGCGAAAGTTGCAAACAATGACACTAATATCAAGTCAACGTGCAACAAAGACATCGACTCAGGAAGCGAGCTGCAAATCTCCTGAGACTTCCGATACTGAGCTGCTCGGTTGAATAATATCTGGCTCGATAAATTATAGATAAACGACCTGCATTTGCAAAGCAATGACAATTTATACAGACTATCTAGACTAGATATACTTAGCCGCTTCCCATTGAAACAGTTGCATATAATTCTATGGAAATCTAATACTATGGACACCATTGGTACCTGTACGCTGTGAAGCGGTATAATAATATATGTAATATAATAAATTCAAGAACATCCGTTATTTCATCACAAAATTAGGCCCGCCCTCCTCACTTGGATTACGCCCGTGAGATAGAGAATAAACCTCCAAAAGGAGTGAAAATCAAAGAAAAAGTATACTTAATAATACATTTATCATGTTTCCAACTCACACTTTGCTTTAACAGATGTAACTAAACATCAACAATACGTAGACGATTTATCGATGCGTGACATAGACCAAACAACGATGATGGTACAAAAATTGCATCCATTCAACAACATGATTGACAACGTAAACACACAACATTCACAATGGGACACGAACCGCACGCCACACTCGCAAACACGAAGAAAGTTGTCAAATACCAGAATACTATCGACAGCACCAGGGCCCGCTACATAACATTATCAACACCACTGTCACTTTCTATGGAGATTATTGCTTTTGATCTGGTTCCTATGTTTCCTTAACCTTTTCAAACGGGTTGTATTCTAATCGTGAATCAATACCGAGGCGCGGCTGTAACTGTATCCATAAAATTATTCACACTATTAGCATTAGCTATAAGATGCCATTGAAATGGTAAGTTAGGTAACTGTTGATGATGTCAAGACTAGACTTTCTAGGATAATCTGCAGGTGTGTTCAGATTCTTGCCTTCTGCGTAATCAATTATGTATTAGTAGTTTTTGTTATTAGATTTATGCATAATTCATAATAAGCCAATTTTCGATGACATTTTATGGTAATGTCTTTTTTACGACAATATCGTGGTCCATAACCTTTGATATATATTCAATAATAGAATCAAAAGGTAAATGGTTGTTTATCTTACATTCTTGGCCTTCAACCCGGCTCGGATCATGATCCGTCGTTGAAGCCGGCATTCCAACAATTTAATATAAACTTTAACACCAAACGATAATGGGATCAACTACTCGATTCACGTTCGCTAGTTTATCAATATATATTATGTCGCTGTTTGAATAAGGCACATGCTACTGAACCTAGAAAAGAAATAAATATTAAACTCGTACATAATGAACTTGTTCCGAAGTCAGGTGTCGACAAATGAATCGAGCGCGTTCGTGACCAGACGAAGGCTGTTACAGAATAATTTCATGTTTACCATTCTGCTAATGAAGTGCAAAATAAACATAGAAATTGAAACTGAGAATGCTTCTAATGACATGAAATAATTAGAGGAAGTTGACCTTACAACTAATTGTCTTTGCTATTGATACAATGTTTTTGAATAATAATTAAACTACATTTTGACGGGACCAATTAGTCAATCAGACAGAGAGGTCGGTTAGGCCAATTTATAATGGGCAAGTTATTATAAATAATTACGAAATTAATACTTAGTCAAAATATGTACTAAAGTTTTCCTTACAACACAATGCTCGTAACGCATAATCATAACGATACGTCAATAAACATCGTAGGTGGCATTAATTACCTACCACTGTAAATGATTGATGATGAAATTAAAACGAAACCGCTAAGCATGAACAAGTAAATAGAAAGAAAATGCAAGCCGCAAATGAAAGCCTAGTAAAGAAAAATCATCCAAAGAATATTTTTTACCACCCGGGGAAAATAAAATGTGATATTCCTGGATGTTACTTGCATTGTAGAATACAGAATTAATATTTAATAAATACACATAGCCTAGTTCAAATTCAAAGCTATCAACACCTCCAAATAATGATTGTACTTAAATTCCTTATTTCTAAAGAATTTATTGGTACATGGCAGTATTCGAAGCCACGGCCTCACGAATGACAGCCGAGACGTTACACCACCACGACTCTCAAGTAATTTAGGCCTGGGTCTCCTATTTACTCCGTAGGTCGCGTCAAGTGTCACCGCCGTAGGCCGCGTCACGATACTCACTACATCAACGCGCCAACGTCGGCATGTGAGGGAGACTGCATCAATACATTTCTATAGTGAGCATCGTGACGCGGCCTACGGCGTGACGCTGGACGCGAGCTACGGCGCGTAATAGGAGACCCGGGCCTTATAAGTATGTATATCTCTTTATCAGTCATGGAATAACTACAAAATCTACAAGTCATCTTCTAACACCTCATCATTACCTCATTATGAATACTAAGCGTACAACATCATCACTGTCTAGCATATCTTTATTGGCACCTTTAGGAAACCGAGTCAGAGAAAGTAGCTATACACAAAAAAAACCTGATCAGTATTGTTGTTGAATCTAACACCTTCAACAATTGAATTACTCAGCAATTTCAGGAATGCCAATTTAGTTACATATACTATAACCCAACGATGGTAATGGACATAAAAAGCTATGATGAAATTAATCAGTGGTTGGCAAAAACTCCATGTCATTGACCCAGGTAGTGTAGTGATGTATCGCGTCAGGGGTGACGGGCTAATGACTATGCGGCGCCAGATTTATTGGCTCATTTTAGTATCTATCTCTACACACTGCCTCAACATTCATCCAGAGAATATACCTAGTCCTTATTCATAAACAACATTTTTGAAACTTTCGGACCAATTGTTTTTTGTTAAATCTAGGACGTACTTCTTCTATTAATTTTCTCTACAAAATTTCCCATATTAATACCTAGATTTATTAATCTAGGTAAATCTTATATCTTTAAACACAAATTCTGTTACATGCAGATCTCCATCTTGCAATCGCTTATCATAATCATCGGCTTTCATCGTGCATAACTGTTGATCGTACTCTAGATGTTCATTATTATCTCCGATAGCCATCACTGCTTAATCATATACAGGCATAGTCTTCATCAGCTTCGCAACTATGTTATTAATGGTGCGCCACATGGTATCTGTCATCTGGGCATCGGAGTGAAAGTAATTACTCTGAATTATGTAAGTAGTAACATAGTAAACATCAATAGTAATCTCGAAGATGAGGATAAAACGATAAAATACTCTTTGTTGCACACAAATGGTTTCACAAACATAGAACAGGAAATAAATAGCACAATCGGCGGCCTTATTACTAGAAGTAATCTCTTCCAGATAACCACATAGATAGGAAAATAAAGTAAAAAAATGGGTATATATCATAATTAATGTCTGCAATTGTCTGATTATCTGAATTGTGCAGTATTTAGATGATTATTATTATATAGGTTGAATACATATAAGACTTTTAAATAGGGCAAGATCGCAGATCAATTATTTAGATATTAAATAACTGTAGAATCTCAATAATTAGAAATCGAAACAGATAAATCTTATGGATGTCAATAAGTAACCGCCCACTATCATCACTCGATAACTACTACTACACGATGTAACTCCATCAAAATTATAATTAAGCGTCTGTCACCAATAAATAACAATTAACGGCGGAAATAATCCCATATTTTTTTACATAAAACAGACAGTTATAAGTATTTAGCAACACAAAGAATGTTAATATTGAAAAAAGAAATTCAATCATTTTTAATAGAAGATAAATGTACAAGAGTATGAAAGAATGATTAACAGGACATTTTTTTTTTTTTTTTTTTTTAAGATTTTATTATCACTCCACAGACTTTATGTCCATGCCTTTTTGAGAGATCAATATATTGTGAGAGTTTGGTTGTTTTTTGTCTTCATCTTTTAACTACTCACTACTCAATGTGGAAGCTTATAATATATATATTTTATCTTTTATATATATATACCTATATATTATTAATAATTTTTTTTTTTTTTTGCACTCCTGGAGGAAAATCTACACAGACACCTGGGAAGGGGACCCAGGTAGTGTCGGCCTTTAACCGACTAAAAACCCCCAGTTGTGCATTTCTTGTTTTTTTTTTTTTTTTTTTTTTTTTTTTCTTTGTTTCACACAGTCACACTTACAATTATAATGGCAACAAACATTTGAAGGGTAGGGCCAGTGTCAGCTGTCTTCAGAGAACTTAACAGACGCCTGTCAGTGGCCACACACTCCTTTTGTCATCGCTGTTGTTTTGCCTGGTGTTAATGTGTGACAGTGTTCTTAAAACTATCTTAATTTTATTGGTTAGTTCTTATACAGATAATATAAATTCATGATACAATCTGATTAACAGGACATTTACATCGCGTAAAGCAAAAAAAAAACTAGTTAAACACGACGATCAAGACGACTCACGAGTAATTCTAGTTGTGTGTACGTAGGAGGTATCGATAAAAGGAGGTTGTATAAAATCAAAAGTGAACCGCAACTTGAATGAAGAAGATGGAGAAACCGGCTTCACCTACATTTTATTTGCGGATAGAAAACTCCATGGATGAAGGTCACAGTATAATCACAACATTACAAGTAACTATATACACATAATACCTAATTATATGTAAGTACACAACATAGACGTAGGTACAAAGTATTCTTTCTGTGAATCTGAAACATACACCATACGGTGTACATAATAATATTTATTGAGATATTTAGTATGTAAGATCATAATGTTACAATTTTAAAGATCCTATAAGTATTTAAGAAAGACATACATTTCCTGAGATTTCGGTAGATATGAATGTGGTCATCAAGTCACCTAAAAAACAAGAAGTTTAGAAGAAGGTACTTAAGTAATGGCCAACGACGATAATTATGTAGGAACAAAGTCTAGTAATAATAGAAAGATTTCAAGAAGGCGGAGAGTAATAAATCAAATTAAATAGAGCATTTCGTATCAGGCTTATTAAGGACCATGCTCTGTGCCAATAAATAGGGTTGCCAGCGAGAGTAAGTCAGTAACGATATAAAACAGATAATGTGAATTGTTTGTGGACTACAAATTTAATACAGTCATTAAATCACAAAAAACCAGCGCTAAATTAGATTTTCTTGTTCAATTGCTAAATAGGATCGATCATTAAACACAGTAGGTACATATTGATTATTTATTTTAACTACACATAATGAGGTAAGTAATCTGTCCAGCTTGAGTCATGAAGCCAGAAGGTACTATGCATTAACTTCATTTACTTATTGACACTTATTTGGATGACTCAATAATAACGGGAGTCACCTTTCCATACAACCATTATAAGCAATATCTAATTCGTTAAATAATAATCCCATAAACAAAGTAAAATACCTAACTAATAATGATGCCGTAAATAAAATAACTTCATTGCAAATTGCAATAGACAAAATTAAAAACATATAAGTACCTACCATAGCAATTTTGTGATAAACATTTATAATTACAATCGGTGGCAACCCTAGCCCTAAATAGGTAGTTATTTAAAGGAGAAAGCGGCGTCCCTCCAGCCCTCAGCAATCGGACGTCTCGGCGGCGCCTCCGATGACGTCCGATAACGTATAAATATAGGGGCCTGAGATAATGCTGCAGGGGGTCACTGTATACGACTAAAAACCAAGTTTCGGAGCGCTGCTGCGCGAGCCACGACTCTATCTCATCGTATTACAGTGCCACAAACTTATCTGTTCCAGTGACATCTCACGTAAATGTCTAATATTTCTTAATTCTATAAGATTTGAAGGGCCATTTGCACAAACATTTAAATCTAGATTTAGTGTCAAATCTCGATTTAAGAAACGTGAATCCATATAAAATTTTACACTAAATCGAGATTTAATATGTTGGTGCAAGTGGCCCTAAGTTTGCCAGTAGTGGTAAGTAATTCGCTCTTGTGGTTTTAATAAACCCATCTAATCTATATCAATATATAATTCATTAGTAAATAATGAGATATGGATCAATTTAGTTCGCTCACACCGGAACAGATAAGTTTGTTCGACGCTCACGCGATAGCTCTCGTTCTTTTGTTTTTCATCAGTATAGAGTAACCCTCTTGGCATCCTCGTAAATATACACTTGATAAAAGTATTCGGCGAATGTGCGAAGATTGTTGATGTAGGTTGTGCGAAAGATGGGGACGTAAGTGGCTGAATTGACGTTGTTGATTCTGCTAAGTGTAAATATTTGTATACAGAATGCTGCCTTTAGTTAGTTTATTTGTATAATATTATATTTACGTACAAAATAATCACATCGGGAATATACTAAATTATAATCAAAGACTTGGGACTAACATAACACTCTGGCGAAAAGTGGGTGCAGCAATGCACCTCTGCCTACCCCGCAAGGGAGTACATTAGTAGAAGGCGTGAGTGTGTGTGTGTGTGTGTGAATAATAAAATAATTAACACAGAGCATTCTTTCCTCAAGTACCTAGGTAAATTGGAAAACTACGACATCAGCGGTTTGTTAAGCTCACGTAAACTGAACTTAATTAAAATGCTCTTAAATCAGACAATTTATTTATACGTATCCATGAACTAGATACACTGCAATGTGTAGTTATTCTGTGGAGACATCTAAGGCCTGGGTCTCCTATTTACGCCGTAGGTCGCGTCCAGCGTCACGCCGTAGGCCGCGTCACGATGCTCACTATAGAAATGTACTGATGCGGTCTCCCTCACACGCCGACGTTGGCGCGTAGACGTAGTGAGCATCGTGACGCGGCCTACGGCGAGACGCTGGACGCGACCTACGGCGCGTAATAGGAGACCCGGGCCTAAGTAATGCAGCTACCTTACAGAACAGTAGCAATCCTTAAATTGCCATGTGGCAATCCATCTCAACCGAGTCAAATTGTGCCTTTTACGAAACTGGGCATAAAAATTACAATGCACCAAGTTTAATTAAAGAAGTCTGGTATTTTCATAGCCGGCGTTTTGTGTTATGGGAATTCCGATTTGCTTTGTGTCTGGCTGTTAATTGTTTTATTAAAAGGTTTAATTCATTAATTGTTACTTGCATCTTCAATGTCAAAGTACGACCATGAACCGACATTACTTATTACGATTTTGTTAATATTTTTTTTGCCAATAAAATAGTGATAATGACATTATTAAAGGAACCAAGCTAGGCATTATACAGTTTACAACGTAGCTAGCACTATCATACGAAACGTAGCTTCATTAGTTAACTTTTGAAATTGTTAAGTTAATAAGTCCTAGAACACATGGCTAGGTCATAGGTATCATATGTAGATACGAAATTGTGATTGATGACACAAAATTTCCCGTGCACAAAGGAAATTGTGTCACCTGGCCGAGCCCGGGCTAACGAAGCGGGTCGAATGCATCCTCACACGAATATTCTCTGTCGGAAAATTAAAATTTTATCAGTTTTTACAAATCAGTGTAAAAGCTTAAGACTAAAAATACACACTGAAAGTATATGGGTCAGTCTCTAAAGCTGTTTTTCAATTTTATGATAGTACTGAACAATTCCGTCACGAATTTCTAATAGTCATAGAACAAAAGTTGTGCAGATTAACGTATTGATTCACCATATTTCGGCTCACTATTTAACTTTTGCACCTCCCTGGTCCAGCGCACCCACAACATTGAAGCACCACGGTGATGTACACCCTTAAGGTAAGCGTCCACCTTTCGGACAACGCCTTCAGTATTCTTTGAATACAAATTCACACAACTTGTGTCCACTTCATCGACATTGCGATCAGTGGCGGCTGCACCTCAAGTGCGCCCGTGCAACGCACTACCATTTAAAAACCTTCTAAATATGTACCTTCCTTCTTCCTATACCATACTAGGTACGTGTAAAAAAAAACTTCACAAAAATACCAATATAACAACCGTAATACCTACCCTAAACAGAAATTACATAAATCTGATTATCGTTACGAGTTAAATTAAATCGAGCTGGCCTATTTTGATTTCTACTGCGAAAGCATTAGATCTTATTTTCGCTTGAACAAAAACGGCCTCGTGCGCTCGGATTGTCGCACGGCGCGAGCTCCTACATGTAGTATGAAACAGGATGGAAATCGCCCGGCGCGTGAGACGGAAGATGCAGTACAAACTGTATGCAGTTCTAGGATAAATTCGTGCGCCGCACGCGACCGGAAATTGCCGAAATAATACGAATGACGCCACGGGACTTGACGGGACTCGGGATCGGGAGGCGCGGGCGGCGGCCTGGCGGTGACCTACGAACGATGCACTTATGTCATTGTCAGTTTCACCTTTCGCGCGCGAATACGTAATTAATTTGCTAATTACTTATTAACTAAGAAAGTAGTAAAGATTTCGTGAGTGTGTATGTGTGTGTGTGAGTGAAAATGAGTGCAAAATACAATATTGACTTCATAAAAAGCAATAGGACATTGCAAAATAGACTGGACATTAAATCTGATGGGCCGCCTCGGCCTTTAGTGCAAAACAAAAAATGAAACTTATAAGTACCTACTACCTACCCGAATTTTCAAAAGTGAAATGTTCAATAAAAATAAATGGTTATGTGGATGTGAGAGACTAAATGCTTTATTTTGCTTTCCGTGTGTTGTTTTCGTTTCGGCGGTGAAGCTATTTCGCGTCAATAAATAAGGTAAAATATACTTATATTTTTTTACTTCTAATTGTAATAGTTGATCTATTTTTCTCCAAAAAATTACTAAGCCCATAAAGTGCACCACCGGGTATCTGAGGCACCAGCCGCCACTGATTGCGATACCAATTAAGGACGCTTAACTTAAAGCAGAAGAAAATTTTGTTTCTCATATATTATGTATGGTCGGTGGAGCAGAAGAGTCGAGTGGAGTGGAGACCACGTACCGGCAAGCGCAGCGTTGGGCGGCCCCCCGCGATATGGACGGACGATCTAGTCAAGTCCGCGCGGAAGCACTGGTTGTGGACAAGATGGAAATCATTGCGGGAGGCCTATTTTCAGCAGTGGACGTCCTATGGCTGAGATGATGATAATTATGTAGAAAAGTAAACTCACCACCAGCTCGGCGAACTTGGCGTCGAGCTCGTCCGGGGGCGGCATGGGGTGCGCGGGCGCCACGGCCTGCAGCGCCAGCCAGCCCTCGCCGCCCACCACGCAGTACGTAATCTCGGGCGGCGAGTCATAGTGTATACAGGGTGTTGCAAAAAGGGTACTCTAAGCCGAAATATACATGTGCAGCTTGGTGTATCTAAACCCGAAAATTAAATCAGAAAATCAACATTCGCCAAAAAAATATATCCAATTTTCTGATTTCATTTTCGAGCTTAGATTAACATGCTGCCCACGTCGATTTCGGATTAGTATACCCTTTTTGTAACACCCTGTAGGTAGGTATAGCAAAAGGTCTTTAGAATTACAAAATTCGCCAAAAAAAATCATTTTCCATAGGTTTCGGCTTAAAATACCCTTTTTGCAACACCCTGTAGACATAGTAAAAGGGCGCTACTCACCACCAGCTCGGCGAACTTGGCGTCGAGCTCGTCCGGGGGCGGCATGGGGTGCGCGGGCGCCACGGCCTGCAGCGCCAGCCCGCCCTCGCCGCCCACCACGCAGTACGTGATCTCGGGCGGCTCGTCATTCTGCGGAAGAAGGATGAGGGTTAGTCTAGAACTATAGTATTTTCTGGAGCGAACATTAGCAATTAACAAAAATTAGCAGCGTCGCCCGCTTGTCAAATCTGAAGTAACGTGTATGTTTGAGAGGCGAGCGACGTTGCTCATTGATTGTTAATGTGTCTGTGGTGATAGGGTTGCCGGTGTGTAAATGAGGACGGAGCATACGGGTGTGCAGCGTCGCACCGTAAGGGTTTGACATTGTAATTTAGACAGTCTACAACGCGGACTCGGGTGGGTGTAACAAATATGCACGATGAATCGCGCACATCATTGTGAAATTACAAAATTAAAAATGTACTTACAACCCGCGCAAAGTTTCTAGACACCTGGCCCAAAAATCTACCCCTCTCCCCTTTCCCCGCGCGAGGCCCCGTTCTCGTCCTTTTGTAGCGTTAGCATAAGCGAGGAAGAGGAATATGAAAGTGACATGTCTGTTATCGAAGAATTATCAGACGATTAACATTTACCCAAAAATAATAAAAATATTTATTATTTTTGGGTACTTACAATCTAAATCATCACCAAAAACAATTTTTGTGCGCTAACGTCTAGCACCTATTATAAAAGGTACATCTACTTAGCGACAATATACTTTATCTGGTTTGAAATAAATTGAAATGGTGTTCATATAAATTTAGGAGCTAGGCTGGCTGAGCTGAAATCAAGGGGATATGTACAAAGGTTCCACTCGAACACGAACTACAGGAACTTCACCCCCTACGAGAATAGAATAGAATAGATATAAATTTAGTTATAAATATAGTTTTTTTTCTACAAATATCGACCTTACCGCATTCACTAAAGATTATATCACCTAGACAGTGAAACAGTGCTTATCAAAAATATAAGCGCTGTTTTTCCGGGCCGTTTTTCGTGTATTGTTGGTGTATCTTGGATAAATATGATCGAAGGATAACCAGAATAATTTCAAATATCGGGGCGCTACATGTATATTATGTTTACGTTCACACAACAATTTTCTTTATAAAATTAGTTCCATTAAAACTGCGCAGTATGGCGAGGTTTATTATTTTTCTAGCCGAGCTTGGTTATAAAAATACTGATAGCAAAGAGGAATAAAAGAAATATTTTTGGTAATATCAATATTACTTTTTTTACACTTAGTACTAAAGACAAATGTCATTTAACTCAGGTGTCTAGTTATCTCGCCCGCCTTGTAGGTTTTTTTTACGAACCTATTCTTCTTACAAAAGAATTATAAAATAATCTCTCCTTAGTTAGAAAAACAACAGAAATACAGTTTAATTTCTTATGAACCCTCGACAAAAACAGACAGGGCTTTACCCGAACGTCGGTCGTGACCATTCTTTCCGTATAAAAAACAAAACAAGTAAAGTAAAAGGAGATAAAGGGGAAAAGTTTAAAAAGCACTCACATTACCAAACCAAATTATACCATATTCGGTTAAATACAAATTAAACCATCCTACAAATCAACGAGTCGAGATTTAAGACGTAAAGATAAAAATAAAACGAGGAAGCTCTTATTACCTGCCGTATAAGGGCCTGACCACCGCAACTGGAACCATTGTACGGTAAAGTATACTTCGCGACAACACGGGGGTCACTCTATGTAACGAAAAAATAACTTTTCGGAGCACGATTCTATCTCGTTGTATTAAACGTACCGATTGCACGACAACTCTCGTTTGTTCGTTTCTCTTCAGTATAGAGTAACCTCCAGCCCCCGACTTACGAGCTTGTATTCGAGAACACTTTACATTGGTCCCAAGTTTGGCGCTACTTGCCATAAGGAAATGCAAAGTAAAGAAGTTGTCGCGAATGCTATTGGTCAAGTGTAGATTTGGTTAAAGGGTTCCTTCGTTATTTATTTTCTGTAAATCTTCAATTATTATTAGTATTCTTTTGGAACTGATAGTCAGACGACTTTACATCAGCAAAACGTTTTAAGATCTATGTATAAAATAATTATTGTTACCGTAACAGAATGTTAGGATATCGGTTTCATTTAATATGACGAAGCTTAGAGGCTACTTGTCTGGACAGTTAGGGCCACTTGCAGAAATATATTAAATCTAGATTTAGTTGGACAAAATTTATATGGACTGACGTTTCTTAAATCGAGATTTGACACTAAATCTAGATTTAATATGTTTCTGCAAGTGGCCCTTAGAGGCTGACAATTACACTCACGGGCAAAGAAACAGTTAAACAGTTCCACTTACAAAATACTGACACCAAATGACCAAAATTTTTTTAAACATTAAGGCCCTGTTTCACAATGGCTACCTGTGAGATAAAATACATGCTGTCACTCTCTGTTATTATTTTTTTGACAGTGACAGCATGTGTTTTATCTTACAGGTAGCCACTAACCAGACATTGTGAAACAGGCCCTTAATAGGAAATTTTACTAAAGTCTTTACGTTATTAGTTGGTAATAATTCCGATGCGCCGTGTAATGTACTCAAATATTCCAGACGGCGCCATTAAGTTAGTGTTTTCCGTTTAGAAGTAAATTGTTGCTTTTATCACTGGAACTTTTTCATTGCCCGTGAGTGTATTGATCTCAGTAGCAAATCCTTTCACCACGGTGAGAAACCCTATCCAGCTCAGGTGTTTATTAACTTACGCTTACTTACAACATGATTTTATCTTACAATGTGTGACTGTCGAACCCCAAAAATTACGTTAAAATGATTTCTTCGAAGTGACGGAACCACATTGGAAAGGAACCGCAATTAAACAGTTGATTGACATATAGTAATCAGTGATTAATTGCTCAATATAAATTGTGATGAATGAAAGCTGTAAATTGTTGAATACATAAGTAATTACACCTGTAAGATCTCTTTAAACAAACAAGGACCTCCCATTTTATATTTCATACCCTACCTACTTTACCTACCTACCCTTTTTCATTATTTCTATGTCCTTTCAATTTGGTTGTCTGGAAGAGATTACTTTTAGTAATAAGGCCGCCGATTGTGCTATTTATTTTCTGTTCATGTTTGTAATACTGTTTCTTTTTGTGTGCAATAAAGAGTATTTTATCTTTATCTTTATCTTTATCTTACTTTTGAGTCATTGACCGTGCTAAAAGCCACTGAAATCCAAAACCAATAATAATTGTTTATATTAACTAACAAACTAAAATATTATGTACGATACTGACTACTAAAGCATACTTTCACGACTAAACGTAAACTTGAAAAGACTTAACAATGTGTATTTTAGATAGTAGAACACAAACAAAGTCAGTGTCACTTGTTCTACGGAGATTACCCACTTTATCATATGTGTAACAGCCAACTAGTGAATATTTGTGCTTCAAAATACATAGTTAATTCTAATTTATCTATTTATTTAAGAGCGATACAGCAATGTTTTTGATGAAGTCACGTTTCGTTTTAATCAAGGATTCGTAGAGGATGTCTCCTTTATGGCTAGTAGACCAATGTCTATATTTGTAAATCCATTATATATTATTAATTAATAAATCAATTACGCTAACAGTCAACGTCACGCACAAATCAAGATTTATTACGCATAGCAGTGCATTGCTGCTCGGGTAACCACTTTCTATTCGCAACTGTATGTTGGAGCGCCGATGTATCACACATACACCAACACACACTAGACATGCACCCTTTGGTGCAAATTGGTTTCTTAAATCTAGATTCAGTGTCTAATCTCGATTTACGAAACGGTAGTTCATATAAAGAGAATGGCCATTTCTCTATGGCGCTATGACCCGCCAGAGCAGCCATTGATGAAACATATACTGATGTGTAGGACTACAGTATATCCTGGTGTAAATTTTATTATTATGAGGCATGGGAGAACGAAGATATAGGTGCTGAAAGATCAAGTCTTTGTACTGACTAGATGTTTCCCTCATACTAAGTTTTTTTTTAAACGTGGTTTAGATTTTTTTAAATATTTTTCCTTCATTTAGAACACCTTTGTCATTGAATAAAAATAGGTTTGGTTAGTGGCTACAAAGCGGGTCAGATTTGGCCATTCTCATTTATGGATCATAAATCGAGATTTAGCACTAAACCTAGATTTAATATGCTGGTGCAAGTGGCCCTACGTACGTTGGAAAATATAACTAAAACTATGTCACAGGATTTCAACCTGAGCCGCGTCTGTTCATACAATGCCGCTGAATGTTAGTCACTTGTGTAAACAATTATTTAGGGTACCAGTGTTGTGTACTAAATCATTAACCTATTGATAATTCGGTTAATTTAAATAATTTGTAGTTACTTAGTAGCCGTACCAACAAGTGGAATTTCCTAGATTCAAAAGCCTATTTTTTTAGGGATAACCCGGTAAATGGATTCTACTAGGTATACTAATGGCTGATAGCTATAAATTTACAGTAATTATCTTAATTTCAATAAAAATTATACGTCTCGACAACTATGCATTATAATTTATAATAGAACCGATAAATTAACCTTAGCATCGGATTTTTTCTAAGATGGAACTGCTTTTTATTTACTTATAACAAAATTAAAAACAATGTCAAAGTTATTTTCATTTCTCCCAATATAAAACACAGTCACACATGCACATTGCACACATCCTTGCCTTTTTTGTCGGTGTTTACAAAGATTCAGCAAGAAGAATTCCTCTTAAAAACATCACAGATTGTTTACGACATTATGACCATAAACATATATGAGCTGTCTTCGCGCAGACGAGAGGTGACCGTGTCCCGTGAGTCACCAGCTTGTCACCAGTCACCACATTGTCTGGGAGGGTAACGCTGGCTTTGGAAAAACGAGTGGATGAGAGCTGTCATGCAATCGGTCAATTTTATGTAACCACTAGCTGTTCCCGCAAGCTTCGCTTCACCTTAAAAAGTTTTCCCGTGGGAATCCCAGGATAAAAAGTAGCCTATGTTCTTTCTCAGGGTCGTCATGTATACCAAATTTCATTCAAATCCGTTCAGTAGTTTTGGGGTGAAAGAGTAACAGACAGACAGGCACAGTTTCTTTCGCATTTTTAATATTAGTTAGGTCGTTTAATAAAGAGTCGTGGTTGGCGCAACAGCGCTCCAAAACGTTAGTTGGAGTGATTCCACCGGTCCCAGGGCGATCCTTGATCTGCAGAATGGGTGTAGCACGAAATACGCACAATATTAAGTGTTTTGAACGCTACAATATAGGGTTGGAAGAATAACTTTACATTTTATTTAATTAAAGTATTTTAGGCTTACATAAAATAATGTAAAAACTAAGGAAGTTTGTATAAATAATATCGACAAGAGTAAGTACTTGAAATAGTATAATAATATATAAATAAATGTCTAAGTTATCTGCTTTGAATATAATCATGTATTGTAATGTAAGAATCAAGTATCAAATTACGGACTTCTCAGACAAGCACTTATACAGATAAACTTCATCATCAGCCTAAATATCGTAGGTATGTATTATAACTAGCATGGATAAACGATGAAGGAAATAAAAAAAATAAGGTAAAAAAAATGACTATCCAGCAAAGTACTTACTTATTTGTTATACTTTCCCTATAACACGGCATTCACCAAAACACCACAAGTAAACGAGATAACCCTACAATGCAATGCGAGTGTGTATTGTAAACGAAAGTGAATCCGTCGATGATATCACTGCCGTCTCACTTCAATGCACTGATTTATTTATGCTCTGAAATGGGCATCTTTATTAACCAGGTCTGATATTTTATGATGTAGATTATTGAAGGAAGATTTTACGAGGACAATAATACTCGTATTTCAGATTTTTTTACACACACCGACAATAATATGCCATGTCACCTTTCAGATTTTCCCATAAAAAGACTGTCGAAGTTGAAACACGACTGCCGACTGTATACATATTTGAGAATCTTCTCTTGAGAAGAATATAATTAATCAACAAACCTACACCTAAAATACTCTCCATAAAGCAATAATCACAATAATTGTTAGCTACAATACTCACATTCCTCTTTCTCCGTTTGAAACTGAACATGCGACACCTCTCCATAACAACAAAACAATCTGTGCACTGTTTACTTTAACGATTAAAATTTATCACAGCGACATCCCGTCATAAATACCTATTAAGAAAATTACAAACACAGACGAAGAAACAAAACGACTTGACACTGCCACCGACGCGTACGACTGAGTGCAATTATTGCAGCAACTATCTATCCATCCACGTCCATTGTCCACACATCGCATCGCGCCACTCGGCCAATTAATGAACCGAACGCACGTTTAATAACATCTATTGTCAACTAGAGACTGAACGTAAACTCTTTATCCTGTACATTCGTCGGTTTCAGTTCAGTAGTATGTTGTTATAGGTTTAATTAAACGGGGCTACTCAGGGTAGGATGTTGGGGCCACTGTTTTTTCATATTTACAGGACAGCTCTGCTTGAAAGTGGTAAGGCTTCTATTTATCCTGCAGTTTTGATGGGCAGTATGTATATGCCAACTTAGAGCTATATTTAAAAAAATGTTATGATAAATAAAATAGAAGGGAGAAACGGACAGAAATTTCCTAACAATATAGATTTAATTTGAAGTATCAAGATAGCTTTTGAACTTCGTTCCAAATGTCAAAGTCAACAGTTTTGGGCTTGCGTTGCACAAAAATTGGTTCAGTACTGTCGAAAATAGTAGAACATCTGTAATTGGTATCATTGTAGACCCCGTCAGTTTTATTGAACCTATTCAATCAATTATTGACCCCCTAAACTGCACCCTAAAATACAACAAACAACGCCAATCAATACAATGATTAAACTGTATCTACTTATCACAATGACCTTTATTCAATTTGGTCCTCAAAAGAGTCAACACAATATTATTGAAGTAGTTAATCATGTTAAACCATCCTTTGTTTCAATCGCTACCATCTAAATAAATGTATAAGGTGTACCTATCTAAGCATTTCGTTGAGCATTTTCCACTAAGTACCTACTCTGCTGTATAATATAAAACATTGTAGAGTATTATGACTATCTAGGTAGTTTATAAATGTAATAGTATGTATGAATTTTCCAATTGAAAATCAATTTCCCGTCTGTTCTTCGATTCCTTATAAATAATTTCACTTGCAGCAAAAAATAAACTATTCCGCAGCGACATCCTTAACTTACCAGAATACCGAATTAAATCTTTGCCCAAACATGATGTATCTCTCCCAAAAGGGTTTCAAGATGCATTGTCTGTCACTTTACAGATTGACGTCAGTCGTTTATAAAAAATAACGATAAAACAATGATCACATAACTTTCTCGGTTGGTAATTTTATTAAATTATTCCCGTGGACACGTGGGCCCATGTGGCGAATCTTCTGATGATAAATATGCGCATATCGCCCGACATATTGGCCCGGCTTTCCACGACAACGGGTTTTTTCTTACTCAAAAACGTGGTCGTACTATAGGGATGCCTCTTATTGCATCTTAATTTGGCTTTCAATGTTTTCATATTTTTTATTCGTCTTCTGTGTCTGAAAGAATCTAGAGTGGCTCTAGAATAAGCCAGTCATAAATACAGCCGATACTTTACAATTATATATTAACTAGGTGTTGTGTTTTAGTCATGATGGTTGGTTGGTTGGTTTAGTCCAACTAACTGTTTAAGTAGGTAGACCACGAATTGATTTAGGTCAAGAGTCAAGAAAAACCAGAAGGGTTTGTTTAGTGTCACTTATTCTCATTGCCTATGTAATTCAATATTTATGTCAATCGTTTACCACAGTACAGTGTTCTGTTTATAATATATTTATCATTGCCATCAAAGTTACAACTCAACATAATATGAATGAATAATTTAACGAGAGTGATTTTGAACTTGGCATATTTGTGTGAGCTCGAGCTGCGTGCATCCCAGTTGTTATTATTTCGTCCGCATGCATAATTCATCCGCACTGTTCGTGAGCACTTGTGTGATAATTAACATAATTACGACATACCTATACGTACGTTCATAAAACGTAACAAAGGTATGTACGTATCTGTTTTCTTTTAGATATGAAATCGTTTAATTTTTATGTTATTTATACTTTTATTAGCTGTTCTCGCAAGGTTTAATTATATACTCATACAATAGCTATAAATAAGAAAGAAGCAGCCCTAAAGAAAGCGAAGTAAGTAACGTCGACGGAAGAATCGGAAGTGAAGATTGTAAAGCAATTTTAAACAACTTACTATAATCAGAAATAAACCTGTGGAACAACTTATATTGGCCGAGAACTTTTAAAAGCATCTCATAAATTATCTCAGATAATAAAACTTGTAAATGAACCCCGACGTCCGATGGAACTATTAAGATTCTTTGAAAGTTTTGGAAAACATTTTGAAAGTGTAGCTAAATGGATGATTTATAGGATTGAATTTCACCATCAGTGTTATAAAGATTAACAGGTTAAATCTTAATAGGTTCCATTTACTTACAAGTACAAACCTATACTAATATGTCTAGTGCAATCCACTGTGGCGAAGGTAAATTACATAAATACCAGATTAAATAAAATGAAAACACCGATAACGCAAAGTAAGATAAACCCTTTATGCAAAACCCTATGTGCATAATGTATATTGATTGAGAAACCTGCAGTTCCTAACACTCGGTCAGTAGAATAGGGAAAGTGGACATCTGATCGAGACAGCTTATTGACTAGAAGAACGTAGAAAATGATTCTCGCAAAGTCTTACCTTACCTATAGGAATGCAATACATGCAATTGTAAGTGAAGATGAAAACAGAGATATTAGAGCAAACGCATAAGTAATGACACTAATAAGGTTTTTACATAGGGTTAATACCTTGCTTGATATTACTGGAAATAAAGCCCTTATAAGTTGACAATATGAAACGTTCTAGCTCAATAGAACAATATTAAATTGTGACGGAACTAAAATTCTTCAAGCAAATTAACGTATAAGGATGTAGATGATTGAAACATTAAAAGTGTATCTTTTGATTAGTATTTTTAAAATTCATAGATAAATTAGTCTTATTTTTATTATAATCTATACTAAATATTTTAATTTAATTCAAATTATGATTGATACCATTTAAAATCCATATTTATAATGTTGTATTAGAATAAACCGTATCAATAAAATAAAAACCTTGAACTTTTCTATTGATTTACTTATTAAAAAAAAACTAGGAAAAAACCTCATTTAAATGGCTTATAATAAATCAAGCTGCTTACTGTGATAGTGTAGCGATTCCGAGATAAAGTCCAGGGGGTTCACTCTATCTTACAAAAGACAAATATTTCATATCATGTTGAGGTAGTTGTGATGGATGATCAAGGATCTCCCCAAGACGGCACCAGACGGCTCACTCTAGCTGACAAGAGACGAGTTTCAGAATGTTACTGCGCTAACAAATCTGCTGTTTACAGATCCCGGATGTGAAAATAAATATGAAGTAGCTAGCTGTATGTGTACGTAGATGATATTTAAACGAATGATAGTATTAATCGTTCCAAACAAATTACAGTAGCTAAAAGGACGCTTGCTAAACTTGATGCCTTGATCTCGAGCCACCGCGATCATCAGATAAGATTACAAGGAGAGAGCATGTTATCAAAGAAGCAATTTGACATTTACCACGGCGGCGCGGCGTTCTGCATCTGCATACTGCATAATCGATGACAGATTTACCAGGAGGATTAGTCTAGCTTTACAGTCGTGATAAAATGCTCTCTCGTAACCTTATTCGATCTTCTGCTCTAGATGTAGCTAGTGCTAAGTGCTTGTCGACAATAAAAATATATTGTGTCTCTTGTAGGAATGGGTCATCGAAACGTGTGTGGTCAATGGCGTGCACAGTTGCACACTTCCAATACTCCTACCATGTTACACAAGTTATCACAAACTACCAGGATAGCATAAAAGAAAACAACTCACGTGAAAGCACGGGCACAGCGGCCAGCGGCGGCGCAGGGCGTGCGGCATCTTCTTCCTCGGGGGGTCCTCGGCCGGGGGCTCCTCGCCGCAGGCCCAGCGTACCAGGCGAGCGCGGGCCGCCTCCGCCGCCTCCAGCCCGCGTGACCAGTCCGGCAGACCCTGGGGAGGAAGAGAAGGTGAGGTTAGTAGGTGTCTTTTGTGATGATAGAAGATGAGTAGGTTATGTACATCTGTGGAAGAATTCATCACATTACGGGGTGTAAAGTGGAGCCCGCTTTGATGTATTGATTGGTCGGTGAAAAGGACCAAGGGAAGAATGTCGAGGTACTTATTGGGTTATTTTGTCAAGCAGCAGACGTAATCTGATGATGCCCAAAAATAAAGCAATATTATATACATAATTATACGTACAGGTACGTTTGTGAGTGATGTTATAAATCAAAACAAATACTTAATGACTAATCTCTAACGTAACGTCTTAAAAACCATTAATGCTAAACAGCGCTTAGCCTTACAGCTCGAAGCCTATTAAGAAGTCATCGTCAATCCTATAATCGCATTAACTAATGCACCTATCAGTACCAGTGAGCCAATCCTATTACGATACAGACGCGTGCGATTAGCAGCTAAGCGGAAAGCGTCAGTGAAACTGGTCATGTTTGGGTGCCAGTGAGTCGCAAGAGGGTTACTATACCTTGGCAAAAAAACGAACGTACGTACACAGATAACATTGGAACTTCGTTCTTCGTAACGTAGAAAGACCCCGGGACGAACCTTAGTCCGAACCGGTGTTTCCTTGCATTGCTATGACGTAATAGAAATGCTGATGGTAGATTCTGATGTAGCTGACATATTTCGGCAGATTTATAACTGGATTGATGGCTCTATAGTAATTTATTTATTTGTCATCAGATTACTACAATAGTATTACATTTACCTAAAATGCAATCTCTATGTTGAGCTCTCCCTGGATTTATTTAGTTATGCTGTAAGTTTTCAAAACCCCTTGAATCACTTAGGTATACATTTATTTATAACGAATCTTTGAGACGATTTTTAGAAGCGATTTCGTAATTCAAAACTTCAGGAACTCAGTCTAGACAGTTTATCTCTCCGGATATAGATTTTAGACGGAGATTAAAGTTAGTCATTTGCTAAACGGAAATGAAACGACGACGATCCAATTTAATAGATCAAAACATCTGCCAATAAGAAAAACATAAATAAATACTAGAGACGCGAGGATAAAGCTTGCTTTCATTATAAATAGATTATGTATACTATATACTACATAACACGAGATTGTAAACTTATCTAAGCCCAGCCAATCAGGAAGCATACACGATAACATAACTTCCGAAGTTATTTTCTTAGCTAGAAGGAAATTGAAGCAAACTCGAGGCAAGCTTGGACGTTGAAGCATGGACTCGGTAGAAGGGTGTTACGTATTTAGATGTATACATGTATACGATACTTACATTAATAGCAATAAAGTTACAAACCTGTGATCAGAGTTATGAAATTAACATGAACTTCATTAGTACTCGAAGTACTTATTGATATACATACTCGTAGTAGCTTCATAGAACTAATTAAATATACGTGTACTTAAATTAAATTTAAATTATGTTTACTTTTGCTGAAAATTTTACTCATATTATTTTATGTACTTTACATCATCATAATAGTTGACCCAGTTCAAAACACCTTTCGTTATAAAATAAAGGTTATTATTACAACTGAAAATATTGGAACAAAAATTGTTAACCAGATTAAATGATTCGAGATGCTACAAGACACTGGTCCAACATCAATCCAACGTTACGGTTACCACAACAACAAATTATCTGAGTCTTTAAGCTTAATAACAAAAATTACATTGATCTTTATTACATCAATTTATTTCAGGATTCAGCGTGATTATGATTACACCAGAAGTGTATTTCGATGGAACCATTTTACTTTATTACCGTAAAGCAATCCATCATTGTCTCAATATTTTGAAATACTTTATGGTATTCTCGTTTTCTTTTATTGAACAAAATTTATAGTATTTTTGACATAGTTAAGCCAATCTTTTCTACTTTTGATACTTGAGTAGATTACATCAAAGAATGCATCCAAGTCCATATCCCTGATCTAATTCTAGAAGCAATCTCATGCACGCCCCAAAACAGAATCATTCCTACGTTCCTCAGTTTCATCACACACAGGCTGTATTGTTCGCTTGAACTTTACAAGCGTTTAATGCCAAACTATTGCGAATGCACCATACTGGCGGGTTACTCTATACCGACGAAAAACGAACGAACGAGAGCTGTCATGCAATCGGCACGTTTACTACAGCGAGATTGAATCGTAGCTCGCGTACCAGTGCTTCGAAACTTAGTTTTTTGTCATATAGAGTGACCCCCTGATATGGGCCGAGATAAATAATCCCGTGAATGGATCACCATTCGATTCAACGCCGGGTTATCAGTGAAGGTGTAAATGAAATTTATGATGGTTTAGATCAATTGAATGATAGTGGTACGCATTAAATTGATGTAGATCGCGAATTGGTGCGTTGTGAAGGGGCAGTTACGTCAAACATGTAGGTACCTTCGTAACCTACCAAAAGAAAAACGAAATACTTAGGTACTTACATACAACCATCAAAAAAATAAAAAGGAAAACAAATCTGCTAAACGCAAAGTGGAATACAATAGTAAATCTAGATAAATATATTTTTGAATTGTGGATAAGAAAATACCTAAGGCCTTGGTCTCCTATTTGCGCTGCGGGTCGCGTCAAGTGTCACCGCCGTAGGCCGCGTCGCGATGCTCATACATCTACGCGCCAAACGTCGGCGTGTGAGGGAGACCGCGTCAGTACATTTCTATAGTGAGCATTGTGACGCGGCCCACGGCGTGACGCTGGACGCGAACTACGGCGTAAATAGGAGACCAAGGCCTTAGTATGCTACTACAAAGGGCGTGTACCTATCGAGCATTATAATAACATAATATATATTTTTTTTATATTACGAGGTACCTACCTATCGTTAGTCCCATTCAATATCACTTTACTATGGATCTTCATAGTCGTGCTTATGCTTAGATAGCTTATGTATGTATATGAACAAAACGTTAGAGAGTAAAACAAAAGTAATTAGTGAAGTGTAACAAATCCTGGAGATAGGCCATGACGGACACTCGATGTGTGGACTTGAATAAATAAATAACATCAACAACGCTTTCTTCGTTACTGACCTTTATACAGGCTTTTTAAATTACCAAAACATATGTTTTTAAGAATACAAAATTACGAATACAAACACTTGAGTTGAGAGAGGCTTATATACTTCCAGAAGTGCACGATTACAGCCAACTCAATAGCTAAAGCTAATACGGACTTTTTTAAATATTACTTTCCACAAACAAAACAAGGAAGTAACAAAAAGAAAAATAACAATACTTATAATTTTAAAAATCGAACCACGCACAAACTTTCCTGACACTGACCTCCTTCTCCCAGCACCTGATCCAAGTGGGCCATTAGATCGAACATCGCCGGCGCATGGCACGTACTAGGGGGGTCACTCTATATCACGAAAAACAAACGAACGACAACTGTCGTGCAATCGGTATGTTTAATACAACGAGATAGAGTCGGGGCTCGCGCAGCGGCGCTCCGAATCTTTGTTTTTCGTCAGTATAAAGTAACCCTCTAGGTACTCTGTGGATCGGCAATACGCACACCAAACTGGGTAATGGTGAAAGTAAAATCGTCGTTTGTTTTTATTTCGTCCGCAACAGGATGCGTTGATGTCATTGGGTGCACAGTGAAACCAACTGACCGACGGTAGGTAAACAGCCAGGTCTCTACCAAACGATCCATGGCGCTCCCATCGATGGAACGCGATAGATCGTTTGGTGGAGACCCGGGTAATGAATCTTACGAATGATTGACAGAATTATGGCGATAATAATGGAAGACGTGCAGAAAAGTCGCAGGGTCAAATGAGTTGGGTTGGGATAGCCTAAACTGAAACCTAGGTTTCAGTTTCGTTTTAGGCTAAAATTACAACCCACCTAGCTAGGTGTCCCATCTACAACTGTAACTACTTAGGATAGTATGAAAATGAATGCCCAAATTATGGTCTGTATCCATGAGCACCTTTAAAAGATGCTTCAGAATTCAGTATTGGCTTCACTCTGCTTTAAACATTATTCCTACATAAGTATATTAGATAATTGTGCAATGTGTGTAAGTTCTGCGTAATTACCTAAGAAGCTACCTTTAAATTATTATTTCGAAACACTGATATTTTGAATTTGGAATACACGCTGCACATCAATCTTGGCCATCCCACGCTTTGTCATTTAAATTTTAAAGATTCGATCGATAACGACCAAATTGTGCGTACAGTGTACACCAGCACGATAAAGGGCAAGCAGTTGAAATTAGACTCCTACTGCACTAGTATTAAAATCATTAGTACTTAATTCAAAGGTACTGAGTATATCAATTAGTCCAATGTACCGCAATCATAAATCTATTATACCAAACGACAGTTAATTATACAATTATCTACGTAGGTACTAATCTTAATGCTTATAATATTAAGGGCCTGTTCCACAATGTCTGGTTAGTGGTTACCTGTCGGATAAAATACATACTGTCACTGTCTAAAAAATAATGACAGAGAGTGACAGCATGTATTTTATCCGACAGGTAGCCACTAACCAGACATTGTGGAACAGGCCCTTAGTCTAATTTTACCGAAATAGTCAACGGGACAAGCATAAATTATTTTATAACCTACTATTACTTAAATATGAAATTTCGATGTAATGGCCACCAAATAAGACGAGATGTTTGTACTCGTTCTTTTACATGTTCGCTTTATTATTTAATTAATTATATTATTTACAATATCAATGGCCCTCACAAATCATGACATTTTGTGATGAAGATAACTAAGTAAAACTAAGCCATAAGTAGGTACGTAAGTACAGGAGGAACTAAAATAATCTGCAAGACCATTTAAGTTGGTTATCATAATATTAGTATTATTTAGCGACTTTGTTGGTTTGTCTCCGACACTATAAGAAGTTGGTTATTAATACCTACCTATCTATTCACCTACCTGACTGAGTATTTCCCTTTGTAATACTCCCTGATTACCCTTATTTGATGTAAATGCAATATTTTAAATACAAACGACACAGTAATTTCCAGTTTTATCTGCAACAGCTATGAGGAAGACTGCATAATTAGGTTCCGACCAGACTGAATGGAACGCACGCAATTTTCATCCATATCTCTTGAACATTAGCTTTCAAATCTTATAACGATGGAGTTATCTACAGATAGCTTTACGCTGTGAATTCTTTGTTAGACTAAAGACCTTAGTTATGCCATAAATGGGAAACTAAGACTATGAAGGTCTGTGGAGATAGTTCATAAAGGTTGATAAGGAAATTTTAATAAGTCACGATTCATAGCCATAGCTGTTTCAATAGATCGTCGGATCGGTTGTATGATGTTTTTCATTTTATTCGGATAACATCCGATCTGGACAAGATCAAAGACTTGTTAAAACTTACAAAAAATTATGCTTCTGTAGGTATAGGAAGCGTCCGTAGTCGAGCGGGACTCAGTGATCGTAACTGATCGCTGAGGTTAAGCAACAACTGACACGGTCAGCCATTGGATGGGTGACCAATTTCAAGTGGTGCTTTTCTGGACGCTTCCGTGCTTCGGACGGCACGTTAAGCCGTGGGTCCCGGTTGCTGCTTCGGCAGCAGTCGTTAAGCCTAGTCAGAGGCCTTCGGGCGGCTTGTAAACATCTGACAGTCGGGTTGCCCACTTACCCGACAACTCTCTCAGCACAAGCTTGCTTGTGTTGGGGTCCACCAACCCGCACTTGGCCAGCGTGGTGGACTAGGCCTAAACCCTCCCTTCATTAGAAGGAGACCCGTGCCCCAGCAGTGGGGACGTAATGGGTCGTGATGTGATGTGATGATGATGTGTATGGTATAAGTAACATAAGCGTTTTGGTAGTCAATCAAAAGTGTCTTTTAAACTTGAGAAGTTTAATTCCACAAAATTCAAAGAACCTTACCACAAAAAATAGACAGTGTTTAGCGCATTCAAACGGCTACAAAATCTGTCAAATTTAGATTTAAACACTTGTTAAACAATGTTTAAAGTTTTTGGTGGTAGCACAGTAATTTTCGTAGAAGAAATTCTGCTCAGAATGATCTCCTGCTTCCCGTCTCTCTGCTTACAATACCACTTTTACAATACTATAGGTTTATCGATCGTGTCACAATCAATGCTGAACGATTCACAAGCTATATCTCAAAAACTCTGATTGATATCTATCAATGGAGTTTCTCGGAATAATTACCATTTCATAGACTCCAACGACATCTGTCGTGAAGTCATCGCAAAAAGTGCAATAATTATCAATCACATTGCAATTTATTGGAATGAAAGTGTGACAGCTGGCTTTATGAATGTTGTGAATTGTGATGCAAATAAGAAAATTAGTAGTGTAAGGGAAAAGTTGAAAATTACTTAAGTAAGTAAGTACAGTGAACAAACGCATAATGTATTGAAGTGTTGGACGTAAACAGGAAAGAACATGAATTTTATTGACTTAGCAATCTAGCGAACCCAAATAGTTAGTTAAATTTTACACGTAATAAGTCATAAAATACATACATTAAAGACTGAGTTTAATAATTCCCAATAGTTACACTTAATGTGATGGCGTGACGTGGTGCTAGCCGACCAGCGCGATCTTCAGGCTAGCAACTGGCAGGACACAGCACAGGACCGAGGAGAATGGCGAGTTCTTGTATCGGAGGCCAAGACTCATTTTGGGTCGCTGCGCCACCGGAATAAGTAAGTAAGTAAATTTATGCATGCTTGCTTAATTGTGCTTAAAATCCCTAAACCCCTAATAATGCTGTATCATTAAAACGTTATAATTTTATAAAATATCAATGCGTTACAGTCAAAAGCCGTTTAAACTAAATACACTCCTTAACTTATTTCCTATATTTTTTTTCATTTTAGTTCTTCATCAGCATTGTGTAAACGTACAAACAGTGCGTATTGTTCGTGGAGAAACTACCTATGAGGCTATTTACAAACACCGACCCACCTGTCAAATAAAGAACCATTTAAAAATAATATTTACTTACCTCTTTGATTATATACAACGGTTGTAAATGGTCGAAGACTTACCTATATAGGTAGCTAAATTTAGTATTTCTAAAAGAAATTCATCTGCATCAGATTGTGTTCGTTTTTAAGTTTATGGAATTTTATTACTTTACCCGAAATGCGTAGGAGGCTTTAGTAGATTCACAGACGCTTTCTTAATCAATCGCATATGTTTATAGTGACCAAAATCCCATTTGTTTTAACGATACCAATATCTCTCTTGCAATTTTACGTGAACGACGCCAGTGAAAGGGAAAGGATGATAATGATTTGCATATAAAATCAATAAACAAGATCACTGCGCCATTAAACATTTACAAATGGTGGGTCAAAGTGCGATAGCTTGGCTTTTTTGCTAAATAAATTACGACTTTTTAATCTGTTACATCACGATTAAGGAATCACACAGACTGAGCAGAAAATAAAATATTGGTGGTAGGCCGTAAGTAATTATTTTGTGCATTTTCCAATTCCAATAGTTTATTAGTCAAAAAAGAGATAGGTATAAGAACAAAGGAATTTGAATGCAATTTCGAATCTTCTGAAGCAAAGAAAGTGTAATAAAAAATAAATATTATACTTAATTAAAATTTTGTTAAATTTTAAGATAGCAGAAAAGGTGCTAATTAAATAACCTATTCAAGAACAGATTTCCTGAACTATAATAATAGGTGCCGAATCCATTCGCGTAAGTCTGTGCGTACCCTGAACCCTGGCCCGGATGTGCCTGACCCGCGCAACAGTGAGCCGAGTTCAATCGCATTCGTTCGCTCGTTCGCGACTTCACATCAGCATTGACATTTCTTTTAGCAGGGTTTTAATTTTTTTCGATTACTTAAGATACTTTTATTTTCGTAATTTTATTGCTGCCGTGGTATGTGGTTACGTGGTTATCATTGTGGTACGCTCGCATTTCATTGACAATTGATTGTATAATTAAATTTTAATACCTTAACTTTAGGTACATCTTAAAGCAAGTATTTTTAGTAGGTACCTACTAACCAAATGAAGGTATTTACATAAGTAGGTACTTTAAGAATTTTAACATCAATATTAGATAAAAGCAAAACACTTAAATCCTAGATTGTGGCTAGATTTAGGAAACCCTATTATTTTATAAGATTAAAATGAAACTATTTTTTTTAAACTTATTTATTTAATATAACTTATATACTAGATTACATTTTCTTATTTAGCCATACACGAAAACTCGCAGAGTTTATCACACAATTTTAATTAAATGACCATAAAGTTGTTACAAAATTAACACATAAAATGTGAACTAAACATAGATTAATTCTGACATTCCTAATAACCAGAGATCCAAGTTCAAGCTTCCACATCTACGGTATTACTGTACGAAAGTGCTCAGCGAAAGTAAGTTTATACTCAGCATAAGCCGTCATTAGCATCTATGTACGCACTACGCAGCCTTATAGTCTGTGTATGTACTTATTCTGTGAAAGACGCCAGATTAAACTCGAAACGCATAAGATATCTGGGGTCAATAGGCACTTGGCCAGTTAGCCCACTTACGCTGCGGCTTAGGGCTGGCGCAAACTGACAACATTTTCTACACTCACGGGCAATGAAAAAGTTCCACTCACAAAATGCCGACACCAAACAAACTAAATTTTTTCAAACATTTAAAACATCAATGTTTTCAAAAATTATATGCATAAGGGAGGAAAATACAATAACATATTCGTAGATAATAAGATATATAAAAAAGTAATTAGGTATATTTCGAAACCGCTTGTGTGACTATACGCCTAAGAAACTAAAGCTGAAAGCAAACATTGCTTTAACAACAATGACTAAGAAAGATCTCAAGTAAAACGAAAGTTGGCCATCAAGCAAATACTAAAGATGAGTTTATATACTAGAGATTATAACCGAAATGTGCTAGAATACACTCGCAAGCTACGAACAACATAGGTTTGACAAGGTAAAAAAGTGTAGATACATAAAAAGCTGATTTTACTATTGCAAAATCTGCATTTAACTGATTGTTTAATTATTAACAGAACGTCATTCGACCTCAGCGTTATAAAATAGTTGGTGTTTACAAATGGGCTTGACCTCCGCGAAATAAAACAGCCTTTTAGAAAAAAATATTGCTGCTTTAATAACAATAAACACAAGCACTGATTTTTTTTTATAAAGTTGGAAATTTTGTTTGTGATCAAGATCAGAAATTAAATATGATAATAGGTATATATAGATTAGAAAGTTCCCACGCTTCATGTTTTATACCTGACATTTTATTATCATTCACAAGAAAACTATGCTTTCAGGGATTTCTGGACACCAAAGTAGGTAATTTAAATTCAATTGTAATTCCCATTCCACTCAATTTACCTACTCGTACATTTCAATATTCCTTGTGTGTACCTAATAATAACATAAATAAACACGGTTATTAGGTCCAAGCACACATTGGATTCCAATGCTTCCACCACATGCCAACAAAAGGTAAGTAAACTTAAATTAAAATGTAATTTGATATGGATGACGCACGAACAGGCAAATCCACCGTGGGACACCCTCGGACCGACCCGCTGGACCGACGACCTAAGATGGTCACACCACATATTATTATATTGCATCTGAGGTATTGGCCGGTTGAGGAAGGCCGAGGACAGAGTGGTGGAATAACACAACAAATTGCTGTCCATAGCATCTAAAAGGCACCAGCTCAGCATGTGTTGTAGACAAAAGGCCACAGCGCTGGTTTTCAGCTGGCCCTGGATGATTAATGAAACTATGATTGTCATTATACACTAGCTGACCTGCCGCGAGCTTCGCTTCGCCTTAGAATGTTTTCCCATAAAGGAAGTTTTTTTTCCGTCCCATTTCCTAAGGATAGAGTAGCCGTAGTAAAAAGTGAAGTTGGTGTTTAAAAAAGTGGTGTAATTGTTCTACGAACGAATTGGAATAGGTACTTTTTTAGGGTTCCGTAGCCAAAATGGCAAAAACGGAACCCTTATAGTTTCGTCATGTCCGTCTGTCCGTCTGTCCGTCTGTCCGTCTGTCACAGCCGATTTACTCGGAAACTATAAGTACTACAGTGATGAAATTTGATGGGAATATGTGTTGTATGAACCGCTACAAAAATATGACACTAAATAGTAAAAAAAAGAATTGGGGGTGGGGCCCCCCATACATGTAACTGAGGGATGAAATTTTTTTTTTCGATGTACATACCCGTGTGGGGTATCAATGGAAAGGTCTTTTAAAATGATATAAAGTTTTCTAAAAAACATTTTTCTTAAAGTGAACGGTTTTTGAGATATCAGCTCTCAAAGTCGTAAAAAGTATGTCCCCCCCCCTCTATTTTTATAACTACGGGGTATAAAATTCTAAAAAAAATAGAGGTGATGCATGCTAATTAACTCTTTCAACGATTTTTGGTTTGATCAAAGTATCTCTTATAGTTTTTGAGATAGGTTGATTTAACTGTAATTTTGCTGCTACGGAACCCTTTGTGCGCGAGCCCGACTCGCACTTGGCCGGTTTTTTTTGTTTTGTTTGATGTGTGACAATACAGAGTACCAACAATAAATTATTTGAAAACTTTTACTTTTATTCCCACACGTTTTATTTTACGTAAACCAGTAAATCTTATTGTGTGAATACACCTCTATCTTTGTATTAAAGTGAAATTAAATGTCACATGCCAATAATCTGAGCAAAATATAAAAACCAAACAGGTATACTTTTTAATACATGAAAAATATGATCGCTAATTTCAGGCTAATTCAATAAGTATATTAGTTCCGGAGGTACAGTTCTGCCGACACAAAGATACAAGTATACACATGAACCCAAAAGGATAATAAGGATCCCATAAAATGACCCAACGCAGATAATATCGTAGCGGGCGCAACTAATAGGGTCTGTTCCGTAGTAAATAAAAATCGTTGCCTGCCATGAACAAATATTTTCACAAATAGGGGCACTAACAAACTCAAATTAGTACTAATGTTTAAATAACTATTCGTTAATACATTTTCAATACGTATTGAATAGCATAGCACACAACATAATATTGATACAACGATTGACGAACAAGACGACAATGAAGATGAAAGTAAAAACAACAAAACAGTGGCAGCTACAACAATGAAATAATCTCACAACAGACACAAAGAACAAGTTCAGGCGACAAGGATCACTGCATTGTTTAGTATAAACGCACATACATATTTAAATAAGCTCTGAATATGAACAAACACAGAATCGTAACAATTGCAATGACAAACCTAACCTAACCACAGTTTTTAGTACTTATATCGAAAATTTTAAATGAGGTTTGTTGGATTTATTGCATATCTGTTAATACTTATCCTATTTACCTTATTTTAATTTTACATGACCATAGCAAGACGTAGTCATGATTTTTATAGAGATACTTACCTACGTTATTAGAGCACGTAATTCATTATCATTATATGCCATCTTGTAAACAAAACCAATATCGTGTGGAAACACCGTTACTATGAGCGTCATTGCATCAACATGTATGTTTTTATGAGTAGGTTATGTACAGGGTGTCCTGAAAATAGTCCGCAAATAGATTAATTAAAACTCACAGATTTGTTAAGTATTTTTATTATAATATTATAACATGTAAATTTTTTATGCATGTCACCCTTAAATTCACACAAAAACTGATAGGTATAGTGCGCTCAAGTAAATAGAGGTAAAATGCGAAATTAGATGGAGTAATATAACACGCAGCAAATGCAGCTAATGATAATAAAAAAACCAACTAACACGATAAGAAGTAGAGCAATGGGTGTGAGATCTTGGATTGAAATCGACAGTGGAATTCCACGATAGAAATATGTTTCCATCGACACTCGATAAAAGTGAAAACTGTTGAAGCAACGGCAACGGTTAAAATCACTGACATTGAACAAATTAAGAAAATTAAAAAAGATTGCAAGATCAACCTTGATGAAGTGCGATTAATAGAATAACTTTTTGATGTAAACTAAACTGTTTTGGCCTATGAATGTGTTGGAACGATAAAACCTTGATAACATGTATTTGTTTATACCTACTATAACATTTAAAACCATTGTATATCACTTAATGTACACTTTAAATATCACTTAATGTAATATTTGTACAATAAAGAGTTAAATAAAATAAATAAATTAAATCGCTTCTGCTAATAACAAACCGGTAAGCAATCACTTTCTTCATCTCCATATATCCGCATTATTTTCATTATACACTACTACATAAGTGCACAGTATACAATACAAGCACTACGTAGTTGTTTTTAAAGCATACCTAACACAGAATAGATCCCATTAGGTTAATTGGTTAAGACCAACACCAACACACACCAAAAGTCAAGTAAGCTGAAGAGATACACAGCTACTGAGTACCCAGTAGTGATACTGGACTAGCCAACAGTATGTCATCCAAACATTTAATATGAAATACCTCAGGAGCAGTGTAAGAAACCACAAACACGCGTACAATACTCATTAATTGGTGAGCGTGAGCGAGCACATCACACACGCTTCCTTTTTACACTTTCGACTGTTCTGGTTTGTTATATTGATGAATAAACAAAAAATATAAAACTTAAAATCAAATAATAAGTAATAGTTTCAATTAGTGGTCAATGGTCGTAAAATGAACTATCTCATTGTGTATAGAGCTTTATTACAGCTTTTATTTCTTAACATAACGTAAATACAGTTATAATCATTATAATAAGTTCAACGTAATATTCAAACTTTTTGTGTGTTTTTCTATTTACTTAGAAAGTAAAGTACCAACCAGCATTTACTTAACACAATTATCTTTAAAAAAACTGGCGGAAATAGCACTTATAATTTCCTGCAAACTTCCTGGCTGGTTAATGACGCTGAACCACTTGTCATTGAACTTCAATCAATCATCGGAATAGTGATGGTGATATTGGTGAGATAGAACATAATAATAAATATGTAAGTACGAAAAGCATGGAGTATGAATGGTCCACCCGAGTCCGCGTTGTTTTATGACGAGATGGATATTGGACGTGACTTCTCCAAACTCAAAACATACACTAAAATATACATAATATCACTCAGGAATCTCAGGATTCAGAAAACTTCATTAATTAAAGAAAAATTCAAGTTATACGGTATTATTCATAAAAAGTTACGGGAGACCTATAGGCCTGCTATAAGCAAATGTCAAAAAAACTTTATTCATAAACGATCAATAGCGCTAAAGAACTCTCCAACTGATTCGTAAAACCTTGATATGCTAAAGTTGGCTGGACCCTACTATACACCTTCCGTAAACCTCCTATTGTACAAAAACATGGCGGCCGGTCAACAGCTGTTCTGCTTTATTGACGATTTGACATTTGTTGTGAGTTAATATTTGCTGAAAATAAGTTGCCATGGTAACGTAAAAATTAAATTTTTTTTTTTTTGTGGGTTTTGGCTTGGCCACTGCGCCTTTAAGCCAACGTAAACTTTTTTAAGTGCCGCGCCGTGGCTAACATAGATAATAGAGATTGATAAATGAATGAAAGTTTTCGCTATTTTTGTTTATGGTTTCGTCAGACCGGCAACTTAATAGGGTAAATGTCAAAATGTTTGGTCTGTGAAATCTATTAGCATCACTATAGTTATTGAAGGTTTACGGGACTATTATGAATAGAGATTTTTATGAAACCTCAAATAGGCTTAAAGTGTTCCGTAGCTATTGAGCTAGTAAAACTACTTTAAGGTTTTTTTTATGAATAAGACCGATAATCTCTAAAACCCGGTAAACAAAGTCATCCGTCAATGTGAGATCGTAAATTTTATTACATAACAAAAGATGTTTACAAAATGTTAGCATAATTACTTATATCTTGCATGCCATAATAAATGAGGTTCTAAATGTCACGAATCATGAACATCGTGATTAGGAAAAGATGAGGAACTTAGATGAAAACTGTTTTTCAAACCAAAGAGTACAGCATTATCTGAGGTTATTTTTAGAAAATGAACATGACTAAAAAGGACTTCCTACGTACAATAAAGTACTTACAAAAAATACATAATAAGTATATCCAAATAAAATAACAAACCAATCCATTTAAAATACAAGACATAAATGTATGCGTTAATTCAGTGTCCGATTAAACCAGATATGAATTCGATGGACATGATAGTGTCATATTCTAAAGTGACATGACAATAGCAGGCGACAACGCGCATTCTATGCAACAAACGCCCACAGACCTTGGTTCTATTAGAACTTTTGTTAGACGATCACCATTATTTATAGCAGAAATACATGAAAGAAACGGATCCTGGCTAGATTTTTTATGCCTTGTGAATAGATATTGTATCTTCGGGATTAAAATGTATCGGTGAATTATGACACTATTTTTTATATAGAGAATACAATACTGGTCTATCCGTAGAGCATTTTATACCTGAGTAAAGCACTAAAGACGACTAATAATATTTACTTACTTTGATCTGCTTTAATATTTATCTACCAATTACCAATATAGTGGAAAAGGTAAGGTATTGAAAAACCAAAAAATATTTACTTGATCATAGCACTTGCATAATTTTTGACAACATAAATTATTTTGCGAAACACTAATGAGTGTTGATGATCACGAACCCATTAGATAGCTACATAGATAATATTAATTTATCTTAAAATCATCACGAAGTTATTAGCTACATCCATCCAAAAAAATTAAATGGTCAAGAAATGTTTCAACTTTTCTCAATCATACTTAGAGCAACCTTGGCACATAAAGTGTTAAAGATATAGGTATCAATATCTCACTGCATAGGATATTTGAGTAAAAAACTATCATTGTCAGAAATAACAGTCTATTGCTGGACATGTGTAATATGTGTATAGGCTTTCCCAGTGAGAGCCACAAGTCACAACGACAACAGTCTGTCCCTCGCTCGTTGTCAAAAAAAAGAAATGCAATCTGTCACAGCCACAGTAGGGTATAAAAGTACCAGCTAGATTCTATTCTATTTATTCTATTTTCTGTGGGGGTGTAAGTACCTGCACCTGGCTCTCTCGAGTGGAGCCTTTGTGCATATCCCCAAGGTCTAAACTGCCTTCCTAAGCTTGGACCATTTCCCACCACGCTGGTCCACTGCGGGTTGGTGGGTTCACATATCTAGATGTGCTAGATCTAGATATGCAGGTTTCCTCACGATGTTTTCCTTCACCGTAAGAGCGATGGTTTACATTGTACTTAAGTTAAAAGAACTCATTGGTACATGTCAGCGCCGGGATTCGAACCCGCATCTCTTGATTGAGAAGCGGGCGCTCACCCGACTGAGCTACCACCGCTCCAGCTAGATTTTTCAACTTCCTTCCCCAAATAAATTGCCATTGACTTTTTGTAGGCAGCCCACGAACCTCGTTAACTGACCTTTCAATTGTTTTACAATTATCTGTTCACTTGTATTTGATTTGAGCAATCGCCTCAATGCTACCGTATTGACAGCACTTAAAACCTCGTTAACCATTAATATATCATATGTTTCAATAAACTTGTTAGTAAAGTATGCGTTATTATAAATTTATGTTTTTGTTGAGAATTCTTACATTCAATAATATATTGTGATATTTAATTAAACATATTGGTAGGTACCAACGTACATTAACTACTTAACACATAATACATATAAATAAAAAAACTTACCACATTGATCTTGCCAAGGATGTGACTAATCTGGTCTTTGCTGCACATTTTAAAATTATTCCAAAATGTCTTCTTCAATCACGAATCACGATTCACATTTCACTACTAGTCATTGTTATATTTTCAGCTCATTCACTTTTGCTTTTCTGCAATAGGGCAGGATTCTTCTTGAGGCTTTTACGCAATAATAAAATAAGACCATATTAGTAGGTAAAAAAATTATATCTTAATTAAGATTAAATAACATAATGAGACATAAAAAGCTGAGTTTGGTAATCGAAATCAATCGAGGCATATCGCTTACCGATACAAGTAATAATAAACTAATTAAGACAATAATTACAATTACGAAATTTGTTAAGGAATAAATGAGATTGACAAATAGCCGGCCGTGTCAGAGGCAAATAACCGATCGATATCGACACAAATTGGGATTGGTAACCATGTTGGACATGATTATGTCATTATTGCAAAAAGTTGCAAACTTTTTACGAAATTGTGAACATTTCTATTTAAAGATTAATTTGCCCTCACTTTTTCCACAAAATATTTAAATGTTATGTTTATCCCTAAACGCTAGTTTATGCCAAATCGATACGCAAACGGATATGCGATAACAAATGGTAGTTCATGAATATTAACCCTTTACTTCATACGAAGCCATAAATGGCTCTTGGAATTTAATATTTTATTCTACCCCAACCAAAATAAATATTTAAAAAATAATATCGCTATACTTTTAGTCACTTCTTTGTTTATATAAACATATTTTTTTTGTCCATGGTATGTGTCATCTGCGAATATAATCGCAACTTATCCCAGGTGCAATGATTGCTTTCTGTAAATGTGATTTTTCTGAAACTTTGAAATTCTACAAAAAATATAAAAAGTACGTTGTTGGTAGTAAAAAAAATGTTTTCCGTTTGTGCATACCTTATATTTTCTGGAACTTGTCAATTAATTAATTATTATTAGTTTTATATATCTTATTTTCTCAATTATCTGAGAAAGCCATTTCTGGCTTCCTATGCGTTGAGGCTATAATATTTATGCCAGAAATGGCTTCCTATGCACTCGTACATACTAACTAGATTTTTAACCTATCTTTTCAGAACAAATACTTCGCTTATTTATACCTAAAAAATACAATACTTGATGTTGACTCCTTACGTAATTTCACTAATGAATTATTTTACAAATTTTAAAATTTACTAATTATTAACTAAATTTACTTGTATTATTTAAATATATATATATGTTCTGATTTAATAATAATTTGTCACTGATAAATTGATGATCCGAAAAAAGAGCTGTAATAAAGCAATTCAGGAATTGTGATAGTATTTATTTGCCTCCTGCAGTAGTCCAGCTACCATATCCCAGGATAGATGGCAAGGGAGACTCCTCAATGTTATCAAATGCTAGCAGAACAGACAATCTTACAGGTAGATACGAATCCCCTGGACCATCCCAAAAAAAACGTTAAACTGTACCTGTAGAGATGAGGACCTGCTTTAGCTGTGTTTGAATTTGATAGAAACAAACAGAATTAACATTTTTCAATCCAATTATGAAAAGTTTATAGTTTTGGTATGTCTAATCAGAAAATTAATTATATGAAATATTTTCACAAAAACTGATATCTGTCTATGTAGTGCATGGGAAGCCATAAATGGCATAGATATACCAAGTACCAGTGCATACGAAGCCATTTCTGGCTCCTAATTTTTTTTTCTAAAATAAAGTAGCTAAATTTTTTTTAAACTTAAAAATGTTGTTATTATCCCTTATTAAACGATATTCAAGTAAAAAATATTTTTTATCTCAATCCCTTCATAATTCATGCAGTAGAGGGTTAATTTAAAGTGAAAACTATCACCTTATTTCTAGTTACCGAGTTAACTGACACAGAATATTGTTTAGAGAATCTGTAGGGTTCTATTATATTCTATTCTATTCTGAGAGGGGGTGAAGTTCCAGTATGTAGCAATTTCGAGTAGAGCCTTTGTACCATCGGTAGGGTTAAGCAACTACGTAAAATGATTAATGATGTCAACGAACAAAAACAGGGACCTGGCGAAAAACTAATCAATGAAAAGTAAAAACAACATACCGAGACGAATAAACCGTAAAGGCAGAATTAACGAAGATAATAGTGGCCACCGACGAATTGTAATGAAAGAAAGGCCAAGGCCAGTACAAGGTTGTAACGTAGAGGATGCACGCATGTTGAATGCAATTATAAAACTGCAAAAAATATGTAAACACACACCACTCACTAAAAATACTAATATTTTTATTTATAAATAGAATTTGAATCAGCAATATTTATGTTTTTTCTATCGGGTCGAAGACAATGGTTTTCGTGTTGTGTGCATAACGTCCGTCAATATAGTAAAAATATGTTTATTAAAAAAAACCTTACAGTCACATTAACGAGATTACCTGCTCCCACTACTATAAGGTAGGCATTACCTACATTTTGTTTACGATAAAACGTTTAAGGAATTCTTGATTATATAACATTTCATCATAACTTTCACAGAAACCACCTAATCGGAAGAATTTGATATTTAAATAAATTAACACAAAGTCCTTCTTCGAATAATTTTAACAACATTCTTATGTTGGAATCCGAACTTACAAGTTCACTTTCGTTTCACAGCTGAAACATCACTTTTACTCGCCATGAATGAACAATATGACAAACAAAAGAGCTACGTCGACTAGGGTTGCTCACCGTGGTGAAAGAATAGGCTTGTCAGATAAGCTTCAGTGGTGCAACCCAGGGTGCGCCGGACGTACAAAAGGATGCGTCACTCGAGAAGGCTCATTTTGTGCACCTATCTATATGGTCACCTAATACACAGCATGTGTACAGGCGTATACTACACACTCAGCACAAATAATTAGGGACAGCACCGGCACGTATATCACAGAAAAAGTGGTTGCATCACACAATTTTCTCCCATGGCGCGCTGGAGGCAATGACTTTGCTTTAATACGCAATTTGCCGTACATCACCTCGGCGCCGGTTGCATAATCATCATCGTTTCCGTCTGCCGGACTACTACGTGAAATAATTTCAATCAGAACGTAAATTGCTCCGACCGTAGGCCTGATCTAGGCAGATCCTATTTCGATTTGTACATTACCGTCGTTTTTACGAAGCTTTATGGGACAAAGTCATATAATATGAACTACGTGGTTCTATTACTATGACAAAGTTAGAGTAAGATTTAAGACTCTAAAGCTTTGTATTTATAGGCTTTTTTTATCATGAATGAATAAACAATTTTCAATCAAAAATGAAGTAGGTAGATAAACTTACTGACGGGATAAAAATAAAAATATGTCAGAAAACGCATTGTCGAAGTCATAGTTCCAGAAGACCGGTTATGATTACGAAAAAATAAGTGTTGATCGAAGATTTATGCGCATCATCTGGAGATAATCTACATGACGTTGAAGAAAGTTTCTACATAATAGTTATTTCATAATTGCTATCGAAAAATTACTTCCTCAGTACAAAGTTGCTCAAGCGTGGCGAACGATGAAATATGTGGTATATTCAGATTCATACATATAGGTTATTCTGTAGCGTTAAAGTGTGTGTTACGATGATAGCTACCGCTTTCCGTAAAAGTTACATCCGAAGTCGATCGTTAGGTAGGTATCTAATGCATTGTGTGTATCAGATAACCTAACAATTACACGTTGCATAACACCTCGTCTAGTTCGCTTCACTTTTTGTGGCCCCATTTCTTTCTTCATCACACGTTGAATCTGTTACGATTGTTGCATTATCAACATCCGTTTTACTAATCTCATTGCATCCGCTGGATAATGTGGCTTGTTTAAGTCTTCGGGTGAATGGATTTATTCATAATTTTCGTATCAAATGCGCGCTGTTTGATCAGATCATTTGAATCGCTACGATCTATTCTTATTAATTGGGCACTAGCATAGCGAAATATGTTTATACATAACGGGAAAATAATAAAGCTAAACGGGTGATATTTCGCTCGTTGCCAGACGGCGAGGCATGAGTATGAAACACTTCGTGCGTAATGTAGAATAAAGTGTGCGAGCGTGTCTTCCCGCTTGCTCATTGTCGACGATGCAATACCCATCAAAGCGAGAAGCCTCTTGTTGTGCTGCAACTTCCATTACTCTGAATGCCAACAACTGAGGAAACCGAGAAATGTGGACTTTAAAAATAGGCTCGTATGGGTTATATCTCTTATAGTGACAATGTTTTATGCTTAGTTCCAAACAAAGAGAATTGGTAACGTTAAGTCATGAAGATGAACGTTCGGTGGAGCCAAAATTTTAAGTTCAGGAAGAACTCGGCTTGTAATGTGTAGTTATATTTCTTGATTAAAAAATTATGTTAACATGAACTTAATCCGTATCTGATAAATAGACCATTATTTGTAGAATACCGCAGTCCTGTGGTTTTAAAACAATATGATCTACAAAGGTACTAAGTATAGGTATACATATCACGTCATGTGTATCGTCAGTACCTTTGTTAAGTAAGGCAAAGATGAAGAATAAAGCGTTTATTAATCTAACAATAAAATTGTTACTTTATAGCTATGTCATACAAAAAAACGTTGAAACAGTTATTGGTACCGATTCTGAAGGGCACACTTCCTAATTTTAAAATGAGCTAAAATCTCTAAATTTAACTGACAGCGCTAATTTTTGCTATTCTGAAGGCAACGATTTTAACGGCCAACTAAATTTAATAGGCTGATTTGACGTCTTTAAAATGAGTGTTCCCATGCTTAGGACAAATACCAAATGATGGCAGCGAAATATAGATATCATGGAAATATAGTCGTTATTTTATTTTTTTAATCTTAATTTACTTTAAATACATAAAAACATGTTAAAAATATATTTAAAAATATACTAAATGCATTTACAGCCTATTATTGTCGTGAAAAGCATAACTATTAGTGTTTCCAATGTGACTCATTATAGGTAATTTAGAAATAAATTACTGGCAACCCCAAAAAAATACATTGACTTTTTCATTGTTTTCTTTCTCCGATTGCCGGGAAAAAATTCGATGGTGATAAATACGATACGAAAGATCTTAAATTATCCGTGATAGCTACTTGCTTACAAAGGTTTTCATTACACAAGTTTTCCTATAAGGTAAGCCATAAACATAGTGAAATGTATAAGTACATGTAACTTGACGGATTCGTCTTTGGAATTCGTGTTGATTGTTACGAAGATTTTGTGCAAATCCATTATATAAAATGAGAAATTCGCACCTTATTCATATTCTGCTTATTCGTGTATATTTGCTTACGAAATATTTTATAATTTCAGATGCAAACATAACCTTAAAACATCAGCCAGCAAGTTATATGAAACACAACACCTGCATCAACAAGTATGAAAGGATCCAGTCGCATTCCCGTTCAGACTATCTAAGTTACCTAAACAGAAGGTTAGTATTTATACTTACTATGTAATAGAGTGAAAAAAAAGAAAAACCTATGTAAGTACTTACTTACAAAATTTACAAAATTAAATGATTGAGTATTAAAGATACTTAAGTACTTCAATCTCTCTTAGCGGTGAAACGATTCATCATCAGCCCATAATCATCCACTGCTGGACATAGGCCTCTCCCAAGGAGTGCCACAACACTCTGTCCTCGGCCTTCCTCATCCAGCCACTACCGGCTACCCGCCTAAGGTCGTCGGTCCAGTGGGCAGGAGACAATTAGCCAGTCTCATTAATTGTCTACCGCTGATTGCATCAAAGTCTATCTTGGTACCAACCTACCTATACATACAGTTTGTTTTATGCAGTGCACTATGTGATGTAGTGAAAAATATTATAAATTATTCAATTTAGTTAATGTTATTCATATACTTATCATATTATTATTGTTACAGAACTAAATTGAAACCCAGGAAGGATTATAAAATCTTGTCTTCTCGAAGCGAACTCTTCCAAGACTCGTCAGTGCATATGATAAACAAGATTATTATATTTCATACAAAGGAACTTTGATAGATACATGTGACTATGTTATAAAATGAAATAAAGCTTCTCTAAATTGTGTTACTTTCATTTTCTAGTTGTAATAAAACTTAGTTGGCAGTGAATAAACTTAGTTAGTAAAGATAACAAACCCCCTCTATTAATTATTTCAAAGATTGACTTTTGGTTACTTTAACAATGCAAAAAGTTTTATTGCTGCAACATCATAACCATTAATTTGTTTGGATAGAGGGGAGATGACCTGATCAGTATAGGTTCCTATTACTTTACTCTTTAGTTCCTGTTATGATAATCATTATACTTAGGTAAGAATACTCAAATTGAGCCAAGTACATCTACCTGCTTTATTATTAGCTAGTTAGAAAGATATGTACTGATCATAATCATTACAATTATTAAGAATTAGCCCTACTGTTCATCTTATCATAGGCAACAGGATTTTGATAGTTAAGAAGTTTTGTAGTAGGTAGGTAAGTAAGTAGGTACTTTTCTTTGAGAAGATATGTAGAGTCCTATGATACTTACATAAGTAATAATAAAAAAACCTACTTACCTAGGTACTCACCTCTATTTCAGTAATCAAGATAGGTAACCTAAACTTAATGATTCCTCCTACTTACATACCTTTTTAAAGTACCTACGTAGCCTGTTGATTGTAAGCAACTTCTTACCTATACTTAGATACATAGTTTAATCCATTTTCAGGTTTATTTTTGGTTTATAACAATATTTTAGGTTAGTAAATAGATTAAATATATTCTACCTGTACACAAGGAATAATTAAGTTTTATTGTACCTACCTAATAAGGTACTTACATAAGGAAGCATCCTATCAACAAGAGCCCTACTTTGGTTGATTTTCGTCACAATTTGTACTCTCAGGGTTGGTAAAAATAACACAAATAAGGGGTAATTTCACATATTTATTTCTCCATAAAACAGTACACTTATATCACTGAAATTTGCTTAACTTACTTAAGGAAGACCTAAACTCCAGATTAAATCCATATTTATGCACCTACAACAACGATTTCCCATATATTTCACGGTTTTACTTTTAGAAATTTTAGTATAATTTTAAGAGGCACCTTTCCAGACCCCTTTTAAATTTAGGAAGAAAGTTGCTAATTTTACGTTGACATCGCTAAAAATGCGACCTTCAGAATACCAATTCGACCATCTAACCTAAGTTGAATAGTTTTAACGCTGTCAGATTCAAAATTTAAAGTGACGTCTCTAATTTTGGAGATAAACAGTGCCTTCAGAATGCCAAATAAATTTAGAGGGAATGTAAGCGTTTTTTGACAGCGTTAAAATTAGAATGTGCCCTTCAGAATCGATACCATTGTGTCATGAAAATTTTGTTGAGAAAAATCATGAATAATTCGATGTGTTAAAAAACACGCACTCACGCCTTGTACTAATGTACTCCCTTGCGGGGTAGGCAGAGGTGCATTGCTGCACCCACTTTTCGCCAGAGTGTTTTGTTAGTCCCAATGTAATAGGGGGCGGGCCTATTGCCATTTTACGGGCACATCCAAGACCCGAGAACAAATATCTGTGTTTAAACAAATATCTGCCCCAGCCGGGAATCGAACCCGGGACCATCGGCTCAGTAGTCAGGTCACTAACCACTACGCCATTCGGTCGCCTAATTCGATGTGTTAATTTACCCTGAAAGCCTCAGTTTTTCACCTTTCCAACTACGTTTGCCTTCATTTGTTTCGCCCACCATATCACTGGATTCACAAGGCTCATTTGCAAACAAAAACACACAAGTCCACATAGCAGGTAGGTACCCAGAGCTATCGAAATCAAATGTCATGTTCACAACCTGTAGCCAGAACCTACCGCATAGTTCAAAATACCAGCATCAGTATGGCAAAAGTGCAATCAGAACTAGCATTTATGGTAAGTTGACAATATTTACAATTATTATTTAAAAGTGGATAGCTAGATGAGAGAAGTTTAAACGTTTGTTAAGTGTTTTTAACCCTCGACGCAAAAAGAGGAGTGTTATAAATTTTGTTTAATTTATAAGTTTAATATATCTGTGTGTTTGTCTGTACGTAACGTAAATTTTGTTTTTGTTTTTTTTTTCGGAATACTTATTTATAGACATTATCTACCGCGAGTGTTCTTAACCATATTTTATCAAAAGTTATGCAACTTTTATTGTTGAACGTTGGTTAGGTTATACTCGTTAATAAGAGATAAGAGAAGAGTCTTGTAACTCTTGTTCGTAAATTACCGCCGTATCTAGGTCCCGCGAGAACCTAGACATTTATAAACGGCTCATTGCACATAATGCACTAATGTTGTTAGTTGTCGGCAACATGCTTTTACCTTAAGTAGGTACTTGTGCGGGTTATTAGTACTGGTAATGTATTGCTTTTATTTGCAGTACAGGTACCTTAAGGGAATAAGGTTTTATATATATTTATATAATTATAATTATCCACTTTCGTATAAAGGTATGATATATCCTTTGTAATAATTCCCACAGATTTTCAAAAAAATATTAGGTTATAAATTAAGTAAGTGTATTCTAAAAATGGCTCTTACACTAATCGTATGTTCGATGATTTGCCATCAATCAAATTTAACATGCATTGTTAAAACAAAAGAGAATAAATTCACGGTAACATAAACCGTATATCATCCAACAATACGAAGCCTTACGTGTCAGTTTAACAATTAACTACTGCGTATCGAATCTGACTAAACAGCTAAATGACGGTAGTCTCAAATTTAGATTAATCGAGTTGATGAACCGGTAATTTAAAATTAGCACTTTCTTTTACTTGTTAAGTTTTATACGTCTAGATTTAAAACCAGATAACAAAAAAAAACAGCCGCACAAATTTTACCTTCGCATGAGAGGAAATCCGTACAGTAAATAAAACAAACAGTAGTAAAAGCCTCAAGAAAAACTATCACACACTTGCAAAACGTTCAAATAACAAAAACATCTGGCACACAAGACACACTTTGGAAGAAAAAGAAATTAAAAATGTGGCGCCTAAAACGAGAACGGTTCAAATTTGGAATCGATCGTTTAGGCGCACTCGGTTCGCGGCATCGGGTCGATGCGTGTGAGCGGCGGGCGCGGCGGCAGGTGACTAGCGACCTCCTCGCGGTGATAGTGGCGCGCGGTGCACGATACCACAACCCGCCAGCGAACCGGCGGATACATGTCACGGTGTCGCAGAGAAAATAGCCGAAGAAAACAGCCACAACTTACCATACTTTACAAGAGACAAGTACTTTACACTTATACTATGGGATATGTTATTTTTACTGTAGTCTAAGCTTCATTGATGAAATTTGATATGGATAGGTAAATAAGAGGTTGCTTACCAAAATATGAAGTAGCAGCTGATGCAGTAACGGATAATGCTTTCGGTGATGATATCGGGGGTGACTAACCTGAAAATAATCAAAAATCATCTTGAATATTGTCACAAAAACTATTTGTTACAGTAACTAGACGTAAATTTGTAAAGAAAAACACAAAGTCGAGGAACAATATCATACATAGATCGTGGGGAACCGAGGCTCTCAATCAAGATAAGATTGCTGCATTTAAATATTTGAGTTCTCTGCTAACGATAAGACGAGATAGCGATTACTTTCAGGGTCAAACATTGTCAGTACAGATTGTGCTTATGAATACTGATGCCGTAAAATTTTATATTAACCATCCCAATACATCATTAAAGTAAAAAACAGGAACTGCACATAGTACATAATAAGGATGATTAAAATACATATTTCGGGCGTTATTTGATTATATATTTTAAGGAAGATAAACACGCAGCTTGTTTAGAAACAAAACATAATACAAACAAACAGTTCATTAATTTTAACGATGTGTACGCAAGCTTTTCAATTAACGGCATATTATAAATTATAATTTAGAAGAAACGAAGACTAATTCAAGGGATGTTTATTGAAAACAATATTCATAATTACCTATTAGGTTTTACAATTTTATGAGCACTAATTGTGACTATCGTCCAATTATAAATTAATAGTTTTTAAGCATATACGAGTATGATGCAAATATAAGCTGGCAGTGATAGAGATAATTAAAAAAGTAGGTACCTACGTAAGTTTATTGATGATGGCTACAGAAATAACAAATACTTAATACCGTTGAAGTAAAGTATTTAGGACAAGAAAAGGTAACAGTAAATGACAATCAAGCTCAGAAAACACATAAGCAGCAAAACTAGATTGATGTTGTACATAAAAAGAAATTGGTACACAACAGTACTATACTTGACGTTGTCTCAATAACATGCTAAGTATCTCAGTAAAATGAGATGATTAACAAGAATCTAGACGCAACTATCAAGGCCAGAGCACTAATTACTTGCACTCCAATAAGCATTAAAACACTGTGTTGCCATCAAACACTTACATAATACCCAATAACTTAGGATAAGAGCAATCGGTTTGAATAAATTTGAATAATTTCTGCACAAGCATTTCTAAATTTTTCGAGTTACAAAAATAAAATCAATTTAAATCCTTTCAGTTACGAAAATGGGACAAATTGATTAAACAGGAAGTTAACCCTTTACTTCATACGAAGCCATAAATGGCTCTTGGAATTTAATATTTTATTCTACCCCAACCAAAAAAAATATTTAAAAAATGATATCGCTATACTTTTAGTCACTTCTTTGTTTATATAAACATATTTTTTTTGTCCATGGTATATGTCATCTGCGAATATAATCGCACCTTATCCCAGGTGCAATGATTGCTTTCTGTGAATGTGATTTGTCTGAAACTTTGAAATTCTGCAAAAAATATAAAAAGTACGTTGTTGGTAGTAAAAAAAATGTTTTCCTTTTGTGCATACCTTATATTTTCTGGAACTTGTCAATTAATTAATTTTTATTAGTTTTATATATCTTATTTTCTTAATTATCTGAGAAAGCCATTTCTGGCTTCCTATGCGTTGAGGCTATAATATTTATGCCAGAAATGGCTTCCTATGCACTCGTACATACTAACTAGATTTTTAACCTATCTTTTCAGAACAAATACTTCGCTTATTTATACCTAAAAAAATACAATACCTGATGTTGACTCCTTACGTAATTTCACTAATGACTTATTTTACAAATTTTAAAATTAAGTAATTAACTAAATTCACTTGTATTATTTAAATATATATATATGTTCTGATTTAATAATAATTTGTCACTGATAAATTGCTGATCCGAAAAAAGAGCTGTAATAAAGCAATTCAGGAATTGTGATAGTATTTATTTGCCTCCTGCAGTAGTCCAGCTACCATATCCCAGGATAGATGGCAAGGGAGACTCCTCAATGTTATCAAATGCTAGCAGAACAGACAATCTTACAGGTAGACACGAATCTCCTGGACCATCCCAAAAAAAACGTTAAACTGTACCTGTAGAGATGAGGACCTGCTTTAGCTGTGTTTGAATTTGATAGAAACAAACAGAATTGACCATTTTTCATACCAATTATAAAAAGTTTATAGTTTTGGTATGTCTTAATCAGAAAATTAATTATATGAAATATTTTCACAAAAACTGATATCTGTCTATGTAGTGCATGGGAAGCCATAAATGGCATAGATATACCAAGTACCGGTGCATACGAAGCCATTTCTGGCTCCTTATTTTTTTTTCTAAAATAAAGTAGCTAAATTTTTTTTTTACTTAAAAATGTTGTTATTATCCCTTATTAAACGATATTCAAGTAAAAAATATTTTTTATCTCAATCCCTTCATAATTCATGCAGTAGAGGGTTAAGTATAAAATAAATGTCCCAAAACTTTCATACTGGCACCACACTTAGCTATTCGTATTTGTTATTGGATAAGCAAATTCAGCAATAATTTTGGCGAATATACTGACCACACATGTCAGTTTTGGTACATAAATACGCAAATTCGAATAGTCTTCGAAAAGTGGGGTGGTAGCATCAGATAACGCCAATAGCATTAATACCGATATTTCATTTTATTATTGTTGTGTTGCGCACGCGCAGATAAGATCTGTAGCAAATTGGCGGATGCAGATAACCACGGTCTCTCGCCTCACTGATTGATCGGATTATGTAGTCTTATGTAGTCGACGCACGGACTGACGGACACTCCCCACTTGCAGATCATACAATGCATGAACTAAATGGATCACAACACAATATTGATTAACACCATCCATATTATATGATTTAGGAACTACAAATTCCAATCATAATTAATCATACAATATTGTGAACTATAAATATATTAAGTAGTATCAAAGTGGACATATCTTAGAATATGAAGCATTTTTGCATGTAAATAATCTAAGCAAATTAAAGGTATTTATAGATGTGAAGAAACTTGTATTTCGTTAGGTTTTTAAAGAATTTTAATGGAGACCTTCACCTGCTAGTATTTGTGAAGCCACCGTTGTGCTAAAACTCCTCTTTAATTACAACATATCAAATTGATTGTTAGTCAATAGTTGTGGAATTTATGTTTGTAAAGAAATCTATTGATCGTCATAGCTACCGTCTGTTAGATAATGAAGATTTACCTAAGTGATCATGAATAATAATTAATAAGACGTACGTTATGTTTAAGCTATATATTCATTCACAGAAAGTCAGTAAAGAAAGTAGTCGGGAAAATCCGTTTCTGGGAGCAGATATACCTACGTACCTACCTATATCGAGTTCCAGACGGGAAGACTATGCAAAGCGTCTGCGTTTTTAGACTATCATGAAATAGAAGTTGACATGATTGATATATTCTCCGATGAAACTTAGCTTCCCAAACTTTACCATAATATAGAAACTTACATCAATGCGTCAAACTATCGTTTACAAAAGCTTGTTTGAGAAGCGCTGGGTTGATGAATCCACGCTCGGCTAGGTAGGAACAATGGGTCCAGACAGCAGCTACCGAGATACGCTACACACATATCTAGACGACATACTAGCGAGCGATGCTACCATTATTTTGCTGCAACTTATAAAACGCACCGCTGCACTTAGCAAAGGAAATAAGCTACTCGTACCATCAGAGAGTAACCGTGTTACAAAGTAACCGATCATTCGAACGATTCCAAATCGAATGACAGACATCAATGAGACTACGAATGCGAGGAGAAATCTGCCGCGAACATCAGATTAAGTATTTTCCACGTAGAATTGACCTTACACTTGGCCGTTATCACCTCACTTTCACCTCGTATCTTAGTATCGAACCATTCAATCATTTATAGTTCCGATACATCATAGATTGCATATTCAATAGTAATTTATGTGTCGGATGGGTTTCACGCGGGTGCTTGGCACAGATAACCGAAAAAGGTGTGACCGTGATTTCGAAATGCCGTCATTACGAGACCCATCCATGGCTCAATTGGAGTGCAGTATGGTGTGAAACCCATGGGTGCACATCTGACCTAATTGGGGCGTATATGGCGTGCGCGTGTATAATATACTTACATTATGAGATATACCTATATACATCTAGGTATACAAATTATGAGAATCACGCCGCATCATTTGTATACAATGGCAGATGTATATGGCGAGCGCAATAAAGTTTAAAAAGATCGTGGCATTGCCACACAAGTACACATAATTTAAGAAGAAAATAAATTGAATAACCATTTAGAAAATCGACCTGCAAACGAATTCACGTACGCGAAATAAATACGCAGCAATCGCAGCGGTCGTGACGGGCTGAAATGAATTAGCTTTTTCAGGTAACCATAAGCGTATTGTTGAGTGTAAATCGAGTACATATTCCAAATGGAAAAGTTCCCCAACGAAGGAGTTGCATCAGAGCAAAAACATTTTAACTGGAAATGCGCGATCACGTGCCACATTCTCTTCCGCGTTTAAATATAGACGAAGCTCAAAATACGGAATGAAGTTTTTTTTCTCCGATATGGATGCAGCTGGATAGCAGGGGACCGCCCAGAGGGGGCGACGAGTGTGTGGGGGTCACTCTATATGAATAAAAACTAAGTTTCGGAGCGCAACTGCGCGAGCCATGAATCTTGTTGTATTAAACGTGTCGACTGCACGTCAGCTCTCGTTTGTTAGTTTTTCATCAGTATAGAGTAACCCCTCTGAAACAAAAAGGCATGACGAAGTAAAGGCCGTGACGACAAACTATTAGAGCAGACTTGAGTGATTTAACAGAATCGTTTGTGTGCAGTGCGTAGGAGTCAAATTATTGTATTTTTGACGGCTAACGGCTTGTAAATTTTGTGACTTATTTAATTGAAATTCAAATTTTAAAAGGCTTGTTCCTGTAAGTGAATCTGTCCTATATGTATAAATATTGCCCTGAACATAATATAGAATAGAATAGAATATTGCTTGATTGAACACCACATTAATCAGACATACCTATAAAAAAACATACTTATAGACTAGAACTAATGTACAATAGGCGGCCTTATCGCTGAAAGCGATCTCTTACAGGCAACCTTATATATTGCGGAAACAAACGTGATAAATATATTACATTACAGTACCTGCTTATATTAATTGTAAATTTATGCATGCAGATTTTAATGTTTTCAATATTATACATGAAAGACAAAGTATGTACATACCTAACTAGGTTTGAATTTTATTCCTCAGCTCGACAAACTCTCTAGGATTTAGAAAATGTGGCTAAAAGTCGTTATAAAATTAATGTGGGTGATAAAATTTGTTGCATTTAGAAATCGCTCATTTGTCTTGCAAGCTTAACCAGACACAGACACCCGATATAACCGGACCGGGGCAAAATAAACATAACAACACAAACACACCCGTCCTCACATTAAATTGGGAACAACTTTTCTTAGAAGACTTAAAAGCTGCAGATTGCTGTAGATTAAACATGACAAATCACTGTAAAATGTATACGAAAACAAAGCGGTTCTTGTAATTTGTAAGGGGTAAAACTTTCCACCAAAATTATGTACCTATAGATGATTTTTATCAAAAATTAAGAAAATATTGTTGTCCATGTCGTGTCAATCCTCTTTTTAGTGTGGAAAATGTATGTTAAATTTATAGGTATGAAAAAAATATAAGCTTAAAATTGTGTTACTATAATAAACCTAGTTGCGAACTATCAACCTACTGATAGTTCGTATAGAAGTAGAATAAAAAAAAAGTTCAAGACATGCTTCGGTAGCCATCCATATAACAGCCGTGTTCAATAAAGTCAACAACAAAATGCATATATAAATAATTATAATAGCCCACCATTCAACATAAGTAGGGCTTACAGGCGAAAGCACCACGGCAATTTAGTAGCAAACAACTTCATTATACATTAAGTAACTATATGGAATATTAAACAACTGGCGATATTATTGGCCCTATAAAACAAGCTATAAAAATAACGATAAGTACGCAGAGCTTGCGCGGAGAATCGTAATGTTTGATTACGAATTGTACAGTTTGAATTCATTTCATAGGGCACCCTCAGACTAAAGTCTGTTTTATAATCTCAGATAAGTACTAAATTGTCGTATCGTTCTATTGGCGGGACAATCAACTGTTGATGAACCGTTCAGAATCTGTCAATTTAGTATCTGAGATTAAAACAGACTTTAAAGACCAAAATTATGTCGATTCTGTCTGTGACAGCTAACATTCAGCCAATCACGGTATTCCATATTATTTTAATCGTACTTAACTTGCCATTCTCCAGCGAAAAAAAGAAGTATAATGTGTATATAGAATGCCTTTAGTCCGTAGACGTAGATACCTTTGTATTAGGTACAAGGAAAACGTGTGTAGAAGCGAACATTGTACGATAATCGGCATTTCCTGAATGTAACCGCAATGTGACGCCAACACACGTGAACAAAGTAAGATTTTCTAGACAAATCTTATCTGATCTTGATTCTTAATCATCAACAACAAGAAAAAATGTAATAAGTTTCACTTGTGTAGGTTTCTATGTGTCTGTCTGCAGCTACGTAGGTAAGTATCTCTAACGCGGATGCATCGATTTGGATGTTATTTATGTTTATGGATCATAAATTTTATTGTTCTTGCTAAAGTTAAAAGCCTTTAAATACCTAACAGTATAATCAGGAACTACTGTTTCCTGAAACACTGGAGCTATTATCATCTGCCACTAAAATAATAATAACTGACGTTCGTTACATTTTCAGTCGATAGTAAAATTTGGAATTTTTATAAATAGAAATGGAAGATGAGGTGATCGAATATACCCAAAACCAAAAATCTTGGGTATTAGGTATGAGTTGGATATGAAAAGAATTGCCTGCTGTAGGAAACTTACAATATGGAACTATGAACCGGTGGCACACTGTGGTGTCGATTTTCAACATAATTATTTATAAAAGTGACAATGTCAAATAGCGATATTTTCGCCACTACTTATGGGGCTGGCATATCAGCCCTCCAAGGCATGACGTTGACTTTCTGGACACCTGTATAGGTACCTACCCTGTGGTGAGAAACAGAACTCAATCTGTGAACATTGCAACCTTCAAACGATCGTGGACGTCGAGTGGACGTCGGAATCATTTGCCGCGATCCATCAAACACGTCACAGCTGTCGCGTCCAATCCGACGCATGCTAACGTTACACTTATAATTATGTGCTTTACTGTTTTACATATGTCATGTGACAATGTAAGTAAAATACTTCAATCAAAAGAAACTGTTAATTTGGGCCAGATTTAAACGTGCAGTACAGCCATACCCGTTATAAGCATCAACTGTGACAGATGGGTGATGATGATGAACCAGTGAAGTTATGAATGGAAGTAGCCAATTTTAACCGAAAGTGGAGGGAGAAGGTGACGCTTTTTTGACGTATAATGACGTGGCAGAAGCTATTCATAAAACATAAAGAAATTATGAAACAGTCATGATGATAAAATTAGGTTTATATTATCTACCTAGGTATATAACTTTTTATTATTTTTTAACGATGATGTTCACTAAGTAAATAATTGTGTACCGACATAACTAATCGCAACATTTTATCACCATAACGAGCAAATTGCAGTTTTATAGCACAAGTTTTCATCTTCATAATGCGGAAATCTCGTGAAAGGGAAATTGCACCTTGAGAAATAAAAAGCTCCCTGTTTTATGATAATTGATAACATCTGGTAAAAAAAACGCGTCATTTTATATTACAAGCTTATGCTCATGAACACGTTACTTGGATACATTGAACTTCGTTCCGTTTTGTATAAAAATAATAATAAATAAGTTTAAATTTAAATTATTATCCTAAAACAAACCAGTTTCTCCAAAATCACCCGAAGGCAAAATAGATACTTCGGTACCTATTTTAATTAGTGCAAGAAGATAAGAATCAGTGTTACCTATTTAATTGGATAATTTTGACACCGCGTAGGTATGTAGGTACATTACCTGGAACCCTACTGCAAGGCTATCAACTAACCTTATAATCGTTATAATCTATCAACCGAAACATGAAAAGGTGTTAATGTTTTTAACTGACAAATTAATTAGTGATCCTAGCAAATATTGAGGTAAAACCGACCATGCATTGTAGCTGTTAAGTACCTTCTAATATTGTTAAAAAAAGAATATAATATATCTAGGTACATAAGTATAATATATTTGAATGTTGGTTTTAAAGTTCGAAACTGAGACTAGGTAGGTACTGGTAGTTTTGCTGACAGTGGTTAATGTCACAGAGACCACTGTTTGTCCCGGAAAACCCATGGAAAACCTACCACGGAAAAAAATCTAGCAATGTTTTCAAGTATTCATAGGGAGCGAAACATTTCTAGTAAACATTTACTCTCACTCTCAAGACGTAAAAATTTACTACTTCATACAAACATACATAAGTATAGTTAACTACGTCTATACGTTCCAACTGTTTTGTTCACCGTGACCCTTGTGCAGCAGTAGTCAGTTAGTTCGGACAGCCACTACCGTCCATCCCGCAAAACAAACGTGAGAAAGGGACGTAACTTCACTTTAAATTTACATTTCCGTGAAAACGACTCTTTGAAATGTCTAAAATATTCATTAGTGAAGTTCGCCGGCCTCTGGCATGTAGTCTAGCATGGCACACGACTAGCTGAGAAACACAATATAAGTCCGCGCGAGCCATAGAGCTTCTTCTTCTTTTTATCATGTTGGTGGGTGACAAACGTTGGAGATAGACTTGAATTTACAAGATGAAAAACCATGGTGAAAGGATTAAGGCCGGGGTCTCCTATTTACTCCGTAGGTCGCGTCAAGTGTCACCGCCGTAGGCCGCGTCACGATACTCACTACGTCTACGCGCCAACGTCGGCGTGTGAGGGAGACCACATCAGTACATTTCTATAGTGAGCATCGTGACGCGGCCTACGGCGTGACGCTGGACGCGACCTACGGCGTAAATAGGAGACCCAGGCCTTAGACAGTCATATTAGCGTCAGCTACTGGCTGTCCAAGGAGTGCCGGACTGTATAACAGCCTTACCACCACAGACACATTAGCAGTCAACAATATTTGAGCAGCAACGCAAGCAAATTATGCCAGTTTTGACAGATAGACAATGCTGCAGGGATTCTTGATTACTTATGTACGGTGCGGTGGTGATACGTAGCATGATAGCACCTTCCGTGCACGCTTGCTATGATATGACAATAGTGTTTGTGTCGGGTTGCGCGGCCATGCTGCACCCCCATGTAGACCTGAGTGCACTCTCGTGTTCCCGAATAGGGCTGGAGTTATTCAAATAGAAACGAGGGCCCTTGTCTCCTTGCACATGCATTATGTGCCTAATGTTGCAGATAACGTCTATTATTTACTTTGTAGTATTCGTTTGGTGCACTCAGATTCTTAGCAGTATTCGCATTTGGTTTAATACACTTGCGATATAAGTGCCTAATACCTGCATAATAAATATTTGTTTATGAAGAAGTAACTACTTCAAAATACTTTTCTCGTCCATAAAATACAGCCGGCAATTTGTCAAATGTCAACGCTAGGTGTCGTGAAATGAATGGCGCCCAACACTTTCTCTTCAGATTTAAAGGGTTTCGTGTAAATTTTGGGCATTCCACGTTACGTTACTTAACATCTTTTGTTTCGTCACCTGTTCAATATGCATAAGCACGCTTTGCAGATTGATAATTGAACACTGAATCCAGTTAACTGTACCTACATTTCGCCAATTATCAGCCTGTGTTCGATATTCAAATAAGATACAGGCTGTAGCAAGAATGCGGGCGAGTTTTGTGGGCGATAGGATTGTGTTGCAAAATTAACTGTGGTGTCGGCGAGGCGGTGTCGTTGAATTAGCGACAATTTATCGGCCAGAATTGCGCGCTGCTGGGACCAAGGGGTCACTCTATATGACGAAAAAGCGCTGCTACGCGAGCCACGACTTTATCTCGTTTTAATAAGCGTGCCGATTGCGAGAAAATTATTGTTTGTTGGTTCGTCTACTTAGAGAGTGACCCCTCGGTCTGTGCTCCGGGGCCTGATGGTTATAGTGGCAGTCCTCAATTGAAACAGCTTCGGAAATAACAGCTACAATACGTAAGGAGCTAGACAATATTAACCGTGTATGGCAGGTGCAAGACTTACTATAGTGAACTAATGTTGCAGTGAAAAGGACAAAAACTTGATCCTAGTTTTTTGCTTCAATTCACTAACCAGCTTACCTTGCGTCCTACCTCCGCATTGCAAAGAATCTAATACACGTAGTGAGCTGACAATATCAATAATAACTGTGCATTTTTTATATGAACCTTTAGACTTGAAATAGCGTAAAAATATTACCAAATTATAAAATACTGCAGTCAGAAGCCATTGTTCCGTGCCATTGACGACCTAGGGTCCAATTACCTATCATTGAATCCTCAACTAGGCAAAGGAAAACACCGGAGATCCTTCGAATAATAACAAGGAGTGGAGTATCGGTGACCGAGCGGATGACGCCACAACTGTCGGCAATTTGAATCGGAATGTATAAATAGTGATGAGGAGGTGGTTTATGGAAGTGGACCGGGGCAGAGGTCGGCGGGTCCCTTCACCAAGACACGCTCCGGTAGATAGACAAATGAACACGAGCGAGGTGTCAGAATAAGGACTGGGTGAGAACTGAATGAATGTAATTGAATGGTACGGCGATGATATTCTGATACCATCAGTAACGTTAAGACAACTAGACACAACAACGAGGGAAATATAGCAGGAAGTGCGCTACATAATGATAATTAGGATGCTGCGTTATACTTTGGTAACATTGGTTTTTACATATTAGTTATGAGCAAAAATGCCACTAACTATATAAGTATGTAGTTATAGTGCTACTGCACTACAACCTAACCTCAGTAGAAATAAGTTGTTCAGACACAACACAACATGCCGGCACTCGGAGTAACACGCGCAGACAATACCCCACAATTACATTTACAGTCCATTCTGCTATTATCTGATGAACAAAACAAACGAAACGCCTGCGGAAGATATCCGGCCGCGGCTTGTACCACTTGGAATCATCCGCAAAACAATCCCCATTCGAATGTAGCCTTCTATACCTTGGTGGTAAGGATCATTGTGTATGCGTGTATGTGTCCCCTCTCTTATCGCGTGATCGGGCGACCCGACACGATTTGTCACTCCCTGGACAACAGGAAACGAGTGAAAGTGACCAAGAAGCTTGTTCTTCAGTCAGTGTGCCAACCTTTGCTCCTCAAGTCGGAAGGTCCTCAAATATTTCGGTTCACCTCGAGTTGATTTGTTCCAGTAGCTTAGCCGTGGCTTATCCGATGAACTTTTGAACCGTGAACGAAAATAGACGGGTGGAATAAGTTTGACATGTTTTTGTCCAACTGAGTACTGCCGGTGTGTGTCTGACGGGCTGTTTGGTTGAAAGGTTATTTATTATGTTATTAGGTCAACTTCTACAATGAATACCTACACAGGATATCTTTCCTGGTTACTCAATACCGTTGCGTACTTCGACAATCCGGGTTTTCACTTGTGCCTAAAAGGGCCACGGCCTGACATTCGGGGCGACCTTACATGATTTGTCACTTTCACCAAACAACAGGGGCCGAAAGTGCAAAGCTAATAATTAAGCCTATAGTTTAGCGTGAGCGTTATGGAATTCTTTGAATAAGTATATTTATGGCGATAATCTCGTTACATAGTATTTTAGCGAAGACAATAAAAATCTAACATCGATTTCATTTATCATTGAATTGACCAACCACCATATTTACGTACGTATTTAGAATTGATAACACTAATAGGATTTACCTACCTATTGCCCAACACCCTTTTAACGATATGAATCATAAAGCCAAACCCTTATGCTATCACTATAAGTACAACAAAGGATTTATTGGTTGGATAATCTTATCTTTATAACGTGTTTACATCTATGGGTAAAATATTAATACTTACCTAAAAGTTTAAGTTAAGCCTCTTTATTGCAAAATTAATAGCTATTTATAACATTAAAATCAATTCTAGAATTTTCGACACAATAGGCACCTGTAACACTGGGCGGAACTTATCAACTAGCTTATTGGAGACGTTGAGTTGTTTGGTCTTTTTATGCTAGTTAAGATATTGAACGAAAAGCGTTTTGAATTAACTATAAGTGCAGTGAACATTAATAAGTGTAGATATAGGCTGATGATGATGATGATGTGAGAATATTCTGCTGAAAACGATAACTGTTGAGGAAGACGAGTTCTCGAGGGATGACCACAACACAAGTAGGGTAGCCTGACGGGATGACCTGAACGTCAAGAAGCCAGTAGTGGTTGTTGGCTGGCGACGACCGAGGAATAAGTGGGTCTAGTCGAGAGGCTTATCTTCAAGAAGATTTTAATTTGGTTTTTATTTTTATTTTATTAATAGATATACTTAACTACGTTTATAATAAATAAAATTGACCCCTTACGAATCGTGTGTGTCAGTTCAACTCGACCTCTTCCATCACGGAGCTATTGATGACTGTCTCCCAGAATGTCTCCCATACCTTGGACCTCTTCCCTAACATCTTCGAGCTGACAAGTGGGTGGCTCATATCGACCTTGAATCTGACAGCTAAGTAACACACTGACCGATGAAAAAACAATAGGCCCTTGCGATAGTCCATTGTTTTACTTGTAGGTTTTTTTCAGCTTGGCTTTTTGATAATTTTATTGCTCATTTGGTATAGTTAGGTTTGGGTTACGTAAATAGTGCTATTAGTAGAATCAGCTACCCAACAAATGGATCATATTAAAATTTATTATTGTAAGTGTTTCCCACTTTCTATTAGCTAGGTAGTTACGTACCTATGGCCGTTTCCCTGCATAGCTGTAGGCGATCACGTGAAAATTATTGTCTAAGAATAGTCCGACGAGAGGGAGAGGATACGGAAATTCTCCAGTCCGGAAACTTGCTGTACCACCGGGAGGGCGACCAACTGTCCCAAGGGGGTGTCGGGTTCATCGTCAACAAGTCCCTCGTCAACAACATCGTTGAAATCGGAAGTGTGTCGACACGGGTTGCGTACCTCATCCTGAGAATATCTAAACGATACTCTATGAAGGTCATACAGGTTTACGCACCCACATCTAAGCACACCGATGATGAGGTCGAACTTGCGTATGAAGACGTATCGTCTGCCCTGCGTAAGCTCACTACTCATTTCACGGTGGTGATGGGAGACTTTAACGCGAAACTCGGAAAACAAGAAGGCGGCGAGACGAAAGTGGGGTCACATGGATTTGGAGTCCGGAACCATCATGGGCAAATGCTGGCTGACTTCTTGGAGAAGGAGGGCCTCTATATGATGAACTCCTTCTACAAGAAGAAGCCACAAAGGAAGTGGACGTGGATTAGCCCCGATGGGAAGACTAAAAACGAGATCGACTTCATATTGACGGATAAGAAGCACATATTCAATGATGTCTCAGTGATCAGTAGGGTTAAGACCGGCAGCGATCACCGACTCGTAAGAGGCACTTTGAATATAAACTGCAAAATAGAACGCTCCCGTCTAATGAAGTCCACGCTCCGTCCTACTCCTGCTCAAATCCAGGATCCCGAAAGCTTTCAGTCTGAGCTTTGCGACCGCCTGATATGTTTAGAGAATTGCGTTACAGTTGACGATTTAAATAATAGGTTTGTGGAAACTGTCCGAGAGGTAGGATCGAAATATTTTTCGTCCCGAACCAACCGAGGACCTCAAAAACTCTCAGATGGGACTCTGAGTCTCATAAGAGAACGGAGAGAAATGAGGTTGCAGTCTTCAGTTGATATGGTCGAATACAGACGTCTAAACAGACAGATCGCCAAAGCAAGACGTTGCGATATGAGACGCTACAATTGCAAGCGCATTCAAGACGCAATAGAGCAAAACAAGGGCTCCAAAGTCTTTGCTAGAGATCGACCTGTTCGGCAGACTCTGTTGACACAACTGAAGACCGACACTGGCAACACCGTTTCATCAGTGCCCGAAATTCTGGGAGAAATTGAGAGATTCTACGGACAGTTATACACCACAACACAAAACCCTATTACCAGCGGTGCTCACGACAGCCGAGCGCCACTCACCCGACACTATACCGAAGATATTCTGGACGTCAGTCTAGACGAGATTAGTATAGCTCTCAAACAGCTAAAAAACAACAAAGCTCCGGGAGATGATGGAATAACGACAGAACTTCTGAAAGCCGGCGGTAGACCGATTTTAATAGCACTTCGGAGGCTGTTTAATTCCGTCATACTCGAAGGCACAAGCCCGGAGGCATGGAGCAGAAGTGTAGTGACTTTGTTCTTCAAGAAAGGCAACAAAGCCCTATTGAAGAATTATAGACCCATTGCACTTCTGAGCCATGTGTACAAGCTGTTTTCGAGGGTTATTACGAATCGTCTCGAGCAAAGACTCGACGACTTCCAGCCACCCGAACAAGCCGGGTTCCGAAAAGGCTATAGTACCATAGATCATATACACACGCTTCGGCAGGTTATACAGAAGACCGAGGAGTATAATCTACCTTTATGTCTAGCGTTTGTGGACTATGAGAAAGCCTTTGATTCTATTGAGCTCTGGGCGATGCTTCAATCCCTTCAGCGGTGCCATATAGACTATCGCTATATCGAGGTGTTGAGATGTATGTACAATGCTGCCACAATGTCAGTTCGATTACACGAACATAGCACAAAACCGATCCAGTTGCAAAGGGGCGTGAGACAGGGAGATGTTATTTCTCCGAAACTGTTCACCTGTGCACTGGAAGATGTTTTTAAGCTTGTAGAGTGGAAAAGACTAGGCATTAACGTCAATGGCGAATATATCTCTCATCTACGATTTGCTGATGACATAGTGATTATGGCGGAAACGCTGGAGGAGTTAGGCGAAATGCTCACAGACCTCAATGATGCCTCTAAACAAGTTGGGCTGAAAATGAACATGGACAAGACAAAGGTCATGTCGAACGAACATGTTTCATCATCGCCCGTAACTGTAGGAGGTGTCACCATCGAAGTTGTCGATCAGTATCCCTACCTAGGACAAGTGATCCGATTAGGTAAATCCAACTTCGATAAAGAGGTAGCTCGTAGAATCCAACTCGGATGGGCAGCGTTCGGGAAATTACGACACATCTTCACTGAAAACATACCTCAGTGTCTGAAAACAAAAGTTTTCAATCAGTGCGTGTTGCCAGTGATGACTTACGGAGCCGAGACGTGGTGCTTCACCAAAGGGCTTATCCACAAGCTCAGAGTTGCTCAGCGTGCTATGGAAAGGGCTATGTTAGGCGTGTCCCTGCGAGATAGGATTCGTAATGAAGAAATCCGCAGGAGAACTAAAGTTACCGACATAGCCAAAAGGATTAGCACGCTGAAGTGGCAATGGGCTGGCCACGTAGCCCGCAGAGCCGACGACCGCTGGAGTAGAAAGGTTCTGGAGTGGAGACCCCGTGTCGGCAAACGGCGTGTCGGTCGCCCCCCAACCCGTTGGTCTGATGATCTGCGGAAGGTAGCGGGAAGCCGCTGGATGCAGATGGCGGGTGACCGTTTGGGGTGGCGATCGTTAGGAGAGGCCTATGTCCAACAGTGGACTACAGAAGGCTGAGAGAGAGAGAGAGAGAGAGAGAATAATCTTTATTTGAAATTCACAAATGGTGAATATCTATTTCTAACTGCACCAAAGAGGTAGGTAATAACTGCGACTAAACAGTAGGTAAATAAGGAAGTTCTTTATACTTTACCAACCTATGTATCGCAATTTTCTGATTTTGACAGTCAACTAACTATCTATAGCTACGTATAATAACTATGTATAATATACCTACACTAAACAAAGCCTACCAATAAATTTGATGGTACGTGACAAGAAACCCTTTAACCAACTGGAGCAGGAAATGCTACAGAGCATCGATCTCATTTGTAGAAAGGAGCTCACATCAAATTCGCTGATAGAATAACAATCGTTGGCGCAACGTTTGTCTGACTCGTCGCCAAAGACGGCTAACGGGGGCATCTGGGCCGGACACAAATTTATACACAAATAATGTGTTTTATGGACAGATTCGCTAATAAAACAAGCTCAAGTATATAGTAAAACACAGGCACATCAAGGCATTATGCCAATAACTTTCAGCCTGTGATCCGGCTGAAGGTACGTTAAGTACGCAAGGAGCATATTATAGCCTAGCTAATAAATAATAATAATAAAATAATAAAGATTAGGTTATTTCCAGACGCTTTCAAATGTGTAGTTAATGGAATATTTGCGCAAACTCAAAAGCACAGAAATAAAACCTCCAAGGACCCTTTTAGCCGAATAACCACAAATCCGCAAGTTCAATCAAATATCAGCCGTTTCAACTTCACATGCAGCCGCAAATTAATTTAAACAAACTAGCCCGAAACATACTTACACAAATTTAGCAGCCGATGGCCCACACCGTGACCCAAGCTCATGATGGAGCACTTTCCTCGAAGCGGATACGCACTGACAGTGGATTAAACACCAGCGAAACATGTTTAATTAGCTGCACTTGTATCCAATCATTACGTTACTGTTACAGGTTAGGTAACAGTTCGGATGAAAAACAATCTTACCCAATCAGTGAACGCCATGCATTGTTACACTGTACCTCATATTGTTGCATAGAAAGTAGAGGCTATTATTATCGCCGGTGATATTGATATGGCATATATTGTTGTGGCTCTAACACCTATCGATGATATGGGAGAAAGTGCAATTGAAAGATCATTGTAACTAAGTACGTTGGAAGGTGCCTACGTAAGTGGGTAAAGTAATGAACTGTTAACAACAATGGTTTATTATTTTACTCTATTCTCGTACCTACCTACTCAGCTATGGGTAAAAGCATAAGTATCCCATCCATCCATCACGTACCAACCTAACTAACATATTTGTTAATCCTCAACTAAAACCAAACAACGATAAGTAAATGTATATACATGTGCGTGTGTGTTTAAAAAAATCTAACGTTACTGATCACCTTGTCATCAACATAATAATACCTATCCATAGTCGTAAGTAGTTGTAGGTAGCATTATTTTTATTTATTTAAGTAATTCGTTATTGTACATTACCTATTATTTGTAGGTGGTAGTCATTGAGTATGAATGGTCTGGAGACGAAATAGGCAGACGTTCCCCTCTGGCGGGGTGGTAGGCCAGAAAGGCCCACCGATTTATAAAAACTAGTAGCAGTCTCAATTTTCACTAGACTCAATCTAGTTGGCAAAGCGTTCGTTTCATAGAAAATGATTTGTTTACATACTAAAATGACAGCTTCAATTCATAGAATATCCGGATTCCGGATTTGATCACAGATTTGGTCATGGTTTATTGTTATTATAATGTGGCAAGTTACTTGGCGACCCTCCTTGCGGGGTGAAAGAAGTGGCGGGGGCGAGGTAGCACGACATGCTACACACGTAGAAAAGTCTGCCCGGATTAATCTCGCGATAGCTTGTAACTATTTCTGACGTAAGTAAAGTTTTATTCTATGAGTGTTCCCGTAAATGTCATATTTAGCTTAAAATTTATAGTTTGACAGCATTAAAATTTGGATGTTTACCTTCAGAATATCTACCAATTTGAATTTATTTATGTAAAAGTGTTTTATTTTATAAATTAATTTCCATGTCACTTTCATGTTCACTCTCTGTTTGAACTTGTTCATCGTCGTCGTCATCCTCATCTTCATCATCGTTTTCATTAACTTCAATTATAAATCTAAGACAAAAACCAAAAAACATTGTATCTACTTTGAAGTATAAAGTACTAGAGTACGCCAGTCATATTAGTTCAGTGTACACCTATAATATTTTATGTTTAATTTACATTAAATTATAAATAAACAATAACATACCTGTCCAATACATCGTCAAATACTCTATCAGATTTATAATATTCGTCTTAATTTTTTATGACATGGTCGTCACAATTTCTCCACTTTTCAGGCGAATAATTAGAGAAAAGCAACTCTAAGTCTTTTATCTCTTTATCTAAGTTAGAGATGGTTAGAGTCAATCGACGTTCTTGCGAGCTCGCCTTTCACGTACCGCCACACAAGTTCAATAGGATTTAATTCCGGGTGGTATGGGGGTAGGCGAAGCACGATATGGCCATTTTTTTTCAAAATTTCACCAATTTTGTAATTTTTCTCTGTGTTTTGCTCATTAATTACTTTCATTAAATCACATAAATTTTGGTTGCTTTCCTAGTTACAAGAACTGACAACTGACGCACTGTCATATGGACTCTTCGTCTTTGTTGTTTACTTTTTCGTATCTGACTGCGCAGTACCAACCTTTAGCCGCGTAGCATGACTGATCCGGTACGCTGTTCTACAAGTAGGCTATATTGAGACATTATACGATTTGTTGTTTTTAACGTTATTTTGTTGACGAATTATAGATACCTAATAATAATATAACGATAATATGAAAAAGGCCTCAACACTCATCCTAAGACTAATGGTCTCAGGATCAATGATCTCAAGTGGGTCGCACTCAAATTATGACAGACTATATAAGACATGTGGCCGCCTCGGCTGCGCGGCCGAGACTGCCGTAACAATGACATGCAGTGCACGCGTTGCCCTTCCCCGCTACCCTCCCGCTACCCGCTGTCGTCTTGGGTACCTCGTCCCCTCCGCGTCTTTCACCCCTCAAGGAGGGTCGCCAAGCAACTTGCCAATCTATAGCTGTTTCCTAGCCACCAATGTCAAAAAAATGCAATAGTGATGTACCGGTATGTAGATATGTATTAATCGACAAAAAAGGTCATAGTTGGGAAGCGTCCGTAGTCGAATTGGATTCAGTAATCGTATCGTAACTGATCACTGAGGTTAAGCAACAACTGACACGGTCAGCCATTGGTAGGTACAGCATGAGTTACCGATTTCAAATGGTTCTTTTCTGGACGCTTCCGTGCTTCGGACGGGACGTTAAGCCGTGGGTCCCGGTTGCTGCTTCGGCAGCAGTCGTTAAGCCTAGTCAGAGGCCGCCCGAAGGGGCGGCTTGAAAGCATCTAACCGTCGGGTTGCCCACTTACTCGACAATTTCAGTGCATTGTACTCATTCAAAAACGGCGATACGGCTCGCGACCTATCACGTGAGTATAAATGTACAGCGAAAAGCGGGTGACTTCGTTTATTAATCATTCCTAATTAAATTTAACTATACCTAATTATTTTGAAATTAGTATTCCTAACCCATGTTCTCGAATTCATCGATAACACTTATCGATAATTGTTACATCCATTGGCAAGAAAAATGAAGACACTGTGTTCATTATTAAATGACACTTCATGTAACCCTTATTGCTGGGAATTAAAACTCATAATGATATGTCCCATGAGACATAATCATGGTAAACGGTAAAATTTCCCCCCGCAAAAATTGGCAGACTTTTTTGTATCAAGAAAGATCGCTATGACGCTTCCCGAGGGTACACCCGAGTCCGCGTTGTTCTATGGTGGTAGTGGTTGACTTAGGGTTGACTTTTACAACCATTTAACTAATGGCTAGTTTACACAGTGCGAGCTAGCGTACGAGTCAGCCTTCCGAGTAGCTGCACTGCAGTAACTCGCACTGTTTGGACGTAACTTACGAGTAACTCGTACGTGCGAGTTGGTCAGTAGCTCGCATCAGCTCGTTGACACAGTGCGAGCTAGCGTACGAGTCAGCCTTCCGAGTAGCTACACTGCAGTAACCCGCACTGTTTGGACGTTACTTACGAGTAACTCGTACGTGCGAGTTGGTCAGTAGCTCGCATCCGAGTTACTTCAACATTTTTTGTTTTCGCTCGCCTGCTCGCCCGGCAGCTAATACTCGCCCATGACAGCGGCTCGGCCGTCGCTCGCATCGTTTGGACGCGTTCGGCAGTAGCTCGCCAGTGCCAGCTGGACAGTTGTGAGTGGAACCCGTGTTTTTTGTGTACTACGCCGCGACTCGACTCGCACTGGGACTGGGTGTCGTGTAGACACCAAAGGCGAGCCGAGCTACTGGCGTACGAGTACACAAACCGAGTAGCTGTCTACTGGCCAGGCAGCAGCTCGCACTGTGTCAACGAGCCATAAGTCACCAGATCGACATTTATGAATGCTATTAAAAAACTCCGTAATCCTGGCAATTAAAATTTTAAGCACAAGCAATGTTGTTTAATCGCAATAGAATCCCATAAACAAATAAAGATACTTATATTCAAAATAAAAAAGGGAGTTGAACTGGTCATTACCTAAGAAGACCAGAGTCTGCTCTCTAGTCACATCGCCAAAGAAGCATTAAGTATACTTAATATCTAGATTTAAATTTTTGGTTTCCTCTATAGAAACGATGGGTGATTCTCAAATAATGGCTCCAAAAGCATAATTTCTTTGGCGCATTTTTTTTTTCATGTTGTTTGAATATTATACCCCACATATTGTAGAGGCTTTAGACCTCTTTAGTTATCTCTTATTGGCCCTGAAATCTATCGAGCCGATTCAAAGTTACAGCGATTTTAAACAATTTTGGGCCAATGAAATTAGATTGGCACCAATGAAATTAGAAAACACACCAAAGAAATTATAAAAGGTCCCAAAGAAGTTAGTTTAAAGAACAAAGAAATTAGAAATTATTTAAAAAAAAATAGTTTTATACGTAGATTGCAAATAATACACAACAAAACAAAAAATCACGCATATCTTTATTTGTTTTTAACATAATTACCTGGTCACGTAAGGGTGCAAGGGTTCTAAACATCCGAATGAACTAATTGCCAACCTCACCTGCCCGTGGTGCACTCTGCTAAATAACAGACGAGGCTCTGGTGCTCATCCAAAAACAGCTACTCTAAATCCCATAGGCCGGCGATGGGCAGCAGCGTCACCGGTATAAAAAAAGTGTAAAGAGGACGAGGACACGATGACCCTGGAGTCCGGCCACATGTTCTACCATAAGGAGGGCGACCAACTGTCCCAAGGTGGCGTAGGATTCCTCGTCAACAACGTAGTGGAGATCAGTAGTGTGTCAAATCGGGTAGCGTGCCTAGTACTTAAACTAACCGAGAGGTATTCCTTGAAGGTCGTACAGTTATATGCACCAACCTCGGCACACTCTGACACAGAAATCGAAGCAGTATACGAGGATATCTCTAGGGCATCACGTGTACTGCTAGGACCCAATACACCGTTGTGATGGGGGACTTCAACGCCAAAGTGGGAGTACAACAATGCGACGAATCGAGGGTAGGACATCATGGCTTTGGTAGCAGAAACCAGAGAGGGCAAATGCCTGTAGACTTCCTCGAAAGGGAGGGGCTTTCTTCCTGATGAATTCTTTCTTTGAGGATCGGCCCCAGAGGAAGTGGACATGGGCAAGCCCCGATGGTAGGACGAAAAACGAAATCGACTTCATTATGACTGACAAGCGGCACATATTCAGAGATGTCTCAGTAGGTTTAAAACTGAGTGATCACCGACTTCTCCGAGGCACTCTGAATATCAACTTCAAGCTGGAGAGGAGATGTCTGGTGAAGTCAACCCTTCGTCCCACACTACACCAAATTGGAGCTGTCAACATCAGCTTCTAGAGAGGACTACAGTTCTTCAGAAGGGTGACCAAACCCTTCAGAAGGGTGACCAAACCCTATAGACCGATCTCGCTTTTAAGCCATGTATACAAGCTGTTCTCAAGGGTTATCACGAATGGTCTTGCCCAAAAGATAGACGAGTTTCAGCACCCGGAGCAGGCTGGGTTTCAAAAAGGCTTTAGTACAATAGACCACATCCACACAGTAAGGTAGATTATACAGAAGACCGAAGAGTATAATCAGCCTCTGTATCTAGCATTTGTGGACTATGAAAAAGCCTTCGACTACATCGAGACCTAAGCAGTTTTGGAATCCTTGCAGAGATGCCAAATCGACTGGCGCTATATCGAGGTGTTGAGGTGTCTGTACAATACCGCTACTATGACTGTCCAAGTATAGGACCACAAGACAAGACCTATCCAACTGAAACGTGGAGTGAGACAGGGGGATGTGATATCTCCGAAACTGTTCGCCAATTCACTGGATGTCTTTAAGACGTTGAAATGGAAAGGACATGGCATATGTATAAATGGCGAGTACATGTCACACCTCCGCTTCGCGGACGACATCGTTATTATGGCAGAATCTCTGCAGGAACTTAGCTGGATGCTAAGTGGCCTAAATGCTGCTTCCCGACGTGTAGGCCTCGGTATGAACTTGGACAAGACGAAAGTCATGTACAATACTCACATGAAACCGGAGCCGGTTGTCGTTGGTGAGGCAACAATCGAAGTTGTGCAAGAATATGTCTACCTCGGGCAGACTATTCGGCTAGGCAGAAGCAACTTGGACAAGGAGGCTGCAAGGCGCATCCAACTGGGTTGGGCTGCATTCGAGAAACTTCGTCACATATTCTCCTCGTCCATTCCTCAGAGCACGAAGACAAAAGTCTTCAACCAGTGCGTCCTGCTAGTGAGGACGTATGGTGCTGAGACGTGGACACTGACGGTAGGACTGGTCCACCGATTTAAAGTCGCTCAGCGTGCTATGGCTCTCCATAGAAACCCCAAGCATAACTCTCTAGTTATGCTTGGGGTTTCTCTGATGGATCGTATCAGAAATGAGGTTATCCGTCAGAGGACTAAGGTTACCAACATAGCTGTCAAAATATGCAACCAGAAGTGGCAGTGGGCTGGTCATATCTGCCGAAGAACCGATAACCGTTGGGGTAGACGAGTTCTCGAGTGGAGACCACGAACAGGCAACCGCAGCGTGGAACGCCCTCCTGCCCGCTGGACTGACGACCATAGGCGGGTAGCCGGTAGTAGTTGGATGAGGAAGGCCGAGAACCGAGTGTTGTGGCGCTCCTTGGGAGAGGCCTATGTCCAGTGGATGATTATCGGCTGATGATGATGATGAGAGAATTAACCATAATAGACATTGAATGCATAAAGTTAGCGTTATTAATGGTGTTTCATACTCAATACTAATTTCTTTGTATGAAAACTAATTTCGTTGGCGCAGAATGCCAAAGAAATCCAAAGAAATTATTGCCAACGAAATTAGAAATCATCACTTAAAATTTATTTTTACAGAAAGCTGATGTACAATTGGAACCTCTTATTGACACGTGCATATTGTTTGAATAGACATACGTGGACAAAAATATGTATGCAACAAAAACAAATAATAGCATGAAAGTAACAATCGAAGAAATTAGGCACTTACCTGACCAAAACCCGTTATGGCGCAAAAAAAATTTTTTTTCGTCATACTCTGTAAACTTACGCTCCTCTGCTCCTGGTCGAAGATAGTGGGGGACTGAAGGGTGAGGGACGCATGGTGATTATGTCCGGTGATCGTTTAAACGCAGAGTAGGAAGACGGTATCGTTACGCCAAAGAAGTTAGTTTTTTTTCTCGGACAAAATTGAATGCGTTATATTTTTGAAAACTAAACCTAAGAGTGAATAGAAACCTAATTTACAATTACCATAAGTATCTGTTATAATGATAATATATAAATCATAAGCTTATTTTACTTTAAAAAGTGAGTTTTTCTTGACCTAAAAATAAAATCAAGTGAAGGACGCGCCAAAGAACTTATGATATTGAGTTTTAAAAAATCATTGTCGCTTTCTTTAAAAATTTATGCATTACATTACTAATGTATAAAAACGGTCACAAGATACATTATTCAAAAAAAAATACATCCTGGTATAAAACTATCAATTTCATGTATTTTATGGCTTGGACATACCAAAATCGCGTCATTTGAGAATCACCCCGATACGAAACGTTTGGTCTTGCACTAACTTGGATGCGATCCATTTTCAATGATCGAAATTCCATCGAGATTTCCTTGGATGAAGACAAGAAAAAAGCCCAGTGAGAAGAGGCCATCTTCAATAGAGAAATAAATAATAGAATGTCTTTAATAGCCACCCTACTTCGACAGCAAACATACCTCTCCCTAATAATACTACACTAACTAAACAAATGACCCAATTCAAAGGCTATTCTCTAATCTAGATTCGTCAAGCCGTACTCCCCGGGCCATTGTCCGCAGTGAGAGTTGTTTGTCGGACGTCCGCGCGTTTCCTGCTGTGTACAAAACTGCGCGCGCAACCGGTGTGTGAATCATGCGCAGGCGCACGCCTGGCCCGTACTACTGGATCGTAACTCGAATGAAACTCAATGCATTACCTATACACTCGCGAGCAATCAAATAGTTCCAGTGACTATACAGGGTGTTGCAAAAAGGGTAAGTATAGTAAGCAAACCTAGGCACACGTGCAGCATGTCTAAAAACTGTTTTTATGCAAATTTTGAAATGCTGATTTCATTTTCGTGCTTAGATATAACACGCTGCACATGGTTTCGGCTTAGTATACCGTTTTTGCACCACCCTGTAGATACAAATTACCTACTCCTAAACGGAAAAGCATTTGCAACATTGAAGAACATTTAACAGCGCATCAGGATATTACCAACTAAAAACGTTACATATTTGGTTCAATTATAAAATTCAATGTTTTTTAAATTGTTAACTTAAAAAAAGGTCTATTTTGTGTCGGTCTTTTAAAAGTGGAACTATTTATTATATTATTATTAAGAACTGCTGGTGAGTGTATTATGGGATTTATATTATGGGGTAAAAAATATTCGATTTAGGTACAGTTTAGTGAAAGCACCCTTGGTACATGTTAAAATGACAAAGGTACACAACATATAAGTACTTACTTAATATTTATGCTCACGACAAGCGACTCTTATTCCGTCGCGTTGAGTAGTTACAATTCACTTAGATGTCTTTACGATGTTTTTCGTAAGAGCAATACGTGACGTGGTACAATTATACCTAGTTACTTAAATTCCTTATTTCTAAAGAATTCCATGTTACATTGCATTGGCAGCTGCAAGAAAAATCTTGAAGTAAAAAAAGAAAAATGCCATCCAGAAAATAATTAAATTCTGTTAATATTATGAACATAGCTAGACTACGAAATCAAATATGTAAAAAATTAATTATCATTAATATTTACCTAGGTATATAATTAAAACCAAATGACAACTTCAAAATATTAATTAAAAGTACCTAAGTACATACTAAAGTCGATCACTACTCGAATCAAAAAGTCGACTATTACAAAAAACACACAGTAGGGCTAGTGGCGCCTACGTTTTCAACTCAAGAACGACCTACCTGCAACATCTTACACATTATGAATTCAATTTTATACATCTACTATTAAAGTCGCTATTCAAACCACTATTTATCAAATAATTACAAAAGATCCCCATCGTAGATGATTCACGGGTGCGATTATAGATGCTACCGTTCAGAGTTTAGATATGAAATTCTTTTGAGCGTTATATTTGAATCTCGCACGTGTGTGAGATTGCCTTATTATGGGGCACGCGTTAACGCTTCCTGCTAGGTAGGTAGTTCCGACGGATAGGGCACGAACCCAATCCGTACCGTACCGTATCGTAATGAGAATTAGACTATTGCGCACGTTTTCTTAGAACTGTTATTTTGAATATCATCATCATCACGACCCATTACGTCCCCACTGCTGGGGCACGGGTCTCCTTCCAATGAAGGAAGGGTTTAGGCCTATTTTGAATATAAATAGTACTTAAGCGGTAGGTAGTTAGGGAACTGAAAACTGAAATCATCGGACATTCCTTTGCGATTGCACGGTTTGTGGATCTGTGTCCAAGCACTAAAGTTCATAATTTTGTTATAACTACTTGTCGTTTGCGCAAACAAATTGCGAAAGCTCGTTTTGCCAATAATTTTTTTTACGACAGTTCATCCTCTTTGTTCCCATCGAGTCACACATCAAACCAGTCACACTGTATACAGTTGGGAATTCTTCATGAAAAGTGTGCCATCTAGTCACAGTGTTACTCGATGGGAGTGTTACTCGTTGGGAATGATTTATTTCTGAATTCCCAACCAGCCGCTGTAACTGGATGGGAACATAAACTAGAAAATTCCCAACTGTTCTCCCGTTACTCGTTAAGATTTGTTCAGTGATGATGAATGATGATGATGCCTAACCAGTGATAGGTACTGTAACTTATACAGTGTGTTGTTTTTCGGACCCGATGGGGGTTTTTTCTCGATGATATTACTCGTAGAAACCCTTAAAGTTTGGGTCCGAAAAACAACACACTGTATAAGTATTTATTATTACGATTTTTTTTATTTTCGTTTCTTGAAAAAGTATGAAAATAGAAATAATTATTCCGAACAACCAAACTAGTTAACAATAAAATTATAAAATCAAAACGGAATTGTAAAATCCAATCATTTTTTTTCTATGAATGATAGATATGTAGATACTGGGTGGGTAGTACAGCAGTAGCCACAAAATAATAGAGAAAATGAAAACTTTCAGTTCCCAAATTTTGCGTGGAGGTGACTTTATGGCAGTTTGATATTTACTTATCGACTCATATCTGCTCTGCTTCACCATGAAGAAATAATTAGGTACTTCCGAAGTACCTACCTCAGATTAATGATGATCTGGCGCTTACACCGCGGGCGCGCCTCGGACATAGACGGAAGATGCAGATGATCTCAAAATAATGGCGAAAATTATGGGGACCAACACCGATCTAGTACTTACGTACTTATTTATTTATTTTATTCGGAAAACTTAAACTAGTTAAAACTTAATATTACTAATTTGCATAACAGCCATGTAGTAATTATAGTTATCGCATATGGTGGAATTCAGATCCATTGGACTTGTATTGGCTCAAAAGACTTGATGAGGTTTCACTAGCGCCATCTACCTTAATCTCTTATTCCCTCCATCCAAAGGTTGTCTGGCAGAGATTGCTTTTAGTGATAAGACCGCCTTTTGTACCATAATTAGGTTCGTCATCTTTAGCCGTCGCCACTGCTGGACGTAGGCCTCTCCCAAAGCACGCCACTGGATGTGATCTTTAGCTTTCCGCATCCAAATTAAGTTACAACTTGTATATTTTATTATTCTTTTGGGGTGTACAAATAAAGTGTATTCTATTTTATAATAGGTTTTTGTCTATGGTGGAAAATTCTTCATTGAAAATCCCAACAAGTTACTGTGACTTGTTGGGAATTTTTATTTTCATAGTCCCAACTAGTTACAGTGTTACAGTTGTATGTGACACGTTGGGAATGAAGGAAAAGGGTGTTTCAACGAGTAACAGAGTGTGGACTGATGGGAATTTTGAACATAAAATTCCCAACGAGTAACAGTGTGACTGGTTGAGGTGTGACTGGCTGGGAACAAAGGCTAAATTTTAATAATTGAACCCAGTTTAAGTTACACGTATTAATTCCCGTTGATATGACTGTACAGTCTACCTTATTGACACAAACCATAATTATGATAAAACTGTGTGTACCCGAGGTATTGCCCCGACACTTCCCCATCACATGTGTAATTTGCAAACCCACCGCAATTACGACTGCACTCGGGCGTCAGAAGTCAAAAGTTAGCAATTTGCTATTGTTACAACACCGGCCGCTCGGATTACAAGAGAGTGTTGCTGTGTGTTCTGTCTACTGCTTTACTGTAATGAAATGCTACTCTTTAGGTGTCTCCGTTGTTTTTGTACACAGTATTGGATATTCGAGATGGAGAATAGACCTTCTCGAATTTATCCAAAATCAAAGTTACAAGACAATGATAGTTAAAAAAATCTTCCCTTGAAACTATGTTTCCTGTTATAGACCACTATCCAACACGTAAGTAGTTAATAAAATTATTCATGACAACTTTTATACTACTCTTCCCGATTGCAGACATTTTCCTTTACCAACTTGCAACATCACCTAGCCATAGCTATTCTATGCACCTTCAGCCGACTAGTATCGATCGGCAACAGCTGCAGTCTACAGATTATACAGCTATAATAGTATAGTCTCGTCGTAGGTCGTATATAACAATGCCTACAATGAATATTCAAGCCCTTTGTACACCGCGGTAGGGGCAGAAAGGGACATATTTTTATTAATGTTTCGCCTGTGCGTGGGATGAACCAGAAATCCTAACTGGAATGGTCCGGTTCTTATTTGTTATGTTTGTGTTGTTTATTTTGGAACAAGGTTGGTTCTAGTTTTGATTTGGGATTAAAGTAACTGAGTAGGTATAATAAAATTTACTTACGTCTTTATTAGTGTGGTTTTTTTCTCTATCCGTATAACCAATTGCCCCAAGTAACATTTTTGGTTTTAAAAAGGTTTTGAAAAGGTTCTAGAACCTTTGTATGGAAATCAACTCGTGAGACTTAGAAGGCTCGATAACCTTATATTAACCTTATATTAACCTCCTGAGTGCAAAAAGGGCCCACGTTTTAGAACCTTTCTGAGAGCTACAGCAAAACCTATAGCTCAAACCCAGAACCTTTTGAACAACTTACACAGAACCTAAATAAAACCTTCACAACCTTAATTTAACGTTAACATAACCTTGGAAGACAGCTTTTAAGTTCTAAATTAGTCCTGGATGTAACTCTACTATAACTTGAAACACATTTGATGGATATTTGTAATGCCTTCCCAGGACTCTCGGGTCTTAAAATGTTTCTGTGTAAGATTTTATAATAATTATAATAAATGGCGCCATTACCTGACACTTTCCAAGACACAAAATGGCTAACCTGTAAGTGTTGTATTAATACAAAATATAGTAAGTAGTTAGGCTGAAGTCAGGAAATATGAAAACCTTGTGCGACTAGCACTTTATTGTGATACTTTCGGATAATAGTTCTGTATAAGTGACGGGCCTTTTGTAAATGATAAATTTGAAGATATTTTAATTTAAAAAAATAGATAAAATTTTATGTTTGGTGTAAATTTATATTAGAAATAAAAGTACTGTCTATATAAAGAAACATATATTTGGAATAGTATAGGAAACGCTACTGAATTTTCCCTTATTAATTAAAATGTATCTTTTTGGTAAGTTTTTTTTTTATTTCAGTGAAAAAATATGGCGGCCGTTAGGAAATTACTAAAAAGCATTAAACATATTTTGAGGATGCCTCTAAAGCTTTAAAATATTCTTGTAGGACTTAAATCATGCCTTTAGCTCATAGCCAGTGCTTAATGCTTTTGGTTTTCACCAAGTAGTCCTAATTTGTTTGCCTAGACAACTCTTATCAACCTAAAGGTTTAAGATAGGTTTTAAAAAATACTTATAAGTGATTTAAATATTCCATAACTTTATGGTTGTATCAAGGTTAAAAATTTAACCTTAAGCTCTCACTTTAGCATTAATGCTAGCTTTTCTAGAAGTAAATCAGGAGTCTACGACAACTATAAGATCCTAGAACTATATGCTCCTGAAATACATGTTAAAATAACGTTAATATAAACTCTTATCAGCAGCTACAAGGTTGTATTAATAAACAATTAGTTTTAGGACTTAGTAATCATTCTCAAGTACTCAATATGACCAGATAGCAAAGCATTAACCTTTTCACAACCCTTATAAAACCTAAAGGCATTTCTTACAACCTAAGCTCGAATGAAATGTTACTTGGGATGTGTTCCAAACTTGGTTTCTAAAAATACTTATTAAGTATCAGTTGTACTTACTTAGCAATATTTTTCAATACAGAGTTCAAGTTCTTACTTATTATGTATTCCTTGCATTCAACATTTCGTTTGCACACGCACACCACATTTTTACGGAACAAAAGAAGACGTAAATTGATCTCGAGACATGCGACACCGTCTCGAGTGCAGTAATTTGCAACCCTTGTGTAGGGCTAGGGTGCAGGGAGTCACCGCTAATGAACTAGGGACAATGTAGGGTTTCTGAAAATTCTTTAGTCTAGGGAACTGAGTAAGGACACACTGAAAATAACAAGCGACGCGCTACCAAAAGGATCACGTTTCAAAGTAGCGTCTCTTGTGTTGTGCCTTGGAAACTCGCGATTTATCAAAGTTTTGCAAACTTTGTAATTAATACTAGGTAGTAGTGATGTAACGAATATTCGCATTCGCATTCGCGAATATTCGCATTTTTTTGGATATTCGCATTCGCATTCGCATTCGCTAAATTTTGTGCGAATGTTTGCGAATATCAGTACTTATTAAAAAACTATTTGAAAATAATGGTAGATAGGTTAACAAAATCTAAATCCATTCGTCTATAACCTTTTTATTACAAGTTACCCTGTTAATCACATTTCCAGTCTTACTTGATCATTTGGTATTATTTATTTACTTTGGGAAATGAAACTTTACATATTATAGTTAATAGTTTCATAAGACCTAAACATAATAAAAAAGCGTATTTTGACAGTATACAGGGTTATTTGCAACCTGACCTGATCCTTTCAGGAGGTGATAGAGGAAGGCCTTTTTCAGTCGATTGATTCCCTATATTATCCAAAACTTAACCATTTCTAAAATATTTAATATTTAAGTTTTTTTTTTTTTGTCAAATTGTTATGCTTAACACCGAAAATAAAAAAAAACTAGCCATATTTCAATATTTTTTTAGTTGTTTTGCATAAAAAAGTGTCAAATATATTTTGGCCATATCTTAGTTATACCTAAATCGTTTTGATATTGAAATATCTTATTTGAAAGCTTATAAGTTGACAATGTTTTCAAGCTGAAGTGCACAAAAAATTGTCATATACGTAGGTGGTCTGAAAAGTTTCCGACCTCAACGTGAAGATGGCAGCACACATCAATGAAAGTCAGGGAATGTAATTGTGCATCTTTTGACAGCAACACTTCAAAGTTTCAGCCATTTTTGCCGCGCGGTTTTTATTTTACAGTCGTTTGAGTGAGTCGATGTGAGCATTTCTGTGAAAATGGAAAAAATCGAGTATCGAGCTGCCTTAAAATATTTGTTTTTGAAAGGGAATGCCCCTACGCAAATCAAAGATGAGTTAGATTCTGTGTACGGGGACTCTTCACCGTCATTTACCACAGTAAAATTTTGGGCAGCCGAATTTAAACGTGGCCGTAAGAGCTTCGGAGAGATGAACGTTCGGGACGTCCAAAAACTGCAACTACTGACGATAACATCGCTAAAGTTCACCAAATGGTGTTAGACGACCGCCGAATTAAAGTGAGAGAGATAGCAGAGGCAATGAAAATGTCCAGAGAACGTGTTTGTCACATATTAAATCAAGATTTAGGCATGAGAAGGCTGTCCGCGCGTTGGCTGCCGCGTTTGCTAACGTCAGACCAACGTCGTGTTCGAATGAACATTTCCAATGCTCTGTTGGCGCAGTTTAGGCGCAATAAATCCGAGTTTTGGCGCCGCCTAATTACTATATGAGAGACTATGTAGAAGAATAAAAATAAATTTTAAGAAAAAAAATCTTGTATCTATGTTAGGTCGGAAACTTTTCAGACCACCCACGTATGACATTATTTTTTAATTTAACTTATTTGTTTTTACGTTTTGAATATTTTTTTTAATGTTTAACTATTTTGAGGTATTGTGTCTAATTTAAGTCAATTAATGCACATTTGATTTTTTTAATTAGTTAATTTTGGGTGTCACTTATTTATGCAAAACAACCAAAAAAATTATTGAAATAGTTTTTTTTTATTTTCAGTTTTAAGCTGAAATTTTTTGAAAAACATAAAAAAACTTACATATTCGATACCTATGTAAGAAATGGTTAAGTTTCGGACAATGCATTATAGGGTTCAATCCACAGAAAATGTCTTCCTCTATCACCTCTTGAAAGGATCAGGTCTACTTTACCAATAACCCTGAAGTGTCAGAGCAAGACAGCCATAGATTTAAATATTTTAAATGTTTCGTGTAAGTCGTCCTCAGAAACCGCACACAGTCGCAATGTGTCGTAACAGTTACGGGGCTAACTAAAGTGTACTTTAAAAAAAAACTGCGACAATTATTGGCTAGTCTGATTCGGAATGCGTCTTGAACTGAATGTACTTACCTCGTCCAGTACTAGATAGTCACCAAACCATGCAAATGGCCCCAAATTTTAACACAAACTGAATATTCGCATTCGCATTCGCGAATGTCGATATCAGATATTCGCATTCGCATTCGCATTCGCGAATGTCCAAAAACACACATTCGTTACATCACTACTAGGTAGGTAGTAAGGTTAGGTTACCATTGTAGTTGACAAAATGTATTCATATTATGCTGGTTGAAAAACACAATAACTACTTTCCTAGAAGGTAAGTACATAACTAAATCAGCCATTATTAGTTCTCAATGGACATTAGCAATGAACTCTAGATAGTGTCCAAGGCATTCATTCTGATCACGATGCAACTTGATAAACTAGTTCTAAAGAAAAAAATCTAGATTCAATCACGAACTGGCTCACTCAACACAATGCTATAAGAAAACATTTGTTGGTAAAAACTTGAGATCCCAGTACAAGTGAACGCCTGCTGATCAGTGATCATGAGTATTGATGCTTTGGATAGGTACTTATTACATAATAAAAATAATAACTTAATCGTTGTTATTATAGGTTTATAATTATCCATGCGTATTAATGATGACAAAATCATAACTAAATATTATCCAGAACATATATATTATAGGTACATTAGTATACACTACCCCCAAGTAAGGTGATGTCATCAGCGTGCAGATCTAAATTTAGCCCTTTCTTTGCCACTGGAGGGGAATTTTGAAGTTCAAAGACCTCGCGAACCGGCTGGAACAGTCACGATAACGCAATTTAGTGAAGCATGCGAGACGAGCATCGGGAATCATTACAATTTTAAGTTCAGGGACAGAGATAAGGACACAGACGTCAAGGACATTAGACCTATTAAAAGCTTTGCTTTTAGTTTTACGAGGAAGAGATAACATTCATTCGGTCCGCAGAGATCTGTTGGGCCTTTCAATTACTTTTTACCGAGTAATTTGTAAAAATTGACGTTCATCAGAAAATTTTATATTTGTACGATGAATAAAAAATTTTGACTTTGACTTTGACTTTACCTTTTAACTACGAGAAAGACAAGATTGGACTTAGAACTAAAACGACGATTTCGTTAGCATTAACTATACCTCTTTATAAGGAGTTCCTTGGCGGTTGTCAGAAGCAATGTGCAACGGCTTCAATTGATAGTCACATCAGCAATTAACGTCTGTAATGAAATGAATGTAAGTACCTAGGCTATGGAAGGTAATCTAACTACATACTAAAACGTCTGCCTAGAAATGGAAATACCTAGTTATGCAAGGATTTCATGCTGCTGGCACTCTTCCAAGGCCTATAAGTGTTGTGCTTGGATTAGATTCTTACTTGTCAGACTTCCTTAACTCCAGATATTTATTCTCTATTTCTGTACCTTAGTCATTTTACAGTATATATAGATTTTGTAATAAAATACAGTTGTATTATTATATTGTTAAGTCGTCCTCATGAACAGAAAGGTAACTGACCTAGGGCATAGCAAGAAACAGTAGTAGGTACCTAAGGAGTTGTCTTATTTTAAGGGGTTCCAATAATTATATAATGATGTAAGTACTTAGATAACTCATCCCATATTTGACCAATTCAAGGAAAAAGTGCAACCAAATTCCATTGAAAAAATTGCAAAGAGGGCTGTAGATGGACAGACCAAATTATGAGTAGGCAGGAATGTAAGCATGCTCAAATTGCTTCGAATAGCATCCCGGTGGAGGAAGGAGACCAGGTAGACCCGTACAGAGCTGGAGAACGTCCGTGGAGGCGGAAATGAAGAGAACAGGGATATCGTGGACACAAGTACCTCAAGGTGGCGGCTCAGGATAGGGACGTGTGGATAAGAATACCAGTAGCCCTAAGCTCTACATGGGGGTAACAGGACTAGAAGAAGAAGAAGAATGGTAATGGGGTAGCATTAAATCTTCTGCTGGAAGTTTAACATTTTGGGTGTCAATCTCTGTAATCAAGGCAAAAACCAGTATTTCGTGATGATGATCAAAGCAGGAAGTGAAACAAGAGACATTAAAGAATGCATCAAGACGTGATGGTAATAAGAATAACTAATAAGTCTAATAACTATTATTTTTATTCATAATGATCGAGGTCGTATGAATTTATTTTTGTCATCATGTTATTGCAGGAACGGTGAATCCTAATTAATGATGACCGGGTTAATAGTTTTAAGTGGTTCAAGTCATTACGTAGGTCACTACAATCATAGGTAGGTACCCTGACTAGGTATAGGAACCTAGGTAGGTACACAATACTACAATAACGCATCAGTTAAATACTAATGTACCTACCTTAATTTTAACGTCATTGCAAATAGTAGGCAAGTAGTTTATAATTCTGCGTATTCTAATATAATATTATTACTTATGCATTATTTTTTTGGAGTAAGTATCTGCCGGATATTTAAAACATTGTGTTAGTGAATGGGTTGTTAGGGTTGATAGGTTTATACTGAGATGATTTTTATAGGGGTACCTACCAAAGCACGTGAGGTTGGCATTCGTGTGACTTCTGAGATGCACTGTTTCTCGTATTTTCTGTAGATACCTAGGTTCTCTAACAACTCATCAGAAATCGATCTGTTTATAAAAATTAAAGCCTGGTTAAGTACCTACCTTCCTATATTTTATTCAAAGAAAACTTAGACTCAGGACGAAAAGCAAGTGAAGCCAGGATTACATTTCAATAACCAGAAGAACAATGAGCATTTAGAAGCGGCGAAACAGTAAGCTCATGCACCAATGTTATGGTTCCACCTACCTGATGAAAACAAACGACGGTCGAGTCGCCGGCACTCCGTATTCATAAACACTGCACTATCACTGAATCACACTTTAACCAATCACTATTTCAAATCACCAATGGTTTGCAGCTGCCGGGGTCAGAAGGATTTGTTTATCCGCGATTGTTAAAAATCAAGGGCATATTTTAATCGCGCCATGTTGAGTTGAGGACGGGCGCGTGTCGACTGCCGATGCGCGCGCAGCCGCCCCTTGCGCATGCGTCCTGCGTCCTGCGCCCATATATCACACCCCCTTTGTCCCGCGCCCTCAGCCGCCCGCGCCCCTTGCAGTCGGCACAGTATACGCACGCTTTGGAGATTAAAATCTATTGTCTTTTTTGCACAGATGAACAACTGCCTTGTATTGTTGAGCTAGCTGTCGATGTGGACTGCGTTGCATAGTTTTGCAGTCTCAACTCAAACAACGTGATTTTTTAACACTTCGTTTGGTATAAACTTGCTATAGATACCTACCTAAATACTTAATGCGAAAAGGTAAATTAAATGTTTATAAATAATGTTAAACTGTAAGTATGTGACCTATAACGATGTGAATCTTTTGCATTATACCAAGGTACTACTAGGTAGGTATAGGTATGTCCCTTTGGCGGCTACAGTCATGGGCCAGACGGGTTGGCCGTGGTCGTGGGTGGTGGCCTGTGGGATGTGGGCTAGATATCCATACGTGGGCTAGAGATGAGGTATCTCGCTTTACCGCCACGATCTCAAATGCACTTCAAATTATGGCCGAGAACATTATGTTGTATTGTAGCCATGTAGGGATCTTGGGAGAAGTCTTCTGAGTAGGTACGTATAATATTTACATACCTATGTAAGTATATCTACAGTAGTGGATTGATATAAGTGATTGTGATCTAGGATCTACGTCCATCGGCGAAATATTCACTTCCCCGAGTGTATGCGTTTATAACAAGTCAAGATGTTCCGCATAGTACCTACATAGCGCACAGGTACGTAGGTAAGACAAAAAACGGAGCGCGCAGGAGCAGGTACGGTGGAAGCTCATGCTTTTAATATTGCTATAATATAGGCTTCAGGCGTATCGTAGTATGAGAATAGCTAGGCAGAGAAGTACAGGTTAGGGAACTTATAGTTTGCTCTTCAAAGGACCACAAGGACAAGAGGGTAACGTAGGTACCTACTTACTTAAGATTCGACGAGATAAGTACTACTTTCTTCACGTAGCGTAGGTAGGTACACTTAGAGCCTGGAAAATAGATTTAGGAAATCAAAACCTTTTTTTTACCTTTTTTTTTCACCACACGTAACTTGGGTATATAATACCTATATGTAATTATGTATATATTTTATATGAAAAATAAAGTTAGAAACTTGAGCCGTGGTAGCTTAGTCGGGAAGCGCCTTCATCTCATGCCAGGGATGCGGGTTCGGTTCCCGACCCTGACATGTAGGTACCAATAATGATAACCAATGATTTCTTTAGAATGTAGGTATAAGTACTTAGGCCTAATTTCACACCATTCGGTTAGGTTAAAAATACCTACCTCGGTTTGGTTACATGATGGACCGTTAAGGTTAGTGAGTGTCCCACCATGCTAAATCAAGGGGTTAACTCCCTCAAACGGTTGATTAACTTAATTGCTGCTGTGAGGTTCCGTTAAGACTTGGTTATGACCGGTAACTTTTGACACATCTGTCAAGAATTCAAGATGGAGAAATGAACAGAGCCTTTGATAAACAATAAGTATACGAACTAGATGTTGTGTGACATAAAAAAATGAAGCGACATACTGTCTGGGTTTTATACTGTCAAACCGAGATAAAAGTAGCCTACCTGGAAATCGAACCCGGGATCCCTGGGTGATAAAGCTGAGCTTCTACCACTAGACCACAGAGGTAGTAGATTCAAGAAGTCAAACCTAATGACTTAATGAGAACTATTGAATTAATGGTATTTCCGTGTTTTGTAGAATTTTATTACCATATAAGTTGACGCAAATGCTGTTGGTTCTCCATGAACAATATAAATAAATAAATAAATGTGAAAAATCTTCTAACAAAATATTTTAAAAGTTAAGTTGTCCCGAAGCTCGCCTTTATGTGATGTCCGTGCCGCTAAGTGACAGGCGCGGTGGCGCAGCTCGCGGCGCCACTGCTAGCACCCATCACTGGGCACACTGGACCTCGACTGCTGAAGCAGCCATCCCTACCGGAACGATCCTCGGATCGCCCGGTTGACGCCTTCAGAGACGATGCGTCTCTGATTTCTAGCGCTTGATCAAAAAGTGGCTCTACTAGGGTGGTATGGTCAGTGACCACATCCACCTGGATCCGGCTCGAAGGACTATGAAAAGGCTTGGTAGCCTTATGATCGGATCGCTGGTAGTAGAAGCAATGTTTATTGATATATTACAAAGGGTTATGAATATAGAAGATAACTTAATACCGTGATGTACAATACAGGATAGTGACATCTGTAAATACCTGATGACTATTTGATAACTGAACAACCTTACTTAGAAATTGAGGTGTTATTTGTTGAGTCGATTCTTTTGCACTGACACTCCATCTAGTTCGTTGTATTGTTTTTCAAAGGGCAAGGCGTAATAATATTATTTTCAATGACGTACGTCAAAAAGCAACCTCGATAGAAATAGTAACCATGGTAACCTCAAAACCAAAAAGTTTGGTTGTTTGACATCACAGAGACATAGACACAAATTTCAATAAATATGACAGAATATTGAATGATGTGTGAGTGAATGATTCACATAATGCTTGATTTATGAATGGTCTGTTAGATTTTCGCATGATTTTCGTCATGGGACTCATCCAATTAACAAGGGTATTAATCCTTAAACGAGTCGTCAGTAAATCCGTGATTTAGACTGTAACTAACAGAATCATGAGAAACCAGGTCTTAGTTTACTTACCATCGCTTTAATGGTGAAGGAAAACATCGTGAGGGTAACCTGTCCATCTAGATTTGTGAGTGAACTCACGTTGGTCATTTACTTTGCAGGTACGACGTACCTCAGAATAACGCCTCGCGCGTGTCTATGAGATACTCTGAAATGTCAAGTGCAGACGCAGTGGCAGATGACGTTGAGTTATGTCTATCCTGCTATCCTGTCATAACAATGACAGCTTGTTGAATGACAGTTAGTTGTCATTGGTACAGTACAAAAAAAGCTTGTTTGTTTATTAATTTCACAGCCATTCTAAGGCTCTGTTTTATAAATTTTCACTTAATTGCATACAATATGCCGAAAGATTCAAAGAGAAATCTGTGAGTTGAAGTTATAAGTAATATTATTGTGATAAGTGAACATTATTTTAGGTTATGTCTATAATATATTTTCGTTGTTACTTTCAGACACAAGAAAGATGAGCAAGAACCTAAAGATCAAAGAAAATCTAAACAAACCAGATCCAAACAACATACAAATGAAGAAAGCCAACATACAAAACAAAATGTTGATAGAACCCCATTGAGAGGTAATTAATCAAGTTTTTATGAATACTTACATAGTTGATAACATTCCTTAACAATTCTGAAGCTCATTAGTTTCATGGACATATTTTCATCAATTTCAGATCCTGATAGTGCAGCGGCACCTGTAAAAAATATATCAAATATGGAAAGTAATGATGTGCTGGCAATATCAGAAGGTTCCAATTCAAAATATAATAAAAAAGAAATTAAAAGCAATTGGGATAAATATGAGATTCCAATAGAAACTTACGATGAGATTGAGGAACAGGAGCAAATGGGGGCTGATTATGAGGTCAGTTATACATAGTGTGTTTGTATAATATGTGTGTCCTGGTATACAGGTGTCCCAAAAGTCAACAATATGCCTTGAAGGGCTGATAGACCAGCTCATGAGTGGAGTGGCCAGAATATCATAATATGATCTTAGTAAAAATTTGATAGTTCATATGCCCATAACATGACTAGTTGATATTTGTTTTTATTTTACACAAGCTAAGTTCCATGAGACTTAAGACTCTAGCTAGGGCTGATATTATTATGCTGATAAAGCAGACAATGTTACTTACCAATGTATTTTAAAACTTTATTATTTGGTTCCTATCTTATTTATTAATTTGGAACTATTCGATAAATGACTGAAAGCAATGATCTGAGTGTTAACTTCACCATAATCTATTTTCAGAAATTAGTTCAGGCACCAATGTCTGCCGGGGGACATTTTCAATTTAAACATGAGAAGTCCTGGGACAGCTCTACAACACCATCTGAATTTGACAAGTATTTCCACATAGATATGGATAATTTAGCCATAGCTCTATGCAGTATACCATTCCATGAAAGAAATGGGTTAGATATATCACTTTTCACTGATGCTGATGTGAACACAATGCAACAACGGGCAACTAAATACAAAAGGAAATATTACAATGATGTGAAGTTCACTACTCCTGAAATGGATGCATCAGAGAAGATATTAAGCTCCTTGAAGGCAGATTTTATAAAGGATAACATGACAAAAAAGGGCCATAACATAGAAACTGAAAATAAAATGAATGTTATAATCTCTGACCAAAATAATGATGGTAAAATGGATAAGAAATCAAATCAAGATGGTGCTGATAAAATATTAGGAGCAATGCAATCTACGACTGTAACTCCACAAGAGGGAGCAGAAAACACTGCAGGCTTGCAAACTGGAAAAGGTAAGATAATCGAAACACATTAATGGCTTCAAATATTTATTTTGGAATGATAACAATAAACGGCTTGGTCCAGTTTTATTTAGTTTCCCACCACTGAAATTGCGGAAGCCAAATAAAATTAGAAATACAAAAGATTACTTATGAAAAAAATATGTTATTGACGCACTTGTAATCTAAAAACTATTGATATATTATTGTTATATTTATTAATTCTTCATCTCTTCAGTGGCTGACAATCCAGTGCAGGAGGCAAGCAGACCAGTAGTAGAATCACCTGAAGATCTTGAAAAGTGGCTTGATGACTTCTTGGACAGCTAGTTTAAGTATTTCAAAATAATATAGGTACTTACATAACTTATAGCTATACAATACATACTTACCATCTTAAACATGTTTTTTCTTTAAATGGCTAAAACCCAGTAAGTACATAGGTAGGTGCACCATGTTTATATAATCTTGGTAGAAACACTTAATACATAAGTAGGTATAATAGCTTAAAATGGTTCATATTCAAAATGAATAATAATAACAGAAACGTTATATTTCACATGGCAGATTGAAATCCATCTTCTTTGTTAAAATCTTATCTCAGTCTCACATACGAAGACCATTTATTTATACTTACCTATTTTAATAATGAAACAAAATAGGTAATAATTTTTTAGGCAGTCAGAAACGCACAAATATACCGTACAATATGCTTTGAGTCTACCGTCCTGAGTCTCGCATCTGCATGTGTTTGAGCTTTAGTAAACCCATCACAAATAAAACAATGCATTGAGTGAAGCTTACCAAGTATACTTCACGTCTTACAGCTAGATATACATTTATAAAGGCTTAGTTACTTATGTAGGTAATAATAGATATTCAAGATCAAGATGCAGTCAGTTCTTCAATATCGGTTAATTAGTCGAATCTGTACCTATAGTTCCTATTTATCTCACATGGAAAGTATTACCAAAGCCTTTTCTGTCTTTAAAGCGTACAAAACAATGGTAAGGATATTCCTGTAGGATATACAGAAACTATAAAAAAATATTTATTTTGCGACAAGCACTTAACACGAACCGAACTCCGATTTAGCGAGCATCAGTACCTATAATTTCCATAGTTATTATGATACTGATTGCCGCCTCTGTCGTAATCGTAGTCGTAGTTGTTCTGTGGTCTGCGCATGTACTGGGCGCCGGCCGGGGGCTCGGGGTCTTGCTTGAGGGTCTTGGCGCGCGCCGCGAGCTGTGAGACGAGCTGCGCCGGCGTCATGTGGGCGATAGACATGGTCGCCCCGCCAGCGCCCCCACCGGGGGTGAAATGCGACTTGGAACTGATTAAATCTTGCTCCACAACCTGCGTATGCGCAGAACTGCAGAAGTGATCTGGATCGATGGAGGTGCCGGCGTGGCGGGTGGTGGTGGCCTCCCGGATCTCGCACGCTTCACAGAAGGGTTTCACAGTCTGGCAGGCGACTTCCCTGGTCTCCCGGCGGTCCCGCTTCTTAGGGCGTGATACGACGCGGTCCAGCCCGACGGTGGCCACGATGCTGTCGATCAGCTCCTTGTTCCTCTGCGCCGCGGAGTTGCTGTTCGCCTGCGTGAAGTGGAACTCCACCAGCGGCTGCCTCTTCAGCGGGGAGCAGAACTTCGGCATCAAAACCTTCGGCTCAGCGCCGCCCAGCTGGTTCATTATCACCAACTTGTTCGGCAGGTGTAAACTCGCCAATTTGCTAACGGCACTGTTGCAACGACTCAACACTGGAATGAAATGGGGTGGCACGTTTCACAACTATCACGTTTTTGAGTATTCACTCGGATGGCCGCGATGGAAACGGAATAGAGATGTTACATATAAATACAAAGGTACTCCAAGTAAAATGAAATAGTTATAAGTAATGTGGCAGAAGGAATTCACGAATTGTACACTTGCATAAAGCACACTTCTGCTTCAGGTGTGAAAATCATTGGACTAGAAATTCTCTTATATATAAATTAAAGGTACAGTGAAATAATACATACGCTCAACTTTTTCCTTCAATTCCATGGGTGTAGCGGCTTTTAAACCTGAAAAGTTAAGATAATAAAATTGTCATACACATTATTTTATAAGGTAAAATACTTATTGAAAATAATAAGTACCAATCAATCTGCAAGTTCTATCTGAAATTTAAAATATTTCATTTAATAAATATGTTCATGCATTCTTTAAATAAAATAAATATGAATAATGGTTTCTATTCTACCTTTATTTGGTGTCAGCTTGAGATAGTCTTCTTTCGAAATCTTGCCATCAGCCACTAACTGTAACAGTCAAATAAACATGATCAGCAATAACAGAGCATGATCATGTCTGCATAAAATCATATAGGTATTAAAAAAACAAAAAATGTGTAACAAAACAGTTAATTACTTGTGCCAAGGCATCATACGGCGTTTTCTTGCTGTTGGAGTTTTCAACTTGAGGGGGCTTGTAGACTGGAGCTGGAGTAGGCACAACGGGGGCTGGAACCATTGCTGGTGGCGGCAACACCGGGGTGGGCACTGGCGCTGGGACCGGCTGCGGCGCTGGCACAGGAGCTGGCGGTATGTACCCCGGCGCAGCGTAAGGAGCAGGGGCTGGCACTCCCGGCACCGGCGGCATCCCTGGCATCCCCGGAGGCTGCGGCTGTGAGTAGTCATATCCACCATACCCTCCAGGATAGGCTGCCCCTGGCGGTGGAGGCCCCATAGCTGGATAAGGATACCCCGGACCTGGTGCAGGATATTCACCAGGAGGAGCACCTTCCCAGTGTGGCGGCGGCCCATAAGATGGAGGATAACTTGAACCATAAGGAGCAGAATGAGGGGGACCTTTTTTGGAGTCAGGGTAAAGGAAGTTGTCACGGTTAGGTGATCGGCGGTAGGCAGGGGAGCGGGAGCGGGAGCGGCGGCGGTCCGGGGAGCGTCCGTAGGGGGAGCGAGAGCGGCGGCCGCGGCGGGGACTGCGGCGCGGGCTGCGGCGCGGGCTGCGGCGGGAGGGCGAGAACCTCCGGACCCTTATAGGGCTCTTCCTGTAGTGTCGAGGGGACTCGCGGCGGCGCGGCGACAGCTCCCGCCGGCGCGGTGGCGAGTCCTTGCGGCGCGGCGAGGGGCGGCGCGGCGGGGAGGCCCGGCGGTGCGGGGGCGACGTGCGGCGCGGCCGGTACAGCGGCTCGCGCGCACGCGGCGGCGACTCGCGCGCCCGGCGCTCCCGCGGCGACCGCGACCGAGGCACTTGAGTTTCTTCCTTCACCTCCTTCTTAAGCGCTTTCTTCTCCGAATTTGCGACGAAAAAGTCATCAAGCTCGGTGCCCGGCGGCCGGATGTCGTCAGTGGACTCGAGGCTCTTGGCTAGATACTCCTTCACCTTCATGTCCTTGTCTTTCTTGATGGCTTCATTAGTTTTCTCGGGGTCGCGCCGGCTTCCTGGCTTTATGAAACGATCGAGGTCTTGACTGCTGGATCGGTTGTTACGTTCCGAGCTAGTCGCACCTCCGCTGTTTTGGTCTCTTCTTACCGGTTTACCGTCACGAATGAGCTCTCTTAAATCCTTAACACTTTCGACTGTTTCGGCGTTAATCCTCCTTTTACCTGCATCATCATCCCAACTATCTATTACGCTTAAACCCTCAATAAATTCTTCTTTATTGAAGTCGTCGAAAAAATCACTAGGGATATCTTCGGTCTCTGATTGACCTTCTTTATTATCAGTAGCTTCAGTAGCCATAATTGTAAATTAATATTCTAAGCAAATATAATTCTATCAATTCTTACAGAAATAACAGCGATATTCCCTAAATAATTCACAATATTTAGCTTAGGTATTTATTTTTGTTATATGAATATGAAAACGAAATAGGTTATGTGTTGTGTCTAGTCTATGGTTGAGGTATTCTGTGTTTGTGGCATAACTTAAATAGTCTATGGTTTAGTTAGGGCTCGTTCATTACTTTTTGTACAGGGCTCAGAATAATAACAGTTTCTCTCTAATACAAGAACTTCACGTTAAAGTTTCACCCCTCAACATCATACACACTGAGAAGGATAATAAAATGTGCATGTGAAATACCTTCCGTTTCTAGGCACTTGGCTGAAGCCCGTTCATTTCATATTATCACAGAGTACTTTGGTGAAATCCTCAGCGTCAAACGTCAAAGCCACAAACAACTCGACGTCAAAAACGGTCAATTGAAAATATTTCGCGGCGGAATATTCTGAAACGAAAAGCTTTGTATATTCATATTTAAGGTGTTTATTGGATATGCAGGGCGATGGAGTGCACTCAGAGGCTTGAGTGTACACAGGACTTAAACCCCGAATCTTACACTCAACGGACTGGCCCAGATCAGGTACAGTGATGAGCTACCTATTTACTTTTCATAACTTTTGGTAAATAATATATCTGTATATTTATGACCAATATAAAGGGATACTATACTAACTATGGTTAGATCAAGCATTAATTATAAGAAAACTAGGTTATGACAATACAAAAACTATAGAAAACAAATCCACATTAATTGAATTTTATTGTAGGTTGGTTTCCTTGGTATATGTGGACAAACATACCCAATACACGTCGGGCCAAACAAGGTTGGAAGAGACCCTCAAACATGCAGCATTGTTTTGGATATGAATGTAAGTTTTCATTCATTCATTCTATTTTCTGTGGCGCTGTAAGTACTGCGGTCATAACAACACTAACTAACACCATTTTTCTATAATTTTCAGTCACTGTCCCGGCAGCATGCCGTCATCAATGTGCTGGCCAGCAGCAGCAAGAAAGAATACATGCTTATGGACTTGGGATCAGTTAATAAAACTAAGCTAGGACTGGTAAGTTGACTAGGTATTGATTTATAATTAATTTAAAATCTATCCTTGGAATATACTTACATCTTTTATTCTAATATCATCATCAGCTTTATTTGAAGCACTGCACAATACAGCCCTCTCTCATACAGGTCAATTTCAAGTCAGTTTGCATACCTAATAAAAAAAATGTGTTGCTGTACATGCTTACAGAAACCTAGAATGCCACTTACCTAAACAAGCTTCTTAAAAGTCTGTTACTTTAACTGTTATTTTAATAAAAGCAGTGATTTAGATAAATATCAACATCCAAAATAAAATGACTTTGTTTACTTTGTTATCTAGATATTCAAATTTAAGTTGATTTACTACTTTAACATTATACTTTAATCTTTTTTCAGAAAACCCTGCAGCCCTACATACCATATACACTTCAAAATGGCGACACAATTCAGTTTGGAGATGTTTTTGGCATATTCAGGTTATTTGAAGAGGATACCGATCTTCCAATGACTCAGGACATTGGTATTCCGGACACTCCTGTGTTCAGTCGCCAGATGTCCAAGCTTGGCCACAGCGCCATGACTACTGTCCCTGAGTCACCGGATGTTAGTGATAAAGTAAGCACAATTACCATTTTAAACTTTGTAAACATTAAAAACCTCTAACAGAAAATTATGACATTACTGCCTCTCTTTAGTCATTGAATGGCAGGTTATAAAGACTCATGCATAAAATATTGCTCTAAATTCCCTCATCATTTATCATATATTTGGCTCATTCAATAGGAAGCAATAACTTAACTTTAACTTAGCCATTTTAAATTTCAGGATGACTCTTTCATTGGCTCATCACAACAGCCCAAAGACCCAGAGTTCAAGAGTCCAAGAAATAACTTTATTAAACCTTCAGCAAAAACAGTTCTGAGACCATCAATAGGCACTAACAAAATAAACAACATATTTTGGACTTCATCTCAGAAATCACCATCTTTGAAACTAAATCTCGATGACTCTAGTGACTCTTTAAATGAATCATCATCATCAGCCAGTACCATTAAAACTGTAACTACCAATGATGCCAAAGATGTGCATGAGATGGACACACAGGTGCCATATGCCACAAATGATCTAAATGAATCTACAGACTCTATTTATACAGCCAACACTCAACTACCTCAAAGCAATTCTCAGTCAATTCATAACTTAAATACGCAATTACCTACAAATGAAAACTTGCCAGTGGTCAATAAAATTACTGAGCAACATAATATAGAATTTGAGCTGTCTGTTGCAGACAACAAAGACAAAGAAAGTATATTTGATGCCAAAACTCAACTATTTGTACCTGATGATGTACATAATGCTGAAACGCAGGTTATGGTATCTGGGAAAGATAAATCAATAGATAATGGGAGACAATCATTAAATGTTCGTAAAGATAATGAATATGAAATACACGACGCCAAAACACAAATCTTTACTGAGCAGCCACAACTATCAAACAATAATGAAGAAGCTGACAGAATATCACAGAAAACAATCAGTGAATCAGATGAAGAAATATTAAATGATGAATTTGTCAATGATGATTTTGAAATGAAAAACGAAGAAAACATGAGAAAGGGTTTAAATGCAACGAAAGAAAAAGAGTCCGTGTGCAAAACTAATGAATCAGATGATGAAATATTATTTGATGATTTGGATGGCCGAGATGTTATGTATGATAATTTATCACAACCACTACTAGGTCCAGAAGTATCGCCTAGTAAATTGAGTGATAAAGAAAACATTGAAGTACAGATGAATGATAGTCAAAGTACATGCTCTCCAATCATAGGCAGAAAAAGAAATGTAAAAAGACTCGATTCAGATAACTCTACCGATTGTGAAGATTTACTATTACCAGTTCAAAAGAAACCTTCTAAACCAGTTATAGATGAAGACGAGACAGATTGTGAAGATAATATTGCAGGCGATAGAAACGAAATCAATGAAGACATTGCAATATTACCCACACAGCAAATTGTAATTCAGAATAATATCCCTGATGATGATGAAACTGACTGTGAAGAAGACATTTTCAATGACGATCCAATAGTCATTAAAAACAAACCACCAAAGGCTGATAATAAACCTGTAGAATTTGAAGATATGGCTACTCAATTATTAGAGGAAGACACTACTGCAAACAGCAAAACTAATATTGAAGATATGCAAACGCAAATGATTGATGAACCCACTGATAAACAACCAACAATCGCGGATGGTGATTGTTTGGAAGACATGGCGACACAAGTTATAACAGTTGAAAATGAAAATAAAGCTGATGTAGCCAACAATGATGCAAGTCCATTTAAAATACCTTTTATGTCGCCGATAAAAGTAAAAAGAAAAGATATCTTAAAGCTAGCTCCAAGAAGTGTGACACCTCGACCTGCACTGAACCAATCAACATCCAAAAACAATGAAAAGAACAGTGAAGAGGCGTATTACGCAGCGACGCAAGATATACTCGATGATTTGTGTACTCAAAAAGTATGTGAGGACGATGATGAGATTGTTCCCTGTTCAGTAGAAGATTTCGAAGTTGGGGATCCATTCCGACATATAGATGCCGACCTGACTCCTAAGAAAAAAATACTAGTAGCTGATAAATCCTTTGGATCCTCGGACACAGAAGAAAAAATCGGAAATTATGTATCTAGTTTGTCCAACTCGCAAATTAAAGAAGTTGTCGGTGTTAAAGATGTGTCTGTATCGGAATTATCAAAGAAATCGTCAAGTGATATGTCTGACCTAGAAGTGACTCCAAAAAAAGTCCGCCCAATAAAATTCATGAATGTAGAGCTTCCAGACAGCCAGGAAATTAAGACTAGCGTTCACCGATCTGCTAACTGTGCCACTACAGAATCTTCCAGTGAGTCTGAACAAGAGGCTGAATCGCAGGAAAACACACCCATCCTTTTCAAAAAGAAGAAACGATTGAAAAAAAATGATGCTAAGGTTGATCTCAAGACCAAATTCCAGTTAGAGGCGTTACCGACCCGCTGTTTAACACGGGTTCGTAGACCGCCAATTAAACTAGAAGATCAAGCTAAGACGTTATCGGAAACTATATTAAAACCTAAATACCTCACGGAACAAGAAGATGATATTGACAAAGAAATATTAACTGAAAATTTAACACGACTTAAAAATGACAAAAAGAAAGCTACGGACAAAGAAAAAAGAAACGATGATAAAGACACAGTACCCAGTGTGCAGAAAGAATCCAGTATAAAAAAAGAACAAAGTGAAAATAAATCAAAGGATAAAGCTAAAGGAGATGATTTGACAGTGAATACTAGAAATAAGTCTAAAAGAAAATCGGATGAGCAAAAAGAAAATGCTAACAAAAAATCATCCTCAAAATCTAAAAAAAATGTAGCTAGTAAAGTAGATGATCATGATAAAGTTGATGTAATTGATACTAAAGAATCGAAACGTAGTGTCAGAAATTCATCGAAAACTAAAAAAGAATCGAATGAGATACATAATAAAGCATCCACGTCAAGTGGTATGAGATCACCTAGAGATATTGAAATGAAAATGTCAAATGATAATGAAAAAATAGGAATCAAGGAAATTAAATCTACTGTGAGTAGTCCCACAAAACATAAAACGATTGCGACTAGAAAGTCACAAGGCCAAGATAAAATGAAAAATACGGAGTCTACTTCGAAAACGAATTCTACACACAACAACAAGACATTGAAGTCAAAAGAAATTGAGACGTTAATAAATTCAGCAACTGATGAAATAGTAAAGCAAGAACCAGCTCCAACTACTAGGGGAAGAGGCAGACCTAGAAAGGAAAAGCAATCCAAATCTCCAGAAAAACAAAAAGAGAAAGAAAAACCAAAAACAACAAGAGGAAGAAAAACATCACCATCACCTCCTACAGAAACCTCCAGCGTAAGAAGAAGTAAACGACAAAGAACTCCTAAAGACAAAGGCGATAGTCAATCAGACTCACAAACCGAAAAGCCTTCAAAAGAAAAGAAAGAAAGAAAAACTAAATCAGCAAACAAAGATGTTAAACCAGAACCTCTTCTCAAGTCAATATTGAAAACAAGAAACAGTAATCATGAAATGAGCACTGTCTATAATATGTCTACGGAATCCACGTCGGCTGACACTCCAAAGGGTTTGAAGAGGCCATCGACAGAAACAAGAGAGCCAAGTCCAAAAAGATCCAGGTCTTCAGCAGCGCAAAATGCGACACCAAATAAAGCGGTAGAAAAACAGTTTGTCTTGTTCACTGCATTCCCTAATGAAGAAGTGAAATCAAAGTTGGTGAAACTCGGTAAGATATTTATTATTATATTCAGCAATTTTAGAATGATATCTACACATAATTATAGTAGCCCTGCACTTTCTTTGATTAGTCATAATCTCCAGAAAATAAACTCATCTGTTTGTTAGTGGTTAACAATATTGGATTGAATTTATTAATATATTGCCTGCCGTTGGAGAGGCATATATCCAGCAGATGAAGTATCAAATAAAAAGAGTTTTTTTTTAATCCACCTCTACCCATTTATCCACAGGAGCGGTATTAGTCTCCGACGTGTCAGCCTGCACCGTACTAGTCACATTACAAGTGAAGCGAACATTCAAGCTACTATGTGTGGTGGGGCTCGGAAAGCCGATAGTCGGGCCAGCCTGGGTGCAGGCGTGTGTTGACAGCAATACTATTGTTGGTAAGGAATGCTGCTATTGTCGTTAATTTCACCAAGATTATGGTTGGTAGGTGAAGGAGTCTGAGCCTCAGCAGTGGATAATGTCCAGTAGTGGGTGGTTGTTGACTGATTCACAGGATGCCTTGGTATTTTTTTTCTGTAATGTCATAAAACACAAAATTTATTATTGGTACTCACGACTCAAATGGTATACCCGAAAGTGACGTGTTTTGCGAACAATAAGAATGAAAATTATTTAAATTATTAATGGTTTCTAAAAAAACTTTCATCATGAGATAAAAACGATTTTCCTTCAGGCAACCATTTTATTTCACTGCATATAGCATTGGCTTTGTGTGTAAATACGAATTATCGCATTATATCATCCCTCTAACCCTCCATCCCCCCGCAGACCCATGGCAACACATCCTGCGCGACGAAGCTGCGGAGAAGCGGTTCCACTTCGACCTACACCGCACGCTGACCGGCCCTCGAGCCTTCCTGCGCGGGTGCAGTGTGTCCGCCACGCCCGGCGTGCTGCCTAGCGCGCCGGAGATGAAACGTGAGTGACATGTGCTGTAGACTTACTGCCAGTTTCAATAACTCTATCTACCGATGACTGGCAGTTACTTTCATACGATTTGGACATAATCAAAAGTAAATATATTAATATAATATATCAAAATCGTATGAAAGTAACTACCAGTTATAGATAGATCGAGTTATAGAAACTGGCAGTTAGTGTATAAAGGCAGTTTTAACAGCATGCGGATTTGATCACGCACGCCGGATTGCCCCGCACGCGTTCATACAAGTATTCATTGTAACGCGTGGAATATGCACGCGAAATCCCGGAAACTGCTGTGCAATCCCACGTGCGGACTGAAATCCGCATCCAGTTAAAAACAGCCTAACGCGCACAGATATATAAATAATCTCAAAATGAATATTGAAAGACTTTATTACTAACACACGCATACGATACGGCTAGATAGCATTATTGCGTCCGCCATTTTTATATTGTTTGTTTATACGCGCGCCTTATAAAGACTGCATTTTCCGTGCACGGAAAAAAAGAAAAACTCATGTAAAAGTTTATGATGAAACGTCTCCTTCTTGGGTTTGTTCAAAGCTCTATATATATATATAATATATATATATATATATATAATATATATATTACATGCTCCCGCGCAAATATGTTACTTTTATATTTATACCAAGGAAGAGGTTTCAATGTTTTCTGCTATCATGGAATTTTACTTACCTGTATATTTTTGTTCCAGTAATCGTGGAAAGTTCCGGCGGCACTTGGAAGGAGGGCGGTAAGAACTGGCTCTGTGTCTCCCACCCCAATGATAAGGCTTTATGGCCGAGCCTGAAGCGGAGAGGAGCAACCCTCGTCTCTACTGAGCTGATATTAGGAGGCGTTTTACGACAAAAGTTGGATATTGAGCAGAACAGGCTACAAGTGAGAGTGTCCATTGTTAATAACTAGTTGTTAGGGCTTAGAGTTTTTAGTGATCACTGATTATGGATTAATCGTAAGTTGGAATAGCCCCACAGTTGAGAGTTGATGGGGAAAAGGGAAACAATGCCATGTGATATAACTTGAAAAAAATGAGTTTTATGTCGAGATAACTAAAGTTATTATTGATTGTATGTACTTGTTTGTACATTGCATTTTTTCATGAAAATAAGACGCCGCAGAAATGTTTTCATACAGAAATCGGTGATTTTAAAGTTTGTTTCACGTTTATAATTTAGATTTAATTTTCTCAGTTGATTTGATAATTAGTATGTACCTGCAGTTTGTTAATTACTACATTTTAGTTTTAGATGTTAAGTTTTTATGTGTTGTTTTATGAACTTTTGGGTCATTTTCTTAGGGCGTCTTGCACAACAAAGTTAAATAAAATTAAATCTATGACCTCTTGCTCTGACATTATACTGTCAGAGCAAGAGACAAACTATTTAATTCTATTTAACTTTGTTGTGCAAGACGCCTTTAATGTCAATTTCAAGTAATCACTCATTACAATCGGGGCTCGATTACTAAATAATGTCTTGAATAGTCTTGATATTAGTGTTTTGTCAATTCATAAGTAATATTGATGAGATATGTAGTTATTGATTATATACCTATACCGTCAGTATAATTTTTATACTTATAATATCATTATTATAATTCTCGAAGTATATTACTTATGTAAGTGTTTGTAAATATACAATACTTATTTTTATAAAGATTAATGTTGATTGTGTCAACCAAAATACAGAACTACCTGTTCCACTGTCTGAAGGGCTAGCACGGAGCGCATTTATGGGTGAGGCCACACGAGCGTAATTTTGTGAGTTGTCTGGAGTTGTCGAATTCTGTCGGAATTGTGCGTGTGAGTCGACAAACAACTCATTTTGCGTCGCCGTGTGAATCAAATAGGTCTTTTCTTTGAAACCGAATACGGTAGATATTACGCGACCGAAAATGAGCGACTCACAACTCAACTCACAAAATTACGATCGTGTGGCCTCACCCTAAGACGTGAAAAAATTACTCCGTCGCGCTCGCTCTTAATGTGAGTGAGCGCGATGCAAAACTTTTGTCACGTCTTAATTGAGCCCCGTGCTAGCCCTACTGGATAAAATATACTTATCTATGTGATTTTAAATTAATCTGATAAATCTGTGATTTGGAAAGCGTTCAATAAAACTGAATTGAGTTTTTAAATTATATTTTATTTTTTACTTGCTAAATTTAAATACTTTAACAAATTAGGTATACATAATTATTTATTAAAAGTTAAAACATATAAAATATAGGTATAATGCATTTACATATTTATAAACTATGGAATGCTAGATTTTTTGTGACAGCAGCGTAAAAATATACAAAATACTTCTTCGGTGAACCCCACAGGCTCCAGTCTATCAGAAAATTTTATATTTATACGATGAATAAAAACATTTGACTTTACTTTTGGGTCAGCCTCTGCGCTGGACCGGAGTGTATGTAGCCGCCATTATTCAGGCGGGTTAGGTACATTGCATAGCTTTTTCAGAATAATACCTACCTACCCTCATTACAACTGGACGTAGTTGTGGTCTAATTTGGGAAATGAATAGGCTGAAATGCCTGATTTATTTTACCATACATACATTGGAAATATGGAAAGCTAATGCATGGTACATGAATACGTTAGGTACCAGCCATTACTAGGAGTTAGAGCGAAAATAGAATACTTAGTTTACATTGCATCACTAGTTTATTTTCGTTCCTTTCATCAGGTATATTGTGATTTTGAGACATGCATACTTTAGCCACCCTTCATAAGCTTAAGCCCAAAAAGGCTTTAGCTTATGCTGAGTAGTTTCCTAAAACATAATTTTAAATACTTGAGACGGATTCAGAATTTTCATGTTGTGATTTTGATATTCTATATATCTGGGTTTAATCTACTCTAACAGGGTTGTTTTTAAATCAATTATTGCACATATTAAATACATAAAAACTATAAGTTCCAGTCTCACAATGTCTGGGTAAAAGTAATTTGGGATAAAAATCATTCTGTCACGGTCTAACCAGATAACTCGTCTCCAGACATCGCAAAAGTGACTGTAAACATAATATATTATATTATTACAAAAAATAAACTATGTTCAAGATAATATAATTATAACAAAAGCTACATTTTACAGCAGACACATCATGTTCAAAAATCATAAAAATAATTTATGCACGCAATCGTTTTCCTCATTTGCATCAATTAAGTGTATAAGTAAAATAATAATTACAACAAATATAAAATAAACAATAGCTAAGTCAGCTAAATTCTTAGGCTTCACTCCTTCTTTCGGTATCTTTTATAAACTGAACAGATGGTTTTCTGAAATAAAAATTAATATTTATTGAAACCGATACATGACATGCAATTCCAGCGTTCCGGATCTTATGGGACAGCCCTGCTGGTCGGTAAAATTACTTTAAAAACCGCTATTAAAAATCTTTAAAAAAAACTCTAAAAAGCATCATTCATCGGTGTTTTTTTTTAAAGTTACGCAGTAGAAACTTAATTTAGATCATGTAATAACTTAATTTAGATCATGTAATATTATGGGGTTTCCAGGACCATAAGAGTCAGTAAATTAATTCTATTAGATTAGGAAATAAATGTTATATCAAGTTAGTAAATATCCATGCAACATGCATACACCTTCAATCCAACCATATACGTGTTAAAGTTGTCTCTAGCCTTAGCCCAGCTTAGACGACCGAATGGCGTAGTGGTTAGTGACCCTGACTGGAACTGGACTGGCTGAGCCGAAGGTCCCGGGTTCGATTTCCGGCCGGGGCAGATATTTGTTTAAACACAGATATTTGTTCTTGGGTCTTGGATGTGCCCGTAAAATGGCAATAGGCCCGCCCCCTATTACATTGGGACTAACATAACACTCTGGCGAAAAGTGGGTGCAGCAATGCACCTCTGCCTACCCCGCAAGGGAGTACATTAGTACAAGGCGTGAGTGTGTGTGTTTGTCTCTAGCGATAAGACTATTGTGCGTTGTTAGTGTTCCAGTAACTTAGGTATCTGTGTCGACTTTTTAATTGAGTATGATTGTGGAATATTCAAATTCGCGAGAAAAGTGGAAGCTGTAGCTGTTAGTGATAGTGTAGTAGGTGTAAAGCCCGTCTACCGTGCCTGGTTACCAATCTCCTTTACTATTATACTTCAAGCATCCACAAGCATAATTTATCCAGCTATTGAGCAAATGATTTCTAATCCACTACTAGCATTCACAATATTCACATGCGTCACATATTCATGCATCCGTCGTCATTCTGACCTGCACCTACGCCTCGGGGTTCCTCTTCATGAGGTCAAGGTCAGCGCGCACCATGTCCTTGACCAGTTCATCGAACGTGACCTTGGGCGTCCAGCCGAGCCGCTCGCGGGCTTTCGTTGCATCGCCTAGCAGGAGGTCCTGGGGATAGGGGAGGTATTTATGAAAAATAAATTATGTGTGAAAATATTAGGTCCTTACATATGAAATTGACGTTTTCTATAGGAGGAACATAACGTCATTTTTTTTTTAAAATGAAATATATTAAATTAATCAAAGTATGTACCATTGCTATGTATGCACTTTTGCCATCTCATAGGTAGTTCATTGATCCCCTTACTAAAAAAACCATTCGGGCGGGAATCAATAAAATCTTTGAAGGCGGTTTGGACTGCCCCATCGGAGTTGAATTTTTTTCCTTGCAAGTAGTTATCCAAATTGCGAAAAAAATGGTAATCTGTTGGAGCAAGGTCCGGAGAGTACGGTGGATGTCTAAGACATTCTAATTGAAGCTCCTCTAATTTGGTAGCCGTCTGTTGTGCAGTGTGTGGTCTAGCGTTGTCCTGAAGCAGCAGTGGCCTAGAGCGATTGACCAGCCTCGGTTGTTTAGCAGCTAGCTTTTCCATCATGGTTTGCAGTTGCTGACAATAGATATCTGCCGTAATCGTCTGGCCAGATTTAAGAAAGCTGTAGTGAACGACACCGGCACTAGTCCACCAAACACTTACAAGCAACTTTTTTTTAGTAAATTTTCGCTTAGGGCAGGATTTGGCTGGTTCGCCAGGGTTCAGCCATTGCGATGAGCGCTTCCGATTATCGTAGAGGATCCATTTTTCATCACAGGTAATGATTCGATTTAAAATTCCTTCATTATTGTGCCGGTTGAGTAACGTAACGCAGCAGTCGACGCGCGTTTGTCGGTTTGCTTCACTCAATTCATGAGGTACCCACCTTTCAAGCTTTTTCACCTTCCCAATTTGTTTCAAGTGGATTAGAATAGTTTTATCACTAACACCGGAGCCTGCAGCTAACTCGGACGTGGTTTGCGATGGATCCGCTTCCACAATAGCCTTCAATTCTTCATTATTAACTTTGGTCTCCGGCCGTCCACGAGGCTTGTTCTGCAGGTCGAAATTTCCAGAACGAAAACGTTGGAACCAAAAACGCACTGTGTTTTCTTTTGCGACACTGTCACCATACACATCATTAATCCTTCGAGCCGTTTCTGCAGCACTGGTGCCACGGTGGAACTCATACTCGTAAATAACGCGATATTTCAAGTTTTCCATTTTGTAAACAGAGTGACACAAAGAAAAAAACAAAAGAAGAAAAAACAAATGAATTAGGGGGTTTGAAACACAAATGCATGAGTAAATAGCTGTATGAATTTGAATTTGGAATTCCTAACCATAAAGGTAATATTTGAGATCAAAGTGGCCAGTACGACAAAACGCCAATTTCATATGTAAGGACCTAATATTTGTACAGAGTTTTAAGAGGAGTGCTGTACTTGAGCTTGAAAATGGGTGTACGTATCAGCTGGTCACTATAAACAATCAAAAATTTCAAGTAAGACTTTTGCAAATCCAATAAAAAATGTTCGATCTACAAAATAAGCTTCAGTTTTTTTTGCGTGTAGACTAACTGTTTATGAAAAACCCATTATTTTACGATTTTCCAATGATAAGTAACCATTTCAATCAATTATCCTCGGCTTTTAATACATCGGCGTGTGACTTACCACTTCAGTAGGCCTGAAGTACTTGGGGTTGACCTTGACTAGCAGCTGCCCCGTGGTCGCGTCGTGCCCCGTCTCGTCCACGCCGCTGCCGCGCCATTCTATCTGGAACAAGCATCGTAACGTAGCTTTTTTATGACGATTAAGTCAGGATTTATGTTTTGACCAATGAACATAAGTACTTCTCCAACGAGAAGCTTTTGATCTAGCCGAATTGTGATTTAGATAACTTGCAATAATTTGATCGAGCTGCTACCAAATAACTTTACTCAACGTAACCCCACCGAAAGTGAAATTGTTCAGAAGCGAGGTACATACGAGTAGCTTTAGTCACCCATGTAAACTAAATCTATCTAAATCAATTTTCTGGACACGACTTGCTCGATTCATCCCCACTCGGCTACTCAACTCAACACACTGAGTACGGAGTGTGTGTCTGTATGTATTGTGTACCTGTCTGTCGACGCACGCGAAGGACTTCTCGACGAACTCGCGGACGCTGTGCGCCTCGCCCGTCGCCACCACGAAGTCTTCAGGGGTGTCCTGCTGCATCATCAGCCACATCGCCTGCAATAGAGTAGCGACGATTAAATAACTTGACTATTTCCGTGGTTTGGACAGCATGTTAAGCCGTGGGTCCCGGTTGCTGTTTCGGCAGCAGTCGTTAAGCCTAGTCAGAGGCCTTCCGGGCAGCATGAAAACATCTGAAAGTCGGGATGCCCACTTAACCGGCAACTCTCTCAGCACAAGCTTGCTTTTGTTGGGGGTCCACCAACCCTTCCTTCATTGTAAGGAGACCCGTACCCCAGCAGTAGGGACTTGATGGGTTGTGATGATGACTTAACTCGTGATGAGAAAGGAGGAAGGAAAGAGGTTGCATGACTTCTCCCCCAGTAATCTGGAAACACAATCTATTGCGTCTTGGAGAAGCGCTTTTGAAGAGAAGTTATGGTGTATTTAATTTTGAGAATGCAAGACTAACGCGAATAGATTGCGTTTCAAGAATACAAGGGCTTATCGACGTAATAAACTTGTTTAATGGTACCAATCCCATGGTTGAGTTTACTCGTAATTATGTTTATTTACGTCGATAAAGGTATATCGCAGCGTAAGTAAGAGCGTACGTAACAAAACTTCTATGACTCAACGACTGCATTAATTAGGCCTTGTTAGAAGCTGTACAACTTAAATGTAAGTAACCTAGGCTGCCTGGAACTGTTTTATGTATAGATCATAGTAGCTAAAATACATTATGAATAAATCCAGTTGTGTGGATGCCAGTCGCTGGGATAATTTTTACGTTTCGTAGCGTGAAAATACGAGATAAGTACATTCGTTACAAAGCGATGTATTTTCAATTGAAACGGTTGTTTAGTACCTATACGTCAGTATAGCCTTGGTGTGACTCGTGCCTAGTATTAGTATGTAATAATGAAATTGAATAGGTACTTCTAAAAGAGATGGTGCTGTTATGTTGATGGCTATCACGATACACGATGTCACGCAAACTAGTACACCTAATAGTTAAATATGTCACCTCTATTAAACTCTTTCATGTTATAATCATAATAAAAGTAACTTTTAATTTGTTATATAGGTACGCATTTGTCACTTCTATGCAGATCCCGGCGGAGACGACCGAGTAAGTTTTTTTCGCGCGATTTTTTTTCCGCAACTGCTACTCCTATAGTATTCAATGTGTTACAGAATTGCGAAAAAATATTCGCGCGGCGAAATATTCGCAGTGCGGACAGGGCCTTAGAGCAGAACAAAGACATTCTTTTAACGTTGGCAACAGAACCTTGACTCATTGTATTGTACCTGTAAGAAGGCTTATTTTTGCTTGCGCACCCCTTTTGTCTACTTATTTCATAATGTCGTAAATGGAAAATTTGTAGTAAAAAACAAATCTCACCTCAACATAATCCCTCGCGTGTCCCCAATCCCTTTTACTATCCAGATTCCCCAGCTCGAGACACTCCATCAGGCCGAGCGTGATCTTGGCTACTCCTCGCGTGATCTTGCGAGTCACGAAGTTCTCCCCCCGCCGCGGACTCTCGTGGTTGAAGAGGAGGCCGTTGCAAGCGAACATGTTGTACGCTTCCCGGTAGTTCACTACTATCCAGTAGCCGTAGAGCTTTGCGCACGCTGTGGGTGGGAGAGATGGTTGGGTGGTGAAGGGTGTGGTGGAAATAGGATGGTTGAATAGTTTATAATAGAGGTGTTATATCTATTGCAACTGACCTGACCTTCAGTAAATAGCACCTTGATAGTGAAAGTCGTATTCACAAAATTCCATGTCATTTTCCACCATAATGTTACATGAAATTACATAGGAGGATTGGAGGCATTTACAGCTTTTAAAAATCCAGCAATCAAGGGCTTTTTCAATAAGTCCATTAAAGTAATTCATAGGTCTTGGTAATGCCCTATTACAAAATTAATAATCCCTCCACTTACCATAAGGTGAACGAGGGTAAAACGGCGTCTTCTCAGTCTGTGGCACCTCTACAACTTTCCCGTACAGTTCTGACGTGGATGCCTGGTATATCTTGGTCTCCTTCTCGAGGCCGGCTGCTCTGATCGCCTCTAGCAGCCTCAGGGTGCCGAGGGCATCCACCTGTGCTGTGTACTCACTGAGCTCGAAGGATACCTTCACATGTGACTGGGCTCCCAGGTTGTAGATTTCCTTTGGTCGAGTCTGTTGATTAGACAGATGTTTGAGTTGGATGTATATGTATGTGCATAATTTAGTATTCCTATAATTTTACCTTGGAAATTTTATTTAAGAGGACAAATAAAATTAAACATATTTTGTTTACTTTCCAGTTTAGTGAATTTCCATATTTCTTCTGGTTTTTTAACATAAATACATTATAAGAATAGACAGGTGTTTCAACAATTATGAAAAATAAATAACACACTCCTACATTTCCATTTCTTCAAGGCAGGAAGTGTAAAAATTAACATTCCTAATTACATACTAATTGATGAATGAAGATATTTATCAGAAATTATTAATTAATAATACCCATACTTGTATTTTACTCTTAGATAAGATTAATATAATTACTATATCACTTGGCTATAGCTAATTTTGTCAAGTGCATTACACCCTATTGTATAAATCAGTGTTTAATCCACTTGACACTATTTGCAATAATCAAGTGTACATGATATTCTTATAGGGCATATGCAATCACATTAGAATCAATCTTGTAAGTACTTTCTAACACATTAATACATACCTTTGTAATGATACTGATAAGGCAAGTGGTATCAGTCAGATCTCCGTAGTGCAAGTGCATGCGTCCCCCGGTGTGGATGGCCGGCTGACCGTACAAGTGCTGGATGCGCCCAGTGTTGAACGAAGACGAGCGGCGCAAGATACCATGCACTTCATAGCCTTTTTCTATCAAAAACTCTGCTAAGTATGAGCCATCCTGTAAAAAAACACTGAAAATTACAGACTGGTCTTCCAGAAATAATTAAATCAAGTTTAAATTACTTATTGAACTTAGATATCATAAATAAAACGGGTACCTGGCCAGTTATGCCGGTAATAAGCGCAGTTTTCTTATTCCCGTCGCCATTGCTGCCTTCCCCTGACATTCTAGAGGATTTTCTTGCCGGTTACTGAGGAAACTAAACACAGTGAAGGTTTTCTATCAGCAGTAGTACCGGAAAACAGCGTCAACCGGCAACGCGAACGAGTCACAAACACAAATAGTAAACGCTGCGCGTAGGCGGGCCGAATCGGCGCAGCGGCAAAGTGATAAGCTGATAACAAGCTTATGATAAGAATATCATATCAATAGCTAAACACATAAGTTCGGTGTGTTTTAAAAAAGTCTCATTATTTAGGATCCTCAAATTAAGCCTGAAATAACTTGGTAATATAACAATTTTCTAAGTTTTATTATTTTAAAATTTACAATAGTCTTCTTTCGACAATGACAACAAGTTTGAAAAAAAACAAATAAACACAGAGCAAAATGTTGTTTGCGAGTTTAAAGCAAGTTTAACGTCAAGCTAGTGACAGATGACAGCACTGTACTGTATGAATCATTATTCTAAGATATATAGGAAAATCAAACCACTCAATCAATGTACCGACCGAGGATATTACATCACACACAAACGAAATTAATCACTGAAGTTACAGCTCCACTGTCTGCGCTACATCTCCCTGTCTGCTATAATAAATTCACGCTTTTTGCAGTCTAGAAGTGGATAAGTTAATATTCGGAGATCACACTTTTTGTTCTGTGGACAGCGATCAAATGTCAAAAAGTCAAACCTCTTTCTTCAACTTCATCTCTTTTCATTTCATTTTATCAAAATCAAATAAAAATGTTTGTTTTCTTGAATTTTTAAACCTTTTACTCGTAAAATATACTGCTCTTTGAAACATAACTGAATAAACTAACCTACTCTACATTGCTGGTCAGTGCTAAGTGAAAAAGACGGAAACCTGGAGGTTATACTTATCTGTTTACCTAAGTTTTTTGTGACTGCCGCTGATTGATTCAACTTCCAAGATGCCGGATATAAAGATCACTCCTCTGGGAGCTGGCCAAGATGTCGGTAGAAGCTGCATTTTGTTGTCAATGGGAGGTAAAAACATAATGTTGGACTGTGGAATGCACATGGGGTATAATGATGAGCGAAGATTCCCAGACTTCTCGTACATAGTGCCAGAAGGCCCCATCACGAGCCAGATAGACTGTGTGATCATATCCCACTTCCATCTCGACCACTGTGGAGCTCTCCCTTACATGTCTGAAATGATTGGCTACACTGGGCCAATATACATGACCCATCCCACTAAAGCCATTGCTCCAATACTTCTCGAAGACATGCGCAAAGTGGCTGTTGAAAGAAAGGGTGAATCCAACTTTTTCACTTCACAAATGATCAAAGACTGTATCAAGAAGGTAACAGCAGTTACTCTGCACCAATCGGTGATGGTGGACAATGACCTTGAGATTAAAGCCTACTATGCAGGTCATGTGCTTGGAGCCGCCATGTTCTGGATCAGAGTGGGGTCACAGTCAGTGGTCTACACGGGAGACTACAACATGACACCAGACCGACACCTCGGTGCTGCCTGGATCGACAAGTGCAGACCGGACCTCCTCATATCAGAGTCTACCTATGCAACTACAATAAGAGATTCCAAAAGATGCAGAGAAAGAGATTTCCTTAAAAAAGTACATGAATGCGTTGAAAAGGGAGGCAAGGTCCTGATTCCAGTGTTTGCTCTTGGAAGAGCTCAGGAACTCTGTATTCTATTAGAAACATACTGGGAGAGAATGAACTTGAAATACCCTGTGTACTTTGCATTGGGTCTGACTGAAAAGGCAAATAACTATTACAAAATGTTCATCACATGGACCAACCAGAAGATACGCAAAACTTTTGTACAGAGAAACATGTTTGACTTCAAACACATCAAGCCATTTGACAAGACATACATAGACAACCCGGGTGCCATGGTGGTGTTTGCCACTCCTGGCATGTTGCATGCAGGTCTCTCCCTCAACATCTTCAAGAAGTGGGCTCCATATGAACAGAACATGGTGATCATGCCTGGCTTCTGTGTGCAGGGAACTGTTGGCCACAAAATCCTGAATGGAGCCAAGAAAGTAGAATTTGAAAACCGACAAGTTGTTGAAGTGAAAATGGCTGTTGAATACATGTCCTTTTCAGCTCATGCAGATGCTAAAGGCATCATGCAGCTCATACAATACTGTGAACCGAAGAATGTGTTACTGGTGCATGGTGAGGCCCAAAAGATGGAGTTCCTGAAGGAAAAGATAGAGCAGGAGTTCAAAATCAACTGCTACATGCCAGCTAATGGAGAGACCTGCACCATCAACACTCCTACCAAGGTGCCCATTGATATCTCCCTGAGACTCCTGAAGGCTGAATCAGTCAGGTACAATGCCCAGCCCCCAGACCCTAAGAGAAGAAGAGTGATTCATGGCATACTCTGTGTTAAAGACAACAGAATGTCTTTGCTGGACATAGATGAAGTGTGTGAAGAGATTGGCATCAGCAGACATGTGATCAGGTTTACAAGCACTGTGAGGTTTGATGACTCTGGCCCTGCAGTGAAGACTGCTGAGAAACTTAAGACTTTGCTGGAAGAGAAGCTCCAAGGCTGGTCCATTACCATATCTGATGGTAACATATCGGTGGAGTCTGTTCTGATCAAGGTTGAAGGAGAGGATGATAGTACAAAGAACATTTATGTGTCTTGGACCAACCAAGACGAGGATTTGGGAAGTTACATTCTGGGCCTGCTGCAGGCTATGGTTGAGTAGTAATAATTATAATTTAGTACCTAATTAATTATGCTAGATTTTAAGGATATTTTTGTTACGTAAATGAGATTTTCCAATAAATTCCAAGAATGTTGGTAACTGTTTATTATTATTAATTTCTTTCATAAATACCTAGACTAGAAATATGTTATTTTACAATTTAATTACACCAACTAACATCAATGTTACACTTTCCTTGATACCATAAATACTGCAGTTTGTTAGTCTCAGTTAGGTTCTTCAGTTTACTATCGATGGTAGCTCCAGGGGTCTGAAAAAGTAAAATAGAATCGGAATAAGTCCTACTTTCATATACGTAGATGATAAAGTTATAGATTAAGTGTTATATTATACCTACCTAACAAAAAATAATTTTATAGATTTATTATTATTTTGCCGGTCGTTCGGTCGGCGACGATATTTATGGAAATGGGTTCATTAAGCACTGGCTTTTCATGCACCAGTCGGGGAATAAGAAGTAGGCGAATGCATTTAACATTTTTATAATTTTAATTGTAATTTGTCCATAGTTTTACTGCCCCTATACAGCACTCTATTATATTTTTATGTTTATTCAGTTTTAAATATTGTTCTTTTATTGTATTTACATGCGTGCACGCCTGTGCACCTGGCTAGGATTCGGGTGCGTGATAGTTCTGTGTGTGACTGCGGCACCAGCGAAGGATCTGTTGACCACCTCTTCTTTGAATGTCCCAACCTACAAAGTTCCCTCTATGATTTCCTCCCCCCTTCTATCCCAAGACCTGTAAATATCAATTACCTACTAACACTTGTACATACTCCAATCGCTAACATCCTGTACAAATTCCTCAAAACTAACAATATTAAACTATAAGTTTGTTTGTGTTCACTATATATACTAAAAATTTTACTAACCCTATATTTGTGATGTCCTTGTATAAATTGTGTACGTCTGTTTCAGGTATTAATCTTGTAAATATCTCTAAATCACCACCGTAAAGACAGTTAAAAACATTGTGTGTATCTCAACACTATCGTAATTGGCCGGATTTGTTGTGTTAGTCACACACGACATATAGCCACAAACAAGATTGATTGATTATTGTATTTACATATGGGTTTATTTTGTGATTTTAATTTTAATGTAACAAATGATGACCTGAAATAAATGATTATTTATTTATTTATTTGCAACATCAAGGCGTCAATGCCATCTATCCTCATCTCGAAACCTTACCCCCAACTTACCATAGCAGGAGGAAACAGTCTTCTAAAGTCTCCTTTATGCAGAAACTCCCTGTGCGCCTTCAGGAGACTTCCCCTCATTCTACTGCTGAGGCAGGGCCGACACAGACCACAGACATGGTCCACGTCATCACAGCGGTCTTTGCAGATGGTGCTGCATTCGTTACCGAACACTGCTATGTTCTTCTGTGCTGCCACCATGTTGACTGCTGCTGGGGATTGATCTCTGTAACATGAAAAAGAAACATGGTAAGTATACTAAATAAAAATACCTAGGTCCTGATGGCTCTTATTAAGTTATTCTAGGTAACATATGGTGTAACGGAGAAGATCTGGACTTGTATTCGAGATGCCGTGGGCTCAAATCATGCCACTTAGTGGGATCGTACCATAATACCTTCCGGTGTTTATCTCGGCTTCCGGTCTATACTCTACAGTCTACATCATACTCTATGGTTAGGTACTATTGCTACTCAGTAAACAATAGGCGCCCGGAAGGAACAGTAGGTAGGTAGTTAGTAACGCTGTTGTTTTCCGAAGGTCCCAGCCATTAGTATTTAAAGGCATAGGGTATCAAAAGATGGCAAAAGGCCCGCCTTCAACTAAATAGATTGAGCGAGTAGTGCGTGTGGGAATAGGTTACCTATAGTTAGTTCACCTCTACTGTACCTACCTACTAGTGATTAGCAAGACAAGACAAGAGTATTAAAAAGCTCGTTAAAAATTCAAGAGGTAGGTACTTTACAATGTCTTCTTCTTCTTCTTCTTCTTCTTCTTCTTGTCGTGTCGATGGCAACTGTCACACTTCCGCGGCCCAGTGGGCCGCCACGTCGATACCCCTCTGGTTGGCCTTGAGGAGGTCTTCCCGGGTGCAGGTGTTGGGACATCCAGGGCACACCATCAGGTGCTCCATGGTCTGCGGAGACGCACCACATGCGCAGATGTTGGAGGCAGGGCCGCGGTAACCCCACCTGCACATGTTTTCTCCGCATCGGCCCATGTTTGTCCTGAGTCGGTTGAGTGACTTCCATGTCGCCCAGGGTAGTTCGTGTCCGGGAGGCAGGGACTCATTAGGGGGGATGAAGGAGTTCGCCATCGGGTATTTTGCCTGCCATAGGTCTATCCTTTCCTTCGATGGGTCCTTGTGCGAGGCAACTGTAGACCTAAGGAAGCTTTTCCGGCTTTTAAGTCGGTAAGGAGCTGGTTCTTGGTTGTAGAGCGGGTGCCTCGGGTCGGTCTCCTGTCTGTGTTTTTCTCGAGAGCAGGCAGCCTCTCTACGCACATCGGGGGGGGCGATACCGCACAGTGAGTACAGCATCCAAACCGGTGTCGGTTTAAGGCATCCCGTGATTGTCCGGCAGGTGTCGTTTAAGGCCACATCCACTTCCCTGCAATGCGCAGATCTCGCCCACACGGGGCAGGCGAATTCACCTGCAGAGTAGCATAGTGCCAGTCCTGTGGTCCTCAGTACATCCGGTGATGCTCCCCACTTGGTTGACGTAAGCTTCCTGAGTAGGTTGTTGCGTGAGCTCACCTTCCGTTTGAGGCTTACGCAATTCCATTTAAAGGTGAGGGCACGGTCCAGTGTGATGCCTAAGTATTTGGGGTGGTCATTGTGCTCAATTTTTGTCCCACGCCATGTGATGTTGAGTGTGCGTTGTGCTTGGCGGTTACGGAGGTGGAACACGCAGGACTCCGTTTTGGAGGGGTTTGGCTTCAGCGCATTGTCCTCGTAGAATTTCCCCAAGCCTTCCAGAGCAGCTCCAAGGTTGTCTTCTGCTTCCTCGAACGATTTTGTTTGAGTAGCTAAGGCTAGGTCGTCGGCGTATAGAAAGCTTGACAGGTCCTGGGGCTGATCATTCGTGTATATGTTGAAGAGGATTGGCGCCAGGACACTGCCTTGGGGGAGGCCGTTTTTCTGTGTGCGCCATCTGCTTTTCTTCGCATACAGGGACACCTGGAATCGTCTATTTTGCAGCATCTCACCCAGAAAGCGAACAAAGTCGTTGTCCTTCGTTAAGCTTTGTACCTTTCCCAGCAGCCTTCCGATGTTTACTGTGTCGTATGCGGCTGATAGATCGACAAAGACCACACCAGTAACCAATCCTTGCTCGAATCCGTCTTCGATGTACTGAGCGAGCTTTAGGGTTTGGTTGGTGCATGACTTCCCTGGCCTGAATCCAGCCTGCTCGGGTATAAGCATCGGATCTATGCGGCTGGATTACAATGTCAAATCAAAATGTACATAGATACAAGGGCTAAAAATATGCTATTTTTATTTATTCGTGAGTAAAAAGATAATCAATGGAATAAAAAGCAACGATAAATCTTAATTCATAACAAAGTATTTTAATGTAATGAATGGAGATCGGTTTCTTTTGTTATGGATGTATACCTAGCTGTTAGCTACTGACTTCCTGAATTTTCGAAACACAATAGGTAGGTGAAGCCTAATAAAATATACATTTGTTCCTTATTTATACTAAGGCAGGTCGGTATTTTATAGCAGGTAGCATTTTTCCGGTAATTAAGTGAAATATAGATCTTTCGTTATCTTATTTACTGATACAATTTTGGATTTCATAGAACTCTTACAGGCTATAACATTAACGATTACATTAAGTATAGTAGCCATGGATGCTATCATCTAGTTCGTCTACCACTATAGCTATCCTAAAGTGAACTTACCAATCTTAGTTACCATAGCACAGTAACTAGGTACCTACCACCTGTATCTATCTATGTAACGCCTCCCGCGAGTATTGCTTCGCCTAAAAAAAAATCCGTGGGAATTCCGCAATAATAAGTAGCCTATGAGTAAGCCACGGTGTCAGCTAATTCCTCACCAAATTTCATTTTGATGTGAAGAACTAACTAACACACATACACGCAAACACACATTCACACTCACAAACTTTCGCCTTTATAATATTAGTAGGATGCGACGAGATAGAGAAACACGATTCCTCTCAAACCTCACCTGCTCTCACCAGCAACCCCCGTCAATCCGAACAGGCTATACAGCACTTGTTCATACAACAGCTGATTGGGCGGGAAGTGCGCCGAGCTGAGGTTGGGCGACATGTTGGCCTCCAGCAGGTAGACCTTCAGGTCCTCATCGAGGACTAGGTCGAAGCGCATGAGCTCGAAGAAGTTGTCGGGCGACGGGTAGTGTTTGAGCTGTGGAGAGGGTGATGTTAAATTTGAGGTGTTTTGAGGGTCGTGATCGTAAAGGTGTTATATTGTAAGTAGGTAATTTTATTTTGTGTTACTCTACATAGAAAGAAACTGTAACGGGAATGAATTCTATAAGTCTTTTCATTAGGTTACTTGTACTTACAATGTTTACAATGTTTTATTTTGATAAAAATGTACCTAGCTAAAGAATAATTAAGCCTAATTAATATTATGGAGAAAGTACCTAAAGCCTTTAGGTAGATACTTACAGCATCAATGATGTGATGTTCCTTTTTCAGGAAGACTTCAGTTATTGCCTTTTCCACATCAGCCCATATTTTGGACGGATCTTTACCCTGAAAATAGCCACAGAAATAAAAAATACATTAACTACTTATTTCAGTTCCAATATCTAGAAACTAATTAAGGTCGACCTGCCTTTTAGAAGTTAGCTGATAAATTACCACCGTGTATGTATAATTAGAGACCCAGCAAAGACCTCATACGATGACATAAGATGTAGAGACCCACGATAGGGTTCAGGCTAGATGCAAAGTTAAGTTTGCAGCAGCCAAAAACTCAGGATAATCAAGCTTCAACTTAGATTTCAAAACCAAAAATATTTTGAACCCTCCAAACTTACCTGTGCCCTAACATACACATCAAACGCGTCCTTCATTCCCAGCCCGAGCGCGGTGTAGGGGTGCGCGAGCGACGGCACCTCCCACGTGGGCAGGTAGTCGTCGGCCACCACGTACTTGTCCAGGTCGCGGGGGTCGAAGGGGTAGTACTTGGCTGGACAGTATCTGGAATCATGGAGGAGGAAAGTAAGGCTGCGGCCCCAGTCTTGTTTTTAGCGTGTCGGTGACATCATGAGACAATAAAGCGAGTCTTGGGTTTTCACTGTAGTGAAAGGAGTGGGTAGACAGAATATGGTAGCGGTTGCTGACGGTCGAAAGCAGACACACACAATTTTATATAGATAGGCGAAGCTTTGGGTTTATAAGAGTCATGACGTAGCCCGCTATACTTTAAAAATTGTTACTTACTAATTAGTTATTTAAGTATTGTAAGGAAATATCAAGACATCACTTTCATTCATCTCTATTTATAGCGTTTCTGTAATACTCACGTAGCTTACAGTCTACAAGCAGAGTGCCTATTGGCTACCTGCTCTTCAATGTAAAATATTTAATTATAGCCTTTCTGAATAGGTGCCTCAGTTAATTAGGGAATTAGCGTCCAGGAGCTTTGAACATTACTTCATTCATAATTAAAACATATTAATTTAGGTCCATTAATATTTTATAATATGACCTAAAATATATTCTTAGCCAAGCTTTCTTCAAGCAGGTAAGTATACTAAGTAGTTCGTTAACTGTTAGTCTCGGGTCATGTAGATTCCTTTTTATTTAGATTGAGAACTATAGTTACTTACTTAAATAAGTCGGAAACTTACCTAAACAGCACATCTCCTTTGTACCAATACGCCCTCAGTGGATTAACAGACGTGAGCGCCACATACACTCCAATATCAAACTTATGGCCATCCACTAAAAACGGCTTTTGCACGTACTCTTGAACAAAACTTTCTCCACTTAGCAAGTCGATTTCCGTGACATTCTTCAAAAATACGCCTCGGTGTTGGTTGTGCTTCTCCAAAAACATGGATTTGGGATTCTTTTTAGCGTACTCCATAAACGCTTCCTTATTCTGTGGCAGTTTGAATGCCTTCGGAATGAAATCGGACGTGGAAGTGGCCAAATCAACTTTGTTCGTAATGAAGCCGGTACCAGGGAAGTGGTTGACTTTCTGGTGCGGTTTAAGTCTGTGTAAGTTGGGGTAGAGAGCTCTGAACGGGTAGTCGTGTGACCAGAGGAGGTGCCAGTCGGTTTGGTTTGAGGACTTCTCGTATCCCGCTCTTTCTAAGACTAGATGTACATGTTTTAGGAGGCCGGTTTTGCTCTCTACGTTTGCTGATGCGGAGTAGACCCAGTAGTTCTTGGCAGTCCTGGAGTCATCTCTGGCTGGGATCCTCCTCCTCTGCACGTTGATGATCTCGAGGGCGATGGCCAGGGTGACTCCGATGATGCAGACGAGTAATAAGACGTGAGTGTTGTTGTCTATGGGCTTCGGTTTGTTGTTGTTGATCTCGTCGTTTTGGTCTTTTTTAGATTTTTCGAAGCTATTCAGTTCAGCTCGTTTTTTCTGAAACCAATAAAAAGTTTGGATATGGTATACCAATGTAATATGATTTAATTTACTTATAAGTACTTGAGGTGTTCTTGTCCTCTTTAAATGAAAAGCATTAGGAACCTAGCATCCTAAAAATAAAAACTAATCCGGAAATTGAACCTTTACGTCAAACTTCTATCCTCGGTCTTTCTCAACTAGTTCTGATGAGTAGGTACTATGAGTTCAAGTACTGTGAACCTTTCAGACATGATCTATTTATAAACATATAATAATGCAGGTTTGTCTCCTACTTACCGAATTTATACAATCACTTAGGTAACTTAGATTAATACATAGTTAGTTACCAGGATGTATGTATTGTTTTACTTACTTACCTCTTTATTTAGCTCGGCCATTATAATATCATGTAAGGAAATCCTGTCCATCACAATTAATAATAGACTGCTACCACAGCACAAATTTTGCACATATTCAAATTAATTTTATTTAATATAAACTTTAATCTAACTTGAACTCATGATCTGCGTTTGCGCACAAAGGCTAGTAGGACTTAACTGAGTCTTATGTGTTTACATCTTGCGGTAGAAGAGGATAGCTCTATACTTATTTCGAGTTGTGAGACAGAGACAAATACAACTTTCTAAAAGACCCGTTCAAGTAATGGCATTTAAGGTCACATCCATGGAGATGTGTGTGTGATCTGTTTACGTGTGTGTGTGAGTGTGTGTGTGTGTTATGAATGAAACTGATGGAAAAACTTTTACTTTTTTACGTAGGTGTGTGTGCCCAGGAAGGAAGAGTGGAGAACGGATCTCTGAGTGGTTAGGTTTAGAACCGGAAAAGATAAAATGACTATAGTCAAGTAAAGGACTTTGAATACATTTCCTTGACTGGTAGAAAATGTTTATGGATTTAAGTCCACATTTTGTAGAGTAATTTCAGTATGTTAGTGTAATATAATAAGTTATATTAAATTCAAACTTACTTACTTATTATGTTACTTAGTTTTCCAGTAAAGAAAACTGGGCCTTAGATCTAGTAGTTATGTATTACCTAAGTAGACAGGTACTAGGTATGGTATATGAGTGTATCCCAGACGTATTTCCCAGAAATAATCCTAAATTAAGCACTAGATAAGTATCAGGTGTAATTCTTTTTCAGGCGTGACACTGTGGCAGACACCGCGTGTAGGGCGAAGATATAAATAAATATAGGATCATAGGACTTAGGACACTTGTTCTATTTTAAGTCTAGTAGTAGCCAATTAGTTTATAATATAGTCGCGTCCAATGAAAAATTTACCACTAATTTAGGATCTACAAGACATCAAAGTCAAAACTAACCACTGTACCACGTCTTCCCCTAACCAAGGGAAGTACCTACTTAGTTATACATACATGATTTTATAGACGAGCTGTAAGTTTAGATTTGCACTGCATCATCCCACCAACATTAAACGAGTGGGCTGTTTGGTGCCTTATTCGGGACAGCGTGGCGTCGTTGCTGCATTTTTATAGCGAGGTGAATTCGAAGCTAATCTAAGCTAGAAACTATTTTCCAGAGTGTCCTTTCACTTTAACATGAATATACACTCACCGGGCAATGAAAAAGTTTCACTCACAAAATACCGACACCAAACGACCCCTATTTTTTCAAACATTTAATTTATAATTTGAACAGAATATTACCTTTTCTAGTTAGTAATATCCTGATACCCTGATAAATATACTTCAAAATTGGCAGGCTTTACCGTTTAGTAGTAATTTAGTGCTTTTCTGAATGGAACCTTTTCATTGTCCGTGAGTGTAGTACCATAGAGGCAGAAGCTAAATCGTCTTTGTCCTATTTATTTTCAAATTGTAAGAAGTGTTCGGTATTCCTAACATTAACCGCGCATTCCTATAAAATCTACGGTTTAACTTGTGGTTTAACCGGCTTATTAGTTTAATCCTCACACCTAATATAAGCGGTATCAAATTATTATGGTTTTGCTTTGGCTTTCCAGCAAACGTCAGGAACATGTTAAATTTTTCATACTCCAAGTCCTGTCGTACCGGTCTAAATCATTGTCGCTTTAGAAACGTAGAGTGCACAGGAATAGGTATAGGAAGTAATAAAAGAATACTGTTTACGATTGGAAGAGACAGTCAGACTGGCGCCAGAGGTCTTATGATTGATAGTCTGAGTAAACTTTGGTACATTGTACTATCGATCTCAAGAATACGCTTTTTGGTTATTTACAATACAATATTCTTTATTTGCACCAAAATAGAACAACATACAAAATAAAAACTTAAAAATAAAAACAGTACAAAAAGGCGGCCTTATTGCTTTTAGCAATCTCTACCAGACAACCTTTGGATGGAAGAGAGTTTTAAAAAAAATTACAGTCACATTCTTATAAAGTATGCTGGGAAAGGCTTCATAAATGAAACAATCTTATACCTATACTCTTTTATATCTTGTACGTAAGTACTTGTAATAATTTATACAGCACATTTATGCAATAACTAACTATAAACTTTTTACTAGACTTATTAAGTCACTAGCTGTGCCCGCGAGCTTCGCTTCGCCTTTAAATTCATTGTTACTAACACTTACTATGGACTATGTGGTCTGAAAATAAATATTTATTATTATTTAAAAGTTTACCCGTGGGAATACCGCGATAAAAAGTGGCATATGTGTTAATCCAGGGTATCGCAGCTAACTCTACTAGCTAAAAATAGTAAAAATACAGTGCTCCATTGAACGGCTAGTACCGTCCAATAGGGCACAAAGTGCCAATTTCTCCATTGTCGGTTATCTAACCGACAGGGATTGATTTATAATTTTTTTTTGAAAGTTGTATTGTATTGTATTGTATTTATTCACAAAAGAAAAAAGGTAAGATACAGAGTACAACTTACAAATTATTTTACAATAAAATATGAATGACAATAGGCTGTAATCTTCATTGACATGTAGCTTCCAGCAACCGCGCTAGGTGGTAACCTGTGTTACAGCTGCTGGTGCCCCATATAACGGTTTCACAAAATTAAAAGGTAAGCCTTATAATATTTTGCCAATAAAAACGTTATACTTATAGTGCTCAGTGACATCCGTCTTAGGGTGGATTCGACCAAGCTCGAGTAACTTTTATTCAAGAGTAAACTACCAGTTACTCGGGAGTAAGCAGATTTTGCACCCTACCAAACCTGAAACCAAGATAAGTAGCTAATACGACGGATTGGGTGATTTGGACGAATCCACCCTTAGTATATTACTTACATTTATTCATTTTATTAGAAGTTAAGTTAAATATAATAAGTAAGCTTAGTTTATTGAGAGATGTATGTAGGCGTGTGTGTGTGTGTGTGTGCGTGCGTGCGTGTGTGTGCGTGTGTGTGTGTGTGTGTGTGTGTGTGTGTGCGTGTGTGTGTGTGTGTGTGTGTGTGTGTGTGTGTGTGTGTGTGCGTGTGTGCGTGTGTGTGTGTGTGTGTGTGTGTGTATTGTGATGTTATAGATCACTTGCTATTTTGTTGTATATAGTAGATTTTCTGTGTCTCCTTGCCCGATTTCCAAAAGGTACTTGGTAACAGTTCTTTTGCAGTCTAGGTGGTTCTGATTATAAATTTCTAATGTTTTATTTACTTTGTTATACACGTGAGCGCCCAAAAATGTTTTGAATCTTTGTGCAAACACAGTGTTACACCTTTTAACGTTAAAAACGAGATCTTTCCGCCGCTTCTCTTTCAGATTAAAGACGTCAGTTTGTTTTTTATGTTGGCTCATAATAATACTCAGAACATACAGTTTTCTAACACTGAGGACTTGGACCTTATTGTAGAGCTGTGAAGTAGGGTGCAGCACTGGCAGGAAGTGCGCCACCTTGAGCAGAGCTCGCTGGGCGCGCTCGAGTCGCATCAGGTGAGTTTGGGCCGCTCCACCCCATACTTCAATGCAGTAAGTCAGTATTGACTGGCATAAAGACAAATATACTAGCCTAATGTGATTAGGTTCTGCGATATTTCGTAGTTTTTTAAAAATAACCATTAGCTTTCGAGTACGATTTGACAATGCCGCTATGTGATCCCGGAAATTTAGTTTATTATCTATTATCACACCGAGATATTTAATAGATTTAACTCTTTCTAGGTTAATGCATTCAGGTGAAGGGTGATTTTGGCAAGAGCTAGAGAGCACGGTTATGTTGTAATCATTGTTTGGGGGCTGCGATCTCTCTGTGATAGAGAAAGTTATATATTTTGTTTTTTCTTCGTTTAGACTGAGAAGGTTGTTGCCTAGCCATTTTATAACCTTATCTACTCCACGTTGGGCATAATCAAACGCATCTCTCCAGTTGACACCTTTGAATAGAAGTGCTGTGTCATCAGCAAAAGAAACGACTTGTCCATTTGCAAGTTCCAAATCACACAGATCGTTTATATATGCCAAAAATAGTGTCGGAGCTAGTACACTGCCTTGGGGAGCACCGTAATTTACTGGCAGAGAGTCGCTTACTGTATCAGAGACTTTGACAGATTGACTTCTGTTTTTGAGATAGTCGGACAGCAATTTCAGCGGTTGTCCTCGTATTCCAATGTTCTCTAGTTTTTTTAGCAGGATAGGTATCGATAAGGTATCGAAAGCTTTACGGAGGTCCAGGAATACAGCAATACATTTTTCACCACTGTCCAGACTTGCCACCAAAGAATCGGTAATTTTTGAAACGGCGTCAGCGGTGGATCTGCCGCTTCGGAAGCCATATTGGTTTTCTGATAGAATTTGGAATGACTCTAGGTATTTAGTAAGTTGCTTATTTATTACACGCTCTAGAATTTTGGATAAGGTAGGCAATATTGAGATTGGTCTGTAGTTATTTATGTTATGTTGGTCCCCAGATTTATGTATAGGTGTTATTATAGATTTTTTGAACGCGTTCGGAAATTCCCCTGATTTTATTGACAAATTGCAAATATGCGTTAACAATGCAGCAAGGGTGTGAATGTTTTGTTTTAGTATTTTTGCGGAGATTAGATCCCAGCCACAAGAATTAGTATTTTTTAAACATTTAATAATCGTTATTATTTCTGTAATGTCTGTCTCTAATAATACAAATGAGTGTTTTGTTTGTTTTGAAACTTTTGTTGCTGAAGGCGTGTCTTTATCTCTCTTACGCTTGTCTATGATTTGAGCTGCAAGTTTTTCACCCACCTGTGCGAAATATTTATTAGCATTATTTACTGCAATTTTAGGAGTAGTTGTTGAGTGTAACAGATTCTGGGGTGAGGTTTTACGTTTTTTATACTGAGTTATATTATTAATTATCTCCCAGGTTTGTTTTATATTGGTTTTGCTTGCTTTATCAAGTTCGGAACGTTCAAAATGCCTTTTAAGTTTTTTTAAGAGGTTGTTACAAAAGTTGCGATATCGACGGTAAGTTGTTGCTAAGGTCAAGTTATTTGGGTTCGTTTTAAGCTGCTTGTGCATACGATCGCGGTTTTTCATGCACTTTAAGAGACCAGGGGTGACCCATGGTTTCAATGTGACGCGTCTTTTAGGTATATTTATTGTTTTAGAATTTTTTTGTATGATGCTCATGATTATGGATGTAAGTAGGTCTGTAGCCGCATTGCAGTCAACACATTTAAATATAAGCTGAAAATCTGTTTTTTTTATATCTTCAGTGACACCTTCGAGATTAACCTTAGTGATGGATAAGTTTTGAGTTGTGTGTTGCTTTAAATCTAGTGATAGTAGTGCAGGTTCGTGGTCTGTTAAGCTGTGATTAATAACTAAGGTAGTTGACTGGTAGACTGTTTTCAGCATGATGTGATCGAGACACGATTTCTTACGGGTGGGAAATGTGTGAGCTGGTAGTAATCCATGATATGCTAGAAGATCCAGATAAGATTGAGCATTTGTATCGGCTGAAGTTTGTTCTATGTTAATATTTATATCTCCAATTAAAACAATGTTTTTATACATACTAAGGTTTTGTAGGGTGTTATTTAGGGATTCAATGAATATATCTGTTTTTTTATAGGAAGGTGACCGATAAATAGACAGGATAGCAGTTTCATTATTGAGTATTGTAATGAGGCAATTACCGTTTGAAAAGATGGGTTCATAGCTTGTTGAAATTAGGTCATCCTTTATGTACACGACGATCCCTTCATTTTTGTTATTATTATTGTTTGTTGCTATCTGGTTGTAACCCTCAATATTTGGTATTATTTGATTAGATGGGCAATTTAGCCAGCATTCTGTCAGCACGATAACATCTATGTTGACTTTAAGGCTGTTTAAAAATATGGCAAAACCATCAATATTGCATGAAATACTACGAATGTTTTGTGTAATTACGTTAACATGTTTATTATTACTAAGATATGTTTTACAGTCCTCCGGACTGCATTTAAACGGTTTAGATACCGCGAAGTTGTCAATTTCGGTTATTATTTTACTAAGGTTGTGCTCCATTATATTTTAGAAAAAAAAAAGTAAAAGAAATAAGTATATGCGTACATGGTATAATTTGGTAGGTATATGTATAAGTATGATAAAGTAGCAAGTAGGTACATTTCGTTGCTAATGGGGTGTATAGAGGGCAATCCAGCAAGTGACTATGCTTTATTAAACATTTACTAAGGTATGAGTTTGAGTGGTGTGTGAGATTTGTGTAGTAGTGTGAGCTTATTATTAAATTATAAAGTACATGCCTTATAATAACTAAGGTAAAAAGAACAGAATAATCAAGATTGTATAAATTGCTTTCCAGGGGTTTTTGAAGACAACTACTCCCTGGTTATGCTAACCGAGAATGGAGAAATTGGCACTAAACCTTTGAACAAAAAGTTTTATTCATTTCCTGTTGAGTACTGCACCTACGCCAGCTTCCAATACCTCAATGAGCTATGTCATTCTATGCGGTTACTCTAGCTTAAGAAAAAACGAATGAGTGCTGTCATGTACTCGGTACATTTAGGCCCTGTTTCAATGTCTGGTTAGTGGCTACCTGTGAGATAAAATACATGCTGTCACTGTCAAAAAAATAATAACAGAGAGTGACAAAAAGTACTTTATCTCACAGGTAGCCACTAACCAGACATTGTGAAACAAGGCCTTAATGCAACGAGAGCTTGTTGGTTAGCCGTTAGCGTAGCAGCTCTCCGAAACTTCGATTTTCCTAGACTAGAGTGACCCCCTCTGAAACTTTCACGGGCGTGGGCGAAGGCAAGGGCGTTGAGGGTTCAACGTTGTTACTGAAACAATTCTTTGCCTACTATTCATTATTAGTAATGTATGTAACTAGACTAAGAAAGATTAACTATAATAGTAGGCCCAACATTCGATTCCCGGGTGGTTCACATCACATTGTGTTTCTAAATGATTGTGAAGCGACTGAAGTCTCTAAGCGCCATCTATTTCTTGTGATAATCATAAACAATGCCAGCGTATTTTGTTCCAGTTTGTATCGTTTAATTTTTTTTTCTTACGAGTTTCAATGTTTTCTCATGGGAATTTCGGGCGCAAATATGTATAGCCTATGTGTAACTCCCGGGTATCAGCTTCCTGCAAACCAACTTTCATAAAAAGCGTAGTTAGTAGTAACCAACAACCATAGTAGAATATTTAACAGCTCTGCTGAAGCTCTACAGAATAGTCCCGCTGAAAGTTACAGTGGTTACAAAGGCGGGACGCGGCGCCGGTCCGTCTGTCGCGCCCATTGATTGCACGCACCCGCGCCCCACGTGAGGGATATTCTGGAAGATTGTTATCTGAATATTCTCTGGTATGACTTATGACACTTTGCAGAGTAGGTAGGGGTTATGTGAAAGCTATGAAAGAGTAAAGTACTAAGTTAGTACTTACCATAGATAATAATATTATGAGAAATGTAAACTTTACGCCAATATTATTAAGTAAGTATTGTTTCAATTCTTTGCCTTCTAATCGGTGAACGGATTGATGTAAATCTCTCTCTCTCTCACAGTGTAGTGAGTTACAATGCTTCAACAGCTTATTGATGTACTTTACCTACTTAAAATAAGAGTTATCTAGGTAGGGGTATTTTAGTGTTTGTATCCTTATGTATCTGTTGGTACGTTGACATATAGGGAGACCCACGACAGTGGTTCAGACAAAAGACAAAGTTGTGATTTTTTTGGTCTCTGGGTCTCAAAAGGCACTAGAACCGTGAGGAGGTCCAGAATCTCCCGCCACCGGCGCCGGCGAGTCTGCCGCGGTCATCGATCGCACGCAGCATTCTGTTCTGTGCGACTGCTCTCCGAAAAGATAACGACAACCGGCGCCGGTGCACATGTAGCTTTGTAGGATTCTATACTCTACACCTTTTGTTTCAAGTTAAAAAATATATAAAAGTAAATAATAGGGGTAAAGTCGTATTTATTAGGTATTACGGATGTCACATGATTAGTGCTATGAAATGACTAAATTCTTACATTTTCAGCGGCAGAAGATAGGTTAGGTACCTATCAATCTAATGTAGGTATGCGTTTATCAGCATTTCAGGAATTATTTAACGGGTTCCCCTCATCTCGCCTAATCTTTATTGCCCAAAACTCGTTTCGCATAACTTGTAACTTGTAAAGGTAGAACCTTATTTAACAGAACATAACATATGCCCATTTATAGATAAGTACTCAGGTGCTTATAGAAATAATTTGTAAATGAAATGGACTTATTATTATAGCCTCGATTAGAGGTTAGGGGTTATTCAAGTGATCCAAGTAAAACATTGTTTAAGAACTAAAAGTATTTAAATAGAAACCCTCGGAGAATAATCAAATGGCCTTATCTGAATACAAAGTTTGTAGGATCTAAGAGACTTATTCATAAGATGATAAAAACACCCACACAGTACGTATCTACATGGTACCTACCTATCAAATTCAAAATTAAAAAAGTAGGTATACTTAATAACTATAAAAAAATACATAATTATTCGAAAGTTTTGAGGAATATTTATTAGAACATAGATAATTGCCATTATTGGGTACGTCTAGGGCACTCTAGGGATAGGGATAGCCTAGAAATATCCCTAAAAATAAAAAAAAAGTATAAACATAAACACCTACGAGTACCATAGTGTAGTTAATAGATATTATGGCAATCCGGCTCACAACCTATGCAGATACCATGGGCTAAACACGATAGCTGATGAAAATTAAAAGGTTCTTAACAATGTTTACAATGTTGTAGGAAACTTTTACCTGTACCTGGCGATGCAAACAAACGTTTTTATAAGTAAGTGAGCATTTATCTTTATCGAGAATTATTTAGGTACTTATTGGTAGGTTAGGTTAGGATAGCTAAACTATTGTGTAGCTTGACCTCACTCATCGTTCCGCTAACTTGACTTGTAGGTACTACCTACCTACCATATATAAACAAGCTGTACCTTCCATGTTAAATCTTCAATGACTGACCTAGTCTTACTAGGTCTTTCGTGTTGCCTGTGCTTATCTACCTATAAACTAGGTCTTACGCGATTCCTTTCGTAACAAATTTTGACCGGCTCCCATTCTGCTAATAAAGTTAGCTTGCGTTGGCGAATTCTGAAATCCCTCGCCTATACAACTTAGTTGCAAATTGCAATAGAATGTTTTGGTGTTGTGCCAAGCCAAGTTAATTGCCAAATTAATCAGATAAAGTCAGTCATGATCCATTGTTGGCATTATTCGTATTATACAGTTGGTTTCCGTAAGTCCTTTGGCCACAAAATCATAAAATACTTTAATAAATCAGCCTTTTATGTCCTGACCTAACCAAACTTGGTAACAACCGTCTTCAAAGTGTCCAACCCAGGGACTCAACCCGGGACCTCACGGTGGTGAAACAGAACTTTCACAGACCACATATACATAAAATAGGCATAGGTACGTAGGTACGTACCATCTTTGCAACATCATATTGTCCTCTGGGTATATATACAGTCATACCTATCATACCTAGTTACTTTTGTAAAAACTGTACTAAGTAGAAAGTGATAAAATTTACATACCAATCCATTGCACCGTTGACCATGACTTGCAAATGTCCAATGCATGCGGCTCACAATATGATTTACTAGAACCGGAAATAAATAGAATATTCACGAAGCACGTTGACATTCCAAAGGCCCCTCGCAGCCTCGCAGTTCGCACAAATTCACTTAGTACACCCGTGGGTTGCTCTATCTAGACAAAAAAACTAACGAGCGGAACTGTTATGCTATCAGTACGCTAAAAACTAGGAGAAAGAGACTTAGCGCTTCGAAAATTATTTTTCGAAAGCTAGAGTAGCCATTTTGTAGGAAAAGATCGAAAAAAGCCTATTTTAGTCCTTACACAGCTAAACTAGAGAGACAGTTATTTTTTAACAAAAATATAAGGTTTGGCTACTGATTCGAGTTGATACAACTGGTGGTCAACCAGTTATACGGATCTGCCGTAAGATTAAGAAGAACACTCTTTAAATAAAACTTTAACTTATTCAATTGTACTGGATCACCTGCCGAATATTCGGTATTCGGCTGAGAGTGTCGGCCGAATATTCGGTATTCGGTATTCGGCCAAATCACTATTCGTGGCATCACCAAGCTAAACACATAATAAAAACTTCAGAGTCTGAAAAATTTTGTTAAGAACGGAATGTATGTCAGAGCCACAAAGATGTATTTGCTTTGTGGTCAGAGCTTAATGTTAGGTGTGAAGATAAAGTAAAGATTACCGGCCAAATATGTATTAATTTATGCAACATACTATATTTTTTAAGTATCTAATCGTCAGTTCACCACCAGAGATATGTCAACCACGTGGTTTACTTGTCTAAGTTCACCACCCACTAAAAAGTACGATCAAAATTTAATTATCAGTTTAACTTCCGTAATCCGTTACTCGATACCAATAATAAGCAGCGAAGAAGCTGAGAATACCAATGAGGGAGGTCTAAAATTAACTTTATTTCATCAAGAATCATTATATTAAGTTATATTTTTCAAGCATGACCTTAATATTAGAGGTCTTTGAAAAGTTGTGAAAAATGATTAAAGATTATCTGTAGAAATGGTACCATCGGGGAAATCATGCGTCTGATTTAAAAACAGTAAGTAAGTAGGTATCCATTGCCAAACATGTAGTCCGAGCTTCAGTGTTTGTAGTGAACACTTCAGGCAGGCTCCAAGGCGGTTTTAAGTTTAAAGTTAGGATTTGCTCAGCCGATTCCCCGATTGCACATTAATCAGTTATGGGACCTGTAGGATCATAAATGAAAGCAGTTGTAATAATTATGAAAAAGTTGATTTATTATCATAATAATTATTATAATACAGTTTACAATAATTACAAGCGATCACCAAAACGGTGAAATAAAACAGCGTATTAAATTATTTATTTATTATTCGATTTAGGTTATAGAGTCTTTTGAACGCGAGAACAAAATATTACACAAGTCGAGAATATTAGTTATAATCGATTCGGATAACTCGGTTTGGAGAGCGGCAGAAGCGCACCGCGATCAGGGTAGCGAGCGCTGGCGGAGCGGAGCGGAGCGGCGGCGGCGGCGGGGCGGGCGGGGCGGAGGCGGCTAGGGGCAGCCGCACTCCTCCACCACCATCTCGGGCAGGTCGCGCTTGATGATGTTGGAGTCCTCGCCGAAGTAGATGAGCGACAGCGCGGAGAAGCGCAGCGGCGCGCAGCACGCGGCCAGCTGCAGGCGCGCCGCCTCCGCCACCTGCGCGTGGTTCGTGGCGAAGGCGAAGGGGCTGCGCGCACACGCGCCGCGGCAGTAGTTGGCGTGGTAGCCCTCCGGCGCCACGATCCAGTCGTCCCAGCCGAGCTCACGGAAGCTCACGTAGTAGGTCTGTCGGCAGCAGTGGCCGCGCGGCGCGCCCGCACAGTCCAGCGCGCGGCGGCGGCGGCGCGGCGGCGACTGCACGCGCAGCCGCAGCAGCGGGCGCGCCGCCTGCCCGCCGCCCAGCCGCAGCCGCACGCGCCCCGCGCAGCCCGAGCAGTCCAGCAGCAGGCGCCAGTCCGCCGCGCCGCCCGCCGCCCAGCGCCGCGCCGCCGCCGTCACGTCCAGGCGCTGCCACGCGCGCGCCGCCACCCGCCGCGCCGCGCCCGCCAGCGCGCCCACCGTCGCGTTGTGCACGGTGAAGGCCCACAGCGTGGCGCCGCCCGCGGTCCGCGCGCCCCCCGCACCCCCCGCCAGCGTCTCGGCGCGCACCACCAGCTCGGCGGAGACCACGCGCAGCGGCGCGCCCGCCGCCTCGTGCCCCAGCCGGAACTCGATCAGTCGCTGCCCGTTCAAGGTCTCACCTGCGAATCAAACACGATTGTTGTTGCTCTATCGCCTCTGCGGGTGGGGTGCCTACTCCTGCGGTCCCTACTGCGAAATGACCCTCGGCTGCAGTGGTGTCGGGGCGCGCGGGGGGCGGCGGGGTGCGCGGGGGGGCGCCTGGCTGCGGGCTGCGCGCGCGGGGCTCGCGCGCCACCCCCCCGGCGCCTCGGGCCGGAGGAGCAGCGCGCGCGCCCGGCGCGGGGTGACCGCGCACTCCCGCATTACAATAGCAAATCCTATCTCCGATAGTTCTTACAAATGATCAAAACTTGGATCTATCAAACCGTCGACCACTGCACCCCCTACCAGAGAGAAGAATCGATTAACATTATTAGGTATGTCGTGTCAGACTACAGCGCGTCCACCGCGGGGCCGGTTGCTCGCGTGTCCTCGCTGCAGCGTCCCTGCAACAAACAGACATACAACATTCATATTTATATTTATGAACTGGATCCAGGGATGTTTGCCGGAAGGGTGTGATAGGTCCTAGGTGATGCAGTTTCTGGGTCAGCGACGCAGATCAAAGGGCTACAACTGTTGTCCACTCGAGCCGTGTTTCATTGAACTGTGTTAAAACGACTGCTGGTAATAATGATACTCGTATAATGTCAACTATTTCAAGGTGTGTCCGATGTTGAAACATAAGTAGAAACTATAATCAGTATTTATTTGAAAACAGATTCATCAAGTTCACAATGCCACATCCGTATTCGCAGCTAACTAACAATCATTTTTGAAATTCTGAACAGAAACCGTATTATCTTTATCTACTACCTATACGAACACATATTAAGTAGATAGACATTAATATTTAACAGCTAGCAATAAGCTAACCTACTTAACGCTAAAGCCTTGTACCCACTAGAGGAAAAATACCGAGCGGTCCGTTTCACCGGATTTCGAAAAGACATCGCACGATGTCTTGTCTCTTTCCACATCAGCAGTCGAACCTATGACTGCAAGTTGCAGGACATCACTGGATATATAATGTTTGGCGAGGTCTGATGACGTCATCAGATGTCTTCGGAGACACGAGTCTCTCTACAATATTACCCAAGCTGGTACTCAGCTTAACCCGGGTGCGCCGGACCGGGTGTGCCGGGCCGGGTGTGACGGGCAGTGCGGGCCCCCGCCCATGGCCGGCCGCTAAATTATGCACCGCAGTCGGATCGACCCATGAACAATGCACCATAAATGCATGGCTTGAGACTTTGCTTGTTTCGCTTTACTAATGCTACTTAACTTCCTACTTGTGGGACAGATAATACAATATGGAGTAAAGTTTGAGTTTTTTTTTATGAGATGATTCTGTTTTTAGCTGGGATTGATGATGTAACGCCTCTTGTTACGAAGTGTGTAAAAAGCTAACGTTAACTAATCATAATTTGAGTCAGCTGAGAGCCACATTATGTCGATGCAGAAAGCCTATATTCGAACTTATAAGTATAGGTAGAAAGTATTTTAATCAACTGCTTAGTAAGATATAGTACTATATATTTGTAAATGTAATTGTAATAATTGCAAATGTTCTTTGTAACTATGCTTGATGTGAGAACAAACAGCTGTATGGCCTGTAGGCTAATGCTGTATCCTTGATGACTGCTTCATTGCTGAAGATTCAAGCCATGACCTTTATTTTTCAAGACCTAAGCCAAGTTGACTAATAGGTACTTCAGGGCCTATTGTGTATAGCAGTGATCGACAATAACTAATGACGATGATGATTTATGGTAGGTAAGTAGTCCACGACTTGTTTTACACATTTTGTAAAATAAATAGCAATTAAATATCAATTTAAAGCCATAAATAATTTGACCTGAAATCTAGATGCATTTGTCGATTGCTTTCGCTTGGTGAACGTCAAACTTCAGCGGCTCAAAAAGTCGCTTATTTGAAAACTTTGAGCCAAGGTAGGAGAATCTTCTTCGAGTTACGTATTCAGAACCGGCCTAAGATCTACAAAAGTCGGGTGCATTTATTTTATACAATAAACGACAAGTCTGTTTTTTGATCTCAGACACTAAATTGACAGATTCTTAACGGTTCATCAACAGTAGATTGTCTCGCGATTAAATGATCGACTGTTCATGAACCGTTCAGAACCAGTCAATTTAGTATCTGAGATTACAAAATAGACTAGGCATTAATACCTAGGTACAGATGAAAATAAGGTGAAACTGTGTGCCATTGACTAGCCCGAACGGGTGTATAATTAGGCACTTATTCCGACAAAGCGGCTATGTTAACTCTATAATTAATTAAAACAGAATTACAACCCATCTTTATCACTTTAATGCTAAGGTTGTTATGTAACTACTCATCATTTCCAATACCAGTGTATTGTAACATGTACTGTTGATGTGCCATATATAAATAAATAAATAAATACCACCTTGAAAACACTTCAACGCTAAGGCAGCGTTCCCACTACGCCGGACCGGCAGATCTGCCGAAAACCGGACACCGGACAGAGTGTTCACATTACATCGGATCCCGGAAGAAATTCAGACAGTCCTCAGTTGAATTTGGACCTGCGCGCACAATGGACTACGAAATTGTTGTGTTGTGGTGGTATCTTAATAGAAGGCAAAATAAAAGAAAACATTGGGTACACCCTATTTTACGGGAAAGATTTTCCATTCTTTTCATTTTACATCCAGGGGCGAGGGGAGCACGAGCGGGGCGAGGGGGGACAGATACCGGCACAAACTCGTTCACATTACTCCGGGCCCGGTCGTTCTACCGGCAATTCGTAGTGACAAAACGTTCGGTAGAAATGCCGGGCTCGGCAAAAATGCCGGACCCGGGATAGTGTGAATAGCTTCATATAAATTGTACAGCCACTAGCTCTTCCGGCAGATTTACCGGCGCGGCAGATCTGCCGGTCCGGCGTAGTGGGAACGCTGCCTAAGGTCTTTATATGTTACTTCTCAGTGATTCCAATACCGCCTTGGAAACGCGTAGTAGTGCAGAATAGAGCTCCAGTAATTGCAGTGGGCTAGTGCTCCACTCAGCCTATGCTAAGTCTTGTTTCTGGGTTATCGATCTACTCCATAAAGAAAGCGATTTAATGCCTACTTAACGCTTAGGTATTTTTTGGAAGGTTAAAAAATATTTTGTGAAAATTATTAGTACAGACTCGCCGGATGGCTAATAAGCGGTGTGTAATATACTGACTGTTATGCCTAAGTTCCTGGGTGTGAATCCCACCCAGTAAAAATGTTTTTTATCACTATGTAATTATTACTTTGCTCTATTTTACAATCATCAAGGAATTAAAGGCAAAATTTTAAGAAAGTGTGTTTTGAAAAAAATCAGATAATATTTATAACGTATTAAATCCAGTTCGCAACCGGAAATCTTTGGGCCGGAGGGATTAACTTTCTAAGCGAAATGTCCGGACAAAAAGGTCCACCAAGAAAGTAAGCCAAGTATAATTTATAATATGATAAACATATTTCCATCACATTATATAAAAGCTAAAATGGTCAGAAGGCGCGTGGGAGGCCGCTGAAAAAGCTTACGAAAAAGTTTCGCACGTGTCTCTTTTTCCCTTATAAATATAATTGAGGACGATTACGAATAATATAAGGTAATTTTTCATTGATATGGGCTTGGTTAATTTGTATACAGCGTGTTTTAAAAATGGTACGGTAGTAAGTCAAAAGCGGGTGACTCCGCTAGTCATTCTGAACAACGTGGGTCAAAAGTTTTAGCTAGAATGTGTAATTACATGTTACAGTTAGTAATAACTGTATGTATGTGTTTTTATTTTAAATAAACTTACACCTTACTTACGTTTGTATAGGTAAGTATATAATGTAATCTAATACATTAAAAATTCTCATTTAAACTGAACAACAACCTATTTTACTTAAAAAATCTCTCTACGGCTGAGGAATTATGATGTTAATATGAATTTTGGGTCAAAATTATAATTGCCTGAATAATGCATAACTTATTTTACGAGTTACGCTAGTAAAACCAGCATGCATGTTGTGTACGGGTACTCCGGCAACGCGATCCACCTTAGCATACGAACAACTTTAACAAATAAGTGAAGAATACGTAGCTTAATATTATTTATATTTTTAGAAAAAGTGTCTTTACACACCACTCCAATAAATAGTTGCAATAAGCTATCTAATAAAGATAATTTTTTAGCTTAGAATAACCAAAAGAGGCATTTTTGGTTTAGTTTTAGAATTTTTCTTCTATCTGTCAGCAAATGCTGCTTTGATTTACTGGTCGGACTATTAAGAATACTAGGTAGTGTTCAATTTTTTTTAATCCGTTCCCAAAATAATATTCTGTCTATAAGCGCTACCACATACCGCGAAAAACCCAAAAGCTTACTCACCTCGAGACTTCAAGTTGGGAAATTCCCATTTCCCATTACGGGGTTGCGTAAAAAGTTCGTTGACCCCTCCATCGTGGCGACTGCTCCTGACGACCTCTGCGGGAATACTGCCGTACCGCCGCTCCGATCCGGCCTTTTATACCCGCCACGGCTGTAGGGGCGAAGATGCTGTGATACTTTTATGGTGTCCTGGTACATTGACTAAGATATGTAGATTTTTTGGTAACTTTCCCATTATACTCTGCAGTTTAGAATCAATAAGATCAGGATTTATGAAACAATATAGTGTTTAGTGTTACGGATTATGGACGTCAGTGGTTGAATAACTGCGTCGACGTTGCATAATCTTTTATCGATTATCTAACTCAAAATAACTCAAAGTAATTGATTCTGAGGATACAAAATTAATGACCGATTTCTCTTGAAACATGCATTTATCTATCATAATGTGCTATTCAATCGGTTTTCAAAGAAAATACTTTATTGCCATTCTTATTACTACTTATCGAGTCTGATAAAAAGACAATTTTAAGTTGCTATGTATTTTCGTAGCGTTTCGTAGGCGCTGCGTAGGCCCGCGTAGCACTTAGCGCGTAGCCGATACATCCAGCGTAGCGCGCGTAGCACCTTTGTAGCACTTACCAATTTTATTATCATCATTGAGTGTCGTTTTATTTCGCATAGTTTTTGTCATAATCATTAACTATGTAAGAAGTGATGATGTGTGAAGTGTTGTCAATTCACAATGTCGAGATCAAGAATATTTTTGTAATAATAGAATTCATCCTGTCACTCTCTGAAATGATATTTAAGACGAAGCATATCACACCCATAACTTTTATCGAGACGTGGTAAAATTTTAAAGGCGTGCTATGAGCACACAAAAAAGGCTTGGTGTTTTGGCGCAGATTTTTAAGTTATGCCTCTTCTACGAAACGTGAAACTTGTAAATGTCTTTCCTGTAGTAAGTATACTGTGCTTTATTAATGACCTGATCGGGCAAATTTTATTTCTAGATTTAGATTTCCACAGAACTATTCCCTCAGATTTTATTTAGATCGAATGTATGGGGACATAATATTTTCCACTTACGAGTTACCTTGGCTATATGAAACATGCTCTAATGTAAATTGGTTCTTTGAATCGAATGAATAAAATACTGACGTCAACTTAGAATCTAGCTTAAATAAAACACACTTAGTTTATTTTTAGTAGGTAAATGTCTAAGGTTATCCCTATATCCCTACATACTAACAACACCACATTTTTCAATCTTAGACACCAAAAAAACATATATTCTTGGTAGGTAATGGTCTAAGGTTATCACTACATACTTACAACACCCTATTTTTAAATCTTAGACCCCAAAAAAAGAAAGCAGAAACAGCTTAAAGCTTAAATCGGGCATTCCTGGATACTTGTAGTAGTAAGCTGTAGGGTGCTGGAGGGGAGAAGCGGCTAAGTAGGACTGCGTTGGTATAAAATTTTGGCAGCCACCCAGACTACCCCTTGTTTGTGCGACAGTCAGGCGCCTGCTTTTATTTCATTACTGTGGCGTAGGGATGTGCTCGAGCTCGAGTCAATATCGATAGTTTTTGCATCCTTTTTGGTGTTAACAGCTTTTCGAACAATCGGTAGATACTTAAGGCGTTATTATATGCAGAACTAGTGGATAAAATCATAACTTTCGTTTGAAAGCGTTTTTCCAAAAACTGTCAAGGCCATGCTAATTCCAATCTTTACAACCTACCTCCTAATCCCTTGTTTGTGCTTGGAATCTAGAAGTTAATCTAAAAATCGCTAACGACGGCCGTTTCTCGGTATCTCCGGCAACCTCTAAACATGGTAAAGAATACCTATCACGACTGTGTCTGCCTGTTTCGTCTTATATACGTATTCTAATTATACCACTTTTGCAACACCATACTTATAATGGATTGATTTCGTCAATTAACGTATATAAGTATTTGTTTTTTTGTAGAATACCTATTCAGTATATTCTTGTAGTCATAAGATTCTTTTCATACACGTGTGCTACGTCACTAGCCACTTCCAAAAAGCCAAGCAAAGTTAAACTGTATCTCGGACCGCAACGGTTGCATTTTCTCCGTTTGTATTATGTAACAGGATAGTCAGTTGTTTTGATTGAGCTCGCGATATCAATCGGATTGTGCACTTGTGCTTGAGGCTATTTATGTGACTTGATTTTATTGATTAGTTATGATTTGTGCATAGAGTGGAGGGGTGTTGGGTGGCATTCGGGCACGCATTTTTTGCTCTTTTTATTTTTATTTGAGTTGTTACTTATACAGGTGTTGCAAAAAGGATATACTAAGCCGAAAGCTACATGTGCAGCGTGTTTATTTTGGTAGAAACCTATACAAAATATACCATACAATCTCCAAAAATATACCTCTTTGTAATAATAACTCTCCTCTCAAACATTTTATACAGTGACAGACAGATACACACACGTTCACTAACAGCCCTACTTCAGTCGTGTAGTCTCTCTAACGATAGTGCGCCGTTCTCATCAATGTCATCAACATCAGTAAATGCGTAATACATGTGGTATTGAAACGACTGGCTTTGAGATTTTATTGGCTTTTATTCAATGATTTCAAAAGGAAGGATAGGCCCTTCAGAACATTTTACTCAAACCTTCTTCATACAATCAAAATAACTGTTATCTGTCATAATTTGTTTGAACTATGTCAGTGCCTAGCAACTATATTGACGACGTAACCTTGTACGTGCGTTAATAATTTACCATCCCGGACATTATTTTACTATTTGCAGGCGCCATATCAATAATTTAAGACAAATTCAACTACTAAAATTAAAACTGTTTTGGGCTGTAGACCTGTAGAGCGTCCCGTACAAATGGACTAAAAATCACGCTCCAAAACGTAAGTGTGTGCAACAAGAAAATGTTCTCGGAGGATAGTCAACAAAAAATGACGTCCGCACAAGGTTACAGTGCGCGGCCATTGTAGACTTTGGTAGTAAAATAATTATCACTTTATAATGTGTTTATTACTTAATTTAATGGTAATTACCGATGATACGATATTCGATGTTTCTTTTTGACCTTCGTATAATGGTTTTTGCAGCCTTTCACAACACAACTACATATTTATCACAAGATTCACAAGAACATCTCTCGGCCACAGACAACTGTCGACTGAGGAGCGTTGGCCCTAAAATTACGATTTTAGGGCCAACGCGCGGGTGCCATTTTTTTGAGTTGGAGGCCCTGTCCTTACGCTAGTAATATATATGTCAATGCTTTTATTATAAAATAAATCCAAATAAGTACACGTCTTTCGTCTTTCACTCTTCTTCCTTTTTTCTCACTCTGTCATTCCTCACCATAGACACTTCCTCTTGAGTTCCAAACCCCACATACAGGGGCGTATTTACCCTAGGGCTAAAAGGGCTACAGCCCGGGGCGGAAGGCGCCGAAGGGCGGCCCAGGGGCGGCCGGCAGGCCGCCCTTGGGCTTTAGGTTAGAGGAGTAAAAAAGTACAGAACAATATTTTAGGACGTAAGCCTAGAACGGCCCTGAGCCATCTTTCCAAATGTTGATTTCATGTCTTAAGAAATATGATTTAAATTATGAAAGCCGCCTTCGCTCTTTTCTGAACCGGCCGGTGAATAGTCTTTTTTTTTTGAGTAAATGTACCATAGTCAGGGGGGCGGTACCTACCACAGTCGCATAGGTTGGTACCAACGGTATAGTCCCACTTGCAAAGATTGTCCTTGCAGCGGCCTACCTCTGCTCGCAACCGATTTAGTGTATTCGAAATGTGCCAGGGGAGACTGATACCGGGAGCAAGTTTTTCCTCAAGAGGTAGGAAAGGATCCTGAGGCTTCTTTTCTTCCCAGAACCTTAGCCTTGCGTTTTGTGGGTTTTCATCCGTTAAGGACACCTTACTATTTAGGAACGCTTTGCGGCTCTTAAGGCGGGAAGGTGCGGCAGTATGTGAGTAAAGTGTATGTCTGGAGTCGCATTCTTGTTTGCCCTTCTCAACAGAACATGCCACTTTTCGCCGTATGCTAGGGGATGCTATCCCAGCCAGAGAGTAGACTTTGTAGAGCGGTGTCGGTTTGAGGCATCCCGTTACTATACGAACTGTGTCGTTAAGAGCAAAATCTACTTCTCTAGGATGCGCGGACCTTGCCCATATCATCATCAGCCAATAATCATCCAAGGAGCGCCACAACACTCGGTCCTCGGCCTTCCTCATCCAACCAATACCGGCTCTACCCTCCTAAGGTCGTCAGTCCAGCGGGCAGGACGTCCAACGCTGCGATTGCCTCGTTCGTGGTCTCCACTCGAGAACTCGTCTACCCCAACGATTATCGGTTATTCGGCAGATATGACCAGCCCACTGCCACTTCAGCTTGCTTATTTTGACAGCTATGTTGGTAACCTTAGTCCTCTGACAGATAACCTCATTTCTGATATGATCCAGCAGAGAAACCCCAAGCATAGCTGTCTCCATAGCAAGCTGAGCGACTTTAAATCGGTAGATTAGTCCTACCGTCAGTGTCCACGTCTCTGCACCATACGTCATCACTGGCAGGACGCACTGGTTTAAGACTTTTGTCTTCTGGCTCTGAGGAATGGAAATCTTACCCATATAGGGCAGGCAAATTCGGCTGAGAAGCAGAGTGCTAAGCTACTTATTCGTAGAACTTGCGGAGAGGCGCCCCAGCTGGTAGACGTAAGCCGTCGCAGAAGGTTGTTTCGGGAGCTTTTCTTCTTGGCGTTTTGGCAGTGGGTTTTGTACGTGAGAGATCTATCCAGGGTCACTTTGAGGTATTTTGGTGACGAGCAGTGCTGGATTTTTTAAGTATGAAAGCCGGCCTCTTCTTTTCTGAACGGGTGCCGGTGGAATAATCATATTTTTTCCGCCTCTGTATTTTTTAAGGAAATCTAAAGAAAAAAAAATTGCCTCACTCAGTTGCCAAAGTTTATTTAGCTAAACGTTCTAAAATGTTCTCGTCTATCCAGAAAAATCTTTTTTTTTCGGAAGATATCATTATTTATGCAAATGTATGACCACATACTATTCTATTCTATTCTATTCTATTCTCTGTGGGGGTGTAAGTACCTGCACCTGGCTCTCTCGAATGGAACCGTTGTGCATATCCCCAAGGTCTAAACTGCCTTCCTAAGCTTGGACCATTTTCCCACCACGCTGGTCCACTGCGGGTTGGTGGGTTCACATATCTAGATTTGCTAGATCTAGATATGCAGGTTTCCTTACGATGTTTTCCTTCACTCTAAGAGCGATGGTATACATTGTACTTAAGTTAAAAGAACTCATTGGTACATGTCAGCGCCGGGATTCGAACCCGCATCTCTGGCGTGAGAAGCGGGCGCTTACCCGACTGAGCTACCACCGCTCTCCTCGCATTGTATCACCACAATGTTCTTATACATATTATGTAGGTCGGTAGGTACTAGGTACTATACACATACTAGACTGCTCTTTTTGATTTAAACCGACTTCGAAAAAAGGAGGAGGTTCTCAATTCGTCTGTATGTATGTTTTTTTATGTATGTTCACCAATTACTCATAACATAAATGGTATGGACCGATTTTGAAAATTCATTTTGATGTATTGGGTTGAGCTCAGGGGTGGTCCCATTTTTTTCCGAATTTTATTCCACTCCCAAGGGTAAAACAAAAAACAAGGTAAAGGGGTAAAACAGGGGTATAAATTTCCATTTTGGGCACTTATCAACCGATTCTAATGAAACTTAGAACGTAAATATAGTTCTTATAACAAAAAAAATATGATGGTGACCTTGAGCTGATCTGATGATGGAAACGGACGGCAGTCAAGGGAACTCCTCAACGGTATATAGCAACTACCTCGTGTTTAGGCTTGAATGATTCGTATTGATAATTATTGCAAATAAACTAAAAATAATAAAATAAAATAATAATTAAAAAAAAAAAACCGACTTCAAAACCCACCAAAAAGTAAGAAATAATTTAAGGTTAAGACCAATCCTAGGTGACAGTACCTGCTTAGGTATATTTGTACTATCACCTAGGATTGGTCTAAACCTTAAATTATTTCTTACTTTTTGGTGGTTTTTTGAAGTCGGTTTTTTTTTCTTCTTTCATTCCTTGATGGGGCGGAAAACTACAGGAGCCCAGGGCGCGCAATATTTAAATACGCCCCTGCCCACATACATGTATAAAGTCATTCAAAAATCAAAAAATTCAAAATTGTTTATTTACGTAAACCAAAAATATGCTTAAATGCTAGTTGCTGAAGCCTCCTTTTAAGTATTACGATTCTTAAGCATTCGAGGAGGTTTCTTTCATGTATCTAATAATAAATGGTGTAAGTAGACTTTTTGAAAAATTTTAAGAACAGATAAATATACTTACCCCAATTTCAATAACGGATTTAGTTAAATTAAATTCACATAATCACACTTCATAAGTATTTATTTCGTAATTTGTTAGTACAATTTTAACAATCACAATTTCTACACATTTAAATACATATAATCATATTATAAGACACTCATATGACTCCTCTAATGAAGATTCAATCTAATAAATAAAAAGTTAGATAAGTACATAATACTTATACTAAATACAATATGATTTTTTATTGTTTATACAATAAGTACCGATTTTAAATATAGTTTTCTATAACAAAATTAAGTATACTCATCTAGACTCCAAACATAACAAGACACAAAGAATTATTTCATAGTTTAAACGTAAGGTTGCTTTTGCAGATTATGTTATCATAATGGAATCAGGCAATACAATTATTCTGATCTGATGATACTTACTGCTGATAACACGATTCGAAAACTTTTATGGCAGTGATAATTTTAATCCGAAATTAATATTCAAGTTTCAATACAATTCTCTCAATCGTATCGATATATTTTATTAAAACTGAATTTAGCAATATGAATCGGGATGAAAGTTTATGAATTATAAATTCGATATTCGTATTGTTCATGAAGTTAAAAATAATAATAATTTCGTAAGTATATAAATACTTACATGATTCACTTGAAAATTAAGTTTTTAAAGACACTCAAAAATAAAACCTACGTTTCGGAAGACATTGCGAGATTTGTAAATAATTAGGCGGCTTCAAAAAAGGAGGTTCTCAGTTTGATGTATGTACGTACCTCTATGTTTGTGCGCGATTATATGGAGTTTGACTGACCGATTTTAATGGGGTCTGCAGTAACATATTTTGTTACACATATTATTATTAACTTTGTACTGCATTACATACTTTCATTCTGAAATTAAATAACAACTACACAATGTTTTTCGTTGTGTATGCCTAGTTGCCTACCTTCTACACACATTACCACATACAATATAAGTATGTTACCGAAGATACACTCACGACTGTAATCCCGTAAGGGGTAGTCAGGGTACGCTTTTTGCTGTCCATTGTTACTCACGTGAAAAGTTGCGAGCCGTATCGACATCGTTCATTTTAAGCACAACAATTTCTAAGTATTAAATGCTTCTTACCTAATATAACAATAATATGATAAGGGGTATGTCTACAGTAATATTGTCACATCAAGGACTTTTTTGTACGACATCGATGCCGGCCAAGCGGGGTGATTTTAACCACCCGCCTGTAAGTGGTGCTTCTTTGTAATACTGACAATTTTTTAATGAATTCTAACACTCAATAATATAGGCGAATGGTTGAAAATAGGCCACCTGGGCTAGATCAACCATATAAGTACCGGCCGGCCGTAACCCATTAGAGGAGAAGGGATAGTGATATTACAGATACTATATCTTTATCTTTAGTAAAGGGTGGTGTGATGGTCTCTTCAGGGCAGCTGCAGCACCATGATATTGAGGGCTTCGTGAGGAGGAGACACCGGGAACACAATCTGAAATTTCGAAAGAATAATATAAGTATTTTTTTTTCAAGTTAAGTGTTTGAAAGAATGTTATTACTGTGACTTCATGTGTGAATTAACTCAATACTCAATCGTTGATTGCATCCATAAGTTTACAGGAGTTCAATACATAAACTGACCCTATAGTAATGAAAAGTTAACGCGAATTTATATGACATAGAGAGTCGCCATCTAGCGGTAAATGTACGAACAAAATTCGAATTTAAAAGTAAATAGTTTAGTAGTAGTTATTCTCACTGCTCGAAGCGGTGAGAATAACTCTCACTACGCTAGCTCCGCCTACTATCTGTGGCGGTTCATAACATACATAACTCGAATAAGACAATAAGGAAAACATCGTGAGGAAACCTGCATATCTAGATTTAGCACATCTAGATAATTGTGAGCCCACCAGTGGACCAGTGTTTTGGGAAATGGTTCAAGCTTAGGAAGGTAGTTTAGACCTTGGGGATATGCACAAAGGTTCCATTCGAGAGAGCCAGGTGCAGGTACTTACACCCCAACAGAGAATGGAGTAGAGTAGGTGATAATTTTCCAATGAATTCTAACACTCGACTTGAAAGGCTAGTAAGTAGTAGTTTTAAATTGTCTACCTGTCCATGTTCATCGCAGTAGGTGGCGTAGGGCACGCGGCGCAGCGTGGTGAGGCCGAGGTTGTTCGCGATGCGGTGCGAGTAGGCCCCCGTCGCGTCCACTTTGAACAGCTGGAATAAGGGAATAAGCACCATGATTATAATGAAACTATTTGTGAATGGTACTTAAAGGTTTCCTTTTTTCCTTCTGATTAGGGTATCAGAAACAAAGAGCTAGGTTGTCAAGGGTGGTCAAAGGGAATTGCTGGCTGAACGTGGATTGGCTATTAAAATTAAGACGGTTTTTTACCATTGGTCCACATCTATCTTTATAAACATTCATACTGAATGAACAATCAGTTCACTTGTAAATATGTTTTTATGATCCTAGCATATAGTATTATGCATAGGCTGGTATACCCTACTTAAGGTGGACCCTAGACCTACAATAACATTGTACGATATATTTATTTTGCAATATCATTGAATAGCTTTTTGAATCCAAATGACGTTTGCGCAATCTTCAATATTAACGACGATCAGATCTAGGGGCCGCCAGGCTAGTTAGAGGTGACCTCCAGGCTACCTAACTATAACTACCTACAACTCAACTAACCTTAAACCCATGCTCCTTCGCCACATCGACGCTCCTCTTCATCAGCTCGTGTCCGTACCGGCAGCCCCTCGCGCTCTCCGCCACCGACACGACGCGGCACTCCAGAATACGGTCCACCCCGTACGTGGTAAACAGGTCGAGCTCGTGCGTCACAGAGTAGAGGATCTTGAAGATCTTGTTGTACTTCTCGTCGCCGGACTGCTGGATGTTCTCGATGGATTTCTCGACGTCTCCTGGTTTGAGGATGCCGTTTAGTGCCACGCCGAGGATCTGGAGGTTGAAGGGTTGTATTGATATTTAATCTGTTGATCAGAATATATGTATACTATATGTTAGGGATAATCAAAAGAAGAGCGACAGATCCGTCGAACTTTATGGATCACCGCTATACAGCGAGTAGGATTGATTAAGAGACTGAGAAGGTCTCCCAGTTTGCTCTGTATAACTACTTGCTGCCAATTTCCTTACACATAAACTGCGGATCGGCGAATTCTAAAAGTCTGCATCTGCTTACATAGCCGGATCCACACCAAAAGCAGTAAGCGACTGTTCACGTACCGATCGCTCGCGCAGCAATATCGTTTACTTACCGCGCGCGATCTGTTTGTCTGGGCTAGATCTGGCTAATCAGGTATTTTTATAAAAATTCCTAGCTACCAGTGAGGTCATTTATATTCTTACCTCATTACCATCAACAGCGGCAACAGACAGCCCGTCGCGGATGGTGTTAGCGCACAGGCGGTCGAGCGCGGCGTGCCCCTGCCCGCGCTCGCACAGCCCCACGGCCGCGTTCAGAGGCTCGTCCGCGAAGAACGACTCGCGCAGGTGTGTGAGCACCGCGCCCGTCATGTCCACGGTTATAGGCACGAAGCGGGCCATTTTCTGAAATATGATTTAAAGTGGTAATTAATACATGACATTGGAGTTGGACCATGAGAGAGACCTAAGACACGATCACCTGCTGACAACAAATCGCGCCTGAAAGGGGACTCGACAGGTGCTCGAATTACGTGTCACTGGACTCACAGGAGTCAACGAATGACGTTATTCTGATTGGCTAATCCTTTGGCGAAATTATTGGCCAAAATGCGCTCTAGTGCCTCGTGTTTGTTATCGACAAGCATAGAAGGATATCAAATGATATAGTTGAAAAAAAAATATAAGAAAATAATCGCCTATCTAAAATCTAAAAGCATTTAGGCACATTCTGTGTGAAAATCAACAAAAGAAATCAAGGAAAAATCATTTTCATCCTCTATATCTAAGCAGGTTGTAGTCTAAACTGTAATCAAGAGTCGCCCAATACGTAATCTGGCTCAGTACACAGTAATGTTACCCTTATTTGACAAAACACAATTAGTCTTACCACAAAAAAAATTGACGTGTGTTGAACACGATTTTAATGAAAACGTTACCACAATAAAGTGTTTATCGCTTGGTTAGAGCAAGACACGACTTAAACATAGACCTAAATTTAGACACCGGAATAAGCTTGTTTGTTGTGTGTCTATTGGGTGAATATTTTAACATCTTTCACAACTTTTATCACCTGCTAGTACGCAATCGGTATGTATGTCGCAGCCGGATCGTTAAATCCGCCCTATTACATTACGGCTGGCCGCATTACGAGACAGGGCCGCTTTGTAATGCGGCGGATCAACGTTTAGCCAGATTGTCCTTTCCATACGTTCTTCAATACGGCGGCCCACGTTTAGCCGCATCGTACTACTACTGAAATTGTATGGTGACCATGTCCATACTAAGAATTACATTACAGCTGAAGGAATTTTGTGCTATCGGTAGTTTAAAAAACATAATAGAGTAAATCTATCTTATTTACTTCCATTAAAATACTGTTCCATAGGTACCTACTACTCGGATTGTAGGATCAACGGAATTATTGTTCTTCATCTTCATCATCATCACTTCTGGACGTAGGCCTCTCCCAAAGCACGTCACTGGATGCGATCTATAGCTTTCCGCATCCAATCATAACCTTTCGCAAGTCGTCATCCGATCTATCCGGAGGGCGTCCCACACTACGTTTGCCTTGACGCGGTCTCTTCAAGATCAAATAATCTTTGCCGACATTCATATTTTTTGACCCAGTAATAATAATAATGTCCTCCTAGCCGAATTTCGACCACGGCGGCCAATCTCAATTGAGATCAGCCATCTACGCAGGAGTAGATTATAGTGCCCAAGTGTGTGCGCAGTACACGGGAGCACTCTCTGTTCCATCACTCTCATAGCCCAATGGGACGGATTGACCGACACGACTGGAGAGAGCTAGGCGCAGGACCGACTGCTTTACATGCCCATCCGACAGCATGGATCGTTACACTGTTTCGGACATCAGGTGATCAGCCTTCTATGTCCTAACCAAACTTAGAACCACAATTTAGAAACACAAATTGATGGTCCCACCCGGGAATCGAACCCGGGACCTCTGGGTCATGAAGCGAAGCTTCTACCACTAGACCACAGAGGCAGTTATACTGTGTGTGCGTGATAACTTTTGTATGTTTTTCGCAGTTCCGCATTGATCGGAATAGAAAATATTTAATTTGACGTCAAAATTGTTCTTGAAGTCACTGTTTACTGACATATTTTATACGATTTCTTCGATTTATCGTATCCAACGCCATTGTTCTTGTTATGTCAAGCAGCGCCAGTGTAAAAATTGAAACTATTTTTTATAAAGCGGCGGCTAATCTCTCGCCGTATTACATAACGGCCAGCTGTATTGAATGACGTATGATGTCGAATACAATCCGGCGCATTTTCATTCAGCCATATTCAATACGGCTAAACGTTGATCCGCCGTATTACAAAGCGGCCCTGTCTTGTAATACGGCTAGCCGTAATGTAATACGGCGGATTATACGATCCGGCTGCGACATGTACAATGTAACGAGATAAAGTCGTGGTTAGCGCGGGAGCTCTACTAAACTTCTCTACCTCATCTGTAATCTACCTCGACTCTATATTATTGCATCAAACGTACTCATATGCCTGATAACTTAACTGGGATTAAGTATAGTTAGGTAGTAGGTACACCGCCCCCAAATTTTCTTTTCTTTTATTTCTTTATGTTTAAGGTTGCCTGTAAGAGATCGCTCTTAGCGATAAGGTCGCCTATTGTTCATTGTTCCTAGTTTATAAGTTCTCTTTGTATGTTTTAATTTGTGGTGTTCAATAAAGATATATTCTATTCTATTCTATAACTGTGTAGCGAGCATAGGATTCGATACTATTTTCGAATCTACACGAAGGGTCGCTTTTACCAAACGCTAAACGTATTTAAATCAAATTTTAAATACATTTTGTACTAACTGACAGACGTATGACAGGCTACTAAATACGTTTAGCGTTTGGTGAAATTCCACCTAACAGAGGTCGGGCAACAGAGTCGTGAGCAAACCGAAACCTCCGTTTACGTTGCGTATTGCTTGCGTATCGTCAAATGTCACTGTCAAAATGTAAGGCAAATTTGTTTGTTCCAAAAGTGGCATTTGTTTTTTCCATGTTAGGTAGAATTTCACCAAACGCTAAACGTATTTAGTAGCCTGTCATACGTCTGTCAGTTAGTACAAAATGTATTTAAAATTTGATTTAAATACGTTTAGCGTTTGGTAAAAGCGACCCTTCGTGTAGATTCGAAAATAGTATCGAATCCTATGCTCGCGCCTCTGATAACTTTCGCTCGTCCGTTTTTCGTAAGCTACAATAATAGTGACCCCTCCAGGTCTCCGAAACTTCGTATTTCGTCAGGCAAGATCAACCCGGGCGGGGGCTCGTCCCGGCGACCTTGGCTGCGGGCCACGGCGGGGGAGGCGCGGGCGCGGGGGGAGGCTTAGGGGCTCGCTCATTAATGTCCCACTGTTTGCCCCTGTCGCTAGGGCAACCATCTTTCATTACAATAAAAAAGCCGTATTTTTTGGGGGAAATTGGGTGACGGGAAAATCGGTACTGAAAACTGTGTGTTGTTTGTCATTTTTTTTGGCTTCGTTGGCACGTTGGAAGCAGGAAAATGCTGATACCTTTAATATTTCAGAAAATTTTATTCATGTGTAAATAATCATTACGAGTTTATGTTTAAATGTTTTCGTAAAGTGTAACAAGCGTAATGTAACATACAATAAAGTGTTTAAAATAAAATAAGTCTAAAATATATTTTGCATCTTATTCAATTATTATAAATACGAAATTTACTAATAGAAATCAAATCGGAAAGCTACATAGTACTCTTATTTCAAGGTGATAACCCATTTTCAGCTAACAATACATAGTCATGTCTTTGTTGTATGTCCGGGTGGCATTTATCACAATAGTCACCCTTTTCGGCTTACAATAACTTTTTCTAACTTCCTGATATACATAGAGATATCTTAAGATATATTATAGCCTCAGGGTTCACACCCTTACCCTTGACCCGCACGGATCATTGATCGGCACAAAATTCCTTTTTATTAAATGTCTTTCGCCTTCAGATACCGTTCCGTAGGTTAACCATGAGTCGATACAAAACTTCGGGATGTGAGTTTTTCATCGTAAAATTAAATGATTTTATATGATTTTTAGGCAGTAAGACTCCTTATGACTCTTTATGACTTACAAAATGTATTCAGAATTTACATAATTGATATTTCAAAGTTAGTAAATTTAAACAACTGTTTTTATCAGAAATTGTACCGCACTGTTTTGGATACATGTCGGCAAACATAATAAATATTAAATGTATTATCGATATACCAAATAAATATCAATGTATAAAAAATACACACAGGTATGTCATCAAACTTATAATTTTCTTTCGAGATACTCATATACAAGTATTAATTCCTTATAAATACCTAGATTTCTTTCTGTAACATTAGTTGATGAAACATCATGCTATCAAATCGCACACAATGTATTGTCACCCTACAATCAGTCCGTGATAGATCGCTGAGAACCTTTCATGGAGCTTTGGCGCGGCCATCGCTTTATTCCTCCCCTATTAAATATATTGCTCCGACCTTCGAATCCGCTTTTCTTTTTTGTGTAAATCTGTCTGTTTTTTTATCAGGTGCTAAGTAATTGATGTAATTGAAGTGCCTAAAGTCGTGTTGGTTACAACTTCCAATGGATGGGTTTTCAAAAAGAGAGTGATCGAGCTTGTACAGATCTCATGTACTTAGATAAGTACATTTTTTCTTACAAAAAATATGGACTGTGTGTGCTCCAATCCATTTACATTAAAAAAACATTTATCTAGTAGAAAAAATCTAAAAAGTGCTCAATGTTCATCTGCCTACCCCGTAAGATACTACAAGAGTTACACAGCAGTACTTCAAGTTGTACCTACACAGAGTCTGCCTAACGAACCGGCTCCAGTTTTCGAGATAATTAATTAGTTTTGAAGACGGCTCGTTGCCTTGAGGACGTCTAGAACCATTGAGTACATAAGTAGAGTTAGATATTGGATATGGCAATGATGTTACATGGAGGTGGCCTACAAATAGGGTTATGTCTAGCTGTAGACGACTATCTACTGGCTATTGATTAAATATTTGCTTTAGGCAACCAGTAAAAAGCTGAGCGAAAGAGTTTGGAAAGTCATAGATTGGTAAAAAAAATACGAATAGACAATGCCTTCAAATACCGTATTTTGTTGATGGAAGGATAGTTCAAGGTTGGTGTGGCAGCTCTAAGCATTAATTTTAAATAGATTGAGTAACAATGATAACAAACTGTCCGAGGTTACGAAACATGCTACGAGTTTTCGTAGTATAGCTGCTACAAATTTCGTAGCAGCGTCAAGTGCTACGAATTTCGTAGCAGCGTCAAGGGCTACGAATGTCGTAGCAATTTTAAACTTGAAATTAATTTTTTTCTAGTTTAAGTTTATTATACAGGGTGTTAAAAAAAAATCATTTTCCATAGAAACTTAGTTGGTCACGTGACGTTTACTATGGAGAATGTTTTTTTTTTGCGAATTTAGAAAATCTGATTTCGGATTCGGGCTTAGACATAACATGCTGCACATGCTGGTTTCGGCTTAGTATACCCTTATTGCAACACCCTGTAGGTATATATTATGATATTTTTTTTCCACTACTATTTATTTTTTACTCAATAATTCGTTTTCTCGTCACAAAAATGCCATATCAATCGTTTCCAAGGCCCGTCCACGGGCAAAGAGCTTTGTCGTGAGAGAGGAATGTGCGCCTCTCAATACTGCCTGTCTAGCTCTACCTATGTACCTATTATGGAGGCTATTACCAACTTTATCGGAGCATTTTTTCAGCAAATAGTCCATTGAATTGATGCGTTCAGTGCTGTTAGGATGAAGGTCAAGATGAGATTAATTGCTGGTTTTATTGTGATGTCTTTCTATGGATGGATATCAGTACAGTAAGGGCGCCTTCAAATTAGTCGCTAAGTGTCGCGCGACTGCAGCGCTGCTGCAGCGCTGCAGTCGCGCTGCTGTCAAAATCCATATAAATTTTGTAATTTAAAAGATGCGCGACTGCAGCGCTGCCACAGCGCTGCAGTCGCGCGTTAATAATTTATATGGAATTTAGACAGCAGCGCGGCTGCAGCGCTGCAGCAGCGCTGCAGTCGCGCGACACTTAGCGACTAATTTGAAGGCGCCCTAAGGGGCACAGAAACCTGACTCCCCTCAGAAGCATTATTACTATGAGAGGGGGGTCAGGTTTTTCTGCACCTGACCGTACCTGCGTATACTGTACGTAGGTTCTGCCATGATAGGTATGTACAGATACTCTGCTGTACCGTGTTAGTGTTGGTTTTAGTAACAGAATTTTCTAAGTGGATTGATGAACATGAACAGTGCCTATGTTTTTAATACAAGATACCTGCTCTGTGAGCTTATACATAATAAGTATTTTAAATATTTTAGGAGATATAAATATTTGGTAGATACAAAAATATATTATCTGGGTATAGAATTATAATAGGTTGTCTGGTAGAGATTGCTCTAAGCAATAAGACCGCCTTTTTTGTACTATTTTATATATAAGATGTGAAATTGTAATGTTTTCTTTAATGGTGTAAAATAAAGAGTATTCTATTCTATTCTATTATGCATTAACAAAAAAAAATGAAAACCATAGTGTACCGCACATGAATCAAGAAAATCAACAGGTTTAGCTTCGCCGACCGAAGCTGTACATAAAACATCCATTACATTTTATTTCATCAGTAAAACAACCTATAAAATGTTTCGAACATTCAATCGTTTTTATACCCAACAATACCTCTTCTCGTTACTAACATTTTTCTATGACACAAAGTTGACAAAGTCCTAATTAGTATGGTCTACCACGGAAACGTTTTTATTATAAATAGGAATATATATTTTTTTGTATTTGCATTGATTAAAAACTGCATGACATCAATTAAGAAAGGTTAAATTCCAGAGTGCATATAGTTTAGGTGACCGTTTATTGAGATTCGAGACCGTACTAAGAGCTTAAGGCACATAGTGTACATGTAGGTACATACTAGTTATATGCTAGTGAGTAATGTATGCGTACGACTACATTACAGAAAGCCCCATGTGTGGATGCGGGCTTAATGTTATTGCGTACATAAATGACCTACAAGGCTACAAGGTCTATAGATAAATAATAGGTACTTAAGTTAATAGGTATGTAGAATTGTAGATAGACCAAGATATTTACATTGATTTCTCAAATTAAAGTTATTGAGTTACTTACTTTATGCTACCGTGAATTTAATATTTCATTTATGTAGGTACCAAGCAGGTTCTAAGTCACTGAAATTTATTATAAAGCCAATTTATCTAAGGCCGTATATTAAACTTTGATCGAGTAAAATGTACTTATTAATTTACTACTTAATTAATAAAGCAATAAAGGTGAAACTAAAATTAATGATCACGTACATTTCTCTCAACGACACACAAGAAGGGAAAAATATGAAGGAGGATGGTTTATTCCTTTCAAACACGCATTGAAATATTACCTACTGGTAACCCACTTCCGCCTTTATGACTGAGGAAATAAAGATCAGTTTATGGATGTGAGTAGACGAGGTTGCAAGCTTCATAAATTTACTACTTACTGCTGATAGTAAAGTTATGACTTTCTAGTGTTGTGAACCATTTATGTTTGTACCACACTTCAACTACTTAGGAATTCAAACAAAAAAATTATTAAAAGAAGCTTCGAAATCACTGTTAAAATAATTAACCTTAACAAGCACCGTATACAAAGTCTACACAGTTCATCTCAGTAAAACAAAAAGCTACACAGAACTATCATCCCATTTCACTCTCCCGCACAAAAAAAAACAAAATCGTGACAAAAGACAGTTGAAAATTGAAACGCGCGAAGTGAAACCAGTCAGTAGTTCGAAAATTGAATTTCGGCAGTGAGTGTGTGGTTTATAAGGTTTGTTATGGTGTGAGGAGGTTGTGTAGGACTCACCTCGACGGCTGCTCGGCGCGGGGGCGGGCGGGACACTGGCTGTGATAAGGCGGGCGCCCCGGGCCGACTCGTTTCGATTTGAGAGACGTTTATAGACAATGTAGAGCGGGTAGGAGAGAATTTTGCGCGCGCTTTCGTCGAGCTTAACTTTTCATGTTGAGATTTTGTAGGTTAGTTTTAACGGAATTACCAATCAACTTTACTATACTTAATACAAAATAGATAGCTGTTATTATTGTAACGTAGGTACGTACATTGTATCTGTGTCTGGTTATGGTAGGTATGTTGTTGTCTTCAAAACGGATACAACAAACCGAATGATATTAGGTACTTACAACGTTTCTTAAAGAGTCCAAACATTTATAAAAACAACTTGTAGTAGGTACCTACATAGAGGTGTGTAATTTTTACTCCGGTTAGACGTTTCCAGTTCGGTTCGGTTCTCCCGGTGTAAACGCGGCTCGTGAGACATAGCTATAGCTCGAGCTCGGAGTTCGGACCTCATAAATGAGATAGGATCGCGGAGCCGCCTGTCGCACGAATTTACACTCGCTTTTGTTTACTCCGACCAAATTACTCTTAGGCCTCTTTAGCTAATTACTCTGAATACTTCCCCCCAAATTAATTTATGTAAGGATGGAGGTGTTAAGTATTAGGTATATTATTGTAGTAATCATCAGAAGGATAAAACTTGAAGTGGATGGAAACCTAAAGAAAGCGTTTATCGTAACTAAATACAGTCCAACTTAAATAGTCTTCGGGGGCATACTCTATTTGATTACAAACAATCAATAAAAACTTACATCATTTTTATTGTAAAAATTGATTTGCTGACCTTACAATAACACAAGTCAGGTTGCTATTGTTGTGAAATACAAAACCTCATGAAATTCTTATTTCATTTTATTATACTTAGAGCGTGGTGGACTAGACCTAAACCTTCCTTCATTGGAAGGAGACCCGTGCCCCAGCAGTGGGGACGTAATGGCGTGATGATGATGATATACTTACCTACTCCTTATTTAATGTTATAAATATCATTGATTTCAGAAACTACGCACAACTGTAAAATACTCGTAGCGTGCTACGAACTGCGTAGCGGGCTACGCCGCTACGATAATCGCCAGATTGCGCCCGAAACCTAGCCATCACAATTACACTTTCTCTGGCATTATAGGCGAACAAGATCTTTCAAGAATAGAGATGAGTATGCAGAGCTGACCGCCAACCTCCAATAGTGGAGAGGCACTTGAAGAAGAAGAAGACTGACACCGTATACTCACAAGCAATAAAGAACAAAATATTTTTTTAGAATCATTTAGTTTCTAATACTGCAGACGGCGTCATTAAGCTAGCCTTTTCCGTTTAATGTAGCATCACATTTAGGCAAACGTAGCATGGGACGTCCTCTGGATTGAGACAGGTGGCCGGTAATGGAAGGATTTACGAGGCCGAGAAAGGAGCGCGACGGTGTTAGAAGTTTTGTATTTAGTAGTGCTCGATTATTGACTGAAGATGATATTGATTGTCGATTGAGAGTTGATTGTATTGAGAGCGGTGGTAGCTCAGTCGGGTAAGCGCCCGCTTCTCACGCAAGAGATGCGGGTTCGAATCCCGGCGCTGTACCAATGAGTTCTTTGAATTTAAGTACAATGTATACCATCGCTCCTACGGTGAAGGAAATCATCGTGAGGAAACCTGCATATCTAGATTTAGCACATCTATATATATGAACCCACTAACCCGCAGTGGACCAGCGTGGTCTGCGTGGTGGCAAATGGTCCAAGCTTAGGAAGGCAGTTTAGACCTTGGGGACATGCACAAAGGTTCCACTCGAGAGAGCCAGGTGCAGGTACTTACACCCTCACAGATAATAGAGTAGAATAGATACAAATAACTTACCATACAAGCGAAAGTCCGCCTCGTTAGATAGTGGATAGTCATCGGTCTATACTTGTGGAATATACACCTCGAAGTCAACTTGATAATATCTCTCTGCCGCTGGCTTATTTCTTATTGTATTCCGTCATTCAATCAATATTATAATTTAACACAAAATGCCAGCCTTTTAGCTCATGCATAATTACGTATATTAGATAAATAAATGATAAACTTTGATCCAACTTCGGTCCGACCACGCAGAATAATATAATGTACCATAGACTAATATTAATGTGAGATTAATGTACTCTGCTGGTACTCTGTACTCTGTGCGATCACGACCAACGACCACGACCATCTTGATCAACCTCTTAAGCTGCGTACACACCGGCCCAACGAAGGCCAACGAACGGGTTTCGTTGGCCTTCGTTGGTGCAATCTGGACGGATTAGCGAATGCCAACGATCGCTCGTTGGCGTGTGCCGGCGATCCGAAGCGTGGCGGCAACATCAAAGAATTTGGACGGTCGCCGAAGGCCAACGAACGAACGCAAAATTGAAGCAAGAGTGCGTAGCGTGTAGACGTCCAATTTGATAATTACTTGGATATTTACCGCCATTTAGATCATGCAGAAAAACAAAGAATGGAGTAACTACGACATGTTTTCAATTATAATGATGTTGTCGTCGTCCATGATTAAATTGCGAATGAAAGAGAAAAGATCCGGAATCAAGTGCCAACGAACGTTCGTTCGAGCACTAATTGTATTTGGACGTATTAACGAACACCAACGAGCATGCGGAGGCCAACGCTAGCGGACGATAAATATCCTTCGTTGACCCGGTCTGTACGCAGCTTTATCAACCTTGATATATTTCATAGATAAAACGAGTTGGTTTTCACGAAGAGAAACAAACCTCATTATATTACATAATACTTATTCTAAAGGACCGACAAGACAAAGAGGCCTACAGTGAAACTATAAAGTCCTGAAATTAATGTTTGAGGAACTAAAATTTTCAGGAGCCTGGCACCATTAGAAAAGAAACATAAAAGTCATAACAATTGTTTATGTCAATAGGCGGTTGGCTGTTTTTTTGAATTTTCTTATTAATTATAAGGATAATCTAGATAAAAGCAACAATTTACGCTTGGTTGCAATTAGGAAGATGAAGAAAAATATTCGTAGTCAAGCTAGTGAAGTTATTTATCGAGTTTTAATACAATGTTTAGCGGAACATCAAGCTGGACACATTTTGTCGAATTTGGAGGATGTTTACGCTCGTACAGCGTCTATGACGGGTATGTAGCATTGTACAAATTGTAATAACTCATTTTTTATTAGTACCAAAGCTTCATTTATCGATAAACCTAGGTTTAGAGCCCAAGTCGAACATTGTTTACATACCACTGATTGTAGGTTTCATCTGGTTTCAGTTGAGTCAAACCTTAACATTTTGATACTTGAAGATACATGTTTGTTTACTTACTAAATTCACATTGTGTGAAATTGGGGGGCATTGTGTAACTCAAAAAGATTTTTTTATTTTATTTTATAGTTATATCGGACCAGCGTGCCAAAGAGGGCAAAATATGGAATATTTCTAACTCCTGGAAGAAACAGAACTGGCCGTCCAAAAAGAGAAATTGATGTCTTTACTATGTGTGCCCTTCGTCAACAGATCCAGTTTTTTTATACAGTTGTAATAACGTTATCTAAATAAATATTTATTGGCTTCACTATTAGCCTTCATATTTACACCTTCTAGCTTGTATAAGAGCTTTTTTGTGGATGGTAAGTTGTTTTTAAAATACATAAATAGGTAGGAAGTTAAAAGGCAAAATTTCAAGTATCAAAGTCAGTTATGTTTCGCTATATAGGGTTGCTACTTGAAAGATAGCAGTGCCCTCATTTAATTTCAGGACTTTATAGTTTCACTGTATGCAGTCTGGACCTTCTCGTTAAAGAAGTACCTAAATACTTACTTATTATGTTCCTTGGTCTCCACTCTGGACGCACAGTCCCACAGGCACTTATTACTTCCATGCCCACAGGTAGTAGTCCGTAGGTAGTCCAGGCAACACAAAGTAGAGCAGATTGACTGTAGGCTAAAATAGTATAATGGTATCCTGCTAAAATTCGTACCTTCTTGCGCCACGATGTTCTATGAAAATGTAAGTAGGCATTTCTGAGGGAAACAATTCTCACTAGTGTGAGTTCTATGAACGTATCAGCTAGATACTCTTAAAATAGTAGTACCTACTTAGGTACTTGCTGCAATCCTAATAAATCTTCAACAGTTGTAATTCGATCCGTTCGTATTCGTTAGAGGGTAGTTTGTTAATCCGGCGTCTATGTGCCTCTGTCACGAAGAACATTACTACATACTCCAAAGTTTGTTATCATAGGGTAGAATGTTATCAGGGAACATGCGGTGGCCAGAATTTTAGTTCGCGTGTACTTCAGCAAAATAGAAATAAATAATGAAAACACAAAATTTCTTGAAATCAATCATTTATATTATGATAAATGATTTATTACATTTTAAAATATACAATAAATAACACATAACTTGCTTAAATGTCTATCTACCTATATATTTCTACTAAAATGTTTGTACCTCAACTAAATGCAACTCTACCTAAATATCTAGTCCCGATTTCTACTAAAAGTTTCCCTATTTCTTCTAATATGTTTGTACCTTACGCGATTTTTAGGAGATAAATAAATCACATTTTCTTATTAGAGAAACAAAACATAAAGAACAAGATGAATAATTTTCTTATAAAAGACGTTACTTCGATTCACTGACCTCTTTTCAAGCTGTTTAGGTGTTTCCATACCTGCCCCGGCCGGGCATGGAACCCGGTGAATGGGCCCAACAGGCAGCACAGCGCTGCATAAACATAACCTCTGTGCTATCCAATCCGTAATACTAGATCGTTTTTTTAAAGCATGTTCACACAGTCATGTAATTGATGTTTAAAATATTTGATTTGTCAGATATCACATAAATCATTATAATATACATGTTCTACAATCAAAATTCATATTTTAGCCGTCTGTATTACCTACTTAATATTTTATTCCTACAGCTATCTAATTTAATAATACTTTACCAGTACTTTACTCAACACTACATTTAGAGAAGGCCCCATGTCATAAGCTAATATTATAGAAGCAACTTATAAATTATATGTTTTTCTCGTATAGTCTAGTTCTTAAATAATATAATCAGCCAGATGATATTATATGTTTCTTAGAAGGCGTGGCATAGCTAATTTTCAATCACAATTATTTTGAAACATCACCACTGAATTATTATTTAAAATTGCATAATAAATCATCAGCAGGCATTCTTACTGTGAAAATTCATGATCAAACTCACACATAGTGATTTGCAAATAAATACTATTCTATGATATGCAAGATAAAGAGGGATTTATCATTATTATTAGGAAACTGATTATTGCATAAGCAACTGTACATAAAGATTTAGTCATTATAATTACCTTATTGCCTTAAATAAATATTTCTTTAGCTTTGAATATAATGAGACTCAAACATAGTCGCCACAGGTACTTCTTATACGTACAGATACTTCTTAAATACTTAAAATTCGATATATAGGACGTTCCGCATCCAGCGGATGAGATTTCATTTTAACTCAAAATTTTAACTGGGGTTCAAAATAATATTATAACAATAATTTCATTGTTCTAACAAAAAACCGCTTATTAATAATAAAATCAGATCAACGGAGAGAAAAATACTTTTTCCCGAGTACAAATAAATATACCTTTTTTTCTGAACATCATCGCAACGAAAATAAACACATAATTCAACACTCTGGATGGACTTTTATCAGTGAATCCATCGAACAGCGTTTCAGATTTTCTACCTACTCTAATAACCCAACCACTGCACCAAATCCACCCTACACTTAACCCATTCACACTTCAACTAGTAGCAGTATTCATATCAATAGTAATAGACCCGCCCACACCAGTGACCTTATCCACACCTTCAGGGTTAAACGTTATAGTGATTCTATGATCAGGAACCGTATTATTCTCCTTATTTTCCACGACAGGTGGCAGGTTGTCTTGGCTGATGATATCAACTGGCAGTTTAGTGAGGCTGGCCAAGTCTGCGTCGTTCAAGTAGTGTATTGGATAGTGTTTCTTCAGGTCGCTTAGGATTCTGAATCGCATATCGCACACTGAGCATCTGTAAGCAAAAAAAAGGGAATGATATTTTATTTTTTGCACACTTCAAACTCCAATGAGACTTAAATAATGCTAAAGGATATTTGCACAGTTATCAAGTTCTTATTCTTTGCGCGCCGTTAAAAAACATCCAGTGCCGGTGTAGGTTTTATTAACCACCAACGGAAAAAAGAGGGAGTTTTAAGTTTGTGTATCTGTCTGTCGAAGAACAATCGGAATAACATTACCTATCCCCCAGTAAAAACAAATCGGAAATCCATCCATCCGTTTTGGAGCTACGCTTCCACAAACAGATACACAGACACACAGACAATAGGTAAGCGACATACTGGTGCACGTTCTGGCCGAGGTGCGTGCGCAGGTGCTTGGCGCGGTCGTTGCTCTGCGCGAAGCGGTATAGAATAGAATATAATAGAATAGAATACTACTTTATTGACTTAAAAACAATTTACACAAATAACAATTTACAATATAACGCAATAGGCGGTATCTATCACTTTAAACCTAATCAACGTTTAAAAATCCCCGGAATTTGTAACTAAAAGTCGCATAACTTTCGAACGGCTGAACCGATTTTCATGAAAGATAGCTCAGAACACGCAGAATAAGATTACCTATCATCCTAAAGAATGAAATCAAAAATCAATTCAGCGGTTTTTGCGCTACGCGACCACAAACATATACACAGACACACAGACACTAGCTACATCTACATACTGGTGCACGTTCTGTCCGAGGTGCGTGCGCAGGTGCTTGGCGCGGTCGTTGCACTGCGCGAAGCGGCGCGGGCAGTGCGCGCACGCGTACGGACATAACGTAACCAACGTTTAGAAATCCCCGGAATTCGAAACTAAAAGTCGCATAACTTTTGAACGGCTGAACCTATTTTGATAAAATATGGCTCAGAACACGCGGAATAATACTACCTATCACCCGAAACAAACAAAACGAAAATCGGTCTACCTATTTCGGAGCTACGCCTCCACAAACAAATACACAGACACACAGACATCGCTCTTTTTCAGTCAGAGGTTTAAAACATGAGGTAAGTCTACATACTGGTGCACGTTCTGTCCGAGGTGCGTGCGCAGGTGCTTGGCGCGGTCGTTGCTCTGCGCGAAGCGGCGCGGGCAGTGCGCGCACGCGTACGGCCGCTCACCCGTGTGGACACGCGCGTGGCGCTTCAGGTGGTCTTTTGTGCCGAACCTGTGGGGAAAGATTAGAGAAAATTGGGGGAAATTTTACTGCGAAGTATTGTGGTATAAGCATTGAAGGGTATTTTGGATGGGGCAACTGATCATTCACTCACTGATTACCTTATAGGGCACGTTCACACCGAGATGTATGAGCTCGTGTTTGTTCAGCGACTGCAGCTTGCTAATCATTCATTCATTCACTCATTCCTTCCTTCACTCCTTCATTCATTAATTACCTCATAGGGCACGCGTCAAACTTTAACAGCTTCACTCCGAGGTGGATCAGCTCATGCTTCTTCAGAAACTGCGGCTTGCTAATAATTCTTTCTTTCTTTCATTCATTCATTCATTCCTTCACTCCTTCATCCCTTCACATAAGACAAGAGCGGGGTCTCATTGGCACAGTTTCTTTCAACTCTGGCTCAACCAGTTTGTAAATGGACATTGTAGAAAATTTGTTCATTACCTCATAGGGCACGCATCGCACTGGAACGGCTTCACTCCGAGGTGGATGAGCTCGTGCTTCTTCAGCGACTGCGGCTTGGTGAAGGCGGCGCCGCAGTGCGTGCACTTGTGCGGGTGCGCGCCCGAGTGCGTGAGCAGGTGGGATGTCATCTGACCTACGGGGAGAGAGAAAATTTATGGTTATTGGTGAAGATATAATCCGATGATGATGATGAAGCTATAGAAAAAATTATTACATACTAGCTGTGCCCGCGAGCTGCGCTTCGTCTTATAAAGTTTTCCCGTGGGAATTTCGGCATAAAAAGTAGCATATGTTCTTTCTCAAGGTCTAGACCTTATGTGTGCCAAATTTCATTCAAATCCGTTCAGTAGTTTTGGTGTGAAAGAGTAACAGACAGACAGACACAGTTACTTTCGCATTAGTAATATTAGTTAGGAAGTTAGGATTAGTTAGGATTGGTGATGATGAAGATATAATAAAATTAGTAGAGATTCAGGCAGTCTGTTAAATTTGCTACGACTTAAAAGGTTTTCCCATGGTAATAATCTGGATGAATAAAAGTGGTACTTCATACTGTTTGATAAAATTATCCTAGTTGTTTAGGTGTAGACAAAACAACAATCAAATGGTTGGATATGTATGTTATGGTAAGTGATCGGGTTTGATCAATTCTTTTTGCATCAGTAAGTATTTTGTCAGAGAACTAAGGTCACCGAAGTAAAATTCCTTGAAATCCTTGTCCAAACAATCTATTACTAGAAAATCTTACATTCAGTACTAACCCTTAGTAGTAAACTTCTTAGGACACAAGCTACAAGTGAACGGCTTGACCCCAGTATGCCTCATGATGTGCTGGCGCAGGTTGGAGCTGTTGTTGAAGCCCTTGCCGCACTCCGAGCACAGGTACGGGGTCTCCCCAGTATGTGTGTATGTGTGGTCCTTCAGGTTGCACAGTTGGGTGAAACCTGGGGGAAAAATGTTGATAGGTGAAGTGATGAGAGTGGTGTAGATTAAAAGTGATGTGGTTTAGACGCTATATGCAAGAGTGTTTCTGAAGAGGACTGGAAATTTAAGTTCTTGTTGATAAAATTAGATATTAGGTAATTAGGTATATCCCGATTTCAGCATAATAATAGAGATATAAAATCACTAAGTAGCAAATTTATGTTACTTTCATAGTCTTTCCAATAATAAAGTTAATTTGAACTGTAGCCAATATACAATCTTAGGATTAGGACACTTTGATTCATTGCATTATGCACATATTTATAAATCTAGTTAGCATAAATTGCTAACAAAACCAATACCTACTTTTTGGTACAATTCCTATCCATAGCCCATTCGGTTTTGAATAATTCATGTGCATTAGCATACATAATACATACCTTTGTTACAATAAGGGCACATGTATGGCTTGACGCCATCATGCTTCTTCAAATGTTCTCTCAACTGATCCGGTCTAGAATACTTTTTGTCACATTGATTACAACTATAAGGCCTCGAATTTGTATGCAATCTCATATGACGCAAGAGTAAATTCTTCTTAGAAAATACAATATTACATTCATTGCATTCAAAGTGTTTATTACTAGTAGTGTTATGCTTCTTCAAGTGACTGGAAAGAGATCTAAGTTTTGTAAATTCTAAGTTACACTCAGGACATTTATGCTTGTTTTCTGTACTTTCATTTTCAGTCTTAACCTCTATGTTGTCTGTGTGTGTGAGCATATGGTCTACTAGTTGAGATTCCTGGGAGTATGATTGGTTGCAGAGAGTGCACACATGAGCCTCATGTTCAGATTCATGCTTCACAGTGTGGCGGTCTAGAGTGCTTTGTTTTCTAAAACTTTTATTACACTTTTTACACTCGAATTTTTGTTTTTCATGTGAGCTAAGATGCTTTATAAATCTTGCCTCAGATTTGTACTGTTTTTCACATTTATGACATTCAAATGTTTTGGTGCTATCCTGCAGACAGGTATCACCCTCATCATTACAGGATATTTCCACTTTCGGTGATTCATCTTGAATAAAATCAAAATCTGTTGTATAATCATCCAATGTTTCAGATTCTTCAGCTTTTATATCTGTTGGTTCATTTTTTATGCTACTTTGGAGCAGGAATGATTTCCTTAGTTCAAATTCTGACTTCAGCACTTGTGTTCTAAATGAATATGCTATTTCTAATTTCTGTATACAATCTTGACACAAACTTTGTGGTAAACCATCTTCTTTAGCCACCTGAAATAATGATTTCAAGGATTAAGTTAATAGAAAAAATTACAATAATATGCATAACAGATCCTTCGATGGGGAGAATTACAAAAAAAAACAAATCTGAAACTGAGGGCTTCTCTTATATGGCTGTGAGGACTACCAACTTTACCAACAATAGCAGTAATATTACCAGAGCGGTGGTGCAGAGCGTCAGTGCGTCAGCGAGCTGGCCCGCGCTGCCCAGTGACCCATCGCCGTCGTGGTCAAGGTGCCATGGTTCGAAGAGGGCAATTAAAGTTACGTTACTTTTGATACAAGCACGACATGTATTTGCAGCGTCGAACATGATCCGCTATAAGCAGCGTTTTCGCTTGCAGCGCAGGCAGGGCATTTATTTTTCTACTTGAATTTATGGCGATTTTCTGGTTTTGCCGACTTAAAGTTCGTGAACTCGTTCGATTCTTTGATTGTTGACAATAAAAAACTGTAGAAAAAATGAGAAAAAACAATACTCAAATCTGACGTACGGATGACAATTAACCACAGACAATAAAAAGTGACCTTTATAGTCATCATGGAGATAACTTTAGTCATCAGAATGATAACTTTCAATCGTTGCAAAATAATGAGGGAGAAAAGCAAGCGGAACAAAGCCAAAAGACTGGGGAACTCAAGGGGCCAGAAGAAGGGACAGGAAGGAAGAGTAGATTCATTATTATGAGAATCTATTGGCCAGTTTAAATCATAGATTATTTTGACATTAATGTCAATATATCAGCTGTATTTGACATTAGATTTTGACGCTCAGCTCAGCTCAGTCAGACCAGTCAGTCAGTTAAAATATTTTGATTGTGGTGTTGAAGCGTGATTAATTTTGATTTTATTGCAGTGTCGTGAGATTAAAGTACTTTAACCGACCTTGCTTTCTCCAGTGCAAAAATTTCGACACTACACATGTACCTAGCTAATAATATAACTTCCTCTTTAAATGGTTACATAAACAAATATTTTGCTATATCGAAACTTTTCTAACGTTTTCATCGAAGACTACAAATTATTGTTATCAACTACATAATCATTTATTTGTTTGTGATAGATAATGCTATGGGCGTATCGTTACTAAATAATCATGTCGGTGTTTGATGGATTAGTGACTTTCTGCCTCAGTTCGACGGATTTATAGTGGGTAATAATTTATGTTAATTTCTAAACTTTCATTTAATTTAATCACTTACAATAATTGTGTTATAAATGGTTGGTAAGAAGTTGTTCATTATATTATCTATCAAATTTGTTATGTGATCAATATTGTTATAATGGATAGGTGTGTACTTTCAACTCATTGTATCAAGTCATGTTTATTTTAAATCTCAATGTAGAGACAATGTATTTATAATGTTATAATAATGATGACTAATACAATCAGTGCATGCTACACATATTGTTATCATTCAGTTGTGATCAAGCTTGACACAGAAAACTAGATATTGCCTAAAGCTTTTTTTTCTATTTACTAGGTATTTCTAATTCAGGCATAATAATAATAAAAAAAATTACATTTAGTATTACTCCCTTTTTTTCAAAAAACTCATTCAGTTTCTCACATAAACCCTCTTTCTTTCCAGTAAGACTGATTGACATCCACCCTTCGAACAATGGGTGAGATGATGATGATGAACATGTGGTTCTGGAGCGGGTACAACATGGGGGACCTCCTGTTCAAGGGGCTGAAGGTGGACAAGCAGTGGACCTTCGCCGTCACGTGGATTGTGCTGTTTCTGGCTGCCTTTGCATTTGAGGCTTCTAAGGTAAGTGCAAGGTTTGCTCTATTCCTAACACACTTTAATACCCTAAGCCTTTGATGAATGCAAACATTAGCTTCCAGCAGGGCAATGTTTATACATATACAGAGAATCTCTATGGTTAGAATGCCATCTGTAAACAGAAAAATGCATAGTGTTTTTTTTAATCAAATAACTAATTTATTAATAGTCACAAATTTTTGTTTGCCAATGATAACAGAGTCATATTTTATCTATAACTTAATCAAATAATACTCCAATGTTTGCTATCCAATCAACTTAAATCTAGGGTACGTTTATTTAAGTCCAGCAAAATAAATAAATCTTTGTAACTTATAGAGTACATTATGATCATGTAAGTAAATTTAGTCTACTTTATTTTCAGGTGTTTCTGGCTAAAATTCAACGGCAGGCTCAGACAAAGCTGTATCCACATCGAAGATCTGACGAAAGAAGAACTTTACTTCATGAAAGGTAACAAAGACTTTCATCACATTTAATACCTTCAGATCTAAAGTTATCGAAAGCAATCACATTTGCTGAAGAGCCAATAGTTATATGTTTTTGTGATGAAAAATCTAGCGTGCGACACCCTCTAGTCTGCGAGGCCTTGGCCCTTAGCCAGGCCAATGAGTTGTTGCGTTCCTTAGAAGAGGCATACCTATGTCTAAGACTCTACGCTATTGGCTAACAATGGTGATTGGTAGACAGCAACTTTAATGCCTATATATTATCAATAATAATTAACTAAATACTTAGTTGATATGCGTAGTGTCATACTTAGATAAGTCTAAATGGGGGCATGATGTCCTCAAATACATGAGCTAAGGGGCCGTCCATTAATCACGTGAGGTCGTTTTTCTCATATTTTGACCCCCCCTCCCCCCTGGTGATATTTAGTGAGGTATGGGACCAACCCCCCCTACCCCCCTTGGATCACGTGTATTTTTTGGGAGTCTATGTAAAGGCTATTTTTCACTAGAAAAAATATAATGAAAATTGCATTTTGAATTGAAACGCAACGGCGGGCGAGTCAATCAAGGTAATACTACAAATCGTTCAAATTTTTGCGCCGTTCAAAATTTCGGCTTAGAAATACCTAGCGCTTTTTAGCAAAAAATTAATACACGTGATATCTAACGAGACCCCCCTCCCCCCCTTTTGAGCTTCACGTGATTTATGGACGGCCCCTAACTCAATAGCAATGCAATATCCGATAAATAACAAACAGTATACCTACTTAGCTAAAACAAAGTTCGATTGTCTATGGCACACAATGAGATCACTAATATCAATATTGAAAATAAGATGAGTATTGTTCTTAGACAAGTAAATCTCTGGTATTGTTATATCGTTTATTATTTATTTAAATAGTTATTGTTACTTAAGTACCTATCTATATTAGCAAACTGACAACATTGATAAGCCATGACGAGAAATTGGCACTAAGAAGTATAAAAGCATTGCTTACAAATGTATTTTTCAGGGAACAAGGCATGGAGCCGACCACGAGTCGCAACAGCGAGCCGCGGCCGCCCGCGCGGTGGACCTCGATGCGAGTCAGGTATGAAACCAGATTTAGCCGCAGTTTCACCACACTCTGTTAGATCATAACAAGGGATTAGTTGTTGACTTTTGACACATCTGTCAAGATGTTAATATGGAGAGATGACTTTACAATATGAGCGGTGTTAATGATCTAACAGACTATGGTGAAACTAGGCATTAGTAGAATCTCTATAACTAAATACTGAATAAAGAAAGCTGCATTCTCAAGTGGCATATTATCTACAGTTCCTCATTAGTATATGTCCAGCTCGAGCATTTGACTGACCAATACATTCACAAGAGCTTGTCGACAACGACAAGAAAATCGTGTCTAACAGTTTATCATCAGCAATATTTTTTTTCGTTGGTTGCTGTTACAATTATTGGGTTTTCTTTCTACTCTCTTTCTTTTCCACCCATGCAACTCTCTTAGCTTGAAGCTCAGGGCAGGTCTACCACCACCGCTAGGTCACCCGATAATAACGACAACATTTTCCAAAAACTTCCCCACTCAGCATGTACTCTAACCGCAGGGTGCTGATGGTGGGCTCTCAGTCGCTGCTGTTCGTGCTGCACAACGTGGCCGGCTACCTGCTCATGCTGGTCGTGATGCTGTACAATGTGTACCTGCTTCTGGCCGTGGTGTTGGGCATGATGATGGGTGAGTAACTATAGTAGCTTATACAGGATGGACTAGGCCTAAAACCCTTCCTTCATAGGAAGGAGACCCGCGCCCCAGCAGTGGTGGCGTGATGGGTGGTTGTGATGATGATGATGACTCGGTGTTCAAAAGTGATTGTGTGCGATTTTCGTGGAAATTTCGGGAGACAAAGTAGCAAATGGTTTAATTCAGAATGTCAGCTACCTTCACATACAATTTCATCAAAATTGCTCTAGCTATATTCTTTTGATAGAGTCAAACATCAATCCATAGTAGTAGGATTCGTGACTTCATAACTATCCTTAAACTGTTTCAGGCTACTTCTTCTTCGGGACACAACTCACGATACTGCAAATGAAATGCTTTGGTACTAAGAAGCTGGTTATCTGCACCCCGGAATGTGATGATACAGGTAACAAAATAAAAGAATATTCAATTAATAATTACTAGAGTCCCCGCCACCACTGAAATCTTACGGCTGGTATATTCACGTTCTTAAATCGAGATTAGACACTTAATGTAGGTTTAAGATTTTGGTGTAAGTCGCCCTAAAAGTAATAGCATAAAAGAAGGTTTATGTACCTAGTCAGTCACGGTCTTTCTTAATCAAATTCGAATAAGTTTTTAATATTCAATTCGATAAGGTAGTTCATAGATTCGCGCTGGCCTCAGAGCCTATAGAATACCTAAACAAAAAAATATATATAACAAGACAAATGTCTAGCAGACAATTTATTTTGTTATGCCAAATGGACGGATAGCGGCTAGGTGGTGTTATTATTTGAGAGACTATTGTTTCTTTGTTGCAGCGCGGCCGCGGGCGACGCTAGCGCCCTCTGTGCGCAGGTTCATGGCCTCTTTGCCGAGCTTTGCCTGCAAAACTAAGAAACACTAGCATCTTATTATTGGTCCGAAATTATATAGGTATATTTATCGTTCAGTTTTTCAATGTCTGATATGTATAGTAACTCGTGATTCCGCTAAATCAGTCCAATTTACCTATATAGGTATATTTATTGTTCAGTTTTCAATGTCGTGATTCCGCTAAATCGGTCCGGGCCCACATAATTTTTAAAATTATAAATATACAGTTGTCACTGTATTGCTCTACAATCAAGTAACTAGAATTTAAGCTTCTTCAGTATGTTTTTATACATAGGTAGACATAGTTAGGTCGTGTGATGATACTGATACAATGTATTACAAGTAATGCAAGTCATTAACGTGTAATTAATACAACTTACCTGATAATATAATTCTTCCTGACCTACTAATATGTATTAAGTGATAAGACTGATAAGACGTAATATTATTCAATCGGAACGAGTTAGATAGCGATCTAATTTAACAAAATGAAATAAATTATAACTACAACTATGTATCTTATTAGAAAAATACTTATGATAGCAGAGCACTAATTTCTTTTATTTCGTACACACATAACCACGGTCCGTACAATAGTAGCTTAGCTATTCTTACTTGTTCCAAGCGTCAAGTACCAAACCCATACCTACCAACATATACGAGTACTCTAAGCTAAGCTACCAACTAATTACATTGTTCCTAAACCGACCGCACGAAAGGCGCCACTGTCGCCTAACTAAAAAAAGGTTGCAGCAAAGAGGTTACTTAACCCTATAATAATGAGACCTATTTGCGCACGAAGGTCGCTGTAAGAAGAAGGCGTGCAGCTGGGAGCAGTGCGAGGGCAAGCTGTGCAAGCAGGTCAACTCCACCGAGCTCACGCACATCGACTTGCCCAACGGGCGCAGCGATCAAAACGGACATAAACCATAGACTGCTGTTAGTTTTTTTTTTGCAAAAGCCGTTTGTTTTTTGGTTGAGATAATTTTGTAGGTTGCAGTGAATAATTCGTTAGTGTAGACGTAGTTTTAATAAAACGTATTTCTATCGTATATAGCTATCTGTTTTTAATATGATATCTCATCATGCATTTGCTTTCCATAGGTAAGCTAATCCCAAGAAAGCATATAAGTAGTGCTGAAAACGGCCATCGGCGAGGCAACCATCATGCCATACATGTTTCTTTAGTAAGTTAAACTAAAATGTATTTACTTTTCCAGCGGCCAGCTCGACCCCGCCTCTCCTAGACCACTCGTCATCAGAATCCGACGTGTTCATCTGTCAGACGCGCGCGTGCGCACAACCCTCACACTACTTTCCCGCCAACTCACAAGATAGCGGCACTTCCTCCTGCCATTATGGCGCGAAGCAATGCCCGTCGAAAGTTGCCAGAGCGAAAAAAGCTTATTTGCAAAGCCAATGCGGGAATGGAGAGAGTGAGAAAGAAGATAGTCCGGGCGTTGAAAATGCTCAACTGCTGAGGACTGAGCGTCAGGGTTGCTGCAAGAAAAAACAGGAGCCGCCGCCTGATTCTTGCTGCTCCAAGAATGTTTCGAGTCAACCAGAGCCTGAAAACGGTTGCTGTAAAAAGAAAACGGTGGAAGAAGAATCGGTGGAGGAACGACCCAAACTGACGAGAGAAGAAAGTCCTCAAATCACGTGTTGCCATAACGCTAAATCTGTCACGACTGAAAGCCAAGAGCAGATTGTAGAGAAATAGAAAGTTAGTTTTGACTCTCTAGTGTAAGATTTTGTTATTGTTGACAATAGTATACCTTTGACTATATGGTATAGATAGTGGTGCTTTACAAATGTTTTGCATAGTAAGTACCTATTCGTTACACATATCAATTAATAACTAAAAAGTCATGTTTTTAATTATTTAAATAGTTCAAGCTTAGTATTATATTTTTACTCAAAGGATGAATGTATTTGTTAATATTATAAACAGAGTTTTTGTTGTATATTTTTATACGAATGTTTGCTGGATATGGATAAAATGTAGCGATTAGTTGGCACAAAATATATTTTTCTTTGTTTTATTTTAAATATTGCTAGATAATTATTAATGTAAAAAGTGCCTTTAAATATCCAGTGTACCTAACTGTGCCAAATATTTTGTACCTACTGATAAGGTTCCTAAGTAACTAAAATTGTTGACATGTTAGATTTACAGGATATTAAAGAAATATTATTTTAGTAATAACCACTTGTTTGATTGTACTGTATTTTTTCGAATACCTACATACCTACTGGCCGCATCCCGAATACTTTTGGCATTTTTAATTAACTAGATGGTTCATTCGGTGACTCACCAGAATTTTTATGCGTTTTATGTTTCTTTCAAATACGTTTCTCAAGGTTATTTTATCAAGATCTCATACCAGCAAATTGCCTATCGACATGACAGTTTCAAACTTATTCGGCATACAGGCCGTATCCACGCCGTATCATCCCTCCGTCTGTATACGTGTACCATGACCACTATCGTCAGTTTTTACTTCTGTGATGGCGACCAGTCTGTATGTGAGTAGGTCATCACTACCGAAACCGTGGCGAATAGGGGAATCCCTCAGAATAATAACGGCCTCGAGCTTAGTAAAAAAAAATCCTAAGGGGATTCCCTTGCAGCTATTGAAAGGAACGTAGGACAGAAAAGTTCTTAAAACAACAGCCGAGTTTGTTTGTTGATGCGTATTTTGTTAATATTTTTTTTGTAAATCGGAACGTAAGTGGCAAATGTCAACAAGTGGTTTTTCAAAAGCATATTCATAATTATGGTTTCTATTTGTAAATTCGTAATTTAACTAATTTAGATAAACACATTCATTAGCTAATAGATTTTTTGCCTATTTAACCGAGTCCATATAAGTTAATAGACTTGATGAATCCGATTGTTTGGTATTTTCAATATAATAATAATCTATTTGACCTAAATATGCACACTGTAAAAACTTAGTTATCAAAACAGTTTCCGAGAAGGAAAAGTTATTTTTGTACCTTGCCGCAATCTTTATTTTAGTACTTTTAATGGTGGTGCATAGTATTCTTCCTGTTCGAGTTGTGTATTGTTAAAAATGGACGATATAGTGTTCGTTGGTGACTGGGTGAAAGACCGAGTGCTGGGCTCTGGCAGCTTTGGAATAGTGATACTATGGAAGCATAAAAGAACCGATGAAAAACTCGCGATTAAAACATGCAAATGGGGCAATGAACTCACTGATAAACACAAAGAAAGATGGACCAAAGAGGTGGAAATGTTACAAACCTGTGATAACCCAAACATAGTGGGAACTAGAGAACTACCCCCGGAGTTTAAAACAGGATTAGCGCGCGCCAACCCCTCGGGGCTGCCGATATTATGCATGGAGTACTGCAGCGGCGGCGACCTGCGCCAGCTCCTCAACAAACCAGAGTCATGTGCCGGACTCAAGGAACTGCAAATCAGACAGATACTCAGCGACATCAAATCAGCCATGCAGTTCCTATACCAAAACAAGATCACACACCGCGACTTGAAGCCTGAAAACATTGTTATGCAAAATATAGACAATGTTGGAAGAAGTGAAATAGGCTCACAAAGCCAAAGCAAGGTACTCTTCAAACTTATCGATCTTGGCTATGCGAAGGAGATTGACTCCAACTCTGTCTGTGCAAGTTTTGTTGGGACTCTCCAATATTTGGCTCCAGAACTATTCTACAGCAAGACTTACAGTAACTCAGTTGATTTCTGGTCATTTGGCCTAGTGGCCTTTGAAATTCTTTGTGGAGTGAGGCCGTTCCTTCCAAACATGCCCCCTGTGCAGTGGATGCCACATATAAAAAAGAAGGCACATGAGAATATTTGTGTCTATGAAACACACCATGGTGACATTGAGTATTCAGATGAAATATTCCCTGAAAATTATATTTCAAAGCCATTTAAGGCATTGCTGGAGAAATGGTTCAGGGTGGCATTAGAATGGGATCCTAAGTTACGGGGAAGAGATGCTCCGTCTAAAGTGACCTTCAACCTGCCTACAGAGGAGAAGGGAGAGGCAAGCAAAGTGATATTGTTCAGCATGTTAGAAAGTATTCTGGCCAAGAAGATTATTAAAATATTTTGTGTTTATAACCTTTCATTCATTGCATATGAAATTGATGACAACACTTCTATAGCAACATTTAAATCTTGGATACAGAAAGACACTCAGATAAAAGTATCAGAGCAGATATTAATCTCCCGAATGACTAACCTTGAAATAAACAATGAGGACATGATAGCCAGATACTGGAATGACCAAGGCAACACAATGCTGTACCTTTACAACAAAACTCAAATTATAAATGATAATGTTGAAATACTTGTCCCAAAAGCGGTTCAAAGGTCATTGGAGCATCCAAAAGCATTGTATAACTACAACAACAGTCAGAACCTGTACAGAAGTGGGTTTTATTTTGTCATTTCCCAGATGGAAATTTATGACGCATTTATTACTGGTCTCTTTGTGAGAGCTGAATCACTGAAGCAAGAGAGCAAACAGCTACTACTGAAACACAACAATGTAGACAAAGTAATTGGAAAGTTATTAACTAAACAAGAGACGGTGGAAAAGATGATTGATACAGGAAAGAAACATATTGAACAGTTAAAAGAAAACAGGACAGGAACCAACTTCTTGGGTGGATTTGAGAAAATATTCAAAGAAGCAGATGAACTATTTGAGAAAATCAATAAAATTCAGACTGCTTGGTCACAATTGACTATAAGACTGCAGTCAGCAGCCCGAAGAAGCAATGAAATATTACTGGGAGATCTCAATAATTTTGTTTCTAAGTACAATTATCAATCCCTTTATGTAGCCACACAAAAATGCTACATTTTTTACAGAAAGAATGAAAGAGAGTACAGAATTAAAGAAAGACCGTGTCATGAAATCATGAAGATTTGCTATGATTGCCTGAAACTCAGAAGTAAAATGTTGCTTGAAATCAAAAATCAAGCTTTCCTACTGAAGTTAATGGATTTAAGTGTAGAGTTTTCCAAGATCAGTGATATAATAACCACAGCATCTGAAAACATGGATAAGTTAGGGGCCGATCTCTCTTCTTCAACTGATGAGCTGACAAATTGTTTATGGTCTACTATTAGTGTGTTGAGCAGTGATGCAGAAAATATGACAGATCTTCCTTACAGTGTTGTCTCCTTCCAGAAACGAGATTTTAAAATAGGAGATGCTGTAACTAACCACAAACACAAAACTACAAACAGCTTAAATGAAGATGATGAAGTTAGATTACTTGTGGAAGAAAGTTTGAAACTGAGGCTCAGCCAATCGCAGTTGACTGATAAAATCAATTTGCAAAAGAAAATGCTTAATGAGTCCATAACACACTTCGGATTTTAAAATGATATAAATGTTGTAGGTACTTCACTAATTATTAGTAAGTGTTTCTTACGTAACGAGAATCTATTTAAGTGTGCCTTATTATTAACAAACAAATATTAGGTTTATAATAATTCGTTTATAATGTGGCTTTATATGCAGTTACCTACCTACTTACATGCTTCTGGTAGGTATTTTGTACTTATTCGAAATATTATTGTTAGGTATTTACAAAATTTATTAGGTACTTACTTAACACATTTTTTTTGTTTCTAGTCAATATATTGTTATCTTTCTATAATATTTTATAATTGGTTTATAATAATTTACATTTAAAATTGTTCTATACTCAATCATTGTAACTTTAATTAAGTTAAGTAAATAAAGTTTATATTGTTTTGTGAATTATTATTTAATTTGAAATGACGTGTAGGTGGTATTAATAAATAACATATCAAAATGGTTTCTATTTAGGTATAGTGCATGAAAAACAAAACAATAGCAGGAAAATTTAAACACAGAATTGCGTGTTGAATTAAAATTATCTACAAGGAAAAAAGTTTACATAAAACTTATGACGCCACCAATAAACTGCTCCAGCCATTCTTTAAAACTATCCATTATTTTGTGCAATTTCTTGACGTCAGCTGGAGTTTGAAGATATTCTTCGGGGGCGAATCGAGGTTCCGGACTACCGCTCACATGAAGCCATATTGCGAACACTGCATCCTCAACGTTGGCTACTGATCTACGACATAATCGAGCCGAGGTAAGGCTCGCCGATAGTAAAGCTGACATACTGCCTACCGACACGCCTCTAGAATTTTCTTTACGAGCTGCTAAAAAGTAACTTCGTAAAATCCTTTCTGCGCGTTTATCAATTGACACAGTTATACCTGCCACGAGATCTAAATAGTGTTTCACGTCTTTCAGAGCTTGAATCTCTTCTTCAGTAGTTTCCAATGGATCCACCGCATTTTGTAAAATAAAGTCAACCATTTCATCATTGTGTTTCCCGAAGTCTCCACGACAGACAAATCCAAACACACTGGCCACGTTATAGAGAACGATCTTCTTGAGGTCCATTCCTTGGGCCCACACGGCGCTTTTAAGCTTAACCTTACAGTTTTCTGTTGTTACTTCATTGCATTCTATCGAAGATAAAATTGAGGACGTTTGTTTCGTGCTGTAAGTATGCAGGGGAAGCGGCATCACACACACTCCTCCAGAACTTCCCACCAGTGCCGTTGCAACAGACGTGTTGGTCGTTCCCAACAATACATTCCTTTCGGCCAACTTAGAGGCTTCTGTCATAATGTCTGCAACCACACTCGTGTCGAAACCGGCCACTAACACATGCAATATTGACGACCCAGTTAGAGTATTTGCTCTGATGCTAGCTAGACTTAGTAGGAGGCTTATTTTTAGGTGCATGAAGCAATTTAATGGGCAAACATTTGTGCCTAGGCTCGACGCTAGGCAATAAATAAACTTCCATGAAAGTCCGTCGCACACATCATAAAGTTTCTGTATATCGATTGGTGCAACGCATGTTATTGGTGCAGCGAGGGTAGTGACTTCTTCTAACAACCATATTGCCGTTATTTTTTTGATGACTGACCCAGCCAACAGATAGCTCGCTCCTTCTTTTAACTTTGATATCAAGTCGTCAACTATCACAAAAGTTTTAGCAAATTTACCATTATTCAACAAAAACGTAGTTTTTACCTTTTCGCCACATCTTCTCATGCCACTATTCTCAAACAGTACACTTCTGCAAATGCAACACTTTGGTGAAGACTTGGGTATGTATTGCAAGACAATTTCGTTTCCTTCACATTGTTCAGGGCAGGACCAAACTGTATGGTAAACATAGCTGGTTGGTTTAGATGTGTGTATCAGTATCCCCTCAAAAGATACGAGTCCAGTATTATAACGTCTGTTGGGGCGGCATAGTATACGGGGTAGGGCGTACAGACGCAATGTGACGGCCACTTGTGCTGGGTCCACCTGGCAGTCTGCATCACGTATCAAAGTCTGCAGACACGAATACAATATATCCGAAGCAATCTGGTTCCAAGCCAATGGTTCCTCCAAAAGCATCTTACCAAGGTCTGGAAACTCGTCAAGTAACTTCATTACATCAACTTCTAACACATAGCGAAACGGTAAGAATCTATTCATAGGTTTTTCTGAAAGCTCCTTCAAGAACTCTTTGCATTCGATTTTCATATCATCCAATAAACGCCTTCTATCAAGGTACAGCAATATCTCGCAATTAACCTCCATTTTTTCTTTCACACAGGCGCTTTAAAAGTTTGTCAGTAACTAGTTTTGAAAGCTTGAATGTAGATAATTTATTGAGATCCAGACCTGACACTAGTATCGTTATATTAATTATTTTACTACGAAAAATCTAATTTCATAAAGATAGGTATCGTTCCTACTACACTTAATAACATTTTAGTATTTTCCCGCCTTTTTACTTTCAGTACTTACTATTATTTGTGCTTTGACTTTTTACTAAACAGCCAGCTGAAATAAAACAAATTGGTACTTATTCTAGGAACTGAAACGAATGGGTTATAATGGCCAAAGAAGTAGTAAAATACAAAAGATATGACCTAATAATCGGTTTGCGACACTATCATCGCCTACGCGAGGCATTTAGGCCTTTGCCCACGCTTTTGAGAAAAAGAAACATTTGCCTTACGCAAGGTCAGTAAACAATTAGGCGGCGATCGGAAATATCGAATCGAATATGCAAAATAGTATCGAATTGAAACAAGAACTTGCCTACTGACTTACTGCCTCCTTGTTCATTCATGGTTTTCTTATGTGGATACACTTGCAGAGAAAACGCTTTAGGTTAAAGCAGGTAGCTTGGTAGTAGGCTCTATAGGCAGTCAAGATAAAAGTGTAGGTGCCTATTTTATTATAAGATACGGTGTAGCCGTAGTATACTCAGGCTGCAGGTGCAGCAGCACCTATTGTGAGGCTTGGTCTTGATACCTATGTAGGTAAATACCTATATACTTACGTTATTTATATACCTCACTACTGTACCAACACTACCATTTTGTATTTTACTTATAAAACGAAGCCAGGTTCAGATAAGTTAAACTGCTATTCCGAGTAGCTTAACTTGAAGATGGCCCGGGTCGGAGGCAGTTCCGGCGGCGACTGTACATGAAGGAGGCAGTCGCGTGGGAGCAGTGAGCGTATTTTTCCGGCGGAATGTCCGCGCGGGCGGCGCGTGGGGCGCAGCCTCGCCGCTGTGCGCTCACTCCATGCCCGCGCACGACTCGTACCAGCTGCGACCGCGGGCCGCGCGCTCCCGCGAGCCGCGCTCCCGCCGGGCGCCGCAGCCGCTCAGCAAGTACCGGAGGAAGACAGCCAACGCGCGCGAGCGCAGCCGCATGCGCGAGATCAACCGCGCCTTCGAGACTCTTCGGAAAGCCGTGCCCGCCGCCGCCATCACCGGCGCTCCGGTTCCTTGCGAGAAGCTGACGAAGATCACCACGCTGCGGCTGGCTATGAAGTACATCACGGCGTTGTCTTCAGCGCTGCGGGATGACAGGGAGATGTCGCCGTCGCCGTGGTCGTCGGGCCCGTCCGAGTGCTCCACGGAGCCGCGGGACACCAGCTCGGACTGCGCGGAGGATCCTCTCTCCCCATTCGACTCGTTCCTGGCCGAGTTCGACTACGAGTACCTCGCCGAGCGGACATTCGCGTGACAGTGACTGTGTGAACTCTTTGGGTGATCGTCATCCTCTTTGCCATATTTGTTTTTTTTTTATTATTTTATTTTTATGATAAGAGAAATTTTTAATTAACATTTAAGTAAGTATTTATTTTGTAATAAAATTTAATTGTTGACGTTAAAGTAAGTTTTGTTTCATCACTGTTTTGCGAGTATTGCGACATGTTTCCAACTTTTTCTAAGATTCTAGGTAGGTATAATTAAATGTCTATAGCATTGACAAAACGGCTAAAAATATTTATCATTACAAACTATTCTGTTTATATTGTCGAATTTCCGCATTTCTAGTGATTTTAAAATAAGAATCGGTCTCTCGATTGTCTGAGAAGTCGTTATCAGTTTGATACGATACCACACACTACTCTGATAACGGTTGATAACATCGAGATACAACTTCCTATATACTTTAGAAAAAGTTAAGTGTAAAAATCTAATACGAAATACGTATTTTACGGTTTTTCGTGTTCTACAAATTACGGGAACTTTAGAAGCTGTTAGGGTACTACGAAACGAACCTAGGTACCTATTATAACCGTAAAAAATGCGTTAACTTTACTTAGAAGATTAATAGATTAATAGAATACAAGATTAATAGTTTTTATTACTTACTTACATAACTATGTTACTTACTGATTTAATCGTTTGTGGATTTTGCCCACTCGGAGCCAACTTTTTCAATGGTCAGGTTTCTCCAGCAATTGTTATTAGAGTCTGCCTACCTAGGTTTTTAAACGAAAATAAATGTACCGTGAAGCTCTCATAAATCAAAATCATTAAGCTTAGATAATAAGTTCCCCAATTAACTTTTTTGTATGTCTGTTTCCGAGGTACAATCATAATAAAGCATGTTCATGATGCAGAAAGAGCATGGACTGTGTTAATTATTTTGTAACTATGGAAATTATACTTCGAAAAATAGTGTAGGTATTACTTAGAGGTATATAGTACCTATACCTAGCTACTTAATGTTATTACACTTTAAAAAAACTTTAACTATGTATATTCTACCCCCTCTCTACTGCAGATTGATACAGAATCTGTCAATAGGGCGTACGTTGAGCATAAGTGCCCCACAAAATATAGCGTCTCTGGGTTTTTTTTTCAGGATAATCCATAAAATTATACGTATAGTTATAGATGGGAATAGTAACTAGTAATTTAGCGATGAGTCGTAAGTACAACAACCTCATTATTCATTATAGGTAAGGTATCTATTTAGTAACTATACTATGCAATGTTGTAAACTGGCTATTGTTCTTCCTACGATAAATTTTTACGAATCTTCCAAGTCAATGTTGCGGAATGATTATTACTTTCAATAAATGTAGTATAGTATAAGGAGTTCGGACTCTGTTGGAGGCCTAGATAAGGTGGTACCTACACATCTTCCTGTGGGAGATAAACCTGGGTATCTTATCAGTGTGTCGCAAAATATGTAGTAGTCGTATGGTATGGTACGGTAAGTAACTCAACTGATTATGGACAAATTTTGGAAATCCATGAAAATAATGTAAGTAAGTAAATTGCTGACTGTGCTGTATAATAAAGCCGCAGCCCACTATCCCAAAAATGCCTTTGTGTATTCATCCAACAGCAAAAATAATCGCTTAAGTATGATAGTTTCTTGTAAATATACCGATCTGGTAAATTGGCTTTATATAAAACTAGCGATTCCCGCGAGCTTCGCTCTGCCTTAAAAAGTTTTCCCGTGGGAATTCCGGGATAAAAAGTAGCCTATGTTCTTTCCCAGGGTCTAGACCATAATATATACCAAATTTCATTTAAATTTGTTCAGATAGTTTTGGCGTGAAAGAGTAACAGACAGACAGACACAGTTACTTTCGCATTTATAATATTTTAGTGAGCATTAGAATATCGTCCATATTCCCAATCTATCATTTCATTCCATCCGCAGGAAGCGGTAGGCCGAGCCCTGCTGCCACAAGGATTCATGGCTGGAAGATTCTGCTGCATCATTGGAACCTTGTCACTGTTACCTAGTAGACTGGAACGCCTGTGGGCAGGCCCACGCGATCTCTCTCATTGTCGTTATATTCGTCTAGATGCAACCTCACGATTGGTTAACACGCCTTAAGACTATAGATATAAGAATGAAAATGTGAGTTAGAGAAGCCTAATATCAAAAGATCTGTTCCTACGAAGATGAATGGTTGTTTCCGATTCTGTTTGACAGTGATTGTTGAGATTGTTTCATGTTTGTGGAAAGAGAAAATTAGTTCTACATACTTATAGACGCAAACTGTATATTTCAATAACTAAGTCTCCATTTACAACCATGGGGGCTTGATTTACTTGACTATGATGACTAGGTACAGTTAGGGCTTCCCTAATCCCGACGTCCAAAATTTTATTAGTTTAGAATGGAGTGTCACTTTATTCGCGTCTTTTTCAAAAATAGACTCTACCTAACACAAAACCACTTCTAACTAATCCTAATGACAACAAATTAGTGTTTTTAAATTAAATATATTTACCTATGTACTTAGTTACTTAATAATAATAAATAAAATACCTAACTAAGTAACTACTTACGCATTATTTTGCAATGGCAGATTCAAAGATTACCCTTACGAACTACCGTACCTGGGTAGACATTAGACATGCTGCGTGTGGGTAATACAGATGTAGGTAACCCTATGGTCAGTACAGCGAACTAAGTAAGTACCTACCTATACATAATTATAATACTCACTCAATCCCAAAAGTAGGTGAGTCAGGGAGGAGGAGAAGTATTCATTCGTCCATTGTCCTCTTTGTGTTATGATATTTCAAATCAGAACACAAATAGAGAAATAAAAAGGATGTCCAAAAATAATGTGCAAGCGTCGGGCAAGTTCATTATGACCCCCTCTTCGCGGTATCTTTAGCTCGTTTATTTTGACAAAGGACAACGACGTTTATAAATACAGGACCGCTCGCTTATATTAATATTTCAGAATGTAAATTTGATAATCAAGAACATGTACCTACTCAAGTTATACTTATTGACATAGACCAATTTAGTTAATTCACTCTGTTTTGTGCAAAAGAGGGTTGAAGATTGTAGGTACTTTTTCTTTTTTTATTGGCGTTTAAGTTCTTTTGTCCTTATTATTTTATTCCATGAAACTTAAAGGCACGCGCGTCTCCCATCATTGAAATCACTCATTTAGGTATGTAAGTACAGCATGTTTAAATTTCAATAAATAACTATAATAAAATCATTGCGGTACAAAAAACATGGAGCAAGCTGCGCCATACTTATCTTTAAAACCTTCTTTATTTGGCGTCGTGAAATGCTCTAATCAAAGCATTATGTGACCAGCCACCCTGCTGATAGACAGCGTATGCATAACTGTCAAACCACAACCAAAATCTCTGAGCAACTTCCAAGCCATTTCAGTACTGTGCGTTCATCATAACAGCAACCAGAAATTGGCAACGCTGACGATGCCTTTCAAGCGATTTTGGAACCTATTGGTACCCTAGCAAGATCGACGTGGCAGTGTCACCACAGTTAAGTCAAAGGACTAAAAATTCTGAACGTACTTTACAGTGTCATGTCATTTAATCACATAATTCAGTGAACTGTCATGGCGTCCGTATTTGGCGCGAAAGCAATCCGCTTATGGGCTGGCCAACTCCAACTACCGTTTCACACGACTTTACGGCCTTGTTGTTAGGGCTTGTTTTTGGTTGCTCAAGCGCCAGTGTTGCCAGTGGTGGTAGTACCGATTCGGGCATACATCGTGGATACGACTTTTTGGTTCTTTATTGCGCGACACGCTGTATGTGGCTTGTTGCATAAGGTGGTGCATTTTATTGAAACTGGGAGTGGTGTTTCATTTCAATTTTGGGAATTTTAATTTAGTTTAGGTTTAACTGCTTAGCTCTTAAACCTAGGTTAATGCGGTCAAGTGAGCCCTAAACACAAATTCCTATGCAGATTGTTCAAAATGTCAAGAGGAAAATTTTATCTATCCAACTTAGCTACGTTGACTTTAGTACTTACCCAGGTACTATAAGAACTACTTTGCATGCCTGCCTATACAGTGATGGGATGAGCAAAAGCAGCTGACTGCTGCAGCCAAGGACTCGCATTTGATTCCCGTTCCCGGCCGCGGTCTTAAAAGCTTCACCAATTGAAAGCTCGGGGGTGCGCGAAAGCTTCCCTACTGACGAAAGCCTTACTATAGCGACTGACGCTATGACTGGCTCCTTTCACGAATACTAGACCAGCTCTTTTGCTTGTCACATACTCGCTAAGAAGAAGAAGATCGAAAACTCTGAACCCTAAGTCGGTATGAATGGCATCATCAGCATTATCTCTAAAGGTCAGCGTGTGACGTGACGTCACAACACAAGTGAATTAAATGCAGTAAAGCCACTTTTTGTTGAGATTGAGCAAATCCGCGTAGGCGTTACGTGGGCCGCTTGCACGCTGCCAAACTCTTGAGGAAATAAGTTTTAATCTTATTCCTTTTACAAAAATTGCAAGCCTGACTGGCCAGCAACTAATTTGGAGAAGGCATTTTCGCGGTCAAGTCAATGGCCTATGGAAATGTTTTTTTCAAAAAAGAAGAGTGGTTTATGGAGAATTTTAATGTAGAGACCTTAGGTAGAGCTAGAGACTGATAGTCTGACTATTTCAGGCAACTGGGGGATCATTTTTTTAATTATTATTTATAATAATCCAAGTTTCAAACTAAGCTTATCTGTTTGCATTAAACGTAGGAATTTTAACGACAATACTAAAGTAAAGTTATAAACGCAGCTTTATAGGCATTAGGCATTGTACCTACTAGCTAGAATATGTAAAGTGAATTTAAGTGGCCATCCCGCACCGGACCGTCCTGTCTACCAAAGGGTTCACTTGAACATTAGTTATTATTCTGTGCTTGTACTTAGGTATTCCATTTATATGTGCCTATGCTACTACTTGCACATGCATTGACTTCAAGGTCTCCAGTTGGATTTAGATACGAGTTAGTGTATTTTCTCGGAACATTTATCTTACAATCTCGCTAATAAGAAAAGCCGAATATGGCTGAGAAATCAATAGCAGTCGCAATTATCGACGCTATATTGTGCCGCGGTACAGTGCGGCCGGCAGTAGTGTAACATGTCCAATCTAATAACCTTCTTTAGTGTCTTCTTACTTAAGTTTATTAAATTTATTTCTTATGGTGCCTAATGAAGGGAACGGGCCAGAGTGACATAGTATCAAATGTACGTATCTCATATACGCAATCAGCTGCTGACTGGGTATAGACTTTCAATCATCTCATCATGGCCGAAATAAGCAACTGTGATTTTTGATCACGCGGAATTTATAGAGCTGAAGAAACTTGTATCATAAAAAGTGCTCAGTCCGAAACTGAAACAGCTTGACAAATAGCGATTTAACGAGAGCTTTAATACAATCGGTGCGTAATATGGAGTCTTGTTTAACACGACTAAGTTTTTCGGAAGCTACAGTCATAGACTAATTCACTAGTCTATGCTACAGTGACACCCCTGTTCACACTTGCGCTGTACCCACGGTGTTACACTATAGTAGCCTGGTAATTATTATGAGCCCTGCAAACATGGCAGTGGGATAAATGAAACGTTTAATCGATAAACTTATCAATCGAACAATTACAACTATTTAACGGAGCTTGTGGAGCGGCTAATGTGAGTCCATAAAATGCTGGGAACTGAATTTGAGTTTCGTCATTGTCTTGCCCTCATGAAATGTCAAGTGTAAAATAGCACAAAGTGATAGAAGTGCGGAAAGTGGGTCATTACGGTCGATTGGAGTGCAAACGAAGGTCACCATGATGGGACTTCATGGGACCATGCGCATCACACTATTTACATGACGATTTTCAGTTTACACCTTCTGAGAAAACCACAAAAACACTATTCCGCCCTATTAGTTATTCCGCCCACGTCATTTTGGTAGTAAGTACCTATAATACTCTTTTCCTGCAATCTGTTGTAATTTAGTAAGTACCAACCTATGGTAGTGGTAGTGGTTTATGATCTACTGAAAATAGTGGACCACGGAAAGACTATAATACTTTACAGAGCGAGGTAATTAAAAGAGACTTAAGAGCTACAAACTTCTACCCACAAATTCCTCCTCCCTCATTAATCTATCTTACGGCTACCGAGGCTCATAAGTCCCCATTTAACAGCAACGATCAAGCCTATGTACCACCTTATATAGTGTTTATTTAAGGCACATCATAACTTGTGCCGTGGGAACCCAGGCGAGGCTCGAAGTTGAAGCTTCATTGAATTTCATGCGATGACTATTGCCGTTCTACCCTCGTTTAATACTAATACGCATATAAATCTAGCGCACTTAGATAATGCGATAAAAGCTATAAAGTTCAGCCAACGGTGTAGGTACAGTGCGTTTGGGGTGCAGCTAGTGTTGCACAACCTGCTTTCAGGTTGAGCACTGCCGTCCATTCTACCCTCTATAGGTTTGATGTATTACCGATGAGTGAAAATTCCATCAGCAACCGTACCACCAGTGTCCACCACCGACGCATTAGCAATTATCAATCCATAAGCAGTGTATCTCACCTGCAATTCTTCTTTAATAATTATTTAGGTAAAATATAAATAATGTAATTCTTACGTGTTGTGGCTACATTTGTTAGTAGGTACGGTGGCCTGCGCCTAAAAGTATACAGGCAGAGTTTTTAAAATAGCGATCTCAAGCTCACATGCTGCTCAAGCACATCCACATAAACACCACTGCTATACACATCACACACAACACGTCCCCGGATTTATAACAGATGTAGCTGGTCCCTTCATCATCAGGGATCGCTATTTTAAAAACTCCGCCTGTATACTTTTAGGCGCAGGCCACCGTACATATACCACGTAATTTATCTTTAATTTATAAGTTAAATTGTACTTGTCTGTTTTGTAGTCCTTAAATAATAATGAAAAAAAACAAATTTTCCATTTGTGTCGGTGTCAATATCTAGGTTAGGGTTTGTCACCGTGGTGAAAGGATTAGCCAGCCAGATAAGCTTCAATCCGTCACCAGGGTTGCGCCGGACTATAAAGATCACACGTGTATGTTTGCAGTAGAGGCTTCAAATAAGCTTCAACCACTTGGTTCCATATTATTATGGTTCAATTCCCTGACCGTACCAACTTTACCCTCTTATTCATAAAAAAGTTAGGGGACGCTTTAGCTATTGAACTGATTTGTCCCTCTCTGACAAAGAACAAATTATTCTCTGAGAGAGTGACAGAACAGTTCAATAGCTAAAGCGTCCACTAACTTTTTTTATGAATATGGGGGTTAGTATTTTTGTAAACATTTGCAGCATACTGCATGATCGACTGGTCAATATAATGAGGTAATTACTGGCTATTGGTGATGTTATGCCGACGGCCGCGCCACAGGAGGGTCATGCTGCGTCAGCAGGGCTGAGTCTTCATTTGTTTCTGTGTATTAAAGTAGCTGTAGTAATAAAGTGGCGAAGCGTGGGACGCCCTCCGGCCCGCTGCACCGACGACCTTAAATAGGTGGCTGGTAGTGGCTGGATGAGGAAGACCGATGATAGAGTGTTGTGGCGCTCCATGAGAGAGACTATGTCCAGCAGTGGTCAATATTGGGTTGATGATAAAAGTAGCTTACGGAAGAAGCTGCAGTTGACCGAGTGACTGCGTATGCTACTCGTAATGTGTAAACCTAGTGTAAACAGGTGATCCTAGCAATCAGCAGAATTGGATAATGGTCTATTTTCATGCCAGCTGGCTATAATACCGAGCTTACTCTTATCGTCTCAACCACCCTTTTTTCAAGAGATACGTACTTAATGTTTTAATAAACCGAAACAGCAAATGAATCGAGGCTTTCACGACTGGCAGCCCTCATGTAACCAAGCCAGTCATGTAGTAATCATGTACCTATATCTTCACGTACATACGTAGGTACATGTGATGTACAAACGTATAGAACCCCCACAGTGTCCGCGGGGCGCCGCTGGACATCACATTATCACATCGCGCAGTTGTAGCTACAGAGAACCAGCAGTGAGGGAGATGTGAAGTTGAGCCAGTGTTTGCACGAAATTGCACGAGAGTCGAGGCGGCGTCGCAGCGGCGGCGCAGCGGCGGCGGCGACAAAGCAGCGCGCTTGTGTATATTTTCTAAAATTATTTGTTAGCCCACGTCGACGTTCACTGCAGAAGTCGAGGTGTGCGAGGTATAGGTGAGTCGAGAACAGACATCACCGCGACGCCACCTCACCACCGCCGCTGCCTCGACTCTAGCAGTGGTCGCAGCGCCTTATGTAGATGGGTTGATAAATCGCTTGTTGTATAATATATCGCCTTCTCCTCTAGCAAATCCTCGGAGCACGAAAAACAACGTACATAGACGTTCATGTCCAGTTTCAAAAGAAGAAAGAAAGAACACGTTTATTCAGTGACTGCACACACACACCAAATACAAACAGAAAGAAAGCCTAGGTTGTACTTCAATCCGATTTTACTGATGTTGCTTGCTATTTTAGAGGAATATTTTCCCATTCTTACATCCAACCTACCCTTCCCCTACCCTATCGACCACATCTCTCTACATTCCTTGTTCTGAGTCGCAGACTGTGAGAAAAATCCGTAGCCCTAACCTACATACGACATACTGAGTAGCGCCTCGAGATAACTCAGTAATGAGTGTGAGGCGAATAGTAAATAAACATGCCCTGTCTTATGATACGTGTGTCTATGTCATACGTTGATGAAGTAGGTACATCTATAATACCTACGTATGTAGGTACATAAATAAGTGATATGATAACTGATAACTATAGTAAGTTGTACGAAAGGAGCCACCTCTAGTGACGTATCATCTGTTTCCTTATACAGGGTATCGCAAAAGTGTGTAGTAAGCCGAATGCTCGTGACTCACCTCATAGTCTTAAACAAGTTTTGTTTAACGACCCCTTCATAATAACGAGTAGGTAAGGTAATGTTATGTGATATCGTTTCGGATGTGCCCTTTATCTTTATACACGTACGTACACTAACATCATCACACTGTACAAAACATGTGTACATATTAAAGCTAATATATAAGTAAACAAATCGGAACCGTGAAACCAATTGCTGCAAACCGAAAGTACTAAGCATAAACTGGAGGAAGTTAGCTTAGTGCATTTACACGATAGAAGAAGAAGAAGTAGGTGCTATACCTATATACTAATTATAAACTAACCAAAGGCCCTTACCACAGCACAGATGCCATCGCAACACCTCAAGTCCCCTGAACCCAGAAGCCCCAACATAAACACTCCGATAGCAATCTAAGCACAAAATGATAAACTCGTGGAATAAGTGAAAATCGTTGTCAATAGATCAATGACTGCCGTCCATATATGGAGTAGAGTGGAGCTGGTGACGATGACATCAGCTGATTGAGTCAGGGGGCAGCGCCGGCACAGGCGCAGCTGTAGCAGTGAATATGCAATTACAGAAGCAGTTTAGGTTAAGTGAAGATGCAATTCGTGAAACAGTTTAATACAAAAGGCGGTCACAGTCACAAATTTCTTCCAGATAAAGTAAAGATTAGGTGAGTATAAAAGATAGTAAAGGGAAAATATAGAGAGACCAAAGGGCATGACTCAGAAGGTCATCGAAAAAAATACACTAATAGGACATTTAAAAATTGGTGAGAAAAACAACTAAGTAAGTAGGTACTTCCCTTAATTTTTTACTAAGGGCTTCAGTTTTTTGCGAATTTCATAAGTGGTAAGTAGTAGATCGAAAAGTTGTTCAGGATGTTTTTCTCATGCACGTTATGGTTAGACTACTACTTCTACAGGTAGTTAGTATAATTTAACTGTACCTTTTCAGATGACGTAGGTATTAGCTGATTATCAAATAGTTAGCTGTTATTGGTGTTTTTAGAGACACGATTTTCTATTTTGGATCCGTTATCCAGAAGGGCTAGCACGGGGCTCAAGATGTGCGCGTCGAGACATGACAAAAGTTTTGCATTGCTCTTACTCTCGCACATCCGAGCTTTCGAAACTTTAAAGAAGCTGCGTACAGACCAGAAAATCTGCCCTTTATTATGTAAGTCAACCGGGGCCATTGCGCCACAATACTTTGACTTTCATATTCATTTGATCATAACAAACAGACTATACGCCATATTAAGCTATAACTTGTGATACATATTAGGAAATTTTATCTAGGTAGTTTCATATTTTGATGCAATTTTGTAGAATTTTTAATATCTTCTACGTGTGAACGACGTTTCTACAAAAAATGGCATTTTTAGGCGCAATAACCCCTAGTGGGGCTAATGCCTCTTTCACTAGTTTTGTGTGCTTGGAAGAGGTTTTTACAAGTTTAAGTAGACATAATTTATAGAATTAAGTACTATTAACGTAGCTAATTATTAGCTTGTAAACTAAATACTACGCTTAGTTAAGGAGAATCAGTTGATCAAAATTTTTTGGGGCTATGGCGCCTACGTAGCCTAATTTCTTGTAGTGGCATTTACCCCATCCAAGATTCCAGGGGTGCTCAACATTTTATTTATGAAAACTTTATTGGACTTAAAAAAGTAAGTATAAATACTTACGTGACAAATTAAAATACAGTATAAAAGCATACAAGGGCATATTTTTTAGAATTTGCAATCGAACCACAACTTTAAATTAGTAAGTATACCATTTTTAGAGTCTGACGGAATTTTAATCATTACAAAACTATTGAGAGTTTTAAAAACAAGTGGGATCATTCTGTTAATATGACTATTTTTTATTTATTATATGATTATTTTCTATATACCGTGTTAACAACATTATAATGACGACACCAAATGACGCCAATTTTTTAAAATATTTAGTTTATTATATATTAAAATTATTTACGTTTTAGTTGGATTACCAATGTAAGAACGTTAATTCTGATACGCCGTTAAATGTTCTTCAATATTGCAGAAGGCGTCATTAACCTAGTATTTTTCGTTTAGGAGTAATTTGGTGCTAATGACACTGGAACTTTTTCATTGCTCGTGAGTGTATTAAATATATTTATCATAACATAAAATGTTTAGAACCTCTGAAAATAGGGCTATTGCGCCGCAATAGAGGCAATAACCCCATCAGCCCAGAGGCATTTACCCCAAAATAAAAGCTAAACCTACAATTTGTAATTACATATTGTGTCCAAATCTTACGTTATTTCAATAAAATAATCAAAACAATATGTAAAGCAACAAAACAATAACAGTATTTACAGTTAGGAAACAAAGATTCTTTTAAACAAACACACATTTGGAACGATTAAAAAAAACGTGTCAGGAAACCTGAGGAGGCCGAAAGAGGTGAAAAAATTAAAATGGCAGATTTGTTAAGAAAATTTACCCGGATACGACATCTATTGGTCAGAGGTAAAAGTTTCAGTTACAAAGATAGATAGCAGATGACTCCAGTAGTTCTAAAGTATGTGGTTCGGAAGATAAATGGATTCGAGGCATTAGCCCCGTAGGCGACTTGGCCCCGGTTGACCTTATGATAAATAATATAATCGTTGGGCGTTCGTTGGGCCGGTCTGTACGCAGCTTATGGTGTCAACGAAACCTCTAGGTACTCTATGTGCACGAGTTATTTTATTCAGGTGCTCACAATAACGTCTAAAATTTCAAACGACACGTTCATTGCCCAATCGCATGCATGCCCATATAAAATTCAAAATTCGAATGCGAATACGTGACGCCTCATCATATTGAGCAAAAGATCGGGATCTATAGATCATCTTGGCGATTCGTGTATCTATTCATACCATACACATGTTCCATAGTCCATACAATTTTATTGATGGGTATTGGTATGACATGTTTTTTACGAAAGCTCTGTCACGAAATTTCATTCTAAGTAGGTAGGTACTTATGAGAAAGCTCCTATAACTATTCATGCTTATACATTGTACGATAACCTCTATACTTAGGGTGCTTACATAGAGAATCGGGTTCCCTGTATCTACCTGTACCGGTAACCTGATTAGTTATGCGAAAAGCGCTCAACAAAGCATTTCCCAGTTTTTTTTATCTCTCAGTGAGCGCTTTCGCATACCTAATCAGGTTACCGCGGCACAGGTAGACAGGGAACCCGATTCTCTATGTACCTAAGCACCCTTACTGACCAGCACAAGGGCGTACCCAGGATTTCAGCTAGGGGGGGGGGGGGGGGCAGCGCATACCTGTTCCGAGATGATGGTCGGTCGGGTTATATTGAAACATTATAGATAAAAGAATATTAAATCAAAATATCTGACTGATTCTTTGTTTCCAACACTTCATATTGCGCACAGTAAGTAACACGTTTTTAATTCCCACTTGGCAGGAAAATTTACGTTTATTTTATCTTCAAGGGGGGGGGGGCACCTGCTCCTACCTGGGTAACCTGGGTATAGTGCCACAATCTTATCTGTTCCGGTGACGGCATCGCTGTGATCGAATCCAGTGGTGCCATCGATTAAATTTTGCCTATTTGTGGTTTAAACGACAATGCATTTCTGCTATTGCCTATTTTATAATTAGGTACATTCATAAGTATAGTATATAAATAAAATATTGGGTCGATAGTAAATGAAAGAGGATATTATATATCAAACGACATTTGTTGTATGGAAAATTTGTACACGGCGAACAGAAATAAAATAAGCTCTAATTATGTTCTGATATAGGAGATTAAATCTAGATTACAATGGTATAGGTAATATCAGATCTGTGGGTCGTGAAAATACCGAGATAGACAGACTTAAAACAAAAACTATTAATTATTATTTATTTATTTATGAATACTTTATTTTACATTTTCTAAAGTAACAAGAAATAAGAGCATAAAATTAAAAGAAATTCAGACAAAGAACAAAAAGCAATATCTTCTGATGTCATTAATCATCATTATTTCGTCTAAAATCGCTGCAGGTGCGCGAAATTCTTCTTGGTATACTGCCTTAGATTTAAAGTGACATGTCACCTGTAATCAAAGAAAGATAAATATTATATACTTTTCATTATGACCCATCCCGTCCCCACTGCTGGGGCACGGGATGGGGTGAAAATATTAATAAAATTACATGTGAGTATATGGGTAAAAATATTAGTCATATTTGGCAACACTAACCTGTAGCCGCTGCAACTCGTTCTTCCAATTTTTCAAACGGAATTAAAGGCGCCTGAATACGTTATTCTTCCTGCATAAAGGCCAATATATATTGTATTACTTTTCTTGCATCACATTTAAGCGATTTTGGCCAGATTTTGGCATTATTTCACCCAGAAAATCACAAAACAAATTAAATAACGTAGCGTCAGCCTCTTCGCAGAAATTGACAACTCAAATAACGCACAGAGTATGAAATGACGTTTGACAATGACGTCTCGTTAGTTGCACATTTTGACCACCGGAACAGATAAGATTGTGGCACTATACGCCCTTCCATATGTCACTGGACGTTTGTCATTGCTCGTGAATATATTTTCTGCAATTTTCTGGCGCATGAGCTGAAAGCCAAAAGAGTCTGAGTAGGTAACTACCTATTACGTACCACCAAGTAGTACTTATAGTAACTACTTACAGTAAGTTAATATAGGTAATAATAATAAATAATATATTATAATAATAATATAATATAATAATAAAGTATTACTTATGCATACTATTATAAACGGTCCAGTGTCTACCTACAGTACAGTTAGGAACCTATGTACCAATGGGTACAGTTAAAACAACCATATAAGTGCATTTAAATTCCAAACCGTATTTAAAACCCTTTGGCTGTCATCGCGGGTTGATTTACCGATCATGATCTTTGCAAATGACAACTCAATTACCGTAATAATGGTAGAATTTATTATTCCGATGTCCAAAGACAATCCCTGAATCACTGATAGATATCAATCATATGCCGTTTAGTATCTAGAGGTCGCTTGACTGAGGTACCTTAGTTGTTAGTAAAAGTAGAGACTCGAAAAGAGTAGTTTTGAAGGTCTACAGATTAACCAAAAGTTACTATAGCATACAGTGCATAACAGGTTGGCTATTACTTAGCTGGCTTCATAGTAATATTTTTCAATTTGTAAATTTATTAAATCGTAACTAAAGTGTGTTAATTGGTACCTAGGTACTTTTTACTGATGATAATTTACCGATAAGACGAATATACATAAGCTCAATTTTAGCTTTTTAATAGAAATTTACAGTAAGTAGGTACTTACTCCATGTTAAGAAGAATGACTGAAGAATGTAAGACAAAAGTTATCTTATCTTAATAAAACGTTGCGAAAGGTTAAAGATGTCGTTTGTTTACGCCTACAGGATAGGATTAGCTGGCTAACCTCGTTGGTTTTATTACACACGTCGACCAGAAGGGCTAGTACGGGGCGCATTTAAGACGTGACAAGAGTTTTGCATCGCGCTCACTCACATCGCGCAGCCTCAAGAGCAAGCGCGACGGAGAACTTTTGTCACGTCTTAAAATAGCGTGCCGTGCTACAGGGCCTGTATCGTATAAAGTCACACAATCAAATACAGTATGAAGGTAGGTAAATGTAGGACCTAGCCATTGCAGTCATAAACCAAGCTTAACCCTTATTCTTCACTAAAACAACAAGTGAAAATAATGACTTTGAAGTTTAAAAAAATGGGTTAAATACGAATTTATAAATACATTTTAAAAAATACGGCTCTCTATTTTTGTTATAATCTTTCCGATAATCGAATAAGTAATAATATTTAAGTAGTTAATAAAAATCACTACTAGAGCTTGCATGCGCTGCACTAGCGCTAGCTAGAGCGTTTTTTTGCACTACAGAATTTTATTGTTGCTTTGAATTTACATAAAAATCATACTCCGGCACAGTAGCGCCACCGTTTGTGAGATAAATAAGACCTTTAGGTTAAGACGCTAGTTAAGCAAATCTTTCATTTATCTGCATGTTGCATGTCAATTGAGGCAGATTTACCTTATATAGTGCGATACCGACAGACTCATATATTCAAGCTTTTAAACGATCATTTTAATAAACTTCTTAAAATAACCAATTTTCATCATGCATTTTCTTGTTCAGCATGCCTACTACTTTATTATTATTATAAATACTTTATTGCACATAAAAAAAAACATTGTACAAAGGCGAACTTAATGATAGTAGCATTCTCTACCAGTTAACCTTTGGTGATGTCGAGAAAGTGGTTGGTAGTGCGATAGGCTGAGAGGAGACACAGAGATATACTTACTTATACATAATTACTATACAAATTATAATACTACTTTGTAAAATTGTATTACTACTTTGACTTTGTGCGGATCACTTCGACCGTTTCATGAACTATTACTATACGGTGCGAAGGAAGTGGCGGTTGCACCTGTTTGGTTCTTCAGGAAGATGAGGAAATGCCACTGACGTAGAGGTAGCTATATATTAGCCTGTTGAGTCTTCGAAATAAAACACTGGTATTATTGTTCACAATTCACTGGAGATGTTTACTGTTTCACTCTTTCTATTAAACTGACTTGCTGTGAGGTGTTGGCGTCTGCCTTTTATACTAATCTCTACCGAAGATAGAGAATTCCAGGAAGCTCTAGAAAAGACTCATAAGAAGTAGAATGTTCTAGATGGGGCTGCCATCTGTTGTCGAGTAGCTGAACTACATGGTCTATTTAGTGCACTATTGTTCTACTTCGTTATGCTATTTCCTACTAGATGGCGCTGGCCTCCACACTTCCTGTCACTATTTACTAAAGTAGGTAGGTGCTCGAACAACTAGTAGGTAGGTACATACTTAAAACTATATCTATATCTATACACACACATAAGTAAGTATTTATCTTAGCGCTCAGAACCTTCGCGAGCGTAATCGAGTTAACTACTTGATCTAGTTATTTCTATGAACTATTTACAAATAAAACAAAACTTCTTTTAGTCGTTCCGTACATCTCTCCCGCCGGTCATCGCCTGCAGGGCGTTGAATTCTTTGGTCGGAACGTCTGGAGCTGTAGGCAGGATCACCAGCTTCTTGGTCGGTCTTCTAAGGGTTCCTCCTTTGGTTTGGACGTCGACTGTTCTTACGATGCCGTCTTGTCCGGGGTAGACAGCCGTGACAACGCCCTTTGGCCACGTGTTGCGCGGTAGGTTGCCGTCTGCCACCATGACAATGTCGCCAACCTTGACTGCTTCGCCGCGTCCGTGAGGCTCCCGCCGGTGCTGAAGTTCAGGCAGGTACTCTCGTAGCCATCTTGCCCAGAAGAGGTCGGCCAGGCGCTGAGAGGCGCGCCAGTGACTGCGGCTGATGAGGTCCTTGTCGTCGAAGCTGCCAGGCGCGTGTACGCGTCCTGATCCGCCGAGCAGGAAATGGTTCGGTGTCAAGGCCTCGGGGTCGTCGGGCTCGAGTGACACATGCGTGAGCGGGCGGCTGTTTACTGCGTATTCTGCCTCGGCTAGCAGTGTGCGCAGCACCTCTTCGGCTGGGTGCTGCTCGTTCAGGACGGCGTAAAGGGCGGTCTTCACCGACCGCACCAGTCTCTCCCAGGCCCCACCCATGAAAGGAGCCCCAGGAGGTATGTAGCGCCAGTTGATCTTCTGTTGGGCCGCTTCATCAGCTGTAGCGGCGTCGATTGATTGCCGCAGCTCTCTATCAGCCCCGCGCAGGTTCGTGCCGTTGTCGGACCATAGCTCAGTAGGTGTTCCGTAGAGTGCCATGTGCCTACGCAGCGCCATCACTGCCGAGCTAGTGGTGAGAGAGTCCACCAGCTCTAAGTGTACGGCGCGCGTCGTGAGACACGTGAAGAGCGCCACATATCGCTTCTGTCGAGTGCGGCCCACGGTGACTGTCAGAGGCCCGAAGTAGTCCAGGCCGGTGTAGGTATAGGGCCTGCAGTGGTGTGCAAGGCGGCTCGATGGGTGGTCTCCTGTAGGTGGCTGCGGGGGTGAATCTTTCCTGATGCGGCATGGTCGACATCGATGAATCATCATCTTCACCACTGTGCGAAGGCGGAGTATCCAGTAGTGCTGTCTGCACTCATTAACTGTAGTTTCGGCTCCTGCGTGCATCAGCTGGCGGTGTGTGTAGTCGATCCACAGTTTGGTGATTTGATGATTGCCGTCGAGTATTGCAGGGCTGATGACTCCTTGTTCTATATTGAGTGTATGGCCGATTCGCGATTTCAATAGTAGTATTCCATTTTCAGCGACGACCGCAAGGTGGCGCAGCCTGCTTCTCGCGTTCAGGGTTCTGTTTCTCTGTAAGTCTTCTATTTCTGAGTCGAAGGCTTGCTGTTGACTTAGGCGTACGAGTAGTATTTCCGCCTCACGTAGTAGCTGCCCGGTGAGCGGGAGGTATTTTCTGTCTTCTGTAGTTTTCAGTGTCGCACGCTTGTTCGGTTTCGTAGCTGTTTTCTTGCGCCAGTCAGGGTCTTTTTCGCTATTTTTCGCAGTTCTTTTGTAGTTGACTCGCTGATCACGTGGCCGGCCCAGCTGTATGAAGTGTAAAACTCTTGCTGTAGCTCGTAGCAGTTTTTCCCACTTAGAGAAACGGTTGTAGTCTGGCAGCGCCTCTTTTAGTTGTGCAGACTTTTCGGTAACTGAGGTCGTTTTCTCTTCGCCTGTTTTCTTCGTTAGAAGTGGTTTTTCCGCCGGCCAGGCAGTAGGGTCCTCGAGTAAGAAGGATGGGCCCTTGTACCATCGGTGGTCAGCGTCGAAGTCGCGTGGCACATCCCTTGTAGCGTCGTCGGCCACGTTGAGTTTCGTAGGTATCCAGCGCCATTCATTTGTAGAGCTGTTTTCCTCGATGTCAGCTATGCGGTGCGCGACGAACGGGCGGTACGATCTTGAGCCGTTCTTCAGCCATGTCAGCACCGTCTTACTGTCGGTCCAGAAGGTCTTCGATTCGGGCTTAACTTGATGTTCTTCAATGACGGCTGCGGCCATACGGCAGCCCATAACGGCGGCTTGTAGCTCGAGGCGCGGGATCGAAGTGAGCTTGAGCGGTGCCACTCGCGCCTTTGCTATGACGAGCGATAGGTATGTCTTACCCTCTGCTGTTACCGCCCGCCAATAAAGAGCGGCGGCGTATGCGGACTCGCTCGCGTCGACAAATATATGTAGCTGTAGACTCGTAGCGTCGCTGTAGCGGGCGTAGCACCTCGGTATTGAGACACGGCGTAGCCCTTCCAGGTGCATCATCCATTGTTGCCATTGTTCTAAGAGGTCTTCATCTATTGGCTGGTCCCAGGTAGTGCCGCGCCGCCACGCCTCTTGAAGTAGCTGTTTTGCTAGCACGGTGACAGGCGCGGCAAATCCGAGCGGATCATACAGCGACATGACGATCTTGAGTGCTTCTCTCTTCGTGGGTATCTTCTTTTCTATGACTGCAGGCGGCAGACGCGCCAGGTCTAGGTTGAAACCGAGCGCATCGGACTTTGGCCGCCAGATGAGACCTAGGACTCGTTCGCTTGATCCATCGTCGATCTTAATGTTCATGGGCTCGTTGCCTGTTTCGCCGAGTGCTTTGAGTACTGCCTCGGAGTTCGATGCCCATTGCCGCAGCACGAAGTGGCCTCGCCGATGTATGTCGCGGACGTCCTGCGCCACCTTGATCGCTTGCTCTTCGGTCTTGTGACTGTCGAGGTAGTCGTCGACGTAGTGTTTGTTGATGATTGCGTCTACTGCCTCGGGGTGAGTGGCTTCGTACTTGAGTGCGTTAATATTCTTCACGTAGATTGCTGTTGATGGTGAACTTGTAGCGCCGAATATGAGTGACGTCATTCTGTATTCTGTTGGCGGCCCATCACGCTTGTTGCCCCTCCACAGGTAGCGAAGGGCATCTCGATCCTCAGCGCGTATCTTCACCTGCATGAACATCTCGGCGATATCAGCTGTCACGGCGACTGCATGCTGTCTGAAGCGCATTAGTACTCCCGGCAACGACTGTAGTAGGTCTGGCCCGGTGAGTAGGTGGTCATTTAGTGAGACGCCTTTATATGTGGCTGCTGCGTCCAGGACAATGCGAATCTTGCCCTTGTTCGGATTGACGACTGCGAAATGCGGTAGATACCACACTTTGTTTGATGTGGTCGGTGGCGCGACTTCAGCGTAGCCCTTTGTAATAAGGCTCTCCATCTGTTTCTCGTACTTTTCTTTGAGGTCAGCGTCGCGATCAATCTTCTTCTCGATGCTGTGAAGTCTCTTCAGCGTGTTCTCGTAGTTGTTTGGCATGCTGAAGTCATCCTTCTTCCACAGTAGAGACGTTTCATATCGGCCGTCGTCTCGTGCTATGGTGTTCTTGGTGAGCAGGTCGAGTGCTCGCTGTTCTGGGTCAGACTTTGGTGTCTTCGGTGTGATCGGTGTGATCGTTAATGAGTCGAGCGCGAAGTGTCTCTTCAGCTGCTCGTCCATGCTGTCTTCGAGGTTGATGATGTTGTTCACGTAGTGCACGCGCTGTCCCAGTGCGCGCGTGTGTGCACCGTGTAAAACCCAGCCCAGTGGTGTGCGTGAAGCCACTGGTTGGTGTCGCTGTCCCGCTCGCACTTCCGACGCCATGAGCAGGTGCCAATTGTCTTGCCCGATGAGCAGGCCTGGCTTCATGTCTGCGTGCTTCAGCTCGTGCTGGATGTCTTCTAGATGAGGGCAGCCGGCAAGGTCTTGCTCGGTGACACGCTGTGCGGCGAGGTGCAGCTTTCTTACTGTGCGTGCGTTGACTATGTGCGTCCCGCTTGCCCCCTCGAGAGTGAGTGTGACGCGACGTGATGCGGACTCTTCGACGCTTGTGTCAGCGATCACTTCTATGAAGAGAGGGTCAATAGGCCCCCTGGCTCCGATCCTCTGTGCAATGTCACTGTCGATGAGCGTAACAGTAGATCCGTCGTCTAGGAGCGCGCATGTGTCGACCGCTCCCGCTGGTCCGGAGACTTGCACCTTTACTATCTTGAGATACGCTTGCGTCTTCGGTGTCCACGAAGAGGCGACTGCTTCCGTTTTCTTTAATTCGGGCTCGTCTTTGCGCACGAAGTGAAGCAGTCGGTGATGTGACCTCTCGCAGCCGTCAACTTCGCATTTCTTAATTCTGCATCGGTGCGTCTTGCTGCGGTAGCGTAGACAACGAAAGCAGAGTCTGCTTTCCTTAGCTAGCTGCCAACGTGAGTCGATGTTGCTCTCTACAAACTTGCGGCATTCTGCTATGTTGTGGCCGGCGTTGGAGCATACTGGGCACGAAACTTTCTGTTCCGCAGTTGCGTGTGCCCTTTGTGCCCGGCGTGGCTGCTGCTGCTGTTGCTGCTGCTTCGGTTCGTAGGCGATGCTCGACGTCTTCTCATGTGCGTGTGGCCCGCATATCGAGGCTTCCCGAGTGAGGAAGCGGCTGAGCTTCAGCAGGTCGGGTTCCTCGGGCGACTGTGCGGCGGAGAAGTCGAACCAGCGAAGCTTGTGGGCGACGGTGAGCTTCTCGACTGTGAGCTGCGTGATCTCGGGATTGTTGAGGTAGCGGTCGCGGTGCAGCTCTTGAAGTGTCGTTACGATGTTGCTTACTTCGTTTGCAAAGAAGCAGAACTCTGTAGCGATATCCGTAGGCCGGCGTAGTGCGCGCAGACGTTCCAACTCGGCGAGCGCGATGCTGTCCGGGCGCCCGAAGCAAAATTCGAGTGACTTCATCACGTTCTCGGGCGTCGTGCTGGTGATGAGCAGGCGGCTGACAGCTTCCTTCGCTCTTCCTTTCAGGCATCGACGTAGGCGCCCCATGTTGTCGCAGGGCGCGAGTGATGCAGCGGACTCGGAGTAGGCGGTCTTGAACTGTAGCCACTCGTGCGGCGCGCCACTAAAGTACGGTAGCTCACTAATGTGACGCGGAGCCGGTGGTGGTGGCGGCGGCGCCCCGGCTCTTGCAGCTAGAGCAATAGCTTCGGCGAGGGCAGTGAGGCTCACAGAGTCGCTTGTCCGCGGCTGAGCGACAGGGACGGCGGCAGTGGAGGCAGGGTCGACGGCGGTGGCGACTGGCGGCGGTAGAACGTAGTCCTCATCATGCTGTCTGGACTCCTCAGCAGCTTCTGTTGGCGGTGGTGGTGCTGCTGACGCGGAGTGAGGCTCGTTCTTGATGGCCAGTACATTCTGCTGTGTCTTTAGCCACGAGTCGACCTTGAGCGTACTCTCCATCTCGGTACTGATGCTGCCGTCGTCGTCATCGGTGTCGGATTCAGCTTCAATAACTGCGAGACGGGCGGCGGCGAGTTCAGCTTTACGACGTGCTATTTCTTCTTTACTACGTGCTATTTCTTCTTTTGCTTCGGCGATTTCAACTTGACGACACGCTAATTCTTCTTTCGCTTCGGCGATGCGGCGTGCCTTTAATGACTTGGCCTTCGATCTTGCTGTAGACGCTGGCGGAGTAGCCCGGATGCATGACGGTGGGCAGGGCGTTCCGGCAGCAGCTGTAACCACCCTCGCGGCAGTGGAGGGCGGTGGCGGTACTCCCCCGAACACAGGGAGCGGTGCCCCCCCTGTTATGGGGGGCGAGACGCTATCCACCCTGGCGGCAGACGAGGGCGGCGTCGATACTCCGGTGGACACACCCGTCGATGTTGATGCTTTCACGGCGGTTGACGGCGTGTGCGTGTCGGAGTCTGTAGCGATGGCGGTGGAGGCGGTGGCGCCGGCGGCCGACGATTCTTCAGTAGGCCTCTGTTCTAGGCCGCCGCGCTGTAGCCTCCCTGTCGTGGACCTCGTTACAGGCATTCCAAAGTCTTCAATCCGGCTCCGATGGACCAAATGTGCGGATCACTTCGACCGTTTCATGAACTATTACTATACGGTGCGAAGGAAGTGGCGGTTGCACCTGTTTGGTTCTTCAGGAAGATGAGGAAATGCCACTGACGTAGAGGTAGCTATATATTAGCCTGTTGAGTCTTCGAAATAAAACACTGGTATTATTGTTCACAATTCACTGGAGATGTTTACTGTTTCACTCTTTCTATTAAACTGACTTGCTGTGAGGTGTTGGCGTCTGCCTTTTATACTAATCTCTACCGAAGATAGAGAATTCCAGGAAGCTCTAGAAAAGACTCATAAGAAGTAGAATGTTCTAGATGGGGCTGCCATCTGTTGTCGAGTAGCTGAACTACATGGTCTATTTAGTGCACTATTGTTCTACTTCGTTATGCTATTTCCTACTAGATGGCGCTGGCCTCCACACTTCCTGTCACTATTTACTAAAGTAGGTAGGTGCTCGAACAACTAGTAGGTAGGTACATACTTAAAACTATATCTATATCTATACACACACATAAGTAAGTATTTATCTTAGCGCTCAGAACCTTCGCGAGCGTAATCGAGTTAACTACTTGATCTAGTTATTTCTATGAACTATTTACAAATAAAACAAAACTTCTTTTAGTCGTTCCGTACAGACTTTGACTTTAAATTAATTCCGTTCTAACTCGAATAACTTATTAAGTAGTAACAAACCAAACATGTAGCAAAAAAGTGCGTCATCCCAAGAATGAGTTTTCATTCATAAGAAACCAGCACCACTAATTGGCAGTACAGGATGAAGTCAACCGCCATTAAACATTGTGGTTAATAAATTCTAAAAATCCTCACAAAAACTGGTAGCACGTTTCTAAAACCCAGTTACAGAGGGCGTTAGTGGCAATATATCATATTTTCTCGTACTTTAATGACTTTTTACATTTCAATGAACATAGTTTTCCTAAACATGATTTCATTCACGCAAGAAGGACGTTATTAGGTACGCGTATTATACGCTAGGTATACGAAGGGATTGTTTCTTCAGATAATCATCATCAACTTCTGGGCATAAAGCATATTAATGGGCAAAGCATACTTATTCTTCTTCCAGCTACAACCGGCTATCCAAGAAGCGATACCGACATGGATCATTTGACTGATTAAATTTCACCCTGTAAATTACCAGACCAATATACTATTTACTCGGGAAATAGAGTTTTGTGCCCAATTAATCAATTAGATCTACTATTACCCAATTCCCTGCGGAAAACTGTGAGAAACTAAAGTTTAAATTCCAATTATCCAATAAACACAGATACTTACATAGGTACGTACGTTAGGTAAAGTAGAGTAAGTACAGCATCTATCTTAGTTTATTTTCACTATGGAGTTCAGTAAACGGAAGTTGAAGATTTTACTTATGTACTTGCTGCGATTTTTATGAAAAACCATTAAAAACAGCAAATCGAAAATGGTTCATCGATTTGGGAGCTACGCTACAGCTACCGCAGATAGACACACAGACACGTTAAACTAATAACAACTTACTTTTTTGTTAGGGGTTAAAAAAAACTTTATTGACTTAAATAAGTATAGGTACTTACCTCAGAAAGCCATCACACTTTTTACCTTTAAATTGCGCTAATTTTGTTAGTTTTTCTGTTGAATTTTTTCCGCCTTCTCTGATTGTTTTGGCCATATCTTGGTGATACCTAAATCGATTTGATATTGAAATATCTCATTTGAAAGCTTATAAGTTGACAATGTTTTTAAACTAAAGTGCACAAAAAATTGTTATATGAAATTCTTTTTTAATTTAACTTATTTGTTTTTAGGTTTTGAATATTTTTTAAAAATGTTTATCTATTTTGAGGTATTGTGTCTAATTTAAGTCGAATAATGCACATTTTATTATTTTAATAAGTTTATTAAGATGTTACTAATTTAAAAAAAAACAAAAAAGTATTGAAATATGGCTAGTTTTTTTTATTTTCGGTTTTAAACATGAAATTTTGCCAAACATTCAAAAAATCTTTAAATATTAAATATCTTAGAAATGGTTAAGTTTCGGATGATACATTATAGGGTATAATCGACTGGAAATGCCTTCCTCTATCACCTCCTAAAAGGATCAGGTCTACTTACCAATAACCCTGTATACTTCCGAGTACCTAAGTAAGTATAGTTAGGCGCCTACTCAGTCGTGGTCCGTCTGTAAGACAGCTCGTGTCAATTAGTAAATACTGGCCACTATCGGGCCGAAGCTCCGTATTAAACGACACTACGGCTGTTTTTTTTTATTAACAACATCGTTTACAATTTTTAATGGCCATATTTAGAATTACAGATTACTTCACTAACACTTATTACCAGATACTGGTTCCGTTTTTCTAGAGGTTGCTCCCGTGAACAAAGATTATGTATAGGGTGTTACGACTTTACACTCTGAGCAATAGGATACTATTTTGGTATATTTACCTACAAATATGAACATTGTGTTATTGTAGGTGTAGAATGTAGGAAACGCTTTTAATATACTTAAGTACCTCCTTAAAATTGTTACCTAATAAAAGAGTAGATTTGGAGCGGTGATAATTGCGACTAGCTATAAAATTTATAAGTTTTTAAACTTTAAGTTAATTAGTTTGTAAGTAAGTACATAAGTTAGTAGGCCTATGCATGTATCTGTATAATGTAGTTTAAATGGGTGACTCGTGCAAATAAATATGCTGATTGTGAATGTTATGACAGTCGCAGTCAATCGTCTTATCATCACGATCGCATTATCCCGTGATTAAAAGATTAAACGTAAGCCTCATACAGGTGTTGAAAGCCTTGACTGCTGCTAGGAAAGCTAGACTTTCAAGTCGCACCCTAGACCGTGCATTTCGAGAAATATTCATTAACCAGGTATCTTTGAGAGGGTATACCCGAAAGCTAAATTTTAACCCTCAACTTCTTAGAGCTTTCTGTCACTTTAAAAAGGATTACAAATGAAAACATTTACAGGGTGTTGCAAAATTGGTATACTAAGCTGAAACCTACAATGTGCAGCATGGTATATCTAAGCCCGAAACTGACATCAGAATTTGGAAATTCGCGAAAAAAAAAATTAATTTTCTATAGTAAAAAGTCACGTGACCAACAAAGTTTCTATGGAAAATGTTTTTTTTTTGCGAATTTTCAAATTCTGATTTCAGTTTCAGGCTTAGATATACCATGCTGCACATGTAGGTTTCGGCTTAGTATACCCTTTTTGCAACACCCTGTATATAGCTACGAATTGGCCTTTTTGACTGACAAAGAGTCGAAACTCGTGTTTTTTAAAGTTATTTGTTAACCTCCACTAAACTTTAAAATACGGTCTATGAATATAAAGGGTACAAGTAATTTTAGTTCGGAAGGCGCTAAAATAACGGAAACAAAATATAGGTAAGTAAGTAGTCATAATTCATTTATATTAGGTAAGTACCTACCTATTATCTGAGTAGGCACTACATTTTATGAATCAGAGAACAAGAATATCAATTTTTTTCTTAAAATAAATGTTTGTATTAATTAACTATGATGCATGAGAAGCAAAAGTGATGATGATGACTCAGAGGAAGGAATCACTAAAAAAACTTATTGCCCCATACTAGATCGAATCACGACTTTTGAGGCCATGATTCAACCAATCTTGGCCAAGTTATATTTAAAGCCGAGAGTTGATCTCTTGCAGTCATATAAGCCACGTCTGTTGACATTTATCGCGCCATATAAAGAAGCTAAATTACTTTGATTGACATCGCACCTAACTCTAGATTGATTTAAATGCTAATAATTGTTTGAAGTTCCCAAGACCCCACCTCAGCCATTATGGGTCCAGCCAGACTCGTCCCATTCCACACTCGACCCGGCCACACTCGACCCGAATTTCATAATTTCGATAAGGTTCATTTTTGTTTGTATTTTTTTTCTTATCGCAAAGTACAGTCGACAGAAAATGTTTATGGATTTCTTAATTGATTGCATATAAAGTGATTATCACCTAAATTTAAGAAATATGTTGACTAAACTAGCCTAAGTTTGTCCTCAGTAACAGAGAGAGGTAGTTTACCCTTCTCATTGTTTTAGCCTGAAATAAACGGGTTATCGATAACAATGGTCAAGATTTGGATGGCCTGCATCCATGTCTTTCGCGCACTTAATTGTATTGTAATTTATGCATTTGATAAGCAAGGGCTACTGCGAAGTAATTATAATTTTATAAACAGCAAACGGATTTTATAAAAAGGATTTTATACATATTTCATTGTAAAGATATTTTGTGTAACTGTGATTTTAGCACACATAATTATTAATAGTTACTAATTTTGTTAATATTTATTATTAGGTAATTATTACGTTTATAATTCAAAACATGTGTTACCTACTAATAATGTTTATAGAAAATGATAAATAAATGATTAAAAGTACAAATTATTACTTTTGTTTGAATTAATCAGCACATAAATCACCTAACTATAATTTCAGTAAAAAAACTCTTGTGGCTGACAGTACATTTCATACATTTCAACAAAAGTACCTAGACATTATCGTATTTTAGAAATTCGGGTCGAGTTTGGCCGGGTCGAGTGTGGAATGGGACGAGTCTGGCTGGACCGGCCATTATTAGCCCTCAGCCTGATAGGTAGTTAAGATTAATAAATAACTGAGGGATACTTAACTACGTACATACATCAGTACCTAGTACCTACTTACTTACTTATCATGAAAAAAAATTGTGGAGTCGTAAATAAATAAATGAAAGGTTTGTTAGAATAAATTGCCTCAACGACTTTTTCACCTTACCTCATTTTGAAAAATCCCTGTAAAATAATACTACAGCTGATAATTTGTATGACAGTGTACGATTATGAAAGCACAAATAAAACACAAATTAAATACCTATCTACGTTAGCTAAGTACATCAAAAGTTAAAAAGTAAAAATACCTAAATTATGCCTAGTTTCACCATAATCCCTTCTTATGATCTAACAAAGTTTGGTGAAACTGGGGCTTAAGATTAAAGGAACTTACCTGTACTTACCTAGTTAAGTGAAGTTTTCGACGCTATTTATGAAAAGTTAAGTAGGTATACCTTTATGTTTGAAAAATTTAAAATATTTTTTTTGCTGAAATCAAACTCGACCCATATGAGCATTAAATAGGATTTTTCCTGCCAAAAAGCTTTAAACAAAAATCAATACTTTCTCCCTTTGATAAAAATACTTACAAACAAGTAGTGTTTGTAGTTTATTTTTGTAGTTTAACATACAAAAACAAATCTAAATACAGTCAGTATTTTGTTTACTGTTAAACCGAGACAGACGAGACGTTTTGGGTTGGGTCGCTAAAGGATAGCTTGCTTGGGTGTAATCGCGTATTTTATAGGTCGAATATATTTATTACGAAGGAGGTACCTACGTCATTCATTATGTTTACTTTCGGATACGTAGGTACTCACCGGTCTCGAATAATGAATGACGGCTGCAACGCGTAAAACACATACAAATACCGATGAACCCAATCGAATAACTAATGGGCCATATATAAGCAGTTTTTTTATGTTTTTTAGGACATTAAAAACGTAAGTACAGTTCGGTTCAAGTAAGTTTATTGGTAGGTACGCCTCGCGCATCAAGTGCTATTTTGGTCATCTTTCATGAACCTAAGTTTACCTTGTTGTTGTACATTGTGAATTGAGACAATCTTGATGTCCGGCGCCGCACATTACGTCACAGATTTCATCTCGACAACAATATGTGTTGCCGCCATATTCGGACACCCTCGTTGCCTTTACCAGTGCTGTAATTACGATTCTACCCTAAACAGACATGGGTCTGACTACTGCACTTTAAGAGCCTATTGTTTACATTTTTATCGCTTTTTAGGGTTCCGTAGCCAAAATGGCAAAAACGGAACCCTTATAGTTTCGTCATGTCCGTCTGTCCGTCTGTCCGTCTGTCACAGCCGATTTATTGATCTTAAAGTTGGTAAGGGAATTGTAGGTTGGCATTGCACCTTAAAAATATGTACTTAACTAAGCATAGCATAACCCAATTAAAGTAACTATGAACCTAAAACTAAGTTACCTATCTAGTTATGTATGTAGGTACGTACCTACGCAAGTTGTTTTCGGGATTAAATATGAAATATGACACATGTACGTAGTGAAACCAGGATAAGTGGGATATACCCATCAAGGGACCTATAACTTTATCCCACTAACTTGTGACTGGGCCAGTTTTTTGATCCGTAGTTAACTCAAACATCGGTCAAAAATTGCAACCATTAACTAGATCGAACAAATTTAATTTACAGATTTCATACAAACTTGACAAGTTGCTTTGAGCAAGGCAAGGGATCAAAAACTAACTAACTAGCCCTTTACTGCCGGCTATTACTACGTTTGAAATGTTACTGTATTCCTACTTATGTTTATTAAAAAACTGTTTTATATCCATACAGAGAGCGTGGATTCTTGTAGGAAGGTACTCGCCTCTGTAGGTAGGTAGGTACATAATCAAATCGTAATTTGTATGTTTTTTTTTGGGATCACGAGAGGTCTCGCGCGGCGTGCTCATCCTTTTTGGTCACTCGACCGGTCCTCCCTTATAGGGAATGAAATTTGGCTTTCGAAAACATTTGCAAAATATTCTTATCGGTAGGTATCGCAGTTGTTTTGGAAAGTAAAATATGTAGAGATAAATTAAGTAAGTACTTATAGTGTTTATTTGGATAATGTTTGTTGATCTTAATGTTGCAAAATTAACTAGTTATTGTTATCCCAGAAGAAAATAAATATAATGTGGTATAGTATAGGTGACGGTTAATATTACTAAAATAACTTACTTACTTAGTTCTTCGTTAGAGGCTCGGGTCGAACGATATCACTGGTAGTTAGTAGTTGACTCGGTTAAGTCGGGTGGTTGAGCCTACCTAACTACGTAACTCATAACTGCCCTATATTTTTTGTAATTTTGCTTCTTACCAGAAGGAGGTTGGTAAGGCTGTAATATACTTATTGTACCTACATACCTAGTTACCTGTATTAATTCTCATTTGTACATAAGTTTGGCAAAACCTGATAGGTAAAAGGGCAATTTGGTCACCTGCTGCTCCTTCATCAGCCAGATGGATCACTTGCGGCTGCGAGCATAGTACGAGTTTGTAGGGATTGAGACACGCACGCCACAGCGGAAATAATTTGCAACTTTACTATTACTAGATCTCCTACGCAACAACTGGCCAATCAGCTGTCACGCTCACTCACAATCATTTGACAATTTGTTTGACATTGACATACGAGTTGTCAAAATAATATTCAGTAAAAAAATACTCCGCGAGGGGTTTACACAAAATTTACTTATCACGAGCTCATAAAATATTTAAGTATTGTAAATTAAACATGAGGTGACGTGGTTAATTTGTGTAAGCCGTGTACTTAACATTCCATATTGCGTTCGTTATCGATAGTCGGTGCATCATGTCGGGTGTCCCTGTGAAGTTAGGTTCTATTTTATCTGTTTGTATAGTGTTGTATGGGATCGTGTACCGCCAGAATTACGATGTGGACGAGAGGCTGGCTCCTGTGAAGGAGCATTTGTTATATTTGGAGAGCAAGAACGCGGTGGGTAAAGATGAATGGCAGCCTAAAGTGGCGCTCGGGTACGGAGCCTGCCACGACCTCTTCGTGAATGCGACCTCGTTGCTCGACTACGGGCAGCTGGCCGGCGCGCCGGAGCACTTCAACGAGATCTCCAGCAAGGAGGAATTCCTCAAGAGCTTCACCTACTTCTTCAAACATGGTGCTGCTGCAGAGTAAGTTGAAATTTAATTTAATTTTGTAAAATAAATTACATTCACTGATGCTACTGTTATTTAGAAAGGTGGGTAATAGATTTTTTATTAATTTCATAATACTTCTCTGTTACAGGAGGTTTGTGTCAAATAGCAAACTGTATGATGATATTGTGGACGAGGCATTAAAACTATCAGACACACGGTGGAGCATCGGCGGCAATGCTCCCCTCATGGCCAAAAGATTCCAAATGGAGGGATGGAAAGTGCTGCTTGGTGCTAAAATGAGCAATAAACTGAAATCATACATTCCAGAAAGCATTAAAATAGTTGGTGGCGAAGATAATGAAGTTATCAAAGATGATATTCACATGATTCTAGAATACAGAGCAGATGAGAGGTTTGGAGTGTACAAGGCACCGCGCGCCAACAGATACATTGTACACAATGATGAGAACAATCCACTTTTAAGTTCCTTAGAGAAGTTTGGCGAGTTCTTACCAGATTTCAATCCTAATTTACTAGTCATTAGTGGTTTACAAATGATGGATAATTATCCTTTCACAAGCAATCAAGCTGTTGGTAAGAATTTATGCATATAACTATTGCAATACCTATGAGTAATTAAGCCAATTGATAAATATTTAAATAATAACATTTCATAATTGTTTTCAGACTTGAGAGCAGAGAGGCTGGATCTAGTCAAACAACAAATATTGTCTCAGCCGTTACACACACTCACACACTTTGAAATGGCAAGCTATGTAGACTTGGACCTGCTGAAACAACTCACATCAAAGCTGGTGCCTTTTGTGGACTCAGTGGGCATGAATGAACAAGAGCTCACTAACCTTCTCAGTGTCCTTGAATTTGGGAAAGTGAGTATTGTAGCTGACTCCAACCCGAGGGTAGCTACTGCTCTTGACCAAATGAGGAAGACTTTCCTTCTTATTAGAGAAAAGAACAAATTAAACTCTAGCAGAAGAAAACTGACCAGAGTACATGTTCACACATTAGCTTACCAGGCTATCTTGACTGTGAAGGGTTCTCAGTGGAAGAGGACGGAAGCTGCAGCAGCTAAAGCCTCTTTGACAGCGCACCGGTATGTGTGCAATGACGCAAACATCAACTTGGAGAAGTCAAAACTCATATTGGACGACAGCTTCTCAACAACAGCTGATAATGACAAGAACAGAGTGTTCTTTGAGCCAAGCAAGCCAGTGGCGTGCTGGAGTGAGGTGTTGGACGGTGATGATGTGGAGATCTGTGTGGCCCCAGTCCTCATCTGCACAGAGGCTCAGCTCACTGCGGGAGCTGGAGATAATATCTCTGCAGCTGGACTTGTACTACAAGTTGAAAAGTAAATACTTGTTTTAAAGGAAACTTAGTTGAGGCTTAATGAGCCTGAACAATTAACAAATATCTTTATCTAAGTCAAAATGTTAACAAATAAGTTTTATATTTGTTTTTATCATTCCACTAAGTTATTATCATTTTGTATTGAATGCATACAGAATGTGTGCCATTTGTGTAAGTTGAACAATTTAATTTATTAAAGTACAATGTTCCTGTAATATGGTGTTGGTATGATTTTTTATGAAATTTAAACACTATAACATTAATAATCATTTTTAAATCTTGTTGTGACATTCCTATACTGCTTGCTGTAAATTTTATTTATTATTACTGCTGTAATAAAATAATACCATTTCAACTTCTGAGAACATTTTATTTCACAATTTACACTTGTAGAAAATTACATGTAAAGCTAAACACAAAGAACTAATTATAACACAATGTTATTTTTAAATGAAAGTAAATATTGGTCAAAACTTAACATTACCTAAAACAATGACTATAAGTTTTTAATAATACAGAGAACCTACCTACCTAATATCAGATAACAGTGTTTATATAGTAGATTCAGTCTTATTAACTATTAGTTAAAATACATTACATTACAAATAATTTAGAGGTTAATCATCAAATTTGATTTTCTTGTTGAGAGGTTTGTCGGCGGCCTTGTGGTCGTAGAGGCCGCTCTTCACGAACCGCTTGGCCGCGTCTGTGTCCACCTTCGGTCGCTTTTCTCGGTCCTTTACTTCTTGCCATCGCATCATCACTTTCTTTATCCTTTGTAGCTCACCCTTGATCCGAGTCTGAGTGGGATCTATACCTTGTATGCGGAGGTGCACCCACTGTAACGAGTTCAGGGTGTAAACGAGGAATAAATCGAGCTCAATCTGCGCATTTGTGTCCAATTTATCGTAATGTTGCTTCAATTTAAGTAATTGGTCTAAAGTATTTTGAAGTTCAACGAGGTTTTCCTTCAAGTTTTCACACTTTCCCACGAAATCTGTGTCGCTTTGTAGCTCACCGTACTTAATATTCCAATTCATATTGAATTAAAATGTTTTTTATACGGAAATTTAATGATTTTCGCGTAAAAATACACCACGTTTTGAAGGTTATATTTTTCGTTTGTCAATTTGACATTGACAATTTGAAATGAATGAAGTTTCACTCATAACTCGTAATTTAATTTCATTCACTCCCACAGAATATTATTCAAGAATATTTAATTAAATAAAAGTTATTATTTTGAGGAAATTCTTGTTGTGGTTTTAGTACTGCTGCTATTCCCCAACAGATGGCGCTAATTAAATCTTTCAAACTAAATATTTTTTTCATTTGTTTTGGCCAATATTCGACCACGGCTGCCCGGCGGCTGCTGGATGACCTACACGACTGCAGACGCGCGAGCATAGGATTCGATACTATTTTCGAATCTACACGAAGGGTCACTTTTACCAAACGCTAAACGTATTTAAATCAAATTTTAAATTCATTTTGTACTGACAGACGTATGACGATACGCAACGTTAACGGAAGATCGAAACTTGTGCTCACGACTCCCGAGAGTGTGCAGAACCGACTGTTTTATGTCTCAACCCAACATCATTAATCATTGCTCTTTTCGATGATCAGGCTTCCATGTCGTAAAAAATTTGGAAACCATACTCGTAGCCTATCCCAGGGTTTTTGAAAAGTTCAGCCTAATAGTTTAGCAAAAAAGAAAAGACTGAGCATACGTAATTAAATTTTATTTCGTTAAAAGTAACACATTACAATTTCCTGTTAGTAATGCTCTCCATATTCTATTGCAATAATGACGATACTGGTTCAATACATTCTAAATGATTCAATGAGTGAGCCCTAACTACGCTTAAATGGAGTAGTTGCATCAATCGTCGAGGAACTCGAAGGGTTCTGGGGGTTCGGGCTCCTTCTCTTCCTCGGTTTTGGGTCCGAAAGCGGCCACGGGTTCGACTAGAGCTTGCTCCGCGTCGTCGCTGTGGTTCAGCATCACGATGCCTCCGATAGTGATGTCCTTGAGAGGCGTGTAGCCTGATTCCACTATGGACAGGTTCTTGAGCTGCTGGCGCATCACGCGCGCCGGGTTGCTCAGGATCTCGAAGGTCGGCTCTGGCTCTTTCTTCTCCTTAGTTTCTTTATCTTCGCCTTCTTTCTCCTCTTTCTTCACGTCTTTAGAGTCTTTAGACGAGCTCGCTTCCTTGTCTTTATCAGACTTGGCGTGCACAGTGATGCTGGGGTTGGGCGACTTTGAGGGCTTCTTGTCTTCCTCATCGACGTCCATTTTGGAGGTGGTGGAGGCGGAGAGGCTGGCGGCGCCGTCGGCGTGGCGCGTCCGTCTCGCCTTAGCCGCGGCGATGCTGAGCACGGCGGTGGTGACGCGCTCTCTTTCCTCGCGCTTCTTCTCCTCGAGCGGCGCGGGGTAGGCGAACAGAGACGGCCGCGAGTTGGACTTCATCTCCAACAGCGGCATTTTCAAGTCCGAGTTGAGCGCGATGACACACGTCGGCGTGAAGGCCAGCGACAGGCAGTGCGCCAGCGGGAACCAGTACCAGTACTGCGTGAACACCAGCATGCCCACCACCGCCACCATGTTCATGTGGCCGGTGCGGTTCTGCAGCGACACCGTCACGTTGCGGCCGCCCGCGTCGATGATGCCTTGAGCCAGGATGGCGCCGAACTTGGCCATCACGTCCTCGTGCTTGTTGCTGATGACCTGCGCGTACAGCTGCCGGAAGTACGTCACCTTGGGACAGAGAGCTTCTGTCTGCTGGATGAGGATCATGGCGGACGCGATGAGCGCGCCCTGGCGGACGAAGTTGACGGGGTCGAACTTGACCATCGGCTCGAGCAGGCCGATGGCCTCGCGGTTGCCGGTGCCGGCGCACGCGATGCCGAGCGCCATGGCGGCGCCGTAGCGCACGTGCGGGTTGTAGGACTCCGCCAGCAGCGACACCACGCTGGGGCACTGCTCGGGCGTGCGGAACAGCAGGAAGCCGAGCGCGGTGACGGCGGCGCGGCGCACGTCGTCGTTCACGTCGCTGACGGCCACGTGCAGCAGCGTGCGGATGGAGTCGTTGTTGCCGGTGCCGCAGTAGGCCAGCGCCAGCGTGTAGCAGCCGGCGCGCCGCAGCAGCGGGTCCTTGTCGCGCAGCAGCTGCGCCACCAGCGCGTCCGCCTCCTCCAGCCGCCCGTACATGGTGCAGGCCACGCCCACCGCCAGCCCGCGCAGGATCTTCTCGTGCTGCGTCTCCTGCGCGTACGCCACCATGTCCTCGATGGCGGCCGCGTTGCGCGAGCCCAGCATCACCATGCCCATGGCGATACCTGCTGCTTCACCCGTCACCGCGTCGTCTTGGTACAGGTTGAACTTTAGCTGCTCGTACACATCTTGTCTGTGTGTGCCCATGGCCGCCAGACCCAAGCCAAGGCAACCTCCATGACGAACCATCTCATTCTGCGCATCTTTTAGTTGAGTTAAAAGATAGTCAATGATGTTGGCGCCGTGGTTGGCGTGGATCAAGCCGAGGGCGTAGAGGCCACCGCCTTCGGAGTAGCCTGATGAAGGACCAGCTTCTTTAGGCAAGTAGGACTGCATGAGCGCCAGCGACTCCCCCTCATGACCTCTGTGGATGACTCCGAGAGAAGCTGTGACAGTAAGTTTAGCCCAGTTGGTGGCTCTCGCCAGCCACTCCAGGTTATCTCTCAGGAACTGGTCGCTGGTGGTGCCGGCATGCATGAAGGCATTGGCTATAACTGTAGCTGTGTGGCAGATTGAAACTCTGATTGCATCTTTTGTGTTCTTGAGTATAAGCATATCAGCATGGTTTGACCTAATTAAGAACTGTAGTTGTAAGCCTATTGAGACATCTCCACCCAATATTGATATTAATTTCTCTACCCTCTTTTGGTGTTCTTTCTCCTCATCATTCAGGCTTTCTATATCTCTCTCTGGTTTTTTGGATTCCTCTGCAGGTGTGTCAACCTCCATGCTGGCCTCCGGGAAGGGTCCTCCCTGGGGCTCCGGCTTGCCTCCGAGGGCACTGGGGATGGGGGCTGTGCTTCTCAATGCTTGTAATACCCTGCCGAGGAACTGTTGTGTGGCTGAGTCATACAAGTCGAAACCAATTTGGTAAGCCATAAGTACTGATTCCCGAGGGCCACTGATTAGTTTGTCCAAGATTTCTGCTACTGACAGAGGGTCTTCAAGGAAGATAAGACATTGACACATGTTGACATAGTCAGGGATGTTGAGGCCTCTGTATAGGCCGACCAGCGACCGCAGGACTGTGCTTCGAAAACCTCTGTTCTGGAGCAGGCTCATGGCAACCGTGAAGGAGTATATCAGCATACCTGGAAATGGAAATAAGAAGTTTAGTTAGTTGTTATTCTTATCATTGTAATAATACAGATACAAGTTATTTTGGTTAAAATAGTGATGATAACATTAACTATAAATAACTGTGAGCATTATGACCTTATTGAAATTTTTTACAGACAATACCTACATACATACAACATTAGCAAAAATTGCAATTCATCACAAACAAAAGGTTCCAACCAACAAACTTACCAGGTATATCATCTGACTTCATGATGGATGCCTCGAAGATGTCCATGCGGCGCGTCTCGAGCGCCAGCCCCAGCGCCTGACGGTACTGGCCGTCGTCCAGACACCGCTGGAACATCCGGTTCACTATAGCCTCCAGACGAGGGTCAATAGGCTCCGCAGAGCTGTCGATGAACAGAGCCTTCCTCTTCATCGTATAGAAGTCGATGGCCTTCGCGATCGTTGTGTCCACATACTCGTTACGAGCGTTCACATCGAACAGGTCACCAGCCCCCAGTGCGTAGGTCAAGGAATCCTCAAACGCTCCCAGGTGGTAGTACACCTTGCTGGCCACCAAAGCGGCGAGTTGATGCTGCGAAAACACTTTGTCTTCATGGAGAATCTCGATCTTCTCGATAGATTCAGATATTTCAGGCCAAAACTCATCGACGATGTTGTCCAACCTCTTCAGTGCGAATTCCTTCACTTCAGGCATGGGCTCGTCGAGCAGGGAGATGATCCCCGCCGCCGATGTGATATTCATTTTGAGGTTTTGCCACTAAACACTATTATCAAGTTGAATTTCTGTATTCTTTTGTAGATTTTCTTCACAATTTTCTGTACTGAGATGAGTTGACAAATTTCATTGGTGTCATTGACCATAGACAACAAATTTCTTGTTTTTAAAATGCCTGCCTCGTTGCAGTTGCTAGATTCAATAATATTTCTTGTTTGGTAGTATATTTTGAGGCTAAATAAAAATCAAAATACCTAGCAATCAAGGTGTACTTAATAATAGGGATGTAAATAAACTTGATTACTCATATTGGGCACTGCAAAGTGACAATGCTGTCTATCCTTATATCTAAAGAAGAATTATTATTAGAATTATTAGAATTTTTTATGCAAAATCAGGGGTTCCCCAAGGTTCGCACTTAGGACCAATTCTCTTCTTAGTTTTCATTAATGATCTTACTGTCAATATCAAATATAGTAACCACTCTCTCTTTGCTGACGATCTCAAAATCTATAGAACAATCAAATCTCGTGACGACAGTTACCTTCTTCAAAATGATCTCAATAATATTTTAAATTGGTGTCAATCAAACGACATGACAATTAATGCGCAAAAATGTTATCACATAAAATTCACTCGTAAGCGAAATCCTCTGAACCACAATTACCTTCTTGGGACCGATTTACTTACTGAAGTTTCTGAAATTAGAGATCTCGGTGTAACAATTGACTCCAATCTAAAATTTTCATCTCACATTGATAATATAACCAAAAAAGCAGCACAAATGCTAGGATTTGTTAAACGTAAGTAAAGAATTTAAGCCCGAGACCAAAATTTTACTTTTTAATTCTCTTGTGCGGAGTCATCTAGAATTCTCTTCTGCTGCTTGGAGTCCATCTTATTCAGCACACTCACAGAGAATCGAAAGCATACAAAGATCTTTTACTCGTCATCTAGCCTTCATTTCCCGCAATATTTCCCACAGATCTCCTTATGAGCACCGCCTTAAATTCTTTAAAATGTCCTCATTGCGTAATAGACGTGAAAAACATGATATCATATTTCTGTACAAAGCTTTAAACAATTTATTAGACTGTCCTGACATCCTTGAATCTATCTCTTTCCCTATCCCATACCATCTCCCGAGACATCCCATTAAAAAACTATTTTGTGGCCCTCACTCTCGCACAAACCTAGGAACCCATTCTCCAATTAATAGGATATGTGACCTATATAACATATACAACCATAAACTAAACCTTGACATCTTTCATGACTCTTTCAGTTCGTTTAAGAAAAAAATATGTCAGAATTAGTTAAGAATATTTGCCTTGTTATTTCTGATAATATTTGCCTTGTTAGTTTTGACCCACTAAATTTTAACATTGTTATTTTCTGTTCAAGTTTTAATATTGTTATAATATGATATTATGCTTAGATAATTTAGTTTTAAATCACTGTTGTCGTTAAGATAGTATTATTTGATAATGCCGTGATCGCCTATAATGGTTTTCACAACGAAATTTCTATTATGTTAAATTTTCTGTTAAGTATGTCTGTTGTGTTAACTGCTGGAGATCCTTATGTTAATAAATAAATAAATAAATAAATAAAGAAGAAGATCCTTACAATCTAACTATAACTTATGTTTACATTAAAGAAAACTACATCATATTCGCATAGGCACAAGACTTATTTTCGATTCCGCTCCGCTGCCGATGCCGCTACTCCGCAAACAATGCTAAATATACCAAATCAGGTAGTTTCTTTTAATAAGAATGGCATCAATAGCAGATTTGGAGTGTGCGTTCGAAAACATTATCTCTTAGTAAATATTTGTATTATGTAGTCTGAGCCTATCTGAAACCTAGTTAAACATTGTGAGATATGGCGTTTCGACTTTCTCCGTGTTCGGCATCATAAGGGTCACAGTGACAGTTAAATAAAGTCCATTTTTCTCTCCACCTTTATTTGCAAGGTGCGGGTGCCTATATAAATAGAGTGAGTCGCCCGCGCGCCTCAGTTGGTTTTTGATTTTTGAAGTGAACACTTCGGCAAAATGGCTCAATGTAGCCACGGTTCTCGTCGGCTTCGCTCCGACGGGGAAAAATATAATATTGAATTTGCGGAGTCCTCGCTGCCGGGAGCTGTAGCGTGATGCGGACCAGGCGGCGCGGGGCCTGCCGGCTGCTGCGCACGCAGCCATTGCTGAGGATTTCGCAACGAAGGTTTGAGTTGATAAGCCGTGAGTAAAATGCTATTATTTACTGCTTTTAAAAGCTCAGCCACTGGTCATAATGCTCCGGCGCTTGGGGTTTTTATCCCACGCAGTAGGGTCCGATTCAATAGTCGTGGTGATGATTGATCACATATTCCGGTCCTACTAGTGGCGCTTGAGCTAGATACTTACATTAATGACCGCTTTAAGTAAAGCATATGTTAATTTTATACAGGAAAAAATAATAAAAATATATTTTTCTACCCTCAATTTCTAATATTTTTAGAAAACTGTTGATAAAAACTTTGCTATTACAATAATGCACTTGATTATAGCTTATGTAAGGCTTTACAAACAGGAGCTTTCCAGGACCGTCATAGGATTTTTTACAGGAAGCACGTGGCTCCGAGTTTCAGTATGTTGGGACATTGTGGCATGTGCGGCGAGTAATGTGATCCGCCGTTACCTACCCGCTGAGGGTAGGCAGGCCGATTCGGTGAAATAAAAGTTTCGTGTAACCTGCACCCGGCCCTGTGCTCCTGCGCTGGCCGCCGTCTCGTGGCACCTGCATCGCAGCGTACACCCGGCCCTGCGCTCCTGCCCTGACCACCAGTTCGTGCCACCTGCATCGCAGCATACACCCGGCCCTGTGCTCCTGCGCTGGCCGCCGTCTCGTCCCACCTGCATCGCAGCGTACACCCGGTCCTGGCCCTGGCCACCGGTTTGTGGTACCTGCATCGCTGCATAGACCCAGCCATGCACTCCTGCCCTGGCGGCTGTACACCCGGTCCTGGCCCTGGCCACCGTTTTGTGCCACCTGCATCGCAGCATACACCCGGTCCTGGCCCTGGCCACCGGTTTGTGCTACCTGCACTATGCAGCCATAGACCCAGCCATGTACTCCTGCCCTGGCGGCTGTGTTGTCCCACCTGCATCGCTGCGCACACCTGGCACTCCTGTTCTGGTTGCCAGATCCAAACGCCCCCTGTCTGGGAAGAGATTTTATGCTCAGCGGAACCGCCTGCACTATTGCTAGCACGGTCATCATCATCATCAGCCATCATTATGAGTGACTTATTTAGAAGGTATCGAGTAACGTGCGCTATTCATCAGTGATTTTGGCATATGCAGACGAACGTTTACTGCCAAGGTTGGTCATGTTAGCCATACAAGGGCACACCAACGAAGCCTGAGTAACCACCTGCAGTCGCCGTAGCCGCATCGGCATGGATGACGACAAATCGGGTAACGTGTACCGCTTCTAAAAGTGTTATAGTACTTCAATTTGATGCCTCCGCTGAGGTAGGGTATTCTATTAAAGCAGCTTTCTTCTGAACTCCCCGAAGTGACCTGTAGACTGCTCCTGGGGATAGTTGTGCAATCAATTTTTTATTTCGATGTCTCTGCTGAAGAAACTGTCTAATGCAGCTTTTGTTCTAAACTGCCTAAAGATCATTGGACTGCTCATGGGAATGGTGACGCACGGTAAGTACAGGAGCGTTACTCTATACTGATGAGAAACGAACGAACGAGAGCTGTCGTGCAATCGGCACGTTTAATACATACAAACAGATAGAGCGGCTCGCGCCGCAGTGCACTGAGAGTTCGTTTTTCGTCATATAAAGTGACCCCCCAGACACTATCTTAAGTGTCATGACACATCGGCAGATTCCAGCTTTGAGTCTTTTCTTTTCTCGGCTGTGAGCAAAGTGAATCCCACCGGCGAGTGTTCAACCTAAAAGCACTGAGCTAATTCCTGATTTCGTGAAAGTCGCTGTCGCTATACCATACCGCTTCACAAGTTACCGAATTTATTATGATCCTACTGTCGGGTGATCATGATCGGAGTGTCATCGCGGTTTCTGAGTGGCACCATATTAGCTGTCTTCCTTATGTTCCAGTGGATTGTGAGTGTGTATAATCCGAGCTCTTTGTTGAAAAATGCGTGAACCTCCTACGCAGCAGCTGTCTACTAGTTGTGTATCGAATAAATCGAGTAACGGTGCTCTTGCACGAGACGACTACCTTTTGGTAAAATTATAACTTCCACTATTCTGGGAACATGCATATACCTACTGTGTACTGTGTATCACATCACGTGTAGCCGCGGCCCTACTCAATGTACGGGGCTAGATAATAAACAATGGCAGTCGTCATTAAATTTCTATGAATTTCGAAGGTCATCATTTGGAGCACAATCCAAAGGGTGAAAGTACCTATTCATGCGTAGACGGCTTCTCTAATGAAAATGTATTTTTAATTCAATTCTGGCGCAAACGTTTCATAACTATTTTTCAACACTGTATCTGCTGAAACTACTTAGACTGACTGGTTAAGATGCAGACGTGCCGTTTTCACAATTCCATTCTGAGTAATCCTCAACTGTTTTATGGATCTTTCAGTTAGTTACGTAACTAGTTACCAAGTAAAAAAATTACTTGTGTCATGCTCGTACTCGCATCACATTTAGGAGCTCTCTGGCCTCTAGCTGAAGGCTAGAACTGGTATATATATCTACTAAGCTAGTACAGAGTTATAACCGGGCAGCGGTGACGTGGTAGCTGCTTGATTTATTAGAGTTTGCGGAAAACTTTCTAAATAAGTAATAATTATTAGTCATAATATTAACTCTTCGCAGTTCTTTCAGAATGCAATACCAGGTCGCTGAAGTAGGTAACCTTCCTTAGCTGGACAACAACAAGCCTTTTTGTTTTAAAGAATGTCAGTTATTCGCCGTTCCACTGTCATATCGATGTCCAAGGACTTTTTCTTGGGTATAGCTAACTACCTAAGTTTACCTATAGATAGCCGCAAGCTATCTGCTGTTGGCGAACTGTCAGTTCTGATTGATAAGTCAGGCTCGAGGTGGCTCGTCCAACTGTCCATGTTCCCGCCACCATGATTGTTGCTTCCACAGATTAGAGAGTCTATGTTGGCTATCGTTGCATCAGGTCTGATCAGGTACAACTAACATCTTTACGTACCATCTTTATTTAATCGAGCTATTTTATTTTGTTTTATCCAGGTTGACTTAATGGTTTCAAAATCGAACCTACAACAATGTAAGTAGGTACCTACCTACGTACCTTTGAAGTTGCAACAAGGCGAAGCCTTAAGGTTTTGGCCGAGACCTGCCCTTAGTGTTGACGAACATACCTAAAGGTGACCTTGTTAATGTTTTTCATATGAAGTACTGAACATTTTACTTATCCTGGTGGCATGACTGATCATTTACTTACCCAGTTAAGACATGTTAGCCGGGTTTCATTTATCAACTATTATAATTGTTATTGTTGTGTTAATCAATCTTTATTAATTGATGTCATCTATCAAGGAATGCTGCCAGAGCTCATAATATTCACACATGATGATACAGAATGATAGTAGCCCACGAAATCGAAGCAAAGGCTTATAAAATAACTTTCCATCCTAGTAGGACTGCACAGGAACTCGTTAACCGCCGAGTTAGTTAGAATACAAAATTAGACTGTGTGTTACTTGTCAATCTAGAATATGAATATAGTTACCTGCATCATGTTTTGAAAAACTGAATACTTAGTTATCCGCCAGTGTCACAGCCTTCATCTAATCTTTTCCAGAGCTGATGAGGCTGAGATATTTAGTAAAATTATCTTCCCTTCAAGCACCACTCCTCGTTCCAAGGACTAGATGCCGCGCCAGGTGTTGCAGGCCGTGTCCTCGTACAGGGCTGACTGAGCAGGTCCTCGAGGCTCCAGGGTCGCCTGCTGCATTTCTGAGGTCAGTCCAGAATTACATACCCTAGTCAGCATGTGCTGACCTGAGCCCCAGCGGCCTGGATCGATATTCTACATTTTACAGCTTTTAAATATTGTTGCAAAGTATTTCACTGGTTCCATCCATTCGGCTAGTGTATGTTAAAAATATTGCCTTGACAATAACAAGATTTTGATCAATAATTACTAATAAGTATTGCTTTCGAAGAGGCACTGTGTGTATCCATATGTATAAATACCTACCTATATGTATAGGTACATACCTTCCATAACTTTCTGACAAGTCAGGAATAATAAGGAAGTACTTAAGTCTTATGTATACTTATACCTTTCTTTTTAGTATATCTATTACCTAGAAATCTATGCATTATAAATTTATAGATTCAAATATTTATCTACTGATATACTCATCAGTAGCTTATGGGTCACAGTTGGTTTTCTCTCCACCATGCGATAATAAACACATCTCACAATGTTTAACTAGGTTTCAGATAGGCTCAGACTACATAATAGACGCATTTTTCCTGAAATAAAAATGACATATTATGTATCTAGCCTATCTGAAACCTAGTCATTTCTGCATGGTGATATTACAACTGAGGCGCGCGGGCGACTCACTCTATTTATATAGGCACCCGCACCTTGCAAATAAAGGTGGAGAGAAAAATGGACTTTATTTAACTGTCACTGTGACCCTTATGATGCCGAACACGGAGAAAGTCGAAACGCCATATCTCACAATGTTTAACTAGGTTTCAGATAGGCTAGATACATAATATGTCATTTTTATTTCAGGAAAAATGCGTCTATTGTTTTACGGTACCAAATAATAAATGCGTAAATCATAAAAAACCTTCAAAATAATGTATGTTTAAGACATTTTTGTATGTTTTTTTCTCAGTTTTTTTTTCTTATGGGATAAAAAGAAGATTCTTAATTGAGTCAAATTATTAGTAGATCAACAACAGGTTCAGAACGCACCGATGTGTAAACTTGTGAGTTGTCATTTTTCTGTCATTTCAAGGGAAACATCTGCGAGTACGATTCTTTCGCTGCCTAATTATTAAATTAACACAAAATGTTGGACCTATTCAGCATCTTTAGCAAAGGAGGCATAGTGTTATGGTGTTTCCAAAGTACTGGTGAAATTTTTTCGCCGTCCGTGAACGCGTTAATCCGTGGAGTGATATTACAAGTACGTTCATGATCATTTCAAGTCCTTGATCTCACTTGGCTAATGTAATTAGTAAGCAATAATGAGGATAGACCTTGGCCCTTTCACCTTCACTGGTAATTTCATTAGTTGACACGTATATCGCCCTATACAAAATTTTATCTAACCATTTATTTGTTTCTTTCAGGAGCGTTCAGGAAACAACAGTTTCAACCATAACGCGCTAACACTACAATACAAGCTGGACAATGAGTTCGAGCTGGTGTTCGTGGTGGCGTACCAGCGGATCCTGCAGCTGTCGTACGTGGACAAGCTGCTCAACGATGTGCATCTCGAGTTCAGGGATAAGTACAAGAACGAGCTCCGCGGCGGGCAGACGATGATAGACTTCGACTTCAAGGCGTGCTTCGACAAGATCCTGAGGCAATCTGAACATTGGGGTGAGTAATACAGCTTTTGCATAACATTTTTGGTACAAGAAACTGGTTTTCTAGTTTTCTAATTGTTATACTTTCATGTATTGCACTAGTACTGGTTTGAAAAAAGCTGAACCATTAACAACCATTACCACAATCATACATTTCATGAAAAAGCTCCACCGTTACATACTTCTTTTAAACATTCCATTGAATACTTTGAAGAGAAATCCAATTTTATCTATCCATATGTTTAACCTACTTTTACCATGAAGCAATACTTGGTTGAAGTCCCAGCTGTTACCTATTAAAATCCCTAGACATGCTGTTGATTGATGTAGAACTCTTCTAAAAACCACAAACTATTACAAGAAGTTTGCTCTATAAATATTTATTATGTGAATGTCTCTTTCAGCTAAGACACAGGCTAAGATTCCAAAACAAATGAGAACTTTTGAGGACTCAGTGAAGTCCAAGAAGACTGTCGCCTCCATGATAGAGAGGAAGGGAGACGAGAAGACTAAGAAGACAGGTATTTAATATAATTAACAAAGTAAATAATTATTAAACATAACATTACATTATTACCAGTAATATCATAAATTGATGCAATATTATAACATTTATTCATACAACATAACAATAATGCCTAGTTTAAAAAATTGAGTAAATGTATATTTTTGATTAAGCTTATGGGATATGTAATATTTGAGACAAGATTTTAAAGTTATGCCCCCAAAAACATTTTACTTACCACATATTATACTCATAAAACTCTTAGCTTTCACTCTCTGTATGACCACACAATAACCTCAACTGTCTCCCTCCACAGTGAAGATAGTGGAGAGCAAGCCCGTCCCCAACGGGCGCGAGGAGTCCCCCGAGGAGGACGACGTGGTGGCCGCGTCGCGCGCGCGCCTCGCGCAGAAACTCGCGCAGTCCAAGAAGAAGGATGCCAAGTAAGCTCTTATTCTTAGACTAGCTGTTCCCGCGAGCTTCGCTTCGCTTTTAAAAAGTTTTCCCGTGGGAATTCCGGGATAAAAATTAGCCTATGTTCTTTCTCAGAGTCTAGAGAATATGAATACCAAATTTCATTCAAATCCGTTCAGTAGTTTTGACGTGAAAGAGTAACATACAATACAGACAGACATAGTTACTTTCGCATTTATAATATTAGTTAAGATTAACAATATATGAACGAGATGGAGTGTCAGTGATGAAACTGGCGTAGTCCAAGAAGAAGGACGCCAAGTAAACTTTTAATCAAATTTGCGAATTCATGAGAAAAGAGCTGGAGAAATGTAGATGTAATTTCGTCCCGGAATTCCCACTGGAAAACATTTTCAGGCGAAGCGATGATGCTTTTTTTTTTTTTTAAATAAATTATTATCACTCCACAGACTTTATGTCCATGCCTTTTGAAGAGTGGTAATTTTTATGAGATAGTTTTTAATTCATTTATCTACTTGCTAATAAGCGATGATGCTCGCAACTAATAGGCAAATTTTTATCTAGGAAATTCCACGTGATAACTTTTTAGGGTGAAAGCAAGAACCAGGAAACCTGCTAGTAACCTATAAAAACTGAGTCTATAAAATTATTAATATTATGCATTTGCTTGACATAATACGTAATATCTGATATGGAAAGATCGGTTTCTACCTAGGTGACCTTGACATTTTTTTACTGCGCAGAACTTGCTTATCAGTAGGTAAGCAAATATTGATTATCTTGTCCAATGTTATTCATTATTCATGAATCTATCTATGTGTGAATATATAGATAGATAGAGAGTACTCTTTATTTGTATACCAAGAAATATTTTAAATCAAAACTTAACTAGGGTACTTAGGGACTTAGACTTATCGCTATGTATAATCTAGCTAGAAGTATATGAAAAAGAATTACATAGCATCCTCGTTGAAAAAATATTTAGGCATTTAGATTTTCATTTGGTACAAATAGATTTGTTCCTGATTCGAGTAGCCCTCTAATACCTACCATACCCATAGAAAGTCGTAATTACAAACTATAGAGCATAATACTATCTATAGTATACCAGCAAAATGTTCGAAAGCAAAGTCTGAAAATCGTAACAAGCTTACAAACAACAAACCATAGAGTACATTTTCTTCGCAGTATAACACCATGATACCAACGATACCACCAAAGAATCCAAACATCGTAACAACAAACCATAAACTATACAATCTTCTTCGCCGGAAGATACCAATCTTTTCGTCTTCTTCGCAGTAAGTCACCAAAGAGTCCGTATAAGTACAATTTCCTCCTCTTTCTCCACAGGAAGTCACCAAAGAGTCCCAAGCTAGCTGACAGCAAGGAGGCGAAGGTGAAGAAGCCACGCGTGTGGGAGCTCGGCGGCAACAACCGCGACCTGCCCGCATTAGACTTCTCTACTGACAAGCCCGAGGACGCCGGGAATTACACTAACTATGATACTACGGTTTGTGGGATATTTGTATACTAGCTTTTGCCCTAAAAGGTTTTAAGAAATACATAAAAACCATACTTACCTACATTAGACTTCTCCACTGACAAGCCGGAGGTCGTCGGGAATTACACTACCTATGATACTACGGTTTGTATAATTATTGTACCTATAATACTATTTTTGAATTGCCGAAAGGGACTTTAAGATAATGTCGACCTCAAATGTATAGCTGGCTTGCTTTGACAGAAAGAAACAGACACTAATATAGTAGACAATAATAAATTATTATGTATGCGTGTATGTCTACGCTGGACTTTTCCACGGACAAGCCGGGGGATGCCGGGAATTACACTAACTATGATACTACCGTTGGTGTGCTGTTGATTGTATGTTTAAGGTCTTCGCACAGTATAACAACTCAACGGCGACTCGACTCTATGCTAGACATTGATATACTGTGCGAAGACCTTTATTGTGGCAAGGTGGCCTTACCACCACCGACACATTAGCAATAGCAGCATCGCTTATCTGCTAAACATCTGTCAGATTCGTACAAATGATGTTAGTTTTCACTGAAACTGTTATTACTTGGGTTGTTTGGCAACAAAACACTTATACTACATCCAGAATAGGTTCAGCATCAGTTATCTGTTCCCTGCATCGCAGATTTTGTAATTTACGATTTTGTAAAAGAGTAAACTGTTTCAAACAAAAGCAATTTTCACTCTACCGTCCACAACGGAGACACTACTTTGACTCCCAGACTAACCCAAACCTCTAATCTCCCCAGATGGTAGGTCAGATGGCGGGCAAGATCCGCGACCTGGAGGTGGAGTCGTCGGACGAGAGCAGCGACGAGGAGCTGCCGGCCAGCCCCAAGAAGAGCGGCGGCATGTTCAATATATTCAAGGGTGAGGATTATTTATCTATGTATTGTGTATGGATTTTGGGTCACGATTATGTAACGCTAGCTGTTTCCGCGAGCTTAGCTTCGCCTTAAAAAGTGTTCCCGTGGTATAGCCTATGTGTTAATCTAGGGTGTCAGCTAACTTCATACCGAATTTCGTTAAAATCGGTTCAGCAGTTTTGACCTGAAGAAGTAACAAACATACACACATACTCACAAACTTTCGCCTTTATAATATTAGTAGGATAAGTTAATATATATTAATGAAACTACATTCCTTTTTAACATATACACTGCACCTAATCTCAATCTCTTATTCCCTCCATCCAAAGGTTGTCTGGCAGAGATCCGCTTTTAGTGATAAGACCCCCTTTTGTACCCTAATTAATTTTAATTTTGTAAACTTTATTATTCTTTTTTTGGTGTACGAATAAAGTGTATTCTATCTATCTAATATCCCCCCCTTCTCCCCTCCCAGGTCTAGTAAGCTCGGCGGCAATCACAGAACAATCCATGCGTTCTAGACACCTGGTGTTCAATGTGTTAATATTCCAAACCCCTTCCCAGGTCTAGTGGGTTCTTCAGCTCTCACAGAGCAGGCGATGCGTCCGGCACTGGACAAGATGCGCGACCACCTGATAGCCAAGAACGTGGCCGCCGACATCGCCAACAAGCTGTGCGACTCCGTCGCGAGCAAGCTGGAGGGGAAGGTGAGAAGGAAAACTCGCTTAAATTGATTGATTGAAAGTTACGTTATAGTATTAAGAGCTTCTATACATTCAGAGTATTTAAGCGCGCGCTTTGGGATATAGCAGTCTATAGAAGGAGTACACACGCAAGCGCAAGAGAAGCGCGCGCTAAACGCTAAACGCCTAATTTATACACGCTCTATAATAAACTAAGCCTAATTTATAATATACTACGCCTAATTTATAATATACTACGCCTAATTTATAATATACTACGCCTAATTTATAATATACTACGCCTAATTTATAATATACTACGCCTAATTTATAATATAATACGCCTAATTTATACACGCTCTATATAAGGGAGTCATACAAAACAAATTTTATCCAACGGCTTTTGAAAAAACGAGATACATTGTTTTTTTTTCTTTATGAAGTCGTAAAACAAAACATGTTTAGAATCACGAGCTGAGTCACCCCCTTTTGGCTTACTTTACCACCCGGCGAGAATAATATTCCCAAATAAATATAAGTAATGAACCATTACATGCAGTTGTAACTGAGAACGTAATTATATGATTTCAATCCGGAAAGTTTAGCCAGTCAAATACCTAACCAATTATTCTTCTACCCCAGGTGCTAGGCACATTCGACAGCGTGGCCAAGACGATAAAGTCGACCCTCACGGAGTCGCTGGTGCGGATCCTATCCCCGAAGCGCCGCGTGGACATCCTGCGCGACTGTCTCCAGGCTCGGCAGGAGGGCCGGCCCTATGTTATGTGCTTTTGTGGGGTGAGTCACCTGTTAGGTTTTTTTAAACCCTTAGGCTGTTATTAATATGGTGCGAATTCCATTACGCAAGTCGGATAGAGCCGTACGTAAGCATGACACCCGCATGTATTATTTTTATACCACTATTTACTGTAATGCGTGGAACACGCACGCGGCACGCGGGAAAATGGCGTGCGATCCCGGGCGTGTGATGAAATCCGCACCATATTAAAAACAGTCTTAATTGCGCAGAATGATTCGCTCGACTCTCTAGGTTTAGAAAATGCAGGGTTGAGAAATTTTGTCCCGATTCACTCGGGCACCTACAAGATCAACCATATACCACTATTGCAACACCCTGTATGGTTAACGCTATTTAAATTCACAAAACACACCCCTTCTCTTAACTTAACCCTTCTCTCCTCCGAGGTAGTGTGGAAGAAATTACTCTTAGTAATAAGGCCGCCAATTGTGCATTTCATTGTGTAATTTCTGTTTGTGTGCAATAAATAATTATCTACCTATCTACCTCCCCAGGTGAACGGCGTGGGCAAGTCCACCAACCTGGCCAAGATCTGCTTCTGGCTGATCGAGAACGGCCTATCCGTTCTAATCGCGGCGTGCGACACGTTCCGCGCCGGCGCGGTCGAACAGTTGCGGACGCATACAAGACATCTGAATGCGTTGCACCCGAGTACAACTGGCCCGGCCATGGCTACGCTGTATGAGAAGGGATACGGTGAGTGCGCCAGGGTGTTTTACTAGTACCATCGTTAAATTTGTACTACCATCCAAAAAAATCCGAGCTATCGAATTACAAGCAGGTTCTTTAGTTCCAAAGGTAGCTACAAGGGGGCGCTAGTTTCCTATAAATACCAGTGCCGGCGCCGTAGAGACAGCCATTTCAGTAGGTTTAATAGCGAATTGAATCGAGTGAGATTCATCGCGTAGATATGACATTCCGTACAAGCCAGTTACTAGTTACGCGGCAGCACGCATTATACACAATACATAGAATGCAGTGAGGTATTTAACTTGATTTATTATATATATGGAACTATGGTATGGTGTAATAGTTATCTATGGAACTAGAAGCGGGTTCTTTAGTTCCAAAGGTAGCAACATGGTGGCGCTAAGTTCCTATAGAATCCAGTGAGGTATGTAGTTCCGCGCCGGCGCTGTGGAGCAGCTTCGCACGCACACGAGGCATCTGAATGCGCTGCACCCGAGTAGTGGGGGCCGGCCATGGCCACGCTGTATGAGAAGGGATACGGTGAGCGCGCCTGGGTGTTTTACTAGTACCATCGTTAAATTTGTACTACCATCCGGAAAAAACCGAGCTATCGAACGAGAAACGGGTTTTTTAGTTCCTAAGGTAGCTAGTAAGGTGGCTCTAGGTTCCTATAGATTCCAGTGCCGGTGCTGTAGAGCCAGCCATTTCAGTCGTTTTACAATCGAATACGTTTGAATCGAGTGACATTCGAGGCCTAGATATGACATTCCGTTTCCGTTCATACCAGTTACTAGTTATAAACACGGCAGCACGCATTATACAGAATACATAGAATGCAGTGAGGTATTTATCTATGGAACCTGGGGGCGCTAGGTTCCTATAGAATGCAGTGAGGTATTTGTCTATGGAACTAGAAGCGGGTTCTTTAGTTCCTAAGGTAGCAACATGGTGGCGCTAGTTTCGTATATATTCCAGTGCCGGCGCCGTAGAGCCAGCCATTTCAATCGTTTTATTAGCGAATACGTTCAAATCGAGTGACATTCGAGGCATAGATATTAGATTCCGTACATGCCAGTTACTAGTTACGCGCATTATACTCAACACATAGAGTCCAGTAAGGTATTTATCTATGGACCTAGAGCGGGCGGGTTCATTAGTTCCAAAGGTATGCTACATGGGGGCGCTAGGTTCCTATAGAGTCCAGTGAGGTATATAGTTCTGTCGGTGCTGATCGCGGCGTGCGACACGTTCCGCGCGGGCGCCGTGGAGCAGCTGCGGACGCACACGAGGCATCTGAATGCGCTCCATCCGTGCAGTGGGGGGCCGGCCATGGCCACGCTGTATGAGAAGGGATACGGTAGGTGTTTTGTCAATATTGTGCTGTAAAAAACTGAGTTAACGTATAGGATCGAATTACTACCTCCGCCGGTTCTTTAGTTCCAAAGATAACAACACACGCTAGTTTCCTATGGATTCAAAGGCGATCACCGTGGCGCGCACATATACATAGTACCTATCTAATGCAAAAATTGCAAAAAATATACATTTCAATCGTTTTATTAGCGAATACGTTTGAATCGAGTGACATTGGAGGCGTATGTATGACATTCCGAACATGCCAGTTACTAGTTACGCGGCAGCACGCATTATACACAAGACATAGAATGCAGTGAGGTATTTATCTCTATGGAACTATAACATGGGGGCGCCAGTTTCCTATAGATTGCAGGATTGCAGTGAAGTTTTTAGTTCCCAACACTACTACCGAGGCGCGCGGACGCCGTTGAGCAGCTGACACACTTACTGATATTTCTCCTTGCGTTTAAAATCCAAGCCTGGCTGTCAAATTCAACCCTAACTAACCAACTTATCAATCCACAGGCAAAGACGCAGCGGGCATAGCGATGGAAGCCATCCGCTACGCCGCCGACACCAAAACAGACGTCGTTCTCATCGACACGGCCGGCCGCATGCAAGACAACGAGCCCCTCATGCGAGCTCTAGCCAAGCTGATCAAGGTCAACGACCCAGATTTAGTCCTATTCGTCGGAGAAGCCTTAGTAGGCAACGAAGCCGTCGACCAACTGGTCAAATTCAATCAAGCACTAGCCGACTACAGTTCCACGGCCAACCCGCATACGATCGACGGTATTGTGCTCACAAAGTTCGATACGATTGATGATAAGGTGGGCGCGGCTATATCTATGACGTATATCACTGGGCAGCCCATAGTGTTTGTGGGCACGGGGCAGACGTACACGGATTTGAAAGCGCTTAATGCAAATGCGGTTGTCCATGCGCTTATGAAGTGATGGCACGCGACGGGTTCTGATGGTCAAAGTCGTAACTTCTGTGGGATAATAAAGTGGAAAATGTGTTGGCTGCAGGGATAATGGTTAGAATTGGCACCGAAGTTACGACTTATGATCGTAAGATTACAAGGATTGGAGGTATTCAAGGTTTGAGTTTTAATTGGTTGGTATTTTTAAAGGCATTTTTGTTTTATTGTGTTTAGGTAAAACCGAAACAGTAAATACCTATTGTCCGAAAATTATGTTTCACAAATTATGTTTTTATTTTTTAAAGGATGAAATGTTTATTTTCTTATAAAATGATTTATGTTAAATTAAGGTTGTTTTATTTACAGGGAATTTATTTTTGTATGCATGTAAATGGCATAATATTTAAATGATAAAATATAATTATGAATGATAAGTGAGTATTACTGAAATTTCAATACAGATTAAAGACAGCCACCTAAACAAAAATTAAATAGCAATAACATATCTACATAAATTTATATTTGAAAAAATATAATAATCAATTTAATCACATTGGATTCCACAAGTATTTCAGGTTATACTATATTTTGCAAGTTTATGAATTTTATATGAATTATGAAATCACAAATATTGTATTTAGTGCCTTGTAATTTACAGATACATAATGTTAGCGTAAATATGCCTTTTGCATTGTCACTAATATAACGAACAATCCCAAATCAAGTTCACAGATTTTTTTATATTTATTATAAGACATTTAAATTATTTACCTGTGATTAAACAGTTATTTGGTTACATGTTCGATTTTAATGATTGCCATTCTATTGGAATAATTTCTGAAATGTTCTTTATTAATTATTACCTATTAATATCTATTATATTGTATTGAGTACAAATATTGTTCATTCCTATTTACTGTTGGGGATGGTTTGTGGTTAAGAACCTTGAATCAGATTTTGTAATAAAATATCTAATTGAATAAAATCTGCGTTTTATTTCAATAATACAAGTCACTTCTTTATGTTCTAACATGGTGGTATAAAATCATAAAACTAGAGGAATATAAACTTAAAGAATGCAACATTTTTTAATTACTTACATAAATGATTCGCAAATTATAACACTTAACTTAGTCACACCGTGGAAGACTATAGAATTCTTTCGTTTTAGGTTACAGTGCCATAACTAGATCTGCGCCTTGAGAAATATTTAAACAAATACGTAAACGTTTAAACTATTCCTGTAATGCTAGGTAGGTATTTATAGTTACCTACTTCAAATACAAAAATATATTTTGGGATTTACCTATATATTTTTTTATATAAAAAAAATTGACCGAGTTTCCTTATTTTTTTTATTAAAATCGTACTTGATATAAACCGTTTACATTTCTAATGTTAACTGTTAATTAGAGACAAACTTTGCCTGTCGTCACTTAGGAAAGGAAATATATACTGGGATCTTAAAGAACCCTAATATAAATGCCTTCAATTCATAAACCCATGAAATTACAAAAGTAAATTTTGCTACTCAAGAACAAAATTCTCATAATCATAGGATGGAAATATGTCACAAACATTTTACTTATAGGTCTAAAACGTAATGAAAATAATGGCACCAAAATTGGACGAATAAGCAAGAATAAACAGAGAGAATAATTCTATACATATAGGTATTTTAAGTATATATCGTTATGTTTACCCTCTTTTACTCTGAAATCCTAAGCTGCACATAGATCTCTCCTGTCATAACCATCGTTGGCCCAATGCCAATAATATTAGGAATTAAATCGGCCATCTTAAGCCACACTGAGGATTCCTTATACTTTTTATATGGACTAAATCTCAACACTAAAACATACAAAACAGACTTTTAGTTTTTGTTCCAATCTCACTTTATAACTTGGTATAAAAGTTCGCTTTCCAAGGATCAGGCTGTATAGCACCAACACATAACAATACCACCAACTTATAATAAGACTTATCATTGTATGTTTAATCTTATGGCTGATGTACATTGTACTGCCAAATAGGCATGATTATGATGAATCTTTAGTGGAAATAAAGAATGGGCATGCCCCATGCCCTATTGGGCGATAGATCGTATTCTGTATGGCTAGCTAAACAAGGTTCACTTTTCGAGATTCTAATTTAAAACACCAAAATTTAAAGTACAATGAATCATCTCAAATAATAACATAGGATTCTGCAAAAGAACTATAATCAATAAAAAATAACAGTTTTACAGGAAACAAAAATTTGCATGAGTTATGATTTCACACATTACATCCTTATACTTATTGAACTATAACATATATTATAATTAACATTGACCCTGAAATTAGAATGTATAGAAATAAACAATAGCATTTATAGTAAATGTTTTACTTAAATTTGTTTTGGTTTTGACTAGAAGGTGAGCCGCGACCTGAAAACAATAGAATTAGATTTTTACTTGAGTAAATAGGTACTATTTTATTTCAATGCATAAAAAATATAGCTTGTGTGTCCTATTGCTGGGCAAAGACCTCCTTTTTTTCAACTACTGTGTACGTATCACGAATATTGTCGACTCCACAAAGCAAATACATAGTAGAGCTGTTGTAAGCAACGTAGCCGTGACGTAGTCAAGTTCGACCTGTCGTCACACGGTCTGTAGTTCAGTTACTCCACGCTTGGGGTGCTGACATCAGTGCGTGACAGGTCCCGAGCTTGAGCGGTACAATTGAGTCTTGAAATGATTTTATTTTACGTGTTTCTCGATCAAAATGAAGTTGTTGCATTGTTGGATGTAAGAGCTACAGTGATGATAGAAGATTTGTGGACGAAAGCAAAGTATATTTTCACGCGTAGTAATATTTTAAATTATATTTTATTTTACTTCTAGAACATTCTAAATTGCTGGAAGCCATCTATTGTCAAATAGAAATACTAGTAGGGGCGAACTCAGGCCGGTTAAAAAATAAATAGGGGGCGTCATGTTTGTTATGAATTAAATATTTAAAGATAAAGATAAAGATAAAATACTCTTTATTGCACACAAAAAGAAACAGTATTACAAACATGAACAGAAAATAAATAGCACAAACGGCGGCCTTATTACTAAAAGTAATCTCTTCCAGACAACCAAATTGAAAGGACATAGAAATAATGAAAAAGGGTAGCGTGTGAAAATAAGAGATATTTATAAACTACATTAATAGAAATACATTAATTTAAAAACATAAATACATTAATACATTAACATAAATATATAAATACATTAATTTAGTTTTTTTTTTAGATTTCCTGACACTGCATTGAAGCAGCAATGAATTAAACTAATCCACAGGCTGAGTCCAACAAAATACAGCAAAGTATGTTCTCTACATTTTAATGCGAAGGACATACATACTAAACACGAAAAAAAGTTTGAAAAAAATAAGAGAAGGTGCTTACCCTAACATTCCATCACAAGAAAAGCTAACTTAAATTAATTACTAAAACCATCGATGTTTTAAAAAAGGCGGAAGGAATCTCGCTAACTAAACACTGAGGCACAACAATGGCGGCGACATGGGAGTGTGTGGGTGCGTCGTGATTATGATTATCAGCCATAAATGAGGATTGGCTCCATTCACTAAATGCACATATCCAAAAACAGACACCTTTATTTAATCATATCACACACCTCTCCAAAGAAATTATAGAGAAATATATAAATATTAGATTCAGGCATATTGCTACTTACAAACACAACAGAGTCACAAAGCGACAGCATTTTAATAAGACTGTTCTTTTTACAGGTGATTAATATTATACCTGATTTTAATCACCTGAATATCCGAAATGAAAACGATTCCGTGTTTGGAGGGCACGTTGAGCTGTCGATCCCGTCATCTGGTGTTTTGGTCCGTACTCACATACGGTATTACTCGATCGAGCTAAACTGTCGAGTATAATATAACCCATGGCATGGACTTTCATCCACCCATTCAGCTTTGATTTATCGAGTGGGGCGCGTCGTTTAGTATTCACATACACATATTTCGAGCGGCTTCGAGTAGGTTCGACGAAAATTACTTTCATTTAATTCCATCGGGCCGGCTCGGCGCGAGCCTTCGAGCTTTTTTTTGAGCTGAGTTTTGCGGTCCATACGTAGATTTTTACTCGACTTCGAGTAAAACTATTGAGTAATAACGATAGTGAGTACTGTCCATTTAATTAAAAATAAGTGTTAATATATAAATAATAAAAAAGTTAACTGTTAAGTAGGTAACTATATAATAAACATATTAAAATATTTTTTTCATGTTTCCCTATTCTCATACTGTATTTTATTCTGACCATTTAGCCCCCCATTTTATATTATGCCTTAGTCCGCCCCTGTCTACCAGTTCGGAATGACAATTAAATTTGAAATACATTACGTAATTTATAGTCTTCTTTGGTTTTCGCATATTATATGAGCTACGCAATGTATAATCACCGATGCTAGTTTTTCTACTCGAACTTAGATGGCGTTAACCTGAGCTTTACATAAAAGTTCATCTACTTGAACTAAGATGGAGCTAGCGTCCCGCACCCCCGCGCACCTCAGCCTTCAACCCCGATTAGTGGCCTCATCTCATCCTATATAGAAAACGAAATATGGCAGCTCTACTTTGTATTTGCTTTGTGGTCGACTCAATCACTCAAGTCTATAGCGTAATTCGATAGCAACTTGTTTGACAGCTTCAATAAAACGCATACACCCTACAGTGACTCGACTAAAGGCGACAATAATCGTGATAAGCACACAGGTGGGATGACTTCGACAAGCTCCTAGCTTGTAGTCATCTCACTATCTCCGCCATGGCATTATATGTGCTAATCATAGAGCATAACGTGTTTTTTTTTAAATAGCGTAACGGATATAGACGGGGCTTACCACGTCCGATGCCGACGGTCAGCGAGGGGAAGTTCACCTCGGACAGATCGGGCGCCTCCCTGAAGTTCTTCGCAACTGGAAATATACAGAAATATAAAAATGTTAAGTAATCACACAAAGTTTTATTGAAAAATTACTTAAATGTACTAAAAAGTCAGAAGAAGTATGTAAATATTTTTCTCCCGAACTAAAGTTTGAGTAAGCTCCTTTCAGCTTTGATCATGTCATTTTATCTGTGGTCGCAGACATAGTCAACTTGCTTCGAAATGAGGACCTAGCGACGACGGTTTTTATCACCATTTCAGTAGTAAAAAGTAAAATTAGTTAGTTTAGGAGCTCGTGTACCACAGGATGGTGAATATCTCGCACCCAGTACAAGTTAGAGTTTAGTTTTATTTCTCGCTCAGTGAAAAATCAGCCACTAGGCGGCGCTCATCATCATCATCATCAGTCTATAGCAGTCGACTGCTGGACTCAGGCCTCTCCCAAAGCACGCCACTGGATGCGATCTTTAGCTTTCCGCATCCAATCATAACCAACCAGCCTTTCGCAAGTCGTCACCCCATCTAGCCGGAGGGCGTCCCACACTACGTTTGCCTTGTCGCGGCCGCCAGAACACGTTTACCCCATCGGTCATCCGTTCTTCGACAGATGTGACCAGCACCTTAAGCTTACTATGGGTGAGCTATGTTGGTGACTTTAGTTCTCTGTCGGATTACTTCGTTCCCAATCTTTCAGAGAGACTCCAAGCATAGCTCTTCTATGCTATGACTAGGCGCTCAGAGAATTAAAATTATACCGAGGCACTCAGTGAATTCAAACTATTCAAAGTAATTATAATGAATTTAAAGGTTTAACTCACAGTCGGTGCGGGGCAGCCGGGGCACCTGCGTGCGAGCCGACGAGCGCGAGCTGTCCTGCGACGTCGACGCTGCAACAATATTCATTTTCATAAATACAGGGTGTCCGGTAAAAAGTGGACTAATGGAAAGGGAGTGACTCAGGAGGTCATCCTGAGCAACATTTGTACGGCGACTTTTTTAATTCGCGGAAAAATAATGGATTCCCCAAAGAACATTTACAATATTACTAACTCGGTTGGTCTTGGTCACTGGTCATTTTACGACGTAGAGCAAAAGTTGTTCAGAATGAATCCTGGAGCCACCTCGTTTGGGCTTAGAATAACACTTACATATTACAGTTTTAGTCGTAACAATAACCCATATCTCTCTCTCAATATCAGAAATGTGCAAAAGACATACACAGCACTCGTTTGTAAAAAAAATACCATATCAATAGTACGTACCATCCCCCGCGGCGCTGGACGCGTTGAGGCTGCGGCCCCACGCCGACGCCGACGCCGAGGAGTCCAGGGACTCGCTCACCATCGAAGAGTTGCACGACGGACTCTGGGCCACAGAGTATAGACAAGTAAACAAACAAATAGGTAATTCTTTAGGAATAGACAAGTAAACAAACAGACAATTCTTTAGAAATATGGAATTATACTACGTACGCTTACGGTGAAAGAAGACAATGTGAGGAAACCTGCACATCTAGATTCTAAATGTTCATGAATAACTCCCAAGGGATATGTTGAAGTTTGTTGTGTATAACGAAACAATTTCTATTGTAGTCGCACGCCCGCCAGGTGGCGCCACTGAATACAAATCTATCTTCTCTGTGGTTGTAACTTGTAACCTAATGTTTGTTTGTGCAAAAATTACTTTTGAATAAAATACTAACGTTTATCTACTAACGGCACACATCTAGAATCTAGAAGTTCCGGTTAGGTTACGGTGTTTTTATTCACCGTATGAGCACAAGGCCGTAACTAAACAATTTTCTTATTTGATAATAATTAATGTCCTTTTGAATTAAATTTTTGAAATGGTGGTAGAAAGTTTAGGAAAGACTTACCCTTGGTCCCCCGACGGATGGCGCGGCCCGCTGCTTCCTCTTCTCTTGATAAGTGAGGATAGACTGAAAAATAAAACGTCACTTTTATAAACTTACGAAATACTAAAGAGGCATTATTAAGCCACTAAATTACGATTACATTAAATGCTATTATTAACTACTGGTTACTTATCTAAAGTCGTCGAGTATAACCCCTTAATTCTATAACTGCCCAAAATTCATAGTAAATAAAGTTACGCCAACTGACCGACATGTTATAGTTATCTGACACATAAAAGGCTTGCCACTGCCACACAAGTTGCACAATGCAAATAAACTCTTATTTCCACAGCCGGACACGTTATAGTTGATTTGATCAAAACAAATACCCCTTATACAAACTTATACTGTCCGACATGTGATGGTCCGCTGGTACATAAAAGCCGCTAGCTGGTCATCCATATCTCAACTTCTTCAAAGCAAATACAACGCCCAGCGCTTCACACATAGCAACTACACCCCTATGTCCACTGACCGACATGTGGTAGTCCTGTGGCACGTGGCTGCCGGGGCGCACGTCCAGCCCGGCCACGGGGCAGCAGTGGTCCAGCACGGTGAACGCCCAGCGCTTCACGCGGGACTTGGTGCACTCGACCGCCTTGTCGCCGGTGCCCGTTGTCTCGTGGTGCTGTGGGCGGAAAATTACATTAAGATTAGTATTATTACCTGCTAATGACTTTGTAATGTGAAAAAATTGTCTGACTGCCCAGGGTGAATAGGTCACTTATGCAGCGTTTCATCAAATAATATACCTGACACAGACAAAAAATACCCTTATTCGAATGTATATAATAAGGGTTTTGATAGATGTCTTATTGGGTGAAGCGGTCTTTAAGAAGGTTGAGGCTGCTCGATATAAGTATGCCTCTAGTTCTGAACTCATTCAAAAATAGCGATACGGCTCGCGACCTGTAACGTGAGTATATACAAATGTACAGCGAAAAGCGATTGGCTCAAACAGTCGCGAGCATTATCTTTATATTTTTTATTGTGGTTACCTCGCAAGCCAGCCCCGGGTTGTACCGGAACGAGTCCTTCTTGAGCTGCGCCAGCGCCAGCGACTCCTTGGGGAATCCCTCGTCGTCTCGCGTGCGGATCGCGTTGATGAGGTGGTAGAACAGAGTGTCCAGCCTGTAGATACGGAACACCGTCTCGTCTTGGCCTGGAGGGGTTGTGGTCATGTTGGTTAGTTTACTTATTAGATAAATAGATAGAATACACTTTATTTGTACACCAAAACAGAATAATAAAATTAACAAAATGTAACTTAGTTAGGGTACAAAAGGCGGTCTTATCACTAAAAGCGATCTCTGCCAGACAACCTTTGGATGGAAGGAAACAGATTATTATTTACATACGATGAAAAATAAACGGTAAAATTTCATTACGTTTCGCATTGAAGTGGTTTATTTACAATAACAGTCATAATCTATTATTATCTATACACCATAATAACAGTGGCTTTTAGAGGACGGTTTTTGAAATATTATTTCTTTCACGGCTTATCGTAGGTCTCTCTTTCGTCCCTACAACACTCATTCCTCGGTTTTCTTCGTCCAACTAAGTACCTGCTACCTGTCTAAGCTCAATCCAGCGGGGGCGGTCAACGCTACGATCACGATAGTCATATTTTGTTTATGAATAGTGCCATTCAATGAACGAGCTAGTGATTCAATCAAAAAGGAGATTCAACCAGATGACTGCGACAAAATCATATTTCTCTTATCAGTGGTTTCATGTATCTATAGTATATCTACATGTACGACACCGTAACGTGTTGTTGGATAGTAAGACATTCTGTGGGCGGCATGCGACCATTAGTGGACTCGTATTACGAAACAATAAAGAATATTGTTCTTACAAAGTTGAGCATTACAATAATACATTGCAGAGTGCGATAAGACTAACACAGTTCGTTGAAGAGGCATCGTAGATAAAGCATTCACAGAAAAATATGTTTACACTTGAGTCTGTGTTGTTCCATGGTTGTTGCCGACTATATCTAGCTTGCTTCTAAAATTAGATATGATTAGTTCATATAAGCCATGCTAATTGAGTTAACAATTTTACAATCTTCTTCAAGTATAGTTACCAACCTATAGTAATCAATCTCATCATACACCTTATTAAAAATAAATATGGCTTAATTCTTTTTAAGTAAAATTGTAGGTTTGCTAAAGCTCCCCCCTGCTCTCTATCACTCACGGCAACATTGTTGATGCCATCTGTAGTAGTTTTACCAAACTTAGCTTTGAAATAAGACATCATCATCACAACCCATCACATCCGTACTGCTGGGGCACGGGTCTCCTTTCAGGGAATGATTTTAGGTCTAGTCCACCACGCGGGCCCAGTGCGGGTTGGTGTCCCTCGACACAAGCAAGCTTGTACTGAAATAAGGGTGCTTACACAGAGAATCGGGTTCCCTGTATCTACCGGTAACCTGATTATGCGAAAGCGCTCACTCACGGAGCATTTCCCGGATTTTTTAAAGTCATGAGCGCTTTCGCATAATCAGGTTACCGGTACAGGTCGGTACAGGGAACCCGATTCTCTATGTAAGCACCCTAAGACATGAAAACCACTTACTAGCCCTAATAGACAGTTGTTGCACGAAGTTCTGTATGGGCGGCACCTTGTCCGGCATGGAGTAGATGGCTGGCAGCACTGTGCGCCCGCCCGCGTCCTGAGAATAATACAATGCATTGGTATTTGTTGTGTTGTGTCTGCGTTTCAAAGAAGGATCATAGTTATACTGACGGTCGAATGGTGTAGTGGTTAGTGACCTTGACTGCTATGCCGAAGGTCCCGGGTTCGATTCCCGGCAGGGGCAGATAAAAGACAGAAATTTGTACTGGGATCACGGGTGTTGATATTTATACTACTAACTACCTAAATACGCTGGCCCACTGCGGGTAAAACAAGTTCTTTACTTTAACCCTTTATAAAACACAGGATGTATTTTTTGGATGCCAAATGATCCAAGACTTTCACCAATAACAAGGATATTATCTCCGCAGATACTGAAACAATGTGAAAATGGCGGGCGTTACATACCTAAGTGTGAGTAGGATGAACTAGACACATAAATGGTGGGACACAAATGTGGGTGCCAAGTGACTCCATCTGCAATTTTCATTCTGCTATACTCAAAGACTTTGAGAGAAATATGGTGTTCGTAGTTACCTGGACACGAAGGTAGTCCATGATGTTGGCTATGACCTTGACATAGTTAGTTCTTCCATCAGGGTCCGGCATCTCGAGCCCTAAATCAGCACATGCCAGCTTCGCGTCTGACGCGTAGCCTATTGGGATTGTACCTGGAGAAAAAACATTTATCTATAAGCCTTACCCATTTTACAGACAGTGACTGAAATATTTCCGCCCTAATTATTTTAAATTTTATGTCATGGAGTTTGGGCACTTTTACCAAACGCTAAACGTATTTAGGCCCTGTTTCACAATGTCGGGTAAGCTACCTGTCAGATAAAACATATGCTGTCTCTCTTTGTTATTATTTATTAGGGCGGATTCGACCAACGTCGAGTAACTTTTTACTCACGAGTAAACTACCAGTTACTCGGGAGTAAGCAGATTTTGCATTCTATCAAACCTGATAGCAAGATAAGTAGCTTATCCCAAGAATAAAAAGTTATACCGCCAATATTTACCGTGTAACGAGCTTATCCGAGAGTAATTTTGTAATGGCGGCGGCACATCAGCTGATTAGAAAACCGTCATATGACAAAAGCACGTTAAAAGGCAAATTCTCAAAATAACATCAGCGATTCAAATATTAAAACCTTATTACAACATAAACAATTTCATACTATTATAATCCATTCAAACTAAGTTGGCATGTCATTCCATTGCATGCTTTGAAAACGCAGGTATTTTTATTTTAGTTGCAGTACAGTTTCGTTCCTCGTTCATTCAATTAATCATGGTATAACTTGGTAGAATGCAAATGTACTTATCCCAGATATTTACTCGCGTATAAATTTTATTCCGGTATAGTTATTCTCGTGTAACGTGATGTTTGGTCGAATCCACCCTTAGACATTTACAGCTTGTACTTTATCTCAGACTATCCAGACATTGTGAAACAGGCCCATAAAATTGTATTTAAATCACATGTTTGGTGAAATAAGTATTTGAATTTTTCTATCTTGCTTTTTAGATAGAATTCTATATTATGTCACAAGATAAGTGGAAGCTCAAAACATATTATGAGCTAAGATTCTACTTTCATGCCCATAAAATACAATCCCATATTTGGTGCTCAGGTCAAGTTACAGTCAGGGATTTTTCAATGCAAACTTAATACAGGTTCATATTAAACTTTGGAAGTGTACTAAATTAATGCAAGGAGCCATGGCATTAGAGCTTACATTGCTGCTCAGTGACAGATGCAGATGCACTATCATCATCATTATCAGCCTGTAATTATCGACTGCAACAACATTGGCCTTCCTCTTACAGTCGCTACCGGCTGCTTGTCAGTTCAGTACAACTAATAAGTAAAACAAATTTAAAAATATCACATAATTTGACACACCCTGTGTAACACAGGGTTGGATTTTGTACCATATCTTACCAGGATTTATTATCTCATGGTAGTCATCTTTGATGCCGTCAGCGAGATTGAAGCGGAGTATGGTAAACTCAGCGATGACATACTCCGAGCCGGCCAAACAGTAATAGTTTACATCCATCAGATAGAAGTCTTCAAACTTTATACCTGTTGGACAAGGTTTTTTTTATTTAATTTAGTGGAAGTAGTTTGTTTTCTCTCAGTAAATCAGCATCAGTCTGATTGAGCTTGTTGTTTCAAGAAGTTAATTTAAAATAATATCTTCTAAATAGCCTATACATTTCACATTTAGCTCTACTAATTAACAGCTATTACAAAATGAATTTTTTAAAAGTACCTACAGTCAAACTAAAAAGTCCTGTAAATAAAGAGTGCGTTTTGCTAAGACTTTATATCATTGTCAGTATTTACTTACTTTTACATACATTTTAAAAATAAAATACCAATTGATAATGGCTTTTTATCAGATTTGTCCTTTAATTAATATAATAGATCAATTAAATACGGTCTTTAACAATTAGTTAGGATCCACTTATGTTTTCAGGACTTCATAGTTGGACTGTACCTATGTCATGATTTTTTAGTAGTAGAATACTTACTGTCGTTAAAAGCCTTCAATTTGACCATGTTTTTAATGTCTTTCCTCTCATTTTCTTCTGCATTTTTTAATTCTTTTGCTTGTGCTTCAATCTCTGCAAAGGATATTCCATGTGATGTAAACTTCATCTCCGGAATATTGTTCTTTTGCTTCTCTTTCTTCGCCATGTCTTCAAACTGAGCCCTCACAGCAGGTGGCGCGTCCTAATGATAGATAACAATTTTACTTTCGGTTTTTACAACCTTATCCAACTAAATTAAACTGTAAGTAGTGTTTGTTCTTTACAATATTATTGTACATGTAACGTACCCCCAGCTCCTGAATGATTGGGACAGTGGGGAATAAAATTAGAGAGACAAAGAACCGAGGTTACAGGCCTTTGAACCACTGCTGGAAATTGCTGGAATTTGAAGCAGTGGAAGAATATTAGCTGATGACAATGACAATATGGATGATAGTAGTCCCAACGAATTACGATTCTTACCTTCCACAGTGGTCCTGCTGCTTCAGCGACTTCTGCCAAATTTTTATACATGTTTCCTCTTTTACGTTCTTCTTCTTTGAAATGCTGCATGTAGAAGTAAAAGGCATTGCGTGGCGGCTTTTTAGGCATCTTGCTCTGATTGATTGTAGGTTTTATTTGGGCAGATAAATCTCCTCTCATCAACGCCTGCAGCAAAACTTAAGAACAATTTGCTTTGCAACAGATTTTCAACAAGTTAGCAAAAATATCCTTTGCCTTGCCGGCAAAAAAACGAAAGAAAAAAGCAAGACAAATATAAAAATAAAAACGTCAAACACCAGTGTTGCCAACTGCTACCGAAGAGACCATAGTAATCTACGGAAGAGACTGCTAAGCTGATTTTATAGAAAGTATGTAACCTAACATCCTGATTTAAAATTTTTGATTGCGACAATCCTAAAATAAAAAGGTTATTCCCCAGAAATAGATTTATATTGACGTTTTCACTGTTTTCACTGATAAAGCGTTTGTCCACCGCACGCCGTCACGTCACGAGAACGAAATGACGCGTGTCCATCGGGCATCTGTCACGTCGCCGTCAAGTCATAATAAACCATTAATAAACTTGGCCTGAAATAATCTCATTCTCGGGACGTGACGGCGACAGTGTGCGGTGGAAAAACGACCATGGATCCAATATTTTTTAGATTAAAACCTCAGTATAATAACGAGTTACGTTGCCATAAACGTGAAGTAATTAGCTTTATAAAACTTTTACTCTGTGATTCATTTCTGACAGTTTAATGACAGTATTCATTCATTTCATTCAAACAAAATGTCACTTTGTTATTAGTGATGTGAAATTTTTTATCGAGTCGATGATTATCCGAACTAGAATAATACAACATAGCCTGGAAAAATATTTGCATACGGTATGTATAAGATAAGAGAAGAGATAAGCTATGTTTTTTATTTATTAAATATTAAATCCAATTATGCTTAGAACTTAACCCAACACAAAGTTGTTGCTAGGTACAAAATAAAATACAAGATATACTTAATTTAGAAAATATACCTACCATATACAAAGTTGTACGTGATGTCAGATTTGATTTGATGAATGGGCAATGCTTATGAGTTCTGCTAACGTACCACTACGGCATAAATCAATCAACAATCCTTATGTAGCATTCTTACAGATGTCTGAAAGATAAGCGATGCTGGTTAGGGTCAATTCACACGTACCATAACCACACCACAGACACAACCACACCACAACGACGCCGTGTGGTCGGGCGTATATTTTGTATGTAAAATGAATAATCCAATTCACACGTGCCACATTTTGCCATTGTTATCGACCACCTGTGTAATATGACCACATCGCAACCGGCGGCGGCAGCGCGGCCACATCGCCCCTACATGACGGTGTCTACGCGACTTGGGAAAAATGTGTCTACTTCACACGACCACGTGGTTACCACATCGCAACGACAGCAACAACGCAACCACATCGAAATTTTGTCGCTACCACAACGCAACTGCAAAAAGCTGCTGCGACACTATTCACACGTAGGGAATACAATCCCGGCCTTTATTTGGAATCCCGGGATTTCGGGACTGGATGAAGACAATCCCGGGATCCCGGGATAGTCCCGGGATCAGGGTCACAAACAAAAACACGTCTATCGAATCAAAGTTTTTAGGTTTATTGGAGACACAGTTTTTATAATTTAACTTTCTCAGACCATACTAAGTTGAACAAAAAATATACTTCTAAAAAAAAGATAAACAATTACTTAAAATTATTCATTTTGTTAATCATCTTACACAAAACAAAATGTATTATAATTATCTTAAAATAAATATAGAAACTTCTATGTTTGCAATTCAAACTTCTTTATATCTAGTATACACAATACAATGTATTTATTTATTTTAATTTAAATGTCACTTATTCTAAATAAACAAAAATAGGAACTTCTTTTAACTTAACCATTAATAACAAAAATAAACAGTCATATTTCTCAACCTCTCTATTAACTTTCATTTGTTGCGAAAGTATGATCTTAGGAACAATAAGGCGTCCAAAGTTTCGTCGCCAAGCCTGCTTCTCGATTTGTTACACATATTTGCAGCAGCTGAAAAAGCTCGTTCGGCCTCGACAGATGTTGGAGGTATAGTAATCAGGTAGTTATAAGCTTTTTCAAGATTGTAACCTCGAGTAGAACCTGTAGCCTCAAATAAGTTCATTTCTTGCTTCACTATTTTTGAAATCTCGCTTTCTGTGTGTGATTCTGCAGGTATTGACATCTTCATGCTATTTTCAATTTGCAGCTGAAGTTGTTCTTTGAGCGTAAGATCAGGTTTACTAGTTGTTGCTTGATTACTTTGACTGTGAACGCAGATTTGCTCTTCATCCTGAACGCCGCCGTCATTGCTATTTAACCTCTGAATCAACGAAACAATCTGTTTTTTAATGAATATTTTGCTAGGACTTGAAAATAAATCTCCAAGCTCGGGATCTACATCCAGACTTTCACTTTCACCTTGAGGTTTTTGCAGATAACATAAAACGCCAGACAATTCATTTCGTCGACGATCTTTAAGGCGCTCTTCTAAATGTGTTTTAAATTTAGAAGCCAACACAGAGTGGTTTTCGTTCAATTGTTTGAAAAGAAACTTTATTGCAGCATCTGCTGTGCACAAATTTGCATCTGAACGGCAAAGTGCCCCCACCGTCAATTTAGCTGGATCCAAAACTTTCGTGATCTCATTTATAAGATGAAAATCACACTCTTTCAAATGGACTGGGTTATCTAAGTCTAACAGTGCTTTCTGAATGCTGATTTTTAAAAGCGCAAAGCGTTCGAGCATAATAAAAAGACTGTTCCACCGTGTTTTGCAATCGAGCAACAAAGAAAGTTCTTTTCCATTTGCCACTTTTACATATTTTTGTAGAATTGTGTCATTCTTCAATGAAGATCTTTTAAAAATAAGAACTACTTTGCGAACTTTTTTAATCACCTCCTTTATATTGAAGTCATTAGTTAGATCCACAGATTTTTCCTTATCAATAATTAGTCCTGAATCTAAATCTTCACCGTCATCATCTGAATCAGAATCGATAGTCTCGGCGGTTGGCAAAACGTTTAGTACATTTTTTTTGTATAGTAAATCGCACACAGCCAAATGAATTCCATGTGCAAAACAAACGTGGTGTTCTGCATTTATTAGTCTTCCAACTTTTAGCATAACATATGGCCCATCAGTCACAATTGCCACAATGTCATTGTCAAGGTATAAGTCAAATTGAGAAAGTCTTTTAAAATCTGGATACAAACTTCAGCCTTTAATGATTCATCAATTCGAATGAGGCCCAAACTCCGAAAATGTTTCTCCGAATGAACATTAACATTCATATAACGCTTATTCGAAGTCGACGTCCACTCATCAAAACTTAAGCTGAATCGTTGGCCTTTACTTTTTAGTTCTTTTATTTCCGCTTTTATTTCCTTTTTTATTTTGTGACAGTATTTGACAACATGATTGCGTATTGTTGTTGCAGATTTTGGCAATTCAGAATATCCTTTTGCCAATAACAACGCTCTCAAATCTTTTGAAGTCACAAACACGCTAAAAGGGAACCCGTCCAAGGCTGTCATTCGAGCTAAAATCTCATCCAAAGTATCATTTTTAACAAGGTAGTCCGATACAGAATTACTATGTTTTCGTTTTAACAGCGGCGGTTCTTCGTTGTTTTCGTTACTTGAAGTAGATGGCCTTGTTATTTTTATATTATGCTTTGATGATAGATGAGTATGCAATCCTTTGGTCGATCCTCCTGAAGTCTTCAGTATACTCGGGCATTGTTAACATTTTGCCGTTTGACCATCTTTGGCGACAAGAAAATTACTCCATATTGATGTTGAGTCTCCGTCCTTCTTATCCTAACTATCCTAACTAATATTATAAATGCGAAAGTAACTGTGTCTGTCTGTCTGTCTGTCTGTCTGTCTGTCTGTCTGTCTGTCTGTCTGTCTGTTACTCTTTCACGCCAAAACTACTGAACGGATTTGAGTGAAATTTGGTATACATACGGTCTAGACCCTGGGAAAGAACATAGGCTACTTTTTATCCCGAAATTCCCACGAGAAAACTTTTTAAGGCGAAGCGAAGCGCGCGGGAACAGCTAGTGTTGAATAAATAAACTATCTTTGGAAAGCGACATTCTTCTAATTTGCGAAGCTTTTTACCATGAATACCTTTAAAAAAGAAAAAAAGCCTGCATCAGCGCAACAAAAACATAACCCTCAGAAATATGTCTTAATATCAATTCATGACATAGCCGTTGGTTTAAGTATGCAAACAGACATAAAAAGCAGATAAAAGTTATATTAAACAATACTTACTGTTTAAAACCTTTCTCACATCACCAGTTGAACCTCAGACATAGTTGAACAATAACAACAGCTGTTGACCGTTACTGTCAAACAAAACAATATGGCCGACATTGTAAGATTGCGTTTACGAAGAATGGTACACATGTCGCAGCCGGATCGTATAATCCGCCGTATTACATTACGGCTGGCCGCATTACAACACAGGGCCGCTTTGTAATGCGCCGGATCAACGTTTAGCCGCATTGTCATTTCAATACGTTCTTCAATACGGCGGCCCACGTTTAGGCGCATCGTACTACTACTGAATTGTAGGGTAACCATGTCCATACTAAGCATGACATTACAGGTGAAGGATTTTTGTAATCATAATAGAGTAAATCTATCATATATGGACTTCCATTAAACTATCAAAATACTGTTAATGGGCACTACTCGGATTGTAGGATCTCCGGAATTATTATTCTTCATCATCAACATCTGGACGTAGGCCTCTCCCAAAGCACACCACTGGATGCGATCTACAGCAGTCCACATCCAATCATAACCAGCCACCTTTCGCAAGTCGTCACCCCATCTAGCCTGAGGGCGTCCCACACTACGTTTGCCTCGTCGCAGTCTCTTCAAGATCAAATTTAATAACCTTTGCAGGCCACATTTATATTTTTTGACCCAGTAGTATTATCTGGAAATCCGCCGACCAGCAGAATCCATGGTCACTTTAGCTGATTGATGTGCGTTATATCTTTTGTACGTTTTTCACTGTACCGCATTGATCGGAATGGAAATTATTTAATTTCACGTGAAAATTGTTCTTGAAGTACTGTTTACTAGCATATTTAACACGATTTCTTCGTTGTAATCATCATCAAATATCTGTATCCAACGCCATTATTGTTGTTATGTCAAGCAGCGCCACGAGTGTTAAAAATCAAAACTAAAATCTTTCAAAGCGGCGGCTAATCTCTCGCCGTATTACATAACGGCCAGCCGTGTTGAATGACGTATGATGTCGAATACAATCCGGCGCATTTTCATTCAGCCGTATTCAATACGGCTAAACGTTGATCCGCCGCATTACAAAGCGGCCCTGTCTTGTAATGCGGCTAGCCGTCATGTAATACGGCGGGTTATACGATCCGGCTGCGACACACACACATGGTTAAATAAAATAAATATGTTACCTGGGTCTGGGTTCTTATTCATTTAATTTATCCTTTTTTGTCAATCCCGAAAATCCCGGGATTGGTCAATTATAATCCCGAAAATTTCGGGACTGAAAAATGACCGGGATCCCGGGATTGTATTCCCTATTCACACGTAACCGCAGCTTTACCACATTATATCGCTGCGACGGCGACGTGGTGTGGTTGTGGTACCTACGTGTCAATTGACACTTAGGGGGTTGCTGATTACTAATGTGTGGTGGTAAAAGGTCCACAAACATTTCAATGACGAATCGGCCATCGGAAAACTCCTTCAAACTCAAACTCAAAATTTTTTATTCATCGTAAAAATATAAAATTTTCTGATGAACGTCAATTTTTACAAACTACTCTCCGTTCGGATAAGGGGGGGCTCTTTCTGTCTAAGGAGAAGAACGGAGGCAAGAAACTCCTGAGCCATCTTTTCAAAAAAAAGACTTAATACTAGTTAGTATACAGTAGTAGGTAGGTACAGATTATTGACTAATCCCTGAAATGTAATTGAAAGTATTCAATTACATTTCAGGGATTCATTGGGATACTCGGACGGGATTAAGTATTAAATAGTAAAATTATCGAAATAACTTTAACAACTAGGTATGTAGCAATCACATCACTAGTTATATTGAAGTTTGTCCCGACCCGATCGGTCGAAGCGGCTCCTTTGCGTTGTGATTGTGAAGTTACATTTTACGATTTATTTTAAATTTAATGACTTTCATTAAGTTTACGTTAACGCTATGAAATAAATCTGCGATAAGTGTCTGTGAGTGAGCGTGTGTATTGTGAAAATAATTTAAACTGCAAGTTGGAAATAGTTGGAGTTGCCAAAAACTGGTTTAGGTAAGCTCTGATTATTTGAATATTAGTTTCGTTTTTATTGACCTATGACTCGTGTTGGAGTCGTCTATCATTAGTTGTAACATGTTTGCAACGAACGATAAGCCGCGGTCGGTGTGTTGTGTATATGGACTGAGATTTCATCTAACTAAATAGTCAATATCCGGCCGACAGTCCATCTCTGCTGTATTATAGTACTTATAATAATGTCTATTACTAGCTTTTCCCTGAAGCTTTGGTTTGCCATAAAAGGTTTTCCCGTGGGAATACCGCTTATTATATATGTACAGCTTACTATAAGCAAAATAACATAAATTTGGTTCAGCACTTTTCCAATGAAAGAGTAAGAATCATCTATCCATACTAACAAACTTTCATGTTTTTAATATTAGTAGCAAAGAACCTATTAAAGATAAATAAATACTGTATGCCTCCAAAGATATCTCCTATACTCTTATACAAAACAGGTTGGTTGTAAGTTGGACGTAGTTACGCAGAAAGGCCTCAATCCACAACTTGGTCAAAATTGAGTTATACAGGGTGTCCCAAAAGTCAACGTCATCCCTTAAAGGGCTGATAGGTCAGCTCATGAGAGGCCAGAATATCACAATATGACCTTAGTAAAAACTCGATAATTTTCGAGATATTGACACTTTTATAAATTTGCTGAAAATCGACTCCTTGGATCAGTTTTTTGCGTGCCGCCGGTACATAAATCCATATTGTTAGAATTTGTTTGGTGTTGCATCACCCTGTATAGCCCTGCTATTGATCGCGGTCAAAAAAAATATCGAGTAATGCTGTATGTTAAAAAAAAACACGGTTTTCAAAGTCATAAAAGGTAATCGTATTTTTTTATAAACAACTTTGACTCTACATACTGTAAAAAAAATATACCACGCAAACCTGGCACCTTATTTGAAAAGATTGCTCATTTAATGCAGTTTCCAAAATAGTATGAAACGTTGCTATTGTTTCAATTAACAAAAAAGTTATTGCTATTTTAGTACAAAACGACCTCGATGTAAAATTGTTTGAAGGAAATTTATCTGACTGAATTTATTAAGGGTAAGTCATGTTGGAATGAATAAAAGTAAAATAGGTGGTGGGGTCAGCCGTGCCAACATATGACGCAAAAATAGCTAAGAAAAAACTTACCAAACTCTTATAAAACATATTTTGCGTTTTTTACACCTTTTTTTAAAAAAACAAACATTTATTGACTTTTATTTTTATTTCTCAAAATTATAACACCACATTATTATATTAAGTACATAATCAGCAAAAAATAATACTCATTAATGGTCATAATCATAATTTTGAGAGTTTGGTTTTGTTTAACAATAACTTTAAAATAAATAACAAGTAATTAGAGGTAATGTTAATGACAAACTGATCTGTCACTTTTTTGGATACTGTACATGTGTAAGCGTTTTACTTGTACAATATCACACATTAGCACAACTCAGGAATGTACGTTACCATGCGCTACATTTATGGGGAATGTGGAGTTGGTATAGTCCACTTTTTTCGAGAAAGATACTCAAAATGCGTTTTTTTTTTAACTGTGACAACGTTGTCTCTTTTCCCACTCCTGGCCACACCACCTATTTTACTTTTACTCATTCCAACATGACTTACCCTTAATAAATTCAGTCAGATAAATTTCCTTCAAACAATTTTACATCGAGGTCGTTTTGTACTAAAATAGCAATAACTTTTTTGTTAATTGAAACAATAGCAACGTTTCATACCATTTTGGAAACTGCATTAAATGAGCAATCTTTTCAAATAAGGTGCCAGGTTTGCGTAGTATATTTTTTTTACAGTATGTATAGTCAAAGTTGTTTATAAAAAATACGATTACCTTTTATGACTTTGAAAACCGTGTTTTTTTAAAACATACAGCATTACTCGATATTTTTTTTGACTGCGATCAATAGCAGGGCTATACAGGGTGATGCAACACCAAACAAATTCTAACAATATGGATTTATGTACCGGCGGCACGCAAAAAACTGATCCAAGGAGTCGATTTTCAGCAAATTTATAAAAGTGTCAATATCTCGAAAATTATCGAGTTTTTACTAAGGTCATATTGTGATATTCTGGCCTCTCATGAGCTGACCTATCAGCCCTTTAAGGGATGACGTTGACTTTTGGGACACCCTGTATACTAAAACATGCTATTTAATGTAGGGTCTAGCTGTCAAGAAAACAAACACAGTAAAAAACCAACTACAACATACTTTTTTGATGTGGGGGACCAACCCACATTGTATGAAACACACATTTTTTTGTTTCACATAAAGGACTCAAACTGTTTGAGTCCTTTTACAGAAACGCATTTCCTATGAAACCATGAAAAATTTAGTTTTTCATAAAAGACTCAAGCGCTCTGAGTCGTTTTAGAGAAATACGTATTCATTAAAAAAAGACAATTTGTATTTAGCAGAAAGGACTCAACCCGTCTGAGTCGTTTTAGAGAAATACTTATTCATTGAAAAAAGACAAATTGTATTTAGCAGAAAGGACTCAAACCGTCTTGAGTCGTTTTAGCGAAATGCTTATTGATTGAAAGAAGTCAATTTGTATTTAGCAGAAAGGACTCAAACTGTCTGAGTTGAGTAAAGAGATAAGTTTTTAATAAAACAGTTCCTGTACTACCACAAAAAACTTTAAACACTGTTTAACAAGTGCTTAAAACGAAATTTGACAGATGTTGTAGGCGTTTGACAGCGCTAAACACATGTTAAATACTGTCTAAGTTTTTGTGGTAAGGCCTTTCAAATTTTATTTGGCAGAAAGGATCCAAACTGTTTTTGTTCCTCTCTTGGCCACTATTCTGTCACCGCATTTTTCCACCTTCCGTCCCCCCACGAGCCAAGTATCCTGCCACTCCCATTTCAGTTCGGCGACCCGCATACCGACGTTGAACACTTTCCTCTTTTGACGGATCACCACGTTGGGAATACGTCTAAGCGAAATACTTAACATGGCTCGCTCTATAGCTCTTTGTGGAACTCTGATTCGGTGCACAGTTTCGTTGGTCATCGTCCATGTATCGGCACCGTATGTTAGTGTGGGCAAGTCACATTAGCAATTAACAATCCATAAGCAGCGTCGCTCGACTCTCAAACATCTAGGTATCAGATTCATACAAGTTACGCCCGATTTGATAAGCGAGCGACGATGCCTAAGGATTGTAAATGGCTAATTTTCGGTGGTGGTAACTCCAAAGGAATTTCACAAGGTGACTTGATTCTCACACGACTGTCGGACCGGGAACCAAATCGACCACATTTTGATTATTCGAAAATGAAGACATTCACTTCTAGATGTTAGAAATACTTAAGAAGGGTTGCTAAAGTCAAGAGTGATCACCACTTAGTCGTTGGAAAAATCTGCTTGACGATAGCGGGAGCTCAGAAGCAGGCCACAAGATCTGCCAAAGATGTCGCTGTAAATAAGCTGCAAAATAATAAGACACAAGGAACACTTAAAGAAAGAATGGATGTCTAAAGGAACATGGCATATGATAAACTCTCCAAGGAAGACTTAAAATCGAACTAGACTAAAGAAGCACGAGTTGCGTACTAGTATTTTCTTTGTGAACAAAATATCAAACGTAATTTAAAAAAAGGACCAACGCTGTTAGTCTGATTCTGTATCTTGAAGAAAACAAACAGCGGCTGCCATGAAGGATCTATAGAAAGAATCAAATAAACTTTGCAACAAACCCCAGGATATCTCCTTGTTACTATGGAAGACCGACTTGTAAGATTGTATGACCACATTGCCGAAGTTTTTAAAGATCTAAACCAGTCTGCATCTGAGGAGTTGGATGCAGATTCAATAAACCAGGAGCATCTTGTATATCCAGATCTTGATGTATATCAAGAAGCATAATCGCAATCATTATGATTATAATAAAATCGATAGCAGTCGTTAAGCCTAGTCAGAGACCTTCGGGCGGCTTGAAAACATCTGACAGTCGGGTTGCCCAATTACCCGTCAACTCTGTCAGCACAAGCTTGCTTGTGTTGGGGTCCACTAACCCACACTGGGACAGAGTAGTGGACTAGGCCTAACCCCTTCCTTCATTGGAAGGAGACCCATGCCCTGGCAGTGAAGATGTGACGGGTCGTGATGATGGTTAATGATTATGAGATTTATAATTATTCTGCATCTTGACATAAATTTTAATATCCAACACCAAAGTAAAGTCGAAGTGTTACGGACCATACGATCGCTGAAATCCCACTTTTCAGCAATCGTATGGTAAGCACAAGGAACGACGGATATCCTACGGAGGCATAAAAAGGAGGATAGTTGCAATATACCGAGGATGATGAAGTGAAGTTAGAGTAAAAGAGAATTTTATTTATGTCTTACTTTATCCTTTGAGGTTTGCTTATGTTCATATTGCTTTATCCAGAAAATTATGGGATAAATACGGGTCGTAGACACTTACAAAAAAGTAGGCTTCCATTTCGTAAAAAAATATATCAAAATCTGTTAAGTTGATCCAGAGTTTTGCTCGTGGGAACACATTTCCGGTTAGAATTTTATTCATGCCCAACTTTTTTCTATGAGGTTTGCTTTCCGTCAAAATGCTTTTTCCTGAAAATTATGGGATACAAACGGGTCGTAGATACTCACTAAAAACGTAGGCTTCTATTTTGTAAAAAAAATATCAAAATCGGTTAAATTGATCCAGAGTTTTGCGCTTGAGAATACAGTTCCGGTTAGATTTTTATATAGATGTGAAATGTTGTTTCCGATTACATTTCAATATAAAATATTTAATAATAGGTTTACTTTTGATATATAATTTTTATTTTGTGTAAAAAAGTAATGTCTTGTGTCTACAATATAAATATTTTACTTTAAAAACCATATTGTTATTAAAAAAAATATTTTATAAAAATAAATATTTGGTTGGATCCTTTCTGCGAAACGTTGAATTTCCCTGCTTGCATAGAAAAAGCTATTTAGGAGAAAGGACCCAAGTGCATATTTTCATTAATAACTCAATAAATATTCGTTATAGCTACACCATGATTTGCAATAGTAAAATAACAATAAATATGCATAATTTAAGATAATTTCCACATATAACATGCTTTTCATTGCTGAAGAATACCGATTAGAACTTTAAACGTCTATATCTCAGAACTAGGTTTGTGTGGGTTGAGTCCTTTCTGCGTAACTACGTCCAGTTAATAGACCGTAACACAATAAAAAAAAACTGATAGAAAATTATAAATATTTTTTACTGTAAACATGGAGGAGCAGGAGCGGTGGTAGCTCAGTCGGGTAAGCGCCCGCTTCTCACGCCAGAGATGCGGGTTCGATCCCGGCGCTGACATGTACCAATGAGTTCTTTTAACTTAAGTACAATGTATACCATCGCTCTTACGGTGAAGGAAAACATCGTGAGGAAACCTGCATATCTAGATCTAGCAAAATCTAGATATGTGAACCCACCAACCCGCAGTGGACCAGCGTGGTGTGGAAATGGTCCAAGCTTAGGAAGGCAGTTTAGACCTTGGGGATATGCACAAAGGTTCCATTCGAGAGAGCCAGGTGCAGGTACTTACACCCCCACAGAGAATAGAATAGAAATAGAATACTGTAAACATGTACATAATTGGAATTAAAACAATATGATGTTGCTGCGATGTGCAGGTTTCTACAGAAAGTTTTGACATTTGGTTTTCATGTTTACCTTCTCCTACTAATATTAGCCATCTATAGGCCTTTATGTACTGAAATAAATATTTTTGTGTTTTATTGTAATTCAGTTCTGAAAATGGCAGTTTATCTATGTAGTATGTATTATGAATATATGTATAGGCCTTTATGTGTATCACTACTATATGTATCAATTCTCTGGGCTAAAACTGGTTCCAAACCAGAACTACATTTACCCCCTTATTCTTGGAAAAGCTATAGGACGGATTGTTCTTTGAACGAGAGGGACAAAACAGTTCAATAGCTAAAATGTTCTATATCTTTTCCATGAATAAGGGGGTAAGCCTATTTTTTATATTAAGGGATATTGTAGTTTATGAGTGATCACAGTATCTACATACAGGTTAAAGCTACATAGGTTCTAGGCCCTAGGACCTAGGGAGAGAGATGTTAGCATTTTGAGACCTGTGGAGCAACTGTGGAGGTCTTTTCCTTAGCAGATGGGTATTAAAGAAAATCAGTTAAAGAGGCTACAAAAAGAATGATATGTAAACCAGTAGCAAAGAGTTAATTTATTTGTAGGGGAAGCCAGTGAAAAAAATATTATACTTACCTATCATAAAATAAAGTGTAGCTCATGGAAAGGGTCCTCTTTGCCACTGCTAAGCTAAACACACAGTAATTATTGTTACTGACTGATAACAATTATGTTCCATGTATGTCTACATCCAGATCAATTACCATTACCTACATGATAAAATAGCTCAAAATGATGGTGCTGGCTAAAATTATATTATTAGTCACTGATTTTGTAGATAACATACTTTTCATTCATTTTGAAATAAAAACAAGTTGATGTTCACTGGACAATCACCCTAATCAAAAGCAAAACAAAAAAAAAAAACTTGCCGCGCGATGCGAATGCAACGCAAGATTTTTGTCACTTCTTGTTTGGCGCATCTTGCACCAATGCTAGGTATGATGACAAAGACTGAATTAATGTTAATGTTGATGGCACATAAGAAATGATATGGATATAAAAGTGAAAAGAAGTGGATATAAAAAAAAATCATTTTCCAGGTGCAAGTGTAGAATGTGCACGTTTCCTTACGATGTTTTCCTTCTCCGTAAGAGCACACAGTATAATTACTTAAATTCCTTATTTATATGTAAAGAATTCATTGGTATACACCAGAAGGCCTAGCACGGGGCGCAAGATGCTCTCGTCAAGACGTGATAAAAGTCGAAGCTGCACGATGTGAGTGGCGTCTTGCGACTACTAACTTACAAGTTACAAGACGCCTTGACTGTCCGCTATGGTGTATAAAATACATTGTAGAGACATCATAATCGCCCCCGAACCGTGCATCCATCAAATTTCCAGAAATTGGCCACCCAAACGCAAATATTCGAAGCATGGCATGTTGTCCCAACATTCTGAACCTCCCGCATCAGACTTGTTTCGTATCGCCGGCCATGAGAACGTAGCATGTATCGTAAAGGCACCGGCACACTAGCGGACGTGGCTTACGGACGCGGCTGTCAACCGCGACTGATAGTGTGCACGGTTTTTGGGACAGTGCGTGCGTGCATCACTCTCGGACGTCTGAAAGCTGAAGGTCAGCCCAAGGTTACGTCCGCGACTTACGTCCGATAGTTTGAGCAGCGTAGTGTACCTTCCTAGTAAACAACTAAAAAGTTACTCCTTACCTAGATACCTTTAAGTCGCGGCTGAAAGCCGCGTCCGCTAGTGTGTCGGCACCTTAACTCTTCGTAATCATAAACCGTAAATATTCGTGTCGAGAGTCTGGAGCGCGCTTAACAGATTACCCATTATCATACCTATCCATCTGTGAATTAGTTTGAAATGTTTTCGAAACACTGATTGTTTGTGCGGGGCTCCGAAGATACTCACCTGTTTCCCACAAGAATAAGTCGGAATACCGTCGACTCTTTTCCCAAATTGTTTATTACGAAGATACGTGCCTGCACCTGCTGATTCTTTTATACTGACGTGCGAAGCCCCTTTTTCGAATGATGACTGATTGATGATGATTAATTCCTCTAACTCCACGAGGAGCATAGGGCCTCCACAGTTCTTCCCCAGACGTTCCTGTCCTGGGCTCTTTCCTTGGCTTCGTCCCAGGAGATTCCGACAGCATTGAGGTCGCTTTTTCGGATGATAATGAATTTTAATTGATATATTAAATGTATTTTAATGTTTCTTAGGCTGAGTCCGTATTGGTGCAAAGCAACGCAGCTATATAGGTACATTTAAGGTCAACATTAGCTTAAAGTCCCTTTATGCAACTCAGCGTTAGATACCTATTAATACTATTAAATAAAAGATAAATTTATTGGTTAATTCTTTGATCTTTTTGATACAATACATCTAGTAGGGCTACCCTCTGGTTTCTATAGCATAGAATAAGGAGTTATAGCACCAACACTTCCTACATAAACATAGCATATCCAAGGCGTCTATGCTCAGCGGCGGCGCTTTACATCATGCAAAGAAAAATAAGAACGAAAAATAACAACCAAGAATCAAGAGTGACGTGACAACTCTTAATATTCTCATATCTTATCATCATCATAAATAACGGTGTCTCGCCTGCAAGTTAGCCTTAAGCTTTGACAGTTGTAAGTATCCCTTAAAGCATTAAAGCAAAGACAAAGCAGAACATAACAGTGTCCCAGATGTCCACTCGGTAAAGCCATAAATCCCAAACATCCATCAAAACATCTAACAGCCAATCCCGTTGCAGGTGTCGCGAGCGCAACCAATCAGAAGCATGCCGTAGCGGCGGACGATGTCGTTCCACGAATACGCCATCATGTACGTGTCGAGCTGGAAGCGCGTTGTGGTGATCCTATTCGTGATCTGGGCGGGCACGGTGTACCTCATGCTGTCGCCATCGAGGTGCGGCCTGAACGAAGACCTCGACATTGTGGAGCTCACTAGCTTGAAGTCACAGCTGGAGGAACTCAGGCAAAATAATTTAAGGCTGCTGGCGCAGTTCAAGTGAGTTTCGCTCTTGTGGCGGTAGGTTTTAAACATTGACTTAAGTATAAATATATAAAGACAGGGCCAACCGCTCAAAAAGTGGCACCCTCGCGCTGGCCCTAAAATCTCATACATCTGTCATAATTTGTTTGAATTGGGGCCAGCGCGCGGGTGATATTTTCTTTGAAATAATTGGTTTTAAAAGGTTTTTTCTGTGGCGTGGTTTGTTTAGAACAGTGATGATTGTGAAGAGATGCGGTTGGACAGTTGGACACGGTAATTTGTTAGCCTGTTGTTGTGATTGGTTAATAAACAATGACCTTTTCCAAGCATTTAATGTAAGTAAATAAATTAGTACCCGTCCTTTTCTAAAAAAAACAGTTACATACATACAATAAATATAAAACCTCTGCTCATCGCAGTCGGGTAATACCTAAAGGTACTTCTAATACCTACATGAATATTGCACGCGTATTGTGTGATACGCTAGCGGTGTAATACATTGTTACTCAATATCTGAATGATGTAACACTTGCAACTGTAGTACTTGTTGCACAGAATATAAGGTCTAATGTTATGTGGTTTGTTGAGGTTCGATTACCCCGCCTGCGGTCAGTAAGTGTGAATATCCTGATTAACAATGGCGCTCTTCCTTTTCTACCAATATCTGATTTATGAACTCGGTTACCTTTTCGATATTATAATCTTTACTAGCTGTGTCGCCTTAAAAAAATCCCGTGGGAATTCCGGCATAAAAAGTAGCCTATGTTCTTTCTCAGGGACTAGACCATTATGTTCATATGACCATCATTTTCATTTTCATGTATACCAAATTTCATTCAAATCCGTTCAGTAGTTTTGGAGTGAAAGAGTAACAGATAGACAGACAGACACAGTTACTTTCGCATTTATAATATTAGTTAGGATAATAGCACGATTATTTTGCTACTATACGGGAGGCTAATGTATTGAATAGCCTATGTATTAGATAAAACTATAATCTTGCATTATTTGAATATTTTTCTCAATGATTGTGAAATGTTTTCATGTGTTTATTGGAAGCTTATCTTGAATGTAATAAGTGCAAATAAAGATTTTGATGGAGAATTACATGAGGCAGCACTCAAACCGAATTTTAAACAATAAAGGGCTATAAATACATGAGCATTAAGTCTAATGTGCCCCCAGCAAGAAACTAGCGCTCTACGCACGTTTTGTGGTATTATGAAATGTACAAGAGCTGATAACAGAATGTTATAGAGTGCCGAAATTAATGTGTGTGATAATGATAAAACAAGGTCTTTAAAAGCTTTACCGTGCAATATATATGGTATAAAAAGTAGCCTATTTATAGCACACATCCATAATGTTAACATTATAAATCTTATCACACTACCAATCACTTTCTCTGTCGAGCATTCTCTACCAGGTTACCTGGTAGAGAATGCTGCTAGCATTAAGTTTTGTACTTATGTTTTATGTGCAATTAATAATTTATAATATACATAATAATACATAATGTTAGAGAGTTAGTTTTCTCAAATCGAACCAGTAGCTTGGGCGCCTATTCAAACAACCAAATATTTCCTCTTTACAATATTGCCGTACCATAGACAAGTGCAATAAATGCCACATCACATAAAAGCGTAACGTAAACGGATCGCCTTTCTTTTCTTCTTCCAACCAGGCGTTCGCGAGCTCGCAACAGAAGAAACAAAAGACGTATGTGCCATGACGTTAAACCACGACCTTTCCCGCAGACAATCCGGCCTCCTATCCAACCTGGACCCGGGGTCGTTGCCCTTCGACTCGGGGCAAGGTCCGCCCGTGGAGTATGAGCACCTGCGGCGGCGCATCTACTCCAACATGAAGGAGCTGTGGTACTACCTGCAGCACGAGCTGGGCGCGGCCGCGGCGGGCGACGCCGGCGGGGAGCGCCTGAGGGACATACTGGACGAGGCCGAGGAGCGGAAGAGGTGAGGTTCTTCCAATGAAAGCCACTGGATGCGATCTTAAGGTTACCGCATCCAATCCTCGCCACTCTTCCTAGCCGAAGGGCATCCTAGACTACTTTATCCTAGTCGCGGTCTCCAATCCATGTTACTCCATGGTTTATAGGTAATTCGACAGATGGACATACTGGACGAGGCCGAGGAGCAGAAGAGGTGAGATGATAGGAATTAAGTTAAACTTCTTCTTAGCATTCTTCCTAGGGATATCCCAAAGCAAGCCACTGGATGCGATCTAAAGGTTTCTGCGTCCAATCTTTGCCAGCCAACTTTTGCAAGTCGGCACCCCATCTAGCCGGAATGAATCCTAGCCTTAGCAGAGATAAGCTATGCTGCTGTGTTGCGAAGATGGGTAAGTAATCAGTTTCCACCAGTGCTGAGCTATGTTCGCTATCCATAGCAACAGAGGCTCAGGAGAGGAAGAGGTGAGATGATAGGAATATTTTAACGGATACTTCTTTTTCTTAGCGTGTCGGTGGCCAATACTAGAGTTGGAATAGGGTTTTATCACCGTGGCGAAACGATTAATCTGTCAGATTAGTTCTCAGTCGCTGACAGCCCAGGCCCTGTACGGTGTACGGGGCACTATTAAGACGTGACAAAAGTTCTACGTCGCGCTTGTTCTTAAGGCTGCGCAAATTGAGTGAGAGAGATGCAAAACTTTTGTCACGTCTTAAATGCGCCTCGCGCTAGCCCTTCAGGTTGTGCTAAACAGATTCGTCACTCGAGGAGGTTCATATTTCATGACATTTCGATTATCACTACAAACTTACAAACATTGAATCGGTCCATCCGTTTCAGAAACCCTAGCCACAAATGGACAAATATGTCCACTTTGTCCACATGCCTGACTTACAAACTCACTATTTATTGGTGTAGAAATCAGAATCATGATTGCACTTATAAATACATGAAAAATCTGTAATTTATAATCCACAGTTATGAGACGTGCGTGTAACCTTTTGAGCATTAAAAAAGTATTTTTAGTTCCTTGCAATTTACGAATATGGTTAAAAAATTAACTCTTTAATTGACCATAACTATAGGTTCAACAAACCAGTACCTACTCCAAGGCTATAGAGTCTTATCGTGAGACGAATGAGACGATTAAATTATTCGTTGATAAATTTAATTATACTCGCAAAATATCTCCGCCGTATTTGGAAAATGTGTGATTCATAAAATCCTATGTGACTCACTTCGTTCATTATTTTGGGGGTTATTGATCTACATACATACGTGTGGCTTACTTCATTATTAGCATTACCAATAAAAATCCGCTGCTGCATCTTTAGGCATCTTGAAAGGAGCAAAATAGTGTTCTGTCTCGGCCGTCCTCATCCAACCACTACTGACTATCTCTTGAAGTTTGACCACTATATTGGAGTTTCTTATTTATCTTTTTTAACAGTATCCTGTAAGCTTATCTTCGTAGTGTAGAGTCTATACTAGTAGTAGAGGTTTACATCGACCACGGCTAGCCATTGAAAATCATCATCTTGATAATATTAAATTTTCTTGTTTCAATCTTTTATGCGCAATTTTTCAGTAATCGCGTATTTTTATTGTTAATGGTTTTATTTAGTTAAAGTCACGTCCATTTATGAGACATCATTAATTATATTGTGCTCTATTTAGATACACATCAGTCAGGGGAGTGGTTATGATGTCATAGCCAAAAAGTAGGAACCGACAAAAAATATTATAACGAAAATTAATGTGGTAGCGTGTTTTAGAGGCAATTGAATAGTATCCCACTTGCTTACTTTCAGTCTAAAAAGGATTTGAGAGGGTCGCAGAAGACTTTTTTGTGGATCTAGAATCAGATGATACACGAGTTGCAATCCTCTAACTTAACCTTTTTTACGATATTGTCAGAATTCCGAAATATAAAAACGCCTTTTTCATTCAGAAATAATGTAACTTTATAATGTAATACTTTTTTAATTGGTCCAGTAGTTGTGAATTAGATTAAATACAATGAAACAAATATTTCTTCTTGATAAATATTAGCGTAGATAAAAATTAAGTCTGTAAAATGAAGCCTACCTTATCTCATTATACGTCGTTAGGATCTGAGTTTTCCTAGAGATCGTTGTAAAATGTTCTTTTTAAATTTAGTTGCGTACATAAATGTAAAATTGTTAAATAGAATATCAGCAAACTACACATTATTTACTGCGATACATGAGCTTACATGTTGCCATAGCGCGCAGGTTCTAAAATGGGTCCGAAATAGGTCGGCAACAATCTATTTGTGACACCCTCATCTAAGAAACGTGACCGTAGCAATAGAGACAGATTCTGCTGGGATTACCGAATATTGATGGTTTATGAGATTTTAGAAAGAAAATGAAAAGGATATGATCGCTTTTATATTGACGAAAGACATCCTACATATAAAGATACAATCAACTTTTATTATTTCCGGAGGCTTTTTTAACTTGCCTATGTCCACATATAGGCACATATAGGACATAGGCATGGATTCGAGTGAATAAGGAGAACAAAAGGCGGCTCTTCCGAACGACTTATCTCTTTGGACATCAGTAAATTATAGCAACGTTTTTCTTTTTATTTAAAGTCTTACGAGGTCGCTGCACCTGCTCATAAATATAGCCTTTGTCTTGTTGTCATTCTACTTTTAGATTTAAGTATATATTCTTACAGAAAAAATACTTTGCCTTGCCTTTTTAAATTGTACGTTCCTTACAATGTATTCTTAATTTCAAGGAATTTACCACAGATAGCATAATAATATAAGAGCTTCTAGCTACCGGCGTATCTATGCTCTGTTCTCTTCTAACATAGCATACCGGTATACCCTGGCCAGTCAGCATCCGACAACTAATCTTACTGGCTCATCATTCGCCACGGTGACACATGACACGCAGAAGCATAAGGCTACAGGAATGGTAAACATACTACACTCACAGACAAAGAAACAGTTCCACTCACAAAATGTCGACGACACCATACAGCCCCAATTTCTTCAAATGTTTAAATTAAAATTTGAACGAAATATTATAGTTTTTAGTTGGTAATATCCTAATGCTTAATTAAATGTACTTCAATGTTGCAGAAGGCGTCATTAAGCTAGCCTTTTCCGTTTACTAGTAATTTGGTGCTTTTCTCACTGGAAACTTTTCATTGCCCGTGAGTGTAATAACCAGCCAGGATTTTTTTGGGTCAACTTTTACTCTTTTCTTTAATAACTTCCTACGTGACCTACTGCTGACAGGAGCCTGCTATTTTGGCCTCTAATTTATTATATATATTTTTGTGTACAAATAAAGAATATCTATCTATCTATCTATCTATATCGTTGCGTCCTTTTCAAACGCCTATCCTCTTACATCCACCCTAAACACCCGTCACCCCGCAGGTCGCTCCTATCCGACATGGAGAAGCTGCCCTCCCTGGACGGCTACCAGGAGTGGCGCGAGGCCGAGGCGGCCAACGCGAGCGACCTGGTGCAGCGGAGACTGCGCTACTTGCAGAACCCTGCAGACTGCGCCAACGCGAGGAAGCTTGTTTGCAACTTGAACAAGGTGAGGGTTTATGCGCTGTTTGTACATGCTACTACCTTATAGATACAGAGGAACGTCGCAAACAAGAGTTAAATGCAAAGCGTGATGCACTGAGAGACCGGCCACGTGCGGCCATCATTTACAACTAAGACGGCGGTGTTCTTACTTGTCCACACTGTGCGAGGAACTTCCCCGCCAAAATTGGTTATATTAGCCATCTTAAGGCGCACCAGGTAAAACATATAATGTTGTATAGGAGCCCGCGCACTAGGCAGCCACGAATTCCCATATATTTTACTGGCTGCCGCAACCTGGATGCGCAGCCAAGCTGCCTAGTGCGCGGAGGGCCTTAGGCGTTACAGTAAGTTAGGAGTCGTTGGCAATCGTCATATATGAAATCGGTCGGAAGGTCATCATAGACACAGACTAGCAGTGACTATCCGACATGGAGAAGCTGCCCTCCCTGGACGGCTGCCAGGAGTGGCGCGAGGCCGAGGCGGCCAACGCGAGCGACCTGGTGCAGCGGAGACTGCGCTACTTGCAGAACCCTGCAGACTGCGCCAATGCCAGGAAGCTTGTGTGCAACTTGAACAAGGTGAGGGTTTGTGCGTAGTACTGCCCTATAGATACAGAGGAGCAAACAAGAGTTAAATGCAAAGCGTGATGCACTGAGAGACCGGCCACCAGCGGTTATCATCTATAATTATAACGGTGTTCTTACTTGTCCACACTGTGCGAGGAAGTTCACCGCCAAAATTTGTAACATTAGCCATCTTATGGCGTACCAGGCGCTTTAGGCATCATAGTAAGTTAGGATAGGACGGCGATATGGTTCGCAACCTATCACGTGAGTACAAATGTGCTGCGAAAAGTGGGTGGCTCGCTCGTGAGCCACCTCTGACTACCCCTTCGGGGATTACAGTCGTGAGTGCATATGTATGTATATGTATGTATGTAGTAAGTTAGGAGTCGCTGGCAGTCGCCATGGCCGAAATCGGTCGGAAGGTCATCATCATCATCATAGATACAGACTAGCAGTGACTATCCGACATGGAGAAGCTGCCCTCCCTGGACGGCTGCCAGGAGTGGCGCGAGGCCGAGGCGGCCAACGCGAGCGACCTGGTGCAGCGGAGACTGCGCTACTTGCAGAACCCCACAGACTGCGCCAACGCGAGGAAGCTTGTGTGCAACTTGAACAAGGTGAGGGTTTGTGCGTATGGGTAGTACTGCCATATAGATACAGAGGAGCGTCGCAAACAAGAGTTAAATGCAAAGCGTGATGCACTGAGAGGTCCTCGCACAGTGTGGTCAAGTAAGAACACTGCGGCCATCATCTACAGGGTGTTGCAAAATGGGTATACTAAACCGAAACCAGCATGTCATCAGTTTCGGGCTTAGATATAACATGCTGCACATGCTGGTTTTGGCTTAGTATACCCTTTTTGCAACACCCTGTATAATTATGACGGCGGAGTTCTTACTTGTCCACACTGTGCGAGGAAGTTCACCGCCAAAATTGGTTATATTAGCCATCTTAAGGCGCACCTGAAGGGCTAGTACGGGGGGCTATTAAGACGTGACAAAAGTTCTCCGTCGCGCTCGCTCTTGAGGCTGCGCGATGTGAGTGCGCGCGATGCAAAATTCTGGTCACGTCTTAAATGCGCCCCGTACTAGCCCTTCAGGCGCTTTAGGCGTCACAGTAAGTTAGGAATCGACGTCAGTTGCCATGGCTAAAATCGGTCAGAAGGTCATCATCATCATCATAGATACAGACTAGCAGTGGCTATCCGACATGGAGAAGCTGCCCTCCCTGGACGGCTGCCAGGAGTGGCGCGAGGCCGAGGCGGCCAACGCGAGCGACCTGGTGCAGCGGAGACTGCGCTACTTGCAGAACCCCACAGACTGCGCCAACGCGAGGAAGCTTGTGTGCAACTTGAACAAGGTGAGGGTTTATTTATTAACTAGCTGTAACCGCGAGCTTCGCTTCGCCTTAAAAAGTTTTCCCGTGGGAATTCCGGGGTGAAAAGTATGTTCTTTCTCAGAGTCTAGACCATATGTATACCAAATTTCATTCGAATCCGTACAGTAGTTTTCGCGTGAAAGAGTAACAGACACACAGACAGACACAGTTACTTTCGCATTTATAATATTAATATCATTAATTTATTTAACTCAATTATTGCACAAATCTTGGAAGACCCAGAGAGAGACCTTTACCCAGCAGTAGGACAAAAAAGCACAAATATAGTAAACAAATGTACAGAAGGTGGCCCTAATGCTAAAAGCATTTTCTACTAACAAGCCAACCTACAGGAGGTACAAGAAAACTAGGTTAACTGGGAATGTATCTTTTTAACCGACTTCGTAAAAAGGAGGAGGTTCTCAATTCGTCTGTATGTATGTTTTTTTTATGTATGTTCATCGATTACTCATTGCTATGTTCTATGTATAGTTTTGTGCTCGCCCGATGATATAGGTGTTGGAAGTTTGAAGCGTGAGTTTGTCCGTGGTAACATACGCTCCAAAATGTATAGGCTTTTTCTAAACGAAATGTCGTATCGTTAATTTACTTATCACGAATCACGTGTACACGATCATAGGTAAAGCGTGTGGCTATAAACATTGTGGGGATATTTCTAGTAAAAGTAAAAACACATCAAATCATGCCGTTTAACTGTGACCAGTTAAAAACACATAAACTGCGATATAGCAGGCAATGAAAGTGTTTAGTTTTGCAATAAAGTTATTTTCACCGTGTTTTGTTTACAAAAGTCTAATCTTGTCTTTCTAAATTATGTTTAAGGCGACGCGCATTTCCTAAATAGCATTGCAATTTGTATGTAACTTGCCAAACATACTTTCTCCTTAGGCGAAATTTTTTGTCCTTCTTTCCGAGTTCTTTCCCCCTGTGCCATTGCAATAAAGCGACTGTTTCAGATATTTTAAAGTAACGTATTTTCTTACTATCTTTGAAACTTTAATAAGTACAACATTTTGTACAAAATAAATTATATTAATGTTACTAATTGTGGAAATTCGTTCCAAATAGGAATATGTATAGATAATTTCCGTCAGATAACTGTACAAGTACCTATCAATATCAATGAGATCATATCGGTCACGCAGTCACCACAACATTGAACTATAGGGGGGTCAAACAACTGGCATTGTACACAGTATCACAATGTATGTGTCAACTGGGTCATAACTCCATGAATACATAACACTGGACAACGGATGGTTTACATTTTAGAGATGGTTATCTGTTTTTGTTGCATGGATGAAAGCTTTAGATAATGGACAATGGAAATGACATTCGTAATGATTGTTATTTGGATTTCAATGTCGGTATGGGATACGGGCTGTACCTAAGTGTATGTGCACCTTTGTGCATAACCCTCTCAGGCCATGCTACCGTACCACCAAAGACACATTAGCAATTAACAATTCTTAAGCAAAGTCAATCAACTGTCAGATCCATACAAGTTATGTCAGATTTGTCAGGTGAACGACGCTGCTTATGGAATAATAATTGCTAATGTTCGGTGGTGGTAGCCCTACTGTTCTTATATTAACCTGTTACCTGTCTGCGTATGGATCTTTCCGAGACAAGTATAATTTGTGTCGGATTTCCCTACAATTAAGCGGTTAATAATCTAGTTTTTGCTCCCCAGGGCTGCGGCTTCGGCTGTCAGATGCACCACCTAGTCTACTGCCTGATATTCGCGTACGCCACGGAGCGCACCCTCATCGTGAACTCCAAGGGCTGGCGGTACAACACCAAGGGATGGGACTACACCTTCTACCCGCTTTCGGAAACTTGCACTACGACGTTTGACGATAAAGTGCATCCTTGGCCAGGTAACTTGATATACGATAAGTAAATAAGTACCTCAATATATACAACATTAATTGAGATTAATATCACATCGTAAAACAAAATAATATTGCTATTGAATTTCACATTCTTTTGAATTGGCGGGGAAATATGGCGATCTAAATAATTCATTGATTCAATTAGTACTGTGCACAGAGTACTACAGATTACTAATAAGTTACTGACCTAAGTAGTGCAGTAAACACAATACTAACAGTACCTATTAATTATATTTTTCAGAATCGCATTGGTATTCACTGCTGACTAACTTTATTGCTTCGCCGCCAATGCGTAATATATTTTATGTTAAATATTGCTTACCATCCGCTTGATCAATTCTAAAGGTGTCAATTGACCGCCGACGACATATGGGTATGACGACGTGTCGCAACGTCACTAATAGCTTCTATGGGATTAATTAGGCAGCCACTAACATCGCTCGATGACATGTCGATAGAAATACATAGAAACCAGTACTAAGGCTGTTTTCAACAGCATGCGGATTTCACGTGATCACGCACGCGGGATTACCCCGTACGCGTTCATACAAGTATTCATCGTAAAGCGTGTAATATGCTCGCGGGACGCGGGAAAATGGGGTGCAATCCCGCGTGAATCATGAAATCCGCATGCTGTTAAAAACAGCCTAACGTTGCGACAATTAACAACTGAAACCTCATGTCCTCTGCTGCCAAACGACACCTTTATCCTCCAACTTCCTCACCGTGTCCTCAACTGTCCTCAGCGCAATCCGAGGCGAAGGTGATCTCTCTGCCGTACATCGACTCCATCTCTCGCAAGCCACAGTTCCTGCCGCTGACTGTACCTAAGGACTTGGCTGCTAGAGTGTTGAAGTTTAATGGTGAGTTACTTCTCTATAATCTTGTACTTATTCTTAGCAAGACGCTACCGCTGTCGCCGCTACTTTATAGGGATTCGCATGACACAGTAATAGTAAACTGTATTTAAATAATTTAATTTGGCTACGCTCACTGAACTCGATACATACAAGATATACATCTACTTACTACAGATAGCTAGGTAGGTATTTGTGCGTTTAGTACTCCGTAGATGCAGCTAGAACACAGGGGTTTAGACAGGAGGTTGGTAATGACTGGAGGCTCCTTGGGAGTTGCCTATGTCCAGATTGACCAGCATTACCTTGGTTATAATATCTGCGGTATATCCCTACAAGCACAAGCAACAGAATATCAGCGCTGCAGTCTTACAGTTTAGCTGTAGCTTTATGCTGAATCAGAGTCCTTTCACTGCTACACCATAAATTTTATGGTGTAGCAGTGAAAGGATGGCATAAAATATAAGTACTTAATGCTATTTATAATCCTCCTGTTTTGTTGTAAAGTGCTTTGCATAATTATATTTATTACTGGTAGTGTATGTTGTAAAATTGAATAAATTTTTTATCTATCTACAAAATTAAATAACTAACATGTTCCCTGTACCCCAGGCGACCCGGCGGCGTGGTGGATCGGGCAGGTGCTCAAGTTCATCCTGCGGCCGCGGCCCGAGATGCAGCGCGCCATCAACGAGACCATCGCCAAGATGAACTTCCAGAGGCCTATTGTCGGGTAACTATTGTTTCTGGATGACGTTCTGATTATAACACAGACGTCTGTTATACTAGATTACACAAGTGTACCTACTGCGCGTGTCAAAAACTAGTCAAAAGGTTGTGCATTTCTCACTTTTGTTCATACATTTAGTTCCGTCCAGCTGTCATTATCAGTAAAAAAAATCATAGAAATGTGTGGATTTGTGGTGTCTAGTATAATAGACGTCTGTGGATTATAAGTATGTCGGTGACAAACACTAGGGCTGGTAGGGGAGGTCACCGAATGAAAGAGTTATTTGGACCCGATTTCATAATATAAAAGATAAAATTGTGAAATTAATGATGACAACCAATAGGAATATCGACCAATAGGTACATAGAGGTGATAGGTACATCTACACTAGCTAGAGCAAGTGTGTGTTGATATTACACCTCAGTTTAACCTTTTGTTTTTTGTCATATAAAATAGAGTAAATTCAGATTACTTGTTAGTGGAATAGAAAGGATGAATTCCAATGAATCCACTTTGCGTAGTTATAGCATAGGTACATGTGTTGATTTTAATATAGCATATTGAATTAAGTACTTATTATGTTTTGTGTTGATACAGTGGTTAAATATTTGAAATTTTCACGGTAACAATTGAGTATTGTGTGTTGTAAAACCCGGAAGGGTTTATTTTTTAACTTCCATACTTGTGGTCTTTAGAATCTGTTGTTTATATATAACAAAATTTAAATCACAACGTATATAAATATATCAGCCATCAACAATAGCATCAGTTTTTGAAAATCTGATAAAAATACCAATTTTGAATCACTATGCCTATCTAATAAAGGTTGTAATAATTTCATGAAAAAAACCACAGGCTAGGGACATAATCAAAAAAACATTACGGGCGTATTTACGGTCACTGTTAACGCTAACAGCCAGTTATTACACACTTACATAAGTGGCTTTTATTTTTATGGGGAGTAATCAAAAGTCTGTGTGTGCTATGCAGAGGTATGTAGGTATTTGATCTAGTTGTTAATAATCGAGTGAAAAGGTAATTATATGATTGAATATTTTTGGGTATTTAGTAAATATCTGTCGATGGTGCAGTGGGCCGCAAATGGTTTTTTATCTATCCTCCATCAAATATAAAAGCATTTCATAGCAGTAGCCGGCCATTTATATACCGAATAACCGAACCGAAGGACCTATGTCGAGCAGTGGATGATAATGATAACAGGCTGATAATTATGATATTTGCACCATTTGGGCACATCCAAGAATGGAGTACAGATCAATATCTGTTAATAATATATCCATGTGGCAACAGTAAAGCGTAAACGCTGCTACGTACGCATGTGTTGTTTTACGACCGATGTAAAAACGATAAAACTTGCAACGTAAACTATGAAGCGAGCTAATCATTTTAGTACAAATGCAATTATTATTGATGTTATCGGAAATTTTATACGGCTTCTACTATGCTTTAGGTTTACTAGTATCAGCTATAAATGTGTGTTTTATAATTATTTGGTAGTGTTAATAGTATTTATAGTTGTAGGCGTTTAGAATTATACTGGTTGGATGAGAATAGCAGAGTACACCAGTCTGAAGGAATTACATTTTATTTCAGTACTGTCAAAACTTAAATTTTGAACATGGTAAATAAGATTTTTGCAGTCGATTGCATACAATTTGGAAATTGCTGAAGTGATACTGTCAAAATCGTTACCAATAATGAACAACTCCCGTTTCAGCATCCACATCCGCCGAACAGACAAAGTGGGCGCGGAGGCAGCCTTCCACCACATACACGAGTACATGAAGCACGTGAAGCAGTACTACGACAAGCTGCAGCTGAGCACCGACGTGCGCGCGCGCAGGGTCTACATAGCCACTGATGACCCTAATGTGAGTACAACATACCGCAACTTTGGTAAAATTTGGGATTTTGACTTTTTGAGCTGTAGACCGACTTAAAACTCACTGCTCAGCAAAATGGCTTTGTAAAAAGAGAAAAATTACAAGTGGAACGATAGAAACATGATTTATAAAGTTAGACACCAGAGGCAAATGAGTGAAAAATCACTTAGTCCATTTTTGATTTTTGAGTTAGGTCATTATTGTACTATAGGTGCGATACATACATACTCATGCGGTTGCGATCTTGGTCATGTTATATACAACTATAATAGTTGTAGCCAAATTATGGAGTTTCATAGGTTTCTTCCTCACATTTTAAAGCAAAACTAAAATTTACAATAACCATTATTCTCTCCTCCCACAGGCGTTATCAGACGCCCGGTCCAAATACCCGGACTACACATTCCACGGCGACCCGTCCATAGCGAAGACGGCGGCGCACCGGCGGTACACCCCGCTGTCCCTCACCGGGCTACTGGTGGACTTGCAGCTGCTGTCTTCATGCGACTACATCGTGTGCACGTTCAGTAGTCAGGTGAGAGATGGATAGAGATGACCCGTCCATAGCGAAGACGGCGGCGCACCGGCGGTACACCCCGCTGTCCCTCACCGGGCTACTGGTGGACTTGCAGTTGCTGTCTTCATGCGACTACATCGTGTGCACGTTCAGTAGTCAGGTGAGAGACAGATAGAGATGACCCGTCCATAGCGAAGACGGCGGCGCACCGGCGGTACACCCCGCTGTCCCTCACCGGGCTACTGGTGGACTTGCAGCTGCTGTCTTCATGCGACTACATCGTGTGCACGTTCAGTAGTCAGGTGAGAGACAGATAGAGATGACCCGTCCATAGCGAAGACGGCGGCGCACCGGCGGTACACCCCGCTGTCCCTCACCGGGCTACTGGTGGACTTGCAGCTGCTGTCTTCATGCGACTACATCGTGTGCACGTTCAGTAGTCAGGTGAGAGACAGATAGAGATGACCCGTCCATAGCGAAGACGGCGGCGCACCGGCGGTACACCCCGCTGTCCCTCACCGGGCTACTGGTGGACTTGCAGCTGCTGTCTTCATGCGACTACATCGTGTGCACGTTCAGTAGTCAGGTGAGAGACAGATAGAGATGACCCGTCTATAGCGTGATTTAGTCTGCTTTGTGAAAACTAGGTGGGTAAATAAGAAATTATTTTAGGATATTCTGTAGACAGTTGAGCTGTTTCGTCGATAGTGAAGATAGCCTAGTTCGTCTTATTAGCGTATCGGTGATAAACACTAGAACTGATTAGCTTTCAATCAGTGAGTGCCCAAGGTTCGCCGGACATGTTATACATACTATAAGCTATAACTGTAAAGTTGATATGTCACTCGGTGAGGCTCCTTTCATGCACCTCATCGGCTTTCTAACCGGGTTCAAAATAGGAGGTTCCCAGTTTGCCCTGTATATAATGTTTCTTAGCGATTATCTCCCGTTGACCCATTTTGAAGCAGTTTTCAGAAAAGCATTTTAGACTGATAAATTCAACACAAAACAAACTAATTTCCAATTCTATCTTTCCCACAGATCGGCCGGCTAGCGTACGAGATGATGCAAGCGAACCGCGCGGACGCGTCCAACAGCTACTTCACTCTGGACGACATCTACTACTACGGGGGGCAGAACGCTCACAACAGGATAGCGGTGCTGCCTCACAAGGGGGGCAAGCACGAGGATATCTCTTTTGAGGTAAGTTTATTGTATATCTGGAGACTTGAACTAGAGGAAATGGCTAAAGAAACGGCTGAAGGGGCTCAGTTGTATTGTTGACGATATCTACTACTACGGGGGGCACAACAGGATAGCGGTGCTGCCTCACAAGGGGGGGAAGCACGAGGATATCTCGTTTGAGGTGAGTTCTTGCTTATACAGATAGAGATGTTGCAAAAAGGGTATACTAAGCCGAAAGGTGACTCAGGGGGTCATTCTGAACAACTTTTGTTCTACGAGTTTTGAAAATTCATGAAAAAAATACCATAGAAACTTTGTTGGTCACGTGACCTTTTACTATGAAGAACGAATATTTTTAGCTTAGTATACCCTTTTTGCAACACTCTGTATGGAGACTTGAACTAGAGGAAATGGCTAAAGAAACGGCTGAAGGGGCTCAGTTGTATTGTTGACGACATCTACTACTACGGGGGGCAGAACGCGCACAACAGGATAGCGGTGCTGCCTCACAAGGGGGGCAAGCACGAGGATATCTCGTTTGAGGTAAGTTCTTCTTGCTTATACAGATACAGATGTTGCAAAAAGGGTATACTAAGCCGAAAGGTGACTCAGGGGGTCATTCTGAACAACTTTTGTTCTACGAGTTTTGAAAATTCATGAAAAAAATACCATAGAAACTTTGTTGGTCACGTGACCTTTTACTATGAAGAATGAATATTTTTTTTCGAGAATTTCCAAAACTCGTAGAACAAAAGTTGTTCAGAATGACCCCTGAGTCACACCCTTTCGGCTTAGTATACCCTTTTTGCAACACCTTTATGGAGACTTGAACTAGAGGAAACGGCTAAAGAAACGGCTGAAGGGGTTCGGTGGTATTGTTGACGACATCTACTGCTACGGGGGGCAGAACGCTCATAACAGGATAGCGGTGCTGCCTCACAAGGGGGGCAAGCACGAGGATATCTCGTTTGAAGTAAGTTCTTTGTATACCTGAAGGGCTAGCACGGGGCGCAATTAACTGCAACTTTCTATAACTCTATCTACCGATGACTAGTATTAATATTCATACTATTTTGACACATTAAAAGTTACAACCTATCAAAATCGTATGAAAGTAACTACCAGTTATCGGTAGATAGAGTTATAGAAACTGGCAGTAAGACGTGACAAAAGTTCTCCGTAACGCTCGCTCTTGAGGCTATGCGATGTGAGTGGGCGGGATGCAAAATTTTTGTCACGTCTTAAATGCGCCCCGTGATAGCCCTTCTGGAGAGATTAGATAACTTGTTAAAGAAAATGGTTGGAGGTGTTCATAAGCCTTTTCGCGAATTCACAATATTCGAAAAACAAAAAAAAAAACTGAATGATGAGCTGAGTGAGCTCACTTTTGGCTTACCATATATCTGCCATAAAACTCATGTAATAGTTATTTTTGTCATTTGCAGGTGGGAGATTTCATAGGAGTAGCCGGGAACCATTGGAATGGTTACGGCAGAGGAACAAATAAAAAGACTAATCAGGTACGTTAGCAATACATTACACGATATAAAACGATATTTCACGAATGTTTGTATAATCATATACCTACCTACTTATCTTATTTTATAAATATTTTATTTTTCTTTCAGGATGGCCTGATCCCCTGGTACAAGACGGCGGACCACCTCGTTATGTACGCATTCCCAGAGTACAAACAAGTCCCTCTGTACAAGGGACAGAAGATAGACCCGGATACGTAGCAGGCAGAAAAGAGGTCCGGCCTGTAAGACCTCGTTAGTGAAAAAAAGTTAGCAAACTGACAAAAAAAGTTTAGTGCAAAAGTGTTTTCGGCCAGCCATAAAGTCGGCTGTTTTTGTTTCGTTTGGGGCTGTGCAAAGGCTATGGAATGTGTTGTATAGTGCCACTAACTTCTGTGGTCCGTTGACAGCTAAAGTGCGCAAACTTGAATGCAGTGGATACGTTTTTGGTTGGCTGTCATAGCATCAGATTTTATTAGTTGGTGTCCTTGATGTTTATTTAACTTATTCATACAGTTTCAAGAGATTAAAATCAATGATGAATAGACTTTTCAGCATATTGAAGGAACATGTATGATCAATTTTAGTCCCCTGAAATTTTACGGAATTTAGATTATTTTCAAAGTCATGAATAAAATTAGTCATGACTTTTAGTTATTAATGAGTCTCATCCAATGTGCTCAAACATTACTTCATAAAGTTCAAGAAAAACGATTTCTATTACCTAAATATTTGTGGCCGGCTGTATAAATGATATTTTTCATATTTCGAGATCTGTCGGAGCTAAAATCTCTATTAGATCTTTAACTATTTTAATAACTCCAGATTACGGTTTTTTCTCCTTTAGTCCAATTAAAGTTATTAGAAGAATAAAATAGTGGCCATCACTGTCTTTCTAAACTCCAGTTTCCGATAGTTCGCCATCACTGTCTTTCTAAACTCCAGTTTCCGATAGTTCGCCATTTTATTTATTCTGTCGTTTTTAATGGAGATAGATAAACCCAGCAGTTTCTTAGTATGTTAATATTATAACGAGTAATTTAGTTTTGATACGGGAACCAAGTCACAAGCATACCGATTTTAGTGAGAATATCTAAATATTTCATCGTTTTAGTTTTTAAGTTTTTTTTCTTCCTCTGATTTAGCCGTAGAGTTTGAACATAGATCAAACTCTTATTATTTAGTGTAGCTATGACTACTGTACCTTTTTTCCAACTGCAAACAGATACCTTAATAATTAATATGATTTCGATATAGCTATTTTAAAAATGTACCTACCTCCTTCTAATGACTAACAAAATAATAAGGCTATATTTCCTATAAATAATCCAGTTTGTAATACATGGAATTTATATTTCAGAACAGAAATATTTTATACAACATTGATCGATTGGTTGATTATAACTGCCGGTATTTTTAAAAACATTCCACAACAAACTATGCTATACAAGTGCGCTATAAATCGAATATTTTAGCGTACTTTAAAACATCATTCCACAATTTTTTTATGAAACATTCGTACCATAAATACAAAAACTTAATAGGCTTTCCACTGCGTTTAGCGGAGGTCCATCGCAGTGGCGCCGTCAGTTTACTATTGTTTGTATATACTGGCAACTGCCACTAATGAAGTGTTCTGTTGCTTGAGCTCCGGACGTCCGCTTAACACAACGGAGGGCCTTAGAGCGATACTACACGAGGGTTGTTTGTGCGTTGCGTCGATAAAGTGGTAAATAAATATGTGGGGACATCTCACACACGGCCATCCGATCCCGAGCTAGGTAGTCGGACAGCTGATATATCTACACAAATACATAGATAGATACATATTTAATTTATAAACGAAAACCAGACACAAGTCAAACCCAAATGCTCACTACACAAATGTTTGGCCTGGGCGGGATTCGAACCCGCGGCCCTCAGCTTCGGAAGCAGCTTCTCTACCGCCTTAGCTACGGTGTCGCTCGTTCTGCATATAAATCTAGATGACGCGACTGCGTTGGAGTGCGTTGAAGTGGTGCAACTCACATTTAACGCCCGTGTGGCGTCGCTCTTACACTGCTTGAAAATCTATTTTCACCTTGTGAGGTCGCAATTTTTACTCAAACCTACCTACTATTTTTATATTAACTTTTCTAACATACCTTAGCGTAGATTTAATATTTTTTAATCCTCTGGAATCCTAAATACGAAATTAGAAACTTTACTAAAATGAGTTTGTCCATGTAAATAGATAACTTGCATTTTGTCACAATCTTTATAATTTTAAAGAAACCATGGTTTAGTTTAGTGCATATCTGCCCGGACTACTATTAATCTAAAATTTATACATAGTAATTAGGGTACAGCCAGCAGCAATACACATTCACAATGTAAATATTTTTCAATGTTGCATAAAAAAAATATCTAACTTTTTTCATTTAAATGACATTGTGTCTGACTGTACACGAGTATAATTTACTATGACATCTTAATTGTATGTAATTTACAGTATAAGGGAGCACCAATAGATTTTACTGGAGTTTGTGCAATCATTTACAATATTTAGGTGAATATGTTTAAAATTGGTTAAAAATAATCGCCTAATACAATACAGGGTGATTCAATGCAGGTCCATTTAAAATCATGTCTTGTTTGTGACATAATAATTTAAATCACCCTGTATAAAAATAAACCCCAAGTGATAATTTAAGTTAGTATTGATAAATATAATTCTTTTAGTTTTATTTTAATATTTTTTTATTTGGGTTGATCTGTTAAAAAAGTAGAATTCTGATTATATTTACTACTAGAAAAAATATTATTTATTTGGAATCTTGTAGATCTTTTGAATTGAGTTAAAACTTTAAAGTTATTGTATTTTGTTTTTTAGTGTAGGTACTAATTAGAAGTATTAATACGTTATATATTATGTGATCAAAAAACTGACTCAAAAATATTCCTATTGATTTATTATTTATCTACAAAAACATTGTATTTTGTATGTGAAAAAGTATGCAGTTAATACTCTGGTTATTTATGTTAGCTAAAATTTATTTATGTGGGTTGCATTCTTGTATTACACAACTTGTATTGTATATACCAGCATGCCTAGCACGGCCCATACCCGCAAATTTCGAGAACGAGCGCGATGCAAGATGATGCCATGCCTTGTTTTTCGCGTCTTGCGCCCCGTGCTAGGCATGCAAGTCCTATATTTTATAGGTATGATATGACTTATTTATGGTCACACTTTTTAAGGCTGTAATTCAATGTGGACCTGGTTTTTATTTATTTAAAATTGATTTTTTTTTCATATTTTAAACAAAATTCAGGATGAATTGTTTATGTCAATACTCAACAAAATATTGCTTATAAAGTTATCTTATCAACCTATTAAGTTCATTGTTTTTTATGTAGAAAGAAAACCTACTTATAATTTACGAAATTGTAATATTCAGAGCTTTATCAAATTAATTACCTCTCACAAATATTTACATTTTTTAATATTTTAATTTTTATTTATCTAGGCTATTTTGAGATTGACATTATTATCATTATATCTCAGCATTGTATAAATTGATAAAGGGGTAAGAAAAACTATGGTAACAAAATATACTAAATTTCATGTAAAAGGACCTAAATAGGTATATGTGTGTATTGTATAAAGCTTTATCTAATTATTGTATATATTATAGAAAAATGGTACCTAAATTGTATAGCAATGAGATACAATAAATAAGAATGATGAAACAGGTAAATTGTAATGTCATTTTATTTAAATACCTTAATTTGTATATTTTTTTGTACATTACTATGTAAGTAGGAACACTTAAGATATTACTGAACTTTAGACTATGTACCTACAGTCCGCATAACAGATACCTGACCCTTCAGTAAAGACAGGAGAAAGTTCTCAGGGAGAGAATTCTACCACTTCAGGTAGAGCGGCTTTGTTGGTTTGTCGTCGACACGATAAGAAGAAGAAGGAAGAGTGGTAGGTGATGCTGCTCAAAGTATCTTATTGCCAGAATTTAGATTGTGAAGATGTTATGGTTCATCAACAGACGATTGTTTACCATACCATTAAATGTCATATAATTTCTTGTAACAAACGCTTCACCCACAAATATGTACATAGTTTGTAGGCAAAACTTTCGTTGGCCGAAAGATTTTGTGGGCTAAAAGTTCATGGGTCAATCAACTGTTTATGAATCGTTTCACACTCGTACTTTGTGTCTTATTTTCAGTACGCGTGCTCGAAATCTGTATATTTACCAAAGTCAAAAAGAAAGCCACTTTTGTTACTCAGCTTAAACGCTGATTCCGCAGCCCCAACCCGTGGCGAAAGTTGCGCCTCTCAAGTTCAATAGCACGAGGCGGATCATAACAGTATCGCATCTGAAGCGACGCAGCCAACGCTTCCTATGCACTTCCCTCATTCTTTATTTAAAATTTGAAAAAGGTTCAATTTTAGGCGCCAAGTTTTGAGTGTGTTTTTTTCTTAATTCTCTCCAGCCAGGGCTAAGTTTTATTTTTAAAAGTGTAATGGAATATTAGAAATGAGGAACGTTGCTATTTTGTTTGTTTTGTGCTGTGTGGCGCCGGTTGTGCTGCCGGCCAAGTATTTGCCGAAATGGAAGAAACAGGTAAGTTTTCCCAAAATATTAAGATAGAGTCAATTCTTAAATTGTTTTATGGGCTAGCACCATAGGTTTCACAAATCAATTCATCAAGTCATAAGTAATTAAGAAAAATGTTACCTACCTATTTGATTGGCAGTTTCCGGTTAAACTAACGTGCTGAAGATGCGATCAAGTTCATGATATATTTATGTAAAATCCTACGTTAGTACAACAATTTAGTACTAGTGTTTAGCTATGCCTTGAAATGGGGTCAAACGCTAGGGGAGGTAACTGTTTACTATCTTCAAACCTGTTTCTAGAGAAGCAGGTCCTAGATTTTAGCCTTATGTAGAGCACTAGATAATTTAGATATAGCTTCCTTGATGAGTTTATCTGAATCTAGAATTCTAGATCGATCGATGTTGGGTATTAAGTTAGGATTTAAGTTGAAATAGAGTGACATTGCTATTGCTATTGAGAGGGTTTCTTTGTAGTCCTGTGTAAATAATTACGTTTGGCTGGGTCATATCTTTAGGTTGATTATATTGTGAGGTAATGTGATTAGGTTATTGATAAATTTTACGTATTAATCGTACATATTATGCCTTTTATTTTAAGCTCTACAATAGCAACAACAAGGAACTGTTCGAAGCAGAACTAAATTTAAGTATCAATCATCCTAATCGGATTATGACTAATTAGAAACCGCAACTAAAACTGTGATCGCTCTAGAAAACCTCTTCTTAAGTGTATTTATTTAAAATCAGCGTCGTGATTCACACGAGCGACTAGAGTTTTCACCCTGGTTTTCCTGTCGGCATACTTTCGAAACTGCTTTCTCGCACACCGCTTATTAGAAAGTTGTGACTCGTATGTTTGTCTGTAGGAATGGCAGGTTTTAAGGTCCTTTGTCTGTTTGTATTGCGCACGCGTTGTTTGAAAGCGAGAGTGACTTTCGCTGATTGGTCGAGGCGCCGTATTGCGTGGCCTATTGGATAATGCGTGGACGATTTCGGATCAATGACACTTTGGTTTTGTTTACTTGGTTATGGTCAGCGGTTTTAGAGACGCAGTTATGGAAATGTCACGTAATGTAGGATGCCAGAGTTATGAACCATTTCCCACCACGCTGTCCTACTGTGGCAAACTTCACACACTAATGATTTCCTCTTAGTACCTAACTAGTTATATCACATTATAGTTTAGTACCTAGATGTGCAAGTTTCCTCATGATGATTCCCCCGGTACTAGTTATTATTCTGTGCCCGGGCGACCGGTGTAGTGCCGGTGTAGTACCGGTCTGGGTTCATCACCGGCAGGGATAGATATTTGTTAGTTAAATAGATATTTGATCTTGGGTTTTGGGTGGTAAATTTTGTGGTAGTTAATCCAATGTGAATTGATGATTGTTGGCCGATGATGATGACAAAAATACCGTCTTCTAAAATGTGATCTGTATTTATTATTGCAATATTAGCAACTATGTACTACTACTAGTTAAAGTATAACTACACTCGCGAGCAACCAAATCGACTCAAGCCTTCACGGCGCACATATACATTGATTTTCCTAAAACGATAAATGGTAAATATAAAAGTGATATGTCATTCGAAAGCTGAAGAATTAGGCTTTCAATTAAGATCAATACCATAAAAAAAAACTAAGCGCAGATTTAATGACGCATTTTAATTGCCCGTCAGTGTTAATTACCTCATTAGGAATCCACGCCTTGCGCTACCTGATCCCGCTATAAAACCTTTCCACATCCGGTGTACCTTATCAGTCGCTTGTTGCAAGTTGACCGGTACACATCTCGTTGCATTGTATTCCTTGTTTTCGCAAACCCATGGATACCACACCAGAAGAAGCTGCTCAAGTTGTTGCCTTGCTGCAACAAGGGTTAAGTCAGCGAGCAGTCGCTGCCCAGCTCCACTTGAGCCAGTCTGCTGTATCCCGAGTATACAGACGGTTCCAAGAGACTGGTGCCTTCAATCGAAGACCAAGAACGGGCCGCCACCGCTGCACTTCAGAGAGAGACGACCGCTTCATTGTCTCAACCTCGCTGCGCAATCGACACCTTACGGGCGTTGATGTGCAGCAAGAACTGAGACGTGTACGACAAGTGGCTGTCAGCGAGTGGACAGTGAGAAGACGCTTGAAGGAAGCCAACTTGACACCAAAAAGACCTGCATCAGGCCCCAAATTGACTGCAGGCCACCGACAAGCGCGTCTTCAGTTTGCTCGAGAGCATCTCGATTGGAGCATTGCGCAATGGCGGTCGGTCCTGTTTACTGATGAGTGCAGAGTGTGTCTGCATGGCAGTGACAGGAGAGGCCGGGTCTACCGGCGTCCGGGGGAACGATTTGCCCAATGTTGTTTCGCTGAAACAGTAGCATATGGCGGCGGTTCCTGCATGATGTGGGCTGGTATTTCTCTAGAGGGAAAAACCGCACTTGTTTTCGTGCCTGGAGGCGGCCGAGGAGGCGGGTTAACAGCTGATCGGTACATCACCGACATTCTACTCGGTCATGTTGTGCCCTATGCAGAATTTGTCGGTGAAGACTTCGTGCTAATGCACGACAATGCCCGCTGCCACACGGCACGAGTCAGTCGGCAGTTTCTGAGAGAGAAGGAATTGCGCACGATGGACTGGCCTGCGCTCAGTCCTGACCTGAATCCCATCGAACACTTATGGGACGAGCTCAAAAGAAGAGTTCGGGCCAGGAATCCAGTCCCTGCAAGCGTGGACGAGCTGAAGACAGCTTTATTAGAGGAGTGGGACGGCATTCCTCAGGAAACTGTCAAAAAGTTGATAAGGTCTATGAGAAACAGGCTGCAGGCTGTAATTAGGGCAAGAGGGGGCAATACAAAGTATTGATTTAAATAAATAAATTTTTATCTTAACATTTTTTGTTTAATTTGTATAATACGATACCCATACCCTTTTTTCCTAAATTCCCGTTTTTCCTACAATTGCGTTCAGACATCATTTATTTCAAAAATGATGAATGGATTTCAATAATAATGATATCAAATTAAAGCTGACATCTTAAGCTTTTAAATGACATATCATTTTTATTATTTCTATTCATAATTTTACTTGTATTAATGTATGTTTGCGCCGTCAAGGCTTGAGTCGATTTGGTTGCTCGCGAGTGTACATTGAAGAAGATGCTAATTTAAAGTTGCAGGCTACTACTTTAGCATACTTTCGAAGACTTTCTTCTTTAAGTAAATATACTTACTATCAAGTATATGTAAATGCTAGTACTGTAGTCACAGTAAACAAATCATGAGCAGAAACTAAGGTGCTTACATGTTATATTTAAAACCTTAATTTGATCGTTGCGTTTCAATCAAAGCTTTCAAATGTTCATTGACATTACAACTTATATGTTATAAACGCCCCCGCTTAAAATTCAGGCGCTTAATCTCCACCCTACCATTGAACCTTCCTCCCACAGGCATGCGAGCTGCCAGCAGTGCAGAGCGAACACAGTCACTATGTATGCGACGACAAGGGCGAGCCCAAGTGCCTGCCCGGCTGGCAGGGCGACCTGTGCGACGTGCCCATCTGCAAGAAGGGCTGCGACCCGCTGCAAGGTATGTGCCACAGCCACCCAAGACCACCGGCAACACCATCCCCATTTTAAACTAACATTTGTGATATATAATGGGTGCAATTTCATCAGCTACGTTCCCGTTGTAAGTTCAATGTTGGTCTCATAATAAATGTTGTTCAGAATAACAGGCAAATGAACCCGGCAGGAGGAACGCCACTAATAAAATTCCATCCTGTATACCACCCTGTTTAATCTAGTTTCGGCATTGACCAATAATCTCAATATAATGGTAATTAAGTCTCCGTGATCATAAAATCAACAAAATTGGTCTATCAACTACAAAGAGTCTAGTCATCCATCCCTAAAAGGTGTAATTCAATAGAGATCCACAATACATCCTCTACAATAACATCTCTCCTTCCCTCTACTCCAGGCTACTGCAAGCGGCCAGGCGAGTGCCGCTGCAAGCTCGGGTTCTACGGAGAGCGCTGCAACAAGTGCATCCCTCTACCGGGGTGCCAGCATGGATCGTGTAACGTCAGCTTCGAGTGCATCTGCCAGGAGGGCTGGGACGGACTGTTCTGTTCTGAGCGTGAGTGTACATTATCAGTGAGTTTGAGAAGCTGGTTAGCTAAACTTAGTAAGGGATGCCGTCTTGCTGGACGGAAGACCTTAGATATGTATGCGGTAGTGGTTTGATGAGGAAGGCCGAGGTCAGAGTGTTGTGGCGCGTTTATGTCTAGCAGTCACAGGTCACTGATGATGATAGAGTTATTTCATTCAGCAAAATGTCAAACCCTATTGGTCGCGTCAACTCCTGGATAGATATGGTGCTGCTATTCTATCTTTCCAAAGCCGTCTTAATTTGCCTGTTCGTATCTCTACTTCTACTCTAATTTTTTAATTATCAATCTTTAAAGAGCACGTATTAGTATAGTTTTACTTATAGAACCTTCAAAAATCCAATATATCACTTTTTCCCTAAAAACCAACTTCGATCCTCAATGTCCCCACCTTTCATCCCTCAGCAATCTGCCGCTCAGACTGCCACCAGACGCGCGGTTTCTGCGAGTCTCCGGGCGAGTGCCGCTGCCGGCTGGGCTGGTCCGGGCCCACGTGCCGCGCGTGCCAGCCGCTGCCGGGCTGTCAGCACGGGTACTGCGACAAGCCGCTGGAGTGCAAGTGCCTGCCGGGGTATACTGGGCTGTTGTGTCAGACGCGTAAGTATTAAAAATATGTAGTAAAATCAAGCCAGATATCTGCGTAACTCCCACTGCCTGGCTAATATTACCATCAAACTCTATTGTATTGAAATTCTTAATACTTACTCAAAAGAGTGCATAATAGACGACCTTGTTTCTTATATATCTACGACACATTCTATGTACGGTGGCCTGCGCCTAAAAGTATACAGGCGGAGTTTTTAAAATAGCGATCACCGATGATGAAGGGACCAGCTACATCTGTTATAAATCCGGGGACGTGTTGTGTGTGATGTGTGTAGCAGTGGTGTTTATGTGGGTGTGCTTGGGCAGCATGTGAGCTTTAGATCGCTATTTTAAAAACTCCGCCTGTATACTTTTAGGCGCAGGCCACCGTACGTAGTCAGCGAATGAACCTAATCTGATTGTACATAATCCCATCTGACCGCGGTGGCAAACCCTAGACGATGTGACAGATGAGCTTCTATGTTGTATATCGTACCTATTGGTTGTTAGCTCAAACTACTCGTAACACATAATTTACTTTTCTCATTTTGTATTTTCCAGCTGTCTGCGCCCCAGGTTGCCACAGTGAGCGCGGCTACTGCCGACGACCGGGAGAATGCCGCTGCAAAGTGAGTATCCCTCTTCACCTTAGTAGACTGTGGAGAATAGCGGAGACGAATGGCTCCAGAATGATGGACAGCCAATTTTTTATTGAACGAAGAGAGTCCAGCTGTCGGTTTTGTAAAAGTGGTAGGTACACCAAAAAAGAGGTACACCCACCCTATTTGTTCCGCTGTCTGAGAGTTTGAAATGACATCACAGCTCGACAACATGAACAGGTGGAGATTTTAGGATTTATTTCTTATTTTATTTATGAAAAAAAATCTAAGCATCTTAATTAACATAGTTTGTAAGTAGGTATTGTTTGTAAATAAGGCAATTAAAGGATTTCACTATGTAAGAAATGGATGAAATGTTATCCATACGTACAGGATTGTGTAATGGCACGCGGCATACGATGTAAGGTGCCTTATATCGTGCCCCGGGAGGAGATTATGTCATGACACGCTGAGAAGGAGTTTTGTTCTACAGAAGTTTTCAACCCTATGCTTATTTAGTAGTACGATTCCTAACTATCCGCCCTTCCTACTCCGCAGGTGGGGTGGCGCGGGGAGCGCTGCGCCGAGTGCCACGCGTACCCGGGCTGCGTGCACGGCTCCTGCACCCGCCCCTGGGAATGCAACTGCGAGCCCGGCTGGGGCGGCATGCTTTGTGATGAGGGTAGGTCATACATATATGAGTCGTAATCATCACTGCTGGAGAAAGACCTCTCTGAAGGAGGACAGTTAAAGTTAGGCAGATGCTGGATCGCTTAGGCTAGCTTTCTGAGGCCGTCGATGTCGCATGCTTCGTCTGCATCTTCTTGGCCGGGCTGGGGCGGCATGCTTTGTGATGAGGGTATGTTATAATTATACGAGTCATCATCAACATCTGCGTATAATCGACCAATGCTGGAGTAAGACCTCTCCGAAGCAGCGCAACGACACTTTAAGATGGGCAGGTGCTAAGACATCCTCATCCAGCCACTATATACCGGCTAGATGTGGAAGGTCATCGGTGAACCACGCTTCGCCGGGGTCTTCTTCGTATTTACGTTTACCCAATTGTTTATTTAGTACTTAGCTAGTTTTATGTACAGTTAATCGTGCTTGCTCTTTGATGTACAATTTCCTGTAATCGCTACAAACGGCTGGAGCTTAAAAACTTCACAAAAATACGCCACTAGACGATACGATACTAGAAAAATAATTGTTATTCCTCTCATTCCAGAGCTAAACTACTGCGAGAAAAACGCAGACGTCTGCAAGAACGGTGGTAAATGCCAGTCCCTAGAAGCCAATGACGGCCACTTCCGCTGTCAGTGTCCCGCAGGAATATCCGGGAAAACATGCGAGGTGGTCCCGGACCACATGACCACGACAGAGTCGGCCAACAGCACGATCTCGGCCGAAGTGGTCGAGGTGGCCGAAATGGCAGAAATAGCCGAAGCGTCCAGCGGTGAAGAGGTTTTGGCCGACGCGACTAGTACGACAGAAGAACCCAGTAATGTAGAAAATGAGACTGAGTAGTTGTATAGTTTAGTATTTTACAGGTCCTATTATAGTGAAAAGATAGCTATGGTGAAAATGTATTTTAGGACTATTGAAAAGAAATAAGTACATAGAACGAATAATATTATGTAATGATATAAATTGTGTTATGCCCGGTTCCTCAACTGATTCCTTTGCATTAAAAATACCTGTAACTACGTATATTAATTCAAAAGACTAAATTCACCTATTGCAAGTAACTGTACCTGTACCTATTGCAAATGTAATCCAAATCAAAACAATTTGAAGTCAGCAGTCCGTATTATTAAATTAGTTTTATATTGTGAATAGGAATGGTAATTGGTATTGTGTGAATGTAATTTATTTAGTATGTGTGCTATGTTTTATTGTTTTGGTGAAGTAGTTGTGCCACATATAAATCCAAATGCATTTAAATACCTAAGTAACTATTTATTTTAGTTTTAACATTCTGAATGTAAGTGAGAAAATAAACATTGAAATGATAAATGACTTCATTACTTTGATTGCTCCACTAATTACGTTCACTTAATTCTGCAGAAAACGCCTTATGTACTGTTTATGTAATTGGAGAAAAAACTGTACATAATATCTATCTCATTGGCCATTGAAAGATTAATCAAAGGAGATTGGCCTATGGACCACTTAATACAAACATACGCCCAGTTGCGCATTTTAAATCTGAACTTAAGTCTTATTTAGCAACAATTTAGTCAATCACATCCCGGCATTCAAAACTTAAGTGTTGATATCTTAATATTCTCCAGTCAGAAACTGGGCGATAAACATTTATTTACATAATAGGTAAAGACAAATCCAGTTATATATACTTATCCCTTGCTTGATCGTTCAACTAACTACCTATTAATTAGTCACATTTTGAGTTACCTGTAAAATTATTTATTGCCTAATACGCCTACTATATACGTAGGTAGGTATGTGGCATTAATCTATTCACTTCCAAAACCGTAAAGACCAAATAGGGGGAGAATTTTGACGTTTTTTAGATCACCTTCCAACATGTCGGCACAGAAACAATGCGTGTACGCAACATTACCCGAATATTTTAGGAGGTTACTTATTGGGGTAACCACAAAATCATATATCTTGTATAGTCCGTCCAAAAACCTCTGGGGCGATGAGGTCGGTATGCGTGAACAGTAAGGCGCCTGGAGAGCGAAAGAGACCAGTGGCGACTTCTTGTCTCTGAGGCCAAGACCAACTGCACTGGTCGCTGAGCAGAGTAGAGTAAGTAAGTTTGACAGAAGATATTGATTTTATACTTGGTTTTCTATACTTACAGTAAAATTAATTGTAAACCACATTATGTAGGACATGTAAGGAAGTAGATGAGACGGTTGAAAATATTCTGTTAGCTTGTCCACCTGCTACAGAAACAAGATTATCTATTCTTGAACCAACAGGGCGCGTATCTCAGCTATTACAACATCCAGGCTTGCTGCTCCAGTTTACTTGGGAGCTAGGCTGGCTGAGCTGGAATGGCTACAAAGGTTCCACTCGACAGAGCCACGTACAGGAACTTCGCCCCCTCTCAGAATAGAATAGAACAGATGTTTAGAATATTACCATCCTAGTCTATTCAATAATTCACTACTAAGTAATAGCAAAAGGCCTAAAAGCAGTAACTAAGTATCCTTATACGACCTTACGTGACAAATCTTATGATTGATTCTTAGAATAATCACATAATTACTATTACATCACCTGCCACTAGGCCTGATGATGAAGTTCCTCGGTAAACTGCAAGTTATGGTCACCCTACAGCCTCAGCACAAACCGGGCCCGCCATCGCCAGCTGCATATTCCAGCAATCCGATCTGGAATAGATTAATTTGTGGCCAAATATGTGACAGGCCGCAATACTGGGGATTCCTAGGCATAGCCGCTGACTTCACTTGCTGGATTTTCATGTAAGGAGTGTGCGTTTCCATTGCCTGGTACGAGATGGTGATTTTAGTTATAAACTTATTATATCATATATTGTGTACATGATGATCATAATATACCATACATATTAGATACTGGATACATATCATATATAATTTAATACATCAGTTATTCCGGTAGGAAAGATATTTTTTTTGGAGCATTAAATTTTGCTACCTTTAGAGTTGTTCTCAACAAGACTACAAGCTAATAGCAATACTTAACCTTATCATATCACTAACCACAGGCACGGTGATTGCTTTCATAAAAAATATAAACTGAAGATGACAATGCGTAGTAGTTTGCTACGAGCTACGAAAATAATCTCGCCATACAAAAGACATCAACGCGTTTACAAAAAGAAAGTTCTATTTCATAGATGTAGCAATATTTTTTTTTAATGTTAACAAACATAGTTTTGTGATTAGATATAATTTATGTTTTAATATCTATAAATCAGCAATGGAACCGTACCGCTGGCTGAGCATTATCGAATCAATTTAAGTATAAAAAGGTTCGCCCAGCCAACTATCAGTACAGAGTGGCTCAAAGCATCGATTCAGCAAGAATAATCGATTAATTTTATCGATTTTTAAATGTTTCATAAATTTGTGTCGTTGTGATCTCAGTTTGTAGACTTTAAGATGGCGGTGTTTCCTATTGTTATGGTAAGTACAGCCTAAAAAAACCAAAACCAAAAGTGACTTAATCTGGGGGCACGGCAGTGCCCCCACCAAATCGAGCAAAAAAGCGACACGGCCGTACCATCCTTTTCTCGAAGCAATTCAGGCCATTTTCGACCCCCTGTAACTTCGTTGTGGATAAAACTAGAAGACTGAATTTTCACTAACCATGCAGGCATTGTAAAGACACGGTATATTTAAAATTTCATTAAATTTAAAACAGTAGTTTAAGAATTATAACGGTTCAAAGTTTCTTAATTTTGTCACTGACTCACTCACTCACTCACTCACCGATCATAAAAATTCTAAGGCGCTTCTAGCAGACCTAGAAGCTTCAAATTTGGAATATAAGTAGTGTTTGGTGTATGAATCAAGGAAAAACTAAAATATTTGGGGCACGGTAGTGTAGTAAAATTCAGTACCAACTCGAGTAAAATTTTTCAGTCTCTAGACTTGGTCCAGTTTTTTAGATAGTTACATAACTGCTTAAATAATTTCATAATCACATATCTGTACACCAAGTTCTGTTCGTATCCACGCACGCATCTCAATCTTAAAAATATTTAATGTTTTATATAAATATATTGACTTGGTCATCGCACTAAATAATTTAATTAACACGTGTTTCCATGCGATGGCCGAGTCAATATATTTATATAAAACATTAAATATTTTTAAGATTGAGATGCGTGCCTGGATAAGACTTGGTATTACATGGATCTCACAACTTTTTACCGTAGAACAACTGAGTTACGAGACATGGTTTTTTTGACAAGTATTGTTTTTGATGGGATATAAAAATAGACGCATTTTTCCTGAAATAAAAATGACATATTATGTATCTAGCCTATCTGAAACCTAGTTAAACATTGTGAGATATGGCGTTTCGACTTTCTCCGTGTTCGGCATCATAAGGGTCACAGTGACAGTTAAATAAAGTCAATTTTTCTCTCCACCTTTAGTTTGCAAGGTGCGGGTGCCTATATAAATAGAGTGAGTCGCCCGCGCGCCTCAGTTGTAATATCACCATGCAGAAATGACTAGGTTTCAGATAGGCTAGATACATAATATGTCATTTTTATTTCAGGAAAAATGCGTCTATTATGTAGTCTGAGCCTATCTGAAACCTAGTTAAACATTGTGAGATGTGTTTATTATCGCATGGTGGAGAGAAAACCAACTGTGACCCATAAGCTACTGATGAGTGTATCAGTAGATAAATATTTGAATCTATAAATTTATAATGCATAGATTTCTAGGTAATAGATATACTAAAAAGAAAGGTATATAAGTATACATAAGACTTAAGTACTTCCTTATTATTCCTGACTTGTCAGAAAGTTATGGAAGGTATATACCTATAAATATAGGTAGGTATTTATACATATGGATACACACAGTGCCTCTTCGAAAGCAATACTTATAAGTAATTATTGATCAAAATCTTGTTATTGTCAAGGAAATATTTTTAACATACACTAGCCGAATGGATGGAACCAGTGAAATACTTTGCAACAATATTTAAAAGCTGTAAAATGTAGAATATCGATCCAGGCCGCTGGGGCTCAGGTCAGCACATGCTGACTAGGGTATGTAATTCTGGACTGACCTCAGAAATGCAGCAGCCGACCGTGGAGCCTCGAGGACCTGCTCAGTCAGCCCTGTATGACGACACGGCCTGCAACACCTGGCGCGGCATCTAGTCCTTGGAACGAGGAGTGGTGCTTGAAGGGAAGATAATTTTACTAAATATCTCAGCCTCATCAGCTACTGGAAAAGATTAGATGAAGGCTGTGACACTGGCGGATAACACTAAGTATTCAGTTTTTCAAAACATGATGCAGGTCACTACATTCACAGTCTAATTTTGTATTCTAACTAACTCGGCGGTTAACGAGTTCCTGTGCAGTCCTACTAGGAAGGAAAGTTATTTTATAAGCCTTTGCACCGATTTTGTGGGCTACTATCATTCTGTATCATCATGTGTGAATATTATGAGCTCTGGCAGCATTCCTTGGTAGATGACATCAATTAATAAAGATTGATTAATACAACAATAACAATTATAATAGTTGATAAATGAAACCCGGCTAACATGTCTTAACTGGGTAAGTAAATGATCAGTCATGCCACCAGGATAAGTAAAATGTTCAGTACTTCATATGAAAAACATTAACAAGGTCACCTTTAGGTATGTTCGTCAACACTAAGGGCAGGTCTCGGCCAAAACCTTAAGGCTTCGCCTTGTTGCAACTTCAAAGGTACGTAGGTAGGTACCTACTTACATTGTTGTAGGTTCGATTTTAAAACCATTAAGTCAACCTAGATAAAACAAAATAGCTCGATTAAATAAAGATGGTACGTAAAGATGTTAGTTGTACCTGATCAGACCTGATGCAACGACAGCCAACATAGACTCTCTAATCTGTGGAAGCAACAATCACGGTGGCGGGAACATGGACAGTTGGACGAGCCACCTCGAGCCTGAGAACTGACAGTTCGCCAACAGCAGATAGCTTGCGGCTATCTATAGGTAAACTTAGGTAGTTAGCTATACCCAAGAAAAATTCCTTGGACATCGATATGAGAGTGGAACAGCGAATAACTGTGACATTCATTAAAACAAAAAGGCTTGTTGTTGTTGTTGTCCAGCTAAGGAAGGTTACCTACTCCAGCGACCTGGTATTGCATTCTGAAAGAACTGCGAAGAGTTAATATTATGACTAATAATTATTACTTATTTAGAAAGTTTTCAGCAAACTCTAATAAATCAAGCAGCTACCACGTCACCGCTGCCCGGTTATAGCTCTGTACTAGCTTGGTAGATATATATATACCAGTTCTAGCCTTCAGCTAGAGGCCAGAGAGCTCCTAAATGAGATGCGAGTACGAGCATGACACAAGTAATTTTTTACTTGGTAACTAGTTACGTAACTAACTGAAAGATCCATAAAACAGTTGAGGATTACTCAAAATGGAATTGTGAAAACGGCACGTCTGCATCTTAACCAGTCAGTCTAAGTAGTTTCAGCAGATACAGTGTTGAAAAATAGTTATGAAACGTTTGCGCCAGAATCGAATTAAAAATACATTTTCATTAGAGAAGCCGTTTAGGCATGAATAGGTACTTTCACCCTTTGGATTGTGCTCCAAATGATGACCTTCGAAATTTATAGAAATTTAATGACGACTGCCATTGTTTATTATCTAGCCCCGTACATTGAGTAGGGCTGCGGCTACACGTGATGTGATACACAGTACACAGTAGGTATATGCATGTTCCCAGAATAGTGGAAGTTATAATTTTACCAAAAGGTAGTCGTCTCGTGCAAGAGCACCGTTACTCGATTTATTCGATACACAACTAGTAGACAGCTGCTGCGTAGGAGGTTCACGCATTTTTCAACAAAGAGCTCGGATACACTCACAATCCACTGGGACATAAGGAAGACAGCTAATATGGTGCCACTCAGAAACCGCGATGACACTCCGATCATGATCACCCGACAGTAGGATCATAATAAATTCGGTAACTTGTGAAGCGGTATGGTATAGCAACAGCGACTTTCACGAAATCAGGAATTAGCTCAGTGCTTTTAGGTTGAACACTCGCCGGTGGGATTCACTTTGCTCACAGCCGAGAAAAGAAAAGACTCAAAGCTGGAATCTGCCGATGTGTCATGACACTTAAGATAGTGTCTGGGGGGGGTCACTTTATATGACGAAAAACGAACTTTCAGTGCACTGCGGCGCGAGCTATCTGTTTGTATGTATTAAACGTGCCGATTGCACGACAGCTCTCGTTCGTTCGTTTCTCATCAGTATAGAGTAACGCTCCTGTACTTACCGTGCGTCACCATTCCCATGAGCAGTCCAATGATCTTTAGGCAGTTTAGAACAAAAGCTGCATTAGACAGTTTCTTCAGCAGAGACATCGAAATAAAAAATTGATTGCACAACTATCCCCAGGAGCAGTCTGCAGGTCACTTTGGGTAGTTCAGAAGAAAGCTGCTTTAATAGAATACCCTACCTCAGCGGAGGCATCAAATTGAAGTGCTATAACACTTTTAGAAGCGGTGCACGTTACCCGATTTGTCGTCATCCATGCCGATGCGGCTACGGCGACTGCAGGTGGTTACTCAGGCTTCGTTGGTGTGCCCTTGTATGGCTAACATGACCAACCTTGGCAGTAAACGTTCGTCTGCATATGCGAAAATCACTGATGAATAGCGCACGTTACTCGATACCTTCTAAATAAGTCACTCATAATGATGGCTGATGATGATGATGACCGTGCTAGCAATAGTGCAGGCGGTTCCGCTGAGCATAAAATCTCTTCCCAGACAGGGGGCGTTTGGATCTGGCAACCAGAACAGGAGTGCCAGGTGTGCGCAGCGATGCAGGTGGGACAACACAGCCGCCAGGGCAGGAGTGCATAGCTGGGTCTATGCAGCGATGCAGGTAGCACAAACCGGTGGCCAGGGCCAGGACCGGGTGTACGCTGCGATGCAGGTGGCACAAAACGGTGGCCAGGGCCAGGACCTGGTGTACAGCCGCCAGGGCAGGAGCGCATGGCTGGGTCTATGCAGCGATGCAGGTACCACAAACCGGTGGCCAGGGCCAGGACCGGGTGTACGCTGCGATGCAGGTGGCACGAGACGGCGGCCAGCGCAGGAGCACAGGGCCGGGTGTATGCTGCGATGCAGGTGGCACGAACCGGTGGCCAGGGCAGGAGCGCCGGGCCGGGTGTACGCTGCGATGCAGGTGGCACGAGACGGCGGCCAGCGCGGGAGCACAGGGCCGGGTGCAGGTTACACGAAACTTCAATTTCACCGAATCGGCCTGCCTACCCTTCAGCGGGTAGGTACCGGCGGATCACATTACTTGCCGCACATGCCACAATGTCCCAACATACTGAAACTCGGAGCCACGTGCTTCCTGTAAAAAATCCTATGACGGTCCTGGAAAGCTCCTGTTTGTAAAGCCTTACATAAGCTATAATCAAGTGCATTATTGTAATAGCAAAGTTTTTATCAACTGTTTTCTAAAAATATTAGAAATTGAGGGTAGAAAAATATATTTTTATTATTTTTTCCTGTATAAAATTAACATATGCTTTACTTAAAGCGGTCATTAATGTAAGTATCTAGCTCAAGCGCCACTAGTAGGACCGGAATATGTGATCAATCATCACCACGACTATTGAATCGGACCCTACTGCGTGGGATAAAAACCCCAAGCGCCGGAGCATTATGACCAGTGGCTGAGCTTTTAAAAGCAGTAAATAATAGCATTTTACTCACGGCTTATCAACTCAAACCTTCGTTGCGAAATCCTCAGCAATGGCTGCGTGCGCAGCAGCCGGCAGGTCCCGCTCCCCGACGCCACGTGTCGCGGTGGCCGCGCCCCGCGCCGCCTGGTCCGCATCACGCTGCTCCCGGCAGCGAGGACTCCGCAAATTCAATATTATATTTTTCCCCGTTCGGAGCGAAGCCGACGAGAACCGTGGCTACATTGAGCCATTTTGCCGAAGTGTTCACTTCAAAAATCAAAAACCAACTGAGGCGCGCGGGCGACTCACTCTATTTATATAGGCACCCGCACCTTGCAAACTAAAGGTGGAGAGAAAAATTGACTTTATTTAACTGTCACTGTGACCCTTATGATGCCGAACACGGAGAAAGTCGAAACGCCATATCTCACAATGTTTAACTAGGTTTCAGATAGGCTCAGACTACATAATACTCATGTAACCTTTTGTGGGGTTCGTAGTAGTTAGAAGAGCTATAGTATATATCGTGACTATACATGCATACATTTCGTTAAATCAATACGATTAACAATGATCTGCTTTTCACCCACCGCTATCGAAGTGGTCTGAAGAAAGATTGATTGCAACAAGTACAGTAGAATTAATAAAATAAATGAATAAATAAAATTAAGAAATCATTATAAAATATGCAAATTGTGATACATTTGGACCTGAATATAGAGAAAGAAACTTGTATGAAACGCCAATAAACTAATATACCACCTCGTAATTATGAAAAACAGTTAAACATTTTCGCCAACGTTATGATGTCTGAAATCCCTTTGTATTAACGGGTTGAACCCCGTGAAATGATAAACAATAGAAAATTATTGTTTTTCGCCCAATATCGCGACTAAGGGAAGCAAAAGGTTAATCATATAGGTGGCTTTCCTACGGCCATATCATCAGTTTGTAATCCAATAATCACTGCTCCTTTAGGTTATCTTAATACTGCTTCATAGATAACACTATACATATAGAGCAGTTTTTTCTTGTTCCTGACAATCACTGTCTCGCATTATTATTATTATTATGTGGGTTGCTAGAAATTAATCATATTTGCATACTCACTCATCGCATCGACAACGTCGAAGTGCGTATCGCACAACGTCTAAGATGTAATTTATGCATTTTTCACACGAACACAGCACGCAATCATTATTTAATAAGTGTTTATACTTGATTACTCTATTGACTTTACTTCCGACCAAGTTAACCTATAATTTAATACACAGTTTGTTCAGCAATGTACGTAAGTGATTTATAAATGAGTCTACAACTATGTTGTAAGTTCTATATTAACACATAATACTGTATGTAGTTTATAAATTAGTAATAATTCATTCTAGTGTTAAAGCAGTCTATACTTATGTAGTGCGTTCCGTTATGCGATATAAGTACTTATTTTACGCATAAAGTTACGCTGCATTCCTTGATTAATCACTTAATTTTCTATATGAGTGATTTACTTACCCAAGCATAGTGATATCCAAATGACAAAACTTATACCTTATCCCATCTCGTGATATCCTAAAAATTACTGCTGTAATCTAGACTTGCCCTTAATCGTCACATTCTGTAAGTGTTATCTAGGGAAGTTTGTTGCATCTTATCCGCTTCAAAGTAAGGGAAATGTCGTAATTCCATAAGTAACACATGTTGCGAGAATGTAGAGCTTCGGCATCTGATAATTATTAAGGACCTAGTCCGGTCGCGTACCGGGAATTCAGAAGTTGAACGTAATTTGTTGATTCCGCAACCGAAGTGGGTACCTTCCTATATTAGGTCAGTACAGTGATACATCAGTTCTACCACAGACCTGTATTTGAGTAGACAACGCAAGTGCATGTACTTCGCGTGTAAAAAGGGAGTGAAATTATCTTCCTTTAGCGCAGTGTCATTAGGGACGTTCCTAAACTAAATCGTTCAAATGACGTGACTGACGTGACAGTAGGTATAAAAATAATGGCACTCTTGGTTTCTATACAAGGATTGAGACAAGCGTTGTCTATTCAAATACAGGTCTGTGAGCTCTACAACATGTATGTTTACGGTTTTAAAGATTTCACATTGAATAATCAGTGGTTTTTAAAAAATACTGTTTTACATAACACCTATGATTAACTACTGATAGATAAGATGAGATTGGTGCAACTTGTAACAAAGCACCCTACAAACATGGAATTCGAATAATCGATAACCGAATAACTATTGCTCGCTGATGACCTGCTTCACGGCCTTAACCGATGAATCAGTTATCCACTCCGACAAAAAAAACCTAGTAAAACATAAATAACATTCTACTTTCTTCTTTCAGATGCTGCTTCTAGCAAGCAGTGCATCACTAGCGAAAGAAACAGAAGAAAAGCACACGACGAAACTGCTGGAGTCTGGTGGCATCAGGGACGCTCCGTCCGGCAAAGGCATCAAGCGGCAGGTCTTCTCCACGGGAGTCCTGGGTTCACTGACACCTTCCCCCTTCACCCCGTCAGCTGTGGACCCTACTGGAGGTCTCAATGTGCCGATCCAGGCAGGGCCACCAGTCGTGGCCGCACCAGCCGTCCCACCGCCGCCGGTGCAGACCTCCGTCTCAGTCGACCCCAACCCCGTGGTGTTGAGGCAAGAAGTGCCGCGCTTTATTACTAGAACCGTCACCAACCAGGTGCCGTATGCTGTGCCAGTGCCGTATCCTGTCGACCGACAGGTGCCGTACCCGGTCCGAGTACCCGTGTCTGTGCCGGTCGACCGCCCTGTGCCGGTTCCTGTGGTGCACAGGGTTCCCGTGGAGGTCACCCGCCACGTGCCCGTCTACTACGAGACCAGAGTGCCATATCCCGTCAAAGTGCCGTACCCAGTGCCTCATCCGTACCCGGTGACAGTGGAGCGTCAGGTTCCAGTTGATCGCCCAGTTTATGTGGACCGGCCCGTGCCTCAGCCCGTGTATGTGGACCGGCCAGTCAATGTGCCAGTGCCGGTGGACCGGCCAGTAGCGGTACCACAACCTGTGGTGGTCAACCGACCGGTGGCGGTCCCACAACCCGTGGTGGTGAACAGGCCAGTGCCGGTGCCAGCCGTTCCGGTCGCGCAGCCGCTGCAGACGTTTCAGTCCCTGCCCACTGGATTCGGAGGAAACCTGAACTTCCAGGACTTCTCCAACAGCATCGCTCTCAACGGCCGCTAATCATGCCATCCCTTCATTATCATGTAATTTATTATGACTATGTACAAATCCATTATCATTATTTTTGCAATAAAACATGGCGTGACATCAAAATCTTTATTATTCACTTGTTTAGAAAGTTAATAGACATAGCTCGAAACATCTTAACCTACTTCAACTGGGACGGGGCGAGCGCGGGTCCAGGGCGGCGCGGGACAGACTCAGATAGCACCTGAACACGTCCATAACATCGAGATATTTAAAACGTTATTTCATAGACTTGGACACGTCCCGATTTGTCTCATAGCCAATGGCTCACATTTCGCCTCGTTAATTTGACAGTAAACTCCACAGGTCTTGGAGATAAACTAGAAACAGCATTGAGTCGAATTGGGACGTATTCGTCTAGTATTCTCAGACACCTACAACAACATGCAAATTCATCTAGAAGATGAAGACAGATCACAACACATTGGCCTACAGGAACTTCTAAAAGGGAACACATTTGTCAACGGGTTCATACAGATTTCACATTGATTAATGGATTCTTGGAGAAGTTGCCTGACTGGTCTGCGGATGGGTCTAGAAGATGACGCACTGGTCGGCGGGGTTCATCTTGGAGCCGCGGGGGCAGTTCCAGGCACGTGCGAAGGCGTCGTTGTTCTGGAGGGCGCCCCGCGCTCGGAACTCATGCGGGGTGTGCTCGTCTTGTAGATCCTCCTTTAGGGAATCCTTGGTTGATACTCCGCACCAGAGCTGAAGCAAAATTAGTAGGTTAATGTAAAACAAAACCACCATTTAGTGTGTTTTATTGCAGTATATTAGGACAATCAACAGGTTTAAAAATATGGCGTCTTCAGAAACTACTTATAGTTTAGGGCTATTAGGGCTGTGCTGTAATCGTCGCTGTAGCGGCTGTGGTAGGATGGTTAAACATTGGAAACAGATTGTTATGGCACCCTTCGGGAGTAGACTATCGCCATCAATTGTAGATAGTTGGGTCCAGGAAAGCTCATGTAGACCCTTCCAAGGGATACCACAATATGATTGGCAAGGGTTATAGATCCGAGTATTCAGACTTCAGGCTCACATTTCCATAGCTCAAGAAGAACAGCTGTTCAGGCGAGTACTCCTCGAATCCTGGTAGAAGCAGCTCCTCTCCATGCCGATAGCGATGCTCAGTGAGCGCCGCGAACGCCTCCCGCACGCCGCCGTTGTCCGCTATGTTCTCGCCCAGAGTACGGGCGCCGTCCACCTGGGGAAAGGACGCTCGTTATATATTTTGATGCACCGTTAAAAATTAAATATGTGTGTTTACAAATATGTGGTGTACAATGAGGTATAATGCTGAATGCGTTCTAGATGGTGTGCAAACATATTATGGTTTTTATGCATGAAGCTAGCCTAAATATTTTGTCTAGAAAGCCATTCAAAACCATAGAACAACGCAGACTCGGGTGTTCACAACTTCACAACACGTACGAAACACATTCTTCATAGTATACCATATACCTAACTCTTTTTGACACAGTCTCGTCAGTTTATTATATTCTCATCGAATTTATAATCGCAAGCTAGAAAAATTTAAACCCAACGCCCTCAACTTACATGCTCTTTCAGCTCGTCCACATAGAACTGCGAGTACTGCTTGACGAAGCACTGCGTCATGTTGACGTACGAGCCGATGGTGGCGTTGCTCCACCAGGGGACCATGTTGCCGTTCTTGTCGAATTTACGACCTTAAATACAAAGTTGTAAGGGTTACTTTTTAATTGCTTTCACACATAAGCTCCATTACATCTAAGGGCCGGTTTTTTAATCAGAGAGAGATCAAATTTAACTATTCGTCAAGTCACGCGTCAAGTATGACCGCTGCATATGGCTGCATACGATTTTGAAGTACCTACTTAGTTTTTAACTATAATGTGGCAAGTTACTTGGCGACCCTCCTTGCGGGGTGAAAGAAGTGGCGGGGGCGAGGTAGCACGACATGCTACACACGTAGAAAAGTGTGCCCGGATTAATCTCGTGATAGCTTGTAACTATTTCTGACGTAAGTAAAATTTTATTCTATGAGTGTTCCCGTAAATGTCATATTTAGCTTAAAATTTATAGTTTGACAGCATTAAAATTTGGATGTTTACCTTCAGAATATCTACCAATTTGAATTTATTTATGTAAAAGTGTTTTATTTTATAAATCAATTTCCATGTCACTTTCATGTTCACTCTCTGTTTTAACTTGTTCATCGTCGTCGTCGTCCTCATCTTCATCATCGTTTTCATTAACTTCAATTATAAATCTAAGACAAAAACCAAAAAACATTATACCTACTTTGAAGTATAATGTACTAGAGTACGCCAGTCATATTAGTTCAGTGTACACATATAATATTTTATGTTTAATTTACATTAAATTATAAATAAACAATAACATACCTGTCCAATACATTGTCGAATACTCTATCAGATTTATAATATTCGTCTTAATTTTTTATGACATGGTCGTCACAATTTCTCCACTTTTCAGGCGAATAGGTAATTAGAGAAAAGCAACTCTAAGTCTTTTATCTCTTTATCTAAGTTAGAGTCAATCGACGTTCTTGCGAGCCACACAAGTTCAATAGGATTTAATTCCGGGTGGTATGGGGGTAGGCGAAGCACGATATGACCATTTTCTTTCAAAATTTCATCAATTTTGTAATTTTTCTCTGTGTTTTGCTCATTAATTACTTTCATTAAATCACATAAATTTTGGTTGCTTTCCTAGTTACAAGAACTGACAACTGACGCACTGTCATATGGACTCTTCGTCTTTGTTGTTTACTTTTTCGTATCTGACTGCGCAGTACCAACCTTTAGCCGCGTAGCATGACTGATCCGGTACGCTGTTCTACAAGAAGCCCCTATATTGAGACATTATACGATTTGTTGTTTTTAACGTTATTTTGTTGACGAATTATAGATACCTAATAATAATATAATGATAATATTAAAAAGGCCTCAACACTCATCCTAAGACTAATGGTCTCAGGATCAATGATCTCATGTGGGTCGCACTCAAATTATGACAGACTATATAAGACATGTGGCCGCCTCGGCTGCGCGGCCGAGACTGCCGTAACAATGACATGCAGTGCACGCGTTCCCCTCCACCGCTACCCTCCCGCTACCCGCTGTCGTCTTGGGTACCTCGTCCCCTCCGCGTCTTTCACCCCGCAAGGAGGGTCGCCAAGCAACTTGCCAATCTATAATGGTGCCATTTTTGACGAATGGTTGATATAGGTAACTGAGGATAATTACGGATCAAAAAACTGGTAAGTATAGGTAACTTACCGAAATTGTCAAAGCCGTGAGTTATTTCATGACCAATTATCGTACCCAGTGATCCATAGTTGAGAGATCTGGAATTAAATACTCGTTATGTATGTACAACTTCATTCACTTATAAGTAAGGAAACCTGACTGGTGCAAACCGATGTTTCCATGAAAATAGGGTGCAAAAGAAGACGTTTCTCCAGTAGTGTTTGACGGAAATAGGCGATGATGATGATGATGATGACATGGCGTTTGATAAGCCTAAAATACTTACTCCAATCCGAGATCGTAAAAAGGATACTGCACCATGACTAGTGGTATAGCTGCGTCCAGGAAAATACACTATTAGTACAATGTTACAAGCTACCAGATATATTTCAGGAATGTTTTATTACTGCAAACATTTTAATAAAACTTACACTAACAAAATCACAAAAATGATCTCTCATTGGACTAAAAGTGATGTTTAGTGGATAGTTCAATCGGTGCAAATTATATAAGTACCAAAACTTACTTATAGTATTATCCTGGAACACATGGTACGCATTAACCTCGGTCGGATCAGTGGCCCAGGCGGACTTGTCAGTATTACGGAACTTATCCAGAGCCTTCTTCGTCTTGAGCTGGACCACATTGATCATATTCTCGAGATGGGTCTCCGGGTTTATCTTCAACCCTTGGTAGTATTCTTCCAGTTTTCCGTTTTGGAGCATCCATTCTGGGAAGCCGATGAGGCTTTTCATCCGTTCTATCTTCTCGTAGGTGGCTAGTTTCGTGTCGTCGTCCATCCACTTGGCCAGGCCCACCAGGTGAGCTAAGCCGTTCTTCAACTCATTCAGCATTTTCTTCAGCTGTTTACAGAGGAGAATAAGATTAATTATGTGGTTATGGAAATAGCGAATACATAATTGCACAATATAGCCGGAGTGAGGCGCTGTTCTCAACATGGCAAGTATCAAGTAAACTTTATCTTAGCCACTATATAACCTGCATTGCACATCACCTCAACTTCTCCAACTGTTGAATCAACTATACCTTATAAATCCGGCGTACATTCTGATACTTTACAATCCACCCTAATGCTGACAAACTGATAAGCTACACAAGCAGTACAACCAAACCCCACCTTAGGTTTAGACACCGTAACAAACTTCTCATCCAGGATGGCATGCGCCACGGCCAGCCCCATCATGTCCGTGACCAGGGCGGCGCACTGAAGGCTGCGCGAGCGCCGCCCCCCGCGCCCCTGCAGCGCCTCGTACGCCGCCTCGAAGCGTTCCCGGAGAGCGGACGTTGTGTGCACTGACATCACTTCTACCACCTGACGGATGTAGAAGGATTAGCCCCAGTTTCACCTGATTCTGTTAGATCATAGCAAGGGAATAGTAGTTGAATTTTGACACATCTGTCAAGAATTTAATATGGAGATGACGTAGGTATAATTGATGATATTACAATGTAACAGGGGTGTTAATGATCTAACAGACTATGGTGAAACAAAGTATTAGACTACAGCAGGATAATCAAATTGATAGGCTAGAGTAATCAGCAAACATCCCATGTTTCATATTACTAGCGTATTCCAAGCAGCGATAAAATATTATGTAGGTCTCTCCTACTGGCATGGTAGCCTAAGCTCTAAGGCTGAGCTGGAGGGTGTTTACGGGCGATTAAGAATAGGCAAAAGTAGCCATCCTGTCCGCTGGCCCAACCTCTTAGGCAGATAGATGCTGTCGGAGGATTACCGAACATGGTGTGGTGTGGATGATGATGATGGCAGTAACACAGTCTCGACCTATCAGTACACTTGTCAATCAAACACGATAGATATCGACCGACCTAAAAACTAGACAAGCTGTAGGTAATTACAACAAATATTAATAATACCTTAACCCAGATATACAGCTCAATATCCACAGCCGGAGTTCTAGCCATGAGAAGCGCCATCTTTTCCATATACTCCATATCCACATCAGAGACCATGATCTTATCCGTCGCGAAGTCTAGTTCGGTTTTGCTGACGGCGAAGACTCCTTCAAGATATCTTTTCCAGATAGGCGAGGCGGATTCGTTGTTGGCTGCGAGGACTGCGTCAGTTCTTGCCTGAATCTCGTCTGCGGTGTATTCTGGGTAGTTCTCGTAGTAATCTAAGTCCACTTCGTCTGTGGCGTTTATATTTTCTAGCTGAAAGAGTAATTACACGTTAGGTGTTTACATTTACTAGGTAGTTAGGACTAGGAAAAACTAGGTTAATATATTATCTAGAATCTAGATGACCTAAATTGTACGCTATCGTTTCTTTAGTACTTTCCTAGTTATTATTTTGTACACAATACGTGGGTACTTACGTACTAATTTATTCATCTGTAGCCCCTCTCAGAAGCATTGTTACTATGAGAGAGGGGTCAGTTTTGTCTGCCACCAACCGTACCTACTCATATGAACTATATATAATAATAGGTAGTAACTTTGTTTTAGATGTTCAATAGTTAGTGTACCTAAATAACCCGTTTACGTTTAATAATAGGTCGTTTAGTCTTCGTAAGAGTTTATGATCTTACAGATGAATAAATGAGGATCGTTACTTACTTAGTAACGATGTTTTGTGTATTGCTAAGGAAATATTTAGTACCTAAGTACTAAAGAAACCATCGCATACAGTTTAGGTCATCTAGATAAAATATAAACCTAGTTTTTTTTTAAGTACATCACATGTCACTACTCACATCGCATGCTTGTATGCCTGTTATTATTGTAAAAGCTTTAAAGCTTTATCTCTTGATTTTTATCGTGCTAGTTATTGAAAATAGCGTTAGGTACTTAGGTATACTGTAAACATTATTAATTTTGTAAAGGCAATAATTGTTAATAATAATAATAATTATAGAAACGTTAAAAAATAACTGAGATCTCAAGCTCAGCTATGGTGGTACTCGTAAAAAGCTGTTACTTCACTACCTTCACTATGTATTAAATTTTTAATAACATACATGTCATACATGAGCAGCCGTATGAAGAAGGGAGCAGTGTAGGGGGTAGATTATATCTCTATCTATGAAGGCATATCTAATAATGACTCTTTTATAAAACAAACTATAATTAGGAACATTATTACTTACCTCGTACAACGTATTGTACAAAGCATAATACTCCTCAGCAGCATTCTCAGCCTTCTCAGCCTCAGAATAATCGATCGTATTATTTCCAGAAGCCGGAGAGAACGCAGCAAAGAGGAACTTATAGAAGTTGATGTAGACCTCTTTAGTCTTATCGGCCGAGATGGATTTGGTCTTTTTGTCTATGCCCAGGGGTCCGTTCCCGTTATGTTTGAGGAATATCTGGTGGAACGAGGTGGGGCGGTTGGGTTGCAGGATCGGTATTGGCGCCTTTTTGCCTATTTTGTGTTTCTTCTTTTCATTGTGCATGCTGGAAGTAGGAATATGGTTTATAGTGTCCGAGAGAGTTAATTGGGTACCTGGCCGAAAATAACCCTCAAATGTTAACAACAGACAGTCAACATTTTGAATTTTGAAGGACTTTGACATTTTACTTCATAAATGTTTCATTGTTTAGGTTTCAGTTCGAAACGGCCAGGCTTCCGCTTATAAAAGATGTGTAGTCGAAAGTTATTGTCGGTTGGATGATACTTCGATAAACAATACATGTGTTCATACATGATTTAAGAAGTTATGGGTTAGAATGCTAGAAATGTACTAAGGACATACCTACTAACAAAAATTTTACCTCGGAAAAGGATTAGTGGTTCCAGGAGTGCCCATAGCCAATCTATACACTGACGAGTTCTTCGGATCATTAAATATCTCGAACCCAATGAGCACATCCATTCCCAACATGGTCTTCACATTCACCACCACCTGCACCCAGTCTACCTTGACCTCTGAATGCTCTTCCTCTGGGACCGCCAGGTATGAAGGGTACGGGGGTAGTGTGAGGTCCTTGAGCTTCTCCTTCACTGGTTCTAGGCCTTTGCTTTCTATGTGGTCTGTGAAGGGTTTGGTGTGTAAAGAAATGTATTTTAGTCAGAATCAAAATCATAATTCCTGTTAGAAGTTTAGGCTGATTCATGAGTTGTAAAACAGTTCAGTTAGTTCCACAGCTGGACATAGCCCCTTTGCTGGTAGTGGTCGGGGAAGGAAGTCTGATGACAGTATTAAGAAGCACAGGCCCAGCAGTCCACGATTATTGGGTGAAGTTGAACGGCCAGATCCACATAACAACGCAGACTCGGGTGGAGTTTAATACATTGAGGTCAGAACCGTTAAAATTAGGCGATTCAATCATTCATCATCAATACGACATAGACATAATTTGTATTACTGAGCATCACCTTAAAAATGATGACATGAATTTTAATGTAAAAAATTACAATGTTATTAGCTCATTTAATAGGAAATCGTTAGACAAAGGAGGATCATTAATATTTGTAAAGAAAAATTTAAAATGTAAGGATAGGAAAGATATTGTAAAATTATCGGTCGAAAGAATAGCTGAACTAGCTTGTGTTGAGATGGACAAGTATATAATTTTAAGCGTGTACAGGCCCCCCTCTTCTGACTATAAAGTATTTGAGAAAGTGATGGAGGATAGTCTTACCATCTTATCTAAGAGCTCAAAACAAGTGGTCGTGGTGGGAGATTTTAATATTGATTTATTAGTTGAGACTTCTATGAAATGTTGTATAATTAATTTGTTCAAGTCATATAATTTAAGTAATGTCTTCCTGGAACCTACCAGAATTACTCCCACCTCAGCCACTTGTATTGACAATATTTACTGTAATTGTGATTTTACTAATCATTCTGTAATCAATTGTTTACCATCCGACCACAGTGGGCAAATTATTACGTTTCCTTGTACTTTTGAACGTAAGTCAGCCACTTTCAAGTTCAGACCAGTAACATCATACAGAATTGATAAGTTTAAATCTCGATTGAACAGTAAACTTGGCTACTGTAGAAGCTCTGAAAGAAATCCCAATGATGCCTTTAAGGAAATATTTCAAGGTTTGTCTCAAGAATTTGAAAACGTGTTCACTAAGAAAGAAGTAGATGTTAATTGTAAACTAAGTCTTAATGACTGGGCAACATCGGGAATTTATAAGAGCAGACGTAAATTATATGATCTCTATGAACAGCGTACATTTACTCATGACGATAACTTTAGAGATTATGTAAAGAAATATACAAAGATATTCAAAGCCGTTTGCCACCAAGCTAAATCAGATTATATAAATAGAAAGATTAAAAACTCTAATAACAAGATTAAAACCGTATGGAATATCATTAATACTGAAACCGGGAAGAATAAACCACGTGATTTAAATTTTGAACTTAAAATTAATGATAAAATTGTTTCATCTAGTGAAGAAGTGGCTTCCATCTTTGAAGATTTTTTCCGTAGTATACCGATAGCTACAACTGAGAACCTTGATTCATCTTGCGCTGAAGCTGAACGTTTGCTAAGAGGGAATGCACCGCCTTGCGATCTCGACTTTCAATTTCATGGTATAAATACACAGACCATAATTACCACTTATAAAGAATTAAATTTAAAAATGACAGAAGATTTATGGGGCATGTCCGTTAAAGTTATTAGTCATGTTATTGATATCCTAGCACCCCACTTGGCTAATCTTTTTAACAGATGCATTGAGGTCGGTGTATTCCCCGATTTGATGAAACTTAGTAAACTAATACCGCTTTTTAAATCTGGTGAGAAAAATGATCCCAATAATTTTAGGCCTGTATCAGTTTTGCCAGTACTGAGTAAAATATTTGAAAAAATTATGCTGCATCAAATGCTTTCGCACTTTAGTATTCACGGCCTTCTCCATAACCAACAGTTCGGTTTCACCAAAGGTCGATCTACAACTGACGCTGGTGTCGCGTTGGTCAAACACATATTTAGTGCTTGGGAGGAACGTCTTGATGCTGTGGGTGTATTTTGCGATCTATCGAAAGCATTTGATTGTGTGGATCATGCCACTCTACTTATGAAACTTAAATATTATGGGCTAACTGGCAAAGCTCTTACATTATTGGAATCATACTTGAGCAACAGAACTCAACTAGTTGACATAAATGGAGTGCGTTCGGCTGGCTGTCCTGTCAGTATGGGTGTTCCCCAAGGCTCGATTTTAGGACCATTCTTTTTTCTTGTATATGTTAACGATTTACCGTTTTTGGTAGATAAATTATGTGAGATAGTACTGTTTGCTGATGATACTTCACTTATATTTAAGTTGAAGCGACAAGAAGTCAATTTTGACAATGCAAACAGTACTCTTTCCATAGTTGCTAATTGGTTCACTGTAAATAATTTAGCTCTTAACTCCAAGAAAACAAAATGTATTAAATTCACTTTGCCTAATGTAAGACAAGTAGAGACATATTTGACATTGAATAACGATAAGCTAGAGTTAGTAAATGAAACGGTATTCCTGGGTATTACAATTGACTCAAAGTTGCAATGGGGACCCCATATTGAGAGGATAAGCGGTAGATTGAGTTCTGCAGCTTATGCGGTTAGAACCATTAGACAGTTAACAGATGTAGATACAGCCAGGCTTGTGTATTTTAGTTATTTTCATAGTGTTATGTCTTACGGAATTCTATTGTGGGGACGAGCGGCTGACATTAATCAAATCTTTGTTCTGCAAAAACGAGCAATTCGAGCCATATATGTATTATTGATTTGCGCGCGCGCATTCTATCTAAACACGTATTTATTTGTCTCCCATTTGTAAATTCTTAATGTGGTGCTAAAAATATGCCGCAATAGTCGAAATTATATTCATTCTAAAGTGCTATAAACGGACCTTCTAACAGTGAAAACAGTTTTTAAATTAAGTGACGCGTTACTTCACAATAAGCAAAAACATTTTTAAATAATCTCTAACGGCCGAAATAACATCGAGCGTACCAGTGCTAAGTGTGTGATTCATTCATCGAATATCGTCAGATGTGCAGAGGGCATTGACCGTGTTCGGCCGAAGAGACTTCCAGTACAACGCAACCCAATATACTAAGTACAAATTTCACATCAACATCCATCTGTGTCGTTGGCTCAGGCGTTAACGCGTCGGCACCGAGCGCCTTGCAATTAATACGGTGCGGTGGTTCGATCCCCAGAATCCGAAGATACTTTTTTTATTTTTTAAATTATATTTGTCTTTCGGCGATGAAGAAAACTGCTAACACTAACCCCCTGGCTGTAAGAACAATATTTCAAAAAATGAGTACTTAGCATGCTCAACCTGTAGGGGAAAATTTGACCTTATCTGCGCAGGAATTTCAGCAGATTCATTCCGTCAATTTGGCGAAGAACATAAAAAACGCTGGAGCTGTCCCGAGTGTACTGGCAAGTTGCCTAGAGGTGACAATACTGATACTCCAGTACGCTCTCGTAATGATTACTTACAAACATTATCTACTAATGTTTCTAATGAAAATGTCACACTGAGAAATAAACATAGCATTACATCAGCCGTGGATAAGTCCCTTACCGAAAGCAAATTGCGGGAAATCATCAAGGAAGAACTATCGTCAACTCTGGACAGAGCAATAAACAAACATGTCACCGACCAACTTAAAGACATAAAAGAGGAAATAATGTCGTTCCGTGATTCTCTAACTTTTTTTAATAAGCAGTATGAGGACATGAAATCACGATTGGATGAGAAAGAAAGTATTATCAGTAATTTGCAAGAGGATAACAATACACTGAACCAACAGGTACACGAGCTATCAAATAGACTCGTCCAGGTAGAACAATCCATGCGAGAAAATAATGTGGAAATCAACGGGATACCTGAGCACCGAACTGAAAATCTGCTTACCACTGTGGCACAGCTTGCAAAAACAGTTAATAGCAGTATTGTAGACAGTGACATACTGCAAGCAACTAGAGTCGCCAAGCTAACTAAAGACACTAATAAACCCCGCTCTGTGATAGTTAAACTTCGCTCTACTGGACCCCGGGATGCTCTTATAGCGGCGGTCAGCCAATACAACAGGCAAAACCCTAAAGACAAACTGAACAGTCACCACTTAGGCATCAGCGGAACCAAAGTGCCTGTATATCTGCAAGAACATTTAGCGCCGTTCAATAAAAATATCCATGCAGCTGCTCGAAAGAAGGCTAGGGAGGCTGGTTACAAATTCGTCTGGATTCGCAACGGAAGAATACTTGTACGAAAAGACGAGGGTAGCCAAGCTATTCAAATAAGAAACAGCGATAGTCTTAAACTAATTATTTAATCATAAGTATACATATTTTCTTACCAACAAAGCTTGCATGTAGTTTTATTATATAATTCAATATATACTATCAAAATACAAACGGTCTCCGGACCAAAACAAATGTAGTTTTAAACAATATTTTGCAGAATAATTATGAGTGTATTGTCTTCACTGAAACTTGGCTTAACTCAAATATAAATACTAGAGAAATTATAGACTCGAGGTATACGGTGTACCGTAGGGACAGACTTACCTCTAAATCTAAGTTAAATGGTGGAAAATTAGACGGAGGTGGCATATTAATTGCGGTACACAATGATATCGAATCTACTCGGGTTCAATCCTGGGAGAGTGACGCAGAAGATGTCTGGGTAACATTAAAAGTAAAACTTAACAATATTGTTAGAAAAATTGCTATATGTGCCGTTTACCTGCCACCTCCAGTAAAATTGGAACACCTTAAAAGATTTCTTCAAAGCGCTAATGATGCTCTGTTTAATGTTGACGATGCTTTGATACTTGGAGACTTTAATCTAGGTTTTATACGCTGGACCCGAGATATAGCATGTAGTACTTGTCTACCCTCAAACTTTAATAGCAATTTGGGTTATTCTCTGATAGATTTTTTAGCCTTAAACACCCTAAACCAATTTAACAGCAATGTAAATGAAGATGGGAACATTCTTGACCTGGTTATTTCTAATATGAATGGCGTATCAGTCAGTGAGTCAATGGATAGGCTTAGTAAACTCGATAAACTGCACCCCTGTCTTTTGGTAAGTCTTGTTGCCATCACGATCCCGGAAACTATCAAACCTTGCAAACGCTCATGCTATAATTTCTATAAGGCCGACTATAATGAAATTATATCTGCTTTAAGTGTAATCAAATGGCAAGATCTACTAGGAAGAGCAGCAGGGGATGTAAATGAAGGGCTGTCAATTTTCTATGACGAGGTCAAACAAGTTATTGATAAATTGGTACCGAAACATAACCCCAAAAAAATAAAATTTCCACGGTGGTTTAGTAACAGTTTAATCAAAATACTAGCTGAAAAGGAAAAACTAAGACGTAAAGTAAAAATCTTTAACAACCCCCGCGATAAATATGAGTTCAATCTAATTCGAGAGCGCGGCCACAAGGTTATGAAGCAGTGCTATGATAAGTTTCTTACTAGTGTGGAGGATGGCATAGGGAAACATCCTAGAGTTTTCTGGCGTTTTATAAACGAAAAACGTGGTACTGATCATGGTGTACCCGCTTCAATGAAGCTAAACAACACTGAAGCACAAACGGGTCCTGATGTTGCAAATCTATTCGCAGATCATTTCTCTTCGGTTTACAGCTCCTCCAATCCATCAGTGGTTCCATATTGCCCTGTCAGTAAATCTCAGTCTCACTGTATTGGTCTCCTTAGCTTCAGTGAATACGATGTCATGAGACAAATTAAACGACTAGATATATTTAAAGGAGCTGGTCCAGATGGAATACCGCCCGTGTTCATCAAACGCTGTGGCACCGTATTGGCTTTACCACTGACTATAATTTATAATCAGTCTTTAAATACGGGTGTTTTTCCCACTGAATGGAAAAAAGCACGTATTGTTCCTGTTTACAAGAAAGGGGATAATAGTGATGTAAAGAACTACCGTCCGATTTCAATATTATCATGTGCTGCGAAGCTATTCGAGAGAATGGTGTATCCACTCCTTATGAACCACACAAAGCCTTTTCTAACGGATAGTCAGCACGGGTTTATAACAAAACGCTCTGTTAACACCAATCTTGTCACCTTTGTATCTGATCTTTGCCAGGAAATTGATAACGGTAGTCAGATAGATGCAATATACACGGACTTCAGTAGTGCTTTTGACAAGGTCAACCACTGTCTTCTTCTCCGCAAGCTCGAATCATTTGGAGTGTATGGCCCTTTTCTCGAGTGGTTTAGGTCTTATCTTGATAAAAGAACACAGACAGTGGTTGTGCGTGGTTATGAGTCTCTGAACTACTATGCAGATTCTGGAGTCCCTCAAGGGTCTCATCTTGGTCCGCTTTTGTTTCTACTGTTCATAAACGACATAACCTCCTCTATAAGGCATTGTAAATTCGCGCTCTTCGCTGATGATTTAAAAATCTACAAGAAAATTGAATCTCGCAACGATATGGAGCTAATACAATCGGATCTTAATAGCATTAGTACATGGTGCAACAATAATAGTATGGTACTAAACGCAGGCAAGTGCTTCCACATTAAGTATACGAGAAAGCGAGAGCCAATTCTGACATCCTATCACATAGATGGAACAGTACTCCAAGAAGTTGACCAGATCAGGGATCTCGGCGTTCTGATAGACAGTAAACTTTGTTTTACTGCACACATTGACAAAATAGTCAGTAAAGCTTCACAGATGCTGGGATTTCTCAAACGCAACTGCAAGAGTTTTAGGTATGCCCGCACAAGAATATTACTATATAATGCTCTTGTGCGAAGTCACCTAGAATTTGCCTGCACAGTCTGGAGTCCACTATACGCTGTTCACTCGCAGCGTATTGAGTGCATTCAAAGAGCGTTCACACGGCATATAGCCTACATCTCCCAGGGCATCTCTCACAGAGCGCCTTATGAAGACCGATTGTCATTTTTCAAAATGAACTCCCTCCGCAACCGACGTGTCGTGCTTGATCTGAAGTTTTTATTTAAAATATTAAATGGGTTTGTCGACTGCCCGGGCATACGAGAACAGCTTTCCATCACTGTGCCAAGGCAGTGTCCCCGTTATCCCATAACCAAGACTTTTTGCCCACGATTTTCAAGGACAAATCTCGGACAGTTCTCTCCTATCAATAGATTAATGACTGAATACAATAATTTAAATAATCGGGTCGGAGATGTTGACATCTTTCATATGTCTTTGGCCAAGTTTTCTCAACTGCTAGCTGAATTTTTTTAATAATATAATTTTTATAATTAATTAATAACTAATTTAATCCAACGAAAAATTTCATGTTAAGTATACCAAATAATTTAATTCATTTAAAAATTGTACATAATTTACATTAATTAATTATTATTTTTTATTTGTGTACCTAGTTTTATTTCATTTTATTGTATAAATTTTATATCTTAATTAATATTGCATGTTTTTTGCCTATATTTTGTAATTTACCTAATTGTAATTTAATTTAATACATTATTTGTAAATGCTGTGCATGTCTGTTATGTGTGCACACTTCGGACCTATATTATTATAAACTTACTTTTAATTCAATGTTTGTAGTGTGTGCTGTTGACGTGCCAATAAATAAATAAATAAATAAATAAATAAATATTATAGGGTCTAGAATTTCATTAAGAGATACGTTTAAGGAAATAGGTATACTAACTGTTCCATGCCAATATATCTATGAAAATATTATGTATGTTCGTAAAAACTTAAATTCATTTAGTAAAGTAGGAGCCACTCACGGTATTGAGACCAGAAACAAAAATAAGTTGCTTTTCCCCACACTCAGACTTTCGAAAACAAACACATCATTCATGGGGAACTGTATACGTTTTTATAATAAATTATCAAATGAAGCAATAAACCTTACTGAGCAAAAATTTAAGAATTATGTTAAAGCTACATTATGTAGAAAAGCTTACTATAGTATAAATGATTATTTAAACGACAAAAACGCGTGGTCTTGTCCACCTCAGCTAAGGCTATTGAAAAAATGAAATGGATATAGGTACTTAAGTAAAATTGTAGGTACTAGATATAAGTAAAAATTGTAATAGATTATAAGGAAAAAGTTGAAAAGATGCTCGAGGAGTTTCTTTCGCCATTTCTTTCCTTCTCAATGACGGGGCCTTTGTGAAATGGTGGTAGATGACTATCGACAAATAATTGTAAAATTTTACGTCGATTAAACCATTTGAATTTGAATTTGAATTTGACGCAAACGCGTGGGAAACCACGTAACAGATGTTCATATCAAGGGGAGAAATGAGCACGTGTACGTATAATAATAGATGTGTGTACGTCGCCAGTTATAAATAATTACACACGAGGATGTCCTTGGTATAGAAAGGTAATTGGAAAGTAATCGAAGAGCTTACTTCAATGTCTTTACTGTTGGCCATATTTTCATATTACAGAAAATATTAAATAATATATTTTCTTATGCATTATGTATTATAGAGAAATCGCAATACAACTTTAAAACTAAATTTATGCAAGTTTCGCGAGGGTCTAATACAAGCAGTTATTAAAAGAAAAGAAAACGCTACCAATACTTCACTATTACACCTACACCTAGTATAAAGTAAAGTCGCTTCCCGCGTCTGGGGACTATGTAGGTATGTAAGCTAGCGTTTCAGATAAGTCAGAGTCATTATCACAACGGTACTTAATAGAAAAATTTAACTATTCATAAAAAAATACAAAATACAAAAATATTTAAATCTTTAACCATATAGGTAGGTTGTCAAATACCAGGTTTGAATCTCCGGTGCACTAGGTACCTGTTAGGCTAGAAGAAACCTCTCTTTATTAACATATAGGTATAGTTATTAATATTACAAAAAGACCATCAGCAGTATCATCATCACCACTCACCCAGATCCACACACCCGTCATACATGAGCTTGGCCTGCTGCACGGGCGGCGGGCACCAGCTCAGGTTCCTCGCCAGCACGTCCCGGATGCTGGAGTGCACGCTGAGCTGCTTGATGCGGAACCAGTCGTAGGAGCTGTACGCGTCCGGCCGCGGGTGCTCTTGCACCCAGTTGCCGCATACGTACTGGGGAGAGGGATGAGGTGAGAGGGAAGTGTGAAGTGGTTGACGCTGCATTAATTATCTACCTGTATCACAGATGCAGAGTTTACCAGATAAAACGTGGTATTTTTATGTGCTCCTTATATTATTATTATTAGTAGTACCAGTATATAGGCTGCTTTCATACATCCCATGGTTGCATCTTGAAATATGCAAGATTATAAGTGCCAGAGGCCTTCCATCCGGCTGAACCGACGATCTCAGACAAGTAGCCTTTAGTGGTTGAATTAGGATATAGGTAGTGGTATGGGTGATAAGACTGCCTTATGTACCCTAATTAAGTCGTTATGTGAAATTGTTAACTAATTATTTCTTAGTGTATTAATAATAATAGTACTCTCATATCTATCTGTTAGGGGCTGATAATGCTGATGGTTCCAACTGACCTGGTAGAAGTCATCACAAGGGTCTGCGCTGGTGTCCATGGAGATGGCGAGGTTGGCGGCGGACCGGAGGCACTGCTTGCTGCGGCACACGTCAGAGGGGTCGTGGTTCAGCCCCCGAGAGTCTGTGGCACCAGTAGTAAGGGTCAGGTAGAAGATTCTTAACCACCCGCCTTGTGTCACATTATTGTGATATGCCCGCACCACTGGCGGGCAACTTTAAATAAAGGTGGGTGGTTGAGATTTACAAACACTCGCTTTTAAGGAGATAACTACAGCAAAGTTGCGCAAAAAATCGTAACATTCGTTTAAAAGCGTTTTCCCCAAAACAGCCTATAGGACGTCCCTAATTCACGGTGCCTGGAATAATTGGCGATACATATTGCCCTCCCCTGTCAGTGAGGTATAGAGTCGGGTTGTCAAGCATTGACTCCCAGTCTAATATTCCTGCTCCAAATCGCGCGAATGGGTATTTACTGCATACCTCTATGATAAGTTGCTGTTTTCAGATAAAGGAGTTTGGCGAAGATGTGAGTCCCTACTTAGCAAACAAAGGACAGTGGAAGAAACAAGAAATGAAGCATAAAAGAAAGAGTATACTCACACATATACAGCAGGATGGCGCTGGTGATGGTGAAGAAGACGAGCAGCGACACGTACATGTAGCGGACCACCTTGTTGCGGTACTTCTTGCGCAGTCTGTGGACATGAACACAGATTAGAGTACACCCCCTATATGGTGGTCTTAAAGTCTGTTTTTTAATCTCAGATACTAAATTCACAGATTGAATGGTTCATCATCGCGGCACAATCGAATGTTGATGAACCGTTCAGAATCTGACAATTTAGTATCTGAGATAAAAAACAGACTCTAAGCTTTTGGTTTTCAGCTGTTTTTTAAAGATTATGAAAAAACAATGGTATACCACAAAGACTACATATATATTTTTTTACTCTTATCAGCTATTTAACTAAATAATACTTCATCAAATAATAACATAACGTATGGCACTTGTCTTTATCGCAAAGCTCAAAAATATACGGCTTAATTCATGTATGAGACAACGTATGTTCATCAATATCAAAACTAATAAGACAGTGGGTAACTCTTGTATTTTTATAGAGTCCTATTGTGACATTGACGACATTCATCGATACTAACAACACCAAATAACAATAAAAAATACACCAAAATACTATACATTTTCATAATAATATAGAGATAGTGAACCAAATGCAAAACCTCTCATCTTTTTTGAAGTCTTTTTCCACTTTTGTCTTAACCAGATGACATATTTTCTCAGTATTTCCGCGTCTTCCAACATAATAGATAGTTGGGGGCGAATCTACGGGTCTGAAACAACAACATTACAACGCTTAACAATTTCACATCAATGAAAAGATTATACAAAATTAATAAAGGTGACTCGCAAGCAAGAACTCCGCTTTTGCCATAGCCAGCTTTTACAAAAAAATACAATTAAATCCTTAATACGTACCCGAAGTATTTCATAAACATCGACAACAGACGCACGGCGAAGTGAATGAACACTACATTGAGCACCAAGATCACGCAAAAGTATCGGAACGCCGATATATTGTGTACGTAAAGCTCGATGGTAGTGAACATGGACTCCACGGGCCGCTCCCATTGCTCCTCCATGGTGGAAGGCAATCAATCTAGACCCGCTGGATCTAGACTATCCCGGTCTAGACTGTCGAGTGACTGGCTGTCGTGACGCACGCATAACTCTCCCAAAATCGATAAATTGCAGGCCCCCGGGCACTGCATTTGCGCACTGAATCTTTCAGGTCTCAGCTACAACCTAGTTTTGATTTCCCGGAATTTTCCCCTATCCGACCCATTACCTGCAGCCTCAATACAACCTGGCTAGCACCTGATAGCTATTCTATCACATGAAATGAACATACGAGTGTTGGGATCGCTCCGAAATGGCACTAAGTTGTATGTAGTGAAAAGTCCATTTTGCAGTGGCAAATGGTAACATTCAACAAGTGTCTGATTTTCGGATTGCACCCTTGTTGCACGGGGTTACGAGCTATAATGACCTGTGGCACACTGGCTAGGAAGCTGGCTGCTGATGTGAATAATGTGTGGAGTAAAGTAGAGATACTTAGTCAATCCTTCTTTGAAAGACCCGAACTATAATACTTATACTTTAGGCATATATTTTAAGCTAAACAGCCTAAAGCTTGGCAAGTGAACTAATATACTAGGCATCTAAATCATAATATATTATGTAAGTACTTGAATTATACTAGCATAACTGTAAAATTTATAAAAAGAAAGAAAAACTTACTTACCCGTTTAGTTCTTTAAATAAATGCAAATACACTCCTTTTTCAGGTCCACATCCGGGTTATTTATCCTTAGATCTCGTCTGATTAATTTTTGAATAGTTTCGGAACCATAATAATTATGCATTTAGTTATCGTGGCGAGAGAAATCGTCAGGTAGTTATACTATATAGGTATTTTTAAACATTATGGGGTGCGTCGAATGTACTTTCTTCTATTGCCCAGATCCGAACAGAGAGTAGATTGTAAATCCGTTTATCAGAATTTTTAATACCTATTTATACGATGAATAAAACATTTGACTATGACTTTGATCCGGCATTGCTCAATTTTCACCGCTCCTCCCTCACACACCTCACGCTCCTCCATGATATCTAAACGAGTGTTATACGTTTGGTTCCTCGTGTGCGTGTGTGTGTGTTACCTGGCTGTGTACAGTGTAAACCTCCATGATATATCAAGGAGTGCTATACGTTTGGTTCCCCGTGTGTGTGTGTGTGTGTGTTACCTGGCGGTCCTTGTGCCGACGGCGATGAGGTAGCCGGCGGCTCGCATGTCGCTCCCGTTCTTCAGGGGAGGCGCCTCCTTGCCACTTCCGGTTCCTGTGAGCAACCAGTACCACATATTTGTACTGAATATACTGACGATTGTTATTTTAGTGTTAAGAGGCTTAACGTTAAACGCAAGCTCACCTTAATTTTTTTACTAGCTACCTCTCAATAGCCAGATTGGGAGGTAGGTAATAAAAATTTGAATTATAATGAAGAGCATGTCTGTTGTGTTAACTGCTGGTGATCCTTATTTAAATAAATAAATAAATAAGAGCATGAAGCGTGGCAGTTTTGGGAAAAATGCTTTCAAACGGAAGTTATGTTTTTTTTTTTAAATTGGCGGCGCTAGTTCAGCTTGCGTTTAACCGAGAATATATACATAGCGTCAAAATTAAACTAGGCTATCCAAATAATATATTTACGTATCTCTTATTTGAAGTGAAATATTGTATGTACTTTGCGAGATATGTCGTATGTTGGGATAATGTCGAGTGAGCGAATACTGGCCGCCTCAGGGATCAGATCTAATATCTGCGAGGCAGACCGTGCAAATACCTAAATTATCCGGTCGTAAAAACACGCTTGAAAATCATGGGCTTTAGCGTGTGTTCATGTGAGGTATTTTAATTGTATTTTGTCAAATTGTTTCTATTTTATGAACATTTTATTACACTATTGTCAGGTTTTTGTAACCGAATTTCATTAAAATGTACGACAATATACCTTAGAATTATAGTGCGATAATGGTAACTAACTATTTGCTAACTACTTCCTTTTTAATTTAAACAAACGAAATATGACACATTCAATCCTTTCGTCTGAAACCGGCAGTACAGTCAGCAAAAGAGATATGAACGTCAGTGGAAAAATAGGTAATATGTATAAATGCTACTTTATATACTACTTATAAAGGCGAAAGTATGTGTGTGTGTGTGTATGTTTGTTACCTCTTCACGGCAAACGGCTGAACCGATTTTAATTAAATTTAGTATGGAGTTAGCTGACACCCTAGATTAACACACAGACTACTGTTTATCGCGGGAAACTTTTTAAGGCCAAGCGAAGCTAGTTAAATATAATACTGAATCGTATCACCTATCCTATCACTGATTAGATCAGTGACGTTATAAAGTAAAGTGTTTTCGCTGGCTGCATTCTGTCTCTTTTGCACACTGTATCTTATAAAGCATGCATGTAAATGAAATGCATGAAATGGGGCACCCATGCACTGAACAAGGCCTTGTACTGAATAATTTAGATAGTATATTACAGCTCAGATGTTATCTACATATTTTATAGCTGAAAACCTTAATTTTATGTGGCACTAAAAAGCAGGTGATCCCGTGTCTATTTAAATTAAAATTAATATTTGAATACCTACTATCTGCAATGACGACCGAGTGATGTAGTGGTTAGTGACCCTAACTGATATGCTGAAGGTCCCGGGGTTCGATCCCCGGCTGGGGCATATATTTGTACTCGGATCTTGGGTGTTTAATTTAAAGTTTGTGTTGTGTTTATACAATTACACCTGTTATAAATCTATCTACATATATGTATCTGTGTAGATGTATCAGCTGTCCGACACCCATATCACTGGCTCTGCCTAGCTTGGGGTGGGATAACCGTGTGTCATTTATGAGAGATGAGACTCTGAGATAACACAAGTTTTTGTGACCTGTTTCACATAGTCTAAATAAGGCTTTTGTAAGTTACATGTACGATAATGTTTCGGTATCAATAATGATAAAGCACCCTGAAATGCACAACAAACATTAAAAATAAAAAACGGTGTGTCGGATAACTATGGTTTCGGACGATGATCATATTTTTTCTGGTAAGTAATAACAAACTTACTCGTAACAGATGCGCCCATTACGTCCTCACTTTCTGGCCGATCACCCGACCAAGCCCGCATTTTCATATAAAAACTACTTTAACACTAGGTAACTTAGCACAAACAATTAAACTGCACTATAATATGAATACTGAACTAAATTTGGACCGCTTAAATTTCATTTTATTTTATTGCTAAGTTATTTGTCGACGTCTATCACATATCACATTTTGTTAGTCGTAAATATTTTTTGAACTAAAATATCGAAGCGACCAGTTTGAGGGCATTTGTGTCACTGAAAGTTTACTGTAGCTTACTGAAACCTAGAGTATATATTTTGTAGGGTGACAAAGCTTCAGTTGATCCACGTGGCTCAGCTGTGAATTACAAAATGTATACGGTATTGTTAAATGTAAGCTTTTGTGATGAAACAACGGCGTACCTAACAGTGTACGTATTGTATACAGTCGTAGTTTAGATTGGATTTTTTAGTAAGGCACGCATATTTTTTGTAGTCTTTGCCGTTTTTAGGGGTTAAATTGTGGTTAATATACCTACCTACCAAGAGATAATGAGACCGTTTGTGACTTTTTTGACATTGTGACCTTTCACTGGTCTGCGAGTAATTATGGCCATAATTTGCCGAAATATTTTTTTTACATTTTACCTATCCAGACTTTTTTATTGACTAGGTTAGTGATCTACGCCAGTCCCACAACCCACTAACAGTATGGTCACTCTACACCAGACCTAATTCATAGGACAGTGGTGAGGCGACGTGCGGCACGCGATCGCTAGTGATGTGCCACGTTATCGATATCGATTCAACAACCACCGCAATGTTCCCATCCCTTCGTGTTTCCAATGTAAATGTTAGTATTACCTCGACTGGTGAGCTACCATTATGGTTATGAATTATTGAAGTGCCTGAAAGTTTAGAGTTTGCGGTAAAGCCAGTGACCGGTGGAGTAGAATAATTTGTAGGTTCTGTCACCTCCATCAACAAGATAATTATCGCTTGTATGTAGGTCTATAACAGAGCCACTAAAGTATGACGTAGTGGTATGGTGTGGTGTTTGAAGGCGTCAAAGATTTAATAATAATAATAATAAATCATTTATTTCAGACCAAAATACATAGTCCATAGCGTGTTAGTAACAATTTATCTTATTCTATGTAGTGTTAGTAAAACAAATAAACTGAACTTTGAATTTGAAAGCACCGCCAAGTCTTATTTGGTTTCGGTGAGATCAGGTTCCCAGAAAATATCTATTCTTTCCCGTATGGGGGCCAATTTACGAAGTCGGTTTTGTAAAGTATAAAGTGTAGTTACCTAATATTAAATGGACTGAAAATATAGCCAATGTAAATTGTGAACCTTCTAAAAATAGCACATATACGTAAGCAGATACACTTTAAATTTATAAAGCAGCGTTTTATGGTGTTAGGCAAGGTGCCTTATTTAGCATCCTCTGGTCAAGGTGAAGCTGTCGACTGCAGGTGAAAAAGGTAGGTAGGTAGTTTAGTCGGCTGTCCTCTGATACGTGAACTCTTGCTTGTCTGGTTCAACCTATACCTAGGTTGGATACCTTCTATTCTATTCTATTCTATTCTATTCTATTCTATTCTATTCTAGTTGGATACCTTTTAAAACGATCGTTTAAACTTTTTACATTTTAGAATTTGGAGATTGAGAAGGCTGTGTACAAAAATAGGTATTAATATGACCCTACGACCTTATGATAGTCGTACTATGACCCAGGAATGCGCCTCGCTTTAATGATTTTTTCAATCGAACCACTTTTCTCCCTCGAGCGTGAATATAATATGAGCTTTATGATCGTTCTATGTTTGCTCCAGTCTGTTTGCCAATAACATCGCTGTTCAGTTGTTTGTTTTATTGATCTTTAAAAGGTAGGAAAAGCGTTTTGTTAAAAGAGCTTCTAGCTGTTATATTTTGTGTTTCATGGTTTTCCTGATTCTTATTACTTGCTATTTAAGTATAAGTAATTCAATCTTAGTAAAAAAAACTTCATTAATTCAGTATAAAACATTTTATTAGCACCGCATCACAACACGGACTGGATCTCGACGCATAGTTACAATAAAAATAAATTATTTACATTCTGTCAACATAATCATCATTATCATCATCATCATCATATCACAATCCATCTACCAGCCGTGGCCGTAGCCGTAACCTCCATATGAGACCAGCTTTTGTACCGGTTGGGCCACTTGTACCGAGTGGACCAAAGGCTGGGCGTAGGTTTGGACCACTGGCGCGGCGTGAACCACCGGGGCTGCATGGACCACTGGGGCAGCTTGGACCACCGGCGCTGCGTGGACCACGGGCTGGGCGTACGATACTGGGTGGACTACCTGGAATAGAAGATATGATGATCGTGAGTTTGAGAGCTACCAAATTATGTTGTTATTTAGATGAATTTGATGAATGACGATATTTTTACAACTTTGAAATGATTGTTGGAAGGGACGGTATACTCTGTTGGAAGGGATGTTATACCCTGTTGCAACGGACGGTATAGGTACTCCGCTGAAAGGGACGGTATACCTGCTGGAAGCGAACTTATCCCTGCTGGAAGCTACGTCATACTTGCACTAAAGGACGGTATATTTCTGGAAGGGACGGCATACCATGTTGGAAGGGACCTTATCCCCTGTAGGAAGGGACAGTATACCTGCTGGAAGGAGGAGTAGCTGGTGGCGGCGGGCTTGGCGACGGCGACGGGCGCGTGGACCACGGGCGCGGCGTACACAGGCTGGTGCTGGACCAGCGGCGCGGAGTACACGGGCTGCTGGACCACGCTCACCTAAGGAGACATACGCAGATGTAAGATTGTTATTTTTATTCATAGTATTTGGAAGCTAGAATCAGGTCAATCACATTTAACAAGAAAAACATTAATAAAAATATGAAAGAATAAAAATATATGATACGATTAGTAAAAAAAATTTCTTTTCGCTCTCTTGAAACCCTGTCAAAATGCACTTTGGCCCTTAGGTATCTGAAGTCCACAAATATAGGGGATACATAAGCAATAAGCATACATCATCATTACAACCCATTGCTGGCACAGGTCTCCGGCTTAAGGCATAATGTACCTACGTCTGTACCACACTGGCTTGGTGCGGGTTGGTTGACCCCAACGTCCCCAACACAAGCAAGCTGAGAGAATTGTCGGGTAAGTTGGCCACCCGACTGCCATAAGTTTTCAAGGGTTAACGACTTTCGGCTCGCTATCCTTTTATTAAAACCCTGTTAATATACTAAAATACTGTTTATTTTAAGACGAGGTCCCATTAGGGCGTTGCGTCGACGCAGCGTAGATTTCCAAAAAAATAACTAAAGTGGTCTACATTAATAGTTATCTGAGTTTAAATCAGTGTGTTGTGCTCACGGAGTGTCCTCCCCAAGGTGAGTAAAGGCCGCCGGGCCGCGCCGCCGCCACCGACACCAAAGCGAAGAGGATCTGAAACAAACATCACGTAGATTAATCACAGTCATGAGCTTCTGAATCGACCTGATAACAGAAGGGTTACTCTATACTAGTGAAAAACGAACGGACGACGAGAGCTGTCGTGTAATCGACCCGTGAGTCGTGGCTCGCCCAGCAGGGATCCCAAACTTGTTTTTCGTCATATACAGTGACGAACCCCTAGAGTCTAGGGCCTAGACACTCATAACTTACAAGTTGTGTCATATATTTTATACAGGGTGTCCCAAAAGTCAACTTTGGGACACCCTGTATACCTTCATACAATGTGCTCATGACCGACTGTAATCCTCGAAGGGGTAGTCAGAGGTGACTCGCAAGCGCGCCACTTGCTTTTCACTGTACATTTGTATTAATTCATAATATTTATTTAGCCCTTTATTAATGAACTAGAATGATAGACTCGTAAATATTTACTATACTTATTAAAAAAAATATAATTGCTATCAAATTAATAACTGTTAGTAATCTAATAACTTAATCGCATAAGTTATTTGAATCAGTTTTAGATAAACATAGTTTAAACTCACCAAAGTTTTCATATTGCTTAGTTTGACGAGCGTCCGGTGAGTAGGAGAGGGGAATGTAGTCTAACTATTTCTTTGAAATACCCTCCTTATATACTAAGTTGGAATTTTGAGGTGGACCAACAGTAGGGTGACCATGTTGCATGACGATTTTCCTGGGAGGTTAAAACTTCAAGTACATAGAAGTGACTGTAGGCTGGTCATTGGTCATATTCAGAAAAAGCAGAAGAGATATACATGATGTAGAGTGGACTGACAGGTGAAGCTGCTGTGAGAAGTCGATGTTGAAATGCTGGTCCAGCCCGTCTCACCGTCGCCGGCAGCGATGAGCAAGGCTAAAGCGGCATGATGGCGCTCTTTGGAAAACACTTATTGAATAATGATTAATTCAATGATTTTTCACATGATAAGTAAACTTAATTATATCTCTTTACATTCCACGGAGATAGTCTTGATGCCTCGAAAAATATTTATTTATTTACTAAAAGTGAAAAATATTACAGTATGTTGCTTAAAATAATAGACCTCTATTCTAGGATAACACAGGTTATGTTACCACTCTTATTACTATTCTATCAAGAGCTATGAAGAAATGAATAGTGTTATCTGCCGGCCGGCACGGTCTCGCTCGCTGTATTTTTTTGTGATCGTATGTTAATGTGCTAGAATATTTTTGCTTATATGGCTTATACCTACTTATATTGTATGACTACGTTAATCATTACTTAAAAATAACTTGTATGGTAGATTAAAATCGCATCACACACAAACCTTTGAAGGCTTATGTGGTGTTGTATACTGTTAATTATATGTACCAATATGTGTTTGTTAATAAATAAATAAATAAATAAAAAAATAAATGTATTTTTGAACTATTGAAGAAGTAAACATTTCTAAGTGGTTTTCCTTAAGGCATGGTCGCCCTACTTGAATCAGGTTGGTCTTCGGAGCAGCACTATTTTAGGCATGCAAGTCCAGGTGATCTATAGGTCTAGATCGAATATGTGGAGCTCTATCTATGTGCTAAGTGCACTCAATAATATTTTAATAAGGTGTTGATAATTTGACTTGAAGTCGTTAGTTATTTAAAGAACTATTTACAAATGTACATACGTTTATATAACACAGCCACAAGTTGATGATTATATTTATTTGATTGTATTTTTTTAACGTTCTATGGAAAGTATCCAAAGAGGTCAGTGATGTAAAGAATTCTATTAAAAAAACTAATTACATCGAAAATAACTCATTAGACACAGGCATAAAATCTTCATAAAATTCAGTTACAAAAGTTAGGATACAAATATACCAATATAATGATAGCGATATTTGAAACTATATTTTGCGTGTTATTTTTCTCCTGTATTCTTATAAGGTATTGAAAATCGCCGTATCTTGTGCGCATGGTAATATCCTCCTGACACCTGGCGTGCTATGAGTAGGACATTGAAAAATAAATAAATGTAAAGTTTAAAAATACCTATATTAAAAGTTTTATGGAGTATCCCTGTTATTCCTTTAAAGTTTTATAAAGTACCTATCCCTTAAACAATTTGTTCTTTGACAAAGTGACAAAACAGTTCAGTAGTAATTTTTTTAATTTTTTTTTAAATTAATAACATTGTATTTATTTATACCTCTCGGGGTCAGGAGGATATACTCGGTAGCAATGAAAAAGCTCCAGTGACAATAGCTCCCAATTTTTCTTCCACCGAATGGCGTAGTGGTTAGTGACCCTGACTACTGAGCCGAAGGTCCCGGGTTCGATTCCCGGCTGGGACAGATATATGTTTAAAAGACAGATATTTGTACTCGGGTCTTGGGTGTTGACATTTATATTTAGTATCTATCTATCTATGTATTTGTGTAGATATATCAGCTGTCCGACACCCATAACACAGGTTCTGCCTAGCTTGGGGTCGGATGGCCGTGTGTGAGATGTCCCCACATATTTATTTATTTATTTATTTATTTTATTTAATTTAACAGTGCGTCAGAATATTAGTGCCAATTTCTCCATTCTCGGTTAAAGCATAACCAGGGAGTAGTGGTTAACTTTTGACACATCTGTCATGAATTTTATATGGAGATGAACTTTAATTTATAAATCGATCCCTGTCGGTTAGCGATAACCGACAATGGAGAAATTGGCACATTTAAGTGTAGTAACTATTTTGATAAAATTGGGATCATGGTGTCGATATTTTGAAAGTGGAGCTTTTTCATTACTCGTGAGTGTACAATACATTTAGTGGATTGCAAACATAGGGCTACGAGACTAACTTCCGCACTCGTATCACAACATAATGTACTTAATATTAAAATTATTATCATCATCATCAGCCTATAGTAGTCCACTGCTGGACTTGGCTTAGCTTTATTCATTAAACATCAGTGACCAAAGCTTTGGTTTAGAGACTTACAAAAAAACTTACTCAAACAGCTTTGAAGCTTTATCATATTTGGTTCAGCAATGCAGTCACATACGCCGTCATATTGAGTTAGTTCAATGAGTTATTTACTTCCAAATATGTACGGTCATTGCGTTTTTTAATACATAACAATTTGTGATATTTGCTTCTAGTTAATTTATTGTGGTTAATCTCTGATAATCTATTACTTAAACGGACAGTGGATTATAAACTGAAAAATATGAATGTTTTGTACTTAGAGAATATGATTTATTGAAATATCTAACCAATATTAAAATTGCGTAAAGTAACTGTGTCTGTCTGTTACTCTATCACGCCTAAACTACTGAACGGATTTGAATGAAATTTGGTATAGAGATGGTCTAGACCCTGAGAAAGAACATAGGCTTACTTTTCATCCCGGATTTCCCACGGGAACAGCTAGTTGTTTTTAAAAATACTTAATATTATAAACTCCTAAGTACATATTACTAAGCGTTTGTAACATCTATAAATACTTGTGAGATTATAGTACCTAAGTATATAACACATACAGCCAATTACTATTGCCATTTAAAATTCATTCATTAACATAACTAACATATATGTGATTTGATCTGAATCAGTAAATAAGAGCATTTACACTGATCTAAAAGCCTTGTTTAACAGTTTAGAATATATTAGAGATTTACTAGCCAGGTACCTATGTTGCTTCGGCATTTCATATACGATATTCGGAAAGCTTAAACCGTAAATACTTATATTACCGATGATGTTTAATTGTTTAAGTATCTACCTATAGGATTAATTTAATAAGATAAATCCAACAGAGATCAATCTTGGTTATATTAGGAAGTCTTAGTTACAAGCTAGGGTATGAGAGAAAAGGGTTTTTAAAATTTAGCTGTTGGAGTTTTACACTCACGGGCAATGAAAAGGTTCCACTGAGAAAATCACCAAATTACTTCTAAACGGAAAAGGCTAGCTTAATGCCGTCTTCTGCAACATTGAAGTACATTTATCAGAGCATCAGGATATTACCAACTAAAACTAAAATATTTTGTTCCAATTTTAAATTAAATCTTTGAAAAAATTGGGGTCGTTTGTTGTCTGAATTTTGTGAGTGGAACTTTTTCATTGCCCGGCAGTGTAAATCATCTAAACTAACCCAATACTTACTCAAAAGTGCGTAAGTACTTACTTATATGTACTATATATGTATAGGCGAGTGGGCAAAGTAGTGAAAATTTAATTTTACGTAAAATCTTTCCTGTAAAATAGATCGAATTTATTTTTTCTACATATACCTCGATGGTCCATTTGTTATAATAAATGATATCAATAGAAGTAACAATTATCCCGTTTTGTATCGCGACAAGATGTTACCTTTTTTGAAAACCCTCCATTTACATAAAAACGTCGCTCCTACCTCTACATAATTGAGCTTTTTCATAGATAGTTAAACATAACGGCGCCGGTGCCTGAAAAGGAATAGGCCCTTATTTAAACTTGGTTTTTAGAGTAGAGGCATCGAAGGTGACATTTTATTGAGTGTTAATGAAGTTCTAGTTTCGCCGTTTAGCTCCATGAAGTCCTGCGACCGTGTCCGTTAGGTAGGTGTACCTATATACGAGTACATAGATAGATTTCAAAGATACCTTTTCCTAATAGCAAAAGTAACTTGATGGCAATATGTGAAATTAAGAGTAACTTTTGCCTAAAATTTCAGGAGCATCATACACACCATATGACATAGCAACTGTTTCACCCATACTATAAAACCTAATGTATTCTTGGGTATAGCCCACCCTGGTCTCTAATCTTGCTGGCTAATCCTTTTACCACGGTGATAACCCGGTTTGTTTTGTTTTTGTTTGTTTTGCTTGGTACTAATAATTATTATTATTTTAAGTAATTAACTGCTATTGAATTTCGGCTATTCTTTGCCTATCTAATGATAAATGATCCGCACTGGGATATAAAGCAAGAAAGACGAGCTCCTGAAGCCATGAGATTCTGCACTCCCCGGCACAAATTACAAGCGTATTAATACTTATGGATTTTTATATTAACAAACAAGCCAACAAGTAACGAGGTGAGAATAGGACATTTCACATCTTTTAAGACCGAATTAAAACTGCAATCGCTACACATTTGACATGGCTTCGACTGTACTCCCAGTAACGTACACATTTACGCCATTTATTTCTCATTTAAAGGCTGCAACAGTTTTGCTTTTAATTAAGGCCTTTTAAAAGTAATATGTTTGAAATAAATGCACTTGTGCGAGGCAATCGGTTTTTCTAGCGCTGCTCTAGTTGCGTCAACCAGTCCGTTTATCATCAGGGAATATTTGGTACCTACTCAGTATGTATTTAGTTAGTATTAAGACAAGTATGTTTACAATGTGATACCTATATGATGTTGCAGAAGTGGTGTTATTATATTGACCGATATTAGAAATACAGTTTTCCAACATTGCCTGTGTTAAACTTATGTGTAAGTAATGCCTCGTTTTTATTGTAAGGTTATTAACTTTTAGTAACTGAATTAATCTAATACACGTCATAATAATGACGTCATCCTTATCATAGACAACAAAGCAAATCGTACAGTTTATGGGTCACGGTAAGAAATCGATACAGAGATTAAAAATGCATGCGCTATCGACTGGCGCTAGGGTCGTTCACTGTCGGTAAAGAGGGTGTCATTTGTCGATATAATCGTATCTTTCCAGATATTGGGTTGGGTATCATCTGTTTTCTAAAACAGATTCAAAATGGAATTCGTTTGTGGTCTTTCCTCTTGGCAGGCAGACTAACTGCCGTACCCAGAATTGCTTGATCGCCAAAGATTTTTATAAGTAGTACCTATTATTAATAATGATTAAGCTAGAGAGTACCTACAGCAGGACTATCTAACTGCGTTATGTCTGGAAGATATTGTGATCTAATAACTTGTATTGCAAAGACCCTGTGTTTTTCAATTGTCTGTCTGTCTTTTATTGAGTGATATTAGTCTTTAAAATTTATTGGGTTGTATTATATGTGTTCGGTACCGACGAACACTTTAATAATTGTATGTACCAGGTTCTTATATTTGTATGTGGGTAGGTTCTTTTATTTTTGACAGTCTACTCAGTCGTTGGCAGCCTCTCGTCGGGTTATCTGCTCTGGTATTTCGGCGCGGTCTCGATATTCGCAATATTTGTATTTTCGGTTAAATATTACCAGCTGCTATTAGGCATTATATTTGTGTATACGATTATAAGTGGACATGTGATTTTGTGTGTGAGAACCTCAAGATTAAAACGGATTACTCAAGCATCGGGAGGGCCCTCCACGCCGAGCTTTGGACCTTGAACCTTCACGTGAGCAAAAACCTATATAATATTTATTTTATTAAATATATTTATCCAACATTTTGGTAGCAGAGCGTGGTTTTAATACGGCTATATTATTAGGTTTTCGTGTTACGTAAGTTTTTGAGGTTAGCTCAGGGCGGCGTTATCAATTCGGTTAGCTTCATTGCATATTGTTTACGTAATAATTTTACTTTCGGAATACAGTTTCTATTGTACTTATTGTTTCGGTTCGGTCAATACTTATATTTGTGTTGGTTTTCGTACGGTAGGTACTACGGTAGCTACGGTAGCTAACTACTTAACTTTACGGCTATAATTTGATTATTATTGTAACTCAGATATTCGGTAGGTACAATTACGTCTCACGTTAGTAAAATACCATATTGTCTCAGCTCGCTATGGGCGTTGAATTTATTTATTTATATACACTTTATTGTACACATACACAAGCAAACATAAAAGAGAACAGTTACAAATCAAAACACAAGACGTATACAAAGGCGGGCTTATTGCCAAAAAGCAATTTCTTCCAGCCAACCTACGACTGGGTGAAAGATAAATGACATTAGATCCTTTAACTAACTTGAGTAGGTACAATTAATAATTATCAAACAGAAATTAGCCTATGGTTTAAATCTAAAATTAAATTAACAGTGCATGATTACAACATAAAATAAACATAATATTATAACATATAACTTATATATAAATATATACTACATATATATAAATATATATACCTATATATCTATTTTACCTGCCAACCTAATGATTCAAAATAGTGATGTCTAACATTTTTTTTAAAAGTTGCCATTGATGGTGACCGTCGTACTTCCTCTGGCAAGGAGTTCCACAAACATGCTGCCTTCATTGCAAATGAATCGCTATAGGAGGCAGCATTATGATCAGGAATGCTCAACAATTTGTTTTCTACCGACCTCATGGCTCTACCCTGAGAATGAGAACACAAAAACGAAAACTTGCACTTCAGGTATTGGGGAGATGAGGGGTTATTTAAAACACTGTACAATATGTTGAGAATATGAGTATTCCGGCGAAGGCGAATCGGAAGCCACTGTAATTGAGCTCGATACTCAGAAATGTGATCATATTTGCGCAATCCGAAAATGAATCGGATGCACAGGTTCTGGAGACGTTCGAGTTTGTTGAGTAGCTCTTCAGTGAGGTCAAGATAGCTTACATCGGCGTAATCAAGAATGGGAAACAGTAAGGACTGTGCCAACGTAACTTTAGTGTTCAGTGGTAGGAAGTACTGCAAGCGCTTAAGAGAATGGAAGGACGCGAACATTTTCTTGCTGACAGCATCTACTTGGGGAATCCAAGAAAGTGTGCAATCCATGATCACGCCAAGATTTTTTACCGAAGCTACGTATGGTATGACAGTCTGATCGTACATGACTCTCATGGCAGCTGAAACGTCAATTTTACGAAGCATCCGTGAGCTTCCGAGGATAATTGCCTGTGACTTTGATGGATTGAGCAGTAGGCCGAAAGACTTGACCCACTTAGAAATAATTTCCAAGTTTTCATTAATAACACTAACGGCCGCGCTCAAACTCTCTGGTGGTGCACCGGCATAGAGCTGAAGATCGTCTGCATATAGGTGGTAGTTAGAAGTAAGTTTGTTAGCCAGGATGTTGATAAAAAGGGAGAAAAGTAAAGGAGAAAGGACGCCGCCTTGAGGGACGCCAGCAAGAACTGGACACCAAGAAGAACTCTCGGCATCAGTACGTACACACTGCTGACGCCCTTTGAGATAAGACTCGAACCAACTTACAACTGCCGGAGATACGTTAAGAGATTGAATGACACCAAGGAGTAACTCGAAGTCAACCGAGTTGAATGCATTGCTGAAGTCCAGCAACGCAAGGACTGTAACTTGTTGATTGTCGATGTTGTGCCTGATGCCTGAATCATTTATCTTTTAAGTTAAACATACATACCTATTTACTTGAAGTGTATCTTTATACTACCTATATTATAATCTGATATGTTACTCTCTATTACGCTGTATCTGTATGAGTGAGTCAGTAATAAACGATGAACTGAATTGAACGGTTGTTTCCCTAAACCTAACCTACTTCATGGCGACCCTGCCAGGCCCGCCTCAGTGATGCAAGTCATACTGTTCCAAATAAGGAGTGAATTTAAAAAATATTAATATGGAGCTGTATAAAGTTCGGTTCGATGTTATTGCGCCTGCAACTGTGTTCGTGATAGTACGAGAAAATTATTTAGTACAAGATGGGCAAGACTCTATCTAAAGAAGAGACCGTGATTGTGCAAAACGCATCAGGAGGTGGAAATACTGCTTCTGTCTCGGAACTGCGGTATCACTTGTCGAGCATCAGCGTCCTCATGACAGTCCTCGTCGCGTTCATGGGCATCGGTCTACTCTACGTAGCATTCCTTATGTATCGGAAATGTCATAGAAGGTGGATCCAGGAGGAGTTCGAGCAGGGCGCCACAAGGAGAGCGTTCTATAGACGCCAACTTCAGCAGGAGAAGCCGACTCCCGACTTCGGCAATCATTCCAGTGTGTGAAATCGAAGTTCGATTAATTAAATAGTGCCGCGAAAAATAAAAGTGTTTGTTACGCACCGGTGGCGTATCTTAATTACAGTGTCGGCATATTACGGTAGTAAAAATCGGAAATGTTCATGTGCTTATTGTAAATTTAAAAGACTGTAAGTACCTTATTATGTGTTCTAATTATCGCTACTTGTCCACTATGAACTTGATATCTCGTAACGTAAAAGGAATAGCGCTGCATTCCACTGCCTTATAGACGGCGTCCGAACAATTTAGTTGGAGTACTATTCTAGTAAAGTAAAACTTTAACCAACTTAAGTTGAAGCATGATTATTTAAAGTAATATTTTATTATCTAATTAACTCAATGGCTTTTACGTGTCCCGATTAAGAAATGCTAATTAATAATATAATTTACGAGTATTATGCCTGATAAAAGTGATCAATTAATAAAATATTACAATGAATTGTTAATAATTAAACAGTATTTAGTGAAGAAAGGCAAAGCTAGGTATATTTGTAAAACCACTGAAAATAAATTAGTGGAAAGTAAACAAATAGTACAATATTGTGAAAAAATAATTGATGCTATTCCCACAGACGAAAAAAAATTGTTTGCTATTTGTAAAACCACTGAAAATAAATTAGTGGAAAGTAAACAAATAGTACAATATTGTGAAAAAATAATTGATGCTATTCCCACAGACGAAAAAAAATTGTTTGCTAAGTGTGTCCAGATTTATGAGAATATAAGAGAATTATTTTCACAAATAACTATTTTAAGTAAGCCACCGATTACGACTACTTCGCAAGAATCATCCAAAAAAATGGAGTTTGATTTAAAAGCAGCGTGTGACTTGATTCCTGTTATGGACGATAGTGGTAAAAATACTAAACGAATTATTGATGCTATTGAAATGTATGCAGATATGCTCGAAGAAAAAAATATACCATTATTGATTAAATTCGTACTTAAAAGTAGGCTTTCTGAGAATGCCAAATTACGCTTATCTGATAATTACCATTCGGTAACTGATCTTATAAAAGATCTAAAATTACATCTTCTTCCAAAGAAGTCGTTCACAGCCATACAAACGAAACTTCAGAACATCTCTCGAGGTTGGAAAACTATTGACCAATTTGGCACCGATATTGAAAAATTAATGACTGAACTTACAATTTCGCAAGCGGAGGGCGATTCTACTAAATATTCAGTGTTAAAGCCAATTAATGAGAAAATTGCGCTTAAGAGATTTTCTGAAGGTATTCGTGATGCGCGATTAAGCACCATTATTGCTTCTAGAAATTACAGCTCTCTCAAAGACGCGATACAAGGTGCCAAAGATGAGGAGGTGTCGTCTGCTTCGACATCAGCGGAGGCCAACGCCGTGGAAGCTTCACCGAGAGGTCAATATCGAGGAGGTAGGTCTAGAAATAGTAATTTCAGCCACAGGTTCCAACGAGGGAGACCATATGACAACTATGGACGGGGAAATTATCAAAACGCAAATTTTTCGCGAGGAGGCTATCACCACTATGGTGATCAACAGGAATATTTCAAACGTGACGCCCAGTACAATAATAGGCGTGGTAACAGAGGAAGTTATAATCGAGGTTATTCTACAAGAGTGTATAGAAACCAAAACCATAATGTTTACTCAGCTCAGGAAAACTGCGATGCAGAATTGACCCCGTCATCTGAAAATAACAATCAACCTACTCAGTTTTTTCGTGACTAAGGGTGGGTTGCATCAATATCCCGGTTATCGTAATAGTTAAGGTTAAACTTAGCAATGACAGAGTCGTTACAGTTAACATATTACTGCAACGTGTTGCACCATCAAATCGTCGGTCATTGTTAATGTTATTAGGGTTGCCAATCGTTTGAGACATAATTATCCCCAAAGTTATTGTGGGAAACGTTTTTATGTAAGGCAATACCAAATCTAGCTGTCGGACTGAAGCCGTCACAGAGTACATTGTAGCCGTCATTCTCTGTCAAAGCACTCAAAGTCAACATGTCATAGGACCTAAGTCTGTTATTCCTCCAAATATTGACCAAAAGATTATCATCAATAAAACCCGCGACAAAGTAGACTCAGGTTTATTATTAATTAATTCTTAACAAGTTTCGTTGAAACGAGCAGGTAAACGCAGCGTGGGACGCCCTCCTGCCCGCTGGACTGATGACCTTAGGCGGGTGGCGGGTAGTGGTTGGATGAGGAAGGCCGAGGACCGAGTGTTGTGGCGCTCCTTGGGAGAGGCCTATGTCCAGCAGTGGATGATTATTGGCTGATGATGATGATGATGATGAAGTTGAAATTAAACAAAATTAAAACTAACTATGTAATCTAATGAAATATTTTATTTTTATTAACATTCCTGTTAACTGCATAGACAGGTTCCTCTTCATCAGATGATGAATCATCATAAAAAAAACCTAGCTGGTGGTACAGGGTCTCTCATTATTTGTTACATAATATATGTATTATGCAGCTATGGCGTAGCCACTATAATGGGCTGCACTCTTCTTAGTTCTGTCCTTATTTTCATTGATAAATTGCTGTATTTGAGTGATTGCAAAATTTCTGAAAACAAGGTTATTCAATTAAAGAGTTACGTAGGTTACTTTGATATTAGATTGCTGCGCTGGACCGGCAACCGGCAGGTAGCCGGTAGTGGCTGGATAAGGAAGGCCGAGGGCACAGTGTTGTTTCGCTCCTTGGAAGAGCCCATGGCTAGAAGTGGACGCTTATTTGGTGGTGAAGATGATCATTACACCTACAACATAATAATAGGTGCACTTACTTCGTCGTTGGAGGCAGTAAGAAAGGTTCTAGTTTTAAAGCCAACACACGAGCCACATTTTTGGACCTGGAACCTGCGAATCTATCAGTTCTCTGAAAGTACACCTTTCTCTTCATATTTCGTAAGTTCCGTACTTACTCCACCTCAATCTCAATTTCTGAGGAACTTGTTTCAAGCGCTATTTCACGTAGAAGCGACATGATAAGAATTATTTAATATTAATATTTGTACGTAATACTGTTACTTTGAGGTTATACAAAGCGTTTGACAGCTACCTGACTTTAACAAAAGCAGTAACCGGCCAACATGGGGTGGTTATGGTTATCGTTAAAGTTATGACGTCATTTTAACCATAGTTGAATGGTGCAACCAATTTTTCGCTTAACCGATGCTTTGACAGACGATGTGACGTTTGTAATAGTTAAAGTTAAATGGTGCAACGCACCCTAAGAAGTTGATATTGTCCTGCAATAACAATACTAAATACGTTACATTAACATTAAACAACGCGTCATGTCGTCTGTTATTAGACACTGGAGCTTCCATATCGGTAATAAAACAAGCTGCCGTACCACGAAATGTCAACATTTATGGAGACAATATGTTGGTTCACGGCATAGGTGGTCAAATTTCTTCTATAGGACATGTTTATTTAACACTTTATTCGCAAAATGGTGTACCGTTTCAGCATAAATTCCAAGTATTCAACAACTTACCCTTAAAGACGGATGGAATAATAGGTTTAGATTTTTTAACCAAATACAAATCAAACATTGATTTATGTACGGACAATTTAACATTAAATCTTAATGTGAAAATATGTAACATTCCTTTACAGGATGTTACTTGGTATAATAAGGAATATTTAATTATTCCCTCAAGGAGTGAATCAATTCACTACATTGAAACGGATTTGCATTCAGGTGTAGATGTCGTAATTTGTACAAAAGAATTAGCGGAAAATTTATTTTTGGCTGGAAGTTTAGCTACAGTAAAAAATGGAAAAATACCGATAAAAATTTTGAATGTTAGCGAAAAGGAAATTAAGTTACCAAAGTTTAAACCGGAAATACATTTGCTAAATAATTATGATGTTTTTGAATTTGGTCAAACGACTTCAACAGCTATGCGTGCGGGAAAAGTATTGCAACTTTTAAACTTAGAACATTTAAATGAAGAAGAAAAGCAATCCATAGAAACTATATGTAAAAAATATTCGGATTTATTTTATTTAGATGGTGACAAACTGACAACTACAAATATCTACGAACAAACAATTACTCTTAAATCGAATTCAAGTCCTGTTTACGTAAAACCATACAGGTTGCCTCAATCATTAAAATTAGAACTGAATAATCAAGTAAAACATTTATTACAAAATGACATAAATAATGTCCTCCTAGCCGAATTTCGACCACGGCGGCCAATCTCAATTGAGATCAGCCATCTACGCAGGAGTAGATTATAGTGCCCAAGTGTGTGCGCAGTACACAGGAGCACTCTCTGTTCCATCACTCTCATAGCCCAATGGGACGGATTGACCGACACGACTGGAGAGAGCTAGGCGCAGGACCGACTGCTTTACATGCCCATCCGACAGCATGGATCGTTTCACTGTTTCGGACAACAGGTGATCAGCCTTCTATGTCCTAACCAAACTCGGAACCACAATTTAGAAACACAAATTGATGGTCCCACCCGGGAATCGAACCCGGGACCTCTGGGTCGTGAAGCGAAGCTTCTACCACTAGACCACAGAGGCAGTTTTACAAAATGACATCATAGAAGAGACAAAAAGTGAATGGTCTAGTCCAATTCTATAGGTACCTAAAAAAGAAACAGGCAAGTGGAGGTTAGTAATTGATTACCGAAAATTAAACGAAATTATTCAAGATGATAAATTTCCCTTGCCAAGTATTGTTGAAATTTTAGACTCACTTTCCGGTTCAATATATTTTTCCCATCTGGATTTGTATTCTGGATATTACCAGGTTAGTTTAGAACCTTCAAGCAGGAAGTATACATCATTCTGTACCAGCACTGGCCAGTTCCAGATGAAACGTCTACCCATGGGACTTAAAGTTAGCCCAAGTGCTTTTAGCCGGGTAATGTCTGTAGCGATGTCCGGCCTTAATTTTGAGAAATGTTTCATTTACTTGGACGATTTGATTGTCTTTGGCAGAAACCTACAGACTCATAACAAAAATTTTGTAGATGTATTTGAAAGATTGAGAAAAGTTAACTTGAAACTAAACCCCACAAAATGCGAATTTCTTAAAAAAACAGCTTTTATATCTAGGACATGTTGTTTCAGCAGAGGGTGTACAGCCTGATCCTGAAAAGACGTCTGTATTACAAAATTATCCAATTCCACAAAACCCTGATGACGTTAAGCGCTTTGTAGCGTTCTGTAATTACTATCGTAAATTTATCATAAATTTTGCACAAATCACATTGCCATTAAATAAACTCTGTAGAAAAAATGAACCATTCAATTGGACCGAAGAATGTCAAAATTCATTCGATTATTTAAGAACAGCAATGATGAATACTCCAATTTTGCAATTTCCAGATTTTTCAAAAAACAATACTTTTATCCTTCAGACAGATGCTTCAGGAACAGCGGTAGGCGCAGTTTTATGCAATGGAAATAAAAAACCTGTTGCATATGCTAGCAGACCGTTAAGCAAATCAGAAAGAAATTATCCAACAATACAGAAAGAGTTAGTAGCTATTGTGTGGGCGGTAAAGTATTTTCGTCCATACTTATATGGAAGACGCTTCATCATTGAGACAGACCATTAACCGTTAATATACTTGTTCAGCATTAAAGATCCTTCTAGCAGGTTGCTAAAGTTTAGACTTTCATTAGAAGAATATGACTTCGAAATCACATATATTAAGGGGAAAGACAATGTTGGAGCTGACGCGTTATCTAGAATACGTATTACACTAGACGAATTAAAAAACTTAACACAAGAAGTAGCTATAGTGTTAACAAGAGCTCAAACAAGAAAATTAGAGGATAAAAATAAAGATAGTGAGATTCAGATTATTCCTAACAAACCTATTCAACCTCAGAATGATCAACCGGATGTTGTAGAATTATTGAGGAAACCTAATAATAGTATAGAACTATTAATGATAGAAGGGAAAGAACTAGATAAATTGAGACAGTTAAAACAACTATCAAATGAGACTGAATGCTTCTCAATGCAGAGAAAAAATAATATTTTAAATATAAATCTTAATTACCAGTCCCATTTCTCGCGAGCCGAATTTGTGGAAAAATTAAGAGAATATTGTGAAAAGTTAAAAATTAAAGAATTATGTATTGTTAAAAATGAAATGAATAAAGATTTTATAAAAGTATTATGTGATGAAATAAATAAAGATAATGAGTGGAACGGACCACGATTAATTGTGATAAGAGGAGTAAAAAGAGTAATTGATGAAGATGTGAAATGTCACATCCTTAATGATTTTCATTTACTACCCACCAGTGCTCATGCTGGTACGCGTAGAATGATAAATAATATTAAAAGACATTTTTACTGGTCAGGGATAGATAAAGATGTTTTAGATTACGTGAAAAAATGTCCAAAGTGCCAAAAGATGAAGCACTCTAGATACATAAAACAACCGATGAGTATAACTTCCACTGCTACATATGCATTTGAGAAGATATTTATGGATATTGTAGGTCCCTTACCTATGGATTACGATGGCAATAAGTACGTTCTCACTATTCAATGCGAGCTGTCCAAGTTTATTGAAGCGTACCCACTAGCGAACAAGGATACGGTAAGTGTTGCCAAGGCGCTTGTTAATAATTTTATCCTGAGGTTCGGGATTCCGAGAATTATTGCTTCAGACAGAGGTAAGGAGTTTATTTCGACTACCATGGAAGAAGTGTGCAAATTATTAGAAATAGAAAAGTTAAGTTCTACTGCTTATCACCACCAATCGATAGGTTCATTGGAAAATAATCATAAACACCTAAAATCATTTCTGCGAATACAATGCAGTGAAAATCAAGATACTTGGAGCCACTGGATACCATTTTGGTGTTTCAGTTATAACAGCACTGTCCATACAGAAACCAAGTATCAGCCTTTCGAACTTGTATTTGGTAGAGTAAGTTCAATTCCAAGTAGAATAAGTAGTGGTTATATAGAACCCATATTTAATCCCAATAACTATTGTAATGATATTAAATATAGATTACAAGTAGCTTTAGGTGACGCACGTAATAATCTACTCATGAGTAAAGAACAGAGAAAGTATAATTATGATAAACATGTTAATCCCATTAAATACCAAGAAAATGATAAAATTTTAGTTAAAAGCGAAGTAGGTAATAAGTTAGAACCTATATATAAAGGCCCATATGTAGTGATAGATGATTTAGGTAGTAACGTCAAAATTGTTAAAGATGATAAAATAGATATTATTCACAAAGATAGGACCAAACCATATTATAATCAATAGAATAAGATAAATATATTAACCAATGTTTAACTATGTAGGCGTGAATACATATTATATTAACCAATGTTTAACCATAGAGTAACCAATGTTTAACCAACTATGTTTAAAAAAAAAAAAGAAGTTTTATAAATTCTTTTTTTTTTATTTTTTTAATCACCCCCGGAGGTGAAGTGTATCTTTATACTACCTATATTATAATCTGATATGTTACTCTCTATTACGCTGTATCTGTATGAGTGAGTCAGTAATAAACGATGAACTGAATTGAACGGTTGTTTCCCTAAACCTAACCTACTTCATACTAACTAATCGTGCAGTATTGCTGTGGTGAGATTTGGTCGGTGATTTGGTGATTCGACCTGAGAAAGTACCTAGTTACTTTATGTTGAATAATTTACGGCTATAATATTGAAGTGTAGTTAATATTATTGTGAATTTAAATGGCGGTTGGTTTAGTCACTTTGTAACTTCGATTTCTTAGTAACTATAGCTTTTTTATTAAAGATAACTGGTTAATTTCATAGTAAATATTATACTTATAATACGGGATAAATTTTTATTTGAATAAATTTCAGGAGTTAGTAAATATTGACGTTATAAAGTGAGGTGATATTCATAACCGACCATCGAGTTCGGTATTGTTGCGTTGCTTATTGTTTAAGATTGTAATATGGCTTTGAGAGCATCGTTTTCGGTATTTAAAGTAAAACTTCAATGGCTTATTGACAGTGCTGATTTGCTGGATCGACCTGAACATGTCAACCGTGTCTCTGTTCGACTGTTAACGGTTAATACGGAATTTACGAGTTTAGAAGCTTCATATCAACGAATAATTGAACTCGCGGACCCGGAAAATAATTCGGAAAATCAAATTTTAGAAGCGGCACGTAAGGAGTATGTGAGGGCATTAGAAGCTTTTGACAAATTAATGTATGAAAAATTAAAACAACGCCGAAGCACGAGCGGTTCCACGGACGAGTCGGAGCCGCGGTCAGACGGACACAGGTTCGACTCAGAGGCTTTGGTGTCGAGATTACCTACCCTGCAGTTACCTATTTTTACGGGTGATTTGGATCAATGGGTCAGATTTAATAATTTATTTGACAGCTTGGTAGATAATCGTACGGATTTGTCACCCTCACAGAAACTAGCTTATTTAATGTCATGCATTTCTGGTGAGGCTCGCGGGCTAATTCAACATATTAAAATATCGGATGCTGGTTATAAAACAGCTCGTGACCTTTTGATGCGGAGATACCAAAATTCCCGCCATCTAGCGGACGTTCATGTCGGTCAAATTATGAACTTGCCAATTATTTCGTCAAATTTAATCGGATTGCGATCGCAATTTTTAAATCCATTAATTATGGCAACAAACTCGCTGGAACGTTTGGGATTCCCTGTAGCTGAATGGTCCTTTTTGCTACTGTATATTGCTAGTACTAAATTGCCGCCATCAATTAAAACTCGGTTCGAACAAAAATACGGTACGGAAACAGATGTTATACCAACATTCTCGGAGTTGGTACAATTTTTAGAAACAGAATGTCGGTTATTGGAGAGTACCAAGAGAGAATTTGTTTCTCATAATAATCGCGAGGACCAGCGCCCTCCACGGCGCCACCAAAGTTATGCGGTTGCGGCAGCGCAAGACCCGTGCTGCGCTTACTGTGGTGAGTCGTCGCACTCGGTGTTGAATAGATGTTCACGGTTCAGGGAACTTACACCCGTAGCTCGGAAGGAATTTGTTACTCGGAAGCGGCTATGTTATTTCTGTTTGGCTAATCATCACTACCGTGACTGCCGCCAGGTGCCGCAATGCGATGGATGTGGTAGCCAGAAGCACCATCCATTGCTGTGTTTCAATCGGGTAGGCACTGCACAGCCTCGTGTGAATAATGGTGCATCGGACAGACGCTCGCCGCCGCGCGCGGGCGGGAGCGCGGAGTTTTATCGTCGCGGCGGCGGCGGGAATCGAACCCGTTCACCTCGGATGTCACCGGCTCGCGCCGCGTCCCCGGAGCGTCGGAGGAACGACCAGTGGAGCCCGCGTCGTGTGGCTCAAGTGGGCGGCAACGGTTATTCTCATCACCCTCAGCGTGACGGTGATGGTCGAAGGGATCAGCGGTGCGAACGTGAGGCGCCGCAGCGATCTTGTAATGATCGACAATAGGATACGGCTCCTACCTACCCATTGCAATCACCTGTTCAACATAAAACTATTTTACTTCCTACGGCTATTGTAAGAGTGCATGGTGATAACTTGGATGATTTTGTTGAAATTCGGGCTTTATTAGATGCAGGATCCCAAGGCTCTCTTATAACCTTAAATTTAGCTAGGAAGTTAGGATTAATGTTAGAACCTACGGATGAGCTGGTGAGAGGGGTAGGAGGATTAGAACTCGGTAATATTTTCGGTCGGTCTTGTGTTTCATTTTCACCTTCGGGAAAGCGGTTTCCGGTTATTTCCACTCCGGTTACTTGTTTACGGAATCTTGTCGGTAATCAGCCAACATTTAATTTAAATGAATCGGTATTAAATTTATGTGAAGGACTGTTCTTAGCTGATCCAGAGTTTCATAAGTCCAAACCAGTTGAGTTATTACTCGGTTCGGATGTTTACGGTTCACTAGTCGGTGGTGATAAAATTACTTTAGGTACAAACGGTTTAACGGCGTATAATTCGGTATTTGGTTACATTTTATTGGGACCTATTGATCATTCGTTTGACGTAACTTCGGAGCCAGCAGGTGATGTTTTTGCTTTATCACTTTCGGATGCTTTACAAAAGTTTTGGGAGGTTGAGGAGCCTCCATCGGTTTCACAGATCACCCCAGCTGATGAGGAGTGTGAACAGCTTTATAAGCAAAATACACATCGGCTATCAGACGGTCGGTTCTCTACTCGACTTTTATTTGTTTCCTCGCGTCCAGTGTTAGGTGAGTCTCGTTACATAGCCGAGAAACAATTTCATGCGGTAGAAAGACGGCTTATGAAAAATTCGGTCTTAAGAAAGGAGTACATCAGTTTTATGCGGGAGTATGAAGAACTGGGACATATGTCGGTTTCAAAATTTAATTATAAATCGGGCGAGGAACACTTTTTTATCCCACATCATGCGGTTTTTAAATATTCGGGTGACGTGCCCAAAATTCGGGTGGTTTTTAATGGCAGTTGCGTCACATCTACGGGCGTATCATTGAATCAGTGTCTTCACACTGGTCCCAAATTACAAAGAGACATAACGGACATTTTATTAAATTTTCGGAGACATAAAATTATTTTCATTTGTGACGTCAAACAAATGTTTCGGCAAACGGTAATAGACGAATCGGATCGGAAGTACCAACTTATATTATGGCGGGAGTCTCCTGATCAGCCTCTCCTCACATATGAGTTGTGTACTAACACTTACGGGTTGCGGTGTAGCCCGTACATTGCTAATCGAACAATCTTGGAGCTCGCCGAGCAAGAGCGTGAAAGCCTTCCTCGTGCGGCAGCGGTTTTAAGAACAGATGTGTACGTAGATGACATAATCACTGGTACGGATTCGGAATCTGATGCGTTGAGCCTTCAGCAAGAACTCATTACTTTAATGAAATCGGGTGGTTATGAGCTCCGTAAATGGATTTCAAATAGCTCAGCAATTCTACAAGGTTTACCTGATGATCATAAACAATTACCTCTCTTATTTGAAAATTCGGAAAATCCCCATACGGTTGCGGTTCTCGGCGTTTTGTATGATCCGGTTCGAGATGTCTTTTCTTATAAACTAAATCTTGGTGCATCGAGTTCGGACACTAAACTATCTATTTTATCTGTAGTTGCCCGGATATTTGACCCTAAGGGTTGGATTTGCCCAGTAGTGTATTGGGTTAAATGTTTACTGCAGCGTTTTTGGCTAAACAAGCTCGATTGGAATGATCCTTTACCTTCGGATTTGTTGCGTGAGTGGCAAGCGTTTCGGGAAGACTTGGTTAACCTTAAAAGGTTGGCTATTCCTCGATGTACTATGACTAAGCCTGCAAGCAGCTACTCATTACATGGGTTCTTAGATGCTTCGGAGTTAGGTTTTGCGGCAGTGGTTTATTTGCGATCAAGTAACCAAGACGGCTCGGTGTCGGTACACTTGCTCATGGCTAAGAGCAAGGTCGCCCCTCTCAGGACACGTCCCACCATTCCTAAATTGGAGTTGTGTGGAGCCGTGCTACTGGTTAAGCTTCTCAATCATGTGAGTCTTTGTCTTCAAAGATCCGTTGAATTTGAGGAGATAGTTGGATGGACCGACAGTATGATTTCTTTGGCATGGATTAATACATCACCTCATACTCTTCAAGTATACGAGGCTAACAGAGTTTCACAAATTCAAAATTCTGCGGTTACTATCACCTGGCGACATGTACCTGGCAATTTGAATCCGGCAGACGTCGCTTCACGCGGGTCAACGGCTTCAACATTACTTTCTCATCCATTGTGGTGGGAACCTGCCTGGCTTACTCAACATGAGTCCGCCTGGGCCTCTCGCGAGGTGGAGAGGCCTTCGGAACTGCCTGGTATTAGATGTTTTGCAGTTACTAAAACGGAATCGGATTCGGAATTTGAGTGGATTTTAGATAGATATAGTTCACTTGATAAATTAATATCGGCTACAGGTTGGATTCGGAGATTTATTCATAATTGTAAAAATAAAAATAATCGGATTTCAAAGCAATATTTAACGGTGACAGAAAGGAAAGAATCCTTACTTTGTTGGGTCAGTTTGATTCAAAAGAAACATTTCGGTTCGGAAATTGAAGCTCTAGGTAACGGCGAGCAGATCAGAGGCAATTTAAGGAGTCTTACTCCATTCGTAGACTCTCGTGGACTGTTGCGCGTTGGCGGTCGGCTCCAAAATGCGGAGATCGGATTAGAAGCAAAACATCCCTTGCTTCTGCCAAAATCGGGACATTTCGTAAAACTTTTAATTTTGGATTTGCATTTGAAAAATTGTCATGCGGGACCAAATGCTCTTACGGCTATATTACAACGGAATTTTTGGGTACTTTCAGCTAGGAGAGCTGTCAGGAATGTCACTTTTAAGTGCATTCAATGTTACAAATTGAAAGGCCTGACGACTCAGCCATTGATGGGTAATTTGCCTCGTGATCGCGTTACTTCGGCTAGACCTTTTCAAGGTATCGGTACGGATTTTGCTGGACCTTTCCAGGTCAAAACACATAAGTTACGGAATCCGAAAATCACCAAAGCATACTTATGCGTGTTCGTGTGTCTGGCCACAAAATCGGTTCACCTGGAGTTGGTTTCGGAACTATCTACTGAGGCTTTTATTGCCGCCTTGTCTCGGCTTGTGTCAAGGCGCGGCTTGCCCTCCCTTATTCGGTCGGACTGTGGCACTAATTATAAGGGTGCTGATAATTATTTAGGGGAAGTTTATCGTTTTTTGGAACAAAATCAAAATTATATCGGTCATAATATGTCTAAGCGCGGTATTACTTGGATTTTTGATCCTCCAGCTTGTCCATCATGGGGTGGTTTGTTTGAGGCTGCGGTTAAATCGGCGAAAACTCATTTAAAACGGTGCATAGGGGAAACAAAATTAACTTTTGAGGAACTTAGCACGGTTTTCTGCAAAATTGAGGCCGTACTGAACTCTAGACCTTTGTGTCCCATCTCCTCAAGCCCTCATGATCTGGAGGTATTGACCCCTGGTCATTTTCTTATCGATCATCCGCTGGATGCTCTACCGGAGTATCCGTTGCAAGATGTGAAGATGAATAGATTAAGTCGGTTTCAGCTGTTACAGCAAATTTCACAAAGTTTTTGGCATCGGTGGCACTTAGAATATCTTCACACTTTGCAACAGCGGGTCAAATGGACGGACTCCACCTCTCCTCCTAAGGAAGGTGATTTAGTTCTGCTGAAAGAGGACAACGTCCCTCCTCTTCAGTGGAATCGCGGTCGGATAATTAAACTCTACCCAGGATCGGATGGTGTGGTCAGATTAGCAGATATTCGGGTTGCAAATGGAGCAACGCTCAAGCGGGCAATAGGTAGGCTATCTAGACTGCCTTTAGACTAATTACAAAAAAAATCGGTTGTACGTATATACTTGTATACTTATTTATTTTTAAGCAGCGGTTACTGCTTAGGCGGGAGAATGTTCGGTACCGACGAACACTTTAATAATTGTATGTGGGTAGGTTCTTATATTTGTATGTGGGTAGGTTCTTTTATTAACCGACTTCAAAAAAAGGAGGAGGTTCTCAATTCGTCGGGATCTTTTTTTTTTTTTTTTTTTTATATTTTTTTTTATGTATGTTCACCGATTACTCCGCCGTTTATGAACCGATTTTGAAAATTCTTTTTTTGTTGTATTGGGTTGAGCTTCCAGGTGGTCCCATTTTTTTTTCAGAATTTTATCTCACCCCCAAGGGTGGGTAAAAACAGGGTATGAATTTCAATTTTGGGCACATATTAACCGATTCTAATGAAATTAAGAACGTAAATATAGTTCTTATAACAAAAAAAATATGATGGTGACCTTGAGCTGATCTGATGATGGAAACGGAAGGCAGTCAGGGGAACTCCTCAACGGTATATAGCAACTACTTCGTGTTTAGGCTTGAATGATTCGTATTGATTAGTAGGACATTTTGGTATCATTTGCACCTTACTTTTGATTGAAAATTATTACAAATAAACTAAAAACTATTAAATAAAATAATAATTAAAAAAATTAAAAAACCACTAAAATGTAAGAAATAATTTAAGGTTTACACAAATTCTACTCGTATGAGACAGTACAAATATACCTAAGCAGGAACTGTTCTTTTTTGAAGTTGGTGCCATATTTCTTCAGATTACTTTGTCACCGCACCAACATCAAAAAAGAACAGTTCCTGCTTAGGTATATTTGTACTGTCTCATACGAGTAGAATTTGTGTAAACCTTAAATTAGTAAGTAATTTCCGAAAATCTGAACCCATACGGTGGCTGATGACATTGTTGGAGATAACCAAAGTTAAAGTGTCCTTACGAAGTGCCTTTACATTCGCGACTAGCTACAGTGCATTACGGAGATTAGTTGGCTCTACACCTCAACGGCGCGGCGGCGGCGCGGCGTTCAGATTTCACGTCTTTACTTCATAATCATACATAAGGCACCGAGGCTTAGGCGGTAGTACTCGCTGGTACTAGTTATTATTCTATGGCGGTAGTGAAGCTGCTTCACAAGCTTAGGGCTGCGGGTTCAAAACCCAACCAGGGCAAACATCTGTGTGATGAACATTTATGTTTGCTTTGTGACTGGTTGTCCGTTATTTTTTAATGTGTATCTATTTTTATTTATTTATTTATTTATTTATTTAAATCCAACAGCGTTACAAGTTTTTATAAATATGTTTATAGCTAGTTATAATAAGGCCACTAATAGGATTTACATTTTAAACTGTAGTATACATTTAGGTCAGATACAGCTGTTTCTTTTAACACAAAATAAAAAATACAAACAAAAAATAAAAATAAAAAAAAATAAATAAGTGCAGACTCAAGTACAAGCATCAGCATACCATCAGCTTGGCACCCCGTCACAATTACATCACAACTTACGTCATAAACAGAAGCTGATTACTATAAATTAATAGGTGAATAGTTAACATTGTAACAAGGTAACACGCCACACCATAAGCTATTGCCAAAGACCGCACATAATTATTCAAAGTGAAAATTTAAGTTAAATTAAGATTAAGATGAGCAAAGTAATCGAAAAGATTTATTAAGCATGTACGTAATTGTACATAACTGTATGTTAAATTAATAATTAATAAGCGACCCAATATCATGATACATATTAAACATAGGTAACTTAGAGCCTATTTGTTATAGAAGTAGGTGTAAAAATATTGAGATAAGAATAATAAAGCGATTGTTTGGCGTAATTAAAAAATAAATCAATTTGATGTGGGTTATACAATTATTCATAAATATATCTATACATAAATATGAAGTACATATATGTAGAAATACATAAATACTGATACATATATACACAATAATAATTGTAATAGGACATCTCAGCTCCGACAAAATTCTCACACATACTCATCTTCCTCAGCAAGCAATTTAATTATTAGACTTTTGAAAGTAGTTTTGGAACAGTTGAAAATGTCTATATTAGCAAACAGTATCTTATGTATTTGTGTAGATATATCAGCTGTCCGACACCCATATGACAGGCTCTGCCTAGTTTGGGGTCGGATGGCTGTGTGTCAGATATCCCCACATATTTATTTATTTATATTTATTATTATCATAATCATAACATAAATCCCAGAGCAACACCGATGCTAATCACAATACATTATTATTATTATTATTATTTTTCTTTCTGATTGTTTTCAGCTCAGCTATTTGTACAAATAACTGGTGTAATGAACCACACGGGCCTAAGCCAAGTGTGATTCATGGGGTATGTGTTGGGTCGGTTTTATTATAAAGTACTTAATTAATAAAGAACGGTCATTTGATGAATGATTTTGATACTTAAATAAAGTATTCCTTAGTCCTATAATGGTCTAATCTTGACTTTCGAACTGACTATGACTATCCTCTTATTCAAGTAGACGTGGGACATACATACATACATACATACATATGCTCACGCCTATCTCCCAGAGGGGTAGGCAGAGACTATGGATCTCCACGTGCCACGATCCTGACATACTTCTTTCGCTTCCTCCACATTCATAAGTCTCTTCATACACGCACGTCGGTTTCGGAAACTCCTAATTTGGCTCTTCTTGAGTATGTTGCCTATCTGGTCGACATACTTTCGCCTAGGACGTCCTCTACCGACACAACCATACATCTCCGCACAATAAATTTCTTTCGTCAGTCTTCTTTCATCCATCCTTTCAATGTGACCAAACCATCTCAACATTCCCTTTTCAATTTTGGTCACTACGTCTTCTTTTACTCCGACTCGATCTCTTATAACACTATTCCTTATCCTATCATTCAGTTTCAGTCCACACATACTTCTTAGAGAGCGCATCTCAACAGCATTTATCCTACTTTCATTCTTCTTCTGCCAAACCCAGCTTTCACTTCCATACATTAGTGTAGGGACCAAAACTCCCCCATGAACAGCCAAACGAGCCGAGAGAACGTGGGAATATACCTAAAATACAGGGTGTTGCAAAAGTGTTAAGTATATGAAGCCAAAAGGGGGGTCACTCAAGGGATTTATGTGTTGTTGTTGTTTTTTTTACTGTGTTTCCATTTGGCAACTATCGATATAGGTACTTAGGTAGGTAACTAAACCTAGAAACTGTTTTACTTCCTACACTGATCGTATTACTCAAGCATGTCAAACCATGGTGACGGTAATCAAATAATAGTCCAGTTAACTGTGACACCTGAATCCTTGGGCCACATGATGCAATACGCGGCAGTAGCACACTCCGATTGTGTACCAAGTGGCAAGGAGCGGGTCACGTCTTGTGCGATGTCGCCACATAACAAGTCCTTAATTGTGCTCCTTGTTGCTGCTACAGGTGCTGCCGATTGAGAGACTATGACTCGGTGCAGGGAAATTAATGAGGGAAATACACTCAAGAGCAATGAAAAAGTTCCAGTGACATAATTATGGAACGGTACTGACAGGACGGAGGTGGAAGTTTTTCATTCCTTGCGAGTATAGTATTATATGTATATTAGGCATAGGGCCAGGGGCTAGCGAGCGAGATACTTACTTGTTTGCTATAATAATAAGACGCAGCGTTCAAATATTTCTAATTTAGTGCGATTCCTTTGGATTTTTTGAAAATAAATTACTATTAGGTACTTAAGTACAAACTATGTAAAAATTAATAAGTATCTGCTTTCATTCACCCATTTATATCACGTAAGTTTTTCTTCCATCTTTTATTAAATTATCACAATTCACAATACAGGGAAATTGTCACAAGATGTCTTCGAAGAAGTTAAGAACACAATAGTGCACCTATGCTAGACGATAGGCGTTCCTGATGGACAAGAATTGAATTGTATACTGTATTCAATTTATTATTGAACAATGTAGGTATATTATATCATCTAGTTATGGTCGGCGCGTCACCGCACATTTACTTTCTTTTAAAAAAATACATATAAACAACTCACATCGAATAACTTAAAAATAAATTAGTAAAACAAAATACCATCGAATAGCCTATACCTAATTAAGGTCCCTTGACACCCTCATAAGCCCATATTCCTATCATAACCCAGGAAAATGACCTAACGGGTAAATAGCCGAGTAATTGCCTGATGGAAATTTACCGACTCAAGCCCTCACATAGAAAGTGTCACATCCAGGCTGCGCAGGAAGTGTTATGTAACCACACACTACTACTCTACGGTAGAAAAGATGAGTTATGATTACGAACTGCCAAGCGATCCTGCGCTTTCAGGACTGTTAGATTTTTTTTTGCACTTAGCACTTCCCTACTTTCTGCTTCTGAACCTCCTGCAGGTTGACTGGTAGAGAATGCTCTTAGCATTAAGTCCACCTGATTGTACATCTACTTTTGCAATTTGTGCAATAAAAGTATAAATAAATAAAGAAATTATCGGAAAATAGAGTTGCGGTCTTTTTGTAAAAAGGTGACAGTAATTTTATGAAAATCCTATTAAAACATGTGCAAAAGAATAAGGTAAAACTTAATTTTAAAGTAGTTTGATGGTAGGTGTAAATTGTAAAATGTAAGGAAAAAGAGCTACGTATTTCCTCACATTTCAGTGTTAAATAGAAAAAAAAAAAAAAAAAAACACGCACTCACGCCTTGTACTAATGTACTCCCTTGCGGGGTAGGCAGAGGTGCATTGCTGCACCCACTTTTCGCCAGAGTGTATGTTAGTCCCAATGTAATAGGGGGCGGGCCTATTGCCATTTTACGGGCACATCCAAGACCCGAGAACAAATATCTGTGTTTAAACAAATATCTGCCCCAGCCGGGAATCGAACCCGGGACCATCGGCTCAGTAGTCAGGGTCACTAACCTTTACGCCATTCGGTCGTAAATAGAAAAAATGATTTATATGATTTCAGGACTGTTAGTATAATGCATAGAATAGTGTCAAGATCCAGAATACTCTTTCGGTCCGGTTGTCACCTACTAGGTATGTGATCTAGTAGGTCCGGTGTAGGTCTAGTTCTGCATGGGTTACGGATACATTTGTGTAACACTTAGTAAGAGGAAAGACTATGCACTACTATCTTCTTACGACTATCTTGCATTTGTGCGTGTGTGTGTGTCTATGTAGGTACCTATATCTGTTTATTATAAGTATATGTAGGACGTTGTGAAAATAAACGCAAAATTTTCTTCATATATTTATTACAAAACTCTTAAATAGTTTTTAGTCGACTGCGGTCGAAATAAACTCTTTATACATTCATGGTTATCTATATAATAGAAAAAAAACTATATACAATAGTTCGTATAGCAGGTACAATACTCGGTAACCGTTTTGCTTCCAGACTCAAACATTCAGAGATCACATCGAAAACTTCCCGCGAAGCGCAAATTTACCCCCATTTACCCCACTCTCAACAATCTTCAACAATGGCACTTTAATCTCCAAAGCAAAACTCATACAATCCTTACAGACTAGTCAAGTTAATCCTAGATCACAATACAGAATATTATGTCATGACTATGCGTTTCAAAATGCCTCTTTTCGTTTACCATCCGTGGCCGTGTGAGTAGCCGGAATAACCATGGGAGTAGCCATGGGATAAGCCGTCGTGGAGGAGAGGGGAGCCATAGCCATAGCCATGGGCGAGGGCGGGCACGGCCTTCACCACGGGAACCGCCACGGGCTGGGGCACGGGGACTGCCACGGGTTTGGCCACGGCCACTGGGTACGGCTGGGGCACTGGCACTCCCACCTGGAATAAATAACAGAATAGGTATTATAAAAGACTCTCTACTTTATTTGCTAGAATTTTTCTATTGTAATTGAAGTGAGTTTACAGAAATCAGTTCAGGAGTTGAGGGCTTGATGATGAAAAGCGATTTGAGCCAGCAGTAAAGATAAACATGGATCATGAAACAAGCCCCTAGTTGCAACCATGCCAGGATTTATTTGGAACCATGACCTTTATGATGTTTACACCACGACTCGACGGCTCTGCTACTGTACCACTGTGGTACCACCATCGCAAATTAGTCGTCCATAACTACAGGCACTATACCGTCAGCTAGACAGAAGTCTGCCATAAGCGGTCCATGGAGCAGCGGATCTAGCCGCTGAAGCTAATGCCACAGTATTCTAGGAGAGTGTCCTCGGGGTGGTGAGATCTCACCCTGAAAAGTAATAGAACAGAATGCCGCACTGACCTGTTTAATAACCGGGTAAGGCACGGCGTGGGGCACGGGCACGGGCACGGGCCGGTCGACCGGGACCGCCACGTGCTTCTCCACCGTCACGGGGTACGGCCGGGGCACCGCCACGGGGTAAGGGCGGTCCACGGGCACGGGGACTGCTACCTGGAAGGGGGAAAGAGGGTACTGTCGTGATAAGGGTGTAAATACTGCTTAATCAGTCTGCCAGGGAACTTTTTACTTGTATAAAGAGTAGAAATGATTCAGGGGTAAAAAGTTTATCATAATATAATAGTTATGACTCAGAAAAACGCCCCATTTCGTCCGTTGCATCGACAAAATCATACCCAATCAAGCCTCACTGATAAGGTAAAGCGCATTCAAATTAAAATTTAATCGATATTACAAATCTAGACATATGAACCCATCAGTGGACCAACGTGGTGGCAATAATTTAAACTGCCTTCTTAAGATTGGCGATCTTAAGAAGACAGTTTAAATCTTGAAGGGATATGCATAAATATTCCATTCGACCGAGCCAAGTGCAGGCGCTGACATCCCATCCGAGGGCAGAAAGGGGTACACAGTAGGTACACACCTTGACCGGGTAGGGCACGGGGCGGTCCACGGGCACGGGGTAGGGCGCGGGCACGGGCACGCCCACGTGCTTCGTCACCGTCGTGTGCACGTCCGCGCCCACAATCGCACCGCCACCTGCGGGGGAAATGAAATGTGTGTTAATGGAGGGGTCTGGTATTGGGTGGACTCTTGGTAACTCTTTCCTAATCCCTAATCGTATTTATCCTCACGTCACGAAAATCCACTTACCATAGCCCAGCCCATAGCCCGCGCCCAACCCATAACCGTGGGCGAGCCCGTGCCCCAGCCCGTACCCGTGCCCCAGGGCGAGCCCGTGCCCCGCGTACCCGTAGTGCCCGATGCCGCTGCGCTTCTGGACCACCTTGACGGGGTCCGCGAGCGCTGATGCCGCGAGGCACAGGATGGTCAACTGTAATGTGGAAATGGTAAGGTTTTTGAAAATGTAAGACAATTTTATATTTTGTTTCATGAAAGTCGAAGAAGATCCGGGGAAAAATACTGTCTGTAAATAAATATTTGCCTGGATGTGAACCGTGCTCCTGAGAATTATAATTATAACTTACTACTAATTTATTTACGTGTGTATAATTTCACAAACGTAAAAAAGACTTATAATTAAATTTGAACTTATAGAAATAATGTTTCAGAGTTCACTACAAATACCTACTTTGAGCTTTTGTGAAGCGCCCTCTAGCTTTGTGGCCACCTAATCCGGCTATCTGCTGAAAATGGCTGGCTTTCTGGCTATCTTTGGTTCGCAGTTAGTTGTTTTCCTTGATAGGACTACGTTATGAACCTATGTTTTGGGTCCTGTCTGACGATAAAATTACGCAATAAATCATAATAATCGTGTCCGAATCTGAATACAATGAAAGAAGAATCACTTTTACTTTCGTGATGTTTGTCCATGGAGCCCTGTGTCAACTATTCACTGATTGATATTCAAAGGATCGAAACACGAAATTCGGTGCGTTGGACGCATTTTAAACGCAGTTAAGGTTGTTGTTGCACGGTTGTTCACTATGCATGAGTCTAAGTTTGGTACCTTTTTGACTGGTGTGTCCGATCGATGGTTTTAGGTTCAATTACGGTTTTTTTGACACACGTTTGATGTCGGTTATTTGGTTAGGCTTGAACGATGGCTTTTCGGGATTTACACTGGCTAAAATTATGTATAGCAATGCACGTCTTCTTAAACGAAGTTAAATAAGAAATAGTGTAATAATAAATGTCCACATCGACTTATACCCCAATGTAGAGTTGGTTTTGTGTTAATATTATGTAAGTATCATTACATCATCACTGAATATTACCATAGTTAATCCCTCTTTAATTCTTCTATTCCTCCCATAACATACCATAACACTTGCTCTAGCTCTAGATATTTTATTAACTTTGTTATACTTATTAGTACAAAGATGGGAGATTTTTTTGTAATGAATGAAGATGAGCAAATCATGTCAAATCAACTTATGGCACTTGGTTTCTGTTGCTAAGTTAGCGTTGTCGGACTCTATGGATCTAATTGTCCGTGACAGGAAACAAACACGGATGCCCACGGTCGACGGCGCAGTGCCCAACCTCTGAGACGCGGATACAGATTACCAACATTAGGGCGGGCGCACTTAGCAACGAGGTAATTAAACTGTGCGTAATTTAATCATAACTTAAACCCATAAGTGATCAAATAAAGGTCTTCGTGATTTATTTAATGAAAAAAAAAGTAATATCGAAAATGGATATTTACGGAACCCTAAGAAGGCTGAAGTGACACAATCCATATATTATGTAAGTAGAATGAGTTAGGACCACTCAGAATTTGAATACCTGGTGGTCCGATTTCCGAAAAAAAAAACCGATCCGGTCCAATCAGTCATACTAAACCAGTACGAGTAGGACCACGTGCCAACAGGTAATTGATTTTGTAGATGGACCATTACACTAATATTACTAGTAACATTACATAGTTCAATGAGATGGACGATCCTTATATTGTAACACCACTTCAGTTTTCGTTCGGGGTTCGCATGAAAATATATTATAGAATATTTAGGTACTTTACCATTTTAAATATTTCCACAAAGGGAAGACTTTAAAAAAATACCTCTGTAGAGAACTACAGAAAATAAATGAAAATTAATGTTAAAACGGACTTGCACTATTATAAAATATAACGAAAGCTAACCAAACTTACAAAAGCTTTCATATCGAACTTTCAAGCACAATCCACGGCACACACTATTTAATATACACTTAATACGAACTAAATAAATAAAACTGTCGTATTTTTCAGTACTAAGTGTTCCAGCCGAGCACTAGTCATGTATGTGGTCTCTACTACATTTCTTGACACTTATATAAGGCTGGTAATACACTTCCCCACTTAAAACCCAGGACAGTAACTACACAACCTACCAGAATACGCTGGCCTCCAATGACAAACATACAGTAGGAATACACAGACCTGGTTGTTCTAGTGTTTACATTTCATTCGGAGGGATTTTGGTGACCAATTATTAGAGATACCCTTTAAGATTTAGGTTTTGTTGGTAGTGGAAGGGCCATGGAGGTTGGTTTGTAAGGTTAGGTACATCACAAAATTAAATGTTTGTTTCGAAAAGGTTCCATAATGAAAATCTACTTGATGCTCTAGTTCTTATGATTACAATAAACAAATGATATAACATAAATTTTAGATAACCTTTCAATGAGATTTATATTAAGCAGATACCTATAGATAATTATATATAGTTAACTATGAAATAAGACACTTCAATATCTATCGCCATTATCGTATCGTTACAATACTACCAAAGGAAAAGGAAAACAATGTGAAAATTGTAATGTAGCACACATACATAATTATAGTTTAGTTACTCTGTGCTACTGCCTACAGTCCAAGGGGTACCAATAATTTCATAACTCCTACCTCTCATACCAATAACATTCTATCCCATAACAGCTTGAAGCTATGAATTATGAGACGAGTCTCTAATTAAGAGTGATATATTTCATCGGGGCTCCCATTTGATGACAAAAAGCTGTCGATGGCAGAACAGGGCTTTATGCAATATGAAGGAGCGATGGCGTGCAGGGCCTGCAGCTGTGTGCTAGAAATAGGTGCGATTACAATAAAAAAATGCCCAGATTCAAGGGTGCACATTATTAAACTTTGGTCGCTAAGTGCCTAAAACGCAGTCTGCCTATTTCTTGTTATGCCTAAATGGCAAAAATTAAAACAAGCGTTTCGACTAAGTACTTACATTTTTGTCTATTTTGCACTACGTCTAATCCTTGTATTACCCACTAGGCGATATAACTACCTACATAATAATATTATGCAATATAATACAACTATACGTAAACAAATTACGGTCTTATAGCTAAACGCGATCTCTTTCAGACATCACCATATGTGTTTTAATTTCAAATTTCAGGCTGTTTCAGGACTACTTTCAGAGTACCTACAACTAAAAAGTAATTAAGTACATCAAGGTTATGGAGGAGGCCAGCTACAGTACCCAACAGTAACCATCACCAACACAAAAACAGAGTCGCTCGCCTGTCAAACATCAGTCAAATCCATACAAGTTACGTCAGATTTTAAAAGCGGGCGACGCTGCTTATGGATTTAATTACTAATTAAATCCATTCTCTGTGTTTAGTTTTTACTTTAGAATTAAGTATTTTTATGTAGTAGGATTCATTTGTTTTTGACAATAAATGCTATTTTACTTTTACTTTACTTTACTTTTAATGTTCGGTCTTCTAATGTGGTAATTCTACTGTACATGTATCGGGAGGCTGTAGCGCAAGCCCTTTGCATCAAGCGACACAGCTAGCAGAGATCCGGCGATAGCGCCGCGGTTGCGAAGGGTCCAGTAGTGAGCTGCATTGTGTAAAATGCCCATTGCTCTGTCCCAGCGTTTCCTAACCTTTTCAGTTATGCACAAAGCTCAATGAATTTATGAACAAACGAGCTTACCTCGTGCTCTATAAGTGAAGTTCGATCCATAATTATTATGCGAGCAATTTTATATTATTTTCCGACCACATTAAAAAACTGATCAACCTTCTGTATTTAGGTATGTGGGTATTTTTAGCAATAACCTATTGATAACTAACGATTGTTAGATTATTAGATTTAATTAGTTAATTTAATTTAAAAGGTAGCCGTATTGGTAGTAGGTGTTTTATTATAATTTATGAGAGATATTTGTTCCGAATAACTTAGTTAGGATCATGTTACTATTTCTCAGAAAGCTTTTGTGTATCCCCTGCATCGTCGTCGCAGTAGCTAGAGTATCATCTCTTTTAGCTATACTACATATTACCAATCCAATAGGTCTGTACAGATTAGAACGGAATTGGACAAAAATTATTATGGGCAATTTTCAGTTTTTCAGGATATAACGTAAATAATTCAGTAAACTTTTGGTCTCTCAATGTAACATAAGAAACATAAACGAGATGTCCACCACAGTTTAATAAACACTGCTTGATCCATTCCACGCTAACTATAGGTCAACATCGGCATCGGTGACCTAAGCACTGTGTTGTTGCTCTCGGCACGTAATTGGATACTAATAAAATAAAGAGCAGCACAAATGTTCTGATCAGTGCTGAATGCTGATACAGGATGTTTTCTAAAATTTAATAAATCATTTACAGAAGGTATATACACTCAAGGGCAATGAAACTTACAAAATTCCGTCCCTAAATAATATCAATTATTTTAAACTTTTAATAGGAAATTTGAACAAAGTGTTTACGATTCTAGTTTGTAATATTCTGGTGCGCTTTAAAAATGTAGTACAACATTGCAGAAGGCTTAAACTAGCCTTTTTCGCTTAGGAGTAATTTGGTACTTTTCACACTGGAACTTATTCATTGTCCGTGAGTGTAGTATACTTATTTGGACATAGGCTTCTCATAGGGCCCTCTACACAACGTATTACTTATATACTCATTATATATACCTTTTTTCAATCCCAAAAAAACAGTCCATATTGAATTTAGGACTCCTGCCACTTAGAACCCAGAAATATCTGAACTTAAATATTTGAAATAAAATTACAGCAGGCTATACCAATTTTGATAAAAAAAACTAGTAACTTCCTACCTTCGTAGTCTACTTTATATGACGGACAGACACACATAGGCAAAAATTATAACCCCTCTTTTTCACCATAAATTTGAAAACCGAAACAGCGATTGCACAGCATCCTGCGGACACATTTGAAAGGGACATTTGTTCCCACAGCTCCTCTAGATCTCCATCGAAATACTCTACATACAAATCACTATAATTACCACACATTATCAATTGAATAGCACTTCAAAGCCTAGACCCACAGGGCTGGTTTTCCCCTGCAGGAGTGAAAGGGATATCTTGACTTGGCAACTATGCACCGATGCTCTACTTTCCATGGTAGTAGGTATGTCTGGTGGTTCCAAGGACATTGTCCCTGTTTGTTTGGTATTTATGTGCTGTTAACAATTTAACAGTTTAAATACACCACCATTTTAACCATTGGGTAGACGTAGAGCCGTTCTGGTTAGATTATCACTAAAAACAGAATAAGGCACCTAGTTAAAGTTTACAGATTGCCTTCCATGTCATTAAAACATGACTACTTAGATCTTTTGTGAAATTCCCCGTTTGATAGAGACCTCTGAAAACAATAATGACTTAAAATATGGACACAAAATGAATTATATTTATAACACTGTTACCCACTATGCCTATCCTATGGTAGGCATACTGAAAAGTAAAACATTCATAGTTCTTAGCGAAAATCAGATCAAGTACGGAAAATGCACAAAAACTGATCCATTTACCCAAAACATGTGTTGACCTTAGATTTTACATAATTTAAAAAGGAAACATTCAATCAGCACTTACATCTTAGGTAATAAAATAAGTTTTTCTATTTGCTAATTATATGGCAAAGTTGGGCAGGAGAACTAAAACAGCCTAGATCCATCTGTTTTATCATCTCATGCATATTTTAATAGCCGTAGTTATAGTCATGACATCCACTTATCGTTTAATTTTAACTTTTTACCAGGACAGTGATAATTTAAATGTTGCTGATCCCGTAGCACGGGGCGCTATTAAGACGTGACAAAAGTTCTCCGTCGCGCTCACTCTTGAGGCTGCGCAATGTGAGTGATCAAGGGAGAGTGCTGTGAGAAGGGGGAGGCAATGCAAAACTCCTGTCACGTCTTAAAAGCACCCCGTACTAGCCCTTCAGGTATAGGTAGGTATCATGAGACACGGAGTATACTGTAATAATAAAATAATACCCACCTTTATCATGTTAAGTAATCGACTTCAGGTAAGTGCATTGTTAATTGCCTGAAAATTATTGTTCGTTCCTTCATCCATTTAGAGAGTGTCTAACTTCTAAAGTCCAGCTAACTATAGATATGGATGTAAGAGGTTTTTCATTACACCCCAGTTTGTACAACTTACGAGCCTACTTATCGTAAAATTTCCTTTACAGTATAAATCTAGGCATTCAAAGTGATTTTACTCCCTACGCTAATATACATAGAGTCGTTTAGTCATCTTGGTATGATCTAGTTGAGGTAAGGTGTGGTCCCGAACAGTTTTTACGGCATTTTCACTTATGTATGTGTGACATAACGCGCATTCCAAACCTCACTAATAAGGAATGCAGCTAATCTCAGGTAATATGAGATATTCTGAAATCATTTCATTTCAAATGCATTATTTCATTTTGTATATTAAAACCTTCAGTGGTTATATAGAGCTCTACTACTAACTCTTAAGACTAGCAAAACGTAAAAACCATACCTACGTGAAGTAAAAGAGACAGAATGGCCAAAAATAAGTACTTACTCAAATACATGGGGCGGAGATTTTCAAATATTATGGTTGCATGGCATTCGCATATTAAAATTGAACAATGCCCCTATTTCAATACGTTGACCTATTCCAGAAGCTTTTTGAATACAAGAATGACATCTGCGGTGTAAAACATTTATAAATATAAATAATTTCAACATACACTCCATATTTATTTGAGAATAGCGCATCGGTACGCCCGGCACGTCTGAGATTAGCCCACCGCGACAGAATGTGATGCCAGAGCAGCGCCAGGCTGCGTGCAGGCCGACTGTGGAGGCGTTTAACATTTTTCGTGGAATATATTGATGATTTCGCGTTATAATCAGACAACCATAACAAAAGTTATGAAGATGTCTAGATACAGTTTAGGAGTCTTACGTTACGTCAGTGCTGAAAAAAGCCTGAATACATTCACTTCTTTACGGGTTAGGCAGAGGATCATCGCAGCCTCGCAGGGGTATTATAAGTTTCATGTAGGGGTCAAATTAAGTGTCGATCGATTTCATGATTAGTTACGAAGATCTCCGTATTTATGTTTTCTAATTTCAGACGTTTCCAAATTATCTAACCGATTTTTTTAGCGTGCAGCACAATTAAGTTTTTTATAATAAAAAATAAATACTACACTCACGAGCACTGACAAAGTTCCAGTGACAATAGCATCAAATTAAATTTTCCTAAACGGTAAACGCCGTCTGCAATATTGAAGTAGGTAAGTAACTAATAGGTACCTACATTTAACAGAGCATCAGAATATTACGATTTAAGTTTTAAGATTGAAACAAACCGATTTCCCGCCCCATTGCATCCTCCGATGTGTGAACCAGTTGCTGGAACTAGTCACAAGAAGGCGCAGATTGATTGTGCAGGAAGTACGACTGTCGGTCTGTATGTTACGCTTACACACTAAACGGCCATAATACATTTTACATTATATCTATATAATAATATGTAAGTATAGGGCTTATAAGGCTGTGTTGTGTTCCCAGTAGGCAAACTGTATGAACGTTACAAGGCGTGCGTGCGTATAGTGCTCGCAAAATGAGAAAACTCGACATTTAAACCGATACACTGCTAACTCAGTCGCCCGCAAATTGTTTCCCTACTGTGGACGCAGCCTTAAAACGAGGTAATATAATGGTATTATTTCACAACGTAAGGATATTCTATGGGATACCCTGATTATTTCACCGTTGCATCACATTAATACATCGATTATCCCTTTAAGTAAGTGGTTTGTCAATTGATTTGCTTGACTGTGTTTGTGTGTCGGTAGGTGTGATTGTGATGGTTTCATTACTTAGCTAACTGAAGACAGTAAACTTTGCATATGGCCGTAAATGAACCGTGAGATTTTTCTGCTGGCTATGCATATGCGACGTTGACATGACAAATTCTTGATTATAAACATCATCATCAGCATCGAAGGAGACCCGTCCATGACGACAGTACTTCATATAGGTACCTATGTACTTCCGGCGCATCCAGGGCAGTCAGAGACTGAGATAAAATCTGGCTGACTAATCCTTTCACTACGATGAAAGACCCTAGTGTCGTTCTTGTTTTAGGAAGGTCATAGCCACTCCCAAAGAGTGTCACATGTCACAGGTCACACTTATAGCAGAACTCTGTCTTTTGTTTACCTCGTCCAAACCTTCTATCTATGTCCAAACCTTCGGTGCAGTGGGCTAAGGGCGTACTTGGCCTGTTCGTGGTTTCCATCGGAAACTCGTCTTCTGTAACGATTATCGGTTGTTCGACAGGTATGACCATCTCAATGTCTCTAAGCTCTAAAATTACTATAAGTCTACAATATAGTACAGCATTACGCTGTGCCTATGATATAATTACATCATAAACACGAATAATGTGACAGCAAGTTTAACATAAACAATCAGTAGCAAGCACATTATGCAACACCGGTCAGGTTAGTGTTACGTCCAAGTCTCGATCTAGACACATCTAGTCCGCTATCGGGTACCTATGTCATGTGTGGCATGTATTGAGAGTTTACGTAGAAAGCATGTATATAGAGCTGATGTTAGACTCAGCTCTATAAAAATAAATATGGTTAGAAAGGAAATCTGCGATGACACAAAAATAAGACGCGTTATTGCATTGCAGGGAATTTTGTTTTAATATGTGGGTCACTCGATCTTGACAAGAAATTAACTAGTAGTCTCATCAGATAGAGTCATGATTATCATGACTCTATCTCGTTACAGCGCTCCAGCACCAACAGTGTAGGTCCTATTGAGTGACATTTGAGCATCGTTTTAGTATCTTAATTTCAGCATTCTTGGTTCATCAAGAAAACTTTTACAGTTTCTAGTTTATGAATCAATTATCACCTTACCGACCTGCTTTAACGTCAGGGCGATAGTTTCTATAAAAGTGTAATATGTATATATGTCTATAAAAGTGTATTACATATATATACATATAAAGGTGTCTTTATTTTCCAACTATTTTTACAACAGCTCTGTATAGATATTTGCGGCTTACACAGGGCGTTTGCAGTTCCGTACTCCCATACTAGTACATAAGGCGTGCTATGTACTCACCGCGGATGTGTGGCACTGGTACATAGCAGCGGGTTTGACTCCCGCGCAGGGCATATAAATACCTTTTACTTCACTAAATATACGCACTTTCTTTCCTTGACACGCTTCGATAAGTTGTTAGTTTTTCTTGTTCCTTTTTACAGAAAATGGCCCTCGTTTATTTTGTAAGTGATTGATTATAAATTATGTATGAATCACAATAATTGATACTGTTTTAAAAAGAAAATTTCATTTCAAGAATCTATTTCTCGTATAGCAAATGTTGTTGGTACTTCGTGATTTCCTTTTCCTGACTTCTATATTTAAACCCTAAGCAACAGAGGGTATATTTTTAGAACATCCCTATAATGCTATTGCAACCTGCAGCCATACTTAATATATTTTTTTCTTTCCAGCTACTCTTCGTCCTGTCCATCACCCACGTATCCAGCTCATCATCATCAACATCACCATCACAACACAACAAACGCCACATCGTGAACACCGTGTACGCGCCCGGTCACCTCCCTACGCGACACTCCGTCACCGAGTACCTCAACCGCGTACCCATCGTGGTCCCGCACCCCGTACCCGTGGCCGTACCTCGCGGCGTACCGTACGCGGTGCCTGTCGGCGTACCTGTCATACGACCGCGGCCGGTACCTGTGTTGGTTCCTCATCCAGTGGCTCAAGTCATACATAGGCCGGTAGCTGTGCCGGTGGATAGGCCGTTCCCGTACCCGTACGCGCACCCGGTACCTGTGACGGTGACGCAGGGGGTGGCGATACCCGTGCCGCAGCCGTACCCGGTGCCGTACCCGTCGGCGGTGCCGGTCCGGGTGCCGCATCCGGTGCCGGTCGTCGCCGGACAGACGGTAGTGTCGAGCAGTGGACAGGCTGTAGTACATCCGTATTGAATGAGACTGTATTAGTGTAAGGATAGATAAATGGTTCCCAACGAATGTTTGTTATGTAGAGTTAACTTGAAGTTCTAGGAGCAATGTTTATGTTTGTTTTGTTATCAGTATTGTATGTAGGATTTTATTTTAATGTTACCAAATGCCTTTGATCTGATAATCTAGAAATAAGAATGACTAGCTTTTTGTGTTATTTTTGTTGTAGTTTTATGTTGAAATATAAACGAAACTGATGAATTGAATAAGGCTTTTATTTGGCACACATAAGTACCTATAGATATTGGTATCTTGGTTCGGATATCAAGACTTACCCTTGCGTATTGCTCAGGAAGTACTTTACAACAGTTGTATTGTAAAATTTATTAATAGAAATTCGTTTATTTGTAAACATTTCGATACAGTTAGGTTGTAACCACTATCGACCAATTTTAGTCCTTAAATGCTCTTATCCTTACTGTGTCTGTCTGTCTGTCTGTCTGTCTGTCTGTCTGTCTGTCTGTTACTCTTTCACGCCAAAACTACTGAACGGATTTGAATGAAATTTGGTATACATACGGTCTAAACCCTGGGAAAGAACATAGGCTACTTTTTATCCCGGAATTCCCACGGGAAAACTTTTTAAGGCGAAGCGAAGCGCGCGGGAACAGCTAGTCATTTATAAATTACAGTCAACTATACTATATTAGAAAACTCCTAATAGGTCAGATAACTTTATTATCTTCGTACGTGATTAATTTATGATATTATTGATAATACGCTATCTACAGCCAGTAGGTACCGATCAGTGAACAAAGGTATTGGCTGTCTTCGTTTAGAAAATTTAGTGTGTTTTGGTGTGAACAAAAGTTAAACAACTCAACCTAGGATGTATTCAAGTGAGTAGAAACGATATAGTTAAGTCTAGTTTACAGTAGAAAATAATAATATGTACTTAGTTCCTACAGAATTCTTATCCTAACACGGAAAAAAATTGTGTAGGAACAGTTTTAAGGCACTAAAACATATTTTCAAAACAATGGACTTTTACGCGTAGTTTCAAGTTTAGAAAACGTTAACTTTGTTAACTTTGATATACATTAAAGTTAACAAAGTACTAACATAAACAATAACAAACAGTATGATTGGCGACTCTAGACATCCATCTTAGTTGGATGGATAAGCACCAGTTTCACCATACTCTGTTAGATCATAACAAGGGATTACCTAGTTGTTGACTTTAGACATATCTGTCAAGAATTTAATATAGATATGACGTAACAATGTTACAGGGGTGTAATGATCTAACAGACTATGGTTAAACTAGGTATAAAGGTGATGATGATGGAATATTGCAGAGTTCCCGTTCCCCGTGTCGATGGAGAACCTGCCTCGGCCGCGGCGCTCGTTCGGCTGCTTCTCGCTCAAGCTGGGCTGCGTGCTCACGGCGCTCATACTCATTGTAAGTACTTACCACATATTTTTCTACTAAACTGCTGACTTATATCATCGATTAGTAAGAACTTAATTATTCTGTTGAACCCGGTTTAAAATAGTCGATTAGAGAAGAGAGAGACTCGTAAGGCATTAGGATTTTAGCTAGAAAAGGAAGATTAGGAAGAGAAATTTTACCTTCTTTTGTTATTTTGATTCTTTCTAATCTAGGTTTGCACTAAGTATATTTACAGTCTTATTCACCGATACTTACCTATATCTATGAGAAGGGATTCATAATAAACCAGAACTTTTGTGTGACTTTATTTATCAGTGCCTGACAATACAAAACGATCAAGAATAGACGATTTGTGATTTTACGTTCATACCTCTAAATAAGAGACCGTTTCAACTACCTCATCCTGTTTATATTCTATATTCCAGCTATACTCAATAATAGACGCTTTGTGATTTTACGTAGCGTTACCTTAATAAGAGATCGTTTCAACCACCTCATGTTGTCCACATTCCAGCTATACTCAATCTTCGTGCTAGCGCACTGCGGGCGCGCGCTGTCCGCCCTGCCGGGCGCCTCGCCCGACGCCCCCGCCCCCCTCCTGCGGCTGGGGTCCGTGGTCTACACGGCCGTGCACTCGCTCGTCACGCTGTTCTTGTCTACTCTGATGATGATTGGAGCTTTAAGGGTAAGATGTGTGCTGCCATCTGTTGGTTGTCTGGTACAGCTTTGTGTCGAGGGTATCCTAGAAACGAAGCAGTACTACAAACTAACAATAGATGGCAGTGAAACGGAATGCACGTCGATGATGCCAATAATACAATCCATATTAGACTTTCTACATCGCGGTACTTATTGAAGAGTCAAGTAGGTACTGGTTGCACAAATTGCACATATCTCACCTTCTAATACTTATAGAGGAAATCTCTAGATGTTAGTACATACAATGACTAAACTGCTAACTTTTCTGGACCGATATTTGATCTCGGGTGTGAGCTTAGCTCTACCCAAAATATAGCAACAATCCTACCACTTCCACTGGTAGAAAGAGAAGCACAGTACATATCTACCTAACAATGCATTAAGTAAAAGTACCTTGTCTACATTAAGAAAGACGTAGCTACATACAACGATGACACTATATTCCCCATAATCTCTCCACTCCAGGAGACCCCCTCCCTGATGCGTCCGTGGCTGGTGTGGGTGTCGGTGCAGGTGGTGGCCATTCTGCTGCTCTTCATCACGTACGTTGCCAGCGGAGCCCTGCCGGTCAGCCGGGACCTGCTGGGCTACTACCTGCTGCAGGGGACTGTGTTCAGTGAGTGGGGTGATTAGAGGGAAGGATTGAAAATCTGGTAGGGGATAACGATGCCTTTTTTATCCTAAAATGCATTGGTTAGAATTATGCTGACATATTGGAATGACAAGACGTCTGACCGCTCGCTGGCAGTGTGTAGCTATGAACAAAGTATAAAGACGGTTCCTGAAAGTGGTATAAAGCTAAGTGCGCATAACGATTTTACTTTTTGCGCTATTAAAAATCGTGGTGGAGACTAAACATTAATTCCCCAGTGATTTGCGTGTACATTTTGGTGCTGGTGGGCAGGTACCACCGGCAGCTGGAGGATGCACTTAGCGAATATTTTTTATTAGGGACGACTTAACCAGGGATTACTTGTTGACTTTTTACACATCTGTCAAGAATTTAATAATTCTGAAGAATCTAATGAACTAATTCCTTTGTTATGATCTAACCTATATGATAAAACTGGGGCTTAGTTTAAACTTTTTGTTCTAACCAGTTAATACTTATTTCCCAGTGATCCGAGTCTACATGTTGGTGCTGGTGGGTAGCTACTACCGACAGCTGGAAGAGGAGCAGGACCAGACGGAGCGGCTGAGGTCGCTGCTAGACAAGGACTTCGCCATGACGCACTATTGCTAGCCGGTGAAGTGCTGGCGTAGCGCCACCGCACTTTAGCAATCAACCATCTTTCCAATGCTCATACGTGAAAACTGTCATAATGTGTATGTATGGACAAAATGCTGCAGCATGGTTCGTTGATGGCTAATGTGTTGGTGGAGGTAGCCAGCTGATCTGGCGGTAGCTTGGATCGCATTAAGTTTGGAAACAAAAGTAGACTGAAAGAAGTTGGGATAGGGCTTTAAGTTCGTTGTATAATTTGTATATATATTATAGTAATAATATTACAATATATGTATACTGTGTTTGTATTACTTTGTATTAAACTTTTTTATTACTTACTAACTGTATATATGTTACTGTAAAAGCCCGAACAACGGTAAATCCTAAGATTTACGCGTAAAACCTAAGATTTACCAACTCTTAATGGTAAAAGCCCGAAAGATTTTGCGATTCGCACTTTTACCACTATTCACTTGGTAAATCTTAGGATTTACATTAAGGCACGGTAAATGTTGAAAATGCCAGGTTATAACTTATAACCTCCATAGTCGAACAAAGCGTCCGTAGTCGAGCGGGCTTCAGTGATCGTAACTGATCACTGAGGTTTAGCAACAACCAGCATGGTCAGCCATTGGATGGGTGACCGATTTCAAGTGGTTCTTTTCTGGATGCTTTCGTGCTTCGGACAGCACGTTAAGCCGTGGGTCCCGGTTGCTGCTTCGGCAGCATTCGTTAAGCCTAGTCAGAGGCCTTCGGGCGGCTTGAAAACGTCTGACAGTCAGGTTGCCCACTTACCCGACAACTCGCTCAGCACAAGCTTGCTTGTGTTGGAGTCCACCAACCCGCACTAGGCCAGCGTGGTGGACTAGATCGAAACCCTTCCTTAATTGGAAGGAGACCCGTGCCCCAGCAGTGGGGACGTAATGAGTCGTGATGATGATGATAACTTATAACTAACCGAACTTAAGAAATATTTATTATTGCAATCTATTTTACTCGACGTCAACAATAATAATACGTGAAAATTATTTTACTTCCGGTTTCCGTGTTTAAATTATCGTTCAGTGAATGAGTGAAAATAAAGTTATTTTCCAATAATCCAGCATTCAATGATAATTCGCATCTATTACTATACACATAAATACCATAATCCGGTGCATTACATCGCCCAAAAGTTGATGAATGACCTTGACCTCCAATTTCTTTTCGACAAGTGGTTATTGGGTTGAAATAAATGAATAGGTAATAATTAATCTTTGTTTTATTCCCAAAACCAACTTTTACTAGGTGTCAGTGGTTAAACCTAGCATTTACCAAATTCTGATGGTAAAAGCCAGAAAAAAATTACCCATTTTCACAAATCCTTACATTTACCAACTCATGTTGGTAAATCCTAAGATTTACTGGTAAATCCTAGGATTTACCGTTGTTCGGGCTTTTACAGTAACATATATAAATTTCAACGAGGAGGATTAGTCGGTAAGTAAAACTAAATTTAATTTGGCATAACATAGATAAGACTTTATATAACTAATGATAATTGCACTTATGAAAACTAATGATAATCATCTACGAACTAAGAATTATATGTACAAATTATAACTTAATAATAAATTATAATGCTATCAGCCTGTAAACGGCATTATCAAATTCTGTCGATAGAAAAATAACGATCATCTCAAATAAGATAATAAGGAAATAAACATCTCATTAATTACATCACACTAGGGTTAAAATTAACAGTAGGTACAGAGATACAAAAAATACCAAAAATATGCTTAGGTCGACGTATGTTGCATTGGTATTTATGTAAACAGCAATAATAATGTAACTTACAACACGGGATAAATCATGGTAACTTTGAACACGTTTACGTTACGTTACTCGTTACCTCTAAATCTAAGTAAATAACAAATATCTCATTTTACTGAATTTATTGTCCTTGTTCAAAATCTAGGTTTACTACGTAAGGGATGAATAAAAGTACCTAGGTATATACTTGCTGATACTTTCTTACGTATAAAGTCAGACATGACCTGCCTAGGAATATAGAAATCAGCCCTAAGGTTACTATTATAATTGTTATGGATTAGGTATTTTTCAATTATTATTCTATAATTAATATCTTAATAATTTAATAATTCCCTTACATAAGAGGCACATTATCACATCGTCTAACTTAGCACCTGAATTTTATACAATGTCTATATAGCTATGAAAAGTAAAATTCCGTTTTGATAGACATCTAATTAGATCTTATTCTCCATCAAACATTTCTAAACCTATAATTTGTAGAGTTTCATCTAGAAATACCTATGCAGTTATGCACCTGAAAAAATATCAGCCTTGGTCACCTGATCTTTAATCCTCGTTACTTTGCTCCAACCTTTTATTCCAGTGGTAAGTAGAGTGGACGCTGGGCCGGTACTACGCGTCTTCTCTGACGTACTTGACAGTCCCATCTCGCTGCATCTTCAGTATCAGACTCCAGATCAGGATCGCCAGGTAGATTTGAAGAGCTGGAATAGATTAAGGGAATCATTAATTTTAAGCGGGAGACGCAGTCTGATTGACAAATGTGGGGTTGTTAGATGTTTTGATATACCTTTGATGATATCTACATATACGAATAAAAACCGGTACAGGTCTTAAAATTCAACAACATCGTGCATCCAAACTGGTTATATGGGTTTTTACTTGTTTTTTTTTATGTAGGATCATTTTAACAATATAACACACTGGCATTGATTGTGTGTTTGTGAATCATGAATCATGATTCATCAGTTTTGGATAGCAAAGTCTTTAGATAATAATATATTTCATAATTTATGTATTCAGGCTTGCATTTCGTGCATATTAGATTTTAAAAACATATAGTTATTGATTTTAAACTTCCAATCGATACGTAAAGTTTGATGTCTGAATTCCACAAATCGAACAGCCTGATGCTAATGCGATCATTCTCATGTTGGTGACTTACTTTGAGAAAATAGAGCAAAATGATGATGATGTTGCATTGACTTATACAGGGTGGCCCAAAGAGTGACGTCCAAAGGAAAAAAAATGATTCCTGACGTCAAGTGATTGATTATTGATAATGCCAATTAACTTACTGAGTTGGAACAGTATGAGGAACAGCTCGCTGGCCGTCTCGTTGGTGAGGAAGGCGAGCGAGTAGAGGAAGCCCACGAAGGAGAACACGATCTCGAAGTGCAGGTAGATCTTCATCAGCGTCACGTGCTTCTGGAAGGGGGGGATTGGGGGGTTGTGGTGAGGTTTTGAGATATATTTTGGGGTGCACGTAGGGTATTTTATTATTTTATTTTATAAGCAGTTTCATTATTTTCTTTTGTAAGTTTAATTGTAGATCGTAGATATGTGAGCTTGTTTTGGGATGCTCTCTGGGCTATTTGAACAAATTTTGTCAGGTATCTGGTAATAATTATATCCTCCTACCTAAACCCATTGTTCCAACTTATCGGATGAGCTTTTTATATGTAAAATCGATGTAACAAATAACCACTGGAACATCCGATAAAAAATCGGGCCCGACAGCTGACAAGTGGTATAGCTGGGCAAATCGATAGACCAAGTTTTTAGGTGCTTCTTGGAAGATATCCCAAGCAGCACACACAGATTTTCGATCCTGGAGCATTACTGCTATTCTCATGCAGCAGAAAATAACGTAAAATCTCAATGAAATTACCTTATGCAGCGCGACAATAAACACTATCGTCATGACAGTCTCAATGACCAGGGCGGCGGTGTCGGCGACCAGGCGAGGGAACTCCGCGGCGCCCAGCCCGTGCAGCCGCAGGTACGAGATGTAGTACGACAGGATGCCACACACCACCAGCGTCAGCACCTGAGATGGGAGATGAGGAGCGGTTAGTGAGTGAGCGAGAAAGAACGAATGAGCAAAACACCTGGAGGGAGATGGGAGATCAGGAGCGGTTCGTGAGTGAGGAGGAAAGAACGAGCAAAACCCTCGGATCTCCGGGGTCTCTCCGGGAAGTCATAAATAACCTAGATCGCCTACTGGCTTTCTGTAGCTAGTCGGGGTGACTAGCTATTCGGGGTAGCACCTGGAGGGAGACGGGAGATGAGGATCGGTTAGTGAGTGAGCGGGAAAGAGGATGTGGTCAGTGATTCATGAGCGTAGATTGTAAGCAAAATTTTACAGCATTCGGCATCATTAATTTGTGGTCAGTGGTGAGTCTATAGCAACTTTTTTTACAAACTCATGTCACGTATCGCCCATTCAGTTTAACATGTGATATCAAACTATCCATCGAGAGTCAGATTCGACTGTTTTCACAAGTAATTAAACAACTCTTCGCGCACCGTTTCGTTTTTAGTTCAGATTACAAAACCGAATATGAGGTTTGCTGTAAGTATTATGTTTGAGAAATAATGAGTACTGACTCATCACAATCAGATATCTGCTATCCGGTTTTATGAGTAGCACAATCATGGATGTGTCTCTTTCACGTTGCCAGTGGGGTTTCCACGGTTTTCACTAAGTAGGTACCGGACATTAGCAATCATTTACAATCCTTATGCCTAGTTTCACCATAGTCTGTTAGATCATTAACACCCCTGTTACTTTGTAATGTCATCAATTATACCTCATCTCCATATTAACTTCTTGACAGATATGTCAAAACTAATCCCTTTTTATGATCTAACAGAGTATGGTGAAACTGGGGCTAAAGCATTCTGAACGGTTCATCAACAGTCAATTGTCCCGCCATTAGAACGATCCTTTCGCGGGATAATCGACAGTTGATGAACCGTTCAGAATCTGACAATTTAGTATCTAAGATTAAAAAACAGACTTTATAGTAGAGATAATGAAGCTGTAACCCACCAGGTTGGCGTAGGCGAAGGCGACGAGGCCGCGGCGCAGCGGCACGCAGAAGCAGCATCGCGTCAGGTTCGGGATCTCGATGTTATTCGATATTTTGGACCTGCAAGTGGAGACATTACATCTGTTTTATATTTATGTAAGTGAGTTAATGAGGAAACGAGCTAAAACCACGTAAAACTCACAAAAAGTTCGTCGGTACAGAACATAAATACAGCTATATACCTAGGTCACTACTTTTATGTTCCTTGAACACTAGGTGAAACAAATGACAAGATTTAGATATGTATTCAGTTGACTGATGAACAAGAAAACATATTAATATTCACAATCTCAGTTTGCGACTCACACGAAAAGTACTTAGGTATGTCTTAAAATACATACAATATTGCCTGTATACCTCTTGTATATCTCTTATCTCTGCATAATATGCTAAATGTAAATCGGCTCATGAAGCCCGGCACTGTACCATCTAAATAAAAAGTGGTGAATGTATTCCTGATTCCGACATCATTTCCGTACAAATTGCGCACATAATTAATTAATTAAATATCATTGACCCTGTCACGATACATAGAGATTCATTGAATTATTATATTAGTTTGAACGCGTGTGTGTTTTAACGAAACGGCGAAAGTGCTTCTATAATTCAATACGATATATAATTCAGTTAGAATTAATTGACAAAATACTGTGACACTCATCAAAAAAATAAAACCATGTTTACTTGGTGTTTAGATCAAAATTTGTCACATCTATAAGGCCTTTGACAGTCAACTGACAGCGTTTAGCATGTGTCCAAGTTTTGATGGTAAAGCCCTAAAAATGACTATAATAGGACTTTATTAGAAGCCGGTAAATAAGAACTGAACTGTGACCCACTGATAAGATAACAAAGAACGGCGGATGTATCGTTCGTTCCAATGATAATAAAATTATGTGTCTCTATTCATTTTAATGTGATCATTTTCTGATGCAGTTTTCATTGAATTCCTAGCGTAGCTGTTACCACCCGCACCCGCCAACTTTAGCAGTTCTAAACCAGATTTCGTCGAGTCTTTTTTGCCAGTGTGAACTCCGCTTTATAACTATGCAGATATAAACTTTTTTACACTTATAACTATGACCTGTGTGTTAAATCATTCCTAATCTTGTACATATACAGCGGTATTATGTAGGTACATACACAGAAACATCGCAATTACAATATATATAATTAGAAACAACTCATACAACGACTTAAAACGATCACCAAGGGTCACTCTCATTATAACGGAGAAAATATGATAGAGCAGATATTTTTATAACATAAAGAAAGAAAATGTTGAGTTTTTACAGTTTCTGCTGAGAGAACACTCGCAAAACATATGTAGCTAAGGGCTCAAGTTCAGTGTTATATTGGCTGGATAATAGTTGTATGATAAAGTCGTTTTCGAACTAAGAATTGTATGTTTTGACATTGCTAAATAAAACAAAATAGATTTCAATGGCTGCCATTTTCCAGTTAAGTACCAAAAAATTAACACTATGTCACGCTGTGTTGGCTATTAACTAGTTAAGTACGAATGTTATTATTGTAATGTGGGTGTGAATCTGTCGGATAATAGTAAGAGTGATTTACCGTGACTGTCAAGGACATACTCACTTGGACGTAGTCTAAACATGTGAATTATTAGATAATAGTCTACTTATTTTGCATTTCACGAGCATCATCACGGTAATGGATGAGGAAAATGACTGTTTATGCCTTCTGTGTCATGTCTGCGCATGAAATTTCATAGATAAGTCTAAATTTTCTACTATTTGAATTGACTGCATTTGTTTGTACAAATTATACAGCGAGAGCGATGCAAAAGTTTATAATTTGTATGTTTTTTATACTAGCCGCTAGCCTAACTAAAAAGACTTATCTGTGACTTATCTTTGTCCCGAATGGTTTGTTTTTACTTGAGAGGGTTTTACCCTGGTTAGAGATTATAACTTGCCATCACTCATTATAGTCATCATCATCAGTCATCGACCCACCGAAGTACCGACATAAACAACCTGATTGACGTAAAATGCAAAATAGGATCGGTAATTTGATGATTACAAAATTATTTCCTTTTTCAGTGTCATCAAATCTAAATTTTGCCATTTCCTGTGAGACGGTTTTATACCAGCAAAATATACGTAATGTGCCTACTTACATATATAATTCTACTTAGTTTTTACTAGGTAATTATGCTGTGTGTGTGTAAAACAAGAAGGGTAGCAATCATGTACAGAAATATCAGTTCTTAAAACATTGCTAGTGCTGGGAAAGCTGAACGATTCGTCTTGGGAGATCCATTAGCTGTCATCCAATTAAATTCCTAAAATACTACCAACTAGAAATTCTGCCATTATGTAGCTACTCAAAAGCTTACACATAAGAAATATAATTAGTTTAATAAAGAAGAGATTATGCTATAAAATTACTTAACCCAAATAATTATTTTTTCTTCACGGTGGTAGGTAGATACATTATGCAAGGCAACTTATGTTTCGTGTTAGTTCTGAATTAATTAAAATATAATGTGAAGTGTGTTATTGAAGAAGCAACACGATTATGTTAACGATACACACATCGAATCAATTGAGAACTTTATTTAAGTAAGTAAAGAAGAATATAGGACTTAAGTAGGTTCACATTGAAATGATTATAACTAGAATAATGATTTTTTTTTTTTTCTTTTTTTTTTTTTAGTTACTGTATTTAATTCATTTAATCAAACTGTAAATATCTATGTACACAATACAATCTAAATAACTTATTCTAAACTTAAGAAAAATTATGACTAAAGGTACCTAGCCTAACTATAAACAAAAAAAAGAAGAAAAAAAAAATAAAATAAATAATGATTACTTAATAATGATGATTGATGTGTGTGTGTGATTGTGGTGAGACATAATATTATGATTTCAAGTATCTACAAGTCACATTTGCCATAAATTTGGAGGAGGAGGACTTTATCTTATTACAGCAACCATTCAATGAAAAAACTGAGAGCAGTTACTGTATTGTCATCGTAACGCCATCAAGTTACAATACCAGCATCTTATCTCACTAATAATAAAACAGGTTTTCCCTTGAACCTATGATCTAACGATAGGAATCACGTAAATCATACTGTTACTATTGTCTGCTCTTAATCGTCTGTATTTGCTGTTTGGTATAAATGCAAGTCTACTGGTCTTTCAAATGTAGGTACTTACGGATACTGAATTTTACTATGTAGTACTTTTGTATTTGGAAGATTATATTAAGTATACCTATTTTATTAAATAAGAGCTTATTTCAGCTACTTTCTGCGTAAAGCTTTCACTACCCTTTTAGACCATAACTAAAGTCTATGGTAGTAGGAGCTTTCACACTTGGCTAAGCTTGTGCCCTCAGCATAATGTAAGCATTGCATGGCTTGTTTAAAACATACGTATAGGCAGGCTACCGTAAGTATACTCATGGGAGAAGAGTCTCGTATATCGCAAACTCCTACACCTTGGGCCTGAATAACTGCACGCAATAGTTACTGTTGCCGTCCTGACTTAGAACAATCTTATACTAATCTACTGGTACCAGTCATCGCATCATGTTATGTTATCGTCATGGTTGTGGATGCTTGCTGAGATGTCATGTTATAATGAAATTAACTTTTATGTATTACACTAGATCCACTGTACCCATCGCGAACTTTTTTTAACGACCATTTTTGGATTTAAAATGTACGTAGGTATTGAATTTCAAACTTGTTACTTTGTAAATGTTAAGTAAGAACTTCCTTTTGACTTTGCTATAAGGCTAGGCTAAGGTTCATGTTATAAAGTGTTTAATAAAACTCTTGGGATTTTTTATTCATAATCTTAAATTATGTAAATACATACTAATCTTCGATTATTATAATTATCTCCTACCTATTTGTCTTCGTTGACTGTGAAAGTATACACGTAATTTAGATGAAAATAACAATTGACAGTGTGTATACAGTCGATTATCTTCAATTTCTATGTGCGACTATCAATTCTAAGGGCCACATAGGTTAGGTTACATAGTGAATGTTGAAATTCCGAAGGGCCAGGCATTAGCTATTGCGAAGCTGCAGATTTCACGAACAAACTAAAATAATATCAGACAAGAAACAAGAATAAAGAAAATGTAACATTAGAATTTTGAAATAAAATGTAAAATTGATTTTACTTTTAAAAGGAATTCATAATGTGCACTACACATCGTAAACGTAATTTTAACTGTTTTTTTAAATTAAATTATTTATCAAATTACATTTAGTTAATGATTTCATTTTAATAGTACGTTTAACGCAAAAAAACGTTAGTAGCATCGGTACCTCCAAATCGCCATGTCCACACTAAACATTGCTAATACTCTGCCCAATTGCAAAAGCTATCCTGCAAGTAGGTTACTTGCACTATCTACACACTAACGCAGACGAAGGCAAAGGAAAACAGCCCTTAACACACACTAATAAGTGCTAAGAAAGCAGAAATAGTAACTTTGTGAAGAATTTCTGCTTCTGACGTAAGTCTGAACCTGCGTGCATTAGCAAAACTAAAGTAAGTAAGTTAATATTTAATTGATGGATAATTTCAGTTGCTATAGTGCAGTACATGATATACTTAGCATTAATGGACTATGTATATTTTCTTTTTAAAATAATATTTGTAAGTACACTTAAATGGCCTTTTTATCTTTTCTTAGTTACAACGGTTGTCTGGAACAGATCGCCATTTGTGCATTTCTGTTATTTAAGTTATATTTTAGTATTTTTTATACACCATAAATCGCAAATAAAGTTTATTGTATTGTATTGTATTTTACAGTGGCACAAGTTTAACCTAGAATGGTTATTTCCAACCTTTTTTCAGTCATCTTAATAGCATTTATTAACCCAGTGGTGTCCGTTTTTTTGATACGGTCTCCTTCTTCTTTTTCTAGTGCGTCTCCACTGTGCTATGGTCACATTTGCCTTTTTTTTTCTATGGGACGAATTTTGTCTACACACTGTCTCACATTTCAGATGTTTTATTTATCGAAACGCTCTCTCTCTACAGATGAAGGATGTGACAGAGATGAGAATGTTGAGATGGATGTGTGGTGTTACAAGAAAAGATAGAATACGAAATGAGTATACAAAGGGGAAGTATGAAAGTGGCTCCTATAGTGGAGAAGATGAAAAGCCATCGCCTTTTTTTGGTTTGGGCATGTCATGAGAAGAGAAGACAAGGTACTATTACTAGGAAAGTGTTGGAAATGAGACCTGAAGGAAGGCGTAAGAGAGGAAGACCAAGAAAGACGTGGCGTGGGATCGTGTGAAAAAAGATATGAGAGAGTGTGGAGTGAATGAGGATATGATAGAGGATAGGGTAAAATTGCGTGACATGACGCACAAAGGACGGACCCTAAATAAGGACAAGGCTAGGAAGAAGATGATAGTCATAGAACAACTCGGACACACACTCGGGTACACAGAGTCCCCGTATAGGATAATCGGGAAGAGTTCATCAATTCTGCAAATGCTGACCTCCTTATACCGGAATTAACGAGTTAATTGTCCTCGTCAGTTTCACGTCTCGATTCACTTGATCGATCAGAATAGCTCGAATCATCTGAATATCAATTTTAAATTATTATCAGTGCAGCGATCACAGGATTCGATACTATTTTCGAAACTACTCAAACATATGGAAAAAGAACAGTATCGTCAACTGTCACTGTCAAAATGTAAGGCAAATTGGTTTGTTCCAAAAGTGGCATTTGTTTTTTCCATATGTTTGTGTAGTTTCGAAAATAGTATCGGATCCTGTGTTCGCTGCACAGATACATTTTTATAGAATAGTAGCGTCCAAAATTATGAAGGTTATAAAAAACAGCCAATTAACAGTTACTTATCTCTCATTCACAATGTGCCATTGTCTCCCTACTTCAATGGCATTCACGTAGTGTTGAGTTGGTACAACTTTTCTCTATTTTAGACTAAAAATAAAAATTTGTAACAAGGTAACGTACCTACCTACGTAACATACATAACATTATAAACGGCATGTTTAGTAATCCGAGAAAATATTGATTGTCACTTAAGACATTTTCCCCCTAGCTGAAATGGTTATGGTTTATGGTGTTAACGTGCCCCTGCTGTCCTAAGTGGTGGCTCTATCAAAATAGGCTGTACGATGGGTATATATTAGGGTTTCGTTCCGGTGTTGATTCCCGGGAAATTTGTCAAAAAATAGCAAAAAAAATAGCATTCCCGGGAATTCCCGGGTTTGATTTTTAATCGATTCTATGCTATATTTTCATCTTTATTTATCTGTTTCTCCTACCTTAAACCAAAAAAAATTATCGGCAGGCAAACATTACCTCAAATTTAATTAATTTTCTATTTTAATTATTTGTCATAATAATATTATTTTCAAACTGTTAATTATAATACATTTGTTATTTTTTAATTTACTATTAAGAAAACCAAATGATTTGGCATGTAAAACAAATCATTATAATTTTGGTTGTTAATTTATCTGACTATTGCTTTTTTCTACCTATACGAGTGATAAAAGTATATTTGATTTAATTGTACGTGTTTTAATAGACTTTTAATACCAGAAAATAGCAAAACCAAGCATTTAAAATAAATTCCCATTTCCCGGGAATTCCCGGGAAATCAAGAAAAAAATTCCCGTTTCCCGGGAACAGAAAAAAGTCGGGAAAAACGAAACCCTAGTATATATACAATATGTACATACATTAGAGGAAGACTAGAGAGATACACGTAGCCGGCAAGAATCGATTAAGTAGGTAAGTTTTGTACTTATACTTATAGAATATTTTTGCAATATTCATCGATAAATACTCAAAGTAGACCTTAGTGAGCTTTATAATTATGCTGCATATAGTTAACTAGGCATAATTAATAATGAGCCATTAATAGAGACCTTTGCGCATTGTGGTGATATCTCCAGTAGATAAATAAGTAGAGTATTTATCTCGACTCCTTCCTGCGTAGATTAAAACTATTATATTTTTATTTACTACAAACAAAAATTAAAAATTCCCAAAATACAGGATGTGCTGTGATATGCACAGACTACCGCAATTGTTATTCTACGAAAACCACAAGGTTCGCACTCAGAATTGATATCTAAATGTTGTTTACGTTCAACAAAGTGGCTATAGATTGTTAAATTTAATTCGCTGAATGGTGTGAAAACACTTTTTGTCGGATAATTCACGATAAACAAGCTTTACAACAACTAATTTCTAGGTCAAACGACTAACAACTACAGAGACACAGGGTCATAAACCCGAACCAAGCGACGTCGTCGGCTAACCGGCGAATCTTCATAGGTTACTGTTACGATATAAATATTTATAAACTTTCCTTTTCCTAACAATAGGCACCAGACATGACCGAAATAAAACGACTTATTTACATTTCACTTTTTGACACCTTGTAACAAATCCGAGTTCCAAAGTTTACTTTTAATTCTAACAACTTCCTTTCAAAACACGCTGTAATGGACGCCCATTAGCGCAATCTTATCAATAACAACAAGACCACTTTCCAATTAAAGTTAAAAAGTAAAGAAACACTTCGAAATCTAAACGTGAAACCGCCAAAACTGAAGACCGAAACAAACAAAAAAAAAAACAAACCGTAACCGCGTAAATAGGTGACACAGATTAAAAAGTAAAATTCGAAAATGGAACACTTTCGCCGGAGCGCGCGCACTTACTTCCAAGTACTCTCCACGGTGGCCGACATGCTGGCTGGATGCACGACCGGGCCGCGACGCGTATCTGCCTCTACTGAGGCAGTCTGGCTTGTCTATGCTCTTGCGCCACAGACCGCTTGAAGCCTCCTTCGTATTCGTATGTAGTAGGAGCTGATGATACGAGGTTTCCTTTTCTTTTGCAAGCCAGTATTTTCTAAAGGAAGGAAAAGTTTGGTGGCAGACGGAAAATCGAACAATGAAGTTTGTTACGAAACCATGAGTGAACGAATTACTTACAACTAATCCAAGCACATTGAGTTGCTTTTCCCTCGAGCTTCGTTTGGCAAGCGCTACACTCAAGATAAACATTGTGATCCATCAATATAAACAGACGGATCACAATATTTATTGACATGAAAGCCTTCGCCTTTCGCCTTAAATGGTTTTCACGTGGAAATTCGGGGACGGAGAGTAGACTACGTATTAGTCAATCAAAACTGTTAGTTAGCTTACTACAATGCAAAATTTCATAAAAGTTGGTCCACCGTTTTCCTTATAGCTATTACAATACAATACACACACACACTTTATTTGCACCAAGAACAAAAAAATTACAAAAATTAGTAGGAAATCAAAATTTTACGAGCGATAGAAAATAAATGAGGAAGCCTTTACTTAACTTTCAATATTGGAGATTCCCGACATAGCAAGAAGCATGGACATTTAATTTACTCACATCATAATTATTAGATTATTACATACCGAAATCCTGCTACTCCTTCAGTTCAGATGAACACGATAATCTACCACTTTCTCGACATCACCAAAGGTTAACTGGTAGAGAATGCTAATTGCTACTAGCATTAAGTTCGCCTTTGTACAATGTTTTTTTATGTGCAATAAAGAATTTATAATAGAACCCCTGGTCCTCATCTCTGGCTTGCCTTTATTGGTTGTCCAGAGTGAACACTGACGAGGAACAGGATCTCCCACCTCTTGCTTGCCTTTATTGGCTGGCTTGAGTGGTGTACCGCTAGAGCAGAAATGCTCGGAGGAAGGATGTATATCCAGTAAGTGCTTGTAGAGGTCTTGACCGGCATCCGCGATTGCTCTGAGAGCCTTGGTATACCTCTCCACCCTCAGCACCTCATTCCATGTTGCCCCCTTGTTGCTACGTCACTGTAATGTGCTAGCGACTGTTTTGGGGGCCCATTTAATGTGTGTGCGAGTCACCCTCTGCCTTTTTATCCGTGTGTGAAACATATAGGTCAGGCAGGGGCCATGGTCCTTCCATAGTCCCAGTTACCCAGTCCATTTAGCACCCCACTCCATAACCCTGTACTTATTAGTTTCTCCATATCCTACAATAGTCCTGCACTAACCGGGGATTTTCCTTGGGTTTACTTCTATAGTCTGCACAGGGAAAAATCGTCGGTTGGTGTTACATTTCATATAAATTAATGTTGTCAAACGGCCTTCCAAATGCCCAGGACCCCATGGTCCCGAGACGGTAACGACACAACATAATAATAATCTACAGAATATTTTCTTCTTTTCGCCATTGAGGACTTTAGTACCATAACTTTAGTACTTAGGTACCTACCTATAAGCTTTACAATTTACTTTTTATGAAAGTGTTAGTTAATTACGTTGGGTAAATATAGATTTTCTTTATTGCATTATTTTAAAGAGCCAGCACAGCAGTAGTGAAATGCTGAACAATGACTTATTTACTCAACTGCAGTCAAGGCGAAACTAATTTTCAGTCTACAAATACAATTATTAAAATTATGAGTAAGCAATGAAATTAAAAGAGCATCATGCATATTGCAATCAGTCATGCTTCAATAATAAGTAGGTACCTAGTACTTACCCCTATAAAATGGTTTGATAAGTATTTCTTTTATGAATAACATCAAACTTTGTATGATAGACCTAATAAAAAAGGAGTACATATGCATATGTCGCAGGCATCTGGTTGAATCACTAGTTAACGCGTTCATTGGATATGCTGACACATAAAAAGACTACACATAATCGACTCCCCCTTTTCCAGTTAACAGGTTTAAAAAGTATCCAAAGAGCCATTTTCCTACTAGCAGCAGCTCTATACACATGTCTGTAATTCGCGCAGTAATTATGAGATGCTTGAGTCGTGGTCGACCACAGTCATAGATGTGCCAGAAGCCACAACCTACGACTACTTAGGGTATAACTCTTATAACTCAACCAACATCACGTCCCGCCTTATTTTCCAGGTTTGGAATGGTTACCACTATCTGTTATAATTTTAAAGTTGTTAATTCATATCCACCATCTGCAAACACACATGCCCTAAGCAGCTCTAGCTTTTTGTTGGTATCAATAACAAGAACACTTCCAGAAATGGTCCAGTCCTGTTGGATTTAATCAATTATTATGTTTGGACAATGGACATGGCATAAAAGTTGAATTATTAACAGATTGACACCTTTAGTATAGGTACATAATATGCTGCAACTGGTCTTCTACTACATAACTACCAGAACAAAGGAGCTGGATAACACTATAACGTAGCGTTTTTTTTCTTTGTGGATAACACCGTGAGAATACGCCTCAACAAGTTATGTTATTTACTATTGCAACAGTCACAAGTGTAAGTATCCATGGCAGTGTATGTAATTACCAGAATAGGCACTCTTTAGCCGAGCGCCTGTAAAGCACTATGGGAAAATTCAACAGTAAATTATGCAAAAAAGTGGGGCATCCCACAAGCCCACAACACTATATGGGAGGAAAAATAAAAGTTTACCTTAAATGTTTTCAAGGATACTAACTATCTAACTAAGGTTAGTGCCTCCTTGATGGAAGCGTAAGACGTCCCCTAAAATTTCTTCCATGTATGATGAGAGTTTCTCAGTTGCATCAACATGTCATCAACTAAGACCACAAACGTGTAACGAGCCGTTACCAAACCATCCACCGCACCTACCCACATACCGAAGCCACATATAGCACCCAACCCCTACTCTCGGGGAAGGCCAGGCAGGTCGATTCGCCCAGGGGTCGCTCCCCGGTGATCCAGACCAGCTCCTGCTGAGCTGCTACATTACAAACGGATGAAACGATACTAAATGATATAAGTACAGTCGGAATTGTTTTGGAGAGGTCGGCTGTGGTGGACAGGGCATTGTGCCACTCCTTGGAAGAGACCTATGAAAATTAATGATAAATGAAACTTACATAACACAAACAGCAGGAGGTAAGCAGGAGCCCAGAAATAGCACAGAGGTCTCAGCGGCGGCAAATGTCCAGATGTGCAGGTGTACAAGAGAGTCCAGGAGTCCAGGTGTGCAGGTCACAGAGGCTGCGGGTCGCGATGCGCCATGTACTGCACGCCCGAGGTCTCGCGCAGCTGGTGGATAGTGCAGAACACCAAGTACAGGAGGTACACGTTCAGACCTTGAAGTAGCAGGAGATAAGATTGTGAATGTTACAATGTCTGGCAATAAATTTTGTTTACCTTTTTTTCTTCTTCTTCCTTGCTTTATCCTTATATCGGTCGGCATTGTGCGTCATGCCACGCCATTTTACTCTATCCTCTGTCATATCCTCATTCACTCCACACTCATCATGGTGTTCCTTATTTAAATAAATAAATAAACTAAAAGTTCCACATACTCAAGAAGAAGAAGTACACCACGTTCTCGAGCACGTCGCCCAGGTCGAACAGCAGCAGGTCCAGCAGCAGCGTCAGCAGCTGGAACCCGCCGCCCACCACCAGGTACAAGCGGAGGAGAGACGCGTTCTTCTGTGGAGAGAGAGGAGATGGGAGACAGTGAGGAAAGAGATATAATAATAATATGAGGGGAAATCTCACACACCGCCATCAGACCCAAAGCTAGGCAGAGCCTGTAACATGGGTCTCGATTTATATATACAGAGATACATAGATACATAGATTTCAGTCACCTTAGACATGCTTACGAAAGAGTCATTATACTCAGGGACAAGGGAGATATATTCAGTACTTAAGTACAAAGCAATCCGGTCAGGTTCATTGCCATAATCAACAACAACCCGCAACGCAACGTCGGTCTTTGTCATTCCAGCAGTCACAACCCACGTCCCCAATGCTGGGGCACGGGTCTCCTACCCTAATAGTTCACCACGCTGGCCTTGTGCGGGTTGGTGGACTTCAACACTAGCTTGTGCTGAGGGAGTCGCTACCAACCTTATGTGCGCTGGCGATGAGGGCGAGGTTCATGGCGACGTCCACGGCGATCCAGGCCACGGTGAGCGGCAGGCGCGCCGGCTCCCGCACCGGGGCTGAGTCCTCGCTGAGCTGTTCCACCAGCAGGAACACCAGCAGGGGGAAGGCTAGGAGGGAGAGCGTCTGGAAGAGAGAGAATGAGAGATATAGATCTGGGATGGTCTAATTTTCCAATTAATAGAATGTGAATAGCTCTGTGACCACACCAGACGCTAAGGAATTTGTACAAAAGTTGTGGTTTGTGCGATCGGATCGCGTTGAATCGTCTGGTGTGGATCGGTTAACGATATAAGTAGAGTGCAGTGGGCGCTAAATCTCGTGTTTAATCGTCATTAGCCGATAATCTTCCTCTGTCGTCGTCAGAAAATAGCCACCAAAATTTGCGACCTTACTTCTTTTACGCTATTCTGTACCGGTCATTGTCTAACCACATAAAACAGACAAGAGCCGCGATTTCGCCATGATCATTTGTGTAATTTAACAAATTGTAATTTGAGTACCGCTCACCGTTAAATGTACGTAATGGTCTGTGAATTTGATACGGTTCCCGCGACCCTGACTTGCCTCCTTGCACTTCCTTGTTAACTTCATACTGTAGTGTCATGTAACACTTGTAGTGTTGTAGATTCAATGTCAAGACATTACGGGAATCAGTCCAGTAGCAGTCCAGCGGGTGGGAGGACATCCCACGCTACGTTTATTCCTAAAGAAAACGTCCACATTTTTTCAATGGCTTATAAATGATAATGATATAATCGGCCCACTACACTGATGTCTGTCTCTTTAGTTATCTGATGGATAACCTCATCATAGGAACCCTGCATATAGCTCAATACGTTGGCATTCTGAGTTTCTAAAAACAGCACTTACGATTAAAATTTAACAATAAACCTATGATCATTACCCTTCTTGAAAAACCTGTGACTAACTAATGCCGTCCTTAACAATATGAAATATAAAAAAACTAACAACAACTAAAATACTTAAGTAACTAAAGTCACTAACCAAATTGATGTATCCAAATATAATGATCCCTTTCCGCACTGGGATGCAAAAGCAGCACTTTTTAACTTTTGGCACTTCAGGCCACGTCACTTGGGTGAGTCTGCTCCTCCACATCGTGACCTGCACATCATCACACCCTCACACCACCAGCACTGGGCACCGCTTGTAGTAGACTGACTGACAGATTGGTAGAGGAATGGCTTCCTCCAAGCCATCCTTACGATATGGATATAATGAGCCTCATCCTGCCTATTAAATACTCGGAGAGATTGGATTTAGTTTGTGATGGCGTCGCCGGGCCGTCGCGCTTGCGTATTATTTATTATTCGGTTTAGAATGCAAAGAAACACTTATGTATCTAGACATTTCCCAGAGGTCGTCTTGGGTAGAACCATCTACCTGTAGGTACTTAGTTAAGTTTCTAAAATAACTATTTCCAAAACTCTCCTATTAGGTACTTACTTAATTTCATTTTGTTAACTCGTCTATTCAGAAAACGATAATTTAGCTACCGATGATGTAATCAGCAAACTTCTTCAGCATGTAGGTAGGTAATTGTAAGAACAGCAGCCGTTAGATTGATTTCATTGATCTGGAACTGACTAGATCAGACTCGATCAGAGCTCAGAATAACCCTGTTGCGTGGATCTAGACCGCCACTTATTCATATAGCAGCATAATCTAGTGGTGCGGTGTTGCCCTCACACAATGGCTAGGCGTTAGATACAAATACAAAGCAGCTTTATTTTTATCAAAAGGGTTTATGTCTAATAGGAATGAGGATTACAAAGGAATAAAACAATCATGGACTCAGTGTTTTCATACATGATCTACCTTATCATAAAAGTTTATTGATTAGATAAAAACAAAATTAGTTATGAAGACTTTAATATTCAGGTGCAGAGTGTTTTGACAACCCTAAACACAGGGTTATCACCAGTAGTTTCAAGCGATGGTGTCGGTGAGCTCGGCGGTATGATTGACGAAGGAGCGCGGCTGCGCCTGCGCACGCAGCTTGAGCAGCTCACTGCGCACCAGCAGCACCAGGTATACCTGCAGCACTGCATGGAGGGGAATAAAAGATTATTTAGGTTTTCTTCCTTTATAAAGTTTAGAAGAACTTTCATGCAATAATATATGTATTCAACTATGAAGATAGAGTCTTGATTAATTCAGTTACGACAAGACAAACGCAGCGTGGGACGCCCCCCCTATCCGCTGGACCGAGGACCTTAGGCGGGTCGCCGGTACTGGCTGAATGAGGACGGCCGAGGACCGAGTGTTGTGGTGCTCCTTGGAAGTGGCTTGTGTCCAGCAGTGGATGTTTATTGGCTGATGATGATGATAGTTAAGTTAGTTGATGTAAAGCTAGTGTGAAGTATGACCGTCCGCTCTAAATGTGTAAATGTTGTGTACATTAGAAAGGGCGTCAATAGTGAGCTCTTCACTCTGCACAACTTTGAGGTCTAACTGCTGATAATATCTTACCAAACCCACAGAAGAAGAACGCCGCTTCCAGCACATAGTCAGTAACCCCCTTCTCCTCCTCATCACGCAGCACCAGGAACGTGAGGAAGGTGGCCAGCGACGTGGACACCGCGTAGTAGTAGTACCCGCGCAGCAGCTGCGGCCACTTCTGTGAAGGATAGGTGGAATGGGGGAGGATATGATATACTATTAGGGAGAGGTGGAATTCTTGAGGTTTCTAATGTAATTGGAGATTCAAGGTTTCCAGGATTCGAGGTTTAGGTCTAGTTTCACCATACGCTGTTAGATCATAACAAGGGATTAGTTATTGGCTTTTGACACATCTGTCAAGAATTTGGATGGAAATGATGAATGTAACAGGGGAGTTAATGACCTAACAGGCTATGGTGAAACTAGGCATAATTCTAATGAAAATGTAATTGGAGAATCAAGGTTTCGGGCAATATTAATCAGCTTATAAATCGGCCTATAGTCCTAAGGAGCGACAAATAATTGGGTCCTCAGCTCCTTTATTTGACAAATAACGTATTACAAGGCCTGAGGACTCTCCACGCTAAGCTTGAAAACTGGCAGTAAAGTGGAAAATTTCAATGGTTAAGGTTATCTGGAAGACATCGATAAGACCGCCTTGGGGAAGTAATTAGGTTACATCTTGTTAATTTTCATATTATTTTTTATCTGTATCTGGGGTAATGCGTAGGTAATAAGTCACTTAAACGAACTCATCACCTTCCTATATCTCTCTCATTCCTACATACCATATGAGCCCCGACCAAGAGCAGCACCAGCGACGCTAGCTCAGCCCCGTACATGGCTCCGGCGACCCAGCCCTCGGCCCTGATGAAGACCCCGTGGTAGACCACCAGCGCCGGCGCTCCGGGGAACAGGAAGAGGAGCGAGAGCTCCACGATACAGTAGAGCTGGAAGTGAAATGTAGGATTTATATTTCAGGTGTAGTGGAATCAGACAGTCAACTGTTTCTTTTTTTTTCATTTAAAATGTAGGGACGCTTTACAAGGAGACCTAGGAGCAGGTAAATTTATTTATTTATTTATTTATTTATTAATGAAGCATGGAAAACCAACAGCATGGAATTATAGATCTAGGAATAGTTAAATTAATAGTAACAAACATGCCAGTTAAAGGTTTTCACATATAGAAACCTTATACTTTACTTTACTTTACTTTACTTTTAAAAGTGTATCTAAATCGGTATGTAAAGTTATCTTTCGAAAATTTCAGTAGGATTTTAGTGCATTTTTTTACGTATGCAACGATAATAGGAGACAAGTCAAGAGAAGCTACGATTTTGCTACGAAATTTCGTAGCATCATTTTTGTAGCACTTACTTACTTAATAAGGGTTATTCATATTATGCGAATATTATTACTATGGTCATATTATTATATAAATATTCAGTTAAAAAAATAATATAAAGGAAAGTATACTTAAATAAAACTTACAGAATTCAAGTAACCGATCGCAATAATCCCCCCTCGTAGCGGCAAGCAGAAGCAAGCCCTCTCAAACTTTGGAACTTCAAAACGCATTTTAATTTAATGCTCTATTCAGATATAGGTACATACATATGAAATAAAGGTGTCGTTGATAGTTTTTTCATAAAATGCTGAAAAAAAAAAAAGAAAAACCATGAAATGTTAGTCATAATACATCGTTTTTTTTAAGTCTAGATATAACTTTGACCTTATAAAGAAGTGTGAATTCACAAGATGATTCAGGGTAATTACCTTGTTAAATCCTCGTGGAAAGATTCCTGACGTCTGGGTAGAACATCCTGAGATCTAGAAGTGTCTAGATAGTTAGATTTACACCGTTTTACTAGCTCACATAAAAAAAACTTGTGATGTGTATACTCTGTATACTGTACAGGCACATTCGCTAACTGAGAATTGAATGAATGAATAGTTGATGTTTGTAAATGGATGACCAACAAACAATAAGAAGCAACAAACAATACAGTGACTCCATTTTATTTATTAATTTATACTTATTATAACAATCACGATTGCAAATAGGTAGAAGAACAGTCAATGATCAAAGATGTAGCAGTCATCACGAGTTTCAAATGATTAGCTATTTATTTACATCGTGCATCGAAATTTCCTAACATTTTCATTATTATCTAATTAATTTAATAATACTTCATTACATTCCTAACAAAATGCTTAAGTATAGGTACATAATTTATTACATATCTATGCATATCTATCTATATTATACAAGTACAAAAATATCACCTAGGAAACTGAACTTTAAACTTAACAATAACGATGCCTATATTATTAATTATCTATTAACTACGTAATCGGGAAAGCACTTAGGGATAATCAAATAATGTATATAATAATTTTTATCAAATATTTGATCTAAAATATTTAAAAAAAAACAAGCCACAACTGTAAAAAAAGAATTCTAAACATAAAAAAAAATATAAAAAAAAAAAAAAGATCCCGACGAATTGAGAACCTCCTCCTTTTTTTGAAGTCGGTTAAAAAGAGCATAGATTTTTGGATTTTCCTTTTAACGTCCAAGTTTGCTCATATCTAGTACACGACAGGTCTGGCCGGCCCTTCGTCCAGGGTCCTGTCGATCTTCAGGTCTGCGGCCGTGATGGAGTGCAGCTGGTTCTCGTACTGGTGCGGAGTCGCTTCTTCCGCCAGCTTCCTGATGAGGCTTCTCACCAGGCAGAGTAGGTAGAGTTGTATGGCTGGAGAAAATAGATAAATGTTGGAATATGTTTGCCATAGTATAACCAATTTAATGTATCTTATAGCCGGTATTTTTTTTTTCTTTTCTTCTTTTCTTCTTTCTTTTAAACTTATGAGAGTAATTATGTACCTATTAATTTACATGTGAATTTTTTATTTTTTTTTTATATAAAATTAATAATTAATTAATAGAAATTAAAGTCATATTATTTTTTAATCTATTAATTTGAATGCTATTAATATAATTTTTATGATATAATTTAATTAGTAATTTGTAATGAAATGGAAAAATGTATAAATTATTATATTATGATTTCTGTTAATGTATATGCATGTAAATTGTAAAAACGAGTTAAATAAATGGCTATCTTATCTTATCTTATCTTATCTTATAGCCGGTATTTTACATTTTGTTACTGATCTCTAAAAAGGGTTCTGTCAGGATAAATAAAATCTACCACCTAATATCCGGCAGCTGATGCCGGTCGCGGTGCAGTTTACCTACTCTTGTTTTAAGGAATCGGACATCGGAGCCAGCACCTCAAAGCAAACTCAAAACAAAACACCCTCTCAACGGGTATACTCTCCTGGTATCAGCTCAACGCGGACACAGAAAAAAAGATAGATATTCTTTATTTGTACACACACATAAAATTATTACATGATACTCACTGAATCCCGCAAAAGCGACCGCCATGAGCTCCACATCCACTCCAACTCCTCGGTACCTGTCGGTGGAGGTGACCAGCTGCAGCAGCAGCAGCAGCGCCGCCGCAGCCAGCGAGCCCCAGCCGAAGTACTGGAACACCCGCAGGTAGCTGGGGATTTGCTGGAACCAACCAGGAGGTTTGATTATAATGACGTCATTATGTATTTTATCGGTTTTCACGGAGAATAGTTACACGAAAGGAGCCTGAGTGGAGTGACGTATATCTATATACTGTATATACGTGTGATGCAAGCCCCTGAGCAATCTGGGCGCCATAACGCTATTCTGGCTGCCTAATCCTTTCATCACCACGTTTCGCTAAAAAGAAGACAGGGGAATTTTTGCATAGGACGTTGGATATGTTCTGTCGTTCGAAAACAGATTCAAAGTTGAAAAATACACTGAAAAACTGAGAAAGTTACATAGTCATGATTCTATATTATGTATACTACAGCAACATGGATTGTTGTTAGTCTCTGAGAATGAAAGATCAGCCGACCATGAAGGACAATAATTCCTGTATTTATACGACATTTATGTTTTATGTACTTGCAATAACAATGTGAGCAGGTGACAAATCACACAAAATGGTATAAAATTAACACGGAAACAACATACTTTAAGGGTCTGCAATAGGGAATCGAGGGTTGGCATTGTCATAGAATTATGTAGTAAATGATGCTCTACAGCCTTGAAAAAAATCACACAGGTAGTTGAAGAGTCTAGCTAGGTGCTGAATCATTCGAATTTAAGTAAATGATTATGGATAACTGTAAATTAATTTCAGAATATCAAGAAAAACCAGTCAATCACACTCCCGTATTGTAACAACTGTGTCGTAATTATTAAGAATTTTCATATGATTTTTATCATATTATAAAGTTAAAGGCTTGGACTAGGCGCTAAATACCTTGTTTTTTAATAAACACACACTTATTTTGTGTAAATTAATCCCAAACTTGAGCAATTTTTTTCCCTCAAATCTTCATACAAATATCTATGGCGGCTTTCTGTGTTATAAAATCATAAACACAAGTGACGTTTGACTCAGTTGGCCGCTGGCCTCCAAAGAAGGGTCACGTCGGTTTAGGCAGCACTGACAGCTCGCGATCTTATCGTGTACAGATACAAAATCACTGCACATTGGTTGTCATTGTACTTTTTCAACTTTTATGACACCAACATAATTTGATTTGAAATTGAGGAAGCATAATTCTTCCAGTATATTCAATACATTAAATTAAATTAGATAGTGTGCAATATTCTCGTGATATTACAGTCTCGTAAAGGTCTGATGAGGAGCAGGAATATAGCGAATGGATCTAAGTGATGACAATACGCACGAACATTAGGTTAGGGATCAAAAATACAGTCTCTTGGTGCTGGTTGAGGTATGGTCTCGTGAGGATCTGATGAGGGCAGTAACACGGTGGTGGCTCAATTTTATTTCAAAGATGTTAATAGCTAAAAGCATCGAGTTTGGGCTATTAAGTATGTTTTTCAGAGAGAGAGAAAGAGATTTTGTTTTTCCTCTGGATGTGTTAGGTTTACTGGGTTTACTAAGTTCATTCTGTTAATGGCATCAAGTTGTTATGTGTTCATAAGTAATAATTATTTATTAACAAAATGCTGTTGATTCTCCACGAAAATGTAAAAATAAAAATAAAATAAATAAAAATAAATTCGTAACGTAAAATTGTCAATGACGGAATTTCTTCTATAGACAGTAGCCACAAAAAAAACAAACGATAGATGGCGTGATTTGAAGATAAAGATACATTTTTTCGACACATAGACAGCAACAACAAAAAAAATACAGATTTAAAGAAAAGAAACACATACTTATACAAAACAACAAAGAAAAAAAAAGGATACACATCAAAATCAAAATCAAAATATTTATTGCAATCAAGTGTACATTAGATCTTCAATATAGGGATGTGCTTAATACTTGATTACCCATATTGGGCACTGCAAAGTGACAGTGTTGTCTGTCCTTATATCTAAAGAAGATAGTTATACTTAGCATTTACAATCTAACTAAAAAAAAAGAACAATTAAATGTAAACACAATAATAAAACATATAATAAATTTAGATAATCAACTTATTAAGAGAGTACATCATATTTATCTGAACTTTTATATCTTATGTAATCTTGGATCGAGTAGAATCAACGGTCTAAGAGAAAAGTTTTAAGTCTACTGTGGAATTTTGAGCTATTGGTTTCGGATGTGATTTCTATGGGAAGATTGTTATATATTTTGATAGCCATCAAAATAACTGGAAAAAATATAAGCCCCAATTTACTTGTGTGGGACAGGGAGTACCATAATATTTTTTTTGGGGTACTCCCCATCTATGCGAAATATAAGCTTGATATCTTTACCCGTTTCTGAGAAAAAGGGCGGTGACAGACAGTCAGTCAGACAGACGGACAACAAAGAGATCCTATAACGGTTGCTTTTTTTCTTTTGACGTTCGAAACCCTAAAATTAAGTAAAAATATTATGCTGCCAAAAAATGTACTTACAGGTATTGAAAAAGCGGTATATAAACAAATTATACCAGCAGAGGGTTCATCATTTAGCTGAATGTTACTTAGAAAACGGCCTTGAGTGGCGGTCAAGTTGGTCCCCGCCTGCGATACTTTCCATTAACATTGGGACTCGTTTTCATGTTTTTAGCGTACAGTCAGGTTTTTAGTTTTTTACAATTGTATTTTTTTATTTGTAACTTTTTAGTTGTTTTTATTTTATGAAATTTTACGTCGGTAGGTAGTTCATGATCATTTTTTATTTCAATAATTTTGGTGTTGTTATTTAAATACCTTCAATATGCATATTTTTGTAATGTGAAAATCAAGTCCTTTCATTTGATACCTTACACGGCAAAGTTGAATTATTATTTTTTCGATTATCACGTTATGTCCTCAAGAGGGCGCTATGTACATTTTAATGGAACGTCACATAGCCTATAGCCATCGCGCCATCAATACGCTTCTAACAATACCTCATACATCAAAATCTATCAAGCCGTTTAGGCTACAGGAGGGAACAAAGAAACAGACAAACATACATATATACATACATACAATCAAAAACATTACCCTCCTCCTTCGGCAGTCGGGTAAAAAGGAGTAAGACAGGGGGTCATTCTGAACTTTTGCTCTACGAGTTTTGGAAATTAACAAAAAAAAACCTTTTTCATAGAAACTTTGTTGGACATGTGACTTTTTACCATGGAAAACGAATATTTTTTTTCGCGAATTTGCAAATCTCGTAGAACAAAAGTTGTTCAGAATGACCCCTTGAGTCATCCCCTTTTGGCTTAGTATAGCCCTTTTGCGACACTATGTATTTACTTTGCTTTGTCGTCGGGGTTCAGTTGGCTGGAGGATGCCCGAAACTTATTATCTACACTTCAATACTTTTAGTTACCTTTCTACAAGTAAATACCACATTTGTTTGAGAAAGCTAATCGGGTTCCGAGTATAGAGTAAAGTGGCACCCCTATTAATTTCTACTCTTTCCTGGTGCCTACCAGTGTAAGTAAGAATTATACTTACTTACCCTAAAATCACCCAAAATGTACTTGAACATAATTGTCAATAAAGTTGGCGAGTAAAAGTTTATCGACCCACTGTGCAAACTTACATGTGTGCGTGTCACTGCGTGTGCTGTGTGAAGAGCATTGAAAACCCAAAATTGGCGCGGCACGTCACCCTGTACGGGCCCTTAAGGCTGTCACTAAAGCTAGAAGAAAATCAGAATCTGTCAAATCTAGTGAGGGGGGGTTGAGGTATGCGGGGCGTTCTCCGGACAATGACATGAAATTTTAACATAGTACTCGAAAACATTAAAGTGAAGACATGCCACTTTGTTTTGTAAGTGATACGAAAATATTTATTTTTATTTGAATGTATTTTTAATATTTAATCATTAATTATAAAAAGTCGTGCCCGTGCCGATATTTATACAGGTTGTTGCAAAAAGGGTATACTAAACTAAGCCGAAACCTACGTGTGCAGCATGTTATTGATGTTATGTCTAAAACCCTGGAAATGAAATCAGAATGTAAAAATTCGCGTTTTTTTTTTCGCGAATTAAGTATAGCCTCACTTGGGGGCAGATTTTAATATAAGAGGGACTACAGGGTGTTGTATTAAAAAAAGTATAGTTAGCCGAAAGGGCGTTACTCTGAATAACTTTTATCCTACGTATTTTTTTATATTCGTGAAAAAAAAAACGCTTCTCCATATATTTTTTTTGGTCACGTGACCTTTTAGTTAGTCGACCGAAGACGTTATTTTGGTGTTTTAAAAGCAGAACAGTAGTTTGCAGAACTCTGCATATACAGGGTGTCCCAAAAGGTTACGTAGCTGGCAAAGGTGGTGATATGGGGTGGTCTGGGTGAGGTATAATATGTACTTAAGTATGTGTATTTTGAATATGATAGAAATAATATTTTTGTTTCTTAAAACCAAAAAAAAAATAAAACCTTGTTGCGCTCTTTTGCTCACTGTAAGTACCTACAAATATTGCTGTATTAAAAAAATTGCGGTTTTGTAATAACGATTATAAAAAAAGTTATTTTCAAGTCAAGGAGTCAGTACCTAATTACAATTTCAGTCAACACCAGGTGAACTGAAAAAAAATAGATAGTTCTAATTATTCTATAATCACTTTAGATCGCAAACATTGTAACTCCACTTTTCTCGGCGAAAAGTCAATTAGTGTCAGTTGGTGTCAATTAGGGCATGCAATACCGGAATAATTTTCAATACCGGTATTGAGTTTTGGTATTACTACTTCGGGATTCCGGTACTAATACCGGTATTAGACTTTCTTGTTGTTATAAATGGCAAATATTGTGTTTAAAGGACTATAGGCCAAAATTAAACAAGAAAAGGCAATCAAATTCTATAATTATAGATATAGATTTCTACGACAATTGAGTATTAGAGTTAAAATGATAGATTTGAAAAAAAATATTTGGTGTCGGTTTACGCATGGGCAACAGTAGATTTCCAACGGCCAAAAACTACATTAAACTATTGGAAACAAGTGCGCTTTCATAGTATATAAGAACACAAGGCTAACTATACCTTAATCGCTTTATTTATAGCCTAAAAAGTCCGATTCCGGTATTACTTCAATACCGATATTAACTTTCAATACTGGTATTGAAAAATACTTATTTTTTTTCCGGGTTCCCGGTATTGCGGTATTGTATGCCCTAGTGTCAATAGAAACGTTTTTTGAATTTACATGTTTTGTTTTACTCTTTATTCGAAAAAAAAACTGTATTCCGCATTTTACAATTTGTTTTCCTCTAAACCAGAAACCGTGATTTTTAAACAAGAAAATTTAGTAATTCCCTTTATTCTCATATACAACGGGCGATGTAGGCGAGCGTGAACGAAAACTATGCAATAAGCCTTTGTTTTTATTACTACTTTACTAAAATAAAATAACATACTCAACAATGTTAATATTTTTTTTTTGCAATATTGTAAAATTAAAATCTAATTATTAACATGAATTTCAACTTTTTTTTGCATCTATGCGTCGAATGACGGCATGACGGCTGCTGCAGCTACGTGCTGTCCAGACCTCCAACCAATCCCACCAGTACTGCAGGTTGCGTCGAATACGAGCCATTCTCTTCGACTTGACAAAACAGGTGCTCCTGGAAGGGCCATAAATCGCACGGCACCCGTACCGTATAGAGGCAACAGACTCCTTTGCAACAGCCTCCCAGATTCCTAAGTAGCCCATGCACTGCATGGCGAGCACAGCTCCAGCAATGGACAACATTTCAAAAAACTAAAGCTGCTATAAATCGGAAACCATTTCGAGATTTAGCTATAAAGGCCACGAAAAAAATATTTTTGAATTTTTTGGATGTATCATTTCGGAGAAATTCATAAAATAGTCAAAAAGTGCTGATGACGTCATGCATTAGGTGCGATGAATTTTGTTGCTCAAAGACTATCGATGAAAAAAAAAAAGTAACTGTCACTGTCATTTTTGATTGACGTTGACGTTTTATCGTGACGTTTTGTTGTTTATTTGGGTCATTTTCATAAATTCTGTTCCGACACTTTTTGACTTTTTTTTTTATTGATCGTATATAAAATGGTTAGTACGCATTAAGAGATGACCCGCTATATAATATGTCCCAGAGCATGCCACCGCCTACATAGCTAAAAAAATTGGGGTAAGTACATTATATTTATTTTAAAATAGTAATTTATTATGCATTCATGTGTTTCAATTATGGTTGACTGGAATGCTTAGTAAAATTATTTTTTCATGATAAGTATTTTGTATCATCAGAATTATCAATGTCACACTTTTTTTGTCATTTGAAAATGACCCATTTGCTGGTTGGCACGTAAACAAAGTTTATGTCACCTGTCAGTTGTCAGTGTCAGTTATGTTTTTTTTTTTTCGAGACTAAGGCAAAGGACTTAAATCAAAATTGAGCCTAATATGTGACGTCACTTCCGGTTTTAAAATAATAAACTTTAAAGTTAAAAATAACATGGAAAAAGAAATGTACATGAAAAATAAAAAAATACGGGTCCTCTAATTTTTAATAAACTTTCCGAATAGCTAATAAAAATGTAGGGTAAAAAAAATGAAATGTTGTCCATTTTTTCGTAATGAATCCTTGGGATGTCAGCCCTCTAGGAACGCGGTTACTATTTTTAAGCTAAGAGCTAGTTCTCATCCTGCTCCGACAGTGAACGAACGATCACGCATTTCGGATGCCAAACTGACTGTCCGAAAGGTCGAGACCGTACCACCACGTACTACAGAGGTAGTGGGTGCAGCAATGCACCTCTGCCTACCCCGCAAGGGAGTACATTAGTACAAGGCGTGAGAGTGTATGTATGTGTGTAGATATGTAGATAAAGTCGCACTTAACCGCTTTTTTTGCAAAGCTTGTTAAATACCTTCATAGATTTAAAAAAATATGTACATTTTAGTTCTTCAATTTTTAAAAGTACTTATACTTTTGAACACCCTTTAGTGTACAGACTACCACATCTTAAAATATATATTATAAAAAATTACGGTTTTTGGTTTCAAATAATACAAATTGAGAACTTAATTTTCAACACCCTGTATATTGTGTAGCTTACCTAGCATACACAACCGTTAAAATAAAATAAAGTTAAATTATTACCCCTCAGAATATAAACAGGCTCGCGCTTTGGCATACTGTATTGACCGTATAGTTCTTATTCGGAGAATCTAATAAGTGTCATTATGTGTAATGTTTACCTTTATCTATGCATCTGTAACTCTATAGTAAAAAATGTAAACAAATCGAAAAGGCGAAATGTTTTCTAAGAATTTTCGGCTTTTCTCCATCTAAAATGTTTAGAAAATTAACTTTTCATAGCAAATGCATATGTATTATAATATTTGCAGTCATCATTTGTTGATTTAATCAGTTTTTGTGAAATATTTGATTAAAAATAAAATGGCGTGGGTATCGCTCCTAACAGGCCGCCACCAGGGCGACGACTGAAGAAATCTGAAATCTGTCACGGCGTCATCATTTTTAAACCGGAATTTATTAGTTTTTTGCAAAATAAGTTGACTTCTGGTCCATTAAATCCAACTCTTTAAGGTAACTTTGTTAAGAATTTAATTACCTACACATACATATAAGATTCCATGAAAATGGGCCCTCTGATTTCGAGGGTTTTTTCATAATAAGTCGAAAAATGGCAAAAGACATGGTCTGTTTGCAATTTTTTTAACATACTTATTATAATCCTGCACCAATTTCTAAGCAAATATCATGTTGAGTATACCCTCTGCTACAATATATATTTTTCTCAAAGTGATAGAAGCTACCGTTTTTCCAATCCAATCAAATATATCAAACCGACTTTAGCATTTTAGGTTTCGTAATCCCCTTAAATCATTTTATTGGTACCCAGCTCTAACTTCGGTTAGCCAAATGAATTCTAGGCTGACTTGCTGACTAAACAAACGCCTTTATCTTAGCTAACGACCTGTTTAAATCCTCCGTACGACTCGCCCTGTATATGTCTGGTGCAATCTGCACAGTCAGTGTTCTCTTATCTGACGGATCAATCCATTTACCACGCCAAGGTGTCCGTAGTCTCGCTCTAGTGTTTGCCACCCATCTGCTATGAAGATTAAGCTATCCAAGCTCCAGTATTTGTCATCAAGCTAAGCTAATTATTATTATTATTATTAAACATTTATTTTCAGATATAACATCCATAGTGAATTAGTAAGAATAAGGCCCTTCTCCTATTACGATACGCACGCGTGACCTTATATAGTCTCGGTAGGTATTCTACGCTTAAATGTAAGTATGTGAGATACTTCGCGGCGACTAGTCTCCGAGATTACAGTCGCCGGGCGTATCGAAATGGGAGAAAGGCCCAAGAAGAAGACGTCAACCACGTCCCCTCACCTTATGAGCGCCATACAGCAGCAGCACATTAAACAGCATCTCCATCACATAGACAACCACGCACGCCTCGCCCGCCGCGCCCCACGCCGCCGCGCCGTGGTACACCACCAGCACGCCCCCCGCACCCGAGTGTAGCCAGTAGCTGTAGACGCCTACCATGAAGGCTGAGTATATCTGTAAAGAAAGCATTATTTTAGCTAAAAGCTATAGATCACATCCAGTAACGTGCTTGGAGAGGCCTACGTCCAGCAGTGGACTGGTATAGGCTGATGATGATGAAGCATTATTAACGTTAGCATCAGCCCGTTATTATACTGCAGGGAATCATCATCACAATCCAACACGTCCCCACTGCTCGGGCACGGGTCTCCTTCCATGGAAGATTCAATTGGGTTTAAAGAGTATTAGTACCTATACATGGTCGAAGCGTCACAACACTCTGTCCTCTGCCTTCTTCATGATACCACTAAGAACTATTTGTCTAAGCAGTGTTCGATTATTTAGATGATAGGCTCGCGGCCTGTTTTACATTAAAAAAATAACTTAACTTACAAAGTTGGCATATCCAAACCCAATCACCCCCTTCCGCAGCGGCAAACAGAAACAACATCGAGACAAATCCGGCAACTCAAACTTCATTATATTCACCTAATATTTTTTTGCAATAAGTATCAAACTGGGTATAGAATTATGCCACTACAATTTAGGATTCAAACAAACACTCATCTTTCTAAATATATTTACGAAGTTATGTAGGTATTTGCGGTATTGCCTTCAGAATTTCCAAAAAATATGTAAAATGGAATAAGAATAACTAAAGAAGTGTTGTGATAATCCGTGCACTAAACACACGTAGGCACTTGGATGCCGCACAGACTGTTCTCTAACAAGCATTTATCCAATGGAGCTCCTTTTTGTGATCCTATTTATGTTTTAGGCCAGAGGCACACAGGGTCCAGAGTTTTATTTTAGCGGTTTCGGCTTGAACCCTTAGTGCATTATAGGAATTAGGAACTCATTCAGAAACGGCGATACGACTTATCACGTAGGAAGTGCAATGCTCTTTACGGTTAATTTAACATCGTGAGGAAACCTGTAGATTAAGATTCAGACACTTGCCAGTCACCTCTGATTACCTTTTCTGGATTAGGTACAGTCGCAGTCCAGTCGCCGGCATAATAATTTGTTTGCATGTATGTATGAATTCATTTATTCATTTAGAAAAAAACGCCTGTAACTACTTAGCCGTAATTATTTGAATGCGCTGTGTGTCTCCTGCCTAATACGTGTATTTACTGTGCATATAGCGCACCTATGTATGTGTGTGGGTGTATTGTCCGTTGCAACATAACGAACATCACAAATTATACTGTGTTAATATTTAGCTCAAAATTTTATATAAGAAACTACATTTTTACTTAATTAGAAAGTCATTTCAGAGTGGTATTGGTGTCCCGAACTAATCTTAGATAGTTATTAAGTACTTTAGTAGTAGTAGTACTTAGTTTAACTCAGCTAGCTCTGTATCTTTGAATAATATGACTACTTACATACATAGATAATTCGAACAAATCAGACCGTTGCATACGGGGCAGTAAGCTAGTAGTCATTATGAGATAAGTACCCACCTTGGCCCAGACTGAACAAAAATTAAGAGTAGTCAGAATAATGAGGAAATATTGTTTTAAGTTTGTAAACAATAACAACGAATCTGGATAAAAAAAAGTGTAAATATATTTATTTGTAGAGCTAATTATCTCTGTTTTCTGCGAAATTTGCACCCTGTTAAATATTACGTCTTAAGTATTAATGCTTTACTGTTAATTTACAGGTTATATTCAGATATTACTAACAAAATATACCTACTTACTTAAGTAAATTAATCAAAATAACATATTGGAAATGATACAGACAATACATATTTCAATTTTAAAAATTACTTATAAATATTTATCTAAGTATATTATACATGGAATCGTATTTTATATGGTGGAATTTTACAGAACACCTCTGACAAAATACAACTGGAGTGGTTATTCATTGATTTTATTGATTGATTTTTCATAAACAGATTTTAAAAAACAACTCTACATAGGATATTACAGAATTTACACACCTCGCCAGGTAACGTCTATTCTATTTTATTTATTTATATATCTTTATAAATACACCTATAGGTACCAAAAGTGTAAAAAATACCTATGTAGATTGACTTCTTGCGATGAAGTTCAATGCGACACAAATCCAGTGTATTTTGAATGAACACTTTCTTTATCTATCGCTCAGTAAACACATGTCGCGACCTTCTCTTATCTCAGCAACTAGGAATCACTTTTGTTTTGAACACAACTAGGTAGTGCCCAGACCCCAGATAGTGACCGTAAACTCAAATAAAACTGATTTTATTTGTTATATTGCAGTGCATATCAAACTGTGCATATTCAGTGACCACTCGCTCCTTGCGTATATTTTTTTAAATACTTATAAAAGTTTGGAAACTTCCAAGTTATAAAACTTTAGCCTTACGCAACAGATATTTTCACAGACACAAAGGAAGGTTCTTATTTGCGTCAGTCGGTTAAAATAAGTGTAAAGATGAGGTTCGAGTGGCCCAGTGTGACGCGGTGCTGCTGCTGCCTGCCTCTCAGGATCGGAGTGCTAGTTTTTGGATACCTTAACCTTGTAAGTAGACAAGTATACTTACTGTACTTATAGCTCTATAAGTTTAATTAAGTGGAAGTTTCTTACTCTTGGGTAATCTGAACTTATTAATATACGTCTGAGTAATAAAACCAAATTTCCTACTCGATGAAAATTCAGCCAATCTCATCTTCCATATTTAAGTTCTGCTTTGTTATAACTCCCAGTTATTTCCATGATTAAGCTCTATGGTCCTTGGGCTGGCCTTATCTGCCGAAAACCGTTGAGTTACTAATGAGGGTATTGGTTTGATGTGGACAGCCGAAGGCAGAGGATAATTTTACGGGCTGAACATGATGATGAAATTTTACTTATGTAGGTACCGAGTATATATTATGCTGTATATACCTTTAAGTTATATTAAATGGGTGTGTTTTTTTTCAGTTGTTTTCCCTCATATTGGCTGGAATATACATAATGCTGATTCACGATAAGAAAACTCACTCAGTAATTCTCTACCACGGTGCCTTGTCAGAGAACTTGCCTAAAGAATTGAGTCTTTGTATATACCTGCTGGAGATCATATTCAGCGTTCTCTTGCTGTATGGAGCTCATAGGGTGAGTATTTGAAGAGACTTTTTCGAAAAAGCTTTTAACTGGCTAGTGCAGGGAATAGCGATAAGCACCCCTCTGCTTACTTCGAAATAAACAAAACACAATGTTTTATGGTAAGTATGTATACGTGTAGCAAAAGTGGTAAGTCAAAAGGGGATGACTCAGGGGCAGGTGCCTATACCTACTTAACAATTTTTCGTCTACGTTTGGAAAATCATGGAAAACAAATCTGCACTCCATAGTTAAGTCACGTGACCAAGTAGTGTTCTCATTATATTCTCATGCTGTCACATAATATATCGCTTGAGTACCTAGGTGCATAAAACAGTAATTATTGCATGTTTCAGAAAATACCAGCCTACATAAAGAGCTTCTTCTACTTCACGATCTCCACGCTGGCGGCGGCGGTGCTGCTGGCGATCGTCGAGGTGTCCATCAACAGGCGGGCGCTGTACTTCTCCACGGAGGTACTCGTTGTGCTGTTCTCGGGACTGTGTAAGTTCTACACTCTACTGTTATTTTTTTAAGCACTAATATTTTATGTGAGCAGGAATAACAAGCTTTACTTTGCCGTAAAAAGGTTTACCGTGGGAAATCCGGGATAAGGCCAGGCGCACGCTAGACGTGCTTTTTGCGATACAGTTTTAAAATGACGCTGATCATTTAATGTTCCTCGCGACTTTTTTATCACCTCTGGCTACCCTTAGGGATGCATATACATAATTAATAATAATTAATTATATTAATAGTCAGGCATCTATGTATGTATTTAACCAGGAAGACCTAATCGAAAACTCCAAAGCAGCGCTCACAGGCAACATGCAGTTTATTACGTTAGACACAAATACCACTACTACCCAGTGCCCATTCGGCTCTAAACCCTCACACCTTAATCTCAATGTTAGTAATGTTGCTGTGTAATCTGTGTAAGTATATGTTGTGTTAAGTAATTAAATAACTTATCTACGTATCTACACCCACATTGCAGGTGTCCAAGTGTACCTGTCCGTCTTAGTCTACAGTCTCCTGGCCAAGACAGAGCGAGCTGGCCCGCATCACTACGAGAACCACCTCACCCAGGTGGTGCTGGGGGACTTCGAGACAGAGACTGCTGCTGCTGACGAGCACGCGTGAAGAGTTAGGAGCAGGGTGTTTGTATTGTGTGAATTGTTGGAGTAGGGTTGTTGTTAAGTTGTTTTTGTATAGTGTATAATTATAGTGTTTTTAATTGTTATTATAGAGCGTAAGAATTTAGATTCTGCTATAAGTACTTACTTACTTACTTTTGTTTAGTAAAATGTTTGTTGTAAAAGTTTACTAGTCATTAAAATTTTGCAATCCAACATAATTATTTGTATCTCACTCGAATTGTAACTTAAGGGCATACATATAAATAAGTACTTAAATCCTTTTCGTGGAAATCTCCTTACGGTACTTTGTTTTACTAACATTTTACTTTTTTTCATATAAATACTTACTTTCAAATAAGCAGGCTACTCATTGGTACCTAACCGGGTTCCGCTCATCTGGCATAATCTTTTTTGACCAAAACTCATTTCGCATAACTCGTATGGTCTAAACTTTTTTGGCCGAACCATCACTTTGCCAAGACTTATGTGGCATAAGGCTCGTTTCGTCTAAAACTCTTTAGGCACAATCTTTAAACACCTAAGTTTTGTTTGCTCAAATTTATGTTCGTCTATACCTATGTATAATCTTGTTTCTCCTAATGTTATCTTATTAAATAATATATTAAGTATGTAGTAAATGTACAAATTGTGGTATTTTTCTCCTATATCCCGAAAATCACGATATTGATGTTGATTCTGAAGGCAGAAATTCTAATTTTAACGCTGTCAAACTAAAAAAATTGCTAGCATAAAATGACATTTACGGAAACAATCATAGAGTCGAATTTTATACAAAGAAATTAAGGTTTTGACATCGCTAAATTTAATATTTCTGCCTTCAGAATCGATATCATTGTATGATCAAAAAGTCGAAAGTTAACGACCAATTTAATTATTACAAACCCCATGAGATCGAAACCTAAAAATAGGTGCGACGACGAGCAAAGCGAGGAGGAGCGTGTTAGGTGCACATGTTCATCAAAACCAAAGCGGAGCGCAGCGAAGCGGAGCGGAGCGTTTTCCAAACAGCGGAAACAATACAAGGCACCAGTTTGCGCTATGTAGGGAGACGCTCCGTCAAAGTTAAAGCCAAACGAATATTATTACTTTGTATAAACCTATGCCATAGCATTATTAGGGTATTCAAGATTTGGCCATACCATTATTAGGCTAAACAATTTTATGCGAAATAACTTTTTACTAAACGAGATTTATGCCATACGATTTTCGGCGTAACGAGACTTTGACCAAACGTTACTATGCAATACCAGATTAGGCAAAAAAATCTTATGCCAAAAAAGGTAGAACCGTACCTAACCACATGCTAAGGGATTCGACCTTAGCAGGTGGCTGGATGAGGAAGGAAAGGTTAGAGTGACGTGTTTCTTGGGAGAAAGAAGGCGTCCAGCAGTGGAATACTACAGACAAAAATAAACACTCAGTCGTAAACTTTATCCAGTTTAAGCAATCTGAACGGTTTAAACCGTTGCCTTATCAACTTGATAACGACAGTGGACGCCAGATAACACCTTTACCTGCCATTTGGAGAACAGACAATTTACAAACTTCGACTGCAGCAACATAAAAAATCACCAATCAATAACATTCTATTGTTTATTTTTATATAGTTCTGTAGTGTATTTAGAAGTGATCATGGGTTTTGAACTGCCTCGTGTGACGATGTGCTGTTTCTGCTTCTCATTGAGGACTGGAGCGCTGTTGATAGGTTATGTTTCAATGGTCAGTGAATTAATATTGTGTATGTTGTTTACATTGTGAGAGTGTGTATGTAAGTAAGTACTAATTCAGAACTTATACAGGGATTACAGGATAATAAATAATGGCATATAGACAACTATTGGATATAAAACCAGGTTACTATCGGGGCTATTACAAAGTATCTATACCTATAGCAAAGACGCGGCATGCTTCAAGTGGTCCTTAGCTAAGGTGGGCCACCAACCTAGATTTCGTGCGCGATGCTACATAGATGGACGTTATGGCCGGATGAGAAAGGCTGAGTAGAGAGTGTTGTGGCGCTCCTTGAGCCTAACCGTCCAGCAGTGGCTGATATAGGCTGATGATATTTTCAGAAGATGTGTAGGTACAGTAAGGAGCAGAGAAACCTGACCCCCATAAGAAGCATTGTTACTATGAGAGGGGGGTCAGGTTTCTCTGCACCTGACCGTACCTAACTACAATAATCTTAAAGTAGGCACTAGCGCAAATACATGTTATTTAAAAAACTTGGAAGGATCATTGATGTCCTAAATAGTTTTTTTTACAAAGTATTGCCGAGGACAGAGTGTTATTTCGCTCATTGAGAGTGGTCTTATTGTCCAGCAGTGGCTAATACATTTTGATTAATGGTGTTGTTGGATGTGCCCACATATTATCATAACTGGTGGTTTCAGCTCAGCGCGCTGGCTTCCCTCGCGTCAACCTCCGTGTTCATCTACCTGGTCTCCCGCTACGTGTCCGAGCACGCTGACAACCCGCCCCAGGGCCACACACAGGCGGAGGTGCAGAGCAACGCCGTCAGACTGTACATAGTGCACGGACTGCAACTGCTGGGCTTCCTGTTCTATTTTGTGATCAGTTTGCTGCTTGTTATTGGCGCTCATAAGGTGGGTATGCACGAAGAGAGCCACACCGAGGGAGGTAGAAAGTTATCCATTTACTTTAACATACATTTTGCGCACCCTGATGGGTCGCCGATGACACGCTTTTCTGACGCGCGGGCTAATCCTTTCATCATAGAGACAAACCTAGTGTTATTTTGCTATTTCTGTTTTTTTTTCAGTAAGTACTTAAGTATAGTGAGTTCACTTACAGTACAAACCCTGCCTTCAGAAAGTTCACCTTTAAAATCTACAGTCCCAAAGGCTCTAACAAGACTGTATATTTTGTAATTCCAGAAGCAGCCGCGCTACATGCGGCACTACTTCCTGGCGGGTGCTGTGAACCTGGTGTTCAGCCTGGCCGTGGTCACCGTCTCCTTCCTCTTCACCGGCTTCCTCACCACCGTGGCGCAGCTGATGGGATGTGGTCAGTATATGCTTTAGTACCCAGTGAGGATTCCCTACGCCATTTCGAAACACTATTCATTGAATGACGTTTCCTCGTTGATGTTCAGCCGACAATGGACAACATTTCAAAAAACTAAAGCTGCTATAAATCGAAAACCATTTCGAGATTTAGCTCTCAAGGCCACAAAAAAAATGTTTTTGTATTTTTTGGATGTATCATTTTCGAGAAAATCATAAAATAGTAAAAAAGTGCTGATGACGTCATGCATCAGGTGCGATGCATTTTGATGATCAAAGCCTATAGATTTAAAAACAAAGTAACTGTCACTTTCATTTTTGATTGACGTTGACGTTTTATCGAGTCGTTGTTGTTTATTTGGGTCATTTTCATAAATTCTGTTCTGACACTTTCTGACTATTTTTTTAATTTATCATATAAAATGGTTAGTGCTTATTAAGAGATGACCTCTATTTAATATGTCCCAGAGCATGCCACCGCCTACACAGCTGAAAAAAGCGATTTTGTAGCGCTCCTTGGCCTTGTTTAAGATTACAGGCTGATGATAAAACACAAAACAAAATCCGTCATACAGCAATGCGGTCTCGCGTAACTATACCAACCGCGATGCTAGCCCAACACATACAGCACAAGAGTCTTAGTAAATTACGTGACGCCAATAACTGTTTACGCTATCCGGTCATCCAATGTTTGAAGAGTCATATTTATAGACATTTCCCTGTCCTCTGCTTCTAGCGATACTGTTCTACTTCCTGCTGGTGATCCGGAGCGCGTTCCTGGAGCTGGAGGAGGCGGCTCGGCCGAAGGTCTACGAGCTCACGCAGTACCAGCCCGCGCCGCTCATCACGTAGTGGTGGAGTGACCATTGAACTCTTTGCGAAAGCAGTTGAAGAGACTGTCAAAGTGTATACCTAATTTCTTTATATTCCGTTACTAGGCTGTGTTTCCAGTAGGCAAACTTTTCGCCGCAGAGTGTTCAAAGTTCGTTAGTTTTGGTTTACACAATCACATAGTTGGTTCGCTTACTGAGAACACCGTCTAAAGTGCGCGAGTTAAAATTGACACAGGGTTATTTAGGTAGGTACAGTGCTCCAAAATTGATAATGCGCATAGAAATCTTTGACAGATCGGTTGTTTTCGATTATGTGACACATGATATTGACTCCTATTTCTTTCGAACAAGGTGCAAAATGCAAGTGTTTTTTTAAGGCTCTTACGATTTAATGATTCAGGTGTGAAGATCTGCATGTGCATTATTAATTTTGGACAAGTGTACTGTTAATTATTTTACTTTTGATTTCCGAACAAGTTTGTAATGAATACCTTAATAAGTATGATTAAAAATAATGTTATTAATAACATAATGCTTGCCGTTTATGTTCAGACCAGCGATCCTAGATTTTGAAAGATGCAATACGTATTTTTTTATTTGCTGCTTCTTTTTAATAGGCAATACGTACATTATTATATTATCGACTACAGTAGTATGTATGTAAGTAAATAATTATTATGTAGGTAAGAATGTATTAATGGGTGTTTTTTTTTTTTTTTTTTTTTTTTTTTTTTTTTTTTTAATAAATGATTATCACTCCACAGACTTTATGTCCGTGCCTTTTGAAGAGTGGTAATTTTTATGAGATAGTTTTTAATTCTTTTATCTACTTTCTACTCGGTAAGGAAGTTTAGTTTATATATATTATCTTTTATATATATTTATTTTGTCTTTAGTTTATATATTCTTTCTTTTATATATATATTGTTCTTTTTCTCTTTTTTTTTTCACTGCTGGGGGAAAATCCACATGGACACCTGGGAAGAGGACCCATGTTACGATGAGCATCATATCCCTACCCAGACATCAACAAACGAGAAATCCCGACCACATTAGCAATAATAAACAACACTGATAGCTAAAGCAAAATTCCCAGGATATTATTAATGAGAGATATTCCACTATCAGTAGTAAAGCTTCCTGACTAACAGTGGCCTCGCTCTAACACACAACGTATCGTTTTATTAATATCATTAACAACAGAGAATACAAACACACAGTAAAGTTCTACAATTGACTTTTTTTAAATACTGGCCAGTGTTATTTGTTCTAAAATGAGAGTGCCGCGATTCCAAAGAGTATTTTGGTGTTTACACCTCCGCAGAGGTTGCATATTGCTGGTCTACCTGAATCTGGTAAGTTATTACTTTCATTATAATTTACTGCATAAATGAGATATTAATATTCACCTATGGTCGTACTCGTACGACATAGAGCCCCATAAAACTGCTATTGGCCTTCCTCATCCAGAAGTGAGGCCTTTATTATTGTCATCCAGCCACTTTACTTACTACCCAACCACTTTACTAGAGCTTCCATCTTCAAGATATTATGCTTTCTATTCGTGGTCTCGAGCTGGACGTGGGTAAGGACGCCAACAATAGAGTTTTGTGGCGCTTGAAAGAAGCCTCCGTGTAAAACAGGAATATTGTTGGCTAAGGAATCATCTCAGAATCTCAGACCCACTACACCTACACTAGAAACCCTTGACCCTATATCTAACCTATAGTCTTCAAACACCCGCAGTTAATATGCGCCATGGCAGTGCTAGCGTTCGGCTTCCTGGACTTCATGAAGACGTTCCTGCGGCTGTTCCTGCAGGACTGGTACACCGGACTGCACCGCGCCTTCCGCTCCAAGGTACAATAGAATAGAATAGAATAAATCTTTAGTCAAGAAAAAGAACTTATGATAAGTAGGTATTTACATACATTCCACAAAACCATGACTGTGGGTAAGGAGTCGCACTACATAACAAAATTACATAGCTTATTAGTACATATACCTAGCTTACATTAGGTATAAGTAGTTTAATATTAATAGGAACAATAAGTTTTAGATTTTGTTTATGATGTTTACGACACATACATACAGGTATAAAGGTAATTTTGATTCATTACATTATAGGCAATTAGGTACTTTGGATACTGTTTAAGAGGTAAGTTTTATACATGACTGAAAATTTAATTATATTTTTTTCAAGTCTAATATGAGCTGGAATTTCATTAATTAATCTAGGAACCTGTTTTTTTGCATTCTCCCGCCAAAGTAGTTATTTACCCTTGTAGTTGTAGTCTCGCATTCTTATGTTGTCAGATCCAGGAGATTTATTACTACTCATTAAATGAATGACGCACTTGGCTAGCAGTGACGGGGTTCCATCTCACACAGGTGCACGCGTACCTGGTGGCTCCCCTGCTGCTGGCGGATCTACTGCTGGAGCTGGCTATGGCTGTGGTCGCGCTGGTTGGGTTGCATAAGGTAGCTGATTTATTCTATTCTATTATCTGTGGGGGTGTAAGTACCTGCACCTGGCTCTCTCAGATGGAACCTTTGTGCATTGTGCATATTCTCAAGAACTTAACTCCTGTCCACTAAGAGTTGATAGTTGAGCAGATGAGCAGGTTTCCTTACGAGGTTTTCTTTCAACGTTAGAGTGATAGTACCTACTTGAAAATAAATTATAAATTCATAAAAGCTCATTTGATAGGATGTCACCAAGACTTTAACTTCAATGGAACATCATGCACTTCATGGTTGCACCTCTCATCTGCGAAACCACTACTCTACAAGCAATTTTGCGCATATATGCATAATGGTTCTACCGTTTTTGGCATAAGATTTATTTGCCTAATCTCGTATTGCATAGTAACGTTTGGTCAAAGTCTCGTTACGCCGAAAATCGTATGGCATAAATCTCGTTTAGTAAAAAGTTATTTCGCATAACATTGTTTAGCCTAATAGTGGTATGGCCAAATCTTGAATAGCCTAATAATGCTATGGCATAGGTTTATACAAAGTAATAATATTCGTTTGGCTTTAACTTTGACGGAGTGTCTCCCTACATAGCGCAAACTGGTGCCTTGTATTGTTTCCGCTGTTTGGAAAACGCTCCGCTCCGCTTCGCTGCGCTCCGCTTTGGTTTTGATGAACATGTGCACCTAACACGCTCCTCCTCGCTTTGCTCGTCGTCGCACCTATTTTTAGGTTTCGATCTCATGGGGTTTGTAATAATTATATTGGTCGTTAACTTTCGATTTTTTTATCATACAATATCGTGATTTTCGGGATGTAGGAGAAAAATACTACAATTTGTACATTTACTACATACTTAATATATTATTTATTAGGATAATATTAGGAGAAACAAGATTATACATAGGTATAGACGAACATAAATTTGAGCAAACGAAACTTAGGTGTTTAAAGATTGTGCCTAAAGAGTTTTAGACGAAACGAGCCTTATGCCACATAAGTCTTGGCAAATGGCAAAGTGATGGTTCGGCCAAAAAAGTTTAGACCATACGAGTTATGCGAAATGAGTTTTGGTCAATAAAGATTATGCGAGATGAGCGGAACCCATGCATAATATATTATACCTAATTACGAATAATTTGGACTAAACCTTTGATTTACGCCTAGATCTACCATTTCCAGAAACGTCTAGACCTGCTGAAGGTGACCCTCTACTTCAACGTGCTGATATCTGCCTTCATGTTCCTGTTCCGCATGTTCGACGTGGGCCACTACAGCTGGCGCGCCGAGCTGTTCGCAGCTGTCGTCTACGCGGGTGAGTCACTTACTTACTCCGCTGGCTCAGCGACCTGAAGTTTATCTTATCCTCAGATACAAGAAGTCGCCGGTCGCTGGTCGCTTTCCTGGCGCCACAGATAAGTTGGTGTATGCATGTGAGTTACCTCTTTTCTGCTGCAGTTACCTGCTTTACGCTCTACATTCGGAGTCCTTTCTACGATATCGATAAACTCGTTCGCCAATCACGTGGCCGTATTTATGGGCTTTATGGCGAATCGCGATATAGAGACGTCGATAACGGACCCTTGCAGTGGGGACTGATGGTGCTTCAGCGTCTAGACCTGCTGAAGGTGACCCTCTACTTCAACGTGCTGATATCCGCCTTCATGTTCCTGTTCCGCATGTTCGACGTGGGCCACTACAGCTGGCGCGCCGAGCTGTTCGCAGCTGTCGTCTATGCGGGTGAGTCACTTACTTACTTACTCCGCTGGCTGGTGAAGTGGATCTTAGCCTCATGTCTCTATCCTGCGCGTCGCTCTCCAGTCGTCTGCTTGTAGTGGGCGCATTTGTGTAAGTTACGTCTTCTTTTTTTGCTGCAGCTACCTGCTTTATGCTCTACATTTAGAGTGAGTTACTTGAACAAACTCCACTACATGGTTCCTTTGTCCGACATCGATAAACTCGTTCGCCAATCACGTTGCCCTATTTATAGCAAATTGCGATATAGAGACGTTTAGCTACGTCGATACCGGACCTTAGGACCACACACTTGACCGCGCACCGCTGCGGAAGGCGTATTATCATTGTATGCAAAAATTACAATTTATATAGAAAAAACGCTTACCCGCATAACGTATCGTTTAAAAAATTACTAAGTAGGTAAGTTAAAATCCACAATCCGCGCAGTGAAGCCCAGTTATAATATTCTAGTCTATGGGTGAGGCGATGCGTGTGTGAATCGCCTATGAGCACGTGGTATCCGGTCGAAGTAAAATAATCCATATTAGACAGTCAGAAAGAACCGACTAGTTATGGTAGTCGTACAAGTTACAAATATCTCGCCCGTCTGACTAAATAATAATATGTACCTACTAATGTACTTAAGTAGTTATTTAATATTTTTCAGCCTACAAATGCTACTACATTCTATGCATACGGAGCGTAGTAAAGAAATGGCTGGAGAGTGATAAAAAATCAGTGGACACGGCGTTGGAGAGTGGTCGAGAAGAGTTGGAGCTGGCTCTACCCACAGAAGAAGTCTCTGATGAAACCACTTAGTAACAGTTATCTGTGTCGTTCCCGCCAGCTGTTAGAAGGAGTTAGAGAGATGAAATGTAGGTATTTAAGATTAGGGCACTTGAACATTAGTCTTTTATATAGTATAGGATAAGGTCCTGTAAATATACTCAATGCAATGATTCAAACTACAGTACTGAATTGTACAAAAAATCATGACATGATTACAAGCCATTGTTATTACTTATTTGTCTCATAAATAAACAATGTAATAATATTAATAAATATTACTTTTCTAGCACTTACATAATCATAAGCATTTTATGTAGATAGGGGAAGGCCAGTAAAAAGAAACAAATTATTTAAGTACTTTTCTTAATTTAACACCTAAGTATTTTATTAACTTAAATTAGCATCCATTCATTTACACCGAGGTGGGCAGTTATTGCAATTATACCTTAAGTAAACCTACTTAAGTACCTAAACGGGGTAGAAATGATATTGTAAGCTAAAAGTGGTCTACTCCACTGAACATTATTGATGTTTTCATAACGATAAACATAAAACCTTAGTAAATTATACTCAAAAAAAATTGTTCACAAAACCCCCCTTACAATATCCATTTCCCAACCCCCTGCATCACCAACCCCTGGTCACTCCACTCCACTACTGCACAACCCAACCCCTGGTCACCATGTCTACTGCATCAGCGGTTCCTGCGCAGGCGCATACTGCGGCGGCGTGGGCACGTAGCTCGGCGACCTGGGCCCGGTCTCGGTCATCTCGTACACCTTGGGACGAGCCGCCTCCTCCATCTCCAGCGCAGTGCTCCGGATCACGAGCAGGAAGTAGAACATTAGACCTGGAAGATGGGAGAGCACTTGTAAGAGCTGGAATTCATAAAAGGTTTGCAAAACATCGGTCACAAAGGCGACAAAAGTTTTTCGCGGCCTCGAGAGCAACGGAAAACTTTTGTCAAGTCTTAACGTGCGCGTGTTTTGCGAAACAGCATTCAGTCGCCTCTGACATGAAGCGATCTTCCACCTTGCAACAAATCTTCCAAAGGCCTATTCAAACCGTAGAGTTATACGCTATCACCGTTTTAACGACACAGGTAACGGTTATGGCAAACGACTTGCTCCTTAATAGTTTTGTAGGTAGTTTAACTATTCCTACACTTTCCTACGCCATGCCTTCACCTCTACTCTATTTAAAATTGTACAATAAATTTATTAAACTATTCGTATACTGCAAGGGCGTACCTACCCAGGATTTCAGCTAGGGGGGGGGCAGCTCTTGAGATGATGGTCGGTCGGGTATATTGAAACAAAAATCATGAAAATTGTCTTTTATTAAGGTCAACTAGGCCAATTGCGTCTACGGGCCAAATTAATCTTTTCGATCCTATTTGAAAACGGCTTTATCAATGTTGAAAAATGCCATCTATGTAGTTACGGTGGCTTAAACTAAATACTTTACATGAACTGCAGACAGATGGTGTTGTAGTCAACATAATATTATCCAAGTATTCAGTCATTTTGTGATTTGCACATTTTTTTGAAAGTTTGGTACTGTGACAGGTGATTGAAAATGTGAATCTAAAGTTTTCTTTATCAATTGATTTTTATTCAGTAGGTATTCTAAACAATAGTCATTGGGCTACTTATACACAAATTTTCAATGAAATAGCTTTATTTGATGAATCAATGATGTTTTTTTTTATGTTTGATAAAAGTCTTGGGGTAAATGCGTTAGGCGTAATGGGGATATTGCGATTGTTGCAACGCATTGCCTCAAAACAGAAATCGTCAACCTTTTAATACATACATAATTATGCTCACGACTGTAGTCACCCGCTTTTCGCTGTAAATTTGTATCGCCGTTTTTTATTGAGTACAATGCACTAAAGTTGTCGGGTAAGTGTAAGTGTACAACCCGACTGTCATGACTGATGATCAATGATTATTTCAAGCTGCCCGAAGGCCTCTGACTAGGCTTAACAACTGCTGCCGAAGCAGCAACCGGGACCCACGGCTTAACGTGATTTTTTTCACGGAAAGCTTACTGAGCTTTATTGAATAGTTACATACTAAAAACACATTTGCCTCAAACCTGGAAAATGCGTTCAAAATCACGATTTTTTTTAATACACTAAATAAGAAACTTTTATAAGATTCCACCAAAGAAATCAATGCTTTAAATTTGTTAAGAAATAGTTGTTCAATAGTCGTTAGTTTCTTAAAGTAAATATCTCACTTTTACATTACATTTTTCATACCTTTGCTCCCATTATTCCGAAAACTTTTAGTGATCTAAAAATACAACGTAACCCCAGTTGACCTTAATTAGTTTGGTTAAGATACAAAACAAAATAGGTAGGTAGGTAAGAGTAGATAACACGTTTTTAATTCCGACTTGGCAGGAAAATTTACGTTTATTTTATTTTCTAGGGGGGGGCAGCTGCCCCCCCCTGCCCCTACCTGGGTACGCCCTTGGTATACTGTATATAAATAGTATACTATTCTGTACTGACCACAAGCCGAGAGCTGCCACAGCGTGACGAGCAGGCCGGTGAAGAGGAAGGAAACGATGACCACGGCCAGGTTGAACACCAGGTTCACGATCCCGACGATGAAGTAGTGCCGCATGTAGCGCGGCTTGTTCTGGAATGTTTGGCGATATGGTCATGGATGGTGTCATGGCTAATCCACTTAAAATATATGATACTTAGACACCTAGATAAATGTAATATTGTATTGATGTAAGTATATCCAAGACACGATGTCACGTTGAATCGATCATGTATGATTACCTACAGCTTGTAGCATTTCCACAGGTACTTAAGAAGGTACCTACTTATTGAACGATGCCCTTTTAGGCTTTATTGCCATTTCGAATATGGTGTCTGGCAAGCAATTAAGCGTTGCTAGGCCGAAGCTTTACACCAGTTCCATGGAAAGACCAAGAAATGAAGGAAACGCTCAGGGTAATATCCTAGTTTAGCAGTCTACTTACGAGTTTCTTTGTTCAATAGATTATGTTTATAAAGTTTACGCTTTGCATGAAGATTACCTTGTGAGCGCCAATGACCAGCAACAAACTAATAGTAAAGTAGAACAGGTATCCAGCCAGCTGAAGCCCGAGTGCGATGTACTGTCTCACAGCCTTGCTCTTCACGTCTGCCGAAGTGAGCCCCGGAGGCGGGTGGTCCTGGTTCTGAGCCACGTACTGGGCCACTTGGTAGATGAGGGTTGACGTGGACGCGAGGGAGAAGCCCGCGCTGATCTGTTATGGGCAGATTAGATAATTATGCAGGTATGGGGAATGTCTTCGCGTGTCGGCAGCAAACACTAGAGTTAAAGGATCACCTACATGGATTCAAGGCATAGACTAAAGAGTGCACATAACTTTAGGTAGCTAAGTAGGTACTACATTTTTCACATAAAGATTTAGCGTTAAGCATGAACCCACCCACTTTATTGCTGCAGACCAGTGTTTCAGGAAATGGTCCAAACTTTATTTAAATGAACCCTAGACGCATGAAAGTTCCTTCATAGGTAAGTACTAACCAGTGAATAATAGCCGATTATCAGTGCTCCAGTTCGTAATGGGCAGCAACAGCACTTATTAACACGAGGCAACTCACAACCCATGATTAATAAAAAATATTCACTCAAGAACTTTTATAAATTTATCAAATGAGGTACCTATCTCCTGAATTCTCCTGTTATACCAGGTAAACTGACTGAAAAACTATGTTTCGTCTGTCTGGCAGGATATTGTTATCAGGTTTAACATTGGCCAAGTTAATATCGATACATATCACTGATAAGGATAGCGCTTCGGAGAATTAATTTTATAGATTAGTTTTATTTAACTGGAACTGGATAACGGTTACTACTAACAACATAAAAATAACAAATGTTGTAATCTCGGTAGGTACCTAATTATAATGTATGTACTTACTTTAGTATAACTGATTTAGAGAGGTGAGTTTGAATTTTAGCTTTACAGCCTGTAGTTAACTACTTCAAAAAAAGCTCTACTCATAATAATTTATAATTTCAAGAGAGGACTCTAGGACTGTATTCATCCACCTGTAAGACAAGTAGATTTAAGCATTGGTCCTTTCGAATTATGCTAACAATAAAGTTAGTTTATTTACTTCTATTATACTACCAAATTCATAGAATATATACCCTCGTTTTGTCGCTGTTGTCCTCCACCCCCATCGCAATGATGAATTCAGTCTACTGCACTGACGCAAACGGACATGAGCTCGTGCGTACCTAGGCAAGGGAGTCTGATGGGGCATGGCATGGGGTCATGGTTGGGTCGCCTACATACCTACATAGAATAACGCGGACTCGGGGTCACCTACGAATAGCAGAAAAATAACTCCGTGATTTACGAGATCATCAGAATAAGGAGAAGCAGTACGTCGTTGACTGACACAACGACTTTGCTATTTTTTTCCAAAGTTTTGGCCAAGTCCATGCCAAGTCCAACAAAAACAAGGACTGACTGTAAAAACTTTAAATTAATTTTATTAAAACTTTAACTAAGGTTTTCTCAATAGATTGGGATGATGAGGGATGGATACTGGAAAAATACAGCAAGTAATGCATAGTACAAATACAAATACCAGGAGATGGACAAGACGTAACTTTTTGCCGATAATGCGCATAAAGAAGTGTTTCGGTCTCCAATTAAAAACAGCTGCTTTCTGTATCGGGTACTTTCAGATTGTAAGCGGTCAAGCACCTATCAACTAAGTAACTTAGATATATTCTTAGAAACATAGAATCTGGAAGCTGCAAGTCAAACTGGAAGTGAGCCTAAGTGTCTCGTTGGACGGTACAGGTATCTGTGGAAGAACCGAAGATCGACAAACAAACATCTTCAGTTAAGATATCAAACTTAGTCCTAGTCTCGTGGTGCTAGTGGTCTGGTACCTAGGTATGACTATGTTCGTCTAGCAGAGGCAGACCTTAGTCAGAGGGCTGTGGCAGTCCTTGTGAGAGGCCTATCTCTTCGACCATGGTCGAAGGCCTATCCATATCCATATTTCCGTTTATTAGCTGAAAACTAATTGTCAGTAACTGTAACGTAACGGCACCAATTTGTATATTATAATGGACAAGGACTCAATAATGGACCATACAAACTTATATTGTCTAAAATAAGAGTATGCATAGTGTTACGAAAATTACAACACCGTAGTTTCACAGCCTTAGTTACTTTATTTCTTTTATTTCAGTGTGGTGAAGTGACATCAGGAGTGCTGCTGCGCACTGGGGTAGACCCGCTCGGGCACCGGACCGCCTCGGGCGCACACACCTCTTACATCACGGGAATATTCTGGTTCTTCATACTTAACTTCATACTCATTGTTGGACTGCATACGGTATGTAGAGTAGTTGGATCCTTAGGTTACATAAGTAACGTACCTATACATAGGTACTTTGCTCACGACTGTAATCCCCGAAGCGGTAGTCAGAGAGAGGCTTGCAAGCGAGTAACGTTAATCAATAAATAATACCTAATAGGTACTCGTTACACTCCTTTCTACTTCCACTGGGTAACGTCGCTATTATTACATATTGTTTCTGTTTCTTCGATTGATTATTCTATATTTAATTAATAAAATCCTTCTGGATGACCGACCGAGAATCAACGCACAGGCCAAACCATGAACGGATCCTCCTGAAACGCGCAGGGATTGTTTCTTGTATAACTAAGGCACCGGTTACGAAACGATTTTCCAAAATTCTATCTTTCCTTTTTAATGATTCTTTAGGGAGAATGTGTTTTGTATTAAGTATATGTTACTGTAAAAGCCCGAACAACGATAAATCCTGGGATTTACCAGTAAATCCTAGGATTTACCAGTAAATCGTAGGATTTACCAACATGAGTTGGTAAATGTAAGGATTTGTGAAAATGGGTCATTTTTTTCGGGCTTTTACCATTACAATTTGGTAAATGCTAGGTTTTACCACTGACACCTAGTAAAAGTTGGTTTTGGGAATAAAACAAAGATATTTATGTGTATAGTAATAGATGCGAATTATCATTGCATGCTGGATTATAGGAAAATAACTTTATTTTCACTCATTCACTGAACGATAATTTAAACACGGAAACCGGAAGTAAAATAATTTTCACGTATTATTATTGTTGACGTCGAGTAAAGTAGATTGCAATAATAAATATTTCTTAAGTTCGGTTAGTTATAAGTTATCATCATCATCACGACTCATTACGTCCCCATCTGCTGGGGCACGGGTCTCCTTCCAATGAAGGAAGGATTTCGATCTAGTCCACCACGCTGGCCAAGTGCGGGTTGGTGGACCCCAACACAAGCAAGCTTTTGCTGAGCGAGTTGTCGGGTAAGTGGGCAACCCGACTGTCAGACGTTTTCAAGCCGCCCGAAGGCCTCTGACTAGGCTTAACGACTGCTGCCGAAGCAGCAACCGGGACCCACGGCTTAACGTGCCGTCCGAAGCACGAAAGCATCCAGAAAAGAACCACTTGAAATCGGTCACCCATCCAATGGCTGACCATGCTGGTTGTTGCTAAACCTCAGTGATCAGTTACGATCACTGAAGCGGACTACGGAGGTTATAAGTTATAACCTGGCTTTTTCAACATTTACCGTGCCTTAATGTAAATCCTAAGATTTACCAAGTGAATAGTGGTAAAAGTGCGAATCGCAAAATCTTTCGGGCTTTTACCATTAAGAGTTGGTAAATCTTAGGTTTTACGCGTAAATCTTAGGATTTACCGTTGTTCGGGCTTTTACAGTAACATATACATAAGGTAGTTAGTTATATTGAGGTCAATATGGTCTAGTAAGTATTTCAGTCGGTTTCGCTGCTGCAATCTGCCATGTATTAAGTATGATAAATATCCATCGTTGGGCCGGTCTGTACGCAGCTATTACAAAGTCAACACATACAGGAGATGTTGCTGCTACTGCGAGTCTACTACGTGGTGCAACTGGCGCATGTGGTGCTGGGCTCGCTGCTGGCACTCGTCCTACTGTCGCTGGTCAACTTCGTGCTCGGGATTATGATGTGTCTTACTCTTTGTAAGTTGCCTTTTACCATGGAAGTAGAAAAAAAGACGGAAGGAATCTCGCTAACTAAAAATTGAAGCACCCAAAGTATGTAAGTAGATTTCATTGTTGCGACGAGCCCGACACACACACATTCACACTCAAAGTAAGTCTGTCTGCCGCCGCGCGCCAATCACGTCGCACCTACGCACCCACACACTCTCATGTCACCGCCATTGCTGTGCTTCATTTTTTAGTTTGCGATATCCCTTCCGACTTTTTTTCTACTTACATGGCTTTTACATTATTTTCTGTGTAGAGGGTAGAGGATCTCTTCGTTTCAATAAGCAATAATTCAAATATGATTATTGTGTAAGTAGAGTATGACTGGATACCTGGACTGACGACCTTAGACAGGTGGCCAGTCGTGGCTGGATGAGGATGGCCGAGGACAGAGTGTTGTAGCGCTGCTTGGGAGAGGCGTATGTCCAACAGTAGACAACTACGCGGGCAGATAATGATGATGATGAATCATCAGATGAAGGTGGTTTGAATTATTAGTGTACGAGCAGCAAGAGACCCTTTTACAAGCGCCTTTTTAACTTTCCTGTTGAATGTTATAACTAATTTACTAAATTACGCTATAATCACGAACAACAATTTCCTTATACCCCGTTAATTATTTTCAGTAATCCTGTTTTTCTACGTGGTAGTAATACGAAGCACGTGCTTACATCTGGAGCAGAAGAAGCAGCAGATGAAAGCGAGACAAGAGACGAGAGACAGAGACAACCCGAGGAGACCACAGACTTCCAAAGACTCTGCCGGCAGCCAGCAGTCCCGGGGCAGCCAACAATCCCGGGCCAGCCATAGCTCTGAGTCGCGAGCACCACTTTCGATCCTCCGTTAACGTTGCGTATCGTCATCTGTCACTGTCAAAATGTAAGGCAAAGTTAGTTCCAAAAGTGACATTTGTTTTTTCCATATGTTAGGTGGAATTTCAGCAAACGCTAAACGTATTTATTAGCCTGTCATACATCTGTCAGTTAATACAAAATGTATTTATAATTTGATTTAAATACGTTTAGCGTTTGGTAAAAGTGACCCTTCGTGTAGATTCGAAAATAGTATCGAATCCTATGCTCGCAGCACTGTTCAACCGACCTCGGGAAAACCTGATTCTAAATACATTAGTGTTATGTATACGGTAATTTCGGATGTGAATCGAGCCGCGAGCACAGGATTCGAAACCTCCGTTTACGTTGCGTATCGTCATATGTCACTCAAAATGTAAGGCAAAGGCAAATTTGTTAGTTCCAAAAGTGGCATTTGTTGTTTCCATATGTTTGTGTAGATTCGAAAATAGTATCGAATCCTGTGCTCGCGGCTCAGTGCAACATTCGTAGCGAATATGGCACTCTCTAGACTACATTCTATTAGGTCAGTTAGCAATAAAATAAACAAAAATATTATAATACTGATTTATTTTTGAGTTCTCGGTATGTATTTGAATTATAATATACTATGTAAAAAGTATTACAAGACTACAAGTTGGGTAGACTGATAATATTTAAACATGCTTCTGGAAGCTGGTTAACATTGTTTAAGCTTGACTTCGGCCTTTTGATAAAGTATAAACAAACGGTAACACATACGTTCTTCTAGTATTTAAATGTCACGTTTCACATACATACTTTTTTCATTTATTTAGAAATATACTCATCAAAACTCAGCTTTCCATGTAGAATCGAAATAGTTCCTGAGTGTACATAGATACACATGTCGAAAATATTTATACTTATTTATTGTGGAATAAGTATTTGCATACACATGTATCGTTTACCTTTTATGAGTTTAGACACTTACAACATTATAGCACATAGATTGATACACCTTACTTAGATATCATAAAATAATAAATTATAAAAATAACAATTTTCATTGTCCATTGATCGTTACGAAGGCGCGGGCCTCGGTGTTTTGTGAATTGATTGTGACTAATAAATAATAAATTATACGACATTTGAGCACATATTCATAAAAAAACCGGCCAAGTGCGAGTCGGGCTCGCGCACAAAGGGTTCCGTAGCAGCAAAATTACAGTTAAATCAACCTATCTCAAAAACTATAAGAGATACTTTGATCAAACCAAAAATCGTTGAAAGAGTTAATTAGCATGCATCACCTCTATTTTTTTTAGAATTTTATACCCCGTAGTTATAAAAATAGAGGGGGGGGGGACATACTTTTTACGACTTTGAGAGCTGATATCTCAAAAACCGTTCACTTTAAGAAAAATGTTTTTTAGAAAACTTTATATCATTTTAAAAGACCTTTCCATTGATACCCCACACGGGTATGTACATCGAAAAAAAAAATTTCATCCCTCAGTTACATGTATGGGGGGCCCCACCCCCAATTCTTTTTTTTACTATTTAGTGTCATATTTTTGTAGCGGTTCATACAACACATATTCCCATCAAATTTCATCACTGTAGTACTTATAGTTTCCGAGTAAATCGGCTGTGACAGACGGACAGACGGACAGACGGACAGACGGACATGACGAAACTATAAGGGTTCCGTTTTTGCCATTTTGGCTACGGAACCCTAAAAAACGATTACAGACACTTACTGCTACCTTATGATTGGATAATTGGTAGAGAACACTGATTGCGATTGGTCAAAGGCCGTGGTAAACACAGCACTTGTTATGCTGGTCCAATCATAGTGCAGATGGCAGTGGCTGAAATATTGCCACCTTATTTTGAACTCTGTGCCATGACAGTTATGGTGCAATTCTATCTTTTACGCCTTATTTTAAATGACTTCACCCGTGAACTATCCGATCAGTAAGTAGCAGCTAAATGCTACATCAAGAATAGGGAGTCGTTCCTTTTTGATTACACCAGCCTAGTAGGTAAGTACCTAAGGAATTTAATTTAAATGTAAAAACTATCCATAAATATGTTTGTGCATGGTCAATGTTTATCTATGCTGGTGAAAACAAAAAGGGAGATAAATGCACCTTACATTAATGCAAACTTAAAGCACCTATTTGTGTAAGAAATTATCGTTGAATAACATAATTGTGATCGTGTAGTTTCTATAAAATATACATAATATAAGTAAGTAATATAAAAACAGTACCGAGACCACGCCCACCGTTAAATGCTAAATCTATTCGATTACAAGTCACTAACCTAGTCATAATATGGTCACCATACAAGAATAAAATATGATTAAGAGTGTTACTACAAAAATATACTGAGGAAATCGTCCCTTGCACGTCATTTATATATAGCACCTCTTTACTGTCATTCGTAGTCACTTATACACAACGCAGTTAAGTCTTTTATCCTACTCGCACTCCCACAAATCAAATCTCAAGCCTTTTCTTCCCGTCTCCCTCCAGCCAACAAAAAACTCTTCATCTCATCACCAAAGAGGCTATAACTCGCGGAACACCTCAACGTTTTTAACCACCAAAAAGGTTCTCTACACAACCTCTCTCATTTCAGCCTTTTTTGTGGCCACGAAATAGGTTGTAAACACATCTTTTGACCTCTTTACGCGCTGTCATCTCGCTTCGGCACCCTCGGCGGGGTGCTAGCCGGCGACGCATGTTGCGGGTGCGGCGTCGGCCTCCTCAGTAGGGCTGGCTTGGCGGCTAGAGCTGGCTTCAGGGAGCCTCCGGTCAGGGTCAGGTCTGCGAACTTGGCGGCGACTCGCGCGGTGTTCCTGGCGGGCACGGGGCTCTCTGCGCCGGTGGCGGCGGCGGCGGCGGGGGCGGCGGCCTCTTCGGGCTTAGGGGCTTCTTCTTCTTCCGCCGGTGGAGGCTCCTCGGCGCCGCTCTCGCCGGATGATGATTGACTGTGGATGAGAGCATAGATTTTATTACCTAATAGTAACAAAATATGTAGTGAAAGATTGTTTTTTCTTACGATCAGATGGACACGAATAACGTGGCGTTCTAGGTATATGTAGGATATGTTTATTTAGCAGCAGCTCGTGACAGAACTAACATATGAATTGATGATAATTACGTAATAGGTAGCCAACTTTCTTCTTGCTCGTGTATTGTATATCGTGTCTTCGCCGCGCTGGTTTAGTTTTAAGCCCACGCTACGCAAATTTCGGCGTAGGTACCTACGCGCGGCGCGCGTCTAGATAAGAGAGCAGTTTGTCTACTGGGATCGCAGCCTCTTCATCGTTCGCCCGGCCAGCGGTATACATAAAACAGCTCCACTACGATCATCCGCTTTATGCACTTAAGTCACTAGAAGCTGGCTAGCCAGTGTCTCAGTATGAAGCTACGTACTTGGCCCGGGGTCGTTTCTTGAGCGTGTCCCGGTTGTGCAGGAAGGTGTCGGCGGGGTCGCGCGCCGGCAGGTCCAGCACCAGGTCAGGGGTGCACTCCGCTAGTCGCCGGCTGCTGGAGGGTACGGGAAGGTTAAGGACAAGGAAGATGAAAGGAAGGGTAAGTATAGTCCATCTACATATACCTACCTAGTCATGAAAATAAAGAGTGCTATTACAACGTTTGCCTTGACGTTTTAACATGGTCATAAAAATAATTACCGAAGGATAATTTCTATTGAGCAGCTATGTGCTTAAGTACCTAAAGGTAATACATCGATTTTCCGTTTTCATGACTTTGTAGATGGACTGCACTTATGTAGGTATGTACGTATTTATTGATCTGTGACAGTTTTACCCGGAAATCCTAATGCTATTTGGATATTACAGTAGTAGGTACTTATACAGTTCAACTCACGTAAGTTGACCACGATGAACGCTGGTCAGTGTTAATCGGCTTAGCCATTAAGCTATGAACGTATTATGCATAATGGTAGGTAAGTAATGTTTAGTTATTAATTTGTTACTGACACTTATTGTTTACTCAGCATTAGTTCGCTTCAATTTAAATTTAAAGGCAAGCGTACATAACATTGACACAGGCTCATACAAAAGAGAAGATAAAGACAACTCCTACTTACCTACCCAACGCTTTATAAAATGAATTTAATTTTCTGCAGGGTGTGGGTTTTAAATTACATGATGATAAAAATACAATGAATTGTGGATTTGGATACATTCAAGTGCTTTCTGTGCTGTGCAAATAGGTAATAAATAGATTTGTGAATACTTTTTTTGCAATATAATTCTCCCTTTTGTCTGTACGCTACTAGTTACCTATTACTCAAACTATAATAATAAGCCTTAGACAATATCTCTGTAATAAGCTCATGACTTAGTTATGTCAGACCTTAAATTTCCAATCATTTTCAAATACGTAGGTATATTTATGTAGATTCCATTGGATGATACAATCTCGCTACAACGCTGAAGGAACTTCATAAAAAAGTCCATCAGTACTTCTCTCGTATACGATGTAAATGTAAAATGTGCAGACATGAATTCACTTACCTAGGCCCACTGCCGGAATCCGCGGCGGGGGCGGCGGCGTCGGGCGCGGGCGCCACCTACACACACACAGGTAGACAGGGCTGAGACGACACACACATTGACACCACTCACCATACGAGTTGAGGTGTGGAAACTTTTTGGAAGTGCAAGGAGTAGTGAAATCTTCTTGTGAAGAAAGAGGTTGTGATCTAATAAGGTGGGGTTTGTGATTTCAATGAGTGAGTTTTGATTAATTTTGAGCGATTAAATTAAAAAGTGATTTAAGAAGTGACCATTTATTGAAGGATTAATTATTTTAATGTTTAAATATGTTATAAATTTCCCGACAGCCGAAAGCCCCACAACACATTCACAGTTAAAGCATACAAATGAAAAGTAAAAGAAGCACAAAAGCCAAATAAAACTACATAATATTCGTTAAAACTTACGTTTAATTAGTTGTCTCGTCAACATAAACTAATGAGCTTTTTAAAGCTTTCTAGGAGTAATAAAAAGTAAAAAATAAATGCAGTCTTTCTTAAAACATAAACTATTTGAAAGTAAGTCTTAACTAAATACATGATTGTATGAAACATCAATATAATATTTGTGATTGTATTGATAATTATTGTTTTTTGAAATGTGCTGATGAAATTCTACAAAATGTTTGGTTCTACTTAATAATGTCTACAATGAAACTATATAATTATCAGTCGAAGCATAAAAATACTCAGCCAAAGATAAAGCAGAAATACGTTCGTTTATGACGATGAATCTCTTTCCTTCAAAGATGCAGCGGTAAAAGAATATAGTTTATATCTCTCAATTGTTATTTATATTCAGATTTAGGAACCAATCATACTTTACATCAATTCTGCTTTATTCTTTAGCAACAAAAATACACAAAAGCCACCAACAGACCACAAACATAAACACAACATAATAAAAACATGCAATGAACACAATGACAAAACAGCACAAATGTACATAAACTAAATAATAATTATAAACAATTTTGCGCCTAAATGAGGCTGAGTAATATCACAATAAGAATTTTAAAATAACTAAAATTACCAAAACTGTTAGCACCCTCGCATGCAGTGGTGGCTTCGATAAACACAAGTACAACAATACTAAACTAATAAATTACTTCTTCAATAAACCGGTACAACATTGGTATACCCATTCCATGTTTGATCTCATTTAAAAATCACCGCAGTGATAGTGTAACAAAACCTTCGCAAAAGCTAAGCAATCTTATGCCACGTTTATTTGTAAGTATTTGGGTAAAAGTCTATCCAATGTTTCTTATTTAATTTGGCAAGTCGGTTTTTATTTATTATTTGAAAAGGTTTTATTGGACCGAATCGGCGGCAATCAGTGGTTGACCAATAGCGACGCCGCTTTGTCAAGCTCGCTTCTGATTGGTCACTAACTTATGAACACCACTCTATCACAGTTTATTTAATCTCAAACACGAGTATCCATTCGATAGACTCGGAACAATAGAACATGAAAAGACGATTCGATGATGATAATAATAGTTTACAATCATCAAATCAATCACTCTTTAAATGTGAGTGGATGAATATCAAACTGCCATATGTCACGTCCACGCAAAATTTGGGAAATGGAGGTTTTTGTTTTCTCTATTATTTAACGGTCATAGAACTTGCCCCGTGATTTAATCAGTTGACTTGTAACCTTAAGAATGTATTTTAATAAACAAATCCATTATAACACTCATAGAAAGGCGTAAAAGTTAATAAACAGTTTGGACTTAAAGCAGTTTGATATGCCCATACAAGACTTATGCTGTTTTGATATGAGTTATAAGGACTTATAGTTGTTTGAAAAATACTAATATCATGGGCCGGACTCAGTAAGACTAATATAGTCTATATTCTAATAAATACAATGAAGTTAATCAACCAAAATTTATTGGTAGAAAAGTACCTACCTACCGTATTATATTCTACCCGATACGGCGCCGTGTTTACTACGAAAATGCTTTGTGATTGACACGTGGGTTGGAAAATAAGGGGTTTTAAACTTACTTTGCCATAGTTTTCTGTCGTTTTTTTGCTACAGTCTTCAATCTGTTCCTTTTCCGAGCTTTATCAGGGTCCACAATCACAATTTCCTCAACATTTTCATTCATATTCGTTATAAAACACTGGAAGCACACACCACAGCCTCGAAATTCTCACCAAGACTGACGCCATGTTGAAAAAATTACGCTTTGTGATTGGCCGGAATGGACTTGTGAAAATTTGTAATGCGAAACGGTTAGACTTAAAAGGATTTGAAAAAAACTTACTTTTTTAACGGCATTTTTCTCATGGATCCCTTGCACTTATTGTAACTTGAAGGGCATAGGCAAACTGACATTTTAACGGAGAACACGACCAAATCAAAAAGTCAATTTTTCGGGTAGGTGGACATATGGCAGTTTGATATTCATCCACTCATGTAGCCTTTACGTTACTTTACTGAGAGAAGAAATTAGATAGATTTTCTGCAAAAATAAGGAATAATTGAGTTGATATCCTTTTGGTCGTCAGTAAAAGACTCTGCTAAGCTACTTTGCGTATTGTTATTGCATGAAAAATCGTGTGTCTAGAACTTTCCACTTGAAAGTATAGCTCTCAATAAAGTTCCGTATTAGGTTTAAGGAGCGGCCACACAGAGGCGAAAGTTGGCAACTTCGGCTTTGACTTTCCAACTCTGTGTGGCCTCCCCTGTGTCGTGCAGGTGACTCGAATATGAGTCACACGTGAGTCTCGAACGGTACCTGAGCTGCGGCCGGCAGCAGTCGCTCTGGGCTCGGCGGCCTGTCAAAACAAAAATAGGTTAAAATTTATAATTCAATACATTGCAAAACACTTGCATCAAGATAAAGTACAAGAAGGCGATATTAAAGGAGGTGATAAAATGAGGTAAATTGAAATTTAAATGTTCTTTATTTCGACGTAAAATCTTATAATCATTTGCCGATAGTCATACTATTACTCTACCATTTCACAAAGGCTCCGTCACGAAGGAGAAGAAATGGCAAAAGAAACTCCTTGAGCATGAGTGAGGACACCCTATTGTATTGTACACTGTATTGTAAAATTAAATAAAAGCAGTCCCCCACCTCTCATTTGTAGCCGAGTCTCGATCTCCATTCCACTGGCCGGCCTCAGTGTCGTCACTTATGTCATCTGCGAATTAACATAACACGTCATTAGTACATTCTAACATTACGATAACAAGGACACAAGCATAATAATGACAAGGACGTACAAAGGTTTTCTCAGTCTAATACTGTTAAATTAAAAAGATGTTGCATAAAATGTACAGAAACCTAAACCTCAGTTTTTGCCACACCCATGCTTGCTGCTCCAATTTACACGAGAGCTAGGCTGGCTGAGCTGAAATTAGGGGCACAAAAGTTCCACTCGAGATAGCCACGAAGGAGATTCACCCTCCTTCAGAATAAAATAGAATGTGCAGAAACTATCGAGTAGGTAATTCAAAGAAGAAGTGGGCAGATATCTTAGCTCAAAAAACTCATCACCGCATCACATGTTTAGACACGTTTCATCGACTACCTACCATCATCATCGTCCTCCTCCTCTTCCTCCTCATCATCGTAGAGCGAGAGGTCGTCGACCCCGTCCGGCTCGTCCCCGTTCTGTTCTGAGCCCGAGCACGAGGCTTCCGCTTCCACTGAGATGTCGCCTTCTGCGTCGGGGCATGGGTTGTCTTCCGTACTGTAGGCGGGGAAATATACATTATTATTTATAGACAGAAAACCCTGGAGGAGATATTCATTATTATGTGTAAACTTTAGACACTATATAAACCCTAAATACATAGAACTCAAGAAGGATGTGATTTTACTAACGACACGATAGGGAGAAGGTTGAATTAAAAAGGAATCGCTAATTGTATCGCAGAGCGCAATTGAATTTGCTACTTATTGTGTGTGTATTGAATGTAAGCAGGTAAGCATATACATAATATATATTCACACCAAAAAAATAATAAGTAACTTAAAGAAAGTTTTAAAAAATGAGCAGGAATGTTGCTTTCCGGTCATGAAAACTGGTTCTAGCTCAGCTTGATGCTATGGTAGGCCATAGCGCTGGTTTTCAGCTAGAAAGCAAGGCTAGGTATGTATGTTTATTTCTCTATGTACAAATTTCTTACTTAAAGTCTTCTCTCCTGTAGGCGGCGTGGAGCGCGACATTTTGCGGGAATATTTCCTCATGATGCACTATCAGCCGCTTCACTAGCTCGTTCACCTGAAAGAACAAACATTATTACTAACCAAAATGTTATTAAGTTTGTTGTTCTCGTAGCTTTTTAGAATGCGGCCAAAACAGTAAGGCTGTTTTAACAGCATGCGGAATTCATCAAGCACGCGGGATGGCACGCCATTTTCCCGAGTCTCGCTTGCATATTCCACGCGTTACAATGAATACTTCTATAAAGGGCAGGCCAGCGTGATCAAATCCGTATGCTGTTAAAAACAGCCTAAATGCATAAAAATGCGGTTGGTTTTAACGAATTTGCCACCTCATAGTAGACCTAAAGAAGATCTTCTATTGCTGTCGTCATGTTACTTATCTCCACTACCGGCACACGAAAAGTTTCACTCGGGAGAACCATGTACAAAACCATAAAAGTATCTTGACCAATATTTCAGAATAGTACTGTCGGCCGCAGGCACACATCACACGTGCACTGGTGGCGGACTGTATCTGGTTCTGCGCCGCCACCTGGCCGCCGCCGTCGCCGCGCGCCCACAGCAGCGTGGGGCCCAGGCAGATGGCCAGGTTCCACGCGTCCATCATGTTCTCTGTACTCCGCTGTGCTGTGGCGGACTGTACCTGAGGCGGACTGTACCTGGTTCTGCGCCGCCACCTGGCCGCCGCCGTCGCCGCGCGCCCACAGCAGCGTGGGGCCCAGGCAGATGGCCAGGTTCCACGCGTCCATCATGTTCTCTGTACTCCGCTGTGCTGTTGCGGACTGTACCTGTGGCGGACTGTACCTGGTTCTGCGCCGCCACCTGGCCGCCGCCGTCGCCGCGCGCCCACAGCAGCGTGGGGCCCAGGCAGATGGCCAGGTTCCACGCGTCCATCATGTTCTCGTCGCTGTACTCCGCTATGCTGTAAGAGATAAGGGTTTCTTTAGTAATGTTTGATTGTGTCAAAAGTGACAGGAGGATTTACTTTGATTACAATTTGTTTGTGAACAATTTACACGTAGGTATGTACTGCGGGTGTGTAAATGCTAGAGCATGCTTGACGTGGTGCGCAAGGCGCGTGCGTCATGACGATTTCAACTCGAGGAGGTTGGACAAAAGTTTTTCGACTCGACGTCAGGCGATATGTGAGTGAGCGCGAAATATTTTGTCGCTTCTTGTCGTGCACTTCTTGTGCCCCATGCTACATATACAGGTATCTCGCGCATACGCTGCTTGAACTGCTGCTCGTCGGGCACATGCTACGGGGGCAGGTGTCTCACTCACTGGGCGAGGTGCGCGAACAGGTACCGCAGCACGAGCGCGGAGCTGGTGGGCAGCGCGGCGACCAGCTCGCGCATGCGCTGCTTGAACTGTTCGTCGTCGGGCACGGCTGCCAGGCGGGTGAGGCGGTCGAGGTGGGACGGGGGCAGGAGGGGGGGGCGCAGCTCGCGGAGGTACAGCTGTGGGGGGGAAATGGGGGTTAGTTGTTGTCATTGGTTTGGTTTGTAGTAATAGGGTCCGAAGGACCAATAGGTTTGGAGCAAAAGAGAGTAACATTTATGGTATTTTCGTGGCTAAAATCAAGCCGTATATAATAAGCATCTGATATAGTATATTTCTGATTACAAACGTTTAGGTAAACTGGGGCCAAAAAGAACAATAATTAGTGAATAACAAAAAAGTAACAGATACATTTTAGTGAGAATTGAAGCTTCTAGCTCGAGGGCCTATTCACTTGATTATCGTTTCAAACATAAAGATTACGAAATAAATCGCCCCCTCATTAGCATCTCCCTCTAACACCCACTAAAACATCCCTCCAATACCAAACCACCCACCTTCAGCAGTCCAGCCACAGAGTTAATATCCGAGGCATCCCTCACGTTGCTCAACGGGTCCAGTCTTCGGTCGAAGGCGGCCCGCAGCGACTGCATCTCGACCTCAAACTCTCAAACATTACGAGTTTTGCTCACAAAAAATCGCCTCCACATTCGCATCTCCCTCTAACACCCACTAAAACACCCCTCCAATACCAAACCACCAACCTTCAGCAGTCCAGCCACAGAGTTAATATCCGAGGCGTCACGCACGTTACTCAACGGGTCCAACCCTCGGTCGAAGGCGGCCCGCAGCGACTGCATCTCGACTTGGGAGCCGCTCACACGGAATATGCCTTGGTGGCGGAGACCTGGGGGTGAATGGGGTTGTTTTAGGAATTGTGAAAACTTATAGTAATTGTAATATATTTGTTGCAACTGTGTAAGTTTTACAGTGATCTTAACATAATGTATACGTGGTCTTTAACATAGTGCCATGTACTTATTAGCTGTATTGGGAACAATCGGTTAATCGGTTGATTATATAAAGTAATAATAAGTTCACGAGCGGACACCACGGACAGCCAAGCATAGCGTGGGTTGCCCTCCAGCCCGCTGGAACGACACTGTATTACAGAGGTAGAAGTTAGATGAGGAATGCCGAGGGGATGGTACCTATAATGTCGCTCCTTGGGAGAGGCATAGCATATTTCCATCAGTTGACGATTACGGGCTCAAGTGGATCACCATTGTAATCATTCATTCATTCTTTCAGTCGACGACCCAATGGTGTAGTGGTGAGTGACCCTGACTGCTACGCCGAAGGTCCCGGTTTCGAATCTTAGGCGGGGCATTAATTCTCTCATTCTATGCTTAGCTTGGAGTCGGATGGTCGTGTGTGTCAGTAGGGCTCTGCTTAGTTTGGGGTCATATGGCAGTGAGTCAGATGTCCCCACACCAACATATTATGACTATAGTTACCGTAAGTGGCGATGACGCGCACGCAGGCGGTGAGCACGAGCGGCAGCGGGCGCCGCGTGGCCGCGAGGTGCTCGTCTAATGGAGACGCGAACTGACCGCGGCTCACCATCGGCTGGGAGGCGTAGAGGCGGCTGCGGAGGAAATTGAGTTTAGATTATTAGTTAGTTTATGTTCCGTCAAGCAACGCGCGTAAAATGCCTCTTCTGGACAGGCTCATGTCCAGCTAGTATAAATTTATGGACCAATATTAAAATAATTTTTTTATCTCTGTAAAAAGTTTCATGTCAGTTAGAGGTGTAAAAACAAAACTTGTTTCGTTTGTTCGAATTATAAAAAGCTGTGTACAAGACAGGCAAAATAACGAATGAAAAATGAAAATGAATAAAATATTTATTTAACCAACTTTACATAGACACCTAATAAAACAACAGATGGAAAGCCTTTTTTGATTTTATTGTATAAACGTTTATCTACGTCTTTAACAGACTCGTGCCGCGAGAACAGTTCTCTGTACCTGTTGCAGGCGTTGCCGGGGGTGCGCGCGGGCGCGGGCGGCACTACTATATACACACTCATGTGTCCTGCCGACGCTACACACTATACAGGGTGTTGCAAAATTGGTATACTAAGCCGAAACCTACATGTGCAGCATGGTACCTATATCTAAGCCCGAAACTGAAATCAGAATTTCGCGAAAAAAAAAAACATTCTCCATAGTAAAAAAGTAACGTGACCAACTAAGTTTCTATGGAAAATGATATATATATTTTTGCGAATTTTGAAATTCTTATTTCAGTTTCGGGCTTAGATATACCATGCTGCACATGCTGGTTTCGGCTTAGTATACCCTTTTTGCAACACCCTGTATAGGTACATACCTGTTGCAGGCGTTGCCGGGGGTGCGCGCGGGCGCGGGCGGCAGCTGCGCGGGCGGCACGAGGCGCTCGCGCAGTGTCCTAGCCCTGCCCTCCAGCCGCGCTAGGCGCCCCGCCGCGCAGACGTATGAGCGGAACTTCTGTTGGGGAGAGAATAGATGGGTGTGAAATGTGATGGAATGATTCTGACGTGCGGCTGCGGATCATGTTTTTCTTTTTAAATTTCTACATAAGCAGCTGCCGCGCGAGCCGCCCCGCCGCGCACACGTAGGAGCGGAACTTCTGTTGGCGGGAGAACATATATAAGTGTGAAATGTTATGGAATGATTCTGACGACATTTTACATAAGCAGCATCCGCGCCCGGCCCTCCAGCCGCGCAGACATAGGAGCGGAACTTCTGTTGGGGAATGGATAGGTGTGAAATGTGATGGAATGATTTCTTGTTACTTCTGTGGAGCAAAGATAGCTGGGAGAGTAGTAGAGAGTTAGTCTAGTTTTTCAATCCTACAGCCTGTCAAGTTAGGAAAGCTACTTGATAGACTGTAGGATTTGCTACTTGGCCATGTTTTAAGAAAAGAGGCGCCCCTATACATTTTCTACTCTTTCTTGCCAGGCTGTGCAATGCAATAATGTAGTTACTGTATTTACTATGTGTATACGAAATACTCACAGCCAAGTAGTAGTCCTCTTGCTCTCTACGCGGGGTGTCGGCGGCGGGGGTCGCGGGGGTCGCGGGGGGCGCGTCCTCGGCGGTGCCGGAGCCCCCGAACATGCCGGTGACGTCCCATGTGGACTCGTCGCCTTCCATCTGTGGGGGGTGGGTGGGGGTTAAAGTGTGAAGGTGAAGATGAAGAAATTTAAACTTTTTATAACTAGATATAAAATCTTTGTGAAGCAAAATTTTCAAATGTTTTTGTTTATTTGAAAGGAAATTTCGAGGTTTCTTTTAAAGAAAAAACAGGCTTTGTTCGTTTCGTAATCAAACACGAGGGGTTCCGCACGTATATAATTTTACTTTGTTTTTCAATATTACGTATATATACGAGTTTATGTATGAAATCTTCCTTATGTCCTAAGTCCTCGTTTACAAATTTAATTTGGCTATTTTGCTATTTTGTTGACCAATAAACACATATCATTCATGGAGTCAGCGGCTGACGTAGCTACCTGCAGTATGAGCTGCTCCTCGGCCGCCTGCACGGTCTTGGAGCGCTCCCGGCACTCGGCCCGCAGCGCTATGGCCGCCTCCTCCAGCTGCGCCAGCCTGGCCGCCAGCTCGCTGTCCACGGCTGATGTGTTCTCGTCTTCTGGGGGGGCTGCGTCGCCGAGCGTGGAGGCGAGTTCTGCGTCCTGGGGAGGAAATGTGTGTGTGTGAGGTTAGAGTGGAAAGAGAGGATTCGAAGGGCAACGTAGCCGCAATATATAAATAGCGACGAAAGATATAATGCGCACTACTTGGGTACCATACGTCACGCAGCGCGGTTTTGTTTGAGTCGTGATTAGTGCAGCGCTCCGAAACTTAGGAAAACCATATAGTGACGTTTATCTACGTCGCTAACGAAACCGTGTAGAACGTTTTGCTCTAACTATGACTATCTCGTTGCTGAACGAACGGACGAAGCGATTTGTCTGAAAATTGGTAGGCAGGTAGCTAAGAAACAACATTACCTCTTGCAGCGGCGGCGTGCCCTGGTACCCCGTAGCCCTCGGCGGAGTGAACGCCTGCGCATGCGCATCCATCACCCTCTGTCTATCAGCCTGTGCGTCCAGCCCCGAGGCGCAAGCGAGGAGGGTGCGAGCGGCGGCGGTGAGCGCGGCGCCGCGCGAGCTGTCCGCCTCGGCGGCGCATTTGGAGACTCGAGAGATGACGGATTCGAAGCCTACTTCCATGCACTGGGGGGAGAGAAAGGGGGATTACTTCTTTATACGTTTATACATGTGCGGATTGTGTGGTACAAAAACAATGACACGATTCAACCGAATCGGCCGAATCGTGTCTATTTATGCAGTTTAGGTTGCTTGATTTTCAAACAAAACAAAGATGATTATGTAACCTTTGCAGACATGAGGTCATTAATGTAGCTTTCGGAGTTTAGTCTACACACAGGTGAGGCATTTTAGGAAAGTCACAGGCTATATTCATTTGGAATCTACACATCAATGTCAAGTTCACCACTAGACCCCTAACAAATCACAATGTATACTCACCAACATAATCTCCGCGATGTCATCCAGATAGTACCGCTGTAGTGTGGCGTTGGCCGCTTCAAGGCACAGTACGTAGTCAGCCCTCGCCCGAAGCGCACGCGCGCGCGCCTCGCTGTGGCGTTGGCGACGCTGGAAGTTATTAAAAAAATATAAGTCAAGTAAAAGCAGTCATATGTATTTGGCTAAGAACCAACGATGAACTAGACGAATTTACAAAAGGGGATCTAGAACAGGTTAACTTACCGTGAAATGCTAACATGGAGTGGTTGGATGGTACATCCAACCAGGCCCAATACAAGGGTTAGTGCAATGTCTTTCGATATCGTATAATTTATAATTATGCTGAAGTTACCTTTTCAAGTTCTTTGTCTGTCGCCTTCAGCTTCTTCTGTCGAGTCGGTTCAGCTGCAGCCACTCGTTCACGCTGAAACAAATAGGTAGTTGGAATTAAAAAAATAACACTAGGGGAGACAAGTTTCCGGACGGTACATAGGGTAAATTTATATTGTGTAGCCGGTTGTACGGTATGGACCGTACAGAAGATAAATGATAAGAGTTTTGTAACTTTAAATTGATTTATTGATAACCAATGCCTTATGATAATGATGGGGATGAGTATATAACCAATGCTATTGCTGAAAGTATATTAATGAAACATGGAAAATTATTGATTTGTTGTAAAGCGGATCATCCGCTGATGCGACGATGTACGAGTTGTGGCTCGTACACCGGTATTACTTTGATGAGGAAAGCCGAGTATAGTAGGTGGTACATCCCTGGGGGTATCACAGTACCTGTTCGTAGTAGGCTTTCGGATCATCCACTGATACGGCTATGTACGAGTTGTGGCTCGTACACCGGTATCACTTTGATGAAGATAGCTGAGTATCCTAGGTAAGTACATCCCTGGGGTATCACAGTACCTGTTCGTAGGCGTGCCTCAGCTTGACGGCGGCCGCGCGCCACTCGGTCGCCGCGGCGGCGCGCGCCTTGCCCGCCGCGCCTGCCTCCGCTAGCGCGTTGCCGACCTCTTCATGACGCTCCAGCACTGTGGGGTAATGAATTTATGTTTATAACTATGTTTAGCACTAGAAGGGCAAGCTGCGAGACGGATAGCCACATAGTGACACGGATTTAAATACGCTATCGTAATCTATGAAATTCTTAGAGTTTCTGAAGGAAGAACACTCCAAGTTGCTGAACAGAACTACTTTACTAACCGTGTCCAGCATTGGTTGATTAGGTTCTGGTAAATGACATGACATGATACTACATGAACGGCTACGAGACTTGCTTGAAATACGTGAGTGTGCTGTATCTACAACTCATTGCTTCAGACCAAAGCTACTCCAGCACAAAAACAAAAAACAAAAGCAACCGTTACCCACCGATATCCTTGCACTTCCTGTGCATCCGAGCCACGTCTTCAGCGGCGCGCTGCGTCCGGGCCGCCAGCCTGCCGCCGTACAGCTCGCCCAGAGCCGCGTGGTCCCGCGCCAGCGCCCGCGTCTGCTCCAGGGCTGTCTGCCAGCAGGAGTAGGCGCCCACTAGCTGCCATTCTGTGCGTCTGGGGAGGAGAGAGGTGGTTAGAGAACTTAGAGATAGGGGTGTGAAATGTAGGTGACCGTTTTGGGTTTTTGGGCTGGTGAGGTATGTGAGCTTGTTGTGGCGCTTGTTGTGGCCAATGATGATGTGTTTTGAGAGGTTATGCTTAAGCGGCTTTAGCCAACGCAGCTGTCTATCTGCAGATTATTAATTTTCGATGCTTAATAAATTTATACAAAGATAGCACGCATTTCGTCTAGCAGGGCTGAGCTAAGACAGCCACACGAATGATAAGAGATATTTAAAAAACAATGAAAATCGAATTGACTCCGAAATAGTCAATAAAATAATCAAACCACAACGTCTGTCAGAATAACAGACGTTAATCCACTTCAGAGAGACTTAAATATGAATGAACGAACAAATACAACGGTCCTACATGTCAGAGGCCTGACATTTATATTACAGGACACCCCTATATTCCGAAGGGACTCCGCAAATGAAATGACTTATAGGGGCGACCGCAGTAATTGTAGGTAGGTTAGGCACTTCTTTCAAATAAAGGTGCGGGGACTGAGAAGGGTCGGGAGTGGTGCGGGCGAGGCAAGGACGTATTGTGAGGAAGGAAACGTTTTGAATACATTACTGCGGCAGACGTTATCTTTCAGACCCTTGAGAGGGATTTAATGACATACTTTTATGTCTAGACCGAGGGTTTTAGCTGTAGCTCTCATTATAAAGTACGGAGTCGTTATAGGAGTAAACGGTCCGCTTAGCATTTGTTTAAGAGCTTTCAACACGACACTATGGTAAAAACCGTTACCGTGTATACCGAGTTCTCAAATGGAGACCACAAACAGGTAAACGTAGCGCTTCCAGTCCGCTGGACCGACGACATTAGACAGGTAGCCAGTGGAGGTAGGATGATAAAGTATAAAAACAGACTGTTGTGGATTGTGGTGCTCTGTTGTTGTCGTCTGGTAGTGGTTCGGGTGTTGATCATGACACAGTACATAGGTACTTGTGCCTCAAAGGCACAGCACAGTCGTGCAGCTCTATGGCGGTGACGGCTGATGATGACACAGTACATACTTGTGCCTCTGGTCGCGATGCCGCTGGGTCGCGTACCGCGCGAGCTTGTCCAGCGAGCGCGAGTAGTCGAGCTCGAGGTCGGCGCGGCGCTTGCAGTAGTCATGTAGCTCGGTGGCGACGCCGGCCGCCGCCTCGGCGCGCGCCTCCAACACTCGCGTCTGCTCCGATAGCTGCGCTTTGATATCTGGAAGGGGATAGATTCTGTGGTCAGCATTCAGTTATGGATCTGGAAGGGAGTGAAGATTCTCTGATAAGGATTGAATGATCAGAGAAGTCTACAACTGGATCGAACTTTTGTGCTGTGAATAGGGCAGCAGGTCGCTTAGGTATGCTTTAAGATCCACGCTTGGCAACTTCGATCATTGGCAAGCTCGAATTGAAGATATAAGTTCAAGGCTAAAGGGCGCCGGCGAAGATAACAATTTGTTACGATTCGATAATACTTTGAGAAAAGAAAACAACAACCTAATGAATCGGAAGAGATTTATCAAATAAGTAATTTTGAAAGACAGATTCATAATTATGTGTCGACATAATTTAACCCTGTCGACTCCGTCTGAGAAACATGTGGTTAGATAAAAAAACTTTAAGTTTGTACATATAAAAATATGGACTGATGATCTCATCGTCCTTTCAGAAGTTTCAGTCAGTAGCCCCAGATAAGTAATATGTAATGAAGGTGACGAGATGTAAATGATAGGTAATAAGCCTCCGATTTTGAGCAATTGAATGAGTTGGGTCAGTTGAGATGCAGAGTTCGTAAATTACATTGCTCCTACATGCAATGAGTACTGTACATACTCGAAATGTTTGTGTTCATGAAAGAACAAATCATTTATTTAAAGTTGTTTTTACGATTATAATAGGTCGGCATGGTAGCGGGCAGCTTACATTATCTGCATCCATTATCAATAACATGACATTTGTAGTAGCGTGTCTGGATAAATCCTGCCAACTCTTTAATTCAATGACAAGACTGAACAATACGGCATCGAAAGCAATCGCAAAGGGGATGCACATAAAACAATAACTGGCTAAAACACAAATAATGTATTCACAAATTGCTGGCTTATTGTTATTGACGGAGGGTCGGGACAGCTTAATTTGTATGTGACAATGCCTCAATGCCTCTCGGGAGCTCATTTTGCAATTAGGTTCAATGTCGTGTATCATTGTTTATGCATTTCAAAATCAGTGCGGTTCTGAAGTGTCTCTCTCAATTTCGCACTACAGAGTTTCGAAATTAAGCCTGATTTTTTACTGCTTTATTTTGATAGCATTAGCGTTCCGGCAATAAAAGCTTTGGTAAGCATACTTTTAATATACGAAAGTACATTTCGATGTACGCGATCAAAACAAAAGGGGAGCGCCGATAGGGCGCTTGCAGACGGCGAGGGGCCAAGAACTTTACTGCCTCCTATTCGTAGATATGGTTATGAGTGGAGTCGCTGCCGTCTACGCCGATAACCTATAAGGGTGACTTTTGTCCTGCCTTCCACTGTGCACACTCAACGCCGCCGCAATCATAATCCCCTCGAAAATCAAACAATGGTTCTTATTCTTCACGCGTCTTCCTAAAACGGCATTCAATTATTGCTCCCCTAATCCCTTACTTCCCATTTTTTCTACATTTCTAGGAGCATTGATCGCTCGCATCTGCGTGAGTGTTCGTTTAAGTAAAACTTTCTGCCTAATGAGAGTAATAAGCGTAATGAAAGCCGATCCCGCTTGAAGACCAGTTTTATTTTTAATCCATAAAGTTCAGAATCTGGAAGTAATTGCTCATTTTTCGTGTTTATTTCACGTGAAAAGTGAGTCACTTTTAAAATGTATGATTTAGAGCACGGTATCCAGGAACGAATACTCATAAATTATATATTTGAGGTTTTCCTCTTGAGCAATGTAATGTAAACACGCACTCATCGAGTAATGGCGATCGAACGCGTATTACTAGACTACTCGGTACCGGTTTTGGAAAGGTATCAGGTGAGCAAACAGTAGATATTATGAGGTTGGAAGCTGATTTCCCGCATTCGGCGTAGTACACAAACATAGCTCCGTCGGGCATAGGGGCAGGGGCAGATGTTGTTTGTACGAGATAATGGGCATCGCCGAGGACCGGTCTCTTTGTGTTGAGGCACCACGCAGGTACCTGTAGTACATCCACCAGTTCACACGCACAACACATACTTCCCGGACAGACAAACAAAAAGCGAAACACACACGGTGTAATCATGTAAGTATTATTAGTTATTGGCACTTCGCTGCGACTTAAACGTTTTTGCGGACATTAATAGCTCATAACAAACGCTGTTTCCTGCTCTCCCGGCCGCTGGCCGTGAAAAGCTCGAAACAAAAAGCTGTCGTCTGTCGCACTTTGTGTAGAGTCGTATCATAGTGTGTGGGGTATTACCGCTAACAGCACTGTCCTCGATGGGCCCCCAGTCGTGGCGCGGCTGCACGATGCAGTGGAACATGGCGGCTGCGGCGCGCGACTGCCGCCGGCCCGCAGCCTCCGCGCCCCCGCCCCCGCGCGCCGCCGCCCCCGCGCGCGCCCTGCGCAGCTCCAGGGTGCGGGGTGTGGGGCGGACTTGTTGAATCGACGTGTCTATATTTATGGGACCTTGGTCCTTGGGCTTAAGATTGCTTCGATCTAGCCTTTCAAAGAAGTGGCAGACCCGACACGCGTATGCCTCGTATTGCGCTGGTATTGAAGTTGTTTGTACATAACTTTAGATTGTTTGCGACTTGGCTTGATAACAAAAGTCATTGTATAAAAATCTAACCTTATCTAGCTGATAACAAGAGCACATAATACTTAAAATTAATGCCGTGTGAAGATAAAATGGTGTAATAAACGTGACGGTGAAGGCAATGGAACATCGCGTCCACCCCGCGGCGACGGGGGCCAGGATTAGCTGGACGGTGGGAGCTTCCGAGGAAACCTCCAGCATCTCTCGCAGCCACCAGCGGGGGTTGAGCCCCGGCTTATGTGTGCTACATTGCTTCATTTATACGGACACACGAAATTCACAGCTAAATATGCAAATGTAGTGGAGACGAGAATAGCCTCGCAGACTAGGAGTGCTGAATTTATAATAGATCGAATGAATTTTGGATACCCTTCCGCAATTCGAGCTAATAATAGAAATCAAATTACGAACATTATTCTGATTACGAACCGTGTAGAGTCAACAGTCATTAGAATGATCTCACGGGAAACAAAGCATCACATTCGGTGCATGTCATTATCTAATGCATACTGCTGTAATCGCTGCCTACACGATGCATATTCATACAATCACACATTGCTATAATTACTGTATTCAATACGAATGATTCTATGATGAACTATGATCAATTCAAAGGAACTCTGTTATAGATTTTCCATTCGTCACGGAATCTATCGCAAGACTTGAACTTCATAGAAATCTACATAAAAGATGGCTCCCATAGTTGCACAGTTTTATCAGTGAGCGAACAAGCTCTGGAGTTGACAGGTGAATGGAGGCGATAAGCAATGAGGATACAAATGAGGAGTCCGCCCGTCGATAGGGGGTGAGGCGCGGGGAGCGAAGGTAAGAGGGGGGAGGGAAAGCATAAGTAGAACCGGTCGAAGAAGTGCACCATTCCGACTGCGCCTTTGGATTGGACCAATGTTTGATCCTGATACAATTTAGACGGTTATCGCGGTAGCCTGTTTGAATATTAGAAGACTTTCTCATATTGAAACATAGCTAATTATCTTAACGGCTATAATAAGAGAATGCGAAGCAAATTCATCCAAATATCACCTTATCAGTGACCGCGGCCTTCGCTTTAGGCGCAGGAGCAGGGGCCGGCGTGTCGGCCTAAGGTTTCTGGCGATACTTCTTCAATCCTTCCTTTGCCAGGTAAAATTATGTAATAATGGATTTATTTTCAATCAAACGATAGACTCAACAATAAAACAAAGCATAATAAGTGACACATTAGCCGTAAGTCGTAATACCATTCAAGCGCGTCGTTCTGGCTGGTCAATTTCGAGCGGTTCATAGTTTTAACGACATAAGTAGCGGCCCCGGCCCTAACGAGGATGTCTCATAATAAATGCGATCTTGTCTCGATGTTGGGCAATCTGATGCAGACGCACTTTATGTGGCGCGACAGGAGAGTAGATGCATCAATAATAATATGACTTTTCCTTAGTGGCCGCCGAGCCTTTGTGTAATTGTGGTAGAACATTATTTCATTTCGAAATGGAATCCATGGCTGATTTGATGACATATACATATACATTTTCATCAACAAACCTGACCGTAAACAAAGGTATTATATAGATTTGGATTTTGGATATGTATGTCGTAGACACGGGGGAGTCAATCGCCTTTCAAAATAAAAGTACTGAGACGGTCGAACGGAATGTAATTTTTGACGACTCATAACTGTAATCCGCTGATATCATCAGAGGTGACTGGTGACTAGTCAGTAGTTACCCATTTTAGTTCAGAATCATACTATATAGATCACATTTTGTTGTAAGTGATAGGTGAACCATTGTGTAACATGCCTACTAATTTGAATATTTTGTAATTCATTGAAAGTTGATAAGACATTTAGCTGGTTTTGTACACAAAAAATAAGTAGTTGTAAGTGATGTTAATAAAACACTAGTACTTAATATTAACATATATTTTACGGTCCAATCGCAAGGTCCTACCTGGCCTCGTCCGCAGCAGCGGGCTTGTTAAATCTGCGCGCGCGCCCCTCTCGCCGCGTCTCGAGGTCACTCTACCTTAACGTTAACTTAACCAACGTTAAAACCCGCCCGAAATTCAACACTAACACTTGCATAACTTTTCAACGGCTAAGCTGATTTTGATAAAATATGTCTAAGAACACACGGGATAACATTGTCTATGATCAGAAAAAAACTGAACGAAAATCGTTTCAGACGTTTGGGAGCTACGCTACCACGGACAACCTTAAATACATAACACCCATCTTTTGCGTCGGGGGTTAGACCAACCAACGAGAGCTGTCATGCAATTTGAACTTTTGATACAACTACGTAAGAGTCATGGTAAACGCAGCAGCGCTTCGAAACTTACTTTTTCTTAAGCTAGAGTAAAACCTCTCGTTTGTTTTCTGTCGACCGCAAAACTGCAACGAGGTCGTTTACCAACGAGACAACAACACGGGACTTTGTTGTGTATAGGATTATAAAAAAAATATCCTGTAGGTACTTGTATAAATTATTTTCTATCTTGTAGATTAGTTACAATATTTGTGGTTGATCTGTGGCACTATTTAAAGTTGGTAATTTCTGATCGTGCGATAAAATGTAGTCTTCGTGTAACTAATTTTATGTAATGGAACTGTTGCACGCCTGTAATTGGTGCATAGATAGAATAATAATACCTTTAATTATGTCTTGATAATGTATGATCATATGTGCTGTTGGTGTGTCTATTTTTGTAAAATAAAATAAAAATAAAAAATAAAAACTAATACGGAAACTAATTTTGTTATAGGTACGTTAGGATGACTTGGGTAATAAAATGCACTCTATCGGCCTCTTTCGTTATCCTATCAGACACAGGAGTAAGCTATATAAAATATACCATAATTAAAACAATAACACAAAAAAGAATTTTGCGAAAAGGGAACGAGCTCAGCATGTGCTACAGTTAAAAACTTTGTTAGTTTATACAACTCTTACAATAAAGAGCCGAAGCCAATTGAATGTCGGTAGCTTTGACCGGCAAAATCGTTTAAGTCACCGACCTTAGTTCAAACGACCATTACCTTATTTAAACCATTTACAGCCAAATCTCCATCCGAATTTTTAATCAGTTTCTCAATATAATTAAGTTGATAATAGTTTATTTTTACTCTTCACGGGTTTCCATAAAAAGTAAAGGTGCAGTTTAAGAAGGTTGCAAGCAGGTGTTCTGTGTATCACAGTTTTTTGTCCGTATAGCCGTGTTTCGGGCCTGCCTTATCGCCAAAATGTGTACACCTGTTTACCTGCTTTGCATTGGCGAAATGAAGGTCCGAGGAAACGTATTCCTCGATAAGTATTGCCGAATGCTTGCTTAGCATAAAATTATTAAGTATCACTTATTTTTATTTGGATGAATGACATTACCTATAATCCAACTGTAGACAAGAAAGATTTTTCAAAAATTGTGTTACAAAACATAATGATAAAGGTATTTTTTTTTAAATATTTATTTGTTGAATTAAGCAATTCACTGTAGGACATTTGACTCCTCAAGGACTCCCGAGAACTCCACTTTTGGCAGGCGGGTCGGAGATACTAGACTAGACCATAGAGCACTATCTGCCTTTAAACAAATACCCGCCCCAGCCGGGAATCGAACCTGAGACCCTCGGCGCAGTCGCTGATATCGGCAATAGCTGGCGTAAGTTCTGGCATCGAACTTGTATATTTCCGATGGTAAGTTCCCACATGAGTCACGGACGCGTGACATTCAATCAGAATGTTTTATTACAAGGACGCTAGTTTAACTACCGTTCAACAGAACTTTAGTGCATAGTCAGCTCAAATAAAATCCTTTTCCTTTTTCTTCGCAGAGGTTTGTATATTATCTCGATAGAGTGTACGGACAAAATGCAATGATTGCGCATTCAATTCTTTACAAGGTCTTCAAGTGGTTCTCAGTAAATCCATTCTAGTATTTTAGAGGATGTGATTTTCAGAATGGCTCTGCTTTTTTGTGTTCTGCAGTAAATAAGCTGGGTGATTTTTATGACGATACTAGCTGTTCCCGCGCGCTTCGCTTCGCCTTAAAAAGTTTTCCCGTGGGAAATCCGAGAAAAAAAGTAGCCTATGTTCTTTCCCATGGTATAGACCGTATGTATACCAAATTTCATTCAAATCCGTTCAGTAGTTTTGGTGTGAAAGAGTAACAGACAGACACAGTTACTTTCGCATTTATAATATTAGTTAGGATTATTAAATACTTTTAAAAGATTGAAAATATAGTAACGCCAATATAAAAAAAATAAATTATAAATATAAGTAAGTACTGAGACTACTGAGTATTCTATATCACGGCTGTGCACTCTGGACACACCGTGAACCGCAATAGATTTAGCAGAACCGGCGCCTCAGCGCTTCCCCTGCTCATTAGCTTGCAGCGGAGGGCGCGCGCCGGAAGCCAGCCCGCGGTCGCACCCATTGTCTCCGTTCCAACAATCATCACCACCCGCCTTCCCAGCTGAATCTTCCAACCAACCGTCCGACGCCGTCCGGAAAAAAACATCATCCAAGCACAACGTGGGACCCGGTTATTATTGTCTCCGCCAAACAGCCCATTGTATGTCATTGTTCTCCGTTAGAAAACATCAGGAACTTGGGGAAACATCAAGAAGATGCTATAAATAACATCGCAAACATAAAAACAAACTAAAAAGGCCGGCGGCGACCTCATTTGGAGAGGCGGTTACCCGGTAACGAGAGTACGCCCTGACCTTAATTATAGAAAATTGATCCGACGAGTTCGCCGAATTTTAGCGTTTGAGTGCAGCTCCGGTGAACACTGGGTGAATCAAACTATTCATCCTAGCAGGGGCCAGCCACGTGCCCCTCGACCGATGAGAGATCGAATCCATACGCCGCTATTACCATCCGCAATTCCGCACAGTCAAGATCAACGCTATTTTTGTGAACGCCGACAAAATATAACACATTACTGCACATCGGGGCTGTTCACACAAGAACTAGATCTTTTGTTAAAAATATTCCGAGTGCCACAAATACAATGAAGAAATTAGAAAGTCAAAATAATTTTGAACTACGATGCAACGATAAGGATTATGATAATGAAGTCAGTCACGGTTATCGTCGCTCGTAAAACGAATAGTAAAATGCAACAAGTACGCACCATCACTGATATTTCTCCGTACTCTGCGCGCCTTCGCTTTAGCTCCCATGAAACAACCACTACACTTGTATGTAACACTATAATATAAACAGAATATCTACAGAAACAATCGCTGGATAGTGGTAATGTTTTTGTCTTGAAACATGAAACCGTTCGCGAAGCGGCGCTGGTGGATAATGATAACGATAACAACACGGCAATCGATCACATTCATCGCGGCCGCATATCTTCGCTTCGGAAACTAAAACATCTATCATACTTCGCGGTGAAGACACGCCCACTATAGTAAGGCTTATAACCTAAATCTAAATGTGTACGTATGTAGATGAGTATGTATGTGAACGCTAATATAATAATACAAAACCATAAAACACCACATCAACATTACAAGAGGCATCCTAAAAATACGCGAAACAAATTTTTATTGCCACGATTCTGTCGAAAACTCGAAATATTGGAACTTAAAGCCACGCGCCGCCGCGGCGAGCTCGGCAATCCTAGACAATTTTTTGTAGCGTCCGTTGTCCGTAAATCTAAAATAACAAATTTATAGCTTTCGAAGTGGGTAGAGTAGTGGAATTTATAAAATTCAAACATTCGCACAAATCATACAGGAAAATTACTCCACAAAATGGCAATTAACTTATTCCACATATTCAAGGTACTATTTATTTTTAGGACAAACTAATACACATGTTGATGAATTAAAAAGTTGCGTGTCGGTTATTTATTGGGGCTCGCCGGTGGTTCAGTAATTAGTGGCTGGCGAGGGTGCGTCCCCAGTCTGACCACCGCCACCTCACCGTATAACACAACCACCGTAATACGATACATTCAATGAATAGGTAAGCTCACTTAACCAATAAGGGGGAACTGGAAACCAAAAATACTTCCGTACACAACTAACATTCTAAAACTGGAGCTGAAAATTCGGCTGCATGTCACAATGTCACGTTAACAATGCAGCAATCACAGAAGCGAGCGATAGCAACGATATCATTTGATTTATGTTTAAACTGTTTACGCTCCTCACACAGATGCCGTTCTAAATCAATACGGAAACCTCAGCCTAGAGATACGTTATCTCGCTGCGATATTAATGATCGCGCGGAGGCGAAAGTGCCCCATTCGTTCTGGAGTCTGGGTCTTCTCTGGATGAGTAATGTCAGGGTGAACAGACGCCTCCGTGTTAATGTATAAGGTTGCTTATCGAGTTAACGCCATTTAGAGCTGGTTATAGAATTAGTTGGTTAGTTAGGATGTCCACAAACAAGGACGGCTCCATTCAGACGGCGCGAGTTTGGGGGAGGCTAAATATAGCGCGGCGCCGCAGCGGCACTGAATCACGCGACAGCGCTGCACCGGACCACACTACCGCTCCCACTGACTAACAACCAGGGAGGCATGAAGAGATACCTACGCTTTACTCAGACGTTTCAGGCCCTGCCAGTGACAGATCACTCTTTAAAGGGTCTTATTATACAGATGATCTTAAACATTTGTGAAGATTAAACTCCTAATTAGGAAGACGTTTGAAAAGGAGAATGAAGCACAAATGAGGACAATAAAATAATATATAAAAGCGGACCAGTAAACGGTGAGTCAATGGCGTAACTTTGCAACACTTCATTACAACAAAAGTCTTCATGCACGCCGCATTGAAGAGAACCGAGTAAACAAGACACGACCATGAATTACGCCATTCGAAATTATTTCCAGATTAGCGAACAATGTTAACTCATAATTTGTAACAACAGGACAAATGGCCGGCTATTGGTTATAATAAGTGGGCGATTAGCATTCGAAAGACGCGATAAATGCGCCCGACAACAATAGAAGTCGCGGCGACCGCTGCTGCCTTTCGAAGAAAATTTATACGGAATGGTCTAATAAAGTTGGCACTGAAACTTGCCCAAGTTATAGTCGTTAAAATATTGATTACGATAAAGTTCCTACCGAAACGAACAAAGGGGGGAGTGCGAAACAAAAGCGATTGTGCTAATTGGCCGCTCATTGCCTCAATACATCATAATCGGCCCGCGGTGGCAGACACCAATTATTAGCAGCTCGTGATAACCACACCTTTACGTGCTTCACCGCTGTTCTACAACAAAGGAGATAAATCTTGTCGTACAAAGCATTGTCGACAACACGCTGTAAATTAAATGGAGCCAGAACTACTCGCGGATCCAAGAAAAATCCACCTTTCCGAGAAAGTGATGTTGCGAAGCCCGAAGCTCGCAAGCATGAAATTACTTCCTCGTGTAGAGTTCGATTAACTTCGTAGCAACCGCAACTTTAACCTATTGGGGGGCAATGGGCCGTCTCGTCTCACACAGCATTTGTACAACACATGTCCCAACATGTGTGTCCTTTATGTGCACCCGTGTTATATCATCCATCCAGACATTTAAATACCCTTGACTCATCAATTTGATCACCACTTCACAGAGCTGTAAAACCGATCCGAATCGATTTATGTTTACAGAAGGGGTTATTTTTAGCAATTGATGCAAATCCCTTTATAGCGTAGGTAAGGACGAGGCAGGTTCGTGGTGCTCGAATTAATAAAACATGGGCTCGGCAAGACTCGGGGGACCGGCGCGCCTCGCAGAATTGATAATGAACAACACATTGTGTGGATCCCATTATTCTACGGACGCAACTCTACACAACAATTACATCGCATGTTACAATAATTTCACCATCTAATAGTTTTGCCATTGGAATCGGATTACAAATCCTTTTAAACGGCATCAGTTTCCTGCAGATTTCGCGCTTATCTAAAGCTGGCCTATTAAAACAGGTTCCCGGACGAGAATTTCCAGTGGAGCGGGACTATAGTTTCTGCGGGTCTGGCTAGGCCGGGACATTAGTTATGGTCCTGATAGCGCGTGGGCGGGACAGGACCGGGACCAGAAGGGGTCACTCTCTAAGACGAAACACAAAGTTTCGGAGCGCTGCTGACTCTATCTCGTTGTACTAAACTTGCCGAATGCTCGACAGCTCTCGTTCGCTCTTCAGTCAGTATAGAGTAACCCTCCAGGCGCGGGGTGACGGCCGCGTGGGCGAGAGGAAGCAGCCAATGACCACGCTGCTCGCGTGATCACAACATGCGTCTGGAGCTGCATAGATTGATACAACCTTTGAGGTGCTGCTGTGTAATTGGTGTAAGATGATCTTGATTTGGAGACACGACAGCCTACGACGACGCCTGGAGTTTAGTGATGGTCTGTTTTGTGCTAAAGGTCAAAGAGGTTCGGTCCAGCAGTGTCATTCTACATCCATTACACTGTTTGATTTGAAATGTTAATTGCTGTGTGAAAATCACTCATTTTCACTCTCGTTTCATGAGAACCCAAATGTTCCAATTTACGCAATTTCCGCCAGGAAAATCCATGTCAGAGTCGTATGATTTATTCAATTCATGACAGCACTTACGGAAACGCTCGTTACTGGCGGAAGCAGTAAACGCAGGACTGGAACAAAGGGACTCTTGAACCCTTAACGGGGTCTTTGACGAGCCTCGGCTCCAGTCAAGTGGGCTTCTCGAGGAGAGGTCTTACTTTAATAGGGTATTGATTGGCACAGTCTAGGCTACAGTATTTCTAGACTATTGATCGATAGCTATTTCTTGCGACTGCAAAGACGAAGACGAAGTTTCCGTTTAAAATTCATACGGTGCTGTCCATAGAGAGCTTATGTACATTATTGTACATTGTAGGGGTTCGTTTTACTGCTCAAGTACTTTGTATGCGCTATGATGCCGCTGTAAGCTTAACACAATAAATATGGATGCGACCTTGATTGAAGCTGATGGGTTTCTTGGCAGTGTTTCTTGCGTAGACTAATTTCGTATGAGGTGTAAAATACGGTTTGTTTATTTGCAATTGGTTAACGTATTGAGCTGATCTGGAGAGCTTTTATTTAATTATTCGATAGATCATCACTAGCTCTGTAATGGAATAGATGAAAAAGGAGGATCGATCTAACGACCAGCAGACCATTTCTACACTATAACAACCTGATGATCAGACTTCATTCCCCTAGGTCCTAAGTCATTATATATATTAAGTTTACTTTATTTTCCTTTTATGATTGAGTATGTCCTCATTAAAGTTCTCAGCTCTACGAAGCTAAAAATAAAACTTATTTCTACAGAAGCTTGTAATGAATTACCGAAATATATTGTTGAGAAAACAGTTTCTTAAATGATTATTTTCATTCCTTTACTCTCTCTCTCTATATTATATCTAACAAAGCCAGATCTTAGGACGATATTAGTTAGTTAAAGAAACGAGCCTTGTCTTCTTAAACAATTAATTAAACGAAGATCATGTTTGTTGTGTAAATAAAGTGGCGTAAACATGTCGTCCACTTCAATTGAATTCGGGACGGTTTCTGGGCCTAGCTTTCGGTTCCCATCTTAATATTTACCAAAATAAAGAGTAAGGTAAGGAAGCGACAAGATCCAATTTTAGTAACGACACGTGGAATTTACGTTACTTTTAAAAATTATTAATAATTTAGCCGTGAACTGAAATAAAACGATTCTTATACTCAACGTCCGGTAGGTACCGTTTCAGACTTTCAGTAGTATAGCTGAACATAAAAGAGTAAAGAATAATTGAGGGCGTGGCAATCTAAGAAAGTGGCCACACTATTATAGTATAGAAAACGGACAAAAGTATCACGATACTTTAGCAGAAAAAATCAAAACGGGAAATGTTTCAAATATTTGCTAATTATAAAATGCCACTTTTTGGGGAGGTTTATGTTAAGAGAAGAAATTAGTAGGGGAGAGGGGGGCAGTATTGAATGAATTTCATTAAATCAAAACAACTGTAACTTTTATTTCATTGTGTATTTCATAATGTTTTTTTGCACTGAAACACGTGTTGGTTATCCCATTATGTAATTACTATAGGAGAAAAGTGATAGTTTCACACATCGATATTTTATTACAGTTTTTTCTTGCTCAGGAAAAAGTTCAAATGTGCCCCGGCAATTCTTCTAAAACTGTGTTTACCGATTTTCCTGCAACAAATCATTTAATTGGTCAGAAAAGCAGTGACTTGCAAATTATTATGTCTGGGGAATTTATACCGACTCTTACACTGAGTTGCAGAAAGGATCTTTAAGTTAATGTCGGCATTAGGTAAATGTATTGTTGCCTTGCTTTGACAGTATACGGACAGAAAGAGACAGACATAGATTTAATGTCCACATTAGCTTAAAGTCCCTTTCTGCAACTCGGCATTACATATTCTTACACATATTTTTACAATAGGTACTCTAACACGGAGAGACCGACACACATAGACACCTACAGCTGTAAAACTTATCGATACCCTTTATGAGTCGGGGGTTAGTAAAAAAGTATCTAGACCTGATGTTTTAACAACATTAGCATCCAGACCCTGATGTCATGTAACGTTTGACACTAGTATTTTCTAACCTCTATAAGAATAACAAATACACATTTAAAGGCATTCTATTACATCAAAATAGTACTTTTTTACAAGAAATATAAGCAATGTATGTTAATGGTTAGAAATTAAGTACCTACTCACCAGTATAAAACGCTGCTCTTTCATAAACATCGTATATATTGACTAATACTTCTCCAGCCTCATTCTCCGCCAAACATCGTAGGTAAACGCTGTAAATCATCTGTCTAGCTTCGCTGCGAATGGTTTTATTCATTTTCACTTCGTGAACAAACTCAACAATCCACAAAACTCCAAAATTAAGCAAAATTCGATTTGTTTATACAGGAACAGGGCGAGTTTGACATTCAAACCATAGAAACAGACCACAAGTTTTTTTTTATTGCCAGGTTTAAATCTGTTTAGTTCCAAAAACATTAATCTCTACTCTTTTGTGTTCAGCTATAGGTGTGATCAATGGTGGCTCATAAATACACCACAAACACTCCCATTGGCATCCTATTCAGTAGCACCAATCGATTCTATAGCGATAGCGAATTCCTTGTACCTTGTACCTGTATCGACGCCATAGCGCCACAATTACTTCTTACTATGTTCACGGCTGTACTCTATGCTTTAGAATCGTAAAGGAGCCCTGAATACAGCACCAGGTTATTCATAAGAATCCGCGAGAGAAATAGAATTTCCCAAATAGCAGCACTTGTTAATAACATACAGCTGGGTTCTGTCAAACAATCCGAAAACACCTAGTTTTGCTTACACAATTCGGCTTGTACAATTAAACATAAGCTGAGTATGGATGCTTTAGGCATACGGCAGATCGGCAGGTTTACGTAAACATTTTTGTAATGGGTATGAAGTTTTATTTCATGACTAGGTACCTATATCGAATTATTATACAGTGGATAGGATTAAAATAAAATAATGCATACCTATCTATGTAGAGAAAGGAGATTATTTATTTTATTTATTAAAGGTATTTTCATTGATGTGAGGATAATAATAATTAGGGGATAGAATTAACAATAACCAATAACCATTTCAGAAACACTCAATTGTATATCATAGATTTGCATAATTACTTATCGTGGAAGTAATTAATAGAATAGAGATAGTGAATTCAACTCAAAGTGTAGCTTAACAATAAATTTCATTCATATTATCTCAACAGTTCTGTTGGATAGTCTGATAGTACAAGGACCAATTTCTTTATAGATAGCTTTTTAGTGTATATCATGGCACTTGGTTTATTCTGTAATGTTCCCAGTTTTATACAGAAAAATAGGTACCTACAATAAACCCAAAGTTTATGTTTAAATGTTAAAATTTATAGTGAAAATAACAAAAAATACTGAAACATAATATTATAATATTTGATTCTAAAAAAAATGTTTTTTTTTTTACATTTTTAAATTCTTAAACATCCTTCCACCATCAATATATTTTTTCTTTTTGTTTAATTGTGAGAGTATGAGTACAATACACTATTAGCTACTAAACTTGCAAGTTACATATTATATTAAAAATTCCCACCATATCCAACTATATTTTTATGTTTTAACACAAATAAATAGGGTTTACTGAATAGTAGAATGAGTTGAAATCCATGTAGATAACAGATATGATAAATGTTGGCACTCAGAAAAGAGGACATAGTATAACTATGGATTAAGTGGCATTCAGCATCACATTAAAAGATTATGGACTCTATTTAAAGTGTGATAAGGATTGACGTTGATAGACAAATATGCAATATTATCATGAAGCATCTAGTATCGTAGGTATGATATAATTGCTGGTTGTTTATTTGCAATTAACAAAGTCTTTGAGTGATGTTTTAACAGAATGACTTTATGAAAGTTAAACAAAACTTATGCTAAAAATATCCCATAAGACAATGGATATTTAAACTTCTAGTGCTTTACATGAAACTTTGGTAGCACCATTTTTATTTAATGGATATTATATGAAATACTTAATTAATTACCTTAACCACAAATGCATACTAAGTAATTAAATGCCCATAAAACTTCAGTTAACTTAAATCATTCTCAAATTAACATACTTTCTACTTTTTTTCACTAACATTTTGTTAAAAATACAGTACTCTAATGAGTGTGATTTATCAAAGCTCACTTTGTAAAAGCTTTAAGAGATTCAAAGCTTTGAATTTGAGACGCAGTGAACTCCCATGATAAATGTAATTTCTAATAATATAAAGTGGGAGATATCACACCCCACACTCAGACAGGAAGAGCCATTACTGACTAAATAGAAATAGAACAGAGTTCAACTATAAGTATGTCTCCATTTACTGGTGATCTGTAAACCAAGCTTTTGTTATTTATAATAGGGAAATTGATTTTTTTCAAACAGGAGACTTAGTTTTTGTTTGTTGTTTTAAAATTAAATTATGAATACAGGTTCAGAGCATGAAATCAGTATATTTCATGATGAATTACATGATGTGATGATTATGACCCGCCAACCAATATTCATAACAGGCAAAATAAAATGTCCATTATAGTCAACAATACAATAAAACAAGGAAAATAATTACAAAAGAGGCACTATTTAACGCCGGCGCTTTGTCTACATAAAATTCGTATTGAAATCCTCTCAACCATCCACTTTCTAATAAGGATATCATACTCAAACCAAATCTCAGTCATGATTATCTCTCCAACATTCGAATTTCTAGCCGGGAGTCGGCAAATAGGTGCAAAACTTACTGTTGAAAGCGGCGAGTTTTCTCGTGGAGCCGAGTCTTTTCATAGGAGTCCGCGGCTCCGCATCCCGGTCGTCCAACACCTCCACGGCCGTCGAGGATACCGACATGGTGAGCTACTTCAGTTCCTACACATCACTGAACCACCACAAGTCCTCAGGCACAATCAGGAACCGAATTATTTATGAAAGTCCAAACACCTCTCGCACTAAAATGTTTTCTTCTGTGAAAGCTAGGCGATACGCTCGCTCCAAGCTTAGAACGAAAATAACGCGGGCGCCGGCCGTAATTTACAACCGCACGAGCTTCACACGGCGCCGCGGAAACGAAATAAACAAAACAAACGGAAAGAAAGAAGCGAAAGTCAAAGTGTACGAGCAACGCGAACGGAAAATCAAACGACGCCCGCCCCCTCTTCACCTCTATCCTCACCGCATCAACGACCTAACATAAACTACCAATAGGATCACGCAAAAAATAGATCGCCGCCTATCAGCCAATCAAAACGACTGAAAGTATTGACAGATTCTTGCAATGTTGCCATATTTACCTAACGAAAAATATAGTAGTAATCGATGGTAGAAATAATAAAATTGACATTTTCCGTGTATGATTGGGTAAAGCTAGCGGTTATATGTATCTCGGAATAATGATTTATATTCATATATTAATGTATTAAATAATAATGAATATAATTAACACTGCGATTGTCTCGTTAACGGAGGCAGTCCTACTTTCTAATATACTTTAAGATCTGGATACATAAGTTCAGCTATTTTATTTTAATGCATACGGCAGTTATTGTTCTGAGCTCTGCTGGACGTAGTTTATTTGCTCAGTGCTGCTGGAAACATGCTAACAAATCCTTCTTCTATAGAAATTAATAACGTTGAAAGTTTAGTTATTTCTTATTCTGGGCTAATAGCCAACATTTGGAACAGTAGCTCCGCTCTGCTTCAGCTCTTAAGCAGCCCATTCACTTGACGCACCCAGTCGGCGACCGCCGCGCCGTACCGCGAGCCATCACACCTACCCATTCACACGCGGATTTGTCCGCGGACTTGTCGCCAGCGACAAATCCGCCGGATTGGTACGCGCGTGAATGTGGGCCTTTACAGGTTAAAATCAAACACACCAACTTTACAATACGAATATATTTATCATTCCTCAAGCGTAAAGGCGCATAGTTGTATCGGCCCCAGCCACGAGCAGCCACGGTTGCGTGGGGTGGAAGCGCAGGTCTAGAACGCACAGAGAGTCGCGGACTGCCGGCGCCGGGAGCTGCTTCAGTGGAACTAGCAGCGGGTTCTGTAGGAGATCGCTGGAAATGGAAGAAAGTGGTTAATCTGTGGTACACTCATCGTACGGTAGGTTGTGGTTAGATTTTTGCACTATGCCCTATTCTTTCTCTCATCAAGCTGAATGTATGATCATTAGCCTAGTCATATCTGGTCTAGTGTGGGGCTTTTGCAGCACAAGTACTATGTAAATATTATTCATCTGCATTGTACAATAAGAATTTCTTGAAGCCGCTATAATTATGCTCTTTCAATACATGAAACAGGCCGTCTTCGTTCGGAAAAGGTGGAAAACATTAGGGGAGGCCTATGTTTAGCAGTAGATGTTCAGCTCCTATGACTGAGCTGATGCTGATATGAAATTAAAAGATATAAGAATAATACAATAGTCTCGGTACATACTTGTAAACCATCCCATGCGACACGACAATATACTTGTCGTCTCCAGCGGTGGCGAACAGCGGGTAGCGCTTGTGGAAGGCGACGGCTCTGACCGCGCCGCCGTGCAGGCGCAGGGTCTGGTACGGCTTGGACGAGAGGTCGAGGTCGAACCTGGGGGGAGAGAGGTTACTATTACTTATTGGCTGTTCCCGCGAGCTTCGCTTCGCCCTAAAAAGGTTTTCCCGTGGGAATTCCGGGATAAAAAAGTAGCCTATGTTCTTTCCCAGGGTCTAGACCGTATGTATACAGACAGACAGACAGACACAGTTACTTTCACATTTATAATATTAGTTAGGATTATTCATAGTTGAGGATGTCTTGGGCAAAGAATGGCGGCGCTTCACTTCGGCCCTTTGCTCCCCAGCAGAAATTGCGAATAAGTACCTAAGTAAGTACTCATAGTTGATAGAGTGACGACTTAGAAATATGTAGTAGGGTTTGATGAGCAGTGGTGGCGTAACGGATAAGATCTCGGCTCACATTGGAGAGATCGTGGAATGGGTTGGAATCCTGGCATGTAAATTTTCAAGCTTCTTCGCTTCTTTTCTAGCATACATTTGACGATAGTCTCCGCTAGAGGCGCCACTTTACATTTGAGAAAATGGTAACTAAAAAGCATAGTATGTTTTAAATTATATCTTATTGTTATGATATCTTCAACCCTCCTAATATCTTAGAGATTATAGCTACAACCCTCCAGTCTTAGGAAGGACAGGATCCAGTAGTGGATTATTACGGGCTGTGTTTATGTTCAGACTAAAAGCCACCACTCACTACCATCACTCACCAAATGCACTTCCTGTCGTACGAGCACACAATCAGGTTGTCCCCAGCCGGATGGACCGCCAGGGTGCTGATCCACTGAGCTCCCGTCAGCAGCTTCTTGACCAGCTCCTGCTTCACCAGGTCGTAGATGCGGACCACTCGTTGCGTCTGTTGGGGAGGGGTTAATGTTAGTTTTAGATTTTAGATAGTTTCATTGTTAACCCGTGATGCAATACGGAATGTTCACTGTGTTTTCTTCTTCTTATAGTGCCTCTCCATCATTGAAGGTTGGCAGTCAGCTCTTTGCAGCGCTCTCTATTCCTGGCTGTTTTAAATAATTCTTCCACGGTTTTTACACCGGTCCACTCTTTGATGTTGCACAGCCACGTCAATTTTCTCCTTCCAGGCCGTCTCTTTCCTTCCACTTTGCCCATTATTATGGTATGTAGCAGCTGGTATCGCTTATTACGCAGGTGCGTACCATTAAGCAGCGCAAAGTAGCCTACTGTGTTTTAGACCAGTTTATATTTTATGCAGATTTATCCTGCTAGCCTAGCACGAGGTGAAAGATGCTCACATCAGTACGTGGCAAAAGTTTTCTGTCGCACTCGCTATCGAAACGGCGCCATGTATATATATTTAGAAACTTATTTGACACATGAATGAGTAATGTGAGTGAGCGCATCGTCGTAAACTTTTGTCACGTCTTAGCGTACGCGTTTTACACCCTTTGCTAGCCCTTCTGGGTTAAACTATAATTAAATAAATCAATAAATACTCACAGCAACAAGCAGGCAAGGCCTCACTGGGTGCCAGACGGTGGCCTGCACGCGGCCCCGCGCTCGCGACAGCGGCAGCTGCGAGCGGCGGCGCGACAGCTGGTGCGCCACCACGGCGCGGCTGTCGCCGTCCGCCAGCGTCGCCGCGATGTAGTCGCCGCGCGCGTGCCACGATAACTGCGGGTTGTGAAAGATTAGTTGACTATAGACTTAGACTACAGTACATTGATTTGAAACTAATAAAGAGTGTGCTTGTTTTAATTATATTGCAAAGAAAGTGTTGGAAATGAGACCTGATAGAAGGCTTAAGAGAGGAAGACCAAGAAAGACGTGGCTTGATTGTGTGAAAGAAGATATGAGAGAGTGCTGAGTAAATGAGGATATGACAGAGGATAGGGTAAAATGGCGAGGCATGACGTACAAAGCCGTAAATAAGGAAAAGGCTAGGAAGAAGAAGAGAGAGTGTGCATGTTAGTACAGCTTCATGTGTCTGTTTGTGTGCAATAAAGAGTTTCTGATTGACTCACGTGTGTGACGGGCTTGAAGTGCTTGATGGCGATGCGGATGCCCTTGGCCCACTCCTCGGGGGTCACCTTCTCCCACTGGATCGCCGTCTGCGTCCTCTCGTCCACTGGAAAAGTTGTAAGGACTATGTTAGAACTAGTTTCTACATCTTTGTGAGGAAAATTGGCCGTGAACATGTAAATTCAGATTATACGACTTTATATGCATCTACAATAAAATTATTCACGATCTATCTTGGCCTATAACTGTAACATGTAAATTTAGATAGGCGAATTTACAGAACCGGTACTTAAAAATTCTGACATCATCTATGGCCGACCAGCATGGACTGCAAAATAGGGCCCTGAATTCACATTTATTCAATACCTGCCAACACTGTCGATTAACTAAAACTCGCTTAAAGCTTTAGCTCGCTTTTAGCTTAAAGGAGTTTGCACACTACACCGTATCATACCATGATCATGTATGTGCGATATGGTGTAGTGGGCAGAAAACTTAAAGAGTACAGTCAGCCAAACAGTCACGGGTGTACTTACTGACGGTGTCGTGCTGCGGCGGAGGCTCCTCCAACAGCTCGTCCGTGGCGGCGGCCACCTTGTGAGCGCCGATGTCTGAGCCAGGATTAAGAAGCAGCAATCTGTTGCCAACCTGGAAGCAGTATTGTTGTTAGGTTGTAAGTTTTATGAAAATATTATCAATTTCTGATTTTGTGGGGTACAGTTCTGGAGTGGAGCCTATGATAGGTTATCGGTAGTGGCTCTTCGGGACAATGGAAGATGGACAAAGCTCAGTATGGTGGCCTAGAGATTATCAGAAAGCTGTTAGCAGACCACATGATAGTCAGGTGACATCAGCGAGGGGAACTGTGGACAAGATCCCTACAACCAAAAGTGACTAATGATGAAAATATCTGTATTTTGTTTTGTCAATAAAGTAATATTGGTAGCTATTCTGATGGCAGAAATTCTATCAAACTATAAATTTTGCTAGCAAAAATTACATTTACGGAAACATTCATAGAGTCGAAATGAAGGATTTAACAGCTCTTAAATTAAAATTTCTGCCTTCAGAATCGACATCATTGTATAATTATTATAACTCACAGCAGCAGCAATGAGGCTGAGTCCCTTGGCGGGGGTCCACTCCACCTTGACGACGGGCTCGCCCAGGTCTATCGTGCGCAGGCAGCGCCCCGTGCTCGCCTCCCACACTGGAATTAATACATATTGTTGATGTCAAAATGTCCTAGTCTTGTTCTTTATCAGCCTATAGCAGTCTAGTTCTGGACGTGCCTCTCCCAAAGCTAAAGCCACGCCACTGGATGCTATCTAGGCCTAGCTTTAGCTCATATTTCGTAATTGAACAGATTAGGTAGTAGGTAAATAGTTACATACACGTGTCCCAAAAGTCAACGTTATGCCTTAAAGGGCTGATAGGCCTGCTCAGGAGTGGCCAGAATACCGTAAAAAGTCGATAGTTTTCGAGATATTGTCACTTTAATAAATTTGCTGAAAATCGACACCTTGGATCAGTTTTTTGCATGCCGCCGGTACAAAATTCCATATTGTTAGGATTTCTTTGATGTTGCGTCACCCTGCAACTCCAAGAAATTTACAAAAACATCAACAAGGGGCCATTTATCTTCGTTAACTCTAAACAAGGCACATCATCACAACACCATAATAACAAACGCAAAATCTCCAAACGCCCATACCTTTAACAGTGCCATCTTCACTGCTAGACACCACATACTGCCCCGAGGGGTCGAAGTCACAGGACCTCACTATGTTGGCGTGTCCCTTGAACTGTAGCACTTCCTTGGTGGGGAATGGTTGTAGGTCTCGTGGGGACGGTAGCTTGGGGACCAGGTCCTCTGGGCTTATGGTTAGCTGGAAATATAATATGGGATAAGTAAGTATACGGACTAGGCCTAAAACATTGGAAGGAGACCCGTGTCCCAGCAGTGGGGACGTGATGAATGATGTATATAAGTATTTATTTCATTCTTTATCGTACACATATTAGGAAATAAGAGTAGAAAGGGTAGACTTAATAAAAATTATGTTAATAGCTTTTTCTCCCAGGCAAACCACAGGAGGTACATTATGTGATTGCAAGAATAAATTTGATGCTTAGAGCGCTTTCAAATTTTCAGCGCGTAGCTATAATATGGTCGCTACAGAATACGAATCGTTGAAACATCGTAGGTATCTATTGTAGATGAGCCGAAAGAGGGTAACTCTGGGGTTCATTCCAAACTTTTCTTCTACGACTTCTGTAAATTCACCTTTCGGCTTACTTTACCTATTTTCCAACACCCTGTATATGAATCCAACAGACTCACCCTCATCTTAATAGCCCTGGGCGCGAGGTACAGGTCCAGACACCTCAGGAACCGCTCTCTGATGAACCGCTCATACGCCGGCACTTGTCTCAGCGCCTTGTACTGAGTCGGCAGGAACGTGTACTTGCGCTTCCACGGGGTCTCCTTGAGCTTGTTCCATTCTTTCAGCTGTTGAGGGGGAAAGAGGGTTAGTATGATAAAGATAAAATACTCTTTATTGCACACAAACAGAAACCGTTTTACAAACATATAAAAGAAAATATATAATAGAACAATCGGCGGCCTTATTACTAAAAGCAATCTTCCAGACAACCACATAGATAGGAAATGATGTTACATTGACAATAAGAATGGGAAATAATACACTTGATAGTGGAGTAAGTTGTTTTGTTAATTGTAAATGTAAGTATGTGTTTGTGTATATATTAAATGACCATACTGGTATATAGCAGTGTCTCGTCCTGATTTCCATCAATTTTAAGTCTGACCAGATCTCCATAGGGGTACAATATGAATCTATCTTTGTATATGTGACATATCAGCCAACACCCATGTTACAGGCTCTGCCTACCTTAGGGCCAGGTATGGCCGTATGTGAGATATTATATATTACCTCCTTAGAGTCCAGTAGGTACTCAGGCGGCGGGTTGTAGCTCTCGGCATGTCCAAACAGCGTCTTTCAGCCTTAAGCATTGTTAATTGCTTGTATGCTTGTATAGATGACGGTTCGATAGTAGATCTTATCAGATTGAAAGCAGATAACTCCATAAATAAGCTTAGAACGTTATATTACCTCCTTAGAGTCGAACAGGTACTCTGGCGGCGGGTTGAAGCTCTCGGCGTGCCGGGCAGCGCGCGCCGCGGCGCCGCGATGTGCTTGTGTATACCAGCACCAGACCCAGGTGTTACACCAGTCAAGATACCTACTTCGATTGAAACGATGCTGTCTCGACTGGGTTTCCATCAACATACTCGTAGCTTTAAATCGGACAGGAGCTGTCATTTCCTACGATCGTGTGTTATTATAATAAAGCATGGTCGCTAAGCTCAACGAAAAATAGGCATTGTCCTTTTTATATTTGTCTCTGTCGCACGCGCACGGTAACCTTGATGGTGATTGGTAGATGCAAAGGTCAACGTTCGCTTTTCTCTGTGCTAATGATAATATTACCTCCTTAGAGTCCAGCAGATACTCAGGCGGCGGGTTGTAGCTCTCTGCGTGTCCGGGCAGCGCGCGCCGCGGCGCCGCGATGTGCTTGTGTATGCCGCGCAGCCGCTGCTCCTCCTCGCTGCTGGACGAGCCCCACAGGTTGTAGAACTGCTTCTCCTGGGGGGAGGTGGAATGGTAGGGGTTGGTAATTGCAGATGAAAGAACGTTATTGATTACGGTATGCGGTATGATAAGTCAGCGAATATCTTTTGATTGGCCGATAAAATGTCGAGAGACAACATCTTGTTAATGCGAAGACTCGCTTTGGGTCGCTGAACCAATTTAGTAGAGTTAGTAAGAACCGCCTAGATCACAAACTTCTTAAAAAACTGTATGGCCTGTTACATTATACATACAATATGCCAATCAGCCGACCATGTCATACTCATTCTAATTTATAAGAAAATCCATAGGGCCAAAAATTTAAATACTTTCTACTCACTAAAGTAATATTTGTACAATAAAGTGTTAAATAAAATAAAGTAAACGTGATTGGTCATAATTATTATTAATATTACTTAATTAATAAACTGCAATATTTAATATACCTACTAGCTAACCATAGAACATTGGGGACGCTGTAGTACCGAACACCAATTGCATTTAAAAAAATTAGGTACTATTATTAAAAATTAACATCATTTAACGTGACAAACCTTCTTCTTCTTCCGCTCATCAGCCAGCTGCTTCCTGGTCTTGATCCAGCCCATCTTCAGCGCATGGACCAGCTTGCTGACCTGGCGCTGGTCGGAGCGCGACGGCAGGAACGACCGCTTGTGCTCCGGAAACGCGCGCACCGGCGTGGCTAGGACTTCGCGGGAGAACCAGTCCACCCACGGCTGCGGGGGAAGAGGGGGATAAGTTAGTATTATGCGTATTAGAAAACAAGTAAGTTTAATAAAAATATTAAGATGAAAAAATATCCAAGAAAGAAGAGGATGTGGTTGAGGAAAATTTAGTTTATAATGTACGAGGTAAATATGATAATTTGACGACCGAATGGCGTAGTGGTTAGTGACCCTGACTACTGAGCCGATGGTCCCGGGTTCGATTCCCGGCTGGGGCAGATATTTGTTTAAACACAGATATTTGTTATCGGGTCTTGGATGTGCCCGTAAAATGGCAATAGGCCCGCCCCCTATTACATTGGGACTAACATAACACTCTGGCGAAAAGTGGGTGCAGCAATGCACCTCTGCCTACCCCGCAAGGGAGTACATTAGTACAAGGCGTGAGTGCGTGTGTTTTTTTTAGGTAAATATGGTTGTGTACTATCATTAGGGGGCGTCTGCTTTTGGCGTCAGCGGTCGATGATATTTATTACAGTTTATTTATTTATTCATAAGAAACACAAATTTAAATGACAGTACACACCGCCAAACTGCAAAGCAGTTTATCGAACGCATCAAAACAGGAGGTCCATAATTCGTACCGGTGCAATCTCTGATTAGAACCACAGGTCCCGACAATGAGTCGAATAAATTGATAGTGGTTTCAAGAGACTAGTTTGATTTTTGGAAGAGGACTTTGATTATCACTTGACTTTGAATGGGCTAGGCACCTGCCCTCAATCACAACATTTACATCACACTACGATTTCTCTATGAGACGTCTCTAAAACTGTCAACCTCGAAACTTCCCCCATCTGAAACGTCGTGAAATAGACTGTAATCTTATTTCATCCTTACCTCCAGTAACTCCGTGCTTACACAACACAAACGTCATCTCACCTCATACTCATCATGGTCAGCATTAGGCACCATCCCGTTCTTGATCCGGGCCAGCAGCTCGAGGTCGGCGGCGCTGAGCACCACGTCCTGGCCGGTCTGCGGGTCGCGCACCGTGCGCCAGAAGTCCGGGTCTTCGCACTTTCTGGAGTAAAATTGTTTGGTGAGAATCTAAAGTGGATGTTGGACTTTTCGGACATTCAAAACTGGGATGCTAACCCTTTTACAGGCAGTGGCTGAAATACTGCCACCTTATTTTGAACTCTATGCAAGAGTTAAGGTTTTGAAAATGTTGAAATACAATAAAATATTTAAATTGTTTTGCTTTATAAAGGTTAAGGTAATAAAGGTTAATGCCCTGTGTCTCCTAAAATTGAGGGAAAAAATTGTATGAAGTGTATATTCTTGAAATTTATGAACCATCACGCATCATGCTGAACATTGTTGATTCTGCCTTTGCATGTAGATAAAGAAAGGTTAACACCAGGATAAGCTAAGCATATATTTCTCAAATATTATTTATGTCATCTAAACATCACTATCCCAGTTGAACTAGACAGGCTTAAACATTAAATATAATCTTACTTGAGGAACTCATCAATCTGGTCCCGCTGCGGTGGCTTGATGATCTTCTTGCCGTCAAGGTCGTAGCCAATGTGCTGGTACTCGTTGTACCACCACATGGGGATGTCCCCGACCGTGTTCCTACGGTCCTCCTCGTCTGAGGAGTCCCCTGACTCGTACTCATCTGGAATTATTGTGAAAGTTAACTTCTGCAAGTTTACTTTATATGGGAAACTTGCTGAAACATGCTTGTCACACCTGTTTTATAATGTTTTATGGTCAGGTGTCTGAATAAGGAAATTTTATAAAAACAGTTTGTGGACTCAACCTGTAGTTTTTACTATAAATATTGTGAATTAAAATACTTATAGCTTACCTTTTCCTTCAATAATATGGCTGTCCTCTATTTGTTTCTGTAATTTGTCAACTGCATTGCTAGATTTATCCCTAATTGCTATAGTTGTTACTGATTTTCCTTTACCCTTCTTATCCTTTTTACTCTTTACTTCTACTTTTTCCTTTTCTTTGGGTCCAAACTCTTTACTTGAACTAGTTATTTCCTTAATTTTAGTTTCTTTACTACTATCAGGTTTAGTCTTAGTTTTATTTTGTTTCTTAGCTATGTTGGGTGTGTTTTTTTCTGATTCTTCATCACTGGAACCATGGGTGTGTCCGAGCCCGGATTCCTCTCCACTGTCTGATGCTGCACTCTCTTCATCATCACTTTTGTCATCATCATCATCATCTGCATCTTCAGATTCGTCATCAGCCTCTGAATCTGTCAGTTCCTGTAATAAGATCACAAATAATCATGATAAATAAACTAAATTTATTATGGTGTGTGTCTAAAGTGTAACTCATTTATTTTTTGAAGTTACATTATAATCTGTGAGAAAATTAATAAATTAAATAGATTGATAACTATACACAAAATTGAAATATAAATTAAATAGGGAGCTATTCAACTTCATGTTATTAATCCTTTTCCCTTCTTCAATACAATGTATTCCTTGGATTCCCTATGTATAACAATAACTTACTGATGATTCATCAGTTGCCTCTTCCACGTCATCTTCATCCTCATCATCTTCATCATCATCACCAAGTGTTGAATCTGCATCATCACCAAACATTACACCCTGTAAAGTTAAAAGTAATGTAGATAGCACAAATATAGAAAACATTCTCATATCTCTTGATTCCAAACTAACTCTGAATTGATATTATAGGGCTGAATAGGTTATCAAAATACCGAGAGCAAAGAACAAACATAAGACAAAATACACTGTGAAAGTATAACCTTAAATGTAGCAACTTACATCTGGTTCTGTGTCAGAATTAGCAGCTTCAGCCTCATTTTCTGAGTCTGTAGCATCCTCGCCATTGTCCAAACCACCAACCAGCAGATCCTCGCCCTCTCCGGAGTCGGAAGACTGAAGAAAATAAAGATTAAAATAAGCGGTAACATGACTACAACGTTTGTCAACATTGAGTATATAAAATTGATGCTTACCTCGTCTTTCACTGGCTTGCCTTTAGCTTCCTCAGCATTTAACTTCCTCTTTTGTAATCCAGCACGAAATGGAGGCATTTTTTGTTAAATATCGTGCATTTCACTAAAAGTAAAAACCACACCAAATTCTGCACAGCGCAAGTAAACACACGTGTTTTTGACAAATAACAACTGTCAAAGTGACATTTCGAGCTTGAGTTTGTCTATGGTTTTCCAGTCGATAAACTTTTTAATAGTGTTACCAGTTTTACCTCCCTTAAAATCTACTACCATTATATCCCTAGTTATAGTTGTAATAATTATTAATAAGTTGTACCTGTAAATGTGTGTAGAATTAGGATACTAACATAGAATAAGAACATTGTTACTAACACATTGGGCCTAAGTTGTCTATTTAAATAAATAAATTATAAATTATTGGGTAAAGCAAGAAATGAAGAATACACGAGAATTAAAAAGTTTTAATGTCAACTTGAGTTATTGTTCTGAATACTTTCGACATTTCGAGGTTATGTAAAATATTTTTTGCCAAAACAAACGTGAAATTTAATGTTGAATCCCTTGAAATTTCAATAATAATGTGCGTTTAATTGTGCCTTGCCTGCGCTATTCTATCTAGATATCAGCATATCTCATTAGCTGAATTGAACTACCAATTTACTTGAAAAATGTTGCGCACATTTGGTAAAGTTTTGGAGCCTGTAAGAAGGCGGCTGGTAAGTAAGCAGCTCTCGAAACATCTCATACAAGCTTGGTTCTTGATCTAGAGTCTCATAATGGCAATTCATTTCAGTTCCGGGCAGTTGGAAGTTTAAACGGTGAGGGCAGTGTTTATGAGCAGAACCGCGTATCAAAAGAAGAACAACTGACGGAAGCCTTGAAAAAGAAAATGCCGGGTATCACATTCATCAGCGTTGAAGATATTTCCGGTGGCTGTGGAGCCATGTTTGAAGTGAGCACTTATTTAAAGTGAAATTTTCTTATTAACTTATTAAAGTCTAATGTGTACTAAAGGTTACCATCATGTTAATAAGTCAATATTTCTTTCTCTTGCAGGTTAGTATAGAAGCCAAAGAATTTGTAGGACTTTCAACAGTTAAACAACATAGAATAGTTACAGAAACATTGAAGAGTGAGATAGCAGAGATGCATGGCATACGGATCCACACTACTGCACCTAAATAAATAATGAATCTGTCTCATCAGACTCTCTTGTTAACAATAAAAATTATATGTAAATAGTTAGGATATAATAACAGGTTGTCTTAGATGCTAAAATGATTTTGTTTTTGTTAAATTACAGCTTGTGTGATGTAATGTTAGTTGTCTAATTATGTTTTTAATGAAGATTATGTTGCAATAAAAATTAAAATTATGCAAACTGTTGTGCAAATAAGTACTTAATATCATTACTTATTAAAAATGTATTCCACAGCATACCTATATACTACACAAACGTTGGTACCATGACTACCGTGTAGCTATTAAATGAATCCCCTAAGAATGTACCTAATACCAATTTTTGTTGTTTGGTTTAGGGTGAAAGATATCAGAAAGGTCAGAGATTAAAAGCTTATCTCGTAAGAGTAGGTCATAGTTATTAATATTTCAAACAATGAAATAGGTCTTGATTTTCATTCTTTCATCCATATCTGTTGAAAAATAATGATTAGGGGTTTCCAAACACGCTCTTAAGTAGTTAGAGGGGAGATAACAAATTTAATGAGCAAACCCTCAAAGGTGGCAAGTAGCCAGTAGTAGTTCTATGAAGAAAACCCAGGATACTATTGTGATGTGGCCTATAGGATCGTGTTCTTAAGTACTTCTCTAACGAGAAGGGCGTATGACCAGCAGGGGGTGATAATGATTGTTGGCTGATGCTATATTTGGCAATTTTCTTAGAATAATAACTGACGTGGTCATTTTGTTTGTTGAAAATGGAACGTGAATAGTTCCTATTGAAATAAGCGTGTATTGGAACGAAATTTGTTTTTTTAATCCTTCCAAAACCAAAATGGCGCTCAACCTATCTGTCAAGATCCATCCCGTTGTTTTATTTCAAATTGTAGACGCCTATGAACGTCGAAATGCCGATTCACATCGTGTTATCGGCACTCTACTCGGTAATTTATGTTTGTGATCTACAAAACCTTCAATAACCAAGTTTAAGTGATAAAATTCATGTTGTCATGTGGCAGCAAAATCTACCGGTTTTCCGCAGTTCTGTGCATCTAAAACCAATTTATTCAGTGTAATATTGTTTGCTTCAGTGTATATTAACGCTATTTTGCAAAATTTACCATTATTTCTCCTGATACTATCCATGAAAAGTGCAGTGTTTTGAGGTTAAGTTTTGTGATGCTGTTTTCCCAGGGACCGCTGACAAGGGTGTCGTGGAGGTAACCAACTGCTTCTGTGTGCCGCACAAGGAACATGCGGACCAGGTGGAGGCCGAGCTCAACTACGCCATGGACGTATACGAGCTCAATCGCCGAGTTAACGCCACCGAAAACATCATCGGTAAGTAAAGACCCAAATTCACGACTGTTTTCGCTTATTCTACTGGTTCTATAGAAAAGGAACTTATATTTATACATCCCTTTTCGTTATCATTACCCATTGATGAGATAAAGTGATGTTATTTATAGCCGGTCTGCCTAGAAAACTAAATCAATCAATTGTATCTATTCTGACTCTGCATTTAATCATATAAAACCTTTCTCACTTCCAGGTTGGTGGGCAACCGGCAACGAGGTGACCAACCACTCCTCGGTGATCCACGAGTACTACTCTCGGGAGTGCCGGGAGCCAGTTCACGTTACACTGGACACCTCCCTGCAAGGAGGTCGCATGGGTCTCCGTGCGTATGTGTGTGTGGCACTCGGAGTGCCCGGAGGCAAGCAGGGCTGCATGTTCACGCCTATTGATGTGTCGCTCACCAGTTATGAGCCCGAGGTGAGTAATTTGAGTCTCTGTTATGTATTTATAAAGTATTGTCCAATATCTGTGATGAATAGAAAACAGGTCGGTTGTTTAATAAATATCTGTATGAATAAATATCAAAGATTGTCTATAAGACCGGCTTTTGTACCCTAATTATGTTACAACTTGTGAATTTTATTATTCTTTTTGGTGAACAAAGAATTCATTTGAGAATGTATTCTATTCTATTCTAAATGGGGAATATCAAAGAAAACTTGATAAAAGCCTTAAATTGATTCAAAGCAAGCACAATGTACAAGTATCATTAAAATTTAATTATGATACATTTGGGTTTCTGTGGCACAGTAGTTTATAAATCAACTTTACAGCTAAATATAAAACCTGAACATCAATGTATTAAAAAACACACCTTTTTTTTTTTTTTTTTTTAATCTATTTATTTTATTGAGGGTTTAGTACACTAAAGTGACTATGTCACCCTCGTAGGGGCTTTATCTTATTCTAACTTATGATCTATTTTTTAAACCTATTTTAACTAGCGTATACAATAATTTGGCTTCATCTGATAGGGGACTAGCTAGAACTACGTTACAACCACCCAAGTTATTAAACATATCATTGTGATATATCTGTCGTCTAAAAGATTCGTTCCGGACACACTCCAGCAACAGATGCGTGGCGTCCTCCAGGACACCACACTCCGAGCAGTTCGGGGACGGGACTTTTTTCATTAGGAAGCCAAATTTGTTAGTCGGTATGTGTCCGGAGCGAATTCTCATGGCTAGGACTATATTATTTCTACTCATCTCACATCACACATTACAGATCGTAGGTCTGCAACTGTGTCAGAAGACGATGGCCCCCAATGGGCGCTCGAGGCAGGTGCAGCCTATGCAGGACCTGGCCCAGGTGTCGGAGGCCGCCGCCAAGCTGTCCACTCTCATAGAGCAGGTAAATTACTGCTTTTACTTAACAACAAAGGTTATCAAGCCTCAAGGTCAAAGAACCTGTACTAGGCCAGGGTGGTGGACTGGGCCTAAAACCCTTCCTTCATTGGTAGGGATACCAGTGCCCCAACTTGCACTGTATGTTAACCTAAAATCAATATGTATTAGGACCTAATACGAAAATAACTTTCGAGACTCAGAAGTGATTATTTTAAAAGAGAAAATTACAACTACTTCGACCAAGAGGTTGCCTAGATTATAATTTGAATGTGTGTGGTGTGCCTGGAGGATTGCTTATAGTGTTCGGTGTCCTGGATAACTATGGATGAGCAAAGAGGGCTGTCTGATTGTGATTGTAGTAATGATAGTGAGGACTTAGGAAAGCAACTCGAGGCTATTCCGACAGATGAAATTACGAGTGGCGGACTGTCTGATAGTGTGGATATGGAGGTTGAGTCTCTTGCTCAGACTCGGATGACGGAAAAGCGACCTCGGCCGCCGAGTGATGAAGCTGATGATGAGGGATTCTCGACCGTCCAACGTAAACGCAATTCAAAACGGGTTGCACGAACGTTGTCCAAGGATAATTTTGTTGAGGGAAATGAGATCCTATCCTCAGAGAAAAACGTTGTAGTTGTCCTAACGGCTAAAACTATATTGCCGAAGCAAGTAGGTATGGCGAAATTCCTATCCTCTTTAGGTGTTAAAAATATTTTGAAAATTAAGTCGATGGGTGTGAATAAACCTTTCATAACATTTGCAAGCCGGACAGATGCTGAGAAATTGATTGGTTGCGAGGAGCTGGTTCGACTAGAGTACAGATGCCATATTGACGATATACTCTATACATATGGTATTGTGAGGGAAATAGACGTAGACATGGATGAGAAGGAAATTCTTAACTCTTTCTCGTGTGACTCCCTAGAAATAGCCTCTGTCCGGAGGTTAAATCGTCTGAACGATCTTGGTGAATGGGTCGTCAGCGAATCTGTTCGCTTTGCATTCAAGAGCTCCTCCCTGCCGCCGTATGTCCAAGCATACGGGGTTCCGTTCAAGGTGGAGTCATACACGTTCCCAGTAACTCAATGCTCGGGTTGCTGGAGATTTGGACATACATTAAAATTTTGCCCGACTAAGAAAATCAGATGTCCAAAGTGCGGTGATAACCACCAAAACTGTGATATCGCTAACTATACATGTGTTAACTGCAAGGGTCCTCATATGGCCCTCGATAAATGCTGTCCTATTTTCCTGAAAGAAAAGAAAATCCGCATTATTATGAGTCAAGAAAATGTGAAATATAAGAAAGCCTTGAACTCTTTTATTCAATCAAACAAGCCGATGACAGTGACAAAATATGTGAACGATTGTGTTGCGGATCTTCAACAGCAGAACCCGACTTCAGGCATGCCTGTAGTACCGATACCTCAAAGTCAAACTAGGACTTACAGAGATGCCGTATTGGCCAAAGTACCTCGAGAATCAAATGAGGATTCCTCTCAGCAGAAGACACGTCCAAAGCGACCTACTCAAGACAATTCTCATAAGAATGCAGGACTTAAGGAACCCAAAGAAAAGAAAAAGCAAAGAGAAGTGGACCAAAGTTCTGAGAGTTCTTCGGAAGTGGAAGATAAAGTGGATGGTGAAGAGAAACAGAGGTTCTTGAATGAAGAAAGATACTCCTGGATTTGCCTGATGTTAAAAAAAATTAAAGACTTATTGCTATCCAAATCTTCGCTACAGGAGAAAATCATTGGTGTCTTCATGGTAGTTGTGGAGAAGTTTTCTAAATTTATAACAAGTATTTTTGCTAAAGGTGAGGTGACTGATTTTTTCTTATCTTTATTCCGTAATGGCTAAAACTCCTATATCCTGTGCTATTAATATCATACAGTGGAACTCTCAAAGTCTCAGACCTAAAATTGTAGAACTAGAAGATCTGTTGTCTAGAGATAAAATACATGTCTGTATAATTAGCGAGACTTGGTTGGAACCGGAGAGTAGTTTAAATGTTAATAGCTACAATGTATTCAGGCAAGATAGGTGTGACTCATTTGGTGGCGTAGCAGTTTTAACCCATAAGTCCTTGCAAGCATATACAATTCCTGTAAATATTAGTAATAATGGTATTGAGATAATTCAAATAAGAATAACCAACTGTAATACTTTAGAAAAAATTTTTTCTGTATATTGTCCATCTAGTGTCCATGTTAGGGCGGATTCGGCCAACGTCGTGTAACTTTTTACTCACGAGTAAAGTACCAGTTACTCGCGAGTAAGCAGATTTTGCATTCTACCAAACCTGAAACCAAGATAACTAGCTTATCCCAAGAATACCGCCGTTATACCGCCAAAATTGACCGTGTAACGAGCTTATCCGAGAGTAATTTTGTAATGGCGGCAGCACATCAGCTGATTAGAAAACCGTCATAATGACATATAAACACATCTGTCAAAACATAAACAAAAGTACGTTAAAAGGCAAAGTCTCGGAATAACAACAGCGAATAAAATATTAAAACATAAACAATTTCATACTTTTATAATCCATTCAAACTAAGTTGGCATGTCATTTCTATTGCATGCTTTGAAACGCAGCTATTTTTATTTTAGTTGCATTACAGTTTCGTTCCTCGTTCATTCAATTTAATCATGGTATAACTTGGTAGAATGCAAATGTACTTATCCTAGATATTTACTCGCGTATAATTTTAATTCCGGTATAGTTATTCTCGTGTAACGTGATGTTTGGACGAATCCACCCTTAGTCCTACTGAATGGGATGAGGTATTTTCTTTAGCTTCATCTAAGTCAATAATTTCTGGGGACTTTAACGGACACCATCCATGTTGGTGGAATAGTGGTAATTCTAGGGGAACCATGTTGTTTGATAGTTCTCTTGAACATGGTTACATTTCCATGAATAATGGTAGCCCGACTCGTGTTAAGTTGGTGAATGGGTGTTTACAACAGTCTGCCCCAGATATTACTTTTTGTACTAATGATATTTCTATTAATTTAGATTGGATGGTAACTAACGAAAATCTAGGCAGTGATCATTTAATTATCAAGTACTCCCTACGTTATCAGGATAGCTTAAACTTTATAAGTAAAAGAAATTTTGCTGAGGCTAAATGGCAGGATTATGCAAAATTGTTAAACGATGTCTTTTCTGATCAGCTGAATCATGAAAGTACCCAGCACAGTTATGATTATTTCCTACAAAAAGTCAATTTGGCTGCGGACAAGTTTATACCAATTAGAAAAATTTGTACCAACCCTAATAGTAAATTCACCCCCAAGCAATACTGGAGTCAAACCTTATCAAGAGTAGTTGCTGAACGTCGGCTGGCTTTAAAGAGGCTTAGACGTAACCCCACGCCGGAAAACCTTATCTTGCTTAAGGATAAAATCAGAGAAGCTCAACGCAAGATAAGACGCGCTAAATCGGATAGTTGGCACTCATTTTGCAATAAAATTGACGAATCCACTAACGCTTCTGACATGTGGAGAAAGATGAGGTGGATGAGGGGTTACAGACAAGCAAGGAGGTGTGCTTCTGAGGAGAGTAAATTAGAATTGCTACAATCGTTAACTCCAGACTTTGTACCCAATGAATGTCCTGATTTCTACTCTTCTAACGAGGTACTCGAATCTGAATTTACGATAGATGAACTAGAAAATAATCTTAAAATTAAAAATACTTCGCCAGGAGATGATGGCATTTCATATTCCATGTTAGTACATCTACCTATTAATGCAAAAAAAATACTTGTAAATATATTTAATGATATACTTAATTCGGGATATATACCTATACAGTGGAGAAACGTAGTAATAATACCTATTCCGAAAAACAATGGGGATAATAACTCTAAACTGAGACCTATATCGTTGATATCTTGTATCTGCAAACTATTCCACTCCATACTTAATAAACGTCTAGAATGGTATATAGAGAAAAATAAGTTACTTTCGGTCTATACAACTGGCTTTAGAAAAGGACAATCCTGTTTAGACAACTTAACTCGACTAATAACAAACATACAAATAGGTTTTTCTAAAAATACATCCACCGTAGCATGCTTTGTTGACATAGATGGAGCGTACAATAATATTTTAATTGAAGCCCTTGTAAATATTTTGGATAGAATTAAAGTCGGTACAATGATCTGTCGATATATTTGGAATTTTTTGAATGAACGGCATCTCAGAATTAAAGATGATTCAGAGAAGTTTGATAATTTTTTAAGGTATGCCAGCAAAGGTATCGCCCAAGGAGATCCTCTTTCTCCACTCCTATTTAATATTGCTACTATTGATATTTGTCGCCATATACAAAATGTTTATATAGGGCAATATGCCGATGATTTTGTGCTATATAGTAATCAACTTGAATTAAGAGACAGCGAATCGGATATTCAATTATCTTTGGATATTTTAGTAGACTTATTAGATGGACTGGGACTTCAATTATCTGCTTCTAAATCAAAAATATGTGTTTTTAGTAGAAACTTTAGACCCCAAAACGTTAATGTTTCAGTAAATGGTGTTCTGCTAGAGTGCGTTGAAAACATAAAACATTTAGGCGTGTGGTTAGATCGGTCCCTCCGTTGGACAAAACACATCAACGAAATATATGAAAAATCCTGCAAATTTTTACAAATTTTGTCAGTTTTATCTGGGTCGGGCTGGGGTATTCATCCTTCACACCTACGAAGGCTATACATAGCCCTTATAAGAAGTACAATAGATTATGGATGTTTTTTGTATGATAATAGTGCTAAAACACATTTGGCTAAGTTAGATATATTACAAAATAAGGCTCTAAGAATGATAGGTGGTTATATAAAATCTACTCCGATATATGCTATGGAGAGCGATTTATGTATTGTACCCCTTAATTTGAGAAGGCTATATCTGGCAATGAAATACTGCCTCAAATCCCAATCATTTCATGACAACCCTACTACCAAATGTCTATCTGAACTTTTATCTGAATGTAATAACAATAGCGTATATTGGGCTAGAAAAAAGAAGCCTCTATTGGTAGATATTTTCGAGACAACCAAGGTAGAAAATATTTCATGTGTCTTTCCTTTAGAAATGTTTAGTCTAGATGTATGGATCTCAGCTATTAGAATTAATGGTTTAGTGAAGCCTAACTTAGAATGTGTGTGTGACGCTAAAAGTATATATGAGCCCAATTTACTCAAAAATGTTGTCAAAGAGGAATTAGCTCTTAAATATAGTGGATACCACCAAATATTTACAGATGGATCCAAATCAAATGATGGCAGAGGAGCAGCTTACTATGATCCGTATTATAATGTAAATAATATATTTAAGATTAACTCTCCTATCTCCATTATGTCTATAGAATTACTTGCCATTTACAAAGCAATAGTTTATGTTCAAACTCGAAATTTTCCTAAAACTGTAATATTAACAGACAGTAAAGGTGCTCTACAGCATATAATTAGATGTGTAAAAGGGGGTCGAGGCCTTTCTATAGCGTACTCAATCATAGACAAACTGTTAAATTTGTATAAAAGTAACAAATCAATAATTCTACAGTGGATTCCATCTCATATTGGGCTACTCGGTAACGAGGAGGTTGACAGACTTGCTAAACAAGCATCTACAGATGGTTGTGAAACAGTTGTTTCAATAGGTTGGTCGGAAATATTAGGTAAATATAGACAGAAGATAAGGGAAAATTGGAAGGAATACTCTTTAACCTAATTTCTAAGCAAAAAGGCATCTGGTATAAAAGTATAGTCTGCGAGCCTCCTCGTATACCGTGGTTTAGCAATCTCAAGTTGAATAGACCTCAAACTGTTATGGCTCTTCGATTACGGACTGGACACATTCCACTGAATCAATTCGGGTTTCTAATGAGAAAAGTTAACTCCCCAAATTGCGACGAGTGCGGGGTTGAAGAGGATTGTTACCACTTCTTAGTGGAATGTGTCCGGAACCGCGATAAAAGACAATTACTAGTTAGTAAATTTAACTTAAATAGGCTTGATGTTGGAGTGTTCCATGGCATCCTTGCTGAACCTTGGTCAGAGGCAGCCAAATTATTATTTGAGTTTAGTTTAAGTAGGTAGGTAAATAAAATTGTTAGTTTTTGTAGTATTTAAGCGTAGGTATTATGGGACTGACATCGTCACTCAGTGACAAAAGTCCTCAAATAAATAAAGATAAAAAAAAAAAAAAAAACTTTCGAGACTAATTGTTCTGTCTGTAAAACCAAAATAAAAGCAATACTCCTCTAATCTACAGGTGCTACAATATGTAGAAGATGTGCTAGCAGAGAAGACGGTCCCGAACAACGCAGTCGGTAGACAGCTGCTGGAGCTGGTGAACTCCGTGCCCAACCTCGCTGCAGACTCCTTCACCGATGCCTTCGCTAGCAGCATCAAGGACTTACTTATGGTCAGTTTTACTCAGATTGTGTCAGATTTATACAGGTTATTGAAAAGTATAATGATAAAGAATGGTATAGTTAGTATAGTAAGTCTAAGGGGGTGATTCAGGAGGTCATCGAAATAAATTTTGAATTTGTTGCAACAGTTACTAGTTCATGGGCAGATATGACCAGGACTAGCCATAGGCACTTCAGCTTGCAGAGCCCTGTCATTCGTAGTTTGTAATGAGCAGCTCTGTCTGACAATGTTATTGTGGTGATTGGGTGACCAATAGACATATTCTAATCCTCATCTGTGTTGTCATTTCCAGGTGGTAACCCTGGCCCAACTGATCAAGACTCAACTTCAGCTGAACGAGAAACTTACTCTGTTGACGGGAACACAGTAACAGGAATAACGGAGGTTGCGTCACAAACTATCATTTGTATTATTATTATTATTGAAGAACACCAGTAACACACTACAAGGCCGGCTATAGGATACAAATAAATAAGTGTACTTATTACATTCCTTGTAATAAACACTATTTTTGATCCCATCCGTTTGTATTTATTTTGATATATCTTCGTATCGTACCCATCATAAGTGACTATTCAATTTACCTTTAGACTTTGGACTAGGCAAGTAGTCACAGGATCTCAATTAGCCAAATAATACTTTGTTTTTGTAATCAAATCACATCTGTATTATAAATAACAATTAATTCAACACAACAGTAACAATAATCTTATCAAAAATCAAACTACGTTATCAGAAACTTGTCAGTGGAACACAGTTTCCGTTTCCGGTGGCACTGCCACAGCCAATCAGCGCGCAGTATCTGCGCTGAGGGCGCCACTTGCGCCGCGTCGCAACTTGCGTCTGCGCATAGCACATAGGTCACTCCGGTTTCCGAATCTATGTTTGATGGCTGAAAAAAAAGGAAATAATTTGTGAGAGTGTGACATAATTTCTGCCATGCATGATGAATAGAACATAATAATTTACAGCAATTCATAAAGATCAAGATAATTGGATTTAAACTGACCTCTAATACCTCTCCACCGTACGCTAATACATATCGCTTCAGCAGTTCCATATCAAATCCTTCATCAACAACACCCTTGTCTATGACAAATGTGGAACCATCTAGAAAATCTGGCAATGTTTTACTCTCATCTATCTTCACTTTGGTTCTGACTGGAATGTCTTCCTCAGTTTTTTCACCTTCAGAATCGCTAATCGTGACATTGCCTTTTATCCTTTCGTCTCTTACAAACGCTACATCATCTGAACCTTGCGACATGTTGATGTCTTGTTGTTTCTTAGGGCTGGTCATGTCTTTTGAGGTATTTCTGTCTTCTTTCTTTGCTGCTGAATGATTATCTCTTTCTCTTTCTTGCTTTTGTTTTCCCTCCTCATCCTGTTTTTGCTTTCGCACAACTTTTTCAATTTCTTCGTCGGTGTCGCCCTCTGGAAATGAGATAAGTAGACGTTATTGTAAAATAATTATATTAGGGGTAATAAGAGTAATATCTTTACATTCTCTCACAAATTCGTGTTTACTATTCGTTTTTATGCGGCTTTTCCTAAGGTTTGCTCGCCTTTTCATGGTTTTCAAAAAAAGATCTTGCAATATTAGAAAATCTAGGCAACCTCCAGTTGTTTTAAGTTCTACTCCACTAGAGATATGCACATATCACTGTTTCTGTTTGTGTGCAATAAAGAGTATTTTATCTTATCTTATCTGGTGGAAAGGCACTCTAATGGCCACTACTCACTATCGTCATTACTCGATAGTTTTACTCGAAGTGAGTAAAAATCTACGCAAAACTCACAGCTCGATGGAATTAAATGAAAGTAATTATGCCATGGATTTTACTCGACAGTTTAGCTCGATCGAGTAATACCGTATGTGAGTACAGGCCATTAAACACGTGAGCGTTATCTGCGCCACCTCCGTCCCTCATCACAGTCATCACACACAAAACCATCGACTTACCTTCATCCCCACCCCCCTCCCTCTCCAACTCCTCCTCATCCTCCTCACTCCTCTTCACCAGCCTAGCTGGCTCCGTGGCGAACCACTGCCACGGCAGCAGGCGGCGGCGCGCGCAGCACTCGTCCACCCATTCAGCCTTGACAATGATGGCTGAGGCGCCGTTGGGCTCCGCGCGGACTGTACGGAGCTTGGGCGTGTTTGGGAACGCGCATCTGCGGGTAATGTTGGAAAACTTATGAATGACTTGTGAGTGAGTATATGGATGGATATTGTATCTTTTCCGAAAGAAATATTTTACCTACTAACGCTCTTTTCTTGCTCTTTATTTAAGTATACAAAAATACTATGAAGTACCCCCTTATACATATGTAATTATGTAGTATGATAAGTGGATAAGTGTCGCAACAACCATATCATCATGATAGATCCCTATCTAACAACTAAAGGCTGAATGCCTTAATGTAAGGCTCAAGACACACTGAACAGATGCAAGAGAGAGGATTTTTAAACATACCAAATCTATAAATGTTTATAAAAGTGAAACGAAAGGCGATGCCATCTCTTTCTTCCGTCTTATCAGCGTATTTTTCACCTCAGATAATAAATACATACTGCACCAGTACTCACATAAGATGCGTGCACCTCGCATCCCAATCCCTAGAATATCTAGCTCCACAAGCTAGCGCCTTGTCTCTGACTGTACCACGCCGGGGGTTCTCGTAGCCGGAGAGAACAAACACGACGTGGGAGAGAAGAGTGTGCGGGGTGGAGGACACCGGGCCGGGCCGGGGGCGCTTCGCTTCTGGGTGGAAAAGGGGGAAGTATGTTTTATTTTAATTATTTTATTCGGAAAACTAGCGATTATTATAATGTTGAGTACCTAATACATATTAAAATAAATAACAGACATTGATTGCCACTGGTAGGTAATAAAGTGGATATTTGGAAAAAGTCGTGAGCAGGTTATACATGTATAGTTATAATAAAAACTGATAACTTTAAATACATAATTATGTTTTTTTTTTTTTTTTTAAAGTTTATTCATATATTTTTCTTAATTGGTATTACAATTTAGGTCTGCCAAACTGCGCAGCAGTTTGATGGCGGACATAGCACTCTCTTAATACAATAAAATAGGCAATTATTAATACTTTAGGTACTTACATATCTATGTTTATATAAGGTGAGGTACACATTATCATATCTGATCTGAACAACAGTAAGTCAGAGAACACAAAGAAGGATGCAGTAATAATTTTGACTTTGAAACAGTGAAGACGGTAAGTAGGTAGATAACCGGACTTGACATCGTAAGTTAATTTAATATCAGGTAAGTAATATTATCGACAAATTAATCTAGTACTTTTAGGTATATATAATAAAATTATAACAGAAACAAAAAATAAAAAATGTTTAAATAGGTACAGCCTGCAGTCAAAATTGACTCTTACGAAGGAGGGCTTAAGATCGATAATGAGTCCAAACAAAGTGTACAGTGCTTTGATAATGCGCATAGAAATCTTTGACAGCTCGGTTGTTTTCGATTATGTGACACCTGATATTGACTCCTATTTCTTTCGAACAAGGTGCAAAATGCAAGTGTTTTTTTTTTTAAGGCTCTTACGATTTAATGATTCGGGTGTGAAGACTGTGAAGATCTGCATGTGCATTATCAACCCTGGACAAGTGTACGTTTAGCGAGACCGCCAGCGTACACAATAAAGTACCTACGCATTGATAACAATGTTAGGCGCACTGTGAGAGGTAGTGTAGTTTTAATCTTACTTTCAGGTTCGTTTTTGAAGTGGCTTTTTCTACAAAACCCTCAGGTAATTCATTGTGTAAGGTAGGAGTAAGCCATTGCCTTGTTCGCTCACCAAAGTAATTACAGGTGCTCGGTACACTATAAGTACTGGTTTCCGCCTTACGGGTTGGATAGCGATGAATTCTTTCAATTTTAAATTCAGTATTATTATACTGTTCTAATATTAACAGCTGTTTTAATTTAAGATCAATGGGTAGTATTTTAGTGATATTGTATATTTTTTCATAGTTTTTATTAAGATTTCGTTTAGTTTTTGAGTCTATTAAAAATTTTAGAAGTTTCATTTGTAGTAATTTTATTTTATTTATGTATGTTTGAAAGGTAAGTCCATAGCTACTCAGCCCGTAACACATTATAGCATCTGCCAATGCATAGTACAACATATACATAATACTTTTACTTACAATTCTTTTTAGATTATACATTTTACCTATAACTGATCTTAATTTAGTGCAAACATATTCTACATGCAGTGACCATGAAAAGCGGCAGTCTATAGTTAAACCTAAGTATTTGTATGAGCTTACCTCTTCTATTTCCGTACATAGGCAGTTATCTTTATTGTTATGGAAACAGTCATAGGTATGCCCTCGTAAACTAATTTGGCTATACTTATAATTACTGTAAGGTGAGCATATTCTTAGCCACTTAGTTTTATTGGTGTTTATTATAATGCCATTATCATGGGCCCAACACACAATGCGATCAAAATCGTCTTGTATTGCGTTTTGTATACATAAGTCATCTTTACCGCTGTAGATAAGGCAAGTATCATCCGCATACATGTACATATTGCACTTTTCGATGACGTTGGGCATGCTATTAACATGCATAATGTACCCCAAAGGGCCATATACAGATCCAGTTGGCACCCCGTACCTAACGTCACCATCATAGCTTATGGTTTCTCTCACACGAACTCGAACTTTGCGGTTTGCGAGATAAGTTCGGAACCAGTTATTGATAGGACCGCGGATCCCACACTCACTCATGGCCTGCAGCAAGCCGTCATGGTCCAAGGTGTCAAACGCTTTTTTAAAGTCAATGAACACAGCCACTACCAGTTTTCTTTCGTTTAATGAGTTGTTTACGTAATTAGTGAATTGAGATAAGGCAGTTGCTGTGCTCCTATTTGGCCTAAATCCATGCTGGACATCTGTTATCACATGATTATTTTCCAGGAATCTAGTGATTTGGTTAACTAAAATTTTTTCTACTATTTTATTTATAGTGCTCAAGATAGCAATCGGTCGGTAATTGGTATATTCTGAATGTAATCCTTGTTTGTATATTGGTCGTATTAAAGAGATCTTTATAGCATCAGGATATAAGCTTTTTTCTATGCATAAATTAATAAAACGGGCAATTATTGGACTTATTTGTTCCTTTACTTGTTTGAGATCTCTCACCCTGACACCGTCAGACCCCGGCGACTTGCTGCACTCCATAATATCGATAATTTTAGACACATTTAATGCGGTAACTTTCTTAATTCTAAAACTTACATTAGTTTCCTTAACATATGAGCTTCTATTTAAAAAGTTTTTATTACACTTATGCTTTATTCCGTCAATTTCCTTTGTAAAGGTATCACAAAAGCTATTACACACATTCACTAATGAGGACTCAGATTTGCACAGATATTTCTCAATTACACTGTCAACACTCGATGGTTTTTTTCCCAGCCACTCATTTATGTTGCACCAAATTTTTCGCATATCTCCCTTACACTTTACTAACAAATCTTGCTTGTACTTATTCTTAGCTTTGTTTATTATCTTATTGGCTTTGTTTCTGTATTTGGTGTATTGAAGTCGCAGGTTCATACTCTTAGGGGACGATTTCCATTGTCTAAATAATGTATCCCGCCTGTCGAGGATCCTAAGTAGGTCCTTATCAACCCAATTCTGGGTGTCTCTTTTTGTTAGCCCACGCAGGACTCTTGAAGATTCGTAGATTTCACCAAAAATCGCGCATAAGTTCGTGTACAGTTCGATAGGGCAGTCAGTATTCATTAACTCTAGCCAATCTATTTGTTGTAATTTCTCGCTAACCCTTTTGTTATTGTACATAACGCTGCTCCTAGGTGACTCATCCCTCGTGACACATGTATCAGCTGTTAGACCCGTCAAGTAGTGATCAGCAACGCGCTGGGTCGAAACGTAAGTAGACAGCATAGATGACGACGATTTCTCAGCACGTACAAAAATATGGTCCAAACATGACGTAACCCGGCGTCCCGCAACTATGACGTCACGGGTCACGTCTCTTATTCCACACTGTAATCCGTGTTGTGAAAGCATGTTTAGGTACGGCTCCGCCGCTGGATCCATGTTATATGTGAGTATGTTTATGTTACAGTCTCCGATAAGCATGACGTCATTATCAGCTGGTACAGTACTCATTAGGTTATTTATTTCGGTGATAAATAGGTTTTTGTTGCGATGAGGTGGCCGGTAGATTGCAAAGATATCCATTTTGTAGCTATTTTGTGTTAGTTTTCCATGTAATAGTTCCAATTCACAGCTACTATTTGTATTATTTATTGTAAATGGTAAGTGTTGTTTTGAGTATATAATTATACCTCCACCACGCTTATTTTGCCTTGTTCTGCTGTTCATGTTTGTGACGCCCGCGCACCATAGAAACAAGAAGCCAGCGCGACGTCACGGAAAATTCCACGGCCGCGAGCAAGTAAACAACATCCGCCGCCGCCGCTGCCGCCACTCGATGACGTCATGGAAGATTCCACTGCCACTGAAGTAAACAAGATTCGCCGCCGCCGCGTGCCGCCACTCCCCACTACAGAAGCCGCATATAAAAGGGCGCACGCGCGGACAGAAAGGCAATACTCGTGGGGTCGTCTTAGTGCTCACACCTAGCTCTGGTTGCGGTTCGGTCGACCGCGTCGCTTCCGGAGGTCTAGTGCGCTAAGACATAGACCGGCTCAGTAAGTCTGCCTTCCTCAAGCTTGCGTTGTGGTCTTCCCCCGCACACGTTTGCAAGAGCCTGGTGGAACTACGGAGTTCTCGAAAGACCTGGCACTTCTACTAAGTCTGGTTGCGGTTCGATCGCTCGCGTCGCTCCCAGAACCCAAAGGAACTGCCGGATTCTGTACCACGTTTATTCCACCCCTGCTTCCTCAACCTCTCTGTAAAAGGGCCTTCAGCCGCAAGCATAATTGTCATATCCAAAAGCATTTAAAAGCATAACGAGTCGCATCAGAATTGTCAATAAAATTAGATTATCGGTTCTTGGTCGTATTCATAGTCTGGGCCGTATGTTGTAATTATAACGTGTCGTTGGTTAAGCATTATGTATAAATAAAAGTCAAAGATTTTATCCTCGTTGTATTCGTAAAACCAAATCAGTTGTTTCAATTCAAACTCCACTCAGATAGGTAACCCAAATGATCAGTCATTAGGTTAATTTATGTTAGCGTAGCACCCCCTGAGCTAGCCGCCCCTAAGGCGCTACGTTACATTTGGCGCCCAACGAAATAACCCTGAAAGGGTAGGCCCACTTGTTTCGTAATACTAAGATTTACGTTACATTTGTTGCCCAAAATTAGTAATCCAAACGGGAAGACCATTTTGTTCGGAATTCAGGCCAAGAGTACAAGTAGGTACTTCGGTAGTCTTTCGTTTTCATCGGTCGGTCAAACCACAAGGGAGGTTCGGTTTTTGTCGTATTATGAGTAACTTAGTAGGATACGTTAAAATCGACTCAGTTTAGTAAGTGATTCGGTAGGTTTCAGTAGTCAAACACCAGTCACAAAGAAAGGTACGGTCAGTACAAAAAATTAAAATAAACCCGGGATTCAAGAAATAACAACGGAGTAAGAAGGAACGAAATAGGAAAAGAAATAAATAAATGTCATCGTGGATATATAAATTAAAAAAGGAGGATTTAATCAACGAGTTAGAAAAACAGGATATACAGTTACAGTTTAAAGATTTATCAGTAGAGGATTTAAGAAAAACATTAATTAAAAAACTAAGGGAACAAGCAGATAGGGGGGAAGAAATTTGGGAGGATAGCAGGTCAGAAGAGGACATGTCAAAAGAAAAGAACAGCACAACGACTGCCAGGAGCCCGACAGACGGCTCAGCAGTCAAGATAACAGCAGAAATACAAGCGAACAAGGAAATCATGCAGGCGGTCTTGGGATGGAATATCACATTTGATAACCACAACGACCCAGTAGATTTCATAGAAACATTAGATGAATTCATAGAAGGCACAGAAGTGAATAAGGAGAAATTATTACACCTGTTACCGAGGATATTTAAAGGACAGGCATTAGCATGGTATAGGAACAATAAAAGTCTCTGGAATACTTGGGACGACTTTATACAAGGATTTCAACTCCAGTATTACCCGAATAACCAGGAAAATAGTTTATTAGAACGAATAATCGCGCGAAAGCAAAGATACTTAGAAGATTTCAATACTTATTTAACCGATATACAAACACTAATGAGGCGATACGGGAAACTGACAGAAGAAGGAAAACTCGAAAGAATTTACGAAAACTTAAACACAAATTACAAATACTACGTCAAACGGAAGGATTTCAGTAACCTTAGCGAACTCATCTCGATAACTAAAGACTTTGAAAAACTGAACGCGGAACGATATAAACCAAGGTCAACAGCAAACGCCGCAACAAAACCAACATTGCCAAGCAACCGTAGACCACTTGACGACGATAGAATACATAGGTCAAACAACGGTCGTAAAATAAATCCAAACTACAACAGCGAAACACACTGCTGGAAGTGTGGAATGCCGGACCACTTAGCTAGAGGATGTAGGAGTCGGAGGGCAATATTTTGTTGTAAATGCGGAATCATGGGAAGAACCAGTTTTAATTGTTGCCTGAAGACAGAATCGAGAACAATAGAAAATGAATCGTACACAATCAGGGACGTAACGCGCGATAATCGAATATTTATTGAGATACAACTTAACGGGAAGAAATATGAAGCATTATTAGACACGGGAGCAACAAATTCATATATAAACCACGAAATTTACAAGGAATTATTAGACGCAGGAGCAATGCAGTTTGACACAATAAAGAAAGTTATCCTAGCCGGCGGAAGCATAATAGAAATAAATAAAGCGCTAACATTAGACATAGAAATAGACGGCATTTCAATAAAACACCAAGTCAACATGTTACCTAACACGAAAAGGATAATAATCGGGATGGATATCTTAAAAAGACTAGGGATGGACATAAAGTGGAACAAGATAGAGGAAAATAAAGATATTAAACCTGAATTAGCCGAAACAAATGAAATGAAAAGCACAGTAATACCATCAGAAGATAGTTTAGATCAAGCTCAAAAAAAGGAATTAGAACAAGTCCTAGATGAAGAGTTCAAGAAATGCGAAAACAGCCCAATCGGTAACAAATGGGTGGAACATAAAATAAAGCTTAAACATAAGGAACCCGTCAAGCAAAGATACTTCCCACGGAACCCAAAGATTCAAGAAATCATTAATGAACACGTACATAAGATGTTAAAAGACGGCATTATAGAAAAATCAAGTAGTCCTTACAGCTCACCGGTAGTCCTAGCAAAAAAGGAAATCGGAGAATATCCTAAATATGATTTCGAGATACAATACCGCAGCGGGACACAAAACAAAATAGCTGACGAGTTGTCTAGGAACCCAGGATACGCCAGTGCAGTCGAAAAACAAAATTGGTATGACAAGAAATTTAAGGAAATCGCGGAAAACCAAAACAAAGACGAAAATTACTGTATAAAAGACGGAAAGCTATATAAAAAAATCACGAACAACTTGTACGGCATGAAATTAGAAGAATATTCAGAATGGAAATTATGCGTACCACGTGAGGAAACTTTAGAAATTTTAGAACAAAATCACGACGACCCAAGTGCGGGACATTTAGGCGTGAAGAAAACCTTGAACAGAATCGCCCAACGATACACTTGGCCTGGGATGTATAAGGACGTAACGAGATACGTGGGCAGATGCGAAGCATGTCAAAGGCATAAACCATCACAAGAGAAAAAGGCAGGGGTAATGCATATAAAGAGTACCAATGGTAAGAAGAAGAAGAAAAAGAAGAAGAGGAGTGGAAAAAAAAGGAACGGGGGACACCGAAGTGGGATAGTCCGTCTCCCTAAATATATCAGGAAATCGCAATAAGAGCGCGGTTTTCCCTTTCCTTTTCTTTTTCTTTTTAATAGCAAAGGAGCTACATTTTTTTTATTTTTTTTGTTGGTATTTTTGGTTCGTCACAATTTTGACAAAGTTTTTTTTTGTTGTTTTATTCTGTGTACTCAAAGTCAAAAGCAGAAGGAGTACTATTTGTTAAAATTTGGTTAAAATAGTTAGTAAAATAGTCGCTTATATAGGTATAGGACTACTATTCTTGGAATAGTTAGTAAATTAGTTTTTCTAAGTAGCACTTAAAAGTATGAAGATAGTTAAGTTTCGCAAGTTTTGAGGGACAAAACCACAAAAGGATTTCAGAGTATACAACATGTACTTAGACGGTGATTTTTACAGGTAAAAATCTCCATAAGAAGGGGGAGAATGTGACGCCCGCGCACCATAGAAACAAGAAGCCAGCGCGACGTCACGGAAAATTCCACGGCCGCGAGCAAGTAAACAACATCCGCCGCCGCCGCTGCCGCCACTCGATGACGTCATGGAAGATTCCACTGCCACTGAAGTAAACAAGATTCGCCGCCGCCGCGTGCCGCCACTCCCCACTACAGAAGCCGCATATAAAAGGGCGCACGCGCGGACAGAAAGGCAATACTCGTGGGGTCGTCTTAGTGCTCACACCTAGCTCTGGTTGCGGTTCGGTCGACCGCGTCGCTTCCGGAGGTCTAGTGCGCTAAGACATAGACCGGCTCAGTAAGTCTGCCTTCCTCAAGCTTGCGTTGTGGTCTTCCCCCGCACACGTTTGCAAGAGCCTGGTGGAACTACGGAGTTCTCGAAAGACCTGGCACTTCTACTAAGTCTGGTTGCGGTTCGATCGCTCGCGTCGCTCCCAGAACCCAAAGGAACTGCCGGATTCTGTACCACGTTTATTCCACCCCTGCTTCCTCAACCTCTCTGTAAAAGGGCCTTCAGCCGCAAGCATAATTGTCATATCCAAAAGCATTTAAAAGCATAACGAGTCGCATCAGAATTGTCAATAAAATTAGATTATCGGTTCTTGGTCGTATTCATAGTCTGGGCCGTATGTTGTAATTATAACGTGTCGTTGGTTAAGCATTATGTATAAATAAAAGTCAAAGATTTTATCCTCGTTGTATTCGTAAAACCAAATCAGTTGTTTCAATTCAAACTCCACTCAGATAGGTAACCCAAATGATCAGTCATTAGGTTAATTTATGTTAGCGTAGCACCCCCTGAGCTAGCCGCCCCTAAGGCGCTACGTTACATGTTAAATCCGTTTATATTGTACATGCAGAGCTCCTCTTGTTTCAAGTTAACTTCTGTAAATATCATTATATCCAAGCTACATAGGCATGGTTGTAGAATAACAAGTACTTCATTGAAATGTTTTCTAAATGAGCTAACATTCATGTGCACAATTTGTAAATGAGTGTTTTGGTTATTTATGCACGTAGCCCATTTATTACTTTCCGTGTATCTTGTGTAATCTATATCTGCTGGTAGGTCGTGAGCCATAAGTAGGAGAATATAATATTACTTGAGGTTATGTGTGTAGATTGGAGGGGATAATAATGATGAGTAGGAATACCGGGATACTAGTCTTTCATCTGTGCTTGTATATCGGCCTCTTGTCGTATGTTAATAATTTTTGAATCGGCATCTTTTTTCACCAAGATTTTTGAGTTTTGAATCCATATAAACTTGTGGGAAGTTTTAAGATTCGTTTTTGTTTGCCAAAACAGATTGCGAGTTTGCTTAGTAATATTTTCATTGATATATATAGGATCCTCAGTGGCGTTTTTAAAGAAAAAGTTGTTCGTGAGCCGCTGCTTGCGGCGCTGCAGCCATGAGTCACGCGCACTCTTTGTGCGCAGGCTCATTATCAGCGTCGTGTTGCGGCGGTCCGTTTTGCCTTTTTCACCGCCTACCCTCCACACATCCACTATATCTTGTATCGGCAGTTCCAATTTTGATGCAATTTGGGAAACTGTTTCTCTTATGGAATCATTCTGTATCTGTACTCCTACTAGTTCTACTTTCTTCTCGGTTTCTTTTTGTTCTATCCACTGTACTCTTTCTTCAAGTGCACTGTTGCACTTTTCTAGATACTTGTTCCGATTTACTAAGTCGGTGATCTTGTTTTCAGTTTTTTTGTTTTTCTCGATGCAGTCGGCCTTAAAATCAATTAACTCCTGATACTTCTCTGCGTAGAAGTCGATTGTTTCGGCCATCTCATCCAATTGTTTTTTCATTGTGTAGATAACCTCCATTTTCTTATTTACTTCTGTTAACAAATTCTCAACAGTTAGTTTAGAGGGATCTAGATCAATCTTAGGTACTGTTTTCGGGCTTTGCTTTGGTGTCTTTGAACATTCCTCACACGTATCGTTTAGTGCAAAGGTTTTTATGTTTCCGGCACATGTTTTATGGAAGTAGTTTCCGCACAATCCCTTACATTGAACACTATCCCCTTTAGTTTTGGAGATATATTGCTTACATTTTTTGCACTGCACCATTTTAACGCAAGTACCGCACCACCGTAATGTTTAAGCTCGTTAGAAACTGGTTAAAAAAACAGTAAGTAAGTTTATTGCAGTTTTTTTAACAGTTAACAAACTTGTTAAAAAAACTGCAATAAACTTACTTCTTTCAGAGGAAAGTTCTCCAGAATGTCTTCTTTTATGCTTTCTTGATTCCTCGCGACTCCTTCCATTTCTATCTTCATCCTTTTTGCTGGACTGTGGGGTTCTATTACCATGTCTGTCATCGTTTCTTTCACTACTTCTACTTGTATTTAGCTTTTCTTTATCTCTACTTTTACTTTGACTAGCCTTTTCTGTTCTTTTATCAGATTCAGATTCTAATGCAAAGGAGAATTTGTCTTTTTCTTGTTTATCTGTTTTATTGTCTTTTGTTTTGGGTTTAGGAGTCTCCACTTTAGCAGATTCTTCTTTCTTTTTCTTGTCATCATTATGTCTTTGAACTATTTTATCTATTTTAGAGTTTGGTCTGTCATCTTCATCATCATACATGAGGCTGTTTCGTTTCCTGTCTGGGGTTGAGTTGCTGTGATTGGCTGATGATGATGATGATGTTTTATGTTTGTCTTTGCAAATTGGTGTCTTCACTAGTTTTGAAGCTGAGTCAGATGCGTTTTTGATTGCTAGTGAGTTGGCTTGTTTAATTTGAGATTCTGAAAAGTAGAAAACAATTATGTAGACATTTTTATTTTTAATAAACAGAGTCTTGCAATGGCTGCCTGTTTTGCACAGTATTAGTATAGTTTCTCAAGGGTACAACTTGTAATTTTCATGAATCTACCTGTTGAGGTTCCAGCATTTTTGTTCTGTAGATATTTAGCAAACAGGTCTCCGGGCTTGAAGATTTCCTCTTCATCGGAGGAGTGTGTGTCCATGGAGAACAGGCGGTTAGGGACAGCGGAGGGGTTTGATGCAGTAACTGGGTTTGCAGCTGAGGGTCCCTCTTCAGGTTCAAATATGTGGATAAAGGACAAGCCGTACTGTAACAAAATAATGGAATATTAATAGTATATTAATATTAATAATAATATAATAACATTTATGTAATTTTTGCCTGCTTTAGGGAAAGAAAGAAAAATTTAAAATTGTATTTATTTGACAGGTACTAGCAAAATATCAAGAATAAAATTAAGCATTCACCATAATTCATATTCACCTGACAATGCTTATTGTAAGGCTGCGAGCACACCACTCTCACTCTGTCCCACTTCTGGTCCTTTGCGTCGGCAGCGAGCTGGTCGGCACTGAATGACCTCACTTTGTCCACACCCTCCCCTTTCCTGGAGTCAGATGGTGACAGGAACACACAACTTGGCACCAGCACCTGTTGATTGAACTGGGTTACAGACTCTTCAACTTTGGAAAATACAAAAATAAGTAAGTAATCATCATAATTTAAGATAAAATACTGTTGGCATGGCTTTACACAGTAAATATAGTTTATAGTGTAATCTCTGATTATTGTACAGCATACATACAGTTTTTAGGCTACTGAACCATAATCCTAGTTCACTTGTAATATACTTAGTTGATTATTCACTCTACACAACTTGTCGGGCTCAGAGCCCACAGCCCAAAGCTGATCAAGTTCATTATCCACCACCACTGTACACACCTTGTAGGGCTCATTGGGAGTCTCGGAGCGCCCCACAAGCACCTCGACGAGCGCGGCGTGGTGCGCCCCCACGTTCACCGAGGATATCCTCACAGTTCCCGCCAACTGAAGCACCACCGAACACGACGGCTCCCCTCGACTGCACAGCCACTTCTTCTTAGAGATCTCATTCGCTAGGAGATTACTGGCCGGGTTACCCTTGGGAGTGGTGAAATAGTTGGTTTAACCTGTGTTTTTGGAGTTATGGGTTATAGTTTACAAGGGACTGGTTGGTAGATTGTGTACTTACAGAGTCTTCGCTGCTAAAGCTGACTACGTAATCGATTTTAACTCGGGGCATGTTTAAATTTGTTTCACTGTCTCATTGAAATGGTTAATTTTATCGTATTTTGTGAAAATATGTTACAATCTGTGGGGACTCATCTAATTAAAACAGAAATTTGCCCGCAAACTAAGCCCGCAAAACATTGAAAACATGTTGCCATTTGATTTGACAGATGTCATTTGACGATTATTGAGTTACGTTGCACAACGTTGGATGATAATCCACTTGTTTTGTGTTTCAGAAAACAACACAAGGCAGTTGTTGGAATAAACGTTACTATTGTCGTTTCTTTTCAAGCAAAAAAATAACGCATCTATAACTTTTAGCAATATCCATTAATATTCTGAACTACCTAACTTCTACATTGCAGGTATTATGATCTGAGACCTAAGAGTTCTAAACTATAGAAAATCTATTGAGCCTTGCGAGATATCGCGACACGTCGCGTCGGGGTTCAAAAGGTTAAGAACCGTTGGCGTTTTTGAGGTGGCAGATAGTGTTTCTGCATGGGTAGATATGGAGTAGAGTAGTAGTAACAAAGAGATAAATAAGTAACTAGGTACCCAGCTAAATCTTATTAGCGCACCGAACACAAGACAGTGTCTAAAGGGCCACACCAACTTCGCTAGCTACAGCTAGCGAGAGTAGCGAGCCTGAGCATATTTTTCTTTTCAGATTAGTCCGAGCGTCAAACCGATGTGTTCTACTAGCTAGTTAGCTCGCTCTGCTAGCTGGCGGTGTAGTGTAGGTGTTAGATGTAGGTACTAGGTACTCTGCGCTTTACGCGAGCCTAGGCTTTGTTGGAGTTCCAGCTAGCCAGCGTAGCGTAGCTAATCGTTAATCCATGATACTTACTTACTTAGGTAAGTACTTAGCCTTAATTCCACGAACTTAACACCTAAGCGGAAACTTTAACACTTTGATCGCATGTTCGTTTTTATAGCACTGAGAACATTTCCCTCCAGTGGCAGCGTGCTATGTCCACTGAAATTTCACTTCCGTCATTGATAAATCGTAAAGAAGGTAGGTACCTAACCTACCTTATTTATGTAATTTGTTTTATGATCGTAATTAATTAATCGAGGAAAGTGATATGATCATCATTTCCCACCTTATTCAATATTTTGCAGAATAGATTGTGTTGATAAGTATATTTCAGGTATGTATATTTCAGGCTTTTCGGTTGTGTGCTAGGGCTCCTGGTTCGATTTAAGTAAGTACTATTTCTCAGAATAATAGAAATGAACTTCCGGTATAACATTACATCCACAAGCATAGAACAACGCGGACTCGATTCATACTCAATGCTCGTGACGGTGAGTGTCTTCAGCTATTCAGGGAATATGCCAAATAATAAGTTAACTATAGATGTCATGAATTAAATTTAATGCCATTTACAAATGAAGATGTTGTACCTACTTACCTATAAAGAATAACAGCAATGCTTTATTAAAATACCCATCTTATTCAAACCTAACTTATTACCTACTCTGGCAGGTAGATAGTCAAAGTGGGGTACAAACTTAACAGTTCAAGTCATTGTAAGTAAGTTTGACTGCAACTTTAATAAGTTCAATGTTATGTACCTACTTATATTAAATTTTCAAAGTAAATAATATAGCTATGTACGTATACATAATTATGGTACGCTACCCTGAAGAACTTATAACTAGTTAACTATTTAACTAGTTACATTTATTTACATTTCGGGCGTTACTTTATTTCTAATTTAATTGTGATAGCAATGATAAACCCTACCGAATACCTACCTAATGAACCGTTATCTTAGTTAGTTAGTTATAAAATTATATCGCTTAGTAAAAATATATTATACCTACCTTCCATTTTATAGTTATATAGAATCCACAGATGATCTCTAACTAGTTAATAATAAAAAAGCTGTTGCTCTCTTAAAAGATTATCCTACTACAATTAATTATCCCAGCATAGCGGCCTAACTTAGCTGGTTTTTTCAGGTCAATTGAGCGCAAAATAAATTCGGTACCTACCTGTATAATAATAAGTAAGTACCTCTATTCCTACAAATCACTAAAATATACCTAATATTCAAAATCGATCATTGAAAGATGCATACTTAGATGCCTATCATAGCCCGTTACAATCTTGTTTTCACATGTAAGTAATTATATAAACTCTTGTCCATCAACCATTATGATCCCAACCTCTGGAAAAACATAATCTAGAATCTAAACAAAACACTGAAACTAATATCGACGCTACATCATGGCTAGACTTCTAGCCAAAGACTAGATTGTCGCATTCTTTCACTCTAGAATGTTCTTCAACAAACAAGTCTAATAGGAAGGTACTCGCAGCTGAAAAATTCAGCTGAAAGCACTTCCGTTCATTTAGTATAAAAGCAATTATTATAAATATATTCCCTACAATACTCGTTACTCGTGCTATGCTAACAAATTATGACAAAGTTCTTCGGACGTTCGATGTCGTTTCAAGTTTAGAAAACTTATAGAAGATAGAATACCCTCTTCGTCTTCGTAGATAATTGAAGACCGAGCTCGTTTAGAACATAGAGGTAACACTTGTTTAATAGTCTTCATGACCATACAAAATTGCCTAGAAAGTTCGATATTACTTTACAGTCTATTTGTCTCTGACCACCCTGTACTTGTGTATCCTGACGATGACGGGTTTCGGTCTCTTCTTCACAACCTTCTTGGCTGGCGGTCGTTTTGGTCCTGTCGGCTTCCTGTAGTAGGTGTACCCTCCGTAGGGGTCGGGCCTGGCGTAGAGGATCTCCGAGGGCGAGGTGATCACTCGCTCCGACTCTTCATACTGCTGAGGGTAGTACTGAGACGCGTAGGGTCGGTACACATCTGCGTGGTACGAATCTGGTCCTCGGTACAAGGACTCTTGATAGGTATCAGCTGCTGGTCTGTGGTACGGCTCTGGTCTGTAGTAGTCTTCGGGTTGTCTCTGGTCGGGGCGGTGGTAGACGGGGGTGAGGCTGGAGGCGAGGGCGGCGGGGCGGGGCGCGCGGGGGGCGCCCGGCTTGGTGCTCAGCATGTGAACGACGGGCAGTGGGGGGTGCAGGGGGAGCGCGGCGAAGGCTATAGGCTCGTATTCGTTGGCGAAGCTGTTGGCGTAAACCAGGAACGCTTCGCTGCGGCTCTTGATGGCCTCCTTCAGGGGCTCGGAGCCGCCGAGACACGCGCACGCGCACAGCATCAGGATCCGGAGCTGAGGAGGGAGAGGAACACCATGAAGATGGATGCTGGACACGGTTGTGTAGAGAGAATAAATAAAAACAGGTAATCGAACATCTTATAAAACGTTATTTGACGTCGAGTATATACGAGTATGTATAGTTACCTAAACTGCGGTATGATCTGTTTGGCTTGACCGGTATTGTGATGCGAGAATTATCAACAAATACACAAACAAAACACCATCACATACATCATAATTCATGATAACGAGATGATAACTATTAAAATTCAGCCCAAACTTCACTTAATCGATGGATTGACTAACACCATGACGAATAGACAATTAGACATTGCTACCATAAATGATACACTGCCATGTGCCCTTATTTTCAGAAGCTCTTTTTCTTAAGATCATCATTATCCGTTAAAATCGTCCTATGCTTCACATACACATGATGGCCTCTCCCTAGCACTCTATCCTCAGCCTTCCTCATCCAAACCCATATAAACCTCACCAGATCCACCACACCAGATAACACTGTTTCTTCTTAAACTAGACAACCCACAATATTCCGTAACCTAAAAATAGGGTGCACACTCACTGAATTATCCATGTTGCTTCTGATGCTGAAGCCGATGACCGCTGCAGTCGGAGGCACTTTCGGGACTGCGGCGGCGGCTGCGGCGTCGCCTGACTACGCTTCAGGCGGGCCACATGCAACTGTATGGCATATGGAGCTACTACAACACTGGTTTTAACACAACGCGAATTTCGACTAGGCCCGTTCCGACTGAAATATCTTAGTTTGTAACTTGTTAGAACCTGGGCTTGTGTTAATATCTATAAATATAGGTGATATAGCTACGAACATAGGTATATCTAACCACTGTAGGTATTACCAACCTGCAATCTCTTTTGGCCTCTGCAAAGTTAGCGATAAAATCCTGTATGAACCTAATCACAATCAAAATCAGCTTCTGCATTTGCATAACTTTCTGGAGCCAATTACCAAAGCTACTTGTGTGGTAGCTAACTACTTAATAATTGAACATCTTTTGAATCTCAAATAGTCCGGTCCCTGGTAACCTCGTCTGACGGTACCAAGGTAAAAGGTTTTTCCAGTCAGTAACATTTCATATATTATTTTATTATATTGGAATATAACCGATGTTTCAGCAGCTCTATATGAATCCGCCGTGCTGGTCATGCGTGGTTGCCGCCTATGTCTTCCTTCCGTCTCCGACTAGCACACTGCACTATTGACAACCACGTTTAATACATTATAATGGAAACTAATGAACCTGTCGTCTTTAGCATTTTATTCACTTTTTATGGAATGCTTCAAGTAGTTTTCATTAATTAAGTAGTACTTACTTAGTGTTTTATTCTAGAATAGCCATCATAACATTGTGATTGCGACCTAAAGTAAAATGTTTATTGTAGTCCAAGCTCTTCAATTGATAAGTATAAGCTGCGGATACAAAACTTGTAAATATATATTATGCTACTTTAGTTATTAGTTGAAACAAAACAGCGGCGGTAAACAGTAGGTGTCAACACCGCAACACAACCTCCTGAAAAATAAAGATTACCTATTTCGGCCCATTCTGTAAGTTTATTACCAAGTGCCATCGACTCAACAAGTAAAATCGCCTTCATTATAAGTGGAATCTCTGAATTTATTCGCGTTTCCGCAATTTCAATTAAAAAAATATAATGATCGGTTAATAGTACCATCTCCTGAAAGGAAGCGTAACTTTCAGCAGGTATGTATCCGGTGTTATTTAAAAGGTATGCTTACTGAAGTTTAAAATTCAAACTGGATTGGAAAGGTGATAGATGTGGACGGAACTACGACGGCTGAATTATAAATCTAGCGCGCTACAGCAAGTTTAGGGTTCCCTGGGCAACGAGAGAACCACGATAAATTACTCAATAACTCGTATACATACTCCTGTATAATAAGGAAAAATTATATAACCAAAAACGTATTGTTGCTATGTTTTATAAGTTTATTTTTTTATTGGCATAAATTAAATTATTGTTTTTGACCTTTTCGAATGTCAAAAAACCAATAATAAGATGGACAGAGTATAGAAAAACGTAGGGTTATATTTTTCAATCCGTTCCTAAATATATTTAAACTTTGAGTTTAGGGTTTACCTATAAAGCTACGGATTGGTCATCTATTGTCCAACGATCATCGATTTGCGGCTGTGACACAGTAAATAGTAAAAAAGACATCATTTTCTAACATTTTATTTTAGCCTTAGCCATATTAAATATAAAGATAACTTAGAAACCAAAACGAGGTAACTAGGTTTATACATTCGCTTTCAGCAAGAAAATAATCAATGTGCTTCCACACGGAACCACCAATCGAAAGTGAGTCTGATTTATATCAACTTCCACGTAACAGTTTTCGCGAGTAGTTAATACGTTTTCACGGTCGAGGAGCGGCGCGCGCGCATCGCCGCTCACAGCTGATTATAGATCATTATTGCTATTAATTATACGTATTATTTGCGTTCTATATCTGCGTATTATAATAAATTGATGAACACACTCATTGAGAGCAGTGGTCTCCCTTTTGGGTTTATGTTTATAAATAGATTGTGCAATAAAGAATTAAATAATAACTATAGATCAGTGAATTGCACAATAACACTGTTGAACTTGAGGCGTGCTTCTGATTCCACCTTCTGCATAATTTAAAGTGACTTAACGAAATCATGGCAACCTTCAGGATATTAGATTAATGGCATTAACCTTGTAATATATGCCTGTGATGATTTTGATGATTGATTACATTTTGGTACATAATTCTACTTTCGCACTAGTCCTATTTATCTTATTTTTGTATATATATTTGGTATACATACGGTCTAGACTCTGGGAAAGAACATAGGCTACTTTTGATCCCAGAATTCCCACGGGAAAACTTTTAAAGGCAAAGCGAAGCTCGCGGGAACAGCTAGTTTATTATAAATGCTAAAATATGTACCATACATACACAGGAATAAATAAATAAAGAATATTTTTTGAAATCATATACTTTATGAGCTAAAGCTATATTTAATTATTGGCCTTCAAAAATTCTACCCTACTTTTAACGCATAAATGAATGTTTATAAATTCAAGATCATATCGTTTTGGTAGCGACATCTGGCCTAGAGTGGAGAGGCTCTTGCGAAACTATCGCTTACGATCTCGTTAATCTTGTTTAAAACTAACAACACATTATGTATACGTAATGAATGCTTATGTACTGTATCGCTTATGATACTCTGAAGGCTGTTATTAGGTGCTTTTGAATTAGAGTTGTTAATCACTATGTTTTTTTAAAGGACGTCAGAATCCTCATCCTCCGAAAGTCACTATTTGCTTTCTCTACAAATGTTTAGGTAGACGGTGATCAGTAAAAAACAGAAGTCAGTAAAAAAACTTAAAGTATATTTCTAATCATAGATTTGGTAATACAACAGTAGCCTCTATACTAAGGTGGGTAGTCTAGTTTACCACCAACCAGAGTTGTGGGATGAAAGGCTAAGAGTGGGCTCATGTACCAGCTTGGAGACCTTCACGATCTGAGGAACAGAGACCACCTTAGGGACTGACACTACTTTCTTGACTGACACCACCTGAGGACAAAGATAGGGAGGGGTTAGAAACATTGAGTAGAGGACAGGAGTTTAGAACACTCAAGTGTTCTATAGTTAGAACGATGTTTTTTTTATGATGACTTTTTTTCTATTAAAATGTTTGGTTTTCATAGTTTTACCGGGGGATGAAGAAGACACAGAACTTTAAGTAAATTGATTAATTAATTTTGAAGTTTATATTGAATATGAAGTTGTTATTTAAGAGTTTGTATTGGTTGCGGGTCGTTGGACGAGTATGTTTAGTGGTAGCAACAAAAAAAAGTTAAATATGGTGTGAAGAAGGTGTTGGTAATTTTTTTGTGAATTAAAATATGCTATGCGAGCTTGCATATTAATGGACCTAGGGTTCTTCTTAGCAATCCTATAAACATTAATAACAGTTAAGTACTGAAGGCCTTAGATTGTGATGTGACAGGAACCATTAGGCCTAGCTCAGATCTCTTTCAAGGTTCAACGCATATTATGACCTCAAGAATTTAGAAATAGTCACTCTATCTATGAAGCTAATGATTATAACTATTATTTTAAATATGGTCTCATTTAAATTTAAATTATACTGTGAGCCGTATTTTTTAACCTTAGCCAAAGAAGATTAGTGTTATAAGTTCGGCACATGTGTATCTATAGTGCAATACTTAGAAACGCTTTTATAATTTGAGTATTTTTTTTGCATAAGTGTTTCGTCCATACGAGTACAAAAGAATTCAACGCGCTTCGTAAAAGTAAGTTCTTCTCTTAATTTTAAATAAAGTGAATTATTTATCATAAACCTGACCTTGGTTTATCGAATTACAGTATCTTACACTTACAGGTCACTTTTAGGTTAACAATTTTATTCCAAAGTGGTACTTTATGTAACATTTCACAAGTGGTCACACATATCGCGGACACTTGATACCCAGGCGGTGTCAATGTTACACATTTCGTCACAACTTGTATGTGATACAGATACTAATCATCCCGTATGTGTGACCGAGATCTTATATCTCATTGTTTTAGGTAAACAGACACTTTAAGCATATATATGCTTTTAAGTAAGTTGCTACGCGTAGTTATACTTAGTTTTTTTGGATGAACGATTAGGTTTCTACTACGATTTCAATCGGTGTTAAAGTTTCAGTTATTTTAGATATTACTTACAGTGAAAAAATACAGCTATTTCAAAAAAAAGCTAACAGCCAAAAAATCGCGTAGACTATAGCTGTATTGAGATTTTACCTATATTTGGTTGATTGTGAGAGTAGTGTACCTACGAGTATAATTAACATAAGGTAGGCTCATAAATAGGGTAATATAATATTTAAAGTACTCAATGTACATTAAGGTATGGACGTAAATAAATGGTCAGTACTTCTGCATATGCCTATTGTGAAATAAACGTATCTACTGAGCGTTCACAGGCTCCCGACGTGAGAGGTCGTGGGATAGTCTTAGAATCCTTGTTCCATATTGCATTCAAATAATACTGGACTGTACAATTTTGTGTTTTCAGAGATCAAATCTGATGAAGGACCAAAGGACTTGATAATGGTACTGAAATACGCTTATAACTTTTTTAAATACTATGGCCTACTAGAGCTATTAGGTATTATGGCCGAAAGGTATTTCCAATGTCCCACATTTTATTCCTTTTGTAAGGCAAGACGTAATGACTTGACCACTTGACTTTCTCAAACCCCCTAATCTCCCCAACGACCCAAAGAAACAAAAGACAATCAACATACCTTAGGGACCTCAACGACTTTGTTGACGGAGACGATCTTGGCAGACGAGTGCAGGACGGGAGCGTGGTCCAGCAGACTGAGCCCGTGTCCGTGGGCATACAGGTCGTGGCCGTAGCCGTGGCCGTACGACAGGTCGTGGTGGCTCAGGCTGTCGTAGTGCGACAGGGACGGGTAGTGCGAGAGCGAGAGGGGCGCGTGGAGGGAGTGGTAGTCCAGTCCGTGGTCCAGAGAGAGGTGGCCGTGGTCCAGGGATAGGTAGCCGCGCTTGTCGCGCTTGCCTTCAGGGGCGGCCAGGGCGGCGGCGGCGAGCAGGACTACGCACACCTGTAAGGAGGTTACTGTTAGGTTCTGAAGGTTGTATATAGTGGATTGGGGCTCTGTTTGTGGTCTTACGAACTGTATCCTAAAAGCAGGGTTTACTCCAATAGATCGCTCCTGTGCAACCTTTGAAATATCCCCTTGATTGAAGATAAGGGATGATTATAGGGTTGTGCTAAAGGTTTATTATAACTGTTCAATATAAAGAAAAAAAATGACACTTGTTTGATTTTTTTTCTATCACGTAGCTATTTTTCTAAAACAAATCCAGAGACACTTACGAAGGCTTTCATTTTGTTTTTTTTTGGGTGGTTCTTTGTTGATACACAAGAGAAGGCTCAGAGGATACTGATGCTGGTAGGACGTTATTGCTGCTTTTTATACTCGAAACGTAAACTCAGCCCCCGAGGCCGCACACAATTTTGCAAAAGAGGCTTCGCTGCGCCTGCGGGTTGCGACATAGGCTTCTAATTAATCGTATCAGGTTCATTCACTACGACACTGTATCAATGAGGTATCTGTTTACTAAGTTTTGAGTGAGTTATTCGGTTTTGATGTTAGGTCAAGGAGAGTTGGAGTTTGCTCGAGATTTCTGTAGAAATAGTTTATGTATGTTTTTTAGGTTTATAGAGGACCAACAGCTTCGTTTTGCCTTAAGATGTTTCTCCGTGAAGGACTCCCATCCAATTCCTCAACATTATTGCCTAAATAGGTAACTCAAAAATATAATAATTGGCTAAATAAGTCCCGTTCCCTTCCACTTTGATCCACATCCCCTGCATTAGCTTGCCTTTCTACGATAACCTCTCCTCCGTCCCTTCTCTTACATTATCCTTCACACCCTTGCTCTACACTCCCGTCACCTCCACTCATGCATCTCACCCCATCCCCAAACCTTCACATTTCTTCTTCAGATCCTCTATTCTTCACATTTCTTTATATTCCTATACATTTACCTATTGATAATTACATAAATACACCCAATTTGTTGAATTAGAATACATAGGTAATAAATCATTTTCATTGAGGAAAAATCCTATTTAACACTACCAATAGCCGGACAGCCCTAAAAACACAGGCTAAAACAATATAAAGCATCGTTATCATGAACAAAGAAGTGAAACACGCAAAATACGAATTTACCATTCTTCACAAGAATAAGTATTATCATGACCGTGATTTTGACTTCTATCTACTAAAATAATAAAATAAGTAATTACCACAGTAACCCTGGAGCTGGTATGTTCCCCGGGAAGGGCAGACCTCTCGATCTTTAATGTGACTTTTACCTTCTATGTAGGCTCTGTATGTACAATACAATATACGTAATAGTTACGTTCTTGGGTGCAGGTAGGTATTTCCGTAGATTTTATCAAAATCCTCTAGCATTTCCCACAGCGGAAACAATGGTGTAAACTACGGTGCGTAGGCTATAGGGAAACCCAGGATTTGTAAACAAATAAAATCGTGTATTTTCGGAGCTAGGCTATTTACAACACAAAACAAACCAAAAAGCAACTCTTGACAGTCAAAAAAAATAAAGAAGAATATATACAAAAGGAGGTCGTAATTATTATGAGAACCTGTTGGTAACATTCTCCACCCCAGTGCTGCTAGCAGCACTCCACTTCCATGGGGATTCGGGCGACGTGTGCTGCCGATCTTGTGAATACTCCGGACTTCGTACTTATTTTGACCATTCTGGTCCGGCCATCCCTCCCCGGGCATACCTCGTTGACCAGGCCCTTTACCCAGAGGTTTCTTGGCCCATCCGGGTCTACAACGTACACAAGGTCTCCCACTTGCAATGGTCTGGCTTCTTTGGTCCACTTCTTTCTGGGTATCATTTCTGGCAGCACTTCCCTGACCCACCTTTTCCAGAACATGTCTGTTAATCGCTGTGCGATTCGCCACTGCTTCCTTAGGTGCAGGTCCGAGTCATCAAAAACTCCCATCTGTGGCAAATTCGATGATGAACCAATGAGGAAATGATTTGGAGTCAGGGCTTCTATACTTCCGGCTTCCACTGAGACATGTGTTAGAGGGCGGCTGTTCACTATGTTCTCAACCTCAGCTAACAGGGTTGACAATGTCTCGTCTCTCGGTGCACGTTCTTTAAGCACGACCTTCAGTGAAGTCTTTACTGATCGGATCAGCCGCTCCCAGGCTCCACCCCAATGAGGACTGACGGGTGGTATAAATGTCCATTTAGTACCGTGGTTCATGGCTTCATCTGTAAGAGCTCGTTGGTCTAACTTAGCTATTGCCTTCTTCATCTCAACGTCAGCTCCTCTCATGTTCGTGCCGTTATCAGAGAACAGCTGGGTTGCCCATCCTCGCCGTGAAGCCTTCCGACGGATTGCCATGATGAGGGAATCGGAAGTAAGTGAGGGCACTGTCTCAATGTGTATCGCCCTTGTAGTGAGACAAGTGAAGAGAACTCCATATCGCTTTTCACGGCGCCTTCCGACTGTCACTTCCATTGGGCCAAATAAATCTAGGCCGCAGAAGGAGAATGGGCGCTGATGATGAGCCATTCTGGCAGCAGGTAAGTCACCAATTCTAGGTATTTCCGGTTGACATTTTCTTAATTTGCACAACATACATTTTGATACGACATTTTTAACTGTTGGTCGCAATCTAGTAATCCAGTACCTTTGTTTCAGCTCATTGACTACCGTCTCTTGGTTTCCATGCGCGGCGGCTACGTGGTAATGCCTGACAATCAATCGTGCGATGTAATTTCGTCCGTCTAGTATCGCAGGTCTTTTTGTTTCAGGTGCCACATCTGGAGCAGCGTCGATCCGGCCACCAGCGCGCAGGACTCCGTGTTCATCTAGGTACGGCGATAATGTTAGCAGCTTGCTACAGGTAGGTATAGCTTTAGAATTTTCCAGTAGACTTATTTCTGATCCAAAAGACTGCAATTGTGACTGCCTTAACAGTAATCGCTCAGCTCTATCCAGTCTGCAGTCATTAGGATTGTAAGTATATTTTCTATCTTTGAATTTCTTTTGCAGAGCCATTATTCCTTTGTCTAAAAATGTCAGGACCCGGTAGGTAGACTTTAGGAGGCGGAGCCACGAAGAAAATCCGGTAGCGTCGGGTACAGGTAATATTGTCTGTTCAGTTTGTACGACCGTGACACATTCTAATCGCTGATTATTTATTTCAGGATCAATGACATCTTGCGGCCAATCAGCTTCACTACCTTTTAAGAAAGTGGGTCCATTCAACCACTCTTGCTGTAGCACTTTGCAATCATAGCTTTCTCTGGTAGCCACATCTGCGACATTCATCTTAGTAGGTATGTATCGCCATTCATTTATTTGCGTCAGTTCATCAATCTCACCGAGTCTGTTTGCCACGTATGTTTTGTAATTGCGTGCGTCATTTCTTATCCAGTGTAGCACTGTAGTCGAGTCGCTCCAGAAGAATCTTTGCTTTGCTGTTATATCGTGTTCTTTTTCTACCGTGGCAGCGAGTCGTGAAGCCAGCACTGCGGCCTGTAGTTCTAAGCGTGGCACCGTTGTCGTTTTATTTCCTGCCACTCGACTTTTACTTGCTATAAAGGCTATTTGCGCTCCTTGACTATCGTCTGTCCAGCGCCAGTAAGCTACAGCGCAAAACGCTTTCGTTGAAGCATCACAAAACATATGCAACTGGAGGTTCTTATAGTGGTTAGCAGTATCAAATGATCTTCTTTCATTATCTCTCAGAGGCTTGCGTAGTGGCGTGGCATCCTGTGAGGCGCTGCCTGCGTGCGAGGAGGGCGGTTGATTACCCATATCACTCTCTGTCTCGCTTACACTTGAGTCTCTTGACGTTGCAGCTGGATAGTGCCTCGGTATGCGTAGGTTACCCAATGTAGGTATTAGACCAATCCACTTTTGCCATCTAGAGTAGATTCCGTCTGGTACTTGATCATCCCAGTTAATATTGTTTAAACGCCACGTTTCTTGTAATATTATTTTTCCATTAATCGTGAAAGGCGAGAGAAATCCATGAACATCGAATATGGACATCACAACTCTTAACATTTCTCGTTTAGTCGGTCTTTGTTTTCCGTTGATTATGTTTTCAGGTATTTTTTTGAATGAGATATCGAATCCAAGAGTGTCATCTTTTGTATACCATATCAATCCAAGCGTTCGTTCACCGTCATATTGCTGCCCCATTTTGAACTTTACAGCTGTTTCACACAGGGCCTCTTTTGGCACGCTACTCAGTACGCGCTCGCTATTGCTGTTCCAGTTGCGTATTTCAAAGCTACCTTGTGAGTGTATGTAGGTGACTTGTTTGATAAGCGTGATAGCAGTAGCCTCGTCCGGCACGCTGTGGATGTAGTCGTCCATGTAGTGTTGGTAGCACACGGCGGCGGCGGCGGCTGGCATGCTGGATTCGAAGCGCCGAGCATTCTTGTTCTTTATGAATTGTGCAATGAATGGGGAACAATTGGCACCAAATATAAGCGATGACATGACATAAGTCTTCACGGGATTTTCATTATCTGCGCTTAGCTTTTGTGATAAGTTTTTTGCTTTACCGTCAGGGTTGTCTCTAAAAACAAAGCGCAAGGCATCTCTATCTTCTTGTTGAATCTTTACTCTCAAAAACATATCTTTGATGTCACCTGTTACGGCTATTTTATTCTCTCTGAACCGCAACAGTATACCAAACAGTGACATGAGCAGATCCGGTCCTTTCAGCAAGTAATCATTCAGCGACGACCCTGACGACTGTGCTGCAGCATCGAACACCAGTCGTAGTTTCTTTTTGTTCGGGTTGTCGACGCCAAAATGTGGCAAGTACCATGTTCTAGGTCCAACTTTACACTCTTTCAGCTCTTCGGCAAAATCGTTCGACAACAAATGCTGAATGCGTTCCTTGTATCTGGCGGCATATTCTTCATTAAGATTCATTTTCTTCTCTACCCCTTTTAGTCTTGCTATAGCATTTGTGTAGGAGTCAGGCATTACACTCTGTTTATCCTTCCAGGGTAAGCCGACATGCCATTGGCCGTTCACAAGCCTGGACGTGTGTTCTAGGTGCTCCCAGGCTCGCTCGTCTTGCTTGTTCTGCCGAGGCTTGGAGGCAGCGGACACACCCATCGACTCTATCTCAAAGGAGCGGCGTACGAATTCGTGAAGGTTCTCATTGCGTGTATCTGATGCATCAACATCGGTTATGAAGAGCGTGGCGTGCGAGGCGGGCGGCGGCGCGGGCGGGGAGCGTGCGGCCACGACGCGGCCGTGCACGGCCCAGCCCAGCGGCGTGCGCGTGGCGCAGGGCTCCCGCTGGCTGCCGCTCCTCACTTCCAGTGGAAGCAGTAGGTGGAAATTGTCTTGGCCTATCAGTACTTCCGGTTTTTTATCACTAGTACACAGTTCACCTTTCAGTTCACTTAAGTACTTATAGTTCTCACAGTTTACTACGCTCAAGTTCTGTTCGGGTAAGTTTAGTTCTTTAACACTTCGCGCACTAACTTTGAAAACTTTTCCGTGTTTATTCGATAGTTCAAAGTCTAGTATCTCCGTATCACACACTAGGTCGGTGTTGTCCCAGGCCCCGCGCACCCGCAGCGCGTGCGGGCGGCCGCGCAGCCCGGCGCGCTCCGCCAGCGCGGCGCTGATGAGCGACACCGTGGAGCCGTCGTCCAGCAGCGCGGTGGCATTGATCACACCGTTCGGTCCGTGAATGTTTATGTTTACAACTTTTAGCAACACTGAACACCTATTAGAGTTTATGTGCGTTACAGTTTCAGGGCTTTCACTTTCAGTGTCTGCATTTTCAGTCTGTGTAACTTGCACAGCGACGACATTGTTCTGGCGCGGACTAGGCACGTAGTGTAACAGACGGTGGTGGGCTTCACCGCAAGAGTCGACGTCACAAGCGGCGGCGGGACACGTCTGTCGGTCGTGCTGCGCTGTCAAACACTTAAAGCATAGTCCAGTACGTTTCACAAATGCCCAGCGGTATTTTCTTAACGATCGTCTAAACTTTTTGCAGTCTGTCAGTATGTGTTTGGACACGCGACAAAATTGACACTTTTCATCTAGTCTGTCTTTATACTGTGCACTTTGTACCAAAACAGTTTGTGGTTGGTTGAAGTTACTGTTCTCTTTATGTATACGTTTGGTATCACGAACGTTCATCAAACTGGCACCACATGTAGAAATTTTGACTGCTTCTTCGTTTAAAAAGTCTGATATTATGTCCAATCGTGATTTGCATCCCTTTGTGATGAGCGGGTAACTGTAGTCAGCCCATTTCGACACTAGCACTGTAGGCAACTTGGAGAGCACTATGTTGACTACGCTGACTCCCTCCAGGTACTCATCGCGACGCAGCGCGCGCACGGCGGCCACGTAGTTCTTCACTTTTATGGAAAATGGTACAATATCTTTCTGGTATTCCGGTGAAACTGAGTTTAATTTTTTGATCTCCGTCATGATTTTTGATAAGATCACTTCTGCGTTTCCAAACTGTAGTTCAAGCGTGGCCATCACGTCGCGCGGCGCGGCGGCGGTCATGAGCAGGGCGGCCACGGTCTCTCGCGCGGGGCCACGTAAACATCTCCTTAGTCGCCAGACGTTCTCTCTGTCACTGAAATTGCACAGTGAAGTGGATTCTTCGTAAGCTTGTTTGAATGCTAGCCATTCCGTTGGATCACCATAGAACGGTGGCAGCTCTTTCGGTGTGCTAATCCGACTCAATAGGTTGTTGTTGGTGTTGTTGTTGCTTGCAACCGTGGTTGTTACTAGTTCCTTCATGGCAGCGACAAGTTGCATGATAGCCCCATCCGTGCCGGCTTCACCCGGCGGCGGAGCGGCGGCGGCGAGCTGCTGAACCGGGCCAACAGTGCCGATCCCCATCGGCGGCAGCACGGGTCCCGCGGTTGTACCTTCAGTGCAGGCCCCGTACTTTCCCAGTTCTTGCTCGTTGTGCTCGAGCCACCTCTCTACGTACTGGCTATCAGTAGTGTGCTCACTCTGTGCTGATCGTGAACTGCGGCTGCGTTTGCGTTTCAGTGAGGCTAGCTCTCTGTCTAAGAGTTCCAATCGTATCCTGGCCTTTTCCCTTGCTATTTCGTCTTCTCGCCGTGATATGACTGTAGATGAGGATTTTTTCGACATTCTTGACGTCGTTGATTTTCCTTCATTTTCTGACGGCAGTTTATTAACCTTTGGCTTGTGAGTAAGGCCACTGGTAGAAGGTATTTCCACTGTACCGACCAGAGTATGTGGTGTAGAGTCGGCATCAGCGTCCTCCATCTCTCTTCGGACTGTGCTACGCGTTTTAACCATTCCCCGGCGGGGCGCACTGATTTTTCTCGAAGGACCACTTGTAAACTACGGTGCGTAGGCTATAGGGAAACCCAGGATTTGTAAACAAATAAAATCGTGTATTTTCGGAGCTAGGCTATTTACAACACAAAACAAACCAAAAAGCAACTCTTGACAGTCAAAAAAAATAAAGAAGAATATATACAAAAGGAGGTCGTAATTATTATGAGAACCTGTTGGTAACAAATGGTATAAACGTTTTAACAAGGCATTAATTTTTTGATAATGTTATGTGGATACGTTTACGATACTAATCAAATGTTATATGCAATGAACGACCTAGGATCGCAGTCCTGTAAATTTCTGGACTTAGGATTCTGTGACTTAGGTTAATACACTCACAGGCAAAGAAAAAGTTCCATTCAGAAAATCACCAATTTACACCGAAGAGAAAAAAAATTACCTTAATGACGCCTTCTGCAATGTTTTAAAAGTGCATTTATCGGCGTATCAGGATATTACCAACTAAAAACATAAATATTATGTTCATTTCCTTAAATATTTAAAAAAATTGACGCCATTTGGTGTCTGCATTTTGTAAGTGGAACTGTTTCTTTGCCCGTGAGTGTATCTCACACGCATAGAACAAAGCGGACTCTGGTGTATCACTGTGGGGCACGAAAGCTGCCTCACCGAGTGACGTATCAACTATACCTAATACATATTAGGCACTCTTCTCACTGCTAGAGTCGATGAGGAATCGAGGCGGCGGCGTCTTGTTCTCGCCTCGTCTGCATAGGGAAGGCGCAGTTCTTTGACGCCCCGCCGCCACGACGCCGCCTCGACTCTTGTGCAGTGAGCTGAGCGCTTTATAATACGCTTAGTCAGCAACTGACAAAGCAAAAGACGGCCGAATAGTGTAGTGGTTAGTGACCCTGACTGCTATGCAGAAGGTCTCGGGTTCGATTCCCGGCTGGGGTAGATATTTGTTAAAAGACAGATATTTGTACTCGGGTCTTGGGTGCAGATATTTATATTTAATATGTTGTATCTATCTATGTACTAACTTGTGTGAATATATCAGCCGCCCGATACCCATATTACAGACTCTGCCTAGTTTGGGGTCGGATGGCCAATTGTGAGATGTCTAAATGACTTATCGAAAGAGCTGTAAACGCATCAACCTTCGGAATCACAAACAAAAACTACACGAACTTGCATTTACAATCACTAAAGTTCATTCCGCACCAAATTACTTCTTCCCAACCTTTTTTTACAGCCATACTGATATTAAAATTACGCACAATGTTGATAATCATTACGTATAATCACACTTGTCTACGTCAGCATGCGTAGAGTCGTGTGAGTGTTAGTGCGTCTGTCCACCGCCGCCGTTACCGTGACGTCACCGAGAACGAGATGGCCTGTTTCACAATGTCTAGTTAATGGTTACCTGTGAGATAAAAGACACGCTGTCACTGTCTAAAGGCGGCGGTCCGCGCCTTGTGACAGAGACAGGAGACCACGACCGCGACACATAAAATGTATGAAGCGAGACCAACCTCACGGTCTCCCTTGATACATTTTAGGTGTCGCGGTCGTGGTCTCCAGTCTCTGTCGCGGGTGCGAACAGCGCCGCCTTAAAACATAATTACGGAAAGTGACAGTATTTTATCCCACAGGTAGCCATTACCCAGACATTGTGAAACAGGACTTTAGCCGCATGTCCACCGCACATTCGTCACGTCGCCGTCAAGTCATATTCAACTCGGCCTGAAACAATCTCGTTCTCGGTGACGCGACAGTGACGGCGGCGGTGGACACACGCACTTATGAGAAAACGGCCGTTATTGTGCAACCGCCCTTCTGCGCCGCCAAGGTCAATGGAACTTGCTTTTGGGTAATAGAACCTTAAACTTTTGCTCTTTAATTCCATGTCATACATAATATCAGACTAATCTACATTAGGATTGAATAATAATCATAGATGTATATTCAATGTGCATCTTTGATTTGTGATACTTTAAAGCGCTTTCCATGCCGATATTGCCGATGCATACTTTAAAAAAAATACTTAAATACCTACTTAATTAATGCCTTGGATTTTCATTTATTTAATGGTTATATAACTGTAGTTAGCAATAAAATATATTTGACTAAATTTATAGATATGTAACAGGTCTCCGCAAATATGTAATGTATGTACCTATCTAATTCTATAATTATAGATGTCCATGCATATTTACCGATTACTCATAGGCCCTTATTGTATTATGATTATGCATATTATCAATACCTATATATAATATTAAAATAACGCGCGAATGTGAGGCGCCCCTCCTATGAAGAAATGAACCAAATAAAAATACTTTTTCAAGATTATATAAAACTTTCCTTCTACAAAATATAGCTATGTAATTATTGCTAATTAAAAACCTACCCTATATAACATTAATAATCAACAATATGTCTATGTATGTAACGTTAGGTATGTCTATCTTTTGTAAAGTTAAGAAAATGTTAAGTTAAAACTGTTTAAGTATAAGTAACCATAGAAAAAGAAGTGCGACTCCCTCCCCACAGACAAACCAATATGTACTTGGTTTTGTGGGATGTATTAGGTTAAGCTTATTTGTGAAATAAATATATTTATTCATTATTCATTATGGAGATTGTCCACATTATTCACACCATTGAGAAGGCTACGTATCTACGTAGTATGTTCGTAAAACAAATAAATACAATGCGAGCTCGGTTTTTACTTCATTTGGATGCAAACTGTGGATAAGAAACTTCAAAGGTAAGCGTCCACCTATCGGTATCGTATGTATCGGACCAAACGGATTGTCATAAATGTATGGAGAAACGGCGTCGGCGATGCCGATGAAGTGAACGATGAACTCTATACAAAGAATACTGAATGAGATGCGTCCGTTACGTACGATTCCGAAAGATGGACGCTTATACTAAACTTTTAATGCAATGTGTGGGTAGATAGTTCTTGTTTTAGCTCGCTCTACAGATGAAAATATGTGAATTGACAGGATAATAACCCTACAATAAGGGCGCTTTTCCACTAGAGATGTGCTGTGCAGCTATATGCTGTGATCATGTGATGGCAGTACTGATCTAAACACACTCATTGAACCAAATATCATAGCACCATACTATATGGTCCATAGACCAGATTTCTGGCTCTGCTCTATTACACAGGCTATAATTCTAAACAATGTGGGATCTATTATTGTGTACAATTACTAGTCAAGGAAACTTTATTTAGTGTATTTTAGAAATACTTAAGTGGACCCATACCGATCACGGGTCAATTCTGCAAAGATATCACTGTTGAACACGAATGGCAATCAACTCTGTACCTAATTACTACACTAATTCACGTAGCAATACAAAATAATGGATACTTGGTGCGTACAAAGTTCCAACAAGTTCGAATTCACGGTGGAATGACCTACTTTTATATCCTTAATTTACTTAGCTCAATTATTCAAAAATAAAAACGTAAAAATTATGTTGGTAATTAGGTACTTATATCTAATTATTCAGTACTGACGATAGGTTGTTATATGCAGAATGACAGTAAAACTGAAGGGTACAGTTTTACTGTCATTCGTTCACGGTGTAACTTTTCTCGTCATGAGTCGACGGACTGCTATATTATGTTTATCTTTGGCTAAACAAGATTCATTCAATCTACCAATGAGAGAGCCTAAAGGGCCAGAAGAAGGTACGAGTAAGTACTAAGTACGCATACTTAAATTCGCCAATGTCGGCTGTCATATTGGGGGCGTTTGTGTAAACAATCTCAGTTATGCGGACGACATGGTGCTCCTCAGCCCCTCGATCAGGGGTCTGCAGAAACTACTTTCGGTCTGTGAGCATTATGCAAATGCGCATGGACTGAAGTACAACGTGTCGAAGACCGAAATGCTGGTGTTCAGAGCGGGGAGGGGTCCGGAGAGGGTGCCCGAAGTCGTTCTGGATGGGGCACCGGTTCGGGTTGTGCAGCAGTTCAGATATCTCGGCCATATACTGACGAGTGACCTCAGGGATGACACTGACATAGAGCGTGAAAGACGGGCACTCTCGATCAGATGTAACATGCTTGCCCGAAGATTCCACAGATGCAGTGAGCAAGTTAAAATAACTTTATTTAGGGCATACTGCCAGAACATCTACACTGGGCATCTGTGGATCAACTACACCCGGAAGGCGATGAGCACCATGAGGGTGCAGTATAATGACGCATACCGCACCCTCATGAGGCGGCCGCGGTACTGTAGCGCGTCGGGCATGTTCTCTGAGGCGGGAGTGCCTGACTTCTTCGCAGTCCTGAGGTCACGTATAGCGACATTCTGGTCGGGGCTGCGCAGCACTGGGAATGCAATACTGAAAGTGGTAAGTGAGGATTTTAGAAATCCATTCTACAGACACTGGCTCTCTGTTCATCAAGACGCAAATCGAAAATAAAAATGACCTTACCTATTTAATAGGTATATGTATGTTTAAACTGATAATAATTGTAATACTACAATTTAATTTATTTTTGTAAGTACGTTTGTGTTTATATAATGTGTAATATGGGTGTCTAGCCTGAAATAAATGACAATTTATTTTATTTTTATTTATTTAAAGCGTGATGAACTTTTTTGTTAATGAAGTACTCGAATTTAAAGAGACGAACCGGAGAAAAGGGTCATCAAGCCCTATAAGTACCTAATACGTAAGTACGCGTACTTCCTCGCACTTTTAACTGTCCCTTAATAATACTATAATGTTCATTCATAGATTGGTGTAGAACCCTGTAGAAAGAAAAAATATATTATAATTAGAACAGATCAGCACCTTGGTTGCTTGCCTTGATGCACATCACATCAACATAATATTACTATCAGAATTTTAATAATTATGTTTAGTACATCAATAATTTAATTTGGTAAGTATATATGCGTTAAAATATGTTATTGAAAATTAAAACACATTAGTGTTAGAAAATCATTGATAGTCAGAGAAAATAAAATTTCTATTGGTATTCATGAAGAGATCGTTAAAAAAAAAAAAATTATAGCCAATTTTATTATGTATTGCAAAATCAGTGTTTGCTTAGTGCCTTCATTAATCATGATATGATATCTATAAATCTATAGTTATAGGCTGGGTAGGTATGTACTTAATATATGTGTGTACCTACCTGGACATACATATTTTTGTACAACTTGAAGTAAATGACTAAATTTCATCATAGATTTTGTGATATGAGAACTTCAACGCCATATAAAGTTAAGGTGAAAATTAATACCGTATAAACAGGTCATAAGAGACCAAAAATATGAAGCAGTTACAAGGACGATTACTTACTATTATTTAAGTTAATCTTAATTTTGCTTTAACAATGTCCACCCAGCTTGGACCGTGCGCTGCGTAACATGATACTTATGTTTTTTATAAACTGGTAGCAATTATTATTTTGTAAATGTCAAATATTTGGATTATCTTAATAAATAGGTCAATGTATTACCTACTTACTCAATTAATTACGTAATTATAACTGTGTAATGTACCTTTTATTAGACGAAATCTTTTTCCGAAATTCGCTACAGAACTGCTCAACACTCGGGGAGGCTAATATTGTACTGTACACCCATGGATATTATAAGTAGGTACATCCTTACTTAATTATGTACTTATATATATTAGCTGTTCCCGCGCGCTTCGCTTCGCCTTAAAAAGCTTTCCCGTGGGAATTCCGGGATAAAAAGTAGCCTATGTTCTTTCCCAGGGTCTAGACCGTATGTATACCAAATTTCATTCAAATCCGTTCAGTAGTTTTGGCGTGAAATAGTAACAGACAGACAGACACAGTTACTTTCGCATTTATAATATTAGTTAGGATATATAGTTAGGATTAGGATAGGAAGATGAAGTCATAATATCTCATTTATGACCTGTCAAAGTTAAAAAAGGCAAACAATAAAATTTATACAAAAAAAGTTTGCCAGTCTACATTATAATTTCTTATGATCCATTTTAAGGCCCTCATTTAAGTAAATAAAACACATCGTTTAAAGCAAGGAGCCAGGAGCCAATAAGTAATTTATTGAGAACGCCTTTATATAATTTGTTGAAATCATGAGCAATGAAATGCAAAAGATACCGGCCGGATCGAAGGCTTCAATTAAAAACTCTTATCAGGCGATAAAATTTAACAAGTAATTACTTAAAGCTCAAGACTTTTTAAGCTTTTTTATTGATGAATACTCTTGTTTAGCTTGATTGATGGTTAATAGTTCTGATTTCTGCTCAGATGGGCAATAGCGAAAGTCGCACTTCTAGCAATGCACATCTGCCTACCCAGTCTACCTAGTTTCGTATTTACAAACGCTTTAAGATGAGAGTGTTCTTAGTGTGTACACTTTCTTTTTAAAACCATAGGTCTGTGTCTGTATGAAATTGATTCTCCTTTGACATTGAACACAGTTGACCCCCAAAAGTGTCGCATATCGGCTCGCCACTAGGTCATCGATGCAAAATATTCAGATGAATTAGTATAAAAGAGTAGAGCAGTTTTGTTACATCACACACATCATCTTCACATCCTTTGAAGAAGCACCAGAAATACACAGCCATGAAGACCTTTGTAAGTACTTAAGTACTTAGTTTTTTTTTTTAATATGAAAAGCAATTGCGACAGGCTACGTAATTGAAACTATTAGTCTAATTGTTGTATAAGGTATTAACCTACTCCTGAATGTTTCCAGGTGACCGTCCTCTGCTCGCTGGCGCTGGCCTCGGCGGGGCAGGTGCGGGAGAAGCGCGGGTTCCTGAGCGGCCTGCACAGCTACGCACCCGCTGTCGGCTACTCCGCCCCGGCTGTGAGCTATGCGAGCTACTCCGCCGCACCTAGCTACAGCTACTCCGCCGCGCCTAGCTACAGCTACTCTGCTGCGCCGGTTGTCAGCTACTCTGCCCCTGCTGTCAGCTACTCTGCCCCAGCTGTCAGCTACTCTGCCCCAGCCATCAGCTACGCTGCCCCGGCTGTCAGCTACTCTGCCCCAGCTGTCAGCTACTCTGCCCCAGCTGTCAGCTACGCCAGTTACTCTGCTGCGCCCAGCTACAGCTACTCGGCGCCGGCTGTGAGCTACGCGCCGCGGCTGGTGGCCGTCAAGAGGGTGGTGAACGTGAACAAGGTGGTGTCGGTCCCTCAAGTGGTGAAGGTCAACAAGCTGGTGTCCGTGCCCCAAGTGGTGGTCGAGAAGAAGCTCGTCTCCACGCCCAGCTACGCGCCCGCCTACTCCAGCCCCCAGTGGTGAACCCACCCCCGACTGCGCTCTAGTCAACTGCAAGCCTTATTTATTTATGAAAATAAACTATTAATTGAACTTACCTACTTGTTTCATATTATTTTCTTACCAAACATGTTTTAAAAATAAGATAGGTACCTGCTTAGTTTGAGCATCGGATATTATAGGCCCATCAAACATGACTAGCGACCTCCTAGGTTCACATTTCTTTCAGCAGTCACTGAAGAGTCGAAAAGATCATTTATAATTGATCTACTTATAAATCATTATGCAAACGTAAAAGAAGTTTATCGACATACCTCTTATACAAAATAAAAACTTGATTACTTGGATTTAAGTTAAACATGATTTGCAATTAATAATTATCGTTCAATGTCAAAGCCACTTTCTCTTGTGGAAATATAATATTATTACTACATATTTACTTCTCTATAACACAATTATAAATATAAGTGTAAGAAAGGTGGACTTAATGCTATAAGAATTTTCTTACCAACTCTATATTAGTTGTTGAGATGTACTTAATCAATGAAACATAAAACAGTTTTTAAAATTCATTTAATTTGATGATTTGTCATTTCATTCTGATTATGCGCCGATTTTAAAGGTACGTATTAAAACATTCTTGATGCCATAAAAAAGTTAAATTGTAATAAAGCCAATAATAAATAAGTCTCGCAACTTTACCTATTTATTCAGTAGGTATTAAGGGTTCTCCTATCCTAAGTTATAACGTAATTCTGAGGAAGGAAGGAAGGTGAAGGAAGTGTTAGGTCTTACCTAACACTTTTTTGCAGTGACCATATATATATTCTTTTAAATGTTATTTATAGTATATAGGGGAACCCGGGGTAAGATGGGGTCACGGGGTAAGACGGGACCCCCCACATATATGCAAAACTATACATCTTAGGAATCTGAGTAATGAGCCAATAGAAAGGCTTAAATGATTGACCTTTAGTGCGCCAGTGACAGCAGGTGTGAGCGCATGCGTTTTTTGTGTAAGCTCAATTGTTTGTTTTTGCGTAGTGTCCATGTTATTTTTGACCGGTAGAAACAACGTCGCAACACGGTAAGTAAAACAGTGGCATTTTTTGTAATTGTGTCTTTATATTTAAGGTTTGGTACGCTTCGTTTAAATATGTGCAAAATCACTTTAACATTAAAAATATTTTTTTATGAATTATTTTTATAAAAAATATAACGTGGGGCAAGACGGGGTATTTTTGGAGGGGCAAGATAGGGTACGGATCTAGCTTGGTTAAGTTTTTTTTTTCTTCAACCTGATATTTGACATTGTAGAAGGGCTCTAAAAGGGTTACAGGGAAGGTGGTTAAAAAGACAAAGCAGATACTGCCTACGAAGAAGAATAACAACGAATATGACTGTGTCTACCTCTACTTGAGGATATCAACAGTCCTACTTTAAATCTAAGGAAAAGTGGGTCAGATTTCAAAGGTGCAGGCGTTGGGCTCACACTGCAGGTGCTGGTGATGACGATAAAATCACAGGAGAAGTGTTGTTTGTCTGATTTGTGCCCCACATAGTATACGTGCCCCATCTTACCCCGTACATGGGGCAAGATGGTTTATTTCTCATTTTTTAAATTTCTTAAAATAAGTCAATTGTAATGATTACTTTTTTGGCAAAAGCTGTGCCAAAGTATTCGTCATTAAGTTCCTAATGAGGCATAAATAATTGATAACTTTGTGGTTATAAATACCTGTTGTTTTTTTAATTTTCCCTTAGCGACCCCGTCTTACCCCGGGTTCCCCTATATAGATTGACTTGGCAATCGCATTGTATAATTTAAATTTAATATAATTAAATATTATTAACAGACAGGACACTAATAGGACACAATAATGCATGAATAGTTATATTTTTAGCTTAATTAAGTTAAGTTTTATTTAAGCTAGTGTTAATGTAAATGTTGTGTGTAATTATCAATAGGGCAATAGATTTAAAATGTTTTTATAGTGCCGAATTTTATGTAATATGGTAATCTATTGGCTGTTATTACACCTTTTCCAATAAAATAAAATAAAATACAATAATTTAAAATAAAATGTATTGTGTACGAACGACTGTTTTATTCACAAGCATTAAGAGTGTTATAAAAATGAATACAGACAGCTGAAAAATAATTAACCTCCTCGAGTATTATGTTCTTTTTACATACGTATACGTTCGTCTGGCCATTCCTTACGCCAACCTATGTCAACATGTAAATTAGAAGACCTCTTTTAGACTGTATGCCTTAAAGACCACGTATTATTATGTATATCCTTTGATCATGATAATCATCATCATCATCAGCCAATAATCATCCACTGCTGGACATAGGCCTCTCCCAAGGAGCGCCACAACACTCGGTCCTCGGCCTTCCTCATCCAACCACTACCCGCCACCCGCCTAAGGTCGTCAGTCCAGCGGGCAGGAGGGCGTCCCACGCTGCGTTTGCCTGTTCGTGGTCTCCACTCGAGAACTCGTCTACCCCAACGGTTATCGGTTCTTCGGCAGATATGACCAGCCCACTGCCACTTCAGCTTGCATATTTTGACAGCTATGTCGGTAACCTTAGTCCTCTGACACATAACGTCATTTCTGATACGATCCATCAGAGAAACCCCAAGCATAGCTCTCTCCATAGCACGCTGAGCGACTTTAAATCGGTGGACCAGTCCTACCGTCAGTGCACCATACGTCATCACTGGCAGGACGCACTGGTTGAAGACTTTTGTCTTCAGGCTCTGAGGAATGGCCGAGGAGAATATGTGACGAAGTCGCCCAAATGCAGCCCAACCCAGTTGGATGCGCTTTGCAGCCTCCTTGTCGCAGTTGCTTCTGCCTAGCCGAATAGTCTGCCCGAGGTAGACATATTCTTGCACAACTTCGATTGTTGCCTCACCAACGGCGACCGGCTTCGGTTTGATGTGAGCATTGTACATGACTTTCGTCTTGTCCAAGTTCATACCGAGGCCTACACGTCGGGAAGCAGCATTTAGGCCACTTAGCATCCAGCTGAGTTTCTGCAGAGATTCTGCCATAATAACGATGTCGTCCGCGAAGCGGTGGTGTGACATGTACTCGCCATTTATACATATGCCATGCCCTTTCCAGTCCAACGTCTTAATGACATCTTCCAATGTATTGGTGAACAGTTTCGGAGATATCACATCCCCCTGTCTCACTCGACGTTGCAGTTGGATAGGTCTTGTCTTGTGGTCCTGTACTTGGACACATTTAATTTATTTTATTTTAAATTAAATATTCACATGATAATCATATGAATATTTAATTTAAATCAGTGCATCCTGCCATATTGATGATGGCATGTATGGTGCAAAAAGGTGATAGCCGACGACGGCTGGCCCACCGATTTATAATCTCACAATTGCTATGAAAAAACTATACATATATAATGGCTGTCATTTAAATTTTTAAAATTTATTAATAAATGAGTAACTATTTCAGTTTGTTGGGGGCTTCTACGAAGGCTCGTATCAGAATAATAGAATTGAGATTACCGATATAGACCTGAAATGGCAGTAGGCGAGTCATAAAACATTATGCAAAAAAACAATAAACGAAGGGCTAAACGAGTTTTTGAATGGAGACCACAAACAGACAATAGTAAGTAGGACAACGAGCTCGTACTGCGATAAGCTCACATAGAGTCACTCTTAGACAGGTAGATGTGACTTGCCAGATGAGAAGGGCTGAAGACAAAGTTTATATTGTAACTATGGTGATTCTGATCAAATCTGCATATCCAGTTTGTAGTGGACGTGTGTCTTTGCTGATGATGATACTATGTGCTTTTTGGTACGCAGGTTTGCTGCGATTGCAATAGATGTTATTTATTTCATTCGTATTCAAATAAATAAATTATGTTAAATGTTTATATACAACCATGAGCAATGAAAAGGTTCCACTAAGAAAAGCACAAAATTACTTCTAAATGAAAAAGGCTACCTTAATGACACCTTCTGCAATATTAAGGGTGGGTTGCACCATTTAACTTTAACTATTATAAACGTCAAATCCATTGACGAGAGAGATCAATCTTCAAGAGATTTGACGTTTGTAATAGTTAAAGTTAAATGGTGCAACCCACCCTAAATGTACATTTTTTTAACAGAGCATCAGGATACAATATATTATTACCAACTAAAAATGGTTATGTTGGGTTCAAATTTAAAATTAAATATTTTTTTAAAATAGGGTTGTTTGGTTAAAATTTTCTGAGTGCAACTTTTTCATTGCCCGAGAGTGTACTAATTGAAAGACTTTTAAAACTAAACTAACTTTGTAAATAGAAGAGGAATCAAGCGGAAACCCTCGTTCCTTCTTCTACTAGAACAATAAACTCTGTGTATAAAATTTCACCTTTGACATTGAACACAGTTGACCCCCAACAGTGTCGCATGTCGGTTCGCCACTAGGTCATCGATGCAAAATATTGAGACGAATTCGTATAAAAGAGTAGAGCAATCTTGTTACATCACACACATCAACTTCACATCCTTTGAAGACACATCGAAAATACACAGCCATGAAAACCTTTGTAAGTATTTTGAAATAATTATATTTTTAAAGCATTTATCACAATAAATGAAATAAAGTATAAATTGATTTGACATGACATAATAAACAAGTCCTAATTGTCTCCAGGTGATCGTCCTCTGCTCGCTGGCGCTGGCCTCGGCGGGGCAGGTGCGTGAGAAGCGCGGGTTCCTGAGCGGCCTGCACAGCTACGCACCCGCTGCCAGCTACTCCGCCCCGGCTGTGAGCCATGCGAGCTACTCCGCCGCGCCCAGCTACAGCTACTCCGCCGCGCCTAGCTACAGCTACTCCGCCGCGCCGGCTGTCAGCTACTCTGCCCCGGTTGTCAGCTACTCTGCCCCAGCTGTCAGCTACTCTGCCCCAGCTGTCAGCTACTCTGCCCCGGCTGTCAGCTACTCTGCCCCGGCTGTTAGCTACTCTGCCCCAGCTGTCAGCTACTCTGCCCCCGCTGTCAGCTACGCCAGTTACTCTGCTGCGCCTAGCTACAGCTACTCGGCGCCGGCTGTGAGCTACGCGCCGCGGCTGGTGGCCGTCAAGAGGGTGGTGAACGTGAACAAGGTGGTGTCGGTCCCTCAAGTGGTGAAGGTCAACAAGCTGGTGTCCGTGCCCCAAGTGGTGGTTGAGAAGAAGCTCGTCTCCGCGCCCAGCTACGCGCCCGCCTACTCCAATCCCCAGTGGTGAACCATCGCTCCAACTAACTGTACTCTAGTCAACTGCAAGCCTTATTTATGAGAATAAACATGTTTTAGTAAACTTACCTAAATATTTGTTTTCTACTTTAACAATAGTATAAGTAGCCCTATCAGCAGTATAATATAAAATGCTAAAAAAATGGGAGTTGGATCATTATTTCACAGCAATGTTGTCGTATATTCAACTCGTTCTAAGTAAAAGGTGAGGCAATAAGATTGAGACAAGAGTCCAGGAGAATATTTATTTTGCAAAGTAAAAGGAAGTAGTACACGTAGTCGAAATAACAACTTGCCCAAAATTAATCTTAAAATTTAAGAAAAACCGTTTGGGGTTGAGACCCTGGGGCCGTGGGGACCCGAAGCGCGACGATTAGTAAAAGAACTTTCGTCGCGCCTGGTCGAGGTATCAAGGGACCAGAGGGCTGGTAGCTATCTCAGCCAGCGCATCAGCCTGGCTATACAGAGAGGGAACGCTGCCAGCCTCCTCGGAACCATCCCGGGCGACGGCAGCGAACTAAAAGAAATATTCTACCTTTGATAAACTCCTGTTTATTAAGGGTAGAATATTTCCAGGCCAGGATGTTGTTATAAGTATTTTATATTATTATCTTTTTTATTTGTAAAATATATAGATAGTTTAGTATAGAGTAATAGAGTTATAGTTATAATAATGTTAATTTGCTACAGAAAAACGTGATTTGCAGAGTACCTACTTTCTAACAACTCATAAAAAAGCTTTATTTGAATAAATAAACTCACATGTAAGTATGTACACAATCCTCTTGGAATCTTTGTAAAAAAAACAGTGGTTTCAGTTGGCAATTAAGTACTTACACTAATATGTTAAACTATTTTATAGTGCGACAAACTTATCTGTTCCGGTGACAGTTAACTAAATTGGTCCATATCTCATTATTTACTTATAAATTATATATTGATATATAGATTAGATGGGTTTATTAACACCACAAGAGCGAATTAACAATACAAGCAAACTTAAAATCTTATAGAATCAAGAAATATTAGATATTTATGTGAGCTGTCACCGGACCAAAACGACTTTCAACAGAACTTTGAAGAAAACTGTGAAACGAAACGAAAACATTGAAAAATTGTGGCAATGTTACAAACGTTGTTTAAAACGCCACGCACAAGACATTTTACAGTGAATTAACCTAACCTCATATTGCACATCGACCTAAATTCATATTGTTTTATTCTCAAAATATAAAATTTAATTAAATTTGTTTACCTTTCAAAGGATTATTCCCCATAAAGATATTAGAAACTATTATTAAAACGCCACTGCATATCACAGCGATTAAAGCATTGTCTAATTATTTATCTATTTATTTAATCCTTTATTGCACAAATCCTCAAAGTCGAAAATACGGTCCCTGAAGAATCACCCAAATATAAAAATAGTCTACATGGAAAATTACGATTTGGCACTGTGACTTCTCAGATAAAAATAAGTCATGTAAGTACTAATTAAGGTTTGACCCCTTCATATTATACCACACAGCATGTTGTTGCATCTTCACAAAAATATATTATATTATAGTAGAGTGAAAACAGTAGCTTTGACATTGGACAATAAATTATATCTCTGAATAATATATCAATTAAGTATTAATTTTATTACAAACCATATTTGTCTTAAATTGAACAAGTTATACCTACTTTTGAGCAAACAAGTTTTTAAATTAGGTACTTACTTATGCCAATACACTACTAACTTTATGTTTGCATAATACTTTACAACTGACAATACCATTCCAAAGACCTGCTGAAATATTGTGAATCAACAGATACCTATGTGATCCCTAGTTTCGTTTGATTCACCTTCGATGTTAAGCGCTTAATTTAAAAACTAGTTTGGTGACAATAGAATAATGCAGATAAGTTTAATTAAAATAGTTTATTGTCATAAATAAATAAGGCTTGCAGTTGACTAGAGTACAGTTAGTTGCAGCGATGGTTCACCACTGGGGGCTGGAGTAGGCGGGCGCGTAGCTGGGCGCGGAGACGAGCTTCTTCTCGACCACCACTTGGGGCACGGACACCAGCTTGTTGACCTTCACCACTTGAGGGACCGACACCACCTTGTTCACGTTCACCACCCTCTTGACGGCCACCAGCCGCGGCGCGTAGCTCACAGCCGGCGCCGAGTAGCTGTAGCTAGGCGCAGCAGAGTAACTGGCGTAGCTGACGGCTGGGGCAGAGTAGCTGACAGCTGGGGCAGAGTAGCTGACAGCTGGGGCAGAGTAGCTGACAGCTGGGGCAGAGTAGCTGACAGCCGGGGCAGAGTAACTGACAGCCGGCGCGGCGGAGTAGCTGTAGCTAGGCGCGGCGGAGTAGCTGTAGCTAGGCGCGGCGGAGTAGCTCGCATAGCTCACAGCCGGGGCGGAGTAGCTGGCAGCGGGTGCGTAGCTGTGCAGGCCGCTCAGGAACCCGCGCTTCTCCCGCACCTGCCCCGCCGAGGCCAGCGCCAGCGAGCAGAGGACGGTCACCTGGGGACAATCAGGAGTGGGTTAATGATTAGGTATCTATGGCAAATCAGCTGTCTATATCAAGAGTTGCTTTTATTTAGATTACTTAGTACCTAAGTGTGCTAGTTCTTTCTAAATGAATACTTACAAAGGTCTTCATGGCTGTGTATTTCCGTTGTGTCTTCAAAGGATGTGAAGATGATGTAACAAGATTGCTCTACTCTTTTATACAAATTAATTTGAATATTTTGCATTGATGACCTAGTGGCGAGCCGACATGCGACACTGTTGGGGGTCAAATGTGTTCAATGTCAAAGGTGAATTTTCATACACAGATTTTATTGTTCTAGAATTAGGAATGAGGGCTTTTGCTTAATTCCTCTTCCGTTTACAAAGTTAGTTATGTTTTAAGAGTTTTTCGATAGTGCATTAAAATTTAACATAATTAATTTGAATACGAATGAAATAAATAAAACTATTGAAATCGCAGCAACCCTACGTATCAAAACGCACATATTAACATCATCATCAGCCAATACACGTCCACTACTAATTGGATACAGGCATTTGATTAGAATAGTCATAATACAATTTATAAAATACTAGCTGTTCCCGCGCGCTTCGCTTCGCCTTTAAAAGTTTTCCCGTGGGAATTCCGGGATAAAAAGTAGCCTATGTTCTTTCCCAGGGTCTAGACCGTATGTATACCAAATTTCATTCAAATCCGTTCAGTAGTTTTGGCGTGAAAGAGTAACAGACAGACAGACAGACAGACACAGTTACTTTCGCATTTATAATATTAGTTAGGATGTCCTCAGCCTTCCTCCTCCAGCAAGTCACAGCTATTAGCTACCTGTCTAAGGGTGAGTACGTGATGTGCTTATGTGCTCGTTTTAACACGCCTTCTTGCCTGCTCGTGGTCTCCATTCAAAAGCTTTGTACATATAACCCATCGTACATCGTTTCTTTCGCTTAATGTATTATGATTCACCTACTGCCATATAAATGCAATACATGTTATCATCAATGGCGGGATGCACTGGTTGAAAATAGTAAACATTCACACGATTTTCATGATCAAAGGATATACATACAGTAAAATACTAAGTCTAACAGGGGTGTTCTACTTCAAATATTGGCTACTAGTACTACAGCTGTATACTAGAGTGGTGAAAAAAACAAAAAAACATTTATTTCCTGAAAAAAATCAGTACAAACTTATTCTAAGACACAGCATTATATTAGTTACATTTTCAGTGTACTATAGGCTATAGTGTAGGTATATCTTGAGAAAAGGTTGCAACCTCCTGAGATACAGTTTAATACTAGATTAAACTGTATCTCAGGAGAAAGCGCCTCTCCACGTTATGAATTTTAATATAGTAACTATGTAGGTGTGATAACGTATGTAGTTTGTAATTGTAGCTTATGGGTAACTATTGCAAAGTAAATGTACATTTACATGCGTGCAACACAAAGAACAAATTAAATTAACAATTCAGTTAAAGTTAAATTGATGCCGTTAATATGAACAAAAATAACAACTTATACTATATTATTTTATAGCAATGTAAGGATTGGCCAGCCGAACGTATACTTGATTCATCGTATGTATAAATGGTGGTGAATGATTTTTCAGCTGTCGGGTTTACATTTTATAAGCACAAACGAGTCATTCGTCAGGTACCTACATTTTGGTCATTTAAGTATTTTAATGTCGTATAGTTTAAGTTTTTTTTTTATTGCCTAAATTTACTATTGATATAGGTACTAAAATTACAATAACTACATTACTAAAATTAGTGTACTATTTATTCAGTCTCTGTCTCAGTCTTTGTGCGTGACGTTATATTTTTGTTGGCATCAAGAGTGTTTTAATTTTACGTTTCATCAGCTCATACTCTTCATGAAATGAGAAATTATGAAATTAAATGAGTTTTAAAAACTGATTTCAGTTTCAAATAAGTTCGTTTCGGTAAATATTTTTGGTGGGAACACCATTTATAACAGCTGATATTGGTTTGACTGTCCAAAAATACTTATACATAGCATTAAGTCCACCCTTTACTCACACTTACTTACACTTATGTTTATATTTGTGCAATAAAGGATTAAATAATAAAAATATTTTTTAATCCTTTATTGCACAATATTATAGTGGCTTTGACATTGAACAATAATTATTAATTGCAAATAATAATGTTCAACTTAAATTTAACCAATCCTTTATAATAGCAATCAAGTTTATATTTCGCACAGGAGGTAGGTCAATAAACTACTTTTACGTTTGCGTAAACATTTAAAAATTGGGAAATTCTAAATGACCTTGTCTGACCCTTCAGTGACTGCTGAAAGAATGTGCATATAACCTAGGAGATCCCTAGTCCTGTTTGATGGGATTTTAATATCCGATGTTCAAACTAAGCATCTTAATTTTAAAACTATATTGGTGAGAAAATAATATTAAACAAGTACGTAAGATCAATAAAAATAATTTATTTTCATAAATAAATAAGGCTTGCAGTTGACTAGAGCGCAGTCGGTGGCGGGTTCACCACTGGGGGCTGGAGTAGGCGGGCGCGTAGCTGGGCGCGGAGACGAGCTTCTTCTCGACCACCACTTGGGGCACGGACACCAGCTTGTTGACCTTCACCACTTGAGGGACCGACACCACCTTGTTCACGTTCACCACCCTCTTGACGGCCACCAGCCGCGGCGCGTAGCTCACAGCCGGCGCCGAGTAGCTGTAGCTAGGCGCAGCAGAGTAACTGGCGTAGCTGACAGCTGGGGCAGAGTAGCTGACAGCTGGGGCAGAGTAGCTAACAGCCGGGGCAGAGTAGCTGACGGCTGGGGCAGAGTAGCTGACAGCAGGCGCAGAGTAGCTGATAGCTGGGGCGGAGTAACTGACAGCCGGCGCGGAGGAGTAGCTGTAGCTAGGCGCGGCGGAGTAGCTGTAGCTAGGCGCGGCGGAGTAGCTCGCATAGCTCACAGCCGGGGCGGAGTAGCTGACAGTGGGTGCGTAGCTGTGCAGGCCGCTCAGGAACCCGCGCTTCTCCCGTACCTGCCCCGCCGAGGCCAGCGCCAGCGAGCAGAGGACGGTCACCTGGAGACAATCATGACTTGGTTATTAGGTATCTATGGTAATTTATACTTAGTTTCACTTATTGTCATAAATGCTTTATAAATATAATTATAGCAAAATACTTACAAAGGTCTTCATGGCTGAGTGAGAAGATTTCAGATTCCGATGTGTCTTCAAAGGATGAGAAGATGTTGTGTGTGATGTAACAAGACTGCTCTACTCTTTTATACTAATTCATCTGAATATTTTGCATTGATGACCTAGTGACGAGCAGACATGCGACACTGTTGGGGGTCAACTGTGTTCAATGTCAAAGGTGAATTTTCATACACAGAGTTTATTGTTCTAGAAGAAGGAATGAAGGCTTCCGCTTGATTGCTCTTCCCTTTACAAACAAAATTTCAGTCTTCCATTAGTACTTTAACAATATGACACAATTAATTTATTTGAATACGAATGAATTAAATAAAATAATTGACAAACCAGTGTTCTATGTATTACCTAATTATCAAAACGCACATATAGTATCGTCATCCTCATCATCAGCCAATACACGTCCACTACTGGACATAGGTATCGTTGATTCCTTAGCAGCGACACAATACGCTGTTCTCGACTTTCCTCCTCCAGCAAGTCACAGCTACCTGTCTAATGTCCATGTGATGTACTGAGCTCGTCGACCCACCTCCTCTTGTCTGTTCGTGGTCTTCATTCAAATACTTGTTTAATATATCATTCATCATTTAAATAGGTATATTAATATATACCTATGTCTCCCCTACTGCCATATTCCAGCTTGCATAAAGATTTGTACACAAAACTGCGTGTCCACGTCGCATCGCAAAAACCTGCAACAGTAATCAAGCAATTGGCCTGAAAACTGTTAAAACACTTGCGACGTCGCATCGCAGTTTTGTGTTCAAGCCCAGAGCTGCATATAATGGTATTCTCAATTTCATGACCTAATTTCTCATGCGATCCTTCGTAGAAGCTCTGAGCATACTGAAATATTAATTTATTAAATAAATTACATGTCAGCCATTGTAAGTATAGTTCTTTTCATAGCACTAGTTAGATTTTAAATCGGTGGACCAGCCAAAGCGTCAGCTATCACCATATTGCACCATACAACATGCCATCATGTGCAGGATGCACTAGTTGAAAATTTCACATGATTTTCATCATTACAGGATACACAATACGTGGTCTTGAAGGCATACAGTCTAACAGGAGTCTTCTACATGTTGGTCAATTTCACTACAGGTGTTTACTAGGGTGATGTATACAGGGTGTCCCAAAATTCAACGATATGCCCTATATAACTATAAACTATAAATCGAAAACTTTTTTTTTTACTAAGGTCATATTATGATGTTCTGGCCACCCATGAGCTGGCCTATCAGCCCGTCAAGGGATAACGTTGACTTTTGGGACACCCTGTATATAAAGCATGAGCAGCCGGACGTAGGTATACTTGATTGCTCATAATATGTATAATTAGGAATATAATGTGAACGTGATGTTCATTTGTTCATATCACATGTGAACATCAGTCGAGTAGGTGAATAATTTTTCAGCTGTCGGGTTTAAATTCTATTAGTAAGTATTATAATTTCGTATCATCATCATCATCATCATCATCATCATCATCATCATCATCATCATCATCATCATCATCATCATCAAGTCCTGGGATCCCTAATCAGGGACATAGGGCTCGAAGTGTAGATTTCCACTGTGACCGGTCCTGTGCCACGCCTTCGACTTCGTGCCAGCTCATGCCGAGGGCGGCTGCCTCCTGCACGGCATAATTTCGTATACATTTCAAAAAATAATATAGTGTCCTATTAGTTTTCCGACTCTTGCCCGTTAATCATATTAAATTGAGTTGTTTAATGCAATACAAGATTTTTTATATTAATTTGGTCACTGCAAGATAATGTTTTTATTTTTTTATTTAAATAAATGATTATCACTCCACAGACTTTATGTCCGTGCAAGATAGTGTTAGGTTAAGGAATTACGTTATAACTTAGCATAGGCGAACCTTTAAGCAGAGACTGATAAAATAAACAAACTTGGTAATACGGCATATCAAAACTTTCTATGGCAAAGTTGTGAGACTTGGATTTATTACAAGTTAAGTTTTTGATGATATCAAGAGTGTTCTAACACGTTCCATCAACAAAAATCGGCTCATACTCTGAGTAAAATGAGAAATCATGAAATTAAATGAGTAACATTGATCAAGTAGGTACTTACGTACCTTTGGGGGGACCATAATTTAGAACAACTGATACTGGGTTGACTGTAAAACATAGAATGAAGTCCACGTACGAGTACTATCTATAGAGCTATCAAGTTTATATTTCGCACAGGAAGTATGTCAATAAACTACTTTTACGTTTGCGTAAACATTTACAAATTGAGAAATTCTAAATGACCTTGTCTGACCCTTCAGTTAATGCTGAAAGAAAGTGGATATAACCTAGGAGATCCCTAGTCCTGTTTGATGGGCCTTTAATATCCGATGCTCAAACTAAGACGGTACTATCTTAATTTAAAAACTACATTGGTGAGAAAATAATATTAAACAATTAGGTAAGTTCAATAAATATACTTTATTTTATTACAAAATAAGGCTTGCAGTTGACTAGAGTGCTATCGGGGGCGGGTTCACCACTGGGGGCTGGAGTAGGCGGGCGCGTAGCTGGGCGCGGAGACGAGCTTCTTCTCGACCACCACTTGAGGCACGGACACCAGCTTGTTGACCTTCACCACTTGAGGGACCGACACCACCTTGTTCACGTTCACCACCCTCTTGACGGCCACCAGCCGCGGCGCGTAGCTCACAGCCGGCGCCGAGTAGCTGTAGCTAGGCGCAGCAGAGTAACTGGCGTAGCTGACAGCTGGGGCAGAGTAACTGACAGCCGGGGCAGAGTAGCTGACGGCTGGGGCAGAGTAGCTGACAGCAGGCGCAGAGTAACTGACAGCCGGGGCAGAGTAGCTGACAGCGGGGGCAGAGTAGCTGACAGCCGGCGCAGAGTAGCTGACGGCTGGGGCGGAGTAACTGACAGCCGGCGCGGCTGAGTAGCTGTAGCTAGGCGCGGCGGAGTAGCTGTAGCTAGGCGCGGCGGAGTAGCTTGCATAGCTCACAGCCGGGGCGGAGTAGCTGGCAGCGGGTGCGTAGCTGTGCAGGCCGCTCAGGAACCCGCGCTTCTCACGCACCTGCCCCGCCGAGGCCAGCGCCAGCGAGCAGAGGACGGTCACCTAGAGACAAGAATCAGATCATCAATCTTTCGTCAATAAAGAATCAATAGTTTAATTTATTTCGACGAGTAAGTATAGGTATGTTCAATGGTGATTGGTTCATTTTCACAAAATACTTACAAAGGTCTTCATGGCTGAGTATTTTCGTTGTGTCTTCAAAGGATGTGAAGATGATGTGTGTGATGTAACACGATTGCTCTACTCTTTTATACGAATTCGTCTCAATAATTTGCATCGATGACCTAGTGGCGGGCAATGACATTGAAACGGGTAAAATATGTAGCAAATTCATTATAAATGATTTTAAATATTCCTAATTTTGAATATAAATATTTAATATATTAATCATTCGTAATAGTTACTGTAGGTATTGACTTAGTAAGTATACCCTTTTTGCAACATCCTGTATAAGTCCGGCGCATCCAGGGCAGTCAGGTAACTAATTACGTTGACCAATCTTTTCACCACAGTGAAAATCCCAACGCTTGACGAAATTAGTTAGTTTCAGACATGAGAAATCGGAGAGCTTTCATGGAATTCGGTACGAGTATGTTTAATGCAACGAGATATGCTGCCGAAACTTGTAGGTATTTCGTAAAGCAAAAGTGACCTTCCAGAAACCGTTTTCAGATTATGTGTTTTTGATTTACCTAATTGATTATTTATATCCACAACTGCATAAAAAATGACAAAAAGTAGGGTTGGAAAGGAGCTCTTAAAGCGAGGACAATATTACGCAAAATCTAGATCATGTGAATATATAAAGTGTAAGCCTCAGTACAGCAGCATCACACTCGATCTACTTCTTTGCAACCGCAAACAACTACACTTACAAAACAACATGAAATCCTTCGTAAGTTGTTCAGACTTTATTTACAGTTCAACAAAGTTCATCTATGTTAGATCATCTATCAAGCATTTAAAAGAAACTATCAACTCTATCGTTGTGAAAATCTATTGTCATTGTTAAAATCTATTTAAACTCCTTAATTATTCAAATGTCATAACAGTGTTATTTGTTTTTCCAGGTGGTAGCCCTATGCGTGCTGGCGGCGGCGGCGGCGGCGGCGGCGGCGGCGGCGGGGGAGGTGCGCGACAAGCGCGGCGTGCTCAGCGGCCTGCACGGGCTCGCCTACTCGCCCTCGCTCTACTCCGCGCCTAGCTACAGCTACTCGGCGCCTAGTTACAGCCACTACGCGGCGCCTAGCTACAGCCACTACGCGGCGCCTAGCTACAGCCACTACTCCTCGCCCAGTTACTACGCGGCGCCCAGTTACAGCCACTACTCGTCTCCTAGCTACTACTCGCCCGCCAAGGTGGTGTCAGTGAACAAGGTGGTGAACGTGAACAAGGTGGTGTCGGTCCCTCAAGTGGTGAAGGTGAACAAAGTGGTGTCGGTACCCGAGGTGGTGTCCGTCAAGAAGGTGGTGGCGGCGCCGCACTACGCCTCCTACGGCTCCCTGTGGTGATGAGTGTCGTCTAGTCGAGTGTAAATAGTAGTGTTGCTGTTTTTGTGTTTTCTTTTTGGAAAATAAATTTAATTTAATTCTACAACTCATTTTTATTTATTGCAATGGAGTCAAAGTTATAGGGAATATTTTAAAGTACATATAGCTGGTACTTCATTTTTGTTTAACACCACACGATAATAAGAATTGAACTTTACCATACAGGGAAGCAATATTACTTAAATATTTACTTACATTTGACAATAGTACTCATACCATATTTCAGAGTATAATTTTAACTGAATTACCTAATACTTACGACGATGACCGTTTAGCCGAAATCAGTGGCACAAAAGAGATTAGTTTTAAAACTACAAAGATGTTATCGTCAAGTAATTTAATAAAAACATTAATTAAGTCAAAGCCAATTTAGGCAATAGGTAGAAAAAACTCGGAGGTCAAAAGTAAAAAGAGTAAGTACTTCAATGTATAACTGGTTCTAAGTCGAGTTCGTAACGATAACCAAGTACTACTACTTAGTTACAAAAAAAATAATAAATAATTGTCAATGTTCACCACCCCAAAGGCGTAGTCAGTGGTGACTCGCAAGAGAGTCATCCGCTTTTCGATGGTCGCGAGCCGTATCGCTGATTTTTATTGAGTACAATTCGCTTAGGTTACACATCTATAATATAGGTGTGTAGGTTTTCTCACGATGTTTTGCTTCACCATAAGAGCGATGGCATACATACTTAAACTCCAAAAGACTCAATACATATGTCAGCGCCGGTATTCGAACCCGCATCTCTGGCTTGAGAAGCGAGCGCTTACCCGACTGAGCTACCACCGCTCCACCTATATTTTGCTACATTTTCCGAAACGTTTTTCGATTGTGTCATGTCTTCCCTTACTTTTCTCGATACAAAGCGGGAAAAGTTGATGTGCAAGCAACCTAACCCCAAAGTTGTACCCTGATTACATCAGTCAATTCCTAGCCGTTCATTGGTCGCGGATATGCCTAGGATATAATGTCTCACCAAAATAATTGGTAAATGTAACAAGGGTATTAGGTGTTAGGTTAATAGATATAAACAATTAGACAGCTATACCTCAAAATCATTTTTAAACTCACAAGGTTGTCTGGTAGAGATTTCTATAAGCAATAAGCCGCGGTTTTGTTCATAATTATTTAATTTTTTTCTGTTGTTATTCTGGTGCAAATAAATATCTAATACACTCACGGGCAATGAAAAACTTCCAGTCATAAAAGCACCAAGTTATTCCTAAGCGCAAAAGGCTAGCTTAGTTATACCGCCTGTAATATTGAATTACATTTAAAAGCTCACCAGAATATTATCAACGGAAAACTTAACATTTTGTTAAAATTTCCTATGAAAATTATAAAAAAGTTGTTTGTCGGATTTTTTAAAGTAGAAAGTAGATAAAAGAATTGAAAACTATCTCATAAAAATTACCACTCTTCAAAAGGCACGGACATAAAGTCTGTGGAGTGTTAAACATTTATTAAAAAAAAAAAAGTAGAACTATTTCTTTGCACGTGAGTGTATATATTTTATTGTAATGTAGACAAAATAATGATCATTAATGTTTTTAGTTTGACGTTTTTAGTAATGCTTGAGTATACGAGTATAATTATGGATTGCAACGCTGAGACTGGCTGAATAGGCTCTAAGTAGGACTTAAATTCAAGCTTAGCTGATCCGTAGCCTTTTGTACCCTAGTTAAGTTTTCATGTAAAAGGACATTGCGCGTTTTGCATCGCAATTTGCCCCGCTTTTAGAAGAGTCGCGAACATGTGATTTGAAAAACGCCCGATGTATCTTAGGTAGTATATGAAGTATATCTCAAGTGAGAAACTGGAACTAGTTATCTTAACTAGCACCCTGCTTAGTATTATTATAGTTACCTACTAATCTATTTAAATATTTCATAAGGCATGACGGGAACATAATTAACTATACAATTTCCACCAATACATCATTAAGCTCCATAAGAGGGCCGCTTTTAACCTGTGTAATACATTCCTAATACTTATTAAGCGGGAGCCACTGATCATTGGTGATCAAGTAGGCAATAATCGAATCTGTGCCAGACTGGTTGGATGAGGAAGGTATACGGCACTCTTTAGAAAACCTATGATGAGGACTATTGGCTGATGATGATAAAGGCAAGTAGGTTAGTATTACTAAAGATTCTTACATTGCTCACCAAAGATTACATTAAAAAACAAAAAATATATAAAATTAAAAAATAATTTATTTTCCAAAAAGAAAACAGCAACACTATTATTTACACTCGACTAGACGACACTCATCACCACAGGGAGCTGTAGGAGGCGTAGTGCGGCGCCGCCACCACCTTCTTGACGGAGACCACCTCAGGCACCGACACCACCTTGTTCACCTTCACCACTTGAGGGACCGACACCACCTTGTTCACGTTCACCACCTTGTTCACCGACACTACCTTGGGCGAGTAGTAGCTGGGAGACGAGTAGTAGCTGGGAGACGAGTAGTAGCTGGGAGACGAGTAGTGGCTGTAACTGGGCGCCGCGTAGTAACTGGGCGAGGAGTAGTGGCTGTAGCTAGGCGCCGCGTAGTGGCTATAACTTGGCGCCGAGTAGCTGTAGCTAGGCGCGGAGTAGAGCGAGGGCGAGTAGGCGAGCCCGTGCAGGCCTCCCAGCACGCCGCGCTTGTCGCGCACCTCCCCCGCCGCCGCCGCCGCCGCCGTCGCCACCACGCATAGGGCTACCACCTGGGGAGATAAACACTGTTATGATATTGGAGTATTGAAGGAGTCTAAATAGATTCTTAAGCACAACGACATATATGGTGTTTTTTTTAGAAATGCTTGAGTGTTTTGTTACATTTGAGCTATAAATAAAGTCACATCAACTTACGAAGGATTTCATGTTGTTTTGTAAGTGTAGTTGTTTGCGGTTGCAAAGAAGTAGATCGAGTGTGATGCTGTGTACTGAGGCTTGCACTTTATATATCAAGTGAACTATATTATTTACGCAATATTTGTCCTTGCTTTTAGAGGTCCTGCCCAACCCCAGTTTTGGACATCTTTTGATGCACTGTTTCTGCACAGAAACAGGTTTCGTCGACCTGTGGTTGCCAAACTTTTGAGATTTTTATCAACAGTCGGAATTTTTTTTTCGTGCGTAGCTACACTTTACAGTTAAACTACAATTGATTGGTTGTTTTAAATAAGTTATCATTAGATCTAGATATAATAGATCAAATTAATGGTCGCTGGTATCTCTAATAACAATATTGATAAAAGATATCGAGTACTTTCACAAAAGTTTGAGATACGCTCAACACATTCAAAATGTAAATTGTTGATCGCCACTGGGGCAATATCCGAAACGTATAAATAATTCGCCAAGAACTGGTTTGTTGTTTGTAAACAATTGAAAGGAACATGCACCAATTAATTAAGATGTGGTCAAGTGTAAATTACGTTGGTCTTTAATATTGCTTTGATCTACAGACAATTTACATAAATTTTACAGATAAGAAATGCTTTATTGCACAAAACCTACTTACTTAATATATACTTTTTTCAAGAAATGTTTCTTAGGATGCGATGACGAAATTTTAAAATTGTACAGTATAATACGAATTAAGACGTTTGCCTAATTAATATTCCTAATGCGTGCCCCACTGAAACTACTGAAAATAGGCATTTTACTGAAGGGAGACTTTATTTTTCCCAGCTTAACCATGCGTTCCAAATTGTTTATGTAAATGTTACAAACTAGATGTGTACTTAAATTCAAAGAATTTGTTTTAAAACTAAAATAAAGTCTCCATTCCCTAAAATGCCTCTAAATATTCGGTATATTTTCCTCTATGTGGGCTTGTGGACGCACTGTATCGTATAGTATCAAACACCGCGCCGTCACTATTTTCTTAGCAAGACATATAAGTTGAGATTATGCTCCACCAATTTATACAACGCATGAAATTGCTACTAACTTATTGGAGTGAAATTGAAGTTGGTACTGTACGAGGTGTTAGAATAAGGGTATTGTTTGCAGACGCGATAGTTCTGTGAATTTAGAAAATATTTGCAGAATTAATACTCTTTTTCCTTACAAACTTTATGGGAAGAAGATATTTTTTTCACGTATCACGTATATACTCGCATGTCATAGCACAAACGTTGAGAAGAGCTTAGATCTATGCACTAGTAAAGTTCCTGTGCCATTGAAATGTTCGTAGCAAATGTAAGTTCTTGACAACGCGTTGATGTCTTTTGTATGAAATAATTGCGCTACGAAAATAACTGCACTTACTACATACCTTAGAGGTATATAGTTTGAAATACATAATTTATGTTATATCATAGAAAGTATTCATATCAAGAATATAATGAAACTGCACATATACCTGTCCGTTTTACATTATTATTCAACAAGTTATATCATGCGCAAACAACATGACTTCGCCTCAGTGTCATAATTCCCATTATTTCTTTCCTTTTTTACAATATTGGAATTCATCGATGATTTTCTGACGGAATAGCCTGGATGCTGCGAATGCATTTGTTAAACAATTTTTCAATTAGTTTCAGACTTTCGGATCGAAATGCATAAAACGTTGTATGTAATAACTACTTACTCCGCTGGCTGCTGAGCATTGAATCTTGCCAAACTATACCCATCATCACCCTATAAGAGAATAAGAGAATGCTACTTGTTGCCATGTTGTTGTTGCTGTCCAAATGTACGCCGGTGGTACATAGAGGGCATTTACAAGCGTGTATCACGCCATTCTGTCCTCAGCAACCACTCTGGCTTCCGTGCGGCTCAGGCCCTGCGCTCGCAGCTCACTGTCTACTTTGACTTTAAATGCTACCTGTGCTTAGCTTTATGTCCTAGAACAAGTACTTACATAGCAATATAATTATATTATGGTAATAATCTTAGCTAACCCAAGAGCAACCAAAACGGCATTGTCCAAATTAATCAGTATTTATTCGAGTAGCTTCGATTACTAGTACTCTCTTACATGTCTGTTACATGCAATATTTCTTAGAACACGTGATATTTCTTGTAACAGGGAATGCCGAGAGAGCGAAAATCGGGGTCTGGGCAATTTTGAGCACCTAGCTTTACGAGCGCATTAATTGGAAAATGGACACAATTTATATTGGTGTAAGGGTTTTTTTCTATTTGGTATGCAGTAATATACTTAAGAAGTTATTCGAAAAATAGTAAAAAAAAACAACAGGAATAAAAATACAAAAATATATTTCCAGCAAACAATCAACACTCTACATGACTAGTTATCACAAACAAACACTTAAACAATCACCAGCCGGAGTAGGCGGGCGCGTAGCTGGGCGCGGAGACGAGCTTCTTCTCGACCACCACTTGGGGCACGGACACCAGCTTGTTGACCTTCACCACTTGAGGGACCGACACCACCTTGTTCACGTTCACCACCCTGCGAACCGTCTCGTAGCGAGCTGCAGGCGCGGAGTACGACACTGATGGCGCGTAGGACACCGAGGGGGCAACATAGCTAGCTGCGGGGGCAACATAGCTAGACGACGCGAAGGTCGAGAGAGGGGAGTAGCTGGACACAGCGGGGGCGACGTAGCTGGAAACTGCAGGCGGGTACACTGCGTGAGTGGGGGCGTGGGCCAGAGCTGAGTACGACGCTGGCACGTAGCTCACCACTGGGGCGGCGGAGGCGTACGATGATGATGAGTAAGACGATAGAGCTGGGGAAGAGTAGCTTGATAGGGCTGGGGCAGAGTAGCTTGATAGAGCTGGGGCAGAGTAGCTTGATGAAGAGTAGCTCGACAAGGCTGGAGCAGAGTAACTGGACAAGGCCGGCGCAGAGTAACTTGAGAGGGCTGGGGCAGAATAGCTTGACAGGGCTGGGGCAGAGTAGCTGGAAAGAGCTGGGGCAGCGGCCAGGCTGGAGTACGAAGGGGAGACGTAGCTGCTGACGGACGGGAGGTGGGCGTGGCTTGACGTGGCCGGGGTGATGTAGCTGCTTGACACAGAGGTCGTCAGTGGGGAGCTGGCGTAGCTGACGGCTGGGGCAGCATAGCTGACTGCTGGGGCAACATAGCTGGAGGCCGGGGCGTGTAGGCCGCTGAGGACCCCTCGCTTCTCACGGACCTGGCCGGCTGATGCCACGGCCAGGGTGAAGGCGACGACAACCTGAAGATAAGATTATTTGTTAATAACATAGCTCTGATTTATTAAGTCTGGAGGATGGAACTTATGAATACAGCTAATTAAATAAGAATAACTATATGTGCTTTATACTAACCAAAAGTTTCATGTTGATATTTTGTGTGCAGCCGTGTAGGATGTGATGACGACCCTAAAAAAACTCCAGTATATATACTAAAAATACATATTAGTGTCGCAATGGTCCTCGGTAAGATTTTCCGAATTATTTTACCATTTAATAAATGTCCATGTCATAAATAATGAAGTGACCGCATCAGCGGTGACGCTGGGCCAACGTCCTCTAACCTATTTTAATGTCTCTCCGATGAATTAAAAAACCTCAAACAAGCATCTACATAAGATATGCATATTATAAAACTATAATTATCTAAATAATATAGCTAAAACTAACTAATACTAAGGATAAGAACGTATTTATGGGTGGATTTCAACAAGTCCTAAAAAATCTTCATTTCCGTGGACTTTTTTATCTTTAGGTTTTTTATATTGAAAAAGCGCTTTTATTAAAGTTTTTGTTAATGTTAGTGTTCTTACTTAATGGCTAGCAGATAAGTTAAGAACTTAACGAGACACAGATGATCAAAAATTTCGTGCCACGGCGATGACACATGCGTTCACGGCAATGAAATAAGCGTCCACGGCAATGAAAAAAACATCCACGGCAATGAAACTAACGCCCACGGCAATGAAAGAACTGTGCTATGGATATGAAAGAATCAATCCATTGCAATAAAAAAAAACTATGAGGGAAACGCAAACTTAGACAGATTATGTATGGTAGAAATATTTGGATAGATATTGGAACGAAAGAAAGAACGACAGTATGTATAAAATAATAAAGAATGGAATTCTTTAAGTAGTATTATGGGGTTCGTATTGCGACTTATAAAAACTAAATGTTTAATTTCACATTAATATCGTTCACAAAATATAATTAACCGTATCTATTATAACATCTATATTTTCATAAAGTATAATATTATACATGTTGCCAGTGATGACCTACGGTGCCGAGACGTGGTCTTTAGGTCTCTTAAATAGGCTCGGAGTCACCCAGCAAGTTATGGAAAGGGCTATGCTCGGCGTATCTCTACGTGATCGAATCAGAAATGAAGGGATCCGTAGAAGAACCAAAGTAACCGACATGGCCTATCGAGTCAGTAAGGCCGGCTCCACACGTTGGTCCCAACGCTCGTACCAACGTTGGACTGCAAATTGGGTGAGGCGTACATACGTTGGCTAATAAACCAGTTTTGTCCCGACAGAGCCAACGTGAAGATGTCTGATACAGAAATCTTAACTGCTCTGAGGCGATAAATATGTGCTCATTAATGATTCCCCCTTTTTAAAAATCTCCAATTGAGAAGATCATGCCCATATTCTGATGAATGCTGCGCCATGCATGCTAATACATTTTGATTTTTATGTTCCTTTCGAGTTGCGTCCCATATTATTGGATGTGCTTGTTGTTAATTTCAATAAAATCTGTAACTTTTTAATTTTTCCATAAAGGTGACGATTTTGTGGTGAGAAATCCATTCTCGCTCGATGTCCGCACTCGTTGCGTGTTGCAACAGCACTGAGCAAAGCGCCAACGTGTGGGCGTGATCGCCAGCGTTGGCGCAGATTCCTTTGATAAAACCGACACGAGACGGCCAACTCCCAACGCTCGCCCCAACGTTGGGGCCAACGCAATTTTCTAGATCCATACGTTGGACGAGTAGCGTTGGGACCTGCGTTGGGGCCAACGTATGGAGCCGGCGTAAGCTGAAATGGCAGTGGGCCGGACACATTGCTCGAAGGACTGATGGTCGGTGGAGCAGAAGAGTCCTCGAGTGGAGACCACGTAGCGGCAAGCCCCGCGAGATGGACGGACGATATAGTCAAGTCCGCGGGGAAGAACTGGATGCGGGCCGCCTCCGATCGGAAAAGGTGGAAATCATTGGGGAAGGCCTATGTTCAGCAGTGGACGTCCTATGGCTGAGATGATGATGATGATGATAGTAATATTATACAGTATACGAACTGTTAATTTTATGTAAAGTTCATAAAATATATTATGATATGACATGATCAGCTGAGTTACAAATCACCGAACAAACCACCAAAAGCACCAAAACCTAAAGATAGGTGCAGTTAGGTGCACATGTTTGTCAACAGCAAAGTGGGGCGCAGCATGTGCACTTAACCGCTCCTCCTCGCTTTCCTCGTCATCACACCTATCTTAAGGTTTTGGTGCTAGGGGTTTTGATGGTGTTGTGTAATTTTACACAGATTACGTGATATGATGGAATATTTTATGAGCTCTATGCTAAATGAAAGTATATTTTAATTAATATAATAATATGGAATGTATTTTATCATCATCAGCCTATAATCATCCACTGCTGGACATAGGTCTCTCCCAAGGAGCGCCACAACACTCGGACCTCTGCCTTCCTAATCCAGCTACTACCGGCTACCTACCTAAGCTTGCACATTTTGACAGCTCGGTGATTTGACATGTCGGTAACCTTAGTCCTGTGATGGATAACCTCTTTTCTGATACGATCCATTAGAGAAACCCCAAGCGAAGCTCTCTTCATAGCACGCTGAGTGACTTTAAATCGGTGGACCAGTCCCACTCTCAGTGTCTACGTCTCTGCACCATACGTCATCACTGGCAGGGTGCACTGGTTGAAGACCTTTGTCTTCAGGCTCTGAGGAATGGCCGAGGAGCATTTATATGTGACGATGATTCCCGAATGCAGCCCAACCCAGTTAGATGCGCTTTTCAGCCTCCTTGTCGAAATTGCTTCTGCCTAGCCGAATAGTCTGCTTGAGGTAGACATATAGTTGTCTCACCAACGATCACCGGCTCCCGTTTGATGTGAACATTCTACATGACTTTCGTCTTGCCCAAGTTCATACCGAGGCCTACACGTTGGCAAGCAGCATTTAGGCCACTTAGCATCCAGCTGAGTTCCTGCGGAGATGTATATTCTATGCTATTCTATTATCTGCTGGGGGTGTAAGTACCTGCACCTGGCTCTCTCGAATGGAACCTTTGTGCATATATCCAAGGTCTAAACTGCCTTTTTAATCTTGGACCATTTCCGACCACGCTGGTCCACTGAGGGTCGGTGGATTCACATATCTAGATGTGCTAAATCTAGATATGCAGATTTCCTCACGATGTTTTCCTTCACCGTAAGAGCGATGGTATACATTATACTTAAATTGAAAGAACTAATTGGTACATGCCAGCGCCGAGATTTGCACCCGCATCTCTGGCATGAGAAGCGGGCGCATGAGCTAAAACAGATCTTATTTATACATTACATTAATTATAATACTTATTTTGTGATTGTTATTGATAAATTATACATTTAGTTTTTATACATCGCGATACGCGATGATTTCTCGAACTGCAAAAAGAGGTAATTTAACAAGTCCTGTAGGTAATTTCAATGATCGGTATTACCTATATTACAAAAGATGGTTATTAAATTTTTATTTGCCCTATCATACATACCATGGCGATGAAAACATATGTCACGGAAATGAATAAACTGGCCAGGGAAATGAATAACCTGGCCACGGAAATTAATAACCAGGCCACGGCAATGAATACACATTATTTTACAAGACATGGCGATGAAATTTTTTTCATTGCCGTGACTTTTTTTTCATTTCCATAGCAAATTTTGGCCACGGAAACCACGGAAATGAAAGCATGGCGATGAAAATCAAGCCATTAAATATAAATAACGAAAAAAGTATTAACTATTCGGAGAAACAAACACTTTATAAGACAAATATTTTCTAAATGCTTTCTTTTGAATGCTTACTCAAGAAGACAAACTTAATTTTATAGAAGTTATATCTATCCACGGCGATGAAAGAAAAAATGACCAGTGTCCAAAAACAAATATAACTTTCACTATAGCGCGAAAACGTGGGCACCTGTGTACCTCTTTCCACGTCGAGTAGTTAGGCAAAACTTGTAAAAAACGATTAGCGCACCGAGGGGGGGACTCAAGTTCATAGATAAAACAATATCCTTGATCATGTTTAGGTCACGGCGATGAAATGTAGTTCTGGGACACATGAATTTTCACTTACCGTTCGTTATATTCTTTATTTATTTGAATAAATGTATTTCGTAACAATACTTTAACTATTAATGTATCAAATGAAACTAAGTTTATATCTAAACACTCAATATTTTTTCATCAATGAAGAATAATACAAAACGAGATGACCTGGGGACAAACACGGCAATGAAAGATTTGGAGGTTTAATATTTTTTTGTAAAGTATCCATTAATCCTAATGATAAAATATTTAGTGCTTCATATAGATTACTATTCCACATAACCGGAAAAAAATATAAGAAAATTATAACTTTGTTTTTTAGTACCGATTTCATTGATGCCACGCAAATTTTGGCCGCGGGAAATTCACCCTTATATATATTTTAATTTTTAATCTATATTTTTCTCTTTAAAAGAATACGGAATACCCAATTTTACCATTGGCTCATGAGACAAATACAACTTTGACTTTGAAAATAACTACATCAATCCAAGTCTAGTTATGTTGGATGACCAAATGGCCAAGACTCCCCAGATCCTTTTACCTTTACAGAGTATGTTTTGTTTGTTGTTTCATCGAGAAATTCGGGTGCTTAGTCAGCTACTACGGCAAAGTAAAAACGAGAGCTATTCTATTCTATCGACCATGACCGGTATATTTATCTAAGTTTTACATATTTTCCTTATCGATCCATGTTGTGAACTCCAAGTTTTGCAACATCCAAGCTTGCTGCTCCAATTTACACGAGAGCTAGGCTTGCTGGGCTGAAATAAGGGAAATATGTAGAAAGATACCACAAGAGAGAGCCACGTACAGGAGCTTCATCCTCCACAGAATAGAATAGAATCTTGTGAACTACCACTAATGTTAGGTTGTGAACTTTGTCATTCTGATCCGGTCCGGAAATAACGTAACGCGGCATTTGAATTAATTAATATTGAACTTATTTAAATAAAATTGAATAAAATGATGCTGTGATGCTAATCGACGCAGTTTCGAAACTTCGGCATCCTTGCAGACAACTCTATTAAAGAACATTTCCGAATGAATAAGAAAATATTCTAATCGTTATGGTAATTTTACACACCTACAATAATCCGTCTGATATTATAGTTATGTCAATAAAATAAGATTTATGAGACAAGTGTACCTTGTATTTACAGTCAGAATAATGATTAAGTGCAATACTTAAATATTATTGTTTAGTATAGTATTTTAATAAAACTTGAAATGCAAGTCATTTAGTGCTTTGGTGCGAAGAGAGCGTACTAAGGCAAGTGTTTAGCGTTTAAAGAAAGCACTCTGCTAAACACTATCACGCATAGACCGTATTTAAAGTTCAGAGAATGTTTACAGTTTAGGCTCTTTGTGTCAGTCCAAATTCATATATCACACGTAAGTAATTTGTAAACCTACCTATTTTAATGTGACGAAAAATGCTATCAATTTGGAAGCAGGATGATGTAAATCGGGCTATAGGAAAACACAATAGCCGTACAACATAGGCGTAGCGGACAAACCCTAAAAAGCTCTTTGCCGTATTTCCCACAAGTTCCGCTTAGCCTTAAAAAGTGGTTCCGTGGGAATTGCGGGATAAAAAATAGCCTTACTTATAATCCAGGGTGTCAACTTCCTACATTCGTTTAGTAGTCTCGGGTTGAAAGAGTGACAAACATCCATCCAATAAATACCTACAAATTATTTATTAGAACGAATATAGTGTATTCTAGAGACCATCCCAATGAATCACTTACCAGTTGGAACTAAACGTAAACATTCAATGACCTTGTCCTACATAAAATTTGCCCAAAATATACTCGATTCAATAATAATATTAATAAATTTACATTATTCCATATATTTACATACATTATAATATATGAATATTATGTCTATTCCGTTGGACAAAGACTGTGTAGACAGGTAGTCGGTAGTGACGCTCCTTGGGCGAGGCCTATGTTCAGCAGTGGATGCATACACATGCTCAAGACTTCAAGCCCCGAAGGGGTAGTCAGAGGTGACTCGGAAGCGAGCCACCCGCTTTTCGCTTCGCTGTACAGTGTAAGTACATTCACCGTTAGAGTACGTGGTGTAATTGTACTTCTATTCCTTATTTAAAGTCTTCGTTACTACATGGCTAGATTCGAACCCACGGCTTCACGAATGAGAGCCGAGCCCATTCGTTACACCACCAGCACTGGATAATTTAAAGAAATTAAAAAAAATTAATTTACTAGCTATGGGCTGATAATTATGAATATCATCTGTTTGTTTTCCTAACTGTATTCCAATTATTTTGATAAAACATCAGACACGCGCGATCGCAGTGTATAGTTAGTCGTTTTTCTAAACTTTTAAGCACCTGATTCTGTGTCAAGTACTTATCCATAAAATTATTAACACCTTTAATTAATTCATATCATTATGATGATTTCAAAATGTCACATCATCTGATTGACCTACTGACAGGTTTATAACTTAAGAAAATAATTATTAATTACTTACTTAAGTTAAGGATTAATAAAAGGATAAATAAATCTCGCAAAATTGGTTAAATACATAGTTTATTGGTTAGGAAATACATAGGTACTTTCCGATTTATCACAGTAGCAATCAGGTATATAAATAATATTTGAAGCAGGTAGGTGAACACTTAGATGGATAGTTTTTTGTCAACAACTAAATATGTATTTATCTCCTTTTAAGGAAAGTTTACGAGTTTTATGGCTTGCACTTTATTGCAATTTCCACATTGACATTTCGCAGATTGAGTAACGAATTTTATATTTTTTTATTGGACTTTAAATTCAGCACCTGTCACTTAAAGTCTTTATTTTATTAATTTATTTACTATCACAGTTATCATTACAATAATATTCATTAAATATACGCTTTTAAAAAACCATAAACCATCAATACATAACCAAAAGAAAAAGAGCATGTCAAAAATAAGCAACCGGTTCGTCGTATCTCTCCAATCTACCACCATCCGCTGCTCCAGCCGGACTTCCTGTAGCTTGGCCAGCCAGAGCGCCAGCCAGAGCTCCAGCCAGAGCTTGGCCAGCCAGAGCTCCAGCCAGACGAGGGGTAGACCACGCGGCGCACGACCACCGGGCGCGAGTAGTAGTGCGGGGACGACCAGCCGATGTAACCCGCGGAGACAGAGGCCAGGGCTGCCACCAGCGAGAATAGCACGCCCTGGGGAGGAAGAGGAGAGGATGAGTATAGTGTTGAAGATTAAAAAATGACCCATCTTCAGTTCAGGGTATGTAAGTGTTTGCCGCAAAAGTTAGATTACTTGGCTCCATGTGGCCAAATCAATGGGGGGCTAAGGTATTACTTAGTTGAGAAAAATGTAGTTGAATGAACTTTATAAGATCATGAGCATCGCTTGCCTTTCACCTCAGTTTTAGGACGAAACTAATAGGCGTAATAAATAATTCATTTAATACCACCAAGATGCAATTTGAGATACTTAGGTTAACTTTAACCGAATTATATATAACCAAGTAAATAATAAGTATAAAAATATTAGGTGAAGGGGAAAATTGTTTAGATTTACACACCTTTAGGGATAAAATAATAAGATTGACAACCGTGATCTATTAAATTTACTTTAAACCAAACATGCTTTGAAAAAGTTACTGCGTTTTGGTCTACATATTTTTAGGGTTCCGTACGTCAAAGGTAAAAACGGAACCCTTATAGGACCACTTTACGAAATTAGATAAAAAAATATATTTAAAATAAATACTTACGAAGAACTTCATCTTGCTTCTTCTAAAATTGTTTAAAGTGTTGGTAATCGTTTGGAAAGGATCAGATGAACTGAATGCAAGGATGTTGGATCCTTTCGCTTTTATACCAAGTTGTGGGCCTCACCCACTGAGCATCTTGTGACATTGATATACGCATAAACATCGAAACACCTAGCTGCAATACACAAACAAACAAATTTATAAAATTTAGTGCAATTCATAAGCAAATTAAGATCAATGACGTTTTTTTTATTTAAATTATTTAGAATATATCACGGCATTGTTTGGTTTTACTGCCAATGCATATTAATATAAAATATTGCTCTATCTACGAGTACTTACTTACAGCTTCAAGGAAACGAAATCCTTCATTTATTACAGTTTCCAGGGGTTGCTACATGGATTCCACCAATCTGCACTAGGCCAGCGTGGTGGACTAGGCCTGAAACCCTTCCTTTCGATTGAAGGAGACCCGTGATCCAGCAGTGGGGACGTGATGGGTCGTGATGATGAATGCGAGTTCCACCAATCACAGCGCCATATTAATCTACGTCTATAACGAGTCCGTGTAACGGCACCAGGAAACTTAATTTATCTAACTACGCTTTTTCTATGAATATTATTCCTGTCTTACCTACTAGAATTGTTCGTAGCCGTCTTATCAGCTCTACCGCTGGTTCGGCGTTGCATAAAACTGACGGATCAGAGCTCTGGAAGCTCAGCTTTCGTTCTGTATACACTCACGGGCAAAGAAACTGTTCCACTCACAAAATGCCAACACCAAACGATCTCAATTTTTCTAACATTTCATTTAATTTATGAACAAAATATTATCGTTATTAGTTGGTTATATCCTGATGCTCTGTTAAACGTACTTCAATGTTGCAGAAGGCGTCATTAAGCTAGCCTTTTCCGTTAAGGAGTTATTTGGTCCTTTTCTCACTGGAACCTTTTCATTGCCCGTGAGTGTACTAAGCAACGGTCTAAATCTGTTAGATCAAGCTCCCAAGCAGCATTAGGTACGCCTGAATTTTTCAAGTGCTTAATTTGATGTCGTGGTACCTATTCATGTTATAGAGGTAGTAGGTGGACAGATAAAAAGATTGAAGATTCAAGAATTCGAAGTTAAGCAAGTACCCTAGGGGTTAACAGCATTGTCGGAAAATTAGAACCAACGGTATTGTGTCTCGGAAGGAGCCGTGCTTCGGCGTTACAAAGATAAGGTGAGTGTTGTGGCGTGGGAGACCCCTCGGGCTAAACTTGGGCGCGGTTTGCACTTTGAACAACAATAATAATCACTTTAGCCATGCGTACCGACGTAAAATATACCGATGTATGTATGAGCACTCGGACTAGGCCATTTATAAATACTTACCTAATTAATTCACCGTTTTATACAAGTTCGTATTGTAACTTAAAAGTTAAATGCTCACCAACTTTTTTAAATATTTATAAACTGTATCGGAAAAAAACAAAACTAAGCTTATATGAGATCAATCATTTTAAACTTTATTTCCAAATAGCTTAGTGCTAACATAGCATCATGTACAACAGTCACAAACATCAAAAATTCTATAAAATTACTTTTTAACCTACACACGTGTATACATATACGTAAGACGACATTTAAAGCATTTTATTAATTGATCGCTGCACATCCATATAGTTTCAGTAAGGGCGAGTCCCCATTGGTGCGTTGCGTCATTTAAGCATCGTCGTCGTCGCTGGCATATATATACTTCATGTATGTTTATTACCGTTCCCTTGGGACCCACGGCGCACAGTGGAACGAATGTATGGGACACGTTGGACATTGGGGTCTCAAAAAAAATATGGACAAATTATGAAAAACAAAATATACAGTCGTATTCTACTAATTAATGCCTTCATAACTTGTTATTATGAATTTCTTCATAACTATCATATATCGGGAATTATTTGAGAAAATGTGATATTTTTGTATGAAAAAGACTGTACCGAGCTCTCTCCCTCCCGATTCCGGCCTTGTTTCTAGTTGCAGTCACAAACATCATAATAGTAGCACATAGTGCGCCAAACGTGCACTTTCTGAGATATAAGGTTTTTTATAATTAAAAAGTATAAATATATGTTTTCCTTATTTTATTTATTTTAAATCTTAAAAAGACGTACGTACATTATATATATTTTATAAATATGAAAAAAAAACTATTGAGTGATAATATTTTAGGAATAACAGACTTTAAATACTTATTTATAACGATTACTTATACAAATAATAGAATCTATGTAAGTTAACCAATTAGTTTACAATATTATTTTTTTAATATCATTTCAAGCTACAAATTGTTTTATTTTTATATTGTTATCTTAATCGTCATCATCATCATCAATTAATTCAGATTCAGAATCGATTTCTGCTAAATCATTGACGTTAACAAATTCTATATCACATTTTTCAGAATCCGTTAGTTCATAAAATTCCTTAAAGGAAGATTTTTTTACAAACTTATTTACTTTTGGACGTATGCTTGTAAGAAGTGGATCAGAAGACAATAATAAATTGTGCATAATATCTGTGTTGCATGAGATACTACTGTGCTTTCGAGAATGCTCCTCTCTAAATTTGCGAAAATCTTTATTTCTAGCCTCAGATGCCTCCTCAGATAGAAAACCGATAGGCATAACTGAGAAATGCTGAACTATGTCTGGCCCGTGCAATAGAATTTTATGGAGAGCAGAAGGCATATAATACCATGGGAACAAATCTACGTAAAGCTTAGCAGTATCATAGCAGAACTTTCGGAATTTAGCTATGTTAATCTTCAGTCCCGATGAAATACACTGCAAGATCACGCAGATTTTTCTTAAAAGCTCAGCGTCTATCCCTGTTATTTCAGCAGATTTGATGTGGTTTTCAAAAAATCGCCTTGCTGCGTTGCCATTGTTAGTGGATCCACTACCTTGTTTCACAACATCGAGAAGTAAGCCAGTTTCTCTTCTTATAGCCACTTGAATTGTCGCCTTTCTGTCATTTACTTTATTTTTCGCATCATCATCTCTTGCTTGCCATGATTTGATGTCTAATTTATATGAAATGTGTAATAAACATTCCATGGAACGAATCCAAGCGTGAAGAGAGCTTAAGCCGTATTTGTACATGTCCTCATTTGCGTGTTTCCCTTTGATTAATTCCAAGTTATTCATAACTTTAGGGCTAGCTTTGCATATGTCACACACTGAAGCTGCTGTATCCGATATAATGGAATGAATTTTTCCATCAATCATTGTCAACAGTAGCTGGTTTTTGACACTTATTCCATCAGTGATAGTGGATGGAGTTAAGGCTTCAATCTCGGTTTCCATTGCAGCCATTTCTTTCTGCACATTTATTTTAGTTTCCTTCATAAATGTAGCTGTAGATAGCACTTATTTTTTTCTTTTGCCAGCATATAGTAACTTGGATATTTAAGATATCCTTCTTGAGCGTTGAAATCACGAAGAACTTTGTAGCGCCATTTTGATAAATTCATCGAGACATACAGAGCCAATGCCTTCAAAGGAGATATTTCATGTACTTGAATCGATTTACCATCAATGAAGGCTTTGATTTTGGAGGCTTCTTGTGGATTCTCTATCAAGTATTTTATAATATCAGCACTGTCACTTTCCCCAGCTTTTCTAAGCGATCTTTCGGCAGAAAACACTTTTTCAGCGCTACTACTACTGCATGCAAGAGTATCTTCTGTTCGTCTTATTTTTTGCCGGTTACTAAGGTCCTCAAATGATTTTCGAGGTGTAGCATGCGTACAAGTGGAAGCATCTGATTTACCAGGAGAAATGATATGCTGTATGTCTTCACTTTCATTTTCTTTAGATGGTTCTATATTTTCACTTAGCAGTTCCGGCCACTGAATTGCAGCTTGCAGCCACGTCTCATGTTTCTTCCGGAATTTATCTGCATTTCTTCCAGATTGTGTCCATTTTGCATAGGTGCGGTAACAAAATCGACGACACCAGTCTTTTAATATTATTTCAGAACTAGCACTTAACTGAACACAACTGTTGTCTTTTATAACATCGAATAGATAGTTATAGTTGCGCATGTTATCGTTATTTTCACGTAAAGCAACATATATATCAAGATATGTATGATATTTTGGAAAAAACATTGCGAGGTTAGCGTGATTACTTCGAGGTGTAAATGTATACTGTTTTAAAGTAACTCTTAGTGGCCTATTTATAATTATTCAAAATATCCTCATGTTTTAATTATTCGTAATTACTAGATCTATTTATAGTAATTCAAAAAACCCTCATTTATTCATTATTGTTCGCTGATAGAAGTACCGACTAAATTAGTTAATTACTAAAAGAGATTTTTTAAGTAATTATAGTAGTGCATCATCAGTTATCATATTATGTTTGAACCACCTAATCTCGTAATCACCTTTTATAATTAACCGGTAGGTATATATTATTATTGGTTTCTTAGAAAAGTTGAGCTTTGAATTATCTTATGTATTATGTAACTAAAGTTCTAAAGAACCAGTATAGGTACAACCTAAAAAAATATTTATCTCAGAAAGTGCACGTTTGGCGCACTATGTGTCTTCGTACTAAATGTAGCTCCGTGTACAACTATTATGATGTTTGTGACTGCAACTTGAAACAAGGCCGGAATCGGGAGGGAGAGAGCACGGTACAGTAATTTTCATACAAAAATATCACATTTTCTCAAATAATTCCCCATATATGATAGTTATGAAGAAATTCATAATAACCATTTATGAAGGCATTAAATAGTAGAATACAACTGTATTTTTTGTTTTTCATAATTCGTCCATATTTTTTTTGACACCCCAATGTCCAACGTGTCCCATACATTCGTTCCATTGTGCGGCGACGCAAGCGACGCAACGCATCGCGTCGCACCAATAGGGCTTCACCCTAAATTCTCTAACACATAATACGTAGAGATATGAAATTTCTTTTAATTTACTAGGTAAATACAGTAGGTATAGTCTACACATAGAGAAAATACAACAACATCTGAAGTTTTATAGGTTTTTTTAAATATTATAGGTAGTATGAAGTATTTATGTATCTTACGTCCCTGAAGGTTTGGCCTATTTCACAAAATCTGGATAGAAAGCTACCTGTCAGATAAATTTGTGATAATTTTGTAGTAAATTACGTTTCACAAACATTTATTTGAAACGTATATTTTTTCTGACTGTAGACTGCCGGTAAGTTTATCCAGCCATTGTGAAACATGCACTTAATTTTAACATTAAGTTGCCGAGGTAAGCAGAATACAACTCTGTTACAGAATAAAACTTTTGATAAGCTCTAGTTTAAACTTTCACATTTAAAAGTGTATGAATAAAAGTATATCAAAATATTTACTTAATAAAATTGTATAAATTTAAAAATATAGCCTTCGTTATGAATCAAATAGTGTTGAAATATACGAAAGAATAAGTAATTATATAATATATTAAGTTACTTATTTGATTCTGTATGAGTTGCGTACAAGTAAAAAAGACGGATTTATCAAAATTGCATCAGACTTTTACGAAAAAAGTAGGTATAAATTGCTTACTGAGGTATATATTAATAAAATATTTTAACTTCGAAACTATGTATAAAACTTTCAACCATGTTTATAAATAATGATATTATGTTCTAGTTCGTAGAAAGGTAGAGATAGGTACATCATTAGCATTTGCAGATAGATTTTAGATATTTAGAGATTAGGACATAACGTATTTATTGTCAATTTAAGAGGTTTAAAAAACACGGTAAAATACACCTAGAACCACCCTAAAACGTATAACGTAGGAGGAAAGGATTACTTTCTACCAACGCGACGTTTATTAAGGGCCAGGCCCCATTTATGCGTTGCGTCGTCGCTGTGTAGTTTTTCCATAATTACGCGGAGCAACGTCGATTTAAAAAAACATGCTTATTTATGTTTTTTTAAATCGACGCGGCCCCGCGGGGCATCGCATCGCAACACACCAATAGGGCCTCACCCTAAATGTGACAGAATCATGTTTATTCTAAATGTTTAGATGATTCTGTCTGAGAAATTATCGTTGGCTTTTTTCTCTTTAATTTTAGCATTCAACGATTAAATACTCAGAAAATCGCCACTCAGATTTCGACTACATAGATACTTGGATTGAATTAATATAATATGATAATTTATAATGAAATGTCTATTTGATATATGCTTATATTTCAGAGCCACAATCTTGATACAACACCTACTATCACATACTAGGTAAGTATATAATGGTTATATAGACATTTAAACAATCCAGGTTGTACCGGAACACTACCTAATAATAAACTCTCCATTCGCTCATTACCTACCACTAAATGTGGATTTCATGATATGTCCCACGTATTGTCATGTATTATTTATTGGTTTGTTATGTACCGGGCACTTATATGTATTATTTACCTGTACATTTCATGAACATTTATGGTAAGCGTCCACCTCTATCGGTATCGGTAACGGACGCATCGCATTCAGTATTCTTAGTATAGAAATTCAGACAAGTTTGTACGTCCACTTCATCGGCAATTGCCGACACCGTTTCTTCATACATTTATGAAAATTCGTTTAGTCCGATACGTACGATACTTACCGATAGGTTGACGCTTGCCTTTAGAATATACCTAGTAGACAGTTGAGACTTTTTTGAAGATAATTTTAATGGATTTGAGCTACTAACTGTCAAGTATATTCTAAATGCTGTACCTATTATGCAAATAGCCCCTAAGTAGAAAAAAACATTATTATAACCGCTTGTTTACATACTAGATAAACAATTTAAGGAAATCCTTATTGTATTCAATAAATCTGTAACATTTATAACATAAAAACAATCATATTTTCGCTTAGGACTACGAATGGAAGACTAAATTTTAAAACACAACTTTCATTCCATAAACTGAATTCTAATAAAATGTGTATTAAATTAAAAATTCAGGTACCTATACAAATATTAAAATTAAGATAATAATAAGTAGGTACTTGATTCGTCAGAGTTAATTTACTAAAAGAAAAGATGAGTTGTAAATGATGATGATGATGATGATGATGATGATTTAATTGAACATTCTTCTTTAGCTGACTATACCTGATGTTCGTTTCCATCATGTCCATTATCAATTTAAAATATAACAATCCGCGTGCTGAACCAAACTTTACAAGTTAGACAATCAAAAGCTCCCTATTTTCAACTGATTTTTTATTCCCTGTGTAGTAAGTATCCTTCCATTCATATGTCGTATGTGTAAATAAACCAAATTGACCGGCTGATTATTTATACCACAACAACTTTAAAAGCTTATGAGATGGATAATTAGTCAACTATGCCTCTTTTCTTTGGTATTAAATTGAATGTTTAAAATCAATAAAAGAATATAAAATTTAAAAAACCGATCTCGCACGGCTGATCTTACTAAATCACCATCGGATAATACAGCTCTCTGCTAGGAGCTGGTAGACCTCAGCTCAAGAGGGTTACTCTAGTTTAAAAATAACGAACGAACAAGAGCTTTCACTAGAGATATGTCAACTACTTGTCTAAGGCTTTCACGGAATCGACTCGTTTTAACCCCCGATGGAAAAAGAAGGGTGTTTAGCTTGAACTTGTTTATACCTTGTGTCACGAGGAAAGACATCTGACAGGACCCTTATTACATTCGAATAAGGGTAGTTTTTGGTTGTATCAGATGTCTTTCCCCGTGAAACAAGGTATAGGTACTTATGACAGATAGTCTGTAGTAGAGTAGCTCCCAAACGACACAACCGATTTTCATTTTGTTTTTTCGTCATAGTTAATGTTAGGAAGAACTCAACTAAGTTCCTCCCCCGGACATTCAACAGTAAACGTAGCATAACTTAACGGCTAATACGATTTTGATATAATATGGTTAATCATAGATAAAAGTTATGCGACTTTAACTGTTGAATTTCAGGGGATAAACTTAGTTTAGTTTTTCGTAACCTAGAGTGACCTTCGTTGGCTACAGACTGTGTCTTGTTGTCTGTGGTCTTACAACACGCCGGCCTCGTTGATGGAGAGCAGGTAGCTGCGGATGGTCACGATGAAGTAGAAGTTCACAGCTGGAATAGAAGAAATGGGAAGAAATTTAGATCACTCTGAATATAACAGTAGAGAAAATACATGCTGGACCATTGGTAAATAATATGGAATGTCTTAGAATTTATCAATGTGGCTTGGAATTAAAAATACTAAAGAATCATAATCACAGCCAATATGAACAGTAAATCCGTAACCGTAAAGTTGGATACAGGTCTCTACCAATGAAAACCGTAAAGCCATCCATCGTAGTAGAAATTTGTTCTGCCACAATAGTAATAGGTTATTTGGCAGTCTCTACTCCTGATACAAGTACAGTGAGGACAACAAATGCTGACTCACTTCAGACACAATAACTACAGTCAGGGCAACAAAAGCTGACTCACCGAGGTACACGAGCTGCGCGATCACGTGGGACGCCTCCATGTGGAACAGGGTCTTCAGGAAGCCGATGATGAACAGCACCAGGAACACCATCCAGAAGATGCAGTACTTCTTGATCATTGAGGTCTTCTCCTGTGGACGGAATTATAACGTCATTTCAGTGTTCAGAGGCCGCACGATATGAGTGAGCGCGATGCAAAAGTTTGGCATGTCATGATGTAGTATGTTTGCGCGTCTTGCAACTCGTGGTATCCCTTTAGGTTTTTTTTTGTTTATATCCGATTTGTTAGGCTGTTCACTGGAATTTGTATACTATTTCTTAATTTCATCTTATCAGTAACGATAGACACTAATAAAACACATACAGATTCCAGTGACTTTCCTATGCAGCGCTGAATGCGATGCGTCCGTTGCATACAATGCAATAGACGCTTACATTTACAAACTTAAACTACTTAAACCCTTACACAATCCTTACCCGATAAACAGAATACACGAAGAACACATCAGCGAGGAACTTAAGGAACAGCAGCAGCGCCATCAGCACCACCATGGTGTAGACCAGGGTGCTCATGGAACCCTCGTCGCCCTCGCCGAGGCGCCTCGCCACGGCTGCTGAGGAGTCCATGTCCACGGCCACGCTGGTCAGCAGGATCGCGTGGATTAGGGTCATCACCTGGTGGCGAAATGAGGAGGGTGAACAAAAGACATGATAGGTAAGTACTCTAACGAGTCATGAGCAATGAAAAAGTTCTGCCTGTGTCATTGCTGTACCATATGTCACAGGAACGATTACATTGCTCGTGAGTGTAGTTTTTTGTGGAATATAGGTCTAGAGTTCGTTTTAGTAAGCTACTCGCAACGGATTCGCAACAAACAACTCGCTGCGATGTTATGACGCTTCTCGCGCACTCAACCAATCGTATCATCGCAGCTATAATATCGCCGTGTGGAGTTCAATGAAACTTTAAAGAAATGCGTGGCACGACGATAGTATGGTCCGATCCTAGCGATATCCTCGCTTGTCGCGATCGCTCGCCCCTAAGCAAGCCGACTATAATAACTTTCCTGTCGCGGCTTTAGGTAAGTATATTTACTTACAGCATTGATGACGCCGATGATGATGCAGCCTGTCTTCAAGTCGAATACGTAGCAGAACTTGTCCAGCACCGGGAGCTCCATCTTGCCTGAAAACATTCATATAAATAGTCACTAGCTAATTTTTCATTGCACGTGGGTGTATGGTGTGCTATTCCTACCTATAGGCACATATCGACGGGAGTTGACAGAATGGTTGGATTTGTCCTATAGAAGACACAGTCATGAGCCTACACTCAGGGAGGTAGACCTCCATGAATTGAGACTCATGACTATATCTTGTCGACAATATTTAAGTGCTATTGTAACTTCAAAAATAGCAACTGAAAATAAAATTAACACTCTCATAAGCACCTTTCGTTAAATGTTGTTACCTATATTTTATTTTATTATATACCACCTTCCACCACCGTTGTGGATTACTTTTTATAGAATTGTTGCCATGCTTCTCAATTATTAATTCATAAAGTTTCTTTAACACATTCATTCATAACTACATATAGATTAGAACGTACCAAGAAATTATCAGCTGTTCAAATACAACGCACTATCACCGCCCCTCACCACTTCGGAAATCAGCTCATCACCATAATCATAACTCTGGACGCTCTCCACAACTGTTCCATCGGTTATTTACTTTTAATTTACGATCAAGCTACATGGCAGGAATTTAGGAGGCGCCTCACAAGGACAATATACTCGTAGCACTGTCAAACGCGCCGGGTTTGTGGAGTAGTAAAACGTGTTAAGGGGTATCGTATCGTGAAAGCCGTAACTGAAACCCGACACATGGGGGAATTTCGGAACCTTTGGCAGCACTGTCGGTATAGTTTGGCCAATGAGTGAAAGTAAACTTCAAACAAAATAATGTTTTGTGTTAATGTAATCTTAAACTTAATGTTAGAAATCTTTCTGTGTAACCTGTATATGTGTTGTGTTAAGTAAATAAATAAATAACTTATCTATCTATCTAATACTCTACAGGACAATTAAGAGCCTCGTATAAGACTGATGTTTGCTTTAATCTCTACGTTTGGCAGGCGATTAGGAGTTATCAAAAAATCGAACAAAAAACACTGCATGAGCATTTGTTTTATAATATACTTATAGAGTTTGTGCTCTTTATAAACTGTCGATTAAAACTTTGTATTCTATGGTATATATTTAAAGTATTTATACATAAAAAAGACACCTAGCTACATTATGAATAAAATTATAAAATATCTTGAGTACAATAAAATAATAACAATGAACACCAAATAATATGACGAGATATTCCCCTTAACCCCAGAGTCTGCCTGGACCCTGCGCAATACGGCCTTCAGGGACCCGATCGATCGCTTTATAGGACACCACCCTCTACAAAACCAACTTAAAAATGCATCTCCGTCATTGAACTCTAGCTCCAACCTACTAGAAGATAAAATTGTGCGTAAACGGGACGGGGAAAGGGGTAGATAAACTGTAACAACTTCATTAGGGTTTGAATGTTAACGCCTGTTGAGTGTGTGCGTGTATTGGCTGTGATATTGTTTGCTATGAGTTTTATTGCAGGCGCTTTGTTCAGTCGTTTTAGTTAGCCATAGTTTACATTTACAGTTACAGCCATTCATTCATCATCATGGGTTCCTTATAATGGTTAATTTATTAATATAAATTAAATTAAAAAACAATGAAAATGAAATAAGTACCTATTAGTATAGTAGGTAACCCACACCCGATATCTACTCTAAGCCAGGTTACCTACCTAGGTATGTGGACGTCAGCAGTTAGGTAGATGCGCTCGTGTGCGAGTGAAATATGACCTACCTCTCCTAGATATGACCTACTTACATTTAAATATCACTCGTATTGTAAGTATATTGATTGACCCATTAATCGTTTGGAGACACCCTGTGTAGGGTAGTTAGGTAGGTTTTGTATATTTTTCTCTTCGGGTTAAATTTACTTTTGGCCCAGAGAACCAAATTATAATAATGTTTTGGAATAATTAACCGTTTATCAGTGTAATTAAGTGAATGTATTAAAAGGAAACTGGGTACTTACTTAATATTCATATACATACTTATATGAATACGTATTAGGCGTAAAGGTTTCTACCGACGCGTATAAATAACCTAGACTTAATCTGATATTACCTAGTTTACCCTACGCGTACAAACACATACTTACTTATACTTACTCACTTACAAATTGTCCTCATGAATGAACATTGCAATCAGTCCGTGTCTCCTGATTGGTGCTCCACTACAGCCGGCACGTCAATTACATTCACAGAATAATGTAATACCCGAATTACATCGTTACGTCATGAACGTCAGTCACCATGCGCCCGCGCACACGTTTGGTCACATTTGTCGGTGCGCTGTTTGCGATCATCGGATTCGCGCAGTGTCAAGGACCTAGGACCGGTAAGTTTGTTTAGTTTTGGATTCTAACCCTAGTTAGGACTCTTGCATGATAACAGCAATGCCCATTGTAGAGTTAAATATTACTTACACTTAATTAACATTGCACTTGAGTAGGCGAGACCATAGCCGATTTATAAATGTTTCGCTATTTCGCTTACCTGTCTACGTATTTTGATGTTTTACTTATCTTTTAGTATAAATAAGCTGTTTTCGCTAATTTAATCTGTAGAAGATTATTATTTAGTTTTGTATGTACTTAGCCAGACAGATAATTATGTTTTGTTTGTGTTTAAACAGGTGTAACGTACCTATCAATTAATTAATTTTATTGCAAGTAGGTAATTAGGTATGTAAGTATGTCGAGATTAATTTTGGAAAGACATTGCACCGTAAATTAAGTTAATACCACCTAGGTTTTCAAAACTTCCGTTGGCTGATACATTACAACAGTTATAATAACTAACCGCCCAACCAATTCCTCCCCAGACAATGAGTTCTGGTCGTCCCTGGTGTCCCGCGAGCTGGAGGAGGCGCTCCGGGTGAAGTGGAACCTGGGCACCGCCAGGAACGTGGTGCTGTTCATCGGAGACGGCATGGGGCCCGCCACGGTCGCCGCCACCCGGCTGTACAGGGGCGGGGAGTCGCATCGGCTGTTCTATGAGACCTTCCCGCATGTTGGGATGCTGAAGGTTAGTGAGATATTGGAGTATTATCTACCATTCCAAAAATCTCCTTCTCCTTCTTCACCGACACGGCTGGCACCTTCATGATTCTCTCCCAAAAACCTCCTATCATTCTCCACCACAAATTTTAAAGTATGCTGCGTTGGCTGGGTTGCTATGAATGCAATTGCTATAATTGGTTAGGCATGCATAGCTCTGATGTATATGGATTTCTTTCACATCTTCGTAACATAATAACTATGTAGCTGCTGTATAGCACATCTCTGGCGGAAGGCACCCCACGTTGATCCATGACAGTATAGGGTTTCTAGAGCGAAATATGGAGATTATGGAGGCAGTAATATAGGTACGGTCAATGTTGGAATAAATAGAAGGAATTTATCTGTGTTTGACTATAGTAGGTCATCTACATAGCGTGTCCATGACAAACTAGACTTATAAGTAAACTAAGGTTTGCCCCCGTGGATAAATCTCAGTCACGTATTTAAGTTAGTAGGTAGTTTAAGTAGAGATGGAAGTTTTAATCTTGGGTTAAATGTTATTGATGATAGTAAATTATCAGAAAAGCATAAAAATACTAATTGTAATGACATTAATTTAATATTCTAGCCATTATGACACTGACCTATGGCCTATTTATCAAAAACACGACTTTATTTTTACAAGTTACAAATTATTACGAGTTATGTTATTATAGATGGTATCTAGGTACTCTTTCCTCACTCCTCAGAGATTTTTACTGAAATTAGGTAAGTACCTAACTAACTAGTTACCTAGTTATCCTATTCTTGGATTTCGAACTGGTTTGATCAAATGGCGTTAAAACTATCCTGCATAGAAAAACACGGAAGCGGAAAGTTCTCGTTTAAAAAAAAGTCAAATTTAGGAATAACTCAATGGTTATAACACTCAAATAACTCCTTCCAGACCTACAACGCCAACTACATGGTCCCGGACTCCGCGTCCACCGCCACAGCTTTATTCTGCGGAGTGAAGACCAACCAGAACACAGTCGGAGTCGACGCCACGGTGACGGAGGGCGACTGCGCCTCGGGGCTGAGGCCGGAGTCACGGCTGCGCTCGCTGGCGGTGCTGGCGCAGCAGGCTGGGAAGAGCACTGGTGAGGATGAGGAGACCTTCATAATCATCATTGGCCCTCTATCGCCCGCTATTAGGTCCCTCCTTGTGTGGAAAAACTTGTCCAGAACCTTGCTGATGTCATTATGACCATTAGGTAACATAGACTGCATCCTGCATATGAGAACTAAGCAGATGCGCCAGTTTAGACTAACAGCCTTTGATCGTTAGTAATTAAGGAATCTGTAACGAGAAGATAGTTATCAAGGAGCATACAATTACACTATGATTGCGTGGCGACGTGACACGATGGCGAGTCGGTCATAACACTCATAACGCCAGTCGTTATTTGTCCTTGATCATTTGACGCCTTTCTGTGAGGACAACAACTGATCAATGGCCTTGCTCTAGAATATCCAATGCAAGCTAAAACTCCCCATAACCCTAAACTTCTTTCACCTTCTCCCCAGGTCTAGTAACCTCAATGCGCGTGACGCATGCGACTCCCGCACCACTCTACGCCCACAGTGCGGACCGGCGCTGGGAGTGCGAGGCCGTCATGCCAGCTGCTGCTGTAGCCGCCGGCTGCAAGGACATCGCCAGGCAACTGGTGGAGGACGAGCCTGGGGCTTCACTCAATGTAAGATTGGTTTATAGTTATAGTTTATGGTTTTACCTTCATGCTTTATGACGACGACGCAACGCAACGCAACAATGGGATCTCTCGATTACTGGTCCGATGGCTAAGACTGTAAATGATGGCTGTTGATGTTGCTCCCGGATGCAAGGACATCGCCAGGCAACTGGTGGAAGACGAGCCCTGGGCATCGCTTAATGTAAGATTGGTTTATAGTGGCTGGGTAGACGCTCGCTGACTGGCCATCATTATCACTCTTAGCTACCAGCAGTTAGAGCGAGACCACCATTAGTACATTCCTTCATCGCTGCATGGTTTTCCTTTCAGTTTTTATGAAAAGCCATTAACAACGACGCGCAACGCACGAATGGGGTCTCAAACTGATAAGGTAGCCAAGACTGTACTGTAAATGACGGTGGTCATGGCTGTTAATGGTGGCCAGATGCGCGACTTCACTCTTGGACCTACTTATTGATGACTTTGATTTCTTGGTGTTTGATGTCTAGATAAATATCGGACAGCTTGGTCTTATTAATCTTAATTTGGAATTGTGGATCCCATCAGCATGACACAATACAACTCTAATTGTGCCTGAATCTGCCTGATGAACATGTGGTTATTAAAACATCATTAGTCTGGATCGGGATAACAAAACAAAACGACAGTCATTAGCCATGACATAAGGTAGGTGCTACTCGTATACACCACATAGGGGAACCCGGGGTAAGATGGGGTCGCGGGGTAAGACGGGACCCCCCACATATATGCAAAACTATACATCTTAGGAATCTGAGTAATGAGCCAATAGAAAGGCTTGAATGATTGACCTTTAGTGCGCCAGTGACAGCAGGTGTGAGCGCATGCGTTTTTTGTGTAAGCTCAATTGTTTGTTTTTGCGTAGTGTCCATGTTATTTTTGACCGGTAGAAACAACGTCACAACACAGTAAGTAAAACAGTGGCATTTTTGGTAATTGTGTCTTTTTATTTAAGGTTTGGTACGCTTTGTTTAAATATGTGAAAAATCACTTTAACATTTAAAATATTTTTTTTTATGAATAATTTTTATAAAAAATATAACGTGGGGCAAGACGGGGTATTTTTGGAGGGGCAAGATAGGGTACGGATCTAGCTTGGTTAAGTTTTTTTTTTCTCCATCCCGATATTTGACATTGTAGAAGGGCTCTAAAAGGGCTACAGGGAAGTTGGCTAAAAAGACAAAGCAAATACTGCCTACGAAGAAGAATAACAACGAAGATGACTGTGTCTACCTCTACTTGAGGATATCAACAGTCCTACTTTAAATCTAAGGAAAAGTGGGTCGGATTTCAAAGGTGCAGGCGTTGGGCTCACACTGCAGGTGCTGATGTTGACGATAAAATCACAAAAGAAGTGTTGTTTGTCTGTTTTGTGCCCCACATAGTATACGTACCCCATCTTACCCCGTACATGGGGCAAGATGGTTTATTTCCCATTTTTTACATTTCTTAAAATAAGTCAATTGTAATGATTACTTTTTTGGCAAAAGCTGTGCCAAAGTGTTCGTCATTAAGTTCCTAATGAGCCATAAATAATTGATAACGTTGTGGTTATAAATACCTGTTGTTTTTTTAATTTTCCCTTAGCGACCCCGTCTTACCCCGGGTTCCCCTATAGCTTTGCCCTACCATCTAGGATAGGTACTTATGTCAATCCCAGACCCACCAACCTTCCATCACTGCAATGCCTTCCTGTTTTATTCTAAACCGGGTTGGTTTCGATCAATCACAACACCTCCATTCCAGGTAATAATGGGCGGCGGTCGTCAAGTCCTGGTCTCCAACTCCTCGGGCTCTCCCTCCGACCCGCTGGACACGTGGGGCTGCCGGCGCCAGGACGGGGCTGACCTCATCCAGGAGTACCGCAGGCGGAAGGAGGAACGGGGGCTGAGGTACCGCGTCGTCAGCAACAATGGGGAGCTGGAGAGCGTCAACTTCAATAACACGGATTATCTATTAGGTGAGTTACGTGTGGAGGATTTTTAATATGCTGATACGAGAAGGGTTATGTTTTGATGTACGTTTATCAGTTTATAAGTCGATAAATTTATCGTAGATTAATTATAATTTTTCTTCTGAGTCATTTGTTTGTTGTACTACCAGGATCCCACGTAGGTATAAGTACCTACTTAGTAAGTCGTGTACTTAGTCGATTCTTTGTTTTATAATTAAGCAACTACACCTAGCTATATCTACATAGGTACAGTCTCGTGGCTTCACCACTCTGCTATCTAAGTTTGCGGCCCAGTGGTGGGTTGTCCTTAAATTAACTGACATAAAAAATATATATCTAACCATGACGCACACACCAATGGGGTATCGCCCTAGAGACTCGCTGTACCAACTCTGCCATGATGCCCCATAAACCCCTACACCCCATCCTCAGGTATCTTCGCGAACGGCCACCTACAGTACGAGCACGAGAAAGACCCGGGCCCGGCCGGCATGCCGACCCTGGCCGCCATGGTGGACGCCGCCATCAGGGTGCTGAGGAAGAACGAGAAGGGGTTCTTTCTGATGGTCAGTGATTCTCTTAAACGTCTGAACGCATTGAGTCCCGAGTCCGCGTTGTTCTATGTCTGAACGTAAGGAAGTATGAACCCAAAGGGAATTAGATGATAGCCCATGCAATTTCACTCCTATGCGCGTCTTGTCATGTTTGTGTGTGTAGGTACTGTGTGGTATGGTTTTCATGAACAGCCTTAAGCATTTTACATTTATTTTTAGCAGATGCTGTACCGTTGGGTCCAAAAAAGATGCTAAAAATAAATTTCAAGTTACAGTCAATGCACCCGAGTTACCTAACTTGAATTCGAGCAGTTCGATGCACTGACTTGCCCTCCGGTCGATCACTCTGCAGGTTCAAATATTTAATCCTGTTTTAAAGTTCAAATCCCTTTGGCCTCTATAACAGGAAAATCAATAAAATTCAAAACCAAGTGTCTTGAAGACATCAAAAACTAAATAGGCATTTACAACTTGGCTAAAACTCGAATTTCCCTGCAACATCAGGTAGAAGGCGGCAACATAGACATGGCGCACCACCGCGGCAAGGCCAAGAAGGCCATAGACGAGTCCGCGGCCATGGAGCAAGCAGTCCAGGTGGCCTCCGCGCTGGTGGATGAAGAGGATACCCTGCTCATCGTCACCAGCGACCACTCGCACGGGCTGCAAATCAATGGGTTCCCAAAACGGGGGTCTAGTGTTTTCGGTTCGTTATTTTTAGCTATCGTTTTATTGGAATTGCTTGGTAGGAGAAGCAAAGGAAAAAGATCTCAATTCCATTGAAATTTCTTTGAGAGAGATTAGGACGGCAACGTCTGGAGAAAAACGGGATACTCTTATTTTGGAGTCAGTCTCTTACAGCATCCATTTTCTACCACCCTGGATAATGCAATGGAAATGCAATTGTTATGGCTTATTACTTCCACCATCAACACCACTACCTATTACACCTTTTGAGTACCTACCCATCTTCAATCAACAGGCATAGTAAAGAACCCCAACCCTGCATACGGCCCAGACTACACGACCCTGACCTACGGCACCGGCGGGCCCGGCGCTATTCAATACTCGGTGAAGGTTGACGACAATAACAACACCTCCGTGGAGCGACGGGACCCTAATCTTGATGATACTGAGGACTTCGAGTATGAGCAGATAGCGGCTGCGGCGGCCATTGAGGCATATCATGGTGGTGATGATGTGGCTATTTATGCTAGAGGTAAGTTCAACGTCATTAGCCAATCAGTGATCACTGTTGCACCGTACTTTCCTAAGGAGCTGTACATGCTCACCCACACCGTTAGATACCGGTTTTCTGATGTGGAAAAATACTCCGCCGCTTATAGAGGCCCAATACAGCCAGTTTTCTCTAAATGAAAGCCCTTCTTCTAGCCTAGCACTTCTAATGTTGCATTTCCACTCTAAACTACTCTACTCTGTGTGCAGGTCCATACAGCCACCTGTTCCACAACGTGCACGAGCAGCACTACGTGTACCACGTCATCTCGTACGCCGCGCGCCTCGGCCAGTACGCGTCCAGCCAGGTATAGGGTACATGCTAGAGTCCAAGCCACCACTGAAGTCTTACGGCAAAACGGAACTACAATATAAAAGTCAAGCGGCAATGTCTAGTTCTGCAGAGTTCTGTGCATGCAGCGCCGCGTCTATCGGAGTTGAGTGGTGGCTCGGACTCGATAATATTTTAACCATTTATTTGGAGCGATATTTTTATAACTGTATAGTATAGAGTAAAGTAACTATTTGTAAAGCGGAGTTTTCTGATAGTTTGTAATCAAACAATATACCGTCCATAGAATAGTTGAGCTATCAGGAAACCCCTTAGTTAGGATGTGAATGAATAACTACCTAATATCTATTAGATTGTTTGAATCTAAAATTATAATTATTTTAAACGTATTATTTGCTATGCTTATGCGCAGGAAACAGTACGTGCGAGCTGCGTGCTCACAGCCGCCATCTTGTTCGCGACCGCTTTGCTCACCCGGTAATAGTGCAGTGTGCCTGAAGCGATGCGGCCTCCTTCGCGCCGGAACTCTGTGGTGTGGGGCGGAAGCAAGGAGGTCACTGCAAAGGAGTTCGAACTGCGTATTGTGATTAGTGTTTGAGGTGCAAATTGGTAGCATAGCGCGCAGAGAAAAAAAACACTGGTTTCTGTGCAGCCAGTAACATGTTGCTAATTTCGACCGCTATCTATTTGCACCTTTCTTGGTCAGTCTAATCACAATAGGTTGTAACGACTGCATTAAAGAAGCTAAAGCTTATGCTTATTGCTTTCTGCTGTAAGCATAAATATTTTTTTATCTATTTATATTTTTCATGTATTTTAAGACCTAGTTAAGTTTTAGACAGGCTGTTACTAAATTATTCCTATTTTAGACGACGACCGAATGGCGTAGTGGTTAGTGACCCTGACTAATGAGCCGATGGTCCCGGGTTCGATTCCCGGCTGGGGCAGATATTTGTTTAAAACACAGATATTTGTTCTCGGGTCTTGGATGTGCCCGTAAAATGGCAATAGGCCCGCCCCCTATTACGTTGGGACTAACATAACACTCTGGCGAAAAGTGGGTGCAGCAATGCACCTCTGCCTACCCCGCAAGGGAGTACATTAGTACAAGGCGTGAGTGCGTGTGTGTGTATTCCTATTTTATATTTTGGATATTTTTAAATGTTCATGTTAGTTAAAATAAAGATGACATATGTATAACAAAGTATATTTTATTGTCGTACAGACATAATTCTACATCCACATCTAGTTTTGTACATTGGCATAAAAATAACACCTCAAATATTAGATACAAGATACAAAAGTTCAAGGTATCGAATAACAAGGAATAAAATATAAACTATTAAAAGCACATTTAACAATGCGAAATTAAGTATTTCAAGATCACAATATTGGAAATAATGAGCTAAGGGCTCCACCACCACCAACTCTCTTTAAATTAAAAGGCATGACCTGTGTGGGAGCGATTCATTCATTCATTTGCATCTTTAGGTACCTACTTATGAGTGAAATTATGAATGAATGAGACCCGTCACTCAATGATCAACCTCAGGAACCTTTTGAGCTGATAGTTGTGAGCCTGTGGATTAAACTAGGTGGATTCTCAAAGGGCAAGCATTGTAAGTGTTATGAATGGGCAATTTTCACAACGTTTACAATGTTTAAAAATCCACCCTGTTTATTTAGAACTAAGATTTGTGATTGTCGACGCGCCGTGAGCATCAGATTAGTATCGGGTTCGTATCGCCATCGAGAATAAATATTAATGTAAGTAGGGATTTTAAACAGCGCCCCCTATATTAAAGGAGAACTTAATGACGAACAGAAATTTTTATAGACATAGGTTAAACCGTAATTTCTGTGAGTTAAATATGTATATCTATTAACAAAATGCTAGACTTCTCGACGGCGATACGATGGCACTGCAAAACCCTTGCATACGCAGTGTTTGTTCAGAGCTCATTCTCTTATTGCTACGCCTGCCCCTCATTTCACGAAACAAAACGACAGCGGCATTTTAGCGACCTGCATTTTTATCGGTTCCGATATAAAAAAAAGGTTAGTTTGAATGAACTAATCTACCGTGTACCTGTGTCATCTACGATTTAGTTATTTTTTAATGAGCCCTAAGACATCATTCCATTAAGGTTGCCACTTGCATTTTTTTATGGGGGTAAAACGCGTTATCCTTTAGGAAGTCTTCTGTAAAAATGCGAGTCGCTAAAACACCATCTTCATTTACTTCCGTGCATCGAGTCCCAGCCTGGTGGTCTACGTGGCGGCCGGCGCGGCGGGCGCGGCGGGCTCTATGAGGGGCTCGGGGGGCGAGGGTGAAGACAGCTTGCGGTAGACCAGGCCTCCTATTATGGCGATGACCACGCCTCCAATAGCGTACTTCACCCACCACCAACTGAAACAAAAGTCATGGTTAGTATAGAGGTCGGTATGGTAATTTATGGCATGAAGAATGGTTTTTAAGAGCCTTTAGAATGGAGGCACTACTGTCGTGATTAAATCTATTCACTACATAACACTACATTAATATTATGTAAACTTACATAATAACAACATAAACATGTACAAACATTAATGAATCATACATACGTAATACTTTATTATAAGTACATATTTACCTACCTAATTATTTATGTTCTTAACTACATACAGAAAGGATATGAAGGATTATGTAACAGATATTTGATACAATATCTCTATTAGAGTATTTATTTTTGTTCTTCTATCTACTAACTAAAGTACCGACAAAATGTAGCCATTTCTTTAACAATACCTATCATCGGCTCCGGGTCGCGGACAACATATTGCGCGGTGCCTTAAAAATAATTAAAATAAAGTAAAAAAAATTAACGCAAACGCGATTTTCTGTAAATTAAATGAATTAATATTATTCGGGGAAAACAATAAGAAAGTCTATCTAGACAGATACTTTGGGGCTACCTATGTGTAAATTTCAACAAGTCTTTAATTTATGGTGTGGCGGATAAATATAAATTTACCAATGTGAACCACTTGTGTACCTCACATCTGGCTTATTCATTATTCAACAACTAAAACCTAACCCAACAAAAAAACAAAACAAAAAAACCTTGGCGGGCACGTATCAATAGTGCTGACCCTCGGGCTAGGCAACCTCGGCATACAGGGCTCAACCCCCCTGTCCAGTCCCACTGCCCTGCGCTCTTCCGCCCTCGGTCGTCTGGGAGACGCGAGGCCTGGCTTCACGCATGAGTGCTGCTTGACTGACCGCTGGGACGAGCCTGAAGGTGACCTTGAGCCGCGCGAACGCGGGCGCGAGCCGGCTGGGCTGCGGCGCGTGCTGCGTCGTGATTGGTGGAGTGAAGGGTTGTTGTATGGCTACTATTGGTGGATTTGATGCGGCTGTTTTCGTGGATTGGTTTAGGGTTATATGACTACTCGTATCTACGCTACAGGCCACTTATCTCGGGCTAGGGTTCAGCATTAGGATTGAGGTAGTGAGGGTTTTGCAGTAGGTAATAGTTTATCATTGAAGACAATCATCATCACGACCCATTACGTCCCCACTGCTGGGGCACGGGTCTCCTTCCAATGAACGAAGGGTTTAGGCCTAGTCCACCACGCTGGCCAAGTGCGGGTTGGTTGAAGACAATATTATATCTCAAATACAGCACACAAACAGATAAAGATATAACAGTTCAGACAGGCAGTTTATAAATATGATGACGTTCTCAATTTGCAAGATGTGCTTGATACATCAAAATATAATAAACATTTATAGTACCCAAAGAAAAATACAGTGTACTATGAGATAATCACTAAAATAATATTAGAAAATAAAGTGTAACCTGATTTCTTTCTTTGTACATGTGTTGCAGCTGTTGAAGAAAAATAAAAACATAAAAGTAACAACATCATAAAGATACTTTGATACATCACATTTTTTTTTCGCAACGCCACTATTAATTACCTTATCTCATAATAACATGATCTAAGAATATTTTGGTATAAGGTAAGTACCTATAATAGTATTTATTGCTAATCCATACCATTATTGTATCATAATAGAATATTATTACATGAGATAACATCTTATGTAACTAATGACATTTTCTTATCAGTTTTAGGATGACTCTTATCATATTATTATTTACACATAATCTGTCTTTGTTAGTATTATCTACATAAACATAGTGATTTGGAAAACACCAAAATTTAAATTAACCACAGTATAAACCTAAAATTCTTTGTTAAACACTCTTGAAATCACATCTGAAAATCTATTTTTTTACTGAATAAAATATATTTGACATTGCAAAGTTTTGTGCCTTTAGAATCAACATCAGTGTTTTCTAGAATTAAAAGTTGATTCACACATATTATTGAAGTCACAGTATTGTTTATTATATTGCCACAACCACAACAGTGATAGTAAAATTATTCTTTCAAACATTTTCTATGTAGTTAATGAATATTTCAGTTCCACTCACCTGCTTCCTTCTCCTGCTTCAGACACTGGGAGATCTCCGATGTAGTACTTCTTTAATAATTTCCTGCAAATGAAAGGGAGCATCTGTTAAATAATTGGCTTTTCTGCATACCCTTTTAGCTGCGTACACACCAGGCCAACAAAGGCCAACGAACGGGTTACGTTGGCCTTCGTTGCTGCAATCTGCCCTGTATTATGTATGATAAATATCCATTGTTGGAATAACCGTTGGCGTTCGTTGGGCGTTCGTTGGCCCGGTGTGTATGCAGCTTTACAGGAGTTGATGATGTGTTTTAAAGTAGCACTCACAGGTAACCTTGGTGAAAGAATTTATATTTTTCTTCAATATACATGCAGACAATCAAATCTTTTAAGATGTAGTAGAATCTTTATGCTGTTAAAAACAAGCTCCTATTCCACATTTGAAAACTTACTGTAGGTATTTGATAGAGTAACAAACCTGGCATCCTCGCTGTGGCCGACATCTTCAAACTGGCGGGTGCCGTCCTGTCCAGCCACTTCCAGCAAACTGTCTGCACCTCCAGGGTGCTGAAATAGTGACAAGAAACTTAACTTTAGATTGTATGAAATTGCGTGAAAAATTATGCAAGTATTAGCAGACCCTTGGCTTATACAAGCTAGGATATGCCCAAGAACTGGTTAATCATAATAAATGTAGTCTTCAACGAAGAAACATTGAATTCAAGGTAAACTGACCTCTTCTAAGAAAGACGTGACATCGTACACCTTGTTGGCGATGATAATCCAGGTGCTATCACATCGATGATGTTTTTTAACTTCTTCTCTGGAAATTATTCTGCTCATTTTTGTTTGTAAATTAATAAACTATTCAATTAAAATTCCAATTTTGATTTGATCCGAAAAAAATAAAATTTTGCTAATTGATTGACTTGACTGACATTTATGTGTGTCAATGTCAGTGTCAATTGTCAAAAACATGCCCATTACTCTGTGATCAAAAATAGTGCTGTGCTTAATCTCAATAATGTTAAAATAACTGTTTTATACGAAAGAAGCAAATATAATAACGTTAGTTTATACCTTTTTTACATCTATTAATATAATAACAATATTAGATCCTATAACATGCTATAAATAATTTATTTTAATACGTGACGTTCGATCTGTAGATATCTTATCACATCAAAATTAATCTGTCGCCACCTGCCCTGCGGCCCACAGAGTAGGCGCACCTACTCTGTGGGCCACACAATATTTTGTAAACATAACCTCTAAATAAAAAGTTTTTTACGTGTTTTCTATCAAATTTCCTTATTTGCTTTTCAAAATATTCCTAATATGAGCAAAGAACATAAAGCCTAGCATGATAATTTACCCAATATCCAAAAGAAACCTCGTCAATGGCTGAAGATAAAGATTTCAACGACGTTCTTGACGACATATTCCTGTGTGAAGAGACTCAGCACAAGGAGAGCTATGACGAGGGGTTCAAGGCCGGCTCCGACGCGGGCAACCCTGAAGGCTACCACTTAGGGTACCACCGGGGCGCTGAGATCGGCAGAGAACTTGGTAAGCATGGATTACTTACATTAGCCAATAGGTTATAATGAAAGGAAAACTTATAGAAGAACAACCTATCCTAATGTCGGTACCATGTTATATGCCTTAATCTATAAAATCACAGATTTCATTTACATTGTTACTTTGTAGATAATTTAGATACTGGTTAAGTATATTAAACAAAAAAAAAACCTTTCTTTTCAGGTTTCTACAGCGGCATTATCAATCACCACATTAATCTATCTGAACATTCCTCCACACAGTATACTGATAAAATAATTAACCAGTTGAAGAAAGTGGTTGAGCTGATCACAGCATTTCCGGAGACTAACTCCGAGGAACACGACATATTTGCTCTTCTTGAGAGTATTCGCGCTCAGTATAAAAAAGCTTGTGCTTTGCTAAAGATACCTTCAAACAATCCCTATGGTACTGGGGTTTCCTTTTAGGTTATTTAAGGTAAGATCTTAGTTAATGAAGATGAAAGTTAAAAAGTTCTTTATGGTATGGTTATGACTTATACACACATAACTAGCAAGGCAAAATATTTTGTTATGGTTAATAATATAAAAATACAACTTAAAATCTACTTTTCTACAGGCCCTATCACAATCAAAAATGGACTCAACACCTCACAAAATAAGGAAGCAATTGGACTGTCTGACTAGCTACCTCAGCCCCCTACTCCCACTAGCCAATTGTCATATGGTAGAGTTTTTCACAGACCATCACTGGGGTAATCTGGTCCCATCCCAACTGAGAAATTATTTAGAAAATTTGGAAATAAATGAAGTCGTTGAACAATTCTGGGCAGCAGCTACTGATTGGAAAAGTAAAGGTATTTTATTTTCTATATTGAGCTAGTTTTAATTAAGTATACATTAATTACTAATTATAAATTAAATTTCCATATTTTTTTATATACTTACACATTTAATACAGGTGCAAATATTTATTTGAAATATCCTTTCAAGATTACCTCTCTTACATATACATTAAATTACATAATACATTTTAATCTACATTTATTTTTAGATCCTAACACTGAGCTGGCCAAGTTTGTCTCTGCAGCTCGCTCACACTGCGTCTCTGTAGACAATGAGATATGTCTGTCTGTGGACGAGTTCAAAAATAGAATAGTGAAGTGGGGTGGAGAGATTCAACCTGAGGTCCGGGTCAAGGAGTTTATGAGCTCCAAGAAGGCTTATGAGGTCAGTTAATATGTACTTACTTGTACCACCTCAGTATTATACTTTTTAATTATACTTTTTTGCCTGTTTGTGTCTTTGTTATGTGTTATTTGTATTACGTGCCTACTTTGTTTTGTACAGTATGTGAATCATGTATCTTGTTGTTGTACCACTTGTACCCCAGTCACTGCTCTGATTGTGTTGCTGCCCAGAGGTCAAACTGTTCCCCAGTTCCCTAATATCTTTGTACAATATTATCCTGTTTGTTTGATGTTTAAAATTTCGCTATATAAAACGCTAATTACCACGCCCACGCTCGAACGCAAAGTTACAACATATTATTATTATAACAGTCACCGCGCACACATCATACATATTACAAACTTATCCTATATATACATTATATTATATATTATACAAACTATCTACACTTCTATATGTACAGAATGACCGGTAAAAGCAAGTCATTATTAGTTGGACTTTTTAACGCGGGATCATTGGGCACAGGGCATGATGAACTCATAGCCACTGTACTGCGCTATGATGTCGACATAATGGCCATCAACGAAACCTGGCTCAGGGAAGGGGAAATAGACCGCGCGCCCGTCATACCCGGCTACAAACTACGCCACACGCCGAGACCGCCAGGTAAGCGCATGCGTGGTGGAGGCGTAGGTATGTATGTGAAAACGGGTCTTAAGGTAAGATTTCGCACACATCCCGCCGCGGCCGGCGTCGAACAAATGTGGTTAAGTTGTACCGTAAACACCATTAAACTACTTATCGGAACTGCCTACAGACCGCCGTGGCAAGACTGTAGTACTTTCTTTGATGCGTTAACGGATAGCATAACAGCTTTCACTAATTATGACCAAATCATTGTGCTGGGAGACTTTAACATTAATCTTTTACCTAATAGTACTGACTACAAAAGGCGTCATTTTGATGATTTTGCTCATACTGTTGATTTAAAACAGTACGTAACCGAACCTACGCATTTCACCACCAGCAGCGAAACCTTAATAGATGTCGTGTGCTCTGACTCGGAAATTAAAAGTTTAAATGTCGACTACATACCTACCCTAGGAAAGCATGCCTTTATTACGGTAGAACTGAATATAAAAAAACCTAAACCTTTGCCCCGATGGATTACTTACCGGCCATTAAAAAATATTATTTTGGAACAATTTAACTCTGACCTAAATTTAATTAATTGGGAACATATTAAAAGTTTGGATGATGTCAATCAAATGGTAATTACATTCACGGATTATATTATAAAATTATTTGATCTACATGCTCCCGAGCGCACTGTCCGTGTGAAGGCCGCCGACTACCCGTGGATCACTGATAACGTGAAGTACATGATGAGTTTGAGAGACGCAGCCCATAAACGGTTCCGTATCACTAACTCCGCTTCAGATAACAATTACTATAAGGACCTGAAACATTTGGTAAATGCAGCTTTACACAATGAAAAGCGAGCATATTTTCAGTCCAACATAAACAACAATATTAAAAACTCGGCGAAATTATGGCAGAATCTAAAGAATACTGTTCTCCGTAAGCACAAAAATGACTGCCTACCTGATAGTTTTAGCGATCCAGACATGATTAATAAGCACTTTCTTGACATTCCAGGTAGTAATAACATTAATTTATCAGATATAATTTATTATGAATCTCACAGACATGGCACATACAAATTTAATATTTCACCTATCGACGAGCTAACGGTTGGCAAAATTATTAACAATTTTAAATCCAATGCACTCGGGTGCGATGGCATATCATTGGATATGATTATGCTGACGCTACCGCGAACCTTGGATATTATCACTTTTATAATTAACTTCTCTATTAAAACTTCTACATTCCCAGATCCGTGGAAAATTGCATTGGTTAGTCCTATACCCAAAATACCTACTCCGAGTCAATACAAGGACCTACGTCCGATAAGTTTGCTGTCATGTATGTCAAAGATTCTCGAAAAGGCTGTGTATAACCAAATGTCGCACTACCTGGAGGTTAATGGTATTCTGCCTGATGTACAGTCCGGCTTTCGTCGAGGCCGCAGCACCTCTACTGCCCTAATAGACGTGGTAGATAATATACTGGCCTCCGCAGACAAGGGTATGTCCACCATCCTCACCTTGTTGGATTTTTCCCGAGCTTTTGACACTATCAATGTTCCGCTGCTGATCGCAAAGTTGACATACTATGGTTTTGATGCTAGTACGGTCAAATGGTTTTACAGCTATCTAGATCAACGCTCACAAATAGTTAAGCTGAGGAAATGTGATGGCAATACAGTTACTTCTGCTGAGTATCCAGTATCTAGAGGAGTCCCACAAGGATCGACTTTAGGACCACTATTATTTATTCTTTATGCTAGCGATATCACCAACGAGATTTTAAATTGCAAATACCATATCTATGCTGATGACCTGCAATTATATATATCAGGATCCCCAACTGACGTTAGAAATACTTGTGATCTCATAAACCAGGACTTAGACCGTATTGCAACTTGGTCTGACAAAAATTTTCTTAAGCTAAACCCCGATAAGTCCAAGTTTGTTGTAGTCGGCACAAGGAAACAGGTACTAACTACTAATATCAATAACCCCAACATAAAACTGGCAGGAGTGGATATCGAACAGGTTAGCGAAGCTCGTAACCTAGGCCTAACATTTGACAATTATTTGAGGTTTGAAAAACACGCAATCGAAATGGTCAAAAACTGCTTCTTCAGACTCAAGACACTATATAAAATTAGACGGTACATTAATGTTGATATTAGAATACAGCTATGTGAGTCACTTGTTCTGTCCAAACTAAATTATGCTGATACTGTATATGGCCCATGTCTATTACGAAAAACTGAAAAGCTACTTCAAAGGGTACAAAACGCCTGCATCAGATTTTGTATGGATATTCCGCCCCGCTCCCATGTTACCCCTTATCTCAACTCCTGCGGGCTACTGAAGGTAGCCGCCAGACAGCGGCTGCACCTTGCTGCGCTTCTGTTTGGTGTTATAAAGTATAAATCACCCCAGTACCTATACAACAAACTTGAATGGTCACGCGACTGTCATACAATTAATACTAGGGCGTCCACTTATCTTATGGTCACTCCGAAGCACAAAACCGCTTTGTTTCGCCACTCGTTCCGATTCACAGCCAGCTTCATATGGAACACGCTGAGGCCACCCCTACGTGACCTGAAATCAATGTCCACGTTTAAATACCGGTATAAAATGATTCTACTAGAAGAACAAAGAAAAGGGCCATAGAAAGTCATACTTACTTCGTAGGTATTCACGTACAGCAAGGACTCGGTGTTCCATGGTTGTGACACGGTTCCAGACTGCCTAGCTGCAAGCTGCACGCAGTAGATCATCACCAAACTTATCATCATAACATCTGGTGTTGCTGTTTTTTATTCCGGTTACTCTGCTGCTTAAATTGACCCTGAAAACACATATTATATTTATTATATTCTATTTTATGTTGAGTATACACAATATTTTTTATAATATATTAATGTCCACTAATATAATTATGGTCCATACTGTTTAGATATCTATTTATATTTTACCCGTCGTCGACATGACTTATTAATTATTTACCTACTACTTATTTCTAATTCCTGTGTTCCTATTGTCTTTTATTGCACCACAGTAATAATATTATTATTCTCTTACCTTTTATTTTGGTCAACGCAGCCTTCATCATGTAATGAAATTAACATTATGTATCACTTTAGGTACTTATACACTGGAGTATAATGATTGTTGCTAGCTGTTCGTGGGGTACTTCATTTGGTAGGTATCCGGGCGTGGGTGCGCGGGCGCCGCCTCGTCCCGTTATCTACGCACGGCTGGCGGGATGACGCGGGCACACTGAACGGGTCGCGCCCGGATACTGAAAAATATTTTCACGCTGCAGGCTGTGGGTGCCGTTTCATAATGGCTACCCGCCACTGCTTATAAGTAAGTAGGCGGTACCATGATTGGCTGGCATTGTGTACGGCTAATAGTACCTACTACTATTGTGCACTTTTATTTACTTTTAGTTTATGTTTTGTATTTCTACTCATTCTACCCTTTCTAATATTTAATATTTATTACTCAATACATTTGATACAGATTGTACATATTACATTTTATCTATATACCTACCTACCTTACACAAACACTGTCTCACCCACTATTTATTTATTTATTTCAACAATTATAACCTATGTAATTATTAATATTTTATCACATATTACAACTCATCATAATTAATATATATATACCAACTACGCGTTCGTGACTGAGGTCAACACAAGGGCCAGCTGAAAACCAGCGCTGTGGCCTCACTGTCCATAGCATATGCTGAGCTGGTGCCGTTTTGACACTCTGGACAGCAACCTTTATTTGTTTTGTTTGTTATGTTAAGTATTCTCTTTATTTTGTTGTTGTTTCTTTTTCTCTCTTTTTTTTTGTCTTATTATTCTGTCTCAGTGTGTCAAATAAATGTATCTTTCTTTCTTTCTTTCTTACTTCAAATTGAACAGTTGTTGCTTATCACAATAAGCTATCTTCAGATTGCCATTTAAATGCTATTTTGGCGCTGCGCTGGGGTACGTACATGGTGGCTGGGCTCACTGCCCAGTGTGCTTTTTGTTCAAATGGGATGCTAGAAAAGCCAAAGCCTAAATGCTCTAATTCCATAGTAACTAAGTTTGTTGGTCCACAAAATCGAATTCCACTTCTGTCATGGAATTCTACCTATGTATTAAAAACAAGGTGGCACACTAGGTAAATTACGAAATGGTGCCGAACGAGCCTGTAATAAATGTATTATCTCAACTGTAGAAGGAATAAATCGCGTAGCATCCACGAGGCGTCCTGCTGGCCGCCTGAATTAGTTTTCAACTTCAACATTAGTTTATGGCAATCTGTCGGTTTTGCCAACAATTTGTGCCAGTGTCGTGTTCTGGCTTAGCATGTAGAGAAAGAAAATTAAAAAGTAGAGATGTCTTTAAGATTCATGTAGAGTCGTTATATAATCATTATATTATATTCATATTCATATTCATATTCATTTATTGATAAATAAACATTACACGTCATTAGAATTGAGATTAAATTAATTAATTATCACATATTATAGTATTAATAAATTTCGAATAATTATGTTTAAAGAATGAATAGATAGTCAATCACATGGTTAGTAGACACACTAATAATAGGTAAGTATGTTAATTAATTATTTAAAGTCATAAAAGTAACTAGGTAAGTATATTACATTATTATTTAACACACATAGTGATATCACTTATGAGTCTAAGAATTCTTGCACAGAGTAGTACGCGTTTTTTAATAGGTGATTCTTCACGCTAATGAGGAAGCTAGTAACTCTCCTGATTTCCTTTATATTTTCAGGAAGTTTGTTAAAAATCTGGGGACCCATTACATGCAATGACTTTCCAGTTTTAGATAAGCGGCATTCAGTAGACCTTAGGTCGTTAGGTCTTCGTGAGGCGAATCTGCGATCCCCTGAAGTGAAGTCTGGGAACTCATTGGGGTTGCGCTTTACATATTTTAGGACTTCTAAAATGTAAAGGCACGGCACTGTCAGGATGCGCATGCCGATGAACAGTGGTCGCGCCGGCGCGTCGGCGGGGGCCCCGGCCACGCGGCGGACTGCTCGCTTCTGCAGTATAAATGGTTTGTTGCAGTCTGCGGACACGCCCCACAGGTCTATGCCATAAGTAAGCAAAGAGTGAAAATAGCCGTAATAGGCAGTCACCATATGCTCTTTACTTAAGGTGGCGGAAAGCCTTGATAGGGCATAGTACGCACTACCGAGTTTGGAGCACAGGGCATCTATATGCTGGCCCCACTGGAGCGCAGAGTCGACGGTGAAGCCCACGAAGCGCACGGCGGCGGCGGCCGGCAGCGGCACCCCGCCCACCACGAGCGCGGGCGCGGCCGCGTCGCCGCACGACTGCCCACGCAGGGAGAATCGCAGTACTTGGGTTTTTTCCAAATTCAACTGCATCCCATTTGCCGAAAACCATCCAGTGAGACTGTCAATGACTGATTCCAGGTTCGTGGTCAGCTCCAGGTCATCCTTACCATCTACAATCGCACAGATATCGTCGGCGTACATCAGAAATGTGGCGCGTTCCGAGATTCCTGGCAGATCGTTCATCAGGATGACAAAGAGGGTGTTACCTACGTTGGAGCCCTGCGGGACCGACCTGTCACCAACCGATAGCGGCTCGGATGATTCACCGTCCACCTCCGTCACCTGTGTTCTATTGGCTAAGAAGGATTTAAATACGTCCAGTACCTGTCCACGGACGCCATAGTGTTCCAGTTTCGCGATAATGAGGGAGTGATCGACCAGGTCGAACGCGCGCGAGAGGTCGGCGAACACGGCGGCGACGCGGCGGCGCGGGCGGCGCTCCAGGCGCGCGAGCAGCTCGCGCTGCAGGCGGCGCGCGCAGCACACGGTGGAGCGCCCCGGGCAGTACGCGTACTGCTCCGAGCAGAGCGCCTTGTTCCGGTTCAGGAAGCCCATTAGCCTGCTGCAGAGGCCTGTCTCAAATATTTTAGAGATGGCCGGTACGAGTGCGATCGGTCTGTACCGCCCCATCTCAGTTTTGCTACCCTTGCCCTTCCAGACTGGGACGACTCTTATTAATTTGAGAGCCGAAGGGTATATGCCATCGGTTGCGCTCTCATTAAAAAGTCTGCAAAGACATTCTAATATTATATCGGGCAATCTGCAAAGTAAGTCACACGGAAATCCGTAAGCATCTTTGGTTGGTTTTTTCTTAATTCGTTTTATAGTTGCCTGAATTTCGTCCACCGTGTAGGGCACGAGGAACATGGAGGAGGGCTCCGGGGGGCGGCGCGCGCGCAGCAGGGCCAGCGCGGCGGGCAGGCGCGGCCGCAGCGCCGTGTCGCGCACCACCGATATGTAGTACTCGTTGAGGCGGCACGCCAGTGAGCGCGCCGAGCCCGACGGCCCTAATACACATTTCTGTAATATTGTCAACGGATTCATAGCGGGACCCTTGCATGTCTCCGATTTTATGACAGTCCATAATGACCGTGATATGTTGGAGCTGTGAGCAATGGTTGAGTTTATGCAATCACGACGAGCCGCCCTCACCTCTTTATTAAATTTAGACTTATACTCCATGTAAAGTTCTTTAATATCATGATTTGTAGTATAGTGGTCCTTATACATTTGCAACATCTGCAAGATGTTAAACGTATTTAAAATATTTTCTGTTTTCCACGAGAAATGTTTATACGATTCAGGGACTTTTTTTATTGGACAATAATTGTGAAAAAGCTGAATGATTTCATCTATGAAGATGTTTAGATTTATATTATCAAACCGTGAGAGATCTAAGTATGGTAAGTTATCCAGAAATTTATTAATATTAGCGTCAGTTAAAATACGTTTTTTGATGTGTCTAACATTGCAAATTTTTTTTAAATATTTTATTTTAAAATAAATACCTTTATGGTCCGAGAGGTCCGAGTGTGCTGCGGAGGCGTCGGTCCTGGCGGCGTCCAGGTCAGTGTAGGCGTGGTCCAGGCACGTACTGGAGCCGCCCTGCACGCGCGTCGGGAACCGCACCCGGGAACTCAGGTTGAACTCAGATATAAGTCCAAGTAATTCACGCTTACGCGCGGACGGTACGAGTAGGTCTACGTTAAAATCACCCATTACGAGGATATTGCATGATTCATGAACTAATGAGTCCAGCGCTAGCCTCAGCTGAGACACAAAAATATCATAGTCGCCCTCTGTGCAAGAACGATAAACACACATTATTATTAAATCTATGTCGACGCACTCGATTGCTGTTATTTCGCAGTGCATTTCTACAGAGAATTTTCGAATGTCTGACCTATCTATTACATTCATACGCTTATTAACATAGATACAAACACCACCATGTTCACGGGTAGGCCGACAGTAACTAGAAACTAAGTTAAAGTTAAAAATATTGATCTTATCAATTTCACATTCTTTCATCCAGTGTTCTGATAACAATAGTATCTCACAATCATACATTGTTTGCAATAAATATTCGATTCTTGCAATTTTATTATCCAGTTTTCGGATGTTTTGGTACCAAATTCGAAGTGTCATCTCGGAAGGACTAGGGACACTCGCTGATGATGTTCCAGGAGTAGTAGTTAACGACGAAACATTCCTATTTTCGGGCCGGCGCGGCGGTGGATGGCGGTGTGGGGCATTCGTCACTTCGTCTGGAGTCGCCCCGCTGCCGCTCTTGCGAGCCGCGGGGACGTCTTTGAAACCAGTCCGTTAGCTTGACGCGCGGGGGCCATACAGTGGGCGATTTGAAGTTCGTATACAGGCTCTCGGGAATGCCAATTACAAAAGATGCATGTCTGTCTGTTTTTAGAACGCGTTTTTCAATAAAATAGTCGTCTGATTTGGCGACTTTATTCAGAAAGTGCCTAACATTATCCTCCGTTGTATAATAAATATAGGATTGATATTATATTGTGTTATTTTATACTTATATAGATAAATTATAACTTTATTTTATTGATATGAAGGAATTTGCTAAGCGCAAAAACCTATATTGGGGTTGGGAAAATATGACAAGAGGTGTTGGAAGTTAACAGGAAGGGGGACCTTTAATTTGGTTAAATAGGGGTACAGGCAATCCAGACCAAATAGCGGACAATTAAGGAAAATGTGGTTTAAGGTCCCGTCTTCTCGTCCACATTCGCATATAGAGGAGTCCCTAACTTTTATTTAGGAATACCGGGGTGCAGCAGTGACCTAGACGTATTCGGCATAAAATATAAACTACGGCTTTTGGCAGTTTCTTATATTTAAAGAACCATGGTTTGGTTGGAATGTTTGGCTGGATGGAAGAAAAAAAGTGGCCCCTGAATCTGCACGATCCCTTCCAGTGTAGAGACCAAGCAGAGAAGGAATCCTTTGTAGGAAGGCTGAGTAAATCAAATGGTTGAATTGAGAAATATTTGCTATCACTATTGGTATTGGTCGTAGCTAACTTGGCAAGCCGATCGGCGCGCTCGTTTCCTGAAATTCCTGAATGCCCAGGGATCCAGGCAAGTACGGTATTATACCCACGTTCGTGGCATCTTCTTAAGCAATCTTTTATTTCCAAAATATGTCTGCTATGGGTTTTCGTTTTAAGAGGGTTTTGGGTTAGTGAGTCGAGACAGCTTTGAGAGTCGGTGAATATAATGGCATTACTTATATTATGGGATTCGATGAATAAACAGGCTTCTAGGACAGCAATACACTCACCAGTGTAAACTGACGTTTCTGGGGGACATTTGAATAACAATTCTATGTTTGAGTTTTCGTAGAATACGGAAGCACCAATCAGGCTGTCATCCGACAATTTGGAGGCATCAGTAAAGAAACGATGTGAATTATGCCACTTAGAGGAAAAAACAGATTTAAAGATGGAATTTGCAGCTGTGGTTTGTTTATCAATACCAATAGAGGAAATGATGGAAGGGTGGAGAATAAGGATGTGTATGGGAAATCAAAAATGGGTAACTTGTTATTACGGATGATTGGGCTATTGCTCTCTATTTCTTGAATTTTCTTAAAACTATTTAATATTAAGGGGGGCTTAAAACTATTTAATGTTATTCTCCAAAATTCGCTTCTATTGCAAAGTTTGTATAATACTTTAAATTTTTCATAGAGAGGGTGGTTTACGCGTATGTAGGATTTATAAATAAAGCGATCTGCCATAAATTGGCGCCGGATTGCAAGGGGGGGTTCAACGCATTCAACTTGCATTGCATTAATCGGGGTGCTTTTCATGCAGCCCATAAGGATTCGGATGCTACTTCAGCCATTCATCTCACTGTGCACCCCCAGGTACAAACGATGTCCCCACTCGTAGGGATGCCAGTTTTCTGCCGGGGTTTTTAATGCAGGGGATACTACATATAGCAGCGTCGCGTCACGCTCGGCTCTCCATATGGCATTGTCATATGAAATTCCCTGTATGTAAACACCCAGCACCCCAGCAGCATTTACTTACATAGCCACTACTTCAGCCACTCATCTCACTGCACAGGTACAAACGATGTCCTCACTCGCGGCGTCCCTGCACAGCGGGGGCTGCTCGCTGGCGGTGGACGCGGGCGGGGGGCGCGGCGCGCTGCCCGCGGTGCTGGCGCTGGCGCACGGGGTGCAGGGGCTCACTGTGGATTGTGATGCGGTGGCGTTGGCTGGCGGGGTGAAGAGGGATCGGCTTATACAGGTCAGTTATACAGTCTTAAGTCTGTTTTTTTTATCTCAGATACTAAATTGACGATTCTGAACGGTTCATCAACAGTCGATTGTCCCGCCAATAGAACAAAATGCCACGTAATCGCGGGACAATCGACTGTTGATGAGCCGTTCAGAATCTGTCAATTCAGTATGAATTACTTTGAAGTCATAATATATCTGACAAAGAAGATAATCGTGGGGGTATTCTAGTTCTACAGTGTTTGGCACCGCGATTTACTGAGTGTGTTAATTTGCAGTTTCACTAACTAGTTTTTAAAGTTATAGAAAATATATGAACTGAATGAAAAATCATCGATAAGACATTTGAAAGTTTTTTATGTTGCAGAAACAATGGCACGCCATAGCTAAGAAAGTCGACGATAGTACAGAAGTTAGCAAGGAAACCGTCAAAGAACGTGCGTCGTTGCACAGATACGCTGAAGCCTACGTCACTAAAGATACGGACTTGACCGCTTTAGTAAAAAAGAGCTTTCCAGAACATGATGGTCAGGATATCAAGATACTGTTGACTGGTAAGATTTTTGGATGGTTTCTTAATTTACGAAAAAAAAAGAGAAACATTTACATTTTCAGCGTACCATGTTGCTTTAACTTACTCACTGAACCAATAGATGGCGCTGTTTACAGTTTACCATATTTTCCGTTAGAGGCGCTACCATCTATGTGAGAATAAACGATACGCTAACTTCCATACGCCTAGACGTTTTATTTTGATACCTTTACTACTATAATCTAGATAATTTTAATGCATTCATTTATATAATTATTTCTTTACCCAGGTCTTCACACATGCGGCGACCTGGGCCCCACGTCACTGCGTCTGTTCGCCGGCCGCCGCGCCGAGGCGTTGTTCAACGTGCCGTGTTGCTACCACTTACTCACAGAGCCCACAGATGGCGCTGTCTGGAGTATTTTCGACAAAGGTTGTTGTGACGGGGAGATGGACAGCGGGTTTCCTATGAGCGAGCATTTGAGAGGTAAATTGATAAGTTATTATTTTATAGTTCTCCAATAATTTCCTGCCATAGAGTTCAGTACATGTTTCGTAGAGCAATGGTATACAGTGCCACAAACTTATCTGTTCCGGTGACAGCTCACATAAATGTGTAATATTTCTTAATTCTATAAGATTTTAAGTTTGCTCGTATTGCTAATTCGCCCTTGCGGTGTTAATAAACCCATCTAATCTTTTACAATATACAATTCATTAGTAAGTAATGAGATATGGATCAATTTAGTTTGCTCTCACCGGAACAGATAAGTTTGTGGCACTGTACATTGTACTTAAATTCCAAAGAAGTCATTGGTACATGTCGGTTACTTCTTTCTAATGTGTATCATGAGTAAATAAACTGTTTTCATCTGTCTCCAGGTTACCAGCTAGGCCGCAACGCTCGTATGTTGGCCGCTCAGTCGATAGACCGCGTAGCGGCGCTTCGACAGATGCCGGCGCGGAGCCTGTACTACCGCGCTTTACTACAGGTCAGTAGCTATATGGAGTATGTACCTAGTTCTATATAGGTACACTTGGGTTACTTAATATGTCATTGGTGAGTGAAGTTACTATACTTTACCACTGCCGATATTAAATTTTATCTCGTGTGTCATCGGTTGCTCTTGTCAATGGTACTTCTGATTAGTTCTGATCTCAGGTTCTGATTAAATATACATTGATCTCTGTGATCTTTCAAAGCTAAGCGAAGTTAGATAGATAGTAGCTATCTTTATTTTATTTTATTTACAGGATGTATAAATGTAATTAAAGAACTTTTGTTCTATAACTTTTGCAAATTTAAGAGCCACCTTTGTAACACCTTTTAATTTCTAAAAAAATTATGCTACACAGCTATTAATTTATTGTTTGTTTTCAGGTAATCATCATGAAGCATTTGCCTTCTTCAACAGTGGCTGAAGGCAAATTGAAGCGGATTTCATCTAAAAGTCAGTCTTTTACCGAATACTTTAAGTCCGCAGACGCCATTTTAAATCTACAACTCTATGACACTTTATCTGATAGCTATTTGACAGCTGTCATTGATGACTACGAAAGGAGGTGGAAAGACTTGGTTTTGTTCTATTTGTTAAGGATGTGCCTAGCACAAGTTGTGGAATCTGTTATATTGTTGGATAGATTGTTATTTTTGTATGAAAATGGATTTGAGAATGTGTTTTTAGTGAAATTATTTGACCCTGTGTTGTCGCCGCGTTGTCACGGCATAGTGGCGGTTAGGTAGCCATACTATATTTGAAATAGCATTGTTAAACAAAAGTTTAAACTGAGGTATGATATCAACCAATACTGATACTCTGACTACTGAAGGTCCCGGGTTCGATTCCCGGCTGGGGCAGATATTTGTTTAAACACAGATATTTGTTCTCGGGTCTTGGGTGTTGATATTAATATTTAGTATCTATCTATCTATGTATTTGTGTAGATATATCAGCTGTCCGACACCCATAACACAGGTTCTGCCTAGCTTGGGGTTGGATGGCCGTGTGTGAGATGTCCCCATATATTTATTTATTTATTTATTTACTCTTGCTCTCATGTAGGTGTATCTTTATTGATCTATAAAAAATTACCTTTGGTCGTCGTGATGCCTTAATTCGACCTTTAGTCTAATATGGCTATATGGAATGAAGTACTTATAGATTTTGTGACATTAAAGGGGAGAGAACTAGCTCTAAGATTTAATAGTTCATGTTAAATAATGTTATACCTACCGTAAATAATAGCTTTTTACCTACACACATAATTATATTTATATTACAGCTGTCTCCTTCAGTAAAAATAATATGACCTTTACTTGAGACTCTTGAGAGGTAATTGTATATTTATGACACATTTAAGTATGATAGTTAAGTATGTTATTATTATGAATAAAGATTTTTATACATGTCTCTTTATTTTACTTACAATAATCTTTTAATATTAGGTTCTAGATTTTCCCTGGAGCTTCGCTTAGCCCTCAAAGTTTTTTCAGTGGCAAAAGTGGTATAGTCACTAGTCAGCGGAGTGACTCAGGTGGTCATTGTAAACTAGTTCCTTAATGCAATATCCCCTGTATAAACTAATATTGGATAGATAGATAAACTATCGGGGAGCTGGAATCGTTTTTCATACAAGCTATCGAATAAACAAAATTGCGAATCGCCTATAAAAAAAATTGTGATATTTCATTTCATTTCATTTCATTTATTCTTTCACAATAATACATTGTATTTGAATGTCACACAATAAAATTATACAATGATTATAATAATGCAATACAAAACAAAATACTAAAATAATACAAATAATAAAAAAAAAACAAGTCAAAATAGGTCATGCACATGCAAGTTAATAAATTCGTCAACTGAGTAGAAGCACTTTTCCAACAAGAAGGCACGTAAAGAATTCTTAAATAAAGTTATTTTGTCAATTTGTTTCAAGTCAATTGGTAGTTTATTGTATAAGAACACAGCCTGATATCGCGCACTATGTTCCGCAATTTTGAGTCTGGCGCTCAGAGAATTAATGCGAATATCTCTCCTCCTTGTTTTATTTCGCGCTTCCTTAAGATCTGCTGATTCGTATCTGGGTAGATTTTTTGATAACTTTGTGAGTAGTACAAAAATATACAAGGAAGGGGCAGTTAATATTCCTAACCTCACAAAGTGTTCCCTACACGAGTCCCAGGGTGGAATCCGGACCATTGTACGGATGGCCCGTTTCTGGATTGTAAATGCTTTTTTCATGTTGTAGTCATGACTCTGACCCCAAAACATGATGCTGTACCTCAACCTGGATTCAACTAATGCGTAATATACCATTTTAAGGTTTTCCAAAGTCAGCTCGTCTCTTAAAGTTCTGAGAGCATAGCATGCCGAGCTGATTGAACCCTCTATTGCGGTAAGTTCCTGCTTCCAGTTTAAAACCTATTTATCTACACAGAGAATTTGTAATAAATGCTACGCCGCTTGTAGCCGTTACGCGTAGCTGTTGTAGCTCGTAGCAAAATGCCGTAAGCATAAAACTTTGCCCGAATATATATGATAATATATTATTTATACATTATTTACTTTCCTTAGGTAGTATTTCGGGTTCTTTGACTGTATTTTGAATATTATATGACATGAACATAGTACGCTGCTGGCTCGTGGTGCAAAACGCTGCTGGAATGGAGACCGTATGGCGAGACACGCCCTCGTGGTCGACCACAAATGTGATGGACCGACGATCATCGACGACATCTGGTAACAAATGGATAGAGTTAGCCCAAGATCGAGATGAGTGACATAGACTGATGGAGGCCTTCACCTTTGAGGTTGAAAACGGCTAAGAAGAAGAACATGGTAAAATGCCTTCAACAAAATCTCGCAATCTTAATGAACTTGTGCTATTTTCGCAAAAGTAGGTACTCGCATAGTTCACCTGCATAGAAGGAGCATCCAGCTTAAGTATTGCTTACCGAAATCCATCTTAATAATATTAGGTAATGGTAATAAGTCGTTAAATACAATAATTTCATTACTTCTCTTAGTGGATACATAATATACTATCAGCGATTAGATATAAATATTATTAAGCACATTTACAATTATGTACATCCTGGTAAACAAAGTAATATGACTATTCATATTCAAAGACATAGTAACATGCGAGTTCATTTATAGCAGGCCTTTGTAGCGTATATGCATGAAGGGATGTAGGGGGATATTAGAAGATGCGAGAAATAGTTGGCGAAGAGATATTAAATCCGAGCTTCAATTGACATTTACTCATCAGCAAGTTTCACTTGTCTGTTTGTAATATTGCGTGATCTTGGGGACTTCTAAGTAGGTAGGAACGTTAATAATGTATTATGCAGGAATATTAATGATAATAGTTTGATGTAGCCAAAGAACCTCGCATAGGATACCCATAAACAGGTTTTCTGAAGTGTGCGATGCATGTGTGGGACTGGTTACTGTTTACTTCTAAATATCAAGGGCCATGTGTTAATGAATCTTGTTATTCCAGATAGTTACAACATTTTTTAATTTAAGGTATTATTAAAGTACTTACCTACAACGCGGGCTAACTTTAGGCCTATCTAATTGGTAGGACCGTACTAAGTAATGGATGCGGAAGGCACAGGACAGAGTTTTACGGTGTTCTTCAAGATAGGCATTTGCCCAGCAGTGAAAGGTTACGAGCTGATGATGATAGTGATGAATTAGGGTTAATTACTCTATTACACAAATATTAACTAACCCATCCATATATACTTCCACGTAACATAGCATCGGCGACCAAGCCTAATGTTAACGCTAAATTATTAAGTACCTTTTTACATAATATTTCACAAACCATTGTATGCTTTAGTCACATTTCCTCGATACCAAATACCGGCTAAACAAACTAAACGAACAAAACTAATAGTTTCCAATAAACAAGTGAGTGTCTGAAGTTACCGCGAAGTGGAGGCTCTCGGAACCAGCGACTTACAATCAGATCGCAGTCAAGATACGACCCGTATCGCCGCTCGTACTTTTAATTACCCACTCCGCGGGCTTTCGGGGAACTGAGCCACTTCAGTGTCAGTGTTGGTGTACTGCGAAGGTAATGTTATAAAGGTATACAGGTAGTTTAATAGTTCTGTGTTTTGTTAAATAATATATAAATTAATTTTGTGGGTTTTAATATGAAATTCTATTTTTTTTATATGACTTGACTACCTTATTACGAAAATGTACTCGTTAGAAAATATGCATAAATAAGTACTTGTTTAGCTTAAAAACAGACTAAAATCTATACTGTGCTTAAATTTACAACGTTTTTCACGTTCATTCATTTGAGCTTTGTGCTACGCTTTTTGGGCTACGCACTGGCGCTACGAACATACCGCTACGCGCGGCGTAGCAAAACCTCCTAATTAAATAAGACCATCATTATTTTTGTGAAACTGAAGAAGTTACTCTGCTATTAAATTTGTACTGAGCAAAAAGTAACGTTAGTTTTATATTTTCCTATGGTATTGAGGTTTTAAAGACATACAGAGTATATAGCCAGTAGAGTAGTTCCAATAAAAAAACCCTCGTCATTGTAACTATTATTTTTGTTGAAGAAAATCTGCGACCGTTTCAATTTCTGAACATGTAGGCTTTTTTAAAGGTGCTGTTGACATCCTTTAGATGTATAAACTATTATGTGGGTTTGAATGTCAAATCTTTCTAGTGTGAGTGTGATATCTCCATGAATTGAAGCAGAGATTAACAGTGGACTATCACAAGACTGCGTGGGTGTAAGTGAAACGCGGTCTTAACGCACGAATAATTATCTTTCAGACAACCTCCATGTAGGTGTCAGTGTAGCAGCATGTTAAAGGTCCCCTATTACTTAGGGACTATTCGAAAAAACGTTATAGCATTGCCTCTCTACATACCTTGCAAGGGGCTAGATATAAAAAAAAATACCGGCTTCACATGTATGGTTGGTTATTCCCAGAAAGCTCTTTTAAATGTTAATGAAGATTATAACAATTGCCATTGTTTGTGCAATTAAGTGATGTACATTATAAGTATACTAACCTAATTAATTTCTTCCAGACAAAACCTAAACATACGTGTTTGAAATAGCGAGCTTATTTATGCTAATCTGGGTAGGTCTAAAAACAATTTCGTTTAACTAATTTAAAACTGTTATCACAGGAATATATTTTAAAAAAACTTATTTCGAAATCTACATGTGTAATCCTAACTAATAGCGAAAGTAACTGTGTCTGTCTGTTACTCTTTCACGCCAAAACTACAGAACGGATTTGAATGAAATTTGGTATGCATATGGTCTAGATCCTGAGAAAGAACATAGGCTTCTTTTTATCCCGGAATTCCAACGGGAAGACTTTTTAAGGCGAAGCGAAGCTCGCGGGAGCAGCTAGTAATAATTAATATTACATAGCCTGAGAAATTTCCCCTGACCTTCGCATTTAGTTTACACTTTTTCATTCTTTAATTTTTTCCTGAAAACTTTCCATTCGATATTTCATACATTCTTTTTTGCAGTAAAGTTGGCATTTCCTTCGTTTAAACTTTCTTTAGTCATTTTGAATTTCGTTTATGAAGAACAAAAAAATAATGTCAACTTCAAGAAAGAAAAGTTACAAATTTTCTTTTAATTGTTCTATAATAAAATTATGTAAAAAAAAAACGAATTATACTACTTACTTGAATCCGTATTTCGTAGAATTTATAAAAAAATAGGCTGTACAATGTCGTTTTGAATTACTATAATGTATAGTCATTGACAAAACAACAGTAAAACACCCTTAATTAAGATAATATACTTAAGACCGTAACTTAACACCCTCAATCAAGATAATATAAGACCGTAACTTTTGTATATGCTTAAACTGAAACAAACCATATTTGAATTATTCAGTCGTCGCCTACAGACTGGAATCTATGTGACTACGGACAGACACACCGATATACATACCAGACATATAACACTGACTTGTCAGTTATTCCAGGGGTTACCAATGATACAGTATATGGGGCATCATTATTCAGTCGTCATCGTCATATTGACTATTCGAAATACAATGATCTATCATAGAGAACATTCTCGAAGTTGCATTAAGTACTAACAAAATATTAAAACGTGTTTGGTATTTGATATCGATATATAAACACCTGTTTAACGTGACACACGTTTTAGCAAACGCCTCCTACACTAACCATGAAAACTAAAGTTGAAATTCCAAGGTTTTTTTTTTATTCATAAATGTTAGTCTATGATTGCCAAAAACTTCTCATTTTTAAGTTTTCCGTTTTTTTATAGTTGGGGAAAACTTAAAAATGTCAATATTTCATGAAAGATTGTACCTCTCTAGAGAGTAACAATATTTTACATTAGGTTGCTGCTGCTGACTCGTGTAGATATAACTGGAAGTTTTCCTATAAATAATCTCATAAATGTACATAAGTACATATCTATTAGAATTCATAGATCCATTACGATAACTAAGATTTAACCACGAGCCCAATTTAACGATCCGTTGGATTAAATTGTCAGTATGTACCTGCTGAAGCGCTTATTATTTCTTATTTATTAGAAAATACTCTTCAATAATTCTTTAAATTATAATATCTTGTAGTTATGAGTGTGCACTATATTATCATTCTCTAAAACCCTACATAAGGTCCACAATACAAATCTTGTGCAACGTTTAGAATATGGAAGCTTTTTATTCTTTAAGAACAAATTAATTAGGTAAGTCGGTCTACATTGTAAGAGTCAGAAAATGTATTACTTACAAAGAATATAAAATTGTTGCTTTACTGAAAAAAAATCTTCATTTGGTAACGACACTTTTTTCTTTTGTAAGGCACTCTATCATCGATAACGTTTTCAGCTAAAACAATGACGCAGCGGGTCGAATAGTGATTTCACGTAAAGGTCTATGAGTATGTAGATTAGCGATTTAGCAGTAAGACAAGGCTTTGCATCGGTTGATAAGGATCGGCCGGTTTAAACCATTGAAATAGGTATAACACTAACGTTGGTATATTATAAAATACCTTATCTCAATGGTCTCAAATGGTTTAATCGCGAACCCTATAAGATTACATTGTCACTACTCGTACGGATGGTTTTGGAGGGCCTCGACCGCATAGAAAATTATTCCTTTGCAATATGGCCAAACTAAGCTTTAAGGTAAGATTTCTGTAATTCTAGCGTCTGTGAATGTAATTCTTATCAATAAATGCTATAGATATTGATGTGGGAATATCACCTAGACATTGTAATAGTTGTATATATATGCATTGTAATGAGGCGTTTGTTAAAAAAAAAAAAGTTCCTTTTTGGAGAAATAGATGGCGTTGTCTGGGGTTGTACCAACTTTCAAACCCTCAGAACACACTCAGATCACAATATGTTATTCTGTGAGGCTAACGAAATGTGAAAGTGACGTAGGTAGGTAGAATTGTAGTATTATTTTCTCTATGATGTCGATGTCACTGTTGCTTCAGCTTCAGAATACTTAGCACTATCCCAAGCCACATGCAGTTTGAGCCTCGGAAGGATGGCTCGCGCTACCACCCGACATTTAATCACAACTAGTGAGTTCTTATTCTGAGTTTAGTACTCTTTGCTCTCTATGTAATTTTTTACAGTTGGTACACTGCGTTTTCACGCCATCTATCGGCTTACCCAAAAGCTCAACTGACAGCTGTCAAGGAAAACAGCTCATAGTATATGTCTTATTCACAGATGAAATGCGTTGCGTTTAAACAGCCGCAACCTACGAACAACAGAATATTTACCGGTAGTTTAAGTCACGCATTACAAGAGGAAGTAAGTATTAACGAAACCACCAAACTAATCGTTTCCTACAATACAATTAGATGACGTCAACAGTTGGTGACGTCATTAGTTTTCGGTTGCCGAACGCCGCAACAAGTGATGTTTGTTGCGGAAGAGGTGTCGGCAATCTGCTGCTGATGTGGGCAATATAACTTGTGTACGAAGTTACATTCCGCCCTGTTACAGACTTGTAGGGCGGGATTCTGCTAAATTAACGTAGCATTTTGTCTTAGCATTGTTATAGGGCATACCTTATACCTTATAATAATGGAGCGAGTTCGCTACGTTTTTACCCGACTGCCGAAGGAGGAGGGTAATGTTTTTACATACCTAATCATTTCACGAAAATCTTCGCTAAAGGGATTTGAGCTTTAGGTTTGAATTATCTAAAGAACTTAATTTTTATAACTTCTTGACAGTAGTATCCGTAGATAAGTAGATTTATTTTTTCATGGTAGAACTTTGAGTAAGTACTTACAAATTTCCATGTTCAAAATTACAAATAATAAGTACAAACTGAAATAATTGTATAACCTGCATGAATTTCCAGGATTTGTCGAATACCATGTTGACGCAAGCCGTTTGTGCCGCGAGAAATAGCAGAATCGACACCGGATAATGGGGACTATATTGGGGAAAGGTTACAAATAAGTGAAGTAAGTTTAAGAAGTTTTCTATGTTTGTTGCTACAGGTTGTTAAGAAAAGATATTGAAATCAACTCACACATATTCTTATAGGTACACATGCAAATGCCAGGGTTTAATTGCAAAACTATATATAAGTATTTTTATTTCATAGTGTGACAGTGCGGCGCGTGTAAAAAGACCTACGATTTTAACTGTGCCGGTATCTCCGAGGCCAACTACCGGAAGATGAAGAGGTTGTCCTGGCGGTGCGCAGCATGCAGCCGCGGGAGCTCCTCGCCCGTTGCGAAAAAAGGCGAGCCGGTAACGCTCGAGGCTATCATGGAGAGGCTGAACGGCCTCACTGCCCAGCTCACGGCCCTGCCTGCCTTGGTCGAGGACGTGAAAAGCGTAAAGCAAGAACTTCAGGATGTGAGGTCATCTTGTTCCTTCATGAGTTCACAGCTGGATGACTTTGTTGGTAAGCTTAAGCTGGTCGACGAGCGAGTTCAAGCCCTAGAGGCTACGAAGGTCGAGCTTGCATCTACCAAGGAGCAACTCTTAATCATCCAGCGGAATCTCCAAGCGCGTGATCAGTGGTCCAGAGCTAACAATGTGGAGATCAAAGGGGTGCCCATGAGGAAGTCGGAGAATCTCTTCCAGCTGGTTGGAGCTATTGGTGCCCACGTCAAGTGTAGCATCCCAGTTACGCAAATCAATTACGTCTCCAGGCTACCAACTTTCAACTCTAATGAGAAGTCCATACTCGTAAGCTTCGTGAATCGCTACGCGAAGGAGGACTTTGTCGCCGCAGCAAGGAGTGTGAAAACCATCCAGGCGCGCGACATAGGCTTTGCGGACTCCAATAACCGGATCTATGTCAACGATCACCTGTCATCTACGCAGAAAAAACTTTTGAACGACTCCAAAAACATTGCTAAAAACAAAGGATATCAATTTGTATGGGTCAAATTTGCAAAAATTCATGTCAGGAAAAATGACACTTCTCCGGTTTATGTCATTAATTCGGCTATTGATTTAAACAAGCTTACTTAGCCTGCTTACCACTATGGGTTATGCTGTTTACTTATAACGTGTGCCTCCCTCTGTCTAGAAATGCGTGTAATGGGTTAAACTCCCCTGCATTGCCATTTTTTGTTAGAATTTATAAAATGTACTTCCCCCGCTACTGTTATCAGTGCCGGTCGCTGGCCGGTTATCGTTTAGCCTGCTCACACACACCTGCCGTGTCGCATATGGTTAATCATCTGTCTCGCTCTTGCTTGCGCATTCCGCTATGCTTACTGCTGTTGATGATTCTTATTGTCTGTATTGCATATACTATCTTAATAACTAGGGCGCTATTTAGATCTAAAATATATACGTATTTGCTGGGTTTTTATCATTTAATAACTATTATTATTTTAAGAATAAATGTGTGCCGCTTATATAAGATGGCAGTGATAATGCCTGCTTCTGCAATACAAGTATACAATCGTTGTGTTTTTGTATACAAAGACTGTGTATTGTATTATTATATACGCAGATCAACAAATGCTTTTAACATATTTATGGTGTTTAATGTATGTGTAGTTAAGTACTATATATTTGTAAAGATTGCTGCAGTTTTTAGTCGATTGTCCGAGTTGAGTGTTACTAAGCCTTTCACCTGCAATAGTGTGCCGTATTGTTATTCAGATTTCGGGTTATTATCCATAAATGACTAATTTAAGTATTTATTACCAGAACGTACGTGGACTCAGAACTAAAACCGAGGAGTGCCTTCGCAACGTGCTACTCAATGACTATGACATAATTACTATAACTGAATCTTGGCTCGTCAGTGGTATTGCGGACTCAGAGATCCTAGACAGTAGGTATGTGGTATACCGCCGGGACCGCGACTACGCGGCTACTGGACAGTCCATGGGTGGTGGTGTTCTGATCGCCGTAAAGCGTAGTTTGAATTCGTCTTGCTGTTATGAATGGCAATCCTCGGCCGAAGACATATGGGTGACATTAAAGTATCACGACGGACGTTCCAATTTAAACTGTAAACTGAACATTTGTACTTTGTATCTTTGTAAACAGAATCTAGGCAATAGTTTTATTGAACAATTAAATATTTTTTCGGATAAAATGACATCATTAATAAACTCTAACTGTAATGACACTTTTCTCATCGTCGGTGATTTTAATATGAGTGATATAACTTGGCTGGCAAGCGAAGGTGACGCAATGTCACCCTCCGTCTTGTCCCAGAACTATTTACTTGACTTCATTGATACGCTTAATTTGTGCAATCTTCGACAATACAATAGTATTAGTAATGGTTTTGGTCGCATATTGGATTTAGTGCTTTCTAATATTGATGTTAAGGTCATGGAGTGTCCCGACCCACTGGTAACTGAGGATAAGTATCATAAGTCAATATGTGTTCAATTAGTAATTCCTATTTCTAGCTCACTCCCAGTTAAGCCTCGGAAAAAGTTTGCATACTCCCGCGCTAATTACGAATCAATCTCTAAAGATATTGCACAAATAGACTGGACTGATAAACTTTCACATGGTGACGTAGACACGGCCACTGATACCTTTTATCGACTTATATATGATCTCAGGAATAAACATGTACCTATGCGACCATCTGTTAAACAGTGTCATCCACCTTGGTTTAATACAGCACTCATTAAGGTTCTAAAAGAGAAGTATAAACATTGGAGAAAATATAAAACATACGGAAATAACTCAGACTACCACTCTTTTAAAATTTTAAGAGATCGAGCTAAGAAGGTGGAGAAGGATTGTTATATAAGTTATATAAGGGGTATCGAGTCCTCCATAGCGAAAAATCCTAAAATGTTTTGGTCATATATGAAGGATAAACGTGGGAGTAGCTCTTTTCCTTCCTGTATGTCTTATGCAGGAGTAGTGAGCGATTCAGGACAAGGTATTAGTGAGCTGTTTTCTAATTTTTTTCATTCAACCTTCAATAATGTGGTTGACACTTCAGACAATGATATTGACAATCACCTTGATATTCCTTCTGTTTGTGACATAGCTTCTATTGACATTGACATAGCTGAAATTGAAAGACTACTTAAGTCACTCGACTTATCCAAAGCAGCAGGACCTGATGATCTCCCAGCTTCATTTATTACTAACTGCGCTACAGAATTATCACTTCCTATTGCTATTATTTTCCGCAGATCGTTGAATGAAGGTGTGGTACCTCGGAAATGGAAATCCGCTTTCATATCACCTATTCATAAAGCAGGACCTAAAGACCGCGTTGGGAATTATAGACCGATCTCGAAACTCTGCTTAGTCGCTAAAGTATTTGAGCGTATAGTATATAGGCAACTATACAATCAACTAAAAACCTCTTTCAGTCCGGCGCAGCATGGTTTTCTTCGGGGTCGGTCTACAGTTTCCAATCTTATACTTTTTAATAACTTTATTACTGAGCAAATGGATTCCGGCAATCAGGTAGTTGCTGTCTACACTGACTACAGCAAGGCCTTTGATAGGATTGATCACAAATTGCTTATTAAAAAGCTGCGGAACGTAGGTGTGAGAGGTAACTTATTGAAGTGGTTTGTCTCCTATGTTCAGAACCGTAGTCAAGCAGTCGTACTGAATGGGTTCTCTTCATCTTGGATGAGCATCCCATCAGGTGTGCCGCAAGGTTCCCTGTTGGGACCTATACTCTTCATAATTTTTATCAATGACATCGAATCCTGTTTTCTAAATTCAGAATATCTCTTATTTGCGGATGATATGAAGGTGTTTAGAGTCGTGAATGACGCACCTGATGCGATGCTCCTTCAAGATGATCTCCATAGGCTGGATGATTACTGCAGTGCTAACAAACTAGACCTAAATGTGGATAAATGTTTTTTTATTAATTTTACACGCAAACGCCATCACTTTCACATTAGTCTAAGTTTAAAAGATAAGGCATTGAACCAAGTTTTGCACACCAAAGACCTAGGAGTAACGCATGACAGTAAGTTACTATTTGATATCCATATAAACAACATTATTGGTAAAGCATGCAAGGCCATGGGTTTCTTAATTAGGGTATCAAAGCCGTTCAGATCAATGAAGACTATCAAAATTCTTTACTGTGCATATGTCCGGAGTCATCTCGAATATGCGAGCGAAATTTGGAACCCTAGATACAATATGTATATTGATCGGCTCGAAAGAGTACAGCGGAGATTTACTCGGTTCCTAGGTTTTAAATTTAAATTACCTCGTCTACCTTACGAGCAGAGATGCACAAAGCTGCATTTACTGCCTCTGTATGTGAGACGGGATATCTCCGATGTACTCTTTCTTGCAAAAATTCTAAGGGGAATCATTGATAGTCCGGAAATATTATCCAAGATAGCATTAAGGGTTCCTTATCACTTGACTCGTAAAAGGCCACTGTTACATGTACCCTCCGCTAACTGTAACTACCGGCAAAATAGTTTCTTGGTAAGGGCATGCAACACGTACAACAGAATTTTCACCGAATCGGAAATTGACCTATTCTGCAGTAGTCTCTCTAAAATTAAAAACTTTTTCATTGATGAGTCGGTTGAACTAAAATAGTACACTACTAATATAAGTATTTAGGTAGTTAGTTAAGTGAATAACTTTATAAAATATTTTCATTTATTTTTAATTCAATTATCTGGGGGCACACTTGCATTTGGTATTTAATATTCAAATGCCACAAATATTGTAGCTTTCTGTTTTATTATTTTCTTCTAATATTATGTTGCCAATAATAATAAGTCAGTAGGCACTTAATTCTAACTAGGCGTAGTGGCGCTTGCCGCTGTTAGTTTGTAACTAGCGTAGTTTTTTATCTGTATACTTTAAGTTTGTTTCTATATGTGGGAATCTGTTAATGGCCTGTCTAATATTATATTAAATAGCTATTTTAAGTTATTATAAATAAGAACATGCTGTTGATTCTCCATGAAAAATAATAAATAAATAAATAAATAATAAATAAATAAATAATGCCATTTATTGTCGTGAATATCTAGTTAGTTTGATGCAGTTTTATAAAAATGCTACGATACTCTGTCCTTAACCTCAGACAGGGATCTGGCTAGATCCTAGAGTGCTAGAGTGTCCTATTTAGGCATAATTTGTGTGTAGATCTAATTTGAAGGGCTAAAAACGATGTCAATAGCAATGCCCTTTCACATATAAACGAAAACTACGAAATCCTATTAAGAATCCTTAAAGGCCATTTACCCCAAGTCCCACATAGGTTCCCAACGACCACGTTTTCTACAAGTTTAAGCGTACACAATAAGTTACCAGAATTACAAACTTACCCACGTAAGTTTTTGCGATACAACATATAGGTACACGTATGCGATAAACGATAAGGCATTCACATTATGTCCCTGTACAAAACAGGCAATTAATCTTTCTTCCCACACCACCCACACCGCACATTTTCGTACTATGACTTTGTTAGAATTATGAAATATTAAAAAAGTTTTCCCTGATCGTAGCGTAGAATCTTCAACGGATCATCGCGTTTCTATTTACAAAGGCTTTCTCGGATGTTTGATACCTACTTACTTGCGAGTACTTGTAGTTCTTAGAAGCAGGAATGCTGAGATGACGTTATATGAAACAGGAAAATACATTATTTTTCCGTGAGAAATGAAAGAAACCACCCTTAGTTGTACGTTGTTACCTTTATCTGCGTGGAATTTCTTTATCAGTGACGTCAGAATTGCATAAATTATTTATTACACGTTATTTCATTACACGTAAGTACGTCTCATACTTAATTGTATTGCATATTTTTATTTTGTAAAATACTTAGTCGAAGTCGACGCGAGGCGTAAATGTCTGAGTCCCGGCCGGAAATCGAACTGCTACCACGCACCGGTATGTTATGAATGTATTCTATTTCTTATTTTATTTACCGTATAGGAAAGAATGAATGAAAATTCTAAAACAAAATTTATTGATGCATATTGAAAATACCACAACGTAACTAGGTTAAACGGTTAGCAACAAATTATTATTATTAAAATGTTATTGCGTATACAAAGTCCAATATATCATTCGGTGAAAACAAAACGCATTCTAGGATTTCTAGGTATTTATGGTAAAGGAAAACGCACCGCCCCCTTGGTACCTACTACCTACCTCGTGGGCAGAATGTTACGACGCGGGAAACATGCAACGTAAATAGTTACGATTTAACTTCTATGATCGTTTTATCTGTGCTAGGTAGCATTGTTATCTTATCAGTTCTCCCTCACTAAACTAACCTCTAGATCAACCCTAGGTGTTAGTTACCAACAGGATAATAATTTGATCGTCATAGAAATAGACACAATTGTACCTATATTAAAAAAACAAATGTTAGCTACAGTAAAACTATACAGTGAAAACTAAACTCCTAATTGTTAAAGACCGTATATAATCGAACTTTTATATTTATATTAGGACAAATCCGTAAAAAAAAACATTATCCATCGGTATTTTTATTTTACTTTTAACATTTATGTAAATGTAAGTAAATAACTGACAATGATAAAAAGTCTGCAAAATTGCACTCTTTATTGTCATGACTTTATAGTTGGTCTGTATACTTTTATTTCTTTAATAACTATCTGGTTTTCTTTTATATCAGTGTACAAGCATGTAGTTTATCCGTCTCACCCCCTATCGTGCAAGGAGCGTGTAAGTTACGTGGTAGGGCGGCGCGCTGGGCGGGCGGCTGGTAAAAGGCGCGGGCGGGCGGCCGCAGCGCCATTCGCCACCATGCCGCGTGCTGCGAGCGCCGTCGCCCTGTGCCTAGCCGCGATCATCGCCGGTCAGTTCCTAATTTGAATTTTAAACTTTTTTCTCAACCTCTTTTGTCGTTTGTGGAAGTGTGCGAAGGGTTTGCTTTTTATGTTGCTGGCTGGTTGTTGCAAAAAGTTTGGGTTGTTGTGCATTTTGCATTTGTTTCTTTATTATGTTTTTTATCTTTACGGATTTAAGGATTAATTTTTCTATGGTCTGATCAAAGTTATCTGCGGAATAAATACCAATGCAACTTTATAATACCATTATGTCACTGTGTGATTTCAGGAGAGAACTATAGGTACCTAATTACCTATAGCAAAATATCTGATAAACCACAGAAAACTGTACATATGAGGTATATTATTAAAAGATAAACCCTTAGCCTTTTTATTTCCAAGCAAGTGAATATGCCAAATCAATCAGCCAATAACTAACCGATCTGAGTGAGTATTGATACAATTATGATTAAGTGAGTTGTTTACAAACAAAAGTAACATACTTATGCACGTACGAACATGTTGAAACTTATAAATAAGTATATGAAAGTTTTTGGGTACGTTTTTCTGTAACATTCAGAAGTTGCTTACTGAAGTTTCGCACCACCTGTTGGTCATAAGTGTTTCTTCGGTCAGAAAATGTTGTTCAATAACCTTTGAATTGCCTACACCGAAAATAGAGTCCAACAGCGCTAACTCTGCAATGGGTAAAATATGGGAAATAAGTTTTTTCTTTAACTGATAGTGCCAAATGAATACCATGGCAGTGTGCAGAAATGACAAAGAAAAATTATTGCCCTATAAAACTTATCTGGTGTTGGCACTTGCAATTTAGCTTTTAAAGTTGGCACTTGCAATTTATAGGTGCTTATTAGTCTATGATTGTGCTGAATGTTTTGTGCAATTGTGCAAATAATAATTATAAAAGTGAAGCCAAAACCGACGTTGTATGTTGCTGTAAAATAAATTAGTTACAAGCTCTTTTATGACTCCTCCCACGGATAGAACAAAGATTATTATAAAAATGACAAGAATTTTTCATTTCAGCCCTTCTCGAGTTATATTTTATCCGTCTTCGCAAAAAGGAGGTTCTTTATACGTCTGCCAAAATATCTATAAATATTTTCATGAAATTATAATTATTAAAAAATAAATACTTATTTATAACATCAATTTATCATACACTGCGTAAAAGAACTACCTAAGAAAATCTTATTTTAAATAATGAATAATTACGTAATTGTACAAACAACTTATTATATCTTATAAACGCTACATCATGACTTGCTCACCTTTCCACGTCTACTTAAAATCTGACTGATAGATATGTAAATAGTGGAATACACTGATTGAATATTCCCAACAATATTAGTTCGACGACTAATCAAAACATTTAGTTTCCCGCAAGCAAACATTGCCTGACTGTTTAACTTATTGGTTAGAATTGAATTAGGCTTTCACTGGTCAATTATGTTAAGTCGTCATTTTCGATTTAGTCAGTCTGCCGAAATCTTCGATGCCTTACTCAACAAAATCTTTAAAAAATATTATATTTAAAGATTATGTACTTACATCTGAAATATATGAATTAAGTATGTAGGTATCTATTTACTATATTCGTGATCAAGCAAACTTCGCGAAATACTTATTTACTGCTCAGTTTAAATGCATTGATATAATTTGAAACTAAGTAGATAGTTTCAAATTATATGTTATTGAAAGTAAATAGTTCCATATATATCGGTTTATTTATTAAAAACTTTAAATTAGTACGTTTTGAACTAGTACCTACGTTTTGAAATACCGGTCATTTGGTAAAGTGCAAAATCCGGGCATTAAGGTTAACTCTTCCTTGCCTGCCAGTGCACTATTGGTAAATACTTATTATTTATCTACCAACAGTATAGATACTACTATACTACTAATGTAGAAGGGTAATAATTTATATCTGCAACATATGAGGTTTTGTGATCCGAAATCGTGACTTGCCCTAAACTAATAATGTAACATACGGTCCCACATTATGGTCTTTTCGTGTCCAATATGATATTATGAATATTGAATAAATTATTCGAGCCGGTTACTACTGGACTCTCATTATTCTGAATATAATATATATACACTTTGTACATCGTGTTGTGAAATACATGTTTTTTGTATTCGTACTGTGTGCAATACCAATGAACTTCCCAGGGATTGATTTATAAATTAACCGACATCTCCATATAAAATTCATGACAGATGTGTCAAAAGTCAACCACTACTCCCTGGTTATGCTCTAACCGACTATGGAGAAATTGGCACTTACCATCAAACTGTGGTGGTATAATTATGATTGGCTGACTGTACACATAATGATTATATACTTAAGATATATATACTTAACAACAAGTTGCATTAAAAACTAATCAATGAAACAAGATGTTGAAATTTATATCTACAGATACGAAATCCATCGTCGATTTCATATTTATTCACATAGGTATATACTTTCTAATTTATAGCTCACACTCATTATCAACAACAATAAAATTCCTACTGAATTGCCGTTTGTGCGAAGAATTGCCTTCGCTTGGGCCGACATCTTGGAATGAGAAATAAAGAATGCATGCCCGTTGCTGTAAGAGCTAAATTAAACTGGAATTATACGGTACAACCACCTCACTGGACGCTGACAGGCCAATGGTGCCGAACTACGGTACCCTTACCCTGTGAACGTGCTTTTGCATAATAAGCCCCTACGTAGTTTTTAGTAAGAAAGATTTAATGAAACTTTATTCGGTGCAATACACAACATTAATTACATATTTATAAAGGAGACAAATTTATCAATGTAGGTAGTATTTTAGGAGTATTTGTTTTAATTTATTTCTAGTTTACAAGCAAAGTGAGTAGGAGTGAGCTTACCTTTAAATAAAAAACACAGTGTATTTTTATTATGAGTAGCTGGTTTTTAATATTTTAGATAGTTTCATCACTTTAAACAGTGCCTTTGTGCGTCCAAACTGCGATATCGGCCACAAAAATAAAACTTTCACAAAGCAAAATAATTAAATGTAAACTATATTTTTTTATATGAAAAATTCAGCTATTCGACTGATTGATATTCGAATACCTATGTAACTTGTTGTGGGCTCTGATTATAATAATACTTACCGGATATTCGCGTAGATCCAAGTAAACACACATTTTTAACCAAAGGCCTTAGATAGCAAGATAAGCAAACGGTGATCTTATAAAATATAACTCTTAGATCACACATTAACACAATACGGTGAGGCTTTTTGGGAAAGAAAGAGGACTATACGAAAACTAGTTTGATTGCCTGATTATGCTAGAGACTACATTTTAAAATATACATGCGTAGGTTTTGCCTATGTCTACTTTAAATGTCTGCCCGTTAGATTGAGCTATCTAAACAAGTTAGGAAATTTATTTAATAATAATAAGCAGAGCTAGGCAGAGCATATCGGTCGTCATATTAAAATTAAGTGCAATAAATAAATACCTAGGTACTTACCAATATAATTTTCTTCTATGAGATCGCCAATGTCTGACATCTAAGATTATTATACCTACATATTACTTGCTTATCTAAAAGAAAAAGGGTATAAAAAAGGGAAAAAACTTGTAACCAAAAAAAACTCATTTTGATATAAGATATTCTTTGATGTAGCAAATTGCCTCGGAAATTATGAAAATGATTGGAGTGACGAATAGAACGTTAAATGTAATCCTCACATTATTCCGAGTATTATTTGCAATACCGAGCTAATATTCTCTTTTACATTACGAACTGATTAAGAATGAAATTGCAAGGGTATAATAATTTGTAAGAAATAAAATGCGTAAAGAAGTAAACTTGTTATTCATATTCTTGTTAATTGTTAAATAGGTCTTATATTATTTTGATGGTCTTGTGATTTTTACCATGGATAAATAATTAAATATATTTTTTCCCTTAATTTTCCAATAATAAGAAGTTTACGGGTCATTTATTATAAATTCCACCGATCATGGTTATATTTTTAAAAAAGTCAGATAGAATTTAAGTAACAATGATATCTCTGCTGTTAAGTTTAAATGTTAATTTTACATAACGTTAAACAAACGATTTAGGTATATTATTTACCAACTCGCTATGAACAAACTAAGTTTTGTCAGCAGTTTCAGGATCCTTCCCTGATCCGATTATGTTATATTGATAAATACATATATTATATGCCTTTGAAGTTGCCCCGGTAGACTAGTAAAATATTGAGTATTTTCAGTAACGCCACTTTCATTTCAATATCGTGAATTTATCTTACTTCCTACTTTATAAGGCGAAAGTGTATGAGTATATGTGTGTATGTTTGTTAAACGCACGTCAAAACGGCTGAACTGATTGTAATGCATGAAGTATTTAAGAACATATTTAATATTTAAGAACATGTTTCTAGTTTTAATCATGCTGTGTACACATGTTTTGGGTTATAATCTAGAACAAAATACTTTTTATAACACTTTTATTTATAATGATTGTAACCTGTTTTGTGTGCCTTAAAATAAATAAATAAATAAGTTAGCTGACACCCTGGATTAACACATAGGCTACTTTTTATCGCGGAATTCCCACGAAAAAACTTTTTAAGGAGAAACGAGGCTCGCGGTAACAGCTAGTTATTACATATATAATTACATTCGGTTACTTTCAGGATGTCGTTTCCACGAGAAACGCAACCATAATATTTCCCAATGCATGCCACTGATGATGAGAATAACACCCATTTGTATCCAATTATAACTATATAAAACCGTTCAACAGAAAAATACAGGTGTTATAAGTTAACGTGACTGAAACGATTTTCTTGTTAAAGGTAGTGTCACCCAGAGCGTTCTTAGCCATGTTTCGTGAAAATTGATTCTGCAGTTCAAAAGTTATGCGACTTGTGTCGGTGGTTTTTAACGATGGTGACATTTCTGTCAAAGTAAATCAACAGGTTTGAAAGATGTGTGTGCTCTCCTCCTAAAATAACTAATAATCGTAATTTATAAAAAAAACATTGTTAAAAAAATATCCACGTTAAGATATAACACCTTCCCTTAAAAATAAAATCCCTTAAAAATTAAATGATAAATGCCAACGTAACCACTTTAATATGCATTTGTTGGGATCTAAATGGAAATTCTTCCCGATACATTCGCTGCGCATTAGGTCAGAGGCATGCTGTAATAATTACATTAATTATTTATGACTTTATGTGCGACAGTTATTGCTTTTTATAAGCTAAGCTAACTAAGGGTTTACCCTTGACGGAAGAAGAGGGGTGTTATTAGTTTAACGTGTATGTGTGTGTGTGTGTGTGTTTGTGTGGTAGGCTTATCTGTCTCTAGCTCTCTAACGGCTGTACCGATTTTCGTTATGTTTGATAAGGTCATAGGTAATGTAACCCCGAGTGTTCTTTTCTTAGTCATGTTTCAAGAAAATTTGTTTAGCTGTTCAAACGTTATGCGACTTTCTGTATTTTATGCAAAATAGGGGTGTTCTTTTTAGATGCTGAACGACTAAGATGTCCTTTAATTACTTACCATAAATTGTACAAAGTTTTATAACTATCGTGGATTTTTACAAACTTCACATAAGGAGTTTAATACTCGTAATAATAATTAAAGCCTTTATTCAATAACTGAATTTAAGCATGCATACCATTAAGTCTATTATCATAAGAAGTTTATTTATTGTTAAAAGATGCTAAATTTAGTACGCGGTGTCCTGTTGGCAATGTAAGAAGCTAAAATTAATGCCACCCAAAGAGGCTTATATCTTGTATCTATCTACAGTGGCATTTACCGTACTTATTGCATACTTGTAGCCTCTGGAGTCAACATTCTCGGTCGTGTTCTAGGAATCTCTGCACTGAACCTCAGAACAACTTAGTAGTAAAGATTTAATTTTACAAACACATTTTTTAAATCTAAGTAGTACTTTCTTTTTTGTACATAAGTACGTGTGTATTTAATAAATACAAGAATATATTTACTAGACACCGTGTCTTCAGTAACACCAGATTTTATAGCCACATTACACACCCATTTCAGTAAACACACTAAAGGATAATAACTGCCCATAACAACGAATTTATTACTATCTAAGTACTTCATCTGATCAAATACTAAATTTTTATGAGATATCGTTGTTAATATCATTATTGAAAAGGTATTTTAGTTGATATGTTCAGGTATAGGTATTTAGGCATATATATCATCTGCAATCCCTTTTTTTAGTTTCTGCGAACTATATTACTTAATAAATTTACGCTTACGAGTAGAAATGTGACTTTATCGAAGCTTTTTGACCATATTTGCTCACATGCACCAGATCTGCGCTTATTAATTAGAGAGTAGACATCACACAGGGTCGTACAAAATACATAATTAATTTTAAAATACAAAAATAAAACTTATTTTTTTGCATCATACACTCTACGCAAATAACAAAAAGAAAAAATCAATCGATCTTTAGGTGACACGCGTCACTCGCGAGGTAAAAGGTGAAAGATTACCAAAAGAATCGCAGCCTGATCCGCGTCTCGTCTTATACAAAGTAACTACCGGCCCCTTATTGGTAACCCTACACTGACCCTTCCCACTTGACGTATGATTTAGGGTTGAACTTTCACGGGTACAAGGTTTATCACAGTCTGTTTTTGGTTTCACCCTGTTTGCGTAAATATGGAAGGTACTTAGGTACTGCTAGGGTACTGCCAACTGGGAAGTGATGTATTTTTTTTTGCCTACGACAATGATGTCAATTCTCATCATCATCATTGGCCACAGCATCTATATAGATGATTGTTGCAGCGCTCGTGGGTTATGAGTTACGACGGCCGCACCGTCGTTGATGGCTGTAGAGTCCAATAGCAGCACGACATGTCAATTCTGAAGGCGCAAAATTTAATTTTGTCAGCGATGTCGATCCATATTTTAGTGCTGTCAAAAGGATAGGGTAAAATGGCGTGACATGACCAACAAAGCCGACCCTAAATAAGGATAAGGCAAGGAAGAAGAAGAAGAAGAAAAGCTCAAATTATTTGTTTAAAATTCGTCATTTGCCAGTGTAATATGAGATTTACGGAAACACTGATATATAAAGAGGGTTTTAGGCCTAGTTCACCACGCTGGCCTAGTGCGGGTTGGTGGACCCCAACCAATTTATCCTCTTAACCTAAAATTAACCTATTTATTCACTTTTGCGGTTCCGTACCTTTCGTTGGCTCGTGTTTTTGCTCATACACTATCCAATAGCTGTCGTGTCCCCACTTAGCCAGCTGTCCATCGCACGTCTACCACCAGTACTCGTGGCTAATAGCAGTTGTCTCGACACTTGCAGGAGACTCGACGTCGCCTCATCCATCTTCAGTGCACGTGGCGGTGTAGTGCCGACACCAATACCTCGATCTATCGATAACTTGCTTGTGCTTCAAGATAGTTTGTCAAAATAGTATGAAAGTAACCTATTGAAACTGGCTATGAGATGAAAGACGAACTGAAAATGCAAGAAAATACATCAACATACTTTCTTAGTCATTACGTATTTAGGTGTACGTTAAAACTTTTTTTGTTATAAAGAAAACAGAGTTGATTGTGATTATATCATGAAATTCATGAATCACATGACCTTGCGAACTGTAACTGTAGCCTTCCAAGCAATACTTTTCAGCGAACTCGTAAATAAATACCACGAAAACCATGGAAATTCCTGTTTAGTTACCGGCTACGCACTCAAGCCATTTAACTTAATCATTTGGCCACGTTAAATATTAAACACAACATTTAGTAAATGTCTCCGGTGATTCCCCTGACGTACATTTGGGGGCCACAATGTGCGGGTTTCACTTACTAAAATAATTTTCATTTAAATTCATGTCCTCTAAACTCTTGGGAACACTTCAAATTAAAAGGCGTATTCGCTACCCTAAATCGAGTTTTGCTTTTTCGACGCACCTTTTTTCTTCTACGTGAAAAACTAATTAACCTGGTTTTTTTAACACACATTTACTTTAAATTTACGTAATTACCTAGTTGGGTACTTCGATAATGATAGGTCATCAATCATGAATCTCATGATTTTTCATGTATTTTGAGATGCAGGATATTTCATTTGAGATATGCAGCAGGTATAATTAATTATTAATGTATTGAATATTTTTTTGTTATGCTATAACAGGTATACCAACAGAGTCAGAGTTAATAATGTATATTGTAGATTCTTATAAAATATCACCTTCGTTTCTTGATATTTTTCCATCCAGGCGTCGGTTGCATCGCTCGCGTCACATTAAAAATTAACATTGTTGGGTTTCAATATGAGGGAAGTTTGTTTTGAACTAGAAAATGCAATTGCAACTTTCTAATGTCATCATCTTCTTCTTCGGTTTCGTTCCAGTAGCTGAAGGATAGTGTCGACAACTTTGTTTTTACTTTATCTTTACAATCAATTTTATCCGTGAGGCAAAGGTGAATATTTTATGCATCCTGAAAACGTGGATGTTTTTCAACTGATGCCGGCCTTATCCCGCCATTTTGAATCATAGGTCGCTTGTGATGATGATGATTACCTTCTCTCACTTCATCAACTAGTACCAAATAGTACAAACTGATGAGATCTTATCTTATAAATTGTTCAACTATTTCCCCATCCAGGTGCAACATCATCCCAAAGCCAGCGCGTGGACATCCTGCGCCTATTGGTGGAGAGGCCGTGGCTGCTCCGCCCCCGCGCCCCTCTGGAGCTGGCCTCCCCCTGCGGGCTCCACGACCTGACCGCCCCCCGCGCCCCGCTGGACCTGCCCTCACCCCGCGGCTTCCCGGACCAAGGGAATGACCTGTCAATAGAAGATGACTTGCAGAATTTGGATGAGGCTGTCAGGTGAGTGATATGGTATTTTACCATTCAACTCGAGTCTTGACGCCAAAAAGACCTTATGGTGAAGAGAGTCAGTCTCCATCGTCTTCAATCTGCTATAACTGCCAAGGGATGTTGTGAATGTGATGGGAGGGAGATGCAGGTCGTGGTCCAGCAGTGGTCGATTACGGGCTATAGATGATGATAGCCTGATGGCGTCAGATAGCAACTCTGACTATAGCGCCTAGTCCAACCCACCCGCCAAACATCGAGATTACGGCTAAAACCCTCCAGTCTTTCCGCCCATATCCAGCAGTGGACGATTACAGGCTGATAATGGCGATGATGATGATAAGCTTTTGTTTTATGCCTAACAGAGAGCCGTCTCCGAAGCGGTCCGCGGTGGCCACAGCGCTGAACGCGGGGCGGCGGCGGCGCCAGCCCTCGCCCGCGCTCGGTAAGGCTGTCTCACCGTATGTCGGCGTTGGTAAGCCGTCTAGATGCCACCCCCACCGCGCTTCTGCACGCCTGGTACACGGGAAGTCATGTATCTTGATCAGGATCCATTGAATTTAATTAATATTCGTTCATAAATGCATCATATTATGCGAACGCAGGTTAAGAGTTTAGAGAGGATTAGGAATGCAATTCAGAATGCATCATTGCCTGAGCGGCATAGACCAATGGCGGCGCGCGGTTTCGAGACATTTATTAGACCAATGGCGTCAAGCGGTTTTGAACTTGGTTTTGACATATTCCACCTTCAAAGGTATCTCAAAAATAGTGTCTTCTGGGCATTGATCAAGGATCAAGATACTTGATTTTACTTGTACCTCCATGTACCTACTTACCCTAATTGTGTTGGAGAAAGGGTTGTGTTGGTAAACCAATACAGATTAAATTTTCCTTTAAGAAAATTGACCCAAATAATAAGCTTATTCACCCCTTTTCGGCTTAAACAACCCCTTTTACAACACAATGTGTGTACTTTTTCTTCTGTGAGCGTTGTGTGTGAGACAAAATCTTTAATTTTTTTCCACATTTCGTAGCAATTTTGATCTGTTTTTTTTGTCAATATGCGAGCTTGAAACCCGTGTCCTTATTTATAGTCATCACATACTCAATCATATCGCACGAGTAGGTGGATACGTAGCGTATGCTTATAGGTAATCATCTTACTTAATGAACTATGAATGAAAGTCATGTAAGTACTTACCATATCTCATGGGGATTCCCCACGTGTAAGTAGGTACCTAGATGTTTTTCAGAACTTACTTTGATTTTACGTTATCTATGTTTGAGAAAACTCATTTACTTTTCATATGAACTGATATTTTATGCTTATAATTTTCATTGATTTTCTTGTTAGGTATTTATAACTTATACTTACCTATAATTATAGACTTAGTCGATAGTGTTTTAGCTTTCTTAAACATCGGTCCGTCTCGTTTAATAACAATGTAAGCTGTAAGTAAAGTCCAAAAATGCTAATTTTGCAACAGAAACAAGTGAAGTGCTAACTTCTCCAAACAAAGTTCGGGGTTTTTTACACTAACGAGGATCTTACGTCTTAGGGGCCGTCCATTAATCACGTGAGGTCGTTTTTCTCATTTTTTGACCCCCCCCTCCCCCCTGGTGATATTTGGTGAGGTTTGACTCCGACCCCCCCTCCCCCCCCCCTGGATCACGTGTATTTTTTTGGAAGTCTATGTAAACGCTATTTTTGAGTAGAAAAAATATAACGAAAATTAAATTTAGCGCGGGGAGTCGTTGCTTAGCAACTGCGAGCGAGTCAATCAAGGTCATACTTACAAATCGTTAAAATTTTTGCGCCGTTCAAAATTTCGGGTCAGAAAAACCTAGCGCTTTTTGACAAAAATTAATACACGTGATGTCTATCGAGACCCCCCCTCCCCCCTCGTGATGTTTCGTGAGGTTTTACGCACCCCCTCCCCCCCCCCTTTGAGCCTCACGTGATTAATGGACGGCCCCTTATTATTATTTACCATGAAAAGAAAGAAAATTCAAAATCTATTGAATTTTCTTTCTTGATCTTCTGGTTTACCAGGACGCGAGCAGGCAAATAAAATAATCAGCCATATTTTACTTGTTGCACAGTTAGCGTTGTTGGACACCCTAAATGAGACACTGAACTTTGAAATATGTATTTCACATTAATCTGTACCAGTTTTCCTGTTTCCTCTCCCTTAGATAATAATAGATGGCCTGTCTGTTAGTAAATCCATCAGTCGTCTTCTTCCTCGATCCTTTTCTGTAGGGTTACTCTATATTGACGAAAAACGAACAAACAAGAGCTGTCGTGTGATCGGCACGTTTTTTACAACGAGATAGAGTCGTGTCTTTCGGAAACTTAGTTTTTCGTCATATAGAGTGACCCCCTGCACCTGCGTGCGCTACGCTGTTGCTTTGTTGTTGTTATGACAATTTGCGCATAAAAATATGGAATATTTGCAATATTTGCCTGTTTTGGCACAGATTACATATAATAAATAAATAAATATAAAGACAAAGACAAAGACAAAGACAAAGACATTTATTTGCGTCAAATGTGGTTCATACATATGATGTTACATTTTATAATCAGTTCAGCACATTTCACCTTACAGGCATGCAAATATTTAGGCCAATAAAAATATATTAATGAAATTTAGCAAAATACAATAAATTGAAACTAATAAAATTCTAGACCCAATAAAATTACAATAAATTAAATTATCTGTATACTCATAATAATTATTACATATATTGATGATTAAAAAATAAAATAATTCAAATTACAAATTTAGTGCATTGCAAAATTTCCTATTATATTAAGTAATCATTTAAATTCAAAATATTCTTTGGTACTATAAAAACATTCCATGACTAGCCATTTTTTTAACCTATATTTAAATTGATTAAGCGGTAAATCTTTAATAATTTCTGGAAGCTTATTGTATATACGGACTGCCATCATATAACAATTATTTTGTGCTTTTGCTGTTTTAAAACTTGGCAGAACTAGTTGCCTTGGGTATCTAGTGTGAAAAGTTAATAAGTCACCCTTTTTTGTGAAGAGATCAGTATTTTGTTTCACAAAAATACAAATTTCATAAATATATATACAAGGTAACGTCAAAAGCGATAATTCTCTAAAATAGTTCCTACATGATACCATTTGGCTGATGTCACACATTGCTCTGATACATTTTTTTTGCATAATAAAAAGATCATTAATATTTACACAATTTCCCCATACCACAATTCCATAATGCAAAGCTGATGCTACGTAGCCATGATAAGCCATTAGTGCTGTTTGTTTACCTGAGATTTTTGTTAGCCTATACAGTGCGTATGTAAATCTATTGATTTTACCAATGACATACTCAATATGATGTTTCCATGATAAATTTTGATCTATTGTAAGTCCTAAAAATTTTGTTACCTTCGAAGGTTTTACAGTTTGGTTTTCATAATTTATATTTATTTCCTCTGTGGGACCTTTCCTGTTAAAGAAGTGCATATATGTGGTCTTATCAATATTTACGCACAGATTATTATTTTTAAGCCAGTGAATAACATTTCCTATAGTACCGTTTACCTTTCGTTCAAAGTTATTTTTACCATCATCTTGTATGACAATCGATATGTCATCTGCGAACAATGTACATTTACATGAAGTTACTTTGGGAAGGTCATTAATATAGATTAAAAATAGCAGAGGTCCTAGGACACTGCCTTGAGGAACTCCCAATTTATTTTCTTTAAGAGAAGATCTATAAGCAACAAGTTCATGTTTGTCATTGAGTTTACTTATCTCTACACATTGATAACGTCCTGTGAGGTATGATTTAATCCAGTTATTTGCTGGGCCTCTTAGGCCATACTTTTCACATTTACCCAGAAGGGTTTTATGGCTAACAAAGTCAAAAGCCTTTGTCATATCAAAAAATACTGTTATTGTGGGTATTCCTTTATCAACAGTTTCGGTTATTTGTTTGACTAAGTTAAAACATGCCAAGGAGGTCGATTTGCCTTTCTGAAATCCGTTTTGTTCTTTTACTAATAAATTAAATCTCGTTAAAAAACTGGTTATTCGTTTGTGCATTACTCTTTCGTATATTTTAGAAAGCACCGATATTAACGTAATGGGGCGATATTTTCCCATATCTTCCTTGTCACCTTTCTTGTGAAACGGTTTGACAATTGAAATTTTTAATTTCGTTGGAAATTTCCCTTCTGTAAATGAAATATTAATCAAATATTGAAGGACTGTTGCCAGCTGCTTTGCACATGTTTTTAAAATTTTAGTTGTTATGTTGTCGTCACCTGTAGCATTTGTATTTTTAAGTGAAAGTATAATTTTAACTATTTCATTTTCATCTGAGGGTGCAAGAAAGATGCTTGATTCCGAAGATTTAATACAATCAAGTGTTCTTTCGTATGTTTCATTCGTGTTATCTGAGTTGATGAAAAAATTATTAAACGCTTCAGCAATTTTTGAAGGATCCTCAATTGTAGTGTGGTCAATTTTAATCTTTGAAATTCTGTTTTTGGATGTCGAGTTGTTATCATTGTTATTTATTATTGACCACGATGCTTTACACTTATTTTTTGAATTGTCTATGTAATCTTTAGTTTGTTTACGTTTAGATGAATCTATACACTTTTTTAAAAGTTTACTATAATTCCTGTATGTAATTTTACTCTGTAGTGTTTTTTCAGTATAATATTTAAACCTAAGATACCTTTTTGTACTACACGACTTCCGTATTCCTTTTGTTAACCATTTTAATTTATTGTTTGCTTCATTTTTTTTAGTAATTCTAATTATTGGGAAGCACAAGTTATATAAACACAATAGCTCGTCATAAAATTTGTTAAAAGCTTCATCTGGTTCTTTTATTTCAAAAACGTCAGTCCAGGTCATTTCTTTCAAGCATGTCTGCATCTTCAAGATATTTTCCTGACTGTAGTCCCTTGCATTTTGAAACCATTTAGTTACAGGTTTTAAGGAATTATCAACTGAGATTTTTAGAACTTGTGCTGTCTCATGATCTGATAGTCCTAGGTGATGTATTGACCCCTGGCCATCACTAACATTGCTAATGATATGGTCAATGCATGAATTCCGTCTTGTCGGTTCATTTATATGTAACTTTAATTTATATGGTTCTAAAATGCTTTTATATTTAACTACTGTTGGTGTCTCAAGCAATGTATTTATGTTAAAGTCTCCTAGTATCACAACTTTACTTATAAATATGTGGGGACATCTCACACAGGGCCATCCGATCCCAAGCTAGGCAGAAACTGTGTTATGGGTGTCGGACAGCTGATATATCTACACAAATACATAGATAGATAGATACTAAATATAAATAACAACACCCAAGACCCGAGAACGAATATCAGTGTTTAAACAAATATCTGCCCCAGCCGGGAATCGAACCCGGGACCTTCGGCTTAGTAGTCAGGGTCACTAACCACTACGCCATTCGGTCGTCGATTTATCCATATAATAAGTTACAAACGTATGTTTTGTTCTGCTTTTTTATGAATATTTTCCAAATATATACCTACTTTAGCTATAGTTTTTTTCTAGTTAAGTTTAATTTGATTTAAAGAATATAAGTGCTTATGCTAAAACATAAAAAGTGAAACGATTACATAACGATTAATAATAATAATACTTTCGAGGGCGATTACTTTGATTCCCGCAAGAACAGCCTTTTTTAACGTTTTTAAAATTGACTTCTAGACTCCAGAAGGCCTAGCACGGGACGCAACACAAGACGCGCACGCCAAGACGTGACCAATATTTTGCGTCTCCCTCAGTCACATGCAACGAAGTGCGACGGAAAACTTATGGGTGTTTTTAATGTCGTGCGGATTTGATCACGCACTCGAACTGCGCGCCATTTTCCGTGCCCCGCGTGCATATTCCACGCATTACAATAAATATTTGTATGAGTTGTATGAAAAGAACACTTGCAGATGTCACGCGTGCAGGGAAATCCTGAGTACGTGATAGAATCTACACGATATTAAAAACACCTTTTGTCACGTCTTGCCCCCCGTGCTAGACTCCAGGTCCCCCGCTTACTAACATATCCCCCGCAGGAGTGCTCAACGACGTCGGGTCCTTCTTCGACACGCTGCGAGACAACCTAGAGACTCTCGCAGCGCTGTCCCCGGAGCAGCGAGCGAGTCTCTTCAGCGACCCGCCGGCTGTCGTGCATGCACCCGCCAGCGGTAAGTTGTAGGTTATTACGCGATTCACACACTTGACCGCGCACCGCCCGCGCAAGGCGGATTATCATTGTATGCAAAAAAGTTTTATAGAAAAAACCCTTACTAGCACACACTGCCGACGCCCCGCGGTGCGTGTGTGAATCGCGAAAGTGTTATCAATTATACATAGCTATTGGTATATAAAGGTAACATACCTAATATGGTTTTCTATCAAAACATTCACCTGGAGCTGGAGGGCCAGAAGGAGGTAAAATGAATCATGGAAAAAGGTAGGTTGTACAATCATGTGTGTCAAAGTCATTTCAGTTTCCATTCTCTACTTAGCTGGTTAGCACTGGCTGGCAGCCCCAATGCTATAGTCCAGGAACGCTAACTTTGCAGCAGAATCAATGGCAATACAAAAAAAAACATTTATAAGGGCAACAATTTATCTTTTGTAATTTTTGAAACTTACGTTGGACGCCGGTTGTGTTAAGTAGGTATTCTTCTTAATAATTAATTGAGAAATAATGAAAGAACGTAAGGAAAAAAAACTATCATCTTTTAACCGTTGCATAGCTAGCATTAACTGACTCTACAAGCCTTCACCCCATACCCCGTCATTATTTTGAGCGATGAAACTACATTAATGTGGAAAATAGAGACATGTTATTTTGTACAATTGGTTAATACAGTTTGCACAAACGTGACAAATTCAACCCGTTACATGAGATGTTTATTATCGTCTGATTGTCATTGCCTACTCCGCAACTCGGATTAAGATTCGGCTCTCGTCCGTGACATTTTGAGTAAACAACATTTGTCTACGTAATTACTGAGTGGTTTCCAATTAAGCCAATGCTGCGAATTCGGATAGGAATTTGGAGAGACATTTGTTCATGTTCACGATATAAACTACTGAAAGCTGAAATAAATATAAGATAAAATAGTATGTAAGTATACATACTTCATGTCTATGTCTACGTTTTCATCGCTTTTTATTTATTTATTTAATTCTTTATTGCACAAATATAAAAATACATGTACAAAAGGTGGGCTTAATGCTAAGAGCATTTTCTACCAGCCAACCTACAGGAGGTGCAGGAAAACAGGTACAAAGATGTGCAAAAAAAAAAAAAAAAGGAAAAATGTAAGATGAAAGAACTAAAAACTAAATAGTCACTTAATAATTATCTTAATATATAATAACAATACATTCAAATAATTATATAAATTTATAAAAGATAATAATAATATACATATAATATTAGGATACATAACTATAATATATACAAACATATAATAATATAATATCCAGACAGGTACACGAGAATGCTATTTTTAGAAACATGAAAAGACAATTTTCAGTCACTACACACCTATTTTCAGAAAATTAGTGATGAAAACAATTACTCACTACTTCTAAGAACCTTGCGTAGATTAAAAAACAATAAGGCTATTCCTAAAGCTGGGTAATTGATTTTACACAGCTTTAATAGCAGGATGCTAGGCGAGTGCATTCTATAATAACGTACTATAGGTCTATAGGTCACAGGTAGTCTGTGTCGGAGGTCTCAAAGCGATCGTAACCTCTATCGGGGATAATTAAATCATCTGTGGACGAAGCTCTTAATGCACAGGAACGTACGTATAATGGGGAACTCATTTTCTCTTCGCTTTTTTATTTAATTTTAATAGGCGAGCTGTAAATGTTTTTGTTTTTATGAATTTTACACACGCCACCCGACGCCCAAACTAGGCAGATCCTGTAATAAGGGTTTGAGACTGCTGATATATCTACACAAATACATAGATACATCAACATCCAAGATCCGAGTGCAAATATATGTTATTCCGGCATTGCAGTCAGGGTCACTAACCACTACACCATTCGGTCGTCTTATCATTGTCATGCTATGAAAATAAATATTTAGGTACATCAATTTTGTCATGATTTAGGCATTGAAAATAATTATAATGACTTGATGACCGAGCGCAGCGGTCAATCCTCACTAATGTAACTAGCTAGGTATATTTACCGAGCATTATCCATGCCATGACATGTAAATGGTTTATCAACATAATATAAAACGAAACACCTTTTCAACACAAACATTACATATTCTCAAAATCTGGACATCATTATTTTAAATGGAAAAATAACTACTGCGATTACGGTTTGCTATTTTATCATTGTGAGCCTATTATACAAAATCACAGATTACACGGAGCGGTGGGCCCACTTCAGAATATAAATATGCAGGTACTTAGGCGTACTTTCGTTAACGTCTCGTTGGATTTTCGTTGTCGACGGTTGCGTAGACACGTTGTTGGACAATGTTTAAAGAAAGATGGCTTCAACAATGACATTGTATAAATTTAATATCCTCGACAAATGTGATGGGTCGCCTGATGGTTGGTTTTTTAAAGTATAATAGACTCATTTACATTTTTAATTAAACTTACTTAATTTGAATACTTATGCAAAATGTGCATCATTATATGTACCTATGTATGATGCATAATTTTAGGTATTAGCTAAACGTATCATCTATCTGTTAATTATGGACGAATTACGGTAGATAGTTTAATTGAAACTGACACCCACTAACAACCGAACCTACCGTATAAGTATTTTTGAAACGTACTAAATAACAACCTAGCCTACTACGGTAATATTTTGTTATTTAATGAATAGAGTTCTTGGGTCCTGGTATTTCTCTAATAGTTACAAGTGGATCCGGTCTTCCTATCCTACCTAGGAAAGTGGCCAGGTAGGTAGCCACTTGATTCATTAATAACTTTAGAAGTTTCAGGTGGTTAGCTTTATTTGGGTCTAATTTTAGCTGAAAATTATCAAAATACAATGGATTCTTTAAGATACAAGTAAAGGTGTCACCATGTTACCTGTTTGTAATCTCACAATCTGTACCTGTATACCTTAGTAGTATACAAATATATACTTGTGATGTTGTCCTTATAATACCTAGTACAAGTATACTCCATCCCAATGTGCAAGTTCAGGACGTGTTAATGATCTAATTGTCACTCATAAAACGTAAGGTCAATGACAGTCAGTAAGGACACACATACACACATGTACTTATACACAACGCATCTTCTAACCGACTTGCGGAAAACGTAGGAGGTTCCGGGACTTTGTTCCTTCGGACACGAGTCTGCTAAATATGAGAAACCAGCATGACGTAAACGTAAGTCGTCGTAGTCGTGGTTAGCGCGAATTGGATCCAAAACTTGTTTTTGTAAAGCTTTGTTTGTTTAACGTGTCTGTGGTAACGTAGCTCCCAAACGACTGGACCTATTTTAAATTTTTTCGTGTTCTTAGCCATGTTTCATGAAAATCGGTTCTGCAGTTCAAAAGTTATGCGACTTTTAGTGTTGTACGATGTCCGATGTTTCTAATGTTGGTTAGGTAATTAGGTTATTACCTTACACCTTAGTTCTTTCTCTTAGCTCTCAAGTGCATGTATATATCTTTGCAGTGACATACCAAAGTAATTTAATTAGATAGTAGACTCGTTACCTAGTATTATATGTACCTAAGCAGGTACTTACATGTATTTTCCTGTCCCAAGTGAATCTGTGATGTACGATGGCAATCAGTGAATTCGTTTCAGACAAGGTTAATTGCATTGTTTGATAGTCGTTTGCAATCGGTTGTTTGTCATAAGTCATTCGTTCGCTACTTACTACATTGAAATTTTAGAAGAAAACTTATTTATTTTCATTTACATGCCCTTTTTGGGATACCTAATGTAGTTTTCACTGGGCATTGTAAATTTTCACTACAGTTACACTTTTTGTTCAAATAAGTTAGTTTTTTTTTTAAATAATAGGCTTATCGTTCATACGAGTATATTTACTTTTATTCTTTAATTACTTAAATACAAAATTAAGAATTTAATAAGTTAGAATTTATAATTTAAAGTCCTCCTTCTTATTTAAATTCATATCGTACGCAATGCTGTCGCTTGTGTAGTAAAATCTAACACAAGGGACATTCAGTTAACGAGGTTTATTTATTCAAGGAAAAACTCACACATTTCTAGACAGTTTAATTTGATTAAACCACGCCGTGACCGAAATAGAATGAGGACAAGCACCCTTGCTATTTATATCCAGACTATGGTTGCTGAATATATTATTTTTCACAAAAATACCAATAGGAAGCAAGCAGGTACAGACAGCAAAAGATAGATTAGATAGATAGAATACTCTTAACATGTATACCAAAAAGAATAACAAAATTAACAAGTTGTTGCTTATTTAGGGTACAAAAGGCGGTATTATCTAGGGCGTGCAAAACCGGAAGGTTTTCAAAACCGGTTTTGAATTTTCGGTTTTCAGCCTCAAAACCGGGTAACCGGTTTTTCACCGGTTTTGATAGGACTTAAATATTTTTTGTCTTACAGTACTAATTAAACAAGGAACCCATATTCTTAGATAGAGATATCCACAAAACATACGAATAAAACATTTTTTATGATATACTTACCTATTTTTAATCAACCATATGACAAATTAATAATTTAGTGAACAGGAAAAAAAGTTAAATAAGAATTATCATAGTACTTACTGTTATCACATCTAAAAAAAGTGTGTGGCACCTTAATGGTGTTTTTATATCGTTCTGTTATCATCAATAATTGTATATTTTAAACATACAGGCAGATTTTGAAAAAAATACATTTATCGTCTGATTCTTACGACCACTCTATAGTAGCAGTAAGATGATGAATGTTTTTTTGATGTATTACAGATTTGTTCATATCAACGCAACGAAAGAAAGCCTAACTCATTGATGGACACGACTGCATTTGATTTGACGTCCTCAACACTTCATGAAAAAAGTCCATAACGTCGATCGTAGTCCCCGCACTTGGCCTAATTATATTTTCAACAACGGTCAATGCAGTCCTGTTTTACCTAGAGTTTGTATGAAGACCACCTTGTTGTGCTTTATTGGGCCAGATTTTAACGTTATAATTATGTGCACCCAGAGTACCTTTTTTTCACACAGCAATAAGTTTTCATACAGCAAAAAATGTGAACTCACACGCACACATCGGTCACTGACGTCGTGTTTGCTTTACTGCGCCTAGGCAGAGTGCCGGCATGTGCACCAGAAAATCGTCACTCAATTTCCATACAATATTTTAGTGCTTTTTTATGAGTTTCACCATTAATCTAGTGTCCATCAGTGTGCCAACCGATATACAAATTCTTTTATTTTTAGAGTTTATGGGTTCAACTTCTAATGTATGTAAAAAAGTATATAAAAATACGATCAAAATCGGTGAAAACCCGGTTTTCGGTTTCCGGTTTTGAACTCTCAAAACCGGTTATGAAAAACCGTGATATATTGTCCGGTTAACCGGTTTTCCGGTTAACCGGTTAACCGGTTTTGCACGCCCTAGTATTATCACTGCCCGCCTTTGGATGGATGGAAAAGATATATGTGTCACCCCTACGCAAATGCGATAACTTTATGATCCATTGAGATAAAAAAAAAAACTAAAAATATTGTGTGTACAACAATAACAATACTAATTCTACTCATGAGTCTTAGGATGAACCTGTTTGCGATACATATTATATCTTTAGCTGACTGTACTTCCTCACAGTTTTATTTCTTTGAAACTGATCTTTCAGTAACTTCGTCCAACTTGCAGAGTCTATTAGGTTGGTCAGAGGGCAGATATCAATTTTCTTTTTAAACAAACTTTTTGTTTTGAGTTTTTCCCTCTTGTTGACACGTAAATAATTGGGGGAGGATGTTATTAAAATAAGACGTGACAACGACATCTGAGAGACAGACCTATTAACTGGATACACTCGCAAGCAATGAGAAAGTTCCACTTACAAAAACCAATAAATGACCCCAATATTTTAAAACATTCATTTGAACACAATGTTACCTAGTTGGTAATATTCTGTAGCGCTGGTAAATGTAGGTACTTCAATATTGCATTTATATATTTTTATTATAAGCTAGCCCTTTCCGTGTAGGAGTAAGTTGGTTATTTTCCCTCTGGAACTTTTTCATTGCTCGGGATTGTATTATTATGGAATTAGAGAAACATCCAGAGGACGATCCAGAATATAGACACTGAAAATCTGTCGGTAACCAAAAAATCTGTCGATTCAAACCCTCCCACAATCCTACATATCTTGCGGTATACCCACTGGGGCTTCAGCCCACACAGTTCAGGTATTACAAACTTGTACACCCCATACGCAAGAGACGGCTGGGGTAGCCAACTTATGGTCCCATAAGCCGAAAGTAGTTCTGCAGTTGTAACAATAGAATGGACAAAGCAATTTAACTTCAGCTGTGGAGGCGCGTGCGGCCTCAATGCATACGACTTCAAGTTAATTTCGCAATTGATACCTACCTGCATACAGACATAAGCAAAATAATAGGTCGTATAGCAGAATAATAACAGAGTCGACTTTTTAAATCGCGTCATACTGTCGAAAAAACATAATTAACTTCTGAAATATATAAGTATACGAGACAACCGATTTACTCTGCCTACATCTAGTCGGCTGTGGTACATGGTACCTGGTAGTGATACGTCACTGAAGACTCTCTTAGGCTGTTTTTAACAGCATGCATCACGCACGCGGGATTGCACCCCATTTTCCCGCGTCTAGCGTTGCATATTCCACTCGTTATATTTCTGATGACGCTGACGCTGGCTTCTCCCGCAGGCGGCGGCGGCGGCGGTGGGCTCGGCTACCGCAAGCTGCACGCGCTGCGCCCGCTCCGGCCCACCGGGAATATTCGGTGAGCACAGTTTAATAGTACTAGCCGCTTCTGAAATAAAACAAATTTTATTTTTTAACAAAATTTACCTTAGAGTTGGACGATTGGGAGTTTTTTTACACACTAGGTATGTGTAGAGCTACCTACGTAGCAGATTTTTGAGATTTCAAGCTTTATTAAAGTTATTCTTGAAAATTGGCCTTAGATAGGTGTACCTCTATTATTGTCTAACTCTGAGGACAGAAATTTTTTCCATTATTATGTACAAAGTTATAAAGATAAAAAGTTGGTCATTACTATCGAGTAGAAGGTTGCGAACGATTAATCCCAAGTGCATTTAAGATACGTCGCATCGAATTATTCTCGGTAGGTTAGGTTACATAGTAATCGCGTAGCCGTATTTGGACTTTCAAATTAAGGGGTAACTTGATTGTAATGACCAACTTTTCATCCCCCTATCACATTGTATGTATAACGTAACGTAGCTATTAGTTTAAGAACTAACTCTTAAGGATTTCCGCTCTTATCTATTTCTATACATATATCTCTACCAACATTATGTTCACTATTTTATTATTTTCCTTCTTCTAAATAACCCTGAGCATCTGAATAATTATTAATTACACCGAATTTAATGCATAATAAATAAATGTCCCAATCGAAATCATTATCGATTGTCAATTAAAACCATTATACTTACCTATATAGAGCTGCACTCTGCTCTTCAGTTAGGAAATTTGTGATCAATCGATCAATAAGTCCCCCCCACGCGTTCGTTGGCGAACTCCCATCAATAATACCGGCAACAGCGGTTCTAATTAATTGGGATCAAGGTTCGGTCATTTTAATTTCGGTTTCGGCCGCAAAACATCCGTGTTGATCACCACAGCACTGTCGTGTCAATTTACCTACTACCTACGCGCCTAAATGGTTATTTTGATGAATGAAGTAGCATTATTTTACAAGTCTAATTTTTGCCTTGGCTTTGGCTGGGCTGGCAAGCTTCTCCTTAACTTTTGGGATTCTAAGAACTTCATCATTCTCAGTGACCCAATTTCAACAAACAGACAGATATCTTATTTGGTCAATGCTTCAACTCATTGAAAATATCTTCAGCACATTGTGTTCTTCTTGTATCCTCTTTTTAATTTTCTTCAGCACCTGTGTTCTTCTTCTTTCCACTTTTTTCTTTTCTCTACTATGATATTCTTCTCTTCCGAACCCCGTACAAATAGAACCCACCGAACCGCCCAAAGACTCATAAAAAATCTCGTTGTACGTAGATCTTACAACCGCAGATCATTCGTGGAGACGGACGGGTACCCGGGAGCCAACCACCACGACCCGGGGCTGCTCTGGACCGGGCTGGGCCGGTAGATGGCCCCAGGGCGCCGGCCTGCTAGGCGCTTGGCCGCCGGGCGCCGGCCTACTAGGCGCCGGGTCGACGGCCCGCGGGCCGCGCTGCGGGCCCCCCGCGCCGCCGCTGTCTCGCTACAGGACGGCTCCTCCGAACTACCACATGACCTGGCTTGAACTTCTCTGTGTTTATTAAACATTTTTTACATATTATTTAGCTATTATTGGTTACTGGGAATTGAATATAAAGATTATAATGGGTTCTCTGAGTTTTTGTATTTTACACCACTTTTAGTTTTTTCATTCTGTGTTGAGTAATGAGTATACCTAAATAAAATAAGTAATTATCTATGAATATACTTAACATTTATAATTAAAATCTTTTGTCTTTCCCTATTCTTTTATAATGTTTAATTATAAAATATTTAACACTAATCATAGGATAATTTCATAATTTTGTAGTTTATTGAATAAGATAAGGTGGCGCCATACCCGAGTCTGCGTTGTTCTGTGGGTGGCGCAGAAGCCAATTAACCATATCTATTTAAACTTAATAATTGTAACATTGTACATACTGAGGTATTGTTGTCAATTTTTAAAATTAGAATGAGTACAGTTTTGCTTAATTAATTTTATTGCTTTGTTCTCAATACAAATTCTTTTAGGGTCAGTTTAATGTTAACTTAACTAAATGTTTAAGTACCTACTTAATTAATGATTACTTTTTTATTAAAATTAAGTTAATTATTACCACTGTAGTCAGTATTATCATTTTCTCAATTCATTTATGGTTTACTTTTGAAATACCTCTGAGTGTATAATTTTACTGTAGTTAATATTTATTAATAGTAAGTGATAGTAATAATATTTTATTAGGGAATCTCGATGTTACTAATAAATTACTTCATGTGTAGGTAAATGTAATACTATATAAGAATATGCATTAATGTTATGAAAAATATTGATTATGTACCTACATAGGTACATACGTATTATCATCGTTTCTAATTATGAATTCAAAGCAAATTAAAATAGTTAAGCGTACTGATCGTTCAAATATTTGTGAAATGATTTCAATAAAACTTTTTGCCTTTGCACTATTTGTTTTATTAATTCACAGTTCATTCAAAAACTTTGGTTATTGATCCAGACAAAGATGAGTGCTTCTCTGATATGCTATTACACTGTGGTCATCATCATCATCACAACCCATTACGTCCCCACTGCTGGGCTGGGGCACGGGTCTCCTTCCAATGCAGAAATGGTTTAGGCCTAGTCCAACACGCGGGCCCAGTGCGGTTGGTGGACTACACTGGCATTAACTTTAAACTTCAACTTATCTACACACAACAATACTTCAAAAGGATGCGGGAGTATTCACTTGCTCCTGCATTTTGCAAAGTCAACGTAGTGAGAATGAGTGAAGCCGCAAGTACCTACTTATAGTGCTATGAAACCCTTGTGGAGAGGCCTAGTCCATGAGTACGTAGACGACGTGTGGACTGATGATGATGATGGGAGGATACGCTACTGAAACAACCACTGCGAGGCGGATGGTAGGTATAGATAGACAACAAAAAAGTTAAAGATCCACCCCCACCGCAAAGAGTTTGATCTTGACACAGATCTAAGTAAGAGATAGAAAATTGAATATGAAAAATCATTGATCCTATCCTACTAATATAATATTATAAACGCAAAAGTTTGTAAGTATCATGTGTGTATGTTTGTTACTTACGTCAAAACGGCTGAGCCGATTTAAATTCAATTGGGTATAGAGTTAGCAGACACCCTGGATTAACACATAAGCTACTTTTTATCGCGGAATTCCCACGGGAAAACTTTTTAAAGCGAAACGAAGCTCGCCGGATCAACTAGTACATCAAATTTCTGAAAACAATCTCTACATTGTCACTAGACGGATGATTATTATAATAAGTACGCGTCGAATCAGTGGATCATATTAAAATACTTTTTTAGACTATTTGCGACGGGGTGGCCTACATATCTCTCATGCTGACTGTACATAGTACCAAAAAACGTGGAAGCACATGTCATTACCGCCAGTTAGTGCTAATCACAGGACAATGAGGATGCCTACCACCATGTATCAATTGGGCGGATATTGGCTCAATTGTTGCTAGCTCAGGCTCGCTACTAGACCATGTCACATACAATGTACAGGCTGGCCCTGTAGCACGGGGCGCTATTAAGACGTGACAAGAGTTCTTCGTCGCGCTCGCTCTTGAGGCTGCGCGATGCGAGTGAGCGCGATGCAAAACTCTTGTCACGTCTTAAATGCGCCCCGTACTAGCCCTACTGCAGGTGGTATAGTAAGCGAAGAGGTTAGCTCAGCTGGTCTAAAAACTTTTAGAATTGCATGAGAAAATACAACGTCCTGTTGACGAACCGTACAAGAACGATTGCGGATTCGGCTCAGGGGGGTACTCTACATCAGTGTTTTTCAACCTTTTTTATGACGCGACCCCCCTGGTATTAAAAAATATTTCGCGACCCCCTTGACCCTTCGGTTTTTTTAACATAAAGGAGCCAAAAAAATTAAGGTTTTGTTTTATTAGCTACCATTTAAAAGGTCCTAAATATAGTCAAAGTTTCTTATTAGTTATGTTAAATATAGGGTGTTGCAAAAAGGGTATACTAAGCCTAAACCTTCATGTGCATCATGGTATATCTAAGCCCGAAAATGCAAGAAATCAGAATTTCAAAACTCGTGAAAAAAAATACCCTTTTTGAAACACCCTGTATTTAACATAACTAATAAGCATCTAGATTCACTTTGAAAAATATGAAAAGAGTTGTTAATTTAGACGGAATTTTGAAAACCTTTATATTTTAATAAAGTTAATATTATTTATTTATTTGACGACCGAATGGCGTAGTGGTTAGTGACCCTGACTACTGAGCCGATGGTCCCGGGTTCGATTCCCGGCTGGGGTAGATATTTGTTTAAACACAGATATTTGTTCTCGGGTCTTGGATGTGCCCGTAAAATGGCATTAGGCCCGCCCCCTATTACATTGGGACTAACATAACACTCTGGCGATAAGTGGGTGCAGCAATGCACCTGCGCCTACCCCGCAAGGGAGTACATTAGTACAAGGCGTGAGTGCGTGTGTGTGTAATATTATTTATTATTATTTTCTGCATTCATTGGAAGCAAACATGACCCGAAAAAACAAAAGGTTTCTCGGGGAAACTACAGATTTTGGCCAGATTTAGTAGTAATTTGCTATAAAAATCCATGCTCGCAAGGATGGGGTAAAATGCTTATGATCGCTGATCTATGTAATAAAGAAAAATATTAATTAAATTAATTATCTTTATGGGTTTTTTTCACTAAAGTACCCAGTTTTTTTTACCTCTGGTGACCCCCCAACAGACCCACAGGTTGAAAAACACTGCTCTACATGATGAAAAACTAAGTTTCCGATCCCAGCTGCACGAGCCACGACTCTATACCTATGTGAGCCTGGAAATGAAAACCATTGGAGAATGGCAATTTCTCTATAGCGCCATGACCCAGAGCGGCCATTGATGAAACATACACTGATGTGTAGTCCGTGACTACAGTATATACTGGTATTAATTTTATTATTGTGAGGCATGGGAGAACGAAGATATAAGTGCCGAAAGATCAAGTCTTTCTACTGTACTAGATGTTACCCTTGAGCTAAAAATAGTTTTTAAAAGTGTTCCCGTGGGAATTCCTGGATAAAAAGTATTCTATGTTACTTCGGGATAACGGGAACTTGAATAGAATGAAATAATTTTTGAAATTGATCTCTTTATAAAAATAGGTTTCCGAGTGTGAAATGTGCAAAAATAATCTTGATAATATTTGCAGAAATAAAATCATGTAATACATTTTGTGATGCACTATGTATTGGGAATCTCATGAATTAGATTATAAAACTTGTTTGTGCGTGTACTATTCATCAAAAACTTATTTAACGAAAAAAAAATATTAATTAATTTACTTTTGAACCCTAATATCTCAAGAACCCCATGGTTTAGATTTTTTTAAATATTTTTCCCTGATAGTAGACATTTTTATCAATAACTTAAAATAGGTTTGGTTAGTGGCTGCTAACTTACGCAAAGCGGGTCAGGTTTCGCCATTCTTCTTTATGTCAAAATTCGCGAAAAAAAAACCTTCTTTATAGTAAAAAAGTCACGTGACCAACAAAGTTTCTATGGAAAATGTTTTTTTCTGCGAATTTTGACATTCCGATTTCATGTCCGGGCTTAGATATAGAATAGAATAGAATAAATCTTTATTCAAAGAAAACAACTTATGCTATTACATACATCCCACAAAACCAAATGTTAATATGGTTTGACTGTGGGTTTGACTATAACATACTGCACACGTAGGTTTCGGCTTAGTAAATATAAAAACATACATAACACCCTGTACTAACGCTCGCGCTCCTGGTTCGAAAGCTTGTTTTGCAACATCCTGTAGGTATAACTTTATCTTGTATCTGAACTTTACTTTCCTCTAGTCGTTATAACTTCCTGAAATCATACAAAATCTCATTTCGATATCGGTTGAACAAACTTATTTGTTACTTTCTAAAAGTTTCTTTTCTGAAATATGTAGAGGTAAGTACGTAGTTTTTTTAGGTAGTTAGGTAAAATAACTTTAGTTACAAAACATAAGGCATTGGTAAGTTCAGGGTTCTTTAGTGAAAATAAGCAATGATCGTGGCCTTTATCCTAGGCCTTGAAGTTTTAAACTCTAGAAACCCTAAAGGTACCTACCAACCTACCTTACGTAAAAAGTCTAGCCTAGACTTTCACAACAACGTGGCACGAGGCGGTCTCCTGAAAGTTTATTTAAGTGTAAGTTCTGCTGTTCCCGCAAACTTCGCTTCGCCTTAAAGTTTTCCCGTGGAATTTCCGCGATAAAAAGTAGCCTATGTGTTAAGTGTCAGCTTACTCTCAAACATATACTCAGAAACTTATCCTTTATAATATTAATAGTCGTGATACATACCTAGATACTTAGCTTGACTAATGGTTTATTTTTATTTTTATTTTATTTAAAATAAGTAGTGTCCTTTAAGATTCTTCGTTCAGCTATCGTTATGGCTTCATACAAATAATTTCTCCTTCTGATATAACATCCTACCTAATAAAAATATATGATTAACCATGTGTGTCTTCATAGGTTCTTTGTCTGCTACCGAAAAACTCTAGCTGTAAGATAAAGATGATCTGCTGAAAAATTCTGATGAAGTGCCGTTTTACAGTACCTTTTATTCTATTTCCTATCAATTTGGTTGTCTGGAAGAGATTACTTTTAGTAATAAGGCCGCCGATTGTGCCATTTATTTTCTTTTCATGTTTGTAATACTGTTTCTGTTTGTGTGCAATAAAGAGTATTTTATCTTTTATCTTATCTTATCTAGTAAAGTACACATCTTACAATCCATATAGAAGTAATTACATAGGTAGGTAATTTGGGTACACATTCATAAACTTTTTCCTAAAGTTTCACTTTTCTCTATCTAGAGTAGGTAAGTACCTACCTGTCCTGCTCAGCTTTTACAAAACAGCCCACTCTTCCTTAACTTTTATTTTTATCACCAGTTAGGTACAGTGCTGCTCTCTACTTAAGGAAGGTAGTAAGAACTATTATAATCTGTGACTCAGCATGTTACGAGCCTCATGTTATGAGCTCTACTGTACATAATATGGTGAATTATATTGTTCCTTTTCCACATAAAACTAGGATTTCCTCAGTTTATGACCGACTCAAATAAAGTAAGTAACCTTTAGGGGGAAAGTGAAGCAGCGAAGTGTGTAGTGTGTGTCTACATATGGGTTGACTGGTAGAAAATGCTTTTAGCATTAAGTCCACCCTTTGTGCACTTATTTATATATTTGTGCAATAAAGGATTAAATAAATAGATACATGTTGTGTCCGGTAGATATTTCTATAACTGCATGATAATATACTTAGGCGTTATAACAACTACCTACATAACCAAACTTAATTCACATCATTGCAACTTGGTTAGACTTTAACATTTCATCATCATCTTCATCTTTTGACTAAAACAGTTGAAATACACTCACGGACAATGAAAAAGTTCCACATTACAAAATTCCGACCCGAAACGAACCTACTTTTTTCAAACATTTAATCCTAATCCTAACTAATATTATAAATGCGAAAGTAACTGTGTCTGTCTGTCTGTCTGTCTGTTACTCTTTCACGCCAAAACTACTGAACGGATTTGAATGAAATTTGGTATACATATGGTCTAGACCCTGAGAAAGAACATAGGCTACTTTTTATCCCGGAATCCCACGGAAAAATATTTAAGTCGAAGCGAAGCTCGCGGGAACAGCTAGTCTTAACTAATATTATAAACGCGAAAGTAACTGTGTCTTTCTGTTACCTATTCACGCCAAAACTACAGAACGGATTTGAATGAAATTTGGTATACAGGTGGTCTAGACCCTGGGAAAGAATTTTCTATGGAATCACGGGAAAACTTTTTAAGGAGAAGCGAAGCTCGCGGGATCAGCTAGTTTAGAGTATTTTTTTTTAGTAGGTAATATCCTGATGCGCTGTTAAATGTAAGTACTTACTTCAATATTGTTGTTAAATCAGCTTTTTTGGTGTACTGTGTCATTTATTAATGTGTTGAATTTTGCACTGGAACTGCTAATGTATTTTGGTTAATCCAATCATTCTCAATTAAAGAAACATTCGATATCAAAGTTCCATTGTGACTCCTGAAATCTGAATGGGCTGAAAAGGTCAGTCAACACAATAAACCTGCAGACATTACATAAAGGGGGAGCAAAAATAAATACCAATAAAGTAAATTAAAAACGATTAACTAGAATACAATACAACGTTAAAAGGAAAATTAGAAAGAGTGACTACGCATAGCTGAATAATAAATAAATAAATATGTGGGGACATCTCACACACGGCCATCCGACCCCAAGCTAGGCAGAACCTGTGTTATGGGTGTCGGACAGCTGATATATCTACACAAATACATAGATAGATAGATACTAAATGTAAATATCAACACCCAAGACCCGAGAACAAATATCTGTGTTTAAACAAATATCTGCCCCTGCCGGGAATCGAACCCGGGACCTTCGGCTCAGTAGTCAGGGCCACTAACCACTACGCCATTCGGTCGTCAATGTAGATATAGTCTTGAATATAATCCTTGTTTCCGTGTTTGCTTTCAGGGTCAAATTATTAATAGCTGAAAGCCCCTGTTCCACAATGTCTGGTTAGTCGCTACCTGTCGGATAAAATACATGCTGTCACTGTCTAAAAAATAATAACAGAAAGTGACAGCATGTATTTTATCCGTCAGGTAGCCACTAACCAGACATTGTGGAACAGACCCTTAGTCTTGGCTAGATTTTATAATATGTACCTATGTCTACATGATTTAATCACACTGACATCAGCATGATGAAACAACACAAAAAAAATAATAACAATATAAAGGTGGCTGGTCTAGAAAGGCACCAGCTCAGCATGTGCTGTAGACAATAAGAACACAGCGCTGGTTTTCAGCAGGTAACCTCAGTCACGTCACGTCATTTAAGTACCTACTTGGGTAGATGCTGTGAAGAATTCTGTAAACAATTTCTGCTAATGCTGTATGGTTAAAATATTTTGATTGTGGTGTTGAAGTCTGATTAATTTTGATTTTATTGCAGTGTCGTTGTATTATTACTTCCATGGCTGTACCACAATGCAGCGCATGCTCTAGCACGTCTGAGCTGCGCGACCAGGGCCTCAAGTCTGCTAAGGAATGGCGGCTCAATGCTGTGTCGTCTGAATAGTTCTCCGACTTTAGGCATCCGTTTTCTCTTGGTTAGTGAGTCCCAGTAGTGCAATATGAAACACTTAAAACTTATTACTTATTATAAACGTTAGTTCTTTAAAAAATATGCAATAAATATTTCCTAAAATGCAGATAATTAATACCTACAGTGCGAAACCCATGCTGCCGACACACAACTGTGCCGCCATTCCTTAGCAGACTTGGGGCCCTGCACACACGTGCGCGCGCGCCGTGACGAGACACAAGCAAAACAAATGAACAAGCAAAACAAATGAATTATTCGCTGAGTGTACGGAGCTGCGCACGAGTCGATCTCGAGCTTCCGGTGACAAAGATTAGCGACGACGAGCCCGCAAATTAGGTAAATGGTGGCCTATTTGGCCCATTAAGACATAAACTGGCGGGTGGACAATGTTAATTTCTGATGTAGCCTCGTGGTTGCCAAATAGATGTTGAGGACTTCTACCATCCATACAGCTGAGGGCCTGGTGGTAGCCAAATAGATAAGTATTGAGGACTTCTACCAAGTCGATTAAATTATGAGATCTTGTCAAATGTCTACAGCTGAGAGCTGAGAGTAACTTGTGTTAAGCAAGTCCTCTGGTGGACCTAGAACGAGATGAGAAGACTGAACGTTCGATATTCTTTAGCTAAGGGTATTAAAAGCCACAAACATTTATACAGAGCAGTAGTGAAGACGACGCGCCTGTAATGATAGCTAATGACCTGAATATCCTGTCCTATCTATGTTACGAGCCACTGCTCTTTGCCGTATGAGTAACATGCACGGTCACCGGTCGGAGGACATAACAGTCCAGTAGCGATCGCGCCGGTCAGTCCGTGGTCCCCGCGCGAGTCGTCAACACACTAGCGCGCGCAAATCCGATCCGCCATGTTGTTTTATTTGACAGCCGTTTTGTTACTGGCCAGTGCGCAGGCTAAATTCTACAAAGATTGTGGTTTGTTTTTTTTTTGTTTTTAAAACTTTTTGGTCATTTTATTTTATAAACTTTTTGGTCATATTTGTACAATATTAGTGTCGTTTATATTGCAGTTATTGTACGGCTAATGCGTTGTTGTGTTGATCCTGTAATTGCAATTTAGTGTTATGATGAGTAACATCCTCTGTGTCGGGGGTTATTGAAACAATTTCGACGTTGTTTGTTAATATACTACTTAATAATGTACCTAATTCTGTAATAAACTGGTAGTATTGTAGAAACCCAGAAACGTAACGAAGGATTTAAAAAAAAAGCGTAGCAATATTGTAGCTATAACTAGGTAAGTAGGCAGCTATACCTAGTTAAATAACTAATTGTATGCACTTTCATATTACTAGCAGGTAGGTACTTAGTTTAGGTACTCATATCATTCATCAGCCAACCATCTGTCACTGTTGGATTGTCTACTTCCGTGGATAGTAGGTAAGGTACCTAGAGCTATTTCCAAACCAAAGTAATACTTAGGGTAACACATTGACACATTAAAGACCCGAGCCAATGGGTAAATTTTGTAGGTAGGTGCAACATCATGTACTGATAATGATGTTTACTTAAAAATAAATATGTAAGTAAGTACCTAAGTAAGTATAAGTTCTTAATGGTCTTAATACTTAAAAGAAATAAAGTGCAATAGTATACCACTTGCAGAATATAAACTGATGAGTTCAGGAGCCCAACAATACATAATAAAATGTATTTAAGCTTTATTTGGCATCTTCTCATTATGTTATCGTTGGACCTCTGACTGTAGAACAAACAGATAAGAGAGTAAGTAAGTATACCTAAGTGAGTAAATTTTTACCTTTATCATCAACCTTTTACCCTTTAGTCATTGTTTTAGATCAATGAACTATAGATATACTTACAATTGTTTTAGATTCTTTTGTAGTTACTCTGTTGACGAAAATTAGGTGCTTACTTACTAGATAGCAAAACATAGTTAAAATTTCAAAATTAGGGTAAACTGTATCTTTGCTGAGATTTGGTTGCGTATTATATTGAAGTGTGTGAAAAATGAATTCAGGTCTATAAAGTTCTAATAAAAATAAATTAGTTGGGTCGTGATCCATTTCCGTTTGGATGATTTTATTCAAGTTTAGATGTGTGCCTGAATGGTTTATTTACTTTACTTTAATCTATTAGGTATTATTATATTCAATAATTTCGCGCTCATTTACATTAACAGTGCGAAACCGACGGATTTAATTGTGTTAGGTAATTCATTAAATGTCGATACAATTCATATACGATGGCAACGGGTCTAGAATCTAGATAAGAGAAGCACTGTACCTACCTAATATTTACCATGAAATTGTAGGTATATAATTTCACTACATATTAGCTACCGCAGTTATATTATGTAGTTACATAATAAGCAGCAATTAAGCGATGAATACTCGTGCGTGGCCAACTCGATAAAAAAAAACACATAAGAAGCGAAAATTATTTTCCCAATGCTGAAAACAGTCCCGTGCAATCGATGTACAAAAAGGCTACAAACTACAGGTAGAAAGCAAAAACGTGTCCACTGCTTTAATTTCAAATTTCAATACTCCTTTGCAGGCATTTTTTACAATACAAAAGCTACCTAGGTCTTTCAGTGCTCTCCGTTGTGCACTAGCTGCCTGTATAAAGTTGCATGCAGTTTTTATGAAACATTTCCAGCTTCCTGTCTGATAAGCACTTTTTACACTTTGTGCTTTTGAATAGAAAGGTTTTTTCAATGCCGTGCATAAGTTCAGACGGCGGATTATTTTTTACTTAAAACTGGAGATATCCTAAGTTAAGTACGTTTAAAGTTTACGTTTTAAGAATATAAGTAATATTACAGGTAGTTATTTTTTAGTTCTAATTTCTATAATAATGATTGTTTGAATTTTCATCCCTTTAATAGTAGAGAGACTTTTTGTAAAATTCGAAAGGGTAGAGGGGTAGGTAAGGTATTAATTATATTTTTTAAATTGATATCTATAAGCTTTGATCGAAGTCTATAAGTTATCCATTTTCCCCCGGTGGGTATTACTAGGTTAGTTACGTACCTGTCGCGAACATATTACATGTTTTAAGAAAATGAGTTCAGCGTCATCATCAATTGATTCTTGGAAAAATTAAAAGACATTAAAAAGTTTGATATCGGACTTTGTCTGGAAATAAATAATTAGTCACAGCTTAATTTAATTTAAAATGTTTACCTGTAATTTTATGTTAGATTGGGTACCAAACTTGTCTTACCCATTTCCACCTGCCAAAGGTTCTCTCGTCCCAACAGACCGAAGGGCGTCCCACGCTACATTTGCATGTTATTGGTCCCCATTTAGGATGGGATTGGGAGTTTCCCAGTAGGATTCTATCATCATCAGACACCATAAACTTAATCAGGTAAAGAACTATGTTTATACCGAATTATGTTGCCAAATGTTGTTGTGGTGCAGTCTGTCTGATTCTAGACTAAGTGGTTACCGAAGCTGAATTTCCAAACCTGGAAACATGTGTCGAAAAACCGACAGCCGGCAGCGAACAATCCACAGACGGTGTGATGTAGGATATAGGACAGGAAGCTGCGATCAGGGCTCGTTACTCACGGCCATTGTCCCAAGTCAACGGACCAATAAACTGTTTGTGTCTGTATCACAATAACCCTGTGTTAGACTAACTATACATAATATTAATAAGTAGGTATATAACCTATCTTTTAAGCGCAGTGCAGTTTACACGATAATAGTTGAGTTTAGCGTCTACCTATCGATATCGTATACGTACCTGTCAAGCCAAACAGATTGTCATAAATGTATGGAGAAACGGCGTCGGATGCGAATGAAGTGGACGCACTTGTGTGAATTTTTATACAAAGAATAGGTACTGAATGCGTTGTGTCCGTTGCGTAGGATAGATGGGTGCTTACTTTAGTAGGATACTTTACTTAATCAATAAGTTTAATAGTTAATATACTTAGGTATCGTGTTTCATGATTCATACCTCTTGGTTGGTCCTATCGGATAAACATGGTACCTTAATTAATAGAAATTTTTCCTAATTCCAGGATCAAAACTAGCGACAGTAGAGTCGGTGGGCGTGAGCGGCTGCGCGGAGAACGCCAAGGAGTGCGTGCTGAAGAGGAACAGCAATGCCACCATCAGCATCGACTTCACACCTTGTAAGTACCTACCTGAATCCAGAGTGCTAGTGTTCACACCGTTCAGTTCAGTTTGTATGGCGCAGGAGAGACACCTAGCGTTACACTGCACTAGCACTAGCGCTATTTATAACAAAGAGTCGATTTCCACTGCTCAATCGGTTAAGGAAAACCTACGCCTGGCCCTCTGTCTGCCTACAACCTAAGTACTTACATGGTACTTACTTATGTATTATTATTTAGTGTGATCGATTTATAACTTGTGCAGCTGCCGCTACACGGGTTCGTTATCGACGTAGATACACGTCACTATATTGCGATTCACCATAAATATGGCGCTGTGATTGGTGGAACGCACATTACGCGAATTTATCGACGTCGATGACGAACCTGTGCAGCGGGCGCAGAGATATCGTGGTTCATATAAGTAGTGTATATAATCTCTCTCCCGACTCACCATCTCTTAATTGTCATGTTTTAGCGACGGAGTTAAAGAGCGTTGAGTGATTGTACATGGCCACATCTGTATTCATGAGCCGTGACGTTCCCATGACCTTTATTTCTCCCATCTCTTTCTGACCCTGGTTCTCCCTCCACAGCGACGGAGGTGAAGAGCGTGGAGGCGGTGGTGCACGGCATCATCATGAGCCTGCCGGTGCCCTTCCCGCTGCCGCAGCCCGACGCCTGCAAGGACAGCGGGATCAGCTGCCCTGCCCCGGTGAGTTATATACTTAGTTATATACCCAGAATAGATATCATGAGGTTTTTGTCTTTGAGTACCCGGTAGTAAGTATATAGTTAAAGACGTCATCAGGTTTTTTTTCCAGAGGGTTGCCCGAAAGTAGCTTCCCCGAGTGACGTATCCATAGGTAGCCTACCTTCGTCTGGCGCACAGCACACTCATGGGCCTTCGACATCCTACTACAATTAGATACCTACTAACTGTGTAAAGCTGCGTACAGACCGGTCCAACGAACGCCAACGAACGGGTTTCGTTGACCTTCGTTGCTGCAATCTGCCCTGTATTATGTATGATAAATATCCATCGTTGGGATAACCGCTGGCGTTCATTGGGCGTTCGTTGGCCCGGTCTGTACGCAGCTTAAGATTGATGATTGATCAGAGGCCCTTTTGGATAAGCGCTTTTTTTAGCTCAAGCATGGTGACCGCATCGTCTCTGACTGGACGGCTAGATCCTTTGACCTATGCCCTTATACCTAAAACTGCCTCAACAAACATAACCTATACAATATTTTCCCACTATACCTACACTTAATAACCTATTACCTCTTTTCCACCCACAGTCCGGCACTAAAGTCAGCTACCGAGCCACGTTGCCGGTGCTCAAGTCCTACCCGAAGGTCACGGTGGAGGTCAAGTGGGAGCTGAAGACAGAAGACGGAGAAGACCTGGTCTGCATCCTTATACCGGCCAAGATCAACTAGGCACAGACCTATACTTACTTCGATGCATCCTGAATATCACCACTAGGAGTTTTTTAATACATAAACACATTTTGACATCATGATTTGCTGAACCAGCAGTGAAAATTAGTTAATTTTCTGGGGCGAGGCACGATTTTGTGTCCTGTTTGCTCTTTTAATAAGGTCGATAGATAGATATCATTTGCACTGGACGTGACGTCAAAGTATAGTGTTTTTGTAAGATCCTCACTCTTTCTCTCATCTTCAAACTTAGTATACAGCATAGGACATAGTAGTCACTAGAGAAAGTACTATTTTTGTATACCGTGTGACATAATTATGTCTTTTTTGTACATCTACTTTAGAGAAAGATTTACGATTGTTTCTAAATAGCAACAATAGTTTTCATGGAATTCAGGATTGTGTCTAGCTAATAAATACATGTTTTTTTTACCTATCTTGCCCAGAACATAGGAAACGATGAATATAGATACTTGCGGTGGTTAGTTTTTTGTATCCACTAAGGTATTTTGAGATTACAGTGATCTATAAAATAATATTATCTGTTGTTTCATTTCACTTTTTCATTATTTTACTTGGTAAACTTGGCATAGCGACCCCTAAAGGCACCAATTTATTATAAAGTAGCTAAATTCGTTTTTTTTACATAGGTACACTATATTTTTTATATATTGCAAAAAAAATAAAATGAGGTGCTCTTAGAATCGGCTACAAGATTAAGTACAGATATTTTACCCAGCTCTACAAAATTTACCTTTCCACCAAAAAAACTAATAAAAGATTTGTATATTTTTTATAACAAATTATAATATATTATTTTCACTAGTTTGTCTCTTCTTTACTTATCTACAGATGTTATTTTTATGGCAGTATATATAACACAGTCAATGCTTATTTTTACATATCTATAGTGCATACGACCACTCCACATTTTTAACAAAATTTATATCAACACTTATTACATCATGGACGGAAAATTATTGAACGTACATAATTAAATCTAAATTTGTTATTAATTTATTACACGACTATCTATAATATATATCTTATCATATCACTTTTTTTTAACAGGTCCTTTACATTTACAACACAACTGCTGTTCCACTTTAACTCTTTTGAACTGTAGATTGAACTCATTCTTCAATATCTTCCTATACATTGACTCTTTCACACTCTCCACTCCTTCCACTCGACATTGCTCTGCGTACATTCTGAACATATGTTTAATACTAACATTACCACCTAAATATTGCTTCTTCTGACTATGCTCAATAGGTTTTTCGTCTATAGTTTTGAACGATTGTATGTGCTTTCGAACTCTATCTTTAATTTCCGAAGGCAACGTGTGCGCGCTCGCTTCAGACAACCCCCTACCGTCTGGCTTAGGGATATTCCAGTCCGATTTCCCTAAATGTACATTATACACAGGTTTCTGAGAGATAGCTAGAGTACCTAAGTAAAAATGCTTACACACCGCGTACCTAACCGCTCTGACTAGAAAGAAATACCTAAACGAATACCGCCTTTTCTGATTCTCGCCATCCTTTTTGGAATGTTTGACTTGCGACCGTTCTGTCGTGTTGAGCAAGAAGTGTTTCTTTTCGTTGGAACTCAAGGAGTAGTACGCTTTGAAGAGATGCTCCCGATCCGCATCCGTTATCATAGTACTACACTTGTACTTGCAAGTGTTGAGGCAGTCTTTGGTAGTCCTCACTTGTTTTGGGGGGACGTACTTGCCCCGTCTACTGATGTAGGCTTCGCCTCGCTGGTGCTTGAGTTTGCGTAGATTGCAGGCCCACTTGTCAGGGTTCCGTATGGGACTGCGATGTGTTTTCTTCTTGGTGGAGAGAACGTCGAGGCAGGGCACGTTGACGTCTTGTGATTGCAGTGATTCTTGCTTGTAACTGGAATAGAAAAGAGAGTAGGTTTGTCACAAAAAAATACGCAGGTATAACATGTATGGATAGTGACATAATGCTACTGTTATGCTCAAGCTCAAGATTCTTTGGAAAATAAATATCGTTCGTGCGGTCATTTCCCATGCATGACAGACACATAATGTACCTATCCCAGTAGTAATTTTTGATAGGTGATTCTATAGGCGGTTCATCCGAAGTCGTATGCATTTTATCTGTTTTAACAGGGGCGCTGATTATACAAATTCTGGTCCCCCCCCCCCCCCTTTCAAATTACCTAACGATAAGTGGCATTGTTTTTATAATTACGCTTGTTTCCTAGTATACTCACTCAATCAGCTTGTTGTCCACCACCAGCGTGACCTCAGGCTCGAGCTTGGCGACCGCGCCCGGGGATGCTTCCTTGTGGAACGCCTCGAACTGCCCGTAGTATTGCCCCGGCACTGCATTCAACACCACGTGGTGCTGGGGAGAGAGGAGGAAGGATGTAGAAAGAAAAGAAAGAAAGAAAAAAGTTTATTTGACACATTATAACTACAGAGCCCGTATCACGAAAAACAGCAGGGCGATCACGAAAAAAAAGAGCTAACGTATAGAATCGAATGCGAGTGCGACAACTGTCAATTCTATAGGTAAAAAGTGTTCGAAAGTGCTGTCAAGTTGACAATAGTCGCACTCTAATTCGATTCTATATTTTTCGTGATCGCCCTGCAGGATATAGTTTTATCGGCATTTGTAAAATTAAGAATACACTTACAAAAATACAGACAAATGTGTGTAGGTATACTACAGTGCAGTGCTACATAATAATAATATGATCTTTATATTGTTTATCGCCGGCATTGTCCATAAGCCAACATACATTTTAATTTATTTATTTATTTTATTTATACTCGTACATACAAATGAATTAACATCTGCTAAATACAAATTTCTGTCATAATCACAGTATTCATAATGAATGTAAAACTTGACAATAAGGATTTATAAATGAATCGTTGGACTATCGGCATGTAAGTGTAGGAAGGTTAAAAATCGCTTTGCACAAAATGCTACTGGTGAGTGCGCCAAGAGATATGTTTTCTTTTTCAAGGAGAGCATCATTGTATTAAGTTATAAATGCAACAATTTGTATTTCAATTTACTCTTTTTAATTTTGGCATAGAACTTTGGGGCACTGCAAGCACTTCAAACATACAAGTCATACAAAGGTGTCAAAATGCAATCCTTAGAAAAATAAGCAACGCACCCCTATTCACCAAAACATCTGAAATACAGTTCCCCAAAATTGATAATGCACATAGAAATCTTCGTCATTGTTCGGCAACGGTCGTATTCCCGAGCGTTAGAAAACTATTATGTATTTAGAATGGTTAAGTGCATTTTCTTCATGAATTTTTTGTAGAATTATGTAATTGGTGCTAAAAGAGATAATTGATTTATCAGTAACGAAATTTGATTCGATAATTCATAATATTCCATAATATTAAAATTTACTTCGAAAATGTTACAGTAGGTACTTTTCAAGTGTCTTACTGAAGCTGATGTAAAGATGGATGAAAGAAGGTTTGAATAACACAAGGTTTATATTATAAGGAGAAATGGATTTCAAATACAGGTTTAAATTAAAAAATTTAAATCACAGTTCAAAAGTATTTACAGCACTGATTATTTCACATTAATAAAAATGTTTACATTAAAATCTCAGTTCAAAAGTATTTACAGCGCTGATCATTCACAATAATATTACAATTACAAACTTGGTCTTTTGGGTGTGGCTTTATTGGCAAAGTGAAGTCTATCAATGTGACGTATATTTTATTCTTAAATGTGCCTCATAATATGGCATCGTCGAAAATAATTAAAGTTGAAATTAAATTCACATTTGAAAAAAATAACAAGAACGATGTGTAATTGCAGCTCTTTATAAATATAAATAAATAAATAAACTTTTTATTTCAGCAAAAGCCATATTTTGTTAGTAACAATTAAACTTAACCTATGTTAGTGTAATAAAAAGACAATCTTAGGACTACATAAACAAAAAAAATATTAGATATTACTATTTACAAGCTTATATAAAAGTATTTACAATTTCCCCAATACCCTATTCACCCAATGCTTCAATATGCTACCATCCGTTCTTCCTGCAATGACCTCTAGCATGCCGTTGGTGCTGGCGCGCACCCTGTGCATGAGCGACGCTACCTTTTTGCGCATAATTGCATGGAAGCCATCAGTATGTGCTTCCGCAAACATACCGGATGCACTGCAGTGGCGAGGCAGCCCCAACAACATCCTAAAGGCATTGTTATATTGAACTCGCAGAGCGCTGAGAGCCTTTTGCGTATATTTGACCCACAGGCTGCCCGTGTAAAAACATTGACAATAGGATTTAAAAAGTGTAATTTTAACTTCACGTGAGCATCGAGCAAACCTGCGGGCCAACATATTCGCGCGGGCTGCCAGCGCCCTGCGCTCCCGTTCAATATCATCATCATCATGCAGGTCTTCATTGACAATATGCCCAAGGTACTTAAAGCTAGATACCCTTTTCAACGGCTGACCATACAATTTTATGGGTATATTGAATGCAGTAGCCTTATTTCTAGTTTTAAAAACCATAAGCTCGCTTTTTTTAACATTATATAATAGGCCATGCGTAAGAGCATACCTCTCACAAATGTTCAGTAGCCTGCTCAGTCCGTTGATTGAAGGGCTCAGCAGAACCATGTCATCCGCGTAACTGATGTTATTCATGCTCTTACCATCCACATAGCATCCTGCATGTGTTCTGCTGAGCTCATCAATCAGGCTGTCAACATAAACATTGAACAGTAAAGGGGAAGACAACCCACCCTGTCTCACCCCACAGTCAAGCTTGTACCTATCAGAATGCTCTGTACCCCATCGAACCTTATTCATTTGGTTTTGGTACCAAAATCTTAAGATGTGTACTATCTCGTGAGGCACATTAAGCTCTCTACATTTCTCCCACAGGATATCATAGGACACCAGATCAAAGGCCTTTGATAAATCTAAAAAACAAGCAAATACACTTGTTTTTCTATCTGTATAATATTTGACGGTGTGCTTGAGGGCCAGTATCGCAGTCTCAGTGGAGAGTCCGGGTCTGAACCCAAACTGCGCATCGTGGAGCTTTATATACCTACTAAGCTGGCCCTCAATCAAACCGTCAAATACTTTGGCTACTATTGTAGCTAGAGATATTGGTCTATAATTACTTATACTAGATATGTCACCAGTCTTATTTTTAATAACTGGGACTACAATGGTCTCTATCATATCCTGTGGGAGGTAGCTATGGCTAATACATAAATTATAAAACATACACAATATCCTTGGGAGGTGAGCACCAGCATTTTGTAGGTGCTCTATACTTAGACCATCATGGCCTGGAGATTTACCTCGGGTCATGTGTTTTATAGTGTGCAACACATCTTTAGCTGAAAATCGCACCCTCAACCTGGTTTCATTACTTAGGTCTGTGTTATTTGAGCACGCTTTCTTATTTACACATGGTTCAACTTTAAAGTGTTCTTTAAAGCGGTTTGCTATATCTTTTGGTTCACACTTACCCTCAACTGAAGCAGGCAGACTTGGCTTAAGATTAAGTTTATTAGTGCATTTCCAAAATTTACCGAAATGTTTTTCTTTTCGCAGAGTAGGCCAGTATATCCATTTTAATTTGATCACTATTGTTCTGACACCATTTGAGCTTCAACTTAAAGAGTTTCCTACTTTCACACATATTATTGTAAATTGGTCCACCCGACGGTCTGCCCAGAGCTACCCAAAATTGAAAGTGCGATCTTGCAGATGCATGATACTGTCTGACATATTTATTCCAACCAATAATATACTTTTTCCTATTAGGTTTAACATTATATGTACTACTTAGTGTTGCCGCCTGACTAATTGCAGTGACCAGATTATTATACATGTTATCTATGATTTTCCTATGATCTATTTGGTTACAAACATCATCACAACAAAATCTTAATTCTGATGGAAAATCAATGTTTTTAAGAAAACTGTTACAATAGTCTTTATAACTGTTAACCGCATCACCCTCTCTATTGCCCCATATAACTTTGTTACAATTATAACCATCAGCATACACCTTTCTCCTTATCACACTTAGATTACATTGAAATGTAATAGGTAAATGATCAGACCAATAAACATCGTACAATACTTTAACATCTGTAATCGTGTTATAGGCTGACTCCGTCACCAGAAAGTGGTCCAACCATCGTCTAGTCCCATGAGATTCACTTACATAAGTATATGTCCCAGAGTCCATACCAAGGATTTCAAAGTCCGCACATTTCCACTGTTGTTCCGCACAAAGGTTCAACATCTCATTGCAAAATAAAGTATGTGGATGAGCATTAAAGTCGCCTAATATATAAACAGCCTCTACATCGCTATTTTCTATAACTGCGTTCACTTCACAAAGACACTCCGTAAAGTTCAACAAGTTTTCAGCAGAATCTGTGGGCATATACACATTCAACACTAAGATTGACTGATCATCTGTCGTTATTTTTATGCCTGTTATACGCTCACTATTACACTCAACCAATTGCACTTGTGAGAACACACTTTTACGCCACAGTATAGCCACACCTCCGTAGGGCCTTCCTCTCAAAATACCTACCGATGTATCAATTGCAGATTTTCCTGTATAGCTGAATTGGTCATCTATAGAGCCAAGAAACGCCAAGTCGAATGAATACAACCAGGTCTCCTGCAGGGCTACTATATCCGCGTCCTTGCATAGCATTCTCACGCAATCCACTGATCTCTTGATAGATTTACAGTTAAAACTAACAAAGCGGCATGCATTAATGTTTGATTTATTGCTATTATTATTCGCCATTTACTATTATTATTCTTAATTTTTTCTGAAGTCTTTCGTCTGTTCATCAGTCTTTTTCTTAAATATTATGTACCTTCTGAAGTAAATACCAGATGGCCATAGATCATCATTTTCAAATAATGATAATTTCTCTTTAGGCACTAACATTTTGTAGGAATCATATATCTTACTATCCTTCATAGTGATTTTCTCGGGCTGTACAGTAATCATAGTTTTTTCCAAGATGTATTCAGTTATATCATCCGCTGTCGTCTCCTTTGACACATTGTATATGTATATTGGAATTTTAACTGCGGCAGCTTTAAATTTACAATTTTCATTAACTAATGCTTTACCTGGCCTCCCTGTGAAATGCATTTGCCTCTCCTTCTTCCGTCTTTTCACTTCAATCCATTCGCCGTCATTGTCTGCACTCGGGGATGTGTCATCCGTATTCGCTAATGGGTTTGAGGCCCACCGCGGCGCACCGGTGGCCGGCGCCGCGGTAGTGGCCTCCACGCGCTCTCCGCCGGCAACCGGTCTCGCCGTGCTCGCTGGTGATCGTGTGACAGAGCGCGCGCTATCCGTTACCTTTGCATAAGACAGAGACAAACGAGGCTGCGACTCACCAACACGGAGCTGTTGTTCCTCGGCAATTTTTGTAGGACTGCCCCCAGATTCGGGCGTTAGCGATTTGTTTGCACTGTGAGGAAGCCCCATCGGACCGCTGTCATAGTCGTAGCTTTGTTGTAGACAGAATGCACCCCTCTTCATATTGACATAAGGTGCATTTTCATGTGAGGCATTAGCTTTCTTTAGTCTTTCTATCTCGACTTTTAAATTCTCCAATTCACCAACGGTTGCGTATTGCATATCTGAGGCATAGTGTTCCTGTATTTCTCTCAGCTCCTTCTGGATAACTATAATGTCTTTAAGAAGTCTCGTGACGTCTACATGGTCGAAGGTCACCGGAGGTAATTTTTCAAGGTCCCTGGCCACGAATATCGGCAGATCTTCACTCAATGTCTTACTGATGAAACTAATTATGTCCTCTAGCGCTCGTGTAGTTTTTCCAGCTCCTTTTCGCTTTATCACACTTTTAGACACACTCTCGAATAACAAAACTTTTGCCTTCTCGATGTCATCCTCGGTGAATGCTGTGGTACATACACGAATAAGACTTTCCTGATCCATTACGTCCACTTTATTTTGTATAAAGGAAAGAACTTCGTTAATTACAATATTGCAATTCGCACATTTTAACACGTTAGACGACATGATGACGCGGTAAGCGACCGTGCGCTGTTACGATCAGCTGATCACTGATGTTGATCATTTATAATTCCACAAAAGTAATACTGATCTTGACCTTGAGACCCTTGACTGATCGGTGACAGCCACCAACCGCCCAAATTGTTTTCGATTATGTGTCACATGATATTGACTACTATTTCTTTCGAACAAGGATCAAAATGCAAGTGCTCTTACGATTCAATGATTCGGGTGTTTCCGGGAATACGACAGTTTGCGAAGATTTGCATGCGCATTATTAATATGGGAGAACTGTACATGAATACTTGAAAGTTCCTACCGTGTTGTAGACCTGTGTCAATCGTTCATTCCCAGTGATTCGTTCGTTCAAGTATTGATTGATGAAGTGACCCGGGTCATATCAATCGTTCGTTCGTTTGAACGAACCGGCGAAGAATATACTCTACGGAACCTCCATAATCGTTTCATTGATAAGATCGTTCGTTCCATACTGTTCTTTCTTGTCTGTGGTTATTCAATAAGAAAGAAAGAAGAAAGTTTTTTGTTATTTTCTCTCTCGCACATATTTAAAAATATTCATACTTATGATGTATGATTGCATTCATTTTTAAGAAATGATTCTCTCCATACTTGGATATTCGTATTTATTAATATTGGATGTTAGCTTCATCATGTTTTTTATTTAGTTGGACTAATAGTAGGCTCCATAGCCTAGGCTGTCATGTGTATAATTTTAAAAAAAATTGCTAAGTTCACTTCAATAGATCGCCACATCAAAAGTTCATTTAAAAAAAATGTTGCTAAATTCACTTCAATCGATTACCTCATCATTCGTTCGTTCTATACAATCATTATTTCAATCAATACTAAGCATAGACAAAGACCAACATGATTGGAGAACCGGTACTTTAAAAACAAACGATTGCAATCATCAATACTTTTACATGTTCCGGGTCGAATGAACGAATCGTTCACTATTGACACAGTTCTACCGTGTTGGAGGAGGTTAGATCTCGAACAGCTAGATACAGAACGCGACTGCAGATGCATGTGAACCCACTCGCCGCCCAGCTCACTAACGAACTGAATAGTACCCGACTCAAGAGACACAAAATCCTGGATCTTGACAAAAGGGGACTAGTTTAAAACATGGGGAAACAATCAATGGATGACAGACCCGACATGTGACGCTCACAGAAAATACCTGCTTATGGTCTCAGGACCGATCGCAAGTGGCCATTAAATAAGAAAAAAAAAAAAAAAAAAATTTACTCTTTCACAAGAAAATAGCTGGAGCAATATGTAGGACCCCACATACTTTATATCCCAGAATTCGCAAACGAAATCTTTTTAAGGCAAAGCAAAGCTAGCAGGCAACAGATAGAAGAGATATTATAGTAAGTTAGTTGATAAACGAGAATCTAGTTATAGACCTGGATAACACATACCTGCGGCAGCACTATATGCTGTCCGATGTGCATCTCAGTGCCCAGCATCTGCGTCAGGGACAGGTGCTGCACGAGCACGTCCTCCGGGTGATGCTGCATGTGCATGTCCTGGAAATTACCACATTGATGCTCATTATTTTCTATGTCCAGACATAGCGCAGATTGATATACATTGTTGCATTGGTGTGAATAAACTTTGTAGGAAGATATGACAAAAATAGAGGGGATGAGTAATTGTGCATATGATAGGTTCATGGACATGCAAAAAGGTAACCAATAAAATGATCACCACCATAGAGAAGAGAATAACAACAGTCTACCCTTGATGATTGACACAATTTTCTGTGTTGGCTGCGTTCATCTCAACCCTTATGAATTTTAATAATACTGAAAGAAGACTGAATAAACACAAATTTATACAATATTAAAACTAGCTTATAGAAATTGCAGCTTACTTGAGGCAGAGTAGCATTGTGACCAGACACAGGTACATTCAAGTTGTGTCCAAGCGGCTGGAACGTCAAGTGTGCTCCTTGGGACGGCAGCGCAGGGGTGATGTGGATGATCTGTGAGTCTTGCAGCTTGTCGTTGTCTGCAGCCGACTCGTATACTTGCACTATGTGAGGAAGGACTTGGCCGTTGGTGTGGTGGTGGCCTTGGTGTAATGGGTCCATTGTATGTTTATCTGGAAGTTTTGAAAAAAAATTAAACGTAACAAACGTTTTGTTGGTCGGTGTTTTGTGATATGGTGCGACTGTAATATTTTAAGGAAATGATTCATTTGTAAACACACATTCTAGGATATTTAATAGTCATTTAAGTAAAACTTCTGCAAACAAAACCCATTGATCTTATTAAAATGATAGGGAATAAATTACAGTAAAACATACCAAAAGAATGGGATTCACAACGAATATCAAAACAAAACAGTTTATTCAAAGTTGTCCACAGTTATTCAAAGTTTTTACTAAATTTGCCACAGTTCTAAGTGAAAGGAGAAAAATCATAACAAACATGGATGACGCGAGATGCAACTTTGGCACTTTCCACAATTCTTTATGCATTGTTGGAAATACGGTTGGAAAGTATTTTCTTGTCTCCATAAAATTAACCTGGCAACACTCATCTGTTACAATAGTGATGTACCAAATAGTAAATAATCGAAACAGAGAAAGCCGTCTCATGAACACGAGTTTTAACACGACCAACACATAGAGAAAAAATAAATAACAACAGTACACCTCCGTATGACTGTAAATGACATCATTTTAGAATAATTTAAAAATGAATTTTTGAAGCGAAGTTAATGAGGAATAAGATTAGGTATACTTGTTTGTTCTTCCTTTGCGCTGGTATTACTTGCCACTGTTCGGTTGTTTGTTTGTAGGTAAGTTAAATGTATTGTGCTGTGCACAATAAATAATACTTAAGCTGCATAGGTATTAAGATGATTACTTCAACAACTTTCTTGCATGACTTAATTTAACCGTAGTGTTGTTGTAATTATATAAACATTAGGTACCTGTCTTCGCAATAATATAGCATTATCTTCCGATAACACAATCAGTGTTATGTATTCACTTTCATGTTTATTAAATAAGTAAATATCTAGCCGTGACTTCAGCTGTAGATTTGATGATTATTTTCGGCCAAGTCTTGAATTTTTATCGAACAATGTATTTTATTACTGTAGCTACCTGCCTATATACTTGATGTACCTACTTCTATAAATATTATAGAATGAATAATAATATGACTGTTAACTTTACTTTATTTGTTTAATACCTACTTAACTCACAACTAAAATACCTACCTGATAGAGGTATATAAATTTATGTATGAAAAAATATAACACCGTTATAAGGGTATGAAAATATAAAGTTAATTTTATACTTCATCATCATCAGCCTTCTATCGCCCACTGTTGGGTATAGGCCTCCTTATTTGTACGCCAATTCTTCCGGTCCTGTGCCGCTCTGGTCCACTGCTTCCCTGCAACCTTGCAGATGTCATCGGACCATCTAGCAGGTGGTCTGCCAACCGCTCTTCGTCCGTCTCCAGGCCACCATTCTGTGACCGCCTTTGTCCACCTTCCGTCCTCCCGGCGAGCCAAGTGTCCCGCCCACTCCCATTCCAGTTCGTTCATTTTATACTTAATAAATATTAATTTTTAATTATAAAAATACTCACTAACTAGTTATAATGAGTAAGACTCGTTGGGGATACAATATTATGTCTTAGTGTTAGGTACTATAAAATTCTTATTTAACATATTTACATATTATTCTAACTTCAAGTTTAGTATAAGTGCATTGAATAAGAACTAAAACTTCTGTTCTAAAAATTCGTAAACGTAATCGTAAACTATTAACATAATGGCACCTCCTGGGCCAAGTCTCAGCACCTTTGGAAGAAGACCCTTATAAAGAGCTCGGAATCTGAAACAATAAATCACAATTTAAGCCCTTCACTGCCTTTGTTTTTCTTTTAAAGTACGATGGATTTATGTATAAGCTGGTGAATACTTTAGTTGATCTAGACCAATACAATACAAGTTATATACCTACAAGTTCATAGTCCAGTGTTTTATTGGAATTAATCCCTATTTGATATGTTTCTTTATGTACAACAATATTATTATCTTATGATAACTAAGTTATCAACTTATCACTATAACGATCACAATTATTTATTTATAGTCAGATAAGAAGTAAATAACTAGGTACATTTGGAAGATGCATGACTGATATCATAACCATTACATAACACAACAAACAAGGTGCCCAAATAGGTACTTACATTTTTTTTGCGTAATAGAGAATCACTATAAAAATATAGTCCTACCTAGTTAACACATTATCGCACAGCTATTCAATATAGCTGTGCAATAACAATAAATTATTATACTCTACTATAATAATTTTATTATTCGTAGTTAGTTATGCCCTAATTTAACCCAATGACGAACAGTTAAATGAAATAAGATAAGAAAGAACTGGCACATGACAGATACCCGAAAAACACAGCAAGAAGGAACATTTTATTTGTTATATTTTTAAAAACAGGATTTGTTTTTTATGTAATTATAATAATATGTAAGTACTTATATGAATATACACTTCTGTAGATAGAGTGGTATAAAAAATATAACTAAATTTTATATTTGACAGATAACAAAGTTGACATATCCATTAACATATTGATAAGAGTTTAGATAAGCTAGGAGCCGATAATAATTTTTTTCATACTTGTGTTTTATTTACTACAAGCTTTTCCCCATAATCTGTTTTTTGTAGGAATTTCGAGGTTTTTTACCTCGAAACGATGTTTTTTTCAACCCAGTCCTCTTATCCAAAAATTACCATACGGTCACTATTTGCAATTATAAATATTGATATCTTATTGGATATAATCCAAATGACATGGATGCGTTAAAATAAAGACTATAGTCATGTAAATTTACTGCAAATCCAGTTAACTAATGACACACGTTAACTTGGCTGGTGGCCAGAATTCGAACGGGTCACATCATACTGAAACAATGTGTTCCTGCGAATTTGCGACAAAACAACAAAATGCATAAGATGCTGATGCACGAAACTGCACTGAATATTTACTGATGTCATGCTAGTCCCTTCTTATCAATTACCAAGCTTGGTCCACAAATTTAATCTAGGCCTTCATGGCTCGTGCAAACAACCATAGGTACTGACGGTTCATTCACAAGGCATCCATTTTATTGGAAGATACTGTATGAAGAAACATGAATAGAAATGAATCAAAAACATTTTCTATGGTTCCTTATAGTGCCATTAAGAATAATTGAAAAGTATAACAAATGATGTACTTAAATACGTAAAATTTGCATACCCTTCTTCTTTGTAGACCATAACAATAGATCCAACGGTGGATTTATACTTGACTTGTCCCGGCACTGGTTGCGGACCTTGGATACGACTTTTTGCCACATCAAATGGTATGTTTACGCAAGATCCTAGGACCCCTGACGTGAAACCAATGGCTACTTTACGGCCAAACTCCATTACTTTATCCTGAAAGAAATATAATTATGAGATGTTTTTAAAATACATAAGTAATATGAAAATATGATGAGCGTAAGACGTGAAATAATAAATTTACAAGCCTCTGATTATAAATAGAACAATTAATTTATAGACACTAAGCTAAAGTTAGAAATACACATTTTGCGATGATGATAATACGGAGAATGCTTCACACCTTGGATTCTGGAATATATCCTTTTACACTGTGGTAAAATCCAAAGTACACCATGTTAAATATACCATTTCTGGCCACTGTGGCTGACAGTCCTTTATTAAGACCATTCAAACCTAACCCGCTTTCTCGCACTATCTTGCTGGTCACGGCCCAAGTACTCGGCATCTGAGCTGCTAGCTGTTTGTTAGATTGAAGTGTTACTTTAACTACTTCGAAAGGGTTTACTAAAATACCTTCAGTGATTCCTGCTCCAAGTCCAGCTAAGGAAAATGTCTGCAAACATAAAGTGTAAATTAGGAGTGTTCGAATGTATGTAAATGTAAGTTGGTACACTGTACACAGGACATAAGACTGATATTAAAATACAACGTTAAATATTGTTGCTTCGATAAATAGCAGCTTCAACAGCAGGTGGGTTGGTTGGTACATGTATACCTACCTAAGTAGGTATTTTATGATAAATCCCACAAAACTGCAGTATATTCTAAGTTCAATGACCAATAGAGCCTTTTTTCTTATCATGTTGTTGACAAACACAAGAGCGAGTCTAGTGTTTCACCGATAGATAATAGAGCCGCTGCCTTGGCCTTAATAGAGAAACAAACTTGTACTTAGCCCACTATACTTGAATACTGAGAGAAGCAGTATAGTGTTTAATACCTAGCTTTAGTTCGTCTAAAAAGTCTCTGTTACTATATTTTTCAACGATCATGTTCCCTTTTGTATGTAAGTAGGTACCTATGTATTTAGGTGCACTTAGGTGCCAATTCATTTAGTTAGTTAGGTTAGGTTCTTAATATTTTTTTATTTAATGTTGGTGGAACATGATAAAATGAGTTATCACTTGGTAAATAAAAATAACACTCACCAGAGGAGTAGCGGTGGGTGAACCAAACATAAAAAATCTTTTATATTGTTCAAAAGTTACAAATTTCACAGCACGTTTAGGAGTTTCAGCTAAAATTGGCGGCAAAATTCCTTTCCAGAATGATGAAAGGCCTTCATGTTTGTACATTTTCTTCATGCAGTCTACAATGCCGTTATAATAGTGTGGATCGGTAGTCTTCAGAGAAGATTTGCTAGATTGTAATTGCATTCTTGTCTTCAATAGATCCAACGGGTGCATAATACAGACTTCTATAAATCCAGCACTACCTCCAGCACCGACCTGCATAGCAGCTTGTTTTAAACGACTTTCAGTTTTGACACTCATTTTGATAACAAACAGCAAATTTATAACAAAAACAAACAAAAGCAGAATAAATTAATGCGAAGACAGCTGCCGGTTATGAGCGTGTTTTATTTATATAAATATTTTGAACAAAGTAAACAACTACGAAAGTTACGAATCACTCGACCCACAGAAAATAACACAACGCTAAAACTCAACCACGTCGTCTCGTAGTGTGATCTTGAATGGGGTTTGCTTTGAATTGTTTGAAAGAAAAAAAAATGTTTTATTGCTTTTCTGAATCTTGATTGGCTGTTCGTATGTTAATAGTACCTATAGACCGTTTCACCGGATAATTGATCAATCAAAATCCTTATTACATTGGACTAAGGTTGAATTTTGTCTATTTAAGACATGTTTAGTGATGAAACACTTTATAGTACCTAGGTATTTCGATGTAAATAAAATGTTACCGATTTTTCACTGTTCCGATTCACACATCACTTTTATGAATTCGTTCATATTCTGAGGAAAATGGTTATCGTACTGAGAAGAAATAATAAAATTTATATTTAAATATATATTTTATTTACTTTATAACTGGTTTATTCATTTATTTTGGTTACTTATTTCCAGTAGGTATAAAATATAAATGCACCTAAAATGTAATATATTTTTTTACGAAAACATTGTAATGTGTTCTCAAACTGGCAACAAAATTAACGCAAAAAAAAACAAAATGTCATTGTACTCGACGAAAGTGGTGTTTCTTCATTATTATTTCCCGTTCCAAAGCTTTTTCTCTTTGTATTCCACCAGTGATTAGTGTAATTCAAACAATAAATACCCTTAACATTAAGCTTATTCATGTAAATATCTCACACTTCATACACTTTCTCTGTCCAATCGATGTTTATAAAGGCGAAATTCCAGTGTTATTTTGCATCCAAAATGGCAGGGAAATCGAGAAATTCGCGTTTGAACAATAGTTTCTTATCAAAATTATGAATGTAGGTGCTCAGTGTGTGTCGTGCGGGTGGACAGTGACCGGATACTGACATGTGGACATAGCCAGCGCGATGGGTTCCCAGACGTTAGAGATACTACGGCAAGGAGTATGGGCTTCGCTGACCGGAGGCTGGTTCTACGATCCTCACCAGGACCTCTTCTGCAATACTGTGCACCTGTACATATGGCTCTTCCTGCTATGCCTGCCGTTCTCCATCTACCTGGTGAGTGCTGTCTGCAGTGTCAACTTCCCTCGATAGCTGTGAAGTTGCCACATAACTAGGTCAAAGTGTTTAGGTATAGCTTTTGTTGTTGTTTTGTTAACTTTCGAAGTAGGTACTTGATGGTTGAGGAATACCATTCTATTATTTGATGGATTGGCAACTTAGTTCCATTATAATAACTATTACATGGGATCAATTGATTAGTCTTGTTTAGTAGGTATTTTCAAATTACAAGCAAATTTTACACTGTAAATTAAAATATATCAAGTATCAAGGCATTGAGTGATAGCTGAAGACCTTGAGTGACTGCTTGAGTGTGTCTACCTCATTAGGTAACAAGGAAAATATTGAATATTTTACAAATTTATTAGTTATCATTATCATTTCTTGTAGCACTCCTTATAAGATGCCTATGTCCAGTGTGGACAAGTATGGGCTGATGATGATGTCAAACTCCTGCAATATTCTCATGAAACATTCACATCATTCTGGGCTAGATCCATAGCTGCCACCAATATTTGTTCTTCATTGGGTCTAAGTTTGAAAGATGGCAACAGGGTCTCCTACTATATTACATTAGACCTTAACAACACTGCCTATGCTTACACAGAGGCACAAGGTGTGAGTAAGTATAGTGAAGTTTATAAATACACTTGGTTAAACTGTATAAAATTATAGTAATTTGTCAACCATTTTGAAGATTAAACTTTACCTACTACGTAAGCAGAGAATTTATTCATTTAAAATATTTACGCTTACAAATTATTACACCATCAATAAACAATATTAACAGAAATTAAAAAAAATAATATACATTTTCAATCCGCAACAAGCTTTGTCATTCTGTGTAGAACATCGTCATCGTCAGCGTAACAAGCTTTGTCAAAGTAAAAAGTAAAATTAAATTAATCTAATAATCCGCCACGAGTCATACCTGGCCCAAAAGTACCCATAATGCTTGCAGCGTTACCTCTTTGAATAGCAAGAGAGAGCCTTTGAGCCAAGTACGACCCAGAGCGACGATCATGTCCTCGCGAGGCAATACGGCGGCCTAAATCCCTTATGAGGGCTTTAGCTTCACTACCCCAAACTCCGCTCGTCTCCACTGCTACAGGGACAAACAAGTAACGGTTTTTTAAATCCGTATACTTTTGGTGCTTTAATCTAGCGGCATTCTCAGCCGCCGAGCCCGCTACTCTTACCGTTCCTGCTAAATGTGAAGCTGCAAACGTGCTAACACATGTGGCATCCCACAACAAGCTTCTGCCACGCTCCCAGGGGACCAGCGTCAGTCCATCCGGACGCTTCCCATCAGTGCGACTCAAACCTGGTGGTTCCAGGACGCACGGGATATTCGCCATGACCATTGCCCTCTTAATCAAGTCATTTAGCGCATGATGTCTTGGAAATCTACCAGCGCACTTGGGACAACTTAGACCATGATGACCCCTTGAGTCTACCAGTGCACCGCAAATACAATGATGCTGCTCACATATGTCGCAGCCGAGCCTTAATGCTACTGCTATTCTCAACGAGTCATCGTCCAAGAGAGTGCCCATTTGAGGAGACGGCAACGCGTGAAGCCAAGAGCCCGATTCAGGTTTTGATGAAGCCCTCACTCTCGCCAAATCTACACCTATACTGCTCTCCATAATTTTGTCCAAAACAGATTTGCACAGAACATCATCCCAGGCTTTCTGGACATCAAGGTGATCAGGCAATTTTTTTCCAGGACATTGAGCTTCCCAGCCCTCTAAAGCCTCAGTAACAAAAGGTAAGCGGAATCTGTCACCATTAATCGATAAGATCCGAGTGACAAGATCCACTACGCCGTGCGCCGAGGATAGGAAAGCCGAGAGACCGGTCTCTTTGACTCGTCTTATGCCCAGACCACCGTGTCTGATCGGTAATGCTGCTTGTCGCCACTGATCCCCCTCCAATTTGATGTTAAGGACTTGCTCCAGGACATTTTTGATACAGTTATCAACATTAGCTATGTTTGCTGGGAACAACCAAACTGGAGAAGTCCTCAGAGCATATGTCAGCTTCGGCATAGACAAACAGCAGCGAAAGATTGTAAGCGCAACATGGGCCGGTAACTGCTTCAATCCACTCACTGTCTCGTTGATTCCCTCCCTTTTGCCATCAAGTAGTGGTGGAACACCTTCAGGAAAAATAGGGGCTCCCAAGACAGTAAAGTTTGACTTATCCAACAGTTTGATTCCAGGGACTAGATTTGTTATGGTGGACAAGTTGGGGATATTCGGGCTGCAACAGAAAAGTTCACATTTGTTACTATTTAATTCAAGACCCATTTCCTTAAACATGTCTATAATAGCTTTCATGTCTTTTTCCACCGTATCGATGTTTCCACCAATTGTCCCGTCATCCAAATACCACACATTCAATGGGGAAGCTAACGATTTAACGACATCATTAATGGCTAAGCTAAAGATTAGTGGTCCTAATGGGTCCCCTTGTTGCGCCCCAACCTGTGACAATATGGACTCAGAGTCATAGAACAGCTGGCTGGGCAACGAGTAACACTGGCTCAGAAATGGATAGAGAGTTGGAATGTGCTCCTGTATTTTTGATAGCATTCCATCTCGTTCAATGCTGTTGAATGCGTTTTTCAAGTCAACCTTAAGAATAATGTCATTAGATGCATTTTCACAACCCAAGTTGATGAGGTTGTAGAAATACACATCTCCGATTTAACTGCTCGACCTCCAACCTTAGCAACCAACCGGCGAAAAACCGATCCTACTGCAATCGGCCTTATTCCTCCATCTGATTTTGAAAGAGCGCACAATGAAGCTCCATACAAGTATGGACAAACTTCCAGGTTTAGCATTCCCTTCAGTAGAAAGTTGCAGAGTCTAGTTAGAGATTCTAACAATTTGTGCCCATTATCACCTGCGGACACCGAGATCAGCTCCTTCAAGTGCTGTGGTCGCAAGCCATCTAAACCAGCAGCTGACCCACTGTAAAAGGAGTCAACAGCATCAGCAACATCAGAAACAGTAACGGATAAGAAGGGTGAAGAAATATTTGGCTCAGGCGGAAAAGATAAGGGGCGCGAAGGTGTCGGGTGTTTTTCTTTTAATGCAGTTATAGTTTCAGGAGTCCTGGGAGCCAGAGAGCTATCGGAGGTTAACAATCTGACTGCCCCACGTAAATCCCCATCATAGACTTTCGCTTCAATTGCCCTGTAAATTGAACCCTGTCTGTGTGTCAAAAAACTGTCGTCAACTATCGGTTCAGCAGAGCCGTTAACATTGTCCTTAACTTTAGCTGTAAGAGATCGCTGATCGACACTACTGGGAACCCTCAAGGCTGAATAAGGAAAGGTTAACAGATCATACCACTCCTGTCTGCCGTTACTTTCAACACAAAGGTCAATAAGATGAGACAACTTTCCAGCTGCCATACACCTTGCACCTTTAGGTATGTGTTTCAGCACCCGGATATTTCTCCTCATAGAAGCCAAGAGATCAAAATTTGAAGTGACCTGAGCATTGCGGGGTGGGTTAAGGTTCGTAGCAGCAGGAACCGCTGCCGCTGGCTGAGAATGTGCAAGATCATTTTTATGTATACGGCCTATGTGGACATTCAAGCCACGGGGCACCACAAATTGCCGAGAAGATCCTGGGCAATGGGGACAAGTGGATGTTGGTTGGGTCATTGCAAATTCAATCTCAACCTCTTATTTAAATAAATCATACATTTACATAAATTCATCCAATAAATAATTTAGAAAACGGGCCCTTAAAAAAACCATTCATAATTCATAATATTAATAAAAAAGTATCACAGAAATAATGATTAAACATTAGCCAAATGCAATAAAATTTTATAAATTGATTAAATAAATGATAACTACCTACTCCAATCTATAGGTAATAAGTTTAGATTATTCATTTTAAAAAAAGTAAGGAAGAATAAAAAAATAAATAATACTAATACAAACAGTATACATCCACCATTGGTTTCATCAAATAAAATTTAAAAAAAAAGTTTCGTAATAAGTGGATTCGAACTAGTGTCCTTTAAGTCGACGACGTCGCCTCCGACGAGCCAACCGTACGGGCTATGAGTGTTCCTTAGGTTGATGTGAAATTTAGCTTCATTCGTGTTCTCTTGTTAAATAATTTAAAGTGAGGTACTCCGAAAATAATGTTCATTAGAATGGACTCCCAACAATTGTTAAAATTGTTACTAGGTACGCACTTAATTCACTGTTTATGAATATTTCACTGATTGTATGAAGTTATATCCTTCAAAACACCAAACAAAACGATAAGTCACTTGCTTCCACTGATGTTATCCGTCGCGCACAGAACTGTATGTTTAGTTTTCGTCCTTCGATCAGCTGTTGTGTTAATTTTACGATAAAAGCAACTTCTCCAAAATCTTCGGACTGGATAACAGTAGTACAGTTATATCACAATGTATTCTTTGTCGTAGAATGTTGTTGTTGCAACTTTTTTCTATTTATGTATTTAAAAACCAATTAATTATACGGAGCTAATGTTTACGTTACAGAGCGCCCTCTGCCGCCTTTACCTACTTGTACAATGGTCAAACAATAAGCCAAAACAATCCAGCTTCAAAATAAATCACACCTTTTCCATGTTACTGCTGCACATGAATGCATTGATAACTCTGTTAGATAACCCCACTTGATGAATATTAACAAGGTATTACTATCTTGATTGGTGTGTGTTTAGTAATGGGTGACTTTCTCTTTTATTAATTGTATGTTATTGTGCAACTCTCTCACATTGGAAAATAATATTTGGTGGCAATTTATGTTTTTCTTTCCAATATTATATACAGTATTACATTTACACATTATAATGTATGTATGAATGAACATCCTATTTTCTAATGACCTTATACTGAACTATGAATCACTATTTATAAATAACCTTTGTCCTTTTGACTGAAAAGGGGTACCAAGGCACCATTCTTACATATTATATTGATTAGGCAATTTTATACTATTTCCACATAGATTATCCACATAGTTATTAGTCCCAGTGTATCTTCAATAACAATACACAACAATATACTTACCACGTGTATACATATTTTGTTACCTCCATCTTTACATACCATTGTAACCTGACCAACCCTCTGGGAGATCTGCTTCAATCTGGTTATGCTGCTCATGTCTTCACTGAAGGTCCTTAACCACACTCTGCTCATCCTCACCCATATCCACATATAAAACAATGTAGCCTAGCCTTCAAGTGGTGACCTCACCCTCCCCCTCACCTCTATTCCCAGTATTTCCAGCCAACCAGTCCAGGCTGGTTTAGCTGCTTCTCTGTTCAGTGAAGCTGAAGTCATTCACATTAACATTTACACAGATTTCGTTTGTAATAAGACACTGCCACTGTAGTGCCGATATGTTTTCTTTTGGTTTTCCATGCAAAATCCTAAACCTTATGGCTCCTTCATTTGCCTTCAGGTTTGAAGGTATGCCTTAAGAGGCGAACAAGAAATAACACAAGTAGTGTCCCTAGGTTGTGACGCTTTCGCCTTAAAATGACCAAAGAATGCCTCTTTTCCCAGTACTTCCCTCCGGCCAGCCCCGGCTGGGTGGTCTACTGCGCGCTGGTGGCCCTACTCCTGTCGTCTCTGAAGCTGCTGAATCATGCTCTACACCACATGTACGACCACGAGCAGCGCGTGCTGCTGCAGCGCGCTGCTGGCAGCCAGGAGGGAGATGGGTCAGTATATTCTATTCTATTCTCTGTGGGGGTGTAATTACCTGCACCTGGCTCTCTCAAGTGGGACCTTTGTGCATATCCCGAAGGTCTAAACTGCCTTCCCGCGTCTGTCTGTATGCATGCATGTATGCTTAGATCTTTAAAACTATGCAAATGATTTATATGCGGGTTTTGTTGTAGACAAAGTGATTTAAAAGGAAGGTTTATATATACTTTTTATTTCTGAATTCCCACGGGAAAACCTTTAAACTCAAAGCTAAGAGGGAAAAGCTATTTATTTTATCCATACATCTAACATTAACAGCTATAATCTTTCTATCTGCAGTACATCGGAGGGCATGGAGATGCAGATGCTGCGCGTGAGCACGGCGCCGCACCCGCCCAGCGACAACGAGTCGCACACCAGCCGCGAGTACCACAAGCCCACCACCAGCACCATTGGTGGGTATTCTTCTAGCCAGCTATGGAGTTTGGAAGGCCTTGGTTTAACATCAGCCCGTAATCCTCCAATGCCACGGACCTTATGTCTTATAATTATTATTTTAAGCATAGGCCTTTCACAAGAGTGCGGCAGTACTGTGTCCTCGGTAAATCTAAGCTGACATTAAAGGTTACGTATGTAACATGACAAAGCGAGCATTCGTTCAGTCAATACGGGGAACCAGCGAGCAACCAACCAATTTTAGAACACAGTGTTGCGTAATATGCTCGCTGGGAATGTTAAATTACACCTCGTAACGTTGGTCAGTACCAACCTTAAGGCATCCCACAGTTAAATTTTCCTGTTTGTGGACTTGCCCAAACCACCAATTAACATGGTTCCTCCTGTACTCCTGAGGGTTGACTGGTAGAAAATGCATTCAGTCCTTTGTATACTCATTTATACATTGGTGCATTTATAAATAAAAATATATAACCATATTTTTTCCTTTTCCAGATTTAAAAGTGGACGTCCACCGCAAGAACAGTTCCGAATCTAGCATCGAGGAGAGCGGCGCGGCGTCCAAGCCGGCCGAGCCCGCGGCCACCAAGAGTGATCTCTGCGTGGATATAGCTGAGATACAGAACCCGTATCGACACCGACAGGACCGCCGGAGACCTAAGACCACGCAGAGACGAGAGAGAACCAACAAGAACAGGAGAATGCATGAGCAAAGGATAGAGGAGAACATGATGGAAGATGGCAATAGAAAGATTTACATCGATGATTCGATCACGATTAATATCGATGAGGGACCGTTTGCGAAGGTTAGCAGGCGGTATCATGAGTGCTCGCATCATAGAAGAGGCGCGCCTAGGGACTTTTTTAAGGAATGGTTGTATTTGGATGGTAATGAGGCGGCGGGCGAACATTATCAGAGCAGGTTCGCGAGGCAGTTGAGTGCTGATTCGCGGGATAACTCAGAGCCGAGTGTCGGCCCGCCGTCGCCTAAGAAGCGTATGGCGCATAGACGAAGGTATTACTCAAATTATCCAGACGAGAGTTGTACGAAGTCGGCCATGGCGTTAGCTACAGCCCAAGGACCATCGATGAGGAGGAATTCCAACTCAACTATGTCGACGATACAACTGCCGCTGGTGACGTCTACTGCTCAACTAGTGTCGCATATGAGAAGGCACTCAAATAATGCCGAACCAGGGTTTTTCGCCAGCGTTGAGCTAGGAGCCTACATGATGGAAAAAGCAGAGGCGCCAAGCGGCGATGGCGACAACAAAATGAAAGGCAAAAGTCCAGGTGTAAGAAGAATAAAAAGCGCTGCCTTAGAAATAGGATGCCCCCCTCCGAGTGTGTCGAATTTATCCCCCCACCCCAACAGTGCCGAGACGATAGGCGGGCAAATGTTGAAGAATCCCAAAAACGCTGTGATACCACCCCCTAGTAAAAGCCTTACCCGAGGTCCCCAGTTTAATCTCTACCCAAGGAACGAAAGCGGCGAAGGGTGTAGCTACCCGTACTTAAATTACGGGTCAGAGATCGTGTATCCAATAGCCGAAATCTCTGATGAGATGCAGACGTCACAAAAGGAGACTGACTTAGATTCGTCTGAAAGCTATAGCGATTACGATGACGTCACTATGAAGCATCAGTTCCGTGGTTTCGACTGGGAGGCCGAGCAGTCACCGGCGGCTCGCTCCAGCGATTCTGACTACGAGAACAACGGGTCCAGGTCTCCGCTGCTAGACCGAGGAGTGGACGTCAGGGTAGTCCGGACCAGGACACAGGATAAGAAGACTTGCTGCGAGCGCCATGAGAGACACTCGAGCTCGAAGCAACTAGACTGCGCCGGGGACCGACCCAAGATAAGACTGAAGAAAACTAGACCAGACCAGAACGAGGCCAAATGCCTAGACTTCAAGCCGAAGCCTGTAGAACCGGTTAAAGTCGTAGAAATAGCAGATAACAAGCTAGACCCCACAGATTACTTCGACAAAGCTAGTGCGAGTTCGAAAGATTTGTTAATAGAAAAGTCCAGTTTGGAATCAAATGAAAACGGTGAAGAGAAGCGGGAGAAAGAAGTTGTAGAGAAGAAACCCTGGGACCACGAGATTTCTAACTCTAGTAGTAGTATTGAAAGTAACGATAAGCCCCCCGATATCCAGCAAGCAAAGACTCAGGCCGACAAAATTGTGCAGACTAGTGAGGAACCGGAAGTGAGTAGTGAAGTGATAAATTCGGACGATAAAAGTGTGTATAGTTTAGAGTGGTTGTTTGAAGAAGCGGGTCGTTTAGACGAAGCGTGCGCGGTAGAGGTAGAAGAGCCAGTTGCAGGCCCGAGTTCGGATCCCGTCTATTCCCAGAAACCCGTGAGCGCTCTTGGGGAAACTTCCTCAAATGTGCCTAAAAACCTGGGCGCTATCCCCAAACAGATCAAAAACATGGCGCGGTCGCGAGCGTCCTCACAGAAAGAGAATAAGAAGAGAGATTCTAAGAAAGAGAAAGATGAGAATCAAAACGAAGAGATGATTCTTCTAGATGCCGTCGAAGCGCAGGCGGCGCTAGTGCAGGGTTTAGAGTGCCTTTTTGCAGCAACCAATGCTAATACAGTAGTAATGCCCAACCCTAACAGAGAATCAGACAAATCTAGAAGTCACAGGCAAAGTTTACGCGGAGAAAGCGCGAACAAAACCCGGAAACGATCCATAGAAGAAGTGGCACAGACTTCAACCAATACTCTACTGCCTACCTCGATGCCGCTTCTAGCCGCCTTCCTAAATTCTAGAGAGTTCCCTAACATCCCCATAGCTCTGCCCGCGACTGGTATAACTAACGAAGAGATCGAGGTCATGATGAATGCAGAAGAAAACCACGGTCAAAGGTTTAGGCCACTAATGGACAGGAATCATAGAAACCGGGTTAGGAAAATCAAAAGATCGACAAGACAAAGGCATAAAAGGGACACCAAACCGCCGCAGACTGATAATAGCTCAAACCCAGAAAATTCCGTCCATTTCGCAACGTCGTTTGAAGACACAACGGAAGGTGCTGTCCATTGCTTCATGGATGAATATGGCAACTGGATGTCCTACACCTTCGACAAAAACGGGACGGCCAGAGTCCAAGCCCAGCCGATACCGATCACGGATAATAAAGACGAAAATGGTAGACCTAATCGAAGTAAACCTTCAGAAAACGAATCTCAGGAAACAGCTGGAGAAGGCAGCTGTGGCTCCCTAGAATCAGAAGCGGGAAATAGCGAGAATATCAACAAATCTAAACGCGGGGATAGTATAGACCACAGCTCATCCAACCAAGGCAGTAATAACCCTCTACTGAATAGTAATAACAACCTATCCACGGTCGTGCCTATAAACACAAATAGCTCCAATAAACGCTTCTACGTTTTCGACGGTGGAACCGGCAGCGATCAACCGAGATCTCCTGTAGCTTACGTCACAGATAGTCTGCTAGAACAGATCGAGGCAGAGAGACAATCAAGAATGGGCCTTCCCAGCATGCACATAAACTTCCTAATGTCTCAGCAAAGGGCACAACAGCAGGCCCAGCAACAAGCAGAGGCTACATCCTCAAATGTCCCCAGTCTCATGCCTTCAATAGGCGAAGAGCGAATAGAAATAAACATTAGGAGTAAATTCAATAAGTTGATGGAACAAATAGAGAAATCGAAGCAGCCGAAACCAAAGAGCTACTACAAGTTTAAGTTATTCAAGTGCTGGGAGATCAAAGTGACCATGGACAGGTTAAAACTCATGGCCCTGTTTGACAGAAACCTGACTTTCAAAGAGACGTTCATCTCAATAGTGCTAGCGATACTCGTGTCGATTCTAGGCTCGATGGTGCTGAATTTAGGGTTCTACAAGGACATCTACGCGTTTTGGTTCTGCTTCATAATGGCAGGCAGCCAATACTCGTTGCTCAAAAGTGTCCAACCGGATTCGGCGTCTCCGGTACACGGGTTTAACAAAATGGTGGTGTTTTCCCGACCCGTGTATTTCTGCATTTGTACAGCGATACTCTGTATAGTGCATAACCACTTGGAACAAACTAAACCCCTGGGCGAAGACCACGATCGGAACAAAAGAAGCATAGATGACAAACCATTTACAGTGTACGGGTTCGCAATGAACGAACGAGAGATCTTGACCTCGATTCAGGATATAGTATCGACGTTTATACTGTTCTTCCCGCTAGCATTCAGTTTGGGATTGTTTCCGCAGGTCAACACGTTTGCTATGTACTTACTGGAACAAATAGACATGCATATATTTGGAGGGAATGCCACGAGTAGTCTCAGTGCCGCTGTCTACTGTGTGGCCAGGTCCTTAGCTGCTGTAGGGTTACTATACGGCTTTGCGTATAGCGCAATGATAGAAGGCGAGAAATCGAATTTTCAAAAACACAATGTGTTAATGTCGATATTTTGTGCGCTGCTTGTGCCAATATCCTATCATCTGAGTAGAAGTGCCAGTGATTACACGCACATATGGAATCTTATAAAGAAACACTTACTGCCTCCGGAGTTGTATGCGATGAATAACCCAGAACCGGCAGCTGAGACTGAAAAGAATGACCCGAACACGTTGAGCGAGGAATCTAAGAAGAATAACTCGGAAAGCAATATTTCCAAACAAAACTCTATAGGAAGCTCAGCATCTAAAATCAACTTTAGCTCCGAAACTAACATAGCAAAGACTCAAAAACGATCTCAAACATCAAGTGTAAGCTCCTTAAAATTGGACCCAAAAAGCGCCGATACGAATACTCTAAACTCCAATAGTTCACTGAAAGATGTGCCTTTAGAATCTGAGGACAAAAGTCAAGGCAACCTCAACGGATCTAAAACTATCGATCCGCTAGACAAATTGGAAGACGATATGGAAGACCCCTTGCCCAAGAAGTTGCAACAGACGGTGAACGCTCGTCTAAAAAACGATCTGATCGTGTGTACGTTCCTGGGTCTACTAGTGTTTGGTCTGCATTCTACCACGGTCTTCAACACTCTCACTCCACAGATGAATTTGGTAAGTCATTGTAATTAATGCTTTATCCAGGTAAATAATGAAACTGTAATAATATTACAAAGTACAGTCTGCAAAAGGATATACGGCCCTCTATTCCATGTCCAGCAGTGAATGATTTTAACAGTTATTGATACAGCTGTAATGTGTTAGTCAGCTAATTCCAGATGTCGCCACTGTCGAGTAGGCCCGATTCCCCAGTTCTAATTGGTTGGTTCAGTCGTCATTTATTCTCCCCAATAATGTAATTGGTCAGAACCTGAAAGGCCCACTCGATTCTATTCGTCTATTGCGAAGGCAGTCAGAACCATCCCTTATCCTTCTTTAGCCACCATTTTCAATTGACCTCTCTCTCCAGGCGCTCTGGATAGTAGCCTCCGTACTGGGCTGGGGCCTACACTACCTGGTGCCTCAACTGCGCAAACAGCAGCCGTGGCTGTGTCTGTCGTCGCCAGTGTTGCCTCCGAGAGAGTTGGCCATGTTTGAAGTCAGCGAGCCACAAGCCATTATACTGGTTGAGAAGGTATGTGTTTTTGGCTTTTATTGTTTTGTTATTGAATGGTTTTAGAACAATTTATTTAACTATGAATGTGATACAAAATATGTTTAGCCTCCTGGTCACCACAATTTCGATCCAAACTTCTTATTTCTAGCGTGTCAGTGACAGACACTAGAGCACGTCTATAGTTTGACACAGTGGGAATGGATTAGCCATTTAGAATAGCTTCAATCGCTGACGGCCATTCCATTCTTGCACCATGCAATATTGTATTCATAATGCATAATGAAGATTATTAGCGTAGCTCTCTCGGTGCATTAAACGTACCAATTCCATGACAGCGCTCGTCGTTTGTGTCTTGTGACGCTACCGTAGCCCTCCTTACTTTGTACTAAACACCTACCCTCTAAAACTCCGCAGATATTCGTGTACCTAAGTTTCCTGGAGCGCAACGTGGTGTGGCCGGGCGTGGCGGTGGCGGCGGCCACGGCGGACGCGCCCGCGTTGGCGCACAAGCACGGGCCCGCCGCCGCCGCCGCGCTGCTCTCCGTCGCTGCTTGCAAGTGTGAGTATCATCATCATTATCATCATCAGGTCCTATGGTTTCCATAATCAGGGCCATACACTTCTTGGCAGCTCATGCTGAGGGAAGCTGCGTCGACGTGTGGTTCCTGGCCGCCCTATCTTTCGTTTGCCAGATGGAGCCCACTTAGTCAGGGCGATTTTGGGTGAATAGCTGCTGATGTAAGGTTGCCTGGAAGAGATCGCTTTTAGGGATAAGGCCGCATGTTCATTGTGTTTTAGTTATAGGTCTGAAGTAGTATTTTTATGTACAATAAAGTTAAACTACTTCTACTACCTTCCCTACCCTTCAGTCGCTTTACTCCCACAAAAGCCCTCTGACCATCTCTACATTATATTTAAAAGTGGTCAAGGTACCTCAAGGGGTCATAAAAAAAACCATACGTTCTCCAACTTTAGAAAATTGGCCAAAATTCATCCCAATTTCGCAGCACCCTGTATTTTACCCCCACCTCTCTCTCCCCAGGTCTCCGCAACGCCTACTCCGAGCCAGACAACCAGTACCTGGTCCTCATCTTCACACTGCTGGTGTTCAAGCAGGACCTGGCCAGCTACCGGCTCTCGGAGACGCTGCTGCTGGACATGGCGCTCATGGCTATTGTCACCAATAAGCTATATGACTTGCTGCTTAAGGTATGATGCTTACAGCTACAGAGTATCGCCATCTTGCGCCCCCCTTTTCGCTTTTTCTTGTATTAGTGACTGAAATGGTAAGAAGAATAACTCCAATTGGCCTCATCCTAGTGGATTAATCCAGATGGAGCCTTGCTTCATACCAAATGGACAGCGTTTTAATTTTGAAATAGTCGGTGGAAGTCTGTCGTCCATTTGCAGCGTTCCTCAGTAGCCGTATCTAGTATCTAACCAGTCGGCTCTCTACTCGGCCGGTGCTGACGTCACTCTGCTGGTGTTCAAGCAGGACCTGGCCAGCTACCGGCTCTCGGAGACGCTGCTTCTGGACTGCGCTCTCATGGCTATTGTCACCAATAAGCTATACGACTTGCTGCTTAAGGTATACTGTTCAGAGTACCAGACACGCCTAAAAGTGAAGCCAATTCAGCCATTTTATGAGGACGCTAGCGCCGTGTTTACTTGAATGGTCAAAGTCAAATACAGTTACTATTAAATATTACAACTTTTTTTAAAATTTCAAAATGAAAATAAAAATCAATTTGGAACAGACTTTAACAGCGAGCGAGCGGTAGTAGCTCAGTCGAATCAATCTGTCATGCTGGATCGAATCTGAATGTACCAATGAGTTCTTTGTTGAAGGAAAATATCGTGAGAAAACTTGCATATCATCTAGATTAAGCACATCTGGATGTGTGAACCCACCAACCCGCAGTGGACCACCGTGGTGGTAAATGGTCCAAGCTTAGAGAATTGCTTAGTTGAATAAAATAACATAGAACAGGCCCTCTTAGTACCTACTTCTGATATGAGGGTTCTATGTTGGTAGTCAGAGGACTGACTACCAAACCATCAAAGTCAAAGTCAAAAAAAATTATTCTTCGTACAAATATAAAATTTTCTGATGAACGTAAATTTTTACATATTACTCTCCGTCGTCCATCAGTTTGTCCTTCATTGTTAATCCTCTCCATTCTCTTTCCAGATACAATTCGTAGTGACCTACATAGCGCCATGGCAGATAACATGGGGCAGTGCGTTCCACGCGTTCGCTCAGCCGTTCTCGGTGCCTCACTCCGCCATGCTGTTCCTGCAGGCGTTCGTGTCGGCGCTGCTGTCCAGCCCGCTCACTCCCGCGCTCGGTAAGTGGAGTGGGAAAGAGAAGGAAATAGTTCCAGTAAATAGACCACAAAATTACACCTAAACGATTGAAGTACATTTAGCACTAGATACATTTAGACTCCTGCACTGGGTAAGTGTAGTTACAGATTTAAAAAAGTGCCATAATCGCTGTCGAAAAGTGTTTTAGCACTCGGTCTAGAAAGAGCTAAGATAGGTGGAGCCTTTATGAAGGAGATATTTTTAGAGGGCGTCAGAAAAAAATCGATTTAGCCGATTCAACAACAACTGTATTTAGGTATCATCCTCTTCATACTAAACAGTGCCAAAAGAAGCCTAATTGAGTAAAATTCAATATGTGACAATCGCCTTGGTTCTGAAACAGCGTTTTGTCAAAGACACGCTAAGAAGGAGTATAGTCAGCCGTTCTCCGTGCCCCACTCCGCCATGCTGTTCCTGCAGGCGTTCGTGTCGGCGCTGCTGTCCAGCCCGCTCACTCCTGCGCTCGGTAAGTGAGAGAGAGAGAGAGAGAGAGAGAGAGAGAGAGAGAGAGAAGGAAATAGTTCCAGTAAATAGAGCACGACATTACTCTTAAACGGAAAAGACGGAATGACGCCGTCTGCAATATTGAAGCGCATCATAATATTACCAACTAAAATCGTTGCTGTCTAAACCTGCGCTCGGTAAGTGTATCTATGGCTGTTAAAATGTGCCATAACTGTGGTCGAAAGGTGTTTTAGCACTCGGTCTAGAAAGAGTTAAGGTAGGTGAAGCCTTTTTATGTGTATAATGTTCATTGAAAGTTGTTTTAAAGGAGATATTTTTGAGGGCGTCAGAAAAAAACGATTTATCTACAACTCTATGTAAATCTACGAAAATAAAACACCTAAGTACTCCATACGGTTCTAAAACAGCGTATAGTTTAGTATTTTGACAAAGACACGCTAAGAAGGAGTATAGTTGCACGCGTTCTCCGTGCCCCACTCCGCCATGCTGTTCCTGCAGGCGTTCGTGTCGGCGCTGCTGTCCAGCCCGCTCACTCCCGCGCTCGGTAAGAGAGAGAGAGAGAGATATGACACGACACGCACGAGAAATGAAAAAGTTCCAGTGCGAATAGCACCAAATTACTGATAAACGGAAGAGACTAGCTTAATGGCGCCTTCTGCAATATTTCAATATTGCAAATGGCGTCATTAAGCTAGACTTTTCCGCATCAGAATATTATTACAAACTAAAAACGTTGCTGTCTAGCCCGTTGACTCTTGCGCTCGGTAAGAGAGAGAGAGAGAGAGAGAGAGAGAGAGAAAGAGAGAAGGGAATAGTTCCAGTAAATAGAGCACGAAGTTACTCTTAAACGGAAAAGACGGAATGACGCCGTCTGCAATATTGAAGCGCATCATAATATTACCAACTAAAGTCATTGCTGTCTAAACCTGCGCTCGGTAAGTTTAGCTATAGCTGTAAAAAAGTGCCAAAAATGTGGTCGAAAGGTGTTTTAGCACTCTGTCTAGAAAGAGCTAAGATAGGTGGAGCCTTTATGTGTTTTATGTTCGTTGAAAGCTAGTTTGCAGGTGAGTTTTTAGAGGGTGTGAAATTAAAATCGATTTAGTCGATTCAACAACTGTCTTTTATGTAAATCTGCAAAAAAAAGATCAGCTTCATACTAAATAGTGCCAAAAGAAGCCTCATTGAGCCTTGGTTCTGAAAAAGCGTATTTTGTCAAAGACACGCTAAGAAGGAGTATAGTTGCACGCGTTCTCCGTGCCTCACTCCGCCATGCTGTTCCTGCAGGCGTTTGTGTCGGCGCTGCTGTCCAGCCCGCTCACTCCCGCGCTCGGTAAGTGAGAAGGAGAGAGAGAGAGAGATGACACTCACGAGCTATGCAAAAATTCCAGTGAAAATAGCACCAAATTAGTCTTCAACGGAAAAGACTAGCTTAATGATGCCGTCTGCGTCTGCATTTCTTACAAACTAAAATCGTTGCTGTCTAGTCCGCTGAATCATGCGCTGGGTAAGTATAGCTATAGCTGTTAAAAAAGTGGCATAATTATGGTCGAAAGGTGTTTTAGCACTCCGCCAAGAGTAAGGTAGGTGGAGCCTTTTTATGTGTATAATGTTCATTGAAAGCTGGTATAAAGGAGAGATTTTTAAAGGGCGTCAGAAAAAAAAACGATTTTAGCCGATTCGACCATCTTTATGTAAATCTGCAAAAAAACATCCGCTTCATTCTTAACAGTGCCAAAAAAAGCCTCATTGAGTAAAATGAAATATGCGAAAACCGCCTTGGTTCTGAAAAAGCGTATTTTGTCAAAGACACGCTAAGAAGGGGTATAGTTGCACGCGTTCTCCGTGCCTCACTCCGCCATGCTGTTCCTGCAGGCGTTTGTGTCGGCGCTGCTGTCCAGCCCGCTCACTCCTGCGCTGGGTAAGTGAGTGAGAGAGAGAAGGGAATAGTGGCATTAACGTGGTCAAAAAGTGTAGCACTCGGTCTAGAAAGAGCTAAGAGATAGGTGGAGCCTTTATGTGTTTTATGTTCGTTGAAAGCTAGTTTGAAGGTGAGTTTTTAGATGGTGTGAAATTAAAATCGGTTTAGCCGATCCAACCACTTTCTGCAACCCTATGTAAATCTACGAAAATAAAACACCTAAGTACCTACTCCATACGGTTCTGAAACAGCGTATAGTAGGTTTTTATCAAAGACACGCTAAGAAGGAGTATAGTTGCACGCGTTCTCCGTGCCCCACTCCGCCATGCTGTTCCTGCAGGCGTTCGTGTCGGCGCTGCTGTCCAGCCCGCTCACTCCCGCGCTCGGTAAGTGGAGACACTCACGAGCAATGAAAAAGTTCCAGTGATACTGAATACTCTTCTTACTACTCTTGTATAGGTACTGTTTCAGTGCAATATATTCTCCTAAACGGAAAAGTCTAGCTAATATTGAAGTACGTTTAATAGCGCATCAGAATGTTATCAACTAAAAACGTTGCTGTCTAGCCCGCTCACTCCCGCGCTCGGTAAGTGGAGCTATAGCTGTGGCATAACTGTGGTCGATAGGTGTTTTAGCACTCGGCCCAAAAATAGTTAAGGTAGGTGAAGCCTTTATGTGTTTCATGTTCATTGAAAGCTAGTTTGAAGGTGAGTTTCTAGAGGTTGTCAAATTAAAATCGGTTTAGCCGATTCAACAACTGTCTTTATGTAAATCTGCAAAAAAAAACCAACCGCTTCTTACTAAATAGTGACAGACAGAAATATGCGACAGCTGCCTTGTTTCTGAAACAGCGTATAGTAGGTTTTTATCAAAGACACGCTAAGAAGGAGTATAGTTCGCGCAACCGTTCTCCGTGCCTCACTCCGCCATGCTGTTCCTGCAGGCGTTCGTTTCGGCGCTGCTGTCCAGCCCGCTCACTCCCGCGCTCGGTAAGTGGGTGGGAAAGAGAAGGAAATAGTTTCAGTAAATAGAGCACGAAGTTACTCTTAAACGGAATGACGCCGTCTGCAGAATTGAAGCGCATCATAATATTACCAAGTAAAATCGTTGCTGTCTAAACCTGCGCTCGGTAAGTTTAGCTATAGCTGTTTAAAAAAGTGCCATAACCGTGGTCGAAAGGTATTTTAGCACTCGGCCAAGAGCTAAGATAGGTGCAGATAAGCATTTATGTGTTTAATATTCATTGAAAGCTGGTTTAAAGGTGAGTTATTAGAGGGCGTCAAATTAAAATCGATTTAGTCGATCCAACAACTATCTGCAACCCTATGTAAATCTACGAAAATAAAACACCTAAGTACTCCATAGGGTTCTAAAACAGCGTATAGTTTAAGATTTTGTCAAAGACACGCTAGGAAGGAGTATAGTTCCTCGCGTTCTCCGTGCCTCACTCCGCCATGCTGTTCCGCCGCTCCCCGCCTCACTCCCGCGCTCGGTAAGTGGAGTGGGAAAGAGAAGGAAATAGTGGCATTGACGTGGTCGAAAAGAGATACATGTAAATGGATAGGTTGAGTTCAAAATGATTGATTTCTCTGCAACTTTCTTCATGTAAATCAGGAAAAAACAAAGACGTCATACTAAACAGTGCGAAAGGAGTCTCTTTTAGTAAAATTAAATATGCGGCGCACTCTAGGCAGTCCGGTGACAACTATCTGACTTACCAATTTTTTATCTATCACCACGGCGGCAACGTTATTCCACCTCTACTGTAAGTCCCTGGCACGCTAAATAACTTAACAACACCATTAACAAAATGTTATTTAACCCACAGGCAGCGCAATATTCATGACGTCGTACGTGCGTCCCATCAAGTTCTGGGAGCGAGACTACAACACGAAGCGAGTGGACCAGAGCAACACGCGCCTGGCCGCCCACCTCGAGAGGAACCTGGGGGCCGGTAAGTCTGCTGCAAATTAACATGACCTCTCGGGTAACATTGACACTCAGACACCAATATATATTTTATTTGAGACACTAATAAACAACGTTAAAACCCCCGACATTCAACACTAAAATTCGCATTACTTTTGAACGGTTAAGCCGGATTTGATAATTGCTATGAACACTCGGGGATACGATACCTACGACCAAAAAGCAAATCGAAAATTGGTTTAGCCGTTTCGGAGTCTCATTTGACTCTGACAAATATGCTTGTATTGTTAATATCTTGTATATATTGAGGTGCTTTTACCTCTACGCCGGATAAAGTCTAACTAAATTAATCGCCTACAGGTTTGACAGCTCTTATGACACAAAACACACAAATCAACAGTACATTCAGCCCAAATAGTCTATTATTATTGTAATATTTCCATTCCAGACGACAACAACCTGAACTCGATATTCTACGAGCACCTGACGCGCTCGCTGCAACACTTCCTGTGCGGGGACCTGGCGCTGGGCCGCTGGGGGCAGGTGTCTCAGGGGGACTGCTTCGGTGAGACCCCGTGGCCGCTGCACGGGACCGTTAACGACGGTTCAGCGTAGATAAACTTCGCAATCGCGGATCGGCATAAAAACGGCGGAACGCGCGAAACGATGATTGATTGCGCACTTAAACGAGTTTATCCACGTTGATAACGGATCCGTGCCGCAGGGCCAGAAATAGTTAGAAAGCTACTCTTGCCGATAACAACCATCTGCATACCTAGCACGGGGCGTAAGACGTGCAGGACAATACATGACAAAAGTTTATCAGACCTGTGCCGCGGGTCCGGAAATAGTTAGAAAGCTACTCTTGCAGATAACAACCATCTGTATACCTAGCACGGGGCGCAAGACACGCACAGGACAAGACGTGACAAAAGTTTTGCGTCGCGCTCACACCGAAAACTTTTGTTCTGTCTTGCGCCACGTGCTAGGTATGCTGAGTGTCTCAGGGGGACTGCTTCGGTGAGCCCCACTCATAGATAGGTAGCTGGTCATACAGAAGCACAGTTGAGGGCATTAGTTCCAAGGCATTTTCGCGTAAAAGTATAATAATCATTCAACGGATTATAGACATATTTTATATAATGGACTTAAATTGGCCGTATTATTTTGATGAAAGGTCCGTTTATATCTACAGACGCCGTTACTCGAAAAAATGTAACAATTTGTCGATAGGCTTTTTTGCGATCGGATCGTGCGTGGCATAGACCGATTACATACGAAATCTAGATTGTCGCTGTTATAAAACCTCCAATGCGCACTTAAACTCCCTGTTCTACGCCCTAACCCTTCGTCGACAACAAAGTCACTAAAAATAAAACAAACAACTAACCTATCTTTTTCTTTCACAACTAATCTATCTTTTTTTCTCCAGTGCTAGCATCAGACTACCTCAACTGCCTAGTGCACATAGTGGCGCTAGGCAACGGCGTGGTGACGTTCCAGCTGCGCGGGCTCGAGTTCCGCGGCACGTACTGCCAGCAGCGCGAGGTGGAGGCCATCTCGGAGGGGCCTAGCGAGACCACGGGTGAGATAATATGTACTTACTTACTACCTATTACGACCAAAATAGGTGACAAAATGTGAAGAAGTTAAGGGGCAAAAGGCGCGTTTAATCACGAAGATGGCTAAAAATGGCGTTTACGGGGAACTACTGCGGGCAACGTGAGGTGGAGGCTATCTCGGAGGAGCCTAGCTAGACCACGGGTGAGACTCATCAGACTACCTCAACTGCCTAGTGCACATAGTGACTTGGTCGCGCGCCCCGCACTGCTTCACGTGGAACACAGATTTTGTTCGCGCTGTCTGTTCTAGTCCATTATACTTCAATGATTGTCGACGGTAAGTTTCTTGCGGAAAGTTTATAAACAAAAACAGCTCACACATGAAACGCGAAAATGTTTGTAAAATGGAATAGCGTTTTCATAATTTAAGAGAAAAAGAAACAGACTCTGTTTTCGTATGTAGATATTTGACATCTGTCAAATGTCTGTTTCTGGACTCTACATTGTCTCTACTTGAGGGCATTAATCTTTGCCTGAAGATTACGTTTTGTATATTTTATTGTTGTATATTTGATAGTCTTATCTTGCCCCCATGACAGCCAGTTCATGAAAAAACTTACATAAATATGATAAAAAATATCAGATAGAGAATAAGTACTTTCAATAAATGTTATCAATCGCCAGGGTATAATGCGTTGATAGGTGTTTTATATTTCTTTATGCCCCGACAAAAACGAGAGCTTATAATGTTGAAGATGTTTATAGCAAACATGGATGGACAGAATTTAATGCGTATTTTTTGTTGAGCACTCGTAGCCACATCATGGTTCATCAAAATCGACTTTGACAGTATTTATTATTCATTATAACTTCTGTAAGGTTATGTAAAATTCACTCATGAATATTGATAGGAAACCTGAAAACAATTAACAATTATTTCCTTGTAATATGCATGAAACGCTTTCAGCCATGCACATGACTAATCGAGTGATTTAGTTGACCTAGGTTTTGCTAAACTGTTTACTAATACAAGTCCAAGGACAGGACTAATTATCGTAATTGTTATTGATTTAACCTTCAAATTTGAATTCCGTTGTTACGGTGATTTATTAGTTTTCATCATGCCATGTTTATTTTCAACCCTGACCAAACATTTGTGCTGTTATGGGTGGTTTGCCATTTCATATTTGGTATACGTCCTATTTGTATCCTGAGTCTTCCAATCCAAAGCAGGACTGATTTGAATACTTTTATTACTTATTTGTCTGAAATATGTTGTCAAAATATATATTTACTTATTTGAATTTGGTATTTATTATTTTAATGTGTATGATATCTTAATCGATTAAGTACTCGTACTCACATATCATTTCGATCTGGATAGGTGTATATTTACTAATCCAATGATAAATTAATCAGCCTATTCCTACTGTTTTATTATTATTATGCATTGAGATTGCTATATTTCGTTATCTTGCATATAATCCACGTATTTTTCCTTTATCACCATGTAAAAGTCATTGTTATTGTATCTTTTTATATCATTTGAGATAAAAGTGCATAACAAAGAATACACAAAATACAATTACATAATTACTTTATTTCCTTAAACTTAACATAAACATAAAATCATATAAAACCATAATATCCATATATCAGTCAAAATACATAAATAATCACAATATTACCATCACTGCTCAGAGCATGCTATCGTTAAAGGAGAATGGCGATTTCTCTATGGCGCCATGACCCAGAGCGGCCATTGATGAAACATACACTGATGTGTAGTCCGTGACTACAGCATATACTGGTATTAATTTTATTATTATGAGGCATGGGAGAACGAAGATATAGGTGCTGAAAGATCAAGTCTTTCTACTGTACTAGATGTTACCCTCGAGTTAAAAATTGATTTTAAAAGTGTTCCCGTGGGAATTCCTGGATAAAAAGTATTTTATGTTACTTCGGGATAACGGGAACTTGAATAGAATGAAATAATTTTTGAAATTGGTCTCTTTATAAAAATAGGTTTCTGAGTGTGAAATGTGCAAAAACAATTATGATATTATTTGCATAAATAAAATCATGTAATACATTCTGTGATGCGCTATGTATTGGGAATCCCATGATTTAGATTATAAAACTTATTTTTGCTTGTACCATTCATCAAAATCTTATTTAACGAAAAAAAAAACTTTAATTAATTTACTTTTGAACCCTAATATCTCAAGAACCCCATGGTTTAGATTTTTTTTAAATATTTTTCCCTGATAACAGTCATTTTTATCAATAACTTAAAATAGGTTTGGTTAGTGGCTGCTAACTTATGCAAAGCGGGTCAGGTTTCGCCATTCTTCTTTGTCGAATTATTTACAAGTTAGAGTGGTACTTCTTGTAAGGAGCCAGGGCAGCGGCGATCTGTTGGCCGAGGTCGGGGTGCACATTACCGAACATCTTGATGGCCCTCTCCTGAAGGAAGCCAGCGGCGTCCTTCAAATGAGCCACGGCATTCGCCACCAGACGCTTCTTGGCCTCTGCATCCAACACCTTAGTGTAAAAGAGAGTCGCTTGAGAGAAGTTGTCTTCAGTCTGTCCGCTGTCGTATCTGTCGATAGCAGCGTTGATGTTGTAGCTGGGCTGCAGTCTCTGCGCCCTCGGGCACTCTTGAGGTCCAGAGAATGAGTTGGGGAAGTAGTTAGGACAGCCTTCCTGGTTGTTGGTGATGTTCTGAGGTCCATCGCGCATATAGTTGGCAACTCGTACTTGGTACGGGCAGTTGACAGGGATTTGCAGGAAGTTGGCGCCCAGGCGGTGGCGATGAGTGTCTCCGTACGCGAACAGACGACCCTGCAGCACCTTGTCAGGGGAGGGCTCGATGCCAGGCACCAGGTTAGCAGGGTTGAACGCGATCTGCTCAACCTCGGCGAAGTAGTTCTTGGGGTTCCTGTTGAGAACCAACTTTCCAACAGGAATCAAAGGGTATTCCGCCTGAGGCCAGATCTTGGTCAAGTCGAAGGGGTTGAAGTTGCAGCTCTCAGCCTGAGCGGCAGTCATGATCTGGACGTGGAAGTTCCACGTAGGGTTGTCACCGCGAGCGATGGCGTTGTACAGATCCCTGATGCTGTAATCCGGGTCAGTCGCTGCCAGCTCATTGGCCTTGTCAGCCGGCAGGTTTTTGATGCCCTGGTTGGTCTTGGAGTGGAACTTCACCCAGTAGAACTCTCCTTGGGCGTTGACGAACTTGAAGGTGTGAGAGCCGTAGCCGTTCATGTGCCTGTAGCCGTCAGGGATCCCCCTGTCGGCGAAGTGGAACATGAGCTGGTGGATGCCCTCGGGTCTCAAAGTCAAAAAGTCCCAGAACATGTCAGGGTCCTTTAGATGCGTGGCGGGGTTGCGCTTCTGCGTGTGGATGAAGCTGGGGAACAGAGTGGGGTCCCTGATGAAGAAGATGGGAGTGTTGTTGCCTACTAAATCCCAGTTCCCATCGTCGGTGTAGAACTTGATGGCGAACCCTCTGGGATCGCGGACAGAGTCAGCTGACCCGCTCTCTCCGCCCACCGTCGAGAATCTAACAGCAATCGGGGTCCTCTTGCCGACTTTCTCGAATAGTTTAGCAGCAGAATACTTGGTGATGTCGTGGGTCACTTCGAAGTATCCGAAGGCGCCAGCTCCCTTCGCGTGGACCACTCGTTCGGGGATCCTCTCGCGGTCGAAGGAGGATATCTCGTCGAGGAAGTTGACGTCCTGTAGAAGCGCCGGGCCGCGCGGGCCGACCGTCTGCAGGCCTGTCTTCACGCCGATCGGAGCGCCCGCCTTGGTCGTGATGGTGCCTGGTGACTCCTGGAATAGAAAATTGGGTTTTTGTTATCTTTGTCGGGAGTATGCGGTTTTGTTGCAGAAAGCTTTTGGACCTTTTAAATTATAGATTCTTTAAATTAATAAAATTGTGATTATTTTTTTTTTATTGTAATCATGTAGAATTGAATACCTACTCGTACAAAAAAGTATTTATTATTATATTTAAAAACATTGAAGAAAATATTTCGAGAAAGTACAGATAAGGATATATATTATCTTGGATTTGGATAATCCGTATTAAGGATTCCAAAATGGATGGCTTATCAATAACATATAAAACATATTGACGATGTTTACAATCTATTATAAACATGTGATATGCATGTATAATTGGCTTTATCTACATAGCAGCACGTGCCTCAGGGGCATCCCCTGGGGGCATAACCATAACCCATGTCCTAACATAACCTATGGAATTATTTCATATTGAGTGCCTCTAAAAACCATTGCTCTAACAATATGCATGATATTTATGCATTTGGTAACGATTCAGTGGTTATTTCCTAACCGGATTTTAAATTCCTTTGCAAACATTTTAAAATGTTTCACTAATCAAGTTAATAACTGTTTTATCACATTGTTTCTCTTTCAGGTCACCAAGGTCGAAAGTTCATTGATAATTATGGCAAATGTTTTGTTTATCATAACAATATTGCTACTGTTATTTTAAAATACTTTCTTTTTGCAAACGACATTTATGGCCAATATTTTAAAGTTAACAATGGTTAGTCATTTGGTTGGTCCTATTAAAAACACCTTACTACAACTCATACATACAAATGCAATTCTAAATTCGTCGAAATATTTCAAAGTAGGTAAAATCTTGGATAGTCCACAAGACAAGGAAAGTTTTGAAATCCTATGTCTTTATTAAATGCAAGTACTATACCAGGAAAATTGATTCGGTTTATTAATATTTAGCACAAATACCTACTGTGCATCAAAGTTCGCATACAATCGATATTTTATAAATAGATCTGTCATAGATAAGGATTTGTATCAAAATATATGTTATTTGTTGTTAGGCTGATATCTACACTATCTTTGAATGTATGATTTTAAATTACCTTAACTATGCCTATACGTAATTCCAGTAACTGCTAAGCAAGATAACAATTTTGATAGAGTCAGTTGATAAACATGCACTTAAATTCAGCAACACTATTAAATTATAAATGTTATAATCAGTTTATTATAATGTAGACTACCTAAGATGGAAACTTGACGAAACTAGAGCAAAGACACTGCACCTAGACATGTTTGTAAAGAATTAGAGAGTGTGGGTCAATAGCAATCAACTCTAAAGTAAAAGCCAATCGCATAAAAAAAATGCTTAAGGAAAAAAATATACATGCCATGATCAATAGAAGTATTTCACCATAGAGTAATAAATTCATTTATAACACATACCTTAAGAGATTTCCTAAAGTTGACCAGTTGGTCGGTGGCTGGGTCGCGGCCGGCCATCTTTGGTCACCTTTTTAATTAATTAATCAATAAATAACAAAACTACTTTAAGGAGCGACGCACTGGCCGCCTCCTGAATCACAAATAACACGAGCATACATGCACTGACGCTTATATACTCTGTGATAATGTGTGCACCGACACATACGCATGTATATAACAATGTTGACAGCCAGTGATAGTACTTTACGCACTATAATATATGTGCGAATATATTATAAATGTATGGCGAGAGAAAACAAGAGTCTTCATAATAATTTTGGGCACAGGGAAATACACATCAATCTTGTTGTAATTTTGACACTACATATTTTAATATCGATTCCTATAAGAACTAGACAAAGAAAGGTAACCAATGGCGGACCTTAGTATGTGAAAACTTATCGTTGCGTTGTTACTATATTTACTTTAAATCATCACGTCTCAAAATATATAACAAAAGCTTTGTGTGAGTCGATTGCCAAGGACGTTAATTAATATATTTTGTATATATGATTTAATGGTAATAGGGCTTTTGTTTAGAGATATCTTAAATTTATTTGACAGTACGTGAATAAAACTGCATGTTGATATCATTATCAGTGGGATAAACACTGCTCACGTGTTTGATACTAGTGCACTCAATCCTACTCATTAAAAACACGGATGATCGTTATTTTCAATGGCTGAAGCATTTTTTATAAAATTTGATATTGTAGTAAGTCGCGACACCGTTTTTATTTATGTTTAAATTCCTAGTTTTACATAGCTTTGTTACGTTTCATTCAGCAAGTCATAAGTAGTAGATTTTAAATATTCTACACATAACATACAGAAATCCATTAATCCATATCGTCTGATCTTTCTATCTGCTTAAGAATCTATTCCATTATAGATACTTACGAACAGTTCATTAGCTAATCCTTTCACATAATGTTGTTATTATGTATCCGAAAAAAGCAATATATTCTATTCACTTATTTATCATGTACATTATACTAATTGTTATACAAACAAAACTTGGATATTTAGAGAAAAACTATAATTACAGGATTTACAGGGATTTTCATTTGTATTTAACTACCTAATGTTATTTAAAACAAATTCGTCATGGATGACTTTCTTGAATAATCTATGTAACGAAATCGCAGGTTCAAGGTTTTTAATTATACAGAATGTTATTTATTATCATTTCTTTACACAGAAGCAGATAAAAATTTAAAAAACTTTGGAATTTATTATTGTTCGTGTATTTTCGTGATCGTGAAAGAAATGGTGAGCCGAGGGCTATACAATTATACAGCCATCTACGATGATGCAACCCATAAACCACAAGTGCTGCAACAATCATCTTTAACAAATTAGCAGATGCTGTGGCCAATGATGATGATGATTTTAGGAAGGCACATACATGTTTATTATGTACCTGAATTACAGCAATAAATGATAACCATACAACAACTTATCAATAGCTTTAGGTAATTGTAAATATCTGATGGCCAAAACATTTTGTAATTTATAATATTCTCATTCTTTTTAAATTTATTAATACTTTCGAATGCTTAAATTACTCTTACTTTATTATTTTATTACCATAATAGCCACACCTCCCTAATAAAATATTTTATTTAAACAATCGTTAATGCATGCAGATCTGCACAAATATATTCAAATGGGTTCACCCAAAATTTACAAGTTCAGTGAATAGCATGACTTGAGTCTGGTCACTTTTTTTGTTTTAGTGTTAGGTAGAATGTATTATGAATAATTTAGTTTTAATTCCTACTGGAATTAGTAGTTTCTAGAAAGCTGCGGATATGACTTATTATTTTTGAATAACTCATCTAGCACTTTTAATGAGATATTTTTTACAAAATGTGTCATGTCGCATCATAATGATTATTTAATAACAAGAGATAGGGTACACCCAATCGAACATCGAACATTACAAGCCGCTCCCAATAAATACTTTATTGCCATGCAATAACTAGCTGCATTATGTACAAATTCCCAACACTTAACCTTCACGGAAAGATTCTCCCTTTTCAATGCAGGAGTGGCAGCAACGTCTTTCTTCCAGGCAACTTGAAAGAGATCACTCTTAGCGATAAGGTCGCCTGTTGTACAATGTTCCTAGTCTATAACTTAAATTTAAGTGATGTTCAATTAATTAGTCTATTCTATTGCCTCTTCCACCAGACGGCGTCTGCTCAAACTGGTGGTGCAACGGCCGGGTCCTCTCCCCGTCCGCCATGTTTTCTCTCCGCTGGCTGGCGTGGCAGCTGGCTTGCAGCAAATACGTGTTGGAGGGGTACAGCGTGAGCGACAACAGCGCCGTGTCCATGCTGCAGGTGTTCGACTTCAGGAAGGTGCTGCTCACTTACTATGTTAAGGTGAGTTGGGATTTTTTGTGATTTGCGGGCCTAGTGCCTACTACGAGTAGTAGGCCTAAATACCCTTCCCTCATTGTAAGGAGACCCGTGCCCCAGCATCGTGATGGGTCGTCATGAGGTCTAGGTCTAGTGGGAGTTTTAATACCGTTCGAACAGTGACAGGTAAAAACAAATAGGTTGTGACACTTTCGTGACATATTAATTGTTGTTTACTTTTCACTGCTTGAAAGGCATTTGAAGATATGTCGAAATCTATAGAGTCTTGCATATAAAGTATAAGTTATTAATTTATATGATTATCATTATTAGAGCATCGATGTTTGCCGCATACAACGTGAAAAGTAAAACAATATCTATGGATACCTACATATATTTTAAACCGTTATTCTACGTAGAATTCATCACTATTTCAAATCATCAAACACCAACACACCACCTTTTCAAATTCCAGAGCATAATCTACTACACGATCCAGTCGCCCAAGTTAGAAGAATGGCTGTCTTGCCCCGCCATCGTGGAGGCTCTCCGACCGGCCGCTGAGAGGAACTTTGTGGACTTGGATCCCATCTTCAATGTTAACTTGGACGAGGACTATGACTTTAGAGCTGCTGGGGTCACTAGGTAAATGTGAATTCACTGTTGATTTACGAATCGAGTCAAAACGACATAATTTTATTGCCGTAATCGAAATCTACAGAAATGATCTATAAATAAAAATCTAATACAATTTACTTATAGAATAGCATGCTGGAATAGCTTGGCAGCTCTTTAAAATATCCGTGCTACAGTGCCACTCCTGGACCTACAAAGGGCGCAAATTTGGTCCATAAAACGACCACGATCATTTTAGACCGCGGACAAAAGATTCATTCTTTTTTTCTCATACGAGTAAAATACGGGATTAATTATAGGCAGGGATTTGCTCATAAAATACGGGTAAAAGTATATGAAAACAGCACAACAACAATTATTTGTTCTATAGCACTACGGATGCGCTCAAAACTCTCACAATCCTCAAATAAACACAATATGCGTTATAGGCATCATTTTTCTCTTCCTCCATTATACGATACATCGTTCTGACATCTCCATTAGAGTAGGAAATAATGGCTGGTTGTTAACAACTCGTTGTTTCGTTGTGTTAAGTTAAAACAATCGCATCGCATGTAGTAGGTATAGTGGTTTGCAATGGAAACCAGCAATCATGTAAACAAACCAAATTGTCACGATTACTCCGTAATCACATACATTTTCGATCAATTTATGAACATAGTCTGATTTCAACGAACACACCATTGTTTTCACATTATCTTCAACACGATTTAACTTGTATTTATAAGTTAAATTTGTTAAAACATTTGCAACGTAAAAATTTCGAAGTATTTGACAAGCTGTCATCTTAGTTTTTTACTCATCGAACTCTATAAGTCATTGAAAAGTTAGTGTTGTTCGTAATCTGAAGTTATCTTTTATTTTTAATTTAATAAATTATTTTAATTTAATATTATTTGAATACAATTTAAAAAAAATTCAAGAGCTTAATATAATTAACCAAAACGAAAAAAGGAAGAGGAAGAAATGAAAAAGCTCGACGGCATTTTAGACATGGCAAGCGATGACACACAGTGGTTCCATTTATAATTACGGTCACCGGCGACACTTCTGATAGTGATGATGACGAAGACGAAGATTTAAATTTGTTTTAATAAACACTTTTTTTATATATAATCAGTTTTATTTTATAGTCTATGGCTTATATATTTAATCTAATTAGAACACTATGACATCACTATGGGCATAAACAATACGCTGTCAATGTCAGTCCGCCATATTTGTTTACATGATTGTTGGTTTCTATTGCAAACGACTGTAAATAAAATAGACTTCAGTCTCAAATATTTTAAAAATTAACTTTGATACCATTAGTTTATTTTTATAAACGCCTCAAGGTACATATTTCAAACATATTATTTAAAAGTTGCAGTTTTTAACGATCATCTCTTACCTCCCCATTACCTCCCACAGGAACAGATTCTGCGCCATCTACCACGAGTGGATCCTGCACTGCTGCGGGCGGCGCGGCGGCGGGGGGCGGCGGCGCGGGGGGCGCGACTCGCCGCTCGTCACTCTCTGCTTCGCGCTCAGCCTCGTGGGGCGCCGCGCGCTGGCCGCCGCGAGGCATCTTAGCGCTTCTAGGTGGGCATCATCAGCCTGTCATTGTTTATTGCCGAACGTTCACTGCCGGTTAAACTAAGTTAGTTCACTTAGCTGAGCCAGTTTTTCATACATAGTGCATAGTTAGCGGTAGACGCACATGTAAGAAAACTGGCTTAAGTATGCGAACTAACTTAGTTTAGCCGGCAGTGGACGTTCGGCTTCAGGCTTCCTGCACACGATGCCGTCTTCGCGCCGTCGCGGCCGCCACGTTCGTATACGGCCGGTAATGGAATGAATGCAACGACAGGGAGGGAGGGGAACGCGCGCGGTGGCGGCGCGGCGGCGGCATCGTGTGCAGGAAGCCTCAGGCTTCGGACTTATCTACTTCCTCGTGCAATTATTACAGACTGTTGACTAAATTGCGTTGTGGAGATATCCGTATCACATTGTCAGCTCAGTTCGGCCACAAAATTTGCCTAACACCCATAATGCGCTCTACCCATTTTCACCTCCCAATTTTCGTTCTTCAGTAATTAAACCTTATTTTTTTATCCCCAGTGTGGAATTCTTCCTCTACGGCCTGCACGCCTTATTCAAAGGCGACTTCCGTATAACCTGCGCTCGAGACGAGTGGGTGTTTGCGGATGTTGCGCTTTTACGCGCTGTATTGGTGCCGGCTGTGCGCATGGCGCTTAAATTGCATCAGGTGAGCGAATTATGATAAATATCTGACGACCGAATGGCGTAGTGGTTAGTGACGCGACTACTGAGCCGAAGGTCTCGGGTTCGATTCCCGGCTGGGGCAGATATTTGTTTAAACACAGATATTTGTTCTCGGGTCTTGGATGTGCCCGTAAAATGGCAATAGGCCCGCCCCCTATTACATTGGGACTAACATACCAGTCTGGCGAAAAGTGGGTGCAGCAATGCACCTCTGCCTACCCCGCAAGGGAGTACATTAGTACAAGGCGTGAGTGCGTGTGTGTGTGTGTGTATGTGGGTGTGTAAACTATAAATATCCTTTAACTCCGCAGGACCACTTCATGTTCCCCGAAGAGTACTCAAGCTGTTCAGCTCTCCACGGAGCCATCACCCTACACTCTTCGCGGCTGGTGATCTGCCACGAGGCGGCGCCGGCGTGGCGCGCGCACGTGCTGCGCGGCGCCGACCACCTGCTTGCACTTAGGTATGCGAGCTATACGACGTAGTACTGTTAGCTACCGATAGATGGCGCTAGTGTATGCTACGTAGTACTGACAGCAGCCGATAGATGGCGCTAGTGTATACCACGCACTAGCCACGTAGTACTGAAGGTAACCAACAGAGCAAGCGACACAAAAATCTAGGACAGCGTATGACACTGCCGCGTCCTAAACTAGCCTAGTTCTGATGGCAACCATGCGATACTGGCGACCTATATAAGTCACTTAGTACTCCAGCTGTTCCGCCCTGCACGGGGCCATCACCCTACACTCGTCGCGGCTGGTGATCTGCCACGAGGCGGCGCCGGCGTGGCGCGCGCACGTGCTGCGCGGCGCCGACCACCTGCTTGCACTTAGGTATGTACGACGTAGTGCTTATAGCTACCGATAGATGGCGCTCGGGTGTACGACTTAGTACTGATGGCTACCGATAGATGGCGCTCGGGTATATGACGTAGTACTGTCGTCCGCCGACAGATGGGCGCTCAGGTGTACTGTCGGCTACAGACAGATGGCGCGACACAGCAAATGTGAGTCAATGTATACCAAGCGACACTGGTATGCGACACATACTAGCCACGTAGTACTTATAGCTACCGACAGTATATTAGTCACTTAGTACTCCAGCTGTTCAGCCCTGCACGGAGCCATAACCCTGCACTCTTCGCGGCTGGTGATCTGCCATGAAGCGGCGCCGGCGTGACGCGCGCACTTGCTGCGCGGTGCCGACCACCTGCTGGCACTCAGGTATGTGACGACGTAGTGATGATAGCTACCGATAGATGGCGCTCGGGTGTATGATGTAATACTGATGGCTACTGACAGATGGCGCTAGTGTATACCACGCACCAGCCACGTAGTATCAAAGACAGCCAACATATGGCGCGACGCAGCTAATGTACGACAACGTATACCACGCGATACTGGCATGCGACATCAAATATACTAGCCACGTAGTACCGATGGGAACCGGTAGATGAGGCAACACTGAAACTGAAGGTCAACATATACGACGCGTTACTGTGGCGACCTATCCTAGCCACGTAGTACTTATAGCTACCGACAGTATTAGTCACTTAGTACTCCAGCTGTTCCGCCCTGCACGGGGCCATCACCCTACACTCTTCACGGCTGGTGATCTGCCACGAGGCGGCGCCGGCGTGGCGCGCGCACGTGCTGCGCGGCGCCGACCATCTGCTGGCACTCAGGTATGTAAAGCAGGCCGATAGATGGCGCTAGGGTGTACGAGGTAGTACTGACGGCAGGCAACAGATGGCGCGACACAGCAAATGTAGGACCACGTATGACACTGCCGCGTCCTAAACTAGCCTAGTTCTGATGGTAACCAAGCGACAATGTGGCGATCTATGTAAGCCACGTAGTACTTATAGCTACCGACAGATGGCGCTCAGCTACATCACGTTATACTTATAGCTACCGACAGATGGCGACAGAAGCCACGTAGTACCAATGACAATCAACAGATGGCGTGACACAGCATGATATTATGTAGGACAAACGTATGAAACTGTCGCGACCTATTCTCGCAATGTAGTGCGGATGGCACCTATGACAGATGGCAACCATGCGACACTGGCGATTTATATTAGTCACTTAGTACTGATGGCGACCAACAGATGGCGTTTAGCTACACCACGTAGTGCCGATGGCTATCAACAGATGTCGCTCAGGTAGAGTGATGTGCGATGACTAATGTGGGCCACGGAAGATAGCCGAACATAGCGAGCAATGTTGTAAATAGGGCCTGAGAATAAATCTTTCCTTACAAATCCTTAAGAAGTTTGTTCACATTCTGCTGATTTCAGCAATCCCAATCGGTTAATTGGCCTAAAAAGAAAATAACACATCTCCAAATAACCCACTTTTCTCCATTTCCAGACACGTAATGGAAGAAGGCAACGACGACTACAAGATCATAATGCTGAACAAGAGACAATTAGGGTTCCGCGTGATCAAGCTGAACCGCGAGTGCGTGCGCGGGCTGTGGGCCGGCCAGCAGCAGGAGCTGGTGTACCTGCGGAACCGCAACCCTGAAAGGGGCTCCATACAGAACGCTAAACAGGTGGGATATTCTAGAGGGTGTTACAAAAATGTAGGAAGCAGCTAAAGGTTGCTGCAGAGGCTCATTTTGAACATTATTTTATATAATAGTTATAGGTTTTTGACAAACTTGTAATAATAATAACAGCTAGGTACCTGTATTGCTACGTTGCTAGTTATAGAATATAACATAATATACATTAGAAGTATTTATCGGCGTTTAAAAAATTTGAGTATGCACGGACCGAGTGACTATTCGGATGCTGCTGCGCATTTCGGACGGATGAATGTTTAACACTTAGAACTTGATCTGAACGCTCTTAAAAAGCTTAACAGCATTATCAGATCATGCTCTATTATCATCTGGCTAGGACCAAACATACTCTTATCTTATCGTGTAGACGCCGTTTTATTTTCGTCGTCTTATATTCGTTTTGTAATTGTATCCGTTTGTTCAATCACTAACTCTTACCCTTTCCACAGGCGCTCCGCAACATAATCAACTCGTCATGCGACCAGCCAATAGGCTACCCGATCTACGTGTCGCCGCTCACCACGTCGTACGCGGAGACCTCCCCCGCGCTGCTGACGCTGACCGGCGGCGCGGTCACCGCCGCCGCTATACGAGACCACGCCAAGGCGCTTTGGACACGGTCAGTCCTACTTTTAATATTATAAAGGCGAAAGTTTTTAAGTATGTGTGTTACTTCTTCACTTCAAAACGGCTGAAGCGATTTTAATGAAATTTGTTATGGAGTTATCTGACACCCTCGATTGGCGCATAGGCTTTTTATCCCGGAATTCCCACGGGATAACTTTTTAAGGCGAAGAGAAGGACGCGGGAACAGCTAGTTACTCGGCTGTCACGGCCATCCGACCCCAAACTAGGCAGAGCCTGTGTATCGGACAGCTGAGCTACTCAGATACATTTGAGTCACTGCCAATACCTACTACTATACAATGGCTACCCGATCTACGTGTCTCCGCTCACCACGTCGTACGCGGAGACCTCCCCCGCGCTGCTGACGCTGACCGGCGGCGCGGTCACCGCCACCGCTATACGAGACCACGCCAAGGCGCTTTGGACACGGTCAGTTCTACTTTTAATATTGTAAATGCGAAAGTTTGTGATGTGTGTGTATCTTCGTTACTTCTTCACGACAAAACGGCTGAACTGATTTTAATGAAATTTGGTATGGAGTTTATTTATTTATTTATTTATTTATAAAATATGGAACGCCAGCAGTTTACACAACACAAAATACAAAGATAAATTAATAGGTAACAATTTCGTTGCGAAAACCATTTATAGGCGTACACATCCTTTTTAAAGAAATTATCTTAAAAACAACAGAATATTAAAGATGGAAATAAACAATATAACAAACATTAAAATAATTTGTAGCAAAACAAATTGAAGGAAAAAATATAACTATTATAGCAATTATTTTTGGCATATTTTTTTCTTAAAGATATTAAAGGAGTCGTGAAAGATGTCAATGTTTAATTTATTATTATACATGTTATAAAGATCACATAACCTATTGATTGGAGAGTGGGATCCAACATTCGTGCGAGCTTGGGGTCCACTGAGAAGTTTCTTTATGGGATATCTTGGAATGTGATATGGGATTGGGAAAGAGATAGATGCAAGAATATCAGGACAGTCTAATAAATTATTTAAAGTTTTATAAAGAAATATTAAGTCATACGTTTCACGTCTATTTCGTAAAGAAGTCATTTTAAAGAATTTTAGTCGGTGCTCATAAGGAGATCTGTGGGAAATATTACGGGATATAAAGGCAAGATGGCGAGTGAAAGATCTCTGTATGCTTTCGATTCGTTGTGAATGTATTGTGTAGGAGGGGCTCCAAGCAGAAGAAGAGAATTCCAGGTGACTCCGCACTAGGGAATTAAATAATAAGATTTTGGTCTCGGACTTAAATTCTTTGCTATTGCGTTTAATAAAGCCAAGCATTTGTGCAGCCTTCTTGATAATATGGTCGATGTGGGATGAAAATTTTAGTTTGGAGTCAATGATTATGCCAAGATCTCGAATTTCAGATACTTCAGTGACTATATCGGTCCCAAGAAGATAATTGTTGTTAAAAGGATTTCGTTTACGAGTAAATTTTATATGAAAGCATTTTTGAGCATTAATAGACATATCATTGGAATGACACCAATTTAAAATATTATTGAGGTCATTTTGAAGAAGAGTACTATCCTGAGAAGATGTGATTGTTCTATAGATTTTAAGATCATCAGCAAAAAGAGATTGATAACTATGTTTAATTTGGTGAGTAAGGTCGTTAATGAAAACTAAAAAAAGAATAGGTCCTAAGTGCGAACCCTGGGGAACCCCTGATTCTGCATAAAAAGTTCTAGACTCGTGTCCATTGACAGAAACAAATTGTTCTCTATTTCCTAAGTAAGAAGTAAACCATTGAAGTAGCCAATCATTAATACCTACAGATGCAAGCTTCTTTATCAGTAATGAATGGTTTACTTTATCGAATGCGCTGGCAAAGTCTATGTATATTGCGTCAATTTGGTGACCAGTATCTACTTTATGGGACAGTTCATTTATATAGGTGACTAAGTTAGACTCGACTGAGCGCCCTTTTCTGAAGCCGTGCTGAGATGTACTTAATATGTTTTCTAATTTTCTAGTAACAATGGGACAAATTATGGATTCAAATAGTTTGGAGAAACATGGAAGAATAGAGATTGGTCTATAGTTAGAAACCACAGATAAATCACCTTTCTTATGGATAGGAGTAATTCTAGCTCTCTTCCAAGGATTTGGAAACTGTCCGTCTTGTAATGAGCGATTGAAAATAATAAAGAGAGGGTAGGTTAGATATTTTGCACAGCGATTAACAAAGAGAGGGTGTATGCCATCCGTACCAGCGCTCTGGTAAACGTTTAACTTTCGTATATGTTTATTGATTTCTTTCTCGGTGATGAAAATATGTATGTTATTTGTAATGTGTGAAGAACTATTACTCAGGAGAGGGATATTATTGGCAATATTTTTGTTATATATATTGGAGAAATGAGTTGCGAAAAGATTAGTTATATCATGTGCATTACATGCAGTTTCACTATTTAGATGCATCTCAGCCGGTATTGCTGAGGAACCTTTTCGTTTATCTTTGATAAATCTCCAAAAGGCTTTTGGCTGAGTCTTTATTTCAGATTCAAGTCTATTTTTGTAATCTCTATAGCATGTATTCATAAGTTTGTGACATCTATTCCGTAGAATATCGTATTCCAGTTTATCTCTAGGGTTTTTGTATTTATAATATCTAATACGAATCTTGTTTTGCTCAGAGAGAACCCGAATCAGTGTTTTAGTAAACCAAGGAGGATACTTTAGGGTAAGAATGGGGGTGACTACGGGGTTGTGGTAAATGACGAATGCAGGATTTCTTCAGGCCAAACTATTTAATGAATTTACTAATTACAAGTGTGTGAGCTAAGTGACGGGCGCGAGACGACTAGCGTTTGCGCATTGTTCGCTACTGGAAGTTACTAGAAAGCTGACATTGCAAAACCTGACTATAACATGTGTCGCTACAATACTTTGACATCTTTCTGCTCCGTTTAGGTACAAATTTGTTGATAATTGAATGTAACGTATCGTTAAGTAATATTACCATAGAATTAACATTATCACAACTTAAAAGTAAGCTATCCCAATCTATAGAACTTAATTCTAAATTAATGCTCTCATAGTCAGCCTTGTAGTAATTAAGGTTAGAACTAACATTAGATTTAAGATATTGCACATCAGTTAAAGGAACTTGTATAAGAAGACTTGGGTGCAAATTATCAACTTTACTTAAATTATCTAGGGCTACAGAGTTACTTAAATTACTTATATTACTTAAGATGAGATCAAGAGTTTTATCCTTAACATTTCTAATTTTATTTATTTGGAATAAATTATTTGCATGCATAAAATCTATTAAGGGGCCGTCCATTAATCACGTGAGGCTTAAAGGGGGGGGGAGGGGTACGGACAACCTCACGAAACATCACGAGGTGGGGGGGGGGGTCTCGTTAGACATCACGTGTATAATTTTTTTGTCAAAGGTGGTTTTTGCGCGAGGTATTTCTGAACCACAATTTTGAACTTCGCAAAAATTTAAAAGAATACATTTTATTGCAAATATACATATCTAAATGGTTTTCAATTCAAAACGCAATTTTTGTTATATTTTTCTAATCAAAAATAGCCATTACATAGACTTCAAAAAAATACACGTGATCCATGGGGGAGGAGGGGGGGTTGGACCCAAACCTCACCAAATATCACCAGGGGGAGGGGGGGGTCAAAAAATTAGAAAAATGACCTCACGTGATTAATGGACGGCCCCTAAGGGGTAACCTAAATTATTATTAAAATTATTAGGAACTGTATGTATAAAGTCTTTGTTGGCAGACCAATTAATAAAGCTTAGATTAAAATCACCTATTATAACTACATCGTTTACATTTTGCATAACATCGTTTGCATTATCAAGGAATGCTGTAAGACTATTTAACTTGACTGGTGGAGGAATATATACTGCACAAATAGTAATTTTTTTAAAGATATTATTAATTTTAACATTAACGGTGACCCAGATGTCTTCGGTGTTACTTTCATAACTATAAATTCGGGTAGATTCTATATCTCGTGAGACAGCAATTAGGACACCACCACCATCTTTTTTGTCATTAGAATTACGGTCTCTACGATGCACAATGTATCGATCATCAATAAATTCTCTATTGTTGGAGTTACCAAATACCCTGGATTAACAGATAAATTACTTTTTATCTCGGAATTCCTACGGGTTAACTTCTTAAGGTGAATCGGAGGACGCGGAAACAGCTAGTTACACGGCTATCACGACCATTCGACCACAAACTAGGCAGAACCTATGTAATATGGGTATCGGACAGCTACTCAGATACATGTGAGTCACTGCCAATACCTACTACTATACTATGGCTACACGGTCAGTTAGACATAGACATAGACTCAACCCTTATTTACTCACAAATTGGTACAACACAACATCAATAGGTACAGTTACAGAAGACAGCTCATATCTAGCTTTAGAAACTGACGGACTTTCATACAAACTATAATCCCCTATGTTACCGCATTAGGGGTGGATTTCCTGAAAATTCTTTCTTAGTGCTCACCTACACTACCTATGGAACCCACCTGCCAAGTTTCACGATTGAAGCTTGAGCCGTTTTACCTGTGCGTGAATCACTGCCAATACCTACTACTATACAATAGCTACCCGATCTACGCACGCCAAGGCGCTTTGGACCCGGTTACTTATTATGTGGAGACATCGCACACACGGCCATCCGACCCCTAACTAAAGTCTTCTAATGCCCGTTTTCACCAAGACATCCTAAACAGTCATATTACTAACACCCATATTCTAAGTCATTTCCTTCACTTAAGATTCTACTTCACTTGTTGAAGGATGCCATAAGGGATCTCTCACAGAACACTTCAAATCGGTATTCTAAGTCGGTATTTTGACATTCCTTCAAAAAGGAAGCTAGAAACATTTCGCTTAGGATTTTTTTACGTTCTATAGCTAATTAAATCATTTCCGGTCTCATTTTCTTTTGTCTATGGTAGAAATACGACTCCTTTTCTTGAGATTTATCAACACATTTCGTTCTACGCAGATGCTACAATCTATGACACGGAATAAATAACTTCAAATCTTCAAACAATGTCAAAAAAAAATTGCAGTAACGAAACGTGTTTAGTGTCAGTGTATAAAAAAGAATAACAATCAACATTAACATCTATGAAAACAATTTCTTCACTACTGCAGTTTTAACAGGGATAAAGTTTCCTTTATCGTCATTCGAACTGGATGTTGATACTTGGTATACAATAAGGATAATACCCCAGGAGTCTCTATGGACACGATTATTTTGACTAATTACATAGTTTTTATCTTTAATTATTTAATAAATATTTGATTATTTGTTGTTCTACATTTCCTATGTTATTTCTAAAGTTTTTAGTCAGGTAGAAGCTGGATGAGGAAGACTGATTCGTTGATTATTATGTAAAACATTGTGATACTTAAATAAAACATTTTAAAGTACCTGTTATTTTTTATTACAAAATCATACATATGAAAAAAAGTAAAAACGATAAAATGTTTATTTAGCTAAAAACTGTCTTATTTATTTAACAAAAATCAAACTTTCATATCATGCCTAATTAAAATGCCTGGTTATAAATGCACTCCTTATTATGCTACCTCGCGCTGCATCCTGCACTTCAGCTACTGGAACAGCTTCCAGGTCAAGCTCAGGCTCAATTAATGGCTCATTCGTTTTCACGCATATATTGTGGAGGACAGCACATGCCACTATGATGTGGCATGAGTTCTCTAAACTGTTCTGCAGCTTTCGGTTTAGACAAGCAAACCGTCTCTTAAGTACTCCATTTACTCGTTCTATAACATTTCTTGTGGAGATTTCCGGTAGCATAAAACCGTAAGGCCAACACAATTTGCAAAGCTGGCGGCAGTGGAAGGCCTCGGCGATTTCTATTATTATTTACAAATAATAGAGGCATCAGCAGATTTATAACACTCTCTTTGCTAAATCGAAACCGTCCCTGAAATTCCGTATCATTGTAAAATTCGAAAGGGTTTTCAGCATCCCTTATGTATCGCCGTGCCAAGAAATTATATGGTTCTCCTAAAACGTATTCAATAAATTCGTCAAACTCCGCCATTTCTATCCTTTGAGTATCTATAAGGTAGCTCAAGAGGTACCTTCACTTTGACAGTTCATTCCAAAACCTTGAGTAAGAAAATGCTTAAGTGAAGGAGACTTTTTACGACTATAGCTACCGAATTAAGGAAGAAACCTTAAGTCAAGGAAATTATAAGGAAAGGAAGTCTAAGGAAGTCTAGACTAAGAATATGGGTGTAAAAGTTTCTTAAGCTAAGAGACATCTTAAATCCAATCCCTACGTAAATTCATTTTCACCAAGCTAGAAACTTCCTAGCAATCCGTCACCTAAATACTAGTGATGTTTTTTACCGATTCAATTTCATTCATTCATTTTTCTATCAACATTGGCTGTTTGTCAATTGTCTATGCTTTTAAAAGTATAATATTTGTTGACATCACCTTATTTATTACGTTTTGTTTGTAAATAAGTAAACAAAAATTGTATTTTATCCTTCCAAAAGAGAAGAAGTATAATTTAATAAAGTGCAGGAAGCAATGGCGGAAAAGAGAAAACGCGGACAATTATTTTCATGAAACTATTTTGAAGAAATCCAGCTTTGCTTTTCTCTAGTCCGTTAGGAGACGGAACTTGAAGAAGAAGAAGTGGCATAGTGCAATATCGTTAGCATCAGCAATATCATGAATCAGTATTCATTGGTGGAACAGAGTGTTGATTAGTGTAATAAAATATGTTTTTATTTAGATCATATAGATATTTTCACTCAAATCACAATGGTATTATTAATCGGAACTCAATATTTAAGTAGTAAGCAGGCACTTTCTTTAGTTAATTTGAACCTTCGTAAAACGTCCAAGTATCCAACTAGTTACTTCATATATTCTTTTGGTAAAATGCTGTCTCTCAACATCTTTCACGTAATTACGTGGTCAAATACACTGTGTTAATCATCTGTGAATAATTCTATAGCCTCAATAGCATCAATATATCTAATTTTGAGTAGCTAGAAGTATATTTGCAAACAAAAAAACTGTCACTTAACTTTAAGAGGCCGAAATTCCACCTCCTAAATTTAAGAAGTCCCTAACGGATTTAAGTGACAGTTTGTCAGTGGTGAAAACCATTCTACGCTTAGGAGATCTTTAAAATGAGTTAAAAGTTTCCTAAAATTTAGGATGTCTTGGTGAAAACGGGCATAAAGCTTTTTTAATCTCAGATACAAATTTTATAGATTTTGAACGGTTCAGAAACAACGCTTTGTCTATGGAAATTTTGTTCTGATGTCTCTCTTATCAGCGTTAGACTGTTTTTATCATCATGCTCATTTGATCACGCACGCGGGATTGCTCCGCACGCATTCATTGTAACGCGTGGAATATGCACGCAAGTCGCAGCGTGCCGTTTTTCGTGCGTAAATGAAATCCACATGCTGTTAAAAATAGTTTGCCTTAGTTTGGCAAAATTATGAAACAATCAAATACATCGACATTGGTAACAAGCTTTCTTTATGTATATCGTGTAACAAGACTGTGTGTCCCACTTTCGCGTGTTCAATAACCTTCTTCTCTCCCCACAGCATCCGTCGGCGCTGCGGCGAAGGCTGTTCCAGCGGAGAAGCCTGCCCCAGCGCGGCGGAGGCGGGAGTGCGCGCGCCGCCGCGCCCCGCTGGCACGCTGCCATCGCGAGACCAGAGTGAGTTGTAGTTATGTAGCCTTAGTACAGCTAGTTGATAGAATACTATTAAAGTTTGTAGGAAGCGCCGTCTCTATAGGAAACTTTTGACAGATGCACGTGACAGTAAAATCGCTCTTTCATCAGAAAAACCCATACTAGACGCACAGATAACTTCATGAAGGTAATCACTAAGTGAAGGCGAAGGCTGCTCCAGCGGGGAAGCCTGCCCCAGCGCGGCGGAGGCGGGCGTGCGCGCGCCGCGCCCCGCCGCCACGCTGCCGCCACGAGGCCAGAGTAAGGCCTGGGTCTCCTATTTTATGCTATATGCGGCGTCCGACTTTGACGTAAACGTTTTGATCAACGTCGTACGGCCTACCTACGGCGTCTACGCGCCAACGTCGGCGTGTGAGGGAGACCGCATCAGTACATTTCTATAGTGAGCATCGTGACGCGGCCTACGGCGTGACGCTGGACGCGAACTACGGCGTAAATAGGAGACCAAGGCCTAAGTTTGAGCCGAAAATCAAAAAATTTGAATTCGTCATTCACAACGTCAATTTTAAACCTATTTTTAAGTGTCGAAAGGTATATGAATTTGGGGTTAGTATAAAGAAACAGTATGGAAACGGCGGCCGTTTCATGTGAGTTGTTTTGAAGACATCGCTGTTTGTAACGTGTCGAGAGCATAATAGTAAAGCGCGCCCCCTCGTATTAACGTAATCCTCGAATTAGTTAATACGAGGTCCTTATGATTATGATTATAATTCCTATTCGTAAATCACTTGTTTTGTCAACAAAAAATTAAGAACAAAAGTTGTTCATAATAAGCACATTCACATTAGAAATCCCTTATCGCCGCATTGCTCAGAAAATACCTTTATCTTCTTAATTCACCATCATCTTAATTTTCATTACAGCAGGTACCCGCGGCGGCCTCGCCGGAGCCGGCAAGCCAGCCTCATCCACACTCGCGTCGTTAGCGTCACTGCTGAGGGAGCATTCTCACGAGCGACAGGACGAGACAGGTATGTGTGTAGAGAGAATTTGGAAAATCACAATGTCACATTTCACACGGGTTACATAGTAGAGGTATATTATGCATAGGCCGGAGTAAAATTACTTTGACACGTTTCACGCGTGTAATTTGGCAGAGGTGAGACTCGAACATGTTTTTTATAATGTCAGGTTTTACAAGTGTAACATCAGCAGTTCAGCACATACACGTCCCGTTAATTCATAATGCCACATTTCACGCGTACTATATATACCTACCTATTGTGGTGTGCAACAACACATTATCATCAAGAGAAGCTTTCCTTAATTTTTCATTTAATTGATAATGACACATTTCACGATTCTACTACTATGTGTGTACTTTATAAAGTGTACAGTGCAGCGACACTTCAGACAAACAATGCTATATCGCTGCACACATTCCGTTGGTCTTTTATAAAATTTTATCTTTCGATAGCTATAAATTTACATTGCCCAGCAGTGGGACACAAATATGGCTACTTAAAAAAAAAAACTATAAATTTCAACTAACCTCTAGTTAAATCCAAACCGTCATGTTTCACACCCATTTAACCTCTACCCCATATATTGCAGTATACGGCAGCACGACAGACACCACGTCGGAGCGGCGGCGCGGCGCGGAGCGGGCGGCGGGCGGCGCGCGGCGCGAGCGGAACATGCGGGCCAGGAGCGCGGGCAAGGAGTGTCGACAGGTAACGTATTCACTGCTACTTCTACATTCCAGTGCCCAAGACAGAGACCCGATGGAAGCTGGAGAGTCCTGAAATTGCGGTGGCTAACATAGTGGGAGAAACAAAAGCCCACAGACTTCGCTGGCTTGGCCATCTCCAGGGAATGGGAGAAGATCGCGAGCTACAAGTCGTAGACTGGCGGGAGACTGCACTGGACCGTCAGAAGTGGCGATCTCTTGTGTCGGAGGCCAAGACTCACTTTGGGTCGCTGAGCCAGCGGAGTAAGTAAGTAAGTAAGTACTATATTGCAGTATACGGCAGCACCACAGACAACACGTCGGCGGGAGCGGAACATGCGGGCGAGGAGCGCGGGCAAGGAGTGTCGACATGTACTGTTTACTACTATTGTGTTGTGTGTGTTGTATATTTGGCATTAAGTTCGCCATTTTTTTTTGTGTGTATTAAATAATGTATTGCGAAGAAGGCTTTTTGTCGATCCCCTTGTAAGTGCGATTAGTGGCTCATCGTGATCGAGCGACGCCATTTGTACACAAAACCAGCACACACATATAACGTATTCTTTGTCAACGAGACAACCTTTGGCTTTCCAGCCCAAGCGTCCAGGTTACATGACCATAGTCCTCTATTGCACATAGGCCTCTCGCATTCCAACCGCTCTCATTCATTATTGAAATACCGCCCTAAGACAGATTGTAAAGGTTAGTTTTAGTAGACCAAAATGGTGACCATTTTGGTCTACTAAAACTAACCTTTACAATTTTAAAGTTTCGTATTTCCTTTCCTCAGCCGGGCGGCCGCAGCGGGCGCGTGCGTCGCGAGCGAGCTAGACCGGCGTCGTTCCGGCTCCTAGCCGACTCCACTGATGGTCATGCCATGGGGGATGCACAGGTAACTAGTCATTGTGACTTGAGGGTCTGCTTGATGTGTACATTACTGTAACAGTCGTGTAACACTACTCGGCTTAGGCCTAAGGGCCACAATATTCTGTTCAACCACTAGTGGCTATAAAATATAATAGAATATATCTATATCGGTCACCAAACTAACTAAAGAAAACTATCTAAGAGCGTCCCACGATACCCTTGCAAGTATTTAGTCTTGCTAGACTCGTCTATCCCAGTGCTTGCGGGTTAAACGGCTATCGGCAGATTTTAAGAGCTGTGATGTGGCCTTGATCATCCTTATTTATATTTAATGCTCCAGTACTAACTAGAATTTATCCTACTAATCTTAGTTTTCCCTTCAACTATGTGTGTGTTGTGTGCAGGGCCCGACCGCGTGCGGCTGGGACGGCAGCTGGCGCGACCAGCCGCGCCGCGCCGCCAGTGCTAAGGTATATTATACACACTATACTACATTAGGTACATAAAGCATTAGACTAAAGAACATGGTGCGTAATCACGGGTTTATTACGTGATATACGCACCAATGTCGTTCGTCAAAAAAATGTTGGTGGTATTCCTCGAATGAAATTTAAATCCTTCCTCCTTCCTTATCCTACTAATATAAATGTGAAAGTTTGTAAGTACAGATGGATGGGTGTTGATATTTGTCACGAGAAGACGGCCGTAACCGTTTCAATGAAACTTGACATGTAGTAAGCTGACACCATTGTCATTTTTTATCCTTCGCGGGAAGAGCTAGTAAAGTGTAAATAAATAATGTTTTGTTCCAGATAAGCGGTCACCGCGGCTCCCCTCACAGCTCTCTCGAAGAGCTAGCGCTGGCCGTGGGCGGACTCGAGCCGCTCGGGCCCAGCCGCCCGCCCAGGTACAGTCACACACAACTGAACTGGTACAGTCAGCTTCAAAAGTAGCTATAAACTGTGCGTTGTTTCAAACTTCAAACCTTCATTGCATGAATGAATATGTTTCGGTTTGTTGTGTAGGTGTCATCAGGTATCAGTTTATAGCTACTTATGATGCTGACTGTATAGTATGTAGTCAGTCTCAGCAGGTACAGTCAACATACAGGTAAGGCCGCGTCAACATAATCAAGCGAACAATCGTCTATTGTTGCCGTAGGCCTCCCGCAATATGGAACTGAACCTTAAAATCAAATCTTTCTTATTCTAGGTACTTCCTAAACGAAGGCACATCAAAGGACTTGTCCAAACCGAGCAAAGAGATCAGACACGAGCGAGAGAGCTACCGAGAACTCACCGGCAGATACATCGAGAAACCAGAAAACATACCGCTGAAAGAAACCCACTATTCCGACTTATCCAACAAAGAATCCAACCTCAAGAAAGACGCGAAAAAGGACGGCAAAGCGAAGGAAATTAAAACGAAAATCAAGCGATCGGATTCTGGGAAGAGCGAGTTGAAAATGAATGTCAGTGTGGGGAGTAAAGTGTTGATAGTAGAGCCGTTGGGAGTGTACGATTGTATCAACTTGGGGAGGAGGATCGATGTGCAGTGGCCGAGTGAGTTTGAGAGGGAAAGGGGGGGGAGGAACTACTGGGGCGCGTGGGTGCCCCTGGCTGGCATGGATGGACTGGTATGTATCATGTTATCATGCTGTATATTATTGCGAATTTAAATTGATACATATGGCTGAAAATACTATCGATTTCAACGCCATTTCATTTGCAAATGTGTGTGGTATTACAATAATAATATTCGAATGAGTTTTTTTTCATGGTAATTTTTGTAACGATTCGGCGCTACTTACAAGAGTTTGAAAACAATGAAAGAGTTCGAAATAATTTTGAAACATTTTCTCATTTTTGTAAAATGGGCAAGAATCGAGTTTTTTAACGCTACAGATTTTGCTCGGATTACAAAAAATAGTTCGACCGTGTACAGCAAAGACACCTGAGCCCTCTTAAAATGAAACATTACCAGTGAAACTTCTTCGCAGCCCACTGTAAAATAACTTCATATTCCAGGTGGTCCACAAGTGGACGCCGAACCACCGCGACCCCAAGCTCCGCTCCCACGTGGACAAGAGCATCTTGCTGGTGCAGATCGACGACCGCTACGTGCCCATAGCTGAAAACTGCGTGCAGGACTTGGGCGATGAGGTCTAGATCCAGATTGTTGGGGGGTAGAGGTGGTAAGAGCTGGACAAGTTGCTAGTTCGAAGGTGATGAAGTTTAGACCCAGATTGTATGGGGAAAGCATCTTTTTGGACGCTGGCCATCTGCGCGTGTAGCATTTATTAACCAATTGTAAGAGAGGATTCGGCGCGCAATTACTCAATAGTGGTATAGTGCGCACCAATCGCGTCGCTCTATTTTGACACATTTAAATATCATGCGCATTGGTTAAAGTTACGCGGCTCCAAGTGTAAAATACACGATGGCTTGACAAGCTACGTGTAGGAAAGGCAGCATAAAGGATAAAATAACTTGGATACAAGTACAGCGTAGAAGATCTCGATGGTTCAGTGTAGACTGAAACAACTGTATAAGAATCAGTATGGCATGACACGGGTGTGAAATGCCGTATAGGGTTTAAGGGTAGCGACTGAGCGTGGTCTACACCGATTTGTTTAAGCGCAGGGTTAACTAAACGTGAATGTCACTGTATGAATTACTTAATCAAAGTCAACAGTCTCTTTATTTTATCATTTGCAAAACTTAGTTGTGCAGATTAGTGGCAGATCGGTGCAAGTCCCACATTATATCGGTTAGAGAGGCCTTAATGAAATAATGTAAGCGAATTTGCACGGTGAAGGGGTGACGAGAGAAAGAGATAGCCCACTATCACTTACGCTATCTCTTTCTAGTGGTGGTTTCAACTGAAGATCAATATTGACTTGTCATTTTTGACACAAGTGTTCCTAGGCACAACATTGACTTATGTAGTTAATTTAAACTTAATCTTGAGTTATTTTCTCACGATTTCATTTGATCGTTGGTCGGGTCTATTGTTTTTTTACAGTATTAAGTGCCAATAGTCACAAATGGAATGTGTCAATCTGTAGTTAATTGGCGGTTTGGTTTTTATTATAATAAAAATAACGTAAGGCTGAATGATTTGGTCGTATAAATGGGACATGGGTTAATTATTAGAAAATTTAAATCCGACCAATCTCTTAAAAAAACGTAACTTAATGATTATTTCGGTGATTCAATCAATTTTATAAAAGATACATCTAAAAAAAGCCTCATATTTCATCAATTAAGGACCTTACATAGGAGAAAATATTCATTGTATCCCCATAGCCTTGTAATATAAGAATAAACCTACCAATAGTAAATCAGCAACTTAATCTATACCTTGTTTCACGGGGAAAGACATCTGATAGGAGCCTTATTACATTCGAATAAGGGTAGTTTTTGTTTGTATCACATGTCTTTCCCCGTGAAATGGAATATAATCATAATATTACTATTTAGCAACCAATGCAAGGTATGTACGCTAGCTTCATAAGTTTCTTTACACTTTAGTACCTTGTTGAACTAACAACCATCATGCTTGTATGAATAATAAACGGTTTGTAAGTTTTACAAAGTACAAAAGTGAGCTACTTATCAAGGTGACTGTACAGTACATGATTGTAAAGGTAGTTTCAGTAAATATTGTAATTTCATTATTGTTTGCCGGCAAAATCTTAGTTCCAATGTGTATATACGAAACTGCTTTGTTATGTGTGTTAGAACTGTTTATGTAAATAAATACTTTGTAAATAATGTAAAAATATATAAAACTCGGAAGAAGTGTATAATTATTCACCACTTTAATATAAATGTTAGTTAAAATAATAATTTACATTCGTAAGTAATATTGTAAGGGTACTTTTTTATTTTTGTTACTTATAATTTAAAAGAAAGTTCACTTCTCAGAGTTATCTTTTCAGTCCTTTCTAGAACCAAATATTGATGTGGTATATATGATTGTTTCGCGCGTAGCTAAATATTGTTGTCTCTTTGAAAAAGGTCGGAGGTTATTGCGCAAAACAACTATTACAAAATCCCATGAAATATGTTAAAATACTTGGGTTCTCTCAAATATAGTTGCAAAATAACTCTCAAGGCCTATTTAAATATTTATTCGAAAAATACATAAAATGTTGTCTGTTGTCTGCATTTTTATTGTATATAATACTATTTATTGTTTGTAATAAAGTAAACTTGGGGATATTATTCCAATTTACAAATGAGTGTGTTATTGATACCTTCCTTTCCTATATTTTTTTTAGATAATATGGCAAATTACAGAGACAGCGCGCGGAGAGCTGGCATAATAAGTTTGCAAGAACTATGAGTATAAATTGACAATGTTATGTTTGTGATTTTCCTTGTATGTAAGTACATACCAAAGATTCGAACCCAGGACCTTCGGCTCAAGAGTCAGTGTGTCACTTACCGCTGCGCCATCCAGTCATCAGAGGAGCTTATATGTTTTTACCATTAGAGGAATCAGCTCGGTAGGCTGATTCCTCTCTATATTCTATATAAGGAACTGTTAAATGGAAGTAATAACTACTTACTTATTACTTCCATTCCATGAATATCAGCATCATTTGACAATGAAGTTCGGATTCGATAAAATAGAGCATATAAGTTAGCCAATATTTTTCAATCAAAGATTTGTATACGTATCATATTCTTATAATCCAATTATATAGATAATAGTAATAGTCTATCAATCATTAAAATTTAGAATAGCAAAACATTTTTTATGTTTTTTAAACTACACACATTACACAGTTACACACATAAATGGGCCCCGAAATGGTCTAACATTGTTACTAAATACTAATCTAAGCTCGAGGTGTAGGAATTACGTAAATGGACAATAAGCAAGCTCTAACTTCCGCGGATGGACAAAAGCACCTAGATTAAGTTAAATGACTACCTGTGCTACCACAAAAAACTTTAAACACTGCTTAACAAGTGTTTAAAAGGAAATTTGACAGATTTCGTAGGCGTTTGACAGCGCTAAACACGGAGTACTGGCGCTAAACATCTGTTAAATGCTGTCTTAAGTTTTTGTGGTAAGGCCCTACATATATTACACTCGTAAGTAGATATATAAAATGTAGGTAAATATATTAAACACGAATGCTTTTCAACTATCAACCATAGCTCATAGCAAATATAGGTAGTAAATAGATACATAGAGTTACAATTTATTTAGCGCTAAGGACTCATCTTCAGTTTCCCTGTCATTTTTAATCTTTCTTTGTAGTTATATTATAGGTTCTGTCAACAGCACAAATTGATGGTAGATACTTAATCAAGTTTCCAGTCGTATTATGAAATTTATGGTAAACAGTACCCTGCCTACTGAAACTTTCAAATATCTGAGCTAGGCTTACAATATCATTGAACTACCGACATGCTGAAATATGTATCAGCAAAAAATACATTTGAAATTTTAGGCCGTATATGTATATAATTCGTTTCTACGCGTGTACAAATTATTTAGTAGGTATATTAGTAGATAGATACATGAAAACATATATCGTATGCAAAATAATGTGTTATAAGTATAAGATATTAATAACTAAGCAGATGTTAGATGTACATATACGCAGTATTAGTATTTGAAATACATAATAATACTAGAGTTAAGGCAGGCTTTTGAAGATATTAGGCCTATATTAGTAGATAGATACATGGAAACATATATCGTATGCAAAATAATGTGTTATAAGTATAAGATAATAACTAAGCAGATTCTGATGTTAGATGTACATTTACGCATTATTAGTATTTGAAATACATAATAATATTAGAGTTAAGGCAGGCTTTTGAAGCGGATATGTGTAGTTAGTCCCAAAGACAGGTAAGTACCTAATTGCTATATCTATTTACTACACATTAATAATTATAATCTGGCAGTATTCTAATAATTTAGTATAATAAAATTCATGTTGATATTAACATCCACACTATACCGACTATAAAATTAGTACATTTTAGGAAGAATAAAATTAGAATGCGAAACCCTAAATGAAGAGAAACTAAGAGACAGATCAAAGAAAAAGTATAAAATAATTCATCGTAACATTTATTGCTTTAACATTAAACATACAAAATATCGACCTCTCATATCAAATCAAAAATATACAAAAATTATAACAAATCAATGCTTAAAGTATTTATTTACATGAGTACCTGGGTAGTTTATGTATCAGTCTTCTCTATGGCAAAATGGCGATGGTCAGATTCGATTTAGTTAAATGCCGTTTTACCAATAGGGTAGACTAGAACTGTAAAATTATTTTAAGAAATTCACTTTGTACGTTAACTACTTACTCAAATGTGTTTTTAGGAACTAAAAATGCAGCTACCTAAAAGTATCGTGAGGTAAATAAGTACTATTATTCAGATGTTAAGCAGATTCAAATATCTAAACTGAAGTTGGTAAAAACTAGACATAACGAGTTATATTGTAATAACGAAGCTAACTACATTCAATGGTGAGTACTATCAGCTTATTCATTTGTTTTTTTTTGTTAGTTTGACAAAGTACAAGGATACTTATAAAGCAGACCGTAGCCAAATAACTTTCATAATACATAATTACAAACATTCTCAGCATGGCATCCTGATACTGTATTTGTCTTTTAAATATAGCACAAATCATAAACCACTTTCATCAATGTATCATTGTTATAAACACATACCATAATTCGTACATATTATGTGTGTAGGTACATGACATGGTCCCAAACTTCAAACAATCTACAGCACCTACCTTTACCAAATAAAACTTAAAACAGTTCTGAATAATTCGTTTGCAGTACCTCTCTACACCATGCAAGACTTAGTTAGAGGAATCAAAACCTTACATGGTGTAAACTTATCCTTTGTCCGTAACCTAAGAAGATTATACTAAATTTCTGATTTATCTACCACAAGGTCTAAACAGCCAACCACTATATTTTGTTGGTTTTAGTACTTGTTGGGTTTTATAAAACAGGGTGCCATTTAATTAAAGGTTAATGGCACAGCCCGGTCGAGACACGGTGTAGCGTGAATCATGCTTTAAACAGGGGACCGGTATAACTATACGGTTTTATAACTATTTCTAGCTGTGGATGCTTTTTAAGCTGCGCACAGACCGGCCCAACGAACACCCAAAGATGGATATTTATCATACATAATACAGGGCAGATTGCAGCAACGAAGGTCAACGAAACCCGTTCGTTTGCGTTTGTTTGGCCGGTCTGTACGCAGCTTTATGTGATGTATAAAGTACAGTTTAGAACTTGTGGTAGCGACGGTGCGTTTACTTGGGTTCCGTTTTCTTGCCAGACATCTTCTGTATGAGATTCGTGATCATCTCCGCGTCCACGAGTCCGATGAACTTGTCCACGATGAGGCCGTTCTTCACCGCTATCACTGCTGGTACTGCTTTCACCTGGAATTTTAGAGGGATTTAATAAAATATTGTGATGATAGTATCGTAAGAATAAGCGTCAGCGCACACCGAACTGCAAAATGCTCGCGCATGGTCGAGCAAAATGTAGAACGCATACTCGAACATTTACTAGAAAGCTCGAGCATGGTCGAGCATCAAGTTGGGACGTGTATTCAATTTTGAAATGTATGGAATTATCATAAGATTAATTTTTCAATGATTTCACAATATGCTCTGCTCTGCTCTGCTCTTGGTGTGCGCTGAGCCTAATACTTTGGTACGTATCAGATTTATCAGTTAGCGTGTTATTGACATTGCGTCCTGTCAAACAAACGGTGGAGGAATAATGGCAATAACGGTTGCACTGGTGGACTATTTAAAAGTTTCTCGTATACAAAGTGGCGCCTCTAGCGAACCACCATGAAAGATTTGGCAAAAGGTAAACTCACGCTAAGTTGCACAAAGGCACTTTACGAATCTCAACCTTAAGTGTATTGCTACCTTGCTTTGACAGTATACGGACAGATACGAGATCCTTTCTGCAACTCAACTGAAAAAAGGTAAAACTTTGTCATTATTATCCACTAAAACCCCTATCACATCAAACCTCACCTCAAACGTATGCACCAGCTCCGCGTTATCCTCCACGTCCACGATGGCCAGGTCCAGGTCGTCTAGCGGCTCGATCAGGGAGCGTAGTTGAGGAGTCAGGATCTTGCAGGGCTCGCACCACTCTGCGTGGAAGTTCACTATCACCGGCTTGTCGCTGTTCATTACCTGGAGATGGAATATGAAGAAACGGAGTGTTATTTGGTGTTTATATTATTATGCTGGCTGTGGTTAGGCCAACCATGAATGGAATGATAAACAAAAATAAATGTCAACAGTACCACAAAGATTACTTTTTAGCCCCTGAATATTTTAAAACCTAGTGGTTCACATCACAGGCAGTTGTTCAGTTTATTATATTTAATACAGAATTTCGAAAAAGTGTATGGTATGTTGATAGGGGGTAATTTAGGTAGCCATTCTTTAAAACAACTGGATTTTTGAAAATCATGAATTTCCAAAATCATGTAGATTGTATTGTTTATAACTCACCTTATTAACAAATTCTTCATTATTCTTAACTACTATAGTTTCATTGTGCACCAGCGTGGTGGATATCTGCTGAGCCTTGCGGAGGCTGGCGAGACCGCGGATGGGCGACCGCAGCCCCCGACACATCGCACTGGACATTGTGCTGGAAACAACAGTATGTGTACCTTTAAATTATCGTTTTCTATTAAAAATAAGTAATATTAATTAGGCTTTTCAAAATAAATTATAAATTTTTTATACTGTCTAACCTCTACAGGTCCTTCTTTGATAAGAAAATAGAGAGTATACCTTAAAAAAAATTTATAGTTTATTTCAATAGTGACTATAAACATACAAAAGAATTTGTTCTACTTATTGAAAATATGAGGCTATGATAATGAGGTTCATCCACTAAGTAAACTTTCTTTTATGTGTGTGTACAAATAAAGAATATTCTATCTAGCTATCTAAACATACAAATTAGCATTTTTACATGTCTTTAGCAACTTTATTAGCCATAATTGACTAGTATTTAACAAGTTGGAACTATTCAATAAAATCATATTAAAATTTTGGGAAATCAACTTTAAAATTGTCTAAAAAAGGACTTTGGAATCCAGGAGTTAGAAGTTTATCTTATGAAATGATAATAATATAAACCTGTGCATACTTAAACAAGACAATTAACATAATACTTCTTAGGTAAGAAAAGATTAGTCATCAAATATGTCATGCATGATCAATGAATTACATCACTACTGTAATAAAAACTGGTAGATGTTAGATTAGTATTTAAAGTGTGTGTGAACAAATGTAAATACTCATCATCAGACAATATGATAAGTAAAACATAATGTTATCTAAGAATGTTATCAGTGTATCACATGAACTATTTCATAGTATTATTGAAATATGACATTAGTACTATTTTAAATAAATTATATTTTGCTAAAATGTAAATGGAACACCCAAGACTGAGCTAAACAATTAAAAGGTTAAAGATCTCTAAATACACATGATAAGAACTTCATTGGTCAACTATTTAAAAACAGTGTTTTCATGATAATAGATTATTGATCTATGTACATACATACTCAAGCATGTAGCTATGATATTATAAGGTGCAGTCCCATTATAATGAAATATGTATCGTAAGAGACTTACCAAGCTCACTGTGTGGAGCCAAAAGTTCTGAACTTCTTAGTTTCAACAGGTGTTAGACAAACATGAATGAAACAGTACACAGCACTAGCCAACACGCTCACAAACAAAACTGCAAGTATTATGTAGCGCGGAATGAACAGCTTATCGTAAAAATTGGCACCGTGAGAGTATATCACGTCGCCTTTTGGCAAAACAATCAGTAGCACTGACAGTACCAGAGTCACAGACACTGCCGCCTTCCCGACGTAATGGCCAGTTTTTACGGACACCCAGCACAACATAAACGTAATGAACCAAAGAACAGTCAGAAGGTAAACACCGACACCGAAACTAGACATTTAAAGCGTTAAATCGTAAACTACGAAGATGTAAGAACCAAAATCGTCAATGGAAAGTTAGTACACATGCATGGATGACGCGGTTTATAACGGTTGGTAGAAGCCAGGTGAAGTCTAGTATATTTAGTAGATATTTAACTAGCTTATAAAATATAGGAACCTTTGTTTATTGAAGAAATAATGCACAAATGATTAAAAACGAGCTGAAAATAGCTACAAACGCTGTACTTTCTGCTGTATTGCTGTCACTGTCAGTGTCAGGTGTCAGGCTGTCAGGCTGTCAGGCTCATCCCGACAGAACTGTCATTTGGCTGTCAAATGAAATCATAGACTAATCCTAGACCACTTGATCATAGACCAGAATCATCATCATCATCATTTTCAGCCCGTATTTGCAAAAAGCCGACCCTAAATAAGGAAAAGGCTAGGAAGAAGAAGAAGATCTGCCCACTGCTGGGTAAGAACAGAATAAGGTTTTAATAATAAGTCTGCTGTAGCTCGACAACTGCGTGCGCGAATAGTCTAGGTCACACAGCAAACAGCTAATGAATGCAAAAAGATCGCCAGCAGGTGGAGCGGGCCCTCGTCTCTAGCAACACAACGTGTATGAAATCAAAGGAACCATACAATCCTTGGAAAACATATTATACATGGCAAAGAACATAATATATCTACATTTTTCATCACTTCCATCCATGGATTATAGACTATAGCATAAACTCTTTAGAGTAAATGCACTTTTACTCTGTGATGGCAACTTGAACAATCAAAAGTTTCGTGTCATAAAGTTGTCAGTATTGATAACAGTGAATTTTTTGGTGCTGTGTGTTACTGTCAATTTCTAATTTGGTAAGTTATTTTTATTATTTTACTAGAAAATCTTCATTATTAATGCTTGATTTTATGTTTCATTGATTTGGTCCTTTCGTCGGTGATGTTTGCAACATAAAACTTAAGCTTTTCCCGTGTTTTTTCGATAAATTAAAACGCCATTTTCCAGTGCTTGAATCATCTGAGCCGTATTTTTTTATATTTTTTGGTACTTTGTGCTCATATTTTACTCCAAATTTCACTAGTAACATTGCTTTAACGAGTTTACCTTTCGTTTGGAACAAAACATGAGAATTTAGGGTATGTTTACTTGTCTAATGCCGTGATGACTAATGTTGAAGAGTTGCAAGGTCTAGTAATTGCGAGGTTGGTAAAGGCTGGCCGAAGCAGTTTAGTTTTTATTATTATTCTGTTACTGACCTACTCTTGATCCATGAGCTAAACAAATTACACGCCAAATTAATAGTTATGATCAGTCTGATAAGATTTTTCGGTTCATACAAGTCGAGCGATCGTTGAAACTACCTACTTGTAGGTTCTACAAAATTCTGTTATTGAGTAGGTAGACAATTTTGAATATTCATCAAACTTTTACTAAAGGCCCTATCACATATTATGTGTACTTTATATGCAATCTTTGTAAACAACCTTCATTCAACTAAACTAAGTTTGGCTTTCTAACTTCCAATACCCCCTTTTACATTAAAATTATGTAAGTAATTTATTATTTAGATTATAATTTAATGAACATTATATGAAAATAATTGTTTGATTTTGAACGGGGAAGAACAGAGGCTAGCAGTTGCTGGACCATATTATAAGAAGTCATGTTCCAACACCAGGCTTTGTGCTGCAAGTCACGATCACCAGACTGTCCCTGCTACACACTGTTATTGATGTAGATAAATGTTACTATATCTCAATTCATGTTAAATACAGCAATGTGATTGGTAGGATGTGCATTAAATCTATCTATCATTAAATCTATGTCTATAAAGATACCATGTAAGTTGGTCTGGTCGGCTTGCTGTTAGCCAAACCAATTTCTGTTTCAATTAAACTAAAGTCACATTCACACACACGTAACAACGAAAAAAAGAAGGCCTACATACATATTTAGCAGATAATTGGATCAGGACACTCCTAGAAGTCCCAACGTGGCAGCCGTTTATGAAGTGTGGGCAAATATCTCACCTTAAGTTTTCCAATCATCCCGATTCAAAGGAGCCATCTCCCATTCCTGTATATTTTTTGTAATAGGCCATGAATTTATTCCTAATCTTTGTTTTGGTTGGTCTTATATAAGTATAACTACACAGCTTTATTCTGCTATTTATGAAATGCTGATAGCAGTCAAAGCTTCCTCTTCTGATACATGCCGAGATAAATAACTCAATATTAACAGGACACAAATGGACTGAAGCCAGAGTTTTTATAACACTTGTCTTGTATGAGTCATTAGATGTTTTTGCCTGTATCATAGTATCCAATGATGATGATGCAAACAAACTGGTTCTTGTGAATAAATAACACATTTGTCTTTATATGTGACAATGGTGACCCAATTTGATTTTTATTATTGGACTTGAATGTTCTGTAGCCAACATTTCTGTGATTGTATTAAATTCATAACATTTAGATAGCTTTAAGCATGAGTTTTGCATCGCCTTTATATTGTTAGATATAAAAGTACCCTATAAGACTCAGTCCCAATGTAGCATTTTCATGGCAAAATATAGTTTGAAATTGGTCCAGGTTATGCCTAGAAATAATGCCTTAGCTACTTAGCAGCCATATCTATATTACTGTATTTTCAAATGTGTGCAATTTGCACTGTACCTATTATAGCATCTCCACTGTTGTGGCAGTGCTTCTATGGACTATCGCCACTACACTGCCGCTGTGCCATGCCGCGGTCACGGTCGTTCGCGCGAGCTTTGTTCCAGACGTTCCACGCCATTCTCTCCTTTATGTATTTATACAATACTAGTTATTTATATTACGTATACTAGTTATTGTCATTGTGGGACCCGCCTAGCAAGGTGCAACACTCACTTGTCCACATCCACATAGCAATCGTATAGCAGTTTACTGCTATACGTTGTATTTATACAGTGAATTAAGTGGACTTGGAATAAATGCGAGGAAGTTATTATCCGAGGAGGCTGATTTACGAGGCAAAAAAATAGATAAAGGGGTCTCTAATTCATTTCTTAAATGATAAAAAACCAGTAGAACAGTTATATCAGTTGTAGTAGTCAAACACAAGTACATGAATATCAATTTATAACACCCTTCATTTTCCTCCGAAGGGAAAATATATCGCCTTCCTACCTGCCAATTAGGTTGCAACAGTGGACAGTAGCTGTTCAGTGTAAATAAACCTACTCCAATAGCCTTTGTTTTCCGAAGCGATTTCCATAATCGAATAATCGAATGGTCGGAAACAATTAATCGCCGGTTCATTGCACTCCTCCAATGCGTAACAAGATCAGAAGCTATAGAGGTGACGTGTGATCGAGCTGAAAATACCGGTCTGGAGCGACCTCCAAGTTCAATGTCATGTTTCATAATGATAATGACCCGCCTGTAATCCGGGGCTTTGCCAATTCGGCTGGACGGAATTAGCTAAGTCATTTTAATGCTGTTTTTTGGTTCCGTCTGTTAGTCATCTGGATAATGAGAATATAGGGGAGGTCTAGAAGAGTTTGTTTTGTCTAATAGTTTCGTTCTTCAGCTTTTCGATCAAGTGTTATGTTTAAAAAATAATGTTTTATGTTGCTTGGACAGTTAGTACCGATGCGGTAACGAACTTTTACTATGGCTGCGATGTGATAGTGAAACATTGTAATCGCCGTAAAGTTGGAAAGCCTCAGTAGTGAGATACAAACTAGAAAGGTGACTTACTACTTACTATGTATACTTGGTTTTAGAAGCTTGGAATTCCATCGTTACTCACTTTCTTTAGCTTCCGTTCGAAGGCTCATTAGTCATTAGATTCCTATTTATTCAATAACATTTATAAACTGGTCAGCCTGGTCGATACTTCCTTTAGTTTATTATGATGTGCTTGGAGTTTGTATACATTACAGCTACCGCATATGGTTGCCATGATGAAGTTATACAAACATACATACTGAGGCACAAATGTACCAATAAATTTTGGCCTTTAGGTATGTATAACGTGACCATTTATTTTTTTTATCAAAGCGGGACACCTGCGGAATTTTATTTTTTATATTTATCTTAACATTTTGTAAAGTTGGTATGTTTAGGATACCTAAGTACTTACTATGCTTTTATAAATATACCAGACGGGTACACTACATAAATCCGAATCATTTTTTTACGAATATGAAAATAACGATTTTTTTAATTATGAATTTTATGTTTCATAATTGTAAATTTTAAGTTTCCGAATAACAAAAATTACGAAAAGTTGATAAACGATATTAAACAGATTTAATAAAATGACCAAAGTAAATTTATCTAATGTTATAATTTCGATGTTTTAACGATTTTTTACTATATCGAATTGTTTAAATAACAAATCCCGAAGTTTTAATATTCCGAAAACACAAATCCCCCGAATGTAACTTAGTTAACAATTTAATATTTTTTTTGGTTGGCTCGGCTTTGTTTTTCGACATCTTTGTGCTCCTAAACGCTTTGCTCGTCGTCGCACCTATCTTTAGGTTTAGGTCCTAAGGTTTTTTAGGTTAAAAACCGTAAAAAAACGAGCATTTGTTTTGTTTTATTGTGTAACTTAACAACAAATACTACAAATAGTTTTCTATTTAACAATATTTTTACTCCGCTCCGCTATGTTTTTCGATATCTATGTGCACCTAACACGCTCCTCCTCGCTTTGATCGTCGTCGCACCTATCTTTAGGTTTTGGTTCTAAAGTTTTTGAAACGTTCATTTTATTTTTGACAAAATCACGAATTATCATATTTTCGGTCCGATTTGATATTTTGGTGATTATAATAAATCTGTATTTTATTTTTCGTATACTAAAGTAATCGTATTTTTTTACGTTCGTGTATTTAACAATCGTAATAACATACCTTCGTGATTATTATATTTATCTAAGTATTCGATTTCTATAAATCTATATTTAAAAAATTGTTGACGACCGAATGGCGTAGTGGTTAGTGACCCTGACTACTGAGCCGATGGTCCCGGGTTCGATTCCCGGCTGGGGCAGATATTTGTTTAAACACAGATATTTGTTCTCGGGTCTTGGATGTGCCCGTAAAATGGCAATAGGCCCGCCCCCTATTACATTGGGACTAACATACACTCTGGCGAAAAGTGGGTGCAGCAATGCACCTCTGCCTACCCCGCAAGGGAGTACATTAGTACAAGGCGTGAGTGCGTGTGTAAAAAATTGTTATTGCAATATTTTGATAATTAGGTACATATTCGGTGTTTCAAATTCGGAAAATAGTTTTTCGGAATTTTTGGGTGTTCTCATAGCAGACGCTACCAAATTGTTAAACATCATACTTTGATTTTTTAAATAATTTGAGTAGTTTAATTTAAAGTTCTTATCAATATTCTATTCTATTCTATTTTCTGTGGGGGTAACAGTACCTGCACCTGGCTCTCTCGAATGGAACCTTTGTGCATATCCCCAAGGTCTAAACTGCCTTCCTAAGCTTGGACCATTTCCCCACCACGCTGGTCCACTGTGCTGCGGGTTGGTGGGTTCACATATCTAGATGTGCTAAATCTAGATATGCAGGTTTCCTCACGATGTTTTCCTTCACCGTAAGAGCGATGGTATACATTGTACTTAAATTCAGAAAAGAACTCATTGGTACATGTCAGCGCCGGGATTCGAACCCGCATCTCTGGCGTGAGAAGCGGGCGCTTACCCGACTGAGCTACCACCGCTCTGTTCTTATCAATAGTGCATGTTATCTTATTTTCACATTCATAAAAGTTAATACAGATTACTTTTTTGGAAAACATGTACTCCCACGCATTTCTTCTTTGTTAGAAGAGCGAAATAAATTTATATACACGATAGAGCAAGAGGGAGTCAATGATCGTCTGAACGAAGTTACTCGCGGAGTCTCGGTTGAACTCGGACTCATATGACTCTCCCTATAGTCTATGTGAGTAAGTGATAAGAAGATAAATAGTTGTTTCAAGTGATTAAAAGAAAGAAAGGAAATATGGGATGAAGTTACAAAATGTCGGTAATTTAAATTATCGTTTGGTCTGTTTAAGAAAGCGGGACATTTTTGCCCTCGCGGGGGACAGCGGGACGGACAGCTTGAAAGCGGGACTGTCCCGTCCAAAGCGGGACGTATGGTCACGTTAGGTATGTATGTACTCTTTACATCTTGTGTTTTCAACCTGCGGAAATGTATTTGGCCGAGGAAGAACGAGCATTTTCTATTTCTATCTTTGGAAAAGGCCTATCAAGCAGTGGACACTATTTGGCTCCTTCTTTGAGTATAACAAATTGAGTATGAAAATTGGCCACAATTTTTTTTAAGACTGGCCTTAAACAATCTAAATAATTATGCAATGAATAAAAACTGCCCTCCTATTACGAATTCGCTTGATCGTTTTTATCACATTGAGAGGACGGAAGTGTTTAAATCAATCATATCTTATTGATAACTGTCTCCGGCGTCCTCACGTCTGATTGGTGGATCCAGAAGGAGACTTTGCGTAGTTTATATTGGTCTTCTTGCGCAGGCGTCACCGCCGTGATGTTGACAGTTATTTGATTATGGAATTCTATATGTTATTTATTTTAAATACCCCTTAGAAAGTCAAGAAATTATTATATTTTTGCAGTTATCGCAATAAATTAATCTATTTAATTAATAAATTTTCTTATTTAAATCAAGTACGACTTACCTTACTTTACAAGTAAATAAATGCGAATCTTAAAACTCAAACTACGCCTTGTTTACATATTTACAAAAATGTCAACACAGTTGAAGCTGTAGCAATATTACGCAAAATTGTATGTTTATGTGCAAAACCACTTTGAGTGTCGTGTGACTTTGTTTGTCACATACGTAGATATATTATCAAGTACTAGATTCATGGTCAACTGTTCACAGCAATCTCGTCATTCGTCCTCGTTACAGGGGGTTACTCTATATGACGAAAAACTAAGTTTCGGAGCGCTGTTGCACTGGCCTGTCTCTTTGTATTAAACGTACCTACCGATTGCACGACAGCTGCCGTTTGTTCGTTTTTCGTCAGTATTCAGTTTACATAGAGTAACCTTCCAGAGTCCGTACAAGACGAAAAGTAAATTACATATTTATATCTATCGACATGACTTGCCTGTTTAGCGAGCTTCGCTTTGAACGATTTTCCCATGGAAATGTAATGTATGTATTCATGTTATGTATCTCTTAGCCAAAATTCATATTTTTACAGCTCTTTAGACGGAAAACGTTATGGATAAACAACAGTATATGTTACTGGATTTCTTGCTCCTGATAACCAAAGCGAGTTTCCTAGTATTCTTATTTCTTGTATTTTATGTAAATCAAGCTTTTTTATGTTATTATTTTTATATTAGATAGCTGATGGTGCTAAAGCTGATGAAATATTTCTCCAATAAACAATGAACTGATCCCTGCGGAACCCACCAGAGTCTCGTCTCCAATTTCCCCCCCTCGGTCTTCTAATTCAATTATTGGCAGTATCGAGGCCGCCGCCGCTCACATCATCACAAATTACATGCTTTATCATTATCAGACTCGGTCAAATCAATATGGGGAGAAAACTGAGATGACTCAGATGAGATTTATCATCAGTATAGTAGTTGGCGGATTGTGGTAGCTTTAGGATTACAGTCATTATCATCTGTCCGTAATCGTCTGGACATAGGCTTCTCCCAAGCCCAAAGAGTGCCACGATGAAAAAAGAAAGAAAACATTTTGGCTCACACAGAAGTCAGCGTTGTATAGATCATATTCTTTCCAAGTGCACTCTACAATCCACAAAGATAAACCATTACTCGAGCTGTGTTCATATCGTTAACAAATTGGAATTATGTTTGAATTAGATCACATAAATTTGTTTTTCATGTAAGCATGATATTTTATAAATCCTTTTCATAAATTCTAAGTTTTTATGTACCTATACCTAATATAAAGGTACTAGAAAGTTATGTAACCTTTTGATAATTTCTACGCACACTAATACTAGATAAGAAAAGGGAAAGTGTATGAGAATAGTTATCTATTGTACTTAGCAATACATTCATTATCTTTTTGTATCATTTAATTTTGTTTTGCATACGCAATGCGTTTTGCGGGTTTCTTTTCCCATAATATTAATCATGCTGATTAGATTTTTCTTATTAAAGTGCCTTTTTGTCATCAATATTAAGATGAAAGATCTCATACGAGATATCCATCTGCTATGCCAGTAACAGATAAATAATGTAGTTTTTCCTCGTTACCTTAAAACGTTACGTTAAAAGTGTATCCAAACTATATCGTAAACTTTTTAGTCCTTATGAAGCTCGCCGATAGGAGCTATGAGTACTACGGTCACCAAATCATATAATTATGTACCACCCCAGTAAAACAGTTTGATCCTAAGATTCAGTCAAACAGGTGAATGTTAGATGAGCTGAAGAATATTATTTATAGATATTAGACATACAAAGTCTAGTAGTATTAAGTATTCTTATCAAAATCTTCCACCGGCTACTCGTACATTAAAAATGTAAATACTTAAACATAAAACATAGTCACTCTGAGTAGCAGTTAAATGTAAGCCAAAGCGCTTAGACATTATCTGGTCTTAATTTGTGCAACTCAAGTGGCCTCCACATGCTTGACCGACATATGTGGGCACGCATGCTGGCCAAATGACCATAATAGTCACTATTCCAAATGCCCTGATCTTAATGAAACTGCAGCATCATGCACTAATGTAAAGTAGAAGACTCGGTATGTGTAATAGTGTGGACGGGTGTGTTTTGGCTGACAATAATAGTTATCCTGAAGGCATAAAAGTTATATTATGGTAGTAAATTCAACATTTATTATTAGTAATAAAAATCAAATTTTCTACTGTTATGACAATTCTAATGGTATTTTAATTAAAAATACCGTGAGAAACTGCTTGTATTCCATTTATATTGCTGTTCTTTGTCATGTTGCATCAAAAATGGTTTAGTATTCGCAATTAATTAAGTGCGGTGTTAAGAGGCCTTTCTCGGTGCAATGATATTGTACCTACACTTGCCTTGAAGAATTAAATGTGATTTATTTCATTTTGCTTGGGCACTTATTTCTGACAGTTGTTCAGTTTCTCCTATTCAATCCAACTGTAGATTGAGTGGTTCATTTCTAGATGAGTGGAACTGCGGAACCAATCTTTACATTTTATACTTACTTATTTGTAGATTGTTACATTGAAAAGTTCATTGAACAGTATACGGGTTGGCATTTTATATGTCCGGCTGTCCAATACAGGTTGTCGTGGAGTATAAGTACGTATTTCATTTTACTATGAAACAGCTGATTTAATGAAAGTTGTTCAGTACAACGCGACGGGTAGGTATATGGTCCACCCAACGGGAAGGTCACTTGTAAAGTTTCCACCCTGTATACTCCATACCTTCATAAAAACATACACTTATGTACAGAAACTTAATTTGCATAGAATATCTTGTAATAGGCTCATAATTTCAAATCAAGTCCGGTAACCTAGAACCCCTAGCTATAAACTAACTTTCAACTAACAATTTATTAACAAGAAAATTAAACACATAAATATGTCACTATTAATAGACATCCTAGGCGAGCTAGCATCTAGCCTCGTCTAGATCAGTATGCAGGGAAAGTAAATACTAGACTCCCAGGCGTCTGAGTATTGATTCTGTGTCGGTTTTGCGTCGGCAGTCGCCATGCCACCTTGGCTTGGTAACGCAGGCTGCGTTGCCAGGGTCAGGGCAACAAAACTTTATTACGATGGCAACATTAGTAAACGAACAACTTTTTAAGTCACCTTTTTCCCGATTCCGTTCTGGAAATTTTTAATTCTTATGCTGTATGGAAAATAGTACTTTCACTTTTCGCCATACAAAACGGCAATTTCTTAGGTAAAGACCCATTATTAAAATGTGTTGATGAGTCTGATAACAATTTCTACGTCTCAAATTTATATAGCCCTTCTTTTGGTCTGGTCAAAATAGAGCTTTTCTTATCGATAAAGTGAATTGAAGTCGAACGGATCTTGTGATTAGATTTAGGCCCGTAAGATGGAAATGAGCTTGTCCACCATTACTTTTATTGGATTAACATAAAATCTTGGCCAACATTTGCTGTAGTAGGTAAATGCAATTCTGCCAACCCCGTATTATATTACATAAACATGTTAAAGTAATTGTCCATATTCTATTGTACCGTTTATCACCTTTTATCTTTCAAGGTTTACGCTATTGCCAAACATAAATCGTACAGTACTGCAAAGTTCGGTGAAAGCACACAGCACACCTCAATCATAGACATAGATGATTCACCAGCCGTGCATGTGTGTGTGTGAGATCCAATGCAGATGACCCTGTTGCATCACCGCTTGCACATGTGTGTGTGAGTGCTCCTACATGTACTGTGGATAGCCTGGTGACCCGATAACCCAATCTACACAGATCTTTACCCCTACACCCTATCTTATCCGCACTGACGACAGCAAATAAAGTCTTACTTACATCAGAATTTTTTGATTACCATCGATTTATACAGCAATAAACACATACAGCCTTCTTCTAACAACATTAGCCTGTGCATACATGTTGGCGCAAGTGTGTATGTAGTGGTGTGGTGCGCTAGTGTGGGCCACTACCCCTAATAGGGAGGGTGGCACCCTAAAGCGATTGGAAAACTGTAGGGATGTTCGCTATGTTTTGATTTTGACGTATACTTGTCTAACTACAGAGTTAAATAAGCAATCTTCGCGTAAATCTAAATATGTAAAGACACCAATTTTATTAATATGCTACTTCTATACTTAAATCTAGTTACATTAGTTTTCTTTTCGGCACATATTTTTTTAATGTTACCAAGATAAACGTAAGCCATTATATCAGATATTTAGGCGTCAAGTAAAAGCTGCTCAGTTCATTTCAGAACAGACCATTATCTTCAATAACCTGTGCGCGATGGATAAGGAAAACTATTACAGCCGGTGCACCTGTCAGTTTTTATCGAATTCGTAGCTCGATAATGGCAATCGCGTGGCCAGCATGCGTGCGCCTCACTAGTGGTAGCCGCCCCGGCGTCAGTCGATCCGGCTCAGTCCGCCGACGACCGCGACCGACGCCGCACGTGTCGCCCGCGCTCAAACGCACCGGTATCTGGAAAATAAATTAAAAAAACACGCGTCCTACAGCTACCGTCCTGCCTTTTCTATGTGGTTCTTCCTCGCAACACCAGTTATTTGTATGTTTACTCAAAAAATTGCCGAGTACCTTGGAAGATCAATTTTCACAGCGCGTACATTTTTTTGTACTACTCGACTGAAGTTATCGTATTCTGGAGTTTCCTTTGTAAAATTGTTGTCTTTACATAATCTGTGTATTCGTGTTGGGTGGTAGTTTGCGTGGTTTAATTAGATCACTTTTAAAATGATTCTTTATTGGTCGTCATCCGCATTGACAGGTGTAATTTAGAAATAGTTGACTGCTCTGTTGTGTATTTTTAGAAACTGTCACTCTTGATTGCTGGACAATATGTAGCCCGATTTCTCTATCATTATGTTCGTAATTACACTTTTCTATCGACACTTCGGCACCGCTCGGATGCTTGATATAATCTTATAATAAATTCATTACTTTCTTCGAATCAATAGAAACACTTTCCATTAATCAGATTGTAATTAATTAAAGAAATGTCTTCGTAATCAGATTTATCATTTAATTAATCTATAATCATTATAAGTAAGAAAAATTGCAACAAGTCAAACTTATAAACAATTGGATTGCTTGTTTTAAGTTAATATTTTTATGATCGTAAAATCTCGTACTAAGCAATACTTGATAAACGTAACTTACGTAACGTGTATTTCATTCATTTCTTGATATCAGACTCTATAAAAAGCCTTTTAAAACCAAATAAGTATGTACATACTTAAAACTCTTTACTAGGATTGGATTAGATAAATAATATTTAGATTTTCATACTACTAATATATAATTGGTTTATATTATTAGACCCAGTAACAATATTCAATAATTAAACATACAGACACCTGTCAGTTCACCTGCTATATTGCCCTTCTCCTTGTGGTATCTTCCGTGTCTTGTAATGTTTCCCTTTGTGGTAAGAAATTGCCTTTATTACATGTTTATCTCAAAAGAAACAAAAAACTAGCAAGGCTATTTTTTTAACCCATTAAAGGTTTTTGGTGTTCCTATCCCCGAATCTAAGAAAGGTCTTACGAGAAAAAATTCAGACGTCATAATATTTATGTTCATTTGTGAAGAACAACATTTACAACTAAACTCATTTAATACCTAAATCTGACGACTATGTAAATGCAGTTAATTGATTACCAGACCATGACGGCTCTTTAGAAATTGTGTCACCAGACCATAACATCTATTTTATAACTACAGTCAAACAGTTTTGGACAAAGAAATGCAAGTTCTCGATCCAATCTTAATAGTTTTCAACTTTTCATATCAACCACATGGATTTTATTGATTGTCTAATCAATTCTTACCCTTTGTTTCCCAGTTCCATACAAAACGGTGATAAATTTATAATGCAATGGAAACCACGTCTAGCTAGAATGTCTTTCTTTCTTTTACTTATCCAAAGTGGGCACATATCAAATTGGTCGTATTGTATTGTGCTATGTTTGCGTCGGGGTGGCAGCCTGTTGCGGGTCTTTCAACGGATTTCGCAGTTTCGTTTCAGCGAAGAGATTTCCCTCAAGGATTCTCCGCAACTGCACCAAGGCACTCTGGCAACTGACATATCTAGGATTCCGAGTCTAAGGAATTTTGCAAAGATTTCATGCACTAACATATCGTCAAGGTATACAAAAACGGAACATTGTATCTCAAGTTATTTACTACATTGTTGAATATGCATGGCATTCTTTATCCCGCGAAAGTGTCAGTGCATGTTTATAACGGCTTCATTGCGACACGTCAGCTCAACTATTATTGATTAAACACCACATCTCCTAACCTTTAAAGCTTTTGTTTTTCGTTTTCTTATCAATAAAAAAAAACATAATTCATTTTATTTTATGTATTTTGATAAGAAAACGTTAGAAAGTGAACATTGCCTCTGTACATTTGACCACTGAGTTGTTTTCGTGGCTAAATTATATTTGGATAATATTATCATATTTTTTGTAGTTTAAAACTCATTCTCTTGTCCCATAATCTATGTCATTTAAAAAAATGTTTAGTTTAATCATAACTTTAAAATGAAATAATAATATTATATTTCAACTGTATGCAACTTGGATACAAATATACGAAATTTCCTTTCCTCAGCATTATTTTTTGAAATATTTTGAGTGGGTCTGATTTCGAAATGCAGGTCATCTGTGTCTTCAGTAATGTGTAGTTAGTAAATGTTCGTTAGCCGCATTGCGCTCGCGGCTCGGGGGTACTGAAGCGTCGTCTCCGTCCGTTCGGGTACTTTCAATTCTCAGCGGTGCGTTTCATGAGCCATTACCAGTGGATTGCCCAACATCAATGATTGTCTTCCATTCATTCAGACAACTGAAGGAGGGCCTCTATTTTAATTTTGTATTGTTTGATGTATTATTGTTATTATTAATACTCTTTTGATTAGTACCTAGAAAATCAATACGTCATGGATCATGGTATTGAAATGAAATTTCAAAATCACATTGAAATCATCCACTAAGCGGTCTAGGATATAGGGCTGCGAGTGGCACATCGATGGTCCTTATATGGGATATTGTTATTTTCGCTTATCTAGGATCTCATACTCAGACTCGGATTCAGAATCGATTTTGTTTTGGCCATGATTTAGCACGTCTAGACGCAAAGCCAAGCCATAAATTCTCCAAATGCAGCTGTACAGAGATAGAGCCTTTCCCCGCTTGTGTCGTAAAGATAATATTTTTCTGCTCTACAACGCCTGTGTTGACTCCGGACACTTAAATTGGAAATGCTATCCGCATTGCGGCCCCGACTTTATTAAAGTTCTTTAGCTCAGGGAATAGCTGCATTTTATTTTTATATAACTTGACCCGAAATTGCTCACGGTCAGTGTATACTCAGTGCTACTGAAATGGGTTTAGTAAAAATGGCCGTCTGATAGAAAAGATTCTACTTTCACTTGTCGCTGTGCCAAGTGGACGACGATGTAGCAATTGTTATTATGAGCGAGTCTGTTTGTTTTTGGATTGTTTCTTTCGTAAACATTATGCGCATCAAAAAATGCTACTGTTCTACTCAAGGGCACTGTGTCGCAGCAGTCGTAACTGTAAATAGTTGCGGTTAGCAAAATTGCGGTGTTTTACGAGTTTTCTGTCCAGTCATTCCAATCCAATCTATACCGGTAAATTATTTTAGTCACTCACCTATTCTTAAAATGAGACTTTTTGTTGACCAAACAAACGGCGTCTGTCAAAAGCGTATGATGTAAAGGGATCAACGACACAGATCACCAACCTGCGTAGGAGTTGAACTATTTTAATTTCAGTTTGTGTTTCCGTCCCGTTCGCTCCGCCTCTCGTCAGCTACATCTGTCTCTGTCAGTATTGTGAAATAATTGGCAAAGGGCGTATTTCCCTGAGTATCTGTGCCAAAGTACACACACGTGCATGACCCAGGTGCAACCTGCACGAGAAACTATTGTGTTTTCAGCCTCCTTGTCTACGTATTAATAGTGCATTCCTAATCTATGTCTGTAGAGTAAGATCTGTTGCTCAGGCTTTCGCTTTCGCGCTGTACAGAAGGAAAGTTGTACACCTGTGGTCTTAGGTACTATTTCGTGTTACTTAGCAACAAATTATTTTTTCCGTAGCTTGACTTAGCTTTGAAGTTTAGAATTAATTTAACAATCTGATAACTTGGTCTGGTCCTGAGTTGACGTAGCCTTATTTCACTTCTTCATTTTAAAGGTGGTTTCCCAGTCATGGTGCAGCATAAAATTGTCCTTCCAAGGTCGCGGAAAGCGGCGTGAGTCACGAACATAAATACAAACGTTTTACATATTTATAAATAATTCCCTGTCCCCAGTGCCAGTATTATCGTATGTTTCAATAGCAAAGTGACTGTGTTATTTTCGATACGTTTTACTTACATTAGTTTGTGCGATTAGTGTAGAATTGTAAATAAACAATGGCGACAGGTCATTGTGAGTGACATGGATTCCGCCCTGTAGTTGTCACCGCCACATTGAATAATGTCGAAGACTTTAAACGCCTACAGAATGTAAGTATAGCACATTGTCTACAAATTTTAATTAGGTATAATATCCGATACGTATAATTAAAAAACTCTTAATTACTAATAAAATATGTTTTCAAACACGTACATTTCCTTAGATGATGTTTATTTAATAAATAGTTGTTAATGTTGTTACGAACTATAATTTAGATCTAGATGTCCGCTGTCTGTCACTATTTACAAAACCATCATGATAGATAAATATAACATACAGTGAGAAGGAATATAAACAGTAAATAAAGCCACATACATACAGTCTGACAAAGAACATGAGCGAAAAATGGAAGCAGCAACCAATGCCCAATCCTTACTTTCCTCTCACAGATTTTCACCGTAAGAGTTTATCCACGTATATTGTATAATATATACATTTGTGTGTATATCTATGAGCTCGGCCTATCCATTTGTTAGCAACAATATCCCATGTCGCAGGCGACCGGACACCGAGCGAGGCAATCGATGTGTCTAGACAAACCCTTAGCCCCCGTTAATGCACTTAGCGTTTTATGTTTTAAGTTGTAAAGTCCAAATTTATGTGCCCCTATCGTGGTGGAGTCAGGAAATATTAATGTTCGGAACAAAAGCTTTATATAGCGGTTGGGTTTTCCATGCTTTGTTGCAAGTGGACGGGGAAAGAATTGACTTATAATTTCACTAGCTTTTGACGCGAGCTTCACTATCTCCCAAAAAGTTTTCCCGTAGGAATTCCGTTATAAAAGCAGCATCTGTGTCCAGTTTGTCAGCTCACTGCTTATCAAATTATGTTCAGTAGTTTTAGTGTTAAAGAATAACAAAAATATCCATCTGTACTTACAATATTTAGCATTTACCATGAGTAGGATTTATTGGTAAAGATTGCTAAGAATAATCTTGTCAACTCACAGACCAAAAAATACATTCGTAGTTCCAGCCCACAGACCAGTAGACAGATATTTCAATATTACAGCACCCCTTATTTTCATTATGGAATACAACACGCTAAGGTTCCAGCATCCGTGAAAGTTGTACAGGATCATAATCAATACTCACAAGGTTGTCCTTCAGAACCCAAGGATGAATAGGCCTTGAAAGGTTAAGGTTCAAGGACTTTGCGGGTGTCGCTTGCAAAGCTTCTTTCTTGTTACCCGTCAATGAATATATTAATTATTACCCAACAGAAGTGTAAATTAGACGATTGCATTTGTGCATCAATTGGTTTAAAAAGCTCGAACTCGCTTCGAAAGCTTTCGAAGCTCTTAATCGAATAACTTACCCAAAGTTTAATCGCACATTATAAATTTATGTTTATCTCATTAAAATAATATCGATGTTGACGAAATTCCATTTTAAAACACCATTTCTTTAATTCACCTGAAATACTCACTGATAATTTTTTAAAAAGCATGTACTTTATATTGTGATTTTCCGACGAACGCTCTGAGCTCAACAACAAACCTTCAATAGAATTCCTTTCGTTTTCCAACCGACTGGGCAGAGACACAACTCAGAGCCTCCTAAAAATACCCCGTGAGGGTTGCGCGTTGCCATGGCAACGGGGTTTATGCCCCTTCGCCCCCTCCAACCCTCATTCCTCGAGGGGGGCTGAAACTTCAGCAAGGCTACGCGATCGGCACAAACAGTAAAGTTGAGGCGTAATACTTCTTTTTCGTGTAAGGATTCTAAGGAATTGAAACAAAGAGAAAATATAGAAATAGTTAGCCTTTTCCAGTGACTTATGCATTGCAGCAGCTTACTTTGTGTTTCATTATTCGAAACCATACTTACAAGGCTGATTTTTTAAAAGAAAAGCAGAGCAGAAGGCTCTATTACACATACCTACGATAATGCTAGTCATTCTAAAGCATTTAGTACTGACAAAACGAAATAATATGTCCGAAAACAATCAGCAAGTTTTTGCTTTGATCTTCAAACATTTTTATCCATGCAATTATTTTGTTTGTTTGGATCCTACAGAATCATCTACAACGTGTAGTTGACTGCCTGTCCCTACTTTGAGTGGCCGTAGTGGGAATATAGTGCATGCATAGGTACCTACATAGTTTGTTTTCAGTTCGCTCTGGGCTAAATTTACTGCCACACTAGAGTTCGAACCGAAGGCCGTAAAGTTGGTGATGGGATAAGCAACTTCGCCTATGCGCTTCTGCATAAATTTACAAGTCCTCAGTGGATTTGGATCACAAAATTCATGAAGTACTTCGGCGTATAAAAAAAGTTTTTGTCATTAGAATTTGACTAATATTTTTTGGCCACAATTTTTTTGATTCAAACTTTGTTACATCCACATTTTCGTTCAAAGCCTATCACATCAAATACATGTACATAGTTCGAATACTCTACTATGTAGCAAAATGTGGCGAAATCCTTCACATGCCCGGGCATTCTGATCACATAATAAGAACAGTAACTTAGTTTTTCGGTCACGTTTGTCGAGTCAGTCCGATTTCAGTCGCCGGCTCGTTTCAGCGAAACATATTTGGTCGAAGACGTGAACGAACGTTCATGTTTTATACAAGGTACTGTTTGTAGTTGTCAGTATAGGTACAGTATATCCCACGGCGATGTTTCATGTAGGGGATACCTTAAGTACTTATGGATAGGGCATTTTAGGTACACTCTGTATACTAAACAAATTCAACGAGTCAACAATTCAAAGGAGCAGGGTTGTAATTAACGTCTACGTTCTTATTTAATCTCATTTTTTTATGACTGTATTATGTAAAGGGCTCGTCCCTTTACATAATACATAATAATATTTGAATGTTTTAGTTACAGCTAAGCAAACATTAGCAAAACATGTCAACTCCTATTAACGTTTTAGTTAATGTGCGCAACCACTTGTTTAACGAGATCACGGGCCGGTTTGACACAAGGCTGTTTATCGATTAGCTAACCATGAGAGTAGTTCAATAATATTTATCAATGACTAATACAGTCTACCTTTTACATGTAGGTCTGTGTTTATATCGTTTCAATGATCAATCATTCGTAATACTATCGTAAACATTCTTTGTATCCGACTTATTACTCAATAAATACCGTATGTAAGACTCTTTCTGAAAGTATGACGTATACAAAAGTTGTATTATAGTTTTCCGTTTTGCCACTGTCGAGTTCGCCTGCAAGTGAACGTAAATACTGTATTTGTGTTTACTTGCCTTCGAAATACTACGAAGGCCGAATAAGCTGCAAAACTAAAGCATACAAGCAACAAAAGAACATTATTATCGCCTCCAAGTCTTTCAGTCTAAATCTAATTAGCTCAAAATCGTATGAAACTGCCAGTTATCGTTACATACTGTTATTGATAATAAGCCCGTTAGTTGTATTAGAACCCTGTCAGAAATAGGTCGATGTGTTAGTAATGGCATTTCGATGTTATTCACAGGATGTATGAGTGGTTGACATGCAACTCATTCATCGTGATACAGGTTAAAAACGCGCCATCAATTTGCATGTGTCGTGCGTAGTTTTGTAATACACTCACGGGCAATGAAAAGTTTCCACTGAGAAAAGCACCAAATTACTCCTAAACGGAAAATGCTAGCTTAATGACGCCTTCTGCAACATTGAAGTACATTTAACTGAGCATCAGGATATTACCAACTAAAAACAATATATTTTGTAAAAAAAAATATTTCAATATTTGTAAAAATTTAGGCGGTTTGGTGTCGACATTTTGTGAGTGGAACTGTTTCTTTGCCCGTGAGTGTATATTGGTAATATTGGTATTTTGTATGTTATTTATTAGCGTGTCGATGAATTAGGCAGCCAGGTTAAGTATGGATGTAATATAAAAATCGAAGAAATATAGTCTACAGAGAACAATAACAACCGCAACGAAATACCTTCCTTCAGCAGGCAAACAAGGTCCATTGTCTCGCAAATTGCAATACTAAAAGCGAAGACTGCTTGCATTAGTCATTCATAAAACAAACAAATGGAAATAATTGTAACTAAACAATAAAAAACAGGTGTCTATTTCAGCCAGTGTATTAGTCAGGTGATCGTATTTAGTTTGTCTCGGTGCTTTTAGTCATCGTTACACTACTTTTATATCTAAGTACTTATCGCTTTAAAAGAAATAAATATATGTCGTACCTAGATACAGTTAAATGAAGAAATAATATGGACATCTGTGCCACTAGGTTAAAATATAATGTAACTGTTCATACTTGATGAATTTTAATAAAATTTTGGTTGTCGATGCGGGTTGAATATGTTATGCCACACACATTGTTATACAGGAAGGAGCATTGAAATTTGCATTATGAATACAATTTATTTCAATGCATTTAGCCAGATTAAATATTAGTTACTACATACGTAAGCTTTCATGAAATTTTTCAAACCTAGGGAATTTCCTTTCCCAATTTTAACCGGCAGAAGTAGTTTAGACTTTAGAGCTTCAACTATAGATAAAAAAAATACTTGTTTTAAAAAAATGCTCTGCCCTGCCCTGGTGAGGGGGGGGTATGGGAACCAGTCGCGCTGCATGGTCGCAGAACTCTATGGTCTTTCGCAACTGGATGTAGATCGGCATGCTTGAATGAACGGTGTGGTTTGGGGTTCCGATGACAATGCAAGCGTCGATAAACTCGTTAAATGCGCGTTCCACCAATCGCAATGACGTATTTATGGTGAATCTCGATATAGTGACGTTTATCTACGTCGATAATGAACCCGTGTAGCGACAGCAGCTGTCTGATTAAAAATAACAATCTATGTTTTATTATAGACAAAAAAATAAAAGCTGGTTAACATTGTGTGAGTTGCAACGAAGACGTTGAAGTAGATAGGAGCTTAGTCGCCATAACGGTTCCTATCCCTGTGCAACAGAGGGTGAATGATTTGAAGATAGGTTTTACCTAACCTCTATTAAATGGGCAGCTTCTGATCGAATCATCAATCATTTGTCTGTCGATTTTCATATGAAAGTGTAAGCGCTAGGTGTTTTTTCTGACTTTACCTGATGTGATCAATAAATCAGATAAGCAGCGCAATTTATCTGTCTGATCGATCTATATGCGTTTGGAAATAACTTCATTTATAGAGTTAAATATAGAGTTACCTGAATGTTGTATACATCAACAAAGTGCATTTTGTTTATTTTCACTGCTCCCGATAGCTATTTCAATGCAAACAAACATTGTCATGTTCCGATACGAATGTGTGTTATCTAAATAAAGGTAGTGCAGTGCATTCACTTACGATTTATTTATTTTAGAAATCACGGGATTTTGTTCACGGGACTTTTCGTCTGGCTGGCATACCTACTAATAATTTTGAATCGCTCACACCTAAGCCTTCCAGACAAGTTTGGTAAAGTCAAAATTGTAAATAGACTTTACCACCTTATTTTAAAGGACTAGACACCGTTCAGATTTAGAACTAGCCTTAGACTACTGACATGTCGTACCTATGAAATCTGTAGACTGTAACCTCTGAATATCCCCATCAACTTCTTCAAGTCTACTGTTAGCACCACCAGTTAACATTATTATCTCTTGACAGAGCATCACAAGAATCACAACCTAACCTCTCTTTCTTTGTCCGCAGCAAGAAGATCGAATCCCTGGGCAGGATGACTCAGATGTCTCAGGAGGAGATGGTGGCGGGCGCGCGCACCGTGGCCGCGGGGCTCGAGGCTCTCAGAGCTGAACACTCACAGCTGCTGGCAGGACTCGCCGCCAACACCGACCATGAGAGTGAAAAGGCGTCGTTAGTGCGCAAGAGCATTGATGCGATCGAGTTGGGGCTGGGAGAAGCGCAGGTTAGTTGACGATAGATGGCGTTGTTTTGAGGTTTTTTGTTTTATGGTGGTTTTTTGGCTAATAATCGTGCTTAGCTAAGGAATCCCTAAGGATGAATCATCCGTAACACAAAAGGTTGGTATAGGCCTTTAGTACACTTGAGCCAGAGAATAATCGCTCCCAGGCTTTACCCCTGGTCATCCATAGGATAGAGGTTAGTAGTCGGCCTTTAGCACACATGAGCCATATAAGAGCGCACCGTCGCCGCGGGGCTAGAGGCTCTCAGAGCTGAACACTCGCAGCTGCTGGCAGGACTCGCCGCCAACACCGACCATGAGAGCGAGAAGGCTTCACTAGTGCGCAAGAGTATAGATGCGATCGAGTTGGGGCTGGGAGAAGCGCAGGTTAGTTGACGGTAGATGGCGTTGTTTAGAGGTTTTTTGGGTTCGTTGTGCTTTTGGTGAATATTGATGCTTAGGTAAAGGTTCTGCTAAAAGCAGAACCTTAACACGACACCATGGAGCATCCATAGGATTGATGTTAGGTATCAGTCTTTAGAATACAGCTTGAGCTACTTTAATTTAGTTTAACTTTAGTTCTACGACTAATTAAGCGTACCTGGAGTCCTGGACATTTTAGTACTAGGAATTACAAAGTATAACAAACTCACTCTGCCAAGCTTTTAAGTTTTAATTAGAACACAAATTTAAAGTGAAGTTCGCAAGCTCACACACTGACTCTACATCACGTACGAGTGTTAGTTAACACTCTCTCTAGAATAACTTAGTTGATAATGTGTGCTGTAAGTTTAAATCTCGGCAAGTTTGTTCGTGGAAGCGGAGGAAATTTGAGGAATGTAGGACCAGCTCGGCTGGCTAGATCGCTGTGTGAAGAAAGTTGTTAAAAGTTGTTATTAAATTGATCAAGTCTAGTTTTGTGAACGATTTTAAGGAAGATTTTATGCTGCTATTTTGTCGAGTAAATAATTATCGTACTCGTGGTAGTGGTAGGTGCTTGAGAAATAGATAAATATAATAGAAAATCTGCCTTCGTTGAGCTTTAATATCAATATAACATGGACAAGTTGAAAACATTGGACTATGATAAGATGTTTTCCAAAAGATTTATATTGATGACTCCGTATTACTTATTCTACCATCCGGTCAAAATTATATTCTAAGTATGCTTTCCTGGCGACGTGATGGGTCGTGATGATGATCCTTTCCCCAAGCTAAAACGTCTCATAGCAAACTTTGCAAAAGAATACCACAATTTGTAAGTCATCAAACCACCTCACGTTAAAAGTATCTGATATCAAAAACATCTGATATCGCTCGTGATGATGAGGTAGGTGACACACGTGTGTCTGCGGGCGACATCTGATCTAGACCCAGCATGTAGGATGCCTAGACTTAGTACCTAGGGTTGGGTTTCTGCGGATAACGCCTGTGGTCGCGGATTGTATGGTGAAATGGTTTTGTTTGTTTGGTTGGGCTTGCTTGTGAAATTAGATAGGTTTCTATGTGATGATAATGAATGGAAAAAGTAACTAAAGTCCTAAGTGATCATAATTCTGATTGTGATTCGTGCTGTCAATCAGTGATCACTCACTGATTGGCATTATTAATTAAATACTGACCATAAGTTCTAGTTAAACACATAAACATTATTTTAACATAGTTATCCTATAAATTTACTGAATATTAACTTCCTTAGCTTTTTTTGTTCATTCGACACTCTTTTACAAAAGGGCGTGCGTTTTCATGCGCACACAGCTAGAAGCTAATAGTCAACATCCAGGCAAACACTAGAAAACGAGCTAACAAAATGAAGAAGAAGGGGAGGGCTTTATCCCCCACTATTTTTGTCTCCCCCGAGTCAACATTCCCACGTTCATAGAGTAGAGTACTCTGTGCGTAGGGTAGGTACAGTCGGCAACATAAATTAGTTTTTGTTATAAATATCTAACACAAGAAATACAACTGAAACTTTATTTAATGGCTATTTAATCTGTGACTATGGAACATTCATACAGAAAGCAAGTTTCCTACTGTGAGGTCTGTGAGTAAGGGAATAAAAAATACACACAGAAAGTATATTTAAGTACTTTTACACTAGAAACAATAAAATTTAGGCGGCGTAATCGTAGTGATCTCTTATAGACCAGCCAGCAATCCTTCTTTCCGTTACAGATAAAATTAATTGAACAGAAAAAAAACTAAGACTATTTTTTTTGTTATGTTGACTGTACCATCTCAAAGAGTCAAGTGTAAAGTCTGAAGTGATGCGTGCCGGCGGATCATCGTGGTCTAGATTGTGATATCAGTTGAGATTAGATTGTAGTCACAAACATGTGCGATGTATGTAGAGACTGACAGATTATCCCTTTAACCAGCAGAAGGATCCAAGTGTAGCAGAAAAATGAAACTTTGGGTATGGGTTATATATGTAAAGCTTTATTAAAAATCGAAAAAAAAAATTAAAAAATATTTTTATTTTATATGAAAAAAACATGGTGGCAATATAATGTACACTGCCGGTTTGAACTTTGGTGGAGTTTTGTTTTTTCTTTGTTTCTTTTGGATAGTGATCTGCAATCAGTGGAGTGAGGCGGAGTGGGGTCTTGTCGGATGATGCTGTTGCCCATGAGTTGGGGGAAGCGTTTGGTGTTCCGGATGGTGCGGTTTCTGGGGACGGTTTGGGGGAGTCGTATTCGGAACGGGTTTCTGCCCGGGGTGGTTTGGTGAGGGTGCTTGCAGGTGGTGGTGTTCTGCTTGGTTCGGCGGCGCTGTCGTCTCCGTCCTCATCGGCTTGTCGGTCTCCTTCACTTGCTGGACTTCCGGGCGCTTCGGGATCGGCACCGGAGGCTCTGTGTCGAGGTCTTTCGGCTGCAGGACCTCGGGGTGCTTCGGTGTCTGCACTGGTGTCTCCCCGGCGTCGGGGCCGCTCGGCTGCGGGAGTGCCGGGTGGCGCGGAGCCGGTTGCATCCTCTAGCATGCCGGATGGGTTGGATGGGGGTGAGCTTTCGGATTTCTCGTCTTCGGATTCGGGTGAGGATGTGACTGGTTGGGGGGAGCAGGAGTGGACCCGGGGGCCGGATCTCGGCTGCTTTGGTGCTCCGAGGGTTCGGTCTTCGGAGCGGCTTCCGGGCGGAGCGGGGCCTCTGACCTGCTTTTCTTTGTTCTTTGGTGATGACGTGCTGGACATTGTTGTGGACCAAACTAATGTATACGCTGTACAAGTAGGATCGAGAAATTATACACCAACCACTAAAGAAGAAATCATGGCTTGGTATAAATTGGTTTGGTACACATTGGTGTTTGGTGCGTCATCGCTGAAGAGTGGAGAGGGGTGGGTCGGAGGTTTCGTTCTGTTTGGAGGCTGTTTTGGGGATTGAACTTTCGGAGTATCAGGGTGGCTGATCTGGTTTCTGGGTCCATTATTGTTTTTTCCAGTCGGTCTCATCTTCGTCCGAGTCTGGGTCTGGGGACGGGGGGTCCGGGGGTTCATTTTCGTCTGGCCTGTCTGGTGTGTTGGGGGATGCGGTTGGTTCTGCGTTGCTTGGTGCTCTTGCAGCTGGGCGGCTTTGATGTTGGTGAGATGTTGGTGCAGATGTTGAGGCACTTTGGGGTCTTGTGGCTGGGGGACTTCGGTGTGGAGTCTCTGGTGTTGGTCTTGAGGTGCTTGGGGGTCTGGTGGGTGGGGGAGATTGGCAGGCTGGTGGGGGTGGGGACGGTGGTGCCGTCGAGCTGGGTGGAGCGTCGTCGCCTGTGGGTGCCCTCACCGAATCGTTTTGGGTGGAAGCTTGTTCTGGGTCCGGTTCTTCCGGGTCATCTTCGGAAGTCGTGCCATCTGGAGTGCCGGGCATGTCTTCCGGCTCATGGGCGGTGGCATCATCTGGTGGGACTTTGTTCCGCTTCATTGTGGATCGTTGTCTGGAGGAAGCAGGGAGGGAGCGGAGCTTTGCCAGGGTTTGGACTGGCGGTGTACATTATATTGCCACCATGTAGGTACCTACAAGTTGATAGTGGCATATATATGGCCACCACAAAAAAATGGAAATTCGAATAAAAAATGTCGATTTTTTTTATAAATAGTGATCATATCGTCTTCTATACTACATGTTTATATAAAAAAAGAAGGTTACTCGCATTTTTATCTGCAGGATTGATGAGATATTTTTAAATAAACTTTGTACTTTTGAAATGAGGCAATTTTTTTTCAAGTGACATATTTTTTTTAAATATTGGCACTACTAATTGATTTGATTGAAGAAAAAAAATACTGATGTGCATTCAGCTATGTATTAGTGACGTTTCCAGTAGCAAGATCGAATAAACTTTTAGAATTCTCAGGCCTATAAGATGGTGGCACGTATATTGCCATCATCAGTTAAAGGGTTATACTAAGAGACAGATTGATATGAATTTGTAATGTATGTAGATAATGCTTGGGAATGAAAATAATCTTAATGCGACATACCTACTGTTGTGAGATTCTGGCTCTTACGGCACGGCATGACTGTAGTACTGTAGTAGCAAATAAAAAAACTGAACTAAGAGAATGGTTACAGTTACTTATAAATGACTTAGACTTTTATTTATATATTGCGTGAAGTAATATATTTTATTTAATACATTTTAGATCGAGCTTAAATATTGTAGAGTCATTGATAGGTTTATAAATAAAAGTCTCGCAGCTAATCTTTTGTTTAATCAAATATTTATTGCCTTTCATACCAGTTGTAAAATATGTACGTAACACGTGAATACACGAAATAAATGTTCCTTTGTTATGAAAAAATACATGTTTTATGGGCAACTATCGTCAAAAAGTTTTATTAATAAAAATGTATATGCCTACTCCGCAAGTTTGTGAGAATTTATCTACTTTTGCCTAGATTTTCGCGCATCGTATTCGTTACTGATTTAGAGTTGGGTTAATGATCAGTCAGGAAATATATCATGTCACTACAAAAGCTGTGGTGAAAGCCTTTATATGCGTCAGTACAGTGTAGGAGTGTATACCTACTTCCATGATATTGTGACGTCACCACGCTAGCTTAATGTTGACCTATGATGTAATCACATAGCTAACTACTGCATTGAATGGGACAAAATATACGACAAAATAAAAGTTATGAAAATCAATCTTGTACTTCTGTACTTTATGTACCTATGTACTTATACTAGAACTGTAGTACGCGTAAAAAGATTCATGAATACAATTTTCACCACATTGTATGCAAGAATACGCTGTAGTTACTTACTACACAAGCGCTTCAGTATTTAATACGTAGGAATTATATCAAGTACATTAAGTATTTAAAATTAAATAACACTTGTATCAAAAGTAAAATATAAAACTTTCATAAATTACATTTAATGTTACGGTTATAAAAAGTCGGGTTTACTACAGCTGGTAACTTTCCCTGAGTTGCATAAAATATGAGTTCTCACTCGCAGTTGTTAAGTACATACCACGCTCATTTACTCAAGCTTTTCATAATTATTATTGAAGCGTCCGTAGTCGAGCGGGCCTCAGTGATCGTAACTGATCGCTGAGGTTAAGCAACAACTGACACGGTCAGCCATTGGATGGGTGACCGATTTCAAGTGGTGCTTTTCTGGACGCTTCCGTGCTTCGGACGGCACGTTAAGCCGTGGGTCCCGGTTACTGCTTCGGCAGCAGTCGTTAAGCCTAGTCAGAGGCCTTCGGGCGGCTTGAAAACATCTGACAGTCGCGTTGCCCACTTACCCGACAACTCTCTCAGCACAAGCTTGCTTGTGTTGGGGTCCACCAACCCGCACTTGGCCAGCGTGGTGGACTAGGCCTAAACCCTTCCTTCATTGGAAGGAGACCCGTGCCCCAGCAGTGGGGACGTAATGGGTCGTGATGAAATATAGTTACTTAATCGAAAACTTAGTGGATGTTGAAGTGCTCTTTAGTAGGTTATTTGATAACGTAAGAAAATGGATAGAAAACATTTTGAGTTTCGCTTTGCTTATGTCCAGCAGAAAACGATCGTTACACTTTACGAAATAAATAAATTACAACCTAACCCCCTTATTCATAAAAAAGTTACTGAACGGATTAACTATTGAACTGTTCTGTCCCTCTCTGACAGAGAACAATTTGTTCTTTGACAGAGAGTGACAAAACAGTTCAATAGCTAATCCGTCCAGTAACTTTTTTATGAATAAGGGGGTAAAACTGTCACTTATTTTTACCAGCACTGTAAAATGCACTGTCACTATTGGTCGATATCATTCCTTTTCTATGCCTTTTGTCCAATACGAGAACAAAATGCCTTATCTACCCACAAAGCCAGCCAATCAAAAACACGACAACCTACCTAAACTCATTCGAATGCACTCCGAACGTTTTAATAACGCCAGGCATTTTCAATCAACGAGGCTCTCCTCTTTATTATGTACAGTGGAGACTAAATTACACTACAGAGTTATACTATCCTTAATCCATGCGCCGGAAGGGTTATGTTAGCACTGCAAGTACCGTGGTAAATGTTTCGCCCACTGTACCTGGAAAGGCTGCAGGGTTTGACCTAAATGAGACTTGGCGATATAAAGGCCAGTGCTGAAACTGCCTGAAACTATCTAGGACAGTTTTGTTTAGTTATATTCAGGATATCGAGTGAAAACTGTAGGTATAGGCCCTATTAGGCTCATTATTAATTGGATTACCATCCTCTAATGCTCATGACTTGCGAAATTCTTTGCAAATATTGTGCCATAAAATGAAAACGCTACATAATAATTTCTTCTTATTTAAAGGAGTTCTTGGAACGCCACGGCACTCAGTTTATTTATATTTAATCTCATTAAAACATCAAAGCACTGGTTGGCCAGAAGTCTTAAACATAATTAGTACTGCCTAGCCACAATATTAAATGCAAAGAATACATATTAGGAAAAAACCTTAATTATGTATTTTACCATTGAACTCAGATTATTTATATAAATGTTTTTTCCACCACTAAAAATTGCGGGGTGTTATTAGTATATGTCTATGTATGTATTACTAGATAGCTCTCAAACAGAGGGATTCATAGCTACTTTATTTTGTTTCTCTATCATAACCTTTAGCTTGTTTATGTTAGTGATGACTTATTGATAATGTTCCTTACCTATTTCCTTCACGTGTGACACCATTCCACACTCTTCATACATATCTGACCTAAATGAACCTGTACTGAAGACCCGGCGAGTCCTTAGAGATTGCATCTTGTTGGAAGTGGAACGCCGTGGGGTGCAGACTGCTATGAATATAGGCCGACTATATGCGGAAGGCATTTGAATGGCTTGGGTTATTTTGAGTTAGGTTCTAGATCTAGATGTATTTGGTTAGTGGGATTTCGGTATAAGCTGAAATGATTAAGCCTCTATTTTTATTAGTCTGTGCCAGGATAACATACCTTGCCATACGCATCCCAGTAAGCTTCACTACACACAAAATGTAACAAATATCTTTCTACTGGGTCCTGTCGGGTTACTATACCTACCAATTTTGACCTGTAGTAAAATAATACCCAAATTTCACTCACCAGTTCTCAACTTACCAACCAAATTTCACCATAAATTTATATTCACCTTCGACCATCTCCATCCCCAGGTGATGATGGCACTGGCCTCCCACCTGCAATCAGTGGAAGCCGAGAAGCAGAAGCTCCGCACTCAGGTCCGCCGACTCTGTCAGGAGAACGCGTGGCTGAGAGACGAGCTGGCGGCAGCTCAGCAGAGACTGCAGGCTTCAGAGCAGAAGGTGGCTCAGTTGGATGAAGAGAACAAGCATCTTCACTTCATGGCTTCTGTCAAGTGAGTGTTCTCAAATCTACAGTCATAAAGGTCTCCCACAGATAGCATATAGAGTAATATAGACATACAAACGTATCCCTCTTTTCGGTGGAAAGAAGCCGGTAACGTCTTAAAAGTACCAGGGTTGCATAAATTTGCAAGGCGTTCGTCCACGAATGTAGTTAACAGCAGCTGTAAGTACGCGAAAGTACCAGGATAGCAGGTTCACACAGGAGGTAATATAGAAGGCGTGGTTGAGAGACGAGCTGGCGGCCGCCCAGCAGAGACTGCAGGCTTCGAAGCAAAAGGTGGCGCAGTTGGATGAAGAGAACAAGCATCTGCACTTCATGGCTTCTGTCAAGTAAGTCCTCGGTATTCCGCATGCAGCAATTATAGGTGTATGGTCGATGGATCAGACACGTGTCTCGATCTTGTACCAGTTAGACAGATTTATTTATTTATTTAACTTTATTATCAAAAATACATGCTGAGTATTACAATTATTAAATGTCTGCCAAACTGTGAAAACAGTTTGTTGGCAGGTTACTCTCATTTCTAATTAAGCACAATACACATAATGACACTTATATTTATGTAACACGGTACAACACAGTTGAAATAGGTATAGACAGGTAATTAAATAGGCATAGCTAGGTCATTGACATTTGATTCAATAGGTGTTTTTTAATTTTGGTATGTACGTATAAGCTTATGTCACCCCCCTCTTTGGTCAGTGGGGGGTGGAAAGAAGACGTTATTATTCGAAAAATACCAAGGATACAGAAATTTGTAAAGCGGCGTTCACCGATGCAGTTTTAACTGCAGCTGTAAGCGAAAGTCTGCGAAAGTACCAAGATAGCAGATTCACACACGAGTAGAAGGTGATTTAGATGGCGTTGTTGCGAGCATCTGCAATTTAAAGCGTCTTTCAAATGGTATGCTTGCCGACATTATTTCATATAAAGACTTATTTATCCCATTTCACAGCTAGATTCGAGAACCGGCTTTGATGACAGACTGTTTTCTCTCCTTCTTTATTAGCGCCATATAATATCTTGAACGTTCTGCCAGCATTAAATTAAAATTGACATCCACACACAGGTACATCTAACACGTATATTTCCCTATATTGCAGGAAGTACGACAGCGACATCACGGAGGAGTCTGACACGAGTCGCAGCGGCGGCGCCGACAAGCGGGACGACCCCATGGTGGACCTGTTCCCAGATGATGAGCACATCGACAACAGGAATAATAAATGTAAGTTTATAATATAGTTATTAGGTTTGCTATAAAAACCTCACGGCAATAGCGACCAGGAGATTTTAGGTCTATCTGAAAGTACCTATATTCTTAGCCTACATTCACATAATACAATACTAAATCGCTTCTTGTATACTTAATTACTTACCTAAGTTTCATTTTACTATTAAGCTTATTTTTATAATCAAGGCAAACTAACGTTTTATTTTCTACTTAACAAGCCACATTGGATGAACACGGCAACGGTAAGAGAGCTAATCCATAACTTAGTGAATATACTTGTAAATAATTTATTCCAAGGAATCAGTATCAGAATTTTTTACATCATCATCAGGCCATAATCATAACATATTCCTCTCCCACAACACTCCGTCCTAGATCTTCCTCATCCACGTTATACCAGCTACTTGTCTAAGGTCAAACTTTCCGGAGGGTTAGTGGTCTCCACTCGTTTGCCCCACTCTTGCTCTTACTTACCAATAAATTTTACTTACCAATAAATTTTAAATCCATTAATTTCCAGCGATGTCACCAACCCCGCCGTCGCAGTTCGCGCAGCAAGTGAACGCGGGCTACGAGATCCCGGCGCGTCTGCGCACTCTGCACAATCTGGTCATACAGTACGCGTCTCAGGGACGGTACGAGGTGGCAGTGCCGCTGTGCAAGCAGGCTCTTGAGGATCTGGAGAAGACCTCGGGACATGACCACCCGGATGTCGCTACCATGCTGAACATCCTGGCTTTGGTGTACAGGTGAGAATTCATTCAAATTGGTCCATCCGTAGTCAGATTCACGAGTCAATGTATGCTGTAAGTGTTTAAAAAGTACCAGGCATTCATAAATCTGTAAGGTGTGATTTTAAGAACAAAAATTTTCTCTAACTTGTTAACAAGTAAAAGTACCTACCAGGACACCAGACTGCCACAGAAGCTTACACCATCAGCCGTCTAATGTAACCCCTATTCCTATCACCCCAGGGACCAGAACAAGTACAAGGAGGCCGCGAACCTGCTGAACGACGCGCTGTCGATCCGCGAGAAGACCCTCGGAGAGAACCACCCGGCCGTCGCCGCCACGCTGAATAACCTGGCTGTGCTGTATGGGAAGCGGGGTGAGGATATTTGTTTAGCTATGTCTGTAATTATGGTGTTTGTGGAATTAAATTGGCATACACTTCTTTAACTTAAAGACTGCGCAGAAAAAGGAGTTTAGTGTACGTGTACGCAGAACTTTTTCCGAGAAAAAGAAGAGTTTCGGTGGTAATCGCTAGAGCTGGACTAGAATATATTTGAGAGTGACAGTGATAAGTGAATTGCTGCGCGAACCCTAAATACTGTATTAAAGTAGCCTTTTTTTCTCATACGGTTCGTCAACTAACCACACGGGTTAGAGATACAACGCTAAAAGCGAACACAACGCCACTTGCGTCTATCCTTACCGAGACAACTATTATAAGCCAAATGCATATTTTTCGTCATTGTCCTATGGTACCTCAGTGGTATAAAGGGCCTTCACTAGCCGTTCTGTCCTTGGTAAATGCCTTGGCTTCTTAATTTACGTGTTTCTATGTTGTTCCAGGTAAATATCGCGAGGCGGAGCCACTGTGCAAGCGCGCGCTCTGCATCCGCGAGTGCGTGCTCGGGCGGGACCACCCCGACGTGGCCAAGCAGCTCAACAACCTGGCGCTGCTGTGTCAGAACCAGGTATTTATGCCAGCCCAGCGCAAATACATTAATTTTATGATTAACTGGCCCATGATACGTGACATATAAAATGTTATTCGAGTCATCTGTCTCAAGCCTACTACACACATGCTCTCGGCATGCCGAGCGGCTATGCATTGTATACCTGTAAGGCCTGTATGGCCGCCCGCCGGGCTAGCCACCGGCACTGTGTGTAGGCGCCTTTAGGGTCAAATGGTTTACGCTAGGGTCCGATATAAGAAACAATAGAGAACAGCCCCGTTATCATACTAAAAAGTGCCAATTTCACCATTCTCGGTTATCTAACCGACAGGGATTGATTTATAAATTAAATGTCATCTCCATATAAAATTCATGACAGATGTGTCAAAAGTTAACCACTACTCCCTGGTTATGCTCTAACAGAGAATGGTGAAATTGGCAATAAAGGTTCGAGCCACGTAACTTGACCTGTAATTTACCTTAGCTTCTGTACGATTGTATTTTTCGTATTACGAGCCGCTATTGACATTGTTATAAAAAATATCTTAATTTTTTTTCAAGTTAAATTCAGCCTTCCTCTGCTAGGTCCTCCAAAATTTCTAATTGATACGCATGCAAGCTTCTTGTAAATTGGAGAATTCCTTCTATCGGCGGTTATCATATAGTTATTACAATACTTTAACACTATCCACAGAACAAATACGAAGAGGTGGAGCAGTACTACCAGCGGGCCCTCGAGATCTACGAGAGCAAGCTCGGGCCCGACGACCCCAACGTGGCCAAGACCAAGAACAACCTCGCCTCCTGCTATCTGAAACAGGTATAGTACGACTCACGTGAGATGAACGTGATAACGGCTTGCGTAGCCAACGAATCATACGAATGTAACTAAGTACCCCAAAGTAAATATACATATCGCTCAGCTCAAAATGAGAATAGGTTTTCTCAATAATTTGATTTTAAAAGTATCTACGTCTTCAGCATGAGATGAGCATCTGCAATCTTTCGTCATCATTAGCCCTCTATCGCATACCTACTTCTGATGAGGTCTCATAAAGACGCCAACTTTTCTCTTCTATTTTTGCTCTTAATCCACGTCTTTCAACAACCTTGGATATATCTCCAAATTAACAACTCATTACACTAAAATGCCATAACCAGATATCGTCCACTGTACGTTTGTCCTGCCAAAGAATAATAAATTAATATTTCAAATTATAATTCCAGGGCAAATACAAGGAAGCGGAGACACTGTACAAGCAGGTGCTGACCCGCGCGCACGAGAGAGAGTTCGGGACCATCGACGGTAAGTCCATTATTTAACCGACACGCCTCTGAACTACTTATGTGTGCCTAGTACCTTATATGTAGTACAAGTGTTGATAATTTACGAAAACCATAATGAAAGGTGACGTTTTCTAGTGTATGAAGTGGCGCTTCTATTGGTCATTATGATGAAACAATTAACATAAGATGTATGCAGTTTGGCCGATGACACACTGACACTTTTGCCATAGTTTCACTTTTCTATCTTGCTATACTGATATCCCTTATTCTTGGTTCCAAATTGGGGCATAAGGGATTCATAACAGTTTTCCATTCGTAGCTTTACATCGCATCTGCATACATTTACTGTCAAATACAATATAATGTAATAATCTGCAAGAAGCGCCACTTCGTTACGAGGAAACGGTATTCGGAGCTTTCGTTCATAGTTTTCGTAAACTATCAAAACCTATACTAGGCTTATTGCTGTTACTGTATCCTATGTTGTTACGGAATAGGCTGATGCTATACATGACTACTCTTTATATTTTACCAGCCTATTTCGATAAACTCACAATTATTATTTGAATAAAATAAATATGTACATGTACATTTCATAAATAATCATTTTATTTGCATGCAAGTTTACCTATATTTTTGGCGTGTGGTAGTATCGTTTTCGTTTATAACTTGATTTTTTTATAATTTATTTTGTTCAGTTAACACGTTATATTTTATTTCTGTTTACTATTTTCAGAGAGTAAAGCGTCAATAACTAAGTCCAAAAAATAACACTCCCGCACTCGTAATATTGTATACAGTTTATTATAAATATTATAATTTTAACACCGGCTATGGAAATAAGGATCTTTAACATTCCCGTCAATTTAATTAGTCTCATTTGGTATTTTTTTCGATGAATAAACCGTCCTGTTGTAAAAACGGTTATTGATCGTAGTCCAAGATTAGGTTCCATAATGCTCAAAAGCTGTTTAAAATTAGTTCTAACATTCTAACCAATAATTATATGTATAAAAATGTGGTGATAGAAACTAATCCTGTATTATATGATAATTGAATGTTTAAAAAAACAAACGAAATTCTGGTTGTGTCGTATTCGGTATTGGTGTATAAGTAATGTAGGTAACTAAATTAATGACGAGGCTTACAATTTAGAATTAATTAAATATGTTTCGCTTGATTAATAATATGAAAGAGGCTTCTTTGTACCTAAGAATAAGTTGCTTACTTTATTATTTGTATATTTTGTGTCCTTGGAAGACAATTGCAATATTTAGCGTTAGTGTTAATGTGAATGCATTTAGTTTTTGTTTATAATAATTTTGCGTGACTTCAGTGGAGGTGCCTGAAATAATTTATATTTTACTCACCAATATTTTTGTGTTTGTATGTTATATGAATTTTATTTTTCGAATATAATATTATGTATTGAGTTATGTTATTTATAGATCTCTCTATGCATTTTTTGCAGCTCGAATTGATCGATCTTAGTTTTTTGCATAGAAATATTTATTATAAATTGAATAGACGCTTTTCTTGCCATTTGTTAGAATTTTTAATGTTTATTTTATTATTGTTAGTAGCGCTTGGCAATGAAATTTTGAATTTCATTTAATGTTCAAGCTGATAGATATAGGTAATTGATTTGAGACAATTATCATAGCCTTTATGCGTAGAAAGGATTTTGTATGGTTGTTAAATAAAACCAAAATACAAAATAATGCATGTAAAGTACGGGTCTACGCATGCAAATCCATAAAATTAGTACATTTTAACCACTTTAGTCCAGTCAATAAATGACTCAAAGTGAGGTGTAGAGTGCGTGAGCAGGTAACTAAGCGATTCCTTCAGAAACTTGTTCAGGGGGCTTAGGTTGTTAACATACCAAAAGTCCTGACTCCTAGGTGATGAGCGGGGGGGAGGAGGGGGGGACAAAGGTACGAATTTCTGGTTTTTAGCTTATATCTCGAAAACGGTGCATCGGAGAGAAATATTTTCAACTAATGAAATTAAGTTCTTAAAATTATCTAAAACTTTTATAGTATATGTTTTTTTCTGATTCCTAACCGTTTTCGAGCCAGTTAATCTTAAGACAATATGATGCAATGTTTATGAATGTTTTGACATGAATACATTTTTCTTGTAAATTTCAACTTTTTCCGAAGGTAATAGCTCGAAAACGGTTAGCAATTAGAAAAAAACATATGATATAAAAGTTTTAGATAATTTTAAGAGCTCCATTTTATTAGCTCATAATATTTGTCTCCGATGCACCGTTTTTGAGATATAAGCAAAAAACCAAAAATTCGTACCTTTATCCCCCCCTCCTTCCCCCCGCTCATCACCTAGGAGTCAGGACTTTTGGTATGTTAACAACCTAAGCCCCCTGAACAAGTTTTTGAAGAAATCGCTTAGTTACCTGCTCACGCACTCTACACCTCATTCCTTGACTGGACTACTTAGGGGATTACTTCTTAAAATCCGTGGTTTTCTTGTGATTTTCAATATATTAATGCCTATCTATTTGATTACTTTTAATAACAATATTCATGAATGAATGGTTTCGTATGCGTAGATCCGATTGACGATTGTGATTTAAGATACGTGCCTTGTCTAGAGTTAAATATAAGTATTTGTTAAGAGAAAATGTAATAGTTTATTATATTCACGTTTGCAAATAGATTTTATTCAAGCCTTGAAAGACAGCTAAAATTGTAGGCAGCTTTTTATCATTAAATAAAGACAAAGACAGTTTTATATATTTTTTATTTTGTATGTGATTCAGTTTATTTTATTTATGTACGTTTTCAATATCCAACTACATACAGATTGGCTTTTAAACTAACGGTAGTGTTAATTTTCCTGTAGTCATGGTAGTTTTTTTATTGCGTTGTCAAAAAACTACCGAAACTGTAAATTGTGGAAATCTGTATGTAGGTTGTATATTGGAAAGGAACCAATAGTAGGGTTTGCAGTGCAGTGATTAGCGGCCAGTAGGTGAGTGGCACAAGTTTGGATTCCAGTGTGGCACAGTCAGGAAGGAGTCGTTTTTTTCTAAAATAATTATATGCAGCTTGTTATGCTGTCACTATTTAAAAAATGTCGCTATAATAATTTAAATTTTAGAATAAATCCTATTGATTGTGATTGTGTCCACACCTTCCCGACTTGTGTCACATTTTTTATCTTCTCGATAGTTTTTTTTTATAAATACATTTTCCTGCATAATATACATATTGTTTAGACATTTTATAAATACGCCATAGTAAAAAGTATATATAATAATTAATCAATTTTGTAGTCGGTGTTGGCTTTATAACCCATTTAATTTTTAGTCTTGTACATACATTGCTTGCCTACACTTCCATTCTCACCCCTATCTACACACAATAACGTATAATTCCGTGTGCAGGCGACAACAAGCCCATCTGGCAAGTGGCCGAGGAGCGTGAGGAGAACAAGCATCTTCAGAAGGAGAACGCTCCTTATGGCGAATACGGAGGCTGGCATAAGGCTGCTAAGGTATGGCTCTATTCTATTCTATTCTGGTAGGGGGAGAAGTTCCTGTACGTGGCTCTCTCGAGTGGAACCTTTGTACATATCCCCTTGGAAGGTATGACTTATTGTTGTAGTAAACAAAACAATGTATTTACCAATCGCAGCTCCAGCGTACCAGGAGGCTAGGCCTGGCCTAGTATTTATAAATATCTACGCCCGATATAATAGAGCTTTTGTCACTTAAAAATAGGGTTACAAATTACGTTCTAGGTACTATACGAATTTTGACTGACACACAGCTTCTAAACTCCTCTGTTTCGAAGTCATTTGTAAACGTTCCCTAAACTTCAAATACGGTCTATAAATTTGTGGGCTAAAATAAATGGAGCAGAGAACTTAACATGCATTTTTCATACATTTGTGGTGAACGTAGGTACCTACTATGTGGTAATGAAATTTATCTTATCCCTCAATGTCATCTCTTATCATAAAAAAAACCGGCCAAGTGCGAGTCGGGCTCGCGCACAAAGGGTTCCGTAGCAGCAAAATTACAGTTAAATCAACCTATCTCAAAAACTATAAGAGATACTTTGATCAAACCAAAAATCGTTGAAAGAGTTAATTAGCATGCATCACCTCTATTTTTTTTAGAATTTTATACCCCGTAGTTATAAAAATAGAGGGGGGGGGACATACTTTTTACGACTTTGAGAGCTGATATCTCAAAAACCGTTCACTTTAAGAAAAATGTTTTTTAGAAAACTTTATATCATTTTAAAAGACCTTTCCATTGACGAAACTATAAGGGTTCCGTTTTTGCCATTTTGGCTACGGAACCCTAAAAAATACCACCATTACCATTATTTGTTACCTCGCAGGTGGACTCACCCACAGTGACCACGACCCTCAAGAACCTGGGCGCCCTCTACCGGCGCCAGGGCAAGTACGAGGCGGCCGAGACGCTCGAGGACTGCGCGCTGCGGAGCCGCAAGGAGGTACGGTGTCTATGATGCAGAGTGTACGGTTTGATTGAACTACATCCCCACGATTTCATTTGCCAACGCACCGAATTCCGATTGGCTGTTTAAGATGTCACGCACATAAAGAGTCATGAATTTGAGTTGCGCAGCCGCAGGGAGGTACGGTGTCTGTCATGTGGAGTGTACACTTTGATTGAACCACACGATGCGCAAGCGCACGATGAATGATGATGTTGCCAATTGTTGACGCACCTAATTTTGATAACATGTTTACACGCACATAAAGAATCATCATTTCGTATTTCATCCGCAATTCCGCTTTTATGAATTCACCGATCTAGTCCATTTGGCAGAAAATATGAATCGTGTGGATAGGGTTCTAGAAGAGTGTGCGCAAAATGGTATGATGTCATATTTAGAGAACGAGAAGGCATATACCACGCATTACAGTAAAGCGCGATAAATCCTGCAAGATATTGAGGCTGCCTGCTGTGTAGAGCGGACGCTAGAAGTATACACAATATTTTAAAGCTTAATTGAATTCGGCTATTTGTTTTTATTCGGAGTGTATCACTAACCAATATATGTTTCTCTTAACTGGCTTTATTTTAAAGTAATTACTATACACCAATTATTATGAATCGCAGCAACGAAATAATATATTTCATATTTATATTTCTATACATATAAGTGGCAATTCCATAAGAATTCATAATTTATATTTATTGTAGTACTAACATTTAAGCTAAAAGAAGCACAATCTGAATTAACAAACTTTAATTTAGTGCTTTATATGCCGGAAATGTCTTTTACTGAGATAAATAGTCCGAACTGAACGTGGCTTTTGTCATAAGAAATGGACCCACTAAAGCATTAAATTGAGATTTGTTGCTTTGGAATCAAATGCAATACTTAACAAATGTGTGTATTTTTTGCACGCTGCATAGCACGTACAGACAGTAAGTTCACAATAACATAATAGTACTTGATAATATGTAATTACAATATTTTTTAATATATTTTTCAGGTTACCTAAAAGTACTTATATATTTTTTATAAGTTACCGCTTCTTACATTAACTTTTGTCCTCCTCATAATTTATAGATTTAAATTTCAACTTAAAGCATCTAATCTTCTTGTAATATCTATAATTTGTCTCGAGTTTTGGTCCAGTCAGTTGTCTTTCGGCCCACCGAAAACCTTTTTCCTCCAATTTTTAAAGACAAAAATCCCCAAACTAAGCCTTTATATTTACTGGCTTGTAATAGCCATTGTCTTCGTACCCATCGTAATTCATCTTATATATACTTATTTCTCCAAATCAAAAGACAAACGTCCTCAAACTTATGCTCTTATGTGTATACCTTTATTTTATATGGCTGTTGTCTTTATGCCCACCAAAATCTTGTTTACCCCTCCAAATCTAAAAACCAACCATCCTCAATGTTTACACCTCCAATTCTAAAGACAAATTTCCCCAAACTTATGCTCTTATGTGTACACCTCTATTTTACATAGCTGTTGTCTTTGTGCCCACCAAAATCTTTTTACCCTTCGAAATCTAAAAACCAGCCATCCTCAATGTTTACCCGTCCAATTTTTAAACCAAACATCCTCAAACATAGGCTCTGGACATCGTGAAGCAGTCCCGAGCCCGCAGCGCGCGCCACGGCAGCCGCGACTCTATGGAGGTGTCGGCAGAGGCGCACGACGAGGTCAGGACATAGGGGGGGAGGGGAGAAGGATGGGGAGGGGAGGGTTGATGTTTCAAGTGAACGTAGTGGCTTTGTGGTTCTGTAGCTTACGTGTTGGAGCCCTGGGTTATCTTGTTCAGGTCACCAATTCATACTTGGTGCTATCAGCCCACCTGTTCAGGAATTATAATCCAGGGCTAGTCCCAAGGTAAATTGTAGACAAGTTATACTAAGACTAGCTTGGACAATGTAGTTACAGAATGACATAGCTGTTTGGTAAAGAAAATTAACGTTTAACAAAAATATGTCGTTAATCGTGATGGCGTATTAAAACCAATAACGACTTTAAATTAAGCGCGCCACTAATAAAATTGAGACATAATTTTAACAAAATAATTCACATGACAAGCTGTTCACATTTCACACATTAAAGTTGCATTAAATCAACCACTACTGTTCCATGTTTAACAAGTAACGCCATTTTAACTTAATTTAAGGTTCACTTGAATATTCAACTGGGTTCACTACGTGTCTATTGTCTATGGTCGTTGCACATTTAGTTACCAGTCGTCGTCGCACCTTGCACCTGCTGTGTTGTCTCACTCAATCGCTTCTCATTCACTGCAGTTTTCACTTGACGGTTCACTTCGGGTGGAGTTTGTTGGTCGCCATTTTGTTTCACATCATTTTGGTTACTGTTGTTGGCTAAATATATGTTTTACTGTAATTTATTTATGTTTCACTACTTATTTACTATATTTAATTTATGTTCACTTTAATTTCCGCTTTTATTTTGTACGTGTCAGAAAATCACCCATCACAATTTTCGCACCTTTAATTTGCATTTTGTTTTATTTTATTTTTTGTTTGTTTTGTCTACCTAGGGCACCAACCAGGCGAGTGAGCCCCGAATGAACCTAAAGTCTAAGCTGTTCAATGCACTAGGCATCAACACGGGGAGCAATGCGCCGCACCAGTAGAATAGCCACATGACCCGTAGCGGAATAAGAATAAGTGTTAAGATACAAGCTTCCCGACGGCCGGGCGTGCCTGGCAGTCCTCTGCATTGTATAGTGTGAACCGGGATGTGCCTCGCCTTGGGGGTGACAGGCGTAAGAGGGGAGAGGAATCAAAAAATGATAAGTGAGTCATATGTGGTTATACTCCTATTTCTCTCTAGATTCCCAAGGCGAGGCGTTTCTTTCGGTCACACTATAGCAAATGATATTTTAAAAAAAACGGTGCATTTAAATACAATGCAAACGACTGGCAATGTAGATTATAGTATTATTTATGAATAGCATGCGGTAAGATGAAAAAATAAAACTTAAAAAATACGTGTGATAGATATTATTGCATGGGCCGTCCTAGAATTAGGTGATTGTATTTTTAAATTTTAATGTTTGGAGGCGGTGCAAAATTTTAAGGATCGTTTTTGTTTTTAAATCATGACACCTCAGTCGTTATGTTGTAAATGTAAAGTTGCATTTATTGGATAGTGGATTGTAGGAACTGTGTACCTACATGTATTTTCTTATTTTACCATTACTGGCGCATGTTTCAACAACGATTTTTTATTTGCTTACAATTTTATTCGATTTTATTTTGCTGATTTATATTCTTTTTGTTTCGTCTTTTAAGTATAATCATTGCATGAATGTGATTATTGTAATGTCGTGCATAAATTCAGTACAAATTCTTAGTGTCGATTCAATGTCGGTCAGTAAAGAATTATATGTGAATTTTAATTTTGTTTTGCTAAATGAATCAGGTTATTTTATGATGATGATTTTTATTTTATTTGTTTAACTATTTTTACTCAATTTTATCAATTATAATACCTAATTAATGCTTAAATTTTAAACTTTCATTCCAGTGTAGTGTGTTTTGGTCTAAGCTTTATGTGTATGTGAGAGAGTAAATAGTGATATACATAATATAGTATTTTTATATAAGTAAACTTTGAAATTATTTCAAATAATGGGTGCTGTATGTATGTCAAATATTTTATCTATATGCACTAGTTTTAAATCGACGACAAAACCTATTTTCCTTAGAATTTTCAATGATTTACTGAAATTTACATGGAATCTCTCCATTGGTTTGCTTGTCACAATACTTGTACTAAGCATCATACTCTATATTTTAAATAACAGTCTCGATATTGCATCGATTATATTATTTTAAATTGTTAATAAATATTTCAATAACTATTTTTTTTGTTTAATTTTTGTTCGTAAGATTTATGTTACTGAGCTGAGCTTTAATCGGGGTTATCAAAGGTGAGTCCTACAGTGTTATGCAATTTATAATCCTTTAAACAATCATTAGAGCCCATATTCTTGTTGACACATATCATTAACACACTAAAATTATTACATACCTACACGGTTCTAACACAAACCTACTTTACAAACATTAGACTTCACATTATCATGCTTTCGCTGTTAGTTATAGATGCATGAGGCATCTCATTGATGTTTTATGTTCATGTTTTTTTCAAGATACATCTATCATCTTCAACTTTCAACTTTATCAACCCCCTTCAATTTTTCAAAACTTCTTGCCGCCAAAAACAACTGTCATTGAAAACATTTTAGACATCCTGGCAAAGGTAATCTCCTCAAACAGCCAACCGGCAAAGGCAACCTTCTCATACAGCCAACGTTTCCTATTTCGTCGATTGTTGAATGGAGTGTAAATTGCATAACACGCGGGGCAGGTGCCGCGGAGCGCTAGTTTCTCGCGGCTCCGCGAGTCCCTGCGGCGGTCGTCGGCCAGACTGTTCAGTCGAATAGCCGGCCGGTACTCCGCTAACCTGCCTGCTGATGTAGACTACACCGACCCTGACAGGTAAAGTTGTAGATGCTTTTAGAGAAAAGGCTATTGAGTTGAGGAAATCAAGGATGTTTCACGCAGAAGGCTCATCTTGAAACATAAGAAATAAAGTTAACGATTGTTCAAACTTGATGTGATTCTTCAATGGTGCCTCAGCCTTCTTAGTGAAACGATCTCAAGCATTTCTAGTTTAGGCAGGAATACCGTATGTGCACAATACACTCCAACGTTTGAATTTGCAATGAATGTTTGCGTTTTGTTTATGGTATGTATATTTTTTTATTTTTTATTGCTTTTTTATTAGTCCTGGTTTTAACTTGGTATAGAACTTCTGTTTGCATGCCTCGCCGTTAAACAATTTAAATTTTACCATTAATGGCACTAAAACCCTAAAAATATGTTTTTTTTTAATTTCCAGCATGAAACGCGCAAACTCCCTGTCCGCGCTCAGTAGCTCTCCTCCTTCGAAGCCTCCGGAGGGGCGGTAGCTGCCGCCCTCCCCCCTCACTCTGAGGAACCTCCTCCTCCGGTACATAGCCTTCATGTTCATACGGATACTGGCTGTCAAGTCATGATAGGAGGTTGAAAAAGTTTGGACCTATTTTGTGTAACGTATGTGGATAGGAACTTTAGAACTTTGTCACAGTTGCTTTTAATAACTCCACACAGTAGGTAGGTACTTAATTTATTGAAAAAGATTCTATCAAAAGCAGAATAGACAAGGTAATAAAGTTCGTATAGATACATAATACGATTGCTAATTGACTAGGCTGTAGGACAGACTTTATTGATATAAAATGTTAAATTAAAGCTTTTTCATAAAGGTTGCTATTGTAGGTGCCTCTTTTACCGTTTTGATTTTGAGAGATAGTGTCACAAAGTTTTAAAATCTTCTTCTTCTTTAATCCCGTTACTCCTCCGAGGAGTCTGGGGCTGACACCAGGCGCTTCCATGCTTCTCTGTCGTGTGCCAGCAAGTTGAGCTCCGGCCACGACTTCCCTTTCTCTTGGGCCTCGCTGTATATGGACCTCTTCCAAGTATGTGCTGGTCGACCGGGTCGCCTTGAACCGCCCTGGGGTTTCCATTGTAGGGCCACTTTTGGGATATGGTCATCAGTTTTAAAATCACGGCTAACATACATTTAATGTTATCATAACTCGATAGAGGTGCTACTTTACCCAAATGTGTTATGATCCCACTTGACTCTCATAACTCTGATCCCCGTATTAGACAGCGACATGCAATTAAATAACGTACTTAAAGGTACCTACACACACAGACCTACGCTACGTGGCCAAAATAGCGGTAATCTAGTTACGCGGGCGCAATTTTTGTTTTGTTCGACACAATCCGTAGCCACCCTCGCCTGTGGAAAATGAGCTTTACAGAAACTCTCACAGAGTTGACTATCAAGTCGAACAAATAATTTTAAAAATATTTTTACGGCACTAAAAATAGTATTTTATCTGTGCCGGGCCGGAGCACCTACAGAGGGCCTAAATTAAATTGTGAGCGTTGGTCAAGTTCCGTAATGTGTACTGTAGGTACCTACCTTCTCATAATCACTTTTATATCTTCAGTTAAAACACTATTTTATAACTACATAACACTTATTTATTGTATTTTTAACTACACAAAATTGAATGCTTTGACAGAGCCCCACTGTAATCATAAGTAGGTGAAAAGTAGATGTTGTTTGTAGGCATACTGCAAATCTTATGAACAAAATCATGAATTTTCTAACTGTGTTTATTTAGTTTAAGTTAATAAAATACTTATACGAAGAGATTTAATTAATGATGACCGGCTCGTTTAATGATGAATTAAACATGAAGGTACATTTATTTACTTCTTCGCTTTGATAAACAATTTGTTTATCTAAGCTTCTTAGTTTTAATTCCCTTATGTCGTGCTTACTTAGGTTACATAATATAATCTATTAAATAATTATTTTATTAGAATTAAGCGAAATAAATGTATTTTGTATGCTGCGATTTGTGAGATAATTTTTATAACTGAAAATATCTATCTACTGCTAACTGCTAGGAACTACGCCTGCGTTAAATTTTAAATTCACTTAAATTTTTATGCCTGATTACGATAGTTACTTATGTATTTGTATACCTACCTGCCTGCCTAACTGAGTTAAATTTAACGAATAATTTTATATTGAATATTATCTTCATGCCTGCCATGTCCATACAAATCAACGCAGGGTGGAAATTTATCTGCAAACTTCCCGAAAAGGGGTTAATGTACCCTATAGCACGTTTAATATTATGGGGCAACTCTGAAACCCCGCAAAAAACTGCTGTAACATCCATCGAGTACCAATTTAAGTACCTACCTTATTTACTGTAGTATGTTGGGTACACAACCTGCCTTCGGCAAGTGCACAGATAAATTTGCACCATGCCTATATCATGATTATTTAAATTATGGATCACTTATTGTATATCTAATTGTGCGCTTCGGTGGAAAACTTTAGAGATGCGGCGAGATGGACTGTTGAAATTGATATTTAAAATAAAAACTTTTGAAAAATACTGAATGTCTTATTTTAATTGTAAATATGTACTTATTGATATCTACCAACCAACTAGTTGGTAATCACTCACCAAAATACCTAACGGCAGATGTTTTCTTAAAAGTGGTTTTTGTTTGTTCCTAACCAACGTCCGAAAACCTACTCAAACTACCTACCTAAGAACATAGTCTAGTTTTGGAACATAAGGCTACTTAAAAAAAAATTACAACATTCTATAGTAGGTACCTAGGCAGTAAACTACACTAAGTACCCAAAGATAAACAGCCGAAAATCCGTCGTGACACAAATATAATGTAGTGGAGCATAATAAATATGGCAGTATCTGACTTTAATCACGTCTGTTGAACTCATCAGCGGTGTTATGACACGGGGAGCGGGACTTGGCGCAAGTAGAAGCAGAGGTTCCATATACCATCGATATGTCGCAGGCAACTGGTTTAATCTCCTGTTTGATTGAACCACTAGCCCGTTCATTGGATGGCGCTGTTCAGTTGTATGACTAGGCCGAACGTTGATTGTACAAGCGTCACAAAACGTCCAACTAGTTAGCTGACTTAAAATCAGTCAGGTGGTGAATAAAACAAATATGGCGTCTAACAGCTAACAGCTGACACAAAAAGCACCTATATTGTTAGTTTTTTGCAAATAAATTAGCTTTAAAGTGCGTTATTTGTGTTAAAATAGTGTAACAACATGGATTTACCTATTATTGCGCCACGGGCGGATAGTTTCAAAGAAAAAAAGTGGCGAAACTGGATAATTATGAACAACAATATGAAGATACGTTTATTGTTATTGTTTAGTTAATTTTTGAGATAAGAGCTTTGTAACATAGTCTTTTTGTTGACTCTTGTCTGGTGATGTTCACCCTAACCAGACATTACAAAGTTGCTATACTATATCCCATTCAACGACTTCGCTGAATGACGTTCAGTCAAGACGTCGAACGTTACAATCAACGACTTGACGAGAGGTCCTTTAGTCATACAACTGAATAGCGCCATCCAATGAACGGGCTAGTGGTTCAATCAAACAGGAGATTAAACCAGTTGCCTGCGACAGATATAACGGTATGCAGTAAGAGATAATAACATAATAAAAAAGTGAAAGTTGGTGAGTATGGATGTTGTTCTATTTCGCTGAGTTACAGAAATGAACTTTAAGCTAATGTTGGCCTTAAATTATTGCTGCCTTGCTACAGCATAGAGCATAATAGTATACGGACAAAGAGACAGACATAGATTAAATGTCGACTGCATTAGCTTAAAGTTCTTTCATGAAATTTGGTAAGTAAGCAATAAGCTGACATCCCATAATCGTCTACTCATAAGACAATATTGTTGGGCGACTCCTCATCGCTGTACTGTCTCAAAGTGTATGATTATGGTGAGATTGGTGTATACAGGGTCACGAGTTGTTCAACATTCATTTAATAGTGCCATAGCGTAGTGTTTCATGGCTTGGGCCACGCACCTACTGCGTCAAGTTATTCGGTCGAAAAGAAACGATGAACTCATAATTTGCACCACAACATTTTACAAGAAAATAAAAGGGCTGTCCATTATTGTGAAAATTTTACCGCCGTTATTTATGGTATAATTAATAAAGACCTATGAATAACAATACCCGAAGACACAGGCTGAGCCTATTATAGTGATTCAGATGTAGAGATGCAGAGAAATAAAGCTTTATATGGAATTTTGGAAGTAAGAGAAGTCAGTCAAAACTTACAAAAATCCTATTCCGTTCACACAGCGTAGGTATTTACTTTCACAACAAAGTAACAAACAGGGAATAAAGAAAATAAAAAGCGTTCTGTGTCGTATATTGCTCGTCGTGGCCATTCCGCCCAGCTGCCCAAACAGGGGGCACGCGATGCTTCGACGAATAATTACATGCTTTCCTAGTGCTTTTATTATTCCAAAAAGATTTACGTATTTATATTGAATCATATATAACTACGCAGCTACGCACTCCCAAAACGAATAATGAAATGCTTTCCTAGTAAAATTTTATTATTTCAAAAAAGATTTAATTACGTAGTTATTTAGATAGAATCATATAAGTTTAGGCACCTACTACTTAACATGTACTTAGGTACTTTCGTATCATGCGGTTAATTTTTAACCGACTTCAAAAAAGGAGGAGGTTCTCAATTCGTCGGGATCTTTTTTTTTGTTTTTTTTTTTATGTATGTTCACCGATTACTCCGCCGTTTATGAACCGATTTTGAAAATTCTTTTTTTGTTGTATTGGGTTGAGCTCCCAGGTGGTCCCGTGGTGGTTTTTTTCAGAATTTTATCTCACCCCCAAGGGTGGGTAAAGGGGTAAAAACAGGGTATGAATTTTCATTTTGGGCACATATTAACCGATTCTAATGAAATTAAGAACGTAAATATAGTTCTTATAACAAAAAAATATGATGGTGACCTGGAGCTGATCTGATGATGGAAACGGAAGGCAGTCAGGGGAACTCCTCAACGGTATAGCAACTACTTCGTGTTTAGGCTTGAATGATTCGTATTGATTAGTAGGACTTTTTGGTATCATTTGCACCTTACTTTTGATTGAAAATTATTGCAAATAAACTAAAAACTATAAAATAAAATAATAATTAAAAAAATTAAAACCGACTTCAAAAAACCACTAAAATGTAAGAAATAATTTAAGGTTTACACAAATTCTACTCGTATGTGACAATACAAATATTTTACTCGTATTTTGAAGTCGGTTTTTAATTTTTGCTTAGTTTAGTTATGCAGTAGTTACTTATTTGCGTTAAGTATCTAGAATAAATCGTAGAAAAGTAACATATTGTACGTAGGTCGACTAGGTCGGTATATAGGTACTTAATCTTTGGAAAAGTTGTCTAAAAGAAAAGTAATGCGAACTGATTAAAGGATAATTTGAAACTGAAAGAAAGTCCGCGACAATTAAATTACTAAATAATGACTCATTAATCCCCTAGGGTTAGGGCAAGTTGACATTGCGGCCAAAGATCACAGTCACTGGGTGTAGAAAAAGCCATAAGTCCGTCGTTTACTGCCGCCCCGGGTCCCACGCTTCCCACGGTATACAACATACAACTCGTTTGTACTAATTAACTAGCCTGAGGGAATAGTGGCGTGGATAAACACGCATGGCGAATGATATTGATTAGTGTTAGAGCTCTTGAAATTAAGATTTATAAGAGTGGGTTAGCGTTAACAGTTGTAAATACTAAAATTTAAGAAACGTAGTGAGAAATTTCGTTAAGGTATAACTACCTACTACTTACAGATAAATCTAGATGTACCTACTTATCGACTTCAATGTTACACTGTATACTATACTATAGGCTACCTAACCTAGTTTTATTACTTTTATTTATGTATTGCAAATATTGGTCAGTGAAACAATCTTATAAGAAATCCACTGACTGTTACAATCAATGTGTATCGCCTATTGAGATACAACCAGCCACTACTTATAGTCTGAAGTATACTATTCAGCCGATGTAGTTTCACGCTAGCTTTGCATTTCCTATGAGCTATGTGATAAGGATCTGCTCCAATAGGCATCTACTTAGAGATACATATAACAAAACAAGACAAGATAAATATATCTACAATGTGTTTTTAAGTAGGTACCTACGAAAGTATAGAAAGTCCATAAATCATCGTATTAAATAAAATAAAAACTGATGAACGTCAATCCATAAAATAGTCAACCAAAAGCACATTTCATAAAATAGTCACAAGACAATATCCAACAAACTTGAAAATCTATCATCCGTAGATACGTATACTTACTTAGGTATTTACCTTCTATGTATCAGAATATACTTAATGCACCGGAAGATCAGACACGGACTTTCAGTAAGTTTTACTTTCCTACGAACAACACGCACCTACCTAAATAATTACAGAAGTCCTTATTACAACAACATAGAAACTCAAGACATGTGTCACTGAAATCCCCGCTCGCCCAGCGAAAAGGGGCGGAGCTTAATCTCTTTCAGGAAACTCTTGCGCACCGCTAGCTCACTCCCTGAAACCGGACGTATCGGACGTATTCAGACCATAGACAACAATATACTCTAGGAAATAACTTATAAAATGGAGTACATAAAGACGAATTTCCTCGCCCAAAACAACTATGAAACTGAATACCTAAATCAAAACGAAAAGTTCAACCAATACCACGATTTATCAGCCAGTCTCCAAGTGTACCAGTGTGACCAGCCAGGGTTGTTCGACCCGGTGTACTGTGAGTACCGGGCCCTGGTTGAGGGTAGCCGGTCGGAGGAGGCGGCTGAGGGCTGGGGTGCGCCGTGGAGTGCAGAGTGGAATGGCCAGGTCCTCGTGAAGGAAGAAGGCAGCCCTAGCGTGGGAGAGGGTGAGTGTTATCTTGAATTTAACTATGATAAGTAATCGTTTATGAATTGGGGAGGTTTAATGGAATGTGTGTGTGTATCTCTGTCTGTGACCGATTTAAAGATGTTGTAACTTAGTCGGAAGTCTTATGAGGTTTGGCGCTCTTTTCAGACAGGAGGACTAGTAAATAATTAACTAATAAATTTTTATTAGTAGGTAGTCTTTATGTATACTAACTGTAGTGTTTTCTCTTGTTTTATTTATACCTACCCACTGTACTAACGGGAAATCCGCCAATGTGTTTAAAAGTAAGCAGCTATACCTTATCTTTTTCATGTTTAATGTATGTTCTAAAGATGGAAAAGGAATAAAGATGATTCGTCTAAGACGAATATACTTACTTATGTTTAAATATATTATATTATAATTAAGTATACTTACTTATTTATAAAAGAACATGGAAAATTTTGCAAGTCCAATCTACTACTTTTACCAGGCCACACAGACTCTGTTCTATACCTACCTAGCTATAGGTATCCTAACCTAGGCACATGTAGGTAATGCCTAACATCCGGAGCCAGGTCGCACCTGTGGCGTCCATAAACCATAGAGTAAACACCCATGGCGCCGGCGCCTGCGCATATGGCATGCATTAACCTGGTAGCTGTCCCTAGATTTATTGTCTACACTTGATATTCGATTCGATAAAGGTTTAGGTTCGACTAACACAACACTAAGGTAGGTAACTAAGTAGGTACAGAAAAAAAAAAAATAAAAAAAAAAAAAAACATTTATTTGCAGAAAAATTTCAGTACAAACTTATTCTTAGGCACAGCATTATATTAGTTACATTTAAAGTGTACTAGGTATATCTTGAGAAAAGGTTGCAACCTCCTGAACTAGTATTAAACTGTATCTCAGGAGGAAGCGCCTCCCCACGTTATGAATTTTAATATTGTAACTATGTAGGTGTGATAACGTATGTAGTTTGTAATTGTAGCTTATGGGTAACTATTGCAAAGTAAATGTACATTTACATGCGTGCAACACAAACAACAAATTAAATTAAAAATTAAGCTAGAGTTAAATTGATGCCGTTAAACATGAGCAAAATAACAACTTATACTATTTTATTTTAGATATATTGTAAACATACTACACTTGACTAATCTATATACTATACCATAAACACAGAATCAGGCTCTACGATAACAATAATATTATACTATTATACTATATGATGAAAAATTATGAAGTTGATAGTATGTTACACCAAGATACTTAACACTTAGTTACATACACATTTATATATTTATTTACTGACGCTAGGTTACAATTTTTAGGTAGTTTTCAGTTTCATCATAACTAAGCTTATGCAAAAAGGCTGATACAGTAATTTTACAATTAAATTGTGACAGGTGTACAATTTCAACAGTTTTACTAATTAAATTGTACAGCCTTGGCCCAAGAATGTAGAACTGGCGTCCAGCCAGAAAAGTAGGTATTTTGTTATGGTCATGTTTTGTATACATTTTCTAGATAATTATCTATGTCGTCGAAATTACAAATGTCGTGTGTCAGGGAATGTCGAGAGAGCGAAAATTAAATTGCCCCTTAGGTCCTTTTGCAGTTTTGCGGTTAGTTAGATATTTTGCTTAGTAGTTACAGTCAGCAAAAGAGCACTTTTTAATTTTATGATCCACCGACGGGAAGGGTGAAACTTAAGTTATAGAGATTGTATACCTACTGTATCTATAATATTTTATATTAATTGATGTATCCACCCATGAGTCTAGGTTAACTGTTAGATCTAGGGTGGCATATACATAAAGGTAAGTATACAATTATCTTTTGCTGACATAACATGTATTTTTCTACCTATCTTATGACGAAAAAGGAGTAAAGAATGAAAGAAACTAACCTGGCGGGAACCGCTGCGCTGTCCGGCTGGGCGTTCGAAGTTCGACCTCTCCGATTTTCCACGCTTACTTCACCACGTTGATCTGCTTAGGGTCCTTGGCGCGGCGTAGGGCTAGGGCACAGATTAAGTTTGTATTAGTTACTACAACATCATCACGACCCATTACGTCCCCACTGCTGGGGCACGGGTCTCCAAGCAAGCTTGTGCTGAGAGAGTTGTCGGGTAAGTGGGCAACCCGACTGTCAGATGTTTTCAAACCGCCCGAAGGCCTCTGACTAGGCTTAACGACTGCTGCTGAAGCAGCAACCGGGCCCCACGGCTTAACGTGCCGTCCGAAGCACGAACGCGTCCAGAAAAGCACCACTTGAAATTGGTCACCCATCCAATGGCTGACCGTGTCAGTTGTTGCTTAACCTCAGCCATCAGTTACGATCACTGAGGCCCGCTCGACTACGGACGCTTCAACGGTATAGTGTTATACGTGGCGAATTTATGTTCTTCTAACAATGCGAGATGCGTAGAAGTGAACGAGGGTTGGCTCACACATCTACCTCCAGTTTTCATTAGTTTCGGGTAGGTAAAAGTGTAATAAATTTAATATCTGTGTAGGTACTTACCTATTTGTGTGTGTACCCATTAAGAATGGGCTTTTCAGCTAATACAAAATGTCACTCTTATTTTTCAAGCTCTAATTTTTTGTTTGTGAGCACATCTATAGACGGCGCTGTAATGAGAATTATAATAATGATAATTGAGTCCAAATAATATCTGGCAACATTATTTTACTATTATTTATTTTTAATACTGGTAATTATTAAAACTCCGGCAATGGTACGTTTCTTTACAGTCAAAATATTACGTCAAATTCAACTGCTATAATAGTTATTAAATATTTTAGTATCTAGTCATTTACGAAAATTTAATAAAATAAAACATTACATATATATTTATATTACTAATACTGACATCAATATGTTTAAAAAATATAGAATTTGCATACTACAAAATATTTCAGTGTGTATATCGACTGCAGCAATTAACATCGTCGTAAGTGCAAAATCGCTACTTTTCAGTAGAGCCGTTTAAAGTTTTAAATACGACTAAAATAGTTCTAAAATTTACATTAATCCATCAATCTTAACAAAATTTGGCATGGTGACTTAGTTTTAAATGTGCCACAAGTTAGTAAGATAAAAAGTTACTATTTTTGGTAGGAAAGGTGAAAAAAGGCACATGTGACTTTATTAACCATCAAATCCCAGATTAACTTTGTCGGAAGAGTTAGATCCAACAATGTTAAATGGACTAAGTATTGTAAATTTTGTTGGTAGTGGGAGATTCAACAATTTTTACTGGTCTTAGTACTGTAGATTTTGTCGGAAGTGGGAAATCCTGCTAATTTATGTGGACTTTATATTATTTACGATGTCGGATTTATGCTTTCCTGAATCACTTTTTCTATGAAAATTCTAGTTTTCCATTATTTTGTTTCTATTTTTCTAAGATTAATTTTAGTTATCAAGTATAATAATGCAACGATCATCTGATTATAGTTCTGGATACAAAACAGAATGTCGCAGTTTCTTAAGACATGCTAAGAACGGGAAATTCGGGAAACTTCGTCACATATTCTCCTCGGCCATTCCTCAGAGCCTGAAGACAAAACTCTTCAACCAGTGCGTCCTGCCAGTGATGACGTATGGTGCAGAGACGTGGCCACTGACGGTATAGGACTGGTCCACCGATTTAAAGCCGCTCAGCGTGCTATGGAGAGAGCTATGCTTGGGATTTCTCTGATGGATCGTATCAGAAATTAGGTTATCCGTCAGATACATGGTATTCCTCGTCCTAGGTTACCGACATAGCGGTCAAAATAAATGCAAGCTGAAGTGGCAGTGGGCTGGTCATATTTTCCGAAGAACCGATAACCGTTGGGGTAAACGAGTTCTCGAGTGGAGACCACGGACAGGCAGACGCAGCGTGGGACACCCTCCTGCCCGTTGGACCGTAGGCGGGTAGCCAGTAGTGGTTGGAGGAGGAAGGCCGAGGACCGAGTGTTGTAGCGCTCCTTGGGAGAGGCCTTTGTCCAGCAGTAAATGATTATTGGCTGATGATCCTAAGAGCGGGAGGAAGAGTGGCTACAACTGAGATTTACCAACTCGTCAAAGAGTGCTGGTGTTGCGGTACAGGGCCAGGTGACTGGAGCGGAGCGGTCATAACTATGACCTTTATGCAAAGGAATTCTCTCTCCAGGTCCGCAACATTCACCGTGGCATCAGCCTCTTAAGTATCGTTGATTCTGTATGCAAAACTATTGATTGAAAGGGTACATAGGGAGACAGAGAAGAAAAATCTTGGATATGTAGGCATGGTATTTGAAGAAAGAGAATGGGATTTGTTGATCACGATCTTTTTACTACGAAATGTCACAGAAAGGTCCTGGCTTAACAGAGTTCTATGTCTTCTTAGATTTAGGAAAGGCTTTTAGAGTAAGGAGGAATGATTTGTGGGACACAATGTCCGTTTATGGAGTGGACAGCCAATTGACGCGGTCACTGGGATCCCTTTAGGGACTTGGGCTTGCTTTGGGATAAATAGAGCCTACACTGACTGGTTTAGCATCCACAGGGGTGTTAAGCCTTGCTTAACGTGTGCTTCGCCTTGGCTGTTTAATCTATTTAAAGACAGTTATGTTAGGGATCTGAAAGGTGATAAAAGAGGATTGCGAATCGGAACGTTACTTCTTGGTGTATGCTGACAATTAAGTACAATTAAGTTCGTCGGTAGAACAGCTGCAACAATAAGTAACTCTCCGGTATGGTTGTTTAAAAATTAAAGGAATGAAATGCGAAAGTAATGATGTTTGAAAGATATGAACGTAACGTGAGTGTAAGATCGCGATAGAGAATTAAAGAGTACAGCAAGAGAATGTTTGTATTGTTTGGGTAGACTGTTAGCGAGAGATGTAATTTAATATTGAAAGTGAAAGTAGGAAATCAGATAAATTTATTGGAGCCTAAGCCTAGAACTCTGTCATGAGAAGTCAGAAAGTGTCTCAAAAAGCTCGTTTGAATGTTCATGAGAGAGTGTTGTTCCCTACCCTGATGTCATTTATTATTGTTATCGCTAAAGATCTAGCATATCTTGCAGCTGTACAGTAAGAGGCCGAGAAACTTGCAGCTTACAGTGCACGTGACTGCACTAGTTCATCTTCAAATCCATTAGGATTTTATTGACGGTTGTTATCCGAAAAACAACAAATAAATAATAAAATATTGGTACCAAAAAAATACAGAATGTAAAAGCAATGCTCCTGAAATCCTAAACCACGTGGTCCTTCAGTCCAACTGAAAAAGTTTGTCTACTCTGGAATTTTATGTATAGGATATCGAAAGATGTGAGTGTTAAATTAAAGTAAATATTTTTGCAGATGCCAGAACTTTTAACTGTTTTTTTTTTTAATCAGCCCTTAATATCTTAACAGTAAGAGGCCTTCCTCACTAGGCCATGGTCACATCAGCAACTGCGTATCCAAGCAGTTAATATGGAAATGTATGGTATTAGCGACGATGCCACACCGTCGCCTAGTGAGTTAGGTACCATACATTTCAATACCTACTTACAGCTTGGACACGTTGCTGATAACGCGGTCAATGAGGTTCTAGTAAGGCTGGGCTCTAACTTTTATAGAGGGCCGGTCGAGATTTTACAACGTTTACAGAAAATAATGTTACATTGTAACACATCCAACTCAATTTTTTAACATTATGTACAAATAACAAGGTTGGTTCTTCCATATCCGACAATCACAAGGGAAAGAAGAACAAATAATAAAGTAGGTAATACCATATACAACAGTAGTACCTGAAACGCAAGCAAGTAACAATGTGGGATGTGGTACATCCGACTCAAAATAAAAATGATGCGCCGTTAATACTGTTGGATGTGCCATTTGCTACAATGTTACCTGTTCAGTACTGTTAATACAACTTCCATTCGAAAATTTTAATAAAATATTAAATAAAAATATAAATATATTGTATTAAGCAAGCATGTTAATGTGAGATACTATAAAATATATATTTGTTTAATTGCATCCTTTTTAATGGAACATGTTTGTACACAAGTGTTCAATTTCTGTCATAAATTGTCTTGAGATCTTTACCCGTTCCTTGATACACTAAGTCTTCCTTTATTTAGAACGAGATATTATTGTTTCAATATTTTTATAAATTAATTGGTCTTAAAGACCACATAATAAAATTGTATCACGCAACTTGGGCTCCTCCCGCTAACATGGCGGGAAGTGGTAGATACGACCGGCCACTCCGCTCGCCCGCCCCGGGAACAGTGTCGCAACATACTTACCGACATTGTTAAGCGGTCGCTATGAACAGATCCGACTTTTTTCCACAAGAAAAATCGGAAAATATTCATAATTAAGAGCTGAAACTTTCCTAACACCTTCCTTGTTGATATTATGACCTTCTAGTGCAATAAACTGAAAAATGCCCAAAAGTCAGTTACGACATTGTTAATTGCTACAGTCGATATATTCACGCAATGTGTGCATAATACGGAACGTTATTTGTTATTACGGCCGCCATAATACAAATAACTTTTTCGGATTTTTGTGATTTTATCGACAACTCTAGCTTTTTCGTGGACTCTGATTTGCCTCCTCACCTTCTGACCTTTGCGAGTACTATAATTGACCTTGATTTGCCTTTTGATTTGGATTTTGTACTATGGCGTCGAAACATAAGTGTTTTATTCCTGGTTGTGACCAGAATGAAAAACGTAAGTACCTATATTCACAAATTAATGTTCCGACTTTGGACGAGTGTTGTGTCTACCGTCGTAAAATTAAGTTTGATGTAATCTAGCTGAAGGATTGGTGCTTAGTGGCGGCTTATCAAGCTATGTACAACTCGGTTGCCAAAAGAATGGACCTGATACCGTATTCATAGCAACTCGGCGATACCGTAATGGATCGCGTTCGTAGTTTATCGACGCTCAAGCGAAACCAAGAGTAGAAACCAGTATCCCGCGCGGCATTAAACTATGAACTCCATATCATTGGTACAGGCCAGGATTTGAACCCACAGCCTCTCGATTGAGAGGACGAGGCCTTATCCATTACGCCACCACGGCTCTCCGTCATGCTGGTTAAATATAAATGTTTTTATTGCAGGTGAAACCACCAGTACCTTACATAGGTTCCCCAATCCTGATAAGGATGCTGGAAGATTCGGAAAATGGACCAATGCTATTGGTGGAATGTTATGTGTGGAGTATTATAAAAAAAGAAATAAATGTCGAAAACCTTATCCTGATGTATTAATTTATCCCCGTTATTTTATTCACGTAGGTATTTAATAGATACAAATAGCTAGAAATAAATCAAAATACCTATGTATTACCATTAGTGCTATATATACATATATGAAATTTAGTTCCTGGGCACATCTACAGCTGGCGCTGATATCATCGTGTGACTGATAGCTCTATTCTCAGAATAATTAATGTACTCTGTGCATTAAGATTCTTGGCGTGTTCCTTCCCTGTTAAAAACTTTCAAGATCTAGCTAGCTATGAAACTGTACTATAATAATGATTATCCTTTCAAATGCTTTTAGTTCAGGTTCACAAAACTTCACATCTTACATTATTTACACATAAGTATTTATTATTTCTCTATGCAAAGCTTGTAGCTTGGTGGGTAAAATAAAATTTAAATGAAAAAACCAAAAACAAAATCAAGAGAAAATAAAACACTACGTTTTATTAGAAATGGCAACACTGCCCATTGAAATCGATCGTAATGCCAATGCATATCCGTTTCCGATATTCAGAATTTAACCGGAAAATGTCAGATCAGCAACCAATACTCAATAGAAGATAGAAGCAATATAATAAAATGTATAATCGTAATCGGAGTAGCTCTTAACAAAATTGATTTATTCATATTTACAGTCTATAATAAATCATTTTTTTTAGGTAGTAGGCTGGTATTAGGTAACTACGAAAACGGAAATCACTTAAATATTGACGGAAATATTTAAGTGATTTCCAATCTTAATGACGGACTTATTTATTTATTTTTACTCTATTTAAATAAATAACTTGCTTTACTGTTTAATAACTATAGTAACTTCTTTATTTAAGTAGAGCAAGTTCTTTATTTAAATAGAGTAAAAATAAATAAGTCCGTCATGATTACTCTATTTAAATAAAGAACTTGCTTTACTGTTACTAGCTATTATTCTATGCTTCAGACACCGCCGCCGCGTGTCCCAGCCCTCGCAAGGAACGGACCGCGTTCACGAAGGCCCAGATCCGCAGTCTCGAGGCAGAGTTCTGTCGCGCCAACTACCTCACGCGGCTGCGGCGGTACGAGATCGCCGTCGCCTTGCAGCTTACTGAGAGACAGGTGGGCACTGGGATGTCGAGTAAATCATGACCAAGTGGTGGACATAGGCAGGCAAATCGCAATACGTAGTGACTTAATACAACTGATTTCAAATGAACGGATGCGCCCGTCAGAAATTTTTGTTTAACTAAAGGAAATGCCACCCGAACGATAGCCCCAATTAAAAAAAAAATGATTGCTATCTATATGAGCTTTTGGGCCCAACGCGAGGGAGCCATTTCTTGAGCGGTTGGCCCTGTCCTTACGCTAAGTCTTCATACACATATCTGTGAGAAGTTATGAAGTAACCACGTATCGCCTGCGAACCTCGCTTCAGCTGAAACTAAATTAGGTTTTGCGAGATCCGTAGCCACATCCTTCGCAGAGGTACTGAGGTTGTCCTTATAAGATTACTATGAGGAGGACGTAATAATTAGTAAATGGTAAATGCGATGTTAAAGAAAATTTCGATTAGCGCCATCGAAGTAAACCCAACTATTTGGTCTATGTGAATAGAAAAAGTACTAAATACCTACATCCTGTTTGTGGGCTTGTGGCTCCCTTAACAGTCACTATCTAGAAAAATAATTTCATATATTCATTGCAACTATGTATAATATTATTATGTATTTAATGTAAGTACTTCTTTCTATATTACAGGTTAAAGTGTGGTTTCAAAACCGGCGCATGAAGTGGAAGAGAACCAAGGGCGTCGCCAAACACAACAAAAAGAAGCAGGAAAAGTAGATTATTTAGAGCTCCTACGCACTGGCGACCATGGTCGCCGCGACCTGGCCGCGGCGGCCAGTGAATTCTGGACTTTATATGGCAATCGCTATAGCCCCTACGCACTTAGCGGCCAGCGGACATGTACTGGCGACCATAGACGCGGCGGCCTGGTCCAAACAATTAAACAGCCAAGTCATGAGATAAGGATATGTTTAATAGACAAATTCATTCCTTCGGTACACACCATTCGCAGTACCTGTAAATTAAACTAAAAATAATCATAATTATTGTAAAACTAACGTATCTTTGGAAGAAATTAACATCCGGTCTATGGAGCATACATTTTGTTCATTACACTGTCACCTCGCGAGCAAAAGCTATAACGACTGCGGTACAAAATCATCATATTATTAACCAAAATCCTACGCAAAAAAAAACAAATGTTTAATCATGATGTTACTTCCAAAACACTAAAATACTAGCACAGTATCATAACATTCAAAAAGATTATAGTTGTTAAGGCAATATCATCTCATTTTATTTATTAGGCTGTGTGTACTTCATGTGTCTCAGATCATTCAAAAATAATAAATTCAACATTATTGGAATCCATTAGGAACTCGAGAGCACATCGCCTTAACAAAACCTCATAGACTGTACAATGTGTATTTTTAATTTTAACATTTGGACCTTTTCTATATATCATTGGACCAAATAAAATACTATATTTTCAACAATAGATATATAACAGTTTATTACAAGTTCAACATGAGCGTTAAGAAATATAAAATTGAAACTCTCCAATGTATGTTGTAGTCAAATTCACTGATATATTATGTACATGGCATGTTACAATTACAATCTTTACTATTAAGTCGCTTATTTTAGATTACTATTCAGATACACAGGGGAACTTTATATCATCATGTACGCAGCATAGCTCCTGCACCAACTTGATAAAAAAATACCAATCCATAATTTCTGATATTATCATGGAAGGATATTTTTTTGTCTATGATTAAAATTAATTTAAGGTACTCCTGTATATGTTTGATTATATTACAAGTTACATATTTTTCTGTCACTCAGGCACAGCACAATCACCTTTATGTATACTGTTATTACTTGATACTTTAAATATTTATTTCACACAAAATTTACTTAAATATTACATTGTGAGCTATCACTAAATATTGATATTGTATGTCGATACTAAAATATCATAGGTAAAGCAAGGACCAAAGAGATTTGTTAAAACTAATTATAATTTAAGATGAATGAAATGTTGCCAATATTGTGACACTTTTTTGTTTAAATTATATTTTAAAATGAGAATTAGTTTAGAGTATGACATAATGTTTCTTACGCGGACGTTTACACGTGTGTGGATATTCAAAACTAACATTACATAATTAATTACACTATTCTATACATAACAGTGAAGTTCACACAAATGATACGATTGGCGGATTTTAATGACGCGATATTTATATAAATATAAATGCACTTGAAATTCTGACTAGAGAATTTTGAATATGATAATGCCATTTCGGATTTAGCGTACGTAATCTTTTCAGATTGTATTCTATAAGTTACATAATATTATAATTTTAAATTAAATGATGATGATATACATAATGAATGTCTTTTAAGTTATAGCCGAATACCCCTAACGTGAAGCGAATGAATAAGCCAGCGTATCATTTGCACAAATAAATAAAAAATAAATCTAAGTTTTCAGAGTAATATATTTAAACACAATCCTTGTCACGTATGTTCACAGCGCCACCGCACGGTCCTACACTAGTATATACACAGTATATAATCAATATTAAGGCTGAACGGTACAATCTCACTTAACATATTGCATTTCACCTCACTCACTCGTCGCCCGAGTTCCGTCACGACACTTGAGGCAATTTATTATAAAGCGATACGAAAATAGGCTTTTCTAAACGAGTTCTCTCTACACTACACTTACACGATATGTAGTTACATCTACCACACCGAGATATGCAAACTGCACACCGTATCACTAAACACAGTTCTCCGTAGTGTCAACACTAACACTCACTTTGTCCCGAGCGTCTGATCATCAGACACTCTCTTTTTGGTCTCTGGGTCATCGCTACACGACGACAAAGTAAACGTTTCGTTATGGCAAGCTGCCGTCCTGCTGCATGACAGGAACTTGAGGCACCAGCACCGTCTGAGGGATCACTGTCAGAGACTTGGGGATCTTCGGCATGATCATGGCCGCTGACATTGAGGTGGAGGGTATAGACATGGGCAGTGTCGGTGTAAGCACTGTTTCACTAGTGATGGAGACCGATGACCCCAGTTGGGGTATCTTGATCGGTGTGGTGGTCACTAGAAGCGATGGGGACGACACAGTGGGCACAGGCAGCGTTTGTGACGTCACTGTCGCTGTCTTAGCCGGAATCGGCGCTATAGTAATATTCTTCAGGCCGACATTCTTCAAAATCGTCGCAGCATTCCCCAAATCACTCAACTCTTTCGCCTTATCGTCCTTCTCTATGCACTGGGTCATGGTGCCCCCGTTGCCCAATATAGTCGAGGGGTGTATTTCTGTGATCAGCGTCTCAGAGTCAGTCGAAGGTCGTTTAGCTTTCGGGTCCCCGTCTTGTAACTGCTGTAGTTTCTCTCTCCTCATGATGCACATCTTGTTGTAGTCTTGGAGGGTGATGTGGTAGCGCACTCCGGAGGACATGACCTGCACAAGGCTGGGCAGGCTGCGTCCGTCCACGGCGGTTTGCGGCGGCTCCCGCGCTATCTTGGCTAAGTTTGCCTGGAATTGAGGAAAAGTGCTCATGTTAATAAGATTAAGGATTAATTTATGTTATGTGCGTGGAAATTAAGGGATTTTTTAAGCTTTTCACGAATTCAAGATAGTATGTGGAAAACGTCATAACGATTACACTTTTCCTAAAATATAAATCCGATTCGTAGAAATTCACAATATGGACGCAAAATTAATAAATCTATCACAGACCCCAATTCCCAATGATAAAGGTTATCTTACTAAAAATAAACATTTAACTCACCGGAGTAATAGGCATGAGCGTCGGCCGCCACGGCTTGCTCGTAGTCTTCTGCTTCTTGGGAGTGTCGCTCTTGGGAGCATCACTCTTGGACGATTCCTTCTTCTTCTCCACTGGAGTGTCAACCTTAGGGGGGTCTATTTTAGGTAAATCAGGCATAGGCTTAGCTATAGGAATAGCGGGTAATGGCGCCGCCGCAACCTCGGTAGGATCTGACGCTGAAACGCCTTTTACCAACTGCTGAATATTATGAAGCACGTTTTGAATAGCCTTCCTGCCTTGAGAGTTAGGGGTGTTAATCGCTATCAACTCTGGAGGCAGTTGCTTAGACTTTTTCTCTTTAGGCTTTGGTTTAACCATAGGCGGGGGCATAAACTGCTTCTTAGGTTCTTTGTCTTGGTTGGTCTTTAGCAGACTTTTCCCGTTGACTGCTGGCTTTTGTTTACGGAACTCTATGAGGCTTATAGACGGTTCCGAGCGGCGCGGCGCATCTGTGACTACATTGTCGTACGCCCGAAGCCTGCTTTGTACTGAATCGCTGTAGTTAGCGGCGTTAGGCGACGCGTTCTGCGATAGCACTAGGTCTCCTGACCGGAAGTACTTTTCTAGCAGAACTAGATGTCGCAGAAAGCTGGACTGATTGCCGTAAGGCCTCTGCAGTTCGGTCCAAAGTTTCTTAGTCTCCACGTCGTATTGAATGGTGGAGTTGCACTTTTCCCAGCCTTCGGGAGTCACGCCTTTGACATTATTGAATTCAACATTGCACTGTAAGTTCATTTCTTCCTCACCTGGGAATAATTCTCGCACAGATATGGACGGGTTGGTCTCCAGTCGCTTCACTGGGTTTGAGTATTTCATATCACTGATTTTCTTTGTTGTCTTCTCGACAGTCAGCTTTTTGGACAGCTGACTGAGGTTCTTCTGCACTTGAGTGAAGCTTTCAGACATTTGCCATTTGTTTTTCAGTGTGGTTATATCCGCTGGCCTCTTGTTAGGAATGCTTTCTATTGTGCATTCGTCATTGAGGTTTATATTCTTCATAACAGTGAGCCCATCTTGAGATTTGTCCGGGTCACTGATTTCCCCATCCTCTTTCTTCGACTTTTCTTGCTGGGCCATGGCGAGGCCTAGCTTCTGTATCCTCTTGGCATTTTTCTCGTGTATCCTGTGCTGTTGTCCTGGCTTCTGAATGCCGACGACTCCCTTACCTATCCTCTGTTTCTGTGTGAGGTTGGCGGAGGGTTTCTGTAGGAACTGTGCCGGGTTATTCTGCTTCTGTAGCAAGTACTGCAGCTCTGTTTGTTTGTCAACGGCTAAGTGCGGCGTGTCGACTTCCATTTGGTTTTCGTTCTCTGATCCGTCAGACGTTGGCTCGCTTGACTTGGCTGCGTTAGGAACGAGTATTTTGTTGGTTGATATGAGGTTTTCTATGTCGTCTTCTACGGCTGGGGTGGGTTTAGGCTGCTGGGTGCTATCATTGCTCTCATCCTTCACTTTATCTGTGTCGTGAGAGCTTTCGGAGGTTCTCTCGTTGCTCTCTCCGCTCTCCCCGAGTTTCTCGGGTTCCGTGGACTTCCTCTGCTTGTTCTTGGTCTTCTTCTTCTTCTGCTTGCCGCTGGTGTTGAGCTCCGTCTCCTGGGTCGCGCTCTGCTCGGCCTCCGCGTCGTTCTCCGACTCCGGAGGCACCTCCACGTTGTATATTTGTAGAAGTCTGCAAAATGAAAAACCGATTTATTAACATGCTTTTGGTTATCTATACGAAAATGAGTGGGTACAAACAAGAAAACTATTAAGCTAGCAGTGTGGCTAAATAGACAAGTTATTTTATAACATGAATATGAAAAAAGTAAAGCTTGCTTGTAAATAGAGCTACAGAAAAACAATACAATACAATTTGAAACCTTTCAACCCTACCATCACGTATGTATATGAAACCTTTAAACTCAAAAACTATCCTATAAATAATAATGTTGGATGTAGCCACACCCCAACGCCTTCCTTTTTCCCAGACCCTGGTATAAAATATAAATTTTATTTCATAAATCCCTTACCGTCGTCTATAGTTCTTGGCTTCGCTATCATTCTTATGTCCACTCCTTTGTATGATGAGGCAGTAGTAGCGGCAGGGCTTGCACAGCGCCGGGCGCTCCGTGAACTCGACGGGGATTCCCGCCTCGCGGAGTAGCGGGTTCAACTCCAGGTAGCCCTGGGGAGAAGAAGGTTTGGTAAAGAATGTGTCAAAAATGGTATGCCGAAAGGGGGTGCACAAGGTGTCATTCTAAACAACTTTTCAAAATTCGACGGAGTTTTTAATATGCAGAACAGTTTCTTTTACGAATTTTCAAAAGTAGTAGTAAAAGTTGCTAAGCAAGAGAAAGATTTAGTTTCTGATAGGCAAAGTTAATTAGTGTAAAGAGCACCAAAGAGGTTTTTTCAGTTTATGTTACTTCATTCAACAGTTGGTTATAGAGGGCTCGGGCTGTTGATATAAAATACCGTTTGCATACGACGCTTTAACGACTAAATAAAAGCTCTTGAATCTCCAGGGTGCCTCCAAAGAGCCTAACACAACCAAGGAGTATTGACATTCCGTTTTGAGCTTGAGTAGCCCCCTTCAGAGTAAAATTTATGAAAATTTGTTCATAACGATAGCACATGGTGTGTAGCTTTATACAACTAACCTGGCTCACGATGTGTAGTGATGGGGTGCAAGTATACAGTAAAACTATAAAGTTCTGAAAACGGAAGTGGATTCTAACTAATTGTTACAGACTGTATTTAATCTATGTATTATATTTATTAAAGGACAAATCCGTTAAAAATCCATACGCAAATGGTATTTTTCTTTTAATATGTATGTTAATGTAAGTAAATAACTGATAATGATAAAAAGTATTTGCAAGATCTCTCAAACTCTTTATTGTCATGACTTTATAGTTGGACTGGTTGGACTGTAGTTATCATCGATATAACTTGCCGAAAGGATAAATAAAAGCCCTTCATTTTGCCTCCAAAGAGTCTAAACTCTAAACCAACCAAGGAAGGTATTGACATTCTGTTGACCCACTTCAGATTAAAACTTAGGAAAATCTGTTCACATAGTGTGCAGGTATACACACTGACCTGGCTCACGATGTGCAGTGTGTGCAGCTTGGTGTGTCTGTGTCGACACAGCGCACACGACATGAGCGGGGCGAGGGCGGCGTGGTGCGCGGTGCAGAGCGGAATCGTGTGTAGGCCGGGGTAGTCGCCTTCTAGCTTCAACTGTTAGGGAGAGAGTAAGTAGAGAAATGTTAGAGGCTATCAGTGATATTAATGAAACAGATTTAGGGTTTTTTGTGGTACGGAAACACGATCCCTGTTACATAAAGGCCTATATAGAAAGAAGGATTTTTAAAGCGTAATCCGCCAGTTCCATACAGCGATTCATATAACGGGGTTACATTTTAGTACTAGACATGAGCGTTTATGATGATGATGAATAAAACAATGAAGTATACCAGTTACATTTACGTAAGTATACATAATCTAAGACTAACTTGTAAATCACATTTAATTCACTTTAGTCTAACTTGTAAATCACCTTTGATCATCAACACTTTTGATTTCTACATCCACAACTTATATAGCAGACACGTATGGATTAAGTAACCTTTTCCAGCAGTGACACCGAAACAACATACAAATAAAAACCAACTCACCAGCCGATTAACCCCATCCCTCATCTTGATGAGCCACTTCCTCCGTATGGCCCGGGCTGCCGGGGCGGCACAGCCGGTGGTGTGGCACACGGCGGCTCGGCCCGACGTGGCCGGCGGCTCCTCCTCGCTCTCTTCTTCTAGAGGGGGGGAGGTGGAGGGGGGTTGTGGTGGCCTAGGGGAGGAGAGAGGGGAAGTTAATTTAAATTTTTATCGAAAGCTGAAAAAGTTGCTTTTCCGTGAGAGTAATAATAGTAGTATTAATATAATATGTAATTAAATTAATATAAGTATAAATAGAGCTTCTCACCAGTATTTACTCCACTGGTTGTAGCTTTTTCCACGGGAATTCCGAGATAAAAACTACACTATGTGTTAATTTCGCCATATTTGTAGCTTCTAGATTTATACATTGCAAATAATTAAATGAAAATCTGTTGAGCCGTTATCTTGTGGGAGTTCCGGGATAACAAGTATCCTATAGATAAATGTTAGAATGCAGAGTGTCATCTTCCTGCTTTCCAAATTTCGTCCAAATCGCTCCACCCGTTGTCCCTCAACACCGCAACAACCACCTACACATACGCACAAACACAAAGTAGGTTGCCACTCACTTGTCACTCGTGGCGGGGTGCTCTGGCGGCATCTTGAACGGGCGCTTCCGGTACGAGGGGCAGTTGGCTCGCCGGTCCACGTGTCTGTAGCACGCGTCGCACAGACAGCTGTCTATGGTCAGCTTCTCTTCGTCTGTAAGGAGGTTGAGGTTTTAAATAAGCATAAGCAGATTAAGCTCCAATTTCTCCATAGTCGGTTAGATCGTAAGCAGGGAAAGGTTGATCAATTATACGTCATCTCCATATTAAAATCTTGACAGATGTGTCAAAAGTCAAGCATTAATCCCTGGTTATGCTCTAACCCACTTTGGCGAAATGGGCACTAAAGGGCAGATACACGAGATGAGAAAACTAGATGTCGTCAATCATGGTTATTGAATAATGGACCAGGTATATTGAAATTGGTAAAAGGAGGCATGGAACGTAGGTGGAAGATTTCATGTCACACCCTTCTTTGAAAGCCGCAAAATGTATTAGAAACAGGTAGCCATGATAAGAATATCATCAAACTTTATGCTAGGCAGGTCTGCTGGAAAATGCCGGAAAAACCATTGGAAATCCCTTATGTTAGCTCTATGTCATTGTTGAGGAATATGAAAAAAGCGGCATCTCACCATTACACACACAAAACCCATTAACATTGACACATAACTTATTACAGTAACCTAAACTTAATAAAAATACATAACAAATTTAAAATCTCCAAACAGAACTATTAAACCCCACAACCGATTTTGACGAAACATAGTAACAATCACTCTTACACAAATCAACCATAGGGTAGTATACTACCCCTACATCACTAATAACGTAATAACACAATAAAACAATACTCACTATCCAGCACCTTCCGTTGCCTCTCTGAGCTCTTCATTTGCGCTATATGACACGGCGTGTCGAACAGGCCAAACTTGCCGCCGCAGTAGAAACACTGGTCCTGACACAAGCGGCCGGGGTGAATGGAGAATGAGGATGCCTTCTCAGGAATCACCAGGTTCAGGGTCTCCTTGGCTGGCTCTACTACCGCCTCCACTGCCGTCTCTTGGTCTAGAAGGTTCGGTTGGTTTTAATTGGGAGTTTTGAGGTTGGGGTTATGGTTGGTGATGTGTAGTTTTTGTGGATTGATATTAATATATAGACATTATGTTTTGAATGTTACTACAGATGTTTAAAATTAGCTTTAAGCTTCTGTTTCGATACATTTGTTTTTTATCTTTATTTTACTAATTTCGTGAATGTGCGTGTCTTTTTTCCAGTGAATTTAACACTAGAAATCTCATTCGAAATAGCTATAACTTATCCTTGCAAAGTAAAAAGTATAGGAAATAGAAATTTTATAATTCAATAAGAGAATAAACTGAAAAGTATTGAATGTATAAATAATTCATAAAAGTTATTACTCGTGAAAATTCTGTGTTTGCCGACTTGTAAATACAGGTGGGGCTGTAATTGTATCATTTATGCTGCTCAGTTTAGCATTTCACGTATCATGCTACATTATAAAAATAATATATTAGAATGAGATAGAATGCCAAGACAAAGGAGCGAAACAAATATCATATAAATATTTTTGCTAGCATTTGGTTTATTAGAATTTAGAAGATTTATAACATGCTTGTTTTATGTAAGTACATGCAAAAAGTGCAATAGATATATAGAAGTATAAATTATGTGCAAGACAGATTAGTGTTGGAAAGAGTTAGATCATGCTTCTATCTACAGGGTGAGTATAAAATACCACACACCATGGTTGTTAAACCGGTTACTGTAATGTGTTTTTCTGTGCCCACCATCGGTTGAAGTTGCAGCACCCTGTAAACAACGAAACACATTGCTATTAATATGATGCATTTATGTAAGTATTCATTTTAACTGCTGCCCTGCTAGTCTGTGTCATTTTACATTAGTAGCTTTCAGTGTTATTTTCTGACTACAAGCTTTTATCCAAAGGTTAAAGTTAAACCACTGACCTACATGTTATGGATTCGAACATAAACCATTAAGGGCGGGCGAGAGCAAGTAGGTATGTATCTAACATTATTTACGACCGGATAGCGTTAATTTAATTACTTATATAAACAACCTATATACCTATTTTTAAAACCCCAAATTCATAATAGCTTAGCTTACAAGCCAGTGAAAAACTTAGAAGCTTTCACTCTTTGTGTTAATAAAAAATGAATTATTGCAACATCCCTGAAAAACTTAGATTCCTATTTATGCCACAATTCCAAACTTCGAAGCTTGCTGAAAAAACCTATACTTCGGCTGTTGAGAGAATGCGTTATTGACGTTCGCTTATGTTTAGTAAGTAATGTTGGTTATGTATGGGATTTCAAATATCAAAAACGCATTCTCTCAACAGCCATGCTATACTAACCCCCTTGATTTAATAACTAATCTAATCACTCTTTGACCGAGAACAATTTGTTCTTTGACAGAGAGGGACAAAACAGTTCAATAGTTAAAGCGTCCTATAACTTTTTTTTATGGATAAGGGGATAAGTTAAAACAATAAGAAAAGCATCTCACCTCGCGGCGCTCGATGGTGTAGTAGGCGTCGTCCTCCGCCTCGCCCGCGTCCATCAGCCGGCCGCGGTGCTTGCTCTTCTGGAACGTCATCTTCAGCGAACTCCTAAACTTCTTCCTGTCCCGGTCGCCCCGGTTCAGCTTGATCACAGTCTTCAACGTCCCCGTGTAGTCCCCAGCCTTGGTCTTCTTCGCGTTTATCCCGTATAAACGCTCCTTTTCCTTAGCCTTTTCGATTTTAGCCTCGTTGGCCGCCTTGTGGGTTAGTAGGCCTAGTGTGCGTAAAACATTCTCTTTGCGCTTCTGACTTTCAGGGGTCTCGACGATTATGTTGCTAGGACCCGGTTTGTTGTCTAGCGATTTTCTGATGGAAACCTTTTCAGGACTTTTCCCTGGTTTCGCCACGTCGGCTGTTTCGGAGATTTTGCTGTCACTGTCAGTCTTGGGTTTTGTTTCAGCTGTGTCTTCAGGTTTAGGTGTTTCAGTTGGAGTTTCAGGTATTTCAGGAGTAACTTTCTCTGGTACTTTTTCAGGTGTGACGACAGCCTTTTTGGGTTTTTCAGCGATTTTCTCCGGTACTACTGTAGTCTTAGGTTTCTCTGCTATTTGGGGTAGTGTCGGTATTTCTTCAGTCTTTTCAGCTATTTCCGCGATTTTACTGATTTCCGGCGTCTTAGTCACTTCAGTGCTGATTGTTTTGTCTTCAGGCAGGTTTGTGTTATCTACAGGAGGAGCTACGATAGGCTCCGTGTCCATAGGCTCAGCTTCAGGTGATTTGACAGCCACCGGCGCCGGCGCAAGAATCGACGGCGATTTCACTGCTTGAGCCACCAATTTTATCTTATCTACAGTCACCGCATTATCACTGACAATGTCATTGCCAGATTCAGAGTTTTTCCGCGATGTAGGCTCTACAGACGGTAGTTTTGTCTCCTTAACTTCCGGGATGACACAAGGCACTATGGATATCTGCTTGGAGTCTAGAACATTAACTAAGCTCTGGTTGGGGTTGTTGGGGTGCAGGGTCGCAAACTGGTGGATTTCCACTTGCGTTGTCGGCGCTGTCTTGTCTACTGACTTCCTTATCTCAGTCAGGGTCACGTCTCTACCTAGCGACTTCTCAAATATGCTGATAGCGTCCCCTGACTCTCGCGAGTGGTTGGACCCTGTAGATTCCTTCCTGGAAATGCTGTTGCGCTTAATCAGAGTGACAGAATTCGGCAGATCGACGTCTACTGACTTCCTCGCGTGGTCGCGCTTTACTATTGAAATGGCCGAGTTATTTTCGAAACAGCTGAGTACATTTTCCTTTTCAAAAGGTTTTTCAGGAGTTTTAGCCGACTGCATGTCCTTGAATTGTTTGAACTCGGCGCCTGACTTGTTGATGAGTACGACGTCGCTGCTCACCATCACTTGCTTGTTGAAGTCGTCACTAGGTTTGCTCTCAGACTCCTGTCGCTGCCGCTTTTTGTCAAATTCCTCGAACTCTTTCAGTCTGTCCATGAGCTTGTCAATGCTGGCTACTGTGCTGCACTTGTATGTTATTTCATGCTTGTTGGCTTCCACTGATTTCTCCGTCGAGTCCTCGTCATAATGCAGTCTGATGTTCTCACTGTCGTCATTTTTGGACGGCGTGCTTTCAGCTACGGCCCCTTTTTCAGCCTCTTTCACTGGAGTTTCAGGTGCTGACAGAATTATATTATTATCGCCAAGCGGCTTCGACAGCCCATAGAACTTAGACACAGACTTCGTCATAGGATCTGCGAGTGCCAACGCCACGTTCTCAACGGAAGTCTCGGCACTGTCAGGGTTTTCGATCGCCTCCGATTCGTCCAGGTTTGTGATAAGATCATTGATTTCCTTTGACAAGGAGTCTATGCTCTCTGCTTTTTCCTCAGCATCGTCGGTACAAGAGCTGGCCGCCGGCGCCTTGCTCAGGCCCAGGCTCAGTCGAGACACGTTGCTTGTCCTCTTCCCTCGCCGAGCTTTTCTTATGTTCTTTGCAACCTCTTTAGAGTTGAAAGTCTTGGACATACAAGACAGTATGCTAGTCCGTTCATTCACAAGCGCTTGTCTGTCATCAGTCTGCACCAGTAAGCTGGTTCTGTCCTCGAGGTCCAGTGAACTAGTTAAAGAGTCTAGCACTAGTCTATTGTTACTATTATTGTTGTCTGAGTCCATCGACGTACTTCTTAAGCTCGTTTTCTTTTTGTTTTTCACATTTAAAATGGAAGCGGACTCTGGCTCTGTCTTTTCATCAGTTTTCGAGTCAACAATAGGAGAAGGCACTTTTTCAATAGTTGAGATCTGTAAATTATTTTCAATATCTACATCTAGGTCAGTCTTAGGTTTATCTAGTTTTTTGTTGAGCTCCTTGCTTTCAGCATCATTGCTCAGGGTCTCGCTGAGGCTGATGTCGGACTCGGTGACATCGGAGCACTTGGAGATCTCGGAGCCGTCCCGGGAGCAGGAGCGGCCCCGCTTGAGCTTCTTTTCATCGCCCCCCTCAGGAGAGATGCTGGCCTTAGACTCGGACATGAGCCGGCGTCGCTTCTTCTGAGCCTTCATGACGACTTCATTCAGCAGATTATTCTTTGCTTTCCTCGGCTTGACTGTTCTGAGTTTCTTGGCTTCAGCTGGAGTTGAGGGGCTGTTGCTGCGCTCGGACCTCATGGAGTAGGGGCTGGTGCGGGTGCCGTGGACCAGGCTGGACAGGCTGTCCCCCAGCACCGACTTCATCATGAGCATGTCGGAGCTGAGCCGCACCCTGCGGCTGCCAGTCTTGGGGCTCGAGGACCTGGAGTTGGACGCCGGCTCCTCAACAGGCTCTGTCTTGATCTCGGAGGCGGGGATGAGAGGGACGGCTTCTTCCTCCAGCGGCACTGGAGCGGGTTTAACTGCAGGTTTCCTTCCCCTTTTGGCTCCTTGTTTAATAACTTTCTTAATTTTTTCCTTAACCACAACTACTTTCTTACTTCTTAATGTCTTTCTTATACCCAGAGGCTTCTTCTTTATTGCAGCCTTATTTTTGTTAACAGTTTTCTTAGGTTCTTTGGAGGTCTTCGGGTCATCTTGGCTTGGTTTGTTCTTGTCGTCTTCGGACACATCTGATGCCTTCTTCCGTCCTCGTTTCTTGGGCTCTGAGACAGGTTCATCTTCTATGCTCTTTTCTGACTCCTCCTTGGCTTGTTTAGTCTTCATGTTGGAATGTTAGGAGGTGACAAGCCGGTGTGTCAGACATGAGGCAACTCGGCGGATGATCGGCTCGGATCAGACAGTCCCGACTGATGCAGGTTGAAGACACAAGCTGGTGATCATTCAGGGTCTCCTTGCTTGATCTAAACTGTCTAATAAGCTCTCTTTTGGTCCAAAGTCACAACCAAAACCTTCTTTATTCTTAATAATAACTGAAAGTATTCTTCAACACCTCAATTGTTTCTTAATAAACTCCTTTAAATCGCAGCAAACACGAACTGAAATGTAATAAAAAATCATTAGCACTAAAGTTAATTGTCAACAATTAGGCTACGTGGTATCATAATGTCACCAGAGGACTTTCAACATTTCTGTTCAAAATAGTTATAAAAGTGCTGCTTTATACATATAAAACACCAATATAACTTAATTACTTGTCATTTATTAAGGATTGAACCGTAGAAACCAACAAATAACTTGTAAACCCACTCGTAAACAAAAGCCAGACATTGAATTTCATGTTCGCGCAATTAATATTTAATTTACTTTTCAGTGCACTATTTTCGTCCTTATGGCTATTGATATACGGCAGACACAGTATTTATAAACGAAAATGTTTGTTTACTACGTTAGTTACTTAGAAAATCGCGCCGGAAAACCATGAAAATCTCATGTTATGCTGTTCTTAGCTCGGCGGAGTGACTCGTGCCGCCACCTACCCAGCTGGCCACTTGCGTGTGCGTCGAACGAAAGCACCAAATCATTTCCCGAGCCGTGGCGCTCCTACAGAATGTCATCTCAAAATACTCACATAATATTCGACGAAATCTCCAAAAACCACTTTATACAGTTAATTTGTCACACAATGCACCATAATATGCGAAAAAGTTCAATAAAAACACGCAATTAAACTTACAAAACGATTTTTCAAAAGCGCAATTGTCTGCAGTCGTCCGCCATCATGTTTCCTTCGAAACGAATAATATAGTTCTTATTGCTCTTGTAGCAACTCGCTCTATTCGCTATTCAAAATGGCGGCGGTGTGGCGTTCGCAGTGCGCATTTGCGCGAATTTTTGGAGGAAAAACTAAGCAAATCTTGAACAACTCGACGGATTCTGGTGTAAAACTTATTGCTGCATCACAATCGGTAATTATTTCTTTATTTTTACACTGGCTCCTACTTGAATCTCGCTTTTACCAAAACATGTGACAGAACTAAGGGTGTACCCAACTGAGAAAACACTCCGTCTCTGACATAATGTTTTATTTAATAAAATTCTCAGATGAAATAATGGTATAATTAAATAAATATTTCAATTAATTATAATTTGTGATAACTTTTCCTGTATAACTAAAGATATTCAATGTATTTATTGTTATAAACACGTTATTAGTTATTAACAGTAATACTATTCTTTGTTACAGTTATCAGGATCTCGCAGAAGTTACTCCAACTATGCACATTCTCCATTCGTTGAAAAAGTAAAAGAACAATATGATTTTGAAATTGTGAAGAATCCTGCTGAATGGGATTATGTGCAGCGCTTGTTGCCTTTTGAAACTATTCCAGATGTTACGCCCAAAGAAAGCTATCCGTCAGGATGGATATCACCTAAGGAAGAAGCCAAGGATTTACCATTCTTTATACCAAGAACAAAAAATCATATGCTTCCCATTTATTTGAAAACTATAAATAGGGGGACAACGAAATCGACATTAATAAGGAAAATAGAAGGTGACATTTGGCTTATGAATGATGAAATAAGAGCATATTTGAAGGAAATGAATAATAAATTCATTCAAACTAGAGTCCATGAATTGGCCAGATTTATTGAGATTAAGGGAGATTATGTTGATGACGCCTCAAAATGGGCCTACTCTAAAGGGTTTTAAAATTGAAACTATGTAGAAATATTATGAATAAATAGTCTTGTAATAATATAAAATGGTATTATTTCACAGTCCTATTCTTAAGGTACCTAATTCAGATTATTTTAATATTAAATACCTAACAACTTTTAGGTAAGCAAATGTAACACAACTTTTTAATTTGTACTTTTTTAAATTTTTACATACTGTTATGATTGTATGTTAAAGTTTATGCTTATTAAGTAGGTATAATACTTATTTAAAAAAACTGAACCTTTAACATTAAGAAGGAGCAGCCCATACTATTAAAATAAAATCATACTTACACATTTTTACGATCTTATTTACTTTAAAGAATTATATAACTTAACACAGCGTATTTAGTAATATTAACTAAAGACTACTCTTTTTTACGGAAATACAAAGGTAAGTAAGCGTTAATATCAAAATAAATATAGATAAATTAATTTCCTGACGCTCGCCCGAAAGCTTTTCTCACGGGTGTACGCAGCATGAAGACGGGGTTTCGTTGAGCCGCCGCCAGGGGCGCCCCTTTCGGCGGAAGGTTTTATCTACGTATGTATAGAGCATCCGCTCACAACACTGGGCCTCTCTCGACATTATTTTTGACTCGAACCACTGGGTTAATTCAACTCAACTTTGCTGTCTCGAGCGCTCAATCACACAATATGCTTTTCAGACTACATTTTTGAGGTTAGAAGAGAACAAAAGACAGGTTTACATAACTGTTTTAGTTGGGAAGTTTAGCAAAGTTGTTGGGCTAATATTTTATGTATAGGTGTTTCATTGAACGTAGCTATGACGCGCTGGTTACATAATAATGATTAAAGATATAATGATAGCCAAGGCCGCGCGCTTTCAGGCGCACACGTGTCGTAAATTGCATTACGCCATTATTTATTCACTTCAGGGATGCTTGTCTGTGGGTTTTTAAGTTGTTTGCTTTGGTTTACGTTTGTTGTAGTGCGGTTGCCCTTATCCCTTATGTTATTCCTTATTATAGTATAAGTACCTAGGTACTGTTTAAGGTAAAATAGGTAAGTAAGTAAGTACTTAACTAATTAATTGGGAATAAACTAATTAACATTATGGTACGTAGTTAATATAGGTTTAACCTAGGTTTTTCGTCACTATCGTCAATCATCATTACCTATTAATCTGCCACTCCTAAGGTGGCCCACAGTGCTTCTTCCTCAACTTTCCTCATCCTTCCTCATACTGTCTCTTAAGTAGGTACCTAACTCTTAGGTCTAGCACTATATATCCTTACCCACCCACCTATAAGTAAGTATTTACCTAAATAACTATGGTCTTCTAACCGCGACGTTAAAAAGGGGTGTTATATCGATTGGTATCCTAGCGGAGTCTTAGATTCTAAAACTGGGACATTCGGGTATGACGGTATAAATGATAAATAATATTAATGATCTCGTGGAGGCAAGATTTATCCATCAGTCATACCTTTTCTGTAAGCATAACTCAAAAAAGTGGCAGGGGATGGCCTTATATCATCTACGTCTACGGTAAATAGGGTGTTAGTAAAGACTAGGTAACTAATGCAAGCCAAATTTAGGCTCGTGTCGTGTGTTAGTTATTGTTTCTACATTAACTAGGTACGCTACGAAAAAAAATCTTCCCCAATCTCCATAAAAACTTGATTGATCTATTGGTCATGTCATATCAATCGTGTGCTTTTTTAACCTGAAAAGTAGAGGTGTTATAAGTTTAACGTGTCTGTGTGTCTGTAGCAGCGTAGCTTCCAAACGGCTGAACTGATTTTCAATTTGGTTTTTTCCTGTCATATTATCAACAATATCAAGTCATATATAATGCTACCCCGAATCTTCTTAGCTTTATCAAAATCGGCTTAGCCGTTCAAAAGTTTAACGTTGTTTAGGTTACCTTTACTTATATAATTATTAGGAGAAGGCAATTATGTAGTAGTAGGTAGGTAGGTACTTACCTACTTAAAGACATGATTTTAATGCAGCCGTTTTGTACACAGCTAGAGCAAAAGTTTTTTCTGATAGTATGTTCACCTATGTGTGTACTATACAGATTTATTTTACCATAAACAAAGACAGATTTGAATACCACCTCGTAACATATCCTGTATACTTACCTATTTATTTATTTTATTTTAATTATTTATTTATTTAAGGATCACCAACAGATGGTACACATTACATAAAAAAAACACTTTAATTAATAGCATTAACAATAGATGTTTCAGGTCAGGTGACCATCAACTTATAGGTAACCACAACTTACAATGATAGCAACATCAAATAATATAAGATATCAAATCAAAGATTAGTTAAGTAGGTACAACAAATACAACCTACATAGTGGACAGAGAAGCGTGCTTCTTAAAGTCCAACATTAAATGATAGAATAGAACGATAGTAGTAGAATGAGGAAGGCCGAGGATAAAATGTTGGACGATCCTAGGAAGATGTTTATAATGTTGAATTTTTATGCTAAGTACCTAATTACTATTTTTAAATCGTGCCAGCAACTGAAAAAGCGTGTAAGTCGTGAAAACGGAAGTGGATCCTAACTAATTGTTTAATATAGTATTTAATTGATCTGTTATACAATATTTATTAAAGGACAAATCCGTTAAAAAACCATAATCAGTCGGTATTTTATTTTTGAAATATGTGTAAAAGTATGTAGGTAAATAGCAAAATCGCACTCTTTGATGTCAGGACTTTATAGTTTGACTGTATAACCTACGCTTGGTAGCTAGGTAATTCTATAAAAAAAACATCGTTATTTTCTCATTGATGCAATATATGACATCGATGAGATTGGATGGTATTTATTTTAACTTTTGCTGAAAATAAATACAATTATTTTTCCGCACAGTGCACACTATCCAAGGAAATTTTACGAGAAAATAACGAATATGTATAAGTACTTGTATAGTACTTAACACACATACCTACTTAAATGCAGTAGTCTAAAGAAAGCTTATTAGTTCTGAAAAAAATACCAACAACGCGAACGGTACTTTAATAAATGAAGAAAATACTTAATAATTATCCTTTAACATTTTACTGAGCGTAGCAGTTTCAGTAAGTACGGCGACCTAAGTGTCAATGGTTCTATGTGATTGTGAACCAAGCCATAGATGTTTACTCCATCCTACGCATAGATGTTTCTGATCAAATTTAACTATTCAAAGATCATATAAACCTTACACTGACGAGCAATTAAAAAGTTCCACTTACAAAATAGCGACACCAAATGACCCCAATTTTAAAATAATTTTATTTAGAATTTGATCAAAATATTTACTTTTTTAGTTGGTAACATTCTGATGCGCTGGTGTACTTAGGTGCTTCAATTTTGCAGATGGCGTTAGGTGCTAATGTGACTGGAACTTTTCCATTGCTCGAGGGTGTATTTTTTACGAGTAGATAGAACCTAACCGTTTTTATAAATAATGAAAGTTGTTATTTGCAGGATGACGAGTTGTGGTACCTATAATCTAAACAAGTTTTTTTTTTGGGGTGTTTTCAAATTCAATATTTTTCAAAATATTTATTTGTTATTGTTGTTTTTTTTTGAGAATTTTCAAAAGTCGTACCTAATGCTTTAGTTGTTCAGATTGACCCCTGAGTCAAGGGGCAACCACATAGTAAGTAAGTATAACCCTAAGGTAAATACTGCCTTCCTAAGCTTGGACCTTTTCTCAACACGCTGGCAAAAATTAGGTACGCTCAGTTTTTTTTGCTATTTCTGTTAATTAACACAAACCAAGCCAAACTAATAGGAAATAAAAATAAACTGAGATAAGAAAGTGTATAGGTACCTACAATCCGTAACGTAACAAAACTAAAATTTCAACGGTGGTTTCAATGGTGGGTTTGTTTGTAGCCGTTGCGTTGTAGACTTTTCATAGCCATGTGTCAACTGGGAATACGTTAGGCGATTTTAGGGTTCTGTAGCAAAATGTAAAAAAGTGAGAACATGTCGGTGAGAAGCACTAGAGATGAAAGTGCCACTATCAGATTAGTTTGTCAGCTGACTACGGATTTTTAAATTTACGAAAACGAAAAAGGTTTAGGTTTTCGTCTGTCTTTTCGATACATTATCAAAAGCTTGATGATGATCGGAAAATATAAAATCTGTACTAGACGTGCAGGTTGCGCCGACACATCGTTTCAGTTGTTTTCGATAGGTAGGCTTCTTTCATGCACCAAGTGAACACTAAGTTTCAGTTACTCTATCTACCGATGACTGGTAGTCTTTTTCATACTATTTTGACACATTCAAAGTTACAACCTGTGGTACCGCCCCCAGACTATGGAGCATTTACTCTCCTGTCCTCTGTGCCCTTCCACCTGCACTCGCGAAGACCTACTCCAGTATGCTATCAAAGTTGCTTTTTTTTGGCCTAGACAAATTCACTGACACGAAAGAAGCACCTGTCAAAATCGTATAAAAGTAACTACTAGTCATCGTTGGATAGAGTTATTAAAACTGGCAGTAAAACACGCATTGGGCTCGATATCGTAGGCCACAGGTAAACGCTTAAATACAATTTTCGACAAATATTTTATATTTTTTATCTACTCATCAACCTTATAATGCTTCTCATATTTTTCGGTGGGGTTTGAAAGTAAATTTGCAATGAATTTGTTAGTGTGACAATTTAAAGTTAAACCCACGAGTTAAACCCTTGTGGGTTGACATGACATTACTATCAGACTCAGGTAGTTATATTATTATTGTATAGGTCCCCATGCCCCTTTCATAAACGTTTGCTGGTATTACAATTACCTAAGTAACTACCTGACATAAATTCAAATTCAAATTCAAATGGTTTAATCGACGTAAAATTTTACAATTATTTGTCGATAGTCATCTACCACCATTTCACAAAGGCCCCGTCATTGAGAAGGAAAGAAATGGCGAAAGAAACTCCTCGAGCATCTTTTCAACTTTTTCCTTATAATCTATTACAATTTTTACTTATATCTAGTACCTACAATTTTACTTAAGTACCTATATCCATTTCATTTTTCAATAGCCTTAGCTGAGGTGGACAAGACCACGCGTTTTTGTCGTTTAAATAATCATTTATACTATAGTAAGCTTTACTACATAATGTAGCTTTAAACAACATACGAATTTGTATTAAAATACCGTTGCTATTACCCGTCTATCCTAGGTATACACCTAATTACAATTAAATAAGTGCTTTTTGTCATCACATAATTTATAAATACTTATAGCTTCAGTTACAGATTTAAGTACTTACCTATACCTACCTATTTAAAGAAAAACACCCCTATTGGGTGTTTAACATTTATTTATAAAAAAGAACCACGGATATAATAACTTATTTATTAGTTAAGCAAGTTAAAAGGGCGTTTTAGCTATTCGAAGGCCACTCAACCTCACTAATCGATAATATATTTGAGGAAGTTTCAGACTTTTATGCTCTAATGAAACCTGGAACCGCTATTTATAAACATTTATAATATAATCCTGGGAATGAACCCTGAACCTTGTATGTAAGTTAAAAATACAATCACCAGCAATGAAAAAGTTCCAGTAACATAGCACTAAATTACTCCTAAACGAAAAGGCTAGCTTAATGACGTCGTTTGCAATTTTGAAATAACCAACTAAAAACAAAAATATTATTATTGTGTTCAAATTTTAATTTAAGGGTAGCTTGCACCAAAAAGTTAATCACAGTATAATGTCAGAGCAAGAGTTCATAGTTTTTTTTTATTAACTTATAGGTGCAAGCCATCCTAAATGTTTAAAAAGATTGGTTCCAGTTGGTTTCGGAATTCCTTGCATGGAACTTTTTCATTGCTTGCGAGTGTAAAAGACACAATTAAATTATTCCCCAGTAATTTTAATGTTTACTGGTTCTTTACATAAATACATACATACACTTATTATTAATACATACCTGTTTTGACGAGCAGCGGAAAACAGCATTGTTCCAATAATATAATTGTGTTTACAGTAAAGTGCGACCGCTTCGACCTCCACTGAAAACTGTAACTTCAGAGGTCGTTTCAAGGACATCGAGGTCACATCTACACGTAAACACTATGGGGATTTTTACATAATAACTAATACCTAAGCAAATAAGATTACAGAATAGTATAGCTCGTTTCAGCAAAGATAATTCTAAAAATTAATTTTCTTTTCTTGTATAGTTTCTCTCCTCTGAGGTAGTCTGGAAGAAATTACTCTTAGTAATAAGGTCGCCATTTGTACAGTCTGTGTTGTACATTTCCTTTTGTAATTTCTGTTTGTGTGTGCAATAAAAAAAATATCTATAATTTCTGTGAGGTTATGGAGACTGTGAGGACGCGCCCAATCAAAGCCAAGTATGATGTTAGAATGACATTTATTGGTAGGGGAAAGTGTTGCCACACTACAAGACATGAGTGTTACGGTTTAAGAGATATCCCATCCTTACTTCCTTCCTAATATTATAAATGTGAAAGTAACTGTGTCTGTCTGTCTGTTACTCTTTCACGCCAAAACTACTGAATGGATTTGAATGAAATTTGGTATACATACGGTCTAGACCCTGGGAAAGAACATACGCTACTTTTTATCACAGAATTCCCACGGGTAAACTTTTTAAGGCGAAGCAATGCACGCGGGAACAGCTAGTAATGAATAAGTATAGATTTTGTCTAAGTATAGATTTTATTGTATGATTCGTATCCAATAATTACTAACTGACACAGATTTCCGAGTAGTATTTATGCGTGATTAATCAGGAATTATGTTAGCTAAAACGAGTGCAGAAACAGCTATTGTAAATTCATTATAGCTTTAATAACGACAACGACATGGTGCTGCGGTTAGTGACTCTCACTGCAATGCAGAAGGTCGTGGGTCCGAACACAGAATATTTGTTCTACGGTCTTGGGTGTTAAATGTTTTGAGTTGTGTGATATCTTCACACCCGTCTGCCAAGCGGAGATTATGGCAATGGAGATACTTACCCTATTTTATACTGTTCTCTCGAATGGAACCTTTGTGCCTATCCCCAAGGTCTAAACTGCCTCCCTAAGCTTGTACCATTTCCCACCACGCTTGTCCACTGCGGGTTGGTGGGTGCACATATCTAGATGTGCTAAATCTAGATATGCAGGCTTCCTCACGATGTTTTCCTTCACCGTAAGACGATATTAATACAAATTGTACTTAAAATTAAAAGAGCTCATTAGTATATGCCAGCGCCGGGATTCGAACCCGCATATCTAGCGTGGGAAGATGGCGCTTCCCCGACTGAGCTACCACCGCTCTGAACCACTACTATGGTATTATAATGTCATGTATAGTAAATTATGATATGTTGAGTGTTTGTGTTTGCGTTCCCTACAAACCGTGCCCTACACCCACCGTAGCGGTCGTAGCAAGGTTGGCTAATGCTAAGGATACACGGCGACACCAGACACAAGACACTCAGTACTGTAAAATAAACCTACCTACTACTACATCATATAAAATGTACTCTTATGTGGCTGGCAAGTCCGAACTTCGTCTTGAACACCCTGTCACATAAGAGCACATAACAGAGTGTAGCAAGAGTCGCTGTTGTTGGATACGACGAAGAGGACATCATCATCATAAAATGTATCATGTATGAGACTTACCTAGGTAGGTGTTTTACATGGCATGGCATGCAAGTGTGTTTTAATCGTATATTTCACGTATATACACGATTGGACAAATTTTCAATAATGTGATGACTTAGATACAAAGTTGGTACAATAATCTTACTCTCCAGAAAACAGAGTAGAATTGAATCTATCTTCCACGGAATGTTGGCGATTTAACTAGGTACTCTGTAGTTTTAATTTTCTATAACATCGCCAAAGATATTTAATGATGAACTTTTTTACAGTAGTTTATTACGATATGACGCTAGTTATGTAAAGACAAAAACAGAGGTCAACCGACTGAACATGAAACTTCCTTTTTCGTCGTCACTGATAAAATTCAATCCTGTAGAAAATTATAATAAACTAAAGTATAAAGAGACTTTCGACAAAGATAACTTCAAAGATAGAAAAAAACACAAAAAAATATGGATGGCCAACAACATTATTCATTGTAGGTAATTTCTGACGCTAATATGGTGCGTTTTACTCTTCTTCAATACATTTTAACAGAACTTAAGTATATAATAATTATTACTGTTAAATTCAATACATTTCTAAACAGAAAACCGTTGTGAAAACAAGTTAGCGATAGGTACACAGACTAACAGCAAAAAAACTCCGCTCTTTTACCCGTTGTAAAGTTAGCAGAGTCGGATTTCGGAGCTATCTCAAAGCTCGTTCAAGAATAAGTTCATATCAGATTTGTCTAAGCAGATTCTACAATATACACGAGACAAGACAAGTGTGAGCTAAAAATACAGAGGCGGGTTCAGTAGTAGTCGTGACGGAGGAAAGTGCTTCCGAAATAGATTTGCCCTCCGCCTCCACCCACGGGAAACATGCAGACATGACAAATTTCAGCTTTAGTTGTTGTTGATAGGTCAGGATAATTTTATAAATTAGAAAAACTTTTGGTGCATTGTAGGTATCGAGTTAAAGGCACAAAAATGACGCCAATTTCTGAAAAGTTTAATTTATGATTTGTTTTAGAACACAACATTGATTTTTTTATTGATAATTTCCTCAATATTGCAGACGGCGTCACTAAGCTAGCCTTTTTCCGTTTAGGAGTAATTTTGTGTTATTGTTACTGGAACTTTTTCATTGCTCGCGAGGGTATTATGCCGGGCTGCAACGACGTGCTTTCGTGTTTGATATATTTGTTTAACTCTAGCAGGATATATTTGTTTTCTAACTAAATCATCCCAGCGTTCGCCTGCGGGGAGGGAAAGTAACACATGTTATCAGACCCTTTAGCTTGAATTTTCATCGTGAACGTGAAGTAAAATTAATCGAGTAATTTTGTATGAAAATATGAACAGCGCCGTATTAAAATTCATGCTAAGGGGTCTGTTTGTAAACACAAAAACACGTCGCTACGGTTCCGTCTTTAGATGTATTCTCAGCAATTATTGTAGACATAGACTCGCTCGAGAGGAGAGCTAAATAAAATACCTATAACCTTTATATAAATCATTCACGACAGTTTCGATGGATAGAAAATAAACAGCTTTTATATATTTTTGAAGTTGTACATAAGTCCATTGAGTCTGTTCCACTAATTCAAGAGTTCTTAGTCGGTGCTATTTATCAGTATTTTTTTTTTAAATAATGCAATATCTTTATTTTTGCAGTGAAGGTAAACATCTTGATAACTATGAATAATTCTGAATGTGCATTGTTCTAAAAAATAAATGGTTCTTCTTCTTAGTGTGTATGTGTGCGTATATTGTAAAAAAAATTGGTTTAGGTTTTATCATCGTGGTGAATTAGCTAGTCGGAAAAGCGTCAGTCGCTGCCTCCCCAAATGATACGTCACTCGGGGAGGCTGCTTTCGTGCATCCTACAAATACATTGATACGGCAGTTATAAATGGAAGTATTTGAAGTTGCTAGAAATTATTATTGTAAAGGTAGACTCACCCAATACATGCAGTGTAGGAGGTCCGCTGGTGGCCGTGACTGCATCATGATGAAGTTTGAAGACATTTGTTGGTGGAGAGGAAAAATGCAAGCTGGGCCAGACCAAATCCGAAATGAAATTTTAAATTGTGTTAACTGCCTATAAATAAAATCAAAACCTGACCAAAATTATGAGAAATTATATACAGGTCGATGTTATGAATCTCTACTTTTATGATAAACAGAACAATACTTTTTCAATATCGACATCGACAAATCTGTTTACCAAAATCTGGTTGAATATTTTTTTATAAAAGTTACAATCTGTCAAATTCGTATGAAAGTAAATGCTTGTCACCAGACTATTGAAAGTATGAATTAAGCATATTATTAATTTGTTTTTACAGTTATTAAAATTGAAATTTTAGGAGAAAGTTTTAGTTTTTTACAGAACTTTATAAAATGCCAGGGAAGGACTGTAGAAGTATAAGGCTAATGTTACTAAAATAAATGAAAAAATAAAGCTGTAATTACTGAGAAACGTTTATTAACTTGTATTAAAAATCACAAAAACTGACGGTATTTTCAGTGTCCTTATTCCTTACACAATTGAATGTAATCTTAAATCTTTACAATAAAAATACATAATTTTTATCAACTATACAGCATGATGCAAAAAGGGTATAAGCCGAAACCTGTGCACTGTGCAGCATGTTTAATCTAAGCCCGGAAATAAAATGAAAATGTATAAAATTCGCGAAAAAAATTATCTCCATAGCAAAAAAGTCCTATGACGAACAAAGTTTCGATAGAAAATGTTTTTAAGGTTTCGGCTTAGTATGTCCTTTTTGCAACACTCTGTATAAGTATTCAGCATAAAGTACGTAGGTAGGTACCCATCATTCTTATTTATTAATTTAAAAGTTATAAGTAATTCTATTTTTACATGCCATGGGTCTCGTGGGTGTTTATATAATAAGAAAACAACTTTACTAATAAGTCCACCTTTCTTTAAGTGATGGACCGCAAAAATGTACCTAAATGAAATAAGTGGTTGGTGTATCGACTTTAGACTTTATTTAATTTAATAAACTAGGTAATTACCTACTCTAAATAAATAGTTAAAAAAACTAAAACGCGAATATCAAATCAGTGCTAATTTAAATTAATCAGTCGAAAACATAAAGGTGCCGATTGGCGGAGGAGGATGATATAAGGTTGTAGCAGACGGCGGCGGTGACGTGTCGCAACGTCTATACTGTATGGTGGCGACCGAATAGTGTAGTGGTTAATGACCCTGACTGCTATGCTGCAGCCCCTGGGAAGGGTTCAAATCCTGGCCATTTGTTTAAAGACAGATCTGATATTTGTACTTACTCGGATCTTGGTTGTTAATATGTGGATGGATCTTTGTATCTGTGTCGTTATATCTGCTATCCGATACCCATATTACAGGCTCTGCCTAGCTTGGGGTCGGATGGCCGTGTGTAAAATGTACCCACATATAATTTTATATTATATGATTTAAAATAAACCAGACCGCCGCCAATTTGAAGACTGTATAAGTGAAGAATTTTAAAGCCAAATAATGTAAAAGCATTTTTTTTTCAATTTAATTACAAGTACTTACTAAGATTACAAACAATATAAATTAAGACCTAGACAAGGTCATGTATTAGATAAAACAATTCTATGGATCCGCTTTCGCTTACGATCTCCATATTTTTTGAAAAATACAGTACTGAACTTACATAGCGTTACTGAAAGCTCACAAAAATCCCGAATTGTAACTAAATTAACACATAAAATGATTAATATTATTATAAACATAATATATCTTCCCACCTGCTATTACAATATGAATACATAACTATTACACCAATATCTAAATACATTAGAGACAAAAATATATGTAAGAATAAATACGATATTAGGACGAGGATTAGTTACGATAATTTTGAATTTACAATAGTTTTCAGTAAAGGTAAGCAAGCGTCTATACAATGTGTTTTTTTTCGAACCCGACAAACTTTAAGGGTGTATTCAACGAGTGATTTCATCGAGAAAATACCCCCATATGTGGGGTCAAATCTCAATATTCTAGAAATGGCGGCCATTTTATATAAATCGGTATCGTACGTATCGCACCAAACGGATTGTCATAAATGTGTGGAGAAACGGCACTTATGACACAGAATAATAACTAGTACCTGTTATGTATGAATTTCTATGCAAAAAATGCTGAAGCGTCCCTTGCGTTGTGTACGATGCTGAAAGGTGGATGCTTACCTTAAAGCGGCGTTAACACGATATGCTTGGTCTATGCTCGGTCCTAGCCCGCTCGTATGAAACACATACACATACATATGCACTCACGACTGTAATCCCCGAAGTGGTAGTCAGAGGTGGCTCACAAGCGAGCCACCCACTTATCGCAGCACATTTGTACTCACGTCATAGGTTGCGAACCATATCGCCGTTTTATGAAACTATGAAAATATAGCATAATCGGATTCCGCTATTTAGCTGCCGTTGCGTAGATCGCTTGTATAGCGCATCAGTAACTTATAGTAAAAACGCCGCCACTACCGCTTAACTGTTTTTTTTAACTATTACATTAGCTTCAAGTTATGTCCCTCGGATGTGTAAACTTAATAGTTGTCGGAATACAATAATAATAGTTATTTTCCGAGCTATCTACAGCGGGGAGGAGACAAATCAATACCAACATTACAGAAGGGTATCGGCTCTTATTTCACGGCGAGTTTAAAAATAATGCTCAGTAGAAATAGCGAGGGGAGGGTTGTAAAGCACATTACAAACATATTTGGATATTGGTAACGATTCTGAAGCTACTAATTTTAAATTTAGCTATGTTAAAACGCAAAATTATTTGTACGATATACTACTTTTTAAATTGCTGCTTAATTCATTTTTTTAGGTTTCAATTAGGTACTATAGTAAAAAAATGGCCCTTCAGAATCTATCCATTGGCCAGTTTCAGAAGAAATATACATATTATTAAGTTTGTTACCCAATGCCTATTTTATACCTAACATAATATTATAATTATTTCTTTACAATTAAGGCTCTTAACTATTAAACCTTCCCTTACGGAGTTGCTGAGTTTTCATAATCTGGTTAAAACACATCTTACATATCGGCACAGCATTTATCAATGTTTATTTTATATTTCGCACTCTTAGTAATATTTACATAGATATTTACCTATACCTTATAATAAATATTTTATAAATGTTTGCACCTGAAAAACATATTATGAAGGGGAGCGGGATGTTCTTGGCACTCTATTATTTAGCCGAGAGGTAAGATGTGTAGCCAGCCGGCAGCCTAACGTAAACTTCTGAACACGTTAAGGCTTACAAATAAACACGATACGACCACGTGACGTCAAATCGTGTTTAAGAGTGTTTTTAATATCGTGCAAATTCAATCACGCACGCGGGATTTCGCTGCACGCGTGACACCCGCAAGTGTTCTTTTCATACAAGTATTTATTGTAATGCGTGGAATATGCACGCGTGACGCGGGAGAATGGCGCGCAATCCGCGTGCGTGATCAAATCCGCACGACATTAAAAACACCCCTATGATCCAGCCTTTATAGCGCGTTGGTGAACTTGGTGGACTATCAGTCGATGAGTTTCCGGATGAGTCGCCAGTCGTCCATGATGTCGGCGTCGGGCAGCATGTACACCACGTAGGGGGGGGACACCGCCACCTGCGGGGGGAGGGAGTGGTGAGAAACTTCATCATCATCACCGTCGTCTTAGCGTATCGTTGAGGAACACTTTCTTTCTGTATGAGTACGACCTTAGGGACACAGGTGTAAGGGCACGCGTGGCACGATATGAGTTGGACCCACTGCTGCAATATGACGGCGACATTCTAGATCTAGAGGGAGCATTAAGCCGCAATCTATAAGATACACACAGTGCCTATGAAATCAAAATATTTTTGCTTATCTATGATTATCATTAAGGAAAGCTAAAGATCGCATCCAGTGGCGTGCTTTGGGAGAGGCCTACGTCCAGTAATGGACTGCTATAGGCTAATGAATAATAATGAATAATAATCGCAGTTTTGGCTTCGCATGTCCAGTTCCAATGCAAGCTGACTGTCTGTTTCAAGGTTACCTGTCTTCTCCTGCGCCGACGCGGGCAGTCCACGTCGCTGGCCCACAGCTCGACCGCCTGGCGCTCCTCCTCCAGCCGCCGGATCTTCTCCAGGATCTCCTCCTTGATGCTCTCGAACGTCAGCCAGCGCTCGCTCTGCGGACAACGGGAGACGGTGGATAAAAGAGGGGAGAGAGAATTTTAGGGCTTGAACACAAAACTGCGATGGGACGTCGCATCGTAAAATGTGCGACAGTTTTTCAGGTCAAAATGCTTGATTACTATCCCAGTGTTTTGCAACGCGACGTCACATCGCAGTTTTGTATACAAGCCATTATAGGTCACGTAGCTGTTCCTACGAGTTTACCTTTACAGATTTTTACATGGGAATTCCGGGATAAAAAATAACAGCCTATATTTGTTTAGTAGTGTTTATGTGAAATAGTAGAACTAGCGAAAGTTTATTTTTGAGTTCTGTCTTTTGGGGCTTTGGGGCCACGGTCGGAGATACCGAGGAAGACCTAAAACCAGATGGATAGACGTAGTGCAAAAATACCTACGACACTGCCAAGTCTCTGAAGACGACGTTGGAGACAGGGCGAAGTGGGGAGAGAAAACGAGGAAGGCAGACCCCACCACCATATGGGACACATAGCCTGAAAGAGAGAGAGAGAGAGAGTCTTTTGGGGCTTTATTGAAATATGTTTATTAATTTATTCCAATCCTGTGCCGTTATTGACATAATTTTATTCAACAGCTCCTTTATTTATTGATCGTGAAACAAATTAGAACATAGAAAAAGGCAATGCATAAGAACGTCCAACAAATTAAAAACACCCCAATGACATGCCCCTTTACCATTTTAGGTGTTGTTTGAATATAGGCAAAGACTAGATCGGCTAAGCGTCGACTGAGTTACTGTCGATAGTATAAAAGTAATACTTAGGTAAGTGTTGGTGGTTTCATAACTTATTTATGGTGGGTTGCACCATTTAACTTTAACTATTACAAACGTCAAATCCCTTGACGAGAGAGATCAATCTTCAAGAGATTTGACGTTTGTAATAGTTAAAGTTAAATGGTGCAACCCACCCTTAGTGTTAAATAGAAACATAATGTAAGTACTTGAATTATACGTTTGCTGCCAATAACTTTTAAAGGTGTAATCAACCGGTGTTATATGTTTAATTTTATGATAAAAGTGTGATTGCATAAAAGTTACTTTGCTTTAAAATTGTAATTAAGATTTTGAAAAACCAAAACAATAGTACTAGTTTATTGCTGAAACAAGCTAGGTATACATAGAAAATAGTCGCAATTTATAGCTGCTCCAAACAATTTTTTTTACGCTTAGTGAAAGAAGTGGTTTTAAGGTATTACCATACGCTCATTTCCTTCCAACCAAAACTTCAGACAAAATATCAAAGTTCGCGTATTCCTAGAACTATTCAGAGGTAACACAAAGAGCGTGGTGGAGCTCGGAACAAATACTCGGTCGGGGAACTAATCTCGAGGCTCGAGCTGGGAGGCTCACACAAACCGGTTCCAGTCAATTACAGCCACCGGCGGGCTATTCCAAATCCTTGACGCTGCAGCGAGCGCTTTCATAAGGCATGACGCAAATGGGTTGCTAATGTATAATGACTATACAGTCAGGGGCCCTATCGCGAAGTCAAAACGTAGTAACATTTACAAAGTATTTTTGTATCCGAAATCATTGTAAAAAATTGTTCGCGATAGGTTATTAGCTTTGTACGTAGCGTAGTATAAATGATTTTTGCTTGTAAGTAAGTAAGTTTGACAATGACCAAGGTGCAAAAGTGTATAGCTATCGGCAACTATCAGGTAAACGGCCCGCTGGTAGAATTCGTTGAACCAAAGTTATTCAGAATGAGCTGAGTCACCCCCTTACAGCACTGTAAATTTCCAAAACTACGCTGAAAAGGGGAAATCATATGCAGATATTCACCAATTCCGTTTTTTCAAAATTATTGTTTAAATTGGTCATAATTGAGAATTTTGAGCTTAAAATATATATTATATGGAATATTTAGAATGGCAAAACGATGCAGAATCGGACTAATCAGGCCGCACCTGCCTCGCCACTTGAAAACGATTTGTAATAACGTTTACGTACTAGGACTACTAGGTATCTTACAGGCAGAGGCATTGCAATCTGTCTTCTGTATAAGTACCTAACTCGGTCGGGAATCGAACCTGGCGCCTTCAGCACTGCGCAATCTACTTGCTACTAATACAAATATACACTCACGGGCAAAAGAGAGAAACTCCACTGAGAAAAGCACTAAATTACTCCTAAATGGAAAAGGCTAGCTTAATAACGCCTTCTGCAACATTAAAGTACATTTAACAGAGCATCAGGATATTTCCAACTAAACGCGATATTTTGTAAAAAAATTATATTAGATTTTTTTTTTAAATGGGTCATTCATTTGATGTTGGATTTTTGTGAGTGGAACGTTTTCATTGCCCGTGAGTGTAAAAGGCCAATGTTTATAACTAACACTTGTTAGTCTTGAAGTACCTAAACTAAACTACTAAATAGATTTTGCTGAAATTTGGTAAGCATGAAGCTATCCTGGATTAATGTATAGGCTACTTTTAGGCGAAGTGAAGCTTTATTCTTTTTTTGCCACGTTAAAAGTACCTAATACTTATTTTAAAATTTAAATCATCATAACTTATCGTTTACTGAGTCAGCGGTCCCATGTCCTGTCTTATTGTTTATAATGGTTGTTTAATTATGACTATCCGATGACGTAAAAAAAAATGATATGTACCTGTGTATAATTATGATGTATTTATACTCAGGTGCCTACCTGTTTCTTTTTTAGAAAACTTTAAAATTGTTACAACGAGTTCAGAACGCCTGCGCCCGCTTCTGTTTCTGTATTCGTCCACGTGCACATGTAACACCGTTCCTGAATAAATCAAATTTACTTAAGATAGCTGCTAGGCAGAGGTTGCATCTTGCTACAATGCTATTTGGTATTGTAAAGTATCAGACTCCGGATTACTTGTACAAAAAAATCGATTGGTCACGCAATCACCATTCTATCAATACTAGAGGTTCCAATTATCTGATGCTTACCCCCGCTCATAAGTCAGCTTCATACCGACGTAGTTTTAAATACTTAGCTAGCAAGATTTACAATAATCTTCCGCCACCAATCCGTGATCTCAAATCCGTCTCATCATTTAGGAGTCGGTATAAAATGTTTTTACTAAATAGGCAAAAACAAAATCAGTAATAAGCAGTTATATATATCACACACACACACACGCACACACACATACACACAAACACACACACACACACTCACACACACACACACACACACATTTCATTATACATTACATATTTCCTGTCTTTCAGCTGGCCTTACAACTATACATAAATAACAGAGTACTCACAAGCATAGTTATGTACATATGAGTAAGCATTTGTTTATGCACTGTTGTATACTATATACCATTTATTTCAAAGTTTAACAGACACATTTATTCTTTCTTCCTATATATTGTTTACAACGTATTTAAAGATCCGTTAAAATTAATAAAATTTTATATGCTAATTATGGAGCATGCACTTAGAATAGACCTACTTATAATATGTACTTACGCCACATAGGTACCCTTTAAGAACTGGTTCTGGCAGAATTATCAGCGCTATATATATATACACACTTATATATGTAGCACATGCTGAGTCTGAACCATTTCGCTATCACTGTGCACGACATGGAGATTGGCAACCATAAAATATTGTTTATTTATTTAATGTATAAGCTGTGTACCTACCTAATTTGTATTGTTATTTGATTTTCCATGTTGTGTATTCTTGAAGGCGAATAAACTATTTCTTTCTTTCTTTCTTTCTTTTCTTTCTTTTTGGTACCTAAGTAGGTAGTTTTTCTTATTTCATTACTTGGTACCTAAGTAATTTATTACTATTAGGGTTCACAATCTACATAATCGTATATAAAATATTCGTATATAGCTTTTATATATCACTAGCTGTCCCCGCGCGCTTCGCTTCGCCTTAAAAAGTTTTCCCGTGGGAATTCCGGGATAAAAAGTAGCCTATGTTCTTTCCCAGGGTCTAGACCGTATGTATACCAAATTTCATTCAAATCCGTTCAGTAGTTTTGGCGTGAAAGAGTAACAGACAGACAGACAGACAGACAGACAGACACAGTTACTTTCGCATTTATAATATTAGTTAGGATGTATAATAATTAAGTAATTGCTTGCTTATTATTTAATAATTATACACGATACACAAATTCTGAATAACCCATTGATGGCATGCAGAGGCGTGCGTAGGATTCAACTTGTGACATGTTACATGATAAAATTAGAATACAAAACGTTTATTTCTTTTCACTTTACGTTACTTTCAGTATGTAAAGCGTTTGCTAATTCGAAGTACTCTTTTAAATTGGTTGTAGGTTGTAGAGGAAGGCATTTGTAGTCGACTGAACCCTATAATTAATGACTTATCCGAAACTCAGCCATTTCGAAGGTGAAGTATTTTTGGTTTTAGTCAAAATTGCAATTTTCAGACATTGTGTTACCGGCCCTTTAAATAAATAAATAAAATCCTCATGTAAACCATTTAATGGTGTACTAAACGGATAAGATCTCTCATTTCATCCGACAGGTGGTGGGTTCAAATCCTGCCATGTAAGTACCAATGAATTATTTCTTACGGTGAAGAAAAACCAATCCGCAGTAGATCAGCTTGGTGGGAAAAGCTCCAAGCTTAGGAAGTCAGTTTACATTTTCAGGGGGTATGCAAAGATTCCATTCTAGAGAGCACGTAAATGCGGGGTACTAAGTATCTAACTCACCCGCAGAGAACGGAATATAAAAGAACTAAGCTACAATTTCGTGCAAGTATTTTACTTTAAACCTAATAATTTCATTTAAGTAGTAATACCTACCATATTAAACTCATAAAATACAATTTTAATCTCCCGTAAATTTTAAACTCTCCACAAATAACCTCAATACTCCAACAATTAATTCTAGCTCCAACGCCCAACAGTGAAACTCTTTCAAGCCTATAGACTACGTGACCGCGCGGCGCGCGCGCATAAAACAAGATGGCCGCCGCCGCGCTTCCGGGAAGCCGCGAGGTGAGCGAGGTCGCACGGTCGATGAAATGCAAGCGCGCTTCACACCGCTCGTACGCAGTCGTATGCGAACTCATTCAAGGATTCGTAATGTAATGTATGAATGTGCAATGTGAGGGCTTGGCGGGGACTGAAGTTTTTTGTTTTATGTGCTGCATATTTGTTGCTTTAGTTAACTTTAGTATATGCCATTACATTGGTAAACCCATGAAAAATGCGTGTAGTTAAATCGGACTTATGTAATGAAGTAGTAGTAGTAAGTAGATAACAAGAAAAGTAAGTTGTTTGCCGTGTATAAAATAAAACAGAGAGGTAAAGCCTATCTTTTTATGTAAAAAACTGAAACTTATTAGATTGTATACTTTTTAATTATACTCATTTGACAAGCACGTATAATAAATTGTAATAAAAAACGTTTTTTCTGAAGAATTCATTGGTGCATGAACGAGAGGAGGAAATATTATCCGTACCGTCAGATCCGATCACGGCCAGTTTTTCAAAGAGTCAATCTGGATTGAATTTTCCATGGCAGAAACTTAGACTTCATGACCTCAAAAGCTCCAATGTACCTTTTCGGTATTTAAGAAAATTATTATACAGTTGATGTCAGGTTAAGTGCTAATTTCACCATTCTCGGTTAGAGCATAACCAGGGAGTAGTGGTTTACTTTTGACACATCTGTCATGAATTTTATATGGAGATGACGTTTAATTTATAAATCAGTCCCTGTCGGTTAGATAACCGAGAATGGAGAAATTGGCACTTAGTCTTAGGATAGGATTTGACGATTAATATTCCAAAGACAAAGTTTCTGCTACATGGTACATTACATACTAATAAAAGCTAAAACTAGATTCAATGAAAGCTCAGGTATGAAGTGGTCTTCTTCTTTTTAGCGTGTCGAAGACAAACACTGGAGTTGGTCTTGGTTGGTCATTAGGGTTAAAGTATTAACGACACAGAGATTAGCATAATTTGCTGACTTTCTGGATTGCACAGGACGTATACTGTATACTGCATTTTGTCATGCTTGGCAAGAAAAGTCCATCTCTGTTAAAGAACAATTAGCTGTTTCACAGAAAGGGACAAAACACTTTAATAGCTTATTAACTTACTAGCAAAACCGGTTACCGCAATAAAAAAATATATTTTAGTTAGAGTTTATTTAAAAAAAAAAAAACACGCACTCACGCCTTGTACTAATGTACTCCCTTGAGGGGTAGGCAGAGGTGCATTGCTGCATCCACTTTTCGCCAGAGTGTTATGTTAGTCCCAATGTAATAGGGGGCGGGCCTATTGCCATTTTACGGGCACATCCAAGACCCGAGAACAAATATCTGTGTTTAAACAAATATCTGCCCCAGCCGGGAATCGAACCCGGGACCATCGGCTCAGTAGTCAGGGTCACTAACCACTACGCTATTCGGTCGTCGTTAGAGTTTATTTGTTTAATAATATTTTGATTTTAATAGACACACTAATATGGTTTACCTTAGAAGCCATGTATGAAAAAATGAACTATAGCTATATTTATGTATGAAGTACCTGTACATATATATGGGTACAGTTGATACCTCAGGGAGGCACCTTTCGTGCACCTATGAAGTCAACATGGTAAAGGGAAAATCCTTTCATTGTTCTAAACTTGTAGGTAAGTCATCGGCGGTTCTGGTTTATTTATTATCCGTTTAGCATGCAAATGAATTTCTGATTATTATGCTAATTTCATAGCCATCCCGCACTCGCTACGAAAATTAATTATAAGAATTTAAATTAAGTTCTTAGAACTATGTATAAAAGGATTTGTGTCTAGATTTTATTGAGTTGAAAGAAACTGTATGTTTTGCCACAGTGCCGGTAGTGGTACGGTAGTAGAATCCTTGTACAGAGTGGATGTTACTCAGTAGTAAAACGTATAAAAGCTTAAAATAATACATTTCCCATTCGACGTAAAATTATTTGTCGATTGTCAAAACGACCACCACAATCATAACTAAACTTAATCCTAACTAGTTTTATAAATGCGAAAGTAACTGTGTCTGTCTGTTACTCTTTCACGTCATAACTACAGAACGGATTTGAATGAAATTTGGAATACATATGGTCTAGACCCGTTTTATCCCAGAATTCCCACGGGAAAACTTTTTAAAGCGAAGCGAAGCTCGCGGGAACAGCTAGTAATTCATAAAGGCTTATGCTGTTGACCTAACTGACTAATACATACTTACTACAATTTCATGGACCGTAACATAAATTAAGTTACAACATAATTATGTACGTGTCAGACATGTGGTACCGTATGTATTTTGAATATTGCCTATATAACACAGAACTTTAGATGACTAGAAGATCATATCTTTTGGATGTGTGCCCAAGGATTGTAAAAAACTGTGCCAAAACGAATCATAGACAATATGTTGCTGACACAGTGAAGTGTGTTTCATTTCATGACATTGCTAAATATTTAGTGGTGGATAATAAATCAAGATAAAAAGCTCTCCACTGAAACAGAAAAAAAAACTTTTAGGGTCTAATTATAAGCTTTTCCCGAAATTCCCACGGGAACTTTAAGGTGGAATGATGCTCGCTAAAGATACGAGTCCTAACCCATATTTCGAATGGTGTCATAGATATACAGACATGGTTCTACCTTTTTTGGCATAAGATTTATTTGCCTAATCTCGTATTGCATAGTAACGTTTGGTCAAAGTCTCGTTACGCCGAAAATCGTATGGCATAAATCTCGTTTAGTAAAAAGTTATTTCACATAACATTGTTTAGCCTAATAATGGTATGGCCAAATCTTGAATAGCCTAACAATGCTATGGCATAGGTTTATACAAAGTAATAATATTCGTTTGGCTTTAACTTTGACGGAGCGTCTCCCTACATAGCGCAAACTGGTGCCTTGTATTGTTTCCGCTGTTTGGAAAACGCTCCGCTTTGGTTTTGATGAACATGTGCACCTAACACGCTCCTCCTCGCTTTGCTCGTCGTCGCACCTATTTTTAGGTTTCGATCTCATGGGGTTTGTAATAATTATATTGATCGTTAACTTTCGATTTTTTGATCATACAATATCGTGATTTTCGGGATGTAGGAGAAAAATACCACAATTTGTACATTTACTACATACTTAGTATATTATTTATTAAGATAACATTAGGAGAAACAAGATTATACATAGGTATAGACGAACATAAATTTGAGCAAACGAAACTTAGTTGTTTAAAGATTGTGCCTAAAGAGTTTTAGACGAAACGAGCCTTATGCCACATAAGTCTTGGCAAAGTGATGGTTCGGCCAAAAAAGTTTAGACCATACGAGTTATGCGAAATGAGTTTTGGTCAATAAAGATTATGCGAGATGAGCGGAACCCGTTCGATAAATTTATGGTCAAATCGATAAAACTTTAACTTGTATTTTATTCATGTAAATTTTGCTGTGTCTTTGCATTTTGTGTATGCTGTGTTTTGTATACTTATCTAACCTAGGATTCCGTACCTTAAAAGGAAAAAAGGAATCATTATAGGTCTGTCTGTTTGCCACCACTCTTTTGCATATAGAAAAATTAAATATTTTTGGGAGTACCTACCAACCCATACACGTAAAGTAAGAATGAATATTATTTTTCCCGTTGTTTCGATGGTGTGAGGTATCGTTGAATAGGTCTTTTTAGTGTGCCCCCCCCCCCTGCTGGCTATTTCTTGATTATTATTTTTAATCCTCTATTGCACAAATATAAAAAATAAATGGTTTGTTCCAAAAATATGAAAAAATCACGGATGTCGTAGGTACATATAACGAAATTAAAAGGAAATCTATCTCAAAGTAAGTAGACACTTGTACGGAACTCTAAGTGCGCGAGTCCAACTCGCACTTGGCCGGTTTTTATAGTTTGGATACATTGAAACATTTGAACGCCCTACGGCATAGCATAGAAAAACGCTGTAAAAACCAATCAATACCTACCTGTTTTATTAAAATGATTTGAATGCACAAAACCAGTTAGGTACCTGATTTGTCTGTGAAATCAGAGTTCATGCTTAATCGGCTGTTAATTACTTAAGAGATACTATGTTACGCACTGCAGATTACTACTTAAATAGTTACTAGGTAGGTAACCCATACGTACAAAATAAGGCAGAGCGTCCGCTATTATGTTGTATAGCAGCGCTGAAAACCGCAGCCAATAGGTATGGCAATGGACAACATTTCAAAAAACTAAAGCAGTTATAAATCGAAAACAATTTCGAGATTTAGCTCTAAAGGCCACAAAAAAAATGATTTTGTATTTTTTGGATGTATCATTTTCGAGAAAATCTGAAAATAGTAAAAAAGTGCTGATGACGTCATGCATCAGGTGCGATGCATTTTGATGATCAAAGCCTATAGATTTAAAAACAAAGTAACTGTCACTTTCATTTTTGAATGACGTTGACGTTTTATCGTGACGTTGTTGTTTATTTGGGTCATTTTCATAAATTCTGATCTGACACTTTCTGACTATTTTTTTATTATTTAAATAAAATGGTTAGTACGTATTAAGAGATGACCTCTATATAATGTGTCCCAGAGCATGCCATCGCCTACACAGCTGAAAAAATGCTTCTGCTTATTTTTTTACATGATACTACTTCATAAATATCAATGTCATTTGAAAATGACCAATTTGTTGGTTGGCATGTAAACAAAGTTTAAATGTCACTTGTCAGTGTCATTTATGTTTTTTTTGGAGACTTACCCCCTTATTCATAGAAAAGTTACAATACGTTTTAACTAATAAACTGTTTTGTCCCTCTCTGTCAAAGAACAAATTGTTCTTTGTCGGAGTGGTATTGTAACTTTTCTATGAATAAGGGGGTAAGGCAATAGACAAAAATAAAAATTGAGCCTAATATGTGACGCCACTTCCGGTTTTAAAATAATTAACTTTAAAGTTAAAAATAACATGCAAAAATTAATCTATATACAAAATAATAAAAAAATACGGGTCCTCTAATTTTCTATAAACTTTCCGAATAGGTAATAAAAATATAGGGTAAAGAAAATGAAATGTTGTCCATTCAATCTACGTACAGTCAGATAGGCTGTATTGTATACCCTATTTTTTACAAACACTAATATCTTAATTAAATTGTCTGCACATTTTATGTATAAGGATCAACTAGTTTGCGATGGTGATATGCAATTTATATTTTTAAAACCGCACAATAGCACTCATGCACTCTTTACGATTTTTTGTTGGTTCAAGATAACATTTCTTAGCGGATACCTACGTCATATAAAGAACAATCCTTGCAAGTTTCGGCAGGATACTTCCAGTAGTTTAGGCTGTGTGTTGATTCTCAGTCAATCATTCAGATTTAAAATTTTATAACTTTAGAAGATGACTCAAATGCATACAACTTGGACAGGTACTCCTACATACTAAATTGCCCATTCTCCGAAAGTTATTGACCAAAAGTTTGGTTCAGAATGACCAGCTGAGTCACCACACCCTTTTTTCGAACTCTGTAGAGTCTGGTAAAAGATGGGAAATATTTTTTTCTTTAACAAAAGAGTACGTATCAGAAATGACACAGAAAAAGTGTTACCCTAATTAATTCATTTTGCTGTTGGCACTAGCTTCTTTTGCAAAGTTTGCTATGTCGGACTCTAGCTATAGTATACAATTCAGAGCGTACGTGATGCATGGATCTAACGTAAAAGCTTTTTCTGAGCAACTTTAATTCTACGACTTTAGAAGAAGAAAAACACAAATTTCCAAAAGTCGTAGCACAAAACTCGCTCAGTACCTACGAGCCTCTGTATCACCTCCTATCATTTCACCCATACTTTTATAAACCCCCTGTACATGACACAGTGTGTTGCAATTTGCGGGCTGAGTCAGGTGCTGACGTCAGCGCTGAGGCTGACTGAAACAATACGCGGATGCCCCCGGCGGCGGCGGCGGCAGCGGGTGACTCACTTGCCTCTTGTACTTATTGATTCCCTGGTAATAAATAGCTGGGGCAATTCGCAGAATAAGAGAATACGGATGATTAGGAGGCGATCTTACGTCAGTCTGTTTCATATTAAGTACATAAGACAAAAAGATCCCGACGAATTGAGATCCTCCTCCTTTTTTTGAAGTTGGTTAAAAGGTCTAAAGGTATGATGACAACAAATATAATATGATGCTACTTACACATCAATATGATATTAGCTAATAAGATGTAACTTTCTGGAAATAAATCAAATCAAATCAAATCAATCAAATCAAATCCATTTATTTGTTAACATAGGTACAATTAAAATGCTGTTGGGTGTTTATGTTTAAGTCCTCTATGTTATGCCTAATTGGCGTACAAAATTTTATGTTGGTGGTAGCATGCATGCATTAAGTTAAAACTATTTATTATACAAATAAGTCAGATACTTTCAGCTTACATTCTATAAATATATTAAATTATTTACAATGTCAATGAGAATAAATTAATTTAAATTACGGAAATTGTCATCAATGAGGTCATATTAATTGGTACACACTTAATAATAATATTACAGTTTGTCATTAAAAAACTCATTTAAAGAATAATATGTTTTATCAATAAGACATTTTTTCAGTTCCTTTTTAAAGCTCTGGAGAGTGAGGTCTTTGATTGTGCTCGGAATTTTATTGTATATTTTTGACGCCATACCAAGTAAACTATTTGTTAGTAAGGATGTCTTATATTTGACACTGACAAGTCTTTTTCTGTTTCTAAGATTGCGACTATGTATTTGACCTGCATTTTTAAACAGTTCGGGGTTGGTTTTTACAAAAAGAGCCACTTCATAGATATATATGCATGGAAATGAAAGCAGTGACAATCTTTTAAAATGATCCCTACAGCTATCTATTGACTTGATGCCACACATTGCCCTGATACAGCGTTTCTGTGATTTAAAGATCTGTTCTCTTTTGGTGCAGTTTCCCCAGAATATTACGCCGTAGTGCAATATCGATGCTACTAAGCCATGATAAGCTGTGACAACAGCATTCTTGTCGACAATTTTACTAAGTTTGTAAAGAGCGTAGGATGATTTACTCAATCTTTTACAAATCGTATCAGCTTGTTCATTCCATGTCAGTTTATTGTCTATTATTAATCCAATTAAAGAAATGATTAAATTATGAATAGTGACCAATTTATAGACATATCAACACAAGAGCTAGACGTGAAGAAAGGGTGACCGCATTGGTTATTATCAGACTTCAGATAGACTTCTATAGTACCTAAATTCGCAAAAAAAAACATTGGGTTTTTCATAAAATCTTTGTAGGTCACGTGAGTTTTTACTGTAAGGATTTTTATATTTTTACTCTTATATGCAAAATTTCTACAGTAGTACAGCTTAGCTTTAAATGAGTTGCGTAGCTCGTGGTAATAATTAAGAAAAAAAATTATAGGATTTTTAAATTCTAAGGTGCTTAGCTTTAAAAAACTCTAAGAGGCACAGCACATACTCGTCCTAAGAACACTTGGCGATCCTGAAACGCTCATATGTTAGTAATAAAACATCGTGAGGAAACCTGCATTAGACCGGAGGTGGCGTAATGGATAAGGCCTCGTCCTATCAATCGAGAGGCCGTGGGTTCAAATCCTGGCCTGTACCAATGAATTCTTTCAATCGTGTTTTCAATTAAGGAGTTAAGGCCCTGTTTCACAATGTCTGATTAGTGACTACCTGTGAGATAAAATACATGCTGTCACTGTCAAAAAAATAATAACAGAGTGACAGCATGTATTTTATCTTACAGGTAGCCACTAATCAGACATTGTGAAACAGGGGCTAAGTGCAATAATACCACGTGCTCTTATACGGTTATGGAAAACATCGTGAGGAAACCTGCACATCTAGATTCAAGATCCTAAGTGCATTGTACTTATTCCAAAACGGCGATATGGTTCGCAACCTATCGTATAATAAACGATATACGTGAGTACAAAATGTGCTGCGAAAAGTGGGTGGCTCGCTTGTGAGCCACCTCTGGCTACCCCTTCGGGGATTACAGTCGTTAGTGCAACCTGCATAACTAGATCTACAGTCCAACTATAAAGTCCTTACAATAAAGAGTGCGATTTTGCAAAGACTTACTTATGTTTATAAATATTTTAAAAATAAAATGTCTATTGATAATGGCTTTTAGCGGATTTATGCTTTAATCAATATAAAAAATCGATTAAATACTCTCTAATAATTAGTTCGGATCCACTTCCGTTTTCAGGACTTTATAGTTTTACTCTAGATATAATTATGTGAACCCACCAACCCGCAGTGGACCAACGTGGTGGGAAATGGTCCAAGCTTAGGAAGGCATTTTAAACCTAGGGGACTATAGGATATTCACACAGTGTTCCATTCGAGAGAGCCAGGTGCAGGTACTTTGACGTAGATAATAGAATAGTAGTATCGCTTTAAACGCGGATGATACAAAGTTTATTGAAACAAAAAACTTTATAAATCTCATATCTACTTACCGTAGCAATCAGAGCTTCGACGTGGCTTCGCCAGTAGATAGGTATTATGTCCGACTCTGTCTTACTGCAGATCACCGCGGCAAGGGCAGACAATGTCGTTATGAGTGTTGTGTGACTCAGAAACAACTGTGATCTACTTATCTGCATCTTATTATTCTTACCTCTATTATAAAAACTTATAACACTCCCGAGCAATGAAAAAGTTTCACTTACAAAACGGCACCAATTTAACCCAATTTTTAAACATTCAATTTAGTATTAAGTAGTACTATGTTTATATTTTGAAAATAAATTTATCCCCATTTAGTATTTGATCAAAATATTAACGTTTTTAGTTGGTAGGTACTGTCTTGATGCGCTGTTAAATGTACTGTTGCAGAAGGCGTCATTGCCTAGCCTTTTAATTTTAGAGTAATATTGTGCTATTATCACTGGAACTTCTTGATTGCGCACGAGTGTATTATGTGTATGTTCATATAAACAAATTATTATCTGAAAAGCAAAGAAAAACACAAATTTTCAAAAGTCACCCCTTTAAGGGTCTTGAGGAATTGAATTTTGAGGGTCTACAGCCTGTTGGGAGGACGAGATCTTATTCGTTACGCCATCACAGCTAAATAATTTATCACCACATTCAAATGTTGTTGCTATGAATAGAATATTGCACCAAATAAATATTTTTTATAGTCTCGAAGACGAAGAGTTTCTGGACAGAACTACTCAATAATTCATTATTTGTACTCACGTACCCTTATATTATAGCCTGTTGTAATTACTATGCCTGTGTATGTACATATATTACTCCGTTCTAATTAATAATTTGCATGCTATGTATGTGTATTGGCTAAACATGAGGTCTGTCAATTTAATAAAACACCAATGTATACCATGTTTTATGCAAATAAATGATCTAACCAATATTAAAGTTTTTAAAAGAACCTTAGTATATCAGTAAACTGAAGTTGCATTATCAATTAATTATTTCTAAACTTTACATTAAACACTAAAATAACATAACTTGTTAATAAGGTAAACATAATTATGTTGACATTAAAGATAATAGCATCGACCCAAATTCAATAAGTTATCTAAACCTTATAGCAGCACATGGCCTTTTGCCCGGCCATACATATCCAACTAGGGAGAATAACTGTATTGACCATGCTATGATCAAATCAACGCTTCCAACAGTAACAATAGTTACGGATACACCGCTAACAGATCACTCAGCCGTTATGACTATGTTTACTCTCAAAAAGAAAATAATTATTTCAAGCAATGCTATATTTCATAAAGTAGACTACGAAGCCATCACTAATGAACTACATTGCAAAGACCTCGATGCCATACTAAAATCTTCCGATCCTAATTGGTGTGCCGAACAGCTTATCACTCTATTTAACAATGCTATAATGAGAAATACCCTTAATGTTATAATACCAAGACGTATGCGCTGTATAAAGCCATGGATTACAATTGGCCTAATACGATGCATCAAAAATCGCGATCGGATGCACCTTAAATCCAAAAACGAGCCTAACAATAAAATACTCAAAATTACTTACAATAGGTATAAAAACTATTGTAACGATCTACTAAAACGGCTGAAGCGAAATTATGAACGTCACCAACTAAACAAACATATAAAAAATCCAAAGCATAAATGGAAAGTTATAGACAGTATTACAAATAGGAACAATAAGATAAATCACTCAACAAAATTACTTAAAACGGAAAATACTCCGCAGTTGGCCTTGAATAAAATAAACGTTTATTTCTCGGGTGTTGGTAAAGAATTAGCTGACAAAATTAAGAATGAGAAATCCATTCAGCTGAATAATGATGACCCAAAACGTACCTATTTAAACTCAATGGTTATGCATGAAACGACAGAAGATGAAATTGAATCGATAATAATGAACCTAAACTCGGATAGTGCTATTGGTTGGGACGGTATTCCTACTAAATTGCTTAAAATGAACAGAGATATAGTTGTGCCACTAATTACACATATCGCAAACGTCTGCATAAACACAGGTACTTTTCCGGACAAATTCAAAATATCAATCATACATCCCATCTACAAAGCGGGAGACAGAAACTGTGTCCCTAACTACCGCCCTATTTCAGTACTACCTGCTTTATCTAAGATATTAGAAAAGATTTTAAACTGTAGACTTATTTCCTATCTAGAAAAAGAAAATATTTTATCAAATAACCAATTTGGCTTTAGGACGGGAAGGTCCACCGATCATGCTGTAGGTGAGTTGACCGAATACGTAGCAAATAACATTGAAAATAAATACAAATGTATTGGCGTATTTTTAGATCTAGCGAAGGCATTTGACACAGTTTCTGTCCCAATACTGCTCAACAAGATGGAAAAAATTGGTATAAGAGGCAAAGTCCTTAAGATTTTTGAAAATTATTTGTGTAATAGAAAACAGAGAGTAAAGATCAATAATCAAGTCAGTGATGACATATCATGCTGTGAATATGGCGTGCCGCAAGGTAGCGTCCTCGGACCTACACTGTTTTTAATTTATATTAATAATCTATGTGAGTTAGAAATAAGCAATGGTAGGTTATTTACTTTTGCTGACGACACTGCCCTAATTTTTTACGGCAAAAATTGGGAGGATGCTAAAACAAATGCAGAAACAGGGCTTCAAAAAACAGCAAATTGGTTACAAAATAATCTTCTAACATTAAATAAATCAAAAACCAAGTTTATGCTATTCTACAATACTAAACGATCACTACCGGCAGGCAATAACATTAGTATCCAACTTCATACTTGTGATATTAGAAATCGTATCAATTGTAGTAGTTGCTCTCTTGAACGATCCACTACGATAAAATATCTGGGTGTACTGCTGGACGAAAGACTAACATGGGCTCCGCACATTAATCTTTTAACAGAACGGACAAGGCGGCTAATATACATATTTAAGAAATTAAGGCACGTCGCCGACTACGCGTTGTTAAAAAATGTATATTTGGCTCTTGCACAATCAATTTTGACGTACTGTATAAGATCATGGGGCGGGGCGTGTAAAACCCATCTTCTTACACTAGAAAGAGCCCAAAGAGCACTACTAAAGGTAATCAAATTTAAACCATTTAGATATTCAACATTCCAGTTATACACTGAATGTGACATTCTAACCGTACGACAATTATTTATACAGAGTACCATACTGTCTCAACATCAAAAATTGGCCTACAACTCAGAACTATCTAGTGTGCGCCATAGGAATAGGGTCTGTCCAACAAAATTTTTCAAAACCGCTTTCATTAAAAAATTTCAATGTTGCGTTGGCCCTAAGCTTTATAACAAAGTAAATGAAACTATCAATATTTATCACCTAAACTATCACGAATGTAAAAATGTATTAACGACATGGTTAAAATCATTAAATTATAACGAAACGGAGAACTTGTTTATATCTATGCAATAACATAATACCTACTTTTTAACTAAACATACAATATAAATACCTAAAACAAGTGAATAACCTACTCACACATTATCTTTCTTAAATTATTATTTTAATATTTATCTATCTTCCAAATTTTTCGAGGTTTACAGTTTACGTGGTCTAACCTCACACCACTTTAGTAACAGATTGAACTCGCAAGCTACCCTCATTATAAATGTTATTATAATTTATAAAATTTATGTTATCAACTTTGCAAATTCATTTAAGTCAATGGAAGGAACTAGTGCCTAAGATACAGGCTCTGCCTAGTTTAGGTGCTAGTAGTATTTAGTATCTTACTGTGTAGTTGTGTACCTATAGAATATTTTATTAGTGATATTATATTTTTTTTTTTGAAATGTAAAACTACTGAGTTTTATAATTAAGTTATTGTACCTTTATTAACTCAGTTATGAAATAGATTAAGATACAAAAATGTAAACCTTTTAGTGCCAATAAAAACATTTTATTTATTTTTTTATTTATTATTTATAATAAAATGCTCCACGAGTATTTTTTGTACATAATTGTTCGTAGCAAGTATGTTACGAAAGTGCTACGAGATTTGAATATCCAATTTTTTATTTCGACTGTTGATAATAAATATATTTTTGGCATATATTCTATTCAATTATCTGTGGGGATGTATGTAACTGTACTTGTCTCTCTCGAATAGAACAAGGTCTAAACTCCTAAGCTTGGACCATTTTCCCACCACGCCGCTGGTCCAAATAGTTAGGTCAAGTGAATAGCAAGTGAGCTTTAAGCTTTGTACTTATGGACAGAAATCAAATGAAAACATTTTTTGGTGGGAGGGGAGGTAAAAACCTCAAATGAAAGATCTTAGATTAACAATATACCAATAAGATGGAAGAACAGTGCAAAATGAACTTCCCAACAAATAACACCGGATTCCTACCACTGAGCTCTAATTTTGGATTAGTTCGGTCAGAAGATTTGTGACTTTATTCATTGGTACAATGGTTGTGATTAGGTTGAACTTAAAATTTATTTATTTATTTAAGAAACCTTACAGCTAACATATTTAATATATATAGTAAAAAGTAAATAACAAAAAGCCAATTAAAAGTTTTCACAAATAGCATAAAAGGAAAAGAGGTTTAATTACTGTTAATGCTGTCTGTTTTTGGCTTTGATTTTGTATGGACTCACCATTTTGATCGTTTATTGTTAATCTAAGTAAAAGTAAATAATATTTGTAATTGTTAGTGCTTACAATGTAACTTGTATACTGGTGGAGAGCAACTCGTGGCATCCGTAACACAGTTTCTAACTACTGCGGATGCTTAGAGCAATCTTTTTTTCGAACAATTATTATGTAAGTGTAAGTGACCATCATAATTGTACTAAAATTGTAACCTTTTATTTGACAAATAAATATTTTATTATTATAAGTGAAATATAGGCGATTTTAAGAATGTTTTGTCGAAACATCCACGACGGGTAAGTGAGGTAAGTAACAATGTGTTCTCTGAATCCTAACTAATATTATAAATGCGAAAGTAACTGTGTCTGTCTATCTGTTACTCTTTCACGCCAAAACTAAGGACGGATTTGAATGAAATTTGGTATACATATGGTATAGACCCTGAGAAAGAACATAGGCTACTTTTTATCCCGGAATTCCCACGGGAAAACTTTTTAAGGCGAAGCGAAGCTCGCGGGAACAGCTAATTTTAATACATTTATTTCCTACTTTCACCTTTTGATTAAAAAGCTATATTTTTACCGTAAACGGATTCCAGGTATCAATATCAAACAAGCGTGTGACCTACTAACCGACATGCAAAGCAAAACCTTACACAACAAATAAATAACATTACATACCAACATAAATAAAATAACGTACACTTTAACACCTTGTACCTACCAACGTATTTTACGGGTGGGTTTTTGCACGGACTTTCTACAGATTTTATTTTACGGCGATACGGCTCGCGACCTATCACGTGAGTAATTCATACTACATACTATCCAATGAACAGCTAAAAGCAGGTAACTCGCTTGCGAGTCACCTCTGTCTACCCCTTCAGGGATTAGAGTCGTGAGCACAATGATTATGTTGGCTCTATGAATCTACCTATAAAATAACCGATCTATTTTTGGACAAATCCGAGACCCCATGAGACATCATATTATGTACTTATGTTTTAAAAATGTCTGATCCTAACCGGGAATTGAATCCGGAATGCCTTGTAGCGACCTTCTACTAGCAGTCGTCGGCGCGGCGGACACAATTTTATTGTTTGTTCGATAAATATCGATGTAAAAAGTACATGCATACATATAACTAAATCGGGATAGAAATTCATGAAACAATGTATATAGTGTAGGTATTACCATCAAGCAAATTTAATTAAACCACGTTTAACGGCTGTTTGGATCGAGATTAAGTATTTAATTTTTAGACATATGTATAAGTACCTATATTATACGTAGTGTTTAATTTGACGACATAATGATTCTTAAGAAAATATGTATTGTATGTTATAAAAATATGTATAGTTACAGACTGTCAATTTTAACCAATACATACAATAAATGGGTCTCCAGTATATACGTTTAGACACATAGCTTATTCATTTAACTCAAAAGAATAACCCTTATTTAATTATAATTTGTCTCATAAATTCTACAATGATAACGAAAGAAACATTCGAAACAAACTTGTAGATCATCCTTAGATTCGATTAAGAGACTAAAAATAGCAAACAAATTCAACCTTCTTACGCCCAGTTCTAAAAACAGGTACGAAAGAAGGCGAGTGTACTTGAGCGAGTACATAACAAGTATATAGGCGGTACATAACGGTGTTCGTTAGAGAGGAATCGATCGGCGGACTGCGCATGCCCCAACTCTGACGTGGCCACATAGGCCGCGGTTACAGATTACTAAATAGCCTGGTTTATGTAGAAATAACTTTTTTCAGGCCAGCTTCGATTTGCCTTCCCTAAAGAAATTCCAAGATCCTGAAGATTATTAAAGTTTCGGTAAAAATCATTGGATGATTTAAGTTTGTCACCGTGTGGGGGTGAAAGAAATGGCCAGTTAGATTAGCGTCAGTCGCTGACTATCCAGGGTGGGACGGACTTAGGTTTAATTATGGGAAAAACTCACGATACTTCTTGTCATGAGTCATGCCGGGAGGGTCCTTTCTATTCTATTCTATTCTCTGTGGGGGTTTAAGTACCTGCACCTGGCTCTCTCGAGTGGAACCTTTGTGCATATCCCCAAGGTCTAAACTGCCTTCCTAAGCTTAGACCATTTCCCACCACGCTGGTCCACTGCGGGTGGGAGGTTCCTTTCATGTACCTAACCCTATTCTAAGATCATTAGAAAAGTTACAAAACCTACATAGCTGATTTTTCCATAAGTCTTACATTCACCCAAAGGTTTCCTTGAAGAGATCGCTTGTGAAATGGCGGCCTATTGTGCTTACTCTTACTTTGCAACGTAATTTATGCTTTGTGTTTTTTAATAAAGTAAATTGTATTGTATAGCTCAAACTTATAACAATAAGTACGAAAAGTAGAAAATATGCTGATATTGTAGTGCCACAGAAATTTATTAGTAAGGCTTCGGTTTAGCTATGAACACAGGGTATGACAAAAGAGGTAGTATGTAATATAGAAACGAGGCCACAGTATTTTGTATTTCCGTATTAAATTTCACTTTTGCTCCGCCTTTTCAGGAGAAAGAAATACATTTTCCAATACGTTACACATTTAATTTATGTTAAATACGAAAGTCGTGAGTGAGTCGTGTGTCAAGTTGAGCTGTGTCAGTTTCTTTCTTTGTGGTAGTATTTTTTACAACACCTATATTTCTTTAATAGATAATTATTATAATATTGTAGACTGTGTATTAGTGAACGATACCTACGTTATCATCTAGGCATTCCCAATTAATATTTATTTATTTGGGATCAACAATTATTTTGTAACTCGTAGAATTCTTTTACTTTTGAATTTTGAACTGTATTTGGGTACAGTCAGAATCATGGAACTTACCAACAAAATGAAACTCGTGTCGATGCGTCGGTCGTGATGACTCGTGTTCAACAAACGTGCCAACATTACATTAACATGAGGCATCCTCAGAATCATTACCATTTCGTGGAGTACATCATTGAAGAATTCAATTATAATATTCTCAGCCCTTGCATATAAGCACATTTAAAATTAGCATAAAATATGATGAGATTCATCATCATCATCAGTTCCTGAGATCCTTCATCAGGATCATCATTCTGATGCGCTGTTACTATCATATTGCAGATGGCGTCATTGAGCTAGTTTTTTTTCCGTTTAGGACTAATTTGGTGCTATTGTCACTGGAACTTTTCCATTTCTCGCGAGTCTATATCATTCGGGGCAGTTTACTTACCATCCTAGATCACTTACAGCAAATCCGGTTATTTGTCTTACCTGTAATAAAGAAAATAAAAATGGTTAACTACAAAAAAGAAACATCAGATGCATCGTCAAGTTAAAAAAAAAGTTTTTATTTATTTAGCTGAGCATGTGCTGTGGACGTATTTTGGGCTGAGGCCTTGGTTTAACTTTGCAGTGCTTTGCACTAATAATATGTAGCTGTAGCTATCTAACAAGATTGCACAAATCCCAACATGAAAATACAATTTAATTTACCGCAGATTATTTCTAAAAATGGTAAGAAATATTACATTCGTTGCATTCCGGAAAAAAAACTAAAATGTATTACATTTCATGGATGTAAAACTTTTACATCTCTTCCAGTTAACCTTTGGTGGTGCGGAGAGAGTGATATGTTAGGTAGTGCTATAAGCCGAGAGAGAAATTAAGAAAGAAGTGGCATTCTGTCTAAGGTCTAATGTATTCTTTTATTTGTTGATCTGTAGCAAATATAAATTCAATTGTATTTTTTTGGAATATCCTGTCTCTCAGTCATAGGTTTTGTATTGGTTGAAAATTATCATTTAAATGTAAAGGTTTACCTCACGATATCATTCTGCGTTAGCACTGGCAGTTAAAAGAGGATTTTACTTCTACTTAAAATGTAAATTAAATTATTCAAAGTCCCTGATCTTGCGAGCCCGCTGTTCATTATAAACAAAGGATCAATGAAGCAAATCGCTCTTTAAATTCAGCTACTTTGGATTGTAACGTTGGAATTATTGTAACTCATGATGGTCTTATGAGAGAAATTTTGTCTAGATACGTACTAGTACTTGAATGGATTGCTACAACGTAGTTTTATTACTATTTAAATTACGCTGATTACTTAATTATACGCATAATGGTCATTAGAGAATTCCAGCTAACAAGTTGATCGATGGCTAGTTTACGTTTGCCTATCTGACTCGATGAATCCACTACTATTTAAGGGAAGATTAAAACAAGATGCTAATTATGAATTCAAATAAGTATAAACTTTTCAAAGGCAATGAGAGTGTGCAACAACAACAACTGGCACAATCATAAAGATAAGCGCGACGACGATTGTTCGTGTCCTCCGAGGCACGTGAAAGTCACACGGCAGAGATACGGACACACGAGTGCCAATTCAAAGATTTTGTGTCGCTATTGCACACAATTTATTGGCTGCCGTAGAACTCGGGTCGCCTTGCGCAAATCACACTCGGCGCAACAAACATACAGCTGCGTGATGGACGGCAAATCATTCCACTTAAAACTGCCTCAATAAGCGCAAACAAGCGCAGAATTGGACGCCTAGACATGCATGCAAATCCTCTGAACGTGGAGCGACGAACGGACCATCAAATTAAAAGCAAGTCGGCCATAAAACTACAATATTGGAGGTGGAAGGCTCGCCTTGGTATTCTGCCAAGGAACATTTATTTTTGTAGCGAAAGTGTGCGCCGGCGCGCGTCGGGGAAAAGAGCCGTTAGCCGAGCGGCGGCGGAGACTGCCGAGCCCAGCCGAGCGCCGCCCGCACTGCGCGCTCAACACCACCAATGTAGCTTTCATTCACTTTATTTAATTGCTTGTAACTCCATCAGTATTCGTTTCTAAGGATTTTTAATTACATTTTCTGATAGCTTGGGCGTCGGTTAACCTAAATATGTATCAAAGTTTGGGTTTGAACTCTTAATTTCGTGTGAAAATAGGGTTTGAAGCTTGTTGAATTGCTGGTCGCACATAGGGCGTTTTGTGGGTCGCCGTCTATTTACACAAGACGTGGCGAGGCGCTACCCTCGCGACTCCGGCGCATGTTTTTTCTCTTTATTATTATTAAACTTGGCTCTCGCCGGAACGATGCGATAGCTGTGTGTGTCTATAGTCGCTTTGTTCGTTTGTATGCACGACGGCTTTCAACATTTGTAGACGCGCCCGTACGATGCATCTTGGTGGGTAAATTTGATGGTTTTAACAATGATTGCTTGGAAAGCAGACAATTCAGATGTAATTATGAGTGTTTTCATCATCATCACGACCCATTACGTCCCCACTGCTGAGGCACGGGTCTCCTTCCAATGAAGGAAGGGTTTAGGCCTAGTCCACCACGCTGGCCAAGTGCGGGTTGGTGGACCCCAACACAAGCAAGCTTGTGCTGAGAGAGTTGTCGGGTAAGTGGGCAACCCGACTGTCAGATGTTTTCAAACCGCCCGAAGGCCTCTGACTAGGCTTAACGACTGCTGCCGAAGCAGCAACCGGGACCCACGGCTTAACGTGCCGTCCGAAGCACGGAAGCGTCCAGAAAAGCACCACTTGAAATTGGTCACCCATCCAATGGCTGACCGTGTCAGTTGTTGCTTAACCTCAGCGATCAGTTACGATCACTGAGGCCCGCTCGACTATGGACGCTTCATTATGAGTGTTTAGGAATTCTTAATGACTTTTAAATATAAGAAACTCATACCTATTAAGTTATTAAGTACGCCTTGTATTACAATTATTACAAGGAAATTATTCATGATGAATTGATGATGTTGCGCACATAAAATTTATTGATTACCTACGTAGACTACGTTATCGATTAACAGAGACTTTCGATAAGATAAATATTGCCATTCTAGCCAGGTACGACTCGTGGTGGATTATTTAATTAATTATTTTTTTATTAGTTTTAATGTGTGGTAGTTAAGTACTTTGTTAATCTTAATTTATTTAAGTAAGTAAGTACAATAAATTTCCACTAACTACCTACTTTCTTTTCTATTAAGTATAGAATATGTCATGTCTTTGTAGGTAATTTAATTATCAAACGTTAAGTCGTAGAAATACTATTAGAAGTTTAGAAGTAATACCGACTTATATTAAAAGGGTAAGTAGGTATGTATCTAAGAACTACTTACATACGTTAGGTTACATATACATAAAGTATTTAGGTACATAAGTGCACCATGGGTAGGTACTTACTTCGGCTGAAATTATAAGTCGTAAGGTGCAAATAAAACCCCAAATTCATAGAGGTTTTTGACGCTTTACAATAGGTTTAAAATTGACGTTGTGACATACGAATTTCAACTTTTTGACTGACGTAAAGAGGCGAAACTCGTGCATGTGTTTCAAAGTCAATTTTCTGTAAATATATAATACAGTCTATGAATTTGAGGGAAAGTGTGTATTGTATTGTGAGTAGGTACTTATAACATATTTCATTCTCATTCAGCTAAGAGCAGGGTCCTTATCGGACGATTGTTTTGACAACGTTTTAGCTTTCAAATTGTATTGAACAAGATACTAATTACTTCTTAATTATATTACCTACTTCGTTTTGACTTCGCGATAGGGCCCCCGATCGCTTAGTGGCGAAATATCTCCTTAGCTCAGATAATTCTGATTATATCTGAGCTAATTCTAACTAATATTATAAATGTGAAAGTAACTGTGTCTGCATGTCTGTCTCTCTGTCTGTTACTCTTTCACGTTAAAACTACTGAACGGATTTGAATGAGATTTGGTACACAATTATGGTCTAGTCTAGACCCTGAGAAAGAACATAGGCTACTTTTTATCCCGCAATTCCCACGGGAAAACTTTTTAAGGCAAAGCGAAGCTCGCGGAGATAGCTAGTAAGACATAATTTCGTAAATACATGGTATTACTTCAGACTACTAAGGTAGGGTAACGTAACGTACCTTGGGACGCTTGTACCTCGAGACATTGATTGTATTTTAAAAACCGGCTAAATAAACACATTAAAATTCTACCCTAGGCATAGTATTTTACTCGCTTGGCAAAACTAGTGAGTCTCGTGATCATACCAGCATCGAGTGTGTGGTGAAGACAATATGAAGTTTTTTGGGGTCAAAAGTACTTTTGTGTAGTTTTTTGTGTTGCTTTATCTCATTGAGGCATGCTCAAAATAAAGACATGGATGTCACGTATAACTTTTCAGTTATTTAATTTTATGACATGGCAATTATCTGAAAGATTCCTAAATTAAAAATAAAGATATTTAAATTTTGGTTAAATATTGCTTTTTTGTACCTTGGGACACGATTAAATTTGTACCTTGGGACACTGTTTCCTATGGCTTTGTACTATGGAAAATGCAAACATCTAAATAACGCCTTATATCACTGTTCTTATTAGTGCCAGAGTGAAACTAGACAGAAGAGAGATGCAGTAAATCAATAAGAACAGAGATATAAGGCGTTATTTAGAAGTTTGCATTTTCCATAGTACAAAGCTATAGGAAACAGTGTCCCAAGGTACAAACGTGTAACGTACCTTGGGTCAAAACAAGCATTTTTACTTTTATCTTAATTTAATAAAATCTGGCCACACTAAAGCTTTAGCACAAATACTAGTGATAAAAGATTATATATCCTACCGAATAAAGAAAATTTCACATTAATATCTTAGTTGTACGCTGCGATAGCTTCATTCAAAGTTGGGGTAGTCGAAAATGTCCCTAGGTACGTTACGTTACCCTATGTACTACTAACCTATGCTATGTACACGTACAATGTATAAATGAATGTTTTCGTACAAAGTGACGCATTGCGATGTTTACTGCAACTGGCTCGTGCTGTTCGCGTAAATAATTATGTAATACCTAAGCAATTATAAGTACTTATATTAATATAAAAGCTTATTTTGCTTCCTGTAGTATTTTTTTTCCTGTAGTACCTAACAAGCATAATATCATCAACATGCTACACTCAGTTCTCTGGACCACTCCCGAGAAGCGAAAAGACTCTTTGTGCCAGGGTTTACTCAGCCTCTACAGGTCACATATTATGTAAGGTCTAAACTGTAATGAAGTAAACATAACTACTCATAGGTACAAGGAAATTAAACTAAACAATATTTTGAATACAATAACAAGAGAAAATAAAGGGGTGCTCGACGTTAGATTGTGTCCCTTATATTGTCGTGTTGTGTAATTCGATGCCGGTGGACGAAGGAAGCTATTTTATCAATAAAAGCTAAACTCAACTTGCTTCCTACAGTTATCTACTTAACTTTTTTTGTAGACAAGTTCTTTTAAAAACTGAAAACTGTATTTTAACTTAAAATTCAGTTACTGACGCAAAACTTTCCTCTACTAACAGTGGAAAAATCCACGGTGTGTTATGCTGAAAATACGTAAATGTTTTATTTACTTTTGTTTGCTGGTATTTTGTAGAATTCGAGTAGTTTACAGGATGTTTATTCGTGTGAGTCAGTACTCACGGTGATATTCGAAGTATACTATACATGTACTTATGTAATTTTATATCACAAATAGGTAATCTAGAAAACTAACAAAAACGTACCCATACGTAGTATGCTAAACGTACATCGTAAAAGGTATCCTACCTATAAACCATCCAAATTAAAAAGGAATATATTAAATTACATTCATGAGACACGCGAATACAAGTTTACCTAATTCCGAGTATCATGTAGTAGTGAACTGAACTCAATAACTTAGCCACTTCAATAAAGAGCCAATACAAACACATACTATCATGTATGTATATAAATTATTGATGTCTATGTACTAATACCAGTGGGAAGATTGATTTGAATAACTTTCCCAGGGTAGGGGGCGCTATTTTTGACCTCTGACCGAAAGATGAGGTTTAAGTGACTTTTGAACTATGACGTGTGTGTTTTTTTTTAGATTGGTTGTAGTGCGAAGCCATGGAAACGGATGGGCAGATTTTGATGCAATTACAGTTAACAAAATCCAGAGATGCTCTTATCTAATGTTGGTTCACGAAATTTGGGTTAGCAGCAGGTCTAGTGCAGGTTTGATAGTTTGACGAAAACTATAAAAGTTTATGTTTTCTCGCATAATAAGTGGCGCCTCTAATGAAAACTATGATGAAACTTTTGACAAATAATGTATGCAGATGACAGGAGAAAACGTAAACTTTTTTCGTTTTCATAAATAGCAAAATCCGTACTAGAGGGTCTGGAGGGCTAGTACGGGGCGCTATTAAGACGTGACAAAAGTTCTCCGTCGCGCTCGCTCTTGAGGCTGCACGATGTGAGTGCGCGCGATGCAAAACTCTTGTCACGTCTTAAATGCGCCCCGTACTAGCCCTTCAGGTCGTATTAAGTCCGTAGCGTGAGACGCCGTCCAGCAAAGAGTATATAAGACAGATAATCGGTAGTTGACAGACAAGGTAGATGCCGGCAAATCTGCCATTTTTATTTTGATATACGCCACAGGGAGTCACTTTGTCCAGAAGCACTGATAATATCTAGGTCCTAGGTCTTACATTTTAACCGTCCACATAGCTTAGTCTCTGAATCTAATCAATTGGCTGATGATACTGATAAGAAATACCATCTAGGCACAGCGATGCACACAACTGAAACTATAATATAAGTATATGGTTTAAATGGTATCTTTATCTCCACCAATCGAAAGTTGCCAGGGGAAATTTCATTTTGGCCATTTTAGATCTAATTTTATACCTCCATAATACTATGCGAACGTTGCAAAAATCATAACATCTGTTTGAAAACGTTTTACCTAAACTGAAGGGGCCATGTTAAAAAGCGCTCGCTAAAGTCGCTAATTTTATTTCATAGAACCTATTTGTAATGGGCGGCTCTAGTTGCCTTTAAACTATTCAGATTCAGACTATATCTGAATCTGAATAGTTTAATAAATATAGTAACACAGCCGAATACATAAATAAATATGAAAATTACAAACTCTTTCAAAAGTTGTCGGTATTTTTCGTTACTAAGATTATATGAATTACGAACAAATTCCTGCTTATTTTTTTATGTCTTGTCTTTTGTGAATTATGTTTTGGACAAATTTTATTTATCCATGGTCTTAATTGGAGGGATTATCATTCTACAGAAAGTATTTTTGGACAGCTTTTCTTAAACGGAGTGGAGAACACAGTGGAACCAGGAGCAAAAAAATACAAATAATGTGGGTAACTATGTAGTTTTTTTAATTTTTCTTAGTAATTTTTTTTTTGTTTATAACGGAAACATAACATGTATTGTAATTTGGCATCTCAAACAGCTGTGTCTATGGTAGATCACTTGTATTAACACCTTGGTACAAATTTTAACACATAAATGAATTCTTACGCCGGCAATCCAATTAATTTTATCACGTAAGCATTAAACAATGTTCTTAAAGCTTAATTAAAAAATAATCAAAATTTTAAGTAGCGAAGTATTTTCAATTTCAAATTGTAACCATTATTTTTATTTGCACTTTTCTCGTTATGTTAATTACAGCTTCGATTTTATATAAGTAACATCCATGTATTTATGAATTTGTTTGCTATACTCATTCATTATTATGAGTTCAATATCCAAAAACGGTTGTCGTGAATTCCGCAGTTTTACAAATGACCCCATTGACTTCTTTAATCTGAAGATAGCTGAAGCTAAACTTAGTGGATGCACCAAACAAGGAGGCAATAGGCAACTAGAACGCGTTTGTGTACTGTTATTACACTAACGGGCCATGAAAAAGTTCCACTCACAAAATGCCGACACTAAACGATTCCAATTTTTTCAAATATATAATTTAAAATTTGAACAAAATATTACAGTTTTTAGTTGGTAATATCCTGATGCTCTGTTAAATATACTTCAATGTTACAGAAGGCGTCGTTAAGCTAGTCTTTTCCGTTTAGGAGTAATTTGGTGCTTTTCTCAGTGGATCCTTTTCATTGCCCATGAGTGTATTTAAAATACCTTTGTTTGCTTTTGGTGCAAATAAAGAGTATTGTAGATTTGTTTACAGTGTACGCCGAAGGAAGCTGAAACTCGTGGAAATTCCCGGACAAGAGTAGATTTAGATTATGTTAGAACTCGTGCAACAGTGTAAACAGATGTGCAAATTGTATACAATGTTAACTTGCAAAGGTCGACTTCTGCATTTTTTATATGTAGGTACTAAGTGCCAATTTCTCCATAGTCGGTTAGAGCATAACCAGGTATATTAGTCGTTGACTTTTGAGACATCTGTCAAGAATTTTATAAGGAGATGACGAATACTTGATGAACGAATCCCAGCCCCCGTATTTTGTAACTTTTTGAGAGTTAGCAACCGGTGATAATTGGTATCAACTTAGAGACTTATTAACCGAAAACACCAAAAATCTTAGTGAAAGAAATATGCAAGAAGCCTGCCAATATATCCTTACATTCAACATAAACGTTTGTGAAATCAGATAAGTCAGTAAAAAGTTATTAATTAATAATGGTCTAAGTTGTCAGCCATTTTATACCAACCAACCCCACTCGGAGTTACATAATACGGGGGCTGGTCGGTTAGATAACCGACTATGGAGAAATTGGTGCTTAACCTCATACGATGATGTAATGACCCACGACAGGCAGGTTTGCAGCCGCCGTCACCTGAAAGTTGTGAAATTGGAGGTCTCTAGGTCTCTAGAGGTTAATTTTAAATTGAATAACGCTTTAGAAATAAGGAATTTAAGTACAATCACAGACCTGTATTTGAATAGACAACGCTTGTCTCATTCCTTGTATACTTTGACTTTGACTTTGATACACTCACGCCTTGTACTAACGTAGGTACTCCCTTGCGGGGTAGGCAGAGGTGCATTGCTGCACCCACTTTTCACCAGTGTTATGTTGTTAGTCCCAATGTAATAGGGGGCGGGCCTATTGCCATTTTATGGGCACATCCAAGACCCGAGAACAAATATCTGTGTTTAAACAAATATCTGCCCCGGCCGGGAATCGAACCCGGGACCTTCGGCTCAGTAGTCAGGGTCACTAACCACTACGCCATTCGGTCGTCTACGTACTCATTAAAAAAGGCGATATATATGAGTATACATGAGTGCAAATATACAGCGAAAAGCTTGCGATTCACATGTCACTACCCCATTCGGGTAGTTCATGTTTATATGTGTAAACCACAATTTATTCCTAGTACACATACATAGTTTTATGGCGTCTTTCTTTGCTGAACTGATGTACTAGCTGGTTTTCGGATAATGTTCTAAACCCGCCGAAGGACCTAAGGGTGCTTACATAAAGAATCGGGTTCCCTGGATCTACCCGTACCGGTAACTTGATTAGGTATGCTAACTGAGAGATTTAAAACCGGGAAATGCTGTAGCGGACTCGCAGAAAGATAAATAGTAGGTTAAGGTTACCGGTACGGGTAGATATAGGGAACCTAGTCTCTCTATGTAAGCACCCTAAGTCGTATTCATAACGAGTCCTATACGTAACAGTGGGTGATAATGCTGATGATGATAGTGATGATAGCCCCTAGTATTTTTATCATGTAATATAATTTGTAGATTAAATTTTATAATAATCATGAACATTTGAACATACCTAAATAAAAAGTACAAAGTATGTAACAGGTCGCTCTTAGCGATAAGGTCGCCTATTGTTAATTGTTTCTAGTATATTATTTTGTCTTTTCTGTCATTTTGGTGACCAATAAAGACGTATTTAAATCTTTATCTCACCGATTAATTCAGTATTCTTTATTTTATTTCTAAATACTATTTGCAAAAACAAATATATACCCTATATAAACCTATATATTGAACGAGGAAAAACAAAAAAAAATAACAAACGAAGAACGTGAAAAGTGGGAAAATCATCAGCACGTGTTCAATATACCTAGTCTTTTCTTTGAAACCTAGGTTTATATTTAGACCGGGATGACAAAGACCTTAGCTCGTAACAAAAGGCTTCCATTCCAACACAAGTCATTTTAAAGGTCAAAACTATAAATAACCTGTAGTTGTCTGTCGGACCGGATGCCGACTGCAGTCAATCTACTCGAGCCATCTGTCAGTGTAAGAAACAACTCTATCCACAGGTTGCCTGGAAGAAATCTTGTTCTGGATACAACGATACAAATGCAAATTAGAGTGACATATACGACCATTATCATTTAATAAGTAATACATTATTTAATATAGAATGAATTTAATAATTGTAACTTTATTAAAATATAATAATAACATTGTTAAGATAATTTAATCTAACTAAATTTATTTATGCGACTCTCCTCCTGTCCTCCTCCTTCCTTCTCTTAATAGGAAATTGCTGTGCCCTCCCGGGTCCATAATGATCGCTTGTTTATTATTTTTATTTATTTATTTATTTACACACACACACATTTATTTTAACATCTTATGTAAGTAACACTAATTATGGAATGCAATAAAGATATTTGAATTCGTATTTTAATAAGAATAGGAACAAGAGGTCATTGTAGTATCAGTCCAAAATAAATGTCTGAAGGTCATTGTAGTATCAGTGCAAAATAAATAAATGTTTGAAAAAAATGGGGTTGTTTGGTTTTGTTTGGCATTTTGTGAGTGGAACGTTTTCATTGCCCGTGAGTGTATTAATTATTGTTAATCTAAGTATATTACGTTACTTATTGTCTATAAGAGTACTGCACCAGATTATGTGCAAACTCAAGGCATCCACGGCTGGACAAAAACCTTTTCCAAGCCTGAAAGTATTTTCCCCAGTTTCGGTACACTTTGAAAATAACTTTTATTAACAAATAAATAATATTATTATTGCTTTTTGGAACTCACGTGTAAATTCGTATATAATAAGTCAAAGTCAAATTATTTAATGCATCGTATAAATATAAAATTTTCTGATGAACGTAAATTTTTACAAAATACTCTCCGTTCCTGGGGTTCTTTGTCTTAGGAGAAGAACGGAGGCAAGAAACTCCAGAGCCATCTTTTCAAAACAAGAATTAAAACTACACTGACGTGCAAAGAAACTGTTCCACTTACAAAATGCAGACTCCAAATAGCCACAATTTTTTAACAATTTATTGGTTTGGACAAAATCTTTACGTTTTTAGTTGATAATATTCTGATGCACCGTTCAATGTACTTAAGTTAAGTTAGTTTTTTTCGTTTAGGAGTAAATTGATGATTTTCTTAATGGAACGTTTTCATTGCCCGTGAGTGTAGTTGGTATACAATATAATAATATACATATAAGGCGTCGACACACCTACATAATCTGTTGAAGAGTACAATATAGGTTCTTTGACTGATCAGCTTTTCCGCCATCTATTCCATTTTCGAACAACACGATGCATTAGTTAATTATGCTAACTTTGGTACTAATTAATATTTCCGCTTGCAGTTTAGGTTATGCAGATGTAAGTAGGTGAATGTCTGTACAAGTAACATTTCATTCGAGCTTGGGTTGTAAGAAATGCCTTTAGGTTTTATTAAAGCCCGTCACAGACCTAGCTATAATATATATTAATATGTTTATAGTTTATAGCTTAAAATTAAACTTGGGGATGATGAGCTGAAACAGGTCGATAAATTCCGCTACCTGGGGAGCACTCTAACATCAAAGTGTGACCTTGACGCAGAGATCAACAGCAGGATCGGAGCTGCCGCTGCAGCATTCGGCAAGCTGGATAATAAGGTCTTCTGCTCACACGATATAAAGCTGGGTACAAAGATCTCAGTATACATGGCGGTTGTTCTGCCTAACATCATGTATGCTGCGGAAACTTGGACCGTGTACCGTCGTCACATCCGCATGTTGGATCGATTTCACCTAAGATGTTTGCGTAAAATCCTACATATCCGATGGTCTGATCGCGTGAGGAATACCGAGGTGCTGCGTCGAGCCAATGTCGGTGGCATTGAGGCTTACCTCATGCGGCGACAGCTTAGGTGGTGCGGACACGTGTCTAGGATGTCAGAGCAGAGGGTCGCAAAGCGCATCTTCTATTCAGAACTTGAGGAGGGCAAGCGAAAGCATGGCGGACAACTCCTCAGGTACAAAGATGTGCTGAAGCGCCACATGAAGAGGTGCGGCATAGAGCCTTCTCAGTGGGAGAAGCATGCCGCCTTAAGACCTGAGTGGAGGGCTTTGGTTAAAACCAAAGTCCGTGATTTTGAAGTCCACCGGCGCGCCGAACTCGACTTGAAGCGCGATGAGTTAAAAGCCCGACCACCTGCGCTAACTCAATATAATTATGAGAATGGTGTGCTCACATGCCCGCAATGTGCGAGGGTCTTCACGAATAAGATAGGCTACACAAGCCACATGCGAGCACACGAGCGACGAGTCTGATCCTCGAAGCGGTCGCCGTGACCGAAATCGGTCGGACCGCATCATCATCATCATCATGTTTATAGCTAGGCATATTACTATATATTTTCTATACATTTTCGCAGTGACCACACACTCAGCTATAATATATATTTCTGTGTAGTCACCAATTGTATCGTATATTAATATATATTATAGCTAAGTCTGTGACGGGCTTAGGGGTTGTGAAAAGAGCTGCTGATAAGAGTTTAAATTAACGTTGTATTTCAACTTGTATTTCAAGAGCATATAGTTCTAGGATCTTATAGTTGTCGTAGACTCCTGATAAAGTTCTAGAAAAGCTAGCATTTATGCTAAAGTGAGAGCTTAAGGTTAAATTTTTAACCTCGATACAACCATAAAGTTATGGAATGTTGAAATCACTTAAAAGTAATTTTTAAAAACTATCTTAAACCTTTAGGTTGATGAGAGTTGTCTAGGCAAACAAATTAGGACTACTTGATGCACTGTCTATAAGCTAAAGGCATGATTTAAGTCTTTCAAGAATATTTTGAAGCTTTAGAGGCATCCTCAAAATATGTTTAATGATTTTTAGTAATTTCCTAACGGCCGCCATATTTTTCACTGAAATAAAAAAATACTTAGCAAAAAGATACATTTTAATCAATGGACAACATTTCAAAAAACTAAAGCTGCTATAAATCGAAAACCATTTCGAGATTTAGCTCTAAAGGCCACAAAAAAAATGTTTTTGTATTTTTTGGATGTATCATTTTCGAGAAAATCATAAAATAGTAAAAAAGTGCTGATGACGTCATGCATCAGGTGCGATGCATTTTGATGATCAAAGCCCATAGATTTAAAAACAAAGTAACTGTCACTTTCATTTTTGATTGACGTTGACGTTTTATCGTGACGTTGTTGTTTATTTGGGTCATTTTCATTAATTCTGTTCTGACACTTTCTGACCATTTTTTTTATTTATTATTAAGAGATGACCTCTATATAATATGTCCCAGAGCATGCCACCGCCTACACAGTTGAAAAAATGCTTCTGCTTATTTTTTTACATGATAAGTACCTACTTTCCATCATCAGAAATATCAATGTCATTTGAAAATGACCCATTTGTTGGTTGGCATGTAAACAAAGTTTAAATGTCACTTGTCAGTGTCATTTATGTTTTTTTCGAGACTCAGGCAATAGACAAAAATAAAAATTGAGCCTAATATGTAACGTCACTTCCGGTTTTAAAATAATTAACTTTAAAGTTAAAAATAACATGCAAAAATTAATGTATATACAAAATAAAAAAATACGGGTCCACTAATTTTCTATAAACTTTCCGAATAGCTAATAAAAATATAGGGTAAAGAAAATGAAATGTTGTCCATTAGGGGAAAATTCAGTAGCGTGTGCTATAATATTCCAAATATATGTTTTTTTATATAGACAGTACTTTTATTTCTAATATAACCAAACATAAAAAAAAATCTATTTTTTTAAATTAAAATATCTTCAAATCTATTATTTACAAAAGGCCCGTCACGTATACAGAACTATTATCTAAAAGTATCACGATAAAGTGCTAGTCGCACAAGTTTTTCATATTTCCTGACTTCAGCCTAACTACTTACTGTATTTTTTATTAATACAACACTTACAAGTTAGCCATTTTGAATCTTGGAAAGTGTCAGGTAATGGCGCCATTTATTATAATTATTATAAAATCTTACTCAGAAACATTTTAAAACCCGAGACTGGACCTGGAAAGGCATTACAAATATCCATCAAATATGTTTCAAGTTATAGTAGAGTTACATCCAGGACTAATTTAGAACTTAAAAGCTGTCTTCCAAGTCTGGCTGGCTGGTTATGTTAACGTTAAATTAAGGTTGTGAAGGTTATATTTAGGTTCTGTGTAATTAGATCAAAAGATTCTGGGTTTGAGATATAGGTTTTGCTGTAACTCTCAGAAAGGTGCTAAAACGTGGGCCCTTTTTGCACTCAGGAGGTTAATATAACGTTATTGAGCCTTCTAAGGCTTACGAGTAGATTTCCATACAAAGGTTCTAGAAACTTTTCAAAACCTTTCTAAAAACCAAAAATGTTACTTGAGTATGTAATTGAATTCGATAGTCCATAAGAGTTCAGTAAATTGTAGTAGATATAAGTAAAAAATTGTATAAGATATAAGCAAAAAGTTGAAAAGATGCTCGAGGAGTTTCTTTCCTTCTTAAGGGTCTGCAAGGGGGAATCGAGGGTTGGCATTGTCATAGAATTATGTAGTAAACGATGCTCTACAACCTTGAAAAAAATCACACAGGTAGCCGAAGAGTCTAGCTAGGTGCTGAATGATTCGAATTCAAGTAAATGATTATGGATAACTGTAAATAAAATTCAGAATATGACGAATAACCAGAAAATCACACTCCCGTATTGTAACAACTGTGTCGTAATTATTAAGAAATTTCATATGATTTTTATCATATTATAAAGTTAAAGGCTTGGACTAGGCGCTAAATACCTTGTTTTTTAATAAACACACACTTATTTTGTGTAAATTAATCCCAAACTTGAGCAATTTTTTTCCCTCAAATCTTCATACAAATATCTATGGCGGCTTTCTGTGTTATAAAATCATAAACACAAGTGACGTTTGACTCAGTTGGCCGCTGGCCTCCAAAGAAGGGTCACGTCGGTTTAGGCAGCACTGACAGCTCGCGATCTTATCGTGTACAGATACAAAATCACTGCACATTGGTTGTCATTGCACTTTTTCAACTTTTATGACACCAACATAATTTGATTTGAAATTGAGGAAGCATAATTCTTCCAGTACGAGTATATTCAATACATTAAGGGCCTGTTCCACAATGTCTGGTTAGTGGCTACCTGTCGGATAAAATACATGCTGTCACTCTCTGTCATTATTTTTTAGACAGTGACAGTATGTATTTTATCCGACAGGTAGCCACTAACCAGACATTGTGGAACAGGCCCTAAATTAAATTAGATAGTGTGCAATATTCTCGTGACATTACAGTCTCGTAAAGGTCTGATGAGGAGCAGGAATATAGCGAATGGATCTAAGTGATGACAATACGCACGAACATTAGGTTAGGGATCAAAAATACAGTCTCTTGGTGCTGGTTGAGGTATGGTCTCGTGAGGATCTGATGAGGGCAGTAACACGGTGGTGGCTCAATTTTATTTCTCTAGCTAAAAGCATCGAGTTTAGGCTATTAAGTATGTTTTTCAGAGAGAGAGAAAGAGATTTTATTTTTCCTCTGGATGTGTTAGGTTTACTGGGTTTACTAAGTTCATTCTGTTAATGGCATCAAGTTGTTATGTGTTCATAAGTAATAATTATTTATTAACAAAATGCTGTTGGTTCTCCACGAAAATGTAAAAATAAAAATAAAATAAATAAAAATAAATTCGTAACGTAAAATTGTCAATGACGGAATTTCTTCTATAGACAGTAGCCACAAAAAAAACAAACGATAGATGGCGTGATTTGAAGATAAAGATACATTTATTCGACACATAGACAGCAACAACAAAAAAAATACAGATTTAAAGAAAAGAAACACATACTTATACAAAACAACAAAGAAAAAAAAGGATACACATCAAAATAACTGGAAAAAATATAAGCCCCAATTTACTTGTGTGGGACAGGGAGTACCATAATATTTTTTTTAGGGTACTCCCCATCTATGCGAAATATCAGCTTGATATCTTTACCCGTTTCTGAGAAAAAGGGCGGTGACAGACAGTCAGTCAGACAGACGGACAACAAAGAGATCCTATAACGGTTGATTTTTTTCTTTTGACGTTCGAATCCCTAAAATTAAGTAAAAATATTATGCTGCTACCAAAAAATGTACTTACAGGTATTGAAAAAGCGGTATATAGTACTAAACAAATTATAAACAAACAAAAAACCCGTCTGCACGCTAAAAAGATGAAAACAAGTCCCAATGTTAATGGAAATTATCGTAGGCGGGGACCAGCAGAGGGTTCACCATTTCGCTGAATGTTACTTAGAAAACGGTCTTGTGTGGCGGTCAAGTTGGTCCCCGCCTGCGATACTTTCCATTAACAATGGGACTTGTTTTCATGTTTTTAGCGTACAGTCGGGTTTTTCGTTTGTTTATAATTGTATTTTTTTATTTGTAACTTTTTAGTTGTTTTTATTTTATGAAATTTTACGTCAGTAGTTCATGATCATTTTTTATTTCAATAATTTTGGTGTTGTTATTTAAATACCTTCAATATGCATATTTTTGTAATGTGAAAATCAAGCCCTTTCATTTGATACCTTACGCGGCAAAGTTGAATTATTATTTTTTCGATCATCACGTTATGTCCTCTAGAGGGCGCTATGTACATTTTAATGGAACGTCACATAGCCTATAACCATCGCGCCATCAATACGCTTCTAACAATACCTCATACATGAAAATCTATCAAGCCGTTTAGGCTACAGGAGGGAACAAACAAACATACATACATACAATCAAAAAACATTACCCTCCTCCTTCGGCAGTCGGGTAAAAAGGAGTAAGATAGGGGGTCATTCTGAACTTTTGCTCTACGAGTTTTGGAAATTAACAAAAAAAAACCTTTTTCATAGAAACTTTGTTGGACATGTGACTTTTTACCATGGAAAACGAATATTTTTTTTCGCGAATTTGCAAATCTCGTAGAACAAAAGTTGTTCAGAATGACCCCTTGAGTCATCCCCTTTTGGTTTATTATAGCCCTTTTGCGACACTATGTATTTACTTTGCTTTGTCTTCGTTTTCAGTTGGCTGGAGGATGCCCGAAACTTATTATCTACACTTTAATACTTGTAGTTACCTTTCTACAAGTAAATAGTACCACATTTGTTTGAGAAAGCTAATCGGGTTCCGAGTATAGAGTAAAGTGGCACCCCTATTAATTTCTACTCTTTCCTGGTGCCTACCAGTGTAAGTAAGAATTATACTTACTTACCCTAAAATCAACCAAAATGTACTTGAACATAATTGTCAATAAAGTTGGCGAGTAAAAGTTTATTGACCCACTGTGCAAACTTACATGTGTGCGTGTCACTGCGTCAAATCAAAATCAAAATCGTTTATTTGGCAATAGAAAGAAAATATTACAACTAAGGTACAAATATACATTGGTTTTGTAACTACTAAGTTCAATAATTGATCACTGAAAACCTAAACTAGGTTAAACCTGTATCATAGGTTTCAGTTCCTTCCATTTGACACTAGAGATAGAAGTTTACAATTTACTACAAAAAAATCTCCAAAGTAAGGCTCTAAAATGATTTAAACTTTAGTTCAGTAGGTATGACAGTACTTATAGTATTACTAATAATTAAGCATTATAGTTGCATCTTACAAAAAATCAACATAATAGTTTACAGTATTATTGCAAAAGAGATTGAATATAAATATGATAATATATATATATAAATATATACACCTATACATATATTTATTGCATATACATATATAAATAAATATATAATAGCCTACAATACATAAAAGTACTTAAGTACTTATAAATTATTTATTACCTAACTAACCTTTCCGGATTTGTATACCCTTTTTGCAACATCCTATATAATAATAATAGAGAATCACACCTATAATACAATACCTATAGTCTTGTTTGATGACAATAACCTACTTTAGCTAGCCTAAGCTGATGGCTTATTTTTGTATTGATATCAAGGCTTCTGTATCTTTGTAACTGCGTGTGCTGTGTGAAGAGCATTGAAAACCCAAAATTGGCGCGGCACGTCACCCTGTACGGGCCCTTAATGACGGGGCCTTTGTGAAATGGTGGTAGAGTAATATTATGACTTTTGACAAGAAATTGTAAAATTCTACGTCAAAAAAATAAACGATTTCATTTCATTTCATGACTTGTGTCGTGTCTGTAGCCTTGGCGGTCATAAGTTCCATAACTATTTATCGAGTAATCTGCTGTAGCCATTAACGGACGAACTTATAAGTGGTTATATTTTACTTAGCGGATTTGTGGCTTTATATTTGTTGCCCTTTGTATTTAGTCGGTAGCATACTCTTATCTATACTCTACACGGTGTTACAAAAGTGGCATTATAAACTAAAAAAATATACCTAAGGCTCTGCTAGTTATGCTGAAACTCTTAGGTAGCTAATGCTTTTTAAAACTTATCTATGACTTTATATGAAAGGTTTCTTGTAAGAGATCGCTGTTAGCGATAAGGCCGCGTAATGTTCATTGTTGTGACTATGCTATGACTCTTTTACAGAATCCCCTCTTCCAAGGAGCATTAAGCGATACTGGAACTGGAAACAACTGAAAAACCTGTTTGGAAAGCCGAGGCTTTTTTATATTTCACAGCTGTAAAATAAATGTTTCCGTACCAAATAACCTTGGACATTCATCATCAGTGGCCACAGCATCTCAACAGATGATAGTTACAACATATCCAGAGCAGAGGCACTAGGTGGAGGATGGCACACCACATCTCGCATAAAAATAGCACATTCTCATTAACAAAGTACGGCATGACTGAATTATCTTACCCAATGATGATGTAGCTAATGTTCCAGTGACATAGCACCAAAATACTCCCAAACGAAATAAAAATGCTTAATTACGCCGTTCCTAAAATTTTAGTCCATATAACAGCGCATAAGAATATTACCAACTAAGAACGTAAATATTATATTAAAATTATTACGTTTTAAAAAATTGGTGCCGTTTGGCGTCGCCATTTTGTGAGTGGAACTTTTTCATAGCTCGCGAGTGTAATAAGTTCAGGTACTTGCGCAATACCTGCCTATGGTAAAACATTACTTATTTCAAAATAATTTTAATAGTTATTTCCGTCACACTACCACCCACCAGCTAGGAGGGACCGACCACTGTAATTGGATCTACCTGAAGGTCAAACTTATTAAAATTATACGGCTTTTGCGTAAATAAGCAATTAAGCTTCCATGAAAAAAGTTTCTTATTTAAAAATTGTTTTTAGTTCTCAGCCTTGATCTATTTGTATATAATCGAGTTCATAGCATTCTTAGCTCTAGCTGATGTAAGTATGTAAATTTCGCGTATCATGTAAAATTATACCTAGTGGAAAAGCTAAAATAACAGGTTAGTAGTTGCTACGTAATTTCAAAGTTTTGGTTTGATAACAATACGCATATTATTATATTATAGGTACCTCTAGAATGACCTTTCCTAAGCAAGTTATTAGTATACTTGTTGTTTTGCGGCTACATAAAAACATGTACCTACACATTTCGGTAAAACACAAGTAAAAAAATCATAATGTTTTGGTAGAGTTCGCTTGAGTAACGCATTATAACATGTAATATAGCTTTTCCCGCAAGCTTCGCTTCACCACGAACGGTTTTCCAGTGGGAATTCCGGGATAATAGTGAATTAATTTTTGGAACTGGCGAAAAGTGGGTGCAGCAATGCACCTCTGCCAACCCCGCAAGGGAGTACATCAATACAAGGTGTGAGTGTTAATATATAATTTTTGAAATCGGTTCAGTAGCTTTTGGGTTTATTGGTTACATATACACGTACATTCGCGAGCAATGAACCGTTTCCAGTGTCATAACAGCAAATGACTCTTAAACGGAAAAGGCTGGCTTAATGAGGCCGTCTGCAATATCGAAGTGCATTAAACAGCGTATCAGAATATAACTTACCAACTAAAAACGTAAATATTTAGATACAATAATATGGTTAAAGCGTAGTTTATTAAACAGCGACCACTGGTGAACTGCATCTAAATCCTGTTGCATTAGAGCGCAATCTCCTCCTCACAAACACTCAATCCGGTAATCGGCATAGCTTTAAGCTAATTTCGGCATTAAATTTATTGCTGCTTCGCTTTGAAAGTACCTATATACCTATATTATTACATATTAATTAGCTTCGCTTCGCCTAAACAGGCGAGAAATTTGCAAAAAAAAAATTCAACGTTCAAAAGGTTCTGATGATTCTAAAGCTTAAGTAAAAAAAAAAAAATAAAAAAAAAAAAATAAAGCAAACCTTACAAACTTTCACGGAATATTTATCGTTATTTCACACAAATGTTTTTCCCGCTAACTCCCATTCCCGTGGCAATTTTGCAATATCCTGTGGTAACTAATAAGCTTTAAGTTTACTAAGGTACCTGCATGCCATATTTCAAGCATGCCATATGCAGCATTAGATGATGCTGTCCTTTTGCCACTTTTGTATTTGGTAAGCTTTGCTGTTCAAACTGTATTTTCTGCTTGTGGCAATAAACTATTTTTCTTTCTTTCAAGCGTCTAACTTAAACGGTTTAGATTTTTCATAAAAAATGTTTTTTCCCCTAATTTTAGCCCTTCCAAATTTCAAAACTCTACTATTAAAACTATAGACGTTTCATACAAACTTTGACATCTCTTTTTACCCCCTGAGGGGTTGAATTTCGCAAAGTCCCATCTTAGTGAGCCCCTAAGTCCTAAAAGGAACCCCCATACAAAATTTCAGACTCCTAGCACTTGTAGTTTCTGAGATTTCGTGATGAGTCAGTGTATACTATACGTGACCTTTCGCTATTATAAAAATAGATTAATAATACTAATCATAATGTACTTTATATCACGAAAAAAAGGTTTTTCATTTGTTTAAAAAAACAAAACCACAAAAATCTAGTTATTAGTAAGTACTAATAAATTTTTATCTGTTTGCTGGCAAACATTATTCTCAGAAAGCACATAATGGGCAAATCCGATTCGCAAACAGGCGGTTTTTGCTGACTAGCATAATAGGAAAACCACCAGCCACACCGGGCCCATTTCTAGTACGTAGCTAATAAAAAGGGTGTGTGCTGTTCTTGCTTCGAAAGATTCCTATTATATATTATTTACTTAAAGGTTAATCCCCTAAACGGTAGTCAGAGGTGACCGTCGGAGACCTTCAGGGCCCCAAGTCTGCTATTGGTTACAAAAAATATCAATGAAGATATCCAATAGAGACTCCATTGCAACTCCATTGTCATTGGCCCAAAAACGGTAGTCCCTACGTCTCACGGCCAGTCTCGATACAATGAGGCGTTTGTTAAAAAAAAAAAAAAGTTCCTTTTTGGAGAAATAGATGGCATTGTCTAGGGTTGTACCAACTGTCAAACCCTCAGAACACACTCAGATCACATGTTATTCTGTGAGGCGGCACACATTCTCATCTTGTCTTGTAAGTATTTCTTTAGGATCTTATTTAGGATCATACAATAAATAAAAATAGAAAATCAGTTCTGGCACGCAGCACCCGTTCAAACGGCGCGGGTAGAACTATTCACAGAATACTTAGCACTATCCCAAGCCACATGCAGTCTGAGCCTCGGAAGGATGGCTCGCGCTACCACCCGACATTTAATCACAACTAGTGAGTTCTTATTCTGAGTTTAGTACTCTTTGCTCTCTATGTAATTTTTGACAGTTGGTACACTGCGTTTTCACGCCATCTATCGGCTTACCCAAAAGCTCAACTGACAGCTGTCAAGGAAAACGGCTCATTAATGTTTGAGGAACTAAAATTTTCAGGAGCCTGGCACCATTAGAAAAGAAACATAAAAGTCATAACAATTGTTTATGTCAATAGGTGGTTGGCTGTTTTTTTGAATTTTCTTATTAATTATAAGGATAATCTAGATAAAAGCAACAATTTACGAAAAATATTCATAGTCAAGCTAGTGAAGTTATTTATCGAGTTTTAATACAATGTTTAGCGGAACATCAAGCTGGACACATTTTGTCGAATTTGGAGGATACGCTCGCACAGCGTCTATGACGGGTATGTAGCATTGTACAAATTGTAATAACTCATTTTTTATTAGTAGTTACCAACGCTTCATTTATCGATAAACCTAGGTTTAGAGCCCAAGTCGAACATTGTTTACATATTACTGATTGTAGGTTTCATCTGGTTTCAGTTGAGTCAAACCTTAACATTTTGATACTTGAAGATATATGTTTGGTTAAACTAAATTCACATTGTGTGAATTTGGGGGGCATTGTGTAACTCAAAAAGATTTTTTTATTTTATTTTATAGTTATATCGGACCAGCGTGCCAAAGAGGGCAAAATATGGAATATTTCTAACTCCTGGAAGAAACAGAACTGGCCGTCCAAAAAGAGAAATTGATGATGTGCCCTTCGTCAACAGATCCAGTTTTTTTATACAGTTGTAATAACGTTATCTAAATAAATATTTATTGGTTTCACTATTAGCCTTCATATTAACTTCTAGCTTGTATAAGAGCTTTTTTTGTGGATGGTAAGTTGTTTTTAAATACATAAATAGGTAGGAAGTTAACAGGAAAAATTTTAAGTATCAAAGTCAGTTATGTTTCGCTATATAGGGTTGCTACATGAAAGATAGCAGTGCCCTCATTTAATTTCAGGACTTTATAGTTTCACTGTAAATTGGTCCATATAATCTATGTCATGTCAATATGAAATTCATGAGGTATGGACCAATTTAGTTCGCTCTCACCGGAACAGATAAGTTTGTGGCACTATAGCTGGTAAAGTATTCGTAGCTAGGTAAGTACAAAAAAGATCCTATTCTCTAGTGATTTACCTAGGTTATGTAGGTAAGTATTACTTTTTTTGTTCCTCATTCGTCCGGCTACCTTCCTTGGGTAGTCAGCGACTGACGCTTACCTGACTGGCCGATCTACTAAGATATTACTTTATAGAAGTAGGTAAGTACTTATAGAATATATTTCTGCACAAGTACAAAAAACGGTCATATTGAAAATCATTAAAATTATTGTATAATTGACAACATTTCAAATAAAATGCTCACCGATTTTATTTTATTTTCGACGAGATATCACAAATTTAGATGACCCGTATTTTTTTATTTCTTAATATTTCTATGTTTTAATATATTTTTTTGATTTCAAAGTTCAACATATTTTTAGTATGAGTGACGTCACGTCGAGGCTTGGGTTAAAAATATTTTCGTTGCCTGCCTAACCTAAAAAAAAAAAGTTGGATGACATTAACTTGACATGAACAAGGACCAATCAGCTTCAACTTCAACTTTATTTTGTGGCAAGGACCAATCACGTACTTCCGTCATTGACAAGGACACATAAAAGTGACAGACATTTGAGTGATGTTTGTCATTGTCAAAGTGACATAACATGTTTTTTTGTTGTTTATGTTTTAGAAGTAAAAGCCCGTTTAATTATTATGCCACATCGTGGTGTCACGAATGATAATTTAGATTTTTATGTTTTTCTCTGAAATAAATCAAAAGAAAAATCGGAAACATTTTTTTTTGTGAATATTAGAGCCATATCTCTAAATGGTTTTCGAATTTCAACTGTATAAAATTTTGAAATGTTGTCAATGAGGCGTTTGTTAAAAAAAAAAAAAGTTCCTTTTTGGAGAAATAGATGGCGTTGTCTGGGGTTGTACCAACTTTCAAACCCTCAGAACACACTCAGATCACAATATGTTATTCTGTGAGGCTAACGAAATGTGAAAGTGACGTAGGTAGGTAGAATTGTAGTATTATTTTCTCTATGATGTCGATGTCACTGTTGCTTCAGCGTTCAGTGCGATTGTGCGTACAGCCGTTCTTTTCAAGTTTTCTCAGTTTCCTTGTGTTTCTCCTGTATTAATTGAGTTGTAGTTGAGCTATCTGCTCCTCCTCCCTTGATACTGTAGAGTTAGTGCACTTGAGATAGTGACTCTTTTGAGATAGTGACTCTTGTGAGATAGTGACTCTTGTGATAGTGACTGCTATACTATAATTTAATAGCTATAATAATTTATAGCGATTCAGAGTTTGATCCATTCAGTAAGAAACATAGTAATGTTAATAGATACCTAACAGTTGCTTTTGTGAACAAAATAATTTAAGTCAGTCTAAGTCTAAGACAGTCTACCTAATTATCTTATCTAGTTTTAGTTAACTTAGTTGTTTTTATTAAGTAAAGATATTAGTGTTTTAGTATTAGTGTGTGTTACAGCTGGTGTCGTGTAACGCCTAGGTATAATAACTAAGGATTGAGTTCTGGAACCGGTCTCAGCGCTGAATAGCGAAGGGATGGGTTCTAGAATTCATCCTTACCATTGGAACCATATGTGGGAACTTGTAATTGGCTAGTAGCTGTTTACCTGATATGTTCATATTGTGTTGTAGCTGTAAGTTCTCCAAATATTATAAAATAAAATAAAATAAAATAAAATAAATAATAATGCCTAAGGACTATGGATCATGGTCCCTTGCCAATCTGAAGATAGAGTTACGAAAACGGAATGCCAAACTAACTGGACGGAAAGCCGGTGGTAGCTAGCCTATTCACAGAATACTTAGCACTATCCCAAGCCACATGCAGTCTGAGCCTCGGAAGGATGGCTCGCGCTACCACCCGACATTTAATCACAACTAGTGAGTTCTTATTCTGAGTTTAGTACTCTTTGCTCTCTATGTAATTTTTGACAGTTGGTACACTGCGTTTTCACGCCATCTATCGGCTTACCCAAAAGCTCAACTGACAGCTGTCAAGGAAAACGGCTCATATCAATGCTATTGACACAGAGTGTCTTCTGGGTGATCGTGACGTCATCTTGGAATATTATCAGTGTTGCCGGTTTTGTTAAAATTGTAATGCCACCATACACGGATCGTTCGACTTGGGCTTAATTTGAAGATTTTCCACACTATTTATTTAAAAACATAACTGTTTTATCCTATTCGATGCTTTTTAAATTCAATAAAAGACGTGTTATGCCATTTAAATATATTTTTCATATATTTAACTGGCTGTATAAGTAAGACCATAGACAAAAAAAAACTCTATGGTCGTGTCGATGTGTTTTTGATGTGTTTTGTCAACATACGTATGTCAATATTTTATCGTTTGCTACAAAATAAAGTTGAAGTTGAAGTTGTTTTGTTGTGGTTTTGTCTGTAGTTGAGGATAAAGATGGCTCCACCATCACTGGAGCAGATAGAGGCACTCATGGGCTTCTTGGAGGAAAACAAGGAGCTAGCTCTTGGCCGGTGCAATCGCTCAAAAGAAGGGCGCAGTTTGGCGAAACGCCTTTGGACAGAATGTGCCACTATTTTAAATAGTGTCTCGGCAGACTGTCCCAGGCGTGAGCCCGATGCCTGGCGATTAGTAAGTACCTACCTGATTTATATTGTCAAGTATGTAAAATATCTACATACCCATATAAAGCTTGTAAAATTAATTTACTTTTGTTTCCGTTTTAGTACTACAACGAATACAAATCGAAGGTTCTGCATAAAATTAAAAAACAAAAGCAGGAGCTGTCGGCGACAGGTAATGATAACTCACTGTTATTGTAGTAGTTACAATCAGATTCCAATGTCTTAAGCTGGGTATTTACTATAGGCAAACTCAGGTCGAGCAGCCTCAACTTTAAGTTTGCTTCAGTCTGAGGCTGCTCACTCTGAGAGGAAGGCTCGAAGCATATTCTGATAGGCTTGAGGCGAATCGCCTCAGCTTGATCCGCTATGTGAGCAGTTTAACCAACCGTCTCACTTACCACGTCGACTAAGGCCTGGGTCTCCTATTTACGCCGTAGGTCGCGTCCAGCGTCACGCCGTAGGCCTCGTCACGATGCTCACTATAGAAATGTACTGATGCGGTCTCCCTCACACGCCGACGTTGGCGCGTAGACATAATGAGCATTGTGACGCGGCCTACAGCGTGACGCTGGACGCGATCTACGGAGTAAATAGGAGACCCGGGCCTAATTCACCTTGTGTTGCCGTGAGCGTCAGGTTGAGCAAGTGTCTCCTAGCACGGCCTCTAGTGGATACCCAGTTTTAAGCTGTTTTTATATGTTCCAGGAGGAGGTACATATAACATTAAAGACCTAACTCCTCTTCAGGAGCGTCTCTACGCAATATTGGGGAAAGATGTTGGGGAGCCTTTGCCTGGTGTCCGCCACAATCCCCTAAATGTAAGTATTTAAAAAGAAAGTGCACATTAACATATATTATAGCACATTTACCCTGCCTAAGTTCTATGCATATTAATTTCTTATTCTTACTTATTTCTTAAATCTAACACTCTCTTGTTTCATGTTTATAGAATTCATCACTTGAGGCAGTGGAGAATGAAGTCTCAGAAGTGGATTATATCGAGGAAGTGTAAGAAACATCAATTTAACATATGTAGGTACCTAATTAGTAGAAATATCTGTTATATTAATATTTTAATTTTAGATACCCTTCAACTCTTTGGCTGGGCCATCATGGGCAGAACCGACGGCGTTACCGCCACATGTCGCCGCCATTGACTCCCCAGAGGTGCTCATAGAGGTGCTAGCTAGTGAGCTCAACAATGCTGAGCCGCCAGCGCCGCCAACGCCCCAACCTGCGCCACCAACGCCCCAACCTGCGCGGCCAATGCCCCAACCTGACTCTGCTGGGCCGCCGAGGCGACGTCGTCGACGACTGAACGAGGGACGTCATGGTGTGTTATCTAATCTAATATTAAAAAGTCAAGTCTTTTTCTTAAAAAATATTTATTACTCTAATCACATTATTATAAAATAATATTAAAATGATTATTCTTCGATTATTGTTCATTAATACCTGTAACAATAGACAGTGTTAGTAATCACAAATCTTTATTCATCAGATCAAGAACAAACACTTTTGGAGCAGGCTCAGCAGAGGCACTCCGAAATTGACGCCCAGAACGCCAGGGCGACGGTGAGGCTGGCCGAAAGCCACGAAAGACGGGCTGAAGCCACCTTCAAACTCGCCGAAAGCCAAGTGAAGATGGCAGAGAGCCAAGAAAAAGATGCTGAGGGCAAAATGCAAATTGCCCAGGCAATAACTAGGCTCTGTGCTATAGTAGAAAATTACGGGGCCAAATTTTTCCAAACGTCAGTCAGCTCTCCCGTAAAGGTATATTTTAGTAACATAAGTACCTACATATTATGTAAGTTCTTCAAACAATTTATTTCTTCTGATTAATTTTAAAATTATCATTTCCTTTTTAGACGCTCAAGAGGAAACATAGAACGCCGCCGTCGCCGCCGCCGGATACTGATAGCGACTAATAGCTATGATAGGGTAAGAAAACCAAGTTAAACTTTGGCAGCATAATCGAGTGTGCCTTTCAGGTTTGTGCCTGTGCAATTAGAACTGGGGAACTAGGCACAGTCACCTAAGGCGCCATCTGTAATTAGCTTTTAATTAGTTTTTCTCCACATTAACCATCTAATCTCTTGTTATTATTAAATACGTGATGCTGCCCTTGATTTTGGATACACAAAATATACTTCCACTAACATATTACCTTTCTCTCCACAGCCTATCAACGAGCGCCTGCTGAAATGCCCGTCCTTCTAACAGGTCCCTATTAATACGACGATTGCGTTGATCATCGTTGATGGCATTAAGTAAAATGCCAGCCTCAGTCGTCAACTGATTGCCAACCTGAAAATATAATATAACATTGTTGATTTTTCTAGATTGTTTAATTTAAAGTTAGATTATTGTTGCTTTCTCTACACTGTTTAATTTAAAGTTAGATTATTGTTATGTTTCTAGATTGTTTTATTTAAATATACATCTTATATGTATATTAAAATTTATAGTTAAAACTTTAGGTAAGTACTCTAATGTAGCAAATTAAAGACTGATTATTGCCAAATATAACATTGTTGATTTTTCTAGATTGTTTTATTCCAACATACATATTATATGTTTAGTACAGAGGACGACACCTTAAGCTTAATAATTGTAAGTACTTAAACTTAGACTTGCCTGATGCTGCCTTTGCTTTTCGGCTTCAACTTCCTCTGGTGTCAGGAATGGCACGGGTGCACCAGTTTTGTTTGCTATATTGTGCAAAACACAGCATGCATTGACTATTTTCCCTGCCATGATTGGGTCATAGTGGAGGGCACGTGCCGCAAGTAGACATCTGAAGAATTATTTAAATATGCTGTATATTGATAATTGTAAGGTTCATGATCTAAGGTAACTTATGAAGAATTTTTTATACCTGAATCTGGCCTTCAGTACACCAATGCAGCGCTCCACACAATTACGTGCAGTCACATGGAGGTTATAAAAATTATGTTGGGGTGTGCCTTCCACTGTATTTAAAATTGGGGTGACCATCGTCCTCCTTAAGGGATAGCCGCTATCACCTGTGAAATATATAGTTAACTTTCAATCTATAATACCTGTGACATTGTGATAAGCAATGAAAATGTGAACCTAGATGATTTTTAACACCATTCAAAATCAATAAATAAATATATAACTTAGGTTGCCAGCAAAGCCATATCATTAACTAAATCTAAAACCTCCACAATGTGGGTTGGTGGGTTCACATATCTAGATGTGCTAAGTCTAGATATGCAGGTTTCCTCACAATGTTTTCCTTCACCGTAAGAGCGATGGTATAAATTGTACTTAAATTCAAAGAACTCATTGGTACATGTCAGCGCCGGGAATCGAACCCACATCTCTTGATTGAGAAGCGGGCGCTCACCCGACAGAGCTACCACCGCTCTTATCGACTGAGCTACCACCGCTCTTATCTGATTCTATATAAACTTGATTATTCTAAAACATACCTAATAAAAACACATGGTCACCATTCCTAGCCGCCTCTGTCAAGTGCTGACACAGTGGATGGCTTTGCCACACATTGGAGTCATGGGCTGAACCCGGGGTACTAGCATCCACACATAAAATATTCAGCTCAGAGTCGCAGATCTGTAAAAAAACAGGATACTAATAAAGTCTATAGGATAACATATCTATAATTAAGCACCAATTTTCAATAAGAAACTTACAATCATAACATTAAGCGAATGATATCCCTTTCGGTTAAAATACCGCTCCTCATGTTCAATGGGTCTTAAAATGGCTATGTGTGTGCCATCAATGCAGCCTAGTACCCCTGGGATTTTAAATATTTCATAAAATCTGAAACAAATAAGTACTAGTTAGTTAGTTTTAAGATGTAAATTATGAAATAAATGTTAGATGTCTACCTACTAATATTGTGTTTGTTTATAGACCTACCTTGCTTTGATTGCAGTCCGTTCAGTTGACTGCATTGGCCATTTTAAATATTTTTGTATTATCCTGGCATCATTCAATGCCGCAGTCACTTGCCTCAATGCCCTTGAAACTGTTTTTTGGGATACATTATGTATCGCACTTTGGCCAACCAAAGTTTGGTAGGAGCCCGTTGCGTAAAATGTTAATGCAATCAGTATCTGAAACATATTAGGTAAGTATTAAGTAGATAATCTTCTACCATCCAGTACAGAACTATTTTATGCCAAATTATAGACGGCTCCTTACCTTCATCATAACAGATATACCATCTTGCCTGCGTTCTTTGGCTATCAGGGGAGTTAAATCCGCGGCAATCTCCTTCACCACATCCTTACTGAGGCGAAATGTCTTGACAAACTCCGAGTCCGGCAAACTTACGAAAGGATCGACATTCCGCCTCATGAAGGCGCGATTTTTGACGCCGCTCCTTCAACTCCCGCCGACCTCTATCCACTCTGTCTGCTAATATCAGCATTTCCCACCGCAAATTGAATCGATCCATATTGACAACGTATCAACAAACAACGACACCGTGACAATACGTGTATATTAGGTGTATCTGCTCAATGGCCTCAGAATGGTGATTTTTGACAGATAAACCATAATGAAGCAACTGACGGAAACGTCAATAAATAGTGGACTAGGAAAATTGTCACCCGAGAGACGATATCGATGTGGCACTTGTCAGTGGACTAGCGTTTTGTTCAATGTATTATGAGTGGCTTCACGGTGGCTTCCATCGAGCTGACACTATGCTCTTAAAAAATACAAGACTGCCAAATGTGTCATTTTGCGCTGTCGACATACAATCGACATCCAATTTTACTCTAATGCTTTTAGTAGACTTGGGGCCCTGATCATTGGCGTAGAGTAGACACCATGAGTTGAGCAGGTTGTGCAGTCTAAATCATTTAATCATGACGATAATGAAGAAAAATGTTCCAGAATTGAACCTTAGCTTAAAACACAATAACAATTCGTTTAAACTTATATGGGCAGGGTAGGTATGTGTATTGAAAATGACACCGGTGAAGGGTTTCCATTACCGAATTTCAGCAATTAACAATCACAAATCAACCATTGACGCTGCTTTAGGATTGTTTAGTACTAATGTTCGGTGGTGCTAATCCTCACAGTAATGAAGAGGCAAATAAAGAAGAAGGAGATTTACGAGTCAATATTACTAAGATATAATTTACGGTTCTATTTACGTTGATTGATAACCTTGAAGGAAGGTTTTTCAAAAGCATAAAATGTTAATCTACAGATAGCGAGTAACTAAGTTCTAAAGATAACAAAATCGTTAAGTACTGCTTAAGTACTCATATATTTTTATACAACCATGTCGTTCCAAACGAGATACTCACTGCCATCTGGTGAGAAATGTCAGGCATTGAGGCAGAATTTACAAACTTTACTTTAATAAAACACTAAATTGATCGATAATGGCTTTTAACGTGTCGTTGGTAAAAAGTAAAATAAAATTTTCATTGTCATAGAGAGAGTACGTTTGCTAATTTGGTAAAGTAATTAATTTACCTAAGTACCATAAAAGTGTGCCAATCCCGACATCAACACGTAGATACCTAAATAAATCTATTCAGAAATGTCGCAATTCTTCAAAAAAATTAAGTGCGCAATCACGCATTACCAAATATTTCTACTGGTTCCTTCCTGAAGAAACTGTGTAGGTTATTAAAGCTACAACAACCAAAAACGTAACGTATGTTTAGTATTCGAAAGAAAGCTAAGCATCACGCCTTCACCGAGAATCCAGTGTCGATTGAAATATAAAACCAAAAAATCAAATTTCTAAGCCTCACCAATTTCAATATGCCACAGAGGATATCCCTACATGAAATTTCTACACGCGCAATATCGTGACCTTTGCTGCACAGGGCGCACCAACCTTTCAATATATAAGCGCTAAAAATAGCCACAGCCACTGCTTATTACAAACGTATTGAAATCTATGCAACCCTGCCACCGAGAACCTTCAAAACATCGTCTTATTATATACGGCTACCTAGATAAAATACGTTTTGGAGGAAACCAATCGTCATTCATTATCATTAGTTCATTAGCTATGGGAGCTAAAAGTATATAAAGTTAGGTTCGGGTTGGCCGGGCCGCCCAATGCACTCGCATTTTATTTTATCTGGCTCGGTATCGCACGGAGCGGCAACGTGGCGCCCACATTCCGCGCCGGAGCGGCACCGTCGCGCGCGCAGCACCGCGTGCCTCCGACGGATGATAAAGCGATTCTTGCAAATGAAAATGTAACATAAACATCTAAGTACTTAAGCGTTCTATGCTTATATTCCCAGCCAATCAATCTTTGAACCTGAAATACGGGTGTAAATATGTATTTATACGTTAAAATGCGGAGAAATCGATGGGATCGAACGGGGGATGGAAATGCTTTCACCGGCATCGAGTGTGGAGTGAAATCGTAGCGTGGCCGATTCTGAAGATCCGGCGCGCTCGGTTAGAAATCGTGGTAAAAACAAAATGGCGGCTGCAACAAGTTCTGATTATAGACTCTGCTGGAATAACTTAGAGCCATGCTTAATTAAATTGAATCTAATATAGGTATTTCAATGTTTGTTTCGCTGTCAGTTTTAAGTGATATGAAATTAATATCTAACGTTTCAATGTGGTTTTTACGAGATTTGATAAGAGAGGTCGTTGTTTATGTTAAATAACTGAATTAAGTAGATTACTTACCTACTTGGTAAATATCAGAACATTTATGATAAAGTCTAATAATGTACCAATCTACGTTACCCTTATATCTCTTACATAGTTCAAGATCTAAGTGCTTACAAGGGTCTTACTTAAGTTGCTGACATAGGTATTCAAGGCTAATAAGCACCTACCTAGTTACCTACTTAATAAAACAAATATCATTCTGATCATACATCTAATGCAGATCCCACGTGAAGTCTATTCAAGTTTTCCACTCGAGAACTTTAAACCAATGATTATCCGCAGATTTAACTAAGTTAGTGCAACTTGTTAATCATAATATTTATGCAAACTAGATAGGTAAGTAAGTACTAAAATGTTTCAGCATGTCGATTTCAACAGCTATTGTGGAAACCTTAGTTTTAGGCAGACAATTTTTCATTGACCAGCTATGGGTCAATGAAAAATTGTCTGCCGTATTCAAAATTGGGTTACGAGGACATAGTTATTATGAGTCATCATTAGCCTGCCTGATACACTGCAAAAAGTGCTCCCCTCTTCAGCCAGAGCTTTAGACAGTTATTTATGAATGGACCACACCAACTCACATTTGGCTCACGTTTTCGTACCAATATACTGTATTTCATAGAACGGGTACTCAGGATACTACCATCCATAGGCAGTGTAGGACGCCCTCCGGCTAGATTGGGTGAAGACTTGAAAAAGACCAGCCAGGTAAAGATTGAAACCTATAGCTGACATTGGCCCTGTCCTTCTTAAGTGTGTTGCCATTACCAATGTAAAACTAAATGTTAAACTAAACTTACCGAGTAGTAAGTAGATAAAATAAAAAATAAAAATTACCGTATAAAAATTACCACTCTTCCAAAGGCACGGACAAAAAGCATGTGGAGTGACAATCATTTATAAAAAAAAACCTATAGATTGCATCCAGTGACGTAGGTACTTTGGGAAACGCGCCTACGTTCAGGAGTGGACTGCAATAGGCTGCAGATTATGCCATTGCTACTGCAAAATTATCTACACTTATACACCGTAAAACCCGTCTAATCAAAATTTCGGATAAGATAAGTATCAATCAACAAAAGTGTTTTTCACGATCATTGAAAAGCTTTGACTGTCTAATTAATGTTAAGAGATTTGAAAGAAAAATACGCGGCTATTTTTTTTTATTTTAGTCTAATCTAATGCTTAACCTAAAAAAATTGGGTTTCCGTACCTTAAAGGTAAAAAGGTAACCCTTATACGAAAGCTATGTTGTCCGCCAATCTGTTCGTCTATCTGCCAAGAGCCTTTATTGCGCGTCGTGTACGCGAAATCGCTCGATTTAAAATTTAATGCATTACGATATTAAACTTAACTTTCGGATCTCTTGATGCTGTGAAAAAACCGTGAATGTAGAATTAGGAAATAGCGAAAGTGTTCAGTTGTAAATAAGTATCAATATTATGTCACTATCCCAGAATTTGTTATTAAGATTTTTTCTATTTTAATAACCTTTCACATTACATTAATAAACTACTACCAGCGATCCGATCAGGCTACCAAGCCTTTTAAAGTCTACATACCAGAATATATTTTTTTTAGTAAAACTAGGTATTATTATTATTGTTGTATGTTACATTATTGTTTAGACTATTTATGTTTGATCAATGATGTTTCTTTGTCTATTAATAATAATGAAATCTATTAGTAACTTTGTATGCAACACTTTCTAGAACAAAGTAAAGGTTCAGTTTCAGTAACTGTCGTACGTGAGTCTCACGCTTTTCCGGTAATTTTTAACCAACTTCAAAAATGGAGGAGGTTCTCAACTTCTCAATTCATTTTTGTACACGTAACCGATATTTTCTTCGTTTATGGACCGATTTTATGTTTCATGCCAACTTAGGCTTGGTCAAAATTGAAGAATACTGCAATGAATTAACGTTTGCATGATTGCTTGCAATCTTCGACGAGGTATTTTTCACATTATCACTGACTATTCGTACATTATAACAACTATTCAACGCAATAACCACTTTTCCTGTGGAAAAGTTCAGTGAAAATAGAGAAATGTTATTTATATTACTTACAGCAGACCCCGTGGGAGTTTAGAGTATAAACTTTCTTATTGTCATTATACGTTATATCTGAATACCAATTTTACTCAATAGTAGGTAGATAATAATACCTATGAAATCGCTATGAATTGCGGGAATATTTGTATGTTGACATATTATTTAGTATTATTTCGTTGGAAATTAATCAATGGAGGAAATCTAAAAGACCTGAAATAATTTTGTCATAAAAGGCTTTTTTTATTATAGGTATCATAAAAAAATTAGCCTATCGGGATCTAATTAGACTCATTTAACTGAAAACTTTTGTCTACTTGTGTACCTATAACTTTACTGTCCAATTGTTTATAGGTCAAAATTTACAAAAACTGAAAGTCTAATGGTTTTGAAATTATTTAGCAATGATCCGGAGTGCTTTCGAGGTAAAAATAATTTCATTTACCATACTAATTTCATTACAATTAACATTTAAAATCAGCCATACCTCATTTTGTAAAAGCACCATTTCAATGAACTAAGTTGAATTCGTGTAAAGTTGAAATTCCTAGAAGTATAATCTCTACCTAAGCTGAATCCTCAACGTGTTGAATCATAATAAAATAAAGAAACGTTGAATTTGCACAATGAATCTTATAAAATGGAATTCTGAAAATGTTGCTTCTAAATTCTACATCCTGAATATTTAAGACGGTTCGAAATAGTTCAAATAAACCTATAAAGAAACTTTTAGGCATTTTCCCAGTCAAACTTGTAAGTTTTATAGTTGGCTTATATTTTTAATGGCTCAAAATAAACTTTACTCCTTCAAATACATTTTAAAATCTCCTTCAAAGTGGGTTTGTATGGGAAAAAATATGGTTGGTCAGTTGTATTCGAAATTTTACAAAAGTACTCTTAGTTATAAATGATTAAACACATAAGTATTTACGGATTTTTCCAACTTCAGACACGAAAAAAGAGTTATGGGGTCTTGGGCTTGCGTAATGCGTACACACACACACACACACACTCACGCCTTGTACTAATGTACTCCCTTGCGGGGTAGGCAGAGGTGCATTGCTGCACCCACTTTTCGCCAGAGTGTTATGTTAGTCCCAATGTAATAGGGGGCGGGCCTATTGCCATTTTACGGGCACATCCAAGACCCGAGCACAAATATCTGTGTTTAAACAAATATCTGCCCCAGCCGGGAATCGAACCCGGGACCTTCGGCTCAGTAGTCAGGGTCACTAACCACTACGCCATTCGGTCGTCGTAATGCGTACCTTTAGGTTATAGGACTTGTAGGGTAGCTGATTACAAGGACAGCAACGATTTCAAAATTGGACGTTGCGATGCGTTCCGTTGTATTTTAAAAGATCATTCTTAAACTGACCAATCAGTGTATTAAAAATAAAAAGTAGTTTAGATTTAATTTAAGCAAAGCACGGTCCTTTTTCATTGGGCAAGTTAGATTCATAGAGATATTCATGATATGAGATGAGTTGATATTATTGGACAATTTGTCACGTTTTTTAGTGGAATTATTCTGAAGCTTTGTCAAACGTAAATCAATCATTGGTGCTATTGTCACTGGAACTTTTTAATTCCACGTCAGAGTATGTTATAAATATGTGCCTGTACCGACCAATCGTATTACCGAACCAATTTTAAACAACACAGTACTTTCGAGGGCTTTAAGCTTCTTTTTACCCCGGAATTCCCATGGAAAACCCTTTATAGGCGATGCAAAGTTCGCTCGGAAAAGCTACTCCGCTACACCAAGCATCATTTAAAAAATATAGTGGCCTCGGCGTCCAAGCAACATCCTACGCTACGGCACGGTGTAATAGGCACGTCAAATCTAATTCGCAACCAAACCCAAATCAACGACAAGGCCGGGTCATGGGCAAATACTAGGATACCTTCATTTAATTTACCTGTCTAGAATTGTAACATCAAATTTACCATCATCACCTAGCTAAGTTTAAGCTTCTTTAAAAAACGAGCAAACTATGAATATTATAAAACGAATCCTCATAAATCGTGGTGGTCGACCGCGTTACCCAAAAAGTTTTCAATTCGCAAATTGAACCAACCTCAATCTCTTTGCTCTCACGCATGTGTGTGTGTGTGTGCGTGCGCGCAGGGTACGTCACCTTGACATGAGGCCCCACTACTTCCATTCCTTTCACGCGTGTGAAAAACACCAGCACCCGACAGAGACGGCAGATGCTGTAGTGTAGACAGATGCTTTCAGCTACGCGGGTGAAGCCACCGCGAGACGCCATTTTGTCTTTATTATGGTTCTTTTGTTGATAACTTTTATTTAGACATTTTGTCGTTTTATGTTTTTTGGGATTCACGCGCCAGGTTGTGGCTTTATGAGCTGTGTTTATGGTCGTTCTTGATGGTTTAGTTTATGGTGCAGGTTATGTTGTACGTCGCGAACGTTCAATTAAACTTTACTTTATGGATATGAAGTCAACGCAATAATTTTGGGAAATCGCGTGGGCCGCTTTCCTTTAGCTATGTTTGTTAAGTCAATAAGTCTATGTTAAGTAAATTAATGGTTTAATTTAGCTTAGCCGTCATATATTATCTTAATAATTAGGTTGGTAAGTAGATACGTAAGCATTGTTTATTAACTATCTTCTAAGGTAAGTACTTACCTAATTTGCTAATTGTTTTATGGAATATAAATGATTTAGTAATAATAAGGATAATATTTTTTTTAAGGATAATTTTAGTATTCATAACGTACAGTAAGAATATAAGTGTTTTAGTTACAGACTCATTAAAATGCATCGCTTAACATCACAAAATACATATCTACAGTGGAAAAACCAGGCACGAAGAAGGCAGATCTTGTTTACATTAAAAAACAAACATGTTACATTTATAATTTTTAGACGATTTCAATAGAAAATTTGATAATACACGTAAAATAGTATACGTATATATACTGTCATCATCATCATCAGCCAATAATCATCCACTGCTGGACATAGGCCTCTCCTTAGGAGCGCCACAACACTCGGTCCTCGGCCTTCCTCATCCAACCACTACCCGCCACCCGCCTAAGATCGTCAGTCCAGCGGGCAGGAGGGCGTCCCACGCTGCGTTTGCCTGTTCGTGGTCTCCACTCGAGAACTCGTCTACCCCAACGGTTATCGGTTCTTCTATATATACTGTAGTTACTTCGAATTAATCTTACTTGTGCATAGAAATCTGTATTATTAATACATAATTTAAATATTTACGAACGTAATCTACGTAAGAAGCAAGATGCTAAAGCCTAACTATATATTACGTTATAATTATCTGTAGGGGTGGCAGGTCTATATTCTCTCTCTCTCTCTCTCTCTCTCCAAGTATCTGCATCTGGCTCTCTCGAATGGAACTTTGGTGCATATCTCCAAGGTCTAAACTGCCTTCCTAAGCTTGCACCATTTTCCACCACGCTGGTCCACTGAGGGTTTGGTGGGTTCACATATCGATGTTTTCTCTCAAGAAACTGCTACTAATACCCTGATCCGTTCTTTTGACGTCTAATAAAAACGGGTTCCCTACGTATCTTTGAAACACATTTTTCGAAAAGATATACATCTACAACCTTTAACCGAAGCTTTCATAGTGCGATAGCTTGTTGCTTCAAAGAATTTTTTCAACGTATATTTGAACACCGAACATGTTACTACGGCAAATTGTCTCTTCAACGTTTATTTGTCCGATGTAACGTTACATCGAAAATTTCGTACATTCATCTTACAGCAACGTGGCAAGAACAACATAAACTATGTTATGAGAGTAATCAATAAAATTAATTGTATGATGTTAATAATTTAATAAATGTTGTTTTAATCACATAATCAGACACAAAACTACTTTAGCTCCCGAGCCAAAATAATTATTTTTAACCTGTACATTTTATGGCTCCTTACGTATCTCACTAAATCGTTAGGCTATTGTTGTAAAGGTGAAATCGAGTAATGCTATTCAAAATATCTAAGTCCCCCATTTGGCCTAAGTATATCCCACACTGAAAGTTATTCAGTTATGTTATTAATTTAGCATAAATCTGGACCGGGCTTACTTCTAAGTTTCAGTTGCAGCTTTCAGTGCTTTACAATTTATCATTGTACGGATTAAACCTTCAAAGAAGCTTTACTGTAGTACTAAAGTCTTGTACATTAAGGTCAAATTAACTCAACTCAAGAAACCTACATGATTCTTACGTAGGTGTCCATGTACAAACATTATATAATACGAAATAAGTAATCGGTGTATATGTCGCAGGCAACTGGTTTAATCTCCTGTTTGATTGAACCGCTAGCCCGTTCATTGGATGACGCTATTCAGTTGTATGACTAGGCCGAACGTTGAATGTACAAGCGTCACAAAACGTCCAACTAGTTAGCGGACTTAAAATCAGTCAGGTGGTGAATAAAACAAATATGGCGTCTAACAGCGAACAGCTGACACAAAAAGCACTTGTATTGTTATTTTTTGCAAATAAATTAGCTTTAAAGTGCGTTATTTATGTTAAAATTGTGTGACAACATGGATTTACCTATTATTACACCGTCTGCGGATAGTTTTAAAGAAAAAATGTGCTGAAAATGGATAATTATGAACAACAATATCAAGGTACGTTTATTGTTATTGTTTAGTTAATTTGTGAGATGAGAGCTTTGTATCATAGTCTTTTTGTTGACTCTTGTCTGGTCATGTTCATCCTAACCAGACATTACAAAGTTGCTATACTATATCCCATTTAACGACTTCGCTGAATAACGTTCAGTCAAGACGTTGGACGTTACAGTCAACCACTTGACGAGTTGTTCTTTAGTCATTCAACTGAGTAGCGTCATCCAATGAACGGGCTAGCGGTTCAATCAAACAGGAGATTAAACCAGTTGCCTGCGACATATACATAAGCGCTAGATAAGATAAACCTACGTGAATTTTATATTCATCAACAGCTACGTCACCGCATTTAAACAAAGACATTCCTATTTTTAACCTTTACTCTTATAAATACTTCAAATCACAACTTATTCTCGAACATTAACCCATAAAACCATTACTATAAGATTATTGTTTATGTTAATGAGTTAAAATTGAATATATCTTTATTTTAGGGGTATTTATTGAAAGATTTCACATTTCGTAGCAAACATGTGGAGACTGGTGGCGCCATCTCTGTATTTCGAGGGAGCAACTCAGAGCCAACCCACATCGACATCGATCGGGGACAAACATCACACACGAGACAAAGTTCAGTTGGCAGGAAAATAACAAATTTGCTCCGTAAAAATGTAAAGCATCGTTTTTTAAAAAGACAGAAGAGCTTAAATTTGTAGATTTCAAATTTGAAAGTTGGTAGATATAGGTGACAAAAAAAATATATGTATACCCAGTATATGTATACTATAATGATTACCCAGACACAATAGTTGTGAAAAAAAATCGATAGTTACATTGATTAATAAACAGGTGTAAAAAAATATCATTTGAAGGCCAATGCATTTATTGTGTGTTTGGAATAGCGCGATAACAGCTTGGAAATTCGCAAAAATGTATGACGTATTTATTGATCACCTGACTTTCTATAGTATAAAATCGTTTAATGTTTCATTTTAGATCTTTTTTCCAAACTGTAAGTATTTCTAAGCTGTACAATTTCATTGTTATCGACATACTTAATAGGTTCTCTACTTTAAATCGAAAGCCTATTCATCGAATAACACTACCCCGAACTTTAAACTTAATAATTTTTACTAAAATTTAATTTATTGTATTGTGTGTTAATACTTGTTATTGTAAATTGTACCGTTTAAATGTGTAAGTGTCGTGTTTTTTGACATCAAATGCGCACTATCAAAGTGTGCATAGTTGTAATCATAGTGTACCAACCTAATGCATTGAATGTACACCGATTCTCATAACGTAAGTTAGGTTTTTTATATAATTTTATAGTGATTCTAAAAGTTTTAAAAAGCCTTGGTGCTTAAAAACATTAACCATTATGGTACTTAATCCTAGGATAAATATGTACACTAGGTTTTAAGTTGTACTGCTTATATGTCAATAAAGAACTTTGAAAATCAAAAAAATCAAAATCACACTACCCCGAACACTGTATATAGAACATTCATGAAATCGAAGCATAGACATTGCGATTGTTTATTGGTTAAAAAGATTGTAAAATTGATTACCTCAAAAGATTGTAAAATCGAATGGATCCAGATCGAATGCCAATGCACAGGGGAGTGGAAAGTGTTTTTTCTCGAATGAGCATAAGACCGAATTAGATTGTTTTGTCTTTTGGGGGTTACGTGCGTGAGTATGTATATTTATTCTACATATTTTACAATCTTAATTTCAGGTTTCAGATAATGCTTTGATTTCGTGAATGTTCTATGTAACTACGTTATCGGTATTCTGAAATACCGGCAGCTCAACACTATTGCCATCTTCGGATGTAGGTATCTACTCGTAATATTAATTATACTTTTTACTTCACAGTCTATTTTTCTACGGGAATTCAATATGTATAAATAAATGTGAAAACGTTATAGTACATGATTTTGCTAAAATTATCGTAGGTCAATTTAATTTAATTTTAATTAAATTCATTTATTCAAGTAACAAGACTCAGATATTGTTAGTAGACAATAGGAAATAATTTTCAACTTTTACAACTTCTATTTTCTGTATTGATCAAACGTTTCAAGGCGTTAATTATTATTATTAATATTAAATCGATATAGATTTTATAAAAGGCAAGGTCAATACTCTTCAATAACATTGGATTTGTACCAATTAAGCGTATAGGGTAAGTAACAGTATTTAATCAGAATTCATAAAAAACATAAATGTAATTAATATATAGTTTTAGGTTCTTGATATTTGTAACAGGTATACAAAACACCAATGCCTACGTTTTTAAATGATCGTTCGATTGTAAGTACTTATACGTTTTACAGATTACGATGTCACAGAAAGATTGATCATGCACAGTATCAAAACAATGACAACATTCTCATCCCTTCAGTGGTAAAAACTTGTGTTAGCAACAACGAAAGTAAATAGGTAAGTACCCAACGTTTATTTTAAGTACATCAACATTATAATATTTAAGCTTATCCCTGAGTGCTATAGGCATTAATCCCAGAATTCCCACAGAAACCCTTTAAAGCCGAAGCGAAGCTCGCGCGGAAAAGCCTAGTTTCCGTAAGTAGTTCAAAAGTGGTGTCTTGTAAACTAATTCTCCTTTTCTAAGTTCCAATTTCTCCATAGTTGGTTATATAACCGACAGGGATTGATTTATAAATTAAACATGACAGATGTGTCAAAAGTCAACCACTACTCCCTGGTTATGCTCTGACCGACTATGGAGAAATTGGTACTTAGAAAAGGAGAATTCGTTTACCAGATACCACTTTGGTATATGTTTAAACGTTGCCGTGTTTAACGTTAACTTCGTGAAAAAGAAGTCATTTTCCATAGAAACTTAGTTGGTCACGTGACTTTTTTACTATAGAGAATGTTTAGATTCGGGCTTAGATATAACATGCTGCACATGCTGGTTTCGGCTTAGTATACCCTTTTTGCAACACCCTGTATAGAAATTTTGTTGGTTACGAGACTACTATGGAGAGTAATTTTAACGAATTTCCAAACGTCGAAAACGAAACGTCGTTTCGGATTACTATACCACTTTTGATACACCTGGGACCTGTATAAGTAATTGTATAACAATTAGTAAAATATGGACATTGGTAATAAGTATAAGAAGAGTTAACGCTATTAGCCGGCTTAACTTATTTTTGTTTACAACGATTCCTGTAAGTCCTGAACACATATATATATTATTACACACAAATATTTTTTATCGATCTATTTATAATTTGGGGGTTGGGGGTTTTTTATTATGTTTTATTAATGTATGTCCTTCTGGAGGTTATATTCATCATCAGCCAACAATCATCCACTGGTGGACATAGGCCTCTCCCTCACAACACTCGGTCCTCTGCCTATGAGGCATCCAACCACTACCGGCTACCCGCCTAAGGTCGTCAGTCCAGCGGGCAGGAGGGCGTTCTACGCTGCGTTTGCGTGTTTGTGGTCTCCACTCGAGAACTCGTCTACCCCAACGGTTATCGGTTCTTCGGCAGATATGACATATGACCAGCCCACTACCACTTCAGTTTGCATATTTAGAATAAATAAATTAACCATTCAAACTTAAAACAGGTGCAAAAACTGAAACATTCCAAGTATACTTTAGCTAAACGTGAAATTCCGGGACTTTACCGGATTTCCCGACCTTCTGACAATCTTAGCTGCGCCGCGCCATATCTATAATCATCATCATCAACATGGCCATCCCCCCAATTTCCATTGATGAAAATAAACGTTGAATACCTCAGGTAAAAAAATATAAACACATCCAAATCGACTAATCCTAACTAATATTATAAATGCGAAAGTAACTGTGTCTGTCTGTTACTCTTTCACGCCAAAACTACTGAACGGATTTGAATGAAATTTGGTATACATACGGTCTAGACCCTGGGAAAGAACATAGGCTACTTTTTTTATCCCGGAATTCCCATGGGAAAACTTTTTAAGGCGAAGCGAAGCGCGCGGGAACAGCTAGTTTTCAATAAATTAACAGCAGTAAGGCCTTTTCGTACTTACTGTTTAACTTTTAAGTATAGTAAGTATACTTTTTTAAGAATATTCTTTGAGAAATATATTGTATTATATTTCCATGCCACAGGCAGACATACACTTGTCTAACATTAAAAAACCTTCCCTTTCCCTCGAGTGATGAGAAATTCAACACCAGACCATTTCCTATCGGAAAACCCCATTCTTGCGTAAACAGGAAACATCTCACTTTTTTAAAGCTGACAGTTCGTTACCAACAATTTCCAGCGCACCGAGGTATCGGCAACAGAAATACATAATAAAATAGTGATTAAAGCAATAAAGAGCTGGCTTGCTGACCTCTGAAGCTCGGGGTCGACGACCGCCGGGCGACGACCCCACTCGCCAAACATTTCAGCCGATTTCGTCGACTTTGTATAGCTATTTAGTCCACTCATTATACATACAATATACACAGAATACACACGTATGCTCTGCATTTCAGCTGAGCTCGCAAAATGTATGGGAATTTGGTTTGTCTCTGTGGCGCGTCGCCACGATTGTGTTTCATGTGGATAAGACAGCAGCAGCTAGGTTAACCCTTAATAGGGCATGGCTCAACTGAATGATCTACACTCACGGGCAATGAAAAAGTTCCACTGAGAAAATCACCATATTAGTCCTAAACGGAAAAAAATAGTTAATGACGCCTTCTGCAATATTACATACATTTTAGGGCGCACAAGAATATTACCAACAAAAGACTTAAATATTTAGTTCAAATTTCCTATTAAATGTTTTATAAAAATAGGATCATTTGGTGACTGCATTTTATAAGTGGAACTGTTTCTTTGCACGTGTAGAATCAAATATGTTTATTATGACAAAGTAAAAAGCTGCTAAATTCTAGTATCAAAAAAATTTCATCCAATGTTGTAAAATAACAAATTGTAGTTAGTTTAGCTATGTCAGTAGCTTAGCCTCTTAATTCTCACAAACTTACTACTACCCAACAAACAATCTACTCTTATAAAATTATATGTATAAGGTCTAATCTCTTATAGTTGTTTTAAAATAGCTTTCATTATAACAATGTTCCTTATAATCGCATGACATAAGAAGATTTGGCTAATATTACCTTTATTCTTATAATTTGGTTGGGTTAACCATAACAAGTCCAAATTACATGGTTACAATAAGGATTGAAAATGTGTTATACTTGTAAGAGCATTTACAATGCTTTTAAGCCATATAATATTCAAAAGCCATATAAAAGCTATTTATTTGGCTAATTGTTCTTATAATAGTAATGCATAAGGTAACTATGATACTTTTAACCTCATAGAAGCATTTTATATAATGTCTACCCAACAAACAATTCACAGCATTTTATATGATCTTTATAAGAATGAAAGCAATCCATATTCACTTACATAGCTATTAAAAATGTATTATTCTCTAGATGGTCATATTAAAAGATACCCACCACTTCTACTGCTACGATATATAATGCCACAAAATTACCAAGCTGATACCAACAAATCACTAGATGGTCCCGTAAATGATTTTATGGAACATGACTATGTCTAATCAGTGAGGAAGATTATAACAGTACTTAGCGGTAGTGAACTAGATATTATTGAATGAGATGGATTTGGATATTCATGGGGATATCAACTTTGGCTAATTCTGTCAGAAATTAAAAATGTATCGAAATATTTATGTACTCAACGTGGTGGGAATCTATGAAGGAAAATCAAATAAAACAAATATTTGAGAATCACGTTTTTTTTTCAGTCACCATGTTGGTGATTATCAGTAGAAGCATTAATCAATACGAGGGCTGATTCAATGTTTACAAAAGGGTGTTTTAAGGGCCCTCTGATGATGATTGTGTGGTCTCCGATTTCCCAATTGCTTGGAACTGCAGATAGTTTTGATTTCCCCTTTTCGAATGTTTTTACTATTTTGTACGGCATTATTAAAAAATCTGAAAAAAAAGTAATAAAGTAAAGTATAATTTATTTCTGACGACCGTTGCAATACTACCTAAAAAGTAATAAGTATAGCTAATAATTATTAATATAGCTACGGTAGGCATAATACTTGCGTCAAAGGAACCCTAACGATAGATAAAATGGCGATAGCTTATGAAACAAGTGTTGCCATTACAGAGCTTATAATCTTATAGATTTCTTATAGACGATGTGCGACTGCTGTTACCCTTGTAAAAGCGTTATAAAGAAACATGACTCAATAATTATTCACATTTTTACCGTAAAACTACTCAAATTCAAGGGCCCGTTGATATAATAACACTTTTTGTACCTCATTTTACCATACGTTTGAATTCCCAAACAGTTTTCACATAAATGAGCAGAATATAATACTCTCTAAAAAATAAATTAAATTAATTATAAGTACTTGGTTCTTGTCATCTGTCTTTATAATACTTGTTGACGCTGTCAAAACTATCAAAAATCACTCAGGAAAACATTACTGTAGAATCTCATACACTGATTAGCTATCTAATAGAATTTATCTTACCGCTATAAGTTTTACTCCCTTGTTGCTCGCCATAATAAAACACGTATAAGGTTGGTTGGCTTTATTAACGCTTTTCAACATGTCTCTTACAAGTTTATTGGCTTTCTATGAGCAATCCTTTTGCTTTTATTAGTTTGACTCTCTTGTTGCTTGCTATAATAAAGCACGTATAAGAAAAATAAGCTAACAATAAAACAATTATAAGAGGGCTTTGAGGTTATTGTCCTTGTATTTTGTGCCCAAACGCACGCTTATTAGCGATAATACGGCTTTTATAAGTAAATTATTTTTGGCATTATAAGCCACTATGAGAGTATTTTTTGTTTGTTGGGTACTTTATAGACCGTAAGATGTGGAAAGCCAAGGATAGACGGTGGCTCTCCTTAGGAGAGCAGCGAATTGAAACTCCACGTTTGGGATCATATGATATGTATGATATGTCCTGTGTATGTCCAACTTCAAATGGGACATCTCTAAGCTGTAGCAAACCTTCTACCTCTCCTTAGCGCAATAGTCCCTGTGGCCATAAATGCAAATAAAAGTAAGCTACTGTGTAAGAAATAACGGGACTTCAAAATGCGATATCTAATTTAAAACTGTAGCGTTGTTCGAAGTTACTCAACAACCGGATTTTTTGAGAAAGCTCATTTGGCTTATGTCGTTGTTTTTATGTTTTTGAAAATTTTACACCTTGTTAAATAGGCCAATGGACCAGAAAATTTCACTAAATAATATTTTGGTGGTTTGAATTATTTTTGTTTAATTTATTAAGGGCAAACGATTCCATGCAAATGTTTAAAACATGTTTTATTTTTTTGTAGGTTAAGAACGTAGAATATTCTATCAGCGGAAACCTTATTGTAACAATTTAAGTGGCTGTATTTATAATCATTTCGGCGCTGGGGCCAACAAGCACCGCCAAACACACTTTTAGATTCTAGATACTAGACATTAGGAAATCAAGGTTAATACTAGGAAATGAAACCTTTTGAAACGGGCTTACCGTTTTCAGAAACCATACCAAACCATCTTTTCCAGAAACACTATTTCCAATAACATTCGTTTCTATAATCCAATCTCGTCAGTTAAATGGAGAAAATACAATTCCTAGAAATCTATAACCAATAAAACACTATCATTCTATCCTTTATTAGAATTAAAAAACAAAAGATTTTGAATCTAAACAAAGAAGAAAATCAAGAAAAAATATTAACAATTCCCATCATGACCCAAGAAACTATGTTTGTATCACATTTTGTTATATTACAATTAAACAGAAGCTTACACAATAGTAGAAAATGATTATTAACAAAGGCAAACTGATTATTACCAATTTCGTAATGTTACATACATGCTCGATTGTAAAACCTAATCAACATTTTCTCTTATTTCTCAATAAGCTTTTGTTTATTGTTTATCGTAATAAAACAAAATTTGGTACAAACACAGTCATTGAGCACAAAATGCGAATTATAGGAATTGTTTTTAGCAACATCCAGAATATTCACAGAAATTAACAGTAGCTACGTAAATATATAGAGCTCATCTTTGGATTTATAGTAAACTAGCTTTTCCCGCGAGCCTCGCTTCTGTCTAAAAGGTATTCTCTGGAAATTCCGGGGTAAAGGGTACGTATAACATAATAAACCTCCCGTTGAGCCGGACTTAAGTTCATGCTTTAGAACGTTCAATTTAGAAACATAAACCATGAAAAAGGCTTTTAACATATTCACAGACGTGCGCCGCAGAATTCGAATAAAAACACCAATTTAATTGGCAAATTGAATCGGCTAAGCGCAAGCAGTAAAAAGAAACTTGGCAATATCGACAGATCGCACACAATAGCCTAGATTAGGAACAATAGTGACGCAATGCCTCGTGTAAGGACTTCCTCCCAGTGAATGGAAACAATGCCAGCGCCCGCGCAACGCATTGTGTCGGAATCTGAATCTAGACTTCAGAAATACCTAGGTGTTTTGGTTGAAAATAAGAACTAATATAACTGCCCATTTAATTACCTATATTATGCATTGTATATGTATATTAAGGTTACCGCACATTGAACCGTAACGTAAAGGGATCGCCTCTATCGCTTGTCGTTACGGATACCATTATTATACGTCCACAATCTCTCGCTAGGCCCGCGTGATGGACTAACTAAGGCCTAAAACCCTTACTTCATTGGAAAGAGACCTGTGCCCCAGCAGTGGGGACGTGATGGGTTGTAAATGTTGTGATATATTATACATACTCGTATTATAGGTACAATAACTTTCAAACTTGGTGTAAATTAGTTCATAATATTAACGTCGAACATTGTTAAAACAACAAGTGGTGAGTGGTAGTAGTGTATTTGATAGTAGTTTCCTATAACGTCTTGGAATTATCGGACGGGAGCCATAATTTTAGGTTCAAAGAGTTGTAAGTATCTACTTACTTCTTGGACCTAACCATTTACCTGCAGGTCTAGTACAGGTTTGAAAGTTTGTCGAAAACGTTTGACGCTTCTAATGGAAACTATCATGAAACTTTTGACAGATAATGTATGCAGATGACAGGAGAAAACGTAAAGTTTTTTCGTTTTCATAAATAGCAAAACCCGTACTAAGAGAAACGAACTGGATCTCTATATTATGAAATTTACAGGATAATTATTCCATATTCTACAACGAAAGTAAGAACTTATATATTTTTATATTATTGTTATGTTCAGTTGAATATTATGAAGTTAGAATAGTCGGTGAAGTTTCAGGAAACCAATGGGTATGCTAAAATATCAATGGGGATTTTCAGGCCACTTTTCAATTGTTTCTAAGTGCCAATTTCTCAATAGTCGGTAAGAGCATAACCAGGGAGTAGTGGTTGACTTTTGACACATCTGTCATGAATTTTATATGGAGATGACGTATAATTAATAAATCAATCCCTGTCGGTTAGTTAACAGATATGTAGAAATTGGCACTAAGGCTGTATGTCATATTCTCCTGCAAAGTTGATCAGACAGCCGCAAAATAAAATCCCCGTAGTCATTTTCAGTAACAGGAAATGCCCATAGTACCTAACTAAAACTAAGGTTTGCACAATAACATACATAGATCATACACATAACATGCAACTAACAATACGTAAAGGGCATACATAGCATTCGTAAGCGCGGTGTCATCGACACATTCATATCAGCGTGACGTCACATCCGGCGGCGCGGGCGCAGGGAGTCTGTGTTTTGCAAGGAAACTGCTTGTGCAATGACCGGATGGTGTAGTGGTTAGTAACCCGGACTGCTATGCTCAGAGACCCGGGTTCGATCCGCGACCATGGTATCTATTAAGTATATTTGTTTAGAGAAAGGTATTTGAACCTACTCGGGGCTTTGGTGTTGAATGTTTCACTTCCAACTCTAACCCGCCAAGTCTTAAGACTCGTACAAAGGATTTTTAGTTTGAGTTTGAATGCTGTATTTGTGTTTGTCTGTGGCACCGTATGCAGCGTATCGTATCGGATAAACCCCTAGACTTGTCTAGCGTCACCGAGACGCTAAGAATAAGTAGTTACCGATTACATAAATGTTATTGATTGATGTTCGAAAGTGGTTAGGTTATTAGGTGACAAAATAAAATTTAATTCGTCGTTACTATTGTTTAATACGCCCGGCCTCCTAAGGGTGCCTTTAAACCATAGATGTGCTATGCTACGTTGCTATGCCGGCGTCAACATAGCATAGCACTGGTGAGAAAGGTTTGCTTTTCACATTACCGCAGCTTAGCTAAGCACATAGCATACGTCACATATCTGGTGGGAGGCACTCCAGCGTCCAACTATCGGTATTGTACGTATCGGACCAAACGGATTTTCCTAAATGTATCGTGAAACGCGTCGGCATTGCTGATGAAATGGGCGCACTTGTGTGAATTTCTATACAAAGAATACTAAATGCGATGCGTCTTTGCGTGCAATGCCGAAAGGTGTGCCTTAAGTTGGCCGCCACATGCAGGAGAGATAGTTTATTGAGCATTTTAAGTTAGACTTCTTAAAAAATATATAATATCAGCCAGGGTATTGAACATTCGTTAGTTTATTAAACCTACTACTGCTTATCTGCCTCCAACAGTTAGCTGCAGTCGAAAGTATTCACACAACAACGGAAAACATTGTGTCGACACCGCGGCATCGACAGTCTATTCAGTAGGATGACGTAACATCCGGTTCCGCCAACATTAACACACACTTTTTACAAAGTAACAGATTGTAGATTTTTTTAAATAACACGTGACAATTTGAGGTTATAAATTGAAATATAGAGGTGCATCTATTATGAGGAGTTGATCACAAACACTCGAGTCCGCGTTGTTCTATGATCACAAAGCACAAAATTAACACAGGGTAACTTATGTAAGTACGTATGTTTCATATTATGGCAAAGAATGTCTTAACTTTGTATATATTTTAAGATTCTAGATGTATTTTTTATTATTCAGGATGTCAGTGGATGGATAAAACTAAAACGAGAGCATAATATGTACAGTCTTCTCTGACATTCTGTATATTAATCGATGATTCATTTTGCATTAATAGTAGCATTGTTAGAATCTAAACAATCGTCGTAAGAGCAAAAACATAGAAAACCATCAAATACTGATACCAAATAAATTGAGCCGGCTGATCAAATTACCTACATACAAGTGTGATGCAAACTCAAAACGGGCAACAATAAATCTTTTGACACTAAAGTAGATCACAAAAGATACTCAGGTAGAAATGAGTTGGCTTTAAAACGTTGAAAAAAAAACTATACCATGAGGGTCCGGACTAGGGTTTCGTTTTTCCCGACCTTTTTCTCTTCCCGGGAAACGGGAATTATTTTGAAGATTTCCCGGGAATTCCCGGGAAACGGGAATTTATTTTAAATGCTTGGTTTTGCTATTTTCGGGTATTAAAAGTCTTTAAAATAGTCTATTTAAACTCTTACAATTAAATCAAATATACTTTTATCACTCGTATAGGTAGAAAAAAGCAACAGTCAGATAAATTAACAAACAAAATTACATAATATAATGATTTGTTTTACATGCCAAATCATTTGTTTTTCTTAATTGTAAATTAAACAATAACCAAGGTATTATAATTAACAGTTTGATAATAATATTATTATGACATATAAAATTAAAACAGACGACCGAATGGCGTAGTGGTTAGTGACCCTGACTACTGAGCCGATGGTCCCGGGTTCGATTCCCGGCTGGGGCAGATATTTGTTTAAACACAGATATTTGTTCTCGGGTCTTGGATGTGCCCGTAAAATGGTAGCAATGCACCTCTGCCTACCCCGCAAGGGAGTACATTAGTACAAGGCGTGAGTGCGGGTTTTTTTTTTTATAAAATTAAAATAGAAAATTAATTACACTTGAGGTAATGTTTTAGAAAAAATAATTCATTCAACGATTTATCGCTCAACCTACTTCTTATTTTGGTTTTTTCTATGCGTTAGTAATTTTATAAAAAATAGACGCGGACATAAAACGGGGATATAAACAAAATATGTATGACAGGTGTCACACTAGTGTTAGCTTTTACATACTCTTTGGTCACATATGTAAAAGCCGATCAATTGTTTGGTTTTAGGTTTGAGGACCAACAGATAAATAAAGATGAAAATATTTAATCAGGAAGAGGTGAAACAAAGTGATGTAGATGAGTCATTTATCTTTGCAATGCAGCTGCGCGAAAACAATAACACGTATGATTTTCCAATAATTTACAACAAAACCAAGTTTCTGATCGTAGACTACAAACCTGCCGATATTTTTTTTGGTTTAAAGTAGGAGAAACAGATAGATAAAGACGAAAATATATCATAAAATCGATAAAAAATCAAACCCGGGAATTCCCGGGAATGCTATTTTTTCCCGGTTTCGGGAAGGACAAATTTCCCGGGAATTCCCGGGAACGGGAATTCCCGGGAAAGCGGGAACGAAACCCTAGTCCGGACACAAAAAGTTTAGGCTTTTCAGGGGCGGGACGCGGATGGGGCGACGAGACAAAGATCAAACACGAACTCGGTCTAGATAGGACAGCGAGCGTGTAGGTAAAGATGTTTATGTTCTTGATACAGCTATTCTTTAATCTTTTATAATTATTCATTTTGTAAAAACTATAAATACTTACTCCTACTAAAATAAGTATTTTTTATGTAAATATAGTTTTTTTATGCATAAGATAAAAAATAAGATCGCATTTGTTTTTGACTTTATCACATTCACACTCGTAAGCATAAAATATGCAAATGAATTTCTAAAACACCATGACATTGATGTCGATTCTGAAGGCAGAAATTCTAATTTTAACGCTGTCAAACTAAAAAAAGTTGCTAGCATAAAATGACATTTACGAGAACAATCATAGAGTCGAATTTTAAACAAAGAAATTAAGGTTTTGACAGCTCTAAATTAAGAATTTCTGCCTTCAGAATTGACATCATTGTATGGACAGCGACGCACTGATCCGCTCGTGAAAGCAACAGTAATAAATGAAGGTTTATAGAAATTGGCATGCGAATGGAGAAATCGACATTGAATGTAACACGGCTGATGATCATAACAAAAGGGAAATCAGACAAAAGCGAACTCGGCACTATATATTTTTTTCTTTCATGTCCTAAACTAAACCAATATATGCATGTTAGATAGAAGCGTCGCGTGTTTTGAAACTATACAAGGCCAGAACGCAGAGGTTGAGACTGCTCGTGTATATTTTCAAATTAAAATGGTGCCATGATTTACTTGAAAGTATACAAGGCCATTACGCACTAATCGCGTATATTTTCAAGTAAGTTGGGCCAAAATTATGGCTTGAAAATATACTGTAGCAGTTACCACTGCGTACTAATCGTGTATATTTTCAAGTACCAAGTGGCAATGCGAGCACTTGAAACTATACGTGATTAGTTACGTGGTAGCTCTTTTGAATTGTTGCTCTCTCTTTCTTTCATGCGAAATAGTAATAAGTCTATTGCTTTCTAAACATTGCATCATCATTCCGCACTTGGCATTGTTTTCGTAACGTGTTTTTGTTCACATCGTACAGTTAAAAAGGAAATTGATTTAAATTAAACTGTAGAACTGTTGTAAATAATAAAAAATATCTCAGAAGAGAGTGTAGAACAATTCATAAAAGACAATTACGGTGAATTCAAAACTTGATGAAAAATAATAATATGTCTGTAATAGGTCTACAGGGTAATACTTACCACACTCAAGAGCAAAGAATAAGTCCAAGGAGCAAAAAGTCAACACCAAATGACCCCAATTTTTTAAAACATTTAATTTAGAATGTTATCAAAATTTAACGTTTTTAATTTGGTTATTTTGATGCGCTGTTAAATGTACTTTAATATTGCCGACGGCGTCATTAAGCTAGTTTTTTCCATTCAGGAGCTATCGTCACTGAAACTTTTTCATTGCTCGTGTGTGTAGTAGGTATTACTCTTACTCGTAATTCATATAAATAATAAGATATTAGTATTCTTACTTGCAAGTATGATTGCTATAAATATCAATTTATCAATCAAATTAGAGCTTGTTCATCTTTATTTATTAACATTCTATAGGTATGACAGGCAGAACAAGTCAATTGTAGTCATGTACATTTACCGAAATAGTTAAGTAAATTATAATCAGCATGTAGGTATCAATTATATGCGACAAGTACGCCAATCAAGTAATGTGCGTAATAGCAATGTATATTTTCAAGAACGATTCTGTAAATCCCAACTTGAAAGTATACGCGATTAGCACGCACAAATCGTGTATATTTTCAAGTAAAATATTATTATTTTTCACTTGAAACTATACAGTGCTAGTACACTATGGGTGCGTTCTGGCCTTGTATAGTTTCAAAACACGCAGAAGCGTCTATAAAGCATAATAAACTTTTTTTCGTACTGCCACTTCTTTCTGTTGCAAAGTTAGCTTTATCGTGGTCGGTAGCAAAACCATATTTTCGGTTGATATGTTATCCTAAAACGATATTTATGTCTCAGCGATATTTGCCTCCGTACATCTGACCGATTCCACAACCTTCTGCTACAGATGATTCCCTATTGGACGGTTAGTTCTTCGACAGGAGGATTTGATTTCCGTTTCCCCAACATAATATTTATGGACTTTTTGCATACAGAACATTTCTGTTCATACATCCTCTAGTCAAGATGAGCACGCAATTTCCACATGAAAACCATGTCATATCCGCAAAGTGCCACATCTATATCGTATCACCCCTCGCAGACGATCCAGTCTACATATTTATATCAAGAGGTATCGAAATTATTCTCTTCTACCCGAAACAATACTGCCCGTTGCATTTTAAACTTTACATCCTCAAACATAAGGCTTCCGGAGTTAAGTGCCAAATTTAATCTACATGCGATTAAGAGGGTTAAAATAGATTCCCCCCTTTAATTAGATATGGGATTGGCAAGCTATGAAGCAGGTTAGTTGCACTGTTTGTGCATGATGTTTAACTTTGTGACTTCATCGTTAAAGGTATAATACACTCACGAACGAATGTAAATATTCCACTCACAAAATGCCAGCCAGGAAAAAAAATTCAAACATTTAATTTAAAATGTGAACAAAATATTACCGTTTTCAGTTGGTAATATCCTGATGCTCTGTTAAATGTAGTTCAATGTTGCGTTCATTAAGCTAGCCTTTTCAGTAATTTTGTGCTTTTCTCAGTGGAACCTTTTCATTGCCCGTGAGTGTAATAGGTTATTTAAAAAAAAATGATTTTAGAATGCATTGTGACGTATTTGCATCTAAAGGCCTTTTATTGGAAACCAAATTTAAGGCATCTAATTAAATAAGGACGAGCAGAATGCTGCGTGCGAAATGCTTATCGTCGCATGAAAAGTTCAGTAAGTCTGCGATTGCCATTTTTTTACGTGAACCGATGCACGTCAATCGAAACAAATATCTGTCGGCCGGGGATTAAAGCTTCAGCATAGTAGTGAGTATAACTAACCGCTATAACATTCGGTCCTCAATACTCCTCAATAAACGAATGGACGACCATGTTGAGAATGAATTATGAGGTAAGATAAGATAAGATAAATACTCTTTATTGCACACAAACAGTAACAGTTTCACAAACATAGAAATGAAAATAAATAATACAATCGGCAGCCTAATTACTAAAAGTAATCTCTTCCTGACAACCACATAGAAATGAAATCGAAAGTATGAAAAAGGATACAAGTGTGAAAACAAGAGTTAGTATAACATACATAATTACAAAATTTAGGTAGGTTGTTTAAGTAGGTAAATTGAGGTACTAAATTTATAGATTTTTTGGCCAGTCCTAGTGTATTCCATGTTATCCCTTTTGGGATGGTGAATCTGATTGAGAAGTTTGCTTTCAAAACGTGGCGCTGTACAGTAAACCTAAGGGGTTCCAGTCGTGATAGTATATTTTATGTACTCAGATACACATAATGTACTACATGCAGTGTTCCACTGGACTAGATTGTTAATGAAAATACCCCCAAGTATCCTTGTCCCAGTTCTGTAATGCCCCTCGCGGCGTGGACTCTGGGAGGTCATTACTAGTTCATCATTACTTCTTACCACTATTATATTTTACAGTTTTGTATTGTATGTTACGAGCAAATGATAAATGCGAAAGATTGTAAGTATTTTATCCTTTCACTGTAAAACTACAAGTAGGTAATAAAGCTATGTCTCAAAACAATAGGTACTTTTATGAACTTGGAGTTGCCACGGGAAAACTCTATATAGGAATGATCACATTTCAAAATTATTCTAACACAAAAACACCTTAAAGATGAACTCTCGATTTTTATAGAAAATTTTACAATGTCTTAACTATTTAACTTTAGAAACATTTTCAGCTTCAGCGAAGGCCTTCAGTGGAAGCCCCACGATCGATCGACGACGTTGCTGAGCCTCCAATAATCTGACGATACCATTAATAACCGAACTTGTTATTTGGAAAACTTAATAATACTTAATAATCCATTATATAGTTTTTCATCACATTAATAGTTATTAAGATGACGACCGAATGGCGTAGTGGTTAGTGACCCTGACTACTGAGCCAATGGTCCCGGGTTCGATTCCCGGCCGGGGCAGATATTTGTTTAAACACAGATATTTGCTCTCGGGTCTTGGATGTGCCCGTTTAATGGCAATAGGCCCGCCCCCTATTACATTGGGACTAACATACACTCTGGCGAAAAGTGGGTGCAGCAATGCACCTCTGCCTACCCCGCAAGGGAGTACATTAGTACAAGGCGTGAGTGCGTGTTTTTTTGTTTTTTTTTTTTTAAGATAATTATTTGATTGCTTAGGTACTTGCAAACTTTTATTTCTTTCTGTCCTTTTTGTCTGACTAAATTAAAAATTTCAGGAAATTCCTGAAAAAATATCTTCCTAGTAAAAAAGTCACGAGACTCAAATTTTCTATGGAGAAACTAAATTTTGTTTCGCGAATTTTCGAAATTCGTAGAGCTCAAGTTGCTGAAAAAGAGTCAACCCCTTTCGACTTACTACCCTTTTTTGCATGTGGAATAACTTATTAGTTCGTCGTTTCTTTCGTTTGTAATTCACACAAATATTATGAAACTAGCTGTTTCCGCGAGCTTCGCCTCGCCCTAAAAAGTTTTCCCGTGGGAGTTCCGAGATAAAAAGTGCCTGACTGCTATGCCGAAGGTTCGATTCCCGGCTGGGGCAGACATTTGTTTAGACAGATATTTGTACTCGGATCTTGGGTGTTGATATTTATATTTATTTTAATATGTATCTATCTATGTATTTGTGTAAATATATCAGCTGTCCAATACCCATATTACAGGCTCTGCCTAGCTTGGGGTCGGATGAACGTGTGTGAGATGTCCCCACATATTATTATATTATTATTACACCAAAATTCATTCAAATCCGTTGAGTAGTTTTGGCGTGAAAGAGTTACAGACAGACAGACACAATTACTACTTACTGTTAGTTAGGATTAAAGCTAAATATAATAAATTTTGTTTATTGAGTATTTTTAATTTTAAAGCACTTTACTGACATAGATTACCTAACTGGATATTATGATATTGTGTTATTTCTGTACTTCAAGTTTGTTATCTGTCGTTATTGCTTCTATTTCTTACAGTGGTCCCTTCTAAACTATTTTCAAAGTTTTAGAGATAAGGTTCTACGGGTGATCTCCCTTGAATATATTTCATAAGTAACAGGTTTGATGTAATAGTGATTGTCATTTGGATAATTATTAAGTTATCATTACCAGTATGACAGTGTCGGTGGTAGTAAATGCCCTCTTATATCAAACTTGTTTTGACAACTATTTTCAGATTTAAATGATTGAATTAGACACTATATAATGACTACGCTAAGTATATGTATAGAATAGAATAGAATAGAATAGAATACTCTTTATTTTGCACCATTAAAGACACATTACAATTCACAACTTATATAAATAAAATAGTACAAAAAAGGCGGCCTTATTGCTTAAAGCAATCTCTACCAGACAACCTACATACATATACCGAAGTAACATACATATACAGACAACTGTATATGTATGTTACTTCGTTTTGACTTCGCGATAAGCCCCCTGGTAAGTTAGCTGTTAAGTTTCAGTTCGGGAGGCACTGAGTTACAGTGTGTAGTCAGGAAGCCCCACAAGGCACGACGGAACACTTGACACAGATCAATACCGTTGCTTCGCTGTCAACACATTCCAACTTACTCTTACTAACGGTGACTTTGCAACGGGTAAAATGAAGTCTTTATTTCATAATAGCCGTTCCCGCGAACTTCGCTTCGCCTTAAAAAGTTTTCCCGTGGGAATCCCGGGATAAAAAGTAGCCTATGTTCTTTCACAGGGTCTATACCATATGTATACCAAATTTCATTCAAATCCGTTCAGTACTATTGGCGTGAAAGAGTAACAGACACACAAGACACAGTTACTTTCGCATTTATAATATTAGTTAGGATTAGGATTTACCTGGTGTTGGAACTTGTTTCTGTTGCGAAGTTAACGCTGTCGGACTCTGTCTACACATATCTTTAGTTTTTCATCATCATCATTACGACACAACCCATCACGTCCCCACTGCTGGGGCACGGGTCTTCTTCCAAGGCAGGGTTAAGGCATAGTCCACCACGCTTGCCAAGTGCGGGTTGGTGGTACCTTTAGTTTTTGTAACCGTTATTTTAATCGTAGTAGTAAAATAGGTCACAGATTTCCAATCATGGTACATTTGACTACCCTTCCCGTGCGCTCCTTGACCCCACCTCGCCTTGAAATATTGTTTTTCATTAGGCGGCCGACTGGTGTAGTGGTTAGTGACCCTGACTGCTAAGCCGAAGGTCGGGAGTTCGATTCCCGGCTGGGGCCGATATTTGTTTAAAGACAGATATTTGTACTCGGGCCTTGGGTGTTGATATTTAATATGTATCTATGTATTTGTGTAGATATATCAGCTGTCCGATACCCATAACACAGGCCCTGCCTAGCTTGGGGCGGATGGCCGTGTGTGAGATGTCCCCCACATATTTATTTATTTATTATTACTTTTACAGAACAGTGAAATTCCTGCTCATTCATATAAGAAAGGTCTTATTTTACATATCTATTTGTATTTTTGATACAAAATTGGCGGATTTGTGACTTGTTTACCCGGGCATTTCCAGGAATCGAAGTATGTATCGACCTAATAAAGCCTCCAATGCAAACAAATTTACGTTACGTTACGTGTAACGCTACAGGTAGTATAACAAGTTTTTAAAGAATACCTAATATTTTGGTGCTATGTTACTTTAATTTTCAAATCAAAGTATTTTGTTCGAAGATGTCTAGATTACAAAATGAAATAAGAAGTAATTTACTGGATGTATGCATTTTATTTTCAATAAGGTAACTAGCGATAAGCCGGAGAGCGGTGGTAGCTCAGTCGGGTAAGCGTCCGCTTCTCACGCCAGAGATACGGGTTCGATCCCGGCGCTGACATGTACCAATGAGTTCTTTTAACTTAAGTACAATGTATACCATCGCTCTAACGGTGAAGGAAAACATCGTGAGAAAACCTGCATATCTAGATCTAGCACATCTAGATATGTGAACCCACCAACCCGCAGTGGACCAGCGTGGTGGGAAATGGTCCAAGCTTAGGAAGGCAGTTTAGACCTTGGGGATATGCACAAAGGTTCCATTCGGGAGAGCCAGGTGCAGGTACTTACACCCCCACAGAGAATAGAATAGAATAGAATAGCGATAAGCCGGCATTGATTTTATTATGCTGCTGAAACTTTAATACTTAGGAACCTAGGTACATTACTTTTATTTATTTATGTTCAGGGTTGCCCGTTAGCGATATGGCCGCCTCTTGCTCATTGTTACTAGTTTATATGTATTTTTTTGTTTGTTTTGTTATTTGTAGTAACTAATAAAGTCATAATCTATTAAATTCTATTCTACTTTTTAAATTGATAAAGAAATACCCGCTCCCTCGTTGAAGTCTTTTCTGGGGCACCCTGAGTCGATCGATCAGCTATGCCGCTCAACCGCTTAGCTTCTTAGTAATAGCGGCTAGATTTACGTGACATTTCATACAGAGAAGAGTGTTCGCTACATCAATAATCATGATATGGTGAGATGATTCTTAATTATATTCTACTAGCTTTTGCTAGTGATCTTGCCCTGAAAAGGTTAACTTTGTGAATTTCGGCATCAGCACTTATATCAAAGTCAAGAGTGAAAAAAGGAAGTAGTTACATGTTGAATTAATTATTTTTTGACAAACGGAAACTATGAACAAACTATAACTCTACTTATAATTGAAATAAAAGAGGGGCCGTCTGAATTAGATAAAACTGACATGAGAGCACCAAAAGGTCTCTGCTTAGTTAATTTAATTCATCAAGCCATGAATTAAATGATGCTTATGATATTTAAGAGGAGACGAAAACACGATGAATGGGTAAACGTGTCCTAGAGTATAGAGATGCACTACGAAAACATAATTTACCTACTTAAGTACATAAACATATGTACAATTGTTACATATTACGTGCATGTTTACAATGGGACTTGCTTCCTAAATAGGATTTAATAAAAAGCTCCTGAAATAAATACGGAAATAACAAAACGAGAACTAACAAAAAATACAACTCAATATACTTACTGAAAAGATCATTTACAATTTAAATTTTACATATTTGGTAAATGTAAAATGTATCGTTTTTAATTAACTTCTCGCCAATAAAGGACTAATTAATTACCATGAAACCTATTTACATAAATTACTTATTGAGTAATGGCGCAACAACGCCCAGGCATTGTCGGTACTACATCATCGAATTATATAACGTACTAGCTGTTCCCACGAGCTTCGCTTCGCCATAAAAAGTTTTCCCGTGGGAATTCCGGGATAAAAAGTAGCCTATGTTCTTTCTCAGGGTCTAGACAATATGTATACAAAATTTCATTCAAATCCGTCCAGTAGTTTTGGCGTGAAAGAGTAACAGACAGACAGACACAGTTAGTTTCGCATTTATAATATTAGTTAGGATTAGGATAGGGAGGTGCTAAAGTGGTAACGCAAGCCGAAAAATGGTGACATAGCTTGTCATTCTGAACAGCTATTGTTCTACGAAATTAAGAAATTCACGAAATATCTCCTTATTCTTTCTGCGAAATATTTTCAATTTTAGTTGGTAATATTCTGGTGCGCTGTTAAATGTACTTTTCCGTTTAAAAAATATATGATTTGGAACATTTTCATTGCTCGCGAGTGTATTATAAACGCGAAAGTTTGTTGGATGGTTTGTCTGTATGTCACTTGGAACTAACACAAATGCAACTTTTAAAGAGTTGTGACTACGATTAACTATACCTAGCGTTAATAAATAAAGACTTATTCAGTATAGTTTAGTTTTATTTAGAGCCAAATGAAACTAAGCTTTTAGAAAGGATTATTTCAACACAACAAATGCATGCATAGCATATATGTACATAACAATATAAGCATTTATTTATACTAAGAATATGTTTTAAGTACCTAAGAAAACATCAAGATTACATAAAATAAAACTTGTTCATTACAAATCTATACCATTGTTAAGTTAAAACAAAAAGCATTAAACTTTCTGAGAAACACGTGGCTATAAAAAAATCAATTCCCGACCGTTACAAAATACCGTTCTAGACTTTATAAAACTCATCGAGCTAATACTAGGTCGTCAAAGAGTGACAACGTAATCACTCACACGACCTTACAGTTTCAACTGCTATTTATTACGTAACGCAGTCTTAAAACTTTCATTTTTGGCTAGAAAATTATCCAAAACTATCATAGACATGAATATTTAACCAAAATTTCGAATCAAAATCGTATTTTCACGCTGAAAACCAAGAAAATACCATAGAAGCGCATGTAAACGTAACTTTGTATTAAACACCTGATATCAAGTTGAAGAGACAGGTAGCGCCATCTATTTCTAAAGCTCGCAACTAACACGTATGCTACGACTCACGTAGTCTTGTAGAACTAGTGAACAGCAAATTGAGCAATTTCACGACGCTGCCAAGCATGACTGGTTTTATTTTGTTTCATGACCTTGAATTGTATTTTTTCTTCTGCAAAAGCGATATAATTCACTCTGATTGCACTGTAAATGTTGGATTTTCAGAATCTGAGAAGGAATCAGTATAAACATGCATAAGGCCGCGTACACACCGGGCCAACGAACGCCCAACGAACGCCAACGATGATCCCAACGATGGATATTATTCATACACAATACAGGGCAGATTGCAGCAACCAAGGTCAACGAAAAACGTTCGTTGTCGTTCGTTGGCCCGGTGTGTACGCGGCTTAACATGAAAATTGAATACTGAATGTATGTAGTAGGTATATCGTGCTATAATTTAACTTGTTCTGTAACTTATTTATATGTATTGATATAAGAATAAGATACAAATTCCGTTTAATTAACACTGTATAAGTAATTATGTTCCGATTCCAGTACAATACAGTACCCCTACTCTTGAAAGGCAGATGTTTCAAACAATAAATATATAGTAGGATCGCTGAGTAATGCCTTCATGGGTTTATTAATATCCTGTTCAATAGTTAAATGTTTTACTCTTTTCATTTTTCAGTGCGACTTTTAGATCTATGTCGTTTGTGTTAGCTTGTTTTCTTTTCTAATTTATGTATGAATAGTTAATTGTTTTAAAATAGCACCTCCATCGTTTACCACAGTTTTTTTTATCCAGTGGCTATTCGATAACAAAGATACCGCCGGTTCCTTGAACAAGTTATTATTTGGTTCTACGTGCATCACTTACCCGACAACTCTCTCAGCACAAGCTTGCTTGTGTTGGGGTCCACCAACCCGCACTAGGCCAGCGTTGTGGACTAGGCCTAGATCCATACTTCATTGGAAGGAGACCCGTGCCCCAGCAGTGGGAACTTGATGGGTCGAGATGATGTGATACGTACATATAACGTATTATTTCTACGACTATAAATATATATTTAAAACAACACTTACCTTTCGATGATCACCACCTCTATTGTTGCTGAACAAACACTAAAAATACATGTACTAAAGTGGTCTATGGAGGCACCAATAATCACCAATTTGATTTCAAAACGTAGAATTCAGCTATCAAATTTCGACTTTATAAATAGCTACGTAAATAAAATTAATGTTGTTAGTGGACAGTACTGGTATAAACTTTAAGGAGAATGGCCAAATCTGACCCGCTTTGTGTGCGTTAGCAGCCACTAACCAAACCTATGTTATGTTAATTTATTGATAAAAGAGTATGATACGAGGCAAAATATTTAAAAATCTAAATAGGTAATGGGGTTCTTGTGATATTAAGGGTTCAAAAGTGAATTAATAATAATATTTTTCTCGTTAAATAAGATTTTTATGAATTTTACAAGGAACAATAAGGATAATCATCTAAATCATGGCATTTCCAACACATAGTGCATCACAAAGTGTGTTACATGATTTTATGTCTGAAAATAATATAAAAATTATTTTTACACATTTTACACTCAAAAACATTTTTTTTTTAAACATAAGACCTATTTCAAAAAAAGAATTTTATGCTATTCAAAGTTACTGTTATCCCGAAGTAACAAAGAATACTTTTTATGCAGGAATTCCAACAGGAGCACTTTATCTCGAGGGAAACATGTAGTACAGGAGGAAGACTTGATCTTTCAGCACGTGTATCTTCTTTCTTCCATACCCCACAATTATAAAATCATATAGTATCAGTGGCCCAGTTCTGGGCATGTTATTATTTAGCGACTTTGTTGGTTTGTCGTCGACACGATAAGAAGAAGAAGAATATTTTTTTTATACTGTAGTAAATTTAGTACATTTATACAGGATAAACGGTAATAAGGTAGTCAAGGACACATCAGTATATGTTTCATCAATGGCTATTCTGGGTCATGGCACCATAGAGATTTGGCCATTCTCCTTTGTTTTTTTTTTGGTCCAATATTGTCGACTTTTATACAATACATAGTGAACATACCTTGAAGTGCTGGTGCGCCGCCTGCTCCTCCGCCTCGAACTTGTGCTTGATGTTGTCGATGCGCATCTGCTTCAGCACCCCCGCCACCTCGATCCTGCGAACAAGGGGGGGTATTAGCGAGGACTGTAAGGATAATTAGTTTATTCATCATTTATATACCATTACACACAAAAACACAAATGTAATTTAAAACACAACTAATTTGCGGAATTCGTGCCAAAATGCAATATCTACATATTCTAGCCAACCTCTGATTAATGGGAACTGGTTGTTTGAAATTAATCCCGTGAACATAAAAAAAAATAGGTGAGTCAAGTCAGGTAGAACAATCATAAATTTTCTCAACTCTAAACTAAGACCTAATTGGGATATACGAGTAGGTACCTATAGTTTAAAATAAAACCTAAAGGTTGTGATAATTCTTGATCTGTGTTTGTGAGTCATACAAAGATCCAAGGAAAGACAAGACCTGCTAATTAATTGACCGTACAATTTGGGGCAAAGAAAACTCTCAGAGTGAAAATGCTAGGTGGAAGGGGTCTGGTGTCTTTGCCTCAGAGTCCTCAGACTGACTGCACAGACTGAACCACCACCGAACATTATTAATTTATAATTAACAATAGATTTAGATTTCTTTATTGATAATTTTATTTCAATATATTTAAGTAGCATTGCTTATCTGACAAAACTGACATAATTTGTATGGATCTGACAGATGTTTGACATGCCATTAAAGGATTGCTGATTAATATAATAGAAAAATAATAATGTATTTAAAAAAATGTAAATTAAAGTTTGGACGAGGAATTTATAACTTCTTAAATGTGTTTTCTTTCGGCTGTAACAAATTAACCTTCGGGTCGTCAACTGATAAAACTGCACCCTAACAGTATCCGCACCACACCTATGCAACATTATCACCTATGGACGGTAACTCAAATAATAATAATAAGTTAGATTGTCCTCACCGCTGACACGGCAAGTGCTACGCCGCGTCGTAGCACTTTCGTAGCACCTCGTAGCAAATATTTGTAACCGACATTACGTAAACAAAGTTGCATTCCGAAGATTATCTCGCGTGTCTGTGAGCTAGTGGTATGTGCTCTCGGGCATATAACATGGGAATGTACAGTTATGTGGTAAAACTGTACCGGCCGAAAGCGGTTTGTATGAAAATGAGGTATAGCGCCGCGCTAGTTCCATAGCTTTGTTGAGATTCGTGTCTTTTCTGGAGTTATAATGTATAATCATATTTATCTATGAACAGTTGATAGGTTGGGGTGTAAGTACTGGAAGAAATTGATTGTTATGTACGGCAATCATAATACTTAAATGTAAAAATATGAAATAATCTTTGGTTCATCAATAAATTAATGTCGTACAGAAACGGAATCTCAAAGCTAAGTTAAATGATTATTCGGATAATATTTTGCGGTTCAAATGCTATTAGAATTTCAGGAATAGACGGCCTACATAGGTATAGATGGTATCTAATTTTAAGGTCTTTAATTTATGATGTCTGATATCTGTTCTTTAGAAAGGAATTAAAATTTATATGATTGATTCGGTTTCGGCATAATTTAATGTGTCTTAGACTGACCAATAAACTACACGGCATTAGGGGGATTACTACATGTTTTTGGCGAAGAAAAAACTAGAGTTTCGGCCGAGCTAGAAATGATGACTCCAAGTGCTGCCACGAGTCTTGTTATTGTCGTGTCGGTGACAAACACACTATATAGAGTTGGACACCGTGGTGACAGGATAGTGTGATTTTGATCGAAAGTGAAGAGACTCTTGGAAATAAATAAATGCTGCTTGAACCAAATGTACCTAGTATTCTCATATTTTTAAACCGTCTAATTTATATTACTATTGGTTTTTTTACGGAAGGTAGAAGGAAAAATCTAGCCATTCTAAGCTATAAGACTGCCATAAGTACATTGTTCCTAATCAGTAAAGAAGTATACATTTAAGCAGCGTTCAGTAAAGTTGTATGTTAATGGAAGTAGGTCTAGATGTATGTTGCAAGTGTATCATTTATTGATCTTCAAATAAATAAATAAACATCCTCCTGGCTTTGCTTTATATATTATAATACTTAAAAATATATTATTTTAATTTATGAATATGCATATTTAGTGTTATACTATTTAATTTACATTCTTATTCAATATAATTACTTGAATGTAGTGAAAATATAATATAGTGAAGACTCTCATGAGGTTGTAACATCCGACGTGTCGCAACGTTTCTACTTTATGGTATTAAAAAAAATGTATGTATGTATGTAGCTCAATGTAGCTAGAGTCCACGCCGCCACTGATATCACGGCAAAAGCGGGAACTAAACTACATTCATACGGTCTGATGCGATTCACACACGCACCGCCTCACCGCGCGGATTGTGGATTTTAACAGTCATTTTCCGCGCGGTGAGGCGGTGGCAGTGTAAGCGTTTTTTACTATATAAGTAAACTGTCATTTTTGCATACAATGATAATCTGGCCTCCGCGGCGGTACGCGGTAAAGTAGTGAATCGCCTAAAACTTATCTGACTCTCAGTCCTGTGAGTGCAGCGCCGTCTATCGGACTTCAATGGTGGCGCGGACTCTAGTAACGTTTATATATTTATCAACACACAACAGAGTTAACGTTGCGTTGCGCCACGCGACAAAAAAGTGAAGGGAAACCCATAAGCAATACATTCTACCTTTACAGTATCCACTCTAGAACCATAATTATGTTCCTACCTTTCCTGACTAGAATAATATATTTCTGCTGTTAATTATTTCTAACCTGGTCCTGTTAGTTACCTGACAGAGGCACTAGGTTAAAAATAGCGCTGACAGCAGATTGATTCTTTCAGATTTGTATTTAGTACGATTAAATCCTAACTAATATTATAAATGCGAAAGTAACTGTGTCTGTCTGCCTGTCTGTCTGTCTGTCTGTCTGTTACTCTTTCACGCCAAAACTACTGAACGGATTTGAATGAAATTTGGTACACATACGCTCTAGACCCTGGGAAAGAACATACCAACCTTTGCCTTTACCATACCTTGGTTGCACTTAAGGTGTAACCTGCTGCTTCAGCATTGTAGAATAGAATATAATAGAATAGAATAGAATATATCTTTATTGAACACCACAAATTAAAACATACAAAGAGAACTTATAAACTAGGAACAATAGGCGGCCTTATCGCTAAGAGCGATCTCTTACAGGCAACCTTAAACATAAAGAAAATTTGAGGGCGGTGTACCTACTACCTAACTATACTTATAATATACCTAAATAAACCATACATACTATGGCTACAGAATACTAACATAAGTAACATGTAGATTGCTTATAATGTGGTGATGGCAATGGATGTTGGCCGTGCCATAATGGTTACCTGACTCGCATGTTCTCCTGCAGGCGGCGCAGCGGCCCCAGGTACTCCTGGCTGCGGCCGCCGCGCACCTCGCCCAGCTGGTGCTCCACGCGGCTCACCCGCTCCCGGTACAGCTGCTCGCGGAGCACGGAGAACTGGTGCTCCAGGTCCGCTGGAATGTTTGGAGATGGACGGTGAATGTAGGGTTGAATTGAAATAGATAGATAGAATATTCTTTATTTGTACACACACATGAAAATAACTTACATGACTTAAATACCAACACATAAGTACATACAAAAATTGCAGTTTTATAGCTTAATGTCATTTTTTGAAGACAACCTTCGGGTGGAAGGATATTTATGATCTAAGGATGAAATGTTGAGCAGTAATGATTATTGTTGAGGTGAAAGTTTGTAAGTGGGTTTGTTACTGTGTCACTAGAATGTATTTGTATTTTTTATGTAGGAATCTTACAAGTTTATCCAAATGGCATTTTGTTTTCCAGAATTTATACATGGTTTTATTAGAATTAAAGATTGCCAGATAACCTAGATTGTAATGTTATAACTATTATTCTTAGTAGTTACTATGAGATACTCTGCTACTTATGTGAATTAATTAATCACTGAAACTATGTGAAATGTTGTTGTAAGTGTGACCTTTTTTCACAAAATCTTATAACTATTATAGAATAGAATAGAATAGAATAGAAAAACTTTATTCGACACAAAAACAACAACATGGACAGTAAAACAGGTAACAAAAAAACTTAATTACTAGAAAAATAAATATTAATAAATTAGTAGGTAGGGTACACTAGGTGCTAGTTGCTGCTCAGTGTCGAAAAGGACTCCAGACTCAGCATGTGCTATAATCCCGGGGACTATAGCGCTGGTTTTCAGCTGGATCCTTTGCGAACGGAACGCCGTAGATTAGGAGTGCGATCGTTTGAATTAACCAATTTCAAAGCATACAACAAAACATAAACAAACAAGTAAGTGAACAAACAAGTGTTAGGTACTACAATAAAAGATATTATAGACAGTGAAACAACAATTATACATTTAGATTTAAGGGTAGGTCTAACATTTTGTGTAGGCACATACATATTATATAGGCATTAACCAAACTCAAACTCAATTGTTCAATATTATTGAGTGCTTTATGAACTTGTGAATGAATAAAGCATCAAAAATTAAAATAGAACCAGAGATTGTTTAATTAGTGTTTCAATCATTCAGTAAAATTCATTAATGTTAGATTGTTTCATATTTTGTTAAAAATATGTATACCCATTTCCAGACATGGTTTCTTTTACAATGTAGGTAATTTTATGAAAATATAGGAACATCAAGGAATTTTTTTCATTATTACACAACTCAAACAACACACATAGAGCATCAAAGAAAAAATAATATCTGTTTGTAAACAAATAATAATGTGAAAAATAATGCCATGGGGTTTGTACCAGCGATCCAAACTCAGAACCCACAATATGAGATTTAGCACTTTGAGCAACGAGACTGCCAGGTTGTTTTGAATATTGAATCTTTGTTTTACATATACCTAATACCTTTAGATACCGACTCAGATTAAATACAATTTACAATTAATTACAAATGTGAAGCAAAAAGGGGGTGTATCACATGTGAGTCTTTAACTACTCCTGTGGGGTTAATGTTGTGAGGATGTGATGTATTCGCAATGCAATAGAATGAGAGGCTAAACATTACTACAAATTAAATACATGTAACTACATCATCATAATTTGATTTGATTAGGTTTCTTGAGGATTGGCACTATTTACTCTACATTACCGTCATAGACATTGAACTCAAACCATAATATTGAGGTCAATGTACCAAAAACTTACAAACATACACTGTTTTGGACTTAATTCATAAATAAAATAGTGATAACCCTCTAAAACCATAGCTTATTTATCAAAATAAGTCAAATCTTATCAGTTTATTGCTAAAGCTTAGCATAAAAACAAACAAATACTAAAAATTGTTTGTAAACATAACCTCAAAATGTCGTCGCAAACCAACCTAGATTCTCGAGGCACTCGTTCCGGCGGCGCTCGCACTCGCTCTCGTCCATCTCGGAGGAGTCATCGGAGTCGGGCTCATCAGCCTCTTCAGCGCTGGAGTCCCGGTCCGGGCCCCTGGAGGAGCCCCCGGACCTCTCTGTGTCGCCACCAGACATGTCGCCGTCCCCATCACTGTCACCTTCCACTTTCATCGAAGGCATATTGTCAACACTACTCGACAGTCACAAAACCTAACGTTAATCAAAAAAGGATAAACACAAAATATCTTTTGGAATTTTCGCTCCCTTTCGATTGCAGATTACATTAAATTAAACGTCAAACTTTTAATATGTGTCAAAAACGTCAACGTCATCAAAATGTTGTCTAGTCTGTGTTGGTGACTTTTGTGAGTGTCAGACTCGGAATACGGAAGAATCTTTGATTCGGCTCGGGGACTCTTCGCAATCGCTTGAGGAGCAAGGAATATGGGTTCTTTGGTGGGGAGTACGTGCTTTTAACTCCGTTAGAGAGTAAATACGATTATTATTGCGCCGGAGAGTCGCCATACTGCTCTGCGCTATATAGAATCGATTTTCACTGCAGAAACGGATAAAAAACTAAACTTGGCCCTTGAGGAGATTTAGGTAACTTCGAGTAACCAACCAATCATACAACCTAGACGACCTAGAGAATCTGCACTGTAAGCTGAAGTTGCTGTGGATCCGTTATATCTATCTACCGAAGAATGGGTGATCGTCCAGGTTAGATGTGTTCTCGAGTGGAGACCATGAACGTTCAAACGTTTAAATCTAGTCTATCCAAGCATCCAACCACAAGCTAGACCATAATTAGAAAACAAGAGTGGTAGCATAAGTATGCCAAGGACAGAGTGTTTTATGCTCCAAGCTTACGTCTGTCGTTTTGGTTTATTATGGGCTGATTAGGGTTGGAACCGTTAGTACCTACTTCTCAAAGTGGCTTTAAAATTATTATTTCCTTTCGTCGGTAGTTTTGGATCCAATTCTAATAATCTACAAACAATGAAATATGATCTCTTTTTATACTTAATACTATTTCCTACCTATAATTATGTATATAAGTACTTAATACTTAAATTAATAATAAGTAGGTATGTAAGTAGTTGGTTCAAATGAAAACAACGTCGTAGGTATCTGATATTAAATTTAATATTCTATTATTTACATTAAATTGTTCTCTATTAACAGTTTTTAGTATAGTATTATTCTTAGTATCATTTCTTTATTCAGTTGTTAATAAATTATGTACAGGACTATTTTATATAAATTAGAAATATCAATACTGTGTAAGTTTCCACAAATCCACAATTTGACCAAGTGCATGAATCACAACCCCATGTTCCTAGTTGTATAGATTATACCCTTCATATTGTTTACTATGCGGTCTGTAATCATGCACTCGTCAATGTATAACAAACACTTAAATAATAACACAAAAATTCCAAGACCGAGTAGTTAAGGTACACAAAACTTTATAGCACCCTCCTCATGCCACTTCTGCTTAAATATCAAATCTCACGTAATAATAATTATGACTACGTAACTAACACAATACAAAACCTACTCATTCAAAAATATATAAGTATGACACAATATAAATGATACACATAACATGGAATGGTAATGTTATCATAAAGGTAATAATAATTTCCGGCCTGATATTTTTGGCACTTAATATTTGGAATGCACAAGTCTATCTAAACATACCTACATAATATACAAATATTCAAAAGTATAACTAACAATAATAACTTTAAACCATTCTAATCGGACAGTACGCCACTTTAAGTACATTATTATTGCATTTAATTTTCGCGTTCTAGACAATATAGTGATGTAAATATACGAATATATTCAGTAAAAACGTTTAATTTCTCATAAAAGCTGAGCAGTGAACACGCCAAATTTGCGACTATATCCTATAAATTACTTTATAAAGGGTAAAATCGCCAAAAAGGAAATATAGAGGAAAATATGTTGAAACTGTATTCTAAACAGATATGTCGTCGTACGGGTGTTCAAGTACTTTATTAGTTGGTATAGTTTGCCGTCTACGCACTATGTAGCAGTATTATTGTTTTAAATGGCGAATTTTATCTACCAAAGTTTTCTACCACCAATTTCCTTATGAGGAATCACAAAAAATCTACTTACTGAAGAAAAAGTTCTATTATTTTTATACCTACTACAGTACAAATTTGGCAATAGAGAATATCATATTGATTTAATTTTATTGTTTTAATCATCTCATCTTTATAAATTATTTATTTCTTCTATTTACTATCTACTTTATTTTTAGTTGGCTGTTTTATAATAATAAATTCCATTGCAACTCTATTTGGAGGTATAATTTTAAATGTTTTATTGAACTCGTTAAGGCTTGACGTTCTCGTGCATTATACGTTAAAAATAACATAAAGTACAAAATACGAAAACAATGTGCGTCTCTAACGTAGTTCTATTGTATATCTGATATCACTTACTAGATAATAACAATATCCATGACAGTCTTCACTTTAATCAGTGGCTCTTGCTGATAAATTTATAACTTTATAAATGTCACTTTGCATATGGCTCTTCAAATATTTGAAAAGGACATAGCTGCCTAATTTTGACTCAGGTTTAACAAATTTAACACTAAAACCATGAAATCAGTATTAAAAATCAATTTCATTTAATTATAGCATAATGACGTCCTAACGTTTAAAAAAAATAACTGTCAGTTATACCGATACCCACATTTTAAAATTAAATATAAATCGCGTCGCTTTAGGTATCTCTATTCCATATATTGCTGATTTATTGAAGTTCTTTTATTCACAAAAGTAAATAAGTAAGCTCTGATATTATTGATAATGATAAGATATACTTACCACTATTATGAAAACTTAATAATTAAAGACTTTAAATAACAAAGATTACAATTTGCGTAAAATAATAGGTATTTATAAGTAGATCGAATACACATTATTCTGAATATAGTTTTTCAAAAATATCTCTAAATATTGAATATGTACGAATAAAAGTTCATTCTAACTCCAAAATTGAATACAAATAAGATAACAATGTTTAATCAAAAAACATAAATAGATTAACTATTTCCAATTAATTTGTTGACTAAAATGAGTTATTTATTAACAATAAACATTTGTTTACATCCAATACTATACCCTCTCTAACTTTCATAAGTAGACCGCATCTGACACTATCCCAAATTGTTATCATTTCACGTGACTCATAAAAAAACTCCATTATGCTTAAACCTATTAATCGCAATATTTATCTTTCAAAGATGCTAAATTCGGGAACACATTTCTAATTTCTACGTTCTCGCCTCCCAACTCCATTATTATTGTTAGTTTCTAGGACTTGACACTCAATTATACTTCGTCGCGAGTGATTTACAAATCTAGACGCAGTGAAGCGTTTCTTCCAAGTACACTTGCCAAAGAAAACCTCCAGCAAATGTAAAACCATTTGCGTAGTTATCCGCAATACGATGACTATCACTGCCCCTAGGCCTAAAACACTTATCCTGTGGTGCCGCAAGTGATATTCACAGATATTAGACAATTTATTTATAATATTTTGTTTAGTTTTATCTAGATGACATAGTTGTCTGTGTTGGCAGTTCAGTCTTGGTGTCGCGATATTTGCGACATGTTTTATTTCTCGCTAGGTTTGCTTAAGCCAGTGTGCGGGGACCCACTGCGGTTCTCTCTCTAAACTGTTGATTTCGTTCAACAGTTGTTGGTAGGCACGTTGGGTGTCGTTATTTATGATGATCATGTCGAAGAGATGGCCCCATCTCACCTCCATGTCTCTTGCAGTCGCTATTATTTCTTTTAATTCTTCTTCCTGTAACATAATGAGTTGCGTTTTAATAATATTATAAATTATAGAAAATAATTTTGCTTATATTGTGAGTAAAAATGTTACAATGACTTGCCTTAAAAGCTTCTGCATTTCTAATCTTTTTCTGCCTCAGTTTTTCTAAGCTCGGAGGAGCCACAAATACAGTGTAAGGCTTGAGGTCAGAGTTTCTTAAGATCTTCAACGATTGAGGATGTAAGTTCAATACGCATATCTTCCCCGAGTTTACTACTTCACGTATCGCTTCTAACGACGTACCTGTAATGAAAAAATCTTTAAGTACGAGTTCCACTAATTTTAAAATGTAAATTTTCATCATTGCTGTTGAATGACATACCATAATAAGCTTTCTCGTACTCGCCGTGCTCGACAAACTTTCTGTTCAAGATGTCTGCCTCAAATTGAGTGCGCGAGATGAAATGGTAGTCCTGACCCGGGACCTCGTGGTCTTTGCGTGGGCGAGACGTGTCTGTAAAAACACATTCACATTAGGTATTTTTATAATAGTATCAAATTTGAACTCAAATACCAAAAGAGAAACCAAATGATAAGGTAGATAAGAAAATAATAAAACAATCAAATAAATAATACACTCACGAGGCACGGCGGCTGCGAACCGCTCATTGTCCTCCATCAGTCTCTGGCGCAGCTCATGCCGACCGATGTTGGGGGGACCAATCAGAACTATGGGTCGTTTGCTGGACGCTCGCGGGTAGTATAACGCTACCTCCTCGTAAGTTAGGATCTCTTCTTGTTCGTATTCTGAAATAGGATCAGGGTTAAACATGTCTAAATGTAAAAAAGCGTAGTGGCAGCTAGGTGCAAAAACAAAATTAAGATTAAAAATCCTAACTTTATAATATGAACTATTTCATCAAACTGGACTGCTTTTCTTTTTCTACTTCTATAAATGCTTACCGTCAGTTCCGGAGGTAGAGTACAGTGGATATCCAGCTTCACTGGTGGCTTTCTTGCCCCTCTTCTTCCGAGGTGGTTTCTTGGCACACAGCAACGTGCCGCCTTTCCGGGGCTTATCTCTCGCTGCCACTTCTCCAGCTAGAGTTAGCTTCATGGATTCTCGTCTGTGGGTTATTCGAAGGTTTCAGATTACTTGATATTATTTTTTTAGGGAAACATAACATTACGTTATTACCTAAGTTAAAGGATCAAGAAAGACGAAAAATTCATATGGTTTAATAGAAAATTTCGCACATCGACCAAAAAAGTGGACATGGTCTCAAAATAGACCTTTTCTGCAGCAAAATTTTATCTTCCTTCGGTCTTCAACAGCATGCAGGAGAAAATCTAAATTAGCGACATTACATAAACTATGTTTCAAAATCTCATGTGGGTGTAATGGGTCTAAAAAAATACTCACTGGTGTTGGAATGCCTGGCTTGGTATTAATCCAGCGAGGGTCTGGTCCTCTTCACCCTCTCGGAACGCCTGCCACCAGTTCGGGTCCTCTCGACTTATTACGTGAAGTACATCGCCTTTCTGGAAGCTGATGCCTGAGGAGAGCATTGGAGTTCAGTATCAGAGGAATAACTAGGATCACTAGTTAGATGGCTACGTAGTCAGAGAATAAGATTAAATATAAATGAGTTCGTTGACTAAGTTATATGAAGTTTTTGTCATGAAATTAATAAAACTAAGTGTTCAGTTATTTCCACGTTATTTCATTCCTTTTCCTGAACACTAAGAACATCCGCAACACTTTTTTTAGACACACGAAACAATCCGACACTAGAGTGAGCGCTCTGACCAAGTTTTAAACTGCTGGCTTTTCATTTATTAAATGCTCTTTAACTCACCAAGCTCCCGACAAGGTATATAAACATCGTCCTCCGGATCATAGTCGAAGTGCGCGCGGACATGCAGCACCCTATTCGGGGGCGGCGGCCGCGGCGGCGCAGCCCTGGGAGCCAGCAGTACTGTGAGGGTTCCCGTGAGAGAGCCTAGGACTTGACACACCTCGTGGACTGACTTTCCTCGCATGCCCACGCCGTTCACTTCGAGTAGCTGGAGGGGAAATTGAGGAGTTAGGGATTTGTATAAAAATATGCTTTTATGGGGTAATTACATAATTATTTCAATCAATCTTGATAGTCAAGAATTTACGGTGGGAAGGAAAGTTAATTTTTTGAGGTTTTTTGCGAAAATGATAGATACAATTTTTGAAATAAGCCATTTAATTTTGTTTAAACGTCTGGCAATGTAATGATATTTTACTTTCCACCATCGGAATTATCCTTGAAACTCTTCTAGAGATAACATAAGAGAGTTTAGAAAGTATTGAATCAATGAGAATAAGTTACATACCTCATCACCCTCGTGTAAAAGTCCAGATTTCTCAGCGGCCCCGCCTCTAACTATCCTACCAATAATGACTGCTTCTCCCTCATTCCTTACTGTAGCACCTGCAACAACCACATCATTATCACAGAATGTTTTATGATTTGATAGTTTCCAGTCTCTTGTACTTTGTTTGTATACAATGGATCTGTCATCTCCTATTCCATTCGGTATCTAGTCCTTCGCCAAAAGCCTCAATTGGATCTCGTCTCTCATCTTTCGTACACTAACGGTCTTTTAAACTACACAGTTAACCATAAATACAACAGATACAATTGTCATAAATATCATTAGCTCACCAAGTGGTTCATTAGTCTTGTCTATTTTGATGATCTTGATGTGTTCGCTGGGGTCGTCGGGCGAGTGCGTCGCGAGCGCTTTCTCGTCTTTGTGGTTTGCGTTGTTGCCAGTCTGTAATATATCATCAATCAATTAGGTATTGTCACTATTGGGTAAATGGGTTTCCATGACACGGTGACACTGCTAGGGATATTCATAGATAAGCTGAATGGTTGACTGACTGTTAGGGAAGTAATAAGTAATATTCGAAACTGTGATTATTGTACATGGGATTTGAACACAACATACAGCCCGTATCCTCTGATGGTCATTGGCGTCCTCCAATACTGCCATATATCTGCATATCCCTAAGCTTGGACCAATACCCACCACGCTGCCGCCGATCCACTTCGGCTTGGCAAATTCAGTCATCTAGAACAGAGTTGTCTTATCTCTATGCAGCCCTGGTACCTCACCTTATGTCTCTTTCCCCTGGTGAAGCAGGCCGGGTCAAGCAGCGCCGCCGCCTGGTCGTGCGCCTGGATCAGACTCTCCAGTTCAAGGCCTCCGAGCAATGATAAAAGTTCCGCGGCGAGCGCCGAAGTCGCGCCTCCTGACGCCGTATGGATTCCTAGTACATCCATGCACTGGGGAAGAAAGTGGAGGGTTAGTTTTAGACATGTAAATGGTTGTTTTATAGTTGGACTGGACAACGGTAGTTAGGGCGTTTCATAAAATTTACTTAAAAGAGGTAAAATTTACTCCGCCGCTGCTCAGAAACCACTGAACCTATTTAAAAAAATGCTAAAAATTATGAAACTACATTATCCCGGAGTGCTAGCTAGCCGATAGGCTTCCTTTTATCCCAGAATTCCCATTGTAAACTCTTGAATAACATTACCAAAGTACTTAATTTTCCTATAACCAAAATAGCTTAGGATATCCACCGGCTCCTTCACTCACATCTTTGAGTCGGTCGGTGGTGCGGTGCGTGTAGGGCGGCGCGAGGCCGGGCCGCTTGTGGCGCGCCGCCATGAGCGCCGCCGCCCTGGTGGCCAGCGCGGGGCGCAGCGCGGGGCAGAGCAGCGCGCCCGCCACCCCGCCACGAGGGACGCTAGGGCGGCGACCCATTGTTGCACTACGTTATGTATACCTAGGCTACTTTTTATACCTACCATTCATCGCTGCACGGGTTCGTTATTGAGGTTATAAGCGCCGTCCTTTTATAGCTATTCGCGATATACAAAGTATCGTTTATCTACATCGATAATTGAGCCATGCAGCGGTGACAGATTCCTTCCGGAAGCCGTAAAACGCGTTCAAAAACCGCGCTTTTCCTATATCAAAAATGACATTCTCCGCTGCACGGGTCCGTTATTGACACAGCGCTGTCTTTTTATAGCCATTCGCGATATAGTATCGTTTATCTACATGGATAACAGAGCCATGCAGTAGTGACAGATTCCGGCAATATTTATGGCCATTCGCGATAAAGATAGTACCGTTTATCTACGTCGATAAAAGCAGCGGTGACAGTTTCCAATAGGAAGCTATTAAACGCGATAAAAGACGCTTTTCGAGTTATTGACATAGCGCCGTCTTTTTATAGCCATTCGCGATATAGTATCGCTTTATCGATGTAGATAAGACGGAGCCATGCAGCAGAAACAGATTTCGGAAGCCGTAAAACTCGTTATAAAAATCGCGCTTTTCCTATAAGTAACTAAAATGACCTACGATATCCTCGGTCTGTTGCTTTAGTTACTCACATCTTTGAGTCGGTCGGTGGCGCGGTGCGTGTAGGGCGGCGCGAGGCCGGGCCGCTTGTGGCGCGCCGCCGTGAGCGCCGCCGCCCTGGTGGCCAGCGCGGTGCGCAGCGCTGGGCAGAGCAGCGCACCCGCCGCCCCCGCTACTAGGGACGCTAGGGCGGTTTCGCCGCTAGAGGATAGAGCTTTTTGGACGCGCGTGAGAGCTGCTGACACTTCTTGGTAGTCTGTGGAAGGGAAGAAAATAGGTTGATTAAAGGTTGCAGAACATTAAGCTAATATCGGAATTAAATAGTTGTGTTTCCTCTTGTCCGTATACTATCAAAGCAAGGCATCTACATATTTAAGGACTTCTTCTTCTATCGTGTAAATGCACTAAGCTAACTTCCTCCAGTTTATGCTTAGTACTTTCGGTTTGCAGCAATTGGTTTCACGGTTCCGATTTGTTTACCGTTACTCTCACGGGGAGGGCCCGAGGACTACATTAGCTATTATTTAAAGGAAAAGGTAGGTCATTAAGTTAGTGTACTTAAATTAAGAGTATGTACAGAATAAGATGAGATATCATAAGAAGTGCAATAATTTTCTCGTGCGATTTAGGTTGGATGCTGGTCAGACTCTATGGGGACTACCGTTTTTTTGCTCACCAGTTGGCGCCACTGTCGACTGAGGTAAAGAGGTACCATAGCTGTCAAATTTATCAAAGGCGACTTTATCAAATTGGCGCCAAATAAAGTTTTTAAATCTTGAATCTTATAAGCTTATTAATTATAAAATAACTATCATCATATCGAGTTACTATGCCGCAATGTTGTTCAGATCCGTTATATTGGGAAAGAAAAGGAGGACATATGTTACCAAGTGATAAAACTGTTCTAAAACAGTGGCTTGTGAAATAATTATTATCCGATAATCTCGTGTTTGTGAAAATCATTATAACCAATTTCAGAAAGAACATAATGTAAATAAGGATTAGGCATTTAATAAATACACTAAAAATAAAAGAATTACACACTGATTTAACTTTTATTTATCCTCTCCGTTTAAACACACTGCTATACAAAAAATATAACACATTAGTAATCCACACAATGAATGCTGGTTGAGTTGTTAGTTGAAACTTAATAATGGTAGTATAGTATACTAAGTATTCTATTATTTGTGGGGGTGTCAGTACCTGCACCTGGCTCACTCGAATGGAGCCTTTGTCCATGTCCGCCTTAAGGTCTAAACTCCACTCCTAAGCTTGGACCATTTCCTACCACACTGGTCCTCTGCAGGTTGGTGGGTTCGAAAATCTAGATATGCAGGTTTTATCACGATGTTTTCATTCACCGTAAGAGCGATGGTATGTACGGTGGCCTGCGCCTAAAAGTATACAGGCGGCGATTTTAAAATAGCGATCTCAAGCTCACATGCTGCTCAAGCACATCCACATAAACACCACTGCTACACACATCACACACAACACATCCCCGGATTTATAACAGATGTAGCTGGTCCCTTCATCATCAGGGATCCGCCTGTATACTTTTAGGCGCAGGCCACCGTACACTGTACATAAATTCCAAAGTAGTTACTCATTGGTGACAATATCTAGATCTGGAGTTTCATTTTTAGTGTTTACACTGCTATACAAAGTTTCTTAAGGCCACTCAACAGTATACACTGAATCATTTTGTTGTATGATGCTGTCCTCTACGTTAACAACCAAGTTACTGTTACGGTCATAGTCTTGGTGTCTGTAAAAAGCAAAAACATAGCTGTTACCTAAGCAAAAGCATACATTTCGTAAAAAATAAGTTTGTAAACAGTAAACAAACTAACCTCTGAATTAGCTGCTCTTTGAGACCGCTTATTTATGCGCCTCTTTTCCTTAATTCAGCTTTCAAAGCGTGCACATTCATCGATAAATAATCCATATTTGCGATAATTTCGCGAAAAGAGATCACTTTTCAACAGGGAAATGAACGAAAATATAATTTATCACGAAGCCCGCCAAACAAATTATATGAAAAGTAAAATGTCACTTAACCTCAGTCGACACCAGCGCCCCTAGCGGCAAATTCACACGCGTTACTCCCCATTGCAGGTTGTTATATTCCAGGTACTGTGCAAAACTTCATTTCATTCCGACTATAAATATTCAAGCAGTAGACATTCAAATTTTACGTACCTACTTAGGTATCTATAAAAAGTTACAACCGCTATCGTAAAATGCATCTTATTTATATATCCTAACCCCCTTATTCATAGAAAAGTTACAATACGTTTTAACTAATAAACTGTTTTGTCCCTCTCCAACAAAGAACAATTTGTTCTTTGACAGAGAGGGACAAAACAGTTTATTAGTTAAAACGTATTGTAACTTTTCTATGAATAAGGGGGTAACCCTCGGTTTCGCAACTGAGTATTTGAGGTTGAGTCGTTCTCAAAGCCTACTTAAGTTCATACTTATTAAATTTCTGTTTCTGAATTGAGATTTCTTATGATTGAGTTTGGTTTGAGCAACAGAGCTTGAGAAATCTCAAATTTGACAGTTGGCATGCTTAACTTCATGCTTAGCGACAAAAATGCGTTTCACAACGCGTTTGACAGCGCTCAAACCGTACTTGCTCAAAGTTGAGTCTGTCAAATTTAAGTAACCAATTTCGGCTACTTAAACCTTAATCAAATATTTTTACTCGTGATTATTGTGAAATATCTAGTAATATACGAGTTTTGTTTTCTGTACTATGTCCAGTGACGATACTTCGTTAATCTAATCCTATAACACCATTCATAAATGCAGCCATACCGTCACAAGAAGCATTTAATAGAGCCCAGAACCCAACAAGAATCACCATTGACTGATGCTTTGTGGTGCTAAAGAGAAGATTCCCATATCTACAATGGAGTTATGGAATGCAACTCAAATTGCAGAAGGTTGACAAGGTCATTATGAGATGTTGCACAACATGGCTCTAGAGCTAGACGATTATACTTGTGGTTCTGGACAATGAAATAAAAGAGGAACCATATGCTGTGCAGCCTTTGCCTCAAGAACTGCAAAGTTTTGAAAACAAGAAGAATATGCTGTAAGAACCATGTAAGAACAGCACTGGTGGAGACATATTAAAAATATTTATGAATGTAAGGACTTATATTAGATTTTATGGCTATAAATAAAAATATTTGTTTAAACTTTTATATTCATTAATTAATAATATTTTTTATCAGGAAACAACAAAAATCACAGTAATCACTTAGAAATCAAAATAATGCTCCGGGTTTGATTTGTTGTTCTAAGGTACCCTGGTGGTACAGAGGGTCTTCACGAGAGTGCGCCACGCCGTCCGGTCCTCAGCAACCGCTCTGGCCTCCGTCCAGCTCAGGCCTTGCGCTCGCAGCTCGCCGTCGACTGTACGCCGCCATGTGTGCACGAGGCGACCGCGTCTGCGGTGGTGCATCCCTTCTGATAGTGAGGCCGATCAATCTCCAATTCGCCATGCGACTTCTTACTCGATATGTAGTTGGTTCATCGATCCCTTAGTCACAATCGAACAGCAGAAGCGACTTGACCACGGAGTTGAAGAGGGGTTTTTACGCAACGCTTGAGCATGTTGGAGTCCCACACAGATCCGAGTTGAGGGAAGGCAGTTTTCGTTATTTATTCCAGCATTCACACGGGGCTACCAGTCAGTGCTCTACTTGGTTGCTCACTGGGTCCAGTCACTGAACTAACTAATTATTATCTTCCTTTCCATTTTAATGGATAACTATGGTAAAATACACAAGATTATATTTGGTTTTGAAGATGAATATTTATGAAATGACAATAGATTTGATTGATTGACAATGAAATGACAATGACATTTCGAATTTCACAGATTGGATTTTGAAATGCGTTCCGTTGTCTATCCTGATGATTCGAAATTAAAAGAAATATCTGAATTCATAACATTATGGCCTAATATATTATAAATAGATAATTCTTTTAATAATTTCACATGTTTGAAATTAAATTCGTCAATATTTTTTAACAAAAATCCTATACAATAGTTTTATCGATTAAAACCGGTTTTTTGTACATATAATGAAACGTAAAGTCGTGCTTAGAGGCACCTTGATTAAATACTTAGCTAAGTACGGTTTGATAAAAACTATGTTCGACTTGTGAAACGTAGAAAACCTAAGTATCTACTCAACCATTGAGCAAATCTCTACTGAGATTTTCTTGAATACTCTATTCTGAAACCGGGTGTAAGTCTTCCCGATCGCATTTCTCAAGCACCGATATAAAGAGACGCAGCCGACTCAATGCAGTAGCTCGATGCTCGACAGCCGCATTTCTATTCATGCAATTTTAATTCCACTAAAAGACTTCTCCGCGAATGAAATCCAATAAGTCAACAGAGAGACAGTGCAGTATGTGGGACGCGGCCGGATATCGAGCCCGGGACGCCGAGAATCACGGCCTCGATGTAAAGAAATTTAATCGATTTCCATTTCCCGTTCTGACGTCGGCTGAGATTTGATAAAAGAGCCATTTTATTGGCACTACGGTACAGTTAAGTGTACCGGTAGTAGTAAGAAGTCGTATTTATGAGCAAAAGTATGTGACAGATGCCGATACCTATACATAAATTATTAATTAGTAACTGCGCCTCATGGTTGGTAGTAAAATACCAGAAATATAGAATTTATGGTTTAAATAACACCTTCAGTCATCCATATATCCGATCCGTCTATTGACCACTTACTATCTTGCCGAATGGCCGCAATGTTAATTGCTTCTATAACTTCTACGGAGGTACTAAATCTACCGTCATTTACGTATCTGGGGGGGGTCACTCTTTATGAGGAATAACGAAGTTTCCGAGCGCTTTTCTGCGCGAGCCAAGACTCTATCTCGTTGCATTAATTAAACGTGACGATTGCCCGACAGCCGACGGTCGAATGGCGTAGTGGTTAGTGGCCCTGACTGCTATGCCGAAGGTCCCGGGTTCGATTCCCGGCTGGGGCAGATATTTGTTTAAAGACAGATATTTGTACTCGGGTCTTGAGTGTTGATATTTATATTTAGTATCTATCTATGTACACATATCAGCTGTCCGACACCCATACATAACACAGGTTCTGCCTAGCTTGGGGTCGGATGGCCGTGTGAGAGATGTCCCCACATATTATTATTATTATTATAGCTCTCGCTCGTTGGTTTTTCGTCAGTATAGAGTAACCCTTCTGCTATAAACGTAAGTATTATACGGCTGCGGACGGTCGGTAGGCACTATTCCGGAATTAAACCAGCCTAATCTAGCAACTTATGTGCGTCTCGTAACAGGAACCTGCATAAAACAGAAGCGACTAACTAGCCGGGCAACTAAACTGCCCATAAACCATAAATTCCGGTTTCACTGTGCCCGCGTTTTATTAATAACTACCTAGGAGGACCTAGCTATGTAGCTGTTAGCGAGCTATTTTCTTCTTAGAATTCCTTTAAAATGGCTGGTAGTCGCGAAGTTTGTGTACGTTATCTTCTGGAAATTATTTGTACGGATATTTTGATTCTTTTGTAATGGATTGGAATGGTTTTGTCTTCTACACATTTATAAAAAGTTCTATTAACAAAAGTTTTACAGGAAGCGGTAGTTCAACCGTCTTTCGATTACTAACTGATTGTAATAGTGATAGTTTGTAACTACCCAAATTGTAAGCAAGAACATTAAATGTAGACAAGGCATTTTGCTGAGTCAGTCGGTTTTCCGTCACTGCTCGTAAAATCCATCGTTCACGGCATCATCCGTTAGCCATCGCTGCTTCAGCTGGATATATCGATTATCGTTTTAGTCTAGTCTAGAATGTCTAGAACTATCTAGCTATCTAGAACATAGCATTGTGTCTACACACACTGAGACGAATAATTATATTGTGTGTATTTTTACTCTTTGTTATGTATTAACTCTGCGATGTTGTAGTTTTAGTGCTTATTGGTATTAGGTTATATCTAAAACCTAGATTGTGCAGATTATGCCTTCGGATTCAGTGATAAGCGAAGCGTTATTAATATGCTCTCGTGATCGGCTATCGGATCCACGACAGATATAGTATTTCAGATTTTTCAGTAGATAGGAATATTACTTGTGACCTTTTTCTAACATCCCACTTTTTATAGTACAACTAAGAATGTTTAACTGCAGATTTAAAAAGCGGGAAGTTATTTGTACATATTTAGGTTCAGATAGGTGTATGATAATCCGATTTTAAATCTTTAAATGTTCACCTACTTTTGATGTCGACTGTACATAAACTCGTTTGATCATTTGCCGTGTGACTGGATTGTGTTTGTGTCTGTGTACCTAGGCTACCTAGCTAGACTAGCTGGTGACAGTCAATAGACGAGCTGAGTTGACACAGTGTTTCCAAACACTGCGAACTACGAAAAAAATAGTTATTATAATGGTAAGGTTCTGTTTTTTTTTCACCCGTTAGTAAAAACATAGAATAACGAGTACTTGTTATTCTATGGTAAAAATTAGTAACTTTATCTACTACTTTTCTTACTTGCTTGTTGGTTAATAATTTGTACAGCCTTTTTCTATAACAAATCTCTTTTTAGGATTTTTTAACCCATAAAAATCTATCCTTACTTAACTTACAGCAATTTTATAGTACTTAAATCTTTAAAAAAAAATTACGAAAAATCTTACAAGATTCTTATTTGAGACGGCACTTAGCAGATGAAATGGTGCAGTTACGTACAAGTACACGGGGTCACTCCATACGACGAAAAACGTAGTTTTCTGAGCGCTGCTGCTCGAGCCACGACTCTATCTCGATGTATGAAACGAGCCGATTGCAAGACAGCTATCGTTCGTTCGTTTTTCGGCAATGTAGAGTAACCCTCCAGATATCGAGATAAAGTATGTCAAATCGAGCTCTTATCTAAGATATGAGCCGATCGGAGAACTCCGAAGCTATCTTATACAGCTATTCCATAAGAGATACGAAAAATATGTCTACAGAGAAAATTTATCAGCTTTTGTGGTAGGTAGGATGAGAAATGTTTATGTCTCCTGACTGTTCATAAAAAGTTATGATCATATTAATACCGTATCTGTCGAATTATGCCATAAAATTCATAATTGTAAATGTTATGATTACGGTAACATATACGATCGGTCCAGAGCTACGCTTTTTAGATTCCATTTTATAACTCTCAGTCTATTATTAACCAGGGGATTGCAAAACCTTATTCTATCTACAGGGTGTTGCAAAAAGCGTATACTAAGCCGAAAGGAGGTGACTCAGGGGGTCATTCTGAACAACTTTTGTTCTACGAGTTTTGAAAATTCACGAAAAAAATATTTCCTATTCCATAGAAACTTTGTTGGTCACGTGACTTTTTAACCGACTTCAAAAAAAGGAGGAGGTTCTCAATTCGTCGGGATATTTTTTTTTTTACTATGGTGACTTTTTACTATTATACCCTTTTTGAAAACACCTGTATACGGTTAAAAAGAAGACTTACGTCCATTGAGGATGTAGACTCGGATCACTTTTGTTCTACGCTTACGTCTAAACATAATTATTCAATAAGAAACTGGAGTGAAGAACTTCACTATATTATTATAACTAGGTACTCCTTTAACTGCATTCTATAACTGTGTGAGTACTCTGACTATTCTCAACTAAATTTCATTCATAACTAAATTTTGCGCACCGGAACATGTCATTCATACTAACAATTACTATAACCATTGACCTCAATTGTATAATTGTATAGTCGAGGTCAGTTATTATAGTACTTAACGATTTTTGTCTTAAAGAAGCTGAAGTTTTGTATAGTACCACATTTTGATTGCAGCCTTTATTATTGGTATCCAATTTCAGATCTAATTTTGGATCACCATTGACCAGGACACGATAGGATGGCACTTTATACACGTCCGACGGGGCCTGGACAGTCAGCCACTACTGCTAATCTGATTTACTCATCATTTCACCACCACGGTGACCAACCCTAGACGAGAAGGCCTAGCACGGGGCGCAAGACGCGCACGTCAAATCACGACAAAAGTTTTCCGTCGCACTCGCTCTCGAAGCCGCGCGATGTGAGTGTGTCTTGCGCCCCGTTCTAGGCCTTCAGCTGTAGTGTTTGTAAATACCACTTACCGATAATAGTATACAGGTGTTCACTATGATCACTGTCGACCCCGTCCTCCTCATACGCGTCGTTGACGAAGGACGTCGGGGCTCCAGACTCCAGCGCCTGCAGCTTGTTGGAGCCGCGCAAGGAGGTCCGCAGGAACTCATTCTGCGCCGCGATCCGCTCTTCAGCCTCCTTGCGTTGGCGGAGCTGCTCCTGAGGAAGAAGGTTGGGGTTAGTTTCTGAACAAGTTTTATTACGGGTCAAGGAACACTACAAGGTTGGGGTGAGTTTGTGAACGGGTGTTTGGGGTTTGAGGGTTTATTGCAAGCCAAGGAACTTGATGTTGGCTAATGATGCTGATGCTGATTATAGAACAACCGTATAATCGTTTCAGCTTATAATAAATCTGCAATGTCTATATACACCAACTTTAATGAAATGTTAAATGTCATTTTAAGTTCAGCTTGAGTTAGATAGAATAGCTTTCCAATACAGGATGTTTTTCGAGATAGAGAAGATCATGTATCGTTTTCAACTATAACACGTATGTCTAGGAACATAAGAAGAAAATAAAAGTAAATAATTAAGGTGTTAATACGTAAGCTAAACGAAAGCCAATTTTAGTGGTAACATCGCCTCTGCACCGTTTAGCACAGCTTTGAAACTAGACACCCCGGTTTAGCATAACCTAATTATACACAAGAGGTATCTAAGAGATAGCTACACTAGATAATACAAGCAAAATATAACTATGTACGCTGTGAGAGTAGCAATTATCCAGCGTACACGAACCGACTCGCAGGAAGTCTAATTTGACACTGAAAGTCCATTTGGAAATGGAAAAATTATAACTCTAGTTGTCCATTTATTTTGAAAGTTTGGTTAAAATTTAAAAGTTTTTAGTTACATATATTTATAGGTGAATTGGTGTAGGTAGAAAACGTTTTTAGTCCTGCTTAATCTCTCTAAAACCAATAAAATATCATCTGTAAATTACAAAGTTTAATAAAAAAAAATTTTTTCATATTACCTACCTATTACGAAGTTTTATAAAAGATAGAACCATTTTGCATGTCACACCATAAAATTATATTTAAATGGTAGGAACTTAACACAAATACCTTCTAATAGCACAGCTTTATGTAAGTTATTATTTTCAAGGTAAATCTTACCAGGGCTGCCAGAGTAAAAATAATAACAATATTAATCCGGCCGAATTCCCGGCCAAGGCAACTTGTGCATAATTTAAATCCGCCAGTTTTGTTTACCCTCAAAATGCAAACTTCTGGAAATTTCTCCGCCCGGCCGGCTATGTGAAACTATTTCAGGGAACTCTCCCTCTCAAATTGTTATAGTTTTTGTGGTTTAAACATCGGAGGCATGTGAGCTTTTTACAAAACGTTTATTTATTTTTAAAGATTAAATAAAATCCCTTGTAGCATGAATATAACATACTATGTGACAAGCGGACGGTTTTTATTTCCAAATTCAAATTTCCCCGTTCTCTGTGCCAAGTCTGTTAGCTTGTAATTTCTTCGTTCGTTTACTGCCATTGTTTTATGGGACAGAAAAATACAAACACAAGATTAGCTAAGTACTCAAATATTTCTTGAATAATAATCAATATACCTACTCTAGATGAGGCCAGCATGCATCGGTTACTATTACTTGTTTGAATAAAGTATTGAAACAAGTTTCATAAAGTAAGTAGTTAACTTATTACAAAACTCTCTTCAGATAATAATTTTAGCACATTTCTGAAGTTTCTTCTTTAATTCCCTGTAGCATTTAGTTTCCGGTGTTTTTAACACTCAACGGTGCATGATTTATTAAGTTTTTATATCTTGTTGCTCAGTTTTATGTCTGTTTTAATGTGCAGGCCTGTGATTGTGATGTCTCCTACTTCGGTTTACGAGTTTCAAGTAAAACGCGTGAGCTGGGTCACAAGTATTGGTATTAAAAACTGTAATAATTATGAATTACGTAGTTGATTCTTTGATAATTTCAAGAACCGATAGAATGGCTAAAAACATTAGGTAAGACCAATAGTGCCTATAAACTATATTGTTTCGATTCTACATAATTATATAGGTACAACAATATAAGTATATTTAGTAATCGAGACACGACACACGCAGTCCCAGTAACCTACAACGAACACAATCGAACAACTTGAACAAACAGCAGACGAGTATAGTCGCCAACAGGAGAATATTTACCAGCTCCAACTATACAATACAAACGTTATATTCACTTCTCGTTAGGCACTTATACTAAGAGGAATCATAGTTAATGTTATCCCGAGTGTTCTTAGTTCTTAGACATATTTAACTAAAATCTTAGCCGTTAAAAACTTATGCAACTTTTAGTGTTGAATGTCGGGGGTTTGTATTGTTGGTTAGGTTATTTTCTTTTGTTGACTGTACACGAGGTGTACTACTGGTGGTGTGCAACAGTTTGCTTGCGCAAGAGTTGAGCACGCGACATTATGTTGTCTTAGCGGGCCACAGAATAAGCGAGGCGCTAGCGGATAATTAAAAAAATACACAGAGTATACTACAGAAAACCATGTTCCTCATATTTAAAAAAAAACTTCTGTGGTTGTTTGGATTTTTGGTTTTTTTTCTTGAAAGTGCTACGAGCTACGGCGTAGTCATTCCAAGGTCAGTGCTACGGCTTTCGTAGCTTTGACTGAAGTAGAATCCCTTTCGCTAGAGTTATTATTAGATTCCTGTATCGATATGTCCGAATTCTCTCAACGTTTACTAACATGATAATTATAATAATAATAAATCAATTTATTTTTTTATTTTCATGTCCTTAGCCTATGTTAGTAAGCAATATAGTCACAAAAATTAAGTAAAATAATAAGCAAAATTAAATAAGATGCATACTAAACATTGAAAAAAAATTACAAGAAAAAATAATAATAATAATAATTAAATAATACAGTAAGATTTATATAAATATTATATGGTATTCGTTTCTCTATCAACATTGAATACCTACCACGTATTTCAGAGACACACACTTTCCTTAGCTCTTGTAATATTGTAATCACGATAGTTGGAAGAACTGTACATCACATAACAAACATGGTTATGTATTAAACCATAAATTCTCACAAATATGAAATAATCTATGATGCATTGTTAGTAAGTATAGATTTTTTAGTTTATTTTTAAATTTAAATGATTTAAGTACTTGACAAGATATTTCTGTATTAAGTCAATTAGTTCAATTAGAAGGTTTCTCATTGTCTATACATATGTCTGTTAGCGATCCGTTTTTAATATAATGTTAACCTAAGGGTGTCCACACATACATCAGAACAGAACGTCGCGTCGCGTCGTAAAAACGTTGCGACTGTTTTGACAGTTTGATGCAAATGAAAATGCTGGATCACTGTCCCAGATTTTTGCGACTTTTGCGACGTAGTGTCGTGTTTTTATGTGTAAGCTCCCTAACGGAAAACTAAATATAAACCCACTGAATGATTAGGAATAATATATTATGTAGGTCGGATGTACAATAAACACAGGTTTGCCCGGCCCAGCCTTAGGGAACAAAAAGGTAATTCAACAAAGTTTACGATGAACATAAAATAAGTATCGTTAATTCGTAACAACAATGGCTCTGTGAAAATATTTTCCCAATTACGAGATATTCCGTGGAGGTTACAAGCTAAAGTTATTACTGAAATACCTATGTTTTATTTGTTCATCATCATCAGCCTATAGCAGTCCACTGCTGGACGTAGGCCTCTCCCAAAGCACGCCACTGGATGCGATCTTTAGCTTTCCGCATCCAATCATAACCAGCCAGAGGGCGTCCCACACTACGTTTGCCTAGTTCGCGGCCTCCACTTCACTTTTACTTGTTACTTATTCATAATGTTGTATCCGGGCCTACACACATAAGCTGTTAAATTAAATAAACATATTTAGGATTTTTATTAACTTTACCCAACAAACTTTGTTGTTAACCTTTTTTTGTTTTCTTTATAATGTTACTTGTTTATCTAAAAGTCATAGAGTAAAACAGTTATTTACGTTTTAGCTGACTATTTTATGTTTTAGGTGACTATTGTAGGCTTCGGCCAAGGATACTCACAGAATATGCCTTGATCCTCTCAGGATCGATGTCTCGCTGCGAAGGCGCCTGTCGCGGCGATGACGACACCATGATCTATGGATCACGATCTATAGATCACTGCTCACGAGCATCACCGGAGGTCACTGAGTCCGTGGAACACCGGTTTTTTACGACACCATTCATTATTTAACGCCATTTCTGTCGTAATGTGTTGATGTTTATTATGTGTCTGTTCTGTGGTATTATGGATGGCTACATAACGAATAATTATAAATAGCTACATAAGAAAAAAATCCTATTTAACTTTAAATTTGTAAATGATCGGATCCTTCTTTTACAGAGTGGTTCTTGGGTATACCTAATGCCCAAAGTGTAATAGTATGTGCATACTAAGTCTCAGTTCAGAGTTCAGACTTATATAAATCAATCCATGTTTAATGTATAAATATGAATCAATAATAAAAGTACTCGCGAACATAACATACTTATGATAAGTGTGAAAATTCACAAATGATAACATGTCATCACAATCTTGATTGTATCAACTTTTTGACTTTTGTGAGATAACATACAAAATAAAAGTGGAGAGTTAAAATCTTTTCTGATATACATAGATATGACTATCTGTTACGTTGTGTTTAAAAAAAATCTAAATTGAATTGAAACCTCTGTAAAACAATCAACAGTCAATCACATAAAACAAAACAATGCGATAGACAAATGAAAATGGCTTCAACTATTCTATCACAATGAATTGAATCCAAGAAAGTACAGGGTTTTTGTTGCCAAAGTATTTATGCGATACGATATACCTACGACATCTTCATTTATCATTCCATGACTCCACACAATGGTATAAATAGAAACAGATGTAAACCCTTATACAAAATGACAAGTTATTAAACTGGTCACAGCTGCCTCCAAAGGTACAATATAAAAAAGTAAAGTTATGAAGGATATTTTGAACTGACAAGACAGTTTGTAAACACCGGCCGAATTAAAACAACAACAAACAATAACTTTGTTACCTCGTTGACACCCTGAAGCCCGCGGCACAGGCAGAACTGCTTCAGTCTATCCACTGAAAAACAGCATTTTGTTGTATCCAAACAGGCATTTAGAGTTTCAAAAACTTTCGTCATTTCTGCAATCCGCACTAAACTTTTTGACGTTTTGGTAAAAATTAAGTCAACAACTGTCAAAGTTGCAGATTGTTTTACCGGCCAGCATTTTCGCGCGTTTGTTTTTTTTTAATACGTGCCAGTGCTGGGAAGCTGGTCATGGAACTGACGTTATCAGCCTTCTGTTATCTGCGATTTGTCATAGATAATATTATTATTCTACGCCTGATAAAGAGTTTGATATTGAAGGAGATGGGGGCGTTTATGCGGACATTTGTTTATTAATCTATTTTGATATTTAACGCTTATCGTGAACATGACTCAGAAAACAGATGTTTAACTTTATAAATATTATGCATTACTTATACCTACACAGGTTTGAGTTTAAACCGTACCTTCCTCTCAGTTAACGCAGATTTGTTGATGTTAAAATGACATGCCTGTTCCTATTTGTATGTAATGTACCTTCATTAAATAAATCTAGGCTGTAGCCGAAGGATTATCACTAATGCGAACTCATATTACCCACATATTAGTCCATTCGAACCTAGTATGGACTTCATAATTGCACTAAAACAAATTATAGGTAAGTACTTGGCGGCATCGTCATAGCTTAGTAAGCCAAGTATTAGTAAACCTTTTGAAGTACGTAGTTCATTTTTTTAACATTAATAATAGTAGATAAACTAGAACTTAAATAAGTAGCTAATATATAGTGTATGCTAACCCGAGAGAAAACTATCTCTAAATAAGAGATTTTATGCTTAACTAACAACAAGCAAGTATATCTGTACCTACGTTAGCTGAATATCAACCTAACTAGGTTAGTTACGTTGTCGACCGCTTATTGTACTCAGGTATCTAGATCCAGTCTAAAATTAGCTTAGATGTAAACAGGTGTTGGCTGACACAGCTAAGCGACTAAGTTATATTTATAGTAGCTATCAAGAGTAACTGCCCACTTAATTCTATTTAAACGTTAAGTTAAAAGTGAATAATCGCGCTACGGAAAAGCTAATTTTGTTTTGGAAAAAGGGAAAGTAATAAATACTTCAAAGGGTTGTAATTATAAATTATTTAATATAAGGCGCCTACTGGCTATAAATGCAATAAATTTACTTTGTCCGTATTTATGTTAAGATACGCTATATAACTAAAATTCTCGATATTTGTTTATTTTATTGTGGATGAAGCCGTGCAGAAGGATATAAGATACCTTTTATCCTAGAATTCTTTCGTTATGGCCACGCGAAGCTCGCGGGCAGAAGCTAGTATAAAACCCGAGGGACGAAGTCCGACGCTAGTGTAATATAGGTCGGTATTAAATGTAACAAATATACCTTGTGGTTGGTCTAATTTATACCACGTTGTATACAGGGTGGCTCTGTATGTTTGTGCAATGTTTGTAAGTTGAGGAAACTGGACTTTTATTGCAGTAATTTGGGGGACTCTTTCAACTAGTGTTGTGTGTATTACGTTAAGGCATTTCAACCGTCTATGATAATAATAATATAATATTTCGAAAAATATATAAAAAAGATCGATTAAATTTTGTGTGTGCTTGTCAGGGAACTGGAGCCTGTGTATCAAAATGAAACTATAGGTACTAAGTTACAAAATACAATAGAATATAAATCTTGTAGGTCAAGTCAAGTTCTTGTATTCGCAAATTTACTGGCATACAATACATCACAAGGATATAAAGCGATATATGTTATGGCGCTGAATAAAATGCTAAAGAACCTTCAGCCAGGAGGCTTACTCTGTCTTTACGTATAAATATTTTTACTAGTAAAGATGAAAATAGTAACTAGCAGTTAAATTAAAATCTTGACTAATTAAATGAGGCTTATGTAATGAGACTTATGAGTATTAAGTCGACCTACGAATGAAGTGAAGTACAAACTACTACAATATTTGAGTATACCTATTCGTAAAGTCAGAGTACGAATCAGGGCGATTGCATTTTTTTTGGCGACAACTTGGAACATTGCCACAGACCTGACCATCACTTGAAAGATTGGAGACAAAGACAATCGATAGGACACAGCCGACTAAATTAAGGACACATCTAGCGTCAAAAGATCTATAGACCTGGGAACACCCGAGAAAACAGAAGGGTTATAGGGTGATTGGTTTAAAAGCAGTATAGGTTGTAACCGTGAATCACTTAGGTATTAGTCTTCTTGTCTCTTGCCCTATTCTTATTTAGGGTCGGCTTTGTGCGTTTGTGCCTTTTTACTTTATCATCTGTCATACAGTATTCTTATACCCTTATTCACTCCACACTCTATCATATTTTATTTTATCTTAGCTACGTCTTTCTTAGTTTTCCTTTCTGACACCTTCATTCAGGTCTCAATTCTAACAATATTTATTATAATAAGTAAAATGATCTTGTCTTATTAAGACACATTGAGGTACTTAGTTACAGCATGGTGAAATATTGAGAATATTTGTACCGTGCATACGTTTTACTCTATGTGCCCCAAAACATTAAGTGAATACTTGAATGGATAAAAACTTCCGGTTTTGTTGAAGCAGACCTTGCCTAATTGTCGAAATTCCAAACACACACAATCATTCACACCTGACTGCTTTCGCACAAAACATTAAATGTTCCATCTCTTTTCCTCCTTCACTTTTTAAACAATGCGGGAGAGAGACAATAAATTGATAAGGTGCATTGATTCAACAGGTATAGTGCCAACTATCACGGTCAATGAGCTGAGCGAAAAACGCATTTACATATAAAAGGTTGTGGTTGCATTTACTTTGTGCCGTGTCGGTGTTTTAAAGTTGGTAGTCATGGCAACACTGGGACAGTGGAAGTCACGTTGGTATCACTTCCTGTTTTGAATGTTTAGATCTATGCTGCTTTGTGGACTGGCCATTTGTTCTGCCTTATCTTTGTTCTCTGCTTTCCAACTATCTCTGGCTAGAAACTATTGAATAGGTTATAGAAATGAACAATATTTCTGACCACCTAGTTCTGAAAGTAGAGCAGCTACATTAAATATAATGGTGTGCTCAAAAGTTTTCTAGATATGACGATAAAACGTAGTAAAATGTTCTAACGGTTAAGATAGGTACCCAAAATACTGGTAGTATATATTTCATGGAAAAACACCTTAATTTATTATTTTTGGCTCACATACAGCCACTGTCCCAGTCCATGATTGGTCACTATAGACAGTGTCACAAAGGAAGCGGAAAACACTGAATTATGATGCGTGCGCGCACTCGGATGGCGTCACCGACTCATCGACCAATGACACAATGTCACTTATGCTATGTATTTACTGAGTACCTACTAGTACTAACTTTGCTTCGAGTGGTTTGAATGAAAAAAGGAAAACGTTTATTTATGTTTTATGAATTAGGCATTCGAATGAATGCTGTATTCAGTAAACTAATCGAAAAAGGTCCCACGCTATAACAATCAATTAAATTATTGATGACATTATAAAATATGAGATTCCAAAAGTGGTTCTGAATGACCCCACGAATCGTGAAATGCTGTCGATCCAGTAAAATAACACTTTTTAGCTTTAAAATATCTGGGTAGAAACAAAATATATTTTTAAAATGTTGTTGCAAAGTTTCGAGACCATAAAAGAGTTATATTGCTGGCATAGTGCTATCTATTTCACCGTCTAGTGTCTAGAGTCTACCTAAGATATCAAGAGACGCAAAATTCAACTTTATTTTACGCAAGCTATGTGAAATACTTTGACGCCAAGCAATGTATTACCTACTAACTTATCTGATGTAATGATAATGTTACTTAAATAAAAATCCAAAGCCAGCCATCGCCATCTTGGCATAAAATAACAGCGGGTTACACAACTGAGAACAGATTTTCATTGAATTGACATAGAGCATGACTTAAGTTCATACTTATGTAGTTGACTCAAATGAAAAACTGGCCCTTATCGGTTACGGTTATTATAGTTACCTAACCAATACAGAATAACATGGCGATACACCGAATCTGCGTAAGGGTCCCTTTTCACATGCTATGCCGTAAATAACCACGATATTACTATGTGAATTTAATAATTTCAGGGCACAATTCCCGAATTCTTCAAGTAACAGCGAGCGCAAGATTTCGCTAGTCCCCGTTCCGATACAATGTCGCTGTCGCGGCCATCTTGCGATCTTCCTCGAACGACCTGTCATTCGCAGTCTTAAATTTTAATCTGTGACACTCCCGTCGCCAAAATGTGACACTGCTTTTTGGAGGGAAATGAGAAGTTAACAGTCGGCTGGACTTAGACCTTTCTGGGGCGACGTTCACTTCGTTTGCTAAATTGGGTCGCTTTTGTTAAATGCCGAGTTATCGTGCTCTTTGTGAGGTTTCTTATTACACGCTTCCGACGGACGATGGGTAAATTAATTTCTCTAGTTGGAGATATTTTTCGTCACCCTGTAGTTTTTACTGGAACTAACTGGAGTCATTTAGGTGTTATTTTGAAAAGTATATCTGCATCGTGTCACTTCTGTAAGGGGAATTCCAATGTATAGAACGTTATGAAATACATTTAGCATTTTTAATTCGATAACACAATGGATTGAAGTCTTTGCAAACAACGAAACAGTTGCACATACGGACCTGTAGCTACGCACATGAAATAATGAAAAAGCATAATAGCATTCCTATTTTAAATCCTACTTTACCATAAATGTATAGATATACCTATACCATATACCTGGTATTTATATTTATTCAAATACATTGTACAATACTGTAAGAAAAGCAGACTCCAGCATAATAAATGTAAATACGAGATACGAGCGTAAAAAAGTTTAATCCATGAAATTGTTCGTTTATTCGTTACGAATGCAAGTTGAAGTGTTCACTGCCGTAAATATTTCGGCAAACAAAGACGGAATGAGATCCGAATATATTTTCGTCCACACAAAAATGTTGTCCTGAAAAGAACTTTACGAATAGACCCCTACTGAAAAAGGTCCGAATTGCCCGCTGAATTACAGCAGCCTCTAAATCTAGCCTTATATTTCACAAGTCTCTGAGGTCTCATAGTAGGCTGAGTACAAGCTCGGAATACCAGAAGTGGCATTGACGCATAAAAGTGAAGCCTTAAATAACATTATTTTCACAAAAGCATTATCTTTGCAACCACAAAAAACTTTAAACAGCGTTTAACAAGTGTTTAAAATAAAATTTGACAGATTTTGTAAGCGTTTGAGTGTTCAGCGCTGGAACACCTGTTAAATACTGTCTAAGTTTTTGTGGTAAGGCCCTATGTATTTACAAAGTTGAACTTATAATTATTCTAAAGGTGTATACATACATGTGTGTACCAGAACCTATATAGATACACTCGCAAGCAATAAAAAAGTTCCACCCACAAAATACCGACGTTGGTATAGTGCGACATACTTATCTGTTCCGATGAGAGCGAACTAAATTGATCCATATCTCGTTATTTACTAATGAATTATATATTGATATAGATTAGATGGGTTTATTGATACCACAAGAGCTAATTACCACTACTGGCAAACTTAAAATCTTATAGAATTAAGAAATATTACATATTTACGTGAGCTGACACCGGAACAGATAAGTTTGTGGCACTGTACCTAATACATTCTGATGCGCTGTTAAATGTAGTTCAATATTGCAGACGCGGCGCGGCGGCGGCGGCGGCGGCGGCGGCGGCGGCGGCGGCGGCGTCATTAAACTAGCCTTTTCCGTTTAGGAGTATACTTACTTAAATTATTATGCTTTAATATGGTGCTATTTCACTGGAACTTTTTCATTGCACGCGAGCGTCTAGTCTATCTCAACGAAGGCATCTCTCTCCACAGTTCTTAGTTTATAGCAGTACATAAAAACATAAACATTCTTAAAAAACTTGAGTAAAAAATATATTTTTTGTAGATGCTAATAATTTGGAGCCTCTGCTCTGTTAATTTTCCTTACCATTTTTCAAAGCCAATATTTTAAGTAAGTAGGTAGGTACCTACCTAAGATCGTTTTATAAACAGAAGGGCGATCATTTCCAACTTTAAATCATTTAGTAGGACTTTCTTCACCTATGTAGGAAGTAGGTTACGGTAATATTACCATGATTAAAAATTCAAGTGGACAGTAAAAGTCAAGAATTACTTATTTAATTACACTTCACTAACAAACACCATGATAACACAACAAACAATAATTCATCTAATAGTCACAAATTGCACTAAAATACACGCGTCGCGTACCTACTACTTATATCAGAATTCAGAATATACGAGCCAAATTCTGTATCGCAAAAAATATCGAAATAGTTTTTCGAATTCGATGCACATAGCCATCCATTTATTTTAGCACAGAAAACACACGAACGAAAAGCGCGCCAAACGAGAAAATGGGTATTCTGTGGTTTTGTTTTTTTTTCTCTTGCGCGATCGCGCGCTACGTCTCGCTGAGGCAAAGGAGCGAGCTTCACTGTCAGCCAACAGCCAACAGCGGACAGAATAGCCACTGAGTTCCGTCTGCTGTCGGCCACAGACTAGGCGTCACATGTACAAACTATACTGTATTCATTCTTATTTGGCGAAAAAGGTAAACAATCTTTGTGTGTCTTTTTAATTAAAATACTATTAAACAAATAAACTACGGCCAAAATAAATGTTTTAATTACGAAATCAATCATTTTGGCTTGTAAATATTTCATTTGTCATTAAGTTTTATTTTATAGCTTAGTTTTTAAATTAATTTAAATAAAAAGACACTCCAAGATTGCTCAAAATGTACGACAAGTAAGAAAAAATACAATATACAAATAAGTTCGTTTGAACTTCACGACTGTTACGTTACAGTAATAGCCCAACTTTATTATTATCAAAATTATCGTTATTTAAGTATATTTATTTTAACAAATTTGAAAACGTAAACCTAATAGCCAAATTTTAAGTATGGAGATGTTACAGGGATCTTTTAAATTGACAAACTTATCAAACTTTAACAAACTTATTTTGGCAAACATAATCCGATCCGAATACTTTTTACGTCATAATTTTGAATTTTGAATGACACCTTTCTGATGATGTTGAAGTCCTCTCCATTCAAGATTTCGTGATTTATTTGTCAGTGAAGAGGTATCTTCAGTTTAAAATTTTGTAAAACACTACGAGTAAGCACCTATAATAGGTACGTATACACATACCTCTAGATTTAATTCCAATTCTTTATTGATAAAATCTTGTACCTACCTAGGTACCACAATTAGGTGAGGGTAGCCTGTATCTACCTTCTCTAAAAAAAGCTGCTGAATTTGTTGAAAAATACATTACGGGTTGCCAAAAAGGGTTGTCCTCCAAATCTAAATAATGTATGCTTTCAATCAGACAAGGTCGGAAGTTTCGTGAATTCCCAGGTATCCTTTGGTACCTTTGTAAGTAATACCTACGGTCATCACATTTCGTTGAATTAATTAATTATACAGGGTGTTGCAAATTTGATATAGGGGATGACTGAGCTCGTCATTCTGAACTACTTCCGTTCGTAAGTTTCCAAAAATCACTCTACACAACAACGTGTGATATACTTACATAATATATTTACGTATGTATAGGTGCTTAGGAAGAACGATCGATGTTAGGAGTAGTTTTATAAGTTTCACCTTTGAGCGAGTATGTACAGTCACAAATTGAATCAGTACATGATAAGCGACATTCAGATACAGATTATGCACGCATTATAAACAACTAGCTGTTCCCGCGCGCTTCGCTTCGCCTTAAAACGTTTTCCCGTGGGAATTCCGGGATGAAAAGTAGCCTATGTTCTTTCCCAGGGTCTAGACCGTATGTATACCAAATTTCATTCAAATTCGTTCAGTAGTTTTGGCGTGAAAGAGTAACAGACAGACAGACAGACACAGTTACTTTCGCATTAATAATATTAGTTAGGATTAGGATAGCACGTAACATAGGTACTTAACCACATATTACACGCCCTTTTTCGGCATGTACCTACCTAGATCTGAGTTGGCTATCTCTTTTCCGAACTATTGTACTGTTAGTAATACCTATCGTGTATTTTTAACAGAAAATACAAGACTGATATCGTGATTCATAAGTTAAAAGGTTCTACTACTCTGCGATATGAATTATACAATAAAATGAATTTCAAAGTAGGTACATCTCAAGATGTGGAGGTAAGTAGTAGGTAGTAGGTACTTTTGTCTAACGCAAATATTCATCAGGGCCTCGAGTGCGAGTTTTTTCACCTATCGAGATGTGAAATCAAAACGCAAATTTGTACAAATCTGCGTTTTCGATTTCACTTCTCGATAGGTGAGTAAACTCGCACTCGAGGCACAGAAGAATGTATGTAGTCACGAGTACCTATAAATTTAATTTGTACATAATTTAAAAAAAAACATGGACCATTTCGGAATTTGTGTTTAAACCGAACGAACTTGCACAGACCTATTTGTAATAAGTGTAAGAACAAATTTGCCTTTTTAACAAGTACAAGTACCTACAGCATGTTTAAAAAAAGATCACCGCCCAACCGTGAGTCTGTTCGAGGCTGGCTGAGCTCGGAGCTGTTAAAATTAGGATCAAGGATTTTTACGAAATATGTAACTATGTAATTTGAACATCACGAGTTTAATTAATAAAATGTGCATCCAAAAACAACGGCGTTTTTTATGGTCTTTGTTTAAAAGTGAAATTAATGTACGGTGGCCTGCGCCTAAAAGTATACAGGCGGAGAATGTACTTACTTATAGTTACCGACCTATTCGGTTAAGAATAAGTATTGAATTTAAATGTACCTAAAGTTATAATACAGGTGAATCATCTCTCTCCATCACGACTCATGGCATGTGATTGGCTGTCTCCAACACTGCAACTATTTTCAGAAGTATCCGACATCGACACACAAAACCTGTATCAACCTACCTAGGTATCTGAATAATGGACAAAAATATATATTCTGCCAGTTTCCAAGCCTGTGAAAATCTAACCAACGAAAAGACAGTGATTGCTGATTTTTGATAAAGGTTATTTTCGTTAATTAAAGTCTTTGTATGGTAACAAGGTTGGAAGAGTCTCAATGTCATAACTTATCTAGGTACTTACATAGGTATTTTACAATAATAAGAAAGCGATCTTCGATCAATTCCTTGATCACGTTATACACAAGAATTTGTACTTAGGTACACTTTTTTTCGTTACGAATAAGGCCTCGTCCTCTCATTCTACAAACGTTGAGTTGACTTTGAGTGCTTTCTACCCCAGAACCCATGCCATCTCAAAAACGTATTTTAATAAGAAATTACAACATATAATAAGCAAGCACTACACGTCTCACTCAAGGGCTATATATTATATCCTCCTATCCTCTGTCACCGTGGGAGTTCATGCATGGTACATAGGTATAATATAGGTACATACATAAGTTATCGTTATTTACAAGGGAAGTGGGAACCACTTACAAAATTGGCGTAGTGAGTTATGTTGCGGACCTATTTTTTGCACTCGTTATGGCTACGTTGATTTAGTATTCTATTGTACGATGTGTAGGTACTCGATGACTACATAATTGATGCCTACATGAATATACTGAGACTTATTACTGGCAGTTTAAGGTTAATTATTAGTTGAAAGGGATATAAATTTTAGGAGCCAAGCTCACGTCCACTCCTAAACTAAAGTGGCGAAAACGTAAACTACGACTTTCGTTACGAACATTAATTTTTAACATTAATTAGCTACGACTGAAAAACGAGGTGTATGTAACATAGTGAATAAATTGTTTTAAATGTTTTTTTTAAATGGTAAATTATTAACATGACTTTTACGTATTGCTCAGATGTAAAAAAGAGACCTGAATCCTTTGACCGAAATAGTAAAAGTAGAAAAAATATCATCTTTAACGCCTAGCCGTGCCACCAGCAAAATAACCCTGAAAGTTTCAATCACTAACCTGATACTTCTTGATGGAGTCCAACTGTTCTTTAGTAGGTTCAAGCGTGGGAGGCCGCGGGGGTGCGTCGCGGGGTCCATCGCGCGGGGGGACGGCCGGCGCGGGCGTCGGCTTCGCTGTCCCATTTACCACCTGCTGTCAGAGCGAGACGGGTGATTAGATGTGCTCATTCGAAGTTTGGCTCTCGGACGCTGCGGTTGTGTGTGAGCCGACAGACGCGATTCTTCAACAACGGCTGTTATTTTTTTATAGATGTAATTAGTTAGCTGATGTTTGAAAGTGTAATAAAATTATTTATTTACCTACTTAATCATTATATCGGAATTGCCTTATTTCATTGTTGTAGATTTGCGTCTATGGTGCGTTGCAATAAGGGGGGTTGCAGCTATGGAGAGCCTCTACCTACTGAAGGGCTAGTACGGGTCGCATTTAAGACGTGACAAGAGTTTTGCATCGCGCTCACTCACATCACGCAGCCTCAAGAGCGAGCGCGACGGAGAAATCTTGTCACGTCTTAATAGCGCCCTGTGCTACATGGCATGGTAATCATTGCCAATGTATATTTTTTATTAATATATGTAAAACATAGCCTTAAAAGCGGTACAGACCAGAACTGGATGAGATTTAATTTAGAATCAAAGAAAAACTTTACTTTGCTTTATAGCCCATAAACTCTGGAAAGTTTAGAATGATGTACTTATAGAACTTTATGATAAATCGGAGTGAGGGCAGGACAGGCCATAAATCGTATCTCCGTGCGCCGGCAGAAACTTTAAATAACTAGCGGCTTTTAAAACTCTTCTATATAACGCATTGGGTTATTGATTTTCTTATTTATGCAGGTCGGAATTTTCTCCGTAACCTGCATTATTTGATATAAAAAACTTTAATATACTCTCTACCCGCACACAATTAATCATATTTACACAATTATAATTTTAAAATGACCCCCCGATTCACCTATTTCATTTTACTTTACCACTTACTTAATTCTTCATCTGTATAGGTACAGGCTGTTGCTATAAAAACCGAAAGGGGTGACTAAATGTGTCATTCTAAACAACATTTTGTGATCTCCTTTCGTCTTGCTACACCACTTAGAAAAATCTTGTAAATTTAAATCCATTGATTTTCTTAGTTCTTTGTTAGACACGGAAACATCTTTTTCACACACACACACACTCCATATTAATTAATTTAGAAATTGTACTTATGCAGATCATGATAACATTAGAATTAAAGATTACTTAGTGTTGTTATTTCTTTTTGCTGTTGTTTGACTAAGCTTTAATTACCCTCTTGTCATGTAGTGTAATTCTGATCCCAAGCACATAGCGTAGGGCATGCAGGAGGGTGATTAAATGATTAGTACCTATACCTATTTACCTATTCTGGTGATTGTACCTACCTATATTTAACCATTAAATTGTATTGCTTAACTTTACGTGTTGATAACTTTATGTAAGTAAGTACCTAATTAAGTTAGTTATTTAGATACTGCTTTCCTTACCTATGATAAAATAAATACCTACTTTCTAAGTGTGTGCTTAAGATGTCCGTAGGGTGGCGTCGAAAGCCATAATACAGGGTTTACCTAGTTTGGTTTTCGATGTGTATTGTGTTAGGTTAACATTTATGCTCACACTAGTATAGTTGTACCTACTTTAAAATTGACGTTGTATACCTACTACCGATGTTTGTAAATGAATAAAGATATTTCTATTTCTATTTCTATTTCTATATTAATCATTAAAATAGTACCTACTTATGACCATAATTAAACCATGATCAAAATTTAAGGGAAGCACGTGCCTGTTTTTGAGTATAAAAAATATAAGTCGTGCTTTTTATTCTAATTTAAATCTCATACATTAGGTATTTACCCTCTTTCTTTAATATTATAAGGTGGTTCTTACACAGCCTCGCATCACTCTGCATATTGCGTAAATGCAAGTCCGAACGTTACAAACTTGAAAACAGTAACTCCGTTTGCACAAAAAACATGCACCGTCCAAATACACTGAACCAAAATCATTGCTGACAACACATTTTCGTGCGTTCATAGTGTTCATACAATTTATGCAACAGTCAGCGTGATGTGGGACAGTGTAAAAACTAATCATATTTAAGAGCGGCACCTGACTAATACTCCTAATGGATGATTTCCAAAATTTGTTCGTCACTGTTGGAAACGGCGCGGCGTACATTTTATTAAAGCTGCGTACAGACCGGCCAAAAGAACGCCAACGAACGGGTATGGTTGACCTTCGTTGCTGCAATCTGCCCTGTATTAAGTATGTATGATAAATATCCATCGTTGGGCGTGGATTAATCCATTTGGAGTGTTCGTCAGGTTATATGATTTATAATTGTCATAATGAACCAAAACTCTTTTAATTATCCTCTGATCGCTAAATCTTATACTAAATGATAATTTTAATGTTGTGGTCCATTAAAAAAACTATTGGATAAAACTTAATAAAAACACGTATAAAGCCATTCTTAAATTAATAATACCTGAAATAGAGCAAGTTGGTTAGTAAACTAACTAAAACATTTTAAAGTATAGGTATACTTATACGAAAAGTAAAATTACAGTCAACATGAAAAGAATAATATCGTAATTAAGTATGATCATCGTCAGAGGTCTGTTCATGAATTATTATATTTTTCATAAACTATACGCATAATAAGGTGAACTTCCATACAATTTTACACAAAAGTGATATGGCCATGTATGTGACATTGTAGCCGAATTGTAAGGCACCAATTTAAAAAAAAAAAACTACTTATATCAGAACGTAAAATTATATTTATACTTGATCGGGTAGTTTTAGATTTGACATTGCTCATAGTTATTTAATTAAATTTTATTTGTGCTTTCAAAAATCACACGGTGTATTGTATGAAAGTAGCAACTGCTTATCCGTACAACTGGCTATTACAGATTGGTATAATTGCTTTTCAAGTTGACTCTGTCTGTATCGATAGATTCGGTAGGTAGATACATAAAATACTTCTTATAAATACATTTGATTCACAATAATTTAATATATTTCCCAAGTCATGCATATAATTTTATAATAATTCATATTGTTTATCATTATGATCAATACATAGCCGAAATGGTTGGTCATAGTAACTATTAGGTCATCATAATAAAAAGCCACAATTGTGCTGAAATTGCAATACAAAATGGTAAACAATAACAATTCCTGGACCAAGGTTCAATTATTAATTTAAACTTACTAAGCACTTAATTAAATAGTAAACTTATATTATAACCTAAGTGATAGCCTTAACAATGAGTCGTTCATAGCTAAAGTATTAGCTTTCCAGCGTTATTTTATGAAATCGATAGGTAACTTTTACTTAAATTACCTTAAACAGAGCTCCTACTTAGTTTTTATTACTTAATACAACATGTCACGGTATATAAAGCAAAGTGGCAATTTGTTAGTCCATAAATTCATAAAGTGAAAATTATTATCACAAAAATTTACTTAACCCCTGTGGACCGAGAGAACAAAGTTGGGGCTGAAAATTAAGCGAGTATTTTTAATTGTGCCCCAAACGACATTTACTTAGACCATAACTACCCCCGCGGGAACTGGTGAGCTGAACAAAGTTACATTAAATATGAAAGAGTTAAAAATATTGGGATTTAGATGGTATTTTATTGAATTATGTTAAGTTCCTTAACACTCATCCTCTGGTGGACCGCCCTGATTCAAGCGGCCGAATTTATTCTGCCAATTTTCACGTTCCTAAGCAAATCATAGGCACTTGTACCTATGTGTCAGTAACTTGAGACACTGAAACTTTGCCTTGGGCCATCTCTCTTTGCCATGCAGAGACTGCATTATATTTAAGTATCTAGATGTGCTAAATCTAGATATGCAGGTTTCCTCACGATGTTTTCCTTCACCGTAAGAGCGATGGTATACATTGTGCTTAAGTTAAAAGAACTCATTGGAACATGTCAGCGCCGGGATTCGAACTAGCATCTATTGCGTGAGAAGCGGGCGCTTACCCGACTGAGCTATCACCGCTCAAGGCTCTTTTTTGTAACCCCTTGTTATCTTATAAAATTAAATAATGATAAACTACCTACCTACTTATAGATAGGTTTGCGTTGTTAATCAGTGCAGAATTGCAGGTAGCTTTGAGTAATGATTTTGATGATTGGTTATGGGAATGGAATTGTATTAATGTATGATTCTACTTACGAACGAATTATTAGATTACCTATATTAATAATGGTGATATTATGATATTATGTGGGAATAATTACATAATTTAAAGCGAATTATTTTAATTAATAAATGGACTATTCACACTGATGATTGCAACGTTGTGTGCGAAATGAATTTGTAATACTGCATTCATTATTACTTGGCACAAAAGGTAAACAATCTTTGTGTGTCTTTTTATTCGATTTTTAAAAAAACTAGGTTTTAAAAAAAACATAAAAACCAATTTAATACTTACTAGCAAAAATAGTTAATTTCGCAATTAAAGCATTTATTTTAGCTGTAATTTATTTATTTAATAATATTTGAATTAAAATGACACAAAAATATTGTTTATCTTTTATGCAATTTGTAAAAATGTCGTGCAGTATTTATGTGCAGTATTAACGAAAACTTGACTGAAACTGTCACTTTCGCTAAGTATTTGGAATTTCATTTGCAATCGGTCGTATTCGGATAAACCATTTTCAATTAAAAATAACTTACAGTATCTAAGTAGTTCTTATAAATATCGATTTAAATACGCTTTTAACGAAACCTATCATGATAAATATTATTATGTAATTATTAAACGTGTATCGAAATCTAAGACGAAGAGGAATTAAACCCCGAGTAAAATAAACTATACTTAACTAACTAAACTATGACTATAGTCATAGTAACTAGTATAGGTACCTATACCATACCTACTTCCTTATTCTCTACACCTACAGTTAGGTATTTACCATACAATTTAAACTTAAAATACATAAAATATTGTGTTTATACCATAAGTACCCCAAGTTAGTGACAAAACCATAACCTCAGATGAAATGATGTGATGTGTTAGTAAACTACTCCTCTGCGATGTGATTTGAACTGATCAGATCGCTTGATGCGTGTTAGTTAGTACCAATGGATCCCAATTATTCTTCTGATGGCCAGTGGAACTGATGACTCTAGGGACTACCATAGTCATCATAAACCGTTTTCATATGAAGACGATTTTCAATGAAAAGATGGTCCTTCATTATATCCTTGTAAGGAACTCAAGTAACTCGAAACTTCCAAATAACCAATGCAGGTCTGTTGAATTCGCTGATCTAAGTCTCATGGATCAGAAGACCAGATAGGTTATTTGGAATACCTAGCAACAAAGAATCCCTTGCAAGGATTACACCTTCATGAAGTAGCCAAAAATTGCTCCATTGGCCATCACAGCATGCGATAGCGTGCCCAATCCCCATTACCTTATGGAACGCTTCGATCTTTCTATCCGTGCTAGGGTACTTAGGGGTCGTTTTCACTATCTGCACAAACGAATCCGGCACATCCACGGCCACCTCCCTGCCTAGCAGCACCGGGGTCGTGTCGAACCCTGGAGGCAGCTGGTAGCTGGCGTACATCGCTTCTCGTATCAGAACAGAGTCAGTTCTGGCCGAGTAGGAGACTCCTCTGACGTCCAGAAGCGAATCATCTCCGTTGGAAATCAGCAGCTGCACTTTGTGATCACTGGGAGTGTCCATTCTAAACAGGTCCCCGCATTTGGTGGTTTCTGTCGACGCCTTGCTCTTCTTGCTTCCGAAGCTGAGTCCGGAGCTGGGCCCGGATGTGGTCTCCAGGGTGTGGTTCTTGAGGCTGCCCGAGCTGTCGGAGTCGGGGGGGGCGGGTACCTGCGGGGGCCGCGGGGGCGGGTAGCGGGGGGGCGTCTTGTTGCGCGCGATGAAGCTGTCAGGCACGTCCACCGCCATCTCGCGGTGCGGCCCTGGAATTAAACAGAGTTTGAGGTTAGTATTTTTGAAGCGCATTTTTTCTTGCCGATGGCATATATGTACCTATTTGCTGAGGACGGGAAGGCGTGCGTCACTGTTGTGAAGGTCTCTGTACCACCGGAGTACGATAGGACAGCCACATTTTTAAAGTTAATTTAATATGGTCTTCTTCAGTGAGTTTCAGAAGAAAATATGCAATAAGTATATTTATATCCGTACAAAACCGACTGCTACACAGAGAGAAGTTGCTGGCAAGCCTCGCAAATTGCAAGCAGATGTTTTCGGTGCATTGTTCTATCAAGTTTCGCAACTATGTTTTCCGTTGTGGTGTACCTCAACATCGCTCGGATCGAACCTTAACCTCTTTGCACTGATTTTTTTTCGATTCGAACCACTGAGTCACCACCGCTTGTTGCCTTAACTGTAGATATTTAGACTATTTAGTCACTAATGCGAGGGAGATTAAACCCTAAAACATTTCAGGTCAATTAATCCCTAACGAGAATCCATCAGAAGCTCGCATGTAATAGATTAATTATCCGTTGAGTCAATATGAATGTGGATGGGTGGTTAATGGCAGTTAATTGCCGCACAGAGTCGACTGAAATTGTGAAATAAAGCACCCCGGTCCCCGTCGACTAACGAGGCTGGACGTTGGACTCTCTTGGCTCTTTGAATTGGACCCCTGAGTATGTTGGACCGAAACACCGATTTTAAAAACCCAATTTTCCCTTGGGTTTGAATAGATGCGATGTTTTTTTATTCTGATTTCAATGAAAACTAGAACCTGCTTACTTCGGAGGCGGTGATTTAATTTTTTTACGTATATTTTGTATGAAGTACAACTCGATAAACCAAATTCTGTAGACTAACCCAGAATTAATTCTGAATTTAAAATTTTCCTATGATATAAAATGTCGTAAGCGTCCGTAGTCGAGTGGGCCTCAGTGATCGTAACTGATCGCTGAGGTTAAGCAACAACTGACACGGTCAGCCATTGGATGGGTGACCAATTTCAAGTGGTGCTTTTCTGGACGCTTCCGTGCTTCGGACGGCACGTTAAGCCGTGGGTCCCGGTTGCTGCTTCGGCAGCAGTCGTTAAGCCTAGTCAGAGGCCTTCGGGCGGCTTGAAAACATCTGACAGTCGGGTTGCCCACTTACCCGACAACTCTCTCAGCACAAGCTTGCTTGTGTTGGGGTCCACCAACCCGCACTTGGCCAGCGTGGTGGACTAGGCCTAAACCCTTCCTTCATTGGAAGGAGACCCGTTCCCCAGCAGTGGGGACGTAATGGGTCGTGATGATGATGATAAAATGTCATCCTTCGGGGATTACAGTTGTGAGCATATGTATTTATGTATAAAATGTAAAAAAACGATATCGTTGGTATCTACATAATATCATAACTACCAGTCAATACTTTATTCAAGCAAATTAATCCAGTGTCCAGGACAAACCCTGACGTACGAACGAGGATTGTATGAAACCAACCGATAGCCAATAATTCAACTGAGTGCACGGATTCATACACCGATTCATCACGCCCTTATTGCTATATACGGTTAGGTCCATTCCTCCTTCCCTCCCTAGATATATTAAATAGCGTATTTTATCGAACATATTTCAATAGCATTTTCCTGCTTCGTCCAAGTAGAAAAGTTTAACCCAGCGGTTACGAAAGTTTTGTGGAAAAAAAGGAAAATTTTCAACTCCTGATTGAAAGAATCTAGTGAGAAAACTGAATTCAGGTCAGAATGGGGAAAAGTTGCAGGTTTCATTTTGTTGTGTGTTACTAGGGGGGCATAAATGGGGAGGGGATGAAAGATATTGTTAAAGTTTATGAAACATCGGCGATGTCAATACGGGGAAAATGCTTCCGAGGAGGAAACTTACAGACAGGTGACAGATGCCAAATGAAGTTCAGTCCAAGAAATACTTTAAAGCCTTTAAAGCATTCGATGTAAACTATTAATATGGTTCTACCTTTTTTGGCATAAGATTTATTTGCCTAATCTCGTATTGCATAGTAACGTTTGGTCAAAGTCTCGTTACGCCGAAAATCGTATGGCATAAATCTCGTTTAGTAAAAAGTTATTTCGCATAACATTGTTTAGCCTAATAATGGTATGGCCAAATCTTGAATAGCCTAATAATGCTATGGCATAGGTTTATTAGGTTTAAACAAAGTAATAATATTCGTTTGGCTTTAACTTTGACGGAGCGTCTCCCTACATAGCGCAAACTGGTGCCTTGTATTGTTTCCGCTGTTTGGAAAACGCTCCGCTCCGCTACGCTGCGCTCCGCTTTGGTTTTGATGAACATGTGCACCTAACACGCTCCTCCTCGCTTTGCTCGTCGTCGCACCTATTTTTAGGTTTCGATCTCATGGGGTTTGTAATAATTATATTGGTCGTTAACTTTCGATTTTTTCATCATACAATATCGTGATTTTCGGAATGTAGGAGAAAAATACCACAATTTGTACATTTACTACGTACTTAATATATTATTTATTAAGATAACATTACGAGAAACAAGATTATACATAGGTATAGACCAACATAAATTTGAGCAAACGAAACTTAGGTGTTTAAAGATTGTGCCTAAAGAGTTTTAGACGAAACGAGCCTTATGCCACATAAGTCTTGGCAAAGTGATGGTTCGGCCAAAAAAGTTTAGACCATACGAGTTATGCGAAATGAGTTTTGGTCAATAAAGATTATGCGAGATGAGCGGAACCCTATTAATATTTGTGATTCTGCATGTTGTGTTAAGGCTTGGTTGTTACTTATTTTAATTTATTATACTAAAGTCCGAGTAATCGTCTTTTAGGTTAGGCCTTACAAACAGCCTGTAATAATGAACTAGACATATGCCTACTCCAAAGCTGGGGATAAGGTCTCAGAAATAGGTAAGTAAATAGATAGAAAAATAGGTAGCTATGCGTCATTATTTGACTATATGGGTGATTCTTCGAAATTCCATTCTTCGTCTGATTTATATGGCCATTTTTTAATTTCATTTTTAGCTCTATAACATATGTTTATATGAAAATGGATATAGCAAATAACATATAATTGGAAAAGGCACTCGTTTTTATCAAGTAGTTTTTGAGTTATTGACGTTACAATTTTTTGTGGCCATATGAATCAGAAACAGAAAAAAGAACACCAAGGAAAACCATCTTTTTTTTTAACATACAACATTTCTGGTAATCTTCTTGGACTGTCATCAATAGAAGAACTATAGAAGGTTACGCAAAATAAAATTCAAACTAAAAATATTGAATTTTGTACCAGTGACATGCAAAAAACTGGTCTAGGGCGACAATTTTCAGAAAATTTATAAAAGTGTCAATATCTCAAAAACTATCGACATTTTACTGAGGTCATATAGCAATATTCTGGTCACTCCTAAGGTGTTCTATCAGCCTTCCAAAGCATGACGTATACTTTTGGAACATCCTGTATAGGATGAGGTTTTTTACCGTATGAATCATATACATATGAATCAGGATTTTGCATAAAACCTTAGGTAGTTCGTAATACATACACACTACAGTGCTGAATATTTTTTTCATAAATCTGTAACCCAAGAGTATTACATGAAACTCATATTGAAGAATCATACTCAGAAAATATATTTTTTACAGGAGACATATTAATCAGAAGGGTACCTGAACCAAGACCATATGAATCAGATTATGACCTTCTTTTCACCTGGATGTAGGCCTTCTAGGAGCACCTCCATCTACTGGCTGGTGCGTTGGAAAGCTGGCTTCCAGCGAGCGGACAACCAGACTCCCATTGCCACTACAAGACCAAGTATGGTCATCAACATGTTACGACATATGAATCAGTACTACATGCCGGACACTCCTTAATTATTTATTCATAAAAAAACTTACGTATTTATAAGTACTAAATATTTTTTTTGTGAAAGGAAAACTCATTGCCCTTTGATAAAAATTTAATTTATGTTAATAAATTAAAAGGGAAATGTGATACTAAACATTTTGTTTCTCAAGCTGGCAAACGGACGCCCTATATGAATCAGAATAACACACTTCAAATAATTTTTTTCAGTACTGAAACAACATTTACTGAAAAAATGAGATTGGTTACAAATAGAGATAGAGCTAGATTGTATTGAAAAAAAATTACGTGGTATTATCTTAATTGGTTACAGAGATATCCTCAACGCCGTCGAAAATACGGTCCCCGAAGAATCACCCATATCATGTTTGTATTTTATAGTAAATATATTCAAATTAATTTACCCAAAACTTCAATACGGTAGGTTGTAGGCTGTCTTGCTTCGTGTTTGATTAAACGAGTTCTATCTGGATATTTATGCATTATAGTAGGAAAGGTTGACTTAACACATTCACTACAAAACACCAAGATAATATCACTCAATATCTAATCTTAATTTATGAAAAACAGATGAACAATACACGTAAATTAACTTTTTATTTAAAAGCGGCAATCACAGTACGTTGCTTTACGCCAAAATACATCACAGTAAATAGCACTCATGTATAAATGTTGTATATTTGTAACAGCACTGTTTGCACTAGTGGACGAGTTCGTATATCTTTACCGAATACTGTCCATCAAATAACAATGATGATGCTATTAACAACGATAAAGTTTACAAACATCAACTACTTATGATGCTACACAATGTAAAACAATAAACAAATTTGGGCGAAGTTAGATGGATGGCGGATTTAAATTTTACCAATGGACCGAGGTTTTTTTTTTATCTTTATTTATTTAATACATGTAACATTACATAAAGTTAAAGTACAATAACCATGCGCTGAAACCACTAGATTTAAGTTTCTTTTCATCAATAGAATAAAATTAGCACCGAAACATAATTTACATTATGTTCCATACCGATTATTATACGAGGTTTTTTGTGACTTTTTCACATGATTTTTTGTTCCATTGTGTTTTCGAGGTCGTCAATAAACGAAACGACGATGCTCATTTATATTGCGAAGTTAGTTGTATAATTATATTACCTATCTATATTTGAATGATTTATTATTTTTACAAGATGATTTCAAGCTACTGCCACTATCTGATAGCGGTTCATGAAAGGAGACTCACAAACTATAGAACTGGACTAGCAGTTGTCAAGATTAAGTCTTGGAGGAGGCTCGATGTCCTGTAGTGGATTATTATAGGCTGAGCGATTGGGTAATATAAATACTTCAGAAAACTTCAGCCATCGGTACCAGGCGTGCATAGAGCAGGGGGTGCTTACCGGTGTCGGCGGTGACGGAGAGCATGGCGATCATGTTCTGGTCATCATCAGGCGGGCGCTTGTCTTCGTCGGCGTCCAGCACCACGATGCTCGAGCCGGAGCGGCGCCGGGGCCTGGAAGGAGAGAAATGGAACCTTCAGTACATGAGAATCAGTGTATGAGAAGGAGTATATAATATGCGAAAAATGGTTGGTTTTTTGGTTGGGTGGAACTGGATGGTAAATCAGATAGGGTATATTTGTAGGTATACATATCTTTATTACATGGACCATAAGTTTGCTTTAAGATTGGGTGAAACTGTGTAAAGGAAATTTATAAACTGTAGTTAAGTATAGCCTACGGATAAAAAGGTTTTTTTTAAGTTAAGACTACCTGCCTAAAATTTAGTTAGCTATGATACCTAGCTTAGTACTATTTGGCTACAGCTTCTACTCCTAAATTAATAGTAGATATTTCGATTTAAGTAGTTCAAATGCTCTATTCTGATGGAAAATACGAGGATGCTGATTGCACTATAATCCCCCACTCGGGCCATGGGGGTTACTCTATACTGATGAAAAACGAAAGAAAGAAAGCTGCACGTTTACTAAAACGAGATAGAGTCGTGGCTCGCGCAACATCGCTCCGAAACTTAGTTTTTCGTCACATAGAGTGACCCCTCTGGAGCTAATTAAAATAGTAGTTTATGATCGGCACACAGTGACGTTATACCGCTATGAAGTCAATTCGGAACAATCGCAACATTTCGACTGAATACGCAAATGTTTGAATAATAAATCCGGAGCTCCGAGAATTGCATCAATGACTGGTGAAAATGTTTCAATGGGAGATTTTCTTTTGACGTTTAAAAGTTCCAAAATCGACTAATAGATGGCATCCGGCCTGTCGTTTTTAATGAGCTGCATTCTTCTGAGGGAACGGAAGATGACATAAATGGTACAAAGCTGTCTTAAACTAGTTAACACTTAATATTATCCATAATATAACAGCTAGTTATCGCATATAGTTGAATTCACATCCATTGGAATTTTGTATTAGCCGAAATGACGGGAATCCATGCCGGCTAAAAAAATGCAGTGCTGATGACAGCTGATGAGTATGAAGCTTTACTAGCGCCATCTATAATCGGTTTTTGTCTATGGTTGAAAATCTCCCATTGCATCAATAACTGGTGAAAATGTTTCAATTACAATAAGCGGTGGTATTTGTGGCGGCAGAATCGACACTGTTCGGTTAGATCGAATGGAAATATCAAATTGTAGGATGCAATATCGTGGATGTATCCAACTATAACTGAGCCGCGAGCACAGGATTCGAAACCTCCGTTTACTTACGTATCGTCAAATGTCACTGTCAAAATGTAAGGCAAATTTGAGAGTTCTATTCTATTCTATTCTCTGTGGGGGTGTAAGTACCTGCACCTGGCTCTCTCGAGTGGAACCTTTGTGCATATCCCCAAGGTCTAAACTGCCTTGCCTTCCTAAGCTTGGACCATTTCCCACCACGCTGGTCCACTGCGGGTTGGTGGGTTCACATATCTAGATGTGCTAAATCTAGATATGCAGGTTTCCTCACGATGTTTTCCTTCACCGTAAGAGCGATGGTATACATTGTACTTAAGTTAAAAGAACTCATTGGTACATGTCAGCGCCGGGATTCGAACCCGCATCTCTTGCTTGAGAAGCGGGCGCTTACCCGACTGAGCTACCACCGCTCTTTATATTTCATAGTTAGAAAAGTGGCATTTGTTTTTTCCATACATTTGTGTAGATCTATTCGTAAATAGTGACAGTTGTCGTTACTGTTCTTTTTCCATATGTTTGTGTAGATTCGAAAATAGTATCGAATCCTGTGCTCGCGGCTCTGTTTTTTATTGAAATGAAGGGTTTTAAAACGGATTAACTGACGAATAACTTTTTGATTAGTTTTTGAAAGCCTAGAAGATCAAACCTTTTATGTAAGTTACTCAGTGCAATAATTTTTTATATGCGGTGTAGTGTTCTATTACTTACGTATTGGAAATAAATTTGAATTGTACACGATACAATATTGTAGACGAAATAGAAAACAACAATAAAAACACAAACAGAAAGAGCGGTGCCCAATTTACACTGTCGCTAAATTAGGCATTGTTAAAACTGCAACAATTTCGGGAAATCGTCTTCAACAACATAAGGGCCTGTCAATGAAACGGTCTTTTTACGAGACATCGTTTTAAAACCGACTTTGTGAGTTCAAGACTTAAGGTTTAATTTGCCATAATAATAATATGATATGTGAAGATTTTTATAGTAGTAGAGGAAGTAATAAGGCAGGTAGGAATCAGTAGCGTGTGACGTCACAGTCACGGTGACTGCCGCATGATCTAACGGACTTTATAATAACTAACACAGTAACACAACGTTTTTATAACAGAGCTATTGTATGTGGTTATAGGTTAGTTGTCATTTGTTTTATCTTTGTCATTAGCCAATGCGGGTCGACTATTCTACCTCTGACTACCCCTTCACGGATTACAGTCGTTTAAGCATATCTCTCTCTCTCTCTCTCTCTCAGCCTTCCGTAGTCCACTGTTGGACATAGGCCTCTCCTAACGATCGCCACCCCAAACGGTCACCCGCCATCTGCATCCAGCGGCTTCCCTTATATAAAAGTGTGATTCCTATAAAAATACAACCAACTCAATTTGAAATACAATCGAATCGAATTGTTAATAACCAGACAGAAGATAAAATGATAAAACATATAACATTACATTTAACACAAATAGCATTGTTCTACCCACTGCCATTCACTACCTACAGACAGTATTATTACAATAAATAGTTGGAACTGGAATAATATTTAAACAACCACGGATAAAGACTTTAATGATACAGAGATAGAGAATATTAGAATTGTGTTTTTGTGTAAGCCTGTAGCTAACAACATGATGTGATCGGTAAAAAATAGACAGAAAAGATTCGATACATCTAAAATACTTGCGCCTAATAGATACCAAGGTTTGTACTTAAATATAAATATGATGAAATTATTTTCTGACTTGGACTAGTACTTAACTGTACCAAGTGTAAACTTAAACCCGACTAAACACGTTCCCTACAAATGTCTAGATAGATAAAATAAACCCTCATCTAAACACACCGAACCAACAAACGTAAAAAGCCATCTTCGTAAATGCTCTTAAAGAATAAAACTTCCCGGTTCTAGGACAATCTTTGTATAAACAAGGGTGGGGCAGCGACCCTCGTGAATGCTCAGTCTACCTGCATCAAGATACAGGTGACTGCGACAGGTAGGGGATCGGCCATGTGTATTGTGTATAGAATTAGTCATCCGTATCCTCGGAATAACGACGACGGCGTAGTGCGGATAAAAGTGAAACTATTTTAACTTAGGTACATACAAGGCTGAGGTACATGGTACCCATTTTGAAATCAGGAATTTTTATTTATGTGTTGAATTTTTGTTTCCAAATAAGTTAAACTGGGGCAAAAAATTATACGTATTGACCAAAATTTTAAATAAATTTGCATATTTTTGTTTAGAGAAAAGGACTAGATAAGGACAAACTTCTCTCCTCTCAGCCTATTGCAGTACCAATTATTTTCTCTCCATCAGCAAAGGTTAGCTGGTACAGAATGCGACTAGCATTTAGTTCGCCTTTGTATAATGTGCAATAAAAAAAGTTAGAATATCCCAACGTAGGGATTTCATATAATTTTACAGGCGCTTCTGTTTTTATTCGAGGTTTTTAGAATATACATTCTAAAAACCTCGAATATAATGTGTTTGTATAAAAAAGTAATCCTTACGGCAGCCTTTGAACGGGAATTAAAGTGAGTATATCTTTGTAGGCCCGATCAATGGTTTGAAGATCTTTTAGATATTTAAGTAGGTTATAAATATGACTCGGATTAGGGTTCCGGAGTCCAAATTATTGTCATAAAATTTAATATTGATGTCCTTTTCATTACTACCATGTGGTAGTCCATAACATAATTTTATCTCTACCAAAGAGCTACAATTTGCTCTATGAACAATGAACTTGCCAAACTCGTAAGTTGTCCTAAGCAATCTGTTTTAGAAAACTACCTACGCTTAAATCGTTAACAAATGTTATCAAACATTAAACAAAACCATCTAAAACCCTAGACTATGTCATCGTCAGTCCTCAAGCCGAACTGGCATCCACCACAAAGGGAGTACCAGGCGAGCAGACGTGTGTAGGAGATAAGATACACCCTTCAAGCGGCGAGGCATGTCCGGTACTACACAATGCGCGATCCGGGCCAGCTATTAACTATTAATAGTGCTTTGCGAATGCGAATCATATTATATGTATGTTATTTATGATGTCTTGGTAGTTGAAAGTAAATAATGATCTAAATTAAAAATTAATACCTACCGATGGGACAAAAAATTATAGTTCTCGAGCATACTTTTTTTCGTTAACTAAATGCATCGTTTTCCCAAACTATCGCAGATTGATTTAGCGTTTTAAAAATTAAAAGAAAGTGTGACCTATAGTGGTTTGCAATGGAAACCAGCAATCATGTAAACAAACCAAATTGTCACGATTACTCCGTAATCACATACATTTTCGATCAATTTATGAACATAGTCTGATTTCAACGAACACACCATTGTTTTCACATTATCTTCAACACGATTTAACTTGTATTTATAAGTTAAATTTGTTAAAACATTTGCAACGTAAAAATTTCGAAGTATTTGACAAGCTGTCATCTTAGTTTTTTACTCATCGAACTCTATAAGTCATTGAAAAGTTAGTGTTGTTCGTAATCTGAAGTTATCTTTTATTTTTAATTTAATAAATTATTTTAATTTAATATTATTTGAATACAATTTAAAAAAAATTCAAGAGCTTAATATAATTAACCAAAACTAAAAAAGGAAGAGGAAAAATTAAAAAGCTCGACGGCATTTTAGACATAGATTTATAATTACGGTCACCGGCGACACTTCTGATAGTGATGATGACGAAGACGAAGATTTAAATTTGTTTTAATAAACACTTTTTTTTATATATAATCAGTTTTATTTTATAGTCTATGGCTTATATATTTAATCTAATTAGAACACTATGACATCACTATGGGCATAAACAATACGCTGTCAATGTCAGTCCGCCATATTTGTTTACATGATTGCTGGTTTCTATTGCAAACGACTGTATGGGATTTAGACGGAAAAAATAGGTTTAAAATGTTCTAAATTTATAATACCTTCTTACTATCGATAACGATAACTCATATACTTACGTAAGTTATTTCGGCTAATACGAATGATCGGATGATAATCAATGAAAGTGAGCAGCTAATCAGGAAATGGCAGTGAAGTGTGTTAGCCAATCCCGACGCAGACGAGACGAGAGAATGACAATTTTCATGATGAGTATTGTACATTGTTGAGCTCTCGACAGCAAACCTCAGAAGAAGTACAAAAGCAAACGCTTCTATATGCCAACGTTTGACAGTGAATCGCAAGTGTTGTCGGTTGTGTAATAAGAAGATGATGCACTGAACTTATGTAACTAAGAAGATAAAAGTTTAGTAAAAGCTAGCATACTCTCTAGCAAACAATCCTAACTAATATTATAAAAAACGCGAAAGTAACTGTGTCTGTCTGTTACTCCTTCAAGCCAAAACTAGTGAACGGATTTAAATGAAATTTGGTATACATATGGTCTAGACCCTAAGAAAGAACATAGGCTGCTTTTTATCCCGGAATTCCCACGGGAAAACTTTTTAAGGCGAAGCGAAGCTCGCGGGAACAGCTTGTATTTCTATATATTTAAGTAACTATGTATATTTATTTTTTTGTTTATGTGTCCTAATTATGCGAAGCGAAGCTCGCGGGAAACAGCTAAGTAATCCCAAATTATTAGAATCAACTTAACGAGATTAATTGTGATGTGTTAATTACATTTTGGCCGACACGTAATGTTATCAATTAGGATATTGTCCTTAATTACATTATAATAGTTGCACAAGTAATATACGAAGTGTTTCTACAAGAGAGGACCCATCACTTTGTTGCCTAATAGATATATAGGTACTTACGAGTGGAAAAATAAGTCAGGCAGTCAAGAGAAACCACCTTGAATGTTAGAGTTAGCTAATTATATACAAAAAACTCATAAGTACCTAACTTTTTTTTACCGGTTGACTTTAAGTAAAAAAAAACTATTCAATCCAGGTTTATTTTGTACGGTGCTAACTTACTGTTAGTTACTAAACTACCAAAAGTTTTATCACACAAAAAGCCGCGGTATTGGCCGGATGGAGGGCATAATGGATACTACATTGACTTCCGGACACACCTTCCACATAATAAGTGTGAATGAGATGCAAAAACTGTACCTACTGCCTGTCGCCAATCCTAACTTAATATTATAAATGCGATAGTAACTGTGTCTGTCTGTCTGTTACTCTTTCACGCCAAAACTACTGAACGGATTTGAATGAAATTTAGTATACATACGGTCTAGACCATGGGAAAGAACATAGGCTACTTTTTATCCCGGAATTCCCACGGGAAAACTTTTTAAGGCGAAGCGAAGCGCGCGGGAACAGCTAGTTACGAATAAACCGTTGCAAAAGGAATGCAGAGGTACGATATTATGTAAATTACAAAGTCATTCTCATGTGTACATAAATATATCGATGTTGTGCCAATTTTCTTCAAGTAACGATAGCGATTCTGAATGCCAAGTGGCGCCTCTAGCGGAAATTCGCACTAAACTTTTGACATAAGGTTTAGTTTTATTGTAAACAATAAAACCCAGTTAGGTACCTACTAAGGGCACAGCTACCGTACCACCACCGACAATTAAGCAATTAACAATCCGCTCGCCTGTCAAACATCCGTCAGATCCATACAAGTTTTGTACGATTTGCGAGCGACAAGCGAGCGACGCTCTAAGGATTGTTAATTGCTAATGTTCGGTGGTGGTAACCCCACAGTCCACCCATCACTACCCTGTGGCCGTCATTCGCTAAACAATTTGATTAGTAGACGCAAATAGGATCAAATCTGATCCCCACTGCGACCCCTTACCCCAGTGGGGGTAATTAACGGAACAAAGGGATTATTAGGAGGGAATTAGGCCTCCTAGCCTCACTGAGCCTTAGTTAGGGCTACTAATGACGGCTTCCTACAGTCCGGCAACGCTAGCTTTGCAACAGAAACACAAGTGACGACACCTAAATAAGTTTATTAGGGCAACATATATATTTTTTTTGTAATTGGCGTGATCCGTGGCACGAAACTTACTAATTTAGGGCTAACGGTAAAAGTTTAAAAAATATCTAAAAAAATCCCGTGACGAAAAAGAGGGTGTATATGTTTAACGTGTCTGCTGTGTATACATCTGCGTGTGGTAGCGTAGCTCGAACCGATTTAAGTTTTTCTTTTGTCATAGATAGGTAGGTTTGGTAGGTAATGTTACCCCGATTATTAGCAATTTATTATCAAATGTTCTTTGCCATTGAAAGTTATACGTGTTGAGTGTCAGGGGTTTTTAACGTTAGTTAAGTTACTACTAGTTCCAAAGCTAGCGCTGACGGAGTCTAGCAGCTGCCCTAATTACTACGGCATTGCGTAGGTTAGGATTCCTGTGCAGAGTCGCATTTTATCCATCCGTGAGTTGTGTCGGACGACATCTGTTTAAATAACACATTGGAAAATGTACAAACCTGGGCATATATTCTATGAAGGACAATACATGATGTATTCTATGGTAGGTTATTGACATATTTATATTTGCTTGTGAGTTTATATTATATGTAGGTACATCTAGGTATCATTTGGCCTCAACTTATAATAATACCTATAAAATTATTATCCCACTCCGGTAGTGGAACCTATCTTACACCAATTTAATTAAAATTGCGGTAATACCTATCTACCAATATTATAAACTAAACTAACGGTAGTTTTATTTTATTTATTTAGTTCTTTGTACACTCACGGGCAAAGAAACAGTTCCACTTACACAATATTGACACCAAATTACCCAATTTTTTTATTAGGAATTTTTACTAAAATCTTTACGTTATTAGTTGGTAATATTCTGATGCGCCGTACTCAAATATTCCAGACGGCGCCATTAAGTGAGTTTTTTTCCGTTTAGGAGTAATTTGTTGCTTTTCTCACTGGAACTTTTTCATTGCCCGTGAGTGTATTATGTGCTAAGTTGCAGGCATGTCCAGTTATTTACCTCTAGATGTTGGGGGAGATATTTGAACATCGGAATTCAGGAGGAAACATATCAGAAATCTTCGTATCCCACGCAAGATCTTCAAGTATAGTGGAGGACACTTCCAATGTTACGTTTTACATGAAATTTCGCACTTACGGCGCTCAAGTTAGAAGCGTTAGCTAATTCAAAAATGTATCGAGTCTATGCAATGTAATATGTTTGTTGGCAGCTGAAGAATCTAAGCAATAACTACTTTCTTTGTCCCATACTTCGAGCTTCGAACCTCAGATGTCCCTATTGGATTGGCTTCCACAGTACCTAAGTACCACAAATTGCGTATAAGTAAGTACATACATACATATGCGTGACCATACCTGACGTCCTCAGTTTTGGCGAAAACATCGCAAAACAATATTTTCCTTATCATCATATTGAGTAATCCTAATATCACTAATCACAAAAAATAGCACTAGGAAAATCGAGGATATTCCATTACACAGCACTTCTCAAATAAGTGATAAAAATAACTCGCGTATTCCACCACTACTGAAAACACTGCTGAAAATCTATTTAAAAAAAAAACAAAAAAGGAAATAATGGGCGTTTCACATTCTATTTTTGAAATAAAAACCTCTTTCGCGCGACACTGGCTGTATGACACTGACTAACTAATTACCTTTGTCAGATAACACGAGTCTGATAAAAAAATACGGCTAAGCGCGAATAACGAACTCTTTATTGGGTCTCACGGTCGTTAAAATATAATATTTCATGGTAAATACCTATAATTGTTTAATTTGATCAATTAATTAAGTAACTGCATGGCACATTTAAGTAATTTTACTTTGTTAAAGGTAATAATTTCCAATAGCTACCTACCCATAAAAAAAAACAATTACGGACGCACTACTAGCTTCATTCAGAGCTGTCATTGGTGAGGGGGTAGATCTGATGAGATAAGATAGATACGCATTACCAGCAGGCTAGCACGGGGCGCAAGACGCACAAGACGCACTCGCTCTCATAACCGTGCGATGTGAGTACAAGCGATTCGCAAAACTTTTGCCACGTCTTAACGTGCGCGTCTTGCGCCCCGTGCTAGTACTTCAGCATGACATATAAATATTAAGCATGTGTCCAACGGAACCCCAATAAGAAATATGTAGGTGTAGTGCGGACTACGCAACCGCAGTGACGCATCTAATGTGATTTGAGCAGATTTAATGCTGTTTGTAGGACATTATTGATTTTCAGATTACAGGGATAACCGACCCCCGTACCTAGATCTGTTATGCGACTGAATAAGGGTTTTTTATTAATAGCGCCGAGCTGTCTATTTCATAAAATGTATATCTAAGTAGGTATGTCTGTAGATAAGATATTTAGTTATATGGAAATTTGATTGATATGTTGCGTTTAGCGTTTGTTGTCTTCGGTGTCGCGTCGGGCAGAAATAGGTAAGTTGTGTTTGATAGGCAAAAGTCAAAGGCAAATGTTTTTATTCATCGTACCAATAAAAAAAAAACCTGTCAGAAGTGGCGATCTCTTGTATCGGAGGACAAGACTCACTTTGGGTCGCTGAGCCAGCGGAGTAAGTAAGTACTAAGTACTTACTTAATAAAAAAAAACTTGATAGGTAAACGTTAATATTTCAATAACTACTCTTTTCATTCATTTAAACACTTATTTTTTTGTTAATACCTACCTACTTATTATTGGTTTTGGTTTTTTACACGCCGTATTTTTAATCAGTTGTTTTACGATAAACCATGATTCATTCGTTCATAGTCGTCATCGCTAAATGGTTTTAAAATTTCCTGTAAATGTATAGTTATATTTTTTTTAACTTACAGTTTAGTTAGCCATAGGTAGAGTAATTTATCCGATAATTATAATAAAAAAGTTCTGCTTAACCCGCAGTTAATAGTTATCATATTCCCCATATTTAAGTTTTCAGGTTAAGGTTTTTGATAAACTTTATTTGCTTTTGATATCTAATAATAACAGTGATAAGATCATAAATAAAATAATCGTGATTTGTAACTTTTTTGTTATTTATAAGACGCACAGTAATTATTATTACTTATTATGTGTATACTTATATTATACTAGGTATATATTAAATAATTTTAATTTAAACTTAAATACAAGTGCTTAATGACTATAGTTTATTAAATTTACTACACTATAACATTCCATACTAAAGTGTCCTCAATTATAAACTTCGGCTGACACTAGATGCTAATCGCCAGACTGTAGAGCTGCTAATTATTTTAGAAAGTTTGCATACAACCCGCTCTGCGGGCAGTCTGGCCGGACGACGCCGCTTCTAGACACATTCGTAGGACAATGGTTCCGTGTCTGGTGTGTTGCCCCCCTTATTCATAAAAAAAAGTTAGTGGACGTTTTAGCTATTGAACTGTTTAGTCACTTTCTGTCAAAGAATTGTTCTCTGTCAGAGACTACACTGATACTGATGACTATACTGACGAAAAACAAACGAACGAGAGCTGTGCAATCGGTACGTTTACAATGAGATAGGAGGTAGAGTCGCTCCGATACTTCGTTTTTCGTCTTATAGAGTGACCCCCCTGAAGCAACAATACTTGTTGTGAGCCTGAGCTAAGCTAGAACAAATATGCCAATATATGATTAACAATATACACTGTGTGTCACATACAAAAACAAGGCAAAAATGTATCTTTTGCACTGGCAAGTATCTTCCGCCAATTCCCAATTGGCACCTTAAGATTACACAAAACATCTCAGTTATCTCGACTCGGCCCGTAGCGATGTTAAATACTTTTAATAAGCGCTACAATTTGCAGAAGAAGGTTAAAAACAGCAGTTGAGATATCCCAGATGTTGACGAGATTGTCGTAGTAATTAAAAGCGGTAACATAAATTGTTACTGCAGTTCTAGGAATACTTAGTTGCTTATGTACTTGCAGCTAATACATAGTAATTATATCGTTTAGTGCACGGTAAGTTATTATCTGCTGACAGATTAGACAAGTGGGTGATTCTGCTTATAGATTGTTAACTGCTAATGTTCGGTGGTGGTAAGTAGTGGTAACCCCACAGATCGGAATAACCCTGTTTTTTTTCGTCTCCGGATTAGAGAGGCCCTACTGTATAAAATAATAATATGTAATTATGTACCTATTAATTACACTCACGGGCAATGAAAACGTTCCACTCACAAAAATTCGACACCGAACGACCTAAATTTTTTCAAACTTTTAATTAAAAATTTGAACAAAATTTTACCCTTTTTAGTTGGTTATATCCTGATGCTCTGTTAAATGTACTTCAATGTTGCAGAAGACGGCATTAAGCTACCCTTTCCCGTTAAGAAGTAATTTGGTGCTATTCTCAGTGGAACCTTTTCATTGCCCGTGAGTGTATTAACACAATGGCATAAGTTAATTCAAAGTAATACCAATGGTTTTGAATGTACATAGGTATCATGAGTTAGAATGTTGGAATTGGAGAAAGGTGAAAGTAAAACATTGTTACAGAGAACGTGTTTGTTTAAACGACATTCTCTGGTCGTAGTCCGAGGTTCGGTTCCCGGCCCGACCACAAATTATGTAAGACATGATGCTATCATTCATGTAGCTGTAATCTGGTCTATGGTAGTCTTAACAATGTTTAGTATTACTTACCTAAATTATTTTTTCTAATAGATGAACAACATAGTACCCGACGTGGGTTATCTTGTTATTAGGTGATTCTATTTCATTGACAAAACCATGGAAGTAGAAAAAAACATGACTTTTTTATACACTTGCGAGCAATGAAAACTTTCCACCAACACCTAATGGCCCCATTTTTTTAAAATTTAACAGTAAGTATACCAAATACTTACGTTTTTAGTTCTTTGTATTCTGATGCGCTGTTAAACGTACAACTTCAACTTTGCAGACGGCGTCATCAAACCTTTTCCGTTTAGGAGTAATTTAGTGCTATATATCACTGGAACTCTTTCATTGATCACCAGTACAATAAACCGGACCAATCAGCAAACGTTTCAACATGCGGTGTTCGGAATTTGAATGAGAATGCTACAACGGCCACTCCCCCGGCGTGGGACGACATCTCTCCATTCTATTCAGATCAGCTCATCCATTACAGATACATGTACTATCTACACGATTCAATGAACATTACATTGCGGTTACATTTGAGAGACGATTTATCTAGAATATTAGTCTAAATATAACTGTAAGTATGTACAGCTATCTGTCACTTGAGTACAAATGTAGGTAGACTACCCCTTTGGGGATTACATTCGTGACCATAATAAAAGCTCCAAAACGGATCATCAGGGTGATTCTCAAATGACGCGATTTAGGTATGTCCAAGCCATAAAATACATGAAATTGATAGTTTTATACCAGGATGTATTTTTTTTTGAATAATGTATCTTGTGGCCGTTTTTATACATTAGTATTATCATTATAACAGATACTTATGGTAATTGTAAATTAGGTTTCTATTCACTCTTGCAAGCACTCTTGAAGCGTCCGTAGTCGAGCGGGCCTCAGTGATCGTAACTGATCGCTGAGGTTAAGCAACAACTGACACGGTCAGCCATTGGATGGGTGACCAATTTCAAGTGGTGCTTTTCTGGACGCTTCCGTGCTTCGGACGGCACGTTAAGCCGTGGGTCCCGGTTGCTGCTTCGGCAGCAGTCGTTAAGCCTAGTCAGAGGCCTTCGGGCGGCTTGAAAACATCTGACAGTCGGGTTGCCCACTTACCCGACCACTCTCTCAGCACAAGCTTGCTTGTGTTGGGGTCCACCAACCCGCACTTGGCCAGCGTGGTGGACTAGGCCTAAACCCTTCCTTCATTGGAAGGAGACCCGTGCCCCAGCAGTGGGGACGTAATGGGTCGTGATGATGATTCACTCTTAGGTTTAGTCTTCAAAAATATAACGCATTCAATTTTGTCCGAGAAAAAAAACTAACTTCTTTGGCGTAACGATACCGTCTTCCTAATCTGCGTTTAAACGATCACCGGACATAATCACCATGCGTCCCTCACCCTTCAGTCCCCCACTATCTTCAACCAGGAGCAGAGGAGCGTAAGTTTACGGAGTATGACGAAAAAAATTTTTTTTTGCGCCATAACGGATTTTGGTCAGGTAAGTGCCTAATTTCTTCGATTGTTACTTTTATGCTATTATTTGTTTTTGTTGCATACATATTTTTGTCCACGTATGTCTATTCAAACAGTATGCACGTGTCAATAAGAGGTTCCAATTGTACATCAGCTTTCTGTAAAAATAAATTTTAAGGGCCCGTACAGGGTGACGTGCCGCGCCAATTTTGGGTTTTCAATGCTCTTCACACAGCACACGCAGTGACACGCACACATGTAAGTTTGCACAGTAGGTCGATAAACTTTTACTCGCCAACTTTATTGACAATTATGTTCAAGTACATTTTGGGTGATTTTAGGGTAAGTAAGTATAATTCTTACTTACACTGGTAGGCACCAGGAAAGAGTAGAAATTAATAGGGGTGCCACTTTACTCTATACTCGGAACCCGATTAGCTTTCTCAAACAAATGTGGTATTTACTTGTACAAAGGTAACTACAAGTATTAAAGTGTAGATAATAAGTTTCTGGCATCCTCCAGCCAACTGAACCCCGACGACAAAGCAAAGTAAATACATAGTGTCGCAAAAGGGCTATACTAAGCCAAAAGGGGATGACTCAAGTGGTCATTCTGAACAACTTTTGTTCTACGAGATTTGCAAATTTGCGAAAAAAAATATTCGTTTTCCATGGTAAAAAGTCACATGTCCAACAAAGTTTCTATGAAAAAGGTTTTGTTTTGTTAATTTCCAAAACTCGTAGAGCAAAAGTTCAGAATGACCCCCTGTCTTACTCCTTTTTACCCGACTGCCGAAGGAGGAGGGTATTGTTTTTTGATTGTATGTATATATGTTTGTCTGTTTCTTTGTTCCCTCCTGTAGCCTAAACGGCTTGATAGATTTTTATGTATGAGGTATTGTTAGAAGCGTATTGATGACGCGATGGTTATGTGGCTATGTGACGTTCCATTAAAATGTACATAGCGCCCAATAGAGGACATAACGTGATGATCGAAAAAATAATAATTCAACTTTGCCGTGTAAGGTATCAAATGAAAGGGCTTGATTTTCACATTACAAAAATATGCATATTGAAGGTATTTAAATAACAACACCAAAATTATTGAAATAAAAAAACCGGCCAAGTGCGAGTCGGGCTCGCGCACAAAGGGTTCCGTAGCAAATTACAGTTAAATCAACCTATCTCAAAAACTATAAGAGATACTTTGATCAAACCAAAAATCGTTGAAAGAGTTAATTAGCATGCATCACCTCTATTTTTTTTAGAATTTTATACCCCGTAGTTATAAAAATAGAGGGGGGGGACATACTTTTTACGACTTTGAGAGCTGATATCTCAAAAACAGTTCACTTTAAGAAAAATGATTTTTAGAAAACTTTATATCATTTTAAAAGACCTTTCCATTGATACCCCACACGGGTATGTACATCGAAAAAAAAATTTCATCCCTCAGTTACATGTATGGGGGGCCCCACCCCCAATTCTTTTTTTTACTATTTAGTGTCATATTTTTGTAGCGGTTCATACAACACATATTCCCATCAAATTTCATCACTGTAGTACTTATAGTTTCCGAGTAAATCGGCTGTGACAGACGGACAGACGGACAGACGGACAGACGGACATGACGAAACTATAAGGGTTCCGTTTTTGCCATTTTGGCTACGGAACCCTAAAAAGGATCATGAACTACTGACGTAAAATTTCATAAAATAAAAACTATTAAAAAGTCACAAATAAAAAAATACAATTATAAACAAACGAAAAACCCGACTGTACGCTAAAAACATGAAAACAAGTCCCAATGTTAATGGAAAGTATCGCAGGCGGGGACCAACTTGACCGCCACTCAAGGCCGTTTTCTAAGTAACATTCAGCTAAATGGTGAACCCTCTGCTGGTCCCCGCCTACGATACTTTCCATTAACATTGGGACTTGTTTTCATATTTTTAGTGTGCAGTCGGGTTTTTTGTTTGTTTATAATTTGTTTAGTACTATATACCGCTTTTTCAATACCTGTAAGTACATTTTTTGGTAGCAGCATAATATTTTTAATTAATTTTAGGGTTTCGAACGTCAAAAGAAAAAAAGCAACCGTTATAGGATCTCTTTGTTGTCCGTCTGTCTGACTGACTGTCTGTCACCGCCCTTTTTCTCAGAAATTGAGCCACCACCGTGTTACTGCCCTCATCAGATCCTCACGAGACCATACCTCAACCAGCACCAAGAGACTGTATTTTTGATCCCTAACCTAATGTTCGTGCGTATTGTCATCACTTAGATCCATTCGCTATATTCCTGCTCCTCATCAGACCTTTACGAGACTGTAATGTAAGATCTATCATGTCATGCCCACTATCTAATTTAATTTAATGTATTGAATATACTGGAAGAATTATGCTTCCTCAATTTCAAATCAAATTATGTTGGTGTCATAAAAGTTGAAAAAGTGCAATGACAACCAATGTGCAGTGATTTTGTATCTGTACACGATAAGATCGCGAGCTGTCAGTGCTGCCTAAACCGACGTGACCCTTCTTTGGAGGCCAGCGGCCAACTGAGTCAAACGTCACTTGTGTTTATGATTTTATAACACAGAAAGCCGCCATAGATATTTGTTTGAAGATTTGAGGGAAAAAAATTGCTTAAGTTTGGGATTAATTTACACAAAATAAGTGTGTGTTTATTAAAAAACAAGGTATTTAGCGCCTAGTCCAAGCCTTGAACTTTATAATATGATAAAAATCATATGAAAATTCTTGATAATTACGACACAGTTGTTACAATACGGGAGTGTGATTTTCTGGTCTTTCGTCATATTCTGAATTTTATTTACAGTTATCCATAGGCATTTACTTGAATTCGAATCATTCAGCACCTAGCTAGACTCTTCGGCTACCTGTGTGATTTTTTTCAAGGTTGTAGAGCATCGTTTACTACATAATTCTATGACAATGCCAACCCTCGATTACCCCTTGCTGACCCTTAAGTGATGATTTCTAATTTCGTTGGCAATAATTTCTTTGGATTTCTTTGGCATTCTGCGCCAACGAAATTACTTTTCATACAAAGAAATTAGTATTGAGTATGAAACACCATTAATAACGCTAACTTTATGCATTCAATGTCTATTATGGTTAATTCTCTCATCATCATCATCAGCCAATAATCATCCACTGGACATAGGCCTCTCCCAAGGAGCGCCACAACACTCGGTTCTCGGCCTTCCTCATCCAACTACTACCGGCTACCCGCCTATGGTCGTCAGTCCAGCGGGCAGGAGGGCGTTCCACGCTGCGGTTGCCTGTTCGTGGTCTCCACTCGAGAACTCGTCTACCCCAACGGTTATTGGTTCTTCGGCAGATATGACCAGCCCACTGCCACTTCTGGTTGCATATTTTGACAGCTATGTTGGTAACCTCTGACGGATAACCTCATTTGATACGATCCATCAGAGAAACCCCAAGCATAACTAGAGAGTTATGCTTGGGGTTTCTATGGAGAGCCATAGCACGCTGAGTGACTTTAAATCGGTGGACCAGTCCTACCGTCAGTGTCCACGTCTCAGCACCATACGTCATCACTAGCAGGACGCACTGGTTGAAGACTTTTGTCTTCGTGCTCTGAGGAATGGACGAGGAGAATATGTGACGAAGTTTCCCGAATGCAGCCCAACCCAGTTGGATGCGCCTTGCAGCCTCCTTGTCCAAGTTGCTTCTGCCTAGCCGAATAGTCTGCCCGAGGTAGACATATTCATGCACAACTTCGATTGTTGCCTCACCAACGACGACCGGCTCCGGTTTCATGTGAGCATTGTACATGATTTTCGTCTTGTCCAAGTTTATACCGAGGCCTACACGTCGGGAAGCAGCATTTAGGCCACTTAGCATCCAGCTAAGTTCCTGCAGAGATTCTGCCATAATAACGATGTCGTCCGCGAAGCGGAGGTGTGACATGTACTCGCCATTTATACATATGCCATGTCCTTTCCAGTCCAACGTCTTAAAGACATCCAGTGAATTGGTGAACAGTTTCGGAGATATCACATCCACCTGTCTCACTCCACGTTTCAGTTGGATAGGTCTTGTCTTGTGGTCCTGTACTTGGACAGTCATAGTAGCGGTATTGTACAGACACCTCAACACCTCGATCTAGCGCCAGTCGATTTGGCATCTCTGCAAGGATTCCAAAACTGCTTAGGTCTCGATGTTGTCGAAGGCTTTTTCATAGTCCACAAAGGCTAGATACAGAGGCTGATTATACTCTTCGGTCTTCTGTATAATCTACCTTACTGTGTGGATGTGGTCTATTGTACTAAAGCCTTTTTGAAACCCAGCCTGCTCCGGGTGCTGAAACTCGTCTATCTTTTGGGCAAGACCATTCGTGATAACCCTTGAGAACAGCTTGTATACATGGCTTAAAAGCGAGATCGGTCTATAGTTCTTCAGAAGGGTTTGGTCACCCTTCTGAAGAACTGTAGTCCTCTCTAGAAGCTGGTGTTGACAGCTCCAATTTGGTGCAGTGTTTGACGAAGGGTCGACTTTACCAGACATCTCCTCTCCAGCTTGAAGTTGATATTCAGAGTGCCTCGGAGAAGTCGGTGATCACTCCCAGTTTTAAACCTATTGATCACTGAGACATCTCTGAATATGTGCCGCTTGTCAGTCATAATGAAGTCGATTTCGTTTTTCGTCCTACCATCGGGGCTTGCCCATATCCACTTCCTCTGGGGCCGATTCTCAAAGAAAGAATTCATCAGAAAGAAAGCCCCTCCCGTCGCATTCTTGTACTCCCACTTTGGCGTTGAAGTCCCCCATCACAACGGTGTATTGGGTCCTAGCAGTACACGTGATGCCCTAGAGATATCCTCGTATGCTGCTTCGACTTCTGTGTCAGAGTGTGCCGAGGTTGGTGCATATAACTGTACGACCTTCAAGGAATACCTCTCGGTTAGTTTAAGTAGTAGGCACGCTACCCGATTTGACACACTGCTGATCTCCACTACGTTGTTGACAAGGGTCTTGTTGACGAGGAATCCTACGCCACCTTGGGACAGTTGGTCGCCCTCCTGATGGTAGAACATGTGGCCGGACTCCAGGGTCATCGTGTCCTCGTCCTCTTTACACTTTTTTATACCGGTGACGCTGCTGCCCATCGCCGGCCTATGGGATATAGAGTAGCTGTTTTTGGATGGTTATACCGCCATCATCCGGTCGCCAGAGCCTCGTCTGTTATTTAGCAGAGTGCACCACGGGCAGGTGAGGTTGGCAATTGGTTCATTCGGATGTTTAGAACCCTTTCACCCTTACGTGATCAGGTAATTATGTTAAAAACAAATAAAGATATGCGTGATTTTTTGTTTTGTTGTGTATTATTTGCAATCTACGTATAAAACTAATTTCTTTAAAATAATTTCTAATTTCTTTGTTGTTAAAACTAACTTCTTTGGGACCTTTTATTATTTCTTTGGTGTGTTTTCTAATTTCATTGGTGCCAATCTAATTTCATTGGCCCAAAATTGTTTAAAATCGCTGTAACTTTGAATCGGCTCGATAGATTTCAGGGCCAATAAGACATAACTAAAGAGGTCTAAAGCCTTTACAATATGTGGGGTATAATATTCAAACAACATGAAAAAAAAAATGCGCCAAAGAAATTATGCTTTTGGAGCCATTTTTGGAGAATCACCCATCAGTCAATAATCTAATTAATACTTAATGTCCTCCTAGCCGAATTTCGACCACGGCGGCCAATCTCATTTAAGATCAGCCATCTACGCAGGAGTAGATTATAGTGCCCAAGTGTGTGCGCAGTACACAGGAGCACTCTCTGTTCCATCACTCTCATAACCCAATGGGACGGATTGACCGACACGACTGGAGAGAGCTAGGCGCAGGACCGACTGCTTTACATGCCCATCCGACAGCATGGATCGTTTCACTGTTTCGGACATCAGGTGATCAGCCTTCTATGTCCTAACCAAACTTAGAACCACAATTTAGAAACACAAATTGATGGTCCCACCCGGGAATCGAACCCGGGACCTCTGGGTCATGAAGCGAAGCTTCTACCACTAGACCACAGAGGCAGTTAACAATAATCTAACAATACGGGGCATAGGCCTCTTTCAAGAAAGAAGGCTTTTGGCATCATTTTGTAGTCATTTCAGACGTGACGTGATTTATATTTAAGTACAATTTTTCTTATTTAATAACCACTCATTTATAAGTGATTTCTTTAAGTAGGTCTCTCAATGTGGACTTTAATATGAGCACTGCATGTAGTTTGAAGAATATTAGTAAACAAGTGTAATGTTACACACAAGTGATAGTAGGTAGTTATGCAACCCTGTAGTACTAACAACCCTCCGATATTCGATGACTCATGCTAACGTCATCGTCATTGTTCTTAGAATGCTTAAGATTGTTTAGACTGTAAGTTTTTGTCAGCCCCTTTTTTATTGTATCCCACGACCCATGTTTGTGTCGCCTGGTCAGCGGCAGAATAGATCGAACTATCGTCACAGATAGACCTCGTCTGGTAGTTTTAAGTCTAGTTTTAAAATTTGTTTTTAAAAAGTCTTTCGCTTGACACCGAAACTTGACTGGCGCTGCGGACAGGATTGCTGTTCCATATAGCTTGCACGTCAATTCCGCGATTATCGGTTCGGGTATAGACTCTATCTAACCGCGTGGATAGAACGGCGCGAATAGGCTTTACAGCAATCCCTCGAACAAATAAATTCGTCAAGTGTAAAGAAGATAGCACCGAGTATGGCAGTGGCTGGTTGGTGAGTAAAACTCTTCGCCTTCCTTTCCCTTCTGTATTTTTCATTTGTAAAGGCTGCAGGTAATTTTATTTCTGGGATCGAAAATCTCCCGCTATAACGATTATCTGTTTTGAGTTAGGCTATACGCAGTTTCGCTTCCAAATCAGCGATTCTGTAATAAGTTAGATAGGCTATACACAGTTTTGCTTAAAATCAGTAACTCTGTAATAAGTTAGTTAGGTCATTGTAAACAGTCTGACTTCTAAATCAGTTATTCTGTAATAAGTCCAAAGTAGACATAATAATTAGGTAATTACTTCAAAATCAGTAATTTCCCAATACTTTATTGATAATTATTTTACAATTGTGTGTTTTACAACTTTTTCAATTTTCCCTTGCTTTTACTTACTGTATATTTTTCTTGTGTGTATTTTCATTGTGTGTTTAAATTGTGTAAAATGGCTACTCTCACGCCTATACCAGCAGAGATGCTAAAGTTGATCCCCATGTTTAATGGAGACAAACGACTCTTAAATCTGTTCCTAAGAAAATGTGAATACGTCATAGCCAAGTATAGAGGCAACGATACACAAAACTTATACCTGTATCACTCTATAACGAGTAGGTTAACTGATGACGCGGCTGCATTAGTTTCCGAGCGAGAAGATGTAGACACTTGGTCTGCATTAAAATCCCTCCTAGTTCAACATTTTGGTGACCCACGTAGCGAGGAATGTATCGCTATTGAGTTAGAGACCCTAAAGTTAAAGGCTAACGAGCCCTACACCGAATTTTGCAATAGGATTCAAACAGTGCGCTCCATATTATTCTCAAAGGTGAACGAGTTAACTGATGAGAATACGAAACGTAGCAAGATCGCCATATATAATAATACAGCCCTAAACGTATTTTTATATAGTTTGCCTGAAAATATGGTTAGGATTGTAAGGTTAAAAGGTCCCGACACGTTGGAAAACGCATTGTCTATTGTGCTAGAGGAAGTAAACTTCCATGACCAGTATAATATGCGAAATAAATTATTGAATAACCACCATAATCTAACGTCCAAGTCATCACAACCCATTACGCAACCCCAAAACTCATCTAAATTCGGTACATCTGCCCCAGGATTTGTACATAACAGTTTTAAGCCACCATTTAACAATTACCAAACCCCTAATTTCAAGTTTGGCATTCCCAACCAAAATAGGATGATGCTCCCTCAGAGCAATAATGTAGGATATAAACCCAACTTTGGGTACAGGCCAAATTTACCCCAACAGACAGGTTACAGACCTCAATTTGGTGTTAAACCTCAGTTTGGCATCCCTAATCAAAACTCATTCAAACCCCAACAGTTTGGAAATAGGCCTCAGACTAACCAACAGTTTGGTTATAAACCGAACTTCAATATTCCAAAGAATTACACAGATGTGTCCATGAGAACAGCATCGGCAATTAAACCGGCCCAACAACAAACCGGTGGATTTCGTCTTAACGAGGTCCATATGACCGACGACCCATCGCCACAAGGCGAACAATACGAACACGTGTCCGACAATCAACACGAGTTCCAGGAATCGTACGACTACGATTACAGTATGACCAACGAATACATACAGACTGACCAACATTTAAACGAAAATACTTCCACGGACGAGCCCGTTGAAAATTTTCACATACTAGCCTCAGACCCTATACAGAAATGATTCAACTTAATTGTGACCCTAACCTTAAACTACCCCATATATACATCCCCGAGATAGACTCTGTATTTATGATAGACACAGGTAGTACACGTTCTTTTATCAGTCCCGATAAAGCAAACGAATATTACTCCGCGTACAAATACGTTGAACCATTCAAAGTGGTTAGCACTCATGCTACAAGTCAACACAGTGAAGTTATCAGCATACCCCTTATGCCCACGTTCTGTAGTAATCAAGAACATAAATTTTACATTTACAATGTTGACTCTAGATACGACGGCCTCATTGGTAGCGACCTTCTCAAAGAGCTAGAAGCTTCGGTCGATATGAAAGATCAAATCTTGCATACAAGATTTACCTCAATACCAATTATTTATAACCCGGCCCCATACAACGTCAAACTTCACGCTAGATCAGAGCAACGCGTAAAACTCCCAACAGATCAATACTCTGGCCACGCGATTCTGAACTTTAAAGAGTTCTGCCCCGGCGTTCGTATGCCTACCGCGATAGTAGAATGTAACAACGGTTACGCAACAACCATCATACAAAATTTGACAGACAAAGACATCACGATAGGAATTACAAGACCATTTTTAACCAGTGCCTTTATTGAAGACACTTTGTGTGACGTAAACTATACCACGCAACAAGATATAGAAATAGACAAAATCTTAGAGCAAAATTTATATAATAAACTCAGACTCGACCACATGACGGACGAAGAACGGATCCGTATTCAAAACCTTTGTATTCAATATAAAGACATTTTTTATTGCGAGGACTTGCCCTTGACTTTTACAAGCCAAGTGAAACACCAAATCCGTACTAAGAACGAAGACCCAATATATGTTAAACCATATAGGTTAGCTCCAGCCCAAACCGAAGAAATAAATAGACAGGTACAAAAATTATTAAAAGATGACGTCATTCGTGAATCACACTCTCCGTGGTGCGCCCCCGTGCACCTTGTTCCCAAACGATCCGACGCCTCCGGTGAAATTAAATACCGCATGGTTATCGACTATAGACGACTGAATGACTTGACCACCGACGACAAGTATCCACTCCCCAATATAACAGATCTTTTCGACAAATTAGGTAAATCCACATATTTCTCAACCATTGACCTTGCAAGTGGTTATCATCAAATCGAGTTAGAGGAATCTGACAAACAAAAAACTGCCTTCAGCACTCAACACGGCCATTTTGAATTCCAACGAATGCCGTTCGGTCTGAAAACTGCACCGGCGACATTCCAGCGCGCAATGGATAGCGTTCTGAGAGGACTGCAGGGAATTCACTGTTTAGTATACTTAGACGACATAATTGTCTATTCAAGTAGTTTAGAGGAACACATACGTAAATTACGCGCAGTTTTCGACAGACTCCGACAAACTAATTTAAAGGTACAACTGGACAAAACAGAGTTCCTTAGGAAGGAAGTTCTATACCTAGGACACAAAATCACTAAAGACGGTCTTAAACCAAACGAAGACAAAATTAAAGCAGTCATGGACTTTCCAATTCCCAAAACAACTACGGAAATAAAAAGTTTCCTAGGACTTGTTGGTTATTACCGTAAGTTCATTAAAGACTTCGCAAAAATAACCCAACCATTAACGAACTGTTTAAAAAAACGTAATAAAATATCCATAGACACAGACTATATAAACGCATTCAACAAATGTAAGGAACTATTGTGCAACGCTCCTCTTCTGCAATATCCCGACCCTAGCAAACCTTACATATTGACAACAGATGCCTCCAACGTCGCTTTAGGCGGGGTGCTTTCACAAGGACCTATAGGTAGCGATAAACCGATAGCATATGCTAGCCGTACTTTAAGCGATACCGAGTCCCGTTACAGCACAATAGAGCGAGAATTGCTTGCCATTATATGGGCCATAAAGCACTTTCGACCTTATCTCTACGGACAAAAGTTCTTTATCTATACTGATCACCGTCCCTTAGCTTGGCTCAATTCAATGAAAGACCCGAGTAGTAAACTGACCAGATGGCGATTGTCTCTTCAAGACTACAACTTTGAAATCATATACAAAAACGGGAAACAAAACACGAACGCAGACGCTTTGTCTCGCATTAAAGTAAATGCCACAGATTCCGATGACGACATCTCCATGAAAGTAAACGTAGATCAGAAGGAACAAAAGTTACAAAAACATATAGATTCCCTTACTAAAGAAATAACCAAGTTAACTAGAAAAAAAAGTAGTTCAACTCTGAGTATCTCCGATTCCGAGAGAACTCATACAATAAGTCCAATCTCCGAAGTAATATCAATATCCTCTGGCGATAAGGAACCCACACAATTCGTTCCCTCAGTCTCTAGTAGTGCTGACACCATACATTCAGCAGTGGATATGGAAACTACCGGTATCCCCATCCTTCATGAGGCGATCGATACAAAACCAAACCAATTATTAATATTCACATGGTTCCGCGATACTTGCCAAGTAAAAGATTTGTCTAGAAATAAACAAAAAGTATTAGAAGTCCACTTACCACTAGATAACGAACAATTAATTAAAGATTTCCTGAAAAAATATATAAAACTGAAAACAAAATACTTCATTTACTTCGAAAATCAAGAACACAGACGACTCTTTACCAACATCATTATACAACTGTTTAGGCAAGATATGGTTCAGTTTTACGAGTGTACAGAAAGAGTGATTTACGTAGAGGACGAGGACGAGCAGAAACAAATAATTATTAAACACCACGAAGGAAAGACAGTACACCGAGGTATAAAAGAAACCATAGCTAGAATCCGTAGAAATTACTATTGGCAAAATTTACAGGAAACAGTTACAGCAGTATTAAATGCATGCGAAGTCTGCAAAAAAATGAAATACGACAGGAAACCCATTAAACCTATGTTACAGCTCACACAGACGCAAGATGCTCCCTTTCAGGAATTATTTATCGATCTTTTTACAATAGACGGAAAATATTACCTAACTATAATAGACGCTTTCAGCAAGTTAGCACAGGCCATCGAGATAACTAACCGATCCACCCCTGAGGTATTAAGAGCACTAATTAAGTACTTCTCTTTCTATGGTATTCCAAAAAAGATAAGTTCCGACCCCGGTTCCGAATTCAATAATGAGTTAATGAGAGAACTGATGACATTGTATAAAATCCAACTTCACATAGGTACACCTCACAATCCAAACTCCATGGGATTAATTGAACGATTCCATTCGACAATAATAGAAATTTATAGATTGGCTAAATATGAACAAAAATGCACAGATGCATCCACCGTAATGACATATTGCATCATGGCTTACAATCACACCATTCATTCTGCAACTGGATTAACCCCATTCGAAGTAGTATTCGGTCATACCGACACAGGAATAGCTTTCGACATAAACTTCCAACATAAGTATATGCAACAGCTAATTAAAGACCACGCTAAAAGAACACAGTATCTATACAAACACTTATCACAAAAATTAATGGACAGTAAAGAAACAGTTAGGCAAAAGAAAGGAGGAGAGACCAACATTAACCTCCCCGAAGGAAAGGTTATCTTTTCTAAGGTAGTTAACACCCGCCAAAGCAAAGATAAGCCCATATATCAAAAGGCAAAAGTTACCGGAAAAACCACCTGTAACGTAGTTCCCATAAAAGTAGGTCAGAGAAATACAAAAGCACCCATTAAGAACATCAAACGCCCTTCGCAGGTGGTGTCTGCTGACATTCATGGTCCCCAACCTGGCCCTTCATCTGCAATCACTTGAAGGAAATCCTGGTATTTTACCTGTGAAGAAAGGAAATGCCCATATTAAAATAGATAAGTGGCTAATTATTAAAACTCTAGATTTGGAAATCATAGTTAACGATCTTAATTTTAACATAAGAAAATATAATGAATTTAATAATTTAATCAGCAGCAATATGACATATTCCCATGAGTTTTATAGTATCAAAAAGCAGTCTGAATACCTACAAAAATTAACGATTCAAAAATTTCAGCAACTTATACCTTCATTACGCTTTAAGAGAGGTATTATTAACCCATTAGGTTCCTTAATCAAAGTAATTACAGGTAACTTAGATCATAGCGATGCTCTTTTGTATGACAGTTTAATTTCAAATATTAAAGATAAACAAGTACTCACCTCAAAGAAAATTACCGTGGTCACCCAAATGTTAGACAGTCTCATCAACAGTTCACAAACTCTACAGGAAAATTCCTTTATATTAAACACTAGATTAAAAAGAGTCGAGAAAATGTTAATAGAAATATCTAAGAATGAAAATTGTTTCCACTCTACATACATTTTAGGAATGTTTAACTTATTCATAAGCAACTTTCGAACTGTATACTTAAAGCTAAGTGAAATAGAGACAGCATTGTCGTTTACTAGAGTATCTATATTACATCCATCTATAGTACAACCCTATGAGGTATTAGAACACCTGTATGAAATCTCCAAGTCAGAGAATTTAATGTATGATGTCACTGAAAGTAATATAATTAAATTTGAGGAAATTATCGAGGTAAAATCTTATGTAAAATCAAAACAGATAACGTTTATTATGGAAATCCCTCTTACAGAGATAACAGCCTATTCATACTATAAATTGTATTCCCTACCTATGTACAGCATCCCTAAAAACCAAACCCATATTATTATTCCTAAATATCCTTTCCTTTTGGCGAAGAGTACGAAATACTTACCTCTACACAAACCATGCCGACCGCTTACAGCCGGAGACCACTTCCTGTGTACCGAAGAAGACGCAGTGATGTACCCTGAAACGACTTGCATCGAACAATTGATGAAATTCGAGGAAAATCCATCTCAATGCCAACAACATAAGGTGCATATTGAAAATAGTAGAGTTCAACAGTTGAGTCATAACGAATGGATACTGTACACCAATAAGAAAACTCGGCTAATCGAGGAATGCAGCAACAGTAATCGCGACGATCGATACTTACAAGGAACATACAAACTTACCTTGCTTGGAAATTGTACAATCCTTGATAATCTACGTATACACCGACATAGAGTCTACCAGGAGAGCGCAACAAGCGAGCCTACGCCCGCGATTTCTCTCCCCGAGTTCCGTTCGAGCAACTTATCCGGTGCACCCGCACTCAACATGAAGGAAGTCGACTTCGATGACCTCAAGTACATGTCATACACATTGAAGCAAAGTGCATTTAGTGAAAGTGTAGTGAGGCCCGATTATAGCCTGGGAACAGTGATACTGTACGGCAGTATTTTATGTGTTTTAGTGTTAATTATAATATGTCTTATGTCATTTTACTTTCGTGTGTGGCGAAATCATCTCAATACTCCTAAAACGAGTGATTCAGATAATTTCGCACTTAAGGAGGGAGGAGTTATGCAACCCTGTAGTACTAACAACCCTCCGATATTCGATGACTCATGCTAACGTCATCGTCATTGTTCTTAGAATGCTTAAGATTGTTTAGACTGTAAGTTTTTGTCAGCCCCTTTTTTATTGTATCCCACGACCCATGTTTGTGTCGCCTGGTCAGCGGCAGAATAGATCGAACTATCGTCACAGATAGACCTCGTCTGGTAGTTTTAAGTCTAGTTTTAAAATTTGTTTTTAAAAAGTCTTTCGCTTGACACCGAAACTTGACTAGGTCATCTAGTTTGTTTACAATCAATAATAATTAGAGTCCTGCCTATTGCTAAATTTTTATTGCGTTATTTTATGGCTAAATAATGACTAGAAGCTATCTAATAATACGTACGTCGTACAATCTAGGTTTATTGGACTACTAACATATAACTTATATAAGCAATAAAGTAGAATTGGGTACCAGGTTAAGTTATAAAATTGATAGATACTTAATCAATCTTGCCTACTATAATGCAGTAGGTAAGTACATAAATATTATGTTAATAAGAGCCCTTTTTACATCTTGCTTTAATAAAATACTTTTTATTTTAACACATGTTTTAGAGTTTAAGTTAAAAGCCGTTAAAATTGACATAATGAAAATCGAAGGACTATTAATTATTACGAGATGTTAAGTAGATAATTTTAAAGACCATGCGTGGTGTAACTTTGAATTCTTACTTTTGAATTTGGAATTCGCAATTAGAAAACGGTTGCACCTCGAACAGTCGTAACGGTCAGCGCACTCGAGCGCGAATGTGAGAATGTTCTCCTCTTACATCGATATTTGAAACTCCCTTCGGCAGACTTCGGGTTCACACGCCACTGTTTCAATTATATTAAACTAGCTGTTCCCGCGCGCTTCGCTTCGCCTTTAAAAGTTTTCCCGTGGGGATTCCGGGATAAAAAGTAGCCTATGTTTTATCCCAGGGTCTACACCGTATGTATACCAAATTTCATGCAAATCCGTTCAGTAGTTTTGGCGTGAAAGAGTAACAGACAGACAGACAGTTACTTTCGCATTTATAATATTAGTTAGGATTAGGATTATGCCTTGGTATTCCGATTTTATAATCGAACACGGACAGGAAAAGGTAGTGTGGGACACCCTAGTTCTGACGGCCTTGGACGATTGACTTTTGCACGCTCAGAAATAAAATAATTTAAAAAAACAAGTGCAGTACAAATTTTTAATCGATATTTCGGTATTTTGGTGGCGGAGACACTTGAAATAATTTTTTTAAACGAAGAACCCTCACCTTTTTGATACACTTAACACAACACCTATGTTCGTGTGTTCAAAATAACACGAAAAATGCATTAGATTAGGTACGTATAATTTTCTATCCAAATATCTAAAATGTATTTCAAACAAACTTAAATTATGATAAGCCTCTCTCTATAATAGTTATACTTAGTAAACTACTTACTTCTTATCAATGAAATAATTTCATTTCTGTTTTTCTACTTCCATGCATTTTTAGTAACAAATATACTGTAATTTACTTCTAATTATATTTTTGACTTGAAATTTTAACTTAATAACTTAAGTTTATCTTGAGGAGGGTTAAATTTATGAGGTAAGTCTACTTGGGTGAATTTCCCGCGGCCAAAAATTGCGTGGCATCAATGAAATCGGTACTAAAAAACCAAGTTATAATTTTCTAATATTTTTTTCCGGTTAAGTGAAATAGTTATCTATGTGTAGCACTAAATATTTTATTAATAGGATTAATGGATATTTTAAAAAAAAAATATTAAACCCCCAAATCTTTCATTGCCGTGTCTGTCCCCACGTTACCACGTTTTGTATTATTCTTCATTGATGAAAAAATATTGAGTATTGATAGTTAAACTTAGTTTCATTTGATACATTAATAGTTAAAGTATTGTCACGGAATACATTTATTGAAATATATAAAGAATATAACGAACGGTAAGTGAAAATTCATGTGTCCCAGAACTTCTGTTCATCGCCGTGTCCTAAACATGATCAAGGCTATTGTTTTACCTATGAACTTGGGTGCCCCCCTCAGTGCGCTAATCGTTTCTTACAAGTGTCGCCTAACTGCTCGACGTAGAAGGAGGTACATCGGTGCGCGCGTTTTTGCGCTATAGTGAAAATCAATAAAAATTTTGGGGACTGGACATTTTTTCTTTCATTGCCGTGGATAGATATAACTTCTATAAAATTTAGTTTGTCTTCTAGAGTACGCATTCAAAAGAAAGCTTTTTGAAAATATTTACCTTATAAAGTGTTTATTTCTTCGAATAGTTAATACATTTTTAGTTATTTATATTTAATGCCTTGATTTTCATCGCCATGCTTTCATTTCCGTGGCTTCTGTGGCCAATATTTGCTATGGCAATGAAAAAAAAACCACGGCAATGAAAAAAATTTCATTGCCATGTCTTGTAAAATAATTTGTATTCATTGCCGTGGTTATGTTATTCATTTCCGTGGCCAGGTTATTCATTTCCGTGACTTATGTTTTCATCGCCGTGGTACCTATGTATGATTAGGCAAAGTAACATATCTTTTACCTGTAATACAGGTAATACCGATCACTGACATTACCTACAAAACTAGTCAAATTACCTCTTTTTGCAGTGCGTTAAAACGGGTGCGTATCGCAATGTATAAAAACGAAATATATAATATTACATTAATAATAACAATCACAACATAATTATAATGAACTTTCTGTATAAATAAGACCGGTGGTAGCTCAGTCGGGTAAGCGCCCGCTTCCCACTCCAATAATGCGAGTGCGAATTCCGGCGCTGACATGTACCAATGTGTTCCTTTGAATTTAAATACAATGTATACCATCGCTCTTACGGTGAAGGAAAACATCGTGAAGAACCCTGCATATCTACCTATAGATTTAGCACATCTAGATAATATGTGAACCCACCAACTCGCTGTGGACCAGCGTGGTGGGAAATGGTCCAAGCTTAGAAAGGCAGCAGCTTAGACCTTGGGGATATGCACATTGCACAAAGGTCACATTCGAGAGAGCCAGGTGCAGGTACTTACACCTCCCACGGATAGTAGAATAGAATATAATAGAACATACATCTCTGCAGGAACTCATCTGGATGCAAAGTGGCCTTAATGCTGCTTGCAACGTGCAGGCCTCCGTATGAACTTGGGCAAGACAAAAGTCATGTAGAATGTTCACATAAAACCGGAGCCGGTGATCGTTCGTGAGACAACTATCGAAGTTGTGCAATAATATGACTACCTGAGGCAGACTATTCGGCTAGGCAGAAGCAACTTCGACAAGGAGGCTGAAAGGCGCATCCAACAGTCTTCAACCATTGCGCCCTGCCAGTTATGACATATGGTGCAGAGGGTTCTACCTTTTGTGGCCTAAGATTTATTTGCCTAATCTCGTATTGCATAGTAACGTTTGGTCAAAGTCTCGTTTCGCCGAAAATTGTATGGCATAAATCTCGTTTAGTAAAAAGTTATTTTGCATAATCTTATTTAGCCTAATAACGGTATGGTCAAATCTCAAATAGCCTAACAATACTATGGCATAGCTTATAAAAACTACTAATATTCATTTGGCTTTAACTTTGACGAAGCGTCTCCCTATATAGCGCAAACTGGTGCCTTGCATTAGGTATTTAATTTTCCGCTATGTGGGTAACGCTCCGCTCCTCTTCGCTGCGCTCCGCTTTGCTTTCGACGAACATGTGCACCTAACACGCTCCTCCTCGCTTTGCTCGTCGCCGCACCTACCTTTAGGTTTCGATCCCATGGGGTTTAATGGCGATTGTAATAATTATAATGGTCATTTACTTTCGATATTTTGATCATTCAATATCGTGATTTTCGGGATGTAGGAGAAAAATACCACTATTTGTACATTTAAAACATACTGAATATAGTATTTATTAAGATAATATTAGGAGAAACAAGATTATACCAATACGAACAATTTGAGCAAACGAGACTTAGATGTTTCAAGTTTGTGCCAAAAGAGTTTTAGACGAAACGAGTCTTATGCCACATAAGTCTTGGCAAAGTGATGATTCTACCAAAAAAGTTTAGACCTTACGAGTTATGCGAAATGAGTTTAGGATAATAAAGATTAGGCGAGATGAGAGGAACCCGGTGCAGAGACCTGGACACTGATGGTGGGACTGGTCCACCGATTTAAAGTCACTCAGCGTGCTATGGAGAGAGCTATGCTTGGGGTTTCTCTAATGGATGGTATCAGAAAAGAAGTTATACGTCAGAGGACTAAGGTTACCAACTTCCGAATCCAGCCGGTAGTGGCTGGATTCGGAAGACCGAGGACCGAGTGTTGTGGCGCTCCTTGGGAGAGGCCTATGTCCAGCATTGGATGATTATAGGCTGATGATGACAACATGTACATTTCATATTATTATACCCATTAAAATATACTATGATTTAGCATAAAGTTCATAAAATATTCTATCATATCACATAATGTGTGTTAAATAACACAACACCATCAAAACCTCTAGCACCACAACCTAAAGATTGGTGCGATGACGAGAAAAGCGAGGAGGAGCGGTTAAGTGCACATGTTCAGCAAAAGCGAAGCGGGGCTACATGGGGAGACGCTCTATGTTTAGGTTTTGGTGCAAGGAGTTTTGACTGCGTTATTATTATTGGCGCTAAGTAGAGAGACGCTTAGCTGACCAACATGTGCACCTAACCGCACCTATGTTTATATTTTGGTGCTAGGTGTTTTGCCGGTGTTGTGTAATTCAGCACAGAGAATACATGTCATATTATAGTATATTTTATGAATTTTACATAAAATGAACAGTATACATATTGGGTATTATACCTTATAAAAATGTAGATGTTATATATAATATATATGTGTATACATTAGTATATATTTAGGATTTATATGTATTGTATAGTATTTTGGTATTAGTAGGTTTAGGGTCATATATCTATATATTTATTTACTTAGTTTTAGGGTTTAGGTATTATTTTATTTTAGGAACTCCACAATCATAATTATGTTTTGATCTTTTTTTTTCTTTTTTGCACACCCGTACTTTTTGATCCTTTTTAGCATTAAGTCTACCTTATTTTACATTATTACGATTGTAAATTGTGCAATAAAGTATAAATAAATAAAAAAATAGGTAAGGTTTATTATATGTTGTGAACGTTATTAGTGTGAAATGAAACATTTTGTTTTATACGTCGCAATACGGACCCCACAATGCTACTTAGAGAATTCCATACTATATTCTTATTTTTTTATACATACTGTCGTTCTTTCTTTCGTTCCAATATCTATCCAAATATTTCTGCCATACATGCCTGTCTAAGTTTGCGTTTCCCTCACAGTCTTTTTTAAAAATTGCAGTGGATTGATTCTTTCATTTCCATTGTATACAGTTCTTTCATTGCCGTGGAAATTTTGTTTCATTGCCGTGGGCCTTTGTTTCATTGCCGTGGACGCTTGTTTCATTGCCGTGAACGCATGTTTCATCGCCGTGGCACGAAATTTTTAATCATCCGTATCTCGTTAAGTTTTTAACTTATCTGCTACCCATTTAGTAAGAACACTAACATTAACAAAAACTTTAATAAAAGCGTTTTTCTAATATAAAAAACCTTAAGATAAAAAAGTCCACGGAAATGAAGATTTTTTAGGACTTGTTGAAATCCACCCACTTGTAAACTCAAAAGTGCAATATTTTACGTCAAACAACTAAACTTATACCGGTATTTCGTTAGCAATACCGAAACGTTTCTTTTTAAATATGATTATGCAAGTTACCGCAAGTTATTTGGTATTTATTAGGAATAAACATTTCGCAGTTAAACAGTTCAAAAGTTTACAATCATGTGTTTTTTTTCGTAAACCAAGCATTTTACTTTACACTACCTAGTTGCTAATATCGTTTTTTAGACATAGTGAGAATTCATCGAAATAATACCCTTGTAATGGACCCTAAGTACAGATGGCCCAACCTTCCAGCAAAGAACCGTGTTTACATGCACTTATCGTGAAAATATTCCATTAGACGTAAACGCACCTCTCCCAGCCTGCACTACATTCAAAAACAATCTTTACCGGTAAAAACCGAAAGTGCACAATGCATCGGAACAGCGGGGTCCAGAAAAAAATGTATACAAAGAAACAAGTCCAACAAAAGCCCCGCATACCTCACTAATCTTTCCAGGATTCCCAAAACGAAAAAAGTGCAGGTAACATTGAGAGATGACGTCAGGCTGCTTCTGGGAACTTTACCTCGGGATACACGGCCTTTTGTGTCTTGTACTTTTTTCAGTTTAGTATTACGAAATATGTTTTAAACTATGTAGAACATTTGTAACAGTACTAGAGCGATATGGATCTCATGGTTACCTACCTTCGCGTATAGGACGGCATGAAAAGGTCAATCATCTTTAACACCATATTTAAATATGTCATAAAAAAAACTTTTCAGCGCCACAAACCCTTACAGCTTAATTGGCAATGCCAGCCACAGTTTTTGTGTTCCATGCCACGCGGTGACGCCAACAAACTTGAATATTGTACCCTTGACCTGACAAGGCCAAGAATTAACTTCGAAGTTTCGAGCTCCAAAATTGGTCAAGACCAGTATTAGGAAGCCAGTTAAGTATTAAATACTACCTATGTGGGCGTTCTGTCGGCCAATGATCTTTTGTACAAAAATAAAGAATAGTTTATTTCCTACTTTGGCATACATGCTGTAAAAATACCGTATTGTATAAAAAAATACCATTTACGGCAATAAATTTATGTTGTGCGAGAGCAACATAAAAAAAAATTTTTTTTTTGGACCTAGATTTTTACTTATAAAAGTCATTTTCACGATCAAGTGTTAGCTGAAGGCCAAGATAAAAAAACCTTTCCCAGGGCCGTAGATCCTTTCGGCAGAATCATAGGCACATTAGAAGGGAACGCAAGACTTAAGTGGTTAATAGAAGTACCTGCTTTCAACATGTGTTTCCAATAATGAGTTGCGATAACGTTCTAAATTCCTAAGTGCTGGATAAGAAGTCTTCGAAAGGCATTAAATTTAAAGTAATAATGATGTCTACGTAAGTATTAACGGACACAACCAGTTAAAAACAGACGTTTCGATACAAGGTTACGTTATAACCTGTAGCCGAGACATAGTCTCATACACGATATAAAAATATATATACAGCATGATAGTATAATATACTTCATACATAAAAAGCGGGTTTAAGAAGCCTTCAACCGATTCGGAATTCTTAATCTGAGACTTGGAATATCATCACGAGAAACGTGGTCGTGTACAGACTGTGAAGTGACGGCTATTGTTTCAACGACCGTCAACGGAGAACGACACAAATCCACACCAACGAACTACGGAGAACCTTATATCATGACATCATCGACACAAAGTTCAAATCCATTTGATGGTATGCATAAATTATGTCTTTATGCCAGTGCGATATGGTTGACGGTTGGATCGACTCGTCAGTCGGAAACCTGCGGAGGTGAGACAATGAAGTTTTGATATAATTTCCTTTCTGGAAACGGCTATTACACGACATGTTTTTGCATAATTTATCACGGCGGAAATTGGCGCCTCAGACACAACAGGACGGCTCAACATTACGAAACGGAAATGACTAGCTTGGCATTGGCATGGTCGGGAAAATGCAAGAGTTATAAACGAAGTCCTACTAAATGTTTATGTTCAAAGGACAGTGAATCCTAGCTGTGCTACCACAAAAAACTTTAAACACTGTTTAACTAGTGTTTAAAACGAAATTTGACAGATTTTGTTGGCGTTTGACAGCGCTAAACACCTGTTAAATACTGTCTAAGTTTTTGTGGTAAGGCCCTAGATGTACCATGCCCCTGTCGAATATGAGTAATCGGCAGGTTCTGCTATTTGAAAATTTGCATGGATCTGACAGATGTTTGAAAGCAGCGCTGCTTGAGCATTGTTAATTACTAATGTGTCAATGGAACGGAGCTGAACCGCCATCCCTTTAATTGGTTTTACTATAAGTACTACAAGCTATTGCCACTATAGTTACTGAAGCAAACATAGCTAATCTCGAAGTAGTTTATTAACAACAGTCTGCAAGGAACCATTAATCTCCAAGAGTGGCCAGAACAGTTTAAATTGCAGTAAAAAGTGTAAACTCCATTTTCTCACATTTCAGGATGAAAAACCGTCAAAGTGCTACGTGTCTAGGAAGAAATGCTCATTAGAGAGCTACAGTGACGAGGGTAGCCATGGACGTGACGAAATGTCTAATTACTTCTTAAATTTGTATCCTTTTATTTTGCTGAAGTTTAGAAATGGGCAAAAATTTAAGGCATTGGGGTACGTTTAAGGTCAAGCATTGTGTTCTGTAATGAAAAAACACAAAATTACACTCATTAAGACCACCGGCAATGCAAGTAACTAAATTCAGAAATAACTAATTAACCCATTGTTAAGACTGCGGAAATGCGTTGTTCTCATCAAAGCTATCACAAACTGCCTCTTTCTAACTCTGCAATTAAAATTACGTTAGTTACGCGTGTACAAGTGAATCGTTTTTTTATTCTGTTACCGAACGTAGTCTTTACTGTTTACGCCCTTAGCCATTCCCAGGCGTTAGGGCGGCGGCACACCAAGGTATGCGCCGCTGATTACACATCTAATACCGGTTTTACTCGGTAAGTACCGGTATTCTGATGCACTGCCCGTGGCGAGTGGGTACAGTCGCGGACACAGTGAATAACGTATTGTTGTTGTGTAATTTAATTACGTGTGCAGCAAGGGTTGGATTTGAGCTGCAAATGTGGTAGAACGATGGCTTCCATAGTACTTAGGTATGGAGCTATTAATCGTGACCGCAATGCTTGGGAGCTTGCATTTGTTTTTTTTTATAGATTACAATTTAATGCTGGTATCAATAATGCAAATATATCATGTTGTAGTACATGGATGAAGCGGAAAGTAGCCAGTTCATCATGAGATAACTTTTTATCCTCATTTTATAATTACACCTGTTTGCTAAACGCTCACAAGATGACGATATCGATAGGTATTACTGGTATTAGCAATAAATTGTATCTAAGTGTAGCTTAGATACGTAGCGTAGTAAATATAATGTACAGCTCATGAAAAAAAAGATTCTTTTTTTCTACTTCCATGGTACAGCTAGGTTTTATAAATCCCTACCTATAGGTATATAGGTACTATTAGGTACCTACCTCGGTAGGTACGTTCTTACGATTTCAAATGAAACGGCTAAAGATCGAAAGTTCGCCCGTAATTTGAATTTGTCAGACGCATCCCACAAACTTGGACGATTAATTAATAATCGCAATTATTTCAATGAAATCACTGGTGATTACGAGACGATAATACCGCCAGATTCATTAGCTTAATGACGACAAAAACTTGGTTACCTACACAAATACCTATACATCTAGCACTTGTGCAAACGAAACAAGAGTATGAAATAGGCACGTAATTATCAATATTTGTTTTAAGACAAGTAAACTAGGGAGAACTTATGTATTTAAAGATGCTGTGGTGTCTGTTATAGCAAAATACCTACAGTACGAACAGTAGGTTACATACATAACATATTTACAATCCTATTGCAAACTTAACGAAAATACAAAAATCTCACCTTTTAAATAGTTGTTTGTAGTGCATCCTCGTTTACTTGTTCACAGTAACACTTTTAAAATACTCTCACACAACCACACTCACATTTCACTGAGCCCGAGAGAGCCACTGTTGCCACAGAACGTTTGACCACCAACTAGAAAACTGACAGCACACAGCCAGAATCACAAACACCACAAAATCCACACCAAAAAGTTCGAACTCCAACCTGCGCCCACGCAAGGCACGTCCGAGTACAGGTAACGTTTGAATATTTTTAAAAATGGAAGCGCGACGGGAAGAGCGCTCCGGTTGGCCGCGCCCGCGTGGGAAAGAGACGGGAGAAACAAGTCGAGCGGCGCATGCGCAGGTGGGGGGACGCGACAGGTAAACTACCCTTGCCTTTGCTATTGTTTGACGAGGAATTGACAACTGTATGCCGGGAATTCGTGCGTCTTTTGTCTTTGAATGGAATTCGCGGAAACCGCTTTAGGATATTGCTTCCGAAAACAAATAGGTATTATTTGTACTATGATGTTTCGGTTACCGTTAACCGCAAAACCGGTGTTTTCTGTGAGACTATTAGTTATGTACTGAAGTACACAGCAGACTACGCAGACGATGACGCTCAACCTCAACCAGTTTCAATACCAACATAATATAAGAGCTCAGCTATACATTAAACAAATAACAAAACCCATATTATTAGATTTATTAGTACGTTTTTCTATCACTTCAGTATTTTTATGCACTTGTATGTTATGTACACATACTGGATAGAAATTTATAAGTGAACCTGCCGTGTCGTCGGCATCGGCAGGCCCTTGAACTTGTCTTGCTCTTATGCCATTATAGGGTACATTGACCTACCTATGAGAATTTCACTGATATGAACAAAACTCTCATAATTTTTACAAATGAAATTGTTACCTACTATAATTTTTTAATGCTCCGTCATGCGTTTTTATGATAGAAAGTAGCCACCGGCGAAATACTACTTACATACTTACAACTACACTCGCGAGCAACCAAATCGACTCAAGCCTTCACGGCGCACATATACATTGATTTTCCTAAAACGATAAATGGTAAATATAAAAGTGATATGTCATTCGAAAGCTGAAGAATTAGGCTTTCAATTAAGATCAATACCATAAAAAAAAACTAAGCGCAGATTTAATGACGCATTTTAATTGCCCGTCAGTGTTAATTACCTCATTAGGAATCCACGCCTTGCGCTACCTGATCCCGCTATAAAACCTTTCCACATCCGGTGTACCTTATCAGTCGCTTGTTGCAAGTTGACCGGTACACATCTCGTTGCATTGTATTCCTTGTTTTCGCAAACCCATGGATACCACACCAGAAGAAGCTGCTCAAGTTGTTGCCTTGCTGCAACAAGGGTTAAGTCAGCGAGCAGTCGCTGCCCAGCTCCACTTGAGCCAGTCTGCTGTATCCCGAGTATACAGACGGTTCCAAGAGACTGGTGCCTTCAATCGAAGACCAAGAACGGGCCGCCACCGCTGCACTTCAGAGAGAGACGACCGCTTCATTGTCTCAACCTCGCTGCGCAATCGACACCTTACGGGCGTTGATGTGCAGCAAGAACTGAGACGTGTACGACAAGTGGCTGTCAGCGAGTGGACAGTGAGAAGACGCTTGAAGGAAGCCAACTTGACACCAAAAAGACCTGCATCAGGCCCCAAATTGACTGCAGGCCACCGACAAGCGCGTCTTCAGTTTGCTCGAGAGCATCTCGATTGGAGCATTGCGCAATGGCGGTCGGTCCTGTTTACTGATGAGTGCAGAGTGTGTCTGCATGGCAGTGACAGGAGAGGCCGGGTCTACCGGCGTCCGGGGGAACGATTTGCCCAATGTTGTTTCGCTGAAACAGTAGCATATGGCGGCGGTTCCTGCATGATGTGGGCTGGTATTTCTCTAGAGGGAAAAACCGCACTTGTTTTCGTGCCTGGAGGCGGCCGAGGAGGCGGGTTAACAGCTGATCGGTACATCACCGACATTCTACTCGGTCATGTTGTGCCCTATGCAGAATTTGTCGGTGAAGACTTCGTGCTAATGCACGACAATGCCCGCTGCCACACGGCACGAGTCAGTCGGCAGTTTCTGAGAGAGAAGGAATTGCGCACGATGGACTGGCCTGCGCTCAGTCCTGACCTGAATCCCATCGAACACTTATGGGACGAGCTCAAAAGAAGAGTTCGGGCCAGGAATCCAGTCCCTGCAAGCGTGGACGAGCTGAAGACAGCTTTATTAGAGGAGTGGGACGGCATTCCTCAGGAAACTGTCAAAAAGTTGATAAGGTCTATGAGAAACAGGCTGCAGGCTGTAATTAGGGCAAGAGGGGGCAATACAAAGTATTGATTTAAATAAATAAATTTTTATCTTAACATTTTTTGTTTAATTTGTATAATACGATACCCATACCCTTTTTTCCTAAATTCCCGTTTTTCCTACAATTGCGTTCAGACATCATTTATTTCAAAAATGATGAATGGATTTCAATAATAATGATATCAAATTAAAGCTGACATCTTAAGCTTTTAAATGACATATCATTTTTATTATTTCTATTCATAATTTTACTTGTATTAATGTATGTTTGCGCCGTCAAGGCTTGAGTCGATTTGGTTGCTCGCGAGTGTACAACTTTCTCTGCAAATAAAAAAATCTAGTGTCTCAATGTTATCTCATACACTTATATTACTTACATTACATAGGCACCTATACATATAACATAATAAATTAGTGAGTATTCTTATGTATTGTATGATCGTATGTACTTATTACATTTCTAGGTAACGTAGATAAATATCCGTACAAGATATCCGTAGATCCTAACTAATATTATAAATGCGAAAGTAACTGTGTCTGTCTGTCTGTCTTTCTGTCTGTCTGTCTGTTACTCTTTCACGCCAAAACTACTGAATGGATTTGAATGAAATTTGGTATACATACGGTCTAGACCCTGGGAAAGAACATAGGCTACTTTTTATCCCGGAATTCCCACGGGAAAACTTTTTAAGGCGAAGCGAAGCGCGCGGGAACAGCTAGTACTAGATAAACAATGTCACCATACAAACGAAGAGTACTTATCCGTTTTCCTTTTACATGATTATCTGTTTCCGGAGAATATCAGTGCCGACCAAAACTTATCCTCCATGATAATTCATATAGTATTTTGACACTTATATCGGAAATTAAAGTTCTTAACTTCTTAACCAAAACCACACATTTTTTACGATTCCGAATCGACTCAAGCACTGCTTAATAATATGTTTTATTACAGGTTTGATAAATTTGTAAGTAAGTAATAGATAAGCTTCAGTTCCTTCATCAATAAAAGTTGTACTGTGTAAAACAAAAACTAGAATTCGAAGTCTTAGCAGAAAAATAAATATTTTAGTCTAGGTGCCTTAAAAAAAGTAAAGCCTTGGAAATGGTTCTACCTTTTTTGACCTAATATTTATTTGCCTAATCTCGTGTTGCATAGTACCGTTTGGTCAAAGTCTCGTTTCGCCGAAAATTATATGGCATAAATCTTGTTTAGTAAAAAGTTATTTCGCATAATCTTGTTTAGCCTAATAATGGTATGGTCAAATCTTAAATAGCCTAATAATACTATGGCATATGTTATACAAAGTAATAATATTCGTTTTGCTTTAACTGTCACGGAGCGTTTTCCTACATAGCGCAAACTGGTGCCTTGTACTGTTTATATTATGTGGAAAACGCTCCGCTCCGCTTCGCTGCGCTCCGCTTTGCTTTTGACGAACATGTGCACCTAACACGCTCCTCCTCGCTTTGCTCGTCGTCGCACCTATCTTTAGGTTTCGATCCCATGGGGTTTAATGGCGTTTGTATAATAATTATAATGGTCATTCAATTTTCACTTTCGTCTTTTGATCATTCAATATCGTGATTTTCGGGATGCAAGAGATAAATATCGCAATTTGTACATTTTTTACATACTTAATATATTATTTATTATGATAATAATAGGAAAAACTATATTAATAAATTTGAGCAAACGAAACTTAGGTGTTTAAAGATTGTGCCTAAAGAGTTTTAGACGAAACGAGCCTAATGCCTTATGCCACATAAGTCTTGGCAAAGTGATGGTTCGGCTAAAAAAGTTTAGACCATACGAGTTATGCGAAATGAGTTTTGGTCAATAAAGATTATGCGAGATGAGGGGAACCCCTTGAAAACATTTTAAATCGATAAGAAATATTAATCGATATGTGTCTATAGGTACCTAATAATTATGAATAAGTAGATCAAAACATCTGAGCCTATATACCCACAAAATTCATGTTATTTCACCAATATTACCGACAAACACACAACTTCTTTAAGGTCAACAGTTAGATAAACCTCTGTTCGCTCGTGCGTGTCAAATTGCTCTTCAGAACCCATACATATGGAAATTAACACTGACCTTTACAAAAACTGTTGGCGAATTGTTTTTCAAACATTTACGTCTATAATAGCGAAAAGCGGGTCACCATTGGACGCCCCCTGGGAAAGGTGGGTTCATCTAAACATATCTACATGCTATTATTTCAGTAATCCTTAAATATCTACCTATATATTATACCGAATACATAAAACAAACTTTGATATTTTATGTATTGTGGAGTTTTTTTCCCAGAAGTAGACCTACTAAGTAGAAGCATGGCTTACGGAAAGCTAGTGCTACCCTTCTATTCTTGAGAGACTTGATTACTTAGTAATATTAGGTTTAATTTTTAACCCTTAAATAGATCCGAAGCAACACGATTCTCAGAGAATCCTTGCTTTAGTACACAAAGTAAACATGAACCATAGACAAAGACTGTTATCTAATTCAAACAAGATTGAACATGGCTGCCCGTTTTACACGCGCTGTTAATTATTAAAAAGATTACTACAAAACAGTCTAGCAATAACAATGTTATATTAAATTTTAAGTTACAATCACGTTTTATATTTTGAGACCTGAACTTTGGTTCTAGGTATGTAGGTGGTAATACATAAGTGATAGGAGAAAGGCATAAAATACTATGACTGACTTAAATTTATACCCAACCTATGAAACCTATGGCCGAAGACAGCACACAGTATTGCCTCACTACTTGGAGATGACCAGCTAATTTAGTGAACCTTTTTTGTCTAATAGTCATTGTTGTTACACCTACCAAGTAGAGTGGCGAGACAGTATCCTCGGCCGATCCTCGACCAATGAAGGGCTAGCAATATTGACCGAAGGCTCGGCTGAGGATACTGTTTCGGCACTCTACTCGATAGGTGTTATGAGGTAATGTAATGAAGTAATTATGAATGCTACTATCTAGACTCACCCTTTCTCTCCAGGTCCCAACTTATTGTTCTCAATAACAGCCGTGGCCCGGATCCTATTCTCCGGCTGTTCTCCAATCAGCTTCTCACTCCTTCCGTTGCTCAACTGCTCCCTTACTGCACTGTACGCATCACTTTCACTTATCACTTCACTTTTCACTTTCTCACTCGTATCCTTCTCGTGTTTCTCTGGTTCGGGAGCGTCTGTGTCCTTTTTGTTGTCTATGGAAATTCCGTTTGCGATGACGGGTGTTGGCTTCGCTTGGAGCGATTTGATGGTGGGTTTTGGTGAGGAGATGATGGGTTTGGTCTCGATGGCTCCGTCCTCTGTGATGGAGGTGACGTAGACCGTGGAGGAGCTGATGTAGCCGTTCAGGTCGGTTCTGTTCTCTGGTGTCGTCTGAGCAAGCTTCCTGCGGTTTAGCTGGAAGAGAGAGGGAGGTTAGTTTTTGTGGCGTTTAAAGGTTTGGACATAGTTTCGGAGAGGGTTGTATAGTGATATCGTATATGTGAGTGAATTGTTCGGTCGTAAGTCGTAAGTGAATGTAACTAAGTGTACGAGTGGAAAGATAAGCATTAAAGTAAGGTTTCCGTCCATTGCCCGACTTATCTTTCCACTCTGTATGGTTATTCCATCTCCACTATATTCGTATAGGTACGTGAAAACATGTAGTTAAAATTACATTTACTAATGTAGGTAATACCTAATGTATGTGTAAAAGCTTCTAACTCGTAACTTGGAGGATGGCGTATACGAATTTGACACTACGTCTATTTAAGTTAGTTATCCGGAGGACGTCTGAGGAACCCCGAGGAGAGAGTTTTGTGGCGATCCTTGCAGATATTTATTATTTAACTATCATTTGAGCTGATGCTAACCTAAGTAGATACCAAAAACTATTAGAGCTACTAAGTCTCTTGTGTAACACAAAACGGTCAAAGAAACGAGTTTTTATTTAAAATAAATAACATAACGGACTATCATCTACTATCAACTCGTATAAGTAATAAGTTTACATTTACTGTAGCATTCATGAGAGTAGCTCCATCAAGATAAATGGCACAATGGCTCATCAGCACGGTCAGTGGATAACTTTATAACGAGCCATTGTTTACTATGACTTTTATGTATTTTATTATAAAACTAGGCCGTGTAAATATACAGTTTTCCAATAAATCATTGATACGAATAAGTTGATGGATGGCAGGTAACATACATTATTTTCAGATTGTAATAACAATGTACCTACTTTTTTTTTAAAGTACGGTCAGCTGCATAATAAGTTGTTATACACTTCTGTACCTTGTCAAACTGACGAAACGTCAATGCTTCAATGAATGGATAGGCGGTTTGTTAGATTGACAAGGTTCTAAAGTGTATAGCTACTTATGCAGCTGACTGTACCTCTACTTTTGTAATTGTACAATATTATTGTAGGTACTTACCTATTTGAATGTAAAAGGTTTTACGTCTCAAATTAAAACTTTTGAATTCATGATACCTACATTATCAATTTTGAAAATTGGAACACGACTTAAAAAGAAACCTCCACACATTCCTCACCTCCTATTGGCTGTACCGAGCTCGTCAAGCGCATTCTGAAACCGCATCAAGAGCCTCTCGGTCCGTTCGAGATCGCGATTCGCTCTCCACACTGATTCAAGATGCCTCCCAATGACGTTTGACGTTTCGAGTGGAGGGCGACGCGATACAATCGAATAAAGGTGCACATTGGCAGCAGACGACCTAGGTCTAGTACAGGTTTGTTAGATTGTCGGAAACTATAAAAGTTTACGTTTTCTCGCATAAGAAGTGGTGCTTCTAGCGGAAACTATGATGAAACTTTTGACAGATAATATATGCAGATGACAGAAGAAAACGTAAACTTTTGTAGTTTTCAAAAATAGCAAATCCCGTACTAGAGGCCCTGATGGCGAAGGCTCGAAGTCGAAGACGTGATGATAAGTAATAAAGATGTTCTTGGTTTGTTGATATTATATTAAATAGAAGTAAGTATTAGTATTTTACAACGATGTTTAGAAATAAGAAGTAAGTATTAGAATTAGTAAGTATTAAAATGTATTGTGGTCGTGATAGTTTCTTTGAGTTGTTATTTTGTATGTGATTGACATAAGTATTTCTTCTTCAGCTGAAGCGCCGGGCAGGTTACAACAAGGCCTCTGGTACGGGTTTTGCATTTTACATGATAGTTTCCGCTAAAGGCGCCACTTTGTAAGCGATAAAACGTAAACCTTTATAGCTTTCGACAAACTATTACAAACCTGAACAAGACGTATTTGCGGAAATTATCATGATACTTTTGGCAGTTAATGTAAGTATGTAGATGACAGAAGGAATCCAATTTATTATCGTTTTCATAAATTGGTAAACCGTAACTACATAGGCTCTGCCAGAACGTCATGTCATCCCCTACCAATTGGCACCCTAATCTAACGTGGACGATCACCCTAGTGCCCACGACCGACTCACTTGATGTTGCATCAGGAAACTACTCAAGTTTTGCAATAGTCAAGTAAATATGTGGGTAGGTTATCGGTAATTTACTTAGGTAAGTATGAGGAATGGCTAGCATTTCTAGAATATCGTGCGTGATTTATTACTTAAATTATTCGTATCTATGATAATAGGTAGGTATTAACCAGATACTGATGTGGAAATAAAACCATTAACCATAGTCGTAATACACAATAAGTACTAAACATAAAATGAATAAACTCTATTCCCCAAACTGATAGAGCATTTTGACACTTTAAAATAGGTTTAAAATTGACGTTGTGATATACGAATTTCACCTTTTTGATTGACGCAAGGAGTCGAAATTCGTGTGTTTCAATGTAAATTTTAACCTGGTTGTAAATTTAAAATACGATCTATGAATTTGAGGGAAAATATCTCCTAATATCTGACAATCAATCTCCCTCGAAATGATCGATCAGATCATACAAGACCGGTATAACGTTGCATCAAATTACAAAACTTTATTGGAATTTTAATATCAAGCGTGACAAGCCATCTGCGAAGGAAAGCTCTATAACATACAGCTTATAAATCTAAAAGCGTAATCCGCTTGAGCTTTTAAAGACTGAGCTTCAAAGCTGCCTCACTTCAAGAGCTTTAGATGCTTCCGTAGCACACAGCTGCGGAAAAGCGCCGCATATTTAACTCCTGACCGAAAAAGAGGGGTAAGTTAAAACTGCTGTATCTGTGTGAAAGTATGTAGTAATAGCACCATAGAACAAAGTATAGCACACAACAATCTCACACTGCCAAGCATCACACTGCGTGTTGCGTGTCGGCAATGCAGATAATAATATGCGTGTTTTTTACGCATTCACGCGCGTAGTTGCGTATTGTGATGATTCGGCGACTCTTTTGACTCATTGGGCTACTCTCAAAGCACGCCACTGGACGCGATATAGCTTATTAAGTATCGCAGCCAATCATTATCAGTCACCTTTTAACGTCGAACGTATAAGGGGCCGTCCATTAATCACGTGAGGTCGTTTTTCTAATTTTTTGGTGATATTTGCCACCCCCCTGGTGATATTTGGTGAGGTTTGGGATCACCCCCCCCCCCCCCCTGGATCACGTGTATTTTTTTGGAAGTCTATGTAAAGGCTATTTTTGACTAGAAAAAATATAACGAAAATTGCGTTTTGAATTGAATCAATCGTCAATCAAGATCATACTACAAATCGTTAAAATTTTTGCGCCGTTCAAAATTTCGGTTCTAGTCTGGTCTAGCGCTTTTTGACAAAAAATTAATACACGTGATGTCTAACGAGACCCCCCCCCCCCCCTCCCCCCTCGTGAGGTTTTCCGTAGGTAGTTCCTTGTGCTTTGGTAGAAGCCTACGTCCAGCCGTGGAATCATGAATTCATGACTGCTACAGACAGCTGATGATGATGATGACGGTTACCTCTACAGACAGCTGCGACATGTCGACGGGGGTGATCCGCTTGAGCGCGGAGAGCCGCTGCAGGCGCTGCCGGGCCTGCTCCTCCACCGCGATGAGGAAGGCATCTTGCACGATGTTGTGGCCGATGTCCGATACTGCGGAAGATACATCCTTGGTTAGAGACTTAGAGTTAACGTTGGTGAGGTTACCGCCATCGAACATAAACAATCCGTAAGCTGGGTATATACTGACCAACGTTACGGACTGTAATGTAACATTCCCAGCGAGCATGTTACGCAACGCTGTGTTCTTAAGTCGGCTCCTTGTTCGCTGGTTTCCCCGTAACACTACGTGCTGACTGCACGAATTCTCGCCGTGTAACATGTTACATTACACCTCGCAACGGTGACCAGTACCCATGCACCTTTAAGCAGAGCGTCGCTGGCTTATGAAATCTGATGCAGCTTGCATGGATATGACATGCGGATGTTTGAAAGGCGAGCGACGCTGATTATGGATGGTTAATTGCTTATGTATCGGTAGCTGTTAGGCGGTTCTCACACTGCCACGCTGCATGTTGTGTGAATGCGTGTGCGAACGTTGCTTGTAAGTATCTCCGTTTGTATAGAAACACATACAGAAAATGCATTTACATGAGTTTAACGCAACGCACGAAGCGTGATGAAGGGTGCAGTGTGAGACCCGCCTTAGTCCGCAGAATATTTCGTTCAACGAAAGTTTAGGCCGCGTAGTTTTACGTGCGTAATTTTAGTAATAAGTAATTTTTGGATTACGTATTGTGGTATTTTTTTGTGTTACTAGCATTGTGCTTTATCTCAAAAAACTTCAGTATTCTCACGTATGCTGTTAATATAAAAATCATTGCCTCCGTCTTGCACGGGTGTTTCAAATCGATTTAAGAAAACCACATCAAAATCAAATCGGCACTGATGTTATAAAATTATATAAGCATAGGTAGATATAAAAGTACTTTCCTATTAGCCAACTTCGTATTCTAATATCTTGTTCCTATTCTATTAGACTAGTCTGTGGAGCCCTCATGTTATCAACCTTGACAATTTATATGAGCATAATAAGGATTCGCATTAAATAGGTAAGTTAAGATTTAATCAATTAATATTCCGTAGGTGATGCATCCTTCAGCTATTTCCAAGTGAGTCACAGTCTAGCTGTGCTGAAGTACTTGTGCAATTCAAAATGGCGCCCACCAGTATACCAGGTTATGGTTATCTCGATCGCGCATATTTTAATACTATTGTCTTAGAAGGGAAGTTCAAGTTTAGATAGCGAGAGATTTAAATGAGTCTGATAGTGCCAATGACATGTTATTATAGCTTGGCGTGTCTTGGACATATTCTCACAAAACAAATTTACTGTAAAAATGACTTATTTTCTATGACTGATGTCTGACATAGACTTCTAGCTTAGTAAGTAGCTAGTAGTAGCATATACAAAGTCCTTGGTAGTAGCCTAGTAGTTATCAGACATTTACACTTTGTCCATTATTTTAGTGTTCCTTTCCTTCATACAACTCGGCGTAAGACTATTATACTTAATGGAGACGTTTGAAACATACTTAAGACTTATTTACTGTGTGTTTATATAATCAATTCATATATTATTAACGTATTCCAGATTTATTATTTGCCCACATACAGAATGTACAAGCAGAGCCATGCAGCATACTGATGAACCAATGATTGTAGCCAATTGCGCACTTTGTCGCACCCTGTGGGTTACACACTTACACAGTTACACTCCCACATACATAGGTGTGGGTAAATACATAGATATCTTACAGACGCATATTGTGCAGATGGAATTAACCACTCCGCTCGATCTATCGGTTACATAATTTATACGTAATAATGTAAGTAATAGAATGTTTGAAATAAATTACATGCAAATTCGCCATCCTTAGCTATGTTAAAAAAAAAAAAAACACGCACTCACGCCTTGTACTAATGTACTCCCTTGCGGGGTAGGCAGAGGTGCATTGCTGCACCCACTTTTCGCCAGAGTGTTATGTTAGTCCCAATGTAATAGGGGGCGGGCCTATTGCCATTTTACGGGCACATCCAAGACCCGAGAACAAATATCTGTGTTTAAACAAATATCTGCCCCAGCCGGGAATCGAACCCGGGACCATCGGCTCAGTAGTCAGGGTCACTAACCACTACGCCATTCGGTCGTCAAGCTTAGCTATGTTAGAATATTATTATTTTAAATTATATTTACTACTTACATTATGTACTTACTTCATAATTTGATAAGTACATTATATTGACTGAGAGATCATGATGATTGGCAAACCGGCTAAAAGTTGGCAGGTTAGCCAATCATCATTTCTTTTATTCAGACAGGTTGGAGACGCTCCAAAAATAACCTGAACCTGCGACAATGTATGCCTAGGCACTAGCTTATTCTATTACTCTTGTTTCGAGAAAGGTTTATGGGCTATAAACTCAAGAAAATGTTCTAAATGTATAATATTATAATACTATATGCAAGATATGTAAGGAAAAGTGAAATTCGTCATAAAAATACAATGTTCTCAGTGCTTCTGAAGAATGTAGCACCTTACTAATACTAGAAAGTTTGTAAGTTAATACTTTAGTAGGTACGTTTATGTGATAATAGTACTAATGGATGATCACTCTTTCAGGTACTTAATAACTAATTATCGGTTTATCATGTCATTTTATGTGCAGGACGCTAACACTAATTACACCTACCGAGCAGAATAGCGAGACAGTATCCTCGGCCGATGCTCACTTTATGAACGACCAGCTATTGACCGAGTGCTCGAGGGTATTAGCCTCACTATAGTCACAGATAATGCAGTAAAAATGTGTTTCAACCACCATCACAAAGAAACGGTATTCCTGATTAGAGCAAGGTCCATCTAACAGTCTAGAACTGACACACGGTATCTCACGTACGGCCATCCCCACAATACTAGAGTGTCTAGAATATTACCTGCATTCTAGACCGCTTGCGGTGGACTGCTCTGGTTTTATTGCCATTTTAATGTAGATTTAAGTGCATTATAAAACACTGGAGGATGCTCGCGGTTAGAGGCTATTTCTTGTGCCGTTTCTTTTAATATCCTGTTGATATCAGATACTATATATAGGTATATACCTGCGTATAAACATAGATCGTGTAGGTACCTACATATATATTTCTGACCCTGGATATAACGGTATGGTTTAAGACTCGATCAGCAACACCTAGACCTAGCGATGTGTATTTAAACGTGTCGTATGACATTATGTATGGAAGATATTCCCCTATATTTATTCTAATTCAATACGATTCTTACCATCACTAAAGTTAGTGCGATAATCTTTGTCATAAGTACTATTTGTTTCCGGAAATTTAATTCATATTATTGGCATAGACTAATTTAGTCTATGGTTATTGGTAAGTTAAAAAATCCTATACTTAGGGCCGATTTTTCAATGCTCAGATAAACAACCAGATAGCGTTTATTCGACAGATAGCGAAATATTGAATTTTTCAACCGTCAGATAGAACTTATTCGTCCAATAACTCAGTTAACTGGAGAATAAATCTATCTGCTGCTTGAGCCGCCAGATAGTGCTTATTCGATTGATAATTTGACATTTGAGGTTATAAAGTAAGTTCTTTTTTGTGTTTATACCAATTCTAAACTATACAAGCGCAGAGAATAATCGTCTTTTCAATGGATATTTTCGATGATATTGATGATTTGGCGATCAAAAAAGAGGCAGTAGGTAATGAACGAATGTATTAATCCTGTTGAAAGGAAAGTCAGAGTCGTCAAAACGAGGCCTGATCATTACAGCATGTGGGATGCAAAAGAATTTCATCGCCGAAAGGCGCCAGACTACAAACATTATGTTTATTTATTTTCAAGCATTAATTAAAATAAACAGGAATGTAGTAGCACTTCCTTGATAATAAAATATTAAGGTACATTATAGTTTTTCATTTTATGATAAGTAGGTAACCTATGCTACATATACCTAAGTATCTAAGACATCCCTCCTGCTTGGCGGCATGATCTTCTATGTCCAGTAGTGGACGGCTATAGGCTGAGGAGAAAAGAGAGAAACCATCCAGTACTTGATAATAAAACATTAGGTGTTATTTCTTTCAGTTTTTATTCATTAAATTTAAATTAAGGATAGGTTGAATGCTAATGTTGGAGCAAATTCCTAATACCTTTTCTTCTACATCGTTAAATGAAGGTGCATTTGAGGGCCCAGCTCCAGTTTTGTACATCTCCTGCCTTTGCAGGGAAGACTTCTTCTTACGACTTCTTCTTCATTGTTTTTTTGATGCCCTCGTACTTAAATTAAAGGATTTTCAATGAGCGGACTGGTTAATACCACTGGAGTTAAAAGAAACTCAATTTTCTTCCATGTAGTCTCCTTATCTTTATTTGTTGCTGCATCGGTCTTTTTATTTTCTATGACATGTTTGAATAAAATTTATCTACCACTCACTAACACAGTAACTTCATTAATATTAAAATTCGCCGAACGCTATCTTTTTTGTGATTCCATTGCGATCCAAAAATAACAAATATAAATACCAAAATTGAAACAACCCAATAAACAACCAAACCAAACAGTCAGTGAGGCTTGTGGCTTGACAGTGACAGTTGACTCTGACAATAAAAATAGTAGTCTGTCCTGCTTTAGCACTAGGTGTCTACATATACTTGTTTCACCTTTCCAGAGTTCAAGTAGAAAAATCGGTAAGATAGTTACCTATGGAATAAATCACAATTGAAAAATGGTTTAACAACTACCAAGCCGATAAACAGCCAAATAAATTTATTCGTTTGATAGTTATTTGACCTATTATCCTGGCATTGAAAAACCGGCCCTTAAATATTTAAAATTTGCTGCATTATTTTCCTTGTTTTGTTTAATTCACATAGTTCCAGTTTAAACCTAAGAATGCCCATCAGTAATACTGATGTCCTTCCAAAAACCAAGAGGTATGTTTCAACTATAACCTTGTAGTTCGAAGAAATAGGTTTTCGACATTCCTTCCCTAATGACTACACTTACCAAGCGATAAACTGTTTTTACAAATAAAACACTTATGTGCCTTGCTTTAACGTTGCAAATTAAACGTATTTACCTAGCCATGCTAGTCATGTGGATAAATAGGAAACCAGTTTAAAATTCCAGTTCAGTGGACAGAAGAAGAAGCGTTTTATTATAGAATTACCCGTGTTTGTGCGACTAAGCTTGGATTATCACAGATTGTAATTACAGAGCTTGCTTTAGTTTCCTGCATCTCGTGCAGAATGCTTACAAATTAATGGTGGTTTTATATTAATTATGCCCTTCCTTAAGAGATACGGGAAGGGGCGGTGGCTAAGGGTCCCTTCACACTGACCGGCTCGGAAAGGAGATCAGAGAGATTCTATCACCGATCCTAGGCAATTGACAATTCCTTATCTGGCAAATATGACGTAACTTGTATGGACCTGACATATATTTTACAGATAAGCGATGCTTATTTTTGTCAGTGGTTGTAAGGCAGCAGATTTCCATCACATTGGAAAGGGAACCTTGAGTATTTGCTGTGTTAACGGACCCTTAGAAAAGTGGAAGATATTGCGGGCTAGCGGTTTTCTTTGGCTTGCTAAGGAGAGAATGGAGGCGCCTTTTCGTATTTATAGCAGCCTGATAATGGACCCCATGGTGCAAGTGCCCCGATAGTTCAGAAACTCTGAGAGTAAAAATACTACCTGAGAGGGGTCAGTCTCAAGACTGTACATCCGTGATAGATCTACAAGCAGACAAAGTTGGATGCAAGTGGGTGAACGATCGGCTAACCCTGAGTAAAACTCGGATGTCTACATTATTTATAAAGGTGACTGAAGCTGTATACAATTATGATTTAGTTACGAGGTGGGTACGAGGTCTGTGAAATGACTGTTCGACACTGGGCGAGCCAAGGTCGGCGGGTTTTGCTTGTATTGTCGGTAATGTGGCTAGGTTTTTTGCAACATCATACTGTCTTTGATCCGAGAAGAGAATTGAATTGACGTCTGCGGAATCAAACTCCTGCGCATAACTTTTTGACGGCTGTGTGTAGCTATCGCGAACATGTTTTTACAATGATTTTCGGATTCGAAATCGTTTTGACTTCGCGATAGGGCCCCTGGGCCGAGTTTCATCTGCAGGCGGAGTGCGAGTTTTTACCAAAATAGAAAGGTATTTAGATGTTATATGTATACCCAAATCTACTTATAATTAAAGTACTTCGTGACCTAACGGGACCGTCACTGACAAAACTGCACCCTGTATACGTAGCTAGTTTTTATGTAGAACATGTTTCATGTTCTGCATCCCGGATTACTAGACTAGCTCGCGTTTGTCCTAGTCCAAGTCACTTTACAGGTTTCTGGAACTGGATTTAAGTTGGTACTTAAAGGTAAGCTTCCACATATCGATATCGTACGCAACGGACGCATCACATTCAATATTCTTCGGAAAAAATAAAAAAAACACACGCACTTACATTGCGGGGTAGGCAGAGGTGCATTGCTGCACCCACTTTTCGCCAGAGTGTTATGTTAGTCCCAATGTAATAGGGGGCGGGCCTATTGCCATTTTACGGGCACATCCAAGACCCGAGAACAAATATCTGTATTTAAACAAATATCTGCCCCAGCCGGGAATCGAACCCGGGACCATCGGCTCAGTAGTCAGGGTCACTAACCACTACGCCATTCGGTCGTCAATTCTTCGTATAGAGAGTCACATCTTTGTACCAGTTTTCCTGTACCTCCTGTAGGTTGGCTGGTAGAAAATGCTCTTAGCATTAAGCCCACCTTTTGTGCATTTATTATATATTTGTGCAATAAAGAATTAATAATAATAATAATAATAAAAGTGCGTCCACTACATCGGCATTGCTGACACCGTTTTTCCATGCATAATACCTAACAATCCGTTTGGTACGATATGTACGATACCGATATCGATAGGTGAACTTTACTTACCTGGCCTATGTGGTTGTCATGTCAGCAACTGCACAAGTGCACATAGTGTTGAGAGTTGTTGTCTTTATTATGTTTTACCTAGGTAAGTAGGGTACTTGTACTTACATAATAATAATGGATATCTACATGCAATAGCGTACACCATTCGATTTACTAGGTGCATATCTGGTGCTTATAAGTAGATACCTACTTAGTACTTACTTAAGTATATTCTGTATACCTGGATGCTAAGTGGCCTAAATGCTGCTTCCCGACGTGTAGGCCTCGGTATGAACTTGGACAAGACGAAAGTCATGTACAATGCTCACATCAAACCGGAGCCGGTCGAAGTTGGTGAGGCAAAAATCGAAGTTGTGCAAGAATATGTCTACCTCGGGCAGACTATTCGGCTAGGCAGAAGCAGAGGCTGCAAGGCGCATCCAACTGGGTTGGGCTGCATTCGGGAAACTTCGTCACATATTCTCCTCGGCCATTCCTCAGAGCCTGAAGACAAAAGTCTTCAACCAGTGCGTCCTGCCAGTGATGACGTATGGTGCAGTGACGTGGACACTGACGGTAGGACTGGTCCACCGATTTAAAGTCGCTCAGCGTGCTATGGAGAGAGCTATGCTTGAGGTTTCTCTGATGGATCGTATCAGAAATGAGGTTATCCGTCAGAGGACTAAGGTTACCGACATAGCTGTCAAAATATGCAAGCTGAAGTGGCAGTGGGCTGGTCATATCTGCCGAAGAACCGATAACCGTTGGGATAGACGAGTTCTCGAGTGGAGACCACGAACAGGCAAACGCAGCGTGGGACGCCCTCCTGCCCGCTGGACTGACGAGTGACGACCTTAGGCGGGTGGCGGGTAGTGGTTGGATGAGGAAGGCCGAGGACCGAGTGTTGTGTGCGCTCCTTGGGAGAGGCCTACGTCCAGCAGTGGATGATTATTGGCTGATGATGATGATGATGAGGTATATTCACAAATAATTATATTTTAGGAAGCTCATGCTGACAGTTCATACTTAATAAAGATTTAATGCAAATCTGTAAAGTTAACGATTATCTACTGGTATATTAATTACCCTTACTTACTTACTGGTGAACTGGTATGATACCCTTATTTTTAGTTTGAAAAGGTTTTAGTTGCATTGTTTTTGCTATTTTTATTTTTTTATTTAATTCGGCTCAGCTGTTTAATAACATCATTAGAGTTAGGTTAAGTATGTACCTACCTACTAGGTACAGTACTTACCTATAATATGTACCTACATATATCATTCTTATTATTATGACCATCAACCAGTGATTCTAACTTTATGAAACAGGTTATGTTTAAATTATAAATATTACTGTAGGTATTGTGAAACTATGTATGACGCAAGTTCAGGTAAGTATACTTATTACATATACGGGTCAAAATCAGAGAGGTGAGCATTTTAGGTTTTCAAATTTCTGAGAAATTAAGTTTTATTTTGAAGAAAACTAACAAGTGGAGTCTGTTGTGGCATTTGTCATGAACATAGCCTGTGATGAGGCACGCACAAAATTATATATTTTAGAAATTATACCTGTTAATAAGAATAATGACAGGGCCAAGAGTCATTTCGGGAACACTTTTAATTATTTTTTAAATAATAATATAACGAACACATTTAAGAATCCCCTTCAAGAAATAGTAATTAACCTTTTCCTAAATCAGAAAATATTATTATTTTGATTTTTTTCATAATGAAACCACTTATTTTTCAAATTACTCTCCATAAATTTCCAATTTGTGAAAATTTCGTTCCATAATTTCAATTTATTGTATACATTTTTGCACTACGTTATATATTAATAATATTAATACAAAGGTTTCAAGGTAATTTAATGCTGTATATGCAAGATTTAATTATAGCATTACATAATAGTGACTTATTTGCCGTTTTTGTGATGTTCCCGAAAATTATGGGAGTGTTCCCAAAATGACAACGAAGTTCCCTAAATGACGTTGACCTTCCCTAAATGAACGCAAAGCTAGGTTTTTGGTACATTTGGTGTATGAAAATAATATAATCATCATCATCATCATCATCTCAGCCATAGGACGTGCACTGCTGAACATAGGCCTCCCCCAAAGATTTCCACCTTGTACGATCGGAGGCGGCCCGCATCCAGTGCTTCCCCGCGGACTTGACTATATCGACCGTTCATATTGCGGGGGGCCGCCCAACACTGCGCTTGCCAGTACGTGGTCTCCACTCGAGGACTCTTCTGCTCCACCGACCATCAGTCCTTCGAGCAATGTGTCCGGCCCACTGCCATTTCAGCTTACTGACTCGATAAGCTATGTCTGTTACTTTGGTTCTTCTACGGATCTCTTCATTTCTGATTATACGAAGCATAGCCCTTTCCATACCTCGATGGGTGACTCCGAGCCTATTCAAGAGGCCTAAAGTTAGGGACCACGTCTCGGCACCGTAGGTCATCACTGGCAACACGCACTGTTCGAAGACTTTCGACTTGAGGCACTGGGGAATTTCGGACGTGAAGACAATTCGTAACTTCCCAAACGCTGCCCAGCCAAGTTGGATTCGCCGAGTGACCTCTTTCTCGAAGTCGCATCTTCCTAGTTGGACTGTTTGTCCAAGTTAGACGTAATTTTCCACCACTTCAAGAATCGAGTTCCCTATAGATATTGAGGTGGGCGCTACCTGAGAATTGGCCATGACTTTCAACTTGTCCATATTCATCTTGAGGCCTACCTGTTGGGAAACGCGATTGAGGTCAGCATTTTGCTGAGGTCTTCCAACGATTCTGCCATAACCACAATAACGTCGGCAAACCGAAGGTGAGAGATGTATTCGCCGTTGATTGCCGAGTTCTTTTCAGTCTAGGAGCTTGAAGACATCTTCCATCGCATTAGTGAAGAGCTTCGGAGATACTTATAACATCTCCTTGTCTCACACCTCTCTGCAATGGAATTGCTTCCGTAGTCTGGTCCTGTACTCAAACTGACATGGTGGCGTTTCTATACAATCACTTCAACACTTCGATATACCCGTAGTCAATGTGACACCGTTGTAAGGCGTTTAGCACCGCCCACGCCACGTCTCGATCGAATCAAAGGCCTTCTGATAGTCTACAAACGCTAAGGTTCTATTCTATTCTCTGTGGGGTTGCAAGTACCTGCACCTGGCTCTCTCGAGTCGAACCTATGCGCATATCCCCAAGGTCTAAACTGCCTTCCTAAGCTTGGACCATTTCCCAATACGCTGGTCCACTGCGGGTTGGTGGGTTCACATATCTAGATGTGCTAAATCTAGATATGCAGGTTTTCTCACGATGTTTTCCTTCACCGTAAGAGCGATGGTATACATTGTAATTAAGTTAAAATAACTCATTGGTACATGTCAGCGCCGAGATTTGAACCCGCATCTCTTGCGTGAGAAGCGGGCGCTTACCCGACTGAGCTACCAACGCTAAGGTTTTTTCGGACGCCTTTTTTGACTTCCTTTTCTCTTCATTTTCATCGTTCTCCATCTTACTCGTACTAAATGGATACCTAAAACCAAGATTTTGCATGTTTATTGTTTTATAAGCATTAAAGCATCATTTTGCCCCAAAAAAATGGCATTTCAGGAACGTAGGCGTCATTTCGTGAACATCTGTCATATAACAGAACGTTCCCGAAATGACCGTTCCCGAAATGATTATTCGTTAAATATTTTCATGTCTCGCTTGACGCCGCCATGTTAAATATTGGTTTTAGAGATTATGAACAAGTGAGCAACAATATTTAGAAGAATTTTGCTAAAAGTACGCAAATTTTTGAAAAACTACATACTAAAGAGCGTTCCCGTAGTGACAGGGAATTAAAGTACGCTTCACACATATGAAATTAAAAGGTACTTACCAACAAAATCTAATAATTTTTTTTCGAAAACACAACACACGCCTTTTGCTTTGAATTGTGAACTTTACACTGCTGCTCGCTAACGCCACCTGGCGTGTGTTGTTTTATTTACATCGACCGATATCCACCACGTTCACGGAATGATTTGATAAACGACGGACAGCATTTGAATAGCCAAAATATGAAGAAGTTTTACTTGTAATAATGTAATTTATACTTATATTCATAATTTGATTATTCTAAAAGATAATATTAAAATATGTCAATTTTAAGTTAAATTTTAAACATTTTTGACTTGTTTGAACTTCGAAACATGGTATAAGGACGCGTTCTCGGAATGACGATTTGGACGTATTTTGTTTAAAATCAAATAAATATTACCGTAGCGAAATAAATATGCTGAGTGCACTGTAATTATATGCACAGAACCTTTATTTTGAAATAATTATTTTAGTAATATCATGTAATAAAATTAGGAAAAACTTTGTCGCCGGCATAATGCTCACCTCTCTGATTTTGACCCATACCTATAGCATCGGTTATACATACCTATTACATACATAGGCACCTACGTATAGTTTAAAGGTAAATGAATTGTACAGACAGTACGGAAATTAGGATTAACCTTCCAACTTCCAACCTAGATATGAATAAAAACCTAGGTTATCAATATAAATAAAAAGAAAAAGTCCTTGTCACCACTTCTAAGGTAAACTACCCTTATTAGGGCCGGAAAAACACCCCTATTGCCCCATTAGATTTAAACTTGGAAAAATAGAAAACTCTCGACCAGAGACAAGCCGCCAACTCGACTGCACAGAGGTCCGGACCACAGAGCACAGAAACTAAAGCCTCCAAGTTCACTCACCTTTACCCTCTCACTTATCAAGTTCCCACTATCACTGTCCACTAACACTGACACTGGATCGCACACACAACACTTAACTGAACAATAATGTCGGAATTGATAACATTTTGTGGAATTGTTGTCAAATATTCGACGTACGAAGTTGAAAACACAGAGGCCGCGCGATGGCAACGTCGGTTGCGATGGACTACAGACCGGTTCGCTCCGTCTCTTTCTGGCGTGGTCTTTGGTGATACCAGCGATGGGGAAGGAAAAACTGCGGGGTATTGATAGATATTCGTATCGTAATATCCAACTATCGAAATAGCACCAGTCTTGTGTTCGTTGAATGGGACTGTGACACTGTCAAGCAACTAAATACTACAACAATTGATGAACTATCTACACGTCTCGGAACCATTCATTTGATATTTTGCAGAAGCTAAGTAAGTAAGTGCTTCACATTTTTATGTTATGTTATGGCGGAGAAAATTTTCTAAAGTTCTACTTAATTTTTAAATAAAATTTCGTCGAATATTTCAATGTAGGTAGGTAAAGGTATATGAATAAGTAGTTTTTTGTACTTTTGACAAGAATTATAAAATTTAAAAAATATTTTTTCCTACGTTGATTCTGTTATAAAATATGTGACCATAGAATTGATGAATTATTTTTTATTAAACTTAAGTTTTGTTCCTATTAGATTCCACTAAGAAAAATAATTCCAATAAATTATAAATTCCGTCGCCTGACAACACCAGGAAACTATAGCCTCAAAAGCGACCGAGTGCGAGTCAGCACTGGCCGCTCAAAACAACGAATATCCCCACTCCATTCCAACAACACTGTGCAGCCCGTTCACTGCGACAGGGTTCTAAAAACTACGTTCGTTAACGAGTTTAGAACTCTTCCACAGCGGCTGCACATAAGCGGTTTTACGCTCGCATGACGTGGAAGAAGCCATTGCTGTAATGACATTACTGAAGCAAGAATTGTACAATCGCATTACTCAGCGTTCAGAAAATACAGTTTTCTTTGTAAAAACACGTATCTACAGATTGCCGGGGAAATGGGGCAGTCATTCGATTCTACTCCTCGCCTACTGTCTCTGAGCGGTTGCTTTTTCTAACAGATTACTTTAGATGGCTATCTGCTGGACTTCTAACTTCCTCTAAATTTGAGTGATAATTTCTATACTTACTTATGGCTACTTGCACAATTATATTAAATCTAGATTTAGTGTTAAATCTCGATTTAGTGTCAAATTTTATATGGACTGACGATTCTTAAATCGAGCTTTGACAGTAAATCTAGATTTAATATGTTTGTGCCAGTGCAGTTAAATAGTCAAACGACAGAACAATAATTTAATATATGTATAATGTGCCAGACAATAATGTTTTTATAAAATAAATGGGCACATTTTAGCCTTATTATTAACTACCTCTGTGGTCTAGTTTTATATTAGGATGGGTATCCAATCCAACAGAGACATCAGTACAGCTTCACAAACCAATTAAAAAAAAATATTGTTGTTCCAAGTTTGCGTGGGACATAGAACTAAGGCTGATTAAATTCACATGGTTTCCTAAAAGTAAAAAAAAAAACCCTCGCTCGTCGGATAGGCATGTAATGTTAAGTATAGTCGGTCCTGCGCCTATTCCTGTGGTGTGGGTCATACGAATTACGAATCCCGACGAATTGATAACCTCCTCCTTTTTTTGAAGTCGGTTAAAAATGATGAAACAGAGAGTGCTCCTGTGTACCAAAATATGCACTACAATGCGTACCCCCTTCAAAACTATAGTAGCCTGTAAGGTTATTAATAACTAACTGAATTTCTTAAGAGTTCAGATAATATTTACCTCTGCTAAATGAAAACCATTCATTTAATCTACGAGTGTCATCGGCTATGTAACTGACGAGAGGCGAATAGATAACGACGTCGGCTAACGAAGTGGCTCTACAGATCGTGAACTAGAGGTGCCACACGCCCATCGGGCCAGGCCAGTTATAGGAGCTTTTACCCTGTCATTTTTGGAGGAAAAATAAGTTTATACGGAAAATATGTTATGATACAAATTTAAGGTAGGTAATGTGTAATGAATTATCATTCACTTTTCGTTGGTGCTGAAAGCGTTCGTAAGTTCTGCGTAAGAACCTATCTTATTTGTATACTTTCACAAATTTTATAATACATATTACATACGGACCTAAGTAAGTTCTTTGATAAACTGCTAAGCATAGAATCTTTCATTACTTATGTCTTTCTAGATCCTAGAATATAGACAGCGGGTTGCAAGTATACCCCCATCTATTCTTAGATCCAGGTTCAACAGGGGTATAAAACCCTGGTGCACTATTAATAAGCGACACACTTTTGCAAATATAAAAAAGGCGGAGGCCCATTTTCTACATTATTATTATCATTATAGTAGGTACGTAGTTTCGAGATGGGTTTTTATCCTCAATAAAGTATATCATACTAGTTTGAAGATTAGGCACGACACATTTATTATAACATATTACTTTTTGCCATTGAGTACGAGTCCGTGTTGTTCTATGCTTTTTGCTATTATGTTGCAGTTATCAGGACTAAAACATAACATCGAAGAACTGGGCGCAGCAATACAACACTGCCTTGCCCAGAAGAAATGGACAAGGTATTGGGTAATAATTAACTACACAGTAATTCTTTTAAGTTCTAAGTGTTCTAAGACACGTAGGTAGGTACGCTCTAGGCACTATAAAACCTAGGTTCAATGAAATGTAAATCGCTTTCACGATTGCCGGTGGGTGGCGTAAAGTTAAATGGGTCAGTCAAAGTTGAAGAATTTAATTAATAAATGGAAATGATCGTTAAAAATGCAACGCAGCCATCATTGATGAATTTTAAATGGACAACCGATCGGTGGAAAGTACTCGATGTCATTTAAGCCTTCAATGATTATATGCATGAATCATGATTATTTAAATGGACGTTGTTTCATATTTTGTAGTTTATAATCATACCTAGCTAATGATTGGTAACAAATCTTAATCCTAACTTTGCAACAGATACAAGTGCTATTTTTTATAAGGGCAAAAATAAGTCTTTGCACTTTTTTCTCTACATCATTCATTTACTACTATAGGTATTGTATCTTTTACCCGTTGGCGTTGCAAAGTTAGCGTGTTCGCATTTAAGTCATCTTTCTATGACATCGTACCGAATTTAATCTTAACATATAAGTAAGTACTTTTACTGTTTTATTCAGCGTAACAGGTACGAAGACTTTTAGATTGATTGTTTGTTGTAAAGTTATGTTTCCTTAGTAAGTAGGTAAGTATATAAGTAGTAAACTAAACTCACATAGTTTTGTGTCGCCACGTCTCCGAACTCGTAGTTTTATCAGACACGACTGGATGCACTGGAAATAAATAAATGAATTAATTTTAGTGAAAAAAATAACACATCATAAATGTTCATTAAACAAAATTACTTATACACTGTATAAGCCAAAAGTTTATGAGTGAAAAGGAAAGTAGTTTTTGTAACTGTAACTAAACCAACTTTATAGCCCAGAACAGATACTTATATGGCATTCCTTGGAAGATGATCTTCAGTGGAACATTTGGCTGCTGATTCAATGAACCCTGGCCAGTCAGCACGTTTTTTTTTACTAGCACAATACACTCACGATGATTCCTTCACCGGAGTACCTACGCGTAAGATTGCTAGTAAAACCATATCATATTTTCAAAATCCTTTCTAAACCTTGACCACCACGGTTGGTCACTGGTCTAAATCTCACCTCATGTATGTGTCCGATGACCTCCGTCCGGGTCATGTCCTCGAGCCGGGTCTCGTTCACGTCCATGATCTCGTCAGCTACCTCCAGGTTGTCCCGGCCCACCGCCGGAGACCCTGGGGGAAGGAATCACGGGTGGAAGTATAGTTGGTATTCACCCAAAGTTTATGAGTTAGGAATTTGTGTACTTGATAACTAGTGGAAAAGCAAACCTAGCGAGGCCCGTGCGTATTCACAAAAGACATGATGATGAAGAAATGAGGAAAATATGATAGTTCTCGACTGGAGAGCAGAGTTTGTTGGTTTTAGGCCACTTGTCTGTCAAACTAATTGAGTCTAGTCAGCCGTAGTTGCTGCATGAGGAAGACGAAGGACAGGGCGTTATAAGCCGTGTGCTTGTGAGAGGGCAATTATGGTTTAGAATCTAAACCTTAGATAGTTTTTATTGTATTGGAGAAATAACATTTTAACTATTTCTATGTTATTTGTAAATTTTTCGGAAAACTTTTCGAGATAATTTTACTCTTAATTAATTATAACATACATAATCCAGCGTAAAAATTGTGTTCCACATACATTTTGTTATAATATACTCATAGGTATAATGTTCTTTTATAAAACATTATAAATTCACAACACCTTCCCTACAGTGTACCAGAAAAATGTAAGTAAAATTATACCTTACACATTTTGTCACTATCTGGCCTGGGTATGTTCCTAATAAACTGCCTCTGTGATACTTAATTACTAGGAATAGAAACTATGGGACTTACCGTAAAGCTTAACTTTATTATCCTTGGTTTGCACAACAATTATGACATAGCCCTGCAGATCCACAGTTTTACACTTCACTGTAGTCATTTTGTCCACAGTGTTGATCTGGGTAGTCGGTGCGTTGAACGTGTTCATTTTTACACAGTTTTTTTTATTAACTTTTCCCTATGAAGAGCGGCAGCTGTGGCGCTGGCGTTCAGAGAGTCCTGGCCAGCGTTTACGCCAGCACCATTTTAGACAGAATCTTCTTCGGAAAACTCGCTTTCTGTACATGGTAGGGGTGGATGCCCACATGGCTCGCATCCTCAGCCGGGAGACCGCGGCCCGGCCATGGCTCACGGCTGGTCACAGCCACCGTAGACCCTCTAGGGTCCCAAATAATAAGACACTATTCAAACACATTTTACATCTAAACTAGCAACTAGTAAATCATATTTGTACGTTGGTTTCTTCCTAAGTATGCATTATTTAAGCGTATTGTTTGGAATATATTACATACATACATACATATGCTCACGCCTGTCTCCCAGAGGGGTAGGCAGAGACTATGGATCTCCACGTGCCACGATCCTGACATACTTCTTTCGCTTCCTCCACATTCATAAGTCTCTTCATACATGCACGTCGGTTTCGGAAACTCCTAATTTGGCTCTTCTTGAGTATGTCGCCTATCTGGTCGACATACTTTCGCCTAGGACGTCCTCTACCGACACAACCATACATCTCCGCACAATAAATTTCTTTCGTCAATCTTCTTTCATCCATCCTTTCAATGTGACCAAACCATCTCAACATTCCCTTTTCAATTTTGGTCACTACGTCTTCTTTTACTCCAACTCGATCTCTTATAACACTATTCCTTATCCTATCATTCAGTTTCAGTCCACACATACTTCTTAGAGAGCGCATCTCAACAGCATTTACCCTACTTTCATTCTTCTTCTGCCAAACCCAGCTTTCACTTCCATACATTAGTGTAGGGACCAACACTCCGCCATGAACAGCCAAACGAGCCTTTTGAGACACGTTTTGACTCCTCATGAAAGAGTGCAAGGCCCCATTTACTTTATTTCCCGCTTTCACTCTTCTTTCAATATCCCCCTCACATTTCCCATCCCTCGTAAACAGACTACCCAAATAAACAAACTCATTCACTTGCTCCACTTTTTCGTTCTCGATCGTGATCTTACATTCAGTTACCTCTTCCTCTCTTTCAAACACCATAACTTTCGTCTTATTAACATTCACTTTCATTCCTTTCCTTTTAAAACTTTCATGCATGAGAGTTACTTGTTGTTGCAGCTGTTCTACCGACGATGCAAGTATGACTTGATCGTCAGCATACAGCAAACACTTAAGAAGCAACTCTCCTATTCGCAAACCTCTTTCGTCATCTTTCATATCCTTGAGACAACTATCCATAAATAAATTAAACAGCCAAGGCGAAGCCACACATCCCTGTCTAACACCTCTGTGGATACCAAACCAGTCAGTGTAGGCTCCGTTTATCCTGACACACGCACTAGATTCCCTATAAAGGGACCTCAGTGCCCGCGTCAGGTGGCCGTCCACTCCATAAACGGATAGTGTCTCCCATAAATCATTCCTCCTCACTCTGTCATAAGCCTTTTCTAAATCTACGAAGGCACAGAACACCTTTTGCTGCTTTGCAAGGACCTTTTCTGTGACGCTTCGTAGAGAAAAGACTTGATCCGTACATCCCATCCCCTTTCGAAAACCACCTTGCACATCCCAGATCTTTTCCTCCGTCTCTTTCACTACCCTTTCAATCAATATTTTTGCATACAATTTACCAACTATACTTAAGAGGCTGATGCCGCGGTAACTGTTGCAGGTCTGGAGCGAGCCTTTTCCTTTATACAAAGGAACTATGACCGCTCTGCACCAGTCGCGTGGCACCGTACCGCAACGCCAGCACTCATTGAAGAGTTGGTAAAGCTCACTTGCAGCCACTCCACCTCCCGCTCTTAGCATCTCTAAAGATACCCTATCATACCCGGCCGATTTGCCAACTTTCATTCTTTTTAATGCATCCATAATTTCTTTCATATCATGGAATATATTAGAATATAGGTTTCGCGAATCATCACGTTTAGAATATGATTTGAGGTTGGCGGTCGCTGCTCGGTGTTGTCACGGTATCGTCGGTTGCACTGTATGACCACTGGGCGACGCGGAGACGGGGACGATTTTACGATGTATTTTTGAGTGTGAACCGAGTATTTTAAGGCTATTAACCGTGTTTTTGAGTAAGCGGACCTCGTCCGTCGTCCGCGGGCGGGTTCGCCGCGAGTGTAGCGACCATCCCACTTTCTCCCGATCAATAATGCTCCGACGGCAGCATCCCTTCGCGCTCTAACCTAATGCCGTACACTTTGCAAAATCTATACAGAATTAAGAGTCTCGTGGGGGCTGAGTTTTTTTTTGTGACGAAAATAATTATTTTAATAATTAATAAGAAATAAAAAACAAAAAATCCAAAAGAGATCACAAGGTCCCACCGAGATTTGAACTCGGATCGCTGGATTCAAAGTCCAGAGTGCTAACCATTACACCATGGGACCGCTTGAAAACTAAGCTGAAATAAACATACAGTTAAATAACACGCATTAAAAGACTACTTAATGCATTTTTATGTTTGAAATCAATGTTATTATAATAAAATTTTGTTTTATGCATCACGCTTTCATAATTTAATCATTCAGCAGGCCTCATATTCACAAATGCGTCTAATAAATTACTGTGGGAAGCTGTATGAAATACATGTAACGCCATCTACATGGTATAATTTGAACGAATGTAAGTAACGCCATCTGTTTTAATTTTAACGAAACGACTGATATTATGTATGTTGCCATATATAAAAATATTACAAGTAGGTAAAATTTATTATGGAAAGTATGATATGCTATCATGCAGTAAACCCATCTAGGTTTCCTAGAACTAGATTTTAGTCGAATTTTATCATTTAAAACTATAAATTTAGTTAGTTTTTATAATAGATGTGATTGGAGAAAATATGCCTGTTATCGCCCTAAAACCATAGTGAAGGTAAAAGATTAGAGAAAAAAAAACAGTTTGTCGCTGACTTCGCTGTCGTGTTGTTGTCATATCACTCGTCGGAACGTGATATCAAAATTGAAAAATAAATAAAAGTTTCCTTTGAAACAAACGCGGTCCCAACACTTCCGACAACGACAGCCGCGTGTGATCCTATCGCGAGTGTCAACATTTAGTGGTCCGTTTCCTCGTCAACATCACCATGATCGATGGGGGAAACAAAGATGGCGGAATAATACGGTGATCAAGCAAAGGTTTCGTGTTGTGGTGCGGTGCGTTATGTGCGGCGGTGGACTGCGGTGGCAGCCGTGTCCGGGCGCGTGAGCGAGGGCGGCGGCGCGCACGATGCGGGCGACGCGGGGGTGATGCCGCCGCGGCCGGAGGCGGCCCGCGCGGCCATGGCGGCCGAGGAGCCGCCGCTCTCTCTCTACACGGCCATCTACGACTATGACGCGCAGGGCGAGGACGAGCTGTCGCTGCGGCGCGGCGAGATCGTGGAGGTGCTGTCAACGGACGCCACCATCTCGGGCGACGACGGCTGGTGGACGGGCAAGATCGGCAACCGCGTGGGGATCTTCCCGGCGGTGTACGTGACGGAGAAGGACCCGCTGGCGGCCACGTCGGTGTTCGGCGGCGTGGACCCGCTGCGCATCCCCTTCTGCGAGCTGCGCATGGGCGAGACCATCGGCGCCGGCGGCTTCGGCCAGGTCTACCGCGGCTTCTGGAACGACGAGGAGGTGGCCATCAAGGCCGCGCGCCTCGACGCCAGCGAAGACATCAAGATCATCAAGAAGAATGTCCTGCAGGAAGCCAAACTGTTCTGGATGCTGGAGCATGAGAATATAGTGTCTTTAAAAGGGGTGTGTTTGGAGGAGCCTCAGTTGTGCCTTGTGATGGAGTATGCGGCGGGCGGGTCGCTGAATAGGGCCCTCATGGGGCGCAAGATCCGCCCAGACATCCTGGTGGACTGGGCCATACAGGTGGCCCGCGGCATGGCCTATCTACACATGGATGCTCCCATCTCCCTCATTCATCGGGATCTCAAAAGTTCAAATGGTAAGTTTGTGTAGTTTTAAGGTTGTTTTGTTAATCATAGTGATCTAGTAATACTATGACTTTCCCCTAGCTATATGTGATTATTTCTTACTCTTTTAAAACAATTTTGTTTGAATTTGCTATAATCGTTCCTAGTTAATTCCTAGACACTTTGACTTGTGTGTTTATCATATAAGTGCATTCCCCTCTCATTGCCCTTTGGATTTTTCTTGCCGTTTGGATATTCTAAACAGGGCACCGAGAGGGAAAAATCTATTGTACGTTTTACACAGAGGAAGAATTTCTTTTTGTCATGGTCTGATGACGATGATCAATTGATCATGATCGTAATTTCAGCAATTTTGTACAAATGTATTGGATTGTTGCCTGGTCATACTGCTCCACTCAAGAGGACATTCAGCCTTAACTCAAACATAGCTCTCTACATAGCAAGCTGAGCGAATTACAATTACCTACTGTAAATTTAATCCTTTTTAAATGGCACTGAACTTTTGCCTCACTTTCAAACATTTGCTAAGGAAACTTTGCATACATTGGCAGCTCTTGCTAAATAAACTGGCTGGCTTCTTTCCCACTTTAAATTAGAATAATATTTCTTTAAACTTTTAAACTTTTTTCTCATGGTTGGTTACATTACCACAGAATACAGTCTAGTTAATCTAATAATTATGGATTTGTTTATCTTATTCTAAACTTTTAAGAAATAATGTTATGAATACTATTTTCATAGAAATTTGATTCAATATAGAACTACTGACTGAAAGTAGCTCGGAAATAATTGTATTCTCAATACCTGATATTGGAAATGTAGACAGACATTTAATACCTATTTAATGTTCAAAAAACGCCCAAGGTTAACTGGAAGAGAATGCTTTTAGCATTAAGTTCGCCTATGTACAAAATTAATTTATGTGCAATAAAGAATTTAATAATAATAATAATAATAATGTTAGCAATCTGAAAAGGAAAATTCTTATCAGCATTATCAGTCAAACCAAATTCTATGTCCTTGACTTCAAAATATATACCAAATTCCACATTCCTATGTTATCTTTGTATTGATAAATCATTGATATTATTAAACATTGTACTAACAATAACTATAGTATGAATAAGTGCTTTTTAAAATATAATTAACTCATCTATTATTGTGCTATAAAATGAGAATAAAGGATTAACAAGGTTAGGCATTTATTAAATCTTATTTATTGTTTTCATATTTACCTTGATTTCCATCAATCTTACACAGATATCAACATTAAATATTAAAGCATCAGAGCGAGCCAAATCTTTGACACCATGAATATTAATCAAACCATGAGGGTCAAATGTATCATAAGTAATTTTAATCTCAAATCTCAACCAGTATTTAAGCAAGGCTATTTAAGTATTGATGCATTGTTCCACCCACACTTTGAGTAAGTTTTGCTAATCTCAGAGAATGTGAAATAGTTACTGCACACCCACACACTCAGAATCTAGTTACTACATTGACAATGTTTGGAAAATTATAATTTTCTGTTGCTAAATTGCAAAAAATGCTCCAAACAAAAAAAAAACACAGTGATAATAAAATGGATCGGACTCCATTGAAAGTTATGTAGATGTTCAAAATTTTAGCAAAATAATCATCAGCACTTTGCATGTTGATAAAAACTTCTGATATCTGAAATTTTTTAAAACACTTTATTGCACTCAAATACAATTTTTACATGGAAGCATTTAAAAACATAGCTAATTTTTTGCGCACAAAGGCGGACTTATTGCTAAAAAGCAATTTCTACCAGCCAACCTTTGATTGGTGGTTGAAATCTGATAGGTATACTATTAAATTAAAACGAATTCTACCTATAACCCGGTATTGTTTATGGTTTCATTCACACAATCTTTCATGACCTCTTATCCATGATTGACTAGGTCATAAACATAAAACAATGGCTACACTTTTAATTAAGTTCTATTGTGCATGAAACAACGGTAACCTACCTTCTCAGCCACATCCAATCTTGTCCAAAAGTCTAGCTCTGCTGTTTGTCACCGAAATGCTAAGAATACGAGGATTCCACTGCTGGCATGGGCCTCTATCTGGTGATCCTACAAACCTCTACACGTCAATTAATAATATAAGTTATTTTCATAAGTTTACCATTCATTTAGGCATTCAAGAATCGATAATGATAAGATACTATTTTCCTGAGCTTTTAAATTTGGTTTGGCGATGTTCTTATAAAATAAACATTTATTTTAGGGTGAGGGTCCAACGAAACCCGGTCGCTATACATCAGCATAAATATTATCACCAGGTATTCCCCTAAGCCCGTTCTTCCCCATCGATCAAAGCCGGCAACCCTTCAGCAATCGCCTGAAAGCTTCACGTCGTTGCTTGTCAAGGTTCTGTTTCATCGCGCGTTTAATGGATTTTATTGCTCCATTGATATTTGGGCATGTTTGTTTTGATGCCGTGATAAAGTGAAAGTTGTATACCTACATATTATTATATATTATTTGACTGGCAGTAGTAGTCAAGTATTTTATTCTCAAAAATCCCATTGAGTTGTTATATTCTAGTAACGATTCAAAGGAAACCCAATATTTCCCAAGAAAAACTCAGTTTATTTCAAAATTTAAATCGCCTTGGCCTTTCAAAAGACGCGCCCACCTGCACCAAATGACAGATAATGTGCCATAATGCTACCACAGTCTCAACCTTTTACAACATCTTTACCAGGAATTTCGAGGTCCAAAGTTGCGTGTTAAAAAATAGTTTCGCTTTCACCGTCCAAGACAACTTATTACTTAAGGATAGGCATTTTTATGTTGTTGCACGATCGAGCGTCACCTCGAAACATGTGGCACAAAAGGCGCAAAACCATTTTGTAAAACGTTAATTCATTTTGCCATTTCTGTACGAAAATGCGGGGTTCATAATATGTTGATATTTTATCCGACAATTAAATGGATAGCTGGGTGTGACTCGGTTCGCCAAATCGGGAGAGGATTGCCACACTGTCGATCGTATTCTTTCGGTCGTTAACGTGATTGGGATGATTGAACTATGTGGCTTTTTGGGCATGTTTACGAGTCGTGTGTATTGTTGAAATCTTGTATTGGCTGCTTATTATCACAATTGGCTGTCAAATGTACTAAACTACTGTTACATATGCACTGTAATACCTCACTAAGCTATTAAACATTTGTCTGTAGCCTCATTAGTTCAATGCCCATACATATTCAGGATTTTATGATTGATTTATCGTCTTTTAGAAACTTACTTTATTGACTCTCCCACCGGATATTCCCACAATACAGCATACATCGCTGGCTTTCCTCGGCCAGTATGACCTTGTACAGAAACCGGCGCCCACCTGGGAACCATTGCAATTAATCTAAACTGTCGTGTATGTCTGTCCAGGCTACAACTTCGCTTTCAGCTCATATTATATTAACTGGTGCGGTGGGACTCGGCTGGCACTCACTAGCAGAGCATCGTATCGTGTGTATTATATAACATGCATAGCTACCGGCTTTACCAAACTGCTTTCGGACTAATAACTCCCATGAGAGGACACTCAGCTTCAGGAATACCATTCACCAGTGCTGTTGCGCTAACCACGACTCTACCACGTTGCAGTAGAGGCGGAGATGGCCTGGCAACGCTCCGAATATCGTATGAATTCATAAAGTTGGAGTAGCCCTGCAGTATCAATGATTGTATCGCGTCGAATCGATCGTTGGTATATTTGGTTTGATAAGTTTTTATTTTTCTCTGACATGCAACGAAATATTTGTATTTTTTCTGTTATTAAAACACCCTCGCGTGACCGTTTCCTAATCCGTAAAACGAGAGGGCTTGCTTGGACTTATTATTTTTAATGGGTCGTAAAGAAAACTCTTATATCTTTTTAATGTGACATGTAATTATGCTAAAAATACAGTATTTGTCAATTTCGACCCCACAGTAGTTCACCCTACAAAGATGTCTGTCCGATAGCGAAATTGACATCGCTCGATAGTAAATGCCAGCTGTTACATTTACGCTGAGCTACCAAACCGGAACGCTAAAAGGATTGCGAAAGTTAGGGTATACAATATACATAATATATTCTATATTTTTACTACCTTTACCTGCTTACTCGGCTTAACATGAAATCCAATGAGAATAACACTGTATAAAATCTAATGTACAATGTTAATTTTTTATCAGGACCGATCAATCCAATAAAAAACATGTATCAATCCAATAAAAAACATGTTGATCTGAAAATATTTTTTATTTAACTGTTCTTATACAAAAATATATTATGATTATTTTGTGTTTATGGTAATTAAATAATCACAAAATTCTCACCTCTAAATCAAAGAACCACCAAAAATATTCGTTCGAAATAATAAGCTACTACAGTTCTAAAATGATGAGCGTAATACATTGATTTTTCATGGAAAACGGATTTAATTTATGCATAAAATGTATTTTAATAGCCAATCACTTTCCGGATTCAATGGCGGCGCAGATGCTACTTGAATACCGATTTTGTATCCTAAACAGATGCTTCCGAAGTACCCGGATGTTTTCCCTCGCAGGCTGTAAAACACCGCATTGCAGGGCGCGGGCACCCCCACTGATATTACACGTCAGCTGAAGCCACAGTTTATTTAACATTTGGGGTACTTTTTACAATTCGTCTTTCACACCTTTACACAATAATATAGATGTAATACACTCCTTAGTAATTTATGATCTAAGTTATCCTTCGCCGAAATACCTGTTAAGTACATGTACAAAGTTTTAATCCATAGGAAACTGCGCCCAAAACTAACCAAACCCATAATGGAATTGTGCAATGGTGGAGCACCTCGAAATTTTGTTAAGAAAAAAGATATATCGGGTGTCAGGGACTATCTATATGACGAAAAACTAAGTTTTGGAGCGCTGCTGCTCGAGCCACGACTCTATCTCGTTGTATTAAACGTACCGATTGCACGGCAGCTCACATTCGTAAATTTTTCGTCAGTATAGAGTAACCCTCATGTGTAGTGGACGCGTGCTACAGACGAGACGGCACGTGTTGGAGTTATTACCACTTATTACTGCTACTGATATATCGACGTCGTCGTACGACACCATTATGGGTTAGTGTGGTGTCGTATAATGTATCTTTCTCATAACCTACATACTGACTGCTTCTATTGAGTGGGAGGAGATACTGTTCACTTAAAGTACCATGTTTTATGTTTAATTGTTCACTTTTTATGGTGATTTCTAGCGTACTGGCTCTGGGCCTCAAGTCTGCTATTGGTTATAAAAAATATCAATGCAGATATCCTATAGAGACTCAATAGAGACTCCATTGTGATTGGCCCAAAAACGGTAGTCCCTACGACTCACGGCCAGTCTCGATAAAATATAAATGCTATTGACACAGAGTGATCGTGACGTCATCTTGGCATATTATCAGTGTTGCCGCTTTTGTTAGAATTGTAAAGCCAGCATGCACGGATCGTCCGACTTGGGCTTAATTTGAAGATTTTTCACACTATTTATTTAAAAGTATAACTGTTTTATCTGATTCGATGCTTTTTAAAATCAATAAAAGACGTGTTATGGCATTTAAATATATTTTTCATATATTAAACTGGCTGTATAATTAAGACCATAGGCAAAAAAAAATCTCTATTGTCGTGTCGATTTGTTTGTTACACAGAGTAGGTAATATATATGGTTTTGTTTCTTATGTCAACTTTAACATTGTATCGTTTTGTTTTGTTTCGGTTTTCTCTGTTTTAGTTGTGGATAAAAAAACATACAGACGAATTCGTTCATTTCCCTGTTGAAAAGTGATCTCTTCGCGAAATTATCGCAAATATGGATTATTTATCGATGAATGTGCAGTTGTGCACGCTTTGAAAGCTGAATTAAGGAAAAGAGGCGCATAAATAAGCGGTCACAAAGAGCACCTAATTCGGAGGTTAGTTTGTTTACTGTTTACAAACTTATTTTTTACCAAATGTATGCTTGTTTGCTTAGATAACAGTTATGTTTTTTCTTTTTACAGACACCAAGACTATGACCGTAACAGTAACTTGGTTGGAAACGTAGAGGACAGCATCATACAACAAAATGATTCAGTGTATACTGTTGAGTGGCCTTCAGAAACTTTGTATAGCAGTGTGAACACTAAAAATTAAACTCCAGATCTAGATATTGTCACCAATGAGTAACTACTTTGGAATTTATGCACAGTGTACGGTGGCCTGCGCCTAAAAGTATACAGGCGGAGTTTTTAAAATAGCGATCCCTGATGATGAAGGGACCAGCTACATCTGTTATAAATCCGGGGACGTGTTGTGTGTGATGTGTGTAGCAGTGGTGTTTATGTGGATGTGCTTGAGCAGCATGTGAGCTTGAGATCGCTATTTTAAAATCTCCGCCTGTATACTTTTAGACGCAGGCCACCGTACATACCATCGCTCTTACGGTGAATGAAAACATCGTGATAAAACCTGCATATCTAGATTTTCGAACCCACAAACCTGCAGAGGACCAGCGTGGTAGGAAATGGTCCAAGCTTAGGAGTGGAGTTTAGACCTTAAGGCGATATGCACAAAGGCTCCATTCGAGTGAGCTAGGTGCAGGTACTGACACCCTCACAAATAATAGAATACTTAGTATACTATACTACCATTATTTAGTTTCAACTAACAACTCAACCAGCATTCATTGTGTGGATTACTAATGTGTTATATTTTTTGTATAGCAGTGTGTTTAAACGGAAAGGATAAATAAAAGTTAAAACAGTGTGTAACTCTTTTATTTTTATTGTATTTATTAAATGCCTAATCCATATTTACATTATGTTCTTTCTGAAATTGGTTATAATGATTTTCACAAACACAAGATTGTCGGATAATAATTATTTCACAAGCCACTGTTTTAGAACACTTTTATTACTTGGTAACATATGTCCTCCTTTTCTTTCCGAACATAACGGATCTGCACAACAATGCGGGATAGTAACTCGATATGATGATAGTTATTTTATAATTAATAAGCTTATAAGATTCAAGATTTTAAATTTTTATTGAGAACCTGCTCCTTTTTTCGGAGTATGTTAAAAATATGGCTAAGAGAATAATGCAATGAGTATCTGAAACGTATAATAAGTATACCTAAGTATTAGATAGTCTTCTACCATCCAGTTCAGAACAATTTTTTGCCAAATTATAGACGGCTCCAAACCTTCATAGATATACCATCTTTCCTGCGTTCTTTGGCTATCAGGGGAGTTAAATCCGCGGCAATCTCCTTCACCACATGCTTACTGAGGCGAAATGTCCTCACAAACTCCGAGTCCGGCAAACTCACGAGAGGATCGACATTCCGGCTCATGAAGGCGCGATTTCGACGCCGCTCCTTCAACTCCCGCCGACCTCTGTCCACTCTGTCTGCTAATATTAGCATTTCCCACCGCAAATTTAAATTATAATTCCGATCCATTATGACAACATCTGAATAATACGTGTATATTAGGTGTAATAATATAATAATAATATGTGGGGACATCTCACACACGGCCATCCGACCCCAAGCTAGGCAGAACCTGTGTTATGGGTGTCGGACAGCTGATATATCTACACAAATACATAGATAGATAGATACTAAATATAAATATCAACACCCAAGACCCGAGTACAAATATCTGTCTTTAAACAAATATCTGCCCCAGCCGGGAATCGAACCCGGGACCATCGGCTCAGTAGTCAGGTCACTAACCACTACGCCATTCGGTCGTCACAAGACTATGACCGTAACAGTAACTTGGTTGGAAACGTAGAGGACAGCATCATACAACAAAATGATTCAGTGTATACTGTTGAGTGGCCTTCAGAAACTTTGTATAGCAGTGTGAACACTAAAAATTAAACTCCAGATCTAGATATTGTCACCAATGAGTAACTACTTTGGAATTTATGCACAGTGTACGGTGGCCTGCGCCTAAAAGTATACAGGCGGAGTTTTTAAAATAGCGATCCCTGATGATGAAGGGACCAGCTACATCTGTTATAAATCCGGGGACGTGTTGTGTGTGATGTGTGTAGCAGTGGTGTTTATGTGGATGTGCTTGAGCAGCATGTGAGCTTGAGATCGCTATTTTAAAATCTCCGCCTGTATACTTTTAGACGCAGGCCACCGTACATACCATCGCTCTTACGGTGAATGAAAACATCGTGATAAAACCTGCATATCTAGATTTTCGAACCCACAAACCTGCAGAGGACCAGCGTGGTAGGAAATGGTCCAAGCTTAGGAGTGGAGTTTAGACCTTAAGGCGATATGCACAAAGGCTCCATTCGAGTGAGCTAGGTGCAGGTACTGACACCCTCACAAATAATAGAATACTTAGTATACTATACTACCATTATTTAGTTTCAACTAACAACTCAACCAGCATTCATTGTGTGGATTACTAATGTGTTATATTTTTTGTATAGCAGTGTGTTTAAACGGAAAGGATAAATAAAAGTTAAAACAGTGTGTAACTCTTTTATTTTTATTGTATTTATTAAATGCCTAATCCATATTTACATTATGTTCTTTCTGAAATTGGTTATAATGATTTTCACAAACACAAGATTGTCGGATAATAATTATTTCACAAGCCACTGTTTTAGAACACTTTTATTACTTGGTAACATATGTCCTCCTTTTCTTTCCGAACATAACGGATCTGCACAACAATGCGGGATAGTAACTCGATATGATGATAGTTATTTTATAATTAATAAGCTTATAAGATTCAAGATTTTAAATTTTTATTGAGAACCTGCTCCTTTTTTCGGAGTATGTTAAAAATATGGCTAAGAGAATAATGCAATGAGTATCTGAAACGTATAATAAGTATACCTAAGTATTAGATAGTCTTCTACCATCCAGTTCAGAACAATTTTTTGCCAAATTATAGACGGCTCCAAACCTTCATAGATATACCATCTTTCCTGCGTTCTTTGGCTATCAGGGGAGTTAAATCCGCGGCAATCTCCTTCACCACATGCTTACTGAGGCGAAATGTCCTCACAAACTCCGAGTCCGGCAAACTCACGAGAGGATCGACATTCCGGCTCATGAAGGCGCGATTTCGACGCCGCTCCTTCAACTCCCGCCGACCTCTGTCCACTCTGTCTGCTAATATTAGCATTTCCCACCGCAAATTTAAATTATAATTCCGATCCATTATGACAACATCTGAATAATACGTGTATATTAGGTGTATCTGCTCAATGGCCTCAGAATGGTAATTTTTGACAGATAAACCGTAATGAAGCAACTGACGGAAACGTCAATAAATAGTGGACTACGCAAATTGTCACCCGAGAGACGATATCGGTGTGGCACTTGTCAGTGGACTAGCGTGTTGTTCAATGTATTATGAGTGGCTTCCATCCAACTTCCATCGAGCTGACACTATGGTCTTAAAAAATACAAGACTGCCAAATGTGTAATTTTGCGCTGTCGACATACAATCGACATACAATTATACTCTAATGCATTTAGTAGACTTGGGGCCCTGGAAGAATTATTTCTGGTACCTACCTAATTTTTAATTTTAGTTTTTAATTTTATAATTATTGATGTAATGTTCTTATATGGGCTTTATACACCCGAAATAAACGATTATTTATTTATTCTTATTTATCATAACAAGCATATCAAATCATTTCAAAACTGAACTCGACTCAACTCTCCCATTTATAAGCTTTATTACATCAACTGCACGTAACTTCACGTGTTGTATGCTTAGCGAATTAGTCGAAGTATACTTGGCAATAATTCACGCATCAGCTATTCGGCAGGGCTGCGTCACAAAGGCACAGCCGCGCACGCCATGCCACGAACAAGACGAGATTTATTACCGCCATTACAACTGGTTCACACGACAGGGTATTAAGGAAAACCTTACGGGGAAGGTTTCATATAATGTTACATACGGCCGCCCTGAAACTTCAGGACAGTTTTTTGCGGATCATGTCCCTGTGGATCTTACCTTTTTTGCTGCAAAAGCAATTTGGCTACCCTTATCCTTCATCATTTCGGTTTCTTACACGGTAAGACGCTGCGAGCTATCCCGTTTAGTGGCCCGCTGAAATGGCGTCTTAATCTCACAAATCTGCCCTGACAAAGTAACCCATTTCGCGTAACGACTGCCCGAGTTTCCCCAGAGCAAGCAACAATCCATAGACAATTAGTTCACTTTACGACGGCGGCGAACGCGCGGCCGAGACCCACGTAAACGTGCTAATAGGAATGGACCGTAACGTAAACACGCGCGCTCTGTACCGATCATTGTTTTTGAACGTTTTCCTAGCGTTTACGAGGATTGCTAAGCGCATAGGGAATCCATATAGCTGCTAAATGGAGGTGAACTTTCATTTTTATTATAAGACTTTAAGACTAACGTGATTCCACGTGGTGTTGTGTAATTGAATGTATCTAATCCTGCCGTGAACGTTGTCAAACTACTCAATACTTCCGGGTGTCCACCGTGCCGATGGCTTGACAAGATAATCTTCGTCCATACCATGGTTTTTTACTGACGTTGTTTACAACTGGAATTAAATATTGTAACTGGCTGTGTCATTGAATCATTTGCATGATTAGCCGCGCGGTCGATCAATCGAATGGGTTACGTTTTTCCGAGAAAAAAGTGTAGTGTACTCAGAATGGCGTGATATTCCCACGGCCCCTGCGTCAAACTCTTGTCGTATTTATAGTTTTAAATACCCCTTCTGAGATAATCTCGGCCAGGCGGGCGAGCCGCTTTGCATAAGGACCGATATGGCTACGACTGGTTTCCTCAGTAAGGCTGCTAGTTTTTAAACGGATGCCTAACGGTGCTGGGATTTCTCCCGTTTTATGTGTAATTTAATACCTATATTTTCATTCGCATCTTATCAAAAGATATTATATTAAATTGCAGTGGTCATTTAAAAGGTTGCCAGACACGTCAGCCACTTTTATGTTCAAATTAATAAATCATAAGCATGAGTACTAGCTAGATCGTGGAACTTCAAAGCCTAACTAGTTAGCTCAAGTGCTTCATACAATATTCAAGGATGGCCGCCTCGTAACGGAAGGACTCGTCTTCCGGCTATTTTCCTTGAATGAGGGTACGATAACATTCCCACACGCTCGGCGCGCCCAAATTACTGCCATTTCCATACGATACACCCTTCAAAGAACCCGCAAAATGTACTGGACTAGTAAATCAGTGAGTTAGTGGACACTCGGGGTGCAAACAATTGCTGATTAACTTTAATTCTTACACAAACGAATTAGGTTGAAAGTGTAACGTTTAGCTAATACGTTTTTGTTTAATTTAGGTGTGAATTATTCTGCTTTTAATTATCTTATTATATCTAATATTTGGTAGATACGTCACGAAGCGTCGGCGTTCGTGTAAAACAATAGGAAATGGGTAAAACCCGGGTATTGTCACTGTTAAACAGAGGAATCGTGTTTGCGCCACTGCACTGCAAGGACACTTGTTTGGAAGGCATTAAATCCTAACTAATATTTTAAATTTTGACGACCGAATGGCGCAGTGGTTAGTGACCCTGACTACTGAGCTGAAGGTCCCGGGTTCGATTCCCGGCTGGGGCAGATATTTGTTTAAACACAGATATTTGTACTCGGGTCTTGGGTGTTGATATTTATATTTAGTATCTATCTATCTATGTATTTGTGTAGATATATCAGCTGTCCGACACCCATAACACAGGTTCTGCCTAGCTTGGGGTCGGATGGTCGTGTGTGAGATGTCCCCACATATTTATAAATCCGAATGTAACTGTGTCTGTCTGTTACTCTTACACGCCAAAACTACTGAACGGATTTGAATGAAATTTGGTATACATATGGTCTAGAACCTGAGAAAGAACATAGGCTACTTTTATCCCGGAATTCCCACGGGAATACTTTTTAAGGCGAAGTGAAGCTCGCGGGATCAGCTAGTAATAAATAATTATGTAACTTATACTTTAATGAAATACAAAACTATAGAGAATTATAAATATATTCTTATCATAACCTAGACAGGGGCAGATATTTGTTTAAACACAGATATTTGTTCTCGGGTCTTGGATGTGCCCGTAAAATGGCAATAGGCCCGCCCCCTATTACATTGGGACTAACATTACACTCTGGCGAAAAGTGGGTGCAGCAATGCACCTCTGCCTACCCCGCAAGGGAGTACATTAGTACAAGGCGTGAGTGCGTGTTTTTTTTTTTGTTTTTCATAACCTAGACAAATCATCATAGATTTGGGGCCCACATATATGTGGCGTATATATACGTGTATGCAATGATACATTGTATGCTGCATAAAAACGAATTGCCCTCAAATATCAATCCTAGCGAAAATCCAACAAGATCTGGCATCATCAGCAACACACACACAATTTTAAATATCTTTTAACATTCAGTGAGATCCGTGTTTCACAAGACCGTGTAGCCCTGCCTTGAATCAAACCCGGACCTGTTCGCTGGAAGGCAACACGCGTAACCTTTGCGCAAGCGTTCACTGCATGGCAATTGTTATTTCGACACTCGGGAATACCCCGGACAGGTGGAAATAATAAGGTCGCGGTTTGATGCCCCATTACAAGAATAAAGGTAATTAATTAATTAGTTTTTGTTGCATGTTGTAAGAAGGTGAAACATATTCGTACGGAATGGAAATTTCACCAAACATCACCATGATACCATAGGACATAGAATTACTTTGCAGAATATATAGCTGATTCATACTTTCTGAATGTTTTACAACAGAACTCATCATCATGGTTTGGCCTATTTCTAGGTATTTATTTTTGGTTTACACCTGATGACATCAAAATAAACAGGACTTAAATGTGATTTGCAGATATATGATTAGCTGAACATGACCAGTCTTCAGTGCTGCTCAGAGCAGCATTTCATACTTGAGTTCTGCTTAACTTAATTTTATTAATTGTGAAATCCCCAGCTGGTAGTAGTATTGATCCTTTAAACATAATTATGAGTTACGAAAATCTGATCGGTAGGCAAATTACATGACGAAATGTAGTTTAAATAGCTAAATAGTCGCATAGTAAATACTTGAAAGCAATAATGTCGCGCTAATAAGGCTGATCCAGTAAAATATCATTACACAGAATTCATTAAATTTACTCTCCAAATAAAGGAATTTGCTAATTGGTACGGAATTTGTGGCTAGAGATTACCACCGAGGTTGTTTTTCAATAAGGACATGTAACGTTTTAGCTATAAAGTTAAAAATTCTATACCAAATGTGGGTGCTAACGTGTAACATGCAAATTTCGCCTTAAATCGCTATGTAGTCTAGAACCGTTTATGTGTTTAATGATTTACTGATAATTTCCAATACTTAGATAACATGGGTTAGTAAGAAAGAAAATTTGATATAAGTTCAAATTCAAATTCATTTATTTCGAGCATGGCTCATAATCACACAACATCAAAAAAAAACAAAAAAAAAAAAAGTACCCTGTGGTAGGGATTTTGGTATTTTAAAAGCTTTTCGCATATTCAAAAAGAATTGAAAACGAACATAATTATATTTAAATTCATAATCCGTCCCTTAGCAAAGATTTCTATTATAGAATTAAAATAATATTGTTTATATTATGCAAAAAAATATTTATTTGATTGTATTAATTGTTTACTTGCATACCTAGCGATAACAAAGTGGTTCCACTAGTGCCAGCTAGCAGTAGGTATATTGTGATGACTTTTAGTTTTGTAACTTGACTGACACAGATTTAGGTCGATGACTTTGCCTTCTCGCCTCTGCTGACTACTCTTTGATATTATTATAAACTATAATTGTTATTTTCATAAATTCACAGCTATTTAGAAACACTCTATTTTATTATCGTCTAATAATTGATTAGACAAATTCTGGTTTCATATTACATATCGTGTGTTGTGTGATATCATCGTTTATTGGTGATTTATTATTAAACACTCGATAATTGAATTTATTATGCCCCTAATCTTTATAAATAAACAATCGTATTATCGTTTACCGATTTTGCGCAACGATTACCGCCAACCGCCACGACATAAAAAATAGTTTCGCGCCTTGCCGAGTTGCCATAAACAATTGTAGAAGTTTTTTTTCTTCTAATCCCGTTAAACAGGCCAGGCACACTCCGTGCCAGCCGGCGCGCGGCACCGCCGGCGATTGTGCCGTGCGAAAATACTACCTCGTTCGTGTCACTGGCTGGTTGCGATGGATTGTTTTTATTCTGATATCTGTCTGTCCAGCGTGAACTTGAGATTGATTCAATAATTTTGCTACTGATACTGTGTTATCTTAGGTTAGGTTTGAGATTAGTAAATAATATATGCTCATTCACTATCAGCACAATCGTGTTAACTCATTCTAAATGTACTTTAATGTTTGATTAATTTCTTTTTGTTTCAGGTAAGCCTCAAATATAAAACATCCTAGGCAAATACTTTAAGGTAAATAGTATTTAATGTATTATGTTTTATTGGATCCTCAAACTGCACCCGACTACTGCAGTGCAGTATTTAATTTTCGAAGTGAATCGGTCACCGGAGCGTATGATCTTCAAATTGGATTGTACTGCATTTTATATTTGCTTTATTTTTATATGATTTGATATATTTTGCTTTGCGACTTGTTTATTTATTTAAGTTGCTTTATTTCTTAGTTATATTTATTTGTTACTCGATGCTAAGCTATTGTCTACGACTGTAGCTATGTAGGTTGTATTTATAAGTACTTATTCGTTCTTGCTCGAATAAAAAACAAATTTATTCAAGACTTAAAAAAGCTTCTTGCTGGGTTTATCATACACCCAACCTTGTCCCAATTAATAAATCATCAACTACAAGATATTCTTAACACAAAGTGATAATTTAACATCATAAACTCCATAACTTAGGCAGTCGCCCTTCAGGCTAGCCTATTTCGTCACGAAACACGGACAAAGCGTATTGTGCTTTATCGCGCTGTGTCTGAGTCGACTTTTATGTATCCAGCGATTTGTTTACGATGCGAAGTAGTGAAACCTGATGACATGTTTTGGTGTGTGTCCCCCCTCCCCTTATGGAATGTGGTAGGATATTTACAACCATAGGTATAACAATAAATAGTGGTGTCAAGTTGACGCCGATATCAGATTTTATCAAAGGTCACTGACTGACCAAGGCCTGTATATGTTACGCTGTACTTGTTTAGATAACTAATGTGATGGACATACTCTGCGACATCTACTTTTATTATGGTTTTTAGACACAAACCCTTATATACCGAAAATTACATTTAAATTTCCTAAGCATCCGATTTTGAAGGTTTTTAGTGGCGTATAGGATAGAGTATAATTATACTCATACAATGTAAATATTCAGTACATGTATACATACCCGACAGGTTGCTATTGCTATATACCCGTTGTAAAAATCTTCATTAGACATGATCTACAATATTCAGAATCAACGCAAATGCCAAACCGACAATCCGCTCCGAATACGAGTATAATTTATTGAATGTGGAAAACCTTAGCTTCTCTTTATTCCGTCTTCGACCTTAAAACCCGCGAGGAAAACAATAGTCTGGCCGCAATCAATAAACAAACAGACAGCGCCACAACACAAATGCCAACAATCAATCCATCAGCTAATCGCTTTGATCCCCGCGTCCAGTCTGGGAGATTCGCAACTCGCAGGCTATTCGAGGAAAGCCGGGGAATAGCAACATTAATCGCAACACAGGGCTTAGATTAACGATATACGAACTAGATGGTATGTCACGTACAAAAACAAAGCGAAAAACTGCCCGCATTTTGTTTTCTGTCCAACCGTTTTAAGTTCAACCTAATGACAACCATTGCACCAATGAATAAAGTCACAAATCTTCTAACGGAACTAATTAAAAATACGAGCTCAGTGGTGGGGTGTTATTTGTCAAGACGTTTGTTTTGCACTGACACTCCATCTGGTTTGTGTATTGTTTAACTAAGCGGGGAATCGCAACATTTATTACACAGGGGCACAATTAAGATAACGTGTGCCGTACAAGGCTTAATCACCCGGTGCAGGGTTGCCATACGAATACATTGTTGATGTTTGAAGGGATAATTGGAGGAATTGCTGATGCTGACGGGATTTTGTAGTGCAGGTAAAGGATTTGTGTCTAACTGGCGAAACTGGGTACAGCAATGCTCCTCTGACTGCAAGGGGTGGGATTGTGTGTTTTAATTACAACTATATATAGGCTTAAAATACCAACCCCCGAATTTATAGAGCATTTTGACACTTTAAAATAGGTTTAAAATTGACTCGTGGGTTTCAAAGTAAATTTCAACCTTGTTGTTAATTTAGAATACGGTGTACGTCTGTGCTGTCTATGAATTTTAGGGTTAACGTTTCTCGATACTTTAGTAAATTAAACTCATAAAATAGGCAGCCCTAAAAAGCAAGGATCAACCACGCCTTCAGCTCAGGGCTCAGTTTGACAGGAGAAAACAAAATCATGCGGTGGTGGACTGTTGATGACATTGACCCATTGCAGATAATGTCAATCAAAGAATGCTACATTTAAGATATTTCGTAGCTTTCAAAAGAATTTGTGACTTCGTTGGCCTCACACTTGGAGAAAAAAAATTAACGATAATCGCTAATTATTAATTAGTAATTAATACTACGTAACTTTGTATGGAAAAAAGAGTTCAGAAAATAAAATAGCTTGTTTTTTCAAAAGGTTTGGTGATAATTGTTTCCGTTAGCGTTAGAGGCATGGCTGAGGAACTGTACTAGACTATGTATACTGTATGGTCATATTTAATTTACAAATGAATAGAGAAAAACTAAAAAAAAGTCCTGTGTCTTCTTGCTAACCAAAAGACCTACTCTGCATTTACCCTAAATAATCTTAAACCTTGTGTAGCTCACCTTATTCTAGTAAAATTACTTAATTTAGCAAATGTGGCAATTTTCATTAAGCATAAGCAATAATTAACTACGTCAACAAAAACTTGTGCAATGTGCTGCCAGACTGCTATTATCCTATTTATTATTAACCATTTATGTACATAATTTCGTTAAAGTTCCTATAAGAGGAATGCCTCGTCATGTCCAATTTTAATGAAGATTCTCTTTACTTACCACTAATTCTATAAGTTATCCTTACAGTTCTTGTTGCTAGAGCGATAAGATTCATAATTATAAAACGGCGGATTTAATTAAATAGTAATTATCAGGTCGCCATATAAATGTAATGTGCAATAATCCGCCAGTACTTAGCACCATAAACATGTTGATTGCGGACGTTTAGCGACCAGTTGTGAGACTGGTGACGCGACGAGTCGACCGACTGGTAAACAGACTAGTCTACGGGACCGTTGGTGATGGTGACCTACCAAAAACCGTATATCCCCAGAGCCTTCAAAAATATTTTTTTCTCCACTGTGTAGGTATCGAAGAAAGATTTTTTACTGGATTACTTCAATTTGACGTGGTATCAACAGTGTACTTTAAATGTAAGCGTCTACCTTTCGTACGCAACGGACGCCTCGCATTCAGTAAAGTAGTCTTTGCATAGAAATTCACACAAGTCCACTCCGTATGATGAGAAACACCGATAGGATGCTTAGCTTTATAATTTACGTTGTAGTCGATACTATAAAAAATACTGTTAAGTAAACCCGTCGTTTGCTTTTGTTTAGATAATAAAACGTTTAGACGTAACACGGACAGATGTAGCGATCAGCTGAGCTCAGGCTACTCTATATATACCGACGAAAAACGAACGAACGAGAGCTGTCGTGCAATCGGCACGTTTAATACAACGAGATACAGTCGTGGCTTTATAGAGTGACCCCCGGGTGCGTTGATCGGCGCGTGCGCACGGTGTTTGAACTGCGAGTCAATCACTGGGGAACTGTCTATTTATTTATTTATTTATTTATTTATTTATTTATTTATTTATTTATTTATTTATTAAGGAACACCAACAGCATACATATAGAACAATACAAAGGTATTTCTTATTATAAAATACTGATATGTATGCCTCATTATAGGTATCCACATCATTCTTAAACGATACTACAACACGATAAGTTAAGTACTTAATCTAAACTAAAGACTAACCTAAACTAAAGATTAACCTAAAAATGTGAAAGGTAACAGTAAAACATTAATACATTAATCTAACATAACAATGTGAGCAAAAAAGTAGAACAGAGATGTAGGTATGAACCCAATAAATAAGTTTTATTTTTATTTTGAAAAGAATTGTAGTAGTTTGGTTTTGAAACAGTTAAGGCTGTCGTGGAAGATGTCGAGACCATTCACTTGTGTATTCAAGCTGTTGTACTCTCTACACATTCTACAAACAGGAGAGGTCATACCCGTATTCGTTTTACAAAAAGGAAGGTCCAATATTTTATTTATAGGATACCTAGGGTAACGCGAGGGTACATTTAACGATATGGGTGTAAGATTCGAGACCGAGTTTATGTTATGGTTAAGAATTTTGTGCAATAGGCAGACATCCTGGATTATTCTTCGATCCCGCAAGGTACACATTTTAAAAAACTGCAAGCGAAAATTGTACGGACTCCTATGTGATATATTTGGGGCAGAGAACGCTAATGACCGGGTGAACGCCCTTTGAATACCTTCAATCCTTTGGGATTGATTACTATAAAAGGGGCTCCAAGCAGTAGACGCATATTCGAGTTGACTGCGTACCAAAGAGTTGTAGAGTAAGATCTTACACGTAGGCGATTTGAATTTTTTCGTGTTTCTCCTGATAAAGCCAAGCATTTTTGCCGCTTTATTAACCACCGCATTGATATGCGAATCGAACTTCAAACTACTATCAATAAGCACGCCCAAATCTCGGATTTCGCTTACTTCCTCCAGCTGTCTGCCATTAAGGGTATATGTGGACGGTATGACATTTTTCTTTTTCGTGTATTTGATATGATAACATTTATCAGCATTCAAAACCATTGCATTGTCATTGCACCAACGTTTTATTCTATCCAAATCATGTTGGATGAGCATAACATCATTGTTGGAATTAACTTGGGCATATATTTTAAGGTCGTCAGCAAACAAAGAGAATTTACAATGACGAATTTCATTACAGATATCATTGATAAAGATTAAAAATAGTATAGGGCCCAGATGGGACCCCTGGGGCACACCAGACGTTGCAATGTATATCTGGCTTTCGTAACCATTGACTGACACAGTTTGGAGTCTTTCATCGAGATATGACCTAAACCAATCCAACAGAGTCCCATGTATCGAGTAGTGTTCCAATTTTTTTATTAGTAGCTTATGACTGACTTTATCAAAGGCGCTACTGAAGTCAGTATAAACTGCATCAACTTGTGCACCTTTATCAATACAAGAGGATAAGTCAGTCACAAAAGAGACCAAGTTGGTGTGCACAGATCTTCCCTTTATAAAACCATGTTGATAAATCGACAGTGAGTGGTGAACATAGCGTGATAGAATCGGGCATACAAGTGATTCAAAAATCTTAGAAAAGCATGATAGAATAGACACTGGACGATAGTTTGAAACCTTAGTTACATCATTTTTTTTGTATATTGGTATTATTCTAGCCCTTTTGAATTCGTTTGGATATAACCATCACTCAAAGATTTGTTAAAAATCATCATCAAGGGAAGAGCCAAAACCGTAGCACATCTTTTAATAAACAATGGTGGAATTCCATCTGGCCCACTTCCTTTATATATGTCAAGTTGTTTAATTTTTTTTAATACCTCTAATTCAGTAAAAGCTAAACTACTGAGACCCGTACAGCTTGTCTTTCCTGAAAGGCTCTGAGCAGAATCCAACACAGTGTCTGAGCTGTACACCTTTGAAAAATTTTCAGCAAATAGGTTCGCTATAGCTGAACCTGTATTGGCTGCTTTATCATTCAACGTCATTTCAGCAGGTATAGAGGAACGATGATCTTTTGTATTTTTTATGTACTGCCAGAATTTTTTTGGATTACGACATATTTCGGATTCAATACCTAGTATATATTTGGAGTGAAGGTCGTTACTCATTTTAACACAACGATCTCTTACCAACTCGAACTCAACTCTATCCCTAGGGTTATTATATTTTTTAAGTTTCTTGCGTATCTTTCTCTTTTCTCGTAACAATCTGACCAAGGATTTGTTAAACCACGGCGGAAAATTCTGTTTTTTTGGTACCCTTTTAGGCGTGAACTTATGAATTGTATTGTTTACTTCAGTGTAGAAAATTTTCGTGATATCATCTATGTTATCATGACCTGAAAAAGTTTTAATCCAGTCGACTTGCTTCAACTCTGTAATTATCGCATTATAATCTGCTTTATAAAAGTTGAGTTGAGGTATTGAGTTTGGGGTTAAATAATCAACTGATGAAGATGTTAGTTTAAAAAATAACGCAGGATGTCTACGATCTAGCTTACTTATTGGGTCCAATGACCTAAATACTTCGATATTTTGTTGCGTTGAGATAACAAGATCCAGTGTTCTATCATCGTCATTGGGAATATTGTTGTATTGATAAAGGTTATTTAGAGAGATAAAATCAACCAGACTTAAACCAAGATTATTGCTGTAGTTAGATGGCACACAGAAAATACTGTCAACAGGTTTTGTCCATTTAATGAACGGCAGATTAAAGTCACCTACTATTATAACTGTCGAATTGTACACGGGGTTTAACGTTTTTGTAATGAGTTAATGATGAAGGATTTTTATTGAACGTTAGCTGTTTCGAACGTGAGAACAAAGAAGCTGCATATTGGTATGGGTGTCCTAAATACGACAGCATTATAGAAAAACATTACCCTCCTCCTTCGGCAGTCGGGTAAAAATATATTTATCGTGCATTATTTATTGTTGTAAATAGCAGTTTTATGGACTGTATGTATTGATTACATCTTGTATTTCTAGCTTATGCTTTGCCAAAAAAGTTAAATAACCTATCATACATCGAGCAACGATTAATAGCAGACGACGAAGCCATAAAGAATATATTTCTGCTAACTTGCCGATACTAAAAGTTAATGTTTATTTTGTAACAGCTAGTTTTATCACCCATTTAAAGTCTGAACGTAACAAATACGACGCAAAGTGGTATTCCGACTTGACTCTCATCGTATCCCGTATAAGTATAGTCTCTAATGCCGTGCATTAAGAGTCATTGTTCCATGTAAACATATCTAACGTACGGGACAGAGTAAGCTGAATAGTCTGAAAGTTTCAAAGTACGGAACACTGTTTGTATATGTGAAAATAATGGCCGCAAACACAAACATGACCGGTAAATGTTTATCTAGGCACTCAGAAACTGTTTTAAACATGTTTACTAAATAAGCTTTTTATACTATAAACACAATTTGTAAACTACTTTTTATGGTAATGTTAGTTTTATATAAAATGCGAAAGTTTGTCTTTCTAACGAAGTGTCGGTGTATTCATATTCAGACCTGGGACTGGGTTGGATAAGATCACAGCTGGAAGTTTTATTTTGTTATCAAATGATATGCTAAAGACACATAACACAGCTTACTATCTTCCTATGTAGGACCTAAAACTATTAAAACCAAAGCGCCAGTGTCACTGGCAGCCATCATTGCCAGGGGCCCGAGCCCATTCGTCAGCTGTCTGGCGCCGCCACACAATCGCTGCGCGCACGCATTATCATAACACTCGAGAGGCGGCGGCGGCGGCGTGGGCGGCCCACTGCATGATTAGCACGGCTATGTTATTGACAGGATGAATGGACGAGGACTTACGAAAGAAATTTACTGTGCGGAGATGAATGGTTGTGTCGGTAGGGTTTGTCTTAGGCGAAAGTGTCGACCTAATAGGGGACATACTCATGAAAAAGACACATGTTCACAGTTTCATAAACCGCGTGTATGAAGAGACTTATGAATGTAGAGAAAGTGAAAGAGGTATGTCAGGATCGTGGCAAGTGGAGGTCCATAGTCTCTGCTTACCCCTCTGGGAGACGGGCGTGAGCCTATGTATGTAGTAGTATGTACCTATTATTGATGTGCACGAAAGGAGAATATTATTATTATAATGGATAGGTAAAGTTTATATTTAGTTTGACTGAAACCACTCGAGTATTCTTGTTGTGGCTACAGGCGCCGCCCAACCGCAACTCATAATAGACGTAACCTTTTACTTCGTATAAAAATCCGATTCGACCATTCAACTTTAATAATACCGAGAATTGTATTTGTTTTATCGACGTGAGACCTTATTTGGTGTAGAAATAATTACTCCCTGTCTCGCCGATCAATATTTAAACGAATTCAAAATGCATGGACAATGTTTTTGAACTATAATGGTGTTTGATGTTATGCCAAACAAGAAACAGGATTCATCCAGATTTCTTCAGCCAATTATTTTTAAAGCGTTAAAAAATTTCTTCAGTGATTTTAGTCAAGCTGACTGACCCTCAGGCCTGACAGAAAAATCTGAGTACCTAACTAAATCGATTTTCCTGGGCCACACTGCTATTTTTTCAATGCTGACCAGGAACAGGGGCTATTACTACTAATACACACCGAATAAATATGTTTTATCTTTATCTAATTAGTACAAACTTCACACAAAGTAGGAGCCGATATATTTCCCGACTACCGTTAGTTACAGAGCAATTTATAAAACCATTACACGGACCGGTTTCAGAATCATTAAACTCCCACTGAAGATTCCCAGACGATAGTGAATAACTCCCGGCTGCCGTCGTGAATTAACTAGGAACTCCGCTAGTTCCGAAAGGCCCGGAAATAAACCCTAGACAGATGGGATCTAGGGCCGTGTAGTTCAAATAAGACTGAGGATCTCTAATTTCAAGTTTAATTTCAACTAAGTGCGATTTCTTCTACTAAGTTAAATTACTCAATCCGTGTATTTTTTCGCAATATACAAATATATAACTTAGTACTCATAAATATTGTTAAAATCTGTAATCCTAATAATTAAGTAATGTTTTTTGATAAACGTCGTAATTAGTTTCTCTTAGAAAATAATGTGACCTCTTGTTAGTCCTTGCAACACGGCATCTTATAGCTTCGTAGATACGTTCGTGAACTTGGATAATGCACGTTACCACCAATCAAATCGCTTCGTATTTAAAACGGAAATAAATACCTTTTTTATAGTGACGCTTATTTACGTTGAAAAAATTCAAAAAAAAATATTCAAAAAAATGCCGTCCAGCAAGCTCTCCTAAATTTTTCTTTTCTTTTTACTCCTAATAAGGCTTACTACAAAGCTATTGCGGAAGAAGCTTTTAATGAAAGCCTTCTGTTCCCAACACAGACGTCGCTCCACTCTGTTCCTTCCGTCCCGCACTCATATTAATTGCCGTCTGAGTGTGTCCCACCTCGCGCGGTTCTAATGACATCTCGCTCTCTCATCTCAATTGAGTCTAGCTCAATTTAATTACTTGTATGAATACGTTTTGGGTAATTAATGATATTTACTTTGTTTAAAAATATATTGTAGTGAGTGACGGCCAAAGCTTAGCGCAAGGGCTTGTTAAAAGGTTTTTATCATCATGGGAACGCTATATATTTATCCATGGAATTACTTCAGAAATCTCGTTACTCATAACATGACACTTTAGCCACCTAAAACAATACGATTATGTGGATATGGAACGCGTGACGAGTCAGAGTAGACATACATATATATTTTAATAGAAATTACTTATCAATTAGCAACACTGGAAAGCATGTCACAGTTGAAACTAGTCTCCTTCAACTACAATGAATTTGCACCCGTTGTCGCTGTGAAGTTTCACAGTGAACCACCCGCGCCATTAAAACTACCGCGTGATACGTCTCGCTTTTATTCACGCCTACAGATGTAGTGTAGGGTGCTTCTATTCACGCCTACAGACGAAACTGTAGGGTGCTTGAAGCGGTGGGTAATTAATTAATGTCTCGTAGTCACGTCTAGTGTAATCTTCTATTTACTCAGCTCGACTACTCGTTCCACGGGGCTGTGTTTGTGCAATGATGGTTTTGAGAGCTTTTGATGACGGAAATTATGTGGGATTATTAAGTATGTTATGCGAAATGCAACCGGAGGGTTACGGTAGTGGTAGTTACAAATTAGGAGGAGCTGTTTAGTTCTGATCCGCATTCGCTGAATTTATAAATGTTGTTTTTAAAAGAGTACTTAAATTAAATAAGTTTTAACTATCGTGCCAATGTTGAGAAATTGAACAAAGTCTTGGTGAAACAGTGTAAAAAGAAAATAAAGTATCACGGAGAATCGAAAACACACAAGCTCGGATACACAACGCCTTCTTGGCACTAAACACAATGTTCCGCCGTATTCTTTGCGCTTGGCAATGGCTGCGCGGCTGCGGAAGCACTCGACTATTCGGAACACAAAGTTGGCTGCATAAAGACTCCCCCGGGAGACCACCTAGCTAGGCAGATGCATTTACTCCGCCAAAACATTTGAAATGCGAGCCATATTGTCTGAAAGATATATATGAAAATGTTCGTACCCCACTGTTTGGATATCCAGATTACCATACGTAGTATAAACAGTCCAATATTCCTATTAGAATTTAAAACCGAAGCAGCGGCGCGGATTAAAATTCCTCTCTGTTCCTTTTCTCTTCACAACTTCGGAAGCAATTTGCAACACAGGCAAAAAGTAACGCCGCCAATTTCCCCCAGTAAACAAAAAGTTTACTTTCCATATCTACCCTTTCACCGCATAAAATTTTCTCCTTCTCCAACGCAAACAGGATAACAATGGCCTCACGTTTTGCGCCCTCACCCCTCCGTATATTTCCTGCGATATTGACCGTTTTATGTGCTGCCAAGCAATTTCATATCCGGCTCGAAGGACCTACAATATGGCAGTCCCGAGTAGATTAGTTTCTTGGTCTTGCCCACTTTTATCGGTAATGTCGTTTTGGGCCATTAAGTGAGTATCTTTTCGTGTTAGAGTAAAGCTTTACCGGGTAAGGATGAACGTAATCTTTGCTACCAGCTCAGGCTTTATTCGTGACGAGTTTGGTTTGTGACTTTTTTATGAGAGCACTTATTTTAAGTTGTATAATTCCGTGGCGACTTGGCGTGGAAAAATTGAGCTTGCATTATTAATCCTGTACTTCTGTTATGCTATTCTCGGATGCGATTGACGTAAAGCTCTTTAGAAAATTATCATGGAATATTTACCGTATTGAAGGCTTGAGGAAATTGTACATGGGATTTGTCGGTAATGACCATCAGTGATTCTCGGAATTCTTTTCAATATCTACGTTACAAAAACAATAGATGTTATGCCAAAATGAAAGAAGACAATGTAAACACGATCCTTGAAATTATACGAGTATTTAGCGTTGGCATTAGCATATATCGGCTTCACAAAAAGGCATCATTTTGTCAATGACCCAGCGCACATCATTTCTCCGAATCGAGAAACATTAAGGCTGTCGCCGAAAAATTGACTTTACAACCATTTGCCTCATGTGTCGCTAATACTGCCGCCGACACGAAATGGCCAAGTGATTTACTGTAATAGTGGTAACCGACACCGTGCAAGAAGGTTTGTTTTTGCCTGTGTATTACCCTGCTTAAGCATTCAGATCGTGGTGAACAGTGTTTGTTTAAAATTCAAGTCACACCATTAGAGAGATCTTTGCCGTTTTCTTCGACTTCCATCGTTCTTGTTTACATATTTTATTAATTTTCATGTTACATGAAATAATAGTCTAGTGCACGGATGCACAGACCGCGGCCCGCGGGCCGCATGCGGCCCGCCGGTCGAATACTAGTGGCCCGCCGACGGCGAAAATAATAGTTACCCTCGTACATTCGAAAAATATTATTTCTAAAAACAATGTTCGAAAAGTAGTTAATCACAGGCAATTCAAACAATTCCTTGATGACATTGAAAGCGAATATAGAGATTTATTGTATTAAGGATACAGAAATAAGGTGGCTAAGTCGTGGATTGACACTGGAACGATTTCTTAATTTAATAAGAAGAAATTCGATTTTTTCTGGCAGAAAAGCAAAGGGATGTCCAGGAACTTAAAAATCCTGATCAATGCAGTTAGAAATTATCGACATTCAAAACGACCAAGATTTACGCAGCTAATTCAACGAAAGAAAATTACTGAACTTTTACCACTGCATTTATAAAAATACGTACAAAGAGTTGCCTATAAACTCTGCTCTAAAAATATGCCAGCTTTTTGGTTGTACCTATACCTATGTATATGTGAACAAAACTTTTCAATACTAAATCGACAAAAAAATCGAAACCGCCTTGCAAAGGAATGTTTGGAAGCAGTTTTACGTGTAAATTGAAGCCAAATAAATAAATAAAAGATTATTAAGCCCTGCCAAGCTTCAAAATAAATCAATTATTTTTAAATTTTAACATTAAGTACTTATTTTCAATTCTTGATTGTCTTTAATTACCTATAAGTACTTCTGGCGGCCCGCCATCAGTTCATAATTTTTCCGAGTGGCCCCTAGTCTTGATAAGTCTGTGCATCCCTGGTCTAGTGTATATAGAGGTTTGTTACCTATTATAGCTATGTTTCTAATTAGTGAAAATTATGCATTTACGTTTAGTAGTCCCACTTTCTATAATATTTTTATTTGGTTTGGAATTAGACTATGCAGCTATGTTATAAATTATGTGGTATATCATTCATCATTTATTTAATCATAGACTTACAAAGGCGACGACGGAACCTACAAACAAGGACATCGTCTAGACCAGACAAGTAGCCGACAAAAACCAAATAGCAACATTTCTTCTAAAAATATCATCTTAATGGACCCATTAGAATTCATGGATCCTGTGCAGGGTTCCGTAAGAGGAGGTGTTCCGTGCGGCGGACCGGACCTGCCATCCCGGCCGTCTCCGTCCGGCCGCTGAATAATTCAACGGACGCGAGATGGCTGCGCGTGATTCGATTTTCAAATCGCACGGCGGCTGTGATTGTCTGTGGTGTTGTTTATTTTTTTCTGGCGTCACAGGTTGACATGTGTGGGAAGGCTGCATGTTGGCGGCTTTTTGCATGTTTACAGCCATTCAGGATCGTGGAATTGACTTTTTGTCGGAATAAAATGGTCAAATATTTCAAACTTGTATTATCGAAACGATTTGATTCCTTTTGAGGCCTGCCTGTTTAATACAGCCTTTATTTGATGCTGGTATATTCATTTTGTTAACCTTTAAGTATGGACGTCATTTTTTCTTAACACCAGTGCGGACGTGGAGCCTCACAGGCTCCTATATGCATACACTTTTTTTTTTGAGAATTTGATATAAGATTACTTTAAAATGGATTGGATATTGAATTTAAAGGATTTAGCAATAAAATAACGTGCTTATGTAATCAAATATTATTTAAAAAAATATAGAAATGTGAAAAATTCAAACTTATGGCACTTTTAAGTCCTAATTTACTGAGGCTACATTTTCTGGTATTAAAAACAGTCAAACTTATTACTATAACAAAATTAGTCTTATTTTCTTAAAATATAATACATAAGTAACCGAAAACACAAAATACCTGCTTCAGGTAACTATTATACAAAATATTGACCACAGTCTAATAGCGCCAATTTATTGGCAGTCAATGCACAGAGGTCTAGAACACTTGGAGACACACAGGCAACACAAACATAGGTATTCATCCTATGTTTTTTTCGCGGGACAGATTCTACATGCTCTTGTGGACCCTTGACTGGTTTCTTGATCCTGGACACCTTCTGTGACCATAATTATCATCACCTAAAACTCGATTCGCCATCGTCTATTTATATCACGTCTTTGCACATGAGGCACTACATGCACACGTGCTAGTTTTTTTAGAAATTACCTTTACCTTTAGAAGTACCAGCATTACTTATTTTTCACATTTTGAAAAAAATATCTAAAAAAACATAATCGCCCATACAAAATATATTGTATGACAACAATGGACGTGTAGCCTGACAGGCTCCAGTCAATTTTTTGATGGTCATTACTCACGTGATATTCACCGGACGACTCAACCTCCTCCCTCATTGGTAATTTGGCAGCTAAAACAAAAGCTACTGAGCCGCTCAATCGCGGGGAGCGGGGGGAAATAGGCAAAACTATGAAAACGTAAACATCAGGTAGCCTGTGAGACTCCACGTCCATACTTAAAGGTTAAATATCCTAAAACGGTGCTCTATAAACATTGGTTATCAATAAAACAAAACTAGACGATACACGTCTGAGCCCCAGCATCCCTGAGTAGCTCACAAACGTCTCAATCCAACAAATTGTATCATTGTCTCCGACACAACACCGCCAATGGCGTCTTGACACTCGCGTCACGTCCGCGCCGCACACGGTCGGACATATCTCACGACACATCCCGGGATCACATCGGATCAGCGGGGATAAATCTTGACTGCACCTACTGTGTAGATCAAGGGGTGAGAGATAACGCGAAAGGGGATCCTTTCTTTCGCACTTTATGAGAACGAGGAGCTGAATGTGGAGGACCCTTATCTTGAGTGGTGTTGGAAGGGTTGTGAATTGAGGTTTTTTCCTGCGTCTGAGACGCTATTGGTTAAGATGGTGTGTACATAATTTTGAATTATTCGCTTTTAATTGGATGATATTAAATTTGTTTTGTTTACGAATATAGAATCACTTGATGATTCACATTTATTAATAAATGTATTCAAACACAAATATATATATTGACTTAGTTAGTCTCAAATTCGACAGTGTGAAGTTATCCCAGAAATGCAAATAAGCTTCTAAGCTAAGTTACACGTTGTCATGTTGGCGTACAGTTGCGTACAAACTGAGCTTCACACTTCGATTTAGGTCTGTTCTTATTTTGAGAACTGTAAGGGTTAAATTGCACGTAGGTGTGCCATTAAATGCGGCGTCCCTGGCTGTACCATGTCCCAGTGCTATGTTGTCTTCGTTAGAGAGAATGTGGTTGCAGTAATTAATGGAGTCTGTTCTGGTTTTTAAATAGGCGCCGGTTATTATTAGTTGCTATTTCTTGTTGTAATGTTTGTTGGTATCTAATCATTTACAATAGAATGTCTAATAAGTGTACGTGTAAGCAATGAGAAGTTATTTATAAGACTCAACAATTTATTTTTGTATGTAGCGTAAATGGGTAAATACCTTTGTTTAGTCTTAGCTATTTCAATGCCTGCGGGGTTACCACCACCAAACATTAGCAATCGTCAATGCGTCATAGCTTATCTGTCAAATCTGATGTAACTTGTATGGTTCTGACAGATATTTGACAGATGAGCGATGCTGCTTGAGGATTGTAGATTGCTAATGTGTCGAAGGTACGGTAGCTGTTCTTAAAGTAAAATTGTCCATCTATAAAACGATTAACCTACCATAAACATATAATACTTAACATACATAGTACATAATTATCCGTAAACAGCGAACCCTGTCCAATCAATCGGGCGACATTCACGAACAATGACGGCAACAAATTGGAAAGTGTTGTGTCAAACGGGACCGGTCGAGACAGACTCGTGTCATGCGTCGCGTCTCCTGCACCCTGACTGACAGCTGACAGCTGAATCGTCAGCCGTGAGGCAGCAAGATTGCGGAATGGCGCCTGTTATGTTGATCCTGATTTGGGACTTGAGAAACAGGATATTGTTGTTGTTTTGATTTGTATTTGTGGGTCAGTAGGTCGGTGTTTGAAGTGTGTTGTTGAGTTGTGGTATCGATGGTGTTTTAATGGTTTTGTGTGAAGACTTGGCTAAGTCGGTTGGCGTCAACAAATAATTGATCTTCGTCTATCAACACCATAACAGGATTACTAACCACCACATGCAAACTCAATTTGATAATCTCTTCTTTCAACGCTGTAAATGTATCTACAATATATCTGCGTAGCATAAGATTTTTACCCAACTGCTATTGGAACATTAAATCTTTATTGTACCAAGATTACATTTAAATCCGAAGTATTGGATGTAGTCGTGGATGTTTTGTGAGCGTGTCTCGTTGATGGACGTTTGAATCAGTCTCGGTAATATGTTGCAAGAGTTTCAGACGCTCTCCGGTGTCGGAACACTTTGTATTCTGGGGGAGGTTTAGAGCTGCAATTTAAATGATGAATGAAATCGCTTACTGAAAGACGAGCAGTCTAGGGTATGTTACCGGCAGGGAATAATATTGACTATACATGTTAAAAGGAGATAAGTTCAGGACCCTAATATTGAATTCTTCCCTGTTTCGGATGACTAGTTCCATTCATAGACACTCATCTTTTACTTATAGCCCATGCGAAATAGATATAATAAGTGCTCCCGTTAGCTTTTTTTCCTTTACTTGGAGATTTTACCACCTTAGATCAGCGGCATATAGAAATATGCCTATGAGTCTCTTTCATCGGCTCCAGGCGACTCCAGTGACTTTGTAGGCTCACCGCTAAATTTCATCCATTTCATAAGAAAATATTATGAAAAAGTCATGGGTACCAAGGTTTTTTTACACTTTAACCTAGCAGTACTATGGGTAATTTATACAGTCAAGCAGATGTATCTTATGATCAGCATTCAATTATTATTGCAGGCATAAATTCAATTATACGTTTTTACGACTGAACAATACGTAATTATGTTAATGCCTCCAGTTTTGGATGTCCTTTGTCGGTGTTGCTTGCAATGATAAATTTCACTTGTATCTCGAAAGGGAAAAACTGTTTTGGTGTTTATCTACAAGAGTGATTATTTACTGATAAAGTAAATTGAATAAAAATATTATACATCACGATTTTTGAAATACTCATAGAATAAATTTTGGCAATAACTACTTATTTCCATGCTATTATTTTGTTGGTCTATCATTTTATCATATAATCAGCCTGCAATCGTCCACAGCCAAATCCAAAGTGTTAAGACAAGAATTAACTGTCGAGTAATGACACTAATAATAATAACAAAAATGACAAAACTGACGGCAATTTCGCACATGGCATCACAGTTGGTTGCGCGGGCGCAGGCAACGTAGATCAAAGATACCGCACCGGGGCACCCCTCAGTCTCCCTCACTCCCCTCACCAACCCGACCGCGTATTCCGATAGGAGGTTATAAAACTTAATGGACTATTTGATCCGCTTTCAGTAGGCGTTACGTTTGTTGTCGTCGGATTCGTTCTCAATCACTATTGTAGGTCCTTTCCGGTTTCCGGTGCGTTTTCTTGTGACGATTTTTTGGCTAACAATGTGATGATAGTTTTCCTTAAAAGGAGGAGAGGTCCAATTCGCGTGTATGTCATGCATTTATGTGAATAATAAAACGATTGAAATAGTTGCGTTAAACCGCAAGGGTCAGTGCTGTTTTCAACGCCATTAGCTAATGCACACTTACTACTGCTCTCGAGGCTTTCAAGGAGCACCACTGCACGAAACTATATCTGATGATCTCAACCTCAGCGACAACCGCCTTCCTGTCTCTATTTCAGGGGTTCAGATAGATATTTTATTTAGAAATTACATAGGTATTCATATTACAAATTGCAGAGACAACTTGCGCGTAAATCGGCAACTTAGATGGTTTCCTTTAACTATCCGTGGTTCGCACAGCGCTCCGAAACTACGGAACCACAAATATGCAGTGAAGTCTTCTTCGTTCGTTCGTGCATGTAGGGAGTGACCCCCCAGAGAGCGCGTCGTAACCCCATGTTATTGCCCCCCGGAGGTGCCACAAAATGGTAATTGTTATACGCAAATTGCACATTTGCAGCGTCCCCGTTATGCACCTTTCGTGTAATATTGCATTGTATTGTCGCTGTCTCGGATTTAACAACACCCGCGTAAGTGTATACTGGTCATTGACTGCCAAGTCGGAGAAGGCGAAATTATTTCCCAGTAGTTCGTTAAAATGCTATATAATATGGGATCATTATTTCTTGATTTGTATTTTTATGGCTTTTTAAATGCGTTTCGGGTTTCAATTTTATTAATAGCGAGATTAGCGAGCGAGTGACCTCATTTTAGGAATATTAATTCTGTATTACAGTTTCGGTGGCTTTATCGAATGTATTGTATAGGTACGGTGGGGTTCTCGCTAACTAAACCTAACACTTTGTAGCCTTATTATCGCTTCCCACTGTCTATGCCTTATCCCTTTTATGCTTTTAGGGGCTGATTTTTCAATAGTCAGATTTTTTGCTGTCACTGTCTAATACAAACATTCAAACACGACAGCATCAGAAATAATCCTCAGAAAACTATTATCTGGCTATTTAAATCTAATTAATCTCATTAGAACTTCAAGAACTAATACTTTCCAACCATCCTAACTGAATACAACTTCATCGGGTCAAGTTGTCGAGTGTCCGTAGAGTAGAATTGCCAAACTCGTACAGTATTCAAGATGTTCGGGACTTTTCCCAACTTACGTGAATAGTGTATGAACCCTCGCCCTGAGCAGGACACTTCCAATACGACTTTGCGGGTAAGACGCTCTAGATGCCAAGGTGAAGTTACCTGTATTGTAATACGATAGAGTCGGTGTTCGCAAGGCTTTTTTAGCTGGATAAGCTGGAGTTTTTTTGTCGTGAACCTATTGGTTTATAGGTGACGGTGCGAGGGAATATCTACCGTGAAAATTATATTGTGGAATATTATTTGCTAGCAAGTTACTGATCAAATGAGTCGTCAGCTCCTTTACATATCCCAAAATTTGTTAAAGTATTGGAATGATTTTTGCACATTTAATGCAATTCTAAGTATTTCCGAAGAAAATATCCATTATAATAACCTTACCCAACATTTTACAGTACTTTCAGTAAGGTCTGCGGATGTACGGTATCGACAATGCGCCTACGCACGCATGTGTGTGTGTGTGTGTGCCATTGAAAATATCTGTGTCGGCTGATGTAACCCGCACTTTCATTTTAATCTCGTTTGACCCACTGCTTCAGATCCTTATTGGGCTTAGACTTATGATACATAGGTACCAGAATTCCAGTATAATATTTTGTACATCATGTGCTATTAAGTATATTTTTGATGAGAAGAGTATTTGATAAATAAAATGTGGTGTTCAGGTACTTATTAAAATTATCTAAATTAGATTATAACTGTAAGAAACTTTCAAGATGCTCTTGCTTTAGCGAGCTTTACATTGGCAATACATATTTTACTATATGAAAAACTGGCAGAAGAAAGTTTCCCATATCTGTTTAATATCTTTGCACAGGTCGACTCTGTATTTTTTATTGCCTGACTCTGTTATAATTAAAGAGCGCTAGAGGTTAAATTGCAACCCCACAATTCATCACCCAAATTGACTATTACTATCCAGCCTCTTACCATTCACCACCTACTCTTTTTACACATGCTACCACCCATCTAACCCTCCCCTGTCTCCACCTTCCAGTGCTGATCAGCGAGCCGATCCTGCCGGACGAGAGCCTCGAGCACAAGACGCTCAAGATCACGGACTTCGGGCTCGCGCGGGAGGCCTACAAGACGACGCGGATGTCGGCCGCGGGGACCTACGCGTGGATGCCGCCCGAGGTGAGCGTGAGGTGACGAGCGAACCACTCGTGCATCTGACCGTACTTTACATGGGCAAGCGAGTTGACGATATAGAAAACAGAAGGTGCCAACTGGCGCGCGCTCGCCAGTCTAAGGCTCGCCAGTTGACGAATGTCTCAAATTAACTGTGCACCTGACTGACAAAAACCAGAGGTCACGTTAACTAGCTTTGGCCTACCCGGCGTGACCCCTGGTTCTTGTTGGCCAGGTGCACAGTTAATTCGCACGAGTAGTATACGCGCCGCTTACGAGATCTGAACGCAAGGAGAGGCGGTGTAGCGTGCTACTGTGCGTATATGTGCAGATACAATGATACTGTTCAACGCATACGCAACAATCAGCGTCTATAAAGTTGATAGTGATAAATAATTCATTTACCTATTCTTTATTGATAGTGGTGTTAAATTTCACATCAATTCACATCGGCCGAAATAGCTCAGTTGGGAGAGCGTTAGACTGAAGATCTAAAGGTCCCCGGTTCAATCCCGGGTTTCGGCAATCGATCTTTTGCTTTTTTATATTTTTTTATTCATTCCTTCTGTTGTGGAATTTTAATTGTTTGAGAATTTTTATCTTTATTTATTTATTTATTTATAAACACTTTATTGTATAATGATAGACACAGTTACAGAAATGGACTTAAAACTAGTAAGTATATACAGAGGCGGGCTTATTGCCAAGAAGCAATTTCTTCCAACCAACCTTTGTTTGGTGGAAAACTAAAGTTCTTAAACTCCCTTAATACAATAAAAAGCTATAAGTACCTACTTGAATCAATTTAAGCAAAGAAAAAACAATGTGGAAAGTACCTAAACTAAAACAAACTACAAACTAAAAATACAAACTAACTAAGTACCTATTTAACTTACATAAATAATAATAATACAAATACACATAATACCTAAATGACAAAATAGACTTAATATATATCCGCTATATTTATATAAATACATATATAACTATATACTTACTTACTTATAGTCCTGTTACTCCCCTGTGGAGCTTAGGGCTACAGACATTCTTCGCCACGCTTCCCTATCTTGAGCCGCCTCCTTCACTTGGGCCCACGATAGACCTGCCCTCTTCATTTCCGCCTCCACGGATCTTCTCCAGCTCTGTACGGGTCTACCTGGTCTCCGTCTTCCACTAGGCTGCCACTCGAAAGCAACTTGAGCATGGTTACAGTCGTGTCTTCTCATTGTATGGCCGATCCATCTCCAGCGCCTCATTGCGATTTCTTTCCTCAATGTGGTTTGGTTGCATTTTTTCCATAGGTCCACATTAGAAATCGTGTCCGGCCAGTATATGCGGAGAATCGAACGGAGGCACCTGTTGACGGTAACTTGGAGCTTGTGATGTAGCAGCTTTGTAGTCCTCCAAGTTTCACAGCCATAGAGAAGGACCGACTTTACATTGCTTTCGAATATAGACAGCTTTAGACGAAGGGGCATTATGTGCGACTTCCAGACTGGGGCAAGCTGGGCGAAAGCCGCTTTTGCTTTCTTGATCCGGTTATCGATGTCCATATCAGCACCGCCTTTGTTCGTCAGGATACATCCAAGGTAGCAGAAGGTGTCTACTAGCTTCAGTTGCGAGTTGCCCAAGGTGACATGTTCTGTACTGCTGGAGCTAACTTTCATGCTTTCTGTTTTTGACGCATTTATCTTAAGGCCATATTTGCCACCTTCTCTTTGGAGATCTTCTATTTTACTCTGCATATCTGACAGCCTTTTGGATAAGAGTACAATGTCGTCCGCGTAGTCCAGGTCTTCTAATTGGCCTTGTCTCCAAGGGATTCCTCTTGAACCAGCAGAGACTTGTCGCATTATGTCGTCCAAGATGATTATGAAGAGAAGAGGAGAGAGAAGGCACCCTTGTTTGACCCCGGTAGAGATAGGAATAGGTGGTCCAATAAGCCCATCATGTATAACGTGGCACGTGCTGCCATTGTTGAGAGATTGTATGATATTGTCAATTTTTGTTGGAATGCCTTTTTTCTTCAAACACGTCCACATAGCGGGCCACTGTATGGTGTCAAAGGCCTTTTCAAAATCCACAAAAGTGAGAAACAGTTCCGCATTCCATTCAACACACTCTTCAATAATAATACGCACCGTATTTGTGTGATCTGTGCATGACCTTCCCGCGCGAAAACCGGCTTGCTCCTCTCTTAAGTATTTCTCTATCTCTGTTGACATTCGGTTCAGCAGGATCTTCGCCAGAACCTTCGCAGCTATCGGCAGGATTGTAATGCCACGCCAGTTGTCACACAGTGAGAGATCTCCCTTTTTTGGAACCTTAACTAATAGCCCTTTCCTCCATTCGCTGGGAATATCTTCTGTCTTCCACACGTTATTTATGAGCGGTGTTATTAGAGTAGCTGCGTAATGTTTATTGGCTTTAAGCATTTCTGGACAGATGTTATCAATTCCAGGTGATTTTCCGGATTTTAGCTGACCTATGGCATTGACGACTTCGTCAAAGGTAGGTGCGGAAGTGTCAATTTGCAGATATTGGTCAGCTCTTGCAGCTTCTTCGTTCACTTCAGTATGCTGAAACCGGTTAAGTAGATCACTAAAATGCTCGTGCCATCTTGCCATTTTTTCTTCTGATGTGCACAGTAGCTCTCCGTTCTTATTACATAGAGGTTTCTTTTTTGATACGTGGTTCGGGTTACTAAGCTTTCTTGTTATTTCGTAAAGTTCACGAATGTTTCTGTTTTTAGCAGCCTCTTTTGCACGAGTGGCTAAATCTTCTGCGACTATACGTTTATCCCGCCGGGCAAGTTTTTTAATAGTTTTTCTTAGAGAAGCATATTGAGAAAGCAGGAGTTCTTTTTGTTGGATGTCGGTGGTCTTAGTTAAGATCGCCTTGGTCTCCTGTCTTTTGATTATGGTGTTCCACAATTCATCAGACATCCATGGCTTCTTATCATTTTGTATGTACCCCAGGACTTCTTCTCCAGCTTTCACGTACGCTGACTTAATACGTGTCCATGCTTCATCTAATTCTGCGCTCTCAAGATCTTCTAGAGGGCCGAAGTTGTTGTGAACGCAGATATTAAATTGGTGCTTAGTGCCGGGGTTTTCAAGCTTGCGAACGTCATATCGTTTGCTGATATTTTCGCTTTTCTTCTTAGCTGTTGCGATTTTTAGTCGAATTTCAGCAACGACTAGATGGTGGTCACTATCGATGTCTGCACCTCTTTTGTTACGTGTATCCAGAAGCGATGTTCGCCACTTTTTGCTGATAGTTATGTGGTCTATTTGATTTTTAGTGTGTCCATCTGGGGAATTCCAAGTCCATTTATGGCAATCTTTGTGCTGGAAAAGTGTACCTCCAATGACCAGACCATGTTCACCACAAAAATCGCCGAATAGTTCTCCATTCTCATTCATAGTTCCTAAACCATGAGGGCCCATGTAGTGATTTCGATCGGTATTGTCTGCTCCAACTTTGGCATTAAGATCACCCATTAGGATATATATCTTGCTTCTTAGTGTTTCTCATAGTAACCGTGAGTTGGTCATAAAAGCGAACTTTAATCTCTAACTATATAATATAATACATATTATCTTTTTTTGTATCAAGTAAGTCTAGGTAAATAAAACATTATTTAGTGTTTATTGAAAAAGACCAACAGTGTTTTACCAATGGTATATATGTGGTAATGGTATTATTATTACTTATCATTATTTATGTACCATATTTCCTCACCAGCCGTAAATTTTCACGCTATGAGGAAACCTGAGGACGTACTGGAATTAACTAAAGTGTAAGTTATGAAGGTGAAACTTGCATAGCGATCGGAAATCATGGGAAAACGAAAGCCAATAAAACATCAACAGCGTGGCTATTCATTGTTGACAGCATAATGTACTATGCACTAACAGGCGATATAGCCTGTCTGTACGATACTGATTAATTCGTCTTTGCTAATAAGTTTTGGTTCACGGCCGGCCTGTGTGGGCTGGCGCGGACATAAATTATATTAAGCTTAATATTAGCTCTCCATGGCGGCGGTTTAGGCGTAATGACCAGTAATAAAGTGGAATTATTGCAGTGAAATATTATTTAAATGACATGCCCGCAATAGCTGTTAGAATTAACGTTTTGATTAAACAGTTGGACAGCTGATTGTAAACCGCTTTTAATTTCCCACGAGCGGGTGGGAATTGTGTGTTTGTGCAATTATAATAAAAAGTCAATTTGAAATACCTATTTCAAATGCAAATAACAAAACGTATTTTATTGACAATAGTTTCTTGATAGTTATTGCCGCTGGGGGGCGCCACATTATATGTCAGAAAACTTACTTTACCGATACACAAACCATCGAAAACTGCACTTATTACCTACTTTGGATAATTTGCGCAAACGCAAATTTTACATCTGATAACTTCTAAAGTCCTGTCAAATCGTACACTTTAATTATAAAAGAAGAGAAATTAGGTGTCAAAGGGGGTTTTCACGGTTTTGTAACAATTTCATAGTTTGACCTACTGTTATTTGGGAGCTGTAGTTTTTTTTTAATTCATCCAGACTAACCTTCCATCCCTTACCCCCAGGTCATCATCAGCTCGACATTCTCGCACGCATCCGACGTGTGGTCGTACGGCGTTCTCCTCTGGGAACTACTTACTGGCGAGACCCCGTACAAGGGGCTCAACGGGCTGACGGTCGCGTTCGGCGTTGCCAAGAACACGCTGCAGCTGCCCATACCGAGCACGTGCCCCGCGCAGTGGCAGCACCTCATGGAGGGTAGGTTAATAGTCGATAAGAAAGTCAAAGTCAAATGCTTTTATTCATCGTATAAATAAATAAAATTCTGATGATTGTAATTTTTTTACAAACTACTACGTTCGAAAAAGGGGCTCTTAGGCCCGGCACCCATTATCGGCATCGGCAAGGAAAAGGATCCTTCGGCATCCTACATGCAAGCGCACACTATCGGCAATTATGCTTTGGAATGCTGCAACGTTCTTAGGGATGACGAGGCGCCCTCGCCCCACAGGGCAAGCTATCCCCCGAGTGTTGCCCCGGCGCCGGCGGCGTACCGAAGGATGCCGAAGCATCCCGAAGCATTCTCAAGTCTGCCGATACAGCAGCCTCAAGCATATCGAAGCGGTATTTTTATTATTACGACCACATATCACGGAAATTTCTCCACCTAAAATCCTGAGTCGTACCGATGCCGATAATGGGCACCGGGCCATATTGTCTAAGGTTGTAAATGTCCGGTCCGCAGGACCAGTAGCAGTAAGTGTACGGTAATCGGAAGCGCGAAGCTAATACACCTGGTGGGACGCTGACGTCCGTGACGTATTGTTGAACCTTTAGAAGCCTTAAGGTCTAGTGACACGTCACAGTCGACGCGCCTCGTATATTAAAACCTTGTTTTTCACTATCAATATCTTATAGTTCCTATCATCAAGTAAGTGCACCAAAAAGTTTTAACAACGCCCAACAAACAGTACAACCGTATCACCATTTCACATTAACTCTTTATTAAAAATTTTCATTGCTCGTGAGTGTATTCAAAGAATGTCCCATTAATATTATACTGTATAGGCATTTATTTAGTACTTAAATGTAAATAAATAAACTTTTCGTTCTCCCCGCAGCCTGCTGGAGCATCAACCCGCACGCTCGGCCCTCCTTCTCCCAAATCCTGCACGAGCTCGAGGGCATCCGGCAGTCGGAGTTCACGCGCGGGCCGCACGAGAGCTTCCACACCATGCAGGCGGAGTGGCGCCTCGAGATCGACGAGGTGCTCGAGGACGTGCGACTGAAGGCCATGGTAAGTAGATTTTTAAGGCTATGGCAGGGCTCTAGGCTATGGCCAGGCTCTAGGCTATGGCAGGGCTCTAGATTATGGCAGGGCTCTAGGCTATGACAATGCTCTTAGTCATGACAGGGCTCTATGCTATGGCAGGGCTCTAGGCTACAATCGGGCTTTAGGCTATGGCTGGGCTCTAGAGTATGTGAGGGCTCTAGGCTATAGTATCTAGGGTATCTAGATGCTATGGAGGATGGAAGGATAGCAGGGCATCCGGCAGTCGGAGTTCACGCGCGGGCCGCACGAGAGCTTCCACACCATGCAGGCGGAGTGGCGCCTCGAGATGGACGAGGTGCTCGAGGACGTGCGATTGAAGGCCATGGTATGTGGAGTGGCGAGTGGCTATAACAGGTCTCCAGGATGTGGCAAGAATATCGGGCATCAGAACGGCTAGCACGGGGCTTGCATCGCACTCACTCACATCGCGCAGCCTCTCTATAGCGAGCGCGATGGAGAACTTTTATGACGTCTTATTTGCGTCCTGTGCTAGCCCTTCTGATCGATAGTTCGAGCAATATCACTATGGTAAGGCTATATGGTATCTCATCGAAGTTATTTGTGATATGGCTATGGTATTTTGGTATGGCTCATGTTTGTACAATGGAACGAGGCATCGTTTGAGTCACTATGTATTTAAAGGCCTTGGTGTGCTAATCGGTTTATGATTTAAAATTAAGAAGGTGTAAAATAAGACCATACACTGATGTCGATTCTGAAGGCAGAAATTGCAAAGGAAAACCAACTTTACTTATCAGACATAAGGAAACGTCTAAAATACAATAACATAGTGGAAGCTCTATAGATGCGCCATAGTCTTGTAGAGCAATAAACTGGAACTCAAATATTTTGTTACTCAAAGCAGGGTATAAAATAAGTAAAATTTTGTGATCAGTAGGTAATTAATAACAGTACTCCACTATGACCTACTTATACGATTTTCACTCTCGATGAATGAACCTTTTAAAAAAATCCCCATCCGTTAATTTCAAGACTTCGCAATAGAATCCCCAAATAAATATGCCCCATAAAAAACGTGTTTACTAACAAAATACTTTTTCATTCCAACCGCTCACTAGGAATGCAAAACTTTCGAAGAGGTTAGTGACACACTCCTACTCAACCCCCATCGAATCATCTAACCCGCTCATCCCCCCTTCCAGGAGTTAAGAACAGGGAGAAAGAACTGACTAGGATCAACCCACCCCCTTTACCCCTTCTTTTGATCTACAAGATCTGACCAGCTAATCCCCCTTTCCAGGAGTTGAGGACCAGAGAAGAGGAGCTGACCCGGATCCAGATGGAGCAGCAGCAAATGGACCAGAACCTGGCGCGGAGACAGGCCGAGCTGGATATGAGGGAACAGAAGGTGCAGGAGCGGGAGTTCCATGTCATGCTGAAGGAGGGGAATATTCCGAGGAGTCAGCCGCCGCAGCCTATTACTAGGAAAGGTGAGGATTCGTAGACACCCTAACCCCTAACCTAGCCCTCAAATTCATAGACAGTATTTTTTTACAACGAGGTTAAAATTGACATTGAAACACACGAATTTCGACTCTTTATGTCAGTCAAAAATATGAAATTCGTATATCACAATGTCAATTTTAAGCCTATTGTAGAATGTCAAAAAGCTCTATGAATTTGGGGGTAAGGCTTTACCGACTTCCAATGAAACTGAATTGGAATTTCTGAATTTCCACTTAGAGTATTTACAGCATGCAGGTTAGAATAGAATAGAATAGAATAGAATCATTTATTTGTGAAACATAGGTTTTACAGGTTGGTGGGCTTATATTAAGTACGCTATGTTCTGTCCTATAATGGACGTACAAATTTTAGTTTTTAAATTTAGTCAATATTAAAGTGGACTGTGTCTATTTACAGCATGCATTGTTAAAATTTCACACAAACAAAAATTTCCCCTTAAAAAATAATAACAAATCATAATCATTAATAACATAATTAAAAATTATAAATTTAAATATGTCATAAATAATTCCAATAATACCATGTACATTTTACAATTAATATAATAAATTCAATAAAATCAATCAAATAATTCAAATCATACCATGTCAATTTTGCAATTAATATAATAAATTCAATCAGAAACATAGCAGATTATAGGTAGTTATTCAGAATTATCATGAAGAAAATCATTAATATGGTAAAAACATCCTTTTACTAGAAGATTAAAGAGTTGGTTTTTAAAAACAATAATGTCAGAATTTTTTATATTTATTGGTATTTTATTATATATCTTTGGTGCCATACATAATACACTTTTGCTCAGTAGAGCAGTATTGCTTTGGTGTGAGCATAGCCTGTTCCTGTTCCGTAGATTTCTATCATGGATATCATGTGCATGGACAAAAAGATGTTCATTGTTTTTCACAAATATGGCTACTTCATAGATGTAGAGCGATGGCAGAGTCAGTATTTTGTGTTTTTTAAACAGTTGCTTACAGCTATCTGTAGTTTTTAAATTAAACATGGCTCTTATACACCGTTTTTGTGCCTTAAATATTGATTCACGGTCAGTACAGTTGCCCCAGAAAATTATACCATATCGTAGCGCTGATGCAACATACCCATGGTAAGCTGTTAAAAGGGAATCAGTTTTTACTACTTTGTTGAGTTTGAATAACATGTAGGCAAATTTACTAAGTTTTGTGCAGATTTCTTGAGCTTGTTTTTTCCATGTAAGTTTGTTATCAATATGTAGTCCTAGGAATTTAGTCTCTAATACTTGTTCAATGTTTATGTTGTCATGTTTGATATTTAAGTCTGGACAGGCTACTCGTTGATGAAATTGCATTAATTTGGTTTTTTCAAGATTTGCTTTGAGGTTATTTGTTCTTAGCCATTCTATGATCTGAGATAGAGTGTTGTTTATATTTTTTTCGTAATTATTATCATGTTCATACTCAATTATAGCTGTGCTGTCATCTGCAAATAATATCATTGGGAATCGTATATATTTTGGCATGTCATTAATATAGGTTGCGTGCTCTTTTATTGTACAGTTTTGTTATCATCACCGTCAGTAAATTAATCTACCAGCTTCCACCATTTCACAAATAATATTATGCTACCACCATTTCACAAATGATATGTCGCTACAACTTGTAAGAAGAATAAAATATGTCGAAAGAAACTCCTAAAATTGTTTCTGCCTTTCGAGTGAACTTCTATTTTATCCATACTATTAATAAACTTGTACCTCGCATTGCAGGCAAGTTCAGCCGTCTGAAGCTCCTGCGCAAAGACGCGATATCCTCCCCCGTGGACTTCCGTCACACGCTGACCGTGCGTCCCAGCGAGGACTCGGAGTGCCACGTGAAGCAGCTGGTGGCCATGGTGAAGGACACGCCGCCCGGCTCGCCGGCGATCATGAAGGCTATCGTGCGTGAGTAGTGCACTTGATTGTGTGATAGATTGGACATTCGGTCAGTGAATCGTTTGTTCAATCGATAAATTGTTGATTCGTTTAATCAAACGGTCATTAAAATACAAGGTATAGGCTAGGTGTAGTGTTATTTTGGCGACCAATTATCTATTATATTCTATTTTATAGTCAGATGTACAGACACAACATGAAAATTACATTGCAGAAGGTTTTAGACCTTTGCAGAAGGATTAATTCACCATCATCATCAACAGCTGGTATTAGGCGTAATTTTTAACAGCAAGTTTTTGTACTATAATAGTTAGTTTTGAAGTCAGAGAAAAAGCTCTTGCTGTCACCTAAAACCATCATGTTTCCCTAAGAAAAGCTAACCCTTCCTCTCTAAACTTCCAGTGCCAGCGGACGGCGTAAAAGGCAAGACGTGGGGCCCGTCCAGCCTGCACCAGCGCGAGCGCACGCACCTGCCCCTGCCCGCCCAGCTGCGCGCCCGCCCGCCCCACAAGCTCAGCAAGTCCGCGCCCGCCCTGCCGCCCCAGCCGCCCTACCCAGGTAACACACCCAAACCAGACAACCGGAGGAAACAGAGGAAGTCCAAGTCCCAACACCGGCAACAGAAGTCGGAACTCAAGAAGCGAACCGGCAGCCACGACGATTTGTTGTACGATGCGAACGAAACGATCAAACCTAAGTTCTTGTGCCCCATGTTTAATAGCACGGCGGATATACCGCATGTTTACGGGACGGTTTTCGACAGTATAGATATAAGTAGCGATAAGGCGAAGCGCAAAGGCAGTCATGGAGAGGTTAAGAGTAATTTCCTGAAGAGCATAAGGTCGAACAGCCTTGCAGGCATGCTGGCGGTGGCCGGCAGCCTCACGTCGGAGACGACGGGGTTGTTGAAGGATTCCGACGGAGAACTGGAATAGTTTGGGGTAAAGTTTTTTCGACTGTTAATGTATTGCATTTTGATTTTAAAGCGGGGTATTTGATGGGGAGCGTACTGATTTTTTGGAGTAAGAGCTATTCTTTCTTTTTAAATTTTGGGGTTTTATGTTACATCATTCTTGATCTGTCGTCTTTTTATCCTTCTATGTTATCTTCTGTCTATTTTTACTGTAAATAATAACAAAAATATCAAACGGTAAACGATACGAATCCCCCATCAAAACAGAAGGTCAGTGTACAAGTGTTGCCATATTCGAGACATATCATTAACCGACTTCTAATATGAAGGAGGTTCTTTTACTAACACATTCCAAATAAATTGCGAAAAGCTGTCTCGTACTTTCCACCTTCGTGATGACGAAGGTTTAGGCGAAAGAACGAAGTTAAATACAAAATTTTACCCCAAACCTAATTTCTTTAGTTTTAAAAAGTTCCAAGGATTTGAATTTTAGTCTTTTAAGTTTAAAATAATAAAAAAAACAACAAAAAGACTTATTGTTAGGTTAAACTTTAGCTGTAAGTTTGGAATCCAGTGTCAGTCTTTCCAATAACGTACATAAAATAAAATTAGAATGTTAATTTCGTAACTGAAGTTAATTAACTAGTTAAATTTTAGTTGATACATACAATAATTGTAATATGTATTGTGTTGTTTTTTTACAAATACATTTTGTACGCATTTAATATGTAGATAGGTTAAGATGAGACATTTAGTTTTGATGTTAGAGGTAGTGAGTCTTCTCTGATAAGACGGTATTTTATAAAGACTACTATTATCTTCAGTTAGGTTCTTGCCAAATAGTCGCCAATACTGTAATTCCTCACTTTTCGAGTCTGAACCCTGATCTATATTGACCCATAATCTACATATAGCCCACAGAACTTTTCATCCAACAAACGTTTCACCCAAAAACCATAGAAATTTGAGGGCAAAACTTTACCATCCCCGGTTTAAGGTTGACTAGAGACCAACTACGAATTCTAAGATATATTATCTTCCTGCCTTCAGTTTCTGTAATTTCTATACATAATTCAATTTTGTGTCTGTTATTTTCTTTCTTGCAATCTGAAGCGACATCTCAGGACAGTCTCCTGTATCCCTGTAAGTATCCGGTTTTGGTCACAAAATATTTCTTTTAACTGTTTAGATGTCTGTGACGAAACACGCTTAAAAAAATTGTTACTTTATTTCGAAAATTACGTTTTTATGTTAGCATTGTATGGATGTAGTGTTACGCTGGTAATTTCCATTTGTTTGTGTGTGTGATATTTTGATGACGATGTTTAGTAATTTGAAGTTCGTTTGATCTTATTTAATTATATGTTATTTTAAGTTTTTTTTTTGTAAATTGTAAGCATTTGTTTGCTTCCAGTCAGGGTTAGAGTAAGTGCTATGCATGCTTAGCAATTCATAGTAGAATATGCTATATTTTTATAGTAATACAGTTCCAAATACACCCTGAAATGTTATAATAATGTGCTCAATTTGTTTTGTTTAAATCATCATAAATTCTTCGAAAAGAAAAAATATATATGAATAGTATGTCGAAAAGACAGTGGTGTATTTGGAGCAAATTCTACACTCGTATATATTTTATATTTATATGTTGTACTTACTATTATTTAGTTGATATCTGCTCTATAAAGCTATATTACACTTTTAAAGTTATGTGGCACGCTTGGAAATGTTTACAATGACGTCATTTAGTTATGGAAGTCTGTTTGATATTTAATTACCAGGTTCATAACATTAACCACCTGTTTCACCAGTTCTGGATTAAGGTGTAAGTATTTCTAATAAGTAACAGAATGTTAGACAGACTTCCAACTAAAAAGTAGAACAGTTTTGTAAAGTTGAATTCTCTTTATTTTCCCTGCTCTGTATCTTGGCTCTGATTCCTCGCATTGGTGATGGAAAGAAAACCTACAAAATGAGGCTCGAAATGTTAAAAAGAAATAAGTTTTAATACAGATATAGTTAACAAATCTTTTATTATTGATGCAAACTTATTTGTCGTTACATAATCAGTACAGTTCTTTGGTGATCAGGTTTTTATATACTTAAAACTTTTATATATATATTAAATAAAACCTTTTCCATAAAATCGAAGCTGGTGTATTCTTTTAACATGGGTTTACTAATCGATAGGCACTAACATACATACCCTAACAACTGGATAATACAATTGATGATTATATCAAGTCAAATATAACTAGCTATAATAATAACAAGTACTAAAATATAAAAAATAAGAAGAAAACAAATATATTGACCAACTAGGTGAAGGTTTTAAAACAACCATGGAAGTAACGAATAAATAAAATTGCTTACGCTTTTAAAACAATGACATAACAGGCCCAATGGAAAATTAAAAACCATAAAATTAACAAAAACAACAATACCAGTGCCATACCGAGCTATTTAGCACCATAAGTAGGTAAGTATAGTTTGTGGTTTATTATATTGCTTGAATTTCTTTTTATAGTTTGTAAATTATGAATTGTTTGGCATGCCCGTACTTACTGCTATAGGGTTATTCTCACTACTAAGATTCGTTGTTGTACATTTCATTATAATTACCTACTGAAATACATGTATGTCATCGTCGATTTTCTTTGAAAATAACCCTATAATCTTATAAGCACTTTGACTGTTGCATGATGATGTTGTATTTATATTTTGCTTGGGTTTTCGAATCTTACAACATTCTCCGACTATATTTTTACATTATGTATGATATTTTCCTGATTGTTAATACATTTTATGATTTACTCATTCATGTAAATTAGTTCATACATTTAGCTAAAACTTATTTGTAAAGGTTGTATCAAAAATTCTTATTTCTAACTATACATAATATAATATGTTTGTTTTTGTATGGAACAACTAGCTTTCATATAATACATACCATTTTTGTACATAATATAAACATAATTATGGGTATGAGAATAGTGCAGTTACTTTAAGTTAAGTGCCTTTAACCTTTTAAACCTAACGGAACCTTTTAAAGGTTTACCATTTACAAAAACTACCCATAGCTACTCTATTCTCTTACCTACCACTCACAGCTTATTGATTGTCGCCACAATTTTATATGCCATCGCAGCGTTTTTCAAGTCGTCCAATTCACACCACTCGCTTATCAAATGAGCTTAGTAAGTACGATAATTGTATATCATTTCATGTATTTTCATATACAAAACACGTGACATATGAAATCGCTGGCGACAAATCAAAAAGCAACCTGTATTCGTGTAGTTGTGAAGTCGCAATTCTAACGCCGCCTATGTCATTCACACAGGTTGTTTTGTTCCTTACACAGACTACAGTCCGGACGACTGGGGGCCGGAGCACCCTCTGTCCTCCTCCTCGCGCTACGCCGTGCCCATGCCCACCCTGTATAATAATGAAGGTATGTGATATTGAATGTAAGCCTGATTTGATTCAGAAGTAAAACTTGGTTTTCTAATACAGAGAGGTAGCATCAAATAACTAGTGTGTTGTCACTGAAAGTAGTACGTTTTCTAAATTTAGCAGTGCTGCAGTACAGAAACTATAATTACGATGTATGTATGTTATGTTTTTGCTACCGATATCATAGGTAAAGCCAATTTTAGGTAGGTACTTAAATAAATAAAAAAAACTTTTCCACAAGGGTTTCCATATGATATGAAATCTTTCCTTCTTTCTCATCCTATCGGCTACGGACACAAAAGCTACACTAGGGTTTGTCATCTTGATAAAAAGATTGGCCTTTATTTTTGTAACAATCCTTATTAACCATCCCTAGAGCTAACATATCTTTCCTGCCATCCCGCAGGCTGCAAATACAAGAAGCCGGGCGTGGTGTCGCTGGTGCTGTACAACATGGCGGCGCTGCTCGGCGGCGTCGCGTGCGGCTACGACGTGCGCGAGACCAACGTGTCGCCGCTGCACCCCACGCTACGCCCGCACAGGTAGGGTTTCCCGCGGGAATTCCGGGAGGAGCCTATGTAACACTGGCAGGCAGTGAAAAAAGTTCCAGAGACATAGCATATACACAGCAACAGAGATATGTAGGCCACTCTAGTGCAAACACTTTGAAGTCGTGATCCGATGATCGGTGATACGAGACATGAAAAAATATTAATTTATAGAGATTGTATGTACATCTATCTGACCCAGTAATCCCGTAACCCACTGTCTCTAGTACTGTAAAACTTTTCTAAAATCCTGCACAGTAACAATTTTCCAGATTGCCGAGCTAAGTGTTGATCACTTTTGTCGCATAACCTACAGTTCCACATTTGCAACACTCACATTCGTTTACACTTCTATAATTTATTCCGTGCATCGCAACTTACGACTATCCCAATGCGTCTCATGTCGATGGAAATGCAAGTCGTAAGCCGTGCTACATCGTCTTTTACCCACACTTTTCAACGTAGGTATATAATGATCCTTATTTACGTCAATTTCAGATCGGAGACGGAGGGCGAGAGCTCCGTATACTCGGGCTACGGGTTCGGACACAACACGTACCACGGGCCGGCCCGCCACGCGCGCGCGCCGCTGCACGCCATCACGGGCTCGCCGGTCAGTACTTTATAATTTAAGGAATAACACTTTATACAGAGTTGGAAATAAGTTTACTTGCATAATACTGATTGATATTGTGTACACCTTTAATTGGCTTGTACAACGAAATTATAATTTTAATATCTGTCTTAAAAATGTTAGTTGTATAAGCTGCTGGTGTTCCAGTTTAAATAAATAAATAAATAGATATTATAAATTTTTCATCGGTTTGTATCTAAATAAAGAAAATTAACTGCAAACTATATATTTAGCAATGGCATGGTTTGAGCGTAGTGACAAGTTGTTGATATCGGCCAACCGACTGGATGGAATCGCGATAACTATGCTAGCGATTGCTAGTCCATATTTAGAATCTGTGCTCCATGCAATTGATGAAATGCTTGGTGACGGGTTGTTTGGTAGTATTCGAGGACATAATGGGTATCTCAGCGTCCATTTTATCATTTCTACTCGAATTACAAGCACTTACTAAGTAACTTAAAAATTGATTAATGAATTTTCATTCAGAAATGGCAATTTGGTGTATAGTTCTAATTCGTCTTCATTTCCCGTCACAGATCTCGAGCGTGCAAGCGGCGGAACAAAAACCGATCCGCTTCACCGACTCTCCGACCCACTACGCGGTGCCCTCATCATCATCAGGATACGGACATTCGGCCCAGCCCTTGTCTGGGACCTCCGGGGTGGGTACTAACTACACCTCTACTCAGCCCGCCACCCCCTCGCCGAGACGAACCTCTTCTTCGACTTCAGATCACATAGCAGACCTGTATTGCAACTACAGGGAGAACTTCCAGCCTTCCCCGTGTCAAGACAGGGACTTTTATTACAGAGCGGAGCCGTATAATGCGTACGATCGCATGGACAAACATAATTATTACGGGTACGATGAAGCGTTTGATTACAGAGAGCCTACGCCGGATTATAGACCGGCGCCGTTCGCGCATAGAAGGACGCCGAGCAATTCGTCGGCGACTAATAGTCATGTGGAGGAGTCATTCTCTCCTTCGAGACAGTATAGAGCGGAGAAGTTTAGCTCGCCGAAAGCTGTCCCTTCGGAGAGGAGGGAAGAGTACAGAACGCCAACAAAACCTCCGCCTGAATACCCACGAAAGGCAGACTATTCTCTCCCGCCTCGGGATTACTACCGACACGAATCGCTAGAGCGGGCCGAACAGGAAAGGCCGGGGAATTTAGGCCTCGAATTGGGACCGTCAAAGCTTCGCTCCAGCCTGAAGAAGTATAAAAAGACGAGTGTGTCAGGCGGCAGCTCAGGCGGGGGCACCCCCACTAACCCGACCCCGCCGGAGAGTGTGACCAGCGAGACGGATAGCTCTTACGTATCAGCTCGGGATGCGTCAAGCGGTTCCTTAACCCGCGTGAGGTTCAGCCCAGAGACGATGGAAGGCGCGCTGGAGCGGCGCCCGAGTAGACACTCGTAGCGAAGGCTCAAAAAGTTCGATGACTATCTCGTTTGAATAGAACGCGTGAGCGGTAACGCGAGTGATATACACTGTGATCCTCAGTAGCTCAGGGTTAGATCTTCCACATGCCCGGCGCATGCTTCGCGCACTGTTAGTTTCTCACGTCTTACTCCTTTGTGTACGAAAGTTGGGATTATCTTCAACTGTGATGTGGTTGAATACAATTTTAACTCGAGTAAATTAAGGCTTTCTTTTCTTTTTGTATGTTTTTCTTGTCTTTGTTAGCACATTCGCTCGTGTTACGCTTTCTGGCGTCTTGTAAATAGCTTCAACGGGTAGTCACAACGAGCTTATTTGATTGGCGATAATTGTCGTTATTAATATTATGTACGTATGTATCAAGTTTGTCTGCGTAGAAACGCGTTGTCTTATATTAAGACTGACTTCGCGTTGTATAAAGAATCAAATTATTGGTTTGGAAATAAAGGGCCTTATGTAAGTCATTTACATAAAATGAGAACCTTGTCACAGGACTATCTTATGTGAAGCTAGGTTTGTATTCATGATAATATAAAAATATAGTTTTATAAGGGTTTGAAAGGATAGGTAGGTGATGAGGAATCTACAATAGGCACTTTATTTCCGAAAAACGCTAGATGGGAACATTACTAGCATATCCCAGAAATATATTTGTAAAAGGTATTTAGATATTTCTAAATTTTCTTAATAACGACTAGAAACATCATAAGATATTTTAAGGAATCTCTATATTTATCGTAAATTATGTAAAGTATATTCGACCTATATGTCCCCTTGTTTAGTTTGATGTTTATGCCAACCAGTTTCTGAAATAACGCTTCGATCTACAGTCCAACTAGAAAGTCCTGAAAACGGAAGTGGATAGTAACTCATTGTTAAAAACCGTGTTTAATCGATCTATTTTATTTTTATTAAAGGACAAATCCGTTAAAAACCCATTTTCAATCAGTATTTTATTTTTTAAATGTATGTAAGAGAAAGTAAATAACTGACAATGATAAAAAGTCTTAGCAAATCGCACTCTTTATTGTCAGGACTTAATAGTTCGACTATAAGTAGAAATCTGTGTTTAACAATCAATAACAATGTCACATAAATCGTTATAACTATTCATACGGTAACAAACATCAAAGTACTCTAAGGAGACTCAGGTTAAAGAACTGCAATAAGCTATGTAAAGTTGCAATTGTGTTCATTATTTAACTTTCGCTTAGTCTGTACATTTTGTAATATAGAAAACATAAGGTATTGTAAAAAGTACATACAGTAACATTGTAGTTGGACAATTTGTACTATCCCTGTTTCATAGTCATGGAAAAGTTACTTTAAACTTCGATTGGCAAGAGTAGACATTGAGAATATTTGGGAATTTGCTGACGTTTTTATTGTAAAGTAGGGTCCTATCTGAAAACATCTGGAACCAGAAGCAGACTTATTGACCGTGCCCGCTTCCAAGGAGATTAATATTTTGGCCGGAATTCTTCACAATGTTTAAGATAAATACAGAGGAACAATGTAGGCACAAAATGTAATTTTATATAAATGTAAATATTGTTCTAGGGAACTTACCTTTCCATTTTGACTCAAAATATTTCTAGTTAAAAAGTTATAGCAAAAAACATTTTTATTTGTATACAGGGTGGAATTTTATTATATTTATAAATATGTTTCAGTCCTTGGGAACGGATTTTCCGTACATTTTTGTGCTAAAATATTTTTCCCTCTATATATATCTACGTTATTTTTAACACTTAAATTAAAGCTTGTGAATATTACGTGCCACCTTGCAACATAGGGAACAAACAAACGTGTCTCACATGTTTTTATTATTTAAATTGTGTTATGTACATTGCACCAGTGGCGGCTGCACCTTAAGTGCGCCCGTGCAACGCACTACCATTAAAAAACCTTCTAAATATGTACCTTCCTTCTTCCTATACCATACTAGACTAGGTAGGTGCTAGGTACGTCTAAAGAAAACTTCACAAAAATACCAATATAACAACCGTAATACCTACCCTAAACAGAAATTACATAAATCATTCGAACGTTACGAGTTAAATTAAACCAAGCTGGCCTATTTTGATTTCTACTGCGAAAGACTTAGATCTTATTTTTGCTTGAACAAAAACTACCTCGTGCGCTCGGATTGTCGCACGGAGCGAGCTCATACATGTAGTATGAAACAGGATGGAAATCGCCCGGCGCGTGAGACGGAAGATGCTCAGTACAAACTGTATGCAGTTCTAGGATAAATTCGTGCGCCGCACGCGACCGGAAATTGCCGAAATCATACGAATGACGCCACGGGAGGCGCGGGCGGCGGCCTTGACCGGTGGCGTGACCTACGAACGATGCACGATGCACTTGTCATGTCATTGTCGCAGTTTCACCTTTCGCGCGCGAATACGTATTTAATTTGTTACTCTAATTACTTATTAACTAAGAAAGTAGTAAATATTTCGTGAGTGTGTATATGTGTGTGTGAGTGAAAATGAGTGCAAAATACAATATGGACTTCATAAAAAGCAATAGGACATTATTCAAAATAGACTGGACATTAAATCTGCTGGGCCGCCTCGGCCTTTTCTCATCTTAAAATAGGAGTGCAAAACAAAAAATAAAACTTATACCTGAATTTTCAAAAGTGAAATGTACAATAAAAATAAATGGTTATGTGGATGTGAGAGACTAAATGCTTTATTTTGCTTTCCGTGTGTTGTTTTCGTTTCGGCGGAGAAGCAATTTCGCGTCAAAAAAGGAATGCAGAATGGATTTAAAATATAAATAAGGTAAAATATAGTTATATTTTTTTTACTTCTAATTGTAATAGGTAATCTATTTTTCTTCCAAAATTTACTAAACCCATAAAGTGCACCACCGGGTATCTGAGGCACCAGCCGCCACTGCATTGCACTACATGCTTTTGTGTACATTGTACTTCGCCTGCCTTTGTGTCGTTCTCTGATAAAGTTCCACTCTTTATTTGGCATTTATTATTTATATAAATGTGTTTTTCAACAATATTTATTTTATTTTATACAAAAAGTACAAAAATAGGTCTGTATAAACAGTTTTTATGTGTGTTCAAATATTTAATTAATTATAATATGTAATAGGTACTGTGTGTGTACGTCATTGTAAATTAACTATAATGATAATCACATAAGTACTTACATAATTTTATCGTAAAGTAGGTAAGTTACATTAGAAAAGTATGCATTTTGTACAAAAATCAAACGTTAGGTATTTTTTACTCAAATAAGTATAAATTGTAGATATTTAGCAACGGGCAGCTTTTATAACCACTGTAATTTGTATATTAGGTGAAAAACTAGTCGGAATTTTGCGAATATCTATGTATATATTTACAAAAACTAAAATTGCATATCCTGCTAAATATATACAAAATTGAGGTACTTATCGATTGTCACAGGAATAATTTAATAAATCTAATCAATTGAACATACGTAAATTATAAATATTAGACAAAAATAATCACCATTTAGTTGAGTTCTGGTTTGAAAATGCTTAAATATTATACACATATTGGCATATTTCTATATATTAAGATGTTTATCGATAATTAAATTAACTTTGATATGTATTACTTAAAACCAGTGCCTAAATTTAGAAGTGGTTTGTTGGTTACGGATTGCAAAGATTGTAAAGCAAAATACTCTATCATATTTTAATTTTGGCCAGTACAATGCAGTCTTATATTTATTTATTTTGTACTATATTTTCTTTTTGTGCAATATTTGAAATTACTTTGCGTCCATATTTTTTATTTATGAAATGAAATTTTAACAGTATTCTTACAGTATTTGAGATTTTTATGAAATTCAATAGATATTTTATGTACAATGAATTTTATAGTTTATAATTTGTACAAAAATTGTTTGGTTTTCTAATTTTGTAGATGAAATGTATGCCAGTGCCAAGGTTAACCCAGTGTTTTGCAGTAATCCAAATTGTATTTGTTTTATTTTAAACCAAATTAACATAGGCGTAATTTGAAGTTTTAGTCGGTCGATTGTTTAGTCATCCTACTTTGCTAATCTGTAAATATCTCGAGACTTCGGCGCAAATACTTAACAAACGTCTAGTCTTGACATTATATTATTAATTTTAATAATAATATGCCGCACATGTGATTATTTTATACGACGAATCTTTTGGACATTCCTTATTTATGTACATTCCATTACCTGTGATGGTAGGACGCTCATTTCTTTATTTTATTTGATAAAATTGATGTAAAATGCTGGTTCAGTGTGCCAATGACTCGAGGAAGGAGAATGCCTTACATCTGTATGTTAAATCGACAAATAAAATAGTTCTAAGCTTTTATGCAGTCTTATTATTCTCTCCCCATATTTCCCTTTTAAAGATGAGAAGTAACATATGGATAGGTACACAGATTTGGTAGAATACTTCTGAATATTATAATTATTATGAAGCTATTTTTGAGAAGTAGGTATCATTTATTATATTAATATGAAGCTGATATCGGATAGTTATGTCAATATTAGTAATTATATGTAGGTACTTAAATATATTTGAAAAATAAACTACCAATTTATATAAAAAGACAATTTATTTTAAATAAATGTATGTAAGTATTTATAATACTATTCCACCAGTGCAGTGTAAAATACTAAAATTGTGCTCTTACAGACTATTATTTACACAGTTCTTGATAAGGACATCTTAATTATGTAATAAAGTAAGTACTTATAAATAAATCAAATAAAAATACTAAAATCAATTACATATTTCATATCCACATCCATAACTTAACAGAGTAGGTAAGGAGTCAGATAATTTTAAAACATCTTAAAAAATGTTGCCAACAATAAAAGATCACTAAAATCTTATAGATTCATTAAACACACAACCCTGTCGTGACATTGAAATGTGGAAATTTTGATTTACGGTTTCAATTAACCAATCTTACATCTAATTTACCGGCCAACACCAGAAATATCACATTATGTATCTTGGAACTACCGGAAACTACAGTAACTTCATCGATAGACCGAGCTGAGTCTGGTCTGCAAAGAACATCAAGAACATTGCGCGCTAACGACGACGTTTAAAATTAACGCATTCAACACGTAAAATTAGGCACCGTTTAAGTACATTATCAATTTATAACTGGAAAGTCCTTGAAAACGGCTCATTCAAGACGAGAATCTTGAATAAATAAGTCATGAAGTGGCAGTAAGCCAAGCAAAACGAGAACTATTTACAGCCATCTCAAAAGACTCGTCTAGAAAGACCCGCGTCGGGCGTATTCTACTGTATGAAAGAGCGTTTCATTGTGCGAACCAGTAACATAGCCTCTTGTGATGTCAAAGTAGTTATAATAACCAGGGACATTTATATGAGTGGTGCGGTGGTTGTATTCGCGAGTAACGTGCGTGGCCGGTGACGGTCCATGTTGGTCAGGGGCCACTCTACCCGCATTCCTCAGTACAGTTACCCACCGGCGCGCCTCTCATCGCCACCGAGGATTTACAACACGAAACAAAATGCTACACAATTTATGCACACGAACGAACCACTCCAAATAAAGACTACAGATTTATTTCCGTGCACATCTTCAAACACATTGTTTTGCGCAAAAAATGCTTTAAGAGCGGTATTTAGAGGGTTCCAAATGGTAAAACCGCTCTGTTTTAAAATCTACCTGCCCATTGTACAATATGTTATTTGCCAAGACTGAGCAACACCTAAATACACAAGAAACGCTTTGTGCTGAGGCTGTTGATCGCAGAGTGTCTGATTGTTACATTATTTACGTGTTTGAGATGCGGAGAACGTTGGTCCCTATCTGGCACACTCGTACCTACTTATTAGTAAGTATTTAATATTTTTGAGGTTTCGAATCGTTCATGCATATTCATTTAAACACGCATAAATTTGTTTAACATTGAGACTTTTTATGAACAGGTAAATTTAGATTAGTCAATTTAAATGCAGACCTGATAAGTAGGTACCTATATTCTTTTTCAAAAAGAAACATCCCTCTCCGTTATAGCCAAATTGTTAGACGACCTTAGAGGTGCGTAGGTCGCAACCTCTGTCTGAACTGTAACGAACTTATAACTTAGGTCTGACTTTTGTGCTACCCACGCTGTTGGAACCTAATATCTATACTTAGATAAATAGTATACGATGGGTAAATTAAATTTCATTTGGCACGGTATGTTTCTTTCAATCTACGAATTGAACTGAGTAGTTTTATAGCAGGAAGTGTGTTTATAATCGCGAGGTATTCGTCGCAGCGACTCGGACAGCTAAAAAAAGTGGACCTGTTCGTTGGCGGCTGGGACGACTAATTATCATACTGAGCGTTTCGCGAAACTTGATGTAAAGGCGGCTAATGTCCTTTCCGACGGAACCAGTGAGCAGCGTCGCGCCGTGCGACCCGCCCGCAGTGTAGCTCAACTATTGTCCCGACAGTCTGACCTTTAGGAGTTTGAAGGACAGACGTCGTTCAAGGATATTGACCGCACTCCGTCGCACCAGCCTCATAGCGCCAAAAAGAGATGTTCTCTGGCTCCACCCGCAAGCGTATTTGTCGAGGGTTTCTCGTTATTTATTATATTTTTAACCGAAGTTCGGACGTCGATTTTATTACCGATCGGGCGGCGGGCAACGAGGCACGCTGCAGTTTTGTAATTTTATTTTTAAAGTTAATTATGGCTCGAGGGATTGATTAATTTTCTAGACAACATGTTTGTTGCGCGGTGAGAGTCACTCCTCACTACTGTTTATTGACTCAACATTTGGCAGGCAGGATTAAAGTTCATATTATTATTACGATCCCTGATTATTGGCTGTTTAATTCATTGACAGCGGGTACCTACCTACTTATTGATTATTTCACGTTATCGATGCTACTATGTGCGGTACCTACCGAAGGAGCGTTATCTCTACTGCTACATATACATTACACTCGCAGTACCTAACTGTTTATCGCGATGACTTACATTACAACATAAAACCGATGTAAAATTATAACTCAAAGAAAACGCATGACTATTAAGCTTTCTATAAAACTGGGCCGCACAAAATTTAGCACTAGGCCAGCCTGGTGGACTAGGCCTAAACCCTTCCTTCATTTAAATCTAGGTACCTACACAGCACAAATTTAATCTCATTGGAAATATTTTAAAAATACCATCTAAATATGTACGCATTTCTTCTTAAAATCTTACCTATACGGAAACAAATATTTTTTGGACCATGTTACCAAACCTAGATAAGATTCTTTTGTTTTATACAAATATATGAATAACTACGTAATTATGTATTTACTCACCATTGAGATGGATGAAACGTACTTACTTTCTATTTACTTTCACTGGTCTAAGCTGTTGTTATCCTAATCAATTGTTTCGCGGATTCTGACTGTTTCAAGCTATTTCATTAAATCTCACACTCAAGATCCTTTGGACCTATAATTTTACCTTAGTTGGCACCAATATTAATTACATATTCACTGAGCAATTAGATGGCAGTGACTTGCTTAAAGCGCGAAGAATTGTACACATCAAACTAATACAAACATCCAACTGTATCTTCTTGGTCTACTCCCTATATTATTATTTAATATTTTTTGTAATGAAATAGCTTATAAGTATTACTCTGGTCAGAGGCACGTAGGATTAGGCTCCTATTGCTTCTAAAGCTAATCATATATTATTTGTGGCAGTCTCAAATATCACAGTTCCCTGCGCTCCAGATTTTCTGAACCACAGGCTGTCTTTATCGCCCTCGTATTAAACACAATCAGTAAAGTCAGTAATACAGTCATACTGCTGTATGTGGCGATAGCAAATGCAATTTCGACTCTACACAATGTAGTTTCGAGCGTCATTGGTATTAGTGTACTTAACCCTATCTTATCTGCTCCCCATGTCCTATTAACATGCCCTTTGATAAACCTGTCCTTGGACAAAACCTATAAGTACGCGTATCTATTACACAGTTATGTGTATCTTTACAACTAATCTACCTATTCTAATGGACTTGAAGCCTTAGCAAAAATGTATTAAGGAGATTAAAGCTTATGATCTTGACTTCCAATGTGACTCAAATTTAATTAATAAATTAACAACCCGTATTTTGTAACATGAGATTTACGAAATTAGGAGACCTGACATGTGTGGGTGCCGATATACTATAGAATAAAAAAACTACGACTGATCAAACAATAACCAGAGCTATAAACTGCTATGATATAAACAAATAAAATTATTTTGGTTCTCACAACACAACATGCAATAGCAAAGCAACTCGAAGAGCAGTCACGGACATTATACACATCATTACATATTACGTACATGGTAAAACTACTGCCACAAATATATTTAATTAATAGTAATACGAATATGTAATTAAATAAGGACACGACAGGGTAGGGATTAAATGTATATAGAAAAAATAGAGAAAATATACAATACACAATATTGAACCATGAAATTTATTAAAGAGTAAAAAACATACAATGGTTTGTTTTACACAAAATAAAATACCTGCTGGGCAGAGGAGGGGGCGACAGACCAGGCCTCAGAGGCTCAGAAACTATGGACAGACCCTCGCCCCCGCCTCGCTGTGTAGATATAGCTAATAATATAATACCATACTTCATCATAGTCCAATAATATAATACCATATCATATGATAAAAAAGTACACATATATAAGTATGATAATTGTCAAGCCAACTAAACTCACAGATAGTCATGTCGCGCTCTCGCGATTAAAAAACTATGTTAAATCTTACAAAAATACTTATGTGACTAATCTGAAATGCATATAGAGGATCTCGCGTCTCGACTACAAAAATATTTTGAGATTGGAATGAAAATCTTTCTTAAGCTTTCGGCCTCGGAACGATCACAAGAAAGACGGCGTCTAAAACGTCCGTACACATCCTAATTGTTTCTCTTCTGTGTCTTAAAGCTAACCGACAAAACCTGTCCATTGAGCGTGTAGCCGTTGAGCGCCTGGATGGCCATCGCAGCCTCGTCATACTCTCGCATGTTTACGAAAGCGAAACCTTTGTTCTTCTTAGTCTCTGGATCCTTGATCACTTTGATGGAGTCGATGGCGCCGTAGGGACCGAACAGCTGCCAGAGGGCGAGCTCCTCGGTGTCCTCACCCACGTTGTAGACGTACACGGTGGTCTGGTGCGGCGCGGGCGGCGCGCCCAGCAGCGGCACGGGGCTGGCGGGCGCGCCGAGCAGCGGCAGCGGGGAGTGGTTGCTGGCCGCCATGGGGTTGAAGCGCTGCTGCCCCTTGTTGATGAAGGGCAGCGCCTTGCCGGGCGAGGGCAGCAGCGGCGGCGGCGACGCCTGCGGGAAGGCGGGCGGGAAGGCGGCGCGCGCGCTCATGAGCCCGGTGCCGTTGAAGGCGGTGGGCGAGGAGCCGTTGAACACGGGCGCGCCGTTGTAGGCGAGCGGCGCGGCGCCCAGCGCGCGCGGGCCAGGCCGGGGCGCGTTCTTGTTGGCGCTGGGCTTGTTGGCGAACTTCACCACGATGGGGCCCGCGTTGGGGATGGGCGTGGTGCCGTTCATGTGCTTGATGGCGTCCTCGGCCTGCTTGCGCACCTCGAAGCACACGAAGGCGATGCCCTGCGACACGCGGCTGTTGGTGATGTTGCCGAACTGGCCGAACAGCGCGTTGAGCCGCTCCAGCGTCATGTCGGGAGGCAGGTTGCTGATGTACAGGTTGGACTCGGTGTCGGGCTTGTGGCTGGCCTTGTGCTCGGGGTTGAGCAGCGCGAAGGACACCTTGAGCGTCTTGCCCTGCATGAGCAGCCCGTTGAAGGCGGCGCGCGCCTTCTCGGCGTCCTCGTGCTTCTCGTACTCCACGAAGCCGTAGCCGCGGTTGGCGATCAGCTTGCAGCTCTCGATCTTGCCCATGGCGGAGAACAGCGCGTACATCATGTCGCGCGTCATCAGCTCCGGGATGTAGTTCACCATCAGCTTGGTCGGCGACACATTGGACGCGTCGCCGCCGCCATTCTCCATCTCCACGCTCATCTCGTTAATCATTGTTCGGTATTTGATAAAACTACACTACGGAAAACAAAATACTGGTAAAACTCACACTATGACGAATTTGTTATTTCATTTGCTACATGAAAATGAACAAAGAACGAACACAAAAACTAAGATCACACGAAAAACGCCAACGGGAACGCCGGTTCACAAGTTCATCATCACTCACACACAATTTGTTTTTTAAATGTTACCAGGTTTTATGTTGGATTAACCATGCACGTTACTTCTTTAATTTTCACTTTATTTACATGGTTTAATGATACGCTAATCTCTACTTTTAAAATTAGCAATTTTATTATCACATTACATCAACGTCACCATAGGTTTTTTGAAAATTGAAATTTATTTTTGCCAAAGACGTGGCAGAAACATGGCAATGCTCGTTTCTCAAGGACATAAATAAAATTTAAAAATAAACATTTGTTTTATTTTGTCTATGGTTTGGCATAAAATTTAAGCTGCCGACACACTAGCGGACGCGGCTTACGGACGCGGCCGCGGCTGTCAGACGCGACTGATAGACGGCCGCGAGCGATCTGTCTGGCACGAACTGTCGGAAAAGACCGTGCACACTTATCAGTTGCGGCTGACCGCCGCGTCCGATGATGTGTCGGCACTTTAATGCTACCTCCTCACGCTGCCTGATCGAGACTATTCGAGACGCGTCGTCGTCTCCGCTACGAGATGCGATGCGAGACGAGACATACGAGACGAAGGACGATTGGATGACTGACTAGCTTATCGTAAGAGAATACTTCTTCTTTCTTGCAAAGGACTAGGTGTAGGTGGCAAAGATCGTGATCGTCATCGCTCAACGTACATGCGATCTCGATGATGATGATGATGTTAGTGACTATCATCATAGTATGAAACTAGCGACTTGAGTTGACAGAACTTGTCATAGGCCTTCTTATGTTCCTTGCTTTATTGCTGGGAATAGGGATCCGGAATAAGTTTTCTAAAGCTGCGTACAGACCGGCCAAACGAACGCCAACGAACGGGTTTCGTTGACCTTCGTTGCTGCAATCTGCCCTGTATTATGTATGATAAATATCCATCGTTGGGTGTTTGTTGGGCCGGTCTGTACACGATTTAATCCAAAACTGACTGGACAAAAATGATACGATTGACTCTCAGAATAATAACGGCAGCATAATAACAGACAAGAGATACAGATTATTACATATTCTGACACTTTATTCTACTCTGTGGTGCAGGGACAAACAAACGTCAAAAACTGAAATCTGCAGCGTTGCCAGATCGTCCTAAAAGGGACGATTTTCGTCCCTCGACGTCCCTTTGCATCCACCGTCCCTTTTAGGACGCAATAAGTTCGGAGTCTTTTAGTGAACGCGCTCATTTACTTTATTTCGCCCATTACGATTACGATGATCCGCAGATAAAAATTCACGAATAAACAAAACCCAAAATAATTATTCGAATGACTGTCAAAAGTGTAAAAATAGGTTAACATTATCTAGAATGGAAAGCAAATAAAACGTTTTTTGTTTATTCTGTGGGTGTTCCGTTTATAGTTGACGAAAATCATCAGATTTCACAAAATTATTTCTCGAAATCTAAGTGCTTATAGTACTTATACATATCTATCCCCAAAAAAATCAAAAGCTCATTACTCTTTATCGGCCTTATAAGATAAAACAGCCTTATTAATTTGATACACTTACAGATCGTAACATTTCTTTTTAAACCGTCCCTTTTTATAAGAAACCGTCCGTTTTTAGGTAAAATACCGTCTGAAATTGTTCAATGGGACTGGCAACACTGGAAATCTGACCAAAATATTTTTGGATTTTTGGGAGAATATTTCATAATTTATAATTCTGAGTTTTTAATTACTATCCAGTTACAGCTAAGTTAGATCAAAAATGTTTCTTACCAATATTTTACTGAAGAAAGCTAAAAGCAAGTAAGTCTCTTTGTAATAGTAACTTTTAGGTTATATTTTTAATGGTTTATAATAATTATCTTTTTGGTTCTCAAAATAATATAGGATTAGATTTGAAATTAAGTATTTTATGTATATGTTTGGTTTAATTTTCGTGTGTAACAAGGTATCCCTATGAATAGTAAACCGTTTTTTCAGAATGGTGATGGTTCTAATGGAAAGTGCAGTATCTGGCCACAAATTCACAGCAATCAGAGAACGACTGGTCGACAAACTAGAAGTTATACGGTTTGACCCTTACAGTGAGTACAAAACAATTTCAACTTTACTAGTGAGGAGTTCCATGCTTCCATCCTTTTACGTATTCAAACTTTAAATGTAGAAGAGTTTTTAGATGTGGTAAACTAATTTAGTGATGGGTGTGTTAGAACCACCTTCAAGATTACCCTCTTCACCTTTATGGTGTGTATTTGTATGGAGAAAATACAGCCAGTGTTGTATTAAAAATATTAAACACAGATCCTAAAGGTGCTTTTGTTGGAACCAATGATAAACCACAAAAGGGTTTGATACCCTGCCATCCCATTGTAGGTACCTTGGGAATTTTAATAATGATGCAATGCAGCAATGCCTCCTAAGTCCTACCCCACAAGAGAGTTTATTAAATGTTTATGTTTTATAGTAATTAATAAGAATTTGTGAATACATACATTTAACAGTTGATAAGAGAGTCTTTAATTCACTTTATTTCCTTGTAGTTCGCGCTCAGAGTGTGTACAGGGAGAGAAAGAAGATTAGAAGTATAAAGTCGTCGTAAGTTTCACCAAATATTTATTTAAGAGTAGACAGTAGATTAAAAATAAATATGCAACACTAATAGTATAATGTTATAATTTAGTTATTGTACTTTAAACAATAAACAAATCTTTGGATACACCACATTTCTATTTTATTATTTAAATATATTAAAAGTGTTATCTAGCAAATTATCATGAATATTGGAGCGTTCTCCAAATTAGATGTACATTAAGTGCACATGAGCTTAATAATTAAATTACATTTGATTAAAATACTCCAGCGATCGCGACATCTTGCCAGCAATCATATGCTACTTGTTCAATATAATGAATTTAGAATATATGCTTTACTCTTTTCTTAAACTAACTGCCACGTCAGTACACACAAGAATACATGTGCTTCATTATAATATGATGATGGCCTATTCAGGGAAACCCAGTAATTGCAAAGCTACAGTGATGGTTTTATATTTCTTTGTAAATTCTGTGTTACCCTGAGTAGGTAACCTGAAATGTGCCAATACATTGAATAGTGCTTATTTAAAAGTAAACAATTATACAATTAACATTAAATTTAAAAATGTTTATAGGACTTTTCTGACTCCTCAAAATTAAAATTTTAGTAATAGAATTTTGAATTCTTATAAATGTTCTACAATAGGCCAATTCGTTAATATAATCAATTGTAATTATCACATTTTCAACTACATAATAAAATTTACTTTTTCGTAATTTATTCAATAACAAATAACCCCGCTACATAATAATAATATTTTTTTTATAATAAAAAGTTAAGATTAAGTAATACAATGTGTAAATAGTAAAGTGCAGTTTCATTCATAATAAGTAATAACATTTTAATAAGTAATTAAAATTTTGAATAATTATTTTAATTACACTTATGTTACTTATACAAATTTTAATAAATTCTATTTACTATTCTCACTATCTTTTTTTAATATTACTTAATGAAGTTAAAATAAAGCAAACAGTATATTTTTATAAACATTGAAGTTATAATACTGTGGCATACAAGATTATAATTTTCAAAATGATTATGTGGAATTAATAAAATTGACTAGAAATCCATTAAAAGTACCAACTCTGAACAATATGAATGCAGTAAACCTTAACATTCATTTGATAATAAACATTACATTTTATTTTTAAGTATCAAACTTTACATAGTACAAGAACTGAGTTGTTGATACTTATAACTCAAACATATTTTATATAAACTACTGATTTGTTTTTCAAATAACCGACACCAATTATAATATTGACACCAAAATAGTACTTAACAGATAACAAACATTACATTCTAGTAATTTGATGAAACGCAAAATATGATTTGTTCTTTGGTTTAGTAAAATTTAACATTGATATCATCAATGTTGATATCCTAGATCAGATCTTAAATTTTAAATTAAGCCTACAGATTTCAAAATGTTAGATGATGATGCAACATAATAAGATACATAGGTGGTAAGTTTGGTCCACTAAGATATAATTAGACAGTATAAAATTTTGATGGAATGAACTTATTCTAAAGAAAATAAATAAATACTAGCTTTATAAATTACGCAAGACATTTTGGTATTTGTTCCCTTACCAACAGTGTAATAATAACATACAGTGTATGTTTTGTAATGTGTTAAAATACTACCTACCTAAACTACTGTGTCAATTACCAATTATATGTAAGTATTTTTTTTTTACTTATATTTTATAGATATCTTCTCTATTTACATAAAATGACTAAATAGATGCATAATATAGACAGAACACTGCCATGCTCTGATGATAGGTAATAATAGCTAATTTAGAATCTGATAAACCTAGAACCTAGGGTAATTTACCTACCTGAAATATCAGTGTCACGACTTAGTATCATACACATCAATATTTTCTAGGAGATGTGAACTTTACCTAACATGTTTTATTTTTTACTACGTCATGAATCAATAGAACAAAATATACCTAATAACAACTTAGTTTATATTATAATTAGAAGTTAACTTATACAGTCATATTATAGAAGGGAGAGGACTAGAAAATCATAACATAAATACATAGTTGAGATTTTATAACTGGGGTAGTGGTTGATACTAGCTCTTTATATTACTACTACTGGCTTGCTCCACAGCATTCCTTTTTATGTAGCATACATAACACACGTTACTATGTTTTTCATGTTATAAATATTTTATAAAGAAATTTAAATGAATTATCCAAAGATTTTCAGATTGAGACTCATGACTTAATGACATAAACTTATGGCCTGCTTGTGTTGATAACATTGACGAAACTAAAAATAGATTTTAAACCCGTATCATGAACATATACTTTTGTTAAACATAGGTACTTCTTCAAAATAATATAATATAGGTCATAAACATTGTACTTACACTTACGAAGACACCAAACTACCCAATGAAATGTAATATACTTAGTTACTTAGACATAACACATAGGTACATATTTTTAAACATATTTGGGAAGGCCAAAAATGTGTTATTCGTTATAATTTTTCGATACAACTTTAGGTTTAACCATTAGCTAACCAAAAACTTGTACATTTATATTAGATATTTTTTTAAAAATCTATTTGACAATATTCTAGTCTTATACTTAGGTAAAGTTAAATTTAAGTTAAGGTCTAAACAAATATTTAAGTATAATTTGACACAAGTCAATTTTGCTATGTCTACGTAATTATGTCAATGAATGACACTGATTACCTTACTTCAAAGATATTTATATTTTTTGCTTATAAATAATTACTCTGTAAATGTACCAGCCGCTTATAAATAATAATAATTGCACTTACGATTTCTATAGTATGTATAATGCTATGTGCAGACATTGTCTTTATACCAAAAGATTGATTTAAATTTTAAGAAATAATTCAGTGTAAAAGGTCCTACATTAGGTTTTGCGGCGATGAATTATGAATCTTATGGCGTTTTTAATAGATAGTGTTATTGTCTGATATTCTCCTCTAACTAGGAGAGAAATTACGTTAAAATAATTTACAGATCAAACGTATAGTTCAATGTAAACATATATTTAGTTTACAGTTAGGTTATCTTATAGGTAAGTATGTTTTTGTTTCTTAAATGTGGCTAAATATTTAGAAATTTGTAATTTATATCTTAGATATTAAAATATTAAAGCGGCTGATACAATTTATTCTGTATTTAATAATTAAATTAGGGTCGTCTATTGGGGGCAGCTTACCGTAATAGGTAATTATATTTATTATACTTAAGTTAAATATATTTTCAACATTAAGGAGATCACTATGCAGCTTGTCAACTTTTCTTTACTTAGGTACTAATTTAATTTGAATTTAAACCGTTCCTACGTAGGATTATAGAAACAGGAGAGTCTGATATCTATTTAAACCGGTTTTAAATGAATGAGTTTACAAAAAGCCTTGTTTCTATAATCCCAATTCAACATTTACCACTCACACAATCGCACCAAATGTTCACAAAACTTACACGGGTGTCCAATCCACTTTAGTCTTTATGTTGCACCTCGGAGGGTGCAGTTTGGCACTCTCAGGTGGCTTGCTCAAACAGGGGAGCGATGTCGGGGAACTTTCATGCAAAGAATTCAGTTTTAGAACTCATCTCGTAATCGGCCTCCTCGAGTTTGTACATCTGGATCAGCTGCAGGGGAAAATGGTGCTTGTAATTATTAGGGTAAGGTTGGGTTTTGAGTAAGTTGTGTTTTTGTATTGTTAGGCGATTGGCATTGCGGTTTGAGAACTACTACCTACATCAGTTGTTTTCATTAAAAACTAATGCCAATAGGTAACGAGGAGCTTAAGAGCAAATTACTCCATAGTGGGTTAGAGCATACACAGGGATTATTGCTTGACTACTTTTGACACATCTGTCAAGAATTTAATATGGAGATGACGTATAATTTATAGACCAATCCCGGTCGGTTAGATAACCGACTATGGAGAAATTGGCACTTAGTATGTTAATTACCAACAAGCAACGTCGTAACTCACAGTTTTAGGCTTTAGGTTATTGTTATAAAACTGCCAATTACAACGTTGGAGCGGTGGTAGGTAGCTCAGCCGAGTAAGCATAAGCACCCGCTTCTAGTTCAAATCCCGGCTATGATATGACGTCTCTTACGGTGAAAAAAACATCGTGAAGTTATAAAAAATACGGGTCGAATGATCATCATCGACGGGTCAGAGACAATAATAAAATCCGTATTCGATAGAATGTTAGTTTTTTGCTTTTTTATCCCCCCCCCCCCCCCCACTAGAGAACTTGTCTACCGGCAGATTATTGAAGTTCAGTGTTTTAGTAAGCGAGATTCCTTCCGCCTTTTTTTCTACTTCCATGATTGATACAATATTATTTTTATGCACTTCAATATTATTTTTCAAAATTACTCTCTGGTTTGCCGAAGAACCAATAATCGCCGGGTACACAAGTGGGGAGTTCTCGAGTGGGGGGGATAAAAAAGCGAATCAATGAATAAAAACTTTTGACTTTAAGTTTGAATAGTGGCCGTGGTCGTGGTGGTGGCTTACGTTGTCGACGTCCTTGGCGAGCTCCTCCATCTGCTTGTCGTGCACCACCTTCAGCTTCTCCTTCTCGCGGTTCTGCTTTATCATCTGCGTCTGTGGGTGATATGGGATATTTTGTAGAAATAGTCGATTATGAAGTTAGAAGAACTCTCGAAACATAGGTGTACATAATGGGGAGGAAAACTAAAAGCTAATTACAGATGGCGCCTTAGGCGAGTGTGCCTGATTCCCCAGTTCTATTTGGTTGGTTCAATAGAAATTTTCAATAGCAATTTGTTCAGGTTCTGAACAAATTGAGTGGGGAGACTGGAGAGTTCACACCCGCTTGTTCTGCCAAAATGTCACTTGGTTTTCTTCCCAATGTAGGTATTTTGTAAGATAACATGGATGAATGTTGTGGAAAAAATCAAATTATAATGAGGAATGATTTGATTGTTTGATTGACTCCGAACCTATCGAACTGATTTCAAAATCAATTTGTCAAGAAAAATCCACAAGTGCTATAGGCCTATTTTATATCTCAAATTTCCCACGGAAACCTTTTAAAAACGATGCCAAGCTTTCGCGAAAAACGTAACTTATTACAGCCCACAACTAGATGGCGCCACTTACCTTCCTCTCGTCCATGAACTTCTTGGTGTTGTTCTGTTTCTTCTCCCTCAGTCGTCTATCTTTCTCCTGCTTAGTCTTAAGAGTCTTGTCGTTGGCGACCTCCTTGCTGGTCTCCATGCTGATCTTGGCTTGGCGCGCGTTCATCTCTTTTAGTTCTCTGTAATGGAATGTAGATGGGGTTATAAGACGTTGTTCCGTTTATGAATGACCTTGTGATAAGCGGTGTTGGAAGGTAAATGAAGTATTGAAGGGTTTATGCTAAGCTGCGTACAGACCGTCCCAACGAACGCCCAACGGACGCCCAACGATGGATATTTATCATACATAATACAGGGCAGATTGCAGCAACGAAGGTCAACGAAACCCGTTCGTTGGCGTTCGTTTGGCCGGTTTGTACGCAGCTTTATGTGGCTAGACCAAGCACTGTGTCAAAAAGAGATGAACTTTTTTAAAATTAGTTATAAAAGTTTTTTTTATAAGCGCAAAGGTTACATTGTATCGAGCGATGATGTGTATGGGCCTGCGTTCACCTTAAACGCTCATATAATAACGATGTTTACCTCTCGTGTTTGGCTTCGATCTGCTTGATCTGCTCCTTCTGCTTGGTCTCGCACATGGCGGTGAGCAGGTCGCGCTGCTCGTCCAGCCGCGAGCGCGCGCCGCCCCACACCTGAAAACAAATAATTAATTGCTGAATATGGGTTGACAAAATTAGCTGCTGTAAGTACCTACAATCAGCTCCATAACTCTATGTAAGTCGTGAGACACTTCTGGACCGTGTCAAGTTTATGTGCTACTATTTGAATCCTATATACTTAATAAACTAATCAGCTTACCAAACCAAAACGCTTGCTTTACAATAATTAATAAGTACGTATAGCAAATTTTTAGGTATTGGTTGCTGATAAAAAGTCGAAACCATTGATATAATATTTTACGCGTAAGCTTCGTGTCGCCATTAAAGAGATGGCGGATGGAGAATTCCATAAGAATTCTGAAACTAGAACTAGAAATACCCACCAAAAATCTCTTGCAACACTGATAAAATAAAAATGTTATGAATAATGTAGTGAAGCTGACCTCTCGTCGGTGCCTGGCGGCGAGCTCGCTCCACGCCTGTGTCTGTGCGGACACCAGCTGACGGAACGCGGGCTCCGTGGCTGCTCCTTGCTCACAACCAGAGAGGCACACCCGCCAAAGTTTCCCTTGGTGTTTTTCCCCATTAACAATCCATAAAAGGCGACCTGACTAACATCTGTCTGATCTTATAGTCATACAATTGAATAGCGCCATTCAATGAACGAGCTTGTGATTCAACCAAAAAGGAGATTCAACCGGATGCCTGCGACATATACTAGTTACAGATTTGACAAGCGGCGATGCAGCTTATAAGCATAGTTAGTTAAATCGCTAATGTTCGGTGGTGGCACGGTAGCAGTTTCTCCGTGTTGCAAAGAGTTTTAGGTGTAGGTGGAAATTCATGCAATGAATAATGTAGTAAAGCTGACCTCTCGGCGGTGCCTGGCGGCGAGCTCGCTCCACGCCTGCGTCTGTGCCGACACCAGCTGACGGAACGCGGGCTCCGTGGCCAACTGCTCCTTGCTGGGGAAGAGTAGGGGTAGGTTATATAGGGTGTTCGGTGAAATGGTGGTAAGATGAATGGTGGTGGTTCAGTGACAGTGAAATTCTGTAAAACTGTACAAAAAAAAGTTCTCCCATATTAATAATGCGCATGCAAATCTTCGCAAACTGTCGTATTCCCGGAAACACCCGAATCATTGAATCGTAAGAGCACTTGCATTTTGATCCTTGTTCGAAAGAAATAGTAGTCAATATCATGTGACACATAATCGAAAACAATTTGGGCGGTCGGTGGCTGTCACCGATCAGTCAAGGGTCTCAAGGTCAAGATCAATATTACTTTTGTGGAATTATAAAGAGCTGCAATTACACATAGTTCTTGTTATTTTTTTCAAATGTGAATTTAATTTCAACTTTAATTATTTTTGACGATGCCATATTATGAGGCACATTTAAGAATAAAATATACGTCACATTGATAGACTTCACTTTGCCAATAAAGCCACACCCAAAAGACCAAGTTTGTAATTGTAATATTATTGTGAATGATCAGCGCTGTAAATACTTTTGAACTGAGATTTTAATGTAAACATTTTTATTAATATGAAATAATCAGTGCTGTAAATACTTTTGAACTGAGATTTAATTTTTTTAATATAAACCTGTGTTTGAAATCCATTTCTCCTTATAATATAAACCTTGTGTTATTCAAACCTTCTTTCATCCATCTTTACATCAGCTTCAGTAAGACACTTAAAAGGTACCTACTGTAACATTTTCGAAGTAAATTTTAATATTATGGAATATTATGAATTATTGAATCAAATTTCGTTACTGATAAATCAATTATCTCTTTTAGCACCAATTACATAATTCTACTAAAATTTCATGAAGAAAATGCACTTAACCACTCTAAATACATAATAGTTTTCTAACGCTCGGGAATACGACCGTTGCCGAACAATGACGAAGATTTCTATGTGCATTATCAATTTTGGGGAACTGTACCTTTGTATTGTTAAACTTTTTATGGTACAAACGAATCAGTTTGTACATGGATGACTTAGTGCTAATAGCATTCCATTTCAGTTAACTTTTGGTGTTGTGGTGTGTAGAGAATGATAAGTTACACGATAGGGTAAAGAGAGAAGCTATGTTTGTTTAAATACCTATGAACATTTAGGTAAATATACTATTTATCTAAAAAAACAGAGAATAATCAAATCGAATTATTTGATGCAATTATCAAAAAAATATTAGTTTATCGACTATTGATTTTAAAAAACCACTTCCACCGCCATCTACATCCCCCTATACTCACTTCTTCCCCTTGATCATCTTTTCAATGGCCGTGCACTGCTGCTTCTGCATGGCCGCCTTCTCCTTGGCGTGGCGCTTCTTCATGGCTTCCAGTTCCTTCTGCTGCTTGCGCCCGATCTTCAGGAACCCCTTCTCTTGGCGGAGCGACTCGACGGTTATGGGCTCGAAGACTAGCGGCGGCTCTGGGAGTGGAAGTGGGAATGTTTAGTGTGGTCGTCAATGTTTAGCAAAGAAATTGGTAGGTAGTTTATGGATGTGTCAATTAAGTCACGAAAAGAAATTGGTTTGGGAGTAAGTAAGTGAACATGCTCATGAGAAACAAGACGCATTCAGAACGCCTAAGAAAGCTCATAATGCTGGTAATACCTGTAAAAATAATATTGTCACTGAAAAAATAAATTACATTACAAATCGGACCAATTTATCACTATCGCAAGATTCGCAAGTCACAACAATGCAATTAAATAAAATAAGAGTTTATTTACAATACCTTTTGAACATTTCGGTCCTATCCTAAACATTTTCAGCTATTTCTACTCAAACATAAACAAGTCATTAGTGAGACACAATGTTTGTCTCGTGAGTAGTCGTGAGCACCGGATGAGAGAAACTCAACTGATGATTTCGGAAAATTCGCCCAACGAAACTATTAATAATTTTGAAATGTTTATGCTTTCATTTGGAATCTTTGTGCCATATTACTATGAGCGTAAAGTTGGTAATCGGCCTTCAGGATACCTACGTAAAATTTGCGAGTGCTGGCAGATAATTTATTGGCTCGTAACTTTAATAAGCACTCAGCAGTGTGTGGTGACCATGAATTTGAATATGTATTTCAAAACCTGATGTTAATACTATTTAATGAGTATAGTTTCTTACTAATAGTCGTAGGTAGGTAGGATACAAAATAATGATTACATTTTTATTAATATGAGAGCGAATACTGAAATATCCCACAGCATAAACAGTGGCATATGGTAACCCCATTTAGCTATAAACATTTTGGCAAAGAACGTAAACAAAAGTTAAAAATTGATTACCAATGTCTCATTTTAGTGCAGTATTCAGAAGTTTTTTGATTAAAAAATATTGTTGGAAAGAAATTTCCATAAAGCTTTAATGATGAATTTTTGAATAATGTGTCTGTAGGTATACAGCACATTTTCGTTTCATGGTATCTCACCAGAGGAGGCGAGAAGGTAACATCCTTCTGTCCTCCATTCCCCTGTTTCTATTTCTTTACGCTGTCTGAATGACAGAGGTCATTCAGAATTTTAACGTGACCATTCTGGTCTACACTTTGATTAAATGGTCGAAGGGTCTACATTTAAGTCGATGTTGCTCTAATTACACAATTTTTATAGTTCCTTTCATCCGTTCCTCTAGCTTATTTCGTTTATTAATCTCTCTTACCTCCAACTCTCTCTCTCTCTCTCTTACCTTAGTATCACTCTCTCTCTTACCTTCCTTCTTCTCCTCGATGGTGACCTTCTTGTCGGGCCCGATCTCCTCGATGCCCATCTGGTTCATGTTGTCGCTGCGATCCTATCTCTCTTACCTCCCTCTCTCTCTCTCTCTCTTACCCCCCTCTCTCTTACCTTCCTTCTTCTCCTCGATGGTGACCTTCTTGTCGGGCCCGCTCTCCTCGATGCCCATCTGCTTCATGTTGTCGCTGCGGTCCTATCTCTCTTACCTCTCTCTCTCTCTCTCTCTCTTACCTTCCTTCTTCTCCTCGATGGTGACCTTCTTGTCGGGCCCGCTCTCCTCGATGCCCATCTGCTTCATGTTGTCGCTGCGGTCCTATCTCTCTTACCTCTCTCTCTCTCTTACCTTCCTTCTTCTCCTCGATGGTGACCTTCTTGTCGGGCCCGCTCTCCTCGATGCCCATCTGCTTCATGTTGTCGCTGCGGTCCTTGGCGGCGCCCATGAACGCACGGGGGTCAGACAGGGCCGCCATGAAGTCTGTGGGAGGGGTAAATATTACTATAATAATCTTATTTATTTATAAACACTTTATTGTATACTTAGAAAACACAGTTACAAAAATGGGACATAAAAGTAGTGTATACAAAGGCGGGCTTATTGCCAAGAAGCAATTTCTTCCAACCAACCTTTGTTTGGTGGAGAACTAAAATATTTAAATTCATCTCTTTTAATACAATAAATAGCTATAAGCAAGTAAATTTAACACGTTCACGGACAATTGATGATTGGAAAATATTTTGATATGACACCTACAAATCCCATACATTTTATCGTTCCGCCTTGAAACGTATTGCCATATTGCACTGTATTTTATTAGCGTAATGTGACAGTTACGGCCATAGACGGTATCGTCTACAAGCGGTTCGCCACATGATGCAAATCCAATAACGTTTTTTTTATTTGTATAGTGACATCTACGGCTACAGGCGTTACCGCCAGATATTTTCTAGGTCCGAATCCTGTGCAAAAAGGTTTGTACGTTTTCCAGACCTCGGCTTATCAATTCTGCATGCCATTTACAAAAAATAAAGCTGATATACTAAGAGTATACAAAGAGGGTACATCGACAAAAACACAATTATTCTCGTTTCTCATTACACTTATATACTCGCTTTTCTATGTTCTATTTAAATAATTCTAGTAATTGAATCGAATAGTTAGGTATCCTATATGCAAATTAGTATAATGTTTATCGATTTATCATTTATTTACCTCGTAATTTGCCACAAAAATTACCAACCCATCAAACGTTCTACCTAACATTTGCGCGACGCGCGCGCCGTGACACTAAACTTCTGGAAGGTTATTTGTATTGGTAACGGTTACGGCTACAGGCGGTATGTCACTATAAACTTCACTTATGTGTGTGCAAAAGAACCCCCTATAACTCGTTTGTTATGACACCTAGAAACAAATGAATTAGCACAATACGACACTAAACCATATATCCTCTATTAAGACTATGGAAATGAAACGGCTGTTGACGGTTCGTCCGTTCTAACCAATATAAGTTGGACGGCCAGGGGCGCATAGTCCTGTTGCAAGGACATTTAATTACGGCTCTCGACGGATTGTCCGTGAACGTGTTAAACATAAATCAATGATGTAAATATTACCACAACTAAAACATATCTAAAATAGAAACTTAAAATGCTTAAGGCTTATATGTTATCCTATCTAATATTATAAATGCGAAAGTAACTGTGTCTGTCTGTCTGTCTGTCTGTTACTCTTTCACGCCAAAACTACTGAACGGATTTGAATGAAATTTGGTATACATACGGTCTAGACCCTGGGAAAGAACATAGGCTACTTTTTATCCCGGAATTCCCACGGGAAAACTTTTTAAGGCGAAGCGAAGCGCGCGGGAACAGCTAGTATCTTATAAATGGTGATTGTTTTGATATTCTGCTAACACTGAGACTATGTCAAATAATCCGGTATCTTCCCAATGATCTCTCGGAAGGTATCTTTTAGTAGGTTTTCATTCTAGTAGGGAATAGTTACAAGTTTTGCAGTTACCAAAAAAACGTTTCCGCCTTTTATATGCCAGAAATGTATCCAGAAAACAATAATTATATTTATAAGTAACTTATTTTTCGACTATCAAAACCCTCTGACCCTGTTAGGTACATTTAGAACTTTCCTTTCGACTATCAACAAACCCTCTGACCCAGACCATCTATACCAGAGTATAACAGTAAGACAACAACTGACCCTCAAACCCATCGGGCACGTAGATCTTGAGCTCGATGTTGCAGAACAGCATCGGCAGCGACATCGGGAAGTTGGCCTCCGTGCGCAGCGAGATGTGGCGGTAGCCCGCCTGGGGAGATACAAACAGTAGAGTCAGCAAAAGAGATATGTATCCACCTCCAGAGTTAACACTTTGATTTTAATAAAACTCTAAAATGAACACCTAAACTTGAAAATTTTGGAGGGACTTGTGCAGTTTCCTGACCTGAAAGACTACAGGGTTTTTTTTTACATTAAAAACAAATAGCACAATTCAGACAGAACATAGGGTCCTGGGAGTCGAACCAGGGATCTCTTGGTATTGTAAATGTAAATGTGAAACTTTTTCCCTGCAGCCTTCTTTCAGGTCAGGATACTAAACAGTTGCCCCCAAAATTTAAAAATATAGGTGATTATTGTGGAGCTTTTATTAAAATTAATTCATTTATTCCTCCGCAAATGCTTTATCAACACGTGATTGAAAATCTGCATAAGTAATCATCACGACAAACAATGATGGAATTGAATTAAATGAATTTGAATTTTATGGAATGATTAATGAGGTAAAGTGGATTCAAAACAAAACGCTCGAATCTCTCGCAACTCACCTGCAGTCCGTCAAGCGGCAGGATGCGCTGTCCGAGCAGCTTGCCGCTCTCTTCATACACGCCGAAACGAAGCACCGCCAGGTCGGGAAGCACCACCTGGGGAAAACCACGTGTGTTAGTATACAAGTAATAGTACAAATGTTTGCAGAGTGAGTGGCAGACTGTATTACTGTACAGGTAGGTACAGAGTGTAAAATTAACAACACTTATTATGTCTGTGGCATTTACAAAGGTGACGAAAGCTGTATGATTTTCGCCGCGCGGCAAAATCAACCGCCTTCGGCCGGCTTCGCAAGCAGGTATATGTACCTATGTCAGCTTTGTAAGGTTTTAAGACAGAATAAGAAAGATACTCATAAGTGACTAAATAAGGGCGATTTGTGAAAGGTGCCGGCGGAATTTATGCGGCAAAAATTTACCCGTTTCATTAAAGTGAACATCTTGTAAGACTGTACTTACACTGTTTTGTGTTTTCATCCACGATCAAGACAAACAACTCTCACAATAGTTTCTAACGAAACCTGCAAGATCTGTTCTTCTTGGACCTTATGGAACAGAGTAACAGCACTTATAGTGACTCGTGTAGGGTCCATACCTTACGAAGAAGGAAGGGCTCGTCGTTGTACACAGGGTTCAGTCCGTTGGCGGGCACCAGCCGTGTACGGAACTCCTTGCGTGTGGGGTTCATACCTTACGGAACAGGAAGGGCTCGTGTAGTATAGGGTCCATACATTACGGAACAGGAAGGGCTCATGTAGTTTCGTGTCCATACCTTACGGAACAGGAAGGGCTCATGTAGTTTCGTGTCCATACCTTACGGAACAGGAAGGGCTCATGTAGTTTCGTGTCCATACCTTACGGAACAGGAAGGGCTCATGTAGTTTCGTGTCCATACCTTACGGAACAGGAAGGGCTCATGTAGTTTCGTGTCCATACCTTACGGAACAGGAAAGGCTCATGTAGTTTCGTGTTCATACCTTACGGAACAGGAAGGGCTCGTGTAGTAAAGGGTCCATTCCATACCTTACGGAACAGGAAGGGCTCGTCGTTGTAAACAGGGTTCAGTCCGTTGGCCGGCACCAGCCGTGTACGGAACTCCTTGCGGATGGTGTCCGTGGGGAGCCCGTACATGTCCACCTCCACGTAGGTTCCTACTTTCTTGTCGGAGAGGAACTGGCCGGCTATCACCTGGGGATGGGAAAATATATGGGTTTTAATGTGGGAATGTAAAATAGACCACCATTAGCAATCTTATCTTTAGAGTAGGTTGGCCTATACATGTACAATCTGCCAAACATCTATTAGATCCAGGAAACAAGATTGTTCAATGATGAATTGACGATTGATTAATTGCTTGTATAAGTTAGCATTGTAAGTACGGTAGTAGGTATATTCGATTAATATATTTTTTTGCGATGCAATACTTTTTTGTGTTCTGACAGTTGGAGGCCTGGGGCTTAACTGCCAAACATCTGTCAGAGACATACCTACAAAGTAGATTAGATTTGTTTGATAGTATTGTCAATTGCAAGTGTTCGGTGGTGGTAATCCAGATGTACTTACTAATGCTACCATATCATAGAGCTAACAATCTTCTAGAGTCGCCTACCTGCACGGAGCACTGAGCCGCGATGACGCCGTCCACGGGCGCGTCGGCGAAGGGGTCGAAGCTGCGGTCCGCGCGCCGCATGAAGTCCGGCTTTAGCAGGTAGCCGCAGTTGCCTGGAGATGGGATACCAGAGGATTACAGTACTTAATAACAGTAGGTAAGTTTAAATATAAGAAGGTAGATTTGCATTCGATAGGTAGCCGAGTTTCCACATAGTATTCTTTGAGGGACAGAGTTGTAGATAGGTACAGTTTTATACATTATGTATTTAATCTGTATTTTTTTGGGTTATCCCTTTTTGCCAACATATAGCATTAGCAGATACATAAAGAAATGTAACGACATGTGCATAGGGATTCTAAGGGTGGGTTGCACCATTTAACTTTAACTATTACAAACGTCAAATCTATTGAAGATTGATCTGTCTCGTCAAGGGATTTGACGTTTGTAATAGTTAAAGTTAAATGGTGCAACCACGGTGCAACCCACACTAAATTTTCAACAAGTTACGGGAATAAATGCGTTAGCTACTCACGAGTCACGAGCAATGAAAAAGTAGTACTGACATAATGGAACGTCCATGGCAGGTGGAACTTTTTCATTGCACGTGAGAACTTATACAAAGTGAAAGTAATATTAAGAAAAGACTGACCGTTGTACTCGAACTTGCCCTGGTTGAGCTGCATGGGCAGGTCGGACGTCTGGAAGTTGAGCGACACCATCTGGCACCCCGCGTTCCAGAACACCTGCAACCAGATACGGTTATATTTTATGAAAAAGAAAAAATCATATTCGTTTAAAATAAAATTATAGCTAAAATGATACCATTCTAAAAACTACTATCACATTCAGAAAGGGCTCTTAGTTTATTTAGAAGAATAGGGGATATGAACTGGGATATTTATACAAAAAAACATCCATTTCCTAATAGACCAGGCGTATGAAAGATTCGAGGGTGTTAAATGATGTTTAACTGATCTACTGGTCCAACGATACAACTTAATTTTAATCATATTGAAAATGCACTTTTTATAATTGTACATTTTATTACTGTGTTGCATTTCACAAACAACTACCTACACTGGCCAAACTTATGCCAATACGAGGACACATTACCTGAGGCATGTAATTCGAGGAATCAGCCCTAGTCCCCTTCGGGTAAATACGCGACATCTGCCGCTTGTTGTAGTTCACGAAGTCTATGGCCTGCGACTTGAGGTAGTTCATGCCAGTCGTTTCAGCGAAGGACGACATGTTGTGGCAGATGTTGCGCTCTGGAAAATACAGGTAGGATAAGTTAGTTATTGGTGGAGATAGATAAGAAAGAAACTTAATGGCACAGTGGTTAGTAACTCTGATTGTGGTCTATGTGAGATATTTTGTTCTCGAGTCTTGGATGTTAAATGTTTGTGTGGTGTGAACCCAATCCAATCCAATGGTTATAATTTTCCAGACTTCAGTCATAGAAGAGACCACACGTTTAACAAAGGACAAATTGATATTAGTCTAATTTTTGCTAAGCCAACAAGCCAGAACCCTCTATCTCCCTCTTCTGATGGTGGCATGACTAGCAGAGGATCTGGGTGCCTGTCTAGCTATCTGTCGTGTCATCTTCATGTGTGCGTATGTGTGTATGTATGCACGGGCGTGTGTGTGTGTGTGTGTGTGAGACTCACTCTCGGCCTCCTCGAAGCTCTGGAACTTGATGGGCTGCGCGTAGTTGACCATGGAGGACAGCCAGGGGTGCACGTTGGTGGTGGACCCGGTGTAGGCCACGGGCGGCGGCGCGTCGTCGCCCGCTGTTGTGGCTTCCAGGACTATTTCTTCGGGCTGCGGGAAGAAAAGTGAATCGGTTAAACATTTGCATGACAATCTGAAGAAAGGCTCAAGAATAAATACAGGAAGGTAGGCCCCTAACTGTGGATTCAAGCGCCTATTTCAGCGGTGAGCCTCTTTGTTTAGAGCACGCGGCGAGCATCTTGAGGATTTACATATTGTTCTGAAAGCAAGCAGTATGCAAATAGAAAAAGTCATCCACAGCATGGTAGATACACGGCGGCTCTTCACCTCCTCAGTAGCATTGTTACTTTGGGAGCGCGTAAGGTTTCTCTTTCCGAGGCTGTATCTAGGTATCTGTAGACAATGTATCACAAGTTCTATCAACTAAAGTCGCTAGCGTAATTTCATAGCAATTTGTATGACATCTTGATCAGTGCCTGTCACCTGTCGGTAATGTTAGAAACTAATAAAATGCATAAAAATTCCAGTGACTTAATTTTTTAAATTTTTCTATCGAATTCGTATCGACTTAAGTCGACAACACTGGTAATCGGGTTCTAGTATGGCTTGAGACGGGCTTCTTATCTCCAGTAGTACGTACCTTCTTGTCGATGGCGACGGCGCTGGCGTCCTCCTTGACCTCGTCCTCGATGACGAACTGCCCCTGCTGGAACATCTCCAGCTCCTGCCGCTCCACCTCCGGCTTCAGACGCTTGTTCTTGATCAGGATCTTGCGATTCAGAGCAGAGTGGTAGTAGGGGATTGGGGTATAGCTTACTAACCATCATTGACCACGGATTGCCATTTCCACCGTGGTAAAAAGATACTTTACTCGAAGAGGCAGCTTTAAAGCAACGATAAGAGCTATCTTCAATGTCTCCTGTTGGTGCCTAAATATCCAGGATTTATCCAGTGACATGACTGACTCGGGAGTGGCTTTTGTCATCTCAGATACCTTAAGGCTCTTGTGAGTGGCCAGCACAGTAGTGGGTACCTGGATCTCTGTCCCGTATCTTGAGACTCTTGAGAGAGGCTTGACTCCAGTATCTACTAGGTCTCCAAAGATGCCATGGCTCAAGAGGTCCCTATCTCCAGTATATCCCAGGGTCCTATCTCCAGTAGCTCATACCTTCTTGTCGATGGCGACGGCGCTGGCGTCCTCCTTGACCTCGTCCTCGATGACGAACTGCCCCTGCTGGAACATCTCCAGCTTCTGCCGCTCCACCTCCGGCTTCAGACGCTTGTTCTTGATCAGGATCTTGCGCTTCAGAGCAGAGTGGTAGTAGGGGATTGGGGTATAGCTTACTAACCATCATTGACCACGGATTGCCATTTCCACCATGGTAAAATGAGTAGCTAGTAGACACTTTACTCGAAGAGGCAGCTTTAAAGCAACTCAAGAAGAAAGTATGCAGAAGAGGAAAACACAAATATTGGCATGCATTTAAGCTACGCAGCAGACTATGCCGAGAGAATAAGTCTTCAAAGCCTCCAAAAGTGTCTGAATATCTCAAGAATTCATCCAGTAGCATGGCTTAAGAGTGGCTTTTGTCTTCTCAGATACCTTAAAGCTCTTGAGAGGGCCCAATCTCCAGTATATCCCAGGGCATATATCCAGTGGATACTCGTATATCGTACCTTCTTGTCGATGGCGACGGCGCTGGCGTCCTCCTTGACCTCGTCCTCGATGACGAACTGCCCCTGCTGGAACATCTCCAGCTCCTGCCGCTCCACCTCCGGCTTCAGACGCTTGTTCTTGATCAGGATCTTGCGTTTCAGGGCTGAAGGTGGGGGTAGGGGTACGCCGGGCTCCAGCTGGGGAAATATTGCACAATTAAGTCGTTAAAATTAGAAAGATTAACAGAAATCCCTAGTTTTTCATAAAATTAATTATCAAATATTTGAGGGACCACCCCCGTAAATTTTAATGATGTGACGACAGTTCCTAATTGCACAGCTAATTCAGATGAACCAAGTCTCCGCTCTCACAACAATTGACTACGTAGCCAGTAGCCAGTACCTCCGTCTAGGAATGGTAACGCTGAAATCAGATGGACTGCAACACAACACGCAGTCGCTGCGATGCAGTCCGACTGTTGTCAGCCTATATAGATTGATGTTAAGGGGTTGTTTATTTATCAAACAAGAAACTCACTGGATAATCCGGCAACGGCTCTTTCAGCAGCAAATCTCCCAGAATCTCATCACAATATTTAGCCAGCTTGAACTGCTGCGCCTTACAACAATGGTTCTCAAACGACAGTATCACTGGGTAGTCTGACGTCACGAAGGCTGTGTCTCGGAGCGCGTATATCACGTCTTTGAACAGGATATCTGTGCACATCGCCATCCCGTGGGTTATGATTGGCTCTTCGTCTTCGCCTTTGCCGTCCCAGCAGTCCAGCTCTACGCATCTGGAAGGGTGAATTAGGTGATGTTGAGGGATTGTAAGAGAAGGGTAGAGTAATGGGAAAATAACTGCCAGATGGTCCCAATCAGACAATATGGTCAAGTTGCCGGAAAGCAGCAGATTAGAGCTACCGTACCAGTATTGAATATACCAGCAATCAGCAACTGTGTCAGGGCGGAAAACATTATTTTTTGTTCAAATAAAGAATATAATTATGTCTTATAAGTGGGCGATAACCAGCAGTAGGTGTTTAAATTACAAATCAGTGGTCAATCCGCACTCACCTGCATCCAGCAAGCAGAACCTGCCTATACATCTCCACGCTGCTCTTGCCTCCAAACTGCCTACCCGAGAGGTAGGTGTTGTGGGACGAGTTGATGTAGTAGTGGGCCAGCGGCTGCTCCATGTCCATGTAGAAGTCTAGCCGGTCTAGGAACACTGGGGCGTTCTCGTCTGACATGAGGTAGCGGATTAGGCCGTCTTTTGTGAGGGTTTCTGGAAGAGGGTTTGATATTTAGATTGCGGAAGACTGTTTTGTATTCAAACTTGATTAATCGCTGAATGTTGTCCAAGACTCTCCTTGTTATGTACTTAAGTAGTTAGGTGAATAACCCTTTGGTTCTATGTAGGTATGTACGGAAATAAATACGGACTTATGACGTTTATTGGCGGAGGATGAAATGGTGGGTCATCAAAGCTACTACTTTGCTTTGGTCTGTTAGGTACATAATTATGCCTTTATCAATTACAATCTGCGCCTCATACCGCGTTTTATATTATCGACTGTCTTTTATCCTCCCTGCTAACGTCTCCTATAAGCTCAAGTATACTCACTGGCAGCAATGGCGTCCTCCGCCTGTTCATACGTGGTGATGATCTCCAGAGCTCTCTTCTCATCATACAGCGGGTACAGGATCTCGTTGAGTCGCGGGTCGCGCTGCTTCTCGTTCATGAAGTTCACGAACTGGTCCAGACTGATGCGGTCGGACTTGCCTTGCGTTCTGTTGGGGTTTGGGTGAGTTATTGGATGAGTAAAAGAGATTCTGGATAGAAAGTCACGTAATGCACTCTGAGATAGAAAGAAGCCTTTCGGGGTAGGGAGTGGTGAATAATATCATAGAGCAAATGTTTTTGCGGTCGGGGTTCGCACCGTAAACCCTAGTAGATAACAGCAGCCAGTGTTATTAACCATTGAACCATCCGATCATCTGTGATCGATCTGGCTAAACACAGTTCCGAAAAGAGTGTAGCAGCGCTCTTTTGGAGAGGCCGTCTTATGTCCAGTAGAGGACGCTTATTGGTTGTTGGCAAGGATGAAACGCAGTGCATTAGCATAGATGGCTATATTATACACCCTCACATGGATCTAAACAGCTCCACGATGTCAAGACCCGAAAGCAAATATCGATGGGGATAGCACCCAGAAACTTGGTCAGGGCAGCCAGAGTTACTAATCTCTGCAGCATCAGGTCATTCGTGATAGATTTGGATCTGGATAGAATATCGAGGCGCTCCTTTCGAGAGCCCTATCGCTTGCAGCCGACGATTATTTGCCGATGTACCACTTGTACAAGATAAAAATAACCCTCACATAGATCTAAAGAGCTCCTCGATGTCGTTCCGGGGGCAGATCTTGTGGTACAGCGCGTAGAACTTGTCGAACGTGAAGGCCTCCTTCTCCATCGCCTCGTTCTTGCCCGACGGCAGGCCCAGCTCCGCCAGGCATTGGTGGACCTGTGGATATATAATATAGCAGGTGAGTATTGATAGGTAGGATAAGAAATCGACCAGAAAGTTTTAAAGAATATATTAGAAGAAAGAAGTGGGACAGTTTAGAATGATTAATTGTGTGATCTTCTATAGGCATAATGTTGATTGTTGAACGGTATACCCTGTGTATTTTTTACATGTATTTAAGGAAAATAAGTACCTGGCTGTTTTAACAGCTTCAGGATTTTATCACGCAAACGGGATTGCACTTCATTTTCCCGCGTCTCACTTGCATAATCCACGCGTTACGTTACAATGAATACTTGTATGAACACTTGGGGGGGAATCCCGCGTGCGTGATCAAATCCGCATGCTGTTAAAAACAGACTCAGGCGTTGAAGGCCCCCAAAACCTTTTATAACTGAGCGTAAAAATTCTCACTTTTTAAATGAGTAAAAAATGGCATCAATTTCCAGAGCAGGTCCAGTACATCCCTGAAGACCCATAGACCGGACGGGAAAACTCCAATTAAGGGGAAAGGTTAACAAATGTCGGGATTTTAATCGCATTTGAATTTTAAATGGCGTCTGATTGCTTTCGGCGCCCTGGGGCCTCTGGACACTGAAGTCGTTCCGAGTATGGCCAATTTTGAGTTATTTTAAGTACTACTTATTCTTTTTACACCAATGTTATACCGGGTTTTGCATAAGTGGGACAAATAATAACTAAGCCGTTTTTTTTGCGCGATTTTCATCTTGTTTAGAATGGAATGACCCCTTGAGTCACCAGGTTCATATATGTAGATGTGGTAAATCTAGATATGGAGGTTTCCTCACGATATTTTCCTTCAAATTAAGAGCGATGGTATAAATTCAAAGAACTCTGTAAATGGAAAATGTAAAATAATATTGGTATATGTCAGCGCTGGGATTCGAACCCGCATCTCTGCTGGCATGAGAAGCGGGCGCTTACCCGACTGGGCTACTACCGCTTCCGACTGAGCTTCCACCGCTCCATTTTTTCCTTCACATCCTATGACTCACCATTTTCTCCGTCTTCCCCGAGGCGAAGGTCCGCGCGACCACCTTGACGGGCACCTTCCCGCGCGGGTCAGTGAGGAAGCAGAGCCGCATCCAGCTGGGGACAGCCACGTGATTAGCGGCGGCACATGGGGTGCATTGTGTACATAGTCAGCTGCATAAGTTGATATACACTTTTGAACCTTGTCAAACTCATAAACTCTATTAATTCAAACATATAACGGTTTCTTAAGTAGGTAGTTTTAGCTCCAATTTCTCCATAATCGGTTAGTTCGTAACCAGGGAATGGTTGATAAATTTTACGTCATCTCCGTATTAAATTCATGACAGATGTGTCAAAAATCAGCAATAATCCCTGGATATGCTCTAACCCACTATGGCGAAACTGGCACTTAGCTACTGATGCAGCTGATCGTACATCATTACAATAGATAAGACTCCCACACATAAACTCTCTCACTCTCTCCCATTGAATATCTGCGAGTGGTAAGGGCTCGTTTTTAAAAAGCGTCGTATCGTGTTATGTGTTGTGTAGGAGCCATAACATATTGAAATCGATAACTTATTTTTTTGTAAGTACCTAGGTAGTTTGTTCTTTTAAGAAGCGATGAATGCATCATACTTACTCATATTGAAACCAACTTATCTGCACCTGCACATGGTCAAATTATATTGTGCTACATGAGGTATCATACATTTAATTAAGCCAGGTATCACCGTATAAGTTGGTTTCACATATCACAATCGCTAGAAAAGATAGGGATAACCAGAAATTGTTATGATGAGTGTTATGATAAAATTAGTAGGCATTAAGGTCAAAAATCCGAAGCGAATATTATACTACAAATATATAACTACACAGCAAATATTATAATTATTTAAGTACTGTTTACAATTTTATAAAATAAAAAACATGAAATTAAAGCAATGATGCATGCTAGCAGGTTAACGACCAGGTAGGTATGTCTTAAACGAAAATAGCGACAATAATTTTATTACAAATACAAATATTAATTAATTAGGTACAATCAAGCTTTTTAAACACGAACAGTACTTTCAGTACTTTGCTACAACTATGCAGGTATGTAGTTAGACTGTAGAAATTCTATATTATATCATGCTCATTATTTCTTAGGCAACACTTTTATGTATTGTAGCTGAACTATGAAGTATGTAGTTCACATCATTATCCAAGTTGCCAGCTGTGTCGAGTAACTAACTCATAACAATCTGAGCCTGAAGTTATAACGAGGTAATATGATGGCGCATAGCCCACAGCACGGCAATGCATCTCTCTACACTACATCAATAAACTCGCTTTCCAAGTACGATCAACAGTAAACATGGTTAATGGTTATGCATAATGAGGTACGTTAATTGAACTCCTGTTTGTGCACATTTGGAAATACAGTCGACGAATGATATCGGTAACCACCCGAGAAAACCGTGATAGATAGAATTTTGGGATAATGTAGCTGAGTACATTCGTAGTTGAGTTGGAGTAATGTAGCTGATAAACCATCGAAAACACAGAGGAGTCCGTTTGAAAAACTAAACTAGGGGAGACTGCGCTGCGCTAACCAAAACTCTCATAGGTACCGTTTGCACGACAGCTCTCATTTTGTCAAGATAAAGTACCTAACCCTCCATTGTTCCACCAGTTTTAGGTCAAACCTAAACATTTTGGATAGTTATATCGTGTTTTTTTCCTCTTTGATTTACCTACATTTCAAACATACCGCTTGTATGGTTACGCGACTATCCATATCCCCGTAACAATATATTTAATAGATCTTCAACAAATCCAATAGGTAAATAAATTACGCAGTGCTCGACAAAGGAAATTGATTTCTCTTTGCTATTGAGCGACGTAATTTACTTTCCCGTCGGAGATTAATATAAAAAGGAAGTGAGGAGTATCTGCCACGTGCCCGGTATCCCCCTGAGGGGAGTTAGCGGGTCGTTGGGAAAATTAATCTTACTATCCTAGTTTTACTTTACAAGTTTTACAACCTACTTATTTTATCATAAATTGAGACTTGAGTGTTTTAGCCATGACTGGGTGTTGTTAATTTTTCATGATATTGAATGCATTTTTAACTTCATTGGTTAGATGCATCTTTGTACCTTATACGCCATTTTACAGTCCCATTGCGTCATCTAAATAACACGAAATCTGTAGTTACGTGAATAACACACAATGTCAGTGGCTAAACTAACTGGCAATCAGGCTGGTTCAGCAATACGATGTTAGCTCAGTGTAATGTAGTTATGAAACTGTGTTACGGTGACATCGATGATGCACGGCAGTCAATTTGCCTAATGGCCGGTCAGCCACCTGCTCGCTCGTTGTGGAAATCCTAGTTGATATATTTCAGGAAGATTTCAGGCTTTTTGCAGGAATATCTATAATTATTCTGACATATGAAGTGAAGTTTCATTAATGAACGACTAGTCTGCAGGCTAATGACCCTGACTTTAGTAAACATTATGAGTCCGCGTTGTTCTATGTGTGCTAGAAATGTATGAAGTTCATTAAAAAACAATTTGTGCTACTTTAAAATAATTCCTTCAGATTAGTACTTTAAATAGATAGAAATTTATCAAATTCAACCAAAAATAGATGTGATACCTAGACATATTTATACAGACTACCTAATTATTCAGCAAAAACACCACTTCAGCCGGTACTTAAGTGTAGCTGTAAGGCTAACGACCGGAGGATCCACGACAAAAACATAACCCTGTGTATAAAATAGCAACAAAAAGCATCCATTAGCGGGAAACCTTATCATTTATTGTTCAGTAAGTGCTGAAACTGATATTTCATACGCCTGCCTATTACTTTGTAATGCTATCTCATGTACTTATAGCTTTTTGGGCGATAAATAGGTACGAACAAATTCGTAGGCGATGGATGAATAGAAAAATGTATTTTGTTATTATGTATTTGAAAATAATATCTGCTAACAAAAAGAGCTTAAAGTATTTTACCTAAAGCTTACATATTTCCCACGCATAATGGAAGAGGTCCACCTACATACATGTGGAGGAGGCTGTATAACGGAGGTAAGTACATGCCTAATGATACCGTATTGTATGTTTAGGGATGTATACGTAAATACGTTTTGAATAGGTATACCAATGAAAAAAAAACTTTTTGAAAGTTCTAATCAGAAGCGACATAAAAGTCAACTTCTTATACTTAGTAAAATTTTTGTTTACGAAAGAGCTAAGATTGTTCTGTTAATATTTATAATCCTCTATTTGAATCTTGGCTTCTTAATAGTACACACAATGGCATCTAACACAACCGGCTGCCGTTGATTAAAATGAAGTAATTATAACAACAATAACAATAACGCCCATCCCATTTTCCATCGTTTAGCGTGAACGGATCACTGATGGCGCAAGGGCGGTACGCACTTGACCCATATATTTTTTTCATCAGCTTCGCGCCTCCCTGAACAAACACCGTATGATAAATGAGCTCAAAATAAATGTCTCCCTGAAAATATTCATATTCAGCTGAATTCTGCGACAAGGGTTGCGCTGCACAAAGGAACTGATAATGTCCTCAAAAGAAATACTTGCTCAAGGGCACAAATTTTGAATACCTGGATTTTCCCTTTATGTATTTTCCCGACTTGGAAAAGGAAACATCTGTTGTGCGTTTCAAAGTGGAATTATTTCGATAAAGGCTCGTCGTTATAATCAGGACAAGAGATGAATTGATACTTTTAGTGGCTGAAAAGATTATGATCGTGACTGGAAGAATTTTGAACAATAATAACCTGTCTTTTCAGTCGGATGTCAGTTGACATTTGAGTGAAATTTCAAGTTTATGAAACAACAAATTGATAAAATTTAAGTTAATTAAAAGCTAAAATAATGTTTTATTCCTATAATTTATAATCTAATTGAACACACAAATGAATGGAGATAAAAAAGGACATGAAACGTTTTGTTCGAGCGTCCATTTGTCTACAATCCGTTTATTATGTTGAAGAAACCATCGAATAGTTATGAAATGCTCTGTGCCTGGTTGAAATGTATCAAATATACCCCGGTTATGTATTGTTAGGTCTTATAGTAGTGTACGGTGTGTGTATTTACAATATGTACGACGCGTTCTTTCGTTGTGAAAAGCCGAGGCCAGCCAAAGACAAACTATCTGAGAAGGGCAGTCGAGCGGGCAGTAGGGAGGGCAGTCGGCGGGGCAGTAGAAGCGGCAGTCGGGAGGCCATTGACGTGGAAGACGGGGACGAGCCTGAGAGAGAGAGACCCGGGACGAGGAGACCAGACAGACCTGAGCAGAAGAGACGTCAGCGGCGGCGGCGGTGGAGGTAGCTTGGTAATAAATTTTGGCAATGAACATCCGTGCTTTTTGTTGAGTAGAAAAATTGTTCTACAACTACCTATACCTATGGTGTTTTTTCAATAATATCGTCGTCTAAAGTTTATAATAATACCAGTTAATAAGACTAGAATTACAAACAGTACCTACCTATAGTCTAGAATACTAGACAGTTCAAGTATAGTAACTACCAAATTCTGCTAAACCTCAATCAAAGATAATAATTATAGAGCCAGTCTAGCCTACAGCCATTACAAGCGGAGATATTAATTCAGTAATCTCAGTTGCTATTTCACCACAAGCAAATTCAAACTTAACGTACTGTTTCATAAGGTTGGTTCTGGGACATGTGTTGCTGATTTTGTTGTTGTGTGTGATGTCCCGAAGCATGTCCTGCCACGCCTTTATTACAAAAGCAAACAAAAATAAATACAGTGTTTCAAAACACAACATGCCCCTATTTTTACAAAATAGATATAAAAATAAATGTTAGTAATAACGGAACAATATTTCCAACACCACAAAATTAGTTCTGAATCCTGTGAAATAAGAAATAAAATTATACATAACATTGAAAGCCATGCACCATGCTGCAGAGAATACGACATGCCCAGTTACGAATTCAGATCGCACACGGACGGTTTCGTTCGAAAATGTATTTTGCTATTTCAGTGTGTTTGTTCATTTGTTCCCACGAATTTGTATTCCTGAACGTTACATTGCATTATTAGCAGCGAAATAGTTCACAACTTCATTCCAATTCAGAACTTACCTACGCTAAATAGATTCTAATTAAATTCGCACGAATTTAAAAATAGAGTTCACAGCTTACTCTCAGCCTTGCTTACATTACAATATGCTGAGACGATACGTTTATCGTATGCGCTCCTGAAATTTTCAGTGCAGAGTATAAACACACGTAATTTTTGGAAGCAAAGTACATTTTCGTCCAGAAAACCGCTGCAATACGTTCTTTAGGCACTTACTGTTTCTTGAGGCAAGTCATGGGGCATACGTTGTTCGCTTTCACGTTATGTGTGATCTTGCGGAGACCGTCCACCCATATCTACATAGAGAATAAACTTTTGTAATACTAAAAATAACTTAAAATCAGGTTTAACGGATGTTCGTCAGCGCAAAACATCTGTTAATCTGTTGTCTAGTTTTCGTGGTAAGACTATTAAAGTCTGCAGCTTACAAGATACAAGAAACATAACTCGGTAGATAGTTTCTAGATAATGTTTTAAAGTAAACACCTAGGTAAACCTTTCAAAATATATTGAGATAGCCCCAGTATAATATCTATGTATGTAAATGTAGCTATGAATAAACAAGTGAAGGCAAATAGTTGTTTACTGCTGCGGTGTAATTCAGTTTTAATATTCAAAGGGCAGCGTTGTGGAAGCATCGGGAGAGTAAACAGTTCTAGGAATCGGCAGTTTACGCATAGATACTAAGTAAACAAATAAGAAACTGCTATAGTGAAAATTGCATACAAATTCTGACTTGTTTTAGCCTGCATTAAAGCTAGACTAGGGTTTGTCACTGTGGTTGGGGTAGGTAGGGTTTGTCATTGGCTTGTCAGCTTTAGCGCTAAACCAATGCTAAACACATAAATAATTAACTAACTTTTATCCCTGCTCATGGATAGTTAATGTAAGTACTTACTTAAATATCTAAATATAGATACATAGGTACATAGGTACATAGGTATATAGTTAAGTTCCAAGATAAATCACTGAGCTGCAGTTCCTAGTTCCACGTAGCCAGGTAGGTATCTAAATATGTAGGTAAGTATGTATACCTAAAGCAAACATAAACAAGGTAACATCATAGTTTCGTCGAACATGATGTGATGATGATAAATTGATTAGAGAGAAAATAACAGACTCATTTGTCTCATAATGTCTCAGAAAATTATTGAGATATTTTGTCTATACCCAGATAGATAATAAAATTATCTTATTAATATAATTAAAAAAACTTACGTGAAAATAAAGTTCTGGCACGTAGTACCTACAGTACATTTTTAACTTAAGCTTTTACCAATATTTAATTATGAAGAATCTCAAGAATCCGAAGAATGGCGTTGGCGCATAAAAATAAAATGAAAAAACAAAACAATGCCTGCGAGTTCCACTCAAACAGCCAACGAAATATTCTCCGGCCTCAACGCACCATAGACAAACCAGCAAAGAGGTTAGTATCAAAACGAGTCTGACCTTCGCGGTGGCGGCGTCCGGGCACACCACGTGCTGGTAGTTGATGTTGATGTAGTCGGTACCGCTGCAGATCGTGAGAGACTTCTCCTCCAGGTTGTCGCCATGTTTGTTCAGTAGGTTCGACGTCAGCTTCGAGTCCTGGCAGAAATGAGGTCGGTTAGCGCGAGGCTGTCGTTATTCTGAGGATTATGAACTGCTCGGCCTGGGTTGGGGGTGAAAATCCCACCTTATATCATGTTTCGGTTAAGTATCTCTATCTCTTTAAGCCCATCCATCCAAAGCTTGTCTGGAAGAGATATTATTGCAATAAGCAATAATACCACAAGCCCTTTTTCACCCTACTTTATTTAGTAAGCATTTCAATTAACTTCGTATGTATTTTGACCCGAATATACTTTCTTTCAATAGATAGAGCGGCATGGTAACCGACCATGCAAATGAAATTATAAACCAACTTTCTCAAAGGGTTTTAAATTTTCACGTTTACAAAGCACAAAGTTCCGCCCCGACTTTTCAATGACGCTTTTAATTTTTTTCAGGGATGAAGCAAAGGACAATAGTGATCTGAGTCTGACATTTCTTTTTCAAATTAAATATTTTTATTAAAGCCGTAACCCAGTTTCCGTTTCCACTGAAAATGGGTAATTCAAAAAGCCAAATCCGAGTGTTCAGTGGCAACGAGTTTCAGGCTTACGTTTGACATTTACATGTAAAGTTTTCAGCCGCCACTCGGTATAATAATATCAAATTGCCGGATTACTCTCATTTCAACGGCAAACGACAGTTCCCTACTTTCATCCTTTCAGAAGTGGTTTTGAGTGAAATGTTGGCTTAATATTTCTTTTTGACAAATAAAACTTTTCGATAACGTTTAAATACTACCACTTGAAGCACTACATCGTATAGACCTACACGTTAAAAACCCAAGCCACTCGTTCCTTGTCTAGTCTATGGTTCCTTTGTACCGTTTGTGACGTCGTCATGATCAATGAACGTTAACGTCACAACCAGAAGTTTATACAGGGTGAGCGCGGGGATCAGCTTTGTGAAATCCACCAATTTTACTGTTGTCTGGAGAGTCAACTAGCAGAAAAAGAAAGGAAATTTCTTATTTTTTACCTTGGGCACTCCTCCCGATCTCACGTCGCTGACTTGACATAACTCAATGACATCGCCATCCTGAAACAAAACAATAATGAGGCGTTTGTTAAAAAAAAAAAAAAATCCCTTTTGGAGAAATAGATGGCATTGTCTAGGGTTGTTCCAACTGTCAAACCCTCAGAACACCCTCAGATCACATGTTATTCTGTGAGGCTAACGAAATGTGAAAGTGACGTAGGTAGGTAGTATTGTAGTATTATTTTCTCTATGATGATAATATATCATGTTATGTAACAATGGTTAATTTACATTACCGCGAATGATTTAACTTACTTACGTGAATGAAAATCACTTGGTATGAAATGATCCGAACACAACCATGATTCTTTTCGCAGTTTCCAATCAATTTTTCGCACATTTATCCGAGTCGCCTTAATCCATTGTTGCGTCTGGCTTTCATCATTTGGAAATTTATGATGTCCTTTATTTTTACAAGTTGCGACGGCACACATTCTCATCTTGTCTTGTAAGTATTTCTTTGGGATCTTATTTAGGATCATACAATAAATAAAAATAGAAAATCAGTTCTCGCACGCAGCACCCGTTCAAACGGCGCGGGTAGAACTATTCACAGAATACTTAGCACTATCCCAAGCCACATGCAGTCTGAGCCTCGGAAGGATGGCTCGCGCTACCACCCGACATTTAATCACAACTAGTGAGTTCTTATTCTGAGTTTAGTACTCTTTGCTCTCTATGTAATTTTTGACAGTTGGTACACTGCGTTTTCACGCCATCTATCGGCATACCCAAAAGCTCAACTGACAGCTGTCAAGGAAAACGGCTCATTATATGTTTATGTTCAGTCACAGGTCACAGACACAGACCTATATTTAGTAAAATCAAATTAAACTTTGTATAATATAGCAATAGTCGTATTGACGCTTGATTGACAGATCCTTATGTTGGGTTTCCCTTCAAAACAAATAAAATGTATGGATTTGACAGCTGTCATAGGGCTCTTGCTATCTGATACAAAATAAATGGATAATGTAATCTTTGATAACCAAAGCTAAACAAATAATACAGAAATCAGCAAGGGTTAAAAATTAAAAAGTTATCTTTTGGGAGGTAGGTAGGTAGTAGCTAACTGTACAACTGCATTCATTTGTACCTTTTGTCAAACTCACAAACCAATCCAAACGTTGATTATTTATGAGTTTGACAAGGTACAGTAGTGTATAGCTACTAATGAATCCGCCCGTAATACTCGTAGCTACCTACCTACAGTAAAACTATAAAGTCCTGAAAACGGAAATGGATTCTAACTAATTGTTAAAGATCGAATTTAATGAAACTATTATATTTAATTAAGGACATATCCGTTAAAAAGCCATTATCAATCGGTATTTTATTTTTAAAACGTATGTAAATGTAAGTAAATAACTGACAATGATAAAAAGTCAGCAAAATCGCACTCTTTATTGTCATAACTTTTAGTTGAACTGTACTTTATTTCACGCGGCCGCGGACATGGCATACCTTACTATAAGTATATAGTTATGTATTTCATTTTCTGGAGCTTAACTCCGTGGGTAAATATCCAAACAGCTAATAAGTAAAAAACGGAGTAATTTATAGCGCAGTTAAAAAAGTTAATTGAACCAGAATTGTTTTACTTTCCTTCCCTCGCGTCTGTATCGTAAAGCTATACAAAGTAGGTATTTTAGATTAATCGTAAATGGGTAGGTTAGGTATTCATAGTATGACTTCGGCTTCGGTAAGAAACTCATTTAACTTGAGCGTTCACAACTATAATTACGAAGTTATTTTTTTTATAAATCAAGTATATCGTCGTACTTACTTATATGATGATGTGATGGAAAATTAATCAGTACTTTCAAATAAAAATGTTTATGTAAATTAATAATCCTCTAAAGAACAAACTTTATTTTAAGCGTAAAACTGAACATGTGTTACAAGTTATTATGTTGGTACGTAACACCTCATTTCCCGCCCGCCCTTGCGCTTGAAGCCAGTTAATTTCCTGCAGACGCCCGAGAAGCTCAGAAAATGCACTTCCTTTCCTTGAAAACTTTAATTATCTTCGATTTCCAGCAAACTCTGGCACTCACTCTAGTTTACGGTAATTCTCGCCTTAAATTTTCTCATAAAATATAAACTACTTTTAAATAAAGTTTGAAATGTCTGAGTTCGAATAGTCCACCAGCTTTTGTATTTCAGATTTGAATTAAAATAAAATCCACAAAACCGCGTGCTGAAATGAAAGTTGGTCGAGTTCAATTCTGGCTCTACTTTTGTCGTTTTGATGCATAATTCTGAATTCAGCTCGGTCGAACTACGGCGCAAGTACCACGGTTTGTGTAAAAATAATTTTGCAATTCATTATAATAATACGAGCAGTTTGTGGTTAAAGCTCATTCTTACTTAAATATTACCTTATTTATTATGATAATAATAATGCTATAAAATATATTGTAAAGCTATTAAAATTACCTATACCTACTCAGTGCGATGAATTATACTTACTACAAAATAAAACCTACCTACACCGACTTTAGAGCAGCATTCGTTTCGTAAAACAAAATGTTTTAAACAACAACTTCCAGAGGGCTGTATTCTACCGTTGTAAACACTGAAACTTACATGTTGTTTCTGAAAAATGTGAACTAGCGCCACCTCACATTCACAGCGACTTCATATTAAAATATTTAAAATTTTAGACAGCAGAGAGTGTGTGCAACTGTGCATTCTTACTCTTTTTAGGGATCTAGAAGTTTTTGAGATTACATACATTTTAAAATACAACAGTTTCAGATACTTGGTTGGTACGTAACCCTTCGTAGGTGAGTCCGCTTCCCACTTTCCTACTTTTTGTATTGTTTTCACAGCCTTTTCTGCTCCCCCTGAACCTTTGGCACTATTTACGACACTGTGTGCATTCTCGCATTCGCCATCCATCGCCCAGAGCAGTGGCTTGCATATTACATGGGCTGAGCGCGCTCGCTTTTGCTGCTTTATCATTCGCGAATATTCCTACCGTGAAGAGAGTGGCCGCCATTTTGCATGAAGTGAATATACAGGGAGTTACATTGTTGATAGCGATCGTAGGTACATAAATAATTGTCCTTAGCTCGAGTCCCAACTTAACGTACTGAACATTTTTAGGTAATAATTGGACAAAATAAGTATAAGTTATAATGTGTAAGATTAGTACTACTCAGAGAGCTTTCGCGGTAATAATGCGTTTATAAGTACGTCAGAAGGTTGAGTATTTTCAAAGTAATGAAGAAAGTGAAAGTAGGTACTTACATAAAGGTAATAATTCAAATCGGTATAGAAAGAAAGAAATACGCAGCTACTGCAATCTCAAGGTCTGTAACTGAAGTGAGCTGAACGAGAGAGATTAGCGGAAATCCGACTCTCACTGCTTCCTGCCTCGAGCCCTCGGAATAAGTACTACGCAGCTTGAGCCTCGAGCCTTTGTTTCAATCGAAATTCAATAACTCTAGCAGGAAGTTGGGCCCGGAAAAACATTCAGTTTAAGTGAATCATTTCATATTCTTCACTTACAATACACAGATAATCAATAATCATGTTTACTCGTATTACACCTATCATAAATTTAACCTACGTACGCATTTGTTGTACGGTCAGCTTAATTAAGCTATACACTTTTAAGTACCTTATCAAAATCAATGTTTGAATAAATAGGCGATTTGTCAGTTTTACAAGGTATATAATTCTATAGTTACTAAAGAAGCTGACTGCAATTATAATGATACATGTGGGTGTGAAGCGAAGCCCTCTCCTCACGCGCAAGCCCGTCAAAAGCAACGTCTGCAAATTGAAAACTTCACTCACAGACGCAACATAACAAGTTTATCGTCACAACGATCAACCACGACAGCTGCACAGTCCCAGTTCTAGACATGTTCTAGGCTACTAGACGTCCTAGGCTATGAAACGAACAGATTTCTAGGTCGCCCGTGACATCAATGGGTGTCACGCGGTTGTTTCTGCATTGTTGCCTGTTTGTGGCAGAACAAAGCTTGCCAATGTTGGCTATTATATCCAACTGTTGGCCATTGTTGGGTGTTGTTGGTGACAGCTGGTGACAAGGCTCGTGGGTGGCAGACGTGTTTATGAAAGGCTTTCTCTGTTGTGTCGGTTGTGTCGGACTTAAATGCTCTTACATTTGTTTTATTCGGTTAGAAGCTTTAATGAAGCGAAAGAGTAGGTAACATCACATAAATATGACGGTCGAATGGCGTAGTGGTTAGTGGCCCTGACTGCTATGCCGAAGGTCCCGGGTTCGATTCCCGGCTGGGGCAGATAATTGTTTAAAGACAGATATTTGTACTCGGGTCTTGGGTGTTGATATTTATATTTAGTATCTATCTATCTATAGATATTTAGTATCTATCTATCTATCTATCTGTATCTATCTATGTATTTGTGTAGATATATCAGCTGTCCGACACCCATAACACAGGTTCTGCCTAGCTTGGGGTCGGATGGCCGTGTGTGAGATGTCCCCACATATTTATTTATTTATATTGCAGAAAAAAACTTAACTAGGTACAGCCATATTTTGATTATTTTAGGCTTAAAAAAATTATTAAATAATATAAAGACAGGTTATAGTGCAGTGGATTAAGGTCACCATCTGAACTATTTTAACCAAACCATCGTATTCGTAACAATAACATTGTTAGTTTTGGACACCTAAGATAAACTTTCATATTTTTTTTTTATTTTACGATATTTATTTGATACTGTTGTTATATCTTAACTTATTACATCGTCATAGTTCCACTCCATGTACAGTGCCACAAACTTATCTGTTCCGGTGAGAGCGAACTAAATTGATCCATATCTCATTACTTACTAATGAATTGTATATTATAAAAGATTAGATGGGTTTATTAACACCGCAAGAGCGAATTAACAATACGAGCAAACATAAAATCTTATAGAATTATGAAATATTCGACATTTATGTGAGCTGTCACCGGAACAGATAAGTTTGTGGCACTATACAGAGCTATGACGTAAACAGGCCGTGACAAAACGCATTACCGGTGAAGTCACTTCACATTAGGCCGGCGCCCCGCACCCCGCACCCCGCGCCCCGCACTCCGCACCCTCCACACACAAAAAGCTTAACACATGGCCGGTCCCGGGCACAGCCTGGAAATATTGTTTTCGCACCGAAATGATAAATTGACGGTCATCTCACACGGAACGTATTCTAGTAAAGACAGAATTTTCAGCTTTTTATGTAAGTACTTACCTAAGCATGAAAATCCATCACGGTGATGTTTTAGCTTGTATAAATATTTCTGTATAGAGCAAGTTACCATAATGTTATTTACAGTTAATAGTAGTGCTAGTAACGTACTTAAACGAGGGAATCACTATGAATAATGCCGTCATTCCTTCATATCCAATAAATTGATTTATATTTCTTCGGTAATCACATTATCTCTATCAAATGCCAATATGTATTTATTTACTCGCAAAAGTATAGATATCGACAGAAATTACAATACTGACGGCACACCGCTGCTGCTCCATTGTTCAGCAGACTCGGGTCAACCCGGTGGACAAAGCTGAAGATTGACCCTTCAGGAAGACAAGACGGCCATCAATCGTCTGTCCGTTTCAGGCTTTCAGGTCACTACACATCGCGTTATCTAGTTCGGCAGGCTCGCACTGATAATCTTTAGTTATTTGCTCCTTGGATTGGAAAGTAGGTTTATAGATCGCCAGTCACAGCTTAACTAAGCTGTTAACGGAAAGGACGGGACGAGGACACAGTGCTTCAGTAGATTTTGTGTGAAAATGTATAAGAAAATGTGCCCATGTCCTTACCTTAGTGTGTCTTGCGCCTTATTTTATAGGTAAGTACTTTTACATTTAGCTAAGGGCCTGTTACACAATATCTGGATAATGGCTACCTGTGAGATAGAAGTCATGCTGTCACTCTCAGTAATTATGTTTTTAGACTGTGGCAGCATGTCTTTTATCCCAAAGGTAGCAATTTATCCAGAACGGCCCTAAATATAGAAATTTGGTCACGCCCGAAACACTTCCCTTGTTTGGCCTCCTTACGTTTTTAATTTTGAACTTTTTTTAATGTCAAAGTGCTTGAAAGTCCAACTTCACAACAGCTCATTTGCTAAAGCGGCGTCCACAGTAGTCCACACTGCGTTGTTACCGCGCAAGGTCGAGAGTGTAGCGAGGGCTCGAGTGATTGTTACTTGTGGCAACACTCGGGTCGCCCTAGCAGAAGGGAAATTCCGCTTCAATAATAGTCTGGTTATTTTTGGTGGCTTCTAGTGTTTGTGGGTTTTTTGTTTAGGGGTGGTTGTAACTTTTGGTAATTTTCATAATGTAAAAAAACAGGCAAAATGCTTCATTAGGTTGAGCATCCAGAGATGAAATTGTTTAATAATTTAGCGATAAAATAATTGTAAATGTTTGTAATATATGTATTGGGTTCAATAAAATACTTTTTATCAAGAAGATAGCATTAGGATTAGGACTGATTTATCAATAGTCATAAAAGATATTTGATAATAAGTCTATTCTATCAGCGTAGCAAATTGCTACGGCGCGGCGTAGCAAGCTCGTAGCTTTCAGTATTTCCCTTATGTAAACATGTAAACTCATATGATTATAAGTAGATAATAATATAAATTGCCACTCATCCGCGTATATTATAATTCTGAAATTTTCAAATTTATGGGATGGGGATCTATCATCTTTACGTACATGGTATTCACGAGAGTGTTTTCATGTTTATGACCTTATAAGGCGCCAATTTGTAGTAGTTTGATTTTATTGTTAGGACTTATTAAAAAAATAAAAAGTTTGCTCACCTGTAAAATTCATCATAAATATCGTCGACGCAAGTAATTATATCTTGCCGTAAAGTGTCAGTGATAGGACAAAATACTTATATTTTTGGCGCTTGTATTATCTCTAATGTGTATGTTTCAAATTCATTGACTACCAACCCCAAGTACCTAAGCTAAAATTAAACATACTACGAAGTGTCCCTTCTACATCACACTGTGCCGCTGCCTTGACCCGCCTCTGACCCGAATAGCGCAGATGCAATTTTGATCATTTCACGTCGCTACTTGTTTTAGCAGAAACGGGACGTCAACGTAATTTACCGGCTACGGGACAGCTCCGGCCCTCACACGACAGGTTATACGGGCGGGGTTAAAGAAATGGAGTCATAAAACTCTTGGGGTTGGGTCGCAGGACCATAAACGATAGTGAATTTTGTATGTTATTGTTTCTTAACCACCAACCGAAACAGTGCGATGTTGTCAATTTGACTTCTGTATCTGTTCGGACCCTGTGTGTAAGATTGTGGCCACGGCCACTTACTGGTAGGTCTGTACATGCTTTTGGAAATTATAAGTAGATTCTGATGGCGACTTAGGTTAGCAATCATCGAAACTTTCTGAATTCAATAATAAATTATAGTTTCATTTCTCGAAAGTCGTCACAGCCACAGCTACAACCATAGACAAAATAGATATCTTTTTACAGCGCAAGTCGTTCATCAATTCAAGCCAGTCGCACCCACTCTTCCCTAGTGTGTCGTGTCGCCTGCATGTGAAGAGATATTAGCGAGTGTGGCCACGCCTTTATGACTTCGCCATTTTGAAATTAGAATCTTTCGATATTGGCAACCAATCTTGAATCTTGATTGATTACCTACCATTACCTACTTACTTTATTTTTCTCGATAAAGTTAAATTAAATCTAATCATCCGAAACTTTTGTAACCGTCGAAAGTTTACCCAGGAAATTATTCTCATTTATTTAACAACATCATAACTCCCTGAACAATAAGCTTGTTATAATACCATTTCAATAAATGCCAACAATTTACTTAAGTATCCTTTTATTTTTGTTCGGTTTCAAAGGTATCCCTTGGGAAATCACAAGTTATAATGACTTGTTATCTCCTGTTGGACCTTTAGCCGGCGCTAACCGGATTATTTAATAAATAAGGATAGTTAATTGTTATTTATACCTCTTTTATTTCGGAAACTAAAGGGTTGCCGAGCTTACTTTCTGCTATATTTTAATTCAAATTTATTTATATTATTTATTAACCGCAAAATTGCTTACTAGCAATTAGTCCACTTCAGTATGCAAATAATTTTAATGATTAATTGAGGCTGTGCGATGTGAGCAAAAATTTTGTCACGTCTGGCGTCCCGTGCTAGACCTTCTGTTCCAACTGATGATGATGATGATGATGCTCACCTTGCCCTCGCTCTTCCAGTAGATGAAGAAGCCGTACTCGTCGACCTTGAACAGGCAGTTCTGCTCGAACTCCGTGTTGTCCTTCTCCTCCGTCCATCGGTCGAACACTGCGCCCTGCCGATAGAAATACTTATTTTGTACTAATAATTACGAGTTATAAGTATGATTATCCTTATCCTTACTTAATATTATAAATGCGAAAGTAACTGTGTCTGTCTGTCTGTCTGTTACTCTTTCACGCCAAAACTACTGAACGGATTTGAATGAAATTTGGTATACATATGGTATAGACCCTGGTAAAGAACATAGGGTACTTTTTATCCCGGAATTCCCACGGGAAAACTTTTTAAGGCGAAGCGAAGCTCGCGGGAACAGCTATTTATAATGGGGAGGGAAAATTTGTCGTTGTGAATAAACTCGAAAATTTTTGGTAATACCACCTCGCGCATGCGCGATCCTGGCAGCAATGTTGCTCAAAAGTGTTGTAATTTGGATCTCTGCTGACTGATTGATAGATAAGGGATACCACTGTTCGTTAAAAACGTAAATACCTAGTCGTAACTATATGGCGATTCTCCATAAATACGGTGCTACAGTGATCGATGGAACGCTCGTTAAATGAGTTTATTGTCGTAGATAACGAACTCGCGTAGCGGCCGCTGCTTCTTATTGCTTAGGTATACCGAAGTAGCTGAAAGATACTAAAATTCTTTCACTATTGAAAACAAACTTGAAAACGCATTTAAAATTAATGCACATTTCCGTATACAGCGATTAACCAAACAAAAAACCCAGTAGGTATAACATCATTCTTAACCTTATCACCTCTGAGTTTAATTATTTGAAGTCAATAAAAATAACAAACAACCAATCAGCGTTTTTATCTGTTAACAATTATTCATTAATATTAACTGTTAATATATTATGATATTTTATATTATTCATTATCAATTAACCATTATTCAGTTTAAACTCTTATTCACATCTCTAATTGGGGAACACCCAAATATTCCGAAAAACTTTTTTCCGAATTTGATAACACCGAATATGTAATTTACGAAATATTGCAATACCGATTTTTTAAAATACCGAATCATAAAAATGACGAAAATTACAATTTCGAATATTATAATCACGAAGATTTGTTATTACGATTGTTAAATATACGAACGTAAAAAAATACGATTACTTTAATATACGAAAAATATAATACCGATTTATTAAAATCACGAAAAATTCAAATCCCGATCGGAAATATGATAATTCGTGATTTTGTCAAAAAAAACATAAACGTTTTTTAAACCTTAGACCCAAAACCAAAAGATAGGTGCGACGACGAGCAAAGAGAGGAGGAGCGTGTTAGGTGCATATAGATATCGAAAAACAAAGCGGAGCGGAGCGTTTCAAATATAGAGCAAAACAATTGTTAAATAGAAAACTATTTGTAGTATTTGTTGTTAAGTAACACAAGAAAGCAATACAATTGCTCGGATTTTATTGTGTTTAACCTTAAAAACCTTGGGACCTAAACCTAAAGATAGGTGCGACGACGAGCAAAGCGAGGAGGAGCGTGTTAGGTGCACATGTTCGTCGAAACCAAAGCGGAGCGCAGCGAAGCGGAGCGGAGCGTCTCCCCATAGCGCCAATAATAATAATAATAATGTCAAAACCCCTAGTACCAAAACCTAAAGATAGGTGCGACGACGAGCAAAGCGAGAAGGAGCGTGTTAGGTGCACATAGATATTGAAAAACAAAGCGGAGCGGAGCGTTTCACATAATATAGCTTAAAAATACGTGTATAATAGATAACTACTTATTTCTTGTCAACTAAATTACATTCGGGGATTTGTATTTTCGTAATATTAAAACTTCGGGATTCGTAATTTTAACAATTCGATATAATACAAAATCGTACATTTGAAACATCGAAATTATAACATTCGGAAATCTTACTTTCGTCATTCTAACAAATCTGTTGTTTGAAATTTAGTTTTATCAACTATTCGTGATTTTCATTATTCGGAAACTTGAAATTAGGGATTGTGAATTATTCGGAACTTTGAAATTCGTAATTATAAAAATCGTTATTTTCACATTCGTAAAAAAGTAATTCGGAATTATGTAGTGTACCCCTCTAATTGAAATGCATCAAGATCCCTAAGTGATGAAATATTATTTCTAATTATAATATTATTTCACTATTTTGCATCAAAATCCCTGAGTGATATACTTACTTAAAAGTAATTTATTATACTTATAGGAAACAAAGATTTTTGACTGATTCCATTGATTGATTTTAAAGGCAATGCGAAATTCATGCGGTAATGTTCGTTACTTATACCTACTACGGTATAACTTTATGTAGGTAAGTGTACTCGTTCTATAAAACGATCGAATTCCTTTTTTTCTACTCAACTATGGCTAAAGTAAGTCTATTAGTGGGGTAACATCGTTAAAGTTGGCCCATTTCGTTATTTTCTACGTAATTTCGCTAAGAGGTTTGCGATGGTCCCCAGTGGTTAGTACATCTCTTACCCACCTGTGCCCCTACTCTTGAAAGGCAATGTATTCCGTCTGTCTTGCGTTCTCAACATTAAAAAAATCATAACTTCCCTTCAAAATCGATTTTACAAATAGTAAAAATACATAAATGTTAATCAAGATAACGCCTTTTTTAGAACCTAGCACTAAGAACCAAGTATCCAAAATGTAGAATTTATATTAGATTTTGGCCGAAAAAAACTTTTTTGGCCTTTTATTATTGTTTATAGGTTCACAGAATCGGCATTACCTAGCAGATCATATTTAGTATTTTAGTTTTTTTTCTAAAACGTCTCTGAAGAGAAGCTATGATTTTTTTTAATGTTCACAACGCAAGACAGACGCAATACATTGCCTTTCAAGAGTAGGGGGGCTGATGTGTAGCGAGCAGGTTGGGGTTGGGGTTGGGGGCTGTTGTGAATTAATAAAACATCGTATTTAATATATCTAATAGGCAAACCTACACACATGACGTCACGGCTTTGCTCAAGGACTATAATTTGTGCTGAAAACTCTATTTGGGGCCCCATTTTCATAAGCTAAGAACTTCTTCCACTGACGTATGCCTCTGCTAAAGCACGCCACTGGATGCGATCTATAGCTTTCCGCGTCCAATCATTACCAGCCACAGGGGTGTCGCTAGCGAAGCTAAGAACAATCTCGATTAATCTCAATTGTTACAAATCGTACCTATATTATGTATAATAACTTGGTTTTCGTATTCCAGAGTTTCCAGACCTGCTATGGCTATGGCAGATTTAGATCGACAGACACGTACAAAATCGAACTTATGACATCCTTCTTTTTAAGACCGCCTGACACTAAACACCAATTCAACCAATTGTTTACACACAAGGTTATAATGGGCGGATTACAACCACACCATAGTTTACCTTAGTTTAAACTCCGGTGTTTCGGTAGGTTTACTCTGGCTTTACAAAACTAACGTAGATCTGTCCTGCAATCAACACGCTTAATGCAACGACATAAGAGTTGTAGTTAGCGTAGCACCGCTTCGATACTAAGATTTTCGTAAGTTACAGAGACCCCCTGTAAATATGCATTTGTAAAGTTGCTTTTGAAAATAAGTTATGATTGTTTCAATGTATAAAACGCAAGACAGACTCAATACATTGCCTTTCAAGAGTAGGGACTCTGGCCGGCTGCCAAAGATTCGTTGTGAAACATGCGTTTCAGATCGCATTGTTGTGGTAATGTTCGATTACATTTCGTCACTGAGCAGGAAGTATCCGATCTTCAATTTAAGTCTGTTTGTTCGCAATAACGGGAGTTTTGGTCAAGATTCGATGTGTAACTTGTGTGTGTGAAAATTCTTAGGGCATGTTTCACGATGTCTGGATAATGGATACCTGTAGGATAAAAGACATACCGCCAATGACAGCATGTCTTTTATCCTAAAAATCCAGACATTGTAAAACAGGCCTAGTAGCTGTTAGAGAGTCACAGGTGCTAGAAAGACATTTTGCTAATAAACGTCAAACTTTACTGCGTTATTTATAGTAAGAAGCTACGTAAGAAAGCGGCCATAAGGCTGCCTCTACTGCTGGATGGAGCGAAAAAGCGTTAAGCGAAAAATTCGCAAATATTGCACAAAATTTCAAGCTATTGGTAGATTTGAAAGGTGGCTGGTTATGATTGGATGCGGAAAAGTATAGATCGCATCCAGTGACGTGCTTTGGGAGAGGCCTACGTCCAGCACTGGACTGCAATAGGCTGATGGTGATGTGATTCTAAATTCGTGATAAAGCGTTGTCCACATTGAAGATGTGTCCTTGTACAAACGTATACATTTAATTAAGACGTGAGATGCTCTAATATATGCCCTCCTTAATTCAGACTATAAATACCTAGTGCTTACTATTTATTTATAATATTTCCTACTCGATAGATTTACGACGAGATATTTTTCTACCAGACGCGGCCATTTATTAGCAGCAAGGCTAAGGTTGTTTATTGACCGATCTCCCGCTTCAGAATAAAAATGTTAATATAGGTGTAAAATTAAATGTAAACAATAAAATGAAGGCGAAAGTAAATATTATAAAGGCAAAAGTTTGTAGGTATGTGTGTATGTTTGTTACTTCTTTACGTCAAAACGGCTGAAACTATTTTAATGAAATTCAGTATGCTGGAGTTAGCTAACTGACACCTTAGATTTTTTGATCGCGGATTTTCAACCGGACAACTTTTTAAGGCGAAGCGAAGCTCGCGGGAACAGCTAGTTAATAATAAAATTGATGTTTTAAGAAGTATGTATTCTCTCTTCCTTCCTAATCGGAATGTTACAGTATGATCGGCATGCCCGCAGTTCCGCCGGGGGTCACTCCATCTACTTTCAGAGCACAGCTACCCTACCCGCAAACGTATCTCCTTCAGTTAAACGAACCGATGGCGGGTTCCGCTCATCTGGCATAATCTTTATTGACCAAAACTCATTTCGCATAACTCGTATGGTCTAAACTTTTTTGGCCGAACCATCACTTTGCCAAGACTTATGTGGCATAAGGCTCGTTTCGTCTAAAACTCTTTAGGCACAATCTTTAAACACCTAAGTTTCGTTTGCTCAAATTTATGTTCGTCTATACCTATGTATAATCTTGTTTATCCTAATGTTATCTTAATAAATAATATATTAAGTATGTAGTAAATGTATAAATTGTGGTATTTTTCTCCTACATCCCGAAAATCACGATGTTGTATGATCAAAAAATCGAAAGTTAACGACCAATATAATTATTACAAACCCCATGAGATTGAAACCTAAAAATAGGTGCGACGACGAGCAAAGCGAGGAGGAGCGTGTTAGGTGCACATGTTCATCAAAACCAAAGCGGAGCGCAGCGAAGCGGAGCGGAGCGTTTTCCAAACAGCGGAAACAATACAAGGCACCAGTTTGCGCTATGTAGGGATACGCTCCATCAAAGTTAAAGCCAAACGATTATTATAATTTATATAAACCTATGTCATAGCATTATTAGACTAATCAAGATTTGGCCATACCATTATTAGGCTAAACAATGTTATGCGAAATAACTTTTTACTAAACGAGATTTATGCCATACGATTTTCGGCGTAACGAGACTTTGACCAAACGTTACTATGCAATACGAGATTAGGCAAATAAATCTTATGCCAAAAAAGGTAGAACCACCGATGGCATAACAACTCTCGCTCTTTTGTTTTCTGTCAAGATAGAGTGAACCCACCTGGCGCTATGCCAAATTAGCCGCTAGTTACGACGTTACATTACGAGTAGCGGCTTACACTGAACACTTTGTTTCTATACAGGATACAGTTATTTCAGGGGCTATAATCTAGCCCTAACTAACCCCCAGAAATGTGAAAGATGCATTGTAAATATGCACGTTGTAAAACGGTAGGCTAACTACAAAACGTTGTAGGCTGTTATAGGATGGTATAGTAGAATACGTAACGAACCTCAATTTATTACAACGAAGTTACCTTTATTTAAAAACTAGCTGTTCCCGCGAGCATCGCATCGCCTTAAAAAGTTTTCTCGTGAGAATTCTGTGATAAAAAGTAGCCTATGTTTTAATTTAGGGTGTCAGCTAACTCCATACCAAATTCATTTAAATCAAAGGATCAACCGTTTTGACGTGAAGAAGTAATAAACATACACATATACTCTCAAACTTTCGCCTTTATAGTTGGTATTAAGTACCTAGTATGCCTATGATTTAGAGCGCGGTGTCTATGGTCTATGTCTATCTAGCCTCTGCCCTGTCGTTGTGCCAGTGCTGGCTTGCTGTCGTCTGTTGTGATAGGTCAAGTTCATTTCTGTACGTGTTGCACATACTCAAAGCCTCTAGTACGAAAATGAAAAAGTTTAGGTTTTCCCTGTCGTCTGCATACATTATCTGTCAGTCTCATAGTAGTTTCCGCAGGAGGCGCCACTTTGTACGCGAGAAAATGTAAACTTGTATGGTTTACTACAAAACTATCAAACCAGTACTAGACGTAAAATGGAGTACTTATGCATATTACAGAGTTGATACGCCAGAATGTTTATCCTAACTAATATTATAAATGCGAAAGTAACTGTGTCTGTCTGTCTGTCCGTTACTCTTTCACGCCAAAACTACTGAACAGATTTTAATGAAATTTGGTATACATATGGTCTAGACCCTGAGAAAGAACATAGGCTACTTTTTATCCCGGAAGTCCCACGGAAAAACTTTTTAAGGCGAAGCGAAGCTCGCGGGAACAGCTAGTCTTTTATAAAAAGATATTTTATAGTTATATAATATATTTTATAGGTATTAAAAATGCAGTATAGGTAGGGATGAACTACATGTCACTGGATCTTGTTAGGAATAATGTTTTTTTATATAAACATCTTCCGTCACGATGTGATCAATGACTGTGTCTTTGTTGTTTATTTATTCACTAGGTTAACGTGTTCTAATGTCATTGGCATTGCAAGATTATTGGCGACCGACCAATATCAAGTAGGTACTTTATGGAGGGTATTTTTAACTCATGAATGGACACATGTGATTAGATTTAAGTGTACAGTCCAACTATAAATTCATGACAATAAAGAGTGCGATTTTGCTAAGACTTTTTATCATTACTGTACTTACATTTACATTCATTTTAAAAATAAAATACCATTTATGACATTTGGGTATGGCTTTTTAACGAAATTCTCCCTTAATAAATTTAATACATCGATTAAATACGATCTGTAACAATTAGTTATAATCCACTTCCGTTTTCAGGTCTTTATAGTTTTACTGTAAACTGTGTTTTATTAAACTCCTCTAAATATAATAAATGTCGCTGGGATTCTATGGGCTGTGACAGCAACCTCTTAATAAAATTGCTTTTTTTTTAATATTCTACTTATGGGCTGTTTCAAAAAGTCTGGATAATGGCTACCTGTGAAATAAAGTACTGTTAATTAAGTAAAATAGCGCTGTTGTCTAAAACATAATTAAAGAGAGTGACAGCACGCCTTTTATCCCACCGTAGCCATTATCCAGACACTGTGAAACAGTCCCTTAAGATTTGTTCTTACCTGTAGAAGGACTTCGGGCACGGATATTTGCCAGTTGAATTCGAACCTTTTTGTCATGATGCAAGGTTTCTATCAGCGTGACCTGGACCCGTGCCTACACTGCTCAGCAGTAGGCCATTCTTAGAACTGTGGACAATGGGAGGAATTCATTATTGGTCATACAAATATAATTATTCATAAACTAGCTGTTCCCGCGAACTTCGCTTCGCCTTAAAAAGTTTTCCCGTGGGAATTCCGGGATAAAAAGTAGCCTATGTTCTTTCTCAGGATCTAGACCATATATGTACCAAATTTCATTCAAATCCGTTCAGTAGTTTTGGCGTGATAGAGTAACAGACAGACAGATAGACACAGTTACTTTCGCATTTATAATTTACTAGCTGTTCCCGCGCTTCGCTTCGCCTTAAAAAGTTTTCCCGTGGTAATTCCGGGATAAAAAGTAGCCTATGTTCTTTCTCAGGGTCTAGACCATATTATGTATACCAAATTTCATTCAAATCCGTTCAGTAGTTTTGGCGTGAAAGAGTAACAGACAGACAGACAGACAGACAAACACAGTTACTTTCGCATTTATAATATTAGTTAGGATAGTTAGGATTAGGATTAGGATAATATTAGTTAGGATATAGTGAGGATTAGGATTGGGTATTATTGGGGAAATCAAGAATGTCCAACGGAGAAGAAAACCAAGTGGATTTCCTGATATTCCTAACTTAACTACCTACGTAGGTATGCGAGATATTATTTTCTATGTAGATAGGCGATGCTGATGACTAGGTAGATGACAGATACAAGGATATACAGGGTGAAATTCTGATATCAGCCTCAGGGTTAGATATACCTTGCTGCACATGTAGGTTTCGGCTTAGTATACCCTTTTTGCAACATCCTGTATAATTATAAATGTTGCACACTTCAGTAAAAGAAAGTTCAAAAGAAATAAGCTTATTTTAAATGGAAAGGAGTCAATTTATACTTGCAAACTGAAGCTAATTAAAGACCAAATAAAATTTCGTAGAAGATTTAATTAGAAGCTTTGTATTTTTAAAGGACACCTTTTGAACTCGGATCCTTTTTGCTATCCGAATAAGTTGAGAAAAGAAAACAGTTAAGGCCCTTGGCACAAAATTAAATTGAAACAAAAACATTGTCAGGGGAACCGTGTTTTGTTTTAAAAATGCGAAAACTTTAAATTCTGTACACGGAAAGCAATTTGAAGTATCAAAGCCAATGCCTTCAGCCGAATGGCGTAGTTAGTGGTTAGTGACCCTGACTACTGAGCCGAAGGGCCCGGGTTCGATTTCCGGCTGGGGCAGATATTTGTTTAAACACAGATATTTGTTCTCGGGTCTTGGATGTGCCCGTAAAATAGCAATAAGCCCCCCCCCCCCTATTACTTTGGGACTAACATAATACTGGCAAAAAGTGGGTGCAGCAATGCCTACACATGACTACAGGTGCCCAATCTTAAAACATTGGCTCTCTGTACAGCTGACCGCAAATCGCAAATGACCCTACCTACTTCTCAAGTTTTATTTAGGTAGAAAGCTTTTTATTTTTATATTTTATAGTGTATTTTTAATTTTATAATTTGACCATTTTATTGTATTTTATTTTATTTGTGAATTTAATGTATTTTTAATTTTAACTATGGGTATACACCTGCAATAAAGAATTATTATTATTATTATTATATTATATATTATTAATGCACCTCTGTCTACCCCGCAAGGGAGTACATTAGTACAAGGTGTGAGTGTTTGTTTATTAGTATACAAATAACACAAAAATGTCAAAAAAGCTTTATTTATGTAGCTAAAGACAAGGTACATAACCTACCATACTTAAATCGAATTGCAGTTCCTAAGTAAACCGGCCTCTTTACTACGTTATAATAATTCTATTTACTTACAGCCCTGAAAGGCGATTGTCTCTGAAAGTGGCTTTTTATCGGATTGAGTGAAATGTAAGGCCCATAATAATATATATGGAACGCTCCACTGGGAGATATACGAGTACATACACAAAGGCACTATATCAATTGTTTAGCCTATATCCTATATACGAGTATATCTATACTATAAGGTAAATCTCCGTAGTTTTGTTTTTCGAAATTCCGTTTTTTTAATATACTGTATGTTCCTCATTGTAATGATACAGTATCTCTTGGTGATATAGGGTACTTTTGATCCCGGAATTCCCACGGGAAACCCTAAAGTGCAAAGCGAAGGTCGCGGGTAAAAAAGTGCCGTAAGTGTATTTTGAACAAGTCATACAAAACAATTCAAAGATTTGTATGCAAATTTTTATAAAAGCTTAACTTTCGGGATGGTTGGTAGGATAATTGTATTCCATTTGCAGAAATGTATGTAAATCAAAAAACACCGTTTTGCCATTAAGTTACTTTATTTATTACAAATACAACAAACGTGATTTGAATATTTATAACTGATTTCACAAAATATACTTGTAAGAACATTTTTAAAACAATTTACGTAGGAATTGTAAGTGTTCTCCAGTTAAGAGGCTTGTCTCAATTGCTACCATTTTCCTACACGTCAGTAAAATAAAAAGTATATAAGTGCACTTAAGTACTTATAAAAATTTTAATTTCTTTCTAGTTTTCTAATTTGTTTAGTCTGACTCTTTGCACTACTCAGTACCAGTACATACCTACACCACACACCGTCACATATTGTAGGTACATTTAATACATAAATGTGTTAAATGTACATAAATGTTCTCGAATGCTGGACAATGTTAGTGACCACAAAACTCGGCATAACTCCAGCTGTATGTGAAGTTGGACTCTAGTTCAACACGGAGCTTAGCGGCCGCTAGAAAGTTCGGAACAACTTTTAGGCTGAATTGTTTTTTCCGAGCCATTTATTGAGGCCCCAACTGTCCTACTTTACTGTTGAACTTCAGTTGTTTTTTTAACGCTTGAACGAAAAACAGAGTTGTATGTTTGCCATGTGTACCTACCTACCTACCTTATAATGTGTACTTATATGTATTTATAGCTGCCACTGATCTATATCTACACATAATAAGACATCGCAGCTTTATGAAAGGATCTACATCTACTTATCAGATGCTGATTCGCCTTGATAGTTCACTTTTTGTATGTCCAGATTAGCAAGGCCCTGCTGTAGATATATACTTGCAGATAAATACTATACAATACATACTATAGCAAACTATGTATTATCGCACTACAGCTGAAACTCCTCAACTGCTGAAAGTTTCAGGCCGCAGTCCCGAACTGGGCCAGCGCTAATGGACTAGACAACTTGGTCACTGTGACCGCTGTGTGTACCAAACAATTCGCAATGTTACGATTCATTTATTGCCTCTTCTTTTTAGGGTTCCGTGGCAAACGCTAAAGCTGACCCAGGGTTATTGTGAGAGGATTGGCCAGTCAGATCAGTTTTCAGTGGTTGACTTGACTGACCTATATTATGACTAGCTGTTCCCGCGAGCTTCGCTTAGCCTTAAAAAGTTTTCCCGTGGGAATTCCGGGATAAAAAGTAGCCTATGTTCTTTCTCAGGGTCTAGACAATATGTATACCAAATTTCAGACCGACACAGTTACTTTCGCATTTATAATATTAGTTTGGATAAGGATAGGTTTATGGCGCTCCGCTCTTTGCTAGAGTCGAGGCGGAGTGGAGGCGGCGTCGCGAGCGACTTCTTGAATTCGCAGAGAATTATGCCTCATTTACAATGACGCGTTCTCGCCACACCCGCACCTCAATCGCTAAACCAACCTAATTTTCTACCCTACACTACCATACTACTATTATACTTACCTATGTATCGAGGGAGTACTCCATCATCTTTCGTACCGTCATGTGCAGAGAAACCTGACCCCCCCTCTCATAGTAACAATACTTATGAGAGGGGTCAGATTTCTCTGACTTATACCGTAGCACTAAAGTTTTAAAAATCGCAGGGGAATTTGACTGAATCATCGTACAGAATGCCCCACATATGTAGCTAAAAGCGGAAAACGCACAAGCATACATTTGATGTACGAGTAGGTGGGTGAGTGTTTGTTATACGACATGTTGTTAGGTTGTTACAGAGAAGTCGCGTTGTTTCAGATTAATTTGTGTTTCTCAGAATTTATCGAGTTCATGAAATCGCGTGTCTTTTGGTGCTCTTAATAAATTTAGATAGTTAGAACATTTTTTTTCAAAGAAAGCATTCTCTTATTTTTGAAAAGAAACAACACTGCATGAAAAGATTATTTTTAAATATCAATTGTAAAAAAAATAGTAACAGGGGTTAAGGGCCCGTACAGGGTGACGTGCCGCGCCAAATTTGGGTTTTCAATGCTCTTCACACAGCACACGCAGTGACACGCACACATGTAAGTTTGCACAGTGGTTCGATAAACTTTTACTCGCCAACTTTATTGAAAATTATGTTCAAGTACATTTTGGGTGATTTTAGGGTACTTAAGTATAATTTTTACTTACACTGGTAGGCACCAGGAAAGAGTAGAAATTAATAGGAGTGCCACTTTACTCCATACTCGGAACCCGATTAGCTTTTTCAAACAAATGTGGTATTTACTTGTAGAAAGGTAACTACAAGTATTAAAGTGTAGATAATAAGTTTCGGACATCCTCCAGCCAACTGAACCCCGACGACGAAGCAAAGTAAATTCATAGTGTCGCAAAAGGGCTATACTAAGCCGAAAGGGAATGAGTCAAGGGGTCATTCTGAACAACTTTTGTTCTACGAGTTTTGCAAATTCGCGAAAAAAAAATATTCGTTTTCCATGGTAAAAAGTCACGTGTCCAACAAAGTTTCTATGAAAAAGGTTTTTTTTGTTAATTTCCAAAACTCGTAGAACAAAAGTTCAGAATGACCCCCTGTCTTACTCCTTTTTACCCGACTGCCGAAGGAGGAAGGTAATGTTTTTTGATTGTATGTATGTATGTTTGTCTGTTTCTTTGTTCCCTCCTGTAGCCTAAACGGCTTGATAAATTTTGATGCATGAAGTATTGTTAGACGCGTATTGATTGCACGATGGTTATAGTTTATGTGACGTTACATTAAAATGTACATAGCACCCTCTAGAGGACATAAGTGATGATCGAAAAAATAAGAATTCAACATTGCCGTGTAAGGTACCGAATGAAAGGGCTTGATTTTCACATTACAAAAATATGCATATTGAAGGTACCTATTTAAATAACAACAAAATTATTGAAATAAAAAATGATCATGAACTACTGACGTAAAATTTCATAGAATAAAAACAACTAAAAAGTTACAAATAAAAATATATAATTATAAACAAACAAAATACCTTTTTGTTTGTTTATAATTTGTTTAGTATATACCGCTTTTTCAATACCTGTAAGTACATTTTTTGGTAGCAGCATAATATTTTTTCTTATTTTTAGGGTTTCGTACCTCAAAAGGAAAAAAGCAACCGTTATAGGATCTCTTTGTTGTCCGTCTGTCACCGCCCTTTTTCTCAGAAACGGGTAAAGATATCAAGTTGTCATTTCGCATAGATGGGGAGTACCCCAAAAAAAATATTGTGGTACTCCCTGTCCCATACAAGTAAATTGGGGCTGATATTTTTTCCGGTTATTTTGATGGTGTAGGTAGGGTATCGTTGAATAGGTCTTTTAATATAATAGGTATAAAAAAGGTTAAAATAGAATTATTTAGCTTTTACCCTTAAATTTGGGGATTACACCATAGACAAAACCTAATTTTAAAAAATGATTTCAATAGATGGCGTGATTTTATGTTGGGTAACTCAGAATAAAAAGTGATGATATCTCAGAATAATAATGGTTAATGGTGCTATTCCGCTGAGCACCGAAACCGGTGGGACACTAGTGATAAGTGGTCATGGAAATGCAGCAGGGTAGACATTGCTCCTAGAACAAGGTATGAGTTTGTGATGTGTGTGCGTGAAAAGCGAGTATGGAAACTTTGAATATTTTCTTGATTTTGGTGCTCAGCTCGCCGATCAATCAAGTGCTGTGGCCTTACTGTCCACAGCTCATGCTGAGCTGGTGCCGTTTCAACACTCCGGACAGCAAACCGTTGTGTTATTGTTTTGTATTTTGTCTGTATTTTTGTTTTTGTCTCATGTTCTATTTTTTTGTCCTTGTTGTTTTGTATAAGTATGTATTTCTTTTTCTTGAAATCCATATTTTTCTTTTTTTTGTTGTTGCTGTCTATGTGTCGAATAAATGTATCTTTATCTTTATCTTCAAATCACGCAATCTATCGTGGGTTTTTTTTAGTGGCTACTGTCTATAGAAGAAATTCCGTCATTGACAATTTTACGTTACGAATTTATTTTTATTTATATTATTTTTATTTTTACATTTTCGTGGAGAACCAACAGCATTTTGTTAATCAATAATTATTACTTATGAACACATAACAACTTGGTGCCATTAACAGAATGAACTTAGTAAACCCAGTAAACCTAACTCATCCAGAGGAAAAATAAAATATCTTTCTCTCTCTCTGAAGAATATAATTAATAGCCCAAAGTCAATGCTTTTAGCTATTAACATCTTTGAAATAAAATTGAGCCACCACCGTGTTACTGCCCTCATCAGATCCTCACGAGACCATACCTCCACCAGCACCATGAGACTGTATTTTTGATCCTTAACCTAATGTTCCTGCGTATTGTCATCACTTAGATCCATTCGCTATATTCCTGCTCCTCATCAGACTTTTACGAGACTGTAATGTCACGAGAATATTACCCACTATCTAATTTAATGTATTGAATATAATAAAAGAATTATGCTTCCTCAATTTCAAATCAAATTATGTTGGTGTCATAAAAGTTGAAAAAGTGCAATGACAACCAATGTGCAGTGATTTTGTGTTTGTACACGATAAGATCGCGAGCTGTCAGTGCTGCCTAAACCGACGTGACCCTTCTTTGGAGGCCAGCGGCCGACTGAGTCAAACGTCACTTGTGTTTATGATTTTATAACACAGAAAGCCGCCATAGATATTTGTATGAAGATTTGAGGGAAAAAAATTGCTCAAGTTTGCGATTAATTTACACAAAATAAGTGTGTGTTTATTAAAAAACAAGGTATTTAGCGCCTAGTCCAAGCATTTAACTTTATAATATGATAAAAATCATATGAAAATTCATAATAATTACGAAACAGTTGTTACAATACGGGAGTGTGATTTTCTGGTTTTTCGTGATATTCTGAATTTTATTTACAGTTATCCATACGCATTTACTTAAATTCGAATCATTTAGCACCTAGCTAGACTCTTCGACTACCTGTGTGATTTTTTTCAAGGTTGTAGAGCATCGTTTACTACATAATTCTATGACAATGCCAACCCTCGATTACCCCTTGCAGACCCTTAAAACCGGAAATTTTACAGTACATTTTGATGCCGCATGCGCATGACACATTAGCTATGAGGTGAATTCTTCAGGAGTCAGTGACTGAAAGCTGCAAGTTCAAAGAACGGCTTTGGCAGTCTGTCAATTTGAGTAGAATGTATTATGTAGGTACCTACCTACTAGACATACTTCGTGTAAGAAATGCTGGGTGATTTAATAAAAACATTAGAGAGCTTCCCTTCGCCTTTAAATTTAATGTTTTACCGTGAAGGTAGTTCTCCCGTCTCTAAGAATTTTTATCCGTCCCCGAAGTCAAATGCGTTTGGCGCCGCTGGCGGCGGCAACTTCAGTACCTAAAGGTAAAGCGTCTCCCTATCGGTATCGTAGGTATCGGACGAAACGTATTTTCATAAATGTATGGAGAAACGGCATCAGCAATGACGATGAAGTAGAAGCATTTATGTGAATTTCTATACAAATGATTTCTATACTGAATGCGATATGTCTGTGGCGTACGATAACGAAAGGTGGAAGACGAATCGGTTCTCAATCGCCAAAAGTGTGAGCAGTAATGCACCATTTTACCATTAAATGTGGGAATTATAAAAAGTTTAAATGTGTAGTTACTCTAAAGACCTGTTGCATTGAATATCGAAGTCTAAATGGAGAGAGATTTATATTTTCGATTCAAATTTAATGAAATGGCTATCGACTATCGAGTATACGTGTCATCCGTTAGTGAAATCCCCTATTTTTAACTGAAAGTTTTACTTTCGCTTTTATGCAGAGATAGTAGACTATATTTATGCTACTGATATTGTGGTGATAATGTTCAATTGTTTTTTATTAAACCGGTATAAGTAATACGAATAAATGATAGGATTAGGATTTAGGATCTTTTGCAGCATATTTGTATCTGTCAGTATACAACTGTCATAGAATTCCTTCACAAAATACAATCTATTAATTTAAAATCAACACCGAGTTCGAACGTGATCAAATCAATTATTATTTTATTCAATAAACACACAAATAATTAAAGTCCGCGTGACAGATCGCGATAACTACGCCATTAGCGGGCGGCGAGTCAATCCGTTCAGAAATCTCATTAGCCGGGACCGAAGCCCTAGGACTCCGTAACTCGATTACTGCTCCACGTGACCGCGACAAGGTTGCCCCGTCTCCATGCCAGCAACTTGCCGAGAAGCCTTACAGAGTCCATGGACTAATTTTCCGATGTTTTCTCTTTGCGTTGTAGACGGTGTATAAGTATATAGGTTCGTAACTTGCGCCTTGCTCGACGCTGTCGACGCGTTAACGTTTAACCGTGGGAATTCCGAGATAAGAAGAAGCCTATGTGTTTATCCATGGTGTCACTTTGCAGCATGGCTAATTTCATCAAAATCTGTTCAGTAGTTATAATTGTTGGACCTGCACAGCAGTCTGGTGAGACATTGGATCTAGGTTGATCTTGTAAGAGAAATTCAATGTCTTATACACATGTATACCTCCTAAACTGGCTGCACGATATTATACACTCGGGGGCAATGAAAAAGTTCCATTAAGAAAATCACCAAATTACTCCTAAACGGAAAAGGCTAGCTTAAAGACGCCTTCTGCAACATTGAAGTACATTTAAAAGAGCATCAGGATATAACAAACTAAAAACACTAATTTAATAATATTTTGTAAAATTATAAAGCCAATATTTGAAAAAAATGGGGTCGTTTGGTGTCGGCTTTTTGTGAGTGGAACTGTGTCTTTGCACGTGAATGTATTTGATCCAACAGTGGTATAAACTAGTCAACTTATACAAATACATATATTCAAACAACAATATTTTCCACGACTCCATTACGACTCAATACAAATGGCGACGGTAGGTAATTGCGAGTAAATTGTTTATTAAAGTCTAATTAGCCCTCTTTCAGTGATTTTCCTGGTTCAGAAACGTGACATCTTTCTCGGCATTATTCACTGTAAATTGTGTAAATACAAAGAGACTCGCCCGTGTTTCTGAGGAAAATAGGTAAGAATGCAAACCTTGCCGACAATTGTTTGTGTTTAAAACGACGCAGCTAAAGGCGATGGTCATTATAGGTACACCTACCTACTTACTAGCACCTTATCCTGCGAGCTTCGCTTTGGGTTTATAGGTTAGACTCAGGTTTATACCCATAGGTGTCAATGGTTTCATGCCATTGCAAATTCACATGGATTTTCCATTTTCATGTGAAATAGTCCATCTATCCATACTTACATGTTTATATCATTAGTATATGTACCCATACTGACTACTTAAGTATTCCACTAACAAATTGTTAATATTCATAATATGTACATTATTTAGGTACTTACTTAATGAAAATATGAAATCTTCAAAAAAATATTAAATATTAATTTAGTAAGTACTACTAAGTACAGCAGTGAAACTAGTGCGATCCCTGTAGCAGAAAGGTCATGTTCTTTTGCCAGACCAAGTGGCAGCCCACACAACCAAGCCAGTGGTGAAAAGGCCTCTGTAATTACAGTTCCCACTGAAGGTTTCAGTTTTCAGCGTAAAGCCTGCTAGCTACAATAGCTTCACTGACTTCCTTTAGCCTAGATCTGCCCACTTTACTCAACGTTCACCCCTTGTCCCCGGCAACTCGAGTTAGAAGCCTCCACCTCGCTCTTATGTCAAGGTCGGGAGAGCTGAAAGTTCCTTGTTAGGAAGTGACTGTGAGGGACAGTGGAGAGTGTTATGGTGAATGTTAAGTAGAATGCAGCGTATTCTTCACTGTACACGGTTTTAAATGTTCAAACTGCAACAAAGCAATTTCCCTGTATTCATAGAACAGTTAACAAGAGACTTGCAAAGCGCCTACGCTATGCAAGTTTTTTTACTTAGTATCAGACAGAAAAAGTCGACGTTCCTTTTGCACGGACACTCCATCTTGTTCCTATATTGTTAAAAGTTTTCCCGTGGGAATTCTGGGATAAAAAGTAGCCTATGTTCTTTCCCAGGGTCTAGACCGTATGTACATTAAATTTCATTCAAATCCGTTCAGTAGTTTTGGCTTGAAAGAGTAACAGACAGAGTTACTTTCGCATTTATAATATTAGTTAGGATCTACTGGTGAAGAAAATCTTTAGTTCACAGTAACTGCAAATATTTGCAATTAATTACCAAGTAGCGTTCCGGCTCTGTATCTCCTATCTACATTATTGCAGGATAAAAAAGATGAAAGTATTAATATCCGGAGATTATCGTGGCACAGTCATAGTGCTAGCTATCTACGTACACAAACGCAGATAAGAGAATTAAACAAGGTCACAAAGATACAAGTAGTATAAGTAAGCGTCAACATTATGCTTGTTTAAATTGCAAGCTTCGCCAATATTATATTATTTTTGCGTATGTATGTTATCAGATTAACAATATACGAGAGAGATACAAGATGGTGTGTCACATACAAAAACTAAGTCCTGAAAAGCTAAAAACTGTGTGTATTATGTTTACTATCAAACAGTTCTATGTTCAACCTCATTGACAACCAGAAGTTAGTGAATAATAAAACGCACATTGTTAATTCAGTGATAAGGATAATACGATTACAATATCGAAATTATTTGCACAATTAATCATCTTTTAGGCGCATTTTAGGTGAAGGTGGTTGGCCTCCAATGGCTTATCAAACAGTTCAATGACCTGTCGCCGCGCCGTACCTACCATCATTTCTTACTGCGATATACCGGTTATAGTCACCTAATAAGTGGCGCAGGTAGTTTGTATTGGATTTTTCAGATTCACTTGGGGCCTGTTTCACAATGTGTGGATGACGACTACGTGTGGGATAGAAGACGAGCTGTCACTCTCTGTAATTTTGTTTTAGACAGTGCCAACTACCTACAAGGTTATCCAAACGATTAAGGGTCTGTTTCACAATGTCTGGATAATGGGCACGAGAGGGATAAAGGCAGTCTTTATCCCTCTCGTCTCTCCTCCCTCTCGGCAGTCTTGGCCATTATCCAGACATTGTGAAACAGACCCTTAATCGTTTGGATAACCCTGTAGTTGGCTAGAGGTGCCATCCTACAATATAGTAGGCACATGATTATTCCTGAAATGTTTCGTGCTGTCAATAAAATTGTAGGACAGAAGGAAGGAGGATATAAAATTGTGCTAAATAAATAATATTAAACTGCGTGAAGCCGACGAAACAGATCAAAGTAAAACCCACAAACTGATACATTTCCAGAGAAAACATAAAATTTATGGCGTCGCATTAATAGAATTGGACAAGAACTTTTAGAAGACCTTGATTAGGTTTAATAAAAAGATTTTTATATCATTATAAAAATACTCGTATACTTACTTCTAAATAAAATACCTATATTAGAAACAAAATACATACAAGGTCGCTAAAACACTTGCTGTAACTGGCACTAACCTTTCGATTTCTATACTTGGAAATCGGTTAAAAAGTAACTAAAAAGAAAAACAGAGATAGCTGACGCAGCCCTAAGGCCGCGTCCACGACGGCAGCGGTTGGAGCGGGCAGAGCGGGTGGCGTGAAGGTACCTTACGTACCTTAGGTACGCTAGTGTTTATTAATTAGTGTTGGTATTATTTACTCTATGGAGAAGAATCCTAACTAATCCTAACTATCCTAACTAATATTATAAATGTGAAAGTAACTGTGTCTGTCTGTCTGTCTGTCTGTTACTCTTTCACGCCAAAACTACTGAACGGATTTGAATGAAATTTGCTATACATATGGTATAGACCCTGGGAAAGAACATAGGCTACTTTTTATCCCGGAATTCCCACGGGAAAACTTTTTAAGGCGAAGCGAAGCTCGCGGGCACAGCTAGTACATATTATAAATGTGAAAGTAACTGTGTCTGTCTGTCTGTTACTCTTTCACGCCAAAACTACTGAACGGATTTGAATGAAATTTGGTATACTTACATATGGTCTAGACCATGAGAAAGAACATAGGCTACTTTTTATCCCGGAATTCCCACGGGAAAACATTTTAAGGCGAAGCGAAGCTTGCGGGAACAGCTAGTTACATATATATAAATCTCCGCCTACACAGTCTAAATACTGTATGGATTTGTCATAGACTAGTGTTTAGTCTCGCCCGCTGGCGTCGTGGACGCGGCCTAACGGCGACGGCGATGATTATGAAAAATTATGCTAACCTCGAGTCGAAAAGCATCCCAAAGTGTAGGCCAAGGTTCGAATCTCAGAATAACAATGAATTGATCGCATTCATAAATCTGTTAGAAGCCACGGTTTTGATTTCATAAATATTTTTCAAAGATACTTAACTATGCGGCGAGTTTTTTCCTGTTGCTAAGTGAACAACGTACATTCGTACATAAGTAACTGCTTCTTGTTCTTATAGTGTCTGCGACAAACCCTAGGGCTAGAGTAGGATTTGTCACCGTGGTGAAAGGTATGGCTAGTCCGATTAGCCTCTATCACTGATTGTCCATAATTGGGCTGTAGGTAGGTACGAAAGGAGCCCCCTGAGCCATCAACAGTGCTTTTTGTCCATAATTGGGCTGTACGAAAGTAGCCTCCTGGAGTGACCCATCAACAGTGCTTTATATACGAGTATACGTCGGTACATCCCGGGCAGTCGGCGCCTGAAAACAGATCTAGCTAATCCAGGGCTAATTCTTTCACCACGGTAACAAACCCCAGTGCAGCTCTTGTTCTTGTCAACGACATGCTAAAGAGGAAGAAGATCAAAATGCGTCATCATTGTTGGGGCGTGTTCGCATGCTTATGACATATTTACAAGTGATACCGATATACCTATCTCACTACATCCCGACTCTACGGAACGCTATTGAATAAACAATCTGTTCCGTAATTCATGTGCTTACCTACCGGTTGTAAATGTTAAACTGTGAGATCCACATTATTATCAGTGGCTCAAATCTGTTATGGTGATTTTACCTTTGGATTGTGTTTTGTTTGGATTGCTGTTAAATCCTGATGCTTATGTATACCTTCCTACACTATAGGTTTTGTTGTTATGCCGTTACAACGTGTGTGACTGTGTAAATCATATATACTCTAAGGTGTAAATACTTTATGTAAACAGCATAGAATAACGAGTTACTACTGTACCTACTCGTTATTCTATGGTACATAGATACTATTCTAGTGCCGGCGGGCGGGCGCGGGCTGCGGCGGCGCGCGGGCCGGCTGCTCGCGGCGCCCACCGCCCGCACCAACATGCTGCATGAGGCTCCACTCACTAGGGCTATTAGGCTTATCAACAAGGCATCTGAGAGGACTGACATTCTCACATGTTCTTTGGGTGAGTTCGTAAAGGTTATGTTAAATATGTAAAGTGTTGGTTAGTTTATTGTGTTTATTATTATTTGTATATTTTTTATGAAAGTTTTTGTTATTGTTTGATGTTTCTGTATTATTGTGTTAGGTCTATCCTGTTAAATAATATAAGTATTAGAAATAAATAAATAAATAAATCAATTCTAGCTTCCCACATGATGATCATCGGCTGAAAATCATCTGTGTTAGCACGTGGCCATTTGAACGCAAAACATGCCGACCACGATGTTATGCCGATCATGAAATTCCTGAATTCCCAAAGTTCTAATTCCAATATACCAGAACTTACTACGATAGTGTTTGCCCTAATAGTGTATAGAATGTGCCTCATGTGGCCTATAATTAATACAAAGACAGCTCAAATCCCCAAGTTTCCAAGTTCCTCCCGACTCATCAATAAGTCGGCAACTATGACAAGGTCGTATCGCAAGCTCAGCTCTGGACAAAGTTATAAACGAAGGACCGTGTCTAAACAGACGCTGGCGATAAGTTTGTGTGGCCGGAACTTTGTTGTTCGTATATTGTATGGCGATGGCGCAGTTATAGACTTCGTGGTTTCACCCTTTGAGCTTTGAATGGTAGGAGTAATATTATTATTTAAATATTGGGTTCGATTAAATTGTACCTAGGTACCTACTAGATTAAGACAAAGCAACTTGTTTTTAGTTATTCAAAAAATAGCATGGTAAGTAGGTATATGGCATGCATCATAGCGTAAATTACCTTACAAAATAAAATTACATTTAAGATTCATTTTCCTTGTGACTAATAACTATAATCATTTACTTACATCTCAGCTAGTTACCAATTCTAACGAAAATCACGCTCATAACCTTAAATCCTCTACATTTTTATTAATGGCACTTAGCAAACGATAAAGGTTATCAATCGGTACCATTAAGTGTTCCATAAAGAGAGGTCCAAAGCTAATGGGCCAACGCCACCGCAACCTTGGTCTACTCTCCTTCACTACACTCGCGAGCTATGAAAAAGTTCCACTTACAAAATGTCGACACCAAATCATCATCATCATCATCACGACCCATTATATCCCCAGTGCTGGGGCACGGGCCTCCTTCCAATGAAGGAAGGTTTTACGCCTAGTCCAGCACGCTGGCCTAGTGCGGGTTGTAGGACAGTGCGGAAACATCTTTCAAAGATTTTAAGATTTGTTGGTTATGTTATGACATGCAGTGCTGGGATTGGTTGAAGTGTTTTGAGAAGACTTTGATACTGAACCTGAACAATTATAATGAAACTAGCTGTTCCCGCGAGCTTCGCTTCGCCTTAAAAAGTTTTCCCGTGGGAATTCCGGGTTAAAAAGTAGCCTATGTTTTTGCGTGAAAGAGTAACAGACAGACACAGTTACTTTCGCATTCATAATATTAGTTAGGATTAGGATTATAAATGCGAAAGTAACTGTGTCTGTCTGTTACTCTTTCACGCCAAAACTACTGAACGGATTTGAATGAAATTAGGTATACATATGCTGGTCTAGACCCTGAGAAAGAACATAGGCTACTTTTTATCCCGGAATTCCCACGGGAAAACATTTTAAGGCGAAGCGAAGATTGCGAGAACAGCTAGTATTATATACAGGGTGCTGCAAAAAGGGTATACTAAGCCGAAACCTACATGTACAGCATGGTATATCTAAGCCTGAAACTGAAATCAGAATTTAAAAATTTATTATACCAATTTTGCAACACTCTGTATAGTTAGGATGACAAACTAAAATAGGTTGATTAATGGTTGCTTAAATTCATTCCCCGATGGAAATATATGTAGGTAGTCAGCTTGATGTAGACGTCTCCTACAGAGGTTTACATTCTTCCCTGCCTTGCTATGGAAGCAGGCTGGAGGAAATTTCCTTAAACACTAATTGAACATAAGGCCTTCGCTGACAGTCATGATGGTTCGTGCCGAGTCATCGGTCAAGGCTGAGGGAGTGCCCGTGAATTCGCGTCATTCCGAACATCACCGCTTATTAGATGTAAGTCTACGTGGGCGCTGATGTCTTGCGCTGAATACACTTTCTTACATAATCAAATACAGGGTGAGTCTTTCATAGCTGCATATCACCCTGAATAACACGATTAGGAATAGGTTCTGAAATTAAGGTAAAGTAGGTACTGTTCATTGCAAACATAAACAGTGGAGAAGACACACCGAAACACGAGACAGGACCGAAAATGACGGCGTCGTAGGTACACAAAAGGGTTTTCATACAAAGCAAAACTAACTGGGAATCCCTATCTTACTGATCTCAACAATTTTAATACTTACTCCTTGATCTAACTTCTCCACAAACACATTCATGTCACCATAACTTAGAACTCATATCTGAGTGTGTCCCACAACTAGAGATTTCATCAAAACTTGCAATCCACGAGGCTATCTAGACTCCAGACTGACATTCAGTTAACCAACTCATCTTATTAAACTTGAAAGGGACAAGCTTCAACACAATTTCCCACTTGCAGCTGTTGAATAAACACAGTTACGATAGGTACCTACAGGATGTTACAAAAGTTGTGTTGAGCCGTTAAACTCAGCGCGTTATTCAGAACAACGCATATTTTGTGACTTTGTAAAAAAACTACTCCTTTACTTACTTTGATCGTGATAATGATCTACCTATTCTATTCTATTCTTTGTGGGGGTTTGAGTACCTGCACCTGGCTTTCTCGAGTGGAACCTTTGTGCATATCCCCAAGGTTTAAATTGCCTTCCTAAGCTTGGACCATTTCCCACCCCGCTGGTCCACTCTATGATCTACCTACAACTCAACAAGATTATGTGTGTATATTGTACAATATCCGGTATAGGCACAGTTGCACACATCACAAATAGATGCAGCTATTGTCAACTAGTTATCGCGACCTACATGTCAAGTTAGCATCGTCTGAATACGCCTTTCATACACAATCATGTTGGTTCACAGCTTGTACCTGGATGACGTCATCATTGTTGGTTTAGGCAGGTACAGCCAGCCTCATTAGTAGCTATACTCTTTTGTACCTTGTCAAACTAACAAACCGACTTAGTGCCAATTTCTCTATAGTCAGTTATCTAACCGACAGGGATTGATTTATTAATTATACGTCATCTCCATATAAAATTCATGACAGATGTGTCAAAAGTCAACCACTACTCCCTGGTTATGCTCTAACCGACTATGGAGAAATTGGCACTTATTCATTTAAACATTGACGGTTTATGTGTGTGTGTCAGTGTATTGTACATCCCACCCCATCCCTATCTACAGTTTCCAGAACATCCTGTATAATACATTATCTATGCACTCGCAATCAACAGCTCAACGCCATCATTAATTATCGCGTCTCATCTCAAGTTAACACTCTCGCAGTAATGGCTAATTTATCGAACAAGGGCCAATAAGCTTCGTTCACACATCACCCATTGTGTAAACTACCCTTATGTACTGAACTGAGCGAGCCGTTGTTAATGTTGGTAGTACAGGGTAAGTAAACATTGTGTGACCCGAGCCTTAGGATACCTAGTTTAATTATACTTAGGTACAGTCAGCTGCATAAGTAGCTATACACTTTCGAACCTTGTCAATCTGAAACCGCCTATCCATTCATTGAAGCATTGACGGTTCATCAGTTTGACAAGGTACAGAAGTGTATAACAACTTATGCAGCTGACCGTACATTATGGTGTTTTTGTGCAATACAGGGTGTTAAAATGTGTACGTGCACAATTGCCAAGAGTAGGAGACTTCGTTGGTCAATTCGTTATTTTAAAGTAAATAAATAAATATGTGGGGACATCTCACACACGACCAAGTTAGTCTTATCGGTCTTATCGCTTAATGCGATTTTTTCAAGACAAACGAAAGATAGAACTATAGAAAGATATACGTATTTTTACCAATTTTCATGTTGAAATATAGTGTATCATTTATAAAAGCCCCGATGGGAATCGCAAAGTATTTACTATTTACTTGTAGGCAGTTAGGCACTAGGCACATGAGATGTTGAATATACGGTAGGTACCGATGTGTGTGGTCGTGGAACTGGGTCGCACTAAATATTGCTGAAGAGGAGGTGGTACTGTGGGAGCTGGATGCCTCGAATATTCAACGTCCAGATTTAGGTTACATGTACTGGGAGGGTACCATTATTTTTAACCCTAGGTAATGTTATTGTTATTGTCTTTATTCTATCTATTCATTAAATGGGTTGTGGAGAAAGACATTTGCTATTGATTTGAACCCTTTTAAAGATACTTATACTAACTTACAAAATTATTTTGAATGAAACTTAAAATTCCCGTTTCAAACCAAAGATAAAACTAGCAATTTTTAAAGACGCTACTACAGAAGAATCATATATTTTTTTAAATTCATAATTTTGTTTAATGTAGTCTTAACAGCATTGTATTTTTATTACACTAACATAGGTTAAGTTTAATCGTTAGCGTTAATAACAATACAAATATAACGCCCATTCTAGTTGCTAAATCCATCATCCAACGTTATAATTATAAGTTAAGTTAAACGACTATCGTATTGCGTATCCCATCACTAGTGATCTAGAATGCTAATACGCAAATTGTTGTTATAGTTATAGTTATAGAAAAGGTGAGGACAACCAGTGCCCATTCGCCACTGCGACGTAAAAGATCTATTGTGACTCCCCTTGCCGAGTCAAATCTCACTATCCAGGCCCAGGTCTTTTATAAACCTGATGATCTTACCTGGAGAGAGAGACCTGACATCTATGGGGGCTAATTTGTAGCCGCCCAAGATTCTGTTTCTCTTGTGAATGATGGCCTCACATTCACAGAGAATATGCATGGGCGTTTCGTCCTCTTCATTGCAAAATCTACAAGTTGGAGTATCGGACAGACCCATTTTATGTAAGTGACTGTTCAACCTACAGTGACCTGATAAGGTTCTTGTCAAGACCCTTAACTGGTTGCGTGTGAGCTCTAAAGCTCGACGCGTAAATTTCTGCGAATAGCCCACGATTAGGGCTCTTGCATGATGTTGCCCTGGTACATTATTCCAAGCCTCTAAGCTTTGGTTCTGTGCCCAGTCCTTGATCTCGCGACGACTGGTGCATTTTGGTAGCCCGATGATGGGCTCGGGGCCCAACGGTAGGCTTTCTGCTCCCAGACGTGCGAGCTCATCTGCTTCCTCATTGCCATTGATGCCACAATGTCCGGGCACCCATCGCAGGGTCACTCTATTGTTAGCTCCAATTTTGTTCAGGATGAGGATGCACTCCATTATAAGTTTGGAGTTAACTTCTGCAGAAGTCAATGCTTTAAGAGCAGCTTGGCTGTCTGACAGAATAAATATATTCCTCCGAGTGAAGGCTCTATCCAGGTTTTCGTATGCACATCCAATGATGGCATATATCTCGGCTTGGAATACGGAGGCAAACCTTCCCAGGCTCGCATATTTGCGCGCTCTTGGCCTTTCTCCGTAAATGCCTGAACCTGCCAGGCCTTCCTTTTTGGATCCATCGGTGTACCACACGATGTCTCCCGACCGGAAAGTTTGAAGGGCCTTATCATCATTCCACTTCTCCCTTTCTAGTATCTCAACTGAGAAGAGCCTTGAGAAACAGTACTCCGTTTCCATAGCGTCGGAAGGCATCGCCATGGCATGGGTACTGAGAAGCTCTCGGTGGAGCGAGCTGAACACAGCCGAGTGCCATCGGTTCCTGCCTCCTTCAGCAGCCCGTAGCATAGCTGATCGAGCCTCTTTCTGCACATGTATGTGTAAAGGGCTAAGATTCAGCATGGCTTCCATCGCTGCTGTCGGAGTGGACCTTATAGCTCCAGTGGCCATCAGACACGCTAACCTTTGAAGACTACTTAATAGATCTTGACAGGTTTTTTGTTGGGTTTTCCTGTGCCATACTACGCAGCCGTATGTAACCATAGGTCTCACTACGGCTTCGTATAACCAAAGGGTTAACTTCGGCTTAAGGCCCCATTTTTTCCCAACTAGTCTACAGCACGATCCCATAGCGCACTTAGCTTTCTGGGCTATGTACTGCAGATGTTGATTCCAAGTCAGCTTCTGATCTAGGATTACACCAAGATATTTGGCTTCTTTGGAGAAGTTTACCGTTTCCCCAAAGAGAACCGGTGGTCTCAGACCATCTAGGATCCTTCTTCGGGTGAACGGTACAATTATGGTTTTGCTGGCATTTACAGAGAGTTGATACTCCCTGCACCAGCGCTCTACCATCTTAAGGGCTGTTTGCATCAGATCTGAAATCGTGCTGGCGCTTTTGCCTACGATGGTTATGACGAGATCATCAGCGTAGCCCTGAGTGTCGAAGCGAGCTTCATTGAGCTCACAGAGCAGGGTGTCGACAACAATGGACCACTCCAGGGGCGATAGTACGCCGCCTTGGGGACATCCTCTTGTTATTTTAACCTCAATGCTCTTGTCCAGGAGTGTTGTTTTAACAGTCCTGTTGGTTAACATCGATTCTATCCACGTAAGTGTGGTGTTGTCGATGTTTTAGTCCCTCATACATTTGAGAATGACATTCGTCGAGGTGTTATCAAAAGCACCCTCTACATCTAGAAAAGCACAGAGGGCAATTTCTTTGTCCTCTAGTGCTTTCTCAATGCTATCAGTAAGTTCAATTAGGGCAGTTTCCGTAGATTTGCCCTTCTGATAGGCGTGCTGCTTCACATGTAGTGGGTTTTGTGTGAGGTAGCCCATTCTAATATGAAGATTGATCACCTTTTCCATAGCTTTGAGCATGAAGGAGGTGAGACTTATGGGTCTATAGGACTTAGGTAGGGACTTGTCTCTATTTCCCGTTTTGGGGATAAAGGTCACCCTCACCCTAGTCCAAAGGTGTGGCATATACCCCCAGGCATAAGAGGCTCTGAAGATTTTAACCACAACTGGAAGGATAATATCACATGCTTCTTGTAGTAGTGCTGGAAATATATTATCCTCTCCCCCGGTTTTAAAGGGCATGAAGCTTTTGATTGCCCATCTACCGCGGTTAGGAGTGAAGACCTGTGAGGCTTTTCTCCAGTCCTCATTACTTGGCCTGATTTTGGTAGGCTGCTGCCCTGTATGTGCATCAATGTGCTCATCCAGCAATCCAGGAAAGTGGGTCTGTGCAAGCAGCCTAAGAGTCTCCTCTGGGGATTCAGTAAAGGTCCCATCTGGTCTTTTAAGCAGTCCCAGATTTGCGGAAGGCGATTTAGACAAAATCTTTTTGATTTTCGCAACATGAGGGGCGCTTTTTACCTCCTCACAGAAGCGCCTCCAAGATTGCCTTTTCGCCTTCCGGAGCTCGTGATTAAATTCAGTGAGGGCTTTCCTATACAAATCCCATTCCTTTGTGATTTTAGCCCTGTTGAATTCTTTCCGAGCTGTTTTTCTTAGATGCTCCAGGTTAGAGTTCCACCAGGGGACCTTAGTGTTAGAGCATCTAGTTTTTAGAGGGCAACTGTTCTCGTAGGCATCTAACATGCACCTTCCGAGCTCCTCTACTGTAGATTCGAGTTGCTGTATGGATTTGACGGAGCCTTTTATAATCCCTAGGTTTTCCGAAACTTGGTGTCGATAAACGTCCCAGTCTGTAGCCTTAGGATTTCTGAAGGTCTCCACTTGGCTCTTCCCTATGAGAGCAATGTCGAATCGTATGTGTCTGTGATCAGACATGGATGCCTCTTTCGAGACATGCCAGTTGCAAGCACGTCTTTCAAGTAGATCTGTGCAGATTGTTACATCTAGAACCTCCCGACGCGCACGTGTAACGAAAGTTGGTGTGTTTCCATCATTTAGTGTTAGTAAGTTTTTAGTCAGGAGGAAGTCGAACAAGATCTCACCTCTCTTGTTGGTATCCGTACTGCCCCAGGCTGTGTGATGGGAATTGCAATCGGCCCCTATCACAAGCTGGGCATTCTGGTCCTCACAATACTCCACCAGTGGAGCGAGGGCCGTCGACGGATCTGTGTGCTCCCCGGGCAGGTAGGCCGAGCTAACAATGAGCTTCATGCCCTCACAGCCGGGTAGCATTACGTGTGCCGCTACTAGGTCATCAGTGCAGAATCCTGGAATCGGCAAAAATTTCATATTCTTTTTAAAGACTATGCAAGCTCTGGGTCTATTGCCACAAGTATTGTATAAAACGTTACCTGCAGCGGTCAGTCCCAGTACCGTGTTTCCATGGATCCACGGTTCTTGTAACAAAGCCATGTCCAGTCCATCCTCTTGGAGGACCTTGCACGCGACGGCACTGGATGCCTTCGCGTGTTGGAGGTTGGCTTGTAAGATTTTCAACATGGTGGTAGGAAGGGAGGGGATAGGATTTAGGATTTGGAGATTAAGGAGGGTAAGTTGAAGGAATTAGGTTTAGGGACTTGGTGGGTTAAGGTGGGTTGTTGAGGGGATTACGGGAGGCTTTCTTACTGGAGTGCTCCTTTGCCAGAGAGGGCAGCTGCGTGGGCCGCCTCACTCCAGCTGCAGCTCCAGCAGCTCTCCCACGTGGCGCCGGTGCCTTGCGGGCGCCCGGGCGCGCGGGCTTGCCGCCCCGTGGTCGTGGTGCAGCACCCCCGGCCGGCGGCCGGCGGCGCAAATTGTTGTTAGATAAACTTAGTATATGTAATAGGTATAGTACCTACAGTACTACACTACATGCATTTACCATTTAGTATGTTACATAACTTAGGAGTACAGAGGAGGAATCTGCTACACAAGATCAACCATGTAGGGTAGGTATGTAGTTAAGTACCTAGGTACGTTTGCAAAGTTACACATCAGTTTCGTTGACTTATATACTGCATAGCATTAGGTTAGCACACATTATGTATTCCCAAATGTAAGCTCGTATTACTCGCTTGTATGTGCTAAAATACAATTTGTTAATTTATACTCAAGTTTCGTATTTTTAAACTTAGGTTACACAAACTTAGGCACTGTTTTTCTTTAAATAGATTTTTTATTATTATTATTAAGTACATTCCTACACTAACATTAGTTGTTAAGACTGAATTCTAAATTATGTGAGACTCATTTTTTCAGCACCGTGTAGTAATTTTATACACATCACATTGTGTTTTGTAAAGGTATTGTATTATACGAGATTCTGTGTGGGTGTCTGTTTGTCAGTAGAGAGACTGTAGCGACGTTTCAGTTCTGAGAACGTCATTGTTGTCACTTGTGTTCGCGAATGTATCAGGCCGTTATTATTCTGAGATGCGAAGAAAGGCTTGCAAACGGGTAAAAGCTAACAAACAAATTTATGTCTACACACAAAATGATGCTGGAGATATTATGAAAATACACGTATTTTTCTGTTAGGTTTTTTCCACGTAAACCTCGTTACAATAGGTACAAAAAACATAGAGACGAATTGAGAACCTCCTCTTTTTTTCGAAGTCGGTTAGAAAAGCTCAAGACATCACCGATAGATCACAATACCAGTCCCACAATCCCACTGAACTAGCAAGAATCAATCGCACAAACAGCAGGGTTTTCAGTCGTATTCAGGTGTTTTGCACATAATTCCTGCAGGAGATGTAGGTAAATAGAGAAAATTTAAGTATACAGGAATATGCACAATGGCAGTCCTTACGTCCCTAGTGCTAAATCACCCTCTTTTAGCTTAAAATAGGAACTATATATTTACCGATCACCCTGTATAAGTTCCATCGGCGTGCAGTGCCCGCTGAAATGTCATCGGCAGTCCCCCCCCCCCCCCCGCGCGGTGCGTCACTGCCCCTGTTTGCCCTCGTGCGTCATTATGGGGGTTGTGACGGGTATTGCTAAAGTATGATTAAATGGCTAAGTTCGTAAGTATACTCTGTTACACAACCTTACTTGAAAGTAAATTCTAAAAAAAATTATAGCTAGGTACTTAAGTATTGGAATTAGATTAAATTAAAACTAGACACACATTACACACATTTTGGTAGCGAGGTAATCCGTCAAGTATACTGTGTTAAAACCGGTTAAGGGTGGATTCGTCCAAACATCACGTTACACGAGAATAACTATACCGGAATTAAAATTATACGCGAGTAAATATCTAGGATAAGTACATTTGCATTCTACCAAGTTATACCATGATTAAATTGAATGAACGAGGAACGAAACTGTAATGCAACTAAAATAAAAATAGCTGCGTTTCAAAGCATGCAATAGAAATGACATGCCAACTTAGTTTGAATGGATTATAAAAGTATGAAATTGTTTATGTTTTAATATTTTATTCGCTGGTGTTATTCTGAGACTTTGCCTTTTAACGTACTTTTGTTTATGTTTTGACAGATGTGTTTATATGTCATTATGACGGTTTTCTAATCAGCTGATGTGCTGCCGCCATTACAAAATTACTCTCGGATAAGCTCGTTACACGGTCAATTTTGGCGGTATAACATTTTATTCTTGGGATAAGCTAGTTATCTTGGTTTCAGGTTTGGTAGAATGCAAAATCTGCTTACTCGCGAGTAACTGGTACTTTACTCGTGAGTAAAAAGTTACTCGACGTTGGCCGAATCCGCCCTGAAACTGTTTTTTTTTTAATTAAAAACCATTTGTTTTGTGGAAGTTACATAATCAGTATAGTGCCACAAACTTATCTGTTCCGGTGACAGCTCACGTAAATGTGTAATATTTCTTCATTCTATAAGATTTTAAGTTTGCCAGTAGTGGTAATTCGCTCTTGTGGTTCCAATAAACCCATCTAATCTATATCAATATATAATTCATTAGTAAATAATGAGATATGGATCAATTTAGTTCGCTCTCACCGGAACAGATAAGTTTGTCGCACTGTACACAGTATGTCTTGACATTTTAGGTCGAGAGGGCCTTTCCTACTAAAACTGTAAAATCAAAAAGAATAAATACTTATACTTAAATATTTTATGGTATAGCTTTATTAAAGATAGTCCACCTATTGCCCCTACAATGTGCATCTCTGCACACGGCTCCAATGAGCGTAAATGCGACCTTATTCCCGCCTGGCTGTGTAGTGTACGCTTCACGCCACACATTACACATCCCTGGCTGTGAGGCGTAGATAAGGGACGAGGTGTGGTTTATTATGTATTTATAATATTATTATTTATTTGTTATTTATAGGCTTCAGGCTGGTGCAGTGGCATTTTAATGTCTAACTGTAGAGGAGGGTGAGAAACGTATTTATTCGTGACATTCTCATAACATTTTTCTACCGCTTCCTGCTTATAGTTACGATAAAAACTACGAGAAAAGTTAGATGTGTTTACACACTTTTACAAATAAAATAATTTATCGATGATTGAATACTATATTAATACTTACCTACATTACTTTATGAAAGGATTTAAATTAGCAGAGTCAGCTGACTCACTTCATAAGTAGCTGTATATACTTATGTATGCATGTATACACTTTTGTATCTTGTCAAAATCAAAAACTATCTTTTATTCATTCAAAATATTGACGGTTTGTTACTTTGACAAGGTACAAAATTGTAAAGCTACTTACGAAGCTGACCGTACTAATATTGTTTTAATTCCAAGCTAGAATCTAGAATAAACAAAGAAATCTTATCTATTAAAGCAAAGCTGAAAGGAAACTAATTAAACGCTAACAAAAGGCGTATATTTTCTTCGAAGAAAAGAAAATAAATACTTATTTACGTTTACCTACTGTTTTCAGAAAGGATACTTTTTCTTTATAAAAGCAATTTTCTGAATTACTGGGGTGTTTTTATTTTAGTAAGGGTGGATTCGTCCAAACATCACGTTACACGAGAATAACTATACCGGAATTAAAATTATACGCGAGTAAATATCTAGGATAAGTGCATTCTACCAAGTTATACCATGATTAAATTGAATGAACGAGGAACGAAACTGTAATGCAACTAAAATAAAAATAGCTGCGTTTCAAAGCATGCAATAGAAATGACATGCCAACTTAGTTTGAATGGATTATAAAAGTATGAAATTGTTTATGTTTTAATATTTTATTCGCTGTTGTTATTCTGAGACTTTGCCTTTTAACGTACTTTTGTTTATGTTTTGACAGATGTGTTTATATGTCATTATGACGGTTTTCTAATCAGCTGATGTGCTGCCGCCATTACAAAATTACTCTCGGATAAGCTCGTTACACGGTCAATTTTGGCGGTATAACATTTTATTCTTGGGATAAGCTAGTTATCTTGGTTTCAGGTTTGGTAGAATGCAAAATCTGCTTACTCGCGAGTAACTGGTACTTTACTCGTGAGTAAAAAGTTACTCGACGTTGGCCGAATCCGCCCTAAGTATCTATGAATTCTGGTGTTTTTTTTTATAAATTTTTTGGTAAGTACATATAAAAAAATATTAGGTAGTTTGGAGTAAATTTTGTAAAACACAGTTGTCAGTGATAGAGTTATTAAACCGAATTTTTAAATCGGTGTTTTAAGAAAAATATGTTTCTGAGTGTAAAATGTGTAAAGATAATGTTGATATTATTTGCAGAAGTAAAATCATGTACCTTACACACTTTGTGATGCACTATGTGTTGAAAATCTCATGGTTTAGATGATTATCCTTATTTGTGCGTGTATACGAGTAATTCATAAAAATCTTATCTAACGCAAAAAATATTTTTATTAATTCACTTTTGAACCATAATATCTCAGAAACAGCATAGTTTAGATTTTTAAAATATTTACTCTAATAGAAAATACTTTAATCAATGAATTAAAATAGGTTTGGTTAGTGGCTGATAACTTACGCAAAGCGGGTCAGATTTGGCCATTATTCTTTGGTATGGATTACGGAGTACCTGGATTAACACATAGGCTACTTTTTATCGCGGTATTCCCACGGGAAAACCTTTAGCCGAAGCGAAGCTCGCGGGAACACCTCGTTATTCATAATGCTATAGCGTGCACAAATAAAGAAATACCTAACTTCTACATGGCCCGCCCGGTGCTATCTAATCTAACCACATAAAACTGTGTTGTGTGTGCTGGTGTTCCATATTTAATAAATAAATTAAAATATTCCGCACAGAAGTTTTATAACATACCCATGAAGCCTTATTCGTTTCAAAAAGCAGCTGTAGAGGAATGATTTTAAAAGGATAAAGCTAAAATGGAATTTGTCTTTCATATTAAAAGTCCTTTGAGACTCGTTGGAAACTCATCCTTTCATTTTGAACAGGAATTTGTAAATTTTCCTGCTTATTTATAAACTATGGGTCCGCCTTGTTATATAATATATATCTATGTACATTCTTTGTCGGAAATACTAAACCGCCGGGATTCGCTTTACCTTAAATAGATTATTTTGCCGTGGTAAACGTTAGTAACTTACACATTATGGAAAAAATGTGTCAGCTTTCTACATTCCATATTTGAAACATCCGACGGAAAAAGAGGGGTGTTATAACTAGGTATATGTATAATATGTATACAGGGTGTTGCAAAGAGGGTAAGTATGCTAAGCCGAAAGGAGGTGACTCAGGGGGCTATTCTGAACAACTTTTGTTCTATGAGTTTTGGAAATGGACGAAAATAAAAATTATTTTTCCATAGAAACTTTCTTGGTCACGTGACTTTTTAGGATGGAGAACGATTTTTTTATCGCGAATTTCCGAAACTCGTAGAACAAAAGTTGTTTTGAATGACCTCCTATAATATAAATAAAATGTATAACGACAGGATTTTCGTTTTGTTATTTTAGGATCGTGGTAATTTCAACCAAGTACGTTTCATGAAAATCGATTCAGCCGTTTAAAACTTATGCGAATTTTTTACGTTGTTTGGGTTATATCTAAATTGGTTCAGTCCATGAAAGAGTAACAAACTTACTCACCTCACATTCACACTCTTTACGTCGTTATAATAATAGTGTGTAATTATTATTCGTATTTGTTTGCAAATCGGAACGCGTAGTTGCACTACTTTATCGCAATAATTAACAAAGGTCACTGATTAGGCAAGGTTCATCAACTCAGCTGTTCGCAAAAACAACATAATAGTTAGGTATTATTAGAACGTAAGTGTGACGAAAACTTAGGTGGAATGTCTAACTAACGAACTAACAGAATATTTCAGTATAATTTTATTTTCAGTGGGAACCTATCGAATGAATTACTACTAAGAGATACGTATATAAGAGTATACTTATATAAAATACCAATGGAAAACGGTAACATAGGTACGTAAATTCGTATTCGTATAGTAGGCAAAGCCTTAAAAATAATCCTATCAAAAAGAGATTTAGCGGCGATCTCCATAGGAAAGAGCTTAGTAAGTAGGTATGGAACACAAAATAAAGCATCTGGTCCGTAGTAATCCGATTTAACCTTTATAAAATATCACAAAATATCACTTGCTTAGACACAGCTAACCGACAAATAACAACTAATGATTCTAAAATACACGCGAGCAATGAAAAAGTTCCACCTGCCATTGCTGTTACAGACTTACTATTTTCGCTGGAACTTTTTCATTGCTCGTGAGTGTAATGTTATAATAATACACACAACTCTTTTTTTCATGGCAGTAGTTCTACTTTCAAAAAAAAAGAAAGCTGAAAATGCAGAATTTGTATGGTGGCAGAGGCAGAGAAGTCAACGTCCCAAGTCTTGCAACAAGACCGTGAAGTGTGGAGACACGGGCAACAACCCTGGGAACCCTTTAGTCGCTCCTGAGGTCTTAGGCAACCTAGGTGTCCTATTGGATATTCTGGCAAGAGCTTGGGTGGCTAAACTACTAGAGAATAGGTCCTAAATTCACACAATAATGGCCACTTTAGTGGCTAAGTGCGGAAACTCAGGCCTCTGGGATATAAAGTTATGTTGGGTCCTCATAAATAGTAGGTACTATGTTTGTACTTAGGCATGTGTCCATGTGTCTCGGACTTTTCGGCATGATTAAAAATAGGTGTACCTAGCATAAAAAATATAGTTCAACTTTTCTTTTTTAATTCTACAGGGTGGATATCTGCCTTATGAATGTTATGATTATGATAAAGGAAATAAGGTAAGTCTACAGTATACATGTCATTATAATAAGACTTTGCGGTGGACATGCGGTGTAGCGAAACTGGATCTGCCAACAGTAGGTAAACTAGGAAGTAGGTACTGTGGAAATGGTTTAAACATATAATGAGACCTAATCATCATTAGTACTTCTATCCCTCTTGTGAAATGATTTGTCTAATTTAATTACTAGGTAGTTAATTCTTGGTTAATAAAAGCCTCTTACCGGGAAATTAAATAATACTTAGGTAGTTATTATTATTATTATTTCACTATGGGTAGTATAGGTAAGTAATAAATTAATAATTAATTTCTTCTGAAGGCCTGAACTGGTAATTTCACTCAATAGTTAGTTTATAATGTGAGACCACACAAGTGCAGGTTAAAATTAGAACTCCTCTGTTTCGGTCAAAAGTTAAGAAGTAATCAGGTACAGACACCTATAAATACTTATATATATTTTAATTACATATAGGGATCTGGTAAGTACATGTATAGGTAAGATATAAACAATCGAAAAATCCATGCTAACCGTATTTTTATAGGTACTTAGGAATATAAATTATAATCTTTTTACAAAATACAAATGAAACATCATAATCCTAGTAGGTATCAGTAGGTTAGGTACTCAGTCATAGGCATTATAATCGCACATCCTTTGTCTACCCCCGATGTGCTCGAGTGACAGCTGGGCAGGGGTGGCCAACGCGGGGATGTTTTTACAAAAACGACTGAAAAATACCTTCAGTGAATAAGGTAGTCACTGAAAAACTGATCCCGGTTGCCAGGCAGACTAAACAGAGCCCAGTTGAAACACATCCAGAGATTCCAATTGGAATTTTAAGTGAAACATCTAAACATAACTCGTCGTAAACCGTCCATTACCTCCCTCCATAAAAACTCCGCTTACAAACGTGTTTAACAGAAGACATACAGACTAACAAACTGCCCCGAGTATGGATAAACCTATTAAATTAACACTATTGAATTGTCGAAACGTGACAGGCTAAAGATTATTTCGTTGTTAATCCTTACCTTGTTTACTCGCCGGTGGGTCGCGGCAAAGGCACTACACTGAACAGCCAGAGGTTTAGTCAGATCGATGATAAAGGTATTGATGTGGTTGTTTTTATGGTGTGTAAATAATATTCGCGGGCACGTTTTTTTTTTGTTTTACGGCGGCGGCTAGCGGTCGTCGCGTGTGGCGGCCGCGGCGGACTGGCCGGCGCGCCCGCCAGGTGGCGCCGCGCATGCGCCGGGCCAAGGTCGACCCGAGCGGAGAGTAATATCGCGCCGCCTGTTTACAATATCCGCGCCGCTGCACCGATACTAGCCGGCTTCCTGAATGCGTTATCTCGCGGCACCGGATTGGTTGGATTAGCGGGCTCGATTGGGTGTTCGGTTTGAATTTGGATTCGATTTGTTTGATACCATAAGTTGGATTGGGTAACAATAGTTTTAAATTTAAAAGTAAGTACCTACTTAAGTATAGATAAATATACTTATAGCTGTCTAAAAAAGTAATTAAGTACAATTACAGCGAGTGCCGGCAAGCTTTTTATCTCACAGATAACCTTAGGTAATGCAGACACTTATTTTATTACCCACCAAGTAAGTGGCTAAGTACAAACGGCGGCGGCTTGTTTAAAAACTAGAATGTACGTTAATTAAAAAAAAATACGATAAGTGTCTCCTAACGTATAATATGTTGTATATGTACAGTTAAAGAAAACAGGTTTAATTTGTATCTGTTAAATACCAAGTAGTTCATTAAACCTTGGTTCGTTCATTAAACGGTGTTGTTTTCCGGTTAAAGAAGGTAAATTAAACAAATATTGTAGATAAATAAATACTGTAGATAAATAAATAAAGATCTAAAATAAAATAGGTATTAACTTCGTTAATTAACATGTAGATAAAAAGTTGAGTACCCCTGACCATTTTTTAATAAGTGATAAGGATTAAAAAAAAACATTAAATTAATAACAGACCTATCTAAAGTTTATCTGCAATCAAATTATTTTATAAAAAGGTAATGATAAATGATTAAATTAGTACTTATAGTTTTAAAATAATAAAAACCTTTATTGTATAACAAAAAACTATAACAAAAATATTAATAAGTACTTAAGTAGTTTCTTATAAAATAAAAATATACTTACTTATGTAATATTAACGTTCTCAATATCGAAATTAACAATGTTTGAAAGTTATAACTTCATAAGGCAATAGGTATAAAGACTATAAAGTAATAGAACGAAAAAGCTTCTAAATTCATGATTTACCTACTATGCAAAAAGCTAACAAAGTAACCCCCTTATTCATAGAAAAGTTACAATACGTTTTAACTAATAAACTGTTTTGTCCCTCTCTGTCAAAGAACAAATTGTTCTTTGTCGGAGAGGGACAAAACAGTGTATTAGTTAAAACGTTTTGTAACTTCTCTATGAATAAGGGGGTAAATGTATATTTTGATCATTTCGAGCTTCCTAGCTAAACCTATAAAAATTATAACAGACAACAAAAATAATTATTTTATGAAAACCTATCATTAGATTGAATCTTAGACTAAATGATAAATAAATATACCTAAACCTAGTTAACTAATTCAACGTTGATCATAATCAGTCTAATAAAACCGTATAATAAAAAGTAAAATGTAAAAAAAACCTAGAACCAGCAAGTCTTACAGCTACGACTGCCCTTTCTTCTTTTTCAGCAGTTTTTTTGCTGGCGGAATATCCATATTATGCGATTTGAGGCAGTGCCTCTTTAACTCCGAATACTTCCTAAACTTAAACCCGCAGATGAGACAGTCGACTATCATCTTCCTCACATTGTGGACGGCCCACTCGTGATCCCACTTCTCCTTCAAAGACTTGAAGTAAACATGACAGAAGCGACATCGAAACCTATTCGACATCTCTTTCGTATGCGCGCATTTAATATGCTTATTCAACATGGACTCAAAATGGAACACCTTGTGGCAATACTCACACGAAATCGGCGCATTATTGTTATGATACTCCATGTGTTGTGTGATCATCTTCTTCGAATTAAACTTGCGTTGGCACAAATCACACTGTAAATACGACACGCCATGTATCTTTTTATGCTTGGAAAAATTACTCGAATCACTGAAAGACTTATCGCAAAACGTGCACTTATACAGGGTTAACTTCGCATGTTCCCTAAGATGTGCCTTATACTTGTCTATCTTTGTAAAGGTGTCGGCCTGGCAGACCTCACATTGTATGTGGAGGGTTCCGTCGGCGCTGACGGGAGTCTTGGCGAGGGTGCTTCGGATCACGTGCTCGATGAGGTGCCGCTTTAAGTCGCCGATGCGGTCGAACTGTTTGTGGCATACTTCGCACGACTGAAATGGGAGGAGAAATGGTAGTTAATTTATTAAACATTGGTGGTTTGGTATAAGTAAGAAGGTTGTAAAACCGTGTTTTATAGTCAGGTATGGTGTTGGTAAAGGCATCATAAAGAAATATCTAGGTACGTAGTAGTAAGTAGTTGGTAAAACAAACAAATTGAGGTAAAACCACTGATTCACTAAAATCTAGCTTCCTCGCTGCTTAACTAAACATTTACACTTGACCAAAATTAATAATGCACATGCAGATCTTCACACCCGAATCATTAAATCGTAAGAACCTTAAAAAACACTTGCATTTTGCACCTTGTTCAAAAGAAATAAGAGTCAATATCATGTGTCACATAATCGAAAACAACCGATCTGTCAAAGATTTCTATGCGCATTATCAATTTTGGAGCACTGTAAATCTGTAAATCCACACAGACAGCAAACCAAACTATATTATCTGTCATTATTGGTAGTGGATTAAAATAAATTGTCATAGTAATAAAAAGTTGTAATAATTACCTTATTACTTTTCTTGTGCCGCGTGGCCTTCTTACAATTCAGCAGAAAAATCTTATTCGCCATCACCGTGGCGATCACCGAATCCGCATTTCTCGCCTCCTCTTCCTTATCAATCATATTATCCAGACTATCCAACAAATCCGTTTTATCATCCGCGTCATCAATGACCACCATATCCTCATCGCTGCCTGGAACTATCAGATCCGTTTCACTAAACGTCTCAATATCATCATCGATGAACGAATCAGCGAATTCCGTCTCGCTAGAATCATGTTTGAAGTCAAGATCTCCAAAGTCTTCGTGAGCGCTGGCTTTGTGTTCGGTCAAATCCTGATGCTTTTCAAAATAAAGATCACACTTGTCGCAGTCAAAACGGAAATGGACTTTTGCAAAATGAGCTGCCAATTCCGCTTTGCTGGAGAAAGACCTGGAGCAGTAGTCGCAGATGAACTTCCTGAGATGGATCTGCTTGTGAGTGCGCAGGGTGAACTTGGAGGCGAAGACCTTGCGGCACTCTGGGCACTCTAGTTCTGGGTTGCCGTGGGCGCGGCGGTGCATCTCTAGTTTTTCTTGGGTTTTCAGGCTTTTGCCGCATTGCGTGCAGAGGAATCTGGAACAGATGGAGTGTGGATTAAATAATGTAGATACCTAGGTACGTAACACAAAAGCATGGCAATGTTGCTATCGAGTTCCATGCTCTTTGATTAAGACATATATATAATATATACTGCTTAGGTCAATGACAATCAGCTATTAAATAGATAGGAGCTTGTCGAATAATCAATCAAATAAATGAATCACGGAATCATATCGGAAGAAGAACCGATAACCGTTGGGGTAGACGTACCGTGGGACGCCCTCTATGTCTATGTCCGGTGGTCCAACGAACTTACACAGACAGGCGGTGGCCAGTCGTGTTTGGATGAGGAAGGTCGAGGATTGGAGGAGACTATTGTTGCCATGGAACTAATTGGGAAACAACTATGTCCAGAATAGTAGCCATTTACGGGCTGATGATGATGACACTAATAAATACATAAAAAAACCTATAAAGTCTACTAGTCTACAGTCAAATCTAACTAGTAAAATTGGTTTCTTGCATAATGTAACTATCATCATCATCAGCCAATAATCATCCACTACTGGACATAGGCCTCTCGTAAGGAGCGCCACAACACTCGGTCCTCGGCCTTCATCATCCAGCCACTACCGGCTACCCGCCTAAGGTCCAGCGAGTAGGAGGGCGTCCCACGCTGCGTTTGTATATGTTGGTATAATGATGATGATGATTGGTCCGACCGATTTCGGCCATGGCGACCACTTCGACCCCTAGTTCTGTTGGTATGTACTAATATGAACTCGGTCTCACCTCAAGTCGCCGGGCTGCGCACTGGGGGCACATTCTCGCGGGCTGCGGCTGCTGTGCGAGCCCGACATGTGCTGCTTGAAGGCCGCCAGCTGCGAGAATATCTGCTTGCACTTCTCGCACTGGTACTTCTTGTGGTTCGGGTCCGAGTTGTCTTCTGGAGGCGAGAAGCGGGTTTGTGAATGGGTGGTGTGAGAATGAGAACAAGCAGGCAGACCTATTTCAGCAAAATATGAGAGGAAATTGAAGTCTTAAATAAGCACATGACAGTTTAATGTAGATGTAAGCACTCATTATAGTTTTAAAAATGAAATGAGGTGTCTCCTAATGTCTATGTAGGTAGATAGGCTAGGTATTGTTAGCGGAGACTGGAAATAAGCCAAACCCCTGCTCCACTCTCCACTCAGCATTAGAAATGAGAAGTAGGTAGGTGATATGTTTGAATAGTCTATAGCATGATAAGCTTGGTGTGAGCCATATGAAGCCATTTTAGCAAAATTATTGTAGTTACAATACCAAACAAGTGATTTTCAAAGGTGCTGCAATAAAGAAGTTATGTTGTTATTAAAACTTAATGATTATTAATTGAGAATGTACTTTGTGCCATGTACTTACTTACCAAAATACCTAATTGTAAGTATTCATGGAACATTTAACAAAAATACAGTTTACTTAAATATAATCTAAAATGCTAAGGGCACTCAATAATATTGTATAAGGTTCTACCTTTTTTGGCATAAGATTTTTTTGCCTAATCTCGTATTGCATAGTAACGTTTGGTCAAAGTCTCGTTACGCCGAAAATCGTATGGCATAAATCTCGTTTAGTAAAAAGTTATTTCGCATAACATTGTTTAGCCTAATAATGGTATGGCCAAAACTTGAATAGCCTAATAATGCTATGGCATAGGTTTATGCAAAGTAATAATATTCGTTTGGCTTTAACTTTGACGGAGCGTCTCCCTACATAGCGCAAACTGGTGCCTTGTATTGTTTCCGCTGTTTGGAAAACGCTCCGCTCCGCTTCGCTGCGCTCCGCTTTGGTTTTGATGAACATGTGCACTAGTGATGTAACGAATATTCGCATTCGCATTCGCATTCGCGAATATTCGCATTTTTTTGGATATTCGCATTCGCATTCGCATTCGCAAAATTTTGTGCGAATGTTTTGCGAATGTCAGTAAGTATTAATAAGAAAAATAAAACCTTTTCAAAATAATGGTACAGTTCCCCAAAATTGATAATGCACATAGAAATCTTCGTCATTGTTCGGCAACAGTCGTATTCCCGAGCGTTAGAAAACTATATGTATTTAGAGTGGTTAAGTGCATTTTCTTCATGCAATATTAGTAGAATTATGTATTTGGTGCTAAAAGAGATATTGATTTATCAGCAATGAAATATGATTCGATAATTCATAATAATTGTCATAATATTAAAATTTACTTAAAAAATGTTACACTGTACTTTTGAAGTGTCTTACTGAAGCTGATGTAAAGATGGATGAAAGAAGGTTTGAAAAATGGATTTCAAACAAAGGTTTGTTTACATTAAAATTTTAAAATCTCAGTTCAAAAGTATTTACAGCACTGATCATTTCACATTAATAAAAATATATTTTATTCTTTAATTTGTTTAATAATAAGGGGCCATCAACAATAATTTTATTAAAGCGGAAATTAAATTCACATTTGAAAACAAAACCAAGAACGATGTGTAATAACAGCTCTATACATATAATTCCTTCAGAACTGACTGACAAGAACTGAAGGATCTTTGACTGATTGGTGACAGCCGCCGACAGCCCGAATTGTTTTCGATATGAATATCATGTGCACTACGCCATTCGTCGTCGAATTCAGTGTCACTGTCAGATTATATTGTGTGAGAACCGTTACACACTCAGAAACCGTATCGCACATAGTCGCGATATGTCGTAACAGTTACGGGGCTAAATAAAGTCATCATCAGTCATAATGTCATCAGTCATAAATGTCATCATCATCATCATCACGACCCATCACGTCCCCACTGCAGGGGCACGGGTCTTCTTCCAATGAAGGATGAGGTTCAGGCCTATTTCACTACGCTGGACTAGTGAGAAAGTTGTCGGGTAAGTGGGGAACCCGACTGTCAGATATTTTCAAGCTGCCCGAAGGCCTCTGACTAGGCTTAACGACTGCTGCCGAAGCAGCAACCGGGACCCACGGCTTAACGTGCCGTCCGAAACAAGGAAGCGTCCAAAAAAACACTTGAAATCAGTCACCCATCCAATCGCTGGCCGTGCCATATGTTGCTTAACCTCAGTAATCAGTTACGATCATTGAAGCTAGCTCGACTAAGGACGTTTCAAAAAGTGTAACTACTATTAAAAAACTGCGACTAGTGTTAGCTAGTCTGATTCGGAATGCGCCTAGAACAGACCGTACCTCATTCAATACCCCCACTCTTGCAAGGCATGAAGGAGGAAGGCAGGAATCTATTGCATCTGTCTTGCGTTCCTAACATTTAAAAAATCATAACACTCTCTTCAGAGGCGTTTTTCCAAAAAATAAAAATACTAATATGATCAGCTAAGTAATGCCTATTTTAAGAACATAGAAACAATAATATAATGCCTACAATTTGGAATTTACTTAGAAAAAAGGCCAAAATAACTTTTTCAGCCAAAATCTAAAATAAATTCTACATTCTACGGGTACTTGGTTCTTAGTGCTAGGTTAAAAAAAGGCGTTATCTTGATGAACATTTATGTATTTTCACTTTTGTAAAATCTATTTTGAAGAGAACTTATGATTTTTTAAATGTTGAGAACGCAAGACATGCGCAATACATTGCCTTTCAAGAATAGAGAGGGGCTGTACGAAACTGCCACCAAACCATACAAATGGAGCCAAATTTGATCACAAACTGAATATTCGCATTCGCATTCGCATTCGCGAATATCGATATCAGATATTCGCATTCGCATTCGCATTCGCGAATGTTCAAAAACACACATTCGTTACATCACTAATGTGCACCTAACACGCTCCTCCTCGCTTTGCTCGTCGTCGCACCTATTTTTAGGTTTCGATCTCATGGGGTTTGTAATAATTATATTGGTCGTTAACTTTCGATTTTTTGATCATACAATATCGTGATTTTCGGGATGTAGGAGAAAAATACCACAATTTGTACATTTACTACATACTTAATATATTATTTATTAAGATAACATTAGGAGAAACAAGATTATACATAGGTATAGACGAACATAAATTTGAGCAAATGAAACTTAGGTGTTTAAAGATTGTGCCTAAAGAGTTTTAGACGAAACGAGCCTTATGCCACATAAGTCTTGGCAAAGTGATGGTTCGGCCAAAAAAGTTTAGACCATACGAGTTATGCGAAATGAGTTTAGGTATAGACGAACATAAATTTGAGCAAATGAAACTTAGGTGTTTAAAGATTGTGCCTAAAGAGTTTTAGACGAAACGAGCCTTATGCCACATAAGTCTTGGCAAAGTGATGGTTCGGCCAAAAAAGTTTAGACCATACGAGTTATGCGAAATGAGTTTTGGTCAATAAAGATTATGACAGATGAGCGGAACCCATTGTATAAAATATGAATAGAAAAAACTTACCAAAAGTAATTTCACAATCATCCAAAGTGATGCTGCCATTGCACTCCAGCATGGGGTCATTGACCGCTATCTTCTGTATGGTCTGGCCGCGGTGGGAGTCGTGGCCGAGGAACAGGATCGTCTTAGTCTGCTTCGACAGCGACTGAATGTCCGGAGACATCAGCTGCTTCAGCGCATCATTCTCACTCTGCATCTCACAGAACTTCATCTCCTCCCTCACTTTATTCTCTTTCTCGTTCATAATCTCTTCAGGCAGCTGAGACAGAAACACTCCGCACTGGTACTCGTCATCCTCAAACAAGTTCATGTTATTCTCCAGCGAATTGTTCTGCGTCTGCTCGTTTGAGTGTAACTTCTTGAACTTCTTGTGCTCGTATTCGGACTCAATCGGTGAGTAGCGGATGGATTCTCCATAGTTGTATACATTCTGAGTGATGTATGTGCAGTGCTTCTCCACAGTGATCCTGCTGGTCTTGGTGGAGTGGGTCTCCGTGTGCACCGCATAGTGTTCCTGAGACTCCGTGGAGTCATAGTGGTTGTATACATTGGGGCAGCGGTCCGGGTCTATCCACACTTGGTTCTGGTTGTAATCAATAGATCCCTGGCTGTCCGCTATGATAATTGGCAGTTGGCTGTTGTCAATGGCATAGTCCATGGGGTCTGAGATTTCAGGAGCTGGCTGTATGTTGACATCATAGCTGTCAATCAGTTTTACATTGCAGAATCCTGAATAAATACACATTTCGTTGCCGTCGGTGTCGGCTGACGTTATGTTCAAGTCGATAAACACATTTTCTGTGGCCTCACACTCGGTTTCCAGTGCTGTACATCTTTTAGGTATCAAAAGTACTGGATACAGAACTTGCGAATCCATTGGGATACTGTCCTCCTGATCCATGTTGAGAATACTGAGATCGCGCACTAAAAATACACGAAAAACACATCTTGATCGTGGAGTCAATAGTTTGACAATGTTATTTGCAGGTAAATTGATTATGAAAAAAGTTAATAAAATATTGAAATTCACTTACCCACGTGCTGAGATGATGACCGGTAAAAGGCAGAAAACAGAAAGATAAAATGGAGGTAAGCATAGCGCTCGTTACGACCACAGTACTTGAACTTGAAATTATTTCCATCTACCCTCGCTCGTCCGGTCGCAACCCACCACACAATAACACAAGTTGCACAAAACGTGATTACACTTTAGTTAGTCATTAACTTCATTTGTTTTGATTATTTAATAACATCTCTCAAATAATTAAATTCTTTTCTTTCAGACTTTACAAAATAATTTTCAAATTTCGAAATTATCGAATCTAAACAAATACAAAACAAGAATGATTTCAAAATTCAAGTTATTTTGAACTTTATTACAAATAAAAAAAGATACATTTTAATATTCAGTCTCATTTTGACAAAGTGAACGTTAGTTCTTCTAAGTAGTCTGTGACAAAGTGACATTTCTGATAGTGTTTACAAAGCATTTTACAAACCTTTTATGAAGCGAAAGATTGAGAGTGATTGTTTGTTACTTTATCAATGTACCGAATTTTTGTCGTACTGAGTTCGTATTATACAATTCTTGAGAGAGTGCGTTAAACTATAAATTGATTGCTATATACTTATTTCATTTTAGACATGTTTTGTTTGTTTATTCTGAACCTAATCAAAGGGCAAACGATTTCATGAAACATGAAAGGCATTTAGGCTAGAAATTCATTAGCACGAAGATAAATAATATCAAACAAATGAATGCTGTTTAGTATCTGTATAAATACCTTTGGTAGGAAGAAAGTCTTCATAGTATTTTTACAACCTAGAACAAACATCATGAATTACGCAGTAAAATCTTTATTCTTAATTAATTTATCAATATTGGCTTATGGTAGCTATGCCTATGGTACGTATTTTTAATTCTCGTAATGGGATTCTTATTTTTATTTCATAAGTAGGTATTTTACAATCCCACTTCACGACAAACTTACTTATAAATTCCAGGTCTAGCCATCCCCGTGAACACAGTGTCTAATGTCAACCGCCTCTTCCGGTCCACCCGCATTCATGGAGGTGTGACAGCTCCCGAAGGCTCTGCCCCGTATTTACTGGCTTTGGTGATAGGAGTTAACATCGGGCAAATGGTCTGTGGAGGGTCCATAATCAGTTCAAGAGGCGTGTTGACTGCAGCTCATTGTATTGATGTATTTAAAACCATTCATGGACTCACTTCGTAAGTTTTATTGCAGTTATTTTTGTTTTATGAAAACATACAGCGCCATCTATCAGAGAGTAGCGTAACTATAAAACCGCCTTTTTCAGATCATTGCGTGGAGTCGCGGGTTCAAACCAGTGGGCCTCAACAGAAAACAATATAAGATTTAAATCTCACATAAACCATCCTGATTGGGACCGCAATCTCATTAAAAATGATATTGGGGTGCTCATAACTGAAAGCCACATCGTGGAGACTCATTTGATAAGGTTCATAGCGTTAAGTTCCGAGTATATCCCCGGTGGAGTCACCACCTCGCTAGCTGGTTGGGGTAATGTTAACGGCACTAGAGAAGAAGATGGAGTTATGGTAAGTATTTAGGCTTATTTGCTCGTACATTTAATAACCTTGTTGTTGCAGGTGTATCCGAATACGAAGTATGTAAAACTTCCATTCGATTCCGTTTCGATCTAGGTAGTTATGTACCTACTGCGAAATCGAATATGATTCTAATCGATAAACTTCAAAGTATGAGTAATTTGGTTTCGCTAACGCTAGGGGAGCGCGAATCATTTTTTTAAATACATACCATACAATACTTTTACAAACGTTCTATTACATCCTAGACTAACAAACCCGTTCTCCACAGACCCTAAACCCCACCCCGCATAACCTACAACAGCTGTTCCCCACAACCCTAGACCCTCGTGAGTGCAGCAAACAGATGAAGGCCGCAGCCCATAAGTTGGGCTGGGTGGTGCCGCATGTTGACCCCGCTGTGGAGATATGCACGCTGCATTCTGTCGGACACGGCGCTTGTAATGTGAGTTTACAGTGCAAGTTTTCTCTCTTCGGGTAGTACTTGTGAGTCTTGTGACGGCCAGTTGAGAATAGTTAATTAAACTTTTTTATCTCGAGATACTACTTGTGACGATTATGGGAGTCGAAGAACCGGTATATAGGTTGGTTGGAAGGCTTAGGCAGTGGCTTCTTCTTAGGCATGTCATGTCCAGTAGTGGACGATGGAGAGCTGATGATGATGATGATGAATAGGTACTGAGTTTTACAATGGTAACCGGTTTCCGGTACCTATCGAGCAGTGAAACCTAACGTAAAAATTGTAGAACGCGGAGCTATGCAGCTACTATAGTTTTACCACTAGGTAATCGTAGCGTCGCTTCCGCGCCATACAAATTCACGTTTGCTTCTCGAGCGGTGAAAAATCTCGCACCTGTTGATGTAGGTATTAATCAGCTCCCTTCATATAAAATACTTTAACTACTACCCACGTCTCTTCCAGGGTGACAGCGGCAGCCCTCTAGTGGCATCCCAGCTCCAGCTAGGAGTGGCATCCGCGGTGCAAGTGGGCGTGGTGTCGTGGGGCGTGCCGTGCGGCCGCGGCGCGCCGGACGTGTATGTGCGGGTCAGCGCCTTCCTACACTGGGTGCGAGACATCTTGAGGCAGTGGAAGTAGTGAGGGGTTGTGTAGTCTGTGATGGAATCTTTATTTGGTTCACCAACATCAAGGAAGTAATAAGTAGGTACATAACGTAAGTACTTATTACCTCCATGACCAACATCAGTTGATGAATTTAATAATAGTTTTAAAACTAAACTTAAAAATGTACATGTAAAGTAGAGGATAGTGCCTTCTAATAAAAATAACGAAGATGTCATGAGCCAGTGGTACTGAGAAGTTGTAGTGTAGTCTAGATTTAAATTACCTTAGAAGAAAATGCCCTAGTTAGGTTTGATGACATAATATGTAGGCAATTAGAAATTTGTTTGGTTAGAAAAAAATAGGTACTTAAATGTACTGTGATTAATAAACTGTAACAAATTACATGATTCAAAGGTGTCTATTTTTCCCATCCTAAATTTATTTATTTATTTATTAAGGAACACCAACAGCATACATATAGAACAATACAAAGGTATTTCTTATTATAAAATACTGATATGTATGCCTCATTATAGGTATCCACATCATTCTTAAACGATACTACAACACGATAAGTTAAGTACTTAATCTAAACTAAAGACTAACCTAAACTAAAGATTAACCTAAAAATGTGAAAGGTAACAGTAAAACATTAATACATTAATCTAACATAACAATGTGAGCAAAAAAGTAGAACAGAGATGTAGGTATGAACCCAATAAATAAGATTTAACTTTTATTTTTATTTTGAAAAGAATTGTAGTAGTTTGGTTTTGAAACAGTTAAGGCTGTCGTGGAAGATGTCGAGACCATTCACTTGTGTATTCAAGCTGTTGTACTCTCTACACATTCTAAAAACAGGAGAGGTCATACCCGTATTCGTTTTACAAAAAGGAAAGTCCAATATTTTATTTATAGGATACCTAGGGTAACGCGAGGGTACATTTAACGATATGGGTGTAAGATTCGAGACCGAGTCTATGTTATGGTTAAGAATTTTGTGCAATAGGCAGACATCCTGAATTATTCTTCGATCCCGCAAGGTACACATTTTAAAAAACTGCAAGCGAACATTGTACGGACTCCTATGTGATATATTTGGGGCAGAGAACGCTAATGACCGGGTGAACGCCCTTTGAATACCTTCAATCCTTTGGGATTGATTACTATAAAAGGGGCTCCAAGCAGTAGACGCATATTCGAGTTGACTGCGTACCAAAGAGTTGTAGAGTAAGATCTTACACGTAGGCGATTTGAATTTTTTCGTGTTTCTCCTGATAAAGCCAAGCATTTTTGCCGCTTTATTAACCACCGCATTGATATGCGAATCGAACTTCAGACTACTGTCAATAAGCACGCCCAAATCTCGGATTTCGCTTACTTCCTCCAGCTGTCTGCCATTAAGGGTATATGTGGACGGTATGACATTTTTCTTTTTCGTGTATTTGATATGATAACATTTATCAGCATTCAAAACCATTGCATTGTCATTGCACCAACGTTTTATTCTATCCAAATCATGTTGGATGAGCATAACATCATTGTTGGAATTAACTTGGGCATATATTTTAAGGTCGTCAGCAAACAAAGAGAATTTACAATGACGAATTTCATTACAGATATCATTGATAAAGATTAAAAATAGTATAGGGCCCAGATGGGACCCCTGGGGCACACCAGACGTTGCAATGTATATCTGGCTTTCGTAACCATTGACTGACACAGTTTGGAGTCTTTCATCGAGATATGACCTAAACCAATCCAACAGAGTCCCATGTATCGAGTAGTGTTCCAATTTTTTTATTAGTAGCTTATGACTGACTTTATCAAAGGCGCTACTGAAGTCAGTATAAACTGCATCAACTTGTGCACCTTTATCAATACAAAGAGGATAAGTCAGTCACAAAAGAGACCAAGTTGGTGTGCACAGATCTTCCCTTTATAAAACCATGTTGATAAATCGACAGTGAGTGGTGAACATAGCGTGATAGAATCGGGCATACAAGTGATTCAAAAATCTTAGAAAAGCATGATAGAATAGACACTGGACGATAGTTTGAAACCTTAGTTACATCATTTTTTTTGTATATTGGTATTATTCTAGCCCTTTTGAATTCGTTTGGATATAATCCATCACTCAAAGATTTGTTAAAAATCATCATCAAGGGAAGAGCCAAAACCGTAGCACATCTTTTAATAAACAATGGTGGAATTCCATCTGGCCCACTTCCTTTATATATGTCAAGTTGTTTAATTTTTTTTAATACCTCTAATTCAGTAAAAGCTAAATTACTGAGACCCGTACAGCTTGTCTTTCCTGAAAGGCTCTGAGCAGAATCCAACACAGTGTCTGAGCTGTACACCTTTGAAAAATTTTCAGCAAATAGGTTCGCTATAGCTGAACCTGTATTGGCTGCTTTATCATTCAACGTCATTTCAGCAGGTATAGAGGAACGATGATCTTTTGTATTTTTTATGTACTGCCAGATTTTTTTTGGATTACGACATATTTCGGATTCAATACCTAGTATATATTTGGAGTGAAGGTCGTTACTCATTTTAACACAACGATCTCTTACCAACTCGAACTCAACTCTATCCCTAGGGTTATTATATTTTTTAAGTTTATTGCGTATCTTTCTCTTTTCTCGTAACAATCTGACCAAGGATTTGTTAAACCACGGCGGAAAATTCTGTTTTTTTGGTACCCTTTTAGGCGTGAACTTATGAATTGTATTGTTTACTTCAGTGTAGAAAAATTTCGTGATATCATCTATGTTATCATGACCTGAAAAAGTTTTAATCCAGTCGACTTGCTTCAACTCTGTAATTATCGCATTATAATCTGCTTTATAAAAGTTGAGTTGAGGTATTGAGTTTGGGGTTAAATAATCAACTGATGAAGATGTTAGTTTAAAAAATAACGCAGGATGTCTACGATCTAGCTTACTTATTGGGTCCAATGACCTAAATACTTCGATATTTTGTTGCGTTGAGATAACAAGATCCAGTGTTCTATCATCGTCATTGGGAATATTGTTGTATTGATAAAGGTTATTTAGAGAGATAAAATCAACCAGACTTAAACCAAGATTATTGCTGTAGTTAGATGGCACACAGAAAATACTGTCAACAGGTTTTGTCCATTTAATGAACGGCAGATTAAAGTCACCTACTATTATAACGTTCTCCACATGGTTCATTACATCATCTAAATCGCGATATGATACGTATAAAGTACCTAGCTAGTTAGAACGAGATATCATACTTTGAATTACGGATATAAATATGAATGTATAGGAAAAGTTAGGCTAAAGAAACAAACAGAATTTACAGAAATACAAGTACATTTATTTACAAATGCGCCTATACCTAAAGTTGTACGGACATCATAACAACGCTTCAACCTTACTCACTGACGTCACGCTCAACCCCAGACTTTCCACCTCAAGGAGCAAAGACAGAGTATTCTCAACATTCGCCCCTCTTAGAACACCTTTAGGTATATCGTAGAACACTAAATATGCACTTAGGATCTTTTTAACTAGGTCATCCGCCTGGTTTATTCGTCTACTGCTTGGCAAGCCCAGGTATTTTCTGACGAATGGTTGTATTTTCGCTTCGAAGCCGTCTAGAATATCACCGACTTTTTGACTGATGGCTAATGTGAATTCGTTAGAGATCAGAGGTTCGGTTTGTGTGGATTCTTCGCCGTCGATTTTCATTTCGTTTTGGTATCTCTTGTTGTGGTTCTCTATCTGTGATAGGAGTAGCTTTATCTGCCATATGTGGTAGGCTGAAGGGTCAGTCTTCATTGTTTTGAGTATCTGTAAGTTAATGCACTTTGTAAATCAGTTGTTTCTTCTGACATGACAAAAGATGTATCCGATTAGCTAATCCATTGATCAATCAAGGTAAATGACAAATTAATTAACGACATTGATTAATCACGCATAAACAAAGTATTGGTTTGATAACAGGTAAGATTAGGATGCAATCAGGACAGCAAAAATCTTTTGTAATATTATTGGAATCTACTCACAATCCAGTTTGGGTCAACGAGCCATCAAGAGTGAGTGAGTGAGTGAGTACTCACAAAATAACATGGTATAGTAATAGCCGAAAGAGGATGACTGACCGGATGACTCATCCTGAACAACTTTTGTTCTACGACTTTTGGAAATTCGCGATGATAATTACTCCCTAAGTTACCCCTTTTCGGCTTACTCTACCACTTCTGCAACATCTGTATAAAAAACAAAAAGTCTCACCTTCAAAAACGTGGTCCAAACCGGCAGCGCGCACAGAATATCCTTCACCACGCATTCATACGTGGCCATACTCAGTCCCTGAACAAACTCCAACTCTTCCCTCCCATACTTGCGACACTGACACTCCTTCACCACCCCCTCGCTTCGAACCTTCTTCCCCTTTTTTTTGTCCAACACCATGCAATCTGAGCAAATGTTTGACCCAACTTTGCTATCCTTTAGACTGGACAAGTAATGTTTGGTGAAGCTTCGGACTTTTTCATCGCTGGTGAACAGTTCGATGTTCTCTAGGGTTGCCGACCAGACGTTGGTCTTGTCTAGGGTTAGGGTTTGAGCTAGGATGGTCTGGAAGCCCTGGGGGTCGTCGAGGTAGGACAGGCAGCCGGCCCGCGGCTTGATGTCCACGCACCAGGTGTTGGCTAGGAGGGCTCTGGAATACGAGAAAAATATCGGTTACACTTTTGCTTTTAAAACAGGCAGTGTAGTGTTGGACTAGGAGAATAGGAGATAATTATTGGTCAGGCAAAACAGTGTAGGGATGGACGGCACTTGTATCTTTTAAGTCGAAGCCTTTCTTTCACTCAATAAATGTAGACAGACAACTATTACTCATAGCCTTTACATATTTTTCCGACCAGTCTATAGTCTACGAGTCAGGGAGGCGTGAACACTGCAATGTTTTCTACAAAGACCTTCAATCAAATTCCTACATCTACGTGAAAGTTTCCAAACTATTTTCAGCGCTATCTAGTGTTGAATAGCGGTACTCACAGAAGATCACCCTAGTGGCGCCATCTAGTGTCAAAACGCAGTACTTACTCGAGTTGCTCCCAGTTGGTTTCTCTCGTAAACGCTCGAGGCCAGTATCGCGGTTCGTGCACTCTAACTTCTTTGAGGGTCCTCAGCTCCGGCAGTATACAGGGTGCTTTCATCTCTTTCACGGCGCCAGCGAGGTCGACCACCTGGAATATGCAATCGGGTTGGCTGAATAGTTGTTTTTGTACTAGTGGGAAATAAAAGAGAAAGAACGTAGTTGTAGTGTTTGTATCTATACAGTAGATATAACGCCTTGTCTCATGTACACAAGTAGTGAGGTTGCACGTCAGTGGCGGGCTGAGTCAGTCTGTGTTTGACCGGCGAGCCGACTGGACGTGTGCCTGCACGTGCGGCTTGGTGTTACAGTGAGCCATAGGTTTTGCGTGCTGTGCAGCTATACACGTAATTGTAGACCCTACAGTAGTGACGCTACTATATGGCAGTGTGTGAAGTAAATAAGGGTATGACAGAGGTTAATGGTCACTGGTTATCGACGTCGATAAACTCTATTAATGCGCATTCCAACCACAGAGCTAATCCACCGCAATCAATCAATTTATGACCAATCACGATATACCTAGTGAGGTTTATCTATGTCGATAACGGATCCGTGCAGCGGCGACAGTGTATACCTGTATATGCGCTAGGCACAGCCGTCCCGTGTTGACGTCTCGCGGCAGGATCAGTCGCTCCTCGACCGCCAACACGTACAGATGTCTGAACGCTTGCAGGTGGTATCTGGAAATGAAATAATGAAGGGTTGTTATTAAAGTTTAAATGAATTCGCGCGCGAATTTAGACCTCACGGACTACTGCGATCGCGCGTTGATTCAGTCCTATAAAGTCATCGCTATCTACGGGCAAGAGGCGCGCGTTTTAAAACCAAGCCATATAAAATATTAAATAACATTGCCATTTAGCTTTGCCATAGCCTGAATTCAAAAATAATAAAAAAGTAGTGTGCTCAGAATATGATAACATAACACATGCAATATAATAGTCAAAATTAGATTTTTCTGCTATGTGACTGATCCTTATTGCTAATGTTCGGTGGCGGTAACCCCACAGGCGGCGGAACACACACTACAGTACCTGTTGTCGTTGGTGTGCGTGGGGAAGTGCGGGTGCAGTGAGGTGAGGAGCGCGGCGACCTGCGCGGGCGCGGTGCCCAGCGAGCCGCGCCCGCCGCACAGGTGTAGGAGCCCGAGCGCCATGTGCACCGCCATCTGGGGGTAAACATACCATATAATATAGCGGAGAAGCTGAATGGGGGGGGGGGGATATACAAATAAAAACATGCAAAAATACAGCATATGTGTCGAAGAAATCGCGTGTCAATCATTCAGGTTAATAAAGACAACTTTACAAGACAGGCAAACAAACAACAAGACTAATGTCATGGCTGCATAAATGCTGAACCTACTCAGCGGTTTGCTTCTTTGTTTGTTGGGGACTAAACAGGGACTTCCGAAAAGTTGCATGACTTTTTAAGGGGTTGATAGGGGTGTAATGTAACCCATATCACAGACTCAGCGTAGCTTGGTCTCTGATAGCCCTGTGTGCGATAATCCCACATATCTATCTAACCTGTGGTCCATGTTCTAGGGCGGGCGCGCGCGCAGCGGCGGGGCGGGGCACGCGCGCGCGCAGCCGCCGGCACACCGCGTGCACGGCGATGTCGCCGCGACCCGACATCACCTGCGGGTGTACATACAAGTTATTTTTGTTTATAGGCTTGACAGTATACCTAAGTAGGGTATACATATTCATAGACCGTATTCTACAACAATTTAAGGTTAAAATTTACTTTAAAACACACGAGATTGAAATTCGTATACCTACTTATTCACAACGTAAATTTGAAACCTATTTTACAGTGCCAAAAAGCTCTATGAATGTTTGGGGGTATGGTATGGTTTTAATTTTAATGAGTCTCGGTCCACGGTTGATTGACCATTATCTGTTCATTGTAGATCGAATATTGATGAGCTGTTACATCCCCATTTTCGTAACCGTTAGGCGGACTATTTGAGAACTGACCAACTATTGTGTGATTATAACTGATAAAAGGATTGGGGCAGTCTTCACAAACGGCGACCGTCGATGTCCATAGGATAACCATGCAAATCCAAGGCGAAGAGTGTAGCAAAAAAGAATACTGACAATGATGATATCTTACCATAGCAGCAGCCAACAGACAGACGCACAGACACGATTCGAGTGTAGACCTCCCCGCCAGCTCGCCGAGACTCTTACCCGCTGAAAATACAACATTCAATAGATTTAAATTCAATACAAAGTTTTGTTGCAGATTGCTAATGGGTGTATGAGGGGAGTTGCAGAGATCTCAATGATTGATAAAGCTGTTTTGGTAGGACTCCTGTACCTAGTTGATATGTGTACTTAATACAATCGGTATTATCTACGCTGATTCTAACCGCCACATTCTGTGTGAGTTTAGCGAGTTTTTCTAACGCGCCCGCCACGATGTTGCAGTACGCTTGGCTACTCATGCGGCTGACTGTACCTAGTGTGTAGCTACTCATGCAGCTGACTGTACCTAGTGTGTAGCTACTCATGCAGCTGACTGTACCTAGTGTGTAGCTACTCATGCAGCTGACTGTACCTAGTGTGAGGAACAGGTTGGTGTAGTGCAGGGCGGTGTCCCTCGCCTCCTCGAGCCCCGAGCCGGCGTAGCGCAGCCCGAGCGTGAAGCACGCGCCCGCCACGATGTTGCAGTACGCTCGGCTGCAAGTGTATAGCTACTCATGCGGCTGACTGTACCTAGTGTGTAGCTACTCATGCGGCTGACTGTACCTAGTGTGTAGTGTAAGGACGCGCGCAATCAAACCCAAGTATGATGTTAGAATGATGTTTATTGGTAGGGGAAAGTGTTGCCACACTACACCTTCCCCGTTTTCTAAAAAAAAATGTTACATAAATCATTTTTTTATTTTCTATTTAACAATTTGTTCTACTTAAGTCTTGTGAAAAAAAAAAACCAAATTTAAAATAAAATACATAGACAAACATGGTTATACTTAAATTTACTTACAGCAATATTCATGGCTTAATAGTAGTATTGAAATATTGAGCACAAAAAAAAATCACATCATTGACATCAAAACTTTTTTTTTTTACTTAAACATTAAAGGTTATTAAAAGTATATATAAGATGCATTTAAGTATGTACTTTCATGGCCAACAAAATATAATGCCAATAATGATATAAATAATTTTTACAATGTTAGTTTTCGTTACGTCCAAATATCAATATAATAATGTAAAGCTACTTATATAATTTTTAAAATTTTAATATTAGTTTAATAACCTGAACACAATTTCTGTTACAATTTCTGTATAGTACACACTTTAGTACAATTATCAATATTTAAAAAAAAATAAGTGCAATTCCACTTTGATACATAGCAATAATTATCTATAGCCAAAATGATTATACAGTAAATTATACTTTTGCTTAAAACTAAACATATTATCTTAACATAATGTAATGTTGACGCATTGTTGACGACTATAAAGACTCGCTTGTTCATAATTTTATTACCCAAAATTAAATGTAGGTATATAGGTATTATTTAAAATCTTTTATTTTTATTACACCTGTATAGCTGTATAGGTACCCTTAAAATGTATACTCCAAACATATTTTTAGATTTAATATTAAAAATTCAATAAGTATTTATATTAATTATTTCAAGTTATTTAGTTTCAATATTATTAAAACTCTGTATATACTTGTGCTACAAGAAACTCATTTAACACAAGTTGTGTCCAACTAAAATTCAAAATTATCTAATGATTATAGAAGGATTTGTCCTTGATTGTACTTGTAAATATATTTAAATGTAAATTATTAGTTTATTTTATTTATTTACTACATATGATTAAAACTTTCTCTTGCCTTCTTTTGTTTTATACCAAACTGACGTTAGTTATTAATTTAAACCATTAGGGCCTTACCACAAAAACTTAGACAGTATTTAACATGAGTTTAGCGCTGTAAAACCCCTACAAAATCTGTCAAATTTCGTTTTAAATCCTTATTAAACAGTGTTTAAAGTTTTTTGTGGTAGTCCAGTTATAATTTTTCTTTCTATACATATTTTCTTTTTTAAATATTAATTTAGACATTTACTATATTTTATTTATTTAGCGTATATTTATCATCATTCATATTCTTTTATTTTTCAAAATTACCTTTATTCATTTATTTATACTTTATTTCATTTATTTTGACTGTATATTTAATCATTCATATTCTTTTATTTTCAAAGTCATCTTTTTATTTTATTATTTATACTTTTATTTCATTTCACACACATACATTTACGAAAGGTACATATAATTATTTCCACTCTTTGGTGGGCCAGCGCTGGTCTTCATTATTTATTTATATATTTATCTGTAGGGTACGCAAAACAACGAGAGTCGACTCTATAATAATTATAATATAAAAAACACATATTCCATAAATATTACAAGGGCACATTTAAACTAGCTCTACTCTTAGGCAATTCCAAAATTCTTCACGGAGGGTTCTCGACCGCACTATGATCAGAAATAAGGACGTGACACCTTGTTGTACCCTACCATATGTACCTTCGATGACTTTGCTATTAACTTTTTATTTATATAAGTCCTCTGACCATACGTAATCGCTAATTATCTTGGTAATTGCGCTCTGTATGTCCCTTACTCGTATTACCTTCTTTATTAATACTCATGTCCTTTAGAATCCTTCGGCCAATAAAATATTGTTAACGCTTGGGTGATCAGTCCAATTGTTTATCAACGTCTTAGAGACCAAAGTATCCTCAACCATACATTACTCACGTGCACATGAGCTACTGAACTTTCATACATTACCTAATATTCTTTATCATTGCTTACTCATAATCATTTTCACTATAATACATGCATCTTCATTCAATTAACAAAACTAATCAATCCCTAGTCTCAAAAGAGTACTAACCAAGCTTTACAAAACAAGCTTACATAAACATCGACACCTATACCCTTCGCTTATCTACATACGACGACGACAAGACGATTCGTACCTAATCATTATTTCTTGGAACGACAAAAAGATCTTTAATACTACATCCAGCCGTGTCTTTGCTCGCAAAATAAACTTTATACTCTATATTTTACTTATCTTTCTTCTATTACGATTTTGTTTTCTTTTTAAACCATTATGTTAACGTAATAATATCTAATATTTATTTATTATATTTTTATTCTTTACATTCCAAACGTCATAATTTTTATTTATGGGTACCTAAGTTTAAAATCAGTAACTATTTTTCGAAATCATTTATCGTAATCTAACTTTGGTACGTTGTTATATTTTTATTAGTTTACTAAATTTATTTATTATTTATTTATCTATATTCTGTTGTGACGTACGTGTCTTTCCGAGATACTGTACATTTCGAATAATTTGTATTGAAAGTTATGTTAATACTGGAACTTCGTTATACTATTGAGATATTTAATAGAAAAAATACCAATGCCAAATCCTTAAGTTATTTTAATATGGTGAAATTTGTACTGGTGGTCAGGTTTCTCTGAATCTAACTGTACGTAAGTATTTATTTTTATCATCAGTTTTTATTTTTATAATGTATTTAATTATCTAACGCGTTGAATTTTTGACTACTGCATATTTCGTGATTCTGTTTTAATACTTCCAATGAATGATATCCTAAACGTAGTTACATCCAAAAATGATAACTTTATTTTAGACCTGTTAAAACTATAGCTTTAACGTTGCATCGAGACATGACTTGGTTTCCCAATATGCATGATCATCAGATTCCTCACTGCATGCGCGGCGGATCGAAATACGATATCTGTTGAGCGTGTGACCATTTTTGTGAGAAGTATGTTTTTGTTATATGGATTCAAGAATAATGCTATGCATCGCTCCAAATCTGTAATTGAACTTTGATACGATATTTTTATACTTAATAAGAAAATGGGGAAAAATACTATCGGGTTGCTATTGCAAGACTATGACAAACTCTTTATTACTGCACAAGGTAAAATCTAATACAAGAAAAATTGTTATGACGGGTTTTAAAAAAATCTAATTACTGATAAAATACATATAGTTTTTGATTAAGTATGGTTAAACGTACTCATACATACGTAGGTATGAAATAAGTAATTACGCGGGATTAACTTTATTACTAGAATTAAAATATAAAGATTTGTATTTATTGAATTGCATATTTACGTAATTTTATTTGACAAATATCTGGCTCATAGTGGATTATTTAATTAATTGATTTTTATTTTTCTATTTTACTTTTCATTTGTTTAAGTATTTATAATTGTAAATTAAGTGCAGTAAAATATTTTATTTATTATTTCTTCGTATCTATAATATTATGTGATTTAATAAATGAATAGCGGTTTAATTTTTAAATGTAAATAATCAATTTAAATATAGCTAAAAAAATGGCTAGTCAAGGAATGTTTTTACAGACCAAAAGTTTTTATAGTACCAAAGAACATTTTGAATTTAAGTGATTAAGTAAGTAAATAGGAAATTGTGCAATGCATTGAATTTGTAATTTGGATTATTTTATATTTTAAACAAAAATGTATCTATTTAAGTATATAATTTAATTTATTGTAATTTGATTAGGTTAGCAGTTTAATTTTGAAATTTGAATAGTACTTTGACGGAATTTAGACATTTTAAATGAAAAAATATTTTCGAACAATTTATAAAAAATAAGGTAAGATTTTCTATTATTATATATTTTATTATTTGGTAATTTTATGAGTTCCATTATTTATCGGTATCAATATGTTTATCTTTTAGAAATCAAAATATTTTTTATGAGATTTAAACCAAAGTATTTTTTTTGTTTTGAAAAAATGAAATTTTGCATGTAGGTACTTTAAACCTGTAAAATAAAATATCCTGAAATGAAATATAATATTATGTGATATAACAATTGACAATAAGTATCGACACGTACGATAAGTATTTGATTTTCTTATAATTTTTACTAGATTTACTTGATGAAATTACCTAGTCGTCAACAAGCGTCAATAACTAATTACATATATCTTTTCCCAAAGAAAATAAACATGCAACAATTTATAACTGAATTACTAATATTAATACTTTAGAACTGAATTACTATTTAAGCATTCGAATACTATTTATTCTTACTGAAATATTTATGTTTTCATCTTCTACATAAAATTACAAAAATACTTTACTTATATTTTGACAACAATAACTTTACGAATTTAACGAATTTAACTGAAAAAATGTAAATCAACTCAAAAAAAGAATTTAAATAATTTGCAAACCTGAATTTCTAAGTAATGTTCCGAAAGAATATAAATTTCTCATCTGGGTGGCGCGGCGGTAGAACATGCGGGGATCCAACTGTGGGCGCGACCAGCTCCTCGCGTCCCTCTGGGCAGCATCAGGCAGCAGCATCCTCCTCCAGCCTCGCAGCTGTAGCTCGGAGGACGTCCTCTGCTACCCGACTCGCACACTCCCAGCGCCTTCTCCTCAGCAGCCAATTTGCCTCCCGGTGCCATCCATTTTTATTTATTTTGTAGATCGATTTTGGTTTTTTAAATTTATAATTATGTAGGTATGTTTATTTTCTTGGTATATTGATATAATTAACTCATGATTATAGGTACTTATATTATATTTAGTCCTTTACGTATTTTCATTGTCCATTTTCCACATTATCACTTTTTACCACTTTAGTTCATTTTAATTTTTATATATTTTTAATTTATTATGTGGTCCGCCGGCACTGCCACGGAGGCAGGCCGGCTGGCACGGTCGCCATGTAAGGACGCGCGCAATCAAACCCAAGTATGATGTTAGAATGATGTTTATTGGTAGGGGAAAGTGTTGCCACACTACAGTAGCTACTCATGCGGCTGACTGTACCTAGTGTGAGGAACAGGTTGGTGTAGTGCAGGGCGGTGTCCCTCGCCTCCTCGAGCCCCGAGCCGGCGTAGCGCAGCCCGAGCGTGAAGCACGCGCCCGCCACGATGTTGCAGTACGCTTGGCTGCAAGTGTATAGCTACTAGCAGCTGACTGTACCTAGTGTGTAGCTACTCATGCAGCTGACTGTACCTAGTGTGAGGAACAGGTTGGTGTAGTGCAGGGCGGTGTCCCTCGCCTCCTCGAGCCCCGAGCCGGCGTAGCGCAGCCCGAGCGTGAAGCACGCGCCCGCCACGATGTTGCAGTACGCTCAGCTGCAAGTGTATAGCTACTAGCAGCTGACTGTACCTAGTGTGTAGCTACTCATGCAGCTGACTGTACCTAGTGTGAGGAACAGGTTGGTGTAGTGCAGGGCGGTGTCCCTCGCCTCCTCGAGCCCCGAGCCGGCGTAGCGCAGCCCGAGCGTGAAGCACGCGCCCGCCACGATGTTGCAGTACGCTTGGCTGCAAGTGTATAGCTCCTAGCAGCTGACTGTACCTAGTGTGTAGCTACTCATGCAGCTGACTGTTCCTAGTGTGAGGAACAGGTTGGTGTAGTGCAGGGCGGTGTCCCTCGCCTCCTCGAGCCCCGAGCCGGCGTAGCGCAGCCCGAGCGTGAAGCACGCGCCCGCCACGATGTTGCAGTACGCTCAGCTGCAAGTGTATCTCATGCAGCTGACTGTACCTAGTGTGTAGCTACTCATGCGGCTGACTGTACCTAGTGTGAGGAACAGGTTGGTGTAGTGCAGGGCGGTGTCCCTCGCCTCCTCGAGCCCCGAGCCGGCGTAGCGCAGCCCGAGCGTGAAGCACGCGCCCGCCACGATGTTGCAGTACGCTTGGCTGCAAGTGTATAGCTACTAGCAGCTGACTGTACCTAGTGTGTAGCTACTCATGCAGCTGACTGTACCTAGTGTGAGGAACAGGTTGGTGTAGTGCAGGGCGGTGTCCCTCGCCTCCTCGAGCCCCGAGCCGGCGTAGCGCAGCCCGAGCGTGAAGCACGCGCCCGCCACGATGTTGCAGTACGCTCAGCTGCAAGTGTATCTCATGCAGCTGACTGTACCTAGTGTGTAGCTACTCATGCGGCTGACTGTACCTAGTGTGAGGAACAGGTTGGTGTAGTGCAGGGCGGTGTCCCTCGCCTCCTCGAGCCCCGAGCCGGCGTAGCGCAGCCCGAGCGTGAAGCACGCGCCCGCCACGATGTTGCAGTACGCTTGGCTGCAAGTGTATAGCTACTAGCAGCTGACTGTACCTAGTGTGTAGCTACTCATGCAGCTGACTGTACCTAGTGTGAGGAACAGGTTGGTGTAGTGCAGGGCGGTGTCCCTCGCCTCCTCGAGCCCCGAGCCGGCGTAGCGCAGCCCGAGCGTGAAGCACGCGCCCGCCACGATGTTGCAGTACGCTCAGCTGCAAGTGTATCTCATGCAGCTGACTGTACCTAGTGTGTAGCTACTCATGCGGCTGACTGTACCTAGTGTGAGGAACAGGTTGGTGTAGTGCAGGGCGGTGTCCCTCGCCTCCTCGAGCCCCGAGCCGGCGTAGCGCAGCCCGAGCGTGAAGCACGCGCCCGCCACGATGTTGCAGTACGCTCGGCTACAAGTGTATAGCTACTAGCAGCTGACTGTACCTAGTGTGAGGAACAGGTTGGTGTAGTGCAGGGCGGTGTCCCTCGCCTCCTCGAGCCCCGAGCCGGCGTAGCGCAGCCCGAGCGTGAAGCACGCGCCCGCCACGATGTTGCAGTACGCTCGGCTGCAAGTGTATAGCTACTAGCAGCTGACTGTACATAGTGTGAGGAACAGGTTGGTGTAGTGCAGGGCGGTGTCCCTCGCCTCCTCGAGCCCCGAGCCGGCGTAGCGCAGCCCGAGCGTGAAGCACGCGCCCGCCACGATGTTGCAGTACACTCGGCTGCAAGTGTATAGCTACTAGCAGCTGACTGTACCTAGTGTGAGGAACAGGTTGGTGTAGTGTAGGGCGGTGTCCCTCGCCTCCTCGAGCCCCGAGCCGGCGTAGCGCAGCCCGAGCGTGAAGCACGCGCCCGCCACGATGTTGCAGTACGCTTGGCTGCAAGTGTATAGCTACTAGCAGCTGACTGTACCTAGTGTGTAGCTACTCATGCAGCTGACTGTACCTAGTGTGAGGAACAGGTTGGTGTAGTGCAGGGCGGTGTCCCTCGCCTCCTCGAGCCCCGAGCCGGCGTAGCGCAGCCCGAGCGTGAAGCACGCGCCCGCCACGATGTTGCAGTACGCTCAGCTGCAAGTGTATCTCATGCAGCTGACTGTACCTAGTGTGTAGCTACTCATGCGGCTGACTGTACCTAGTGTGAGGAACAGGTTGGTGTAGTGCAGGGCGGTGTCCCTCGCCTCCTCGAGCCCCGAGCCGGCGTAGCGCAGCCCGAGCGTGAAGCACGCGCCCGCCACGATGTTGCAGTACGCTCGGCTGCAAGTGTATAGCTACTAGCAGCTGACTGTACCTAGTGTGAGGAACAGGTTGGTGTAGTGTAGGGCGGTGTCCCTCGCCTCCTCGAGCCCCGAGCCGGCGTAGCGCAGCCCGAGCGTGAAGCACGCGCCCGCCACGATGTTGCAGTACGCTCAGCTGCAAGTGTATCTCATGCAGCTGACTGTACCTAGTGTGTAGCTACTCATGCGGCTGACTGTACCTAGTGTGAGGAACAGGTTGGTGTAGTGCAGGGCGGTGTCCCTCGCCTCCTCGAGCCCCGAGCCGGCGTAGCGCAGCCCGAGCGTGAAGCACGCGCCCGCCACGATGTTGCAGTACGCTCAGCTGCAAGTGTATCTCATGCAGCTGACTGTACCTAGTGTGTAGCTACTCATGCGGCTGACTGTACCTAGTGTGAGGAACAGGTTGGTGTAGTGCAGGGCGGTGTCACTCGCCTCCTCGAGCCCCGAGCCGGCGTAGCGCAGCCCGAGCGTGAAGCACGCGCCCGCCACGATGTTGCAGTACGCTCGGCTGCAAGTGTATAGCTACTAGCAGCTGACTGTACCTAGTGTGTAGCTACTCATGCGGCTGACTGTACCTAGTGTGAGGAACAGGTTGGTGTAGTGCAGGGCGGTGTCCCTCGCCTCCTCGAGCCCCGAGCCGGCGTAGCGCAGCCCGAGCGTGAAGCACGCGCCCGCCACGATGTTGCAGTACGCTTGGCTGCTCATGCGGCTGACTGTACCTAGTGTGTAGCTACTCATGCGGCTGACTGTACCTAGTGTGTAGCTACTCATGCAGCTCACTGTACCTAGTGTGAGGAACAGGTTGGTGTAGTGCAGGGCGGTGTCCCTCGCCTCCTCGAGCCCCGAGCCGGCGTAGCGCAGCCCGAGCGTGAAGCACGCGCCCGCCACGATGTTGCAGTACGCTCGGCTGCAAGTGTATAGCTACTCATGCAGCTGACTGTACCTAGTGTGTAGCTACTCATGCGGCTGACTGTACCTAGTAGTGATGTAACGAATGTGTGTTTTTGGACATTCGCGAATGCGAATGCGAATGCGAATATCTGATATCGACATTCGCGAATGCGAATATTCAGTTTGTGTTCAAATTTGGCGTCATTTGTATGGTTTGATGGCAGTCTCGTACTGAACGAGGTACGTTCCGTTCTAGGCGCATTCCGAATCAGATTAGCCAATACCAGTTGGAGTTTTTTTTTAAAGTAGTTACCCTTTATTTATCTCGACTCAATGCGACTGTGTGCGGTTTCTGAGGGTGACTTAAACACGAAACATTTGAACGTAAGGTACGTGCTCCTTTTAATGCCCATTTTTTGCAATAATTAAATAAATAAAAAATGAAAAATATAAAAAAATTAGAAACAATTTAAGAATATAAACATGATTACCTACTATATTCTGCATTTATTTTTGAATATTAATCAACAAATAAATCATCAGATTAAATCAAGCTTCTTTACGGAAACAATCATTTTCGAACAACACCTTTAATGTGGGCCTTCTTAGGAACATAGGCACTTATCATGGCCCGATATTAATCAAGAAATTTATAAATGCTATCAAAACAAAAACCATGTTTTACCTAAAACTTAAACTTGTAATATTTGTGCAATAAAGAGTTAAATAAATAGATAAACAAAAATATGAACTTCTTTGTTAATTAGTCAATTACTATCGTTTTTTGGACGTAATAGTACGGTGGTCTATCTTAGGCTTAGCAAAACTAAATCTAACTTCATTACAAAAGTCTGTAATGATATTAAAATAATAAAAATGTTCTTCTGTTATTCTAACAATTTTTTAAAGTAAAAACAGTTTATTTACTAATTGACAAAAATAAAAAACAATGCTTAAATATTGGCTTTATTAGGTTTATAAAAAAATATGTTTGAATTTTTATTAATTTTATAATTACTTAAATTGGAAAGAAGATACTTAAGAGACTGTAACTACGCTTAAAGTTTAGTTTATGTGTTTGAATATAACATAATAATAAAAATATAGCCGAAATCACTCATTGTCTCTTTCATGTTCCAAAGAAACTATGATATTGTATAGTCCTGTAAGGCCCTGGCCATCTTGGCAACGCGTGTGGTGGGCCTTCATAGGAACAAGGCGACAAAAACTAATTAAATTAAATAAAAATCAACAAAGAATACAAACAACGCTTAGCTTCTTCAGAATGCCATTGAACCTACGAAAGTCTGAATAAAATAACGAAAATAGTTTTTTATTTTAAAGAAATACGAATAAGTTTGTAAAAATGAGGATGTAAATCGTAGGCTATTTTTTCTATGGCACTAACCAAACATTAGAGCGAAATTACAACTTATCCGGGCGTCTAAAAGATTGAAATTGGCCATCTTAGGAATAGTGCCATCTTTGGCGCACGTACCTTATTTAAATCTATGGCTCTCTTGCTCTGACACTATATTGTCAAAATACGCTTTTTGATTGTTTAAAGAGCTTATTTATGTTTAGGTCTTATGAAACTATTAACTAAATCTATAGTTTCATTTTCCAAAGTAAATAAACATGATAAAGTAAGACTAGTAATTAAGAGGGTAACTTGTAATAAAAAAGTTATAGACGAATGGATTTTGACTTTGTTAACCTACCATTATTTTCAAATAGTTTTTACCTAAAAAGTACCTACTGATATTCGCAAAACATTCGCACAAAATTTTGCGAATGCGAATGCGAATATCCAAAAAAGTGCGAATATTCGCGAATGCGAATGCGAATATTCGTTACATCACTAGTACCTAGTGTGAGGAACAGGTTGGTGTAGTGCAGGGCGGTGTCCCTCGCCTCCTCGAGCCCCGAGCCGGCGTAGCGCAGCCCGAGCGTGAAGCACGCGCCCGCCACGATGTTGCAGTACGCTTGGCTGCAAGTGTATAGCTACTAGCAGCTGACTGTACCTAGTGTGAGGAACAGGTTGGTGTAGTGCAGGGCGGTGTCCCTCGCCTCCTCGAGCCCCGAGCCGGCGTAGCGCAGCCCGAGCGTGAAGCACGCGCCCGCCACGATGTTGCAGTACGCTCGGCTGCAAGTGTATAGCTACTAGCAGCTGACTGTACCTAGTGTGAGGAACAGGTTGGTGTAGTGCAGGGCGGTGTCCCTCGCCTCCTCGAGCCCCGAGCCGGCGTAGCGCAGCCCGAGCGTGAAGCACGCGCCCGCCACGATGTTGCAGTACGCTTGGCTGCAAGTGTATAGCTACTAGCAGCTGACTGTACCTAGTGTGAGGAACAGGTTGGTGTAGTGCAGGGCGGTGTCCCTCGCCTCCTCGAGCCCCGAGCCGGCGTAGCGCAGCCCGAGCGTGAAGCACGCGCCCGCCACGATGTTGCAGTACGCTCGGCTGCAAGTGTATAGCTACTAGCAGCTGACTGTACCTAGTGTGAGGAACAAGTTGGTGTAGTGCAGGGCGGTGTCCCTCGCCTCCTCGAGCCCCGAGCCGGCGTAGCGCAGCCCGAGCGTGAAGCACGCGCCCGCCACGATGTTGCAGTACGCTCGGCTGCAAGTGTATAGCTACTCATGCGGCTGACTGTACCTAGTGTGAGGAACAGGTTGGTGTAGTGCAGGGCGGTGTCCCTCGCCTCCTCGAGCCCCGAGCCGGCGTAGCGCAGCCCGAGCGTGAAGCACGCGCCCGCCACGATGTTGCAGTACGCTTGGCTGCAAGTGTATAGCTACTAGCAGCTGACTGTACCTAGTGTGTAGCTACTCATGCAGCTGACTGTACCTAGTGTGAGGAACAGGTTGGTGTAGTGCAGGGCGGTGTCCCTCGCCTCCTCGAGCCCCGAGCCGGCGTAGCGCAGCCCGAGCGTGAAGCACGCGCCCGCCACGATGTTGCAGTACGCTCGGCTGCAAGTGTATAGCTACTCATGCGGCTGACTGTACCTAGTGTGAGGAACAGGTTGGTGTAGTGCAGGGCGGTGTCCCTCGCCTCCTCGAGCCCCGAGCCGGCGTAGCGCAGCCCGAGCGTGAAGCACGCGCCCGCCACGATGTTGCAGTACGCTTGGCTGCAAGTGTATAGCTACTAGCAGCTGACTGTACCTAGTGTGTAGCTACTCATGCAGCTGACTGTACCTAGTGTGAGGAACAGGTTGGTGTAGTGCAGGGCGGTGGCCCTCGCCTCCTCGAGCCCCGAGCCGGCGTAGCGCAGCCCGAGCGTGAAGCACGCGCCCGCCACGATGTTGCAGTACGCTTGGCTGCAAGTGTATAGCTACTCATGCAGCTGACTGTACCTAGTGTGAGGAACAGGTTGGTGTAGTGCAGGGCGGTGTCCCTCGCCTCCTCGAGCCCCGAGCCGGCGTAGCGCAGCCCGAGCGTGAAGCACGCGCCCGCCACGATGTTGCAGTACGCTTGGCTGCAAGTGTATAGCTACTCATGCAGCTGACTGTACCTAGTGTGTAGCTACTCATGCGGCTGACTGTACCTAGTGTGAGGAACAGGTTGGTGTAGTGCAGGGCGGTGTCCCTCGCCTCCTCGAGCCCCGAGCCACGATGTATAGCTACTCATGCGGCTGACTGTACCTAGTGTGAGGAACAGGTTGGTGTAGTGCAGGGCGGTGTCCCTCGCCTCCTCGAGCCCCGAGCCGGCGTAGCGCAGCCCGAGCGTGAAGCACGCGCCCGCCACGATGTTGCAGTACGCTTGGCTGGAAATAATAGAGAAATACATTTAAACTACATAAAAATGGGTTCAGCCGAAGGCAGATAATCGCGCACAAAGATACATACATAAAAATACACATGTAGGATCAAAGTGATAATACATTTGTTGTTTTGACACGGATTTTGTTTCAGATCATGGATTTACCTGATGCATGGCAATATATGCACGAAATGCACGATGAGGTAATTCGTAAGAAAACTGTAACCGACATAGCCCTTAATATCTTCAAGATGACGTTGCAGTGGGCTGGCAATAAAGCACCAATGCCGATGTTCCCCGGGGTAAACAACCTCATCACCAACTTAGAACCCCAAACAGCGATCACAGGATTCGATTCTATTTTCGAAACTACACAAACATATGGAAAAAAGAAAAGTATCGTCAACTGTCACTATCAAAATGTAAGGCAAATTTGTCAGTTCCAAAAATGACATATTTTTTTCCATATGTTTGTGTAGATTCGAAAATAGTATCGAATCCTGTGATCGCTGCATAGTTCATTCATGAAAACAATGGCGGCTCGATATTTTGATAAGGTACAAAAGCTTATAGCTGCTTATGAAGCTGACCGTATAGTAATCCGTATTACAAAGTCCAACTCACTTCATAGCCTCATAGTCTATATTATCCTCGGTGGGCTTCACGAAGCAGTACGGCTTGATGGTGTCCGGCACCTGGCTCTCCACCCACTCCTCCGTGGGTTCCACCTCGTGCCACATTATTAGACCTGGGGGTAGACACGGGCATGGTTAGTAAATAAATAGGTAGTGTTGTCACTCTGAGATGGTCAGGTTTGTTTACACCAGACTGTACTACTTGAAGAACTAGTTACTTAAAAAAATTGAGTTCATTACATAAATAAAAACTTCGTTTGCAGAATATTATTTTTGCTCCTTAAATAATAACTGCGCCCGCAGAATAGTAGATTTACCAACAAATATATTGACTCTAGGTCGCATATTGCGATTTCTTTTTAATTCATATTTTATCAGCATTGCAGTAGTTACATTTTGATTGATCCAGTTATTAAAATATTATTATATATATATAATTCGTTAGGAAGAAGCAAAAAAACGTGCCTATCGGCCAAAAAAGGAAGAGAGAGCGCCCTTCCAAATCGAGACCAGCGCTGGTTATTCAATGATTTTGATAAGAGGAAGCGGAGACGGTGCTATAGAGAGAGCCATGCTTGGGGTTTCTCTGATGGATCGTATCTGACATGAGGTTATCCGTCAGAGGAATAAGGTTACCGACATAGCTGTCAAAATATGCAAGCTGAAGTGGCAGTGGGCTGGTCATATCTGCCGAAGAACCGATAACCGTTGGACTGACGACCTTAGGCGGGTAGCCGGTAGTGGATGAGGAAGGCAGAGGACCGAGTGTTGTAGCACCTCTTTGGAGAGGCCTATGTCCACCATGGATGTGGATAATTATTGGCTGATGATGATGATGATTATGATAAGAGGAAGTTGAAGTTTTAATTAGATGAAGATTACTTTTGATTAGAAGAAGTATGTACTGAGTACAACATCCACATCATAACGTCGGAGTTCTCGGGAAACGAGGGCAGTTCTGCGAGGAGGACCCAAATTGCTCTCGCGATCAAGGAGGGTACGCACGTTCCACGCCGCGAAGGTCATATTATTTGTTTTGACGGTTTTTATATATTTTTTTATGACTCTTTCGACCACGTCTTGACTGATGCAGAGATAGCCGTGGTTACTACCTCCTGTAATTTAGGGTTAAACCTTTTTTGGGACACCTTTTCTAGCCCCCTCCCCAGATTGGGGAAAGCAGGGTCCCTCTAAATAGAGCTGCTTTGTCACTCAGGTAGCTGCCGAGTCACACTGATAACCCAGTGCAGTGCAAAGCGACCATCTTACCTGAGCCGCCTACGTGCAGACATCAGACGAAGCCCTGTTAGCATCACAACCAGACCTCTCTACCTCTGTCCATCGCCGCAGGACTTTCGGAGTCCTTTGTCAGAAACCAAGTCATTTGCGCAGGAAATATTAAAGTGCACAGAACATTTTAGAAAATGACAGTGTGCGCGCGAACACAGGTGCACTCTTATCCCTACCTCTCTTAATCCAATGGAACGGGGAGCCGCTACGATCGGCAAGAGGTAGAAACGTCCCTATGCGTCAGCGAGGCCCCTGACGCAGACCGATATTGATAACTATATGGTTAGCCTCTGTCATTAGTCGCCTTTTACGACACCCCGAGTGTGGAGGGGTGGTGCTATTCTACTCCACCGGCACCACACGGCGAATTTATTCTATGTACAGAAGTGGTGGCGTGATAGGTAGCTTATACAACGTATACTAACACATAGGTACAAACATGGCGGCCTTATCGCTTATAGCATTTTAATATTAACAGTGAAGCCTAAAAACGAGGCCCTAATTATAAACAAACAAAAAACCCGACTGCACGCTAAAAAGATGAAAACAAGCCCCAATGTTAATGGAACTTTCCAGGCAGGCATCGCAGGCGGGGACCAACAGAGGGTTCACCATTTAGCTGAATGTTACTTAGATAGGTGTGTGGCGGTCAAGTTGGTCGCCGCCTGCGATACTTTCCATTAACATTGCGGCTTGTTTTCATCTTTTTAGCGTGCAGTCGGGTTTTTCGCTTGTTTATAATTATATTTTTTTATTTGTAACTTTTTACTTGTTTTTATTTTATGATATTTTGTGTCAGTAGTCGGGCTTTTAGTTTATGAACATTTTTTGTTTCAATAATTTTGGTGTCCGTAGTCGAGCGGGCCTCAGTGATCGTAACTGATCGCTGAGGTTAAGCAACAACTGACACGGTCAGCCATTGGATGGGTGACCAATTTCAAGTGGTGCTTTTCTGGACGCTTCCGTGCTTCGGACGGCACGTTAAACCGTGGGTCCCGGTTGCTGCTTCGGCAGCAGTCGTTAAGCCTAGTCAGAGGCCTTCGGGCGGCTTGAAAACATCTGACAGTCGGGTTGCCCACTTACCCGACAACTCTCTCAGCACACGCTTGCTTGTGTTGGGGTCCACCAACCCGCACTTGGCCAGCGTGGTGGACTAGGCCTAAACCCTTCCTTCATTGGAAGGAGACCCGTGCCCCAGCAGTGGGGACGTAATGGGTCGTGATGATGATGAATTTTGGTGTTGTGATTTAAATACCTACAATATGCAAATTTTTGTAATATGCTAATCAAGCCCTTTCATTTGTTACCCCACACGGCATTGTTGGAAAAATATTATTTTTTCGATCATCACTTTATGTCCTCTAGAGGGCGCTATATACATTTTAATGTAACGTCACATAGCCTATAACCATCGCGCAATTAATACGCTTCTAACGATAATCATACATCAAAATCTATCAAGCCGTTTAGGCTACAGGAGGGAACAAAGAAACAGACAAACATACATACAAACATACAATCGAAAAACAATACCCTCCAATACCTCCTCCTTCGGCAGTCGGGTAAAAAGTATTGTTGCGAAGCGTTTGATGTTTTGTTGCGAAAAATTATGCACTAAATTGACGTCTAGCTGTCTGCCCCAACATGAGTGAACTACGGCACTCCCCTCACCTATAGCTATGGCCCTGCACATGAGCGCGCGGGGGCGGGCGGCGGCAGGTAGGCGGTGGGCGGCGGCCGCAGCCACTGCGCCCCCGCGCCCTGCCCGTCCCCAGGGAGACGAGCCCCGTGTCCGCCCTCGCCACCAACACCTACCACACATAGATGACCCAGGTGTCGCAGTTACCGCCATTTTTATGATTTTCAGCTACTTATACTATAAGCTACTTGGATCATTCTAGTATCTAGATTAAAACGTAACTAAACGACTGAGGTGTCTTAGTTACCGGCATTTTTATGCTTTTCGGACGTTATTAAATGACGATGGTGTCTTAGTTACAGGTATTTTTATGGTTTTCTAACGTTATAGTAACTAAACTCCGTGTGTATTTAAGCTACTTGGTTCATTTCAGTATATAGATTAGTATAGATTAGGATCTTAGGTGGCGCCCTCTATACCGCGAGTTATGTAACTAAATTACTGCGGTGTCTTAGTTACCGGCATTTTTATGGTTTTCGGACGTAATAGTATCTAAATTACGTGTGAAACTTAAGTTACTTGGTTAATTTTAGTAAAAATGCGTGTCACTTAGATGCGTTTTAGTTACCAAACTCATGTCTATCTGTCTGCCCCAACATTAGTGTACTATGCCACCCCCTCACCTATAGCTATGGCCCTGCACATGAGCGCGCGGGGGCGGGCGGCGGCAGGTAGGCGGTGGGCGGCGGCCGCAGCCACTGCGCCCCCGCGCCCTGCCCGTGCCCAGGTAGACGAGCCCCGTGTCCGCCCTCGCCACCAACACCCACCACACATAGGTGACCCAGGTGTCGCAGTTACCGCCATTTTTATGGTCTTTGCTACTTTTAAAGCTACTTGGTTCATTCTAGTATCTAGATTAAAACGTAACTAAATGATTAAGGTGTCTTAGTTACCGCCATTTTTATGGTTTTCGGACGTTATTAAATGACGAAGGTGTCTTAGTTACCGGCATTTTTATGGCTTTCAGACGTTATTAAATGACTCAGGTGTTTTAGTTACCGGCATTTTTATGGTTTTCAAACGTTATTAAATGACTCAGGTGTCTTAGTTACCGGCAATTTTATGGTTTTCAGACGTTATTAAATGACTCAGGTGTTTTAGTTACCGCCATATTAATGCTTTTATGACGTTTTAAGAAACTAAATTCCGTGTGAAACTTAAGCTACTTGGTACATTTTAGTAAAAATTCGTGTCGCTTATTAGAATTACAGTTACCGAACATCTATTCTATTCTATTCTCTGACCTATAGCAATGGCCCTGCACATGAGCGCGTGGGGGCGGGCGGCGTCAAGAAGGTAGGCGGTGGGCGGCGGCCGCAGCCACTGCGCCACGGCGCGACTGCCCGTGCCCAAGTAGATGAGCCCTAGGGCAAGTGTTGCCCCGCCCGAGCTGACGTCGAGGTTTAGGCAGGACTTGTCGCCGGATTTGGAGCGGTCTTTTTGGTAGCCTGGAGAGAAGGAAAGAAACCAGTTTTTTACACTACAGGATATAATTATAGTGACCTGTAGCTCTCGACGACTCACTCATAAAGTAAAGGCACTATAACTTCAGTCAGACAAAAGTCTGACATCAGGGCTCTATGGAGCTGTGAGCCGAGCCGCTGCAGCGTACAGCCACAGTAATTTTATTTTTTATTTTATTTTATTTTTATTTATTTGAGACAATAAACAGATGTACATTAAAACTTACTAAGTAGACTTAGATTAAATATAATTATGTTAATATACATCCCACAACATTGTCTACAAGTATGTTAACATAGTACTGTTATTACAGTTCAAAATCTAGAAGTGCGATGATTGGTGATTTGATAGTGGAAGTAAAGTGATGTTTACGAGAAAAAAAAAGAAGATATTTCTGTAATGATTTAGGAAGCAACCTGTTGCTAATATTGTGCAAATATGGTATAGTTAATGCAAATATGTAGTAATCCAAACATAATAACAAATTAATTCTAATTATCTAGTTAATTTCTGAAAACTTTGTGTATATTGTTTTTAAACTCTGCAAATTTTGAAAACATATCAATATGCTCAAAGTGCTTATTGTAGGAATCAGCGATGCGGCAGAGAGGCGCGCGCCGGCCGGCGTTCGTGTGACGCAGGCTCGTCGCGAACATGCGGTATGCGCGCGCCTCCCGCCGCACCACTGTTCTAGGTACAACATAATACAGCTTATTAGATAGGTCTGTGCAATCAAAGTGGCTATGACAAAGTCGGTACAGCGTTACGGCTTCCAAGATAAGTCGCCTTGAATCTAGTGGAATGAGGCCATATTCGTCCAGTAACTCGGTGTAAGAGAGGTGGTTGCGGTTACGATGAACTCGGAAGTGTACTGAACGGAGGTACTTGCGTTGAACACTTTCAATTGCGTCACTATATTTTTTATATATGGGATTCCAGATTGGTACCGCATACTCAAGCTGTGGGCGGATTATGCTTTTATCACAAGGAGAAAGGAGGAAGGTAACACATTACTGACCAAAATTTAATAATTAAAAATGCTCGAGGAGTTTCTTTCGCCATGTTCTCCTCAGTGACTGAGCCTTTGTGAAATGGTGGTAGACTTATAATATTGTAAATTTTGACACTGAATAAAATGATAAAATATTCTAAACTAAGCATTTGTAACAGAAACATAATATTTGTTATCTAAGTAGAACCGTAAAGAAATGGCTTGGGATTTGGTAGATTGTAAATGAGGAAATCACTACTTACCAAGTTTAGACGGTGGGTCTCCTCCTAACATGTAGGTGCGAAGGCATTGCGGTATGTAACTGGGAATCTGTAAATATGGAAACAAGACTCATAAACACCTTTATAATATGCTTGGCTGTGTTGTGTATTAAGTATTACTGTATCACTATTTCATTGCTGTTATGTCTATAATATCAGTAATGTCAGGGCGGGCTAGTGCCGATTGTAGGGTGATCTGCAGATGGCACTAACCCTTCAGTCTTGGTGGTCAGCCATATTATACAATGGTTGCGTTATGGCTTGTAAGTGTGTGTGTGTGTAAATTTTAGAGAAACGAGCTCGGGTTGTACGCGGTTAAGACGTTCAAGGAAGCGGATTTTCAGAGAAACATACTCAATTAACCCACAGGACATTTCGGTAATAAAACCATAAGGACTTGGAGGGATTATTGGACCTCATGGCGGCATAGGCAGGCTTTTAAAATATTCAGACATTCATGGCAGCCTAGTGCGCAAGCTCCTATACGACGTCGTATATTCTACTGACTGCTGCAACCCTGGCTGCGCAGCCAGGCTGCCTAGTGCGCGAGGGGCCTAAAGTAGTTAACAACTCAGTGCATAGAATATAATAGAATATAACTTTACTGCTGGTCACCACAAATATAAAAAAACATACACACAATACTTATAAACTAGAAATATTCAACAATAGGCGGCCTTATCACCATGCTTATTACATACCTCGTCTCCAGCACCCACATAAACGAAGCCGAGCACGAGCCAGGAAACATAAGTCCTACAGTGTGTGTGAGGGTGATTCGTAGGGACTCAATCCTCGTCTGTCTGTCTGTTCATAATAATATTTTGTGTTAATTTCTGTGTAACCTGTGTATGTGTTGTGTTAAGTAAATAAATAACCTATCTATCTATCTACATACCTCGTCTCCCGCGCCTACATAAACGAAGCCCAGCGCGAGCCCGGCGGCCAGAGCGTAGCCCTCTCGCTCCGTGCAGTGTTCCATGTCGGGGCCGGGCGGCTTGCCTGTAACATGAAGAAAGAAAGAAAGAAAGAAAGAAAGAAAGAAAAAATATTTATTAAGAATAGTGATGTTGGTTGGTTTATTTACCCCCTTTATTCATAGAAAAGTTATGGCACCTTTTACTGCCAGTTACGTCATACGATTTTGACAGATTGTAACTTTTCATTATGTCAAAATCGTATGAAAGTAACTACCAGTTATAGATAGATAGAGTTATAGAAACTGGCAGTTAAGCTATAGTACTGTTTGTCCGTCTCTGAGATATGATAGGTAAATTTTCTATGAATAAGTAGTGTATATGAGTGCAGAAGAAGACTAGACAACGCACGTAAGGAGCTAAGGAAGCTGCAAGGTAGATGGTGCCAACCCTTTTGAATCCTATGTTGTATTCTAAGCAATGGATTGGTACATTTGAACACACCGCCTCTCGAACGAGACCGATATCTTATAAGTACGGCACCACGGCTCTCTATACTGTGTAAAATATAGCAACAGTCCTATGTTGTTTGATTCGATTTCCTTCAAAACGTTTGGAGGTCTTTATACTTTGTAAAATATAGCGTTGTATGTCGTTTGATGGACCGGTGCTTAACTTCGTTTTCCCTCCAAACGTTTGGAGGTCATCACTCACCGATCTCCCTAGTAAGCACCCTGGCTAGCGGCGCGTGCCTGGTCTCCTGGTAGATCAAGCCAGCCCCCAGGAGTGCCGCCACTAGCAGGTGCTGGTGGATGTCCAGCTCGATGGATGTTGGAGGCAGAAGGGGTTCCAAGTGGATGCTCATCATCTTTGTGGCTTGCACGTCCATTGTTCCTGGGGAGAGGGGGTATGGGGTTAGTACACTGAATTATTTTGAGGACAAGCGTAGTGTGGGATGCCTTCCGATCTGTTGGACGGACAAAACATATGGGAGGTTAGTATAGTGTAATTTTGAAAAACTAAAAGACAAACGTATCCAGTCAGAGGCCTTCGGGCGGTTTGAAAACATCTGACAGTCGTGTTGCCCACTTACCCGACAACTCTCTCAGCACAAGCTTGCTTGTGTTGGGGTCCACCAACCCGCACTTGGCCAGCGTGGTGGACTTGGCCTAAACCCTTCCTCATTGGAAGGAGACCCGTGCCCTAGCAGTGGGGACGTAATGGGTCGTGATGATGATGATGAAACGTATCGTGGGCCACCTGACCCGCTGGAATGACATTAGACAGGTGTCCCGTAGTAATTGGATGAGGAAGGCCGAGGCCAGAGTGTTGTGGCGCTCCTTGAGAGGCCTATGTCCAACAGTGGAAGATTACGAGCTGAAGTTTTACGGGTTGGACATTACACGAAGATAGCTTCCTACCGGCACCGATCTACCAGAGATTATAGAGCTTTGGCAAGTTAATGCAGGTAATTTCTAATATACATTCTACCGACCCAGCTCAGATAAATGTAAGAGCCAAGCATAAACACAAGCAAATATGCTTCGTCAGAATTTAATAAGTAACAGCATTCTTATCAAGCAAGCAAGGAAGGAAATTTGATGTCACTTTTGAGGTCTAGGGTGGCACTAGACCTCAAAAGTGACATCAAATTTCCTTCTTGCAACCAGTTTACGTAAAACGAATTATGTGAGCGTTGTTTCTGTGTGAGATAGAAATAAATTAATCTTCTTTCTTTCTTTCTCAGTTACCTCTGTAGGTGGCGGCGAGCCCCAGCAACAACCCCACACTGGTCAGCTGCTGACACTTCACCAGGTGTTCGTAGATGTGCATGAAGGGCATGTCTTTGAGCTGCCCGTTCAGCCCCAGCCCGAGCAGGTAGCCGGCGTGCTCGTGAGACATGTCTACTGTGCCCTGCGAGGGAGGAGAGGGGGGTTTGAGGATCAGGAAATAGATAACACACGCATTGAAAACCTTAAACACACATTTAGCTTATCCTGCGCTTCGTCCTAAATGGTTTTCCCGAAGGAATTCCGGAATAAAAAGCAATCTATGCGTGAATCCAGTGTATCAGCTTCTTAATAATGTGACGTAATACGTCGTATACTAAAAACGTCACTCTGCTTGTAGCTTTTAGCTAGCTTAATGAGCGCTTTAATACGAAGACGTTATATGAACGTTTTATCGCAGAATTCCCACGGGAAAACTTTTTAGAGCGAATGGAAGCTCAGATCAATAGTCAGATTAAAATATGGTGTTGGTAGATGTGCATGAAGGGCATGTCTTTGAGCTGCCCGTTCAGCCCCAGCCCGAGCAGGTAGCCGGCGTGCTCGTGAGACATGTCTACTGTGCCCTGCGGGGGAAGGGAGGGGTTTAGTAAGACACACGAAATTAATAAATAACACAATCATTAAACACCCAAGACGCACACCTAGCTTTTCCTGCGAGTTTCTCTTTGTATGGTATAAGAAGCCCCGCTCCCGTGCCCCCGCACCGTGAGCGGGGGACGTAGGGCTCTAGGCTATGTGTTTATAGTCTACATTCATTACTTCACTATTACTACACGGCTCAATCGCTTTTTGCGTCCTATGTAGGTATGTAGCGTCCGTGTAGCGAAGCGAATTTTGCGATAAAAAAAAGTGTATACTTAGTTATCCCCGCGGCCAGCTGCACCGCGGGGGGGGAGGGGGGGCGGGCCCGCGCCCCCACACCGTGAGCGGGGCCATAGGGCTCTAGGCTATGTGTCTATAGTCTACATTCATTACTTCACTATAGTATAAGGCAGTCGCTTTTAGCATCTTTCTGTTAGAGCTATGTATCTTTAAAACTACACGACGGATTTTGATGCGGTTTTTTTAAATGATAGAGCGCTTTAAGGGGATCCTTTTTATTCCGGAATTTTCACTTTTATCCCGGAATTCCCATGGGAAAACTTTTTAGAGCGATACGAAAGTGTCTTATACTCACAGTTAACAGCGTCTCTCTATTAGCCAGTGCGTGCGCGCATCCATTATGAAAACTGGGCCAGGCCCGGCTCGGGGGCGCGGCCAGCTGCACGGCGGCGCGGCGGGGGGCGGGCCCGCGCCCCCACACGGTCAGCGGGGGCGGCGCCGCGTCCGGCGGGATGCCGCCCCACGGGATGGTGCGGAGAGTTACCATGCCTCTGTAAGATAAGATTTTTATTTTAGGATCAAATGCGGGATTGAAACTATCAGAGATTTGGGAGAAGATACAACGTAATGTAATGCGTGGTGCGCCTGACTTTTTTGAAAGAACACTGTCTTGATACGTCACTTGGGGGGCTCGTTTCATATTCCATTACGTTGATTACAGATACAGATTTCCTTCTTTCTAGTTGATAACTCAAACAACAGCGCTCTGCGCAGCCTTCTGACTGCCTTGCTCACTTCTAATTACGATATATCGTCTCCACTACCTCCAAGAGCAGAACATTCTGCCTAACTGATCCCTATCTGTGTGATGATGATGATGATAGTAATTTTATGTATGTATTTATGTATGTATGTAATGTATTTATTTAGGTATCATGTGTATATTTATATTGTATGGATAGGTATATATTAAGATATTAATATTTCGGTTAAGTACTCAATATAAACCATCTTCTTTCCTCAAAGCCTTAAGCACTACCAATCACTTTTTCAACATCACCAAAGGTTAACTGGTAGAAAATGCTGCTAGCATTAAGTTCGCCTTTGTACCAATTTACTTTGTGCAATAAAGAATTTAATAATAATAATAATAATATATCTATTATCCTTTTTTCTGATTCATCATTAATTGACGTTAAATTTTACAATGGACAACATTTCAAAAAACTAAAGCTGCTATAAATCGAAAACCATTTCGAGATTTAGCTCTAAAGGCCACAAAAAAAATGTTTTTGTATTTTTTGGATGTATCATTTTCGAGAAAATCATAAAATAGTAAAAAAGTGCTGATGACGTCATGCATCAGGTGCGATGCATTTTGATGATCAAAGCCTATAGATTTAAAAACAAAGTAACTGTCATTTTCATTTTTGATTGACGTTGACGTTTTATCGAGTCGTTGTTGTTTATTTGGGTCATTTTCATAAATTCTGTTCTGACACTTTCTAACTATTTTTTTAATTTATCATATAAAATGGTTAGTACTTATTAAGAGATGACATCTATTTAATATGTCCCTGAGCATGCCACCGCCTACACAGCTGAAAAAATGCTTCAGCTTATTTTTTTACACGATAAGTACCTACTTTGTATCATCAGAAATATCAATGTCATTTGATAATGACCCATTTGTTGGTTGGCATGTAAACAAAGTATAAATGTCACTTGTCAGTGTCATTTATGTTTTTTTTCGAGACTAAGACAATAGACAAAAATAAAAATTGAGCCTAATATGTGTTGTCACTTCCGGTTTTAAAATAATCAACTTTAAAGTTAAAAATAACATGCAAAAATTAATGTATATACAAAATAAAAAAATACGGGTCCTCTAATTTTTTATAACCTTTCCGAATAGCTAATAAAAATATAGGGTAAAGAAAATGAAATGTTGTCCATTATTGTCGATTGTCAAGATATTGATTTTGTCAAGGGTCTACCATTATTTCAGAGAGGCTCGGTCTCTGAGGAAAGGAAATAACTAAAGAAACTCCTCGAGTATCTTTACAACTTTTAGCTCAGGTATATTTAGATTATCTAGTTCAATTTTAATTTTTCTAACCCTAGCTGCCTCGCTCACTGATAACCACTCACCTGGCTATGGGCAGCGCCGTGGTCCGGCTGCTCACCGCGAACAGGTACTTCTCCTGCTCCTCTAAAAAGTCGTGATCTGAGACCTCGGGCCGCTGGGTCAAGTTGATGGAGATCGGGATGGAGGACTGGAGCAGGTTGAATACTTCCGTCATTCTGGTGGAGAGATTGATGAACATAAATTTATTGTCAACATCAATAAAATTCATTTCTAACACACACAGAAACAACACATACATTTACAAGAAAAGGTGAAAAAATATAAAAATTGATAAAAAATGAGCATGACTGTTGCTTTTCGGTGCCGAAATGTTGTTGTACGTTGTACTGTCGGTGATAGTCAGGGCGACGTCCCAATGTACGAACTGTCTCGACGTCAGATAACGCGAACATTCCACATTACGTTTAACTGGATTATTGTCTGAAAATGATGTCCTAGGCGGGCAGGAGGGCAACCAACGCTACGTTCAAGTAACTTATTGGCTGGAGGCTCAAATTTTTGTTTACTTTCCAGTTAGGGCCCCCCAAACTCTACTCACCTATGGTCCTTAGGATACAGCAGCCGCAACAGCTTAGTATTCAGATGCTCCATGCCGGTGGCCGCCTCGGCCTCCTTGTCCTCACCACGGTCGGTCTCTGGGCGTCGGTCTAGAGTGTAGGCTGTCTCGATGTCGGACACGTCTGATGATGGCACTGGGGAGGGTAGATTGGTGGTGGTTAGAGGGGTGTGTAAAGTATTGTTAGCATTTAGTTAACCATTGAGCTGCTAGACCACAGAATTTATTATTCGTATAACGAGCGTTTCGTCGACCCTAGTTTGTAGACGAAACATTCCTTGAGCTATATATTTTGATGGCTTACAGTTCAGAGGGAGTAAGAAAACTGGAAACAGTTGTAGGTACTGTGGTTCTTAGTATATGTCGTCAAAAAACCCTATCAACATCTCCTAAGCGTTGTTCAAAACTGTTTCACACAGTAGCACAGTTAAATGAATCACAACATTTATTCACTTCTTTTCATATCGTTTCGACGAACAAAAGAGCTGTAGGGTGTATCACCGTCATGAAAGGATTGGCCAGAAGGATTAGCGTCAGTCGCTGACTAAAGATTCACGCCGCTCGAAAGGGCTAATTTCGTGCACCAAATTTTTCACTAAATAATACTTTACTTACTTTTTCTATGTTCATATTGTTTCTGTGTTTGTTTTTGTATACATTAAAGTGTAAATAAATAAAATAAAAGATAAAGTTCTACATTATGAATTCACAATTCTGCGCCATAATCTCGGGCACAGCCAGCGGCAGGCTGCGACAGCTGCTCTGTATCGACAGCAGGAGCAGCCTGATGCACGGGGACATATCTTTAGATTTAGCACATCTAGATATATAAACCCACAAACCCGCAGTGGACCAGCGTGGTGGGAAATGGTCCAAGCTTAGGAAGCCAGTTTAGACCTTGGAGATATCAACAAAGGTTCCATTACAGGTGCAGGTACCTACACCCAACAGAGAACAGAATGGATAAATAGAATAGCACTCACAATTCTGCGCCATAATCTCCGGCACAGCCAGCGGCAGGCCGCGACAGCTGCTCTGTATGGACAGTAGAAGCAGCCGGATGCACGGGGACAGGCGGTCGATGTCCGTCTGGGTTATACCTGGAGGGAAAAGAAGTGGGTTATGTAGGGTATGTTTAGATTTAACCTCTATAGACCTTAAATTTCACAACTTTTAGTTTTCGGCGGCTGCAAAATTAACTTTGTCTCAACCCTGTCGTGGTTCTCCACATTTATGTCGTCGTATGAGGTCTCTGGGTCTCTAGAGGTTAAATAGTGGGTATGCTGCAAGAGTTGGTATGGTGTCAACAGTGGTTATTTATGCATGATGTAGTAAATTGCCAATTTCAAAATCGGCTGACATTGATGTAGTTGTTCAGAATAGGTTAATGAGGGAGGAATTTCGGCGCGCTGGACCCACCACCTATGTCCACTAGACGATTATATGCTGATGTTGATACTACTAATATTATAAACGTGAAAGTAAGGAAGTTTGTTACTCTATCATGGGAAACGGCTGGAGGAATTTTGATGAAATTTGGTATGTGCTAAAACATAAGACTTCCTACCTCGTTCAGCCATGATGGCAGCGGGGGCGGGCGCGGCGGCGGCGGGGGCGCGCGGGGTGCTGCTCGGGGGCGCTGAGATGTTCTGGGCGCGCCCCCGGGTGTTCGTTGATACTGATACTATCTGTTGGAAGAGTTAGTAATAGGTTAGAGGAAGTAATAGGGTATCATGTAGATTCTAGACTAAAATAGTTCTGTATTCTTAACACGGGTGCAAAGCGCGAACGACATTACGTACTAAAAGTGTAGAGACCCGTGCTTCCTATGCTGGAATAACTATTTTTTTTTGGTTACAGGTTTTGATGATTACTTTCAGTTAAAAAAAACGCTCTCAGCAATGACTAGCGGTTTGCAGCCGTACAGTTTAGGTTATTGCTAAAAAGGCAACCAAATTTACATGTAATGCTGTTAAAACTGATAACTGATATTTTAGATGTTCAAATCACTCACCTCAACAATATTCTTAGACATTTCATTGACATCCACCAAATACGGGTAAACCCCCGCATCTTCGTCCTTCAACATACTGTTTACATACGCGAACACACTCGGTGGCTCATTCGAGAAGTACGACGGCTGAAGCAATCTCTTCAGACAACCTTCCGTCATCTGAGACTCTTGTTCCTCATACTCTAGACACAAACCCGTAGGAAAATCTAACCAGTAATGCGTCACGTATTTATTCAACTTCAAATCTTTGGCCAGTTGGTACAGAAATGAGGATAACGGTTGCAGCTCGTGTAGAAGTAGCGTGTTTAGTTTAGTGTCTTCATAAAGGAGGTGGAACGCGAATAATACTTGAGCTGTATACGGAAAGAGCAAAGCGTTCGCATTGAATTGTGTTTTGTCATCATTCTGAGACTTCTTTCTACTCAACCCCGGCCTGGCTTTCGAATCTGCTTTCGTTTGTGGCAAGTTTAGCAAACTAGCTAATGTATTCCCGTAGTTCTTATGCAGTTTGGAGTTGAGTAGATAGTCCCAGTCGTCTTGGGTTCCGTCGCTAGATGTCCTTTGTTTCTTGGTGGCCACTTCGCTGGTCTCTCCATGGTCGTCTGATCTCCTCGGCAGAGACATTCGTTCCAGGTCATAGCCAATGAGGGAATAGAGCAGGTTGGCAAACATGGACCACTCTTGTTCGGGGGTCAACTCTTGAGTGCCAGGCGCGTTGCGGACGCCGTACCATTTTATTATCACCTGTGAGAAATACAATGTTAAAATCATGATAAAAGAAATTACGAAATGTGAATAGAATGAACTTGTTGTGGGTGCAGCAATGCACCTCTGCCTACCCCGCAAGGGAGTACATTAGTACAAGGCGTGGGTGTTTGTGTTGTGTGTGTTTTGTTTTGGGAATATGGTTGGACCTTTTGAGCGTTGTTTTCATAGCGAAACATACGGGTTTTTAACTTATAGGGTATATATTTACAAACAAGGGTTAGCAAATTGGTATAGCAAGTCGAAACGGTCATGCTCAGAAAGTCATTCTAAACAACTTTCGCTCTAAACCTTTTGGAAATTCGTAACCTTCTTACAGCCTACTATACCCTTTTTCAACATCCTATAAATCGCAGAATCCATCCATATGTGACTACCGTTTTATAAATATTTTATTATCTACAATACCCAACACACCTGCATAGTGACATCCTTAGGCAGTATAGCCCTGAGCGCGCCGCAACACTTGATCACTCTAGACGACCGCGCGATGTCGGGCAGAGTGATGCGATACATCGTCGCCTTTTCAAAGATATGGCTTTTTTAACATCCTATAAATCGCTCAATCCATCCGTATGTTAACTTAAGTGCCAATTTCTCCATAATCGGTTATCTAACCGACCAGGGATTGGTTATCAATTATACGTCTTCTGTGTCAAAATTCAACCATTAATACCTGGTTATGCTTAACAGACTATGGAGAAATTAGCACTTAGGGCGCCTTCAAATTAGTCGCTAATTGTCGCGCGGAAGCAGCGCGGCTGCAGCGCTGCAGTCGCGCATCTTTTAAATTACAAAATTTATATGGATTTTGACAGCAGCGCGGCTGCAGCGCTGCAGCTGCGCTGCTTCCGCGCGACAATTAGCGACTAATTTGAAGGCGCCCTTAAGGTACAATACTAAACACACCTGCATAGTGACATCCTTAGGCAGTATAGCCCTGAGCGCGCCGCAACACTTGATCACTCTAGACGACCTCGCGATGTCGGGCAGAGTGGTGCGATACATCGTCGCTCTTTCGAACATAATATGGGTATTTTAACATCCTATAAATAGCTCAATCCATCCGTATGTTAACTTTAAGGCACAACAGCCAACAAACCTTCGACTTCTTCGACGGCACCGTAGCTAAGGCGGTAGTAAAGCTGCTTCCGAAGCTGAGGGCCGCGGGTTCGAATCCCGCCCAAGGCAAACATCAGTGTGATGAGCATTTTGGTTTGCCTTGTGTCTGGTTGTCGTTAATCTATTTAATATGTATCTATCTATATATTTGTGTAGATATATCAGCTGTCCGATACCCATATCACACGCTCTGCCTAGTTTGGGGCGGATGCCCGTGTGTGAGATGTCCCTACATATTTATTTATTATTATTACTAACCTGCATAGTGACATCCTTAGGCAGTATGGCCCTGAGCGCGCCGCAACACTTGATCACTCTAGACGACCTCGCGATGTCGGGCAGTGTGATGCGATACATCGTCGACTTGTCGAAGACTAGGGTTAGGCGAGTGCCGGCCGCGTCGCGCAGGGTTTGGAGACCTGGGGGGTTAGAAATGTTAATTTAGATGTGGGGTTATAGGGATGTTTCTATGGGATGTGTCAGTGACAAAACAAGAGCTAGACTAGGGCGAGTAGGGCGTGATACGGTGGTGATAAATGTATTAGTCAGTTGCCGACTATGTGTTGATTGTTGCTTCGCTCGGCTTTCCAGGCTCTGGGGTGTGATGGTTTGACTTGTTTTAACTCGCTTCGCTCGGCTCTCCTATTTATAACTCTAGGTAGTATTGCCTCGCTGTCGGCATAGAATAACAAGTGCAAGTGCTAATCTCGTTATTCTATGCTGTCGGTGGTTAAAGTACTTTTACCTCGCTTCGCTTGGGTTTCTTCTTTATGGTAAGTTCTAAACTGCTACACTGGAGGGCTACATCTACCAAACATTAGCAATTAACAATCCTTAAGCAGCGTCGTCACTCGCCTATCAAACATACGTCAGATTTTAAAAGCGAGCGGCGCTGCTTATTAAATCATTGTTAATTGCTAATGTTCGGTGATGGTTACCCCACTGGTTTTCAGAATTTGAGACAAATATATATATCGCTACCACCAACGCGCACTGGGCCAGCGTGATGGATTAGGCCTAAAACCTTTCCTTCATTGGAAGGAGACCCGCGCCCCAGCAGTGAGGACGTGATAGGTCGTGATGATATTGCTATCTTTGGTACTGGCAACCCTACCTGTGGCAGCAACCCTACCTGTGCCAGTGGCAGCCCTACCTGTGGCAGCGGGCGTGACGCCGACGGGCGCGACGGGCGACAGCAGGTGCAGCGCGGAGTCGTCCAGCGGCGCGTCGCGGCGGCAGTTGCAACCCTACCTATCCTATGTCAGTAGCAACCCTACCTATGTCACTGGCAGTGGCACCCTACCTGTGGCAGCGGGCGCGGCGGCGACGGGCGCGACGGGCGACAGCAGGTGCAGTGCGGAGTCGTCTAGCGGCGCGTCGCGGCGGGACGGCAGCAGGCTGCTGCGGCGCGGGAGGCCGCCGGCGGCGTAAGCTGTGGCTAGGAGGCGGGCTAGGACGCCGCCTACGTGCACCTGGGAAGGGGGGGTGAAATGGTGGGGTGAATACTGAGATATTTTAAATATGGGACCAATGATTTTAAAAGAATAGTACTTATAAGAATGTACAGTGTACAATTTTACAAGTACAATAGATACACTATTTAATAACCTATCCATTAATAAGTGAAAAAATGTATAACTAGTTGGTAAGCCATATAAATAAATGACCATGAGCTCCTTTTCGAATTAAAGAGTACATTTGAATGAATAAAAGCATTTCAGTATGAGAGTTCGAATGTATAGGACCAACAGTACATCGGAAGGTCAATATACCCGACAAACTAAGCAACTTTCACTATGGAGTGAACTCTGTAATGGCGATAAAACGAATTAAGTACTTATGTATTACTTTCAGACATAGTTTACTGATAAAAATAATAAAAATATTGTGAGAAAACTATACATAAAATATCATAATAATCTCACCTTCCCAACAACACTCGCTCCGGACTGCAGAATAATATTCCCACTGTCGTCTATCAACGCAATCATCTGCAGATGATCCAGCACCACCGCGTCCTTCGCCGAAACCGACGTTATCGACCCCACAATAAGGTTCATTTTCGATGACTTCCCGTGAGAATGAGACTTCTGCAACCTCACAATCTGTAGCTTACTCGAACCGTCCACTTTCACCATGAAACATAAATAATCATGTCCCACCAAATCCGTGTGGAGAAAACTCTTCGTATCACTTTGATTCTCTATCGGATCTCGTCTGATGCTTTGGGTATCGGTCCAGATGTGATCGAGGCATATTTCTGGGTACAAAGGCAGCGATGGAGGCGCTTGGTTGCAAGTGTTTGCCATCATAGTTACCGAGGAAGCATGGCCAATGGACGCATGAGGTGACAAGCCCTGCTGGTGAAATATGTTGGCCATTGGACTGTTGACTCGTGACCGGGACATGATCGGAGTGCCTGAACCCCTCTTCGAATGATGGGGACTGCCTGCTCCGGTGGCCCAACTGGTAACATTCTTAACACTGTTCATCGGGCTGGCCGGGAACTCACATGTTTGACTGAAGACTGTGGTCGTAGAATTCATGTTCGGACACATGGTTAAGCATTCTTCCCGTACAGCCTTTCTAACGTACCACAGCGAATGTGTCCCTAGCTTCCAATCATACAGGAGTATAATGCTAGGATTTGTGCTGACGAATATGATTTGTAAGTCCCCGTCGTTGTAATACTGCAGTCCTTGTGATGGTGACTTCATTAGTATAGGAGTGACTTCATCTAAAGGATGTGACATGGAGAAGCAAGTCGGCAATGGAACATCAGAATCGAACGCCGAAAGCGACTCCTGACGCAACCGCGCACTCATATTAAACGGAAACGCGTTTTTCGACCTCGAAAACGTGCTATTCTGCGACTCGTTAAACTTCAAAAACGACGCCGGCAACATCGAATTCTGGAACGACGGTATCGCCTCCTTCTCAAACAGCACTCCGTACTTCATCGGCCAGACCTTTTTCACTTGAAACGGGATACTCGTCACATACTCCCTGCCATCCGTGGCATATACCCTCACATTCTTATTATCCACCAGCAGTATCGACGGCATATTCTTTGTAGCTAGATGTTCAGTAGTATCCTCAATCTTGATGTTCTTTTTGACGTCTCCTATCTGCGAGTTCAAGGCATCAATGAGCATGGTGTTGTTGATGCCGACGTGGAAGTTGCAGAAGACGGCGTGTCGGATGGGGGCCTCGATGGTGAAGCACGCGATGGTCTCACGAGACTCCGGGCCGGAGAGTCTGGTGGCTGGAGCTGACGTCAGGCCTGCGGGGAGATTTGGTGGTGAATTTGGTGCATTAGGATTTCAGAGATCTTCTAGGAGACCCCTAATTCTTTAAGAAAACATTATGTAAAGTTAGAAATCAAGACAGATTTAACCCTAACTTGCTTCTGACGAATTACGGTGTTTAAAAAATTTGAGTAATTTACTTTGAGACGAATATGAATGTACAACAGCCCCCCTGACTTGGTACTTTCTGGATTTCATGACACGCTATGCATGTACCAAATAATTATGTGGTAATATTTTTACGCCCCCAAAGGGCTGTAATAACTATCCATTTACCTACATTCATGCAAATAAAATGTACTTATTCTATTCTATTTTATGTATAAAGACTCTTTACCTTTAGACCACACAGCAGTGCATCCCTTCACATACAGCTCCTCCTCGTAGCAGCAGTCGGTCTTGTGGCTGAGCGGCTTCTCCCGGCTTGGGGACGCCTGCGACGGAGGCGAGAACTTCTTGGACATGTTGCTGGAACTGTTTGCGCTGCCACCTGAGGTTGAATGGAATTTGTTTCGAATTTAGTTCATATTTATCCATAGATAGCTTCAACTGGTGATAGACTTTGTATTTTCAAAAGAACCTATGGTAAGTACTAAAAATGTTGTAATTTTATTTAAGCTGCAATAAATATTTTACAAGTGAAAAGATTGTATAAATCTGAAATTATTATTCATTGATTTTTTTATACCAAATAAGTAGACAGAATTAGAGTGGGACATCTGAATCTACTTATCAATGATATTGAACTTATTTCCATCATTCTTTCCCAAAACTTAAAGCTTCCTTTAACATTGTATTATTTTTACAAACTACTATTAGTTTGAAAAAAGCCTCTTTGTCTTTGAATAATTTTACCTCTAGAAGTCCCCGACGGCCCAGAGCCACAGTCCGCATCCCCCTTCTTCATAGCCAGCTCTGACTTGATAGAGATGTTGAAGTCATTCTTCAGCCGACTCTGCGGCCGGAACGACTCCGACATGTACTCATCCTTGGAGTCCTTTGTTGTTGCTGGTGGGTCATCTTCAAAGTCTGAAATGAAGAATATAGCGAATAACTCATGTGTCTAATAACAAAATATTATAACAGGAAAGTTGGCATTGATTGTTCTGTAACTAATTGTATAAGCTGTGTACTGAATTTCTGTTGTTTTAACTTGTGTACCTATCCTAAATGATATCGTTCGGAGGGCTCTCATTTCTGCTGACATTCCGGCGGTTCTTGAGCCGCCGGGGTTGAGTCGCAGTGATGGGAGGCGTCCGGATGGTCTCACCTTGATACCGTGGGAAAAAGGTCAGTGCCTGCTCTGGGACGCCACATGCGTCTGCACATTTGCCCCGTCCCATGTGGGGTCCACTGCTGGCACGGTGGGTGCGGCTGCCGAGGCGGCTGCACGACAGAAGTGCGTCAAATACGGCCAGTTGATTGCGGGCAGCTATATTTTTGAGCCTCTTGCCATTGAGACCACTGGGGTTTGGGGGGAACAGGGGAGGCAGTTCATCAGGGAGATTGGGCGACGCTTGAGGAGCCGCGGCTTTGACTGCCGCTCTGGGGCGTACCTGGCACAGAGGATTTCCCTCGCCGTGCAGCGCGGCAACGCAGCTAGCGTTATGGGGACTTTTGGGTCGGGTGCGTCCTGGGGTGGTTTATTTAACTAAGTAAGTTGTGTTTTATTTGTTTTGTATTTTATTTTTGACGAAGCGAGGGTGGATTGTATGTTTGATAAATTTGTATTTTAATTAATAAAGTATTACCAATCCTGAAGGCAAATAAATTGTTTCCTTCTTTTCTAATCATAACAATCAAAAGCATTGTAGCTACTGCTACTTTCAACAGTGTTATAATATGGGATACAGTAATCAGGAGAATCACAACACTCTGCCTTTGGCCATCTTAAATCAACTTCACATACTTGTACAGCAGGCTAGCCAATCTACAAATATTTGCCTGTTTGCTGTCTCATTTTTGGCTTCAAAACAATTATTTTTATAACATTCAGTGCTTTTTTTCATTACTTGCTTCTAGTTGTTTGTGAGCTTTAATTTAAGAATGAAGTGCCCTGCTATTTCTAAAAAAGTGAACCTTTGGGTGAATTAAACCATTATTTACCTTCTTTTCTTCTAGCAAACACTTCTCTGACACACCACCACTCCAGCTCATCTTCATCACGACCCTCAATCAGACTCTCATCCTTGATGGCAAAGTTAGTCAACTTGTATAGCAGGGAGTTCTCAGACAATGAACTCTTATTACATCGTGAGTAGATCTTTCCGGGATGATTCTCAAGGACCGTCCTACCGTGAGGCACAAATTCCTGTAAAAAATGTTTTACAAAGTTGTGTCATAAAAGTTAGTAAAGGTATAGTGGGATTGTACGTAAAAATTCAAGTATATTTTTTGTTGGTGCAATTATCCAGATTTATAGAATCTTTCTATAATTTATATACATAGTTATACAAGCAATGGTTGGATTTTGATCATGTAACTTGCTATAGTTATGAAAGAAAAACCGGCTAAAACTTACCAAGGGCTCGGAGGCGGCAATCATTGTATTTTCATCCAGATTTGAAGCAGTTCGTTGACTGGAAACTTATTAAAATATAAAAGCTACACACGAAGTCGCATATAGGGTGTCGTTCGGAGAAAATCACTTTATTACAGCCCTATAATTAATTATTTACTATTTTAATTATTTTGCAAATTAACGGCAAAGCAACAGCCGCACGCTTTTTGACAAATCAAATTCGACATCTCAACTGTCACTCACTGTCAAAAACTGACATCCATAACATGACATGACATTGTCACTGACAACTATTGTTAGCTCTGTCCTAAAACTTACTTAATCTGTGTACAGAGGAAAACCTCAGAATAAATAACACATGAGCTTAAAAAAGCGTCGCTTACACGCTAAGAATACGGAGATCGAGAGACTCCAGTCGGATCCAAACAGATCCAAATGATATTAAAATACTTCACATATTATTATCAAACATAAAAGCGCCAGTACACGCTGGCCGGCGGCGCCGCGCTGCAGCAGGTCACTTCGGTGCGGGATCTGGGAGTGCGGATCTCATCGGACTTGTCATTTCGTGATCACATTGTGGACACATGCAAGAGTGCTTTCAAAATTTTAGGTTTTGTACTCCGTAGGTGCCATGGTTTCACAGAAATAAGTGCTGTGAAGGCATTGTACAACGCGTTAGTACGGAGTAAATTAGAATGTAACGCAATCATATGGGCTCCGCATGAAACTAAATATAGTTTGATGCTGGAGAAAATACAAAACAAATTTCTTCGCTTTTTAGGGTTCCGTAGCCAAAATGGCAAAAACGGAACCCTTATAGTTTCGTCATGTCCGTCTGTCCGTCTGTCCGTCTGTCCGTCTGTCACAGCCGATTTACTCGGAAACTATAAGTACTACAGTGATGAAATTTGATGGGAATATGTGTTGTATGAACCGCTACAAAAATATGACACTATATAGTAAAAAAACCGGCCAAGTGCGAGTCGGGCTCGCGCACAAAGGGTTCCGTAGCAGCAAATATAATATTACAGTTAAATCAACCTATCTCAAAAACTATAAGAGATACTTTGATCAAACCAAAAATCGTTGAAAGAGTTAATTAGCATGCATCACCTCTATTTTTTTTAGAATTTTATACCCCGTAGTTATAAAAATAGAGGGGGGGGGACATACTTTTTACGACTTTGAGAGCTGATATCTCAAAAACCGTTCACTTTAAGAAAAATGTTTTTTAGAAAACTTTATATCATTTTAAAAGACCTTTCCATTGATACCCCACACGGGTATGTACATCGAAAAAAAAAATTTCATCCCTCAGTTACATGTATGGGGGGCCCCACCCCCAATTCTTTTTTTTACTATTTAGTGTCATATTTTTGTAGCGGTTCATACAGCACATATTCCCATCAAATTTCATCACTGTAGTACTTATAGTTTCCGAGTAAATCGGCTGTGACAGACGGACAGACGGACATGACGAAACTATAAGGGTTCCGTTTTTGCCATTTTGGCTACGGAACCCTAAAAAAGAATTGGGGGTGGGGCCCCCCATACATGTAACTGAGGGATGAAATTTTTTTTTTCGATGTACATACCCGTGTGGGGAATCAATGGAAAGGTCTTTTAAAATGATATAAAGTTTTCTAAAAAACATTTTTCTTAAAGTGAACGGTTTTTGAGATATCAGCTCTCAAAGTCGTAAAAAGTATGTCCCCCCCCCTCTATTTTTATAACTACGGGGTATAAAATTCTAAAAAAAATAGAGGTGATGCATGCTAATTAACTCTTTCAACGATTTTTGGTTTGATCAAAGTATCTCTTATAGTTTTTGAGATAGGTTGATTTAACTGTAATTTTGCTGCTACGGAACCCTTTGTGCGCGAGCCCGACTCGCACTTGGCCGGTTTTTTTGTATTTTAAATTATATGGAGTGTATCCCGGATATCCTTTATTATATCCGAGCTTATTTGTTACTGGGATGGTAGGGTACACAACTCTAGCGGCTAGGAGAGACCTAACCTTAGCAGTTACCCTTTTTAAAATACTGAGGGGCTGGCTGATAAACCCTGCCATTCTAGAAAACATAAGCCTGGTGGTGCCGAGTGAGGGCGCGCGGGGGCTGCGGCGCCGCGCGGGCCGGCTGTTCAGCATACCGCAGGCCAGGACCAACCTTTTAGCGCAGGCGCCTATGACCAGAGCCTTGAGGGTGCTTAATAAAGTAAGTGAAATAGTAGATTTGTACAGTTGTGGTTTGGGTGAATTCACCACAGTCACATTAGGCATTATTTGTTACAATTAGAAATGGGCAAGTACTTAGTTATGTTTTATGTTTTGCTTACTTTTTGAGAGTTTATGATTTATGTTATATGTTCTTATTTTATTAGTGTTAGTTTAATTTGTATAACGAATTAGTCTTCTGTAATGTTGTACAATATTAGTAAATAAATAAATAAATAAATAAATAAATAAATAAATAAATAAATAAATAAATAAATAAATAAATAAATAAATAAATAAATAAATAAATAAATAAATAAATAAATAAATAAATAAATAAATAAATAAATAAATAAATAAATAAATAAATAAATAAATAAATAAATAAATAAATAAATAAATAAATAAATAAATAAATAAATAAATAAATAAATAAATAAATAAATAAATAAATAAATAAATAAATAAATAAATAAATAAATAAATAAATAAATAAATAAATAAATAAATAAATAAATAAATAAATAAATAAATAAATAAATAAATAAATAAATAAATAAATAAATAAATAAATAAATAAATAAATAAATAAATAAATAAATAAATAAATAAATAAATAAATAAACATTTCTCTGTCAATTACAACCAATCAGTGGAATCGGATCATGAGATTCATTTCATGATAATCGATGACTGAATGGTGTAGTGGTTAGCGACACTCTGCTATGCCGAAGGACCCACAGTATAAATTCAGGTTTTGGGTCATCAATCATCATAACTAACTAGTTTTGTAGTAACTATGTGTTGAATTATTTTACAGAATAAGGGTGCCTTTGAAATGTACCTTCTAGGGCACAGATACGCATTGGCAACGTAACTTGCCTCGTAACCCGTAGCCCGTAGGACACTTTTTTTTAAAACATATCTATTTTAATTTTTTTTTCGTACTACTCGACTTTTGAACCCATCAGTTGTTACGGCATCGTTAAGCAACATAAGAGTTTTCCCTGGTGAACTGTGTAAGTAAATTAGTGCTCAAAATAATAAGACTGAAGGAGGCTAGGTAAATTCCATATACTTAATTCACTTGTACGAGACTTGTATGCTTACGAAAGTGGGTAACTATACTTATGTGATACTTATATACTAAAGGCATGGTCCACGCAATCGCACAGCCACATCGGCCTGGTCTGTGAACAGTCCGTCGATGCCCGTGTCCAAGAACGCCTTTATCTCCCCGGCCATGTCACCTATCGCCGCCGCGCTGGCGTCTCCGCTGCGGAACTCCAGTGGAAGGAACACGTTCTCCCGTCGGAAGGTGTAGGGGTGGACTTTGAGCCCTGCATCGTGGGCGTCTCGCACAAAGCTGGTCGGAGACAGCAAACGTCCCTCTCCGTCCCGTGGGATTATGTAGCTCTTATCCGGTGCCACTGCCGTAGCGTACTGCCCCAGTGCCTGCAGACCTTCACGTGTTGCGATCTCCCCGTATGTGATTCCAGTCTCCTGATCCTGGTCCGCCGGCCGCACCTCCGGGCTGTCCAGCAGCTGCAGCAGACGAAGGTCTGTCATGTTCTTCAACTCTTTTAAATTGTTTATCTCGAAGGACTGAATGAAGACTGCAGCCTTTGAGCCGACGTAGCCGTTTTTATGTAGCGTATCTACTACGAGTTTTTCCATGGGCAGCCCCAGGCGCTTGAAGTATGTGCTGTGCTTGATCTCTGGATACAATCCGATGACTCTCCGCTGACTCACTTGCAAGCTCTTCACGAGATCAATGACTTCCTGGAACGTCGGGACCTGGAAGGCCCCATCCAGTCGCGCGTTGCCGGGTCGGTTCTCAGGAATACGCTCTTTCGCGCGTAAACTTTTGATTTCGTCAAGAGTGAAGTCCTCTGTGAACCAGCTCGTGATTTGTGTTCCGTCGACGGTTTTGGTGGTGCGGCGGTTCGCGAACTCGGCTCGATCGGCGACGTCGGTGGTGGTGGAGAGGTGGTTATCGTGTAGAACTATGAGCTGGCGGTCCTTGGTTATGACGATGTCTGGCTCCACGTAGTCTGCGCCGACGGTGATTGCCAGTGCGTAGGAGCCCAGCGTGTGCTCGGGGACGTAGCCGCTGGCGCCGCGGTGGCCGATGATCAGCGGCGAGCAGGAGTCAGGCCGCGCCGACTTGCGACAGTGTGCAGTGGGAGGCGTGACCACGGCCGGACTTACTGCCACGAAGAACAGCGAAGTGGTGGCGAGTAAGCACCGTGTTTTTGCGTAGATGTTCATGTTATTCCCCAAGCAGTCTGCAGTAAAAAAAATCTACTTATATCTGCATACCAATTTTTCCACAATAACTAATCAGTACTTTAGAGGGACCCATTTCTCACATCTAACTATAGTAGTTTTTGTGATTCAGTAACTACTAAAGTACCTAAAAACTTGGTATAGCCATATTGGGTGGTTCCACCACAATCAGTACCGCCATCTGTTGTCAGTAGCGTAAACTAGATTTGTGATATGAAATTTGTCGTTGCCTAGGCAACTAGGCATCTTATGATAGCCACTTTAGTGAGTTTTGTGGTAACTAGGTAGAGTGCCCCACAGGGCACAACTCAATCTTTCGCGTCTAGATAAGTTCAAATATTTTATTTTATAGTAAGTATTTATAAAGGAGTAGCAGATATAGACTGGTATTAATTATACCTTAACACTTTTATTATTCTTATCATAACCTTATGTTACCAAAGTAGGTACCAAGGAAGTAAAGAACTTAACGAATGCGTAGCTTTCCAATTTACTATTCAAAACTTTAAATCGTGCACTTTATATATCGTATAATATTGTAACTATTGATACGAAATTAATTGAATAACACCTGTACAAACTTAACACTTACTTACCTTCACAGTAATGATGTGGTCCACCGATTACACGACTCTTCTCAGCAAAAACCAGACTTCACTCTGGTTTGCTTATAGCGATGAATGTAGGTAGGTAGGGGAGACCGGGGACAAAAGTAACAGCGGGTAGAAAGTAACAAAGACTCTGTGGACTTCCCCAATAGCCTTAACGTTCCAAGCGACCGCTGGTTGACAGCATGCGATGCCCCCCGTGCTTGATATCATTTTCCGCGCCCGTGCCGCGGTTCAAGGTTGTTTTAGTGAGCATTTCGTGATTTTACACACCAAAAGTAAGTTTTTTGGTGTTAATTCATTTAGTGTTTACGTAGAATTAAGATGCCAAGAACCATATGACTATTTTTTCATTGATTCATTATAAGATTGTCTGTAGCATGTCATAAATGGTTTTCGAATAACATGTGCTGTTTTAAAGTTATGTCGCCTGATATTTCAAAAATGGGGATGGGTACAAAAGTAACAGCTCGCGGCAGGACAAAAGTAACGTGTTACTTTCGTAAGTTTGCCGTGTCACATTGTAAATTTTTAGTTTTTGTTGTTTTTATTAGATATTTGTGTCATAATATTGTATATTATGGCACAAATAAAACAACTTCTTATCAGCTAGTCGGTTTAAATGATGGATCTCATTTACAGTTTATATTAAGAAGTTTTTTTTAGTTTTGTCAATAAGTCATAAGATTTTTTTAGTTTTGATAGTTTTTTAAGAAGTTTTCTTAACTAAATAATTTGATTGTTTTTTCTGTTCTTTCTTTTGAATCGTATTTATAACATTGGGCAGAATTTATGGGTTGTTACTTTCGACCCATGCCTTGTTACTTTCGTCCTGACCATGGGGTCGAAAGTAACGATTTCCCTTTTTTTTTTGAGGCTTCACAATTGCTAAAATTTGAGATGCATTAAGTAAAGTAATAATGGATATTTGTAGACTAAAGACGAAAGTTTTATATGACTATATTTATTTTATCGTAAATGTTATTAATAACCAGAGATCAGACAGAAGGTACAAACTGTTACTTTTGTCCCCGGTCTCCCCTATCTACGGTGCTGGTAGATACTTCTTAAGGCTGTCACTAAAGCTGGAAGAAAATCAGAATCTGTCAAATCTAGTGAGGGGGGGTTGAGGTATGCGGGGCGTTCTACGGACAATGACATGAAATTTTAACATAGTACTCGAAAACATAAAAGTGAAGACATGCCACTTTGTTAAAAATATACTAAGTAAGTAATATTGTTTTGTGATACGAAAATATTTATTTTTATTTGAAAGTATTTTTAATATTTAATAATTAATTATATATAAAGTCGTACCCGTGCCGATATTTATACAGGTTGTTGCAAAAAGGGTTTAATACTATGCCGAAACCTACGTGTGCAGCATGTTATTGATGTTATTTCTAAGCCAGGAAATGAAATCAGAATGTAAAAAAATCGCGAAAATATTATCAGAGTTTAATAGTTCAGGGTGTTGTATTAAACTCTGCCCCCGTGTAATAAAAAAAGTATAGTTAGCCGAAAGGGCGTTACTCAGGCGTCACTCTGAAAAACTTTTATCCTACGTAATTTTTTATATTCATGAAAAAAACGCTTCTTCATATAAATTTTTTTTTGGTCACGTGACCTTTTAGTTAGACGACCTGTTTTTTTTTGGTGTTTCAAAAGCAGAACAGTAGTTTGCAGAACTCTGCATATACAGGGTGTCACAAAAGGTTACGTAGCTGGCAAAGGGATATGGGGAGGTCACCAGAAAAATAATAACATGTAAGTACCCCCGCAAGGGAGTACGGTGGCCTGCGCCTAAAAGTATACAGGCGGAGTTTTTAAAATAGCGATCCCTGATGATGAAGGGACCAGCTACATCTGTTAAAAATCCGGGGACGTGTTGTGTGTGATGTGTGTAGCAGTGGTGTTTATGTGGATCTGCTTGAGCAGCATGTGAGCTTGAGATCGCTATTTTAAAAACTCCGCCTGTATACTTTTAGGCGCAGGCCACCGTACATTAGTACAAGGCGAGAGTGTGTATTTTTTTTTTTAAGTACTTATGTGTATTTGGGATATGATAAAAATAATATTTTTGTTTCTTAAAAACCAAAAAATTTACACCTTGCTGCGCTCTTTTGCTCACTGTAAGTACACCTACAAATATTGCTGTATTAAAAAAAACGGTTTTGTTATAACGATTATAAAAAAAAAGTTATTTTCATGTCAAGGAGTCATTTACCTAATTACGATTTCACTCAACAGCAGGTGAACTGAAAAAACAAGTTCTAGTTCTATCATCACTTTAGATCGCAAACATTGTAACTCCACTTTTCTCGGCGAAAAGTACTCTTTGGTGTCAATAGAAACGTTTTTTGAATTCACATGTTTTCCTCTTTATTCGAAAAAAAAACTGTATTCCGCATTTTACCATTTGTTTTCCTCTAAACCCCAAACCGTGATTTTTAAACAAGAAAACTTAGTAATTATACCCTTTATTCTCATATACAACGTGCGATGTAGGCGAACGTGAACGAAAACTATGCAATAAGCCTTTGTTTTTATTACTACTTTAGTAAATTACAATAACATACTCAACAATGTTAATTTTTTTTTGTAATGTTATGTTGTTAAATTAAGATCTAATATTTTATTAACATGAAGTTACTTTCAATTTTTTTTTGCATCTATGCGTCGAATCACAGCATGACGGCTGCTGCAGCTTCCTGCTGTCCTGTCCTCCAACCAATCCCACCAGTACTGCAGGTTGCGTCGAATACGAGCCATTCTCTTCGACTTGACAAGACAGGTGCTCCCGGAAGGATCATAGATCGCACGGAACCCGTACCGTATAGAGGCAACGGACTCCTTTGCAACAGCCCCCCAGATTCGGAAGTAGCCCATGCACTGCATGGCGAGCACAGCTGCAGCAATTTTTTCGTAATGAATCATTGGGATGTCATCCCCGAAGGAGGCTCTCAGCCTACCTCACGACCTGTGTGACATTAGAAAAATGCACTGTGCTAACGCCGTTTGCGAGCTTGATTTGCAGGACCGCGTTGTATGCCAAGTTCCACAGCAGAGGGGTCCAAGACCTACCGCTGTGGAACTCCGCAACTGAACTTCTTCAGTGAAAACAAACCCTCTCTTTTCGCATCCTTAATGTACTTGTTAGACACGTATGACCTCTGTCAATTTTCTGCAGATAAGAAGACAAGTGATGGTATACAAGAGCCGCCCTAAAGGTTCGCCCTCTAGGGGATAGAGTTGAACGCGGTTACTATTTTTAAGCAAACAGCCAGCGCAACAACTCGCCCGTGGTTCTTATCCTGCTCCGACAGTGAACGAACGCAAAGTATTGTACCCACTATCCGAATCCGCATTTCGGATGCCAAACTGACAGTCCGAAAGGTCGAAACCGTACCACCACAGAGGTATGACTCGTTCGAAGAGCTTATCAGGCTCTTACAGCAATCAGATGTGTCGGTACACTGAAAGATAATCTACAGGCCTGCTTTATTTATTTAGGAGCACTAATGGCCTCCTTTCAGTCATTGAGTCACTGGCACTCAGGCTGCGGTTGAACAGGAAGATAGACTGTCTAAACAAATCATTTTTAGGCTAGTTAAAAAAAACTTTAGGTGGGTAGTATGCCAACTAGAACTACAAATAAAACAGTATTTTTGTCTCCTCTAAAATTTGGTCACGAGGAGTTACGATGATTACGATCTAAGGTGACGCTGACGATATTTTATACAAGGTATTGAAAAAAGGGTATAAAGCTTAGCCAAAAGTGGATTTAGGTGCCATTCTGATCCACTTTTCTTCTACAATTTTGAAAATTCACGTAACAAAACCTTTTACATAGAAACTTATTCGATCACGTGATTTTTTACTATAGAGACCGAATTTATTTTTCGAGAATTTCCAAAACTTGGAGAACAAAAGTTGTTCAGAATAACCCCTGAGTCAAACCCTTTCGGCACAGTATACCCTTTTTGCAACATCCTGTATAGGTAATATCAGGTTTATAAAAGACCTGGGCCTGTAGAGTGAGACTCGGCATGGGGAGTCATAATTTATAGATCTTTTAGGTTGCAGTGGCGAATGGGCACTGGTAGCCCTGCCCTTTTCTATAACTATAACTATAGGTAATTTTATGGCAATTTAAAAATGGTATAACATTTATCTATTTGAAAAAATCATTAAAAATATACATTACCTATCACCCTAATTTAAAAAAAAAATTCAGCCCTTACTTTAAACTTATAACACCCCTCTATTTCCTTCAGGGGTTAAAAAACCTGTGTATTTAATATTTTCTTATGAGTTTTTTTTTAAAAACTAGGCTCTTACATAGTTGTACATAATATTATGCGGTATTTTATTCCACTTGTAACGCATAAAATTCATAGCTACAGTAAACATTTCATTTTTTTCATGGCGAGATACAGTCGCACTTAACCGCTTTTTTGCAAAGCTTGTTAAATAGATTTAAAAAATTATGTAAATTTTAGATCTTCAATTTTTAAAAATACTTACTTATTTTTAACAACCTGTAGTGTACAGACTACCACATCTTAAAATATATATATTTTTAATTAACTACGGTTTTTGGTTTCAAATAAAACAAATTATGAACTTACTTTTCAACACCCTGTATATTGTGTAGCTTACCTACCATACACAACCGTTAAAATAAAATAAATTACCCCTCAGAATATAAACAGGCTCGCGCTTTGGCATACTGCATTGACCGTATAGTTCTTATTCGGAGAATCTAATAAGTGTCATTATGTGCAATGTTTACCTTTATCTATGCATCTGTAACTCTATAGTAAAAAATGTAAACAAATCGAAAAGGCGAAATGTTTTCTAAGAATTTTCGGCTTTTCTGCATCTAAAATGATTAGAAAATTAACTTTCCATAGCAAATGCATATGTATTATAATACTTGTAGTCATAATTTGTTGATTTAATCAGTTTTTGTGAAATATTTGATAAAAAATAAAATGGCGTGGGTATCGCTCCTAACAGGCCGCCACCAGGGCGACGACTGAAGAAATCTGAAATCTGTCACGGTGTCATCATTTTTAAACCGGAATTTATTAGATTTTTTGCAAAAAAAGTTGACTTCTGGTCCATTAAATCCAACTCTTTAAGGTAACTTTGTTAAGAATTTAATTACCTACACATACATATAAGATTCCATGAAAATGGGCCCTCTGATTTCGAGGGTTTTTTCATAATAAGTCAAAAAATGGCAAAAGACATGGTGTGTTTGCAATTTTTTTTAACATACTTATTATAATCCTGCACCAATTTATAAGCAACTAACATGTTCAGTATACCCTCTGCTACAAAATATATTTTTATCAATGTGATAGAAGCCACCGTTTTTCCAATCTAATCAAGTATATCAAGCCGACTTTAGCATTTTAGCTTTAGGGATCCCCTTAAGTACTTAGCAAAGTTGCTAAGAATAGTGCAACTTCCGTTTAAATATTACCAATAAACGGGTTTTTAGTTCGTTTAACGATGTTGGTCTCAAATTTACGATACAGTTTTATAGCTGGCAGCGAAGCCGTACCATTAACCGTAGCATGGTGATCTAAAATATTACTTCTATCCACCCCTTTCATTAACCAGGGTGTTGCTAAAATGTGTTGATATTAACTACTTAACTGGATGAGTGTAGCACAGGACCGTGGGACTTGGCATAACATGGAGGTGGCCTATACCCTGCAGTGGGTTGACATAGGCTGATGATGATGATGATGATGATGAGTAGTTAGTAAGTCGAGACTTTACCAAAGGAATCATTCTGAACCACTTTTGTTGTTGTTTATTAGTTTTATTTATTTTTAAATTGTCGTATCACTAACAACTATTTATTACTAAGTAGTTAGCCACTTTTATAGAAACAGCGAGTCATTTAGAAGTGAGCACTGTTCACACATGATACAAGTCTTGAGGCAAACCTTTTTTCTGGTGACCAGTGTCCAATCCATTATCCTTCCAGTATACCATATTATGAGTCTCGCGATGATGAATACCATGTAATTCACACACTGTTCTGTGCGAGTGTTAAGTAGACGTATGTATGGCAGATTCAAAAGTTTTGCAAATACTATACAACAAGCCCAGAAATGTACGTCTACTTAACACTCGCACTAAACAGTGTATGTATCGGCCTAAGTAAAGGTCCAGCGATGGTTTAACGGAGCTGCAAATAATGTGTTGATTTTCAATATCAGAACTATTGTAACTACAGTAGGTATAACACCGCAGACCCTGGTTATTTTTTAAGTGTGTAGGCAGTGCCCAAAACAGTAAGACGGAGAGCTAGTTGTTAGATATAGTACCTACCTAAGTATTTATTTGTATGCTTACAATAGCGTACCTATACCTAACTATATACCTACACGTGAACATAGCTCTACAGGCAGGGTCCTCTTAGCCGCGCCGCCACGTCGGGCTGGTCCGTGAACAGTCCGTCGACGCCGGCGTCCACGAAGGCTCGCAGCTCCCCGGCCATGTCACCCATGGCGTCTCCGCTGCGGAACTGCAGTGGAAGAAACATGTCCTCCCGACGGAATGTGTAGGGGTGCACCTTGAGCCCCGCGTCGTGGGCGTCTCGCACGAAGCTGGTCGGAGACAGCAGCCGCCCCTCCGCATCCAAAGGGATTACGTAGCTTTTTTCTGGCCCCACGGCAGAAGCATACTGCCCCACCGCCTGCAGACCTTTGCGGGTTGCCATCTCCGCGTACGTGATTCCAGTTTCGTGATCCTGGTCGGCCGGACGCATCTCTGGGCTGTCCAGCAGCTGCAGCAGGCGCAGCTCCGTCATGTTCCTCAGCTCCTTCAAGTTGTCTATCTCGAAGGACTGTATGAAGACCGCCGCCTCGGGGCCGACGTAGCCGTTCTTGTGCAGCACGTCCGCCACGAGCTGCTCCATGGGCAGCCCCAGGCGCTTGAAGTACGTGCTGTGCTTGATCTCCGGGTACACCCCAATGACTCTGCGCTGGCTCACTTGCAGGCTCTGCACGAGGTCGATGATCTCCTGCAGCGTGGGCACCTGGAAGGCCCCGTCCAGGCGCGCGTTGCCGGGGCGGGTCTCGGGGATGCGCTCCCTCGCGCGCAGGCTCTTGATCTCGTCGAGGGTGAAGTCCTCGGTGAACCAGCCCGTGACCTGCTTGCCGTCGATGGTCTTGGTGGCGCGGCGCGGCGCGAACTCGGCGCGCTCGGCCACGTCGGTGGTGGCGGAGATGTCGTTCTCGTGGCGCGCGATGAGCTGGTGGTCGCGGGTGATGACCAGGTCCGGCTCCACGTAGTCCGCGCCGAGGGTCACTGCCAGCGCGTAGGAGCCCAGGGTGTGTTCTGGGACGTATCCGCTGGCGCCGCCGTGACCGATGATCAGGGGCGAGCAGAACTGAGGAGTGTCCTGCTTCAGACAGCCAGTGGCATCCACGGACCGACAAACCGCGACGAGGAATAGTGCACTGGTCGCCACCAGCCACCGTGTTTTTGGGCACATGTCCATGGTTATCACCAAACTGTCTGCAATGAATAAAATGTTTGGACATTACTCCGGTATTCAGGTCCAGTGTAATCAAAACTTTAATAGAGCCTACACCTACAGAGTTCCCCTGTATAGGTTTCACCAAGGAACGCAATTGTCACAGGCTCACAGCACATAATTATTATAAGTAAATGGATCGGCTTCCTTTTGTTCTATAAACCAGGCGTTCGCGAGCTTGCGCCAGAAGAAAAGAAAGGCGTTCGTTTACGTTACGCCTAACTATAATATGTGCTGTGACCTGTAATACTTATAATAATAGTATAATAATAGTAATACTTATAGTAATACTTATTCGTTTCATTAATAAGCGGCCATCCTGCCACCCTTGCCAATAAGTTATGAAACCATACCTACCTACAACCTGGCAAATAAAAGTAGAAATAAAAAAGCATGTTTTCTTCTTAGCACTGTCTGATTTTTACAAGAGGAAGCCAAATTTTGGACTTTTTTATTTTCACTTAACTAGGTGATTAAGTATTATTTTTAATTTAAGGCTGATTAGCTGATTACGCCAAAATTCATAGACCACATTGTTCTATGCTAAATCCATTGCCGATTTAAAAATTATAACCAATAGAATTTGAACACGAAGATCGGTTTTGACTACGCTTCTTGAGGTCCCGTGGCCTTAACTTCCGCTCTGGAGCATGCCTCATGCAGCAGATCCTTCTCCTTGGCCGGTCAGCGTGCAAACGAAATCTTCTCCACAATGAAGTAGGTATTTAAGTAAGTAGTAGTAGGTACTCTATTTGTAGACCAACAAAACAATCAATTTTATACTTAACAACTGACCTAATTAATTTGATCCTAATTAATAAACCTCCTAACAATACAATACAATACACAATACAAAACACTTTATTTGCACCAAGAATAAAAATTACAAAAAACAAAACTTAAAAATAAAACAGTACAAAAAGGCGGCCTTATTGCTTAACCTAACCTTACGAACAAAGGGCAGTCTAATCGGTCTATCATTTATATACTTATACTTACTTATAATTAAGTTTACCTAATAAGTACCTACCTAGTACCTAACTAGGATATTTATTATGACAACAAGAATGATGCAGCAAGTAAATTCTTACAGGCGGATCGCAACGTCTCATTATTCCACGCATCGCCCAAGAAGGCTATATCGGCATTCGGTAGGTTAGAAAAAAAATAAAAAAATGTAAGTAGGTAGTTACTTAACTAAGATAGTAAATAATTAAGTAGGTATCTTTTTTATTAAACGTTAGTTACTTTAAGTATGTAGTTAACTACTTACCAAAATTAAAATGTTAGAACTAAAAGGCTGCATAATGCACACAGGTAGGTAGGTAGTCGCAAAAAACATTTTGCATTTGACTAGGTATAGGTAAGTAGTAAGTACTTACCTAATCTTACTTATCAGTAATCATAATATCACTATTATCACAAAATGTTGGATACAAACTCAACTCAACACTTACCTCGAGTGGTTATGAAAGTTATCTATCGGTTGTACGTCTTCCCCCACACAGTACAAAAACAAAACTTCTCTCTGATTTGGGATATATTTAGTGAAATTAGTGATGTAAGAATACGCAACGTAACATTTTCAGATTAATTATTACAGAACGAGTTTTTAGCCAATGTGACGAAGTTTAAGAAACCGTTGTGTTGAGTGCCAAAATTTCATGGAAGTAATAATACAACAGGAATGCGCACTGCACCAAAAAAACGAGCCGACAGAGATAGTCAGCACGGAGCCCTCCATCTCTTTCTATTTTTGGTGACCATAATTTTAGGTAATTCATGAGACATCACTTCTAATCTATCTTGTCGCGAATAACTGTCGATGGTCTCAATGTCACCTATTATTCTGTACGAGTAACATCAGGAGTTCCCCAGGGCTCTATCTTAGGGCCGTTACTCTTCGTAATTTTTATAAATGATATAAAAAAATGTTTCCTAAATACGAAATTCTTACTGTATGCGGATGACCTTAAAATTTATAAAACAATTCACAGCATTGCAGACTGCAATCTGTTTCAAGATGATCTCGACCGCTTTTCTAATTATTGCATCACAAATAAATTACATCTTAGCCTTTCTAAGTGTAATACAATAATATTTACCAAAAATAAAAATATAACTCGCTTCACTTACACTCTCTGTGAGGCCCCCTTGCGAGAAGTTACTACGGTGCGCGATCTGGGTGTTACCCTTGACTCTAAATTTAAACTCGACCAGCATATAGAACAAATCGTCAGTAAGGCCTTCCAAATGTATGGTTTTGTCATGAGAGCAGCTGTAGACTTTAAGCGACCTTCAACATACCTACATCTTTATAAAACAATTATTAGACCACAACTTGAATACGCTGTGCCCATTTGGAATCCTTACTTCAAAAAATATATAAATATGATTGAAAGAGTTCAGCGTAAATTCCTTCGTTCAGTACACTTTAAATTTTTCAAATTCTCCCTCAGTTATCCTCAGTTACTAGAAAAATACAAAATTCTCTCTCTTCAGTCCCGACGCCAACTTTTGGAAGCCATGACTTTGTACGGAATCTGCCACAACAAATTTGATTGCAATCAGTTAACTAACAGTCTATGCTACTTAGTACCAAGAACCGTTCACCGTCGTGCTGTGCGCGTGCGACGATTGTTTGCCATGAGGACCAATCGCACCATTTCTGGTTCACGATCTCCCCTGTATCGCCTGGTTGAAACCTATAATGGAACTTTTGTGGACGTGGATATTTTTGCCCTTTCATCATCCTGCTTTAAAAACCATTGCACTCGTGTACTTATTTCTAATCAACAGTGTTTGTAAATGATTTCTTGTTCTCTTTCTTCTTGTTCTTGTTCTGATGTTTACACAAAATCCACATTATGCTTATAAATAGTGATTTATTTTTATTTTATACACTGTTTGTAAGTGTGTGTTTATTTGGTTTTGTATTTACTGATTTATGTTTAATGCTATCCTAAGTATATTCTTATAGCGTATCCTCTTTTATAAATATTGATTCTTTGTAACCTGTGGACATTGTCGTGGGTTGTACATTTATGTAAGTTTTTAAATTTAACACAATGTATTACACTTTAATGTATAACTGTTTATTGTCCCTAATAAAGTAAAATAAAAATAAAATAAAATATTCGAATAATTCGATTGCAATGTAGGTACGAATGCATTTTATAGTTCGACTGTAACGATAATAAACACTTTCGATGAATCGGGTTTTATCATCGGGTTTAAAATGATGAAAATTTGTGGGAATTACTTGGAACCACCTTTGCTATGTTTCTTCATTGGAAGGAAAGCTGAAACTTGGGAAAATATAATTTTAAGTAAATAAAATTAAGTTGGGTATAGTGTTGACAAGAAAGTGTCAAAACAGGTTAACATTAAACGCAACTATATACCTAAAACGTGTTTACTCTGTGGATTTTCCGTTTACATAGTCTAGTTGATGAAAATCATAAGATTTCTCAGCCTAAGTGCTTCCGCTAGTTTTAAAGTTGATAAATTATCTTATAATACTCATATCTATCACCAAAAAAATCAACAGCTCATAACTCTGTACCAGCCTTATAAGATAACCGCCACAATAATACCTAATGATACTTAGGTATAAAATAAATCAAAATGTTGAATGAAACAGGTCCTAATAAATGGAATGTGATTCAAAAGTACGAATGAATGGTCACCCTAACCATAACGTCTCTCACAACAGTATAAAACGTCATCCGTCATCTTGACAACGTCGGTCTTGTCGTAAAGTATTTAGAAAAACTACCAATATTTTTTATGAAATTATTATTCATACAAATACCAAATATTTCATTAAAATTACATGTTTATAATGATTTATTATAAATTTTGTTTTTGAAAATGATATGATATACAGTAGTCTATGAGTTAATTTAATATTTTTTTTGCATAGCTCTCTTTGTACAAAATCTACTAAAGTTTACACAACTAAATCCTGGCAATTGTTAGAAAGAGAGGAAGGGCTCTGTGGTAACCCTCTCTATCGGCTCGCGGCCTCTTTCACTTCAAATATAAATCTTAAGTTGAATTCGTTAGGTCTATTTTTGTTTGCATAATTTTGGTGAGTGCGCATTCCTGTTGTATTATTACTTCCATGCAAAATTTAGATTTCTACCTGTCACTGATGACATTATTCTACGTGCCATTGCCAAAAAAAATATATTATTTTCCGCTATCGCTTCGAGTTTGTAGATACTTTTCTCCCGATGTGGGCAATGTCAATGACTAGTCGAATATGCAATGCCAGTAGCCACCTTTGAAATCAGTAGGGTTACCACCAGCGAACATTTAAGCAGCATCGCTCGCTCGCAAATCTGACATAACTTGTATGAATCTGACAGATGTTTGTAATGCGAGTGACGACGCTGTATTTAAATGTGTCGGGTGGTGGTACGGTACTTGGTAAGTGCCTACTTAACTATTCAGTGTGGAAAAGATTATACTTACTTAATACTTAGATACTTACCTAGATCCTTGATAGGTAAGCAGGGGCTGCAATCATAACGGTTGAAGCTTTATAGATAGATAGATAGATAGATAATTCTTTATTGCACACACAAACATATGTAAATTACACAAGGAAATGTACAATATAGACGGTACAAATGGCGGCCTTATTACTAAGAGTAATTTCTTCCAGACTACCTCGGAGGACAGAAACTATACAAGAAAAGGGGTGTTATATTATAGTGTTCGAGTTAGTATATATTATACCACTGACGACTGACTCACGACTGTAATCCACCGAGGGGTAGTCAGAGGTGACTCGCGAGCGACACCCACTTTTTGCTGTCCTTATATTTGTTCTCACGAGTTAGTCGGGAGCCGTATCGCCGTTTTTAAATGAGTACAATAATGCACTTAGGCTATACAGCTTTCCTCACGATAAGAGCGATGGTACTCGTAAGTATACATTACTTAAATTCCTATGAACTCATTGATACATGTCAGCGCCGGGATTCTAACCCGCATCCTCTGGAGTGAGAAACAGTAGGCGCTTACCCAACTAAGCTACCACCGCTCCACTTTACTAAATAAGTATATAACTGTTATAGAAAGCTGTATCCCATTATAAAGTACTCTTATGATGCCAACTGGTGAGTCCATCAGAGGTGAGGTTAGGATAGAATTATGAAAGCAAAGCCAGCTAGGGGTCTATTGAAAACTCAAATATGGAAGTTTAGCGCAGTCAAGATTATAAATTGCTAATGTAATTCTATAAAGTTAATCGTACTTTAAAACATTTATGCGCAAATATACATAGAAAGTTAAAGTTTATAACGTAAAGGTAAGTAAGTACTTACTTAGTTACATCACTATTGCTACGTTAGGCGATAAATAAAAATATTGGGCATAGGTCAACTAGCAATCAAACACTTTTAAGTAAGTAGGTACCTAAATTCTAAGTTAAGTAAGTAGATTTATTTATTAGGTAAGTATGTAGGTATTGTGTCTTCCTACAAAGTAGGTAAGTACCTTATCTAGATAAATAAAAATATGACCCATAAGTATAAGTATTAGTTTAGCTGTTCCCGCGAGCTTTGCTTCGCCTTAAAATGTTTTCCCGTTTGTGTAGCCTATGTTCATTCTCAGGGTCTAGACCATATGTTTACCAAAATTCATTAAAATCCGTTCAGTAGTTTTGGCGTCAAAGAGTAACAGACAGACAGACAGACATACACAGTTACTTTCGCATTTATAATATAAATACATAATATACAGGGGCGTATTTAAAGATTGCGCGCCCTGGGCTTCTGTAGTTTTCCGCCCCATCAAGGAATGAAAGAAAACAAAAAGAGCAGTCAGTGTATATAGTACCTATCGACCTACATATTATGTATAAGAACATTGTGCTGATAGATTTACATAGATAATGATTGCGAACAAAAAAAAAAGATTTTTTCTGGATATACGAGTACCTACATTTAATTTTTAGAAAGTTTAGAAATAAACTTTGGCGACTCAGTCAGGCATTTTTTTTTTCTTTAGATTTCCTTAAAAAATACAGATGCGGAAAAAAATATACTATTCCACCGGTTCAAAAAAGAACAAAGGCCGGCTTTCATACTTAAAAAATCCAGCACTGTCGTCACCAAAATACCTCCGAGTGACCCTGGATAGATCCCTCACGTACAAAACCCACTGCCAAAACACCAAGAAGAAAGTCAGCTCTCGAAACAACCTTCTGCGACGGCTTACGTCTACCGGCTGGGGCGCCTCTCCGCAAGTTCTACGAACAAGCAGCTTAGCACTCTGCTTCTCAGCCGAATTTGCCTGCCCCATATGGGCAAGATTCCCATTCCTCAGAGCCAGAAGACAAAAGTCTTCAACCAGTGCGTCCTGCCAGTGATGACGTATGGTGCAGAGACGTGGACACTGACGGTAGGACTGGTCCACCGATTTAAAGTCGCTCAGCGTGCTATGGAGAGAGCTATGCTTGGGGTTTCCCTGATGGATCGTATCAGAAATGAGGTTATCCGTCAGAGGACTAAGGTTACCGACATAGCTGTCAAAATATGCAAGCTGAAGTGCTAGTGGGCTGGTCATATCTGCCGAAGAAATGATAACCGTTGGGGTAGACGAGTTCTCAAATGGAGACCACGGACAGGCAAACGCAGCATGGGACGCCCTTCTGCCCGCTGGACTGACGACCTTAGGCGGGTGGCGGGTAGTGGTTGGATGAGGAAGGCCGAGGACCGAGTGTTGTGGCACTCCTTGGGAGAGGCCTATGTCCAGCAGTGGATTATTATTGGCTGATGATGATGATGATATGGGCAAGGTAGAGCATGCTAGAGAAGTCGATTTTACTCTTAACGACACAGTTCGTATAGTAACGGGATGCCTCAAACCGACACCGATCTACAAGGTCTACTCTCTGGTTGGGATAGCACCCCCTAGCATACGGCGAAAAAGGCAAACAAGAATGCGACTCCAGACATACACTCACATACTGCCGCACTTTCCCGCCTTAAAAGCCGCAAAGCGTTTCTAAATAGTGAGGTGTCCTTAACGGATGAAAACCCACAAAACTCAAGGCTAAGACTCTGGGAGGAAATGCAGCCCCAGGATCCTTTCTTACCTCTTGAGGAAAAACTTGCTCCCGTTATCAGTCTCCCCTGGCACATTGGGAAGACTCTAAATCGGTTGCGAGCAGAGGTATAGGCTGCTGCAAGGACAATCTTTGCAAGTGGGGCTATACCGTTGGTACCAACCTATTCGACTGTGGTACCGCCCCTCTGACTATGGAGCATGTACTCTCCTGCCCCCTGTGCCCTTCCACCTGCACTCGGGAAGACTTACTCCAGGCTAACCAGAATGCTATCAAAGTTGCTTCGTTTTGGTCTGGACAAATTTAAAAATTCGCATGTTCACTGACACGGAAGAAGAAGAAGTGTAGAGTACCTACCGACCTACATAGGTATGTATAGGAACATTGTGGTGATAGATTTGCATACATAATGATATCATCCGAAGAAAAAAAAAGATTTTTCTGGATAGACGATTACATTTTAGAACGTTTAGAAATTAACTTGTGCAGGGCGGGCGACTGAGTTAGGCAAAAGAAAAAACTTTAGATTTCCTTCAAGAAAATACCTACCAAGGCGGAAAAAATTAGACTATTCCACCGGTTCAGAAAAGAACGAAGGCGGGTTTCATACTTTAAATCATATTTCTTAAGACATGAAATCAACATTTGGAAAGATGGCTCAGGGCCGTTCTAGGCTTACATCCTAAAATATTGTCCTGAACTTTGAAATCCTCCAACCTAAAGTCCAAGGGCGGCCTGCCGGCCGCCCATGCGCCGCCCTTCGCCGCCTGCCGCCCCGGGCTGTAGCCCTTTTAGCCCTAGGGTAAATACGCCCCTGATAATATATATAGTTAGGATTAGGATTAGGATGAGGATGCTCGGGCAGCACTGGTTCAGTTCATAGATAAGCTCGTACACTTTGGAGAAAATCAGTAGATTCTTCTCTTCCTTGCCGAGGATTAGGACGTGGTTGAAGAACGCCTGTATATAAGGCTCCAGGGTATCGCTCGTCTTGATTAGGATAGGCATATTAAGGAGGATATAGCGATCAGTCTGAATGTACCTACTAATACAGTCATTCAAGAGCCAATGACGGTATAAAAGATAATAGGTATATATAAACTAAAGGAGAACGGCAGTGGGCGTACCGCCTTTTTTTTGGAGCGTTTCAGAACCATGTTTTCACCATTTATTAATACAGTGTAGATAAGGTATTTTCAGTAATTACAATATTTTTAGAAGTCGGGGGAAAAGAAAAAATGATAAATGAAGAATATTTAAATCTAAGGATAATGGAACGTAAAAACAAACATATAGAGAACGGAACGTAACAATAGTGGTGCCAGACCTCGGAATATAACCAGCAAATCCGAGCAAAAAAGTAATCGAATAGAAATATCGATACATTCTTAAATACAAAAGATATTTTATTTATCAATAAATTACATGTTCTGGTACTATTTGTGCCAAAACTAGTACATTTGGTTTATAAAATATGATTATATTTAAGTCTTGAAGACTTTTATCCATAGTAAACCATTTTCTTTTTCTCTTTATTCGATTCACTATAATCGATATTTTTTGAATATTTAAATCTAGTAACACTGAATCTTGCTTGTCAATCTTGTCATAGTAGTTGTTATTTCATTTTCCATTACCTAACCTAATTATTTAATATTTTGAATACCGCTGAAACTGCTGAAGATATAGAACAAATGTGACAAAGGGGAGAACCAGACCCGGTTCCTGTTCCACCTCCCCGGCAGGCTCCCGTCCCACTTCTTCATCAGGAACCTGCAGAAGCAGCAGAACAAGAACACGCAAAATTCTGAAAATATTTTCTTTGAACCATAGGATGATAAATACCTAAGTCAAATATGAGAAGAGCAACTGCGTTCTGCAGTTCGAATCCCGGCGCTGACATGTACCAATGTGTTCTTTGAATTTAATTAAAATGTATTCCATCACACTTACAGTGAAGGAAACCTGCATACCTATCTAGATTTAGCACATCTAGAGAGCCAGGTGCAGGTACTTACACCACAACAGAGAATAGAATAGAGTAGGTAATAGGAACATAAAATTCCTAAAGTTGATTCCAGGCAAATTATGTTATGTAAATAAAACAATGATCTTTTAAACAGTATATTTTATTTCATTACATTACTCGCCAAATGCATACCCATATAGTAGAACCTTTACATATAGCATTTCGAAATGGCATAGCAAATCCCTGTTGCGGAATGGCAATTTAAAACTTCAGAAGTTGGATAAGTATAACATTATTCCATGATGAAAGTAGTAGCCTGATCTAGTCGATAATATTAATAAAATCATTTTATTTATTATGTACGTTGCACGTCCCGTATTTATTTAAACGTAAACATACAACTTGATATACCTAACATAATAATATTATTATCAAATTATTATTCACGTTGTTCGTCTTATGTTGTTCAAGTGTTGACATGGTGTTGACGTTTAGTTGTTAACATGACACATTTTTTTATCATTTCAATTTTTCTGCTCTGGTTTTGTCAATTTTTATCATTATACTGAGATCCAACCTAGACATTTATGACGTAAATCACAGAGTACTTGGCATAAACATTACTTCACTTGACGTTCCATTCTTCCTGTATGAATGTTTACGTTCCATTGCGACTACATTTTAAAGATTCTTTTTTTCCGTTTTTCTCTTTTCTCCCAGCTTCTAAAAATCTAGTTATTTATTTATTTGTGTACCTATACAGTGACTCTCTAAACATGGTACTTTCATTACGGAACCCGTAATTTTCATAGGGGTACCAAACGTCCTTAGAACTCTGCCATTGTCCTTTAACTTCCTTACCGAGAAGTAAGTAGACAAAAGAATTTAAAAAATATCTAAAAAAAAATTACCATTCTTCAAAAGGCACGGACATAAAGTCTGTGGAGTGACAATCATTTAATAAAAATTAAAAAAAAACCAAAAAAAACGGAAGGTAAAGTGATTTTTTTTTGTAATTAAATAAGTACTTAAGTATCTAATGTTTAATGAATACCTACTTTGATGATCTCTTGTTTTCTCTTACTAACCCTTTTCTTCATTTCAATTTCCATCTCGGTGTGGTTGTCTTACGAAGATTGCTATTATTAATAAGACCGCTGATTTTGCTATTTCTTTTTTGTTTCATCTATGAGCTATGAGTATTGTTTGTATAAATAGGAAGTAAGTATTTTATCTAACTTTATCTTAACATTTGAGTAGTTACGAGGGAGTTTACTCTGGCTTTATAAAATACGAATAAAATAATACAAACTGTCATATCATGTCATGCCATTGCCATAGTCAGAACTAGATAGAGCCAATGACTTTTATTCGAAAATAAAAACTATAAAACCATATTAAAAAGTCACTTGACCAACAAAGTTTCAATAGAAAATGAATAGGTATTTTTATTCGCGAATTTTTAAATTTCGATTTAATTTTTGTGCTTAGATATAACATGCTGCTCATGTAGGGTTCGGCTTAGTATACCCTTTTTGAAACACCTGTAGAACTACAAAGTCCTTGGATACAGCTTCATTGTTGTCAGCAAATGGATGGATACATAATTATAAAGGTAGCAAAATGGCCTCAATAATGTACCTTTAGGTACGTATGTACATATTACAAATACATAATCTACTAGCTAATTAAGCTAAATGTATTTACTTATTTCATATTTAAGTAAGTATTCACTAGGTACGGCATCGGCATTCATAACCGATTAGTTACACACATTAACACCTCACTTATCCACAAAGATTTGTGGCTTTGCAAGACTCATAAAATACAGACACAATATAATAACTTAATAACTAAGTAAGTAGTATAACTGTACATACTTAGTACTTAAGTACTTATTTATTACCGCACACCAATGTGCACTATTGTGTACACAGAATCGTCTTAAAAAGCGGGAGAAAAATTAACTGTATTTATGCATCTCATTCCCGTCTACACTGATAATTTAATAATTATCACATACTTTATCTCTTGTTAAGGCGGTTCGCACACTGCTGTGCAGAGCGTCACGCTGCATCTTGCGTGTCGACTCTGTCCACGCATCATCGTGCGCGTTTTTACGTACTCAGACTCACGCGCGTAGGTGCGTCAAGTGGATTCACTGTGGCTTTGACTCATTACGAGATCAATTTTCAAACACCTATATTATGGCCTTCCAAAATCACGCACAGAAGTACAGGAAATTATGTGCCTGTGCATATTCCACGCGTTACAATGAATACTTAAATATGAAAAGAACACTTGAGCTTGTCACGCGTGCGGGGTAATCCGCATGCGTGAGTAAATCAGCACGATGTTACAAACACCCTTAGTAGCTTGTGTCTTTCCACGCATAAAGGTAAATGTGCGGTGGTGCATAACTAAGTAATGTTTCTCTGATTGTAAGCACGTGCGTGATCTGCATGAAGGACTGAAGGTGGCAAAAAACGTTCGGTCTGTGTTCACTAACGGAGATAGGTACATAAGTTAGTAACGTCCGAACACGCACTCACGCAAGATGCAGCGTGATGCGGGGCAGTGTGTGACTAGCCTAAGTCTATCTATGTGTCTTGCAATTGGTACGTTTAATGACACGAGATAGTGACGTGGTCACCAGTGCAGCGCTCCGAAACTTTGTTTTTCGTGAGCAAGAGTGACCCTCTTGTGTTTTAATCTTGACAGAAAATACCTTGAAAACATCTGTATAAAAGCTATGGCAATGTTCACTATCTATCACATGTGGTAGTTGTGCGAACACGGAGTATCATGTGTGTTCTGTTAAAGTTCTGATTAAACTGGCTCTGATTACTGGCGTAATAAAATCAGAGTGTAGTGAGATTTAAGTACTTTATGTTCTTTGTGTTGATCACTTGGAGATAACCATGGACATCGGCACAAAAACGCGGTGGTTGCTGGCGACCACTTCGCTGCTCTTCGTCGCAGTCAGTCCGTCTGTGGTCATCACTGCCACTGCACCCAAGCTGGCGACGTCTGACTTCTGCTCGCCGCTGATCATCGGCCACCGCGGCGCCGCCGGCTACGTACCAGAACACACCCTGGGCTCGTACGCGCTGGCAGTGACCCTCGGCGCGGACTACGTGGAGCCGGACCTCGTCATCACCCGCGACCACCAGCTCATCGCGCGCCACGAGAACGACATCTCCGCCACCACCGACGTGGCCGAGCGCGCCGAGTTCGCGCCGCGCCGCACCACCAAGACCATCGACGGCAAGCAGGTCACGGGCTGGTTCACCGAGGACTTCACCCTCGACGAGATCAAGAGCCTGCGCGCGAGGGAGCGCATCCCCGAGACCCGCCCCGGCAACGCGCGCCTGGACGGGGCCTTCCAGGTGCCCACGCTGCAGGAGATCATCGACCTCGTGAAGAGCCTGCAAGTGAGCCAGCGCAGAGTCATCGGGGTGTACCCGGAGATCAAGCACAGCACGTACTTCAAGCGCCTGGGGCTGCCCATGGAGCAGCTCGTGGCGGACGCGCTGCACAAGAACGGCTACGTCGGCCCCGAGGCGGCGGTCTTCATACAGTCCTTCGAGATAGACAACTTGAAGGAGCTGAGGAACATGACGGAGCTGCGCCTGCTGCAGCTGTTGGACAGCCCAGAGATGCGACCGGCCGACCAGGACCAGGAGATTGGAATCACATACGCGGAGATGGCGACACGTGAAGGTCTGCAGGCGGTGGGGCAGTATGCCTCTGCCGTGGGGCCGGACAAGAGCTACATAATCCCTCGGGACGGGGAGGGGCGGCTGCTGTCTCCGACCAGCTTCGTGCGAGACGCCCACGACGCGGGGCTCAAGGTGCACCCCTACACCTTCCGGCGGGAGAACGTGTTCCTTCCATTGGAGTTCCGCAGCAAAGACGCCAGCGCGGCCGCGATAGGTGACATGGCCGGGGAAATAAAAGCGTTCTTGGAGACGGGCATCGACGGACTGTTCACAGACCAGGCCGATGTGGCTGTGCGGTTGCGTGGACCATGCCTTTAGATCTATGTTCACATGTAGGTAGGTAGGTGTAGGTACTGTTGTTGTAAGTATAATTTATGTAAAAATTAATATAAGTACTTCATTATTAAATCATCAGTCTCATTATTTTTTATTACTTTCTTCTTTGTACCTATACGACGCGAGGGGCTAGGAAGACGCGAGAGGGGCACTTGACAACCTGAAAAATAGAATCGGATATCGAATAATAGTAGGCGCGTAGTATACTTAGTAACTTGTTGTAAACAAATGTTTGCCGTCAAACCATAATCGGACAGCTGCCAATCCAAAAAGATTTTTTTCCTTCGATGATTTATAGACTGCACAAGATAGCATGTTTTCCTAGGATATCGATTCTTCAGCAGATAAGATTAGCTATCTTAACTACCTCTATGTCTTGTTAACACTACCTCAGATCAGAAAATGAATAATAGTAGGAAGGTACTTATTATCTAACTATAATCCCTCGGATCTACCACAGCGTAAAGCGAACTTATCTAACTATTAATATAAATGAAACAAGGAAAATACGAATAAACTTTATTACTACAGTGAAAGTATAATAGGATGCGTTCTCACATTTATAACAAAACATTCAACATTAGACTTTGGAACTAAACAAACACTTTGGGTGCCTTATATTATTAAGTCCTAACTAACGACTAACATAGACCAGTGTTTCTCAAAGACATTTATAAATTTATTATCACTAAACATCTATTCTATATTGGTACTTTTCTCCTTTCAGGCTAATTCTAAAGGTTTCTTTTTCATTACTTTAAGTGTCTCACCAAACAATTCGAAATGGAATATGACAATCGAATACACGATAAGTAGGTTTACCTTTAGAATCGTCCAGTAATAATTACACATGTTCCATTAATTTCAGTAAAACTTTATAGATAAGTAACAATATATCGAAGCAAGGCGTTTGAATAAAGTCCAATGTAGATGGCGTTACTTTCGGCCTAACCCAACTCCACTTCAGCTCATACAAATAATAAAATACAATGTTATGAGAAGGATTTTATATCGATCGATCATAAGTCGACAGATGGCATTGTAAGCTCAAATGAAATTTATCTTACGTATTTTTTACGAATGCGTGACATATTTATTTCGTAGGAAATATAGTGAATTACTGGTAAGTATAGTCTTCTAAGACATATCCAGCTAACACGCTACGTCATTGGTTAGGGCTCCTACTGTTCCTACCACTGGTAGCCTAAATAAAACAGATCTTCAGCACCATTACTCGGATATACATACTACACTTATTTACTTTTACGGGGTTTACTTTTCAGTACAATAAAGCTTTTCAGGTCAATGTTGCATTTTAAAAAACGTCAACATTTTACAGTAGTTCATTTAAATTCAATGTTCAATACATATGCATATATATAAATGTAGCCATTTCCATAATACTGGCCCCTTTTTGCCTTAAAGCTAATATTAATATCAAATAAGGCTCTTTGTCTATCAAGGCAAAAACATTTTCATAAGATGGTCGACCGTTGCGTTTATCATTCAACTAGTACATACGAAGGCCTAAAATTATTCCCTTTAGCTCAGTATTATTTAATATATTATAGAATAGGAACCGTAAAACTACTCAATTTATAATTAAACTTAACATTTTTTAAAACTACACAAAATCAACAAAAAGTCATTAGGCTCTACGATTATGAGATTTTCCAACAAAAACAAACCTTTAATACAATAAAATTACCCACATTAAGAAGTGTCAACATAGATAAATGCCTTAATTTATCGGCTTTGCTAGTATGTATCATACATAAAACAGTTTACTTAATTATTTACATGAGTACCACAATACATGCTCAATACGTCTATACCCTAGCTTGCCTATTATAAAAACTTTTGGTCTTTGGATGAGCATGACACTAAATGGCATTCGGATCATTCTTGTAACTATAACAAAATATATATAAGTGCACTTGCAAATTTCATATCAAATACTATTCTAGACTAGACCAGCAACCAAATACCTACATTCATCCAATAAACACGAACCACTGTCCCGTATAACTAGAAGCAACATACCTAACTAATTAAAAATAATCACAGAATCACGCAAATTAACATTAGTTTGAGAAACACTGTTCCGTAAATAAATAACTATACTTTAAAAATGTGTTACTAAAATGGTTTAAAATGTTTGCAGTGATAATATATATTTTTATTTTTTATTTATTGTTATAAATATATTTTTCTTTAATCAATATTTTCGATATATTTCAGGTACCTACCTTAAAGGACACGATGAACATCACTTCAACAGTTGATATTTATAAATGGTTTAGAATTAACGCCTGAACTGTACATGGTGTACTGAAATTCACTAAATAAAGTGCCGATGCAATTTTCACACTGCAAGAGAAGATGCTGAGAATAATATAACAAACAAAAATATCACAAATAACAACGAGTTTGACTCGTGTTCTACATTATAATTTTGGCCGGGAGATACCTTTAAGGCCTTCGATATGACAAAATTAATCGATGAAACTATGTAAAAGGTTAAGGTTTTAATAAATTAGTCTGTTTGCTGCGCGTTTGATCAGTAAATTCGTAATCATGAAAACTTCATTACTACAAAACAAATGACAACACGTCACTCTTGTATAAATTCTATGCACTAAATTAATATTTAGTGATTTATCGATACCATATTTCATATTCAATTGTATAGAATAGTTACAGTACATTTTACTGGTTATTCGATATACCACTAATGATTGCACTAATTCAAATGTATAACACCAACAAGAGTTGGAGTATCGTAAAGTTGTATTACGCTCTTTTAAAGCGGACAATTGCGCCATTTCATTTTCTTGACGATAAAAATATCGTGGCAAAAATTAATATAATTAGGTATATATATATTTTCATTTATATTATAAAATCACCATAAAAATGCAACGCAGTCTATGCAAAGTTTTGGTGTTTTATCTTATTAAGTTATTAACATTCGTCTAAATTATTAAGGCGTTTAGAATAACCTAAGAAATATACCTACACAAATGAGGTTCAACGATGACTCTATATTTTGGCATATTTTATATCCATTGTGATGCATGGCTGAAGATATGACATGTTCCAAACCTTAAGTCAGTAAGTGAATAGCTGTGCACTTCTTTTATAAGAAACAATTCTGTTTCATATAAAATTGGTTCCTTATGTAAGGCCTCATGCCCACTAGGTGTCAGTGACACGCACACACACTAGTGAGTCGGACCTTAACGGCCAGATAACAGAACATGCCACGTCGTCTATAATATGATTCAACATACAATACATAAAACACATTATGCTCTTGTTTTATTAATGTGATAATTCATAAACCTAACTATCACCTATTTTCTTCTTTTTATATATATCTCTTAATTTTATATATCTTTTTACAAAGCATAATTTAGCAACCACACAACGAACTCAACTAAACAGGTGTACATATATTTTTCTCATCTCTAATACTATGTATATAGATATAATCTAATATCTATTTTTATAAAAACTACTATTAAAAGTGTACAATAAAATTAATCTTTATGCGTACAATGTAAATGTAGATCTATATATAATATATAAATATTATCTGATTAAAAAGTAAATATTTTTGGAATATGTTTAAGGCTAGTTGTGTTGGTATCTCATACCTTGGAAGCGTGATCGTCGGTAGTGGGGACCGCGGCATGGGTCATGCTTTCCATAATCGATGTATTTTCAATTTTCGAGGTGTTCGATGCGACTTCCGCAAGAGTAGCCAACGCCATAAGGTCCACATTGCTGTGGGGCGGCTGCTTGCCGATCTCCATGCTCTGGACCACAGTGCGCGGTGCCTCGGTGGCGAACTTTATTTCTGGACTAATTTGGTGCGCCTCATTCAAATTGACGCTGGAGATTAAACTGTTGATTTCGAGCCTTGTAATGCTTATTTTGCGCGGTTTCCGCTTTTGGCTGCCGATAACGTTTTCTCTCCAGTGCTCCGCCATTTCCCGGCGCTCCTGAGGATAGTAGGGCCGGGGTGCAGAGTTAATTATATTATGTTTGGGTTCGGACAACTTCGGCCTGAGATGTATCGTCTTCTTCTTGCGTTTGTTTTCGCGTTTCTTCTGCTGGAATTTCTCAAGGCTCAGAGACGGTAGAGCTTTAATTTTAGCGTCTAAATCGAAATCGGCTGCCTTGAATGTTTTGTTGGCGTTATTGTCTGGCTCGTGAGCGTCGGTGTCGACATTGGTCTCGCTCTCCAGAGACGTCTCGTTGTACGAGCTATGGGCGGTGTCACTGCGGGCCGCGGCCTCCCAACTACACGATGCATTGAATCCTTCATCAGGAGATTTATCTGCGTTTTCCCTCTTTGGGCGTTTATTAACTATCAGTCCTCCAACAGCCATAAACTCTTGGTACCTCTTACCTTTACACGACCTACCGGACTTGTTCCCAGAATTCTTTTCATCATCAGACCATTGTTTCTGATATCCATATTCATCACTGTAGAACCTCTTATCGACTATTTGGTCGATCACATCTTGGTTTGTAAATTCGTTTTTTATTCCGTGGCCGTACAGCCTCGCTTTATCATCGTCGAAGTCTTCAAACATTCTAGTGGTTTCCGAAAGCTCGTTTTGCAGTTCACGTATGCTTTCCTCTTTGTTAAAGCTTTTGGGTTTGATTAAGTCTATACGGGGTTTTTCTTCAATAGGGCCTGAGATCGAGTTGAACTTGTAAGACGGAGGAGAGTAGTAGGGGTTCAGGGTTTGGTCGTCAGTCTTAGTCGCGAGGAGGCTGCTGAGGCCTCCCATGTGAGCTTCATCGGCGAGTTTGCCGGGAGTGAACATAGAGAGTGATTTCTGTTCATTCTCGTATACTTGATGGGTTTGTTTGTTGAAATCAACTTCAGTGGAGTTATTGTTGGTTTTCTCTAGTTCCTCGTGGTACTCGAAATGAGGGGATTCCACCGTCTTATCGTGAGGGTCCCGCGGTCGAGACGTGAGCGTGCGCAGCGGCGGCGCAGGCAACTTGTACCATTTGAAGTCAGGGTTAGCACTGAAGAAAGCGTCTTTGTACTGTAAAAGAGAAAGATTTCCACATCAACTCTACTGTTACACATATCTTATCTTTATCTTAAAATTTAACAAAGGGGTGCTATATGTATATAAAAGTACTATTAATATATCATTCGTACATACCTGTTTCGCAAGACCTGTGTAGCAAGCTTTCTCTTCCTTATCCAAGTTGGCCCACCACTCCCCGAGTATCTTTGTTATCGACCTGCAATCGGAGACAATAGCTTTATCATTATCAGCGTTTGTGATGACATTGAGTGTGTCAAGTGCATTGTCGATCGCGTATTGACAATCGACTGTCTAGTTAATGAATCTAGTGCTGAAGGGACATTATATTTGTTTCATCGTCATGAGCCTGTAAGTATCTGCATTCCCAGACCTGGGCTGCCGATACTGCAGCGTCTTATTTATTTAAGTATAATTTATGGCAGAAAAATAATATTTATAAAAGGTTTTGAAAACATACGTAACTTGCGGACAATAGCAGACTTATTGCAAAAAAAACTACCAGACAACCAGCTTTGGTAGCGGTTATGAGCTCTTCCCGCGTACATAAAGTACTTCATCAGTCATACTTAAGCCATAGTTTGTGGCGCTTCAGCCAAGCAATTCACATTTTGAGCATCCAATAATCCCACATGGCCAACGATTGACCGCTGTAGGAAGCTGGCACCCTGGATTAACACAACTGTCTACTATTACTTGCACGGATTTTTATCTGTTTATCCCGGAATTCCCACGGGAAATATTTTTCTCTGTAAGTTCTATGAAGTCGAAGGCGTGGCACAGGACCGGTCAGAGTGGAGCAACACTTCGAGTCGAGCCCTATGTCCCTGATTAGGGATTCCAGGATCTGATGATGATGATGAAGTTCTATGAATATAGGGTTAGTGTTTGTCGTTACCTGTTCTCAAGATTGGGGTATTTGTCGCGCACGACGCTGCGGTGTCGCTTGCAGAAGATGAGGAAGGCGTTCATGGGCCTCCGCGCGTGGTGCGCCGGCTCGCCGTCCCCCTCTTGCTCGCGCATCTTGTTACCTGTGCGAGTGAGATGCATATATAGACATGTAGGTGGATAGACTATCTGCTGCCTTACCAGGACCGGCACATTAGTGAACAATCCTTATGTAGCACTGTCTATCTGTAAAACTGGCATAATTTGTAGGGATCTGACACATGTTTGACGGATAAAATGCTGATAGGATTGTTGATTGATAATATTGGTGGGTGGTAATGGTAAGGCAGCTGGATAGTGATAAGTGATTTTAAGTATTTTTTTCATAATAATGAATGTGAAGTGATAGATTTAAGCGTATTTGGATTAAGAATGAGGATATCCGTAATGTGATACAAAGCAAACTTTAAGCGCAAGTTAGTAAGCAAGTGAATACACAATACACACATGCAATTCAGAAAGAGGAGAAGACCCAAGCGTAAGTTCATGTTAGTTTGCAAGCAAGAAGCGTAAAAATAAGCAAGGAATGTTGCCCTAAAAGCTACAATCTATGGCCCTTTATGACGTGTGCTATCGGACAATATGGTGATAGGTACGACACCGCACTTGGCCAAAGAACGGCAATATTTCGTCACGTGATAAGCCGCGATAACGGGGGGTCGACGACATTTGTTTGTGAAACACAATGTCTAGAATAAGGTCGTTCAATAATAGAACGGGCTGCTGGTTTTAAACTTGGAGTCCAATGCGGATTTTCCAGTTATTTTGAGTATTTGGTGTTTTGAACATCGATTTTTACAAGTGACTGATAGTGTTAAGTACAAAGTAGAAAACTATACGCTGTAAATGGTTTCAATGATGGTGCGCTAAAATATTATACTATTTAGTACCTATCTACCACGATACTTTTGTTAATATTAAATTATACATGCTATTTAGACTATTTAGGGTGAATTCGTCCAAACATCACGTTACACGAGAATAACTATACCGGAATTAAAATTATACGCGAGTAAATATCTAGGATAAGTACATTTGCATTCTACCAAGTTATACCATGATTAAATTGAATGAACGAGGAACGAAACTGTAGTGCAACTAAAATAAAAATAGCTGCGTTTCAAAGCATGCAATAGAAATGACATGCCAACTTAGTTTGAATGGATTATAAAAGTATGAAATTGTTTATGTTTTAATATTTTATTCGCTGTTGTTATTCTGAGACTTTGCCTTTTAACGTCCTTTTGTTTATGTTTTGACAGATGTGTTTATATGTCATTATGACGGTTTTCTAATCAGCTGATGTGCTGCCGCCATTACAAAATTACTCTCGGATAAGCTCGTTACACGGTCAATTTTGGCGGTATAACATTTTATTCTTGGGATAAGCTAGTTATCTTGGTTTCAGGTTTGGTAGAATGCAAAATCTGCTTACTCGCGAGTAACTGGTACTTTACTCGTGAGTAAAAAGTTACTCGACGTTGGTCGAATCCGCCCTTAGTATTAAAGATTTACAGAAGCATATGAAAAAATGACTATCGGTACACTGTACAGATGAGCAACATAAATGTGGCGTGAAAACAAACATGACTTTATTGGAGGTCGGACGTTAACATCATTATTAAACAACACATTTTTATCAAGCATGTACCTCACTAGTAACTACCATAAGATGCCTGCTAAATAGCCTTTGGAGGCGGAAGTTAAACTGCCTACCTACAATCTTAAATTCCAACGATCATGGAACAAGGCGACCGTAACATTTGAATAGACCTTCAAACCAGTTCAATGTCCACAAGAAATTATGGCTGTCTGACAAAATTCTGACGAAGAGCGATGTGCGCGCAAATTAGTCACCTCCCTGATGTATGCGCAAAACGTCCGCTGTACGGAGCCAGGCAAGGTCAATCTCTCCGGCCCAAGGTCGTGAATTTAGGCTTCGACAAGTTGTCCCGACCTTGGCTCAGTAAGAACTATGTCGAGGCAGGTTATGGGGGGCACTGGCCCGTGAAAGTGAAAACTGGCTGGGGCTTGCGCGCCCGCAGGCCTCACGGTTACTGTACACCGTACGGTTATACCGGGCTATACCGAGCGAGACGCACGCATACTATTATCGGATTATTTTGAGAATTCCGAAACAAGGACAATGCGAGCACTTTCTTCGGATTCCTTTCTAAAGTCCGCGTGAAAATCTTTACACATAACTGCCTGTGTTTTATTTTTATAACTGCATTGTTGTGTTTGTTTCCTTTACTGTGAGTCTATTTATAGAGCTTGTCCGGACGATAAAAAAACATTTGCTCGTACACAACTCCATTGATGAAACTCATTCGTGACTTTGTGACACAATACGAAAACGCTTTCGAAGCGTTGTTATACAATATTTGTAACACTTGTGATAAATAAACGATCGCTGACAAATTATCATCGACTAATAAAATGTACCTATACACGTGTCATACCATGCGACATAGTCAGTCGACCTTAATATGGCTCGAATAGTTCGAACATGAAACATATTGACAATTTGGCACATCAGAGAGAACAATATGTTTGTTTCTCTTTAGATTTAATACGGGTTTATTTATCGCTTGTTTACACTGTGACGTGTAACACTTTGCGTTAAGCTGGTAAGCTCTATTCAGAGCAAAGCGAAGCTGTTATTTGAGGAACGGTATGAGCGATATCGCTAATCGCATCGATTGTTACTACGAACGACACCGCTTACATCTGAATATTGCTTTACACGTTTAATGGCGGCAGTCGCAACAAGATTGCTGCTTGTCGAAGTTAGATGGCTGTCGTTAACCAAGTTAGTGGGTTGTGGTCGGACCTGAATAACTTCGGTAGTTAAGGTCAATTGCTATATAATCATCCAGGCAGAGACTCCACTGATTGCTGGTCAAGTGTCTGTTAACGCCCTTCCTTATCAATGACTGTCCTCTGTATCAAGTCATCATCATTATAGAGGTAGTTCTTACGAGCATTTATTAACACTACTAACCGAAAACATCGTAGTGAACTGTAGCAATTTAAATATTGCCCCTGTGTTTCCGCTTTTGATATCGGGAGTGACAAACGGTATTGTGAACGGAACTAATGGTAAAAACGTCCAACGCATCAGTATTCCACCAACGATCCGTGTAAATGATTGAAACTTAATTGACCCACCCGTGCGACGTACGTACGTATGGCTGGACGTCGAATGATTGCATAGAGCTCTATGGTATGCAATATGGATGGTCCCAGTGCAACAACCAATCAGCTTTTAATTGCCGTGTTATCGATATTGTTTTCGACGTTTTAAAAATGTAATGGTGTATAAGGTTGACATCCATCATTAGTAGACATTCTATAAATTTTACTCAAGTCCTGTTGTTCAGATTTATTATACTCCATTATTACTATTTTGTGAAACTAAACAGGAGTTAAACTAGCAGCATAGACCTACCTACATGCCTCGAAAATTGATACTATGTTTTAAAATAAATTCAACTTCAACAACTTCATAGATATTAAGAGGCTTGCATGCTATCCTGCTAAAAATATGCTTTATTAGCTAGCAAAACTACACTCAAGGTCAAGGTTGAATTTGAGGTCATGTACTTATTAGATTTTAGCCGGCGTGCGAAACTGAGTGAATCAACGAGGCCAACCGAGATTTTGCCGAGTTTCATATTATGTGTAGGTAAATATAAATTGTATAATGAAAATGAATGAGAAAGCTGAAAAAAGTTACGATACAGAGGGTACAAACTCCGCATGATCTGTTTTTAAATAATTTCCTCACGAATCATCGTAATAATCTATGTAGATCTAGATCCAAACAGTTTGGGTACGGGGCACACTACCTCTCCAATATTTACCGGCAAAGCCAAACACGACAGCTCAACCAAGTCAAACTTAGGAACTTCGTCAAAACATAAATAAGTAATGGCTCTGGCTGCTCGAGACTGGAGTAAAACACACTATCGTTCTTTGTACAATATCTATGTACATTGAAGTAAGGTATAGTAAGTATATCTGATGATTATCTTTATATTGGATTGAAACCTTGCTTATGCTTAGGTCTGATGCCACAAATTATAGATAAATAATCAATTGGTGCTTTTACACAGTGTGCCTGGCAAGTCTAGGAGGGTGTAAGTTTATACAACATTCATCATCATTATCATCACAACCCATCACCTCCCCACTGCTGGGGCACAGGTCTCCTTGCAATGAAGGAAGGGTTTAGGCCTAGTCCACCACGCCTATTGCGGGTTGGTAGACCCCAATACAAACATTAAAATAATGAAAAAAATACGCATATTATTCATGCGCCACCTAGCGGTAAACGCTTTGCACTGCGTCAGCGTCATGCTATTCTATTCTATTCTGACAAGGGGCGAAGTTCCTGTACGTGGCTCTCGCGAAGTTCCTGTACGCGTTTACTTTTCACTGCTAAAACAGTGAGAAATACACTCTCTAGGCACCCCTGAACATGAAAATATCCAGAAACTTGACCACTGTGACGGTTGCGTGGTAAGTTTGCGCTTATTTTAACTGAACGTGCCGAAAGCGTAAATAAATGACCCAATTTGTATTGTACATTGTTAAGAAACCAGGAATTTCCGGTCATTCAATGAAAGTTGAATAAAAATATTCTAAACGCGCAATCGGAAAAGGCCTTTCTTGTAATTTTATCATGTAAGCAACAAATATTTCTACCATATTAGTAAATATTGTGAACCTAGGTAAGTATCTACCTAACTACCTATGACATAAATTATGATGAGTACTTACAAATAGCAACACAAACCACGGTTGGTTATTGGTTGGTATTTTATCAACTTGACTATTACAGGGGAGGGGAATAACCCGATAATATAATTTTACACGGATTGAAGTACAATTTATCATCTGCAAGTAAGTACTTAAATACCTAGGTACATAGGAACTTTTAATTTAATCACAGAAACTGTAGATATGCTGGGTCTACTAGAAGATACCTAGTATACCTACCTATCTATTTATTTACCTACCTACTTATACGGCGAATGTGGCGAAAACTTTCCGAAAAGTGAAAAATTTGGATGTTCGTAAATATGGCTGCTCGGCGGACGCTTGCATGTTTACAACAGAATAAAATTAACGTATCGAGTTGAAAGTGAACGTTTGAAACACGTCCATAGCGGCGATACTGCAGGCATGTCCTACATTACTGTGAAAAAATAAAGAAACACTTGCTTCGCCTGCTACTGCTGCGAACAGATAATATTGTGGCAGCCATTTTTATGTACTTACACACCTACTCACACACATCGGTACCTTACCTACCAACTATTGTTACATTGATATTTCTATTATTATACCCATACTGACGCGACACCTACAAATTATACAGAGATTTAAGTATGGATAAGTAGATATACCTACCTACTTTCTACCTACATTAGTGCCATTTTTAGTCAAGTGGGCACAAGCTGTTGCCAAGCAAACAGAAGGAACACTACCGTATGCTTTACACGACCCCATTAGTCCATTCTAAATTAGATATAATCCAAATTATAATGATGTTTGCTTGATGAGCTCGGCCCAACGGCATAGCAACGCGTATTTTGCTGCATTATTTTCAAGGGCATGTAAAACTACAAACAACATCAAAGCAAGCACTTCAAGTCCACTCGCACAGACTCTACGGACATATTCCACCCCATCATGAATGAAACAGGGGGTCTCAGCAATGGGAATTGAAGTGAAATAAGCGGAAATTACACTTAATTAATTGAGGAATAATAGAAAATACTTACAAACTCGTCCGCCGCGATACGTGTATAATCACATACATGACGTCACTTGGCGCAAGGAAAACCCGAAATAATGAGCGAAATGTATAATAAACGCTTCGGAAATAACACCAGAATGAAATAAACACAATACTTTATCAAATACAAACTAAAAGTTATCTCATTACGTGCGATTTAGGACATTTTACAATATTTATTTGTCACCGACTCCAGTTTTGACAAGATGGTCGCGCACCGACTGTTTTGCTTTGGTTGTCAGCTGATACGAACGACGAGTTCTAAAATCCAAACGCAACATCAAAATTTATTGTCTCGCTCTAGCACTGCGCATTCCGCGTTGATGCTAGAAAGAGACCGAAGTAGTCACTCGAGTTCACACATGAAAAACAATAAATGTCATTTTCTTGTTGCATATTGCAAACACGAAAAGTGTTGAAATAGGCGTAAATATTATGATTTCCTTTGTGATGAATTGAAAATGATAGATAAACGTAATGAAAGACGATTCTATTTCACGACATAACGTAAATATCCAACATAAAAGTGTTATTTTGGGCGTGACTGTCTTTTGTTGTTCAACTAGTGCTGCCATCTCTTGTCGAGTAGGAAAACTTAACAACTTACAACAAAACTACGACATTCACTAATTTGTAACATTGAAACAGGAAAACGTTAATTATAATTCCATTCGATAATTATTCAGTCTGTCAAAAATCCCATAACTTCGTTTATGTTATATTCGCTCTCATACAAAATTTAGAAATGTCATTCGCTAGTTCATTGATAATTTCGTAGCGGGTTTCCTGCGTACTTTAGACTTACATTAGTTTGTGAAAATTACTATAGATGGCGCTACCAGTTCCAAAATGAAAGGAAAATCCTAAATTAAAAGTTGCTCCCGGCTAGATTCCCGGCTTCCACCAGCTACTGCTCCATCATCATCATCATCATCATACCTCCCTCGGGCGGCGTGCAGGTTTCTCGCACAGGTCCACCTCCAGCTCCCCACTGGACTCCACTTGTTCATCATCATCATCACGACCCACCACGTCGACGCTGCGGCACAGGTCTCCTTCCAATGAAGGATGGGTTTTAGGCCTAGTCCACCACGCTGACCTAGTGCGGGTTGGTGGACTAGCTCCACATTACTAGCGTAATATTAGTTTAATGTGGCTCCATCATTAATATCAGGAGAAGGTTATCAATTCCTCTGTAAGTTACTTACATTTTTTATTTTATTGGTACACGCGCTGTACTAGCTCCACACCATATAATTTTGCGTTAGGTAGCACTGCTCGATCGGTATTGAAAAAACAACCCCCAGACGTTGGCCACCTCAATATACAATATACCTATCTACGAGATGAAATAATGTCAATCTTCAACTACCTCATACGCATACCTAACTTAGCTTCATTGTGATTGTAGATAAACGCAGCATACATACCAACATACAAACAAGCCGAGATTAAGTAAGTCCTAATGCCGGGAATGTTTGCCCGGGCCACACAATGCCGTGGCTTCAACGCAAATAAGCGATGCAGCGCAAACAGCTGAGCGCTGAGCCACGAATGGACTGCCCCGGACCAAAACCTTAGCTTATACAGAATGTTGCATAAGTGGTAAGTAAGTATACTAAGCCGCAAGGCGTATTCGCAAAAGTCATAGCACAAAAGTTGTTCAGATTGACCCCCCGAGTCACCTCTTTTGTATACTCCTGCGCCCCGGCTTAGTATACTTACCATTTTTGCAACATCCTATATAGCTAGCTAGTCATATGCAATTCAAAACAGGTTCAAAATTCGCCTTCTACTTAATCTTTCGGTTTGTGGCTGTGGGGAAAATATTCTATTCAGAGACAGATTCTTGCCATGATCTCATTTACTTTTCAATTGACTGAACCAATTTTAATGAAACTCGCACACTCGATCAAACTCGTTACGTGGCGGGTATCTTCTTTTTCGGTGGACAGTGAAATAACTCTCTAACACTAATAGTTAGACATTTTCAGCTCGGTCTCGTTAACTATATCAACAATACTACCAAATTGAATTTCTGGAAATTGTCTTCTTGCTGAAAATTGTCATCAAACCGTTTATAGCGTTTCAGTTTTCAGCTGGCTTTAGTGTTACTTCATGCAGAAGACGATAAATAGACTAGATTACCAAGAAGATCTAAGCTAATATTATTTTTAATTTGGAGTAAGAAAACTAAACTATTATTTTAGTATTCATTTAATGATTAAGATTCTAGCTTGTGTACACGGTTATTTTCGGATAGCTAGTTGTTACAGTGATAGGGTTATTCTTTTTAATTAATTTTAACATAATACATCCATACAAACCTAGCTTCTGATAACCTAGGAAATTTTACCTAGGGCGAATTCTGGGAATAAATACACTAGCTAGCTACTGCTATAAGATGAATAAATCGTCAGTCGGATAATACCCTAAGAGGCCACTAGTTTATTTAGGTAAGCAATCATTTGTTTGTCCAGACTACACGAGGTAAATTGAAATGTCTACCAGAATGTCCTTTCCAATGAAGAAGATAAATAATTATTTGTCGGAAAAGTTTCCCAATTAAGTACGCGGGTTACTCTAGATTGACAAAAAACTATCAAATGAGAGCTTTTGCAAACGGTAGGTACACATGGCGGACATTTATGTAACGTTAATTGTAGTTTCGGTGGTTGAGATACGTTATGTGATGATCTCAACTCTGAAATTAAATTTATGTAGGATACATTTTTAGGGTATTTTCCAAAGAGCTGCTTCCCATGAGCCTCACGACGAGGTAGTCTTGGTTTCCTCAGCAGCACCCCAAGACATTGTTTCCGCAATCTAGAGGGACCCCTGGCACGGGTCACTTAACGAAGACGAATCCTTACTAAATTGTACGGTTTGATAACAAGGAGCTAGAAAACAAACACTCCTAATATCTATTTATGTTGTTTTTTATTACAAGAGGTTCAACATATTTTTTTCTAACCGGGGGCTTCTAACTCTGTTACCCCTATGTTCATCAAAGCGGCAGCGTATTTTTAACACTTTTTCATCGTTAGCATGACAGAAGTAGCACGGCTGGTCACGGCTAGTATACCTTGAGCTGCAGGCACCTACTGTTGCCAGTAAACTTGCACCAGCTCAGGTGTAGTGCACGGGTCAGGTCAGGCTGGCCGGTTGTTAATTCCGTTCTTCGTACTACAAAGAGAGCGCTTTTGATTGGTCCAATTTGCCCCGTACTCGTATAATCGAAGTATTTGAAGGGTGAACTGTGTTTTTTCAGCGCCATCTGTTGTCGATACACGTTTAACTGAACTTAATATACAGGGTGATTGCTAGATCGCTGTATTCCTTTATATGGGTGATATAAATGACTTCCTCGACAATCCATTTTAAGAAATACATTCGCTTACCGATCATCCGGTGCTAAAAAGGGCATACAGTGGACTACACTGTGGGTGAAGCCGCTATAAACTTAAAGATACTCTTGAAATAAAAGTCAAAAATATAGAACTCTTCATTTAATTAAACATCAAGTCACAACATCATTGTTTCTAGAATTTTTCAGTTTCAGGATGTATAGGTACTAGGTAGGTACAATTATTTACAATTCACAAGTTTCTTTTATAAAATAATAAACATTCAATAGTTTTCGTTCAATTATCATTAAAGTCTTTGGCATTGAGTATTTACAGCTTTTACATAAATAGGTGGACATATTCATAATCATGATTAATTTATTACAATTACTACTTATTTTATTTCCTATTTATACAGCAACTCACCAAGAGAAAAAGGGAAATTAAATAACTACAAAAAATATTTTTATGTACAAAATTATGTTCAATGAAATGAAATGAAATCGTTTATTTCGAAGTAGAATATTAGAATTACTTGTCAAAAGTCATAATCTACCACCGTTTCACAAAGGCCCCGTCATTAAGGAGAAAAGAAATGGTGAAAGAAACTCCTCGAGCATCTTTTCAACTTTTCAATGATGTTCTTCTATATTTTCAGCGCACCCGCTGCCTGCTACATAATATCCATGAAACATACTATTTTTAAAAACGAAGAGCAAAGCCTTATATACATACAGGATGATCCCTTGAGGCACGATGATCCCTACTACTGTAACACTATCATCATTTATCACCATAAAAGCTGCTGAAATTCTCGCTCAACTTTGGACTTTCAGGAAATGGTAGGAAAGACAATGTTTTCGTCGTCACCTAACTGTTATCTGTAGACATTTTCTGTTATATATGTTTCAGGTAAACTAAGAGGCGCCATTGCTACGTTAGTTACAGTTATTTTTAAGGTATGACGTCAGATTGCCTGAAAAATATAATATGGCAAGCAACCAGTCGCGACCATGCACCACAGCAATGGGGCCTCACTCTAAGCTGAAAATAGCCGACACCGTGGCGAAAATGCTCGCTCACTGAGATCACAACAGGTAACCAGTTACAACAAGAACCCGAAAGGCATACACATTCAATAAATTTGTTCAGAATTAAAGAATGAGTTACCCCCTTCGGTATACTGTACCACTTTTTCACCCCCTGTATAAATACACCTTTTGTACCACTTACAGAAGTTATAAAAAGTGGTAACTAAATATCTTTCTATGATACAGTAAGGCATGTAATCAGTATTACAATATCATTGTGTAGCCCAACATGAGCCTGGCAGTCTAAGCATCCTGCAGTGTTTGTTCATTAGCTAAGTATAAAGTCTATAAACCGTTATTCCACTGGAGAGATTCATGTAATACCAGTGTTGGTTGTTCGTTAATTAATGTTGATGTTTGCTATCTATTCCTTGTTTAAAATGAAGCTGAACGCTCTTTAATTAAAGTATATTTTTTCGTTTTTCTTTGCAATATTGGTTGGTCTGTTCCGTGCCTCTGCTCCTTCTTCATTGCAAACAATTAATACAATGTTTTACAACCACTGGGAATTTGTACAAGATATTATACTTAGTATAATAATTTAAGCAGATCTATAGGTTGATGTATCTTTAATGCAGGAACTCTGTTTAATTGGTGTAGTAGGAATGATGTATGTAGAAATAAACATAGCACATGAAACATAAATTAAGTAAAATACATTGACAAAATGTGTTTTTAGCCACAGTATAATTTACTATAAGCTACTTACTAATACAACAAGGTATGAAATTAATGATGATAATATACCTAGGTATCAGTCTTGCTGGCATGAATAGAACCAGATGTTATTTTAATGAAGGCAAAACACTGAACAAATGAAACAGTTTTATATAAACAGTTTTGTGGGACATTAACTGTAAATCCTATATAAAATTATGTACACTGTAATAAATAAATAAATATCGCTAGGACGCTACGAGTCTCTGCTACGCCGATGGCTACGAAATGGCTAGGCAAGGACGAATGCTACGGCCGTTGCTACGAATACATTTAGAGAGGGACAAAGGTAACTTTGCAACATAAATAAATGCTAGCACCAAAATAGTTTATTTGGATAACTACAATTTATTCTTTAGTACGTCTAACTCTTCTTCATTTATTTAGGGCTACGAGTTAAAGATATTTTATCCTCCCATATTTTACCAGTTTTTACTTCTGTACCATAAACATTTTCGAATAATTATCGTAGAGATAACGTGTTCGTTATGTCATTGGATTGAAAGGCGGATACGCGGCGATGGCAGATACGTGTGGCGTGGTGTGAAATGTGTCGGGATAACGACAGATAATTTGTCTCATTTAGGTCCATTGGTTTCATTGTTGACAAGCCCTGAACATTTCAATGCTACCTCCATAAATAATATAATAATTATAATGTTTATGAGTCGTAGTTTGCAATAGAATAATTATGTATTTATCGAGAAGCATTATTGAAAGGGTGATAATATTTATAAAGGTGTATTTAGAGTAATGGTGACAAAAAAGACTGTTTATAAGTATTTTTTATAATTGTTTGATAAATTCTATAAATTTTCATATTCTTATTTATTTAACTGCAGCTGCTGTCAGCTTTGAATATGTATGTACTTTTGTACCATTAGTTGAAAAAAATATTATGAATTGAGAAACCGTCATCATTATCGTCAAGTACTTATTGGCGGTTTGTGATTTCTGATTTTTACAATGTACTTACCTACTTTATTGTATATGAAAACTAATTAATGGAGTGAACCGTAACTAATTACTTTATAGAGTGGTAGAAAGTAAACTGAAAACTAATCAGTACTGTTTACAAACAAAATGGGATTTTACGACAAACAAATAGATTTCAATTAAGTAATAAATATTTACCTAATTTCAAATTGATGATTATTAATACTTACATTGTTATAAATACGAATCTGATTACTCTTACTTACGTACTCTAGCTTTTTTACAGTTACTGGAATGAATATATACATAGGAAATTATATTACCAATATTATTTACAGGTTTTATATATTACAGAATACTTTGTTCAGAAACAAAAACAAAAAGACTTGAATATGACTGTAGTCTGTAATAATTACTATGTATTTTTAATATCTTTACTATAATAAAAAATAAAATAAAATAATATAATAATAAATTACAACTTATCGTACGAATGCGATCACAGTCTAATCTTAAAGTAATAATTATTTTAAAAACTACCCCTTACAAGATCACCTCACACTACCACATATGAAATCTAATTTCACAATCGACTAAGCACATTATTTTTCTTACTAATTGTGTGTAATTACAGGATGCTGCAATAATTATCATCAAGCCTACGACCAGCTTTAAAAATACTGTTTTTTTGCTATTAAACCTCAACAATACAAATACCATTCGCAACTTATTCAGTCACGTTCCTCCCTTAATCATGTCTGTATTGATCTAGCCAGTTTATCAAATCATTCTTTTTCCTTCATTCTGTTTCTTGGTTCTTCCTTCTTTCCTTCCACCTCTCTATCTTTGTTCTTCTTTATTCCTTCTTTCCATCTTTATCGTTCTTTCTTTCTTTCCTACTTTTATTCTATCTTTTTTTTCTCCTTTGTCATATCCCTCTTTTTCTCCCACCTTAATCATACACAACATAATACTCGGGCTAGGTACTACACTTCAGTATCTTCCTGAACGCCTTCCGGAATTCCGGGTTGAAGATGGTGTAGATGACGGGGTTGAGGAAAGAGTTGATGTAGCCGAGCCACGTGGTGAGGATGAACACGGTCACGCCCGGCGAGTACGGCAGCCCGAACTTGCCGCACACCGCGTCCAGCACGTTGCACGAGAAGAAGGGGGCCCAGCAGAAGAGGAAGACTCCTGGAAGGTAATGGGGGGGTTAGAGGAAAATATTGGAAATATGGAAAGGGAGTCCAAACATGGAGTCTATCAGAAGCTAACGCATAAAGACTATCCATCCGCCAAAGAACAGTGGAATGTAGCATCCTTGGTATCAGGTTAATAGCAAGACAGAATAACAAAACGAAGACATCAAATTTTTAGAAAAATGAATAATTGTTACAGATACTTAGGCCATTTTTTTTAAAAAGCTACTTTTTGCAGAATGTTCGTTGTATAGTTAGTAAAGCAAGTGTACCTCTTAATGATTGTAGATTGCGTCTTAAATGTAATAGAAAAAAGTGCCACAATGCACATTATACAGATAGAGACGGCTGGATATAAATTGTAGATTTATATGACACGGCACTAGCCTCAAGTAAGAGTTATTTAAACAGCACCTTTATGAAGAAATATTATGATTAAAGTAAAAACATTCCAGCAGTCCTTATTTCTTAATTTTCGTAGATTTATTGGGGCATTGTAATTACAGTCTTAGGTAAACTGAGAGCCCTAGGTCTGGGTAACTGAGACTTTCGTTATTTTCATTTAATTTCTTGGTGGGCTGGTTCGATCTTGCTTATGAAAAATAACGTTTCAGAGCGCTACTACGCTATTTACGACTCTAACTCGTTGTATTAAATGTATAGATTGTATGACAGCTCGTTTTTTGTCAAGCTAGAGTAGGTATCCCTCCTGGCGTCTAGACGAGAAATAATTAGAAAATGTTGACATAAGGCTATTTACAGAAATAAGTAAGGACGAAAAAACATGTTTCCTGTGCTAGAAATGTAGCTTTATAGATTAATTGGCTACAAGTATCTATAACTATTTATTAATAGTTATAATTGGATGGCTGTACCGGTAGCCGGATATTGAATGTTTCACAAAAAATCATAAAAGAAACTGCTGTGAGCAGCTGTTTCAAACATCCTGTTATACTTTCATCTATTGATGACCTTTATTATAAAAGTGTATAGAAGTTATTAAGGAAAAATTAGCAAAATCTATAGTTGACCAAATTATGGGAAGAACCTCATCATCATGATATCAAAAATGAAGGAAATTCAAGAGAAACCTGCCACATCATAATACAGGATGTTGCAAAAGCATATTGTAGTATAGAAGGTAGAATGAGTGTGACTATTAAATTTGACTAAGCTCGTCATTCTAAATAATTTTTGTTCTACAATTTTTGAAAACAAAGAAACACTCTTCCGAGTCATTCCGAGTCAACCCTTTTGGTTAACTAAGTACTTATACCATTTTCGCAACAACCTGTATATAGGATATACCGCTTTCGCACCACCCTGCGTACACCCTCCTCACCTAACACAATAGCCAGCGTCTGTGTGGCCTTCTTCTCCTTCTTGGCGAAGCTCTTGGCGCGCAGGCGGGCGGGGCGCGCGCGGAAGATAGTGAACCGGCGGAGATGAGGCTATACCACTTTCGCACCACCCTGTATACACCCTCCTCACCTAACACAATGGCCAGCGTCTGCGTGGCCTTCTTCTCCTTCTTGGCGAAGCTCTTGGCGCGCAGGCGGGCGGGGCGCGCGCGGAAGATGGTGAACCGCGCGGCGGAGGCTGCGCTGCGGAAGCGACGGCGCGGCGTGGAGATCAGGGACGCGCTGCCGAGGCGGCTCAGCTTCTTCCTGGGTGAAGGAAGGTTGATTTGAGGAGAAATATTAACCACAGGTCCACCAATCCGCACTAGGCCAGTGGTGGACTAGGCCTAAAACCCTTCCTTCACTGGAAGGAGACCCGTGCCCCAGTAGTGGGGACGTGATGGGTCGTGATGATTAACCACAGGTCCTGTCCTACACTAGTCCAGTTTGTTCCATGCGGGTCCAGTTTGGGACTTGGCATAACATGGAGGAGGCCTGTACCCTGCAGTAAGTTTGATATAGGCTGATGATGATGATGATTATTAACCACAGTAAATGTAGTAAATGTATCTTAGTTTATAGTTCAGGATTTGGGGTCCAAGACGAGAGAGTTGTGGCTTAAAAAGTGAGTGGGAGCATGGTGCACCTGACCGACCGCCTCTCCCGTACAGAAGTTTGTGTTTTCTTTTGATTAATATGATGAATGTTAACAGTTGTTATAATAAGTGTTTATTAACTTTGCTTAATAACTATTATATATATACGTACAAACTACAATTACTATAATTATAGCTACCAAATTAATTAAACCCAAACATGTAATTGATAACACTGTGGTGATTGGAACATAATTATGTTCAACGCCAATTTAAGGGTTAATCATTTCGATATATTATTACCATTATTAATTGATAGCTGGTGCAGAGTGCAAAATATATATTATCTACAATTATGTATAATTGCGCGAGAGACATAGCAGCGCTCTGTGAAAAAAGAAATGGGCCAGGCGGGGATGTCTTGGGCGGATGTCTCTGAGCTGGCCCAAGATCGTCAAGAATGGCGGCGCTTCACTTCGGCCCTTTGCTCCCCAGGGGAGATTGGGAATAAGTAAGTAAGTAAGTATGTATAATTAGGCGTAACGCTTCTTTGCTAGCGTATATAATGTTGCTACTTCTGAGCTCACTCTTAGCAATTTTCGGCGTTAGTAACGCTAGCACTATATTAATGGGCGAACAGTTTACCTACTGTTCTTTTAGTTACTCCTTATTAATCAAAACCTTTCTTGTAATAGAATATTACTCAGTAATATTTAATTTGAAAGTCATCTAAAAGTAACTGCGTTGGATGCACCCTTTATCAAATATGAACCGTAATAAATCCCCTTGTTTGATAATAAACTTTAAAATTAAATTTTGACCGCCAGTGTTAATATGCAAATTGATACACCGGTCAGAATAATTATTTAATGTTAATTCAAGGGATTCCGGGTACACAAAATTGGGAATTAGCTTACTCGCCGAAAATAATAATGTTATTATGGACTTGTAGGTAATTTTGTGAATGCGTGCAAAAACTGAAAGGATTATGGCTTGTCATTGGGAGAATCATATCTTCATCCTACCAATAAGTACTGACTACAGCTAAGGTCATCAGTTTAGCGGACCGAAGAACTACATATATTAGGCTTCGTATATTCCTATATATGAACATAATAATATGTAGGTACATATACTACAGCTTCGTCATCATCAACCCTGTATTACCCACTGTTGGGCATAGGCCAGATTATTGTCCTCGCTCTCTGAGAGAGTGCTAGTCGTAGGGCTGATGATGACGCCTTTCTCCTTCACTTACTTTAGCTCCGGTTTCTTCTTCTCCTCCCCTCTCTCTCCCAAATCTCCCGTATCTCCCGCATCTCCCACGTTCTTCTCCCCTCCCCCGGGAGGCGGGGAGGGGGGTGGGGAGGGCTCCTTGGTCTCTCCGTCGAGGTTGGACGGCGCGTAGCCCGAGTCGTTGTTGGTGGTCGGGTCCACCATGGGGATAGGCGACGCCAGGTTCGCCATTATGCTGTGGAGAGAGGGGTTAGGATTGAAGGTTATAATATGTGGGTACATCTCACACACGGCTATCCTACCCCAAACTAGGTAGAGTCTGTAAAGGTTCTTCTATTCATCACAACCCATCACGTCCCTACTGCTGGGGCACGGGGCCCCTTCCAATGAAAGAAGGGTTTAAGCCTAGTCCACCATGTGGGTTGGTAGAACCGTACTAGGCGCCGTTGTTGGATATGGTTGTAAATGAGTTGTGATTTGTATATGATCGAGGAATTGGACAAATAACTCAGTAATTTAAAGCCATACTTAGTCAGAACAAATAAAATAGGGGCAAAATGTTCCGTCCCTTTAGAGTAGTTCGATGTTTCGAATAATCGGCAAAAATAAATTAGGCGCAAAATAAAAACATTTTAAGTATTCTTGGGTAGCCAGCATACTGGCATGGATGCAGAACTAAACGGGATTTGTATTATTTTTCTTTCTATTCGCACATATTCAAATACCACATACTTACAACCCGTATTTAGGACAACAGAAATGATCTTTAACTGTTTCAATAAGGCGAAAATTGCAGAAAGTACGATAGATAGCCATGGTCTTTAAATCCCCGAAACTTTACGCGATTTGTACCGACATAATGTAAATACTTTGAGGGCCCTTGTCTAAACAATGCGATGCATTGCACAAAATAATTTATGTGGACGGTTATCGCTGAAAGTTCAGCTTGATAGGGTTTTGTGGCCATCATCCCACAGGGTATCAGTACAGCACAGGGTATCCTAGTTTGGGAGCCAGAGGCTAAACACTTAGTTTAGCCTAGTAGTTAGTTTAGGCAAATAAACGTTTTTTCATTTTCATTCAACCCCGAAACTTGTCGCTAAGCGCTTAATGCAATTGGAACTCAATAATTATAATACATTTATTTATTTAAACACTTTATTGTGTACAAAATACATACGATTTAAACTTGATTAGTATACAAGGGTGGACTTATCACCTAAACGCCATTTCATTATACCCAATAGACTGTGATCCCCGAAGGGGTAGAAGCATAGAATAACAAGTACACTCGTTATTCTACGGTAGTAGTAAATGACTTGCAAGCGAGCCTGCGCTTTTCGCTGTACTAGGCTGACCGAGCCTTATCAACATTAAAAAAAATATATATATGTACTTTACTTGTTCATCAGACATTTTGGTATATGAAAATAAGAAGTTGCGCTGTTTTTGACATTTTGACAAGCCACTATTTTGTTAGAGCTTTTTCTGCTCCATGTTTGATTTCACTCCGGAAAAGCCTGTCTCCTGCCGAGTCCTACCAAAACTAGTTTATAGTTGGGAACACCTAAAACTTGCAAAGGTCAAACAGTTGATTGTGAATGTCAGCCAGACAGAACCTATATCCATCAGTGTGGATCCTCGATTTTGTATGAACTAAACTCAAGTCATAGTTTTGTGTATATCTGGAAAACTTTTAATTGGAAATGTTTAGAGGGATTGTTTGTAACTTTAATTTACAAAATAAGTAACACAACACACAGTAACTAACAGCCTATAAAACCTTCTGGTATCAGCATCTGTGTGCTTCTTGGCAAATAAATGTTTCTCTCTCTCTGTCTCTCAAAGAAGTAAAAATAACAATGAAGTTCTCTCAAAACGTAATTGAGGGACGGTGCTGGGCTAAATGGGAATTGGTTGGTTGAATAGTAATCGACCATTTCGACAGTATCTGGAGGGTTACTCTATACTGAAGAAATACGAACAACCTAAACGAGAGCTATCATGCAAGCAGCAAATAATAGAATAGAATAGAATAGAATATATCTTCATTGGTCTCGAAAAATTAAAACACACAAAGAGAACTTATAAACTAGGAACAATTAACAATAGGCGGCCTTATCGTTAAGAGCGATATCTTACAGGCAACATTAAACATACAGAAATAAGAGTAAAGAAAATTTGATAATACAACGAGGTAGAGTCGTGGCTCGCGCAACAGCACTCTGAAACTTCATTTTTCGTTATATAGAGTGACCCCTCTGCTTCTGCTATTGTAAACGAAGTTAAATGCCCACGGACCTGGCATAGTAAGAGCCACTTGTTCAGAAGAGTGAGCTTTAGGGTGCCTATCGACTTGATGTTCTATAGGTACAGCCTAGGCACAGCTAAACTGTGAACATGTGAATCCGTTACACAAGTGCTATGCTGCAAAAATATTCCATACCATGTATTTTATGAAAATAATCCATACCAACGCAGCATAGATGTCTGGTGCATAGGCACCCTCAACGTACATTTAAATTCAGTTGCGCATTATCTAAATGGACTCATAAATTTTGGCAAAACGAAACTCACTCACATCACAACTATGGGATAGCTCTACTAAGTTATATCTATTAAAAAAAGTAACACTCCTATTAATTTATACTTTTTCTATCCAGGCTGTAGTAGGTTTAAAGCACCACAGCATTTTTTTATTACGTATAGATTTATTCTCAATAAATTTTACATGGATAGTTGTGATGAAAGACAAAAGAAAAGTAGATTGTTTCAACTGATAAAGTGATTTGTAGTCCTGAATATTAATTTAACAGTCTCGCTTGAAATTCAACAACATTTAAATATTCTTCTTTAAATATTTAAACATTTTTTGGCTGAACCATAAGCTGATTAACTTGTGGAATACAAATAGGTTCAATTATTGATTTTATGAATTCAATTTTATTGTTTCATTTATTTAACGGCTCGGGGCCGCAGGCAGAATACATACTCTACAGAGGAATATCAGTATTGTTCTTCTTAACTCATTAATGGACACGACTGCATTTGACGTCCTCAACACTTCGTGAAAAAAATACACAACGTCGAATGCAGTCCCCGCACTTGGCCTAATTATTTCAACAACGGTCAATGCAGTCCTGTTTTACCCAGAGTTTGTATGAAGACCATCTTGTTGTGCTTTATTGGGCAAGATTTCAACGTTATAATTGTGCACCCAGAGTACCAGGTTTTTCAACGTGGTGACCGTTGCGTTGTCACCGTTGACTGCGAAGGCTGTACCGGACGTAACGTAAGGTCGTTGGTCCACCGCACGACACGTCAACGTCACGTCACGAGAACGAGATTATTTCAGGCCGAGTTTAGTATGACTTGACGGCGACGTAACGGACGTGCGGTGGACACGCGGCTAAAGTCGGGATAAGACGGTTCATTTTTCGTTAATTTCTGTCTTTCATTCGACGTAATTAAACAAGCATGCCGAATGAATTCTTTAATGAACCGATCCATGTATAAGTAAGAATATATCTGTGTCGCGATTTAAGTAGAAAAACTTCTCTCCTCTCAGCCTATCGCACTACCAACCACTTTCTCGACATTACCAAAGGTTAACTGGCAGAGAATGCTACTAGCATTAAGTTCGCCTTTGTACAATGTTTTTTATGTGCAATAAAGAATTTATAATAATAATCCAACAATGTTAGATTTTGGCATTAGCATCTTTCATTCCTACTCAGAATTAAAGAAAAGTGAACAGTCGAGCAGTCTGCACACAGAAACCGTTCCCTCGAATGAACCGTCTGATCGCGCCTTAAGTAAAATGTATGTACCGCTACTACGGCGACGCCATCTCGTTCTCGTGATGTGACGTGGACGGCGTGCGGTGGACACACGACCTAAGTGTATAACAATTTATACACTTCTCAATAGAAGTCACTTGGGGAAGCTAACTCCGTCTCAGTATTAAAAGCAAGCTTCAAAATTTCCTCTAGGTCCGTGGCTTTTTTTGTAGCAGTTTATTAATACAATTATACATAAGTATATTATAATAAATATAATGTATGTTCCATTGCAAACCTAACATTAGCCGTGCCGTAACAGATACATAACACATATATTATAGGTATACATAAGGTAGGTTATGGCATCCTTTCTTTTCAAAGTTAAAAAAGGTGTCAATGCACCTAGAATATGTAATGACACCATAAAAAATTATTTGATGTTATTTTGTTTGCACAAATGTTTTAAATTACATTTAATAAATATTTTTTTATGAGAACGAAATAACCAAGTGTTTTCATTCATTCAGTATAATTATAGTTATGGTTTAGCTAAAGATAGTTAGCTTCAGTTAAACTAAGTAAGTTTACTATCTATAAACTAAATCGTCGTAATTCCGGAGATCAGACACATTAAACTTATAACACGTCTCTTTTCCCGTCGGGGGTTAAGAAGGACGCCTAAAACCACTGGGCGCTCAGTTGAAAGAGAGGCGACAGAGCTGGGACACAACTGCCAATATAACTTGACCAACGAGCGTCAAACTTACCCGAATGGAGGATGATACAGTCCTCTCGACTTAAGATGAGAATTATAATTGTGTGAGAGCACACTGATAGTATAGAATGGCAATCCGCGTTGATAAGGAATAAAAGGATTCATCATGATGACCAAGATTGTATAGAAGAAATTACAAAAACAAACAAACACTCACACCTTGTACTAATGTACTCCCTTGCGAGGTAGGCAGAGGTGCATTGCTGCACCCACTTTTAGCCAGTGTTATGTTAGTCCCAATGTAATAGGGGGTAGTGCTATTGCCATTTTACGGCACATCCAAGAACGAGAACAAATATCTGTGTTTAAACAATCTAGCAATATTTGCCCCAGCCGGGAATCGAACCCGGGACCTTCGGCTCAGTAGTCAGGGTCACTAACCACTACGCCATTCGGTCGTCCGGATAGAAGGATTTTTTCTGGAAATTATATTCTTAACCACCCTGTTTGGTTTGATCCACGATTTACAGGTCTATTCTGTACAGGGCATGGCAACAAGAATAATTAACAATTATCTCATAAAAATACTAAATTTTAATAAAATATGTACGAGTTAATAGCACATAAGCAAATATTGATAATTACCATTACGCTTCGTTAAATAATATTAACATTGACATGGATGTTAATTATGTTAATATTATTCTTATCATACCAAATATTTTGAAAGTACATAAATGAGTAAATAAATATTTATTTTATACGCGAGATGAAATGTTAGTATTAGTACACCCTCCAAGGGTAAAATGTAGTTGATCTATAATTTAGTGTATCTTCTATGACCTAGGTTTTAGACACCGCACAGGTGGTGTTTTTTGTTAGTGCTTGTATAAAAAGGGTCTGTAACTGATGAAAGGCATCACTCATCTTCAGTACTCGTCTTGAGAACCATGGCTGTCAACTCTTGCACCATCACCGCTCTTTGTCTGGTAAGTTTTATAAAAAAAAACATTATTTTTACTTTGCATTTGATTAGGCTTGCAAATGTGGTATAGCAAGCCGAAGGGTGGTTAATTCAAGGGGTCATTCTGCACGACTTTAGGATACAATGTACGTGTAGAACAAATTCAACGTCCTATAGTAAAATAAGTCACATGACCAATAAAGTTTTTGGAGAAGCTACATTATTTTCGCGTATATTCAAAAGTTGTTGAGAATGAGGTTATTTTGATTGGGCTTATACCATTTTTAGGGTTCCGTAGCTAAAATGGCAAAAACGGAACCCTTATAGTTTCGTCATGTCCGTCTGTCCGTCTGTCCGTCTGTCCGTCTGTCACAGCCGATTTACTCGGAAACTATAAGTACTACAGTGATGAAATTTGATGGGAATATGTGTTGTATGAACCGCTACAAAAATATGACCACTAAATAGTAAAAAAAAGAATTGGGGGTGGGGCCCCCCATACATGTAACTGAGGGATGAAATATTTTTTTTCGATGTACATACCCGTGTGGGGTATCAATGGAAAGGTCTTTTAAAATGATATAAAGTTTTCTAAAAAACATTTTTCTTAAAGCGAACGGTTTTTGAGATATCAGCTCTCAAAGTCGTAAAAAGTATGTCCCCCCCCCTCTATTTTTATAACTACGGGGTATAAAATTCTAAAAAAAATAGAGGTGATGCATGCTAATTAACTCTTTCAACGATTTTTGGTTTGATCAAAGTATCTCTTATAGTTTTTGAGATAGGTTGATTTAAGCTACGGAACCCTTTGTGCGCGAGCCCGACTCGCACTTGGCCGGTTTTTAACATTCTGTCTACCTGTAAATATGCTGCAAAGAGCCAGAATTTGGCTTTAAACCAAAAACTCAATGCTTTTAACAGAAAATTTCGATTAAAACGAAAAATAACTTTTATTAAGGTATGAAATAGTATAGTGCCACAAACTTATCTGTTCCGGTGACAGCGAACTTAATTGATCCATACCTCATTACTTACTAATGAATTGTATATTTTAAAACATTAGATGGGTTTAGTAACACCGCAAGAGCGAAATAACAATACGAGCAAACTTAAAATCTTATAGAATTAAGAAATATTAGAGATTTATTTGAGCTGTCACCGGAACAGATAAGTTTGTAGCACTATAGAGTTTCAAATAGGCATAGATACTGCAGGGTTCAAGCGACTGCAAATGCATTCTTCGACAACCCGTTAATCCTTAAAGGACTACATCGACTTAGCAATCAACCTGTATATTAATTATTGTTAAAATATTAAATTTCAGATTGCGCTGCTGGCAAGCGCCAGTGCTCTACCGTGTAGAACATGTGGAACTGCTGCGCCTCAGAATAATTCACCGAACAATGGACAAAAGCCTACGCATAGTAAGTGAACATAATTATCACACTCACGAGCAATGAAAAACCTCGACACCAAAACACCTGAATTTTTTTAAACACTTAATTTAGATTTGATTATTATGAATGCATTTCAATATTGCAGACAGCGTCATTAATGTAGTACAAATTTTCCGTTTAGGAGTAATTTTGTGCTATTTTCACTTGAGTGTATACTTAACTTTATTAGAGCACTAGTATTTTCTTACTCAGTCCCGTTACGTTAGGTTCTGACAATATAAAGGGTGCTCGAAAGCAGCCTCCGTGAGGACGAGTGACGTATCCACTCTGGAGCACCCTGGACAATCAGCGACCTGACTGGCTAATCTTTTTACCCCAACGACAAACGCTAGTCCAGCTTTGAACAGCCGTACCTAAATATAATTATAATTATCGTGGAATCGACCGAATGGCGTAGTGGTTAGTGACCCTGACTACTAAGCCGATGGTCCCGGGTTCGATACCCGGCTGGGGCAGATATTTGTTTAAACACAGACATTTGTTCTCGGGTCTTGGATGTGCCCGTAAAATGGCAATAGGCCCGCCCCCTATTACATTGGGTTGGGACTAACATTTAACACTCTGGCGAAAAGTGGGTGCAGCAATGCACCTCTGCCTACCCCGCAAGGGAGTACATTAGTACAAGGCGTGAGTGCATGTTTTGTGTGTGTTTTTTTTATCATGGAATCGGGTTGTTGTTGTATTTAAAATATTTCCATTTGTAGTGACCCAGCACAGTATCTATTTAATAAAACAAATAACAGCCATACTAGAGTAAATAAATAGTGTTGCAATAACAACGAGAACCTAAGTGCTTAGTTATATCATGTTATATCTAATCAATTTATAAACTCGACAGATTCAGCACCGGCCGGGCCCACGTACCAGAAATCAGGCGAGTATTTTAGCAAAATTGATAATGACCACAGAGTACTTTGTTGATACATAACTGACACGACACCTTTTTATGCTTAAAAACTGTATACGTGTCGATAATATTTACGAGTAACACGCTAGTCTTAAGGTGAAGTGTAAAGCGCCGCACATTGAAAGAAAAAACATAACATCCGTTTGAAAGCATTTTTCCAAAAATTACCACGCACGCCCTTGTTCATTCGAATGTTTTTCTGTCAGAAATTGCTGTTTCCAGCGTTTTTTTTTACAAAATCTTCTTTTTTGGGTTAGATTTTGGGAAAAACACTTTCAAACGCAAGTTACGTTTTTTTCTACCTGCTTTTAACCTTTCCGGCAGCCTTATACCCCCTCCGAGACTAGTGTCAAAATTTATTGCAAATCCGGCTCGAAGGACCATGAAAAGGCTTGGTAGCCTTATGCTCGGATCGCTGGTAGTAGAAGCAATGTTTATTGGTGTATTACAAAGGGTTATTGACATACGAGATAACTTAATACCGCGATGTAGTTTGCGGGATAGTGACATCTATGTAAATACGTAAATACTACTTGATAACTGAACATACCGCCCACCAAGAACGTACGTTCTTCATTACCACCCTCACCATGAGGTGAAGGGGGTAACTCCACAAGATGCATGGACTTGATAACAAGCTGATAAGGACCTACATGCATCCTGTGTGCTATAAGATGTGGCTGGTATATACAGTTATTTACATAAATTTTTACAATATAATTTTGATAAGTGCTAATTTACAATATAATTTTGATGGGATCTTCCGTCTTCGCTGTTGCTGTTGTCTCTGGCACCGCTGAAGTGGCAGGCGATAGGCACGACGACGCTCCGCTCGTGAGTGTCGCCGCTGGCATCCTGTCACCGGGTGCACTGGACCGCTGCTGATGTCTGCTTGTCTTTGGCACCGCTGAAGTGGCCGGCGATAGACACGATGACGCCCCGCTCGTGAGTGTCACCGCTGGTATCCGGTCACCGGGTGCACTGACTGTCTCTGGCACCGCTCAAGTGGCAGGCGATAGGCACGTTGACTCTCCGCTCGTGAGTGTCACCGCTGGCATCCTGTCACTGGGTGCACTGGACTGCTGTTGCTGGGGCCGCTGACTCCGGTTAAGTTGACCCGAAGCGCGCCTTGATGTGGTGTCCTGGTGCCGCTAAGTGATAGGCGCGGTGGCGCAGCTCGCGGCGCCACTGCTAGCACCCATCACTGGGCACACCGGAGCTTGACTGCTGATGCAGCCATCCCTACCGGAACGATCCTCGGATCGCCCGGTTGACGCCTTCAGAGACGATGCGTCTCTGATTTCTAACGCCTGATCAAAAAGTGGCTACTACTAGGGTGGTGTGGTCAGTGACCACATCCACCTGGATCCGGCTCGAAGGACCATGAAAAGGCTTGGTAGCCTTATGCTCGGATCGCTGGTAGTAGAAGCAATGTTTATTGGTGTATTACAAAGGGTTATTGACATACGAGATAACTTAATACCGCGATGTAGTTTGCGGGATAGTGACATCTATGCAAATACGTAAATACTACTTGATAACTGAACAGGTCACACACTAATTTTTTTAATCCACTGCGTAATTTTCGCAATACCGAGTTCGTAGAGTACTTATAGAAGTTAATTTTATTTCTTCTGAAATCCATCCACCATGAATTAGGAGTGAGATTCTAAAATTGGCTAAAATATGATTTCAAACGTAAGTTATGATTTTATTCAATTTGCGGCGCTAGCTGGCATTATACGTATAAATATCTTTTCTTGTTTCCAGATAACCGAGTTGTGGGCGTGGACTTTATCAAGGACGTCACTGTATTGAAGCATTTAGGCTAAGGTATAAAAATACTACGAAACTATCTTCCTGAGTTTCTACGCCCAGAGATTTCGAGGACTTTATAAATTAATACTTATACTATCTATAGTCTTTCTAACTCTGAAGTCATTTAAATGAAGAGTGCCATTTCACTTTATAAGTACTATTGGAAATTTTCAGTTAAGTATAAATTTACGTAATACTTAGCCCCTGTTTCACAATGTCTGGTTAGTCGCTACCTATCGGATAAAATACATGCTGTCACTGTCTAAAAAATAATAACAGAGAGTGACAGCATGTATTTTATCCGTCAGGTAGCCACTAACCAGACATTGTGAAACAGACCCTTAGTATAATTACATGTTAAAAATAAATACGAATTGATAATATCTTTTCATCATATTTGTGCTTAAATTAAAGTATCGATTCAATACCGACTTAATTAGTGCGGATCCATTTCCGTTTTGATGACTATATAGAGTTAGATAAGATATGGACTTTAGTTATGATTATGACTACTATGAATAAAAAAACGTTTGCTGTGTTATAAAAGTATAGTATTTTTTTTCCTGTCTACCATTCACTTTTTCTGTACGGGCGCTTACTAACTATCTATATTTATGTGTATAAGAAATTAATAACCCAACCTAACCAACGTTAAAAATCTCCGATATTTATCACTAAAACGGCTAAGCTGATTTTGATAAAATATGTCTAGGAATACTCGGGGTAACATTACCTATGCCTATCACCCAAAAAAAGCAAATCGAAAATCAGTGCCGACGTTTGGATACAGACAGATACACTGACACGTTAAACAAAAAATATTCCTTTTTTGTCGGGGGTTAATAAAAACGTGTTTATAATATTTTTTTCTAAAGAAGGATCTTTATGAAGATGTCTTACAAATCCTATCGACTTGAGTCGGCAGTACCTACTCGTGATTCGCACACTGTCAACATAACCTAACCAACGTTAGAAACCCCCGACAGTCGACAGTAGACAAAAAAAACAATTTGAAAATCGGTTCAGCCGTTCGGAATCTACGCTACCACAGACAGATACACACACAGAAACACAAACACGTTAAAATTTCAACACCCGTCTTTTTGGTCGGGGGTTAAAACTCTAGTAACTTTTAGTACCCAAATCGTCAAAGCAAACTGAGCATTATGTGTACTGTACTCACAGTCCAGTTTCCTCCACGACGGCGGCCAGCATGAACCGGGCCGACCGAGTGTTGACCAGCTCTTCTGCGTAGCACCCCATCTCTGTTCTGTCACTGCTGTGAACAGAGAAAACTGTTATTTAACTTAACTTGGTTAGACTTTTACTATTCCCCATTTCACCCTCAAACACATTCATTTTTACACCCTGTATATTAATATGTGACACTAGCCTTTCATGCTAGCTATAGCGTCTACCTTTCGGCATCGTTTTCAGTATAAAATACAATTATGCTCACGACTGTAATTCCCGAAGGGGGCGCTTTTCGCTGTACATTTGTACTGCCGTATCGCCGTTTTTGAATGCGAGTTCGCTATTTCTGTATAAGTGAACAGTTTCAGTATTCTTTGTATAGAAATTCACGCAAGTGCGTCAACGCTGTTTCCAGTACCGTACAGTTTTTGAGGTACGTAACCATTTGTCCGATGCGTAAGATACCGATAGGTGTACGGTACGCATACCTTGTAAATATTCCCCATGGGAACTCGGCGAGAAAAAATAACCTATGTTACAAAGGATGAATAAAGGGTTTTCGAATCTACATAAATACGCGTAAACTGACTACGGGCGCTGTTCTTTTTCCATATGTTTTTGTGTGGATACAAACTTCTCATCATCCTCCTCCTCGTTGCTCCCGGAGGCCGTATTCGTGGGCTTGTCCTCAGCAGGCCGGAGCCTGTGCACCTCGGGGAGGTTCTCGATGATGACGGCGGCGCTGCTGCAGGCCGTCGATCCAGTCGAGGATGGAGCCTTCTTGGCCGAGCGCTGCTTTTTCGCACGCTCCCGGATTGCCTGCGGAGGGAAAAAGATGTTAGATCTGTCAGAGTACTCGCATAAAGTCCAACTATAAAGTCATGACAATAAAGAGCGCACTCTTTATTGTCATGACTTTATTTGCTAAGACTTTTATCATTATCAGTTATTTACTGTATAAATTTGTATAAATTCATATTTAAATATCATTTTATGTAACCAGTAAAGCCATACGATAAATAAATAATTTACTTAAATTTAAAAATTAAATACCGTTTGGGTATGGCTTATTAACGGATTTGTCCTTTAATAAATATAATACATCGATAAAATACGGTCTGTAACAAATAGTTAGAATCCACTTCCGTTTCCAGGACTTTATAGTTTTACTATACGTAACTGCGAATTCGCATCGCATACGAAAAATTTCTACTCGCAGATGTGTTCCATAAGAAAGAGCGTGATGTCGCGCGTGTTTTGTTTATGAATAACCAATAGGGGAAAAATTATGGTGTAGTAGTAAGTGACCCTGACTGCACACTTGCGCTGGCCCTGAAATCTCATAGGTCTATCATAATTTGTTTGAATTGGGGCGCAGGCGCAGGTGCCATTTTTTTTAGCCATAATGTTATGACGGGCGTATCCTTCCTTTTAAGCTGCGTACAGACCGCCCAAACGAACGCCAACGAACGGATTTCGTTGACCTTCGTTGCTGCAATCTGCCCTGTATTATGTATGATAAATATCCATCGTTGGGCGTTCGTTGGGCATTCGTTGGGCCGGTCTGTACGCGGCTTTAAAATCATTGGACCAACCAAACTGGAACGTAGATACCTACTTCAAAAAAGTACTGTAAAACATTATTGCTTTGTCGCTAATCGTCGGAATAATCGGATCGGAATGAAAATATTTCTGCTGTGAAACCTGCGTGTGGGGTGGGATATGTCTGAAATTCAGTCGCCAAGCTATTGCATTGAAACATGAAATCTACGAATGAAATACTGTTACGAACTAGAAATAATCGTACCTCATCGGGGCCATTCTACCAATGGAGAATACCTACTCATTTAATTTACATACATGGCTATAAATAATTCAGAAATGTACTAACGAGGCAGGCTACTTGTATGTCTAAACTAAATATATTTGATTTCGTGTATATTATTAGGTATTTACAAACCTATACTTGCAAGCTTCTTGCAAGCTTTTCCTACAACTTACATGCAGTCAAATGACATAAAAAAGATGATTTTTTTCGCACGAGTTTAAAAAATGTAAAGTTTTATGAAACAGCCTCATGCGTTGTCGGAAAAGTATTGAATTGTGTTCCAGCTCAGAACTCGCATTCCGCAGGCGGTCAACACCGCGCCGGATCAAAGCGAGCCGTACAATGTTGCATTGTGCATGTACAAATACGTAGACACACTGTGTATTGCACATATGCCTTTGTTCCCCTTTGGCGGAGATGCATAGCATGGGAACAGTACGCCAATCTGAAATTACGGAGGCAGGGTGATGTGGTGCTTCTTAAGACAGGCCTATGTATACGATACGATGTAGGTACGGTCATGTGCAGAGAAACCTGACCCCCTCTCATAGTACCAATGCTTCTGAGAGGGGTCAGATTTGTGTGCCTTATACCAATACACAGCGTACTAAAAAGGTAAGTACTGTTAGACATGGTGATTACTAGCACGAAAGCATGCCACTATTAAGCAATGGGTGTCGAAATATTGATGATATGTATGCTGTTTTCTTATGGTAATGTATCAGCTATGTTGCTATGCGGTTTATATTTTAAAAAGTGATTGCCCCCAATAGAAATAGCCACAAATTTTCTTACAAGACCGTTATTAAAGATCGGATGAGTTCACCTTGTACGAAGTTACACTACTGTTCTGCTTTACTTTGCGTAGTGGCTGCGACTGCCCCTATTCCATATTGGAAAGTTCCAACATGGAGCAAAGATATGTAGATTTACAGTTACAGACTTATTTGAAAGTGAAAAACCTTTCAGCTATGTTTTAGTGCAAATAGACTTCAAAGAGCCCGGCGAAGCGTGTATCGGATAAATCGTTCACTTCAATTCTTTCGCTTTCTTTGTTTTTCGATAAATAGTTACTACAAACGTGTTTAGGACTACTCGTGTGTTTCTGTTATGATTGTGATGTTTTACTAAAATAATATCTCTGAAAAGTTATTCAGAGTTATTCAGAGACATTGCAAAAGGTTTTACGTAGAAAAACCTTAGGCCTATTATCATATCATTATACTGAGGTGGACCCTCATGACCCACATTCGGAACTGATTTGTTTATTCTCTGGTTGAGATTTCTGTATTGTGCGAAATAAAGAGAGAAATAGAATATAGAGTGAAAAGAGCCTCATGGAAGCGAAGTGAGTTTCACACTATGTTTCCGATTGTGTAGATTACAAAAGCAATTTTTTTAAGATGTTATTTTTAAGAAAGCGCATTTGTTCACTGCATAACATTTCGACAGGTACATTATTTGGAAGTAACCGCTAGGTTTGTCACCGACACGCTAAGAAGGAGAATACAATTGTCACAAAAACGGTATTTACTA